>NC_091639.1:6759276-11630121 GCF_027580195.1 Bos mutus | reverse complement strand
TCACCCGTTGAGAGCTCTCTGTGAAGTTCTCTGGAGCTAACACTTTGTATGTTTTACCACATACGTTTAGGATGGGTTCATTTTTATCATTTAATTCGGAAACATTATCAATCGCCTCGGTCACTGCTTTCCTGTTGGTCTTCACCAGGCTACCCACCCCTCATGAGGTAACCCCAGCAAAATGGAAGCTAACTGTATATTTTTCAAACCTACAAAGGGGAGAAAGATCCCAATTTTTGAAATGTGCTCTTATGAGGGGGTGGGGAAAGTGTGCCAGACAAGGAGATCATATGTCTCAAAATGGAAGGGGCACATTTTTCTACTTGACACTGAGACATTTTTCTAATGGAAGGCTCCTTTATTTATATTTTTGTTTATTTTAGGAAAAGCCTAACTTATTGTAAGAAATTATCTCTTAGTGAAATAAAGGCCTTTTCCCCCCACTTCCCAGTCTAAAGTACACTCTGGAAGAGATCAGGAGCGATAGTCGTCCTCTGCACACATCCGGGACTGTGGCTAGCCCACACCTTGAAGTCAGGGCACGCTGACGGATAGGAGCTGAAAACACTGAAATGAGGCACGGTTTCCCTTCGCTGTGCTGGGATTACATTGTAAGGAAAGCGCATCAACCCTACATTCTCCAGACTGAAGGCAGAACTTTAAAAAAAAAATCAATTGGGAAAAATAATAGATTTCCTAGAAAAGAACACAAGCAAAAAAACTCAAAATGAAAATCCTTTGTGGCAAATGAGGCAACCACTAAATATACTGAAGGAATTTTCAAGAGTTCTGACCATTTCCATCATCTCCTCATAGAGGGAAAGAAGTTACTGTGGGTGTTATTGGTGGTGGTGTTTACTCGCTCAGTCACGTCCAGCTCTTTGCAACCCCACAGACTGTAGCCCGCCAGGCTCCTCTGTCCATGGGATTTCCCAGGCAAGAACACTGGAGTGGGTTGCCATTTGCTTCTCTGGGGCATCTTCCTGACCCAGGGATCAAACCTGCATCTCCTGCATTGGCAGGCAGGTTCTCTACCACTGAGCCACAAAGGAAACCCTACTATGCCTGTAGTTCCTATTGAAGATAAGGAGCATTTCTTAGCTAACATACTGCATCATACCCTGTGCTTGGACACTGCACTGAATGCTTAATATACATGATCTCACCCCTGATGGCTCAGATGGTAAAGAATCCACCTGCCAATGCAGGAGACCAGGATTCAATTCCTGGGTCAGGAAAGTCCCCCTGGAGGAGGAAATGGCAACCCACTCCAGTATTCGTGCCTAGAGAATCCCATGGACAGAGGAGCCTGGTAGGCTACAGTCTGTGGGGTTGCAAAGAGTCAGACACGACTGAGCATTTAACACTTTTACTTAATCCTGCAGAGTAGATATGTTAAGATACGGAAGCAGAGCCCTGGGTTAAGTAACCTGCTGTGACTCAAGGCACCTACCCTATAGCTATCAGGTATAACATAGATTATCTCCCAGAAGCCTAAGGCAAAGCCTAGTCCATTTAGGGAGGAACAAGGCTAAATTCTTTCTCCATGGTGAGATGGAAAAAAGGGATAGATGGGGGGGGGCTTCTTTCCATGATGGTTGAGATGTTTTGAAGAAAGATTGACCCTTCTAGGGGAGTAGCTGGATAGAGGGGTTAAGTGGCAAGAAGGCTTCAAAATCAGTGCTTCTAGACTTGGGGAAAGGGTGCAGAACTGTGGCACCAGCATGGACACAGAGGGGATGCTGGCTTGAGAGGGATGATAAAGGGAAGTTGGAGCAGTTACATGGAGGTATCTGACCCACAGGTAATTGGAGCTGAAAGCAATGTTCAGCAAAGAGAACATATTTGGATTTTTTCTTATAGACATTGCACTTTCTTCCATGAAGGGCTTCCCTTTGGCTCAGACAGTAGAGAATCCTCCTGAAACACAGGAGACCCAAGTTCGATGCCTGGGTTGGGAAGATCCCCTGGAGAACGGAATGGCCACCCACTCCAGTATTCCGGCCTGAAGAATCCCATGGACAGAGGAGCCTGGTGGGCTACGGTCCATGGGGTCACAGAGTCAGACACAAAGTTGAAGTATTTACATGAAGGTTCCCAAGAGGCAGATGGAGCTGAAAGCAACATTCAGGAAAGAGAACGTACTTGCATTTCTTGTGATAGACGTTGCACTTTCTCCCGTCTGTCATCTTATTTCATCTCATAGCAATCTTTTGGAAATGTTATCATCATCATTCCCATATTATAGATGAGGGAAATGGAGGTTCAGAGAGGTGAACTGTCTTTCAGTTCAGAGATTTCAGTTCAGGTTCAGAGAGGTCACAGAGCTCGTGAAGAAAATGAGCTTTGTTGTCAACAGGGCGCTGACTGACTTTTTTGCATTTCTGCTTCTCCAGTAAACATTGTATTGCCTCTTTAGATTATACTCATTCGATGCCTGCAGCTTCCAGCAGCCTCGCTTGTTGTCTTTCATTTGCTACGAGGGTCTTAAATAAAATAGCTGGCCAATTTTTGTGCATTTATAATGTGGAGATTTTCAGTGGGGCCTGGGTATTCTAAAGAGGTTAAATAGGAAAGGGGTTGATTTCATTTGTAATGAGTAATTGTGAGTAAAATAGGTACCGTGCTCCACATTCAAAGAAGCCAGAAAGCTTCTATTGATAACTGTGGGGAGAAAGCAGATAATACAAACAACTCCACATTTTAAACATGAGCGTATTTGAATTTTATTTTTGAATGCAGATGTGATTGATCATTTGTTCTGCAGGCAAGGCTTTAGTCCAGTTAGGGGGGAAAATACCAGTGCACTTGTATCGATTATTTTCTAGAAGAAGTTTTAGAGACTTACTAATAGTAAACTTTCTAAGCAGCTGAGACTTGAAATTCCTCATTAGCGGAGGTGAGGCAAGGAGTCAGAGACTGTTGCACACATCATCTTTGCTGCAGTTGACTGGCACCTGTGTTGCCTGAAGTAATCCAGGAAAGAAGTCAAGGGAAGAAAGTATGCGTTTTTAATACAGAAGAAAATACCACCTCTGTGAAGGAAGTGGGGAGGAGGGTCCTTCTCAAGAGAGAATCATCACTTCAGCCTCCAGTATTTATCGGTCACGCAGTGGGTCAGGCCCTGGTCTGAGTTCTTTGAATGTGTGAACTCCCAACAAGTCTATAAGGGCCGATTTGTTGTTTATTCACCAAGTGGTGTCCAACTCTTTGCGACCCCATGGGCTGCAGCCCACCAGGCTCCTCTGTCCAGGGGATTTCCCAGGCAAGAACACTGGAGTGGGAGTGGGTAGCCATTCCCTTCTCCAGGGGATCTTCCCGACCCAGGGATGGAACGCAGGTAGGTTCTTTACCACTGTGTCGCCTGGGAAGCCCATGTGAGCAGAGGACTGGTATTCTCACTGTAGAGATGGGGAAACTGAGGCACAGCTGGTGGGTGAAGGAGCCAGGATTTCCACTCCAGCAACTGGGGTCCCAAGCCTGTGCCCTCAGCATCCACAAGGGGAGGTCATTTGATGCCTGGAAGTGGTTCATGGCTGGGGATGACTTTCTTTGGCCTGCTTCAGCCTGCTTGCGGGGCACTGCCTGATCCCGTGCCATTTCCCTAACGGCCCCATGAAATAGAGTTCATTATTATCTCCATTTTCTTAAAGAGGAAACCAAAGCTTAGAAAGTTGAATATCTTCCTTAAAGTCACCGGTCACCAAATGCCAGAAGTCTCTCCCGGGTCTCTGCAACATCAAAGTCAATCATCAGTTGACTGCCCAGCAGTCAGAGCTGTAGTCTAAAGTCTGGATGGGATGTCTCTAAATACAGAGAAATAAGCAAAGCCTGTCCTCTCTTCCGTCTTTGACCAGCTTTTTATCAGAGCCTTCCCTTCATGGCATATCCAAGAAGTCCTGCCTAGAGGGGGGTAATTCCCTTCTTCCCAGACCCTAAATTGAATAAAAGAATCTAAAACCCGTCCCTGACATCCCTGCTGAAAGCTGTCGACTTGACCGTGTGCCTCGTTCGGAGGGCGGCGGCATTCTTCCAGGGCGAGTGTAAACTGTTCTCATTGAATGAATACCTGATTAAGTTAATGGTGCTGAGCCAGGGCGAGGAGGAGCGATTTGGCAGCCGAATTCCTGGCAGCTCATTCAACGTCCTTAATGTTCCACCGGCTTCGTGCTGGGCCGCCTGTGAGCCCCCGGGAGGGGCCGCCGGTAATTACTCAGCGTTTTGATTGAAAACAGCTGCAGGTAGCGCGTCATCCCATTGTCCGTTTTGCTGGTGATTGGAAATGACTGGGGGCATCTTGGTCTCCACTGCGCAGCCTCACTCCGGGGAGCGGGGGTTGGGGATGCGGGGAACAAGGTAGAGAGTAGGGTTCCCACTTGCTCTGCTTTTCAAAATGAACCATTCATCTTTTGAGGGTCAGAACTCAGCCACCCATTCAGTGACTGTGAGTCAGAGCCCTAATTTTAAAACAAACGTTTATTTCAGGGAGAATTCTTATCTTGGCTGATCCTTACTAGCTCCTCTCCCTGTTCTTTCTATGCTTGATTTAAGCTGGTTTCAATAAGATCACTGTCCTTGTAAGCACGTATTCCTTCCAGTAAATCCAAAGAGGATCCTCAGCATTCCCCTGGGATAAATGGGGGACAATCTGGACATAGTTTTGGATCATGGGATGTGGATTTTTAGGGGTTAAAGAGGCTGCAGCCTAGCTCCGGGAAGTATGCGGGGTTCATAATCTCACATGAGAATCTGAGCTTAGAAATGGAATCTCTCAGGCCAGATGCTTTTTAGTTACCCAGTATTTTATGTCCCTCTGTCATGAGATTCACTTTCGATCCAACACTGCATGATCATGTCCAGAAATTTAGAAGATCCAGAAACACTTTGCCTTTTAGAAGCCAGCTTCTAAGGGAGACCGAACAGCAATAGACAGACACAGGATGAGAACAGTCAGCCAATGAAGAAAGGACAGCAGCCCGAGCGTCCCACAGGGTTATGAAATTCAATCTGCCTCCAGCACAGGGAGCTGACCGTCTAGTGAGAAAGATGCATGGAAGTAGGTAAAGAATGCAGTGAACATGTTACATAAGTGATGGTCAAGCCTCAGAAGAAGGGCTGTGCAACGCTGCAGTGCCTCAAGTGGCTTTGTCATGATTTTAGGGGATGATTCCAGTAGATGGTGGGCTTCCCTAGTGGCTCAGATGGTAAAGAATCCACCTGCAATGCAGGAGGCCCGGGTTCGATCCCTGGGTCGGGAAGATCCCCTGGAGAAGGGAATGGCAACCCACTCCAGTATTCTTGCCTGGAGGATTCCATGGACAGAGGAGCCTGGTGGGCTGCAGTCCACAGGGTGGCAAAGAGTTGGACACGACTGAGCAACTAACACACACACAGTAGATGGTAGAGATCAGGGGCAGGAGTAGGGATGGGGTTTAGGGAGAGAGAGGGAGAATGGGGACTTAGTGTTTGATGGGGACAGCGTTTCAGTTTAGGAAAGGGAAGATTAGGGAGATGTCTGACGTCCAGAGTTGCACAATAATGTGAACATACTTAGTGTCACTGAAATGTACAGTTAAATATGATTAAAATAGTATATTTTATATTAGGGGACTTTCACCACACACACACACACACACACACACACAAGGAAGAGGCATATAGGGCAGAGGTCTGGAGGGGGTCCAAACCTGGGGCTTCCAGGCGTCCTCTCCTTGGGTGGGGCGGGTCGTGGAGGGTGTCACCTTCTCCCACCCCTTCAGTGTGACAGCTCACTCACAGTACAGCCACCCAGCAAGGCTTCCCCTAGCCCGGTGTCTGGAGAGTCATTGCAGCTCAGTTGCAAACCAAGCACATGGCTGGTCTTTACTCCCAGCTCCTCCCGGAGGTTACCTCCTCCAGAGGCTGGCACTGTTACCGCCTATGGCCCAAAGCCCCCATCATAAATGATATTTTAGACTGTCCAGTGGTCAAAGCCCCCAGGCAAACACAGTCCCATAGGCAGGACATTCCAGAGGCCTAAAGGTCACCTCCCAGTCGCCAAAGACAATGATGAGAAGTCTGTTTGGGTGAGATTAATCCTGTACTGTATACCCGCAGCTCACTGCATAATCTGAGCACTGGGACCCAGATATTTGTATCAGATGAACCAAGATTTTCATCTTATTTCTGTCATTTATGAGCCATGTAACCTTAGATTCGTGTGTGGATGCTCAGTCGCCTCTGACTCTCTGTGACCCCATGGACTGTAGCCCATCAGGCTCCTCCGTCCATGGGTTTCTCCAGCCAAGAATACTGGAGTGCCATTTCCTCCTCCAGGGCACCTTCCCAACCCAAGGATCAAACCCAGGTCTCCTGCCTTGGCAGGCAAGTTCTTTACTAACTGTACCACCTGGGAAGCCCTTCATGGAACCTTAGGGGACTTGTTTAACATGCTAAGCCTCAGTGTCCTGGTCTTTACAATGGGATGGTCACACACTGGTGTAGCTTGCAGGAAAAGTGTTGCTCTGTTTTCCTCACACACACAAAAACAGCCTCAGTGGCTTCTGTCATAACCCGCTTTGCTTGGGGACGCTGGGTCCCAGGAGGTCTCAGGGCCTTTGTCACTAAGAAGAGGGCAGAGTGGTATAGCATCCTAGAGACTAGAGGACAACCACAGAGGGGACGCTGCCATGGCACTCCCAGGGGGAATGACTTGTTAGTTCATGGTTATCTAGAACGTCCCACTGTCCTTCGACTCAGCCACATCCCAGGGCAGCAGATGCCTCAAGACCCTCTCAGGATGCCTCAGTTCCAGAAAGGCATTTTTCTGACCCAATAGGGATTTTCATGTTCTCCAATTGTCAGCGTGGGAGCCCCCGGCACCCTGGTCACTGGTGGGATCTGACCAAGCCTCCTCCAGCTCCCGCTGGCCCTTTGCTGTGCAGTGCGTAGCAGAGCTGCTGAGCGCATGTGTCAGAAGACAGCTGGCAGCCATCCCTGTGGGGTAGGGAGAGAAGGTTCCGCCTTTCCCCACCAGGCCTTTGGGGAATTACTCATCTTCATGTTGTGGAAAAGCGGACCGCGTGGAACCAGGAAGCATCACGCTTAACCCTCGCAGAGACACACCAGGCCCCAGTTTTCCCAGCTCACCCTTCTGTGGACTCCGTTTGTATAGGCTGAGCGGCTCTTGTGCTTTGGGGTATAAACTGGGGGCCTGTGCACTGGGAGCTGTTACCAATATAATCTCTTCTGTCAGCTGAAGAAAGAGAATAAATGCTCAAACATCCATGACTTTTTCTTGTGTGAGTTACAGGTGTGAGAAAAAAAAAAGTCCCAGATGCTGGGAAGGATTGAGAGTCTGAGGGTATCATGTTGATCTGATCATGGAACCAGGAGAGATCAGTGACAAATCAGCGTGGGTGAAAACAAGGGATTCCGCAGGAAGCGTGTGCTGAAGTACAGTTAGGATGGCGACCGTGTATTGAGTGTGTACATTATGCCAGGCACCGGGCGTGTTAATTCCTCCCCATTTTATAGGCAGAGATACTCATTACAAGGTCACACAGTATTGAGAATCTCTCTAAACTGGACACCTGCATAATTTGGAGTAAAATAAGGATGACATTAAAAGAAGGGAGACGGGCAGGCGTGAATCCAGGCTTTTTGTCATTTTTTTTTCAATTTGAGGGTCTTTTTAAAAAAAAAATTTTTTTAATAAAATTTTTAACAGTTACTTTCCATTTAGTTATTATACTGGCTATATTCCCCATGTTGTACAGTAAATCCTTGAGCCTGTCTTTACACCCACCAGCTGTACCTCCCCTCCCACCACCCCTATGTTGCCCTTCCTTCCTTCCCACCGCTAACCACCAGTTTGTTCTCCCTGTGAGTCTGCTTCTTTTATGTGGTATTTATCAGTTGGTTGTATTTTTTAGATTCCACATATAATAAGTATCACTCTGAATTTATCTTCCCCGACTTAGTTCTCGTAGCATAATGCCCTCCAAGTTCATCCATGTTGCTGCCGATGGCAAAATTTCATTCTTTTTCATGGCTGAGTAATATTCCATGACCACATCTTCTTTATCCATTCATCTGTTAATGGATACTTAGGTTGTGTCCACATCTTAGCAATTGTAAATAGTACTGGTGTGAATATTAGGGTGCGTGTATCTTTCCAAGTTAGTGTTTTTGCTTTTGCATATATTGCCCGCCATATATGCCCAGGAGTGCAACTGCTGGATCATATGGTAGTTCTATTTTTAGTTCGTTGAGGAACCTCCATGCTGTTCGTCATAATTCGTGTGAGTGCTCAGCCTCTCCGTCGTGTCTGACTCTTTGCAACCGTGGACTCTAGCCTGCCAGGCTCCTCTGTCTATGGGATTTCCCGGCAAGAATACTGGAGCGGGTTGCTGTTTCCTTCTCTAGGGGTTTGTCATGATGGCTGCACCAATTTACATTCCCACCACACTGCACGAGGGTTTCCTTTTCCCTGCACCGTCGCCAGCATTTGTTACTCATGGATGAAGCCAGGCTTTGACCTTGTCCTTCACCTCCACCCCAGGAGTAGGCTATTCTTCCTACTACTCTCTGTGTTCTCCTCCTTATTAGTACTAGTAAGACTATGCATGTTACCTTCCTATCAGTAATAATATTTTATCCTGATACTCCAAAGATGCCAGTGGAAGTGAGTGCAGAATGACTTCCATAGTGAGATTTTTCACTGCCGTGCTAATAAGCACATTCAGTTGAGAGTCAAAAATAACTTGTCTTCTAACCCCAGTTCTCACCGTGTTACTATGGCCGGTTCTTTGCACCTTGTCGCCACAGTCCCTCTGTCCTTAAAGCAGTTCACCCTGGAGCGGGGTGCAAACTGCTGCGGGGTTGGGGAAAGCACCCAGGGAACTGTTTGCAGCCTTCGGTGGGTAAATGGAGATTTGGGCGTCACTCCCGGGGTAGCTTACCTGCCACACAGGACACGTGAGAGCAGAAAGGTATTTGCTCACGTATGGAACCAGGGAAGGTCTTGACAGAAAGGCATTTCCAGCTTTTCTTAAAAACGTCTTTTGGACAGCTCACTTGGGACCGCTTTCAATCCAGATGGTGATCCCTCCAAGTGATTATTTTTCCATCTTCAGCCTTTCCAGGAATTCCAGTACGGGCAGGCTGCCAGGGGACACTGGCTGCCCAGATGCTGCAGCGACATCCCATGTGAGCCAGGGACAGGCCAGCCCAGCTGCGGGCCTGGGCCCTCCTCTCTCGGACTGGCCTCCTGCAGACAGAGACGTGGACCATATCCCCATACTGTGGGCCCCACCCATGGGACAGACCTCACTGTTTTCCAGAGGTGGCAGGACCCGCTAGAAACCATCCCAGTGTCACACTGTTATCACGTGGATGCGATACGGGTAGGGCAGAAGCCAGGAGCCGAGGAAAGCTTCTCCTGGGCCTGATGAATCCTGTTGCTCTGTGATGCAGACAGTAGAAGCAGATGCTGGAGCCTGACGTAGGGAGGAGGGAGATGGGGGTTAGCTCCACGCCAAGCAGAGGAGTTCAGGGGAAGGAGGACAGCAGAGCAGCCGTGCGTCTGGAGCAGTCCCCTCCACGTCTCCATCATGGAGGTGGATTTTAATCAGAACAAAGACTCTGAGTCCATTTATTGCCCTCAGAGCTTCCCTGAGCCCAGGGAGCCCCCAAATGCAGCTGTGTTCTTGTGGGTAGACTTAAATTTTTGAATTAACATATGACACTGAGTGATTGTATTCATTGCCCCCAAGTCCCCACAGAGTCTAGCCCTCCAGACTCTGTCCATGGGATTCTCCACGCAAGAATCCTAGAGAGGGTTGCTATTATTTCCTCCAGGGGATCTTCCTGACCCAGGGATCAAATCTGGGTCTCCTGCATTGCAGGCAGATTCTTTACCATTTGAGCCACCAGAGAAGCCCCTATAGATAAACAGGCCACCCCAAAACTATTATTTTTGGTTCTATGAAGGAGACAGTTTTCTCCTGCCAATCCTCATTCCCCTGAAATCCCAGTGTGGATGGTAATGGCAGACCAGGGCCTCCCCGGCCCTGTGTGGCATACATCACTGCTCTGACTGAAGGGTCCTGCATCCTGATACAGACTCTGGTACCAAACTTGCTTTTGGTGACCCTAGAGGGAGAGACCCACTCCAGTACTCTTGCCTGGAAAATCCCATGGATGGGGGAGCCTGGTAGGCTGTAGTCCATGGGGTCGCTAAGAGTCGGACACGACTGAGCGACTTCCCTTTCACTTTTCACTTTCATGCATTGGAGAAGGAAATGGCAACCCACTCCAGTGTTCTTGCCTGGAGAATCCCAGGGACGGGGGAGCCTGGTGGGCTTCCGTCTATGGGATCGCACAGAGTCGGACACGACTGAAGCGACTTAGCAGCAGCAGCAGAGGAAGAGAGCGAGCTTGTTAACCGCACGATGGTATTCATGGTTCTCCATGCCTGATCTGTACGACTTGCCCTCTGGGGGGTTTCAGCACTGCTGTGCCCTGGATCACCACTAGGTGGGAGTGCTGAGCTTGGTGCTGGGTGAGGCTGAGGGTCCCTGGCTCCCTTGCCTGGGAAGTCTGAAGATCGGGCTCACCTCCTTATTCAATTCAGCCTCTACCCTGGAATGCCACACCCACTGCAGCCCATGATCAGAGCTAGGAGGGATGCCGCAGTGCCCTTGACATCATCTTCCCCTCTGATCCCTTTGCATTCTCTTTTCCACATGGGACCATCAGCAAGTGTCTCTAAACTCTGCCTCAATGCTTAAGATGACACGGGGATTCCCTACCTCATGAGGCAGCCCAGCCCATTTGACCAGTTCTGATTAGTTTCTAATTTCTACTGTATACAGTCGTCCATCAGTATCTTTGGGGGTTTGGTTCCAGGAGCCCCCGATGCTCAAGTCCCATAGTCAGCCCTCCATAGAAGTGGTTCTGCACTCTGGAATTCAGCCAACCGCAGATTATGTCGTGCTGTGATACAGGAGACGTGGGTTCGATCCCTGGGTCAGGAAGATCCCCTGGAGGAAGGCATGGCAACCCTCTCCAGTATTCTTGCCTGGAGAATCCCAGGGACAGAGGAGACTGGCGGGCTACAGTCCATGGGGTCACAAAGAGTCAGACAGGACTGAAGTGACTGAGCACAGCACACAGCAGGTCTTTATTGAAAAAAAATCCCCATATAAATGGACCTGTGCAATTCAAACTCACGTTGTTCAAGGGCAAAGTGTATATCAATGTAATCTGGAGCTCAGTTCTGTTCTGCTGTCTTTCACTGATGGTCCTTCGTAGATCTGAGCATCACATCTCTGCTCTGGCTTTTTCTGTCCTTCCCCAGGCCATACATCTTCAGTTTCTGCTGCTGTTACTTACCTGTCTTGGGTCCAGACCTCCTGCTAACCCCATCACTCCATCCTGGGCATGCCCGCCAGTATCCCCTTGCCTCAGGACTTTGTGACCTTACCAATGCTGTATGCTATTGCAGTATTTATCCTGTTACTGAGAATACTGTGCTTTTTAAATGAAGCTATACCAACTTTTAGGCACCAACCCAACTGTTGGTTCATATTGAATGGATGGTCGAACAGAAAATTCCTGGGCTGTTTGAAATGAACTATTCTTCAACCAGATCTCTCTAACCCTGCTATTAATTGAGCTATTGAAACCAAGGGTAGGACATTTATTTATTCTTGTTCATTTTAGTATTTCTGGCTTTGTGCCATCACTTCCAGCTTCTTAGGATATATTTGAATATTAATTGCAGGTAATATATTAAGCCAGCTTCCCGATAGCTCAGTTGAGAAAGAATCTGCCTGCAATGCAGGAGACCCTGGTTCAATTCCTGGGTCAGGAAGATCTGCTGGAGAAGAAATAGGCTATCCACTCCAGTATTCAGTATAATATAGTAAGCACCCCTTCCAGCCTTCTGTTGCCTCTAAATATGATAACCAAACCACTTAATAAGATGTTGAACAGAATAGAACTGAAAATAGAGTTCTTGCGTACCAGAAGGCAATGGCACCCCACTCCAGTACTCTTGCCTGGAAAATCCCATGAACGGAGGAGCCTGGTGGGCTGCAGTCCATGGGGTCGCTAAGAGTCAGACACGACTGAACGACTTCACTTTCACTTTTCACTTTCATGCATTGGAGGAGGAAATGGCAACCCACTCCAGTGTTCTTGCCTGGAGAATCCCAGGGACGGGGAAGCCTGGTGGGCTGCCGTCCATGGGGTCGCACAGAGTTGGACACGACTGAAGTGACTTAGCAAAGCATAGCGTAGCATTTGCCCCACACTGACATTGAACAGTTAAGGTCCACGATACAGAAACTAAGTGTCTGATGAATGACTATGTGATACACCTCCTTTGAGGTATGCTTATTCAGTCAGCCATGAAGATATCTAATTATGCTATCACCTAGCATACCTTTCTCCATTTTGGAAATTTCAAACATGTCAGAGTTGGGCTTGCTTTTAACATTTAACCTAAACAAAGTGCGTTCTGCCTTTGCACTACACAGATCAACCTGTTTAATAATTCAGTAAAACAAGAGATTTGTATGCCAGGACTTCAAGAATCCTTGCCAAGTCCTAGTGACCCCTCCCATCGGGTCCAGGTGTTCTGTCTTTTAAATGGTCGCATGGTTTTTCCAGAGCTGACACAAGCTCACCAGGCTCTATTTCCTCCTCTTTAAAACGAAAACTGTGTATCTGTTGTGCATGGACATTATATGCCAGTCATGGGTTTCACTCAAACTGAGAAACTCACAGGATGGTGGGTGCTGGGCAGAGCAACCCAGTGTATCGCCCTGACCTTGGAATGCATGTTTAGGACTGTATGTATCAGATTCTAGGCGTGTTTTCCATTCAGAGCAGTTAGTTTGTATTTATGGGACTTGGAATCAGTAGGGACCATCTCATTTTCCTGTCACTTCTGGAACAAGCTGAATCCATGGTAATGGGTAGGGGGTTCCAGGGATTTTTGAATGATAGCAAAGATAGAAGTGTCTTCCTTTATTAAAGTTTGCTTTTCCTCCCAGAGATGACTGAATCATATGTATAATTTACAATAATAGTCTTTTTAAAGTGTGTTTCCTTAGAGTTTTCAAAGACAGAAAGAACCAGAAGAAAAGGAGCATCTGTTATTTAGAACTGTATCAGGTTTAGGTGACCCCAAAGGAAACAGCTGAGTTCTCCCTAAATATTCCTGTACGTGCTTAGTCAATGAGTCGTTTCTGACTCTTTTGCAACCCCGTGGACTATAGCCCGCCAAGCTCCTCTGTCCATGGGATTTCCCCTGCAAGAATACTGGAGTGGGTTGCCATTCCCTTCTCCAGGGGATCTTTCCAACTCAGGGATTGAAGCCAGGTCTCCTGCATTGCAGGCGGATTCTTCACTGAGCCACCAGGGGAATAACCCTAAATATTAGCTGCTGGTCTCCAAGGCACCATCAGTTCTGTTTGCTCACAGCGCCTAGTTTGGTTTCCCAGCACCTACTCCATTAGGAAGAGGCTGAGGTGTTTACTTAGGAGCTTAGGTGTACAGGCTGAGATTCTCACACCTTGCTGTGCATATGAATCATCTGGGGATTTTGTTAAAATGCACTCTGAATCAGGAGCTTTGGATAGGACCTGAGTCTCTGCATTTCTAAAGCTGCTGGGGGAGCTGGTCTGAGGACCACACTTGGAATAGTAAGGCCCTATGCCACTGAGCTAAATTTTAAGATACTGATGGAGAGAGAGATACAAATGTAGATGTGAAGATGCTTAAGATGACTCTATTCAGAACAGTGATTAACAGGCAAATCATACGTAGTAAACCCTATGTAAATTTGCCTTGATCCATCTATTGACCCCTGTCCACTTCCCCTTTCCTAATAATAATGTTTAAACATGATCTGCATGTGTGGCTCTTTGTTACCTTTGCAGTTATATAATCGTGCTCAGCCCCATGTTTCTGTTGCGGCAGGTGCATCCGGAGGCACACGCCTCCACTGGGGGACTCAGGTGAACGAACCATTGGTGTGTTTCAGCACTGAAAAGGCAATTAGGGACATGAAGGCCATTTGTCTGCAGCTAGAAAGAAACCCTAAAAGCAGACATCCACTCTCCTTTCTTATTCTCTTCTTCCTAGTCTCTTTCTCTCTCCCTTTTCCCTCCTGCACTTTCTACCTTCATAGATTTTACCTCTCCGTTTTTTTTCATCCCGTGAACCATCATCCAGTGTACCAGGGACATGGTGGCATCCTGTGGTGCCCTCTCGTGGTTCACTGAAAATATAGCTAGACACAGTCCCTACTCTCACAATGACTTCCCCTGCTGAGAGATACAGACAGCACGGAGAGCCATTGAAGCGCAGAACAGGGACAGGTGCCCCAGAATTACAGCAACCCAAGTCGGTAGCTGCATTGGTAAATAGGAAATATGGTCCTTCTAAATGTAGGAGGGGGAGTTGAAATTTGTATCCGTCTGGCCCCAGGGTTGCTCCAGTTAATCTTTGTATCCTTGACTTATTGTCAGTATTATCTGGAAAAGATGTTTATCAATGGACCACTTTTCAGAAGAGTGCATTTGAAGTTGTGTGTTAAGGCCGATGTGTTTTAGTGGTCCATTAGCAGAAAAACCAGCCATGGAATCTATAATGAGATCTTTAAGACCAACAAAGCCACCCAGTGTCTCTCAAAACAAACAAACAAACTGTAAATAAACCAGGGCACTGCTAAGAACCAAGTCGGCATTGTTTTTTCAAATTCACTAAAGCTGAGTTCTGTTTTAAAAAGTACCTTCAGAGGAGTTTTCTAGCTTTGTGTATGGTGCATTCCATCGTGCAGCAATTTCACATTTGCATTGCTAATGGACCTCTCTGCAAACGTGTTTGACATTTTGCTTGGCTTTGAAAGGACTTTTATGCTGCTATTTTTTCCTTCCCTAGAGCTGCCTTGGGCTAATTAACCTATTCCCTTACTGGCTGGGCCTACTATATGCAAATACTCTCCTTCTGGATTCTGACACACTACTCTTACATGAACATCCCTAATGAAATCCTGTGGGGTTTTATTGGAGCAGTGTTACTGTGGGGCCAGCAGGGGGCGCATGGAGCAGTTCACGTTCAGTCCATCCCCTAAATTACTTTCCTTTGCTAGTCCCAGTGGGAATGCCAGTTTATGCAGTTCTCTTTCTTAGAGTAACTTGAAACCTAGAGATAAAAGATCAGTATCAGCACTTTTTAAGCAGTCAAAAGCGTCAACTGTTTTCAGTTTTGGTAGTTTAATTTTATTCTGTCGTTTTGAAAACAGCACTGTCATCTCAGTAGATTTGTATAATATTAGGTGTAAATTACATGCCATGAACTTCCTAAGAGAAGGCTATATATATACCTGCGGCTTAATAAAGCCAGAGGTTGGGAGGGTAATGCTGAAAACTGCTGCCTTATTGTGTCTATTTTAACATCATACTATAGAAAGTGGGTCTGGGTAGGAGAAATGCTAAAACCCAGGTCCTGGAATTCCCAGATTCAGCAACTGTCCAGGATCACAGAACAAGACTGCTCACAGCCTGTAGGCAACCCTCACATCTGCCTCCTGTTAGCCTAGTTCCTGTTGGTTCCACTGATGATCTGCCTCTTGCCAGGTGGACATCTGTCTGCCTACACAGTCCTGGAAACAGAGTTCAGTGGTTCCTGAAAGACTGAGATAGGTGTCCTATCTCAGATTAAAACTGGCTCGCTACTTGTATGTCCAGGCTGAAACACACAGCCCTGATTGGTCTGGCAGAGGCTGCATCTCTAGGGTTCATGGTGGACTGGCCCTTTCCAAGCAGAGGGTGGAGAGGATGGAGAGAGAATTCAAAGAGCTTGGATAGGAAGTACGAGGCAGAGACGAAGCAAGCATGTTGCCCTCATGAAGGACACCCTCAATGCCTGAATATTGCATTTTTAAAAACCAAACCATGTTCCTGTTTTAACTGTCTCATAGATTCCTTTTGGCTGTTACCATATGAGTAGCTGTACTGGGAGCTGTTTGGAAACGTGTAGAGAACATAATTATTTGGGGCTGCCTCTGCTCAGTTGGCCTGTATGTAGTGTGTGTGTTTATGTCTGTGTGTGTGTGTTAGGCAAGAGAGAATTGTTGTAAATCCAGTATGGACCCAGAATCACTAGAATCTTTGAGTAGCGCCTATGGCAGAGCTTCCCTGATAGCTCAGCTGGTAAAGAATCTGCCTGCAATGCAGGAGACCCGGGTTCAATTCCTGGGTTGGGAAGATACCCTGGTGAAGGGAAAGGATACCCACTCCAGTATTCTGGTCTGGAGAATTAAGGCATGGAGCAAGTCAAACCGAGAATTCCATGGAGTCGCAAAGAGTCATGACTGAGCCACTTCCACTTTCACTATGGCAGAGGAGGACTCAGATAACCTATGAAATCCACTGGGGACTTCCGTTCCTAACCTGGTCCTCGCAGTGCTTGGCTGAGGACCGCTGATCGTCACTGGTGCCGTCCTCCTTGTAGGCTTCATTTGATCCTCCAGAGACTGGGTAAAGCTAGAGCTGAAGAGTGGGAGGGCCATTTCTGGGAGGGAAACTAAGAAATGCATTGTTTGCCCTCCAAAAAGGAAAGGGTGGGGGTAGGAGAAGAGGGTATTGAGAGAGAGATCTTAGAAGACTGACTAAATCCATAAAAAAGGTTTGACTTGCTCCGTGGCTTAATGATCTTCCTGATGTCCTACCCAGCACGGCCAGCGTTTTACCTGCTCTAATAGTGGGGCTGGCGGCAGGATTTTGGGGGATTCACATGAATCTCGCGGGAGGGGGTTCTTTTCCGGTGTTGATGTTCTGACGCCCTGTTCCCCCACCCCTTTCTCCCCCTTGGTCCCGACCCTCTGCCTTTTCCCAGATTCCAGAGCAGCTGCTGGAGGATCGCACCCACGGGGAGATGATTCCTCATGAAGAGCCTGGATCCCCTACAGAAATCAAATGTGACTTTCCGTTTATCAGACTAAAACCAGAGCCAGTCCGACAGTGAGACGGTCACCGTGGAGGGGGGACGGCGAAAAATGAAATCCAACCAAGAGCGCAGCAACGAATGCCTGCCTCCCAAGAAGCGCGAGATCCCCGCCACCAGCCGGCCGTCCTCGGAGGACAAGGCGGTGCCCAGCGACAACCACCGCGCGGAGAACGCGGCATGGCTCCCCGGCGCCCGGGGCCACGTGGGCGGGCGGCTGGGGCCAGCGGGGCCCCCGGCGGAGCTCGCAGCGGAGCTCGGTTTACAGCAGGGAATAGGTTTACACAAAGCGCTGTCCACGGGTCTGGACTACTCCCCGCCCAGCGCGCCCAGGTCCGTCCCGGCGGTGACGTCCACCACGACGATGCCCGCGGCGTACCCGCCGCCCCCTCCGTCCGGGGCCCCAGTATCCCCGGTGCAGTACGCCCACCTGCCGCACACGTTACAGTTCATCGGGTCTTCCCAGTACAGTGGGCCCTACGCCGGCTTCATCCCTTCCCAGCTGATCTCGCCCACAGCCAGCCCGGTCACCAGCGCGGTGGCCTCGGCGGTGGGCGCCGCCACGCCCGCCAGCGCTCCCAGCTGGAGGCCTATAGCAGCCTGCTGGCCGACATGGGCGGGCTGAGCCGAGCCTCCGGACACAAGGCTGAGCCACCGCCACCGCCGCCACCGCCGCAGCACCTAGGACGGACAGCAGGGCTCCTCCCCCCGGGGTCCCCACCGCACCCCCAGCAGAGCCAGTACGTGCGCATCTCCAGCTCGCCGCAGAACGCCGCACGCCCGGCCTCGCCGCCGACCCTCCCCGTCCACCTGCACACGCACCCGACCATGATCCCACACACGCTCACCCTGGGGCCCTCCCCGCAGGTGGTCGTGCAGTACACCGACTCCGGCAGCCACTTTGTCACCCGTGAGGCCACCAAGAAGGCCGAGAGCAGCCGGCTGCAGCAGGCCATGCAGGCCAAGGAGATGCTGAACGGGGAGGTGGAGAAGGGCCGCCGGTACGGGGCGCCCCCCGCGGCCGACCTGGGCTTGGTGAAGGCGGCCAGCAAGGCGGTGCCCCACCCGTACGAGTCCAGGCACGTGGTGGTCCACCCCGGCCCCGCTGACTACAGCGTCCGCGACGCGTCGGGGGTGCGGGCCTCCGTGATGGTCCTGCCCAACAGCAGCACCCCCGCCGCCGACCTCGAGGGGCAGCAGGTCACCCACCGGGAGAACTCGCCGTCCGCCCTCAACGACAAGAGTGGCCTGCACTTGGGGAAGCCCGGGCACCGCTCCTATGCACTGTCCCCGCAGCAGGTGCTGGGCCCCGAAGGTGTGAAGGCCGTCGCCACGCTGTCCCCGCACACGGTCATCCAGACCACACACAGCGCCTCTGAGGCCCTCCCCGTCGGGCTGCCGGCCACGGCCTTCTACGCGGGCACGCAGCCGCCGGTCATCGGCTACCTGAGCGGCCAGCAGCAAGCGATCACCTACGCCGGCGGCCTGCCCCCGCACCTGGTCATCCCGGGCACCCAGCCCCTGCTCATCCCCGTGGGCAGCGCTGACCTGGAGGGGTCGGGCGCCGCCTCGGCCATCGTCACATCGTCGCCCCAGTTTGCTGCAGTGCCTCACACGTTCGTCACCACCGCCCTGCCCAAGAGCGAGAACTTCGGCCCCGAGGCCCTGGTCACCCAGGCCGCCTACCCGGCCATGGTGCAGGCCCAGATCCACTTGCCCGTGGCGCAGTCCGTGGCCTCCCCCGCTGCCGCTGCGCCCCCTACGCTGCCGCCCTACTTCATGAAAGGCTCCATCATCCAGTTGGCCAACGGGGAGCTGAAGAAAGTGGAGGACCTGAAGACGGAGGACTTCATCCAGAGCGCGGAGATCAGCACTGACCTGAAGATCGACTCCAGCACGGTGGAGAGGATCGCAGACAGCCACAGCCCCGGCGTCGCCGTGATCCAGTTTGCCGTCGGGGATCACCGAGCGCAGGTAATGTTGCCTCCGCATCACGCAGGTAGGGGGGACACCGCGCCATGCCGCCTCCCTTACCTCCTGGCCACCGTGAGTTTCTTCCAAGCAGCAGACCTGTCTGCCTTTCTGCGGCTGTGGGGGTGATTGAGGGTTTTCTTTCACTTTCACTTTGTACCTAAAAGTTAGACTTCTCACGTTCCCCCAACCACCGTTCTCTAAGAGAATTAAGCCCTAATGCACCCCGAAGCATCCGCTATTTGTTATGAATTAATTTCTCTGCTTCTCCAATGGGGGCTGGTCAGGTACCATGCTTGGGACAGTTAAGAAAATCACCACTCGGGTTATTTTGCTGATGTTGTTCTGTGGTTTACATGAGTAACCCTGATTCAGTTCAGTTCAGTTCAGTCGCTCAGTCATGTCCGACTCTTTGCGACCCCATGAATTGCAGCACGCCAGGCCTCCCTGTCCATTACCAACTCCTGGAGTTCACTCAGACTCACGTCCATCGAGTCAGTGATGCCATCCAGCCGTCTCATCCTCTGTCGTCCCCTTCTCCTCCTGCCCCCAATCCCTCCCAGCATCAGAGTCTTTTCCAATGAGTCAACTCTTCGCATGAGGTGGCCAAAGTACTGGAGTTTCAGCTTTAGCATCATCCCTTCCAAAGAAATCCCAGGGCTGATCTCCTTCAGAATGGACTGGTTGGATCCTTTTGCAGTCCAAGGGACTCTCAAGAGTCTTCTCCAACACCACAGTTCAAAAGCATCAATTCTTTGGCCCTCAGCCTTCTTCACAGTCCAACTCTCACATCCACATGTGACCACAGGAAAAACCATTGCCTTGACTAGACGAACCTTTGTTGGCAAAGGAATGTCTCTGCTTTTGAATATGCTATCTAGGTTGGTCATAACTTTCCTTCCAAGGAGTAAGCGTCTTTTAATTTCATGGCTGCAGTCACCATCTGCAGTGATTTTGGAGCCCAAAAAAATAAAGTCTGACACTGTTTCCACTGTTTCCCCATCTATTTCCCATGAAGTGATGGGACCGGATGCCATGATCTTCGTTTTCTGAATGTTGAGCTTTAAGCCAACTTTTTCACTCTCCTCTTTCACTTTCATCAAGAGGCTTTTGAGTTCCTCTTCACTTTCTGCCATAAGGGTGGTGTCATCTGCATATCTGAGGTTATTGATATTTCTCCCAGCAATCTTGATTCCAGCTTGTGTTTCTTCCAGTCCAGCGTTTCTCATGATGTACTCTGCATAGAAGTTAAATAAGCAGGGTGACAATATACAGCCTTGACATACTCCTTTTCCTATTTGGAACCAGTCTGTTGTTCCATGTCCAGTTCTAACTGTTGCTTCCTGACCTGCATATAGATTTCTCAAAAGGCAGATCAGGTGGTCTGGTATTCCCATCTCTTTTAGAATTTTCCACAGTTTATTGTGATCCACACAGTCAAAGGCTTTGGCATAGTCAATAAAGAAGAGATAGATGTTTTTCTGGAACTCTCTTGCTTTTTCCATGATCCAGCGGATGTTGGCAATTTGATCTCTGGTTCCTCTGCCTTTTTTAAAACCAGCTTGAACGTCAGGAAGTTCACGGTTCACTTATTGCTGAAGCCTGGCTTGGAGAATTTTGAGCATTACGTTACTAGCGTGTGAGATGAGTGCAATTGTGTGGTAGTTTGAGCATTCTTTGGCATTGCCTTTCTTTGGGATTGGAATGAAAACGGACCTTTTCCAGTCCTGTGGTCACTGCTGAGTTTTCCAAATTTGCTGGCATATTGAGTGCAGCATTTTCACAGCATCATCTTCCAGGATTTGAAAGAGCTCAAGTGGAATTCCATCACCTCCACTAGCTCTGTTCGTAGTGATGCCTTCTAAGGCCCACTTGACTTCACATTCCAGGGTGTCTGGCTCTAGGTCAGTGGTTACACCATCGTGATTATCTTGGTTGTGAAGATCTTTTTTGTACAGTTCTTCTGTGTATTCTTGCCACCTCTTCTTAATATCTTCTGCTTCTGTTAGGTCCATACCATTTCTGTCCTTTATCGAGCCCATCTTTGCATGAAATGTTCCTTTGGTATCTCTCATTTTCTTGAAGAGATCTCTAGTCTTTCCCATTCTGTTGGTTTCCTCTATTTCTTTGCATTGATCGCTGAGGAAGGCTTTCTTATCTCTTCTTGCTATTCTTTGGAACTCTGCATTCAGAGGCTTATATCTTTCCTTTTCTCCTTTGCTTTTCACTTCTCTTCTTTTCACAGCTATTTGTAAGGCCTCCCCAGACAGCCATTTTGCTTTTTTGCATTTCTTTTCCATGGGGATGGTCTTGCTCCCTGTCTCCTGTACAATGTCACAAACCTCATTCCGTAGTTCATCAGGCACTCTATCTATCAGATTTAGTCCCTTAAATCTATTTCTCACTTCCACTGTATAATCATAAGGGATTTGATTTAGGTCATACCTGTATGGTCTAGTGGTTTTCCCTACTTTCTTCAATTTAACCCTGATTAAGAAAAGCCATTTTCCACCCCCACCCCCCTTTTTTTTTCTGGTCAGGGAAAGACAATGCTGCTTCAGGGGAGGGTGTTAGGTGCCCAGAGTTGCCATATCCCATTACAACATCAGTGTTTTGTTGTTGTTGTTATTTATTTATTTTTTTAATCTGGCTGTGCCAGGTCTTGGTTGCAGCGCTTGGAATCTGATCTTTAGTTGTGGTGTGTGAACTCGTAGTTGCAGTGTGTGGGATCTAGCTCCCTGACCGGGGGGTCGACCCCAGGCCCCCTGTATCAGGAGCTTGGAGTCTTAGGCGCTGGACCACCAGGGAAGTCCCAACATCCATGTTTTAACATGTAGGTTTTGTTATCATTTAGGTATAGGTGAGGCCAACAGAGGAGAATGCATCTGCCATTGAAAAGGTGGTGTGTTATACTCAGATCCCAAGAAGAGGGGATATGTCCGGCCACATGGGCTGACATGCAGAAGAAGCCCAGGGTCTGTTACAAGGCACTGGGACCCAGGAGAAAACATGGACAAGAGCCTTTGTTGTTGTTTCAGTGGGAAGGAGTGGGTGAGGCAGGGTAGCAAGCGTAGGTAGGCTGCTGCTGCTGCTGCTGCTGCTGCTGCTAAGTCGCTTCAGTCGTGTCCGACTCTGTGCGACCCCATAGATGGCAGCCCACCAGGCTCTGCCGTCCCTGGGATTCTCCAGGCAAGAACACTGGAGTGGGTTTCCATTGTGTGAAAGTGAAAAGTGAAAGTGAAGTCGTTCAGTCCTGTCCGATTCGTAGCGACCCCATGGACTGCAGCCTACCAGGCTCCTCCATCCATGGGATTTTCCAGGCAAGAGTACTGGAGTGGCTTGCCATTGCCTTCTCCGGTAGGTAGGCTAGTTGGAATCATTTCAGCAGGCTCTGGGTACAGGAGCTGTCCCTAGGTGTCTGATAGTGGCCCAGAGAGTGCAAGTCCCATTCACTGAGGAGGAAGCTGGGGTGTGGGTGTTTTCTTTACACGTGAAGAACATTATCCCCGGTAGGGGAGCTGTTAGCTGTGTCTGGGAATTACCTAACGGAGGGAGGGACAGTCCCTCCAGTGTCAGCAAGACCCCAAGATGTCAAAGCATCAGATAAAATAAAAAGCATGGTTCATATAATCTGGAAGGTGGAAGGTCAAGGTTGTCCCAGGTGATCTCCTGGACTCCTGATAAATAGGAACCCCAAGGGCCAGATGCAGCCAAGCTGAGTCATGTTAAAACTAGAACCGAGATCAGCTCTTAATTTCCATGAGTTCCTTCAGTCCACTCTTTTCCAGCTTCTTAAATCACTTGAATGCATTTATTCCGCCCATGTGTATGGAAACAACCGTTTCACTGACCAGCTTGCTTGAAGTCAGGTTTGGCCCCAAGGCGGGGAATTTCCCAGGCTATAGAGCCTCAGTGCCTCTGGGAATGGGATATGACAGCACCTCCTTCAGTTTGAAATGAGTTGAAAAATGGTCATGGCGTAGCTGGTATTTGGGACAGTCAAAGATAAACAAACTAGTTAATGGTTTGAATTGTTTTTAGAATATTTTTAAAAAGATCAAGTGAGGTGGGGGAGTCTGATTTTCCAAAGCGTTTTCCAGGACTGCTTGTGAATGTCCGGATGTGGGATCTTGCTCAATATCAGAGGGCCTGCATTGCCAGGAGCTTTTAGCCCTGAAGACTTTTCTTTTTAATGGTGAGATGTCGCTGTAAAGTTTGGTGAGGCCCAAGAAAATTTCTCAGGGTTCTGATGCAAAAAAAAAAAATTGCAAAAATCAGGATATTTGGAAAAGAGCATCATTATGTAGAACTCCCTACCCATGTCTAAGTGTCTGCTCCCTCTCCGCATCCTACGTGGATTAGGAGTAGGTGGATCCTCACTGAAAAAAGAATGAACTGATTTACTAGCAAAGTTGTCTTTTAACAGACCCCAAGTGAAGCCTGGGAAATAAACAAGAAGGAAAAGTAAATGTGTTTTTTTTTTTTTAATGATCCTTTTAATCCTTAAAGCACTACTGTGAACAGAGGTAAGCAGAGGAAGAGGGGTTATTTTGAAATGCAACTGTCTCCCGCCCAGCACCTCTTTTCAGCTTTCAGTAAAGAAGCGCTCTGAGCTGCAGGCTCATCTCCAAGGCCATAGGAGCCCCCATAGACCAGAGCCTCACAGACCTCTAAGTTCCAGATTGACCGGCAGTGCTGAGAGGTAGCATCTCTGCATGCACCTCCCGCCCGATCCTCCGCAGAGCGAATGCTTAAACGATTGAGAAATTGGCTTCCGAGTGTGAAGTCTCATTTCCTTCCCGTCGCCAGGCCACCGGTCTCTTTGCTGACGGCCAAGGTGCAAATTAGAAGGTAGCGGGTTTGTCGGGGCCTGTTTGCAGGCCTGTGAGGCCGCCCCTGTGTGGCCCGGCCGCCCGCTGGGAAGGACTCAAAAGGGTGCCTGGGGTTCCAAGCTTCAGAAACACAAGTGCAGGGCCCGGCACGCCAGTGATGTGTCTCTTTACCCAGAAGCCTATCAGAAACAGGCTGACATCATCCCAGCTAAAATACTCCACCAGCTGTGTTTGCCACAAGTGACGGGGGCAGAGTCAGCCGAGAATCAGAGAAAGCGAGAGGGGGAGAGGGGCGGCAAGGGAGAAGGAAGGTCCGGATTTAATTTACACTCTAAGGGCTGAGGGCTTCCCTTCCTCCTCAGGGGGCTCTCTGAGGGGTTTTCTCCCCAGGCCTGGAGATCCAGTCTCGGTCTTTTCAACTGATTAGAAATCTCTTAACACTTGCACCCATTAGGAAGGTTGAGAGATGTGCAGAGCGTTTTCACTTAATTAGCCAAATCACAGATTTGATTGGGGAAGTTGTGGGAGGAAGGGGGTAGTTTTCTAAAGGACGGATGGCTTTGTGACCCCAGGCGTAAATCCTGCATGGAGGCAGGACCACAGGGACACTTGACTTCATGACCTACCACAGGCGTCCCCAGTGGATGCGGTGTGGCTGGTGGGAGAAGCCCCGAGCTTGGGGTCTGGACAATAGCAGAACAAAAATGGTCTCACTTCTCTCTGAGCTAGGGTTTTTCTCATCACTAAAATGGGCAAATGATTCCTTATACAAGATCATATCTTCAGCATCCTCTTTGTTTTTGTATTCCTTTGCTTTCCTGCCGTGCAGAACAGCCCTTGTAAAATTTACTAGCATCCACTAAACAAAAAAAAGGAGTGGGGAGGGATATATACAGGGAAAATTACCTGACTTTATGCTAATAATCAGCATGTAGATCCAGGGAGAAGGAAAGCCACCCTCTATAGAAACAAGGGAATTTTCACTGAGGGATTATTTTCAGGAGCTGAATTCCTAATTATTATTGTGAAAAGAGCCCTCCAGGGTGG
This sequence comes from Bos mutus, assembly GCF_027580195.1. Classification (NCBI taxonomy): domain Eukaryota; kingdom Metazoa; phylum Chordata; class Mammalia; order Artiodactyla; family Bovidae; genus Bos; species Bos mutus. The sequence continues at coordinate 11,605,270 of NC_091639.1, read as the reverse complement.
TGGATCTGAAGCTCCCTGTGAGGCAGTGTAGCAGAAGAATGCTTTCGCATATCCATCCCCATCTCTGTGGTTTTGTCCTTCCCAGAGCAGTATTTCTTGGCCCAGGCAAAGTATCCTTGCATCCCAGTTCCCCCAGGCTGGTTCTCCTCCAGGAGAATTGAAGGATCTCAGGCACCATCTGTCAGCCCGTGTGCACCACATGAAGCCTCTCGGTAGCCACCCATGGTCTCCAGAGTCTATGGTGAGCCCAGAAGGGATCCTGAGATGATAATAACATCCACATGGGAGCCCGTGTGATTCAACTGGAGGGCAGAGCATCGTCTGCTTGGGTGGGAAGCAGGTTAAGAGGTCAGAAAATGCAAGACCTGGAGCCGAAAAGACCCGAGGCTGAATCTGTCCTCCACCCCCGGAGCTTTGGGACTTGGTGCAAATCACAAACAGACTAGTGCACACATGCTTGATGGTGCAAATGACACATGTGCCTTCCATCCGGCTCGTGTTGTAGTGTGAAGAATGAAAGTGATGTAAGAATGAAAGTGAAGTGAAGCCAGAGTGTTAGCCACTCAGTGGTGTTACTCTTTGCAATAGCCCGCCAGGCTCCTCTGTCCATGGAATTCTCCAGGCAAGCATACTGGAGTGGGTTGCCATTTCCTTCTCCAGGGGATCTTCTCAACCCAGGGATTGAACCTGGGTCTCCTGCATTGCAGGCGGATTCTTTACCAGCTGAGCCACCAGGGAAGAAAGGAAATTCGCTCAAAAGAACCAGTTCAGTCAGTAGTGGATAGGAGGGCCTCAGCAGTGTTAGTTTCCCTTCCTTGCTTCTGCTTGGGTGGGACTTTGACCCTAAGAAGAGAAAGGTTAGGTCCTGAAAAGTGAATGAGTAAAAGGCTTCATGCCCTTACAAGAGCTTTTGGAAGGAGGGACAGTTTAGAAAAGTCTGGAAGGAAGGCTGAACTTTTCTGGTGAGTCTCTGCCATTTCACTCTGCCTGTGTTCTTGCGGCATATTCCCAGGAGAGGTCCAGGAGCATCCCTCGCCATCGTGTTTCTGTGAAGGAAGTACCATGACCTCACGCCGGCCTGTGTGCACACAACACTGTCTGGTTTTCCTGAGTGTGAGCTGGACTGGAGGGGTCATCTAATGGTTGAGCCCTGCACATCAGTGACCAATGCAGAAACGGGCTCACACACCTCTCCTTTGCAGAAAGGATCTGGGCACCATGCCCACTGAGGAACCCCCGGCCTGGGACAGCCCCACTGGGGGAGCCCTGGCTTCCATCTTTGAGCAGCCTCTGCAGCCCTCCGTCTCATGTTCCCCAAGCTTGACTTTTCTGAAGAGTACACAACATTTTGTCAGTACAATTTATCTGTGATGAGGCTGCCTTTTTTCCGTTAGTGCTGGGCTCTGTCTCTCATTAGGGCTGTCTGTCGCTCCCCCAGAGTCAGGAGCTGCCTGCTTCCTTTTACCTCCTTGGTGGCTGCTTAATATTCCATGTCATTCTCTTCTCCCAACTCGTGTGTGTGTGTGTGCGTGCATGCGTGTGCATGCACACACACACCCATACAGCATGTTACAATGACATGCTTACTGTAAATCTACTGTTGGCTTTTCTTCCATTTCACTATTTTTTCATTTGACCGCTGTGTTCTGTGAGCCACCAGTGTCTGCATTATGCATTTAATGGGTTAGCCGGTGCCTAAAAATAGCCAGAGCCCTCCTGCAGGCAGCACAGACGCCTGTATAGTCCCTAAGCAGCCAAGGCAGACCGACTTGCCAAACATTTTACACATGGGGCTTGGTGGATGTGAACCCTGATGAATCAGAAAGTGGGTAGTGGCTGCCCTCGATGCAAAGCTCATTACGGCCCTGGGGTCCAGTGATTGGTGATAAACCTCCTAGCTCTAATGCCAGAAAGGCTCTAGCAGAGAAGCAATATCAAACACATTTTTGTTTGTCTGTGTTCCCTCCCACTCCCCCCAAAAGAAGAAAAATACTCTGCTTTAGCATGTGTGTGATATAAGTGCCCCCAGCTTGGGGATCTTACATGTGTTATTGAAGCAGATTATCTGGGACCATTGTAGCTTATAGCTTTTTTTTTTTTTTTTTTTAAGTAGACTTTATTGTTGAAAGTAGTTTTAGCGGAAAGTACAAAGTTCCCAGACACCTCGAGTTTCCCGTTATTAAAATCTTGCATTTTAATGGAACATGTGTGACTTGTAATTGATGAGCTAATGTTGATGCATTATTATTAACTAAAGTCCATACTTTATATTAGGGTTTACTCTGTGCTGTACATGCTGTAGGTTTTGAGAAATGTGTAATATCACATATCCAGCCTTCCAAGCGTCTTAGAAGATAGCTTCCCCACCCTAAAAAGATCCTTCATGCTTTACCTATGGGTACTCCCCACCCCACCCCCAACCCTGGCAATCACTGATCTGTTTCCATCTCTGTAATTCTCCCTTTTCTAGAACGGCATGCAGTTGGACTCCTACAGTGTGTCGCCTTTCAGACTTCTATCACTCGGGAACATAAATTTACAGTGCCTTCATGTTGTTCTGTGGTTTTGAAAGCTCGTTTCCTTATAGCACTGAATAGTGCACGTTTGTTCTTTAAGGCATGCATTTTCAGACCCTGGTAGGGAGGGAAGGCAAGTGGGACAGACCCGTGTGCCCCAGAGCTGCCCTGGCACCTGCCAACTGGGTCTCTGGGAGCCAAGCGACATTGCGAGAAGAACTCAGCTCATCCATCATGTGGGGCTTGTGTTTGGAGGCGTCTCTGTGCTGGGATGTGGGTTTAATGAAACAGCTTCCACCAAAGACTGAGTCAGGCTTAGCGTGAACGTGATGAAGTGTTTTAAATAGAACACTCACAGACGCTCTTACACTCGACTGAAGAGGTGTGACTGTTTTTATTAATGATTTTTCAACATTGAAGTAAATTGGGCCTCCGTCAGCCCCTCCGTCTTTGCTCCAGTGTTTTCAATTTTTTTTTTTTTTTGACATGGAGAATGTGGTCATGCAAACTAGCCTTCGAGGAGAGCAGACAGACTTTTGTCTATGGGTGAAACAGGACCCAGAACTTCACTTGCAGACAAAGTTAGGGATTCCCAGTGTAAGCATGTCACCGAAAGTGAGAGGTCCTCACCGACACCCACTTCTGAGTCATGTCCTCACTCCTGGATGCAGGCAAAATGTGTATATTTGCCATAGGCTCGAGAAAAAAATGCTTCGTAAAACAGAAGCCCTTCACATTTGTGAAAACAGGGATTCTCATGAAGGAAAAGGGAGACAAATTTAAACAACAGGCATTTTGTTTTCTTTATATCCTGCTCTCGGTGATACGTACATATGTGTGTGTCTAGACAGAGCACCAATCTACTGTTGAAAAATACAGCCAAACAGCATAGATGTGCGTATATGCATGCACAGTTTAGATATGGCGGTCTTTGAGTAGCTAGAGGTATTTTACTGAACTTAAACAAGAGCTAAGAATGATCATAAAAGGTGGTCAGTCGCCAGATCAGGAGGCAACACTAAATAATTATCAGCCCAAAGTGAGGATGGCATCTCCCTGTCTTGGTTTCTTCATCTTGAATAGAAGTTGGAGGCGATCGTTTTAGAGGAGCTGGTTTAGCGGGGCTGGAGAGGTGGGGGCAGGTTCCTCTTTGGAGCCCTGGGGAGCAGTGGGTGTGTCTGGAGCCACGGGAGGAGGGCGGGAAAGGGCACAGGAGGCTGGAAGGTGACCACCCCTGAAAAAGAGAGGTGCTGGATGCAAGGCATCCAGGGATGAAAGGCAGAGGGGGCCTCAAGCTGACACCAGAACAAAGGCTATTCATGCTCCCATTTCATCCTCCAGTTTGCTTCAAGTGTTTGGAAAAGGATGTATTTATGTGATGAAAAAAGAGAAACTGGCTGTGTCGAGCTGCCAGGAGTTATATAACAGGTTTTGGTCTTGTATGGTCCTGCCCTCATGAATATATTTTTGTTGGGGTTTAATCGGAGCCCATTTGAACCTCGACAAGGTCATAAAACGAAATCGTGGTTATTAGCGCAGCTGAAAGCACAGAAAGGAACCTCACGCTTGGGGAGAAAGTAACTGAAGTATGACTCAGTGAGCTCAGGGTGAGCACTGCGTCTGACAGGGGACCGTGGGGTGAGGCAGCTGTGGCTCGGCCTGGAACGGCGCCTGTGAAGAGCTGAGCGAGACCCAGGGAAGGTGCAGCTCCTCTCTGGGCCAGGAGCATGTGTCCCGCGGAGTCCCGGCTGGCAGTCGCAGGCCCAGGCAGTCTCTCTGTAGCATCTAAACACTGGCCGCTATTGGCCAGTGGTACGTTGCGGTGTTTTCACTCATGGAGGGCAAACACAGAACCAGTCTTTCAGATTTGTCCTGAGCACCCATTACAAGCCAGGAGGTGTCCTGCACCCTGGGGATAAATCAGTGAGCAAACCAGGTGGGATCTCAGCACAGCACCCCCCACCCAGAACATACCGTCTCTTGGGAGTTCATGGGCCGAGGTGAAGTGGAGAATTATGGAAGTAAAGAAAATGACGCATCAAAAGATAACACGTGCTGTGGGAAAAAATAAAGCAGACTAAAGAGGATGGGGAAAAGAAGGATGCAGAATAGTTCAACAGGGTGTTTGGTGACACTCTGAGAAGGGGAACAAGAGGTGACAGGACACAGAGCAAAAAGGCTTTCAAGTGGAGGGAATAGCGGATGCACAGACCCAGAGGCACAAGCGTCTTTTGAAGTGAAAGACCAACGAGAAGACCAGCATTACTGCGGTGCAGGATTGAAGGGGTGGGATGCAGACCACGCCAGGCTTGTTCACAGGGCTTTTTCTCCCAGTGAGAAGCTGGCTTGGCCAGGACTGTGACCGAGGAGGCAGTGAGAAATAGGCTCATCCTAGCTGTATTTGGAAGAGAGAACCCCTTGGACTTGCTTGTGATTTGGATGCGTGCGGTCTGGGAGGAGGAGCCCAGGAACGTACGATGCCCAGGCTGTTGACCTGAACACTGGAAGTGTGAGGACGCGGCTCTTGGAGGTGCCAGGAGGAACCCAGGAGGGGCGTATCAGGGGTCTGTTTGGGACATGTTCAGTTAGAGTTGCCAGTATATAGCCAAGTGGACATCGCCAGGTAACATGGTTGCCAGTATCCAAACAGGCCTTGGTGAAATTACTGGTTTTGTATGCGTGTTCTGGCTCCTCACTGAAGGCAGGAACTAGGTCTTAAACAGTAAGTCTCACACTCTCAGTGTTACATTTTGAACTTGATTCAAACTGCAAAACCTGGAATGTGAAGCACTTAATAATATTTCTCAGCACCAGAGGGAGCCCCACACGGGCCTCAAGTTCAAGGAATTCAGACTCATTTCTGGTTTAAAGCGACATCATGTCCCAGAATCCCACCATGTCTGTTTCATATCCACAGTCGTACCTGTTGGCCTTGACAGCATGTTTTGAGGCAGATAATGCTCCTCTGTAAGGGAATTTCAAGCAGCAGACCCAGCCATATACATTCTCACTGGAAAATCTGTCAGTATGATTTCTTCATTAATTGTTAATGATTAGTTAACCTTTGAGAATGTTTATGACCTTCTGAGAAACCTAATTGCAAAATGAAAATACTTTTGTTATGACTACTTCAGTGTGCTTATTTGAGATATGTGTAAATGAGAGTTTAACCTTCACTTGAGGAAGGGCAAAACCTTACTTTAGTTCACATATATCCAGCCCCCCCCAAAAAAGTGCATTACCTAGATAATTCAGGCTACAGCATTAGGAAGGGAAGAATATTCATGAGGATAAATATTAGCGAGGATAAATAACTAGGAGAAAGATAACATGGGGCCTGAGCCATGCAGGTAAGCCATGCTTACCACAATCAGATGACCTGAATCTTCTGCTCCTAATTTGTATGGACCCAGCTGAAGGGGTGGCATCTTTTCCTGGGATGGCAGAGCTCTCTGGGGAGAAGACAAAGCAAGCTTTTAGGAGGAAGGGACCAAAGGCAAGCTTTTGAAATGACAGAGATTTCCCCAAAGCTCTCTAGGTTAAAATAACCCATTATCATTGCCCTTTTCAGCATACCTCTCAAATATTCTCCTCTCTCCTCATCACTTTTCTTTCATGCATTATTAGGTAGGCTGTTCAAGCTATCAGGCACCTCACAGAATTTCATTCTAAGACCTGCTTTTAGAGTTTTGAGATGATAGAACAATGAAGGGCTTTTAAAATGCCCCCAAATATGGTGTATGTAACGGGGGAGCAGGTACATCTGTATCATTCCTTATGGAGTCATCAGTAACGTTACTTGTCACAAAGGCTTTGAAGCCATCTTCTTAATGAGTCTGTTGCACTTGGCAACATGTAAAAGTCTTCAGGTAGATTTGTACACAGAAGTTATTTTCAGAATGTGAACACCGGCTGCTCCGAGGGATGTGTGTAATATGGCTGACACAGCAAGAACCCCTTGGTTGGTAGTTGTTGGGCTGACCGTCAGCACAGCTCTACCCAGAAGCAGGGCTCACCTAGGAAATGCAGCCAACAGTCCCCACTTGAAGTAGGATTTGTTTCCTCTACTCTGTGTATGATGATAATGGCTTTAAGAGGTTTGGGACAGGATTCATGGAACTAGCTCCAGGTTGGTCCTCCCAATTGGAACTCAGTGGGTATCCCCATCTGATACTATAACGCGTAGGTATGTTTGTATACGTCTGCATGATGTGAACATAGCTCTGTAATTGAATATCAGCCTCATATATAGAGAGATACTTGATTCACATAGCAGATGTAAGGCTGATGCTATTTCACAATTTTTTGTCTCATGGAACAAATCCATAACCTCGGGTCATTGGATTCTATTTATTCCAAGTAACATTCACCACTTTGGGGGTAGTGTAAATGTTAAGTTCATCTCTTCTGGTGATACTATAATATCTTTGTTCACAGGGGCAGAGATCATAACATAAGAAAAAAGAAAACGGGTTTGGGGGCTACAGAGACTGGGATTAAATCCCAACTCCATCAGGGTATAGTCATGACATTAGGTCACTGATTCAATCTCTTTGACACTTAGAGATCCTTAGTTGTAAAATCGGAACAACAGCATTTTTCTCACTAGTTTATGTGAGTGTCAAACAAAATACTTTTTGTGAAGTGTGTACCTAAATGTTTAACAGATAGTAGGAACTCAAAAATTTTTTTAATTCTCTTTTCGTTATTCAGATAGTCCATAACAATGAAATTTTCCCCAGATAATATGAACATTTATATGGGCTCATGCCCACACACTGGAGAAGGAAATGGCATCCCACTCCAGTATTCTTGCCTGGAGAATCCCATGGACAGAGGAGCCGGGCAGGCTACAGTCCATGGGGTCGCAAGAGTCGGTCACAACTTAGCGATTAAACCACCACCATGCCCACACACATACTGTAGTCATAGGCTTTCATATAAATTCATTCTAGTTGTTTTTTCTAAAAACACTTAGGTCTTCTATGGAGCAAATAAAATATATCATTCAAGAAGTGCATCTAAAACAGGATTAATCACAGTTATCAAAAAAAATAGGTTAAGTAGAAAAGCCACAATCCATGTAAATTACATGAAATTATACTACTTTTAAAGTGAGATAGCTTAATTATTTATGTGTTTCTGGATGTGTGCCTGTGCATGAAATTCAACAACATTTTCAATATTATTGTATTTAGTCAATACAGCCATCTTTCTATATCTGCGGGTTCCACACCTGTGGAGTCAACCAATCACAGATGGAAAATATTTATGGAGAAAAAAAATTCTAGAAAGTTCCAAACAGCAAAACTTGAGTAGTTCCTAGGCAACAATTTACATAGCATTTACATTATGAGTAATGTAGATGAGTTAATGTATGCAGACAATGTGTGTAGGTTATATGCAAATACCGTGCCCTTTTATATGGACTTGAGTATCCTTTCAGTCATTTCAATGTATCGAAATTTATGGTAATACATGGCACACGTGTGCGTGCTCCAGTCGTGTCTGACTCTTTGAGATGCTATGGACTGTAGACCGCTAGGCTCCTCTGTCCATGGGATTTTCCAGGCAAGAATACTGGAGTGGGTTGCGATGCCCTCCTCCAGGGGATCTTCCTGACCCAGGGATTGAACCTGCGTCTCCTGCACTTCCTGCATTGGCAGGCAGTTTCTTTATCACTAGCGCCACCTGGGAAGCCTGCAGCCTAGAGAAAACAACAGCTACTGAAAGCATGCTGGGCTTCCCCTGCTTTCAGTATTTGTCTTTCAGACAAAAGAGAGACTGACTGGAGTGCCTGGGCCTGACCGTGTGGCTGGGCCAAGCCCGTGAACTGTTTTGTATTCACTGCACCCTCAAACCCCTGCAGTGTTGCCCGGTTTCAGGTCCTGGGGAAGCCCTCCCTGTTTTCTCCAGCTCTCTTTGGTTCTCCTTCTCCTAAATTCCTAGAATATGCATTCATTTGTCCAACAAATACTTATTTTCAACTACGTGCCAGGTACTCTTTTCGGGGCCAGGGACACAGTGATGAACACGTAAGTGCCTGCCTCATGAAGCTAAAATACAGTCTTAACTCTGATGCCTGTTCAGCGCTGCCATCGGTGAGGATAGCATCTGTCCAGTGATTAATAAAGCACAGGAACATACTTTGGGCTTGAGTCACATGCAGCGCTCAGCGCCTGAACACTAAGTAGGTGTTCCGTCATCCTTAGGGGGGGTCCACTGACTTGTTTTAACAGAGACCAGCTACAGAGCAGATACACAGTAAAACTATATTTTGAATACTGAATTTAACTTTGACTGGCTTCGCTATACGGTAAACACAGGTACAGCAGAAAATTAAGAGGCTTATTTACATGTGTTGGTAGAGGCAGACTGGGGAACTGAGTCTGTCTTTTCTTCCCATCAGCTTATGTGCGAATGTATGTTTGTGTACATGTGTATATGCGATAAAACAAGGATGAAACATCTTCATCTTTTCCTTCTTTCTCTTCTCCCTCTCTCTCCCTGTTCCCACAGGTCAGCGTGGAAGTTTTGGTAGAGTATCCTTTTTTTGTGTTTGGACAGGGCTGGTCATCCTGTTGCCCGGAGAGGACCAGCCAGCTCTTTGATTTGCCGTGTTCCAAACTCTCCGTCGGGGACGTCTGTATCTCGCTCACCCTCAAGAACCTGAAGAACGGCTCTGTTAAAAAGGGCCAGCCCGTGGATCCGGCCAGCGTCCTGCTGAAGCACTCAAAAGCCGACAGCCTCGCGGGCAGTAGACACAGGTATGCCGAGCAGGAAAACGGGATCAGTCAGGGAAGCGCCCAGATGCTCTCTGAGAACGGCGAACTGAAGTTTCCCGAAAAAATAGGATTGCCGGCCACGCCCTTGCTCACCAAAATAGAACCCAGCAAGCCCGCGGCCACGAGGAAGAGGAGGTGGTCAGCGCCCGAGACCCGCAAACTGGAGAAGTCGGAAGACGAGCCACCTTTGACTCTTCCCAAGCCTTCTCTCATTTCTCAGGAGGTTAAGATTTGCATCGAAGGCCGCTCTAACGTAGGCAAGTAGAAGCCGCGTGGGGAAGGGAAAGCTGGCCCTCCTTTATCATTTGTATCCAGATTACAGATGTACTGTAGGTTAAATAACTCAGTATTTACATGTTATCCTCTTACTTTAGGGTTCTGTTATAACCTTGTCTTTAGAGTTACAGCGGGCGTTGGGCAGGCGATCGGTGCATATGCTTTTTCCAGGCGTGTCTCTCGGCAGGTGGGGTGCCAGGGTAGGTCCAGCCCAGGCTCCAGGCAGGTGGTGGGCATCCTGGTTGAGATGAAGGTGGCCCCATGGCACCCGCCTTTTCTGGCATCGTGGATGCACCCACGGGGGCACCGACTTCCACCGGCTTCAGAGGGATGGTCTACGGGAAGGGAGCTGCGTCAGGGGGGTGTGCGTGTGCCTGGGTGACACTTCTGTGAGGGTGTCTTTCTCTCTGCCTCCCTCTCTCTTGCTCTCAGCACCAGATTGGAGGTCTGGGGGAATGTCCTCAGGAGGTTCTCCCGTGCAGAGTCAGCATCGGGGCCTCCGAGAGAGGTACCAGACAGCAGATGGAAAGCTAACCGTGTAAAGGAACATTCCCCGCCCCCCCCCCAACTTATTTTACAATAAAAGCAACTTTTAATCATAGAGATAAATATATATATATATATATATTCCCCCTATGGGGCCTGACTGCACTGATATTTTTTTAAAGAGCAACTGCCACCCATGGGATTTCGTTTCTGCTTTACTAGTGCAGTAGTGATGTCTCCAGGGCATCGTGGTGGGCAGGCGGCCCTTGCTGGCATCGCTCCGCACTGGTTGGGGGGGGGCGCTGGGCAGCAGGGGTGGGGGAAAGTGAACACCCCCTCCAGTCTCTGTGCAGTGTTAGGAAAACCAATCAGGTTAATTGCATTGACTTCGCTCCCAAGAGACAGACAAACTGCCCTTCAAAAGAGCTGCAGAAGCTCTTTGCTTTGGGTTTGCAAATCTTTTGTCTTTTAACTCTAGTACTGTTTATAGTTCATGACAATGGACAACTCGGGTGCCACTTTTTTCAGATTCCAGTGTGACGTGAGGAAATAAGATTTTGAAGATAAGCATATATATTACTATCTCTAAGTACTTAAAATGCCGTTCACACTTTATTACCAAGCATCTTGGTCTCTCATTCAACAAGTACTGTATCTCACTTTAAACTCTTTGGGAAGAAAAACAGAAAAGAAAAAAAAAAAAAACTAAGTTGCTTTCTTTTTTTTTTTTTTTTTTTTTAACACTGTAACTACATTTCAGCTCTGCAGAGTTTCTCACGGAGCAAGATGCTGAAAGTTTCAAAGTGGTTTCAAGGGATGAATGTGAATTATGAACTTGTATGTGACAATGAATGACCACCAAGTACAGCCTGACAGGAGGCACTCTTCACTTTGATGTCTCTGAAAGGATTTAAAAAGCATATGCAGAGCTGGCAGAGGAACTGAGAGGGAAGGGATGGGGAAAAAAAAAAAAAAAGAATACTCACTTTTGTCCAGTGTTTTTCTTTTTAAGATGAACTTTTAAAGAACCTTGCGATTTGCACATCTTGAGTTTATAAATTTGTGTGATATTCCTGCAGTTTTTATCAAATAACATTGTGGGAAAGGCTTGGGGGACTGAACGAGCATAAATAAATGTAGCAAAATTACTTTCTAACCTGCCTAAACTCTAGGCCTTTTATAAGGTTATGTTCCTTTCAAGATTCATTTTTGGTCTTCTTACCGTATCTGTCACATAAAACCAGGTCTTAGCAGGACAACTCTGAGAATTTTCTTCAGATTCATTGAGAGAGTTTTCCATGAAGACATTTATATATGTGAGCAAGTTTGTTTTTTTTTAAGAAAACAATTATTATTGTTGTTATTAATGTTATTTTCAAAATGACTTTCTTTTTCCATCTGAAATCAAGATTTAATGTTTGGTACAAACCCAGATAGGGTCTTTCACAGTTGAGACCTTTTATCCCCAGAGATCTGAAAAATTGTTTGTGGGTTTTGAGTGTGCGTTTTAAGTGCTTAAAAGTTTTATAAGGAGAGAGAAATTTTTAAATATTCTTACTTGGAATGGCTGCAAAGAATCTGAACAAATACCTGATTTTTCTTTTGCCATTGAAAATAGTACTTTTTCCATTTCACAGATTAAAAAAAAATTCTCGTCAGCCCACATTCTGGCTTTCCAGTATTCCTTCACATTTAGCTCTCAGCAGAACTGATGATTTTTAGAAACCATTTCTGGGGTGTACCAAAAACATTGGAGTAGGTTTTGAACTGCTAGATCAGTCCTTGACTTTCTTCGGTGTTCATTACCCTCTCAGCATGCTAGCAGAGAGCTGGGTGAGTCCATTCTTGCAGTCATATTGCTTATTTAGTGCTGTATTTTTTTAAACGTCTCTGTTCAGAGAACTTGCTTAATCTTCCATATATTCTGCTCAGGGCACTTGCAATTATTAGGTTTTGTTTTTCTTTTTTTGTTTTGACGGTAAGAGGAATAAGGGGCTGCCATACAGACTTTGTCCTCCTCAGTCCCATTCACGTGGACTCAGAGAAACACCCACCACCTTTTGGCTTCTTTTGAGTATTGAACTAACCGGATCCACACCTCCAACACTAAAACGGGAAAACATGCGTGGTTTGGAGCAATAGGAACATCATCATTGTTTTTCGTGCTTTTGTTTCAGGTATAGGAATTATCAAAGAGTCGGTTCTTTCTAAACATTGTCCCGTTTCACCTTCCTGCTTCTTTAGTGTGGGCAATACTTTCCGTGCCAATAGAGTCTGATCAGTGTGCTCTAGAGAAAGTGTAGGTAGGCCCCTCTTGGCTTTTTCCTTATTCTCTCCATCCTTTTCCTGTGCCGGCCGGCCGGAGAAGGGCTGGAAGGAAGGAGCCAGGAAGGGGAGAGCCTCCTGCTGGGCGATTGCCCTGCTCGGGGAAGCCGAGGCCCCGGGGCAGGGAACTTTCGGAGGAGCCCCGCGTTTCCCTTCCCCTGGTGCAGAAAAGAGCAAACAAAGGAGATCGTCCCCTCCTCTCCGCGAGGAATAGTGGCGCGCAGACGGGAAGCAGGCAGACTCATTTCTAAGGCGCACTCTGGGGCAATCGAGCCAGGATCAGCCCCTGTTCCACCGTCCTTTCCTCAAGTAGGTGGGCCCCCACCCGCTCAGGTCTGTATCCTGGAGACTTGGAGCCCTGCCTCCTCCGAGCGTGGGCAGGAAGCGTGGTCCACCGCGTGCGCGCCTTCCGAGCCTCGGGTGCAGGCGGCTGCGGAGGGGCCGGGCCTCCTGCGGACAATGGCCACCGCTCCTCTGTGGCAGCTCTCGCCTCCAAATAGGAAGGCCATCCGGAGGACAGGGGCCCTCCTCTCGTTGGCACACGTGGGCGAGTGCCGAGGCCCCCAGAGCAGCCCGGTCACCGCACCCGCGTAGCCCACCTAACATTGCCGGGCGTAGAAACTCTCCGGCGCCGCGCAGCTTGCGAGGAGCAGCCATGTGCCTCTGTGCCGTGCCCACTTTGCAATATTTACCTAACCCATCTTTTGTTCTTCTTACCCGTTTTCCATTTTTAAAGTAGTAACAGCAGGCCTTTTGCGTTTACAGTGGAACACAATCACAAAGAAATTAGTCAGGGAGAAAAGAAAAAAAAATTCACCAACAAACAAGGACCTCTCTTTCTAGGGATTTCTAAATCTATAAAATGACTGTTCCTTAGGATGTTTCAACTTCAGAATTATCTCAGTTTGGGCCACATTGGGGGCGGGGCGGGACGGCTAGAGAGATGGATACCACTTACCTCAAATCTTTTCAAGTGGAAATCCAAAATTGCTTTTTCATTTGGACGTTCAGGATGATTTTCTATGTCGGTCAATTTTGTGTCTTTTCCAACTCACCCCCATTTGTTTTGGGAGGAATTTCTTCTTTTTTTTCCCATTGCTGTCCTCAATCCCATCTCACCCTGAATCATGACCCTTTGTGTGTTCGGTTAGGTGAGCGCTTCGGGTTTTCTCGCCCACCGGGAAATGGCAGCACCCCCTCCTCCTCCCCCCCAAGGAACTCTGCAGAACCTTTCACACCTCTAACTCAGGGACGGGGCTGGCGTGTGTGTGGTACACTGACGTGTCCAGAAGCAGCACTTTGACTGTTCTGGGAGTAGGGTTGTACAACTTCAAGGAATGTTTGGATTTCCTGCATCTTGTGGATTTCTCCTTAGATACTGCATAGATTGCAATATAATGCTGCATGTTCAAGACGAACAGTAGCTCCTAGAAATCATAAAATCCACTCTTTGCACATAGTTCGATCTTTACTGAAATACATTGCCAAAATTTACTTTTGTTGTATAGCTTTGGAATTTTTTTTTTTAAGGAAACAATCGACAATACCGTTTAACATCTGTGACTACTAAGGAAGCCTGTTTGTTTCATAGAGGAAAAAAAAAGTCTCAAATGCTTTTGAAGACACTAAATGCCATGCTGTTTCAGATCTGGGTGAAGAAGCAGAGCTCTGGGGATGGAAGGCCGGGCTTTTTGAGCTGTGTTGGTTGTCATGGCTACTGTTTGATGAACTGTAAGCAGCTCGACAAACCGTGGTCCGTTTCCTCCTAAAACCCTTTGCACATCCTATGTCCTAGTCACCCATGATAATCCCAGGTGAAAAAAGGGCCAGCAGTCTCCGTGGTCCAATCCCGCTTCTTCAGGGTGACGTGAAAGCAAAGGAAATGACGCTGTGTGGGCTTTTCAAGAGAAGCGGAAGTCTCTGCTTCCCACCTTTGTTTTCAACCCAGAATTTCTGAAATAGAAAATTTAAGAACACATCTAGTAATAACTATACAGAGAACATACTTGGCTATAAAGCACATGCCTATCTATGCCATTGTGTTAGGTTGGTTTCCTCTTTTTTTCCTCCACGGACAGTGTTGTGTTTCTGTTGATAGGGAAACTCCAAACTGTTTGCACATCTCTACTCCGGAGCTAAGATTTCTTTTACATAGATGACCTCGCTTCAAATAAGTTACCTTACTGATAGATCTTTTCTTGTAGCACTATACCTTGTGGGAAATTTTTTTTTTTTTAATGTACACCTAATTTGAGAAGCTGAAGAAAAAAAAAACTTTGAAGCACTCACTTTGAGGAGTACAGGTAATGTTTTACAAAATTGCACAAAAGAAAAATGAATGTCAAAATGATTCATTCAGTGTTTGAAAGATATGGATCTGTTGAAACAATGAGTTTCATACCTTGTTTGTAAAAAAAAAAAAAAGCATAAAGGTTGAAAGTTACATGTTTTTTTGTATATAGAAATATGTCATGTCTAAATGATCAGATTTGTATGGTTATGGCCTGAAAGATTACTACTTAAAAGGCTCTTCAACTATGCCTATACTTCCTCTAGGTTTTTGTTACATAGAACCCTCTTCTGAGGGAGACTAATTCTGTATTTTGCAATTAGAGAATACTGTTCATTCCTATGCCGAAAGTACTTCTCCGAGCTCCCTTCTTAGTTTAAACTCTTAAGCCATTGCAACTCCTTTTTCTCCAGAGATGATGTTTGACATTTTCAGCACTTCCTGTTCCAGTAAACCCAAAGAATATAATTCTGAACAAGAAGTGTTTGTAACAAGGGATCCTGGCTACCAAGAAAACGGGGCTCATCACGAGGACACACACACACACAAATGTTCAGCCTTCTCTGCCCCCCGACACCTCATTTCAATGGCGGGGGGTGGGGGGTTAAACAAGAATTTTAGTTGAGATGCCTCATTTCACTTTGGTTTTTTTTTTTTTCTTTCTTTACCATTAAGAGGCCAAAATTAACGTGGAGCAACTTCTCAGAAGTCATATTCTGTCCAGAAATCAAGCCAGCAGAAACTGGACAGCTGGCAGGGGAGGGGCAGGATGTTGGGCAGATCCCCCCTCCAGTTCTTAAAATTCAGAATCTGAGCCCCTCCCTACATTACACGCAATGTTTCTGGTAGCTGACATTCACCTGTACGACGGCGGGAGGGAACAGCGGCTTCAGTTCTCGCGTCCTCACGACTTGCATACAAATGGTTCAGCTGTATTAAAATTAAGTGCTTTTGGCCAATAGGTGGTAGCTCTCCAGTAACCGTCTCTTAAGAATTTCCGTCACTTTTCTCAGCTGAAAGGACTCCAGTCTTCCACTGCAGATAATTGGAGACTTCACCCAAGTTTTCTTTCCCTTTAGTTTGTTCGTTTGCTGTCTGGGACGGCCGATGAGCCAGTCTCCTTTTCCATGGCCAGTCTGAAGGCCCCCTTTGGAAGTGCTGTTTGCAGTCATCCTTGCCGAGGTAACAGGAACTGTCCTCTGGAATAAATGGCAAGTCTGAACAGTTACCAAGCTGGGTGTGTAGGTTTCCTCTGGTTCCTAACACGAACCGCCTACTCTTCAATTAATCCAGTTCAGGAGTGGGGTGAATTTCTTTATTGTCAGTGAACATTAAACTTGATACCTGTGTACATCAGTTCTGTGAATTTGGCCTTTTAGGGGAGGTTTTTTTTTTTTCCTCCTCAGCCTTCACTGCTCCCTGTACACCCAAATTAGTGTCAGCTGAAAGGCTCCAGCAGAGCCCTGCCAGCATTTTCTGGTGGCCTTTGGTTAAGACAAGAGTCCTAATTTCTAGCCAGTGGGGTCCTGGCCCCAGGGCCATCTCTGAGAATCACACCGAATGTGTTTTTCTAATATCAGCTCACGACCTACCAACCTTCCAATTGTACGCCTCCCACCGGCCAAGGAAAAAGAGACACCAGAACTTTGAGGGCACTATCAGACTGACATGGCCAGTACAGAGGAGAACTAGGGAAGGGATGATGATTTGCACCTTATTGAAAAGAAAAACTTAAGTGCATACATAGTTAAGAGCTTTTATTGTGACAGGAGAACTTTTTTCCATATGCGTGCATACTCTCTGTAATTCCAGTGTAAAATATTGTACTTGCACTAGCTTTTTTAAAACAAATATTAAAAAAAAAAAGGAAGAATTCCTATTCTATTTTCTAATCGTGGTGTGTCTATTTGTAGGATACACTCGAGTCTGTTTATTGAATTTTATGGTCCCTTTCTTTGATGGTGCTTGCAGGTTTTCTAGGTAGAAATTATTTCATTATTATAATAAAACAATGTTTGATTCAAAATTTGAACAAAATTGTTTTAAATAAATTGTCTGTAAACCAGTACAAGTTTATTGTTTCAGTATACTCGTACTAATAAAATAACCGTGCCAATTGCAAACGTGTCTGTGCCTTGTGTCAGGTCCTTGGAAACCAGGGAGGCTGAGGAAGTGGTGGGCCGCCTTCTTGATCCGCTGTGATCGCTGGGTAGGTTTGTGGTGGCAAAGGTGACATAAGGCTTTGCCTTTCTTACTAATTTTGGGGAGTGGTAAGTGGGTCGGTTGTGCTTGAGATGAGAATCAGATAAAAGTCAGGTTTCAACATCTGATGTTTCAGCTCATTCCATTTGTTTCTCCTCTCTGCACACTGCTGTTTTTACAAGAGATTTTTCTTCTCAACAGAATTTGGCATCTTTGTGGGCTTGTAGCATTATCGGTATGTTTCTGTAAGCTTTGCTGCACACTGGTTAATGGTCTGAAGGTGGAAAGTTCATTTGTGTTTCTTGGAGTTCATGCCTGTTAGAAACTCAGAGGTTTGCACGGTGTCCGCTCTCAGATGGAGGAGACTTGGCAGTTGCCCCAGAAAGGAATTCCTCCAGGACCCAGTCAGGTAAGGCCCTCTACCTGCATCTGCACACGTGGCTGTCCAATCCTTCCAGGCTCCAGCTTCTGCAGCGCTGGAAGAGAACTCTTGGCATCCAATTCAGCGTTGTTGCTCACCCCAGGCAGGGACGGGTATCTCTTTTCCTGTTAGTCGTCTTGTTTCGGTGTATCGGGACATCTCACCAGGACTCTGCTGTTAGGCCTGCGGCATCGAGGTCCTGTTGTACTAAGAATGCTAGTGTGAACGAATGTTGGTGTGTAAATTAGCAGTGATGCACTGAGCCTTGAAACCCAGACAACAAGGCTGTTCAAGCCCTCATCCTCCAGAACAGTCTGGGCAGACGTGGGCCGCTCTGATGCAGCAGTCTGGACCGCCACCTGCTCTGCTGTTGTAATAGTAGCTGCTAATGGTCCTGACAAGTCTGGGTTCCAAGAGCTGCGAGTCTTACCTGAGCCAGTCTGGTTGATGAGAGGAAAGCCTTTGCTTCACAGGCGGCAACGAGGTCGACCTTGAAACCACCAGGAGCCTACAGTGCACAGGAAGCCCTGTACAATCAGCAGGTCGGAGGGCATCCAGGGCAGGCTCCCCCACGCCCACTGCTACTGGAGGCAGCGATGAACCTGCAGAGGGTCAGGGAGCCTTAGAAGTGAAACCTCTGCTTCAACATGTTCCTGATGAGGTTCTGGCTTCTGTGATCTGTTTTCGCTTCCCTAAAAACCAGGTGAGTGAGGAACTGCCTCACTCCCCTTGGTGGAAACAGAGCGGGTAGTCTGGAAAGTCTTTGCACAAGATGGATAAAGCAGGCACACGTCCTCACAGATAGGACTGGACAGCCCCAAGCCAAGACAGAAGTATGAAGGATGCTGTTCTGGAAGTTTCCTGACTACTTACTGGCAGTCCCTTTTTAAGAGGTTTAAGACTTCTCCTCCACTTCTTTCCCTTCTTTTGCCATAAAGGATCTCTTAAAACTAATGAACTCAAGGGCTCGAGTGTGACACACATTTAGCACAGGTACAGGGGTTCACACCTCAGACAACCAGACAGAAAAGGTGGGGTACCTCCAGCAGCAACGCAAATCCTGCCAGAGGTTCAGTATCCTTCAAACCCTTGAGTGTGTGGGTGTTCGTGTTCCTACAAGAATTACTCTGGGTGGATTTAGGAGGAAAAAGTATTACCATGGAGCTCAAGTTGCTGGATTTTTGAATGTATTCTTCTAAGACTGGACCATGAAGAAGGCTGAGCACTGAAGAATTGATGCCTTTGAGTCATGATGCTGGAGAAGACTCCTGAGAGTCCCTTGGACAGCAAGGAGCTCAAACTGGTCAATCCCAAAGGAAAACCACCCTGAGTATTCATTGGAAGGACTGATGCTGAAGCTGAAGTTTTTCCAATACTTTGGCCACCTTATGCAAAGAGCTGACTCATTGGAAAAGACCCTGATGCTGGGAAAGATTGAGGACAGGAGAAGGGGGCGACAGAGGATGAAATAGTTGGATGGCATCACCAACTCAACAGACATGAATCTGAACAAACTCCGGGACATAGTGAAAGGGAAGCCTGATGTGCTGCAGTGCATGGGGTCACAAAGAGTCGGACACAACTGAGCAACTGCATGAACAGCAAAGACTATAAACTCAGGCCTGTGAGTCCCTGGAGTGTGGTGGTTTGTTCGGATTCCTCATAGTGTCAGTCACCAGGAGCATCGGCTGTTAATTCGCTCTCATGCAGCAGGAATGAGTGGCTCCTCTCTCCTCTAGGGCCGTCACTTGTCTCGTCAAAGAAAAATTAACTCCTGTATCTGCTTCTTTAGCCCCATTTAAAAGGAAATGAAGCAAAACATCCTGGGCTGCATACACTTCCCAGTCCTAATACTCAAGTAATGCTTCAAAAGAAGTGGCCAGTCATTAATGCACGCGGGTTCACCGTTTAGACAAGTGTCACCGTGCACTGGGGTGGGACTCCCACCAAGGCCATGAGTCTTTTCTCCAACAAAGTATGAATGTCACCAATGAATGAATGGACCCTTAGCAGCACCCAGGGTCCCTCCTGGGGAGTATTCATCGCTGTGACGAGGGGTCGCTAGCTCCGATTCTAAACCAATGTCAAGGCTTCAGCTGCTTTTTTTCACTGGGACTCTACCTGCCAACTTTTTAGTGGATAACCTTGCAATGGAAAAATCCCCTGGAACTTCAAAATAATGTTCTGTTTTTGAGAGAGAGGACAGCCTGGAACTGAGGGGGAGAGGGGAGAGATGGAGGGAAATGAACCTAACGAAAACCCAGGACAAGACTAAAAGCAGCGTGAGCACAGTGACAGAGGACCTGTTACCCAAAGGCATGGGTAAGAGATGTGGCGACAGTGTGTCCCCGCACCTTGGGGACACCTAGAGGAAACCAAGTTCAGCTGTCCGGTTGATTGCTCTCATTCTTCTGCAGCATCTGTGAGCTGGATGGAGCGGGGGCTGGCTCCCCTGGCCGCGGCCCCACCCTTCCCACCCAGGTACCTTGACCACCAAGAGCCAATCATGGGAAGGAAGCAGAAAACCCCCAGCTCCCCCAACAATGTGGTCCTGTAAATGCAAACTCCAGCACGCAAGCAAGTCTTCATAGCATTATATTAAAGTGAAACTTTTCTTTAAAAAAAAAAAAAAAGGCATGAGTACTCGTTTTAACAATGAGGTTACACATTTCGGGCAGGTAAGCTCTAACCGCTGACCCACTGAGTGCCTGACTTCTGGGCCCCTCGACCTAGGGGAGCCCCGCAGCCTCCAGGTGACGGGAGAAGAGGGGGCAGCCCCCACACCCCAGGACCTGCTGGAACCTCTGCCCTAACACGAGGAGGGAGATGGAAAAGCAGGCGTGTGTGGATGCCTCCGCTGGCCGGAGGTGGCCTCGTCCTCAGGGTTAGCTGAACACGGTGTTGTGTTGCTGGGTCACTCGGATGAACGTCGCCCTCCTGCTGAGCTCTTTGAGTTTGGCGGCCCCCACGTAGGTGCAGGTAGACCTCAGTCCCCCGAGAATATCCAGAATCGTGTTCTCGACATCCCCTTTGTAAGGCACTTCCACAGTCTTGCCCTCAGGGGCTCTGGAAGAAAAAGGAAGCGTTTCTTTCAGTCTGGTTCTTTTCCCTGAACTACCCAGCCAGGATCCCCAGCTTTGGCACTTGAACCCACCCCAAGGCACTCGGGCAGCTGCATGCCACTCTCTGATCCAACCCACCCTGGGAGGACCTCAGCCTTGCTGCACACGCCACGTGGGTCAGGCCAGCATCGCGGGTGAACGCACTCCTCCCACCCAAGACGCACAACCTGGCTGCTGACTGCCCAGAGTGCTGGGAACACACAGTCTCCATCAGCAACTCCTGGAAGAGTTGCAGACCTGGCCCGCACCCCACCACCTCCTTCAGGTACGCGACACCTTCCATCGGAAACCAGCCCCCTCTTTCCATCCTCTGCTAATCTGTACACGGGCCTCCAGCTGACCCAGAGTCCAGAACACCGATGGGGTGGGGAGCAGACCTCACGGCCACCTCCCACCAAGGCCTCTCCTGCTGGCCCACCCTAACCAATAACAGAACAAGCCCAGAGTGTGCCCTTCCCCCGTACCCCTGCCAGCCCTCCAAATGGCATCAGACAGAGCATCTTCACAGGAGACGATCGAGAGAGGAAGAAGGGACAGAGAAAATGGACAAGTGGGCACTGTGAGGTTGCATGGAGACCTCCACGAGTGAGGTAAGTGATTCCACTCACACGGCCTCTGTTGGGCACCCCTCAGCTTACCTCCCTGCGTCTGCACAAATCACCATGCCTGGACGTGGTGTGGGGCCTCTGCAAGGTGGACCCAGAGCAGAACTAAGGACCTCCTCAACACCCAAGGCTTTGGTAAGCATCCTTCATGTTTTCTGGGTGACACTTAGAAATTCAGGTCTGGCTCATGGCACAAACGTTAAACCACATCTGACTGTCCTGCTGAGTGCCTGTCCCACTCTTCCCAAGGCCACCAAGCAACACTGCCGGATTCCGCGTCACACCCCTTACTGCAGGTTCTGAAGATACCATCTAGACTTGTGTTAGAAGGGACATTACAAGAAGGGAATCTCCAGTCCACACACAACTAGCCCCCATCCAAGGGTCAGGAAATCTGGAAATTCTAACAATTTACCAAATACCGGAACTTTAGCTGGTCTCTTCACATGAAAAAACAGCATCTCTTGATCAAAAAGTCATTACCTAGAATTTCAAAAGGGTATTAACTCTTGTGCATTGAAATCTACACATGTAAGACTACCCTCAGGTAAGATCTAGTAGTTTAAACCATTGACCAGAACAAGACAAGGATGTCCATTCTCGCCACTGTTATTCAACATAGTTTTTGAAGTCCTAGCCTCTGCAATCAGAGAAGAAATAAAAGGAATCCAAACTGGAAAAGAAGTAAAACTGTTTGCAGATGATGAGACTATACACAGAAAATCCTAAAGAGGCCACCAGAAAACTACCGGTGCTAATCAAGGAATTTGGTAGAGCTGCAGGATACAAAGTTAATGCACAGAAATCTCTTGCATTCCTATACACTAACAATGAAAGATCAGAAAGAGAAATTAAGGAAATACCATTTTACCATTGCAACAAAAAATAAAAATACCTTGGAATAAGCCTACCTGAAGCAAAGACCTTTCCTTGGTTAAAGGAGAACAGTATGGAGGTTCCTTAAAAAACTAAAAATAGAGCTACCCTATGACCCAGCAACCCCACTCCTGGGCATATACCAGAGAAAACCCTGAATTCAAAAAAGATACAGGCACCTCAATGTTTACTGCAGCACTGTTTACAATAGCCCAGACGTGGAAGCAACCTAAATGTCCATCAACAGGAATGGCTACTGATGTGGTACACATACAGAATGGACTACTACTCAGCCATAAAAAGGAATGAAACTGTACCATATGCAAAAACATGGATAGACCTAGAGACAGTCATACAGAGTGAAGTCAAGTCAGAGAAAAACAAATATGCAATAACACGTATATGTGGAATCTAGAAAAATGGTAGAAAGGAACTTATCTACAAAGCAGAAATGGGAGGGAAATGCAAATAAAGAGGGGATATAGGTATACATATGGCTGATTTACTTTGCTGTAAAGCAGAAACTAACACAACATTGTAAACAAACAACTAGAGTCCAATAAAAATTAAGGAAAAACAAAAACACAACCATTGACCAGACCAAGGGCTGGCCTAGTGGCTAGTTTACAGCAAGTTCATGAAGCCGGTCACTGGTCACACCCAAGATGACTGGTATTGCTATATTCTCTGACCACAGACCAACATGTGCCAGAAATGATAACCATTTCATTTTTTAACAAACAGTTCCATGGCCTCCCCAGGCTTACAGACACCCTCCAGATCCTCAGCATCACTTCTTCTCTAAGTGGCGATGGTACCTTTTGCAAGTCATTTATCATCGATGCCCAAGTCTTCTCATCTGTAAAATGAAGGGCTTTGATGTGTCTCCCAAGGACAGTGTGAGAACTAAATGGGTAATGACTGGGAAGGAACTAGCAAAGCATAAATAACTCTGCCTTAATTAAATACAACGTCAAAGTAAGAGAACCAGTCTTAGGAGGAGATTAGATGATGGGGGGGCGGGGGTGGTGCAGAGACAGAACACGGATGCAGCCTAGAGGGCTCACGCTGCCTCTGGATTACGCTTCTCACTCCTTCAGCACTTTCCTTCCGTGTCTAAGATTTGATTGAATCCACTTCCGGAACTGAGTCTTGGTACTCCCAAATCTTCTATTTTCTGTTTTGTCTAAACCCTGCTGGAATCACAGAAGATGGTTTTTTGTTCAGCTCTAGCTGGTTTCTGTTCGTGCTCTAGCCTGGTCCGGCCTTCCCTACCTGCTTTTCTTAGAAACCCAAAACAGATGCAGTGGCTAGAGGGCAAAAAAAGTCCTCCAGGCAAAGCATCTGGCTGTCATGCAATCGCCATGGCTCCTCTCCCAGACCAGCACAGGCCCTTGAACAGTGGTACTGGTAAAGCACTAAGCTGCTTGGCAGAGGTTCAGGTCGAAGGGGAGGCAGTAAACCCCTTTCTCTCTCTCCCCCGACACTGTCCAGCCTCCTCCACCAGTCATCACACAGGAGAAAGAGGCCTTTGGAGGCTGCGTGGGACAGGGGTGTCCCTCTTGTCCTAAACTGTCTGCAGCTTCCAGGATGAAGGTATGAATGTAGCCCCCAGCTCCTTGTTCCCACCCCGCTGTCCCCATAACTACAACATCTTTTTCTTATTGCGATTCCCCCCAAGAGAGAAAAAGACTGCAGAGAAAGAGGAGTGAAGTTAGACTACCAGTACCGAGGAGCAGAGCTCTGGGGGGGGACCCCACCCCTCCCACCAGCCTGCCCACCTGAAATATCTCAGTGACTGAACTGTGTACCTTGAGCTTGGCTCAGACCTTACATGATGCATCCAAATCCCACGTCCTCATGGTAAGCTTTTGGGTGTGGAATAAGTGGTAGGAAATGGAGGGTATCGGCCCATGGCAGGGGGCCAGAATGCCCGAGCTCCTGTCCCATCCACATGGTGCAGCCTGTCATCACTGCCAACTCTGATGAGACGCAACGGCAGGCTCTACAGAGCAGGGCGAGGTGGTGAGTAAATTCTGCCATAGCGTTCTTCAAACACACGTACACACAATTAAAACGGAAGTGGAGCAGATAAGCAGACGTGAGCATCCCTTCCACAGACTGATAGGATTAGATGCCTACAAATGCTGCCTGTGTCAGCTGTCTAAACTTGCAGGCGGGGCGAGTCCGGTGGGAGCTGCTGCAGGTGACACTGGGCATTCTTCCCAAAGGTCTGACCTCCGGGAGGGGGTCTCACCCACCCCATCTCACATGCGGTGGGAGACCCTTCAGCCTGACTCACGCCAGGCTCCACAGGGGCTCTCTCAGGACGAGGCTGGGATATTCTGGCCTAGCCCCCTGGAAGCCTAGTGGGTCCCCTCCAGGGCTGGCAACAAAAGTCATAACTACTCACGCATACCCCTAATTCCATTTCCAACTCGACCCCAAACACTGCCAATGTTAGTTGGATAAAAATTATGGCTGTTTTGAGAGAGGCCAGGATGGGTTTTCTAATCAAAGATGACATAAATAGATGGAAAGAAACCGTGTTCTTGGATTGGAGGAATCAATATTGTCAACTTGCTTATACTACCCAATGCAATCTACACATTCAATGCAATCTCTATCAAATTAGCAATGACATTTTTCACAGAACAACAACAAAAAATTCTTACAATTTGTATGGAGACACAAAAGACCCCAAATAGCCAAAGTGATCTTGAGAAAGAAAAATGAAGCTAGAGGAATCAGGCCCCCTGACTTCAGACTATACTATATACAAAGCTACAGTTATCTAAAGAATATGGTACTGGCACAAAAACAGATGTAGGTAAATGGAACAGGACAGCAAGCTCAGAAACAAATCCACTCACCTATGGTCAATTACATAACGTCATACACAAAAAGAAACTCAAAATGGATTTAAGACCTAAATGTAAGACCTGATACTATGAAACTCAG
Source organism: Bos mutus (assembly GCF_027580195.1). NCBI lineage: Eukaryota > Metazoa > Chordata > Mammalia > Artiodactyla > Bovidae > Bos > Bos mutus. The sequence continues at coordinate 11,580,405 of NC_091639.1, read as the reverse complement.
AGGAAGACATAAGTAAAACTCTTTGACATAAATCACAATATCTTTTGACCCATCTCCTAGAGTAACAGGAATAAAAATAAACTGCTGGATGGCATCACTGACTCGATGGACCTGAGTCTGAGTGAACTCCGGGAGTTGGTGATGGACAGGGAGGCCTGGCATGGTGCGATTTATGGGGTCACAAAGAGTCAGACACGACTGAGTGACTGAACTGAACTGAACTGAATTAAACTCAAAAAAGTTTCTGCACAGCAAAGGAAACCATAATCAAAATGAAAAGACAACCCACAGAATGGAAGAAAATATTTGCAAATGATGGCAACTAGCAAGGGATTACTTTCCAAAATTTACAAATAGCTCATGTGGCTCAATATTAGAAATCACCTCTCACACCAGTCATAATGGCCATGATCACAAAGTCTACAAAGAGTAAATGCTAGAAAGGGTGTGGAGAAAAGAGAACCCTCCTACACCATTGGTGGGAATGCAAACTGGTACACCCACTATGGAAACAGTATGGAGACTCCTTAGGAGACTAAAAGCGGAGCTGCCATATGATCCAGCCCCACTCCTGGACATGTATCTGGGGGAAAACATGGTTCTAAAGGATACATGTACCCCAGCATTCACTGCAGCTCTGTCTACAATAGACGGGACATGGAAGCATCCTAAATGTCCATCGACAGATAAATGGATAAAGAATATGTGGTACATATAACATGTACACGATGGAATATTACTCAGCCATTAAAAATGAAATAATGCCATTTGCAGCAACATGAATAGACCTACTAAGAAGTCAGAAAAAGACAAATATCATATGACACGGCTTCTATGCACAATCTGAAAAGAATGATACAAATGAATTTATGAATAAACTTACGGTTACCCGGAAGGAAGATGGGGGGACAGACTCAGAGTCTGGCACTGACATGTACACACTGCTGTGTTTACAGTAGATAACCCACAAGGACCTACTGTATAGCACAGGGAACTCTATTCAATATTTTGCAGTAACCTATAAGGAAAAAGAATCTGAAAAAAAAATGTATACGTATGTACAACTGAATCACTTTGCCACACACCTGAAACTAACAATGCTGTAAATCAACTATACTTCCATTAAAAAAAGGTAAGCCATACAGTTATTTAAATATCTTAATTTTAAAAGTGTTTCCCAGGTCTTTCCCCTGGTACCATAATATAGAGAGACTCGTATTCTTTGAGACCTACTTCCATCCCCCAGGTCTCCCACATTGCAGGTGGATTCTTTTACCAGCTGAGCCACCAGGGAAGCCCAAGAATCCTGGGGGATCTTCCCAACCCAGGGATTGAACCAGGGTCTCCTGCATTGCAGGCGGACTCTTTACCAGCTGAGCTACAAGGGAAGCCACCATAATATAAACTTGTACTCTCTGAGACCTATTTCCATCCCATTCCTGTAAGAAGCAAGGGAATGTAACCTCACCAGTGATGGCGCTGTGCCCACTCCCCTTCCCACCCCTACATACCTATACTCCGCGACCCCTCCGGAGTGTTTCTTCATCGCCGTCTCTGAGCTCATCCCATAGAAGAGCTTGAGCTTCTGTCCGTTCCTCTCGATCACCTCTCCGGCACACTCAGTATGGCCCGAAAACATTCCTCCCAGCATGACAAAATCTGCTCCAGCCCCTGTACCCCAAAGTGGGGACAAAAAGCAGCAGCAGAGAAAAGAGTCAGGGAAAAATCAGCTCCAGAAAGATGCAAGGACTACCAACTCCCACTCCCTCTCCTGGCTATAGTGAGAAAAAGCTCGACTTCCCTACTCGGGGAAAAAAGTTAAGGGCAGACGGGCACCAGACAGTCCGAGCAACACAGCCTACTGAAGCTTGGTGACTGGTACACTTGGCAATCCTTAATGGTTATTGTTGACTTCCTATGACCATCTTCCACAGGTCTCTCTTAAAATCAGAGCAGCTTTAGAAGTGAGCAGCATCTCAGCATGTTGTCCAATCTCATACTTAATACAATAAATCCTCTGCCATGTCCCCATTGGGCATCTGGTCTACCTAAAGGTCTCTGCACTCTCACATTCTGTAGAGACGGGAAGGGACCTCAGAACAGACAGAACTTCCTGCCCTAGAGCTTGGGCATGAAGGAGAGATATTTGTACGTATGTATATAGGTGTGTTTGTGTGTACACATGTGTATGTCTGTGTACATCAAACATATACACACATCTGTCTAAAGATATATCCTGTAAAACTCGACTCACACCTCTGTTGTGAGAAACATTTGACTTCCAGTGTAAACAACACCCCATATAAACCACCGAATGACATGAAACTTCCAGGACAGGTACAGAGGAGACTGGGGTGTTGCAGCGGCCTTTGGAGGTTATGTTGGATCCGAACCAGGAGTGGTAGGACCAGGGCCGGCTCACTGCTCTGTCCTCAGTGTTTATCACAGCACATGGCAGAGGTGGCGTGACTATCTGTCAGGAAAGTAGAAGGCATACACGGAAGAAAGAGAAACAGTCACCGTTCACCATCCTGACCATCCTACTGAGGGTTTAAGTTCAGAATTGGGGGATATCAGGGTACAGAAGTGTTACACAGTCAGGATGAAGGATCAGAAGGAGCAAGCACAGACTCCCCTAAAAACTGGCCTTGACCACTTCCAGCTGGTCGCTTAAATATCTGTAAGAGGACTTCGAGGTGTGCCTCGGGTGTCCCAGGCCCTTCCGTCCAGCATCACAGAAGGCCGGCTCTGCAGGGCTGGACCCTGGGCCTGGGAATCAGGCAAGCAAGGGCCTCTCGACTTGGCAGCAAGCTTTGACGACTTCCCCGCAGGGTACCCAACACAAATGCCAGCTCCTCGGTCCCCCTGCCATGATGATAAGGGGGCAGGGACAACTGGTGTCTGGTCAGGCCTCCTGATGACCACAACTCAGGAAGCAGTGCTTTTAAGAGGCTTCCAATCACTTCCCTTTCTGAACGCTCTTGTGTCCTTTCCCAACCAGCATTTTTTCCCAAAGTGGTTCCTCTCCGTCCGAAGGCATGGCTACACTTCCTGGAATGGGGGTGGAGACAAGCCTTCAGAGCCCGAGTCCAGAGACCACTCTGCACAGGGTGCCCGTGTGCCCTATTAGAGGGGAGCCCGAGACAGACACCCCTCAGTGTTCAGTACTTCCAGCTGAAAACCCCACAGTGTTCAGTACATCCAGCTGAAAACCCCACAGGAGAAACGTCCCTGGCGGCTGATCGTTATTATAAGAGGTGAGTGAAAGACCAGTGGAGCAGGAATCCCGACTCTGCCCTCGAGTGCGGGACCCTTACCTTGTCACTCGCCTCTGGGGGCCTCTGTCCCCTGCACGTTCTCCAGGGTTGCTACGAAACCTAGCTGCTAAGAACACTGCCCTGCGTAATGAACCTAAGACGATTTACGGACTGAACCAAAACAGTGATAAAGAAGGACAAGAGGGGGTATCACCTCTTAAGGTGAGAGGAGGGGCCAGCGGCATCTCTGAGGGGTGCCCAAGGCAGAAAATTCCCTCCAGTGAAAAAGAAAAAAATAAACCAGCAGCAAACCCGGTCCTGGCATCAGGAAAGGAGGGAAGGGCTGCCTCCGGCTGGTACACCTCACAGCTGTGGACTGCAGTTGGCAAAGGTTCAGTGGCGGGCACGGGGCACAGCCTGCAGAGATGCTGCATGGCCCAGTGCCTTCCCAAGGAAACACCTGGCCAGCCGGCCCGTGGTCCAGCCCCACCAGACCACAGCCGGACGCTGCTGCCCCCAGTGGGAAACAGGCTCCTCAGCATCTGGTAAGTGAAACTGCGGCTGGGATCTCAGTCCCTCCCTGGGGATATTAACCCCAGGTTAGGCTCCAAACACCCCCTCGCTGAAGTTTCGGGGGGCATCAGACCTGGTACAGTCCCCTTCCAACGGGTCCCCTGAGCCCTCTCAGTGGTGACTTCTGGACTCTGCCCACTATCTAATCCCTGGGCACTGGGCTAGAACCAAAGGATGCCAGGATGTGGCCCAATCAGAGGCTGAGATCCAGGGAGAGGAAACTCAGGATTGGCCCCGATCCTCTCCGAACGTGTCTGCCCCCTCCCTCCGGCACCCCCACATGGAGCTCACCCTTCTCCCCGCCAAACCCTGCACGCTCCCGCCCCTCCACGGCCTCTTACCAAAGGCTTTGGCGACATCTCCTGGACACGTGCAGCCTCCGTCCTTCAAAAAGGGGAAGAGCGGAGAGAGGAGGTCAGTGGGAGCTGGGCCAGGCCATTGCCTGCCCCCTCCATCTCCCCCCGGGGGAATGAGATGGTGTCTGCTGGCCTGGCCCCCTCCGGCCACACCCAGCAGAGTCCAGGCCCAGCATTCCCCTTGTGACCAAGCCGGACCGTGTGGGTAGCTCTGTCAAGTTTACGATTAACCTCCTTCTCTGAACTTTTATTCCTTTTCTTGTTCAAAACCTTGTTCTCCTCAAGACTGAGGAGTAACAGGAAAAAAGAGAGAAACTGCAACCCAGCAGGACCCCATGGGGCCCTTCCTGGGAGACAGGCCACCGCCCCCGTATTGTCTGCTCAAGCTCCTCTCTGAAGTACCTAGATAATAGTATTTGATGCACAGTTCCTGAGTTGCTTTGCAGATATGAAAGTGAAAAGTGAAAGTGTTAGTTGCTCAGTCGTGTCCAACTCTTTGTGACCCTGTGGACTGTAGCCTGCCAGGCTCCTCTTGGCCATGGAATTCTCCAGGCAAGAATACTGGAGTGGGCTGCCATTCCCTTCTTCAGGGGATCTTCCTGACCCAGGGATTGACCCCAGGTCCCTTGCATTGCAGGCAGATTCTTTACCATCTGAGCCACCAGAGAAGCCCCTATTTGATGCACAGTTCTTGAGTCGCTTTGCAGGTATGAAAACCCACCACCAAACAGAAGATGTTAACTACTCTACTAATATTTGATGACCATGAGCACATAGCCCCAGGCCTCCTGGAACCTAAGGACCAATAACATGAACCCCTGTGACATCACCCTGTTCCCTCACCGTCAACCAATCAGATAATTGTGCACAAGCTGATCACGTGACCCTGCAATCTGCCCCCCACACTCCAACCTGGCTTTTAAAAGTGCTTTGCCAAAACCCTTCCAGGAGCTTAGGGTTTTTTTAGGGCACGAGCCACTGTCTCTTGCATGGCCCTGCAATTAACCTTTCTCTGCTCCAAACTCCAATGTTTCCGTTTGTTTGGCCTCACTGCATCGGGCACTCCAACTTGTGCTAATACCCTCCCTCACCACTGCACCTGCTATTCCCAGGCCCCGTCAGTCATGTTTCAGGCCAGTACACGCCCCACCCCCCAACCCCGCCGCCCCCACCACCCGCCCACGCTCCCCCACTGGGCATCAGTACTCCACTTAGGATGCAGGAACCACTGAGCAGGCAGGATCGGGGGGCTGGACCTCATCTCCACCAGCCCTCGTACAACATGCCTGGCCACTGGCCATCCCCACGTAACTAGCATTCAGTCATCCCCTCTCCCCGCTGCCCGACATGAAGTGAAACTTATTTAGCACAAGAGCACTAGTATTTTATGAGCCTCAAAGGACACTGAGTTTGCTCCTTTGTATTTCAAGCCTTGTGTCTCCTTGTCACTGTCTTGTAAGGTCCCCAGTTTCCTTCAAGTCAAACACAGGCTCCCGGCACCCCCTTGACCCACAGAGCGCCCTGCACTGGTTCACTGCCCATCACTGTGGGCTGCTGGCACAGTTTGGCCACGGGGGTTATGTTTCAACACCAGGGACCCAGTACAAAACCACAGGACACACCTACTGGGTTTTCTTACAAGCACGAGGGGCACAAAAGAACCAGGCTGCTACCTGCTGTTGGCAGTGTGGCCTGTGTGAGGTCCGAGGAGGAAAAGGCCAGCCACGTGGCCTGGGGTAGCTGCCCACCCAACAGAGAAAAGCAAGGAAGCAGAGGCCCTGGGAAGCCAGGTCAGTGCTCAGGTGCTGCCTGTCCCCAGGAGAGGGGACACACTTTGGGAAGGATGCAGAAGACCCAGGCCACCCGAGCTACCCATATGGTGATGGCAGGAAGGTGGAGGGCATCTCCGTGGAACTGAGAGGAACCACCTTACAAACAGCGTCTCTGACTGAGGACGTGGGTCCCTATGACTCAATCCTCCTTTTCTGGTCTGCTTTTAAGCCTGTCCTTCCAGGAGCTAGACCTCAAACACTCAGTTCAGTTGCTCAGTCGTGTCCAGCTCTTTGCAACCCCATGGACTGCAGCACGCCAGGCCTCCCTGTTCATCACCAACTCCCAGAGCCTACTCAAACTCATGTCCATCACGTCAGTGATGCCATCCAACCATCTCATCCTCTGTCATCCACTTCTCCTCCCGCCTTCCATCCTTCCCAGCATCAGGGTTTTTTCCAATGAGTCAGTTACACATCAGATGGCCAAAGTATTGAAGTTTCAGCTTCAGCATCAGTCCTTCCAATGAATATTCAGGACTGATTTTCTTTAGGATTGGCTGGTTGAATCTCAAACACTGCTTCATTGCAATTCTGATCAAAAGGCAGGGGTGGGGGTTCAATTTCTTGTTTTTATGAATATATACTGACTGCAATTACCTCCTCCATCAACTGCATCATTCATGTCTGGCTTTCCTGACCCGGGAGGACCATGGGGTCACAAGCAAGGATTTATTTCAGAAGCAGGCTCTCCATAAAGGGCACGTGGCCAAAGCTCTTCATGTGAATACAGTCACACACATGGCCGTGTGTCTTGTTGGTGCTTCAAATTTACCGCATATTTTTACTTTCTCTTTCAAAGGTGCAACCTCTCTATGCCCTTCACTTGACTTGCCAATTATTTTTAAATTGCTTTATCTTTTTATCAAAACCAGTTCTCCACAATAGGGTTTCAAACTTATAACCTCAAAAGAATAAATAGGGACTGGCCCTGGCAGTCTGTGGTTAAGATGCCCAAGCGTCCACTGCAGGGAGCGTGGGTTCGATCCCTGGGTGGGGAACTAATATCCCATACGCCATGCAGTATGGCCAGAAACAAAGAAGATTAAATACACTCATGCTCCCAATAAGAAGGTCCCTAGCATGGCCTGACTTAAAATATGTGTGCACACCTACACACACACACACACACAAGCGTGTTCTTAAGTCTTTATCTCACTTGTGAATAGTTCGTGACTGCTCGTGCGGGCTTCTGCAAATGTCACACCTGTGTGGTCAGTGATGAGGCCTGACTCAGAAAGCCTGCGCTCTAGGGACCCCCAGAAAACAAGCTCTTCTCCTCCCAGGATGTCCACAGATGTCAAGATGTCCACAGTTAACAGGACTGCATGATGTGCTTGGGAGAGGAAACCATACATAGCACCTCATCTACTCACTGTGCCAGGCTGGGATTTATGAAACAGACAACGCATGGCCAGCAGGCAGGGCTACAGTGTAACCAGTGCAACCCAACGTCACACAACACCTTAGGGCAAAGGAGTCTGCCCCCAACTACTTTTACAGGTAATCTCCAAAGGAGGTTCAAAGCATCCTTTCATGTTCTCAGGAGGCAGAGACATGCATGTAACTTTCATTCATGAACAGGCACAGCTGCAGGGAGGTTTTGTTTTTTTTTAAACATGCAAATATTTCAAGGGTTACTTGTTTTGTTTTCCAAGAGTGTTGAAGTCTTTTAGTAGAAAAGGTATCACATGACATGAGTGATGATTCGATCTGTGAACTGTCAGCATGACCTCTTCTTAAAAACAGCTGCCCAGCCCTAAAGGAAGGGGCAGTGAAAACAAGGATGTAGTGGACAGAGGGGACTAATCGAGCACCAACTATGAACAAGGGGTTCTTACAAATTTCATTTTTCTATTCAAGCACCACAAGTACCAGAAGTTGATACTTTGTAGGTGGGGAAAAACAAAGAGGAAGGCTCAGAAAGGTGGAATGACTTGTTCAAGGTCACACAGCTGTAATAATGGATGAATGAGATTAGAACCCTAGTTAAGAGTCAACTCTAAAAATGTCTAGAAGCATACATATCAAAACATTAGCAGTGGTTATCTTAAGATGGCATTTCTATAGAAGCAAAAACAGAAATGGGACCTAATCAAGCTTCTAAGCTTTTGCTCAGCAAAGGAAACATAATCATAACAAAAAGACAACCTATGGACTGGGAGAAACTATTTGCAAATGATACAACTGACAAGACCTTAATTTTCTAAATATACAAACAGTTCATATGACTCAAAAACAAACAAACAACCCCATCAAAAAATAGGCCAAAGGCCTAAATAGACATTTCTCCAAAGAAGACATACTGATAGTCAATAGGGACATGAAAAGATGCTCATCATCTCTAGTTATTAGAGAAATGCAATCAAAATTACAATGAGGTACCCCTCACACCAGTCAGAATGGACATCATTAAAAAGTCTACAAATGACAAATGATAGGGTGTGAAGAAAAGAACTCTCCCACACTGTTGGTGAGAATCTAATTGGTGCAGCCACTATGGAAGAGGATGGGGTATGGAGGTTCCTCAAAAAACTAAAACTAGAGTTGCCATGTGATCCAGCTATCCCACTCCTGGGCATACATCCAGACCAAACTCTAATTTAAAGAGAAACACGCATCCCTCTGTTCATAGTGGCACTATTCACAACACCCAAGACACGGAGAGAACCTAGCCTGTCCATTGACATGTGAATGGATAAAGCTCTCTCCACACACACAGAGCAACAGTACACAGCCTTAAAAAGAAGGAAATCATGCCATCTCAGCAACATGGACGGACCTACAGATTATCATACCAAACGAAGCAAGTCAAAACGAGAAAGACAGGGGCTCCCCTGGTGGCTCAGTGGTAAAGAAGCCACTTGCCACTGCAGGGGCGTGGGGTCAATCCCGGATCCAGGAAGATCCCCCGTGCTGTGGAGCAACTAAGCCCGTGCACCACAAGTATTGCGCCTGCGTGCCAGAGCCCAGGAGCCACAACCACTGAGTCTGCGCACCCTGGAGCCCACGCTCGGCAGCAAGAGAAGTCACTGCAATGAGAAGCCTGCGCACCGCAGCTGGAGACTAGCCCCTGCTCGCCACAACCAGAAAAAAGCCCGCACAGCACCAAAGACCCAGCACAGCCAAAAATAGATTATTTTTTTCAAAGACAAATACAGTACCACTTATGTATGGAATCTAAAATATGACACAAACGACCTTATCTACAAAACAGAGACAGACCCACAGACACAGAGAACCAGGCATCTTGTGCCTGCCAAGAGGGAGGGGTTGGAGGGAGGCTAGACTGGGAGTTTGGGATTAGCAGATGCTAACTATTACACATAAAATGGGTAAACAACAGTGTCCTACTATATGGCACAGGGAACTATATTCAATATTCTGCAATACATCATAATGGAAAAGTATATATATGTGTGTGTAACTGAATCACTTTGCAGCGCAGCAGAAATTAACACACTGTAAATCACCATGCTTTAATAATTTTTTTAAAAGATGGCATTTCTTGTAATCTTTATTTCCTCTATATTTCTACCTTTTACTAGGCTAAATGTATTTGGTGGAGGGATTTTTCAAGCCTCAAAAAATGCAATTTTTTGAATGACTTTGTTTAGATCTTTTCAAATAATGGTCTGACCATTCCTAAACTAACCATTCCTAAGCTAATGCATTAAAGCAACAAAATAAATCTGTGGATCAATGGATCCCTCTTTGTGGAGGGTCAGTGAAGTGGATGAGAGCTCTACTGACTGGGTGGAGACAAGCAGGGGGTTGGGGGTTACTCTGAATCAGCCCCACCTCTATCATTCTCTCCTCAAACTGGAGAAGTATGCTCTCTCAGTCTTTATCAATTACAACGGTTAAAACTTTGGCCCTGAGTAAAGAGATAACAGTGATTCCAGCCAACCTCACCACAGGACTTTTTTGTTTTTAGGTCCTGCCTGGGAAGCACTACAGAGTCCAGACTATTTTGGGTATGGACAGTGAACTCATCTGGTTCTTCAAATCCCTCCCCTTCCTCAGGGTTCATCAGGTACTGACTCTGATCTCTTCACTGGAACACAAGCTTGGGAGCCTCGAGGGAAAGGCCAAGCTATAAGCACAGATTAAGCTGAAGCTCCCCCCAAGGCGCTGGGGTGGGAAAGGGGCGGACCGGGAATGCTGGGCCAACCCTGCATTCTTGGTGACTTCAGCGAGCCCTCACCCTCTGAGTCTCCACATTTTCTAAATGAGGGTGATCAAGGGAAGGCGTGGAACACAGGAGGTCAACAGGCCTCGGTTTCAGAGCTGGCTTTGCCCGCCACCAGCAGTGTGATGCTGAGCAAATCACTAAGGTCTCAAAGCTTCAGTCTCCTCACCAGGTGTGATAATGTTATATGTCAACTTGACTGGGCTGTGGAGTGGCCTTTGGTCAAAAATTGTCCTGGGTGTTTCTGAGAGGGTGTTTTGGTTATAAGAGTGTGTGTGTGTTAAATCACTTCAGACGTGTCCAACTCTAGGCAATCCTATGGACTGTAGCCCACCAGGCTCCTCTGTCCATGGGGTTCTCCAGGTAAGAATACTAGAGTGGGTTGCCATACCCTTCTCCAGGGGAGCTTCCCAATCCAGGGACTGAACCCATGTCTCTTAAACTGGCAGGCAGATTCTTTACCACTGGTACTACCTGGGAAGCCCTTTGTGGATGAGATTAATATGCAAATCAGAGTAAAGCAGATTGCTCTCCCACATGTGGATGGGCCTCACCTAATCACTTGAAGGCTTGAGTAGCACAAAAAGGCTGAGACTTCCCCAAGGGAGAGGATTCTTCCTCAGTGACTGCCTTAGAACTGTGATACTGACTCCAACTGAAACACTGGCTCTCCCTGGCTCTCAGGTCTTCGAACTCAAGCCTGGAACCACACAATCAGCTCTCCTAGGCCTCCAGCTTGCCAATTCACCCGACAGATCTTGCAATTTTTTTCAGTCCCATCATCACATGAACCAATTTATTTCCTTATAATAAATCTGCTGCTGCTGCTAAGTCGCTTCAGACGTGTCCGACTCTGTGTGACCCCATAGACAGCAGCCCACCAGGCTGCCCCGTCCTTGGGATTCTCCAGGCAAGAACACTGGAGTGGGTTGCCATTTCCCTCTCCAATGCATGAAAGTGAAAAGTGAAAGTGAAGTCACTCAGTCGTGTCTAACTCCTAGAGACCCATGGACTGCTGCCTACCAGGCTCCTCCGTCCATGGGATTGGAGTGGGGTGCCATTGCCTTCTCCGTATAATAAATCTACTTCTATCTAAACACACATGTGCACACACACACACACACACCCTACTGGTTCTGTTTCTCTGGAGAATTCTGACTAACACACCTGTCCAAAGAAGATAACAGCTACTTAATACCTAGACCATTCCAGGGATTAGACATTACAGATATACCATGCCCAGAAGATAAATGTTCAATACCTGACAGCCTCTAAAGCTGTTTCTACCTTTAAAATGCTTTGTGTCACGTCCCCAGCAGATGACAAGACAAAATGAACTGGTCACACCTTACTCTTCACCTATCCCAGGGAGTGTCTTGGATTTCTCAGCCCTCTGCCTCTCGGAAGCCCACATGGATCACAATAAATAGAAACCCAGCTCAAGTCCAGCCTCTTGGCGGTGGCCAACACCCTGCTGTGGCTTCTTTCCGAACTCCGGTAGCAAAGATGTGCAAATTCAGCGATTAAACCGTAAAATGAGGCAGCTGGAAGGAAACCAGACAAAGTGGCAGGATCCAAACAACTGACAGGTTTCCACTGGGTTTAGGACTCTAGGCAAGCGGGAAAAACCTGTTTGTGAAACTCCATTAGACAGATAGCAAAGAAAACAGCTGCTCTGAACCACAAGATGCTTAGCTGATCAGAGGAATGAGCTGAAGTCAGGGGTGCAGAACCTATGTAAGTCTGTGAACTTCATGGGGTCTCTGCTGGCTATAAATTGAATTTCTAGCCTTACCTACAAAAGCTCTGGCCATCAATGGAAAAATAAGAACCTCAGAGCATCAGGACCACCAGCCTGGGCTGTCACTGTCCCTGACAAACTCAGAGAAGCTGTTTTGTGGGTGTCAAAAGATGGCTCTGGCACGTGGACCCAGCCTGTGTGTGCTGAGCCTCGACTCTAGAAGCCAGTGCCTCTCAAGCTTGAGAACAGACCCAGGTTACTCGGAGGGCTTGTTAATTTCACCTTCAGGGCTTCCCATTCACTAGGTCCGAGATGAGGCCTGAGAACTTCTCACAAGTTCTCAGCTGATACTGGCACTGCTGGTCTGGACACACACTTAGAGAACGGCTGACAGAAGCTATATATTAGAGGGTGCTGGGTAAGGAGATCCCAGGTTGATGTTCAGAGTGACTTGTGGTACAAGTCACCACAAGCCTACCACCCCTACTCCCCCCAAAGTCCTATAAACTAAGCAAGTATGAAATTTCCAGAAAGACACAAGTATGCAATCTCAGAGTAAGTCCACAGTAAAACGTCATTAATTTGAAGTTTAGAAATGGTAGCCATTGAAGGAATATATATAAGGTCTAAATTGTTATTAAGACTCCTGATGGTGAATGGAGACTTATGACTAATTACATATGGTGCTCTAGGGGCCAAACTGTGAAGAGTCTAATTCGACAGGATTGTGAGAATGTAAATTGATACATGCATTATGGAGAACAGTATGGGGATTCCTCAAAAATCTAAAAATAGAACTACCATATGACCCAGCAATCCCATTCCAGACATATAACCAGAGAAAACCATAATTCAAAAAGATACATGCACCCCAATGTTCATTTCAGCACTATTTACAATACCAGGACATGGAAGCAACCTAAATGTCCATTGACATATGAACAGATAAAGAAGACGTGGTACACACGCACAATCACACACAATGGAATATTACTCGGCCATAAAATGGACTGAAACTGAGCCATTTGCAGAGACACAGATGGACCTGTGTCAGAAGGGAAAATCAAATATCATATCTTAACACATATATGTGAAATCGAGAAAAATGGTACAGACGAACTTATTTGCAAAGCAGAAATAGTCACAGACGTAGAGAACAAATGTAGGGATACCAAGGGGGAAAGGAGAGGGTGGAATGGATTGGGAGATTGGGATTGACGTTTATACACTATTATGCATAAAACAGATAACTAGTGAGAACCGACTGCATAGCACAGGAACCCCACTCAATGCTCTGTGTGACCTATGTGGGAAGGAAGAGGGGATATGTGTATCCATGTGGCTATGCTGTACAATAGAAACACAGCACTGTAAAGCAACTATACTTCAATAAAAACTTTTTCTTAATTAAACAGAATGGGGGCCAGGAATGTGTATGGTGAAAAGCTTCCCTGCTGTCATACAACCAGCCCAAGAGGCGGCTATGGTGAGCATTCAAGAACCACCCTGGAGGACAGCCCTGTTTGGTAACTCCAATGATGTCACTCCATAAATCAACTCACTCCGTAAATGTAGGATGCTGGCTCTATGTCAGCCTTTTATGCACAAATTGTTCAACAAATGGGTCTTAATTTGTTCACTGAGGCAAAAGATAAAAGAATGATATTGAGTGGAAGAACTTAGAACTGTCGTACATGCACGTTAAGTCACTTCAGTCATGTCTGACTCTGCGTGACCCTGTGGACGATAGCCCACCAGGCAAGAATACTGGAGTGGGTTGCTATGCCCTTCTCCAAGGGATCTTCCCAACCGAGGGATCGAAGCTGCATCTCATGCCTCCTGCACTGGCAGGCAGGTTCTTTACCACTAGCACCACCTGGGAAAGGACTCTATCAGCACCCGATAAATCTTCGGTCATTTATTCCAGCCCCAAGCACACAGTAGATGCTCAATGAGTACGAACTAACTGAATGGATGGATGGACGGAAAGCCTGGATGAGAAACCAGAAGGAGCACAGGAAGTGAGCGTGGGACCACGAATCAAAGACCTAGATCTTCATTTCGGTTTATCAAGTCATGTGGGGGAAGCACTGGCGGCAAGGCTCAGATGCTGTAGTAAAATCTGAAAGAGACTGTGTGCTCATAGGGATTTTTAAAGTATATTATATACCCTCAATACTGAAATCAGGTTGATTATATTCTTTGCAGCCGAAAATGGAGAGGCTCTATACAGTCAGCAAAAACAAGACTGGGAGCTGACTGTGGCTCATATCACAAATTTCCTATTGCAAAATTCAGACTTAAATTGAAGACAGTAGAGAAAACCACTATTCTGGTATGACCTAAATCAAATCCCTTATGATTATACAGTGGAAGTGACAAAGAGATTCAAGGGATTAGATCTGATAGAGTGCCTGAAGAACTACGGATGGAAGTTCCTAACACTGTATGGGAGGCGGTGATCAAAAACATCCCTAAGAAAAAGAAATGCAAAAAGGCAAAATGGTTGTCTGAGGAGGCCTTACAAATAGCTGAGAAAAGAAGAGAAGGGAAAGGCAAAGGAGAAAAGGGAAGATACACCCATTTGAATGAAGAGTTCCAAAGAATAGCAAGGAGAGATAAGAAAGCCTTAAGTGAACAATGCAAAGAAATAGAGGGAAACAACAGAATGGGAAAGACTAGAGATCTCTTCAGGAAAATTAGAGATACCAAGGGAACATTCCATGCAAAGATGGGCTCAATAAAGGACAAAAACAGTATGGACCTAACAGAAGCAGAAGATATTAAGAAGAGGTGGCAAGAATACACAGAAGAACTATACAAAAAAGGTCTTCATGACACAGATAACCATGGTGGTGTGATCACTCACCTAGAGCCAGACACCCTGGAGTGCGAAGTCAAGTGGGTCTTTGGGGGCATTACTATGAACAAAGCTAACAGAGATGACGGAATTCCAGCTGAACTATTTCAAAGCCTAAAAGACGATGCTGTGAAAGGGCTTCACTCAATATGCCAGCAAATTTGGAAAACTCAGCAGTGGCCACAGGACTGGAAAAGGTCAGTTTTCATTCCAATCCCAAAGAAAGGCAATGCCAAAGAATGCTCAAACTTCCACACAATTGCATTCATCTCACACTCTAGCAAAGTAATGCTCAAAATTCTCCAAGCTAGGCTCCTTCAACAGTCTGTGAATTGAGAACTTCCAGATGTGCAAGCTGGATTTAGAAAAGGCAGAGGAACCAGAAATCAAATTGCTAACATCCGCTGGACCATGGAAAAACCAAGAGAATTACAGAAAAACACCTGCTTCATTGACTACACTAAAGTCTTTGACTGTGTGGATCACAACAAACTGTAGAAAATTCTTCAAGAGATGGGACTACCAGGTCACCTTACCTACCTCCTGAGAAATCTGTATGCAGGTCAAGAAGCAACAGTTAGAACGAGACATGCAACAACAGACTGTTCCAAATGGGGAAAGGAGTACGTCAAGAGTGTACATTGTCACCCTGCTTATTTAACTTATATGTAGAGTAAGTCATGCAAAATGCCAGGCTGGATGAAGCACTAGCTTGAATCAAGATTGCTGACAGAAATATCAATAACCTCAGATATGCAGATGACACCACTCATACAGCAGAAATCGAAGAGGGACTCAAGAACCTCTTGTTGAAAGTGAAAGAGGAGAGTAAAAAAGCTGGTTTAAAAATCAACATTCAAAAGACAAAGATTATGGCATCCAGTCCCATCACTTCATGGCAAATAGTTGGGGAAACAATGGAAACAGTGACAGACTTTATTTTTGGGGCTCCAAAATCACTGCAGATGGTGATTCCAGCCATGAAATTAAAAGACACTTGCTCCTTGGAAGAAAAGTTATGACCAACCTAGACAGTGTATTAAAAAGCAGAGACATTACTTTGCCAACAAAGGTCCATCTAGTCAAAGCTACAGTTTTTCCAGTAGTCATGTGTGGATGTGGAGTTGGACTATAAAGAAAGCTGAGTGCCAAAGAATTGACGCTTTTGAACTGTGGTGTTGGAGAAGACTCTTGAAAATCTCTTGGACTGCAAGGAGATCCAACCAGTCCATCCTAAAGGAAATCAGTCCTGAATATTCATTGGAAGGACTGAAGCTGAAACTCCAATACTTTGGCCACCTGATGCAAAGAGCCAACTCACTGGAAAAGTCCCTGATGCTGGGAAAGATTGAGGGCAGAAAGAGAAAGAGGCAACAGAGGATGAGATGAATGGATGGCATCATTGGCTCAATGAACATGAGTTTCCGCAACGCCAGGGGACAGTGAAGGACAGGGAAGCCTGGCGTGCTGTAGCCCATGGGGTAGCAAAGAGTCGGACACGACTAAGCGATTGAACAACAACAAATTATGTCCTCAAAGCAGGTCCAGAAATCAAATCTCACTAGTTTCAATGCTGAACCAAAACCAATAACAGATCATTCCACCAGAATATGTTAATTTACTATACCCACTTTTTTTTTTAACCAAAATATCCTGTCAATTATTTAATGTGAGAGCTTGGCTTAGCAACTGAACAAGTGAAAAGGACTGAAGATTTAATTTACTATATTTAATATGAGTCCATTGTTATAGCACCGCTAAAAACATGCCAAAAGTTCAGAATTTAGATATATATTATTAAGTATATATAATTCAAATGTTTATAGGATATATATCCGGGCTTCCCTTATGGCTCAGCTGGTAAAGAATCTGCCTGCAATGTGGGAGACCTGGGTTCAATCCCTGAGTTGAGAAGATACCCTGGAGAAGGCAAAGGCTACCCACTCCACTATTCTGGCCTGGAGAATTCCATGGACTGTACAGACCATGGGGTTGCGAAGAGTAGGACACGACTGAGAGACTTTCACTTTCAGGATATACATGTATAACTCACATAAACTGAAGCCATAGCTCTGTCCAAGTCCATCCAACTGTATCTGACAAGTTCTGCCCTGTTCTGAGCATCTCACCTAGAAGGAGACAGATGTGATGACTACTTGAATGATGGACATGTCAATAAAGGTAGAGGAGAATGACGGATAAAATGAGGGTTAAATTGACACAGATTCAATCTGTAACATGTAGTCGCTGAGTACTGGGGTGTTTTCCCTCAAGGAGCTCCATAACAGTATTGTTAGATCACTGACTCTCTTCACCTCCATCCATATACCCCTCCACCTGCATAATCTAACTTCTGCCCCCAGCATCGCACCGAATCGTGCTCACTACAGAAACCGGTGACCGGCCGGAGCACTGACAGCACTGCAGATGTGAATAGCTAAGATGAGGTCACCTTGGAGGAAGGTGGGCTCTAGTCCCATACGACTGATGTTCTTATAAAAAGGAGAAATCTGGACACAAAGGCAGCCGTGCATGCGGGGAGGATGCCCTGTGAAAACCAGAGCTCTGGTGCCCTTAGCTGAGCAACTACCAGAAACTCTGGAGGCTGGAACGGGGGTTTCCCTGGAGACTTCGTGGCCCTGCTGACAGCTTGATCTTGGACCTCTGACCTCCAGAAGAGTGAGACAATATACTTCTCTTATTTGTTCAGTTCAGTCACTCAGTCATGTCCAACTCTTTGCGACCCCCTGGACTGCAGCACACCAGGCCTCCCTGTCCATCAGCAACTCCCAGAGTTTACTCAAACTCATGTCCATTGCGTCGGTGATGCCATCCAACCATCTCATCCTCTGCCTTCTCCCTCTCCTCCCGCCTTCAGTCCTTCCCAGCATCAGGGTTTTGTCCAATGAGTCAGTTCTTTGCATCAGGTGGCCAAACTATTGTAGTTTCAGCTTCAGCAACAGTCCTTCCAATGAATATTCAGGACTGATTTCCTTTAGGATGGACTGATTGGATCTCCTTGCAGTCCAAGGGACTCTCAGGAGTCTTCTCCAACACCACAGTTTAAAAGCATCAATTCTTCAGTGCTCAGCTTTCTTTATAGTCCAACTCTCACATCCATACATGACTACTAGAAAAACCATAGCTTTGACTAGACAGACCTTTGTTGGCAAATAAGTCTCTGCTTTTTAATATGCTGTCTAGGTTTGTCATAACTCTTCTTCCAAGGAGCAAGCATCTTTTAATTTATGGCTGCAGTCACCATCTGTAGTGATTTTGGAGCCCAAAAAATAAAGTCTGTCACTGTTTCCCCATCTATTTGCCATGAAGTGATGGAACCAGATGCCATGATCTCTTGTTTTCTGAATGTTGAGTTTTAAGCCAACTTTTTCACTCTTCTCTTTCACCTTCATCAAGAGGCTCTTTGGTTCTTCTTCACTTCCGGCCATAAGGGTGGTGTCATCTGCATATCTGAGGTTATTGATACTTCCACCAGCAGTCTTGATTCCAGCTTGTGCTTCCTCTGGTAAGGGGCACTTTGTTACATCAAGCCCTAGCAAGCAAATACGTGACCCTCTCATTTTCTCAAAGCTCCCCATGTATCCCATCATGATACGCACCACCTCCAGCTATTACTGACTACAGAGTAGTTGCTGAGCAAGGAGCCGCCCCCGTCTCTGCAGTCCCTAGGCAGTAGGGCCTGTATCTCTGTTGAGTGTCACCATCACCGAACACTGCGAGCATGGTCCCCAGCTGGCTCCCGAGACTGCAGGGTCACCAACGAGGTGAAGGGTGGCCGGGGAGCAAGGGCCTCCCGGAAACGTCCCCTCCCAGCCCTGCCGGGACACTTACCGAGATGATGTGCCCCTTCAGGCCGTGGGCCGAGTCTGCGCACTCGATCACAGCGCTCAGCTGGGGGTAGCCCACCCCTGTCTTGGTGCGGGTGGTGCACACGGAACCTGGATGGAGGAGGAGGGGGACCCCAGAGAGAGATGGTTAGGGCTGAGCAGGACTCGAGACAATGAGCCTCCTCTCCCATCACACAGCCCTACCCCCATTTCCTGGGGGCGGAGCAGGGGGGAGGTGGGGCGCGGGGCAGAGCAGCCCCCCGCAGCTCAGCAGAGGTGGGTATAACCGCTGTCCTGGCCACTCATCCCTTCTGGGCCATATCACCCTCATCTGCTCAAGTCCAGGACACACCCCACTACACCGGTCACCATCACTCTCCACGACATCAGCTCCCTCTTACTGACTTCCCAGCCTCCAACTCCACTCCTTCCCACCTTCCCTCACTTCCCACACAACCACAAGGGACCTTCAGATGCCTCCCATGGCCTTGAGCCTCCTTGACCTTCAACTTCTGTCAAATGACTCACTTCTCTAAGCCTCAGTGTGTCGCTTAAAAGGTTGAAATGAAAGCATTGACCTCATGGGGCTGTGATGGAGATGAAATGGCATGAGGGATGAAGACTGCCCAGCCTCCAGTAATCCGCTGAGCAAAAGAGGCCGGTGCTCAGGGCGTGCTAGCAGCCACCTTCTGCCTCGGCTCTGGCCTCTACACACGCCAGCATCCCGGTCCAGCCTCCCTCTGACCTGGCTCTGGCCTCTACACATGCCAGCCTCCTGGTCCAGCCTCCCTCTGACCCGGCTCTGGCCTCTACACATGCCAGCCTCCCAGTCCAGCCTCCCTCTGCCTCGGCTCTGGCCTCTACACACGCCAGCATCCCGGTCCAGCCTCCCTCTGACCTGGCTCTGGCCTCTACACATGCCAGCCTCCTGGTCCAGCCTCCCTCTGACCCGGCTCTGGCCTCTACACATGCCAGCCTCCCAGTCCAGCCTCCCTCTGCCTCGGCTCTGGCCTCTACACACGCCAGCCTCCCGGTCCTCACCCTCTCCTGGTCCATCTCTCACCCTGTCCAGCCCAGCCTCTGAGGTGAGCTTCCACTGCAGAACTCAAACCAGCCACCTTGATGCCTTCATCCCCCCTGACCTCTGCCCTCCCCATGGTCAACTCCAGTTCTAGTTCACTGTCTGCAGTGCATTAGCCCAGTTAGGTCCAGGCCAAATTAGACGGGCCTCTCCAGCACATCTCCGTGCTCAAACCTCCCCTTCCCTCCCAGCAGACCAGCGCCCGCTCCGAGGCCACCCAGCTCACACTCTGTACTGTCTACCTGCCTGTCCCCTCTTCTCTCTGCCCGCCCCACTCGGCACCCCCCAGCCTCGATGACCTTTCCGTTCCTCCCACCTCAGGGATCTGTACGTGATGTTCTGTTCCCCGAGCGCTCCCCTCTGCACCAACCCCTGGTCTGGCCAACCCTTTCTCATCTTCCAGGCTTCAACTTCAATGTCACTGCCTCAGGCACGTTGTTCGTCACAGCCTCATTTCAAAAAGAGCATTTAAGTCATTATTTGTGTAAGAACTGAGGATCTGTTTTCTCCGCTGGAGGGTAAGCTCCGTGGATATTCATTGTTGTGGATCCAGCACTGAGAACATAGCTTTGTGTATAATAAGGCCTCTATAAATAGTCACTGAAAGAATGCGTGAACTCAAGAATGAATGAGTCACGTCCCTGTCTCCACCGCTTCACCACTCACTCACTCACTCCGTCCCTCCTGCCTGTCTGGGGGTGTTGCCTATGGGCCCGTGTAAAAGCTGGGCATGAACTCCTCCACTCCCACCAGACTCGTGCTAAGCCTCTGCCTCCTCTCCTTTTCCCCCACCATCACCAGTGGCTTCCCAGCTGCCCACAAACCTCTCCCGACAGGTCAAGAGCCAAGGCTATATATATACTCTGAGGCCTGGCTCCGGCAGAGACACCGGGACCAGGGGAGCCACCTTCCCCCACATCCAGTTGCAGGGAGGAGCCGTCTCCTTCTGTCCATCCTTACAACACAGCCACTCGCTCCCTGGGGGCTGTGGCACTTCCCTCCCGACCAAGGCACCCCTGCCCCAGACACGCACTGTGCGAGGCACAACTGGAGCTTTACAACCTCTGGTTCTGGTTCAGAATCGGCCTTTCTCCTTTCCCACTCCACTGCGAGATCCTGGTGGGCAGGGACTCAGCTGCAGTGGCCTGGAACTCTGCATGGGTGGGGGACAAGGCGGGGGAGTGGTCCTGATGAACCCCCAGGTTAAAAGGAGAAACTGGGTACCCACTTCCTCCCAGCCCCAGTGGCCGTGGGGCGCATTTTTAATGCTTTTCTCCCCCAGGTCCCAGGAGTTGTTCTATGATGAACCTTATTTAATGCTGTCACCCGCGCTTCCCTGGTGGAGCTCAGTAGTAAGGAGCTGAGCCAAGGCAGGAGACACAAGTTTGACCCCCGGTCCAGGAAGATCCCACGTGCCAGGGAGCAACTAGGCCCATGTGGCACAACTACTGAGCCTGTGCTCTACAGCCCGGGAGCCCTTACTACTGAGCCCACGTGCCTGGAGCCTGCGCTCCGAAACAAAAGCCCCCACAATGAGAAGCCCCTGCAGCACGACTAGAGAGTAGCCTCCGTCTACCAAAACTTGAGAAGAGCCTGCACAGCAACAAACACCCAACACAGCCAAAAATAAAGATAAAATTATTTAAAGAAAAAAAAAATGCTTAGGGCCTTTTACAAGCCTACAGGGCTCTCCTTCCTGAAGAGTCTCTTCCTGCCCATCCAGGTCCCTCAAGGCTGACGACTGTGCCAGGTCACAACACAACCAAGTTTTCTGCCTCCCTCGCAGATTATGGTTTGCTTCCTTTTTTGGTAGTGTCTTCTGAGAGCATGGTATTTGTTAAAAAAAAAAAAAAAAACTTTGCTGTTTTTTTTTATTCTCAAGTGAAAATGTATATCTCTTTTCCTTCTCTCCCATTTTAGTGTTTGGTTAGTCATGGATGTGCGAGGAGGAATTTTTAATATGAAGAAATTAAAAATAAGGAAGTTCATGCACCTGTCTGGCCGAAAGGGAAGGTCAGCATCAAGTGGCCCTGAGAGAAACAGATCTACCCAGAAGACGGTAGAAAGGCGCCACCTTATTCCTCCACTCAGAATGCCACTGCTGGCCCTGGGAGAGAAGGCCTGGGAGGATGCAGCAAAATCTGAGCTGGATATGTATCAGCTGAAGAGCCAAAGGTGATAACTGCCTGGGCCATGAGTCAAGTTCAAATGTGGCCTCAGCTGCATGCTTATTTGTAATGTTTGGGGTCCCTCAAACATTCACATAAACTGGAGTCATTCACATCCATTAACTGTCCCTGTGAGCTCTTCATCCCTCACCTTCCTCTTCGAGGTGAATGGGATCATTCATGACTCTCACTCTTTTCTTCCACAGGAATGTTCTGAAACCAAGACCTTATTTGAATCGAACCACATTCAAGTTCATTCAGAAATTCCCAGAGGCATCAGAAAGCAGCTCAGTGATATTTCTATTCAGGAGCCTCTTCCGATCAGAAGCTCAACAATACTTCCAAAAGAAATGTGCTTTAAACCTGTGGCTGGATCATTCCTGAGGTCCCTTCTGGGCATCTCCCAGTGTTAGACCCCAATCCTCCCAGCAAGTCTTACCTGGTCCAACTCCCACTTTGATGATATCTGCTCCAGAAAGAATAAGCTCTTCTACCATCTCTCCCGTCACCACGTTCCCTGCCTGGGATAGAAAGAATATAGCTCATGATCATGAACTACCCCAGGAGGAACAAAGGTGAGTGATGGAGGAGCCCCACACCTGAACACGAGGAGGAGCCAGTTCTGAGGCCACCAGGCAGCCAAGGGGACAAAAGTAAAACACAGGAGAAGACAAGGGCCCAACCCCTGAATCAACTTTCAGCCAGTTGGTGGCTTAGGGTTTTCTCCAGGTTTCCTTTCTTCTCAATTAACTGTGATGGTGTGATCACTCACCGAGAGCCAGACGTCCTGGAGTGTGACGTCAGCTGGGCCTTAGGGAGCATCACCACCAACCAAGCAAGTGGAGGTGATGGAATTCCAGCTGAGCTATTTTAAATCCTAAAAGATGATGCTGCTAAAGTGCTGCACTCAGTATACCAGCAAATTTGGAAACAACCCTAAATAACAACAATTATCAAGAACACAGAATTGGACACCCCAGGCTACCTCTGGGTGAGCTGACAGCATGAGGAATTTACAGAACTACATGACTTTGGAACTCCAAGAGACCTTGGTCTTTCCAGGTCAGGCAAGACAAACTCTTACGGAGAACCCAAACATATAAAATAGCAATGAAACACTCTCTCAGCTGATTAAAATGTTAATCGTGGTTCACAGTTTGTAAAACCCCTGAAGAACTTCTATGGAACCAACAGAACCCAGAATTAGGGACTACTGGTCACCTCACAGTTGGGAAAATGCCTAGGTATCCCAACCTAAAGGAAATCAGTCCTGAATATTCATTGGAAGGACTGATGCTGAAGCTGAAACTCCAATACTTTGGCTACCTGATGCCAAGAACTGACTCTTTCGAAAAAACCCTGGTGCTGGGAAAGACTGAAGGCGGGAGGAGAAGGGACAACAGAGGATGAGATGCTTGGATGGCATCACTGACTTGATGGACATGAGTCTGAGCAAGCTCCAGGAGTTGGTGATGGACAGGGAAGTCTGGCATGCTGCAGTCCACGGGGTTGCAAAGAGTTGGACACGACTGAGCGACTGGGGTGAACTAAACCCATCCTAGGGTCAGTGGTTCCCACTGAGATATGAAAAGGCAGATGAACCCCAAACCCCAAAGGCACCTTGGGGACTGGTACATACTTCATTTTCAGAACAACATGAAACTGTGGTCCTAAGAATAAACCCATAAGCCAGGAAGTGGTAGAAACTAAAAACCAGACGGATGCATCTGGTTTGAAAACAGTGCATGTTCTTTCACTGCAGGAGCCTGGGAACATGAAAATAGCCCTTTTTATTACAACTCACTGGCCTGTGGATTCTTCGGTTGGTGCGTAGAATACTTGGCAGGATGCCTGTCTGAATGTTCACAACTGTGCACAGTCTTATTTTGGGCAGTGCATCCCTAACTCATACAACTTGTTTTTTGTCACTGAAGCCCCAAAAGTGTCTGTTCACTGAATTGATTCCAAGGGGAATTTTTCTTTCTCCACCTGGAAAACATGACTTTTAACTTTGTATATAAGCATCTTCAAAAGGGGTGATGAGGATGGCTCAAAGTTACTTTAATCCCAACAGCATTTGACAATGGAAAATGCTAGTCCAGAGAAAGGACAGGAACATATGAGAATACAGTATATGATAAAGACGGCATTTCATGTCACAGAGGAAAGGAACAATATTTCAATAGACAGAAATATTGAAATTTGGGGAGAAAGGGATCTTTTGGAAACAGATATGGATTATCACTCATACCTTGCACCAAAATAAGCTTCAGATAAATTAAAAGTTGTCTCCTCCCAGATTTAGAGGAAAACTGAATACTGTAATACACATACAAGTGAAAAAACATAAAGACAGATCTGTCTACATGAAAGTTAAAAATCTGCATAAACACACACTCATACATATAATCAACAAAATTAATGACCTGCTGGAGAAAAAGATTTACAATTACGAAGAAGACTAACATTATGAGAGCTTTTCCAAATCTACAAGAAAAATGCAAGCACCGCACAGAATAACTTCCGAAAGACATGAACTAACGAGAGAAATAACAGTGGCCAATAAACACAGGGAACGTGTTTAACCTTCACAGCAATCAAATCTCAATGAAGACATCAGCAAGCTACCACTTTTCACTTAACAAATTGTCAGTGATTATAAAAACTAAATGCTGAAAACAGACACTCATTCTCTGCCAGTGGAATGCCTACTCCAGTACAAGTTTTCCTAGAAAATAATTTGCCCATATACAGAAATGAAAAGTATGTATATCCTTTGATCCAATAACTTCCAGGATTTTCTCTCAAGGCAATCATTATGGATGAGGTCAAAGATTTAACTACAAACATGTATTACTGTTAACAGTGCAAAACTGCAAATACATTCCCCCAAAGGGGAATGGTTCAACAATCTCTGGCCAACCCGTGTGATGTTTATAAGATTGGTTTGATGCCATGGGAAAATGCTTAAATGCTTTCAGTATAATGTTAGGAGAAACAGAAGGAAATAGTAAGATCTCAGTTTTGTTAAACGAGTATACGTATGCTGCTGCTGCTGCTGCTGCTAAGTCGCTTCAGTCGTGTCCGACTCTGTGCGACCCCAGAGACGGCAGCCCACCAGGCTCCTCCGTCCATGGGATTCTCCAGGCAAGAGTACTGGAGTGGGGTGCCACCGCCTTCTCCAAAGTATACGTATAGATGGAAATATACACCAAAATGCTGATAAAACATGTCCTGGTGAGGGAATATTCTGACTTTTATCAATAATTCCTTACAATTTCTTGAGTTTGACAGTAGAAACTGCATTACTTTTACAATTGAAAGTTATAGTTTCTGTTTTCTTAGGGGTTTTTTTTTTCTCCTAAGCATACAACTCTGAACCTGGAAAAAAACTTAGTAGGAATCCAAGAAGGGCTTCCCTGGTGGCTCAGCATAAAGAATCTGCCTGCAGTGAAGGAGCTGCAGAAGACACAGGTTCGATCCCTCGGTCGGGAAGATTGCCCTGGAAGAGGGCAGAGGAACCCATTGCTGTACTCTTCCCTGGAGAATCCCATGGACAAAGGAGCCTGGCAGATACAGTGCATAGGGTCGCAGAGAGTCAGACACAACTGAAGTGACTTAGCATGCACACAGGAACCCAAGAAACAGCAGGCCAAGCTCTCATTCTTCCTCCCTGGTTGACTTGCTAAAAATTCAAAATAAATTTTACAAATAAAAATCAATTAGAAGTTAAAAATAAAACACCTAAAGAAGCTACTCGAAGCTCCCTACAAGGTTTCACTTTCACTGTGGATTTCTCTCTCCATTCTGGTATTGCCTACAGACCAGTTTAAAAGGGTTCACTTTATACCAAAGAAGTCAATTCAAATCACCTCAGATGGACATAGCAAGTATAACCATGTGAGGTCAAGGTAGGTTTAAAAGTGTGGAGGGAGCTGATGCCATTAAGAGTCCAGGGGCTTCTCAAGGTGTCCCCATGTCCCCTGAGCTGCCTTCGGGGCTCCTGAACCAGAGGCGGGCACCACAAAGAGGACTGAGCATGGAAAAACCCAGAGTGATGACGAAAAGCCTCCAGCCCGAGGACCACACAACAAGAATGCTGATGACCAGGAGAGGACTTTGAGTGTCCCCTTGCAGAACAAAAACCTATCCAAGTTTGAAACCAAGACGGGCAAACACAAAAGCTGAAAGGAGAAGTCACGTTCAGAAACACGAGAGGCCCCGGGAGTGTGGTTAGGCTCTGGGGGAAGCCCAGCCCACAGCACAGGCAGCCGGCGGGCTCGGGGTGGGATGCGCTGGGGTGGGGGTGGGTAGTTGGCCGGGGGTGATTAGCGAGCAGTCGGCTTATCTTGGCCAGAAACAGCTTCTGTGGGGAGTGGATACCAGAGGCTCAGAAGGTAGCAGCACGTCCAGCTCGGTCATGACAGGGGCAGCCAGGACAAATAGAAGCCGCAGACCCTAGCTGGGTCCCAGTGCAGACAGGCGGAGATTTCTGTTAGGGCCCCTCTCCCCAGGGAGGCCAAGCACTGTCCGGACACCACCTCCTGCGCCTGTGTCCAGGGCAGGTGGGAGGGCCCAAAGAACACATAAAAGGAACAAAACGAACATTTCACGTACTTCTGTACCATTTAAAAAAGGCCTCTAGGGGCCTCCCTGGTGGCTCAGTGGTTAAGAATCCCCCTGCCAAGGCAGGAGACGTGGCTTCCAATCCTGGTCCAGGAAGATCCCACAGGCCGAGAAGTGACTAAGCCTCTGTGCCACAAGTACTGAAGCCTGAGCACCCTAGAGCTCAGCTCTGCAACGAGAGAAGCCACCATATGAGATGTCCGCCAGCCGCAACTAGAGAAAAGCCTGCGCAGCAACGAAGACCCAGCACAGCCAAAAATTAAATAAATTTTTTTTTTAATTAAAACTTTTAAAAATAAATTAAAAAGTCTTCTGGGAAAAATCCAACCCCAATTCTTCCAGTTCTTCTTTGGACCCAGACATCCATGGCAAGATAACTTCAGAAAGCTGGGGCTGACTGAACGCCCTCCCATTCACTGGGTAATTTTAAGAAAATCATATCCACTCCAAGTCTCCATTTATCCTGCTATAAAGCGGGGCTGATCAGACCCACCTGTCCTTGTCACTGGAGGGTTTACAAAGGAGTTTCACCAATATCCATCTCCAGAACTTTTTCATCATCCCAAACTGAAATTTTATACCCATTAAACAATAAGTTTTCTACCCACTTTTTACTGCCTCTTCAGAAGTCTTTTGCCAAGAAAAATCCTTTCTGTAGAATGAGAAAATTTGGAAAACTCAGCAGCAGCCACAGGACTGGGAAAGGTCAGTTTTCATTCCAATCCCAAAGAAGGGCAATGCCAAGGAATGTTCAAACTACTGTACAACTGCACTCATCTCACATGCTAGCAAGGTAATGCTTAAAATCCTTCAAGTTAGGTTTCAACAGCATGTGAACTGAAAACTTCCAGATGTACGAGCTGGATTTAGAAAAGGCAGAGGAACCAGAGATCAAATTGCCAACATCCGCTGGACAGAAAAAGCAAGAGAATTCTAGAAAAAGATCTACTTCTGCTTCATCGACTACGCTAAAGCCTTTGTGTGGATCACAACAAACTGTGGAAAATTCTTAAAAGAGATGGGAATACCAGACCACCTTACCTGTCTCCTGTGAAACCTGCATGCAGGTCAAGAAGCAACAGTTAGAACCAGACATGGAACAACAGACTGGTTCCAAACTGGGGAAGGAGTAGGTCAAGGCTATATGTTGTCACCCTGCTTATTTAACTCACATGCAGAGTACATCATGAGAAATGCCCGGCTGGATGAAGCACAAGCTGGAATCAAGATTGCCAGGAGAAATATCAATAACCTCAGATATGCAGATGACACCACACTAATGGTAGAAAGTGAAGAGGAACTAAAGAGCCTCTTGATGAAAGTGAAAGAGAGTGAAAAAGTTGGCTTAAAGCTCAACATTCAGAAAACTAAGATCATGGCATCTGGTTCCATCACTTCATGGCAAACAGATGGGGAAACAATGGAAACAGTGACAGACTTTATTTTCTTGGGCTCCAAAATCACTGCAGATGGTGACTGCAGTCTTGCAATTAAAAGACGCTCACTCCTGGGAAGAAAAGCTATGACAAACCCAGACAGCATATTAAAAAGCAGAGACATCATTTTGCCTACAAAGGTCCATATAGTCAAAGCTACGGTTTTTCCAGTAGTCATGTACAGATGTGAGAGTTGGACCATAAAGAAGACTGAGTGCAGAAGAAATGATGCTTTTGAACTGTGGTGCTGGAGAAGACTCTTGAGAGTCCCTTGGACTGCAAGGAGATCAGACAAGTCAATTCTAAAGGAAATCAACCCTGAATATTCATTGGAAGGACTGATGCTGATACTGAAGCTTCAATACTTTGGCCACCTGATGCAAACAGCTGACTCATTGGAAAAGACCCTGATGCTGGGAAAGGCTGAGGGCACGAGGAGAAGGCGATGACAGAGGATGAGATGGTTGGATGGCATCACCAACTCGATGAACATGAGTTTGAGTAAACTCCAAGAGACAGCAAAGGACAGGGAAGCCTGGCATGCTGCAGTCCATGGGGTCACAAAGAGTCGGACAGGACTGAGCAACTGAGCAAGCAGCCAACAGCAGCAGACTGAATCTGGCCTGAGGGCCAACTCCTGACAGAAAGTGCTGGAACATCAATGCCAGAGTCTTCCCCCATGCACCCGAGGATCTCTCTCTATTTACCTGGGCATCCCAGGGAGTAGGAGATGCCACCAAGGCAATAACCACCTTTCACATGAAAAACACAAGCAACCAAATTTACTGCGTGACTCTCGAAGACACACATCAGCTGAATCTTGGGGGCCCTTCCTAGCTCCTACCGCAGTTTCAGTTTACATCAGTTCCAAAGAGAGGATGAGCCAGAAAATCTAGGCTAACTTGGCCTGAGAGGGCATCTGCGCTTCAGGGAGGTAAATTCTGGTGCCCACGGCCGCCACCTTTGAGAACACTGAAGAGCATCACCCGCCCCACCCTCCTGCCTCCCCAGAAAGAGGCATAGAGCAGGCAGGGCCCCCGTGTGACTCAGAACCTTGTGTGACCATGAAATGCTGGAGAAAAGGATCCAGACAGGTGTCTGAGCCACTGGCCACACAGAGAAAGGCCAAGGACGTGCCCACAGCTTCCCAAGGGTCTGCCAACAGTGGCTGACTTGACATTGCCCAGCGGAGCAGAGCTAGTCTCCTCTGAACAGATTAGGTGTCACAAGCCTGTGTCCTCAGGGCCAGATCAGAAAGAGCCACCAGCACAAAAGCACCTCCCAGACCCAACCTGGGTTTTGCAGGTGGCTCTCATGGTAAAGAATCTGTCTGCCAACACAGGAGACACAGGACACCGTGGGTTTAATCTCTACGTTGGAAAGAGCCCCTGGAGGAGGAAATGGCAACCCACTCCAGTATTCTTGCCTGGAAAATTGAATGGACAGAGGAGCCTGGTGGGCTACAGTCCATAGGGTCGGACACGATTGAACCCACAAAAGAGACCCAACATAGGAACCTCTCCGTCACAAGGAGCCTGAGCTGGGAGGGGGTCTGGCTGCAGCAGGGTGCAATGAGGGGGCCTGGAAAGGGGGATTCCAGACCCTGGGGACACACCATCTAGCTCAGTCCCACCTCTCACTGGCTGTGTGAACATCAAAAAGTTTCTTGACCCCTCTAAGCTGAAGCCTCCCACCAACTAAAGTAGGTGCTCTTAGCCTTATTCGAGCACGAGTTATCACAAAAGACAAGTGCCTGGTCCTTGCTAGTGCCTCTTTCCACAGTCCCTGGAATCCACCCAAGAACACACCATTCCCATTCCTCTCGGAAAGCCACCAGGCAGAGGCCCAGAGGACTTGTCACACTCTAACACTCAGCACCTTCACAAGCCCCTTTTCTGCCAGTGACATTCTCTAAACATCCCCGCTTCCTCCCTCCTGACCTGCAGCGGTGCTTTCCTTAGGTGAAAGGTAAGAAGCAAAGGGTCCACGTGAATCCCAGATGTGCTGGGCAATGGGAGCAGCAAGCCTGGAACTGGGGCTCTGCCAAGACGCTTCTGAGCCGCCCTTCCGTTCACTGCAGAGTAACCATCAGGACAGCACTCAGCATCCCCTAAGTTATCTACCTTTCATTTCCTCATCAGTGGACAAGTACATCCTCACAACACCTCCAAATGCCACGAGAAAAATTATCTTCCTAAAGACCAAGGGTGTTAAGAGTACTGGAGGTCTCCACGTGAACCTGAGGGGTCAGTGTAGGTAAAGCAGCCAGGGGAGAAAGGCTAGAGCCTCCTGCTCATCACTGGGGAGACCAATCCCAACACTGGGAACACGCCCCCTGGGCAGTCGGCAGGCGCTGCAGAGGAACACTGGAAAGTGTCACCCCGTACCCCCCCGACGCTGCCTCGCCGGGGAAGAGGCACAGAGCAGGCGGGGCCTCCGTGTGGCTCAGCACCCCTGGGTGCCCAGGGGGCGTGGGAACTCAGTGTCACTCTCCCCCTCCCCACCTCAACCCCACCCCAGCAGCCCCCAGGCACTGCACTAGGCCCTTTCCCTGCCCTGCCAGCCCACCTCCTTCCTGCATCGCCCGTCTCCCCTGCTCCTCTCCCTGGAGCTGGAAGCCAGGCTCCACAACAGGCAGCCTGCTCAGCCCCGGGTACAGCCAGCTGTGAGCTAAACTCACCAGCAACCGTGTGCAGGGTGCACTGGGAGCTCTGGGGCGCTGGGGCATTTCTGCTCTCACTGTCCTTATTTCAAAAAGTGGCTCATGTTTTCTCCTTCTTCTTAAAACTAATAAACACCCCCTCATCCCACCCCCATTTCTCTTCTCCATCAGCCTCCCGCCTCTGGTTCAGATCCCAGAGCATGTGCCCTCAATGGTACTTGCCCACTTGCCACTGGGTGACTACTGCACCCTTACCATCAGCCCATCTGATCCCCATGATGACGCTCCAACCATTTTTATCTCGACCAGCTTTTCACAAGGAGAAGAATGAGCTTCGGGAGGTAGGCGATGTCCCCAACGTGGTTCAGCTGAACCATGGTGCTCATATGGCCACACCGACATCAGGGACCCTCAGCGATGTTAATGCTGGTACAACCAGCATGCAGGTAGAGCAAGAGGTCAAGGGCAAGGGAGGCGCCTGGGAAACAGGCTTAAGATTCACCCCAGGAAAAAAAAAAAAAAAGATTCACCCCAGGAACAGTATATGACCCCACAGCTTCCACAAAACGATGTGGGCCATCGCAATGGACTACAGAGGCAAAGGCCCAGAAGATATGCAGTAGAATCACCATTTATACGAGGTTCAAAAATAGGCAAATTAAGTGCTGTCCTTTAGGAACGCATTGGTAGATGGCAAAACCAGGGACACTCGAGGAAAGAAAAGAGCACCAAGAAGGGTGGGGCTTTTGTCCGAGGTGGGAGGAGGGGCTGCAGAGTACAGGTGCGCTGAAGGGCCCCTGCTTTTATGACTGTTTATTAAACACCCGTGGATGTTTAATGGCTTTGGATGGAGGCAACGCAAAAACAATACCCAGTTGTGGATGTGACTACTGATAGAAGCAAGGTCCGATGCTGTAAAGAGCAATATTGTATAGGAACCTGGAATGTCAGGTCCATGAATCAAGGCAAACTGGAAGTGGTCAAACAGGAGATGGCAAGAGTGAACGTCGACATTCTAGGAATCAGCGAACTAAAATGGACTGGAATGGGTGAATTTAACTCAGATGACCATTATATCTACTACTGCAGGCAGGAATCCCTTAGAAGAAATGGAGTAGCCATCATGGTCAACAAAAGGGTCTGAAATGCAGTACTTGGATGCAATCTCAAAAATGACAGAATGATCTCTGTTCGTTTCCAAGGCAAACCATTCAATATTACCGTAATCCAAGTCTATGCCCCAACCAGTAACGCTGAAGAAGCTGAAGTTGAATGGTGCTATGAAGATCTACAAGACCTTTTAGAACTAACACCCAAAAAAGATGTCCTTTTCATTATAGAGGACTGGAATGCAAAAGTAGGAAGTCAAGAAACACCTGGGGTAACAGGCAAATTTGGCCTTGGAATACAGAATGAAGCAGGGCAAAGGCTAATAGAGTTTTGCCAAGAGAACGCACTGGTCATAGCAAGCACCCTCTTCTAAAAACACAGGAGAAGACTCTACACATGGACATCACTAGATGGTCAACACCGAAATCAGATTGATTATATTCTTTGCAGCCAAAGATGGAGAAGCTCTATACAGTCAGCAAAAACAAGACTGGGAACTGACTGGCTCAGATCATGAACTCCTTATTGCCAAATTCAGACTGAAATTGAAGAAAGTAGGGAAAACCACTAGACCATTCAGGTACGACCTAAACCAAATTCCTTATGATTATACAGTGGAAGTGAGAAATAGATTTAAGGGACCAGATCTGATAGAGTGCCTGATGAACTATGGAGTGAGGTTCGTGACATTGTACAGGAGACAGGGATAAAGACCATCCCCATGGAAAAGAAATGCAAAAAAGCAAAATGGCTGTCTGGGGAGGTCTTACAAATATCTGTGAAAAGAAAAGAAGCGAAAAGCAAAGGAGAAAAGGAAAGATATAAGCCTCCAAATGCAGAGTTCCAAAGAATAGCAAGAAGAGATAAGAAAGCCTTCCTCAGCAATCAATGAAAAGAAATAGAGGAAAACAACAGAATGGGAAAGACTAGAGATCTCTTCAAGAAAATTAGAGATACCAAGGGAACATTTCATGCAAAGATGGGCTCGATAAAGGACAGAAATGGTATGGACTTAACAGAAGCAGAAGATATTAAGAAGAGGTGGCAAGAATACACAGAAGAACTGTACAAAAAAGATCTTCACAACCAAGATAATCACGATGGTGTGATCACTCACCTAGAGCCAGACATCTGGAATGTGAAGTCAAGTGGGCCTTAGAAAGCATCACTACGAACAGAGCTAGTGGAGGTGATGGAATTCCAGTTGAGCTATTTCAAATCCTGAAAGATGATGCTGTGAAAGTGCTGCACTCAATATGCCAGCAAATTTGGAAAAGTCAGCAGTGGCCACAGGACTGGAAAAGGTCAGTTTTCATTCCAATCCCAAAGAAAGGCAATGCCAAAGAATGCTCAAACTACCACACAATTGCACTCATCTCACACGCTAGTAAAGTCATGCTCAAAATTCTCCAAGCCAGGCTTCAGCAATACGTGAACCATGAACTTCCAGATGTTCAAGCTGGTTTTAGAAAAGGCAGAGGAACCAGAGATCAAATTGCCAACATCCTCTGGATCATGGAAAAAGCAAGAGAGTTCCAGAAAAACATCTATTTCTGCTTTATTGACTATGCCAAAGCCTTTGACTGTGTGGATCACAACAAACTGTGGAAAATTCTGAAAAAGATGGGAATACCAGACCACCTGACCTGCCTCTTGAGAAACCTACATGCAGGTCAGGAAGCAACAGTTAGAACTGGACGTGGAACAACAGACTGGTTCCAAATAGGAAAAGGAGTATGTCAAGGCTGTATATTGTCACCCTGCTTATTTAACTTCTATGCAAAGTACATCATGAGAAACGCTGGGCTGGATGAAGCACAAGCTGGAATCAAGATTGCTGGGAGAAATCTCAATAACCTCAGATATGCAGATGACACCACCCTTATGGCAGAAAGTGAAGAGGAACTCAAAAAGCCTCTTGATGAAAGTGAAAGAGGAGAGTGAAAAAGTTGGCTTAAAGCTCAACATTCAGAAAACAAAGATCATGGCATCTAGTCCCATCACTTCATGGGAAATAGATGGGGAAACAGTGGAAACAGTGTCAGAGTTTATATTTTTGGGCTCCAAAATCACTGCAGATGTTGACTGCAGCCATGAAATTAAAAGATGCTTACTCCTTAGAAGGAAAGTTATGACCAACCTAGATAGCATATTCAAAAGCAGAGACATTACTTTGCCAAGAAAGGTCCGTCTAGTCAAGGCTATGGTTTTTCCAGTGGTTATGTATGGATGTGAGAGTTGGACTGTGAAGAAAGCTGTGCGCTGAAGAATTGATGCTTTTGAAATGTGGTGTTGGAGAAGACTCTTGAGAGTCCCTTGGACTGCAAGGAGATCCAACCAGTCCATTCTAAAGGAGATCAGCCCTGGGATTTCTTTGGAAGGAATGATGCTGAAGCTGAAACTCCAGTACTTTGGCCACCTCATGCGAAGAGTTGATTCATTGGAAAAGACTCTGATGCTAGGAGGGATTGGGGGCAGGAGGAGAAGAGGACAGCAGAAGATGAGATGGCTGGATGGCATCACCAACTCGATGGACATGAGTTTGAGTGAACTCCAGGAGTTGGTGATGGACAGGGAGGCCTGGCATGCTGTGATTCATGGGGTCACAAAGAGTCAGACACAACTGAGCGACTGAACTGATTAAACACCTCTGTTTTATGCCCTTGTTTGTATGTATGTCATATTTCACAACTGAATACTTCAATTATCTAAGACAAAAAAGTAGAGCCACTAGATTGCTTCGTTCAAAGAGTGTAATTTCTGGTCACTAACTACTGGAGGTGCACTGGAATGACCTGGAAAGATCTAGATCCCACTACCAGAGAGCAGGGGTAATGTCAACAGCAACCCAGAAGTACTCACCAGAAGGAATCAACAAAGGACCTCTCCTGCTCAAATATTTGTCCTACTTCTACCATCCCAGTCATCACTGCACAGAGTTTGTGTTTAACACCAAATGTTTGCAGGGCTCCCAGGTCCCAGCAGAGGGGAGGGGGTGTCTGCCCTCCCGGGAGGCCAGCTTTCTCATTCCTCCGTTGCCACAGATGACTAGGGGCAGAGGAGCCAGCTGGGGCCTCAGGACTAGATACATATCCTTGCTGGGTCACGACAGGAGCCTGAGGAAGCTGCCCAGCTCAGGACTGAGAAACAGAAGACTGGTCACGTGTATGGCCCAGTGGAAGGAGGGAGCTTCAGCATTAAAGTTAACAAGGATGGGGCATGTTTACAGGTCTCCAGGGGCAGAGTCTGGACTCTGAATTCTGACCACCCTGACCTCAAACCCCAGCTCTGCCACTCCACAAGGTGTGCCACACTCACAAGGGTGTGCCCTTGTGAAAATCCCAAAGTCAAAGGATCAGGAATAAGGCTTTCTCATCTGCAGTAAACTTGGGACAATAGTTCCTACTCTTTACAGAGATGCTGTAAAGAGAAAGTACAGAAGGAAGCCTCCTGAAACGGAGGAGTGAGAGTGTCAGTCACTCAGTCGTGTCTGACTCTTTGCAACCCCATGGCCCATGGTCTGCCGGGCTTCTCTGCCCATGGGATTCTCCAGGCAAGGATGCTGGAGTTCACTGCCCTTCCCTTCTCCAGGGTACGTTCCCAACCCAGGGGTCGAACTTCGGTCTCCTGCATTGCAGGTGAATTCTCTACCTTCTGAGAAACATGCTGGTAAGTCTGGTAAGTCGCTTCAGTCGTGTCCGACTCTTCGCGACCCCATGGACTGCAGCCCACCAGGCTCCTCCGTCCATGGGATTTTCCAGGCAAGAGTACTGGAGTGGGGTGCCATCACCTTCTCCAGGAACTCAATAAATGGTGTTTCTTTATCAAAACCCAACAATGCTGGCAGCACTCTTATGGAGGTGAAATGAATCTTGCTGTTTCCCCCCCAACTTCAAACATGGTACAGCTGGTTGACCTCAGGACAATACTTGATGCTTTCTTCTCACTTGATTGGAAAGCATAAAAATACTTATCTCAAAAATTTGGGGGGGAGGGGCTGCCCTGGTGGCTCAGTGGTAAAGAATCCACCTGGCAGTACAGGAGACAAGGGTTCAATCCCTGGTCCAGGAAGATCCCACATGCTATGGAGCGACTAAGCCCGAGCAGCACAACTACTGAGCCTGTGCTCCAGAGCCCGGGAGCTGCGACCACTGAGCGACGTTCCCTAGAGCCCGTGCTCCACAAGAAAAGAAGCCACTGCAAGGAGAAGCTCGTGCAACGCAACGAGAGAGTAGCTCCCGCTGGCCACAACCCTATAGAAAAGTTTGAGCAGCAACAAAGACCCAGCACACCCAGAAATAAATAAAAATATATTTTTAAAATGTTCTGGAAATCCTTCACAGGTGATTTAACTTTGTCAACAGAAATACCAATTCCTGTCTCCCAACTTCCTTAAAATGATGAAATGTGAAGATAAATTAAAAATTTGTAAAAGGAAGACACAGAGAACAGACTTGTGCTTGTCAGGGTGGAAGGGGGACTGGGGAAAGGATGGTTTGGGAGTTTGGGATTAGCAGATGCAAACTATTATGTACAGAGTGGATAAACAACAAGCTCCCATGGTATAGTGCAGGGAACTATATTCAACATCTTGTGATATACCATAACAAGAAAGACTATGAAAAAACGTATATGTGCACATATGTATAACTAAAGCACTTTGCTGTACAGCAGAAATTAACACAACATTGTAAATCCACTAAACAATAAAATAAATTGTAAAAAAGAAAAGAACTGGGTTCGAAAAAACTTATAAAAAGAGAGGTAAATTATCTAGTGGTCAATCAGTAAGCACCATGTTAATTAAGACCAATAAAGACACATAATTACCATATAAATTTTCCAAAAGCCCAAATTTAACCCTAAAGCTTCTAGTTCTTTTTTCTATACATCTATGTTTCCCAACGATAACAGACACACATTCTCATCAGTAAAGGTGTAAAAAATTAGTAAAATACCCTCCTCAAAAGGTAGGGAAGTTCAAAAATAAAGATCCTAGATAAAGCAATACACCAACTGATTTGCAAATAATAGCTGACTATGGCGAAATGTTCATATTGTGGATTTCAACTCTCACAGCAGTTTTCTCCTAGCAAGGAGAGTAGGGCAGAGATGACAAATATGATAAAGAGAAAACCAACTGTGTTGTTTTTATTTTTTTTAAATAGACTCTGTTAAGCAGTGACATACACCTTGGTTTAAAGGTCTCATATGGTATGAGACACTTGATGATATTTAGCAGAGACAAGGAGCCGACACCCTATGGCGTTGATCTGGATTTTACTTTGTATAGCGGAGCCACTTCTCAGATCTTCGCAGCTGCTGCCTGTGCTTTTCCCACTGATTCTCAACTATTCTTCTAGAAAGAAGGCACCAAAAGCTCCCAAGAGAACACAGCTCTCCCAACACACCATGTAACTCTTTTCTGCTTCCCCATCTAGAGGGTCATCCCATTACACTTACCATGATGGTGTGTTCTGGAAATCTGGACCGGACCAGCTTCACGAACTCCACAAAATGCTCTGAGTACCCATTGGCCACATCCAGGCAAATAAACTTAACCTGCGGCACAGCTTCCAGGATGTTGCTCATCTTTTCCAGATCATCCTTCCCACTGCCCGAACTCACGGCTACATGCTGTACCGAATAAACCAAGAGGTGTAAGACAGGAATGGTAAGTGGCGTTCAGAGGCCAGACCCTGCCTCCATCCACCCTCCAGTTCTGGGGACAGTACCGTGCCCGTCTGAGGTTCACCCTGATCACACACACAGGGGACCGGCTCAAGAAACGTGCAGCAGCAGAGGCAAAGGAGATTCTCACGGTCAGTTATCTAAACTGACCATTGTCTTTTCCAACACTAAACGGCATATAAATGCTAAACTGAGCCCTGCACCTCGGCCACA
Organism: Bos mutus; assembly: GCF_027580195.1. NCBI lineage: Eukaryota > Metazoa > Chordata > Mammalia > Artiodactyla > Bovidae > Bos > Bos mutus. Next base: position 11,542,762 of record NC_091639.1, on the reverse strand, counting down.
CAATCTCATCCATGGCTTTTGTTCAATTTCCTCAAGCTTTCCACGTGGCCATCAAACCAGTCAATCTTAAAGGAAATCAACCTTGAATACTCATTGGAAGGACTGATGCTGAAGCTTCACTACTTTGGCCACCTGATACGAAGAGCCAGTCTTAGAAAAGACCCTGATGCTCGGAAAGACTGAAGGCAGAAGAAGGGGATGGCAGAGGATGAGATAGTTGGATAGCATCATCAATTCAATGGGGAGATGGTGAGGGACAGGGATGGCTGGCATGCTGTAGTCCATGGGGTTGCAAAGAGTCGGACACGACTTGGCAACTGAACAACATCGCCACGTGGAAAGCAGAACCACGTGGAGTGGCTGGTGCAAATTCTCCTCTTGGAGCAGAGGAGAGGCAAGGAGAACCAGGTGACCAGTCTGCTCGGGTTCCTCACGCCCAAGCCGTGGCCTTACCCTGAGCATCCCACTGAGATGGGGGTGGGGGAAGAGAGAGGGAAGGATGTCTAAAACCTCCCTGATAAAACTCCTTCCTGTTTTCATTTTTACTCCCAATACCACATTATCACAACATGCAAACTGTGCTCTCCCAGTGCAGGAGGTCCAAGTTCAACCCCTGGTCAGGGGAACTAGATCCCACATGATGCAGCTAAGATCCAGTGCAGCCAAATAAGTATTTTTTAAAAAGAGAGAAGAAAAATGACATACAAGTCTTAATGTCTCCAATAAAAAAGACAAAATGTCCCAAAGCACAAGAATGAACGAGACTGAAAGGATCCTTCCTATCTGCGCTGGGACGTGTTTCCATCTGATGCCGCCACCTCCTCCTCCGTGATACCCTCTCCCCCAACATTCCTCAGCACCGGTGCCTCCAACCCACCCCTGTGCGGCTCTCAAAATCTGCTCTGTGGGTTTTAGTAGTTTATGCCTCATTAAAACTAGCCTGTGGGACTGTGCCCAGAGTTTGCGTCTCACGTTCTATGATGTATTTATTTTTTATAAATTTAAAATTTGTAAATTCAATATTTTAGCTCACACCTCTAAACTATAAACTGCCGGTGAGCAGCACATCTTACTATCCTTTGTTAGTCCCCCCAAACCACAAATCACAACTCAACCCCACAGGCTGAGTGTAAAGCGACTGATAATGTGACACACACCGATGCCCACCTTCCCTCCCATGACAGTCTGACCGGTCCCCAAGGCCACAGGTTCTGTCCCTCCCACTCAGCTCTGCTCTCTTTTTAATCTTTCATTTCTGTTACAGTTTGGCAGCTGGGACTGGAGACTGGTTAGTTTCTCTCAGTGCCACTGGGTTTGCCATGCGTTCCCTTTTTAATGAGCTTTGACTTCGGCAGCAGTGGGGTAGTAAGTGGAATGATCGCCCTTGGTAATGAAAGCCCCGGTTCTGATTCTCAGTGCGCTGCTGGAAACTCACGCTCCCCAAACTTCCTCCAGAGAAGACGGGGAGAAGGTGAAACAGAGATAATCCATTAGAATAAAGTACGCCAAAAAGAAAAGACTCGAGTGTGAGCCAGAACTATTTTGTCTCTGAAACCACCTCTCCGCCAATCAAAATCCACACACGGTCATGGCACAGCAAAGAAAAATAGCCAGAAACTAGTGTAACTTCAAAAGCGGTACAATATGAAGTCCTTTTCCAATCCAGATGATCTGACCACGGAGGAAACCATCTCCAGTGTAGAGATGTCTCTTCAGTATGGATGCAGGACCACCCAAGCGTGCCAGGATCAAGATGCAGGACCACCCAAAGGTGCCAGGATCAAAGACTGGCATGTTCTACTGGATTTATTATTTTCAAATCGCCTTTATTTTTTCTCAGTAACAGCTTTATTGAGATCTAGTCACACACACTTCATCTATTTAAAGTGCACAGTTTAGTGGGTTTTAGTATATTCAGAGTTGTGCAACCGTCACCACAATCAATTCTAGAACATTTCATCGACCTGCAAGAGAAATCTCCACACCCTTTAGCCCTCACTCTCAACTAATCCACTTCTGTCTCTACAGGTTTCCCTTGTCTCAACATTTCACGCATAGAATCATATACGGGGCTTTTTGTGTCTGGCTTTTTCACTTAGCAAAATGTTTTTGAAACAAGAGTGAAGCGGACCTTTAAAAGAATGACACAGACCAAGGACACAACACAAACAGTTTTTGTTGTTGCTCAGTCACTAACTCGACTTAGCACGCCGAGGCGACGGTGAGTAAAAGGACGTGTGCTTATCTTCTCCTGAGAGAGCATCAACATCACAACTAGCTGCTGAGCCGCCATGGGCAGGAGGACGTTGGAACCCTCAACAAAAGCTGATCAGAACCAAATACGCTCAAGATGGAGAACAAGCAGACTTCCACTAGAAACTGAGCCTGAGCACATGCTCACTGTAACACATCAGCAAGCTAAACGACACACCACAGGCACCGTGACAGTTCCAAGGCCGCCCGTCAAGGACCAAAGAGTTGGCAGTGGCCCAGTTCCTGGAAATCTCCACCCCCTCACTAAAATAGATGGAATAATCCTCCCACTCATTATCCTATGAAATTACCCAGGCCATAGAAGCTAGTGAAAGTGACAAGTTGAAAGTGTTAAGTCACTCAGCTCATTGTGTATAATTCTTTGCGACCCCATGGACTGTAGCCCACCAGGATCCTCTGCCCATGGAATTCTCCAGGGAAGAATACGGGAGTGGGTTGCCATGCCCCTCTCCAGGGGATCTTCCCAACCCAGAGATCAAACTTGGGTCTCCCACATTGCAGGCAGATTCTTTACTGACTGAGACAGCAGGAAAGCACCCCATAAAAGCTGCTGCTGCTACTGCTGCTAAGTCGCTTCAGTCGTGTCCAACTCTGTGCGACCCTACAGACGGCAGCCCACCAGGCTCCCCCGTCTCTGGGATTCTCAAGGCAAGAATACTGGAGTGGGTTGCCATTTCCTTCTCCAATGCATGAAAATGAAAAGTGAAAGTGAAGTCGCTCAGTTGCGTCCGACTCTTCGAGACCCCATGGACTGCAGCCTACCAGCCTCCTCCGTCCATGGGATTTTCCAGGCAAGAGTACTGGAGTGGGCTGCCATTGCCTTCTCCACCATAAAAGCTAACCACACATTTCAAACTTCCCAGGTGACACTAGTGGTAAAAGAAACTGCCTGCCAGTGCAGGAGATGTAAGAGGTGTGGGTTCAATGTCTACATCGGGAAGATCCCCTTGAGAAAGGCATGACAACCCACTCCCGAGTCCTTCCCTGGAGAATCCTATGGACACAGGAGCCTATCAGGCTACAGTCCAGAGACTCGCAAAGAGTCAGACAAAACGGAGGCAACTGAGCACTAGCACCACATTTCAAGGCCACTCTTGCCTTCTGAGATGGCCCACACTCTGTGGTATGTGTTCCTTCCAGATAAATCCGCTTCTTACCTATCTCTTTGGGCTTCCCAGGTGGCATGAGTGGTAAAGGACCTGCCTGCCAATGCAGGAGACATAAAAGATGTGGGTTTGATCCCTGGATCAGGAAGATCCCTGGAGGAGGGCATGGCAACTCACTTCAGTATTCTTGCCTGGAGAATCCCTATGGACAGAAGAGCCTGGTGGGCTACAGTCCATGGGGTCAAAGAGTTGGACACGACTGAAGCCACTTAGCATGCAGCGCACCCATCACTTTGTCTCTCATGAATTCTTTCTGCGATGAAACATCAAGAACTCGAGCTTCATTAGGTCCTGAAACCCCAGGGTGTGAGATCAGTTGAAAGCCCGTGGGTTTGGTTGGGTTTGAGTCCCAGCTATGTGGGTCCAAGTCTCAGTCTGAGGTGAACAGTTTCATTTCCAAGGTTCCTTCATGTTGTAGCATGAATCAATACTGTATTGCCCTTAGCTGAATATTCCGCCCTATGGGTATACTAGGTTTTGTTTGTTTGGTCATCAGCTGATGGGCACTTGGGTTGTCTCCACCATTTGGCTACTGTGAATACTGCTACTGTGAACATCTGTGTGGGCTTCTCTGGTGGTTCAGATGGTAAAGAATCGGCCTGCAATGCGGGAGACATGAGAGACCTCGGTTCGAGCCTTGGGTTGGGATGATCCCCTGGAGGAGGGCACGGCAATCCACTCAACTATTCTTGCCTGGAGAATCCCCAGGGACAGAGGACCCTGGTGGTCTGCAGTCCATGGGGTTGTAAAGAGTCAGACATGACTGAGCGACTAAGCATGCCTCAATATCTGTGTATAAGGTTTTGTGTGAACATGTATTTTTACACCTGTTGGGTCTATTCTAGGAATAGAATTGTTAGGTGACATGGTAACTCCTATGCTGAACCTTCTGAGAAATGGCCGGACTGTTTTCCAAAGCAGTGGCACCATAATACAATCCCACCAGCCATGTCGAGGGTTCCCATTGCTGCACACCTACACCAATACTTTGTGCTATCTGCCTTTCTCACTGAAGTCATCCTGGAGAGCATACTGTTTATTCTGCTCCATCATATTCAGCTCCAATTATAACTTATTATAATTAGATGGGTTTTTTTCTAGATAAAAGGCATGTTTGGAACAGACTCAATCCCTGGCAGGATTGACCTTGCTGGGACCTCCACAAGCTCTCATGACAAAACACTTCACTTTCCAAGGGAAAAAAATAGGCTCCTTATAGGTAAATCATATTTTTTAAAAGGAGTACAGAACAGGTTTCCTTGGCAAATTCCTAGCACCAATCAAGGGCTGGGGACTCACTATCGCCTTCCCCAGTTTCTCTTTGGGACTGTGTCTGTTGTTATTGCTCAGTTGCTAAGTTGACTACAGAGCACCGGGCTTCCCTGTCTTTCACTATCTCCTGGGAGTCTGTGTCTCTATCTGCTGCCAACTCAAATCCTTTTGACTACCCTGATGATTTCCTTTCCAGGGCAACAAAGGCCATTTATAACCAGCGTAGAGTCTTACCTGCAGGCATTCTGGGTGATTAGCTGCAAAGAGCTTCCAGTCATCCAGGGTATAATGCTTGTGAATCGCTGTAAACATGGAGTGCTAGGAAACAAAATGGAAAGGCACCGTTAGGACGAGAAGTCAAGGGAGCCCTGCCCCGCCTTCCTCCATATGGCGAGGTTAAACCAGCAACACAAAACCATCCAGTGTTCCAGCCATTCACGCTTCGCTTGCTTTGAATGTGCTCCGAGGAGCCCCAAACAGAGGAAGGTGTAACCAGGGAAATCACAGGACCGTGTTCCATTCTAATCTCATCAGCCAACACAGCATTCAAGATGTAGGAGGCAATGCCAAGAAGCAGGGGTGGGAGAGGATAGGGGAGGGTTCTGAGAGCCCTGGTCCAGCCCACACGTGACAGGCCAAGAGCAGCACAGAGGGCTGGTCTCCTGCTGGTCAGCAGCACAGCCCGAAGGCAAAGTGATGCTTCTTCTTCTTGTTCAGTGGCTATGTCACGTCTGACTCTTTGCAACCCCATGGACTGCATCATGCCAGGCATTCCTGTCCACTCTCTCCCAAAGTTCACTCAAACTCACGTCCATTGAGTTGGTGATGCCATCCAACCATCTCATCCTCCTCTGTTGCCCACTTCTGCCCTCAATCTTTTCCAGCATCGGGGTCTTTTCCAATGAGTCAGCTCTTCACATCAGGTAGCCAAAGTATTGGAGCTTAGTGATGCTTGCTGCTGCTGCTGCTAAGTCGATTCAGTCATGTCCAACTCTGTGTGACCCTATAGACGGCAGCCCACTAGGCTCCTCTGTCCCTGGGATTCTCCAGGCAAGAACACTGGAGTGGGTTGCCATTTCCTTCTCCAATGCATGAAAGTGAAAAGTGAAAGTGAAGTCGCTCAGTCGTGCCCGACTCTTTGCGACCCCATGGACTGCAGCCTACCAGGCTCCTCCATCCATGTGATTTTCCAGGCAAGAGTACTGGAGTGATGCTTAGTCAACCCAAAAGAACCTCAGCTTCTATGCGAAAGCTTCTCTTTGTGTTCACGATCTAAACATTTCCTGATACAAGCTAAACCCATCCATCAGGCAGCTGGTATTCTTGAGGGAAGGAAGTACATAAATCCTAATTCTAAAACTATGACCATCAACCCAGTAAGGGTTTACTGAACATCTATTTTGCGCAAGAACTTCACATACGTTATTTCATGTACTTCTCAGAACAACTTTGTACAACAGCAGTAACTTCGTGGGCAAAGACAGGACTTAAGAAACTGACATTTAAGAAACTTAACAACTGCTTGGCCAAAAGTGGGGCAAAGGACAGAATCAAACTCAAATCTGAATCCAGAACCCAGGCTCCTCCTCCTCCTGTATAGGGGCCTCACTCCTAACTTCTCTCAGTCTATCTCCCCATTAAAAAATTCTCTGACTTTACTGATGCACGGAACTAACTCAGCATTCTAGAAATGGAAAATTCATAGGACCCACACATAATTAGCTATTTCAGTGAACACTGTTTCATTTATGGAAAGTCTTTCCTGTGCAAATGGGAAGAGCCTAGCAAGTTCTCTGTTTCTCATGAAACAGTAATCTGATATGTGAATTAATCAGGGCTATTAATCACTCCCTGATTCCATGCACTTTTACACAAATACAGAATTCATGAAGAGCAATGGCTGATCACAGCAGAGTGAGGGAAAGATAGGGAGAAAAAAAAAACCACAAATTCCTTTTCCAATTAATTTGTTAGCCTCCGGCCCAAAGCTCAATGGGGGCTGAGGGCGGACAGATGATGCAACTGATCCTGGACTCAGACCTCAGGCAGACCACCCCCTACACTATTTGGTGAGTTTATAATTTGTTTGAAAATCTTCCTTCTAATCACTGGCTAATAATGAATCCCAGCACCTCCTGAGGTTAGTCATGCTGCCCACAGCAAGAAGCTCTTTCAACTAATTGGATTTATCTTTTCACTTGGCAGGCATTGTCTACGGAAATAGATGCACAGACTCTGAGCATCAGAAGCGCACATTTCACATCGATGATGAGTTAAGATGCACTGAACCTTGAATCCAATGCAGAGGCAGATGCATGAGATGAAGGTTCTGCCCACAGTAACTTTGCCTTTATTTTCCCAAGCCCAGGATACTAGTCCCTTTACAGGCAGAAAGACAGCAGCCGGCTCCAGGGACCTTGAGCTTATATCAGTACTATTATCTGCCAGTGTAAGTTGGGAGGCAGGTCCCTGATGCTAGAGCCAGTCTGGGTTTGCATCTCGGCTCTACGAGATTTCGGCTTTGCTGAAATGCCTTGGGCCAAGTGACCTCTCCTCTCTGTCTCTGGTGGAGTTGCGACCACCTCCTCCACATTCCATCCAGTTCTTGGCACCTAAGGTTTCTATATTGTGATATAATAAATGCTACAGAGCAAAGTGATTCTGTCTTTTTAAAGGTGCCGTCACTCTTCTACTAAATACAACACTTATCTAACATTATAATATGGCATGACATCCGACTTCGTTTTGTATCTCTAATTTCCAAAACTATCACAGGCATTTTCAAGGAAGAAATGGATGCCAGTCTGAAACTGAGCGAGGTCTTGTGAGGCTTCTGGGCACAGCTTTTCAGTGTCCCCCATTGCTTTGATTATAGCAAACAGCCTTCCTCAGCCTCCATGACCTTCCCTGAGCTCCAATGGGCAGATTCAGTTACTGATCAGGCAAGAGAGGGGAGACCAGGGAGCAACAAACAGGGAAGAGCAGCCTGGGAGCAAGGTCTTGTTTCCCCATCAAAGGATACACATGACTATATCTTTGAGCTATTTTTCGGATACTGAAACACCTACCAGGTGGGAGAAGTTAATGATTAAGGATGGTATGCTGCCCACACTCCTGGTGGCTCAAACAGTAAAGAATCCTCCTGCCAGTGCAGGAGACACGGGTTCGATCCCTGGGTCAGGAAGACCCCTAGAGAAGGGAATGGCAACCCACTCCAGTATTCTTGCCTTGAGAATTTCATGGACAGAGGAGCCTGGTGGCCTACCGTCCAGGGGCCGCAAGAGTCAGACACGACTGAGTGACTAACACTACTTCTCACGCTGCCCACAAGCCTGTAGACCGCAGACAATTGGACCTGAAGGTTGAAAACATTGACTCCTATGTACCTCGCCACCAACCCATCAGAAGAATGTCTGAGAGCTGATCACACCCTCTTTGAACAATTACTACAAAACCTGTCACTATCTTCCCCAAGTGCAGACACACAGTTTTGAAGACATTAGTCCACTGTGCCCCCTTTGCCTGGCAAAGCAACAAGTGTGTTAGTTGCTCAGTCAGTGACACCGTGAACTATAGCCCCCAGGCTCCTCTGTCCATGGAATTCTCCAGGCAAAAATACTGGAGTGGGTTGCCATTTCCTTCTCCAGGGGATCTTCCTGACCCAGGGATCGAACCCAAGTCTCCTGCACTGCAGGTAGATTCAATGGCAAAGCAATAAAGCTATCCTTTTCCACTTCACCCAAAACTCCCCATCATGGGATACATACGACAATATCTTTGAGCTATTTTGCAGATACTTGAAACACCCTCCAGGTGGGAGAAGTTAATGATTAAGAACGGTCTCCAAGATTTGATTGGCACCAATGTAAAAAGAAGCTGAGCTTTGGGCATCAGATCTAGACCATCTCAATGAATACAAAGTCCAGACTCCACCTACCTTCTGATGGAAGAGAGAAAAAGAAGGGCCTCCAGCAACAATCAGACTCAGAACCAATTAGTTTGGCCAAAGTGAATGACCTGAAATGTCTCGCTTTTCTCCTCTCCCCTATGTATGACAACCTGTCCAGTGTGAGCGCCAGAGGGAAAAAGCCCACCGTCCTACCTGTGACATCACCACTGCCATCTCAAACGTCCCCACGGTGTCCATGTTGGCCACAATGATGGGAATCCCCGAGTAGGTCTGCTTCGAGTTCCGAAATGTGAAGGTTCGCTCAAGGTCCACCTATTGCAAGAGGAAAAAGAAGTCTTTGGTTCTTTATGTGATTGGGGCAGAATTTCTAGAGTTTGGAGCGAATGAAAAGACACAAAGGAAGTGTATGTCCCTGGGTCCTGTTAGGGGTTGGGCCAGGGGCTCCAAACACAAGCGAGTCCCTAAGGAAATGGAATCATGGGTTGTTATCCAGGTGCAAAAACTGAACCCAGCTCCTTACAATCCTCAAGAAACCAGGACAAGGCACTGCATGTTCTGCCATCAAGCCCAGCCTCCAAACTGGAAGCTCTCTCCTTCAATAGCCTCTCCCATCTCCCCGCCACCTTCTGTCCCCAGCCTGCTTCATGCCAGCCCCAAACATCCACACACAAGTCACTGTTCTCCACTTCTGGAGGGACGGTTCCCCTTCTGGGAAAATCCACTCCAGTCTCCCCTGCCATTCAAGACCCTCCCTTTAATTCCCACCTTCAGAGAGAACTAGGCCTTCACCCTGCAGTCAGCTGCAACCCCCATTAATCCCTTTGCCCTTCAACCTTCTCCACTGTTTCATGACTACCAGCATCTTTCAAAGATAGCCATGTCTGTGCACATAACCACTGGTTTCTGATTTGCAAATACAGCTCCAATTCTACCCTAATTCCAGCTTCAGGGTATTTATGACTAACTCAAGTGATCAGGAATCCAGAATGAGAGCTAAGCCAGGAAGGCGGGCTCAGCAAAAGCAGTGAGTAGGGCCAGGTGTTCGCAAGAGCTGCTGCTGCTAAGTCACTTCAGTTGTGTCCGACTCTGTTCGACCCCATAGACGGCAGCCCACCAGGCTCTGCCGTCCCTGGGATTCTCCAGGCAAGAACACTGGAGTGGGTTGCCATTTCCTTCTCCAATGCATGAAAGTGAAAAATGAAAGGGAAGTCACTCAGTCGTGTCCGACTCTTCGTGACCCCATGGACTGCAGCCTACCAGGCTCCTCCGTCCACGGGATTTTCCAGGCAAGAGTACTGGAGTGGGGTGCCATTGCCTTCTCCACGCCAAGAGCTAGCAGAATTGAAATCACGGCCTCAACCTGGGCCAGATCTCTGGCTGCCATACAAAAGCAGCCATGTATGTGCCCAGATGCAGTGCTCATCCTACGCCTGCTCTTACCTAAGTGCTCTGCTCTTATCTAAGGACCGCCGCCCCACCCCACACACACACACCACCACCCCCCACACACACACACCACCATAGGCTCCACTTCCCAGGCTGGTTTCTGGCTGGGTTTGGCCAATGGGGTCACTGGTGGGGCAAGGGAGGAGACAGGCCTGGGTCCAAGAAGAGTAGTTCTGCAGACCCCCTCGGCCCTGGCCTGCCAGGTCATGGTTCTAGCTCACAGAGTGATCCCAGGCCTTGGGACCCTCCCCTTTGGAAGTGGTTTCTCTGCAGCCAATCTCTGGGGTCCCTCGTATCCCCTCTGGCATCTCTGCTGAGCCATGCTGCCTCGCATTAAATTTCCTGTTTTAAATATTCAGTCCTGTCTGTTTCTTTAGTCAGACCCTGCGGGACACGGCCCGCACAGAAGCAAGGGGACGCTTTCCCAAGGAGAACTGGCAGCACAAACCCAGGTGTGAATCCTAAGCTGCCGCAAGAATCTGGACCTACATTAATCCCAGCTGACTAAAGACCACGGCAATAATCATTTCCTACCAGTGTTTATCTAGAGCCTTTTATTTTTCGTTGGAAGTAACTTTCTCTTCTTTTAAATTTATTTTTTAATAAAAATTGCTTTACCCTGTTGTGTTGGCTTCTGCCATACACCGTGAATTGGTCATAATTATATTCTCCCACCCCTCGTCCATCCCATCCTTCTAGGTCATCACAGAGCCAGGCTTAGCTCCATGTAATATAGCAATTTCCCACTAGCTATCTGTTTTACACATGACAGTGTACACATGGCTTCCTTGATGGCTCAGTTGGTAAAGAATCCGCCTGCAGTGCAGGAGACTCTGGTTTGATTCCTGGGTTGGGAAAATCCGCTGGAGAAGGGATAGGCTACCCACTCCAGTATTCTTGGGCTTCTCTTGTGGCTCAGCTGGTAGAGAATCTACCTGCAATGCAGGAGACCTGGGTTCAATCCCTGGGTTGGGAAGATCCCCTGGAGAAGGAAATGGCAACCTGCTCCAGTATTCTTGCCTGGAGAATCCCATGGGCAGAGGAGCCCAGTGGGCTACAATCTATGGGGTCGCAAGAGTTGGACATGACCTAGTGACTAAACCACCACTACCACCACCAGTGCATACACGTCAATGCTACTTTCTCAGTTTGCCCCACCCTCTCCTTCAGCCGCTATGTCCACAAGTCCCTTCTCTACATCTGTGTCTCCATTCCTGTCCTGCAAATAGGTTCCTCAGTACCTGAGTCAGTGGTAGTGAGGTGGATAAACCTAGAGCCTGTTACAGAGTTAAGTGAGTCAGAAAGAGAAAAACAAATACCGCATAGTAACATGCATACACAGAATCTGGAAAAAACGGTACCGATGAACCTATATGTAGGAAGTAACTCTCGCTTTGCCATCAGCATGTCAAGACACCAGGAGACACCTATTTGTAGGAAGTAACCCTCGCTTTGCCATCAGCATGTCAAGACACCAGGGGACACCTAGGTCTTTTGGCCTTTTCACATCTCCTGTTCCTCCACACACAGAAGGCTTCCTGAGCCAATGAGGTCATCAACATGACGACATCGGCCTTAAACAGCATCAGCGAGGGGAAAAGAGATGCTTGACTGCGGGGGCACTGGTGGGAGGCGGCACATCCCTTTCCCCCACTTCCTTTATTACCATGCTTGGTTCTACTTCAGTAAAGCAAGTTCGATCTGCATCCTGAAAGATAACTGATGGGAACTATTAATGGCACCCTTCTGGGCTGCTAATGGCCCTCTAACATTTTGGCTTCGCAGGCTCACGACAATCAGGATTTCTTGGTCTCGAATTACTAATACTCCTTCCAAGAAGCATGGGAATAGCGGCTACACTCTGCACCTGGCTGAGCTCACAATGGTATTTTTTTCTCCTTGGCACTCCAAAAACCTATAGGCAGTAGGCAAAAAGCTGTTCTCCGTGGAAGAGGTCAGCCTTGACAATGAACCCTTCCCCTCATGTCTAGTCTCTTCCACGTGGCAGAGTCTATGCAATCCTTAATTCTGGGAATGAGAAATAAAATATCTGCTCCGACCTTATGTACACGGACAGAAAGACACACACACACACACACACCCTAAAACAGACCAGTTGTTTGCTGAGAGAAATATTTTAAATATCCTAGCCACTAGAAACTAAACTTGGCATTTAATCTGCCACAGCTGGTCAAGGCACCAAATATAGCACCTCCAAACCCCCTCTCTGCCAAGCCTGATTTGAAAGGGCACATAAAGTAATAAGCCACCCCTCCTCCACCTCAAAAATACATGTTTCTACTGCCCTTGCTTCCCTGGTGTCTCAGACGGTAAAGAATCTGCCTGCAAGGCAGGAGACCCAGGTTCAATCCCTGGGTCAGGAAGATCCCCTGGAGAAGGGAATGGCAACCCACTCCAGTATTCTGGAGAAGCCCACAGACAGTGGGCTATAGCCCATGCAGTCGCAAAGAGTCAGACATGACTGGGCAAACACACTTTCACTTTTATCACAGTCAGCCCTACAGCCCATTGTTTGAGGGCCCAAAAGTACAACCAGAAGCCCATCTACCACATTTCTAAATATCTCAATGCCAGGAGCAATGTGTAAGAAGCTGCTGCACAAATTTTGCTCTGTCCTCCTTCCTGGACAACAGTTTCATTCAGGGCCTAGAAAGTACTAGAACATGGCATCATGGGAGCCAGTCCTGGCCATCTCCTCTCGCACACATCCTTTTGTGCACGCAGGGACACTTCAGTCTACATGCTAACCTCCATGTCCACACGCCTATCCCTCAAACAGCAGTGACCTGGCCACTCTCTGAGATAGAGAGGCGAGCATCTGAGCAGCATGGCTGGCCCTTAGAAAGCACACCCCGGGAAGACTCCCCACCCCCACCCTCCTGCCCTCTTGCCCTGTGCAGGCCCTGGAATCAGTTCAAAGTCATCTGGGCAGGAAATCCAGGGTTCTGAGTATCTAGAGCACGGCCCAGAGGGAAAGGCCCAGCCTTCAGCTCTGTCCAGTGAGGAGGGGACAAAAATGGGGTCTGGGGCAGGGGCCTCTTTGGCCTAAATCTATGGATGGTGCCAATTAAAGCAATTCTCTGACTGCGTTACTTGGTACCTATAAGGTTACTTGCTTACCTTGGACTATAAGCGCAGGGCAATGCCTTTCCCCTCTGTGGTCCGAGTGGCTCAAAAGGGTGCAAATAATTCATGTCTGGCTAAGGGTAAGGATGGGATTGTGTTTTGGCTCCCAGTCTCTCAGGGCACTGTGTGGTGGGCCCCAGCCCGGCCCTCTGAACGTGCCTGGCCCCCTGGATGTTTCACCATCACGTGTCAGGATTCAGGGAAGCACGTGTAGTCGCATACCACCACCAAACCACAGTGCTCCACTGTGGAAAGGCTCCAGTGGCCAGCCCCGGCGCCTGTGTGCGCATCAGAATCACGCACGATGATTCCCAAAATACACATGCTCAATCCGCCCCAACCTCCTAAATCAGAACCTTTGTGATGGAGACACTGTGTGTACCTAGGAATGTCTTCCTAGGTGATTCTGATGCATTCATGAAAAGCAAGCCTAGTCAAATCCTCCAATGTTACACAGCCACATTTACAGAGGCTGTTACAGCTGGACTCTCTCTTCCAAAAGGCACTGAAATACCAACCAGTTCAGTACCTGTGAACATGACCTTTTTGGAGATAAGCTCTTTGTGGGTAATCAAGGTAAGATGAGATCATTAAGGTAGGTCCCACTCCAGTATGACTGGTGTTCTTATAAAAAGGGGGAATTTGGACAGAGACACAGCAAGGGAGAATGTTGATTGACGGGGAAGGCAGAGACTGAACAATGCTTGCAGCCAAGGAATAACCAGGCTGTGCGGCAACAACATGAAGGCAGGGGAGAGGCAAGGAAGATTCTCCATCACAGCTCTCAGCAGGAACCCACCCTGCTGACATCTTGACCTGGGGCTTCCAGAACTGAGAGACAATAAACCCCTGTTGTATGAGTCAGCCAGTCTGTGGTTCTTTGTTACAGCAGCCCCAGAAAAAACAGAGCCCAGGTAATAACACAATTGGCTCAGAGCCTGGAAGAACCCAGGTCTCCTTTCTTCCAGCCAATATCCTCTCTACTCTGCCATGGTCTTGTTCCTCTCAGGCCAGCCTGCTGTCCACGGAAGATGGACCAGAACTCACCAGAGCTGGTTCATTTCTCACTGGACCTCTGGTGAGAAAAAGACTATGGAGCATTTAGGAGACTGATCACTCATTGGGTTATGTCTTGTCTGTCCCAGCCCAAGTGACCGGTTTTCCACTGCAAACTCCTCACTGCCCGACTTCCAACATTATGGTTGTGCTGTTAGGTTTGTGGTTTTCTTTAAACATCTTACTAGCTTAAGGACAAGGATGGGACACTGGAGCAAGGAATGGGTCCCAAAGAAGAAAATTCTCAGGCAGTCAGGGAGGAGGTCACCCCCTCAGTGTGGCAGAGGTCCTGCTCAACCAACATGTCACTTCCTCTAAAAACACTACCTAAATGCAGCCCCATGGCCCTCTATTCCTGTGGCCCAAGGACTTATGAAGACAGGAGCATGGACAACAGAGGGACAGCTGACGATGACTGTTGATGTGGTACAACCACAGGAAGGCCACCTAGGCTGTCTCCACCTGTACCTTAGCCTCCGGGAGCTGATCTCAAGTTCATTTCATGTGACACTTGTGGCAATGCCCTGGAAGGAGCACTAAACTTGAGTGGGAGGGCACCCTGCCTTTCTCCCCATTTCCTGCTCACTTGTCTGGTGGATCCAGCAGCTGGTCCAGCTCTGAGCAAAACTGCTGCAGAGATGAATCTTGTCAACAGTCACCAGGCTCCCTTCCCAGCCAGACTGCTATCATGGGGGCTGTTTGCTCTCCTGGCTCCACTCACATCTGCTCTCGTGAGCCCGGCCATTTACCATTTAGTTTCAAATTTACATTCAGGTATCCCTGTGCCTGCGGGCATGCACTTCAGGATTATACCTGGTCGTACAATGCAAAGTTTTCATCTGCCTATGGGAAACTTCAGGCATCCACAGCCGACTGAGCACAACTTGAGAGGAGGTTAGAGGTCCTCCTAGATCCCTCAATATCAATGAAGCAGGCAGTCAGGTGATGGGGGTGGCCAACAGGTAGCTAAACCATGATGGTATCCAAATGGGCTTCCCTGGTGGCTCAGATGGTAAAGAGTCTGCCTGCAATGCAGAAAACCCGGGTTTGATCCCTGGGTTAGGAAGATCCCTTGGAGAAAAAATGGTAACCCACCCCAGTATTCTTGCCTGGAGAATCCCATGGACAGAGGAGCCTGGCAGGCTACAGTCCATGGGATTGCAAAGAGTAAGGCACAACTGAGCAAATTTACTTCCTGCTACTGCTAAGTCACTTCAGTCGTGTCCAACTCTGTATGACCCCATAGACGGCAACCCACCAGGCTTCACCGTCCCTGGGATTCTCCAGGCAAGAACACTGGAGTGGGTTGCCATTTTCTTCTCCAATGCGTGAAAGTGAAAAGTGAAAGTGAAGTCACTCAGTTGTGTCCTTCTCTGACTGCAGCCTACCAGGCTCCTCCGTCCATGGAGTTTTCCAGGCAAGAGTACTGGAGTGGGGTGCCATTCACTTCCTAGATCCCACAATATCAATGAAACAGGCAGTCAGGTGATGGGGGTGGCCAGCAGGCAGCTAAGCCATGATAGGAACCAAATGGAAAGGCAACACCAGTTAATTCAGGTTTCCAGGAAGGGAGCTGGTAAACTCCCACAAACATGGAAATATGAAAACACTTCTCAAGGGCACCGAGATCTCACTGCTGTGTGTGCATGTAGATTGCAATGTATCATGGGAAGCTGGGACATTCACAGCTTCAGTCAGCCCAAATTACGAAACCAAATGACTCAAGACAACATCATACTATTCCCTGGAAAAGAGTAATTCATTCTAGTGCAGAAGAAGAAGGGGGTGACAGAGGATGAGATGGTTGGATGGCATCACCGACTCAAGGGACATGAGTTTGAGCAAACTCTGGGAGATAGTGAAGGACAGAGAAGCTTGGTGTATTGCAGTCCGTGGGGTTGCAAAGAGTCAGACACGACTAAGCGACTGAACAACAACAACAAACATAAAATCTGAATGTTTTACCTTTACAAGAGGTTTCCTGCTTCAGAAAATACACATAATACATCCTTGCTTTAAATATATGATTTTTCTCAAAATAACTTTTTCTTTACTAAGTGAATTGTGACCCAATATTTAGATTATTGCGGCCACCAAATTATTAGTCTGCCCCAAATCCCCACATCTCGTCTCAGTGTGGACTCAGGTACCAGCTACTGCTGGGACTTCAGGAGTCTGGGCCTGCCATCCAAGCTGTTCATTGTTCTTCTAAGTGAAGGGGCAGGAAGAGAGCTGACCAATCCAGAGTGAAAAGTGTTACTCATTCCCCGCCTCTTCCAGTCTGGGCTCCAGCTGCCAACCCTCCAGCTTGAGAAGGTGAGTTGATTAGTTCTGATTATTGGCTAAAGCAGGAGGCTTCTAGTTAATTCAAACAAGCCCTCAGCTGGCAGCACCAGGCACTGCAGTTAGGAGTCCCAGCCGGCGCAGGCAGGCAGGCAGCCCAGATCCTCGCAAGGGGATTTATTTATGGTCCTGGAAGGGGGGTGGGGGGAGAAACCTATGCTGGCTCAGCCTCCCCCTGTTTACTTGTGCAACCCCTGCCTCCGGACACAGCAGTTTCCTCACCTTCCTCTCCAGCTCGAAGCCCCAAGCAAAGCCATCATCACCCATATACAAATCTCCAGGGGATTCTGCCTATCTGTGCAACTAGTTTATCCTTCAAGACTTGACCTTCCTCCTGCCCCCACCCTCTAGCTCTTTCCAGTCTGGTCTCCACATGTTCCTCGGGCTTTGCTCTCATTATTAAGGCACAATGGGCAAAACTGCCCCCACCCCTGCCCCTGAGCGGTCCCATTAGCCCCCACACCCGCACCCCAGTGTTTCCAGCTTCTGGAAGACTGGGTTGGACTCCAGCTGTCCAGTAAGGGGGTGCCGCCAGGCACAGGTCCCCAGCCTCTCTCCCAGAAGTCACTGGAACGCAGAAGGTAAACCCTGAACTTTTGCCCCGGAGTTTCCCTGAGTTTCAGACCTCCTAAAATAAATTCCATGGCTGGACCTGATACTAAAGCAGTCAGAGTTCTCCGCAGAGAGACGCTGCCAAAAAAATCCCCGTCCCTGTACACCTGGGCTCCGCTGCGTCCTTTTCACCATATATACACCCCTCAACCGGCCCCTGCCCTCGCCGTCACTCTTTCTGAATCAGCTGACCACTTGGTCTTCGCTCCTCTGGGGTTTAGTTCCGTGGTGCCTTTCCCCTCGCCGCCCCAACCGGACGCATTGAGGATTTTAGGCCGGAGTCGGACCCCTTCAGGACAACTCGGACCTCTTACAGACACCTCCTGTCCTGGCAGGGGACCAGCTGGCTTTCCCTCTCTCCGGTGGTGAGAAGAGCAGAAGGGGTCGGCGTCCCACCCACCCCCAGACACACAAAAAAGCAGGTGAGGTGGGCGCACAGTACAGCGCCTCTCACCCACCTCCCCCGCGCCACCCCGGAAAAAAAAAACAAACAAACAATCCCGCACCAATGCGGCTTTCGAAGGGCCCCACCTCGGCTCTACTCTTGAGGCTGCTTCGTTTGGGTCGGAGCAGGACATCCTTGAAGTCTAGCTTGAGGTCCGCATCTATGCGGGGCATGGTGCGGGCAGCGCGCTCGGGCCAGCGCGGCTGGAGCCCGCAGCTCCTTCCTGCAGTACAGGCGGCGCGGGACGCTAGCAGCGGGGTTTGCGGGGAGCCGGGAAGGTTAGGACGGGCGGGGCGGGGCTCCGGCGGGTAGGGCGGGGCCTCCGGTGGGAGGGGCGGGGCTCCGGCGGGAGGGGGCGGTGCCGCGGGAGCGTGAGGATGGGAGACTGTGCCGCGGCGGGTGCTCTGCCCGCGCGCACGCGGCCCCCTTAAGGCCTCGGGCCGCCCCCAGCCGCTCTCGGCCTTGCCCCGCGCTCCGGAGGCCCCGCCCCCAACGGCGGCGGCCGAGGTAAAGAGCGGATCCGGGGACTGACGCGGTGCGGACAGACCAGATGGACGCTAGGAAGTCCGCTCGTGTGACACTTCTAGCCGCTGCCCGCCCCTGTTTACGGGCGTGCTCACTGCGGTGACCAAAGTATGTGTGTGGGGGGAGGAGGAGTGCACACCGTCTCGTCTGTCACCGAGGTCCCCTGTAGGGAGGAGACTTGGCCTGTGACCCCCTCACCCACGGAAAAGTCCACTCCTTGAAAGGCTTCCCTTCTTTCCTTTCAAGCCCCGTGTGCCCGTCAGGTGCTGAGTCACACCTCTCACATGCCAAAACCGAAGAAACCCTTGGGAAGGTGGAGAGAATTGGGAAAAGAGAGTGGGCAGGTGACTCTAGCCGTGGTGGACTTGTTGAGGCAATCTTTGTGTTCCCTTTGGATTTCACGAGTTTGTATTAATCTAAAAGCGTGACGTCTGTAGTCGGCGGAGATCCTGAGATTCTAGGGACCTTAGTCCTCCTGAGAATGAGTGATGTCAGTTTATTTTTAGTCCACTTGTTGACCACGCTGAGCCGTCATTATGCATTAGGAATGTGCTTAAGTGCCCGCCCTGCACCTGCTCATTCGCTTGCACAACAGCCCAAGGAAGAAGGAGCCGGTTTGCAGATACGGAACTTGAGGACATATAAAGGAAATGACTTGCCCAAGGTTATAGTAAAGTTAAATAGAAATCTCTCAGTCCTTAAAACTTATTACAACCTTAGCTAAAGCTGCTTTTGTCTTGGAACCTCTCTCTGCCTGGGTTCAAAACCTGACCCCACCACATGCTAGCTGGATGACCATGGGGAAGCCACTTAATTTATCTAAACCTGTTTTCTCATAAGTTAGATGAAAAACATTTAACGCTATCCTCTCCCACGTTTGGGAGAGAATTAAATTGTTTGTTCTTGTGGGTTTCCCATAATTAATACATGGGAACTGTTTATTTAGGGTCACATGTAGCATTATGTGCTTTTTGCTTTGCATCCTCAAACTAGATTGCTAACTGCGCAAAAGCAACTTTCATTTTCTTTCACTTGTCTGCAGGCTTGACCTGTTCTCAGGGAACTCATATTTGGTACAACTGACCATAAAGAAACATCACAATGTTCATTTAACACAAATGTCTGCAAATGATAAAGTTCTCAGCCCATCACATTTGCAGCATAGGAAGTTCCTGAACTTTCATGAAAGGAAATGAAAGTTATCAGGGAGAGAGTGAAAATCACCACAATTAGCTGGACAGGCTAAATATTTATGACCCTTATGGAATCATTTGTTGGGAGCCAGCCAGATGGGCTGCTTATTTTCAAAGTCTTAAGTTAATTCTGATCTTAATTCTGATCTTAAGTTCCTAACTAAAAACAAGGTAAAATGTAATTATTTATGGTATGGTTATTTGAAAATGATACTCCCAGCAGGGAAGAGAAACTAAGCTTATGAAGGATCTGCCTGGGGTTACAGTAACAGGGGTGAATGTGTGCTTTATAGTTGTTATTACCTACCACATCTTACTCAGACGGTAAAGCGTCTGCCTACAATGCAGGAGACCTGGGTTTGATCCCTGGGTTTGATCCCTGGGTCGGGATGATCCCAGGGAGAAGGAAATGGCAACCCACTCCAATATTCTTGCCTGGAAAATCCTATGGACGGAGGAGCCTGGTAGGCTACAGTCCATGGGGTCGCAAAGAGTAGGGCACAAATGAGCAACTTTACTTTGACATCTTAAAGGAAAAGCCTCCTTTGGATGACCTTGCTGATTAACTAGGAAGGTACCTCTCCTCTTGGTCTCTTGCCCACTCCCTTTCTATAGGATAGAGACAGAAGCCCACTTTGTGCATTCCATTTCCTTTCCTTCTGGAATGTTCCATCATACCTTTCCTCTTCCCAGGCACAAAATCATGTTCCAGGGGTCTTAGCTAAGAACTCAGAAGGGCAGAGGAACAATTGTTTCTTCTCTAAAATTTGTTATTTTAAGTTACAGTCTAACCAAGTCTGTATGCAGAGTTGAAATAGGAGAACATAAGGTTCAATCTATTTATGATTTAAATGTAATAGATTTACAAGGTATTTAAATACAGGGGAAGATTTGACTTAATTGAAGCACTAAAAGGAAAATGAATATATTAAATATGCGGTATAACATGTTTATAGAAATTTAATTACATTTATGAAAAGGACTAAATACTTTCAAAGGCTTCTTGATGGTAAAATCTCCTAACTTTATAAAAAGATGATTAGGAACCTAACTTTGAAAAGTTAAAGAATTTGAGGTTTTAAAAGTGCAACTTCGGGGGGCGGGGGTAGGTTTAGCAGTTGTCTTCATTTCTATTGGTGTATAACAAATTATCAAAAAAAAATATAGCAGTTTTAAAAACACGATTTCTATAGGTCAGAAGTTTGTGTCTGGCTTAGTCAGTTCCTTTACTTCAAGCTTTTATCAGACTACAATCCAGGTGTTAGCCAGAATTGTGATCTTATAAGAACCTCAACTGGGGAAAGACCTGCTTTCAAACTTTCTCAGATTGTTGTGAGAATGCATTTCCTGCAGCTCCGAAACTGAGGATTTCAGTCTTTCAGAGGTCTTTCTCTGTTCCTGCTCATACTCATTCACTCAGTCATGTCCAACTCTTTGTGACCCCATGGACTGTAGCCTGCCAGGCTCCTGTCCGTGGGATTCTCCAGGCAAGAATACTGGAGTGGATTGCCATTTCCTCTTCCATGGGATTTTCCCTACCCAGGGATGGAACCCACGTCTCTTGTGTCTCTTGCACTGGCAAGTGGATTCTTTACCAGTAGCTCCACTTGGGAAGCCCCTCTGCTCCTCGCGGCTGCTTGCAGATCCTTGCCATATAGGTTTCTCCAACATGCCCGCGTATTTCCTAAAAGCATACTTCCTCAAAGCTGGCAATAGAATTTGAGTTTACTAGCCAGATGAGTCCTGTCTGTGTGTGTGCGCGTGTGTGCTAAGCTGCTTCAGTTGTGTCCAACTCTTTGCAACCCTATGGACTATAGACCACCGTGACAGCTCCTCTGTCCATGGGATTCTCCAGGCAAGAATACTGGAATGGGTTGCCATGCCCTCCTCCAGGGGATCTTCCTGACAAAGGGATTGAACCCATGTCTCTTATGTCTCCTGCATTGGCAGGTTGGTTCTTTACCGCTAGAGCCACCTGGGAAGACCAGAGTCCTCTTCAACAAAGTGTAATCACTAATGTCTCATTACTTTGCTATATTCTGTTAGAAAGAAGCTCAGGTCCTGTCCACACTCAACAAAGAGAATATTAAAAGGGCATGAGCTCCGGGAGGTGGGGAGCATGGAGGAAACTCTAGGGCCTGTCATAGCTGTTTTTCTACTTTTTTTTCCCCCATCCCAGGATTCAAACCAGAATTTTGAACTGTATTTCATTTAGTTCTCGGCACCAAGAGCATCCTTAGTCTCCTCCAATCTGAGACAGTTTCTCAGGTTTTCCTTATCATTCATGACCTTGACACTTCTGAAGAGAATTGGTCATAGATTTTCTCCCTCAGTTTGGGTTTACCTGATGTTTTCTTAATATAAGACTTGGGTTAGGATGTGTATGCGTGTGTGAAGAATACCACAGACGTGAAGCACTCATCTCATTGTATTATGTCAGGGGCTCATGGTATTAATGTGATTTGTTACTGGTGATGTGGAAGTTGATGACTTTGATAAGGTCGTGTCTGCCAGGTTTCTGTACTGTAAAGTGATCCTTTTCCATTCTCCACGTTCTTTTCGAAGCGAGTTACTAAGCCAGTCTACACTCGGGCAGAGGGGATTTAGCTCCACCTCTTGGAGGGAAGAGTTACCCTGGGTCGGGAAGATCCCCTGGAGAAGGAAATGGTAACCCACTCCAGTATTCTTGCCTGGAGAATCCCATGGACAGAGGAAGCCTGGTAGGCTACAGTCCACGGGGTTGCAAAGAGTCAGACACGACTGAGCGACTTCACTTCACTTGGAGGGAAGAGTGTCAAAAAGTTCATGATGTATGTTAATGTGCTATGCTCACTCGTGTCTGACTCTTTGCGACCCCACGGACTGGGACCCATCAGGCTCCTCTGTCCATGGGATTTCCCAGGTGTGAATACTGGAATGAGTTGCCATTTCCTTCTCCAGAGAATCTTCCTGACTCAGGGATCAAACTCGTGTCTCTTGCATCTCCTGCGTTCTTTACCACTAGTACCACCTGGGAAGTCCTTAATACTGCTCAGTAATTAGTAAATAAATTTGGGGAGATATTTTGAGGCTGTACAACTATCCTATTTCTCATTGAAGCTTCTATTAATTTTAGCATTCATGATTGAAAATTTTTTACTATTTGCTTTTCTTCTCCTCTACTAATATGAAAGTTATATTCTCTATTTCTGTTATGTTTTTAAAAAGTCTTTATTAAATGTGTTTGGAACCCACACCCCCTGCACTGGAAGTCAAAGTCTTAACCACGGGACCACCAGGAAGTCTCTGTTTCTATTTTTTTATTCAGTTCCTGGAAACTATAACATGTGTCATATCTTTTTGCCTTTTCATACTGTCTTAAAACTCAACATTCAAAAAACTAAGACATGGCATCCAGTCCCATCACTTCATGGCAAATAGATGGGGAAACAATGGAAACAGTAACAGGCATTATTTTCTTGGGCTCCAAAATCACTGCAAATGATGAATGTAGTCATGAAATCAAAAGACGTTTGCTCCTTGGAGGAAAAGGTATGACCAACCTAGACAGCATATTAAAAAGCAGAGACATTACTTTGCTGACAAAGGTCTGTCTAGTCAAAGCTATGGTTTTTCCAGTAGTCATGATGTGAGAGTTGGACTGTACACAAAGCTGAGTGCCTAAGAACTGATGCTTTTGAACTGTGGTGTTGGAGAAGACGCTTCACAGTCCCTTGGACTGCAAGGAGCTCAAACCATTTAATCCTAAAGGAAATCAGTCCTGAATATTCGTTGGAAGGACTGATGTTGAAGCTGAAACTCCAATATTTTGGCCATCTGTTGCGAAGAACTGACTCATTGGAGAAGACCTTGACACTGAAAAAGAGGGCAGGAAGAGAAGGGGACGACAGAGGATGAGATGGTTGGATGGCACTACTGACTCGACAGACATGAGTTTGACAAGCTCTGAGAGTTGGTGATGGACAGAGAATCCTGTCGTGCTGCAGTCCATGGGGTCACAAAAAGTCGGACACGACTGAGTGACTGAACTGAACTGAATAACGTGTATTTGGCTTATTAAGTTCTTAAATTATTAAAATCTTTACCTCATCCCCAAATAGTACAAAGATTGCAAAACACTCCAAGTCCATT
Organism: Bos mutus; assembly: GCF_027580195.1. Taxonomy (NCBI): domain Eukaryota; kingdom Metazoa; phylum Chordata; class Mammalia; order Artiodactyla; family Bovidae; genus Bos; species Bos mutus. The sequence continues at coordinate 11,519,242 of NC_091639.1, read as the reverse complement.
CATCACATTCCTGACTTACATGCTATTTTTAGCACAATATTTTGAGTCTCTTTGTTATTAATATTTATTTATTTCATTGCTGTTGCTATTTTTAAATCACTAATTAGTTTCACCCATGTTACCACTTTAATCTTTTTGATCTCAGGTCTGCTAGCTGGGATGGATGTCTAATTCTGAAGACTATTCTTTAGGATTCTTTTATTTTTTTTAGTGAAGTTTTCCTTGTGATGAACTCTCAGTTTTTGTTTGCACATGTCTTTATTTTGTCCTCATTTTTGAATAATATTTTTCGCAGGTATAGAATTCTAGATTGCTAGTTACTTTCATCAGCACACTGATAATCTTTCTCTGAGAAGTGCCTTTTGGTGTCCATTATTGCTGTGAAGGAGTCAGTTGTAAATCTACCTGTACATCCTTTAACGGAGGCGGTACTGTATTGAAGCTATGATGGCTCAGGCATTTCCCCCCTTTGCTTTGTTGTTTTTTCTATTCTGCTCAACAGTCAAACAGCCCTCTTTTCACTCAGCTGGGCAGTGGGGAGAAGCTGGGAGCTGAATGTAGATCCCCTTCATCCTAACACTGAAGATTTAGGGTTCCCCTTTGGGGGGTCCCCATTTTGTGTGGGCAGGGTCTACTATCAGACCCTCTTCCTTGCATGAGACCTGAGCTCTGACAGTTCACTTTCCCCTGACACAGATACTGAACCGAAGCAGAGGTGAGGGGTGTCAGCAGATGCTCCAATAATGTGTTTACCTCTACAGATACTGATGTCTGGCTGAACACTAGCCCATGAGCTTCCCAGTGTCTTCAATTCTACAATGCTGAACAGGCTTCAAGTTGTTGTGAAGTCTGATATTTTTCACTATTTTTAGAGGGAGGGTTGATCTGTATGACCTAGTCCATCGTTAACCAGCAATTAGAACCTGACAATGGTCGCTCAATCACTAAAGTTTAGGGTTTCCCTCATGGCTCAGTGGTAAAGAATCTGCCTGCCAATACAGGAGACACAGGTTCAATCCCTGGTCTGGGAAGATCCCACATACTGCCACAACTTCTGAGCTTGTGCTCTAGCGCCTGGGAGCCGCGACTTCTGAAGCTGGCATGCCCTGTAGCCTGTGCTCGTCGATAAGAGAAGGCCCTGCAAGGAGAAGCCTGCACACTACAAACAGCAGCCCCCGCTGCAGCTAGAAGAAGCCCACTGCAGCGACAAAGACTCAGCACATCCAAAAATAAATCATTTTTAAAAAGCACTAAGGCTTATGGATTAACAGTGACTGGGCCAGCTGTCATTTGTCAGACACAAGTTTGAAGGAATCACGTTTGGTAAAGTATGGCCACAGTCCTTTCCATTTCTAAAGTGATTACTTTCCACCTGCCCTTCTGCTAAACCCTTGCGGTGCATTGTCTCCGTGGATTATGGAAACAAAGCTATGAAATACAGTCTGTTTTTATTCCCATTTAAAGGTTGAAGAAACAAGGCAAAATAGAGCTGTTTAAACTAGGACCTGCCTGACTTCAGACTTCCGCTAGGCAAACAGTCTTACCTATAAAAAAACAAAAATCCTTGTTGAATTGAATAGAGTTCAGTTCAGTTCAGTCACTCAGTTGTGTCTGACTCTTTGCGGCCCCATGAACCACAGCACGCCAGGTCTCCCTGTCTATCACCAACTTCCGGAGCCCACCCAAACTCATGTTCATTGAGTTGGTGATGCCATCTAACCATCTCATCCTCTGTCGTCCCCTTCTCCTCCTGCCCTCAATCTTTCCCAGCATCAGGGTCTTTTCCAGTGAGTCAGCTCTTCGCATCAGGTGGCCAAAGTATTGGAGTTTCAGCTTCAACATCAGTCCTTCTAATGAACACCCAGGACTGATCTCCTTTAGGATGGACTGGTTGGATCTCTTTGCAGTCCAAGGGACTCTCAAGAGTCTTCTCCAACACCACAGTTCAAAAGCATCAATTCTTCCGCGCTCAGCTTTCTTCACAGTCCAACTCTTACGGCCATACATGACCACTGGAAAAACCATAGCCTTGACTAGACGGACCTTTGTTGGCAAAGTAATATCTCTGCTTTTGAATATGCTATCTAGGTTGGTCATAACTTTCCTTCCAAGGAGTAAGCGTCTTTTAATTTCATGGCTGCAGTCACCATCTGCAGTGATTTTGGAGCCCCCAAAAATAAAGTCTGACACTGTTTCCACTGTTTCCCCATCTATTTCCCATGAAGTGATGGGACCGGGTGCCATGATCTTCGTTTTCTGAATGTTGAGCTTTAAGACAACTTTTTCACTCTCCACTTTCACTTTCATCAAGAGGGTCTTTAGTTCTTCTTCACTTTCTGCCATAAGGGTGGTGTCATCTGCATATCTGAGGTTATTGATATTTCTCCCAGCAATATTGATTCCAGCTTGTGCTTCATCCAGCGTTTCTCATGATGTACTCTGCATATAAGTTAAATAAGCAGGGTGGCAATATACAGCCTTGACATACTCCTTTTCCTATTTGGAACCAGTCTGTTGTTCCATGTCCAGTTCTAACTGTTGCTTTCTGATCTGAATACAGGTTTCTCAAGAGAGACTCCATTAATTAAAAATATATCTTGGAGACATTCAGTTGAGTTCAGTTCAGTTCAGTCGCTCAGTCGTGTCCAACTCTTTTCGACCCCATGAATCGCAGCACGCCAGGCCTCCCTGTCCATCATCAACTCCCAGAGTTCACTCAGACTCACGTCCATTGAATCAGTGATGCCATCCAGCCATCTCATCCTCTGTCGTCCCCTTCTCCTCCTGCCCCCAATCCCTCCCAGCATCAGTCTTTTCCAGCGAGTCAACTCTTTGCATGAGGTGGCCAAAGTACTGGAGTTTCAGCTTCAGCATCATTCCTTCCAAAGAAATCCCAGGGCTGATCTCCTTCAGAATGGACTGGTTGGATCTCTTTGCAGTCCAAGGGACTCTCAAGAGTCTTCTCCAACACCACAGTTCAAAAGCATCAATTCTTCGACGCTCAGCCTTCTTCACAGTCCAACATTCACATCCATACATGACCACAGGAAAAACCATAGCTTTGACTAGACGGACCTTTGTTGGCAAAGTAATGTCTCTGCTTTTGAATATGCTATCTAGGTTGGTCATAACTTTCCTTCCAAGGAGTAAGCGTCTTTTAATTTCATGGCTGCAGTCACCATCTGCAGTGATTTTGGAGCCCAAAAAAATAAAGTCTGATGCTGTTTCCACTGTTTCCCCATCTATTTCCCATGAAGTGATGGGACCGGATGCCGTGATCTTCGTTTTCTGAATGCTGAGCTTTAAGCCAACTTTTTCACTCTCCACTTTCACTTTCATCAAGAGGCCTTTTAGTTCCTCTTCACTTTCTGCCATAAGGGTGGTGTCATCTGCATATCTGAGATTACTGATATTTCTCCCGGAAATCTTGATTCCAGCTTGTGTTTCTTCCAGTCCAGCGTTTCTCATGATGTACTCTGCATATAAGTTAAATAAGCAGAGTGACAATATACAGCCTTGACATACTCCTTTTCCTATTTGGAACCAGTCTGTTGTTCCTTCCCACCTATTAGGATGGATATTATTTTAAAAATATAAAGTGTTGACAAAGGTGTAGAGAAATTGGAACACTTAGTTCTTGCTGGTGGGAATGTAAAATGGTGAGGGTGCAGTGGGAAACAATTGGGCAGTTCCTCAAAAAGCTAAACACAGAATTACCATACGATCCAGCAATTCCAGCTCTGGGTATATACACCAAGCACTGAAAGTAGGGACTCAGACAGACACTTGAACATCAGTGTTCATAGTAGCATTATTCACAGTAGCCAAAAAGATGGAAATATGTAACTTGTCCATGGATGAGTGAATAAACAAAATGTGGTATATTCATACAATGAAATAGTATCCAACGTTTAAAAAAGAACGGAATTCTGATACATTCTTTAACATAAATGAACCTTGACTATATTATGCTAAGTGAAATAAGCCCATCTCAAAAGGAAAAATCTTGTAAGATTCCACTTATAGGAGGAATCTACACAAACTCACAGACACAGAAAGTAGAAGGGAGGTTACCAGGGGCTGGGAGGAGGGGAATTAGGGTTTGATGGGTACATACAGAGTTTCTGCTTGGGTGATGAAAATTTCCTGGAGATAGTAGTGATGGTTGCATGACATTATAAATGTTCATAATGTTACCAAACTGCACATTTTAACATGGTTAAAATGGTAAATTTTGTGTTATGTGTATTTTACCACAGTAAAAAGTCACCAAAATGTAAATGCAGTAAATCATGTTTTATTTTTTTTAAGTAGTTTGTTGATATAAAATATTTCATTCCCCCCACCCCACGATATTTTACCTTAATTCAGTACTTCTAAAGCAATGTCATTTGGGGTTATGGAAAAACATGGTCCCAATCCTAAAACCATTTACTGAGAAATGGTCTATGTAGGTTTTCCAAATTCCGATTGGAACTCAATTAAAGTATACTCAATTCTCGTGGATTTGAAATGGCACACCAAAAAAAAAAAAAAAAATCTACTCAAAAGGATATATAGATCAGGGTATTAAGGAGAGAGGAAAATTTTATTGAGAGAATAATAAAAGCCAGTGTAAATTCATCACATAGAAATGCATTACATGGTCTTAAGCTAAAAAAAGTTCTCCAAATATGGCATTCCGATTTCTAGGATCAAAATGTAGCTACAGTATTCAATGTCCATAAATATGAAAACAAAGTCCCAGATTCTTCCTGTTCCTGAACTGAGATTTAAAAGGCATTTTTCTCATGGGTCTCTGCTAAGAGAACTTGTGATGGAAATGTGAGAATGTCCCATGATTTTTTTCTTATGACATTTGCCTGTATAGGTAAACCCATAGCAATAATTCAAGGGAAGAAATTCTGTAGGTAAAAGATTATGTTATATAGCTCAACAAATATTTCTTGACTCACTAAGCTGTTTGCATAAATATGACAAATTCTCAACCTATCCTCAAAGATTTCATCCAGGAACCAGGGTAGAATCCAGTGACTAAGAAAGAGCCAGTGCTATTTACAGGGCTTGCAAACTTCTGCCTCACCTAAACTTCACCTGTCTGCTTTAACCAGCACAGTGTTTTGGGGTTTTTTTGTTTGTTTGTTTTGCTTTTATTTATTTTCTTTCTTTCAATTGAAAGTGCCTGTTGTTAGCAGATGATACATTTTCTGACTCAGAGCAGATCCCACCAATTTCCACCATATGACCCCCAGCCTGATTTATGTATTTATTTTGCTTGCCTGACCTTTGCAGACATTTATTTGCAATGTTCGAATGACTTCACACCTGTTAATTATTGCTGTAAAAAAAAATACACCCTGGCTTTTACTGTTATTACTCAGCTGATTAGGGTTATTCTGCTTCATCACGTTGAGGATCTCACTGGGGTTTGTGTGATACAAAGCGAACGGTCAGTGACCTTTCAGCATCACGTTTGGCTTGAGATTTTTTTTTATTTCAGTGTTCCAGACCTTAGGGTCTTCTCATAGGAGATATGCTTTTCTCTTTCTCATTGACCATTACTATAAGAAGCTGGGCTTAAATAAGTGTCCAACTTCCCACCTCTCCCATGGCCTTTGTCCTCATTAGCTACGCGTTTGTGATGATAATGACAATCTCATTCCACAGCTACTGATTCATTGAATTTACAGGACACCATTCTCCAATGCTGCTAAGAAACTTTAAACAAAAGGCCATCTAATTTGATTTCTACTTCTAGAATGTGTCTCTGGGGTTTGTAACAGAACCCAGGAGCACCAGAGAGCTATTTTAGGCAGAACCGTGCCTTGGAGGGAGAACAAACAGAATGACAAAGGTTCTAAGTGTGTAACACAAGTATGTGACACGTCTTTGGTACACCGTGTAAAACATTTTAGGATCTCTTCAAATAAAAGGTGCTGTTAAGTCTCTTGGTGAGGAGGACTTTCAGCTGAGTTGCATGGAGACTGGATGATTGTATTAGCTCAGTTTTTTTCAATGCTGTGTCCTAGGCGAATACCCAGGCTCTCCTCATTTTTAAAACGTTGTTTAGTGTTCTTCCCAGCTTTGACGAAAGGAGAACATCACCTAATTTCTAACATCTGCTATCAGCTGGCTACCAAGATGGCTACATTCTTGTCTCCAGGACTAGGTGACCTGGGACATCAGTAAGAAGAATTAAGCTTCTCCTACAGCTGAGAAGCTGATAACTAATTTGCTTTTTTTTCCCCTTTTGTTGTTGTTCAGACACTCAATCGTGTCCAACTTTTTGCACCTCTGTGGACTGCATCATGCCAGACTTCCCTGTCCTTTACTATCTCCTGGAGATTGCTCAAGCTCATGTCCATGGAGTTGATGATGCCATCCAACCATCTCATCCTCTGTTGCCCCCTTCTCCTCCTGTTCTCAATCTTTCTAAGCATCAGGGTCTTTTCCAATGAGTCAGTTCTTCGCATTCAGTTCAGTTCAGTTCAATCGCTCAGTCGTGTCTGACTCTGTGACCCCATGAATCGCAGCACGCCAGGCCTCCCTGTCCATCACCAACTCCCGGAGTTCACTCAAACTCATGTCCATCGAGTCAGTGATGCCATCCAGCCATCTCATCCTCTGTCGTCCCCTTCTCCTCCTGCCCCCAATCCCTCCCAGCATCAGAGTCTTTTCCAATGAGTCAACTCTTTGCATGAGGTGGCCAAAGTACTGGAGTTTCAGCTTTAGCATCATCCCTTCCAAAGAAATCCCAGGGCTGATCTCCTTCAGAATGGACTGGTTGGATCTCCTTGCAGTCCAAGGGACTCTCAAGAGTCTTCTCCAACACCACAGTTCAAAAACATCAATTCTTCAGCACTCAGCTTTCTTCACAGTCCAACTCTCACATCCATACGTGACCACTGGAAAACCATAGCCTTGAGCAGACGGACCTTTGTTGGCAAAGGAATGTCTCTGCTTTTGAATATGCTATCTAGGTTGGTCATAACTTTCCTTCCAAGGAGTAAGCATCTTTTAATTTCATGGCTGCAGTCACCATCTGCCGTGATTTTGGAGCCCCCCAAAATAAAGTCTGACACTGTTTCCACTGTTTCCCCATGTCAGCAGTGGCCACAGGACCAGAATGAGAGAGTCATTTCCTAGGCAGGTTGATAGGGAGTCTAGGGGTCCCCAAGAAGAGAGGGGTCTGGAATTCTCAAGGAGGAAGAAAGGACAAACTTTTTTTCTTTCTCCACATTCCTTAGGATTATATACCAATAATGTATCCTGCCTAAGGACAGTCTTTGGATTCAACCTTCTGTTATCTTAAAATGTTAATTATGGGAGTAGACCTGGTCTTTACAAGGATGTATCTTGCCTGAGGACAGTGTTATCTTAAAATGTAAATTATGGGAGTAGGTCTGATGAGGTCTTTACAACCTCCAGATATTCTTTGGATTATATAACTTCATTGTTAACACTAGCAAGCGGGTACTCTTTCTGCCCCCTTCTGATGCCTATGTCAGAAGCTTTCTCTATCTCCTTTATACTTTAATAAAACTTTATTACACAAAAGCTCCGAGCGATCAAGCCTCGTCTCTGGCCCCGGATTGAATTCTTCTCCTCCGGGGGCCAAGAATCCTGGTGTGCATGCGTGATTCAACTACAACCTTTCAAGAAAAGGTCAGTTTTCATTCCAATCCCAAAGAGAGGCAATGCCAAAGAATGCTCAAACTACCACACAATTGAACACATCTCACACGCTAGTAAAGTAATGCTCAAAATGCTCCAAGCCAGGCTTCAGTAATATGTGAACTGTGAACTTCCAGATGTTCAAGCTGGTTTTAGAAAAGGCAGAGGAATCAGAGATCAAATTGCCAACATCCGCTGGATCATGGAAAAAGCAAGAGAGTTCCAGAAAAACATCTATTTCTGCTTTATTGACTATGCCAAAGCCTTCGACTGTGTGGATCACAATAAACTGTGGAAAATTCTGAAAGAGATGGGAATACCAGACCACCTGACCTGCCTCTTGAGAAACCTGTATGCAGGTCAGGAAGCAACAGTTAGAACTGGATATGGAACAACAGACTGGTTCCAAATAGGAAAAGGAGTACATCAAGGCTGTATATTGTCACCCTGCTTATTTAACTTATATGCAGAGTACATCATGAGAAATGCTGGGCTGGAAGAAGCACAAGCTGGAATCAAGATTGCTGGGAGAAATTTCAATAACCTCAGATATGCAGATGACACCACCCTTATGGCAGAAAGTGAAGAGGAACTCAAAAGCCTCTTGATGAAAGTGAAAGAGGGGAGTGAAAAAGTTGGCTGAAAGCTCAACGTTCAAAAAACTCAGTTCTTCACATTAGGTGGTCAAAATATTGGAGCTTCAGCTTCAGCATCATCCTTCCGATGAATATTCAGGGTTGATTTCCTTTAGGATTGACTGGTTTGATCTCCTTGCTGTCCTAGGGATTTTTTTATTCCCTTGAAGTTATGAAAATTTGTAGAAAAACAATGGAGGGAGAGCAATCAAGGGGGAGCATTTCAGCACTCTTCTCATAGCACCCCCCCCCATCATACTTTTGATTTATTATAATTTTTTTTTTTTTTTTTGGTCATGCCAAGTGGCATGTGGGATCTCAGCTCCCTGACCAGGAATTGAACCTGTACCTCCTGCATTAGATGCACTGAGTTTTCACCACTGAACCACCATGGGAGTCCCATTATACTTTTTAAAGGGAAGGGGTCCTCTTTGAGAACAGAGAGCAGTAAGAAACCAAGCACTGAACTATTCTGGGCACCCTAAGCAGCAAAATTTTGTTTCTTCCAGTACCAGAGGGAGCAAACTCAAATCAAATCTATTCTTCTGGCTCTTCCCATAACCTTTTGGGTATCTAAATAATTAGGTTCTCTGGACTTTCCAAAACCAAGAGCTGACTTTCTTCCCTGTGTTTCTCTTGTCCTTGCAGGGCAGCAAGTTAAATAGGGTGGCAAGAAAAACAACCCCACACTCAGACCACAAAAAGCTAACTATCCACACAGCATCTGGCTTCTGCAGACGTTTAATGAGACCACGATGTTCCCTCCTCCTGTGTTAATGAATGAAGACCTCAGCTCTCAGCTTCAGGCTGGTTTACATGCAGAATATACAAAATGAGGTGACGGCCACTCTTTTCTTCTACTTGGCTGCTGACCCTTAGCCCATTTTCTTCCTGAACTGAGCTGCCTTTATTTTGCTTCTACTGATTCATAAAATCTCTTTCCCCCTACCTATTATTCCTCAAGAGCTAAAAAGATCCCATTTTCAAGAATCAGTAAGATCTCCAAAAAATCAGAGTCTCTCTTCTCCTGTGTGTGTTCATATAGCTAACGTAATATTGGACATAATGTAGTTTGGCATGGAACAGCCCAGAGCAGTGCTAACTCAAGTTTCTCATTCTTCATCCAAACTGAATTCAGTTTATACCAGGGGTCACACATACGTGTGTGGCAGGGGCAGGCAGGAAATATAAATAAGTTACTGGTCCTGGTGTAACTCGTCATTTCCCGGCCACTTCTCATAAGCCTGGACAAGAATATAAATAAGGTTGAGGGGATTCTAGGGTGACTGTCAGTGTTTTTGGACAACCGCTGGTAAAGAATCCGCCTGCAATGTGGGAGACCTGGGTTCGATCCCTGGGTTGGGAAGATCCCCTGGAGAAGGGAAAGGCTACCCACTTCAGTATAGTGGCCTGAAGAATTCCATGGACTATACATGGGGTTGCAGAGTCGGACACGACTGAGCAACTTTCACTTTCACTTTTCAATGCTTTTGAAGAGAGTGGAAATGAGAAGACAAAAGAGCGTTTATCCACAGATCAAGTGGTTCTCCTGTGGGAACAATTTTACTTTCCCAGGGGATATTTGGCAGTGTCTAGAGACCTTTGAAAGTGAAGTCGCTCAGTTGCGACCGACTTGTAGCGACCCCATGGAATGCAACCCACCAGGCTTCTCCAGAATCCCAGGGATGGCGGAGCCAGGTGGGCTGCTGTCTATGGGGTCGCACAGAGGCGGACATGACTGAAGCGACTTAGCAGCAGCAGCAGCAGCAGCAGCAGAGACCTTTGTGGTTGTCACAGCTGGGAAGGTGGGATGCTAGTGGCATGTAGTAGGTGGAGGCCCAGGGTGCTGCTTAATACTCTTCAACGTATAGGACAACCCCCATCACAGAGAATCACCCGACCTAAAATTTCATTAGTGCTGAGGTTTAGACACCCTGCCCTACATGGATACAGATTGTGGCCTTCAATTTCTTTTCCCACATGTCCCTCCAAAACTATTCTCTATCATGTGTTTTAAATATTTATCTATTTGGCTGAACCAGGTCTTATTTGCAGCTCGTGGGATCTTCAGTCTTCATTGCAGTACATGGAATCTTTAGTTGTGGCGTGTAGTACCTAATCCCCTGACCAGAGATTGAACCTGGCCCTCCCCTGCCTGTATTAGGAACTCGGAGTCTTAGCAACTGGACCACCAGGGAAGTCCCTCTCTTGCATATTTTAACTGAAATCTAAAACTTTTCATCGTAAGTTTAGTTGAAAAAGATGTAGCTCCTAGCGTATTTCAAGTGTAAACATTATATTATTTTAAAACATATCAAATGAAAACAACACCGGGACTACTCAGGGTTTATCCTTATTCACTTGCAAAATACATGAAAAAACTCTGCTTTTAGAGTTGAAAATTCATATCGTTCCTTTTTGTCCTTGACTTCCTATTTCCATTCCATGTTCCCGACAGGAATTTATCCTAGTATAACCCATTTCAAGCTTCATGAAATGAATTGAATTGGGATAAAAGGCTTCTCTCGATCACCCCATTATGCTTCTCCATCAGAAAAATCTATATCTGCCACCACAATTTATATTTTATTCTTTCCTGTGATTGTAATGATTTAATCACCTGTGTTTTCTTATGGGTTGAGTTATAACCTTTATTTGACACCACTGATCAGTTCAGTTCAGTTCAGTCGCTCAGTCGTCCGACTCTTTTCCACCCCATGAACCACAGCACACCAGGCCTCCCTGTCCATCACCAACTCCAGGGTGGATTCCATGTCCATTGAGTCGATGATGCCACCCAACCATCTCATCCTCTGTCGTCCCCTTCTCCTCCTGCCCTCAATCTTTCCCAGCATCAGGGTCTTTTCCAGTGAGTCAGCTCTTCACATCAGGTGGCCAGAGTATTGGAGTTTCACCTTCAGCATCAGTCCTTCCAATGAACACCCAGGACTGATCTCCTTTAGGATGGACTGGTTGGATCTTCTTGCAGTCCAAGGGACTCCCAAGAGTCTTCTCCAACACCACAGTTCAAAAGCAACAATTCTTTGGCGCTCAGCTTTAGAGTCCAACTCTCGCATCCATACATGACCACTGGAAAAACCATAGCCTTGACTAGACGAACCTTTGTTGGCAAAATAATATCTCTGCTTTTGAAAATGCTGTCTAGGTTGGTCATAACTTTCCTCCCAAGGAGTAAGCGTCTTTTAATTTCATGGCTGCAGTCACCATCTGCAGTGATTTTGGAGCCCAGAAAAATAAAGTCAGCCACTGTTTCCACTGTTTCCCCATCTATTTCCCATGAAGTGATGGGACCGGATGCCATGATCTTCGTTTTCTGAATGTTGAACTTTCAGCCAACTTTTTCACTCTCCTCTTTTACTTTCATCAAGAGGGTCTTTAGTTCTTCTTCACTTTCTGCCATAAGAGTGGTGTCATCTGCATATCTGAGGTTATCAATATTTCTCCCAGCAATCTTGATTCCAGCTTGTGCTTCCTCCAGCCCAGCGTTTCTCATGATGTACTCACCACTGATCAAAACTACCTAAATAAATTATGTATATAAGTAATTTTAAGCATCAAAAGTAAAATAACATTAAGATGTACTTTTTATTAAAACCATCAGTCTGGACATTTCTCCAAAGGAGATATATAGATGGTGAACAGGCACAGGAAAAAATGTTCAACATTGCTGATTATTAGAGACATGTAAATCAAAACTACAACAAGATACCACCTCACACCAGTCAGAATGGCCGTCATCAAAAAATCAGCAAACAAATGACTACCCTAGTGGTCCAGTGGTTAAGACTCTGCACTTCCAGTTGAGAGGCTTGATCCCTGGGTCAGGAACTAAGATCCTCCCAAAAGATACATTGAAGTCCCAACTCCCAGAATTTATGACTGTGACCTTTATTCCCTTGGTTATAGGATCATTGCTGATATAATCAGGTTAAACTGAGGTCATTAGGCCCTAATCCATTGGAGTTGGTGAACTTAGAAGAAGAGAGACAGGGAAAATGCAGGGTGAGGATGGCTGCAGAGACTTTAGTGATACATCTCCAAGCCCAAGAATGCTGAGCGCTGATGCTGTCCTCAGACACGGAGAGTGAAGCTTGAGACACTGGAGGAGGCCAAGGCAACCCACTCCAGTATTCTTGCCTGGAGAATCCCATGGACAGAGGAGCCTGGAAGGCTATAGCCCAGAGAGTTTCGAAGAGTTGGACAGGACTGAAGCAACTTAGCACCAGCCTCCAGGACTCTGAGAGAATACATTCCTGCTGTGTTTAGCCACCCTATGTGTGGCACTTTGCCACGGCAACCCTAGCAAATGAATACAGAGAGTCTTGAAGACAACACACATGGAGAGGAGGGGGGAAGGAGGATGGGGTCAGCATACGGGGCCCTGAGCCCAAGAGCCTCCTTCACGTCTGCACTGGAGGTGGCTTGCTGGCCTCACCCTGGCCCCAGGAACACATTATGAAGTGAAGATGATAAGAATCCTAGTTCACATTAGCTCCTGGCAGGAGTAACTGTGTCGGGGCACCCACAGCACTCTTTAAAATCCCTGGAGGACAAGTGACCTATGGTCATGACCACAGGGTGTCCTCCAAGTGCTAGAGGAACCGGTGGACTATGGCTCCTCTCATGTTATCTCCATGCATTTTGAGTCATTTGAGCAGTTGAATTGTGGCTCCCTGTTCAACAGGATCATTGGAAGGGTGATTGAAAACAAATTTACTTAACCTTTGCTTTCAGGTTTCAGTTTTTTCCTTTCTTCCTTGCCAGGGCTCTGAGGGTGGTACAGGTTACATGGTTGACATTTGCATGCATGTTGGAAAACCTGTCTATTTAGAATGAGAACCTTGGGCTGAGCCTACGTTAAGAGAAATTCCCTAGCAAGGAAATTGCCTAGTGAGACTATTTCTGGAGCAATTTTTTGCTATAATAATAGCATTTCCTTCCTGCAGGGGAGAGCCTCGGGCCATGCAGACTGAAGTGTTGTATTACAACTAAGACATGGGAATATCACATTGACCAAGGAAGTTTAAAAAAGTCAGTTGCCAGGTTGGGTGGGCAGGTATGATAATGTCACAGTTGGGTGCTATGCTGGGTGGGACTGGGTTCCCTGAATGACACTGGGCACAAATAGGCCAAAGCACATGATAAGTAATAACTGGAAAAATCAGACACAAACAAGTGTTTTTAGTCTGTTCCTTTGCCCTCTCTGTGCCCAAACATGCTGCTGAGTGTTATGCATTGTCTCAGGCAGGGAGGAGGACCTGGGGCTATGGAAAATCCATCTGGTCATAGTCAGAATTTATGACCAGATGTAGGAAGACGCCCACTGAAGCAGAGGCACCCTTCTAGGGCCTGGAGGTAGGCACTGGCTCAGGAAATGGCAAAGGTGGCAAGGTGGAGGGCTGATGCTCTGTGGGGGAAGTGCCTTTAGCAGCTGCATCAACCCAAGTTTTTCCTTCTTAAGTCATCAGTGATCCATACACAGCTTTCCTGAACACTAAGCAATTGTTATTAACAAAAATCCTTTAACTAAAGTAAACAAAGTTCTCTTCCCCAGGAAATCCCATGGACAGAAGGAGCCTGGTGGGCTACAGTCTGCGTGTGCCAAAGGTGCGTGTGTGCTTAGTCACTCAGTCGTGTCCAGCTCTTGTCAACCCCGTGGACTGCAGTCTGCCAGGTTCTTCTGCCCATGGAATTCTCCAGGCAAGAATACTGCAGTGGGTGGCCATTCCCTTCTCCAGGGGATCTTCCCAGGGATCGAGCCCTTGTTTCCTGCATTGCAGGCAATTCTTTGCTATCTGAGCCACCAGGGAAGTCTGGGCCACAGTCCCTGGGGTGGCAAAAGAGTCGGACACAACTTAGCAACTGAATAACAACAATGAAGTTATCTTAGATGTTTCAATACTGAAAATGACTTTGGAAGATTTCACCTTAAAACCACATATTGAAATCAGTTGCACAAACACACATTTCAAATTACAGTCAAAAGGCAAAATACCAAATACACAGACACCTTCTTAACATAAGCGTGTTGACACTAGCGTTCCGATTCCTTAAGCATTTCCATATTTAACTCTGAATCTCCCCAGGTTGCAAAACACTTATTTGTTCAAGGAAGATGGTTTCGCTACCAGTTAACTCAAGTTCTATACTTCGAGACATACAGCTGAAGGTCCCGGATTCTCATCTGGGACCCTGACAAAATGGGCATGGTTCTTGCTATTCCTATATGATTCCATAACAAGAGAGCAGTGGTCACTCACCTGCTTCCTTGGGTTTAAATTATGCACCTGACCTAATTCTTTTAAGGAGTAGGCAGGAGGCCCCAGCTCCACCTCACGGGTAAACTTTTAGATAAGTGACCTTTTTTTTTTTCCTGTAACCCTGGAAACCTTGAACATGATGGGACCCTACCATGTTTAAAGATCTCCAGGCCTCACAGAACCTTCTAGTCTTCCGTATTTAAAAACGAGATGATATAACCCTTTCAGACATTGAAACATTATCAATTAAATTTTGTATTTTTAGCTGTTTTTCACTCACTGGAAGTTATTACTTATGAAGCTAACTAACTGATATTCTCAGCAGTGGCCACAGGACTAGAAAAGGTCAGTTTTCATTCCAATCCCAAAGAAAGGCAATGCCAAAGAATGCTCAAACTACCGCACAATTGCACTCATCTCACACGCTAGTAAAGTAATGCTCAAAATTATCCAAGCCAGGCTTCAGCAATACGTGAACCGTGAACTTCCTGATGTTCAAGCTGGTTTTAGAAAAGGCAGAGAAACCAGAGATCAAATTGCCAACATCTACTGGATCATGGAAAAAGCAAGAGAGTTCCAGAAAAACATCTATTTCTGCTGTATTGACTATGCCAAAGCCTTTGACTGTGTGGATCACAATAAACTGGAAAATTCTGAAAGAGATGGGAATACCAGACCACCTGATCTGCCTCTTGAGAAATTTGTATGCGGGTCAGGAAGCAACAGTTAGAACTGGACATGGGACAACAGACTGGTTCCAAATAGGAAAAGGAGTATGTCAAGGCTGTATATTGTCACCCTGTTTATTTAACTTCTATGCAGAGTACATCATGAGAAACGCTGGACTGGAAGAAGCACAAGCTGGAATCAAGATTGCTGGGAGAAATCTCAATAACCTCAGATATGCAGATGACACCACCCTTATGGCAGAAAGTGAAGAGGAACTCAAAAGCCTCTTGATGAAAGTGAAAGAGGAGAGTGAAAAAGTTGGCTTAAAGCTCAACATTCAGAAAACGAAGATCATGGCATCCGGTCCCATCACTTCATGGGAAATAGATGGGGAAACAGTGGAAACAGTGTCAGACTTTATTTTTGGGGGCTCCAAAATCACTGCAGATGGTGATTGCAGCCATGAAATTAAAAGACGCTTACTCCTTGGAAGGAAAGTTATGACCAACCTAGATAGCATATTGAAAAGCAGAGACATTACTTTGCCAACAAAGGTCCATCTAGTCAAGGCTATGGTTTTTCCAGTGGTCATGTATGGATGTGAGAGTTGGACTATAAAGAAAGCTGAGTGCTGAAGAATTGATGCTTTTGAACTGTGGTGTTGGAGAAGACTCTTGAGAGTCCCTTGGACTGCAAGGAGATCCAACCAGTCCATTCTGAAGGAGATCAGCCCTGGGATTTCTTTGGAAGGAAAGATGCTAAAGCTGAAACTCCAGTACTTTGGCCACCTCATGCGAAGAGTTGACTCATTGGAAAAGACTCTGATGCTGGGAGGGATTGGGGCAGGAGGAGAAGAGGACAACAGAAGATGAGATGGCTGGATGGCATCACTGACTCGATGGATGTGAGTCTGAGTGAACTCCAGGAGTTGGTGATGGACAGGGAGACCTGGTGTGCTGCGATTCATGGAGTCGCAAAGAGTGGGACACGACTGAGCGACTGAACTGAACTGAACTGATATTCTCTATTAGCCAGACGATGCTTTTTAATGTTCAATTTTCCACATTCTGTATTCTTCATTGATTTAATAAATGAGCCAATAACAGCAACAAGGCTTAATAAAAATGCATCTATTCACCTGCTTATACAAATTTTTAAAATCCTGTTAATTCTCACTTTTTGCATCTCACTCTGGACCCCATGGCTTTCCAAATTTTAATGTATATCAGAGGGCACAGTCATTATTCTCTTTTTGAAGCTTAAATCATGTCAGCTTTGGCAAGTGAGGCCTTTTCAACATGTTTTGTTGTCTAACAAATGATCTCTATTCTGGCCAACTTTTAAAATCTTTGAACTTGATGGAATCCTGAAATGTTTTTATAAACTTCCTGCCTCTTAAGGTCAGGCCACTCTTACAGATATTACCAATGGTAGCAAGCTGACTTTTGGATTTCTCTCACAGCTTTATCTGATTGATGAATTCCAGCTTTCAAGGTCACTCTGCTGACAGGACACACCTAGGTTTGAAACCCAGCATTGCCACTTGTTAACTGTTCCTGGGTAAGTTTTTCATCTGTTCTGAGCCTGTTTGCTCATGTAAATGCTCAGATAATACTGATACCCAGTTCAATGAGAGAATTAAGTAAGATAATGTATATATATTCTTTATCACTGTGCTTGGAACATATGATTTAATAAATAGTAGCCGTAATAATGTTATTTTTAATATTATTTTATGTAGACGTGAACTCAGACTAATTAATGAGTAATGTGGATTTGTGTGTATATGTTAAAGACTAAACATATGTTGCAACCTAAGTGTCCATCAACAGATGAATGGATAAAGAAGATGTGGTATATAGATGTACAATGGAATACTACTCAGCTATTAAAAATAATGAAATAATGCCATCTGCAGCAAAATGGATGGATCAAGAGATTATCATACTAAGTAAGCCAGACAAAGACGAATGTGGATTCTAAAAAAATGACACATATGAATTCTTTACAAAACAGAAGTAGACTCAGAAACGTAGAAAACAAACTTATGGTTACCTCAGGGCAGGAGGGGAGGGATGAATTAGGAATTTGGAATTAAATATACATACTACTATATATATAATAGATAACCATCAAAGACCTACTATACACGTACAGCACAGGGACTATACTCAATATCTTATAATAACGTATAATGGAACAGAATATAAAAAAGAATACACACACACACACACATATATATATATAGGAATCACTTGGCTGTACACCTGAAACTAACACATTGCCAATCAACTATATATCAATAACATTTTTTAAAATAAATTGGAATGAAAAAATGACTGACCAGAGACTTTCAGGTACATTTCACTCTTCCCCAGTCTTGGGTGTTGCCACCCCGGCTCCTGAGAAGTGATTGCCATCCTTGAAGAAACTCTAGCAGGAGATCTTACCTCACGTTGAAACTCCACAGCCTCTGCAAGAAGTCGAGAGTTTCCGTGTGTCTGGTCTCTTTCTGTAGTGAGGTTTCCCCGGAGGGAGAAGAGCCATGGAAGCCTGAGAGGCCTGTGGGCTGGGAGGGGAGCTGGGCGCTGGGAGCTGGGGGAGGGCGGTTTGGGACGCTCAACAGAGAAGCGGCAGAGGCTCGAGTCACAGTCTCTTATTCTCCGTTTGGCCAAGAGTCTGATCTCCGTTTTCTCTCACTTCTTTCTTTGCATTAGTCAAATGCTGTCTCCTTCAAATCCATAACATATCATCCTCCCTTGTTGCCCTGGAAACAGCTCCTCTTTTCCAGCCAAGAGGGTTTTATTGATCTCTCTGCCTTCTTTCAACCTCTTTTTAAAAATAAAAATGGTATCAAATGAAAATCCTGCGTCCTAAGAAGTCTTCCTTGAAAAACGCAAACACATACAAATATGCCCATTTACTTTCTCTTTAGGAATGAATCAAACTCTCCCTTTTTTATCTTTTTTGTTGGTGCATTGTTTTCTCTGTTTCTGATCAAATTCAAGGCCACCTGTAATTTCTGTTTGTGGTACCTAGTGTATTGATAGAATGTATTTTTTCAGGTGTTATGTTGTTGGTGTTGTTTAGTCGCTAAGTCGTGTCCAACTCCTTACAACCCCATGGACTGTAGCCCACCAGGCTCCTCTGTCCATGGGATTTCCCAGGCAAGAGTACTGGAGTGGGTTGCCATTTCCTTCTCCAGAGGATCTTCCCAACCCAGGGATCGAACCCATGTCTCCCTTATTGGCAGGTGGGTTTTTTTTTTTTTTTAATAACCACTGAGCCACCTGGGAAACACATTCTTTAGTACATTTATACTAATGTTTAAATTAATTTGGGGCATGTGCTCCATCTCTTACCAACAACTTCATATAGAAACTTAATACATAAACCAGACCACACACAACTCTGCCATATAATATAAAGAATTCCACATTTCAGGTGGTGAGTGACCCATCTTAAGTAATATCTCATGTAGTAAAATTCCGGTATGAGTAAGCCTATTTTAAGGCCCAACATATAACAACCTAAGCTTTGAGAAGACCTAGAACACTTATATTTCACATGTGAAAGTGTTATCAGAGATCACCAAAGCCTTAGTTTCTTACGGGACAATTCATTCAATTGGGAAAGGAAATCAACTCTATAGCCAAAGCTGCTTCCCATTTTAAAAAGGAAAAAGAAAATTCCTCTCCAACAGGACAGATGGTAAAACCTGATAAGCACACGTCTCCACGTCCCTCACTGGTGTTGCCAAGGACACCTGCACAAACCTGTGGGCTCTGTTGTGGGCTCTGTCGTGGGTCAGCGGCAGTGGACCGGGGTCCCTCTCGTGGACATCTGCCCGACTTGTCCTCTTCAGCGTTTCTGCGGGGAGGGGGAAGGAAGTGCTCCCTTTATGCCGTGACCCCACATGTAGCATCCGCACCCCACCTCTGTTCAGGAATGACAACCGAGTCCAGGATGGGGTTCTCTGTGGATGCTGAGTCTGTGGGTTCACACACCAGAGGCTGATCCTTCCTGCTGTCCCTTTCTGCTGGGTTCTGACCCTAACGCTGAAAAGTTCCAGCTCTTCTTTCCTATCTCCTAGCTCCACCCATCCCGGCTTTTTGTTCTCACTTGACTAACTCATCATGGTCTTTCTTCCTTCCCCTTTCCCCAGCCCTTGTGTTTTCTAGGTTCAGGAATAGGAAAGCTCTGGCATCCTACTCTTTGTCTCCCTCTTAGTTCAGCTGCTTCTTTGAATCTTGGTTTCTGCTGAGGAGCAAGCTAGGAGAGGGCTCCTGAAATCAATGAAGGAAAAATACACACCCAAGACAAACACAGTACTTCAAAATGTGTGTGTACTTGCTCAGTCGCTTCAGTCGTGTCCATCTTTGCGACTTTATGGACTGTAGCCCGCCAGGCTCCTCTGTCCATGTAATTTTCCAGGCAAGAATACTGAAGTGGGTTGTCATGCCCTCCTCCAGGGGATCCTTCCAACCCAGGGATTGAACCAGTGTCTCCTGCACTGCAGGAAGATCCTTTACTGTCTGAGCCACCGGGGAAGTTCTCATGCTTCAAAATACCACCTGCCAAATGATTTTTATAAATTCTACTACTTTAGAGCTGAAAAGGGTAACCAATTATTAGTCTAGTTCTCGCATTTATTTATGGGAAAACTGAGGCCCTGAGATGTTAAAGGATTTGCTCAAAGTCACCTCGTTAGTGGTAGAGGCAATGCCATGGTCCATATCTCCTTGTCTTCAGGCCAGTATTGCTTCCAGAAGACTGTGTTGCCCCTTAGGTAAGAACTCAATTACTATATTAAACCCTAGATTAGGATTTCTAATCAACCCTAGATCATTTGTACTGGATTTAAGTTTTAATGAAAATGGTACAATCTTGTTACCTGTACCAGAAGAACTTGAATAACTGAAATTAAGGATTCTTCTCAAAGAATTCAGAAAGGAATACTTCTTGGTTCAGTTCAGTTCAGTTCAGTCACTCAGTCGTGTCCGACTCTTTGCGACCCCATGAATCGCAGCACGCCAGGCCTCTCTGTCCATCACCAACTCCCGGAGTTCACTCAGACTCACGTCCATTGAGTCAGTGATGCCATCCAGCCATCTCATCCTCTGTTGTCCCCTTCCCCTCCTGCCCCCAATCCCTCCCAGCATCAGAGTCTTTTCCAATGAGTCAACTCTTCGCATGAGGTGGCCAAAGTACTGGAGTTTCAGCTTTAGCATCTTTCCTTCCAAAGAAATCCCAGGGCTGATCTCCTTCAGAATGGACTGGTTAGATCTCCTTGCAGTCCAAGGGATTCTCAAGAGTCTTCTCCAACACCACAGTTCAAAAGCATCAATTCTTCGGTGCTCAGCTTTCTTCACAGTCCAACTCTCACATCCATACATGACCACTGGAAAAACCATAGCCTTGACTAGACTGACCTTTGTTGGCAAAGTAATGTCTCTGCTTTTCAATATGCTATCTAGGTTGGTCATAACTTTCCTTCCAAGGAGTAAGCGTCTTTTAATTTCATGGCTGCAGTCACCATCTGCAGTGATTTTGGTTATTTATCATCAAACTGAAGAAATGGCCTAGAGGAGGTGCTCCCTCTAAGTCAACGTGTAATGAAGCAATGCATCATTAACCAATCAAAGAGTGTCGCTCCTGGATGAAAAACTGCTAACCAGAACTCAATTTTTCTGAAAAGACTGCAAGAGATACTGAGAAGGCTTATCCTTAGGGTACAGTGAGTGTTTTCTGCCGCGTTTCGGTATTCATTATTTCTTCCTGGTCTTGGGTACTGGAAGTCTCTTCCAGTTAACTTAAATCTTCGTGTGTCACATCTTGTCTGAACCTCAGGGTTTCTGGAAGAAAATAGGATTCAAGAAGCCAGGCATCCAATCGTCCTGTATCATTTACAACCTATGTCTCTGCTCTGGAGAAAGGCATTGTGTCAGTACTCTGTATTTACCACTAGAGGGCACTTTGACACTTGTTTTTGACTACAGTTTTTCAGACTCCCGAATTGCAAACATCGGTACCTGTTGTGTTTACACAGTAGTAGTATTTCGTAGCAGCTCTAAAGAAATGCTCTCCCTGTCCAAGATAACAGTCTGTGATTCTTAACAAATATTGGTTGATGATGGGGACAGTTGCAAGGGATTCTAGTTAATTAAGAGGAAATTGATAAGTGTTACCCTCTAGTGTGGGCAGAATTCTAAATGCAGGAATCAGGGGGGAAAAACTCACAAGAGATGGTGCCTGTGCTTTGGTTGTCTGCCTTAGTAGGAAAGCACCCGGAATAATACTATGATTTACCAAACAGTGCAGACTGAAGTGTAAGCTCTGTCTGACACAGGCATACAGCTGGCAGTCATCAGAGTTCAATTTTCTCATATTGTTCTCCCAAGGTCTTTTAAGCTCAGTATATTATACTATCCCATGATGTATTAAATCTTCATTTGCCCTTCTTTTGTGTTTCCTGGGAGATTTAATCATTATGCCATTAACATGTTTTCTAGTTCCGACTTTATACTGTATCTACTTACCCCCACATGATTTCTGCTTGGATGGGGAGAAACAAAAGACAGTTCCTGAGATGGTATCGCTATTCCCCTTCAACGGAAAGGTCAACCAACTGTACTTTTTATGAGATGGTAACTGTTTTGGGAGGAACCGGCTTTTGAATGTAAGAAAGTCCAGGAACTCCCAAATGAAGACAGTCAAAGAGCTGAAAACCCCTGATAGAAAGATACCCTTTGGCCAGAAGCACGGATTTTATTCACTAAAGATGTTTCTTATGACATTAAAATGCAAATTCAAACACTGCCTGTAAAATCTGACACCAGCATATGTTTTCAGAATTCTTCATCATTCCATTTGCAAGCTCATGTCCCATAAAAGATTGTTTAGTCTTGGAAATTGGCTCCATTGGCATGCACAGCAGTGTTAGAACTTGTTCAAATGTTAATGCAAGTGATTGCTGTTAATTTCCTGTTTACCCTAATACAAAAATGTGAAACTATTCATTCAGCCAGCATTTATTCTCCTTCCAGATTGGTCTCCCACCCAGCTCTCTCATTCCTACAGAAATGCCTTCCATTCCCTTCATTTCTCCCATGCTTCCACTATTTTTGTTTAATTATTTACCACTGGGTTTTAAAAATTAAAACAAATATCATAAAACTTTATATTGATTATCTAACATCAACATTCAATCTAAACAGAATAATAATTATTCTGTACTTCAACCTGTTTCTTAGTTGCATTTTTATAGGAAAGATTTTTTTTTAATTACTTATTTATTTGGCTGTGTTCAGTTCAGTTCAGTCACTCAGTCGTGTCCGACTCTTTGCGACCCTATGAATTGCAGCACGCCAGGCCTCCCTGTCCATCCTCCCTGTCCAACTCCCGGAGTTCACCAAAACCCACATCCATTGAGTCGGTGATGCCATCCAGCCATCTCATCCTCTGGCGTCCCCTTTTCCTCCTGCCCCCAATCCCTTCCAGCATCAGAGTCTTTTCCAATGAGTCAACTCTTCGCATGAGGTGGCCAAAGTACTGGAGTTTCAGCTTTAGCATCATTCCTTCCAAAGAAATCCCAGGGCTGATCTCCTTCAGAATGGACTGGTTGGATCTCCTTGCAGTCCAAGGGACTCTCAAGAGTCTTCTCCAACACCACAGGTCAAAAGCATCAATTCTTCGGCGCTCAGCTTTCTTCACAGTCGTTATAGTATACGGAATCTTTAGTTGTGGCATGTGGGATCTAGTTCCCTAACCAGCAATCAAACCCCGGCTCCCTGCATTGGAAGCAAGGAGTCTCAGTCACTGTGGCTCCTGCATTGGCAGGTGGCTTCTTTACCACTGAGCCACCTGGGAAGCCTATAGTCTAACTTTAATATGCCATAAAATGCACCATTTTGAAGTGCACAATTCAATGGTCTTTAGTATACTCACAGGTGGTGTGAGGTCCATGAAGGTACTCAGGGGGTGATGGATGAAGGGCATGCAGGGTGGAGTTTGGGAGAGTGGGCAGCCATATGATACTGTCCTAAAGGATAAGAAATAAAGGAGAGTGTGCAAAGGTGAAAAGGAAAGCTGTGGGAGTGTGTGATCCCTCCATACTAAGACGGACATGCAGACAGCAGAAGGTCCAGCAGGTGGAAGAAGTCAGTCAAGGGCTCTTTAGCCTCATAAGAGTTTAAATCCAATTGCAGAGCAAAGCACATTCATGCACAAAGCAACTGGGGGTCCTTCTACGTAAATGTGTTGGTGAATCTCAGGGTAGAGACAGAGCCCACCACTTAGCTGATCAGGTTTACCTTATGCCTACTCACAGTTGGCACAGTCATGGCCTCTCCTCCTTGGAGCCATGGGTCATGCTCTCCTTCCATCCTAAATGCCACCCCTAGAACTCTCCCACCTTTCGTTGCTCACCTCCATCCTCTATGAAATATTCCGCAGTGATCCTGCCCACAGTGAGTGCTCTCTTCTTATCGCGTCTTTAAGGAAATCTCCCCATACAGAAGTCATTGCATATCTGCTGGCAGTCTGATCACCAGCTGCCAGGGTCATCTTGGTCTTGCAGCCTACCTCATAACCCTGCCTCACCTGTAACTGTTGCCAGCTTGCATTATCAACGTATCTTTCCAAGTGATCATTTAAAGGATCATCACCATGTCTATTGGTTTGCTAGGGCTACTAAGACCAAATACCACAGACTGAGTGGCTTAAACAATAGATATGTATTTTTCTCCCAGTTCTGGAGGCTGAATGTCCCAGATCGAGGTGCTGTCGGAGTTGGGTTTTGGTAAGGTCTCCCTTCTGGCCTTGCAGGTGGCTGCCTTATGGCCGTGTTCTCACATGGCCTTTCCTCTGAATGTGTGTGGGGAGAGACAGAGAAAGCAGAAAGATCTCTGGTATCTCTTTCTCGTCTTACAAGGACATTAATCCAATCAGGTTAGGACTCCATCCTTGTGACCTCATTTAAGCTTAACTGCCTCCCTAAAAGCCCTGTCTCCAAATACTATCACACTGGGGTGTAGGGCTTCAACATACACATTTGTTGAGGATACAATTCATCCATAACACCAGGAGAAGACTGGGGAGCCCTGAAACAGGAGAAAAAAGATCTAGAAAGTAATACTTGACTTCTATGCAGAGTATAGAAGTATATATCATGTTAAATTTCAGGCTGGATGAAATACAAGCTGGAATGAAGATTGCCGGGAGAAATATCAATAACTTCAGATACGCAGATGACACCACACTAATGGCAGAAAGTGAAGAAGAACTAAAGAGCCTCTTGATGAAAGTGGAAGAGGAGAGTGAAAAAGTTGGCTCAAAGTGCAACATTCAGAAAACTAAGATCATGGCATCCGGTCTCATCACTTCATGGCAAATAGATGGGGAAACAGTGGAAACAGTGGCTGACTTTATTTTTAGGGACTCCAAAATCACTGCAGATGGTGATTACAGCCATGAAATTAAAAGACTCTTGCTCCTTGGAAGGAAGGTTATGACCAACTTAGACAGCATATTAAAAAGCAGAGAGATTACTTTGTCAACAAAGGTCCATTTAGTCAAAGCAATGGTTTTTCCAGTAGTCATGTATGGATGTGAGAGTTGAACTATAAAGAAAGCTGAGCACCGAAGAATTTTCGGTGATGCTTTTGAACTGTGGTGTTGGAGAAGACTCTTGAGAATCCCTTGGACTGCAAGGAGATCCAACCAGTCCATCCTGAAGGAGATCGATCAGTCCTAGGTGTTCATTGGAAGGACTGATGTTGAAGCTGAAACTCCAATACTTTGGCCACCTGATGCAAAGAGCTGACTCATTAGAAAAGACCCTGATGTTGGGAAAGATTGAAGGCAGGAGAAAAAGGGGGCGACAGAGGATGGAATGGTTGGATGGCATCACTGACTTGATGGACATGAGTTTGAGCAAGCTCTAGGAGTTGGTGATGGACAGGGAGTCCTGGCTTGCTGCAGTCCATGGGGTCACAAAGAGTCAGACATGGCTGAGTGACTCAACTGAACTGTTATTTCCATGGACAGTGGTAAATAATCGCCTGCAATGAAGGAGATATAAGAGACGTAGGTTCAATCCCTGGGTCAGGAAGATCCCCTCCAGGAGGAAGTGGCAACCCACTCCAGCATTCTTGCCTGGAGAATCACAGACATAGGAGCCTGGTAGGTTACAGTACATAGCATCGCAAAGAGTCAGACATGACTGAAGTGACTGTGAACGCAAGGAAGGTAAAAACTGTCTCAAGGAAATAATTACATGCACATGCACACATAGAATAGGTCTTCTTCAGACATTTTTCACACATACCATAGTAATTTTGATAGTAATAGTAATGCTATCCAATTCCTTGCATTTTTAGACTGTCATTTAAAAGGTTTTAAGTTGTTGCCAAAGATTAAACGTCTGGTGTGATGTATTGGGAACACTGAAATTTTAAAGTAAAAGTAAGAACATTGCTCATTTACTATTTAAAAAATACAAGTTCTTTTTTAATGAACACAAATTGTAAATCACTCCTTTTTCTCCTTGACATTGTATCTCAATTTCACTTCCCCAAATAATTACATCCTATTGTAATAATACATTTTATACTTCAGAGTCATTTACTGATCACCCTATTATATTTTTCTTCAACAAAACAAATGAAATTAGTTTTTTAAAAATTTCTGTGAATAATGGTTAAAGTGTTAAACAGTAATCTGGATTGAGTTATTATTCATTTATTGTTCTTACACAACTGATCAAAACAATCTACAAATTTAGTACGTTTTGAAAAGGATAACTACATGTAGAAAGTAAAATTTTATTAGAAATTCATCTATTAATGAGATGTGTGTTTCCTCCACTTAGTTCATATATCAACGAACGAATATTACTTACTTTTAGAGCTCTCAGACACAGTTAAACATTAATTCTATTCCTATTCTTTTATAACTAAGTGTAAATACTGAATAACTAGCTCATAAAAATAGTTGAATGAGAATTGGTATACTTCTGTCACAGCAAATTGCTTGTTCTTTGAAAACAGAATTATATGCTAAGAATCATATGATGTTCTCTTTCCTTCCTCCTCCTCCTCCTCCTCTCTCTCTCTCTCTCATATGCTAGGTTCTCTCCAAAGCATGTTACATGAGTTATTTTATGTAGTCTCCTAGCAACTCTATGAAGTATGGCCCTTTATTATTCCCATTTTACAAATGAAGAAATTGAGGAGATTGACTCTCTAAGTCACAAGGTTAATAGGTGGCAGAACATGAATTCAAAGCCAGGCAGCATGACCCTGGAGCCTGCCCTCCCAGCCACGACCCCTCACAGCAGGTGGCACCGTGAAGTCCAGTTCTGTCCCAGCACTTGAAGCACGGATTTGCCGGCTGGTTCTCTAATGAAGGCAAAAACCCCAGAAAAAGGAAAGCTCCATAAACGTTGTTTAAAAGTTCATTCAACCCATCTTCAATTTCCTGGAGATCTGCTACCCAGCAGCTCCTGAACAAAAGACCTAGCTGCCTGGCCAGTGATCTTTAGACTGCTAGCTAGCTGGAGGGATTGCCGTGATGTAAGAGCCTTTCACAGTATTTTCAGGGATTGTCAGGCAGTGTTTTTCACCCTTTCTGTCCCAGCAAAGTACAGACTTGCTCTGACTCTCCATCCTGTACAGCCTTCTTCCTAAGTCCAGGGCTTCAAATGCCCAAAGAGTTGGTCTAACGCAGCCTTGTTTCCTCCTGCTGAGGTCGCCAGGTTTCAGTTTCTCTGCCAGGCCCCATTGAATGCTGTCGATTAAGTCAACCTTGTGTTAGGATCTCGAGGTATTGGATGGAGGTCAGCTGCATATTTCTCTATTTATTTTCACTGGATTCTAGTAGTTACCCCATGGGCAGTGTGGATGTACTGGGGCTGCAGTTGCCTACTGTTCAAGAAAATGGGGATTGGAGCTGTTGGCAGAGGTCCTGTGGGCATTAGGGAGGGAGAGGATGAAGGGTGGGCGGAGTCATGTTTGGAAGGAAGAAGAACCAATGGAAAAGCTGTTTTTTTATTTTTTTGTTTTTTACTGTGCCCAACTGGCCAATGAAATGATCCCAACTGGGTAGCTGGCTATGTAGGCCTGGAGTCTGGCTAGCAACAGCCCTGGACATCTGGCCACACTGCAGCCTGTCTCTGGGGCAGCTGATTTTGGGCTTCACGGCTATTACCCAGAGTCAGGAGTAATGTCTTTCATTCTGAGACGTCTAAACCCCACAACCACAGGCCTGTGTTCCTCCAGGGCAGAGGGCAAATGCAATTACATCTGTGACCAATTTACACAGCTGGGAGCTCAGTCTCCTGACAGAAACATTTATTTGAGATTCAAGTCTCCAGGGAGCTGGGGAACCAGACAGGAAGTGAGGTCCAGCAAGCCTTTGTTGCTTGCTAGTCTGAGCCTTGAAAACAAAACACAACAGAAAACATCAACTTTGCCTTTTACAAGCCAAAAGTGAGACCACTCTCTCTACAAACCAGGAGGATTTCTGAGACATAGCGGGGAAAAAGAAGAATCAAATAAGGCCTGGCTTCCATTGAGTAAAGAAGGCTTATCCACATGAGTGCGGGCAGGCATCGTTGAATCCACTGAAGGGCCAAACAGAACAAAGAGTCAAAGGAAGGACACAATTTTTTTTTTCTTTCTGGGCTAAGATGTACATCCTCTCCTGCCCTTGACCTCAAGCTTTGGGTTCTCAAGCCTTCAGACTCTGGGAGTTATGCCAGTGGCCCCCTTGCTTTCAGGGCTTCCTGGCCCCAGGGTGAATTAACTACCAGCTTTCCTGTTTCTCCAGCCTGCAGATGGCAGATTCTAGGACTTGTGGCCTCCATAACTAAGTGAGCCAATTCCTATAATAAATTTCATCTTACATATATGCTGCTGCTAAGTCGCGTCAGTCGTGTCCAACTCTGTGCGACCCCATAGACAGCGGCCTACCAGGCTCCCCCGTCCCTGGGATTCTCCAGGCAAGAACACTGGAGTGGGTTGCCATTTCTGTCTCCAATGCATGAAAGTGAAAAGTGAAAGTGAAGTCCCTCAGTCGTGTCCGACTCTTAGCGACCCCATGGACTGCAGCCCACCAGGCTCCTCCGTCCCTGGGATTTTCCAGCAAGAGTACTGGAGTGGGACCTTTATATATTCCATTGTTTCTGTTCTCTTCAGAACCTTTCCTAATACATCTAACAATGGACGTTTGGGTTGTTTTCACTTTTAATTGTTATGAACAATGTAGCTTTGAATATTAGTGTATAAATGTTTATGTGGACTTACCTTTTTTTTTTTTTTCATACACTGTGTCTACCTGACGTTCTTCTTACTCCTCAAGCTGCTCTTTCTAAGGTCTTGGGAGAGTTGAGCCTCCTGTATTTGGCTATTTTATTTATTTATTTTTAAAATATTAATTTTTATGTATTTATGTATTTATTTGGCTGCACAGGGAAATGGCAACCCACTCCAGTGTTCTTGCGTGGAGAATCTTAGGGACGGGGAAGCCTGGTGGGCGGCTGTCTATGGGGTCGCACAGAGTCAGACACGACTGAAGCGACTTAGCAGCAGCAGCAGCAAAGGGCCTCAGTTTGCGGCATGCAGGCTCTTTAGTTGTGGAATGTGGAATCTAGTTTCCTGACCAGGGATTGAACCTGTGCCCCCTGCATTGGAAGCCCACAGAGTCTTATCCACTGGACCGCCAGGGAAGTCCCTGGGCATATATTCTCATTTTTCCTGAGGATATATATGGGAGTGGAGTTGCTGGATCACGTGATAACTCTGTTTAACTATTTGAGGACCTGACTGTTTCCCAAAGCAGGTGTCCCATTTTATGTTCCAATGACCAGTAGTATATGAGGGTTCCAATTTTTTCTACATTCTCAACAACACTTGTTATTTTCTGTTTTTGGTTTTTTTTTTCTTAAATTGCAGCCATCTTAGTGGGTGCTAATTGGTATCTAACTATAGTTTTGATTTACATTTCCTGATTGCTAATTATGTAAAGCATCATCTGCTTGTTGGATATTTTTATATCTTCTTTGGAGAAATGTCTATTCAGATATTTTGTCCATTTTTCAAATGAGTTGTCATTTTGTTGTTGAGTTGCAATGGTTCTTTGTATATTATAGATACGAGTCCCTTATCATATATACTATCTGCAAAAACTTTCTCTCATTCTGTGGGTTTGTTTTCACCTTCTTGATGATATCCTCTGGAATACAAAAGTTTCAAAATTTAATTATGCCCTGTTAATCTTTTCTTTAATGGCTTATGCTTTTAGTATCGTATCCAAGAATCCACTGCCTACCCCAAGATCACAAAAATTTACACCCGTGTTTTCCTCTAAAAGTTTTAGTTTTAGCTATTGCATAGGTTTTGATCCATTCTGGTTTGTATATGGTGTTTGAAAGAGTCCAAATTCTGGTTTTAAATTTATTTTCGTGTATGTCTATCCACTATCCCCACAGCATATGTTGACAAATTCTTCTTTCCCCATTAAATGGTCTTGTATGTTGGTTGAAAGTCAGCCGACTGTAAATGTGAGAGGCATTATTCATTTCTTACACCTGTTTTATTGATCTATGCATCTGCCCTAATACCAGTGCCACACTGTACTGATTACTGCAGCTTTGCAATAAGTGTTGAAATTGGGAAGTGTGATTCCTTCAACTTTGTTCTATTTTTCAGGATGATTTTGGTTGCTCTGGATACCTACAATTTCGATTTAAATATGAA
Organism: Bos mutus; assembly: GCF_027580195.1. Classification (NCBI taxonomy): domain Eukaryota; kingdom Metazoa; phylum Chordata; class Mammalia; order Artiodactyla; family Bovidae; genus Bos; species Bos mutus. Next base: position 11,489,227 of record NC_091639.1, on the reverse strand, counting down.
TTTTCTGGTTAGCTTGTCAATTTCTGAAAACAAGTCAGCTGGGATTTTGGTAGAAATTGCACTGAATCTACAGATCAATTTGGGTAGTATGACCATCTTGACAACACTAAGGCTTTTTACCCACAAACATAGGGTATCTTTTTACATCTTATTTGTTTCAACGATGTTTGTAGTTTTCAGAGTATACTGGTTCTATCCTTTTTGGCAGGTTAAATTTACTCCTAAGTATTTTACTACTTTAAGGCTATAAATGAAATTAATTTCTTCATTTTATTTTTGGTTTACTCATTGCTCCTGCATAAAGATACAAATGATTTTTGCATAACCTTGATGTACTCATTTATTCATCCTAATGGTTCTTTAGCAGATTCCTTAGGATTTTCTATCACCAGGATTAGGTCATCTGAAAATATAGTTTAACATCTTCCTCTCCAATCTGGATTTCTTTGTTTCATTCTTACCTAATTGCCCTGGCCAAGGTCTTTTGTATCTCAGCTGTCCAAGGAGCTGGATTTCTGTTATCAGCCATCACAGAGGATGAATTAAATGCTCCAGCTCCTTCAACCAGGCAGTTAATGCTTAATATTTAGCCTACCACCCAAATCGAAAGATACACACTCCTCAGGGTATATTTCAGTAGAGAAAAACCAGCCTCTTGCACTAATCAGACACATGCTTGGTCAGTTCACTCCATGTTCCTAGGTGGGATGTTGGGACACCAGAAAAGAAAGAGAAGAGGGACAGCTTTGGACACGGAGCCCTTTTTGGACGGCCAGTTGGACCAAAAGGAAGGCTGAGTGCCAAAGAACTGATGCTTTCAAAATGTGGTGCTGGAGAATAAGACTCTTAAAGAGTTCCTTGGATAGCAGGGAGATCAAACCAGTCCATCCTGAAGGAAATCAACCCTGAATATTCATTGGAAGGACTGATGCTGAAGCTGAAGCTCCAGTATTTTGGTCACCTGATGGGAAGAGCTGACTCACTGGAAAAGACCCTGATGCTGGGACAGATTGAGGGCAGGAGGAGAAGGGGACGACAGAGGATGAGATGGTTGGATGGCATCACTGACTCAATGGACATTAGTTCGAGCAAACTCTTGGAGATAGTGAAGGACAGGGAATCCTAGCGTGCTGCGGTCCACGAAGTAGCAAAGAGTCTCAGACATGACTGAGTGGCTGAACAATAACACGTGGAGCTCACAGAGGAAGAGACTGGGATTCACACACATACATAGAACTGCAGCCATGGCCTGGACAAACCTCCCAGCTTTAGCCATCTGTACTGCCCACTGCAGGTCAAAACAGAAAATAAAATCACTGCTTTTTCAGGCTACTAACCAAGTAGGCTCTTTTCTTCTCAGACTTGGAGTCAACAAACTCTGTAAGCCATCCTAATTAATGAAGAAAGCGCCAAGCCAGGCATGTTTTTCTATTGCTTTCAAGCATTCTGTGCTCCTAACACTTCCCTGATTGGCTGGGCTCAGGAAAATAGCCAAAGAGAGCTGAGATTGTATATCTTTGCCGGGGGGCTGTTTGCTGTGAGGTGGTCACAGATCCTTCTCCCTCACTGGAGGCAACATCTTGTTCCCCACAACTTCAGCAACAAGATGAAATCAGCGTTCCGTGGGCAGACCGTGCAGAGCAGGCTCTGTGGGGGAGCCTGCAAAGGTCGAAGAGCTATTCAAAGGTTGCCAGAGCCTGAGAATAAACTGGCTTTGATGCAGCTTATGGACACAATCCAGTTTTTAGCAAAATCCATGCCCAACCTCCCTGAAGTGCCCCATTGAGAAAACGGCTTGAAAATAGGTTGAATGACATGGGGAGCAACATCGGTAGAATAGCTTTAATGAGCCAAAAAATGTGGTTTCAAATGCCCCTCTGAGTACCGCTGCCCAGCTTTGCCAGCAGATGTAAAATCTGTGCACTGGGGCGAACTCAGAGAGCCATGACGCGGTGCTTATGCAAACTCTAAGCCAGTCAAGTTGCATTCCTGTTCAAGTCCAGAAAATTTACTCATGTGGAGAAAGATATGTCTGAGCTGAAGGGGAATTGTTTATGGTCCTGAATGCACTGTAGGGGTGGGGGCAGGGTGCATGCCGAAGGAAATCTCTTGGATCTCCTGCAGAGAGAGTTTTTGGCTGTGCTTTGCCTTTGGCTCCCAGAAAGGGGGGCGAGGAGTTGTTTACGGTACAGTCAGATCCTGATTATTCAGGGGCTGATTATCCATTTCATGGATTCACTGGCCTTGGGCTTCTCCTCCTTTTAAAGGGTTTTCTGACTTTTAGGGATGTTGCTGTTCAGCTGAGGCCAAAGAGTAGAAAGAATGAAAAAGAGACTAAAAATATTTTTACCATATGTGAGCAATTCCTGTAAGCGATCTGATCAGGAAAAGGGAGCAAATTGTGTGGCTAAAATAGAATCTGGGGCTTGCTGGTGGGGGATTTCCTTTCCTGTTCTCTGTATGTGGCGTCTTGGGCCCCTACCGATGTTGAGACTCCATAGCAGATTTGCTGGGGAAAGCTCTGGTAGGCAGTGCTCATGAAGTGAGGATGGGAGAGAGCAGCCAGCCAGGCTCAGAGTAAGGAATGTTGACTGCAGAGTCAAGCAAGGCAACGGACCCTGATGAAACATCTGGGTTCTGACCATGCTTGGCCGACAGCTGCTTATGTGTCTTCAAGTACGCGTGTGCTCAGTCGTGTCTGACTCTCTGCGATGCTGTGGACTGTAGCCCGCCAGGCTCCTCTGTTGATGAGATTTTCCAGGCAAGAATCCTGGAGTGGGTTGCCATTCCCTCCTCCAGGGGATCTTCTTGACCCAGGATTGAACTCGTGTCTCCTGTATCTCCTGCACTGCTGTAGGATCCAGGCTCCATCCAATTCCTTGACACCAAATGATGAGACACTTGGTAACGATGACTTGAGGGGGGTCAGTAACCAAGGCCCAGAGGCCAGAAGTAGAATTACAGATCTGTGAGGATATCTGGTGAACCCAAACACCAAGAAAGTCAAGGAAATGGAAAATGAAGATATTACTCCACAGGAGCCTTAACCACTGGGGAGGAAAGTAGGTTGACCTTTCATAGAATTAATAGCAGAAGAGTCTTATGACTTAAGAAATACCTTTCTTTAATAAAGGTTTCTTAGAAGGAACTAACTTTTATGTTAATATACTGAAGGCTTATTACATTGGACTGTAATCTCTTCATTAACTTCTCTCACTTTCCTTTATGAGTGACCATTTATATTTTTAATGTATACGATACATGTAATGAAATGATTGCAATTATACTTTAAATTTGTAATTAGGATTTTTAAATAATTCAAACTGAGCTTTTCAAAGGCTTCTTCCCTGCTCTGTCACTCTTGCCCCTTCTAATCTCACCACTTAATTCAAAACACAAGAGTTTTTATTGCAATTGAAACAGAACAGGGATTATCTTTCAGTCTTAAGTCTTTGACATTGATCTTGGTTTTTTCCCCCTTGTTAAGCAAACTTAACTTCCCCAAACTTAAGCAAGCTCAAGACTTTTGGTTCAAATGTCTATTATTTTTACTGGTGAGGTTGACAGAAGAACCCACCAAAGACAAGGTGTATTGTAAACTAGAATAACTGGTCCTAAGAGCTTTCTCCACCTCTCACTACTAGGATGCGGCAGGAAAAAGCTAGTTTGACAACAGTAATAGTCCTTAAGTTTCTTTAGTCCTAGTTGACTTTGAAATTCTAATAAAATTTATGGACCTTCTTCCCAGAAAATTCTACATGAACACAAAAACACAGATTCCCTAAAGCTATTCTATGGAAATAGAACAGATTGGTTGAAGTCTCCTGATGCAAAACTGTTCTACAGCTGCATCTTTGAGATGAGCTTTAATTTAAGTGGGTGCATACTCAGTTGCTCAGTCATGTCTGACTATTTGTGAACCCATGGACTGAAGCCCGCCAGGCTCCTCTGTCAATGGGATTGTCCGGGCAAGAATACTGGAGCAGGTTGCCATATCCTACTCCAGGGAATCTTCCTGACCCAAGGATCAGACCCACATCTTCTGCATCTCCGGCATTGGCAGGTGGATTCTTGACTGCTAAGCCACCAAGGAAGCTCTGAACTTTAAGGAGGATTTAGAAATTTTTTTTTTTATAATTGAAATAAAGAAATGAAGGCTTGCCAAAAAAATTAGGAAAGGAAGATAGTTGGGGAACTCAAAGGAAACCAAGGTGCCAAAGATGAAAATAAGCAAACATAGGAAAAAATGCAAAGAGAAGATTATGGGAAACCTCCTGTGGCAACATTACCTGGGAGTTCATTCTGTCCTGACCTCAACAGTACCCAGGGAAGGGAAGACCCCGGGTAAAATGATCTGCAAAATCGCTTTTTGGAAGCTGACAATTTGAAGCAAGCATGTGAGAGGGCAGCTGGGAGAGAAAAGTCTGAATTCAAAAGACCCCAGCAGGAGATGCCCTGTGACAGAATCAGACTCGACAGGCAGAGGCATTTACTTCTGCTGTCATCTCTAAACAGAAATCTCAGACGACATATTTAGTATGCTCTTGAGATGCCACCGTTTGTCAAAGGAAGAGAAGGCATGTGGTCAAGCCACAAGGGAGAACCTGCCACGAGTGGTCGAGATGACTCAGACTTCTTTGCTATTCCTGATGAAACAAGGGCAGCTCTCTCCTGGTTGATTGAAGATGCATTGCGAGTGCCTACTGCCTTCAGACAAACTGTGCTTTGAGGTCTTTGCACAGAGCTAGCCAATGGTCTTGCAATAACCTATATTAAAGGGGTTTGGCAAAAACATGTCTAGTCAAGCAGTTTGAAACTGATAGGTTTGTGTTAAGGAGTCTGTTACTGGATGCTTCCTCAAATAGCAGCAAACGAATCAAGAGCTCCTAACAGTTATGCTTTGCTTCAAGTACTGCTGCTGCTGCTGCTAAGTCGCTTCAGTCATGTCCGACGCTGTGCGACCCCATAGACGGCAGCCCACCAGGCTCTGCCATCCCTGGGATTCTCCAGGCAAGAACACTGGAGTGGGTTGCCATTTCCTTCTCCAAGTACAGTGTGTTGCTATAGTGGTAGAGATAAAATTCACAGAAACAATGTTATGAGTTTTCAATGACAATACCATTTCATATTTCTATGCAGTTAATACTTGTTTTGATCAGGAATAGAAAATGTTATGCCTGGAATACTCAGAGAGATAAGGAAATTATATCCATGAACTAGAACAGGAGATCATATTTCTAAAAATTAGCCAAATATAAACTGGGAAGGTATGAAAAAGAATCAATTAAAATTTTTATGTAAATAGATATTAATTTAACCAAATTTATCAGTGAACATTTTTAAATACTAGGAGTTTTTTAAAAAGTGAAATGACTGCATCTTAAGGACTGAGGATGTAATTTAAGTGGTAGACACAAATATACTAAGTAAAAACAGGAAAGACTGAAAATAAGATTTAACTCTCGAGGCTAGGAAAACAATAATAGGATAAACCTGAAGTTGGTTATTGCTTTCCTAGTAGAATAAAGAAATAATGAAGGGGAGTATATGAAGGGAAATGTTTTTACCACCATGTGATGCCATTTAAACAAAAGGAGTGTACTTCATTCTTTTTGCTGGCTGGAATGTTGAGGTGAACAGTGAGACCTGGATACAGTATCTGGCTAATGAAAGTGAAAGTCGCTCAGTCATGTTTGACTCTTTGCAACCCCTTGGATACATGGCCAGAATACTGGAGTGGGTAGCCTTTCTCTTCTCTAGGGAATCTTCCCAACCTAGGACTTGAACCTGGATCTCCTGCATTGCAGGTGGATTCTTTATCAACTGAGCTATCAGGGAAGCCATGATATTTAATTATGATTGTGTAACACAGGTATAGGTATACACAAATAGTTCAATGAAACAGAATAGAAACCTAGAAACGAAAGACAACCCTATGTGGAAAATGTATTTGTCAGAGTTAATGTTACATACATGGGGAAAATGATTGCCTATTGAATAAACAGCTGAAGCTGAAGCTCCAATTCTTTGGCCACCTGATGCAGAGGACAGATGGTTGGATAGCATCACCGACTCAATGGACATGACTTTGAGCAAACTCTGGGACTCAGTGAAGGACAGGGAAGCTTGGCATGTGTGCTGCAGTCCAATGGGTCTCGAAGAGTCAGACATGACTTAGCAACTGAACAACAAATTAAATAAATGGTTGTGGAAAAATGGGTAATCTATGTAGAAAAAAACTTGGGACTCCATCCAACATTAAATATAAAATAGATCCCTGGTGCAATAAATATATAATGGTAAACAAGCAAAAGTTTATTTTTATTAAGAAAATAGGGAATTCCCTGGCAGTCCAGTGGTTAGGACTCCAAGCTTTCATTGCTAGGGTTCAATCCCTGGTTGAGGAGCTAAGATCCTGTAAGCCTCAAGGTACAGCCAAAAGGGAAAAAAAAAAGAAAGAAAAAGAGCATCTTTATGTTCTGTAAATACAAAGTGATTTCTTAAAGCAATGTATCAGACAAGCACAAACTACCGAGAAAAAGATATGTTCAAATACATTAAAATTAAAAATTTCTACACAGTAAAAGACCAAGAGCAAAGGTCAAAACAAACTTAGAATGGGAGAGGGTATTTGCAATAAATACAAATAAATAACAAGAATTATATAAATAACATATAACTTTAAAATCAACATGGGAAAGAAGAATTATCCAGTGGAAACATAGGCAAAGGATATAATTAAGCAGCTCACTGAAGAGGAAATCCAATTGGCTAATACACATACAGAAAGGAATTTCAGCCTCCCTAGTAATCAGGGAAATGTAAATTAGAGGAGATGGGAAAAAAATGAAAACTTCTTATAATTCTATGTGATGGCGAGGATATAATTCCTTCACCTAATTATCAAGAGTATCTCAGAAGAAGAGTAGTTTGCCAACTGCAGTTTGCAAACTCAACTCTTATCTTTCACCACTTTAAAGTATGAGGAGGCTTTTGGATCCATCTGACAAACAATTGGTGTTTAAAAGGATCTTATTACCGGCCCCTGTTCTTAACGCTGTTCGAGAGTCAGCTTTGCCCTATGGCTGGGCACCTTTCGAGGAGGGCTGTCAGCAGTATTTGAGGCTCAAGGTTCATAATTCACATTCATAGGGGGAAAAGGAGGCTCTTTGTCATCGTGGAATAAAGGGTCTTCCTTGAAATCTGATAAAGCCAACGTGGATCACTTGCCATCACTGGACCCTGTAACCATCCCAGTCTTGAAGATAGGAAATGGGTTTCCTAAAATTAACTTAGATGTCTGGAAAATGAAAGTGTTAGTCATTCGGTCGTGTCTGACTCTTCTGCGACCCCCTGGATGGTAGTCTGCCAGGCTCCTCTGTCCATGGAATTCTCAAGGCAAGAATACTGGAATGGGTAGCCATTTCTTTCTTCAGGGGATCTTTCCGACCTGGGGATCGAACCCATGTCTCCTGCATTGCGGGCAGATTCTTTACTGTCTGAGTCATCAGGGAAGCCCTAGATGTCTGGAGTTGGGTCAGTTCCCAAGAACGTTGCTGTGGATGAGGAGTAGATGGGGTAACATGAAGTCCATTGCAGCTCCTGTGAGTACAGGACTCCCAAATACTAAAGATACAGACCCACCAACCCTCAGAAACCGCCACAAAAGGTGACATCAATTTCAAATACAATCACATGACACTTTACATGAGGTTTCATTAAACTGTTTTAGTCATTCCTGAAGGCAGTACAGTGAGGAATCTCTGAGGAGAGTGAGAAGTTGAGCTTTGCAAGCATCTCGCCTTGAGAGGCAAAACCTTGGCGTGGTCAAAGTTCCCAGCGCCAAACAGCACTCAGGGCTGCCATTTTTCCTTTCACAGGTGATATTGACAGGAGAAACAAAGCTTGTACTGCCAGCTTTGTTCATTTTTATGCACTGCTGGAATTTAAGATCCTTAAATTGCCTGGAGTGGGACCACAACCATAATTGCCAGCAATAATATCGTTGCAGTAATTGGAAGCTCTATAACTACTCTGACTCTAAACTTGACCTCTGTCTTATGCTCATTCCAGAACTCTTGTGCTCAGTCTATACCTAACAGCTCAACTTCAGAGTTCTGAATGATTCCTCATCCACGACTCAATCCACCACACTAGAGTTTACTAAAATATGTTGTGTGGAACACAATCCTATAAAAGGATATAAAAAGCGTATATGGACCAAGTTAAGTTAGGAAACTTTACATATTATATCCTCTTGAAGAATTACATTCACATCTTTAAGATTCTGAGCAGTGAAGAAATCTGTTTAATTTGGTATTTTCTAATCTAATTGCTCACTTGGTAAAGAATCTGACTGCAATGCAAGAGACCTGGGTTTGATCCCTGGGTCGAGAAGATCCCCTGGAGTAGGCAATGACAACCCACTCCAAAATTCTTGCCTGGTGAATCCCATGGACAGAGGAGCCTGTTGGGCTGTAGTCCACGGGGTCACAAAGAGTCGGACATGACTGAGTGACTAACACACATGCACACAATCTAACAGCAGAATCTATTACATGAAGGACATTTATTAACATCTTCAGAACTAATGTTACAAAGAATGTACTCTAAGAAACATGGCATCATATCATGCTGGTGGTGTTACTGTTCAGTTGCTAAGTTTTGTCCAACTCTTTGTGACTCCAGGGACTGCAGCATGCCAAGCTCCTCTGTCTTCCACTGCTGCTGCTGCTGTAAGTCGCTTCAGTCGTGCCCGACTCTGTGCAACCCCATAGATGGAAGTCACCATGCTCCCCCGTCCCTGGGATTCTCCAGGCAAGAACATTGGAGTGGGTTGCCATTTCTGTCTCCAATGCATGAAAGTGAAAAGTGAAAGTGAAGTCACTCAGTTGTGTCCAACTCTTAGCGACCTCATGGACTGCAGCCTACCAGGCTCCTCCGTCCATGGGATTTTCCAGGCAAGAGTACTGGAGTGGGGTGCCATTGCCTTCTCCTACCTCCTGGAATTTGCTCAAATTCATGTCCATTAGGTTGGTGATGCTATCCAACCATCTCATCCTCTGCTGCCCCTTTCTCCTTTTGCCTTCAATCTTTCCCAGCATCTGGGTCTTCTTCTTCAGTGAGTCAGCTCTTTGAATCAAGTGGCCAAAGTGTTGAAGTTTCAGCCTCAGTATCAGTCCTTCCAGTGAATATTCAGGGTTGATTCTTTTAGAATTGACTGGTTTGATCACCTTGCAGTCCACGGAACTGTTAAGAATCTTCTCCATCACTACAGTTTGAAAGCACAAATTCTTTAGCGCTCGGCCTTCTTTATGGTCCAGCTTTCACACCTGGACATGACTACTGGAAAAACCACACCTTTGACTATACAGACCTTTGTCAGCAAAGTAATGTCTCTGCTTTTTAATACATTGTTTAGGTTTGTCATAACTTTCCTTCTAAGGAGCAAGCATCTCTTAATATCATGGCTGCATTTTATCATATAACAAAATAAACAACAAACTTTCAATTTTAGATGTATGAGGCAACTCAGAAACATGTTTTTGACATGGAGTTGCCCAACTGTATGCAAAAGCAGAGAGGCTAGTATAATAAATTCCATGTGCATATCACCTAACTCAGCACTTGTCATTAGCTTCTTCATACCACCACTCATTTCCCCAACCACTCATGATTATTTTGAAGCAAATCCTAGACACATGATTTCATCTGAGAACACTTCAGTATGTATCTCTGAAGACAAGGAATCTCTTTTTTAAACACAATTTCAATTATTAGCACACCCTGAAAATGGCAAGTCTAATCCTTAATTTCACTGCTATCTTCCTGACTGTCTATAAATGTTCTAACACTTCTGTGTTTAGCATGTTTTGTTGTGTTTTGTTTTACAGTTTGTTTGAAATAAGATCCAAAAAGGTCCATATGTTACTATTGGTTAATAATTGTTTAAGTCTATTTTAGTAAAGATTCTCCCTCTTTACACTTCATGCGTGCGTGCTAAGTCACTTCAGTCATGTCCCACTCTTTGTGACCACATGGACTGTAGTCACCAGGCTCCTCTGTTCATGGGACCCTCCAGACAAGAGTACTGGAGTGGGTAGCCGTGCCCTCCTCCAGATGATCTTCCCAACCCAGGGATCGAATCCAAGTCTCTTACATCCCCTGCATTGGGAGACAGGTTCTTTACCACTAGAACCCACTCCAGTGTTCTTGCCTGGAGAATCCCAGGGACGGGGAGCCTGGTGGGCTGCCGTCTATGGGGTCGCACGGAGTCGGACACGACTGAAGCGACTCAGCAGCAGCAGTGCCACCTTTATACTTCTTCTTTTGTTATTGTTTAAAAAACAGAAACAAAACTGGCCCCTGTGTCTTCAGCTTTCCCTAGTCCAGATGACATCCTCATGGTGTCTCTTGGTATATTCCTCTGTCCTCTGTATTTCCTATAAGGCACAGCAGCTCACACAGATTCTGGTTTGATTTCTTTGGCAACACTCTTATATAGGTGAGTGGAATACTCCTGATGAGAGACATGCAATGTTCCATGGTTGATCATTGACTAAAAACACTAACTCATTAGGTGTTTCAATTCGTGACGTTTCTATCATCTCTTCTTCATTTATTATCTAGATTACTTCTGCAAAAATAAACACCCTCTTGTTAAATGGTTACATTGGGATACAACGTCTATAGACAGGGCAAGAAAAAAAATCCGATTCTTTCTACTTTAAAATTTTCAAAATATAGTATTGGCTCCCATGAGCCATTAAAGAATTATCAGTGTGTTACCATTTTCTTATTATTGTGGACCACTATATACCCTGGAGAAGGGAATGGCTACCCACTCCAGTATTCTTACCTGGAGAATTCCATGGACAGAGGAGCCTGGTGGGCTATATAGTCTGTGGGATCATAGAGTTGGATACAGCTGAGTGACTAACACTTATGTATTTATATAAACATATTCTATGTGTTAAATTTTTTTAAATTATCACACTTACTGATGCTCAAATTTGTCCCTTTTTGCACAAAGTTCCCGAGTCTTTTTCACACAATCCACATAGCTTTTGATCTGTTTCTGGTATGACAAGATATACCAGGTTCTTGCATTTCCAGCACCAGGCCCGGAATGAATCATTTTTTTCAAGGTGCCCTGGTTTTGTTTTGTTTCTGTTTTTTTAACTGGGAAATGTATTTACAAAACAGTATAAATATGATTTTTTAGAGCTTAATATAGATAAAATTATATCAATAGTATCAATTTTAAAAACATAGGGCTTCCCGGGTGGCACTAGTGGTAAAGAACCCGCCTGACAAAGCAGGAGACGTAAGAGAATTCGATTCCCGGGCGAGGAAGATCCCCTGGAGGAGGGCATGGCAACCCACTCCAGTATTCTTGCCTGGAGAATCCCGGAGAGGAGCGTGGTGGGCTACAGTCCATAGGGTTGGAGTTGGAGACAGCTGAAGCAACTTAGCACATGTGCACATAAGTTTCTTGGTCCTTCAATGGAGTATTTCATATGACAAAAGAGAAAAGCATTTATTTTGAACTTGACTGATGTACTCTCCAAATCTGTTTTTTTCATTTGTCAAATGCAGACTATGATAATCCTTACTCATAGGTTTACAGATTAAACAAGTCAGTACACGTGTAGTTGTTAGAGTGGTGCCGGTGATAGTCAGTGCTTAATAAACATTAATTATGATCTGACAGTTAGCATTAGTTTTGTACTCAGATCTCAACATAGAGTGATTTAAGTTCAAATTATTATTCTTTGACAACTCACAGTTCCCTTTGACTATCCAACACCCCAAATTCCCCTGACCTACTTTGAGGAGTTACATTCCCAGGCAGCAGGGTTCAATTAAGGAAGCCAGGAGAAAAAGCAACCAACTCCAAAGTTATTTTTTGCTTCTTCGAAGGCCATCTGCTGCTATGACCCATTTCGCAACATGGAAATTCATCAGCTGAGTGCAATTTCCCTTCAATCAGTGGCCCACTAAATGGAATTATGTTGCTATCTTTAAATTTGAAATGATCAGACATGGGTTAAAAAATGCCCATTCATCAGTCAAGATTCTGCAGTTAATTGTGAAAACAGAGGGTTCACCACATACCAGGATTTTGGCAGAGAAGTGGAAAACGGGTTTGTTTTCTTTCACCCCTTGGCCCTCGGGCAAATAGCAAACAGATAGTTTGAAGTCTTTCCCTCTGAATTTTTTATTTATTTATTTTTGCCTTGATGCTTCAATGAATGGGTAAACGAATTTATCTTCACAAACCTGGTCCTTTCGAGACTGGACTGATCTCTTTAAGGGGAATCGGTCAGTTGATCTTTGAAGAAACTTTATGGAAATCCGACATTAAAAATAAATTCATGAAAACAAAATGTTTTCAAAATAATGTACAGATGTCTTAGTTATTCTAAAAAGTATCAATGTGTTATTGGACAGGATAATGTACCCAAAATTGCTTTGCAGGATATTATTAGGACAATGGATGAAATTCACATAACATGGTAGATTAAAGTATTATATCAGTATTAAATTTCCTGAATTTGATAGCTGCTTTGGTCTCAGAAAATACACACTGAACTAGTAAAGGGGCATGATGTCTGCAGAGTTCTCTCAAATGGTTCAGAGAAGATTAACGTATGTCTGTGTGCAGAGAGGGAGGGAGGGAGCGTGCAGGACACAGAGCACTCAAATGTGGCCCACGCTGAAAACCAGTAAAAACTCAAGAAACTGGATGAAGGGTATAGGAGAGCTCTTGATACGATTCTTGACACTGTTCTGTAAATTTAAAATTATTTCAGAATAAAATATTTAAAATTAATTCATTAAAAAGTGAGATAATGTATACCAAGTACATAGCTCAATGTCTACTACACAGAGGTATTAATATCAAATCTGCAGAACTTGGATATGCATCTTTGTGCTGCAAAGTTGTACTACAATAGGTTTCAAAATTAAACAAAATGGTACTTTTTCCATCAAGATGAACTTTAAAACAAAAAAATAGAGCTACCATATGATCCAGCAATCCCACTCCTGGCATATATCTAGAGAAAACCATGGTTCAAAAGGATACATGCACCCAAGTGTTCATTGTAATGCTGTTTACAATAGCCAAGCCATGGAAGCAACCTAAATGTCCATCGACAGATGAATGGATAAAGAAGATGTGGTGTGTGTGTGTAATATACATACATACATATATATATATATATATATATATATATACACACACAATGGAATATTACTCAGCCATTAACAAGAATGAAATAATGCCATTTGCAGCAACATGGATGTACCTGGAGATTTTCACACTAAGTGAAGTAGGTCAGCAGAGAAAGACAAATATCATATATCACTTACATGCAGAATCAAAAAAGTGATACAAATGAACTTATTTACTAAATAGAAATAGAGTCAGAGGTGTAGAAAACAAATTTATGTTTACCTAAGGGGAAAGGTAAGAGACACCTGTATGAGAGTCATGAAGTGACAGTGAGAACCTGGTATGGAACAACTGATTGGTTCAAGATGGAGAAAGGAGTTGTATGCTGTCACCCTGCTTGTTTAACCTATATGCTGAGCACATCATTAGAAATGCCAGACTGGATGAGTTACAAGTCAGAATCAAGATAGGCGGGATAAACATCAACAACCTCAGATGTGCAGATGATACCACTCTAATGGCAGAAAGTGAAGAGGAACTAAAGAACCTCTTGATGAGGGTGAAGGAGGAGAGTGAAAGAGCCAGCTTAAGACTAAATATTAAAAAAACTAAGATCATGGCATCCGGCTCCATTACTGCATGGCAAACAGAAGGGAAAAATGAGAAAGTAGTAACAGATTTCCTCTTTTTGGGCTCCAAAATCACTGTGGACAGTGACTGCAGCCATGAAATCAGAAGACAATTGCTTCTTGGCAGGAAAGCAATGACAAACCTAGACAGTGTGATGAAAAGCAGAGACATTACTCTGCTGACAAAGGCTATGGTCAAGGCTGTGGTCTTCCCAGTGGTCAATAATGGTTGTGAGAACCGGACCATAAACAAGGCAGAATGCCAAAGAATTGATGCCTTCAAACTATGGTGCTGGAGAAGACTCATGGGAGTCCCTTGGACAGCAAGGAGATCAAACCAGTCAATCTAAATGGAGGTCAGCCCTGAATATTCACTGGAAGGACTGATGCTGAAGCTCCAGTATTTTGGTCATCTGGTGTACACAGATGACTCATTGGAAAAGTTTCTGATGCTGGGAAAAATTGAGGGCAGAAGGAGAAGAGGGCGTCAGAGGATGAGATAGCTAGACAGCATCACTGATGCAATGAACACAAACTTGGGCAAACTTCAGGAGATGGTGAGGGACAGGGAGGCTTGGAGTGCTGCAGTCCATGGGGTCACAAAGAGTCAGACACGACTGGGTGACTGAACAACAAGTGGAATGGTGTGTGCATGCTCAGTCGCTCAGTTGTGTCTGACTCTTTGTGAGTCTCTTCATGGACTGTAGCCTGCCAGGCTCCTCTGTCCTTGGAATTTTCCAGGCAAGAATACTGGGGTGGGTTGCCATTTCTTACTCCAAGGGGAAAGGTGGGGGGAAAAAACAGGAGCTTAGGATTAACAAACTATTGTATATAAAATAGATAATCAACAAGGACCTACTATATAGCACAGGGAACTCACTCAGTATTCTGTAATAACTAAACGGGAAAAGAATTTGATAAAGAATACATATGTGTATAGCTGAATCTCTTTTCTGTACACCTGAAACTAACACAACATTGTAAATTAACTACAGTCTAATATAAAACAATTTTTTAAAAATCGGGGGTGGAGTGTGGCAATGGAAGGGTATTCCATGTTCCAAATGACATCAGCTTTTAGAGAGCCTTCTTCAGTGTGCCAGCTGGTGAGCTCCTAATTCTTACTCCTCAGCTTATCAGTTCCTAACAGCTTCATGAAGGTCTTGTTATAGAATTTTACATGGAAGCTGAATAACGTGTTCAAGGTCCCACAGCTAGTAAAAACCTGGGACTTCACCCAGACCCAGATCACCAACTTCAGAGCATATGCGATTTCCATGAAGTCACAGGAAAGAGCATGCGCTAGAGAAGACGAGGCCCGGAATTTGTTGCTGATCCGCAGGACGCAGACGATCAGCAGTACTTGCTCGTGTGTGGTTGGGTTGCTTAATGAAAAGGTAGGTAAAGGGCTCAGACCTGTGGCTGACTCCTGGTCAGTTAGCGCTCCACAAATATTAACTTATTATTAGTCTTGTGAAAAGACATTTAAACACTGGATGGTAACATTGTCAGATGGCTTTGCACCTTATAGAACATTCATTTCCAAAGAGTTTGGGTTTGTGACTAAATATCGATAGAGAGTTCTCTGTGTGGTTCTCGCTACTGTCCCTGAAATTTTCTATTTTGCTTTTTCTAGCTTCAGAAATTCCACCATATGCCAGCATTGTGACTTTGGGTGAGTCACTTAATCTTTCTTGCCTCCGTTTCTTCATCTGTAAATGGGAATAATAACCCTACGATATCACAGGGTTTTTATGACTCTCTCATACATAGCTTCCTTTGTGAGATTCACCCACACTGATGTTTGGTGTTATAATGTGTTCATTCTTATTCCTGTACCGTGTATCAGTACATGGATATGACAATTCATTTGTCCATCCTACTCTTCGTGACTGTTTGTGTAGCTTCCAGTATGCACAGTGCTGTGGTCAACATTCCTCTACACTTCTTCCGGTGAACATACGTAAACATTTCCGGTGGGCATAAAGACAGGGACAAATAGGTATTCAGGAGGCGGTATCAGTTTACAGTTCTACCAGGAGTGTACCATAGTTTTGCTTGTTCCCTGCTTTTGCCAAAACTTGACATTTTTCTTGTACATAAGTTTTTGGGTTTTTTTTTCTTTAATTTCTGTGGGATAGGTTGTCAGAAGTGAGATTACTAAGTCAAAGTGTGTATGTGTTTTTAACTTTAACAGATGTGGCCAGACGGTTTTCCAAAAGGTCTGCATAACTGCACATTTTCACCAAGAATACAAAAGAATACTCTTCTCCCTACATCTCTACCAACAATAAACACTATTCCTCTTTTTAATTTTTGCCATTCTGATGGGTATAAAATAAAATGTTATTTTAACTTATACTCCATACTATTAATGTTTATATATTTGTGGCCTCTGGATTTGTCCTTCTATTGAAGGATAGAAGGATATTGGGAAGGATATTGAATTTGTGACTGGTCAGAAAGATTAAGGGCTTCCCAGGTGGAGCTAGTGGTAAAGAATTTGTCTGCCAATGCAGGAGACATAAGAGATTCAGGTTCGATTCCTAGGTGGGAAAGATCTCCTGAAGGAGGACATGGCAACCCACTCCAGCATTCTTGCCTAGAGAATTCCATGGACAGAGGAGCCTGTCCTGTCCCTGGGGTTGCACAGAGTTGGACACAACTGAAGCAACTTAGCATGCAAGAAACTAATAGTGTTATCCCATTAAAAAAACAAAAACCCACGCACAAAAAAATCCTCTCTGTGAAGTTGTAAATTCTCTATCTCTGCATGTGTCCAGGATGAGGCTGCTTGTTTACATCTCAAAAATGTGTTCGGTGGATTCTTCTGTTGAGTTGGAGACAGCCTTGGAAATGTGGTTCCAAAAGCAGGCCATGAGGAGAATCAAATTAGAAATTTTAACATGCAGATTCCCAGTATCCTGCCTTGAAGACTTTGCTGAAGAAGACCTGGGAGAGGCCCAGGAATCTTTATTTTGCAACATGGACCAAGTGATTCTGATTAACCTGTGTACAGCCCACTTTTGAGAAATACTGGACTAGAAGATGTCTGTCTTTGAATTTCAAAATGATCGATTTTACCAGCTGCTATTGGCAGCTCAGTGGTAAAGAATCCACCTGCCAATGCAGGGGATGCAGTTTTGAACCTTGATCTGGGAAGATACCCTGGAGATGGAAATGGCAACTCACTCCAGTGTTCTTGCCCAGAGAGCCCCACGGCACATAGTAGAGTCTCAGTAAATCTATCTCAGATAGATAAATGAATGAAAGAAATCAGAACTAGGAGCTAAGAATTGGAAATAAGGAATACTGAAGTGAAAGAGAAAAAAAGCACACAAGACTGACTGATCTGGTTCTAAGAGTATGGAAAACCGGAAGACCTCAAACAGGCTCCTTATATCATAGTTCTATGGTTAGATGGCATCACCGACTCAATGGACATGAGTCTGGGTAAACTCTGGGAGTTGGTGATGGACAGGGAGGCCTGGCGTCACGGGATCACAAAGAGTTGGACCTGAACTGAAACAATGGCATATAGGTAGGCAATGAATGGAGAGAATATTCTCCAGAATTCTTCATATAAAACCACTGTATAGGTCTGAAAAAAATACTTTAATAAGCCCTTTGAGATAGTAGGTGAGAGCCCCAAGGAATCTGGGATGGGCCTGGTGGCCAGTGTAGGAGGAGGGATTTATTGATAACTCCAGGATGGTGAGGGGAGGAGAAAAGGAAGTGTGGGGAGTGTAGAGGAGCCCAGACTTGCCTGAATGCCCCTGTGCTGCGACTGAAGGAGGTCTGCAAAACAACCAGGGCTGCTTGCTGTGGTTGAACTTCTTGCTGAAATGAGAAGAGAGAGCTGGGCAAGCTGTTTAGGAGTCAGCAGGCCTGGAGGTAGCTCTAGTGGTAAAGAATCCACCTACCAATGTAGGATATACAGGAGACGCAGGTTCCATCCCTGGGTCGGGAAGATTCCTTGGAGAAAGGCATGGCAACTCACCCCAGTATTCTTGCCTGGAGAATCCCATGGCCAGGGAAGCCTGGGGGGCTACGGTCCATGGGGTGGCAGAGAGTCAGACATGACTGAAGCAACTTAGCACGCACACACAGGCCTGGAGGTG
Source organism: Bos mutus (assembly GCF_027580195.1). Lineage (NCBI taxonomy): Eukaryota > Metazoa > Chordata > Mammalia > Artiodactyla > Bovidae > Bos > Bos mutus. The sequence continues at coordinate 11,471,297 of NC_091639.1, read as the reverse complement.
GTGAGACTGTTGAGGCTGAGAGACAGAAGGGAACAGGATGCAAGTATTTGCAGACATTATGAGGTGGGTTTTGTGTTATCTCGGGCCATAAAAGTAGGCGTTTGATGAGGTTATCAGACCTCAGGGGGCAGGGAGACTGCTGACATCTTGATTACATGAGTGGGTCTAAGAAATTACATTCTTAGAGGAAAGTTGAACGTGCCTGTCGATAGCTGGGTCTTTCCCTGTGCCAGGCATGGGGCTTATTTCTTTTTTTTGGGGGGGGGGTTTTGTCTTTATCTTTTTAACTTTTTATTTTCTATTATTTAAATGAATTTTAAGAATTAGGGTATAATTGCTTTACAGTCTTGGGTTAATTTCTTCCATATAACAAAGTGAATCAGCTTTGCATAAACACATACCAAAAAAAAAGCATGAGTAGAATTTCAACAGGTAGAGGGTTTAAGTGAGGGCATTTCAAGTCTGGAACGGTGAGAGTAAAGAGATGGGGATGGGAAGTGGCATGTGGTCTGAGGAGCAAGCAGAGCAGATCTGTTGGGTGGAGCAGAGGACCATAACTTCCTTCCTTCTTCTGTGTCTTGACTCTAGGAGTCTAACCATCAACTTATCCCTACTTCTCAGAAGAGCCCAACCACAATGGTTGCCAAGCTCTGGCCAACACATATCGGTGGCTGCACTGATTATTCACTTTGTGCCTGACCTAGACCTGTGCCTTTATTTTCAGTTCATTTCACCCGTGTCCTTCAAGCTAAGCTTAAGTTCTTGGATTTGTTACCTCTGGAGCTTCAGGAGGAGAAAGGATCAAAACACTCCCTGGAACACCCACTGAGGACTTATAATAATTGACTGGCTTCTACCACATAAATTTCACCATTCCTTCATTCATCAAATATTTACTGACCTTATTTATTGAGTCTGAATATTCTTAATTTATATAGAGGGCAGTGTATTAACTGTGGCTCACGGTTTACATGAAGAGCCAGAGAGATTGCCATACCCTAACTAAATGCCCCAGGCCTTTGAGGCTTCACTGGTTTCTGTTCTTGAGTTTCCTGATATTCTAAGACTATTAGTTCAGGGACACCCTTCCCTCTTCTCATATTGTACAAGTATCTCAAGCCCGCAGACTCTGACATTGCTTCTACCAAGCAAAGGGAAAGCACGTTGTCTTAAGTGCTGTGGAAATTCTACTGGAGACAATGAGCAGAGTATCAGAGTGGGTCTCCTATCTGAGCTTTGAGCTTTCTTTCTGCCATCTACACTAAATAAGCAATTATTCCTTTGGGCTTCTTGATGATGCCAGGATCCAGTAAGTGCTGCCAAAGTCCCAAATCAAGCTGGCGGGTTGAGGTTAAAGAAATAGCTCATTCCTCTGCAGGGAGAGGTCACAGCATGCTTCATACTTCAGGCTAGAGAACTCCATTTCCCTATCCTAGATCTCTGAGCACCACTGGCTGTCTTTGGAAAGCTTGAAGTTGGGCCTTGAGCCTTGCTTGTTTCCTTGCAATTTTATGTGAACTGAGTAGTGAAAGCTGCTCAAAGTCCATACTGCTGGAACACAAGATTTTGTTTTACGAACTCAGATGGTCCATGTTTCTGAAAATGATTTCACCCAAAAGCAAAACGAATAGCTGATTCTGTAACACGTACTTTGCTTTCAAAAGCCTCATTATTTTAAAGCATTTCCCCAAGATTTCTCTGATGTAGCTCTATTTTGAAATTCTTTGGTTGTGTAGAAATATGCATAAATAAAATTGAAAAAATTTTCAAATTACTAAATTTTAGATGTAATTTTTCATTTTTTCCAATATAGTTCCCTCTCCATTGCTATAATAAGGAAGACTGTCATTCTTACTTGGAAGTTTGGGCTCTACATTTTTGGATTTTTCAGTGCTTTCTCCATCCTCATTGTAACCTTGGGCATATTTTTTTCTGAGAGACATTTGCTTGGCTGTGAGCTTCACAATGGCAGAATTTTGTTGCATGAATAAATGAATGAATACATGTTTTTCCCCCAAGTATGAATCTGCCATCATTCTAAACATTTCAATTCATTTCTATTCAACTCAGTTCCAATTTAATTTTTATAAACCAGTTAAAGAATGGGAAACTGGACAGAGTGACCATACTTTAACACCACAGGTATCCAGACCTGGTTTGGGAAGATTTTGCCAGAAGAGCAGCCTAGGGGTCACTATTACTAGTCAAGCATGTAGACTTTGAGCTACAGGAAGAATGGGACAGGCTTCAAGTTGAGAATGTTTGTTGTTGTTGTTCAGTCACTCTGTCGTGTCCAACTTTTTATGATCCCATGGACTGCAGCACACCAGTCTTCCCTGTTCTTCACCATCTTCCAAAACTTGCTCAAACTCCTGTCCATTGAGTCAGTGATGCCATCCAACCATCTCACCATCTATCATCCCCTTCTCCTCCTAACTTCACCCTGTCCCAGCATCAGGGTATTTTCTAATGAGTCAGCTTTTCAAATTCAGGTGGCCAAAGTATTGGAGTTTCAGCTTCTGCATCAGTCCTTCCAATGACTATTCAGGATTGATTTCCTTTAGGATTGACTGGTTTGATCTCTTTGCAGTGCAAGGGACTCTCAAGAGTCTTCTCCAACACCACAGTCCAAAAGCATCAATTCTTCAGCGCTCAGCCTTCTTTTTGGTCCAACTCTCACATCCATACTTGACTACTGGAAAAACCAATTGTCCTTTTGTGCCGGGAGCCAGCGTGAGGAACTCCGCCCCTGGCAAAGGTCATGAGGAAGGAGGCTCGGCATACGCAAAGGCGGGATCGAGCCTCAGGAGTTCCCCCTGGAAATTCTCAAGCATCTACCCCTAAAACCAGAGTCTGCCTACTTTACTGCTTTGGGCTCTCACCTACACCTCTGACTTTACGGGGGGCTGTCCTGGGTGTGACAAGAGTGTTTTAGTTCACAATTGTGAGAGGCATGAGATGTTCTAAACTGTCTGAATACAGATTCCTTTGAGCAGTTAAAAGATTGATTAGAAATTGTATTGGTGAAGGGTTTTTCACTTGTTGGGCCAATGTTTGCTGCTAAGTTTCCATATCCCTTACCTGCTGTGTCCCTGGCAGTGTATTGATTAATATAATTGGTGTAAGAAGTAGCTTTAATGTTTGTAACCTTGGACCCTTGAGTTAATTCTTTTTCTTGTTATAGCCCACCACACCTTTGCCCTATTGGAATGCAACTTTATCTAATGCTTTTGGAGGGTGGCGCCTGACTAATCACCTTTAGAGAAAAATAAGTTTTCTGAAGAAAGGGTCTTAAAATGTTAACAGGCCTCTGGGCCAGAAGATGATGCAAATCACCTAAACTTTTGCATATGATAAGTTTGCAGGAAGAAAGCCTGGCTTACTGCATGACTCTACCCCTTCCCCCATTATCCTCTATGCATAACTTAAGGTATAAAAACTATTTTGGAAAATAAAGTGTGGGCCTTGTTCACCGAAGCTTGGTCTCCCCATGTCGTTCTTTCTCTCATCTTCTGGCTGAATTATTCAGCCTCTTTTCTCCACTAAATTGTCTCACTGAGCTATCCTTATTCTATTACTCTTTATATCCTTAATTAACGTTTAATTAAGCAATTGTTTCCTGATCCTCGCTTCGAATTCCCTGGATCCACCGGGGCTGGACCCTGGCACTTTTGTATCAATTTTTTAACTTAAAGAATTTATAACTCGTGGTATCTGTGGTGTGGAAGTGAAAAGAGAGACTGGTCTTCTAGAAGGACAGTTAGATGCTAAAATGGAAAACCCATCAGCGAATCCCCTCTTTCAGTGGTGCAGGAACATGTGAGCATAGCACATCCAAGCACACCCCCCACCAAGTGGCATTAGCCTTTTATGTGTTCAAGACCAGGCCATCGCACAAACAGGAGGTTAGCATAGGCTCAAACAAGCATAATTAAAATTCCACAGGAAAGCTAGACCTCACTGACCCAGAACCATAGGCAGGGAGAGGATCGGGAGAGAGCTGTATTCTGCAGTCGGTATAACAGGACGAGAGTCAGGAGCAATGTCCACAGAAAGAGGACACCCTGGATTCCCCTGCATCTCTGCATTAACAATGCGCATCTTTGTCTCTGCATGTGTAAACAGTGTTTCTGATTGCACATTCTCAAGGGATGTCTGGGGACTGGTTCAGTTTAAAGTGCTAGGAAAGCAAAAGATGAAAACACCAAATTCCTTAAGCTGGGTGTACCACAGAGCCCATGAACCCGATACTTCAAGTCATACCTAGCAATCCCCCAAAATGTTATAATTAGCTATAATAATCCTGACCACCAATCACCATCAAGATAGAAGAGCAAACACTCCATTTGAAACCCTAGAGGAATGTGAGAGCTCCGTATAATAAAGTCCCAGGTACTTTTTAAGAGTTCTTATTTCTGCTTCCTCCTACTCTCAAGCCTTCCAAAAAAAAATAATCAAAATTTTCAGGCATTTCTGTTTGGAACCACTTTACTAGACGTAAGCCTCTGTAAGTTTTAGTTCAAGGGCCTCAACTTTCACAGTGTAATTTAAATAGATTCTGAGTCATACTTTTCTTACCATAAAACAGAGCCTGGAGAGCTCTTAGAGGGTGAAAAGGAGTTATTCTAGTCAGGGTGTATCCACCAGGACAGTGGATGCTTTGGGCCCCACCTCTCTCCTAGTTTTCCCCTTCTAACTTCCCCTAAAGGTTGCAAAGTTTCCCTTCCAACAAAACAACCTACCCTCGGTCCAGCTCCTTGACTTATTCATGGTTGAGGAGAACTCTCTGAGAATCTCTCTTTGCATAACACTGGTCTTTCTGTCATTGCTCTGCTGCTGCTGCTGCTGCTGCTGCTAAGTCGCTTCAGTCATGTCCAACTCTGTGCGACCCCATAGACGGCCTCCCACCAGGCTCCCCGATCCCTGGGATTCTCCAGGCGAGAACACTGGAGTGGGTTGCCATTTCCTTCTCCAATGCATGAAAGTGAGAAGTGAAAGTGAAGTCGCTCAGTCATGTCCGACTCTTTGCGACCCCATGGAGTGCAGCCTACCAGACTCCTCCATCCATGGGATTTTCCAGGCGAGAGTACTGGAGTGGGGTGCCGTTGCATTGCTCTAGTCTGCACTTAAGTGAAGTTGCTCAGTCACGTCCGACTCTTTGTGACCCCATGGACTGTAGCCTACCAGGCTCCTCCATCCATGGGATTTTCCAGGCAATAGTGGGTTGCCATTTCCTTCTCCAGGGGATCTTCCCGACCCAGGGATCGAATCCAGGTCTCCCGCATTGTAGGCAGACGCTTTACCGTCTGAGCCACCAGGAACGTTCTACACTTAGAACCACCACATTCTAACTCAAGAGACTCCCACCTTCGCAGGATTCCAACTTAGTCCAACGCCATTCTCACCCAACTGAGATTTCACTGACACCATCTGACATCTATGTGACACTTTTTTTCCCCCTGTTGCCCTGTATTTGTCACAAATATATAACATGCCCAAACTCTTCCCATGGCATTTTCCTTACCATTCCCATTTGAATTACTCTTAAAGGGATGCCTCAAACCTCCTGTCTTTTGTTTTTCTAAATTGCTTATTTCTAAAGTACACTAATTGTTTTCATGGCCAACTCTGGTTGCTTTCATCTAAGGAGGTCTGAATGGTTTCCCTGTAAATGAAAGAAGGATGCTGAGCTCCCATCTGAGAATCCTGGGCCCCGAGGCAGTTAATTACTAGCAGAGCATCTCAGGGAACTGTATTGTTCTTGTGTTTCAAAGGAGCACACTGGGTGGAAGGCAATTTCTTGAGTGGAGAGATGAAGGCTTCGAGAGCCCTGGAGCCAAGTCTGACTCCAGCATCACCATAAAAGGAGAGGGCGTCTAACCACAGAGGGCCGTTCATCCCCCACTACAGTCCCAGATGCGAACTGGGCAAACCTGGCAAAAGCACGCACTTTCCAGCTACGTGCAATGAAAACCGTCTGCAGGCAGTTCATTTTGATGTCATCCAATTGGGAAGTAAACTCCTTTTTGAAGTCTAACTTATTAATTTTGCTCACTGACCTCATGGCATCCGGTCCCATCACTTCATGGCAAATAGATGGGGAAAGAGTGGAAACAGTGTCAGACTTTATTTTTTTGGGCTCCAAAATCACTGCAGATGGTGATTACAGCCATGAAATTAAAAAATGCTTACTCCTTGGAAGGAAAGTTTTGACCAACCTAGACAGCATATTAAAAAGCAGAGACAACAAAGGTCTTCGTCAACAAAGGTCTGTCTAGCCAAGGCTATGGTTTTTCCAGTGGTCATCTATGGATGTGAGAGTTGGACTATAAAGAAAGCTGAACACAGAAAAATTGATGCTTTTGAACTGTGGTGTTGGAGAAGACTCTTGAGAGTCCCTTGGACTGCAAGGAGATCCAACCAGTCCATCCTAAAGAAGATCAGTCCTGGGTGTTCATTGGAAGGACTGATATTGAAGCTGAAACTCCAATGTTTTGGCCACCTGATGCCAAGAGCTGATTCATTGGAAAGGACCCTGATGCTGGGAAAGATTGAGGGCAGGCGGAGAAGGGGACGACAGAAGAGATGGTTGGATGGTATCACCGACTCAATAGACGTGAATTCAGGTGGACTCTGGGAGTTGGTGATGGACAGGGAGGCCTGGCGTGCTGCAGTTGATGGGGTTGCAAAGAGTCGGACACGACTGAGGGACTGAACTAAACTGAACCTCAAGTCACTTTGGATGTTGAACAGTTATTCATTATACCACACACGGCACCCAGAAGACATGAGGAATTCTGTGTGCTCTCCCCTTCTTCACACTCTAAGTAGCCTATCCACAGGCATAGCTTCAATCAGCTCCACTTACAGTAGGATGCTCTGGGCAAGAGGCTGGACCACTAGGTGGTACTCTAATGATGTGGCCTGCTGATGGGCATGTATTTTTATTGTATTTTTAAAATAAAACATCTTATATTAATAAGTATATTTAAGCAGATAACAACCTAATTTTGAACAAAATTTGACATTTAGACACTAACCCCCATTTTATGATTTTGATGTCACAATTTACAACTTTAAAAAATTGTATTTCCATTAACCAATTGTATTATAGTTTAGGTTATTTTTAATACTTTTGTCCTTTAACTTTCATTCTAGTGTTATGAATGATCTATTCACCACCATTATGACATTAGCATATTCAGGACTTTATATATTTACCTTTACAAATGAGTTATAACTTTGTTTTGTTTTCCTGCTAGTAACTAGTATCTTTGTTTCAGCTTGAAGAACTCCCTTTAACAATTTCTTGAAGGCTAGTCGAAGGGTGATGAACTTGTCTTCACCTTTTGTTTGTCTAGAAAACTCTTTATCTCTCCTTCAGTTATGAAGCAAAACCTTGTCTGATAATGTATTCTTGATTGGCAAGTTTATTTCTTTCTTTCAGGATTTTGAATATATCATACCACTCCATTCTGGCCTGTAAAGTTGCTGATGAAAAATCTGCTGATAGTCTTATGAGGATTCCCACGTATGTGAATAAGTGGCTTTTTTCTTGCTACTTTTAAAAGGCTTTCCCTGGCTTTAGCTTTTGACAATTTAATTATAAAATGTATAGGTGTGAGGCTGCTGCTGCTGCTGCTAAGTCATTTCAGTCATGTCCGACTCTGTGTGACCTCAGAGACGGCAGCCCACCAGGCTCCCCCATCCCTGTGATTCTCCAGGCAAGAACACTGGAGTGGGTTGCCATTTCCTTCTCCAATGCATGAAAGTGAAAAGTGAAAGTGAAGTCGCTCAGTCGTGTCTGACTCTTAGCCACCCCATGGACTGCAGCCCACCAGGCTCCTCCGTCCATGGGATTTTCCAGGCAAGAGTACTGGAGTGGGTTGCCCTTGCCTTCTCCAGAAGGAGTCAATTCCATAACCTCCACCAGAAGGTCTGTTTGGTTGTGTGAAGGGTCTTGGTATGCAATGACTCATAACCAAACTTTCCGCTCATGTGCCATAGAGAAGAAGTCAACCCAAACCCAGAGTATCAGATCTAAGGTGGTTTCACAGTCACCAGCACACTGGCTGTGTAAATACAAAATGGACTGAGACCCTTCAGTTCAGTCGATCAGTCGTGTCCAACCCTTTGCGACCCCATGAATCGCAACTCGCCAGGCCTCCCTGTCCATCACCAACTCCCGGAGTTCACTCAGACTCACGTCCATCGAGTCAGTGATGCCATCCAGCCATCTCATCCTCTGTCATCTCCTTCTCCTCCTGCCCCCAATCCCTCCCAGCATCAGAGTCTTTTCCAATGAGTCAACTCTTCGCATGAGGTGGCCAAAGTACTGGAGTTTCAGCTTTAGCATCATTCCTTCCAAAGAAAGCCCAGGGCTGATCTCCTTCAGAATGGACTGGTTGGATCTCCTTGCAGTCCAAGGGACTCTCAAGAGTCTTCTCCAACACCACAGTTCAAAAGCATCAATTCTTTGACGCTCAGCCTTCTTCACAGTCCAACTCTCACATCCGTACATGACCACTGGAAAAACCATAGCCTTGACTAGACAAACCTTTGTTGGCAAAGTAATGTCTCTGCTTTGAGAGGCAAAGTCTGAATCATAGAAGACATATTTCTTTTAAAGCAGTATGAGACCCTTCCTTTTCCTTTTCCTTTTCTTTCTCTCAAGTGTCTCAGATGGGAGATTTGTGATCTGTTCCACAAATATTAAAATAAAAATGATTATTTTTTCAAGGAAATGAAATCATGGACTACATATTAAATTTGCTTCTTCTGATCTTGCCCAAAGATCTTGCCATCAAGAATGAACCAGGAGTCCAGGTTCAAGAATGTGAAAGGTTGGATTCTTACATATTCCTTTCTCGTTGCCCCTTACATCATCCTTCCCAGGAAGCAAGATGATGGTATTAATGGCTGCCTCTCTGGAGCACGTGTGGAACATATGTTCTTCAAAATGTAGTTGCTGGTACAGGAAGTGGCAAGTTAAACTAAGGCAGGAATATTCTTGGAACAACCTCTTTCTCCAGATGGTCTTCCCCACTCCTTGACCTACTTGATGTTCAGGAGGCTGGAAACTCTCTCTTTTCTGAGGATCATCTGTTTCTCCCAGGGATCTAATATTATGTCAGTTCAACATGGTAATGAAAAAACCATAATATGCACAGGAGTACAGCCACTTCAATAACATTTTCCTTTTTTTTTTTTTTGCAGTTCAGCCAATGACCTCTAGGTGGTGGTAAAGGTTCCAACCAGTTTTTATGACCAGATTGAATGGCTGTCCTCATATTGCTCTACAGGGTCTTAAAAAGTTAATTGACAGCACTTGGGGGAAGTGGACTGCTCTCTCCTGGTTTCAGTATGACCTTTATTCCCCCTGATTCTCAGTGGAATGTGTTTTTACTGCATATTTACATTTACTAAATGCCTACTAACAGTTTTCTGGTGTGTTATTCATTTGTGTCACTGCAACAAAACGAGCATGGACTTTGGAACTGGCACGCTGGAGTTGGACTCCTGGTTAAGCTGCCTACTAACCTACTGACCTCAGGCAAGTTGCTCTTGGACATAGGATTCCTTGGCTGAAAAATGGGATTCTTAACCACAGTCTAATTCCATACTGTTGTATGAAGAATCGAGTGCTTAACAGGCATTCAATTTTGTTTTATTTCCTTTTGCTGATGAGGAAATAGAGGATGTGTTATAGGTTCCATATGTATGTTTTATACAACCAATCTACGGCTCTAATGAGACGACATAAACTACATGGTAGATTGCAACCATTACAGTAAACTCGATCCCAACATATTTATACTTTCATGGAAATAAACTTGGGTTAGTTCCCTTCTCCCCTATTTGCTTGAAGGGTGCAACTCTACATATCCTCAGGTTTGGACTGGCTCCTTCTCAAAATGGGTCCTTTGGAGAGTTAACTTCCCGCTGCCCCCCCCCGCCACCCCCCACCGGAGAAAACCAGGTATAGCTATTCCAATTCAAGCCATAAGATTTTGCTATTGCCATTTGTTATATGAAAGATTCATTTGCCTAGGAAACTTAGCTGAAAGCTTTAAACATCTATTTTAAGTTGTTTTTATGGCAATATGTCAATTAGAGTATTTTTTCTTTCTGGCTCATGTATAATTTTTAAAGACTCCAAAAAGTAGGCATGAGGTATGAATTCAACTTTTGAGAGGTAAAGGTGCCCAAAGTAGGAAGGGTCATACATAGCAGAGGTAGAATTTGATCTCAGGTTTTTAAGATTCCAGATCACATACAGCATTCACCGTTAAAAGTAGTCAGGGCTTTGATCACAAAGGTCTTGAAATCCCCAGCACAACAGGGCAGGCTAGAGTGGGGATCACACCCCTCACTGAATCAGTTGCCCTGAACTAGCAGATCTTAGCAGAAACCCGTTTCTTTTATCTCCCCTATTCTAATTCAAGAGATGCTGTTTTAGAAGAAACACCATGAGGGCAGATTCTTTGACCAGCTGCTATTTTCCTTCAACTAACCAAGAATCTTTCAACCCAAGTGCGGCCCAGTGGGGAGGGAGAGAAGAGACAATGGGTGTTGAGAAAGGTGGGGAGGAAGAGTAAAGTCCCCTGGGGTGGGGAGGTGATGGGCACAGAAGCCCCAGGTGGGGCTCCTTGGAGAGGATGTAGTTAAGCCTGCTTTGCAGTGAGCATAACTAAAGGCTATGCCAAGTGCTCTAGAAAAGCTCCTCTTCCAGCCAGACTCTGCTTTAGAAGGAAGTTTTAGAGAACTGAACTGATGATAATCAGTCTGTAATGGAACGGAAACCTCGGGTGTTTGGACAGACATCCTAATTTTTTGAGGTCAGTGTTCTATCAGGTCAGGGAGTGTAGACCAGGTATCTGAATCAAACCTCAAGTTGGGAAAGAGCTCGGCATTTCCTTCTCAACAGTGCTGGTCCACAGCTTTTCCATGAAACCATTTGCGGATTGGGGTCAGATGGGACAGGAAGGGAAAGGAAGAGAGAGGCATGAAGTCTTGAAGGAGCCTGTTGTGCTGTTTTAAGACCAAGATCGTAGGTTGTTTGTGTTAAGTTTGTGTGATGTAACTAAAATGGACTCAGGTGGCAACATATTAAATATTTCAACTTTTCTTCTTTTTTTTCCCCTTGTGGCTGGATGGATGGCAAGCAGGAGAGGGGTGGAGTGAGTTAAAACAGATTATTTAAAAAACCAAATGCTGCCATAAATAAGAGTACACTTTGTCCATACAAATGCTGATTGCTTAAAACTCAGGACCTGGGTGCTTCTATTTAAACCTCTGGAAAATGAGTAGATTTGCTTGTGTTCTGGGATTTACTGCTCTCCTTTCAACCCTCCAGACAAATTACAGGGTGACCTGGTAGACCAGTGGGGTCTGTGGGAAAAAAGTGAAACACCTTTTCAAAACTGAAAGTGGCTCAGTTGTGTCTCTTTGCGACCCCATGGACTGTATAGTCCATGGAATTCTCCAGGGCAGAACACTGGAGTGGGTAGCCTTTCCCTTCTCCAGGGGATCTTCCCAACCCAGGAATCAGACTGGGGTCTTCTGCATTGTAGGCAGATTTTTCACCAGCTGAGCTACCAGGGAAGCCCTGCCTTTTTCAAAAGGAGAACGTATTCAGTGCAATCTGTTGTCCTTGAGTTTAAGCTCAAAACCTTTACTTTACTGAATCCAAGTTAAAAAAGAAAATAGGTATGGGGGGTGGGGGTGGGGGGTAAGGGTGGGGAGTCTACAAGGGGAAGGAGTAAAACATTAAACAATGTCAGGATGTAGACAGCAAAATCTAGACTGTAGAAAAAGTCCAGCTAGTCCAGGCTGTGAAGAAATGATCAGGTTTCTCTTAGGAAAAAAAAAAGTTGTGCCCAATGCAAGAGAGGTACAAAGAGAGAATTTTGTACATCAAAGGGACTGGAGACATGTCAAACAATTGCAAAATATAGATCTTATTCTGATCCGGATTAAAATAAATGAGTTAAATAACTCAAAAAATACTTATGAGGCAATGGGCAAAAGTGAGCACTGACTGGATATGAGATCATATTAAGGAATTACTGTCCATGTGTGAGATGTGATAGCAGAATAGTGGTTATGCTTTGAAAAAGAGCCCTGCTCTTTCTAGAGGAGATTACAGTCTTGGATTTGCTTCAGAATACTGGGGCAGGTGGAGACGCAGGGAGGCATCCAGGGAGTGATTGAAAGTATATGTTCAATGAGATTGGCCTTAAGGGCATAACTGTTGAGGTTGGGGGTTCTTTATAGGTACGACTTCCAAAAGGACAAGAAAGCTTTATCTCTATGTTGGGCAGGATAACAGCACAATCAAAACATACATATTTTTGTATGTATTTGAAATATTCCGTAATAAAATGTTAATGGCAAAAATTCGTTATATCATGCTGTGATCTTTTGAACACTAGAGCCATCCTCTCTAAAAGCCTGATGGTATTGGGTAGGTATCCCCAAAGACTAAGAGAACATTCCCCTTCTAATGTCATTTTTGTGTTAACTCAAACAAATTCCCTGTCTCGCTCCGGATCCAAACCACAAGCAGTCCTTTTTAAAATTCTACTCACAGAAAATATGATAAAAAAGGAACTGAATGGAATCTGAATGCAAAGGAAAGGGAACTAAACTACAGTAAGGACATTCTAGGGCCAAGGTTAAGATCCCCAGGGGACTGAAACGTACAGCTGGCCTGGGCAGCCAGCTATGCCCCAGGCCCCGCAGCTGGCTGGACAACAGCCGTCGTGGGTGATGTCTAGGCCCACCTCGTATTTGTATCTTTTCCCTTGTGTACTTTGACATGTCACAAAACTCAGGATACTTTTGCTTCCTAGTTAAAATAATGAACTTTGCAATGGATTTTTTCCCAGGTTTCCTGACCAAGCACCATATACTTAAATGGCTCTTAAGGCTAAAGTGGCTTGAGTGTCTTTGAAATGCTTTTGAGGAACTGAGCCTGGTTCCTCTTTATGGACATCTTGAGGAAGACGCAGCTACATCTTCTGGGTAGTGACTCCAGCTGCTTCCAAAAGAACAAGAGAGCTTTATCTCTATGTTGGGCAGGATAGAAGGACAATCAAAACTAAGGGTCTTGGAAAATACTAACTCAGAGATCACGGTTAAGGACTGACTGTTTTCTAGGACAGACTGTGGAAAACAAGAGCCAATGATAAACAGGAACGCGAAAAGTGTGTCATGACCTGAAGCCACCAGACTGGCCTCAAGGCAGGCTCCCACATTCTCATGACCGTGAGCTAGCAAGGCCTGGAGGGGGACTGTTTCTGTTTCACTTTGCAGGTTTGACCCAACAAGTTCCCAGAATGAAAAAAGACAGGAGCAGCAGAAAAGGATCAGAGGAAAGAAAAGAGGGCTGTTGATCAGCAAATTCTTGTAAAAGGAAGGCAGTGAATCTGTCCCTCCTGAGACTCTGATTCTGCATCTTGATTTTCTTCCAAACAAACCATTTCCCCATTTCACTCCACCCACCATTCGTCTTCACCATAACAAGCCTAAATATACTTCTGAGTGAAAAAGCAAACTGCAAATTGAGCTGACACTAGTAGGTACTTTGAAAAGTCTGATAGAGAGTTGGAGAATATGATTCTACATTTTTCCAGGTTTTTTTGAGATATAATGTACATATAAAATTGTATCTGTTTAAGGCATACCACTAATGATTTGATACCTGTGTATATTGCAAAGTAATCACCACAGGAAGGCTAGTTAACATCCATTGCTTCACATGGTGGCCAATTTTCTTTTCTTGTGATGAGAACTTTTAAGATGTATCCTCTAAATAACTTTCAAAAATACAAAACAGTGTTATTAATTGTAGTCAACAAACTGTACTTTACATCCCTAGAACTTATTTACTTTATGATTGGAAGTTTGTACCTTGTGACAATCTGCATCCATTTCTCTCACCCCAGTCTCCTGCCTCTGCAATCACTAATCTGTTATCTGCTTTGATTAGTTTTTTGCCTTTTTTTTTTTTTTTTAAGATTCCATATGCAATCAATGCCATTTATTTTGCTTTTCTCTGTCTGGCTTATTTCACTTAGCACATCGCTTTCAAAGTCCATCCATGTTTGTTGCAAATGGTAGGAGTTCTTTCTCTGTCATGGCTGAATAATAGTCCACACACACACACACACGCACACACACGCACACACACACACAATGGAATATTGCTGCAATGAATATGGAAGTGCAGATACTGCTTTGAGATTTTGTTTTAATTTCCTTTGGATATATAACCAGAAGTGGAATTGCTGTATCATATGGTAGTTCTGTCTTGTCTTTAATTTTTAGAGGAACTTCCTACTGTTACCCATAGTAGCTACACTAATTTGCATTCCTTTTCTCTACATCCTTATCAACATTATCATTTGTCTTTCTAGTGATAGCTATTCCAAGAGGTGTCAGGTGACATCTCATTGTGGCCTTGATTTGCATTTCCCCGATGATTAGTGATGAGCACCTCTGCATGTACCTGTTGATCTAATTCTGTATTTTTTTTGGCAGCAGGAGAAAAGGCACACCTATATTATATTTTCAGAGAAGGCAATGGCAACCCACTCCAGTACTCTCGCCTGGAAAATCCCATGGATGGAGAAGCCTGGTAGGCTGCAGTCCATGGGGTCGCTAAGAGTCGGACACAACTGAGCAACTTCACTTTCACTTTTCACTTTCATGCATTGGAGAAGGAAATGGCAACCCACTCCAGTGTTCTTGCCTGGAGAATCCCAGGGACGGGGGAGCCTAGTGGACTGCTGTCTATGGGGTCGCACAGAGTCGGACACAACTGAAGCGACTTAGCAGCAGCATATTATATTTTAAGCTCCTTTAACCTTAAAAAATACACTTTTAACTTTAGAATAGTTTTAGCTTTACAGAAAAATTGTGATGATGGTACAGAAAGTTGCCTTGTACATCACACTCATTTTCTTCTATTATTAACACCTTACATTTTTATAGCACATTTGCCACAATTAGTGAAGCAATAATATTGTTATTGAATAGAGCCCATAATTTACGTGTTTTCTCAGTTTTTACCTAATGTCTTTTTTCTGTTCCAATAACCCATCTAGGTCACATTTAGTCTTCAGTACTCCTTAAGTATCTCTCTCTATGTTTCTGATGACTTTGACAGTTTTGAGGAGTGTTGGTCAGGAATTTTGTAGACTGTCCCACAATTAGGATTCAACTGATGCTTTACTTATGTTTAGACTGGGGTTATGGGTTTGGGGGAGGCAGCTCTTTAACTTTCTCATCTTAACTTCTGAACATCAGATGGTTGTTTCTTTAACTCTCTTCAAAACCAAACTGTTTTACACAGCAAGAAACTTACCCTGAGCAGCTGCTGATCTGTGTCCTGAACATTTATTATTATTTGCCTTCCAGCACTTTTTGCTATTTACTCAGCTAAAGAATAAAAGCATTTTTAGAAATTGGGGATGTGCTTGGCGGTAGCTGCTAAAAAAAAAAAAAGGGTGTGTATAGAACTCATTTCTAATTATAGTTGCTGTGCAGGGAGAGTTAAAAACTTAAAGTAGCATTGGATTATTTTAGTCACAAACATGAATGGTATATAAATTCTCTTTCCTTGTCAAATATCGGATGTGGATTTTTTCTGAAATAATTTGTGTCATTTTCCATTTTTAATTTTAATTGCTACAGGAATCAGGTTTTATCTTTAACACTGTTTCCCAGTGCTGTTTTTGTATCTTCCAGATTTGGAAAGACTATACTAATAAGTACACTAGATTGCATCAAAAAGAAAACTCCAGACCAATATCATTTATGAATATCATAGGAAATAATCTTAAATGAAATATTAAAACACACAATATATCAGCTCATTAAAAATATATAACAAGCACCTGGGATTTATTCTGAGAAGCAGGGGTGATTCATTATTAGAAAATTCAATAATATAATTCTTTATCTTAAGAGACCTAAAAAGAAAGATTATATATAATCATCTCCACAGAGGTAGATAAGGCATCTGGTTATGTGAAATTTCACTCCTGTTAAAAGTATTCAATAGAATAGAAATTGATGACTACTTCCTTTTTATGATCGAAAGCCAAAATTTTAGTAGCATGGTAACACTAAAAACTTTTCAATAACATGATTAACAAGACAAGGATGCATTATCTTTACTACTATTTTACACTGGGATGGAGGTACTAGCCTATACAATCAGATAAGAAAAAGCAATTAGAAAGGTTAAAAAATGGAAAGGAAGGGGCAAAACTCTCTGCAGGTGATAGGGTTTTACATATGTGCAAATTCCAAAGATCCAGTGAAAAACTACCCTAAGCAATAAAAATAGAGTTTCAGGTTATAAAATTAACATATAAAACCAATAACCACCTCATATGGTAATTGAAATCCAATACAAGACACAATGGAAGAGAGAACACTAGTTTTGACAGTAAAAAGACAAAAAGAGCTAGGGATGAACCTACACTTCGGACTTATGTGAGGTCATCTCTAAAACACTGCTCAGGATATAAAAGAAGACCTGAAAAAGTGGAAAGGCACGCTGTGGTCGTGGGTGGGAAGACCCAACAGCATAAACATGCTAGTTTTCACTAAGTTAGTTTATAAGTTTAATGTAATCCCAATAAAGTTAACATTAGGGCTTTCCCCTAGAACAAGACAACTTGATTATAAATTCATCTAGAAGGGGAAAAAAAAAAAAGAATAGTAGGCAAACCTCATAATGCAGAGCATGGGGCTAGCCCTTCCAGAAATAACATATTATGAAGCTTCTGTCTTAAAGCAATGTGATATTGCACAAGAATGGACAGACAGACCAGTGGAAGAGAATAGAAAATATAGAAATAGACGTCATTACATGCACAAATGTAGGATGTAATGAGGGTGGCCTCTCAAATCAGAGAAAAGTTGGATTTTTTATTGGTGGTACTGGGATAATTGAATGACTATTTAGAAAAAGTTAATGTCTTTTTCACACCACATATCTGGATATATTCCAACTGAATCAAAGATCCAAATGTAAAAAGTGAAACCATACAGATACTAGAAGCAAAAATGAATAAATTCCTTTATAGCTTCAGTTCAGTTCAGTTCAGTTCAGTCGCTCAGTCATGTCCAACTCTTTGCGACTCCATGAACCGCACCACGCCAGGCCTTGCTGTCCATCACCAACTCCCAGAGTTTACCCAAACTCATGTCCATTGAGTTGGTGATGCCATCTAACTATCTCACCCTCTGTCGTCCCCTTCTCCTCCTGCCCTCAATCTTTCCCAACATCAGGGTCTTTTCAAATGAGTCAGCTCTTCGTATCAGGTGGCCAAAATATTGGAGTTTCAGCTTTAACATCAGTCCTTCCAATGAACACTCAAGACTGATTTCCTTTAGGATGGACTGGTTGGATCTCTCTGCAGTCCAAGGGACTCTCAACAGTCTTTTCCAACACCACAGTTCAAAAGCATCGATTCTTCTGTGCTCAGCTTTCTTTTTGGTCCATCTCTCACATCCATACATGACCACTGGAAAAACCATAGCCTTGACTAGATGGACCTTTGTTGACAAAGTAATGTCTTTGCTTTTTAATATGCTGTCTAGGTTGGTCATAACTTTCCTTCTAAGGAGTAAGCGTCTTTTAATTTCATGGCTGCAATCACCATCTGCAGTGATTTTGGAGCCCAGAAAAATAAAGTCTGACACTGTTTCCACTGTTTCCCCATCTATTTGCCATGAAATGATGGGACCACATGCCATGATCTTAGTTTTCTGAATGTTGAGCTCTCAGCCAACTTTTTCACTCTCCTCTTTCACTTTCATCAAGAGGCTCTTTAGTTCTTCACTTTCTGCCATAAGGGTGGTGTCATCTGCATATCTGTTATTGATATTTTTCCCGGCAATCTTGAGTCCAGCTTGTGCTTCTTCCAGCCCAGCGTTTCTCATGATGTACTCTGCATATAAGTTAAATAAACAGGGTGACAATATACAGCCTTGATGTACTCCTTTTCCTATTTGGAACCAGTCTGTTGTTCCATATCCAGTTCTAACTGTTGCTTCCTGACCTGCATACAGGTTTCTCAAGAGGCAGGTCAGGTGGTCTGGTATTCCCATCTCTTTCAGAATTTTCCACAGTTTATTGTGATCCACACAGTCGAAGGCTTTGGCATAGTCAATAAAGCAGAAATAGATGTTTTTCTGGAACTCTCTTGCTTTTTCCATGATCCAGTGGATGTTGGCAATTTGATATCTGATTCCTTTGCCTTTTCTAAAACCAGCTTGAACATCTGGAAGTTCACAGTTCACGTATTGCTGAAGCCTGGCTTGGAGAATGATGAGCATTACTTTACTAGCGTGTGAGATGAGTGCAATTGTGCGGTAGTTTGAGCATTCTTTGGCATTGCCTTTCTTTGGGATTGGAATGAAAACTGACCTTTTCCAGTCCTGTGGCCACTGCTGAGTTTTCCTAATTTGCTGACATTGGGGATTGGGGAAATTTTCCTTTGCTATGATTCAGAATCCAGAGCAATTAAAATTATTTTTTACTTCTTAAAAAATACAAACTTGCATAGTGAAAAAGATGACTTTGGTAAAGTAAAATGGAAAATGACAAACTGGGGAAAATATCAGCAACTGAAATCACAAAATGTAATCAATACCTTCCAGCCAGAGACCACCAAGCACACACCTGCAGATGAATGAGTTAGGATTTAAGCCCCTTATAACAATGGAGACTGTATGCCAGGGGCCACCACAGTGGGATTCAGGAAGACTGTCTTGAAAGTGACTTTTTGTAGGAGTTGGGCTTTGGTTAGGCATCATTGGCAAACATTCAAGAAAGTGGAGCTTTGCTCTGCATTGGATCCTGTCAGGAAACAGTAGCAAATCTATTATTGAATACCTTATTAAACTTTATCTCTGGGGCAGGAGAAATTAATCAAGGCTAAAGCCATAATTGGTAGAGAAGCAGCAGTTACTCATGTTAGCTAGTATAGGAAGATGACCATGTTTGTTTTGTTTTCTGTGGTTTACACAGGAATCGTGTTTTTGTCTGTGCTTAGACAAGATTCTCAAATGGTGTTTGTTTTGGTTTGCTTTGTCTATCATGGTTGCAAAGTGACCCTATCTGATGCTAGTGTTCTTTGTGATTTTTATATCCAATGGGGGGACACCCATCTAGCCATCAGTACCAGGCAAACTCCTGGTAGCTCTGAGGTCCAGCTGTGGCAGGCCACTTCTCAAATGTCAGGGACTGCTTCTCTTTCCTACAGAACTAATACCCCCAAAGTCTTCTCTGTATCGTTACAATTTTAGTATATGTGCTGCCTAGGCGAGCACGCTTGCTTCTTGGAAGAAAAGCTATGACAAATCTAGATAGCATATTAAAAAGCAGAGACATCACTTTGCCGACAAAGGTCTGTATAGTCAAAGCTATAGCTTTTCTAGTAGTCATGTACGGATGTTAGAGTTGGACCATAAAGAAGGCTGAGCACTGAAGAATTGATGCTTTCAAAATGTGGTGCTGGTATTATTGGTATACCAATACCAATAATACCAAGACTCTCAATTTCAGAGTCCCTTGGACAGCAAGGAGATCAAGCCAGTCAATTCTAAAGGAAGTCAACCCTGAATATTCATTGGAAGGACTGATGCTGAAGCTGATGCTCCAATACCTTGGCCATCTGATGCAAACAGCTGACTCATTGGAAAAGACCCTGATGCTGGGCAAGATTGAGGGCAAGGGAAGAAGGGGGCGATAGAAGATGAGATGGTTGGAAGGCATCACTGACTCAAATGGACATGAGTTTGAGCAAACTCCGGGAGACAGTAAAGGACAGGGAAGCCTGGTTTGGTGCAGTCCAAGGGGTCGGAAACAGTTGGACACAACGGAGCAACTGAACAACAAAAATCTCTGGAGAGTCATATCACATGAATTTATGTGGGAGGGTGCAGCAAGCAGCATTAAAGAAGGAATACTGTATGTTACTTTCAGTTGTTAATTATTCTTCAATATTCATATGCTTTTGAGGTAAACACTTAAAAAAGTGATGACTAAAAGGCCAAATTTCTAAAGGGAAGATAAGGGTGTTTTAGAAT
This sequence comes from Bos mutus, assembly GCF_027580195.1. NCBI lineage: Eukaryota > Metazoa > Chordata > Mammalia > Artiodactyla > Bovidae > Bos > Bos mutus. The sequence goes on along the minus strand of NC_091639.1, from coordinate 11,451,185 downwards.
CAGACCAGGCACATTTATTAAGCATTCATTCATATATTCATTTAAAAATATATATATATATATATATATATATATATGTATTTAAAGCACCTACTATGTTTCTAATTGTGCTACCAGGTTCTATCCTAAGGTTACCCAAAGGACAAGGTAGCCACTTACATGGAGAGGCATTGTGTTAGAGTGTGCTCAGTTTTGCCTTCATTAAATTAAATTAAAAACCCATTGTCATTTAAACATTTATATAATTACAGGCAGTCATTATCCTGGTTGTTTTCCAAAGGCCAAGTCTGACTCAGTGTGCCTTTGATTACTGACAGAAGGCACTGCAGCAATATGAAACATCTCTGCAGAACAAAGCACACTGAAGAAGCTATTACACAGGAGGTTTAGCTCAGGAGAAAGGAACAGAGAAGCAGCTCGCAGTACAAAGCTCTTTATCTCGGTTTCCAAAGTGCAGTGGTTTAACATTTAAAAAGGCTGCTTTGGGGAACATCTTCTCCTGAAGGTTTCTTTCACACATTTACAGTCAGGAAGTACAATAGAACCATGAACCTCTTCCACTGTCTGGCGAGGATTTTCCTGCTTTTACTTATGTGTTAGATTAAAATAGGGTTTTACTTCCCTTCAAGCCTGAAGACAGGATTACATTTGAGTCTAGGTCGTCTGTTTCAAAATGTGAATTGTTAACCAGGAGATAATGAGACCTGACTTTTAACCAGGCAGTCATGACTGTCGTTGAGTATTGGCATCTGCTGTCCATAAAGTTCCCCGCGGTAAAATGAGCACGAGAGGTCTGTAAATCGCAACACTGTTCCCTCCTCCCCACACCCCCGCGGACCCCTGCACTGACAGTCATTTAGTGCTGGTTTTTCCTGGTCAGAAACAGCTGCCTTAAGAGATTTGAATATTTATTTCTTCACTTATTTTTCTCCTGAGTGTTCTGAACTTTTTATCCCTTAAAAGAATAGAGCGAGCAGAAGTAGACAAGTTCAGAACCCCTTTAGACATGTTTCTGGTTTAGTTAGTTGACAATCCAAACCCCAAAGGAAGACATGTCCCCGGTATTGGGTATCTTGCCAACATGTCTGAATCCTGCTTCCTATTTCATGAAAATGCTAGGGTTGTACCAACTTGTCGTTACACGGTTTACAAAACAAAGTGATCCCAAAGATAAAGTCATTAAAAGAGTATTGGCCTCCTAGATTTCTGATACTGAAAAAGTAATGAGATGGATTTCTTGCGTGTGTTCTGTGGGAACAAAGTGTTATTATTTCAGAGCAGCAAAGAGGCTCTGGATGATCCAGCCTCCTTATTTTGCTGTCATGGGACCAGAGAATATCACATCACTAGACTTCAGTCTTTCTATTCCTTGATGCAAGATACTTCTAATAGAGACAAAAGAAGGGATTATCGAAAGTGTCCAAAAAACAAGAAATCTCTTAAAATCAGGCCTTAGTTCAAATGGCACCTCTTTAGAGAGGCCATCGCTCCATCCCTTACTCAGCCCTCATTTACCTGAAAAGAACTGGGTTCATGAGCTTATGGTTGTGTTACATTCTACTGTCTCCAAAACTAGAATGTAAGCTCCAGTGGCGCTGGGGTTCTGTCTATTCTCTTCATTGTTATATACTCAGCACCCATGACTGTGGTTGGTCCCCCAGGTGATGCACAAAAATAATTGTTGAATGAATGGAAAAAAATGAATTAATGAAATGAAATCCAGCTGCCATCAGAGGTAAGAAGGAATAAAAACCAAGAGATGAAAAGGCTATAAGATATCATACTGCAATAACAAAATATAATAAACTGAGTCGACATTTTGAGAATCTTCATACAAATTTCATCCTGTCTCCTTCCACATGAAGGCTAAGATCCTAGGTATTGTAATTCCAACATTCCCAAATCTTTACATTAGGGTCAGACTCCTGGCATCTAACTAATTAATCTATACATTCTAGATATTTTATAATAATTTTAAAAAGTAATAATTTTTATTACTTTTTGACTGTACCACACGGCATGTGGGATCTTCGTTTTCCGACCAGGGCTCAAACCTGTGACCCCTGTAGTGGAAGCATGAAGTCTTAACCAGTGGACCACCAGCGGAGCCTGGATGACATTTTAAATATTAGAATAAAATGTGCTAGAGGTGTCAGCAAGCAGAAGGTGAAGTAACTAGATAAGTCACATCATAAACATTCAGACCTCGATGGTCCTGAATTGCTTGAATTATACTGGGGTCTCAAGATGCTGCCAGTGTTGAGGTCCTTTACTATGTGTTCCAAAACAGCCAAAATTCACACGTGTCATTTGTCATCTAGTAGTGACTATAAACATTCAACTTTGTTTTATTAAAAAAATGTGTTATTGAACCTCTACTCAACAAATTATTACACTAGGCATTTTATGGAGAGATATATGAAATAGTTCTGATGAAATAGTTCTGAGTTCTGATGAAAAATGTTGGCTGCCTGATGTATTGTTTGCTTGGCACACTGCCTGAAAGATGTCAGCAGCAGATAATTTTTTATCTTGCAATTGTGGAAGGATAGGGGAGGAGCCTTTTCTGTTGGATTAATAAGGCAATCATCAAATCTGAGTTAATAAAGGACAAAGGTGTCGAATCTGGAAGAGTTCAATAGGGATAAAAAGGCTTCCTGGATGATAAACATTTTCAACCAAGAGAAGAATATGAAAAACAAAAATAATAAGGCGATGAATAAAGTGGTTTTAAAAAAAAAAGACATCAAAGATTTAAAGATTGCTTTCTTCACATTATTTCTTAAACATTACTTTCAGTGGACCACTTTGATTTTATGTAAAGTTGAGAAAAGAGGGAAAGGAAGAATATAGAATTTTTAGATAAAAATAAATGCTAAAGAACGATGAAGCTTTAGACAGAAGACAACAAAAAGTCCTCAGAAAGCCTAAGAGCAGACTCAGTCAGAAACTGTGCATGTGAAGGGCTGAAAATGCTCTATCCAGCAGGAAAGAGCCTAGAAAAAGAAGAAAAAGATCATCAAAGAAATAAAGACAAATTTCGACAGCTTTAAAGGCACGATTGGCTTTAGTTTCTAGCATTTGTCATTGGTTGAATTAGGTTACAAGTGGCTCCCAGGTAACAAAAGCCAACTTGTAATCAAAGAGACAATTCTGCAACAAAACAAACAAGGTATCTTGGCGATGGTGTAACAGACACCTGACGTGTGTTTATTGTTGGATACAATGCACAGGAGAACTCCTGACCCATTTCTAGCAGCATGGCACCAGTGTGTTAATCATGATGTATTTGGCTGTAGGTAATTGGAAAACCGAATAAAGCAGCTTTAACAATAAGAAAAAAAAATGTATTACTTTCCATAGTGGTTAAGTCAGGGGGTGGTAGGGGTGGGCTGGGTCTTCAGGAGCAGTGAACTCAGCTGCTCGGTGCTGTCAGGTTGACCGAGGTTCTTTCCATCTGTCTGATTTGCCATCCTTCGCCCGTGTGCTAGTCCTCCTCATCTTCACGAGCTTGCAGTAGCAGCTCCAGGCATCACATCCGCACACAACTGAAAGTCACAAAAGAAGAGGGTACAGGAGCACCCTAAACCCCTTTTTAAAGAAAAGGCAGAACTCAAGCAGAAGCTTACAGAGCTTTACATAGTAGATTGCCAAGAGTTATGTCAAATGCCACAGTATTCTCCTTTCTCTATCTGGTTTATTTCACTTAGCATATTGCTCTCAAGGTCCATCCATGGTGTCACAAATAGCAGGATATTCTTCTTTTTTATGGCCAAACTCATCTTCTTCATCCATTCATCTGTTGGGGGACACTTAGGCTGCTCCCATGTCTAGGCCATCGTAAATAATGCAGTGAATGTGGAGATTCAAATATCTCTTTGACATAGTGTTTTCATTCTCAAAGGTCATTCTTAAACCAACCAATGACAAGAGGAATTAGATTACCAGTTGTTTTAGATTAATCAAAATTTATCTCCAAGAGAGGTTGGGCGGGTCCAGCCACCTCTAAATCCAATAGATACCTGAACAAAATCAGGGTTTATTAGTAAGGGAAGCCTGGCGTGCTGCAGTCTGTGGGGCCTCAAAGAGTCAGACATGACTGAGCGACTGAACAACAAAATTAGTAAGGGAGCAGGGCATGGGAGAAAGGTCACTGGGTAGGCAGCAACGGTGTCTGTCATCACCTCTCCTCATTTACACACAGTAACAGTCATTCTTTGTGATGTCATGTTCAGTGGGTTTTCACAAATGCATCGAGTTGTGTAACCAGCACCATGACAATCAAGGTAGAGAAAAGTGTATTATAAAAGTGGGTTGATCAACCAGCATGCACTTGCTATCATGACAGCAGCAAGGAGAGGGAGCAGTTATGGTTCTTCCCACCTTTGTCCTTTATGAACACACTTCCAAGAAGATGACCAGGCAATGTACAAGTCTAACGTGAAGTGAAGTGAAGTCGCTTAGCTGTGTCTGACTCTTTGCAACCCCATGGACTGTAGCCTACCAGGTTCCTCCATCCCTGGGATTCTCCAGGCAGGAATACAGGAGTAGGTTGCCATTTCCTTCTCCAGGAGATCTTCTCAACCCAGGGATTGAACGTGGGTCTCCCATATTGCAGGCAGACGCTTTACCATCTGAGCCACCAGGAAGTCAAATAGCATGTTATGGGGGCTTAAAGAAGGGAGAGACTCCTGGTTCTGGAGCTATAGTCTGTTCTGTCCTTGTGACTATTTCTGATTCCCAGGACACCTTGCTCAGGTAGCCACTCAGAAGGCCATCTCTGGTTGCTGCCCTGTGCTTGTCCTGATGGTTAACTTTGCTTCCCAGAACTCACAACCCTTGTTTAATTTTGCCCATCCTTCTTGTCATGTATGGATGTGAGAGTTGGACTATAAAGAAAGCTGAACACAGAAAAATTGATGCTTTTGAACTGTGGTGTTGGAGAAGACTCTTGGGAGTCCCTTGGACTGCAAGGAGATCCAACCAGTCCATCCTAAAGGAAATCAGTCCTGGGTGTTCATTGGAAGGACTGATGTTGAAGCTGAAACTCCAATACTCTGACCACCTGATGCGAAGAGCTGACTCATTTGAAAAGACCCTGATGCTGGGAAAGATTGAGGGCAGGAGGAGAAGGGGACGACAGAGGATGAGATGGTTGGATGGCATCACCAACTCAACGGACATGGGTTTGGGCAGACTCCGGGAGTTGGTGATGGACAGGGAGGCCTGGCGTGCTGCGGTCCATGGGGTTGCAAAGAGTCGGACACGACTGAGTGACTAAACTGAACTTGTCGTCAACCAGTTAGGCAGCTGGGGGTAGTTCAAGTACTCTGTCCAGACTCAGGACCTGTTTTCAGTTCAAAGAGGGAAGTGGATCTGCAGAGGGTCTAATTCCAGGGAGGAATGGCTGGTTTCAGGACAATATGATGCTGACTTGGGTTTGCCTTTGAACTTCAATATGGCAGATAGATGATGCTGGCAGACTATTTTAGAAGAGAAGCATGGCCTCTGTGATGAATTTGAACATAATAAATCATACAGTAAGATGAAATGATGATTATAATAAGGACAGCAAACACATTAGCTAACATTTACAAACCAAATGACTGTCCAGCAAGAGCAGCTTTTCAGCTCTACTCAACAATACTTACAGTGTTTAGAGTCCTGTGAATGAGCCCAACTGTGGCTAAAACCAGTCATCCAACCCGGCTTGCTTTCATCCAGGGAGCTGGCGCCACTGCTTGTCTCACTATCCGGGGCCAGCCCTTGTCCATATAGTGCTTTGTGCAAAGTAGAAAAGGTCTCCTCTTCCTCACAATACTTTCCCATCTATTAGAAAAGCACTGTAATATTCAGTAAACGTCAACAGTCAATATACAAATCCTTGGGATATGAACTTTGAGTGGTGTCCCTTAAGTTACAAGTAGTACAGCTGTAAAGAGAAGCCTTGGGATCTACTTGTTTGGGGCATGAGAATAAGTCTTCTTTCAGAAACATAGCCGGTCTGGATCAGTGGTTTGAAGGATATCTAGAGGTTTATTAATTTATTCATTCAGCTCTAATGGACTGGTTACTATATTCCAGGTGCGCTGCTAAGTGCCATATGAGTGTCATCTCATTTAATCTTTGCAGAACTGTGAACAGGATTATTTTTATCCCTGCTTTACATATGACAAACGTCAGGGTTATTGCTTGCCCTAATTCACACCATTAGTGATAAAGGTGATATTTTGATGGAGCTGATATTAAGGTTATCACTCTGCTTCTGATTACATATATTTATATAAAATAATTCTGTTGGAATTGATGTTGGTAATTCTTATATTCATCTTATGTCTCTTTATTTTAATATATTTCCATTGGATTTATTAGGAAAAAAAGGAATAGACTCTGTGATTCTTAAGGTGCTGCAGAAGATGAGGATATAAACACTTTATACTTGCAAATATTAAGGGGGAAAAAAAGCTGTCTTTTTCAGACCAATGACTGAAGAAGACAAGTAACTGTTTCAGCAATAGAGGTGAATTGCATGGGGCCTCTGTGTTGCTTGCTTCAGTGGGGATGGGTGTGATTGTGACCAATTAGGAGGATTAGTTCTTCAAATTGGAAGCATGCTGGCAGAGACTCAAGCATGAGAGCCTGGGCTTTCACAGTGATAATCCTTTCGATCTTAAGAGAGGCGACATGGCAGCTTCCTCCTAACACATGCCAAAGAGGAATCTGGTGACCAAAGGCCAGGTTTTCTTTTCTTCTTGGTTTCTGTAGTCATGAGAGTATAGTTTTTGGGCCAATAAAATCCTCTTACGGAAGTCCTGCTGTCTTGCCATCTTCTCTGAGGAAGCTGATTGAAGTGAATGAGGAATGAAAAATTTTGCCCAACAGCTTATTTGGTTCTCTTACATGAAGGATTCTTAATTTAACTGATTTCCTCTTCCTAATTAGATTTTGCAATTAGGGTTGCCCATTAACCTAGAATTTTCCTATAAAAGACTCATCCTCCATCGTGTTTGCCTGCCTCATGGCACCACAGCTGTATAATTGCAGTTAAATCCACATCCTCTCTTCAAAGCAGAAGAGATATACATAGCCAGATCCAGGTGGCTGGCTCTTGAATGCAGTTGGATTTGAGAAGCATGTGCAAAGCACTTTGCCAGCTACTCTGAGGTGATGGAAAGATGGGGGCAATCTGGGACCTCTAGGCTCCTATGATTCATTCACTTATTAACTTAATAAATGTTTATTGAGCACCTACTATCTGTTAGGCACTGTTCAGGCAATGGGGATACAGCATTTTAAAAAGCCAATAAAAAAGATGATAAAGTCCCAGGACTTTCTGGTGGTGCAGACAGTGAAGAAATAAATAAGTAAACATCTAGCATGCTAGATAATGATAAGTACAAAGGAGGAACTATTGTAATGCAGGCATTTACACTGGAAAGCAACGAAAACCCCCTGATGCTGTGTGCTGGTGCATAGTGCTCTCACTTACAATGGAAGGAGACATTCACTTTAACAGAGGAGGGGAGATTTGTGGAAGATTTTGTGCAAGTGAGGAGATCGAAGCTGGACCCGGAAGAAAGTTTAGGTCAAGTGAATACAGCCACAATGCAAAGAGGCAAGAAGAAAACACTTTCAGACATTATGAAACATTTCAGCAAAGGTCCAGGTGTGAGAAGACAGGGGATGCAAACCACATTCAGAAGAGCTGAATAGTTTAGTCTAGTCTCAGCACCAGTGGGATAACAGGTGGGACGGGAACGCAGCCTGGAAAAGTATGTAGAGGCCAAGTGATGAAGCATTTTGACTTTCAGGGAGTGTAGGTTGAGCTCTGCTGGCAGGGGAGAGAACCCTGAGCTAATGCGTTTACAGACAGCAATGTGTCAGACGGTGATATATCAGCTAGATGCACTGACCAGGGGCAGGAGATATCTGGGCTGGTGCCTGCCGGGTGGCTGATACCCAGTAACATTGAGATGGTGTCTGATTCTTTGTGACTCCATGGACTGTAGACCACCAGGCTCCTCTGATAGGATTTTCCAGCCAAGAATACTGGAGTGGGTTGCTATTTTCTTCTCCAGGGTGTCTTCCCCACCCAGGGATCGAACCCATGTCTCCTGCATTGGCAAGCAGATTCTTTACCACTGAACCACTAGGGAAGCACAAGCTGTCTTTGGTTTTCCTTAAAAAACAGGCGACATTATCTTATGACTCAGATGGTTCAAGATAACAAGTTGACATTTACATTCAAACATGATCTCTCCTTCACTCCTAAGCCATTGATATTCAAGTTTAAGGGCAGTACACCGAGGCCCTGACAGATTCACAGCTTCTTCCTTTTACAGTGTAGTTGAGCAACTAGGGAGCTGAAAAGCTGAGATCAACTGATAACATAATGATTTCTTACACCAAGCCTCCGAGATGGCCTGCAACAAAGGGTGTGGCTTGTACCTTCTCTTGACAAACTGCATATACAGTCAGTTCTCCGTATCTGTGGGTTCCATATTCGTAAGATTCAACCAACTGTGAATCAAAAATATTTATGTGGCAGCCTGGATGGGAAGGGCGTGTGGGGGAAAATGGATATATGTATATGAATGGCTGAGTCCCTTTGCTGTCCACCTGAAACTAACACATTGTTAATTGGCTATACTCCAATATAAAATAGAAAGTTTAAAATTTTTGAAAAAAAAATTCCAGAAAACTCCAAAAAGTAAAATTGAAATTTGTTGTATGCTGACAACTATTTACATGGCATTTACATCATATTAGGTACTATAAGTATCTAGAGAGGATTTAAAGCACACAGGAAGGTGTGCTTAGAAGTGAAGGTGGCTCAGTTGCATCTGACTCTTTGCAACCCCATGGACTGTAGCCTGCCGGGCTCCTCTGTCCCTGGAATTCTCCAGGCAAGAGTACTGGGATGGGTAGCCATTCCCTCCTCCAAGGGATCTTCCCACCCCAGGGATCGAACCTGGGTCTCCTGCAGTGCAGGCAGATTCTTTACCATCTGAGTCACCATAACAAACATGAGTATGTGCAGATTTTGGAATCTGTGGAGGGTCCTGGAACCAATTCCTGTGGATACTGAGGGATGGCTGTCGATGGTCAGAGACATATGATGAGGAATGAATTCTACCATCTTCACTCTCCTGACATTGCCCTTGACCCTCGTGGTTCATAAGTAATAGGGGGCCTTAAGAGAAGAGAGGGCTTCCCAGGTGGCGCTAGTGGTAAAGGACCTGCCTGCCAATGCAGGAGCCTACCAGAGGCAGACATGACTGAAGTGACTTAGCACGCGCGCAAACAGAAGGAACCCGTACTTCTATCTCATCAGCTATGTGTCTATCACCCACCCCCCAGCTGACTCTCCTTGCTAACTCAGACAAACATATTTGGTTCACCTGAGTCTAAAGAAAACTATTTTTAACTTTTGTTCTTTCTTCTTCCACAGTTTCCTTCCCTACGTTTATGAGGACCATTTACTTGCTTCTCTCTTTGTTGCTGTTTATGGTGTAACGAACGCATGAGGGTTTGTAGACATTTTTCCCACACTGTGTACGTGAGGAGAGTCTTTTTCCACTTTTCCTCAGTCTTGAGGGACGCATCCATCTTTCAGGAATGCTTTGTGGAGCTGGCTCTAGTATGCTGGCTTTTTTCCCCTGGTGGGTGTGGATTTGGAATAGGGGAGACCCTCCGGGGGTCCACTGTGCTGGTTACAGAAAGAGGATGCAATGCACACATTCTCCCCTCCAACTGGAAGGGCTAATATGCCCAGGCTCTTGTTCTTTCCTCGGGATTAGTGGTGGTAACATGAAGCCAGTAGAGAGGAGGGCTGGCAAAGAAATGGGTATTAACACTGATATTTTGAAAGGGAAAAAGCGAGTCAAGATTTAAGTCCTTCAGTTGTTTTCAACAATCCTTTCGGTTGGTCAAAAAACACAGTGCTGGAAATCCCAGACTCCTAATCCCATTTAATTCTACCTGTATACTTTCAAAAAGTTTTTTATTTCCTAGAAAACACAGGATTGTTAAAAAAAAAAAACCGTTTCTGTTATGTGGCAGCGTAGATGGGAGTGGGGTTTGGGGGAGAATGGATACATGTATACGTATGGTTGAGTCCCTTCACTATTCACCTCAAAGTATTACAACATTGCTAATTGGCTATACCCCAATACAAAATAAGTTCAAAAGAAAAAAAACATTGCTTCATGGGGTGGAACTAGGCTGCTTCAAAGCATAAGAACGGTTAATAGTGAGGATTCTTGCAATCAACAGCTGTACCCTCAAACTTAAGGGGGTGGGCAGAATTTGGACTGTTAGTCACGCTCATTAAAAAACAAAAACAGAGACACGAAACCATTTATTTGCCCATTAAGCCCCTTCAGATGTTCTGGGAGAGAGCATCCGAGGCCCTGTGTGCCTTTGCAGCAGTGTTGGGTGGCGCTTCAGACCTCCCCTGGCCTGCATCTGTGCACGAATTCCAGTGTGGGTGTTGGGGATGGAGGAAAGCTTCCCACACCACATCAAGAAATTCTCAGATACCAGCAAGAGTGTCCTAGAATCCAACTCAGTTCTCATATTATCTACCCTGAGACAGCGTCAGATCCCACAAGGTAAGGCTTCAGTCCCACAAGACTGCTCTCCCCAACTTGAGATGCAAATTGAAAGCCCAGGTTGGGCTCCCATAACCTCCTCCTCAGGTTTGGTTAATTTGCTAGAGCAGCTCATACAACTCTGAGAAACACTTCACTTATTGGAGAAGGCAATGGCACCCCACTCCAGTACTCTTGCCTGGAAAATCCCATGGACGGAGGAGCCTGGTAGGCGGCAGTCCATGGGGTCGCACAGAGTCGGACACGACTGAGCGACTTCACTTTCACTTTACCAGATCACCAGTTTACTATAAAAAAAGAATACATAGCTCAGGAAAAAGACAATGGAAGGGGTGCATAGGGCCAGGTGTGTGCAAAGGGGTGCCAAGCTTCCACGCCCTCTCTAGGCACTGTGAATCTCTCTTATCTCCACATTCACCACCAGAAGCTCTCCTTTTGGCATTACATCAGCAAGACTGATCAATTCATTGGCTATTGGTAATTGATACCAGCTCCAGTCTCTCTCCCCTCCCCAGAGGCTGAAGGATGGGACTGAAAGTTCTGACCCTCTAATCTCAAGGTTGGGGCCCCTGGCAAGGTGCGGTTCCAATGTTACCTCATTAACATAACCAAAGACATCTTTATTGCTTTCATCACTGAAGAAATCCCAAGCAAGGGCTTTGGGGGCTTTGTGTCAGAAATGGTGACAAAGACCAAATATATACTTTTATTATGAATCACAACATCACACTTTGACTCCTGGCTCTCTTGTCTTTCTAGCTCTGTGAACTTGAGAAGTCACTTCCTTTTTTCTGGGCCTAAGGTTCTCATCTATAAATTAGGCCAAAACCAGTACCTACTCACAGGCACGTTGTGAGGATGAAACAAGTTGATTCCCCTAAAGCCGTTAGTACAGTCTAGCATTGGACACTGGACTGCTGCTGACACCTGTGCTAAGACCCTCCGAACAGTCTTAGGTGATACTGTACATAAACTGAGGTTAAACACCAGCAGGGAGACGGGAAGCTTGGTGGTTGCTCCGAAGGATAAACGCCTTTCAAACATCAGGTGATATGAAGAGGGAAAAGCTTTCCCACAGACTGAGTGCAGGGTGTGCCTTACACTTAGCCCTGCGAAGATGCAGAGGGCAGAAGCGGGGCGAGGGCACTGAGAAACATCTGTAACGCTGCTTTAAGTTTCCTTTTCCAGCATAATGGATTATTTGTATACACTTACTCCTGACGTGCTGCGATTCACGGGGTCACAAAGAGTCAGACACGACTGAGCGACTGAACTGACTCTTGGCAGAACTTACATAATATCTAAACCCAGGAAAGTCATGGTTATACCTTAGTAGAGATTTGGGCTTGAACAGATAGCCTGAGGGTCATTCAGAAGACACTGCCTGACCCTAGAGGTGTCATACACGCCCCCCTATAAGCATCTTAGAAATGCTGACTCCCCTAACTAGAACTAGGTAGTACCCTCAACTCTCTCCCACATGCTCCCTCCTGGCCCGTATCAGCGGCAGCATCCGGTTTTGAACACAAAGGACATTTGTTCCATGCAATCATCGTATAAAGCTGGTCTCTTTCTATTATGAATAATCATGAAATTGAGGGTGAAGGAGAAAGGCAATTCCACATTTGAAGCTACAAAAAAGGCTGTGATTCGTTTTTAGTCTCTTTATTAAGCAGCCTAGTCTCAGTTAGATAATTTGCAGCAAGGTTCTACCCTGGAGCAAGTTTCCTCAGTCATGTTAAATTCATGGAGGAAATCCTCCCAGGATTTAGAACTGAAATATAGACAGCTTTAGTAACAGGAACGTTGATGTAAAGAGCGGGTTAAGGCAGTATGTTCTAACCATTTAGGGAAAAAATGGGTAAGATGTTACTAATAAGCTCTGCTATATTTTTATCCTACCATTTTCTTCATCTGAAGGAATATTGAGATGAGCTTTTAAATTCTGAATGATTATCTGACAGATTCCATCTTTAGGGCAAATTATTAGCAAGGGTTTTACTTCTCTATTACTTTTACTCAAAACTCAGAGGACACATGCTTACCGGAGCCCAGATGAGGAAATAAAATCTACAGACAAGAGTGCCGTGGAGAGAACCGTGGAACCCAGCACCTTCTAGGTTACCTTACGTGGCCTTGGTGGACGCAGGGAAGAGAGGCGTAGGGCCTGGAGCACCCTCCTGCATGCAGTCCCAACCTCACTGCCCAGCCCCATCCCTCACCATCACCTCCAACTACACACCTTGTATTCCAGTTACGCCACACCAGCCACTGGTCCCAAATGTGCCGCATGTTTGAACACTCTCCTTCCACCCCCGCTTCCTACCTTCCAAACTTCCTGGTAAGTTTCAACTTATCTTTTAAGACTGATCTCCAATGTGACTCTCTTCCAGAAATCGTTTCAACCCCAAGCAGTCAGTGACATCTGATTCTGCTCTTCCATAGCACCCAGCACCCACTTCACTGTGGCGCTTAGGACAGCAGGATTATCATGAATATTTTACAGTATCGGCTCTCCCTGTGATCCTGAAAGGGCGAGGACTTGCCCTGGGATATCTGAACTCTCCAGCCCAGTGTTTCCCAACAGCAGCGATACTGACATTTCAGGCCAGAAAACGCCTTGGAGTGGGGGCTGTCCTGCGCACTGCAGGATGTGTAGCATCATTCCTGGTCTCCACCCACTAAATGCCAGTAGCACGTCATCCTCAGTGTGGTGACAAAAACCATCTCTAGACTTCTCAACACCCCCTGGGGGAGAAGGTCAGCCTGGATGAGAACCACAGCTCTGGCCCTAACAGAGAGCCTGATGTCTACCAAGTGCTTAATACATATTTGTCGAGTTAATAAATCAATGTCCAAATTAATGAATAGAAACCGAGTGAACCACAGATAAGGAAGAATCTTACAGTATCTTTGACACACTCACCAAATCAAACTTAAGATCTTTGTTCCCAAAGTCTCTGTATGAACTGGTTCTACGTTCTTCCTATTTCGTCTCTCACATCCTCTGTCCCTCACCTGCAGGCACTTCCAGATCCTCACGCTTTGCTTTCCTTCCCGCCAGTACAAATTCTGTACTGACTGCAAGACAGAGAACAACTTACCTACTTCAAAAAGCCTCCCCAAGTGCACCCAATCCACAGTGACTCATTTCACCCATGAAAAATTACACGCATATGCACATATGTGCATACGTATACATACATACTTCTGCGTGCAGTATTTTTGGTCTTAGAACGATTATCAACTTTTTGTTTCACACACACGTACAGGAATATTTCTCTCAACTAGAAGAATGGCTCGCTTGCTTCTGCCTTTGAGATTTTCCTTCCCCTTAGCATTAGTACAAGTTTATGAGCAACAGATGTTTAGCTTGTGCTTGAAGTGAATTTTTTTTCCATAAACCTCTGGCAGGTGTGTTAACTCTGTGTAATGGGTGTGGTCTTGACATAGCTTTGCTTTTAAAAGGCATAGGGCTCCGTCTTTAACATCTTGTTTTAAAACTCATTTCAAGGAGATTCTGCAAATATGAATAAAAGTAATTTGCAATGCTGTAGGATTTCTGTGAGAAGGCACTAAATACGATAAAGCAATGAGAAAGGCAACAATGGCTGCATTTGGACTTAAATTCTGACTGTGCTCGGACTCCATCTAGGCTTCGTTTCCCATTGCTTGATAAAACTACCTTTAAAATGTTGACTTCCTGGTTTATTCTGGGCTCTCTCAACACCCGAGTATCTTCTGCACCATCCTGCTTTAGGCATACTTGCAGCAACTTATATACACACTTTCCCCATGCTTGAGTTTGGAAATTGCTCCAACTTCCGGTCTATGGGGCATTTCCTTCTCACATTTTTCTTGAAATATAGTTTATGCCTTGCCCAGCAGTAGGAACCTGTGGGGCTTCTGATCCTTAGTGTCCAATGGCAGGGTTAAGGGGACAACCCCAGAATGTACCCGCCTTGCATCTGAGCTCCACATCTGCAACAGGATCTGTGCAGACCTACCGGAATGGGGTCAGGTGGGGTCTAGCTTCTTTGTAGCCCTTAATAAAAAGATGAAAGAATGCTTTTTTCCCAATGCCTCATAAACCATGACTTTTGGCAGAACAGCCACAGCTTCTCCAGAGTTCCAAAGTTGATTCCTCTCTGTTGCACCTTCTGACTCACCCTATCCAGGGCCCCCTCCTCTATGCCTTCCACACCCTCCCATTTAAAATGCAAAACCCAAATGCTTCTCTTGAGCCTGCCTCCTCCTATGGTAACATCTTTTTCTTTTTTTAATGTCAAGAACTGCACAGTTCATTATTTTGGGAAAACTGTTCTAGACATAAATATTTAAAATTTTCTAAGAAGGTGTTTTAACAATAAAAAAATTTACAGTTGGAAAGAGCCAGTAACTTTGTTCTTAGCTCACACAGAATTCCAAATTAAAGTGGACCCTTCCTAGATTTTGTAAAAAGTGCTTTCTATATGCGTTATAACACTAAAGGAAATAGCATGCTGAAACTTTTTTTAAAGCACACAACCCAGTGAAGCGTGAATGGTATGCTGCTTTTACGTTACTGGGAGTGTCAAATAGCAGTGAAAGGGTAGTGAAATAAGCCAGAAAGAAAAACACCAATACAGTATACTAACGCATATATATGGAATTTAGAAAGATGGTAACAATAACCCTGTGTACGAGACAGCAAAAGAGACACTGATGTATAGATCAGTCTTATGGACTCTGTGGGAGAGGGAGAGGGTGGGGAGATTTGGGAGAATGGCATTGAAACATGTATAATATCATGTATGAAACGAGTTGCCAGTCCAGGTTCGATGCACGATACTGGATGTTTGGGGCTGGTGCACTGGGACGACCCAGAAGGAGGGTATGGGGAGGGAGGAGGGAGGAGGGTTCAGGATGGGGAACACAGGTATACCTGTGGTGGATTCATTTCGATATTTGGCAAAACTAATACAATATTGCAAAGTTTAAAAAAAAAAAAAAAACCTATGGAACAACCATCCTCTCATGTGGCATCGCTGAATCACGCTCCCTTATAAAGTTCTGTTTATGTCCTATGGCACCACCTTGACTGACTCCACACCCACCAATGCATGTCGGCCCCGCTGTATTGCTGCCATGTCTCTATCTCACATTTGTACTCAGCTCACCACAATTTGGCAACCTTGGAGTATCCCCTCAGTCTCACAATGCACCAATTCTTTCTTGGATCCTGGGACCACCTAACATTGCCACATCTGTATGGACCTTTCTCGGTCCCCCAGCTCCTTGACTCTGCTGGCCTGTTTGGATGTAGCAGTCTTGACTGTTTGAAGTTGTCTCCAGGTATGGCTTTCAATCTCTTGATTTTTCCTCATCCCTTTGTCTTTCTCAGACTCCTTCCTAGTCTCACCGTCCACCTTAGATCTGGGTCATTTCAGGGTCCTCTTCAGCTTTATTCTTTTCTCCTTTTAAGGCTCTCCTATGCATGACTTCTAAAATTGTCACATCTTCAAATATCAATTAAATGCAATGGCCATCAAATGCTTCTCTTTACCATTTCCATCCTCTGGAAGTTCCAACCCAGGTTTTTACACAAATTAGAATTGGTGTATGACTTGTCTGTCCCACTAAATACTGATCATAGTTCTGAAGTCTCTTGATCTGTCTCATTTTCATGTCAACTGTTGTTCAGCCGCTAGTCATGTCCAACTCTTTGTGACCCCATGGACTGCACCATGCCAGGCTTCCCTGTCTTTCACCATCTCCTGGAGCTTGTTTAAACTCATGTCCATCAAGTTGGTGATGCCATCCAACCATCTCGTCCTCTGTCATCCCCTTCTCCTCCTGCCTTTAATCTAATGAGTCGGCTCTTCGCATCAGGTGGCGAAGTATTGGAGTTTCAGCTTCAGCATGAGTCCTTCCAATGAATATTCAGGACTGATTTCCTTTAGGATTGACCGGTTGATCTTGCAGTCCAAGGGACTCTCAAGAGTCTTCTCTACCACCACAGTTCAAAAGCATCAATTCTTCAATGCTCAGTCTTCTATACGGTCCAACTCTCACATCCATACATGACTACTGAAAAAACCTTAGCTTTGACTATAGGGACCTTTGTCAGCAAAGTAATGTCAACAGGTGATCAAAACTGAGTTTTCTGTTCTCTTCCTGCTCTTGTGCATCCTTTCCTCTGAGGCAGGAGTTCCCTGTGCAAGAACCAGATCTGACTGCCACCCTCTCATCCCCAAAAGTTCTTGGTTCTGAATGCAGTGGAGAACCAAGTCCAAGTGAAGCCTAGAATTCAAGGTCGTCCACTACTGTAACTCTAACCACATGCCCTTCTGAGCTTCATTTCTTACCACGTCACTGACAACAGCGGACGGTCCAGACCCCCAAACTGCACTCTAACCCTGTGTGCACCATATACTTTCTTTACCACCTAGTAAACTTCCACTATAATGTTGAGGCTCAGCTTACAGGGTTTTTGGCTCCTAAGGAGAATTAACCATCAACTTCTGTGCCTCCATGGCACTTTTCTTATAGCTCTATTAAGTCACCTTGTAATATAGTAGTTTTTATGTTAGTCATTAAACTTTAGTCCATGGTCTAGAAGAATGAACAGTATCTCATTCATTTGTTGGCCTGTCATCCATCCATCCATTATTCTGGCCAGCATTTTGAGACCATCACTCTTAGGATTCCCTCCAGTGTTAATATCCTATGACTCTGAATATTATTTAATTTCTATATAGAGAGAAAACAGTGTAAATTACAGGTTAAGTCCTATATCATTCATGTCATGGTCATTCTTAAATTTCCAGTGCTGCAAAATAACCTAGCAGGTGCTCCATAAATGTACTGATTGGACAAATGAGTTAATTCCTAGAAATTGATGGTGGGCTGACTTGTGGAAAACAAATCTTGCTTTTCTTGACTTTTAGAAAATTATTTACTTAAAGTCACTGCACTTGTACTGAACTTCTGCAGCAGCTGAAAGTACTCAACTGCCACAGAGTTCTGAGTTCTTTCTATTACGTGTGCTGTTCTCTGCTCCACAACGTACTTCGTGAGCACACACTGGCACACGCAGGGCAGCGAGGTACTGGCAGAAGCAGGCAAGCCGTCCTACGGAAGCCGTCGTGTCTGCAGCCTGGGGCTGTCTGTGCTGGGACCCAGGACGACACTCACCTGTCCTGACTAGGCCACGTACTAGTGGTACCACCCGGGTTTACATTTTTAACTTCCAACTTTGCCACTCCCTTCCTTCTCCAATACTTCATAGTCCTTTTCCCAACTTCTCTTCTGCCTGTGCATATGACCCCGCTGTCACCTACATTCCAATCCTATAAACCAGAAAACACAGATGAACGAGTAACTGGTAAACAGTCTCCTCAGTTAGAGCCAATACCCTGAACATTTTCAAACTTTCCATGAAGGACCACAGTAGATACCAACCAGGATGTTATCCATGTTCTTTTTAAATGATTAAAAACTGGCTTAAATGACAATCACTATGACAATACAAACACCCATGTTTGCTTTAAAGTCTTTATTATCCTGAATATAAAAGACAGAAGTCCTCTAGGATATAACAGAGTTTTTTATGTGGAAACATTATTTTTTTACAAGTGAAAAAATAAATACCTCTTGGAATAAAGGCTTATATGCTAATATGTGCCATAAAAAAGTAGAGTTTTAATATTTGACAAAATGTCTGTGCAAAGAAACAAATGCATAAACACATTACTGCTACATTAAGGCAATATGGAAAGTATACTCAGAAATCTCAGTAAAGTGACAGTGTAGGTTTCTAGCTTTAACGTAGCTAGTATTGCACCCAGTGAGGTCATCTAGGTTTCCCAACATCCTAGAAAACCCACAAGCTGACCAGCGTCCAAAATTCCCAAGTGGGAGTGGAAAAACATGATTAAGAATACAGAAACAAACAAACAAACAAACCCCGAACCCCTCTATAACATAGAGGGACAACAAAAAGTTAATACTTAAGCATTTACTACCAAAAAAGAAGAAAAGCATCCAATATCTAGGACATCTATGACAAGGCTGTAAAAGGCTGGATGGATCAAGCAAAAGCAGCCCCACTGGGTGAAGCTGGAGCAGGGTGCATGGGAGAACTCACGAACCGCCCCCTTTGTATGCCACGAAGCTTCGTCTCAGCGAGCAATGCTCTCCCTTCCAAGGAACATGCGCTCCCTTTTCAATCTTAAAATAAAACGTTCCCCCAACTCAAGAGGCCCAAGGAGTGCCAACTACTACATAGAAATCGTCTAACTAAACTGGTAGCATTTTATCACTGAAAGGCTCGGGGACGTGGTAAGAAGAAGGGAGGAGGAAGGGATAGGAAACCATCCATGTGGAGTGATCTCTTTTCCACTGGCCAGACTGGTTTAAATCTGACAACTTTGTTGCCCACTTTAAAAACAAAAGTCCCCGAATCAATTTTTAAATCTGCTTGCCTCCCAATCATTTTGAACAAGTTAGAAAAAACAGAAATGACATTAAAACGATGACTATCTCTTTAAGAAAAATTTTCCTATTAAAAATGTCCGGAGCTCCGTGACCCGTACAAAAAGAACCAAGTAAATCCTTAAAACAAATTCTTACAAAATTGGCTGCAGGTAGGAAACTTACCTTGGGATACGTTAAGGAGATTTAAAACATCATTTTCTAAAAGGTACCCACTTTAGGGTTAGGCTGCCACTTAACAGATGTCAAAGATTTTTCCTGATTCCTTACTTGATCATAAAAAGAAGGAAGTCCAAGGAATGTGTCTGGGTCCCAGAGCTCCTCCTGGTCGCCACCCAGCAGGTGCTGATTCTACACATGGTACATTTTGGCGGTGAGGAGTAGTTATATTCTTTCTATTCTTCCTTGTTGGTTTTTTTTTCCCTATACGTTGCATGGCAGATGGGTGTTGGAGTATTTTTTCTCTCCACAATCTATCTTTTTTTAGCTTATACTAGTGCAGTTCATGGAGACACGGCATGTCCTGTAAGTGCACAGCAGATCAGATCACAGTCAGGTTGAGAAGACTGGTGTGCGTTGGCAGGTAGACGTGCTGGATGTGGTCCACCCGTGATCTGCAGACGGGACACGACTGGAAAAGAAGCCGGCACTACAGGTTAGGACACCTTCACGGATCTGTGTCTTCAGTGTTTACCTGTGGTACCTGTTACAGTGCATTTTCTAAATACGCTGTGGTTACAATTATTTCTAGCTCTTCCCTGGGAGAGATCTTTGCTTTCTGACCAGTTTGTAAGTTTGCACTTGACAAAGGATTAAAAATAAAGATGATAATACACATATACATGGAATATTACCCAGCCATTAAAAAGAATGAAATAATGCCATATGCAGCAACATGCTGGAGAAGGCAATGGCACCCGACTCCAGTACTCTTGCCTGGAAAATCCCATGGACAGAGGAGCCTGGTGGGCTGCAGTCCACGGGGTCGCTAAGAGTCAGACATGACTGAGCGATTTCCCTTTCACTTTTCACTTTCATGCATTGCACAAGGAAATGGCAACCCACTCCAATGTTCTTGCCTGGAGAATCCCAGGGATGGGGGAGCCTGGTGGGCTTCCGTCTATGGGGTCGCACAGAGTCGGACACGACTGAAGCAACTTAGCAGGAGCAGCAGCAGCAACATGCATGGGCCTAGAGATTGTTATATAAAGTAAGTCAAGCAGAGAAGGAGAAATATTGTATGACACCACCTATGAAAGTGAAAGTGTGGTTGCTCAGTCATGTCCGACTCTTTGCGACCCATGGACTGTAGCTCACCAGGGCTCTTCTGTCCATGGAATTCTCTAGGCAAGAATACTGGAGTGGGTTGCCATTCCCTTCTCCAGGGGATCTTCCTGGCTCAGGGATCGAACCTGGGTCTCCTGCATTGCAGATGGATTCTTTACCATCTGAGCCACAAGGGAAGCCTGACATCCTTTACAGGTAAAATCTTAAAAGAAATGATACAAATGAACTTACTTAAAACAGAAAGAGACAGACTTCGACAATGAACTTATGACTGCCAGGGGGAAAAATGGGGAGCAGGGATAGTCAGGGAATTTCAGATGGACATGTACACACTGTTATATTTTAAATGGATAGCCAACAAGGACCTCCTGTATAGCACAGGGAACTCAGTTCAATGTTGTGCAGCAGCCTGCATGGGAGGCGAGTTTGGGGGAAAAGGATACATGTCTATGTATAGCTGAGTCCCTACACTGTTCACCTCAAATGATCACATTATTAATTAGCTATACCCCAACACAAAATAAGAAGTTTTAAAAGTAAATAAAACTAAAGATTATGAAAAAGTATAAACTGAAGGAAATTAATCAGGTTTTCAGTCAGACCCTAAACATGGCACAGTGAGTAAAGTGATTACTCACAGTCTTTTGCTGTGAGATGAGGCTGTAGTCCCCATGTGGGGTGACTATGAAGCCTCGGGCAGGGATGCAGGAGACCCAGAGACCATTCCAGAGACTGTGTCCTTGGCTAGTTGGCTTGGGCAACATCACTGGGCAGATGCCACGTGGCCAGGGAGCATGGTTGCTCCAGTCACAGGACAGTCACACCCCCCCACCCCAGGGCTGGCCTTTCAGCAAGCAGATCCCCTGCTCAATCACAGGGGGAGCCTTGGGTGTGAGGGTCAGACTATGTGGACAGCAAAAGGCAAATTCATGACCACTCCTGGGGAAAGAGTGTGTTGCACAGTCTAAGGAAGAATGCAGGCATCCTCTTGGCTCATGTGTAGCCCTAAAAGCAGCTTCTTAAGGACCAGAAGTTATTTAGGACTAATTTTACATAAAACCACAGCAACATGTAGCTAACAGTTCTGCGGGATGAAAACAAACTGAAAAAATTATTGTAAAAGGAAATGCAAGGTGCAAGAAAGGAAAACCTACTATGTAAGCGGTACTTTTATTTTGAGTACAAACTTTAAAAGTAGTTTGACTTGCTAACTGAGAGCCAATCCAAGGGGACCTGAGAGGCACAGTTGGTAATAAAAGGAAATGAATCATAAATAATCAGGCAACAACCTACTGTGAGTTAACTATCACCCAAAACTCTAAGAATTCTTCCACAAATAAGAAGTAAAAGACACCGTCCTCCTAAGTGTCAGGAAGCAGAGAAAACATGAAACAGAAAAGAAGGAGTTCAGCCTTCTTTTGGGAGATCTTGTTGGGAGATCCAGCCCAGCAGGCCTGGATCCCAGTACCCAGCTCAGCCAACCAACTAGATGTCTTACCATGTAAATCTGATCCTCATTTCCAGGACTGGAAAGAAGCCTGTGGTTCAGTAATTACATTGTCGAGAAGAGTGTGCTGATCTATACTGTTTCCTAAGGGCCACACCTTCCTAGTCACCAAGTACAAAGACCTTCCCCAGGTGGACATGGACATTCTCCATCAGTGCCTCCACAAGTCAGCACCTGGGCTGTGGCAGCCAGCTAAGCAGCAGCCCCTCACCCGGAGCCATGTGGACCCTCACCTGGAACCAGGCAGCCCCCTCACCTGTAACCAGGTAGACCCTCACCTGGAGCTGGGCGGCGCAGCCCTCGCAGCACACAGTGTGGCCACAGGGGCAGAAGGCCGAGTTGATCTCGCCCTCGCAGCAGAGCACGCACAGCATGGCCTCCTTGAGTTTACGCAGCTTCTCCTGGAGGGCACGGGTCTGCTGGCAGCCGAGGCCCTCACAGCTGCTGCAGCTGGTGCTGCTCTCTGAGGACTTCAGGGGAGAGTTCGGGGGGCTGGGGTCGCTTCTGGGCAGGAGGTCCACCACACCCGCGTTATATAGAGCCCGCCTGGCGTGGTCATACGCCTCCTTGGAGGTTCTTTTAATATCGAAGACATACTTCTTGCCCAGGTTGATGTTTTCATTCAGAAAGAGAGAAGCCAAGTGGCCCTTCAGGTCTCGGCTGTACTGCATCATGACGGCACTGGTCACCGTGTCACACCTACGGACAGAGACGCACACCCACCTCAGTGCTGACAGGCCTGGGTGGCCCCATGAGCCGGACCTTAAATGCTGCAGTGAACAGGGAGGCTCATGTTGGCAGATATTTAACATTCTTGTCTGCATGCTTGAAAATAAATCCTTCCAGTCTCATGTGTGTTAAGCATCTCAATGATGCCACCTCTATGCTTCTCAAATGTCTCCTGAGTAAGGATCTCTGGTCGGGCAGCGGTGAAAACAGAGGGCACCTCTACCTCCAGGGACAGTAGCTACAGTGGAAAGCAGCTTATGGCGAGAAAAGGGACGTTTTTCTTTGTAACCTTGGATTTATGCTAAAAATTTCTACAAATGTTCCATTCTGCTTCACAATGTGTCTATTTTAACAAAAAATAGTTCGGTTGCCCGCCAATTACATTTTGTAGTTTTTGATTTTCCAAATATTTGAGTCAAATCACAATGCTAAAGCACCCTCAGAAATGAGGGAATCAATATGGTTATCCAGGGATCCTCATTACACACTTGAGGACTCAGGGCAGCTACTCTCCCAGGGATGAAAAACAACTTGGGTCATCCTGCAGGGTAAGGGCAAAAACAGTGGCTGAACAAGCCCTCACTCAGTTACCCCGGTCGGGGGGTGAGGGTGGTGGGGGTGGTGAGGAAATGGGCTAAGAGATGAGCAGTGGGGCGAGTCCGTGCAAATCACACTCACATCCTCCACGCCACATGCACACGTGCTGAAGGAAAAGCAGGACAACGTTGAGAAGGACCGCTGCTAGGGCAGAAATGAAGGGCTCACAAATAGCCAATTTCTTAAACTCTGTACATGGTTCACTGACACAATGATCCCAGGAACTGTAGGAGGCTTGCTGTCACCTGGAAACCTCAACCCTGAGGCAGACACGGGGGTCATGGAGCACAGGGGGTACATGCCTGTAAAACGCGTGTGTCTCTGTGATGGCCCGGTAGAGCCCACTGGCTGCCCTGGTGCTGATCATCTTGAACAAGAGCACGATGCTGTTCCCAGACTCCTTGGTGACGGTCAGGTACACGTTCTTCCCTGACTGGGTGGCCATCTGCACCACGGGGTAAGCAATCCTGAAAGGGGGAGGAAAAGCGTGGGCTCAGGGGAGCTCCACCACTGCGCAGGCACCTAGTCAGGTTCCCATGTGCCGTGGCCCAGCTGCAAAACCAGATGCTCAAATAAGACCATCAGATAAGCACTCTGCTCGTAAGTTATAAAGGTCTGTTGAAAAGCGCTTGGGGTACGTGAAGAGGAGCACTGGAGTGAGTTTTGGGGAACTGTGTGTAGGTGAAATGAGATTTTTATAGCCGTGAGTGACATTTGAGAAATATTAACTCTGCCACATGAGTACACTTAAGCCTGCATTTAAAAAAATAATGGAATGCTTATCAAGGCCTGAATAAAATTAATGTACCTACCCCAAATGAAACATGTTATCCCTAAAGGATGACTGTCTAGTAAAGCCCTCTCCACTTCCTATTTTCATGATCAGAGCTACAAGAGTATATACACACTTAGGTCTAAACAAATTTAAGACTTGGGATACCTATTAATTGGGCTGAAGTCATCTTTACAAATGGAGATTCCTTCAGGTCCAACCCCGATGAGGAGCTTCTGCCCCTCGCTGTCCCTCACAGAATGCCATTCAATGCCGTAGTTTTCCATTGCCGACACAATCTGCAACACTTGGTATTCGGCCGAAGCCTGGCTGGTCCCCTCCAACTCCTTATGCTTTGCCACGATGCTGTAAGACACCAAAAGGCCAGAGTGTACAAAGAGGTTAACTGATGCAGTTTTCAGAGAGAAATCTATTATTTCCACTAGTGAATTAGACTGACACTGTCATTTATGAATCATAAAAACTTAAAGCTATATATTATTGATGTTTCATCTATTTAGCAAACTTATTGTAAAATACTTTTAAGACACTGTTCAAGATCTCAACTATTAAATATTTAGTAGAAAAAAACTACTGGGGATGCCAGATGAGAATGAATTAAAAAAACAACAGAAAATCTCTAAAAATATATGTAAGAAATTTATACCTAGGAATGTCTCATGCGTTTGTCTAGGTTTACTTTCTGTTTCATTATAATATAGCATTATATGGGATTGATTAGGTCATTTGCAACTGAAATATGCAAGATTTATTTTATCTATTGAGGTGGAACAGCCTCCAATATAGTCCTTAAAGAACCCCACCCCCTGGTATCCATGCCCCTGTATAACTTCCTTGAGTATAGGCTGGATTAATGACCTGCTTCTAATGAACAGATTATGGCAGAAGGGATGGGCTGTCACTCAATATTGAGATTAATTTATAAAGACTCCATCTTGGGTGTTCGCTCTTGCTCTGGCCAGATTGCCTGTCCTGGGGGAAGCTAGTCACCATGTTATCAAACAGCCTCTGGAAAGAGGCCTATGTGGTGAGGGCACAGGCCAGGCAACAACAAGCCACCTGAGCCCAGCTGGAAGCGGATCCCTCCCTCAGCTGAGCCCTCAGATGAGGCTGAACCCCACGGGCAGCTTGACTGCAGCCTCCTGAGAGATCCGAAGCCAGAGAACCCAGGCAGGCCATGGCCGGTACTCCTGACCCAGAGAACTGTGAGATGACGTTTCCTGTTTGAAGCCACTAAGTTTTGGAGGTCAACTCATTAGCCATGAATAGATAATTAAAACACCTATGTTAGGTCTCTTGATTTAATCCTTTCTGGAATGAAGGAAAGGTCAACATATCTGATAGACTTTCTAAGAGACTTACACTCTTAAAAGGCCAGAGACTTTATAATTTCCGTTATACAGCATTTTGTATAAGGGCATTTATTTGTGTGGATTATATCTTGTGTTTATAAGTTTCTCAAAGAAAAGGATAAGAATCTTTTGAAAACAGTTGGTTAGAGTGGGCAATGGTTTAGTCTCAACCTCACAAATTACCTGTATCTATCATAGTTTGATGTTTCTCCTGGAGATTCTTATAAATCTGCTAGATCCATGACAACACACAGGAGCCTGAAGTGAGGCCTCACCTGTTCAAGGTGGCACTAGAGAGCTCCTTGGCACACAGCTCCTCATAGCTGTACTTGGCTGTGTTCTGGTTGTAGTCCCCAAACTTGGTCTGGGCCAGGAGGGCACTGAGTTCCACTGCCTGCTCTGGGGAACACTGGAGGTGGCCTGCCAGGAGGGCTTCCTTGATATGCAAGAAAAAGATATGTCTGCAAAGCAATGGGAGAATGAGGTTATGCCGGGGGACTAACATGGTTATCAGACCCACTGCATGGCAATTCCATAATCCCTTTTAAGTAAGGAAAACAGAGCAGGGTAGAAAGCTACCTGGGAAATGCTTACACTTACAGACCTTTTATTAAAATCATGAGGAGTAAGAAAAAATAAGTCTAAGGATTACATACACACATAATAATTATATACACGTTTCTGCATTATACATTTCAAAAGAAATGATCTTAATCAGAAAAACTTTATCTTGATGTGTAATTGATATCTGATTCAAATGACACTCAAATCTCTCGTTTTCACCCTAACTTCTCTGCTAAGGATCATACTCAAATGTGCAAGAGCTTAGAGATTTCTCCGCTAGATGTTCTTCAGTATCCCAATTTCACCTTGTTCGGAGCCAAACTATCTTCCTCCCCAAACCCACTTTTCTCCCAGTGGAAACCAGCGACTGATTTGCTATTTTTACGGCACACTCAATTTTGATTCTTCATTTTCTTTCTGTCTAATTTCTGTCCCTGAAAGTTCTTTTAAATCCAGTTCCGTTTTCCCCGCTTTCACTTCCTCTGTCCTGCTGTAGCTCTCAGCCGTCAGAGAATTCACAATGTCCCCTAAGCTGATCTCTCTTCTAGACTCTGCGTGAATCCACCTTCCAAGCTGCTTGCTTCTGATACAGACTTGCCATTCCTCTGCTCAGAATCCTTCAAGACATCCCCATTGTTTGCCAAGGAAGCACACTGTCAGCATGAACCCAGACTTCTCAACGTCTTGCCCCAGATTTCCAGCCATATCAGGTGGCACTAGTGATAAAGAACACACTTGCCAACGCAGGAGACATCAAAGACGTGGGTTCGATTCCTGGGTCGGGAAGATCCCATGGAGGAGGGCATGGCAATCCACTCCCGTATTCTTGCCTGGGGAGTCCACGGACAGAGGAGCCTGGCAGGCTACAGTCCGTAGGGTCGCAGAGAGTCAGACAGAATTGAAGCGACTGAGCAAACACACGTGCACTCCTGTCATTCCCTCCAGCCACTATGCCCCAGGAAAGAGACAAGTTTTTTTTTCTGGAAAAACCAAGCACATTCACACTCCCACGTCTCTGGTCTTGCTGTTCCCTCTGTCCTGAAGGCCACTCTTCCTATCCCCTCATCGGATACCCTTTTGTCTAATTCACACACAGACCATTTAGCTGCATGTGAACTGACTCTCTAAGTGTGTCTAACATCAGAGAGTTCTGTAAATGTACATAAAACTACACACTGCCTGCCCATCCTAGTTTCATTCCATCTGACCCTGTCCTAATTGTACACAACACTGCATTCCACATTTACCAAAAAGTAAGTGAAATTTAGAATCCTTGAAAACTTCAGATGTTGTTACCTGATAATTTGTATTGCCTAAGACTCTGAACAGAGTGCTTAAACTGTCACAGACAGATTGGCCAGGGTTATGAAATTTGCCTCTGGCAAATGCAGAAGTATAACTTTCCCTGATGATTCAATACATCCTCTCAAACATGCTGAAATGCCACACTACTCCCTCAATTAACAAATGAATTGTGATCATCATTGTAAAGCTCTGAACAGGGCTCCTAAACTCAGCTTCCCCCTTCAGCTGGATACCCTTATTCGAGTCCTCAAGTCACTTTTATTTATGTTAGTCTTGTGTCTGACATCCAGGTAGAAGGGATAATGAGAACAATGCAAGAAAAGGAGGTAGGAGAACCTGAGGCTAGAAAAAACAAGAAGGGGCACTGCTAAGTGTCTCAAAACTTTGGGCTGACAAGAGCCATTAATCCTCCTTTAAAAAAATGCTTAAATTCAACATTTTGTGCCTTCTACAACGATAAAGAAATGTTTAAAATTATCAGACTCTGCCAAACACTGCAGTGTTTTTTTTTTTTTTTCAAAGCCCCTTACTGTGATGAAGAAATCACAGTAAGAATGCATAATAATAGCACTGAGAGACGATAAGCATGGTTTTTATTAAACCAAACATCTGCTTGTCTTTAAAGTATTTCTGACATACTGCTAAACTGAGAAGGGGGTCCCTACTGGGGGAAAGAAATGACTACAAAAATAACTTGTTCTAAAATATCCAAAGACTGAGATCTAGCAGCCCCATAAAACCTTGGTGTTGCGACACTGCTTCAGTCCCCAGAAGGCTTTTTAGACAACCATTCGGTAAACTTCATCTTGGTTTATGTACCCCTGTCTCTGCAGTCATCAGAGGACATGCTAGCAGCAAACAAAAATCTCAGTATATGCTTACATTAAACAAGAAAGCATGTGCTGAAAGATTTTCAAGGGTATCACCCAAACTAAGTCTTCTCGATTTAATCACTGCTTATGGAGAAGGCAATGGCACCCCACTCCAGTACTCTTGCCTGGAAAATCCCATGGACAGAGGAGCCTGGTAGGACACAGTCCATGGGTTCGAGAGGAGTCGGACACGACTGAGCGACTTCACTTTCACTTTTCACTTTCATGCATTGGAGAAGGAAATGGCAACCCACTCCAGTGTTCTTGCCTGGAGAATCCCAGGGATGGGGGAGCCTGGTGGGCTGCCATCTATGGGGTTGCACAGAGTTGGACACGACTGAAGTGACTTAGCAGTATGTGAAAGTGTCTTTTAACTGATTTCCTAGGTATTAAGTTAGAGACTAGTATAGCTGGCAAAAGAGGTTCAAAATCAATCTAATTTCTTTTTCTAAACTATCCATGCCAACTCCTAGACAGACAGCTGCCAAAATCAAAGGCAGAGAAGCAATAACAAAATATTAACAGGTGGCCAGCGGCCTGAGAGTAACACTGATCCTTTCTCGGCATGTGAGTTGGAATTTTTAAAAAGGGGGTGCAGGCCAATAGCCTTTTCTATATACTCCACATTCTAGGCTGTACTGCGACTGCTACCCTCTTAAGTACAAAAATCCCCCTCTTTACAGAAACTTTCTGGTAGGGCGCTTCCTGCATTTTGCCATTTCATGGCTATCAAGCAACCTTTTCAAGTCAACAAGTCTGTCATGCATTGTCTCTGTGCCAAGCCCTATGCTGGAGTTCTGGGGTTCCAGGGTGAACATATGTGATAGTTCCTCTTTTGATGGAACTTACAGCCTTTTGGTGTGAAGGAAAGTATCCTATCAAAATAACTGGCTGCAAACTGGCACTTAGGTGACAAGTTTATGCTCTCCAGAAGAGCACGTGAAGCAGCGATAGCAAAGGTCACAGCGGCGGCAGGCTGTCAGCAGACTTTCTTTAATGTGCTCTTCCCAGACGGAGGATGACAGGGCGTGCAGAACCATTGCCAGCAAGGAATCCAGGGATGGCTCAATAGTTAGGGGTGGTTCTGAGTCAAGTATTTTCTTCTATTTTCCCTTGAACTATCTGGCCTGTAACTGACTGGCTCATGGATTTCACCCTCTCCCTTTTTGTAGGCTGGGTTAACCGTTACCAATAGTATCAAAATAAGTAGATGTATTCAAAGAAGTCAGACCTGCAGTGAATTGCTTTTTTTTTTTTAACTAAAGATCAAAAGTGATTGGCATATCTAATTCAATTTAGGCTACATGCTAGAAGCATAAACAGAAAGAAAGCCTTTGAAAAAACTCATGTCTTAAGCAAATGTCTATGAATATATCTTAACAGACAAGCTCATTTTCTAAACATTCCTTTGGCTGTACCTTGAAATTCTTGATTTTTCCAGTTTTACTCAGTTACTAAGAAATTGGATACTTTCAGCATAGGATGGGGCTTGGAAGCCCAAAGTGAAAAGTTACTAGCTAACTCATATCTCTGTATTCATGAATTCACACTTACTGCAGCATTAGAGAAGATTAAAAAAAAAAAAAAAAATAGGAATAAATATGAGGATATATATTTTAATTTAAAAAAAGAGCCACACATCCTTAATACGTTTTGTTTAGAAATATGTACTTGGAATTTCCTCTATTTTTAAAATGAATTCCTTTCCACAATTTTAAGCCATAAAATTAGGTCTTTTATCTTTTAAGAACTGTAATCAGAATGCTCTCCTCTAAACCCTGCCTTGTCTCATAAAGAAATCATCTAATAATCAAAGCAGAATTTTCTGCAAACCAATCGGGAGTTGTGGATCTGCTCATCACGGACAGTTACTCTCTATTACTGCCCTCCAGTTATCTTGCCGGTTATGTAATTTTGAAAAGCTTTTCACGACACAAATATAAGACAACTATATCCACACTCACTATTAAACTCCAAATGAAGTAACCAACTAAAACATCTCTCAAATGGCTCAAAGTGAAAGTGTTAGTTGCTCAGTCATATCCGACTCTCTGCAGATATGGACTGTAGCCCACCAGGCTCCTCTGTCCATAGAATTCTCCAGGCAAGAATACTGGAGTGGGTTGCCATTCCCTTCTCCAGTGGATATTCCAGACCCAGAGACCGAACTCAGGTCTCCTGCATTGCATGCAAATTACTAAATAGTTATTTTTTAAAACTCTCCGGTCCCAATAACTGAAGTGAATTTCTCCCCAAGAGACTGACTGAACCTGGCTCTCCATTTTAACAGCTGGTTAGTCCCTCGCAGAGTGAGACACCCACTGAGGTCACCTGAACGCATGCCTCAGTTCAATGAGTCATTAAACCACAAGCTCTAACTGCCAGGTTATATTTAAAAATTATCAAACCACAACAGAACTGCTATACGTTTGTTTTGTATCTTAAACTCCAGAGCAACAAAAATCAGTTCAAGATGGATCCAGGCCTAAATATAAAAGCCAAAACGGTAATAGTTTTAGAACAAAACACAGGAGAGTATCTTCATGACTTGGAGACAGGCAAAGGTTTTTCAGGATGCAGTCAGCAAAAATCATAAAAGAAAAAAGTGCATAAGTGAAACTTAACCAAAATTAAAAACTTCTTCCAGTCAAAATGCATTAAAAAAAAAAAAAAGACCAGGCAAATCACAGGAAAAAAGTACACTTATAAAACAAATATCTGACAAAAAACTGGTATATACAAAGAATGTGTGCCGCTCAAAATAAAGGCAACAACTAAAGTAAAAATGGGCAAATGACCCGAACAGGTATTTCACAAAAGATGTTTGAAAGGCCAATAAGCCGATGAGAAAGCGTTATTAATCAATAGAGATGTAGAAATTAAAACCACAGTGTGCTAGCACTGCAAACCCAGCAGAAGGCTGGCAGGAATGTGGAGGAACTGGCCCCCTGTACACTGCTGATAGGAGCACAGAATGGTACAAGCGTTTCTGGAAAAGGTCTGGCAGTTACTTATAAGTTAAACAATTACCTCCTCTATGACCCAGCTATTTCAATCTTATTTACTCAAGAGAAATGAAAACACATGTCTACAAAAAAAGACTTGTGCTTGAATGTTTATAGCAGCTTTCTTCATGACAGCTGGAAAACAGATATTCATCAATGGAGCATGGATAAACAAACAGCAGTAC
This sequence comes from Bos mutus, assembly GCF_027580195.1. Classification (NCBI taxonomy): domain Eukaryota; kingdom Metazoa; phylum Chordata; class Mammalia; order Artiodactyla; family Bovidae; genus Bos; species Bos mutus. The sequence continues at coordinate 11,419,901 of NC_091639.1, read as the reverse complement.
ATAATACAATGGAATACTATTCAGCAATAAACAGCAACAAGTCACTAATGTATACAACAAGACGATGGGTCTCAAAAAATTTATGATGAACAAAAGGAGCCAGACACAAAAGAATACCTGTGTGATTCCACCGACAAGAGGTAGAACAGGTTGTAACTAATTTATGTTGGAAAAACATACAACCTGGTTGTGGAGTGGGGTGGGTGGAGGTAGGGAAGGAGAGTAGAGAATGACTGCAGAAGGTCATGAGGGAACTTTCTGGAGTGATGGTAATAGTCTAAATCTTAATAAGGGTTTTAAACAGGTACATCTATTTGCCAAAACTAAGTGAAATATTACAATTTATGCATTTCATCATATGTAAATTTTATATCAAAAGAAAAAAAGAACTGTAGGCAAAGACTGAGTTCTAGTTAATGATATGCATAGTGAAGTATTTAGGGGGATATGTACTTACAACTTACTTTGAAAGGCATAAAAAAAGATACACTGATAGATGGGTAGAGGGGCCAATAAGTGGATAAATATGCAATCAAACAAGAATGTTAAACTGTTAATAGCAGAATCTAGGTGTTTTTGGTGTTCAATCTAAAAATCTTCAACTTATCTGTACATTTGAAAATCTTTATAGTAAGAGATTGAGAACATAATACTAGTAAAAACCCCTTAGGGTCAAGGTTCAGAATTCAAATGAGGAGCCATAACTAAAATGAACCATCAAATCTAACACATTTCATGGAAAGTTTGCAACTGAGAAACCTGTCACAGCCAGTAATTACCAAGTCAGGTCTCTATTCAGGCTTAAGGAAATCTTTCTCAAAGCCCAAAATGTAAAATGGGAATCCCTGATAAATTTGTTTCCTCCTCAGGCTCCAAAGCAGTTAAATGGTAAGGAGGGTACAGGTGTGAGAAATTCGTAACTTCAAATTGATTACAACTCACTCCAGAAAAATACCTGGAAGCATAAAATCTCACTTCTAAAAGGTGTGATTACTCACTGGAGATAGCTGTCCCTGGGCAAATAACAATCCAGGCAATCGCAGAGTTTAAGAGTGTCAACTACAATCTCTTTCTCAGCAATCTAGATTAGAGGCCTGGAATCAGGGACACAACTCAGAATAAATATACCTGGAACCTAATCCCACACTGGTCACCCTGGTCTCACTCTCAATGCCCTCTAAATAGTCAGAGTTTATTTATAATGACATTCAAAATGAAAAGTTCATTTGGGCTACAAATCAATTTCTCAATGTTCTCTGATATTTTATATGTATATATAAGTATCAGAAGTTCAAAAAAGACTGAAGGTGCCCGGGTGGGCATCCTGTGGCTAAAATAAACATAAAACCACACAAACATCCCATATTCTGAGCAGAAAGACTTAATAAATTAGAATTCAGAAATGTAATTAATACTTTCTTTGAAATAATATACATGTCTGTTTTTAACCTTTTTTACTTTCCTGGGGCCTATGTTATATTTGGGCATATCAAAAAAAAAAAAAAAAAAGAATGTGTTGTTCCACTCTTAGACATGTAGTTGATATAAAAAACATAATATTCCTGCAATGCATCCTATGGAATTTACCCATCCTGAATCACACAAAGGTAAGTTCTGTAATCAACATTTACCCTCGTGACAATGTTTTATAAGATTCTCAACATGATTACAGGCATGGGCTAGGGTCAACCTGATTCAGCTGTGGACTGATTTGAGATTATCACCTCATCTCTGCCTATAGTTTACATCTGGTATTTGCTTTGTGGGTTTCAGTGATGCCATCGTTCCTGAACTTTCACATGTCTAAATGATTTTTGTTGGGAGACGGGGAAAAACTGAATTTAATAAGTACCAAGGACCTACAAATTGGCTGAAATTAGATAAAGCCGGCCTGCAGCTTGAAAACTATCTGAACGTCATAAAAGGCCCAGGTGGGCGGTAGTTCATCCTTGATAAGAACAAATAGCCACAATGAACAAACGGCTCTGAATGGAGTAGAGGGGGCGAAGGAAGGCAGCCAGCAAACAGAAGAATGCCAAGCACCGAGCAAACTATTAACCAAGAAGAACCTCTAGAAAACGTTTTTTTAATGGTGAGATTTCTTTTAGATTATCTCAAACGTTTCAGGTTATAGAAGCAAACTGGCAAAACATGTCAACATCTACAAGAAAATCTGTATTATCAGTATCAGTTAACCCCATTTTTACTGACTTCCAAGTTCTTAATTCATTGATTCAGCAAATATTTACACACCAGGTACTTGTTAGACTCTGGGGATACATGGTTGATCAGCTCCTTCTTAATGGAATTTAGATAATTAGAGTAGCTGATGATAAGCAAACGGTCACAAAAGTAAATGAGTGCTACACATTCGTTAAATGTTGTAAAGGAAAGCGGCATGATACATTCGGAGAGTTCAGTCTCCTAAGTGGGCCTGCTGCTGCTAAGTCACTTCAGTCGTGTCCGACTCTCTGCGACCCCATAGACAGCAGCCCACCAGGCTTCCCGTCCCTGGGATTCTCCAGGCAAGAACACTGGAGTGGGTTGCCATTTCCTTCTCCAATGCATGAAAGTGAAAAGTGAAAGTGAAGTCGCTCAGTTGTGTCCGACTCTGTGCGACCCCATGGACTGTGTCCTACCAGGCTCCTCTGTCCATGGGATTTTCCAGGCAAGAGTACTGGAGTGGGGTGCCATTGCCTTCTCCGAAGCGGGCCTAGAGAAGGCTTTTCCAAGGAGTGATGAATGAGCTGGGGCCTGCAATCACACTCATCACTGCTCACAACTTTAAGACCCTAATGGGATGCGACATTCAGGATTACAGCATTTCCAGGAACATGTACTTCAGTACTCACAGAGTGCTTGTATTAGGATTGTTCTCTGGGATAAAGGATTCAGGTGTTGGTGAATCCTAACTAATAAGGGTGCCCTCTAGCAAAGAACACAGAGCTCTGCTAAAATGTGGCAAAATCAGGAGAAACAGAAAGCTTTTATTGGCAGTAGATGGTATAAATACCTACGATCCCTGAAGATGTAGCATATAATTCTCTAACCTCTGGTTTTGAAAATGTTGACAAAATCTGGTCTAAATTGCTGTGAATAACCAAGAGCCTCTGAAACGTAAGAATTTCAAAGATCACTGGGATTTCAGATCCACTTTCAGAATATATTAGTCTCACGTTTTGTTTTAATCCACAGCATGGCAAACATCTGCTGAAAATACCTTCTGTCTTCCTCTCTGAAATGTTCCAGCTGAGTCTAAACAAACCTCTCCGGTTACTTTCCAGAATTCCTCATTCAAGAGCAAACAAAATAGTCTGGGTAAAGAATCAAATCTAAAATTAGGCCACATCAGAAACCAGACTAACTCTATCTCCCTATCTAAGCAGACACTGGAAATGTTTTTTCTATCTTCAGAGAAATGTTATCTAGAAAAAAAGCATTAGAAAAGTGATATGAAGAGAAACAGAAGCCAAGAAAAAAAAATCGGCTAGAAGGGATCTTAAAGAAACTCTTTTCAGGGTTTTCAGCAGGGCTCAAGTCTTAGAAGGCTGTTTACACTGGTGGTTGGTGGCTGAGCTGAACCTAGAACGCAGGGCTTCCGTGTGGCCCCTAGGACTCTGCTATTAGACAGGCCTTCCCGCCTGTCATCTAGCAGCCTCCCTAATTTGATGCAAACTAATGTATGAAGTGCCCCCAGTTAGGCCAGCTCTACTGTAAGCAGGCTGCTTTAATTGTCCACGGAGGACAGCTTGGCCAGGATATTTCAGCACCATTTAATAAACTGTCCAGACACTTTCAGTATACTAAGTGTACCCTCATGACTTGACTGGGAGATGCTAAAATATCACCTCTCATAACTGGACTGGCAGAGCTGAGCTTACTCACTATGTAAATAGATCTATTTTACTTCCATGGCATTTTATATCAATATTTTATAACAAATGATTGAACATCAAAAACATTAATCACCAGCTTTATCATGTTAACATTAAGGGAAGTGTTCCTGTTCTGTAGTATCTGGCATATAAACACAATGCTAATTGTAGCAAAACTGGGCCCAGCACAACTTATGTTCCTAATGAAAAGATATAAAGCTAATTACAAATCACTTTATCTATTTATTAAAGCTGAATGCTATATACACTTTAGGTGGCATTTTCTTAAAATTCTGTTACTTCAGACAACCCCACAGAAAAGTAAAACACCAATATTTTAAAAATCAAAAGTTTAGATCACCTGAATTTTTTGGTATGATTTCAAATGGAATGAAAATCAATTAAAATTACCGAGTCTAACCAGGTATGTGCATTCTTTGAGTGCTGTTAGGCTTGAATCTCAAGAGTCAAAGTCACTGAGTCAATAAAGTAGGAAATTTGATTCCAATTCTAACTCATAAAATGTATTTCTTGCATGAATAAAATGGATTTGATAATAGTTATTAACTGTATTATAAGAAAGCACAGGTAAAGAATGTCTGGCAGCAAACTGTAAAATCTGTAAGCATTTATAATACAAATGCACATGTTATACTGTTATGACTGCTACCATTTAATGATGTATTTAGTCCTCCAAGCTTCTGCAGATTAAAAAAATAAATTTGTCATCAAAATAGATTTGTAAATGGAGACCCTGAAATAACTGCAAAATCAGGATAAAACTAAACAATGAAAATTCCAAGAGGTTGTGTTTTATATATACACACATATTTTTTTCTTACTCAATTGCAAGTTATCAAACTGAACTGCAAAGTAGAAGCATTCACAAATCAGCTTTAAGTTAAAAAAGCAATAACACAACCTATCCTGATGTCATACAGACAGCTAAGACATTCTTAAACATGGAATTACTTGAATATTTTGCAAGACATTTTTAGAAGCACTAAGAATTCAATATACTAGCTTCTCTCAGATACAAAATTGAACATTTCCCTCACCCTTTAAAGCTCCATAACAAGGCAAAGCAGAGATTACAAACTCAAATAAACAGTATTTCAAAATATGTGTCTAGCCATCCTCTGGTAAACGACCAAAAAAATAAAATGACATGCTAAAAAATGCTGAAGAATATGGCTCACTCATCATTACTCAAAACTGTCACACTCACATTTTTTATGGTCGTGGCAAATTTCTAAGCCAAAGTAGGAAAACACTAAAACTAAGATCCAAAGATCCAAAGTTTGCTGTGTTTAAAAGTAGTCATTTTCCTTTTTTTTAAGTAAATACACCACTATATAAGATTTAGGTCTCTTGCATTTCAGCAATAAATATTAAACACCAGTTTCCTAGCTTAGTTCATCCTTGAGAAAAGTATTACGTCTAGTCCAGGGGAGAATCCATTTTCTGTTTGAAAAAGGAAACCGCACACTCTGATTGTCTCGCACTACTGGTAGCTTTCTAGAAGCAGAGAGAGAAATTTAGCAGTCTAAACTCAACAATCACGTGTAATGTATTTGTGGGGTAGCATGTTACTACTGGCGTTAGACGAGTTTTCTTAACTGCATTTGTAAGAAACTGAACAACTCAAAAAATTCGGAAAGAGCTCTTTGCTACAGACTGTAATCTGACACTAGGCTGAAGAAGTTGACCAAGTTTAAGTAACCCAAGAGGAACTGTTTCCTGCTTTCTGTTAGAACAGTCTGCAATGACCTATAGTAACACTGCTGAGGCAGAGGTTACTATCGGGCAGTAGATGCTGTTATCAGGAAGTCAGTTGGGTCTTTCTTCTTTCTTTTTAAAAGTTTTTTGAGCTGTGGTGCTGATCTCAAATGTTTGTAAGAATTCATCCCTGCTCTCCCACTGTTTACAATGACAAGAAAAATACCGCAAGAGCTGGAAAATGTACCCCTGGCCAACTATGCTGCTCTCTTTTCACCTCAACAAAATAACTGTGCTATGGAAAACTTGTAAGTTATGAACCACCTCTGTATCAAAACAAACGTGCCTTGAGCATCTCCAGGAAGGTGCAGTGGTTCTCCCTAAAGGGAATCAAAGGTCTATTTGACACTGGTTTATTTTAGCATCATTTTACCTAGTCTGCTCCTGTAAGATGAGGTGAGGCTCCACGAAGAACTTGACTCTCAGTTTAAGCCGGTAAGGGGCAAGCCCATCCATCTGCTGGGAGATCCGGTTTCTCAGATTTAGCCATAAACTTTCACCTTTGCTACCCGTAAACTGCAGTCCAAAATAATCAACTTCTATAATTCCCAATCTCCTGCACACCTAAAACAAAAATGAATGCAGCACAGATAAGCAAGCGGTCCATGTGGTCAAAGCAAACCAAGACTCCATCGAAGATTCTTGCATGTTTTTTTAAAAAAACACAAAGTTCAACAACGGTCTTACAATTCCCGTTGTAGGCTGTAAGAACAAAGTTCTAAGGCTCCAGTGATGCTAAACCGCTAGTCGTGGTACAGAGGCAGGCACAAAAGGAGTTCTCAAAACGCAGCCTTCCAGAAAGCCTGAGGAGGGGAATCCACGGGGTATTTTCCTTCTTTTTCCAATCACTGGAATTCCCTCCACCAGCACAATCTGCACAGCTGATTTGGCAGCTTATTATCTGGACAATTTTAACCATCTGGGTTCCAAAAAAATAAACACACTGAGGAAACACGCCACAAGTGTCCACTAAGCTTTACAGAAGGCTTTCCAAACATCTCAGGTCGAGGGGGGTTGAAGGCACAGCGTTTCACTTGAGAGCAAATCCCGCCGTCTGCCACACCACTAGGCGCTGTTTGGAACGGTTTTTCACTCCCGAGGAAACGCGCGTGCTGACAGACAACCAAGGAGTTTATGACCCAAACCCACCGTCCCCAGCGAATCGGGAGAGGCAGGGCGGTGAACCGTCCGCTTGAGAAGCAGTGAGAGGCAAGGGGCCCGGCTTGTCTGCCCAGCAACCTGAGGGACCTGCGACCGCCTCCGGCCACCTCATCCCGGGACGCAGGTGGCGCCGCCGGGCCCCGCGGGGACGACAGGCAGCCTCGTGCACACACCACCTGCAGCAGGTGTGCCGGGCCGGGGACCGGGTGGCAGGCCCGGGCCCGTCTTCCGCGCCCCCGCCCCACCCCCACCAACGGCCCACCCCGCGCGCGCCAGGAAGGGGGCCGCGCGCCCCTACGGCCTCGGGAAGGAGGGGGCGCAGGCCGGGCGCCCGAGGCGCACTCCCCACCGCCGCCGTCGCCGCCCGCACCACCGCGAGGCACCCCCTGACCCCGGCCTCAGGGGGCCGGCAGGGGCCCCCGGTCCTCACCTGGTTGAGGCAGTCCTCGCCGTTGGCTTTCGCCTCCACCTCCACCTCCATCAGCACTGCGTCCGGCCTCGTCACATAGCACAGCATGGCTGGGGCCGCCGCTGCTGCCACAGCCGCCTCGTCTTTGGTGTGCGCGGGGCTCAGACCCAGCTCCGGGATCGGTGAGGCTGGCTCCCGGGAGACGGCAGCCCTGCAGACCCCTGCCCTACGCCCCGCAGCCGCCGCGCCCCGCGCACCAACCTCCCCCCCCGCCTCGCCAGCCCGCGCGTCAGCCGGCTTCCCGGGTCCCGCGGCGGCGCCGCACTCCAGCAGCCCGACTGCCTGCGCCGCGACCGGGACTCCTCAGATATAACGGCCCCGCCCCACTCAGCTGGGCCCCCCCCGCCAATCACGGCGGCCCCGCCCCTCCGCCGCCGCCCGGCCAGCCAATAGCGGCGCCCGCTCGACCGCCGCCCGCCCTCCCAGCGCCGGCGGAGTGTCCCCCCGGCCCCGACGCCGGCCGCCCCGGAGGTGGCAGCTCCCAGGCGCCGGAACGCTGTGGAGAGTAGGGAGGCCTCGGAGCGCAGCCGCTGCGTCTGCCCGCTGGGCGACGCTGCTCCGAGTCCGCGACCGCCTGCAGCTCCTGAGCCTTTCTGACGGGCTTGAATTTACAGTGATTAATCGTCTGCAAGCTGCTGCTATTCTTTAGAAGCCTTGGGTCGCTCCAATAGCACGTTTCTGGGGTGAAGGCAGAGCAGCTCCAAAGCTTGAAAAAACTCTTGTCTCTGGGGTTTGCCACAGTGACTGGTTGGAAGGCAGAATTCTTGTTCATTATTTTAGATCTCGTCGTTGAAAAAAAAAAAAACCCAAAATCTGAGTATAAAAGTTTGTGCAGTTGTTCTTCAATAAGGCAGGGAGTTTCTCCTCTAGTGCTTTCTCTATGAACCCTCTCCGAAGGCTTCTGTTTACCCGTTGTGCTGAATCAAAACACTGGTAGGGCACTAAGGCCCTCTCTCAGGTTGCCCATCCTTGTCTCATGCCCTGTCTCATTTGTTCATTAAACATTAATTGAGCACCTGCTCCAGTGCCAGCCTTTTCTCTCAGACAACCAGGTGTTATCCTCAACTTCAGGGTAAGGGACTCATCTCAGAACCTCCATGGAAGCTATTAATAATTAAAAGTCTCCAACTCTTCCCTCATTTGCCACTTGTTTCTCTTAGCCAACACATTACTCAGCCTATATCTTTGGTTTCTTTATAGGAGAAGCCAGAGATGTGGCTTTCAGCCTTGGACCCTTGAAAACTGACTTCTCTCTGCGGTTCAGTGTTTCATCAGGCAAATGGAGACTATAGTGTCTGTCCTGCCTTTCCCCAGGGTTGCTGGGAAGAGCAGCAGAGGTAGTTTTCAAGAAAGCATTTGGATGACCTGGTTTATGGTATACGTAAGGAGATCTATATAGCCAGCTCTGTCACCACCTGCTGATGACTTCCGTCATTATCCCTTTCCCGGAATTCAGATTGTTTCTGTCCTGCTAACATTTATTTACAAAGAAGTAAGAATATCAGAGGAAAAGACTACTAGTCAGGATCCTACCACAGTCTTTCACTAAAGCCCACGATGGCTAAAACTAAACCACGTCCCAACCTCCAGTGCTGCAGAAGGGCATGCACACACATATCTTTCCTTGTGTCTTTTAAGAATACACCTCACAAGACTTCCCTGGTGGTCCAATGGTTAAGAATCTGCTTTGCAATGCAGGGGACATGAGTTCCATCCCTGGTGGGGGAACTAAGATCCCACATGCTGGGGAGCTAAGAAGCCAGTGCACCTCAACTGCCTAGCCCTGTAAGTACTGAGCCCTAGCACTAAAACTAGAGAGTCCCTGCTCCACAAGGAAAGATCCCACATGATGCAAGGAAGATTCCCTGTGCCGTGACTAAGACCAAACACAGCCGTGTGTGTGTGTATATATATATATATATATATAATACATCTCAAGATATGCTGCTGAAACAGTCCTGTCTTGTATCAACTCTTGTTCCTGATTCACTTAATTTCAGTTACTGATCTAGGAAATTTATCTAGGAGATAACATTTGTGTAATTGTCATCTAATCTGTGCTTAATCTATAGAAATTTTAGAACTGGGAGAAGAGGTGAGGGGCAAGACAGAGGCCAAGTGTATCAGTAAACATTTTTGCTTATTGAGTGACCACGCTGGCTAAACCAGTGCCAGTGAACCAAAAGTTGTCTAATTAAAGCAAAAGAGAATTTGGTGCACAAAATTTGGGGGCGCTCACAGAATCAGTGGGGACGAGGCTTGAAAATGAATGGAAAGGGAGACATATCAATTGGCCAAGAACAAAAATTAAAAAATGAAACGTAAACCCAAAACAACCGAACACCGAAACCAAATACTCATGCTGTGGAGAAACTACTTTAAAAATAGCATATTTTTGGCTTGCCAGGGATATTTCTTAATACAAACCCAGACCATGCTTTGACTGTGGGACGGTTGGTAAAGATGTCAGTGGGTTTTGAAATTGAATCATCAGATAAGACTGAAGAGGAGAAGGGTTTCTTAAAACAAAGCTAAAAATAGGAAAAGCAGCACTTGGGGTGAGGGTAGAAATCATGATGACCAAGAAGAAAAAGAATACTGGCTTCTATTAGCATGTCCAGGAAATAGGAGACCTTAATCTTTCCCTCTCTTCCTCTCTCTCTCCCTGGTTTTTCTCTTTCCTCATTTCTTCCTTGAGTAGAGATATAGAGAGCAGATTAGTTAGGAATGAGAAGGCTGAGTTTGCTGGTGCCTGGGTGAGAAAGCAGATTATGTTCAAAGACCTGGTTAGGGAGTAAAAATCCCACAGTAGAACTGCTTCCTAGAGGATCCCACCATCTGGCAATGCTATGAAACGTCTGGAGCCGGTTTCAAGCCCCAGCTGGGTCTAACTCCAAAATAAGCCTGCACACCCAGGCCTGGGGGTGGTAACTGTATTGGATTGAGCTGTGACTGGCAGTTCCGGATTAGCCAGAGAAGTGCTACATTTTACTTGTGTCTGCTCTCTTACGCTCTCCATTAGCTATAACCTCCTAAAGATGGTGTTAAAATTAACCAGCAAAGTAAAAGGATTGGTTGCAGGAAGGTAGATTTTAAAAATACTAATAGAAACCATAGCTTAAATGGCTGTTCAAGTACACCCACGTCCACACCTTTTTTTTTCTGTCACAGGTATGAAGGCTAAAGACGGACCACTAGATAAGATTTGTAAGATGCGATACGATGGTAGTCTGGCTTCAAAATGTTGCTTCTGGCTGAGCACGAGGTTTGATCTGGCTAGCTGGCTACCTCTCCGTGTGCATTCCTTTCTAAACACTGCACACTGCTGCAGAGATCCTGTGCTGGGTCAAAGGAAAGGCCCTTCTCTCTCTTTACCTCTTACACATTCGTTTGTAAGGGCACAGAGGGAAGGACGGTGAGCAACTGCCTAAAAAGCTGTCTTTACCCTCTCACACATTATTCAAGCTAATTATTCTATCAGCAATGCTTCATCAAGCACAAGTGTGTTAAACTGTGTGGAGTGAGCTGAAATCTCTCATTTGAAACGTTAGACTTGTGAAATTCAGGAGTACTTTAATTTGGTGTTGGCCTGCCATCAAAGTAAAGCATCTCATCTCCAAATCTGGCTGTCTGAAGAGTGGAAGAAGGAGAGGAGAAGCAACACCTGTGTTAGACTCTGGAACATATGAAATGGCATTGTCTTGACTAGCAGGCGGTTTAAATGGTTTTTTCCCCTAGTTGTAGTTTATGGTGTTCTCCTTAGAAAAGACTGAAAAGTACAAGGGAAGAACGAAGTACCTCTATTTTATCAGGTGTTTCCAGTTAGTGTTGATGTTTTACTTTTGTACTTTGCATGCAATGCGCTCTAAATTTTGATTGTTGTATAATCAAATACTGCATATGAAATTCTGGAGAAGGATCAAGAGACACTTGCGGTGGGGAATTCCAAATCTAAACCTAGTATTATGAATATTAGGAAAATTATAAACAATTATAAGTGGCTCGAATGGTAAAGAATCTGCCTGAAATGTGGGAGACCTGGGTTTGATCCCTGGGTGGGAAAGATCCCCTGGAGAAGGGCATGGCTACCCACTCCAGTATTCTTGCCTGGGAAATCCCATGGACAGAGGAGCCCGGCGGGCTACAGTCCATGGGGTCGCAAAGAGTTAGATACAGTTGAGCAACTGATACTTTCATTTTCATAAACAGAAAGAATAACCTCCATGAAAAATTCCAATTATTACTCTTTCTCAGCTTTCTCCTTTTAAAAAATCTTCTGAAATATTACCCTTTCTTCTGTTTCCCTTCTTAGTATACCTGAAATGCATGTATCATTTAGTTGAGAGATGCTTAGAACTGGGAGATAATTTCTAATTTGGCAAGTGTTGTGTAACAACAAAAATAATTTTTTCATTCTTTGGATACATGTCTTTTATTTATGGAGATGATAGATGATTAGGCAACTACTTCTCAAGTCTGGTGATATGCAAAGGCTGATCCACCCACAACAAGGTATATAGTCGTTCTGATCTTGATTGAATTTGTGTAGGTAGATGCCGGGGATGTAGTTGGGAGCCGTGGAACAGAGAACAGATCCATTGTGCCTGAGGCTCATACTCACAAACCTGCCCTAACTGGTAGGTGTTCCAACCAACTGATCTGTAATGACACCCCTCTTCCCAGCCCTTCATACCGTGTCTGGACATGCCCTTCTGTGAAAAAAAAAAAAAAAAAAAAAGGAGCTAACATGATATATTGTATGGATGGGTGTGACACAGAACTTGGTGAGGGTGAAGGTGAAAGTTTAAGTCGCTCAGTCATGCCCAACTCTTTGCAACCCAATGGACTATAGCCCACCAGGCTCCTCTGTCCATGGGGATTTTCCAGGCAAGAATACCGGAGAGGGTCGCCATGCCCTCCTCCAGGGGATCTTCCCACCCCAGGGAGCGAACCCAGGTCTCCCACTTTGCAAGCAGATTCTTTACTGTCTGAGCCACCAGGGAAGCCCATTCTTTTCATGACTAAAAATTATTTATCATAGACAGACTGCCCAGAGCAAGTGCTGGATTTCAGCATTGTGATATAGACTGACAATAAGCAACATCAAATTTCCAGGAGTTTTGAGAATAATAAAATCCCCTTCTTCCTTTTCTAGCTCCAGTCAATAAGAGGTCTTTCTCAGATTATAGATGTTTTTAACCAGCTTCAAATATACATAGATTTTTTAAAAATCCCATCTAGCTGTGAAAATGGCCACTTGAAAAACGGCAAGTTTTAAATATAAGGCAGGGTATACAATGAGATAATATGGGCAAAAATACTTAGAAAAAAAAGAAAAGTGATATTCAAATGTACAGTGGTAAAAATGATAGTATTCCTTTAAATTGCTCACCAATATTCTGTGCCTTTATCATCTATTTGATGTCCTGCTGTGTAAATCAGCTCTCTTAGGGGACAATTCTTGCTGTTGGATGACGGGCAGGATTTGCTGCTCCTGGTGATATATATATATATATAATAGTAAGACTAGTTAGCTCATTTCTTACTATAAATTCAAAATCAGGTTTCACCATTAGGATTTTAGTGTATGTCATGAAAAGGAAAACACATATTATCAGTAATTAGATGAATGATTTACAAAACAGAAACAGACTGACAGAGAATGAACTTCTGGTTGCTGAGGCGGGGATGGTGGTGGGGAAGATGGAGGGAAGGGATAGTGAGGGGGTTTGGGATGGACATGTACACACTGTTATATTTAAAATGGGTAACCGCCAAGGACCTACTGTATAGCACATGGAACTCGGCTCAATGCTATATGGCAGCCTGTATGGGAGGAGTGTTTGAGGGAGAATGCAGACATGACTGTGTATGCTAAGTCCCTTCACTGTTTACCTGAAACTATGACAACATTGTTAATTAGATTTACCCCAATACAAAATAAAAAGCTTTGGGAAAAGCACTATCCTAAGTGTTTATGGTGGTGCCTTGCAATATTTATATAATGTTAATAAGACCATGTTAAACATGTTTTAAGATTTAAAAGCCATCTTTCATTACTTCAGTTTTGTACTTGACATAATTTTCAACTTACAGGAAAGAATAATACAATGATTTCCAAACAGCTTCACACCAGATCCTCAGATATGGATCACACTGCTTTATTCTTCTTTCTCTTTGTGTAATCTTTTCCTGAACTATCGGAGGGTGAGTTGCATACACAATGCTACCTTTAACCCTAAATACTTCAAGGATAAGTATTAATTGAAATGAATATCTACATAGTCCCAAATTAGGATATTATCTTACAGAATCACACACAATTATCATAATTAGCAAATTAATATTGATGTGATACTGTTATCTAATATCCAGGCCTTATTCATATCTCACCACTTTTTCCATTAGTGTCTTTTATAGCGAAAAAAAAAAAAACCCAGGGTTGTTTTTTACATTTATTTGTCACTCTACCCATTTTTGACCTGAAACACTTCATCAGCTTTTATTTGTCTTTCATGACATTGATATTTTGAAGAGCATAGATCTTGTAGATTATGCCTCAAGTTGAGAATAATCATTTTAAAAGTAAAAGCAAAGATAACACGAAGTAACACACTTATTCCAAAGAAGGGTAAAAGGTTTACTGAAGGCCAGACCTTCTTTTTAATGCCCCTCACACAATTTTCTGTTTTCTAAACCAATTGTCTGTATATCTGAGGTTATTGATATTTCTCCCGGCAATCTTGATTCCAGCTTGTGCTTCTTCCAGCCCAGCGTTTCTCATGATGTACTCTGCATATAAGTTCAATAAGCAGGTTGACAATATATAGTCTTGACGTACTCCTTTTCCTATTTGGAACCAGTCCATGTCCAGTTCTAACTGTTGCTTCCTGACCTGCGTATAGGTTTCTCAAGAGTCAGGTCAGGTGGTCTGGTATTCCTATCTCTTTCAGAATTTTCCACAATTTATTGCGATCCACACAGTCAAAGGCTTTGGAATAGTCAATAAAGCAGAAATAGATGTTTTTCTGGAACTCTCTTGCTTTTTCGATGATCCAGCAGATGTTGGCAATTTGATCTTTGGTTCCTCTGCCTTTTCTAAAACCAGCTTGAACATCTGGAAGTTCACGGTTCATGTATTGCTAAAGCCTGGCTTGGAGAATTTTGAGCATTACTTTACTAGTGTGTGAGATGAGTGCAGTTGTGTGGTAGTTTGAGCATTCTTTGGCATTGCCTTGGCAGAAAGTGAAGAGGAACTAAAAAGCCTCTTGATGAAAGTGAAAGAGGAGAGTGAAAAAATTGGCTTAAAGCTCAACATTCAGAAAACGAAGATCATAGCATCTGGCCCCATCACTTCATGGGAAATAGATGGGGAAACAGTGGAAACAGTGTCAGACTTTTTTTTTTTTGGGCTCCAAAATCACTGCAGGTGGTGACTGCAGCCATGAAATTAAAAGACGCTTACTCCTGGGAAGGAAAGTTATGACCAACCTAGATAGCATATTCAAAAGCAGAGACATTACTTTGCCAACAAAGGTCCGTCTAGTCAAGGCTATGGTTTCTCCAGTGGTCATGTATGGATGTGAGAGTTGGACTGTGAAGAAAGCTGAGCACCGAAGAAGTGATGCTTTTAAACTGTGGTGTTGGAGAAGACTCTTGAGAGTCCATGGACTGCAAGGAGATCCAACCAGTCCATTCTGAAGGAGATTAGTCCTGGGATTTCTTTGGAAGGAATGATGCTAAAGCTGGAACTCCAGTACTTTGGCCACCTCATGCGAAGAGTTGACTCATTGGAAAAGACCCTTATGCTGGGAGGGGTTGGGGGCAGAAGGAGAAGGGGGCGACAGAGGATGAGATGGCTGGATGGCATCACCGACTCGATGGACATGAGTCTGAGTGAACTCTGGGAATTGGTGATGGACAGTGAGGCCTGGCGTGCTGCAATTCATGGGGTCACAAAGAGTCGGACACGACTGAGCGACTGAACTGAACTGAAATCAATTGTCGTCATAGACAGGGCTTTCAGACGTAGATCTTATTTGAAGGTCATAAAAAGAAAAGACTGACATGTGCCTTTAATTGTCATGATCAAATTCCAATTAGATGGGTTAATAGCTTTGTGAGGGGTTGGCCATCCCTTGCCAGACTAACCTTCATTTTGAGGTTTTTAAAAACTATAAAGCTTTCACTGGATGCTGTCATCAAAAGAAATCAAACTATGAAAAAGGATTCAGTGTTCACCAGTGCTTCCCTCATCCCTGGGAGTATTCAGTTCCTGTGACCTGCTTACCAGTTTCAGTAACCTTTCCACATTTCCTAATAACGAGACTCCAGTCACTTGATGGCATTGCGTCCTGCCCTGCAGCTCTCCCGCCGGCACTCCTGGTTTCAGCTTTCCTTCCTGTCGCTGTGGCAATGGAAAATGAACATCAGGTCCACCTGGGAGAAGGAAAAGTATGCAAGCATCAACTGGCACATAGCAGGCAAGTCCTGTGTGAATGGCTTGTCACATACCTCAGTCCAGTCTCGCCCTTAGGTGCTTAACCTTCAAGGTACTCTCAACTTCTGTCTGCATATTTCACCCCAGGGGAAGATTCTCCTGCAGGCCTCTGAGGATGACCAAAAACTGGGGGCTCAGCATCCACCATACCCAGCAAAAATTAATAGAAGAACAAAGGGCAGACAGAATCTGTCCGGGTAGCAGAGCCTTTACCCTCCCTCCTTACTTCACTGCTGAGTGAAGTGAAAGAAGCACTAGGCAGGGACTTCCCTGGTGGTCCAGTGGTTAAGAATCTGCATGCCAATGCAGGGGACATGGGTTCGATCCCTGGTCCGGGAGGATTCACGTGCCTCAAGGCAACTCAGCCCATAAGTCACAACCACTGAGGCCTGAATTCTCCAGAGCCCATTCCCCGCAAGAGAAGCCATCTCAATGAGAAGCCGCTGCTCTCTGCAACTAGAGAAAAGCCCCCGTGCAGCCATGAAGACCTAGCACTGCCCAAAACATAAATACATAAATAAAGAACCCAGGGGGTAATATAACTAGAATGTAAAACACACACCAAATCTATGAATTGAAATAACCTGGAAGGAAATATACCAAAGTGTTGGTTGGCTGCGATTGTTTCAGTTAGCAAGAATTTTATAAAAAGAGATGTAAAAGAACCAATTTTCTTTAGTTTAGAACTTTATATAAGTAAGTCGCCACTGTTTTTGTTATCTAAAAATAGTATTAGAAATAGTCTTGTAGTTCCTCAGCATTACTCAAAATATTAATGAGGTATTTTAAACTAACCAAAGAAATGGAACTTTGATATGGAGCTCCACTATGAATACACTGAAGCTCCATTAGTTACACTTCAAAGGATAAATATTTATATTATTCTACCCACTCTGTCAATTCAAGGTACTCATTAACTATTCAGGCTATTTCCCCAAATACTGTTTAGCGGATATGTATGCTTGGACAAGTAGGTTACTGGAAAAGAAGTAGGGAGTTTTTGCAGTCTTTAAATTCTATTAAGCCCATGTTTCTTATTTTTAAAAACACTGTACATTCTCATTACCTGAAAGTCCTTTGAACCTTGTTAATTATAATAATATTATCTCATTGCTCCAGGACAACTATTAAGGCAGACCTTTTTGATGGTGCTTCCTGTAACACCAACATGTAGCTTCAGATACAAAGGAAGCAGCCAATTTAACTTGAGAAACAAGCTGTACCACACCAAAGAGATTTTCACATGGAAGGAAGTGTCTTTATGTGTATATATATACCAAGTACATATTTTAATATGATAATGTCTGAGATACTTCCAGAGAGAAATAAAGCGATGCCGTCTCTAAAAACTTATGAGCTAAGTTAAACAGTAGGTCATTCGTTACCAACTTCTAATATTTCCTCTTCCTCCCTGTAAGATCATTCTGCTCTAAGTTCTCATTCAGAGTCCTTTATGCAATATCCACACAGGCAAAATGGAAACATGGTCAGTGAAGATCGCCAGCCTTCAGACTGATAGGCTAGAAAATGAAACTCATGCGAATTTTAATGCTGACCTTGTAAATCACATCAAAGCCATGTCCCGAGGCTCAGTGTTCAGAGCGGTAAAGTTGGGGTAAGACCTGTAATTGGCCACAGTGGGTTGTTATATGATTTAAATGAGATCAGTTACATAAAAGTATTATCAAAATATGAGGCAAGATATATTTTCCTTTATGCACAATCGGAGAGATACTTAATTTTCTGTTTCTTAAAGTTCAAAGGATTAAAGTACATAACATAATGTAAGTAAAATTATAAAAACACTGTGCTATGCAATGATATCACAAGCCACATGTGTTTTCTTTTAAGAGTCATGTAGAATATGGGATCCTGCCAGATCTCTGTGTGATGACCATCGAAGCAGCGGTGGCTTTTGAAGGAAGCTCTGCCATCTCCCTTGCTGGTCTGCACAAAAGAGAAATGAAAATTTCCTTTTGGAGGAGAGAATTACATCTCTGATTTGGATCTACAACTACATTTGCCAAACCCGCTCCTTCCTCGGTTTTCCCACCTCAATACACAGTAACTTCACCAACTGAAGCCCGAGAATCATGGTTTCCTCTTTTTCACACACTCTGCATCTAAGTCATCCACAAATTCTGGCAGTAATCTACAGTGTATCCTCCATAAAGAGCCACAATGATGTTTTAAAATCAAATCATTCCTCTGCTCATAACCCTCTGATGGGTTCCTGTCTGACTCAGAATAAAAGCCAGAAAGCTGGTAATGGCCCACCTGGTCTGGTCTCCACGTTCCCCAGCCCATCTCCTACCACTCCTGGGGGTTGCTCACTGCCCTGCCGCCACACTGCCCTTCTTGCTATTCCTGAACTGAACATGCTCGTGCCTCAGGGCCTTTGCACCAGCGGTTCCCTCTGCTTAGGAAGCTCTGTCCCTGGATATTTCCATGACTCACTCCATACCTCCTTCCACTCTTAACTCAAAGCCCTCCATGACTAAACTCCATACCTTCTTTCTTGTTTGCTTTCTTTTATTAAATTTTCTTTTGGCTACATTGGGTCTTCCTTGCTGCTCAGGGGTTTCTCTAGTTGCAGCGAGCTAGGGCTACTCTCTCTTTCCAGTTTGCAGACTTCCCATTATGGTGGGCTTTCTTGTTGAAGAACACAGATCTAGGGTGTGTGGGCTTCAGCAGTTGTGGCACTTGGGCTTAGTTGCCTTGCAGTGGGTGGGGTCCTCCTGAACCCAGGAGTGAACTCGTGTACCCTGTATCGGCAGGCAGATTCTGTGTCACTGGACCCCCTGGGAAGCCCTTTCTTGCTTTCTTGTTTGGCATAGCACCTCTTGCCATCAAGCATATTTTCTTAATATAATTTGCTTGTTTGTTTTTTCAGTTGCCTGACTCCTCCCTCCTCTCCCTGTCTTCCCTCTAACTGCTCCAAATGGAATGTAAGCTCCCTGGAGCAGGGGCCTTTGTTTTGCTCACTGAAATATGCTCAGCTGTTAGAAAGTGCTTGGCGGAGAGGAGATACTCATTAATTACATGTGTGTTGGGGGCCCTCAAGACCACGCCCAGGTCTGTGATTTTCTAGAAGGACTGGCAGCAGTCACAGCTGAGACTGCTTACGGAGAAAGGCTACTTGGTGCATTCAGTACGAGAAAAAACACAGGGCGTGAAGTTTAGGGAAAACAGATATGAGCTTCCCAGGGTTTGCTCCTAGTGGAGTCACACAGAACACAATTCAACCAGCAGTGAGTCATGACAGCACATGCACACTGCTGTCTACCAGGAAACTTCATTAGAGACTCGGGGCCAGGGGGTTTTTATTGTAAGTTGGTCACATAAGCACAAGCTCTCCTGGTGGTGCAGTGATAAAGAATCCACCTGCCGATCGAGGAGACACAGGTTTGATCCCTGAGTTGGGAAGATCTCCTGGAGAAAGAGATGGCAGTCCACGCCAGTATTCTTGCCTGGGAAATTCCATTGAGAGAGGAGCCTGGCAGGCTATAGTCCACGGGATCGCAAAAGAGTTGGACACGACTTAGTCCAACTGATTTGGCTTAAGTTTCCTTGGGGATTCTGTCCTGAGAAATCTCTCCACGATCTCACCATTACTGTGAAAGTCTCACATTTTAGAAGGCTGCTGCAAGCAAGTCTCCTTACCCCAAACTTATACAACTCCAGACAGTTTTTAAGGGTGTTTGTGTACACACACATGTGTTTCCCCTCTCCTTTTAGCTCAAGGAAACAAAAGCAATACATGCCAACTATTTATTTATAATTCCAACATACCTAAATAAGATTCAATAAAAATATTTTAACCTGTTTCATCACAATAGCTATAATAACCAGTCTTCAAATTGTATTCAGCATCTGTCACAAATTATCTCAAATAGAAGTTTAATTTTACTTACATGCCCATAAAACAGAACCATTTTAAATATTTATGGTAGTATATTTATGCACTATGCAAATATTTATGTAGCTCTTTGTTTTTAGGTACTTTGCTAAGGATTGAACACTCAAAAAGCAAAAATCAAATCAAATAGAGATATTACACTAAAGCTATTACACTTCCTGACCCTGGATCCCTGGCTCAGGAAGATCCTCTGGGGAAGGGAATGGCAACCCACTCCAGTATTCTTGACTGGAGAATCCCATGGACAGAGGAGCCTGGCAGGCTACAGTCCATGGGGTCGCAAAGAGTCAGACATGACTGAGTGACTAAGCATACACACACTAAAGGCATCATCTCATAGATGCTGACTTCATCTAGAGCTTTCTTCTCATCCCCTTCAGAAACAGATCTTTAAGTGTATAGAATCCAAGCAATGCTTGAAGTTCTAACCATATCTTCTTTCCATGCCAGGTTACTTTAAAAATATGCAAACTGTGTTGAGAAATATAAATAAGCTCACAATCTATTCAAGGGGATTCCAATTTGCAAAACTAGAAACTTTACTTTCTTTAATGGATCTTATCTTGCTCTTGAGCTCGAAAGTGCTCCATGTTTGGTCAATTAAAAAGTAATAGATCATTGTAACATACCTGAGACTGCTCTTTAGAAAGGACAACTTGCAAGGCTAGCCCTTGGCTTGGGTCTGGGAATTTGGATTTCAGGAGGGTTCCCACCAGTCCTGGGTTTGCCCGGTGGCTCAGCAGTGAAGAATCTGCCTGCCAATGCAGGAGACGCAGGTTCGATCCCTGGGTGGGGAAGATCCCCTGGAGAAGGAAATGGCAACCCACTCCAGTATTCTTGCTTGGAAAATCCCATGGACAGAGGAGCCTGGTGGGCTATAGTCCATGGGGTTGAAAAGAGTTGGACATAACTGAGCACAGCACAACAGCAGCATATATAATATAGACAAGTTTACACACAGAAATGAAAAGCTATAGAATCCGCTTGCCAGTGCAGGAGACCCGGGTTCAATCCCTGCATCAGGAAGATCCCCTGAAGGAGGAAATGGCAACCCACTCTAGTATTCTTGCCTGTGAAATGGACAGGCAAAAATGACATGGACAGAGGACCCTGGTGGGCTACAGTCCATAGGGCCACAAAGAGTCAAACACAACAGCGACTAAACAACTACTCACGAGTACTAGAACTGACAAGAATGATTCACGGTGCCCAGGCTGTCTACACAAACAACATGGCTTATGCCGCACCCCTGCTTTGCTTTGGGGAGTCCGAGATTTTAAATTCTTTTGCCATGCCGCACAGCATGTGGGATCTTAGTTCCCCAACCAGGGATCAAACCCACTCCCCTACATGGGAAGGATGGAGTCTTAACCACTGGACCACAGTGGAAGTTCTGAGTCTTTGGCACCTGCCAGGCAGAGAGTGTTATGTGTTGCTGTTGTTTAGTCACTAAGTCGTGTCCAACTCTTTTGCGATCCCGTGGACTATAGCCTGCCAGGCTCCTCTCTCAATGGAATTTCCCAGGCAAGAATACTGGAGTGGGTTGCCATTCCTTCCTAGAGGATCTTCCTGAGCCAGGGATCCAGGGTCAGGAAGTGTAATAGCTTTAGTGTAATATCTCTATTTGATTTGATTTTTGCTTTTTGAGTGTTCAATCCTTAGCAAAGTACCTAAAAACAAAGAGCTACATAAATATTTGCATAGTGCATAAATATACTACCATAAATATTTAAAATGGTTCTGTTTTATGGGCATGTAAGTAAAATTAAACTTCTATTTGAGATAATTTGTGACAGATGCTGAATACAATTTGAAGACTGGTTATTATAGCTATTGTGATGAAACAGGTTAAAATATTTTTATTGAATCTTATTTAGGTATGTTGGAATTATAAATAAATAGTTGGCATGTATTGCTTTTGTTTCCTTGAGCTAAAAGGAGAGGGGAAACACATGTGCGTGTACACAAACACCCTTAAAAACTGTCTGGAGTTGTATAAGTTTGGGGTAAGGAGACTTGCTTGCAGCAGCCTTCTAAAATGTGAGACTTTCACAGTAATGGTGAGATCGTGGAGAGATTTCTCAGGACAGAATCCCCAAGGAAACTTAAGCCAAATCATTTTGCAAGTTGTAAAGACCAGTGAGAGTAAGGCTGGTTTACTGTGATCTGAAATGAGACAAGTAGAGATTTAAATGTACTTATAGTCTTTATTTGAATGTGATATCTTATAGTTTATGAACTTTGTTCAATAAAACTTCTTTTTATAAATATTTTATGTTTTGCCTGATAGATATTTCTAGAGCATTATTTAAGTGAAACCTGGTAATTAGCTTTTAAATTCTGATGAAAATTAGCATGGTTTTATACATACATAGACATTTTGGTTTGGCCAAAACATTCATTTGGGTTTTTCTGTAAGATGTTACCAAAAAACTTGAACAACAGTTTTGGCTAACCCAATATATACTTATGTGCCTACATACATACATGTGTGTGTATTTTAACATCCCATATGTTTACTTAATCCTACCTTGTCGAAAAATCCAAATATTATGACAGCAGAGAGTAAAACACTCTCTCCTGAGGGGTAACATTAACCCCTTCTCAGGAAGGTAAACTCCACTCTGGTTCACAGTTGTGGCCTTGTGGCTGATACAGTTATTAATATTTTAATCTTCAAGAGTGAAAAGAAGAAACAGTCTTACGAAAAATGTAATACAAACACACAAAAATGAAATGTGAAGAAACAAGAGTTCTGCAATTTTTCATAGGGTGACTATCTCTGAAATATTATTGTGGAAGTTCTCCTATGCAAATATTGATTCAGCAAGTAAAGGAAACTTGGAAAGTGTATTTCTAGATATAAGACTTGAAAATGAATGCTGAACGGTTTTTCTAGGCTATAGCACAACCAGACATTCCTAGTTTTAGCACTAAGTCTGATCTTAGAGGCCCAGACATAATTTTCACCGTGCAGACTGGGTCCAGAGATTTAAAGCCATTTGCCTAAGATCACACGACAAATTTGGGGGCCAGCAGAAGAACTCTTGGCTTCTACTCCTAGAATTTTCTCCAGGATATTCTACGGCTTCCTTTAGTCTCTATGGAAAGGAATTCAAACATTAATTATCTACTGTGTATACAATAGCATAGGAAGTTCTAAAGTACTGTAGCTTTCATCAGAAGGTGAACTTATGCCTCTTACATAAGTGGGTCAGGCTTTCTTCTGTACTGCCATTTTTAGGTTGTACTCAAAGAGTAAACAGTTGGGGAAACTATATGTTCCTTGGATTTGCCATGGAAACGGGCACTCTCCAAATGTCCACTGAAACTCAGACGACGCGGATGTAAAGGCTGCATTTTGGCAGAAGACTCCTGGAACTCTGGTGGGGGAAATCTGTATTTTTCTCAAATACCAATTTGCAACAGACTTCCTTCCCTCCTTTAGTTGGCTGACTTTCCTGAGATAGCTGAAGCCTGTGACCCTAACATAAACAGCTGGTCCAGGCCACTTGAATTTAGAATGGTAGTTTTAATTTACTTGCAAATGCTATGTTAAAGCCTAAAGGATGTTAGTGGCATATTGCAATATATTCTTAAAAACTGGTTGCTTGTGCTTGGGGATGCTCAATGACTCCATAAACAGAAACTGGTGGCCCCCTCTCTCTGGGGAAGACCAATGTGACACAGCAGTTACCCAGTCAGAGCCACAGCTAGGGTCTGTTGCAGGAGAGCTGTGTGTCCCCTGAGATGTGCCTGCAGTGATATTTCCCTCTCTCACCCCCTTGCATGCTCAGTGCCCCCCTACAAGCAGTGGGAAACAGAATCTCTAGTCCACTCCTTGCTGGGGACCTAATGGCTGGTGGCATTCAAAGTTTGCTTGTGTTTCCCTTGTACCTGGTGAGTACAAGCCCCCTCTTTGAGCACAACCTTAGCAGTGTAGCAGAATGTGAACCTATTTCTAGCTTCACCTGTAAATGAGAAAATGAGTCTTCTTTTTTTAAAAAAAAAATCTATTTACTTATGTATTTGACTGTGCTGGATCTTAGCTGTGGCTCGAAGGATCCTCCATCTTCACTGAAGCATGTTGGATCTTCAGTTCTGGCATGTGAAATCCATCTCCCTGACCAGGGATTGAACCCGTGCCCCTGCATTGGGAGTGCAGTGTGTTAGCCACTGGATCACCAGAGAAATCCCAGAAAATGAGCCTTTTATTACAAAGGTTCGGTGTGTTTTGAAACAAACCTCTGGTTTCATGTTAGGATCAATCCCATTTCTCCTCCTATCCTATCAGCTCAGGCTAGTATCTTTCCAACAAAAAATTGTTATAATCCAATCATGGAGAAGGAAATGGCAACCCACTCCAGAATTCTTGCCTGGAAAACCCATGGACAGAGGAGCCCGGTGGGCTACAGTCCGTGGGGTCAAAGAGAGTCGGACACGACTAAGCAACTAAGCAACAACAAAAAATACCTAATCAACTTGATGTTCATCTAGAAGCAGCAATAAGGCAGAAATTAGCATGAATTTTTTTGCTTCTTTAGGAAGAACGAGCACTGATTAAGGGCACAATAGGAGTTTTCTCTCATTGGATTTCCTTAAGGGATCCAAAGGAGTCAACAAAGTTCTTCTATCGTTACTGCTGCCGCCCATAACCAGTAATTCCCAGTCTGCTGAAGGAAATGAATGCTTACAGATGCTGGAATGAACAGTTGCTGGAATGAGGAGGAAGTTCCTTGTCAGTGATTATCTCATCGATCTCTGTTTTCAATTTGCCAGCGATAAACTCAGTCCCTGTTGGGGAAGACTGAGCCATTTACCATCTGCTGTGGCAATTCACAAAACCTCTAGTTGGGACACTCCCAGCATCCACCAGTTGGAATAGGATCACAGTGTCATCAGATTCAGAGACCCAGGGCCATGGCAAAGGGAAATATTGAACACCAGAAAGATGCTAACCCCTAGGTAACATATTTGATGCTTTCAAATTGTCTTCCGGGGAAGACTCTTGAGAGTCCCTTGGACAGCAAGGAGATCAAACCAGTCAATCCTAAAGGAAATCAACCCTGAATATTCATTGGAAGGACTGTTGCTGAGCCTGAAGCTCCAATACTTTATTTAGCCACCTGATGTGAAGAGCCGACTCATTGGAAAAGCCTCTGATACCGGGAAAGATTGAAGCTGAAAGGAGAAGGGGGCGGAAGGATGAGATGGTTAGATAGTAACACCAACTCAATGGTCATGAATCTGAACAAACTCCAGGAAATAGTGGAGGACAGAGGAACCAGGCATGCTGCAGTCCTTGGGATCACAGAGTCAGAGATGACTTAGTGACCGAACAACAACATAGGTAACAAATCTACCATGCGTTTCTCAGCCATCTATAGCAGAGCATCTGTGGGGATAAAGGCCAGACCGTCTAGTCTGTTATTTTCCATTTACAACACAAAATAAAAATAGAAGAGACCACACACTGTGTGTCCATGATCTGTGTACTTGTACCACAACAAGTTTTGACTGTAGATACTATTTGGCATTTTAGGCCTGCCAAAATAAGACATTCGTCCACCCTTCCCTGCACTATAATGGAAAATATTATCATGATGAAAACAAATGAATGGAAAAAACTCGTCCTTATGCATCACATGTTTGCTTAAAACCAATGAGGAAATAAGATATCACCTAGAACTTACCTTGGAATGTTTTCCCTTCATTGCCTACTGTTTAACTCCCTAACCGTAGTGAAATATCTGACTCAGAAACTTCTCAGCGCCTAGATTTTTAAATGCTTATTTTAAAAATCTTTATACTTTTTCTACACGTTAAATTTTAATCAGTCCTACTTTAGGATAAAGCTGTACATTTCAATAATATGTTAGACTAAAAGAAGGAGCAGTTAAGTTTTGACAAAACAGCATCAAGTCTCCTAACTTAGAAGGATGTTTATAAAAGGCAAGATAGTCTGTGCTTTTAGTGTATACGTGTTAAGTTGTTTCAGTCATGTTCAACTCTTTGCAACCCCATGGACTATATAGCCTGACAGGCTCCTCTGTCTATGGTTTCTCCAGGCAAGACCACTGGAGTGGGTTGCCATGCCATCCTCCATTGGATCTTCCCAACCCAGGGATCAAATCTGCGCCTCCTGCATTTGCCGCTGAGCCAGCGGGAAGTTCTGTGCTTTTAGATGTTGTATCATTTGTTCTTATCAAAGTCCTGCTTTCATTGTTTGAGTAAATTTTATTATACAAAACAACAGCATGGTTTCCAGTATATTATTCCTGATATGAAAATGCCCTTTCTTGATCTAATCTATATAGATACGTCACTTTATGTGTCAGCCAAACTGATATTCTCTTAAAGATCTCTGAGCATTAGAAAAACAAAGTGACTTCTTAGAATATGCTTGGGACATGTTATGGACTGACTGTTTATGTGCCTTCAAAATTCTTATTTTGAGATCTTAATCCCCATGGTATTAGGAGATGGTGATGGTAGTAGGAGATGGGGCCTCTGGAAGGTGCTTAGGTCATGAGGTTGGAACCCTCATGAATGGGATTAGTGTCTGTAAGAGATGCCAGAGATGTTCCTGTGCCTTCTGCCATGTGAGGTTGCAGTGAAAAGATGCCTAAGACAGTACAACAACATCAAAAATCAACTCTTACTTCTTATTGTCTTAATTAACAAGTCTGAACCACAGCTTTGGCTATGACTTTTCCAGCACTATATTTACTGTAAAATCTGTAACCTACCAGGCTTTAAAAACCTGTTGGTCTTTGGTTGGACATGGTCTCATGTGTGAAGCAAGATTGTATATTGGCTTTAATCCTTTGTAGGCTGACCTCATATTCATACTTTAGACCAGATACTATTGTCAAACTGGGCTGAAAGATTAGTATTCATTACACTTTCATTTGGTCAAACTGATTTGATGTGGATGTTGCCCCTCTTAGGACTTCCCTGGTGGCTCAGATGGTAAAGAATCTGCCTGCAATGCAGGAGACCTGGGGTCCATCCCTGTGCTGGGGAAGATCCCCTGGAGAAGGGAATGGCTACCCATACCAGCATTCTTGCCTGGAGAGTTCCATGGACAGAGGAGCCTGGCTGGCTACAGTCCATGGGGTCACAAACAGTCAGACATGACTGAGGGATTTTCACTTTCACTTTCACTTTGCCCCTGAGAGTTCTGAACAATTTAAAAGAATCCAGAAAGCTACATGGGGCTTCCCTGGTGGCTCTGTCAGTAAAAAATTTATCTGCAATAAAGCAGGAGACTGCCTGCAATGCAGGAGACCTGGGTTTGATCCCTGTCTTGGGAAGACTCCCTGGAGAAGTCAATGGCAACTGACTCCAGTATTCTTGCCTGGGAAATCCTATGGACAGAGGAACCTGGTGGGCTACAGGTCATGGGGGCGTAAGAGTAAGACACTAAAAAGATACATATGGGAAATAGAAGCGACTAAACCACCACCAACAGAGAAGGCAATGGCACCCCACTCCAGTACTCTTGCTTGGAAAATCCCATGGATGGAGGAGCCTGGTAGGCTGCAGTCCATGGGGTCGCTAAGAGTCGGACACGACTGAGCGACTTCACTTTCACATTTCACTTTCATGCATTGGAGAAGGAAATGGCAACCCACTCTGGTGTTCTTGCCTGGAGAATCCCAGGGATGGCAGAGCCTGGCGGGCTGCCATCTATGGGGTCGCACAGAGTCGGACACGACTGAAGCAACTTAGGGGCAAACCACCACCAATAAGATACATATGGGAAATAGAAGTGCACTGCTGCTTCCAGAGAATTCTGTGCTGTATGCCTTTCATTCTTCTTTCATAATTACAAAGAAAAGTTGGACAATTACATTCAACAAGCCAGTAATGGTCTACTTTCTTTGATTATCTGTAAGATCAGCTTGCTGCTAAGTCACTTCAGTCGTGTCCAACTCTGTGCAACCCCATAGACCGCAGCCCACCAGGTTCCCCCGTCCCTGGGATTCTC
Source organism: Bos mutus (assembly GCF_027580195.1). Lineage (NCBI taxonomy): Eukaryota > Metazoa > Chordata > Mammalia > Artiodactyla > Bovidae > Bos > Bos mutus. The sequence goes on along the minus strand of NC_091639.1, from coordinate 11,392,205 downwards.
CAGGCAAGAACACTGGAGTGGGTTGCCATTTCCTTCTCCAATGCATGAAAGTGAAAAGTGAAAGTGAAGTCGCTCAGTTGTGTCCGACTCTTAGTGACCCCATGGACTGCAGCGCACCAGGCTCCTCCATCCATGGGATTTTCCAGGCAAGAGTACTGGAGTGGGGTGCCACTGCCTTCTCCTAAGATCAGCTTAACTACAATTAAAATAGTGCCCAAGATGAACTTGGGGAGGTAAAGTCCCTTAAATGTCATATATTTTAAGACATGTCAGCAAGGGTTACTACCACAGGCTTTGGGGTCATTGCTGATCACAACAAAATTCAGACAGCTGCTACACGCACCAGTCTTCATCCTCAGGGATGCTGAGGATTGCCGGCCACTTCCAGAAGGTAGGAGAGAAGCATGGAACAGATTCTCTCTCAGAGACTCTAGAAGCAGGCAACCTGTCAATACCTCAGACTCAGACTTCTAGCTTCCAGAATGGCAGAGAATAAATTCTTCTTATTTCAAGCCACCCAGTTTGTGGCATTTTGTTACAATCCAGTTGTTGTTTAGTTGCTCAGTTGTGTCCAACTCTTTGCAACCCCATGGACTGCGGCCCATCAAGCTCCTCTGTCCATGGATTTCCCAGGCAAGAATACTGGAGTGGGTTGCCATTTCCTCCTTCAGGGTATCTTCCTGACCCAGGGATCGAACCTGCATCTCCTGCATTGCAGGCGATTTCTTTAGCACTGAGTGTAGCTGCAGGAAATGAATATTCCCTGCCATACAGCAAGGGAGTAACCACGTTCAGCTTGCTCCCTTTCTTCCATGGGAGCAGCCATATTGCTTTGTTACTTAAAGATTGCAGAGCGGGGCTTGGGTTGTCAAGTTTGTATTGGCTTGTATTCCTACCCCAAGGCTACAGCCACAGTGCTTGCTCCATGCTTGGCTCTGTCTGAGGGTTCCATGTGTTATTTAAGACAACAACCCTGTGAGGCTGCCCGGATCTCACCGAACAGGAAACTGGGGTTCAGATTCAGTAACTTAGTAACCTGGTCACAGAGTTCATAGATGGAGAAGCCGGGACAGGGACTCTGACTCAGCTCTTCCGAAGAAGACTGCCATCACCTTAGCAATCCTACTGGAACATTTGACTGTGTGTTACATAGAGACACAAGGGGGTGGTTTCTGAGGGTAGCGGGTGGCAACGTTTTCCTTGCGTGTCTGAAATTTAACCCAGTGATCCTTAAAAACATTTTCTTTGACTTCACTTTTTAGGCAATTGCAGAGAAAATGAAAGGTAATAAAGGAAACTAGTTGTTAAATTCAGTAAAAAAAAAAAAAGAATAAAGAGAGAGCAGTGGTGGTATTTTTGCATATCTTTTTTCTGGTGACATTTTAAATGACACATTACATTTTCTGTGAAATGTAAATGATTTAGCTGGAGCACTTAAAACTAATGAGCCAAGAGGCTCCCTTGTCAGTGAATGCATGTAAAACAAGTAAGTCTAAAACTACATTGAACATTTTGGGGGGCTCTGGGCTTTTGCTGTAGTGAAATGGTCTGGTACCTCTCACGGAACTCCTAGTTTGGCCTTAAAGAGCCATCAACTTGACCCATGCTAAAACACAGGCTTTTGACCCTCGCAGGATGGCCAGTGAAGCCAAGAAGTAGGAGCCATGTGTATAGATATACAGATTGTACACCTATGGGCTTCTCTAAGAAGCAGCCAGCCCTGAACAGTGAGAAGCAGAACAGAGTGTCTCTGAGTGGCCCTGCACATGCTGGGAGACCCCCTGCATATTTAATCAGGCATGCACTTATGCATGGATGTGCATAAGTAGATCCTGAACTCTCCAGGCAAGAACACTGGAGTGGGTTGCCATTTCCTTCTCCAATGCATGAAAGCGAAAAGTCAAAGTGAAGTCGCTCAGTCATGTCTGACTCCTAGCGACCCTATGGACTGCAGCCCACCAGGCTCCTCCATCCATGGGATTCTCCAGGCAAGAGTACCAGAGTGGGTTGCCAGTGCCTTCTCCGAGATCCTCCACGTAGGGAGGAGCAAACCACAGCGGTAAGCAAGACTTGTGCACCCACCACTGGTATCAGCTTGCTGATTTTCCTGTTCATGCTAACAGCCCTGAGATCATGCCTTCTGCCTTCTTACCCAGTCCTTCAAAGTTTGGTTGTGGTCTTTGTTCAGCCACTTTGCCTCTTATCTGAAGCTGCCACAAAGCTGTGGAAGATCCTCTAGGACTTTTCTGAGGTCTTAAATGATCTTCAAAATTTGTATAAATCAGCCTCATCTTTTTTTCCCTACAGGAATAATGAAAAAAAAAGCCTTAATGAAATTATTTCTCATCTATTTCAAAATCAATAGCTGATGTGCAGGACATTCTAGATCCAGTTGGTATGGACCTCATAGATTACTGAGAAATGTTCTAAGCACATATTACAAATTTAGGAGGGTTTGTTAACCCCTTAATGGTAGCATGTGTGTCAGTTTATCTTCTCAACTGAAATAAAATAAATAAGCCTATTTATACCAAAGTCCAGATTGTTCTTTTTTTTTTTTTTTTTGAATATTTTGGAATACTAGCCTCATCTAGTTTTGATGGTAAATTGGATGTGGTTGGGGCTTGTCATTCAAGTGTCTCTGAAAGTGGCATAGAAAGAGCTCACAATGACATGCTTGTTGTCTTTGAGGATGGTCAAGATAATTTCACCGTCTCAGTTCACTGGGGCCAAGACAATCTTTCCCCAGAATCTTTGTGGTCATAGCTCCTGGCTGGTTGGTGGGCTTCCCAGGTGCCTCAGTGGTAGAGAATCTGACTGCCAAAGCAGGAGACGCAGGTTCAATTCCTGGCTCAGGAAGATCCCCTGGAGTAGGAAATTGGAACCTGCTCCAATATTCTTGCCTGGAAAATTCCATGGAAGAAGAGCCTGGCAAATTAGTTGGGCTAGTTCATGGGGTTGCAAAGAGTTGGAGAAGACTTTGCACACATGCACTCCTGGCCCATAAGGCTATGTTGCTGAGAGTCCATTGTTGGCCTGGCAGTCCACACTTTTGCATAAAAAATACTTGGAATAGAAGTGATGCCGATGATAATAGAGTGTGCCCTCCAGGCATTGGAAGGCAACAGCTGAAAGAGAATCGAAACCTTCTGGGGTGAGCTCCAGAGTTCTTTGAAAGGTAGCCGTTTTGGTCAGCATACATGAAAGGGCCTCAGGCTGCTAGCAGCCGGTTTTGTTGCAACTGATGATATCTGCTAATAGAGATTTAGGTGGAAGGCTGACTAGTTCTCTTGTGACACCAAGGTAAGGTGCCTAAACCTGTTTACAGTTGTTTTGTCAATAGTACCTTAAGAGGGGTGGGGGTGATCACCTGCCCCTCCCCTGGATTCAAGTTAAGCACATGACCTGTTCTTCTGTCAACCCTAAGAGCCTGCAGCTTCCACTCAAGTTGCTAAGTCCTTAAGACAAATAAGGGTCATTCTCCTAACTCTACACCTTAAATTTAATGCGATTACAAGAAATGTCATTTTAAAGATCTTGGAAATTGATGAAGTCTTTCAGTCTTTTATGTTTTAGGACCATACAACATTAGACTGAACAGATTCTTTGTATGGCTTTGTCTGACTTTAAAATTACAACTTATAAGGTCATTCTACTAATAATTCCCTTGAGTCAGAAACATCCTCTAACTCAGGGGTCCCCAACCTCTGGGATCCAGTGCCTGGTGATCTGAGGTGGAGCTGACGTAATAATAATAAATGTAATGTGCTTGAATTATCCTGAAAACATCCCCACCACCCTGCTCCCTGAAAAAATTGTCTTTCTGGAGACCAGTTCCTGGTGTCCAAAAGGCTGGGGACCATTGCACCTGGTGTGTTTACATTTACTAGTTCCTGTTTCTTTCATTGATGCAGTAAGTAATACCAATATGTTTAAACAATACTCAATAGGAATATTGACTTCCCTGGTGGCTCAGATGGTAAAGAAACCACCTGCAATGCAGGAGACCTGGGTTCGATCCTGGGTTGGGAAGATCCCCTGGGGGAGGGCATAGCAACCCACTCCAGTATTCTTGCCTGGAGAATCCCATGGACAGAGGAGCCTTGTGGGCTACAGTCCATGGGGTCACAAAGAGTCAAACATGACTGACTAAGCATGATGATGAATAGGAATATTAGTTTGAGTAACATGAATCTGTTAAGGTCACAGATGATAATTTCATGTGGTTTAATCAAATTCATTTATTCTACAAGGTGAAAAAAAAAATGTAATTGTATGGTTAGGGTCAGTTTTTTCCCAGCCTCAGAATACATATAAAGGTGTCTACCTTTACCTGAAAGCAAAGGAAATGCAAGTGTTTTTTTAGGGCCATCCACACCCAGACCCTTTAGATCCAAGGTCAAGTTGTGAAATGGACAAAAATGATCCTTCCTGACGGCCATGGTCCCTTAAAGTCCAGCACTCCTCTGACCTTGTGTTCAGCACCTGACCTCGCCTCGCCTGGACACACAGACCTTTGGCCTACCCTGGACTGGTGTTGTCAATATCCACTAGGCAACACTGTGGGTGATTTTCCATTCACATCAGCTGCTTCTCACATCTGCCCTGTTGAGGACTTTGCTCTGTGTTAATGAAATTGATTGCGACACAAATTCAGAAAATCCTGGAAGGAAAACCTTATTTCTATTGTACAAAGTTCTGGTCCCAGGTTCTAGTCAGCTGTATAAAGTGAACAATTCCTATAATAATCTGGACAATTGCTTCTGTTTGCCCAACGTATCTGGCCACAGTTCATCTGGTACCTGTGAATTGCCTCACCGTGGAAGCCTCTGCCCGAGCATGTAGCCACAGAAGTCAGTTAAAATGGCCACAGAAGGTTCTGCTAAGTCCGCACAGGCCTCTGTATGCCAGGTCGTTGCTCCCTCTTCCGGTTCCTCCTCCTGGGCTGTGGTCCCTCCAAAGGCTTTGGTAGGGCCCCTGGAGGCTGCCTTGCCCGATCAGTCATGGCTACTAGGCTTCTGCTCATGATGTGGCCACGGTTGCAGGTGACCTTGGGTCCTAGTGACCGAGCCAGCAGACCCAGAACTGGCCTCTGCCTATTCCCAGGGTGCCAAGATCTGATATGGTTACAAAGTTGTGACATCTCTGTCACACTACTGTCACTTAGATTACTTCAGTAGTGTCTCACTCCTCAGTCCATGTTGCAAATGTAGAAAGAAACTCAGGGTAGGGAATATAGTATAGTAAGTACTTCAGAAATAACAACGACACAACGAGAACAGCAATAACCCTCCCCTTCCCCCATCATAAAGGGATTGAACAGTTTCCAAAATCAATGGACCTAGTTTATTCATGAGAACTACACTCCCCCTCCCCCAATGTGCAGAGTTGGTTTTGTTTCTTTAGTTTAGAGAAGAATTTTAAATAAACCAAAACTTTATTGTAATAGTCTACACTTGCCCCTGGAACTTTCCATTTCTTATTTTAGAAAATTTGCCATTTCTGAAAATAAGTGCAACGGAGACTAACATTAATTTCCTAATAACTTTCCATTTAAGGTAGTTTTGAGCTCTCTATCAGCAACAAGTTATTATGTATAATAAGAAGACACATTGTTTATAATGTATTTTCCACTGAAAAGCTCAAAACAGTGTACAGACATGATCTCATTTGGTTTTGTAACAGTCTACAAGATAAGACAGAAACAGACTCTATTTTCTTTTGAGATATTTATGTAACAGATAACGAAGTAATCAAATTGATACCCCCACACCGAATCACTCTATTGCCTACATATTGGAAACAAGAATCTTCGTTTTAACTCCAAACTTCTTAGTTTACATTGGCTAACCAAATTTGCAAGTGGCTGAGCATCAAACTACCACGGCCGCCAACTTAAATTACAATAATTCAGTGTAAATAAAGGGGCCATGAGTAATATGTGTGGAGCAGCAAACATTTGTACTCAGTTTGAAAACATCGCCATATTATGTTGAGTACAGGATATATAGAAAAGCTACATTGACATTATAAATTAATTCTTTATCACTTAAGAGGGAGGTCTACGAGCCACTGCCATGAGGGTTGAAGCTCTCTCCCTTTTGTATCTAATAATGGCTTTGTGTTTTGCTTAGTACTTTCTGAGCACCCACTACAGACTATGGGGCTTCCCTGGTGGCTCAGCAGTAAAGAATCTGCCTGCCATGCAGAAGATGCAGGGGATGCAGGTTCAGTCTTTGGGTTGGGAAGATGCCCTGGAGAAGGAAATGACAATCCACTCCAGTACACTTGCCTGAAAAATCCCATAGACAGAGGAGCCTCGTGGGCTACAGTCTGTGGGGTCGCATAGAGTTAGCCACGACTGAGCACTCACCATCAGAGGTCCGCTACCGACTCTAGTCCTATCTTGGGCTGCTCCTGAATACAGTGCTGATACTAAGCATCACAGTCGTACAACAGAAGGGAGGACTCCCTCTAGGTTTACAGATTAACTAGATGACACCGCAGAGTCACGGGAGTGTTCAAAGGGCTTCTCCACCTGCATATGCAGCCCCTGTCTGTGTATAGATAAAGCTCTGAATGTAGCTGACCTGCAGTGTTCATTGGACCCTATGATAGCAGAGCCTGGTGGGGATAGGCACCGATTCTGATAGGCTGCCTGGGCTCAGATTCCAGCTCCACTGCTTCCCAGATACAGGGCTTTGAGCAAGTTAATTTCAGGTTTCTCGTCTGCAAAATGGGGAGAGTAATACCTACCTGAGAGGATGAAGGTGAGTTATTAAGTATAAGCTGTTAGAATGACACCCTGTACAGAGTAAGTGCTGTGTATGTGTTAGCCATACTCTTGTGATTGTTATTATTACTACTACTGTTTATCGTTTGGGACCAAGGGCAGTTTCACTAGCAAGTGAGTTATTCTCTCAGATGACACAATGCAAGGACGGTCTGGAGTGAACAGGTTGAGAGAGACCAGGCAAGATTGCAAAGCAGACAGTAAAGGTATGTGGCAAATGGAGTGACGAAAATAGCAGAGGAGTGTTCCGAGTTCCCCAAGGCAAAGAAAATGAAGGACAAGTTCTTCAAAACAGTGCAGATTTCAACCAAAGCTGACTGGGGCTTCTACGTGAGAGGATCCTGGTTTAAAAAAATAAAAGGTACATATATAGATAGATGGGTTTTAAAGGTGGCTCAGTGGTAAAGAACCCGCCTGCTAATGCAGGAGACGCAGAAGACTTGGGTTCAATCCCTGGGTTGGGAAGATCCCCTGAAGGAGTACATGGCAACCCACTCCAGTATTCTTACTGAGATAATCTCACGGACAGAGGAGCCTGACGGGCTACAGTCCATGGGGTCACAGAGTCGGACACGACTGAAGCGCACACGCGCGCGCGCACACGCACACACACACTCACAGTGTAGATAGTAATGTTTTGCACTAAGAAGGCCTTCAAATAGCTGAATTACCTTAGATAAGTCATTAAAAATGCTATGTTTATATTTCCTCATGGGCACAATGGAAGGTTTCTATATACTTGAAGCATTACAGCTGATAAGAGAAGCTTGGAGATATTTCACATAAAAAACACTTAATACAATTTGAGGCATGCATGAATACATATATTCGTCTATACTCAGATTTGAGGAGAAACAACCTTCTGGAGGGTTCTATGTCTACTTTATATTTCATTTTAGCATACCCATGTGAAACAACTACATGTTGTAAGACAGTGGCCAAAGATGACACTGACAAAGTCCACACCTTAAGGAATTCACAGTCAAGAGAGGGAGAGAAAGGGCGTCTGTCAAACCAAAAGCTCACTTCTGTTTAACTCTCCTTGAGGCAAGGTGTGGAGGACTGGTTGGAACAGAGGGAACAGGATATAGATAAGCCCTATCAAGTTAGCACTTGACTGTGCACCTTAGATAAATAAATACTCTGATTTGATTCAGTCCATCAACTCGGCTCACAACAAACTGTGGAAAATTCTTAAAGAGATGGGAATACCAGAACACCTTACCTGCCTCCTGAGAAATCTGTATGTCGGTCAAGAAGCAACAGTTAGAACTGGACATGGAACAACAGATTGGTTCCAAATTGGGAAAGGAGTACATCAAGGCTGTGTATTGTCACCCTGCTTATTTAACTTATATGCAGAGTAAGTACATCATGCAAAATGCTGGGTTGGATGAAGCACAAGCTGGAATCAAGATTGACGGGAGAAATATCAATAACCTCAGATATGCAGATGACACTACCCTTATGGCAGAAAGTGAAGAAGAATTAAAGAGCCTCTTGATGAAAGTGAAAGAAGAGAGTGAAAAAGCTGGCTTAAAACTCAACATTCAGAAAACTAAGATCATGGCATCCGGTCCCATCACTTCATGGCAAATAGATGGGGAAACAATGGAAATAGTGACAGACTATATTTTGGGGGCTCCAAAATCACTGCAGATGGTGACTGCAGCCATGAAATTAAAAGATGCTTGCTCCTTGGAAGAAAAGCTATGACCAAAATAGATAGCATATTAAAAAGCAGAGACATTACTTCGCCAACAAAGGTCCATCTAGTCAAAGCTATGGTTTTTCTAGTAGTCATGTATGGTTGTAAAAGTTGGACAATAAAGAAAGCTGAGTGCCAAAGAATTGATGCTTTTGAACTGTGGTGTTGGAGGACACTCTTGAGAGTCCCTTGGACTGCAAGGAGATCCAACCAGTCCATCCTAAAGGAGATCAGTCCTGAATATTCACTGGAAGGACTGATGCGGAAGCTGAAACTCCAATACTTTGGCTACCTGATGTGACGAACTGACTCCTTGGAAAAGACCCTGATGCTGGGAAAGATTGAAGGCAGGAGGAGAAGGGAATGACAGAGGATGAGATGGTTGGATGGCATCACCGAGTCAATGGACTTGAGTTTGAGCAAGCTCCGGGAGTTGGCGATGGACAGGGAAGCCTGGCATGCTGCAGTCCATGGGGTTGCAAAGAGTCAGACATGACTGAAGGACTAAACTGAACTGTACTGATCAACTTGGCAATCACTGGGCTTATCACTGACTACATTTTAGAGTGGGGAGACTGACAGTTCTGAAAGGGTAGATCTATTGGCCTTGATCAGGTAGCTAGCAATGGGCAAACCATTGCGACTCCTTTTTGTTCCTCCCAGAGCCTTTTGGCATCCTCCCCTCTGTCCCCCTACTGTCATATCAATGCTTTCAGGATATAATCCTACCCAGCCATGCCAGGTCATCTGGATAGCCTAGATTCAATACACTTGCACTAACAAAACCATAAAAACATCACCTGACTAGTAATTCAGAAAGTGTTTTTGGGTGGGAGTAAGGAGAAGATGGGGCTTCCCAGGTAGCTCAGTGATAAAGAATCTGCCTGTCAAGGCAGGAGCCGGAAGAGATGTGGGTTTGATCCCTGGGTCGAGAAAATTCTCTGGAGTAGGGAATGGCAATCCACTCCAGTATTCTTGCCAGGATAATCCATGGACAGAGGAGCCTAGAAGGTTACAGTCCATGGGGTGGCAAAGAGTTGGACATGACTGAGCATGCACGCAAGCAAGGAAAGACAGTTAAAGACTGGGGATTGACTGTGGTGCCCCAGTGAACATTCATTTGTACTGAATGGTTTTCATAAACACATGTGAGCAAATAGGTAAAACCCAGCCACCTGTTTTGGTAATATAAAATTCTTGGTAAAAAAGTAGATAGGATGTTTGGAGTATGCAAATGTCAAGGTGATGCCTTAATATTTTTGTCTTTGATACTCAGAAATAATCCTTGAAATAAATACAATATTCACATTTTTAAATAGGAGGAGATGAAATCAATGAATTAGTAGGCAGTTTTTCCTGCCAAAAAATAGCCTAGTCACTCTAAACAGAAAAAGAGAATTCCTGTTTTCTGGATCAGGCATACTCTCAATACCAGGATGGTACAATGTCCTTCTTAACCCTCCTCTCAACTGCTAGCTCTAGTTTTTAAGTTACATTCATTTGCTTCTTGGTTTTATTGCATGCACACATATGTGTGTGTTATCAGTCATGTCCAACTCTTTGTGACCCCATGGACTGCAGCCCACCAGGCTCCTCTGTCCATGGAATTCTCCAGGCAAGAATACTGGCGTGGGTTGCCGTTTCCTCCTCCAGGGGATCTTCCTGACCCAGGGATCGAAGCTGCATCTCCTTCGCTGGCAGGTGTTTTTTTATCCCTTATGTCACTTGGGAAGTAAGCACCAAGCAATGAAGAAAGTCAACCATCCTAACATAGCCTGCTGCTTGCAGCTCAGTCGTGTCCGACTCTTTGTGACTCTATGTACTGTGTCCACCAGGCTCCTCTGTCCATGGGATTCTTCAGGCAAGAATACTGGAGTGGGTTGCCATTTCCTCCTCCAACATAGCCTGAATTGTAAGTAAAGAGATTTAATTAAAAAAGGAATTTACTTTTTTTAGAATAGATATTTATTTATAATAAAAATTATATTATAAGCATACAAAGTCAGGTCATAAAGGAAGTACAGAAGAAAGGGAGCCTACATCTATGCAAAATTCGAATTTGTGTCTACATAGCACTAAAATCATATAAGCTAAGTGAAATTGGTAATTTGATAATGATCACTATACAGTTAATTGATGTATTGGGCTGTTAAGGTAGATTATTCAGGTTAGAAATCCCTTCCAGAGTTAGAATACTTTTGACTGGCTCTCTTCATTGACTCAAGAAACTGATTAATCAACCAGACCTTTATTTCACATGGGGTTGTTGAAACATAAATTTAAACTCTCCAAAGGCATGCCTTCCAGTCTCCATCCTAGTTGGCAGAATAGGCCTGCTGTAAAGCTGTTTTCTGATGCATCATCCAGTCTGGGAGGAATTGAGAAGAGGTACTTCTATCTGCAGTGCATCATTGCTGTGCTGCCTGAAACAAAGGAGCAAGAGAAGGCCACTATTGACTCAGATTTCTCTAACCCCCTTCTTCTTAGGAGTGCAAACCAATGTATGTTAATTAAACTAGAGATTATCCCAGTATTTAAGCCATGCTTTTAGAGTACTACAAGGCACGTTCAGCTTTTAAAATACCCAGCAACCAGAACAGTGGCAGACTCACAGTTGGCATCGGGTAAATAGTTACTGAACAAACAGTTAAATGAATTAATGAATGTACAAATATTTAAACCCACAGTTTTAAATATTTCATTAGAAACACCTTGTAGGCTGTGCTAAATCACTGCAGTCATGTCCGATTCTTTGCAACGCTGTGGACTGTAGACCTCCAGGTTTCTCTGTCCACGGGACTTTCCGGGCAAGAATACTGGAGTGGGTTGCCGTTTCCTCCTCAAACACCTTAGAATATTTTACTTTCTAGAGCTTTTGTACAAAATGAGTCCATTATATCTGCTGTCTTTCGGTTCAGATGGTAAAGAATATGCCTGCAATGCAACAGATCCAGGTTCAATCCCTGGGTTGGGAAGATCTGCTGGAGAAGGGAATGGCTACCCACTCCAGTATTCTTGCCTGGAGAAATTCCATGGGGTTGCAAAGTCAGACACAACTGAGCAACCAACACTTTTACTTTTTTTCAAAAATGCAATACACAGAAAATAAATATAACCATTCTTTTCATTTTTTTAAACTTTCTACAGTGAAGTGAAGTGACTGTCAGAGTAAATCCAGAGTAAACAGTCCAAAATAGAATCTGTCTCTTAGGTCAGTATTTCACAATCCACTTCTCCATGGCTCATTAATTTTCAGTTTGCTAAACTAGCAAGGTAAAAGCCTAAAGAAAAGGCAGAAAGAAAATTCAGGATCTATTTGACCTACCTCTGTGTTCTCTACTGCAGGAATATCATTGATTCTTGATTAGCTGAGTTTAATTAGGCAATAAATAAATAAATCTCAGGTAATAGTATTTTCATTGTAGTCACCTAATGAAGCTCTTCGTCAATATTTGACCAGAGCTGATAATTGTTAAATTGACTTCTTTGTGCCTCATCTCCCAACTCCTAGGGTAATGGGGCAGAAAAAAAGAGAAATGGAGAAGAGAAGCAAAAGCCCAAATAATCTACACACTAGATAATCATCCCATTAATATTAATAATAGAGGGTCTCTGGGGTTGGTCATAAGAACCTCTGCATGATAGGCTGAAAAGTGGTCCCTAGAAGATATTCATGTTTTAATCAATGGGACCTGTGAACATTATCCTATATGGAAAAAACGTTTTGCAAATGTGATTTCAATTAAGCATCTCTAGATTGGGAGACTATCCTGGATTATCCAGATAAGCCCTAAATGCAGTCACATACCCTCGTAAGAGGGAGACAGAAGAAGTTTTAACACCCAGAGGAGAAGGTGGTATGAAGATGAAGCAGGGAGATTTGAGGCTGTTGACCCTGAGGACTGGAGGGAGGCAGCCACAAGCCAGGAAAAGTCAGAGCCACTAAAACCCAAAGAGGCCAGGAAGGCGTCTCAGAACCCACAGCCTCTGGGAGGAGCGAGAGCCGGTTGATCCTTGATCCTAGCCCAGCAATACTAATCTCAGACTTTTGGCTTCCAAAAGCATGAGAGAATACAGTTCTATTTTTACAGGCCACCAAGTTTGTGGTAATTTCCTATAGCAGCCCGAGGAAGCTCATAGAGCCTCTATTTAGTGTTCTAGTCCACTTCCTAACCTCTTCCCCAGATCCCAAACATTTTTAAAGATGTGGCTAGAATCCCGTCTCCTCTTGGAAGCCAGTCTAGACACTCCCAGTCCTAATCGATCTCTCCTTTGTATACACATTTTATATCTGTATTTTGCATTTACCCCTACTTGCCTGATAGGGTGTGAATGTCCAACAAGTGTCCATCTGCAGACCGTGAATTCCTGAGGACCAGGCCGGTGGACTGCAGGCTCTGCCCTTGAGCCCTCTCTCCATCTCAGATCTCACCACCCTCACCCCCTACCCTGGCACCCAGCAAAGTGACCTTTTCCCCACAAGGTTATTGTTGAATTGAATCTAGTGGCAGGCTCTAGTCATTCTGAGGCAGAGAGAGAACTGAGATGAAGTTATCCCAGGAGGTTTTTGGAGGAGACAGACCTTAATCTAGCCACCCCAGGACAGGCGAGTTTGTTTTTCTGAACACCCCGCTCCTTGATAACACTTTGCAAACAGGGTAGCCCTCTGGACTCCTGGAAATGGTAGAGGAGTTCCTGATAAGCTTCCATACTCACAGGGAGCTCTTCACCCTTGTAAACAAGTTCTTTCCATGCATGAAAAAAAATAAAATAAAACCCATCTTATTAAATTGAACTTCAGCAATCCAGATTTTGAAATAGGGATGATACCCAATATTTGAATAGTGCTTTTCTGTATAAAGAGCAATTTCACAAACCTATTTCATCCTAACACAATCTCTGGAGGTATGGATCGGTCCCAAACAGATGAACACATACAGTCAGGAGGGTTCATAATTTGTTTCCCACCCAGATCTTTTAATTTTTCCCTCTACTAAATCACACTTGGCTGAAGGGCACCATCAAAGCAGAGGCAAAGATTATTTAGCCTCAGATCCCTCTTATGCATAGATTCCCTCTGAACCAGGGATCCCCAAGTTTCAGGATCTGATGATCTGAGATGGACCTGATGTAGTAAAAGTAGAAATAAATACACACTAAGTGTAATGTGCTTGAATCATCCTGAAACCACCCCACCCCATCTGTGGAAAAATTGTCTTCCATGAAACTGGTCCCTCATGCCACAAGGGTTGAGGACCCCTGCTCTAAACCTTGACTATAAAGTGGTAAGGTTGAAATCATGCTGTGTTAAGCACATTAACAGTGTAAAAAAGAATTATATACAGACTAGTCAAATTACTTAAGTAAATAAACCTGAGACGTTTGCTCCTACACAAGCAGGATGGTTGTGCAATAAAAATAAACCAGGGCTATTGAAGAATACTAATTAGTCAATGAATTGTGGTAATTGCACTTCATCCTTATTCATTTGCTAAAGCAAGTCCTCAAAGAACCTTTATCAGACACCATTTGATTAACCTAACATGAGTTTATATGTGCTTGAAAGCAAATAAAATTGTATTTCTTTTAAGTGGCGTCAATAACTCAAACTTTTTATTGATTTAGTTTGCTTTCTCATCTAGTTAAGTTTAAAAACTGTGACACTGGATTATATTTTTTTGTTAGACTTTGCTCTGAAACAGCAGCATATCGGTACCTTACTTTGTCAGGAAAAGTCTAAATCCTGAGGTTTCATAGAAAAATAAAGACTCTCTGCTCTAATAAAACTGAACTGTATAATCGCTTTCCTTGTCTAAAGAAAATTCAAGGGCCAAAAACATCACATGCCATGAATGATAAAGAACGAAATCTTGGTTTTATAAGATTTCAGGACAAAGCAAAGAAGGGCGTAGAGTATTGTAAAAGCTGAAATAAAAGCTTTGCTTATGTGAAAGAGGTTTTTTTTTTTAATGAAGGAAGAGATTTTGGTTTTTTAGAAATCTGTCTTTTCTGGAAGTTTTTGTGAAGCATAAAAATGAAACATAATTCATTGTGTGAATTCACAAAAGGTAGGTGAGCAGAAATGATAGCTTCTCTAGCCTTTGGTTCTCTAGTGTATAGCAGCCCCTCCCTGACCACAGATTGCTCTGCCGGCGTTACAACAGGGCAATGATTAAAATCCAGTTTTCTTTAAAGACTTCATTTCTATGTAAGCATTAAGCTTTACACACTTTGCACGCTGGGATAACTTTTGTTTTCTTGGAAAGAGACATGAAATGTACTCGTCTTGCTTTGGGAAATGGTGAAGCCAGGTCTTAATGGTTATCATTTCTGTGGAAGGAAATACTCTCGCTTCTCCTTTTACATAAGAGATGAAAGAGAAAATGGAAAAGAAAAATCTCCTTAGCAATTACTTGGAGTTTGCCCTTGCAGTTTGCAAAAGTTTTTCCAATCACAGTAACAAGCTTTGCACGAGCAAAGGTACAAACAGGTCATTCTGAGTAAGTGACAAGCCATTCTTGCACCAACAAAAATATGTCAAGAGCCATCTCCCATGGATGCTTTGTTAGTGTAGACAATGCAAAAGTGTCCTGGACACTGAGGTGTGTGTATGTGTATGTATGTGTGTGTGACCACATGAACTGTAGCCCACCAGGCTCCTCTGTGGAATTCTGCAGAGCATACGGACACAGAGGTAGATGCTAACATATGAGATCTCAGTCTGGGCTGTGACACTATCTCCCATCGCTGACTCCCTGGTCTCCCTGCACATTATCCTTGCAGTACACTCTGGCCCTGAGTTTCCTGTGTACCTGGCTCAGATCTAAGCATTAAGGATACAACAACAAATCATACATGATTCTTTAGCCCAAGGAATTCTGAGCTCATATTTTAGCAGAATAGATCAAAGTGTAAATAGGTAATTGCCATCCATTGAGGTAAATATAAGCAGAGGATACAAGAAGAGCATGTCAGCTCTGGCTGAACTATTGTGACTGAGCATGTATGCATGCTAAGTCGCTTCAGTTGTGTCTGACTCTTTTCCATCCTGTGGACTGTAGCCTTCCAGGCTCCTCTGTCCATGGGGTTCTCCAGGCAAGAATACTGGAGCGGGTTACCTTGCCCTCCTCTAGGGGGAATCTTTCCGATCTAGAGATAGAACTCACGTCTCTTATGTCTCCTGCAATGGCAGGCAGGTTCTTTACTGCTAGTGCCACCTGGGAAGCTTGAGCAGATAGGCCTTAATTGAGGGCGGGTGTTGGATGCTGGGTATTAGAAGCCTGAGCAGATAGACCTTAATTGAGGTTGGGTGTTTAGGGCTTCAGAGGTATCAGATGAGGAATAATTGATTCAGTAGTGCCTAGGGCAATGGCACCCCACTCCAATACTCTTGCCTGGAAAATCCCATGGACAGAGGAGCCTGGTAGGCTGCAGACCATGGGGTAGCGAAGAGTCAGACATGACTGAGCAACTTCACTTTCACTTTTCCCTTTCATGCATTGGAGAAGGAAATGGCAACCCACTCCAGTGTTCTTGCCTGGAGAATCCCAGGGACGGGGAGCCTGGTGGGCCACCGTCTATGGGGTCGCACAGAGTCTGACAAGACTGAAGTGACTTAGCAGCAGCAGCAGCAGCAGCAGCAGCAGTGCCTAGGGAAGGTTTGCTCACTGTAACACAATCAATCCCCATTTCTCTCCAACTTATTGCAATGAGGGGAGGAGGCAGCGGCCAGTGGAAAATCTGCTGGACTCCAATATATGCAGTCAGTCCCTCAGCCCTTGTGCTGTCCCATCACTCTCTCCTGAGTCATACTTCAGTCCTAAATTCTGCAGTGGAATCCAAGAACCTATCACTTCTCACGGTCTCGTGTGCACGTGTGCTCAGTCGCGCAGTTCTGTCCGACTCTTTGAACTCATAGACCGTTAACTGCCAGGCTCTTCTGTCCAGGGGATTTCCCAGGCAAGAGTGCTGGAGCGGGTTGCCATTTCCTCCTCCAGGGGATCTTCCCGACCCAGGGATTGAACCTTGGCAGGCGGATTCTTTACCACTGAGCCACATCATTTCACACTGAAGTTCTTTAATTCCTCCTAAGGAAACCTCTTAAGGGGGAAATATATATATATATATAGCCATGTGCAGACAGAAAAACAAGCTTTGAACTCCTAAAAAGCTTCATAAACATAAAGAATGTTTCTTTTCTCTAGCACTTATTAATAGTGTTATCTTATTAAAAATTCTTGATCATGCCACACATGAGAAATATTAGAAATCAAACTACTGGAAAAACATAGACTTAGGCACCTGGATACATGTACAGTGATTACAAGGAGAACATTAGTCACATTGAATGTTTTTTAAAAAACACTTAATATGTTGTAATAAGGAGAGGCTTATGACCAAATTATTTTGCCAACGTCATGAAGACATGGAAAATAATTTCTAGCTCTCTCTTCCTCTTTAGGAATCCAGAGGACTTCCACAATTCCTGGGTTGCTCTCAATGCGTGAGTCCTTAGGTGACAAGAGCTTTATTATCTGATCGCTTATCACCCTACTCCCTGTAACTTCTCACAGCTTTGAGGCTAGAAGTAGAACAAAGCTTCTTGCAATAAATATTTTTGGTTCTGAAGAGACTTGTTCCAGAATTGCTATTTTTACTGACTTGAATTCTGACTTCTGAGAGATTTCATAATGATGTGAATCTTATCTGCTTCAAAATATTTTCATGTTCTAACTTTCCAAATACTCAGGAATCATGGAAGATGAATAGGAAAAAATCTTAAAGCCCATTTTCCCAGTTATAACTGATTGTTCAGCCTAAAACATTTGCCTTGTTTAGACACAGCTGGAATTATCTACCATCATTCTTCGCCTCAAGTAAATCAGAATATATATAAGAATGTGAATTGTAAAAATATCTTTGATTCACAGCTGAATTCACATCATTGTTGATTAGAGCCTGACAATCTGAGATGACTGTCAAAGGAATAAGAATCTGTAACATTACTTTTAATGTGACTACATAGCTTTATCCCTTCTAATCTTTATTTATACATCCACATTTTATGTCATTTTCACACAGAGCATCAGGAACACTTACTGTCAGAAGAGAGGTGTTGACAGAGGTTCTGTTTTAAGAGTTAAGCTTTTGCCATTAGGTCAAGATTAACTTATGAATCTTTTAACAATATGGTTAATTTTTTTCTTCTTTTAGTTCACTGCATATACAACTAGAAGATTCTGGTGAGTAATGCTTTTTGTGCTCCTCATATACTTAAGGGTTGTTTAAGGTGAAAAGGAAGGAAGACAGAATGTTTTTTCCCGGCTGGCCGTTGAATTCATTTTCTTCTCCAGCTACAGACTTCAGAAGCCCTTTGAGCTACACATGGAGTTCTGTGTAGTTTAAAGGTACCAGATGTTCACTCACTTAGGAAACACAGGGCATGGTGACAGGGAGGCTGGTGTGACAGCTCTGGACGTGCTGGTGCTGAGCGTCAGCTGCCTGGTTCCTGTCGTCCTTGGCTAAGTTACACATGTTGTCTGTATCTTTGTACCAACTTCTTTGCTTTTAAGTTAAAATGGATCTTAATACTGGGACAAAGCAGACACCAAAGCAGGTGTGAACTCAAGTAGCTTATACTCCCTCCCAGAGATAAGGACTCTCTCTCTCAGCTGAAGGGGAGGTGAGCATTGGAGGAGAAATCAAGACAGCTTAGATGGGTCTCCAGGTCCTACCAAGAGAAAGTCTGAAAGCACAGGAAAAGAGCTCCTATTTGAAGTTTGGGGGATGTGAGAGCAGGAAAAAACCCCTCCCAAGTCCCCCAGAAGCCCCAGAGACCTTTGGCTGAAGGACAGTGAGGGACAGGATGAGCGGTTACTGACCATCCCAAAATGCCAGCGTCTTCCAGATGAGCAGTGGGGCTGCAGCTCATTTCAAAGGCCCCAGGGTCCCCAAGTGGGAGGAAAACATTATTTGGTGCAAGAGTGAGAGCAAACAGCAATGACGGGCTGCTTTAGAGTGGGAACAAGGATGAGGTGGGGCAGGCTGAGCAGGTGCTGAGCAGACCCTCAGCACCAGCGCCTGGGGAACAGTCCACGTCAGCAGGTTGCTAGGTGAGTTACTCAGAGTTCTCCGGAGAAACAAACCAGGATGTGTATTTATACGTAGAAAGAGATTTATTATAAGATGTTGGTTCATGTGATTATGGAGGCTGAGGAGCCCCATGGTCTACCATCTGCAAGCTGGAGACCCAAGGAGGCTGGCAGTGTAGTTCAAAAGCCAGAGAACCGGAGAGCCAATGGCAGAGACTCCAGCCAGAGATGGAAGCCCTGAGAACCAGGAGTGGGTAGGCAGGACACAATTGAAGTCCCAGCTGCACAGTCAGGCAGAGGGCGAGCCCATCCTCCCATCCTCCCAGTTTTTGTTCTATACAAGCCCCCAAAGGATTGGAAGAGGCCCACATGCACTGGGTGGAGTGGGTCATTGTGCTTTATTCATTCTAGCAATTCAAATGCTAATCTCTTCTGAAACATCCCCACGGGCACATTCAGAAACATTTAACCAGATATCTGGGCATCCTGCAATCCAGCCAATTTAACACAAAATTTACCATCACCCTAGGTTATTATTGGGCTTCCCTGGTGGCTCAGCTGGTAAAGAACCCGCCCGCAATGCGGGAGACCTGGGTTCAGTCCCAGCGTTGGGAAGATCCCCTGGAGAAGGGAACAGGCTACACACTCCAGTATTCTGTCCTGGAGAATGCCACGGTCTGAATAGTCCATGCGGTCATGAAGAGTCGGACACAGCTGAATGATTTTCACTTTCACATAGGTCATTATTTGGGGCTTGCCAGGTGGCACTTGGAGGAGGGTGTGGCAACCCACTCCAGTATTCTTGCCTGGAGAATCCCATGGACAGAGGAGCCTGGTGGGCTATAGTCCACAGGGTCACAGAGAATCAGACACAACTGAAGATGACCTAACAGGCACACTCTCAATCTTGGGGGCTTCTAAACTTCCCAATGCCTGGACCACATCCAGTACAATTAATCGCAATCTTGAACACATAATGATATCCAGGCATGACTAGGTTTTAAAGTTTCCTGTGTAATTTCCACGTGGAATCAAGGTTAGGAAGCATTGATTCAGTTTGTTCTGTACTTACTCTAAGTGGGGTCCACAGACTAGCCGCATCAACATCACCTGGGTGTGTGTTAGAAATATGGAGTCTCAGGCCCCAGATCTTCTGTACTATAATCTACAACTAAAAAAACAATCTCAGGGATCACATATACACATTAAATTTAGAGAAGGCTGCTGTTTGGAGAAGGCAATGGCAACTCACTGCAGTACTCTTGCCTGGAGAATCCCATGGATGGAGGAGCCTGGTGGGCTGCAGTCCATGGGGTCACTAAGAGTTGGACACAACTTGGCGACTTCACTTTGACTTTTCAATTTCTTGCATTGGAGAAGGAAATGGCAACCCATTCCAGTGTTCTTGCCTGGAGAATCCCCAGGGACAGGGGAGCCTAGTGGGCTGCCATCTATGGGGTTGCACAGAGTTGGACACGACTGAAGGGACTTAGCAGCAGCAGCCATGTGGATGACAGACTTGGGCTTTGCCATATTTCAAAAGCACATTGGTAGATGGTAACGAGCCACCAGGGTTAAGAACTGCTGACTTCCATCAAAAAGCTGACAGCTCCCACCCTACAGGCAGATACCTCCCGTAGAGCAAGGGCAGGGGAACAGTGAGAAGAGGATTTCAAAAAGTCACTTAAACAGACTGAGTTTATGTAGAAGCCACTGGATTAGATGTCTGTATCACACAGAATAGGGCTTAGAGATGCAATACAGCATTGAGTTTTACAAAGATAAAGATACATTTTTGGAAGCCTGAGTCTGTGACTGTAAAATTACTCCATAATAAAATGTTATTACAGTGCTTACACTCAATGGTAATTATTTTAAAAGAAGCTAATATATGACCACTAACCCTAACCTAGACAGCATATTAAAAAGCAGAGACATTACTTTGTCAACAAAGGTTTGTCTAGTCAAGGCTATGGTTTTTCCAGTAGGCTTGTATGGATGTGAGAGTTGTACTACAAAGAAAGCTGAGCCCAGAAGAATGGATGCTTTTGAACTGTGGTGTTGGAGAAGACTCTTGAGAGTCCCTTGGACTGCAAGGAGATCCAACCAGTCCATCCTAAAGGAGATCAGTCCTGGGTGTTCATTGGAAGGACTGATATTGAAGCTGAAACTCCAATATTTTGGCCACCTGATGCAAAGAGCTGCCTTATTTGAAAAGACCCTGATGCTGGGAAAGATTGAAGGCAGGAGGAGAAGGGGATGACAGAGGAAGAGATGGTTAGATGGCATCACTGACTCAATGGACATGAGTTTGGGTAAACTCTAGGAGTTGGTGATAGACAGGGAGGCCTGGCATGCTGCGGTTCGTGGGGTTGCAAAGAGTTGGACACGACTGAGTGACTGAACTGAACTGAACTGATACCTCCTTTCGATTTCTGAATATGAAGATTGGCATCTTGCAACAATTGTAGAAACTCTATCTCTTTGACTATCCCCTCTGTCTCATTCTCTCTTATAAATAAACTGCCAGTCAATGTATATCTGATCTCATTCTGTTCTTTATCTTATTAATCTTTCATATGTTCCCTCTTTTTGTGCTGCATTTTGAGCAATTTCTTCAAATCCATTTTCTTCTTCACTTTTTCTTGAATTGGGCCTCTTTTGCCATCAGTAAGTCCTTTAAACTTTCCTTTTTAACTGTTATATTTTTTACTAATAAAATGAATAGTTTTTCTTTCCCTACCTCTATTATTTTTATCATCTCTTAGTTATACTTTTACTCTCTCTTTTATAGTTTCAAACAATTAAATCATACTTAATTTTTAGCCTCTGTCCAATACCTAAAATTTTTGCAGCTTTAATTTTGCTATGTGTTATTTCTGCTGACTCTTGCATGCGGTGACTTATAATTTGCGTGTGTGTGTGTGTATGTGTGTGTGTATATTTGTGCACATGTATTGACTCACCATCGTCTCATACTTCATTTGTATGAATTCTTTGAGGATTGATATATAATTCCTTTTGGCTTATCCAACAAGGATTTGTGTTGGCTTTATCTAGGCTACTGCAGGCATTACTGACCCATGACACTTGAACTTACTTCATCGAGGTTTGTAGGACAAGGTGTGTGTGCTGAGTTGCTTCAGCTATGTCCAACTCTTTGCGACCCTATGGACTGTAGCCCACCAGCCTCTTCAGTCCATGGGATTCTCCAGGCAAGAATACTAGAGTGGGTTACCATGCCCTCCTCCAGGGGATCTTCCCGACCCAGGGACTGAACCCATGTCTCCTGCATCTCCTGCATTGCAGGCAGATTCTTCACCATTGAGCTACCGGGGAAGCCCACAGAACAACATAAGTAGGGTGAATCTGGACAGGAGACCTTCAGAAGAGACAGCTGTTGGCTGTGAATGTTTGGAATCGAATTGTTCTCCTTTCTACCTAGAGTCATGCTGGAAGCTGCCTTTTTCCTTGCTGTCTCCATCTGTGAGGCGGGTGTATTTCTGGTAGACCTTCACAGTGAGCATCATCCTTTGGTGTCCCGGCTTTCTGCAGGGTCTCTTAGTAGATGTCCACCTTGCATGGGCTCTTGTCTTTGTCTCTCTGTCCCAGCACCCCCCACAGCTGTCAAAGCAGAAATTTCAAGGGGCCAGAGACAACCCCTGCCCCCAGGGTGAAAGCCAGTTTCCGAGCCTCCATCCATCTCCACGTTCCTGCTCTCACCGGATGTCTGCTCTCTGTGGATGCCTTTCTTTATCACTGGTTCAGTGATGCATCGTCAATGACTTTTAAAAACCTTATCCAGCATGTTCAGTCATTTCAGAGGGAAGGTTGCCTGGAGTAACTTAGCTTCAATAATGCCGGAAACAGAAGAAACTCTTAGTAATTTCTATCCCTGCAGATTTTCTGCAGGTTTTCAAGGCTCAAGAAGGGAAGCTGCAAAATGAAGGCATCTTTCAGAACAGGGAACTCTGTTCAGAGAACTGACATTTAAACCTACATTCCCTGTCACCATTATTGGGAGTGTTAGCGAGACTGAAATAGACAACATTTTGTGACGTTCTTGGCTTTTCGAGGAGTGTGGGTCATTTAAATTTCTACAAAACTGCAAATATCTCCTTGAGCCAGAGGGCCAGATGAAAGTAGAAGCAGTTATCCTATCTCAATGTTGATTTAGATGTTGACAGAAAGCTGAGTGCATATCACAGGGATGAGAAATCACTTAACTTTGCTGAGGCCTATAATGAAAATTTGAAAAGCCGCCTAATAGAAGACAGTCATATCACTCACCCAAAATAATTGCTTCGGTAGGGATCATCTCATGAGACTGCTGTCAAGCAAATGTGTTTCTTTTTCTTTTGGCTGTGCTTCACGGAATGTTGGACCTGGGCTCCTCGACCAGGAACCGAACCTGCACCCCTTGCATTGGAAGTGCAGGGTCTTAACCACTGGATGGCCAGGGAAGTCCACACAAATGTATTCTTTCAGTCTCTTCATTTCTTGGCCCCAAAGATGACAGGTTATAGACTTCCCAGCTCAGTTACGCAAATAGCCACAGGGAGGTCTGTGGCCGTGTGTGAAACAGTCGTGTAGCTGGATCAAGAGATGATAACGATAGGTCCCTCAAACAAGGTAAAACGCACTCTAGACCTGCGTTAGGTAAGAAGCTACAGGTGTCTGCGTGAAATAAATGAGTCATCCTGCTTGAAAGCATTCACTTTTTGACTCACACAACTGTGGAGATTTTCAGGGACTGGAGTTTTTGACAAGAGTTGTTACCCAGGTTTAACATTTTTCCCCCAGTTTTAAAAAGTATTCGTTATATTTAGGAAATAAGGGTAAGGGATACATATGCTTTCAACCTGATTTGACAAACACCACCTGGACTGGCCTCTTCAAGGCAAGCAGAAGGCAAAGAAGCAGGAAGCAACTGGTTAGAAATAACAGACCCATTCCCGGGGTGTCGGCCTGACGAGTCTGGACCATGGCCCAGGTACACACTAACCCTGCCCTGGCTCTCTTCCACTCACCTGCTCTTGGCATCCTTGATGATGTGTTCGATGCTGGCCCATCCTCTGTGTGGTGCCTCTAGAGGTGGCTCTACCCTACTTGGCATATGATGGGGTCCCCTTCCCAAGCGTTCCATTACTGCACTGTCCTCAGGGGAGACAGTTGCTGTGGGCTCGGCCAATAAAACAAGCAAAAAAATTTATCCAGGTTAGCCATGAAATTATATCATTTCCTTTGATGTTCTGAATTCCTGAACATTCTTATCTGATTTTATGATAAGATTTGATACCACAAATACTTTCTCTGAAGACTTTTCAGCCAGTAGAAACAAAGGACAAGCTAAGTTTTGACTTAAGGAACAAACAAAACAATTTTCAGTGTAGTTTTCCTCTTTGCAAAAGGAATGAATCCTACTGAAGCCCACTCTGCCTCTTGGGTCACATTTGCTCTTTTTAAAAAATTGCAGTAAAATATGCACAACTCACATGTCTGATTTTAACCATTTTTAACAGGACAATTCACTGCAAGAAGTACGTTATCATGGTTGAGCAATCATCGTATCTACACAGCTCCAGAGCCCTTCCATCCTCCCAAACTGAAGCTCTGTTCCCATTAAACCATAGCCTCCCATTACTGCTTCCCAGCCCCTGGTAATCATCACTGTGCTTTCTGTCTCTGTGAGTTTGACTATTCCAGGTACCTCATGTAAATGGAATCATATAATGTTTGTCATTTACTACTTGGCTTCTTTCCCTGAAGCATGTCTTCAGTGTTCATCCATATTGCAGCATGTGTCTGAATTTTACTTCTTTTTAAGACTGAATAATATTCCATTGTATATATGTACCACATTTGTTTATCCATTCATCTGTTGATGCATGTTGGGTTGTTTCTACATCTGGGGCTAATGAGAAAAACACTGTTAAAAACACTGATCCAAATATCTGAGTCCCTCCTTTCGGTTCTTTTGGGTAAATGCTCAAAGGTGGCATTGGGTCATAAAGTAGTTTCATTTTCTGAGAAAACTCCATATGATTTTCCACAACACCTGCACCATTTTATATTCCCACCAGCAATGCATAAGAGTTCCAGTTTCTCCACATCCTCACCATACTTACGATTCTCTCTTTTTTATTCAATAGTCACTGTAATGAGTGTAAAATGATACTTCATTATGGCTTAGATTTGCATTTTCCTGACGATTAATGATGTCATGGGCCCTGTATGTTTTTGTTTATGATGTGTCTCTCTGTATCTGTTTGTCTTTTTTTTTTTTTTTAGAGCTCCTTCTACAATGATTTTGTTATAAATATGTTCTTTTGGAATAAACAAATATCGTGTTCAAGACTATCAGCAAACTTGTTCTAAAGTATCAAAAGAGTATAAAATAGATAACTAAGGAGAACCTATTGTTTGGCACAGGGAACTCTACTCAATGCTCTGTGATGACCTAAATGGGAGGGAAATCCCAAAAAGAGGGGTTATAGGTATATGTACAGCTGATCCACTTTGTTGTACAGTAGACACTAACATTGTAAAGCAATATATTCCAATAAAATTAATTAAAAAAAATAAAGTATCAACAGAGGAAAAGATAGAACCGAGAACCACTCAGAGGTAGAGATAAATAGCAAAGACACCTGCATGGCATACTGAGTGCCTTTCCCTAAAAAAGAGGAAGAGTTAACAGGAGGTTAACAGTGAATATGATATTTCTCATTAGCCTATTAATTACAATAAGTTTTGATTTTTGCTAATTTGCACTTGTTCTGTAAACTGAACTGCTCCTGTCCTCAGTACTAAGGAGTAGAAGACGCTCAGTCTCAGCATGGTCCCAGCACGAACAAGAAAGATCTTAACTCTTAACTCTCTGTTCTAGGACAAAACCGTTCACCACTCTTAGTGTAGTCCACTCACCAGGAGGTGCTTTTGACTTGGTGGGCAGGTATAGCCCCCTGTTTCTTTCCAGGAGGATTTCATGCACCTCAGTTATTTTTTGACAGTTTCGAGGAGGCAATTCAGCTATAGGTACATCATTCCATCCCTTTATTTATTTATTTAAATTTAATTTTCATTTTATATTGGGGTATAGTTGGTTTACAGGGGCTTACCAGGTGGCTCAGTGGTAAAGAATCTGCCTGCCAAGCAGGAGATGCAGATTCAATTCCTGGGTTGGGAAGATCCCCTGGAGGAGGGCATAGCAACCCTCTTCAGGATTCTTGCCTGGAGAATCCCATGGACAGAGGACCCTGGCAGTTTATAGTTCATGGGGTCTCAAGGAATCGGACATAACTTAGTGACGAAGGGACGACGATGAGTTGGCTTACGACGTGTTAGTTTCAGGCTACAGCAAAGTGATTCAGTTATAAATAAACATATATCCACTCTTTTTCAGATTCTTCTCCTGTGTGGTTACAACAGAATATTGAGTAGAGTTCCCTATGCTATATGGTAATTCCCAAAGAAAACATATACCACCCATTTCCTGCCCTTTGCTCTTTCTCTTTAAGTACGATCATTAGGGTAGGCCTCTACCTGGTTCAGCAGCAGCAGCCACCTGGTTCAGCCAGCAGGAAAGACGATGAGATGGGCTGACCAGCTTCTGACAGGTAGACAATTAACCCCCAAGCTCAGCTCCGAGATGCACCTGTGTATCACTGCAAAGCGAAGAAGCTCAAATGTGTGTCTGGGCAACATCGCACAGAGGAGACCGAACCACACAGCAAATTTATGACAAGGACAAACGCCTGCATTTAGGCCGTGCTCGGGAAAACTGAGGAGTTGCAGTACGATGGTGGAGCTGCAGAAATCACTTATTAGTGGAAGAGGGCAGAGTTGGTTAAAAATAGTTTTAGATGTCCAGGGAGCCAGAATTCGGGTGGGAGCTTGACAGTTGCCACATGTCAGCTCTTTAGAAGCTGCTTTCAAAGATGTGTTGCAGAACAGAGATTTCTTTCCTATGGCAAGTTAGCTCGAGGAGAAATTTCTAGACAGAACTGTGATTTGTATTAACCTGAAGACAACCCTTACTAACAATTAGATTCTGTTTTGTGGGAGCCTCAGCCAGAACTAGAATCTGCCTGACACAATATACAGTTCATTATTTTAAAATAAAATATGATCTGAATTACTCAACACTGTGTTTTGAAATAAGTGAAGTTTCTAAATGGATTAAAAACCTAAATGTAAGACTGGATACTACAAAACTCTTAGAGGAAAACATAGGCAGAACACTCTTTGACATAAACTGCAGTAATATCTTTTTGGATCCACCTCCTAAGGTAATGAAAATAAAAATAAACAAATGGGGCCTAATTAAACTTAAAGCTTTTGCACAAAAAAGGAAGCCATAAACAAAATGAAAAGAACTCACAGAATGGGAGAAAATATTCACAAACGATACAACTAACAAGGGGTTAATCTTCAAAATATACGAACAACTCATGCAGTTCAATATCAAAGAAAACAAACAACCCAATCAAAAAAATGGGCAGATGATCTAAACAGATGTTTCTCCAAAGAAGGCAAACAGATAAGCAAAAAGTTCATGGAGAATGCTCAACACTGTTAACTGTTATAGAACTGCAAATCAAAACTACAACGAGGTATCACCTCACCCCAGTAAGAATGATTATCATCAAAAAGTCTATAAATAGTAAATACTGGAGAGGGTGTGGAGAAAAGGGAACCTTCCCACGCTGTTGGTGGGAATGTAAACCCGTGCAGCTACTATGGAGCACAGTATGGAGGTTTCCTTAAAATCTAAAAATAGAGCTACCATGTGAACCAGCAATCCCACTCCTGGGTATATATTTGGAAAAAACCATAGTTCAAAAAGATACATGCACCCCAGTGTTCATTGTAGCACTATTTACAAGACATGAAAGCAACCTGAATGTCCACTAACAAAGGAATGGCACACACATACAAAGGTACGTACAGGATGTGGTACATACATACAATGGAATATTACTCAGCCATAAAAAACCAAAATAGTGTTTGCAACAACATGTGTGGACCTGCAGATTATATCCTACGTGAAGTCAGAGAAAAACAAATATCATATGCTATCACTTTTATGCGGAGTCAAAAAAATGACACAAATGAAGTTATTTACAAAACAGAAATAGACTCACAGACTTAGAAAACACATTTAAGGTTGCCAAAGGGGAAAGGTTAGGGAGGGGTAAATTAGGAGGTTGGGATTAACATACACACCACCATAAATAAAACAGATAATTAACAAGGACTTGCTATACAGCACAGGGAACTCTACTCAATAGTCTGTAATAATCCGTATGGGAAAAGGATACATGTAAATGTACATCTGAAACTAACACAACATTGTAAATCAACTATGAACCTTTGTGTTAGTTGCTCAGTCATGTCCGACTCTTTGAGATTCCACGGACTACAACCCACCAGGCTCCTCTGTCCATGGAATTCTCCAGGCAAGAATACTGGAGTGGGTTGCCATTGCCTTCTCCAGGAGACCTTCCCAGCCCAAGGATCGAACCTGGGTCTCCTGCATTGCAGGCAGATTCTTTACCCTCTAAGCCACCAGGGAAGACCTATACTCTAATATAAAATAAAAATTAAAAAAAAAATAGGTGAAGTTTAAGCCAGTAATATACACTAACACCATTTTCAATTTTTACTGTAATTAGTACATTGAAGGCAAATAGTGCTGCTAAGGAGTGTTTGGCTGTCTTGATAAATTAAGCAGCCCATCTAAATCCTTATTCATATTTAATTTGGCTAAGCAATCTGTTTCCTCATAGATGGTACCAAGGTAAAGTTCAGTTCAGTTCTTGTGTGTCTTAGCAGGATTTAAATTACTGAGATTTTACTGTGGAGACTGAATCAGCATGCTGGGTTGAAATTTCTGTTGTGAACATCTAATTATCCCAGTTACAAGGATATTGCCTTTAGAATGTTAAATAACATTCACTTCATGGTTTCTTTTACTTTTGTTCAGCAAAAGATTCAAAATGGACTTCATTATATTGGGGATTTGAAGTTATATTTTAAACAATTCATGATTGACAATTTGCCCGCGGGCATCTCTTTTATCTTAAAGTTAGACGTTTCCCTGAGGCCACACAAAAGTGTCAAGTGGTGTAAATAGTATTTCATCACTGTATGTGTCTCTTTTCTTTCTTTTTTTCTCTCCCCTTCCTTTCCCCCTCCCTCCTCCCCTCTTTTCTTTCTTGACACTTGGCCTTCTGGAATAGGAATTGTAGCTTGTTTTGGATACATTCTATAAATGCTGCTTTATAGAACATCCAGCCTAGATACCAGAATTGGGGTGGTAATTGCCAGTTTGGGTCATCTGGTTCAGATTTTAACTATACCTTGATCAGAGCAGATTCCCTAAATAAAATCACAGAAATTCCTGAATTGTTTACAATGCAAAACCTACCATATAGCACACAGGATAGACACAGAGCAGCCCTGATCATTATAAACCACCCTCCACCATCAACAAGGTGAAAGCCTTTCCCAGGTGTGGCTGAGAAGAACACCTCAGTCCAGGTTCTTATCTTGGTCCTCTCTCCTTGGCTGCTCTTCTACAATCCATCCTGGCTCAATTAATTGGACTATTTGATTCACAAGAAACTGTTCTCTTGGTTATCTGAATAATATCTGTAAGAATTTTTCTGTCTCTGTCTTTACGCCTCAAAGTGAAACTTTAAGAAAATGAGAGATTTCACTAACTGGGTGCTATCAGATAAATTCATGCAAATACTTGGGAGTTGCAACCCCTAACCATGTAAAAACATTTTAGCAATTGCAGATTATACAGTATTTCCTCACTGCTGTGGAGGAGTACTGCTGGTAGATAGTTCTAGACTTCTCTTGTCTTTTGCTGGGATGGACCTAACTTTAGCAGAGGCTCTGCCTTTAAGACCAATACTTTGGCCACCTGGCGGGAAGAGCCAATTCATTGGAAAAGACCTTGATGAAAGATTGAAGGCAGGAGGAGAAGGGGACGACAGAAGATGAGATGGTTGGATGGCATCACTGACTTGATGGACATGAGTTTGAGCAAGCTTCAGGACATGGTGAAGGACAGGGAAGCCTGGCCGGCTACAGTCCATGGGGTCAGAACGAGCTGGACACAACTGAGCAACTGAACAACTGCCTTTAAGCACGCCCCTTCCCCTCATTAATTGGGAAACACCACCTAGAATATTTTCCCCTAGATATCCACTTAGTGCACTCTTTTAGCTCCTTCAAGTCTGTTCAAATCTTGTCTTTTCACTGGAACTTCCCACTTAATGCTACAACCCTCCCTATCTTCCCTGGCCTGTTTATCCTGCTGTGTTTTTTCTTATATCCATAGCTCTTCCCTCCTTCTGACCTACTATGTGTACACATGGGCTCACTCAGTTATGTCCAACTCTTTGAGACCCCATGGACTGTAGCCCTCTAGATGCCTCTGTCCATGGGATTTTTCCTAGCAAAATACTGAAGTTGGTGAAGTGAAGCGAAGTCGCTCAGTCATGTCTGACTCTTTGCGACCCCATGGACTGTAGCCTACCAGGGTCCTCCGTTCATGGAATTTTCCAGGCAAGAGTACTGGAATGGGTTGCCATTTCCTTTTCCAGGGAATCTTTCTGACCCAGGGATTGAACCCAGGTCTCCTGCATTGCAGGCAGATGCTTTACCATCTGAGCCACTAGGGAGGGAATAACTGGAGTTGGTAGCTATTCCCTTCTCCAGGGGATCTTCCCCACCCAGGGATCGAACCTATGTCTCCGGTGTCTCCTGCATTGACAGGCGGGTTCTTTACCACTGAACCACTGGAAGCCTCTAACTTACTATAGCATCTGTTATACTCATTGTGAAACTCCTCCCTTACCCTGAAAAACACAAGCTCTAGGAAGATGAGACTCTTTTTCTATTTTATTTTCAGGCATAGCTCAAGTGCCCAGGATAGTCTGGGACATAGTAGGTACTCAATAAATATTTTGTTGAATGAATTTAACAAATGAAACATAGCAAATCACAATTGCTAATATTTGTGTGTATTTCCTGGTATTTTGAGTGTTGCACTAAGTCTTTTTTAATGCATTACCTTATTGGATTCTTCCAACTACTCTGTGATGTTGGTATCACTTTTTGCTGTTTAGTCACTCAGTCATGTCCAACTCTTTTGCGACTCCATGGACTGTGGCCTGCCAGGCTCCTCTGTCCATGGAACTTTCCAGTTAAGAATACTAGAGCAGTTTGCCATTTCTTCCTCCAGATGATCTTCCTGGCAGAGGAATGGAACCTGCATCTCCTGCATTGGCAGGTGGATTTTTTTTTTTTTTTTTACCGCTGAGTCACCTGGGAAGCCCTTGGTATCACTTTACCCGTGGTAAAACTGAAGTTTAGATATAGAATCATGTATGAAAAATTACTCAGCTAGTCAACAATAGACCAGGGATTGGGGCCAGACGTGTTTACTCTGCATCTGGGTCCTTTATCACTCTTCTATAACAACCTATAGCAGGACCAGCTGTGTAATTTGTGGGGCTCAATGCAAAAGGAAAATTCAGGGTCCTTTGTTCAAAAACTGTTAGGATTTTAAGACTGCAGCAGTGGAGCATTGAGCCAAATGTGAGGCCCGGTGTGGCTGCAGACGCTATATGCTCCTGAAGCTAGCAGGAGTCTAACAGGTGTACACACCCTAGCAGCCAAGGGGCAGGCACTGCTTTTTTAACCCCTCTGGGCCCATTTCAGGGCGGGTGACATTCATTCTGTTACTGACCCTTTCTAGTCGGGTCCCAGCTAGGGTCCTCCTGCCCAGTGTCATTTGTGCCAACAGAATGAGACCGGGTTTAGTTCAGAAGCAAAGGTCTTTGATCTTTATTCTTTCATCAAAGATCGGAGACGTGCGAGCTCAGAGCAAATGCTCTTCCCGTAGGCGGTGGGCGGGGCTGTTTTGTTGGGATCTCTTTAGTGGGGAGGGGGCTGCAGCTGTGCTGCTCTTGCCCTAGGTCCAGGTCAGGGTGCAGGGCGTCTCTGCACACGGCCCGCTGCCACCATCTTGTACTGAGGTGTGTGCAGCGTGTCTGCACACGGCCCGCTGCCACCATCTTGAGTCCCAGTGTCGTGCGCGGCTCTTGAGGTGAGGTTTCCGTTGCTGACAGTCGGCACGAGGAATTCAGGTGCCGGATGTGGGACCTCTGCCCATGGCACCCTGTGAGCCAGTGAAACTCACTAAGCACAAGGGAAATGAGAAGAAAAAAAAAATTTTAGACTCTGTTACCCAGATTCTATTTTAATTTCCTAGGAATTGTTAAGGGGCTTTGCCATGACAATTCCAGTTTTAAATTTAGAACCCGAAGGAACATCAGAGCTTGGTTCACTGCTATCATTTGACAGGTGAGGAAACTGAGTCTCACAGAAGTGCTGTTTATAAAGGCGAGACTTTCAAGGTAAAGCAGGTGCCGCAAGCAGCCCACGTGGTATTTAAAGAGACCAGAGCAACTGAAAGGAGGCTTTTAAAAATTTTTTACTGTAATCAACAGAGAGTCATTGGTAAGATTTCAATTACTGATATTTGTCAGTGACTTATTAAAAAAAAAAAACTAAAGAGAATTTGACAGGGAGGCCTGGCATGCTGCGATTCATGGGGTCGCAAAGAGTCGGACACGACTGAGCGACTGAACTGAACTGAACTATGACGATGTTGCTCTCAGTTTTCTGAAGGAAAAAAGTGGAGTGCCTCACATTTATAAATATTATTTGTCTGGTGTATTTGGTGGGACAAAAAATTGAGCATACAGATTCAGATGGTTGTCTCAGGTTGAAATATCTGCCCCTCCCCCTACCATACGCTTCCCTACGGAGTCCTTCTCAGGTTTCAGGGTCTGCTTGAAATTAGACCTCCTCTCTCAGACCTTCATTTCAACTCAATCTTCATTAAGTGGTACTTTGCCCAAGGCACAATCTACAGATGTGATGCTTAAACTTTTTGGTCTCAGGACCTTAAAAATTATAGAGGAGCCTTAAAAGCCTTCATTGCGGCACCCAGCATCTTTTGCTGGGGCTTGCAGGATCTAGTTCCCTGACTGTTACCTAAAGGAGTGTGGGGTCTGGCTGGTTTCCGCTCACAAGCCAATAAATAAGCCAGTTTTGTGGAAAGGAAAGTTTGCTTTATTTCAGAAACCCGCAACTGTTGGGGGAGGGTGCAGACATCTGTCCAAAGGCTGACTTCCCCCCACCACCACCCCGCCCCTGACAACCAGTGGGGCAAGAGTTTTTATAGACAGAAGGACAGGGCTACCTGCAGAAACAGTATAGTCAACTCTGACAGTCATCTTCAAATTGGTCAATGGTGGTTGACCAGAGTCATCTTGGTTGTTTCAGGTACAGTTAATCTTCAGTTTCAGGGTCCATTTGTCCCCATTTCTTTGAGGCCGGTTCTCAGAATTATAGCAGCTTATGTCATGGTACAGTCTGGTCATCATGTAGTTAACGACTCCCACCCGAAGAAAGTGAATGTGTTTATTAGTTGCTCAGTCGTGTCTGACTCTTTGCAACCCCATGGACTGTAGCCTGCTAGGCTCCTATATCCATGGGATTCTCCAGGCAAGAATACTGGTGTGGTAGCCATTCCCTTCTCCAGGGGATTTTTCCTGATCCAGGGATTGATCCTAGGTCTCCCACATTGCAGGCAGATTCACAGATTCTTTACCGTCTGAGCCATCAGGGAATCTTTAGTATCTATAAGACCGCTCACAGTATATGCCTCAGATTATTATCTATAGTTCTTGAGATAGAACTAAAGAACTATGCTTAATGACTACATTATTATCATTTGGTCTTTGTCTGTTTTCCTTTGCTTTTGTATGTTCTCATTTCTCTGATTAAACTTATTCTTTGACTCAAGTTTTCCACAGGCAAAGGCAGGCAGAGGACGTGTTGCTGGGGTGGGGGGTAGTGTCAAGGACTTGTTTCATGACCAAGGATCAAACCCAGCCCCCTGCCCCCATTGGAACTGCAGCCCCTGGCTCACCAGGGAAGTCCCAAACTTTTACATTTTTCTTTTCTTTACAAAAAGTTTCTTGGCTGTGCCACATGTGGGGTCTCTGACCAGGGATCAATTCCCACTGCAGTGGAAGCACAGATTTAACCACTGGCCCACCAGGGAAGTCCCTTATTGTGGTTTTGATTTGCATTTCCCTAGTGACAGTGGTGACCTGCCTCTTGAGAAATTTGTATGCAGGTCAGGAAGCAACAGTTAGAACTGGACATGGAACAACAGACTGGTTCCAAATAGGAAATGGAGTACGTCAAGGCTGTATATTGTCACCCTGCTTGTTTGACTTATATGCAGAGTACATCATGAGAAATGCTGGGCTGGAAGAAGCACAAGCTGGAATCAAGATTTCCAGGAGAAATATCAATAACCTCAGATATGCAGATGACACCACCCTTATGCCTGAAACTGAAGAGGAACTAAAAAGCCTCTTGATGAAGGTGAAAGAGGAGAGTGAAAAAGTTGGCTTAAAACTCAACATTCAGAAAACGAAGATCATGGCATCTGGTCCCATCACTTCATGGGAAATGGATGGGGTAACAGTGGAAACAGTGTCAGACTTTATTTTTTTGGGCTCCAAAATCACTGCAGATGGTGACTGCAGCCATGAAATTAAAAGATGCTTAATCTTGGAAGAAAAGTTATGACCAACCTAGATAGCATATTGAAAAGCAGAGACATTACTTTGCCAACAAAGTTCCGTCTAGTCAAGGCTATGGTTTTTCCAGTGGTCATGTATGGATGTGAGAGTTGGACTGTGAAGAAGGCTGAGCGCCGAAGAATTGATGTTTTTGAACTGTGATGTTGGAGAAGACTCTTGAGAGTCCCTTGGACTGCAAGGAGATCCAACCAGTCCATTCTGAAGGAGATCAGCCCTGGGATTTCTTTGGAAGGAATGATGCTAAAGCTGAAACTCCAGTACTTTGGCCACTTCATGTGAAGAGTTGACTCACTGGAAAAGACTCTGATGCTGAGAGGGATTGGGGACAGGAGGAGAAGGGGATGACAGAGGATGAGATGGCTGGATGGCATCACTGACTCGATGGACGTGAGTCTGAGTGAACTCCGGGAGTTGGTGATGGACAGGGAGGCCTGGCGTGCTGCGATTCATGGGGTCGCAAAGAGTCGGACACGACTGAGCGACTGAACTGAACTGAACTGAGTGACAATGGTGTCAAACATCTTTTCATGTGGAAAATAGTTTTGACCTTGCAGATTCCTACTGTAAATAGTGTCAGGTCTTAGGATATCCCTGACCTTTCCCGAGCTTCCCATAGTGTTTATACAGTAAGTAATGTGATGGTCTTAACCTCTGTTTGGTGCAACACCTTGTATATTCTTGATTAATTACTTGCTTGCCCAAATTCATTCCTTCTTTTCTACAAAGAGAAATGTAAATTTATTTAGAAGGATAATGTGCCTCATTAAAAATCGTCACCTCTTTAGGGGTCTCTTCAGCTAAGAGTGACCATGTGACCCAGGCTTGGTGGTGTAATCAAAGTCTACAGGGAAGGACCTCGAGGGAAGTTTTTGTTTAATCTGATAAGAAAGGTAGTTTCAGCTGGGCTATGCCCTTTCCCTTCTTCCCTTCCATTTTCTTCCAGCTTGGGATGTAGATACATTTCTGTATGTGGGGTATGCATCCTGCAACCCTTGGGATGAGAACCCACAGTAAGGACAGAGGAGCAAAAAACCAGAAGGAGCCTGGGCCCTTGATGACTTTAAGTTTCTGCCCTAGTCTGCTGATACTTAGACTTTCAGTTCAGCTTATAAAGCTGATTTGGTTAAGCCAATATAGTTGGCTTTTGTTACATATGACCCAGAGGGATACTGACATGTTGTAGAAGTGTAAAAAGCCCTGACAAATGAGATTCTAGAACCAAGTCAACCTAAGGAGAGAAAAGGAGACAGAGAAGAAAAGAAGCTGGATGTGTCACAGACCCTACAGCATGGGGAAACATCTCTAGATAAACTCAGATCAGAGGCTAAGCTGCCTTTCACGTCTCATCTCATTTACTGCCTGCTCCTGATCACGCAGCCTCCGCCTGCACCAATGGGCAGCTCTTAGGTGCCCATTAGCTATGAGGGACTTCCCTAGTTCGATTCCTGAGTTGGGAAGATCTGCTGGAGAAGGGATAGGCTACCCACTCCAGTATTTTTGGGCTTCCCTTGTGGCTCAGCTGGTAAAGAATCCGCCTGCAATGCAGGAGACCTGGGTTTAATCCCTGGGTCGGGAAGATCCCCTGGAGAAGGAAATGGCAACCCACTCCAGTACTCTTGCTTGGAAAATTCCATCAACAGAGGAGTATGGTGGGCTACAGTCTATGGGGTCGCAAAGAGCTGGATATGACTGAGTGACTTCACTTCGTTTCTTCTCTTAGAAGTTTGGGGCATGGTGCTTGGATAGTCAGGCTTCCTTGGGGAATTGTTTTAAACATCGTGAATTTGAGGCTAATTGACAAAACACAGTCCCTGAATCATTAGCCTAAGCATCTGTCCTTGCAGAATGTGGCTGCCCTAGCAGTGAGAAATGACCTTGACTGTCCTTAAAGGGTAAGAGCAGAATATTGGGAATAAAATCTTTTTGATACTGTTTTGAATGATGAGGTTCTCAAACTATCTAGCTCCTTTAAATTTCTTGATTTATTGTGTAATAAGACAAATAGGAAATAGAAGGAATTTACTTTGATGAAAACTCTAATCATATAAA
Organism: Bos mutus; assembly: GCF_027580195.1. NCBI lineage: Eukaryota > Metazoa > Chordata > Mammalia > Artiodactyla > Bovidae > Bos > Bos mutus. The sequence continues at coordinate 11,355,857 of NC_091639.1, read as the reverse complement.
TCCTTAGGTCCATGTAGCAAACTTGGGCTGCTTTGTTCATTAATTCTATGCTGTGGATGAATGTTGTCATGCATTTGCTTTCTTTTCAGGTCATTTAAGCTTATTGATTCTTCCTTCTTTAGTGTAGAACTCAACTCTCTAAGGACTGGTTAGAAAAACATTTCCCACTCACACAGTGCCATTTAAAAATGATTATGCTCAGTGTCTTCAGCTTAAAGTTTCCCTTCTTGGCTTCCATATGCTAGCAGTTTGTACACCTCTCTTTTATGCTTTATTTTTTTAGGGCCCACTCCAAGATGTTCAGCCCTTTCGGTAACATTCCTTCTGCCTTCTCTTGGTGGCAAAACAAGAGAGACAAGGGCTACACCAGATGAGCTGCAGAGAGGTTTTTTTTCAGCAACTGAAAGTTTCTGGGGGACATATATTCAACTGTAAGTAATCATGTGTTGTCTTTTGGCTCAAAAGTAAAATGCTAAGTTACGCATTAGTTGTTGCATAAATTTGCATATTGATCTATACAATCCTGATGACTTTAATAGCATCACAGATTAGCAGAGACAGATGCTCACACACACACACACAGGCTGACATTCAGAGACTCCCACCCAGAGACAAACCAAGCTTGGGAACGAGCTGGGGATGGTTCCATGAGATCAAGGAGGATTGGGAGGGCTCTAAAGGAAAAACAGAGGGCCTGCGAGGACAGAACTTGCCCACTGGTTCTCCCTCCTTGGCCAGCAGATCACTATAAGTTACCAGCCCGAGTTTCCAACTCTTGTCATCTTTGACCTTTAGACATGGCCCTGAGCAGGAGTGTGGAGAGGGCAGGAGAGATGGCTTATAAAGGCTTGGCGTGAATCAGAAGGCCCAGAAGTACTCTGAGATCCAAAGGAGCATTTGAACTTGTAAGAGGTGGGCTCTCACAGGATGTTTCTTGGTTTGCTTTAGTTCTTTCTTCTAAGGCCTTGAGTGGGGCATCCAAAGACAGGACCAGACCTTAGCTGCTTGGACATCTAGAGCCCTTTGCCACTTCAGCAATGATCAGGCCTTGAATTAAGATTCCACACTGCATTAATTTGTAAACAGAAGCACTGACCTATTAATTTTCTATGGAAAATGTATGTCATGAAGATCTAGGTGTTTACCACTGAAAAGTCTATTCTCTCCTAGGAACCCAGACACCTGAAACACCTCATTAAACATTAGGACAAAGGGCAAAGAATTCCTTAAGGAATATCTTCTATGTGCTTCAAGAGGCTGGATGGTGCCACCTCCACAATAATTATATATTTGCCAAGTGACCTCTGTTCAGTGATGGAAATATATTTTCAAATTTTTAGTCTCAGCTTCTCATGGTTAGTTATTCCAATCATCTCTTTGTGTGTGTATATTTATATTGGTCATTGCAAAATCAACAACTTTCAATTGCAATGCACATCTTTTATTTCATAAACATTTAGTGAGCTCTCAATACAGGCTGCTACTGCTGCTGCTGCTAAGTCGCTTCAGTCGTATCTGACTCTGTGCGACCCCACAGATGGCAGCCCACCAGGCTCCGCCGTCCCTGGGATTCTCCAGGCAAGAACACTGGAGTGGGTTGCCATTTCCTTATCCAATGCATGAAAGTGAAAGTGAAGTCGCTCAGTAAGTGTCCGACTCTTCGTGATCCCATGGACTACAGCCTACCAGGCCCCTCCGTCCATGGGATTTTCCAGGCAAGAGTACTGGAGTGGAGTGCCATTGCCTTCTCCACAATACAGGCTAGATGCTACCAAAGAGGTTAGGTACTGCAGTGGAGACAAAGTAAGACATGGGCCAGGCCCTGAACAAGCTCACAATGACAAAAGGAGGATTACACATGACTGTGCCCCAGGAGGGAAGGGGGATTACTTTAGAGAAATATTCAGAAAGTGCTACAAGGATTCAAGGATGAGCTATTAAATCTGTTTGCTGAGATGGAGGGAGGCTGGTTCATCGATGAGGTGGCATATAAGCTCACACATGAAGATTGGGTATGATGTTAACAAGCAGAGACATTCAGATGGGGTGGGAGGGAGTAGGGGAGAGAGAAGAGGAAGGGAGCTGAGATGCAGCCCAGGCTGAACACAGGAGGCGGTACAGGGCACACCCAGTGTTTTGCTCAGATGAGCGCCTCATTCGTAAGCTTGCCGTATAGTGGGGAGACCTGCTGGGGGCCACAGGCTGCACAGCCTTAGCTCCTGGAGCTTCATTCTGTGGGACAGGGCACACCTGGCTGTTTGCACAGTAGAGGCCCATGATCCATGGTTCTGACGGTTACTTTGGTCTCAGTGTACACAAGGGACCAGAGAGAAAGTTGAGGGTGAGGAGGTCAATGTGGAGTTTTACTGCAGGATTTCAGATCAGAAATAATGAGGTCCTGCCTGAACAGGAAAGCAACAGTGGAAATAAAAAAGGTGGAGGCAATGCAAGAGGTATTGTGAAGATAAAACCTGTAAGTCTTGGTAATGAACTGGATGCAGTAGGTAGGATGAGTCAAAGATGACTAATAGGGGCTAACATTTATTGAAAGCTGTGCTAAGCCCTTTACATGTGTTAACTTATTTGATCCTTCTAATAGTAGATAGTATTAGTATCCCCATTTAACAGATAAGAAAATTGAGGCATTTCTGGAGATTCTATGTCTTCTCCAGAATTCTAACCCATGTCTCACCAGTAGTCATTCAATATCCTGCCTTCTGTGGTGCTCTGCTCATTCCTACCCCACGTGTGTGTGCCATGTGGCTTCAATCGTGTTCAACTCTGTGCATCGGCAGGCAGGTTCTTCACTACTAACACCACCTGGGAAGCCCTCCCACCCACCTTTCACCAGGTAATTCCCAGCTGGATGGTTTCTCCTCTGCCCATTCAATAAACACATGCCAATTGAATCCCCTCTTGTCCCGACTCACAGAAGCAAAGGGAAAGTAACCACAGTCCCTGGAAACAAGTTTGTTTTTGTTACTGAAACAAAATAGGTAGTGGTTTTAAAAGGCAACACAAAACTCTGCCATTGTATTCAATTAAAAAAATTCCATAACAGCAGTTGGTATCATGATTAAGGTTTCCATTTTATTTATTACTTTGTTATGGTAAAACAAAACAAAATAAGTCCTGCCTGAATTATCTTCCATGTGTCAGTAGAAAGGCATTTTTCATATCAGTACTCTTCCTGCAACGTGGATAGTTTTTTAATCAATCTGATCTTATTTCAGTGGCTTTAGTCTCTTGGACTTTGGGCTCAGTTCAAACTGTTCTAGGATAATTAAAGATCATCTTCCTTTCTCTAGAATGGCTTATGGGCTCTTTCTAGCTCTGTTTAGTTCTCAGGATTAGGCTTTTGCTTCAACTGTTCTTTCTGTTTTCTTTTTCATGCTGAAACTACAGCACTGAAAATTCTTGATTAGAATTCAGGTACTCTGAGGGTAATCATAGTGTCACGTTCTTAAACACGTGGTATGCCAGCAGCTTTCAGAGTGACAAAATGCAGGTTTATCGTGTAATTACAGTTTGTCCTCTATAAGTAAGGAACTAATTTTGCCAAAAAACAAAATGCTGGCCTTGTTTTTGAAAATTAAAGAGTCTTTATGACTTGCAGGAAACCTATTTCATTGCCCTAATAATTGCAATAGTCACTGTAGTTATCAGTTAACTGCTTCTGTATATTACAAACAAGAGCAGAACTTGCAGAATCAGCTAAACCATGTGAGTGCATGTGTGCACACGTGTGTGAGCATGCTCATGCATATATCTAAGATATCATGTGTGTATGTGTATAAATCTGTATGTGCTGTGCTTAGTTGCTCAGTCATGTCTGACTCTTTGTGACCCCATGGATTATAGCCCACCAGGCTCCTCTGTCCATAGGATTCTCCAGGCAAGAATACTGGAGTGGGTTGCCATGCCCTCCTCTAGGGGATCTTCCCAACACAGGGATCAAACCCAGGTCTCCCTCATTGCGGACAGATTCTCTACCATCTGAGCCACCAGGGAAGCCCAAGAATACTGGAGTAGGTAGCCTATCCCTTCTCCAGGAAATCTTCCTGACTCAGGAATCAAACCAGGGTCTCCTGCATTGCAGGTGGATTCCTAACCAGCTGAGCTGCCAGGGAAGCCCATAAATCTGTGTAATTCTGTAAAAATCTGAGCTCCAAATATCTATATTGTGACAGTGGTAAATGCCTCCTGCTACCGTGTGGTGAGTTATTTGGAAGCTATTTTGCTGCGAAACAAAAGCCTTCATGATATTACCACGTACCAGTGTGGAAAGGGCTCAGCTCTTCTAAAGGTGGTCTTTTTTTTATTTTACCCCATATCACTGTAAACCAGAGTTCCTGTCATTTGCTTACCACCTGGAATTCTTTTTTTAATAAGAAGCCAATCTGAAAGGGCTAATTATTTAAACAAAACAGGGTTTGTGTTGGATATTTTCTTTCAATCCAAACATCTTGCTCTTTTTTCATCCAGAGGATAGTTTCAGTGTCTATTAGGTTCTTACTATTTTTTTTCCACTCATTTGGCATAGAAATAAAATGTTGATAGTTTTTGAGGATGAGACACCAAGGGCAGGGAACTAGTTGCATGCTCAGTTGCTCAGTCGTATCTGACTCCCTGTGACCCCATGGACTGTGGCCACCAGTTTCCTCTATCCATAGGATTCTCCAGGCAGGAATACTGGAAAGGGCTGCCATTTCCTCCTCCAGGGGATCTTTGCCATGCAAGGATCAAACCCCCATCTCCCGTGTTAGCAGGCAGATTCTTTGCTACTGTGCCACCTGGGAAGCCAGGGAACTAGTTATTTAGTTAGTGCCAATAATAGGCAGTATATATGGCTTCTTAATGGATTCATCTTGCCTAAATCCTAAATCCTGCCTAAATAGATTCATTTAGGCTCTAGTATATAATTTTCTTCTATAGTCAGTGGCTCTGCAGCTTCATGTTGCATCAGAATCATCTGGAAATTAAAAGAAAAGTGTAATGCCCAGAGAGTCAAACCTAATGGGTGTGAGGGGGCCTGGTGCATCCATCTTGCTTAAAAGCTCACCAGATAATTCTGATGACTGGCATATTGAAAACCACAATTCCAGACCCTAGACTACTGGTTTCAAAATCACATAGATCACCTTGAGAACTTCTAAAAAAATGCTGATGCTGAGGCCCCACTTTGAGACCAAATATATCAGACTATCTGGGATGGGGCTATAACAGGCTGGGTATTTATTAGAAGTTCTTCAGGTGATTAGAATGTATTGGCAAGATTGAAAACTGTTCATCTACACTGGATTATGCCAATCTTCATGATGTGATTTTACTAAAGCATCAGTAAGAAAGTACTGTAAAGCCTTCTGTTGCATGCCGTGCAGTGTAGCTTCTAAAATATTCCTTTTTATTTAACATCTTTGCTTTTCTCCAAAGTTCCTTTTGCTAAAGAGTCATCTCTCTCTCCTTTCTTTCTCCCTCTCCCAGAAGTCCTTTTCCCCCAGTAGCATTTCAAACCACTTTCTCCCATAGCCATGCCTTTTTTTCTCTACACTGCTTCTCAAATCAAACTCAAGAAAACATCTTTTATTCCTCACTCATACATCAGGAGCCTCAAGTTATCCTCCCAAAATTAGGACTAAATTATTTATGTATTACATTTCAGAAAGCTATAAGGCTAGAAGGAAAATGGAACTCTTACACCAGGAGAGATAACTTGTAGATAATGTTAAAAATACCCAGGGATGGAAGAGGATCCCTCATCCATGAAAACCCATCCAGGAGAAAGCACAGGAGGGTGGGACTGTCTAAAAGATGCCTTTTGCATTTACTCTTTCCTTTCTGTTTTCACTGTCATCCTCAGATCAGGCCCTCTTAATGCTTCCTTCGACAACTCTTAATACCTTTTTAGCTAGATTCCTATTCCTACACACCGTTGGGCCCTATTCCTGTCATTGCATTAAATAAGTACAAATCCAGTGGGTTTCCCAGGTGCAATTAAACTTTAATAGTAATTCTTAAATGTTTGTGGTCATTAATCTGAGGGTTTGCAAACTGCAATCTCTCTTCTTGAATGCATATTCATATACTTTTGCATAGACTTCCAGAGACTCTTGGAACCTCCGGTATCCCATGGCCCATTGATGGACCTGTGATCCATGGACTCCACACTAAGGATCTCTGCAATAAAGGCCAGTTAGGTTAATTGATTTGAAATAAACTTTGTTTTCAAAAACTTGTATTAAAAAATTCACAGAAAAGGAAAGGTGGATGATATCAATATCACATTGTGATACAAATGTGATATACTGTCTGTGACTGTCTATACTTTAGTTCATAAATGTCTGCAAATGTTAAAAACTCAAAGTGGTTGACATAGTTATTTGAGCTATCTATATCTGGATTGATAGATTTTCCACTTTCTTCTTGATTGTCATAATGATAATATGACAATATTATTGTCATATAATGAACAATAATGACTGATATAAAATTTGACATTGCAATTCACTTACCAGTTTACAAAGCACACACACATACATATTCCATTTGATTTACATAAGAAAAATGAGCATCAAAGAAATTAAATGACTTTACTAGAGCTGACACAGTGAGGAGGTGGTTGAACAGGGGCTGGAACTCTGGAATCCTGGCACCTAGACCAGTGCTGATCATTCTCATCCTGTTGTTTAGAATGTTCTCGCTTCACAGTGTCTGAAGTTTATTCTTTCTGATGCAAACTTTCATCACTATTATTCATTCACTTATCCATTCAATAACCTTTATATGAGTGACTTGCACAGGACAAGGAGTGTACATCATGGCCGATATCAGTGTAAGGAACTAAGTTAAAGTGTGATAATAAGGTGCCACGGGGCTTTAAGGCAGGCCTGATCACATCCAGTAAAAAGTCTCAGGGAAAACTTTATGGAGGTGGTGACATTTGGTCTTAGATGCAAATAGTGGAGAGATATTGACAAATAAATCGAGAAGGAGCGCAGCAATCCAGACAACGGGGAAACCATGGGAAAGGCTCAGAGGTGGCAATCCCGGGGGAAGAAATCACACCTGTTGCGACAGAGGTCTTTGGAAACCCTAGGCAATAAGGTAGGAGAGTAGACAAGATCCTGCAGGTCATCCTGAGCATTGTGCCCTCAATTCAAGGGCACTGGGGGCTGCAGAGGATCGGAACAGGGAGAAATGTATCCTGCCTTTGCTGTAAGACTTGTTTGGTAATATTCTAAAATATGGCTTAAGTTGAGGAAGATTCTTTTTTTATAGTCTTGTTTTATATTCATTCATTATCTTGTTTACATTTTCATTCTTAAGGATGGAATCTGAAAGTTAACATTTAGTCCAGGGTTTAAAAAAACTGGAGCCTATGCCCCTTTACAAAGTCCATTGACAGGCTTCAGAAGGAAGCCTTGAAGAATCTTCTAAAATCTTAATGAATTTAGATTTGAATAATGAATCTTCTAAAATCGTATGTAATATGTTGTATATTTGTGTATAGATTCCTCTTTTTACCCAAAACTGAGATGTTTCATATCTACCAGCTTCTCAAAAGGATCTGTGACCCCCAAAAGGACCACTTAATGGAAGTAGAAGAGCAATATTGAATTTGTCCAACATAAGAATAGCACAGAGGCCTGAAGGTGCCTGAGTTATTCACTGAAACAGACTGTATTGCTAGTCCTACTGAAAAAAATTTTTTTTGTCAAAAGGGTCATAAAGCAATGGAGAGATCTAGATATAGTAACTCCTTCATTTGACAGCCATTAAAACCAGGGACCCTACTGGATAGTATGTTCCTCAGTATACCGAGATAGTCCTGGAGCTAAGGAAAACCCTTACAGAAATATTTAAGCCATATCTTTTCTTGTATCGACATCATCAATACATCATATCGGTAAAACTTTGTAATTGGTTCATTCCCTGTTAAAATGGCCATCAATCCACTACCCTTATGTCTCTCTGCTCATAGCTAGGTGATTGTTGAATGACTATTTAAAAGCTTTTTTTCCTTTAAAAATAAGCATGCCTATCCAGCCTGTTTCCTGGTGACACAAGTCTCTGTTCTGCAATTGGTATATCCAGTTTTGGCACATGTAAAGTCTTACATTTTGAATTCAAAAACTGAAAACATAATTTCTTCAGGGCTACCTTCAATAGAAAGTGCTAATTATTGTCAAGGACAAGCAGAGCCTGTTGCCTTGTCTAAGAGATTTAACAAGAAACCAACCTAATTTTACCAAGAAACATCTAGGGCACCGGGGGCTACTAAGTATTATCATAAAAATCCACTACCAGAACGCTCAGCGACATATGGGTTCTGGTTCCAATTTAAAAAAATGTATTTTAGGGTTAATGAGAAAAATATCTTCCCACTCCCTCCTTTTTCTCCCCACTACACTGGCCTTCCTTGTAATAAACAACATGCATTGGCAAGGTTGCTAGCAGGAGGGAGGAGAAAGAACTGCCACCTGGGACCAGCACAAAGCTAACTAGTACTCAGGAGGATTTAACCCCAGGCCAGCCTCATTAACACCTGATTGCAACTGACAGCTGCCCTCGCAAGAGGAAAGGAGTTAAAAATACCACTGTGGTCAGACTGTGGCTAATATTAAAGCAATTTCACTAGAGCCAAGTAACGATATGGCACAGAGAGAGAAAAATCGTTGGTTTAAGAGCTGGTAGCAGAATTTTTTTCTTGAAGGAGAAACATCTCTGTATTTAAAATCCACTGATGGTTCATTCTAGCTTGGATGGGGTGGGAGGCAGTGGCAGGGCTGGGAGAGTGTTGCTCGTCAAGTGTGGTTGGGATGAGCTTGGCTGAGATAAAGGAACAGCTCCAACGCTTTGCAGGAACGATGCCCACGAAGTGGAAGTCTCAGAGGGTGAACAGGGAGGAGAGGGAAGAAAGCTCAAACAAAGTCGGATCCACATGGAGGGAGGTGGGGAGGGGGTTGACTGAAGGGTTTTTTAGAATAAAGCTACTCAGTATTTAGCTTTAAGAAATCAGTTGTATAATCCCCTTGCTCACTGTTCTTACTCATGTCCCTCAATTGACTACCTAATTGCTTTTGATACATAGTGTTTTGGGGAATTCACATGGGCATAAGTAGTAAAAGTGTCAGTCAGTCACGTCCAGCTCTTCGCAACCTCATGGACTGTAGCCCAAAGGCTCCTCTGTCTGTGGAATTCTCTAGGCGAGAATACTGGGGTGAGTTGCCATTCTCTTCAACAGGGGATCTTCCTGACCCAGGGATGGAACCCAGGTCTCCTGCACTGCAGGCAGATTCTTTACCGTCTGAGCCACCATATTCATATATGAATAAATAGTCATATATTTATTCTCATATTTTCTCCTTCCCTCCATCGAAACAGGTAGCAGCCTTTTCAGTGATTGGACTCAGAGATTTAGGGACAGTAGATGATCGTAAGGCCTCCCTAGTGGCTCAGACAGTAAAGAATCTGCCTGCAATGCAAAGTCAGTGGCTCTTCCTATCTTTAGGTGAGCTAAAGCCATTAGAAATGAGTGAGAGAGAAGACCAGAGGCCAGCCGTGGACTCATGGTTGTAGAGGACCTGGGCCCAGCTGGCAGCAGGACCACAGGGGGCATGTAGGAAAATGCACAGTAGATTTGGGAGTGAGCAGATAAGAGCATGATGATTTTAAGGTGGCAGAATTTGTCCAAATCAATCAGGCAGTTGATATTTCAGGCCTTAAACCCCAGAAAAAGATCTGGGCTGGAGACTGAGACTCATGACCATATTCTTCAGTTTTTCTCAAGTTGTGACTCAAGAGCCATCTGTGTACAGTTGTACCTCCCTTCCCCAAGTCCTCTGGGATTGGAACCTCAAATCCCATTTTAATTCTCAGATAATTATCAAGCACACTGAAGTTTGATCATCATGGGGTGGTGGTTTAGTCACTCAGCCATGTTTGACTCTTTGCGACCCCATGGACTGTAGCCTGCCAGTCTCCTGTGTCCATGGGATTTCCAAGGCAAGAATACAGGAGTGGGTTGCCATTTCCTTCTCCAGGGGATCTTCCCAACCCAGGAATCGAACCCGGGTCTCCTGCAATGCAGGTGGATTCTTTAGCAACTGAGCTACGAAATGATCACATAGTAAGATGCTAATTGATGCAGTCGGATAGGGCAGTAGAATTCCGAGAGGGTGGCCGAAGGAAAGGACTAAAAAGAAACCAAGTAGGAAAATGGATGAAGTTTTCCATTAGATTGGCAATAAGCTTGTCTCTGAGGACCTGGGTAAATGCTGTTCGAGTAAGGTGAATACGGGAGCTACCAAGTTTATGTGGATTACTTATAGGCAGGCGTGCGTGCGTGCGTGTGTGTGTGTGTGTGTGTGTGTGTGTGTGATTAGCCAGGCCATCCTGCTGAGTTGAGATACCTGGTTTTTAAGTCCCAAGGGTCATGTAATCATCAGCAAGCTATTACTTGTCTGCCCCTTTCGGACTCTTTAAACCAACCTACAATACTTCTTTAAGCCATCACTGAAGCCTCAGAAAAGCACCAGCTGATCTTTGCATTCTCTCCCTGCCTTCTGACCCCTCAAGGCACCAGTGTAGTTTTGACCCTTGGCTTTGCCCTCTCACAGTCCTCTGGGACATGTTTTCCTTTTGTACCTTTGACTTCATACCCTGAATAGTGATAAGAGGCCCCTGGCCACAGCCTCCTGAGTGTGTCATGGGGACCTTCTCTTATCTGACCTTTGGTTATAAGCAATCAGCCCCTCCCCTTTGCAGATCTCTTTATCTGGAAAATGATGGCTTTCAAGTAGATTTCTATAAAATTAAGCATCTTGCTAGAGAGTTTGTTTTCAAATGAAGCATGTTTCTCCTAGATATTAGAGTTCATCTATGTTTTTATTTAAAAACATTGGAAGGATTTATTGCTACAATCAAACATGAAATCAGGCTAAATGTCCAGAATTTAGCTTTTATTTCCAGGATTCTGAGATCAAGCCCACACTAAGGATTTTAGAAACACATTTTTATCTCCCAATCCTGGGCTTAGTTCTTAAAGTACTCTTTTTTTATACTATGTTAGAAAACAAACTCTAGGGTTGTAGAATAATGACACTAGACTATTTTAGACTTGTTTGGAATGTATTTAGACAAAACACATTCATTAGCTATTCCATTTTCTTGTATAATATTTTTATAAAGTAATGCTAACTTTTAAAATGACTTAGTCCAATTTTTGGAAAAATAAAAGAAAAAATATTGTCATTTGTAGTTCTAATTCACTTTTAGCAGTTTGATATGCTTCCTTTCAGTATATGAGTGTGTACACATATGTGTGCACATGTGTGCATATACATACATACCCACCCACTAGTTGAAAATGCATACATGCTCTTGTATAACCCCCTTTTCACTCAATGTAACAGTCAGCACATCCTCACACCATTCAGTATTCTTTGCAAACACAGTTTTTATTGACTGCAAAGGTCTGTGTTTGGCGGTCTTTGTGGGATGATATGTGTCCTCTTACACTTATTTTTGAGGAGATTGAAAGGCCATTTTTACAAAAGGACATGTTTCCTACCCCTTCAGACTCAAAAGCTTTTTTGTACACCCCATGTACAATCCTAATCCATTCATCTATCTTATTCATGAGCATAAGCTCAGCCTTTTCTCCAGATTCACCGAAAACATTCTTTCCTCTCGTGAGGTTCTCACCTATTAGACTTGGCATCCATTCCAACCTCTTCTTGTTATCACAGGACATAGAAAACTAAACATGACATTTCCCAGATTTGCTTGCAGCTAGTGTTCTAGATAGGAAACTGGCTCTGACAGTGAACCTGGGGTGAAGGTGGGAGGTCCTGCTGTTGGAATGGGATTCCTAAATGTAGTGAGGTTGGTTAGATCCTAGAGCAACAGAGGCAGCTTTACCACAATAGCCTAGATGGCTGTGGTCACGGCAATAGGAAGCAGAGCCAGGGACGTGATCAAAATGGTTTTCCTTTCAGAGATCTTTGGTAGTAGATAACAGATCCTTTATCTCTAGTGTTGAAATATATGGGCAACTTTCTAAAGCCTGATTTGTATACTTGATGAAACTTTAGGTAGGCCTGGTGACTGTTCATCAGAGGATGCTCAAATCCCCACCAAAGTTTTCCCTATCTGAGCCACTTCACATTCTCTAAACCCCTAACTGTAGGAGAGACTGCATTCCTTTAAAAAAGTTTCCACATGGGAATTCCCTGGTTGTCCAATGGTTAGGGCTCCACACTTCAATTGCCTGGGCCTGGGTTAAATCCCTGGTTGGGGAACTAAGATCCCACAGACTGCACAGCATGGCTGAAAATAAATAAATATATATTTTAAAAATAATCTCCCACAACATTACCACCTATATGTATCATAAATTTTCTTAGCCACCCTTAAAGAGTTCTGCCATGACCTACCAAGGTGCTTGTGCAACAGGGAAAGTGGGATACCAGATTTGAAAATAATTTTAGATATTGTCTTTGAGTAGAATCCCATGAGTGTGAGCTCATTACTTTTCTTCTTGCGGTAAGAGGAGTTTCTTGGTTGGAAGCAATGTTGTAGGGCACCACAAGCATCTCAGTGTACAGAGTTTCCTGGAGACCCTGGCAACAGGCCCACTGGTCAGACTGGGAGATGTGGGATTTTAGTGACATAAGAGAGTTTTCATTAGAGATCCTGAGTTTATTTTTCTAGTTCCTGAATGCTTAATCTGGCAATTGAAAACAATTCCATATTCATTCTTTGGCTTCTGGGATGAGGGCTACTAGGGAAAGGAGGGCTACTAGGGAAAGAAGGGCTACGTGGGAGCCCCACTCCAAAACAATACCACATCCTAGGAGGAGTTATAGAATTAATGACCCTATCAAGGACCTGGAAAATACGTGGGAATTGATTGCAGTCATTTCCCTATTTAGCCTCCTCTACTATTTGGCCTGAGCAGATGTGCTGGAGGTCAAGGAGGAGAGCTGGATTTTAGGAAACTTAACTGGTAGTGGCTCTAATTGCAGTTGCTGTTACAGATATGATCTGTTTTTATGGAGCAAATCTACATAATCCCTGGAGCTTCATATGTAGATGTCAATCTGGCAAACACTTTTTTCCCAACCAATAAGCAGACACCACTCAACACAGTTTGCTTTAATCCAGCAGCTATATACCCTCACAACATCCCATTGGCTGCCTTAATCTAATATGTAGAGATCTTGATAATTTCATCATCCCATAGGACACTCTGTTCCACTATACTGATTAGACCATGCTGATTGAGCCAAAAGTACCAAGTACCCCAAATATATTGACAAAACACATGTGTACCAGAGAATGAGTGATAAATCTCATGAAAATTCAGAGACCTCAGTGAATATCAGTGAAGGTTCTGGGGATTTGTGAGACATTCAAGGTATCTCCTTCAAGGTGAAAAATAATCTGCAGCATGTTACATTCTCTAACATTAAGAAAGAGGCACAACGCTCCAACCTCCTGCCAAGTAACCCTTAAAGTTTCTGGTCTTGAGTGTGACTCAAAGCCAGAGAGGTTCTGTAACTGGTACTGGTTCAAGTTGAAATGCAAGCAGCTCTTCTACCTGGACATCATGGCCTAATGACCCAAAGGTGGTCTTGCTTCTGAACAGGGAACTCATTTTACTGAGAAGGTAGGCAATAAGCACATACGTGTGGGGTTCACTGATCCTACTGTGAACCCTTTCACCCACGAAAAACTGACCTTAAAAATGGTAGGATGGCCTTTAGAAGATCCAGCTATGATGGAAGCTGCAAACCAACACTTTTACAGTTTGGAGGGCTGTCTTCCAAGATGTTCTATATACTTTGAAAGAGCAATTAATATTTGGTGCTGTCCACTCATAACCAGACTTCATGAGTGCAGAACCAAGGAAAGGAAGTAGGAGAGTTCTCTCTCACTATTCACCTAATGAATGAAACACACAACATTAAAAAATTTTTTTTCAATTGAAGGATTTATGTTTAATTGAAGGATCATTGCTTTACAATATTGTGCTGGTTTCTGCCATACATCAACATGAATCAGCCATAGGTATACATATGTCCCCTCCCTCTTGAACCTCCTTCCCACCTCCCACCCCATCCCAGCCCTCTAGGTTGTTACAGAGCCATGGTCTGAGTTCCCTGAGTCATACAGCAAATTCCCACTGGCCATCTATTTTACATATGGCAGTGTATATGTTTCCATGCTACTCTTTCCATTCATCCCACATTCCCCTTCCTCCTGCCATACACAAAGATAAACTCAAAATGGATTAAAGACCTAAATGTAAGACCAGAATCTGTAAAACTCTTAGAGGAAAACATAGGCAGAACACTGTATGACATAAATCACAGCAAGATCCTCTATGACCCACCTCCTAGAATAATGGAAATAAAAACACAGACAACATTTTTTTATTTCCCATATTTTTTCAGACACCATCAGTGCCCTCACATCCCCTTGGCCTGCTGTGGAGGTTGCTGGCAATAACCATAAGTGCCAGAAATTAATGCCCCAGGAGCTCTGGATAAACAACTTGGCCTCCTCGCTCCTCAGTGGGATAATTCTGAGATATGTTCCACAGTTCCTCCACTGGCTTGCAGTGGGATTTGGGTTTTATGTCAAACCTAAGAAATCTTTTTTCACTTTGCATATATTTAAAACATACGCTTGTGTTTTGTTCACATGCTATTACTGTTTCATTTCACTTTTACATCTTTGATAGGTGTGAAATTTTTATAGTATAAGATGTTGGAGAAATATAATAAAATTTTCAGATGACTATCCAGTTATCACAGCACCATTTACTAAGTAATCCATCATTTCCTCACTGACCTGAATCACTACCTTTATCATAGTCTAAATTCCTGTGTGGATTCTGGCCTGTTTCTGTGCTTTCTGGTCTGTCTGATTTGTCTGTCAATTCATATGATAGTACTTTTAAAAATTATTGTAACTTTTAAATGTGTTGCAATGTCTGTAAAGACAAATGACTTTCCAGTTCTCTCACTTTTCAAAATGTTCTTGGCTATTGTTATTTATTAGTTTTCCATATTTTTTTTTAGTCATTTTGATTGGTTGCCTCCCAAAAATCTAGTAGGTGTTCTCTTTGGGTGTCAATTAACTCAGTAAGATTCTTTTTCTTTTCTTTTGTATTCTATTTGGATATAACTTACATATACTAAATCCATTCCTTTTGGAAAGGATTCATTCATGAGAATGAAATAAGACAACTAGGTTCTTTGGTTCCTAATTTTGCCAAATATCTCTCTGCCATAATTTTCATATTTTTGGTAAATAATAAAGGTCCAAGAAACTTAGAAATGTGTGGAGCCAGAAGATCACATATTAGAACAGAAGGAGTTAGTAGCTGTGTCAATTTCCAGCTAGTTAGCCTTTCCCTCTCTTGTTGCTGTTTAGTCGTTAAGTCATGTCCAACTCTTTGTGACCCCATGGACTGTAGCCCACCAAGCTCCTCCTTCCATGGGATTTTCCAGGCAAGAATACTGGAGTAGGCTGCCATTTCCTTCTCTAGGGGATCTTCCCAACTCAGGGGTAAAACCTGTGTCTCCTGCATTGTCAGGTGGATTCTTTACCACTAAGCCATGGGGGAAGCCCCTCTTATCCTTAGTATTCACATTTATTAAATGGGGATAATAGTAATAACTTCTTAGAGTTATTATGAAGTTAAATGAGATAAAGTCAATTAAATTAGTACAGGGCCTCTGGGGAAACAGCATTTATGGCTCCAGTTCTTTATTTCTTCACATAGTCACATTCTTACCTCTGAGTGCCCTCCCTCCTGCTCTGCACTGGATTCAGCCATACAACTTACTTTGGCCAATAGGATGTTAGCAGACATGATGAAAGCAGAGGCTTGTAAAGTACATGGACATTGGGATTTGCTCCTGACACACAGGAGGTGCTTAAAGGTGGTTTACATAGTAGCCCTTTGGTTATCAAAATTTATTTTTATTTAAATCACAGAGGTAGTTAGTTTTCCATCTATCTACTCTTAAAGTGCCTGTCAAATGTAATGTGCTTATTTAGCAATTTAACATATTTCAAATTGCTTCTATACTGTATCTTGTCCTTTTAATGGCATAGTATTTTAGTTATATTTAGTATACAGGTTGTTTGCATTTCATCTGGGCTCCTGATGGCGGGTGTAGAAGAGAAACAAGGCACAGAGCCCTCCTCTCAATAACACAAATTCAAAGAATAAGAACAAATTTAATGATATGTGGTATATATAGAGGTGTTGAGAGGAAACGGGATTCAAGGAGTTGGAGTCAAGTAGGTTAAGTCTGTGATATTTTAAACATGCTGTTAAGACTTTCCTACGGAAAAAAATAGGATAGAAAAAATAAGTAATAATCTATTTGCTTCACTTCTAAAGTGGCCTCACAGATGGTGTTTGGGCTGTGAAATGAATATTGTACCTTGACCTCTTTATTTGCCTCTTTGACAAACAGTTTCATGATTTCTTACCTTGTGATGCAGTTGGTGGTGTCAGAGATGAGTCACAGAGTTTTTGTTGTGTGTCTTGAAATAATGGGTTGGGTGGAGCAGTAGAGTAGCATCTGCTCTAACTTTGCTCTCTCTGATTCCTTTTAGAACTCTCTCAGTTCAGTTCAGTCAGTTCAGTCGCTCAGTCATGTCCAACTCCTTGCGACCCCATGAATTGCAGCACACCAGGCCTCCCTGTCCATCACCAACTCCCAGAGTTTACCCAAACTCATGTCCATCGAGTCGGCAATGCCATCTAGCCATCTCATCCTCTGTCGTCCCCTTCTCCTCCTGTCCCAATCCCTCCCAGCATCTAGAAGTTCTCAATTTTGTTTTTTCACCTGAGCAAAGAAAAGGCCACCCAATTGTCAAAGTTTACCCAGCTTACAGAATGGATGGAGCTGACCCTGAACACAGGCCCTCAGTTTCATTGGCATTGAGAGTGAAAATCAGGCCCTGACTCCTTCAGCAGCTGCTGATTAACAGCTGGTGCTGGTTTCTGGTTTGACTTTTAACTGGGAAGCCTGAATTACAGCTCCCTGATGAATGCATTCTCAGGGCTCTCTGCCAACTATTATTTCTGAACAGAGCATGTTCATAAGCAAAAGCAAAACCATCGTGCTAGGAGCAACACCAACTGACCTAGTGGCCGTTTGAAGAAACAGGGGAGGAAGAATCCCGCTCTCCGCCAGCCATCCACGTTGCCCCTTGTTTCCTGACACACATGTGTTGGTCTTTCTCACTTACCTCCATCACAGCCTGTACAGTTCAACTTTATGTTCTGGAAAAAAATAAAGAAGGTCTGTGTTTCTGGCCTAATGTACAGAGAGAGAGGCAGCTCCAGGCTGAGATAATTTAAGGATTGACTAACAGGTCTGCATTCCTGACCAGAGCCTGCATTTCATAGATTCAAGAAGTCTTAGTTCTGGAAGGAACCTTAAAAGAATCTCTTCTGGATATTTTCAAATGATTTTTTGCTCAGAAATCAGACCAAATCTTAGGTGAATCAACAAATAATTAAAACAAAGAGAAATAGAATTGCTTTAGTTGAAAAGCAGAGTGGTGAACTGTAGATGAGTGCGGAGAAGAGCCACGGGTCAGCGGGAAGCAGAGTTAGAAAGCAACAAATGGGGCCCAGATTTTGTTTTTCAGAGAAAGATAGAGATGAATGACTGGTCTGCAAAGAGATAACATATTTCCCCACCATCTGAAAGTTGGGCACCCCCATTAAACCTTTTAACAGAAACCGAAGTGGTGTAAAGTGAAGAAGCGGTTACCTTAGGACACGTCTTGCTAACAGATGCCAAAAGTAAGAGGAGATAAAGCACAGATGCCCACAGACACAGTTCAAAGCTCTCATGGCTAGATGCTGAGATGCTGAGCCTGGAGAAGGAGCTTGGAGGGTACTGTTTCTGCTCGGGAGGTCGAGGGTGGGGTGCACACTACCTCTCTAACAGCTGCAGCAAAACCAAAGCTGGAACTATTTTCCCTTTTCACCTGTTTGCCTGAAAATGAAAATCCTCTTTGGATTTCTTTCCCTTAGCAAAAACAGGTGCTAATGCAGGCCTTTTGTAAAAGTAAAGTGATGTATAGTGAACTTTGAAAAGTGGGGATACCTGTAGCGAGGAGGGAGGGATAGAACAGCAACTAGAACTTGAATATCCTGACTTTCAGTGCAGTGCACTTTCAAGAATTCTAAAGAATCAGTGGGAAATTTGGTGCCCAGTGTTACCAAAACGAGCATTACCAATGGGAGCATGTAAAGAGATAATATATGAATTCTGGAACGTAACAGCACTATAGTGGGATCTGAGTCATTTGGCACACTATTTTACAAGAAAATTCTAGAACTTTTCTTTGATGCGTTAATAATATAAGTAAAATTTTAAATACAAGTTAGAAATCAATTAAAAAAAAATCCCTTGCCCCAATCCCAAGCTCCTCACTGGGGATCACTGCCAACAGTTGGATCATCCAGGCATTTTTTTTATGACCGCACATCCACATTTATACCTACATATATGACTATGGTGTTTGTTGTTATTTACATAGAAATAGTGTATATATTGCTCTAGAACTTTAGAAAATAAAGCAGGTAACATCCTTCCATGTGAGCACACGCTCACTTATTTTTCAGCTGCTTTGCATGTGTGGTGTGACTGTCGTGGTTTAGTGGCTCAGTCATGTCTCTTTGCTGCCCGTGAACTGTAACCCACCACCTCTTCTGTCCATGGGATTTCCCAGGCAAGAATACTGGAGAGAGTCACCATTTCCTTCCCCAGGGGATCTTCCCGACCCAGGGATGGAACTTGTGTCTCCAGCTTGGCAGGCAGGTTCTTTACCACTGAACCATTTGGGAAGCCCTGTGGTGTGGCTGTAATTTGATGCATTTATCCATTCTTCTGCTGGTGAACATTGAGATTGTTTCTAAAACTTCATCATTAGAAAGCTACAATTAAGATTTTTTAACATAACAGGCTCCACTTTTGTACATTTTTGTGCCAGATAGATCCTTGGGAGAATTGCTATGTCAAAAAGACACTTAAATTTTTGATAAATGTTGCCAAATAACTCTACAGAGAACTGAGGCCAGTTGACTCTCCCAATTTTTACTGACAACTGGCAATACCCTTTGCCAGCAATAACACTAAATATTAATCTTATTAACCTTGCCAATCTGACAAAGAGAACATCCGCACATCTCTGACTTGTGAGGTTAAGCTTCCTCTGTGCTTATTTGTCATTTGTACTTTTCTCTGAGGGTTGTTTTTTTTCCCCATACAAATTAGGTTGTTTGCCATTTGCTATTCAGTGCCAGGAGCTTCTCATGCAGTCTTAATACTGACCCTTTGATTATGTATGTTGCAAGTATTTTCTCCAGGTCTGCTGTTTGTCACATAATTGCGTTTAGGCAGTCTCTTGTCATATAGAGGTTTTAAAATATGAAGTCAAAGATGCCAATCTTTTCCTTTATAGGGAAGCTCACATTTCTAATAGTCTTTCAATATAAATTATTTGTCCCCTAGTCACTCCTAGAATAACTGCAGCAGTGATACACTTTTCATTGGAAATAAATCATTCTAAATTTAAAATGCAAATTTAAACTTGCTGCTGCTGTCTTTGACTAACAAAATCAATCTTTACAGCGGAAAATAAAATTCTCCTCTTAAATTATATACAGATCAGAGAAATCTCTAGAAGGCTCAGATAAATGGTGAGTATTTCAAATTGGAAACTGTGACATGATTGGAAATCTCATGTTAAAAAGCCCAAACAGACAGTTTTAAAAATTTCAGCCTCTTAACAGGATGTTCACGTCTCTCAGTACCTATTGTTTTTGTCAGCTCAAGTCTTGCTCCTAGGATTCAAGATATCATAGGTGATTGCTAACATATAAATGGTTGTTAAGACTTAATAAGCAATTAACACCTTTGGATGAGCCTATCTGTCATTTGAGGAAGTAGGACTCAGGAAGATTAAATTTTGTTATATGTGATAAAGCTGGTACAGGTTTATCTTTGCTGCTATGGAAAAATTGAGGTCTTCATGGGCTTTCCTATGCCCTGAAAGCCAGCACTGACTCTAAAGATTCAGGGCACACAAAGGAGATGTATGTTTGTGTGGAGGAGGAAGCGGGTAGTGGGCGGAGGGGGAAAGAGAAGGGAAATAGAGATGAGGACTGAGAAGAAGTCTTGAGAAATCATTTTGCAGTTGTAGATGATGTTGCATGGTTACTTTTTTATTTCTCTGCTGCACCGTGAGGGTCAGTATCGCATCTCTAGTGACACATGAGAAGTATTCAGAGATTATTTGCTGCTTATTTTCATGTAAATTTTGCTTCTGTATTCCTTGTACTACCAGTAATAGTGATGAACTTGGTTCTTTGTGGCTGGAACAATGATACTCACTAGGGTGATCAACATTAACAATTATCTTTGAATTTGAGCATTACTGTGCTCGGGTACTATCCAACGGTTTGGCCTAAAAATGGAATTGGAAGGAAGGTTTGCTATTTGTGCTTGGACCCCAGTGCCCTTTTTAAAACTTAATTCAGAGATTTTGAGAACAGTGAGGGCTTTCTGTCCCCGTGGAGCTTATCAGTTATGACAGGCATCAGCAGGAACTCTCTCTCCATCTTGTTGCCTCAAGACAGATGGAAATGAAGACTGTATCAGGACTAAAAGTGTTGTCTAAAACCAGGTGAAATAAATAGGCAGATAAATAAGTAGCGTGCTTGTCACCTTTCCTTTGCGGTGTATCCTAGAAGGATGCAAGGATGCATACATAAAGATACAAATATATAATTAGCAGGCCTGGGCATTTAGAGTCTTTATGTAAAAAGGATCCAGAAAGCTGAAAAGGGATTCAGTAGGAAATAATAGCTTAATGCTAAACTGAAATTGATGTGGCAACTCCAGTGAGGTCATAATATTTCAGAGTATTTACTCAGGAGCCAGACCCCCTCGCTAACTCTGCCTCTTGCCAGCTTTGACTGTGGCCATGTGTTGGTATCACTTTTTGCTGTTATTTAGTCACTAAGTCGTGTCTGACTCATTGCAACCCCATGGACAGTAGTCCACCAGGCTCCTCCGTCCGTAAGATTTTCCAGGCAAGAATACTGGAGTGGATTGCCATTTCCTTCTGATTATAGGTATATGCTTTAGAGCCAAAAATGTCTTGAGTGTCAAAGAATCCCTTCTCTCCAGTAGAGCTCCCAGTGAAGAAACATCTTTGGTCCCTAACTTGCAGCTCTGAAGTAGACACCTCAAAAGTCAGATGTCAGGGACTTCCCTGGCTATCTAGTGGTTAAGACTCCAAGTTTCCAATTCAGTAGTTGCAGGTTTGATCCCTCGTCTGGGGAACTAAGATCCCACATGCAGCACAAGGCCAAAAACAAAGGTCAGGTGTCTACAGGACACAGGAGAAGACAAACCGATGATTGGTGCTCAGATGGTTTTTGTTTCGTGCCTCCTCATTGCATAGGGCACTGCTGTGGTATAATCGTGCCCCATACTGTGCTGTACTCAGTTGTATTTGACTCTTTGCAACCCCGTGGATTGTAGCCTGTCAGGCTCCTCTGTCCATGGGATTTTCCAGGCAAGACTACTGGAGTGGTTGCCACTTCCTACTCCAAGGGCTCTTCCCAACCCAGGGATAGAACTCACATCTCTTGCCACATCAATCTCACACTGGCAGGCAAATTCTTTACCACTGCACCCCCTGGGTTGCACCCTCTCCACACTATTAGAGCTAAGTATAAGAAAAACATTCCCTAATTTGCAGTCATTCTGCCATCATGGCTTAAATATCCCAGAGAAGCAAGAATAAGGAGCAATAACCACAATCCAAAATTTAACAGCTTTTATCTAACAGTAATAAACTCCTTGGTATATACAACTTTCAGAAAAATCAAAATTATAAAACAGTTTAGAATGCAGAGAGACCTATAGAAGATTTTCTTGTGTTACAAAAATACTCATTACAGAATTCCTTTAAGTAGCAAGTTATTCCAGCATATCAAAAAAGTATTAACTTACCCAAATTTATTATTATAGCTTTTGTTAATATTCCTGAGCTTATGTGAAATTGTTCTTCATTTTTAGTACTAAAGAATAACTCAAATTTCAGATATTTTAATCTAGACTAAATAATGGCAATGTTCATATATAGTGTATATTTACAGTGTTTTATATCCTCCTTTCCATGCCTGTGGACCAATTTCCAAATAGATACGTGACATAAAGACAAGGCTTCTGGTTACCTCTGACCCAGCCCATTTGTGCTCTCTGCATGACTGACAGATTCATTGCCAAGTATCTGCAGCCCCTCGCAGACATGTCAGGAGGGGTGGCTGTGATCACCTAATTAGAGTAGGATCAAGGATGGGGAGCCCATGCTGGTCACCCAGGAGTCCTGTGATCAGCTATTATCAAAGTCCCCAGGCTTTCTCTTCTGATGAAAATGTCAACCTCAGGAAGAAGTGTCTGCTATAGCTTCTCAAAACACAGAGGACAGAGAAATTTAGAGGAAGGCTTTTAAAAAATTTAAACAAGGATGATCCATTATGAGCATCACTAAGGATCTTGCCTGGGTCTGTGAACTTTATATCTGTTCCTCTTCACGTCTCTCACCTCTTTACTCCCAGAGGTCATCCCAATCAGTTCTATTACCACTCCTGCCACATCTCCCCTATCAAAAGTGTGAACAGAATTCAGAAAATAGTTGCATAGATTTCAGAGTATGGCCACCTTTTCTTTTCCTACTAGCCTTCCTCAATAGATACTATTAAACTCATTTCTATTCTTCCTTATCTAAACCATTCTCCATTGGTATATGCAGTCAGATAAACCTCATATTGGCATATAAATGACTCACATTATGATGGAGGATGCATCATGAAACTGTAGCATCCTATTTTCCTGGGAAGGAAAGTGTTCTGGACATACCACAGCAGGTGAGAAGCAGCAGGAAGTCTGACTGCTTGACAAACAATTTGATGAGAAAATTTGTCTTAAAGTGTCTCTTTGGAACTAAGTAAGAAAAGAGGTACCCAAGATCTGAAAGGAATTTATTAAATTTTATTATATCTGATCATATATGTTCAATATTTTCCCAAGCAGAGCTCATCTTAGGCTTTATAGTTTACAGTAAATGCATCTCAGTACAGATTCATTCATTCTGCACTGAAAGATAGACATCATATGTGTTGGATGGCCATTTCATTTCGTTGTTTATTGCATTCATGTCATTCACCTATTCATTCATTCAAAGAATGTCCTATCCATGGGTCAGGTTTGTTATAGCAACAATACAGAGCAAAAGCAACAGGAGAAAGGTTTGCATCGTTGGTGTCTAGAAAGCTCAGGTACAAGCTTTTGTGTCATTTCCCTTCTGGGGCTACATTGGCATACTCTCTCATACATTGGCAGTGAAACACAGGGACACGTGTGTGGTAGCCCAAGGTCAAGGTCAAGGCACTGGTCAATTAGGTTTCTGGTGAGAATTTCCTGGTTCAGAAACAACCATCTTCTTTCTGTGTCCTCTCATGGCAAAGGGGCAAGAGAGCTCTCTTAGGTCTCCTTTTTAAGGGCACTAATCCAGATCATTAGGGCTCCACCCACATGACCTAATCACCTCCCAAAGGCTCTACTCTTTGTTACCATTCCATTAGTGGTTAGGATTTCAGCATGTGGATTTGTGGTAGGTGACACAAACATTCAGTCCGTAGCCCTGATTCAAGTGTCTGGCCATTAGTATTAAAAAATTCTCTCCAAGTGACTATAACATGCTGTTAGAGCTAAGAACCATTGTACAGGGACTGAGGGGCCATTGGCAGTTTGAAACATGTTAGTGGAGGAACATGTTAGAACTGATGCTCAGGGAGCTGATGCCCAGGAGCCTGGGTGGCCTGGAAGGAGGAGTCTGTCGGGAGTCTCTCTCAATAGTACAGTCATGAGGATGTGATGACAGTCTGCACTGACATCTGTGTTCAATTTGAGCCGAAACTGTGGCGAAGAACACAATTCTCTGCGTTTGTGCTCACCATGTGCCCCAGGGGATGTCCCGCACCCTGCTTCCTGAACAGTGACCTGCTCCCTAACCTAAATAGCACAGAAAACCGGGAGTGGGGAAACAACAAGCCTTGAAAATGATCCTTTCTCTACTTAGCAATGCTGATGTTATTTTTAGCAACTACTACTGCTCATTCTGGAGAAGGTGATGGCACCCCACTCCAGTACTCTTGCCTAGAAAATCCCATGGACAGAGGAGCCTGGTAGGCTGCAGTCCATGGGGTCGCTAAGAGTTGGACAGGACTGAGCAACTTCACTTTCACTTTTCACTTCCATGCACTGGAGAAGGAAATGGCAACCCACTCCAGTGTTCTTGCCTGGAGAATCCCAGGGATGGAGGAGCCTGGTGGGCTGCCTCTATGGGGTCACAGAGTGTCGGACAAGACTGAAGTGACGCAGCAGCAGCAGCAGCAGCAGTGCTCATTCGGGAAGAATAACTCGACCAATGCCCTGAACTTTTCCAGTACAGACCCAACCTAATCATTAGTTTCCTCCCTCCAAATTCACTCTCAACCTGAGTGAAAATTCAGGAAAAAAAAAAAAGGAAAATTCCAAGCCAAGTGAAACAGAGTTAATTCCAAAGCCACATTAGCCACTACCCACTGGTTCTTTGTACTGTTCATCAGCTCAGAGGGTGCCCCTTCATCAAGCAACTTTCCAATGACAGCCCCAGAGGACTTCTGTAGGATGGACATGGAACAGTCACCAATTCACAGAACTCATCCTGTGATTCTGTTCCTCTGAAGCCAGCTGTGATATTAGAACTGTACGTGCCGAAAAACTGTCAGTGTTTTTCTACCTATTACACAGATAAACCCAAAGTCTTTATCTCAGCTTTGTTGTTGCTTAGTCACTAAGTCTTGTCTGACTCTTATGTGACCTCATGGACTGTAGCCCACGAGGCTTTTCTGTCCATGGGATTTCCCAGGCAAGAATACCCGAGCACGTTGCCATTTCCTTCTCCAAGAGATCTTCCTTAACCCAGGGATTGAATCCACATCTCCTGCATTGGTAGGTGGATTCTTTACCAGTGATCCACCAGGGAAGCCCTTTATCTCAGCATACAAGGTCCTTAAAAAAACTGGCCTTCCAATTCCTGCATTCTCTCTGGCCTCATCTTGGCACACTGCCCTCACCTCCAATCCACACTCCCCTAAAATCCACACTCCAAGTGAAATAACTAATATTCTCCTTTGGGTTTATTTTTTGCCTGCCTGATTTCTATTCATTGTTTATGTCTCTGTTTAGCTATCATTTCTTTCAGGCAGTCTTCTCTGATTCCTTAAAATTTGATCAAGTAACCCTCCAATTTTATCTTGTGCTTTTGTAATACTTGGGACATGAACTTTTCTGGGTTGACATGAGCTTGTGTCTCCTATGAGGGCAGGGTGTCTTTTCCATATTGTATCCTTGGTCCCTAGCCTAGTGCCTGGCTAATGGGGTGCTGTGCTTAGTCGCTCAGTCGTGTCTGACTCTTTGCAACTCCATAGACTGTAGGCCGCCAGGCTCCTCTGTCCTTGGGGATTCTCCAGGCAAGAATACTGGAGTGGGTTGCCATGCCCTCCTCCAGGGGATCTTCCCAACCCAGGGATCAAACCCAGGTCTCCCACATTGCAGGCAGATTATTTACCATCTGAGCCACCAGAGAAGCCTGGATACTGGTAGAAAATGATAAATATTTGTAGAATAAATTAATACAATATAGTCTTACTAGTTTTGTTACAGCATTCCTACGTACTCTCTAGGGATCACTATCTGAATTTAGGAAAACAATACCTAAGTGGCACTATACAAATTCATCTCAAAACTGTTCTTCATTCCAGTGGAAATGGATTGTAGAAATGGTGAAATTGTTGCTTACCAGTGAAATTACTGTTTTCCAAAATAAATGGGTTGGGGAGACCTTTTTCTCTTTCATGATTAAGGCCGGTGGTGGTCATCGAAAGAGATGTAGGCAGTACAGAGTTCCTCATTTAAAAAATTCAAGAGCAATATTGTAAAGTAATTAGCCTCCAATTAAAATAAATAAATTTATATTTTAAAAAATTCAAGAGCAAAAGAACATTAAGCAAAATTTCATTATTTTTTGCAATAGCAATAGCCTAGAAATCTTGAGGGGGCAAAAAGTCACACACAGTAACATGAAAAGGCAATCTGCTGGGCTTTTTAAAGAAATGACAGAAAAATAATAGTGATGAAAAATGACCACACTATATCAAATCCTTGGAGAATGACTTTTATCGTTCATTACAACTGCTATGGGGCTTGTGCTCATACTTTTTAAACCTAACTAAAATATTTAGCTTTCCAAGGAGAAAGATTCTCTCATTTTCTTCCCAGTACTATACATTTTCTTCCCTTACTATACCAGAAGAGTATGTGTCCACTGAAAACTGGATTAAAATGAAACATCAAACAGTGAGTTATACTTGCATACAACACCGTGGTCATTTATTAAACCATGGACATTAACTATTTTGGAACTTTTAAATTCCTGTTAGGAAATGTCATTCTTCCCATGCAGAGGGAGTACATTTTAATATGGAAAAATAAAAGAATACCTTTTTTATTTATAGGAAAATGCAAAGATTTCTAACAAAATGAACTAAAAACTGATATGCAGTATTTAAGATGATTTATATAGACTTTTATTATAGCACACCCATTTTCAGATAAAGTTATCGCTTATACTACATTTTCTTGACTCTTTCAGAATCTAAATAATATTAGACCATATACTTAATAATCACTAAATTATGCATTCAACTAATAGAAATGGGAATCAATTTCTAAAATGCTCCAACGATGTGACTTGATTGTGAGTCCTTTACTTAAATAAAATATTTTGCTTTTTTTTCGGTAACTTCATGAGCTAATAGTTTTAAAGGACCCCTAGTCAAGATCAAGATATCTAAGCCATTAGATCAGAATACTTGCACCTAAGCATGATTCATATGTCATGTTAGGACCTGCATGTGAAGCATGTCTGTGGTACATGGTTTCAGTTACACTGGACAGAACTTCTGCACCTCCCTTTGGTGGGGGTGTAAACGTTCCCATCTGATCATAATGTCCTCCAAGTCATCTGTATTTTCACAATTGGCTGTATTTCCTTCTGTTTTTAAGGCTGAGCAGTGTTCCATTCTATGTATATACCACATTTTCTTTATCCAGTCAAAAAACTAGACTTTATTAACACATTTACCTATTCTTTTAAAGCTTTATATAAATGGAAATCTTCATTGTGCTTTATTTTGTGTCTGGCTTTTGGATTGTTTTGTTCAATGTTTTGTTTCTTCATTTTATATTTGTTAATTATATATTTGTTTCTTAATAGTATATTTTGGATGAGTTAGTTGTCAGTCATATGTATTTCAAATACTTTTCTCACTCTATAGCTTGTTTTTTACTCTGTTAATAGTCACTGTTGGAAAGCACATATTCTAATTTTTAAGTATTAAAATTTATTTGTATTCTTTTATGTCTCATTTTAAAAATTGGAGGGATGTTGATTTGACTTTGTAATACACAATTTAAAAAGAATTCTGTGGACAGAGGAGCATGGCGGGCTATAGTCCATGGGGTCACAACGAGTCGGACACAACTGAATGACTAACACACATGTGCACACACACAATTTTTTACAATAATTGTCTTTCAATCCTTCAACAAGAGACACCCCCTGCTTATCTATATCCTTAATATCTCCCAATAACATTTTATAGTTTTTTGAGTAGAAGTCTTACACATCTTTGGAGTCCAAGGCATCAGAATATGAGAGCATTTGACACCTGGGTAGGCATCTATAACACTTTGGAAGCAGTTAACATAATTATCAGGAAAAATAATTTTCCTGATTTATTCTTAGTTTTAACATAAAGTAACAATTAAAAATAGTAAACTTAAATCTTAAAAATATTATTTAAACTCTATGAAATATTTCACGCATGAGGTAAAACTTTTCATCGCCAAACAAAATTACACCTTGCAGTCTGCACTGTTTCATTGTTTTTTAAATTTTAAACACAGATTAAAAACTCTGAAAGGTTACACGAAATAACAGATTCAAAGCAACTCAAGTTCTATTTCTTTGTCTTTACTATCACGGGGCTCTCATATTCTTTATTTTGAATCTACTGCTTAAATCAAGGAGTGGGTGGTTTCCTAAGGGTAGGATACTCTATGCCCAAAGAGAGCTCAAAAGATTCTGAGAAGGAACGGACTTATTCCCAAAATGAACTATGTCTAGCTGAATATTCATGTAGAATTCTTATCTTTTTCTCATTCAGTTGTAGAAATTCTGTTTATATGCTGAATATAGCACAGATCTTCTACTTTTTCAGCTGCCTTTAACTCTTTTAACTGTATCTTTCAAAGGACATATGCTCCTATTTTTGATGAAGCCCAACTTAGTCCCCTTTTTACAGTTATACTATTGGCATTTAGTTTAAGAAATCTCTATCTAGCATCTTCTACAAATTTTATTGTTGTACTTTTACCTTCAGTTTAGTTCAGTCGCTCAGTCATGTCTGACTTTTTGTGAGCCCATGGACTGCAGCATGCCAGGCCACCCTGTCCATCACCAACTCCTGGAGCTTGCTCAAATTCATGTTCATTGAGTCAGTGATGCCATCCAACCATTATCCTCTGTTGTCCCCTTCTCCTCCTGCCTTCAATCTTTCCCAGCTTCAGGGTCTTTTCTAATGAGTCAGTTCTTTGCATCAAGTGGCCAAAGTGTTGGAGTTTCAGCTTCAGCTGAAAAAAAAAACAAACAAAACCTTTTACTTTAGTTAACAATCTGTCTGGAATGGGTTTTTGTTTGCGACATGAGATAGAGGTCACATTTTTTTTCTGTGTGGACCTCAACTGACCCAGCATTATTTATTGACAAGATCATCCTTTTTCCTCTCTTTTGTGGTGTCAGCATGGTAAAAAATCAAGTGACCATATGCACATGAACTATTCTAGGACTCTTCTGTTCCGTTGGGTTGTCTACCATTGTAACAATTCCACGCCGTCTCATCATTTTACATTATTTTTTTATGTCTGGTAGAGCCAGTTCTTCCACTTTGTACTTCTTTAGGCTTTCCTTGATTGTTTGTGGCCCTCAGCATTCATGAGTGATAGTCGATCTGTCATGCCTGACTCTTTGCAACCCCATGGACTGTAGCCTGCCAGGCTCCTCTGTCCATGGAATTTTCCAGGCAAGATTACTGGAGTGGGTTGCCATTTCCTTCTCCGTCAACATTCATAAATAAACTTTAGAATCAGTGAGTTAGTTTTTTTTTAATAAAAACAAAAGGAAATGAAACAAGCCTTACAAGGCTTTTGATTGGAATTGCTTTGAATCTTTTTTCTTTTCATGAATTTTCTTTCATGAAGAGAACAAGTGAATTTTACCTCTGGGTTTGGGAAGAAAGACATTTATTTTATTTTTCCAAAATCCTGAGAGCTGTACAGCAATGATAAATAGTAATCCAGTGATCTCTTATTTTAAATATTTATTTTTTAAGCAAAACAGTTTATTCACACAGATAATATCTCAGATTTGAAAGGTTTCTGGTAAACTTCTTAAATGAATTGTTTTCCTAAAACAAATAAGAGGCTTTATTATCTAAGCAGCTGGGTATTTCCTATTGCTTTGAATGTGAAGGGAAACCAACTACTCAGGATCTATTAGAACAAGTCTGATTCCTGGGCAGAGGAAAGAAGATTTGTGTAATAATACATTTTTAAGTGTATATCCTTGATGAAGATTATAAGACAAATCATATAATTTTATAAGTATTAATTATAATATTTAAATGTTTTAAAATAATGTTTATATAATCACTTAAGTGATATAATGACAGTGCATAAGAATTACTGAATTGTCAAGAGAACTGAATGTGATTTTGGCGAGTCATGAACACTCTCCAGGCTTCAGTTTCTGACCTGTAAAATAGGACAGTTGAGATGATCTCTGAGGTTCCTTCTAGAACAAACACCTATTTTTCTACCTATCTTAAATCTCCCTTCATAGTGCTAAAAACCACAGCCTCATTATTATATTATGGATATATTTTATGATTTGACTTCCAGCCTTTTATTATTTCAAGAAAAATTTAATGTTTTCTATTTTAAAATGTCTTTAAGGGAATCATCAAAAAGATCTTCACCAGTATTGAAAAATTCATATGCTATTAAAAAAATCACAAAAATGTAGCATAGTACAAAATCCCAGTTACAAGAATTAATAAGACCCAGTACTCTTGCCTGGCAAATCCCATGGACGGAGGAGCCTGGTAGGCTATAGTCCATGGGGTCGCTAGGAGTTGGACACGGCTGAGCGACTTCACTTTCACTTTTCACTTTCATGCACTGGAGAAGGAAATGGCAACCCACTCCAGTGTTCTTGCCTGGAGAATCCCAGGGACGGGGGAGCCTGGTGGGCTGCCGTCTATGGGGTCACACAGAGTCGGACACGACTGAAGGGACTGAGCATCAGCAGCATGATCTAAAAGTACAGCATGATGACTATAATTAACAGTACTGTATTGTATACTTGAAATTTACTAAAAGAATAGGTCTTAAAACTTCTCATCACAAAAAAAGTTAACTTTGTGAGGTGATGGATGTGTTAACTAACCTAATTGTGCATATCACTGAAATTATATCTATATCTATATCAAATCAAATCATAACATTGTACACCTTAAACTTACACAATGGTATATGTTAATTATATCTCAGTAAAGCTGGCAGAGGAATAAGGTAACATAATGTTGAAACTGAACAGATGACTTTTCTATAGTAAGACATACATATACATAGTCTTGGGGGTCACTAGAGTAGAAACAATGATGTGTGAAAATAAGAGGCATCCATGCTTAGACACTCATGGAATTAAGTACACATCAGTGAGATGGAAGTATCCCTAAAACCTTGACCTTCAACTCACTTTTCCAGCAGCCATTTTCTTCCAACTGGGAAACATCACATATATTTAATATGACCCAGTCCATCTCCCCAAATTATTTTTATTTCTATCCTTCTCTAGGTACCTGGACATGGATCTTGTATTCTTTTACCTTCTCATGTCGAAGTCTGCTAATTTATTAGTTATAAATATGACAAAAGGCTATACTCTCAACTGAATTAACCACCCCCCCCCCATTGTTTAGGTTTCTGAGTACAAGGTCAAGAGCAAGATCTAATTCAACTGAAATGAAAATATTAGCTGAGTTACAGTTCTGCACTTGGCATAGAAAGATAGAATAAGGCCAATCAACCACCTCTAAATGTAGTGAAAACCAGGTTTTTATTACAACCAAAACACTCTGACTTCATGGAAATGTCAGCTTACTGATTAAAAGACCCACCCACCACCAACCTTCCTCACAGCAGTGAGGCTCATCTCTTAACTGGCCAGGGACCTGGTGGTGGTTTGCTCCTAGGAAAACCATGAGGACTGCAATCAAAGAGGGAGCCACAGAGCATAGTTTTCTCCCCCCAAATTTTAAAACCAAATCACCATTCTGAGTTGAGATGTTTCCTCTAGAAGTCTAATTAAATATTTATAATTGATTTCTGGCTATAGGAGTTCAATATTTTTGGAACTGAGAAAAGAAATGTATGTCTTGTTTATCAGATTATAACATAAAACCAGAGGTGGCAGAAAGGGTGAATTTATATCACTTTGATTTCACTTCCATGGGATACTCAAGAAGAAAAAATAAAAACAAAAGAAAATAGATGTTTGTGCTCACATGTAAACTTGGGAGAAAAAACTAATTATGATTAAATGAAATTCAACTAATAATCTGATTATAAAAACCAAGACAAGAGGTGTGTTGATCTTTTTACACATTTTATTTATTCAGATTTCCTCTATTTTAATATAATCTGGTAGTGGACATGATTAGAAAAGCTTTTAGAAGCAGGAATTACTTTTAATTGTACATTTTTTCTAGTTGCATTACTTATTTTTTTTTTTTTTTAAAGAAGGGTTTTATTACATATAAGAATTGAATGGGCCTAGCAGCATATCCCCAAATGTCTCATTTCAAGGCCATTTAGTTTTCAGTTATGAACAGCAAAATTTTAGTTGAAACAAAATGCTGTTATTTATTTTTTGCCTTACAATGTGAACAATTATGAGACTGTGGATTTAGAGCCTTATAGAAATCAGGGTGTGTAAAAAAATGAGTCATATATAAAACTCATTTCATATGTATTATAGTTATAATATTAAAACTAATTTATACAACTAATATGTATAAAGTGAAAATGTTAGTTGTTCAGTCGTTTCTGACTCTTTGTGACCCCATGGACTGTAGCCCACGAGGCTCCTCTGTCCATGGAATTCTCCAGGCAAGAATACTGGAGTGGTAGCCATTCTCTTCTCCAGAGGATCTTTCCCCACCAAGGGACTGAACCGGCATTGAAGGTGGATTCTGTACTGTCTGAGCCACCAGGGAAGCCCAATATTTATAAAGCTAATTTTAAAAACTATATAGTGGCTTAGAGATGACAAAAGACTTTCACATAAATAATATATTATCTGTGTCAGGCAACATTCAAGAACTTCAAGTACTTTTATAAGTTTTTCATCTTTTTCCTCTACAAAAACCCTGTCAGTAGGCATTTTTATCCTTCTCTGCTGGATGGGTAACCTGAGGCTCAGAGAGATGAAGCAAAATTTCCAAATCTCCCAGCTGGTGCATAGCAGATCTGGATCTCAAACCAAGGCGTCAAACTCCAGGAGCATATCTTAAACTCTGCATTTTCTTCCTCATTTTTTCTGCCTTTCTTTAGAGGATATGATGGAAGAACTTGAAACAAAGTTTCTACGGACAGATCATCGTTTTCTCTGCCCTAAGACAGAGCAAAATGAAGGCAGGGTGTAAGTGAAGAGACACTTGTCTGGTGGTTCAGTGGTGGAGACTGTGCTTCCACTGCATGGTGCAGGAATGTGATTCCTGACTGGGAACTAAGGTCCTGCATGCCACGTGGCATGGCCAGAAAAAAAAGACAGAGGAGGTGGAGAGGTGGGGAGAGTAGAGCAGGAAATGTAGAAGGAAGAGACTCTGTGGTGTAATATTGTTCTGAATGCACTCAGATCTTTTCTAGCTTCGAGCTAGTCTTTTTCAGTAAACACATTTTTTAAAATATTTGATCATGAGATTGGTTTTCTTTAAAGTTCTGATGTGAAATTTGGAAATTAGCATTTGAAACCAGGAGAAAATGACATTAATGTTATTTACGAGCTTTCTGAAACATTCCGTTCAAATTTCTACTGATTAGCTGGTAAGAATAAAAGAGAGGTCAATTGCATTGCTGGAAAGCAATTCTGTGTGTGCATGTGTTCATGTGTGTGTATTGTGTGTGTGAGTGTGATGCATGCATGTGTGTGATGTGTGTATGTGAAAAGGTATGTGTAGTACATACATAAGCATATCTGGTGTGTTGGGGTTACTTGGGTCAGAGGGAAGGAAGTGGTCACTAATGCCTATAGGAAGTGGATAGTGGTGACACCAGATTGCAAAAGCTGGGCCATGAAGTTGAGGAGGACAGAAGACATGCAGGGGAGAGAACCCAGTAAGGTCAGGAGTGGGCAGCCTCCTCTTCCCAGGGAGGAATGGTCTCATACAGGCCTGAGAGGGAAGCCAGCTGGAGGAGCCCCACTGATCTGGTGATCACCAGGGGAGACAGAGGTCACAGCTTGTCCTCACAGCTTATGTCCACTAGCCTGTCAGAAATTCACATGCTCTTGATAGTTAGAGGGCCCTGGGGCTGTGTGTTAGAGTCTAGTCAAGTACAAGCTATTTGTAGTAGAAAGCACGGCCACAGGGGCCATTCTGTGCCAGTCCTTCGGTTATCCATTCCGTATATCCGCTCTGCAAGGCAGCTTCACTATTCTTTATGATAAATGAGAAAGCAAGTCTCAAAGAAGCTGAATGATGTGGCCATGGCCATGAAGCTGTTCTTAGCAGGGCAGGAGTGAGAGGGCCCCCAATTCATTTTCTTTCTCTCCCCACTCACTCAGAACTCACTGCAGAAGTTTGCAAATGAGAATCCTATCGAAATTGGGCCTCCCCCAAAGCACAGTTTGTGAGAGCACCTGTCAGTGTAAACAGAAGAGAGACTTAAATATCCCATTTCTGGAAAGGCATTTTGCTGGATCAGAGCTGAGTGCTCTACCTGGTTCTTCTACGACCTGGGTGAGACATCAGCAAGCAGGTGGGGAAAGGAAGGGGGAAGGTGGAGAGAGAGATGAAGTGAGGGCTCTTGCAGCCCTCAAATCAAATTGTGCTGGTGGTTGGTTCTGAAGAGAAGTACATCAGAAAGGATGCTGGCTCTCAGGAGGGCTCTGGCTACCCACAGGAGGGTAAGGCAGGGCTGCATATGCTAAGGACTCCGGCCTGGGGCAGCCCATCCAAGCTGGACTACAGGAGCCAGTTTATAAGAGAGGCCACTGAGCCAGTGGCCCTCTTTGAGGCTCACACTGCAAATGTTGGCCACAGCTCTGTCTGACCTCCCACGTAAGTTTTTTAAGGTATCTCTTCTAAACAGTCACTGGGGTATAGTGGAGAACTATCCAGAGGAAAGAATGAGGAGCAGTAGCGACACTTGAAGGTGCCAAATGCTCCTTTGAGACAAAGAGAACATCTGTAATTCTGACTCAGTTGTATCTCCGGGTGAGGTTCTATAATATAAACCTTTTGCAGGCATGTCTTCCATGACCAGCACTGAGCAAACTGTATTCTAGCCCTCCTATTCAAAGTGTGGTCCTCAGAGCTTATTAAAGTGCAGTATCTCAGCCCCATCCCAGAACCTTCATTTTAACTGAACCAGAATCTTCGTTTTAACAAACTCCCAGGTCTCATGTCTGCATCTTAAAGTTTGAGACGCCCTCTTGGTTTGATGTGTTCACTTGTGTCCGACTCTGTGTGAGCCCACAGACTGGAGCCCCCAGATTCCTGTGTCCATGGGATTGTCCCAGCAAGAGTATTGGAGTGGGTTGCCATTCCTGTCTCCAGGGATCTTCCCAACCCAGGGATCAAACCTGGTTTTCTGCATTGCAGGCAGATTATTTACCATCTGAGTCACCAGGGAAGCCCCTAAAGTTTGAGAAGCATGGGTTTATTTGTCACTGGTGTTAGTTAGGATTCAGGAAAGAAAAAAAAATGGTTTTGGTGAATATATACCTATGTTGTCTCAGAAAAGTAATCTCTCAAATTTTGTCTAACCCAGTGCTTTCCAAATGTATTAACACAGAACTCCTGTTTTTAAATGAAACAGGTATCAACATCTCTTAAGACACCATTGTTGGTTCCTAATAGAGATCCCCAACTAGCTGTTGATGGGGGTGGGAGCAGTTGGTGAAGAACCTTATTGAATACAACTCTGTTAAACAGAAGCAAGGGAAGTTTATTGGAGGTTCTAGATGCCATTTCAGAAATGAACTAAAAGATAGAATATAGAAAAGAATTATACGACGAAGGTGAAAACCATGACCGTGAATCTGCCATTGTGTGATGTTACCTAAGGGTTTTAATTTCTGTGAATGTCAGTTTCTCCTTTGTGAAATAGGGATAATCACAGAACCTACTTCAACTGTGATGTTTGGAAAATGCTTATGAGAGATTAGCATGCAGTAATTGCCCAATAAATCTTGGTTATTTTTGATGTTAACTATTCTTAATATCCACAGAGTAAAATGGAAAGAACATTGTAAGATTATATAATTTAGAACTTCCCTATGTTTTTAGTTTCTGTTTTCCCAGGTCTGCTTCCTAAAGGGATTAGCAACAAAACCAAATGTACACTTTTGTGTGTTAGTCTTCAGGTACAGCAGGAGCCTGGGCTATTTGTGCAAGCTGCTACCCTGGAGGCAGTCAGTCTTGGGAGAAACAGAACACAAAGGGACAGATAGGCTGCTCATCACACCAACAGGAGAGGAAAGCAGGCCAAGGCCCCGAGTCCACTGCAGGGAGGAGAGAGGGGCCCTAAAGAGAAGACGTGAATGTGAGAGGCGGTCCTGATACAGTAGCACTGGAAACTCTTTGAAATACCCTGATGCCATAAAAAAAAAAAAAACCTGGTGGGCTGCCGTCTATGGGGTTGCACAGAGTTGGACACGACTGAAGTGACTTAGAAAAAAAAAAACCCTTAGAAAAGGGCTTTCCTGGTAGCTCAGTGGTAAAGAATCTGCCTGTCAATGCAGGAGACGTGGGTTCAATCCCTGGGTCAGGAAGATCCCCTGGAGAAGGAAATGACAACCCACTCTAGTATTCTTGCCTGGGAAATCCCATGGACAGAGAAGCCTGGTGGGCTACAGTCCATGGGGTTGCAAAAGAATCGGATACAACTTAGCAACTAAACAATAACAACAACATACCCTTAGAAAACTTGAAAGATGTCTTCATGCCTTATAATAACATAAAATACCACACACATAGGCAACACATTTCTACAAGAGGCTGATTACAAATGAAAAAGAGCCTGGAGGAATAGAACAAAACATCACTTACCCTGCTGACTCACCTCCCATTTCATTCAGAGTCTGCCTTAGTGTGCTCCTAGGAGGCCCTAACATCCCTCTCCCTTCATTTTCCCCTCTCTACTCCACTTTTCCCAGCATCCTGGATCCATCCAACAGGTGACCCTTGTCATGAACATTGTGAAGACTGCATTCCTGGCTCTGCTCTGCTGGATGATGGTGGCTTCTTAGAGTCCCATAAGGTGCTTCAGATTCTTTAGGGTGGCTCATCCACAGCACTGAAACCACCTGGCTTCTTGTTAAAATACAGATTCTGATTCGGTAGGTCTGGGGTTTAGGGCCCAAGATTCTGCATTTCTATCTGGTGCCCAAGTGATACTTGTAGTGTTGGTCTGTAGTTCATACTTTGAGCAAAAATGATCAAAAAGAGAAGAAAATTTGTTTCTTGCTGACACTGATTATCATTCACAGCATAACTTCAGATCACCAGGAATGGAACGCCCTCCCTCCTCATGAGCAGGTCAGTGACGGAACCTGTAACTAAGAGTGGTGGGAGAAAGGCTCTCCTGGTTTTGGCCTGGGCCCTGGCTTCTGCGGTTCTTCTGGGGCTAGTTCATCTGAAGCTTGTCTCATTTGTAGCTTCCATCAGCCTAATCAAGTTCATTCTAGTCAATATGCAAATTACAAAGATTTATCTTTCTGTGCTTGCAGTTTTTGAGATGGCAATCTTTGAAGTAAAGCCTTTGCCAACTGTATTTCCATTGATTTATTGTTTTTGTTCATAATTGTTATGAGCTGCACAATTTATTTCATTGCTAAAGGTACAACTCCCCTTAGTGTAAAAACACACACAAAAAGAGAAGAGAAAGCCTGATATAAAATGACAGCAACCAAAACCCTTTAAATAACCAATATAAGCCCTCTTGTTTTCACGAATCCAGATATTCTCTGGCCTTTCCTTAGGAGGCTTTTACTCTGTGGTTCTTTTCATGTCTCACCATAAAAATGTAGAGGTTTTCCTGGTGGCTCAGACAGTAAAGAATCTGCCTGCAACACAGGAGACAGGGGTTCAAACCCTGGGTCAAGAAGATCCCCTGGAGGGGGACATGGCAATCCACTGCAGTATCCTTGCCTGGAGAATTCCATGAACAGAGGAGCCTGGTGGGTTACAGTCCATGGGTCACAAAGAGTCGGACATGACTGAGTGACAAAGCACGCGTGCTTGCATAAAAATGCTCCTCCCCAAAGTAATTAGTGTTTCAAAATCTACTCACTGCCTTATTAGGCTACTGTTGTTTAACTACACAATAATACACTTGTTTGATTTATTCACACATAAATTATTTCAACATGGAGCGTGTGAAGTGATGGGAAGAACCCCAGATCCTGGGAAATAATATATAGGATTTTTGTTTTTAACTTGTATATAATCTGCCAGTGAGCTGTGAGCTGAGGAACAGTTAATGACATTTCACTGATAATAGATATTTAGAAGCTAACAGAGTGAAAAAAGAAAATTGGCTTAACTCGTTAAAGCGCTGTTGATTATAGTTATTTAAGCTCAGTTTCTGTGCAGCTCAATAGTAAATAGGCCTACACTTATATACATGTGGACATGTCATTAAACGTTAGTTTTTAGTATGCATTTTCTTTGGTTCACACAGTCAGCCATGTAATACAAGTGCAAGTTATGAGTCTAAAGTAGTGGGTTTCATGCCGCAGATCTCATGAGACATACTTCGTGTGTCTAATGTCCTAGTCTTTTCAATTACTGACACCACTTGGATGAATGGTTTTTGTCCTGTCGCCCTTGGGAACATGGCCTGAGTGCCCACATCAACACCTTATTTCACCATGTGACTCCACTACTGTTTTTGTGTCTTCCTGTCTACAGCCAGTATCTCGGGGCTTTTGTTTAATGGTGGTTCTTTCCCTCTCCCTGGAATGTTCCTGTTCCTGCTTCTGGTTCCCTGCTAAGTTATTCTTCAGGACTTTGCTTTAGACGCCCTCCTCGTCTCTCCCTTTCCTCCCTAAGACTAGATTTGATGCTCCCCT
Source organism: Bos mutus (assembly GCF_027580195.1). NCBI lineage: Eukaryota > Metazoa > Chordata > Mammalia > Artiodactyla > Bovidae > Bos > Bos mutus. The sequence continues at coordinate 11,317,214 of NC_091639.1, read as the reverse complement.
TTAGGTTCCTTACACTTGATCATTCCCCCATTAAGATTTTTTCACATTCTATAAACACTAATTGTTTATGTATTTGTGTTCCTTTCTAGACATGAGCTCCTTGGGAGGAAGAAATTAGTTTTAGTCATTATGTATCCTCTGTGCTTAGCACAGCCCACGGCACTTAATAAAAGTCAACAAAAATTTTTTGAATAAATAAATGAATGAGCAAGCCCTTCTCCCCTGTTCAGCCCCCAGAACACTGTTTTCTTCCTGTTTCAGAGGAGAATGGCAGGCTGGTTGCAATAGATTATTTTCAAGACTATTGTGATTAATGTCCAAAGCCATGTTAAAATTTGGCCCATCAATTTTTTTTCTTTATAAATCAACATCAGTCTGGCTGTACCCACAGCCTACATTTCATTGACATAATGAATCCTTTATTGTTTTATCGTGAGTTTTCTAGTATAAGAGCAAACTAAAATGCTTTGCTTTATTTTAAAATGCCCAGGTATATTGAAATACTATGAAGACACATTAGAAATTAATTTCATAATTAAGGAACAGAGTTAGTTCAAAGCTAATAGGTCCAGAGTTTCATTTTATTCCCCCGATGCCATGGTAAGTCATCATCATAATATTCGTTCTATAGTAAGTTCCCTATAAATGTGAGATATTTTCTTTATAACCTCTTCTTTTATCTTCTTCTGCTACACACTCAGCTTCTCCTTTAAGCATCGACCTTAGGAAAATAGACTTCAAACTCTAAAGAGGATAATAGAACACTGAAATTTAATTCATTTCTGAAAAAGGATTAGATGCTCCTTCCCTCTTACATGCACTAAGCCTCAGTCCTTCTTAAGCTTCAGCTCAATGCAACAAGTGGTTACTGTACATCTTTTATGTGTCCAGAACTATATTAGGCTAATCTAGTGCAGCTACTAGGGTGATTATACAAATCTATGATGCTGCCAGTTTTTAAGTAGCTTCAAAGTCTATCTGTAATTACTCCCTTAGGAACTGGTACAAGTATTTCCATAAGCTCATTCATACTACTGGTCTCTGTGCCTTTAAATCTGCTCTAACACCCCATCCCTGATCAGCTCATTTTTTGTATCCAGGACAGAAAGCATGTTCCATTGGGAATAGACATTCACAGCCTATACAGTAATTTCCACAGTGGAGTAAAAAAGATCCTACAAGGTATGTGTAATATATGTGTGTGTGTATTTATATATATGTATATGTGTATTTATATATAATACATACGTATAAACACTATTAATGACAATTTGCAAAATATAACCCAACCTTCCCTCATGGCTCAGACAGTAAAGAATCTACCTGAAATGCAGAAGACCTGGGTTCTATCCCTAGGTCAGGAAGATCCCCTGGAGAAGAGAATGGCAACCCACTCCAGTATTCTTGCCTGGAGAATCGCATGGACAGAGGATCCTGGTGGGCTACAGTCCATGGGGTTGCAAATAGTCGGACACGACTGAGCGACTAACACTTTTACTATGAATCAATAAAAACCAGAGCAGACTCCAAGAAGCCTGAGATGGTGTGTCACACCTCAGTGGAACAGTTACATTCACTTTTATTCTTCTGAAGCCTATTTTGAAAATCAAATATATATTGAAAGTTAAGGCTTTCGCTTAAACTCACACAGCAAATAAATCATCAGGCAAGCCTGCAATTCATTTCTCTAAGTTCTCCTGCTGCGGTTAGCTATTGTGGAGGTGGCCAGATGGGAATTAACTTCACCAAATATTTTGCAATACTTTTGCACACTGAGGTGAACTAAGGATACAGTTTTAATATGGAAAACAGATTCCTTTGTGGACTTTATAAGCCCTTTAAAGTTATGTAAATACCAGCATCCATTTCCATGGATACAAAATGGGATCAGCTGTAGAAGGGAAAAGAACTTTAGGTTTCTACTTGGAAGACTTCTCCAAGCGTTTGCTGAATTTACACGTTTCAGTTCCTAGTTTAATATGTCCTGAAGGAGGTGATGGAGAGTAGGGGTGTGGGGATGGTGTACATACAAATTGTCCATTTGTATGAGATGCTTGAATATCTGGGACTGCCTCTTTTGTGTTTGTAGACACATAGGTTATCTTTTGCCTGTTGACGGAAATGTGAGCTTGATGATGTTCCTTTCGAATAGATAGATGATGATTGGCAAAAACTGAGCAGCAGGGATTATGGGTCTCAGGACAGGAGTTGACTGATGGGGGAAGCAGGAAATGCAAACCTAAGAAAAGAAGGTATAAGAGGAACTGATAAATTTAACTGAAAGCAAAACCATAGCGGTAAAACAACAAGAGATATTAAACCCATCTGTAGACTGTTAATTGGTTAAAGATAAAGGAGAGAAGTGTCTTCTGGAACTTGACACTGGTAAGGAGAATGGAGATCAGTTCAGTTCAGTTCAGTCGCTCAGTTGTGTCCGACTCTTTGCCACCCCATGGACTGCAGCAGGCCAGGCCTCTCTGTCCATCACCGACTCCTGGAGTTTACTCAAACTCATGTCCATTGAGTCGGTGATGCCATCCAACCATCTCATCCTCTGTCATCCCCTTCTCCTCCTGCCTTCAATCTTTCCCAGCATCAGGGTCTTTTCAAATGAGTCATTTCTTTGCATCAGGTGGCCAAAGTATTGCAGTTTCAGCTTCAGCATCAGTCCTTCCAATGAATATTCAGGACTTATCTCCTTTAGGATGGACTGGTTGGATCTCCTTGCAGTCCAAGGGACTCTCAAGAGTCTTCTCCAACACCACAGTTCAAAAGCATCAATTCTTTGGCGCTCAGCTTTATTCACAGTCCAACTCTCACATCCATACATGACCACTGGAAAAACCATAGCTTTGACTAGACGGACCTTTGTTGGCAAAGTAATGTCTCTGCTTTTTAACATGCTGTCTAATGGAGATGCTATAATTAAATATACAGGAGAAAATCAATAGCTCAGGTTTAAGGGGCAGGTGTATATATGCTTACTAGATTTGGATAAATTCACTCAAAAAAGATGCTGTCAAGAACTGGGACCAAGACTAGGTACCCAAGCAGCCTGGGGGTGGAATCATTTAGACCAGAATCAGCCAGACTTCTTTGGGATGCATGACTGGACTGAGTGTGTCTCATCATGGTTCCCCACAAGATGGGGACATGGGATGCTTGGGAAGACAGGAAATAAGTGTCTGTGCTCCTTGCTACAGACACAAGGAATTGTAGTCTCTTCACCATAATGGGCACAGAGAGTGGAAGCCCATCACTCCAAAATCACTGCAGATGGTGACCGCAGCCATGAAATTAAAGGATACTTGCTCCTTGAAAGAAAATCTATGACATACCTACACAGTGTATTAAAAAGCAGAGACATCACTATGCTGACAAAGGTCCATAATAGTCAAAACTATGTTTTTTCCAAGTCATTTGTGGATGTGAGAGTTAGACCATAAAGAAAGCTGAGCACCAAAGAAATGATGCTTTTGAACTGTGGTGTTAGAGAAGAATCTTAAGAGTCCATTGGACTGCAAGGAGATCAAACCAGTCAATCCTAAAGGAAATCAACCCTAAATATTCATTGGAAGGACTGATACTGAAGCTGAAGCTTCAGTACTTTGGCCACCTGATGCGAAGAACTGAGTCATTTGAAAAGACCCTGATGTTGGGAAAGATTGAAGGCAGGAGAAGGGGATGACAGAGGATGAGATGGCTGGATGGCATCACTGACTCAATGGACGTGAGTTCAAGCAAGCTCTGGGAGATGACGCAGGACAGGGAAGCCTGGCGTGCTGCAGTCCATGGGGTCGCAAAGAGTCGGACACGACTGAGCAACTGAACAACAACATCCAACTCCTGTATTTTCCAGTCACATTCATATTTTGTGCTTTTCATTTGAATTTGTGGATTAAAAGCCTTGGGACAAATGAAAAGGTTTTAACCACCTTCAGATAAGTAGGAAAGGCTGCAGGAAGTAAGAGTATCAGGTGCATGCTCAGTTGTGTCTGACAATTTTGCAACCCTGTGGACTGTAGCCTGCCAGACTCCTCTGTCTGTGGGATTTCCCAGGCAAGAATACTAGAGCGGGTTCCTTTTCCTACTCCAGGGGGTCTTCCAGACCCAGGGATCGAACCCGTGTCTCTTGCATTGGCAGGAAGGTTCTTTACCACCTAGTATCAGTTAGGCCTTCATGATATCTCTGGACTCCTAATACCAGTTGTCAGGTAACATTCCATCCACCTGCTTCCTTTTTGGCAGAGCTCAAAATTTGGTTTAGAATCTATTTTTACCTCAAGTGACGTGGGGAAGGTTGATCCCGGCCCTAGCCCAGCTCCAGGGGCAAATCCTGACGCATTTAAGCTGACCTCAGTGCTCCTATTTCTCTTGCCCAGGATCATTTAGGACTGAGCTGGCCCATTGTGACCAATAAGTTGAGAGAGAAGATGTTCTGGGGGGCTCCTGGGAAAGGTTTCCTCACTCTGAAAAGAGACATTTAGGAATACGCAGTCTCTTCTTCCTTTTGATGTGGTTGTGTCTGCCCAAAGAGGCGGCAGCCATCTTAATCCATGGGGAGAGTGAGCCCAAGCATGACGATGATACACCCAGGGTGGCAGAATCGAATCAGCATCTTTGATGACCTTTTTTCAAACTGATGAATTTAGTCATCTTGGACATTTTCTTTTGTGGAACACTAAATTTCCTGGTAGTTTAAGCCACTTCCAGTTGGTTTTGTTTCTTTCTTGCAAGCAAAAGCATTTTGATGGAGACACACACTATTGTCTAGAAATGCCTGTGAAGATCGTATTAGTAACTCGGGCGCCTGGCAAGGTTAAGTAGGAGGCACGGCTGTTTCCTCCTCTTTCCATTCTAGGTCATTCCTCCAGCCTCTGGAAGTAGTCAGAGGCTTATTTGTACAGCTTCTATCCATGCCAGAGGTTGTTGCTCAGGTTTTTGCTGATGAATCCTGGAAACAAGAACCAGCTTGTATGAGCTCTGTCTTTTCAGACGGTGAACCATCCAACCTTCTGGACTTCACCGTCCAACCATCTGGACTCTTAGATGCTAAAGCTCCAGGATCTCCTCAGTCAGTGATCCCTGACCGAGGATCAGTCCCAACATGGTAACAAGGTTGTGGCCCCCTCCCCAGTCAGAGGCCACCAGCAGCCAGAATACTCAGGAAAAGAGATATGCCTTAAAACCCCATGGGAATGTGAGCTCCATGGAAAAGTGAGCTCCATGGATGGGAGCAGTTGGGAGAGACCTTTGCAGTAAAAATGAGTGGAATTCAAAGTCAGGAAGTTTGTAAATCACGGAATCCCACACTACATGGGACACAATTCAGGGCCCTCATCCTTGAACACAGTTGGTTGTGATGATTCAACCATATTAGGATAAATGGCCAATATCTTCCTAATTTTGGATCCTGCAGGACTAACAGTGTGAGGAGAGCAATACTATTATTTGGTTGTATTATGTAAAAGTAATACAAATTATAGTAGTTCATATAATCAGCGTATTATTTGTGCCTAATTACCATGCCCCCATAAAAACTCTGTACACACTAAATACAGTGTAAGCTTTACCTGACAGCCTGTGTCCTCAGCTTTCCTAGAGTTACTCTACATCTCTGCCATCAGCTAATGCAGTACTTAGTGCTAACTCACAGCCTTATCAAGTGGGAACGGCCACTGCCTATAATTTGCCTACATGCTTCCCAACATTTCTGTTCATCATGGATTTTATTTTTGCATCAATTATTTATTTTTTGATCACATCTATGGCATGTGAGATCCTAGTTCCCCGACCAGGGATTGAATCCATGCCCCTTGCAGTGGGAGCACTGGACTCCCTGGGAAGTCCCCCAGGCACTTCTCTAAAGTCCTTTACAAATCTTATTTCACAGTAATATTTCATAAATATCATCTTTATCATAACCCCACGACATAGCGTAGAAAAGGGAATGGCTACCCACTCCAATCTTGCCTGGAGAATTCCATGGACAGAGGAGCCTGGCAGGCTACAGTCCATGGGGTCGCAAAGAGGCGGACACGCCTGAAGCAACTAACACTTTCACAACACAGTGTGGCAGAGACTCTTGCCCTGCTCCTAGGTCCCCGTTCCAGTCCGATTACTCCTGCAGTACCCACGGACGGTTGTGAGGATGGGCAGTGAGGACTACGTGTCAGTTGTAAACATCCTGGTTGCCCCACCCTACCCAGAGCCTCCGAAGGTCCCAGCATGGTTATGCCCCATTGCCCTCAGGAACAACCTCCTCTTTGATGGCTCTTCATGACCTTCTCTCCATTTCACTTGCCTTCCTCCTTCACTTGTGCCTCCTGGGATCTCATCTGAAATTATCACGTGCACCCTAGTTCTTTCCCCAGGGTATGCTATAGGACCACCCAAGCTACAACACTGACTTCTAGTATTGTGTTTAGTCACTAGATTGTGTCCGACTCTTTTGTGACCCCATGGACTGTAGCCTGCCAGGCTCCTCTGTCCATGGAATTCTCCAGGCCAGAATAACTGGAGTGGGTTGCCATTTCCTTCTCCAGGGGCTCTTTCCAACCCAGGGCTCAAATCCGTGTCTTTTGCATCTCCTGCACTGCAGGCTGATTCTTTTCCTTTGTACCACCTGGGAAGCCCCAAGTTCTATTATTATCCTCATTTTATCGACAGATAAACTGAGGCACAGAGTGGTTTAGTAATTTGCTTAATCAAGGTCATCCAGCAAGGAAGTGCTGGAGCTGGCATCTAAATTCAGGCTTTAGAGTCCGTGTTCATAATCACCATGCTAGTCTGCCTCTATAAATCATACTCTGTAACTGGTGAACATGTCCACCTTTCACTCATCCATACTAAAATGTCTATTATCTGGTCCTTCATCTAAAAGTTTGCCAACTCATATTATTTCTCCTTAAGGCATGATCTTGCCCAGCTAGAATCTATTTAGCAGCTATCACTGGGACTCCCAGAACATGGCTTGACTTTGGGTTGGGTAGCTTCGGGGAGTCTGAACGTCTGGTCAGTTAGCATGTTTCTTTCCAGGATCTTCTGAATGAGCCCAGAGGTCAGTGACAGACTCAACTGCTGAGCCTGTGGCTTACTTTTCTCCCAGCTGCCAATCGAATGACTTGCGACTGTTTCTCCTTTTCCCAACCTTTTCATGGTTTTTAAGAGGTACATGATACTCCTTTCCCATTAACCAGTACACAACATTGGCCATGCTTAAAAAAGTGTGTTAGGCCCAAAGGAACTTCTGCCAGAGATGTAACCATGCAGAAGGGAAGCATGACTAGTTCTGTGCAGACAAAAGAGATCTCCTCCTGTTTCAGATGAGTCAATGGGAACAGCGTGATTAGTTTGGTAGAGTTGTTACGCTAAATGTTTGTTTGGGAATTTTTTGTGTCTATGGCAATTTCTGCTGAGCCTGGCATCACAATATTTGCTTTATGCATTTGCACACAGGTGTCAAAAGCTCGTTTACACATTCACATCAAAGGTACCCATTTGCTAAGCTAGGCAATCAAAAGGATATCTCATTATGCATCATTTATGCCAGTCTGCCAATTTGGAACCTTTTTCCCCCTTTCTTTAGGAAACCATAGTAACTCTGTGAATCACTGAAGGTGTTGATATCTGTTTAACCACACTTTGATAATAGTATCTGCCTTTCCAGTCAATGCTTTTAGAACATTCTAGAATATACCTGTCTTAGTTCTATAAGCTGCTATAACAAAGTCAATAGACTGGTTGGCTTATAAACAACAAATAAATTTCTCACAGACCTGGAGCCCTGTAGTCTGATCAGGGTGCCAGACTGCTTGAACTCAGCTGAGGCTCCTCTTCTGGAGTGCTGACTTGTTTCATCCTCACATGGCAGAGAGCAGAGAGAGGAAGCCAGTTCTCTCATGACCCTTCTAAGGATGCTAATCCCATTCATGACAGTTAACCTCAGGACGGACTCTAATCCTAATTGCCTCCCAAAGGCCCCACCTCCCAATACCATCCCATTTGGGGGCAGGGTTTCAACATATGCATCTGTGGGGAATGTGAACATTCAAGTCCATAACAATACCACATTACAAAGCAGAGAAAGATGCCACTTGACACTGAATGAAAATATACCAAGAAGGTAGAAAAATCTTCCATGTAGACTTTTCCTTTTCAGCCAGATTCATGTAGGAACTGTTTACATATTCTAGACTTAGAGATAAGGGATAACTCTTTATATATTCTAGACTTGGGGACAAGGTCTTCTGCTAGCATAATGAGTACTTCTCAATCTAAACTCTATCTTCTCAAGAAGGTTTTCTGCAGTCACAGAGGTTGAAGTAGGGAACCACACAAAACACACATTAATTCTTGCAATGCCTGAGAACAAAGTTGATCCAAATACACAGCTAATTGTCTTGCCCCAGCTCAACAATTTCATCAAGGTCATTTACAAAACTCAGTGACTTTCAATTATCCCCAAATACCTGGCAATTGCATGCATCGTCTCAACTTTCAACCATAATTAATTGCTGATGAATCACCAATCCAGACAAGTAAATCTTACATTGGGAAACCCTCTCTTCATTGCACTTTGACTGAGAGAGAAAGGATTATCCTGAAACCATAAAGCAAATAAATGACTACCATTTCATAAAAATACCTGGAATTTACGAAACTCTACAGCCTGAGCTTGCTGGGAATCTGTCAGAAGCAAATCTGCTCAGAGAATTTATTGTTTCTTGATCAAAGAACAGTGACTAATGTTCCTCCGCTTGGGAGGTTTTGTTGGAACCATGACGGAGACTAAAAGTTGTTTCTTGAGTAACAGTGACTTGAAATCATTATCTGCCACCCTGTAGGCTTGGTCATCCAGGGAGCCACCCGAAAGTGCAAACACAGTGCTAATCACAAAGCTCCTGAACGTTGGGGCTTCCAGGGGAGCTTTCCGGGGACAGTGATCCTCAGTGGAGGGACAGAGAAAGAAGAGCAGAGCGGGAGGAGGGTGTCAAATCACTGAGCTCTTCAAGCTGTCAAGGCCCCTGGCCCCTCTTCCTCCCCCAAGGATTCTGACACACTTCGCCGGCCCACACCTCCACCTCCGAGCTGAGCAAAGGCTGAAGCTAGTGTCACTGTGTTTCCGCTGCTCTTTACAGCTCCCCTGCTTGTCAATCATCTGCAAGGGCTGAGCTCCCTCAGGTATCCAAGGTGCTTATGGCTCCGAAGTTTCAAAAGGCAGGACCCGCTTGCTAGCTTTCCTCCTTCCATTGGTATTCAGACCCACAGAGCTTCCCCAAGTGACCTCTCCCTATTATCTCTTCTTGGCTTTGCTTCCTGCCCTAGTTCTTCCAGCTCCTCTCCTTCTTACATTATTCATGGCTTTTATTTCTCACTTAGTAATTTATTTCAAATTTCATTCCTGCTTTTACACCCACTTAACCCAGGTTTTTATCTTGAAAAACGACTGCTCTGAATTGACCAGAAAACGAAAAAGGAGCAAATTATCAGTTTGTTGTTGTTTTTTAAAAGAGTTCCTAAATTATTGCATTTTTAATTTTAACAGCTGTCTCTGAATTTGCCATTAGACAGTGCTTCTCAACCTTGGCGACACATGGGCGCCATCTGGGATGCTTTTAAAAATACTCACGGCTGGACTCCGCCCCAGAGGTTCTGTTTTAAGTGGCCTGGGGGTAAGACTCGGCACCAGGAGTTTTAAAAGCTCCCCTGGTGATCCTTGTGGGCAGTCAGTGTGAAAGTCTCCACCACGGGAGCACTGTCTTTGGATGTTTAAGATCCTTCTACCTCTTCTTTCAGTTTACCTCTCTTCCCTTAAGATTCCCTTGTATATCAGGAAAGCTCTGCTCTAGGTTTTGTGCAGCTACTGCATAACTGGGCAAGTCCCTGCCTCAGCCTGAGCCTCAGTTCTTGTCAGTGGAAGCTCCAGGCTCCACCCCATGAGGCCGTGACGTGGTATCGCCCACCAAAGCTTCAGACCAGGCTCCCGGGTTAGAACTCCTGGTCTGCACTGCAGTGCGTAGTCAGGGTTCAGGAGGAAACCCAATGAAACCGAACCAACTAATGGTGCCTATAGTCTTGAAGGGATTCCCTTGCCTGTCACCAATATGCCCCTGCTGTATGCACTGATAAGTCACCTCTTGGGACCCCAGATTGACTGTTTCCAGCTTCTAGCTCAGAATTTCTGTGCCTCTCCCTGGGGACCAGTCAAGTGTCCAGTTGTCCTTTGCTGATCACCACCATGTACTTTAGCAAAGTTTTCGACTCTATGGCACAGGCCTTGAGGCAGTCCAACAGAATTCTCCCCTCCCTGATCAATGCATGTAGCCATGGAACTTGGGAGGATCCAGGAGGTGTGGAGGAAGCCAGCCAGGCAGGGGGCAGAAAGTTCCCTTCCTTCCCTCTTAAGAACATTCATTGGTGCCTCTCTTATTAGAAAGGGTGGCAGCATGTGAACAAGAGACTGGAACACATGGATTCCAACCCTGATTGTGCAGATGAGAAAACAAAGGCAGGAAACACACACACAAAGACAGGTTTACTAGCTAAACCCCAGTGTTTTTTTTCCCAGATGTCACACTGTCTCCTCGCTGGTAGTAAGAGGATGCCCTGATTTATGCAGGTCTTTACTGAGAAGCAGGGCTTCCCTGGTGGCTCAGATGGTAAAGAATCTGCCTACAATGCAGCAGACCCAGGTTTGATCCCTGGGTCAGGAAGATTCCCTGGAAAAGGAAATGGCTACCCACTCCAGTCTTCTTGCCTGGAGAATTCCATAGACAGAGGAGTTACTGTCCATGGGGTCTCAAAGAGTCAGACATGACTGGCGACTAACACTTATGGAGAAGTAGAGTGTGTTTAAAAGAGAAGGAAAAGAAGCCAAGGGGAGATGAGAGCAAAAATGTCATAACCCATGAACTTACATTCATGACACTCAAAACTCAGTCTGTCCTGAGCCTTTGCCCTTGCTTTCCTCTCCTCTGAAATACTTTTCACCCATCAGTGAATGGTTCGTCCTTTCCCTTTTAGTCATCTCCTCACTGCCCCCATCACTTTTGACCCCATTGCTCTGCTATTTTTCTCATCACACTGAGTGACACTTACAATTATATTATTTCTTTATCTGCTGCATGTTTACTAGACCATGAGCTCCTGAAGGGATGGATTTTGCTTGTCTTTTGTATAGCTCTGCTTCAGTGCCTAGAACAATATCTGGCAAAAAAAAAAAAGCACAGGGAATGAATAAATGATGAATGAATGAATAAGTAAGTAAATCTTTGGGAAGGAGATATGTCTGCTCTTCCAGGCATGAGATACAGTGTTCCCCATGCCACTGACTCTACTCAACACCTCCTTTGCTCTGTTCTGCTCTGTAGTTCTTACCACCTTCTGACTTACTCTGTTATTTGTTTACTATCTATGTTTCCCACTAGAATGCAAACTTCCTGGAGAAAGGGACTTTTGTTATTGTCTCTAACAACCCTTGCCTTCTCCCCAAAGCTAGGATAGTACCTGGCAACATAGTAGGAATTCAATAAGAATCAGTTGGTAAATACATGATTACCTTGCTCAGAAGATGTAAAACCCACAAATCTTTGGCAAAGGCAATGTTTTTGAAGCGTGTCTCCTTTTTTCACTCAGCCTCTATTTTTTCACTCTTTTCTTTCCTGAAATCGCTCCATCCCTCCATGGTGGGCAGTGGCCTGTGGACCTCTTCCTCTCCTCCCATCCAAACACAGCAGATCTCCACATCAGCCTCTAGCCCTTACATTGATTTCTGTCACTTCTTCCTCTGTATTTCTGCTCTCGCTGTTTTAGGCCCCCTCCCCCAATGCCTTTCTATCTACCAAAGGTCTGTGTGTGCCTCAAAGCCAGCTCTTTCCTGAAGCCTTTCTGGCCCACGAGCAGAGGTGCACTTTTCCTTCTCTGGAGCTCTGTGGTACCTGCTGCCCCGTAAGTGGTACTTAGGGCATATTAGAAGAGATGGCAACTCTTTGAAGATTATGTTGGTAAGATTTTAATCCAAAAATGTGTTTTCAAGACCTGGGGATGGGTCTCAGTAGCAGGGAGTCAGTTTCCCGCTTACTCTTAGGTTGACACAAGAACCTTTAAGCATCACCAACATCTTTCTTTCTACACAATTAAGGCCACTTTCAGCTCTGGGCCACAAAGCTTCTCCTATTCTTATGCCCTGGAGAATTTCAATTTTTTTGCCGCAAATGAGGTTAGAAGCACAGATTCCAGAACGTTCCCATCTGCAGCCCTTGTTTGTTCCCTCTAACCCCCTACCTGCACTCCAGCCTCTAAGTCTCTGCGGGGAGGCGGGTCTCAGGACTAGAGGACTTTGTTTTCCCCTTTCAAACTCCTCCAGTCTTTTCTCCCTCCTCCAGAAACCCACATTCTCTCACAGCCTGCAGACAACTCTGGTCTGCTCAGAATAAATACCCTCCTTCCTCCAGCCATCAAATTAGCATTTTATGTGTTTACTTCATTTCCTAGTAGACAATGTTAACTAAGTCAGCTAGTTAACTATGTCAGCTGTAGCTTTCTACAGATTCAAAAGCCTAAGGCAGGAATTTCTACCTTAAACAGACCATGGAATTAGGGGGTCTTAAAGGAGGGTTTTTAAGACCTCCCCAATGCACTTTCTCTCCTGCTTGTCCACCCCCAGTTTTTATGGGAAGCATGAAGCAATCAGGAATGTGGGTGGACATTGCTATTTTCTCAGGAGAAGTTGTATCAGGAGTGGGAAACAGTGATGAGTGACGAGATTTTGATAGATGGAATATTTTCAGATCTGCTTAGAGATTATTCAAGGCAAACAGACGTTCCTTGTACTTCTTCAGAGGCAAATTTAATATCTCCATAGTGTTATTCTTACTTTTTATGCCCTAAAAAGTATGTTTTCATCCTTATACATAATCTATCGATTAGTTACAAGTTGTATGCTCGGTGCAAGCATCTTTCAGAGAAACAACAATATAGATGTAGGATGGCTTATGTGATGTCTCATAATTCCCCATCTTGTTAAAATAGCTAAATTCAATGTTATTCATTTACTTACTGATTAATTTACTCATTCATTCATTCTTTCATTCACTCAGTATACATGGAGTAATGACTCTGTGGGCTTCCTGGTGGCTCAGCGGTAGAGAATCTGCCAGCCAATGCAGGAGATGCGAGTTTGATACCTGTGTCAGGAAGATCCTCTGGAGAAGGAAATGGCAACCCATTCCAGTATTCTTGCCTGGAGAATCCTATAGACGGAGGAGCCTGGTGGGCTACAGTTATGGGGTCGCAAAGAGTCGGTCACAACTGAACAACTAAACAGCAAAAAACAATGACTGTGCTGAGCACCACTGGGCAGTGAGGATGCAGCCGTGAACATGACCCAGGCCCTGCTGTCGTGGATCTTATGTGGAGATGAAAGGAGTCAGATGGTAAATGAGTAAATATACAAGATAATTAAAGATTAGAATAAATGCCTTCACTTGGCCTTAGATAAGGGAGTCAAGGAAAGCATCTTGGTTTTTGAGCTAAGACCTAGAGAATGATAATAATCAGGCTTTAAAAGAGCTGGGGTACCTTCTTGTAGGTGGAAAGGGCAGCAGGTACAAAGGCCCTGAGGCATGAGAAGGCTCAGTGTATGATCTGAAGGAGGCTGGTGGGACTGGAGCCCGGTGAGCTGGCTGCCCTGGGAGGAGGAAAGGCAGAGCCGAGCAATTGCTTTCTGGTCTCCAGGCCCCTGAGGAGACTTCCTGTTTTCAACAAAACCCTTTAATTGCTTGAATTTGGAATATTCATTAACCCAGGAACGCCTGTACTTCAGATGTTCCAGACATCTGAAACTTTCCTGGCAAACAGGAACCTTTACAGGAAAAAAAATAATCACAAAATTCTGCTTGGGATGTCTACAAATCTTTGCCTCAAGAAACCTGCTTGCAGCCAAAGTAACATTTTTCTCAATATGGGAGACCTGGATTCATTGCTGGTACATTATGGAGTTCGGTAAAGTACAAAGAAGGAATTCAAATTTATAACAAACACAGCTTCTGTCCTTGGATCACATGAGCTCTTCAAAATATACCTGGTCTTGAAGGAGTGACGATCTTATTTGCACAAGTAATCTTGAGCTTCAGATAATCACCAAGACAACAGAGCTACCACACATGTGTTAAGAGATTGCCCATTTTTCTTTCTCTTGTATCCCTTGAATTTTTTATCATGCAATAAAATGTTTGCAAGAAACACTAAAGCAATATAAAATGTGACTCACTGAAAAATGTCCTATATTTCAGATTAACAAGAGATAATTCTTATAAACTATTGGCATAGTCCCCAGCAAATTCTTAATTACCATTAGTTGTCCTTATTATTGGACAGAAAGGATAAACCCCAGCTTCAATCAAAAGAGTTTAGGTATTCACAGGAACAAAGCCCTCGGGTTTTAACCGGACAAAATCTCAAATCATTTTGTTTAAGAAGGAAACTACAACCTTCAAATTGTACGTAATACTTTTATTTCTGAAGCTGAAAATATTCCTGGATTTGTCAAATGAGGCACTGAGAATGCCATCATTGGACTGACTTTGTTTACTTATTTGGTTTACTTATCCTTGTAGGTCAAAATTTATTATCCTAATGGTTGACTAAGATTATTTTTTCAAGTTCAGTTGGATCAAACTGTCCCACTCCAAATTGTTCTCAACAACAAAAAAATCTCAGCTTAATTCAGAATGCAGTTTTCAGGTTTAACAAACTCTTTGTGGTGGTGTTTGGCTCAGAGGAAAACTGCGGTGCTGTGTCCTGCTTCCTCCCTGACTTTACGACTGCCACTGTGGTGTGGCAGGAACCAACCTTAAACCTGCTCTCATGCTCTGTGGTCCGACGTGTTGGATGCCCTGAGGGCCATCAGAGACTGGAATTAGAGGCCTGCAGGTAGGATGGCCTGATTAGCAACTTCATGAACCCGTAATTCTTCAGTGGCATAACAAACAGTTACGTGCTTGTCATGTGCTTAGTTGCTCAGTCGTGTCCAACTCTTTGCGACCCCATGGACTATAGCCAGCCAGGCTCCTCTGTCCATGGGATTCTCCAGGCAAGAATACTGGAGTGGGTAGCCATCCCCTTCTCCAGGGGATCTTCCTGACCCAGGGATCGAAGCTGGGTCTCCTGCACTGCAGGCAGATTCTTTAACCACCTGAACCACCAGGAAAGTTCCAATAAGCAGTTATACAACCCAGGAATTCAAACTTGCCATGGGGTTTGTTGCTGTTACGTTCATCTCCTATTTGGGTTGGGAGATAAAGGAAGGACAGGTGACCCCTTATGAAGGCCAGAACTGTGGTAGGCTTTCCTCCATCATGTCACCATACACCTATCTCCCTCTCAGGTTCATCGGGGTAGGGCCCCTATGCCCCCACCTTTGTGTCTCCAGAGCTTTTCACAGCGTCTGTAGTCAATAAATACACGTTGAATGAATGAGCTTCATTTTAAACGATTCCCGCATTTTCAGACCAGCTTGGTTGTCTCACAGAGGGCTGGGTCTTAGCCCTCTTAGTGACTTAGTGACAGTGTCCTCTTGGATCACCCAATTACATTGATGTCCCCATTACTGTGACAAGGACAAAGCATTGCCAGGAGGTAGCAGGTCGGGGAAAGCATGAGCCATCCATACCCGTGAACCTGGCCCCTTGCAATCTAGGATAGCTACCTAACACCAGCCCTGCTTGACACTTTTTTTTTTCACACCAGGACACACAGAGAAAGGGATGATATTCGCATAGCAAACTGAGAAAAACCCTGAGTCTGCTCGAGGCAAAAGAGGCTGGCCTGCAGGTCCCAGTGCCCCCGTTCCCACAGCCTGCAGAGGCCACAGAGCTCTGCCTGGCAGTACATCTCACCCATCCCACAGGACCCGTAACCCTGACAGCCTAGTGGCCGAGGTCCCCTGATGTACTTGATGCGCAAGTAATCATCAGCCAACTAGGGGCCCGAAGTATAAGATCCGCTCCCGGCGCCATCTCTCTGTATTTGCTCAGTCACATCATAATAACTTGACCACTGGTATACAGACAAGCATGATCAATTCAGGGTCTTAAAGGACTGGGCATGGCTATGGGCCAGGTTGTACAAAAGACTCTAAAGATATCCACACTACCTTCTGTTTGTACAGTATAGTTTATAAAAAGTTTTAGTGTATCACACATCAACTAATAACCAGATATAGTTGAGGACCAGCAAACTATAAATGGACTTCCCTGATAGCTCAATTGGTAAAGAATCCACCCCAATGTGGGAGACCTGGGTTTGATCCCTGGGTTGGGAAGATTCCCCTGGAGAAGGGAAAGGCTACTCACTCCAGTATTCTGGCCTGGAGAATTCCGTGGACTGTATAGTCCATGGGGTCGCAAAGAGCCGGACACGACTGAGCGACTTTCACTTTCATAAAGTATAAATAAACAAATCTCTGAATAAAATACATCTGCTTTTTTTTGGTTGTGCTGGGTCTTCTTGCTGTGCAGGCTTTCTCTAGTTGCAGGGGGCGGGGCTACTGTCTAGCTGTGCTCAGGCTTCGCATTGCCGGGCTTCTCCTGTCGCAGAACACAGGCTCTAGGTGCTCGGGCTCAGTAGGCATGGCACACGGGCTTAGTTGCTGCACAGCATGTGAAATCTTCCCAGACCAGGGATTGAACCCATGTCCCCTGCATTGGCAGGCAGATTCTTATCCACTGTACCAGCAGGGAAGTCCCTAAAATGTATCCATAAAGTTCAATCACTAAGGCTCATATCTTTTCCTCTCAAACCCTCAAATGTTGATTCAGTATCAATTTACTCCTAGTTTACAAATAGCTTTAACAAACTTGAATTGGATTTACCAATCACTGAAAGCAGTAAGGAGGGAGGAAGTGTCATGTCCACCTAAGATGGACATAGGACAGCAGTGAGAAGTGACAGCAGCTAGTGAGATAAAATATTGACAAACACAGAGATCTGGGACTGATACAGATGTAAACAGTCCCCTGTGTCTAAGCTGATTTTGAGGGCATCATAGACTTCCCAGGTGGAGCTAGTGGTGAAGAACCCGCCTGCCAACACAGGAGATGTAAGAGATGTGGGTTTGATCCCTGGATGGGGAAGATCCCTTGGAGGACAGCATGGCAACCCACTCCAGTATTCTTGCCTGGAGAAGCCCTTGGACACAGGAACCCGGTGGGCTACAGTGTATAGGGCCACAGAGTCGGACACGACTGAAGCATTGTCTTATGCTATGCTATGCTATGCTAAGTCGCTTCAGTCGTGTCCGACTCTGTGCGACCCCATAGACGGCAGCCCACTAGGCTCCGTTGTCCCTGGGATTCTCCATGCAAGAATACTGGAGTGGGTTGCCATTTCCTTCTCCAGTGCATGAAAGAGAAAAGTGAAAGTGAAGTCACTCAGTCGTGTCTGATTCTTAGCGACCCCATGGACTGCAGCCTACCAGGCTCCTCCGTCCATGGGATTTTCCAGGCAAGAGTACTGGAGTGGGGTGCCATTGCCTTCTCCAGAAGCATTGTCTTAACACAGGACCAAATAATAGTTGGTATTAAAAACACTTAATTGAAATCCCAAGTCAGGAAGAACAATACGTTCTTCACACTCTGTTTAAGAATGCATAAAACAGTGTGATCTATTTTCGAGAGATTTCCATTTAAAGTCTTAAAAATTCATTGCTTGAAAATATAGATCCCGAGCTATATAGAAAACTCAGCCATCAGCTGCTTTCTAAAGGGCTCCAGATAATCAAAATCTTACAGTATATGGTTTCATATTTTGCTCTATTTCTTGACTAGAGTTTTATGTGCAGTGTCTTTCATTTTAATAGCCAATATAGAAAGTGATTTCTATTTTTTCTTTCTTTGTATAAGCCCACTACATTTAGTTGCTATTTATTGAAATAGACCTTGCTTGATTTTGAGTGGCCCTCAGCTCAATTATTTTTTCAGTCTCCTCACCCCTGCCCCACATACTGAAGCTGCAGTATCCCAGCTATTTTTAGCATCCATTGGGAAGTTATAAGCAGCGTTCTGATCTTTGTCTGACATAATTCAGTACTTATCATTGAAACAATGGACTCTTGTACGTCAATTAACTTGGACACAGTTATCTGACAGACAAATCACTTTCCCCTTTGAGAAACATTAAGGCTTCCCAGTATTACTACTATAGAGAAGTCAAATATTCAGGTCACTTAAAAACAAAAATTGATGCTTGCATACACAGTTTTGTGGATGGCTTCAAAATGGTTATAGCAGAACTTCAGCAAATTCTATCCAAAAATTCCAATAGGATTTTGGGGCAGAAGAAACTCTCAGTCATTCTTCTTGACTCTAGAAGAGATGGCAAGAAAGGGAGGAAACTTAATGAACACCTACTATGTGCTGGGTGTTGAGGTGTTGCCATGCAGAAAGTGTGTATATCCCAAGAAAGTCGAAGTTAAGAGAGGTGAATAACAAGTCCGAATGTCATATTCCGTGGATAGAATCATCCCAGAGTAGGAGCCCACAGGCCCAGGAAGACCCTCCACTATGACATTTATGGATAGCTTATTTTTCCCATGACAAGAAAGTGAAATGCAATGAGAGTGTGAGGTGCCATAACACAAGTAAGGCAACCTCTAAGACTCCCCACTGGGTACCATGCCCATAATTATCCAGAGCCCTGGTATCAACTTTTCCTGAGGATACTGTGAAGAGGAGGCAGGATGAGATTGTGCGAGGCTGCAGGAGCCACTTGGAGAAGACGATGGCACCCCACTCCAGTACTCTTGCCTGGAAAATCCCATGGACAGAGGAGCCTGGTGGGCTGCAGTCCATGGGGTCGCAAAGAGTCGGACACGACTGAAGCGACTTAGCAGCAGCAGCAGCAGGAGCCACTAACAGCATCATGGCCTGTCTTGAGGATTAACCAGTAAGATTATGGGGATAATTGGAAGATTGTGAACATCCAGACCAAGGTCTCCTTGATAAGCTGATTACAGAAGATATTTTTTTGGGATTCGGTTTCTATCCAATTGCTTATCCACAAATAGGAATAATGCCTGAATGGAGGGGGTCAGCTGTGTACCCCTCAGCTGACCTGGGTACACACGGCATGTATCCTCCCAGTGCACTACCCCCAAGGCCTCTGTCACGCACGTCTTTACTCGAGGATCCTTGAGAAAACATGGCCGCTCCTGTGTGCCACAGGTATCTGGGGCTTATCTGAAAGCACCTTAGGCCCGGCTCCCCAGGTGTCTCACGCTGTCATCTCTCCTCTCCTCCGTCACAGTGAAACAGGAAACCACATGGGTGCCTACCACCACTCAGAACCCCAAGGGAAATCCAGGTCACCAAATGCCCAAATTGATGCAGGGATCCAAGGCACCCTGCCTTTCAGACTGGGTCAAAGGCAGGAGGGAGCAGACCCAACACCCACCATTGCTTCTCTATTATTCTCCTCCCTGATATTCTTTGTCTCCTTGTCCCCCAGACAGAATCAAAGCTAAAGAGCTGAGCACATTGATTCTTATGTCATAGGATCAAGCACTTTTTCCAAATCTGTTGCTTATGACAGAAACATTTCAATACCCAGGAGCCAAACACAGAGACACAAAAGCACTTTCTGACAATGTATTATATCTGCTGGGAGTTTGAAACTCTATTTTGTATCTCAAAGGCTGAAAAGTCTTACTCTAAGTTTTCTGTTGTAGCATTTCCTCCTTGAAGCTATCAACCCTGAAAACATAACCCTCTCTAATTCTGGAGAGAGGCGTGCAGGATTATCCCATAATCACCCAGCAAAAGATGCTATTCCTGAATCCAGCGTCCACACACCTGAGCCTCCAGCCCGAGCATGCTGCTGAGGGAAGAGGGGAACACAACCACCTGGGCACACGTCTACCCACAAATTCTAGTCCGGATCCCAAACTCCTTTGCCTGGTAACTTCATTACATCACTGCTTCTACACTAAGAGGTAAACCCTCCAACCAACATCATCACCTGAGGATCACTAGCCCATAATTATGTAAAAACCATTTTAGCCTTGGGCTTGTGGACCGGAGCTAGGAACCAGTTTGTACCGAAAGCCATTAAAGGCTTTAGACAACGCTTCAAAGGACCTGATTACTTGTTATGTCTCCCTTCTGTCCTTTTAATAGAGCCTTGGCCTTTTAGATATCAGGAATCAAGCCCCTACCTCCAGTGCACCCAGCTCTAACCATATAATTAAGTGCTTTTCAATAAGACCTTAGGGCTTCCGTGGTGGCTCAACAGGTAAAGAATCTGCCTGCCGATTCCAGAGACACAGGTTCGATCCCTGGTTCGGGAAGATTCCCTGGAGAAGGAAATGGTAACCCATTCCAGTAGTCTTGCCTGGGAAATCCCTTGGACAGAGGAGCCAGGCAGTCTATTAATTCAAAAGCTTTTCAGCAACTGCAGTAGAATCACCTAGAAAGATAGCTGGCTCACATACATGACATCATTCCTTCCTTCATCTGCCAACACAATGAAGTTTGATAGATTTTGCACCACGAGGAAGAGAGGCGCACCATCGTAGGAGTGGATGGTGGAGTGGTTTACTGGAGGGAGCCTTGTTGCCATAAAGGCTTTGCTGAGTAGCTGTGGATGCATCAAGTTGCTTATCTCCAGACGTTTAAAGTGAAAGAGTAAAACATTGTGTGTTTACTGCTCATTTGGATGGTCTGTCTTATGCAGCCAAACCAATTTCTGATAGATCTAAATTATAACTAGGTTGAATTCTGTTTGCGCTTGGGGTCAGGGTGGTGGAGGAGAGTGTCAAAGAGCCATTTGAAATTGTCAACTTACAAGTCGTAACTGTCATGAATGACTCTTGAACTCGGCAACAGCTTCAAGAATCAGGCTAGTGCAGAGAGGTTTTTATTCTGTAGCTGTGGAATGTGTGTTTGATGGTGTCTCCTTCCCTTCTAGCAATGAGAGGGATGGCTATAATATAAAGGGTCTGTCTATTGTGCTTCAAGATGTCAAGTGCCCTTTTCCGGTGACTTGTGGGAATTCACTGTGGTTGCCATAGAGACCAAGTGACTCCGAGTTCAGCCAGGATAACTAGGCCTTTCAAAGCGACATATTCTGAAGAGGAAGCCAATATGTAAGACAGTAAGGTGACTCATCTTTCATTAGTGCCGCAAATCACGCTGAAGCCTTCCTTCAGGATCTTAATGGATGTTGTCCCAAGAAGCCCGTATTTGTGAGTGAATCCTGAAACGATTAATTAAGTACATTTTCCCTACCCACCCAGCACCTGTCTTCAAGGAATTCTCTTCCTCTAGAATTTTAAGGAGGAAAATTAAGCCATCAACTTCTTCACCATATCAAATAAATACATATTTTCTAGCCTTTTTTTTTTTCCTCTCTCTTTCTCTCCAACATACCTGAGGATTATCCTCTGGACCAGCAAGTGGTGATGGAAATAGCACTGGACTTGAGTTAAGAAACCCAAGCCTGTTCTTGGCTCTGCCCTTAATCAGCTATATGGCTTTGGGTAGGACTACTCTGAGCCTCAGTTGCTAGACCTGATCTTGAGGAATAGTGTGAGATGACGTTTAAGATTCCTTTCAAACCTAAGAACCAGAAATCCCTCCTGAACTTAATTCTCCTCTCATGGCAAATACCTTAATCAGATTTCTCTGCTTCTACCTTCTCCAACTAGCATGCCTGCTGGTATAATACATATTATAATACATATTTATTTGATGAGTAAAATGAATGGATGGATTAATGATCAATCTGCCTTCAAGACTGATTTACCCAAGCATTATAGTTTTGGGTTTCTTTTTTCTTCTCCTTAAATCAGCCAGACTCAGAAATTGATTGCCATTTCTGAATGGCAGTATATACTGAAAGTGACTAGGCTTTGGAGCCAAGACCTCGGGCTCTTTGATTTCTGTTGGCATCCCCAGCCATTCTTGGTCCTTCAGTGGCACAAACCTTGACAGTCCCAGGAACTGGAAGGTGCATCTGTGTCTCTGCCTTTTCCTGAGGCAAAATTATATGAGTGAAAATATAATCCAAGGTCTAGTCCTTAGTAACATCCAAACTGAGTTCAAAGATTTTGAAATCTCCTGCAGGCACTTTTCAAAGTTCATTTCTTGCTCTGTAGCAGACTTTGAATCACTTTTCTTAGTCAAAGGTCAAAAGAGTACAGAGGACTCTAAATTCCTTCACAGCCGTTTCTGGAGAATTCCAAAGAGGAAGGAAAACCAAGCTGCAGGGGGAGAAGGAAGCAGACGTGATTGGGTTTAAATTCTAGGTCCCTGGACAAGTATCCTCAGTGCCCTGCCCTCCAGGAGATCTGTTTCCTGTGTTTGCAGGGTCTGGGAGACCAGCACCTAATTGCTAGGTGTGCATGAAGCAAAGTTCACTTCTTCCTGATCTCCTCTCCTCCCTAGGCTACAGGCCTCCTGACCTCATGGTTGTTGCTGAAATTCGGCCTCTGTACACTGGTGCCTGGTGAAATTTCAGAGACAGAGTTTTGGGTGAAATATTGATAGAAATATTAATAACTTTATTGCTTTCCCAGGCAAAGGGGGCTCCAGTAGGCTAATGCCCTCAAAACTGTGCATCCCTTCCTGGAGAGGGGTAGTTAGGAGTCTTATAGTGTCCAAAGAGCAGGCTGTGATCAGCTCATGGACATTCTTCCAAGTGGTTGGTGGTGAGCTAAGTGGGAGTCAGCATCATCCACCTTCTGGTTACAACCGGTCTGGGGTCTACGTGCTTGTGGGCGGCATATAGTTCACGTCTTCCATCCCAGTGGGGGTTTCAGTATCTGCAAAACAGCTCAAAGGATTTGGTTCAGGTTATCTCTGGTCCTTGAGGGAGATCTAAAGGTCCTTGACTTTGTTTACTGACTGAAGTATTATTATTTTGTCTTGTTTGACTGTTTTCCTTTCTGCTTTTTCTCAGTTCTCTGATTAAATTTATTCTGTGACTAAAGTTTTTCTACAGACAAAAGGCAGGCAGAGGACATGGGTGGGGGTGGTCCTCCTCAGTATATTGCCTCTTGTCCCTGGCATTTGTAAACCTTCCACAATGAGTGGGGATGGGCTAGTTTTGTGTGAGCCAGGAGCAGTGTTGTGCAATATTTCTCTTAATCCGTGTGGTGCCCATGTGAAAGCTATTAATGAGCTCCTTTACAGGAGAAGAAACAGGCTCAGAGATTAAGATTCAAGGTACATTGTGCTGATTTGATAAATTTACATATTGCAACATGTAGCAGTAGCATCACCTTGCCCTTCTATCATGTCACATAATTATCATTTCTTCTCTGTGGTGAAACAATTAAGATCTTAGCAACCTAGCTGTTTGGAAGTTTAAAACATAGTATGTGCTAAGTCGCTTCACTTGTGTCTGACTCTGCAACCCCATGGACTGTAGCCCGCCAGGCTCGTCTGTCCATGGGATTTTCCAGGCAAGAACATTGGAGTGGGTTGCCATGCCCTTGGTGAGCTGTTGCTAAACTCCTTGCCATAGAGGTTGTACCATTTTGCACTCCCACCTACAATATGTGAAATGCCAGATGCTCTAAGCCTAGCTGACAGAATGTATTGTTCAACTCTTGGAGTTTTCATCAATCTGATAGGTGAGAAATATCTCAGTATAATTTTAATATAAATTTCTCTTATTATAAGTCTATTTGAATATCTTGTTTCATATTTTTAAGGGTCGTGTCCTGTTCTCATTGGATTATAGGTGTGTTTTGTCCATTTTTCTATTAATTTTTCTTTTGTTGTTGATATTTTAAGAGTAACTTTAACTATTTGAGATTTTAGTCCCTTAATGATGTAAGTTGCAAATATTTCTCCCAGTTTGTCATCTTTTGACTTTTGCCACACAAAAGATTGTATTAATGCTTGGACAAGTCTATTAACCTACTCCTTTATCTCTTCTGAATAGTGAGTCACAGTAGGCCTTTCCAATTGCAAGGTTGGAAATTTACCCGTGTTTCCTCAGAAAAATGAATGGGTTCACTTTTTACGTTGAGATCTCTAATCCTTTTGGAGTTTTCCCTGATATTCTGTGTAGCGTATGGATGCAAATCCGTATTTTTCCAAATGGCTTTTCAGTTGTCCCAACATCTTTTTCAAAAAATCCAACTTTCCCCATTTATTTGAGATACCCACTGTTTTCATACCGTAAATGTGTTCTCCTATCTCTTTCTGGAATTTTAATTTTGTTCTATTTGTCTTTGTATTCGTTCTTATTACATGCTTACTGGGAGGACAAGAGTTACCTACATTTGTGGGTGAAATGCCACCTTTGCTGATTTCTTTCTTTGTTGTTGCCTCTGTGTGCACACCCTGTTTTATTTTTATTGAAGTCAGGTTTGAGTATTTGACAAGCAATGAGGACCTACCCCACCTCAAATACCAGTGGTTGGGGAGCAGGGGATGGGAGCAAAAACTCCTTGTCCAAGGTGGGGAAACATATATCTGTCTCAGGCTTGTTTCTGCATATTGATTGCAGGACCGTCCTCCAAAGCCTGTGATTGTTCTGAAAGCTCTTATGATGTGTCTTCAGGGAGCTAAGGTTCTTTATTCATGAGAGATTTTTAACCAGGACAGGACATATGTGCCACAGTTATTCAGGGTAATTCTGCTAAGCTCTTTTTATGGACACCCTGACAATAAGGCATCTTTCCATTAGGACTGGCTTTTTAACTTGGCCTCTGGGTTCAGGTTGAACTAATATCTAATTATGTCATCAGATATGACAGCAGATATGGTGTGTTACTCTTACTCCAAGTGACAGCTGACTTCTTTCAATTATTCTCTTGCTAAACATTGAGTTGTGTAGCCTTTCAGATTCTTCATGTTTAGATGGGCCATATCTCACGAGGACTGACGTGATGTTGGACTGGAGTCTGCATATTGCCTCCATCATGCTTTGTGGTCACAAAGACACACTGATGACACTCGTGAGTATCTCCAAACAAGTTCTCTTAGCCACAAGTACTCTTAGCCTCCTCCTCTCTTCCCTCCCCTCTCTCGTCCCAGCCTCTGTGCTTCACTTTCTGCTTCCAGCTCCAGAGATTTCTGAGGGAAGCACTCTTTTAGTTTCACCTGAAATCTTTTTCTTCAAGGAGCAAAACAGAGGTCCATGAGGGATGGTGGCTTCCAGAAGGCCGGTCTCTGAGGCAGATACTAACAGATCCTCAAAAACTGCCCCCTCCTCTCAAAGGTCCACAATTGTCTTGCTCATCTCTGTCATGTGTTGACTTGTGTCCCCTCAAAAGACACGTAGGAGCCCTAACCCCATGGGCATAAGAATGTGACCTTATTTGGAAACAGAGTCACTGCACAGGTGGTTAGTTAAGATGAGGTCATACTAGAGTCAAGGGTGGGGGGTTTTATTCCACTATGACTGTTGTCCTTCAAAGAAGGGAACAGAAACACCCAAGGGGAGGACAGTCACGTGACAAGAGAGGCAGAAATTACAGTGCTGTAGCTGAAAAACCAAGGAATGCCAAGGAAGGCCTGCAAACACCTCCAGACACTTGGAAGAAGGAGGAAGCATTCTCCCCCACAGGTTTCCTCGGGAGCATGGCCCTGCCAATACTCCGATTTCAGACTTCTGGCCTCCAGAACAGTGAGAGGGCCAATTGCTGTTGTTTTAAGCCATCCTGTTATGGTACTTTGGGTTTTTTTGGCAGCCTTAGGAAATGAATACAATGCCCAAATTTTGTTGAGCCTGCCCTGAAAGGCAGACGCAAAGAAAAACATTGTATGTGCAAGTACGCTTTACTCTGTTTTTGTGAAACACAAGTTTTTATTTCTCCAGAGACTCAAGATCCGCTCACAGGAATGAGGTGCTGTTTCTGGGTCTCCCTCCCGTAGTGAAATAAGGTCAGCAGAAAGCACCTTCACTCTTGCCGATAGGCAGTGGTACTGGCAGACACACACCCTCTTCTCCAGCCGGTTGGGCATACTGGTTGTCTGTTTCCCACCTGGGATTATCCTCCCCTCCCCTCTCCTCTTGCTAAAGGCCCCACAGATCCTGGAGGCTCAGTTCAAG
The DNA here is from genome assembly GCF_027580195.1 of Bos mutus. NCBI lineage: Eukaryota > Metazoa > Chordata > Mammalia > Artiodactyla > Bovidae > Bos > Bos mutus. The sequence goes on along the minus strand of NC_091639.1, from coordinate 11,291,150 downwards.
CTCATTTTTCTCCAGGAAACCTGTCTTGACTGGACCAGGCACTCCTCCTCTGCGTTCCTATCTCCTATCATAATCTCTATCTCTGTGCCTAATGCCATGTGTGTTCCTTGGTATCTCACACAGTAGGGCTCCCTCATTCCAACCTGACAGTGAGTGCCTCAAGGCCGGGGATTATGCCTCTGGGCACTTGGTGCACTGCCCTGCCCATTAAGAGAGCCCAGAAAATTCAGTGAAGAATAGAATAGGTCTGAAAGTATATCATCCACCATACATGATCATCAACCCAATGGCAATGAGCCTGAAAGTAAGTAGTGAGGGTTCCAACTGGAAAAGAGGCAATCAAGCAAACATACTTGGGAGGGAGACATCAAAAATTTCCTTTCTCACTACAAGAAGTTTAGGAAGAACAATGACTAGAGAAAGCTGGCCAACCAGTTAAAATTGATTTCTCTATCTCCACTCAAATGTTCTATTTCATTGCTACTTATAGCTCCTTCTCTGACTGGGTTTTGGCTCAGGGTTTATTGTTTTGATCAATGTTTTGTATTCTGCTCATTAAAGGTATCTTGAAATTATGAAATTTTATTGCTAGCAAAGAACCTTAGATTTCTGTGCTTATTTGGAGGTAGAAGAAAGAATTTGGAGCCGGTCATGAGTAAAAAGTCAAATCCTCTGCTTATTAGCTGTGGGATGTTGTGAAAGTTGCTCACCTCTTTGGACTTTGATTTTCTTAGTATAATAATGGGAGAGTAAATGTCTTCCAGGACTGGTTATTGGGAGGATTAAAACTATTGTGGATACTGGGTGGGCACAACAAGGTGGCACTGAAAAACAGTAGTTTTTTTCATTGAAACTGGAAAACTTGTCCTTGGAATAAGTGAGATCAGTGGTTTCCAAACTCTGTTTCTTAGAATTCTTAAAGTATGAAGATGAGATACTGCAGCCTCCATGCTGGCAGCAGCTGAAGATGAAAGGACTGCCCAGTGAGCAGAGCTCTAGCCCCCAAGCCCTCCTCAGCCAGCAGAGTTCTACTTGGCTCTGTTTTATTTATTAGAGCTCTGTGTAGGACTAACTCATTAAAGAAAATAAGAGTTCAAAAAGTTTAAACTCTTAGAGTAGCACAATGCTTTTATTCTGTTTACCAAGTCATGCCTGTCTTAATTCTTAAAACTGAATATTGCCATAATTTAGAACAAAGGCCCCAATGAGTCTTTTCAAAATCCTCTGTTATTTAGGAAAATTCTCTTCTATAACAGGCACCCGAAAGTTAACTTGCAAAAAAAAAATAATAATATATATATATATATAGGATAAATATCCAGTAAATACCTAAACTACTTACATCAAAGTATTTTGAAAGAATAAATGAGATAAATGGTAGAAATTTTTGCTATAAAAACATGCTGTTCCATCATCTGTATTTAATTTTTATTCCCTTATCTTAGCCATGCTCCCTGAAATTGGGAGATTAAACCAGAGGTAGTGATTGAAGGTTAGCCAAACAAAACTCAAACTCACAAAGGTCTCATAACTCTGATTAATTAGAACAACAATGTCTAGGAGAAGATAGAACAACAAGGAGGATGACTCATGACTGGGATGATGGTGATATTATGGCAGCTGCTGCTACTGGTTACCACTAATAGATTACCACACTCCAGGCACTTTGCTGAATACTTAGATTGTCACAATACCCACAAAAAGGTATGATTATTCCCATTTTACCGATAGGAAAACTGAGGTCCAGAGAGGTAAAGTAATTTACACATTGTTACCTAGCTAGTAAGTAGACTCTGCCCCAGGTTGTCTGACTCAAAGATCAGACTTTTAATAACTATGCTACTCTAATTGTTAGGAAGATGATAATGGACAAGATAATTCTTCTGACTTTTTAAAAAAATTGTCATTTTTAATATTTTTTAAATTTTGTTTTATTTTTTGCTGTGTGGCTCTTAGTTCCCTGACCAGAGATTGAACTCACACCCTGGGCAGTGAAAGCTCGAAATCATAACCTCTGGACTGCCAGGGAATTCCCTCTTCTGACTTTTTGGACCTGCAGTTTTTCCATTAGAAAATTTAATTATACTCTCTCTTTTAGTTTTAGGGAAAGGTATAAATGCTTTATTGACTGAATAAACTATTTTAGGTCCAGTCCAAAATGACAGATAGCACATGTGTATTTGCCTACCCTTTCTCCCAAGATCCTATTGAAATGTCAATAAAGACATAAAGAATAAATCAGTTAGAATGCTGAAAACAAATAGAATGCCATCAGCAGAAATTTCAATGACTTGGATAAATTTCTGGGAGTCAGAGCGCAGATGGGACCATATTGATGCACAAAAGCGGAGTAATGTACAAGCTGAGACACGTGAGTGCGGGGTCTTCAGCCAGGATCCTCATCCTGAGAGGCTCCGGGCTTGGAGCCCCTGGGCAGAGAGAAAACACAGGGGCCTGGGCAGTGATCAGGGGAGTTAACCACAGAACAGACAAAACCAGACGAAACAGCTGGGTCACTCAGGCCCGCCTGCCACACTCCACATACAGAGAAGCTCTTTATCCTCAGCTAGACCACCAAAGACTGCATTCTGAAGAGAGTAAGATCTTCCCAAAGGGGTTGGGGGCTGGGATGGAGGCAGAAAGAAGTATTGTCTAGCCTTAGGGCACTAGAGCTCCACAGTGGACATAAATCCAGCTCCACTCTGAAGTGGAATTCTACCCCTGGATAAAGCTATTCCCTCTTGTTCAGTTGTGATGGTCCTAGACTTGCTAGTGAATTGCAGGCTTGACTGGCAAATCTATCCACTTACACAGGCTGTAACCAGCTTTCCCATTCAAAAAATGACCTTCTGAGTAAACACACCTATTAGTGAAATCCACTCAATCAACCTATATTTATCAATATAGTTCTTAGTATATATGAATAGTCAACAAAGGATCACCAAACATTTGAGGGAAATCAACAAGAGGCAAGATAAAGACTGAGGTGAAGATAGACTGGCTTCTGAGGAAACGAGAAAAAATAATGGGAGATAACTTATAAAATATCTAATTATCTTAACAGAAATTCAAGAGGCATCCTTAAAAAAAAAGTACTGGCTACTGTGGGGACAAAGTGGATCAGTTAGAGAACAAGAAAGTTATTGGAAATTTGAAATGATTATCAGAAGTTTTGAGAACTTAGTGAAAGAGCTAAACAGTGAAATGGAAATGGTTGAAGACCCAATTAGGGACATGATTTTTAAAGTGAAGGCATCTCCCAGAAAGCTAGATAAAGTAGAAAATGACATGGATAATATGAGAAACATTGTTAGTAAAAATAGATTTTTTAAAAGACTCAGTGTTCATTTAAAAGCAGGTATAAAAACAATGAAAGGAAGGATGTAATCAAAGACATAATACAGAAAAGTGCTTTGATCTGAAAAGACTTGGGTCTGAAAAACTGAAAAAAAAAAAAAAAATAGTGCAAGACTTTGAATAAAATAAGCCTCAGTTGTACATAGGCACATCTGAAGAAATTGTGGAACAGGTGGGCTAAGGAGAGAATCCGAAAGTTTTCTAGAGAAAAGTGGATAACTACCAAATAGAACAAGTATGAGATGACAGCACGTCTCTAGCAACACAGAAAGCTAGAAAACAACGCTGTAATGCCTGAAACACACCAAAAGCAATTTGGAGCCTAGACAATCAAGTGTGAGGGCAAAATTGAGAAGACTACAGATATACAGTGATGCAGAAATTGTATGTTTCATGCATTCTTAAGGAACCCAAGAGAAAGGACAGCATGAAATTCAAAGCATACGACACAAATCCAAAGATTACTGAAATGAAATCCCAGTTCAATGATTGTGTAGCAAATCTAGGAAGCAGTGAGCCCCAAAACTCAGAGGACTCTGTGAAGAATGCCTTCAAGAAGAAAGTCAATTTCAATATGAAATATAAAGCAATCATCTTTTCTGCTAATAAGGAAAAAAAAATGCCCGATAAGGACTCTGAAAAAAAAATTAAATCTATACAAAATACCTTTTCTCAGATATGAAGCAAACTAAAATATGCATCAAGTAGCTGTTGAGAATAAGAAGAGAGCATTGATTTGATTTTAGTGTTTGGAATATTTTTTCTTTGAGTAAGACAATGTAATGAATTACAACTATCTTCATTTTTCCTATGGGTCCAGTAACCCTCACTGGTTTTACAATAAGTGATTATCCTGGTTCTTATTGCTGCATAACAATTCACCCCAGAATTTATGGCTTAAAACAGCAGCAGTCATTATCACTCATCATTTCTAGGGGAAAGGAATTTGAGGGTGGCTCAGCTAAGAGATTTGGCTCAAGACACCTTGTGAGATTGCAGTCAGATGGTGGCCAGGCCTGAGGTCATCCTGAAGGCTCCATCACTCACAAGTCTGGTCCCTGAGCTGGAAAGACTAGAGGGCCGGACAGATGAGGACTGGGAAAACTTTGGCATCTCTATGTCCAGGTAGGCTGCCCGGGTGGTTTCTCCAGCATGGCAGCTTCATAGTGGCCAGACACCTTTCAAATTGGTTCAGGGTTCCAAAGGCATGTGTTCCAAGAAAGAACCAGGCAGACACTCTGTTGCCATTATGACCTGGACTAAGATTTGAGAAATGGTTGTATCCTTTAAAAAAGAACTCCTTGCTACAGAGCATTGCTTCCCCTGGACTCTATTAGGCAATGGAGTCAACAGAAGCCACTGAGGTTCCAGGGAACTGGGGATAGATATAAGATATAGATTATATATATATTTACACACACATATATGTGTGTATACATATATGGAGAGAGAGAGAGAAGTCAGTCAGCTATATATATAAAAAGAGATTTTACTGTGAAGAATTGGCTTATGCCAAATTGGGGTTTCGCAAGTCCCAGGATCTGCAGGGTGAGCTAGCAGCCTGGAAACCTAGGCGAATCGATGGTATAATTCTAGTCCAAAGGCTGACAGGCTTGAGATACGGGAAGAGCTGGCATTTCAGTTTGAGTCTGAAGGCAGGAAACAGTTGATGTCCCAGTTTCAAGGGAGTCAGGCAGGAGGAATTCTCCCCTACTTAGGGGAGGGTCAGCCTTTTGTTCTATTCAGGCCTTCAACTGTTCGGATGGGGCCCACACACAATACGAAGGCAATCTACTTTACGCAATCTACAGATTTAAATGTTAATCTCATCCAAAAACACCCTCACAGAAACTCGCCGAATGTCTGATCAACTATCCGGGCATCCCCTGGTCTACTTAGTGTTAGCCGCTCAGTCCTGCCCGACTCATTGCGACCCCATGGACTACAGCCCGCTAGGCTCATCTGTCCATGGGATTCACCAGGCAAGAATTTTGGAGTGGGTTGCCATTCCCTTCTCCAGTAAAATGACCTAATAAAGTGACAAATAAAATTAACCATCCAAGCAGGAGGAAAGCTGACTTGAGGTAGGGTCACTCAAGGAAACGAAAGCAGTGATAGTGGATGGCATTAGTCGCACACGATGGGGCAAGTGCGTCTTACAAACATTACTCTGAGTGAAGAAGTCAGAAAGGAATGCACATAGTGTGATTCCGTTTATATCAAGCACAACACAGAAAAAAACCATCTCTAGTGTTAGAAGTCAAGATACGGCTGTGTTTGAGGAGCGAAGGGGTAGTGATTGGGAGAGGGCTCTTCTGAGGTCCTTGTAATGATTTTACCTTGATCTTCATGGCTGTTCATAGGGGTGTTTGTTATAAATCAAGGAGTTGTACATTTATGATTTATAAATTTTTCTGTATGGTTTATACTTCAAAAAAAATATTAACTTTAATAAAAGAGAGTGATTGGGGAGCTGTTTAAACCTTCTAAAAAACATGAGCAAATATTACTTTCCTAATTTAAAAAATAATCAGAAAAGCAAAATTTTCATCAAGTCAGTATCATGGCAATTTTGTAACATGCAACTCAAAATAAGCAAAGCTATTCTTCAGTTGAATTTGTTTTCAGTAAAGTGCTTATTGAAACAATTCATTATGATAAACAAAGGCAACGAAAATTTTCAAGTGAATAATGAATCATTTACGAAAGTATTACTGCTTTGCATAAACTCATTAACAAGTGATAGTAAAAAGATTATAAGTATATGTGAATGGTTGAAACATTTATTATAAAATAAAGTAGTATGTACACAAGCTTTACTAAAATACTAGTTTTCATTGTCGTCCTAGCTACAGCAAATGTTCTTTCTCCAAAGTAAACCAAATTAGGAACAAAAGAAAACTTTGGGGAAACAACATTTAACAGAATTAACTGTAGTCAGCAGATACATTCAGACTGCAAAAATATTGGAAAATGCATTTAAAATACTTAGGCAGATCACAATGAAAACCACAAAGTATAATGTGTTTATTTGAAATAAACATTGCATTTGCTTATTGTGCTATCATATTTTGTTCTGGCCTTTAAACTTTTAAACGTATTTAGTGCTGAAAACATGTTTTTAGTTTATCCAGTTTTTTTTTTTTTAATTTTTTTTTATATCAAAACAGTTTTAAAGACTGAAAGAAAAAAGAAAATGAGCCAAACAAGCCTGGCATGTATATGGTTCTATTTTTTTTTTTTAAGATTTTTTTTTTTGATGTGGACCATTTTTAAGTCTTTATTGAATTTGTTATAACATTACTTCTGTTTTATGTTTTTTATTTTGGCTGAGAGGCATGTGGGATATTAGCTTCCTGATGAGGGACAGAACCCTCAACCCCTGCATTGGAAGGCAAAGTCCTAACCACTGGATCACCAAGTAATCCCTGTGATTCATTTTTTGTAAATTATTTGAAATCATGAGAGGAAAGGCACTATGTCTACACAATTATTTATTGTAAATATTTTATAGAAAAATTAATGGACATTCTTAAGCATGTAGCAGAAAATTAAAGAAGAGAAATAGGAAATAGGGTTTTAGAAACTTAGAATATCTTTTCTCCACTCATAGCTTGTAAAAGTGGTAACATGGAATGAGTCTTGTGGAAACTAATGTTGCCATTTCCTATAAATACTCTGAACAACAGACAGCAAACAAAAACAAACTTCTTTTTCTTTTAACAACTTGGTTTCTGATGAAATGGATTTCACAATAGTGTCAGGAGACCCAAAAGGTTAAATCAACATTTGTTCCACAGGGCAAACCTAGAGTTGCCCCATGGACTCTTGGCCAGATGCAAGGTCAAAGGTCAAAACACTTGACCAGCAATGGAGGAAGATAAACCTGGGCAGGTTTGCTCTTTGGCTCTCAGGATCCAGGTTAAAAAAAATGAAAGACCTGGACTCTGGACCCCTTTATTCTCATGTCATGCTGGAGCTGGGGACAGATTAAATTGTGGATTCAGCCTTGATTCTGTTACAGAGTAAAGGGGAGCCTTGGACATGTTTCCCAGAAGCAACAGCTTCCTGAAAGCATCAGAGGGGCACAGATTATATTCTAAGCGGATAAAACTTGGAGCAAATTAATTCAAGGTGGAGTAACTCCCATCTCACTTTCTTCTCAAAGTTCTGGGGTCACACCTGTTCTTCCCCTCTGCTGAGGGGGCCAAACAGCTGCTAGAACCTCAGGTTTTGTCTCCCTGGGTCCTCAGTCATCCCATTACTCAAAGCAACCCAAGAATACATAAGAATCACATTTGTTTCTTTTCCCTCCATAGCCTTTCCTTTTAGTTCTCTGGTTAAGTAGAGATGAGGGTGGAATAAACAGAGATAATATTTGACCAATGAGTTCCTGATTATTATTCACCTCCACCAATGGTCTGATTGGTCAGTGCCCTTGCTTGCTTTTAAATATTTCTCCTGAGAATTAAATAACCATTTGCCTGCTTTCTGGTTTTGAGTAACTGTGAGACAAAACTGTTTTCTAGGAAAAAAGAAGAAAAAGTTTATTAATGTTTTTGAAATGCAAATTATCTAGTTTTTAAGGTAGTTGTTTAGTTGCTAAGTTGTGTCCAACTCTTTTGTGACCCTATGGACTGGGGTCTTCCAGACTTCTCTGTCCATGGGATTTCCCAGGCAAAAATACTGGAGTGAGTTACCATGTCCTCCTCCAGGGGATCTTCCTGACCCAGGGATGAACCTGAGTGTCCTACATTGGCAGGTGGGTTCTTTACCACTGAGCCTCCAGGGAAGCCCTCCATCATCTCTTACAGATATAATAAAAAAGAAAAAGATAATTTTTTTCCCTGTGATGAAAACTCAGGATTTACTTTTTTTTAAACAATTTTCATATAGAAAGGACAGCAGTAATTAACTGTAGTCATTATGTTGCAACTATATTCCTAGAACTTATTTATCTTCTAACTAGAAGTTTAGGATGGCACTTTTTAAATTCAGTTTCAAGAAAGGTTTTATTTTAGAAGATTCAGTTCAGTCGCTCAGTCATGTCTGACTCTTTGCGACCCCATGAATCGCAGCACGCCAGGCCTCCCTGTCCATCACCAACTCCCAGAGTTCACTCAGACTCACGTCCATCGAGTCAGTGATGCCATCCAGCCATCTCATCCTCTGTCATCCCCTTCTCCTCCTGCCCCCAATCCCTCCCAGCATCAGAGTCTTTTCCAATGAGTCAACTCTTCACATGAGGTAATTTAGAAGATTACAAAGTTTTATTTAGAAGTTTCACAGAAAAGTTGTGAAAATAGAGTTTGCACATATCCCTTATCCAATTTTGCATGAACCCCTCACATTAACATGATACATTTGTTGTCATTAATGAATCAATAGTGATACATTAATAGTAACTAAAGTCCATAATTCACTCACATTTCTTTAGTTTTTACCTAATCCCTTTTATTCTGTTCCACGATCCCATCCAGGACACCACATTACACTTAATCATCTTCTCGCCTTCGGCTTCTCTTGGCTGTGAGTTTCTCAAGCTTTTCCTATTTTATATTACCTTGATCTTTGAGGAGTACTGGTCATGTATCCTGTAGCTTGTCCCCCAGTTGGGGTATTCTGATGCCTTTCTCGTTATTAGACTGTGGCTATGTGTTTGGGGGAGAAAGATCACAGAGGTGAAGTTCCGTTTTCATCATGTCATGTCCTGGTACTTAGGAGCGACATCCCTTAGCACTGTTGATGTTGACGTGGATCACCTTGCTGGGGTGGTGCTTGTCAGTTTTCTCTACTGAAAAGTTACTCTTTTTCTTTGTTCCACACAGTGCACGTTAGAAGAAAATCAGTATGTGCAGCTGACCCTTAAGAAATAAGGAGTTATACTCCTTTCCCTGAGGATGAAGTAACTGCATCAGTTAAAAGATGGGGTATCTTTAAAAAAAAAAAACATACACATCTTAAGTTTTAATTTTGTATTGGGGTATAGCTGATTAAAATGTGATCGTTTCAGGAGAACAGCCAGTATATATATATATGTGTGTGTGTGTGTGTGTGTGTGTGTGTGTGTGTATACACACACATGTATCCATTCTCCCCCCAAACCCCTCCCACCCAGGCTGCCACATAACCTTCAGCAGAGTTCCCTGTGCTATCCAGTATGTCCTTGTTGGTTATCCATTTAAAATATAGCAGTGTGTACAGGCAACCATAAGTTTGTCCTTTAAGTCTCTTTCTCTTTTGGAAGTAAGTTCATTTGCATCATTTTCTTTTAGAGTCTACATACATATAAGGGATGCCATACGATATTTTTCCTTATCTGTCTGACTTACTTCACTCAGTACAACAATATCTGGGTTGGATGGTGCATCTTTTACGCTGTTTGCGTCCCCCTATCAAATGCACGAAATCTGGTCCGAACCCAGCCAGACCTCAGGCCTCAGGGGCTTTTCAATATTCCATTCTTCTGCTATCTAGAACCTGACTTCCCCTGGCTCAGACCCCATAGCTACAGGTCACACTTTCTTTCCTGTAGCCCCTCTGCAGCCGCAGTGCTTCTAACACAGGGCATGTTGGAAATTCTGAAATCCCAGAATCAAAATAGAACCTCCAAGAAAATGATTGAACTATCTCCCTTCCCAAATTCATATGCTGAAGTCCTAAGGCCCAGGACCTCAGAATTTGACCTTATTTGAAAATAAGGCCATTGAAGATATAATCAGTTAAGGTGAAGTTGTACTCGGGTAAGGGTAAGATAGAGCCTTATTTCAATATCTGGTGTCCTTATAAATGGGAAATTTGGACATATCGGAGGAACACTACAGGCAGAGATTAGGATTATGTGTCTATAGGTCAAGGAACGCCAAGGATTGCCAGCAAAACAACCAGAACCTAGAGGAGAGGCATGGAACGCACCCTTTCCCAAGTCCTTCAGAGGAATCAGGGCTCTGCTGACACCCTGATTTCAGACTTCTGACCTGCAGAACTTTAAGACAATACATTTTCATTGTTTAAGCCACCCAGACTGTGTTCCTGTTACAACAGCCCTAGGGAATTAATACACCCTCCAAAGATGACCCTTCTCATCACAAAGAGAGAAAAACTCTATGCAAGACCTATTTAGCTCATCCCAGGACCAAGCTGAATTCCATGAACACTCATCCATTGCCTATTCCGTGAACACTTACTAAGCAGTCGCACTGTGCTCAGAACTCATAAGCCCCTGGGAAGCAGTGGCACCTTCTTGACCCAGCCTTTAGGCTGAGGACAGAGACAATGCCGAGACACGGTAGCATTCTATTTTCCTGCCAATGGCTATAAGCATTCCAGATTCCAAGTCGATACCTGGAAGCGTGCTCAATATATTTCTCTTCTCTCTAAGTTGAAATATCTTAGATCAGGTTCCCTGGAAAACACACTGAGATTTGTGTGCCAGGGGTATTTGGTGGAGAGTACTCTCAGGAACGACCTGTATGGGATGAGGGCAGCAGACCTGGACAGAAGGAGAAGTCAAACAGTGAGGCAGCTGCGTTGAAAGCCTCCACCAACCGTATGGGGAGCCCTGGAGCTGGGATGACCTCCAGAGATGTGCTGACTGGAGGCGAGCCTTTGTACTCCTGCACAGACCACTCAGTAAATAACTGAGCAAGGCAGCCTGCTTCAGGCAGAGGCAGTCCCTGGAGAGGGGTTCTCCAGTTAGCTCTCAGCAGCTGGAAGAAGACCTGCCCGAGTCCTGATGGGGATTCTGGAGAAGGCACCCCTTCTCCAGAAGCATTCACTTCAAAGGACATCTGTTTCCAGATGAAAAAGAAAAACCTCTTAACCAACATTTATTGGGCACCTAATAAAATTAGTAGACAAACGTTATCTAAGTTGGCTTCCTGAATCATGTTTCTGATAGGTCACAAACACAAAGGTAGCACTGGAGATGGAAAATCAGAATGGAGAACAAAAGTTCTCCCTAAGATCAAATAGGCAAGGCTCAGGCACTGGGATGATTAACTCTGCGATTTTGCAAAAAGAAGAGCCGGCCTGCTCTGTCTCCTGTTAGGGAAATGGCCCTGGGCTCGGTTGTGCAATAGACAAAGTTGGGCCATCTCGTCCTTCTTCAGGCACCTGTCCAAGCACCTGATACTTTGTAAACTGCGTGGCTCTGCTCAGGAATCTCAGGCTCCTCCTGAGCGTGATGTCCAGAGGCTTAGCAGAACTCTGGTGGTTTGCAGGAATGTCTCCCTGGAGGAATGAACCCCAGGCCTGAAAATTTATGCACACAGAGCTGTTGGTGGTTCCTGCCTCTGATCCATAGCCATCAAGGGAGAGGGCGCCCTGCTTACTGGTTCCACGGAAACTCATTGCCCCTACATCAAGGCAGGCCTCTCCTTCCTACTTGTACTTGTTTCCTAGGATTACCTTAAATAACTACAACCTGGTGGGTTCACACAACAGAGATTGATTCTTTCATAGTTCTGAAGGCCAGATGTCTGAAAATAAAGTATTGGCAGGGCCATACATTCTCTGAAGGTTCCAGGGGAGGATCTGGTGCATGCCTTCCTTTCTTTCAGCTTCTGGTGCGTCTGGCAGCCCTTGACATGCCTGGCTTACAGACACATCACGTGGTCTCTGCCTCTGTGTTCACGTGGTGTTGCTTCCTGTGTGCTGTGTCTCCTCTCCTCGTCTTACGAGGACACCAGTCATATTAGATTGGACTTCTGGTGGCTTAGTGGTAAAGAATCCACCTGCCAAGTAGGAGACTCAGATTTTATCCCTGGGTGGGGAAGATCCCCTGGAGAAGGAAATGGCAACCCACTCCAGTATTCTGGCCTGGGAAATCCCACGGACAGAGGAGCCTGCTGGGGGTCCATGGGGTCCCCAAAGAGTCAGACATAACTTAGTGACTAAACAAAAACAACATATTAGATTAGGACCCATCTACCCAGTGTGACCTCATCTTATCTTAATTACATCCACAATAACCCTATTCCCAAATAAGGTCATAGTCACAGGTACCAGGGATTACGACTTCAGCCTATTTTCCAGAAAGGAGGTGGGGGAGGGAAACACAGTTCAAATCACAACACTGTCTAAGGTTATGATGCCTGTTAGTATTTCTTCTAAATACTAATAGAAGAAACCTTGACAGTTGCCTCAAGACCTCTCAACATAACATGTGCCTCTTTATATTTTGGAGAAAAAAGTGAAATCCTGTGGCTGAAACTCTGAGATCTATCATAAAAATAGGTAATTGGAATAATTTCAGCCCAGAGACGATGGGCAAGATGAGCCAAAGTGATATAAAAGGAAAGGTATTTTGAGGCCTCTGGGGCCTTAGTGGGTCTATTAAATATTAAGTACCAACTTCACCTGCTGCTGCTGCTGCTAAGTCACCTCAGTTGTGTCCGACTCTGTGTGACCCCATAGACGGCAGCCCACCAGGCTCCCCCGTCCTGGGATTCTCCAGGCAAGAACACTGGAGGGGGTTGCCATTTCCTTCTCCAATGCATGAAAGTGAAAAGTGAAAGTGAAGTTGCTCAGTCATGTCCGACTCTTAGCGAGCCCATGGACTGCAGCCCACCAGGCTCCTCGGTCCATGGGATTTTCCAGGCAAGAGTACTGGAGTGGGGTGCCATTACCTACTCTTAGCTAATCACCTCCACTGATGAAACAGATAGTATCACTGATGAGGCCAAAATATGATCTTAACTCAGAACAACTTGATCCAACCTACAAGCCTAACCCTCAGCGACCTTGTCACAGAGATAACAAGAACAATGGTCCAGGGAAGACCTGTCAGAGATGCCAGTGTGAAACCCATCCCACCCGCTGGATAAACCCAACCAAGAATCTTCCAGTGAATTGGGTCACAGAAGCCTCCGTAGTGATAAAGGATCCCATCCTGTTCTAATCTGTGTAACTTTAAGACAACTGCACTTTCATTATGTTCTTAAATGGAAATGATGATGAGATACTATAGAACGGGGATCTCCAACCTCTGGGATCTAATGCCTAATGATCTGAGTTGGAGTTGATATAGTAATAAGAGAAATAAGGGGCTTCCTTCCGTGGCTCAGAGGGTAAAGAGTCTGCCTGCAAAGCAGGAGACCAGGGTTCAGTCCCTGGATCAGGAAGATCCCCTGGAGAAGGAAATGGCAGCCCACTCCAGTATTCTTACCTGGAGAATCTCCATGGACAGAGGAGCCTGGCAGGCTACAGTCCATGGGGTCGCAAAGAGTCGGACACGACTGAACGACTTCACTTTCTGAGTTGGAGTTGATATAATAATAATAGAAATAAAGTGCACAATAAATGTAATGCACTTGAATCATCCCGAAACCATCTCCACCCTCTACCCCATTCCTTGGAAAATTTGTCTTCCATGAATCCGGCCCCTGGTGCCAGAAAGGTTGGGGACCGCTTCTGTAGAATTCTAACCAGCCACGTGTTAAGATGAATCACTGTGAAGTTGACACCAGAGGTTAATGAGAAGGTGAGGTAAACTGCAGGAAAGGGAAAAGGACTGGCATTTATATTTTGCTGCTAAAAGAGAGAGGTGGGGGGAATTCCCTGGCTTTCCAGTGGTTAGGGCTCTGCACTTCCAGTACAGGGGGCCTGGGTTTGACCCTTAGGGGAATAAGATCCTCAAGTTGTGCATGGCACTGCCAAGAAAATGTAACACTAGAGAGAGAGATAAAAAATACAGCTTTTAAAAAAAATGTAAGTCATCTGATTTCACATGTAATTTCAGCCTTGCTTAACTGCTTCCTAAAAAGATCTTTGAAGGAATAAAAGTCTCTATCCTAGAGCCCAATAATGACTAGAAATTCCAGTAACCAACCCATCAGCCCTATCGGATCCCATAAACGGTGAGATACTTTCCAGCAATGATAAGGCTTATGACTGTCTTTGAGGAAAAAAAAAAAAAGACAGTGGAAAGATGTATGGCAGCTGAGCAAGCTATAAGCTTCCTGTTTGTAAACCTCCCACAGCTTAACTAAACTCAGAGTGTAATTCCTTCCCCCATAAAATGGAGATGATCAGACTTTTCCTGAGAGCAGTGGAATGTAATGCCCAGACCATAAATCCCAGTTCTAATACTGCAAAGACCTTGGGCAAAGAAACTACTGAATGTCTTAGAACCTCAGTTCCCTCATCTATAAAATGAAATTATAATAATGTCTATTCTCATAGGGTTGCTGTAAGAATCAAAAGAGATACAATGTGTTTAATGTTTTCTCTGTATCTGATATAGGATGTGCAATGTTCTTTCCCACCACATACCAGATAAAGCACCTCTAAATTGGAGACATTTGCCTCCGCTAAGTCTTTGATCCAACTCCTAGACCTGCCTACTACCTAGATGTACGGCTTCACCCAGCAGAGTAAACACAGGTGTGATGCCTCTGAGATTGTCAAGTAGGATCAGTTAAATCCATAAGTCGATGGGAACTAAATCACCAGTGGGTGATTCACCATCTATAACCTGAATCATCCATCCCCAGGTTATGGATGAAAATGCAACCCAGCCACAGAGCAGTTAACTTCATTCTAGAAATCAGTGAGGTGCAGTGTGACACGGTGGAAGCAATATAACTCAACACTGTAAATGTGAACACAAACTAAATGAACAAACGAAGGAAGAAGAGGTCATATCATTTGTTCCTGATCTCCCTTTAGTGTCTGAGTTCAAAATTGCTCTTGGAGGGCCGTCTGACTGTGGTGACTCAGGATAGGAGAGGGAACTCAGAGAGCTCCAAGGAGAAGTAGAAGTCTTATCCCTTGTGAGGCCCTGTCTACTGAAATAGTGTAAGTGCAGCTTGGCACTTTTAGGGGACATTGGAGCTTATGCCAGAAGAAAGCAGAAGAGGAGATTTGTCTCGATCAGGAGGCTGACACTGACATCTGGGGAGCCTTCCTGAAGGAACAGGGTTTGAAATTACCCAGCAGGGCTTCACCTCTCACTGAACTGAAAGGACACATTCCACAGACTGGTTCTGAAGATCCTTTAACCTTTCATCATAGAGGAGGGTAGGACCTCTGCAGCAGATCACAACTTTTGCAGGAAGTTAACTTGACCATTTCCTATTCCTTTTGCCACTCTGGAGTGATGGCTTCTGTTCCTCTGCCCTTCCCTGCTGTTGCCAATCCCTTCACATACCCACACCCACATAGAGAGTGCTTTACTCTTTTCCCCTAGAGCTGAGGCTGATATTAACCCCTTTCTTAGACCTAAAACGTTTACTTGAAACAGTGGTTCTCAATCTCAGAATGAATCTGTTGGGGAGCTTTAAAAAGTCCTGATGCCCAGGCCCCACACCAGACCAATTAAATTGGCATCCTGGGTAGGTGAAGCTCAGGCATGGCTAGTGTTTTAAAGCTCTCAGATTATACACGTGTGCAGCTAAGGTTGATATACACTGACTAATGAAATTGTGAATTGAAGCATCAGAGTGTAGAAAAGTATAGTAGAGGGAACAGCCAGCTTGGTCTGGGTTTAGTAGAGGGAACAGCCAGCTTGTCTGGGTTTAGAGATTGTCCCTTGTGAATTCCTGGAGCTTTCCTGGTGGCTCAGACGGTAAAAAATCCACCTGCAACACAGGAAACCTGGGTTTGATCCCTGGGTTGGGAAGATCCCCGGGAGGAGGGCATGGCAACCAACTCCAGTATTCTTGCCTAGAGAATTCCCAAGGACAGAGGAGCCTGGCGGGCTACAGTCCATGGGGTCACAAAGAGTCAGACATGACTGAGCAACTAAACACAGCAAGTCCTAGGGCACAAGGGTATCTGGTTCTCCCGAACTCCTGAACGTCTGGAGCAGACACCATAGCAGCTGTATTCATCCACTCCAATCACCGTAACAACATACTACAGACTGAGGGGCTGAGATAACACACATTTATTTCCTCACAGCTCTAGAGGCAGAGAGTTCAAGGTCAGGGTGCTGGCATGGTCAGTTTCTGGTGAGAGTGCTCTTACTCATTTGTCGATGGCTGCCTTCCTGTCGCAGAGAAGGCAATGGCACCCCACTCCAGTACTCTTGCCTGGAAAATCCCATGGACCGAAGAGCCTGGTAGGCTGCAGTCCAAGAGGTCGCTGAGAGTCAGACATGACCAAGTGACTTCCTACTTTCACTTTCCACTTTCATGCATTGGAGAAGGAAATGGCAACCCACTCCAGTGTTCTTGCCTGGAGAATCCCAGGGACGGTGGAGCCTGATGGGCAGCTGTCTGTGGGGTCGCACACAGTCAGACACGACTGAAGCGACTTAGCAGCAGCAGCCTTCCTGTCGTGTTCTCACATGGCCTTTCCTCTGGGATTGAGTTAGTGGGTGCGGGGCAAGGGAGGACGTGGGAGGGAGAGAGAGGAAAAGAGGGAGAAAGAGAGAGAGGGAGAACACTCATCTCTTCCTATTGGATCAGGGCCCCTTATGATTCATTTCATCTTTTTTTAATTTTCATTTTATGTTGGAGTAGAGGTGATTTACAGTGCTGTGTTAGTTTCAGGTATACAACAAAATTACTCAGTTATTCATTTCATCTTAGTTACTTCCCTAGTGGCCCCATCTGCAGCCACACCTGCAGTTAGACATATGAATTTGGTGGTGGGGTGGGGGGAACACAAACATTTAGTCCATAATAGTGGCCATGGCCCTAACAGTGGCTCCAGCAATTATAGCTTACTCAGATATGACGCGCCCTTGCTACTCATAGTGTGGTTCACAGACCAGCAGTGCCACGTCCCCTGGAAGCTTGTTGGAAATGCAAAATGTTGGGTCTCAACCCAGCCAGAGGGACTGAACCAGAGTCTGCATTTTAAGAAGATCCCAGGTGATTAGTAAATATGTGCATTAATGCATGTGAAGTGCTGTAGTAGACTTTCCTCAATTCTAACAACTCTTCTAATCCTTAGAAATTTTAGCAGATTAGTTTGCAAACAGCTAGCCACCACCCCCCCCCACACATACACACACCCCATTCCTGGATCTCAGAAGGCCCAGACTTTCTCACCCTGTGGATGATGGGGAGGGAACCTCCTGGATGTTGAGTTGGAGGAGTCAAGATGAAAAAGTCCAGGGTAACTGTATCCCCACCGCCTCACCCCTCTTCTTCCTTTAGCGTGCTCACCCTCCTCCCCTTTGCCTTTGCCTCCAAGGATTTTTCCTAAGAAAAACAATCAAGATCCATTTTGAGCCAGCAGCAATGAGCACACGTGGGAAATCTTTCTTAACCGTCCAGTCCAGTCCCACTGGTTGAGCAAGAGTCTGGTGCTCATGGGTTCCCTCAGGGTCCGAGAGGATCTGAAAAGGATGGAGCTGAGAGGAGGGTGAAGCTGGTGCGATCACAGCTCTGCCAGCTCCAGGGACTGAACTCTGCTCCTGAGAGAGGGGGAAGCTTGTAAGGTCAGGGTGTGTGTGAGAAACAGAACCAGGCTAGAGAGATCTTTGCTAAGCCAGCATCCTTCTGGGATAGAAAAGGTCACAAGATGTATAGAAACACCATACAGAGTTGCCCTCAATAATGTTCACCTGTAAGAGTGAAGCTCTGGGCTCATCTTTTTGTTTGTAGTTGAATGTAGACCTGTCAGCTGGGGGCACAGCTCTAGGCTCCAATTAATATCCTTCCAGACCAAAGAAGCAAACAAAGGACTTAGGGTTGGACAGACCTGGATTAGAATCTTGGCTCTATCATTTAATGACTAGGTTACTTGCTTAGGGTCTCTCTCAGTTTTCTAATTTGGAAAAATGGGCCAATGATATTCACCTAAGTGTTGTTTTGAGGCTTAAAATACATAATAGATGGGCTTCCCAGGTGGCGCTAGTGGTAAAGAACCTGCCTACCTATGCAGGAGAAATAAGAGACATAGGTTTGATCCCCGGGTCGGGAAGATCCCCTGGAGCAGGGTACAGCAACCCACTCCAGTATTCCTGCCTGGAGAATCCCATGGACAGAGGAGCCTGGCGGGCTTACAGTCCATGGGGTCACAAAGAGTTGGACACGACTGAGTGACTAACACTTTCACTTTTTTCATATCTAATAGATAAATTGTCTGGATAAGTGTCCATTCACCACCTAGTATTCTTAGATTTTTACTGCAAGAAAAACACAACATTCTGGATATCCAAACTGTAGGAATTAATAAATGCTGTTTCTGTGATTTAGTTCTGTAAATGAGAGGGGATGAGTCAGGAGTAGGAGAAGGTCTTTGAACTTCCCCAATTCAAAATCACTCATTTGTGCCCCTCAGTAACTCTTGAGGCAGAAGTTCTCAGATCCTGAAATTTCAGTAACTCTCAAGATTGGAGAGCAAGTCATCTTTGCTTTCATAACTCTTTACTCAAATTACTACTGATCGCACCCTTCTCTTCTCCTTCCCTCGTCTCCTTCCTCTGGTGGCTGCCTCAACGGGACTCTCTCAGAGTGAATTTAAGCTGTCTGCTCTGTACCACAAGCACATCTTCCTACAATATCATAGATTTCCCTAGGGAACTCCAACCACATTTCTCTCTAATTAAACCTGTTTGGGGCATAATTTTTTCTGGCTGCACCAAGCTTGATAGATAAACAACAAGTAAAGACTAGAAACCTGCTCCTTATAAAACAAAACTAAAACAGATGCCTTAATTATAGGAGACCAAAGAATTTGTCTCCATGTGTAAGATTATTTTGCTTTGTTGGCTCCCAATCCAGAAATAACAGTCGGGCCTCAGGTGTATCTTTTGTGTTTTTTCATCTCAGATGAGCCAAGATGAGAATCATCAGAAAAGGAATTGGGTTTTGCTGCAGACAAGGAAATTAGAGGTAACAGTTAACAGCTTAAGTATCTCAGTGGATTTTGCAAAAATACTACCTTGTCATCTAAACTGGTTCTCAAACTGTACCATGCAGAGAATCATCTACTTCAGTTCAGTTCAATCGTGTCTGATTCTTTGCAACCCCATGGACTGCGGCATAACAGGCCTCCCTGTCCATCACCAACTCCTGGAGTTTACTCAAACTCGTGTCCATCGAGTCAGCGATGCCATCCAACCATCACATCCTCTGTCGTTCCCATCTCCTCCTGCCTTCAATCTTTCCCAGCATCAGGGTCTTTTCAAATGAGTCAGCTCTTAGCATCAGGTGGCCAAAGTATTGGAGTTTCAGCTTCAGCATCAGTCCTTCCAATGAATATTCAGGACTGGTTTCCTTGAGGATGGACATCTAGAAGGCTCATTAAAACTGATTGCTGGGGCCCATCTCCACAGTTTCTGATTCAGTAGGTTCATGGTGGAGCCTGGGAATCTGCATTTCTAATTAAGTTCCCCAGTGATGCTGATGCAGCTAGTTTGGGGCCCACACTTTGAGAATCAAAGCAGTGATTCTTACCTCTGGCTTCACATTACAATCACTTGAGGGGGCTTTCTAAAAGTACTGCCTGCTTCCCAAGTCCCCGAGATTCTGACTTAAGTGGTCTGGGGATGGGCCTGGGCATCTGGATTTAAGGGGGTGACAGAGGATTAGATGGTTGGATGGCATCACTGACTCAATGGACACGAGTTTGGGCAAACTCAGGGAGATAGTAATGGACAGGGAAGCCTGGCGTGCTGCAGTTCATGAGATCGCAGAGAGTCAGACACAACTGAAGCGACTTAGCACACGTGTGTACGTGTGTGTGTGTGTGTGTGTGTATACATACTGGGAGGTTTACAAAGTAGAGGAGAAATGGACTTCTTCTCAGTACCTGTGATTTCAGGGTCATTTTCTCAGGACTGTTTAAACAATTGTGACATTTCGAGTCTCAGAGAAGCTGTGTCTTTAGCAACCATGTCATGTATGATCATCTGAAAATGCTCAGCATTTGTGGAGTATGGCACCGGGGGTTACTGTGGCCTAACTTACTAAGCCCTGAAAAGCACTGAGGAGTGAGTGTGGCCGGCTGTTTCAGTGCTCTTTGCACAGACAGTGAAGGTCACCTTTGGCGATGCTGACAGTCTCTTATAAGGCAAAGCCCTTTTCCACTTCTAGGCACGTTTTAAAACTGGTGAGAAGCTGTGAATAAAAAAAACAAACAAACAAAGCTACAGAGAGGCAGGCAGGCCAGATGAAAGATGTAGCCCATAAGATGGTGAGTGATGCTCTTTCAGGGGTGATTTCAGAAATGTTCTGCTTTTACAAGCCACTAATTCCATGTCCAGGGGCACAAGCCGGGAGTTCTCAGGCTGAGCAACATTTTCGCAGGTAAGAACTGTGTCATGTTCTGCTGGCAAAGGGAAAACTTTCACCCCGTTGTATGTACTACACGTGTGATGGTGCGTTTCACTCTATTGTTCCAGATAAAAGGGGCCCTGCCCTTCCTGATGAATGATTCGGGTGTTAAGGAGGGCACCCAGGTGAAGGCCTAGAAGCAGGTGCCTGACCTCACTTCTGGGTCCACCCACACCCCAAACCAGCTCCCCCAGGAAGCTCAAGCAGGTGGGGCTGTGGGCAGGCAGAGGAGTAGAGCGTGGAAAAGAGGGCTCTGCCCCCAGGAGTCAGGACACTCACATCCAAAGAACAGCTGGCCAACAGGCAGAGCAGGAGGGCCAAGCAAATTACAGCTTCTTGTGGTTTCTTCCCTTCTAGATCAGAGAAATAAGCATTTCTTTGGAGGAAAGTGAAAAAAAAAAGAGTTTTAATTGGTGGCCATCCAACTTGCAAAAGCCTAATTTAAAACAAAAACAAAAACCTCTTGCCCCCTGCCTCTTGCAATATATTTTAGTGTTCCGGTTTTTCTGACACTTGTGACAACATGATCCAGCGAGAAGAGCAATGGACTTGGACACTGAAGACTGAGAAGTAGCTTCTTCAGGCAGTCAGTTGACCTCTGCTAAGAACAGGTTTCGTCTTGGCTCAGCAAGCCATGTTCCTCAAGTTGGGGCCAAGCTTGACTGAAAGGAACGCGCTGGTCCATCAACCGTGCGGTCAGTGCGGGGACCAAGCGTGTGCGCACTGCAGCCAGGGCACCCGGTTTCAGCTTCCCTGCCTGCTGCTCTCTGAGTGACCTAGGGCACGTCGGGTACCCTCCTGATGCCTCTGTTGTCTAATCTGAAAACAAGGCTAGTCATTCTACCCACCTCGTGGGGTACTTATGAGGATGAGATAAAAGGATGCCTAGAAACTGCTTACATCAGAGCCCAGCACAGAGATGTGTCCCATAAGTGTTAGCTCTTCTTATTCATTAGAGTGAGTTGACTCTTTCAGAATAATATAGAGAAGGACCTACGTCATGGACCATCTTGAAAGCCACAGAAAGAGTGATGAGGAATATTGAAATTAGTTGTAGGAAGCAAGGTTTTTCCTAGCAAGGAACTGTGTGAAAATGCATGCCACCCTGGGGTCCCCCTGGCTAACATAAAATGTCATCTGGGTACAATGAAGCCATAGTCTTTTCCTTCTTTGGCTTCCCTATTGCCACTGGCCATGCAGCTTGTAATGCACGTGAAACAGTGCCCAGTACTGAGAAAGCTGTCCAGAAAAGTTAGCAGCTATTGTGGTTCTGGGCTCCAAAATCACTGCAGGTGGTGACTGCAGCCATGAAATTAAAAGACGCTTACTCCTTGGAAAGTTATGACCAACCTAGATAGCATATTCAAAAGCAGAGACATTACTTTGCCAACAAAGGTCCGTCTAGTCAAGGCTATGGTTTTTCCAGTGGTCATGTATGGATGTGAGAGTTGGACTGTGAAGAAGGCTGAGCGCCGAAGAATTGATGCTTTTGAACTGTGGTGTTGGAGAAGACTCTTGAGAGTCCCTTGGACTGCAAGGAGATCCAACCAGTCCATTCTGAAGGAGATCAGCCCTGGGATTTCTTTGGAAGGAATGATGCTAAAGCTGAAACTCCAGTGCTTTGGCCACCTCATGCGAAGAGTTGACTCATTGGAAAAGACTCTGATACTGGGAGGGATTGGGGACAGGAGGAGAAGGGGACGACAGAGGATGAGATGGCTGGATGGCATCACTGACTCAATGGACGTGAGCCTGAGTGAACTCCGAGAGTTGGTGATGGACAGGGAGGCCTGGCGTGCTGCGATTCGTGGGGTCGCAAAGAGTCGGACACGACTGAGCGACTGATCTGATCTGATCTGATTGTGGTGGTGGTGGTGGCTAATATTAATACTATCCCTACTCTAGATAAGAAATAACACTCGACAGCAAAGGGGGGATTAGATGATAGGAGTGAAAAGTGCTTTGCAAACTAGAAAGTATTTTCCAGAACCAAGGTAGTATTATCCCTGTCCCCAGTGAAAGTATTTAATTACACAAACATTTGTGAAGTGCAAACCACAGGCTCTATTTTGTGGAGAAGCAACTGATGGTGTTACCTTATCTGAACTTTGATGCTAACAAGACTCTCCTGCCAGCTAGTGAAGAATGGCTGGCAGCAGCCTTCCTCACAGCTGAGACAGTGTAACCTGCATGGGGTTCCCAACAACAATTGAGGTCTCAACAATTAACCATTGTAATGTTCACTGAATCAGGCAGCTGACACGGCCCTGTGCTTTACAGCCTGTTTCAATATTTGGAAAAGAGAACAAGGAAGCCTGAGCAGTGTAAGGATCTGCTTGTTCCCAAGAGTGCAGCCTAGCAGGGGTGGCCTAGCAGGCAGGTCTCCGCGAGCTCCCAGCCCGTGCCCTACCCCCAGGGCTGGGCCCCTTCCAGCTCAGCTTTGTGCCGAGCCGACACTTGACACCATGTCAGATGCTCTCTAGGCAGCTCCTTAAGCTGAGTAATGAGACTTGGTTTATTAGAAGCCTTTAATTACCAGCCTAATGTACAAACACATTTCTCTCCAGAGATGTTCATGCAAGCTCAGCTTTTGTTCACTAGGAAAAGCAAGTGGCTTTCTCCTCCTGGCAGACAAGATGTGACTCCAGGGTGAGATCTCACTCCGGTGAAATCCATCCTGCTCCAGCCGTGATACACCCACATTCCTGCTCCCCTACCCAACAACCCATTTAGCAGAGTGTCTGACCCTGTCTGCTGGGTGACTCTTCCCTCGCTTCCCCCTGATTCTGTCTGTATCATGGACAGAAGGGCTGTATTTAGAACCAATCTCGCTTGGATGGATTGATTCATCAGTTCCTTGTTGTTAAACCCAAGCAGGCTCCTGACAGTGACAGAAAGCTAGTGAGCTTCCTCTTTCATTCTACAGGATGACCGTTAAGGCATTATTCACTGTCTAGAAATCTCCAGTCCTCAGCACCCCATAAATCCCCCCAAAGAGAACGTTGTCTATTATTGCACAAAGAGAGAAAATGCCATCAACGCAAGTCCTGGGCTTCCTGCTCACAACAGCTAATTCCTGATGCACCTCCTCCCTCTGTCCCTTCTTTCCTCTGTCTGAAGCCCTCCCCCTATCTGCTCCCCTTTCTCTGCTTAAAACCATCCCAGCATCAGGATGGCACGCATGCATACATGCTAAATCACTACATCGTGTCCGACTCTTTGCAACCCTTTGGACTGTAGCCAACCAGGCTCCTCTGTCCATGGGATTCTCCAGGCAAGATGCCCTCCTCCAGGGGATCTTCCTGACCCAGGGATTGAACCTGCACCTCTTATGTCTCCTGCATTGGCAGTCAGGTTCTTTACCACTAGTGCCTCCTGGGAAGCCCACCCACTCCTATATTTGCACAGCTATTAAAGTACATATGGAGAAGGCACTGGCAACCCACTCCAGTACTCTTGCTTGGAAAATCCCATGGACAGAGGAGCCTGGTGGGCTGCAGTCCATGGGGTCGCTAAGAGTCGGGCACGACTGAGCGACTTCACTTTCACTTTTCACTTTCATGCATTGGAGAAGGAAATGGCAACCCACTCCAGTGTTCTTGCCTGGAGAATCCCAGGGACAGCAGAGCCTGGTGGGCTGCCGTCTATGGGGTCGCACAGAGTCGGACACAACTGAAGCGACTTAGCAGCAGCAAAGTACATATGTATCTTCTGTTCTTTGTGTGTGAGCATGCATGCCAAGTTGCATTCAGTTGTGCCCAACTCTTGGCGACCCTACGGACTGTAGCCTGCCAGGCTGTTCTGTCCACAGGGATTATGCAGGTGAGAATACTGGAGTGAGTTGCCAAGCCCTTCTTCGGCCCAGGGATCGAACCTGAGCCTCTTATGTCTCCTGCATTGGCAGGCAGGTTCTTTATCACTAGGACCACCTGGGAAGCCCCTCCTCCTTTGCTGCTGTTGTTGTTCAGTCACCCAGTCGTGTCCGACTCTTTGCAACCCCATGGACTACAGCACGCCAGGCCTCCCTGTCCCTCACCATATCCCAGAGTTTGCCCAAGTTCATGTCCATTGCACTGGTGATGTTGTCCAGCTATCTCCTCCTCTGATGCCCTCTTCTCCTTCTGTCCTCAATCTTTCCTGGCTTCAGGGACTTTTCCAATGAGTCATCTGTTCACATCAGATGACCAAAATACTGGAGCTTCAGTTTCAGCATCCGTCCTTCCAATGAATATTCAGGGTTGATCTCCCTTAAGATTGACTGGTTTGGTTTCCTTGCTGCCCAAGGGACTTTCAGGAGTCTTCTCCAGCACCACAGTTGGAAGGCATTCTCTTCTTTATCCCTCACTAATTCTCTCCTAACTTCATCTCATCACCATCAAACACGTGCTTCTTTCTCCAACATGAAAGACCCATTGTTTAGATGAAATACGTGCCTCAATTTCACAAACCTCACTGATGCTTCATCATGGAAAGGTGACTTAGTTTGACTAAGGATATTAAAAAAAAACCAAAAACTCCCTCCCTTGATCCCATATCACCCCTAGGGAAAGTCAACCCTCTTTTAAAAGACTGCCTATTCCCACAGTATCAATTTCCTTCTCTCTCCCACATCCCCAAGTCCTTTTAATTTGAACCCTATTCCCAACACTGTAATCAAATTCTTGCCCAGATTACCAAAGACCAGATTCAACAGACATCCCAGCCCTCACCTTGCCTGACCTCCTCCAGCGTCTGTCACTCTGTAGACACACTTTCCACCCCTGGCTTCTATGATCCTAACACCTCCTGGTCTTCCTACCTTTTGGACATCTCCCTCTGATGACCAACTTACATTTCTAACCATCTTTTAAAAACTGGTATTTCCAAAGGTTCTGTCCTAGGCCCTCCTTTCTTCTCATCTTGCAAATCCTTTCTTGGCAACACTTCTCCGGGTGATTGCACCCATTACAATCTGTATGCCAACAACATGCAATTACGAGACCGATTTTCTCTCCTGAACTCCAGGCCCAAGTGCACGTGTGCATGCTTGGTTGCTCAGTCATGTCGAACTTTTTGTGACCTCATGGACTGTAGGCCTCCAGGCTTCTCTGTCCATGGAATTCTCCAGGCAAGAATACTGGAGTGGGTAGTCAATCTCTACTCCAGGGAATCTTCCCAGCCCAGGGCCTGAACCCATGTCTCCTGCACTGCAGGCAGGTTCTTTACCATCTGAGCCACCAGACCCATATATCTGCATGTTATCCATGTATTTACACCTACATAACTTGCAGGTTCTACATGCTCACTGCATCTGTATCTGTTAAATTTTAGTTGCTGCTAGCAGAAGCATTCCATACATTTTAAGCAGAAAGGGGTTTCTACAGGAAATTGCATGCTTTAAAAATTTTGGAAAGACTAGCAAAGTCTCCAGGAGAGCCTCCAGGAGAGGTGTCCAGGACTGACACCAGAATAATACTGAAGATTTAACCCTCTAGGAGAAGTGCTGTCTTTGCCGCAGCAAGAAGCTGAGAAGTTAGAAGCCTGCTGTTCCAAATACAAGCTTACTTCTGCTGCATCTGTCAGGCAGCTGTGGCCAAAATCACTTGATTCAGAGGCTCTTACAGCTGGTGAATTTGCATTAGCCGGATAGATGCTTTGGGCTCTGCAGCCTCTGCTCTGAATTCAAGACTCACGAGTGGGTCTAACCAATTGATGGACCTGAACCATGGAGCTTTTGGCTGTCTGGACTGTGGAGTACAGGCTGGGCCACTACAAGGAGTATAGAATAGAGGTCAAGTGATTCAATCTACTGTGTCCCTCACAACAAAGAGTTTATTGTTTCCCAACAGACTGCTGCTCTCCTAAGGTCCCATATTTCTGTAAATTTACTCCCTCTACCCAGTAGGTCAAGTCTGAAACTGGCAGTAATACCCCTGCCCCAGTGTCCTCTGATCCATACCCAATTTATGCCATTCTACTCCAAATATCTTTTAGCTCCACTTACTACTCTCTCTCCCAGGCCTCCATCATCTGTCACCTGACCTACTGTAACAGCCTCCTAACCCCCTAACCAGTCTCTCTGCATCCAACTCTGCCTTTTTCTAACGCATTCTCCACAACATAGCCAGAGAAATCTTAGTAAAATATACATATGAACAGGATACTTTGTCTTTAAAAACCTCAGTGGGTCATTTAACATGTGTCATCTGCTCCAGCTGGTAATCACCATGAAGGCAAGTGCTGGGTTTCACCCACGGCCGTCTGCACCCCCAGAACTTTGCACAGTGCCCAGCACACAGGGCATATTATTTTCTCTATGCAAAAGATGTCGCCCTTCCTCCAGGCACACAACCCCATCCCCATGGCGTAATGAGCAAGGTTTCTTTCTGCCTGGTCATAAGCAATAACTGAACAAGAGAAGCACAGTGTTGAACGGTATAGTTAGCATTAGTCAGTTAGCTGTGTTAGCAACCTGAGTCTCCTTGCTGTTTGAACTCAGTCTCTCAAGAAAAAGTTGCCTCTTAAAGATGCATATACTGTGATTAAAAAAAAAAGTTTGAGGAAGGTGGAGGATCAAGTATTCCTTCTTGCCACTCTATTTTCTCATGCTCTAGCACTCACTCTCTTCTATCCCTCTCTTCTCACTCTCTTTGTTTGGTTGTTTTCACTCCATTTGGCCTCTCTTCTCTCTCCCATCCCTCTCTTCTCAAACATCCACTTTCTTGAAGCCTAATGGAAACCTACAGGGCCTTCCTATGGGCCCTGATCCCCTGTAAACACAGACTTCCAGGTCAAAACTTGCACTGCGTGAGTGAGGATTTATTTAGTGCTTCCTCTGTAAAACACTGTCCTCCCAGAGTGGTTTTCCTCTGGAATCTTTGTCTCACGACCCAAGATTTCACTTCGAGCCAGGATTCTACTGGTCCCATACGGTTGTGTGCTATTGTGGCAGTTCCTCTCTGCCCGTGTGTTTTGGGAAGTCTTTTATTAACTTTCCAAACTTATTCTTGGAATTGGGCTCAGAATGTCCCTGGAGGAATGAACAGGCTGCAAACAGACTTCAGAAGAAAACAGCAACTTTCTTCAAGGTGGTCTTACTTTTATGTCCACCAAAACAATACCAACACAGCACCAAGACAGGAAGCGCACACATGCAGACCCCAGGATGCTAGACCGGCAGCAGGGTGAGGGGGCGGTCCTGAGATGCCCTCCACTCTGCAAATCGTGTGTTCATCAGTCTCCTAGATGGGATCCCTGCCCGTGGCTTCTCAATGTTGCATCTCAGGCTTTGGGTTGGATGTTACTCCAGGAAGAGGTGAGAGCAGGAACAGAAGCTGAGGAATGCCGCATGCGGAAGCTGAGCTGTTTGCCTGAACAGCTGGAACAAGATCTCTGGCCTTATCTTTCAGGCTCCCTCCTGCAGGTCCCTGTCCTTCCCTTTGTCTTCACCCTCCTCAGGCCTTGAGTCATCACTGGGCGTCTAAGCAGTGTCAGGCCAGACTCTTAAATGCTGCTGAGTTTTACCCACGTTCATCCAGAGGAAGAGAATTTACCTCTGTGTCTGATAGCGAACTTGTTTTCTCCATTTCTCTGGACTGTTTTTCTAGGGAATGATAGCTCACATCTACCGTCACTTCCTAGGAGTCTCAGTGTGTAATCTGCCCACAGTGCTTTCTAGGGCCTTATATGAATTAATTTGTGTAAGCCTCCCACCTGTGAGGGAGGGGGCTCTGGTCTGTCCTGTTTTACGGATGAGAGAACTGAGTAGGAAGAAAAACTCAGCTGCTCACAGCTGTACAGCCGGAAAGGTCAGAGCTCAGATCCGAACGTGGGTGGTCTTGTGCCAGAGCCCCACCAGCATTCCCCACCCCCAACACCCTCCACCCCGCTTCTTCCCCTGCTTATCAATTCTCTTTTCCTCTGGCAGGGGCCCTGGGAAACCACCTCCTGTCTAAAAAGAGGCTTTCTCTCTCCAACCAGACCACAGACCCATTTCCCATGCGTTCTGCTGGGGCTTTTAAGTGGATTCGTCAATAACACCCCTCTCTTCGGTACCCCAATTCAGAATCAGTTGAGAACTACATAGCATCAGATGGATGGAGATCAAAATGTGAGCTTTCTCCTGCTGAAGTCCCAGTTGGAGTTTGTGGCTATGTTCAGCGACCGGTGGGCCACTGAATGCTCTCGGTCATGCCACTATCTATCCTATGGCCCCGTCTAGACCCTGGGACAGCCCACATGAAAGAAAAGCTTGGTCTGCAGAGCAGACACAATTACCCAGAATTGCTGCCTCACCCCGGATAGGGGCAGAGAAAGAAGAAATCAAAACAATAAATAACTAGGACTAGCCTCTAACTGTAGCAGGATCCAAGCTGCTGAATCAGCCAGGAACCATTTCAAGCCTGCTACTTGGCATTGCACCATTGATAGTTAGTAAATAGACAAGGTCGCCAGTCTATGGACAGCCAGCAGGCAAAGACAGACAGTATTGACCTGCACGTGCCAAGTGAGAACAGGGCAACAGCTGTCCTGCGTGAACAAAGGCAGTGACATCCATGCACAGGTTCAGCGAAACCAGCATGAAGCAGGTTGCTGGAGGGCTCATATGGAATGAGCTTCTTTCTAGAGTTGAGACTGAAGCCGGGGGTGGAGTCGATTGTGATTTCTGCCCCAACACTCAGTATCCTTTCTTTCACACCTTCTTTTAAAACAGCTTCTACAAGACAGTTGGGAATTCTCTAGTTCTTGGAGAGTGGAATAAACTATTTTTGAGCATCTGTCTTGAGCAAAGCTCTGGTGCAAGCTAGAAGGTTGCTGAGTCCGTGTCCTTGGGGCCGGGGGCTCATCCACTTACCGTGCAGCCGACACCAGAGACGACAAGCCAGGCACCCCAGCCTCGGGCACACAGTTTAGTATTTTATCTCTGTTGTCTCCAGTGAATTAGGTGGCATCACCCCCAACTTAAAAGATGAGACTGAAATTCGGAATGATCAGCATGAACCACAAACATTTCTTGAGCATTTACATGCTAAGCAGCTTAGGCTCATCGGGACAGGGAGCTGTGTGGTAATGAAGCAGTTGTGGGAACAGGCCCAGGGAGCCCGACTGCCCGGTTCGAATGCCAGCTGTGCCCCTTGGCAAGGTGTGATGGTGGGCGGACTACCTACTCTCTGTGCTTCAGTTGCACCACTGATAAATGGGTAAAAGAGCACCTGGTCCTCGGGCTGTCCTAGGAGGAAAGGAGTCAATACGCGTGACACGCGGCACAGTGCTCATCTCGTGGTGGCCACTCCGTGGAGGCTGGTGAGCTCAGGAAGCAGTTGTTTTACAGACAAAGCAACGGAGGCTTCGCCAAGCTCACGGCTGCCCAAAGTCAAAGGCAGCAGAGGAGGAGCCAGGACACAAACCCAGGTAGTCTGGCTTTAGGAACTGGACACAGGCCCAGTCCGCCAGCTGCCTCTCTCACAGCCGACACACGGAGAGGGGAGGGTCACCCTGCAGTTTCACCACGCTGCCCAGAAATGCCTTTCCAGGGCCCCTCGAATTGTCAGTCCCAGAACCTGCCTGTCTCACAGCTGACACACAGAGAGGCGGGGGTCACCCTGCAGTTCCACCACACCGCCCAGAAATGCCTCTCCAGGGCCCCTCGAATTGTCAGTCCCAGAACCAGGATTAGGACCCAGACTGGCTCCACGTTTCACTCGCCACAGCCCCCTCTCCCATCTCCTTGCCTCCTCTTTGCAGCTGGCGTCCTTCCCCAAATGAGACTTTCCTAAGCATGAGGAGCCCGTGAGGCCCTGCCTTCCAGAGTCCTTGGGGGCCTGGTCTAACTTTCCACAGCTCAGCTTTGATGTTTTCAAACTGCCAACCATTTTGAGTATTATCATATGCAAAACATGGTCTTAAATATTTTCTAATAGAAAGAGAAATGAAAAGTGTGAGTTCCCAGAGGAGTTTGTTAGCTAGTGGAGGAAACAGGCAGGTACACGAAGAGCACAGAGGCATGATCGCGGTTAGGACGACAGGAAGGGCCCATGCTGTGGCAGGGGCCCACCCCTCCACTGGGTCTCTTGTGCTGCAGAGCCTCCCAGGTGGGGGATGGGGGTGGCCCCCACGGGCAGCTCTTCAGTCCATCCCCGTGTACTGAGGAGCCCCAGCGTTCTGGGATCAAAGGGGCCCTCCCTCTAAGGCCGCTGAGCCACTTCAAGGACACCAGGGTCACAGAACAATGCCATTTGGCAGATGGCAGAAGCTGCCTGGGGGAAGGAGAAAGGCTGGCTCTGCTGCCAAGCCAGAGACGGAAAACATTTTCTCTGAGTTAGAGAAAGGGAGGAGTGTCCTTTTCTGTTTAGAAGCAGCAGATGGACCCAATATTCCAGTACTTCCTGACCGTTTTGTAGGTCATCCACCCTCTCGAGCACAGAGTGAGCTCTGTGGACCCATGCCTCAGAAAAAACGAAACTGAGCTCATGCAATACGTTGCATAGCTGCTGTGGTTTCTCAGACCCTTTAGAATTCCCACTGGGTCCCTAAATCCTGGATTAAAAATCATTCCCAGTAGGTTTTAAAAATGGCTTCAAATTCCTTGCTGCTCCTGTCATCTGGAGGCGACCTCTCGGTCCTCTTAAATCTAGGAAAGCTTTAACTGCATCTTGCAATAAAGTATGGCTTCCAAAGTCAGTTCATAAAAGGCTATGCACCTTCTACCTAGCTCACCTAGGATGCTCTGTTTCTATTGTCAAAACCATTCTATTTGTGGAACTTTAAACAGCAGCCTCAGAAAACTAACACACCATCCTTGGAGTCATTCCACCCTCTGGTCCAGGTGGTAAGTAAAGGGGCCACCTCAGATGTGGGGTCCTCCAGCCCCCAGACATTCAAGTCACCTGCAGCCACTCTGGTCTTTGCAGCTGAGGCCACAGACTACAGACATCAGACGGTAGAAATGTGCCACTCGCTGTGTCCTGATTGAGTTTCCGACTCACAGGATCCGTAAGCATAATAAGCAGACATTGTTTTGGGACACTAAGTGTGGGGCTGTTTGTAATGAAGTGGTGATTAACTGGAACGCTGTTGAAACCTCTCCTGACCTCAAACCACTCTAAATGGTGTCCTCTTCCTTCTTTGTCTGCAAAGAGAACTTGCTTGATGAACTAATTTGAGCTAAATGTCCATGGTAATGGTATCACAGAACCTGAGAACTGGGAGAAAGCTTGAATCTCACATGTAGGGAAAAACAAATTACCCATAGTCCCAACTTCATACAAATCAAACATCCTTCATTTTCCCTTTCAATCCTTGTGCATACATAATTTGCAGATCGCTTATTCAAGATTCATTCAACACAGTTATAATCAGACATAATTTTCTAGTCTGCCTTATTCAACTTGCAATTTATCATAGCATTTTCCATGTTGCTACATAGTCTTTATTCTTTTAATTGGCTGCAAAGAATTTCATAAGTGATTGTAGTATAATTTACTCAATCATTGTCCTTTTGACCAACATAAAAACCTTGATGTGAATCTTCTTTAATTGCAATGTTTTAATTGTTCTAAATCAAGGTCAACAAACTGTGGCCTAAGAGCCAGATCCACCCACCCTGCTTTTGTACTGCCTGAAGGCTAATGATAGCCTTTAGAGGTTTAAATGGCTGGAAAAATTTTTTTAAAAGGATAGTATTTTATGACACTTGAAAATTACATCAAGTTCAAAATTCAGTGTCCATAAATAAAGTTCATTGGAACAAACAACACCCATTCATTGACACATTGCCTGTGGCTGCTTTCATAGTAATACAATGGCGGAGCTGAATAATTGAGACAGACTGTATGACCCACAAAGCTGAAATATTTATTATTTGGCCCTTTACAGAAATCATCTGGGGAAATCTGTTTTAAATATACATCATCATCCCTCTCACCTCACTCAGCAGTCATACCTATGGTCATTTTTCTACTGTCAAGAATCTCTTTTGCTATCTTTCTAGCTCTCATTATTCATTTGTTCAACAATAATTTGTTAAAAATCTGCTCTTTGCTAAGTACCTATTCTTGCCAGATGTTGTGGCGAAATATAAATAAGGCAAAATCCTTGCTTTCAAGGAGTTTATAGTGTAAGGAGACATTTAAGACAGAGACACACATCAGAGTATTTCAGATTTGAAAAGTCCTGTGAGGCACAAAGAAATGCTATAGGGTCCAGATGTGGGATAATTCCTAACAGCCAGGAATGTGACATTTGAGCTTCAGGGAAGCAAAGGGAATGGCAACCTGGGTAGAAAAACAACTACAGCCTGGGAGACTATTAGCATGCATGTGTGTGTGTGTGTGTGTGTGTGTGTGTGTAAAACAATGTGACTGCAGTAGAGATGCTTTAAAAAGCCACAGTGAAGAATCAGATGAAGGAGGGAGATTGGAGAGGAGGGGGAAAGGAGTGGGGGAGGAGAGGGAAGAGGTTGGAGTCAAGCTAAGATAGGATACAATCTGACAAGGAAGAAAACCTATCTAAACCTTCAAGTTTGGAATCACTAGTGCTTTTATTTCCCTTTGGCCAAAGGCAGATAAGACAGATAAAAATTTCAAGTTCTTCTACCAGGCTCTATAAAACTTCGGGAGTTAAGAGATGCCAATTAGTTACCCAGGAGAGGCACTTCTTATGCAAGTCTTTGAGATGAACTGTTACATCCCATAAGAAATAAAACTGAATGTGAGAAGTCTGGATGTTTCCAAGAGGGCTTACTGTACATGTTGAAGCAAGAATACTTTACCGCTGTTGCTGCTGCTGCTAAGTCGCTTCAGTCGTGTCCGACTCTGTGCGACCCCATAGACGGCAGCCCACCAGGCTCTGCTGTCCCTGGGATTCTCCAGGCAAGAACACTGGAGTGGGTTGCCATTTCCTTCTCCAATGCAGGAAAGTGAAAAGTGAAAGTGAAGTTGCTCAGTCGTGTCCGACTCTTAGCGACCTCTTGGACTGCAGCCCACCAGGCTTCTTGGTCCATGGGATTTTCCAGGCAAGAGTACTTTGGGGGTTACCAAATGCAGAGCAGGATGGTTACAAATATAAATTTTTTCACAAGGGCCTACATTCAGAAGAGCAAGTAGGGTTTCATTCATGTACTTTCAACCTTCACATGTAGCTAATTACTTGTTCCAAACGACCTTACTCTTTGAAATTCCATCTTCCTTCTGTGTGAATATCCCCACCCCGCCTTCATCACAACCTCCTTTTACTAATCAGAAGGGCTTTTGATATCAAGGTTACAAAGAGGATTTCTTATATGAAGGCCAAAGAAATCAAACACTGATAAATTTAGTAAACTTCTACAAATCTTATCCATTCTTTAAGGCTCAGTTCGTGAATCAACTCTTCCAGAGCTATGCTTCTGAAACTTTAAGGTAGACTGAAGATCTTGTTAACATGTACCCCACATTTGGTGGATTAAGTTTGGAATAGTGCCCGAGACTCTGCATCTCTAACAATTTCTGGTCATACTGATGCTGTTGGTTCATGGATACTAGCAAGGGTCTGGATTATTCCAGCCCCCAGTCCATCACCATCTTCTGAATTCCAGTGGAACTTACACTCTGTTCTCTAGCATTTCAGTCTTGTCTTGTTTCCATTTCATGAAGGTTAGTTTTAACTTCCTAGACTGTGACCTCCTAGAGGAAAGAATCGTATCTGACATGCATCTGTCCCCTCAACATGCTGCACCTGTTGCTTCTCAGAACAGGCGCTCTGGAGCATTTTGAGAATTGGTGAACAAGTCATTCGAGACAGCTCAGAGCAATCTCCAGTAAGAGAACCAGAGCCTCGGGCAAAAGTTCCAATTCAAGGCATCATCCTCATTACCACCCCGTTCGTGGTCCTGTGAGAAGCGGGCACTGTTTCAGTACACAGAGCAGGTACAAATTGTCAAGCCTTATACTTGGATGAACAAGAAATGGAGCCTGGTTTTCATTCCCATAACTGAATTTAATCATGGGCAAGCATGCGTGTGTGCTTAGTCACTTCAGTCGTGTCCTACTCTTTGCAACCCTGTGGACTGTAGCCCACCAGGTTCCTCTGTCCATGAGATTTTCCAGGCAAGAATACTGGAGTGGGTTGCCATGCCCTTCTCCAGGGGATCTTCCCGGCCCAAGAACTGAACCTGCGTCTCTTACATCTCCTGCATTGGCAGGCAGTTTCTTTACTGTTCGCGCCACCTGAATTTAATTATAATGTCAATCTTTGCCTTCTGCTTGATTGCATAAAATATTATCTTGACCACATTTAGGTAAACCCAGTTACTTCCGGGTTTCTTTGACCCTGTAGGATTTTCCCTCTGCCTCTGTCTCCCCTATTGGAGAAGGAAATGGCAACCCACTCCAGTGTTCTTGCCTGGAGAGTCCCAGGGACGGGGGAGCCTGGTGGGCTGCCATCTATGGGGTCACACAGAGTCGGACATGACTGAAGTGACTTAGCAGCTGTCTCCCCTTGTCAACTTTCCTCATTGGCATTCACCGCCTCTGTCACCACTGCCATTCGTCGTCTTCATTCCTCTTTTTGACCCCCACTATACCCAGGGGTCCTTTTGTAATTTCATAGCCCCCCTGTAAGGCTCGAGTACTTTCAAGGTCTGGAAGCCTGCGCCAAGGTCCAGTTTCAAGCACGGAAGTCTAGGGGTGATTAGAACAGAATATTAGCCATGAACCTGAAACACAGCACAGGAGGCGGCCTTCTCCTTGCTTTACAGGAGCTTCTTATTAAGAGAAAAACAGAGAGTTCCCAAATAATGTGAGCCTAGGTGAGTGAACATGTTTAGCAGTTGACATGGTATTTAAAGGCAGACTGAACAGAATAAATACGAAACTCAAGCTTTAGAGCTTCTCGATTGCACCAGCCCCCTTTCAAGACTCTTATCTGCTTCAGTTATCAAGTGGGGGGTCCCACTGTTCACCCCTTGCAAAATCAATACACACAAATGTTGGTAGCAAAAGAAAGGTGCCTTTAGTCAAAATGCTGGCAATCTGGGGAGATGGTGGACTCGGTGTCCCACAAAAACCACCTCTGAAGATTCTGCTCGGCCATGGAAGCTTTAGAGGGAGACAGGGAAGTCATCTCAGTTAATCACTAAGATGGAGGGGGGGTCAGAGTCGTCGCCACCCCCTACTGTGTGCAGGTTTGTCGACTCCTCATGATCGTCCTTCAGTTGTTATCTTGCCCACAGTTTGGTCACAGTTTGTTTAGGAGATTATGAAGGGGAAGCTAGGGCAGAGATCTGGTTATCTATTAATTACTTATTCTTCATTTATTTGATCTGCGGGAGGAACTGACAAGTTAGGCAAGGTATTGTGTGATTAAAAGATTTGAAAGATGTGCTTAGGCAGGAGTTGAGTAAAGTGTAGGGATGCCTGGTTGAACAGTCAGTTACAACACAGTTTTGCTAAAGTGACAAGAAATGGGGTTTCCTGCTGAGGGTGGTTTCTTGAAAGGAACTGCAGACAGGTTCTTTTTCTCGAAAAGGGCCCCTCAGGTTGTATAAGCTTTAATTTGCAAAGATCTGCCCCTGGTGTATTATGGAAGAACTGAGTGTGGTGGTTGGTAGTGATGATATTGGTGAAGAGAGAGGCTCAGTGTGACATGCCAGGTGGACATGGGTCAGAATGCACTGTGTTCCCCTCAGAACCAGGTATTTCTCTTCTCCATCGTGCAGGTCTGTGACCAGCCCCATTATCCACTCAGTATTGGCCTCGGTCCCCACTCCCCCGCCCCAGTCACACTGGCTCCTCCCTTAGTCACCAGTGGAATACATTCCATCTCAGGCATGTGTTCAGCCCAAGTCTCCTTTCCAGCCCCACCACCATCCTCATAGCTCAGGCTGTGTCACACCTAATTCCAAACCACAGACTGCCAACGGGCTCCCTCCAGCCTCGCCCCTGATCTCCTCCTGGTGCTGTTTCTCTGGAGAACCCTGACCAATGCAGCATCTAATACACATTTGTAAGATGAATAAAGCTGCAGTGAAAAGAGCGATCCTGTACATTCAGGAATGTCGCTGGGCCTCTGACATGTTACACCTACAGCAAAGAGCATGGCCTTGGAGACTGATTCCGTGAGCAATTCTCTGTTTATAAGGCAGGCAAATCCACTCAATCGAGGGAGAATGAAGGGGACTTGTGGGAAGGATACAGAGACCCTCCCTGAACCCAAGGGCAGGAAGCAGAGCCGAGCCTCCGGAAAACGGACATCACAGGGCAGTGTCTATCTTTCATCTCCCTAGTCCGGAGGGACCAGGCGCCCTCACTTCCTGCCTGTCTTTTCTGCTCTCCCATGGATGGCCAACTTGCTCTGCAAACTGCACCCCCAAATACAGGCACGCTTGAAGGCACTGGGGGTTAAAGCTTCAACATATGACTTGGGGGGAACACAGGTCAGTGCATAACATACCGCTTCCGACAGGGAATCCAAGTGATCTGCTTAATCTGAGGTTCCTCTTCAAGAAAGTGGGACAGTATTGCCTCATAGGATTCATATGGAGACTGAACGAGGGGATGGACATGACCCACGAATGACAGCTCTTCTCCCTACTGTCTTCCCCCAGATGGGCAGGCAGGGCACCCACGTCCTGAGCTTCAGAGCCGTCCTTGTTTCCCACCAGATGGCTTTGCTCCTGCCCTCCTCTTCCATCTTGGGTTAATCACGGTCACTGCATATTCTCACCTTACATGGAATAAGTAGGGTTATTTTAAACATCAATTTTATTATCCAGTTATGTTAATGGTGCGTGAAATAACATGTGAAGAGCCCATTAAACATTGTGAAAGAGTTTCCATTTCTTAAAAATGAGAGGATAATAAGAGAGGCCCACATAATTCACTGCTGAGGGGGAGAGAGAGGCTGACTTTA
The DNA here is from genome assembly GCF_027580195.1 of Bos mutus. Taxonomy (NCBI): domain Eukaryota; kingdom Metazoa; phylum Chordata; class Mammalia; order Artiodactyla; family Bovidae; genus Bos; species Bos mutus. The sequence continues at coordinate 11,253,693 of NC_091639.1, read as the reverse complement.
ATCTTCAAATGCCCTTCTAGGAGGCACAACTTTCAGAACTCGAAACTCAGCATTTCAAAAGAATTTGGGGAACAGCTGGCCCTCCTAGGTACAATCCCAGAAGCATGTTCCAACCAAGAAATAATTAACAGTGTGGATAAAAGAGCACAGGAATAAAAATTAGTACCTTGCATCAGAGATGAATTTTGACCCAAAATGGAATTTTTTTTCTTTCATCAAATTCTGTTCTGCTGCCTGACTCACACGTACCTCACTGTAAGACCACAGTCTGTCAGCCCCAGCTATCAATATAACCTGTTTAGAAAAGGCCGAAGGAAAAACCCATCCACAACGTCTACCCAGATCCTCGTCCCCACCCACTGCAGACTAATACCAGTACAGCCCTGGGCTCTCAGGAACTCCAGGGAGCAATGGATTCTAATTGCCTGTGCATGAACCTATGATGGCCATTTACTCATTTCTTCAGAAAGTTTTATGTCCTAAAATTATAGATTCCTACTTTGTGCTCCTGGCTTCTCAGAGGACTCCACCCTCCCCTGAATTTCCTTCTATCACATGGTCACCACTGCTCTGGACCTTTGCTGGCTTCTCATCTTCCCGACCCTTTATCATCAGATACCCTAGCTAGCTAGCTAGCTAAGTCGCTTCAGTTGTGTCCGACTCTGTGCGACCCCATAGACGGCAGCCCACCAGGCTCCCCCGTCCCTGGGATTCTCCAGGCAAGAATACTGGAGTGGGTTGCCCCTAGGACCTGGAATTCAGCTTCTTTCCTTCTCTGTTGACAGTCATTCCCTTGGTGCTTCCATCCAGTCTCACGGTCATTAATATCAGCTATAAACTGACAACTTCAAGATTTAGTGCTGTCTCTCCAGGACTCCAGACTCATATGTCAAGCTGCTTACTGGGATGCCCAACAGGCATCTGAAATGTAACTTTCCCAAAATCTTCTTTGCTGATCTTCTCCCGCAAACTTGCTCCATCCACAGTGTTCCCCATCTCACTCAATGTCAAGTAAATCCTTCCTGTTGCTCAGGCCAAGGCCAAGAATTCATGATCCATTCTATTTTTAAAAACTTATTTATTTTTGGCTGCTCTGCTTCTTTGCTGCTGTGTGCAGGCTTCTCTAGTTGAGGCGAGTGGGAGCTACTCTTCACTGTGGTGCGTGGGCTTCTCACTGCTGTGGCTTCTCTTGTTGCGGAGCTCAGGATCTAGAGTTCAGGCTTCAGTAGTTGCAGCACGTGGGCTCAGTAGTTGTAGCTCAAGGTGGGTGGGTATCTAAGCACATGGGCTTAGTTGCTCCATGGCACGTGGAATCTTCCCAGACCAGGGATCAAACTGGTATCCCTTGGATTGGCAGGCAGATTCCTATTCACTGTACCAGCAGGGAAATCTTTGATCCATTGTTGACTCATTTCTTTGTTTTACACTCAACTCCCAATCCAACAGCAAATCCCGTTAACTCCACCTTTAGAATATAATCCTGGGACTTATTCCTTCTCACCACAGCCCCGTCCCTGGCCCAAGCCACCATGTCTCATCTTGACTTTTGCTCTGTCTTTGCTCCCCTATAGACTACTCTCCACACAGTGGCCAGAGAGATTCTTTTAGAACATTAGCCAGACCACATCACTCCTCTGCTCTGCCCATCGGTGGCTGCCATTTCACTGAGAACAAAGGCTGGAATCTGTAGAATGACCTCAAGGCACTACGGTCTGGGCCCCCCACCATCACTCCTCCAATTTCCTCTCCTCCTCTCCCCTTCCTTCACTGTGCTCCAGTGACACTAACCTTCTCTCTCTTCTTTAACCCCTGCCAGGGGTGCTCCTCACACAACATCTTCCTGTTCTTTACCTGCAACAGGGCTAGAAAACAGGGCTGGAATCTGCCTGGACCATGAATACATAGCTGGATTCCTTTCAGTCTCTTATGGACTTGATGAAGTGTCCTCTTCTCTGTGAGGTCTTCACTATTCAATATAATAGTCACTTCCCAACCTGTACTAGACTTTCCCCCATTCCAGCTGTGTTTTCTCCTCTGCCTTTATCACCATTTGCATACTGGATATTTCCTTACACGTTGTATTTACCTGCTGTCTGTTACACTGAAATGTAACCTCCATGGAGTCAGGGCTTTGTCTCTTTTGTTCACTTTTGTCCACCCAGATAAACCTATTGTTTGGATCTATGAATAATTGTTGCTGCTGGAAAATTCTCTAGAGAATATCTAATCCAGCTACTTCTATGATAGCTGAGAAAGCTGAAACAAATCCAGTAACAACTTGCTCAATATTACATAATTTGTTAATGGTAGAGCTGAGATTACAACAGGTTTCCTGACTCTGAGTCCAGCCCTTTGTCAAGTAAAGTATCATCTATTTTCTGTCCAAATGGATTATTATAATGTTTGGGGACAGAGATTATGGCCTCAAACTTCTCTCTAGTCATAGAAACCAAAACAGTTGAAAATAATGATAGACTTCAGAAGCAAACTCAAATCATTAAGAGTATTAGAGAGACATTTTCCCATGAGCTTTAGAGTGCACATGCCTGACTTATTAGTCAGTTTCTAACAGAGAGATGATAATAATACCAGTAAGAGTCACCACTACCCAGTACCCAACAAATAGCAGGTCTATATACATTGCCTCATTTAATTTTTGTAACAACATCTAAGGAAAATATTATTTCATTTCCATTTTATAGATGAGTAAATTGAGGCACAAGGAGGTTAAACAATTTGTCCAACTCCATACAATTAATAAGCAGAGTTGGGGTTCAAGGCCAAATCTGGCCCTCCATCTGTTTTTTTTTAATAAAGTTTTATTGAAACATATCCTGTCCCTTTGTTTACATATCCTCTATGGCTGCTTTTGCACAATACCAACAGAGCTGAGTAGTTTCGATAAAGACCCTGTGACCCACAAAGCCTAAAACATTTACTATGTGATCCTTTACAGAAAATGTTTGCCAACATCTGGGCTAGCACAGGTGGTGCTCAGAAAAACAGCTGTAAAAGGAAAAGGAAAATTCTGAGGAAGTAACACAGCATAGCTATTAGAAATTATCTAAGGCCTGGAGACCAGTGTAAAAGCTAATGAGAAGTTCAGCAGGTTTGGGCTATCTCCTCAAGGAGGCTGAACAAACTCCTAAAAGGCCAGCCATGGGGAACAAGTATCCCAAGATAGCAAAACCCTGTGTTCTCTCTGTCTCTCCAAAGATAGGTCAATAGTCTACCTTCCCCCAAGACAAGATCAGCAGCAAAACCTTTTCACTCATGGGATTTAGTGTCTAATAAATCACCTCATGGGGAAAGAGTAACCTGGCCCTTTTGTCTTGGTTTCTTCCTTGAAATTTTAACTCCCAAGTGCTCTAGGGCAGTAGTTCCCAATCACTGGGGCTTGTCTCTAAAGAGCTTTCTCCAGTCTCTCATGAAACAAGGGAAATAAAGCAGATCTTTCATAGCATTCACAATGCATCCTTTATTCTAGACTCTGTGCTCCCCCTTTGGGGTTTGAAGATGTCCCCATCCTGTATGAACTGATGGTGACAGTGGTTGGTAGCTGGCTTATTTATTAATTCTCTTGTGCCTTCATTTGACCAAAGAAAAAGTTGGCAGCCAAACTTACTTTTTAAAAATTTTCCTGAAAATGTACAAGCCCTAAAGAGTAACCATCTGGGCTGCGTTACTCTGAGAAGTGCTTGTGATAGCTCAGCTTTCCTGCACGAGGCACCTGCCGTCAAGGGTCGCTGCTCTCAGGTGATTTGCCTCCAGCAAATGCTGATGGCACGCACCCCTGGCACTCTGCTCCAGGATGGCCACTTGGCTCCCTTCCCTGTGGTCACACTGTCTGCTCATAGCCACAGAAACCAGACTGGAGTTAGCCTAAGCCAAAGAAGGAAAGCATTGGCTCACAAATTCTAGCTGTTGAAGGGACAGGAAGGGGTTGGCCTCAGGGCTCATATAAGCAAGGGCCTCCAGCCCTGTGGGATTACCTTTTCCATTTCTTGTCTCACTTTCTCTGTACTCCATCATTATTTCCTCATGAACTCGAGGGCTTTTAGCAGCTCCAGGCTTCCCTCTCTACAGCTTTGGAAGTACAGCAAAAATGGCAGGTTTTGGTCAGCTCTGGTTGAAGAGCCCCAGAGGGACACTGTGCTCAGCTTTACTGTGGATTACAGGCCCGCCCCAACAAAAGGATGCTTGAGTGTGTGCCAGATAGCCTCGTGGCTCCCTCCCTACCTCCCTAAGGTCTCTAAGGTCTTTACTCAAAAGCTCCTTTGTTAGTGAGGCCATCCCTGGCTACTCTACCTAAAATTGTGCTCCTCATCACCTGGTTCAGTTCTGTTCAGTTGCTTAGTCATGTCTGACTTTTTGCCATCCTGTGGACGGCAGAATGCCAGGCTTCCCTGTCTATCACGAACTCCCAAATCTTGCTCAAACTCATGTCCGTCGAGTCAGTGATACCATCCAACCATCTCATCCTCTGTCATCCCCTTCTCCTCCCACCCTCAATCTTTCCCAGCATCAGGGTCTTTTCCAATGAGCCAGTTCTTCACCTCAGGTGGCCAAAGTATTGGAGCTTCAGCTTCAGCATCACTCCTTCCAATAAATATTCAGGACTGATTTCCTTTAGGATTGACTGGTTGGATATCCTTGCTGTCCAAGCGACTCTCAAGAGTCTTCTCCAACACCACAGTTCAAAAGCATCAATTCTGTGGTGCTCAGCCTTCTTTCTGGTCCAACTCTCACATGCACACATGACTACTGGAAAGACCATACCTTTGACTACACAGAGCTTTGTTGGCAAAGTAATGTCTCTGTTTTTTAATATGCTGTCTGGGTTGGTCATAGCTTTTCTTCCAAGGAGCAAGCATCTTTTAATATCATGGCTGTAGTCACCATCTACAGTGATTTTGGAGCCCAAGCAAACAAAGTCTGTCACTGTTTCCATTGTTTCCCCATCTATTTGCCATGAAGTGTTGGGACCAGATGCCATTATCTTAGTTTTCTGAATGTTGAGTTTTAAGCCAGCTTTTTCACTCTCTTCTTTATCTACTTGCAATAAAGTGATGGGACTTGATGCCATGATCTTTGTTTCTTGAATGCTGAGTTTTAAGCCAGCTCTTTCACTCTCCTTTTTCACTTTCATCAAGAAGCTCTTTAGTTCCTCTTCGCTTTCTGCCATAAGGTGGTGTCATCTGCATATCTGAGGTTATTGATATTTCTGCCTGCAATCTTGATTCCAGTTTGTGCTTCATCTAGTCTGGCATTTTGCATGATATACTCTTCATATGAGTTAAATAAGCAGAGTGACAATATACATCCTTGACATACTCCTTTCCCAATTTGGAACCAATCCAAAACTCTTCCATGCCCAGTTCTAACTGTTGCTTCCTGACTGGCATACAGATTTCTCAGGAGGCAGGTAAAGTGGTCTGGTATTTGCATCTCTTTAAGGATTTTCCAGTTTGTAGTGATCCACACAGTCAAAGGCTTTAGCGTAGTCAATGAAACAGAAGTAAATGTTTTTCTGGAATTCTCTTGCCTTTTCTATGATCCAACAGATATTGGCAATTTGATCTCTGATTCCTCTGCCTTTTCTAAATCCAGCTTGAACATCTGGTCACCCAAACTTCCCCAAATTTCTCTTTTCCCCTTATCCTGCTCTATAATTTCCATTAGTGTATATCATCTCCTAATATATAATTCACTAACTTGTTTATTGTCTGGCTCCTCCCACTATAATGCAAGTTCCATGAAACAAGGATCGTTGTCTATTTTGTTTATTACTATGTCCCATTGTCTACAATAGTGCCTGGCACACAAGGACTCAATGAATGTTTCTTTTGTTTGTTGATTGTTAATCTTCCTTTTATTGTTGTTATTTAATGGCTAAGTCATGTCCAACTCTTTTGCGACCCTATGGACTGTAGCCCGCCAGGCTCCTCTGTGTGTGGGATTTCCCAGGCAAGAATACTGGAGTGGGTTGCTGTGCCCGCCTCCAGGGGATCTTACTGACCCAGGGGTTGAACCCGTGTCTCCTACATTGCAGGCAGATTCATTTACCTCTGTGCCACGTGGGAAGCCCAATAGTCTAGATTACTAGACTATAATCTTCTCATAGGGTGGGAATCTTGAAATCTGTTTTGTTTTAATCAACAAGTCCCAGTGCCTAGAATAGTGCCTGATACCTAGAGGACCCTCACTGAATACTTGTTGACTGGAATCAGTGAATCACTGTGTCTGTGCAGATGGCCAGTCATAACTTTCTGTCTCCACTGGCTACACAGCTTCACCGATTCACTTCTGAGAAGTGGATTCCATTGTGCTCAATAAATATCCACTGTGCTTTCCTAACTTGGAGTGAGGTGAACTTGAATTTGACACTCTAAGGCTGCAGAAGGTTATAGCTGGGTACAAAGCAATAAAACATGGCTGTCCATATGAATCATAGTACAGTGAGGGTGGATACAATTGAGCCAGAGTTGAGAAGTGAACTTGACATAAAACACCAGGCTTTAAAGCAGTTCTTCGACCTTTTGGGCACTTCCAATAACTTTCTGCTTCCTGGCACTTCCTGCCAGGATCCTTCTGCACTTGTCTCAACCTTGTATTTCAAGAAAAGTGCAGGTTTCAATTGATAAGCACTATTAGAGCCATGCTAATACTACTCTGGATATGTGTTAGCTGTCATCCTTTATGTTATAAACATTACAATTTTGTTCAATTCTTTAATATCTCCATATGCAAACCTTCTATTAAACCAAACCTTTGATCTCCCCCTACTCTGAATGTCTTCCTATGACCTGTTGCCATGGAGATGATCACATATGCCTCATGTAATTATGTAAACAGCAGATAGTTCTGTCCATCTTATCTCACATATAGGCTGTTTCATTTTTCCTTTTCTGCTGGTAAGTTTTCATCTTAGCTTAGGTGAATTTACAGCACCATGCTTAAGGACTCAGGTGTTTTAAGTCAACAACAAAATTAAATTTCTCTTGATGAATTAACTAGACTCCTCCTAATTCAATATTCAATTAATTTGAAAGTGGAAGAGACCATCTTTAACAAGCTGGAACCCAAATTCACAAAGAGATCAGAGTTTCTATTTCAGTTCAATTATCTGAAACTTAAAACTGTCTTATTAGAGTTAAGATGATAAAAAATACGTATTTTAAAAATAACAGTTATTCCCTGGAAATAGAATCTGGAGAATAGTAGATGGCTGCTATAATAGCTCTTATGTATGTATGTATGCATGTTAGTCGCTCAGTCATGTCCCACTCTTTGTGACCCCATGGACTGTAACCCACAGGCTCCCCTGTCCACAGAATTCTCCAGGAAAGAATACTGGGGCACGTTGCCATTCCCTTCTCCAGGGGATCTTCCCGACCCAGGGATCCAACTTGGATCTCCTGCTTTGCACGCAGATTCTTCATTGTTTGAGCCACCAGGAAAGCCTCTTAAACATAGCCAAACAACTCAAAATACCTATCTTTCTTACTCTTTATGAGCAGAGTTTCCAGATAAAATACAATGTTTAGAACATACTTTACTTAAAAATTAATTGTAGTTTATCTGAAATTCAAATTTAACTGAGCATTCTGTATCTTTATTTGTTAAATATGGCAACTCTATTTATGAGACACAGTTGGCCATCAAATACTCCATACGCCATCCAAATTTTTCCTAGTTACCAGGAAAAACTAAAGAATCTCTATTTCTATTAGTAAGAGAGGGAGAAATGTCACTCAGGAATCTATGGGTTTGCGGGGGCATCAAAGACCCTGCTCAGATCATGGGTGTTTGTTCAACACAACACAGAACCGCTAACCCTTGGTGTAGCAACTAAAGACCCTCTATCCAGTTTCATGCAGAATGGGAGTGAGGAAAATAGTTATAATTAATGTCTAATGGACAAGTGGTCCTTTCATGATACGGGGCTGTTTTCTAACACACATTGTAACTCTTTCAATGTTGGTAAAAGAAATGCTACAACGTTCTCTTGGGTTTGTGCTTCTGATTACTCTGGAGTAGAGTCCAGAGAACAGTTCTAGCCCCTACACTCTCACTCACTGGGTAGACTTGGGAACATTACCGGCATTTTGTGGCTCTCTTTGAGCCTCCTTTTACAGTTTTTCCTATGAAATGGGAAAGATACTGGCCCAGTCAAACTTGTGTTGCTGTTGTTCTCAAATAAGATTATCAGATGATAGTATAATTTATATGACAATTACAAAGAGTGTGCGAACATCACACAAGGTCTTACCATTATTATTGCCTCTTTATGAGGCTTCTCTTTATGAGGCTTCTTCTTTAGCTGTAAAGAATCCACCTGCAATGCTGGAAACCTGGGTTCAATCTCTGGGTCAGGAAGATCCCCTGGAGGAGGGCCTGGCAACTCACTCCAGCAATTTTGCCTGGAAAATCCTATAGACTGAGGAGCCTGGTGGGCTGCAGTCCACCAGGGGTCGCAAAGAGTTGGACATGACTGAGTGACCGGGCACGCACACGTGCCCCTTTGTGATGCCCAAGTTGTTGCGACCAGGTAGGATGGGAGTGGGGGTGGGCCACCTGTTGGAACTGAAAGGCCCCATTGATTTGAGATTCAGCTCTTCCCAGTGGAGCTGGGACACGTTGGTCTTGAGCAAAACATACATATTATAATTGTAGCGAGACAATTATAATGTCACAGGAGCAACAACCCAGCCTGCTCTGGGACAGTGCTCCAGGGAGGCCATGGGACTGACAGGCACCATCCTCCCCAGAAAAGCCCATTTGGGAAGTCACCAAATTGCACCTCGGCAGGACCTATGGAAGTAATTACAGTCCGTGCTGTGAAACCAGATCCCTTTTCACAGATGAAGTCGCTGATTCTCTTTCTGAAGCCAGGAAACAATAGGTTATTGCCCTTCACATAACCAACAGCCTAACCAGTACCCTGGCTCAGAGGTCCCCAACCTCCAGGATTTAACGCCTGATGATCTGAGGTAGAGCTGATGTAATAATAATAGAAATAAAGTGCACAGTAGGTGTAATGTGCTTGAATCACCCCGAAACCATCACCCCCCTCAGTCTGTGGAAAAGTTGTCTTCCAGGAAACCAGTCCCTGCTGCCAAAAACATTGGAGACCACTGCCCTGGCTGCTAGCTCCTGAAACAGGGGGTGGGGCAGGCGAGAGAAATGGTCTGTTTCGAGGTTTTATAAGGTAACTGCTCTGTGTGTACAAAGGGCCTGAAAGGAGGCCGAGAAAGAGAAGGCGTCCCAGCTGAAACTTGGGAGTCTTTGTGGTCTTTGTCATCTGGGGCTGGGGTACAGGCTAGGATCCTCGTAAAACTCTGAATGTTGGTAGGAGACGTGAAAAACAGCTCAGCCAGCCCCTCAGAACCCGCTGCTTCCATGTCATCACCTTCAGTAGTGCTTCCCTGCTTGCCTTCCTAATTTCTCTTTCTGTATCCACCTTTAGTCACAATGGGGAGCTAGAAAAATATATAATCATATGTCATCACACTTTGTGTGAAATCTTGTTCCTTCACTTAAAAATAAGATACAACATTTACTAACTCTCCTTAAAAAAAAAAAAAAACCCTCTACCTAAGAGAATTAGGTTGTTTTTATTTCGGCATGGTCTTTATCTATTTTAATTTTCCCCTATAGATCTGTAGCTCTCAAGAAAATGATTTCCTCCTTTCGCCCTAAATAGTGTATTTTATAATCCAAATTCAAAATAAGTACATTTCCCTCTCAATTATAATTATTTTTTAAATTGCACTTTGGTAGTCACTAGCAATCTATAAAATAGCCTTTTCTATAAAATGCTGCTATAAATATGGGTGTACAAATATCTGATTGACACTACGTTTTCAGTTCTTTTGGGTATATACCCAAAAGTAGAATTGCTGAATTATATGGCAGTTCTACACTTAAAATTTTGAGAAAATGCCATACTGTTTTCCGCAGGGGCTGCATCGTTTTACAGCCCCACTAACAGAGCACAAGGGTGCCAGTTTCTCCACATCCTCACCAACACCGGCTGTTTCTCGTGATTTGTGGCCATCCTAATGGATATGAGGTGGTATCTCATTTTGGCTTTGATTTGAATCTCCTTTATGATCAAAGATACTGAGCTTCTTTTCAGGAATTTGTTAGCCATTTGTATAATCTTTTTTGAAGAAATGTCAGTCAAGTCCTTGGCCGTTTTTTAAGTCCGGTGTTTTGTTGTTGCTGTTGAAATATAGTTCTTTTTATATCCTGGATATTAGCCCCTTATTGAAATATAATTTACATTTACTCCCATTTTAAAGGTTGTTTTTCGCTCTGTTGACTGTGTCTTTCATGTACAGAAGTTATCAATTTTGATGTATGTGCATCTGACATAAGAAACTTCAAGGTTTGGTCCTTCTAAGATAATTCTGAAATATCTTTTAACTATAAATGATCAATTCCTAGGACTTTATTCACCATAGGATGTATAATCAATATACAGGGAATTATTATATATGTAATTAATATACAGCCACCAGGGAAGCCCATAATTAATATATATGCTTTCAAAGAGGAAATTCCTGGAAACTAGGAAAAGCCCAACTATTTTTCCAAAGTTCTTTCCATATACACAGTTGGCAGCTATACCCTTAAGCTCAAGACATTATTCCCAGTTAATATGAAAACTTACCCCAAAGGTATAATACTTAAACGTTGTTATCAGTCAGCAAAACAAGGCACTGCAGTGTGCATTTCATATTCAAAAGCAGAGACATTACTTTGCCAACAAAGATCCATCTAGCCTTGACTAGATGGACCTTTCCATCTAGACCTTTCATCTTGACCTTTCCAGTCAAGACCATTCCTGTGGTCAAGTATGGATGTGAGAGTTGGACTGCAAAGAAAGCTGAGTGCTGAAGAATTGATGCTTTTGAACTGTGATGTTGGAGAAGACTCTTGAGAGTCCCTTGGACTGCAAGGAGATCCAACCAGTCCATCCTAAAGGAGATCAGTCCTGGGTGTTCTTTGGAAGGACTGATGCTGAAGCTGAAACTCCAATACTTTGGCCACCTCATGTGAAGAGTTGACTCATTGGAAAAGACTCTGATGCTGGGAGGGATTGGGGGCAGGAGGAGAAGGGGACGACAGAGGATGAGATGGCTGCATGGCATCACCGACTCGATGGACAGGAGTTTGGGTGAACTCCGGGAGTTGGTGATGGACAGGGAGGCCTGGCGTGCTGCAATTTATGGGGTCGCAAAGAGTCAGACAAGACTGAGCAACTGAACTGAACTGAGTGTGCATTTTATTTGCAAGGGAGAAGGAAGGAAGCATGGCATGAACAACCAAGAAGCTGAGGAAGAACTAAAATACAAGACCATCAGGATGGAAACTGATAGCAAGAGCTCCCACTTACACAGGACTTACAACGTGCCAGGCACTGTTCTAGGCGCCTTGCGTGCATTGACTTGAGATGTGCACAAGTGTTTCTCTTTTAGAAATGAGAAAAAGGAGACATGAGTTTCAGGAGCTTGCCCAAGGTTAATACGTGACTGAGCTGGGCTCCAAGGGGATCTAACGGGAGCCCGTGTAGTCATTACACTCCCAGGGGAACACGACCCTCTGGATGCAGCCTCCTCCTTGTGCCCACCTCCACCACCGCTCACTGGAGACCACTATGGTGCCTCCAGGGCTGCGATGATTTCTCTCTTGGAAATGATCTCTTCTACATGCAAATGGAAAGCATTCAAACCAAGATACTTGGGCCCTCGTTTAAGTAACAATTAATTCACCTCTTATCTTCGTTTCCTGGGGCCCGGTTTCCTCTGTCTCATTCTACTTCTATTTGATTCTCTCAGAGAGGTCAACACACAAGGCTCTGGTTGAAGTGCCTGAGAAAGCTGACTATACTGAGAGCCCACAGGGCAACAGACGTGTGCATTCTCACTCATGTCTTTCTCCCCGCCTCCTGCAAGGCCTGCCTTCATCTTCAGCAGAGAGAAGTGAGGCTCAGCAATGCGAGACTGCTTGCCCCAAATCTCACAGTCAGTGGGTGGAGGGAGCAGGATCTGAAGTCAGAACTTCCATCACCTGCCTGCTGCCTCCTCCTGGGGGCCCTGAGGCTCTCTGTCTTTCTGAGGGTCCCTGTCTGCTGAAGGGCAGCCCAGCATGCTCTTCCAAAGGCCAGACACCTCGCACTGTCTTACCCCCTCTCACTCAGCTCTTTATTCCTCTTCTAGAGCTCACATTACAGACTTCTTCCCTGCAGGTGCTCAGGGCTCTCACTGTCAGAGATGAAAAGTAACCCTCTCCACCATGAATGTGTGTCTCACATGAAAGCTGGCATCACAGCACAGTTTGCTTCCCTGTGGTTCAGCTCTGCTGGTGACCTCCACCCCTGCTTCTCCTCACTCCCTAACTCCACGGGCAAGTCTGCTGGGAGACGTCCCCCACTGCTGTGCACACGCCCTCACATACATGTGCGCATGCACACACACACACCACATGCACATGTAAACACACACTTCTCACACAGCACAGATACATACTCCCCCGCACACATACACCTCACACCACACATAAACACACAACTCATTTACACCTTTACACCTCAGAGATACACAGACCTCATACACTACACACATATCCCTCATCACACACACACATCTGATACTACACACACTTCATAACTGCACACAAACCACAAACACACATCCAGGTATACTTAATAAACACACCCCACATACAGACCTTAAAACACACATATAAACATGTACATATATACCTCACTTACTGTATACACACACACACACACTCACACCCCCTCATACAGCCACCCCACATAAATGTAGGAAAGGAAAATTGTTTTCTATATACTCATAGGTTCTGGGGCTGACATCTATGAATTAAACTGACAAAAGACAAGTTAGCAAGAAAAATGGTTTATTACATATGTATACAGAGGCCTTCCTAGAAAAATAGTGAAGCAGTGAGACCCAAGGGCTTTATATATCACTTTAACAAAGAGCAATAAATTTGTGTAGCAGTGACAAGACAAAGAGAGAGGGGTTTAGACTTTCGGGGCAGTAAATTGTGGGCAGGTAAATAAAACGGGAAAACTAATGGCAGATGAGGGTTAGTCAGCAGGGTTCTGTTTATGAGACTCATCTCAGTGCTGCTTCACGGTAAGATTCACTCTCGCCTTCCTGGGCTGGGAGAGGGGCGGGGAGCCACCTTCATGAAGGGAATTTTATGCGCTGCTTTCTGGCAGAGAGGTTTTCTTGTGGCTCCTGTTCTTGATTGCCTTTAGCTCAAAATAATCCTTATGCCACAATGGCATATTTTGGGGTAATATAGGCTGCTCACCTTTATACATCTCAAGACATACACATAAACACACACACCTCACATATTGCAACACATACAGTAGTTCTCCATATCTCTAGGTTCCACATGCATGGATTCAACCAGCCACAGATCAAAAATATTTGGGGAAAAAAAAGAATTCTAGAAAGTTCCAAAATGGAAAACTTAAATTTGTTGTACACTAGCAACTATTTACATGGTATTTACAACTATTTAAATACCATTTACATTGTGTTAGGTATTATAAGTAATCTGGAGATGATTTAAAGTATATGGGAGGATGTATGTAGGTTATATGCAAATACTATGACATCTTATATAAGAGAGCTGAACATCCTCGGATTTGGGTACCCATGGTGGGAGTGTCCTAGAATTAATCCCCTGATGATACCAAGGAATAACTGTACATACCTACCTCATACACTGACATGCTTCACACCACACACAACTCACACCACACTCAAGCACACACACCCCACATGTTATACACACATCCACAAACACACCTCAGTGAAAAAGTGAAAGTGTTAGTCACTCAGTCATGTTCGACTCTTTGCAACCTATGGACTGTAGTCTACCAGGCTCCTCTGTCCATGGAATTCTCCAGGCAAGAATACTGGAGTGGGTTGCCATTCCTTTCTCCAGGGGAATCTTCCTGACCCAGGGATCAAACTTGGGTCTCTTACATTGCCGGCCGGTTCTTTACTGTCTGAGCCACTAGGGAAGACCCACACACCTCGGAGACACACACATAAAACCATATGCCACACATAATAAACACACATACATACACCTCACACAGGTCATGCACATGTGTGCCGCCCTTGCTGCGCACACACACCACGCACCGTGTGCATGCTCTGCCCACAGAGTCCCCCTTCATCCTTTGAGATCCACTTCCCTTGGAAGCCTGTCCAGTTCCACCAGCACGAGGCTGGATCCAGAGACCCTCTGGGGGTCCCCTGCCTGACCCGTCATCTCTCCATTGTCGGTGTCTGTCTTCTCCAGCATAAGATGTATTTCTGAAGGCTTGACAGGTGTTTATTCACATTTCTACCCTCTTCCCCCACGCCTGCACCAGCACAGCACTCAGAATCTTGGCAGATACTTCTGGAATGAAAATTTGCTCTTCCTCTGATAAGAGCCCAGTGGATTAGTAAGCCAGCATCGCCTACTAATTCCAGACTGTCTGTCTGGGTCCAAATATTAATCACTATAAGCTGATGCTTAACATTGGGACAGTTTGCTAACCAGTGACGTGGAGATGTCAACAGCAGCTAGCTCCCACTCACCGGGAAGATTCAGGGAGGTTTTAGAATGAGGAGACATAGACAGTACGGCATATATTAGCTCTAAACAAATAACATTATCAATCAATACACTGGGGATGGAAAGCCACACAGCTCTGCTAGAAAGAGGCAACCCCGATATCTGGTCTGACCAGGCAAGACGCCGATTCTGCCACCTTCCTGGGCCCCTTCTCTTATCTCAAGCAGACAGGTGTTCCCAGGCACAGTGGATTCAAGAAAAGCGGCTCTCAATCCAGGCTAACCAGGCTGGGCATCTCTGCTCCCAGGTGCATTAATAAACAGGCCTGCCATCTAGCTCAGATCCCCCAGAACACGTGTGCTCCTGTTTGTAACTATAGTCTTTGTTCTAAACCCACGCCAATGCCCGCTTAGTGTTTCTGACAGATTGGTTCTTTCTATTAGGTGACTTTCTGAATAAATGAAAAACATTTCCCTGTGGCCTGCCTGTCACAGTTTTCTTTTTTTTTTTTCTGTCCTTTAATTGGGAACACTTTCTGACCTTACCAAGGCCTGTCTGCCTCCTAGAGAGGTAAAGATTTGATTTCTTCACTATTAAAATTTCCTTCTGAGTCAACATGGGTATATTGCGGGGGTGGGGGGTGGGGAGGGGGGATCTAGCTAAGGGGAGGGGTGAAAGCAGGAAAACATACAATTCTGTGAGTTAAAAGAAGGTGAGTGGTTCAGGTCCATTAGGATGCTGGCAGGAGCCAGGCTGGGTAGGAGATGCTGACGGCCCTCCCGACGGGTCTGCACGGGCTCCTCAGAGCCCAGTGTTCAAGATCCCTGCGTGGCAATTTCATCCCCTGCAAATGCTGCACATTAGAGTGCATTAGAGAAACGGAGAACTGTCATGATTTTCTTGCTGAAAGACTTAGGTGGGAAAGGGGGTGGGGTGGCCTGCCTGAGTGCGGTTCCACTTGAACTTGTTAGAAATAGATTTCACACCTGCTTCCTGCTCCTGAATGTGCTGCTTTCTGCATTTCAGGCCACCATGGGCACAACCCATCATCCCCCATTCAATGACATTGCTCGCTAGTTCATAGCACCTGAAAGATTGGGGTTGGGCGGGATCATTTCTGGGGGTCACTCACATTCCATCGAGGGTTACAAAGCTACCAGGGCAAGGTGCCTGGGGCTCAGGGCCCCCTGGTTAATGCTTCCAGAGGTGCTCTGTGCACATCAAACACTTGGATTGCTGTGCTTTGAGAAATGCTTTAACACAAGCAGCAAGGTAAGCTGAGCACCACGGATGACCAAAGTGTCACTCTGTTGGCTTCTCATATCAGCTGACATCATCCAGATCTTTCTGATGGGGGAGCTGAGTCGTAGGCTGGTTCAGGTCACTGCTTTCAGGTCAGTTAGTTAACCATGGATCTAGAAGACTCCTGTGTGACCTAGGAGTCTACAGGGCTGCTATAACAGGCTGCCACAAACTGGGTGGCCTGAAACAACAGACATTTCTTCTCTTGGAGTCCCAGGAGCCAGAGGTCTGAAATCAAGGCGTCAGCTGGGTCGATTCCTGCAGAGGGCTCTGAGCAAAGATCTGGCCAGCTCTCTCTCTCCTGTGAAATGAAAAATGTCGCTGCTGTTTCAGAAAACAAAGGCTGTGGTGGCCATCAGTCACTGCCATCACTCTGGATGGTGAGCCCTGAGGGGACGCAGGATGGAGAAAAGCAGGATACTGACCCTAGATAGCTACGGTGCACTTGCAAGGAATGATTTTGAAGAGCCCCCAATCCTGCATCTTCCCATTCATATTAAAGTGTTTAAATTCACTAACTTGAGATATCTGGTTTTCTTCAATTAACAGTAATATTTTGAAGTTTCACTACCTGGTCTTTGTTGCAAAAACTATGCAACAAAGTTGTTTTCCAGGAACTTGAGAGTCAGTTGTGTCTAGTTTGAGCGGAGCTGGTTAAGGCTGGAGAGGACCACGCCCCTTCAGAGCAGTCTCTTAGAGCTATCTGAGAGGCTGTGTTCAGCATTTCTGCCCTCAGTTTTTTCCACCAAATAAAAAATAATTCTCAGCTTTTAGGTTGTGCATTTTTTTTCCAGTTGGCACTTCCTGTGGTTGTCAGTAGTCCCTGGCATTGCTCAGCTTTGGCAGCAGAGTTCCAGTCTGTTTCCATTTTCACATGGCGTGTCTTCCCTGAGTGTATCCCCTGGGCATATGCAAATTTCCCTCCTTTTGTGAGGACAACAACCACTGCATTTAAGGCTCACCTTAAATTTTTTCTTGGTCACCTTCCCATAACCATCCTCCTCCACAACTCCTCTTTCATCCTTGGTCAAAGGTGGCGGTGCCTGAATGCTAAGTTGCTTCAGTCATGTCCGACTCTGTGTGACCCCATGGGTCAGGTTCCTCTGTCCATGGGATCCTCCAGGCAATAATACTGGTGTGAGTTGCCATGCCCTCCTCCAGAGGATCTTCCTGACCCTATTTATTTAACGCTAAATTCTAAGCCGCCTCTGAGAGATAATCTCTTTTCTGTGGTGTCTCCCATGTATACAGAAGGTATGCATGATCATAAGCTTCTGTTGATTGATTCTCTTGTCAATCTGTCTTTGATTACAGGAGACCCAGCTGAGAACTTAGGAGGGTCGACGGAAAGCCATGTTTTCCTTCCCTACAACCTCGTCTCAACTGAATTAATGGATTCTTCAAAGACCTTATTTCCAAATAAGGGCCTATTCACAGATTCCAGATGGGCATGAATTTTGGAGGACATTATGCAACCCAGTACAGTAACCTTAACCCCGTTTATCCTTTTCCAGCCTCAGTTTCTTCATCTGTACCTCAGTGGGTTCCTGGGAGAATGAAATGAGGAGACCCACGCAAAGGGCTTTGCCCTGGCTTCGGCAGTCCTTGGATGTTGGTTGCCCTTGCTGCTAGCACATCCTTATCAACACTGTTGTTACCGAACCAGGATCACTTACGGCCTGGTGTGCCTCAAGCCGAAACCCTGAGACACTGAGGTTTGAGCCAAAGAGAAAATGTATATGCAAAGCATTCTAGCAAAGAGAAGTGAGAACAAACCTCAAATCCACCTCCCCAAAGGCACGGGGCGAGGGGCCTTTATGGGATAAAGAATGGAAAAGCATGACAGTCCCAACAGAGGCCTGGGGACAGGAGGAGCGTGGGGAAGGGGATTGAAGAAAGGTGCAGTGATTGTTCTGCACAGGTGTAATAAGCTACAGGGCTCCCTATGTTCAAAAGATCTCCGAGTGGACACTCGCTCATGCCCAGTTGAATGGGCATGGTCCTTTCCAGTCTTAACCAGCTCGGTTCAAACTAGACACAACTGACTCTCAAGTTCCTGTAAAACACCTTGGAAGAACACCTTGCTGTTAAAGCTATGTGCTGCTCGTAGGACATGCAAGACTTCAGTGGCAATAATTAAAGCAATCTTCATCAGTGAAGGCAAGTTATAGGTGAAATAGATTTAACTAATGATTACCCACGGTTTCACCATCCTCAACATCATCTCCTTCATCTTCTTCAGCCACTGGGGTTCCAGAAGCTGTGAGAGACACAAAGAGGAACAGCACACAGCCTCTGCTCTCAAGAGGTCTACGGTTCTAGCTATGGGTGCTGCCCTAACATAACTTACATACTAAAGTGCTAAGCAAGATGGTGTCTAACAGGACGGCCGAGGAAGAGGAGACCAGAGTGGAAGTGGCCTGAAGAGACACATGCCCAGTTGACACCCATGAGAGTGAGCTTTTCAAAGAATCTTGGGGCAGCTGGGCCCCCCCAGAGCCTCAGCCTACTGCCCAGAAGGGGCGCCTCTTCATTCCTGCACCGTGGAACCAGGTCAAGGGCACACAGTCACATGGTCATCACCCACATGCTTCATTACCGATGGAGTATGGGCTGACTCTGAGAGGCACTAACTTCTCCCTTGGAAAAGTACATGTCTGACTGAAATGACATCATCTGCATTTCGGTGAGAAGTCTGACATCTGGGACTCAAGGGGGCTCTCAGGGCACCTCCTTTACTTACCTTACAGATTCAAAGAACATCAGTCCCACAGTGAGTGGGCCCCATCTCTCTGTTGACTAAAAAATACACACAACCTAAAAATTAAGAATTACCTTTTATTCAGTGGCCTTTCTGAGGACTTGGGCCCAGGAGGTAGCCTCTCAGATAGCTCCAAGAGACTGGTCCAAAGAGGTAAGGGAGAAGTCAGGATACTTGGAGTTTTGCAGCAAAAACCAGGTAGTCAGAACATCAGAAGATTACTGTTAAAGAAATCAGATATCTCAAGATGATATGTAGGAAGATGCAAGAGCCTGGGCACATGGAAATGATTCCTTTGTTAGGCACCTTCACTATTTAGGGCCAGTTTCCTGTTTTTTTTTCCATTCTGAATCCTCAGGGTGCATTTGGGGGCTGTAGTGGCTGGTGGCTTGATGGCCACAGGTTCCTTTGTTTACTGGTATGGCAGGAGGCATATTTGGTCCAGACCTTCTGAATTCATAGTCCCTGTGCTACGATGGCTGTGATGGGAAGCCTGCAAAGCTTGTTATCAGAATGCTTCTCCCACCCCTGGAAAGCATGAGCTGTTGATGCAGATCTCAGCAATGCAAAGTCCAAGGGTCGAGAATGTGTATGGCTAAAACCACACTTTGGAGCACTCAGCGGTTCCTGAATTAGCAGTGCAATTGGCCCTCCTCTGCTCTCGCACTTCCACCGGAGAGACCTTGGAAAACCAGCCCTATTGTCAGCTCTTGAGAGTGTGCTTCTGAAGTGCTCCGCTGAGGCAATTGGCTTTCTCTCATCTGCTGGGGGTCCTGCCTTTCATGTGAGTATTATAAATAAGATGAATCTTGCTCATCAATGAGCAAGGGCAAGAAGGCAAAATTATTCCTCTAATAATAGATTCCCTGGGCTGAAATAATCTGATTGGCTTTCTTTGATAGGAAAGATAAAATTGATTCATGTAAATGTATTTCCCTTTGAAGAGTACTCCAATGCGCTGACTTGGGGCAAAACATGATATATTTGGTGGTTGGGTAGCAGCTGTTATATCCTTAAATCTCAAATGTGATTTGGGTGCTGGGACTTTATAGTACAAAAGAGGGCCACATTCATAGAGCAGGCCACCAAAGCTTTCATACATCCGATATATCTTTACTGAACCTAATAATCTTAGCTCCAATTCTTGGTCCTCTAAGAGGTCAAATGTATAATAATAATATAGCCAGAATTTTCTAGAGGGGTTTGGATATTAACTCCTTGCTACTGAATAGAAGATCATAGATCCTGATGTTTATGTTCAGAACATGACTATAATCTTTTGTGTTGATGAGTTGGATGGAGATGCAGAAGAGGGAGTGTGTCTTTAAAATTCCAAGGTACAGAGGAAGCCCTTGACAATTCTTTAGAAAGATAAAGGACCTCTTCCTACCTTACCTTATCTTCTGTGCCTTTCTCCTACTTCCTGGTAAAAATAATCATTGCAACAATCATTGTGGTGATAATACCAGGGATAATAACATCGAGGGTGACAGTTAACATTTACAGAGAGTTCTGTACGTGTCAGAAACAGTGCTAACGGCTTTACAGATATCTTGTCATTGACCCCTGCCAACGATGTGATGACGTTGTTATACAGCACTGCTAGTGACCCCATTTTACAGATGGAGAACTGAGGCCCAAGGTCACACAGCTGGAATTCAACCTCAGCAGTCAGTTCAGGGGCTCACCCCCCGCCGCCTTCAGAAGTATCCCCTGCCTTTTGCATTCTTCTTATGCTGGTGAATCTCTTAAAACATCTGGACAGAAAAGGGTTAAATGCAGTCTGTAGGAGAAACTAGACGAGGCTGGGACAGTGAGGACTCGCAGGAGAGGGGTTGCTCCTGCAGGTAGAGGTGGATGTTATGCTACAGAAGTTGGTGACAGGCAAGAGGTCACCTTCTGGGCGGGCAGGTGATGTCAGAGTACAGAAACAGGAAAGTGGACTAACCAGAACAAACTCTTTAAGACATTCAGAAAGGCAGGAAGCCACAGAGACCTCTGTCTGCTGACGGGAAAGGTCAGCCTCTGAACAAAGGATTCAGAGACGGACCCTGATCTATGTGAGTGCAAAGTCTCCTGGAAACCTAGATGCTCGCAGTGGGCTACAGTCTAAGTCAGATCACAGAACTGGGGCATCACTGCTGAGTCTCCTGGTTATTGGACCAGAAGTCCTTAAATCGTCCCTGAATTTGGGCTACCAAGGGCTTGTCTGCCAAACTTCTCCCCTGCGTTCTTGGTGAACTCACAGATTCCCAAGGCCTGCCTCAAGCAAGTGCAGCTTGGGAATCTGTGTTTTTATAAACATCCAGGTGATCCTTGTGACCAAGGAAATCTGGAGAAGAATGAAGGAGGTTACTTAGATCCTGAGGGCTACACCTGCAAGTAGAGGTGAGGAAGGCTTAGCTGTGGGAGAGGAGAGTGTGGGATCAGACGGCTAGGCAGGAAATCATATTTTAGGGTCACCAGTGTGTCCCAGTTTGCCTAGGACTGAGAGGGTTGCTGCGACACAGGACTTTCAGTTTTAAAACTGGGACAGTTCCAGGAAAACCCTGTTTTTATTGTAAAGCCACATTCCCTGCTTGCCATAAGCCTCACATGACCCCAGAATTCCAAAACTGTCTATTTTCCTTTCCCAGTAGAATCTAGCTTCCCTGGGCTTTAGAAGGAAAGCCTTGCTGAATAAAGTATCCCACACTGAATTATGTATGACTGATAACTCCACTGGCGTCCCAGAGGTATTTGCATTTTTTAAAAAGGGGGACTGTGTTTTATTTTGCTTTCTGCATTTCTGTTGCAGTTGAAATTACCGAGTATTTTCAAAAATCAACAGTAAAACTTGTAGTTGCATTTCAGAAAAATGATACAAGTCTACTGTGCAATTTCTTTTAAGTTTCCTGCTGCTGCTGCTGCTGCTAAGTCACTTCATTCGTGTCCGACTCTGTGCGACCCCATAGACGGCAGCCCACCAGG
This sequence comes from Bos mutus, assembly GCF_027580195.1. Taxonomy (NCBI): domain Eukaryota; kingdom Metazoa; phylum Chordata; class Mammalia; order Artiodactyla; family Bovidae; genus Bos; species Bos mutus. Next base: position 11,232,038 of record NC_091639.1, on the reverse strand, counting down.
CTCCCCCATCCCTGGGATTCTCCAGGCAAGAACACTGGAGTGGGTTGCCATTTCCTTCTCCAATGCATGAAAGTGAAAAGTGAAAGTGAAGTCGCTCAGTCGTGTCCGACTCTTAGCGACCTCATGGACTGCAGCCTACCAGGCTCCTCCGTCCATGGGATTTTCCAGGCAAGAGTACTGGAGTGGGTTGCCTTACACCTCTCTCTCAAAAGCAGTGTGCATTCCACTCATCAAAGTTAGATATGAATTCTTACTGTCTTGTCAAAGCAATTTTCATCTCTTTCCTTTCCCTAAATTCAGTACTATGACTTTAAGAAAAATAATCTTTCCATACATGTCTGAAGTCATTTGCTTGGAGCTTACTAAGAGAAATTAGAAAAGCAAGGTGAATAACTAAACCAAATATTGTATGGCGAATTAATGCAAATACCGGAGCAGAAAAATATTTACTTTACAGAAAAATAATTATAATATTAATAAAATACAAACAGGACCCAAACCTGAGTTGACACTTGCTGGGTGTGTGCCTCTCAGGCCACTGAGGAAGGCATCTCAGACACGACATTTCCCCAGAGCCACAAGTCCCCAGAACAGAAAGCATAAGTTGACTGGCAAGGGGAGACCTTGAACCCTGAGTCCAGACAGGAGAGAGAGAATAAGAGTCTTTCTCCTTCTATCACCGTTGCTGAAGCTCAGTTCCAGGTGAAAAGACAGCAGTAGCCCCAGAAGGGAGGCAGGGATAGCACAGTAGTTTCCTGCACAGACTCCATGCCGCCTTCATGCTGCCTACATTCAAATTCCAGCTGTGCCACATGTTAGCTGTGTGACCTTGGGCAAGCTACTTACCCTCTTGTAGCCTAAGGTGAATAGGTGATTGTGAGAATTCATAAACTAATATACATAAAGAACTGCCACGGATCAGTGCTCTGTTAAGAGTCTTCTTATGTTAAGAAGGATAATGATAACAAGCAGTAAATAAGCCATAGAGATCTAACTCATAGGGTAATGAATAGAGACAATAGTACTGTACTATCATTATGTAATGTGACAAATACCAAGATGCTGGCAATCATATTACAACATATAAGTGTATTAAAGTAACAGCCTGTATACCTTACACTCATACGATGTTACATGTCAAACTTATTCGATTAAAACAGACAAAAAGGATAATGGTAGAAATATCCACATCTGTTATCTTGAGCACACTGGTTAATTTTAAAAATTGCTCTGAGCACAAGCTGTGTGACATTGCCAGATGCAGTCTGCCAAGTGGTTCCACTGGGTACCCAGGGTGGCGGTTGTCTGAATGAATTGCCACATTTAAAAAAATCGGAAACTCTCACATAGAAATACATGTTTCCAGCTGTTTTGAAAAAGCAGAAGGATCTGGCCATGCTGTGCGCACATCTGTGTGACCACCCTCAGCCAGGGCTGAGTGGAAAATGTGCCTGCTAATTTGTCGGGGACCCCACAACCGGATTTACTGTAGGCAGTGGAATTTGCAAGGCTTATTCTAAGGCAGGGAACAGCAAACCATCGGCCAAACCCAGCCCACCAACTGGTTATGTAAAGAAAGTTTTATTGGGGGACTCCCCTGGTAGTCCAGAGGCAAAGACTGCAATGCAGGGTCCCAGGTTCAATCCCTGATCAGGAAACTAGATCCTACATGCCGCAACTAAACATCCTGCAGAGCCAAATAAATAATAAGGAAATAAATATTTTAAAATAAAGTTTTATTGAAATATAGCTGCAATCATTCATTTACATATTGCCTATTGCTGCGTTCACATTATAATGGCAGAGTTGAGTAGTTGGAACAGAAAGTACATGGCTCATGAAGTCAAAAATATTCCTCTCTAGCCCCTCATGGAAAAATGTTTGCTAAACCCCATTTCTCAGGTATTATCTTTCTGTAGAGAGTTTGCTTAAAGATGGCTTATTTTTACATTTTTGAAAATAGTGTATTCAGAATTTTTAAACGTATTATTGTTGTTTAGCTGCTGCTGCTGCTAAGTCACTTCAGTCATGTCCGACTCTGTGCGACCCCATAGACAGCAGCCCACCAGGCTCTGCTGTCCCTGGGATTCTCCAGGCAAGAATACTGGAGTGTTCATTTCCTTCTCCAATGCATGAAAGTGAAAAGTGAAAGTGAAGTCGCTCAGTTGCGTCTGACTCTTCACGACCTCATGGACTGCAGCCTACTAGGCTTCTCCATCCATGGGATTTTCCAGGCAAGAGTACTGGAGTGGGGTGCCATTGCCTTCTCCGTTGTTGTTTAGAGGGAGAGTGAGTTAATCAGAGCCATTACCTTGAATCGCAGAAAAGCTGAAACACCTGGAAGTTTGATCCAAGTGACTGTAGTTCCCTCGCTTCCCCTGTGCCTCTTCCCCCATTGTGCCCAAATTGCAGGAACAGTTCTTAAACTACATGATAAAGATGAGGCAATATAGCTTATGTGACACCATATTTAAGTAGCACTTAGATTTTGTTATCAGTTATAGAAATCTGTTCCTAGATCAAGTGAAATGTCCATTTCCTCTGGCTTCACCTGAATCACTGGAATCAAAAGCAGGCCCCAAATGTTGAACTCGCCTCCCATTACAGTTCTATTTGTGTAGTTTCTAGAAAAGAAATGAGTCCCACTAATGGTCTCTAAAGCCTCTTCCAACTCTAACATTCTATGATTCGACCATCTGAAAACCAGGAGCTACCGCCATTAGGTGTCTGCCGTGTGCCAGCTCTGGTGCCGAGCAGCTGGGAAGCATCAACCTTTCAGCCTCCCCAGGTTCCTCATCAGGAAAAGGGCATAGTCACAGTACCTCCCTCGTAAGCGAGGGTTAAATGCAGAGACACCTTAGGCGTGTACAGTACAAACTGACCTGTAGGAAAGCCTGTCTACTATTATTTTTATTTTATTCCTGACCACTCAAAATGCACTATATGACCTCACTAAAGTCTACCATTTCTTGCGAGTTCTACGCTCTAAAAATTTCTTGACCCCCATGTCTTCCTAAGTGTCTCCTCTTTCCTCATGACTCTCTGGAATGATCAAAAAACCCTGAGTTTTAGCTCTCAGCCACTATTAGAGTGCATTCATGATCTATGTATTTAGGCAAGTAGTTTTTGAAGGGAGGTATTTCCCACAGAGCATTCAGTATTCTGAATTCAATAGTGGGTTCAGACGCCAGTTGTGTTGCGCAACCCCCAAATCTCATTTTCCAAGCCTACTCTTCTTTCCTTACAACCTGTATTTGAACTATCCATCTTGAACTAAATTGCCATATGATGTGATAATTAAAACGTCACATCTGCAGCTTTCTGCAATATAAAATAAACCACACATATTTGTGTATAATTAAACCAATCAGGCGTATTAGGAACACATGTTTACTGATTCAAACTGTAGCATGATAAGCCAACACTGCGGCACTTGGCTTAGTCTTTCCGGGAGCGGAGACATTTCACAAACTCATGGGCAGTTTCCAAGTGGCCCGTGTAAGTGCCCAGAAGCTCTTGTCAGCCCCATATCTGGTCTTTGCTTTAGATTATCATTTCTTCCTCTGGTTCCCAACTTTGTCTGTACACTGGAATCACCCGGAACACTTTGTAGATACTAATGCCTTGGTACACCCCTACGGCTTCTGACTTAATGGGTCTGTGTAGAGCCTCACCAGCTTCTCTGGTGGCTCAGCAGTAAAGAATCCGCCTGCCAATGCAGGAGGCGCAGTTTGATCCCTGTGTTGGGAAGATCCCCTGGAGAAGGAAATGGCAACCCACTCCAGTATTTTTGCCTGGGAAATGCCATGGACAGATGAGCCTGGTGGGCTACAGTCCATGGGGTCGCAGAGAGTCAGACACGACTGAGCTCCTAAACAACAGCCTGGTCATCAGAACTTTTAAGGCTCCTCTGGTGGTTCTAGTGGCAACAAAATGTGAGAACCGTTGATCTATAACATTATCAAATGAGCAGGCTGTTTAATTGATCATAGTTTCATTCTTTTATATGCATAGTATACCTTGACCTCTACAGATGTACAAAATGCCTCAAAATTTTCAACAATTGTAAGCTGCATACCGAGTTGTATACAGGGAGCTCTGCATGTCCAGAACATTCTGTGCTCTGGTATGTATTGGAGTGTTGCATAGTTACACAACTCAGTAATGGGTAAAGAAATACTCCACTAGACATTAGTAGGGGTTAAAAGAAAGAAAAGAGGTTCAGAACCACAGAAATAAATAAAAATTAAGTAGTTCTTTACTGTGGGATTTCCCAGAAACTTTAATATGATTAACGTGCATGTAAATATTCAGGAGCATTTCCCAAGCTCATTTGATCACAGAATGCTTCCATCACTCCACATCTCAGATGTGCCTCATAACATCTTCCACAACATCCTGATGGATACTTTGACAAGCTTAGGTTCAAAGGGTTTTATGTTCTGGCAACGGGCAAGAAGGGGGTTGCTGAAGGAAGCACAGGACACAGAGCTGACACCTAACTCTGCGCTGGGAACAAGGGCCCAGCTTCTGGGAAGCTGACCTTCGCAGTCCACGGGTCCTTTTTCACTCTGGCTTACTGAGGCTGGTGGCGAGGCCCTTGGTCGCTCAGCTCTCCCTGTACCTGGGTGAGCCATGTCTTTGTCTGCCAGTCTCCGGGGGTCATAAAGAAGTTCTGACACGTGGGAACTATAAGTTAGTGGCATTCTGTATGGAGAGAGAATGAGGGTCAATGCCAGGGCTCAGTGTTCTTTCCCACAGGGCAGAGGAAAGCAGAGGAGGAGGAAGGATACAGTCCAGCACGTACCTAACAGTTCTGTTCTTCTGACCTCTACCATCTACTAATTCTGGCAGCGTGAACCTGGGCCAACCTTCTCATCTATAAAACAGGGATACATAATAGCTGAGTGTTCTCATGGAGATTAAATATGACCATATAAGTGAAAGCGGTATATGAGCCATAATGGCCTATGTAGATGATGGAAATTACTTTTATTATCATTGTCATTATCATCAGTAGGATTCTCTCCCTGAGTCTATCTGAATAATAACCCAGGGGGAATTTGATTGGAAAATCTATAGCCGTGCAAAATCGTCTCACTAGGCTTTTTTTAACTTTTTATTTCATATTGGAGTATAGCTGATTAACAATGTTGTGATAGATTCAGGTGTAGAGCAAAGGGACTCAGCATAAATACACATATCTCCATTCTCCCCCAAACTCACCTCCATCCAGGCTGCCACATAACACTGAGCAGAGTTCTCTGTGCTATACAAGTATGTCCTTGTTGGTTATCCATTTAAAATATAACATGTTTCACTAGATTTTAATAAATATTGAGAGAGAGGTACTGCTAAAGTCTTTAGAGGAATTCTGTTTTGCTTATTCTTCTGAAACCTTGAACATGAGCTTAAAGTTCATTTTATTCCACTATTTAATAGTTGGTTGTCTCCTACCATCGCTTCAGATGCATCTTGTTAGCAGATGGTTCCTTTGCGAGAGCACTTTAATTGAGTGATAAACACCTGCATCTTTCTCCAAGGTGGTGGCTTTCCGCAGGGCGGAGCTGACCTGAAGCAGCACATAATGAGTGGACAGAATATGAGCAGCGGTTTATCCCCCTTCAGGTTTTTCCCATCGCCCCAATTCTATTTTTGCAGACATGACTGAGAGCATAGCTGGGAGGTAGTTTTCATCCATCTTAACCAAACCTGCAGAATCCTAGAAACCCTGAAGCTGGAGTCCAGCTACACTTTAAGTCATGGTTCTTTTCGCTAATAGTCCTTCCTGATGGACTGTTTCTCATCCAATTCATTCCGCGTGCCAATTTGCCAGGGTGCACACTTTATTTGTCCTCTAACTGGCACAGTAGATCCTCTGTTCTTCCTTTTATTGTGCAAATTTGTACTAGATCTGTTTGTTTTGCTTCCCACCAAGCGGCGCCCCTCCCTTCCTCTCCACCCATCCTGTGTGGAAATCCTCCCTTTCTTTCCAAGGTGCCTCCTTCAGGCCACTTGATGCCAAGCCCTGGCCAACTGTTGTCTTTAAGGAGCGCCCCCACCCCCCACCCCACCACCATGGAGACAACTCCTTTGAGTTGTTCTTTCTGCTTAGACCACCCCACATAGTGTTTGGTCTAACATGTCCCTGCTTGCTCGGAGGGATAGAAATATGCATATGCTTTGAATGGCTTGACTCCTAATACACAAGAGAATTACATCTTTCTACTTGATAAAACCTGAGTACCCCTGACTTCTTCCAAGCTCATCACAATAATCAAAACAGCAGGAAATTTCTGTGCAAGTACATGTACTGGGCTTTCATAGGTGCCGTCTCATTAGACCTCCCTCCCCCTCGTCGCTGTGGAGCCTCACTAAGGGGGAAGTAGGTGGCTGAGCAATCTTATTCAAAGTCAACAGGAAGCAGGCAAGGGTGTAGCTACATTTTTAGTGAAGGGGCTAGGAACACTTTTTTTTTTTTTTCTTTGTGTTTTATTAATTATTTTTGTTGGTCTCCATCACAGATGAATTTTTCACTGGTAATTCCTTAGAACTGAATCCATCCCTATGGGATTCAGAGCAGTGAAAATAAATTTCAAGCCATAGAGCTAGGAAATGATAACAACAACAATGAAAGGGGGCAGGAGGGACCTGGGGACAGCCCACAGGGCCAGTTCAGTTCTCAGCTGCTGTTGGGCTTTGCAAAGCTCGGCTCATTGTAACCTGTTCAACATAGCCCTACCGGACCTTCAGTTCTTCTGAATTCATTTTGTTGGTGAGAGGTTTGCCAGAAAAGAACCGCCACTGACTACCTGGTTCCACTCCTGCTGAATGTAGCTGCCTCTTCACCCGGTACTTTCTCTTGGAGTAAAGAGAAACTGGTTTTAGGAGCTTATGGTAATAAGCTCTTATTATAAGCTCTATGTTCTATCAAATGTAAGAGAATCTATTATAAAATGTAAACAGCAGCATTATAGCTTGGAATATTCTAGAAAGGCATGAATGTGCCCACACAGCCAAGTATGACCTGCCCAGGGAACCCTCTCTGCTCAGCCTCCACCCTCAATATCACCACAGACTCTCTTTCCTTCATGGATGTCTCTGATGGGAGACCCCATCAGAACTCCTCTTTTAAAGAAACATCCAGACTTGTCCCTTCTCATCCCCTTTTCCTGCTTTAATTTCCCCTTTGTTACTACCTATCTGCCAGTGTCCTCTTATTAGAATGTAAGTTCCACAAGAGCAGTGATTTATTTTCTCTGCTTTATTCACATACATCTGTGCATGGCATCCATAGGCATTCAAATATCTGTCAAATGAGCAAATCAATGAATGGCCACAGAGAACCGACAATTACTAAGAGCAGTGATTTTTTCTCTTTTTTCTACTTCTTTTAGTAAACCTTCAATACCTGTAAAGGGTAGTAAAGATTGTAATTCAAAAACATTAACAAAAGTTCTTTAAATCATGGATCAGGGCAAGTTTAAAGAATAAGGGCAATAAAGTCATTTACTTTGCAATGACAACATTAAGGTGAACTGCTGGTAAGTCAAGAGCTATTCAACCTTGATGATAAACAATTTGAAAATGTAAAAGAACAACAGCAAAGCAAAAAGAAAGAAAAAATATGTCCCAGCAGCCTAGCCTCACTGAAGGAGCCAGAGAAGGAAGCTTAAGCTGTACAAACTGATACCCAACTTTAGAAAAATGACCCAGAGTGTATAGAATGAACTGACGGTAGGTTCTTAACTAGCCTGCTCTCTGGGAGCCTTGTTACTTTTTATTTTTTAAAGTAGTCCTCTTTCTGGATATTGTTATTGTCGTTCAATTGCTAAGTCGTGTCTGACTCTTTGTGATCCTGTGGACTGCAGCACACCAGGCTTCCCTGTCCTTCACCATCTCCCAGAGTTTGCTCAAACTCATGTCCATTGCGTGGGTGATACCATCCAACTATCTCATCCTCTGAATATTATTGAATTCAATTTTTAAATATTATTAAGGCCTTCAATAAAACTTGTGAGGTTCTGTGCTTGGCCCTGGGATATCACTATGCCCAAGTCAGACCCAGACCCATGGGGCCTAGAACTGAGACTCTGGTGCAAAATAGAGATAAGTATAGAGACCATTACCACCCAGTGTGGTATGGAAAGCAGCATATGTTACAGTGTTGGCAGCTATCTGGTTCTTAAGGTGGTTGGTAGGTGCGTAGGTATTCATTTTTATGACTATGTTTCATAACTTACATACATGTACACATATGTATTTGTTATTTTACATGTGCCAACTTTTACATAATTTAAAAGGTGATGTTTAGAGGATGTGGAGGCAGCCAGGGTGCACCCCATCATAACCTAGTGGGTGCCATATGAAAGGTGTAACCAGAATAATGAGTAAGAATGAGCCAGAGAAGGGGAGACAGGCAAAGGAGAGAGGTCTCAGACAGGAGGAGAAAGGAGGAGAGGCCTGGATGAGGTGAGGAGGGGCAGGACCTGTCTGAGGAAGGCAGAGTAGTCTAGCGTGGCTGAGTGATGGTGGCCCCGAGCACCGGCCCAGATGCTAAGGACTTTGTGAGCCAGTCCAAGAAACAGAGCTTTATCCCAAAGACAGTGAGGAGTCACGGAAGGGTCCTGAGCTGAGTTACAGGATTAGATCCACGTTTGAGAAAAATCACGCAAGCTGCAGGGTGTTTAGTGAACTAAAGGGAACAAGACTGGAAACAGGAAAATCATTTGAGACACATTTGTTTACTTACACATTTTACAAAGATCAGAAAGTTTGAAAACGTGCAACACTGGTAAGAGTGCAGAGAGGCAGAGAATCTAAATCAACATGGTGTCCTTAGAGGGCAATTTGTCAATATCTATGATAATAAACAATTCATATACCTTTGACCTAACAGTTCTATTGCTACAAATAAATCTGGCAGATAAATTTGCACACCTGATAAGAGATGTATGTATGAGATGTTCACTGAAGTACCCATAGTATAAAGAGGACAGCTCATTTTAAAAATGAGTTAGATGGTTCTGTGTAGGCATGAAAAGATCTCTTACATATGTAAATGAGTAAAGCAAGATCTCAAATATTGGGTATGATAGTCTTCCATGCACATAGAATAACATATGTATACACTGATGCATCTATGATTTTGTTGATGCATAGAAAAATATTTGGCAGGATAAATTGGTTGCCTCTGAAGAGAAAGCCTGAAGATCTGGTAGAGGAGAAAATTTACTTTTTATTAAATATATATATTTTTTTGTATGGTAAGGACAGTTAATATGATATCTACTCTCTCAATAAATATTTAAGTGTACAAAACATTATTATTGACCACAGGTACTTTCCTTCTTTTTAATTGCTGAGTAGTATTCCATTGTGTTATAAATACATGTATATATCCACACACACATATATAAATCTTACATCTTAATCTGTTCATCTGTTAATGGACACTTAGTTTGCTTTCATATCTTGGCAATTATCAGTGATGCTTCTGTGAACATGGGGATACATATATTTTTTCAAATTATGTAGTGTTTTTTGGCTTTTTTGAATATATACCCAGTAGTGAAATTGCTTGGTCATGTGGTAGTTCTATTTTTAGTTTTTTGAGAAACCTCCATACTGTTTTCCATAGTGGCTGCACCAATTTATATTCCCACCAGCAGTGTCCAAGGGTTCCCTTTTCTCTACATCCTCACCAGCATTTGTCATGTTCTTTTTGATGACAGTCATTCTGTACAGCAGATCTTTAGAACTTACCTTCCTTACCTGAAACTTTGTGCCCACTGATTAATGTTTAATTAAAACATAACACTCATGATGAAAAGATCATGCCATGTAAAACTGTATAGGCATATGTGTACATATTATATTTTAATTAAACATTATGGGGTTTTGTGCAATTGTGTTTAAGATGGATTTTCTAGTACCTGGTAAAAGATTACGTAACCTGTCATTCCTCAGCCAAGACCTGCTGAATCCTTGCTACTCCCAGAGGACCAGTAAGAAGATGTTTTCAAGGTGGCTTCTACACCTAACTATTTTCTAAGGAGAGAACAAAACTGGCCCGTGGTCCCTAGAAGGCCCTTTTGGAGGCCTGATCCATAGGAGGTACCTGATCTGCTTTGAAAACAGAGTAATGAGGAATCTAACCATAACCTTGTATATCTTTCCATTCCCCAAAACAATCCTGGGTCAAGCTTTCATCCCGTCAGACCATCTCCTGCTCTCCCCTTGTCTAAACCTTCCTCCAGGCAGCTGCTAAGGCCCTCTGCCCCAGACGGGCCATGGGAGGGCTAGAAGTCAGGCCTTGGGAAGGCAGCCTGGAGGGGGCGTCCTGTAAGACAGGAGCAACCCAGCCCACCTTTCCCTCCTACTCTGGCCCGCCCTCCCCTCTGTGTAACCTCAGCAGAGGAGCGTGTCTTCTTTCCTGGCCAATGATGCTCAGAGGGAGGAACCAGGCCTGGAGAAGAGGATTCTTCCCCAACACTCACATGCAGCATGCAGCAGAGACCCTTTTCACTTGACTCAGAGGCAGGGGCATCACCCTCAAGGATTCCCAAGCACTTTCCCAGCAGGTGTGCTCAGGTTCCTGCTGGTGAAAAAAGTTTTCCTGGAGGTTAGGCGGGGGTTGGAATCCAGCCCGTCCACTTGTATTTCTATTCCCCGTCCCTTCGGCCTGTTTATAAAGAGCTCTTCATTTATAATGTGATGTTTACTTCGGAATGCTCCAGGGAACTTCTGCTCCATCTTCCAGCCTCCAAGACCCTGAATAATTGATTTTAAAAGTAGCTCACGGCATATTTGCTCCATGAGGGGGAAAGAGAGTGCAATGTAGAAAGGCAGTTTAAATGGGCAGAAAGACAGGTGAACAATCTTTTTTGTGTTCTGAAAACCTCAAACAAATGTATATGTACATGTAATGGCTAACGATGAGCTAGCAAATTGGCTCCGCATCACATGAGATTCAGCTCATATCAGAACAGGCAAGTGGTAAGGTGGAAGAGAGCCCTTAGTGCCCTCAGCCAGCTTCCTCTCTGACCACTCCTTTTATTTGTTAATATTGAGAAATAAATGGGCTCTTCTTAAAGGAAAACAAAAGTGCCTTGCAAGCTTCAGCTTGAAAAATTCATTTAAAACATAATGTCCTCTCACCAAAGATGAAGGTAACTATATAACGTAAATTAACTATATAGCATATATTAACTATATTAACATGCTTTGGAGAAGGAAATGGCAACTCACTCCAGTGTTCTTGCCTGGAGAATCCCAGGGACAGGGGAGCCTGGTGGGCTGCTGTCTATGGGGTCGCACAGAGTTGGACACGACTGAAGCGACTTAGCAGCAGCAGCAGCATATATTAATTTTATAGCATACATTAATTAGCTTGGTTGTGGCAATCATTTCACAATGTATCAAATTTCCAAACATCACAAAGTGTATCTCAAATGTATGCAATTATTTATCAATTAGACCTCAGTAAAGTTGGAAAAATAAATTTTTAAAAATAATGTCTTCTGTAGTAATTGGATTCAATTAAAACAACCATAGCAAAACAGAAGTTTTGATCTTAAACATGGAAAATTGATACTTTTTTTGGATTGTCTTATAAATCCAAGCACAGGATATAAAATGCTCAGAGAGAACTCACGCTTCAGTTTGAGACATGTCAGTGTAAGGTTTTCTTCCTAAGAAACCTCTGGGAAATGTTATACACAACCTGTACCATTAAAGCACCTTCCTGCTTTACTGCACATTGGTTCCTAGGTAATCACTTCATTTTTATTAAATCATGGCAGAGGCCAAGGCCACGAGAAGTGGGACATAAGACGGACAAGTGTTGGTAGTTGGAGGGCACAGGCAGGAAGCATTTCCAGTTGGGATGCTGCCAGAGTGGTATACGATGATGGAGGAGCCTGGCCTCTAAGGCAGTTGTTTCAAGCGCTGGGAAGGGGGGAGTTTTAGTTTCCTAAGGCTGCTCTGACAAGGCACCAAAAACTGGTTGGCTTAACCAAACAGAAATGTGTTGTCTCAGTTCTGGAGGCTTAAAGTCCAAAAGCAAGGTTTGCTTTCTCTGATGCCTCTGGAGGAGACTCCATCCCAGCCTCCTCTGGCTTCCAGTGTTCAGGGCGATTCTCGGTTTTTCTTCGCCCGTAGCTGCATCACCCCAGTTACATGGCCTTCTTTCCCCTGAACATTCTGTCTCCATGTCCAGCTTTCCCCTTTTTATAAGGACACTAGTCACCTTGGATTACAGCCCACCCCAGTGACCTCATTTTAAGTCGATTACCTCCATAAACACCCTGTCCCCACATAAGGTTAGATTATGAGATACTGGAGATTAGGACAGCAGCACATCTTCTTCCGAGGGACACAGTTCAATTTATAGCAAGAGGGGCTTAGAAGACCCCTGGGTGGATGGGGAGAAGGGGTGGTACAAGACTGAAGTGGGGTGGGAGGCTGTCAGCTCTACCCTGAATCCACTTCTCAGTGATACACAGAGTTGTCTGGATCCCTTCTATCAGGGAAGAAAAACAAAACAAAAACTTGGCTTTCTGAGCCGCACAGACCACCACAGAGCCCCGTTCTCTGCCTCTGGACTGTTGTACAGAGGTGTCTCCAACACACGGGGCAGACAGTTTAAAGCACAAAGCAAAACAGATTTCTTTCTGTCATTAAGAGAGCTCTCTGGAAAGAGATACCTTTCCTGTGATAAACTCACAGAGGTGAACACAGGCCCTCAGGAGCAATGGCTCAGTGGCTGGCTGGCGGTCGGCCAGAATAAGCACACATCTGCTCACACTCAGCGGGGCACCCTGGGTGGGTGATATTTAAAGTAAAACACAGCATCTCTAGTGAAGTTTCCACAGCAGTCACTTGATAAATTGGTGATTTGATAAACTGGTGGTTTTGTTGAGGTGGAGAGAAAGACAAGGGCGAGAGAAGGGTGAAATCGAGAAAAAGAACATTTTAATTGATGTAAAAAGTGGAAGCTGTGAGCTTGCTGGTCAGAGCAGTCGTGATTTAAGTCTGGAAAACCATATTAAGCTGGACTCCAATTTTTAGGGCATGGGAAGACCTGACCTTATAATCCCATAAATTTGAAAGTGGTTATAGACATTCACTTCTCAGATAGCTTAAAAGCATAGCCTCTTCTTTTAAGGGGCATGTGATGTTTTAAAGGAAGTTACATGGGTCTAAAACTGACAAGGGATTTTAGGACACATTCATTTTTTATTGACAGTCCAGCTAAAAATGTAGTTGTGACAGGATGTTAAAAACCATCAGCTGACCATGTGTCCCTTCCCTTATAAGTGGATTTTCCCATTCGGGATGGGGGACATGGTTGGGTAAAACCATGAAGATGCCACACCCAAGGTTCCATTGCTGAAGGGTTGATGGTTTCCAGTTTGCTCTACAAGTAGCAGTAAACCAGCTGACTCTTCAGAGTTCAGAAGAGTCATCTTACAGTCAGTCTGTAGGATATTTGAGGGGAAAAGCCTGATTCTAATGTTCAGTTACTCTAAGGGACATACTTCTCCTCTGTGAGAGGGATCCCATTGGCAGGAATCAGTCACATGGTCTCACACAGATGCTGTAGGATGGAAATCAGTCTAATTGTGTGCCCCAGAGGGGAAAACTCAGATATTGGTAGTCTGCCATGGTAGGCAAGGTTGGACAAAAATAAAAGGAAGGCAAGGGCTTTGATAGAAACACAACCTCAAGCCCTAGGTTTCATCTGTCCTTTCCTTCCAAGAGATGGACATCAATGTCTTAGGTCCTTATTAATTGTAGAGAGAACCTCGCCCCCATGAGATGTATGGCGTAGACACATGGAAGAGAGGAAATATCCCTTTTTTCTTCAGAATAGTCTTTGCCCTGTGACTAATTAGACATACTGTGTGTGTGTGTGTGTGTGTGTGTGTGTGTGTTAATCACTTAGTCATGTCTGACTCCTTGTGACCCCATCTACTATAGCCCACCAGGGCTCCTCAGTCTATGGAATTCTCCAGGCAAGAATACCAGAGTGGGTAGCCATGCCCTTCTCCAGGAGATCTTCCCTACCTAGGGATTGAACTCAGGTCTCCTGCATTGAAGGCAGACTCTTTACCATCTGAGCCAACAGGGAACATAAGACACAAGGGGAAGTGAAACAATCAGTGGAGAAAGTTATTTGAACCATGTAAATCTCTCTATGTATATCTCATCGGGAGAAGGCAATGGCACCCCACTCCAGTACTCTTGCCTGGGAAATCCCATGGAGCCTGGTAGGCTACAGTCCATGGGGTCGCCGAGGGTCGGACACGACTGAGCGACTTCACTTTCACTCTTCACTTTCATGCATTGGAGAAGGAAATGGCAACCCACTCCAGTGTTCTTGCCTGGAGAATCCCAGGGATGGCAGAGCCTGGTGGGCTTCCGTCTATGGGGTCGCACAGGGTCGGACACGACTGAAGCGACTTAGCAGCAGCAGTATATCCATCTGAACTGCTACGCAAAAATAACTAGGCACTTTTTCTTCCGTGTCCTCAAAGACTTGGTTGGTGATGTGGGCTTCCCTAGAAGTATGAAGACAGCTCATGCAAGCCCTGAGGAGAAAAATCTGTTTAACTATCTCTTTTAGGGTTTTTTGACTATTCTGCAAATATTCTGATCATGAGCTGACAAGCTATAAGGCCAGGAGCATCTGAGGCCACCTGGGGAGAGCAGAGACAGGAATACCCTGCTCAGTTGAGAATGACAGTCACCAAGAGGTCAAGCAAATTCAATTTTAAAAAGCACTTGAAAGGGGCAGAAAAGGGATGACAGTGGGAGGAAGCAGAATATGATGAGGCAATAATTGGAGAGAATAACTGAGGACTCTCAGCTGTTTTATTTAACCCTCTCTAAACCTCTGCTTATCAAAGGTTCTCGTATAAGTCCCAGAAGCTTGGTCTGCCTAAAAGATGCCAGTAAAGGAGGAGGAGTTTGCAGACACACCCCACTTCCCTTTTTTACATCTTTTTGTCTCCCAGACTTCCTCCTCCGACTTCCAGATGCCTGGGGTCCTCCTGTTGTCTCCTGATTGCTCCAGCAGTCACCCCACTTCCCCCTGCGCTTACATAGTAAACTGGAACGTTGCTCCTTGATTTAACTTGTGAATGATTGAGAGTTCTATTAACTGTTAATTTATTAACCTTCCCACTATGTTTTGCACTTTATAAAGACAAATGAATCAATTCTTAGTAATAGGCTTCAAGGGTCAGTGAAAGTGTTAAGTCGCTCAGTTGTGTCCAGCTTTTTTGAGACCCCGTGGACTGTAGCCCACAAGGGCTCCCCAGTCTATGGAATTCTCCAGGCAAGAATACTGGAATGGGTTGCCAATCCTTTTTCCAAGGGATCTTCCTGACCCACGGATTGAACCCAGGTCTCCTGCATTGCAGGCAGATTCTTTACCATCTGAGCCACCAGGGAAGCCCCTCAAGGGTCAGAAGTGGGAAGATATTCTTGTTCTGCCTATTATATTATGGGGTGGTCCTATATCAGGTCTATAACTTTGCTCTGAAATAACTGATCTAGTAACTATTTGGTCTAGTCAAAGGCCTAGATTTTTCTTAACACCATAAATCTGGGTTTAAAGCAATCACGGGATTGTGTGTTGAATTTTTCCAGTGCAGGGTGTCACATTTTAATTTCCTCACAATTTGATCCTAGAATAATAGAGCCATAGGGTTTGGTTTAGTTTTGTTTTGTTTTTCTCACTTGTTACAGTTCTGAACCATGACCTATGATGTGAACAGTTTCTTTCCAAAGCAGCGCATGACTCAAGGGCTGAGAGCAGGCCAAATATGTAGGACTAGTGGGTACGTTTGGGGAAAAATTAAGTATAAATGAGAAGCTCTTTGATGGGCTGTATGTGTGGCTGTTTGTCACTGTGCTGATTGTGACATTATTGCTACTCTCTGCTGCTTATGACATAAAACAACAATTTCAACTTGCTCACAGTGTTTTCAAGTCAGGAATTTGGGAAAGCCCTGCTGAGACAGAGCGTTTCTGCTCCACATGCATCAGCTGGGGTGGCTTGGTGGGCTGAAGGGTCCACTCCAGGGTGACTTCTTCACCTGACTGGCAGATCGGTGCTGGCTCTAGCCTGGGACCTCAGCAGCGGCTCCCAGCCAGAGACCTTGGCTCCCCGGCATGTTGGCCTCTCCACGGAGCTGCTTGGGCTTCCTGACAGCATGGTGGCTGGGTTCCAAGAGTGAGCGTTCCCAGAGGCCAAGGAGGAAGCCAATGGGCTCCTGCTGACCGAGACATGGAAATCACACGGCACAACTTCCACTGCATTCAACTGGTCAAATAACTGGCAATCACTGGGTCCAACCCAGATTCAAGAGGAGGGAAAGGGGACTCCAGTGCTGAATGACACAGGAGCAAAGAACACGTGGCCATCTTTAAATACCCACAGACCTCTCAGAAAAGAACTATCCTAAAAGGCTATAAAATAGTGTTAACTGTGTTATTAAACCTAACATATTTCCTCCTCCTCCCTAAATACAATCTGTTATCCACTGGCCACTCTACCTCCGGAAACATTAATATTACTTAGTCTCCAGGTTCAAGGTCTCTCTGGGTGCTCACCCAGGCCTGTGTTCCTACAGCTGGACCGGACTGTCTATTCACTTTTCCCATAATCCAGCTCAGAAGTGCCAGATGGGTTTTAGTGTTTTTAACTCTTATTAGCAGTTTAACCTTAAAGAAAAGAACAGGAAAATTTCTCTAAACTTCTCTATTTCTTTAACAAATACTCAAGAAATACCTGTTATGTCCAGAGCACTGTACCATGTTCTGGAATGTGGAAGAGGAAAGGAAAGATTTGCTGTTCTCACAGTTGCTTCCAGTCTCACTGGGGAGACGGTTGTGTTCAGAATTAACAGAGAGGAGGAGAAGGAAGCAAGTCTTGGAAATGCTGAATGTGGGTTGAGAATGGAAATGGACAACTTTGTGTTTTTGACTCACAAAACCAGTATTTGTGTGTAGAGGAGTGGCAATCCAGGTAATGGAGGGGTCCCTATCAGCAGAAAGTAGACACAGGGACATAAAAACCGGACTCGAGTGGTGTACCAAGAGAGCAGCACGAGGGCGAACTGTTAAAGCTCAGGCTCTCCGCCAGACTTCCTGACTCTGCTAGCTGTGTGACTTTGCAACAACAGACTGGTTCTTAACAGTAACTTAACAGAGGTTAAGTTACTTAACCTCTCTGTGCCTCAGAATCCTTACTTGTTCAGTTCAGTTGCTCAGTCGTGTCCAACTCTTTGCCACCCCATGGACTGCAGCACGCCAGGCCTCCCTGTCCTGTGTATCACCAACTCTTGGAGTTTACTCAAACTCATGTCCATTGAGTCGGTGATACCATCCAACCATCTCATCCTCTGTCGTCCCCTTCTCCTCCTGCCTTCAATCTTTCCCAGCATCAGGGTCTTTTCAAATGAGTCAGTTCTTCGCATCAGGTGGCCAAAGTATTGGAGGTTCAGCTTTAGCATCAGTCCTACCAATGAATATTCAGGACTGGTCTCCTTTAGGATGGACTGGTTGGATCTCCTTGCAGTCCAAGGGACTCTCAAGAGTCTTCTCCAACACCACAGTTCAAAAGCATCAATTCTTCAGTGCTCAGCTTTCTTTATAGTCCAACTCTCACATCCATACATGACCACTGGAAAAACCATAGCTTTGACTAGACAGACCTTTGTTGGCAAAGTAATGTCTCTGCTTTTTAATATGCTATCTGGGCTGATCATAGCTTTTCTTCCAAGGAGCAAGCATCTTTTAATTTCATGGCTGCAGTCACCATCTGCAGTGATTTTGGAGCCCCAAAAAATAAAGTCTGTCACTGTTTCCATTGTTTCCCCATCTATTTACCATGAAGTGATGGGACTAGATGCCATGATCTTAGCTTTCTGAAGGTTGAGCTTTAAGCCAACTTTTTCACTCTCCTCTTTCACTTTCATCAAGAGGCTCTTTAGTTCCTCTTCACTTTCTGCCATTAGTGTGGTGTCATCTGCATATCTGATGTTATTGATATTTCTCCTGGCAATCTTGATTCCAGCTGTGCTTCCTCCAGCCCAGCGTTTCTCATGATGTTCTCTGCATATAAATTAAATAAGCGGGGTGACAATATACAGCCTTGACATACTCCTTTTTGTATTTGGAACAAGTCTGTTGTTCCATGTCCAGTTCTAACTGCTGCTTCCTGACCTGCATACAGATTTCTTGGGGGACAGTAAGGTGGTCTGTATCCCCATCTCTTTCAGAATTTTCCACAGTTTGTTGTGATCCACACAGTCAAAGGCTTTGGCATAGTCAATAAAGCAGAAGTAGATGTTTTTCTGGAACTTTCCTGCTTTTTCAATGATCCAACATATCGGCAATTTGATCTCTGATTCCTCTGCCTTTTCTAAATCCAGCTTAAACATCTGGAAGTTCACATACTTTTGAAGCCTGGCTTGGAGAATTTTGAGCATTACTTTACTAGCGTGTGACAGGAATAATGACTGTACCTAATGCATAGGATGCTTAAGAGAATTTAGTGAGTTAAGATTTATAAAGCCCTGAGAATGGTGCCTAGCATGCAATAAGTACTACATGAGTATTTGTTACAGAAGTATACTAAGTCCCCAATAGGCTTTCCCAGTGGCTCAGTCATAGTGAATCTGCCTGCCAATACAGGAGACATGGGTTCGATCCCTGGGTGGGGAAGATCCCCTGGAGACAGGAATGGCGACCCACTCCAGTGTTCTTGCCTGGGAAATCCCATGGGCAGAGGAGCCTAGAGGGCTAAGTCCATGGGGTCGCAAAGAATCAGACACGACTTGATGTGTTACTGAGACCCAATAGTTTTTACTCATCAACAGTTGCAGAAAGCTCATTCTTAATGCAAAGGACACCTATAATTTGGAATAGAGAACAACTGAATATACCTGTAAATGCAAATATAGAAGCACAATATTGGCTATGTTGTAGATACCCATAGGTATCTACATGTAATTGAGTTGAATGAAAGGTTATGCTGTTCTTTCTCTGGAGAAGGGCTTTGAGGTTTGGGTAGAATTTGATTATTAATTATTAAATATCATTTAAACAATACATGTAGAGTTCTGGGCTTACGGTATGAGTGGCATGGCTGAGACATACACAGTGACACAGCTGTGAGTGAAAATGACAAGGTCCGTGCTTGTAAACTCCTGGCGTTTACTTCCTGGTGGTGAAATAAAGACGCAGGGTGTGACACAGCACTCACAAAGCACACACAGAGGAACAAGCAAGATGCGAGTGTCGGGGACAGAAGGAGACAAGGCAGACTAGAGCAGGTGGCCTGCTCAGCGTAGCACAGGACAGACAAGTGGAAAGCCATCTGGGCTCCCAGAGAAGAGGTCAAATGGAAATGGCCTGAGCCAGAGTGTTAAAGCCCTAGAGCTCCCTGCAAACAGTTTCTGTCTAATGCACGGGTGCTGCCTGACATCTTAGATCCCAGCTAAGACAAGAGGAGTTAGGTCAGGCAGAGCCTATGGCAAGAGTCTTGGTTTCACGTAACTTTCTGATTTCAACAGCTGTCAAGCATTAAAACAAGGCCAGTTTCAGAATGTAAAATACAAAAATCAACTGTATTTCTATACACTAGCAAAGAATAATATGATAATTGTGTTAAGACAACAGTTCTATTTGCAATAAAATCAAAAGGAATAATATACTTGGGAATAAATTTAACAAAAGAAGTTCAAAGCTTCTACTTTGAAAACTACAAAACGTTGTTGAAAGAAATTCAAAAAGACTAAATTAAATAGAAAGGTACCCCCATGTTCATGGATTAGAAGAATTAATATTCTTAAAAATGGTAGTATTAATATAGTTAAAAATGATAGATCCATCCGCAAATGGATCTACATATTAACACAGTTCCTGTCAAAATCCCCACTGTCTTCTTTGCAGAAATTGATGAGCTGACCTTAAAATTCATATAGAAATTTGATGGACCTAGAACAGCCAAAACAACTTTGAAATAGAAGCACAAAGTTGGAGAACTCACTTCCTCCTTTCAAATTTATTATAGTGCTATAGTAATCAAAATTGTGTGACACGGTCAGAAGGATAGACAGAGAGATCAATAGAATAGAACTGAAAATCCAGAAGCAAATTCTCATGCTGTCAGTTGGTTTTCATCAGGAGTGCCAAGGCAATTCAAAGGGGACAGAATAGTTTTTCAACAAATGGTGCTTAGATGACTGGATATCCATTTGCAAAAGAGTGAAGTTGGACTGCTTCCTCACAGTTGACAATCAGTAACTCAAAATGGATTATAGACCTAATTTAAGAGCTAAAATAAAAAAACTCTTAGAAGAAAATAGAAAAAATTTAATGACCTTCTGTGAGGCGAAGCATGAACAAGAGAAAAATAATTAGACTATCAAAATTAAATACCTTTATACTTCATGGAGGAAATGGCAACCCACTCCAGTGTCCTTGCCTGGAGAATCCCAGGGACAGGGGAGCCTGGTGGGCTGCCGTCTATGGGGTCGCACAGAGTTGGACACGACTGAAGCAACTTAGCAGCAGCAGCAGCAGCATACTTCATGAACTAGCACAATGTTTTTGCCAGACAAAAGGAGGGGAAGATGCTGACAGACAACTTTAAAAAAATCTCATGAGGTGACTTATTTTGTTTTCTTAGGGAAGAGTGAAAAGGAATTAGAGGAAGACTTGTTTTATTTGTGTCAGAACTGAACGCAGTTACTGTACAAAGCTTGTAAAGCTTCAGATGCTTTGTTTAGAAGTGCTTTTTAGCTTTTAGGTATTTCTAGTATTTCCCCAAGCTGCTCACCTGAGCTTGCAGAAGACTTAAGAGTTGTGTTACAAAAATGGAAACCATAGCAATCTCACACACCTTTTCATTAGGGCATCTAAGCCTGAGCCATAAAAGGGTGACAGCAAAAGCTGAAGGGACTTTTTTGTGAGGCTATAATCCAATTTATCTCCTATGCTTCTGGGTTTATATTTCCACAATTCATTTTTACAGTTCTTCAGGTTTGTGGCATTTTTATATAACTTATTTCACCTAATTACTGTAATAACTATAGAAGATAGATATTATTAACCCTTGCTTTATAGCTATGAAGAAGCTGAAGCTCAGAGAGTTTATATGTTATGCAGAGAGAAAAAGCAATCTCTGGCCAGTATTTCTAAATACAGTAAAAAAAAAAAAAAGTTGTGATAATAGTGATGGCATAACTGTTGTTGTTCAGTCATTCCATCATTTCCAACTCTTTGTGACCCCATGGACTGCAGCGTGCCAGGCTTCCCTGTCTTTCACTATCTCCTGGGACTTGCTCAAACTCATGTCTCTTGAGTCAGTGATGCCACCCAGATTTTCAAATGTTGCCTGTGTAACAATAGCATGTGATTAGACCATTGGCTAACATTAATAATGCTTTATAACCATATCATTGATTTGGTTACAATATGGGAAAGAAGACAGAAATTCAAAATGGAACAAAAAATCACTTCTTGAAACTACTCTCAATACTAGGGATGTGGCTGAGACAACAAGATATTAGAGAGTTTAAATTCAAAAGCAATTCACTATTTTCAAGTTAAATGATCAAGTAAAAGAGACTTTTCCTAAATGTTCTCTAAACACCTACAATTTGACTATGATACAAGGAAGTACATTAACATTTATATTTATGATCAATCTGTGGGTTAATGCATTCTGGAACATTTTGATTGTTTCGTGGATTGGTTACTAACTTTGTATGTTGACACATCCTCTCTATAAGCATAGAGATTATGTGAAAAGTACTAATTACATATTCTGAGATTGTATATCAAGTTCAAATCTAGCTCAAGAGTTTCCTTGATATTTAAGACTAAGTTCAAGGATAGCCATTTCTAAGATATTCTTCATCTTGATATGATGTATTATTGTGTCAATGTTTTGGAATCCCTCCCTTTTAAAATTACACTCAGCTAATGTTACATGTGATCAGATTGGCTAGTTTTCTGTGATTATGGTTTCAGTGTGTCTGCCCTCTGATGCCCTCTCGCAACACCTACCAAAAACAATACCCAGTTGTGGATGTGACTGGTGATAGAAGCATGATCTGATGCTGTAAAGAGCAATATTGCATAGGAACCTGGAATGTCAGGTCCATGAATCAAGGCAAATTGGAAGCGGTCAAACAGGAGATGGCAAGAGTGAACGTTGACATTCTAGGAATCAGCGAACTAAAATGGACTGGAATGGGTGAATTTAACTCAGATGACCATTATATCTACTACTGTGGGCAGGAATCCCTTAGAAGAAATGGAATAGCCATCACGGTCAACAAAAAAGTCCGAAATGCAGTACTTGGATGCAATCTCAAAAACGACAGAATGATCTCTGTTCAATTCCAAGGCAAACCATTCAATATCACAGTAATCCAAGCCTATGCCCTAACCAGTAATGTTGAAGAAGCTGAAGTTGAACGGGTCTATGAAGACCTACAAGACCTTTTAGAACTAATACCCCAAAAAGATGTCCTTTTCATTATAGGGGACTGGAATGCAAAAGTAGGAAGTCAAGAAACACCTGGTATAACAGACAAATTTGGCCTTGGAGTACGGAATGAATCAGGGCAAAGGCTAATAGAGTTTTGCCAAGAGAATGCACTGGTCATAGCAAGCACCCTCTTCCAACAACACAAGAGAAGACTCTACACGTGGACATCACAAGATGGTCAACACCGAAATCAGATTGATTATATTCTCTGCAGCCAAAGTCAGAGAGGTTCTATACAGTCAGCAAAAACAAGACTGGGAGCTGACTGTGGCTCAGATCATGAACTCCTTATTGCCAAATTCAGACTTAAACTGAAGAAAGGAGGGAAAACCACTAGACCATTCAGGTATGACCTAAATCAAATTCCTTATCATTATACAGTGGAAGTGAGAAATAGATTTAAGGGACTAGATCTGATAGATGAGTGCCTGATGAACTATGGACTGAGGTTCGTGACATTGTACAGGAGACAGGGATCAAGACCATCCCCATGGAAAAGAAATGCAAAAAGCAAAATGGCTGTCTGAGGAGGCTTTACAAATAGCTGTGAAAAGAAGAGAAGCAAAAAAGCAAAGGAGAAAAGGAAAGATACAAGCATCTGAATGCAGAGTTCCAAAGAATAGCAAGGAGAGATAAGAAAGCCTTCCTCAGCAATCAATGCAAAGAAATAGAGGAAAACAACAGAATGGGAAAGACTAGAGATCTCTTCAAGAAAATTAGAGATACCAAGGGAACATTTCATGCAAAGATGGGCTCGATAAAGGACAGAAATGGTATGGACCTAACAGAAGCAAAAGATATTAAGAAGAGGTGGCAAGAATACACAGAAGAACTGTACAAAAAAGATCTTCATGACCCCGATTATCACGATGGTATGATCACTCACCTAGAGCCAGACATCCTGGAATGTGAAGTTAAATGAGCCTTAGAAAGCATCCTCTGAGCAAAGCTAGTGGAGGTGACGGAATTCCAGTTGAGCTATTTCAAATCCTGAAAGATGATGCTGTGAAAGTGCTGCACTCAATATGCCAGCAAATTAGGAAAACTCAGCAGTGGCCACAGGACTGGAAAAGGTCAGTTTTCATTCCAATCCCAAAGAAAGCCAATGACAAAGAATGCTCAAACTACCACACAATTGCACTAATCTCACACTCTATTAAAGTAATGCTCAACATTCTCCAAGCCAGGCTTCAGCAATACGTGAACCGTGAACTTCCAGATGTTCAAGCTGGTTTTAGAAAAGGCAGAGGAACCAGAGATCAAATTGCCAACATCTAGTGGATCATCGGAGAAGGCAATGGCACCCCACTCCAGTACTCTTGCCTGGAAAATCCCATGGACGGAGGAGGCTGGTGAGCTGCAGTCCATGGGGTCTCAAAGAGTTGGACACAACTGTGCGACTTCACTTTCACTTTTCACTTTCATGCATTGGAGAAGGAAATGGCAACCCACTCCAGTGTTCTTGCCTAGAGAATCCCAGGGACGGGGGAGCCTGGTGGGCTGCCATCTATGGGGTCGAAAAGAGTCGGACACGACTGAAGTGACTTAGCAATGGATCATAGAAAAAGCAAGAGAGTTCCAGAAAAACATCTATTTCTGCTGTATTGACTATGCCAAAGCCTTTGACTGTGTGGATCACAACAAACTGTGGAAAATTCTGAAAGAGATGGGAATATCAGACCACCTGACCTGCCTCTTGAGAAACCTACATGCAGGTCAGGAAGCAACAGTTAGAACTGGACATGGAACAACATACTGGTTCCAAATAGGAAAAGGAGTACGTCAAGGCTGTATATTGTCACCCTGCTTATTTAACTTATATGCAGAGTACATCATGAGAAACGCTGGGTTGGATGAAGCACAAGCTGGAATCAAGATTGCTGGGAGAAATATCAATAACCTCAGATATGCAGATGACACCACCCTTATGGCAGAAAGTGAAGAGGAACTCAAAAGCCTCTTGATGAGAGTGAAAGAGGAGAGTGAAAAAGTTGGCTTAAAGCTCAACATTCAGAAAATGAAGATCATGGCATCTGGTCCCATCACTTCATGGGAAATAGATGGGGAAACAGTAGAAACAGTGTCAGACTTTCTTTTTTTGGGCTCCAGAATCACTGCAGATGGTGATTGTAGCCATGAAATTAAAAGATGCTTACTCCTTGGAAGGAAAGCTATGACCAACCTAGATAGCATGTTAAAAAGCAGAGACATTACTTTGCCAACAAAGGTCCGTCTAGTCAAGGCTATGGTTTTTCCAGTGGTCATGTATGGATGTGAGAGTTGAACTGTGAAGAAAGCTGAGTGCTGAAGAATTCATGTTTTTGAACTGTGGTGTTAGAGAAGACTCTTGAGAGTCCCTTGGACTGCAAGGAGCTCCAACCAGTCCATCCTAAAGGAGATCAGTCCTGGGTGTTCATTGGAAGGACTGATGCTAAAGCTGAAACTCCAATACTTTGGCTACCTCATGCGAAGAGTTGACTCATTGGAAAAGACCTTGATGCTGAGAGAGATTGTGGGCAGGAGGAGAAGGGGATGACAGAGGATGAGATGGCTGGATGGCATCACCGACTCGATGGACAGGAGTTTGGATGAACTCCAGGAGTTGGTGATGGACAGGGAGGCCTGGCGTGCTGCAATTCACAGGGTTGCAAAGAGTCAGACACAACTGAGCGACTGAACTGACTGAACTGACTGAATGTTGCATATGTGAACTTATAATAAATTCACTGGCACCAGAAATCCTTCCTTCTAACTGTCCTCCACCCTCAACCAGACACTTCTGGAATGTCCTTTTGATCAGCTGTTCTCAGGAGGGGCTGAAGGGTTTGAGATACCAGAAGAGACTAAGTATCATCCCTAATCTAGTCATTAATCATTAATTGCTTTAATAGTTTAAAATTTATGCAAAGACAGTTCGTCCATAATTATGCATGTATTATACCTTTGGGCATATGAAATGTAAGACAATTTTCTATAATTTTTAAGGGCAAGGTAACAGATGACTTTTCAGACTTTTTTCCAGAGGCTATCAACAAATAGGTTTTTTTTTTTCCCTTCAAGGAAATAATTTTCAAACTTATTTCCCTTAGGAGGTACCCCAGGGGCCTCAGAGGGTGTTAGAGGTAGTGAAAGAAGGTATTATGTTTAATCCTTCAACTCACTTCACACAGAGTGTTAAACTATTTCTAATAGTGATATTCTTCACAAAGTTTGGGGTTTACCACGACCAAAACACAGATAGAAAACTATTGCTTTAAGGCAACCTCTAGGGTGTCTGTCTCAAGATATATAGGAAGGTATGTTGAAATTCTCAGAAGCCATGTAAAAACAAGTTTAAGTCATTTCAACTTAAAAAAAAAATTATACTATTTTAGGATGAATGTGGTGATTCCAAAAATAAAAAGCAGTAATAGGTCATGTAAGTTGAGCATGGTTATTACAAGGAACTCACTTTAGACACCTTTGTTTCTGTATGTTTGTGTCTATGTGTGTTTGGCCGCCTGAGTCCCCATAACTAATCCTTTGTTGTCCTCAAGTGAAGTTACGGGAATGCTGATAGTTATTTCATACCTTCCCTTATGTTACTCCAAAGAATTTCTCCACTCTACTGCTTTGTCTGTTTGAACCAGTTGATGTGGTTTGCCTGACTTCATGGCAGTTCACTGGCTTGTGGGAGCATCCCAGCCTCTCTGCCTGTCTGCTCTCAACTTGCTATTTTAGACTGTGATTATTAGATTCCCAGCTTGCCCTCACTCAAGACTGCATCCAGATCTCTTTTACCAAACTCTTCTCCCAACCAGCCTCAATTCTCAAACCCTTATCCTATATGAGGTTATCAAGAAAAGAGCTCAGAGTAGACTTACTACACCAAAATGGAAGCACCTTTCACTCTAGATTTTAATCCTGAGCAAAACATTATGAATCAAAGAACAACACATCTTTAAAGGAACATAGACGAGATGGTGATTCAGTCCCGTGATTTTTCCTACCCTCTCCACAAATCTTGGCTTTTTTAAAGAAATAACCTCTAGAAAAGAATTTACCACCTTCCTAAGATTCAATAATCATTCTTCTACTCCCTGGTAGGAAATTCATCAAATTCATTTATATTTTAAAATTAGCTTTTAAAGTAGAAAACACATCTTTTTGCCACATCCTTGGAGACTAGTTGTTAAGACTACTAAATTTTAAAAATTGAATCAACTATAAAGTCACGGGTCAGTTTATATCAGAAAATGAAATCATAGGCCAGTTCTAAGATTCAACCTGTATAGAATGGGGAAAATACTATTAACTCCCCTCTGGGGTTGGTCTGGAGTCTTAAATGGGTTCCCCCATGTGAAGTGATTGGAACAGTCTGATGTATAGGAAACACTAAGTAAAGTGCTTTGTTTTGTGTGGTTATTGGTTGGAGGTGTTATTAGGACCAGGGCTTTGAGTTTTCTGCTCACCCAGTATGACCATACACTTTCAACCAGGTTGCTAAAAAGTCACTAGCTAGTAAAGTGATGAATCATTTCCAATTACAATCCAAATCAGCATTTTCCTTTGTACCCAGGACTTTGTTCCCTAGCACCACTCTTAAAGCTGCCAGCTTTTGTTTCTTTGCAAGAAAGATTTAAAGTGCTTTTCTGTTTCACCATTCCTCATCCATCCCATGACAGCCCAAACAAAGTACATCACATGTACATGACATGGAAATTTTATTTTCCAGGAACAATTTTGGTTACATTTTGACATAGCACTTAGACTTATGAGAGTAAGACAAAGTCTCTCTTATTTACTTAACAAGTCCTTAAAAATACTTCCAAACCTTATTTATGAGGCCTGATCAAATGGCCTCCTTATTAAGATTTAATCTATTTCATTTAACTCCAATTTATAAAGAACTCTTCAGGCATTTTTATTAAACATTTTCATGGTAATATTTAGAGTCTATTACTATTATTTAGCAACAAAGGAAGACATTTATCCTTAGAAAATGAAGTACACCACCCATCCACTGTTAGTTCCCTTGCATTTATCTCATGGATTTTTTTTTTAATTGTATTCCCTTATTTGGCTTCATTGGGTCTTCCTTACAGTATGTGGGATCTAGTTCCCCAATCAGGGATCGAACCTAGGCCCCTGCATGGGGAGCAAGGAGTCTTAGCCCCTGGACCACCAGGGAAGGCCCCTCGTGGATTTTTTAAAACAATTAGAACTTGGGAAGGAACTGGGTGGATGTGAGTCAGCGTACTGAAGTAGAAGGAACACAACATTCGTAGTTAGAGGACCGGGTTTTTGATCCCAGTTCTGTTCCTCATCAGTTGTGTGGCCCTGGGCATATACATCCTTTGACCTTTCTGAGTTTTTCCTTATCGATTAAGTGGAAATGACAATTCCTGCTTCTCACTTCCTCCCATAGGTATTTTAAATCACGGAGGTGGCCTGCTATGTAGAACTGTGACAATTCAAACTTGCCCCACCAACCTTGCCCTCAAGTCTCCTGACTTCTCCAACTGGGTCTCCACTGGCCCCCCACACGCTCAGGGGTTCCATAGCACCCTTACCTACATGTCGCCCTCTTGATTCAGAAGGGAAATATGCAGAATAAATTACCATTTATTCTTATCCACTGATGATTCCAGACAAGTAATTCTGGGAGACCCCACCTGGCTTAATAAAATCTGAAGACAGAAAAGTCTTCCAAACATGATTATCTTCTAACCATAATTTACTTAGGAAAAACTCAGTCCCCACTGAGTCCTGTTATCAGTCAGGTCACTCTGTCATTCAACAGAATGTCACTGCAAAAGTCATTTTTAAAGACCTCTCTCTCACGCACACACACACACACACACTATCTACATCCTGTTGGTAATTGTTAATGGTTGGATAATGAAGTTCTTTTAAAATTCTCAACCATTCCTTGTAAATAAGCTCTCGTAAAACCAAATTTTAATAATATTTTTATTCATTCAGATCATACCTGCTTCATGTTGTAAGGCTTTATGAAGAGTCAGAAATTATTTGGGTAGTCAGATATGCAAGATATATATCTATAGATATATACACACATATAATTTAGTAATTTGAAATTATTTACCTAAAGTTGATTAAGCAAATAATGATCACATCTCTGTGCCATTACTTTATGCTGCTGCTGCTAAGTCGCTTCAGTCGTGTCCGACTCTGTGCGACCCCATAGACGGCAGCCCGCTAGGCTCCCCCGTCCCTGGGATTCTCCAGGCAAGAACACTGGAGTGGGTTGCCATTTCCTTCTCCAATGCATGAAAGTGAAAAGTGAAAGTGAAGTCGCTCAGTCGTGTCCGACTCTTAACGACCCCATGGACTGCAGCCTACCAGGCTCCTCCGGCCATGGGATTCTCCAGGCAAGAGTACTGGAGTGGGGTGCCATTGCCTTCTCCAGCCATTACTTTATAGACCCAAACTAAGTCATTGAGACCAAACACACTTTTAAAAATTTTGGATAAATTTTTCTATTTGTAAAACTAAAAAGACCCATGAGATGCACTATTTTTTCAGCAAATTATTTGTAGCCTGTTGTGATCAATGAAAGATGTATTTAGCTATTTCTCTGCTCCTAACCAAGGGCAGTCACACAGCTGCCTAAGCAAATGCATTTTCCCACATGTTCTCAGGATTAGCCCCCATGGTGGCCTTTTCTATTTATTTTAATTTAAAAAAATTAAAGATTAAATTTAAATTAATTTCATAATAAATAAATTAAAATTTTAATTTAAAATTTAAAAATGCATTTCTACTTAGAACATATCTTGATGGCACAGTAAACATGAAGCTCTGAGTGCTCCCGGGGAGCAGAGAGAGCCTCTGGAGACCTGGAGCCTGAATCCACGCACCAAAGTGGGGAGGGGGTCCTGAAATTCTCAGGAAATGTGAGGACCAGGTATAAGCCCCCCCTTGCCCACTCCCTCCTCCTGGAGCATTGACATCTAGGTTGAAAATGGGTTCAGGCAAATGTCAAGCAAAGTCTACAAATGGGCTACATGTGGAGTGGTCCCATGTTGCCATGGTAATGGGAAGACAAGGAGGGGGTGTTAAAAGCTACTATTTTTAATTCTTAGACTGTTCCAGTACAATTTTCAGAGTCATCTCTGTGTCCCCTTCCACCTCCCTTACAGCCCTTCCAAAGTGCCGGGGCCTATTTACCGGTTGCCAAAGGTTAGCCGGTCGATTCTCCATCAACTCTCTGAAAACTGAAAAATCAACCCATTGTTCCTTATACCTGACCCCTAGCTACCAATCCAATTTCTTCCCTGACTTAGCTGATGTAATTGATTGATTTCTTTTTTTTTGCAATGGCCAGACACAGGGTGGAACCTACTCACTTATGCTATAAGGAATAAAGTTATTTGGTAAGCAAATAGTTAAATGTATGGATTGGTGGCGCCACTTTGCTGAAGCAGAGCATCATTGTTGTCTATCCTGTCATATCCATACAGACCAGGTTCTACAAACCTCAGCATTTGGTGGGCGGGACTGCTGGTTCACTCCCCCTTCCTACTTGCTCACTACTTTTGTAAGTAGCTCTGTATCACCATAAATGAATTGGTTATCAGTGTATTACCCCTTCACTGGTGTGCTGCAGTCCATGGGGTCGCAAAGAGTACGACTCGACTGAGTGACTGAACTGAACTGCCACAATGGACTGGACCCCAAGCTTTTCTTCTTTACATTGAATGTGATATAAATTTTGTCAGTAGAGGGCGCTACAGGGGCACCGTTGGAGAAAGGCGGGTTCTCTTCCCGGGTTTGGCTACTGCCCTTTGTCTTTTCAGGGACTTCCCTGGTGGCTCAAATGGTAGTCTGCCTGTAATACAAGACTGGGGTTTCATCCCTGGGTCAGGAAGATCTCCTGGAAAAGGGCATGGCAACCCACTCTAGTGGGTTTTTTCTTGCCTGGAAAATCCCAAGGATGGAGGAGCCTGGAGGGCTACAGTCCCTGGGGTCACAAAGAGTCAGACACTACTGAGTAACATTTTGTTTCTTGGGTGTTTTTTTTAAACGTTTCTTTTTTCTTGTCCAGTTTTATTGAGATATAATTGTTGTACAGCACTTTAAAAGGTGTACAGCATAATGCCTTTACTTTTGGACATCATGAAATAATTAGCACAGGAAGTTTAGTGAACATCCATCTCATAGAGTTACAAAATGTTAAAAACCCAACATTTTCTTATGATGAGAACTCTTAGGTTTACTCTGTTAACAACTTTCATATGTAACATACACCAGTGTTAACTATATTTATCATATTATATATTATATCCCCTGGAGTAGGAAATGGCAACCTTCTCCAGCATTCCTACCCAGGAAAATCCCATGGTCAGAGGAGCCCGGCAGGCCCCAGTCAATGGGGTCACAGAGAGTCAGACACGAATGACTAAACACACACACATATACACATTTATCTCATAACTGGAATTTTGTACTTTTTGCTGCCTTCTTCCTATTTCCCCCACACCCTAATTATGATCTCTTTTTCTGTGAGTTTGTTTTTTATTCATTTTTAATTGAAGGATAATTGCTTTACAATATTGTGCTGGTTTCTGCCGTACATCAACATGAACCAGCCACGGGTATAGATATGTCCCCTCCCTCTTGGCCCTCCCTCCTACCTCCCACCGCATCCCAGCCCTCTAAGTTGTCTCAGAGCCCCGGTTTGAGTTCCCTGAGTCATACAGCAAATTCGCACTGGCTATCCGTTTTACACGTGATACTGCGTATGCTTCCATGCTACTCTTTCCATGCACCCCCTGCTCTCCTTCCCCTGCCCACGTCTACTAGTCTGTTTTCTACGTCTGCATCTCTGCTGCTGCCCTGCAGTGGCTCATCAGTACCATCTTTCTAGATTAAATACATAGGCATTGTACACGATATTTGTTTTTCTCTTTCTGATTTACTTCACTCTGTATAATAGGCTCTAGGTTCATCCACCTCATTAGAACTTACTCAAATGAGCTTCTTTTTATGGCTGAGTGTCCGTCTAGTCTATGGTTTTTCCCGTGGTCATGTATGGATGTGAGAGTTGGACTGTGAAGAAGGCTGAGCGCCGAAGAATTGATGCTTTTGAACTGTGGTGTTGGAGAAGACTCTTGAGAGTCCCTTGGCCTGCAAGGAGATCCAACCAGTCCATTCTGAAGGAGATCAGTCCTGGGTGTTCTTTGGAAAAAATGATACTAAAGCTGAAATTCCAGTATTTTGGCCACCTCATGTGAAGAGTTGACTCATTGAAAAAGACCCTGATGCCGGGAGGGATTGGGGGCAGGAGGAGAAGGGGATGACAGAGGATGAGATGGCTGGATGGCATCACCGACTCGATGGACGTGAGTTTGAGTGAACTCCGGGAGTTGGTGATGGACAGGGAGGCCTGGCGTGCTGTGATTCATGGGGTCGCAAAGGGTCGGGCACGACTGAGCAACTGAACTGAACTGATTCCTAGTTTTAAGGAATCTCCATATTGTCTTCCATAAAAGCTGTATCAATTTATATTCCCACCAACAGTGAAAGAGAATTCCTTTTTCTCCACACCCTCTCCAGCATTTATTGTTTGTAGATTTTTTGATGATGGCCGTTCTGACCAGTGTAAATTGACACCTCATTCTAGCTTTGATTTGCATTGCTCTAATAATAAGTGATGTTGAGCATCTTTTCATGTGTTTATTAGCCATCTGTGTATCTTCTTTGAAGAAATGTCTGTTTAGATCTCCTGCCCACTTTTGTTTGTTTTTCTGGTATTGAGTTGCATATGCTTTCCTCTTTGTGTTCCTACTGCCCGGCCTGATAGTGGGACATGTGTGCAGGGACAACTGGTGGTGTCTGCCACAGCTGCATGTCTGCAGACCTTTAAGGACTTTGAACCCTTCCTGGGCCTGGTGACGACCTTTCCATGGCCTTCCCAGTGCGGACACCCAGCAATCCAGGCCTTACACACAGTGGTACCTCAACTCTCTCTGCATCTGCCCACCTTGTACACCTGCCCAAATTACCTGCAGCCCAGAAGGATGTTTCCTACTTGCCTGGCGCTTAAGGATGAGCTCTAGAACTGGCAGCACAGCAAAATCCTCCTCTGGGCTTCAACTTTACCTTCTGAGCCTCAGGCTTAGGGAGGGTACCCTCCCAAGTGTGTGCTTCCCTGGATACTCCCTCTAAGCCCTATGATACCCTTTAGAGTTGTCTTTACATCTTTATGGTTATGCTATCACAGCTTAATAATTCTTTACATTCAATCTGCTTACATTACTGTGTGATTTCTGTCTCCTGATTAAAACCCAAGTGATATACCCTTTTCCCAAATGACCGTCAGTTTGATCACCAGCCTCAACCTCACTCCCTTCCTGGATTCATTCTGCACCCACCAAGCCTCCAGGGAACTGGTCAGAAAGAGTTTGATTGATCTCTAAGTGAATGTTTCTACTTAACTGTTTTGCAGCTTTTCAAAACATGATGCCCATCTTCTCTTTGTGAATAATGACTTCTTCAGATAAAATGGACAAAAACAAATTGGTTAAAAACAACACTCCTCCTTGAAAGAGACGCTGTTTCAGCCCCCAAGAAACTCTTCTTTAATCAACTATACTTTCATTTAAAAGAAAGAAAGGAAGGAAGGAACTCTTTTTTTTTCTAGAAGGATGTGTGTGTGTGTGTGTGTGTGTGTGGGCACGCGCACGTCGTCAGTTATGTCTGATTCTCTGTAACCCCATGGACTGTAGCCCGCCAGGCTCCTATATCCATGGAATTTTCCAGGCAAGAATACTGGAGTGGGTTGCCATTTCTTCCTCCAGGGGATCTTCCCGACCCAGGGATCCAACCTGAATCTCTTGAGCCTCCTGCTTTGGCAGGTGGATTCTTTACCTCTAGGTCACCTGCGAAGCCCAGAATGATATAGAGAGCCAATTTATGGTAAATTTTTTGCCACTGTTCATGTTGAGGAACTCCAGCTAAATACATAGACTCCATTAGTCTAAACTAACTAAATAATTGTGGGCTTTTTTTAATGAGAAGGGTTTGTTGAGTGCCAGGTGAGTAATTGTGTCTTCCATTACCTGAAGACCTTGTGAGTGTAGAGGCTAAAAGAAGTCATCTTGCTTATTGTGACCCTTTCCATACACAGCCTCCACTTCTGACTGATTATTATACATTCATGAATTGATACACAGAAAGTATTGATCAACTTTCCAGGTAGCAAGCTCTTTCCAAAGCAACTCCCAATTTGATGAATTCATTTTCTTTTGTGACCCTGAAAGCTATTTGATTTTCAGAGCATTCCTACCTAATGGCATAAAGATTGAAACTGAATTTTTTAGTAATGAGATTTAATTAGAAGAAACTTTTAAATAAAATGGATGATAAGAGCTTTTTACAGAAAGAAAAATCATTTTGAAAATAAATTGTTCCCATCAGATCTTGCTGTGAATGGCGTGTTGCTCTTGGGAACAGAGTAAGATGATTCAGAGCAAAAGCACCCTGGAATCATTAAGGACATGTTAGGAACAAGGTTTCTAATGGAAGCAACAATTGTCTTGGAAGATGCAGTCAATGAAAGTTTTTGCCTTGTAAAATGGATAGCGTTTTGCCAAACATCGACATGAATCAGCCACAGGCGCACATGTGTTCCCCATCCAGAACCCCCCTCCCACCTCCCTCCCCATCCCATCCCCCAGGGTCATCCCAGCGCACCAACCTTGAGCACCCTGTCTCATGCATTGAATCTGGACCAGTGATCCGCTTCACATATGATAATATACACGTTTCAGCACTACCCTCTCAAATTATCCCACCTTCGCCTTCTCCCACAGGGTCCAAAAGACTGTTCTTTACATCTGTCTCTTTTGCTGTCTCGCATATAGGGTCATCATTACCATCTTTCTAAATTCCATATATATACATTAGTATACTGTATTGGTGTTTTTCTAACTTACTTCACTCTGTATAATAGGCTCCAGTTTCATCCGCCTCATTAGAACTGATTCAAATGCATTCTTTTCAATGTTTGGCAAAAACCACTACAATATTATAAAGTAATTAGCCTTCAATTAAAATAAATAAATTAAATTTAAAAATTAAAATAAAATTTTAAAATGGATAGCTTTAAAAAAATTGGAAGAAAAAATGTTCATTAGATTTAGGCTTTGAATCTCTGCTTAGGGAAGTCGTTTATATAACGGAGTCATGATCACTTATATTGATAACAAAATGCCAGAAAAAAAATATACCTCCTCATACCCCTCCTTTCATTGTGAACAAAGCACTCTCATTAAAGACCCATTCCTTTGGAACTTGAGGGGTTTAGGATGTCAGAATTGCTTATTAAAATGCAGATATTTGTAACAGGAGTGACCCTTTAAGCTTCTATGAGCCAGCTTTATCAGAGAGAAGTCTGTGGAGTTGTTTTGTGATCATGACGGGCCCACAAGTATGGACACAAGCTAGATTTCTGGTGAGTGGTAGAGGTTCCCAGCTACACATTGCTCTACTGCACTTTGCTGTTTGTGTGCTCACTGACATACATTGTCTTGTTCAGGAAGAACTGCTAGAGACATACGCAGTCTATCCATTCTTCCGGGCATGCAAGCCAGGTCATCAAAGTGCAAGATACCTACAGACACATTCTGTGCAATCTCGACATGTGTTTTTCTGATTGTATTTGTGTTTTGTATTTAGTCACTCAGTCGTGTCTGATTTTTTTAGACCCTTTCGACTGTAGCCCACCAGGCTCCTCTGTCCATGGGGTTTTTCAGACAAGAATACTGCAGTGAGTCGCCATTACCTTTTTCGGGGTACCTTCCCAACCCAGGGGTCAAACCTGTGTCTCTGCATTGCAGGTGAATTCTTTACCTGTGGAGCCATCAGGGAAGCCTTCTGATAGTATTTACTTAAATGCAATGCCATCAAAAACCAATACAACAAAGAGTCCTATGAAGCTCATCACTGGATTTACTGTAAGATCATTGTCAAAGATTTTGGCATTATCACTTCCACTGTCTTTTTTACATGGAAAAATTTCCTGACTGGTCTTGGAACAAATGGTATTTGGCAGTTCTCTTGGAAAACTGCTTCTTTTTTTATATTATGGACACTGTGAAGCATTTCACAGACAAGATTTCCTTTTTTAAAAAATTCCACTCATGTTATTTTTCACTTGTCTTCAATGTGTTTCCACCTTTGTTTTCCTTTCATTCTTTATCTGTGTTTTTAATTTATGTTACAGTTGTGAATAGTATATGAGTAAGTATGTGCATCTGTGTGTGACATATATGGGTATGTGCATGTGTGTGTTAAATAG
This sequence comes from Bos mutus, assembly GCF_027580195.1. Lineage (NCBI taxonomy): Eukaryota > Metazoa > Chordata > Mammalia > Artiodactyla > Bovidae > Bos > Bos mutus. Next base: position 11,196,156 of record NC_091639.1, on the reverse strand, counting down.
AGCCTTATTATAAGCTACTTTAAATAGTTTTCAGAGCAGTTCAGTTCAGTTTGGTCGCTCAGTTGTGTTCGACTCTTTGCGACGCCATGAACCGCAATACATCAGGCCTCCCTGTCCATCACCAACTGCCGGAGTCTACCCAAACCCATGTCCATTGAGTCGGTGATGCCATCCAACCATCTCATCCTCTGTCATCCCCTTCTCCTCCTGCCCTCAATCTTTCCCAGCATCAGGATATTTTCAAATGAGTCAACTCTTCGCATCAAGGTATATTCAAAACGCATACATAACTGGTTTCATTTAACTCTCACACAACCCTATAAGATGAATTATGCTTCTCATTTTAAAAATGAATAAACCTCAAAGCTGTAAAATATCGATACCTTATCAACATCATGGGTCTTCCCTGGTGGCTCAGATGGTAAAGAATCTGCCTGCAATGTAGGAGACCTAGATTCTACCCCTGGGTCAGGAAGATCCCCTGGAGTAGGAATGGCAACCCACTCCAGTATTCTTACCTGGAGAATTCCATGGACAGAGGAGCCTGGTGGGTTGCAGTCCATAGCACTGCAAAGAGACAGACACAACTGAGCAACTAACACCATATCAATGTCATGAAACAGAGCTAGTCTGAAACACATTTTCTTTTTTGTTTTTAATTCAAAACCCCATGCTTCCTTCCCATACTTAGTATGTTGAAGGAGAAAAAGATACTAAAAAAGATAGTAGAAATTCACAGTTTTCCCTAGAGTCACTTCCCATATCCACTGTACATAGAGAACGCTTAAATAAATGCAACTAAACTATTCTGACTCTTAGAGTAAAGTATTCCAAAATCAATCCTTCTATTGGACCCGTCCTAAATGGGCCAGTAAGCCCGCATAGTGGGGCTACTTGGGTGGTCAGCCTGTATTCAGCAGAACCCAACTTTACCCAGACGTTCAAGGAATCTCCCTCAGTACTTGTTAATAAGTTGGTTTTGTAATCTCTCCTTTAAACCCTGCACACAGAGGCTTGGGAATTGCATTTATGTGTGTTGAAGTTGATTAGTTGACATGACCTCTTTCTTTTCAACAAATAAAACATGAAACTTCAATCTCCAAAGCTCTTTGCCTATTTATTTTTAATGAGTAATGTGCCCTGGATCAGACAAGCAAATCACAAGTTCATCCAGAGAAGCCTGGAATCCAAACAAGATGCTAGATAAAGCCTATGTGCAAAAAATTATCTGAGTGAATAGTTCTCTAGCTATTAAGATTGGTTAAAGGTACTCGTTATCTTAAGAAACATACGGAAACATGAAGGATACCAACCATATTTTCATTTCATCTTTATCTCTGTGGATATGGGATTTGGTTACAAGGAAGGGGAAAAGCTTAATAAAAATGTTTCTGGCCTTGTGATTATTTGGTTCATATTTTCAAGGCTCAAATTCCCATATGCTAGATATCTAATTAGTGTTGTATATTTCTAAGTTAACAGGACAGGCTATTAACTTATGACAAAATTGCTCCTAGAGGGTAGGGGGATGGGTAGAGCCTAAAATGCAGTTCAGTTAAGTAAAGTGTGCTCTGCCCGCATTGCCCTCTGGAAGAGGCTTGAACTTGGATGCATAGCCTGAGGTAGAAAGTATCTTAAAGGTCATCTAGCTCAAATCTTCTCAGTAACTTTCCCCAAATGCCCTCTTACTTCTGTTCAAATGCCTCCAGGATTGGAAAACACCCCATTTCTTCCACTTTTAAGACATTCCCACCGTCCAAGACTTCCGATCACAGCACAGGCAGAGCTATTACCTAGAATTAAACGCTTGGCAGCAGGGTACTTTCCCGTAAAAGTCTCTAAAGGGTCTTTCCATCATTGTTGTGAACTAACCGGGAATAATCAAATCAATCAAATATCTCCATCAGAAAGATGGCTGAAACGTCACTCAGGCAGGTCATTTCCTGTAGGTCAACAGACTGATCTGCAGAATGGATGGACACAGACTTTACGTTGTCTTTGGGGTCCTGGGGTCTCCACGGAGGGAAGGGAATGGCTATACAGTTCAGCAAGCAGTCCCATATGTTTCTGTATGTTTTTTATAGGAAATTACGAGCACCACACCCCCAGCAAACAGTACCTGTGGCCTCTCCATGAGCCACTCTAACAACGGCAGCTCTCTTTCCCTCCTGTTTCTTCTGCTCCACATCCTTTTTTGGAACCTCAGATGCACAATTTGAATTAATCATAATCCCTGGTTCTTGATATACTCTCATCACTAGTTCAAACATGGCTTCCTCTGAAATTTTAAAATTCATTTATTCAACTTATTAATAATATAACGAACACTCATAAACCTACAATCAACACAAAAAGTACAGTATTGACATTAATTGGTATCGTAACATATGTTACCTATATGTTCCTCTTTCTTCCCATCCCCTAGCCTTCCTTCACCCAAGAATAACCAATATATTGTGGATTATTCTTTTGTTTTTACATATCTATAGTCCATCACATATATATGTGTTCCCAACATATGTCGCTTAGTTTTACCTTTTAACTCTATAAAAAGGATACCATACTGTAGTTAATATTCTAGACTTACATTTTTCAGTGAATATTAAACTTCTCAGGCTTATCCATACAGCTGCTTATAGTTCATTTGGTTTTGCTTCTATATAATATTCCACTGTGTACATATACCTTAAGTTTTACTCTCCTGTCAGTGGGCATTTAGGTTGTTTCTAGGTTTTTGCTCTCACAAATAGTGCTTCTCTGTCTGTTATTGTACATGTGCAGAATCTAGCAGAATTACTGGATTATATGTTATTCAATTTTCTGAGGCAATACCAAACTGTTTTCCAAAGCAGTCATAACAATTTACACTCCTGCCAACAATGTATAAGAAATTTTGTTGGTCTACATGCCCTCCGATAGTTGTATCATCAGAATTCTTAATTTTGACCAATCAAATATGTATAAAATTATATCTCATCTAATCATTAGTAAAATTAAATATCTACATGTCTTTATTGGCAACACATGTTTTTTTCTTACATAAAATGCCTGTTTACTGATTTTGTCTATTTTCTTACAGGATTGTTTATTTAATGATATGTAGACATTCTTTCGGAGAAGGCAATGGCACCCCACTCCAGTACTCTTGCCTGGAAAATCCCATGGACGGAGGAGCCTGGTAGGCTGCAGTCCATGGGGTCTAGAACAGTCGGACATGACTGAGCAACTTCACTTTCACTTTTCACTTTCCTGCATTGGAGGAGGAAATGGCAACCCACTCCAGTGTTCTTGCCTGGAGAATCCCAGGGACAGGGGAGCCTGGTGGGCTGCTGTCTATGGGGTCGCACAGAGTCGGACACGACTGACGTGACTTAGCAGCAGCAGCAGACATTCTTTCGGAGAAGGCAATGGCAACCCACTCCAGTACTCTTTCCTGGAAAATCCCATGGTTGGAGAAGCCTGGTAGGCTGCAGTCCATGGGGTTGCACAGAGTCAGACACGACTGGAGTGACTTAGCAGCAGCAGCAGACATTCTTTACATAGTCTTGACATTAATACTTTCTCAATTGTATGTGTTAAAATCTTCTCACAGATTTTAAGTATTTTCTTTATGAAATATTTTGACAAATGGATATTCTGATTTTTAATATAGTCAAATCAATCTTTCCTTTTCTATTCAAAGCCTTTTTTGTCTTGTTTAAAACTCCTACCCTCTCCCAAGTCATAATGACTGCTGTAGAGAGCCACCCAGATCCCTGTTCAAACGTGAAAGACTTTACTGAAGGAACTTCTCTCCCAAAGCCATGCCAACTTCCTGGGGCAATCTGGGTCCCCTGACTGAAGCAGAGGTCTTATACAGGCTGAGCCCTTTCACTCAAACACAGAATGGCTCTGGTAGACCATCCTATGTCTGAGTTTCTCTGTAGGATTAGTTAAGGGTTCTGGTTAGACTGCATGCCTTCTCTCCTCCCTTTGCACAATCCTGTTTCCTTCCCTTCCACAATTATTGATCCCAAGAACACTCCGTAGTAACCTGCAGCTAATCTCTGAGTCTGCCTCCCAGGAAGCCCACCTGCAACAAGAGATCAAAAGATAAACACCTAGTTTTTACTCTTCCTCACAAATCCTCAGGTTAGCTATTGTACCTATTAGAATTGTCTTATTCGGAAGCACAACCAACCCCTGAGTAGCCTTGGGTCCTCAGTTCTACTCTTTGAAGCCAAACAGAACAAATCTATTCCCTCTTCCTCGCAGCATCTTAAATTAGAAGAGGACGGCCTGTGCCCACTAAAACTTTTTTCCTCTGGGCAAAAAAGCCCGGTTTCCTTCCGTTGGCCCCCACAGGACAGGGTCTCCAGCCTTGCCTCCCTCCCTGTTGGCCCCTCCAGTTCACACGTATCTCTTTGCTTACTACTTGACATATTGAAAGAGCTCTTTGATGTACACCATAGGCAGTATCAGAAACCCAGGATCAGTCAAACCCCAGTACTGACTTTGTACATGACCTTCGTATAGAAGGGATTTGGAGCACTGAGAAGTTGAAGCCAAAGAATCACCCCACGGCTGAAAAGGATCCTGTCAGGTCAGCTCATCCACTCCGCTTGCTGGCACCTCAATCTGCTCTATCTGGGGCAAGGAATCACCTTTTCTGTTGGTTCCATTTTGTACCCAACCAAAGACTTCCATGGTGGCTCAGACGGTAAAATGTCTTGCTTACAATGCGGGAGACCTGGGTTCGAGTCCTGGGTTGGGAAGATCCTCTGGAGAAGGAAATGGCACCTCACTCTAGGACTCTTGCCTGGAAAATCCCATGGACAGAGGAGCATGGTGGGCTACAGTCCACTGGATCGCAAAGAGTCGGACACGACTGAGCGACTTCACTTCACTTTCACAAAATGGTTTACTGTCCCTCCTCCTTATTATCCCCAATTCTTAATAAATCTTTTCCAAAAATTAAGGGAAAGAAAAAGGCACATTTCCTCTTCAGTAGTAGCCCAAGGTAAAGCCTCTTCTTTATGGATACCTTTGTAAGGAGAGCTAAAACATGACCTGTCTCCCCAATGGGCATTGGGAAGACAACTGAGGTTTTGAATGGTGGACTTAGAGGGTAAAGCATTGGTACTTACTGCAGATGATGTTGTCTTTGCCATTTTCCAAGATCTTGCCTATGTCTCTCTCCTACCTATGGGTCTCTCTCCCTCTTGTCATCTTATAGCCAAGGTCTCCAAGAGCTTCTGCTCTGCTTCTTCCCGAATGTTCCAACTTGCAAGATAGCTTATTTTCTTCTCTCTTTTTCTAAAGTTTCAAGCAATTCCCACTGAGTGTTCAACAAAATGCTAGCCAGGCAAGCTAGTACATGTGGCCATGAAAGTAACTTTCCACCTAAACATTTGTGGAAGTTTTCATGTTTAAAAAAAAAAAAAAGAAGGTGCTTCCTCTGCAGGGGACATGAGTTCCTCCTCAGGGGACGTGGGTTCCTCCTCAGGGGACGTGGGTTCCTCTGCAGGGGACATGGTTTCCTCCGCAGGGGACATGGGTTCCTCCGCAGGGGACATGGGTTCCTCCTCAGGGGACGTGGGTTCCTCTGCAGGGGACGTGGGTTCCGTGCCTAGTCAGGGAAATAAGATCCTGCAGACCATGCGGTGCAGCCAAAAAAATTAATTTACTAAAATTTTTTGAGAAAGAAATACAGAAAATCATAATACATACAGAAAAAAATCCCGTCCCACTAAAACAACTACTAACACTCTGATGTGCATCCTTTCATTCTGGTTTCTCTGTAAATATATTTTTTTCTTTTAAATTTTCTAAATTGGGATAATATTATTTTGCAACTCACTATTTTCACTTAATATGTCCAGAATATTTTTTCATATCATTAAGTGCTCTAGACTATCAGTTTTAACAGCTACATTGCATTCTATCACATGGATGCTATGTACTTTATTTTGCCAAGTCCCCATTGTTAGATTTTTGGTTGTCTTTCAATATGATTATTTTAAGTAATTCTGCACTAAATTAACCCTTTAAATACATTTTGACATACATTCATATTTATTTCCTTAGAATAAATTCTTAAAAGTGAAATTTAAGACCTCAGATGGAGAAGGCGATGGCACCCCACTTCAGTACTCTTGCCTGGAAAATCCCATGGACGGAGGGGCCTGGTAGGCTGCAGTCCATGGGGTCGCGAAGAGTCAGACACCACTGAGCGACTTCACTTTCACTTTTCACTTTCATGCGTTGGAGAAGGAAATGGCAACCCACTCCAGTGTTCTTGCCTGGAGAATCCCAGGGACGGGGGAGCCTGGTGGGCTGCCGTCTATGGGGCCGCACAGAGTCGGACACGACTGAAGCGACTTAGCAGCAGCAGCAACAGCATGGCCAGCAGTATTTTAAAATGCCTACTTCCCCACACCCTCAATGTCACTACGTGTTACTATGAAGAATAAAAGACTTTCCAATTTGGTTGACGGCAAGGGGCTATTTCTCTTCATGGTGTTTATATCTCATTTATTTTCTTACTTACTAGTAAAGTTAACCTGTTTAATAAAAGATAGTCATTGACCATTGGTATTTCATATTTTCATGTCCTTTTTCCAGTCAGTCCATTTTCTCTCTCCTTGATCTGAGTATCCTCTGTATGCATTACGGATGGACCCTTTGTCTTCCACCTGCGTTGCAGTTTTTCCCATTTCTGAGGAGGAGATTACCTGGTCTTCCTCATCTAAATGTCTCTCTAATGGATAAAATTGGAAGCGGTGTGAAACAGTGATATGAAATTTTTTATCAAGTATAAAGGAGAGGGGTGTTTCCCAGAACTCTTGAAGATCCCCGTGCAGGTAATAAGGGCAAGTGAGAGAAGACAGCTCTTCGCCTGAGCACGTAAATGACCAGAGCCTCGTGGACCACGTACCCCAGGGATGCTGGGAAATGAGGGTAGCCTGTTTTCAGCCCCGCTGTGACAGGTCCTGTAGCGGTTCTCACCGCAGCTGTCAATGTGACAAAGGCCTGGGGGCTTTCCTGTCTCCTAAAAATCAGTTTCATATCAATTAGTATGTTTAGTGTGTCACCAGGGACCAGATGAAGAAACAGTACTTCCCCCTGAGATAAACACTTCCATTTAGAGCTCATTAACAAACAGGAGCTCAGAAAGCTGTAATCATAATTTAAGCAACAAAGACACACTTCCAGGTCAATGCCCCGGGGGAGCGGGTCCATTTCTGTTGCTTGTTAAGGACCTTATTAGGGCTTTAAGACACATTTAAAATCTTTGCCTCAGCGAGACTTCCGAGCTCATTTAAACTCCCAGCATGCCATCAAGGCTGGTATGAACCTTTCCATGTTTAGGATTTATTTCCGACAAGAGAGAAATAAATGCATCATACTTTGTGAATAGGTTCTCTGAGAATTAACAAAGAACGGTAACAGGAATGGGGAGGAAGATCCCCAGGGGGCTGGCTGTGAATGGTTGTCCTGAAGCCTGGAAGAAGGAAAGAAACTATGTTGTTGGTGTCATATTTTTAGATTCTTAGATGTAAATATTTTTATACTCTGACCTCTGCTGCTCAGTTGTGGTACATCCTTTGAACAAGGACATTCAATGACACCCAGTGCATCCTAGTGTCTCCTCCCTCCCTCTACTGTGCTGTGCTGTGCTTAGTCGCTCAGTTGTGTCCGACTCTTTGTGACCCCATGGAGTGTAGCCCACCAGGCTCCTCTGTCCATGAGATTTCCCAGGCAAGAATACTGGAGTGGGTAGCCTCTCCCTTCTCTAGTGGATCTTCCTGACCCAGAAATCAAACCAGGGTCTCCTGCACTGCAGGTGGATTCTTTACCATCTGAGCTACCAAGAAAGCCCCTCTCTGTACTACCCAACTTCAACCAGAATCTCTGAGGCCAGTCAATGACACGTGTGACATTTCCTGATGCAGTGAAGTGATGTCATATTAAACTTAGCTGTTGAATCTGAAGTAAGAGAAAAATGGTATGGTAAAGACTCCGTTTTCATTTCTTTGGCCTTTTCTAGTAGTCTGGGCAATCAGTGCTAGTAACACACAATCCCCAAATCTCTCCTGCATCACAGTCCAAAGCAGACCAGGCCGCACTCCTGGGAGGCTGTCCTGCAAGCGGTTAACATAGGAAACCCAAGTGCCTTCCATCCTGTGGTGCTGCCATCAAAACATAGTGGGTAACCAGTCATGGAAGGTAGTTCTGGAGCAGGGAGAGAGAATATGGAAGAGGTGGAAGGAGGCACAGGGGGCCCTATGTATACTGTCTAAAACCAAGTCACATGGCCCTGACCTAACTATAAAAGAGGCTGGGAAGAGATGCTCCTTTGTGCTCAGAGAGAAGGAAATGAAATGAGATGTGGTAGCCATAACATTGTCTCTCCCACATCTCTGTTGGTTTTCCTGTATGAGTGATACAAACAGCTAAAAGACCCCTCTAGCCTAAAACGTTCTACACCTTCAGTTTTGTTGGATATATGAAATCTCCACATCAATATACCTTTCTTTAAGACTTCAAAGAAGTAGATAGTAGATAGATGGTCTAAGTACATACCATGGACAGAGTCGTCTTTTATTTATTTCTGGCTGGGCTGCGTCTTGGTTGCTGCTCAGGCTTTTCTCTAATTGCGGCGAGTGGGGGCCACTCATCATCCCAGTGTGTGGTCTCCTCATATGGCGGCTTCTTTTGTTGTGGGGTGTGGGCTGTGGGTCGTGCAGGTTTCAGTGGTTGTAGAGTGTGGGCTCAGTAGTCGCAATTCCCAGGTTCTAGACCACAGGCTCAATAGTTGTGGCACACTGGCGTAGTTGCTCCACGGCATGGGATCTTCCTGGACCAGGGATCAAACCCATGTCTCCTTCACTGGCAGGTGGATTCCTTACCACTGAGCTAACAGGAAAGCCCCAGAGTCACCTTTTAAGGCAGGGATCCCCAGTCTCCGGATCTAATGCCTGATGATCTGAGGTGGAGCTGATGTAATAAGAATAGAAATAAAGTGCACAATAAGTGAAATGGGCTTGAATCATCCCCAAACCATCGCCCTGCTCCTTGCCGCATGCCCTGCCCCCCAGATTTGTGGAAAAATTGTCTTCCACAGCACCAGTCCCTGGTACCAAAAAGGTTGGCTGTTTGAAGGAGTATAACTCAACATTCCTTCCTGTGGGCAGGATGTTCTCAGCGTCTTAGGGAAGCATAGTCAGCTACTTCTCACCTACCCGTGGAGAGTAGACCAGCGGGCTGTGCGTAGGTGATCCATACAGATTGGCATGAGCAACTCAGACACCTCAGAGCTGGCCGGTGCAAACGATTCAAAGAGAGATGATTCACACCAAACTGCTCCAAAACAGCCTGATCTAACATTCTCTTTTGTGAATCATAGATCTGAGGCGAACAAAGAGGAATCAGGCCTTCAACTCTGGGTTGCTGCCTTGAAATGTACCTGACAATTTTCCCCATTGCTAGACAAGGAAAATGCGGACCCTTGGTAACCATATGTCCCTGAAATAAACCTCATTTCATAATCTGAGTCTATCATTTGGCTCATAAGAGGTCCCTGGGAAAATCCCAAGTGGGGCCTGAACATTTCTGGCAAAAAACGGGAACAACTGAAACCATAGCTCTTAACCAAGGCGGGTTAAGAAAGGATGGCGGTGGTCAAGGGCAGCTGAAATCCTACCGTTCTGAAATCCTGCCAGGCCTCCCGACCCTAAGGAGTAGGAAATGGTCCTTAATTAAGCCTTGGTTCTGCTCCCTGGGAACGGGTGCCAAGCCCACTGTTCTCCATGACTCTTGACTCCACTGTCTGGAGTTCCTTCATTTGCACTGTGTTTCTCAGCTACACAATAGACAGCATTAGAGACTATGCCCTCCTTGAAAGGTGACCAACCATCCCAGTTTGACCAGGAATGAAGGTTTTTCTGGACTGCAGGAATGTCAGTAGCAAAACCAAGGAAGTCTCAGCAAACCAGGATGAGTTGGTAACCCCACCTACCTAGCAGCTGGGTAGCTTTCTCAAGGCCGCTTCCTGCCCGTACAAAGTTGGAGGCCCAAAGATCTTTCTACATCTTGAAAAATCAGCCTATTTTAAACCAATCTATGGTGCTTTGGACAAGATATTCACTCAAAGCTTTGTTAGCTTTTTGTATTTGATTTTAGACAACTCTGTGACAAAAGTCATATTCACAATTTTTTGGAGTTATCCAATTTACTTATTAATAGTTACTTTGATATATCAGGCTTCTGTGGGTCCATTGTGTTCTACTGCAGGAGAAAAAAAAATCTATTGGGCACCTCTTTAATCTTTTCAATGACTTTTAAAAGCTTGATTTGGTCTTTCCCTGAAGGCTGAATCTTAGTAGGTTTTTTATACTCAAAGAACTTCTCAGTGTTCTCTTTTACTGATTGGAGATGAAATGGTTTTGCTCTTCAGCCCTGAAATTTCCAAAATTCTTGAGCTCTGTATATTTCCTTTCTGTTCTGCTTGCAAATCTATCAGTTCTTTTCAGATCTCATCTCTTCTTGTACTATTTTATGACATATAAGTTGTATAATTACAAACAGCTCACACCATCAATATTCTGTCTCAGAACCTCTGTACCCCTCTTCACAAGCTTTTTTGGGACATTTTTTGTCTTTCAGATTTTTATAGGTAAGAGTTTTGCCAAATATTTTGCCACTGCATAACTTGGGTCATCATTTTTCCAATTTCTGTTATTGTTTCCTCGTGTGTGCTTGGTCACCCAGTCGTGTTCAACTCTGTGTGACCCCATGGACTGTAGCCCAGCAGGCTTGCTGTCCATGGAATTTTCCAGGCAAGAATACTGGAGGGGGGTTGCTATCTCCTACTCGTTTCCTTGCCATGTGCTAATGAAACTCAAAGCCACTGCCACATGTATTTTAGGCAACACTCTACTTCTGGTACTGATTTCTATCCTAGAGCGGTTTCACTATAATATTTCTTCATATCAAATGGTTCCAAGATCTCAGTAGCTAAAGTAATAAAAATTTAATTCCACACTCACATATTTGTAGGTAACCTGCAGTTGAACAGATGTCATCTGGACTAAACTAAGCAAGGCCGGACTACAGCTGTAGAGTCAGCGTTCCATCATTTCTGGGTTCACCTTTGATCTGAACATCCTATCAAGTCTTGCCACCACTCCTGATGAGTTTCAAGGTAATAGATCACGCTTGAATGTGGGCCTTGACTCACAGCTCCCCTCAGCTTGGAGAGTCATCTTAGTAAAAGATTGAAAACAATTTCTCTCTCTCACTGGAAAAAAAAAAATGGTTATCAATTTCATAATATCATGTTTTATTTTTATTATTGTAAAAATTATTATTATTCTACAAATTTGTTTTCAGTGTCTGTAAGGTGTTTGTGGTGCAGTACTATTTAGGACAAATACTACTTTAACCCTTTGAGACTTGTAACAAGAAAACTGATAAGACTGGCTCCAGCACACATTTACCGAGTGCTTCTTATGTTTATGAGAGCTGTGGTGAGTAGAAAACTTGTCACTGTTTCAACAATAAGTATACTAATGTAGCACCTACCACACAGTGTTCTGAGTACTTTCTTAGTATAATAGTAATACAGTCTACATGGCAGCCCTCTCACACAGGAGCTGTGTTAGTCCCATTTTACAGAAGAAGAAATGGTTGCCCAGAAAGATGAAGTACTTTGCAAAAGCTTGCACTTCTAGTAAGGGGCAGAGCAAGGATTTGAACCAAGGCAGCTTGCCATCAAAGCCCATACTCTTCATACTGCACCAGACTAGCTTCCTGTTGCCTGTAACCAAGTGAGGGAGACTGAAAAATCATGCAAAAGCTAACAGAAGTGATCAAGGAGAAAGTGATTCTCCGGTAAAGCCCGGAGACAGCCATCATCAGAACCAGTGACTCATGTAGTGAAGCCGCCAGGTAATGGGACACAGGAAAAGTAAATTTTAAAGGCAGGGATGCCCCTGGAAATGGTCAGAGCATGGGCTAACTAGGAGAGGGCTTAAAAGAAAACAGGAAGATGATCAGGACCGGGCAACTGCAGTGTAATGATTGGGAGTGCTCTGTGAAACCAAGGAGGGAAGGTACAAAGATGCAAGGTGATTTTTAAATCTCAATATTTAATAAATATGGCCTTCTAGCTTAGCATGATCTGTGATGACCTAGAGGGGTAGGATGGGCGGAAGGGAGGGAGACGCAAGAGGGAGGTGATATACGTATGATTATGGCTGACTTGCTTTGTTGTATGGCAGAAACCAGCACAACATTGTAAATCAATTTTCCTCCAATTAATAAATAAATAAAGGTAATCAATAAAAACTGAAAAAATAAATAAATATGGCTCTACCCGGCCCTGCCATATTTAACTCCTTTCATCTTTTTTTTTTTTTCCACTGATAACTAGACGATCTCAGTGAGGTCTAACTCTGCCAAGTCAAAATTAGTCTTACTAATTCAGATAAATGTTCCCTGGGGACGTTACTGACACGGGCAAATTCATAGCACGTGGTTTCTCTGGTCTGATTTTAACTGCAGGTGAAAAGCTATTAAAGTAACCCTATGAGCTAATGTGAATGACTGCTTCAGTCTCGTCTCAGCTCCTGGAGGCGTTTGGAATGGTGGGGTTTTGTTTTTTTGACCACTGCTAATGAGACGATGTGCATGAAATCACTGTAGAAATGATACATCATCAAGTAAATGTTAGTTGTCATTGTTAGATTTCAGGCAGATGATAGCTTTAGTTTCAAACATTACTATGGCTGAAGCTGATGTTGAAATAGCTCAGAATGTGTTAGCTACTCCAGTTCCTGAATAATACCAGGGGTCTGAGGATCAGACAGATACAGGGGGTTTACACAGGACAAAGTCAGGGACATCCAGTGTCAGGGTCTCCATGGAAACCATGAAATCACTCAATTATTTGACAAATATTTACTGAGTGCCTACCTGAGCCAGGCACCGATCTATGTGATGGGCATTCAGGGTTACACACAATGGATAAGACCCTCACCCAGGAGCAAGGACTCTCAAACCAAACTGCTTAATTCAAGTCTTGATTTTGCCACTCACAAGCTGGATGACCTTGAGGAAGTTTCTGTGCCTCCATTTTCTCATCTAAGGAAATTGAATAAAGGTCATCATGAGGCTTAAATGAGTTAATATTGCTAAAACAGCACAAAAGCAGGCTTGTAGTAATTAATATAATGCTTGTTACATAGGTGGGACTGTTCATATTCAGTGACTCAGGATAGAAAACAAGTCAAGAAAGTAGGTGCCATGATGGTGTACAAAGGGCAACATGACAAAGGGTGGCAGGGTCTGGGGCCAGAATGCTTCAGGTTGTGAAGCAGGAGTGAGCTTGGTGTGTTCTACCAACAGACGAAGCAAGGCTGGGTCACATGAAGCAGATGGGAGCTGGGAAAAATAGAGGGAGATGGAAGAAAAGATGAGAGACAGGGTGGGGGAAGTCGGAGACAGGCAGAGATCAGGTCATGTGGGGCTGTGTGTGAGCAGCCAGGGTGAAGACTTTGAAGTTTATTCAAAAAAAAATAAAAGTTTTTGAGCAGGGGAGGAATAGAATGTGATGTGTGTGTTTAGGAAAGCCCTCTGGCTGCTGTGTGGACAACAGACCATGGGATGTACAAGTGGAAGCAGAGGCCAGGGAGACAGCTGTGGCCCTTGTCCAGGTGAGATGTGATGCTGACATGGACAGGGATGCACACGGTGGAGACGGAGAGAACAGAACAGATCTGGGATATGTTTTGGAAGTAGAATGGGCAGGCTGTGCTGTGCTTAACTGCTCAGTCGTGTCTGACTCTTTGTGACCCCATGGACTGTAGCCCACCAGGCTCCTCTGTCCAGGGAATTCTCCAGGCAAGAAGACTGGAGTGGGTTGCCATGCCCTCCTCCAGGGGATCTTTCTGAACCAGGGATCGAACCTAGGTCTCCCGCATTGCAGGCAGATTCTTCACCATCTGAGCCACCAGGGAACCCAGAATGGGCAGGGCATGATGGTAAACAGGATGTAAAAGGTGATTTTTTTTAAAAAAAGAAAATAGTCTGTTGAACAATTGGGTGGACAGAAGTACCAGGTGGAAAGTTGAGAGGATGCAGTTTGTGGGGCGGGAGCACTCAGTGCCCAGGAACGTGGGGCTGGTGGTGAGAAATCCATTGTCCTCTAGGTCTTCCAATCACTGTGACTTTGAGCACAAATTCAACTCCCATTCTCACTCCCTTGATCAATGACATGAGGATGTTAATATATTCCCTGATCACCTCTCAGGGAGTTTGTAAGGATCAGATTAGATAATAAAAGTAAAAGGCTTTGAGTGAAAGTCACTCCGTCATGTCTGACTCTTTGTGACCCCATGGACTATACAGTCCATGGATTAAAGGCTCTGAAACCCATAGCTAATGAAGTGAAAGTTGCTCAGCTTTGTGTGACTGTTTGCGATCCCATGGGCTATACAGTGCATGGAATTCTGCAGGCCAGAATACTGGAGTGGGTAGCCTTTCCCTTCTCCAGGGGATCTTCCCAACCCAGGGATCGAACCCAGGTCTCACGCATTGCGAGCAGATTCTTTACCAGCTGAGCCACATGGGAAGCCCAAGAATACTGGAGTGGGTAGCCTGTCCCTTCTCCAGGGGATCTTCCCAACCCAGGGATCGAACCCAGGTCTCACGCATTGCGAGCAGATTCTTTACCAGCTGAGCCACATGGAAAGCCCAAGAATACTGGAGTGGGTAGCCAATCCCTTCTCCAGGGGATCTTCCTGACCCAGGATTTGGACCGGGGTCTCCTGCATTGCAGACAGATTCTTTACCAACTGAGCTATCAGGGAAGCCCTCAAAACCCATAAGTCACCATATAAATGTTGGATATTATTATTATCACTGTCAAAACCTCTGGGGCTGAGCATCTGAATCACTGAATATACTAAGTGTTTGACAGAATTCTACTAAAACATTAAACGATAAATTTTGAAAGGCCTGGCCAATCCGCTTGCTTCCCCTTAACACAGTCATAGAAAGAAGCTGAATATCCAGCCATGTCCCACCTCTATCATCGCTTCTGTCTCCTCATTATAACCCAGTGGCACTGGCAACATTCTGATCATGAACTCAATGGCTGTATTCTGGATCTAATGCACTCTGACACTGTTGGAAGGAATTTTGTTTTAGATTTTTAAGTGGGAGAAAATTCACAACGTCTAGATGTCACTTCCAAGGTTGGTGAGGCTAGTCAGAAAGAGCTCTGAAGCAGGGAAAAATCAATCCTTTCTAATGTTCATGGATGGAGTAATAATCTGTAACTGACATTAAGCTCAGAGCCTCCTTACAGTTTAGCAAATTTGCAGAGAAACCAGACCCTTGAATTTCATTATGTGCAACAGTGGTATCTTTGTCCAAATCTATTTTTTCACTGTAGAAAAATTTATTACACTCAAAGAATAAAAATGATCTTAAAATACAAGAAGAGAATCTTGGTTGGTTAAATTATGATATCTACCTACAATGAACTGCATATGCTTTGAAAATGATTATACATGTTGCACATATTAATATAGTTATGTTAATAACAAAATATTAAGTGAAATGTCAGGTTATAGGTTTTGTATATGGTATATAACCTCATGTTTTTAGAACATGTATTTATACATGTATATACACGATTCTTTTTAAGTTTTGGAACAATTTCAAATGTACAGAAAAATTACCAATATAATACAAAAACTTTTCCTGAGCCATTTCAGAGTACATTGCTGGTATGAGAGGCCTTCAAGTGAACCACTCTGAGAGCTTGTTTCAGTCCCTGGAATTGGAGAAAAGTGTTGTGGGGGTGTCTAGCGCTTGATGCCTGACTGGGAAGGGAGGTGGCTGGTGTGTAAATGGCTTGCATTTCCAAACTGGAGAGCTCAGGACAGCTGAGATCCTATGGGGGACCGCTGCAGGAGGAAGCCAGACTGGATCACTTGGAGAGGACCCCCCTCCTAGGAGGGTGCTGGGAGACCAGGTGGCCACTAGAGACAGTAGGCCTGCAGAAGGCGGGGACAAGGGCAGCTCATCAGCTGCCAGCAGAGGAGGCAAAGGTACGAGATTCCTGGAGATAGAAGAACCCCCCAAAGAATAGCCCAGGTACCCACAGGAGGGAAATCAGCATTCGGATTCTAAGCCACCCAGGGACCCAACATCACACTACCATCATATGAGGCAAGTATGAGCCCTCGTGCCGCTTATCTCTTCCTTCCCCAACCTGCGGCCCAGGAGCCAGATGCTGCAGGGGAGGCAGGGAATGAGGAGGAGGGTGCGGAAATGGAGCAGTTGGTCACGCCTCCACCCCCATCCCCATTGTCTTCTAACCCTGAGCAGGTCCTGAATGGAAGAGGAGCTTAATTCTACTGGACTTCGCAGAAACTGGACTTCTTTCCTGTATGTGACCAGTGCACTTCGTATGGTTATGAGAAATGGTCGGGAAAGTTCTAGGATCCACCCAAGATTGTATTCAGGAGCAGGGAAGAGTCAGTTGAGGAAACCCACTGAAAGAGGCAGCAGTGGGAAATAATGTGGCAGCTTCTTACCTGTACCTGTTGCGCTTGTCCAATAAACTGGATACTTAACAGAAAATATTTAGTTTGAGCATGAAATATACCTCTAAATATGATATGGCATCCTCATTTTAATAAGTAATTTTTTCCAGCTTGATTGAGATATAATTACATGTAACATTGTATAAGTTTAAAGTGTACAGTGTGGTGACTGGACACTACATTTTTCTGCCTATTAAAAATCTTTTGATAACTTAGTAGTTTTCAAAACTTAGCCCTATAACCCTATATATCTCATTTAATTATTGTGTTTCTGTGTTTTAAGAATCCTGCTTGCAAAATAACTTCCCTAAGAAGTAAAAATGAACAATACTTCTCTCATAAAATGCCCCAGCAAAGACATTTTAAGTGTTATTCCCACGGTAATTAACATGCATGCATACTCCGTTGGTTCACTCGTGTCCGACTCTTTGTGACCCTGTGGACTGCAGCCCACCAGGCTCCTCTGTCTTGGGATTCTCCAGGCAAGAATACTGGAGTGGGTTGCTGTGCCCTCCTCCAGGGATCTTCCCGACCCAGGGATCAAACCCGCGTCTCCTATGTTGCAGGCGGATTCTCTACCACTGAGACACTGGGGAAGCCCAGTTCTCTAACATCCTTCCAGAGAAAGAGTAGATTATACATAAGTTCTGACACAACCCATTATCTCACTGAATTAAGCTTAAAAGAGGATATGACATTCTGTTCCTGTAGCATTCTGTTCCTGTAGCATTCCGTTTTATGCTTTCAGGACACCTTATCAATGTTGAATTGGAAATAAATAAGTGCCCGAGGCATTTATTTGAATGTTACCTGAATTGTTGAAGTCTCAAATGCCAAAGTTCAATTTCTTAACTTATAATTTTTAAAATTACTTGCTCTTTCTAGAATTACAGAAATTCCATTTTCCCAGCTGCTGTTTTATCTTTTTATTTTATCCTTCTGGTTGTCCTAGAAACAGTACTAGAATTATTCATTTTCAGAAAACGTTTTCTTGTTGTTTGCATGGCAAGTTCCTCCCATTATTTTGGAAAATAAATAAATTGAATGTTCTTTGGAAATAAATACTTTGAAGAACTTGGGAAAAATTAAAAGAAAATTATGAAACCTAACTTCAAAAAGGAAACAGGAGGTCTGTGAGAGTTGGCTAAATTCTATGCCGACCTGGGTTTCTGACACTGTCCTCTGTTGGACTGTGTGACTTGCGGAGCTGGTTTGCTTTTTGTAGTCAGTACTTAGCTATGGAGGTCACAAAAGTCCCCCCGCTGGCGTGTGTGCCTGTGCGCCATCCAGGAGAGCCGCAGCGTACCTGGAGGGAGGTGGCAGTGGTTGGACAGGCAGAGGCGACTGCAGGGAGGTGATAGTTCTCCTGAGGTCCTCAGATAAGAGAGGAAGAGACATCCTTACGTGTAGAGACCAGGAGGAGAGGCCGTTTCAAGCTTCCGCTGTGTTCTACAGCTGTCCCTCCTACAAAATACGAAGCCCACTCCCCTCTTCACGTCTCCTATCCAAGAAAGGGCAAGGAATGAAATCATCAATTTGATAACATTCTCTTGATCATCAAAATGCCTCCAGGATAGGAACCAATTAGCAGGTCTTAGTTTTATTCAATCTCTTCTACTTCAGGTTTCAGTGCAATTTCAGGGAATTTCATTACCTCCAGGAGTATCTCTTGCCTTGTCTGCAAACACTCCTTTACTTCTTTTTTTCTTTTGGCCATGCTGCATGTTATGCACAATCTTAGTTCCCCAACTCGGGTTCTAATCTACAGCCCCTTCAGTGGAAGCTAATATTCTTAACCACTGCACTGACAGGGAAATTTCTTCTTTTTGTTAAAGATAATAATAATTTAGCTATTTATCTCATTTTATATAGCCCTTAGATTTCAGAAGGCCATGATTTGGTCTTCAATATACCCAATTAGGTCCTATGTTCCTTTAAGGCAGAAGGCTCTATTTTACTTGCAGTGCTCTGTATCGGGGGGTGGTGGGGGGGACAATCCAGTGGCAACATCAGCAAGAATGCCTGGGGCTGTCTGCAAGAAATGTTCCAAGATTTCAGATTTCTGAGATTGAAGAGTATGAAATGTATCTTGGAAACAAGGCAATAAATGATGTGTTTGGACAGAAATCTCTAGGATAAAAAATAAGAGGAAACTGCTGGCTTGATTTTGCAATAAAATTACCAGCAGACTGGAGAGCAAAAAAGGGCATATGTTCCCAGAAAATATCATGATTGTCGCAAAACTGACCAAGGTGTGTTGTGGATATTAAGGGACCCAATGTTCTAAGTCATCTGCTGCTGCTGCTAAGTTGCTTCAGTCATGTCCGACTCTGTGCGACCCCATAGACGGCAACCCACCAGGCTCCTCCATCCCTGGGATTCTCCAGGCAAGAACACTGGAGTGGGTTTCCATTTCCTTCTCCAGTGCATGAAAGTGAAAGGTGAAAGTGAAGTCACTCAGTCGTTTCCGACTCTTAGCGACCCCATGGACTGCAGCCCATCAGGCTCCTCGGTCCATGTGATTTTCCAGGCAAGAGTACCGGAGTGGGGTGCCATTGCCTTCTCCTTATTCTAAGTCATCTAGGCAAAACAAAAGCCAGCCAGACAGGAGCAAGGGAATGAGAAATGTTAGGTAAAGAAGGATGGAGGGAGAAACTCCAATAAACCATTGCCAGGTGTTCTCACCTAGGGCTCCAGATGCACCAGGACCCACAGGAGAGATCCTCGCTGTGATGGTTAATTTTATGTGTCAACTCGCCTGGACCACAGGTGCCCAAATATTTGGTCAAATATTATTGAGTTTCTGTGAGGGTGTTTCTGGATGAGATTAACAATTGAACAGGCAGACTGGGTGGAGTTGATTGCCACTCCCCTCCCAAGGTAGGTGGGCCTCATCTAATCAGTTGAGGGTGTTGTTGTTGTTGTTGTTGTTTTGTTGTTGTTTTGTTCAGCCGCTCAGTCATGTCTGACTCTCTGCTACCCCATGGGCTGCAGCATGCCAGGCTTCCCTGTCCTTCACTGTCTCCTGGAGCTTGCTCAAACTCATGTCCATTGAATCAGTGATACTATCCAACCATCTCATCCTCTGTCGTCCCCTTCTCCTCCTGCCTTCAATCTTTCCCAACACCAGGGTTTTTTTTTAATGAGTTGGCTCATCACATCAGGTGGCCAAAGTGTTGGAGCTTCAGCTTCAGCATCAGTCCTTCCAATGAACATTCAGGACTGATTTCCTTTAGGATTGACTGGTTGGATCTCTAGTTAAGACTTAAATAGACCAAAAGATTAGGAAAGAACTCCTCCTGCCTTAAGCCGGGACCTCAGTTTTTCCTGCCTTCAGACTTGAACTGTCTTCCTGAATCTTGAACCTACCAGCCTTCAGATCAAAAATACACCATAGATACTCCTAGTTCTCAAGCCTTCAGACTCGGACTGTAACTTACATCATCAGTTCTCCTGGGTCTCCTGCTTGCCAGCTATGGGTCTTGGGTCTTAGCAGCCTCCATAATCATATAAGCCAGTTCTTTACAGTAAACGTGTGTGTGTGTATATGTGTATACACTATTGGTTCTGTTTTCCTGGAGATATATTCTAGTGAATATAGTATTTTGAAGTTTAAAAAATTTTATGTGCAAAGGGCTTATGTTTCTCAAGAATTTCATTTCAGAACAGTAAAAAGAGTCAATATAAAGCTTTGTTCTAGGAAGGTAGTCTGATAGGGTAGGGAACAATTTGGCTGCGGATGGCCGTAGTACACATCCTTCAGGGCAAAGCACACAGGCATGATTTTTCTCAACTAAGCTTTTGACAGAAGTTGAGCCGCAGCCCCATAGAAGGGACACCCACCAGGGACCTGCCTGACAGTCAGCAAAGGAGCTAGACCCCAACAGTGAACCTGGCCTTGGCATAAACTAGAAGCTTCACTCCCTTATGTTTGTGCTTGCAAATAGAAGAGTTGCAAAGAGACAGAAATGTGATTCCAGAAAGTTTCATTTGAGGGTTTGTTTCTAGTCTTTGTGAGAAGAAATTTCACTGATGTGCCTTTCTTCTTTTTTATAGCATTTCAAGAAGTGTGTGATAGCTCTGATAATAAGAACAGGAATTACCTTTTTCTGAACCAAAATTGAGACATAGCTTGACAAAGAAACATCTATGGTTTCAGAAGCTATTATAAAGTTTTACAGTGGTACAAAATGAATCATATTCAGTTAGACAATTAATGAGTCTTCTTTACTGAAAAGAAGAAAATTTCACTGCTAATTGGTCCAGAAAATACAGGACATATGTTACCTTAAAATGCTGAACAAAAGACACAACAGAAAGCAACTTTCATTCATTCACTCAGCTACCATTTATTGAATGCATTATATCAGTGAGGATAAAAATAGTAAAAGGCAATATTCACCCTCAAGGAGGTTATAGCTTAATGCGAAAGCAATTAACATGCAGTTTACCATTAAAATAGTCAACATGCATGCTGTGTAGTATGCATGATGGGGTCAGGGAAGGAATGGGCCAGGGGACAGATGTTCTTGTTAAGAACCAGGCGTGAGGGGAGCCATTACAGGAAAAGCTGCTCTTGTGGAGACATACACAATCAAAACCCTCCATGGAGCAAGGTCATTATAAAAGAAGGTGAAAGATATCATCTTACCTGGTAATACAATAGCAGAGCTAGAGAACAGCTCATGAATAGGCAGAAAGTGCTGCCTAAGTACATTCTGCTTGAAAGAAGCTATCTTTTCAGTAGAATAACAGTATCAAGTCAGAGCACCGGTTGTACGGACCTTGGGATTCTAAGCAGGGCAGAGGACACTGCAGAAACGGAAACTTCTTCCTTTGGAGGGGACCCTCCTTTGTATAGTCTTGGCAGCCACATCTCCCGCCCTCCTTCCCACCTCGGCAGTGAGGCTGTGGACACCTGACCTGGGGCAGCTCATCCGGCGTGCTAGCCCCAGATCTAATCCTCAGCACAACAAGCACAGCGCCAGCACGCATTCTGCTTTCAGGGACAGCGTTCCATGGTGACTTTCGCTGCTGCCCCAATGGCAATGTCCTAACTAACCTGTTTCTATGGCCTGAATTGCAAGCTGTTCAGCTTGTGTTGGTTCCTAACTGCAGTCTGACCTTGTTCTTTGCTTTCAAACCTTGTTCTTCAGTTTTCCCATCGATTTGAGCATGTCTCCATGTTCTTGGAAAGTGTGTGTGGAGATGAATAATTTTTTAGACAGGAGGAGAACAGGTGAAGGGAAGCCAAGTAATTAATGAACAGCAAGTCCTTCTCAGCCTTCACGATGGGCACCAAGTAATTAATGAACAGAAAGTCCTTCTCAGCCTTCATGATGGGCACGATTGATGGGAAATTGTAGGAAAAAAGACATGAAGGAGCAGTGAGAAGTAGAATCAATGGGAGCCAATTTAAAAGACAAAACCGGGATGAAGAGCCAATTAGAAGCCCACAGAAAATATTGACGGAGGAATGTCGGGGAGGGAAAAGTACAATGACAACATGAGGCCACTGTGTATAAAGAAAGCTAGCAAGGGGAGAATGGCAGAAGAAAACTTTCTTAGAAAAATACAAAAGCACATCAACTAATGCAGAAAAGGCAATAACAAAGCTCAATCTTGGATAAATCTAGACCAGACCATCAAAAAAAAGGTAGAAGACTAGGTTCGTAGGACTCATATATGTTCATAGAAAAAGAATAAAGAAGAAGGAAATACAAGAGAGTTATCCAACTAAACTTTATAGGTGTATCTTGAAAAACATTATTCCACTATAAATGTAATATCAGAATACAGAGAAATGAGCAAAAATTATTTAAAAAAATAATCCCCCCCAAAATTATCCATCATCCTATTAAGCCTAACACAACCCTATCAGTATGTTGGCATGTGGTTTATTTCCAGTTACATAGAATTTTTTTTAATTGGTAGCCATTCTGTATCCTGATTTTATATTTTCTCTTATTATATAAGCAAATTTCTCTGCTGGCTCAAAGGCTTAGAAAATGTAAATTTTAATAGCTTCCTAAGTCTATAAAGGAGATAACCTTGATTTCCTTGGTTTTAGATGGGGTGTGTGGGTATGTGTATACCACCTATTCTGTGGCTACTATGAAACAGGACTATATATGCATTTTCTTTAATCCCAAAACAATCCCATATGTCAAATATATGATCACCATTACAAGTTTGATGAAGTTCAATGCAGTTCAGTGATCTGCCAACAAGTAATGATAAAGTTAAGGTCTAACGATAAAGTGAGGGCTATACTCAATTTTGCCCACTCCGGTGTTCTTGCCTAGAGAATCCCAGGGACGGGGGAGCCTGGTGGGCTGCCATCTGTGGGGTTGCACAGAGTCAGACACAACTGAAGTGACTTAGCAGCAGCAGCAGCAGCGTACTCAGTTTTGCCCAATTCCAAGTCAGGGCTTTTCCACTATACCATGGCACCTCCCAGTCAGTTGTTGCCAATTTTTTTTTAACTCTGAATAATGTAATGTCTAGTCAAGGCTATGGTTTTTCCAGTAGTCATGTATGGATGTGAGAGTTGGACTGTGAAGAAAGCTGAGCACCAAAGAATTGATGCTTTTGAACTGTGGTGTTGGAGAAGATTCTTGAGAGTCCCTTGGACTGCAAGGAGATCCAACCAGTCAGTCCTGAAGGAGATCAGTCCTGGGTGTTCTTTGGAAGGAATGATGCTAAAGCTGAAACTCCAGTACTTTGGCCACCTCATGTTGACTCATTGGAAAAGACTCTGATGCTGGGAGGGATTGGGGGCAGGAGGAAAAGGGGATGACAGAGGATGAGATGGCTGGATGGCATCACCGACTCTATGGACGTGGGTTTGGGTGAACTCCGGGAGTTGGTGATGGACAGGGAGGCCTGGCGTGCTGCAATTCATGGGGTCGCAAAGAGTTGGACACGACTGAGTGACTGAACTGAACTGAACTGAATGTTGTAATTAATATATTTGTGTTGATAGTTTCCCCCTTAGTTTGGATTAATTTGTTATAGAAGAGCTACCCAGAATCAGAATTACTAGGTTACAAGAATATTTTTACATCTCCACACATATTGCCAAATGGATTTCCAAAAGGCTGAATGTCCTTTATGGTGTTGTCAATAAGGAGTAAGAGTATTTTAATAGACTTTTGCAAGCACTGATCCTTTTCTTAACTTAATAATATAACTTTCTTCATTTTCTGGCAGAGGCTTTTTTATAAAACTGGGTAAATAAACATGACAAATTATTGATGCAAGGATATGTGACATTTTAGTTTAAAAATTATTTCAGTATGATAGATAACCTGTCAAGAGGCCAGGTCAGTAACCTTTCCCCATTCTTTCCTGCCACCAGAACTCCAGTGTTCATTAAGAATTCACATTCCTCTATAAGACGTCTGCGGAGGCTGGCCCTATCTCATCTCTATAGGGATAAAGCTTAATTAGTTTAAGCCAATCATGATAATTTTACTCCCTTATTGGGGATAGTCTTAGGAAATGACATATGACCCTATTCTGGCCAGTAAGCAGGAGTTGATTCCTGGGGACAGTTTCTTTACCATTGTCCCCGTTTCTGCCTCTGGACGTAGGCCAAAGTGAGGATAGGATGCATGGAACTATAGTTATTTGAAACCATGAAGGGACCTAGGTGACTTACTGAACTTGGCAAGTGGAAAGAACATGGGTCCTGTCCTGGTGCCCCTTAACTACCATCATCACGATACCCCTGAATCCAGACCACTTGATTTTTTTTTTGTAATAAATCCTATTTAAGCCCACTGGGTCTGAGTTTTCTGACTCTTTGCTCTTCCTTAAAGCAGACAATATCCCATTTGATACAAGGATCAGATACAAGGAGTCAAAGACCTTGATATATATCTCCAGGGTCAGTTTGGTCCCATTCACGAAGACCATAGTGGAAACCAGCAGTGATCCATGAGGTCCGATAGGGCAATGTAAGGAGACAGTGTGCAATGAATTTATTCTCTTTAGGAAACTTTTACTTGCAAAAGTGCAGTGGAAGTCACCCTAGCTGGTGAACCTAGGTCAAAAAAAGGTAAGGCCAGGCATGATTTCCTTCTTCAAAACCATATGAGTCCATGGTCTCCTTCCAAGCTTTGAAATCCATGATGCCCAAAAGAGTAATTTACACAATAAATGATAAGAGGCCAGAAATGGGGCTCACATACAGTCAAGGTCCTCTGAAGTTCAGGTTGCCAGCTCTGGAATTGACTGTCAGCTTAAGAAAGGCACTTCCTTTCTTGGTGCTTCAGTTTCTAAGTAACAATTTATATTCATTTTATCTCCAAAGTTAAATGACCAGTTCTACATTTTTTGAGAGGGACAAAGTAGATGATCATGCAGAATTTACATATATTTATTACTCTTTCAAAATGTATTTATTTCTAATTGAAGGATAATTGCTTTATGATATTGTGTTGGTTTCTGCCCTGTATCAACATGAATCAGTCATAGGTGTACATATGTCCCCTCCCTCTTGAAACCCTTATTCTTACTATAATTATCACTAATACTAGAAAAAATGTGAGTTACAATGATACAGAGTGGATGCTTTGTGATCACAGAGATCTGGGTTCAAATACCGTTTATTGGTGTGAGGTTGGGTATCACTTAATATTTCTTTTATAAATATTTATTTATTTATTTGGCTGCACCCTGCATAGAGAACATAGAGTCTTAGCCACTGACCACCAGGCAAGTTCTGGGTATCACTTAACCTTTCTAAACCTTGGTTTTCTCTCCTATTATATGAGGATTAATAATGACTCCCTTAAACGGCTGCTGTGATGATTAAATAAGCTAATGCATGTGAAAAAATCTTAACCTATGGTAGACACTCAGCCAACTGCTACCTATTGTCATTAGTAGTAACAATAATAACTAACGTTTATGTTCAGTTCAATTCAGTTCAGTCGCTCAGTCATGTCCAACTCTTTGCGACCCCATGAATCGCTACAATTCACGAGCCACGATTAGTAGTTGGGTCTCCTACTTTGATTTTTGTATTCTCTCTAACACAGCTCACAGCCTTCCTGGATAAAACTGGGTCTCAGATTCCTAAAACACAGAGAAAATGAGAAGAAAATATGTACAAAGAGAGTTATGTTGTCTATGCATAAAACTGTAAGAATTAGATACACTATTATAGCTCCAAACCATACCCTCTTCCATAAAGCTGCCTGCATTTGCTATTCTGCTATCTCAGACGATCCTCAGCCCTGTAGAAGTAGTGTGCGTGTGTTAATTGTTCAGTGGTGTCTGACTCTTTGTGACCCCATGGACTGTAGCCCACCAGGCTTCTCTGTCCATGGGATTCTCCAGCCAAGATTACTGGATTGGGTTGCTATTCCGTTCTCCAGAGGATCTTCCTGACCCAGGGATCAAACTCTGGTCTCCTGCATTGCAGACAGATTCTTTACCGTTTGAGCTACAGGGAACTAGTAGGAAGTTAATAGCTTCCTATTCTCTGCCCAGGCCAAAATATTAATATTTTCGTCCTTCTGTGAAATGTTGACAATGAGCCTTGAGAGGACCAAGGACAGTTCACAGGCTAGGCGGTTAGGTGATGGAGTCAGCTCTCTTCTCTCTAGGAAGAGAAACAAAGGGGGAAATCTATACCCAAGCAAAGTCAGTTTTCAAATGTGCAGTCTTCTCAGGGTAAAGAAGAGTACACAAAAGTTATCTGAAAATAGAAAAGGAAGCCATTAAAAATCCAGCAGCATATTTAGTGTTGAAGGATAACCAAACAAGAAAGAAAGGAGCAAATAGAAAGACGGACTTAAAGCTCCAGGAGCAGAGTAGTGCTGATCTCTATGGAACAGACTAACAGACTCTACCTCACCATAGAATTTCTACTGCCTTAGGAAAGAAACACCTGTTATATCTGGGGCTTAGATGGTAAAGAATCCACCTGCAGTGTGGGAGACCTGGGTTCAATCCCTGGGTTGGGAAGATCCCCTGGAGAAGGGAACAGCTACCCACTCCAGTATTCTGGTCTGGAGAATTCCATGGACTGTATAGACCATGGGGTCACAAAGAGTTGGACACGACTGAGTGGCTTTCACTTTCTCTTTCAGACAAGTACAGTCAGACCATCTCTATTGTTCAGTTGCTAAGTCACGTCCGACTCTTTTTGACCCCATGGACTGCAGCTCTCCAGGCTTCCCTGTCCTTCGCTGTCTCCTGGAGTTTGCTGAAACACGTGTCCATTGAGTCAGTGAAGCTATCCAGCCATTTCTATTGAGTTTGAGGTTTTTGTTGTTGTTGTTTATTGTTATAGAACAGTGATCAGTATGGCATATCAATATATTCTGGCTACTGTTCAGATAAAGAAATATTGAGAACAGTAGTGACGGTATATTTGATTCCACTTGGAGTTGTTATAAAGGTTGTAATAACCTTTAAGATGGGTACGAATAAAAAGCTTCAGAGACAAAGACATAATCAAAAGGAACATAGTGAGAGTAGACTCTTTGCTCTGCTTCTTTTCAGAAATCTTGAGCTCTCCACACATAAAGGGGCATGTGCAAAGTCGCTCAGGAGAGGCTTTAAGATGAAAACCCGGGCTCGGAGAAACAAAGTTCCCAAATCAGAAACTAACACAATTAAAGGGAAATCTGAAGTAACAAACTCTGCTCTCAAAACTCATAAATGTAAGAGAAAAAATTCCTAGACACTCCTACCCCTACTTGAGATCAGAAAGTGACATCGCTCAGTCGTGTCTGACTCTTTGCAACCCCATGGACTGTAGCCTACCAGGCTCCTCTGTCCATGGGATTTTCTAAGCAAGAATTCTGGAGCAGGTTGCCATTTCCTTCTGCAGGAGATCTTCCCAACCCAGAGATTGAACTCAGGTCTCCCGCATTGTAGGCAGATGTTTTACCGTCTGAACCACCAGGGAAGTCAGAAATTGAGATCAGAAGGGGATGCTTAATAAGCAGAGTCTCAAAAACCCCTGAGTAAGATCTAGAAATTCCAGCATCCCAGAGGGATACAGATTATGTCAAAGAGGACGAGCAGAGGGAGTCAGGGTCATGAGATATTAACAGTAATAATGAAGACCTCTTAAGAGTTTATATTCAAAATTTTAAAGACAAACAACATATAACTAATGGGAAATTTAGATATATAGCATTAAGGAAAAAGATATCATTTTTACCAAGAAGATAAAGAAATGAAATATTGTTTAGGTGAACAGAAGAAGGAAACAAAGAGTTCTCTTTAAAAAAAAAAGTCAACATGTATTTTCAATTTTAGAAATCTTTTTGAATTAAGTTTGACCTAAGACCCTGATGCTGGGAAAGACTGAAGGCAGGAGGAGAAGTGGGTGACAGAGGATGAGATGGTTGGATGGCATCACCGACTCAATGGACATGAGTTTAAACAAGCTCCGGGAGTTGGTGAAGGACAGGGAAGCCTGGCGTGCTGCAGTCCATGGGGTTGCAAAGAGTCAGTCGTGACTGAGCGACTGAACAACAACAAAGTGAGCAGTGGATGACTGGCCAGAATGGAAATATGTTGTAACTGGAAAATATGGGGAGTAAGCAAAAGTTGATGGAAAAGTTATTAGAAAGTTCTGGATTTCCAAACAGACTGTGTTCCAGATCCACTTCCTAGACCACAAGATCTAGGGTGTGTCAACAGCTTGGTTTTTCTTCTAACACAGCACTAAGAGTGTAAAAACACACCTCACTGGTTGAGATTTTGAAATGATGAAAAAACAGGAATGGGGGTGGGATGGAGATTTAGGCCACAATGGAAATGAACGCCTGTGCCAATCAATGGCAACCCACTCCAGTGTTCTTGCCTGGAGAATCCTGTGGACAGAGGAGCCTGGTGGGCTGCTGTCCATGGGGTCACACAGAGTCGGACACGACTGAAGCGACTTAGCAGCAGCAGCAGCAGCAGCAAATCCAGGATGCAAGAGCAGGGGTGTTGCTGGAATCAGTGGATGGTTTAAGCATCCCACATTGAAACAGAAGCTGCCAAGAGAGGGTGGTCTGAAGCTATGAATGGAGATTTGGGGATTTTCTGAATTCTGGAAAAAGAAAGGTTTGAAGCCAAAGACCATAAGCATCTCTCTAAAAAAAACGTTATTGTCAGAACTTCAAGAAGCTGTTGTAAATCCTAGTCACTACTAAAAAATATGGTTTTTTCTTCTTTTTTTAAATTAATTTATTTTTTATTGAAGGATAATTGCTTTACAGATTTTTGTTGTTTTCTGTCAAACCTCAACATGAATCAGCCATAGATATACATATATCCTCCCCCGCTTTTGAACCTCCCTCCCATCTCCTCACCCATCACACTCCTCCCGGTTGATACAGAGCCCCTGCTTGAGTTTCCTTTTACAGGAAGAAATGCATTCTAAGCTCTAGTTGGATGGAGGGTGGTGGTAACCAAATCAGGAACTGTGGAAAACCATGATGAAACATAAAGTGGCCTTGGAAATACTCAGTCCAACTCCAGTGTGTTAAAGGAGAGAAAGTTAGTAGAGGTATGCAATTACTCTGGTGGCTCAGATGCTAAAGAATCTGCCTGTGATACAGGAAAGCTGGGTTCAGTCCCTGGGTGGGGAAGATCTCCTAGAGAAGGGAATGGCAACCCACTCTAGTGTTCTTGCTTGGGAAATCCCATGGACAAAGGAGCCTGGGGGCTACAGTCCATGGGGTCACAAAGAGTTGGACACAACTGAACACGTGCATGAACACAGCTAGTGACTAGAATGCAGGGCTTGATGAGAGACCAGTTAAGCAAATTCATCAGAGGAAGTCCTCTCCAACCTCCCCTGTCCCCTCCCCAGGGAGAATTACCTGCTTGTCCCCTCCACCCTCTCGTCCACTACAGCATTTACCAAGCTGCAGCCAAGTAAACCACCATAACACTGTCCTTTCTTTCTCACCCACACTCCCCCCTGGCCTTCAGGATGCAACTTATGTTTCATTTGTCCCTTTCACCCTTAACATAAAAGGCAGTATTGAGCCTCATAGTTAAGATTCAGTAAGTATTTATGGAATGAGCTAATGAGCTCCAAAAATGTAGATGGCAGGGTGGATATACAATCAGAGGAGGTACCTCGGGTGCCTTCAGGATTCCAGATCAGAGAAAGTGATAGTCTGGGGATGTCTGTCCTGGTTAGACCACTCAGAGGCACTGAGCACACACTGACAACACACAGTTTACCTGGGGAAAGGTAGCTGGGTTAATGAAGGTTCTGGAAGCTTGTAAATATATTGAGAAGTCATGGAGGGAATTAGAGGTATTTCGGAGAAGGCAATGGTGACCCACTCCAGTACTCTTGCCTGGAAAATCCCATGGACGGAGGAGCCTGGTGGGCTGCAGTCCATGGGGTCGTTAAGAGTTGGACACGACTGAGCGACTTCATTTTCACTTTTCACTTTCATGCATTGGAGAAGGAAATGGCAACCCGCACCAGTGTTCTTGCCTGGAGAATCCCAGGGACGGGGGAGCCTGGTGGGCTGCCGTCTATGGGGTCACGCAGAGTTGGACACGACTGAAGCAACTTAGCAGCAGCAGCAGCCTAAAAAAAAAGAGATGTTTCAGCAAGTGGTTTTCAAGCTACGTTGGTATTTTTACAGAGACGCCTGAGGAGCTGCCAATAATAGGGAGTGGGTAGAACAATAGGCTTGAGCCCAGCTTCAGAAGGAGGAGTCTTGCTTTCATCTGCTTTACATACTGGTCTGTAGCATGAGATTCACAGCAAGGGGTTATAGACAGTGGGGAGGCTCACTGCCCTGGGTACCATGATGAGGCAGGGCGAGGTGGGGGGCTTTAAATATGAGGAAGAAAATGTAGACTTGCTCTTTGTATTCCTAGCACTGGGAACTAGGAACCCAACGATCACAGGTCACACAATGAAAGTAACACCCAGGGATCAGACCTGATTGTAAGCACCTGCCTGTATTGTGGCCGAGTCTTCAGGCCTGGCGGGCATGTTTCCCAGCACTGCCTGCTCCAGGCTCTGGAGAAGGGATTAAGATAGCCTGCGGTCAGCAGCCCAGAGTTTGGCTGCTGAGCAGATCTTGCTGCCAGTTCCACTCTGACCCTTAAGTTGGACTCTTCTTGTTAGGTCTGATTCTTCACAAGCCAAACCCCCAAATCATAGGCTAGCTTCTGCATTGTTCCCACATACCCAAGCTTTATGAACTTTCCAGAGCTACAACCACTTCTCAGAAAACAAAGATTTTGTTTCTGAATGTTTTTTTAAAATGTTTTTTATTTATTTGGCTACCCTGGGTCTTAGCTGCAGCACTCAGGATGTTCAATCTTTGTTTCGGCAGGCAGGATCTAGTTCCCTGATCAGGAGGGATGGAACCCAGGCCTCCTGCAGTGGGAGCGCAGGGTCTTAGTCCCTGGACCGTGAGGGAAGCCCCTTGTTTCTGAACCTTAATCCTCACCACCAGGTCTCTTTCACCATGGCCCTCCAGCCAGCTCTGCCTCCCCTCTTCCTGTGATGTGATGCCCTCTGGATGGTGCCCCACCACCCCCTGGCACTTCCACGTGCAGCCCCTAGCACCAGTTCTCCTTGATACCCCTGACATCCTTGCCCGACCTGGAGCCCCACCCACCAGCTGCTGCTTGGCAACTCTGACCCTCCATGTTCGTATCTGGATTTCCTCCCAGTGCCCAGGACTGGATGCCAAGCACACAGCTATCTTCTCCCAGGAGACTGTGGTTACCATTATGGCTTCTTCTCTGTAGAACAACAGCTCCATGAGGGAGCTGCTTTGTTCACAAGAGTAACCCAAGTGCCTAAAACAGTATTCTTCTCTGTAGAACAACAGCTCCATGAGGGAGCTGCTTTGTTCCAAGTGTAACCCAAGTGCCTAAAACAGTGCCTGGCATGTGACAAGTTCTTAACAGATAATAGATGCTGGTTTTGTTTTATCCCTTGGGCCCTAATCCTTCCACATTTTATGCCATTGGCCAAACTCTACCACTAGCCTTATCTTACTATGTATCTGCCTTGGAAAACCCCAACTCCCTGGGGATAGAAAATTGATATTCATTCTTGCTTGGAATGTTTCAACAAGAAGTGGGGGAAGGTGGCTGACCTCGATGGTTTCCAAGCTTCCTTAGAGTTTATCAGGAAGATTCCATATGATGGTGTCACTCTACTCTCGATTCAGAAAGAAAATCAACTCCCAGGTCATTATTTGTGCCCTGAGTTGGCTGCAGTAGTCATCAGCCCTCCTCATCCCGCTGCCTGCTGTCCCTTCTAGGCAGTCATGCCCCAGTGGATATCACTCTCAGGCAGCCATGTCTCTCACCCCACACTCTGAACCCTGGCCACAGAGGACAGGACTGGGGGTGGCACGTGACCCAGAGACAGGGCATTTGTAGGCCGGCCAGCAACCCATGACATGGTCCAGTATGGTAACTCAATGGACATGAGTTTGAGCAAACTCCAGGAGACAGGGAAGGACAGGGAAGACTGAAGCGCTGCAGTCCACGGGGTCGCAAAAGTCGGACACGACTTAGTGACTAAACAACAACAATGGTAACTAGGCGGGTTACTCAGGTCTTCCTGGGGAACGTGAGCGGAAAGAACAGGGCAGATGACAGGATCTGAGGCTGAGGGAATATTCTGGGGAAGGGTAGCAGCCATGACGCATCATTATCAGGGCTAAGTTTTAAGGAAGCAAGAACTGAAGAGGGTCAGGAATAAAACATAGAACATAGAATAAAGCAGAGAACGGGGCAGAGGGGTGGGGTGGGGACAAACAGACTCTCCAAGGGGCCGAGTCAGGCTCAGAGCCATCGGGTGCCCCGCTGGCTTCCCTAACCCGCCCCTTGGGCCCTGCACATCCTGGTGGGTGGGCTTCTGAGCACAGGTCTCCCTGGGATAAACATCCTCTTGTCAGAGATGCATGGAAATCTTACCACTAAAAGACCCTAACGGAAGCACGCTCTGGTTGGGGGAATGCTTTTGTTTCCTCTTGCTCTTGTTATAAATTACCCACAACTTAGTGACCTAAAGCAAAACACACAAACTCGTGACCCCGATCAGCTTTTGCTGGGCTAAAATCAAGATGTTGGAAGGGCTGCAGTCCCTCGGGGCCAGTAGAGGAGGCTTTGCTTTCTGGCCTCCAATTCCTAGGGGCCATCTGTAACCGTTGCTTGTGACCCCAATCAGCAACTGCATCACCCAATCTCTCCTTCCATCCTCACTTCTTTCTCTGACTCTCCTACCTCCCTTTTCGCCTATGAGAACCCTGACCATTTCCTTAGACCTTCCCCGGGTGGTCCAAGATAATCTCCCCGCCTCAAGGTCCTCAACCTGAATTATATTTGCAAAATTCCCTTTGCCATATAAGGTAATGGAGTCCCAGATCCTGGGGAGTAGGACATGGACTCCGATAGGGGGAGCCATGATTCTGCCCACTGCAGGGAACAGGGGCAATCTCCTTAGGACTGCAAAGTAGACCAAGCCCTCAAAATACCCACAAAGTCATAAGCCAGCTCCAGAGGGCTGCTTACATTCTAAACGCATGAAAACAGGAAGGAATGGACCTGGCAAACAGGCAAAGTTCCCTCGCATAAGCATCTGACGGGGAGGAGAGCACCCTCCATATTCTCAATGCTGGTTTCCATTATCTTACACAAACACAGGGCTTCCAGGGAGTGTGGACTTAATCTAAAAAGGAGGCGCGAGTCTCACCCTCATTGGAAGCATGTCTGATTAGCACTGCAGTGAACAAGCGAGCAGTCCGGGGAGAGTGAGGCCGGCCAGAACGGTAGAAGATACTGGTATAAACCCACCTTGGATGATGGCCTTTCCTCATTACAGACATTTATTTAGCTACATTTCACTCACAAGAGCCTGTTGACAGCCCAGACGCACACGGCTGGGTAATTATAGGGCTCTAAGAAATGACGTGATGGGAAGAGAGGAGAATACATGATAAGAAAATAATGCCTGGTAGCAGCTTTGACTGACACCACAGAGCTGTCCCATCACGCCTGAGTGTGACAAGGGGAGAAAGCGAAAAGAAAGAGGCTAAGCCTGCCCTGTTCTGGCTGTTTCTTTTCAGTCCCTTGTTCCTTGTTCTTGTCTGTTGTGAAAAAGAACCTCAGGTGCCTTCTTTAGTATTTAGCTGGAAAGGAGCCTTCGAGACCTGAGGTTTCATGGAAACCAGGTGTTTAGTTCAAAATACAGAAACGAAAAAAAAAAAAAAAAAACCTTCGTTGAATTCAGTTTTTCAAAAAATACACAGGCTCTCAGCAGCCAAGCATAGTATCTTCGGAAGCCAGCACACCAGAGGTGGTCCGTACCCATCCCCATTCCTGGGTGGTAGACCCAAATAGATAATGATGCAAGGATTCCACCCCAGTTTATAAAGAAAATTAAATCAGCACCATTCAAAGATGTTTATTCTTATCAATTTGATACCAAGTCAAGTTTCAGGCATGGCCTGAGGGTTATGGGGCTTCCTCTAAGGTTTCCAGCCTCAAATATCTACAGCTAGGGAAATACAGGTCTCTTGCTGCTGTTTAGTCCCTAAGTCATGTCTGACTCTTTGCAGACCCATGGATTGTAGCCTGCTAGGCGCCTTTGTCCATGGAATTCTCCAGGCAAGAATACTGAAGTGGGTTGCCATTTCCTCCTCCAGGGGATCTTCCCGACTCAGGGATCGAACCCACGTCTCCTGAACTGGCGGGTGCATTCTTTACCACTGAGCCCCCTGGGAAGCCCATAGATCTCTTAAGGATACACAATTTTTAGTCTGAGTTCTGAGGTCAGAGTTCAGTAAGCTTTCTATTTGGACATTTTTATGTTACTGGGATCCAAACGCTAACAGAAAACTAGTCAAAAATAGGGAAATAATTCATATCTGTAGTATTTCCCTCATCACCAATAATCTGCAGAGGCTAAAGGCAAAGTGTTAAGTGCCAGGCAGACTACATACATATTCCTTTGTTTTCCTTTTTTATGAGCTCTCTGCTGCTCCAAGGCCCCATCTATAAGTGCTGTTTCCCCCCAATTAATTTGGATTACTAAATGATGAGAAAACATGATGTGTAACAAATGAGATTAGGAAGAAGAGGGAAGAAAGAGTGAAAGGCTATTACTTCTTACCTGTTGAAATAACCCAAGGCAATTTCTCATAGAACAGCTTGCTTGACCCATCAGAGCCTAGAGCTGGGTTTCTCCTTGGTAGTATGTGCTTTCCACAGACTCATGTAGGAGAAAGCCAGAAGGGAGTAAGCACACCCTCTGCTCCGAGACGGATTTATTCCCACAAGGAGGCCATACGAGCGAGAGGAATGACTACACACAGCACAGCCCTAAATAAGAGTGCAGTGGGATGGAGATTCTATAAATGCAACTGGATGGAAATAGCGATTCCTAGGAACAGGGAGGCTCGGAAAGCCTGGAAGAGGAGATATTTCTGCTCTTCGATCTGATTTCAAATTTTGTGTCTTCAGCAAAATGCCAGAGGCACAGCCCTTATGGGCCCAGAGGGAGATAAATGAAATGTCCTCTAGAAAACCAAAGCCGGACTATTTTGAGGCCAGAAGTATCTTAACTACCATGCTCTGAGAACTACAAAACCATGACAGCAATAAAGATTATAGAGGAGGAAGGAAAGGCAGGCAGAGCAATGATTCCCCCCAAAGATTTCCATATCCTATTCCCCATAATCTAAGAATGCACTGGGTTACATGGCAAAGGGGAATTAGGGTTGCAGATGGAATTAAGACTGCTAATCAGGGGACCTTGAGATAGGAAGATTGCCTTGGATTTTCTGGGTGGGCCCAGTGTAATTGCAGAGGTCTTAAAGTGGAAGAGAAAGACAGAAAAGAAGGTGAGACTGATACCATGTGAGAAGGACTTGACCTGCCAATGCTGGTTTGTAGGGTGATGAAGGGGCCATGAGCTGAGGAGCCCAGGCAGACTCTAGAAGTTGGAGAAGGCAAGGAAGCAATTCTTCCTGGAGCCTCCAGACAAGATGCAGTCATGTGGACACCTTGATCTTAACCCAGTGAAACCAATCTCAGGCGGACTTCTGACCTCCAGAACTGTAAAATGATAAATCTGTGTTGTCTTAAGCCTATAAGTTTATGTCCATCGGAGACTTATATGTCATCCACGTGAGTAGGGGAACATTATGGATGTCTGTACTGGTCTTGATGAGGACTAGATCTTCAGTATATACCTCATGCTCCCCTTAGGGAAATGAAGTCCTTGGGAATCCCAAGCAGTTGTTAGGAGAAACGGAAATATTAATATTTTCAGACTTCTTGATCTTCACATTTCATCCTTTTAAGCTGGGGAAGTCTGAGCTATGCAGAGGGACCACTGTAGTGGAGTTAAGGAATCAGTCTTCCAACCCTCAGTGAGATACAGGCGCCTCCAAGGATTGCATGCTAGCGTCAAAAAGACTTTCCTGGCATCATGGCCTCTGCTCTGAGAAAGATCTCAGGTGTGCTCCTACTTTTGTTTCAAAGTTAGAATCTTCATTTGAAAGTCGTGTTGTGGCAGATACTATTTAAAGCAAATCCAGAGGTCTCTGTCCTATTCTTCCTTGCCAAAAGACCCCTGTTTTGTTTAGATAGCCATCTACTCCTCCCTCAGGAGATTCAGAGTTTAGTAGTGACTGGGCTAAGCCAATCACCATGCTCTCCTTTGGCAGTGACCGTGTTACCATGGACATGAGATACAGTTCCAGCCAATGGGCTGTGAAGACAGATCTGTTTGAAGAATTCTGGGAACAGTTTTCCTCAAACTTGAAAAGAGACGTCACAAAGAAGAGCTTCTTTCTGTCTCTGGATGTTGTTGTGATGAGGAGGTGATTTTTGGATTATAAGCCACCGTCTCCAGACCATGAAGATGTGAGGCTGAGAGCAAAGCCATATGTCAAAGTTAGCAGGGTGGAAGGACAGAGAGAACCAGGGTCCCTGATAATGCCAAGGAGCACCTGAATTAACCAATTTCAGAGCTGCTATAAATCCCTTCGAGTTTTTTTCTGTTGGTTGCAACTGAAAGTATCCCACCTGATGAACAGATGGCTAATTAACATCCTTAAACATGGAAGTTAATGAAAAAAAGATGTCGACTTCAAGATTTTTTAAAAAATTAAGCAAAAGAAAAGAACAGACAATTGCCAAATGAAGAAAAACAAATAGGCAGTAAACATTTGAAGAAGCATTCAAATTTACTAATAACGAACTAATTGGCAGTAAAAAGAACCAGATACTGGTTTTTTGCCTCTAAATTGGCAAAATCCTTTTTTCAATGATGGCATATAATATTGTTGACGGCTTAGGGATGTACACACTCCCTTGGAATTTTTGGCCACTTGGCACACAGGATCTTAGTTCCCCGGCCAGGGATCAGCAGCTTGCCAAGGTCGCTTTAGCCTGACAGTCTATGAGGAAGTTGTTCAGGAAAGCACCTCCACTCCCTTCTCTTTCCTGGATGTCAACACCTCACGTGGATTCCTGATGGTCCCTAATGAGCTGGACCCTCTTGGAATCCGCCTGTTGAGAAACATGAGAACCTTGGGGGCCAACCAACAGGCCCTTGGACCTTGCACTGAATTCTTGCTCTGTTTCGTCTCTTGTCTCAGCGCATATTCACTGTCTCCATCTGGCTCTCTCCCTACGTGTGACCCATGTCCTCCTCCTGCTTGGCCTTCCGTGTAGTCCCATGGCCAAGACCGACTTCATTTCCCCCTTTCTCTCACCCGCCCTGCCTCCCTCTCTCCCTTTACACACAAGGACACACAAGCACACATGAACGCACCACACATACACAGTATACCTATGCACATGTACACACGTATACACATGTAGATACATGCATACATACACACACACACACACACAAATACACACACACACACCAGTGTTTTCAGTGCTCATTATCAATTAGTTGAAATGGTTTGCCTTTTGAACTATTTGTTTGTCTCAATTGTTGCCTTCCCGTTCTGCCTTCTGGTTCTCCTCTTTTTCAAAATTCTTTTGTTTCAAATATCAGTAAAAAGTCCACAGGGTAACAGTTGTATGTTGCAGAGCCACTGACTGGGAACACACATATACACAGAGGGAGTCCCAGAATCTTTGCAAAACTCCCATCACCAGGGCACAGGGTCAGGACCTCTGCTGTCAACCAGAACAGTATCATTCTGTCTCTACTCTGCACAGAGCCATGCAGGGCACAAGAACTATTTTGTGGGGGGGGATTTGATCAGCTGCCAAGGGTGTCCAAGGCTGTAATTGTGGTATTACATTACTAGCTCAGTCCCTAAGGGACCTTGGAGCTGGTGTTCATATGCACTGCTCTGATCATTCTTTTTGTTCAATAACAATTCCTTTAAAACGGCTTCTGTAAATTGGGAGAGAGGGTTGGATAATCACAGGGTCATTGTATAATCTCTACTTAGGGGACACACCCCTCTATGACCATCTCACATTCCCGAAATGCCCTCCTGCAGTCCAGTTCCTTCGCACCCCAGAACTCTGCCCTGAAACCCATTCTTTCCAGCTGTGCTTCTGACCTTCTGCCTCCTTCTGGCTGGCCCCCTCCCTCTTAAAATGGCCACATCCAGCCCCCTAAACCCCAATCTGTGGGGTTCATTATTGTGCTGCAAAAGGGCTCAGTGCCCAGAAACTTACTTAACTAATAACCAACTTTGAGTGTCATCAATGGCCTCAGACACTGGCCCCAGGCCGAACCCAGTTAATTTGGACTCTGGGATTGTGACAGCCCCTGGAATCTAGCCCGGCTTTGACAGGGGCTGGAGACACTGCTTCTCAGGAAAGGAAGTCCTGAGCCAGGTTGATCTGTCCAACCTCTTCCCACCCTCACCACCACCCCCACCCCCAGATCTATCCCCTCCCTCCACCGCCGCAACCATCTCCAGCTCAATTATAAGAAGTGACTCTGGAGTCAGAAACACCCAGCTTCCAATGCAAGCATTTGCTATTTACCAGCAGTACAAGGTCAGGCAAATACTTAACCTCTATTGCCTCACCTGCCTCATCTAAGAAAGGCAAATAACAAACCAGTTTTGCAAGGTTGTCAGGAGGATTTAAAGAAACAGACACAAATATGGCATTTGATACACAGTAGACCATCAAAACGGAGAAGGCAATGGCACCCCACTCCAGCACTCTTGCCTAGAAAATCCCATGGATGGAGGAGCCTGGTAGGCTGCAGTCCACAGGGTTGCGAAGAGTCGGACACGACTGAGCGACTTCACTTTCACTTTTCACTTTCCTGCATTGGAGGAGGAAATGGCAACCCACTCCAGTGTTCTTGCCTGGAGAATCCCAGGGACGGGGAACCTGGTGGGCTGCCATCTATGGGGTCACACAGAGTCGGACACGACTGAAGCGACTTAGCAGCAGCAGCAGCAGGCCATCAAAAATTTAATATAATATGTGAAAGTATTAGTCACTCAGTCATATCTGACTCTTTGCGACCCCATAGACTGTAGCCCACCAGGATTCTCCAGGCAAGAATACTGGAGTGGGTTGCCATTCCCTTCTCCAAGGGATCTTCCTGACCCAGGAATTGAACCTGGACCTCCTGCATCGCAGGCAGAATCTTTTACCGTTTGAGCCACCAGGGAAGCCCATATAGTATAAAGGAGTTCCCTAGTGGCCTAGTAGTTAGGACTCCATTCTTTCACAGCCATGGCTGGGATTCAATCCCTGATCATGGAACTGAGGCCCTACAAGCTGCAAGGTGCAGCCAAAAGAATAAAAATAAAAAATAAATAAAATATCACCATTATTTTATCCAGTCCTCTCCTGGTTTTTCCCAGGTCTGTAGACACTAACTGTATTTCCACTCACCTACCAGATACAAAAAGCTGGCAACAAGCGCAGCACTTTCCTACAGGCCACTGCAAGGCTGGTAAGTTGTGGGTCAGCTGGGGCTTCTCAGGTGGCGCAGTGGTAGAGAACCCTCCTGCCAATGCAGGAGATGCAAGAGATGTGAGTGCAGTCTCAGGGTCAGGAAGATTCCCTGGAATAGGAAATGGCAATATTCTCCAATATTCTTGCCTGGAAAATTCTATGGGCAGAGGAGCCCGGTGGGCTACAGTCCATGGGATCACAAAGAGTTGGACACAACTGAACAACTGAGCACACACACATATCCACACACACAATTCCCAGACACATCGAGCCTCCCTCCTCCCCTGGCACGAGCTCGGACTTTAGACCTGCCTGTGGTCTATTCCTATAATTTCTCAGTGTGAACTTCTGTCTATCAAGTGTTCTTTCTGATGTCTGCCTTTGCAAGCCACACCCATCCAGTGGTATGCTGGAGCCGGTTGGTACTGGCTAACAAGAGTTATTTAACTCTTGAAGAATTTTGCTAGTTAATTGAAACCAGCTATGGCAAGAATATTTACACCCTGGAAGTTGGCAACCATTACAAATTAATCCATGTGGCACCTCCCTACCCAGAGCTGGATTGTGAGCCCACCCTGTACCCACCACTCATCCTGGGCATGATATG
The DNA here is from genome assembly GCF_027580195.1 of Bos mutus. Taxonomy (NCBI): domain Eukaryota; kingdom Metazoa; phylum Chordata; class Mammalia; order Artiodactyla; family Bovidae; genus Bos; species Bos mutus. Next base: position 11,156,034 of record NC_091639.1, on the reverse strand, counting down.
TCTGTGCCAACTCTGCTTAACTACGCCCCTCCCAGCAGCCCATTTCCTGTTACTGAGACCTCACCCAAGGGAGTGTGTCTGGTGTCCAGGTCCTTGTGACCCCAGTAGGGCATGAACTGAACCCCAGATGTGGTACCATCTAGTAGAATCGCACAAACTCTGGGCATCCCAGGGGACTCACTGCTTTGTTTACCATCAAGTTCTCACATATCTGAGACAGCTCCTGTCAAAATAGAGGCAACAGACCATTTCACACATTAATTATCTCAGATGCAAACCTAATGGGAAGATTTCAGAGGTTCTCCTATTGAATAAACAAGCCCTGTCAATGTTCTATAAAAAAAGATTCTGGAAAGAGTCTAATTGACAGTCCCCTGGTAGCATTTTAATTGAGATGATGCCATGTGACAGAATGAATTCCATCCATGACTTCCCGTTGGCTCTCGTGCGACCTTTTCCCCCATTTCTTGACAGGTTCGTCTTTCTGAGCATCTTGTGGAGAGTGTGAAAAACATCCCCTTTCTTCTCTGTCATGCTGAAATCTGAATCTCATGAATTTATTTTCCTTAAAATAACAGGTGCTGCATATTCTGATCACTTCTTCAATTATATTTGGTTTAACACTCCTCTTCGAAATAGCTCTGCACGTTCTTCCTCTCCTCCTACTCTTTCTAGCCTTGATCTTTCCGTGGAAGATTATTACTTTGAACATTAAGTTGACCATAGCCAGGCAAATATCAAAGAGAGCACAGATGTGTCATTTCCATGGATGTACATTCAGCATATAGTTTCTTTCCTTAATTTATTCTTGACACCATCTTTAATGCTTTTAAGCCAATAGTCACAGACTTAAGATGGCTCAGAAGAGTAAACAAGTACACACCTATCCGTCCACATGTTAATCTGCTCACCCACATGTGCGTAGCCTATTCTGTTCTCAGTCCTCTTGAGGTTCCTCCCCTCAAGGGGTTTGGTGGTTCATCTAGCAGGAGAGATAGATAAGTAAGAACACACAATAGGGGGAAAAAGAGACATAATAGGATCTGATACTGTCTGAGCAGTAATATAGGTATGAACAAAGTAAAGAGGTAAGACGAAGTAATGACTAAGTCAATTGGAGAATATTAGTTTCCTGTGGTTGCTGTGACAAATTATCACAAACTTAGTGGCTTAAAACAAGACAGATTTATTCTCTTACTGTTTCAGAGATCACAAGTCTGAAATGAGGCTTATAGAGCTAAAATTGAAGCATTGGCAGGGCTGTTTCCTGTTGAGGGTCCAGGGGAAGAAGCCCCTCCTCTTCTTCTAGAAGTCAGAAGAAGCCTCTTCCAACTTCTAGAGGCTGTATATATTCTTGCCTCCAGTCTCTGGTTCCATCTCTACTCTGCTTTCTCCTCTTCTGATCTCTGCTTCCTTTTATAAGTGTGATTACATTGCCCCCAACCCCAGATAATTCAAGATAATCTTTTCATCTCAAAATCCTTATTTTAACCACAAATGAAGTCCCTTTTATATGTAAGATAATGAACTCCTGCTTTCTGGAATTCCAATACCAACATTCAGCCTGCCCCAAGTAGGGTGAGTGCCAAAGAATCGGTGCTTCTGAATTGTGGTGTTTGAGAAGACTCTTGAGAGTCCCTTGGACTGCAAGGAGATCCAACCAATCCATCCTAAAGGAGATCAGTCCTGAATATTCATTGGAAGCAATGATGCTGAAGCTGAAGCTCCAATACTTTGGCCACCTGATGAGAAGAACTGACTCATTTGAAAAGACCCTGATGCTGGGAAAGGATGAAGGCAGGAGAAGAAGGGGACGACAGAGGATGAGATGGTTGGATGGCATCACTGACTCGATGGACATAAGTTTGAGCAAGCTTCAGGAGTTGGTGATGGACAGGGAGGCCTGGTGTGCTGCAGTCCATGGGGTGGCAAAGAGTCGGACATGACTGAGCGTCTGAACTGAACTGAAGTAGGGTGAGGGGAGTGGAGTCCAGGGAAATGTCTTCCCAGATGTCAAGCAAAAGATGGTGGAGCCATTTGCTATGTCTTGACCAGGTCATACCTATCTGCATCCTCCAAATCTGACCCACCCTTCAGCTGCCGCTGCTCCCATCGCTGCCCTCCTTACCTCTGGAGGTGGCTTCAGCCTCTATTCAGCTCCTCCAAGGTCATAGGGGCCTGTGAGGCAGCCAACCCAATGCTCTATAGCTTGGCTAACAATCTGCCTTAGCAGTGGACCACCCACCACCACAATCCTCAGGTTCTACAAAGAATTACAAAGGATTTCCCAATTTTACTTTAGAAAAAAATAACTTTTTAAAAAGCTATCTGTTATTGTTGAAGTGAAAGTCACTCAGTCATGTCCAACTCTTTGTGACCCCGTGGACTATACAGTCCATGGAATTCTCCAGGCCAGAGTACTGAAGTGGGTAGCCTTTCCCTTCTCCAGGGGATCTTCCTAATCCAGGGATTGAACCAGGTCTCCCGCATTGCCGGCAAATTCTTTACCAACTGACCTATAAGGGAATTGTGTGTAACAAATGATACTAAGTGATCATGGCATCTGGTCCCGTCACTTCATGGGAAATAGATGGGGAAACAGTGGAAACAGTGTCAAACTTTATTTTTGGGGGCTCCAAAACCACTGCAGATGGTGACTGCAGCCATGAAATTAAAAGATGCTTAGTCCTTGGAAGGAAAGTTATGACCAACCTAGACAGCATATTGAAAAGCAGAGACATTACTTTGCCAACAAAGGTCCATCTAGTCAAGGCTATGGTTTTTCCTGTGGTCATGTATGGATGTGAAAGTTGGACTGTGAAGAAAGCTGAGCACTGAAGAATTGATGCTTTTGAACTGTGGTGTTGGAGAAGACTCTTGAGAGTCCCTTGGACTGCAAGGAGATCCAACGAGTCCATTCTGAAGGAGATCGGCCCTGGGATTTCTTTGGAAGGAATGCTGCTAAAGCTGAAACTCCAGTACTTTGGCTACCTCATGCGAAGAGTTGACTCATTGGAAAAGACTCTGATGCTGGGAGGGATTGGGGGCAGGAGAAGAAGGAGACGACAGAGAATGAGATGGCTGGATGGCATCACTGACTTGATGGACGTGAGTCTGAGTGAACTCCGGGAGTTGGTGATGGACAGGGAGGCCTGATGTGCTGCGATTCATGGGGTCGCAAAGAGTCGGATACGACTGAGCGACTGAACTGAACTGACTGAACTGATGTACATGAATTGATGGTTTAGTTGCTAAGTCATGTCCAACTCTTGGTACCCTATCAACTGTAGCCTGCCAGGCTCCTCTGTCCATGGGATTCTCCAGGCAGGAAACTGCAGTGGGTTGCCATTTCCTTCTCCAGCGGATCTTTCCAACCTAGGAATCGAACCCAGGTCTCTATATTGCAAGGATATTCTTTACTGACTGAGCTACATTGTGCACATATTATCTCCTTTAATCCTTGAAACTAACCACTATGGCAAGTACTAGCTTTATCCCCAGGCCCAAGGTGAGGAAACTAAGGCTTAGTGAGAGGCCATTTGTCCATGGCCACTCTTACCACATAGCTAGAACTATAGTTCAAAAATAAATCCCGCTCCCTCTGGTTCTAAAGCACCTGTTCTAACCACAACTCTGTTCTATGCCAAAGGCTTCCCAGGTGGCGTAGGGTAAAGAATTTCTGCCAGTGCAGGGGATGCAAGAGACATAGGTTTGACCCCTGGGTTGGGAAGGTCCCCTGGCAACCCACTCCAGTATGCTTGCTTGGGAAATCCCATGGACAGAGGAGCCTGGCGGGCTACAGTCCATGGAGTTGCAAAGAGTCAGACACGACTGAGCACACACGCATACACACACACCTGTTCTATGCCAAAGGCAGCTGAGTCCCCATTCAGAGATTTCTTCACTAAGGGATTAAATGCAATAAAGTGGAAAAGATATGAGCAGGGATCCTAGAACTTAGACACATATAAATTTATAAAATTAGACCAGTTGATTCATTTCTATATGCCTCAGTTTCTCATCCATAAATTGAAGATTAAAAATATTACCCGTTTGAGAGTGGATTTTTTTTTCTCCAGTATGTCTGGTGTGGAGCCTTAGATTCTACCATCTGAACAGGGCTTCCAGATGATTCTTGTGAATCACTCTTTGAACAGCTCTGAGCTACATGTCCTCTCTTCAGGTAGGTCTTATAGTTGAATTGGGGTCAACCAATAACCACCAGAGTAATAAGTCTTCAAGAACAAAGAAAAGCATTACTAGTTAAAAATTGCTCTGCTAGGATTCTGAATGATGGTACAGCGTATTTCCTTTTATTAACATTTTTACTGAGATATAATTGATATATAACAGTATATAAGTTTCACATGTATAACATAATGATTTGATATTTGTATGTATTGTGAAATACTAACCACAATAAGGCTGGTTAATTACACAATAGTGTATATTTGAAAGCTGCTAAGAGAGCAGATCTTAAGAGTTCTCACAAGTGAAGGAAATGTAGCTATGTGTGCTGAGATAGTTTAATGATTATATTAGATAATACTAGTAAAAGTTATATACCTGGAAGACAGTGTATCAACACAGCTGCATTATTTAACTGAGTGTTCTATTACTGAGAGTAGAGATTAGATAGACGCTTCTCCATGAGCACTGGAGCAGGGGAAGGTGTTCTTCGATGGAGAACCATCACGGGAGGTTGATAGAAGCATCGTGGTGCACAATCTATTGTTGTTCTTTTTCGCTCGGTCATGTCTGAATCTTTTTTGACCCTTTGGACCGTTCCCCACCTCCTCTGTCCATTGGATTTCCCAGGCAAGAATACTGGAATGAGTTACCATTTCTTTCTCCAGGGGATCTTCCCCACCCAGGGATTGAACCCACATCTCCTGCATTGGCAGGTGGGTTCTTTACCACTAAGCACACAATCTAAGTTCCAATGAAAGTTAACTCTCCTGCAAAAGGTATGCCATGGTGAAGGAACTTTGTTATGAAGTGTTCTCTCTCAGCTCTTAACTCCCTTCTACAGTTGGCTCAGCCATGCTGGGATGAGACTGCTCGTCCTTTGCCAGTTGCCTCCCTGTTAGGTGTCAGCAGTTAGGGCTCTGGATAAAGCCTAGAAGTGGGGGCAGGCAGAGGGGCCTGCTGCGGTTCCCGTGTGCACCCAGCCCCCATCACAGCACTCACAGGTCGGTTCTGGTCACAGGTGATTTCCAACTGCCAGCTTCTTTTCACTCTCCCAGAACCTGGCTAGTAGAGCCCACATCCCTTCGAGCTCCCAGCCCCAGGGGTCCTCCGCCAGCCCCTGGGGTACCGGCAGCAGTCAGACAGTGCCCTCCTCAGACTCTGTCATCCTTGTGGACCCCTATAAAGCTTCTCAGTTTTGGAGACGCCAGCCTCTCCCTTTTGATCTTGCAGCCCTGGAGTTCCCAGGAAGTCGCTGCTTCCTGCAGTGACTGCCTCTGTGCTAATCCTGTCACATCGCTGTTCCCTTTCTGTGTTTCCTGTCCTTCAACAGCTGTTTAATCAATTCCCTGGAGGAATCTCTCGCTGGTAGAGTAACTCATGTGGATTCTGTTTTTTGACTAGACCCTGCATGATAGTACACACACACACACACACACACACAAAAACACACACACACTTGTGCACCAACACTGTTTATGGGGATTTGTGTATACGTGTATACACACACAAAGGAGATGAGAGAGGACAAGATGGTTGGATGGCATCACTGACTCAATGGACAGGCTCCAGGAGACGGTGAAGGACAGGGAAGCCTGGCATGCTGCAGTCCATGGGGTCTCAAAGAGTTGGACACGACTGAGCAGCTAAACAACAGCACACACATGTTTGCACGTGCCTTACCTATGCAAATGTGTGCACTTTCCTCAATTTGTCCCAGCTGCAGCTGCTCCCTGGGCCCTCATTAATGCTCTGTCCTTTCTAGATTCTAAAATGTATTGGAAAGAACAAAGTGACAGAGTTCTAGATGATGGAACATCTTTTCCTTCTTATAAACACAAGCATCTGTTCGATACTTCTGTAGTCAAAAACGTGCAGGCCAAGTCTTTTTTAACAGCAGGCATTCCTGCTAGCAGGCTTCCCTGGGGGCTCAGACAGTAAAGAATCTGCTTGCAATGCGGGAGACCGGGATTCGATCCCTGGGTTGGGAAGATCCCCTGGAGGAGGACATGGCAACCCACTCCAGTACTCTTGCCTGGAGAATCCCATGGACAGAGGAGCCTGGAGGGCTGCAGTCCACAGGGTCGCAAGAAGTCAGACACGACTGAGCGACTAAGCACAGCACATTCATGGTAGCAACATGTGTTAAAGACTTACTGGCTCCAACAGGAAATTTTAAACAACTTGATGATAGAAAAATTCCCTATTGAAATGTTCACTGCTTCCTTCATTTATTCAACCTCTATCACTTTCCACTCAGTACCTAGTTCTGTCTTAGACACTTCAATTATAGGAAAGGATGAGACAAAGTCAGAGCCCTCATGGGGGAGGGACAGGAAATGAGGGATGGGAAGATTGTGCGTGCTCAGACCAGGGGCAGGGGAGACCACTGACTGCAGTAGATAGAAGAGAGGCTACGTGTGAGGGCTCTGGGCTCCAACTGCCTGGTTTCAAATCCTGCCTCCACCACTTTACTGGCCAGATGACCTTGGATGACCTTTCCTTCTTTCACAAAATAGGGATGATAATAAATACTTCTTCATAGGGTTACTAGGAAGATTAGACAGGAAAACAACTGGTGCTTGTTCGCCTGAAACTATCTCAACATTGTTTGTTAACTGGCTATACCCCAATACAAAATTAAAAATTAAAAAGAAAAGAATGTTGCAACCTAAATATGTATTATTAATAGTCTATCCTTTTTTTGGATATCTTATAAGAAAAAATGCTTGAAACAATTGATAAGAACATATTCCAGTAATAACCTTCGTAAGACTGAAATATACCTGCTAACACAATGAAAGTCTCATCTATGTGGAATAAAGTCCACTTGAAGTTTAAAAAATAAATAAACAGCATTTGACACAGACATGTGGTAAGTGCTAGTTGCTATTCCTATTAACACCACCATTAGAGATTTGCTTGAGGGCTCCTTTGCCCTGGAAATATGACTTGTTAATCCGCCAGGGGACCCTAGCGGGGCTGAAAGGCAGGTCCCAGCTGCCCGTTCCCCAGGGACATCGTCCTGGAAAAATCACGTAGCTCCTCTGATCTTCCATTTCTTCACGTGCAAAACGGTGCCAACAGTGTCTGCGTTGCAGGGCGTGGCTCACAGCGATGAAGCAAGCAAACTCACCCCCAAGTCCTGCTGCCAGGCGCCTCATAAACAGCACTCACTCCTCTGACAAAGACTACAGGGGACCTACTATATGGGCCAGGAACAAAACATAACTGCTGTTCTCAAAGAGCTTACCTTCTAAGGAGACAGATGAGAAATACACCAGCAAGTCCCTGTACATAATTCCATGAAGGAAAATAGAGGAGGGAAAGGGCAGAGAGTTCAGAGCTGGTGGTGAGCGGGGTGGTCTCTGTAGAGGTGACGTCTGGCAGAGGCAGGAAGGAAATGCGGAAGTAGGCTGTACAGAGATTTGGGAAGGAAGAATCCCGTTTAGGGGCAAAAACAAGGACAAAGTCTCAGGGTGGAAAGAGGGGTGTTCGAGGAGCAGGGAGAGACGGTATCACCAGAGCATGGTAAGTGTGGGAGAGAGAGAAGAACCAGACAGGGGCCAGCTCAGGCAGGGATTTCAGGCTAGTTTTTAGGGGAAGGTATTGGAGAGTTGGGACTTCCCTGGTGGCTCAGATGGTAAAGAAACTGCCTGCAATGCAGGAGACCTGGGTTTGATCCCTGGGTCAGGAAGATCCCCTGGAGAAGGAAATGGCAACCCACTCCAGTATTCTTGCCTGGAGAATCCCATGGACAGAGGAGCCTGGCAGGCTACAGTCCATGGGGTCTCGAAGAGCTGGACACAACTGAATGACTAACACACATACATAGTAGAGGGTTGAAGTCAGAGGAAGCACCATGATCTGAGTTTGCTTTTTCTCAACAATCACTCCAGCCGCCCTGTGTACAGCTGCAGGTGGGGAGAGAGCAGACACAGGGAGTCCAGTGGGGAAGCTCTGGTGTTTGGAACAAGGGATGCTGGTGGCCTGGGCTAGGGTGGGAGCACAGAGGTGAGAGGGGATTGAATTAAGGATGTATCTGAATCCTTAAAAGGATTTGCCAATAGACTGCAATGGAGAAGAGTAGGAGCAGGGCACGTCGGGGTGAGGGACTGGACAAAATTAGCTCGGATTTAGCCATATAAGCAGGGTGCCTATTACACATTCATGCTGAAGGATTGTATGTGCAGTTAGATATACACGGCTAGCCCTACCTTCTGCCCCTCTCTGCTTCCCTTCCACCATTATGGGGTTATTTATTAGAGTTAAGCCTATGACCTAAGTAGATGCATTAAATCACCATTTTGTCATTTGGTATGAATCTAGTTAATTTATTGTTCAGCAGTTTGCTGAAGGAATGAGAATTTTTCTGGTGCATAGGAGCCTCTACCTGATCTCAAGAGAGGTCAGGGTGTCCAGAAAAACAGAAGGAGTGCAGAAGGGGAAGGCAAAGCAGTGCTGGAAAGGATTTTCTCCTGCACAGCAGGGCTGGCCCTGTGTATATAACCTGTGCTGCCTTGGAATTTCACGCAAGAATTATGAACACGCTGAGTACCTCTTTTGGGTCATTTACTTCCCTCTATCAATTATGAGCCAAGGCAGACACAGTCTGAATTTCAACCAAATCACCACCACTTTTTCCACCCAACACCCATTGTAATTCTCATCATCGTTATCGGTGACTGCTGGAGCTTCCATCTTTCCAGGGAGGGAGACAAAGAAGCAGCCATGTCTTGAAAATAACCTTTCCAATTACCTTTCTCCTCTCTCCCCATGAGCCTGGCAGAGTCATGGACCCCATCTCTGTCTCTCAGAAGCAGTCTCTGCAGAGCAAGAGACAGACAGTAACTCTCCTCCCCATCACCTTGGCGTCCCTGGCTTGCGGCTCAGCACAGCTTCTTGGGGTTCTTTATCATCTTAATTGCATCTTGCATGCCCACCTTTCCGTTCGAGGAGCTGTGGGCATTAATCACTTCCGAGTCACTGTGGGTAATGCTGAGCACTTCATCTTTTGCTCTGTCACCAGCAGAGGGACACGGGAGGTCACAGGCAGGCAAATGGCTTCCTTCTTGATCACAACCTTCCTAAAATCCTCACTACTCACCATGTTGGCAGAAAAAAAACGTCAAGCCTTTTCCTCTGGGTAGGCATTCTTTACTCTAGCGAGTTGCCTCCAACCTCAAATTCATCAACGTCCATTGAAAATTACCAACCGTGTATTGTGTTATTAACCCTTTGCAAGCACCATCCACTGAGGTGAATGAGAACACGCCACAGAGTGGTGGTTTCAAAATTCCTAGCAGCGTTAGCATCCCCAGGACCTCATTATAAATGCACATCCTCAGACCCCACCCAGATGGTCTAGTCAGGATCAATAGGGCTGGGCCCAGGGAGGTGTTTTATCCAGTGCTCCACGTGGTGGTGCTAGTGGTAAAGAACCCAGTTGCCAATGCAGAGGATGCAGGTTCGATCCCTGGATGGGGAAGATCCCCTGGAAGAGGAAATGGCAGCCCACTCCAGTATTCTTGCCTAGAAAATCCCATGGACAGAGGAGCCTGGCAGGCTGCTGTTCATGAGGTCGCAAAGAGCCCAACACGACTTAGCAACAGTTTCTAAGTCAGACCTGTAATGAGACCATTTTCACTGAAACATCCCTGTATTTCTCTTCCTCCAAAAGCAACAGCTCTGGTCCCTCACTAATTGTCCCACAGAAAATGGCCTGGAAAGTTCAGCCTTAGGTTTCCTCAATGCGTTAATGTTAACTTTTCCATAACCATGCACAAAACAAGTATACACTGTATGAAGATGTTTGCCAGTTCTGACAGAGGATGAGATGGTTGGATGGCATCACCGACATGATGGACATGAGTTTGAGTAGGCTCTGGGAGTTGGTGATGGACAGGGAAACCTGGCGTGCTGCAGTCCACGGGGTCGCAAAGAGTTGAATACGACTGAGTGGCTGAACTGAACTGAACCGAAGACCATCTCCAGAGACCAAGCATTGTAGTGTCCAAGGGTCAAGGAGAAGGAAGCCTTAGGGGTGCAGATGTGCTCAGAAACGGCCTAGCTACTGGGTCCATACACTGTTCATACTCACTAGTATGCTTTCAGAACTTGACCTGGGATTCTGTCAGCAGCACTCTAAGACTGCTTAGGGCTTCCCTCATAGCTCAGTCGGTAAAGAATCTGCCTGCAGTGCAGGAGACCTGGGTTCTATCCCTGGATTGGGAAGATCTCCTGGAGAAGGAAATGGCAATCCCCTCCAGTATGCTTGCCTGGAAAATCCCATGGATATAGGGGTCTGGTGGGCTGCAGTCCATGGGGTCACAATCAGGCACGACTGAGCAACTGACACTTCACTAAGACACTTTAGTGTGGCCTAGTGTACACACCCCTTCTCCCAGTTATTTGATCAACCACTGATCTAAGTGCTGCTGTGAAGGGATTTTTAAAAAATATATTTATTTATTAACTTGGCTCTGCTGGGTCTTAGTTGCAGCATGTGGGATCTAATTCCCTGACCAGGGATCAAACCTGTCCCCCTGCCCCTGCTTTGGGAGCTTGATGTCTTAGCCACTGGACCACCAGGAAAGGCCCCTGGGAAGGAATTTTGCAAATGTAATTAGATCCCAAGTCAGTTGACCCTAGGAAAAGAGATTACCTTCAGTGGGCCTGACCTTATCACTTGATCCCTTGAGTGTGATGGAACTATTCTTGGCAAGAGAGGTTTCCATCGTGAAGGACGTTCTCCATGCCTAGCTTTGGAAATGGAGGAGACTACAGAACAAGGACTTCTCAGGTGGCTCAGTGGTAAAGAATTTGCCTGCCAATTAAGGAGATATGGATTTGATCCCGATGAGGAAGACCCCCTGGAGGAGGAAATGGAAACCCACTCCAGTATTCTTGCTGGGACAATCCCATGGACAGAGGAGTCTGGCGGACTGCAGTCCATGGGGTTTCAGAGTCAGACACGACTAAGTGAGCATGAGCACAAGACAAGGAATGCACTTGGCCACTGGCTGACAGCTAGCAAGGAAGTAGAGTTTCAGTCCTACAACTGCAAGGCACTGAATTCTGCAGAAACCTGAATGAGCTTTGAAAGCAGATTCTTCCTTAGACAAGCCGCCTAATGAGATCACAGCCTAGCCAACAGCGTGATTTCAGTCTTGTGAAACCCTGAACAGAGAACCCAGGCCTTCCATGCCCAAACTCCTGACCAACAAAGCTGTGAGTTGATGAATGGGTGTTGCTTTAAATTGCTAAATGTGTGGTAATTTCTTACATAGCACTAGGAAACAAACACAGATGCTAATAGGTAATAGCCCCATCCTTTGCCCTAAAAGATTGTTATCGTTGTTGTTTAGTCACTAAGTCATGTCCGACTCTTTGTGAGTCCTACCCTAAAATGTATTTCTGTCCTGTCACGTAGATAGCCCATATACCCCATGCTTTATTTTCTTGGGCTCCAAAATCACAGCAGATGGTGACTACAGCAGTGAAAGTAAAAGACGCTTGCTCCTTGGAAGAAAAGTTATGACCAATCTAGACAGCATATTAAAAAGCAGAGACATTACTTCGCCAACAAAGGTCCATCTAGTCAAAGCTATGTTTTTTCTAGTAGTCATGTATGGATGTGAGAGTTGGACTATAAAAAAAGCTGAGCACTAAAGAATTGATGCTTTTGAACTGTAGTGTTGGAGAAGACTCTTGAGAGTCCCTTGGACTGCAAGGAGATCCAACCAGTCCATCCTAAAGGAGATCAGTCCTGAAAGTTCATTGGAAGGACTTATGCTGAAGCCGAAGCTCCAATCCTTTGACCACCTGATGTGAAAAGCTGACTCACTAGAAAAGATCCTGATGTTGGGAAAGATTGAAGGCAGGAGGAGAAGGGGACGACAGAGGATGAGAAGGTTGGATGGCATCACTGACTCAATGGAGATGAGTTTGGGTAGACTCTAGGAGTTGGTGATGGACAGGGAGGCCTGGCGTGCTGTAGTCCATTGGGTCACAAAGAGTCACAATTGAGCACCTGAACTGATACCCCAAGCCTGCTCCTCACTCCCATTTCTATTCTTAACCCTGCCAGAGAAGGTTCTGGAAATATGAAAGATAACTGTCTTTAGAGTAGAAGGCAAGTACACATGAGGCTAGGAAGAGGCTAGCCAGTCTGCTCTGTGACAGACAGGATCACCCTGCAGTCCCTGCCTTGCCCCTGAGTGTGGCTATCATGTGCTTTCTGCAAACAATCCATTATTTTTATGCTCTCGATTGTCTAGCACATAACCTCTTACCCTCACTCCAAAACTGGCTGGTACTCGGTGCCCTGAAATATCACAGATGGTGCCGACTGCCTCGTGGCTCATTTCGTTGGCTGTAATAGACAGCCTGGCCTTGCTGCAGCACAACATCCAGACAGGCCCTATCCTTCAAATTCCTCCCTGTCGGAATTTCCGCACTGTCAGAAAGGGAGAGTCATTTACGGTCTCTCTTGCCAGACTCTCTGTAGGACAAGACTGCATCGATAGGCTAAATGTGCAGCAGGAATATCCAGCTCAAGGCTGATGAATTTCCCTGCAGGGGAGATTACAGGGAAAGTGTGGGTGTCTTTTTTTTTTTTTAACTTTCTGATCTTGGCAATTAACATTTAATGTAATTCATCACCATGAATCACTGGGGGAGGCTCTCCTACAGTACTCGTTAGCTTATTAAAATGAGCACAACTGTTCTGGCTGATCTAAATTATAGAATGATGACCAAACTAGCAATAATAATACATCTGATGTCCATTTCATCCTGTCTTCTGTAATAATTCAGCTTGCCCTCCTCTGAGTCTGTGCGGTAGGGATAAGAACTTAAAACTAAAAGGGAAACCTGCCATGCCAGCCTCAGGAATACCTTCCTCTTGGTTCAGGATGCCTCCCATGTGGGATGCTCTGCTCTGTGCTGGAGGGAGCAGGAAGGGGTGAGTGTTCTCGCCTACAAACCCTGGCCCAGCAGTTGGCCGCTTCCACCTACTAATACTTCTGAGAGTCAATATAGCCTAGTAAGTATTCCCAAATTTTGCCGCATACCAGAAAGAGTTGAGGAGCTTTAAACACCACTGATGTCTGACTCTCATCCCAGACACTCTGATTTCCTCAGTCTGGGGTGTCACCTGGGAGTCTGGAGTGTTTTCAAAGCTCCCCAGGTGATCCCAATGTGCAGCCAAATATGGGAACCACTGGCCTCATAGTCAAGGCACACTTCTTGTCAAGATTTACCACCAACAGCAGGACAACTTTGAGCAGTCACATCTTCTTTCTATACCTCAGTTTTCTAATTTGTAAAATGGACATAAACACGGCACCTACCTCCAGGTATTATGAAAGTTACTGATGGTTTACTCCAGCTCCTGGCACCTAATAAGAAGGCAGGGTATGTTAACTATTGACATTCTAATTGTTGATCTCATTATTTCTCTTGGCCTCTCTGGAGATCATGGAACCAAAGATTCCTATGTTGGCAAGGACTTGAGGGTCAACTACGTTCAGGAACCGCTCTTCAAAAGTCCCGAGCAGGTGACCGTCCAGTTTGGCTTGCTAGCACTTTCTCCACCCAATGGGACTCATCCTGATAGTCCAATTCCCACAATTTGAGGGCATTGTGGGGGGAAACTGGGAGTTCAAGTTGGAAAAAGAGGTCATAGCATAAAGTTTCATTCATTCAGCAAGCATTTGTTGAACATCTACACCGAGTACTGTGCTGGGACCACTGAAGGAAAGACATAAACTCATGGTCCCCTCAGCACGAATCGCCAGCTCTTGGTCACCCCAGAGCCAGTTGAAGCTGAGAAGCCCAGATGATCCACTAGGAAATTAACTCTTTTGCTGTGGCTTTTCTGTTTGCTTGGAATCCCTCAGAGCCACGGTGGGTGTTCAGCTCGTCACCTTCCTGCCTTACTCTTCCCATTCCTTCACCCTTGCCTTTGATCACTTTCTTCCCACTCCTCCTACCCTGTGGCTCTGTTTTGTGTTCTCAGATGAGCTGTGCCACTCAAATACCTCAACTGTTGTGCCTCTCCCTGTACTGTTTCTCTGCTTCCTCCTATCTTTCGGTATGACTTGTTCATCATCAGCACGCAATACACATCAGTCCTTTCAAAACAACCCTAATGGATGCTTGTCTAGGATTTTATCCCCTTATAAGCCAATAATCAATATTTAAGAGGAGTTTGTTTGTTGTTTAGTCTCTAAGTCATGTCCGACTGATTCTTTTGCAACCCCGTGGACTGTAGCCCACCAAGCTCCTCTGTCCATGGGGTTTTCCAGGCAAGATTACTGGAGAGGGTTGCCATTTCCTTCTCCAGGGGATCTTCCTGACCCAGGGATCGAACCCACATCTCCTGCCTTGCAGGCAGATTCTTTACCATTGAGCCACCAGGAAATAATTCTATCATTCCATTTTTCTGTTCCCCTTCCCAACAAAATGCCCCCAAAATTGTCTATACTTCTGTCTTCACTTATTTCTTGATATTTTCTTCTAAACCCTCCATTCTCAAGCTTCTACCCCTAGCACACCATTGAACTCCCACTCATCCATGCTACTGGTGGGTGCCTGCCATTCTGCTGGGCAGTTCTGGCTCTAACCATCTGGAGTTAGTGCAGACCCTACAGGTTAAGGCTCAGTCCTTCAAAAGACTGCTGCAGGTCCAGGGCTTCCCAGGCCACCTGCACTGCTGACCGATTAGCTACACAGTCAAGGGTTCCTACAACCCGCACATTTGATAATTCACTAGAAGGACTCATAAAACTCTGGAAAGTACTACACTTATGATTATAGTTTTATATAAAGGATACAAATCAGAACAAGCCAAAGGAAGGAATACGTAGAGTGAGGTCTGGCAGAGTCCTGAACACAGAGCTTGTGTGCCCCTCCCTGTGGAATGAGAGCATGTCACCTTCCCAGTACACTGGTGTGTCCACCAACCAGAAAGTTCCAGCCAGCGTCAGCAATAGGCATGACTGACTGGATCATTGGCCTCATGTTTAAATGCAACCTTTGGCCTCTTTCTACTCACCCAAGGTTGGAAAATTAGGCTGATATCACAGGGCTCAAAGCCCCAACTCTCTAATCACAGGGCTCATCTTTCTGGCCTGGGTGAACCCCATCCTGAGTCATCTCATTAGCATAAGCTTTCTAGGAGTCACCTCTTCAGCATAAATTATCTAGGTGCACAGTGAATAATCAGATGGCATCACCGACTCAACAGACATGAGTTTGAGCAAACTCTGAGAGATCATGGACAGGGAAGCCTGGTGTGCTGCAGTCCGTGGGGTCGCAGAGTCGGACACAACTGAGCGACTGAACAACCGTGAGTAACTGAGACATTCCTCTCAGTTGGATAAGGAACCCAGGACAAAGGCAAGCCAAATTTCATTATATGGAGACCTCCATGTTGCAGATCCAAGAGCAGTGGTGTGCTTCTTAGCAGCGTTGGATGGTTGATCACTTCTTCTTTCTTGAGAGTGTTCTCAATGAGCTCCTCCCACCTCCCAGGTAGGTTGTCTTTCTACCTGGCTGGCCATGCCTCCTTCGCCGGAGGCTAATTCCCTTCTTGGCCTCTAAGTCTAGAGTGCCCAGACGTCTTCCCTAGCTGTCCCTTCTTTCACACAGCCCCAGGCCCGTAATGAGTAAAGCTACACTGAGCCACAGCTGCCCCGGGGCCTGTGTCACTGTGGCGAGCCCCAGAAACCCCGAGCCCTGTTCCACGGGAGATCTGCACAGACCAGCATCTCACACACAGGCACCACTCCCAGAGCAAGTGGACCTGGGCCCTGGGCCCTGGGCCCCAGGTGCTGTGCCAGTTCTTTGGGCACATCTATCTCAGCATGCTGACTCCACTGCCGCTCGGAGTACCAGCATGTCTGACCTGGGACAAAGAACACCCTTGGCTAAGCCTCATTCCCATAGACAAAAAGGAGAGAACAGGCAGATCCGAGCGTCTTTGCCTCCAAGATCCCTAGTAACCCTAGCGATCACCATCACCTGCAGGACCTTCACAGAATTGGCTGCAGAAGATGGGGCACACCTGGCTGATGTTGATTTCGGTGGGCACAGCCACATGGAGTCTACACCACTGCGCCTTCCCAGGAATCCCTCACGCTGTCCCCCTCCCAGCCTTTCCCCTCTTAGCCACTGTCAAGGGAAATTCTTTCTGAGAAGAAAATAGTCCAAGAAGACTGGGAGAGGTGACGGCTCCTTTCCCTTACTACTCTGGTTAGTAGAAAACCTCAGAGGCAACAGGCCGTGCTCAGTAAGTCAGCCCCTATTTACCCTAAATAATCAAAGCTGAACCAGACACAGAACTGTATCAGCAGCCACTCGACAGGCCCCCTCACTGCATCTGTTTTTGTTGTTGGTTTAGTCACTAAATCGTGTCCGACTCTTTGCAACCCTTTGGACTATAGCCCTGTCATGCTCCTCTGTCCTTGCGATTCTCCAGGCGAGAATACTGGAGTGGGGTGCCTTGCATCTTTTCAACTCCTTTCAAATACGTGTGCAACTGCAGATTACTAGCAGGCCCAGGGAAAACTGAGGCCACCCAGAGCCCAGATCGAAAGAGACTCCAACGTGACTCGTTTAAAAACAGCGCAACAGCAAACAACTTGTGACTTCCAAAACACTTGGAAGATGTAAACACTGGGAAAGTCAAAGCTATGGATTTGCCTAACTGGCCAGTCTCCTGTAGACCCAACTAAGCTGTTTAAATGCTTGTGCCTGGCTGAAATTTGGGGCTTCTGTTCTTCTGGCTGGGGGGCTGAATCAGAACTTAAAGTATGCCTTGACCTTGACTCAAAGGTGTGCATTCCTAGTTCATTGCCTTGGTCCTTGAGCTTATCCAGATGGTGAGATTTTTCAGATCTGGGAGCTCGTCCTCACCATCTTTGACCCCTCTTGTGGTTCTTACTGCTCAGCCTCATTTATAATTGGAGCCCCATAAACATGGACTGGGTCACTGCCACACTTACTGAAATGTGATTGGGCTTCTGGGAGCTTGACTCATCATCAAATGGAAGTAGTATTTTTAATGAATAGCGTTTAGGTTAGGCAAAGGGAGTCCATAGCAAGCAAACAGAATGTTCTGGAAGAAATTTTACTTCGTAGCACCAAGGAAGAGAAGTGACACAGACAATTTCAAATAATAAGAAAAGCCAGGTGTCTTGCTATTGTTAGTAGAGTTGTTCTGACTGATACCAACATCAGTCTGTTTCACTTGGCTCAGGAGAGAGTCCAGCCGTGGAAGAATCATGCACAAATCCCTGGGGGCTCAGCAGGCAGGACAGTGACCCCGAAGACTGCCCAGGCTGCAGGAGATGCCAGCAGATACTCTGCATGCTGGAAATGAAGCATGTGTGCATGCTAAGTCACTTCTGTCGTGTCCAACTCTTTGCAATCCTACGGACTGTAGCCCATCAGGCTTCTCTGTCCGTGGTATTTCCCAGGCAAGAATACTGGAGTGGGCTGCCATTCCCTCCTCCAGGGGATCTTCCTGACCCAGGGATCAAACCTGTGCCTCCTGCAGCTCCTGCATTGCAAGCAGATTCTTTACCACTGAGCCACCAGGGAAGCCCGCTGGAAATGATGTTGCTATAAACTGCGCTGTGACACACACACAGAAGCAATTTGTAAACGGTTGCTGACAAAGTTTGGGGGCATTGAGGACAAGCCTGAACCAACAGGAAGGATGGAAACCCACGTCATCCTCTCAATGCCTCCAACTGATGATGGGGTGTCCTGCGGGACAGAAGCTAGACCCTTTGTCACAGAGCTAAACTGCCACCTGACCCAGGGGTTGTGTGTTTTTTTTTTTTTTTTTGAGAAGCTGAGGGAAGGTGGGGAAGCTGCAGGCCAGTCTCTGTCCTACACCAACACGTGCGGGCAGATGAGTGATCATGAGCTCGAGCTGCTAAGCGCAAAGGCAGAGTGGATGCCTCCAGTCTTGTATATAATGTCTCTGTGGGCCACCTAACCTGGAAATATGCAGGGAGGGGGAGTGTGGGAGGCACAGAGCAGATGAGCCACAATGACACACAACAAAACCTCACACTTTCTGAGATCAGCACCTCCCTGCAGGGCTACGAGGGTCTTTGGCAGAAGCAACCGGCCCCTGCCCATCCCCTTCTTCCACAGTCCCCTTCCCATCCAGTTCCCTCCTACTGCTTTCCAAAGCCCATAAAGCTTGAAGTGCTCGATGATTGGATGTTTCAGAAACTGTTAGGATCAAGAAGGGTCCAGCAACTACCTAACTAGGCTGTGGGGACCACTGCTTTTCAGTGGGCTGGAAACCTGGTGTGCAGACCCCTGACTCAGTGTTCCTGACACCCTCTACATAGACCAAAATAAGTCTGGACTGGTTTCTGGTTCTACCCTTCAGAGCCCCCAAAATGAGAGCCCGGCAGTGATAATGATCATTTTGCTGCTGCTAAGTCACTTCAATCGTGTCTGACTCTGTGCGACCCCATGGACTGCATGCAGCCTACCAGGCTCCTCCATCCATGGGATTTTCCAGGCAAGAGTACTGGAGTGGGGTGCCATCACCTTCGAAAGATCATTTTACCTTCTCGTATTTGGAGCCACGTCTACCCAACATTGAAGAATCTTCTGGAAATGTGGAGATTTTTTTTTTTTCTCTCTTCTTCCCAGAAGAGGGTAAGTGTCTTATTATCAAAATGAAACCTTACCAGATTCAGAGAAAGGGCTGAACCACCCCTTAGAATCTAAATCCAGATTCTTTACACATTTTCCATGGATACAAATCTTGGTTGTTCACCACCACTCATTGATGATAATCAAAAGATAGACAAGACAAATTTCCAAGGGGGGGATTGGTCCTTAAGTAGAAATACCTGTTTCCATGGTGACATCTGATTAAGTTATAGTTTGGAACAGGGAACTGAAAAAAGGAGTTGACTAGAGATTCTGCATTTTAAATCCATATCATCAGTGAGAGTGTTGAGGGATTTGAACGCCTCCAGAATAACTTCACATGTTGGGAAGGATGAGTCACTTGTCATTTCCCCAGGACCATTCCCTGCTCAGGCAGGCAGCTTTGTATCCAGCCTACCAGGAAGAGCCAAGGAGATAGACGTGAGTTCAGTTACTGCCCCTGAACTGGGAAAGCAGACTAGTCTTTGTCCATAGAACTTAAGCTTCTCTGAAGCATGCCTTAAGAATTAGTTATTCAACATGTGGATTTTCCTCTCCTGGGGTCAGTTAAACACTCGTTAGAAAAATGGTTCACAGCCTTGGCTGTAAGTTAGAATAACCTGGATAGCTTCTTAAATAATGCTGATGCCAGAGTCCCCCCTGGAGATTCTGACTCAGTCCACTTGGACCTGGGCCCAGGTGAGGGTATGTTTTCAAAGATCTGCAATGAGTCTAATGTGCATCAAAGTTCTAGCGTCTCTCTCCTGGCTAAATAGTTTCCACAGTGGCTGGAGAGGAGGCAGGTCTCCACTGCTCAGACTTCCATTTAATGAGTGTTTGTTATGGAGCAGGCTGAGAAATGAATTAAATTACCTGATTTAACCTGTCAGCAACCTGTGGGGTAGACGTTATTATGATCTCCATTTTGCAAATGAGAAAACTGAAGTGTAGAAAGGTTAAATCATTGCCTGAATCTGCAAAGCTATAAAGCATAGAGCTGGCTTCAAACTCCAGCCTGGTGTCCACCAAGCCCATGCTGCTAGTCACCGTCATAATACCCTCCCCATCACTGGGTAGCCCACCGGTCACTAAGAAAATGCCCAGTTGTCCAGCTGTCACCACTTTACAGAAGAGGCAGAAGCAAGGAGTGGAAATAAAGAGCATCTCACAGGTTGTGTGTGTAGAGGTCTGATAATCCGCCAATAGAGTCTCAGTCCTGGTGGAGAAAGTCAAGGACAGCAGGTGCAACAACTTTCTTGTCTAGATAAGGAAACATAAGTCCAGAAAGAGTGATTTCCAAGGTTCATAAGCAGGTTGACTTCAGAGTCCTATTTCCTCGTTCTAAGTGAAGTCTCTTTCTCCCGCACCCCCTAGTTTCCTGTTTACCAGGTAGCAGAGAAGAGAGCAAACTTCCCAGGTGGCACACTGGAAAAGAACCCGCCTGCCAATGCAGGAGACACAAGAGAAGCAAGTTCCATCCCTGGGTCAGGAAGATGCCCTGGAGAAGGGAATGACAACCCACTCCAGTATTCTTGCCTGGAGAATCCCACAGACAGAGGAGCCTGGAGGGTGGCAGGGGGTCCATGGGGTGGCAAAGAGTCGGACACGACTGAATGACTCAGCACACAGAGGACAGAGCAAGGGGACCGGCAGACTCAACTCACAGCCTGAAATGAGCTAATGTGTTCACAGAGGCTAATATGAGTGTCATAGGCCGGGAACAAGAGGAGGAGGAGCTTGCTTGTGTCTGGTGAGATTGGGGGAAACCTCACAGAGGAAGTGGCTTTTAACTTGAAGCAAAATCAGATAGGCTTCCATCTTGCTGAGCTGAAAGAAAGAACATTTCCATAGGGTGGAAAGAGTATATGCAAAGGCGGGAAGAGGGAAGATTTGTTGACCATCAGGTGTCCTGAATTGTCTTAAGCAGAGGAGGCCTGTGAGAAAAAGAAGCAAGAGACAAGGAAGTGGGAGCCAGGGCCCCGTCCAAGGGGGCTGGACCCTAATTCAAAGACAGTGGGACCATGGCTACTGTGTCCAGTGCGGGGGTGTAGGGGCTGTGCTTCCAAAGGACACAGCCCAGACTGAAGGGGACGGTCAGAGACGGGTCATAGAGTCCATCCTCTCACAACGCAGCAGATGCCTGGCCCACTGCCAAGGTCGTGGGAAAGGGAGCGACCAGAGATGGGGTGGGGGGCGCAGAGAGCTCCAGGAGAGAGGCGAACGAGAGCAGGGGCAGCGAGGGCTGTGGGAGATGGAAATCCACCTTCTCCATGAGGGGGTGGGATGGTGCTTATACAGGACACCACCCGTAAAACAAAAAAGAGAAAAAGAAAAGGTGGGATGATAAAGTCCTTCTGGTCATTTTACAAAAAAAATCCTGCAGGAGAGGAAAACCCTGTAGGAAAGGAGACTGGGGGTTGGGGGCTGGGGTTTGAGGTGGGCTGCAGGGCAGGAGGAGAGGAGGGGTTGGAGGTCGAGGGGAGGGGCGTGGGTGAGGGGGAGCAGGCGGGCCTCGGAGGAAAGCCTCCAGAGTCTGCCCCTTGGCCTGGGGGGACTGGTGACTAAAGCGGTCTCAATGAGGGGCAGTACGTGGTGAGGAACAAAGTCCGGGGGGATGTTAGGAGCTCAACTGCACTGAATCAGATCCTCTTGAATGTAGCACAGTCGGCGGCATCAGATGAGATAGTGAAAAGAGAATTCCATTCAGGTGGTTCACCTGCAGAGACTTGAAAGAGGGTGTGGGCAGAACTAAAGAGACTAACCCCCAGAGACCAGCAACAGCCGAAGCCACCCACCCCGGGCCTGAGCAGAGGGCAGTGAAGGTGGGACTGCGGCCCCAGAGAGGGTGGTCACACGGTCATCAATGTAGGGCCAGCACGGGGATGGACAGAGAAGAAACACCCCAACTTCTCCCCCACTGCGGGCTCCTGGGTAGTGCTCACTGACCGATCACAACAGAGAGTGGGGCGCGAGGCAGCCCAGGTGATGTGATTGTTCGGGACCACAGCCCTCCCAGGTGCCAAGCAAGGCAGGGAAGGGATTTGAAGGCAGAGCAAATGCAGATGAACTGACACACACAGCTTGCAAGCAGCTTTCCCCCAAATCCATCAGAACACGATGATGTCGCTGGTGTGTGATCCACACTGCTCTTCTCTCTGTGCGGGTGAGTGACGGGTGAGCTTTGGGGGGGCTGGGGGTTTGGGGGCCTCCGGACTCCGTACAGCTTTGTTACTACACCTCACCAGCTTCTTCTCCCCAATGTCTGAAAACCAGCATCTTTGGAGTCCCATCTGAGTGCTGTGCACTATAAACCCACAAGCAGGTGAGCACGAACTTTCCGTGGTGGCAGACTTTGCCCTCGTATGCCCGTATTTTCCATAAACTAAAATCTTCTCTAGTATTTTTGTCATAAGTGTGAGAGGAAGTTTGGGAGATGTGGTTTGGCAGGTGAATTGTGGAAATTCCCAGGTATTTGGTATCTGAAGATAAGAGTGAAATTATTGGATCACTCATAAAGCCTTTTGCCACACCTGGTGCCAGAAAATTTTAAATGTACAGTTTTGGGAGCAGGAGAAAGGAAATGCAGAGAAGGACTAGTGATAAATGTAAAGCCATATAGGATTAGGAAAGGTACTGGCAGATGAGATGACTTGTTGCAGACCTGGGAAAGGTGAATTTTTATTACTTTTTTATTTTTAGCTGCGCTTCCTTGCTATGCGTGGGTTTTCTCTGGTCATGGCAAGTGGGGGCTACTCTCCAGGTGCAGGGCGCAGGCTTCTCATTGAAGTGACTTCTCTTGTTGCAGAGCACGGGCTCTCGGGTGCTCGGGCTTCACTAGTTGCAGCCAAGTAGGCTCAGTAGTTGGGGTTCCCGGGCTCTAGCGCACAGGCTCAGTGGTTGTGGCGTGCGGGTTTAGTTGCTCCTTGGCATGCGGGATCTTCCCAGACCAGGGACCGAACCGGTGTCTCCTGCATTGATTGACAGGTGGATTTTTTATCACTGAGCCACCGAAGCCCAGTGTGAGTTATTTGCATAATAACAGACGGCGTCACCACGCACTGCCCCAGGTGCCCAGCCCCGGGAGATCAGTGTCCTTGTGACAGCCTCGAGCCTCTGCAGGCCTGACACAACACCCACAGGCCTGCAGCCCTTCATCCTAAGTTGACAGAGTGCTAAGTGAAAGTCGCTCAGTCATGTCTGACTCTTTGTGACCCTATGGACTATACAGTCCATGGACTTCTCCAGGACTGGAGTAAGCTGCCTTTCCTTTCTCCAGGGGATCTTCCCAACCCAGGGATCAAACCCAGGTCTCCCACATTGCAGGCAGATTCTTTACCAGCTGAGCCACAATCCTAGTTTGACAGGGTGCTAAGATTCCATCCAATCAAAATTGCATCATCAATTTAAAAGCGGCTTGTTTTGAGGAGAAAAAGACATTACCGAATCATATGTTCACATCAGTTTTCAGAAACATAAAATTAGAAAAAACCTTCCATCAGACTTCAGATCTTCCAGCTTCCAGGGTGCC
Source organism: Bos mutus (assembly GCF_027580195.1). Lineage (NCBI taxonomy): Eukaryota > Metazoa > Chordata > Mammalia > Artiodactyla > Bovidae > Bos > Bos mutus. Next base: position 11,132,630 of record NC_091639.1, on the reverse strand, counting down.
AGCTAGAAGTCGTTTTCTTGATGACAGTAATTCTCATGAAAGTACCAGTGAGTCTGAATTCCCTTAAGGAGACTTTTTCTCTTCCGAAGAGTGCCCTGCTAGCCTAAATGACTCTCTCAGTTGTGCAACGGGGAAAAGGAGGTAGTTTTGACCCAGAAAAAAATATCTTCAGACGTTTGGTACCTTATTTCCAAAGACCGCCCCTGGACTTTTCAGCTCGAGAACTCAAAAGAGCTTCTCTGAGTCACCGGTTGTTTTTCAAGAGTGTCAGCTAAGGAAATAGTAGAAATGAATAGGGATCGATCCCTATTTCCAACCCAAGATCAGCGAGGCCTCCAAAGTCAGCTCCTTACAGGAAGCACCTGCGGTTTTTGGCCAAGTGACCCTGATGACAGGAGGTATGAGTCCTCTTCAACATAAACTATCCCACCACCTGTAAACTAAGCCGAAGGCTCACACGTGACCAATGCTAAGGAGAGGGGTGTACAATGCAGGACAGGATTAGGAGACATGCCTTGTGAAGAAGGCCAGGGAAGTCTTTTTTTTTCTTTCCTCTCTTTTTAACTGAAGTATAGTTGATTTACAATGTCATGTTAATTTGTGCTATACAGCAAAGTGAGCAAGTTATATACGTATATACGAGGGAAGACCTGGGGGCTCCATCACTGTCTGTGGGGTGGGTGGGGGCTCTTGTTGGCTGTTTCCTCACTGAGTTTGGGAAAACCCTGCAATGGCTTCAGATAGTTTTCACATGAAAAAAGATTCTTTATGGGCTTCATGACTCAAGCACTGTATCACCTTTCCAAGCTGATCAAGAACAAAAAGTGGCCCTTCATTAAACTGCTACAGTGCATGGTGTTTTTTTGATTTTTTTTAAATTTTATTTTATTTTTAAACTTTACAATATTGTATTAGTTTTGCCAAATATCGAAATGAATCCGCCACAGGTATACCTGTGTTCCCCATCCTGAACCCTCCTCCCTCCCCATACCCTCCCTCTGGCTCATCCCAGTGCACCAGCCCCAAGCATCCAGTGTCATGCATCGAACCTGGACTGGCGACTCGTTTCATACATGATATTACTCCACCTATTATTATTAAAACACCATGCTATTATTGAAACATGTATAGTAGCATGGGGTTTTAATAACAATAGGTGGAGTTGCTCTCCTCCCAGAGTCCCTGTACTCTGTTATGCATTTAACTTATCTTCACAAGAGTTCAGAAACACACTTTCAGATACCACTTCATGGTGGATTTGGGGAAACTGAGGCACGGGGTTGCTAAATAACTGCTGAACTATGTTTTGGCCACCCAGGAGGCAATTGATTCCTTTTCACCATCACAAAAGGCTCTCCACTGACAGTCAGTCCAGGTTCAATGCATGATGCAGGATGCTTGGGGCTGGGGCACTGGGAACCCAGAGGGATGGGATGGGGAGGGAGGTGGGAGGGGGTTCAGGATGGGGAACACCCGTGGCGGATTCATGTCAATGTATGGCAAAACCAATACAATATTGTAAAGTAATTAGCCTCCAATTAAAATAAATGAATTTTTAAAAATTTAAAAATTAAAAAAAATAAGGGAGGGAGGAGGGTTCAGGATGGGGAACACATGTATACCTATGGCGGATTCATTTTGATATTTGGCAAAACTAATACAATTTTGTAAAGTTTAAAAATAAAATTTGTAGTTGGAAAAAAAATAAAATCTAAAATATAAATAAATAAATAAATTTTTTAAAAAGGTGAGTCTGTAGCTGAGAAGGAAAGAGGACGCAGGCCTCATTTTCCAGGTTTTGTGTTCCTCACCTTGTAAATCAGTGGTTCCCAAATCATAGTGGTGAAATGCGCTGGGTTCCCCTTTCTGTCCTGCCTCAGACCTGCTGCATCTGAATCACCAGAGGGTGAGACAGGATGTCGTTAGCTGCATCCCTCCCCTTTTTCTGATGTTCAGTCACAGTTGGGTCCCCCCGGCTAGGGGTGTCCTGGGGGAGCTTCACTTGGACATCTCTAGGCACTCTGCTTCCTGGTACCAGGTGCTGTCTGGACACATTTGGTCTTTGGTTGGGCTTCCCTGGTGGTTCAGTGGTAAAGAATCTGCCTGCAATTCAGGAGACGTGGGTTTAATCCCTGGGTCAGGAAGAAACCCTGGAGAAGGAAATGGCAACCCACTCCAATGTTCTTGCCTGGGAAATACCATGGACAGGGGAGCCTGGCGGGCTACCATCCATAGGGTCACAAAAGAGTCAGACACAACTGAGCAACTAAACAACAATCACATCCAGGCCCAAGTTGTCCCCTGAAGGATGAATCTGGGCCTTGCTGTGAGTTTCCCTGCTCACAAAGATTAGCAGTCATTTCCTTGCACCAGGGCATGTTCCCTGCGTCCTAGCCTCCGATCATCGTAGAGAATGAAGCATGGAGTCAGACGGCTGTGTGAACTGGGGCAAGCCTTTGATTTCTCCCAGGGCTTGAGCCTCGGCTTTTTCATCTGTATAAAGGATGGGGTTGGGGGTGGGCGGTGGAATGGCAATGTAAAAGGAGAATTACTAAAGGAGTCAAATGGTATCTGATAAATACCTGACGTGGTTTTCAACAACTGACAGTCCTCTTTCCCTCCATTTCTGTAATGTGGATTCTGGGAATCTCTGCTCCTTCTTTTTGTTAGAACAAAGATGTGGTAAATTATTCTGTGTCCATTCAAGTTTTTTACCTTTTTTTACAATTTTTAGCTTTTTAAGTTAAAAGTTCAGTTTTTAATTTTTGCATTTTACAATTTAACTATCTGGGACTTCCCCAGAGATCCAATAGTTAAGACTCCACACTTCTAATGCAGGGGAATGGGTTCGATCTCTGGTCAGGGACTAAGATCCCACATGCCATGAGGCATGGCAAAAAAAAATTTTCTTTTAATTAAAAAAAAATTTTTTTTTGACTATCTGACTCTCCCATGTTGGCTGAGAAGAATCTTTAACTGTAATTCCTGGTTAAATAAACAGCTTTCTACAGCTACTCACATGATTCTTACCCAACAGAGTTACCCAGGTGGAAAGTAGTTTGATTGTAAATCTACGTTTTGGAGTATCAGTTTGGAGATTGAGACCGCTGTCCACTGCTTTTGTTCATGAGGCTGTATCTGTGTCATTGCTTTATTATTTACTAATAATCATGAAGTTTCTGACTGTATCTAGGTCTGGGCTCTTTTGAGAGTCTTCCTGCAGGACTCCACAGACATCTCAGCTTTGCAGCCAACTATCGCAAACACAACCTCCAAATTTGATGAGGTAACATCTCAACAGAGAGAGATGTGATTTTATTTATATTGTATATGAGACAGAAGGCTTGTCTTCCCAGATACAGAAATTCAGAGCTCAGGAGACTGTAGTGTGACCAGCCATCCCTGTGTGCTGGGATTGTAGTGTTCACTGGACCTGGGAGTTTCAGTTTTAAAACCAAGAATGTCCCAGGCAAAGGGGGACAGCTTGGCCTCCCTGGCAGGGAAGGGATGGGCACAGAGAGGTCCTTCCCATCCTCTCTCAACAACTTGAAGGAGGTGGAGTTCCCTTCGACTGGCCATCCACCCCCACCGATGGGTAAAGCAGCCCAGGTCAGACGTGCTTCTCGGCAGCCTTGGGTACACCTGCATACCTCATGCTAGACTCCAGCCTCTAGAGAAATCCTGGCTCTTTGAAATCTGAAACTTGTTGAGGGAATAGCAAACAGAGCAGCTGGGACTTCCCACTTCTGGAACCCTGCGAATTTGCTCAGAATTCTCTTTCCCTCAGATATTACACTCAGGGCCAGTCTTGTGGCAGGCAGAGGGTGGGAAAGTCGATAGACTCTGCCACCTACTAGCAGTGTAGGCTGGACAAGTCCTCTCTGAATGTCTGTTTATCACCCACACTTTGGTGATGACGTCTTCAGAGAGCCGTGGTGAGAGTCCTGCAGGTAACACGCGGGCACTAACAAAGGCGCTGAATTTATGCCCATTTCTCTCCCCATCTCTGTGCCCTTCATGAGACATGTACTTAGGGATGCTGTGATAACACCCTCCAAACATTCCCCCCTGAGTTTAAGATTCTAATGCTCACTGTTAGAATTGCAGAACATTGAGTTGGAAAAACAGTTTTCAATGTTCTGTTCTTTTCTCCAAAATGAGTATTATTAATGATCCATGAGGCTATGAGTTGTAAAAATCCAGATTCTCCAATCTAGCCATTTGATGGATAAAGAAACCAAGGCCCAGAGTGCATGGGTGGGTAATAGACCTGCTACATAGATCTAGAAGCCGGCCCTCTAACTTTAAATCTCCTGATCCAGCGGCTCCTCCATCGCACTCTCTCTATTCCTTTTCTCAAGGATTTGGTCTCTGGCAATGGAAAGAGTTGGGAGAACAAGAATAAGAGCTTTGGGAAGTTATTACCAAGATATTAACATTGTGCTTAGTCATTCATTTGTGTCCGACTCTTTGTGACCCCACGGACTGTAGCCCGCCAGGCTCTTCCGATCATGGGATTCTCCAGGCAAGAATACAGTAGTGGGTTGCCATTCCCTTCTCCAGGGGATCTTCCTGGTCTAGGGATGGAAGCTGTATCTCCTGCATTGGCAGGCAGATTCTTTACCACTAGTGCTACCTGGAAAGCCCATTACTGAATTTTGATTAAAGGGGGCAAGAGCTGGTTTTACTGGAAGGAAGTAGGAAGGCCAGTGGGGGAGAGACAAGAAGACAGGGTTTAGAAACACTATCTCAAAAGAACACAGTGAACTTTACCCAACTAGTCACAGTCAGGGTGACCCCAATCAAGAGATTATGCTGGACTGCTTGATGATAGTGACCCAAACTTGGCTACTTTTTTAAGGGGTCCAATTCTAGCTACTGTGACAATTACTAAGACATAGAGTTTCCTGATGTGGAATTGTGGAAACAGCAGCCCCATCATAAAAAGGGGGGCTGGCACCAGCTTTCCCAAGCTGTCAGATGAGTCTCTTTTGTATCTAGGGCACAGGAAATAGGAGGTTCACCCGTTTCATTATATCTGTGGTTCCGCAGTACTTTTGCTAGACCTTGGGGCTGCTCTGTAATTCAGGCTTGTGTCTTAGGATGGCTCTCTCCTTGATAAATCGTGCTGGTGATGTGAAATCACTTTGTAAGTGGGAAGGAATGAAATGCGTAATCGAAAACCTGTACCCAATTTGCTCAGCCTAAGAATCTGACGGTGCAAAAGGTAGAAAGTGCTTCTGGCCAAGCACGGATTGTGAAATGAATTAGAAAACAGAGGAGCTGTTTTACAGTCACCCCTTTGCAGCTCGCGAGTAACCCTGAGGGCTGCTGAGTAACCCCATCATTTTGCCCAAGAGGGAACTATAACTACAATTTCAAGTTACTTTAACTGTAGATTTTTTTGTCCTAAACTATAGATAAGAATTGGGATTCAGACTTAATTCCCCGCTCCTTACAAACCTGTGAAGAAAAATGAGCCTGTTTATCAGGTCCTCAGAAAGTTGAAGATTTAGCTAGATTTAGTAATACCCCATGACAAAGACAAAGTCTGCCCCAGAATAACAGAAGCAGTGTAGAGAGTGTATTCTAAAAAGTATGTTCAATTATGCATTAGATTAAAATGGAAAGTAAATTATAGGTGAAATTGCACATAACAAAGATTTCGGAGCTCTGTCCTGACCCACTTATTAAGAACCATATTTGGAAGGTCAGGATTTCATTAAGCTAAAAGAAGTTAACGATCTCTTGAAATTTGTCAAAATGGGTTTGACACTTAGTAAAATAATAATAATAGTAAAAGCTTGAAGTGAAGTGTTAGTTTAGTCGTGTCTGACTCTTTGAGACCCTGTGGACCGTAGCCTGCCAGGCTTCTCTGTCTATGGAATTCTACAGGCAAGAATACTGGAGTGGGTAGCCATTCCCTTCTCCAGGGCAATCTTCCTGACTCTGGGATTGAAACTGGGTCTCCTGCATTGCAGGCAGATTCTTTACTACTGAGCCACCAGGGAAGCTGTAAATATTTATCTTGTGTCAAGGGAGAAGCCAATCACTTCCCATGTATTTTATAGCTGACACAAAAATCAGCATGCAACAAATGTTTGGTATTGTCATACTTATCACATTTAACCATTACAATCTTATGAGTTATGTACCCTTATTGTTCCCATTTTGTATATAAGCAAACTGAGATCCCAAGACATAAGTAATTTGTCCAAGCTCCCATACCTGTTAGACATGAGTATTAGTTCATTTCCATCTAACAGGAAGGCCATGCTTTGACTGCTATGCTCTAATATCCCATTGCTGTCCACACTGCCCTTATTTAAGGTCTTTGTCCATGCAGCAAAATCAATTATGCAACTAAAAATAAGAATCACATAGATGACATATATGAATTCTTAGCATATATATGGGTAAGAGTGTGGACTTTGGACCCAGTCCTACTACTTACCAGCTATGTGGTCTTCCACAAGTTACTAACCTTTCTGTGTCTTGGGTTCCTTGTCTATAAAGTGAGGATAATAATACCTACCACATAGGTTTGTTGGAGAAAAAGATTAACACCAGACAATACCTCTGTAAATGTTGTACATGCAAGCCCAGTTGCTCAGCTGTATCCAACTCTTTGCAACCTCATGGACTGTGTAGCTCACCAGGTTCTTCTGTCCATGGAATTTTCCAGATAAGAATACTGGAGTGGTTTGTCATTTAAGAAACCATCCCAACCCAGGGATTGAACCTTTGTCTCTTGCGTCTCCTGTATTTCTTTACCATTGCGCTATCTTGGAAGCCCTTTTGTAAATGTTGCCTATTATTATTACGAAATGAACCTACTATCTTAAATGTAAGTAGCCTCTCAATGACAGTACTTGCCCACACAATTCCTTTTACACAATTTTAACTCAGTATTTTGTAAAAAGTGTAATAAAGTCTTGAGATGTTTTTCCATCTTAGGGAGACACCATCAGCCTAACAGCTATAAAATCTAGGAGACTGAGCTTGCCCCAGCCATGTGAGTGATGGTTCCAGAGTGCCTTAAAACAGGGGTCCCCATCTCCAGGTCCCCATCCTGTCAGATCAGGGGCAGCAATAGATTAGAAATAAAGTGCACAATAAGTATAATGTGAATCATCTCGAAATCATGGCCCACCTGGTCTGCGGAAAAATTGTCTTCAACGAAAGCGGTCCCTGATGCCAAAAGTGTTGGGGACTGCTGCACAAGGAATGGAGGGTCGATTGTACCATGTACTTTTTCCCTTTGGTATTTGCAGACAGATGATTGTGTGGAGATGACTATAACGATCAGAGTTGTCCTCACATGGAGCCCTTGTGAACCTGTCAATTCAGGCATGGTCACATGCCTACTGTTTCCAGGTCAATCAGCTTCCTGCCTTCATTGGTGAAACCCAAGACTCACCAGGCAGGCTTTCCTGCCAGGAAGTATGAACTAAACATCTGTCATTCCACCATTATAGCTTCATCTCTAGCTCTCAAAAGCCTCTCTTCTGAAGAATCCATGAATAGAATTTAAATATGCCTGGAAGGTTCCAAACTTTAGTGGAACCTGCTCAGAGTGCCATATCATTTGACACCTTCTGCAAGTGTCCAGATGAAAAGTAAAACACTTCTAAGAACTGGACCCGGGAAGGTGAAGGAGCAGGCAGTGAAGCCACCCAAGAGCCTCTGTTCTGGTGTGGGTCCCCAGGCCCCTTGAGGCATGAACTGTATGTCTTGCCTATAAAAAGACAACCAATAATTGAATTAGCTGTTTGTGCCTTTGTCTGCAAGATTATATGGAAAAGCTTCTGAGATCAGTAAATTCCCAGTCTTTAAGTATTTGTCTTCATTGAGGATCCCAGGAATTGTCTAAGGCTTTCCAGAACAAATGAAGGGCTTGATTATTAACATTCAAAAGACTAAGATCATGGCATCCAGTCCCATGACTTCATGGCAAATAGATGGGGAAAAAATGGAAACAGTGACAGACTTTATTTTCTTGGGCTCCCAAATCATTGCAGATGGTTACTGCAGCTGTGAAATTAAAAGACACTTGCTCCTTGGAAGAAAAGCTATGACTGACCAATCTAGACAGCATATTAAAAAGCAGAGACATTACTTTGCCAACAAAGATCCATCTAGTCAGAGCTATGGTTTTTCCAGTAGTCATGTATGGATGTGAGAGCTGAACCATTAAGAAAGCTGAGTGCTGGAGAATTGATGCTTTTGAATTGTGGTGTTGGAGAAGACTCTTGAGAGTCCCTTGGACTGCAAGGAGATCCAACCAGTCCATCCTAAAGGAAATCAGTCCTGAATATTCACTGGAAGGACTGATGCTAAAGCTGAAACTCCATTACTTTGGCCACATGATAACAAAGAACTGACTCATTGGAAAAGACCCTGATGCTGGGAAAGATTGAAGGCGGGAGGAGAAGGGGATGACAGAGGATGAGATGGTTGGATGGCATCACCAACTCAATAGATGTGAGTTTGAGCAAGCTTTGGGAGTTGGTGATGGACAGGGAAGCCTGGCATGCTGCAGTCCATGGAGTCGCAAAGAGTCATACAGGACTGAGCAACTGAACTGAAACTGATTATTAAATTCTTTATCATTAAACAATTAGTGATTCACATCAGTTCAGTTCAGTTCAGTCGCTCAGTCGTGTCCGACTCTTTGCGACCCCATGAATCGCAGCACGCCAGGCCTCCCTGTCCATCACCAACTCCGGGAGTTCACCCAGACTCACGTCCATCCATTCGGTGATGCCATCCAGCCATCTCATCCTCTGTCATCCCCTTCTCCTCCTGCCCCCAATCCCTCCCAGCATCAGAGTCTTTTCCAATGAGTCAACTCTTCGCATGAGGTGGCCAAAGTACTGGAGTTTCAGCTTTAGCATCATTCCTTTCAAAGAAATTCCACACACATAAGTCTAATTAAAAATGAACTACTCTGTTTAATGATTGTTGCAAAGAAGATAAAACTGCTCTAGTTGTTCTAAACATTTAACGTCCATCTAGGGGGAAATGCAACTTTTACCAGGGATTGGACCATCAGGATCTTAGTGAATGCAGGTCCCTCTCAGGCAGATTAAGGACATTGCCTTCAGATGCTCTTCAATTATCTTTAAAATGAAATAAGAGAGGAAATGAAGTTAGTACCCAGGACCACAGAGGACATGTTCTCTCCATTTCTTTGTTATTCAAATGAAAAAATTTCTTTATTCAACAAAGAAGCATTTAAGATTCATATCTAAATGTTAATTTTGGAAATCAGAATTGTTTTATCCTTTCCTGTATTGTATTTGCTTACACCTCCCCCAAAAGTATGTTTACTCATTTTTAAATCCAAAGTGTCATAATTTGCTTTCACAAAAAAACTTAGTCTTTTGGGCTTTGGGGGTTTTGTTTTGTTTTAAATTGAAGAAAAAACTGATTACAGAATTGTTATGCTGATACCTTCAAACAGCCTTGCTCCACGTCCTGCCCTGGAAAGCCACATTTCCATTTTTCAGGTCTGTCCTGCCTGTTCAGGTCTCTGGTTGTGAAGAGATGATGATTGTGATAATGCATAAAGGTGGGGGCAGAGAGGACCTCTTTCAGACGTACTTCTTTCCTAGAATCCAGGAATTATTAGCTAAGACCAAGGACTCAGCTTTTGCCAAATTCCTGAGTTCTAGGCCCTCTTCTCCCCGCTGGGGACCCCAGCAGAGGGAGGACGTGAGCATGTGCTGACTCCAAGGCCCCTAAATGCACCTGGAGGTCCCCTCTCCTGCTAGAGAAGCAGCACTCCTGGTGAGACGAGAACCAGAGATTGGCCTCAAATCTCATCTAAGCCTTTAGTGTTTTTTACGGGACTTGGGAATGTTATCATTTCTTGAACCTGTTTCCCCACTTAACAAAAGCATGGTTTAAAATAGATTTGTAATGAGTATTGAGAGAGACCACATTTCAAAGCAAATGGTGGAAGATATTTAGCCAATGTTAATTTCCTTTCTCTGATCTAACTATTGATTATGAGTTTCTAACTCCCTCTATAAACCATCCTCCTCTTTAGAATTTTAATCTGGTCTTGTCTTCGGCAGCTGTCCCCAAAGAAGTTGTGCTTTGTGAAGTCTCAGGACAGAATGCTAATTTAAAAATCTTTGTAGCTGCTAGCAAGTCTGACTTAAGGCATACCCAGAAAACAATAAATATTTGAATAATGGCCCTCCACAAGATAGGTATTTGCCTTAATCCCAAAAACCTGTGAATGAGACCTGATGGGGGGAAAAAGATGCAATGAAGTTAAGGATCTTGAGATGAGATCTTCCCCTATTATCCAGATAAGTGTTCTTATAAAAGTGAGACTTAGGGGGAGCACATGGACGAAAGAGGAGGAGGCGATGTGACCACAGAGGCAGAGGTGGAGGGTGGCCACAAATCAAGGGATGCTGACAGTCACCAGAAACTGGAAGAGGCAGAGAATGGATTCTCCTCTAGAGTGCCCAGAGGCAGCGGAGCCCGGCTGCGTTTAGAACTTCTAGCCTTCAAAGTAGAAGTCAGAGAATAAAGTTCTGTTATTTTAAGTCACCAGATTTGTGGTGCCTTGTTACAGTAGCCACAGGAACCTGATACAAGGCACTGCTATTATTAATAAATACAGATTTCCTTCCTCTCAGTTTTGTTGTAAACCTAAAATTGCTCTAAAAAGTAAAGCCTGAAATTATATATATATATATGTATTGTGTGTACACATATTTTTTTATTTTATTTTAAACCATTGCCTTTTTTACTTTGATACAGAGAAGTTAGAAACGTCCCTTCTCTTGACATTCTTCTAACAGAAACCTTTATTAAAACAGGGGCAATCAAGAGTAGAAGGAAGAGTTTCTCAGGACATTGAAGTCATTCTGCTTGTAATCACCAAAAATGTGCCATGAGTACTGTGGAAAAATAAGAGGAACCACTTTTTTAAAAAGCATTTGCCTTTATACTTGTGCGTGTCAACACTGATGGTACTGGGGAGCCAAGACCACCAATACACTTGGCATTATTCCCATTGGGAGACTCTCAGTCCTTACCTGCAACCACCCGAATCCAGTAACCAAAGATCACAAAGACGCTTGGTGACTATCACTCTTCCTGAAGCACTCGCAGTGCTGATGATCTTCAACACTTTATTGACAAAAGGGAAATATTGGCTCAGTTCTCTGCTCCTTAAAAAGTCCGTGTATCACCATTTGGCATCTCCAGGTTTGACTCACGCAGGGTATGGTGTTCTTTTCATGAGTACACAATGAGCCAAGGTCCTCTCAGGGGTACAGGTGTGTGTTCAGGAAGAAAAGTTTACAAGATTTCTCTTCTTAACTCTAATCATTGGAAATTAGATTTCTCATAAAAAAAAAACCATTTCCCTTTTTCCTAGGGGTGTAGTACAACTGGAAGATGACAGCGCATCATGAACAAAATATCAAATTGAATGTAAAAGTGGATTAAAGGTGATTTAGACCTTTGAGGAGCAGCAGGCAAGCTATGGTACCTGCGATATTATTAAGACTGGAGTTTGGGTGATTATGTTTATGTCTCAGTTCAAATGAGGTTAATGGGCTTTCAGATTATCACTGGGGGAGGGCAGGCAGAACCAGCATCTTTCATGAGATGAGCCTGAGTTCCTTGCATTGTTCTGCAAACCCTTTAGTAAGTATGTGACCTTTTACTTAAACCAGTACTCCCTTTTCCTCCACATTTATTTCACTTGTTTGGTACATTCTATTACTCTCTTCCACAAGAGTAAAGAAAGCATTGAATAGAATCGAACTTTGACTCCTCATTTGGACTTTGTTCAGGAAGATATTATATAGGCATTTCCTGCTTTAAATACAAGCCTAATGGGATTTGCTGATTTTTTGCACGTGAAGTATTAGAAAGAGAGGTGCCTCCGAGATTTGGGGACAAAGAAACTGGAAAGTGAACTTACCATTTACTAAGATGGGAAGATGCAAAACAGGCTTGAAGAGGAAGGTGTCAAGGGTTGGCTTCTGAACATGTTATGTTTGAGATGTCTATTATATGCTCAAGAGGAGCTACTGATTACACTATGGCATAGACTAGACTAGACCAGGCCAGAAATGAGAGCTGGCATCATAGGTGAGAGCTCCTCGGTGAAGGACTTAGGGATGCTGGGCTAGGGGTAATGGGTTACTTTATCCTAGAACCCTTTACTTTTTAACCCAAATGTACTTGTGAACATCCAAGAGAAGGATTTAAAGTTTACCAAACTTATTTAGGTTATTTATTAAATTTACCACACATTTTAGGGAGCTTCCAGTCACACTATTATTCTGTAGAATGCCCTTTGCAGAATACCTTTGAAGACAGCAAATGTTAGTTTTATCATAGAACTATCTCTACCTTGCAGCAAGATGGCATGCAAAAGCAGTAAGAGTTTGGAATGGATATCCTTTAATGCAAGATGGTTTCAACAACTTGTGCACTATACTTGTGACAACTCAAGTGCACTACATTTATTGTGCACTTAATTTCTATTATTATTACATCAGCTCCACCTCAGATCATCAGGCATTAGATCCTGGAGGCTGGGGACCCCTACTATAATCAGTACCTCATTACTTTTGTGCTTCTTTGCATTCTCCCTTGTGAATTACTAGAACCCCATTCTTACTTGGAAAGCAGATTCTTTGGGGCTTGTTTATATGAATTGAACCCTAGATCTTGATCAGCTTATCCCTTGGGTGAACGAATAAAGTTAGGCTTCTAAACCGGCAGGGCAAAGGACTCAACCTCACAGAGTCCAGGCTGATTTAGTTCAGCTTGCCTTTATTCCTTGCTTTTCCCCAACTCTGTGGGTCCTATATATTCAGACCGCTACCTCTCATACTCCTCTTGATCGGTGTTAGCCTAGAACCTCTTGTGCTACGCCCACCGCAGTTCTCTTCCCTGATGACCCTGTGTTCTCCTAGAACGTAAACCTCATACAGACCAATAACCGAATCTACGTCTCCTGCTTCCAGCTTTCTCCAGAATCCTACGACGGCATTTTTGCATTGCCAGGCGAGTTTTTTTACCACTACCACCACCAGGAAGCGCCTAGGATGGTATTTCTAACTGCCATTAGCATCTCTATTGTGGTATCCTAGAAGCATCTCCAACTCAGTGTTTCTCCAACTGAGATCAACCTTCCCCTCATCTAAAACTTGGTAGAGTTTAGATAAAAGGGAGTTTCTAGTGGCACTTCTTATGATTTGAGTGTTTTCCTTTAATTTGCTTGTTTGCTTCCTGAGAGCTCACCCATTCCCAAGGCACCTGAAAAATTCAGAAGGTGAGACCAGACCACCTCTAAAGCATTTGACCACCACCCTCTAAAGCATTCTTCTGGGACTTCTGGTGGTCCAGTGGTTAAGACTCCATGGTTTCAATGCAGAGGGTACTGGTTCAGTCCATGGTCAGGGAACTAAGGTCCCACAAGCTGTGTGGTGTGATCAGAAAAAAAAATTGCATTCTTCCTTGCCAGTCCCTTGCCAGTATCTCAAACCAGATCGCACATTTTGATTCCCTCCTCAGGGTGAGTTCCTCACCCAGCAAGTAAATTGCTTATAAATCTTAGCATGAAGCCAAAGAATCATCCAATTTCTCCATGCAGTCTTTGTCTGTCTGAAGAGGCTCATCAAACTCCCGTAGCCCACGACATTAGCACCCTGTGGCCCAGGAAGCTCATCAAACTCCCATAGCCCATGACATTAGCACCCTGTGGCCCAGGAAGCTCATCAAACTCCCATAGCCCATGACGTCAGTGCCCTATGTCTCGCCTACCCCACCGCCACCTTCAGTGTGCCCCCGAGTAGGTGGGAGCTCAGAGCCCAAGTCCCCTCTTTTGCTCCAGGAATAGACAATTCTGATTATCCTAACACTTGTCCTGTTATATTGTAATTATCAGAAACAGAAGGAAACCAATATTTACTGAAGGCAATGGCACCCCACTCCAGTCCTCTTGCCTGGAAAATCCCATGGATGGAGGAGCCTGGAAGGCTGCAGTCCATGGGGTCGCTGAGGGTCGGACACGACTGAGCGAGTTCACTTTCACTTTTCACTTTCATGTGTGGGAGAAGGAAATGGCAACCCACTCCAGTGTTCTTGCCTGGAGAATCCCAGGGATGGGGGAGCCTGGTGGGCTGCTGTCTATGAGGTCGCACAGAGTCGGACACGACTGAAGTGACTTAGCAGCAGCAGTACAACCCAAATTTTGTAGCGGATGATTTACATTCATGATACTATTTAATCTTCACATCCACCCTTTGAGAAAGCAATAATTATCTGGATCTTACACATAAGGAAATAACCCAGAGAAGTGACGTGTCTATCACAAGATCTCATGGCTAACAAGGGCCTCTCCCTCGCCGCCCCCATCTACTATGAGCTCCTCCTCGGCACTGACCATCTGTAATTCATCTCAGTGTCTCCACTGCATCCATCACACCCTAGTAGGGGCTCAAAGAATATTTTTCCAAATGAAGGAGAGAAGGAGAAAGGAAAAGGAAAGGCCCTAGATTTCACCTTACACTTCGTAAGCATTTAATAAACATTTATGAATGAATACCAAGGTTTGAGAGAGGCCCTCCAAACTTTCCCCTGAGGCAGTCGAGTGATCTGATTGGCAGGACTCAATTTATCAGCCTCCCCCAGGCAAGCTTGTGAAACAGAGCAAGAATGATGAGGCTGGAGCTAATGTAATTTCAGATGAATCCATTAGAGTCCCTGTACTGCTCGAAACTGGGGCGTAGAATTAAAGAGCCCTTTATAATTTACACTCAAACACAAATGGGATGAGGAAAGTGGAACCTTCGCTTTATATTCTGATGCCTTTTCCTATGGCCTTGGAAGCAGTTATCAAATGTAGAGAGTTTCAACAAGGGTAGAACGCTGAGGTGATTTAGGAATGATCCTACCCCAGCCTGAGAGCTACATGAGCTGATTTACTGAGCTGTCTTTCAATTTTATGGTTCTATTATTTGGGTAGCAGGAGGCAGGAGAGAGGAGAAAGCCATACTTGCGGAGCGCCTGTCTGAAGAGACGCTGTCAGGTCCGAGGGAGCGGAGAGAGGCTGAAATGGCGGAGTCTGTTTCATCATGACCCTGCACCTTGTCCCTGAGACGATGCGATACACAAACTGCTGGTTATGAATGTGTCAATGTTTCCATAGCCTCTGTACACAAGAGGGGTCAGCTGGAAAAGTATGAACTCTGTGTCCATAGCGTTCTGCTTATTTATCATTTGCAAAAAGATTAAGAGGATAGTCCAGGGATTTCTTCTTGGAGAAGAAATGGAGAGAGAGTGAGAGGGCATTTATCTCATCTCTAGGAAGAAATCAGGGAGAACAAAAAGTTAAAGACTGCCAGGCAATTCTCCATCTCTCCAAACCTCAGGGGTTTTAGGACCATAGGGTTTTAGAGCCAGAAGAGATCTTGGAGGCAGCTGATTATTCTGTGGAGCAGGGAGCTGGGGCGACCAGGTGGCAGCCGGCATCAGTGAGAGGTCCGAGGCCACCTGCGGCCTGCCTGGCCCTGCGTTGCCCCTCAGGCAGGAGAGCCTGTCTGTCGGGCAGTTCTCCGCTCATCCTATCCTGTCTCAGTTCTACCCACATCTCAGATTCAGTGCCCCCCACGAAACAAGCATAGCAATGCCTACTCTGTACAGACTTGTTTTAACTTATCCAAGGAGATAACACATGTGGAAGGAAAATGTTTTGCAAACTTTAAGAATCAAATGAGATAGCAGGTGTCCGATGAGAATGTTTTGCAAATGGTAACCCCGGGATGGTACTATTAACCTCAGTGGAAATATAAGCATCATCAACAGTGTTGACATTAAAAAGTATCTACTCCATTATACATCATCAGTGTAAATAATAGTAACAGATTTCCAGTCTTTGTACATGACTTTTCAATTGACATCCTTTTTAACCTTCTAATAACAATTCCTCTAGCTTTTTTTTTATAAGTTCTTTCATCTCATTAGACAAAGTAATATATGCTCATTATAGACTATTTTAAAATACCAAAAGACTTAAAGAAAAAAATGTTACCCATAGTCCCAAAACTCAAAGATAGTCACCATCAATCTTTTGATATATTTTTTCCAGCTTTTCACTATGCATATTTTAGTTATCATCATATTGATTGGAATAGTTTCTTCCCCAATTTTTTCATTTAACATTATAAGTTAGATATTTTTCCATGTTACTAAAAAGCATTTACATGTTTTAATGGTTGTATAATATTTTATGCTATGAATATAAAATAGTCTATTGAATCATTCCTTCTTATGAACTATTAGGTTGCTTCCTTCGGAAAAATATTATACAGAATGCCACAATTAACTATACAAATAAATCTTTTATGGATCTCAATCTATAAAAAGTATCTTAAGATAGTTTAGTAGAAATAGGAGTCTTGAGAAGAGGAATCTTTAAAGTTTTAATACATTCGTTGAATTGCTTTCAAGAAAATTTTTATCAATTTACCTCTGCCCATCAGGGATTCAGTGATAAATTACCACAAGTTAGGTGGCTTAAGGAGAAGGCAATGGCATGCCACTCCAGTACTATTGCCTGGAAAAATCCCATGGATGGAGGAGCCTGGTAGGCTGCAGTCCATGGGGTCGGTGAGCGACTTCACTTTCACTTTTTACTTTCATGCCTTGCAGAAGGAAATGGCAACCCACTCCAGTGTTCTTCCCTGGAGAATCTCAGGGACAGTAGAGCCTGGTGGGCTGCCATCTAGGGGCTCGCACAGAGTTGGACACGACTGAAGCGACTTAGCAGCAGGTGGCTTAAAATAACAGAAATTTAGTCTCTCACGGTTCTGGGAGCCAGAGTCAGAAATCAAGGTTCTGGCAGCACCATCTTTCCTCTGGAGGTTCCAAGGAAGCACATTGCTTGGCCTCTCCTAGTTTCTGGTGGGTGCCAGCAATTCTTGGTGTCCCTTGGTTTAGGGCAGCATAATTCCAATCTCAGCCTCCATCATCACATGGCCTTCCTCCCTGTGTATCTCTGTGTTTCCAAATCTCTGTTTCCTGGTAAGGACACCTCTTTGGATGTAGGACCACTTTAATTCAGTGCAACCTCCTCTTAACATGATTGCATCTACAAAGACCCTGATCCCGTTCACAGGTTCTTGGCTATCAGGACCTCAACATGTCTTTGATTTTAGGAGGATTTTTGTTAGCTTGTATTTTTTTAACTGCATTGGGTCTTCCTTGCTGTCCTTGGGCAGGGGCTACCCTCTGCTCGGGCTTCTTGCAGCAGCTTCTCTTCTTGGAGCACAGGCTCTAGGGCGCCTGGGCTTCTCAATAGTTGTAGCACATGGTCTCTGTAGTTGTAGAACACAGGTTTAGTTGCCCCACAGCATCTGGAATCTTCCTGGACCAGGGATTGAATTCGTTTCCTCTATATTGGTAGGCAGATTCCCAATCACTAGATACCAGGGAAGTCCTTGGTATATCTTTTGAGAGGACACAATTCAATCTACACCAAGTGTATATGAGAGTTCCCCATTTCCTTCTGTGGTCCCCAGCAATATCACTTCACATTTTAATTGTATCATGTACAGCCTCAAAGAGCCAACTCATTGGAAAAGATCCTGATGCTGAGAAAGATTGAAGGCAGAAGGGCGCGACAGAGGCCGAGATGGTTGGACGGCATCACCGACTCAGTGAACATGAGTTTGAACAAACTCCAGGAGATGGTGAAGGACAGGGAAGCCTGGCGTGCTGCAGTCCATGGGGTCGCAAAGAGCTGGACATGAATTAGCAACTGAACAGTGGTGACATCAGCCTCAAAGCAGAAATAGATTTCCATAAAGATCTTCACTAGTGTTGAGCATGGTACAGTGATTACTTTTCAGGGGTTTTTTTAGGCTCTTCTTTTTTACATAACCAAGCTTGATATTTATTTATGTAAATTTTGGGAGCAGCACGAATCTGCTTTGGATGTCAAATGTAGCCATCTTTGCTGTGGGGCCAGGCCTCCCCCCGGCCGGAATCTCAGGAAGGCAGCTTTTGTCAGAAACTGTCCTGAAGAGGGGGAAGCTTACGAGCTTGGGATTAGACAAATCTGGGTTCAAATCCCAGCTCTGACACTTAGCCCTGCATTACCTTGAACATGTACTTTATCTACTTTCTCTTCTGTTAAATAAAGATAGAAGACATGGAAGGGTCAAGCACTTAGCCCAGTACATGGGAACTACTCAGTACATGTTATCTATGGTTATTCATGTTGATTGTGGTTGTTGTCATTGATACTGTTATCATCACCCTGCTGTTGATCCTTCTTAGTTTTTATGTATTTGTGTTCTGGGTGTCTGTCTGGGCACTGTTCCTGGAGCTCAAGAATTTTTGGTCTGACTCTGACTCTCCGCTACCCAATCATTTATTGTCTGGATTCCTAAAATGCTCCTTGCTTGCCTGGATCCTCCTCTGATGTCCTTAATTTCCTTGTAGGTCCTTGCTTTCCACCACCAGATCATCCTGTTGTGTCAGAGGACAGTTTCTAGTCCAGAAAGTTTGGCTTCCCCCTGGTGCCCCATCATATCTCAGCCCTTTAGACCTGACCTGACATCTGGAACTTGCTCTGTATATGAGCCCTCTTGCCCAGTCTAACATCAGATATGGCATGGTATCTCCCTTTAGCCAGCCTTCTCTTCCATCTGTATGGTATATTGTGACTTTTCAACATGTGATGACTTTATCTGGACCACTGCAGGCCCAACTCCTTTCTCTGAGCCCATCCAATCTCTTCTGTTCAAAGTCCTAGTTTCAAGAATTAACCTTAATAGAATTATCCACATTCTCCACTTCAAAAGGATTCTTCATTACCCTATATGATGATTCTTAGAATAAAAACCATATGACATTTCCCCCAAATGTATTTGCTTTCTGTTCCTCAAGTATTTTATATTCAACAGGATCAATCATGGGGAATGGAATGGGAAGAAAGGGGACAGTCGATGCTAAAGTGGTCTGGGGCCACACGATAATGCACACATCTTCTCCCACTTCTAATCGGGTGGCAAATTACTTATCCCACTTAATAAGGTAAGGGAATTATAAAACCCATCTATACCTATTTTATCTTGTCTATTTATGTTACTTTGGGGCACCTGCTTACAGTAACCACAGTCAAATCCGTTAAAGATGACTTTTATCTCTTAATGTCAGAGCCATCTGCTTGATCTCCCTTGGTGGATTTTCTTGGTGTCATTAACAGCTAGGCCATGCCCTTCAAGATAGAACAATGGGTCCTCCAAGACCTGGGATTGCGTAGTAAAATACCACACGTTAAATGATGTTGCATACAAGCAAGACTTAGTCCTATGAGTCAGAAATAGCCTCTTTGCCCTATGGCAATAGGAAAGAAGTTCTCCTAAATATTACAGAACATCTTCAAGCTGGCAGACACAAGTGCTTCTTTGTCTTCTCTGGTGTCTCATAGGAATCAAATCTCTTAATTCAAGAAAACAGAGGGATTTCCCTGGCGGTCAGTAATTGAGATTTCATGCTTCTAATGCAAGGGGCTCAGGTTCAATCCCTGGTCAGGAACTAAGATCCTACATGCTGTGCAGTGCAGCCAAAACAAAAAGACAGTGTCAATAAATGGTAAAAATGCCAACACTTCGGTTCTGATAAGGCAAATTTCTAGAGGCAAGAGAAAAGATCTACACTGGGTCTGACCCAGTTTTTCTAGTTGTACTGCTCATTTCTGTGATTTGCAACTCATAGCTGTCTATGTTATATTACATCAACCCACTCCAGTTTGCTTGCCTGGGAAATTCCATGGACAGAGGACCCTGGTGGGCTACAGTCCATGGGATCTCAAGAGTCAGACACAACTTAATTACAAAGCAGTAACATAGATTGGCCTACCTACTTGTTTATGCCTACTGAAAACCTCTAGTGTGACATCCCCCTACTCAGATTCACAAACTGGCAATGGAGCTGTTCAAGGATTTGACCTTACGTTTTTTCAGGTAGAGCCATGACACAACTCTAGGGATGAGAGAACCTTTGCTCTGGGCCCTTGGAGTCACTCAGCCTTTTTGCTTATGAGAGAGCTTTGGGAACTTCTTGGGGGCAGTAGCCACTATCTAAGGGGCTGCATCCCACATGGTGCTGAGTTCAAGCTCAGCTTAAGAAAGTGACTCCTGGGTGGAATTCTAGAAAACTGGGAGCTTGTCTCTCATCATGATTGTTGCTTAATTCTTAAAGAATAGCACCTCATGGGAAATCAGATGCCATGGAGTCTCACATGACTGAAAAAACCATAAGCAGATAAAGGAATGTAAGGCGGTAGAGAATGAAGTTAGAATCTCCTTAGATCTGACTGCGGAGAAGGCAATGGCACCCTACTCCAGTACTTTTGCCTGGAAAATCCCATGGATGGAGGAGCCTGGTAGGCTGCAGTCCATGGGGTCGCTAGGAGTCGGACACGACTGAGCGACTTCACTTTCACTTTTCACTTTCATGCATTGGAGAAGGAAATGGCAACCCACTCCAGTGTTCTTGCCTGGAGAATCCCAGGGACGGGGGAGCCTGGTGGGCTACCGTCTATGGGGTCTCGAAGAGTCGGACACGACTGAAGCGACTTAGCAGAAGCAGCAGCAGATCTGACTGAGGTTAAGTTAGGATTTGATCATTTAAAGAATATTTACTTTTATTGCCCTAAAGAAAATGGATTTGTGCTGAAGTACAAGCAATCAAGAGAAGTCTTATTCACAGCATCTACCATGCTGCTTGACATAAATGAATTTATTGCTCCAATTGGGGAAGAACAGGAGAGATTGGCAATAAAGTGAAAGATGCTGAGCTCTTTACACTCTTCAAAGAATGAGGACCTGGGAGCTGAGCTCCATGGCAAAGTCCAGCTATGATTCAATTTTAGAGAAGGCCTGAGGCTAGGAATTAGGTCTCTGATTCAGGGTTGCAGCCCTTACAACAAAGGAAATTTCATTCCCTCCTTGAAGGCTGATGGCCTCATAAGTCAGCCACCCTTCACGCCACTCTCTTGGGGCTGTCTGGACCAGCCCCCAGGGACCTCACTGGCCTCTTGGCTCCATCAAATGCTGGAATGTTGCACTTCTCAACACCAGGGGATGACTTACTGTCATTTTCTAGAAAGTGGAAAAAACCGTTTTTTCATGCTCCTGGGTCTCTCAGCAAGGGTGACAAAATGAAACATGAGTTTTACTCTGCTTCTGAATAAGTAAAAGCTTATTGGCCTACAAGTCATAACTGACTTTTTTTGGCATCATATCCACCCTCCTGGGGATCAAGGCCTATTTTATTCTTCCCTTTCCCTGAAACCCATATGCATTCCTTCATTCTTGAGGATGTTCTTTATCAGAGAGCTACTGCAGGGTTTATCTCTATCTTCCTATTGTTCAGTAGGTGCTGTGCATTGACTCATCTACCCTGTGTTGACACTTTGAAAACTGTGCCGCCTGTCCTAACGTTTAGCCCCTGCTCATTTGTTTGCTCTTTTTCCAACATTTCTTCAGCTCCCCATCATGGCTCTATGGATTACAGACTCAGTGCTATAGATACACGACCGACACCCTCAAAAAGCTCAGATTCGTACAGAGAGGGTGAGGACAGGAAAGTTTAAAATAAAGCAGAAACATTAACTACCAGATATGCAATATAATTTCAGGAGTCTCAAAAACCATATGAGAGCCTTAGTTCAGTTCAGTCGCTCAGTCGTGTCCGACTCTTTGCGACCCCATGAATCGCAGCACGCCAGGCCTCCCTGTCCATCACCAACTCCCGGAGTTCACCCAAACTCACGTCCATTGAGTCGGTGATGCCATCCAGCCATCTCATTCTCTGTCGTCCCCTTCTCCTCCTGCCCCCAATCCCTCCCAGAATCAGAGTCTTTTCCAATGAGTCAACTCTTCGCATGAGGTGGCCAAAGTACTGGAGTTTCAGCTTCAACATCAGTCCTTCCAATGAACACCCAAGACTGATCTCCTTTAGGATGGACTGGTTGGACCCCAAATTCCTATATGTTCTCAAAAATATTTAATATTATGAAAATAAAGAAAATTCCCTATAGGCATTCAGAGGGAAAAAAAAAAAAGATTGCCCAAAGAGAAACAACAATCAGACTTCACAGTAACAGAAAATGATGGTGCCTCATTCATAGTGGGTTTGTTTTTTTTTTTTTTTTTGGTCCAATGTTTAATTTAGAATACTCAAAATTTGTGACAGGAAAAGCCTATAACCCAAGAATTCTATATGGAGTCAAAAAAAATAAAGGATTGCCAGCTTTAACAGGTAAAAGCACAGGACACCCAAATAATATTTGAATTTTAGATAAGCAATATGTTTTTAGTATGAGTATTTTGGGATACATTCATACTAAAATATGTTTATTGTTTACCTGAAATCCAAATTTAATTGGGTTTCCTGTATTTTATCTGTCAACCCCAATATAAAAAATCCTTTATGCTTCAGATATTTCAGACATTAATGAGCTAGATTAGTACACTATATTTTCTAAAACAATTACTTGAGATATTCACAGAATTTTGAAATTTAAATAAGAAAGTCATGATTTAAAGGAGCTAAGGACTATACATAAAATAGATAACTGATGAGAACATACGGGATAGCACAGGGAACTTAATGCACTGTGATGGTATGAATGGGAAGGAAGTCCAGAGGAGAGGGGATATGTGTATATATTTGGTTGGTTAATTTTGCTGTACAGTAGAAACAACATTGTAAAGCAACTATATTTCTATAAAAATTAATTTTAAAAAAATAAGGGGACTAAGGACTAGCAGTGAGCACCAGTTAAAAATTTAAAAATTGGGTATAAATATGGTTGAAATTCTAGAAGAAGCTATATATTGTTAAAACGTAATGATTTAAAACTAATACACTACTAGTCATTTGAAGTCTATAATCTTAGCATTACCAAGAACATGGATTGAGTCAATGGCCAGGAACAAATTCTAAGCATATTAAGAGCACGGTTCACACAGGGTGGCAAGGTTAGAAAGACGAATGGCAACATGCCTCTTGATTTTACAGAGTGCTGCTGTTTGCATGATGTCATTCAAACATGATCTCATTTGGATCTCACACGGCCCTGGGAGAGTTGGCAGAATTAATAAGGTTAGTGAGCACGTGTTTCTCATCTATACCACCGGGGAAAACAAGGCTGAGGGAGCTTTAACATATCACCCCAGACTTAGCCACTAGCAAGTAACAGGATCTTATCTCCAATTTCAGAGGGTGATTCCAGACTAAAATGAGGTGTTCAATTGGGTTTCTCCAACTCTCAAATCCAGTTTTTAAGCCACTCCCACTCTGTAAATATTTATTGATTAATATTTTTCTGTCAATTCAGCTGTTTATTGAGTTTTGTGTGCTCAATCATATTCTTTGAGGTATGTAGGAATGGTCTGAAACATGATCTTTGTTTTCTAGATTTAAAACCTACTTAGAGAGGAACCCAACATACATGGGACAGCCTTCAGGAGAGGACTAAGTTTCCAAATCAGAATATTAGGAAATAGTACTAACAGAATGCTTTTAATTTTTAAAATCTGTATATTTTTAGTTATGATTAGGGAAAAAAGTCTGGAGTGTTGTAATACTGGGAAGCTTTATTTTCTTCTCTGTAATTTTCTATATTTCCAAGTTTTCTACAGTGAACAGAAAATACTGTAGAAATCAAGAGAAGGCCTCTCATTTTGTTGAGTTCAAATTAGATATTTTACAGAAGAACAGAACTTGGAAATCTCGTCTTCTAAAAAAGTTGTGATTCTAGACCTATATCATCTGATATTGGCTGTTGAATACCTGAAATTCGTTTATTCCAAGTTTCCATATGACGTGAATATAAATTACACTTCATATTTTGAAGACAGTACAAACAACCAAAAATGATGTCTCAATAATTTTTATATTGATTACATGTTGAAATGATAGTATTGAATATTTTGGATATATTGAGTTTAGCAAAATACAGTATTGGGTCAAATAAAATTAATTTCACTTGTTTCTTTTACTTTTTAAAATACGATCACTTTAAACATTTTAAAATGAGAGGCTTGCATTTGCTGCCCAGAGTGTGTTTCCATTAGGCAGACAGTAATGCTCTAGACGGATAGAACACACGCATACGGGCTACATGGGAATCAGATTTTCTAGGTAATGTCATCAGGGTACCTACACAGCCCAGGGAATTTCTAACTGGACATATTACCCAAAAAAAAAAAAAAAAAAATGTGAGTTAATTTTATTTAAAATTAGGGAGAAATCTCAGTAAAAAGAATCAGTGCATCCTCAGGATCAGGAATCACTGAGTAGGGTACTTTGGGTTTGTGTTTTGTTTTTAAATCTTCCTCTACACGTGTGTTCTTGCCTGGAGAATCCCAGGGATGGGGGAGCCTGGTGGGCTGCCATCTATGGGGTCGCACAGAGTCGGACATGACTGAAGCGACTTAGCAGCAGCAGCAGCTACACAGTATATTCTTTCCCAGTAAGTTTTGAATTTTTAAAACTACAAAGCAGAATCTAATTTCTACAGTTTGTGAAACAGATTCTGCCTACAGTTTACAGGGAATTCAGAGGCAGGTGACAGATGGGTATTCGGGAGAAGTTCGTGGAGAAAGGGGTACACACATGAAGTGTGGAAGGAGGGTGAGTTTTACACAAGCAGATGGGAGAACAAGGCTCTCAGATCATCCCACTAGTGTCCCAGCAGGGGGACACACCCTGAGCACTAGCGCCTGGGGCTGAGAGCAGAAACGTACTGCTCGCACAGGCCTCAATTTCCTCATCTGGAAAAGAAGGATAATAATGCCCACCTCAGTGCGGTTGTTCAGGATGAAATGTGAGACTCTCTATATGGCTCTCAGCACAACAAAGCACTCAGTTGAGTGGTCCTCATCACTACTATGATTATTACTAACAGAAACTATTGCGGTGCTGGTTGGAGGGTAGACCAGACTATAAAACGATTTGAAACCCATGCAGAGGAGTTACAGAAAATTAAGTGTGCAGGGTGGACTAGAGAGGCAAGAACTGGACTCCAAGAGGTCAGTTGTGAGGCTGATGTGATGCAGGTGAGAAATGGCATCTTTCATTTCCTAGAGCTGCTGTAGACAAGTTACCATAAATGGTGTGCTAAGAAGGTGAGTAAGGCACCACCTCATAGTCTGGAGACTGAAATCAAGGTGTCAGCAGGGCCAGATTCCCTCTAGAGGCTTTAGGGGAGGATGGTCCCTGGCCTCTTTCAGTCACTCTTACCTCCAGCTTAGGCTTGTGGCTACATCATTTCAAATGTCAAGACCAACACCTTCAACTCCCCCTCTATTGTCTTCACATTATCTCCTCTTCTCTGTGCATGTGTGCGTGCTAAGTCACTTCAGTCACGTCCAGCTCTTTGCAGTCCCTGGACTCTAGCCCTCCAGGTTCCTCTGTCCATGGGATGCTCCAGGCAAGAATACTGGAGTGGGTTGCCATGCCCTCCTCCAGAGGAGCTTCCCAACCCAAGGATCAAACCCTCATCTCTTACATCTCCTGCATTGGCAAGCAGATTCTTTACCACCAGTGCCACCTGGGAAGCCTCTCCATTCTATGTCATCTCTCAGATCTCCCTCTGCCTCCCTTTCACAGGGATGCATGTCATTGCATTGAGTGCCCACCTAGATAATCCAATACCATCTCCTCATCTCAAGGGCCTTGCCTGGATCACATCCTTTGCCATTTAAGGTAGTATTTACAGGTCTGTCTTTTAAAGTCAGCTACCTATCACAGGAAGGGAGTACTCAACTATAGCTATTTGGCAAGGATAATAATGCCCACCTCAGTGTGGTTGTTGTAGGATGAAATGTAATGCTCTCTGTAAAGTGCTCAGCACCATAAAGCACTCAGTTGAGTGGTCATTATCACTACTACGATTATTACTAACGTGGTTGGAGAGAGGACTTGACTGTAGAAAGTCTTGAAACCCATGCAAAGGAGTTAAGGAAAATTAAGTGTGAGGGTGGAGTAGAGAGGCAAGAACTGGACTCCAGGAAGTCAGTTTGTGAGGCTGATGTGGCTTTACTGGTACGGATTTGGCTTTAGTGGTACAACCCAGCAGAATGTAAGCCCTGAGAGTGGGACAGAAAAGGAGAGAGAGAGACTATGAGAAACTTATTACAGGCAAAATGGATGGGCCTGTTTATGAAAGTTGAAGTTCAGTGGACATCGTGTAAAGAGAGACATCACCAACAGTAGAAAAGACATGCGGGCTTACTCTCCAGGTGATCCAAGGTTGAGGCTATTTTCCTGTGTGTTCTGCATCCCAGGCCCTGATGCCACTGGACTAGCATGGGTCCCTGCCTGGGAGACATTAATGAATTCCCTAGTCGGCCTTTAGACCCGGTGAGGGTCCTAGAGGGGAGGCAGCCACCAGCTGCAGTGTGTTAGAACAGACTGTTTACCAAACTCCTGCAAACATCACTAAACGCAGGGGGCACTGCTGTAAATAGGAGAAAACAGGTTCTTTAAAGACAGTTACTGCCCATGCCAGAAACTAATAGAGGATTGCTCTTCAGTACCTCCATGACCCCAATCAAGAGGTCGATGGGTCCTGATTATCATGTGAGGCCTATTCAGCTGTAAACATGGAAAAAGAATGCACTCTAGGGAATCTGGACCTGCAAGAATGGTTGTTGCACCCCATTGCCCTGGTTTAACAAGAAACAAAGCCAGTGTGCGTCTGTGTTTCTCCTGTTGGGCAGGAAGACTGGAAAGGAGATTATTTCTTGATGACCTTTTCCCAATATTTATTAGACATCAGTACAGGGTTCACTGATCTAGCAAATCAACTTCTGGTATTTTCAATGAGAAAATGATATAAACGCTCATTAAAAGTGCACGATTTGACCCAAAGGCCAGAAAATTGAGAACTAAGGTCAGTAGAGGAATTTAGACTCCCATTCTTTGCACAGATGAGTAAACATGATGAGGACCCTATGCTTAATCAGAAACTTCTCTGGTGAGCATCGTGGAAAAAGAATAGTGTTAAGTGCAGGTTATACTTACTGCAAAAGTGGAGCTTGTCTGTTATAATCATGAGGTTAGTGATAACAGGTAGTGGTGACGCCATGCCTCATTCCTCTCACCCTTGCCCCCACATGATCAGTGTAAATTTGTTTATTTTTGCTGTTATGCCACCATAGAAGAAAGCTCAAAATTCAATGGACTCACCACCAAAGAGCTACCAAGCCCTGTTCTGTACAACACCCACTGAAATGTCACACGGCTTCAGAAAAACAACTCCTTTCCTTCCAGGAGTTAACAATTTAACAATCCTCAATTTCTCATTGCCTCAGCAAAAATTATCTCCATTTCATTACATTCATTTGTTATAGATGCTTACATTTGATTTCTCCAGAGACTAGGAATGAAAGACTTCAGAAAACGCTTCGACCTATATTTTCCGAATCCCTATCTTTAGCAAATCCCAGACTTCCCCCTTTACAGCCAAACACTTCATTAGTTTTGCTTTTCTCTTCTTAAGAAATGTGTAATAAATCCCATGAATCAGGACTAATACTTAGCCAAACATTTTCATGAAATGCCCTCAGATTAGTCCAGTTGCCTGGGCAAACAGCAACTCTACCTACCTGCCTTTAGACATCCTGGAACCAGCCTTCACTCTAGGCATCTCCACCATCTACTCCCAATAAATCTCATCTTGACTAACAGAAACCTGTCAATGGACAGAAGTTGTTGTTCAGTTGCTCAGTCATGTCCAACTCTTTGTGACCCCATGGACTGCAGCGCACCAGGCCTCCCTGTCCTTCACCAGCTCCTGGAGTTTGCTCAAACTCATGTCCACTGAATCAGTGATGCCATCCAACCATCTCATCCTCTGTTGTCCCCTTCGCCTCCTGCCTTAAATGCTTCCCAGCATCAGGGTTTTTCCAGTGAGTCTGCTCTTCACATCAAGTGACCAAAGAATTGGAGCTTCAGCTCCAGCATCAGTCCTTCCAATGAATATTCAGGACTGATTTCCTTTAGGATGGACTGGTTTGATCTCCTTGCAGTCCAAGGGACTCTCAAGAGTCTTCTCCAACACCACAATTCATCAATCCTTTGGCAGTCAGCCTTCTTTATGGTCCAACTCTCACATCCATACATAGTCATGGATGGAAAAACCATAGCTTTGACTAGATGGACCTTTGTAGGCAAAGTACCATTTGCTTTTTAATAATTCTAACCTAGATAGAACAGGCTATCTAGGTTTGTCATAGCTTTTCTTCCAAGAAGCAGTCATCTTTTAATTTCATGGCTGCAGATACCATCCATAGTGATTTTGGAGCCCAAGAAAATTAAGTGTGTCACTATTTCCATTGCTTCCCCATCTATTTGCCATGAAGTGATGGGGCCAGATTCCATGATCTTCATTTTTTGAATATTGAGTTTTAAGCCAGTTTCTTCAGTCTCCTCTTTGACCCTCATCAAGAGACTCTTTAGTTCCTCTTTGCTTTCTGCCATAGGGTAGTGTTATCTGCATATCTGAGGTTATTGATATTTCTCCCCGCAATCTTGATTCCAGCTTGTCGTTCACCTAGTCCAGCATTTCGCATGATGTACTCTGAATATAAGTTTAATAAGCAGGATGACAACATACAGCCTTGATGTTCTCCCTTCCCAGTTTGGAACCAGTCTGTTGTTCCATGTCTGGTTCTAACTGTGCATTAGGTACAATCACTTTTCCTATGTTGCAAGTAAGAATTATGAGGCATGGAGGGATTAAGTAATTTGCCAAAGTCATACAGTTAGCAGAGTCACCCCGTCTGTTTTGAGAGGCTGGAAGCAACCATGATGACAGCAAATTTCATCTCTCCCTACCTCCATGTCCCAAAAGACAGTACAGTGCTCTGGACATAGTAGGCATTTTATAAGTCATTTGTTAAAGAATTATGTTTAGAGATTTTTTTGTTGTTGTTCTTTTCTTTGAAGCCAAACTGTTCATAAGAGTTAAAAATGCTAAAACTTGTCTGTCACTTCTGAGCTGGATTGTGGGAAAAGTAAATAGACAGTCCAGTCTGGCTGGACTGGGCATCTTACAGGCCTGGGTGAGCACCCAGAGAGCCCTTGAATCTGGAGACTAAGCAATCTTATCGTTTTCCTAATTGTGTGTGCCAACGCCTAGCAATCCTTATATATCTTTTCAGTCATATACACATGTAAATATTTGCCACGGTTAAACCCTGAGTGACGCACTCATTAAGGGCCCTCTCCCCAGCTTACTCTGCAGCAGTGGTACAGAATAGGAACTTAAGGAGGTGCTGAGACTCCAAACACCTCGCAGGGCCAACTCCTGCAGCTTTGGGTCAAAGCCGGACATGTACAACGTGGAGGAGGGTGAAGCTGCATCGTGCGGACAGGTGTGCATTCTCAGCCCACCTGGCAGAGGTGGATGATGGCTGATGAGCTTTTTTTTTAAAAACTACATCCAGCTTTGTGGCCCCCACCTCCCAATCTGGGAAACCATCCAGAAGCAGTTGCTACTGGGACACCTGCTGTCACTACCACCTCCCATCGTATGGAACAGGAATCCTGAAGCTCCCAGAAATGGGACAAGGTCTGGGCCTTACTCTGGAGTGGTTGCTGCCCCTTCTCTTCACCTGATTTCCTAGTGTCCACGTTGAACTTGTCTTCTGTGGAGCATAGCTGTCACAGGGAAGCCTCTCTACATTCCAGTTTGCCTCAGCCTGGGTGAAGAGGCTCCAAAGTCAGGAAATCCCAGTGAGTTCCAAGGAGCTGTGTACGGCATGACCCGAGGTCCTGACACCTTGAGAGGTGCAGGGCGCAGGCATCGTCTCCTCCACTCACCTTCCATCCCCTAAGTCTCAGAGCACCCAGTTCTCCCTGGCCCAGCTACTTCTCTACTCACTCTTTACCTCCTGCATGTTTCAAACTAACAGGCTCTTTACTCCCCCCTGGCTTTAGAGAAACTATTCAAACTAACAGTCTATTTATTCCTCCCTGGGTTTAGAGAAACCCTCAAAGGTGTGTTACCTTATACTTCGCTCATGATAAGTCTGTATTTATTTCTTTTTAATTTTTAATCTATGGGATTAAGAATCAGGATAACTTTGGGAAGAAAGATAGAGGGAGAAATTGAAGGCGTCACAAGGTGGAGTTTTGGGGTACAGGCAATGTTATTTCTTGATCCAGGTGATAATTATACAAATGAGTTCATAAGAGTTTATTATTATGATCATTTATTGAGCTGTACTTTTGTGATTTGTGTGCTTAACCCTCTGCATTATATTTCAGCCTTTAAACATTTAAGACAGTCCAAATACTATCAAAGTGGTGTACAGTGAAAAAAAATCCGTTTCCCACACTTATCTCTTGCCCCCCAGGTCCCCTCCTCAGGTTGAATAACCCTGTTTAGGAAAGGGCTCTGGTAGTCGTTAGTGCTGTTCTACATCTCCTCCTTCAGGGCACCTGGGCCCGTTGCCCTCCCGGCATTTCCCGGCCCTCCTGTGGTTGGACAGGAACGTGCGACTGCTTCTGGTCAGTGAGTTGGAAGCGGAAGTGATGTGTGTCACTTCTGGATCAGGGCATTCAGTCTCCGGTGTAAGGTCCTCTGGACGTCTCCTTTCCTCCTACCCCAGGGACATGCTGTTTTTTGGTTGGGGTTCTCCTCCAGCTTTGTTCTCAGATGGATTATGACAAAAAGCCAGTTCACAATGGATGCAGGCAAGAGGCATGAGCAAGGAATGTGTGTGATGTCGAAGCCATTGAGACCGGGGGATAGTTTGGTGCTGTGCTGATCCGTACTGAGACCTCCTCTGTGTGTGCATGTGTGTGTGTGCACATGCGTGTGTGCGCCCTGCATGTGTGTATCTCTGAAGAGGACACCAAGAAAAGTTGAAATAAAAATACGTGGGCAAGTGTGAGTATAGTTAATGTATCTGTTAAGATATTTTCAGCTCCAGGTATAGAAATCCAAAGTGAAAGTTGCCTACTCAATAAGACTATTGCTGATAAAATAGAGGTGTGGTGATTCCAGGATTGATTTAGCTCAGCTGCTCAACTATGTCATCAAAATTCTTCCTTTTGATGATCCTTTCCCCTGCCTTCCTCAGTGTTTGGGCCATCTCCTCTCTTGGTGCAAGATGGATGACTACAGCAGATTCTGGTCTCGCTTTTTCTCAATCTCTCATAATCTCTCTCTCTCACACACACAAATACACACAAACATCCAGATGCAAATAAGAGGTGACTGAACAAAATGTTCAGATTGAAAAAGGAAATAAGCCTTCAGCATATTATGATCTTTTAGTACTTCTCTGATGGTAATTTCACAGCTCTTTTAGTAGTTTGATATATTTATTATTGGGTTTCTCTGATGACTCAGATGGTAAAGAATCTGCCTGCAGTGCAGAAGACCTAGGTTTGATCCCTGGGTTGGGAAGATCCCCTGGAGAAGGGAATGGCTAGAGCTTTTAACACAACACAAAGCGTTCTTTTGTTAGTAGACCACAAAATCAGGTAGGACCTGTGATAGCCAAGAATAAAGAAAGTGATAGAACATTTGGTTGGTCTCCTTAATCTGGACTGGTCTCCTTAACTTAAAGAAGTTAAGGAGAGTAAAACACACCGTAATCCTTTTAAAATTAATTTATCAGTTTGAAATACCTTTCAGTTCAGTCGCTCAGTCTTGTCTGACTCTTTGCGACCCCATGAATCGCAGCACGCCAGGCCTCCCTGTCCATCACCAACTCCCGGAGTTCACTCAAACTCACGTCCTTCCAGTCGGTGATGCCATCCAGCCATCTCATCCTCTGTCATCCCCTTCTCCTCCTGCCCCCAATCCCTCCCACCATCAGAGTCTTTTCCAATGAGTCAACTCTTCGCATGAGGTAGCCAAAGTGCTGGAGTTTCAGCTTCAGCATCATTCCCTCCAAAGAAACCCCAGGGCTAATCTCCTTCAGAATGGAATGGTTGGATCTCCTTGCAGTCCAAGGGACTCTCAAGAGTCTTCTCCAACACCACAGTTCAAAAGCATCAATTCTTCAGCACTCAGCCTTCTTTACAGTCCAACTCTCACATCCATACATGACCACAGGAAAAACCATAGCCTTGACTAGACGGACCTTTGTTGGCAAAGTAATGTCTCTACTTTTAAATATGCTATCTACGTTGGTCATAACTTTCCTTCCAAGGAGTAAGCGTCTTTTAATTTCATGGCTGCAGTCACCATCTGCAGTGATTTTGGAGCCCAAAAAAATAAAGTCTGACACTGTTTCCACTGTTTCCCCATCTATTTCCCATGAGGTGATGGGACCGGATGCCATGATCTTCGTTTTCTGAATGTTGAGCTTTAAGCCAACTTTTTCACTCTCCACTTTCACTTTCATCAAGAGGCTTTTGAGTTCCTCTTCACTTTCTGCCATAAGGGTGGTGTTATCTGCATATCTGAAGTTTTTGATATTTCTCCCGGCAATCTTGATTCCAGCTTGTGTTTCTTCCAGCCCAGCGTTTCTCATGATGTATTCTGCATATAAGTTGAATAAGCAGGGTGACAATATACAGCCTTGACGTACTCCTTTTCCTATTTGGAACCAGTCTGTTGTTCCATGTCCAGTTCTAACTGTTGCTTCCTGACCTGCATACAAATTTCTCAAGAGGCAGGTCAGGTGGTCTGGTATTCCCATCTCTTTCAGAATTTTCCACAGTTTATTGTGATCCACACAGTCAAAGGCTTTGGCATAGTCAATAAAGCAGAAATAGATGTTTTTCTGGAACTCTCTTGCTTTTTCCATGATCCAGCAGATGTTGGCAGTTTGCCATCTTCTTCATTACCATGACCAATAATAAAGTGTCAATGACTAGCTACAGAGTAACTGATCAATACGAAAAGAAGTCATCATCCTAAATATTCACTAACAAGTTTATAAGAGACCTGAATTGTGCAAACTGTCTCTTTAAAAATGTCCTGTAAAAGAAAACTACAACTGCCCAGGAAATATTTAATTTATGCTTATTGCCAGTAGCACATTTCCTACTGATTAGATATATAACACTGGATTTTAAAAACGTTTTTACAGAGCTTACACTTCATTAGGGTACTTTATATAATCTTATTCTTTAAGAAAATAGATCTTGGAACAGTGCCATGTAGGCTGAACATCTAGTTTGTAGCCTTGGGTTACATCGTTTAGTGTGAATCCCCGTACCTGTTGTTAATGGGTTAAGGAGGCTCTGTGTCCCACAGGAAACTGAAGGAAACAAGGACACGAGCGTTTATTAGGTGCTGCTATATGCACTTGTGTCATAGTTATTTATACATTATTTTATCCCACCTTGCTTTGTTGTGTGGTCATCTCCATCTTTCCGGGTGAGGGAACTGAGACAGAAGTTACGTGACTTAAAATACATAGGCACCAGGAGCTGGACAACGGAGAGCAGACAAGGGAGTCCAGGTGACTGTGGGATTGATGTTGTACACAACTGCCTTTTAGGGGGTCACAACTCTCTGCTGTGCCTGAAAGCCTTGACATTTAGAAAATAGTTTTTCCATAAATCCACCCTTTATAAGGCAGTGTCTCAAAACGCACCTACAGGAACAAATGGCATTTCCTGTTTTCGGAGTGCGTATATAATAAATGCTAACTGGCATTGCTTACGGGAGTGAAATTAATAATGGCCTTGGACCTGATTAGGAAAATAAAATCAGCGCTTCTGTGTCCTGTGGCTATAGCCTGAGCAGCCCAGCCTGGGAGCCCCATGCCGACTTAGGCCAGCTTGAGAAAGGAGGGTCTGCCCCTCTGTCACCAAAAAGCATTCATTAACCAAGTGAAAACTTTGCATAGTACATTGTCATCTAGTGGATAAATGAGCACAGTAAACCAACAAAAGCATTTCCTGAGTGAGCCAGCTGCTGTACTAGGCACCCATGCTACTAAGGCTAAGATTTCTCGTCTCGCGGAGCAGACGTGAGCTGTGGCTATTTGTTGTCCTGCGTCGTCCAGCTCCTGGTGCCTACGCTTCTTAAGTCACACAACTTCTACATCTCAGTTCCCTCACCTGGAAAAATGGAGGTAACAACAGCGCAAAGCAGGGCTACATAAAATAAAGTATAAATAACCACGACACAAGCACATAGAGTAACACTCAATGTTACAGACAGAGATAACAACTGTGAAATGGCCTCTTACAGCGGGGGAGGCGGTGACTTCTTTTCTTGCTGTTTTAACTTTTTATTTTGAAATAATTTGAGACAAAAGGCTTATAAAAATGGTAGAGATAGCCTTGACCTTGCTTGCTCTTGACCCTGCTTCCTTTAATGTTAACAAATTTCAAAGCTATCGTATACTATGAAAACCAGGAAGCTGACATGAGTGCAATATTCTTTTGGCGGGGGCTATTTTTTTTCTCCTTTGGCCATCCTGCATGCCATGTGGGATCTTAGTTCCCTGATTCACAACCCCCCAACCCCTCCACCCCTCTATCCCCCACCCACCCCCCCGACCCCTATCCCCTCCCCATCCCCCCACCCCCCTGCATTAAACTATTTCAGAAGATATTAATGCAGTTGTTAAATACCTCATACCCACCTCAACCAGTCCTCCTGTGGAGGAAGGGATAGGAAAGCGTAAGATGTGGGTGAATGCGTGGGGGCCAGGGGTTAAGCACGGGGACCTGGGAGTGCAGGGGGAGAAGCAGATGCCCTCAGTATCAATCCTGAAGTAAAGAGACCTCCTGCACCAACCCTACATGCCCCCTACCCCCGCCTCCACCCCCCACGTTGGCCTTAAAGTGAATAAAATTGTGGGCCCTTTTGTATCCCAATAAAACTGGAAATATGCCTATCCAGGCCAGTGCCAATTTTCTGTTACTGCCTCTGGGGCCTAGCTGTCTTCCTAAGTGGACTACTCGAGATCTATTTCCAGTGAGCTTGCCACGGTGCCTAGTTCCTGTATAAAATTTCTGGAATCCAAAGCAGTAATTTAGGAAACCCCATAAAAAGCATCCCGAGGCTTTAACCAATGAAAGTCCTGTAATCTGACAGGTCTGCTTTATGTGGGAAATGTGGGTTGCTGCCGTTCTTAAAGCAGCTCCCGACAGTGTCCAGCGTCTCTATGCTCTGGCCAGGAAGGGTCTGTTCCGCTCCCCTTCAGTGGGCCCCTGCCCAGCCCCCACTGCGCTCCATCCACCCTGGATGAGGCACACGGCAAATATAGACATTCACTAGGGGGCCCTTGAAGGCCCTTATTTATCACGTAGAAGTCCGCTAGCGCCTGAGGGCTGCCCATCACTGGGCAACCATCCCCCTTCAGGCTGTTTTTCATTTCCAATTAAAAATCTTCTCACAGTGCTGAAGGTTTTCATTTCTCTATGTAAATTCTGTTTTTGCTCGCACTTCTCTCCGAAGCTCTACCTTTTAAATGATTTGCTCCCACCACGTATGAACATGTGTTGACTTCTAACCCTCAGAATAGTCCTTGAAAATTATTTCTGTCGCTTAGAGGATCCCAGAGGCATTGTGGATAGTAGAATCAACCCAGGATCTTGAGACAGAAAACCTGGTTCACGTCCTGGCTTTTCCCCTCACTGCCTTCATGACCGTGGACGACTCACCCAAGCTCTTCGGAATTCTCATCTGTCCGAGTGGGTACAGTTCCTCTTGTTTAGCTCACAGCTTGATTATATAGAAGAAATGGAAGGAAGTGAGAGTGGTTTATAAGCTATAAATCTGCTGTGCTAATAATAGCAAGGCTTTCTCAATGTTTATTATATGCTAGGCATGGAGTGTTTAGTGCTTATCTCATTGAATTCTCACAATAACTTCGCAGGGTAAACATTATGGCCATTTTACAGATGGCTATACTGAGGCACAACACTGAAGTATCTTCCCAGGCATCATACTGGTAGTAAATGGTGGCCTTGGGATTTGAACCCAGGACATCTGACAACAAAGCCTACCACAGTGTTGAGTTACTTCCCAGTACAGTTACTATGTTAACATCATGGTTAGAATGTGAGGTTAAAGATGCTTCTATCCTCACTGGGTAAAAGGCAGTGCTATCACCACGGACTCTCCTGCCATCCTCTCCTTCTGAACCCTTCACTGCAGAACCCTTTGTGAAGTTCACTTGGAGGAATCAAAACTACTGGCTGCTTCAAAGGTCTTTTCTGTGCCTCCCTGTGATGTTTCAGGGGATATATCTGGCTAACAGTATATCCCGAATTGCATGCTAGTGAGGCACACCATAACGGAGTCCTGCTTTTCTAAGACAGATAACAAGGCAGAAACAGCTGATCACATTTATGGCTGTGAAACTTTAGACATTCTGCTGGTAACTGGGTATAGCATGGGATTCCTTGAATGTCAGTCGAGTACAGACACGTTTTTAAGGAAAAGTATTCTCCTGGATCATGAAGACCAGCTCCACAGACCCCTAGTTTGAGAAATGCCAACACGCGGGAAATGGCAACCCACTCCAGTATTGTTGCCTGGAGAATCCCTTGGACAGAGCAGCCTGTCGGGCTCCAGTCCATGGGGTCACACAGAGTCTGACACAGCCGAGCGATTAAAGCACCACCGCTAGACAGAACACCGCCAAAGCTGCACCCGGAACCCAGGCCCTCCTGCCATCGCCTCTACCAATCCAGGCTGCTGTCAACGAGACCGGCGTATCTGCGCTCACAGAGGCCACGAAGCCCAAATGGCTGGACAAGTGACCCAGTGGGCGAGTGCCCAGAGTGGGTAAGGGGTCAGGGTGAGCAGCAGCCTGGCTTCCCTGCGCTGTGGCCGTGAAGGACCGCCAGTGCCCTCTCTCCCCAGCTCCTGCGTTTTGAAGAGGAGCCTGGCGCTCACGGTGGTGCTTTACTCGCTCAGCGGTGTCTGACTCTTGTGACCCCACAGACTGTAGCCCGCCAGGCTCCTCTGTCCATGGGATTCTCCACGTAAGAATACTGGAGTGGGTTGTCATTTCCTTCTCCAGGGGATCTTCCCGGCCCAGGGATCAAACCCGGGTCTCCTGCATTGCAGGCAGATTCTTTACCAACTGAGCTACCCAAGGAAGCCATGCCTTTATGCAAAAATCTATTGACACTAAGTGTTGAAAATGAATACAACAATGCTTAAAGCACCAGAATAACCAGACCAAAAAACAGCTCTGGGGGCCAGAGCCACGGCTAGAAAACCACCAGGTTGAGACTCTGGTCAAAAGTTTTCCAGCATTGTCCCACAAAGAGTTCCATCGAGTCTTCATGAGGCTCTGTGGAATTTGGGGGTGCAGGGCAGGGGCAGCTCTTCCCCCATTTCAATCAGAACAGCTCTGTCTGCTCTTTTAGTGACATCCACCGACTTGTTTTAAGAAATGCTCTCACGGCTAACGACTGGCAGAGTGGATATTTAAGGGCACTTCCTGCTCTAACATCCACATGTCTGCAACTCTAGTGGTCAGTGTAGACATAAAAAAGTCTTTATGGTGTGCTTTTTAAGGAAGAAATTATTCACAGGGTCCAGAGAGCTGGAATGAGGAGGTGTCAGCCCTCTCAAGGCAGCAACTCACTGCTCCTGCTTCTGCACTCGCAATTTTGATGGTTTCAGTTTTAGCAGGCACCCCGCTTGCATCTTTGCATTTCACCAAGACTGGAGCACAAAATAGCAGTTCTGTAGAGAAAGAAAAGCCTCGCTCAAAAGAAATATCAAGTTCCGTGGGCCAGCCTGTTTCAGTCCCACTTAAGTTCTTTGAGCTTATTTAGCAGCAAATGGTAGTGGTGTTGCTTTTCCGGAAATGGCTCTCTGAAAGGCAATTTGTCTTGCAGTGCAGTCTCTCCATAGTAAAGCTCATCTTAGGCCTTTCACTGGCTGTGTGTTTATCTTGTGGAGAAAGAGGCTGTCGTGTTCAGGAATGCACACAGCAGAGGAGCCAGAAGTGACACAATAACAGAGTTTGGGAGCCTCCCCTGAAAACGTGTGAGCAAGTTTTTGCTGTATTCGACGGTTGAAAGGATGTAGGGTGTTGACAGTCCTGGCAGACCCAACAGATAAAAACTGCTGCTTGGATGTGGCAGGGAACCAGCGTGTGTGGTATGGGGGTGGTTACAGATTTGTCTACCTTCCTTCTCTCAGGGATAATTTAAGAAATTCAATATTATTTTATCATGTTATCAAACCGCTAACCTAAGTGTAGGGGAGGGGATGGCAATGCAGAAGACATAGGTTTGATCCCTGGGTTGGGAAGATCCCCTGGAGAAGGAAATGGCAACCTGCTCCAGTATTCTTGCCTGGAGAATCCCATGGACGGAGGAGCCTGGCGGGCTCCAGTCCATGGGGTCATACAGAGTCTGACACAACATTTTTTAGCGACTGAACAACAGCAACAAGGAAACCAAGAGGAATGTAAGAGAATAAAAATAAAGGAAAGATAAATGAAGGTAAAAGGAGAAAATCTCTTGATCACCGTCACGTGATTTAGCTTAGTAAGTTCCTCAAAGGGAAAGAGCTGGAAGGTTCATCATAGTGAATGGTCACACCTGAGAGCCAGCCATCCCCTGGCACTTTGTTTGAACAGGGCTTTACGTGGGAAGAGGGGGAGAAGAAAGGAAAGGGTATGTGATGTTTTCCACTCCTGCCTATGCCTCTAATCCTCAGCCCTGCAAACCTGGAAACGTCAGTCAGTGTGGTTTCCAGGGGTCCCTTCACTTCCACAGCAACTTCTCTGAGAGGGAAGGCGTGCTGACTGCCCACGTCATTTTTCAGTTTGATCAGCTGGTCCTGTGTCTGGCACGAGGTGGACGCCGCCCCAGCACGGGACCAGTCTTCTCTCACACATCAGTGTCTGTGGTGGCACAGACATCTCCAGCTGCCCTGGAGGTCAAACTCGATGGTGGTGGTTTTCTCCAGAGGCACGCATACAGATCTGGTAATAGAGACATTTACAGTCACGTGCTTGATAATTTTCTATACGGAAATCCTCTCCCACAATGTGGCATGCTTTTCATCCTCAAAGCCTTTGAGACTCTGTTGTGCTTCTAAATGAGATCAGCAGCTTAACCTTTCTTTGCTTTTGATGCAAACTCATAATTATGGGCAGTCTGCAGAGTGGGAGGTTCGCCTCCCTTCTCTGTCCTCACTGGGATGACACGAAGGCAGCTCTTGTGACAAGTGTGCCATTAGGGTGTCAGCACTGAAGCGCACTTGTGAGAAACATTTAGTGGCAGCTCTAACTCAACCCTCATCTCTTCTGGGTTCCTAGAAGTATGTATTTTAAAAGTAAACCTGAGCACCGAAGGTGCTGAGAAAAGCACCGTTATTTAGATGTTCGTTGACAGGCCCCATATATTAGATGTTCTCTTGCCATTTCACACAAATTGATGTTTTGACAGGTGCCTTTTTATTTAGTTGGCAGGACTTACTTTACTGTTTTTCTCTTCAACCCTCTTTGAACTTCCTCTAGCAGATACAAATACCAGGCTGGTGTTGGCCAGAAGTGATAATCAACAGACAAAATGAACAAGTTCTAGAAAAGACCCTAGCCATTCTTGTACATGCTATTTTGTGGTATTTTATTTTGTAACATGGTTTAAATTTACTTTCTTCTTTCCTCTGGGGAATTATTGATTCCTAACCTTGAAATGGAGACTCAAATAAGGGCAAAGAGTTGATGAGGTTTCCCAGGTGGTACTAGTGGTCAAGAACCTGCCCGGCAATGCAGAAGACATAAGAGATGCAGGTTCGATCCTTGGCTCAGGGAGATCCCCTGGAGGACGGCATGGCTACCCACTCCAGAATTCTTGCCTAGAGCGTCCCAAGGACAGAGGAGCCTGGTGGGCTACAGTCCATATAGTCGCACAGAGTTGGACATGACTGAAGTCATATGACTTAGCACACATGCAAAGAGTTGACGACTGTCCGTTTCAGTAGAAGAGGGACATCCATCCTTTCCCTAATAGCTCCGTGGTCTTCACGATGTTATCTAGTAGCCTCTCCAGAGAATCACAACATTCACTCTCTCTGGAATGTAATACCCTGAGGAGCACTCTTTTTTTCTATTCATATAAGGAGATGAATGTCATGGAAGAATAGTTATTTTGTTAATTCTTGGTCTCCTCAATTTGTTTAAGACGAGGAGAATAGGTACATCCATTTGTAATATCTCTGGGGACTAAAGTTTTCTAAGTTTCCTTTTTAGGGGAGAATTTTAAGAGTCTAGTGCCCCCAACCCCCACTTGTCTAAGCTTTTCTTTTGCAAGAAGAAGCTTTTCTTTTGTTGTCATTTGCATTCTGCCGCTTACGGACTTAATTTCTCTATTTGAAGCTAGACCCTGAATTCCTGAGTTAGAAGGCCCCCCTTCTGCCCTCATCTGCTCCCGTCATCTTGAAGATGTTGGGATACGATCATGCCTGTGGAACTCGACAGGCTTCGAAGCTCTCAGAGCTTGTGTTTTCACGTGTTTTCCCCTCTCAGTCGACCTCAGCCTTTGCTCAGATTCTTTTGACGGTGGTAGGCGCTTTGTCTGTGTTTGGTCCTTCTCCCCTGGTTAGTTCACTCAGAAGTGGGAGATGCTCTTCACCTGAGAACACAGATAACTCCTCCCTTGGAAGCCATTATATACCGTCCTTACAGATGTCTGTCACTCTTCTCTGGGAACTGCTAATAGAGTTAGAAGGAACTTGATAATGTGGCATTTTCGGTGTCTGGAATGAGGAAAGCCACCAGAGACAGGGCTTATCTTCATAGGATGCGGTGCGCAGACTGTCTGTGTGGCCCAGACTCCTTTCTGTGGAGGAAGGAAGTCAGGACTTCCTCAGCTGTAGAGACCTCCCCTTCCCACATGCCTTGACTGAGGGACCTGGGGCTATAAAGGCCGGGCGGTCTCAGCCCAACTTGGGATGACTCTGAAGGGCCCTCTAGCTCCTGGACTCCCAGTAGCTGAGCCTGCCGTAAGGCCAGCACCACAGTCAGTTTCTCCCTCAGCACACAGCTGCGTCCTTCCAAGGACAGCTCCGGAGGTACCTCCAACTCCCTAAACTCTGGGGAGCCCAGCCTGTGACAGAGAGTGATGTCACTGATTGGGCAGAGGAAGGCCCATGGTCGTGGAATTTTGTCTTCTCTGTCATCGTCAGATGCTAGTCTGTCACAACTAACAGTTCTAACGACTCTGCTGAGATAACATGGAGATGAAATTGGAGAATAAGCTAATTGTAAGGAAGAAAATCTGTGGTTTTTACTCCATTAACAGTAGTGTCAATGGTATTAAATCACCAGGCATTAAATTTCATTTGCTGTTTAATCCTCACAAAAATTCTGTGAAGTGGAAATTATCCTCATTTCATTTTGTGAATAAGGAAATGTGCTTGGAGATGTGAAATAACCTGAAAATATGAGAAGGCCAAAACAGATCTGGAACTCCAGTCTATCTGACTCCAAAACTTGAATTCTCATCCTTACCTGGAATGTCCCTCCGTCATCCCCTCTTACTCCTTTGCTGCCCATCAAAATTGCTGCTGTTCTCACCTTATAGTTAACTCAAATAATGCCTTTAAAGGATAAATTTTGAAAACTGCCAAAGAAAGATATTGTTCTCAAACAATGCTATATTCTACTGTACTGGTGTGAGTTTATTTCATAGTTTAGGACAACATCTAATTAAGGTACTAAATGAATCTCTCCATGTAACATGAAGGTCTAATCCAGTTGAATCTTGTAAAATCCACTGAACAGACAGGATGAAACTCCTCCAGCCTTTATTCTGTCCCTGTACCATTACTGTTTCCCAGTATTAACCAGCAAGCTGGATACAAGGGTCAAGCAGCATACTTGTTCTCAGAACAGTTTTATAAACACATGGCTCAGTTTTTGGACCCCTTCCATCTGGCTCCCTTTGTCCCTTCTTTGTTGACTTTCCTTCGTTATTTAGGTGTTTGCTTCACCTTTTAAAATGCTGTGTATGTTCCTCCAGCTGTTTTAAATCCTTTTTAGAAAGTCGGTTCCATCTTCGTTATTATTTCACTTCATCTATTCCCTGGTCTCGTCTCCTGTGATAATGGTACCAGAGCCATAACTTCTTAATCTTCTAGAAACTGTACAGATACCTAAGTCAACATGGTAGAGGAATAATTATGTGCTTTTACTGCCCACTTGCTAACATTAAGGAGGCAGTGTTACTCAGAAGAACAAGTGTAGAACTTCAAATCAAAGATACATATATGTGATAATCCAATATATGATAAAAATGCCATTTCATTTAAGTGGAAAAGAGTGAGTTATTTAATAACTGATGATGATATAAATAGTTATGCAACAGAAATAAAGTAAAATTGGACTGCTACCTTATATAGTATATAAAAATTGTCAGATGACTAGAAGGCTTAAATGTAGAATTTTTTTTAAATTCCACAAGAAAATCTGAGAAGCATGATGTAAACAAGGCTGGAGAAATAGACATACAAAATAAAAAAAATAGATATTTTATTACATATAAATTTAAAGCTATTTTATAGCTAAAAAACATAAGGTCAGTAACAAATGATAAGCTTAGGAGACTACATGCCATACACAAAATGTGTGGGAGTTAATTATACTCTGCAAAAATCTCTTTAAAATTGGAAGAAAGAGACAACAACAATAAAAGGATTCAAAGAGATCATTCATAGAGGGCGAGTTCAAATAGTCAACAACATATGGAAAGGTCAAATTCACTAACCATTGCGAAGAGGCAAATGAAAGTAATAATAAGGTACATTTTACACTCAACAGAATGGCAAATATTTTTAAGTATTATAACACCTATTGCTGGCAAAAAATTCTGGTAGAAGAGTGAATTGTTTCAGCTTTGGGGGAAATCAATCTGACAGCATCTATTATGTTTCAATATACACAAGCACCTGTTTTGAATATTTATGGGGAAAAAATAGAAAACCTCATATTTAATGAAAAAACATTGAAAGCACTCCCTTTGAAATTAAAAAAGGACAAACAAGGATTTTTGATAATACTTCTCTAGTTGAACATTATAATAGGTGCTAGCCAGAATAGTAAGACAGATAAAATAAGAGAAAGTTTTAAGAATTGTTGGAGAAGACTGTCAATTTGTAGATAAAAAATTGTATGTCTAAAATATTTGAAAGACTCCTCAGAGAAATTACAAGAATTAGAGTTTAGCAAGTTTTCTTGATACAAAATTAATATATACAATCATATTTCTGAACATTAGCTACCAAATAGTTTAAGAATAAATAATTTTTTAATTTATAATAATATCAAAGATACTAGATGTCAAAGAAATATCTATCAGAAAATATGCAGGCTATCATGGATAAAACTAAATTTTTTGAACAAACTTAAAAACTACA
Organism: Bos mutus; assembly: GCF_027580195.1. Taxonomy (NCBI): domain Eukaryota; kingdom Metazoa; phylum Chordata; class Mammalia; order Artiodactyla; family Bovidae; genus Bos; species Bos mutus. The sequence goes on along the minus strand of NC_091639.1, from coordinate 11,089,243 downwards.
TATGTAGAGGAGAAGGAAATGGCAGCCCACTCCAGTGTTCTTGCCTGGAGAATCCCAGGGACGGAGGACCCTGGTGGGCTGCCATCTATGGGGTTGCACAGAGTCGGACACGACTGAAGTGATACAGCAGCAGCAGCACGCTATTTTCATGGTATGTAATACTCATGCCATTTCTTCCCAGTTTAATAGTTTTGATGTGATCTTAGTCAAAATTCCAACAAATCTTTCTTCATAGAACTTGGCAAGTTGATTCTAAAATTTATATAAAAAGTACAAAAGGCCAAGAATAGTTAAAACCCTCTTGAAGAATAAGGTGAGTGGCTAGTTTTTCCAGATGTACAAATTTTTATAAACCTATGTTAACCAAGAGAGTATAGATAGTGTTGACATGTTGTTTCTGTTTAGTTGTTCAGTTGTGTTTTTGTGGACTATAGCCCGCCAGGCTCCTTGTCCATGGGCTTTCCTAGGCAAGAACTCTGGAGTGGGTTGCCATTCCCTTCTCCAGAGGATCTTCCTCACGCAGGGATTGAATTTGTGTCTCTTGCATCGCCTGCATTGGCAAGCAGATTCTCTACCACTGTGCCACAGGGAAAGCTTCAATATGGGCGTGTGTGTGTGTGTATGCACACACGTGCATACACGCTCAGTTGCTGAGTCGTGTCCAACTCTTTGCAATCCCGTGGACAGTAGCCTTCCAGTCTCCTCTGTCCATGGGATTTTCCAGGCAAGAATACTGGAATAGGTGTAGAGATAAACAGACTAATGAAATAGAATAGAGTCTAGAAATAGAAGCATGCTCTAGAATTCATTATCAAGTTACAATTTCTCTCAAAAGAATTATTACTTGCCCAGAGAGATGTGGCTTTGCTTAAAACTCAAGGGTCCTCCGCTGAAGTTCTCCTAACAGATATTCCAAAGAATCCATACAATGTATTTTGCAGCACTAGCCTTTTGAGCAACTTGGATCTTCTGGAAATAAGGCCCAGAGGGGAAACTACCTGACCAATTCCTTGACAAGGTGGAAAGGTTTGTTCTGGGCCCCAGTTCAAAGCTAGCAGCTTTTCTAGCCACCCAATAAGTGAGCAGCACAACACATTTGTATCAGCTAGGAATTGTATTAGGGACAATTAATTACATTCAATCATCACAGTTTAACCATATGGGGGGTGGGTATCTTTGTCAGAGTAAGAAGTATGGAGGTAGACAGCCCAGGGCTGGTGCAGCAACTGCCCAGTAACAGCAATGTCTCAGGATCCTTCCGTCTTTCGGCTCCGCTGTCCTCCACTTGCGATATATGCTCACGCGTACTGCCTCAGGCTCATGGTCGCAGGTTGGATACCATAACTCCAGATAGGAAGAGGGAGGGAAACAGAGGTGGTACATTTCCCAGAAATCTACTAGCCAGTTAGCCATACTCTGATACTTGGTGACTCTTAGCTACAAGGGAATATGAATATTTTTCAGTGGACACATTGCTACTCAAACAGAATTAGAGTTCCCTCAAAAAAAAGAAATCCATATTTGTAGAGAATTAGTAATGTCTGCCATAGCATCCGGATGTGGTACATGTGATTTCTAAAATTTTAAGAAGGCCTATAAAGCCTTGGGGCTCCCCTGTTGGCTCAGATGGTAAAGAACCCACCTGCTGCAGTGCAAGAAACCTGGGTTCAATTGTTGGGTTGGGAAGATCCTCTGGAGGAGGGCATGGCAACCCACTCCAGGATTCTTGCCTGGAAAATTCTACGGACAGAGGAGCCTGGCGGACTACAGTCTATGGGGTCACAAAGAGTTGGACACGACTGAGTGACTCAGCACTTAAAGCCTTGTGCCTCTCTTTCTTAGTGGTAAGAAGTGCAATGGACAGTTGCTTGTCTTGTCTTTTGTAGGAAAATTTCCCAGCATTCCCCAGTTCTCCAGTGTGCTCATTCACTCATGCTCGCTTACTCTCTCTCTCTAACCCCCTACTTCCTGCCCTCCAACACACCTGCAAACTCATGGAACTTTAACAGGATAACAAGCCCCATAACTCCATGTGATTTAGTCTACCCCTTTGACACACAGAACATACCAAGGCACCTAGGCTACATGTTACTTCCTGTTTCCAACTTTATCAATATGATGTCATTATTATCATGCGCCAGCTCCACAGTCTGTGGACTGACTCTGATATAAACCCAGAGTACTGGCATAACCCTGAGGCCCCATGGTGAAGCACATTGCTGACTCTGACAAATGAAAGCTTATGCTGGCCCTTACTATAGGGAGAGAGGGAAGAAGCAAAGGGTACTCAATGGGGATTTAAGGGTAATCTGAGCAAGCCAGCTTACACTGCAAAGGCTGGCCTAGATTAAAAACTAGTGAGAATGACTGTTCAGGTTTGGATGAAATTATCTTAACTTGGCTTTATTATTTTGCAGGAATACAAAAAAGAACAAAATTTAAAAGTTTGCAAAAAGTTTGATAGTCTCAGTAGACTCCGTGGATAAGGATTTTGATCTACCGCCTGTGCTGTTTTGCTCTTGTAGAGGCATGGAAGAACACATTAGTATTCAAGGGTCCATTTCCCTCGATGTAAGGAGGTTCTTATGGTTCACAGTTACGCACTCCTGCATGCTACTTTTGCATTAGGTAATTGGGTCTTCTCATGAGTTCAGTCCAGGATCCCCTGCGTGGCCTACATGAATCTTCTAAGTCTTCCCCCTGAAATTGTCCTTATTTCCCCAATCAGTGCTCTGACTTTCGACTTTCGCTTAAGAGACTAGCTGAGGGTGTGGCTTTAATTCTTTTTCATGCAGAAAGCTTCAGGATCAAACCATACGTTTGATATTTAGCTCTCTGCACACTTCAGTAGCTAGTGATAAATTCTTCTGACAAAGCCATGGAAGCCTCTGGCTTTCAGCGTGTGCTTTGAACTGAGAATTTGGAAATTTGAGCGTGTCTTTCTTTTTATTTAACCTGTCAATTATCATTAGAGGATGCCACCACCTCATCCCATAGTCCTTGAGGTCCCTGTAACTTTCATATTCAATAGCATTGACCTCTCAGTTCCCTTGAAACTTTGCCTTCAGTGGAAATTCAGTGTATGTGTACCTAGGTGATGATTTGATTAAACACTTCACTAGATCATGACCAGAATCTTTAAGAATATGAGCTGGATTTTTGTTGCCTTCAATTTCAAAGCCAGATAACACTTCCATATTTCTGCATACATCCCATATTTCTCCGGAACATTCATAGCTCTTAGTTGCAAAGACTAGAATCCAGCTCTGTCTGACTGAAGCATAAAATTAACTGACTGAAGGATAGTGGGTGGCTCACAGAATCTCTAGAAAGGTTAAAGGGTCAGATTTGCAGTGAGGCAGCCAGGAAATGCACTGTTGAACAGGAACATGATCACTTGCATAGTCAATAAACTAATTGGGCTGTGGGCTCTACTAACCCTCTAGGACCACTGCCCTAGGACTTGTCCCCTGAGAGACAATGCAGAGTTTCTTATGGCTCCCCCAACTTCCTGACTTCGTCTCAGAAGTGGATGCTGTGACTCATACTTAATTCTCACAGCGGAGACTGGCAAAGCAAGTATCTGATATTTTGACTTCTATAGAGAAAGGTGTTGGAGAAGGCGGTGGCACCCCACTCCAGTACTCTTGCCTGGAGAATCCCATGGACGGAGGAGCCTGGTGGGCTGCAGTCTATGGGGCCGCAGAGAGTCGGACACAACTGATCGACTTCCCTTTCACTTTTCACTTTCATGTATTGGAGAAGGAAATGGCAACCCATTCCAGTGTTCTTGCCTGGAGAATCCCAGGGACAGAGGAGCCTAGTGGGCTGCCATCTATGGGGTCGCACAGAGTCGGACACGACTGAAGAGACTTAGCAGCAGCAGCAGCAGCAAAGAAAGATGTGCTCTGCCTTTCACTAACACAAGACAAGACAATCCAAACATGAGACAGGGTTTCAGACATTGAACAGATGAAAGACTGGTGTTCCCATTACCTTTTAATAAACCAGAAGAAGGAGAAATAGACCTCTTTCCCTTTGTCTCCAGTAGGGAGACAAGGTCACACAGAGCAAGAAGACAAATACGGCACGGACGCTGGAGGTCACTGAGGCACTTTCGTGATGGCCTGTTTCCTGGGTCTCGTGTTGAATTACAACACTTTGATGTCTCCCCCTGTTAGTGTCAACTGCCAAGTCACCCCTTCTCTTCACCAGGGATTTGTCCGAACCCAAGAGCTTACTTGGCCGCTTTCATCCCTTTGGGTTCCATCTATTAACTATTAGTGCTTGCTCATCATTTAAAACGAATTTTTTCCAACAGGAAAAAAGTACTTGCCTGCTAAGTAAATCTCACCAAAAGGGCAGGTAAATTGGGAAGGCCCCATTCTGGCCTTTTCTAGGTGGTCAGATATGGCCGCGTACGCCCTCTTCTCTGGTCGAGTGGAAGCAACGATGGTGTACTGAGTCTCATTAAATTTCAGGCCTAACAGCAAATAACAGGGCACGCTCCACATGGGCTGCTTAATCTTGTCAGTGTAGCAAGAGCCTTGGCAACTTTCTTTTTCATCTCAGCACTCTAAAGCTATTTATATACTGGCATAGGAAAACATATTATTTGCAGAAATGCCTCCGGATCCTATGTGATTTATACGGGGACAGAAGATGTTTTCAAAGAACCATATTTCTCTAGTATTTTTCGCGACAGAGACTGTACAGCAATGATCTGCCAGGTTGTGTGGGTGTAAAAACAGCCTCCATTAACTAATCTTTAGTTCTACTTCGGCTGTTTAAATATCTATTCAAGTTTTCCAGTCTGCCCATATTTAGATGTTGGAATTCAGTCATGATTAATTCGCAAGCTTTAAGAATACAATAGAGCACCGAGGAGTTCCTTTCTCAATCCTCTCCTCCTCTCCGTTGGGTTTTACTGGAATCATGCCAGAGTCAGTGCACTTTGGAACGCTCACTTTAGCTAATCTGGAAATATAGCAATTATAGGGATAATAATGCAAGTCTCTTGCTTCTCTTCCACAGGTTTCTGTGTTAGTTCAGGTCCTTCTAGAAGCAGATGCAAAGACAAGATTAGACATGCAAGAAGTTTGTCAAAGGAAATGCCAATGAGAGAAAATTTAGGTGGGGGGAAAGCTGAAGGAGGTGACAGGAGCTGGGGATGATGTGAGGAAAGGGGGAAGGGGGAGCTGGATAGGCAACCTTAGCTGACCCCACAGGTTCAAGAACGTTCCCGCCAGGCTGATGAAAAGCCTTTAAGCTGGAGTCCCCATCAGAGGAGTCCGCCCCCCACCCCATCTTGCATAAGCAGCCCCTGCACTCAGTCGCTGGCCAGGAGCAGCCTGCCAGGTGCTGGGAGCAGGGGTTTCCCATGTCACATGCTCCCGGAAGCAGACCTGGGCGGTGCATCTTCCTGGCTGCAATAGCTGCCGCCCAGTTTTCTTAACAAGAGTAAAAGGTGGTAGCTTTTAAATTATTCTCTTTAAAGCTCCGGGGTCCTAAAATGGGCCACCAGTCTACACAGGGAGGGACCAGAGGTCAGGAACCACTTAGAGGCCCCAGGCCTTCTCCACCCAGGAGGCTGTCTACTCTTGTAAGCACTGGTAAGACTTCCTTAGGAGGAAAATGACTCCAGTGCTTCCTGTGCGATGTGCCTTCTCAGTGGCTCAGTCTCGTCCAACTGTTTGCATCCCATGGACTCCAGGAGTAGCCCGCCAGGCTCCTTTGTCCATGGAATTTTCCAAGCAAGAATACTAGAGAGGGTTACCCTTCGCTACTCCAGGGATCAAACCTGAGTCTCTTGTGTCACCTGCACTGCAGGCAGATTCTTTACCACTAGCACCACCTGGAAGCCTCCACTGCTTTCTGTGCGTGGTCACGCAGCCATGTCCGACTCTGCGACCCCATGGATGGTAGCCCGCCAGGCTTCTCTATCCATGGAGATTCTTCAGGCGAGAAAACTGGAGCGGGCTGCCATTCCCTCCTCCAGGGGAATCTTCCCAACCCAGGGATCAAACCCAGGTCTCCCGCATTGCAGGTGGATTCTTTACCATCAGAGCCACCAGGGAATTCTAAACAGTTTCAAAACAGGGAATGCTACTGGTGGGGAGGTTCCCCTTTGAGCCCAAATGCTTGATTTGTGGATCATTGAAGGAAAGAAAAGATCATCTCTCTTTAATACTTAATTCCCCAGACCGTGTTCTGCACATTGGCCTTTCTGTTTGCTGTTCCTTGTGGCTGCAATGCCTTTCTCTCTCTTTCTGCTTAGAAAATCCTTCATCTTTCATGATCCGTATCAACTGCCATCTCCTCTCTGAAGTTTTCCCAACTTCCTGAAGCACAGAAAGCATTCCAGGACCACTGTGTTCCCATGGTGCTTTGTGTCTTGATTACAATATTTGTTACATTTTATAATAATTCATTTATACAATTGTGTCCTCCACATGGTAAAGTTTTTATATTTTACTCTTTCACAGAAGAGGGAAACATTGCCTTTTTCCATAAATATACTGATAAATTCTCTTGTTTTACAAAGGTGACTAAAACCTCTAACTGCTTAAGAGAAAGTCATCTACGTTCTAAATACTTTTGAATTTCCACTTCATGTTTTTAGAAGGAATAAAACCCTGACCAAAACAAAACAACAACAACAAAAACTTGGCATTGTGGACTTCGCTGGTGGCCCAGTGGCTAAGATTCCATGCTCCCAGTGCAGGGGGCCTGGGGTCAATCCCTGCTTAAGGAACTAGATACCACGTTCTGCAACAAACATCCCATCCACAACTAAGATCTGGTGTAGCCAAATTAAAAAAAATTTTTTTAACTTGGCAACCAAAAGGTGGCTCTAAACAAATCATCAATATTAGATCATTTGTATTACAACTTCGTGGAACTATAAAAAGCAAACATGAAAAGAAAAATCTATGATTAATTTATCTACTTATTCCACAAATACTTATTGAGAACCTACTGTGTGCCAGGCAGTGCTGCAGGTACTAGCACAGCTAAAGACTATGATGTAAGTAAACAGAGTGAAGTGGTGCGAGTGACCACTCTGTCACAGTAGAGAGGCCACTACACCTACACCACCCACCTACACCAGGTGGGTGATCAGGAGAGGGGCTTCCTCTGATCTGTTAGGACCTAGAGTGAAAGGGAAGTTCTCAGTCATGTCCGACTCTTTGGAACTCCATGGACTGTAGCCCACCAAGCTCCTCCATCCATGGAATTTTCCAGGCAAAAGTACTATAGTGGGTTGCCATTTCCTTCTCCAGGGTATCTTCCAGACCCAGGGATCAAACCCGGGTCTCCTGCATTGCAGGCAGGGGCATTTACTGTCTGAGCCACCAGGGAAGCCAAGGACCTAGAGGGACACAGATAACTTCAGGGGGATGACACGCCCTGCAGAGACAACAGTGGGTGCGAAGGGCCCGAGATGGAAACCTGCCAAAGCCAGGGTGATGAGATCTTGGTGAGCCAGGCAATTCGTGATGGGAGAGAAGTGGTCAGAGAGGCCAGCCAGAGGCAGGTGGGCAGGGTCTTGAAGAACAATATACGTATTTTGAATTTTTTCTTATGTGGGACAGGATGCCACTAGAGGATGGTAAGCAGGCAAACAATATAATCTGACTTATATATTTAAAAGATCACTATGGATATAGTGTATAAAATGGATTGTAAGAAGTCAGTCTTAATGGGTTAAGACTAGTGAGCAGTCATTGGAGAAGCCGAGAAGAGCTAAGAGAGATTTGGACAAGGGTTGGCCGAGGAAAGCAGGGTTAAAATGTGCAAATGAATGCTGTATATGGACTCGAGCACATGTGTGTGCCCTTGCATAGACACAAATATACACATTGTAATGAAAGCAAGAAAAAAATTAATTCTGTGACCTCAGACCTCTACAATAGCATCCCAGTTATGCTCATTCGGGAAACAATTAAATGTGGCTTGTAAACCCACTTCTACTCCTGCCCTTTGCTTTCCCTTCCCCAGTTTACAGGAAGTGATTAAACTAAAGAGACAGTGGGAATTTCTGGAAGGGCCTGGAAGGACACAGCTCATAGAAACAGCAAGGCTGCTCTGTAAGGCTGCTTTTCTTCTTTATTGTTCAAGTCCGCATCCACGAATTAGAGGGGATGTATAGTCATGTCCCCTGAGCAAACGCACTCATTAGAATGTTCTGACTGAATTAATGAGGAGGTGGGGGGTTGAGTGTTTAATTAGTTGACCATCTGTTCTGCTAAACCATCTCTTACCTTGATGGAGCCCAGGTTCTTAAGCGAGCTCCCTCTCTCCAGCTTAGACCTCCCCCATCTTTCACCACAGTGCTGCAGAACCGGGGAGCTGACAGACGCCCCTAGCTGTGCCTGCGCCCTGCTGGAAATCACCAGGAGGGCTCCATCAGCTGAAGGAGGGGGTCAGCTCCTCTCTCGCAGGCCAGCCTCTCTGTGTCCCTTGCATCTTAGCTCAGGCCCCTGCCCCTTGCTTGACCAAAACTGAGGGGAGGGGACCTGCTGTTCCCACATTGTGCCTTTGCTCCTGCTGTGCCCTTGGTTTGTGCAGCAAGCCTCTCCTTACACGTGCATCCGTGGAGCCTGAGCGCAGGCCTCACCCTCAACAAAGCCTCCCGGCACATCCTTCCTTGTTACCCTTTTGTGCCCTTAATGGTTCTTAAAGTCTGGTCCAAGGAACCCTGGAAGGGAGAGAGTTGCCTAAATTAGCATGAGGAGTCCACAAGGTCAAAACTACTTTTTTTTTCATAATAATACTAGAATGTTAATTGCCTTTTTCACTGTGTTGATATTGGTAATAATAGTGCAAAAGCAATGGTAAGTAAAACCACCTCTGGCACCTTAACATAAAGCAGTGACACCAAGTTATACTAGTCGTCATTGTAATTCTCCTTCTCCACCACCACACACTGCCAACAATAACAACAAAGGCCAATTGCACTTGCTATCCTTGACGAGGCAGTAAAAAATATGATTTTATTCAATCTTAGCCATTGCATACACAACTTCTTAATATTCTACATGATGAAATGAGAAGTACAACTAAAACATTTCAGCTGCAGATCGACTTACAAGGGTGGTCACAAGAAAAACCACCTTTGTTTGAGTTGCAAGCTGAGCTAGCCAGTTTTTTTAGGTTTTTTTTTTTTTTTTTTTGCATAGAACGACACTTTTATTTGAAAGAATGACTGACAGACAAACTAGGATTATCAGACTCGGGTATCTGACAGATATTTTCTAATGTCTATCAAGGGAGCCTGTTACTTCAAGGAAAACAACGGAAAGTGCTTGTTGCCAATGATAAAGTTCATGCTTTCCAGCACAAATTCTGAAGTTTTGGAAAGCGCGTATCTGCCAGTGATAAGAGCTTGACAGCTTCCTGGTACTTATAGACTTTTCTGATGAAATTGGTGGAATTATTAAAGAATTATGTTTTATGAATATATTGTATAATAAAATGTGTTAGCATTTGGAAGATCTGCATGACCAAGTGAGCCAATATTTTTCAAATGACCAATGCAAGATGTTACGAAGTCATGTGTGGGTGAAATCTATTCAGAGTTCAAGATAACCAATGCATTTTAATGTAACAAAGTAAGAATGTCTTTTGCTATCACCCAAATTGATCTGTAGAATAAATGCAATATCAGTCAAAATCTCACTAGGCTTTATTTTTGTAAAACTTGACTAACTCTAAAATTTACATGGAAATGCAAGGCAACTAGAGTAGCCAAAGCAATTTTAAAAAGAAAAAGTTGAAGAGCTTTCGACTTGATTTCAAGATTTATGATTAAGCTATAATAATCAAGATAGTGTGGTATAAAGAGAGACAAAAAGATCAATGGAACAGAACAGGAGCTCTAGAAATAATTCTATATATCTGTGGCCAAAATACTTTTTAACAAAGATTCCAAGGTAATACAATGAGGGTAAAGATAATCTTTTCAGCAAATGATTTTGGAACAATTGGATAGTCATTAAAAAAAAAAAAAAAAAAGAACCTCAATCTTTATCTCATAATATATACAAAAATTAACTCAAACTTAATTTGAATACATATCCTTGTCTTAAATGTAAGAATAGACATTACAAAACTTCTAAAGGAACACATAGAAGAATTTAGCAACTCTGGGCTTGGCAAAGATATGTTTAATAAGACATAGAAAAAGCACAAACTGTTAAAGTCAATAATCCAAAGTTAAAGTTTTTGCTTTTCAAAATGCCATGAAAATGAAAGAGCAAGCCACAGATTGGAGGAAAACATTTGCAAAACATATTTGAAAAGACTGATATCTAGAATTTATAAATATATAAATAGCTATATAAATAGCTCTTACAGCAATAAGAAGACAAGTTACCTAATAAAAAATTGACAAACGGTTTGTACAGACATATTCCTGAAAAAGATCTACAAAAGAAAATAAATGAAAAGGTGCTCACCATAATCATTATGGAAATGAAAATTGAAATCACAATGCTATCATTGTACATCCAGTAGAATGGCTAAAGTTAAAAAAAACTGCCAATACCAAGTACTAGAGGGTATATAAAACATTGAAACTCTGTAAATTGTTAATGGGAATGGTAAATGGTATAGCCACTGTGGAAAACAGTTTGACAATTTTATAAAAAGCTGTACGTATACTGTATGGACTAGGCATCTTACTCCCAGGTATTTTCACTAGAGAAATGAAAATATGTGTTCACACAAAGAATTGAAGAAGAAGATTCATAGCAGAGTTATTTATAATAGCCAAAACCTTGGAGGGGGAGAAATAAATGTCCCTCAGCAGGGGAAAGGATAAACAACTTGTGTCATTTCAAACAATGGACCATTACATAGCAAGGAACAGGAACAAACTACTGATACAGACTACAGCATGGATACATTTAACATACTTATGCTGAGTGAAAGAAGTTGGACAAAAAGACTATGTACTTTCTAGTCCCACTTAGATACAAATCTAGACCTGTACTGTCAAATGTCATAGCCACAAACCATATATGTCTGCTGAGCACTTGAAGTATTAGTAGTTCAAAGTGAGAGGCTCTCTCTATATGAAATACATACCAGATTTTGAAGACTTCACATGAAAAAAACAATAGAAAGTATCTGTCTTAGTCTGTTTGTGCTATTGTAACAAAAATACAATAGCCTAGGTGGCTTATAAACAACAGAAATTTATTTCTCACAGTTCTGGAGACTGGGAAGTCCAGGATGAAGGTGCCGGCAGGTTCTATGTCTGGTAAAGGCCTGCTTTCTGCTTCGTAGATGGCCATCTCCTTCCTGTGTCCTCACATGGTGAAAAGGACAATGAGCTCTCTGGGGTCTCTTTTAAAGGGCCTTAATCCTGTTCATGAGGGTGTAAGACCTCCCAAAGGTGCCACCTTCAGATACCATCACACTGGGGATTAGGTTTCACCATATGAGTTTTGGAAGGAACACAAACACTCAGTCTTTGACAAGATCTCAGTAATTTTATGTTGATTACCTGACAAGATGGTAATATTTTCATATACTATGTTAAATATGCTACTAGAAAATATTCAATTGTACATGTGGCTCACATTTTTCTGTTTGCTTTTTAATCGCTAAGTTGTTTCCAACTCTTTGAGACCCCATGAACTATAGCTCATCAGGCTTCTCTGTTCATGGGATTTTCCAGGCAAGAATACTGGAGTAGGTTGCCATCCCCTTCTCCAGGAGATCTTCCTGACCCAGGGATTGACTCCCTGTCTCCTTTTCACTTTTCACTTTCATACATTGGAGAAGGAAATGGCAACCCACTCCAGTGTTCTTGCCTGGAGAATCCCGGGGACGGTGGAGCCTGGTGGGCTGCCATCTATGGGGTCGCACAGAGTCGGACACGACTGAAGTGACTTAGCAGCTCCTTCATTGCAGGTGGATTCTATGAATCTGGGCACATCCACCTGGGGATGCTAGTGGTAGAGTCCCCTTGCCAGTACAGGAGACACAAGAGACGCAGGTTCGATCCCTGGGTTGGGAAGATCCCCTGAAGAAGGAAATGGCAAGCTTCTCAGTATTCTTGCCTGGAACATTCTAAGGACAGAGGAGCCTGGTGGGCTACAGTTCACAGGGTCACAAAGAATCAGACATGACTGAGTGACTGAACACATACAGCAGATATTTTAAATCAGTCAGAAAGCAGATTAAATACATGTATTTCTGAATTTGTTTCTATATAGCCCTGTCATTTGAGCATTAGGAAAAGTCTCTGAAGAAGTAATTTTTTTATCTGCAGGAAGTAATCAGAAACCAGCCTTGGGTGTTTCAATGAGGATAACATTGACTCCACTCTTCCTATTTTAAAAGCTGTATCCTTAGGATACAGAAAGAAGACAGAAATCACACCAGTTATTTTAACAGAGAAAATGCAATGGAAAGCATTACTAGCAAGATACTGGAGAACCAAAAAGCAAAAAGAGTCAGGTATCATGGCAATGGCACCCACAGGACACAGCTGCTAACCCTGGGACTGACTGAGGAGTTAAGGAAAAAGGTCGGAATGATTTAAACTCAGAAGCTTGCAGAGTGGGTTCCTCAGACTAGAATTCAGACCTTGGAGGAGGGGTAGCTGTTGAGATAACGCAGAACTTTAGGAGAGGGTCCACAGGGAGCTGTGACCCAGACCCGTGAGGGAAGGAGGGGGATTCCCTGTTGACGGAGGTCATGTCTCCAAAAGCGCATGAAAAGGCTGGTTCTCCAAGGTTTAGAAAACCAGTACACTAGAATCATCTGGATTCAATTGCTGCTTCTGGAAGGAGCTGCTGCTGCAGGGGTGAAGTAGTGTTGCTGCGGCGACCCTGACAGAAGCAGGAACCAAACAGGAAGGGGAGCGTCTCCTCTTGCTCCCCAGCCTCGTTGTCTCCCTCTATTGCCCACTGGCAGAGTCTAAAGGAGCCAGCCAGTAAAGGACAAAGCGATTTGTAGATCACAGCATCACAAAGCAGAAACAGTTCACAGAGAGTGAACTGGTGGTTGCCAGAGGAGTGGAGGTGGGTGTGGGAGGCTGGGCGAAAGAGGTGGAGGGGATTAAGAGATGCAAACTCCCAAATATACAGCATAAGGAATGCAGTCAATAATACTACAGTAATTTGTATAGTGACAGATTGCTACTGGACTTGTCATGGTGAGCATTTTATAATGTATCCAATTGTGGTGTCACTGTCATACTTTATTGTACATTTGAAACTAATACATCAACTACACTTCAATGAAAGAATGGAAGCGTGAGTTTAAAGCTAAGACACTAGCTTAATAGCACAATGCTGCTGCTGCTAAGTCACTTTAGTCGTGTCCGACTCTGCGCGACCCCATGGACAGCAGCCCACCAGGCTCCCCCGTCCCTGGGATTCTCCAGGCAAGAACACTGGAGTGGGTTGCCATTTCCTTCTCCAATGCATGAAAGTGAAAAAATAAAGCAAAGTTGCTCAGTCGTGTCCGACTCCTAGTGACCCCATGGACTGCAGCCCACCAGGCCCCTCCGTCCATGGGATTTTCCAGGCAAGAGTACTGGAGTGGGTTGCCATTGCCTTCTCTGAATAACACAATAGTAGCAATTAAATTCTGTTTTTCTCAAAATAATTCCTACTTGAGTGGAATTCATAAATATACGTATATATGAGATAGAGTCACATTTATTTCTTGGCTGTGTCCCTCCTGTCATGCGTATCTCCATAAAAATGACCCTTCTTATGTTCACCCTCAAATCATTTGGAATGTCACTCATGAAACATATTTGTCAAATTAGCTATTAATTAAACAAAAACATAGTTGTATACTATTGGATTCAAATTTTTAAGCTTCGCAGGGTGAAATCTTGTCTAGGGAACTGACAGAGGCATGGGTTACTTATTCAGAAGTAACTTTAAGATGTTCAGTCTTTGGGTCCAAATTTAATGGTAGCTAGAAATGGTGACTGTTGTGGGCCATGATGTAAGGTATAATTGATTAATTCTGAAATGATTTTTTATTAATATACAAGAAGAGATGCCACTATAGATGCCACTAAGAATTCCACTATTCCATATGAGTTCTATGGAGGAGGACATAGCCACCCACTCCAGTATTCTTGCCTGGAGAATGCTATGGACAGAGGAGCATAGTGGGCTACAGTCCACAGGCTCATAAAGAGTCAGACACGACTGAAGCGACTTAGCACACACGCATATGAATTCTATGTAAAGGAATAAGGGAAAAGAAACTCATAGGGTCTACACATTGTTGATTTGATTGACTTCAAAATAAAAAGCTCCAAAGGTTTAAGAATACAAGGTAGGGTTTTTTCCTTTTCTTAATACTCAATATGAACATTAGACTGCATTTCAAATAGGAGTGCATAAATAGCAAAACTTTATAAAGTCATCATTTACTTAATGTGAGAGAGTCACACCCAGCAAAAAGCTTCCTAAAAGTCCAACAAAGTCCCACCAGTAAAGGGTTTCTTTGTGGGGAGACCCGGGTAGGGGTCCCCAGACCTCAGCCCTTTAAGTCCAACCTGACATCTTTATTTTAGCATATGGATTCCTGCTTTACCCCATTTCTACCTAAAAATTCTGAACAATAGGGGATGGCAAGGAAGGAGGGAGAGATAAAGGAAGCAAGAGAAAAGGAGATCCAAATTCAGAAATGTAAAGCTCTTAAGCAATATAAGCTCATCAATTAATGTTCAGTAAACATTCCTTTCTCAGTAAAATTACTTTAAACAACAGTGCTCTAGTCAATGGCCATCACCAGAAAACATCAGAGGGTTTGAAACATTTGGCTTCCCCTCCCTTTGTAATCAGCCAACTTCGTTATACTTTCTGCTTAGTAATTATAGATCTTATTAACAGAGATGGGTTTAATAACATAAAAATAATAGGCATGACAAATTGCATGCTCTCCCAAGAGACCAGAGATTTATGTCATTTCATATACCAATATGAAAACATGACTTTTGTTTAACCCATGTACTGACATTCTCTAAATACAGTGAAATGATACAATTTAATAGGAACGTAGGCTGCACAAATCCTTTCTGAGAAAATGCTGTTTTATCCCTGCTTTGAGGAACTGAAAATGATGTATCATACTCACGCATTTAATATTTCTTTCTCCCTACACAAGAGTCAATTCATGTATAACCAACACAGAAATATGCTACCCTCTAGGAATTTTTAAAAATACCTTTTCGGGTTTTGTTATAATGGTAATGGTGCTCATTGTAGAAAAGTTGGAACCACAGAGAAAAGCATAAAGGATCCCATAACCTAAAAATTACCACTTGGTAGTATTTTGGTTTATTTAATTCCTGTAGCTTTATACATACATATTTTGCATAGCTGAGATAATTTTGTACCCATTGCATACTGCTTTTTTCATTTAACATAACCTTGGGAGCATTTTCTTTTCATAGACATCTTGATAAACACACTTGTAATGAGTCTATCTTCCACAATAACTGCACAGTAAGTTACTTCATCATTTCTCTGTCGAGGAATGTGTAGATGATTTACTTTTTCACTGTTATCAGGAATACTTGATAAATAATCAGGCACATTTATCCTGTGAACTAGGACCCAGACTTTTGAGGAGGGAAGGGTGTTTCCTGTTGACCGAAGCCATTTCTCTTAAATCAAGAGTTTTTAAGAAAATAGTCCTGGCAAGATTATAAGGTCAAAGACTATAAAATTTAGAGGCCTTAGTATATACTAACAAATTGCTTTCCAGAAATATTCCCAAGTTACACTCTACTAGCAAAGTTCAAGAAGGCCCACTTCACTATGTCTTTGGCAACACTGAGTATTAATATTTTTTAAGGTGAAATGACTTCTCAGCAATCATCTGTATTTGAACATTTTACTCCCAAAGCATTTTAACTCAATGCAAATGCACAAACATACATTTTTTGTAGAATACCTCCTGCTAAATTGGCAAATCCTCCTATTCTGAATACTTATAGGAAAAATGCATCATTTATCATTTTAAACTTGAAGGTTTTTCGTTCTCTGATTGAAAAAAAAAAAAAGCACTGTTTGGGAGTTCCCTGGTGGTCCATTGGTTAAGATTCCAGGCTTTCACCTGTGTGGCCCGGATTCAGTCCTCGGTCGGGGAACTGAGATCCTGCAAGACAAACAGTATGGCCAAAAAAAAAAATTTTTTTTAAAGGAACTGTTTATTTAACATTAAATCATAACTTTAAAAAATCTTTGGATAAGGACAGTTGGTCCTTTTTATAAGTCAAAAAGACTTCAGTATATTAGTAAATATAGAAGTATATACTCAGAGATGCCCAAAAAAATCATGATTCATAGTTTGGCAGAAATGTATTTATCCACTGGGAGGAATAATTTTAATATCAGAGGAAAGACTTCTGTGAATATACAATTAAGGAAAATAATTTGCTTTTTGCATGTCCATGGCAATGATTGCCTCTTTCAATCAGGCTTTTTCCTCATTGATTTCTCCTGCATGTCTCCCGTGCTTTGAAGCTACACCTTAACATTAGCAGAGAATTGACTTTTCTTCTTAACTCTCTAGTTACAAACATCATCTCATTAGCTCACAAGTCTGCTTCTTACCAGGCTGAAGTTTATTTTTAAGAAGTATTTCAACATTAAAATGATGTCAAGTTTCAAGAATTTAAATACACCCTAGTGAAAGAGTTTGGATGAGAAGGCAATGGCCAACAGAAGCTAAGACAATTTCTGGCCAAAGTTTACCCAGTGGGATGCAGGAGGCCTGGCACAGTGCTCCACTTTAGCCCACGTGGACTTGAATAATAATAACATTTCCTAAGGACATGATGTGTGTATACTCTATGCTTCTCTCTACATTATTTCTAAACCATCTTGTCATCTAGGTGTTAAGTATTATCATTCCCATTTTATAGATGAAACTAAAGCTCAGAGAGGCTAAGAATCTAAGCCTAAGATTAGAGCCTAAGTCTGTCTCATTCCAGAGTCTAAACATGCATTTATTTTCTTTGTAGTTTTAATAAAATGTGTGTATCTGTGTACGCCCAGTCATGTCTGATTCTGCGACCCCATGGACTGTAACCAGGCTCCTCTGCCTATGGGATTTTCCTGGCAAGAATACCAGAGTGGGTTGCCATTTCCTTCTACAGGGGATCCTCCAGACCCAGGGATGGTGCCAGTTGGTCACCATTGGCCCAACTGGGAAGCCTACAAACAGTGCGTAGAAATATGTACCACCAGAAAATGAGCACTATTCTCCTGTCAGCTTATCTGTATCTTAGAAGCCCCCACGTACTACTCCGTAAGGCATCTCCCCCACTTCCCAGAAAGCCACTCTCCTGAATTTTGTCATTCATTTGCTTTCTTTTCTTCTAATAATTTTACATGTCTATATCCCTAAACACTATATTTTTATTTTGTTTGCTTTTATTTTATCTATTTGGAAACCATGAATAATATCAGTCTCAGAAAAATTTCCTTGTCATGGATTAATCATAGATCTCTTACTATATCTATAGTTCTAGAGTTTTAAAATCAGAGTAAGTAGAAGGCCTAGATTCATACTTTTAAGGTAGGATCGCCAGATTTAGCAAATAAAAGTATAAATAACAATTCAGCATGCATAACACACAGAATGTCTGTGACATATGCAGCTTCCCTGATGACTCAGACAGTAAAGAATCTGTCTGCATTATGGGAGACCTGGGTTTAATCTCTGGGTCTGGAAGATCCCCTGGAGAAGGGAATGGCTACCCCCTCCAGTATTCTTGCTTAGAGAATTCCATGGACAGAGGAGACTGGTGGGCTACAGTCCATGGGGTTACAAAGAGTTGGACACGACTGAGCGACTAACACTTTCACTTTCATATTTTAAAAGCATTTATTTCTTATCTGAAACTCATTTAACTGGGCATCTTGTATTTCATCTTGCAACTCCATTTTAAGAGGACTTATATCAATCTCAGCAGCTGAATACCAAGTGCCTGCAACCCTGGTTGGTGGGGGTGAGGTAGTCAGCACTGTTGTAGTGGCTCCCACAACATGGTGGGAATTACACGGATTCTTAACTTAGAAGACACAGGTCCTAATTTCTACTCTACAGGTTTTAATGGTGTGTGAGTTCTGTTGGTATGTGAATTTGAACAAGTCCCTTAAACTTCCTGAGCTTTGATTTTTTCATCTGCATGAAAGGCTTCCTTTAAAAAGTGAAATTCTCATCTATTATAAGAGAAATTCAGACTCTAACACTTAGACTTGATAAACCAAGAACTATTAGCATAAGCACATTCCTTACAGGTATGTGGGGGACCTGGTCATTTAGAATTCCGAATGATCGCCTCTGGGTTGCAGAACCAGGGGTGAGTGTCGGGAGGGGTAGAGAGGGAGAGCTGCTGCTTATGATCAGATCAAACATCTCATGTTTTTAACATCAACCTTCCTTTGGAAAATTTATAATTGTTAAAGTAGAAATCGAATGGGGAAAAAACTGAGTTTTAAGATAATGAACTTGTGATGATCGTAAGGCCTCTGTCTTAGAACTGAGGACACAATGAGAATGTATGTGTAAGAAGTCTAATCCCAAAGCTGATATCATGCCTGTCTCTTTAGAGAAAGGAAAGGAATGCCGACACCGTGCTGTCCCTGGAGAAACTGAGTAATAGCAGAATATCCCTGGCATCTCTTGATAGATCACTCAACCTTGACTGGCCAGCGTCTCCTGGTTAATCTTTCTGGTTCAATGCTCAGAAGAATACAGCACCCCTGAAGGACTTTTTAAGGATTTTTTTTTTTTTTTTTTTGGCCAATGATGATTTCAGGTTACAGAATTTTATTCCAAACGAAAAAAACTCCTCCTAGGCTTCTGATGCAGGGCAGTGTCTTGAAGAAGATAAGGTGCCCCTCCCAACTTTGTCTCTAAAATAATGTAGGCTTTTGCTGCAGCTCAAACGAGGAACTAACTGCTGGGAGCTGTGGGACTGGTGTCAGAAATGACCAGGTGTTAAGCAGCTTAAGAGAGCAGCAGCGCCTTCTGGGGACACTCAGGGGATATGCATTGATGTGACTGGTACTGCATCCCGGGAAAGGACTTCCTCAGGCTGAGGTCTGCCCTCTAGTGGCTGCAGATGATAATTTCTCTCCGCTTGTTTCTCTCCTCCATGATGGAGAACTTTGAGCGCCAAGTAACTGAAGAAGTTAATTAGGGAAATAGAAACAAGAAACAGGTCAGACAGCACAGGTCACTGAGATGTGGGTGAGAGACTGGGTTTCCACTTCTGTGGATGCCTCTCCTCTGAGCTAGTGCTTCTCTAGAAATTAGAAACATAAGGCTAATGACAGAAAGCAAACATGCATTTGAGTTAAAAGGACTGACTTTCATTCTAATATTTTCGTTCTGGTGAATTTGGAGTGCTTCATGAAATGATGATAGTAAATGGTAATTTAGTGTCCCCTGTCATCTCCCAAATGGTTTAGAAATTTTTACTCATTTGTTACACCTCTCCTTCCAGGAACCAGTGTTCCAACCCACCTTTCAAAGTCATAATCACAGAATGATTTTCAATTGGAATAGATATACATGATCCTCATCTACCAGGAAAATTAGGTATTCTCTCCATGATACAAATTTAAGACCTAAGCAGGATCTGTTCCCGTAATTCAGTGCTTTGCACATAACAGGAATTCAGTAGAGAATGCTGGAAAGAACGAAGGTCTTAGGGGATAAGCAGGGCCTGGAACCCAGATATTCTGCCACCTAAAACGGTGTCCCTTTCACCACACCAGGACAGTAGGATTTCTGGTGAGACGTGGGCAATCCGCTTGATTGAAACACTGGTAGGTTTTCGTAACAGGAAGGGGTTTGTCAGGGCCAGGAAGAGCAGGAGAGACAGACCTTAAATAATTACCTAAATAATGATCTTCTTACAGTTAACTGTGTTAGGAAGAAAAAGTACAAGGCACTGTCAGAGTGAATGACGGGTGACTGAACCAATAGGAAAGGCCTCTCTGAAGAGGTGACCCTTGAGCTGAGCCTGAAGAATGAGTGTGTGTGTGTGTGTGTGTGTGTGTAGTCGCTCAGTCATGTCTGACTCTTTGTGACCCCATGGACTGCAACCTGCCAGGCTCCTCTGTCCCTGGGGATCTTCCAGGCAAGAATACTGGAGTGGGTTGCCATGCCTTCCTCCAGGGGATCTTCCCAAGCCAGGGATGGAACCTAGGTCTCCCACATTGCAGGCGGATTCTTTACCATCTGAGTCACCAGCGAAGCCCGAAAGATGATTAGAACTCAACAGACATAGACTATGGATGTAGAGCCTGGAAAGAAGGGGATTGGTTAAAGTTGTGCTCCAGCCAGAGGAACCATCACAGCAAGATCCTGTGCACTTTGCCCTCCACCCCCAGGCCCTTTTTTTTCTGAATGTGGACTTTGTCCTTGCTTGAAATTCCCCAGCTGGAGGCCATCTGCTCTTCTTTCAGGATTCTGTTCAAGCCTCTTCCTCTTTGAAGCTTTTGCGGACTCTGGGGAACGTTAGACACTCTGGCCACCGTGTGCCTTGCTCATTCCTGGCACATCATAGGAATTTGTGAAATCTTCACTGAGTATCTAGTAAATAAGTGTAACAGCACATTATTCAGTAACTTTTTGTAAATATTTAGCCCATCTGCAGACTCTGAGCCTGCTAGAAGCATCCATCCAGGGCTGGATCTGCAGTCCTTTTTAATGTTAGTTAAATGAATGTACGAGGCTAAGGCACTGGGGCTGTGATAACAGAAACCTTGGAATTGAAGTTTCAGCGTCAAGTGAGGTGAAATCATGGAAGGCCTTAACTGTTGTTCGAAGGAGGCTGGACCTTGTATAGGATGTGGGAAGATACTGAGAGTGCCTGACCAAGACCCTGGCTGTTTAGACTTATGCTTTATGAAGGTAACTGTCATCAGACTGCACACAGGCGAAAGTGGGGAGAAATTGGAGAGCTGGAAGCCGGGTGGGAAGTCCCCTAGATGAGTGGGAGTAGCAAGAGACAGGAGGGAGGGGACCCAGGAAGGGAGAAACGGCCACATCAGGACCTGAGAACTGATTTCCTGTGGGAGAGTCACTCTGGGGCCTCTACCACAAGAGGCTGTCTATAATGCCTCCCAGGAATTCTCCAGAGGAACACGAGTTTTCTAGTTAGGTAATTAAGAAATAGTATGTTGTCCAGAGAATAGCTGAATGCCCTAGGTAATTTCTCCAATTTCGATTTAGCAAAAGGGTGACGTAGTTATGCCATATATATATTATATATATTATTTTTATATATATGTACATATATATGTATATGTATTGGTTACTGCCCACTAGATAACCATGTAACAACATCCCAGCAACATCAGTAGCCTAAATGACTTCTGGAACCTTCATCATATCATCTCCTAGCTTCTGGCTTCCCTTTGATCACTAGAGTTAATATTTCATTTTCATTGCTCCATCCCCCTGCAGCTTTAATTATCAGTATGGTTGAAAATGCTATGGGTTTATTTGTTCACTGAAAGTAAATAAAAGGAAAGGAAAACGGAGCATACAGAAAACTCACACAGTTTATTACAAATTTTACACCAGAAGTCAGGAAATAGAAAATTTAAGATTCTCAAGGCATGTGAATATTAATTTATCTACTCTGCATATGTTTTAAAAGATGTTTCACATCTAATCCTGAATACAAACTATCATCCATAATGTGGGTAGGTTAACATTACCATAATTTATCTTTTGATTTTTTTAACTTCCTGAACAATCTTTATGAGTGACCAGGTGGCTCAGATGGTAAAGAACTGGCCCACAATGCGGGTGACCCGGGTTCAATTCCTGGGTCAGAAAGATCCCCTGGAGAAGGGAATGGCAACTCACTCCAGTTTTCTTGCCTGGGAAATCCCACAGACAGAGGAGCCAGGCAGACTACAGTCCATGGGGTCTCAAAGAGTTGGACACAACTGAGCGACTTCACTTTCTATTCTGTATACCCCCAAACATTTATGAGGACTCACTATATGTCAGCTTCTGTACTTTACTTCTTTATGTATCTAAAACTTTAATTTTGCAAAACTCCTGCAGGATGCTGTACTATTACCTCCATTTTGCAGTTGATGAAACAGGCTCAGAGTGGCTCAGTGACTTGCCTGAGACCACACAGCTCTGGACACTGTTGGGAATTCAAATCTGCTTCACTCCAAGCCTCCCCACCCTGCTGCCTCTAAGACTGAACCAGAGCAGATTGGCTTTAGTATAGCAACGCAACTCTATGGAAATGCTGATACGAGATGACACATTAGTCGCTCAGTCGCGTCCAACTCTTTTCAACCTCTTGGACTATAGCCCGCCAGGCTCCTCTGTCCGTGGGATTTCCAAGGCAAGAATACTCAGTGGGTAAACATTCCCTTCTCCAGGGGATCTTCCCATCCCAGGAATCAAACCAGGTCTCCAGCATTCCAGGCGGATTCTTTACCATCTGAGCCACCAGGGAAGCCCTGAAAATGCGAAAGTTTGTCCTAAGTGGGCAAGAAGAATTAAAGCTGTCTTTTATGCTATCCTGTGGTCAAAGCAGAGAACAAGCCTCAGTACGCTTAACAGTTTCAACAAGCACGGTAAAACCACCACCAAGGACCCCGGCTTTGGAATCATTTCCTCTTTCTAATATAACTGTTTCTCCAAAGGTTATGGCCCTGTGTCAAATGTCATTGGACATTATGTTGCAGGAAAATGGGGCACGAGAAAATGGTCATGTCCCAGGTGTGTGCCTGGGACAGGCCGCCGGGTGAGGAGTCTTGGCTTTGCGCAGAAAGGACTTTAAGCGTCAGCCATAGTAAAGTGAGTGCGAGTTTACTTAGATTACACCTTCCACAGACAGAATGTGGGCCGTCCCAGAAAGTGAGAAAGCTGAAGCATAGGGTGGTTAGTTTTCATGGGCTGGTGATTTCATAGGCTTCCCAGTGGGTGGATTATCCCAACTATTTTGGGAAAAGGGCAAGGATTTCCAGGAATTGGACCACTATCTACCTTTGGCCTTTTAACGGTTGGCCTCCAAACTGTCCTGGCGCCTCTGGGTGTGTCATTTAGCTAATGCATTATAATGAGGGTATAATGAGTTTCCACTTTCTACTGGAAGTCGAATCTTATGCCATCTGGGGCTGAGCGGTTCTAACCAATTTATGTCACATCCTCAACAGCTCTGTCTTCAAAGGTCATGCCCTTCCCTCTTCCCTCCCATCTCCATATGATGGTGACAGTATTTAAAGCTTCAGTGAAATGTTTCATAAGAAATGTCGCACTTTACAAATAAACCTTTTCCTCTGTGTTCATGATGATAAACTTGTGCAGAGCAATTCTCCCAAGCATTTAAAGGTAATTGATTACTTGTTAATATTTACAACCACCCTACAAGTGGTTTGGAGATGAATGCTGCTATTTGTATTTTCTTTTCCTGTGATGACTAACATTTCAAAAAGTTAAGAAGTCCTAACTGGACCCTGAAATTAAATGCTGGTCTCTGGCTCCAAGCCCAGTGTACTTTTGTGGCCTCAAAGATGATCCTTTACTAATAAGTCTAAGAAAATAATAAGAATAGATATGTCCCTTAAGGCTTCAGGCTAAAATTGCTGCCCTATCTTCCTTCCTGCCTCTGAAGTTATGAGGAAGGGGACTCGTGGCTTCTTGTGCTCCTGTGTACATCTTGGGGCCGGACACAGACTGTCACCATTGTGACCTTTGGGTCCTCACGACCGCACATGTGGTTGGTGTTCTTACCTCCATTTTACAGGCAGGAAAACAGAATCTCAGAGACATTAAGGAAATTTCCCAGCCTTACTCCCCTGAAAAATCTCAGCTCCAGGGTTTAAACCCAGGTCAAGCCAAGCCTGTGCTTATCCCACCCTTTCTGTCCCACCTCTCTTACTCCTTAAAAAAAAAAAAAAAAAAGTTCTGACATCTATCAGGAAATTTTAGAAACAGGCGTGAGAAAATACGAATAGTTAAAAATTCACAGATTACTGCCAGTGCTTATTTTAGTATTCCTGCCAGATCTTTAATTAGAAAAGCAAGCCTGTTACATTGTCAGATTGGCTTGTTTGAGATTCCCCATCTCCCCAAGCCTCCACTCTGCTGGAGGTGAACACTGCTAAAAGGTGGATGTCCTGGCACACCCAGCTGTGCGTTCATGTGTGATCAGGATTTGCTTTCATATATGTGCTCCTGTTTGAAGAGGACGTTCCAAACATCATAATTTTACATTTTAAATAGGAAATCCATAATCCCACTAAGAAGCAACATCATCTTTTCTTTTTTTGGACGTGAAAGTTCAGGATGGATGTTGTGATTCATCTAATAGACTAACATCTCTCATTTCTTTCCCCAGAGCATACCTGCATTATGACAGACACAGATGTGCTGGGAGAATGCTAAATGGGTTTGCTCCTTTTTAAAGGAACATAGATACAAAGCTGATCAGGAAAGGTTAGCAGGCAACCACTGGCATCAAAAAGAGAGGGAAAGAATCAGAATCCAATCTTCTTCTCTTGTCAAGTATTCTTGACAAGCATTTCTTGTCAAGTATTTTGTATCCGACTTTGTAACACACAGAAGCAGCCTTTATTGTTAAAAAGTATCTTTCAAAGGTAGCCTTAGGATATTATCTTCCGTGTAGATTCTGTCAAATTTGTTGCTTTCAAACTCAATAGATCCCAACAGAATTGAAATGATAAAGGACAGACAACCAAGTTTTAAGCAATTACATTATCTGACACTCACATGTGCCTTTTTTTAAAAAACCTGCTATTAGAAACTGTAAATAAACTCAGGCTGTGGTACATCAACAAAATACAGGGAAGTATAGACTGTCTCTGATTTTTAAAATAGGTAACTTACATGTAAAATTCACACAAGTATTCACTGTGTCATCTTCTCCACTTTCATATCCCTCGGGATCCCCAGTGACAATGCTGTGATATACAATAAAGAGGGTTCAGGAGCAGAAGGAAGGAAACAGTATCGTGAAGAGAAGCTCTAGTGTTGGGGAGCTGACTGCAGGATGGTGAGCTGGAAAATCATGGCCTTGGGAGTCAGAGGAGCTGGCTTTAAAAATCAGCCTTACTGCTTAGCACCATATCACCTTAAACAAGTCATGTAACCTCTCTGAGCCTTAGTTTCTGAATATATTAAACAAGGACAGTAATACACACCATGTGAGATTCTTGAAAGAATTAAATGAGATGATACGTGCAGCCATAACTGAAGCCATCACCCACGTGATTCAGTTCCGGAAGAAACAGAATTTAAAGGATAAACATCATGGAAAAGTAATTCCAATTTTATTTGTTTCTCCAGCATTAAAGGCAGTCCGGTCATAAGCAGTTGCAGTATTTCTCATAGCTGCCTGATGTTTCTACCTGATTCACCTGTGTCCTTGGCATCTGGAGTTTCCTATTTCCTACCGAAGAACATCCTCCACCCTGCCTTGCTTTTTCTGTCACTCCCACTCCACCTCCCATCTCTTTCCCAGACTTCATTACAAAGGTGACTTGACTTCTTTTGAAAAGTCCCTTCTCTTTAACTCCAGGCTCTCCAACTTTGTGTTTCTCTGGTCATTCTGCATCACAAGTATTGAGAAACCATTCTGAAAAAGAAAGACCAGTGGTTTGGTTTGGAAGATCAGGTTGGCAGATAAGAAGGTTTAAATGAATCGGGAAATTATGGGCTTTTTCTTCATCGATATGGGAGAGTGATGTGGTAGAAAATCGGCCAACATTCCAAGCTGATAATTTTCACCTGTAATTTATGTAAAGAAAGAGGCACAGGGTGTGCTGCTCAGTCGTGTCTGACTCTTTGTGACCCCATGGACTGCAGCCCACCAGGCTCCTCTGTCCATAGGATTTCCCAGACAAGAACACTGGAGTGGGTTGCCATTTCCTTCTCCATGGGATCTTCCCAACCCAGGGATCAAACCCACGTCTCCTGCATTGGCAGACAGGTTCTTTACCACTGAGCCACCAGGAAAGCCCAGCACAGGGTCTGGCACAAAGCAAAATCTCAACAGTAGTCTGTCCTCTTCTATTCAGTTGGGATGCAAGGAAGAGCTAGAGGCTGGCCAGCTGTCTGTCTGTCTCCATATGGTCTGTCTTTGTGACTGACTTGGCCTTTCTTCCAGCATGACTATCACGGGGGGTCAGACCCAGGTAGAAGCTACAAGCCCCTTTATGAAGCAGCCTCAGAATTTACACAGGCACCAAGTTTGCAAGCTAAAAGAAGCAAGTCTTAAGACCAGCCCAGATTCAAGGGGAAGAAACTGCAGAAGGGCATGGAAACTCAGATGCGAGGTGGATTGGGGGCCATCTTTGGAGCCCACCTAGAACATAGCCCACTCAACTCCCCAAAACAGTTATTCCTCATTTTGGAAATTTAGAAATATTCTGGTCCACACTACAGTTAACTTTCTCTGAGGAGTGGAGAATTTGGGTTAGATTGGCAGCCTCTTACATTAAGTAAGCAAAGTTCAGTGTGAGAACACCCAGTCCCTTCCTTCCTGGAGAGACAGTGTGGCCCTAAAGTCAAGCTGTTGAATTCGACTCTTGACTCCACCCTACACTCTAGTTTGAGCTGGTTTTGCATCCTAGCGTTTCCAGCCTGTAACTACGAGAAGACACTCTAAGGGAACACCTTAAGCTCACCGAGGAATTGTAGACAGTTGGCAGTAGTTTCAAAAAGCATAGGTAGCATAGTTTTTAAAGTGGATATAGTGAATAAATGGCAGTTTACTGGCAAGTAAATTTATGGACAAATGAAACTTGCACTTGTTTGGATTTTTTGGCTGTGCTGGGTCTTAGATGAGGCACGAGGGAATCTTCATTGCTGCATGCAGGATCTAGTTCCCTGACCAGGGATTGAACCTGGGCCCCCTGCATTGGGAGCATGGAGTCTTAGCCACCAGACCACCAGGGAAGTCCCACACTTATTAGGACTCATGGCATGTCCACTCTTTTTGTCTTTGGCTTCACTGGGATATGAATGCAAAGCGGCACCCAACTTGCCCTAAACTTTTTCAATTCACTTTATTATATTAGTAGGAATTCAAGAAATAACATATTCTTTTGAGTGCACAAATATAACCAAAGCTTTGCAGACAAACGCAATAAAATCTGCTAAGTAATCCTGGGAAGCAGGGCCTGCTGGGGAGACTGGTTTCTGAAATGCCTGGGAGACAGTGGAAGACCCTGCTCACCAAATGTTTACAGGGAGGAGGCAGACAGGTTTCACTAGTCTTTCAGCAGACATTTAGAAATCAAATAACAAAAACATCAAAAGGATCCAGAGACTTCCTAGGTTTGGCCATGGGTGGGGTATTAGGGGAGCTTCCCTGGTGGCTCAGCTGGTAAAGAATCCGCCTGCAATGAGGAAGACCTGGGTTTGATCCCTGGGTTGGGAAGATCCCCTGGAGGATGGCAAGGCAACCCCCTCCAGTATTCTTGCCTGGAGAATCCCTATGGACAGAGGAGGCTGGTGGGCTGCAATCCATGGGGTCACACAGAGTTGGACGTGACTAAGCATGCATACCCACTCAGGTTCATGATACAGATAGAGCATGCAAGGGGAAAGAGAGCTGTGTCAGTCAGGGTTCTTTGTGTCAAGTGTCTGAAATCAACTCTGGCCAACTTGAACAAAAGGGATACAGGATACAGGGTTGATTCCGAACAGATAGGCCCAGGCACCTCCAGAAGACCTACATGGTCTTGTTTGAACATCCCCACGAGAAAGGATGAACCAGCCCAACCATTTTCAGTCTTTTCACCACTAAGAAGAATGACACCAACAATCCTGGCATGGGTTAGTTTACTTGGCCACTGGCCAGAGAAGAGATGACCACTATTTAAATATATCCCATTTGAATACGCCCAGTGGGAGAAAGGTGATTCTTCCAAATGACTGGTTTTGCCCCAGGAAAGTAAAAGGGTGTTAGACGGCCGAAAGCAACATGTATCTATTACAAAAGTCAACATTGACTCGCCAGAAGAATAATACCTGTAGTGAAATGAGGGGTCTTTTCTTAGAATAATCAGGCAGGTGGTTGGAGGGCAGGGTGTGGGCTGGGCAGTAGTGTGCTGCTGTGCTGCCAGAAATGGCTTATTTTGCCCCAAGAGGCTAAAAGGCAGTTGAGAAAGAGGAATAATTACAGTCTGAGACAACCTTTGAGAATAATCTTATTATCTTGTACCCTGCTTGATCCTGCAGACTCTCATGGCCAGGTGAAATCCCAGACACAGTGCAAAAATCCCAGACACTCTTTTCCAAAGACTTAAGCACTCTTAGAAAGGAAAGGGCCGCTAGAAAACCCAATGTTAGTTTGAAGAATTAATTCTGCTTGCTTTCCTGTTCATCTCAGTGAGGGTTTGAGTAAAGAGGTGGAGAAGGAGGTTGGTGATTTGGGTGCACTAGCTAAGTCAGGCTGACCTAGGTCAAGTGCAAGGGCTTGGGGCAAACGAAGGTTCAGAGTCCTGGGGAAGAGGAGCCCTGAGGTGGAGGGGGGCCATTAGGATTGACCCTCCTCAATACGCGTATCATGGTTCCCCACTCCCCACCCAGAACTCGGGCTCCGATTGTCATTCAGCCACCTTAAGGGTTAAACCAGCAACCTGTAGAAGCATCCTCGAGACTAAATGACCGTTTGTAACTTTGCAGTTGGGGCAAGATGCATCTTGGGTTTCTAAACACTGACATAAACCTCAGGAGCATGGTTTTTTCAGCCGGGGTATTGTCTATAACGCATCGTTTAGACTCTGTGATTTTTTGTTGGTGGCATTTATTCTGAGCGACCTGGCCTGGGGAGTTCCATCATCAAGCAAACATTCATTTCTCATGCATGTAATTTGGTTAAGCCCTTAATGAGGCACAGTGGCTTTTATCATGTCTGCCTCGCATCTTTATTTAGTCTGACTGATTAACTAACTGGCTCAAACCCCCTGCCTCTGTGGAGTACAGATAAACAAGGGCTTAACTGACTCAAGGGGTACCTTACAGTCTCCCGAGGGGCCGTGAGAGATGTGGGGTGTTCCTCTGAGGTGGTCCCATCAGAGGGCGGTCTGCCGGGGAGCTGGAGGCTAAGGGGGAAAGAGGGGAGTCAGACTGCCCAGGTCAGAGCACTGCTGGAGACAGGGGGTGGGCAGGGGGCCTCCGGGCCTCTGCAGAAGATCCTGCCTGCGCCCTGTTAAATAGAGCATCCTTCCCTTTTCCCTTAGTTTGTCCGCCAGCTCCCTGCCCCACCCCCCAGGAGAACCTAAAAGCAGAAGAGGGCAGAGGAGCAAAAGTGAAAGCCCAGCCCAGTCCTCATCCACTTGTCCATCTTCCTCTCCTCTGAGGGTCCAGAGAGCCTGGGCCAGGCCTGTGCCAGGAGGGGAGGACTGGAAGTGGAGATTTAAGCTGGACTGGACTGTGCGTGTGTGTGTGTGTGCTTGTGTCTGTGTGTGTCATCAAAGTTTCAAGGTCTTTGTGTGCCTCAATGTTTTTGCACTGGCAAACATTGTAGATTTGGAAAATAAGCATGAAGAGCTGTTTTTGGAAGCTGACATCTATGCACCTAGCAGTATCAGCTCATCTGTACACATCATCCTAGCTCAGAACCCCAGAACAGTACTGCCATGAAGAAGCTTGGTAGCTTCCAGACCGCCAGCCTCCGGGCCAAGACAGCAAGGGTGCTGTGGGCTCGCCATCTGGCATTACAGCGACTTAGGTCAAGAGAACCGTAGATAGCGTAGATTATTTGTCGTCGACTCTTCACAAATTGGCTGCTAATAGGAGAGTTCTGCAGAGTCATCTGTCTGTCAGATGAACACCAGGCTAAAGTCACGACCTAGAATTGTGCCTCTAATGTACCATCTAAAAATGAACCAGTTAATTTTACTGCTCAGCAAAACAGAAGACATAGAACTGAAGTATCCGTGGGCAGTAAGTTTAAAATCCAGACTTGCCCCCTTGACTCCATAAGACCGCGATATAAAAACCTACTGAATGCCAGTGCAGGGAACTCTACTGCAACCCACTCATTTCTCTGTGTCTTTAAATTGTGTGTGTAGTTTAAGAATGATGGATATTTCAGTTTTGTGAAAAATGAATAAAAAACACTTTGATATGCTATTTTAATAGCTGGAACTTAAGTTTTCAACAGGATTTATTTATATATATATATATATATAGAGAGAGAGAGAGAGAGAGACACACACACACACACACACACACACACATATATACTTTGGCCACCTGATGCAAAGAACTGACTCACTGGAAAAGACCCTGATTCTGGGAAAGATTGAAGGCAGGAGGAGAAGGGGATGACAGAGGATGAGATGGTTGGATGGCATCACCAACTCGATGGACATGAGTTTGGGTAAACTCTGGGAGTTGGTGATGGACAGGGAGGCCTGGTGTGCTGCAGTTCATGGGGTCACAAACTGTCGGACACGACTGAGCGACTGAACTGAACTGATACATACATACATATATATATGTAAGTATGTTATAATCTTGTTTATTTATTTATTTTTGGCTGTGCTGGGTCTCCAGTGCTGAGTGGGCTTTTCTCTAGCTGCGGCCACAGAGGGCTACTCTCTAGTTTTGGTGCACAGGCTTCTCATGGCGGTGGCTTCTCTTGTTGCAGAGCATGGGCCCTAGGGCACAGGGACTTCAGCAGTTGTGGCTCCTGGGCTTTAGAGCGCAGGCTCAATAGTCATGCTGCACAGGCTTAGTTGCTCCACGGCATTCGGATCTTCCCGAACCCATGTCTCCTGCTTTGGCAGGTGAATTCTTTACCACTGAGCCACCAGGGAAGCCCTCGAAAGGATATATTTAATATCAACCATTGTTGTTTAGCATTTTTACTAAAAGTAGTTGATAAAGCACTTTATGTATAGAGTTTATTGACAAGAAGCCTATCATAAGTATTTGTTTTCTTCTCCCCCACCAAAAATAACTACAAGGTCAAAATTCCAAAGGAAAATTGGTCAGTTTTCCAAAACGTTTGAGAGAGTGAGTAGCGCCTGCCCCCCAGCCCTCCAGACCATGCTCTCTGGTGTTCACTGATGTGGGTGAGTTCTGATTGGGAAGAGCAGTAATGTGTCTGAACCCCCAGAGGGTGGAGGTGAAGACCAAGCGGGGGCAGGACCAGGGGGGTTTATTGACCTTTAACATCCATGGGTTTCTGAGGACACACAGCTGACACTGATCCTCACTTCTGCTCCCATTTCAGCCCCAAGCTATTTTTAGGGCAAAGAACTTGAGACTTTACATTGAAGGCTAAATTTAGTGATGGTGAGACAGAGAGTTAATGGAAACTCTCTCCCCACTCAAAACACATCATCAGGTTTGGGTAAAATGCTAATAGCAGTTAAGGAAGTGACAGTGAAGAGGGGGAAAAAAAAAAGAGGAAGGTTTTGAAGGCTGGATCTGATCCTTGGCTGATTTCCATTTGGCCTGGGGGAGAAGCTCCCAGATCTGATTTGATTGAGGGCTGCGTGAATGAAGATGCAGTAAGGTATTACAAACATTTAGTGGTGATGCCCTGGATTAAAAGATGAAGACAGGATGGTTTATGGTTCCCCAAGGGTAGACAAGGCACTTCAGAAAATCATCCTCAGGACCCACGTCTCCCAGACTGTATCTCACAGGAGTACAAACAAGGGGTGGGGACCATAACCCGTTTCTGACTTACTATCTCCTTCAAGATGCCAGAATATTCTGCTTCGCCAGCTTGGGATAAAATTATTGTTCAAATTAGCCTCCGACTCGCCTATCACTTGAATGGTTTTTCTTCTCTCTGTAGGGTACCTCCCCCATAATAAATCCCAAACCCCAGAGATTGTCTCAAGTCAAAGAGCCAGATTAGCTTTATCTTGGCTAGAGTCAAAATTCAGCTTCAACCCCAGGAGGTTAGAGGATAACTCCTAATTATTAGGTATTGGTTATTTCCTGCTAAAGGCAGCTGGACTCCCAACGAGATCGGCTTTGTGACTCAGACCTCTGCTCACACACAGATGTGCACACAACCGCATACATGCGTGTGTGCAACCTCCACTTCGCCCAAAGTAGCCTCTTTTTTGATAGAATTCAAGCTGCGCTGGGAGCCCAGGTGACCAGCACAAACCTGTCTGCCCCAACTTCCCCCACTCCCCTTTCATCCAAGGTAATCTCCCCGAGGTCCCTCTAGCCTGAAGTTTTCCTGTCATCTGACCTCAGTGAGACAGCTCATCCTCCCTGAGATGTTTTATATGCTGGGTGACTTCGAAGAGGAAGGGGTTAGACACTCTACTGCATCTGCCCTTTCAGAGACTCCAGAGATTTTATGCAAATTTGTGAACCTCTTCCCCACAAGCTTTAAGATCCACCCACCAAAGCGTGTGACACCCTTCCTCTGTAAACAAGTGATGCCTGTTTGCATTGATCTGCATAAAATAAGGGGTCGTGCAAATGATTCTTCCAGAAGACCTGCTCCAAGATGACTTGCTGTCTCCACCATTCCGACCCTGCTGTGCACTTCTCCCAGTAAAATGATACAGACACTTGTGAAGTGTGACCCGCCCCTCCTGAAAATCCTTTCTCAGAGAGTGTGAAGCGGATAAAAGTCAGATGGGGCTTTGGAAAGGTTTCTGGGGATTTCCCTGGTGGTCTGGTGGTTAAGAGTCTGCCTCCCAACACAGGGGTCGCAGATTCCATCCCCGGTCGGGGAACTAAGATCCCACGTGCTGCGGGGCAACCAAGCCCGCCCACCAGCAACTGCTGAGCCCTCGCCCCACAAAGAAAGATCCCGCGTGTCACAGGGATGATCTCACGTGCTGCAGCTAGGACCCCACAAAAGGCTGTTTCTACGGGTGAACCCTGGTGGGCTCTGTGTATCCTGCTCAGACCTCCATGTGTGGAGCGGACTTGGGATGCTGTCTGTCCTCCTGCAGTTCAGCAAGCAGTGCCTTAGTCCTCTGTGTTTGAGGAAGTGAGGCTGGTAATGACCTGGGGTGACTCACTGTGACTAAACACAGAAGCAGAGCATGTCAGCTTGGCCAATGGGGAGGACGGGTTCCCCAACCTGAGCCTTCCTCCTCTCCTTCACACCCGCCTGGAGTCCTCCCAGGTCTCTGATTCACATTTACCCTGGGAAGCCTCTTGTTTCCACGAAAGGGAGTCTCTACCGTGGATCCCAGGCAGGGGCTGTGTAACCCTCTCCCATTCCTCTCCAGAGGGCAGAGGGCAAGGGGGCCTGGCCTGGGCAGGTCCCCTGCTCCCTTACTCTGCTCCTGACCCAGGCAGGCTCTCTCTCTCCTCTGCTCCCTCCCTCTCGGGTCTTGCCAGTCTGTGAAGCCAGGCCAGCCGGGCTCAACCCCCATCAGGAGAGCTATCACGGAGCCAGGCGCTGTTGTGAGGAGCCTCCCGGGCAGGCTGGGCCAGATGCCAAACTTCACCAACCAGTCACGTGCACCTTCCAGGAGTTTGCACCGATGTGCCCAGATTGAAATGTCTTGGGGCGGGGGACGCCTCAACAACTGGCCCCGTCTTGTGACCCTTTCTTCCAAAGCAAAGTTGAGGTGAGTGACCCTTCGTCTGGGCTGTCATCACCACATGTAAACTCTGACCGCCTCCACTCTAGACTAGAGACTCTTCACGGGTTGGGAGGTGCCTTACTGTCCTTCATCTCCTCATCTGTAAAATGGGGAAAAGAACACAGGTAGCGTGCCTAGAATCCTGCCTCATGAGGTCTCAGTGGGTAACAGCCATCCTTGTCATCACAGTAAGGTGCGCCTGGCATCTCGTAGCGCGCCGGGCATGGGCAGGGCCTCAGCAGTCTCTTGCTGAGTAGGTGATGTTACAGAAAATCCCGAGGACTCAGCCTCACAGGACTGAGGGAGACATGGTAGGAAGCAGTGGGCAATCAGGAGAAGGAACCCCCAAATCCATCGCATGCTCAGCCTAAGAGCCCAGCGTTTCCTTCTTCACTGTTGGCCGAGGACCAGTCACAGCCCCACCTACTGTGACACAGCTTGCAGGGTCAGCCAGTATCAAACACAGGCAAGAATTGCTTTTGGTCTTTTTTTTTTTTTTTTTTTTTTTTTTTTTAAATAAAACACTTTTATTCTCTTTAGGAGCAACCCCTCAAAATAATAATTTTGGATTCTGTAGGGCATCTTGGAGACATTTCAGTTAGGTTATTAGGCTCTATTCTTAAATTAAAACGAAAAATCCCTGAAATCAAGAAAATGTAGTGTTGATAACAATCTATAAGAGGAACAGAAAAGAGTTTTATTCCAGCCACACTGAGGACTATTGCCCAGAGACACAAATTCAAGAAGCATCTGGATTGTGTTCCACGGCATTACAAAATAGGGAGGCATATATATAGGCAAAAAAATGCAAATCACAGAGTTGTTTGTCAGGATTAGGATTGAAGCTAGCAAAAATAATGGTGCTTCTTAAGCAAGGATTGGCTGGTATCTGAAATGGTTAAATAACTACAAGGGGAGACCTTGAGACCATCAGGTTGAAGCTGGCAGATGGTATTTTGAAGAGGTCTGGTGATATACTTGAGTTTGACGCAGTTCAGAAAATTCAGGTTCTCGGTGATACAGGAACACATCTGAAACCATATCCACAATGGCCACCCAGCTCCATTCTGGATGCCTGAACCACAGTCTTTTATCTTGTCAGAACAAAGAACATGAAATATCAAATATGACAGGGGTACATTCCTTCAAGGTTTCAAAAGAGACAGATTAACATGTACACAGTAATTCAGTACGGCCTTGGTGTCTGGGAAGGGGCCCTCATCTTCAAAGGAGAACCAGCATGAGTGTCATGGGAAGGTGGGGAGCATTTATCCTATCTTCAAGGAGGCATTCTAAACAATCTGGTAAGTACTGGGGTTTTTTTTTCCCAATGGTGAAAGCAGAGGGGCTGTTCAAATAGCAGGCTGTCCTAGTCAGCATAAGAGGCTTCCCAGGCAGTGCACAACGTTCAAGACAAATCATGTATAAGCCAGGATTCCCCATACCTCAATATGTGAAAATTTCTTCCATCCAGTAGTCCTGGAAGATGCATGAAATATACACACACACATACACACACACCAGAGAATTATAATCTAATTCCTTTGTTGCCTTCTAAACCCCAACAAATTTGTGCCTTCATTTTGTCCATCTGACATCTGATTTTCTCCTATCTCATGTCAAAATTGGGCTTTCCTGATAGCTCAGGAGGGCATGGCAACCCACACCAGTATTCTTGCCTGGAGAATCCCCATGGACAGAGGAGCCTGGCAGCCTACAGCCCAGGGGGTCACAAAGAGTCAAACACAACTGAGCAATGAAGCACAGCACAGCATATCGAGATTATTTTCAGGAGTCACTTAACTTCTCTGAGCCTCACCTTTAAAAGGAAAGGATCAGATGAAACCATCGTTGAGATCTCCTCTAGCTCTAACACAAGTCATTTATTACTATGCTTTTGTGATCTTCACAAGAAAGGACCAGGGTAATCAGGGTGCTTGTTCCGTAAATACAGATTGTTAACACTTAACCATTTAATTTAACAACAGGAAAAAACAAGCAAGTGCATGTATCCAAACATTTGAAGAACCATGTCAATTCTTACTGAATTTATAAAACATAGAAACATATTCTACTTTCAATATAAGGCCCACTTGTGCTCTCACCTCTTTCTTCAGCTTTTCTCTCTTTTGTTCTTGTCGTTTTTTCAGTTCTTTCTGTCGAGGAGAGAGACAGAATGTTGAGGTCGCTGGAGACACATCTGCAGACTGGGTCCTCTGGTTAGATTTTCCGTTCCCCTTACTTCGATCTGAGTTGACAGCAGAGCTTGGGTAAGTCTTGGGGTTGGGTGGTGGCTGAGGGATGTAAGTCAGTGGCTCTTCTGTTGATGAGGGAGCAAGAGCATGTACTTTGGCTACTGGCTCTTCTTTCTTGACTCCACTGACAGACGAATTGGGAGATCTGGGTGACAACTGCTGAGGTTCACCTTCTGTACTATTAGCATTATTAATGGGAGGCAAAACCCCCTGACTCTTAATGTCTTGTAAATTCACAAGTTCAAACTTTCCATCTCTCTCCATTAGGATTTTCCTATCCTTGTTTTCTTCACAATTTCCATCAGTAAGTGACAGGATCACATTTTCTTGTCTAAATTCATTGGAAATACATAACTGTGACAGTTTTCCAGACACATTACTTTCATTTTCAAAATAATTTTTGTAAGTATCACTGTCTTCCAGAGGAGGAACTTCTAAATCAACTAATTTGTCCTTGAATTTAAGTTTGCGTTCCCTTTTATCATTCACTGGTTCTTGATTTTGTAGAAGTCTGTTGGCTTGTATAATTTTCTCCATAATATATCTCCTTAATTCCTCATCCTCTTCCTCCTCCAGGTCTTGATGGCTTTCTAGTTTGGATTCTTGCAAAGAGTTTTCACTATCTGAATCTGATATGGGGTCCAAAGGTTGAATACTTGGTACAGAAATAAAGTCATTTCTTCTCAGTGAAACCTCATCCTTCAAAGATTTATCAGGATCAGAAAGGTGCTTGGTGTGTTCTATTTCTGTTTCATTCTCTTTTAAGTCTTGGTTAATATTCTCTTCATTCCCACAAGCCATCTCCATTATGCTGGCACCGCTTTTTTTCTTTTCATTAATCAACCACTCCAGGTCCTTTTCAAAGTCATCTTCATATTCTCCACTGTCTTTTGAATCAGTATCTTTATTTTCATTCATTTTCTGTTTGTTAAAGAATAATGCTGTGTAAGACGAGCGGCTGGAGTCACAAAGATCGCTTTTGGTCTTTTTTTTTTCCCCCCTAGAAGGAGATTATGAGGGATTGTTTCTTAGACCTATAAAAGGGGGAAATAAGCCTGTAATAGCTAAGTTAGAGACAAAGTACCCAGTATACCTGATAATGAAGCTTGTGTTGCTTCAATTCAGAGGTTTTGAATGAGGCTCTTGTTAGGAGTACTTTTCCTCCTGTGACATCTCCACTGTTTAAAAAAGTTGAGGTTTTGTGAGAAGTTCTCCATCGGTGAGCTCACTGTCGTTTGGTGCTGTGTTCCCTGGCTGGGGACCGCCAGGTGACGAGCACTGGCTGATTACGATTGTGTAATGCACAGCGATTAGGCTCACTTCAGGACAGAACTCCAATCACGGAGGAACAAGCCATTCAGTGTACGCCCCGGGCTTTTCATTGGCATGTTCGACGGTTTATTAGGACAATAAACCCATCTGTTCACTTGCATTTCTGTGTATCAATGGAGATTATACAGTAGTTACAGCAGAGGAGCCCCGTGTTTTTGTCCATGAGAACTTTGGAGAAAGAAACTACTTTCTTTCTCCCCCCTCCCCTCACTGAGATTCTCAGCACATCATAAAGGCAGTGTTTGCAAACTTATCACTTACTATGCGTAAGCCTCTGAACTGAAGCGATACCAGCTTCACTGGGGCTTCCCAGGTAGCCCTGGTGGTAAAGAACCCGCCTGCCAATGCAGGAGATGATGTAAGAGGCTCGGGTTCGATCTCTGGGTCAAGAAGGTCTCCAGGAGGAGAGGATGGCAACCCACTCCAGTGTCCTTGTCTGGAGAATCCCATGGACAGAGGAGCCTGGCGGGCTACAGTCCATGGGATCACAAAGAGTCGGGCAGAACTGAAGCAGCTTAGTATGCATGTACACACTCAAGTTTCATTATCAGGTACGTTGCATACTTTGTCTCTAATTTAGCTATTATAGGCTTGTTTCTGCCTTTCCTAGGTCTAAGAAACAATCCTCTTTTAGGGCGAAAAAAAGGCTGAAAGCAATCCTTGCCCATATTCTATACTGTTGACCCTGCAGCCTGGGTCACAGTAGACTGGGCTATGACTGGTCCTTGGGCTACAGGCAGACACGGAAGACACGGAAAGCATGAGGCAGCCTGGTGCAAAGAGCTTTGCTTATATGAGGCATTTTCTGTTAAAAGCAGAACTGGAGAAATGATCTTGAACCTTCCTCTGGTCACCCAGGGAGGGGCCCAGTTGGCAGCTATGCCAGAAAGGGAGAGGCGTAAAGAGAGGGCACCAAGCTGAAGTCACCAGGCGGCAGGTGTCCTGTGGTAGAGCAAGGCGGAGAAAGAGTGAAAAGCGAGAGCGGAGGGGTCAGAGACAGAGAAATAAATGGGGCTGGAAGACTCGCCAAGAGAGGGGACAGGGGCCATTTTTTCTCTGAAATGACAGCTACTAAGAGCTGCTCAGGACACGAGAATATTTGTGGTTTCCTCAAAGACAACAGGAACCTTCCAGTTCCAGGAGCCGAGTCTCAGAACACAGGCAGTTCCTGGGGTTCTCTTCCTTTGCTGTGAGCGTTCTTACCTAAGGGATGAGGGGCAGCATGCCCCGGGGTAGCTCAAGCAAACCCGTTCTCCATCCCCCTGGGCAGAGCCTCAGCCTCCCCCACGAGGCACCTGGATTCACTCTCTCCTTCACACAGCGCTTCGAGATCAGCCAGCGCCCTGTGGCTTGTGCCCCAAATGTTGCAAATGGAGTGATGGGGAGGGTGCCTGTTTGAAGGAGCGGCAGAGTGAGGATGGAATTCAGCCTGGAATCCTGGAGTCAGGGAGCTCAGGGGACTCTGAGGTCACAGCTGCTGTTCCAGCCAGAGCTTCTGCCGCCCTTCCCTGCAGGCAGCTCAGGTTTCAGCGCTCAGCTCGCTTGTCCTCAAAGATAGAACCCACAGGGAAGTCTGTTAACACTGTGGCTGAGGAGGTGTGGCCTCAGACCAGCTAAACCAGCATCTCCAGAGATTGGGTCAGCACTGATATTTTTTAAATGCTCCCCAAGTGATTCTCAAAAGCAGCCAGGGTTGAGAACCCTCCACTTACCTGCATTTAAAGGGCTCTAGTTTCCTGTTAGAATCAGTTTCACTGTATCAGTTTCCACTGACAGGGGCAACTCCTGTGGACACAGAGGAACTCCTCGGGATGGGGCCTCCTATTTGCCCTTTTCCTCAGTCCTTTTCAGTTATTGAAATTCCCCCCTCTCCCCACCTATATTAAGCTGATCCTTAACTATAGATAATAACTGTCTCAATCATTTTTTTTGTAAGTAGTTCTTATTTTAAAGTTTCAGTTTGAATTAAATTCTCCCACTCGAAGAGATTTCTGTTCCATAGTGGTTCAGAAGATGTAATTTCTGAGATATACTTTCTCCAGGGAAAACCACTTATTTGTCAACATTATAGAATCTGTTCTCCTCTACTCATGCAGGTCCCTCCCTACACTTGGATGAATGGAGTTACTTGGTTATTAATGAATATTTCATATCATATAGACTTCACAGACGGAGAAGGCAATGGCACCCCACTCCAGCACTCTTGCCTGGAAAATCCCATGGACAGAGGAGCCTGGTGTGCTGCAGTCCATGGGGTCGCGAAGAGTCAGACACGACTGAGCGACTTCACTTTCACTTTTCAGTTTCATGCATTGGAGAAGGAAATGGCAACCCACTCCAGTGTTCTTGCCTGGAGTATCCCAGGGACGGGGGAGCCTGGTGGGCTGCAGACTATGGGGTCGCACAGAATCGGACACGACTGACGCAACTTAGCAGCAGCAGCAGACTTCACAGACAAAAAATAAAAGAAGTTTCCTCCTCTAACCTACTGAGTAGTACCTTTCTCTCATCTGAGCAGGAAAGATGGGGTTAGACGCTTGATGACATTTATTTACAGTGAGATTTCAAAACAAACTGATGCAGCTGAGCTGTCCCTCACTTTTCTTTCCATGTGGCTCTCGGTGAAAATGCTCATGCCCTACTTTGCTGGGAGTCTTACTCCACGCAGTACTTGCCTTGTTGGTTTGTGATCTTCCTTCTTCAAACTTTGATTCCCTCCCACACATTCCCTCTTCTTTTAAGTTCACCTGGGCTCTAACCTTCACTCTGCTGTTGGAACTCCCCTCCTCCACCTCTCTGGTTCCTGGTTTCTTTTTCAACATGCCATGCTAATGTTACCTTCTAGCTTTATTTAGCTTACTTTATTCTTAGAACGACTAATTGTTTCACAAAAAAATCTATTGTTTTTGTTTTCTTTTTGCATCTTTAAATTCTTAAAAATTAAAGATGTCAAAAGTCTTGTTTTTTATAAGTAAGTTAATAACAGCACATTATAGATATCTTTATAAACCTAAGTTAGATACCTTTACAAATCTAAGTTAGATTCTTGTAACTCAAATGGCAATAGTGCCTTTCCCATTACTCTGAAAGATCTCTGCCAATAAAATGGTATGAAGTCTGCTGGGTTCTTTTTATAGCATCTTTTCTTTAGTTCCGGTTCCACCAAATCTTCATTTATCACTTTGTCTATAGTAAGAATCCATTGGGACTAGGAAGCCCCTTTCCTTAGCCGTGTCCTAGAGCTGTGTGCTTCTCGTATTTAAATGAATATGGATCACGTGGGGATCTTATTAAACCTCAGATTCTGATTCAGTAGGTCTGGGTGGGGCCTGCGATTCCAAGTTGGCTATGAGCTCCCAGGGGTTGCTGCTACTGCTGGTCCAGGGAAGCCCTGCCACAGGGAGTTCCTTAAGCAGCTTTGGTGCTCACCCCAAACGTTTTACCACCACAACTTTCTCCATGCTTAGCTATCATCTTCTCAAATCAACTCTCAACCAGTTGCTGAATTAAGATTAAGCCAATAGCCCCCTGGGCTTCTCTGGTGGCTCAGTGGTAAAGAATCTGCCTACAATGCAGGGGACCCTGGTTTGATCCCTGGGTCAGAAAAAGCCCCTGAAGAAGGGAATGGCTACCTACTCCAGTATTCTTGCCTGGAGAATTCCATGGACAGAGGAGCCTGGTGGGCTACGTTCCATGGGGTCACAAAGAGTCGGACATGACTGAGTGACTAATACATAATAGCCTCCAATATTGATGTTGGTTCTCTGTACTTAAAAATTTTATTTTTTCATTTTGCCAGTCTTGTTTCTGACCACTATTACTTAAGTTGACACAACTTGTCACATGCTTCAACTCAGGTCCTTAATCATTCCTATAAAACAACTCACGTGTCACAGTTGTTATTTTCTACTTTCATTATTTTTAAATTTACTTTTCTTTCCTTATAATTATTTCTTTTTAGCACTTTTAAAACTTCTGTTTTGAGGTTTATCAGATATGATGGGTTTAAGAATGTTCATAAAACATCTCAAAATGAAGGACCAACATGCTATAGACTAATAATGCAGTGGTCAAGACAAAAATGACTGGGCACACATAAAACTATTTTCTAGTGACAGGCAGACTCTTTTTGATGTGATTTGGTGCCTTATTGAAATCTGTAAAACTTAGTAAATTGAAAGCTTATGAGCAGAGGAGTTTATTTACATTGAATAAAATGAAAACTATTTATTTGCTCTTCAGTACCTGTGGTTTCCACATCTACTAGATACTGAGGAATCTGTCTCCATAGACCGGATCATTCAGTCGCTTACTCTATACCAGGTATTATTTCCAGGTGGTAGAGACTCAGTAAACAGCACCCCTCTCTATTACTTGTCTCAACTAAGAAAGAAGAAAGTCAGCATAAAGCACCCATCACTTTCATTTCTGGTAAGGCTAATGAAGCACAAGAGGAGCAAGACATGGACAAGCAGAACTCCTATTACAGAACCTCAGGATAAGACTTGTCTACCCAGTCACAGAAAGGACAGGTCACCACAGTCTCCTCGCCTGGCAGCCTGTCCTTATGGAGAAGAATGGCTGTTCTTTACTGGATGTTTGCACCCAAGAAAAAGAGAGGAGGGGGCCAGGTCCCTAATTCCCTAAACCACTAATCAGAATAGTCACCTTGGCTCCGCCAGGAAAAGTCTATCCTCACAGCC
Organism: Bos mutus; assembly: GCF_027580195.1. Classification (NCBI taxonomy): domain Eukaryota; kingdom Metazoa; phylum Chordata; class Mammalia; order Artiodactyla; family Bovidae; genus Bos; species Bos mutus. The sequence continues at coordinate 11,047,354 of NC_091639.1, read as the reverse complement.
CCTCTCATTTGCCTCATTCAATCTCAGCCACTAGTAGATCCTGTCTTTAAAATGTTGATATTTTGTTCATCACAATTTTTTTCATTAATTTAAAACTTTTCAAATGTTGCATTTAAATATTATTTGATTTATTAAGGTTTTTAGTTCCCCCTTAAGTTTTACACCTGCCTTACCCACCTCACCTAGTCTCAGACCCGTTTTAAAATAAATGTGTGAGCAAATAAACAACTTCTTTCTTTTAAAATATCTATTTATTTCTGGCTGTGCTGGGTCTTCACTGTTGGTCGAGCCAGAGCTGTCTCTAGTTGTGGTGAGCAAGGGCTACTCTCCAGTGGTGGCCCGTGGACTTCCCATTGCAGTGGCTCCTTGCTGTGGAGCACCGGATCCAGGGCACCAGGGCTTCGGTAGTTGTGCATACAGGCTCAGTTTCCCAGCAGCATGTGGGATCTTCCGGGACAAGGGACTGAACTAGTGTCCCTTACATTGCAAGGCAGATTCTTAACCACTGGACCACCAGGGAAGCCCCAGATAACTTTTTCTTAATTAAGCAATTACTAAATAAATTGTCAGATAGTATCATGTACTAAGTTGAGAAACAGGATGTATAGGAAGTGGTTGGGCCTGTAACTGGAATGATCAGAAAAGATCTACGTTCAGTTCAGTTCAGTCGCTCAGTTGTGTCCGACTCTTTACGACACCATGAATTGCAGCACGCCAGGCCTCCCTGTCCATCACCAACTCCTGGAGTTCACTCAAACTCACGTCTATCAAGTCGGTGATGCCATCCAGCCATCTCATCCTCTGTCGTCCCCTTCTCCTCCTGCCCCCAATCCCTCCCACCATCAGGTCTTTTTCCAATGAGTCAACTCTTCCCATGAGGTGGCCAAAGTACTGGAGTTTCAGCTTTAGCATCATTCCTTCCAAAGAACATCCAGGACTGATCTCCTTTACAATGGACTGGTTGGATCTCCTTGCAGTCCAACGGACTCTCAAGAGTCTTCTCCAACACCACAGTTCAAAAGCATCAATTCTTTGGCGCTCAGCTTTCTTCACAGTCCAACTCTCACATCCATACATGACTCCTGGAAAAACCATAGCCTTGACTAGACGGACCTTTGTTGGCAAAGTAATGTCTCTACTTTTAAATATGCTATCTACGTTGGTCATAATTTTCCTTCCAAGGAGTAAGCGTCTTTTAATTTCATGGCTGCAGTCACCATCTGCAGTGATTTTGGAGCCCCAAAAAATAAAGTCTGACACTGTTTCCACTGTTTCCCCATCTATTTCCCATGAAGTGATGGGACCAGATGCCATGATCTTCGTTTTCTGAATGTTGAGCTTTAAGCCAACTTTTTCACTCTCCTCTTTCACTTTCATCAAGAGGCTTTTTAGTTCTTCTTCACTTTCTGCCATAAGGGTGGTGTCATCTGCACATCTGAGGTTATTGATATTTTTCCTGGCAATCTTGATTCCAGCTTGTGCTTCTTCCAGCCCAGTGTTTCTCATGATGTATTCTGCATAGAAGTTAAATAAGCAGGGTGACAACATACAGCCTTGACGGACTCCTTTTCCTATTTGGAACCAGTCTGTTGTTCCATGTCCAGTTCTAACTGTTGCTTCCTGACCTGCATATAGGTTTCTCAAGAGGCAGATCAGGTGGTCTGGTATTCCCATCTCTTTCAGAATTTTCCCCCAGTTTATTGTGATCCACACAAAGGCTTTGGCAAAGTCAGTAAAGCAGAAAGAAATGTTTTTCTGGAATTCTCTTGCTTTTTTGATGATCCAGTGGAAGTTGGCAATTTGATCTCTGGTTCCTCTGCCTTTTCTAAAACCAGCTTGAACATCTGGAATTTCATGGTTCATGTATTGCTGAAGCCTGGCTTGGAGAATTTTGAGCATTACTTTACTAGCATGTGAGATGAGTGCAATTGTGTAGTAGTTTGAGCATTCTTTGGCATTGCCTTTCTTTGGGATTGGAATGAAAACTAACCTTTTCCAGTCCTGTGGCCACTGCTGAGTTTTTGCTGGCATATTGAGTGCAGCACTTTCACAGCATCATCTTTCAGGATTTGAAATAGCTCAACTGGAATTCCATTACCTCCACTAGCTTTGTTCATAGTGATGCTTTCTAAGGCCCACTTAACTTCACATTCCAGGATGTCTGACTCTAGGTGAGTGATCACACCATCGTGATTATCTGGATCATGAAGATCTTTTTTGTACAGTTCTTCTGTGTATTCTTGCCACCTCTTCTTAATATCTTCTGCTTCTGTTAGGTCCATACCATTTCTGTCCTTTATTGAGCCCATCTTTGCATGAAACGTTCCCTTGGTATCTCTAATTTTCTTGAAGAGATATCTAGTCTTTCCCATTCTGTTGTTTTCCTTTATTTCTTTGCATTGATCACTGAGGAAGGCTTTCTTATCTCTTCTTGCTATTCTTTGGAACTCTGCATTCAGATGCTTATATCTTTCCTTTTCTCCTTTGCTTTTCGCTTCTCTTCTTTTCACAGCTATTTGTAAGGCCTCCCCAGACAGCCATTTTGCTTTTTTGCATTTCTTTTCCATGGGGATGGTCTTGATCCCTGTCTTCTGTACCATGTCACGAACCTCCATCCATAGTTCATCAGGCACTCTATCAGATCTAGTCCCTTAAATCTATTTCTCACTTCCACTGTATAATCATAAGGGATTTGATTTAGGTCATACCTGAATGGAGAAGGCAATGGCACCCCACTCCAGTACTCTTGCCTGGCAAATCCCATGGACAGAGGAGCCTGGTAGGCTGCAGTCCATGGGGTCGCTGAGGGTTGGACACGACTGAGTGACTTCACTTTCACTTTTCACTTTCATGCATTGGAGAAGGAAATGGCAACCCACTCCAGTGTTCTTGCCTGGAGAATCCCAGGGACAGGGGAGCCTGGTGGGCTGCCGTCTCAGGGGTCGCACAGAGTTGGACACGACTGAAGTGACTTAGCAGCAGCATACCTGAATGGTCTAGTGGTTTTCCCTACTTTCTTCAATTTAAGTCTGAATTTGGTAATAAGGAGCTCATGATCTGAGCCACAGTCAGCTCCCAGTCTTGTTTTTGCTGACTGTACAGAGCTTCTCCAACTTTGGCTGCAAAGAATATAATCAATCTGATTTTGGTGTTGACCATCTGGTGATGTCCATGTGTAGCGTCTTCTCTTGTGTTGTTGGAAGAGGGTATTTGCTATGACCAGTGCGTTCTCTTGGCAAAACTCTTTGCCCTGCTTCATTCCGTATTCCAAGTCTAACTTTGCCTGTTACCCCAACTGAGATCGAATACCACAAAGGAGCTGGTGGTGGGATAATTTGGAGAAAAGCTTGTGAAAAGGCCTAGGAAATGAACCTAGGATTTTCAGGGAACACACAACACACCAAAGGTTATTGCGGCTTACATGTCAAGGAATGACAGGTGAGTAGTACTTTAGGTAGAAGATCAGGAAGGGTTCAAATTTTGAGACTTTGTAAGCCCAGTGAGGAGTTTGACTTTTTTCCTAAGAGCACAGAAGGATTTAAAGCAGGAAAGCAACATGATCTGATTGCTCTTTTAAAATAATTCTCTTTGGCTGTTGTGTCAAGGATGCGTTATGGGGGTGTACATGGTGAAAGAGGAGAATCAGATACCTCAGTATTCCTGGTGAAAGACTATGGTGTCTTGGACCAGGGTGATTTTAGTGAAGACAGAGAAAGAGGAGCAGGTTCTACCAATACTTTAGAAGTAGAGTTGACTGGACTTGATGAATTAATATTCAGCAGGTGAGGAATAGAACTGGGTAATTTCGGGTGGCTTAACTTGAGCAACCAGGTGGATGGTGGTGCCACTTAATGAAATGGAAGAGGCTGGGATTAGGTTCGAAAGTGAGCTTGCAATCACATTTTCAATTTTTGGTGTTTGGGGTTTGCAGATGCCTGTTGGATACAGGTGGAGTTAATAATTGGTGTGACCTGAAGCAGGGGGAGGGAGGACTGGGCTGAAGATGGAGATCTCGGGCGTCACCTGTGCCTTGATAGAATTTACCGCATTGTAATGGATAGAAAAACCCAGGCAGAGAGCATACAAGAAGGGCGGGAGGCTGCAAATGCAGCCTCTGGAGAAGCAGTTAAAACAGGAGGAGGAGGAATGGGCTGAGAGCGTGCAAGTATGGAGTCTTAAGACTGGGATAAGGAATGGCATCAGAACCAAGAGGTCGAGAAAAAAAATCAGAGAAGTAACAAATGGAAGCCACGGGTGACACGACAAAGGCCGCCGCCTTCGGTGCGAAGGCCCGAAAGCCTGCTGGGACAGGCTGACGAGAAGAATGGAAAGTCAGGCGGTCGGAACAGTCACCACTTTCTCATCGAAGAAACCGAAGCTGTGAGTGGTTAACTTTCATCATCCAAGGTCAGAACCAGCGGGCTCAGATCCTGGAACCAGAGCCCAGGAGAGTGTCCGCGACAGGTCCACTCACTCAAGGAAGCGCTGAATGTAAAGCATTCTTTGACGCGGCCGCTTCTATTTTAGAGAGGAAAGGCAGCCGGCCGGGGTGGGGCGAGAACAGAGCGTCAGAGCGGCGGGCTGTCTCCGCCTGCGGGGAGGGACCACCCCCTTTTCCCGCAGCCCTAGCCGGCGCGCCCCACTGCGGCTGCGCGGGCCGGTGTGGGGCGGGGCGGGAACGCGGAAGGGGCCGCGCCGCGGGGACGAGCAAGGGCGGGGCGGGAACGCGGAACGGTCGCGCCTCACGGGCGAGCAAGGGCTGGGGCGGGGCGGGGCCGGCGCGCGGCGTCGGGGCGGGGACGCGGGGACGAGCAAGGGCGGGAGGCGGGGCCGGCCGCGGGGGCGAGCAAGGGCGTGGGCGGGGCCGGCCGTGGGGTGCGGGCGGGGACGCGGAAGGGCCGCGCCGCGGGGACGAGCAAGAGCGGGGGGCGGGGCTGGCCGCGGGGCGCGGGGCGTGAGGTGACAGGTTCGGGGGGGCGGTGGCGGCCTGAGCAGCTGAGACGCGGCGGCGATGCTGGAGACCCTGCGCGAGCGGCTGCTGAGCGTGCAGCAGGATTTCACCTCCGGGTGGGTACACGGTGGGGGACGGAAAGGGTCCCGCACGGCCGGGCCGGGGAGCCGGGACGCCGCCTCCGTACACCCGGGGTCTCATCTCGCGCCCGCCACTCCCCTCACCCAACCCCGGGCCTCCCATCCGCGCCCGGGCGGGGACAGTAGCCAACTTTCCGGGTTCGGCCCGGCCGCACGAAGTAACTTACGTCCCGCCGGGCAGGCTCAGACCCGCGCGCCGGGGCCGGGAGCGGGTCCGGAAGGCTGCAGGCGGCCGGGGGTCGGGCAGTCCTTCCCCGGCAGATCGGGCCGGCCCGAGATGGGTCGGGTGAGAGGCCAGCGCGCCCCCGCCCCCACGAGGGACGGCGACCCTGCGCCCCCTCCCACGCTGCCGAGACCCCTGCCGGCTCGGGGCGCCACCCCCTCCAGACCGCCGGGGCCCGGCGGGCGTTTTGTCCGCCCCCGCGCGGAGGCTGAGCGCCCCTTCTTCCCCTTTTGATTTCTCTCTCTACCTCGGGTTCAGCGCCTCAGTGAAGAAACTCTCGGGCCAGAGAAATGCCAGAACTGGCGATCCCTTCATGCCCTAGTGGTGACGCGCACGCGGACCTAGCGGTTCCCGAACTTTGCTTGGAATCTCCTGGCAACCATCCCGGTGCGTGCCCGGGTCGCAGAGGCTATCAGCTACACCAGGCTGAGGATGGGGGTTCGAAAGACCACCCCCGCCCAGGTGATTCCAGTTTGGCGTAGACTCTAACGCCAGAGGCCCTGCGATCTTACCTCTATCACTTAAGCCAACGCGTTTCTACAAGTTTCTCTGCCTCACTTTCCGCGACTGTTACAACAACGGGGATGATGAAGATGGTTCTCATCTCATAGGGTTATTGTGAGGATGAGTGAACTAACGTGTAAAACAACGCACTCACGTTGTGTGACTGTTGTTACTAGTGCTTAATTCAACTTTTCCATTTCTTCCCAAAGGGTGTCACTTTGATAAAGGATGCGCCTGGCCCCTTTAGATTACGGATCCGTTGGCGAAAGCTCAGCCTATGAGGGCCTCTCCATCATGTTTTACGTTTCTGATGAGAAAGATGTTAGCTACAATTGTATCTTAGTGGACAAAAATGTTTATATTTTTTGCCTTTTAGGTGCTGAGTAGTAACATTGGAGAAGGAAATGGCAGCCCACTCCAGTGTTCTTGCCTGGAAAATCCCAGGGACGGGGGAGCCTGGTGGGCTGCTGTCTGTGGGGTCGCACACGACTGAAGTGACTTAGCAGTAGCAGCAGTAAACAGGCAAATACTTGAGTACTTACATGTAAAGCATTTTTGGTCGTCTTGGTTTGGTGTCTTTATGAATGTTAATTGTAGATGTCCTAGGAGTTATTGACGCTGTGCTTGATTGCTTGCATTCCCCGGCACCCCCCCTTTAAATTTAAAAACTAACTTATTTTCAGAATGTAAATTATTGAAACGTTGGGGTATAATGCTGCAATGGTAGCAGGAGAACAGTACGTCGCAGATAAGCCCATCTGGTACAGCCCTCCTGTCATTACCTTAAGAAATTCCTTGATGGAGTAACAGCCTATCTTCTGGGAGTTACAGCTACTGAAACTTTACAGGTCCGTGGTTGCCTCTGAACCCATTCATTCTTTGAACTTTGCTCGAGAAGGTTCAACTCACCTAGGAATATGGATTCTCCCAGACCATCCTGGGAGATCTAGAAAACCTGAGTTGAGGATTGAGTTACAGAGAAGGGTGGAGGGGATCTGGATAGAACGCCTTCTTGAAAACTGAATTTACCTGAAGCATGCCAGAAACTGGGGCCAGTTTGGGATTGGAAATCCTGAGAGGGCTTCCATTCTGTGAAGGCCCTTCGTGGGCTTCCTTGTACAGGTCACTCTGAGCCGACAAGCCACTGGACCGGTCATGTGTGCCATTAGCCTGTCACCTGGCAGAGAAATCACTCCTGCTCAAGGTGAAATTAAACACAGCTGTATCCTGAAATGCGAAGTCAAGTGGGCCTTAGAAAGCATCATATGAACAAAGCTAGTGGAGGTGATGGAATTCCAGTTGAGCTATTTCAAATCCTGAAAGATGATGCTGTGAAAGTGCTGCACTCAATATGCCAGCAAATTTGGAAAGTCGGCAGTGGCCACAGGACTGGAAAAGGTCAGTTTTCATTCCAATCCCAAAGAAAGGCAATGCCAAAGAATGCTCAAACTACCGCACAATTGCACTCATCTCACATGCTAGTAAAGTAATGCTCAAAATTCTCCAAGCCAGGCTTCAGCAATATGTGAACCATGAAATTCCTGATGTTCAAGCTGGTTTTAGAAAAGGCCCAGGAACCAGAGATCAAATTGCCAACATCCACTGGATCATGGAAAAAGCAAGAGAGTTCCAGAAAAACATCTGTTTCTGCTTTATTGACTATGCCAAATCCTTTGACTGTGTGGATCACAATAAACTGTGGAAAATTCTGAAAGAGATGGGAATACCAGACCACCTGATCTGCCTCTTGAGAAATCTGTATGCAGGTCAGGAAGCAACAGTTAGAACTGGACATGGAACAACAGACTGGTTCCAAATAGGAAAAGGAGTATGTCAAGGCTATACACTGTCACCCTGCTTATTTAACTTATATGCAGAGTACATCATGAGAAACACTGGGCTGGAAGAAGCACAAGCTGGAATCAAGATTGCCAGGAGAAATATCAATAATCTCAGATGTGCAGATGACACCACCCTTATGGCAGAAAGTGAAGAGGAACTCAAAAGCCTCTTGATGAAAGTGAAGGTGGAGAGTGAAGAAGTTGGCTTAAAGCTCAACATTCAGAAAATGAAGATCATGGCATCTGGTCCCATCACTTCATGGGAAATAGATGGAGAAACAGTGTCAGATTTTATTTTTTTGGGCTCCAAAATCACTGCAGATGGTGACTGCAGCCATGGAATTAAAAGATGCTTACTCCTTGGAAGGAAAGTTAAGATCAACCTAGATAGCATATTCAAAAGCAGAGACATTACTTTGCCAATAAAGGTTCGTCTAGTCAAGGCTATGGTTTTTCCTGTGGTCATGTATGGATGTGAGAGTTGGACTGTGAAGAAGGCTGAGCGCCGAAGAATTGATGCTTTTGAACTGTGGTGTTGGAGAAGACTCTTGAGTAGTCCCTTGGACTGCAAGGATATCCAACCAGTCCATTCTGAAAGAGATCAGCCCTGGGATTTCTTTGGAAGGAATGATGCTAAAGCTGAAACTCCAGTACTTTGGCCACCTCATGCGAAGAGCTGACTCATTGGAAAAGACTCTGATGGTGGGAGGGATTGGGGGCAGGAGGAGAAGGGGACGACAGAGGATGAGATGTCTGGATGGCATCACTGACTCTATGGACGTGAGTTTGAGTGAACTCCGGGAGTTGGTGATGGACAGGGAGGCCTGGCGTGCTGCGATTCATGGGGTTGCAAAGAGTCGGACACGACTGAGCGTCTGAACTGAACTGAACTGTACATGTATATTACATGAAGGCACTGAGGGATTCAGAGATGAAAGCAACATGGCTCTTGCCTCTCAAAACCACCAGACGACCTAGCATTCCTTTAGAACACTTGCTATTGGTGCTCATAGAAGCCAGAGCAGCTGGCTTACAAACTAACTGGAACGTCTACCTTTGGGGTTGCCCTCGGAACTCAGTAGGGGAAAGGTGGGTGCTTTCCTGAGCTCTTTCACTGTGGAGCTTCACAGTAGCCCAGCAACAGCCTGTCCTCAGAGACTTTTCTGCTCATTTTTAGTTTCTGGAAATTCATATAACTGGAGCTGAAACCTAGGCAGTTTACTGTTTTTCAAGTATAATAGGAATATTCTTTATCAGGCTCACAAGAGAATGCCACATTAGTGGTTAAAGCATGTGTGAACACTGAATTTCAACCTTCCATTCAAACTTGGGAAAAAGCAGCTTCAAGGGACTGTATGTTGTCCATGGACTCAAGATCTTTTTTCATCAAGTTTTATTCATCATAATAGTTACATCAAAATGAAAGTAAGCCAGAAATTATGTTGCTTTCCTTCTGGGCTAACTGGGCGGTTATCTCGTGCAGGGGCTGAGGAACAGACGGGACTGGCTCCCAGCTTCACTCTTTGCCCCTTGCTTACGTGCGTCCTCACCTGGGTTTATGTCCCCGGGAGCTCTGGGAGCCTTTTGGAGAGTTCACAGAGAACCTCTGCTCTTTAAGGACTGGCTTGAGCTCTGAGGGAAACTTTTGGACACACTGAAGCACTTTCTTCAAATCTTCTCTGGTCTTTGATTTTTTAAAAAAACCTTCAGAGCAGTTTAGACCCACAGCCTGAGGATTGATGTATTCAGGCGTGCAAACCCCTTCAGGAAAGTGAAAATCAGATTTACCAAGGGTTTACAGCTGCCTGTCACTGGCTGGCATTTCCTGTCTGTAATGCTCTGGGTGCTTTTGGATAGGGAGGAATAGAAGTTCACAGTTGTTACTTGTTGCCTCTAGACAGTGGGTGTTTCCTTCTCTTGGGTCAGAGCCCCCTCTGCCCTGACCTCGGGCCCTGCCCGCTGTGCTCATTTCTCTTCTCCCCTCCCATAGTACCATAACCTCAGAGGAGAGCATCCAACAGTCCAGTTCACAGTGTGGTAAAATGGTGAGGTTTAATGCAGGCTCTTCCTTGATTACTTACCTTTTAATACAAACGGGAAAAAAACCTTAATATTCAACTTGACTTATTACTGAGTTCCTACCAAGTGTCAGACACCAGTCTAGGAAGTCAGTCTTATCATAGAAGATTTTCTCATTTTATTAAAAAAAAAAAAAAGATATGAGGCCACATGCCCAGTTTTGCCTGCTCTTTGCCAGTGTCTGTGTGTTTAGCCAGATCCTAGAGCTACTGCTGCTGCTGCTAAGTCGCTTCAGTCGTGTCCGACTCTGTGCGACCCCAGAGACGGCAGCCCACCAGGCTCCCCCATCCCTGGGATTCTCCAGGCAAGAACACCAGAGTGGGTTGCCGTTTCCTTCTCAATGCATGCAAGTGAAAAGTGAAAGTGAAGTCGCTCAGTCGTGTCTGACCCTCAGCGACCCCATGGACTGCAGCCTACCAGGCTCCTCCGTCCATGGGATTTGCCAGGCAAGAGTACTGGAGTGGGGTGCCATTGCCTTCTCCGCCTGGAGCTACAAGCTTGATGAAAACAGTGTCTGCCCTCCAAATGCCCTAGCCTGGCGGTAACATAAAGCAAAGCAGAAGGAAGTGAACATGGAAGATACAGGTGATGTGGATTGTGAGCTCAGAGGAGTCAATAGTTGAGATGCTTCAAAGAAGAGCTGACTTCTAGACTGGCCTGGAAGAGTGAGGAGACATGAGGCTAGATTTGCCTGAGGCATTTCAGAGATGAACCTCTTGTGGGAGAGGAACCTGGAAAGGAAGTTCAGTGTCTGATAATAGAGGGTCATCAGTGCTTTGCAAATTAATTCATTTAGAAAATATTTATTGGGCACTTCCCTGTTGATGGGGCTTCCCTAGTAGCTCACATGCTACTGCAGTATGCCTGCAGTGCAGGAGACCCAGGTTTAGTCACTGAGTTGGGAAGACCTGTTGCAGAAGGCAATGGCTATGCCCTCCAGCATTCTTGCCTGGAGAATTCCATGGACAGAGGAACCTGGTGGGCTGGAGTCCATGGGGTCACAAAGATTCAGATGCAACTGAGCCGCTAACACTTAACACCTGTTGACGAGTACCAGGGTTACACCAGAGAATGCACACCAGACAGCAAATAATGGCCCTGCCCGCACTCCACTGGCAGGAAGCTGAAAATCCAGAAGGTCGGTAGTACTGTTGCTGAAAACAAGGCAGGTTCAGGGGTTGGGTGGGGGTGGGAGGACTGCTGTCTTATAGAGGATGGTCATGGCTTATTTTTAGGTTGGCTAATCTGAAGGTTTTTGTGGAGGGGAGCAGCCTGAGCCTACTTGTATTTGTGGAAGAATAATTTGAGAGGCAGGGTGACGGGAGGACTAGAGATGGGAAACGGAGATTATTTAGGAGGCTATAATTATGGAGCAAATGAGAGATGATGAAAAGGCAGTGCTGGTGGAAATTTGACAGAGGGAATAATGACAGGCACTGGTCGATTTCATAAAAAATGAGACTAGCAAGTGAAAAAGGTGGAGGAATTGGGAATCTTAATTTTGGAGTATCTTAGATAGTGATGTCGTTTACCAACAGAGAAGTTGAGGAGCTTTGAGAAAGAAGGAGCAGTTGACAGTGAATGTGTTGCAAAGTCCAAGAAGCAGCAGGAAATTCAGGAAACACTGAGGAAAGAGGTCAGGACAGACTGGGTGCATTCTAGGGTGATTAGAATAGAGACCGTGTCCAGTCCTCTCCCCTGCCCGAGTCTGCAACTTTCGCGTGAGTCTCAGCCGTCAGAGCTTTGGGGTCCTGTGCACTTTTAGGTATGATTGATGCTTTTGTGTTTCCTGATTTTGAGTTTAAAAAAAAAAAGTTAATGGGGAAGATATAATAGATTGGATTTGTATTCATAAATAGAATTTAAAGTCAAAATAATAGAGGCGTGAAAATGTCATAGGACAAAATATGCTAATTAATACATTTTGTGGTGTTTTAAAGCAGTTACCCTGGCCTTTCATAATAGCTGATGGGTTTTAGATGAGTAGGATGTTGAAGTGCAAATAAGTGGAATGCCATTGAGGTCCCCCATGCCATCGAGTCAGGCCCAGAAAGCCATTTCCTGCTCAGCAGTCATTGCCGAGCTCCACCTTTCATTCTGTGAAACTACTTCTTAAACTTTTGGTCCAAGAGGTTTTGCTGCTGCTGCTGCTGCTAAGTCGCTTCAGTCGTTTCTGACTCTGTGCGACCCCATAGACAGCAGCCCACCAGGCTCCCCCATCCCTGGGATTCTCCAGGCAAGAACACTGGAGTGGGTTGCCAATCCCTTCTCAATGCATGAAAGTGAAAAGTCAAAGTGAAGTCGCTCAGCCATATCCGACATGGACTGCAGCCTACCAGGCTCCTCCGTCCATGTGATTTTCCAGGCAAGAGTATTGGAGTGGGATGCCATTGCCTTCTCTGAGAGGCTTTGCTAGTTATCTCCATTTCTCAAGAAGATATCTCTGTCTTAGTATTTTCTGTAAAGCTTAAAGAAAATAAATGTGCTATGGTCAAACAAAGGTCAGTCTTCGAAACAATCTCAAAATATTGTAGTGTGATGATGAATTTGAAAGCAAGTGCTTCGGACTCTGCAGCGCGCGTTGGTTGCTTTGAGTGGGAAACAGTTGAGAGGCGGCTCACTTTGAAGTCTGTGTGTGAACATGCTCACGCAGTGGCACGCCTATCTCCCTGGGGGTGTGCTGTGTTGGGAAGAAGGCTAGGAACGGAGGAGAAGCCTTTTATGGGAGCTGGTGCACTGGGGGACCTCTGTTTTGTTTTACCTTGGCCCTGCAGTGTACATAGCTTTTTTCTTGATGGTGACCATTTTTATTATAGTTGGTGATCATTTTTATTATACTTTTTGTTTGAATTGCCTCTAATTTACAGTTACAGCCTGCTGCCAGAGTCATATTCGGAATTTCCTTTAATTCTTGTGGCAAATCATTATGGTCAGTATAATACTCCTATTTTATGGTTTAGGAAACTGGGGAATTGCACTCAGACCAGTATTTCCTTCTCAGCGTGGCAAGACACTGTGGGACTTGATTAATGGGTTGTTTGCAGCCCGTAATCACTGTGAGAAACTTAAGAGTTGTCCCCAGATAAAAATGGTAAGCTCCTGTCTGTTGAATTCTGGCTTCCCAGTATGTACTTCAGAAAGGACCTTTTTGCTTTTGGGAGGATTACTTGTTACATTTTCAACTTAAAAAGTGTTACATTGACTATTTCTAATCCTTTCCTTAACTTTTTTCACTGTTTCCAACTTTCTTCTTGCTACTTTGTTTTCTCCAGCAGTTTCTATTCTGAATGTGGCATATTGATGATTTATATAGAAAAGGTGTGATAAGAAAAGATGAACGTCTACAAGACTGTTTTTTGTTATGAAAACTTAAAAAAAATTTTTTTCTATTAATTTATTTGGCTGTGCTGGGTGTTGCTATGCGAGCTCTTCTCTAGTTGTGGCAAGCAGAGGCTACTCTCAAGTTGCACGAGCTTCTCATTGACGTGGCTTCTCCTGTTGGGGCTCCCGGGCCCTAGAGCACAGGCTCAGCGGTTGCGGTGCGTGGACTCAGTTGTTGCGGCTCTAGAGAGTTCCTTTGTGTACTTGTGCCTGCCCCTTGCCCTCTCTTGACTCCCATGTGTTAGTCTGTGGTCATGACCAGCACCCAGCCAGGTACTCCTGTGAGCTTGGGGGAACGGTTCGCTATCACTAAGAGTCTCTCAGGCAGCTTTTAGGGTGGTGGGGAGGATGGGGTGAATTTAGGAAAAGGATTACATGGTCGTAAACTGAGAGCATGGAAGGAGTTGGGAAGAAAATGTTAACTGTCTAAAGATCCACTTTTAAGTCTTTGGGTTGTTGGGGCTCCCGGGCTCTAGAGCACAGAATCAGTAGTTGTGGCGTGTGGATGTAGTTGTCCCATAGCATGTGGGATCTTGCCAGACCAGGAATCAAACCCATGTCTCCAGCACTGGCAGGCGGATTCTTAACCCTGAGTCACCAAGGAAACCCCAAAGCTTTTTTTTAACAACGTTTTAAACATTTACAAAAGTATACACAGTGAGCCCCACATGTACATTATTCATATACAACAGTTCGTTACTGTCGCATTTACTCAGGCTCTCTCTTATTTGTAGAGTATGAGCTTTCCTGATGGCTCAGATGGTAAAGGATCCACCTGCAATTCAGAAGACCTGGATTCCATCTCTGGGTTGGGAAGATCCCCTGGAGGAGGGCATGGCAACCCACTCCAGTATTCTTGCCTGGAGAATCCTGTGGACAGAGGAGCCTGGTGGGCTACAGTCCATGGGATCTCAAAGACTCAGACATGACTGAGTGACTAACACTGTTTATAGAGTAAACCTCAGACTTAGTTCTTATCTCTCTCATAAATCAATTTTCATCTTAAAAAAAATACATTATATAAACACAATGCCAATATCATACCTAACAAAATTAATACTACTATGATATTATTAATTATTCAGTCCATAATCACATTTCCTGGTTCTTAAAAGTATCTTTTTACAGTTGATTTGTTCAAATCCAGATCAAATAAGTTCCACACATTATAGTTGGTTAAAAACGAATTTTTAAAGCAGATGGTTGTTAAAGAGCCACCTGCGGAAGCTTACTCACCCTTCCAATAATTTTAGTTTCAGCTCCCTGTAAGCTTCCTCTTTTCTGTTTCATTCCAAACCAATTTTGTCTTTGTTTTGGGGAAGTGTGGAGGAGAACCCCAAATTTGATACAATTGAGAATTTACAGTTTTTTTCAGAAATAAATATTTGAAATACTAACCTAGAGATTTTCTCGGTTGTATAATGAGTGGTCCAAAGATGATCTTAGCAGTTTGCTTCAATATCCTTGTTACCATATGAATTGTCCCAAACCACTGAAAATAATACTAGAATCATTTTGACTATAATGCACTGCTGTGTCCGTTTGTTCTAGTACAGCTCTACCTGGGATGTCACAGCCAAGTGCCTTCGTCAGATTTTGGAGTGGAAATGGCTGAATGGCTATCAAAATAACTTTCTTGAGCTGTTGCTTAATCTTAGTTTAAACTGGATTTACTGGTTTCCAAGCTAAGCTCGAAATTTTTTATTGTTTTTCTAGGACAGGTAAGACTTTCTAAATTTAGCTCATCTGGAGAGATGTCTACACATAGTTTTGTATTAAAGAGATTGCTAAGTCTTTTTTTTTTTAACATTGTAGAGGAATTGATCTCATCAATATTTTAGTTTTTGAAAAAGAACATAGAATAATATTAAAAATGTCTTGGTGTGAAATTAATACTGCAACTTGTTGAAAAATGGCATTTGATATTGGAAGTCCCTTTCTGGTTTTGAGCTAGGCACCATCGACCAAAAAGTTGGACTCCTCTGTCAGCGCGTACATGGACAGCTGTGCACAGCAGAGGGTTGGGCATTCTAGGAGAGTCAGCCAGTGCGCTGGGACAGGGCAACTCAGCTGGTACGCTGGGACAGGACAACTCAGCTGGTACGCTAGGACAGCTTCTGGCAGGTTGCAGTAGGGCATCGTGAGGAGGTAGCACCTGTGTCCGCTTTACGAAGGCTTTGTGGGGCTAGCTGCGGTATTGTGGCCTGTGCTTCAGACTCTGTTTAGAAGTGAATATTTGTGGAAGTATCAGATTAAGAAGAACATGTCCAGATGTCTTCATTGTATGTGGGAATATCTCATAGTTGAGTTCTCACTTTTTGACTGTTATATGATAGAGTCCAACTCAAAAGTAGGTAAAAATGGACTGGTGAAGTTAAAAAAAATTATATATATATATATATAATACAAAGTTTACAGCCTTCATATTTTACATATAGAAAAGCTTATTTAATTTTCTTACGTATGCATTTCTAGCCCATTTATGTTTTCCAGCCCAATAATTTAAAAAAGCACATAGAAGGGGAGTAGGCTTCCCAGGTGGCACTAGTGGTAAAAAAAAAAAAAAAAACAACAACAAACCCTGCCTGCCAATGCAGGAGACATAAGGTGTGGGTTCGATCTCTGGGATGGGAAGATCCTCTGGGGGAGGACACAGCAACCCACTCCAGTATTCTTGTCCGGAGAATCCCATGGACAGAGGAACCTGGCAGGTTACAGTCCATAGGGTCGCAGAGAGTCACTGAAACGACTTAGCACTCACGAAGGCTGCTATAGTTAAACAGCTAGCAGAATCAGGAAGTAGTAGCTGATACGATGACCAGTGGTAGAGATGGAAAATTTACATTTTTAAAAAACTGCTATAGGATCCTGAACAGACTCCCAAAACCACTGTAGGTTGGTTTCAGGTTGGCAAATGATGAAGCATTCCTAGCTCAGAAACATCTAAGGAATGTACTGTTTTGTTGTGAAATGCAGTCAGTGGTGTTCATGATAATGACCCTAAATTATCAGAAAATGTACCAACTCCTCTTTAATGAAAGAGGTTTGTAATGTATTTTAGAAACTTTTTATCAGTATCTAAAATTTCTCAGAATGTTGGCACTTAGAGAGTGCTTAGTATAGTATCTCTTTAAAATGTGTTGGTTAGACAAAGAAAACAGACTTATGGACATAGAGGGGGCTGGGTGGAGCTGGGGGGAAAAGAGTCTGGGACAAATGGAGAGAGTCTCGTGGAAACATATACACTACCTTACTATGTAAAACGGCTAGCCACGGGGGGTTTGCTGTATGACTTGGAGAACTCAAACCACGGCCTCTGTAACAACCTAGAGGGCTGGGATGGGGTGGGAGGTTGGAGGGAGGTTCAAGAGGGAGGGGACATATGTATGCTGCTGCTGCTGCTAAGTCGATTCAGTCGTGTCCGACTCTGTGCAACCCCATCGACGGCAGCCCACCAGGCTCCCCCGTCCCTGGGATTCTCCAGGCAAGAACACTGGAGTGGGTTGCCATTTCCTTCTCCAATGCGTGAAAGTGAAAAGTGAAAGTGAAGTCGCTCAGTCGTGTCCGACTCCTAGCGACCTCATGGACTGCAGCCCACCCGGCTCCTCCGTCCATGGGATTTTCCAGGCAAGAGTACTGGAGTCGGGTGCCGGCTGATTCATGTTGATGTGTAGAAGAAACCAACACGATGCTGTAAGGCAATGATCCTTCAAGTAAAAATAAATTTTGTAAAATGTGCTGCTTAGATATTATTACTGATCAAGTTCACATATGGGGGCCACTCTCTTTTTTCTGATGTTTTCAGAGTAGTGAGGCTTCTTTAGTCCAGTCATATTTAGGAAATGTTTCTAGAAAAGGGATTTGGGGCAAGAAAAATATAAAAATATTTGCTATAAATTTTCCACTTGTGTCTTAAGTACAGTATACAAATATTTGTTGTCTGTAGAGGTGCTTAATTCTTTCTTAAAGTATTGACTTTTCCAACCAGAAATTTTACCAGCTATGAAATTTGCATTTGAAAATTTCTTAAACTGTAAAAATGTGATATTTTATACTGGTTGAATTATAGGCTGAAGACTTTAAGTGACAAGTCAAGAGAAGCTAAAGCAAAAAACAAACCCAGGTAAGCATGTGCTGTTTTAATTTACTATGACTTAAATTTCATACAATTTTTGGTTATAGTCATGATAGTATAATTAATGTATTTTACATCTGTTGAGTGCATCTGACTAAACAGTTTATTGGTTCTTTCTAAATTTTCTAACACTGGAAATTTTTCTGATAAAATTGTAAAATGGTTGAAAAAGTGACAGGTAATTGTTTTACTCAATGGTTATTTGATCACAATCATTTTTACTTGTATATTAAGAGCAAAGTAAAAGTTCTCCATTATTGAGAAGCAAATTATTAATGAACAGTACTTGGCAAGTGAGCCTCTGCAGCTATGTTGTCTGTTTTATATGAAAACACTAGTATTGTGCAGTGTTTTTTTCATTTTTTAAATAAAGTAATGCACATTACTAAATTTCACTTTAAGGCTATCAGTGGGGACTTCCCTGGTGATCCAGTGATTAAGACTCCACACTGACAATGCAGGGAGCACAGGTTGGATCCCTGGTGAGGGAACTAAGATCCTGCATGCCATTTGGCACAGCCAAAAAATTTTTAAAAAGCCTAGAGATGAGGAGCTTTTAAAAAATTTTCTTGTTAGCTAGAATTCTGTTAAAGTGTTTATTGTATTATAGTGTGCTAAAAATCTGTAGGGCAAGGTGATGGCTAATAGTATGTTGCAGTATATTAACTTTGGAAGAGGGGCTTCCCCAGTGGCTCAGTGGTAAAGAACCCACCTGCCAAAGCAGGAGACACAGGTTTGATCCCTGGCTCAGGAAGATCCCCTGAAGAAGGAAATGGCAACCCACTCCAGTATTCTTGTCTGGGAAATCCCATGGACAGAGGAGCCTGGTGGCCCCAGGTAGTCCCTGGGGTTGCCAGGGAGTCGGACACAACTTAGTGACTAAACAACTTTGGAATAATAGTACGTTTTTCTAAAAGTTTAAATCAGTTGTCATTAACGATTTAAAAATATTCTGCATTATGATTGACAGCATCAAAATTATTGTGTGTGACTTTTAAGTTGGCCTAAAGCAGCATCAATTTTTAATAAAATAAGTGTTTCTTTTGGCAGGACTGTCCCGTGTTTGCCGAAGTACTCTGCTGGACTAGAATTACTTAGCAGGTGAGTGTTTTCATTTAAACAGAAAGGTTATGCTTCTGTTATCTAAAAGTATTTTATAATTCTAGAGATAGACACCTTAAAACAACTAAATTTTTACCTTAACATAGAGATTGTGTTCCTCAGGGGCTTTTACATTTCACTGATTAATACAAAGGCCATTCAGATTTTGAGCATATTGATCACTATTATATATACTAGTCAATAACTTTATCATGTGCATGTATTATGTTTGTGGTTTCTTTGTTGCAAGAAAATTGATTCTGGATTTGAGTCCTCAGTAATTTTCTTACTTTGATTCTTAATTTTATAGCATTTCTTCTCCAATCCATTTCTGTTGATGTGCAAGCTAATATTAGATACATGATTTTCTTAGATGACATCAAAAGCATAAATGACAAAGGGAAAAAGGATGAATTGGACTTTATCAAAATTAAAACCTTTTGCTCTTTAAAGAATACGATCAAGAAAGTGAAAGAACAATCCATAGAAGGGGAGAAAATATTTGCAAATTATACATATTTTGAGGTACTTGTATCTAGACTATAAATAACTTTTATAACTCAACAGTAAAAAGACAAACAACCCAGTGAAGAAATAGGCAAATGATTTGAACAGACATTTCCGTAAAAAAGATGGGCAAATGGCGGATAAGCGCATGAAAAATTTCTCAACGTTGTTAGTCACAGGGGGAAGGGCAAACCACAACCACAGTGAGATACCACTCATACCCACTAGCATGCCTATAATCCAAAGACAAACAACAAGTGTTGGCAAAGATGTGGAGAAGTTAGAACCCTTATGCTCTTCTGGTGGGAGTGTAAAATGGCACAGCTGCTGTGAAAAACAGTTTGTTAGTTTTCTCAAAAAGTTAAGAGTAGAATTACCATGTGATCCAGCAATTTCACACCAAAAGAATTGAAAACTTAGGTTCATGTCAAAATTTGTACACAAATGTGCATAATAGGAGTATCTGTCATTCAGGCACCGGGATTCTCCAGGCTAGGATACTGGAGTGGGTTCCATGCCCTCCTCCAGGGGATCTTCCCAACCCAGGGGTCGAACCCAGGTCTCCCGCGTTGCAGGCGGATTCTTTACCACCTGAGCCACGGGGGAAGTCCAGTATCATTCATAAAGCAATATCATTCATAATAGCCAAAAAGTAGAAACAGCACAAATATTCATCAAAGGATGAATGAATAATTTGGTGTCTCCACACAGTGGAACATTATTCAGCCACAGAATGGAATGAAGTGCTGAGGCACACTATGTCTTGCACATCTTGAATAAAACTTGAAAACATTGCACTAAATGTGAGGAATGAACAAAAAAGGCACGTAGTGTATGGTTCTATTGATATGATATGTCCGGAACAGGCAGAAGGATAGTGTTTGCCAAGCTGTGGAGAAGAGAGGGGAGTGAGTAATGACTGCTAATGGATGTGGGGTTTCTTTTCAGGGTGATGAAATGTTTTGGAATCAGTGGTGGTAGTTGCCCCAACTCTGTGAATATGCTGTGAATTATGCACTTTAAAAGCATGAATGTTATGCTTTAAATTAAAACTCGGCTGTTATGAAAATAAGTTTGCACGTGTTATTTGCAGTTCTGTATCTAGTGACGTGGCATCTGATGGCTAAGTGGTAGCCGTGTGTGCGGTAGAAGGTACGCTCCTTCGCCTTATCTCGTGTGTCATGGCACAGTCATCTATGCCTACCTGTTGCTTTCCGTTTTCTAGCTTTATATTCAGTTTCTTTTTATGCTTGCTGAATCTGGGCATTTTTTTTCCTTCTCTAGGTGCTTAATTTGACATTAATTTCCTGCTTGTTTTTTGTTGAGTGAGGAACACAAGTGATTTTGAAAGGAGGTAGAATACAAATCAATCAGTGGTATACTGTTTGCATGTTATCTTTATGCTTTTTTAATCTAGTGATTTAGTTGAAACAGCTTCCTTGAAAGTTGCTTATTTCAGAGGTGTAGACCTCTGTGTGGTAGTTTTGGGATACTTTTGGGGACTTTATGTGAAAAATTTACAGCCATGTCTATAATGTGTCTATTCATTGCACTGAAACACAGTATTTTCTCTCTGAAACTAGTGCTGAGTGGAGGAGGGACCATTTTAAATATCTAAATCATAAAATTTTTTTAGATTGTTAAAATACTCTGTAAAATACGATAACATGAAATTTTGCCATCTTAACTATTTTTAAGTGCACAGCCCACTAATGTCAACCGCATTCACACTGTTGTCCATCTGGTCTCCAAGAGGCTTTTCGCAACCATCGTTCTCTTTCTATAAATTTGACTACTTTAGGCATCTTTTGTAAGTGGAATCATGCAGTACTTGTCTTTTTGTGATTGGCTTATTTCACTTAATATATTTTCAAGTTTCAGCCATAGAGAATGTAAAGATTTCCTAATTTCTTCCAGTTTCATTGAGATTTAATCGGCATACACCACCATGTAACCTTAAGGTATTGCCGCATAATGATTTGACTTACTTCATGAGATGATTGCCACAGTGAATTCAGTGAGCATTCACCATCTCATATAGATAAAAAAGAAAAAGAAAAAAATGTTTTCCTTGTGATGAGAACTCAGAATTTATTCTAGCAACTTTCATATATAATGTTCAATATTGTTAATTATATTAATAATGTGCACTACATCCCTGGTACTCTTTTGTCTTACAAACTAGAAGTTTGTACCTTTTCACTGCCTTCATTCAATCCCCTGTCCCTCCACCTGTGGTAACCACAAATCTAATCTCTTTTTCTATTTGTTTGTTTGCTTGTGTTTGAAGTATAATTGACCTATAATACTTGGTTAGTTCCTGGTACACAACATAGTTATTTGATATTTCTGTACATTACACAGTGATCACCGCCATCATCACCACTAATTCAAAGGAAGTTCCTTCCTTTTTAAGGCTGAATAATATCCTACTGTATGAATATGCCGTATTTTGCTTATACCTTCATCCATTAATAGACACAAGTTGCTTTGATTTTTTGGCTATTGTGAATAATGCTGCTATGAACATGGGTGTGCAAATATCTCTTTATGACCCAGCTTTCAGTTTTTTGGTGGTGTATCCTCAGAAGAGGAAATGCTGAATCAGATGGTAATTGTACGTTAATTTTTTGAAGAACCAATATACTGTTGAGCAGCTGCACTATTTTATATTCCCCTGTGTGTGTTAGTCACTCAGTCATGTCCAACTCTGCCACCCCATGGACTGCAGCCCGCCAGACTCCTCTGTCCACAGGATTCTCAAGCAAGAATACTGGAGTGGGTTGCCATTTCCTTCTCCAGGGGATCTTCCCAACCCAGGGATAGAGCCCATGTCTCCTGCATTGTAGGCAGATTCTTTACCATCTGAGCCACCAGGGCAGTGCACATTTTTCCAGTTGTCATTTCTCCGTATTCTCACCAAATCTTGTTTTGGGGGTTGCTGAGTTTTTTTTTTTTTCCATTCTCATTGGTGTGAAGTGGTGTCTTATGGTGGTTTTGATTCAGTCCATCCTAAAGGAGATCCGTCCTGGGTGTTCATTGGAGGGACTGATGTTGAAGCTGAAACACCTGGTACTTTGGCCACCTGATGCAGAGAACTGACTCATTGGAAAAGACTCTGATGCTGGGAAAGACTGAGGGCAGGAGGAGAAGGGAACGACAGAGGATGAGATGGTTGGATGGCATCACCAACTCAATGGACATGGGTTTGGGTGGACTCCGGGAGTTGGTGATGGACAGGGAGCCCTGGCATGCTGTGATTCATGGGGTCGCAAAGAGTCGGACACAACTGAGTGACTGAACTGAACGATGATGATGGTGAGCTTCTCATGTGCTTATTGGCCATTTATATATCTTCTTTAGAGAAATATCTATTCAAGTCCTTTGCCTGTTTTTGGATAGAGTTGTTTTTGTTGTTGTCAAGTGTTGGGCATTTTCTATATATTCTGGATATTAATCATTTGTCAGATATGTGATTTGTAAATATTTTCTTCCATTGTATTGGTTGCCTTTTATCTGTTGATTGTATTCTTTGATGCACAAAAGTGTCTAATTTTGATGAAGTCCAACTTGTTTATTTTCTTTGTTGCCTGTGCCTTTGGTGTTATATCAAGAAATCATTACCAAATGTGATGGCAAGAAGCTCATGTCTTCTTCTAAAAATTTGATAGTTTTGGATCTTATGTTTGGATTTTTTGATCCACTTTTATTTAGTTTTTGTATATGGTGTTAAGAGTCCAGCTTCAGTCTTGTGCCTGTGGATATGCAGGTTTCCCAGCACCAGCATATTTGTTGAAGACTATCCTTTCCCCGTTTAATGATCTTGGCACCCTCGTCAAAAGGTATTTGACCAACATGCAAGGGTTTATTTCTGGGCTCTATTCCATGGGCCTGTGTCTCCCGTTATGCCAGTACCATACTTTTGATTATTGTAGCTTTCTAGTAAGTTTTGAAATTAAGAAGTGTGTGTCTTCCAACTTTTTTCTTCTTTTCAAGATTATTTTGACTTTTAAGGATCCCTTGATATTCCCTATGAATTTTATGATGAATTTATGAAAATATCCTGTTTCTCTTCATATTTTCACCCACTAATTTTAGCATCTATTACAGTTCTTGCCGGAAATAATTCATTGTGTTTACCAAATGGTGATTTTCTATTTTTCTCATTTTTTTTCTATCATTATTTATTGAAATTCTACTGTAAGGAAGAGGTTTTCCCATCTGCCCCACTTATTTATTTGGTTCTTTATTTAAATCACTATAAGCTCGTGGCTGTTGGTTTTCATCTATGAGCTCTGACCCATTTCTACCATTATTTTTTCTACCAAATCTAGTGTCCCAGTGTCCCGGATTTGGCAACTAGAAGCCCCTTCAAGTTAATGTCTGTGTGTTTGCAGAATGTCTCCATTACTTTTTGAGCTTTTCCTTTCTGAGACCACAGGTTGTATTTTAGATAGGATTTTTTAATGTGTGGCTTTTATTTTGAATTATTATTATTAATTTTTGCTTTTCTTAGGTATGAAGATACATGGGCTGCACTCCACAGGAGGGCCAAGGAATGTGCAAGTGCTGGAGAGGTAAAGAATTGGCTCCTCTTATACTTACGGGGAGAATATACTTTGGCAGTCTTAAATGCTTATTTTTAAGAAATTAAATTTATAATTGTGTTAAAATGTTTGACAGGGTATCTTATAGTGAGTTTTGTAGTTGGTTATGAAACACCCTAAATAAAGCACTTTTTTGTAATTTCTCAGTCGAGTAATTTAGTTAGCTTAGAGAGTTTATAACTTTTATTCTAGAGTCGCAAGTGACTCTTCGGTTCATTGAGGTATAATGCTTTGAATTTGAGGTCTGGTACCTTTGCATTTTATGTAAATTATGTCATTTCTTTCTACTCGCTATTTAAGAATTCCTTTGGCGGGGACAAAAGAACTTTGCTCAGTCTACTTAAAATCATTAATTTGCTTATTAGCAAATAAATATAAAAATCTCAGGAGTCAACCTCAATTTCTTAGAGAAACAACCTATTTTCTAGCACTACAGAGTGTGTAATGAATAAAAGTGACTTAAAATTACTTGGTATATACTTAAAGCTTTTTTAGCCAAGATCAAATACTCTGCTACTGATGTCAGTCAAACTTTATTTCTTTCTAAAAACAAGTCTGTGATTCTGACTTTTAATTAATTTAAACTGACTTTACCATTTACCTGAATTAGTGAAGCTGTAATAGTTACATAGAACATGGTAATACACATGATAAAATTTAGACATTAGTGTTTCTCTTAGAAATTACAGAAAAAGAAGAATATAGGCTTCTGTCAGTAGGGCAGAATGAATACTGTGAAAAGTCCTGTAAGTGTAAAACCCCTAAATGCTGGATAGATTTTTGTTTTAATTTAAATGCAGTAAGCTTACAAAAATTAAGGGAAGTCCTAAAGGGCCAAAACAAGCAAACAAAAACAGCAGGGAACTGAAATGAGAGTGGTTGAAAAAAAAACACGGAAGCAGGGTTCAAATAGTAAAACAAATGTCTTAGAGATTTATTGGGATAGGAGATTTTTGTCTATGGGGAACTGAGTCTGAGACTCCTGCATAAAGCTCTAGATGCTCTCGGTGAAAGGATAATTTAGGACATTTTTAAAAAGAAAGGAAAGAAATCTTTAAAGCACACCTGGAACACCTAAAGGTCGACCATGTACTGGGCCCCAAAGCCGTTCTCAGCACGTTTCATGTAAGTCAAGTCATACACAATATGCTGTGATTCTGGTGCAAATGACCCTGAAAGTCGGTATAGGAAAAGAATTCTGAAAAATCCATATGTTTGCAAATTAAACATGCATATTATGCATCGTTTATGGTTCAATAATTACTACATACATATTGTGTAAGTTGTCAAAAACTACTTAGAGGGAAATTTTATAGACGAAAAATAGACTGAAAGTCAATGAGCTAATCTAACTTAAGAATTAGAGAACAGAATAAATCATGAAGGAAGAATGAAAGAGATGATAAAGATGAGAGAAGTAAATGAAATAGAATGTAAAAATACAATAGACGCTAGACAAAGTCACGAGTTCTTAGAAGACTAATGAAATATGGTAGCTATCTGATTATATTGATTAAGAAAAAAGGACGAATAGTTTTAAGGATTAAAGAATACAACTGTAGCTATAGCAGAGAGTGAAAAGAAAGTGTTTGTGAACAACTCTAGGACACATTTGAAAACAGAGGCAAAATGGCAAAATATTAGAAATTTTTACTAAAGTTTTAGTTGCTCAGTTGTGTCCAACTCTGTGACCCCATGAACTGTAGACTACCCTCCAGGCTCCTCTGTCCATGGAATTCTCCAGGCAAGAATACTGGAGTGGGTAGCCATTCCCTTCTTCAGGGGATCCTTCCAACCCAGGAATCGAACCCGGGTCTCCTGCCTTGCAGGCAGATTCTTTATTTTGTGACTCATGGGGAAGCCCAGAAATTTTTACTAAAACTAATTGTAAAAGCAGTACAAATCCTGAATAATCTTATAGCCACTAAATAAACAGTGTTAATAATTAATCTTTTCACTAGGAAAGCACCAGGCCCACCAAGTAATACAGGAGAGTTCTATGAGACTTCAGAGAATCCACCCTCTCAATGTTAGATAGACTCCTGCAGCAAGTGAAACAAGAGGAGGCTGCCCTGGCCACTGCACGAGGCTAGAGTAACTGATCCTGAACCCCAGCAAGCAAAGTGTGAGAAAGTGAAATTGGAGTCCAGTCCCAGTCATGAGTGCAGATACAAAAACTATAAACAGAATAGACGTATGAGCTCTCACTTAACTTCAGCAGCCTGTTTCTGGAAATCAGATGTTCTGTGCCTACTTGACACACTCTAAATTGGAAAAGTCATTATGTGTTACATATCAACCCCAAGCCCTCCACCAGCTTTCTTAAATATTTCTGTTTAAAACCAGCAGAACACCTATAGATAGTAGCAGTTTGTTGGGACATCAGGTGCTTCAGACACAGCCTTCTGCCTCCAAACTCACGATGTGCTCTGGCTGGCACACAGCGGCCTCGTGTGCAGTGCTGTGGCCCCCAGTGCCC
Organism: Bos mutus; assembly: GCF_027580195.1. Taxonomy (NCBI): domain Eukaryota; kingdom Metazoa; phylum Chordata; class Mammalia; order Artiodactyla; family Bovidae; genus Bos; species Bos mutus. The sequence continues at coordinate 11,021,406 of NC_091639.1, read as the reverse complement.
ACAGTGTGCAGGGTCTGCCTCTCCTTCACGAGGGGTCCTCGTAGTGTCTTGTGATTCTCATACTCTGACAGTGTTGTCTGAAATTTAATTTGAGAATCTTCTCACACATTGTTTTAAAATCTATATCAAGCTTAAATGTAAAGTTTTCCTATATAAATATGAGCCAGAACTTTGTGTTTGCTTTGTGAATGTTGGATGATAACAAACAGCGTTCTATCTGGGAAACAACCTGCTATATATGGCTGTGTTGACAAACTAAATCCAGCCTTGCATTAAAAAAAAAAAAAAAAAAAACAGGTTTATTCCAGGATTGAAAGGTTGGCTTGACATTAGAAAATCTTTTATATGCAGTTGACCATGTTAACAAATTAAGAGAAAAATATATGATCATCAGATGCAGAAAATACATTCAATAAAATTAATTCAGAGTAAAACATTTTAGCAAGTTTTTTAATAGATGTTTTTTAATAGTTTTTTAACTTTTGTCCTGCCGCTGCTGCTGCTAAGTCGCTTCAGTCGTGTCCAACTCTGTGTGACCCCATAGATGGCAGCCCACCAGGGTCCGCCATCCCTGGGATTCTCCAGGCAAGAACTCTGGAGTGGGTTTCCATTTCCTTCTCCAATGCATGAAAGTGAAAGTGAAGTCGCTTAGTCGTGTCCAACTCTCAGCGACCCCATGGACTGCGGCCTACCAGGCTCCTCCGTCCATGGGATTTTCCAGGCAAGATTACTGGAGTGGGAACTTTTGTCCTAATAGCTACCAAAACCTGCAGTATTTGACTTGCAGTACTTTGATTTCATAGTCAATCATCTTACTAAATTGTCTTATTCTGATAATTTGCATCTGGGATGGGAGTTTTGTGAAGATGGAAGGGAAGAAACAAAAACCTACCAGTCTTTTCATTTCTTCATCTCTTTTTATAGTGGGTAGGACTTCCAATATAGTGTTGAATAAAAGCTGGAGATCTTGGTTCAGATTTTGGCTCCATCAGATTTAAATGTGAAAGGGAAAACTACATATTTTAGAAAATACTGGAAAAGCTAAGATCTCAGGGCAGAGAAAGGTTTCTTTAACAAGGCATAATAAACACCAACCATAAAATAAAATATTGATAATTTTTATCAAATCTTCTGTTCATCAAGCAGTACCATGAAAAAGTTAAGCAGTTTACAAAACAGAGGACTAGTGTTCAAAAAATATGAAAAACCTCTGCACACTAATAAAAAAAGAGAACAGTAAGTCATTAAAAAGTACACGAGAGGTATGACCGGGTATTACCCTGAACAAAAAGCATGAGTGGCCAGTAAATGTGAAAACATGTTTAAAATCAATTAGAAGGCAAGGAAATACAAATTAAAACCCCAGATTTACACTCATTAGATTATCAAGCATTTAAGAAGCCTTGAATTTTCTGTGCAGACAGTCATTACTCACTGATGACAGTTTTCCCTTCCCCGGCAGCATGATGGGGAACAGCTAGAACTAGGGGGTGTAAATCGATTGGCACAGTGACATTAGAAAAATGAGCTGGCGTGAAGTAAAAATTGAAATTCCACAAAGCTTTCGAAACCACAGTTCTACCCCTAGGGAGATTTCTGTAGCATTGTGTCCCCAGCTTTGCCCTGTGATGTTGTATGTCTCACACCTCCTTGGATAACATTGGTATGGTATCATCTGTTCATTATGTGTGACAAATAGATGACAGAACTTGAAGTCAGAGGTGGCTAGGCTGGGGGAGGTCTAGCTCAGTTGAGCCACTGGGCGGTGGGGAAGGAGGGTGCAGTGAGGAGCTCAATACCTGGGACACGTTGGAACCTAACTTGTGAAAGTTGCCTCTGTGCACCAGATTTGTTCCAGAATGTTTATAGCAGGTTTTGTTGGAACTCTAGACAGTCCCAAAGTCTCCCTGTGGAGTAATTATTATTTATAGGATCAGGGACTTCCCCGGTGGTCCAGTGGCTGACCCCACGCTCCCAGGGCAGGGGGCCCGGGTTCCATCCCTGTTCATGGAAATGCTGCAAAAAGATCAAGTGCTATGCAGCAGTGAAAATTAGTGAACCATTACACCTCCGTGTATCAATACGGACGAATCCCACAATGTTCAGTGAAGACTGTATCCTGTAGAGGAGCTTTAACAAAAGTTGTTCTTTTGATTGTAAGAAGCATTTCATAATAAAATATGTTGGAGAAAGAATTTCCTGGAAGTTCTGTTGCTGAATTTATTATATGGGGGGGAATATATAATATTTTCCTAGTTGTATACTTTTTTATTGTAAGACTCCTATCTTATCAAAAGTGCCACTGTTGTTTTCCAGAAATACAGTTCTCAGATTGAAAAATGAAAGTTAATTTTAAATCTCTGACGTATTATTGAGACATATGGAAATTTTTTAAATGTGTATCTTTAATAAACTGTTTTCTTGTGTATTTTGTCAGGCCATGCTCGTGTGTCATTAGTGCCCTTTAGTCAATGTCAGTCTGCCAGGGCAAATATACTTAAGGATAATTCAGTCTTCTTTGACAAGTTATCTTATACTTAACTACTTTAAAGCTCATTCTTATTTATAGTCTTAAAATTTAGAGCAATGTTGCTTTAGCAAAGTTTGTTCAATATAGCTTTGTTGTCTAGACTTTTTCTACAAGATTTTCTTTTTAACAAGTTCTTTGATTTGTTTTTCCCTCACTTAGTATGTAAATGAACACGTAAATTGATAGTGACTTAGGGGTTAGATTCTGAGGGTAACTTTCTAAAGTTAGACTCCCAGTGCATTATTTGCTTATGCTTTTGATTGTTGTGAAATACTTGCTTGCCTTCAGATTGAACTCTTTTAAGACAACGCTTTAACCACTTGGTGTGTAAGCTGGTTAAATCAGGCATGCTTCATTCTCTTTGGACTCCAGCTTGGATCTCTTGTGCTTGTGGTGGGGAGTGGACTGGCCTGGGTGTGGGAATGCCTGGTTTCTGCAGTGATACGTTTTGACCTTGGGCAGATAAACGGAGTCTCTCTGTTTCTAGCTGACTCACATAAAATGGTATGACACCATTTACCCTGCTTAGCAAACAGAGTTGTTTGAAAATCGCATGAACTAGGTGAAAGTGAAAGTCGCTCAGTCGTGTCCGACTCTTGGCAACTGCATGGACTCACCCATGGAATTGTCCAGGCCAGAGTGCTGGAGTGGGTAGCCTTTCCCTTAGCAGGGGATCTTCACAACCCAGGGATCGAACCCAGGTCTCCCTCATTGCAGGCGGATTCTTTACCAACTGAGCTATCAGGGAAGCATTCCCCCCAAATGCTGAACTGTTCTTTACAAATATAAAAGTTTTTATATTGTTTTATTACCCCAATATTACCCATTTTGAAAATCATTTGGGTCCCAGCTTTTTCTTTGTTCTCCTAACTTCAGTGTCCACCAGAAGGACTTTCGGGATGATTTGTAACTTTGGGAACAAGCCCAAACTGTGGGTTTGTCTTGCTACTTAAACTTGATTTTCTGGTGTTAAATCTGGATTTATTCAGAATTGTTTACTTGGAGGAGAAAAATTGGCCTTCTGAAGATGGCTCCTTCCTTATTAAGTAAAGCTAAAGTACAGTTTCTCAGAACCTTTTCTTTTGCTACTTTTCACTTTTCTTCCTTTGTGTCCCTGTATAAACAGTCCCGAGATTGATTAAGGGCGTGGGCTTCAGTGTCGGATTCCTGGGATTGAATCTAGGTCCTGTGTGGCCTTGAGAAAGTGACTTGTCTTCGTTGCACCTCAGTTTCTTCCTCTGTGAAATGAATGTAGTAACATGGCTCTGTTTACAAGGCTGCTGTGTGTTCAATGTGAATTACTTAACACAGGGCCTGGCACACAGAAAATGCTCAAAATGCTTTGCTCTTATTACATAATTGTTGACAATGATTTCAGAGAATCCATTCAACATCCATTCTTTTAAATTAAAGTAATATTTGAATGTATTTTGATAGATTCTTTTTATGTACACTTAAAGATATACAGAATATGATTTTGAATTTTGTGGGAGGCATGAACTATACTGTACTTAAGTTTTAATATTCATGTTTCATTTTACTTTTAAGTAATAATATTTGTATATAAAAATTGTTTATTCTAGATCTTTCAAATTATTAACACAATTAACCACTGCAATTAAGATTTAACAAACTTTTTAAAAGATACGCCATGTACCAGGAAAAATACCGTTTATCGTCGTCAGCCCTGTGCAATTAGTTTTTCTTTTATTAGTGTTTAAAAACTGAGGCTTAGAGAATTTGTGAGACCTACTCCAGACTAAAGCACAATTTGTTTTTCTTTCTTGTTCACCACAGTGTCTTCAGTGCCTGAAACAGAGCCAGACAAAGAGCAGGTGTTCAGTAGGAGCTCGTTGGATATTACAGATGAATCCTATGGGCAGGGGTTGTTATTTCAAGCCCTAATTTTCTTACTGTTGCATCACAGAGAGGCTGTATTAGCCACATTAATCTGTTAGCAATGCTCAGTACTTTTTAAACTGCTCTCTGGGATCTTTATAAAGCTGGCTGGCACAGGCATTTTTAAGCATGCAGAATTGATGATCATGCCCCTGGAGCAGCACTCGGTGTCACCGCTCCAGCTCAGCTGAGGCTTGTGTGTGAGGCCGTGTGTGTTACCCCTCCAACGTGGACTGACTGACAACCGCGAGAGGGGTGAGGTGGGGATAAAGTGAGGAAACAGGACAGCTTTCTGATCTCTTTATTGTTTTTATTTCAATGTTGTGAATTCCTGGAATATTAAAATGTAGAAGCTAAAACAATGCAAATAATTTTGTATCTTATTTTGATACTTTTATTCCTCTGAAAGATCTTTCTTTAGTGAGATTCAGTAAAAATCAGTTGTATTTGTGTTTCACCTCTTGAAACATCATACGTTGTGTAAATTGTCCTTTTTTTATATAACTTAACTGTGAACTCTTATATTAAAACTTTATATTTTACAGATAAAGTTCAGATATACTTACTTTTGTTATATAATGAATTTTGCAGTCTTTATTGTACAAAATGCGGGAATCTTCCACACTTCCTACTCATCACTAGTGATGTTTTCAAAAGATGACCTCTCTATGCTCCTTCTAAATCTTATCGTAGGCCCTTTCCCCTCTCACCATGTTAGGACCAAAACAAAACTGGCTGGGAGAAACTGCTTAAGTCTTCCGGAAAAGAAGTCAGAATTATTTTAGGCTAGCCTAGCGTCTCGCATCCCTGCTATTAGGAACCTTTCACTTCTGAATTTGTTAGTATAAATCCTGTTCTCCTTTTTTTCTGAAATTGTTCAGTTGCCTCAGTGATTCCTTCGTATACAAGTACCGTTTATCTTGCTTTATTCAGTGAACGTTCCTGTTTAAATGGAAACTGAATCATGGTATATTCTAAATGCATTAGGGAACTTTTCTTTCAAAAGAAGTCCTTTTGTAAGGCAAATAATTACCCATTCATTACGTCTGGGGTTTGTTTTTGTTTGTTTTCTTTTCAGTTGTTAGTGGCTGTTTTCTGTTTTATTTTTTCTAGATTTGAATTGTGCAAATACATGGTTTACTTAGAAACAGGGTGTAGTTAGAAGTGACTTCTAAGGTCATGGCTCAACTTTCTCTTTCCCGGGTTAAGATGCACCGATACAACCTGTAATTTGAGGTTTTTCTGCACTGGATATTAAGGTGGTTCTTTTCTAAGAAAGAAAACAACGCCAGTCTCCTCAGAGTATTGTGTTGTCTGTACCCCAGTAGAAGGGTTTTTAAAGATAACACGGGCTGGCTCTCATTACGCCGGTCTGACCTCTGTGTCTGCAGTCCTGTGGGCCTGACCCTCCCCTTCCGTTTGCAGCGGGTGGACAGCGAGGTGGTCATGCTCTCCGCGCACTGGGAGAAGAAGCAGGCGAGCCTCCGGGACCTGCAGCAGCAGCTTCAGCAGCTTCCAGGCCTCATCGCAGACTTAGAATCCCTGACGGCAAGTCTGAGTAAGTTCCCCGTTTGCCTCTAGACTCTGCTTCTAGGAAGGAAAATAATTTGGCGTGACTCCAAAGCTTTCTAAGAATACATTAATCTTATTGCTTAACAGGATTTGAAGGGAAATGGTTCCAATTAATTTCATGTTCTGATTAATTGATGATTTGACAAAAAAGCGATGATTTAAAATGTGGAAATGATTTTTAAAATACACCACTACCTTTTTCTGCCTCCGATCTGCTCAGAAAACATACTTTTCTTGATTCTTAAAGTGACTCGGGGCTGTCTTTCTGACTTTAGGTCTCTGTTTAAAAGTGTAAACGTGGGAAATGGAAGGGGTTATGGTGGCTTTGTTATGACTAACGGCTGTGCTCTGGAAGTTGTTGCTTTTAATACTGGGTTTGTTCAGAGCTTCATGTCTTGAAATATGCTCTTTTTTTCTCCTTAAACTGATAAAAGATTAAACAGATACAATTAAATGAGGGTACCTGTTTGGCTAACTTTATACCTTGTGGAAGATTATATATTTATTTTTTGTTTTTATTGGGATGAATCATGCTGATATTTGTTTCTTGGGCTTATATTCAGAAAATTGACTTTTATCCTAGACAGTGCCACATCATAGTATAACATTCTGGCTTATTATTTTCTAACCAAGCTTAAGATCTTAGTGAAGTAAGAGGTAGGGGCTACCTACATAGGAGATGAACTTCTTGAGCTAATAACCTGAGTCTTAATAAGTAAGAAGGTATAAAGCTACCCCATCATCTCTTCCTTTTTTCAATACTACATTTTTAAAAGCAAAACAGAGCTGGTTTACAAAGCAAGTAATTAGCGAAGCATAAAACTTGTGTGTGTGAATAAAACGAGCCCCATTGGTATGTGGAATGCCGCTGGTGATGATAATAGCTAACGTTTGTAGCACCCACTATATGTCGGAGATGGTTAGGTGATTTACAGACATTATTTACAATCCTCACAAGATCCCTGCAGAAGTAGCTGTTATTATCCCACTTTACAGCTTAGGCAAATTGGGCTTGGAGGGGTGGAGATTTGCTCAGGGTCACACACAGTAGGTGTGCATCCAGGGTCCCAGCCGCGGTGATGACGTGCTCAGTGGAGGACGAGGCGTTTGGAGTGGCACCTGTCAGCAGACCCCATGACCCGCGTTCTTGAAGCCCTGGTATCAGTGTTCTGTTATTTCTGAAAGCAGGGTTGGGGAAAAGAGACTCGGTTTAGGAGGAAGGCCCTCTGGCTTTATTTCCCTCTTGTAGGTATAGGAATGGTCCTTCTCAAGCCTTTGATAACTGACAGAAAAAGCCTCCAAGACCCTGGGGGAATATTCCTTTTAGCCATTTTCTGTTCAGCATCTCTTCCTGTATCTCTTTGAGTCTTTTTTTTTCAATGGTTGTGTATTTCTTTGCAGAGACATCCACCTATGATACTATCCTGCTTTCCTTTCCAGCTGAGAGTAAATTCTGATTATAAATATTATTTGTTTGATGCCACTCTGCTGATTAAATGCATTTGGCCTCAGTTCTAATTATTCTCATAGTTAAATCTACTTAAGATAGAATATAGTGTATTTTCCTTCTCAATTAGGATTCTACTATCCTGAAGAAGTGATGTTTAGTGATGTGATACCATCTTCAGAAACTGAATTTTGACTTTTTAAATGAATGCAACGAGTTTCCCAAATGCTCACCTGAGTTCTGTCTTTACTAATCTGAGAATATCGACCACCAAAAGCAAATTAAAGCTAAATTAAAGCAAATTAAATTAAAGCAGAAGTATCAGTCTTGACAGTCACTTCCAAATAATTTAATTCTTATTTTTCATGGTGGTATAGTTGACCTGCAATATTATATTAGTTTCAGGCGTACAACATAGTACACCTGGACACTTACGTACACTGTGTGCACACCTGAGCACTTACGTACACTGTGTGCACACCTGGACACTTACGTACACTGTGTGCACACCTGGACACTTATGTACACTGTGTGTACATTGTGTTTTATAGCGATTGACCCTGGTTCAATTCCTGGGTCGGGAAGATCCTCTGGAGAAGGGATAGGCTACCCACTCCAGTATTCTTGGGCTTCCCTGGTGGCTCAGCTGGTAAAGAATACGCCTGCAATGCTGGAGACCTGGATTCATTCCCTGGGTTGGGAGGATCCCTTGGAGAAGGGAAAGGCTACCCACTCCAGCATTCTGGCCTAGAGAATTCCAGGGACTGTCTATCCCATGGGGTTGCAAAGAGTCCGACATGACTGAGTAACTTTCCCTTTTTTCACCCTTTATATACATTATGAATTGATCACCACTTTATGTCTAGTAGCCATCTGCCACCATACACAGTTATTATAATGTTATGGACATTCCTTTTACTGTGAATTGCGCCCCATGAGCTGCTCTATATTGGACGTTTGTGCCTCCTAGTCTCCCTCACCCGCTTCATCCAGCTGCCCCACCGCCCTCCCCTCTGGCGACCACCACTTTGTCCTCTGTCCCTGCGAGTCTTTTTCTGTTTTGTTCTTTAGATTTCATATACAAGTGAAATCACATGGTCTTTGTCTTTCTCAGCTACTCCACATAACATATTACCCCCTGGGTCTATCCATGTCGTTGTGAACGGCATTATTTCATTTTGTGTGTTTCTGAGTAACATTCCGTGGAATGTATGTACCACATCTCTTTTACCCATTCCTCTGCTGAGGGACGTTTCGGTTTCCTTCCATGTTTTGGCTGTTGTAACTAAAATGCTGCAGGGACCATGGCGGGGGCACGTGTCTCTTTCCTCGTGCGTGTTTTCATTTTCTTTGGATAAATACCAAGGAGTAGAGTAGCTGGATCATATGGTAGTTCTACTTTTGATTTTTCAAGGAACTTGCATATTGTTCTCCATAGTGGGGGCTATACCAAATTACATGCCCACCAACAGTGCCCGAGGGCCCCTTGCCAGCCCTTGCTGTCTTTTAGTAATAACCATTCTGACAGGTGTGAGGTGATGCTGTGGCTTTGATCTGCATTTTCCTGATGATTAGCCATGTCGAGCATCTCTTCAAGTATCTGTTTTTTCAGGTCCTTGGGAAAATGTTTATTCAGGTCCTTTGCCTATTTTTTTAATCGGATTGTTTGTTTTGTTTGTTTTGTTTTTGAGTTGTGTGAGTTCTTTATTTATTTTGGATATTAACTCCTTATCATATATATCATCTGCAGTATCTTTTCCCATTCAGGAGGTTGCCATTTCATTTTGTTGATGGTTTCCTTTGCTGTACAAGTATCTTTATACTTTGATCTAGACCCATTTGTTTATTTCTGCTGTTGCCGTTGCCTGAGGAAAACATTTGGAAGCCAAATTTGCTGGCTTGTATAAGTACATGTCTATATTATTAACGTATTTCATGAATTCATTTTAATGAGATTATGCACCATTCTTAGAAATTTGAATCATTTGGTTTTAATGCTTGCCCATAAACTGTGGATTTCTTTATTTTGGGGGTGAAGTGAAAGTCGCTCAGTCGTGTCTAACTCTTTGCGACCCCATGGACTATACAGTTCATGGAATTCTCCAGGCCAACATACAGAGTGGGTAGCCTTTCCCTTCTCCAGGGGATCTTCCCAACCCAGGGATGGAACCCAGGTCTCCCGCGTTGCGGGCGGATTCTTTACCAGCTGAGCCACCAAGGAAGCCCAAGAATACTGGAGTGGGTAGCCTATCACTTCTCCAGCGATCTTCCTGACCTGGGATTCAAACTGGGGTCTCCTGCATTGCAGGCAGATTCTTTACCAACTGAATCACTAGGGAAACCCTGATAGCTTCCCTTTTGGGGGGTAGTCTCAGAATGCTGTTTGTTATTACCTAATTACTTTGATATGGTATTACAAAGCTTAATCAAGCAATAATGAAAAATAAAAATTACTTAGAAGAAAATAGTAACTAATCTATATGTAGTCACAAGATTCTCTTCTCTGAACTTTTTACCCTTTCACTCCCAAATCTAATACCATCTCCATTCAGTCCCTGTATTTCTGAGGCCACTTAACTCTTTTAGTCTTGCCTTGCTCTCTAGAGGGTCTGCCCTTATTAAAGAGTAAGGGATTAATATGATGTGAGCAATTTGGACCTTTGATGATGCTTTTAGCTGTGCTATCCTGTGGCTTAATAAATATGACTCCTGATTACACGCTCCCTCAGGAATTAAATAAGAACAGATAATCCACTCATGTTGTTTTTTTAATGGGATGTGATCCATCCAACTTACAAAGCCTGTGTAATAGATCATCACTGGTGAGGCTTGTCATTTAAAAAAAAAGAGATAATAAAGGTATGCCGGGAATTGGGAAAGACGGGCTGTGAACTGACTTTCAGATCTGGGTTTGGACCGCAGTTCCCCAGCTTCCTAACTGTGAGACTCTGTGCAGGTTTCCTGACTGCTCTAAGCTTTAGTTTCTTTGCTTTTAGGATTGAAGATGAGAGAACCTGCTTCACCAGGTAGCTGGAGGGCCCCTAGTGAGGGGAGAGTGCCTGGTACGTGATAGGCGTCTGTGAGTCCCGTGCACCATTTGTGGGCTGAGGGGACACAGCAGTGGACAAGACCAGGCAGCTGCCGCCAGGATGCTCACTTTCTTCTGGGAGTCTCTCTGGCCTTTGCAGATTTACAAAACCATTGTCTTTGATGAGAGGATTTGGATGGATGTTACACAATTTAGCTTGTCCTACACTGGAAAAGGTCAGTTTTCATTCCAATCCCAAAGAAAGGCAATGCCAAAGAATGCTCAAACTACCACACAATTGCACTCATCTCACTCACTAGTAAAGTAATGCTCAAAATTCACCAAGCCAGGCTTTAGCAATATGTGAACCATGAATTTCCAGATGTTCAAGCTGGTTTTAGAAAAGGCAGAGGAACCAGAGATCAAATTGCCAACATCCGCTGGATCATCGAAAAAGCAAGAGAGTTCCAGAAAAACATCTATTTCTGCTTTACTGGCTATGCCAAAGCCTTTGACTGTGTGAATCCAATAAACTGTGGAAAATTCTGAAAGAGATGGGAATACCAGACCACCTGACCTGCCTCTTGAGAAACCTATATGCAGGTCAGGAAGCAACAGTTAGAACTGGACATGGAACAACAGACTGGTTCCAAATAGGAAAAGGAGTCCGTCAAGGCTGTATATTGTCACCCTACTTATTTAACTTCTATGCAGAGTACATCATGAGAAACGCTGGGCTGGAAGAAGCACAAGCTGGAATCAAGATTGCCGGGAGAAATCTCAATAACCTCAGATATGCAGATGACACCACCCTTATGGCAGAAAGTGAAGAGGAACTCAAAAGCCTCTTGATGAAAGTGAAGGTGGAGAGTGAAAAAGTTGGCTTAAAGCTCAACATTCAGAAAACGAAGATCATGGCATCTGGTCCCATCACTTCATGGGAAATAGATGGGGAAACAGTGGAAACAGTGTCAGACTTTATTTTGGGGGGCTCCAAAATCACTGCAGATGGTGATTGCAGCCATGGAATTAAAAGATGCTTACTCCTTGGAAGGAAAGTTACGACCAACCTAGATAGCATATTAAAAAGCAGAGACATTACTTTGCCAACAAAGGTTCGTCTAGTCAAGGCTATGGTTTTTCCAGTGGTCATGTATGGATGTGAGAGTTGGACTGTGAAGAAAGCTGAGCGCTTAAGAATTGATGCTTTTGAATTGTGGTGCTGGAGAAGACTCCTGATAGTCCCTGGGACTGCAAGGAGATCCAACCAGTCCATTCTGAAGGAAACCAGTCCTGGGTGTTCATTGGAAGGACTGATGTTGAGGCTGAAACTCTGATACTTTGGCCACCTCATGAGAAGAGTTGACTCATTGGAAAAGACCCTGATGTTGGGAGGGATTGGGGGCAGGAGGAGAAGGGGACAACGGAGGATGAGATGGCTGATGGCATCACCGACTCAATGGACGTGAGTCTGAGTGAACTCCGGGAGTTGGTGATGGACAGGGAGGCCTGGCGTGCTGCAATTCATGGAGTCACAAAGAGTCAGACATGACTGAGCGACTGAACTGAACACAGTAGTTAAGAGTACAAAACCCTGGTGTGAAATGTGAGAACAGTGTAGTATTCTGTATATTGAAAAATAGTGTGTAAGGATAGAATGGAATATTGTCCTCCAGATTCTGTACACTTTCTTGGTTTAGCACTAAGTCATGTCCGACTCTTGTGACCCCATGGACTGTAGCCCGCCAGTCTCCTCTGTTCATGGAATTTCCCAGGCAAGAATACTGAAGTGGGTTGCCATTTCCTTCTCCAGGGGATCTTCCTGACCCAGGGATCAAACCTGGGTCTCCTGTATTGCAGACGCTCTCTTGCGTTGCAGGTGGATTCTTTACCGACTGACCCACCCACTTTCTTGTTGCTCAGCTGCACGATGTACTCTGCATGTAAGTTAAACAAGCAGGGTGACAATAGACAGCCTTGACGTACTCCTTTCCCAGTTTTGAACCAGTCCATTGTTCCACATTGGGTTCTAACAGTTGTTTCTTGACCTGAATACAGGTTTCTCGGGAGGCAGGTAAGGTGGTCTGGTATTCCCATCTCTTTAAGAATTTTCCAGTTTGTTGTGATCCACACAGTCAAGGGTTTAGCGTAGTCAATGAAGTAAAGATAGATGTGTTTCTGGAATTCTCTTACTTTTACTGTGATCCAACGGATGTTGGCAATTTGATCTCTGGTTCCTCTGCCTTTTTAAAAATCCAGCTTGTACATCTGGAAGTTTTTGGTTCACGTAGTGTTGAAGCCTAGATTGAAGGATTTTGAGCACTACTTTGCTAGCGTGTGAGATGAGTGCAACTGTACGGTAGTTTGAACATTCTTCGGCGTTGCGCTTCTTTGGGATTAGAATGAAAACTGACCTGTTCTAGCCCTCGGGCCACTGCTGAGTTTTGCAAATTTGCTGGGATCTTGAGTGCAGCACTTTTACAGAATCATCTTTTAGGATATGACATAGTTCAGCTGGAATTCCGTCACGTGCACTAGCTTTGTTCGTAGTAATGCTTGCTAATGCCTACTTGACTTCACACTCCAGGATGACTGGCTCTAGGTGAGTGACCACACCACTGTGGTTATCCAGGTCACTAATGGGGCTGACTGTGACTCAGATCATGAGCTCCTATTGCAAAATTCAGACTTAAACTGAAGAAAGTATGGCCTAGTGGTTTTCCCTACAACACTTGTTCTGTGCATTTTACTGTGAAACTGGTAAGATGTTTGGAACATGTTTATTGAATTCTCCTGAATGTCCACTAGAGGGTGGTCTAATCCTATTCCTATTTTTAAAGTCTAAAATGTCAAGAGCTTTTCTGAATTCTCTGTTGCTTAGTTTATTTTGTATGACCTACTTAAAAAGACACCTTCATCTAGAACAGAAGATTCTGTTAATTCTCAGATAACACAGTTCTGTAAGATAATGACAGCCTTGTACTGAGCTTGCTTGCCTCTTTCTTTCAATCTGACCTGACCGGATACATTGCCGTTCTGCTTTCTCTGTACAGAATTTGAGAGTGCATCTAGCTAGGAGACCGTCACAGTTTTTACGGTTTCATGAAGCAGATTATCTTATGGTCCAGGTTATGTTCTGAGATTAGACCCTTCAAGGGACATATTAGCTCTCTTTCGACACGGTTTAGTATATACTGCACAGATCTCATTTGTTTCATGATGGATTTTTAATGCACTCTTCAAAGTTCCTTGTTACCACACCATCATTACCTTATCACGCGAAAAGTGACGAAAGCATTGAAGACTCTTGTGGTCCTTTAGTACCTGGCCTCCTGTGACCTGTGGGTTTGCAAAGATTTCTTTGTTCCCTGAGGCTAATTATTTTTGCTAGAAAATACTCATTAAATGTGAAGTTATGAATTTTAATGTGCTGCTCCACTCTTCATATGTCAGTGGTCACACTGCACATAGTATGTATCTGAAAATGGCACAAAGGAAAATTCCAGACAGCACAGCTCTTCCTCTGGGGCGGTCTCCACATGAGGGCTTGTGACGCTCTTTCCTGCACAGCTGTCAGGCTCTCCCAGATGGCCCTTCCCAATAAAATTCCACCCATCCTCCCCACCGATCACTAACTGAGACATATACTGTTGTTATAGTGAGCAAAATGGTGAGGCTGGAACTTCTTGTGAAGGTACTTTTGTGCCTGTGGAGGCCTGCTAGTGTTTTATGCACGTGCATTCTAAGTCTGGTTACCAGATTTACTCAAATCTGTGACTGTTTCCTAGCAGAAGATGAGCAGGGTGTGACGGGGAGATTAAATCTCCGCCTGTTTAAATTCAATATAAAATATTCAGAGTACATACCATATATATGCTTATTATTTAAAGAGCATTTGGTAAAGTTTTTCATATAAAAAGGGAGGAAAATTCATGTTCATCAGTGAAGTTCTTACATATTTTATTACTGACCTCAAGCCTGATAAAAGTTAAAATGGAAAGGTTCCGTGGCTGCTGCTGCTTTAACTCACTGGGCCTAACTTGATACACTGATAACAGTGTTTTCAGAGTTCTCTGCCCATGTTTGATTTGCTCATTGACAAAATTTAGCATAACCTAATATGTAAATTAGATGAATACGAATCATAGATTTGCTTTCTTGGTTGTTATTCTTTGTTTTAGAGTGATAGAATCATTGTATCTCCAGAAATCCTTCTTAATTGAATTCAGCAGACCAGATGTTTTGTTGTTGTTCAGGCACTAATTTGGGTCCCACTCTTTGTGACCCCATGGACTGCAGCACGTCAGGCTTCCCCGTCCTTCACCATCTCCTGAGTTTGCTCAAACTCATGTCCACTGAGTCAATGATGCCATCCAACCATCTCATCCTCTGTTGCCCCCTTCTCCTGCTGCCCTCAATTTTCCCAGCATCAGAGTCTGCATCAGGTGACCAAAGTATGGAGCTTCAGCTTCAGCATCAGTCCTTCCAGTGAATATTCAGGACTGATTTCCTTTAAGATTGATTGGTTTGATCTCCTTGCAGTCCAAGGGACTCTCAAGAGTCTTCTCCAACATCACAGTTCAAAAGCATCAATTCTTCAGTGCTCAGCTTTCCTTATAGTCCAACTGTCACATCCATACATGATCACTGGAAAAACCATAGCTTTGGCTAGACGGACCTTTGTTGGTAAAGTAATGTCTCTGCTTTTTAATATACTGTCTAGGTTTGTTCTAGCTTTTCTTCTAAGGAGCAAGCATCTTTTAATTTTGTGGCTGCAGTCATCATCTGCAGTGACTTTGGAGCCCAAGAAAATGAAATCGGTTACTGCTTCTACTTTGTCCCCTTCTATTTCCCATGAAGTGATGGGACTGGATGTTGCAAAGATGTAGTCTTTACCCTTAAGGTATTTACAGAATGCTGAGAAAGATAAGAGTACAAAATAGTGGCATAATGTCAGAGTAGGAGTCCTGGGCAGGGTTCATGGGCCAATGGAAGCACAGATGAGGGGGAGAGAGCTCTGACCTGAACCTGCCAGGGAGATGTGGGGTTGGGGAGGGGGGAAGCAAAGACCCCTCAGGACAGGCAGGCACACACGGGACCCTCCTTGGAGTGATGAGCGGTCGTGAAGGAGGGTGGTGGTGAGGCTGGAAAAGTAGTCTCTGAGCAGGGAGTGGGAGGTCCCTGAATGCTCGGGTAGGGAGTTAAACTGTAAGTCCTCAGGAGCCTTTGAAACTTGTGAAGGGGAGAACTGGGAGTTGGGCAGGAGCCGTAACGTGACCCTGGACTCTCCCGAGCACGTTAAGCCTCAGGTTGCCGTCCAGCACAGGGACACACTGCTGGCCTGTACGTCAAAGCCCCTCTGTTACCCAGCCCCCTGCATGCTGAGGATAACATGCGTGATGCTAAAGGGACCAAGTCGCTTAGAGCTAAATGGATTCTGTATTAAATGTAATTATTTCTAGTTTTTATCACTAATCAAAGTGAAATAGCCTTTAAATAATCCTGTTAGCTATGATCGTCTTGTAAGACCCTGTCAAACTAGTTCTAACAGAGTGAGCTGAACACTTACTCCTTCTTCAGGGCCAGTAGCACGAGCATCCAGGCTGAGGCTCCCACTCGTTTTTCCATTTAATATAATAACAAAAAATAATCTGTACAGCAACTGATACATTAACACCATTTTTCCTGTTCTCCTTTCCATATATATATTCCTCAGGTATCATTGATGACATTTCTGAAAATCTTAGATGTAATTTTTCATTGATTAAAACTTAGATTTTTGCTGTTTCAGGTTAGGCTTTCCATAGTCACAGGTAATAGCTGTTGTATGCGGCCCCTGAAGACAGATTCAAAACTGTTATGAACTGCATTATCAGTCTTCCAGACTTACACTGATCTACAGTGATATATCAATTATGATAAAAATCATTACCTAAAATGTTCTTGAAGAGAAGTGCTAAACTACTTGCCACATTTTAACTTTTTAATAAAATTTAATTTTTCCTCCTAAATCCATGTCTTTTTAAGCCCTAGACCCTACCAAATACAAAAGCACAGATATTTAGTAGAGCTAAAATTTAGGGTATTAAAAATGTGGGGAGTTCCCTGGTAGTCCAGTGATTAAGACTCTGCCTTCCAACTCAGGGGGTGCGGGTTTGATCTTTGTTTGGGGAACTGAGTGAAGGGAACTTCACTTTACCCGAAGTTTAAGGGCTTCCTTTGTGGCTCAGCTGGTAAGGAATCCACCTGCAATGCAGGAGACCTGGGTTCGACCCTGGGTTGGGAAGATCCCCTGGAGAAGGGAAAGGCTCCCCACTCAGTATCCTGGCCTGGAGAATTCCATGGACTGTATAGTCCATGGGATCGCAAAGTCGGACACAACTGAGTGATTCTCACTGGGGAACTAAGGTCCCGTGTGCCATACCATGTGGCTAAAAAAAATTTTTTTTATGTTTCTGGATTTAATATCTGTGGGTCAAACAAATTCATTTAAAACAGGCAAAATTTGCATCTTAGTAAACCTAATGGCACCCCACTCCAGTACTCTTGCCTGGAAAATCCCATGGATGGAGGAGCCTGGTGGGCTGCAGTCCATGCAGTTGCTAAGAGTTGGATATGACTGAGCAACTTCACTTTCACTTTTCACTTTCCTGCATTGGAGAAGGAAATGGCAACCCACTCCAGTGTTCTTGCCTGGAGAATCCCAGGGACGGGGGAGCCTGGTGGGCTGCCATCTATGGGGTCGCACAGAGTCGGACACGACCGAAGTGACTTAGCAGCAAACCTAAAACTGCAAGTTGAAATTCCGGAAAAGAAAAAGTGAAAGTGTTGGTCGCTCGGTCACGTCTGACTCTCTGAGATCCCATGGACCGTAGCCCACCAGGCTCCTCTATCCATGGAATTTGAAACTTGCTCCTTGTGTTGGTGCTACAGAAACGAACTTAGAAAGTCACATGGCAATCTAGCAGCTAAGGGAAGGAATTAGACCCAGCGCCCTTGAATCTTAGCTGTTTGAGTGAAACTGAGGCTGCAAAGCAGCACAGCCAGCTTGCTCCCCCGCCCCGACCCCCGTGACACACATTCTCGCCGAGCCTCACACTCACCCGTCTATGGCAGATGCCTCTCCTCTGGTTTTCACAGGCCCTCACCCCTGTCAGGCTGTGTTGTCTCTGAAACGCGCCTCCCTCCACTCTGAGCCCTCTGAGCACGCGGTTTCTCTTTTTCATCCTTGTGTCCCAGCGTCTGGGACGTGTGGCGAGTGCCTGGTAGATGGCCATGATGCTCTCTGAGGTCTAAAACCTTTGACCCCTAAAACTTTTCTGTTGTCTAAGAAAACAACTGGTCCTCACCCCTACAGCCGTGAAATCTTGGTTTACTTAAGCACCTATCAACTGGAAATCATTGTGTGAAAGAGAGACTCAGTTTTGATCCCTGACTGCTCATCACTAGCTAGGTGACCTTGGGCAGGGCACTGAAGTAATCTCTGCAGGCTGTGACTTCACTGTTTTAAATGAAGGATTTGACAGAGGATCTCCATCTGCCGAGTTCGTGGCCTAGAGGCAGTGTGGAGTGGTTGAAAGACGAGCGGACAGTGAGCGATGCTTCCTGAGTGTTCAGTGCCTTGGAGGTTTATGTATATCATGTTCAAGGCAAAACAATGCTAAAGTAACTTGAAATCTCAAATATTAAATTATGTTTGGTATAATTTGTGTTAATTATATTTTGATATACTCTTATTATTTGGAAATTGATTATTCATGTGTGGTATATGTGATCATTAGGATATCAACATCAGATTAATCAAGACACTCTGTTTCCCTATACTGGTTAATGAAGTGTAAAGTATTTTGGGAAGTTGTGTTTTAAAAATGTTCGAGATATAAAAATATACTCAAGATAATTTGAAATATATTTTAATGTTGGTACATTTTGCTTCAAGAAAGTTTAATAAAATTTTTAAATAAATGCAAAATAATCTCAACAGTTCAAACTTTTAACTTCTAGACACTTTTTCTTTTCTCCATGATCAAGGATTCTGCTTTTTGACATTAATTTCTTCTTTTGACCTTGTATACTTTCAGCTCATTTAGAGGCTAGTTTTGAGGAGGTAGAAAACCACCTGCTGAATCTGGAGGATTTATGTGGACAGTGTGAATTAGAGAGACACAAACATATGCAGTCCCAGCAACTGGAAAATTACAAGAAAAATAAGAGGTGAGTTTGGGAAATTGGCCCCGATATTCATGTGCAATCTCAAAGTTTCCCACAGAACCTTACACGCTACTCTTTATAAGTTTGGGGTGATAAAAGACAGGGGTTTCAGGTAAAGCTCTTTAATAAGCTTTCCAAACATGTTTTGCTTGGTTTTGTTTTGTTGGTATCACTATCAGTTGCCGTTTTATGGAGATGAGTTCTGAAAAGCTGAGTATGGGATAAACGGTGGAGGGAGCAGTGCAACAGACAGAACATCTGAGAGAGGAGAACCCCTGACCTCGTGTCCTCCAAGCGGCAGATCCTGGGTGGCCTTTTCCCTTTGCTTCCTTTTCTTGTCTTTCCTTTAGAGCAGGAGGAAAAGGAACCTGAGTGCTGACTGGAAAGGCGCTCAGCTTTGTCACATACTGTGCATGAGACCTTCAGGAAGTTATTGAATCTCTTAGCCTCAATGTGTGTAGCTTACAGTGACCATGACAGTGTCCCCGCCTCCTGGAGTCGTGGTGAGGAGTCCGTGAGGCAGCCGTTACCAGACGCAGTGCATGCCCTGCCACAGTGGGCATCGTGGTCACTGTTTTCACTGGGTGAGCCAGAGATGGGTAATGAGATTTGGAACACTGGCGAACCAGAGCTGGAGATGGGTAATAAGATTTGGAACACTGAAATTTTATTTGTCGTTCTTTTCTTCACTCTCACCCAGTGACTTAGATATATTAGATACATTAGTACATTATAGTTTATATGTTACAAAATGAAAAGTAAGTGTTTGGAGAACAGCCTCATCTGTAATTTAAGTAAAAGCCAGAGTGGACACTGGGCAAGTCTTAACATGTGTCACGTAACGGAAATATCATTTTAGATCTGGGGTGGTGTCGTAGAAAGAGAGCACTGTTGATAGAATCAGAAGACGCCAGTCCCGGCTCCATCGGCTACTGATTCTGTGCTCTGGGGCAAGCCATTCGCTTTCCTCTATCCTGTTGTAAAACTTTTCTTGACTAGCATTTGAAAGACTTCTTAAAAGATTACATCATTCGTTAGGCCTCTTTCTGGCGCCTCCCAGAACCCTGGCAGTCAGACTTGTCTCCCCGGGCAGAGAATTGGAGAGGTCATCTGAGAGCCTGACCAGCCTGCGAGAAAGGAGCTGCAGGGACGGACACCGGGAGCCTCTGATGAAACGCTGGGTCTGCACCCTAGTGCCCCTGATGATGGGCCCCACACCTCTGTATGCTTCTCATCAGCCTGGCGGTGCCTCACTCTTAAGTATGAATGCTCAGCTAACGAGTATACCCAATTGAAGAAAGGTTCCAAAATGAACAGGGCCAAAATAAATTAAAAATAGTAATTATTTTTAAAGACCCACAGAGGAATGAGATACTGTGATGGGAGCAGAAGAAAACTTAAGAACAAAAACTAATTAATAACCTCAGGTGTATCTTACAGGAGACCATTTTGCATTTATGAGGCACAAACAGGATGCTCTAGAGAAGGGATAATTAGAGAACAAGAAAGCTCTTGGGCATCAAATACGTGATTGCAGAAGTAGAAGGCTTTAAGTGAAGCATTAAAAGACGATGTTATGACTTCCCTGGTGGTACAATGGATAAGAATCCACCTGTCAGTGCAGGGGACACGGGTTCAATCCCTAGTACAGGAAGATTCCACGTGCCATGGAGCAACTAAGCCCGTGCCACAACCACTGAGCCGGCACTCTAGAACTGGGGAGTCACACTACTGAAGCCCGCGCACCTAGAGCCTGTGCTCCACAGCGAGAGAAGCCACCCCGGTGAGAAGCCCACACCGTGAAACGAAGCATGGTCCCCTTCTCGCTACAACTAGAGAAAACCTGCACCCAGCCGCGAAGACCCAGTGCAGTCAAAAATAAATAATTAAAAAAATAAAGTTGTTTTAAAAGAACAAAAGATAACGTTAAACTTTTACATGCAAGAACAAAAAGACTGAGAAAAGCTGAGAATGCTTAGAAAATTGGAGAGTTAATTTTTAAGTCCTATATACTAAGAGCTTGAGAAAGAAAGGGAAGAGAAAAAGAGGAGACAAATTCACTAAAGAAGTAATAATACAAGAAAATTGTTCAGAACTGAAGGATATGACTGAGTTGGAAAGGGTCCAGCAAGGACGTAATGAGTGGGGAGAGAGCCGTCTTCAGTACGTGCTTCTGTACACTGCACTAGAGTCAGGGTGAAAAACCATGAAAGCCTTCATAAAGGTCCTAAGGAACTGCAGCTTTTCCGCAGCAACCCCGTAAGTAGAAAATGATTTTTACTGTATATTTACTTACCCCGGTTCGATTCCTGGATCAGGAAGATCTGCTGGAGAAGGGATAGGCTACCCACTCCAGTATCCTTGGGCTTCCCTTGTGGCTCAGCTGGTAAAGAATCCGCTTGCAAGGGGAAAGACCTGGGTTTGATTCCTGGGTGGAGAAGATCCTCTGGATCTCCAGTATTACCCACTCCAGTATTCTGGATCTCCAGAATACCCACTCCAGTATTCTGGCCTGGAGAATTCCATGGACTGTATAGTCCATGGGGTCACAAGGAGTTGGATACGACTGAGCAACTTTTCCTTTCATTTTATTTACTTAGCCAAAGTTTCAGTCAGTGTGAAGAAATAGTAACTTCCAGACATACAAGGGGCTCCAGTTTAGCTCATGTGCAGACTTTATCAGGAAGTGGCCGGAGGATACGCTTTACAAATGAGGGAATAAACCAGTAAGAAGGAAGACGGAGTGTGGAAGAGAGACGAGCTGCTCTTAGCGGATGTGTCCAGTTCGAGAGAAACAGAATTCCTCGGATGATGGTGAAGAAAAGCTTCAGCAGGTCTGGAGAGCAGCCCAGACGGAAGCAGGAAGATCCCCCAGAGGATTCCAGGAGCAGTGTTTTCCAGGGGAGACTGTCTAGTGTGTGTGAGCACGTTGAGCTGGGTTTATAAGCTCTGATTGGAGAGTTTGATTATGTATTAGTGATAGGAATGTTTTCTAAAAAACTAAGCAAATAAGCTGACTCTTAACACTAAGAAAATGCAGTTTTACAAGAAAAGAAATGATACAATACATGGCTCAGTTATAGATTTTATACATATATATATATTCTGATAATAATTAAATGTGGCATATGGAGTCAAGCCAGAATTGTAGGTTATTGGGAAGATGCAGTGGAGGCATGTTTGTGTGGAGGGATGGGAGGGGTTGAAGGAAGCTAATCCTCAGCTTTCATAGCAGGAAATCAGTAAGCAATATTTAAAATGGGAAAAAATGAATAAATATCAGTGTTGACATGTTCTTTAGAAAAAATGAGGTAAATACTGGGAGAACTGACTGTAGCTGCTTTCAAAAAAGCAGGACAGGGACTTCCCTTATAGTCCAGTGGTTGAGAGTCTGCCCTTCCAGTGCAGGGGGCGTCAGTTTGATCCCTGGTCTGGAACTAACGGAGAAGGCAATGGCATCCCACTCCAGGACTCTTGCCTGGAAAATCCCATGGAGAGAGGAGCAAGTTAGGCTGCAGTCCATGGGGTCGCTAAGAGTTGGACACGACTAAGCGACTTCACTTTCACTTTTCACTTTCCTGCATTGGAGAAGGAAATGGCAACCCACTCCAGTGTTCTTGCCTGGAGAATCCCAGGGACGGGGGAGCCTGGTGGGCTGCCATCTATGGGGTCACACAGAGTCGGACACGACTGAAGTGAGTTGGCGGCAGCAGCAGCAGCTAGGAACTAAGACCTTGCATGCTGCCTGATGTGGTTTAAAAAAAAAAAGACAGAAAGATGGGGAGCACTGAGTGAGGCACTGATCTGCTTCATCATGAACCCTTGTGGGTACTATTTGACCTAAGGAATATACGTGTACTGTTTTGATAAACATAATTTGTTTGTTAGCTGCAGCACTTCCTGATGTATTTTGCAGGAACAGAGGACTGAAAAGATAGCCTCTGATAAAACAGTCCACGATCAAATAAGTTCCAGAAACACTTGAGCCTGAATTTGCCTCATTTAACTTTGTAGTACACGTACACATGGTGATGTATTACACATAGTACATGCCAGTGTGTTAAGGGTTCTGAGAATTCTCATGATAGAGAAATACGTTTGACTCACCACTTCACAGCTTACTTGCTTACAGAACCAGTTTGTGTGTAATATATATTAAAATTCAGTGAGTTGGTATCCTATAGTATACCATTGAAAAATTTTTCCAAAACTCCAAATTAAACATCTGTGGTCCACAAGGGAAGAGTCTCTTAGAAATAAACCTCCTTCCTCTTTAACAAGCAGCCCTACAAACTAAACTAGTGATTTTTCTTTTCTGGCTCTGGAGGAGATAACATGTAATATAAGGGTTGGCTATATGATGTGACTTCCCTGGTGGCTCAGATGGTAAAGCGTCTGCCTACAATGCGGGAGACCTGGGTTCGATCCCTGGGTCGGGAAGATCCTCTGGAGAAGGAAATGGCAACCCACTCCAGTACTCTTGTCTGGAAAAATCCTGTGGACGGAGGAGCGTGGTAGGCTATAGTTCATGGGGTTGTAAACAGTCGGACACGACTGAGAGACTTCACACATCACATATGATGTGAGGGCATTACAGTGTTCGCCCACTACATAGCTTTCCAGAAAATCTGGGTCGGACAACTCGATGAGGGTGGAGAGAGCAGGGGACTGAAAGGTAATGTCTCCTTCACCTCCAGCGCTGGGCGTGTCCATAGAGCACTGTCTCATCCTGCTCCCATCAGGGACTGGGACTGGGCGGGCAGCAGCTGTGGGAGTTGGGACAGAGGCTGAATTATTAGTACATGAACTCACGTAACTGCCTTGGGGCCAGGTTAAGGCCAGGTCCGTTTCTGACTGTTGCATTGGAACAAACGGAATCCATCCCAGGAGTTAGTGCATCTGTAGTTGAGAGTGGATATGACATTTCATCATGTATTTGATAAGCATTCTCGGCATAGAGGATAAATTCCTGCCTCCTGTGAAAGGACGAATGTGACCCATCCCAACAGTTATGTGGCTTACGTGGCAGATTCCAGTGTGGGCAGAGGGAAAGAGCTTTAGAACACTCCTGGGGTGCATCCACCCTTGAAAAACATTTGAATCGGTGGTTTACCCTAAGTGGACTTCCCTGGTGGCTCAGTGGTAAAGAATCTGCCCACAGTGCAGGAGACACAGCGCAAATGTGGGTTCAGTCCTGGGTTGGGAAGATCCCCTGGAGAAGGAAATGGCTGCCACTCCAGTGTTCTTGCCTGGAGAATCCCATGGACAGAGGAGCCTGGGGGGCTACAGTCCATGGGGTCGCAAAGAGTCGGACAGGACTGAGCACGCGCCTGCATTGCCCTAAGTGTTTCTGCATGGAAGGAGGACATCCTATTTTAGCTGGTTGTCTAATGAACGTGACATATAAGCGACTGTGTAGTTGTGGGGGGAAATACCCATAAATAGCTTTTGTAATAACTCTTTTGCATATGAAGTGATATTAGTGTGACTGATTGCCTTTATGGGCAGGAATAGACATCAGAGAGTGGATAAACCATGGCTGTAGGCAGAGACAAGTACTGGTACCAGTAGTTGGGTCGTCAGATGGTTCAGAAGATGAGTTAGCCATTATAAGTGTAACTGCTGGATGCCTTGTGTAGGTTTTCATAACCAATAGGAAATATATTTTTCATCAACTAAGAAGCATTAATATTGATTATATGAGCCAAAATAAAGACCATAAGACCATTTCCATGGGTTTGTCTAAGCTAGCAGTGAGAGAAATGGACTTGAGATGTGGAAGTCAGCTTGCATTTGACTTCCCAGGTGGCTCAGATGGTAAAGAATCTGCCTGTAATGCAGGAGACCTGGGTTCGATCTCCTGGAGAAGAGAATGGCTACCCACTCCAGTATTCTTGCCTGGAGAATTCTGCGGACAGAGGAGCCTAGTGAGCTACAGTCCATGGAGTCGGAAAGAGTTGGACACGACTGAGCGAGTAACATTTGCATTTGTAGTCACGGATGTGGGGAGAAATAGATGGTAAATGTGTACATGATTTTTAAAAAGGATACTTTCAGACAATTGTATTGAAGAAAATAAAGCAGGGTAATGTGACAGTGGTGGGGAGGGAAGGCCCTTCCTGGAGGACACGTGAGGACTGAGGCCTGAGTAAGGAGGCTAAGCGCACGGGGATGGAGAGGACACCCTCCCCTGCAGAGGGGCTGCAGGTGAGTGAAGAAGGAGAGTGAGAAGAGGAGAGTGAAGAAGAGGCGCTAAATGGAAAGGTACAATTCAGAGCTCCCTAAGTTTGTGATCTTTTCAGTACCACCATAATATTCCTTAGAATGATTGTTGAGATTCTTTCATAATAATGACATTAAAATCATATATAAGCTAGTGATCTAATTAAAATATTTTTTACTTCCAGAGTTCTAGATCCTTTGTTTTCCCCTTCAGTTTGGAGCATACCATCAGAATTTCTCTGAAAATAGCTGCATCTTAAAGAACAGTGTGATTTTAGTAAGTTAGCTTAATTATAAATGACTCATAATTTTAACACAGCCTTCCATTGGACTTGAAATCTGCTTCGGGGCATACTGAACTCTAGAAGCATTTTTCACTAATTCATTTAGGCTTTGAAACTTAATTGTTATCCCTTATAAACTGTCTCTTGTGAGTGGGGGGCACAGCTTCGGTTGATATGATTTAGCGCCCAGGTATATTCTGAAAGAGTCATTGTTCCTTTTGCTTTATGTATTACAGCTAAAGCTAAGGAACTGTGCTCTTCTTTGTGTTTGTGTTGTTGCTGTTGATGTGGACTGTAGACTAAGTTTTGTTGCTGTTGTTTTTTAGTCCCTCAGTCCTGTCTGACTCTCTGCAACCCCATGGACTGCAGCACGCCAGGCTTTCCTGTCCTTCACCATCACCCGGAGCTTGCTCAAACTCATGTCCATTGAGTCAGTGATGCCATCCAACCTTCTCATCCTCTGTCGTTCCCTCCTCCTCTTGCTTTCAATCTTCCCCAGCATCAGGGTTTTTTCCGTTGAGTTGGCTCTTGGCATCAGATGGCCAAAGTGTGGAAGCTTCAGCATCAGTCCTTTCAATGAATATTCAGGGTTTATTTCCTTTAGGATTGACTGGTTTGATCTCCTCAGTCCAAGGAACTCTCAAGAGTCTTCTCTGACACCACAGTTTAAATGCATCAGTTCTTCAACCCTCAGCCTTCTTTATGATCCAGCTCTCCCATTCATACATGACTACTGAGAAAACCATAGCTTTGACTAGCTGGACTTTTGTCAGCAAAGTGATGTCTCTGCTTTTTAATATGCTGTATAGGTTTGTCAGCTTGTCTTCCAAGGAATAAGTGTCTTTTAATTTCATGGCTGCAGTCATCATCTGCAGAGATTTTGGAGCCCAAGAAAATAAAGTTTGTCACTGTTTCCATTGTTTCCCCATCTATTTGCCATGAAGTGATGGGACTGGATGCCATGATCTTAGTTTTTTGAATGTTGAGTTTTAAGCCAGCTTTTTCACTTTGCTCTTTCACTTTCCTCAAGAGGCTCTTTAGTTCCTCTTCACTTTCTGCCATAAGGGTGGTGTCATCTGTATATCTGAGGTTATGCAGACTAAGTTTAGAAAAGAGGCTCTTTAGTTCCTCTTTGCTTTCTGCCATATGGGTGGTGTCATCTGCACATCTGAAATTATGCAGACTAAGTTTAGAAAAGTCTTTAGGGCAAAGAATGATAGATTTGAGATGTTATGGCATGTCTTTAGTAGTATTTGACCAGCTTACATTCTAGAGAATAATCCACCAAACTCCTGAGCTTCAAGAAATGACATTTCAGAGAGTTGAGGGGATTGTGCTGGGCAGACTTGCCACAGGCCTGGCTTTGCTGAGAATAGGACAAGGAGGAGCTAGGGGCATTCTCCAAGGTGAAGGTGACTGGAACCAGAAGAGGAGGTCTGGTGGAGACGGGCAGGAAGGCAGCAACTAAGTAGCCCCTGAGGTTCTGTGTGGAGGGTGGTTTGGGTGCTGAGTGGGAAACAGATGAGCAGTGTCCCCTCAGGCAGCGCTTCTATGTAAAGGGTCCTCCCCAGGTGGAAGAACGTGGAAGCAGACTGACTCTCCCCCTGACCCAGCCAAAAACCAGACACAGTAAATGAAATAACACTCGTTGGGACACTTTACACTGGGCAGAGAGGAGAAGAGATCCTTGGTCAGTAGGAGACAAGCCCCGTGGTGGCTCCAGCATTCTGCCAGCAGAGTTTCCAGGCTGCGTGCAGAAAGGAAAACCAGGTAGAGTCTGGCAGGCCCTCTGAGCTGGAGTGGAGCTGAGCATCTGGAAACTCAAGACAGCTGGAGTTTACAGGGCTCAGAACCAGAGAGCAGGAATACCGAGAATCTGCAGAGGGCTCCCCGTAAAGTTCAGCAGGGGACCGGTCATTCACATGAGCAAACGATCCAGGGAGGAAGAGGAGGAGGGGACCGCACCCGTTAGGATTAGTTAGCAGTGCCTGTCAGCCAGAGACTGAGAATTCCTGGGGAAATTCCTCGGGAAAGCTTCCCTTAACAGTTGGCCCTTGACTGAGCCCCGTTCCAGATCTGCTTAACTAATCAGAAAAGCAAGCATCAAAGAGATCAAGCTGTTTCCAAATAGATTAACTGTATCCCAGCAAGAATGTTTCTAGAACTACAAAAATAGCCAGTAGTCAACAAGGTAGATCATTCTAACAGGTTGCTTGTGAATGGACAAGATGCACGACACACCAGACTTCAACTGAGGTTGCCAGAGAAAGGTGGTCTAAGGCTGTGTTATGTTAAGACTTCCATGGAGGCCAAATCCATGATGCACTTTAAATATTTAACCTGTATTTCTCTTCTTAACTCTTTAGGTAACTGTGCCCATTGACAAACCAGTCCTTATTTGCCTGGCCTCTGGAAGCCGTCTCTAACACTCGCACCCCCAGTTTTCTCTGCTGCCATTGTAGATGCTGTGGTTCTGTTATTCTCTTGGGTTCTGTTATTGGTTATTGCTTCCTCTCATTCTGTGTAATAAAGATGTCTTATTCTGTAACGTACCCCCTCTGTAGGATCTGTGTAAGGAGCAAATGACAACAGGGCTTCTAAAGTTTTGAGAAAATTACCTCAAGCACGTGGGCCAGCTCTTCTCGCCCTTGAGAATGAAAGTCACTCAGTCGTGTCCAACTCTTTGCGACCCCATGGACTGTACAGTCCATGGAATTCTCCAGGCCAGAATACTGGAGTGGGTAGCCTTTCCCTTCTCTAGGGGAGCTTCCCAACTCAGGGATCGAACCCAGATCTCCTGCATTGTAGGCGGATTCTTTACCATCTGAGTGACAAGGGAGGCCCAAGAACTTTATCCAACTTCTACCCTCTCAGCCACAAACTCACCATGCCAGTAAGGGTACACATCTTCAGGACTGCAGAATGCTTAAAAGATTAAATAAGAGTGGGTAGTAGCTGGTCTTTCAGGAGAGAGGTCTGGTAAGATCTTTCCTAGCCCTCAGTCATAGCAAAGGGAACTCTTCTACTGTGTTTAATACAAAAAGTATTGCTGGTCAATACAAAAAAAATGCCCCTAAATATTTTCAAATGTGGAAAAAAGGTTAGAATTGATCTTGCACCTTACATTTTGAATGGTATTTTGCCATCTAGAATCATTGTGTTAGGTTTTTGACACGGGTTTGTCCTGGGGAAGCAGTTTAGTGTTTAAAGAAAGTATCCTTCCATCTCTGAGATGATTGTGTTTGTGGAGACATTTATCCAGGGCTCCAATCTGTTTGCATCTGTGGGTCTGATTTAGTTGACTTCTATACATGCACAGATTTAATATACTTCTTGCAACATTCCATGGATTTATTTGTTAATGTGATGCTTTTTTTTGTTTTTATTCTGCCCTCATAACTCAACCCCTGTGGATAAAATGATGAAATAGCAGCTTCACCCTTTGGAAATATTATTAGATTTTGAGTCTAGTGTTATTTGTTGAATGTTTTAGTTTCAGGGGTTTGTCATGCTAAATTTTGTGATAGCATTTGCTGAACTGAGTAAAATTTAAAATATAGTAAAAACCTAAAGGGAGGCATTTCAATTCTTCCTACTTAATTGATCTTCTGAAAATATTATTAAACTTTGGAAATGAAGAGACTCAGAGTTTTGAAATTGCAAGAGGCAAACAAGTTGTTATCATATCAGATGAATTACTATGTGGCCAAGCTTTTATTTTTTAATAAAGAATAAACTCCCCCCTAGGTAGAATAAGGGCTTCTTTTAAGAAGCAGGTATGTTTAGTCCTTCTGCAGCCAGAGTTCTTGGTAACCTGACTTGCTGAGTGTATGTCGTGTGTGACCCTGTGCACACATGTGGTCAGGGCAGATGACACATAATCTTTGCACTTCAGGATTTCGGCAGTGTGATTGTAGAGAGGGCGTGTGTGCTAAGTCACTTCAGTTGTGTCTGACTCTGTGCGACCCTACGGTCTATAACCTTCCAGGCTGCTCTGTCCATGGGATTCTCAGGCAAGAATACTGGAGTGGGTTGCCATGCCCTCCTCCAGGGATCTTCCTGCCCCAGGGATGGAACCCGCATCTCTGACGTCTCCTGCATCGGCAGGCGGGCTCTTTATCACTAGTGCCACCTGGGTAGCCCCATAGGGATGACACCCGTATGGAAATCGTGGCGTTACAAGGCAGTGTACCAGTGTTATAGCACTGATGGACGTGAGTCCTGTAGGAGGTGAGTGAGAGGAGACGGCCATGTGGGTGTGATGGATGTCTTCATGGAAAAGACTAACTTGGATACTGTTTTACATTGATGATTACCATTAACCATTTCTGATAGAGTTTGGAGAGTGACCAGAACTTAAAACTCCTGCTCACCTGTGCCTTTTCACTTGGTGAGCTGAGAAGGTGACATTAATGGTCAAGAGGAAAGTATCTGCAGTGTTCTCATCAGTGTTACCTGTTCTCCTCACTTACACTTTCCCTCAAGACTCAGTTCAGTCCTGGCTTCTCCAGGAAGCCTTTCCCGTTGGTCCTCGGTGTGTGAGTCACCCCCTCCTCTGTATTCCTAGAGAATCCTCAGCGTGGCTGGCATTAGCAGAGTGCTAATCTATGACATCAACTTCTGACTGTTGCTTTACTTCTGTATCCCTCACTAAATTTCCTTGAGGTTGTGGAGCGTACATAACTCAACCCTAGCATTATTCCTGCTGCTATTCCTCACATTGCTAGTGTCTAAGGCACAATACATCAATACATTTTTTTGTTGTTGAATGAATGATCAAACTCAGAGGTTACGTTCAGTATAAGAAAATGAGTATTTATCTCCTGGAAAAGGAAGTCCCTTTTCATGATATTTATCATGACAGTAGGAGTGATGGACAGAATTGGATGGATTCAGGGCACGTTTTGAGATAGAGTTAACAGGTTTTGTTGGTGGATTGGATGTGGCGAAGGAGGGAGATGGATCAACCAAGGCTTGAGGAGTGTGGTGATGGCCTGAGTGGAGGTGGGGGAGACTGTAGGAAGAACAGGCTCTTTTGCAAGTGTTGCTGGGACGCCTGCTTCACTTCCAAGCAGTATTCTCAGATAGGCAGTTGCGTATGAGTCTAGAGCTCCAAGAAGAGATCAAGACAGGAAGTATAAATTGAGAGCCTGTGGGTGGCATTTAAGGCCATGGAGCTGGATGAATTGCCTTGTGAGAGCAAGTAAGTTAAGAAGGGGGCCGGGACCAAGCTGGCAAAGCTCAGGCATCTTGTGGTCTGGAAGGGGCGGAGAAGTAGCAAAAGGAACTGGGAGAGGAGGAGGAAAACTCGAGAAAATGCTCTCAAGGAATCGCCAGCAGAGTCAATTGCTGCTGAAGGATTCAGATGAAAAGTGAGAGCGAACATCGCCTTTGGCAGCAGGGCGGTTGTCAGTGGTCTTGTTGTGCAGAGCTGGGGTCTGGAAGCCATGCTGGAGTGGGTTCAGGACTGAGTGGGAAGTGGGGGAGCTAAGTCTTTGAGTGGGTTACAAGGGTTGGGAGTCATGGCTCAGCATCTCCAGCCTTAGGTTTCCAAGCTCCCAGATTATTTCATTATGTTCCAAATGGAACTTACGCACTGCCCTCCAAAATCTGTTCCTCTTCCTGTTTTCTGCTGATGAATTCCCTTTCCTTCCAGTGATGCAGACAGGAAGCCTCATGGTTATATACTTCTTCCCATGGGTCAATTGCCATGGTCTGTTGACTCTTCTCCCCAGCGTTTTCAAATTGGACCCCCTCCCTTCATTGCCCCTGGAGGAGGAAATGGCACCCCACTCCAGTATTCTTGCACGGAGAATCCGATAGAGGAGCCTGGTGGGCTACATTCAGTGGGGTCGAAGAAGAGCTGAATGTGACTGAGCGACTGAGCATGCTTTGTTGCTGTTGCCACTGCACTTGCTCCTTCCGGGCACTAATTAGATCTTCTTCAAACTCCTCTAATAGTTTCTTAGGTGCTCCCTGCTTCATTCTTCCCTGCTGTCAGTACGTCTATCCGTCACAACTAGAACATTCTTCCTGAAGCATGGCTTTGCTTGTGATATTCTCTTGCTAAAAATAAAAGCAGATCCTTTTAGCTGGGCACTCAGAAGCCTCTGCCTCTTCAACCTCGTCTCCTACCACTTTCTCTTCATTCAGCCTGCTGTCGCGACGGGCTTGCTCTTTCCTGAAGATAACCTACACCATTCAGCTTCCACACCTTCACTTTGACCCTGACTGTCTTCCCTCGCTTCTCTTATACCTTCTGTACTCCTGGATGCTGTTGCCTCTGGCATTATGGCTGCTAAGTCGCTTCAGTCGTGTCCAACTCTGTGTGACCCCATAGACGGCAGCCCACCAGGCTCCCCCGTCCCTGGGATTCTCCACGCAAGAACACTGGAGTGGGTTGCCATTTCCTTCTCCAATGCATGAAAATGAAAAGTGAAAGTGAAGTCGCTCAGTCGTGTCCGACTCTTAGCCACCCCATGGACTGCAGCCCACCAGGCTCCTCCATCCATGGGATTTTCCAGGCAAGAGTACTAGAGTGGGGTGCCATTGCCTTCTCCCCTGGCATTATGGAGTCTGTCCTAAAAATTACAACACTTCAAGGCTTTCAGGGCTATTGCTTTTCTTTATCAGGTCTTTAAACTTATAAAATTTTTCCGTCATAGTGATCTTTACCTTAAACCACAGTCACCTGTACCACCCCGTCTCCACTGTCTTCTTGATTAAGGAATTGGGTACAGGACTCTCTTACTCTCTGAAAGAAACTTTCTTGGAAGTTTCTTGAATTGCCATGGGTCAGGATATTCTGTAAATAAGGGCCTAGAAGGAGGCACCCTGCTCACCTTGACTCTTTTCTCGTAGCAGCTTCCCATTGTTTTGATGAGGCAGCCAGCAGGTTGGAAGGTGGGCACAGTAACTCCAGTGAAAGCTCTTAATCGGGCAATGACTCATTACTGGGCTTCCCTTGTGGCTCAGCTGGTAAAGAATCCACCTGCAATGCGGGAGACCTGGGTTCGATCCCTGGGTTGCGAAGATCCCCTGGCGAAGGGAAAGGCTACCCACTCCAGTATTCTGGCCTGGAGAATTCCATGGACTGTGTAGTCCATGGGGTCACAAAAAGTTGGACACGACTGAGTGACTTTGACTTCACTGACTCATTACTAACACAGACACTGGATTCTTGGCTCCATGGTTGTTATTTGGGGTAGCAGTAAGGGAAGACTGTGCAATCATTCTTCCCAGTTTCACCTTTTCTTAAAACAGGAGGTGCCTTTTTGAAATTTCACTGTTTCGGGTTCCAAAAGAAGGAAAGCAGAGGCTCTCTGAAGACTAATCAGAGAAAAGAGAATTACTGTTTAGAATACTGAACTGAGGGACTTCCCTGGTGGTCCAGTGGCCAAGCCTTGGCATTCCTAATGCAGGGAGCCCAGGTTCGATCCCTGGTCAGGGAACTAGATTCCACAGGACACAGCTAAGAGTTCCCGTGCTGCAAGTAAGACTGGCACAGGCAAATAAATATTAAAAAAAAAAAAGAATACTGAACCAAGTGTTCTGTCGCCCTGCCCACCCCTCGGTGGCCGTGGGGAATGGCTCACGAGGGCGTCTGGAGGGATACGTGAAGGCGCCCCCGTAGGATGCTGTCTCCGGCGCGTGCTGCCTTTCTCTCAGGCCTTCTCAGCTTTCATCCCATCTGTTGTTGTTCAGTCGCTAAGTCACGTCCGACTCTTGCGACCCCATGGACCGTAGCCCGCCAAACTCCTCGTCCCTGGGGTTTCCCAGGCAAGAATACTGGAGTGGGGTGCCACTTCCTTCTCCAGGCATCTTCACCCCATTACTGGAATGTAAAATAGGTTTCAGGCAGGTTTACTTTCTACCTGATCTTTTAAGAATGAAGCTGGGCTATTGGCCCAAGGGAAATGATTGCACCCATTTTAAAGACAGGATTGAAAGTAACTTTTTTATTCCTTAGTTAATGAACTCTGGCGCTAGAGTAATGTTATCATGAGTTAGTATTTTTAGGGAAAAAAAAAAAGTGATATGACCACGTGATTTAAGAACCTGTTTTAAGAACACTGGCTTTTCAGTGGGCAGCTTGCCAGTCCTCCCTGGCCAGCTGGTCATGGTAGTCAACTGTTTAGGAACATGAGCAGTATTGTAATTAGCAATGAGGAATTCTGATTTGAAAATCCAGAATAGCTCTAGATATTTAGTTAAACCCCTCATGCAAATAAAAGACAAACATCTCATATTTTAAGTGGGATAAGCCTTTACAAATAAATTTGCCTCCTTAAAATTACTTTTAATTAGTACTGATACTGAGAAAAATATAATCATAAAATTATTAAGGAAAACCTGAAAAAAACTTGCTTTTGACTTCTTTGTCAAAAATGTTTTACGACTGTTCATCTATCTTCCCTGGATGTACGTCTCCTAGGAGACTGTGTTTCAGCATTCCTGACTGACACAAAATCACACACCAGAGGGTTTCCCGGAGGCTTGGCCCTTTTGTGACAGGATGGTCTGTGGACTTCAGCCCTTTGATATATGATTTCCCCTTTCATTTAGAAAAGGAAATAACTGCTCCTCTTTTGAATGATTTTTAATTAAAGATTTTTAAAAACTCTATTATTTATCCATGAAGGGGAAAGTAAGTTGCTTTTATAAACTGGTAGTTAAATATATTAGATGGTTCATGGCTGGCATTAAAATGCTCTGTTTTTTTGTTTTGTTTAAGTGTTTCAGTGTTTTAATAGTTTAAATTTTGGTAGAACTTTTTTGAACTATTAGTAGAGTAATAGAAAAACTGAGAATAGTAGCTTTAGGCTAACTGTATTGGTAATTTCAAAGAGTAAGGGACTCTATTTGAGCATCTAGAAATGCCACTCTCAGCAATTAAAGTACTTAATATTTTATTATAATCTAAGAGCAGTTTCCATTGGGAGTAGACTAATAAATATATGTTTTCTTTGTTTTTCCTACAGGAAGGAACTTGAAACCTTCAAAGGTAATTTTGTGTTTAATTCTTCACTTTAAAGTAGATGAGAGTTAATTGATGTCAGATGTTTTCTCTTGATGATAATGAAAGAATGCATTCCTTTTTCTTTAAATCAGACAGTTTACATCAGAAAATGCAAGTTTGCTTAATACTGTTTTATCAATTTATTTAATCACGGTGGTTTTGATATTCTTTTTCAGCTGTAACACATGTACCAAGTGAGAGTATCTGCTAGTGGCATCATAAATAGTATGTTAGGATGACATAATGCTGACTTAGAGGTTGCCCTGAATCACAATTGGAGAAGATTCTGGTTTCTGTTGTGTAGAGAATCTGGGCCACACGGAGAGGTGATGGTGATAGAGGTGGCCCTGCAGGCAACCCAGTCGCCTGACCCGCCTGCAAGGTGTTCAGTGCTGGGCCTGCTCAGCCACCGTCTTGTAACTTTGGATAAGTCTCTCTACCTTTTTCAAGCTTATCTGTAAAATCGTAAGCTTTGCTGAGCTATATTCTGAGACACTAAAAGTGCCTAGCATTGCTTTTTAATTTTAGGGAACTTTTGCAAGTGAGCATGAGAAATAATTCTTGGTCGTGCTGACTCTTGGAAACACTCATGAAAAATAGGGAAAACCACAGACTTTCAGAAGCTCAAAGCCCTTCCAGCTTGCCACTTTTCAATTATGCTTTAGAGGTTGAGTAGTGAAATTTCTATTCTCAGAGAATTTCAGTAACTGAGAAGACTCTGAATTGTTGTTTTTATGTTTCATTTATAAACTGGTATTGACTTTTTGAGTTACTGGTTAAAGATTTTTCCAGAACATTATTTACAGTTGAATTGTTTATCTGTGTGATATGTTTGGATGTTTTAGAGAAAGCAACTAATACTTGAGATAAAAGGTATAAAGGCTTATTCCTGCTACATCTGTTATTAAACCGACTTGACTTGGCTGGGTTTCTGTTTGGCTGAAGTTATAGTGAATGATTTAGTTCGCCAGTTTGTTAAGGGCGATGTTAAATGGTCATGATCTGATGTATTATCATGTTATCATTATTCTTAATCAATTTGTGAACCACAACTCATGTACATTATTTTTCATCACTGGTTTAAAATAAGATTTGAAATCCCCATAAGGTGTTATTTTCTCTCTCCTCCTTTCTTTTAGTCTACTAGCGTCTTCTTATACTGTATTGGGGGAAGAAAAAAAATCAAGTTAATATTAAAAGACAAGGCAGAGACCCAGATTATGCAACATGTCAGCTTTGCTTGCATCTCAGTACTGAGGCTTTTTTTTTCTTTTTGTGTGACAGTATTCCAGAAAAAGAGGAGACCAGCAGTTTGCAAGAGGATAGATAGTGTTATGTATTACCTGATAGAATGATTCAATTCATGCTGAAATATCTTGTTTTTACATATATCCCTAATTATGTACAACACTTAACAGCACATCCAACCCACAGGCCAGCTAAAGCTCTCAATTAGAACAAACCTTAAATGGATTATTGTATCATAATCTAGTTTTTTAAAGAACTAATATTCATTAAAAATTATTTCCTCTTGAGTGTTTTGCTAATACTTCAAAAGCATGTGTAGCTTGCAATAAAAAAATATAACTAGTCTTCCAAGACATTACTGGAGAAGAGAATTCGTTCAAAGATATAATAATTTGTTATTTTTTGAACATTGCTTTTGCCTTTGTTTTTCCTTTATACATTTCAGGAAAACAAAAAATATTACTTCCTCCAATTGTTTTATTCAAGTTGTAGTTATATTTAGAAGCTTTTTGGTAAGTTGGGGAAGAACTAACTTTTCGGGGCAAAATTAGTAACCCTCAAGGTTAGTGACATAGATCAGTGTGATCCACTGAGTTCTGGATTCTTCCTTCTGTACTCCATTGAGGTTAATGAGTTCATCTTTATCTTGCACTTAAGATATATCTAGCAAATCTCTACAGTATTATTGAAATGGTTCATTATTTGTTTTGTTTTTTTTTAATATTGGCAGCAGGAAGGTTTTCTCTTTTCTCTCCAATACTGCCTTTCTTTAAACTCTTTAGTGTTAGTCACTTGAATATTATACAATATGAAAAGGGTAAGATCTTTAAAGTCTTAATTTTTTAATTTTCAGTGAGAAGGAACCCCATTATTATAACTACACGTAGAGTAAATAAATTGGGGTGCAAGTATATTTTTACATTAGTTTTCTCCAGATATATGCCCAGGGATGGGATTGCTGGATCATATAGTAGTTTTATTTTATTTTTTCAAGGAACCTCCATACTATTTTCCATAGTGGTTATACCAATTTACATTCCCACCAACAGTGGGGATCTTTTCTCCACACTCTCTCCAGGATTTAATATGCAGTTTAATTAAATATCAACATTTAATACACAGTTTAATTAAATACCAAATAAAATCATGAAACCTCCATTTTAAGGAGAACTGTTTTTAAGAA
Organism: Bos mutus; assembly: GCF_027580195.1. Lineage (NCBI taxonomy): Eukaryota > Metazoa > Chordata > Mammalia > Artiodactyla > Bovidae > Bos > Bos mutus. The sequence continues at coordinate 10,984,763 of NC_091639.1, read as the reverse complement.
AATTAAGTTGACTGCTTTGGAAGACCTGATACAGGTAAATAGCTTTTTAAAAAATTACTGTAAAATGTTAAATTAGAAATTAAAAAAGACTTGGGGGAAAATAATAAAAATTCTGAAAGAGTCCATACACAAATTGTTTCTCACTTCTTAAATTCCCTTTCTGCTTTTAAAAATAGGCTGGAACTTTTATCCAGTGCTGAATAGGTGGCTTATACAAAGATTTTTTTCAACCAGTGGACCTATAGTCAAAGAACTCAGAAAAAAGTATGGTTATATTTGAAGTTAAAGTGTCTGTATCTGTGTTTTTAAAAAGCCTTTGTCTTGGCTGCTCTGGCTCGTCACTGCTGCGCCCAGGCTGTCTCCCGTGGCAGCGAGTGTGGGCTGCCGTCCAGTCGTCGTGCGCGGGCTTCTCATCGCGGTGGTTTCTCTGGTTGCAGAGCTCGGCCTCTAGGATGCTCGGGCTCTGCAGTTGCCCCACAGCCTCTGGGATTTTCCCAGACCAGGGACTGAACCGATGCCCCCTGGCCCACTGGGGAAGCCCTTGCATGTGTGTGTTTTTAATGATTTACTATGTTAACTGCTTTATTAAAAATTAAATGAGCAGCATGGGATCCAGCTGTGTTATCTAAGAGGACATCTACTGTAATCTCCTCTTTAATATAGCACTGCCCGGCCATGTCAGAAATGGGACGGACTGACAGTGTGAAAACATGCCAGGATTTAGTGGCCATCGCTGTCACAGTGAGTGGGTCACCAGAGAATGTGGGGAGAGGCGGCTAAGACCAGCCGAGGGAGTGTGATCCCACTTAAGGCTTTGTTCTGGGAATCAAAGCCAATGAAGGATACAGGGCCAGAGCGCTCATCAAAACTGCCCAAGACAGCTCTGTGACAGGAAGGTCCAGAGAGGAGAAGGCTTAAAGGAGAAGTGGTCATCAGTGCTGGAAGTAACGTAGGAAGGTTGAGCAGAATGGGGAATCCCACTGGAGTTAACAGTGAATAGATTAGTGGTGACCTGACAGAGCTCTTTGTAAAGGGAGACTCCAGATTGCAAATCAGAAGCATGTGAGACATTTAGGAAAGAAATGAAAAGGTCACGTGAGATAGAATCAGGGTCAAGGTCAGGGAAGAAGGTGAAGTTGAAGACATTAAGGACTTGATTAAGATCTGGAGAAGATGGAGAAAAAATACCCAGATAGGTTGTCCTTGGAGAGGATCGAGGGATATCTCTTTTTCTGAGACTTCAGAGAAGGAAAGGATGGCAGGTCATAGGGGAAAAATAATCTGTGGAAGGAAAGATTGTCTGAATTTGCAAGGCTAGGCTCAGAAGTAGAAATACAAACCAAAACAAACAATGCTTTGGTTAACACAAAGCTGGGAATTAAAGAGCATATACGATGGGTCAGCAGAGCACCGTAATCTTGGGTGCTAATAAGATCATGATTAAAATGATTGGCCGTGGAATTCAGGCCAGAAAGGAGAGGCCTGAAGAGACCAGTAAAATAAGCAAGATACGAGGTACCGGGGATGGTGTTCCCCTTAAAGATGGAAAACACTTGGGTGGTTGAGTATGTGGTTGACCACACTTCTTGTGGTCAAAGAAAGAATTTCAGTTTGACATCGTTGAGATAGAGCAGTTCCCAGTGATGATCATGGCTAAATTTGAGTGAAAAAGAAGGCATAAAATTCCCCATCTGACTTGGGGAATTCTGAGGCCATGAGGAGTCACACTTATTTGGGTGACTCAGATATGAATTATCCATACCAGTGGCTTAGTAGCCACAGCAGGTCATGAATTTAGATGTGATAGATGGAAAGCTTGGGTAGAACATGTTGGGTCAATTCAAGAGTTAGCTTAACACGTAAGGCAGAACTCTTCTGCTGCCATTTGGCAATAAAATGGCAACCCACTCCAGTGTTCTTGCCTGGAGAATCCCAGGGACGGAGGAGCCTGGTGGGCTGCTGTCTCTGGGGTCGCACAGAGTCGGACACGACTGAAGCGACTTAGCAGCAGGCAATGGAGACCCAGGTTGGGTAATACCACTGTCCTCTGTCCTCAAGGGGCTAAAGCACAGTGGCAAAGCTTCTAGGATAGAAAGGCAAATATATGACTTTAATACAATGACAAAAATATTAAAATAGAAATAAGCACACTATGGTGGGAGTACTCAGTCTTTTAGAGAGAGGCACTTGAATGCCGACCTGGCAGAAACAGGTAATAAGGACATTCCAGGAAGAGGAAAGAACAACTGCAAAGATGCAGGGACATTTATCTTATTTCAAGAGCACAAGTTAAAATTTAACTTCTTGTTCAGTGAGGAGGCCACAATTAGTGAGTGCTGAAGCATCTGGTGTGTGGGTACAGTAGTGAGGGGTGAAGTTGAGACGTGGGCAGGGCACACATGCCGCACAGCTTGTATGCCACGCAGAGGAGCTTTGGCTTTTTCTTTGGACTAGTGGTCTCCACGGAGAAGGCAATGGCACCCCACTCCAGCACTCTTGCCTGGAAATCCCATGGATGGAGGAGCCTGGTAGGCTGCAGTCCATGGGGTAGCTAAGAGTCAGACACGACTGAGCGACTTCACTTTCACTTTTCACTTTCATGCATTGGAGAAGGAAATGGCAACCCACTCCAGTGTTCTTGCCTGGAGAATCCCAGGGACGGGGGAGCCTGGTGGGCTGCCGTCTATGGGGTCACACAGAGTTGGATACGACTGAAGCGACTTAGCTTAGTGGTCTCCAAAGAGGCCCATGAGTATCCAGAGTAATGTCAGTAGTGGTGGAGAAGAAAACTGGAACTTCTATTTCTTTTTTTATGTCATCCTTTTATAATTCAATTTTTGTGCATCTTCTATAATAAACTAGGACAGGTATTGATGTATATGTTATAAAATATACATATTTGGGGGTGCATGTTAAACGCTTTTGTTCATGGCAAGACTGCTCAGCAATCACTGTTGTAGCTGGGAGAGATGAGGTAGGGATGGGAGAACCAGAAGGTTCAGTTTAGGATAACAGGAGGCAGTCTGCATTATAGAGCAGGTTTTCTGGGATCATAGGTTTTCTGAAGACAGATTGGAAAAGAGCAGGTCTAGAGCAAGAAGGGTTGGTTGAGAAACTACTACATACACTTGAATGAAGGCAGTGGTAGAATGGAGAGAAAGGCCCAGATTGAAGAATCAAGAATTTCATCACTCTTGTGGGAAGTCTAGGATGACTGGAATTCTGGCTAGGACATGTGGGTGGATTTTTCTTTTACCAGGAAATGTAATACAGGCAGAAGAGCAGATTTGGGAGGGAACCATAGTGGATACTGTTGGTTTTGGGAGGAGGAGGTACAGTATCAGTTGATTAATGATAATAATTAATAGTTTATTAATGCAAGCAAGTTCCCAGTAACCCCACAAAAGTGCAGAACTTTTTGATATCTGATAGAGAAATGCTTTTTAAAATGTTTTATTGAGATTTGACTTTCGTATCACAAATTGCATTCGTTTTTAAGTGTATGATTCAGTGAGTTTTAGTAAATTTATAGAATTGTGCAGCCATCATCAGAACACAGTTTTAGAACGTTTTCGTCACCCGTCACCATTCCTTTCTGCCCCTCTGCGTTCCCAGCCCCAGGCAGTCATTAATCAGTTTCTGTCTCCGTAGACTTTCCTTGTCTGGACCTTTCATACGAATGCAGTCATGCGATGTGTTGTATTTTTGCTTCTGGATTCTTTCAGTCATGTTAAATTTTTGGAGTTCATCCATGTTGTAGCATATATCAGTAGACGGTTCTTTTTATTGCTGAATTAATATCCCATTGTATGAATTTATTGCAATTCGTTTATCCTTTCACTGGTTGATGGACATTTGGATTGTCTCCAGTTTGGAACGGTTGTGAATAATGCTGCTATAGACTTTGATATGCAAGCCTGTGTGTAGACATATCTTTTCACTTTTCTTGGGTATGTAACTAAGCCTGGAATTTCTGGATCATATGATACGGTTGTGTTGTGCTCAGTCGTGTCAGATTCTTTGTGACCCCACGGTCTGTAGCCCACCAGGCTCCTCTGTCCATGGGGATTTTCCAGGCAAGAATACTGGAGTGGGTTGCCATTCCATTCTCCAGGGGATCTTCCCGATCCAGGGATGGAACCCAGGTCTCTTGCATTGCAAGCAGATTCTTTACTGTCTTATCCACCAGGGAAGCCCTATGATAAGATTATACTTAACTTTTTAAGAAACTGCCAAGCTGTTCTCTGCAGCGGTGGTACCGGTTACGTTCCCACCAGCTGTCTAGGGGTTGTGGTTTCTCCTCACCCTTGTCAACGCTTGATATCGTTGACTCTTATGTCTAGGTCTGTGATCCATTTTGAGTCAGTTTTTGTGTCTGTGTGATGTAAAAGTCTAAGTTTGTTTGCTTTTGTTTTTCACATGTATCCAATTGTCTCTGAACTATTTTTTGAAAAGATTTTTCCCCCATTCCATTGAGCTACTTTGGCGCTGTCACAGGAAACCAGTGGCCATAAATGTAAAGAAGAGTATATTTCTGGACTCTCAGTTTTCTTATTGTCAGTACCACACTGCCTGGATTATTGTAGCTTTTGTAATAAGTTTTGAAATTGGGAAGTATAAATCTTCGAATTTTGTTCTTTTACAAAATCATTTTGGCTATTTTAGGTCCTTTGCATTTCTGTACAAATTTTAGGATCATTTTGTCTGTTTCTACAAAAAAAAAAAAGTGCTGGGATTTTGATAGGGATTGTTTTGAATTTCTACTTCAGTTAGGGGAGAATTACTATCTTCATAATATTGTGTCTTCCAGTCCATAAACATGGATGCATCTTCATGTGTTTGCAGCTTTGATTTTCCTGAGCTGTGTTCTGTTATTTTCAATATGCAAAGTCTCGCTTCTTTTGTTAAATTTACTCATAAATATTTTATTCTTGCTGAGTGAATTCAGTCTTGAGCATATTAAGTCTGAGATGCCATTACAGATAGAAGTGTCCAGTGGGTTGCTGCATGTCAGGAGACAGCCGTGAGCTGGGGCTGGGAGCAGGCTGACCCCGGGGGGCGGTGGGTGGGGAGCCTTGGGTCTGGGTGAGACCAGGCGGAAGAAAACAAAGGTGACGGGGGTGGAAGTCTAGGAAGCGCTAGAATTCACCCGACAGGCATAAGAAAAGAGCTAGCTGCTTTTGACGGGGGCTGAGAACAGTCAGCTGCAGAGGTGGGGATGCGTGTCTCGGGGCGTGTCTCAGGGAGCGCCAGGCAGTGTGACGTTGTTATAGAGGACAGAAGGGAAGATGGTCCGAGAAGGGGCATGTGATCTGTCGACTGAAGTTCACTGGTGACGGTCCTGGGAGCGATTTAGCAGCACGGGGGTCCCGTGTGGGCTGGGAGGGGAATCCAGCTGGCGGAGGACAGGGACCAGCGGGAGGTTCTGTCGCGCTCCCCGTGTGACCCGGGTGCCTGGCACATTGGTACTGACTGAACATTTGAGTGAATGGGGGAGGAGAGCGGGGCTTTCGAAATCACAGGCTTAGAGGAGGAGAGAAGCGAGGAGGGGCTGGAGGGGAGGAGGGTTTATTGATTTCTGAGAAACTTGAGTGCCTTTGTATGAAAGGGGGGAGAAAAGAGGCTGCAGCCAGGGAGGGGCTGAGGGCATGGAGAGTGGCTGACAGTGAAGCTCTGATGCCCAGAGGACCACGCGAGGGGGTTCGGAGCACACGACTTCGAAACAGGAAAAGACTGTCGACAAGTATCTGTAACTATTGGAATTGTGAGGATTTAAGATACTTATTAAAAATACATAGTGCATTCCAAGCTACCAGTTAGTGTGGCTGAATTTGAAGGAACCTTTAGGCTAAGGCTGTGCTGAAAGTGAATTGGGGGGAGTTTAAAGATACCTTTGTGCTGGGAGACAAGCTGTATTCTTCGTCTTTATCTTACTGCTTGCAGAGAGCTGGGCTTCTCTCATTTCCTATGTTGTTACTGAGGCGTCTTTGTGCCTCTGTGACGGACTCGGACGGGTTTAGTGTTTTCAGCCTCTCCCCTACCTTTTGAGGAGCACTTGGTATGGCCCCAGATCCGTGCATACATCTTTGCACACCAGAGCCCTCAGAGCTTGCATTTGGCTTTTATAGAGGCAGTAGATTCTGATACATGTCTGCAGAAGTCATCAGCAGAAAACTAACAGGCTTAATAGAATTTCTTTGGAAAAACCTGCTTCTGGCTCCAGCCTCGCTTCCTTTGTTCTACTCCCAGAAGATGCACAGCAGGGGAGCTGCCTGGTAAACTGGAGGTTTCACTTGACCAGCCTGAGCTTCTGCTCAGTTCTACTTGCTCAGTGCCCACATCCATGTCATCTCCAGGATTCACCGAAAATAGTCAGAGGAATCCCTGTAGGTGGAACTTTACTTGATGTTTTTTTCCTTCACTGCTTTTCTTTAAAATTTTTACCTCCGTGCTTGGGTACATTGCAGTGTTTGCATGGTATGCAGGTGATAGATACATCACTAAAAAGCAGAAATAAAATTTCAACTCGATTTGAACCTCTAACCAGTAACATATTAATGAAAGCATTATTTGTTTCTTTATATTACAAAGAAGTGATAGTCACTATAAATTAATACCTAAAACAAGTGAAAAATGTTTCTTGGCAATCTGGGACTTTGCTCTTATAATTTTGTGTCTTATCCCCATCTGGTGAAATTCACCAGTCATCTTTATGAGGCAGCGCCTTTATAATTGAAAGATAAATATAAAATGCCAGGGGAACAATGCCAGTCATTAGAGTAACGAGTCCATTTCTGATATACAGCTCCGTAAAACTAACTCAACATCTCTTGCTGCTGGCATGTGCATTTTCCAAGAAGTAGTTAAACATGTGAGCCGTAGCCAACAACGATGTGAAGTTAAAGTTCCTTCTGTGCTGCTGTGTTGGGTTCAACTAAAATGGCTGATTTTCCAAATGGGTTTTGAAAAGGTAATAATGCTTCATACAGATTAAAACTTCTATGTTATTTTCCTAATTTTACAGAATTTTGGTGTTTCCTGTCATGTGTTGGCAATGGTTTTGTGATATTTTATTTTAATAAATAGCACATGTAAGGATATTAAGTTTGTGGAATTTACTGCAAAAATTATACCTTAAAAATTAACTGGTAGCTTTTTTTTTTTTTTTTCAGTTAAGTAATTTGTTATTCTACCCATGGAGATTACTGAGGAATAATTTTTAATTATTGCATTTTTTAAAACTCCATATTATGCCTTTAAGGTGGCGCATGTTATGACGTGTTATATATCATTCCCTGTCAGCTGAATCCCACTTGTTTCTAAAGGAAAGAAATGAAAGAAATACACGTCGTCTGAGCTTCTTCTCACTCTATTGAGATTTTTCTGTTTCTGAGATTACATGTTAAAGGTGGACTTGAATTAAAAGATAACTTCCTTCTCCCTTTCTTAAGTCTGTCTTGCATATAGTGTGGCAGACTCGTTAAGCTCAGGGCAGACACATTAATCAAAGCAAAATCATAGCTCAGGAATTCATTCTAACGCCGGAGCATTCATGGAACTCTAACCCGAGGGAGGTGTTACCGCATCCTCGGTAATTATTTGTTAAGTGTTGAAGAATAAACTGGTAAGAATAGAGTAAGAACCTTAAGGCTTATTTTTCAAAGTGTTTATCAGTAATATATGACAAATGACACTTTCTCCTCTTCCCTCAGTTACACTGTCTTACATGGTGGTGGTGAGTAAATATTTGAACGTAGATATAATCTGGTATTACATTTATTTTTTTTAATTCTTTAAGAAATTACTCCCTGAAAATCTTGACTTCTCGGTGAATATTGGCTAGTTTTTTTTTTTTAACCTGTTTCCTTTTTTTCCACATGTCAATATGTGTTAGTGTATTAAAAAGATGGTTCATATTATGTAGCTTAGTATTTTAGTGAAGTTAGTGTCTGTATCCTAGGGTACAGAAATATTCATGTCCTGCCTGTTGATTTTGTCTCTAAGTCAGTTTATTTTTAAGACCTAGTTGATTCTTTATTCTAGTAACTGTCATAAGATGTTACACTGTGGCATGACCTAGAACTCTCAAAGATGACACTTTATATTGTAGAGGATTGTAATTCTAACAGCTTGGGTAGATATTAAACTGCAAAAATGTAAAGCCTTGATCAGGGTTGTGGTGCTTAAATGTTACCTTTCTGCAGTTTCTTATAATTAGTATATAGCACTCTTCTGTAAACAATAATTATAGCAATAGAGTCTTTTTAGAAATGTATCAGGACAACTTTACGTTGTATATCATGTGTGTTTGGTATCATGAATAAATACAGCTGTTCTGTTTCATTACCTTTTTGCTGGAACACTGTATAAATTTGACAGCAAAAATTACACCTTTCAGAAAAACTAGATTCCAGCACCACGAAAGAAGAGGCAAGTGAAGATTTTACCTGTCAGGCTCAAAAAGAGAGTTTATCTGTTGAATTCATATGAAGCCTCATGATTTTCTCTTAGTTTTTTGAAGGTTTGTGCTGGAAAATAACCTACAGGGTCTTGTAGCTCTGCTGTTTAAACTGTTTGGACAGGTGATGGAGTTAGCACTTTCTCAGAAGACTGGTCCATAGGTAATGATTTTTATGGATTTCCAGGGCCAATCAAGTGGCTGGCTGAGCCCTACAGGAGAGCCACCCAGTCACCACGTAAAGTCAGCCATGGCTTTCCTTGGAGAGATGTGCTCATGACATGAACAGAAATAGATGCTGGTGAATTGTTCTGGTGAATGCTTCTGGCCACTTTCAGGTGGGATTTTAGTGTCCTTAATGATCTTGAGTGAGGATGTTACATACTAAGGATATCAAATTGTTGACATATGTATTATAGATATTTAAAATCTCAGCTTGGTTATTTGCCTTTTAATTCTGTTTGCTTTTTTCTTACACATGGAAGTTTCATATTTTTATGTATTCAGACAGGTATTTAAAAATGACATCCTCCATTGTTTTTATGCCTAAAAAGTTCTCTCCCAACCAAAGAAATAAATGTTAACTTGTAATCTCTTCTGGTTTTTATTCTAGCTTAATTATCACTTGCTGATTTTACTCTAACAAATCTGGAACTTATATTGATGTATAGCGTGAAGTAAGCATCAGTTTTTTGCCGTAGAAGTAATTAATTTTTCTAGTACTTTGAAATCATCCTTTGCAGTCCTCAACCTCTTCTTGCCAAATTTTGTTGGCTACACTTTCTAATTTTTATTCATTGATTTTTGGTTGTGCTGGGTCTTCACCGCTGCCGGGGCTTCTTTCTCATTGCAGCGAGCAGGGGCTGCTCTCGCTGCAGTGAGCAGGCATCTCATCACGGGCTTTTCTTGCTGCTGAGCGCAGGCTCCAGGGCACGCAGCCTTCAGCAGTTGCGGCTCCCAGCAGTTGCGGGGCATGAGCCTAGTTGCTCTGGGGCATGTGGAATCTTCCCGGACCAGGGATCAAACCCGTGTCTCCTGCATTGGCAGGCGGGTTCTTTACCACTGAGCCAGTGGACCTTTCTCTGGCACTTTCTCCCTCTTTCTTCCTGCATCATCTGCTGAATAACTCCAGCACTTACTCTGAACTGAAAACTTCTTATTTGGTATTGGAGTATATAGCCAATTAACAATGTCGTGGTAGCTTCAGGTGAACAACAAAGGGACTCAGCCATAAATATACGTGTATTCATTCTCTCCCAAATCCCTCTCCCATGCAGGCTGGCACGTAACATTGAGCAGAGTTCAGTGTGTGCTGTACAAATATAGAGGTCCTTGTTGGTTATCCATCTTAAAATATAGCAGTACGTACATGACGTTCCCAAAGTCCTAACTGTCCCTTCACCCAGGCAACCATAAGTTTATTTTCTAAGTGTGTGAGTCTCTTTCTGTTTTGTAGGTTCATTTGTATCATTTCTCTTTAGATCCCACATATAAGGGATGTCATACAATATTTCCTCTTCTCTGTCTGACTTAACTTCACTCAGTGTAACACTCTCTAGGTCCATCCACGTCGCTGCAGATGGCATTATTTCATTTTTTAACAGCTGAGTAATACAAGGCCTGGCGTGCTGCAGTTCATGGGGTCGCAGAGTCGTACACGACTGAGCTACTGAACTGAACTGAACTGAATATTCCATCATGTATATGCACCACATCTTCTTTATCCACTCTTCTGTCAGCGGGCATTTAGGTTGCTTCCGTGTCTTGGCTACTGTAAATGGTCCAGCGCTTACTCTGATGTTCCCTGTGCTCCACTCTTGTTTTTCTGTCTCCTTTGCCTCGTTGTCCTTCCTCCCCCACTCATCCCAGTGGGAAGAATCTCTGGGTTGCATCCTTGGGCCTTTTCACTCACCGTTCTGTGGTCTCATCAGTTCCAAGGCTTTAAATACCATCTGATGCTCACAACTCCCTGATAAGATGGTTCCTGACCTGCCTCTCCCCCAAATCTAGACTGGAATAGCCAACTACCAGCTCCAATCTCTACAGCTGTGCCTACAGGAACCCTCAACCCAGCATGGCAGAGCCTGGTCTCCATACCCATCTTCCCACCTTCCTGGCTGCTCTGTCATCCCAGTGACACCACCATTCATTCTTCCTGGGGCTTTGACCACGACAAACACACAACCGAAAAATAAGATGCTGCTTGATCCCTCGCTTGCTCTCACACCTCACATCCGATTCTTCAATATATCCAATCAGCCCAGACCGGATCCCAGATCTGACCGGATCTTCCTCTCTCTCCCAGTAGGTCCAGGCTGCCTCAGTCCTGTGTAGAAGCTCCGGTGGCATCCTCGCCCAGTCCCTGCCACTCCTGTCTCCCTCCCTCCCCACCCAGTATCGCCTTCTTGCCCCAGATGCCCTGCGGCTTCTCATCGCACTGAGAACTGCGCCCTTCTCTCTGCTCGCTCAGCCCGCTGTTTGCCCCCACCCCTGACCTCACTTCCTCCCGCTCTTTCCCGGCTCCTCCGTCCAGCCCCACCGGCCACCCACTCTTCCTCCCGGGGGCCCAGCATGCCTCCCGTGCCTGGGGTTCTCCTGAGCCCTCCACCTGCTCTGCTCCTCCTCCAGACAGTGGCCTGACTCCCTCCTTTCTGCTACCTTCTCAAAGGTATCCGTGTTTTCAGCTGTGCATTCTCTCTCTCTCTTTACCTGGCTTTCTTTTATGACATACCTTTCTTTTCTTTCTCTTCCGTGGAAACCTGATATACACTTACCTGGCTCTTCTCTGCTGCGCCCCGTGCGCCGAGACGGGGACTGACCCAGGACTCGGCAAGTACTCACTGGCTCTATGGAGTCTCAGGGCAGCATCCTGTCCCCTTGCCTTCTGGCTTGGATTCCTTTTAACTCTGTCTTTCAAACACTGTGGAGCCATCTAGCTAGCTATCTAAAACTTCAGATAAGCCGATGGAATTCCCATCAGTTACATCATGAGGCCTGGAAGTGGCTCCTGATTCTTCCAGCAGTGCTTCCCAGCTGTGGCCATGAGAGCGTCACAGTCACAGACTTTGTCACATCCACATATTAGCTGTACCGCTTCTGACTTTTTCTCTAAGTCAACTCATTTTAAAGAGAGATTTTAAAATACACTTCTTAGGGAATCCCCTGGCAGTCCCAGGGTTAGGACTCAGCACTTGCACTGCCAGGGGCCCGGGTTTTTGACCCCTGATCGAGGAACTAAGATCCCGCAAGCCATGTGGCACAGCCAAAAACAAAAAACAAAAAACAAAAGTTTTTAGTAAAATACTCTTCTTACTATAAATGGAAAACAAGTATCACTTGACACAAATAGAAACTGCGTAAGTAAATACATAACTATTAAAAGGCTTTTGCTACCGCAAATTATTGTGCATGCAGTATTTTGGAAAACTGAGCTTCAGGATTAAGTGCAAAAGCTCTTTATCTTTAACAGAGTCAATAAAATTTTTCCCAAAAGCCCATGCTTGCCTCTTCAGCTTCATCGTAGTTTTTTTTTTTTTTTGTACTGAAAACTTTGAGGATGTATTACTTGCTGGTTTATCTTGAACCAGACAGTTTTTTGAAAAGTGTTTTTCTCACTGATCTGTTAAGAAAGAAAAAAAGAAAATAACACTTCAGAAAGAAAGGATGTCACACTGAAAGCAATTTTGCCAAGAGGCAAACCTTGATGGCCGAGCAGTCCCCTCCTTCCTGCCTGGGGTCCTCTGAGCATTTCTTCACTGCTACTTTCGCAAGTTCCACCATTTGCACTTTAGTGAGACCAACATGAAAATGCCAGTCCCAGCTGGAAAGCGGCAATGTGGAAGCTAGGAGGAGCTCTTCTGTGGTCTCTTGCCCACACGTTTGACTTTGGAGAGTGGTGGCCGCTTTGTAAGGGTGAGCGGACTCTGGGTTTCTTTTTCACTTTTTTGTTCCTCTCGTATTCAGTCTCTTCTCACATTTCCCGTGCAGCGTCAGTAATGACCGTGAGAGGATTCTGTATTCTATCTAAAGAGCAAGTGCATCTTCTTGCAAGTAGGGAAATAAAGTTCATATTACAGTGTCTGCCCCCTTTTCTTTTCTCTCTCTCTCTTTTTTTTTTTTTTTTTTTAAATTTCACACTGGAAAAGCCCAAAGAAGTGTTAGAGTCCATGAAAGTCAGATGGCGCTATGCCTTTAAATTGCTAATTTGGTTGGTGTAGACTCAAGGGTGAAGATATTACTGTTTTCTAGAGTAAGATGGTTGTGTTAGGTTGGCAAAATTTTGTGCTTTGTATTAGGGGAGAACACATAGCAGAAAACTGTGTTTGTAGAATAAACCAGTTTTAAATGATGTATTCAGAAAAATGGGCTTCCCTGGTGGCTCAGATGGTAAAGCGTCTGCCTGCAATGCGGGAGACCGGGTTTGATTCCTGGGTCAGGAAGATCTCCTGGAGAAGGAAATGGCAACCCACTCCAGCACTCTTGCCTGGAAAATCCCATGGATGGAGGAGCCTGGTAGGCTACAGTCCATGGAGTCGCAAAGAGTCGGACACGACTGAGCGACTTCACTTTCACTTTCAGAAAAATGAGTACTTAGAGCCTCATGGTGGAGAGCCCTCAACTGAGATCAGAACCGCCCCCCTCCTCTTTCTGGGCTGCCGCTTGGATTAGGAGAGAAACATTAGAAGGTGTCACCACTGACTGGCAAACGGACTTGCATGTTCTCATGTCCAAGTAACTCCTTGGAGTGGCTGCTCTCCTCCTCCTCGCTGACATGCATCTTTTGAGCATTTGAGCGGAATGCTTGCTGAGGGCCGTGCTCTCTGTGCCAGAGGATGCTTATTTCCGTGCTCATTGGAGAGCGCAACTGGGCTTCCCCCCGTAGCTCAGGGGTGAAGAAGCCGCCTAGTGCAGGAGACACAGGTTCGATCCCTGGATCGGGAAGATCCCCTGAAGAAAGCAATGGCAACCCACTCCCAGTATTCTTGCCTGGAGAATCCCACGGACAGAGGAGCCTGGCGGGCTGCAGCCCAGGGGTTTGCAAAGCGTCGGTCAGAAATGAGCTTGGATACGTTGGAGAGCATGACAGTGGATTCATTTCTCATAATTTTTGGTAAAAGCACTACGCTCCGAGCAGAATGACATCCACAGTATGAGACACCCCACGTTGTACGAGTGACGTATCTGCATCTTCCCTTGGGTCTTGGGAGCCGGACACCTGCCTCCCCTCACCTACTTAATTTCCTCTGTCTCAGGGGCCTTGGGTTCCCCCACACAACCCCCTCAGGGCTTGAAGTGATGCTGGTTCCCTTAGTGAACGCCCGTGCTTGTTGTTCTTGCTGTCTACTCTCTGCGCACCCTGGGATGTGCCCACCAAGGAAGAGCCCACCAGTGCTGGCATCCCCCGCCGCTGATGCAGCGCCTGGCACCCAGCAGGCCCTTGGCCCATGCTCACGGGAGGGAGGGAGGGGGACAGTCATCCATTTACGCACCATCTCTGTCTGCTCTGACTTTCTGTTTTTGTGATGAGGCGGTCTCCATGGGTTCTGCTTTGGTGTGTGTACGCAGATTCTGGAGAACGGTGGGCTTCTCCAGAGACAAGCTCTCTTTGAAGTGCTTAACCACGTGGGTTTGTCATCTTTCTGTTGTGAAGACATTTTTAGTAATAGCGACAGACTCTCTTTTATGCTTTAAAATAATGCTGAGAACTTGTATTAACTGCGTAGAGGAGAAGAAACTGTTTACGGAGTGACCATTCTGTTTCTCCCTTTTAAGGATTTTGCAGAGTTGACTCTTTTTGGATGAGTGTTTTTGTGATTTCTGTTTTCATTTCTTTTGGGTAAACTTCTAGGATGGTGAGTGCTTGCTCATGGTCGTTTGTGTTTAGTTTTTTTAAAAACTGCCACACTCTTTTGAAAGTGGCTCTTCTGTTTTTCATCCCACCATCAAATATGTGAGAGTTTCCGTTGCTCCACATCCTTATCAACACTTATTTTTATCCACTTTCTAAATTTTAGCCATTTTAGTGAGTATGTAATATGGCAGGGTTTTGGGGGGCAGTTTTAATTTGCACTTCCTTATTACTAGTAATATTCAACATCTTTTAACGTGCTTATTTGCCATTAGGATGTCTTCTTTGATAAAGTGACTCTTCAAATCTTATGCCCTCTTTAATTTCAATATTTATTTATTTATTCGGTTGGGGTTTGGATTTTTTACTGAAATATAGTTGACTTACAGTGTTGTGTTAGTCTCAAGTGTACAGCAAAGTAATTCAGTTGTGCGTATCTACATGTTGTCCCTAAGTTGTGTCCGACTCTTTGCGACCTCATGGATTGTACCCCGTCAGGATGCTGTGTCCTCCACTGTCTCCTGGAGCTTGCTCAGATTCATGTCCATTGACTTGGTGTTGCTGTATAACCATCTCATCCTCTGTCGCCCCCTTCTTGTTTTGCCTCCAATCTTTCCCAGCGTCAGGGTCTTTTCCAATGAGTGGGCTCTTTGCCTCAGGTGACCAAAGTATTAGAGCTTCAGCCTCAGTCCTTCCAATGAATATTCAGGGTTGATTGCCCTTAGGGTTGACTGGTTTGATCTACTTGCAGTCCATGGGACTCTCGAGTCTTCTCCAACACCACAGTTCTACATAAATATACATTCTTTTCTCACATTTTCTTCCTTTATAGGTTATTACAAGATAGTTAACATCACTTCCTCCAAAGTTGACTCTTTATGATGACTTATAGTAAAAGCTCATTAGCATTGACTTGCTCAGACATGTTATTGATTTGATGAACCAAATTCTTGAATTTATAAAAACCTTTGCTTTAGTTTTCTCTTATTCTGTACCATGTATCAGACATTTCCTATATGGTAGCAGGATGGAAACTGTGGGTGTTGAAACTAGACTATAAAATATACCTGGGAAAAAATAGTCTGAGTTAAAAACAAACAAATGAAAACTGGTAACTTTGCTCCAGAGAGGACACACAAAGCGTAACCCTTAAAGCACACGTTCTGGTTTAGCCAGGCTATGTGTACCTCTTGGGCCCTGGAGCCGGTGGTTAAGAGCACGGAATCTGGTGCCACTCGGAGTGCTCTCTGGGCATGTTACGTAACCTGTGAGCCTCCGTTTCCTCTTTGAAAGATGAAGATGAGAACAGGACCTACATCCGTGAATTGCTGTGAGGACTGAGTTGGTACACGCTCCAGGCTTTCAGCGGTGCCTGGCGTTTACATAAGAGTTAGCTGCTGTCACTACAGAGATGAGGCAGATAGAATAGTGACCTGTTTTCCATTATTTGCTCTCTCTGTGTTGTACTTGAAAAGCTCAGTGATACAGAAAAAGGGAAGAATCAAGTCCAAACCTCTCTGGGTTACCGAGCTGAGTTTCTGTGCGTCATAAATACAGGAGCGGTTGTCAGCAGTTCAGCACACGGGCTGGGTTTGCATCCTTTCATCGCTCACAGCTGCTTATCCTTGGCAAAGTGACCTAACTTCTGTTTGCTTACCTATAAAATGGGAATAATAGCAGTACCTATCTCATAGGGCTTTTATGAGAATAAGTGAAATAATAATAGTACCAGCCATGTAATAAACTTGGAATAATGTTAAGCTCTTTCTAATTATGAGTTTGTACTAATCATAATTCTTATTGATGGGACTCGTAGCGTTCCATTTTTGATTACCATGGGCTGCCTCGCTAAATGAAAACAGTGGTGACGCTCTGTAGATTAAGGTAACTGTTCACATACAAATATGAATTGGCCATTTTTATCATAAGTATATCTTCAGGACTCAAACTTTGGTTTTAGAAACAGTTTAACAAATGTGTGTTAGTAAGATTAAACTAGAGTATTAAAATAGTTTTTAGAAAAATGTCTTGAAATTACAATATGAAAACTAACACAATATTTTGAGTTCTAGAACGAGCTACTAACTTTTGAGATTTATAGATTTATTCTCTCATCCCTCATCTATTCTGCTCCTGTCAAGTCCAAGTGCAAGATGTAAAGATGAATAGGACTTCCTGTGTGCTCCCATCAGGAAATTCACAGCGTAGCTGGGAGACAGAGAGCGGCTGCAGGACCAGGAGTGAACTGTGGGGTCAGCGCGGGCTGCTGCGGGGTTCTGGGGGCGCCTGCCAGACAGGGAAGGGCGCCCAGAGGAAGGCCGTCAGACTTCCTTGCAGTCACGTGGCACTAAGCTTGTGGCATTCTGGGCACCTGTCTTGTGAGTACGCACTGATCTTGAAAAAGATCCCACATGGCTACTGAAACTCCAGGAGTGGTACTTGCAGTGAAACTAGGAGGGAGACGGTGGAGGAAGGGGGGAGGGAAGCTTCTTCACGGATCAGTGGTTTACAGTCTTTAAAGAGAGTACAGTGAGGTTTAATGTGACAGGTAATAGACCCTATCAGTCTCTTAATTTAGATTGACAGTTCTTTGAATAAATTTGAACTGGGACTAGCTGAAATCCTTCGTTTGATCAAGTAGGCAGTTAAATGAATTATTATGCTCCCCCCATCCCCTTTTTGTTACGGAAGTTATCAAACATGTACAGAATAGAGTATGGTGAAAGTCCGCGTCCCCATCGCCCTGCTTCAGGACCAACACACAGCCCGTCCTTTGAAAACAAATGCCCTTATGTGGTGTGATTCCTTCCATTAGTATCTCAATGTACACCTCTAAAAAGTAAGACTTGACCCCAACACCATTATCATACCTAAAGTAATTACAACTTCTTAGTACCATTAAGATAGAAAGATGTTGTAATGTTAGTTTTTTAGGTTAATAAGTGAAATAAAAGTTTCACTTATTAACAGAATAGTTTAAGTCATATATCTCTGTAATACCTAGTTTACTAATTTCTAGTTTACTAAAAGTATGCTTTTGAATTATTCTCTATTTGCATATTGTCTCATGTTCAGTTCACAGACTGTCTTAGTTCACATTAAAATATTATTTTATCCAGAAACTTTAACCCTCTTTAAGTGGAAATTTACAAAAGTCTGTGAACATAGTCGGCTTATATAAGGTACTCCAACAAAGAACAGAGTAATCACTTCATATAGAGTGTTTACTCCACAAACAGAATCAGCATGTCTCAGGGATCTGTTGGAAGGGGAAAGAATTTGTAAACTTTTTTATCTGCCAGTGAGCACCCTGGTTTGGAGGGTGGAGTTTTTGGTGCTTGCCCAGAGAGGAAGCAGTGGGCAGGTGCAAAAATAGGACATTGTTATGGTAGTGAGTTCATTGTCCTTACACAGCTGATGAAGTAACACATTTGCAGGTTCCTCTGCTTCATCCTCCCTTTGTTCTCTTGGGCAATGAGATTAGGCTAATGAGCAGATTTCTGCTGTTTTTATAATAATTTTTCAAAAGTTGGCCATAAATGTCACACAAAAATTCCAGTAGTGTCCCCCATTTGGTATTTCAAGTTGCTGCATGTGCTACCCTGTGAAACATAGCTAAACACCTGCGTGTCCTTGTTTAGCAGCAAAGGAGTAACAACTCTTTCCACCTTAAAAATTTTGTTATTAATTCTATTGCTACAAATATGTAGAATTGACTTTTTAATGAAGAGAAAAGAATATTTTGGTTATTAATACTCTATTCAGTACATCAAATAAAAATGTAAGATAGCCAAAGAAAGCATTCTGAACATCACAGTGCATTTTTGAATGGAGCTGGTTTTTGCAGAAAAGTGATTTAAATCCTTGTTTCAGTACGCCTTTATTTGAAAATAGGAAATTCATTTTCATGGGAGTGCCTCTCAGCAGGCTGTGAGTTGTGTTTTTCTTTTGGCTTCTGCATCAACTTCAAATTTTAGTTTATTCCCATGAGATTATTGTTAGTAAATCAGGAATTGATTTAGTCGATCTCTAAGTCAGAGTAGGTCACAATACCAAAATGTGATTTGATGAAAGTATGCAATGTAGGAGACCCGGGTTCCATCCCTGGGTCAGGAAAATCCCCTGAGAAGGGAATCTTACCTTGGAGAAGGCTTGCCCACACCAGAATTCTTGCCTAGAGAATCCCATGGACAGGAGCCTGGCCAGCTGCAGTCCATGGGGTCACAAAGAGCCACTAACACTTTCACTTTTGGGGCTTCCCAGGTAGCGCGAGTGGTAAAGAACCTACCAGTGCAGTTTAGACCTAAGAGATGTGAGTTCCATCCCTGGTCGAGAAGATCCCCTGGAGGAGGGCATGGCAACCCACTCCAGTATTCTTGCCTGGAGAATCCCATGGACAGAGGAGCCTGGCGGGCTGCAGTCCATAGGGTCGCACAGAGTTGGACGCGACTGAAGCGATTTAGTATGAGTGCATGGAAAGAGTATAGCCCACGTGTTTTACTTTTAGATTTTTTAATTAAAAAATTAATTATTTGAATTTAAATTACCTTTGTGTTCAAATATATCTTATGGAAAATGAAATCAGGCTCTTTGGAGATGATATAGCTGGTTTGGCTTTCTGTTTCTGATTAACTGTCTTATTTAAAGCATCAAAGTAAAACCAAATCGATTATTTGCATATCGGTATCTATGAAGGTTATCCAAATAAAAATAAGGTTTTTAAAAGATAAATTTCTGTTATAATCAGTGTTTTCTGATTCAACAAAGACTTGTGCCTGTTTCTTTGCTAAGCTTGGGGAAGTTGAAGTTGAAAAGATTCTTACTTTAAAGGAGCCGATAGTCTAGTAGGAAGAGATAGAAAAATAGTAAGACAGGGTGTGCAAATGTATTTGGAACAGAAGGGAATCCCTAAGGTGTCCCAAGGCTGTTGGGAAACGTACTTGGAAGCCTAGGTTAATGGCTGCTTTATTCTGTAAACCTTCACAAAAAGTAAATACTAGAATTCCCTTGTTGATTGCCCGCTACGTGCTTGGCACTCTGCTTGTCAGCAGGTTCACGTGTCAGTATGTACTTGTTCATATAATAAGTGTATGCACATATGTGTACATACACAATATACACGCACATGTACAGACAGACACACGAGAGACGGGAGAGACGCCCTCATGCAGGGTGGTCCAGCAGGAGGAGACAGGCACTTTACAAGCAATGGCCATCATTACCACAGGGACAGAGTTTAGACTGGTGAGGCGGGCGGAAAGGATGACCATTGTCTGAGCCAGAAGAACGAGAAGGAGAAAACCAATATGAATAAAGGAGGGGGAAGAAATTTCTAGCAGCAGGAACCATGCGTTCAGCGGTTACAAGGAAGTAAAGAACTTGGCAGGTGTGAAGATTGCCAGAGGCTGGAGCCACTGCAGAAGCCAGACCCCAGAACATCTTACAGAGAATTCGAAAGAGTTTGGATTTCATTCGTACTGCAAGGGAAGGCCGACAGAGTAAGTAGCGGGTGTGTGTATCCGGGGAAAGAAGTAACATCGGATTCATAACTTAAAAAGATGACTCTTAGTAAGTATGTCGGAGAAGGCAGTGGCACCCCACTCCAGTACTTTTGCCTGGAAAATCCTATGGACGGAGAAGCCTGGTAGGCTGCAGTCCATGGGGTCGCTAAGAGTCGGATACAACTGAGCGACCTGACTTTCACTTTTCACTTTCATGCATTGGAGAAGAAAATGGCAACCCACTCCAGTGTTCTTGCCTGGAGAATCCCAGGGATGGGGGAGCCTTGTGGGCTGCCTCTGTGGGGTCGCACAGAGTCCAACACGACTGAAGTGACTTAGCAATAGCAGCGGTGAGTATGTGGGGAAATGACTGTTGTTTTCTGGTTAGGCTCATGGGAAGGGTTAAGTTAAGAAGCAGAGGCCAGAGAGAAGGATGAGGGATGGGATTAGGATGGAGACCATGGGGATGGAAGAGACAAAAGTGGATTCCCGGGATATTTTGGAAGCAGAATTAACAGAATTTGGAGTAACTAGTTATTGGAGAGAGTGGGCAGCTTTGTCATCTTCTCAGAAATAGGAAGACTGAAATAGGTCCTTTGGAACTGGCAACATGCGGACCATTGGTCCCCATAAGGAGAGCCGCTTCAGTGGTGTGAAGGGGACGTGAGCCATGTTGGACACATCTTGTTAATTCTCAAAGCAGCCTTAGCGGCCTTGTCCCTGTTTTATGAATTTGAAAGGTTTGAAAGTGACTTTCCAGAATTACCCAGCTAGTAAGTGGTGAAGCAGGCGTTTGAACACTGTGCTCTTGAGCTCAGAGGCTGTGCTCTGTCCACTCTGTTAGGCTGCCTCGTACAGGACTTGTATGTTCCCGTCAGGTCATTTTGATTTGAACATGTCCACTGACTAACGATGTTGAGCAGCTTCTCATGCGTTTATTAGCCATTCATGTTTCTTTGATTAAATGACTACTGAAATATTATGCCCGTTTCTTAACTAGGTTGTCTTATTGAGTTGAAAGAGTTCTGTATTTTGGATACAAGCTCTTTATCAGATATGTGATTTGCCAATATTTTCTTCCAGTTTGTGGTTGTTCATTTCCTTATTTATTTTGAAGCACTAAAGTTTTTAATTTTGGTGAAGTCTCTTTTATCGAAAAAAATAAAATTGTAATGAATTGTGCTTTTGTTGTTATATCTAGGCATTCTTTGCCAGAGTTGAGGCCATGAGACTTTATTCTCTTCTAGAAGTTTTATCGTAGGGTGGGTTTCACTTAATTGTGGAGGTCATGGAATCCTTCTGTGAGGAAGTGGTACTTAGGCTGAGGTCTGGAAGCTGAGTAGGAACTAAAAGGGGAGGGGAGAGATCCCAGCAAGAGGAATAGCATGTGCAGAGCTGAAGTCTGATGAGATTGTGTCAAGTTTGAGGAGGCAGAGGAAGGAGACCATTTGGGCTGGGGGCAGGGAGTGGTACGTGTGAGACTGGAGAGGTGATGTGGTCGCTCAGGTCGTGTGAAGCAGGGGTGTCCAGAGGCTTTCATTAGGCAGGGAGTGACATGACCACGTTTGCTATGCAGACTAGCATAGCCACTGTGGCTACACTCCGGCTACTGTGCAGGAAAGGACTGGAAGAGGGCTGCTGAAGATCTGACTGACCAGCTAGGAGGCTCTTGACCAGCTAGTGAGAAACGGTGGTAGCTTGGACCCAGGGGAAGTGGGAAAATTAGGACTGTTAGGGACACTCGTGGGCTTACCTGCCTTGAATTCTACACGGTCGAGCTTCCCAACCAGGAGGTTATAATAAGCACGAGTAAGCCAGTGTCTGTGGCTTCCACTCTGGTCCCTAGCAGACACCTCTTCTGGGTTCTGTTTGTTGGATTTTCTTTACCAGAAGGAGATGGTCCTAATAGCCCACACACAGCAATTTAGTTTGAACGTTTTCACTGCTTTTCTGCCACTTCACAAGGCTTTGGAAAAAAATTAAAAGCAGGTTACTTATTCATTCCTATGTCCATTTCATTAAAAAAAAAGTAAGTACTTATTAAACGCTGCACACACATAAGATCAAGTCCCTTTGTTGTAGAAAAGTGGCTTATAATCTAGAGTTGAGTAGTCTCAGATGGACCCTCCTGTACTGTTAATTCAGGAAGTTATCAGGGGAAATGTGGCTGAGTCTGATGAATATGAGAGAACAATCGCAGTGCCACAAACTGTGAGCTCCAGCCCACTAATTCAACAAAAGATGATTGTGAGACGTTTTCAGGGACTATAGTATCAACTTGAACTCTGAGCTTTTATTTTAGTTCTAAGATATGAAATGTGGAAGAATCTTTTCTTTGATTTTTCCAGAGTGTCCTTTAATTGACTCAGTGAATTAATAGAAGCAAATTACTATTTCTCAAAGGGATTACCAAAAAATCAAATTCATATTACCTTTCAAAATACAACAGAAAGCACTGGGATTTCTAGCCTGATGGTAAGAAGTATCTTACTCAGAAAACTAAAACATATAGATTTTTTTCTACATGCTTCCATTCTGTCTGTGAAATTGATACCTGTGAACAAATTTCCTCTTCTACAATTTCCTGAAGTGTACAGAGAATCCAAAGCTTCTCTTGACTTCAGTTATAGAGAAAGAGAGGTAATTAAATGCTGCTGTAAAGAAGGAAAGACAGTGTGATGTTGAAATCCCTTTGCCAGGTCATTTTAGCTTCTTAAGGGCATACATGGTAAATTTAGACCCTCAAAATTTAGCGATTTTAGAAAACTTGAAAATATTGCATCTCACGTGCATACCCATGATGGTAAATGGGAAAGAATTAGGATTAAGAAGGGGCTTAAAAAAAAAAGTCATAAGAAATGAACTATCAGATTCTGGGACACGTAGGTTTTTATAAGCAAATTTAAGTACTGGCAAAGCTGTCTGAACTGAAAAGGCAGAGCTACCTGTTGCCAAGAGCATCGTCATTAATTGCCTTGACCATGGAGGATCAAAGTCCCCCTGTGAACAAGGGAAGGCAGATACAGGGCAGAGAAAGGCCTGGACAGTTTGTGGCAAAGTGCTGGTCGGATCACTCTTCTGTCTCTCTGGAGTGCTCTGTGGTTCCATCTGCCCCAACTGAGGACAGAATGTATATGTATCTGTATGGTGCCATCACACGTAACATGAAGTTTGTGTCTTTAAGGGTTTAAAAATCTTATATCTCTATCCAGGGCCTTAGTTTATATGCTAACGTATTCAAAGAATACGGAAACACAGGGCTGCTCCACTGTTTCGTATAGTCAATTCAATTTGTATTACTATGCCTTCAGGCAGACTTTTTCATAAGGTAGCAAGCTTTGGGGGCTTTTTTGGTTGGTTGGTTGGTTTTTCTCTTCTGCTTATGAAAAAATAAAGTGATAACCTGAAATTAGTTCTGTTTTGGTTTAAACTTCTTTCTTGAGTGGGTGTTTCCCGAATGCTGTGCCTTCTTACTCCTATCTTGTAATTAATCATCATTTGCTATTTTCACAGTCATTCTTAAGTTCCTACTTTGTACCTAGAACAGGGGAAGTTCCCTAAGAAAACAGTGTTTCTGTGCAGTGGATTGGTGGGCAAGGCCTCATTCTAAGGAATATCGCCATTACGTAGAAAGTTCACGGAGAGCACCCTGTCATGTCACATCCCAGCTTCAGAATGCTCCGGGTCTTGTTTTAGGAGTGGTAGCTCAGCTTATGGACTTTTCTTGAAAAAGAGTAGGCTTCTTATATATCTTGCTGCTGTGTTAAGTACATATCACTGAGTACATATAAGGGAATTCCCATAATCTCATGTCTATGTTGAACTCTTCATCAAAAGGATAAATATCCTTACGGTTGTATGCTTCTGAATAAACTCAATTCTCTTTCAGTTTCTCAGGCCACTTTCAGTTGTCAGCCCCAAGGGAAAGTTCACTACATCAGTTTGTAAATATGAATTTTGAGGAGGGGCTCAGAGGCTGTATTTTATTGACCATTTAGGGGTGGCATTATTTTGGAGCACCACTTTTAAAAAATGTTTGTTTGTCTGCACCAAGTCTTAGCTGCGGCCCGCGGGATCTAGGTCCACGACCAGGGATGGAACCCAGGCCCGTGCGTCGGCAGTGTGGAGCCCTAGCCACTGAACCACCAGGGAAATCCCTGGAATGCCATTTTTAATGGTTTACAGGATTCTCGGCCAACTTTTCCGTAGTCCTTGGGTAATGGCATTTCTGTATTAAAGTGAACCTTGTTAAGCTCAGCGGGTTTTGAATGCGCTGCACTGGTTTTATGGGCCGGTCTAACGTCACTGTCCACTGCCAGCCCCCGAGAGCCAGCTGCAGGCGCTCCCGGCTCGCACTCTTGGCCTTGGTGGCGATGCATGTCTCTTCTCAGCACACGTGATGAGATGCCAGGGTTTCCCTTCAGCCGCAGCGCTCTTTCCTGGGCTGCTGTGTTTGTCTCCTGCCTGCCTGCGCCTTGAACACCCGGGCTGCTGTGACTGCCTTCTGCGCCTCTGCCGGCAAGCAGCCAGTGGGAAGCCTGCTTACCACCCACCTGTGCACGTGCCCCTTTTTCCTGCCAGGGTGGTTCCCAGGTCATTCACCACTCAACCAGGCACTGAGGGCACCAGGTTGAGCATGTAGGGAAACTCTCTCCTCATCTCTTAGGGTTAGTACCTACACCCTGAGCATCAGCCTGACAAAAGACAGGTTTTTTAAAAATTTGATGGTAGTATTTTAATTTGTATGTGCGCATGGAGGCCTCCATAGAAAAGAAGTGAAGATGCAGAGCAGCAGTTATACCCAGGGGTTTATATACCATTTTAACAAAGGGTGTGATAAACTCAGTTCAGTTCAGTCGCTCAGTCGTGTCCGACTCTTTGCGACCCCGTGAATCGCAGCACGCCAGGCCTCCCTGTCTATTGTGAAGACGTAACTAGACAAGGAGGGAGAGTTCAGGCTTCCAGAGGTGGCGAACTGTGGGAACGTGTGTGAGGACCTCGTGGGAGACCGGGATCGCCGAGTGAGGTTTGCTGCGCAGACTCCGGTGGCTGCCTTCTCTGTTGATGCCTAGTAGGGAAAAGGGGGAGCCTGCTTTACAAGTGAAAATTTACACGAAATACTTGCTTTGCACCCTGCTTTCAGAGAGGGGAGGCCCAAGAGCTTCTCCCACTTCCGTTGTTTCTATGTCACCTTTAGCCGTAGCTGGAAATAATCCCCCTGCCAGGGTGGTGTATTTGGGGGTGGCATACCCACAGCCCTTTAAAAGACATTGTGTCTGCCCTCAAGGAACCTAGTGTCCAGTTGAGCGGACAGAGGGCAAGCGAAACTTACGCCTTAGAGCAGGAGGGAGCGGGAAAGAGCACCTGAAAGTCCCTGCGTTTGTCAGGGGGGCTGCAGTTGAGCTGAGAACCAGAGGTGTGGGGCACCTCTGAGCCAGGGGCCCTGCGGGTCACAGGCAGGGCAGGGGAGAGCGCGTGATTGGTTGGAGCCCCCAGATGTTGACTGCAAGTCCTGGGTAACTGGGGAGGCAGTTTCTCAGCCATACCTCCTCAGTAGGGGTCTAGGTTCCAGGCTGTTCTGACGGAAGTCCTCACTGTCCATAATGTAGTTGAAGACAAAACAGGAAGAGCAGAGCGTAAGCTAACCTCTGAACACAGTTCTGAATCAAGGCAGTGTGTCTTTGACACTTCGCCCTTGTCTCTTTCACTTTCTGGTCCCTCGTTCTGCGAGGCGTTTATTTCCCTCATGGCCTCCTCCTGAGGCCACCATCACAGCTGCCCTGCCACCGCGCTTTCTTCACGATCATCTGTCTGTCTACCCATTTCCCCCGCATCTGCATGAGCCATTAATCTGAGAGAAGCATTAGAAAGAGCAAGCATAAGACACTAATTCACATTAAATTTTGAATGTTGAAATTTTCTAAACACTCCTAAACATGGTATTCTCAACTTTATAAAAGAGAAATGTTAAATATGTGAATCTCTAATGGTGAAATTTCAGGAAGTAGTTCGAAAGGAAGTGAGGAATTTAGTCTGCTCAGCAGGCTACCCCATGTGTTGAGCCCCTTCTTCGTGCAACCTCTTCCTCCCCTTCTGGCCTCTGGGATCTAGTCAAGACCCATCTCCCACCATTGCTGCTGGCTGTGCCACCAGCCTGTCTGGGAAGCAGGGAATCCATGTCTCATCCCCACCCCGTTAGCTGGCTATACTGAGCTTAGTCACTGAGTCGTGTCTGACTCTTTGCGACCCCATGGACTGTAGCCGGCCAGGCTCCTCTGTCCTTGGGATTCTCCAGGCAAGAATACTGGAGTGAGTTGTCATGCCCTCCTCCAGGGAATCTTCCCAACCCAGGGATTGAACCCAGGTCTCGTGCACTGCAGGCAGATTCTTTACCAGCTGAGCTTCCAGGTGTTGAGGGACTTACAGTGGAAGGAGGGAGGGGACCGAGGTAGCCATTCCTGGTACTAATTTATTCGTTAAGTCACTCATTCATAAGCCTCCAACAGCTCATAATTGAAAGTGATAAATCCCCATTTCTAAAGTATTTTCTGGAAATAATGAGGTATGATGGGCTTTCAAGCATGCTGAGATTTGTCACTGACCCTTCCAGGGGCAGAATGTTTCCAACTTGGAGCACAGGAACATTTATAAGAGGCTGATATCCAAAAGCATGTTGAGCTTTGGGTCTCGTGTGGTAACTGTTTATAGTTGAAATATATGCACTCTTCTGTTGTAAATATTGTGGGAAATAAAATTCAGAGTCCTTTTAAAAGTGTTCCTGAATTCATAATAGATTTCTGTTGTCATGCATTCTCTCAGTAAATTGTCAATAAAAGTGCACCCACTCTTAAACTTGAAAAGGTTCAAAACCATGGTTCTAGATTATAATTTTTTGACTACTTAATTTGAAATGAAGGCAGCGCAAGTGAAAACATGTCTGAAGGTAATTGTTTTGACTATTACTGAGTGTTCTTCAGTGATATTTAGCCTAAAGAAATCTAACATCTGAATTATTCTATCAGCGCAGAGAATCCTTATGCTCATGTGTAACATTCCACTGAACCTGATTTTCATCTCGCAGCATTGCACCGTGGAGTGTAGGGAAATGCCTGTCCATCCAGTGGGTCCCCTCCCCTGTGGACAGGACAGTTCCTAAGGGGGAGGTGGGGTTGGCCCCATGGGAGCCGGTTTGGTGTTCTGACCTGGGCTGTCGGGGGACAGGAGATGAAGAGCAGTTCCTCAACTTTGCTTTATTCCTGTGTCCTGTTAAAATGCAGATGTCCTGTTAGCTAGCTGTACTGGGAGCTCAACCTGGTGCTCTGCGACACCCAAGGGGTGGGAAGGAGCACCAAGAGGGAGGGGACATACGTATACTTATGGCTGATTCATATTGTTGTGTGGCAGAAACCAGCACAATATTGTAAAGCGGTTTTCCTCCAATTAAAAGTAAATTTTAAAAAATGCTGGAGGGAAAGGTAACACAAGCTACTGAGGGCGGAAATGAGCTTCGTTATGTAGATAACTCTTTTATTCTTTAAAAAAATATATGTATTTATTTACTTGACTGTGCTGTCTTAGTTGTGGCACATGGGATCTAGTTCCCTGAGCAGGAATCAAACCCAGACCCCCTGCGTTGCGAGGGCAGAGTCTCAGCCACTGGACCAAGGAAGGACCTCTCTTCTTCTTTTGGGTTATGGCCTTACTGTGCATCTTCAGAAGTGGTACCCTTAGGTGAAAGTACAGATTTTAAAAATCAGATTGCTTTTTAAGAGTCTTCTTAACAATTCATTTCATGGAAACACTGGTAATCAAAGCGTCTCACCTTTTGTCAGAATTGTTTTTCTATTGGCCAGTATGCAATTGGATAAAACAGTATTTCATCTTTGATAAACTACTGTGCTGAACAGTTTTTTTCTGTGAATTGTCTTTTTTCTACTGAAAAGATTTTATTGAGGTCTGAATTTTTTCTAATAGTTGTTGTTGTTTATGGTAAAAAGAACGGTCTTTTGCATTTGTGGCAGCTTTTTCCTCAATCTGTTGTTTCCCTTTTCATTGTGTTTTTTAAACATCCAAGAATGTTTACTGTTCACGTGACTCGGGATCTGTGGATTTCTTCAATACTGTGTAAGGTCCCTTACTTGTAACTTTAAAGATTTAATTTGGTTTTCTTTTTATTTTTCCATATGTCATTTTTGGTTATTCAGTTATTTAATTCATCTTGTATGCCCTTAAATTGATTTTATAAATAACCAGCTAATTTTCACAATGCCACTTATTGCAAAATGCTTTACTTCCTCATTTGTTCCAAATATATCCTGAATTATATTTGTTTAGCATATGATCAACTCTCTCTTGGGGGTTTTCCATTCCAATAATCAGCCCATCTCTTTTTGTTTTTCATAAAGTTTAAATTGTTGTTTTGTGAAGTGTTTTAAAATCTGGTGGGACCTACCTAGGCTTCCTCACCCCCTCCTTTTAAAAAATACATGATTAAGTTTTGATACCAGAATTACTATGAAAAATCCATCAACTAGCTTTTGATTCTTTCCCATACCCATGGCCTTTGAAAACTTGAAATAATTTGTCCATTAGATTTTGATATTTAACAGTTTCACTTCTTGTGCTGATTTCTGTAACCTGTATTATTTTTAAATCAGATTATTCATTTCATTGATGCTTCAAAATGTGTTAGCCTGTATTTGGGCATGATAGTATGGGGAGGAAAAAAGTTTTCCCCTTATCCTCTTAGGGTCCTTGGCTGAGTCTGAGAATTAAAATGGCAACATCAAGAGAAAAGTATAGAGATTAATGTTAAATTTGACATGATCTTGGGGCCTTCATAAGGAAATGAAGACCTAAAGAAACAGACTTGAGTGTTTTGAGCCCGGTTTAATGAAGAGTGGACATTCATGGAGAAGTGTCGTTAGGACAGAGGCTCTGAGTGACCTGGAGGAGACTGTGCCTGCGTGTTGGAGTCTTCTCTGTGTCTTGGAGGTAAGGATGCTCCTGTCCTGTGGGTACGGGAAGGGAACACCCCACCATGAGGACCTTATGACCTGCTTCAAGGGCACGAGCCGGGGGCGTCAGAGCGAGTGCCCACTTCTCTTTCCTCAGACTCCACATGCCAAGTCCTGAACCCCAACCTCAGTCACATATTTTTCATCTCTTCTGCCTCCGTTGCAATACCCTTTCATATCTCACTCTGAGTACTTAATTTTTATTTGTCAGAGTTTATCAGCTTTAAACACAGATGTAATGTGAGGCTGTGTACGTGAATGTCTAGTGGAGATGACGTCTCTGCAGATGGAGAGGACAAGGACCTGCCGCCCCTAGGTCAGGTCTGGGTTCAGGACAAAAAGCAGAGGGTCACATCTTTTGTCTCCTGTTGTATGAAGCCCCAAGCCCCTGAGCCAGGGCCTGGTAAGGGATTCCACGGAACGAGAGAATAGCGTTTTCTGATTCTGAGGGTACTTGTGTCTCATCAGTGAAGAGGACTGAGGAGGAGCCAGGGTTGTTTATGTGTTTTGGCTGCTGCTGGAGACTTTCCTTTTTAGATGACTTTGTAAATATTTCAGGGTTTAGGAGAGGACATTTCTGTCATTTCCATGAATTGTGGCAGCTTCCCCATCTTATATTTACTGTTTTCCGTTATATAAATAGTTGTACAGAGTACAAAATCTGAATAAAGTGGATGCACAGAAATAGTTCATCAAGACCTGTGGTTCTGAGTCTGGTCCTTGGACCAGCAGCAACAGCGTTGCCCTGGAATTGATTAGAAATGTAAATTCTCTGACCCGACCAGATACTGAGTCACAAAGTCAGTGCTGGAATGCAGCGATCCAGCAGCCTCTGTCACCAGTCCTTGAGTTGACTTTGATGACACTACAGGCCTACTATCTCCATCACGCCTTTGAATGAACTCTGTAATAGTTGATTTGATACTTAGACACAAGCAGCTGGTTTGTCCTTTGTCTAGAGTGTTTAATTGTACTAACAACAACAACAACAAACTGTGGAGTTTGGAAGGATTCCTATAGCAATATAAACCTTTCCCACCCCCCACCCCCAATAATTATTAAGTAGGTCACAACTCTTAAGTAAAATGGAGTCTGTCAGATAGGACTTTAAAATTCTAGGAAATTGTTAATAGTTCAATCTGATTTTCTTGAAATGTCACTGTCTTAAAAGGTCCTAAATTTCTTACTGCTAATCTGATTTTCATATAATTTTACCAAAAAAAAAAAAAAGATAGGATTTGGGGGACTTCTTCCTGCCCCAATCAAAAATAAGTAAAAATAGAATTATACTGTTTTAAGAGCTGGAAGTGACTTTCTTATGGATATCATCCAACCCTATCCCCTTGACCAGCAGAGAGCAGTAGCCAGGCCAGGTCTTCTAAGCTGCCTTGTTCCTGCACTAAAAGATAAGGTACAGTTGAGCATGTCTAGCTTCCTGCTTTGAGCAGACCTGGAACACGCTGTTTCTGCAGTGTCCATTTTGCTAATACTCTAGACAGTGGTCATTTCCTTCAGGGTAATTGATAGAAATTTTTTTAAGTGTTCCAGAAGTTTAGATACTAGAATAGTGTTTGTTTCCTGTGACATGGGTTTAGGAAGCAGCTGCTGCAGTAGATGCTCTGAAGGACTGAACTTTGTGAAGTCTGCTCACGAACTGCCATGGCTTGTCTGAGTTACTTACTCTGAAAAACCAGTCATTATTCTAAACTGCTACATGTGAGGTAAGAGTTATCGTTTATTAGTTGCATGTAAAAGAAATGCGCCATTTGGTTCTTGATAAATGTGTGTGCATTCATGCACACACATGGGTGTGTTGGAGGGAGGGTGAAGAAAAGCTCTGTAAATTCATTTCACCTGCTTTTTAAAAA
This sequence comes from Bos mutus, assembly GCF_027580195.1. Classification (NCBI taxonomy): domain Eukaryota; kingdom Metazoa; phylum Chordata; class Mammalia; order Artiodactyla; family Bovidae; genus Bos; species Bos mutus. The sequence continues at coordinate 10,954,071 of NC_091639.1, read as the reverse complement.
TATGTTGACTTTAACATGCACAGCATTTTTTTCCCAAAGACTTATTCTGAGGAATAAGGGAAGGGCTCTTATAATACTCTTGAATACTCATAGGAATAATATATGGTATAAATAACTGTAAATCTGTCTTGGAAACTAATTATTGATGAAGGCTAACAGAAAACTCTTACAAACTGTAGTAACATAGGGCAGAGAAGTTGGTATTTTAAATGCATGTTTAAAACCTGCCGTTCTAGGACAGTATTAGTTAAAGCTCTTTTTGTCCAATCTGAGACAATTTGCATTCATTTGTTTAAGGTGAGGCAGAAGGTTGGGGAGACTTTAAAAACGGTTGAGTGTGCCTTATTGTGAAAACTTATTTGAGATAGAAATAAAAGTTAACTGTTAAATGGTAAAAATACACAAGAGGTGGGGGTTTAAAACTGGAAGGAAATCATGTCTATTTTTGTCTTCATCTAACAAGTCCCCAGTTCCTGTGTAGAATTTTTCTAAAACTAAATGTTTTTCTATTTAAATAATAGCAATTATTGAAAGTAATTAAGAGGAAGTTGAGCCTTGTTTCTGACAGAGAAGGAGAAGGGAAGGAAACGATTCCCTGAGCACACAGTCTGTGGGTCTCACCAAATGCTGGTGAGGCAAGAGGTCACCCGGACACGGGATGGGAGCCACTCTGCAAAAGTTTGGCAGTTCCTCTCAAAACCAGAAGGTACACTCACTCACCATATGACCCAAGAATTACAGTCCTGGGTGTTTATCTCAGATGACTTATTTTCATCTGGAAGCTGGTACACAAACATTCATCGCAACTTCACTCATAATATCCAGGTGTCCTTCAGTGGGTGACTAGTCAAACTTAACTGTGGTCCCCCCAACCATGGACACAGCTCAGCAGCAAAAAGGAACAAGTTATCAACATGAGCAGCTGCTGAGATGAATCAGGGAAATTCCAGCTGAAAAAAGCCAACCTCAGAAGACTATATACCACATGGTTTCATTTATGTAACCTTTATGAGATGACATGATCATAGATTTGGACTAGGGAGGGGAGCGGGGAGGGAGGGGAGGGTGTGATTACCAGAGGGCAGCAGGAGAAGCTTTGTGGTAATAGTAACATCCTGATTGCGGTTCTTCGTGAGCCTGCACAGAGCGCCCCGCCCCGTACACTCACACGCGCGTATACATGCCTGGTGAGACCTGAACGAGCTCTGCGGGCGCACCAGCGCTGCAGTGACTGCGGCGGTGCCTGGAGCCCTTTGAATTATGGTTTCTCTGGGTCATGTGCCCAGGAGGGAGTCGCTGGGTCATACAGTAGTTCTATTTTTGGTTTTCTTAAGGGACCTCCGTACAGTTTTCCATAGTGCCTGCACCAATTCCCATTCCCTTTCTTCGACACCCTCTCCAGCATTTATTGTTTGTAGATTTCTTGATGAGGGCCATTTTGACTGGTGTGAGGTAGTTCTGATTTGCATTGCTCTAATAATGAGCGATGCTGAACATCTTTTTTATGTGCCTCTTGGCCATCTGTATGTCTTCTTTGGAGAAATGGCTATTCAGGTCTTCCGCTCACTGTTTCATTGGGCTGTTAGTTTGATATTGAGCTGTATGAGCTGTTTGTATATTTTGAAAATTAATCTCTTGTCAGTTGCTTCCAGGGGTTAAAACTGCACTTCTAATGCAGGGGCATGGGTTTGATCTCTGGTAGGGGAAATAAGATCCTGAACACCTGCCGTGCAATGCAATGGAAAAAAAAAAAAAAAGATTTTAATTTATTCTTAGTTTTAATTATTTATGTTGAATGAAAAATGTTCTCAATCTTAAAAATAAGTAGCAATTGCCAGAATTTTCCGTAACTCATATTAAATTTTATCGTTTTCTCTTTTAACATTTTTGTATTAAAGAGACTCTCCCTTCTACCAGAGAGGTTTGTCCTGGTTTTCCTTCTTCCCAGCAGCCCTGGGCTTTTTCAGTCATTAACACCTTACTGTCTTTTATTACTTATCAGCTCTGTTAAATGGACTTAGTTGTGGAATAAGTTGAAATTGTTCCTGAAATGAACCTGATGGATTTTTTATATTTGATACATTTTGTGCTACCCTTATGCCCCATTAAAACATATAACTGAGAATTGATTATACCATCTTTGCTGGTAATGGGATTTTTTTTGTTGTTTTGAGAAATTATCCATCTGAAATTGATAGTGGAGGCTAGAATGGAAGTTGCAGTCAGATAAAGCTTGAGCAATGACCTGGAGTTGAAATCAAAGGAGACACGGGCCTGGGCTGATAATGGAATTAATCGATTACTCCTGACTCCTGGGAGAAAAACGGCAGCATCTTTTAATGTTTCGGGGTTTTTTTTTTTTTTTTTTCTTTTTAGTCTTTAGGCTAGTTGTTGAAGTTCTTAAATCTTTGTCAGGTTTTCCCCAGTATAATAAATGACATCTTAGATGTGAATAAGCGGTCATTTTTCCTTCAGAAAATGTCCTATGATTTATGTCTTCCAATAGTCATTCCCCCAAATTCAGGTGATATTAAACCTCCAGATTTGAAATACTCCCTGTGTCCGTCATCATTTCTCCACTCCCAAATGTAGTTGTTTCTTGGCAAAAGCTGAACTGATGATTCTAGAACAAACAGCACAATCAGAACACATTTGCTCAGGCATTAGCTGGGGGTGAATCCTTAGCTGCTGAGCAGGACAGTGATCTTTAGTATCTGCCGTGTGCTTTCGTCATGACTGTCCTGAGTGCAGAGCTGGTGTAGAGTAAATGTACTTAGTTCTCAGTGAATCTGGCTTGGAATTCAGCCCTGAGATGCAAGAGGGGCTCTGAAATAAAGTGGGAAATGACGAAGGGAGCTTGAGGCTGTTTCAAATAACTAGGAACATGTCTTAAAACAGTGATTATTTTCCTTTAAGTCATTTTAAGTTTGCTAATCCAACCATCCCCTACCTTTTGCGAGGGCTGGAACGTGATTAGATTTCATTCCAGCATAGAAGACTTAAGATAAAAACTGCAGGATGTATCATGCAGAAACATGAGAGAATTGAACTTTTGAGGCAGAAGTCTTGAGAAGAAAGTTTTCAAGTTATGTAATTATATATCTATAGAAAATCTTAAGATAAAAAAGATACTCTTTAATGAAAACCCCTTTGATGATTTCTGCATTGATCTTTGTTTCTGAGCTGCCTATTTTGGAAAATTTTTTTAAGAGTTATTGAACTTTGTTTGAAGTGTTTGAAGCATACTTAATCTATTCGGGGGTTGACTTATTCTAATGCACTTGGCAGTCTTCAAGCATTTGAGCAGATGGGGTGACGGCTGAAGCGAAACAAGTGAAAAGACATCCTCTCGAATTCCCTTTCCCTCTCACAAGTGCACTCTCAATTCCTTGCACATTTAACTAAGGGTACTGATAGGTGACTTGTTCTGAAGAGTCTGCACAGGGCTGAGCGCGCTGGGGTGAGTCCACGAGTACAGGACGCTGTGCTCATCCAGGCTCTGGTGGTGTTTCCTATCCTGTGCTTTTCCCAATAGTAACGCTGGTCATGATATTAGCCATCAGCTGCTGGTGAATACTGTGTGCCTGGTGGTTCTCGTGTGGCCTCCTATTTAATCCTGCCGACACCCATATGAAATAAGTTTCTCTCTCCCTGAGGCCCAGCAAGGCTCAGTCAGTCGTAGCTGGTATTAGACATCCTTGCTTGGATTTCTTGGGAAGCAGAGCCTGAGATGAGGATTTTGCTGCAAGTGGTTTGTTTGGGAGGTGATCCAGGGACGTAGGGGTGAGGGGCCAGGAGGAAATGTCAACAGAGGGATGCGTTGCTGGCCACCACTGCAGCCCCACCAAGATCCCGGTGACGTGTTCAGAATGCCTCCGGAATTGCCCACCCAGCAGCTGGGGGTGGGACACAGATGCCCTGACTGCTGCCTCCATTCCCGGGAGCTCCTGGGCTAGGCCGGTTTATAGGTCCCGTGGGCTTGAGAATTGGAAACACGTGAGATGAACCTTGAGTGACGATCTCGTGGGTGTTCAGATGAGCTCACAGAGAAACCAGAGGTGGGCTAAAGGGGGTTCGTGTGATGTGCAGAAGCATCTGCCAAAAGGGGAAGGGCCCGAGCCAGCCCCATGCTCTTTACAAACCATCTCCCTGTGGGGAGAGAGGCGCGTGTCAAGGTGACAGGTAAATTCCGGGGGTGTGCAGTGACTGTCGGTGAGGAGACTGCACATCATCGCCTTTCCCTGTGAGTACAGCCGTCGGGAAGATTTACCTTCCTGTTAGCACTGGTTCTCATTCTTTGCATATATGAAGATCAGGATACAAGAATATCCAGAGAATTCTAAATGTTGACGATGGTAACTGATTAGGGGTTAAAAATATACAGCATTATCAAGTTTTCATAGTCTCTGCATAGAGGATCATGGAGCTATGACATAGAGTGTTGAGTATTTATGGAGGGAATGATTAAGGTCCATCCTGTGGGGCCTCGGAGACCACTGTTCACTGCAAATTCTGGTCTTGCTTTTTGGTTAAAATCACTTGGTAACACCATGTAGACTTTCTTAAAGAGTTTTAATTTTTTTATATAACTGACATATAACATTGTAGGAGTTGAAGGTGTACATCATGCTGATTTGACACATTTGTGTTGCACCACGAGGACCAGTGTGGAGTCCGCTCACACCTCCATCCTGCTCAGATGAGTTAGCACAAGGCTCTGCAAGCTTAGCCCACTCAGCCAAGGGGCTGGTTCACGGCCAGGCGCTCTTCTCGCAGACCCCGGTGGCCACGCGCTTGCTGTGACCCTGCTTGCTGGGCATCTCCTGTGTGCCGGGCCAAGCTGGGTGAGGTCAAGGCAGATGTGCAGGTGGCCACATCAACGAGATTGACCATGCAATTGGGTATTTATATCCGTTCCCGAACGCTGACCCAGATCTCTCTGCCTCCTCAGCTGAACTCGATGCAGAGCACTCCCAGAAGGTCCTGGAGATGGAGCAGACCCAGCAGCTGAAGCTGAAGGAGCGGCAGAAGTTTTTTGAGGAAGCCTTCCAGCAGGACATGGAGCAGTACCTCTCCACGGGCTACCTGCAGATAGCGGAGAGGCGAGGCAAGTCGGGGAGCCCCCTAGAGGGGGTGCACGTGGGGTGCTGCCCCCAGAGTGGGGCTGGGGTGAGACCTCAGGGGTCTCTTGTTACTACCCCAGAACTCAAAAGTGGGTGCTACCTGCCATTTTTGTCTTGCTGCTGTTTTTGCCTCACCAGGTAGTTCTAGGCTTTCATTGAAGGTAAAATTTGGGATATGTTTTTTTTTTTTAAAAAAAAAAGCAACAAGAGACAAACAGTAGCCATAAATCTGTAGCACAGACTAATCCCTATTACCATTTGAAAGTAAGTGAAAGTGAAGTCGCTCAGTCTGTCTGACTCTTTGTGACCCCATGGACTATAGCCTATCAGGCGCCTCCGTCCATGGGATTTTCCAGGCAAGAATCCTGGAGTGGGTTGCCATTTCCTTCTCCAGGGGATCTTCCCAACCCAGGGATCAAACGCAGGTCTCCTGCATTGCAGGCAGACGGTTTACCATCTGAGCCACCAGGGAAGCCATTTGAGGGTGATGTTTTTGTGTGTATCTAATCTTCCTTCATGCTGCATGGGGATCCTTCCCCAACATTATCAAAAAACCTTTGCAAGAGTTTAAGAGTGGCATCTGCACAGTCAGGATGTAGCCTGACAGTTTCCTAATTGGACATTTAAGACCCTTGGCCTCTGTAGGGGCTTCGATAGCTCAGTTGGTATAGAATCCATCTGCCATGAAGTCACTCAGTCGTGTCCGACTCTCTGCGACCCCGTGGACTGTAGCCCACCAAGCTCCTTCATCCATGGGATTCTTCAGGCAAGAATACTGGAGTAGGTTGCCATTTACTTCTCCATGCAGGAGACCCTGGTTCAATTCCTGGGTCCTGAAGATCTGCTGGAGACGAGATAAACTACTCACTCCAGTATTCTTGGGCTTCCTGGTGGCTCAGCTGGTAAAGAATCTGCCTGCAATGTGGGAGACTTGGGTTCAATCCCTGGGTTAGAAAGATCCCCAGTAGAAGAGAACGGCTAAAAAACCCAAACCAACCAGTGCTGTGCTGTACATACAGATGTGCGAATGCTCATGTCTGTGGAGGGGCCGGCTCCAGAGCAGCGCCAGTGTGGAGAGGTGTCCTGGGCTTCCTGGCCTTCCGAACCCCTTGCAAACCCCTGTGCATGTGTGTGTGCCAAGTTACTTCACTCGTGTCCACTCTTTGCAACCCCGTGGACTGTAGCCCACCAGGCTCCTCTAGGTCCATGGAACTCTCCAGGCAAGAATACTGGAGGGTTGCCATGCCCTCCTCCAGGAGATCTTCCCGACCCAGGGATCAAACCCGTGTCTCTTATGTCTCCTCCACTGGCAGGCGATTGTTTGCCACTGGTGCCACCGGGGAAGCCCCGCTCCCTCCCAGATGCCTCTGTGCTCAGCCTTCCTCTTCTTGCCTGGCCCTGGTCTCCATACCTTGCCCCTTCATTGAAGCCCCGCAATTAATGTTACCCTCACTCCGGTCCCTGTCATTCAACTCTGTGCCCCTGCAGGAAAGGTTAAGGAAATCAAAGAATGAGGAAGGAAAAGCATGTAGAGAAGACACTCAGGTGTGAATGTGTCAGAGGCACTGAAGGCTGTGGTGTGGACACGGTGCTTTTAAATTGAGGTCAGCGGTGCCGTTTGTGTGCTGATGGGTTAACTGAGCTGTGCCAGGTCTTAGTTGCGGCACGTGGGATCTAGTTCCTTGACCAGGATCAAACCCAGGCCTCCTGCACTACGAACGCGGTCTTCAGCCACTGTGTCACCAGGGAAGCCCCAGCAGTGCAGATCAAGTGTGGCCTCTTCGTCTCCTCTGTCCGCCTGCCGAGTCCCACCGTTATCTTCATCTGTTCCCTGTGGCGTGTCCTCAGGGTCGGGCATGGGTTAGGGACGCCACCCTGGTCTGCTTGGGCTGCTGTGCCACCACCTCAGACTGGCACCTTATGCACAAATGTCTCTCTCGCACCATTCTGGAGCTTACTTGGTTACGGTGAGGGCTCTGGGGTATCTCCTCAGGAGGGCAGTGATTCCCATCCCGAGGGCCCCACCCTCAGGACTTCATCTCAAATAATCACCTCCCCGCAAGGTGTGTGTGGGAAAGTCACTGAGTCGTGTCTGACTCTTTGCAACCCCATGGACTGCAGCCCACCAGGCTCCTCTGTCCATGGAATTCTCCAGGCCAGAGTACTGGAGTGGGTAGCCATTCCCTTCTCCAGGGGATCTTCCCAACCCAGGGATCGAACCTAGGTCTCCTGCATTGCAGGCAGGTTCTTTACCAGCTGAGCCACCTCCCAAGGGGGTTAGGGCACGCATTCAGCCCATAAGGGACAAACACCACAGATCTGAGTATCATGAGACAGCAGGCCACGAAGGGAGGGGAGGGGAGCTGCGAAGAGAACAGCAGCTGCGCTCCGCCACATAGCTGAGCTCAGCACTTTCAGGGCGCCTGCAGCAGAAGCAGAGAACTTGAAAGTGCCTGTCAGGAGCGCACGTCTTGGGTCCACAGCTTGTAACCCGCTTCTTTAGGATATGTCACTAGGAAAGTGGTTACCTGGTCACATGGCAAGCATCTGTCTAACTGTGGTGGGTGCCGTCACAGTGCTCGCCAGGATACCCATGGCAGCTCACGCTCGCCCAGCGTGCACGCCCGCCACTCCACAGCTCTGTCAACCGTTGTGTCAGACACTTCAACTTCTGCCACTCTCTTTTGGTTTTAACATGCACTTCCTTGACTGTCCATCTTTCTACGGGTTGGTTGTCTCCCTAGAGTCTTACCAGACTTTCCCGATTATATCTGTGGCTATTCCAGTGTGGCCTTTGCAAAATGCGTTTATTCTTAATGTGACCAGCTGAGCCCACTTTAGTTTAGGAAGCCCTTCCCTCCATGTTATAAGAACATTATGCTGTTTTATTCCAAAAGTTCAACTGTTTTCCATTTTCCATTTGGTGCCTCAAGCCACCGCCAGCTGGTTCGTGTCCGTGGGGAAGGAAGGCTCTCCCTGCAGTTCACAGCAGCAACTGCCTGCGCACCGTTCTCTGTTCCACTCTGTTCCTGAGGCCTCAGTACATTCCTGAGTGTTTCTGAGGCCCTCTTCGGTTCCACTTTTCCACTTATCTGGCCTGTGTTGGGTGTAACTTCTGACACTGTCAGGGACCCATGCTTTCCTGACGGAAGAACTCAACTATTTTTCTCTTACGGTTCTAGAGGTTTGCTTTCCTTTTGTGTTTCCGATGGATTTGTTTAGATTCTGTCTAATCTTCAGACCCACATGCTTTTCAGTCTTTGCAGACCTTGGGGTCAGGTTTGCATTTTGCAGCCCTCAGGCTGTTAACTTGTGCCTTTACTCTTTCTTATTGGTAAACTGTACACAGAATAGTCTCTAAATTTTGGTAGTAGTCCTGAGTTTTAAAAATTTTTTTCCATCAAGATTTGACTTGTGAAGTTGTTTAGAAGTGTTTTTTAAATACTAAATTTTATTGTGGCTGGAAAAGGGGGTTTCTTCTTTGATTCAAGACTGACACTGTGTTCTTTTAGAGTATTTTCCTACATGTTTTGTGTATAGTTAAGAACAAGATTCTAGGTGACAGGCATGGGGATCTGTAAGTGTACGTTTCAGACGACTTGTAAATTGGCCTGTTCAGATGTTTCCTATTAATATCCATTTTGGGTTGCTTAATTATCAGAGGTACATTAAACCTTCCTTTCCCCCTCAATTATGATGGACTCCATACATTTTCCTTGTCGTGCTTCCATATTTTACTTTCAAAATAAAACCGCAAAATATATAGTCACACAGAAATTTTGATTTGCCTTCCTGGTGAATTGAATTTAAAATAATTATTAAATGCTATGCTTTACCCCAATATTGCTTTTCTTTCCTCTTAAATCTATTTTGATAGTAATACAGCCGTATCAGCTTTCTCCTTTAATTATTTGCTTGCTGACTTCCTGTTTTTCCTTACATTTGAAATGTTTCTGATATTTTGAGTGTCTCCTATGAGCAGAATGTAACTAGACTTTTATCACTAATAAGAAACATTTTCCATCTTCAGGAAACTAGAAAGCACCAAATGAGATGGTGATGAAGCCGGGCAGGCAGTGACCACAGCAAATGTTAAATCAACCAATTTGCCACAGAACAGATTATAAAATTGGCTTTATTACTGCCTTATTTGGTGCTTTCTATTTTCCTGAAAATGTTTCCTATGCTTTTCAGTCCTTTTTTTCCCCTCCCCTTTGTAAGAGGATAGCCAGAGAGAAAAAAGGGAGACTGTGCTTTCAAAACTGAAAGAAAAAAGCCCAGAGCCATCAAGGCCTCCCCAGCCCCAGAGAGGACCCGTGTGTCCCTTCCCCTTCCAGCAGTACCCCCGTCTCTCCAGGAGGCAGCCCCAAGGGGAGCAGGCTCGACCTGTGTCGGCAGGTCGCCCGCCGGCCCAGCCTTGCAGGAACCCTTGGATGGCACCGCCCAGTGTGCCCATTAAGTGGCTGTGACTTCTAGCAGCCAAGGGTGGCACTGATGGGAGGTGCCACCTGGCTCTGCCACCTGGGGTGGCTCTCCACTGTCCCAGGGGTCACCCCCCCAACCTTTCACCTGTGCCAGCGCTGTGCCACAGGCCCCGAGACAGCAGATTCCTACCTTCCCACGGTACGAAGCTCTCACCTCGTGCCCCGTCCCATCGGCATCATCCAGTCCTTCAGTCCGGCTGGAGTAAAGGCCCTGAGTTAGCTATCATTTTATTCAGAGTTTTATGTTTACTCACTTAAGATGTCCTTGCTCAACGTGCCTCCCTCCTGGGCCCCCACACCCCCGCTGGTCCGGCCTCTCCGGAGAGCAGGCTCAGGGGGCATTTCACACATCTCTTAGTTTGAGAGATGGTCTTTAGTTCATCTCTTTGAACTTATCATTCCACTGTCTTCTGCTTCCTGCTGTTGAGAAGCTGCCAGCACCTCCTCATCTTTCCTAATCTGCCTTTTCTCTTTGATGTTCATCGTTTCACTGCAGTTCAGGTGAAGGTTTATCTACCTTGCTTGGAATGTGTTTTGCTCCTAAGTCCGGGATGTCAGATCTTGCAGCAAGTCTAGATCATCAGCGTCTTACAATACTCACCCCCCAGTCTCCACTCGCATTTTGAACTGTGAAACTTCTGCACTTTTTCATACTTCCACGTGTTTATTTCTTTGCTATGTAGTGGAGCACTTATTGTCTTCTAGTTTACTAGCAAAACTTTTAACTTGTGCCACAGTGATTTTTCCTATTTGGAAAAATCCTATCTGGCTCTTTTCAAATGCCTGTCATGATTTCTGACACTGTGTTCCTTATCTGATTCTAATCTTTAAGATAATTAAAGCCATTTAGATTCTTGGGGAAAGATTTTAATAATCTTTGTTTCTGCTGACCCTCACTCAGGGATGTGTGTGCTGGAAGTTCTAGACTGGACTGGATTTTGTGTTGAGTTTATATTCCTGTTGAGACCCAGGTTAAAGATGTGTCCACATCCAGAAATTTGTATCTCCTTGTGACAGGTACCATCTACTTAAGCTACCTGGCTTGTAGTTTTCTGGATCGCAGAACTCCAGACACACCCCTGGACACACCCCTGACCAGGCTCAGACTCCTTGCCCTGTAGCGTCTTTATGCTGGTGGGCTGAGTTTTTTTTCCTAGTTGGTGCTTTTATCGCTGGAAGCTCTTTCCAACTCGCCAGCTTGCGGCAGACCCAACCTTGATCAGTTGTTAAGATGGAAGACCTGAGAAATGTAAGGGCAGGGAAGATGCCAAATGGAACTGTAATCAAGTTAGAGGTGACCACCGTCAGGGGTGTCTGGCAGGAATGTCAGCCTCTTTTGAGTTGCAATTGTTTACTGCAGAAAGGGTTGCCTTCAGCACATGCAGGCACATGGCTGGGGATGAAAAGAGGATCTGCTGTGGAAGGTCTAAGAGGTAACAGTAACCATGGTTAAGCTAGGATGGATTTAAACACCACCAAACTGGGACATGTCAATAATACATTCCTCCAAAATCAATTTTGAAGATAGAAGTAGAAGGTGTTTTACACCCAGAAAACACAACATGCTAATACCTAATGCAGTGGGAGTTCACCCGGGGCAAAGCCTAACCTCCTCTCGTGCCGGTCCCTGCAGAGCCCATGGGCAGCATGTCGTCCATGGAGGTGAACGTGGACATGCTGGAGCAGATGGATCTGATGGATATCTCTGACCAGGAGGCCCTGGATGTCTTCCTGAATTCTGGTGGCGAGGAGAACACCCTGCTGTCCCCTATCTCAGGTAGGGATGAAAAGCCTGCATAGACACAGTCACTCTCACCACCGTGATTTCCCTCTGGCTCGCTCACACACCGTGCGCCCAGCTGTCCCCATTCCCCGCACAGTCTGGCGTCACAGACGTGGACACACGACGCACTGGCGGCTGCAGTCACTAATTTCTCAAAGATTCTCAGTGCTTTTCCCAGATACCTTCAGCAAACAGGGAGTTTTTCTTAAAATTTCAATTTTCCCCTGTCTCCTAAGTTAACCTGAGTTGGGTTTGCGTGGTTAGGCACTAGATTTTGGGGAGGGGAGGTCTGTGTGGCACCCCGCCCTCCCCGTTCAGCAGGTGGTATTCGATGCTGGGGGCAAGGCCAAGGTGTGTGTTTAGCCGTCAGCTTACGTTTTAAAAACTAGAGGTGATCCTGCAGGCACATTCTCTCCATTTAATAACTTACCAGAACCTCACGTTCATTTAGATCTGTACTGATGCTCCGGCACTATACCTGGCCTCACGGTAAATTTCAGACCATTCCTCCTGGGTGGGTGGGCTTGGAGGCTGTCATCACAGAGAACGTGTGTCTTCCATGCTCTGAAAGATGGGAAGGCCAGCCGCTCACAGCACTGCCTCCTACCTGGTGGTCCCACACCACGGGCTCCACGTCCTCAGTCAGGCCAGGGGGCTTCCCCTTGACCTGTGTTTCCAACAGAGCAGCTCCTTCCTCCCCTCCCCAGCGTCAGGAAAGGACTCCCATCATCCGTGTGAGGGTCTGGTTCCTGTAAGAGGCTCCACAAGCGTTTTTCTCCTAAGGTCCATTTCCTTGAAATTAGTTCAGAGGCTATAAAGAGGTAAACCCAGCTTGTCACGGTTATGAGGAACGCGAGTCGCACCTCAGAGCTTGCCACTGGGTCTTGAGCGTGGTGTGCCACTGGAGGCTGTGGGAAGGGTTCGGGGTCTTTCCACTGGCCACAGGTGGTGGAAGGGTCAGCTGGAGCACAAGGTGGCCTCTGGGAGCCACCGAGCTCTACACGCGCTTCCTGCATGTTGCAGGAACAGAGAACTTCCGCCCCCTGGACTAGCTGCAAGTTCAAACGCTCGTGGTCGCCAGCAATGCTGAGATGCAGGACTTCCATGACAGGCTCTCCTCTGCTCTCTCCCCAGGGCCTGAGGCAAGCCCCGGTCAGGATGCAGTCACTCTCCAGGTGCCCACTCCCTCCCAGGCCCCAGCCACACCACCTTCCTCGTCCTCACCCGGTACCGACCCGGCCTCCCGCGACCCCAGCGAAGGCGGGGAGTCGCCCGTGGTCCAGTCTGACGAGGAGGGCGTGGAGGTGGACACTGCCCTTGCCACCTTACACAGCGATGACAGTGACTCCTAAACCCGGGCGCCTGCGTGCCGACCACCTTTGAAAGACGATGCAGCCGTGCACAGAGGCCCGTGGTGAAGGCAGGTGGACTGAGGGGGCTCTTGGTTTTTTACACAGTTGACAATGTGAGGCAAGTGACTGCAAGAACAGCTAACAATAAAGTCTGAGAACTTTAAACACAGCCAGTTGGTACAGAAAGGCTGCTAAATACATGCGTTCTGCAGGTGGGACCAGGGAGCTTGGCGTCCACAACAGCTCAGCGCTGACGAGCAAGGCCCCTTACAGGTAGGAAGTCGTGCCTCCTCTCAGCTCTAACGAAGTTCAGGTTTTCACCTGGTGGTTACAGAATGGTCAAGTCCAACAGCAGTCCCTAGTTTATTCACAGCGCAGCACACCTGGGCACGGGGGGGACACGGGCCCAGTCCCCACGCCGTTTCACTCCTGAGCAGACCCTGGTACCAGAGGGCTGTGCTTCCCCCACCACCACTCACCACTGTCAGAAAATGAGATTAAAACTCGGTGTTCACGCCGCTCCCTGGCCGAGGGGGTGGACCCTCAGCCCTATGATCAGAAAAGAGCGGATTCCACTCACTCATCTTCCACAAGACAAACGGGTGTCCAAAAAACTTTGTTTTATTATTAAACCTTGTAGTACAAACCTGAAAAGTAAACAAAAACTGGCAATAAACAACATGAAAAGTCTTCCCTCCCGAGGGAGGGGTGCAGAGCAGCGCTAATAAATTAAAACGTCAGACCGTAAGCCGGAGGCAGAAGTTCACTGTCCAAGAGGGCCAGTACACAGCAAGGCCATAGAAACCGGACGAGCACACTGGAAACACGACTCTGCTCATGTCACTTAACACGCCAACACAGTTCCGTCCTCGGCGCCGACGGCCGAGTGCACCACAGGACGCTGCTGACAGCCCGCCGGCCAGCTCAGTGCAACGCGGGCGGCTGCGGGACCGCGGAGTCCGATCATGAAACAAAGAACAGCTTGTGAAAACAGGTTCCCTTTTTTATTCCACACACACTGTACACACAACCGGAGAAGGGCAACAGCTACTCCATTATTATTTTTCTTGTTGTTGTTCAGTGATGTAAGCAGCACTTATAAATGTTACAAGAAAACCCTGTAAGCATCCAGTCCACCCGATGAAGAAACGGAAGTGTAAGGCTTTTCTTCATCTGTCCTCGCGCCCTCCCCTCCCCCACCCAGAAAAAGGCTCAAGTATTTGAAACAATTTACAGGCGTATGTACAAAAGGGACGGGTTTTTTTTTTTTTTTTTTTTCCTTTTTGTTACAACATGAAGAGAAAAAATAGACCAGATGAGCGCAGATGCATTTTCACATTCAAAAAGAACCGCAGACCTCCGAGTGGCTCTAGATGTGATCACCAACGAAACGAGTTTAAAAAGAAAAATTAATGCTGACCTGTGAAGGTGTAAAACAACAAACAGGTGAGATGAAGATGGAATGTTAGAAAGATTGCACATCCATGACAAAGAAGCACTTCCGGCTTCAATCACTTTTTTTTTCCTTTTTTTTTTTTCTTAAGGATGCTATTGAAGGGTTTTTTGATAAAGTAGCCAACAGCACCAAAAAAGAACAGAATGGATTTCCTAATGAAATCAGGCACAGGTTTCCCTCACGTGACCCCTCCAAGGCAGGCAGTCTTTCTTCTCTTCCTTTCTCCTTAAACAGATGCATAGTGAAGTGCTGGTAGAGAGAGCCCAGTGGCTCTGACCTCCTCATTTTGCCTATGGTTAGGAAACAACGTCCGCCTTCAGCTGCCACAACCGCCCAAAGAAACAAAATGGGGATTCTCCGGTTTTTAACACTTACAAACTCATCCCGCACGTGACAGAAGAAAAGACAGCCAAAGTAAAGCCATTTCGTTCAAGTTTTTTTTTGTTATGTGTGTGTGTATGTGTCTATCCCTTTTCCTCTCTAGAAAAAAATCTGCTCACATGACTGATGGTTTTAAAATTTGTTCTCCAAACTTCACCCTCTTCAAAAATGGGTTAAAAAGCCTTTTTTCCCCCAACAATTACAAAAAAAAAAAACAGAAACAAAAAAACAAACACAAAAAAAATCAAACAAAAAGGCTTTTTTGTCAGCCACAAGGGGCGATACAAATTAATACAGCCCCTCAAGGGTTTTAAAACAGTGAATATACGGCAGTTTCAAAAATCTGACTGCAGTATCTAGGTATTCTAAGTACAAAAAAAAGTTCAACAGTTTAATGCTAAAACAAAATTAGTTCTCTAAAACCAGAAGAAAATCTTCTTTAGAGCTAGTGCAAAGACAGCTTGTATCCTACAGCAAGTACTCCAAACTAGAATATAATAATTACAAAATAATGTCTATCCCTCGCCCACGGCGCTGGCGTCTTCAGGAGGATGCGAGCCTGGAGGGCGGCACGTCCACCGTGGCTCTCTTGCGGGGCCCTCTTTTTGGTGTGGGTTTACTGAGACAGTTCTCAATGCTGCCGTTTTTACCAGATACCTTGCCACAGATCTGATTGACCAGGCTGATAATCTGTTCCTGTTCGGGTTGAAAAGGAAGACACAGAGTTAGCAAACGGAAGAGCGCCATCCCCAGGCCGTCACCTTCATCAAACAGAGCGGCGGCAGCGGCAGCGCCCAGGGGTGGGGAGGGCCAGGGTGGGCTGTGGTTGGGACAACACTTCTGAGACGGAAGCCCCTAACCAGGCACCTAAATTAAACTTTCCTTCTCTGGGGGAAACCTGCCTTTTCTCATGTGGAATCCAGAGAGGCGCATAGAGCCTCCCACCCCTCCCTTCCCCATTCAGGGAGCCCAGGAGCACCCCCCGCCCCCGCCATGGTGGGAAACAATTTCTGCAGCCCCATAACCAACACACACCGTGGGACAGGTTGCTGAAGGCCGCGTTCCTATCGAGGTCCCTCACCCCCTAAACAATACAGCAGAGGGCTTCCTGCAGCTGCCCCTGTGCACCTCCTGGGGCTTAGAGGCCTCTGGGACCGCTGGGGACGCGGGGTGGGGGACGGCTGGGAAGTGAGGAAACACTTGCGTGCCCTGGATGGGGACAGGTCTGGGCCGCTTGTTTCTCTGGCTACACTGAAACCTACTTGACCTACTCGTGCACACAAACACTTGTCCACAAATGCTTGTTATTCCCTCCACAACAAGAGCCAACAGGACAAGAGAACCATCTACCTGTTGGGCATCAAAAACCCACGTGTAACTAACACAACTCAACTTACATCCAGGTTTACAAGCAACCCCAGGGAAGACTATCCAAATGGCATGTGTCCTGACATACATTCCAGAGCACCTGCTTGAGCCAAGGATGGACGGACAGAACAGGAAGCCACGGGGACAGGAGGCCACTCAGTCATGCACGCTTAGGGTCGGCCTAGTCCTGGCTCAGGCTGGGCGCTGCACACCGCTTAAATCACTTACAATACACACGCTAATGAAGAATGAGCAGACGAGCTTCTTTCAAGACCAGCTACCTTAGCTAAAGCTGCCTTGGCAGCAGGGCTGTGTGGTCAGAGGTCACATCTTTGCCTGTGTGACCAGAAGGCTGGACAGTAGGGACCTGAGTGCTGGGGCTCAGAACCAGGGCTCTGGTCTCATGAGCCATTTCTGGAATCCCACTCAGAGCTGGAAATTCCCCAATTAATAATAATAATATAGTTCAGCTCAATAGGGAACTGATTTGTGATTTTCATTTACTAAAATAAATTTAGGCTGCTGGCACAGTTGGGAGGCTTATAAAAACCTTCTCTTCCCTACTCATGAGAACCAATGATTAAGCTTCAGACTGACAGACCCTACATATGTGATTCTTTTCCAGGATTCTGGTCACATCAAAACACCAAGCTCCAAAATGGGCTGGAGGTGGAAACTAACCCACCTCTTATCGAGCTTCAGAATCATCTAAGAAGCCCCAGCGCCGCCGGCTGCACCCTGCGAGCTGCCAGAGATGCTCTGACTCAGACATGAGTTTATTTTTAACCATGTTCTGACATTTGCTGTTCAAGTGAAGAAGCAGGGAGAGCAAAGTGGTTACTGCCTTTGCTGAACATGCTCTTTGAAGACAAAGAAGATGCAGAGAGATCTATTTCCAGCTTTCTAATCTTATAATTTAGCCAAAGGCTTCTTATCAAATCTGACCACAGCCTGAGCCCCCGAGGGCACCCCCAGAGCCTCCTGAATCAGGCCTGGGCACCTGGCCTGGCTCACCTGGGGCTCTGACGTGTTCTATGGGACGCGCCTCCCCGGGGCGGGGGGGAGCCAGCAGGTTCCACCCTGAAGGCGGGGCTCACAGCTGGACAGGAGGGTGGGCCAGCAGGGGCACTGGGGGTCCCGGCAGCAGGCTCCCAAGGTGACCCCCAAGAAGGGCTCTGAGTCAGTGCAGAGGAAAAGCTGCAGGGCCATGTGTCCCCGGAGCTACACGCTTGTACGTCATCTGAAACCACGATCGCAGGGCAGCCTGGAAGCACGTGGACAGCCGACAGGGGGGCCACGTGCCAGCCGCTCTGGGGGCAGAGATCCAGGTGCTCCTCACAGCTGAAGGCAGCACCCGGCCCTTACCCACTGGAGGGGAGAGACTGGCCACACAGATGGCACGTTGTTCCTGCCTCTGGGGACAACGGGTTTTTAGAAAGAGTGCAACTGGGACTTACTTGGAAGGTGAAAGCTTTAGGAGCAGAAACCTAACCCTAAAAGCTTTCTGCTCCTAACCCTCGGCTCTGCCAAGGCCCAGGTGACGACAAGGGCCCGGGCGCTCCAGAACCACCCCCTCGGGCTTTGCCTGCAGCTCGGTGGGCGGCCACGGGCCCCACGGTTCACCACACCCCAAACCACAGCACCACCCCAGCAGCTGCAGGGAGGGACCCCAATGCAGGCAGAAGTGCGCGGACATCATCACGGTATGTCCCAGACACTCCTGGAGCCCCAGCAGGAAAGCGACTCGGCCCGAGTCCTGCGCTCTCCCCCTTGATCTGCCCCAGCCAGAGGGGACGGCACAGCCCCCAGCAGACAGTGGGGTGCTCATGTGTCAATGCACACTGCTTGTGAACCACGGGCCGGGGGCGCTGCGGGTGGGTGCGCCGGGACGTGAGGGGCATGGACAAGGATGCCAGTCCCCCAGCCCCAGCTGCCGGCCTCTCCGGGCCAGTGCAGCCCCGGCTGACCCTGCTCGCCCCGTCTCGACCCACAGAGCTGCGTCCCCACCATGTTGGGCCAGAGGTGCCCGGAAGCAGGCTGGGTGTGGGGCCACGCGGGCGGGCGGTCGCCCTGTGGAGGCACTGACCTCGTCATAGCGGTACATGAGCTTCAGGCCGCGGCAGGACTTCTGCTTCTCCACGTGGCGCAGGGCACACTCGAGGCAGAAGACCACGTTCTCGTTCTCCTGCACGACCTGTGGGGAGAGAGGCAGTGCGGCTGAGGCACGCGGGGCAGGCAAGGGTGCTCCAAGGAGGGTGGCAGGCTCTCAAGAGCAGAGCAGGGGAGCCCACCGCCCGGGCCGGAGGCATCTGTGGCCCAGAGACACAGGACGCTGCCGCAAAAGCAAGTGGACGTCAAGGCATCATCAAGCAGGAGCTGCGACCCGGCGGCCTCGAGGCCCTCTGGCTTCTCCACGCTTTGCTGCCCGGGTCAGAGCGTGGCGGCCAGGGCTACGGGGTCTAAGGGCTCCTGAGACTGTTGGTTCAAAACCTCCCGCAGGATAAAAGATGCCAGGATGGTCACCCTGAACACCTGTGACAGTGTCTCCTGCTCTTGAGCGGCTCGGGCAGCCCAGCCAGTCGCGCCTCCCAAGGGGGCCGGCCTCTGTCCACACTCCAGCCCACACGGCTCCCGATCCCAAGGACCTGGCTGCATCTGGCCTGAGCTGCTCTGTGGGCGTGCTGACGTCCCGGGCTGTGTGCGGGACTCTGGGAAACACCTAAGTTTCCTATCCTTGAGGTTTCTAAGCAAAGACAAGAAACCAAGCTACAGGTATAAGGAAATGATGCTTATTGGCAGAACACACCACTCAAAGCTGAGGATGGAACCAGACAAAAATACAAAACAGTGAACAGAAATGCACAAATCCCTTAGTAAATAACCTGAGTAACGAAAAGCATGTATAAATAAAACCTCAATTTTTACCCATGAATTCAGGATATGTGCTTTTTAAATAACAGGCTAAGAAATACTGGTGACCACTCTGAAGGTCAGCTTTCTGAGGGACTGTGCCATCCTCAGAACCCACGGGAAGGGACAAGGGCCACACAAGGTCACAGTACTCACCCAGGCTCACCCCCCCCAACGCAAGGCGAACAAACCCAGAACTATGCAGCTTTCATGAGTGAGGTTCACAAAATATTTTTAAAATCTGGGGAAATTCTTATAACCTGTTTGTTTTAAAGACAACGTGGTTCTTATTTCTATTTTTTAAAAAGCCTCTGGGAAAACAAAGCTAATAGAAGAAATACATAAAATGGGACATGTGGTTGTCATGGACTGAATTATCATCCCCTCCCCAAATGCAGATGTCCTAACCCTCAGTAACTCAGGAGGTCCTGAGCAGGAGCGTCAGAAACAGAATCAGGGAAAATGAGGTTGGAGGGTGGATTCTGGTCCCGTATGACTTACATCCTTTCAAAGACAAGAAGAGATTAAGACAGAAGCACTCACAGGAAAGGCCCTGAGAAGACCAGGGGACGTGGATGTCCACACGCCCAGGAGAGTCTCAGGGAGAACCAGCCTTGCTGACACCTTGACCCGGGATGCCAGCCTCTACAACTATGAGAAGGACGCTTCTGCTGTCACGGCAGCAGTCAGCAGTGCTGACGGGGCAGACCTGGCTACCTACACCACCAGCTACAGAGACCCGTGTCGGGGCCGCTGCCTGAGGGAGGCGGGAGATGTGGCCACGCTGTCCGGAGGGGCTGGGCTGGGCTGGGCTGGGCTGGGCGGACGCGTGTGAGGCGTGTAACTCAGCCCCAGGCTGGGTCGGACAAGCCCCTCGTGGAGGCTGCTCAGCAGCCAAGAGAGAAGGCAGACAGGCTGGACTGCGCTGGTTTCCAACCCCGACCAGAGACAGAAAGCTGGGAATGGGAAGTGCTGCTTTAACCAGACAGACTTCAGAGTCCTCGGGGCAATCAGAGCAATCACGCGGCTGAACAGAAGCTTCAAGAGGCCTGGAAAGAGACTGGGGGGGCAGGGCTCACCATGGACAGGTGGCACGCTGGGCAGGGAGGCGGGCAGGGAGGCGGGCGGGCGGGCTCACCATGGACAGGTAGCACAGGTGCTGGCACACCTGGCACCGCCTCTCCGAGGTCTCCAGCTGCAGCCACTTCCGAGGCTTCTTCTTGCCGTCGGGCGCGGCGCTGCTGCCGTCGTGGCTGCCGTAGCGGGCGGAGGAGTGGAGGCCGGCCTCGAAGAGCTGCCGCCGCTGCCGCAGCTCCGTATCCCTGCCAGGACACCTGGGGTCAGTGGGCCCACAGGGGCTGGGGTCCCCAGGTGGGCACCCAAGTCAAAAGGCCAGACCTGCCCCAAGGCCTCTTGGACGGCTGCACTCTGCCTGCTGTGACCGCAGGGCACATGGCCAAGCACAGAAGAGCCACCACCCGCACCCCAGGAACGGGAGGCCGGCGCTTTCCCACAAAGGATGGGCCGCACCCCAACCATGCTTGGCCGGGCCTAGCCAGGCCAGCCTAGAACTGTCTCGTGTTACCTGAGCTCGTCCAGAAGGGCTGAGATGGTACTGAGAGTGGGGCCATTTTCCTTTTTTGCTTCCGCTTGTGCAATCTGGTAGAGTAACTTCTCCATCGAGAATGGCTTAGCTATATGGCGACGCTTCATCTCCTGGAAGGGGCAGTCACATCCCTTCAGGGCAGGTTTTCATTTCTAGGCAGCTATCAAGGGTTTCCTTTACCGAGGAGGTGGTGCTATCTGAATTTTCAAATTCTAAATTCCATTTGGATGAAAAGCAATGCAAAAGCCACACAATGATCATGTCTCCCCGGAGGAAGACCGCAGGTCCTCTGCCAGCCAAAGGCAGGGTTTGCCTTTCACACCTCTGAAGCGACAGCCCAGGACTGAGTAAGAGAACTCAGCAACTTACAGGAAGCTAACAAGCCTCGAACCACTCTCCCTCCCCAGAAGAACTTCTCAGCCGCCTTAGGGTTCCCAGACTCGGTCAGAAATCAAAGCATATCTACAAACAAGACCCCCGCTGGGGGACGCAGGCCGCGTGCGGAGTGGCCACCCGCCTACCTTGGCCGTCTCGAAGCCCATGCTTGTCCACTGGGTGGTGGCGAAGTGCACGGTCTCGGAGACGCTGTAGCCACAGCAGACTTTGGACACGAAGGATCCCGGGAAGCAGACGACGAACTGGCCACTCTGCTGCACCGTCCTGTGCACCTTGATCCCCTCTCTGCACAGCACCTCCGGGGAGATCTGCGGAGACACGGGCTGAGCCGCCCGCCCGCAGGGCCGCCCGCCCCCGCCTTGCTTTCCCTGAGGACCGCCTGCGGCAGCGGCCCAACACACTGGCCCTCCAGACGGGCTCCCCACACAGAGTATGTTCTCTATTACAGATTCTCTGTTTCTCTTTTAGAAAATAAAAGAGACGTGACTCCTAAGTGGAGGAAGAGTAAATTCTAAACTGATACAGGCCCGGGAGCAACGCCTCAGATAAGGGCGTGGCAGCGGTGATTGGGGTCCCCACCACACGGCCAGGGTGGACGGGGGTTGGTGTACCCCGCACGGGGGCTGTGGGCTCAGGAGAGAGGAGACCCCGACAAGGGCCGCAGAGGCCAGAGAAGACCTGAGATCAGGCTGTCAGAACACAACTCTAAGAGATCCCCCAGGACTCAACAGGCTCTGAGAACCGGGCCAGCCACCTCTGCGCTCAGCCCTCAGCGATCCTGCCCAGACTGCAGGTGCCCGGCCCGACCCCAGTCGCCATTTACAAAACCATCAGGCCCCAAAACAGAGTTGAAGGGCCCCACGTGCAGCAGCCCCACATCCTGGGCAATGAGAGGAGCGTGCTTTAGTTGGGCTGCCATAAAAGAGGAGTTTCCTTTACGATGGCTCCCTGGATTGGATGTTCACGGTCCTCTAGTTCTATGGGGCAGGTCAGCCCAGGGGTGAGGAAATGAAACCGCAGCGCGGTCCCCCAGCCCCCGCCTGCGGCCCTACCATGACGTTGCTCTCGAGCATCTGCAGGCCGGGGGTGCCGTTGGCTTGCAGCAGAGTGTGCACCACGTCCTCCAGCTTGTGCTCCTCCTCAGCAGGAATGCAATACCTGGGCGGTTTGGAATCAGGTGGAGGCTGTTGACAAGGCCCCTCCCCAGGGAGCCCACCCTCCATGCTCCCCGAGAGGGGCCCAGAGCAGCCTGGAGACTGGCCTCGGCTGCAGAGGGGAGCTGGGCGCGTGCCCAGTGGCCCTGGGTCTCTTGGGGCAGCTCTGCCGCCTGCGCCCCATGACGAACACGCCCACCTGCACGGGGGTCTGACCTACGCCCGAGCCATGCAGCCTTCAGACCAAAACCAGACGTTTAAAGCCCCTATAAATGAGATCCAGACACGTCCGCAGGCTCGACAGCCTCTCGTGAGCCTCCCGAGCGGGGACTTGTCTCTGGGCTGGCACCTGACCCTTCTCTCCAGTAGGAGAAGGACGGGGCGGCACCAGGGCTCAGCGTGGAATCCACACCAAGGGTCTGTGCAGGGCAGAGGGAGTGGCCACGCAGGGTGGGGCTCGGACAACACGGCCCCCGCTGACTGGGGCCGAGGATCCCAGGGGAGGTGGTGCAGCCTGAACTCAGCCTGAAGAACCAGGACCCTCAGTGCGAGCCGTGAAGCAGGAGAAAGGGAGTGACCACTCGGGTCCCACGAGGACCCTGCAGGACACACCTGTCGCCTACAGCTCTCGAGACGCTGGTGGCAGTGGTCTGCACACAGGCAGGCTCCTCCCGGCCCCCTGCTCTGGGACTCCCAGCCCTGCCGTCCATGGGCTAGAGTGGATACCTGACTGCCCCCTGCCCTCCCTGCAGCTACGTGCGGGGCTTCAGGCTGCCTGTCCCCACCTCTCCTAGGCCGGGCTGGGAGGGCACCAGTATGAGCGGTCCACGGGGTGGGGGTCCTCACTACTAGCTGCTGAGAACCTAGTCAAGAGAGGCTTGTTGTCTCAACACCAACATATTCTAATGCTGATTTGTGATTTAAGTCCAGAGTTTCTAACCTCACTCACACGTTTTAACAAAAATCACACCCTGAAGTCCTCTGATCCTTTCCGGCAACCTCTCCCTGCAGCAGAGAGGTTCCAGGGGCCAGTATCCCAGCAGCCCAGAGCCTTGCATTCCCCTGCCTCTCACTTAGCAGTCACTCAGCACGCGGGCCATGGCCTGTCTCCCTGCTCCCTGCAGGGCTGAGGGCACGTGGCCCCACTTTCCGATGAAGGACCAGGATCTGGTTCTCGTGGGGAACAGGGCAGGGGGCTCACACCACCCGAGTCCGTGCAGCCGGCTCCCGACCCTCCAGGCTGCCTGAGACCCTGGCCCCACCACAGGAGACCAAGCAGAGGGCCTGTTGCCCCGAGGTGGCCCAAAGGCAGGGGGAGCCGTGATGAGACTACTGCCGACACCGGCTCCTTGGAGTGAGAACATCGGCTCTAGAACTTTAATAGAGGAGCTAATCACCCCATTAGGACAATAAACTGAGTAAGTGTGGGATGGATGCGATGCCGGTAGCCCGTCAGATAACAAGACATCTGATTATTTGCAGTGATTTCCCATCTGCCGCCGCCAACAAAGGCACTGAAGAGCCAGTTTGGAGCGGGACTGGGGAGCCTGACAGTGAAGGATCACACCGGGGAACCAGACCAACTCCTAATCCCCAGCGGCAGAACTCCACCTCCGGAGACCACTCTCTATGCAGAGGGTGGGCCGGGAGACGCTGAAAACGCCCGCTCTGTGAGGCCATGCAGCCACCACGCCTGGCCAGCTTCCTGCTCCACTGCTCCTCGTTTTTGACGCTAGTATGACACGAACTCCTGGCCGTCAACAACCCCGAGGGGGAACTTCAGAGAGGGACAGCCCTGTGTTAGCCCGCAACTGGAACGGACAATGGCCAGGAACAGACGCTTGACCGTGCTCATCACCGGAGCAAACTAAAACATTCTCCACCAGCTCGACTTCCAACTGCGCTCCTCAGACTGACAGGGAGCACAGGACAAATTCACACAAGCCTGTCCGCCACCAGTGAGTGAGAGGCGGCGGCCTGGGCCGGCATACTCACCAAATGCAGTCAGCACCCGTGTGTAAGTAGTCAATGTAAGGGAGGTGGTTTTGGTCTCGAGACCAGCATGAGGTAGAAAAGACCATGCCGATATTCAGCCAGGGAATTGTCACTCCTGGAAGAGAGGGGACAGGGAAGGACGGGGAGCCGTGTGTCAGGGTGACAGCAACAGACATCGCATCGCCTCCCCAAGAAAAAGAAGGAAATGGGGTCAGAGCCAGGCGAGACTCAACGAGAAGGCACTTGCTCCTTCCCGCTTCTTATACAGGAACCAAGACCACAGACACAGTTACCAAACAATAGCGAGAAAACACCGTAACTAGTGACTGAAGGCGAACACACCCACAGTGGTGGCCCGCGGGGCCTCGAGGCTAAGGACGCAGGCGCCACCCGCACGTGCGCTGTCGGGACACAGGAAGGGGACCCGGGTCTGGAGCAGCCCCTCCGCCAGGGGACAGCCCTCAGTGTGCCAACACCCAGGACGCTCGGTTTCGCTCCTACCGGGTGAGGCAGGAGCCCCAGAGAGTCAGAGGTCAGCTCTGAAAGTTCCCAGGTGCAAAAGCGGACCACACAAAGCGTCTCCCCAGCTTCCAGATCGGTGATTTGGTTTACCTTTGCACATTTTTATCGACTCCAACTACACCCCTGACTCCCCTCCCTTCTCGAACAATTCCTGAGTTCTCTCACACCCTGTGCACCATGGTCCCCAGCCCTCCAACCCGCAGCGGCTTACCAGGCACAGCACCGAGGTGACGCAGGATGGAGCCTGTGTTATTGGGGAGGACGGTGAGGTTCCATCCGTGTCTGCAGGGGAAAGCACAGGGGGGTCATGGACAGGTGCGGGGAGACGCTGTCTGGCCCCCAGAACCTGAGTAGGAGCAGCCAGAGCTACCTTGAAAACGGCTCCGACTTTCCCACCGGGAAGCCACTGCCGTGGGTGTTGGTGTCCACCTTGCCGCAGTGCACGGCCACGTGGCAGTCCTTCTCCTCCACGAGCCTCCAGTACTCTTGCTGCAGGGAGAGGGGCCGTCAGCACCATGCCGCCCAGGGCTGCAGAGCCCCGCCTCGGCCTGCAACCTCGGGTCCGTGGCCTCCCAGGCGGCCGGGCACCGGGCCAGGCAGCCGGGGCTGCAGGCAGTAACCGCACGCTCACGGTCACGGGGCCAGGTCCATGACCGACAGACGGATAAACACAAGGTAGTGTCTGCGGAATACGACTTGGCCTCAGAGAGGGAAATTCTGACATGCGACAACACACGAATCCTACGGACATGACGCTAAGTGGAGAAGCCAGTCTCAGAGGACAAGTACTGATTCCATCCCGTAAGGCACTTGGGACAAAGTCAAACAGAAAAAGAGAACGGAGGGGCTGCATGGACTCATGATTCACAGGAGCCGACCTCCAGTCTGAGAGGATGGACAAGTTCTGCAAACGGGTGGTGGGGTGGGTCACTCAACGACGTGCAAAGGATTCTGGTGCCACTGAACTGGACCTAAGAATGGCTCAGGTGGTGAAGGTCACACGTGCATCACAATTAAGGGTCATTCTGTGAAGGGGAGGGAGAAAGCGACTCGGGAAGGAAGGGGGGATGCCCCCCACCCACTGCAGGTGTGGTCACAGTGCCCCGAGATGGGCATCTGGGCAGACACGCTACTCAGCACCGAACAAGGGAAGTGACCACCCTGCTCCCCAGGCTGTGACCCCAGCCAATGAAACAGATGGGGGAAGGGTGGGCACGACCTGAACAACTGCAGGGCAAACACGGGTCGGGATGGGCTCTGCTAACAGGTGAGAGGGTTCCGTCTTCAACCATCAGTGCAGAAGCTCAGCATCGCCCTCCCCGCCGCGGCCAAGCCTGCTTCCTGGAGCCTCTCCAGGGAGCACCCGGGGCCAGCCCCACCCCGCTGCGTGTGCGGCCGCTACAGCAAGGGGCCAGCCTGGGGGCAGCCAGAGGCCCCACCTCAAGAACAAACTGGACAGCATTAAACGCTCCGGGTCCCCAAGGGCCAGAGACGGGTCCAGGCCAGTCAGGTCGGCCGTCTGCCGGGTTTCACAGCAACGCGTGCTGAGTGAAGGGCGACAGAGGGGGCGGAAGGGGACCGTGCACTACACGGGGGCCCCTTCCGCTGGGGACCACCGCCCAAGCAGAGGCTCCAGCCCCTTTGTAGGATCCAGAAGCCCCTTCTACTGGGGACCACCGGCCAAGCAGAGGCTCCAGCCCCTTTGTAGAATCCAGAAGCCCCTTCTGCTGGGGACCACCAGCCAAACAAGAGGCTTCAGCCCCTCCGTAGGGTCCAGAAGTTAGCCAGACAGACTAAAGGTTCCAATTTTAGCAAATCTACAACTATTAATATTAAAGCAAAACCAAGACACTCAGGGAGGAATGTCCAAGAAGGAGGGGACATACAGGTACCTATGGCGATTCATGCTGATGCACGGCAGAAGCCGACACAACACTGTAAAGCAAGTATCCGCCAATTAAAAAACAAAAGACCCCAGGACCCTCAGAATTAATTTCCCAGCAGGAGACAGTGGACAGTAACAATCTTCCACCTTCGGGGACTCCGACAAGGATCTATGTTGTAAAGCAAAGGCCTCTTTCTCTAGCTCAGATGTCCACCCCCAGGAGTCATGCTCCTCTCCTCTGACACTTCTCCCAAAACTAGCACGAGCCCAGCAGAAGCCACTGTGACGACCACACGTGTCCCTGGCAGGGCCAAAGGTAGGGCCGAGTGTCAGGCCACTGTGTGGTCTGCACACATACAGCCCAGAGTGCAAAACTGGGATCTAGACGGAATGACAACGATGCCAAAATCAAATATTGACTGAATTCTTCAAATACTGAACCCAGGCCCAAGCACCAGGCTGGGGCCTCGTGGACTTCCAATGGCCACCATCGGAGGCGAGGCAGCACGCGGCACGGACACGGGGGGCGGGCCGGGCGCCGTATCGACAGACAGTCCCTGAGCCCCACTCCCAGGACACCTGGTCACAGCAGAGCCGAGGGCCGCTGCCGTTAGCATGGTTATGCCAAGAAGAGGAGCCTACAACTGTGAACAGAAGGGGTCTGAAACCTGCTGCCAGCGAAAAGCCAAGGCAGCCCACACCACCTCCTGCTCAGCCAGCACGCCCTGAACCTGGAGAGGAGTCGGGGCTCGCCCTTGGACAGGCCCACCTACGTCAGCAGCTGGGAGCCCCGGGGGCAGACTCGGGCTCTGCCCTCCTCCCCAGTGCCCCTCTGGCGACTGGCCGGGCACAGCCCCGCTCGCCTGCCCAGCCTCACACACCTCAGCACAGGGTTGGCAGAAGCACAAAAATGGCAGCCTGCCAATCCCGTTAAATGAAAAACAGGAGAGAAAAGCAAAACCGTGGTTTCCAGGGACTCCACACACGCTCTTGCCTAACAGGCACCTGGAGGACGGGCTGAGACGGGGTGAGAGGGGGCCTGCGGGGCGGTCAGGGAGGACCCGGAGACGTGCTCGCTCCCCTGCCTCCTTTCTGGCCCGGAACAAGTTTCGGTCAACCTGAGCTGAAACTTCTGGCTGCGCCCAGGACCCAGAGGATGGACTTGGGACCCTCCGCCTGCCTCCAGGGGGCGGGGGCCCAGGGGCCCGGCTCCGGGCAGAGAGAGGGCGGCCGGGCTCACGCACCTCGATTTCAGCTGGTGCGGGCTCCTTGCTGAAGCACATGTTCATGATATTTCTTGCTGTTCGGTAAAAAGTCGTTAAAGAAACAGACCTTCCCTGAAAAGGAAACAAAAGCAAGAGTCAAGCTCGAGAAACAAAGCAGTATCGGAACCCCAAAGCAGGGTCACCCCGTCAGGAGCCCCTGCGTGGCGTGTCCCTGTGACCAGGGGCCATGTCCCTAGCTGACAGGAACAGAGAAGCTGGGACCACATTCCCTGAGAAGGACCCTCAGTGTGGACAAAGGAGGTAGCGCACCCCTGACCCCCACAACTCGGCAGGACGAGCTGCCCCAGGCGCCCCAGTGAAGAGCCACGTCCCTGGAGCAATGGGGACAGCATGAAGACGGGACGAGCTGCCCCAGGCGCCCCAGTGAAGAGCCACGTCCCTGGAGCAATGGGGACAGCGTGGAGACGGGAAGACAAAGGCTGTGGTTGGGGGACAAGCCAGCAACATCAAGACAGACACTGGCTGGGCCTTGGGACCGGAGACGCTGGGAGAGAAACCTGGGCAGCTCTGGACGCCCACCCTGAGGGTCCTCCCCTGAGAACAGGGCAGATGAGCAGCCTGGCCTTGGGAATCTGTAGGGGCCAGAGGGATCCAGTCCTCCTCCCGCCCGGGGAGCCCCTGCCCCCCACCCCTGCTGGGGGGGCCCGCAGGGTCTTCAGATTACCTAACGTGCCCACCTCTGCCACCCTGCCCCCGGAACATTCCCAACGACACGCTCACCGGGATGAACGGTGGTGCGTCCCACAGGCAGGCCCCCCCTCCTCCCGGACCAGGCACGCTCACCCCTTGACTGCGGAGTACTTCTTGAGCACCTACTGTGTACCACGCCTAGTTCGAGGGGCTGTAGATGGAGCGGTGCTCAAAACACAGTGTCTCTGCCCTCGAGGCGCTCTCAGGCTGCCTGGGGAATGTGGCCTCGCGTAAAACGGAGCTGGGACATGGCACCAAGGGTGATGAGCCAGAGGCAGAGGGGCAGGGCCCCTAACGAGGCCATGCTGGAGCAGCCCCATGAACAGAGCTGCCTCTGGAGGGACAGTGGGCACAGTTATCTCACAGACCCTGCTCATCTCATCACCAGCTCTGTAACTGAGGTTCCTAACCAACAGAGAAACGTCTGCACAAGTCCAAACTTCTCACCTGCCATCCCTCACAACATAAAGTTGGAACCACTAGGAAGAGCCTGATTTTCTATCAACTAAAGCAGAGTGCCTGTAATTCAACACGATGACAGCCAGCACCCAACAGTCAACTGCCAGACGCTAAGCGGGCTCAGCACCCGGAGCCGTGAGCTCCCAGCCTGGCCCTCGGTGCACACAGCCTCCACGGCCACCAGCCTGCAGCCATGTCTACACAAACCCAACCCTTCCTGGGTCCAGTCACAAGGAAAGCTCCAGGCAAGCAAGCATCTCTCCCCAGAAAGGAGGTGAGACTCCAACTGAGGCGAGGACGCTGAGGGAGGCCAGGAGGGACCTCCGAGCACAGACTCAGAGGAAAGCGGCCCAAATCAGGGCAGAAGCACAGACACCAATCACGTTTCTGCACATGGCAAGGCTCAAGTGCGTGGGCACGGCCACCAAAACCTCCGCAGGGGCCCTGCCCTCCTGGAGCCTGGGGAACCGATCAAGGTTGGGGGTCCTGTGCCCCTTCCCGGCCTGGGGCCCAATTGCCCTGAAGGACCAGAGAGAGGGGAGCCCAGCCTCTGTGGACAGAGCCAGGCTGCCAAGCACGGAGACACCAAGATGCCCCCTTGCTCCCTGGAGGAGGGGGTCTTGGAATACCTGGATGGGTACACGGTGTAGGCAGAAGCAGGGACCCGCCCCTGCCCTCTCCCCAGGAGATCCGCAGGACAGACAGGCACCAGCAGAGCTGTGCCGAGCGGCGTGGGGAGTGATTGGGAGCGGCAGGGGACCTGGTCCCTGTGGGTACGAGAAGCCCCAGCCCCAGCCTCCGGAAAGAGGAGTTGTGCCTCCCAGGTTGCGTCCCTGGCATGTGTGCACACGTGTACAAAAACACACATTTAATGACGCCTGATTCCCAGGTGGCACAGTGGTAAAGAACCTGCCTGCCAATGCAGGAAATGTTAAGAGCCCCAGGTTTGATCCCTGGGTCAGGAAGATCCCCTGGAGGAGAGCAAGGCAACCCACTCCAGTATTCCTGCCTGGAGAAGAATCCCATGGACAGAGGAGCCTGGCAGGCTATAGTCTATGGGGCTGCACAAAGTCACGCATGACTGAAGCGACTCAGCACCACACCAGGGCCAGAGCAGGGTGCCCAGCAGCCTGGTGCAGACGCTCACTCCTCCCAGACTGCGGGTGGCGCTCTACAAGGGACGTGCCCAGGGCTGGCCGTCAGGGGTCTCGGGGGCCCCACGGCCCACAAGGCGCACGCGAGGCCGCACGGCAGGCCCGCGGGCCCTACCTTGTATATACACTTGTGGAAGTCGCTGAGGATGCCCTTGTCCTCCTCCTCCTCCTTCACCACCTCCTTTTCCTGAGCAAAGAGTCGCCGCCGGCCCGTCTTGAGCTGCGCGGGGCCCACCTCCTTCAGCTTGCTGCGGAAGCCGTTTCTGTGGGCCACGCCATTGATGAGCCCGTTCTTGGGCTCGAAGCGGGGCAGCGGGTGGAAGCGGTGGTAGTCCTGCTCCGTGTGCCCCTCCAGGGGCCCCTTGCGCCGCTCCAGGCTCTCCTTCTCCATCAGCACCTCCTTCTCCAGGCGCCGGTGCTCCTCGGGGGACAGGGAGTCATAGGAGAGCAGGTACTGGCAGTAAGCCTCCTGGAGCTTGGCCAGCCGGTCCTGGGCGGTTCTGGGGATGCGCAGCATGTCTGCGAGTTTGTTCCATTTTTTGAGGTCCGTCACCTGCTGCATACCGCCCATCTCGTTAATCAGCCGGAAAAAGCAGGCCAGGTCGAGCTCACAGCCTCCTGGGACGGCGAGGGGATAAAAGACAGCGACAGTGGGTGAAGTGCACTGTGAAGACTGCCTTCGCCACCCGAGAGCCCACGGGCACCAGCGTCCACCACGTGCCAGGGAGGCCACCAGGCCAGGGGTCAGAGCGGCACAGGGCCACCCAGTCTATAGAGACGAGGATGAGACCATCTTAGTGCTAGGACGGTGAACAGACCAGGACAGGCCGAGGTCCGACCAACACAGGAGGGCGGCCTGGGCAGGGCGCCCCGAGGAGCGGGCACTTAGGCAGAGGCCTGAAAGGAAGGAGAGTCGGTCCCTGGGGAGGGAGAACCCAGCACGGCTGGAGCACGGGCAAGATGCACGCCCCCTCACGCCCCAGGGGGCGGGGAGACGGCTCAAGGAGCAGGGCTTCCCTGCCGGGCTGGTAGAGCCTGCGTCGTGCCCTCGGCCACCTCTGCAGCCCAGCATCACCTGGAACGGCTGTAGGATGGGAAACTGTACCCACCCAGCACATGCCATCAGTTCCAATTCCCCTCCCAACGCTCCCCCACCACACACACACACATGCACGCACACACGCACAGTAACCTCCCTTCAGCCCCCAAGATGTCCAGGCAGCGGGCAAGGCCCCCCTGAGGGCAGGCGGGAGTCTGTCCGCCCCTCAGCTCCTCCCATCGCTGCTCACACAGAGCCCTGCTCATCTCCGAAGGTGTGTGGGCTGGTTCTCACTGGTCTCTCAATCAGACTGCACAAACCATGAGCCATGAGACTGCACAAAACTCAGAGACGTGCGACGGCCGCCCAGCGGCGTCTCAATGGGAACTGTCTCAAAAGCAATCACCCTTGGACCAATAAAAACGAAAAACGTTCCAGAATAATCATCCACCAGCCGTTAGGAGATAAACACCCCACAGAATGCTAGGTGAGCAAAGTAAACGTTAAGAGTGCTTCTACCTTTAGAAGATGGGGACGCCTTTGTACAAATAAAGGAAAGGAAGGGCAGCGGGGCTCCTGAGAACAGCATCGGATCAGCTCAGCCAGCTGTGTGCAAACGGAGTCCAGCCGGCCAGCACGGCCAGGGATGGGCGCGCGGCACCCCGAGCCCATCTGCTGTGCCAGGCGGGACGCTGGCTGGTTGCTTGGTTGAGGCCAGCAGGGGCCACATCAAGGAGGAGACCTGCGCCGACCTTGGCCGTCAGGGCCTAAGGCCCAAGGTTCCAAGATGCGCGGCAGGCTTTGCTCTCAGTCGGGGCAACTCCTGGACCTGCCGAGGGGGACGGGGACGTGGGTCAGACCAGAGACTGGCTGGAAAGGAGGTCACTGTTGTAAGCCTCAGAAAACCTGACCAGTCCTCGCCAAGGCATTGTGTTACTCCTCTCTGGTTTCATCAACCCACTCTCAGGACCACAAGGATGCTTCGGGACAAAGCGCCCCCTTCCCAGAGAAGGAGCAGTCTGTGGACTCTGAGAAACTTCCTTCAAAACTAAGTCCCTCACGCCGCGAGGAGGATGAGTGCAGAGTGAGACCCAAGGCGGGTGGCAGGCCAGCCAGCTCCCCTCCCACGTGGAGGCTTCACACCTGGGCCAACAGCAATGCTGTGAACACACCCCCAGTCTCACGATGGCTTCTGGCGCCATGGGAACCAAGGTTCCGGAAACCTACTCTGAACGGAAAATCGGTGCCCTCTTGACGTCACCTGATGCCCTGACTGTTCAGAAGACCCACTGCCCCACTGCAGTTCTGGGTCTCCCACGCAGCCCACACCACACTCCCGAGACGTCAACACCTCAGCCTGTTCCCAAGCCCCTGTCACCTCCGATCACATCCATGATAGCGGACCACAAACCAAGCATTCTCTGAATTTAAGTGAGTCTCATCTGCTCAGAGTAATAGCGAAACCTCCATGGTGCAAGGAAACCTATCTTACTGCCCACCCCGACACCTAAATGACTGACATCGGCCCCTCTGCTCCCTGCCTGCAAAAGGCTGCTCCAACCTAAAAGCAGGCCCCACGCTGCTCCCATCCAGGGTCCTGAGCCGCAAGAGAAGTGTGTGAGTTCACCACTCCATGGCACCGGCTCACTCCGATAGAGGCGCTTAATCCTGGAGGTGCAAGGACCCGCCGAGGAAGAGGGAGACGGGGATTCCAGGAGGGCCGTGCGTGTGCCCAGCCCGGGCCCGGGCCTCACCACGCCAGCCGGCCTGTTCACAAAAGCCGTCACTGAGGCGAGTGCGGCTTCAGCGCAAAGCTGTACCTGCACTTGGGTCCACAGTGTTCCAGGAGCTAGACTCCACCGGGACCCGGTTACCACCAGGAAAACTGAGAGGCAAGGAAGAGGGGAGAGAGAGACAAAAGGCTGAAGCGCTCCCACCCACAGTCATGTGTGCAGGCCCTAAGTGTGGCCATGTTTAGAGACAGTCTTTAAAGCGGTGATTACAGTAAAATGAGGCCATCGGGGTGGGCCCTGACCCCATGTGACTGGTGTCCTTCTAACAAGAGAAGGGACGCTAGGAATCTGTGTGTGGAGGAGAAGAACAGGTGGGGACACGGGAGAAGGAAGGCTGTCCACAAGGCAAGGAGAGAGGCCTCGGGAGAAATGAACCCTGCCAGCACCTTGCTCTCACACCTGCAAGCTCCAGACCGAGAGAACTGACTCCCTGCAGGTCAAGCCCCCAGCTGCAGTACTTGGTTAACGCAGCCCGGGCAGACGAAGGCGCGGTGCAGCGGTCCTGCCCCTCTCTGGACGCCACTATGGACTCAGCCAGGCGGCCAGCAGGTGTGGCCCGGTGTGAGTGAGTGAGTGTGAGTGTGTGTGTGGAGGCGGGGGCCCTGCATAGGACCACACTGACCTGCAGAAAGCAAGGCTCAGACTTCCCCTGGGCCCTGACGCACCCGGAGGCTGGTGTGGCGCCGGCCACCGCGGGCCTTACCTATGAGCGGGAGCTCGTCCATGGTGATGCCCTGAGATCTGAGGTGCTTCTTGATGCAGGCCAGCCGCTGCACGTTGGGGCCCCAGCGCCGGCCCAGCTTGTGGATGTGCTGGATCTGCGTGACGAAGCGCATCTCGTCGTTGAGCTTGCACTCGGGCCGCCAGTCCGGGGGCGGGATCACCCTGCACATGCCGTACTTCTCCACCTGAGGGCGCACCGACTCGATGTAGACGAGCGGGTCGTGGAACTCCTTGGCCGACGGCCGCAGCACAGGGATCTCGTCCATGGCCGCCCACCCGGCCCTGCCGGCCCCCTTCTCGGCCTTGGCCGCCCCCTCGTGCGGCCGAGGCAGGGGCTCCGATTGCGAGGTAGAACGATTTTCACAGGGGGCGCCGCCGTCCGGCTTGCCGTGTGCTTGTCTGCCCGGCGGGCCCTTGCCGGCTGCCGCCCGCTTGGGCCGGTTCCTCTCCAGGCTCCGCTCGGGCGCCTCCTTCTTCCCAGGGGCCCCGAGCGGCGCCTTCTCGGCGGGGCCCGGGGCTGCCTTCCTGCCGGGGCCCTCGGCAGCGCTGCCCGCAGCCCCCTTCATCTTCTTGGGGGGCGACTGCGGCTTGTCGGCCGGGGGCACCTCCTCCAGCCTCCGCTTGGAGTTCCGGAGCCCCTCCCGCAGCTGCCGCCCCCCTACCTCCTTAGTGCACGACTTTGGGTTCAACCTGCCACTGACCTTGAGGCCATTGACGGCGGGCCCGGTGGACTTGGACGCCCCCCCGAGGGATAGCACCTGTTTGCGGGTTTTTGCATTGCTACTTTCAGTTTTCCCTGAGATTGTGTGGTTGACAGCGGAACTGGGCTTGTGGTGATGGGGTTTGGTTTCCTTGACCAGTTCTCTCTTGGCTTTGGTGTATGTGACAGTCCCCTTCGTCACCGTTGCAGTGTACTTCACAGTTTTGGACGGTGAAGGTCTGACTTCGCGCATCTTTTTGGCACTGGTTGCACTTGTACCCAGAGATGACATTCGGGTGACTCCGTTGACCTTAGAAACCTGGAGGCACAGGAGGAGCAGAGAGCACAGTCAGTGTCTGGGCACAGGGGACCCCGCCCCCAAGCCCAGCTCAACAGCCGCGCCTGTGGGTGAGGAGCGGGCACGGGGGTCCCAGCAAAGGCATGCAAACCACACCCTCCATGCTATCTGCCAGTCACCCAACACAGGTCAGTAACAGCAACATGATCACAAGGCTGTGCTGGTAAGGGGACAGGTGCATGCGCGTGCGTGCACACACACCCCTGTTCCAAGAAAAGACATGGTTGCACACATACACACCCCTGTTCCAAGAAAAGACATGGTTACACACACACACACACCCCTGTTCCAAGAAAAGACATGGTTACACACACACACACACACACACCCGTTCCAAGAAAAGATGGTTGTTCTTTTCCTCTGCTCCATGTATTTCAGCATGATCTGCCCACAGGACTGTAAAATCTATGCTAAATAAGTGAAGAGTGAAATAAAAAATGCCACAGGAAGAAAAGAACAAGCACTCTCATGGGGCTCAGATGCCCACGCCCAGAGGGGCAGCTGCCAGCAGCGGGCATCTGTGTCACCTGGCGCCTCGCTGGACGCCCCTCACGTCTCTGGCGCCCCAGCCTCTTCTGCACAGGAGGCGCCCATCTCCCGCCTCTATAAACGTCCACAGACTCTGTGGGAACTGGGTAAATGGTCAGTTGCTCTTCACCACTGTCTTACAGCCTGGACACCACAATAATTTTGTGACACACAGAAGTCACACTCATTTATAAAGAGAATCCAGGGAGTGACACCGCATCACCCAGCTCTGCAGGAAGTGGGGTGCTGGCCGCCTGGCACGGATAGCTCAGGTTACCCCGGGTGCACGGACAGGCAGCTGTCCTCAGTTCAACCAGAATTCTACTGCCACGCTCCCATCTCCCACTAGAGGGAGCCATTGAGTCGAGTGGCTCTGCCCAGGCTCTGAGCGCAGCAAAGGAGCCCAAGAGAAACACACTGCTGGCTGGGGAAGTGCATCTGGACCTCAAAATTCAACTTAAAAAGCACATGAGCCTAAATGAACAGAATCCACTGGACAGGCAGCAGAGTTACGGACGGGAGGGCAGGCCTCCTGGCGTGGCGGGCCCCTGGGAGGCAGTGAGCAGAGGGACGAGGCTGACGCGTCCTGGTCAGGCCCCGAGGTCTCCACAGCACCTGCCCCCTCCTAAGGCCCCCAACTGAGTCACACATCCCCAGGGACAAAGAGCAACCCCGACTCCCTGCAGGACCTAACGAAGCCCAGACGAAGACCTTAAATGTTCTTCCAGCCAAGGCGAGCCTCTCACATCTCTCCCTGGATGCTTTTCATTTTCCAGAATATTGAAGAAGACTCCTCATCCTCTGGTCTGAAAAGCTCAACCTCCTTGCGCCATCTTACTTGGTCAAGACTTTTCGCAACCGCCATACATGTGACCGTGAGCACCTCTCCTAGAGGCCCCAAAGCTCAGCAGACCCTCCGCCCTGCCCTCGAGAGCGGGTTCTCTCCTTCCCGTGACAGCCCGTCTCAGCACCCAGACGAGAACAGGGGCAACCCGCTGGGCACAGCCTCACCACCCACAGTAGCCGCATCCTGGCTTCCCGCCCACACCCCTCCGGATGCAAACCCTCCTCACCACGTCTGGAAACCATTTCCAAACCCTCTCCAGGTGGAAGAACCGTTGTTTCTTCATCCTAAATTCATTACTGTCTTGCTGCAAACCATGTAAGCACTACTCTAAGGAAACGCTGCTTTGTTGAACACCTACCATACGTCCAAATCATCAGCCGGGAGCAGTTCAGGGCTGTTACACACGCCTGTGACACCTGGCACACCTGGCACCTTTGGGAGAATAAGACCTGGAAGGCTGGCGAGGCCCCGCACACCGAGTCCTCATGCCCTAGCCCCGGGGGCCAGGGCTCTCAGGAGGGCAGGCACCCACCCAGCACATGCGAGCCCCGGGGCCGTCCTCGACAGCAGAGCGAGCTCTTGGGGCACCGGGGCCGGCAGGCAGAGGCACCCCGACGCAGGGGTCCCCACCCCATCACCTGCACTTCACACAACCCCTGATCTTTTCTTTCCGGCTGACAGAAAAAAATTAACCATATCTGAGATTACAGATCCAAGTATTCTCCGGGCCTCCGTCTTTTATGCAGTTGAAAAGATAAAAGGTCAGATTCTAATCACTCGCGTCAGGCTGTTACAAAGGAATCTACAATTGGCTTCTAGTGACCCTTTTTTCCTCCCCCCAGAGTACTTAACTAATGGGATTTGATGGTATCAAAATTGCCCTTTCATGTCCCACAATGTCCCTAGGAGAGGAGCTGGCATCACTGGCTCGAAATGAACAATAGGGCCCAGGCAGGTTGATTATCACAGCCTAAGTCTTGGCGAAGGTCACGCTAAGAGCCCAGCTAGAACTGGGAGTCCCGGGTCATCCCACTTGGGGGATTTGACAGGGGAGGGAGGGCAGGAGACGCTCCTCCTACAGGACCTGGACCGCAAACCAGCCAGGCTCCTGCAGTCACGCAGATGACGGGAGTCTGCCTGCCGAGGTCTCTCACCTGCTTCCAGGTCGAGAGCCTGCTGTGGAACAGGGGCTGGGGCCACCCCGAGGCAGGGGGTACCTGCTACTCCCTCAATTCTCACCTCCAACTGCATGACCCTCTCTTGTTCAATGACAAAGGGAAACCCTGAACTCAGGGTCAGGGACTGGGGGCTGAGGATGAGTCTGGACCAACAGAGACGGGGGTTACTCAACACAGCCTCATGAGTCTGAAAGTGCTAGATACTGAGAGAGATTCATTCCACCCTGAGATTCCTGCTCCACAGATGGGTGCCTGTCCACTCAGACCCCTTCAGAAGCGTTCTTTTTCATAAGCAAAGATCTGGAGGGAAGTTCTGCACAAGGACCAGTCCAGACAACGGCCTTGGAAAAGGAACAAGAACACCAAATGGACAGTGTGTCCTGCACTTTACATCCTGAAAACTGGGAACCCAGCTCGGGAGGGCCAATTCCACGCTCCAGTGTTCTCATGAGGAAAACTGAGGTTTGTGTTGCAGGAACTTCCGTGGGCAATATGCAAAGCCCACCTGCTTAATCTCAAGGCAACATGTCAAAGCATGAGGTGGCGATCTCAGGACCGTGGAAACTAAACGAGGATGCTCGCCTCGTCCCCAACTGACAACTGAGTGATGCTTGCTGGTGCGTGGTTAAGACTGGTAATACTCGCGTACACACACAGTCCTCTGTACGCGCCACATGTGAACAGCCCCACGTTTGGAGACAATGGTTCCTGACATTGTCAAGAATGAGAAAGACCACAGGGAAAGAACAAGTCAGCAGAAGGAGGAATTCCAACCCTCACACGACAAGGAGCATCTTTTAGTCACTAACACTGCCTGCCAGGGAATCACCCGTGCCACCAAGGGCAGCCGTAACTGTATGTGACATGTTCCTGGTGAGGAGAGCTCACCCACTTGCAGGTGCGGTGACTACAGCAGCAGAGGGGCTAACGAGCTGTCACTGGATCCAGGCGCCCGTCTCGCCGGGCCTCCAGGCCCCTCTCACCCTTACTGTCTCCCTCCCAGGTCCTGAGAAATCTTGTCCAAGGGCAGGAACAGGCGCCCCCACCAGATCAGGGGTCTGGATCTCACCCTGGAATTTGCTGGGGGTGGGGTGAGGGCAGGGAGGGCAGAGCGTGTGTGGCCTCGGGGCGAGGGATGGGGAGTGTCCCCTGCGGCCACACCCCATCTCATCACCTCCTGCAGGCCACTCACAAGTCCTGCCACAGCCGCCAATGTGTCCACCAGGGACAGTTTACATCCAGGCCGGCTGCAGACCTGCTTCAGGGCAACGTGTGGCTCCCGGCCTCCACGGTGCTAGGCAAGGGTAACGGGGGACGTCCCCTCGCTGCCCTTCCAGGACACCCAGCACACGAGGCCCAGGGTGATGGCCCCGGCAGCACCCTCCGGGGAGTGACGCAACTCCAGCAACGGCCCCTCCTCTGTCTTCACCCGAGGAGAGGCGCGGGCACTGGCACCCCTGCCAGGCCACGGTTCTCTCACCTCTGAGCATCCCTTCCTGCTTTCCGAGCCCTGGAAACACACACCGCTTTGGGCTACTCCTCATATTCCCCTTCAGTGAATTTGGTGAAACGGACAGGTGGCCTCGGGCGGGAGGGCTGGCACATCTGGGCCAGGCCTTGCTCCCTTGTCAGCAGGGCCGGTCCTCACCTGTTTCCGTAAGTCCTGAGCCGACCGATGCAGAGCGGGGTGGTGGTGGTGAGCGGCGAGCCCCTTGGCCGAGGAGCCGGCGGCGGGGGCGGCGGGGGGGTGGCTCGCGGACACCTGCTCCCTCCGTGCGTCGGCCCGCGCATCGCTGTGCTTCTCCTTCGCCGGAGTGGCCTCTTTGCTTTTGTGTTTCTGAACAGGGTCCTTCTCCCGGGACGACCTGCTGGAACCATTGAAAACTGGAAAGGAAGGAGGGAGGAAGAACAGAGTCACTAGCGGGTGCAGCCTGCTGCCGGGTACCCCAAGCCCTGCAGACAGGAGGAGAAAGAGACGGAAGACACGCTGGACAAGTGTCCCAGCTCACAGGCTCTCAGCATCCAACCTCCAGACCAAACGGCCACAGAGGAGAGGAGTATCCTCAACACAGAGAGACCCAAAGAGGAGTTACCAGTGCAGCTTAGGAAGGAGGAGCTTTGGTTGAAACAATTGAAAATCCGTTTTTTAAAAATCGCTACAAAAAAGCAAGCACGTGCACAAATATACAGTAGCCCTTAGAGTATCAACATCACACCTTAAACAAAAAGAGAAGAATTAAAATGAAAAAACCAACTGGTCACATTCCAAGAGCGTGACCACCGCACACATGAAGACACAGGGGATCGGAGTTTAAACTAAGGCGTGTGAGGCTGCAGATCTGGCTGGTGGACACGGGTCAGGATGCAGCTGCTTCACCTGACCCCTCGGTGACCACAGAAGAGGGGGAGCAGGGCTCGGGAGCCCTGAGCCAGACTCCTTTCTACTCCAGGAGTCACACCACCTACGAGTATGCAGTGCCTGCTGTCAGCCCAGGGACCGCAGTCAAGCAGTCACCCAGCCTCTGAACCCAAAGGGACCAGTCCTGTCCTCGAGCCCATTTCCTAGAAGATACCATCAGAAGGCGCCCCACACCCACCTCCCTGATGGCCAGATGGCGTTCAGAGCCAGCTCCCCAAGTGCCCGCCGCACCCCCCATCCCCAGGGAGCTGAGACCCCAGAGAGCACGCTCAGGTCTAAAGGCAATGCCATGGCGACACTGCCCTGAGTCTTCTCCTCTGCTTACAGCTGGGACCCCACTCCTGGACAGACTTGTGCTTGGCCTGCCCGGCCCCGTGGGCTCCAGGCGGAACAGCTGGGGAATCCAGTGGGCCCTCCTAGCTGTCATTTAAAAGGGCTCCTGGAGCACTTCCTGACAGAATGGCCTGGAAAGGTCACTGTGTCCACCTGCCCATCGAGCACCCGCGCGCCAGGCTGCCTCACCACATTCCAGCAGAAAGCAGCAGGGACCAGGCAACTGTAAAGAGAAAACCCCTCCTCCTCTGAGCTGAAACTTTTTTCTGAAGCTTAGACATGGAAGTTCAACCCGCAGAGCCACGAGACAACGTCTGTCTTCTGAGATGCCCTTCTCAGGTCAGGACCTTGAATGCTTTCTTTGTCGCCCCCATTTGTACAAGCATCCTTTACATTTATGTCTCATAGATTGCAGACAGTTTCCTCTTATTTGCTTTTTCCGTCTGTTATGTTACTAAAATCAGCTAACCCATTTGTTAAACTTTGCTTGCTTAGAAAGTCCTTCCTATATTTTCAGATGGTAAGATAATCCTTGAAGTTTCCTAATTGTTTTCTGATTTAATGTGCTTCTTTAGTGCATGTGTTATTACACTGTACATGGCATGATTAAAAGATTCACGTTTTCATTACCTGGACTGGATGTACACCCTGATCTCCCCACCCCCAGCGACCACACACTCCAACTAGACTTTCAATCCAGAGGTAAAGCCCATGTGACACATCAGAACACAGTATATGACCCGTGTTGTGCAAGGCTCTGTCCGATACTCTCAGAAAAATGGAGAGCTCTGAATGGCTGGCGTTTATTCTAAGTGAAAGTAACTACATGTTGTCAGAATCCATCCATCATGCCCACGCTGGCAGAATCTGCACTTGCTTTTCCGACAAATTAGAAGCAACATCCATAAGAAGTCATACTTCAACGTGATTAAAAAGCAACCCAAGGAACATGAATCCAGGCAATTCTTGACCGTTCACCAATTTTCTAGGCAGTGAGCACATTCTTTATTGAAAAACAGTACAGAAGTTTCATCTTTCTTTTTAATCTTAAATATTTCATATTTTTCTGAGCTTTGTTATTGCCACAAAGAAGAGTAGTCTACTGTTACAGAAGTACCAGTTCTAGAATTGACTTCTCTGGTTATAAAAATTTTGGCTACAAAAATTTATTCTGGGGGTTAGTTCCTTTTCACAAGGCTATATCAGCCGCTCAATTCCCAGCCCTACCGTGTGGGCAAACTGCGTGGATCCTCGGTTTCCTTAGAGGCTGGCGACCACATGCTCCTGAATGGAGACGGTCTGGGAAGACCTACCTGCTGCTTCTGGAAAATGCCTGTCTCGGGTTAGTACACTCAGATTGGGACAAGACCTCTTCCTGCTTCCCTGACAGTGCAGAAGAACGGGCTTCAACACAGCCCAAGAGCAAGCCTGAGCAGACCTCCCACAACCTCCAACTGGACCCTGGCTGCCTCCCACTGCCTCCCAATATCTATTTCACGGGCAAACAGAGGTGGTGCCAACGTCCTGTCCAAGCAAGAAGAGAGAGGATGCTGAGACCACAGCCCACATTTTCTACAGTTTAATGAACGGCTTGACCCTTGGGGGACCCAGAGACCCTTTCATGGGATCTCCTAGGTCAAAAATATTTTCATAATTATACTAAGTATTTCCCTTTTTCACTGTGTTGGTATTTCAATGATGGTGATGGTTAACGACAGATCAGCCATCAGGGAAATGCAAATCAAAATGACCACGAACCACCACTTCACATTCCCTAAGAGGGCTGTGCTTACAAAGATGGGTAAAGGCAGAGCTGGTGAGGACTAAGAGCCCTCATTCCCTGCAGGTAGGGATGCCAACTGCTGCAGCCACTCTGGAAAATGGTCTGGAAGTTCCTCAAAACAGAGTTACTATGTGACCCAGCAACTCCACTCCCAGAT
This sequence comes from Bos mutus, assembly GCF_027580195.1. Taxonomy (NCBI): domain Eukaryota; kingdom Metazoa; phylum Chordata; class Mammalia; order Artiodactyla; family Bovidae; genus Bos; species Bos mutus. Next base: position 10,912,209 of record NC_091639.1, on the reverse strand, counting down.
GTGAACGTAAGAGGAACGAAAAGTACGCCCACATACAAACGTGCATCCACGTGGTCAGAGCAGAAATATGAATAATAAACACTGCAGAAAAAATCTGAAGGTTCATCAACTGGTATTTAGCTAAACGAAACAAGGTGTTATCCACCTGTAAAAAGGAGCTGGGTACTGACGCATGCTGCAGCACGGATGGATCCTGGAGACATCATGGGAAGAGAAAGAAGGGCCACCTACTGCAGGATTCCATGCATATGAGATGACCAAACCAACACGAAGAGACAGAAAGGCGGGCTTCCCTGGTGGCCCAGTGGTAAAGAATCAGCCGGTAGCAGACACGGGTTTGATCCCTGCTCAGGAATGATCCCATGTGCCTAGGAACAACTAAGCCTGTGAACCACATCTCCTGAGCCTGGGCTCCACCACAAGAAGCCCCTGCGACGGGAAGTGCACACACTGCAGCAGAGCTCCGGCCCTGAGCACAGAAGCCTGCACAGCAACGAAGACCCAGTGCAGCCAAAGCAATGAACGGGACAGACAACGTGCGTCAGCAGCTGCCGGGCGCCGGGGGGGTTCAGGGAAACGGCAGTGACTCCGAATGGGTACATATTTTTCAGGGTGAAAGCGATGAAAAGGTTCTCGAGTTGACTGTGGTGATGGCCACACAACTCAGTGAATATGCTAAAAACTACTAAATTGTTCACTGTGGTTCAATTTTATGATACGTGAATTATATCTCTAAAAAACTTAATATGAACAGCAGCACCAAGTGGCAACATCTGACACAGATCAATGCAGTGGCACCAAAGGGCATGAATAAATACTGTGTTCTTCATCAGTTACTAGCAGTTTAAAAAAAAAAGTTCACTTCAGAAAGTGATAAATAGAAACTGTTCACAGCATTAAATCTCAACTCTTGAGTATACACACACTCTGAGACACAATGGAACCACACACAGAGGCACTTCTCCTTAACATCAGTGTGACGACTACTTCTAGGGAAAAGCACTTGAGATTAAGCTGCAAGCTAGCTGTGTTTTTTCATGGAATGCTATTTTTATTTGAAAGGACAACCGATATAGTTATTTGTCAGCTATTTTCTCAAAAACAAATAAAGTGAGCCTGTCAAGGATAAAGTAACTAACAGTTTTTGCAGCCAATGACAGAATTCATGACTTCAAGCAAAAATGACAATTTTGGAAAACCTGTATCTGCACCATGAACCCGAAAGCCTCTCAAAACTTAAAGACTTTCCCAATGAGTTTAGTACAGAGGAGATTCTTCGATACAGCATACCGGAAGGTGCCGACAACTGGAAGGGGTGGCTAACCCAGTGAACCGTCATTCTCAAGTGATCGCTATAAGACGTTATAAAACTGTGTGTGGCTAAGACAGCCATTCAAGGTGGAGGGCAAACCAATGGATGTTAACCTAACAGTGCACGAAAAGCTCACCGACAGGGGTTCAGATTACAACTGACCTTGAAGAAACTACCCTTGGTTGGGTCTAGGTGTGAAATCAAATACAACTGTCACAAAGGCGCCTCCCTCCTCCAACCACCTCTTTGTCTGAAACTGATTTTCTTGTATACTACTGAATGCAGAAGCGGACTTAAGAATGTACCTGTCATTTACTAAGTCAGACATTAAACAGATTTGCAAAAAAGTCAAACAATGCAACCTCCCTCACCTACAACTTTTCAGGTGTGGAAAAACAGTCCCTTTCTGTACATGAAAATGTTATTTATATCAACATGGAATGCACGTGTGTATTTTCAAATAGGTAAATATTTCTAAATCACCTCAGTTTTAATTTTAATATGGTAAGTAAGTAAGTAAAGTTGCTCAGTCGTGTCTGACTCTTTGTGACACTGTGGACGGTAGCCTACCAGGCTCCTCTGTCCACGGAATTTCCCAGGCAAGAGTACTGGAGTGGGTTTCCATTTCCTTTCAGGGATCGAACCCAGGTCTCCGGCACTGCAGGCAGACGCTTCACCGTCTGAGCCACCAGGAAAGCCCTTTTAATATGGTAAATATCAATAAATACAAGCCACAATATAAAAGCCTTCTGTGGGCCCCACAATGGTTGTTAAGAGTAGAAACAGGTCTTGAGACCAAGAGGCCTGAAAAGGGTGAGATGGGATCGTCTTTACCCTGGTTATTAGCTACACCATGGTTTCCCGAAGCTCTGATGGCCCCTGAACTTACCTCTACAGCCACGCACCCTGCAAAAAGCTCAGCTTCCAAAATTTTGTTAGTCACACAGTCGTGTTTGACTCTCTGCGACCCCATGGACTGAAGTCCACCAGGCTCCTCTGTCCATGGAATTCTCCGGGCAAAACAACTGGCATGGATAGCCATTCCCTTCTCCAAGGGATCTTCCCAACCCAGGGATGGAATCTATGTCTTGAGCAATGCAGGCAGATTCTTTACTGTCTGAACCACCAGAGAAGCCCCCAGGCTCCAAATTATGCTACCTAAGTTTAAATCCAGAGAAATCATTTGCTAACTATCTGACCTTGGACTGGTTTCCTGTCTAAGCCTCAGTTTTCCAACTGACTATTTATCTCATAGGGTTGCTTGGAGGATTCAGTGACAAAACATTAGAGAGGATCTCAGAGGGAGCAGTGGGCAGGCATTAGTTTGCAGGGATGACCACACCACGATGGAGTCAATGGCCAGGGGGCAGCGGAGCCCCAGTGCACACGCACAGCTGATGACTCCACTCCAAGTGAACCACGGGGCGAGGCCAGTTACTAGATGGAGACTTCAAGAACTTGGAGTGGCACTATGGTCAGCCAGCACCATCTTTCTGAAATCCAGGGGTGAGGGGCACAGATTGCTCACTGGCCTTATGTCTCTGAAACAGAAGGCACAGCTCTGCTTCTGTTCTAATGCCCCCTGGGAGCTCTGACCCCACCAGCACCAAAACTGCCTCCCCAGGAGCGGGGAGGGGGCCTCTGATCACAGCAGAAGGGAGAGAGGCACGTGCCTTAAATATAATAACTGAACCGGCTGCAGTGCACACCGCACGACGGGCTTCTGCTAAAGACCATTGTGATCAGATAATTGGGAAAGGGGAAGGTTTTCAAAATTTCGAAAATAAAAAATTGAGCAACATTAACTTTGATTTGCAACAAAGGGAGAGTTTTTGAAGAAATCCACTTTCTGTAACCACTGTGCTATTTTAGAGCAGCTGTCCACCCAAATGGCAAACACGGCCAAAAAGTCAACTCAAGCATAACTGGGGGGCGGGGGGGCGCGCGGGGGGGTTGGTTGCTGGATGATGGTGCCTCAGACGAGGTGTATTTTGTCAGCAGCAGATCATTAATTTTAAGTGTCGTGGGAACCTGCAGTTTTACTCCTCCAAGTAATTATCTTTTGTCTTAACTTGTAAGATTCTCCAGAAGAGGAAAGGAAAAAATATCCACTCTCACAGGAAAAGCCTAAACCCTGTGAAGATGAGACAGAAAGTTCAATGTACAGAGGACCCACACATGCTGCCTCCAATTAAAAGAATAATTGGACTCATTACTTTAAGAAAGTGTTTATCACCAAAAACAGTATTAGGAAATTATATTGTATACTCAGATACAAACAGCTGTGCATTAATGAACACATGTATTGATTTGTATACACACTCTCTGAAAGTTAAATGGCCTGTAGCAAGGGTTTCCATACCACGGCAAGCAAAACCTTTAAATCCAAAGGCGGGTATTCTGACTGAGGGTCACTTCAGGCCCGAGAAGGTAAAATTTGCTCCCAATGGGGGATGAAAAAGAAATGGGCAACAGCTTCACTAGCAACCTTTGATTGCATGAAAGGCGGAAAGCCACACTTTCCAAGGAGGACCTCACGTCTGAGGAGGACCTTGGACCTCCAGAGGGTTTGTACTAAACCACGTTCCCCCATCTGACTCTGTCCACAAAGTCAGATCCTGACAAGATTCCCAGGGGATCCTCCAGGCCTTTAAAACCCTCACTCCATACACAAGCTGGACCAGACCGGCCGGTTGTGACTCCTAGCTGCCAGATCCGTAACACATCTGTGCCTCCATTCTCAGAAGATCAAACCAGTGCCTCTGCTTATCTGGCCTCCAGGAATCACTAAAGTACTTAGAAGTCCATGAAACGCTATCCATTCTTCAGAGAAAAGAGCGTTACAGATATAAGAAAGTTGATCTTTTTTAGTGACTTCCCTGGTGGCTCAGACAGTAAAACAATCTGCCTACAAGGCAGGAGACCCAGGTTCAATCCCTGGGTTGGGAAGATCCCCTGGAGAAGGAAACAGCAACCCGATCCAGTACTCTTGCCTTGAAAATCCCATGGATGGAGGAACCTGGTAGGCTACAGTCCACGATCTTTTTAAAAGCTCCTGCTCTAAGAGCAAAGACAAGACCCCCACTTGAAAAGAGTCCTTCCTCGTAAGGAGAGTATAGCCCCAAACATCCTAATTATTAGCACCAGGAAGGCAATTTATCTGAAAACCAGGAAGTTTTTTCTATCAGGTGAGCAGGAAAAAAGGCCCTTTGAATGGCATCTGGCCAAAGTTCTATGACACCCTGTGATGACCCAGTGTCTAACCTTCACCCTGAAAAAGAAACACAGACAAAAGCCATCATGGAAAGCGGGCAGGAAGGTCTGCCAGCAGACACATGACACATACGAGGAAAGAAACAGCAGAAGGTCGAAGATGGGACTAACCCCCAAATTACGTAAAATGAGACTTGCTCCCTGTGTCAACCCCAAAACAAGAAGGGACAAAAGAAAGAAAGAAGAATCGTTATAAATAGAGAAGACTGTGTTATGGAAAGGAAAAGAGGAACACGCCAAGTTTCTGATGGGGAGCCAGATATTTAAATGTAAGCTTCATGTCATTACAAGGCGTCCGGACTCCGGGAAGGCAGGCCCCATCAATCAGCTGGCATCGGATCCTTGTTACTGTACAAAAGCCGCACTTGCTCCCTGGAGCCAGTTCAACTTTGAGTCACTATTGTCTGAAAACAATGGAATGTGTCTGCCAACCTGTGTCAATAGTTCAAAAGGATTTTAATGCTGGCTGTATGAGTGCTGCAACCTGGTTTGCCCTGGGCCAAAACAGCTCCACTGACTTGGCTGGAGCAGTCACGTGTCAAGCTGGAGCACGAGAGCGCGTAGGTCGGCTCCGGCTCCGGCTCCATCAGGGTCTTGCTCAGGCTGGGAGCCCCCAGCAATAGCTGGACCTACAGCAGTCCACGTGCACCCTGATCTGGTATCACAAGCAAGTTCTCCTGGTTTACCTGGTATTCTGAAAGCCCTCTGGAATTTCCACCCAGTGAAATTCTACCACTTTGGCTACGCTGTGTAACAGGAAAAAGAAACCTGTTGAAAAGACTCTTTAAAGCCAACCTGAATTTTCTTCTCTCTATAAGAACTTGAATCTGTAAGTCATGGAATGTTTTTTCAATCAAAACTTGGCTACCAGGGTACCCAGATCTAGAAATGTGAATACACTGTGGGCAATGATGTAATATACCCAACAGAGTTGGACAGATTTGCCAATTAAACATGTTCCTTACACAGGATCCTAGTAACTGCAGATACTGAAGTCTGAAAAGACAGGATGACCTTTGTGATAATATAAAGGTCAGGGCATCAGAAAGACCATCCATCAGAATGAATGGCTTCTGTCATTGAAAAATGGGTTTACTGGCCCACTTGGCCCCCAAAGGAGCCGAGCAAAGGACAAGACGGATGGCCTGATGGTGACTGACCCCCGCCTGTCCCCGCACCAGCTGGCTCAAGGCACCTGCATTCTCCAACGTGCCGCAGGGGGACCAGAGGACACCCGGGCGGAGGACCTGTCGGGAGAGGGGCCAGTGGGCCGAGAGGAGTCTCCTGCTTTCTCACCCTCAAGAACCAAGACACAGCACAGAGCCACGGCACATACTCCAGCAGGGGACAAGCAATAACTCTGAAGAGCAAATGAAAAAAGTGCTTTTTGCAGCCTGGGGTTTCCTAAAGCCCTACATTCAAGGAGATGAATTCTGAAAGGTCAACCACTTCTGAAGTCAATGGCAAGACCTCTGGCCCACCTCTGGACCTGAACAAGGAATCTCAAGGTTTTGCTGTGAATGGAAAGTAAGTGTGCACAAAAGTTAAACTGGAAAGCACTCCATACACATGATCAACTCTACAAGTTACAAAAGAATGGATAAAAATGCAGAATAAAAATATCAGTACAGAAAAGCAAATACAGCAGTATCGGTATCGTAGTAAGGATTGTTTTCAAGGTTCTCCAAATAAAGTCTGTGGATCTGCCATTGTCCCACACACACTTCCACTCACCCCCCAGCCAGGAAAGCAACCAGGAAAGGGCATCCTATATGCGCACAATTTTCCCCGCGACTGAAGCGTGCCCTCAAGACAGGCTCGACGAATGTAGCTGGAAATATTAAATACTGAGCAGCTGGGTGAACAGCTCAGCAATTCAATTTACAATGTATGTGATACAAACACATCCTAGCCGAGCATGAACAACAAAATTGATTAAAGATTCTGAAAATCTAATATGTTATCTTAATTTCTTCAGCACTGCAGAGTATTACAGTTCTTTGGAAGAGTCATCAGACCTGAGGCCAGCAACAAAACGGCATCCAGATTCTGTTTCTGAAAACCTACCAAGTGCCAGGCGCCATGCTGAACGCATCCGTCACTCACTGAGTTCTAACAGACACTTGTTTCTCTTTAGTAAGCTGCTATCCACATAGCACGTGATCCATTCAAAGTGCACCATCCAGTGGGTTCCAGCATGTTCACACTTGTGCAACCATCATCACAGTCTAAGTTTAAAGTCCCCATCACCCCCAAATGAAACTCCATCCCTGCCTGTCCTGAACCCAAATGGAAAAAGTCAGGTGCTCTCCACATTTTACAACCGGGGAAACTGGGGCCTAAAGAGATTAAACCACTGGATAAAGACACCTGGTCAGGAAGGTGGACTCAAGCCAGAAGCTCCTCTTCCACCACCAGACCCATCTCCCCAGTCATCTGTCTCTGAAATCTGCCCGAGCCTCTCACCACAGAGCAGGGGCCCTGCCATCCCCAGGAAGAGACATCTACATGCTAAACAAACAGGAGGCGCCAGCGCGGCCCTCGGTGTAGGCACGCCCAAGGGCCTGCGTGACCCACACAGCAAACGCTTAAGGGAAACAAGAAACGAGGGAGAGCCAATCACCCTGGCGGACGGCTCAGCAGGGTCTATCTATCACACGTGGAGCAGCTCCTGGTGCTGAGGGTGGGCATGACTCACGCTCCCTCTGGGGCAGCCCTCACCGTGCCAGGTATCTGAAACATACTAACTTCCTGGGGTTCTCTTACCATCTACGAGGCTATTTCTAGACTTCCAGATCTTACAATCACATGAGGCATTAACAGCCAATATGGTGCTCTCTACCAGAGAGAAATACAACCTACACCGACTCATTTACCCTTCACAAAAACCTATGAAAAAGCATGCCTACTACCTCTTTAAAGATAAGAAAACTAGAACGGCCTCAAGTAGCGACCCCATCTGGGCAAACAAGCATTGGCATCCTGCTCTCAGCCACGAGGCCAAGTGGCCCCAAATGAGGGGGCAGTGGAGGGCTAACAACACACTTAGCACTCTGCACATTCTCCCACTCTTAAAGAACAGGCTTCCAACCCATACTCCAACTCAGGAGATTCAGCTGCCCCAGCTGGGAGGGAAAAAAATAATCAAGCTGCAGGAGGTTTAAAAAAAAGGTGAAGAGGATATTCCACAAAAGCATCAGTTAAAGAAAAAAAGCTCTTCACAGCGTCTCCTTGTGGCACACAGAGGGACCCTGGTCCTGTGCATACAACCCACCCCCCCACCACCCAGACAGGGGACCGAATGCACCTCGAAGGTGACCCCAGGGCAGACATAAGTGAAGTCGGCCAAACTACTGATTTTTGGCCCTTACATAAGGCACCGCACCCCACCCCACCCCCAGGAACCGAGCCAGTGTCAATTCAAAAGCAATGAAATCATTCCAGCTGGGAGTCTAATGACATGCTGTTTAAAAAGGCTTGTGAGAAATGTCCCTCTTCAGAAACAGAGGCGCACCAAAAGAGAGGTCTCTGCTATTCCTTCCATTTTCCATTAAGTGCAAAAGAAAAAGAAAAAGCATGAGAAGAATACACAATAAGGGGCTGATCTGAGCAGCCCACTCTCACTGAGTTCTCCTGTGAAAGGATAAGAAGAACCAAAGCCAGACTCTTTCTAGACAAACGTATTAATTCCCCTACCCTACCTCACTTATTCTGACAAAGAACAATTACCAATGACAAGAACGTCTCAAACACTGAGTCACTTCAAATTATCAACTTGCGACACAAATACTCAGAGGCACGTTCTGATCGCGTGTTTGGGGCCAAATACGGAGATTACCTACGTGCTTTCCTGTGAGGAGCATCTCAGGCTCTGTAGATGGAGGGGTATTTTGGAAACTGAAAAAAAGAGTCCTCAAGATAGAAGTTGCTGGAGGCACTGCTATTGTGACCCTCAAGTTCGCGGAGCCGAGGCTACGAGCACACGTGATGCTGTCCGTGTCACTTCAGACCACGTATTTTAATAAACCACATCCGTTTCCAGTAGGATGCCCAGTGGATTATAAATGAGAACATCAGGGTCCTCTGGAACGTCTGCACAACTAAACACGTGCTGGGGACACCAGGCTCTTGCAGGGGACTGCTGCGGTCAGGGGTCAGACCCCCAGGGATCTGGGTCTGCCCCAGCCTGGCCAGTTAGACATGGAGCGGGAGGGGAGGCGGGGAGAGGGGTGTGCCTTCTCTCCTGTATCAGCTTCCAGGAGCCCTGCTCCTGCCCATGCAGGTTCAAGTTCAGGGGAGAAAAGAGATAAAGCAGAACACTGTTGGCAGCTTGGTTAGGTTCTCTTCCCTTCAAACCAGCACAGCCTAAATACAACCGTTTTTCTGGATCTGCAGGCAGATCAGGGTTTGGGGCCAAAGCTGCCCCCATGATAAAGTGTTCCCCACATCTTCTGTGCATTTACTTCCGCTCCTGGGAGGAGAATATAGATGCCAGATCTCCCAACAAACCTCACATCTCCAGCTCACAAAGCAGCAGGAAGCACCACCAGACAAGAGAAACCCAGTGTCACGGAGAACGAGACAGCACCTACTCTCCTGTGCCAAGAAGTCCACAATCCCGAGCACCTGCCCGACTGCCCAGTGATGACGGCCTCACCCAGGTCTTCCTGTTTAGAAAATCTGCTCTAACACTTGCACATTCTTCACCTGAGTCACAAATCAAAAGGAAATTGAGACGCTCGGTCTTGTAGATTTTTCTTTTGGGAAAATGAGGGCGTTAACTTAAGCCAAGTTATCAATGAATCGATCAAAAAGGAAGGGCAGGGAAAAGGGACACCCTCCTCTCGTTCACAGGCTGCACCCCATCTTCTCTTTCCATGCACTCAGAGAACCAACTTTCACCTCGAGAATGACTCTTTGCTCATGCCCCCCAAGCACCCTCCAGTCAGGGAGCGGGGGCTGAGGGGTGGGAGAGCGCAGGAAGCCGGACAAGAGCACCACAGCCTCCTGCAGAGGCACCGCACCGAGGGCTCTCTCCACCCTGCAGCCGGACAAGTCCACGTGGTCCGGCCTAAGGCCCAGCAACTGACACCAGCCTGCTGCTCCCTGAAAGGTGGTCAGGCCCTAGTGCCTTACACGCCTAGTCAATTGGGGCTCTGAAGGTGCTCTCAAAACCTGAACTGGAAAAGTCCGTTTTTCTGAATTTGAAGGAGGCCTCCTCTGAACCCCAGACAGAAGAATCAAGTGGGCTGGCACTGGTCCTGGGTAAGCCTGAACCGCGGCCTCATACACATCACCTAGCGTCCCACTGCTCTCTTTATAGATGGCCGGGCCGTGGCCACACCAACAGATCAGGTAAACACCACCTGTACTCCCACCTGGAAACCTCTTTAGGAATATTTGTGTCATTCTGTAGTCTCATGTCACATTTAAACTTCACTTTTGCAACTGATGGGTACCCATAATTAAATCCCATTACAAGGAATTTCAAATAATTCTGCTCAATAGTTACTAAAGAAAGAGTCTCAATTAAAAAAACAAAACAAAACCACAAAGCAGGAAAGACAAGCTTAAACTGCTATGGGAATCTGTATGTATTAATCATGGAAACAGAGTTCTCGGGGGTCTGGTCCTGACTGCTTGTGAAAAGCACTGCAGTCCTGGGGTTCACTGCTGACACACTGTAACTCACACTCTAGTAGACACAACCCTGCACCAAGTTTCCCATGGGTCACAAGAGCAAGACAAAGAATGGATGAGAATGGAAAACCGATGGAAACAGGGTGGGATATAAACATTTTTAATCTGAAAAACGTACTACTGTCTCAGAGGAGAAAAAACAAAATTTTAGGGATCTTCACCCAGCTAACTGGATCTTCTTGGAAAAGCCACTTCCCTTGAACAGACAGCAATGCCCAACATCCACCATAACAAATGTCAAGGGTAATGATGCCTGTACATGAGACACCAGCCATAATTATTTCTTTATTCTAGGATATAAATGAGGACACGCGTTTGAGCAAGCTCCGGGAGATGGTGAAGGACAGGGAAACCTGGTGTGCTGCAGTTCATGGGGACACAAAGAGTTGGACAAGACTGACCAACTGAACAACAAAAATAAGTGAAGGAAGGAACAAATGAACGCCCATCTAGGCTACCTTGCTTGTTTCACACAAGAAGAAATTAATAATCAGAGAAATTAAATGCCTACCACACAGCTAATTAAGCCTTAAAAAGGTCAGGAAATGAAGCTCATGACGACTGTTTGATGCTGATAAAGACCTTATGGGAAAGGATAAAGGTGGGGGTGGGGGGAACAAATGTGTGCATTATGTAATTTGGTGTTACAGTATAATTTCAATTATCAAGAAATGGCTGTGAAAGGAACAGTATTCCAGAGCTGAATGTTCAGTTTTCCAAGATGACTGCATTCTAGTTTCATCACTTTGGGGCCATGGCCCTGTACTATCAATAACTCCTTTCTCTGGTGGTAAAGACAGTATTTTGAGGAATCTCCTTACACCTTCCTGCTGGGGACCTGCTCCCCAGCCTCACTAAGTCATCTTTAATAATCTGATGTTGGCAGTTCGTGTCCTTGTCCTGGGCCTTCCTCATGTCACAGAGGATGTAGAACAGGGTAGGTAGATAAGCTCAGCTAAATAGGTATTGAAAGCTCACCATGTTTCTAAAATACTGCACCTGAGGCTGAAATTGGCTTTCTCCAAAGCGGACTTCTCATTTAAAAAAAATGAAACAACTTCCTCTGAGTCATGTGAAACTGGAGGAGCTTTCCTAATAGCCTGTGTACTTCTGAGCTGGCTTCAGCCCCCCCCCTTCCACTGGCCTCACAAAAAGCCAGCACCGACATCCTCTGGGATTTTTAAGACATAAACCCTCCAGAGTCATGAGCGCCACGCAGCAGCAGCACAAGTGGAGCCCCACACAGAGCCGGGGGCTCCAGGCACTGGCTCTTCGCCGCTGTCAAGCGGACAGGAGCGCAGTTCCACCAGCACCACAGACCGGAGCCGCCACGGAGCGCAGCTGTCCACACGCGCACCCTTACAGGGGATGGCGGCCTCTGGGGCAGGGGCATTGCAAAAACTGTGACTCTGAGCTGCAGTCGGCCACTTTTAGTCATGGATACAAGACATCAGCTCTCCCTTTCTTCAACTATAAAGCAAGAAACGCCTCCTGCCCTGACCACCTCCCAGTGACTTTGCTGGAGAGAAAGTAGATGGGATCAAAAGATAATGTAGATGAACACACCCTAAAATCTATTATTTCTATTGTCATTCACAATAACAGCTCTCTGGTCTCTCACAAAGGAGATTTCTGAGACCACCCACTAGTTAGAGAAGCCACCCCTTTACATGAACATGTCTACACACAGCTAGCGAACAGAGGCTATACAAACACTTCATTGAGTGCCTTCGTTACAGGTAAGGAGGCTGAGAAATACCGAGCTTCCCTGGTGGCTCAGACAGTAAAGTGTCTGCCTACAATGCGGGAGACCTGGGTTTGATCCCTGGGTCAGGAAGATCCCCTGGAGAAGGAAATGGCAACCCACTCCAGTACTCTTGCCTGCAGAATCCCACGGATGGAGGAGCCTGATGGGCTATAGTCCCCGGGCCGCCAACAGTCAGACACGACTGAGCGACTTCACTTCTTCTACACTGAGATTACTAACCTCATCTGCTAAACAAACTCTAAGGTCTTTAAGTCACATCCCTCATCTCTCTATGCCACCTAAACACAGCCCAAAACAAGAAGCAGGACAAATGAAAAATCATTCAACTGTCAAGGCAGAAATGCCAACAACAGTGCAGGTGGCCAGACTCCCATCACATCCAAGTGATGCTGGTCTTACAGGTCCACGAGTCCAGAAAGACTATGAGTGCTCAGCCGTGAAGGAAAAGAATGAGGTGAACTTTCCTCTGCCTCAGTGACTTACCGGCAACACCAATTTTCTATCGTTTGTAGATGTGGGTGCTCTACGTTCTAGGGTCTCTGTGAGTCCCAGAGAACCTGGGTAAGAGCTCACAGAAAGCAGTCGTCACTGCTGCTGCCATCAGTGATCTTTCTTCTCATTTCCTTTCCCACCCCCGCCACACCCGACACTAATCCAGTTACTCATCAGTTCTCTCAACCCCACCCCTGCAGTATTTCTGTATCTGCCTCCACGTTTTTGTACTTGCATCCTCCCATCTGTACTGCCACCTTTTAGTCCCTTGTTACCTTGAGCCAGGTAATTGCCTACAATTATAGCCTTTCAATGTGTTTCCTCTTCTTGAAATCATTTCCCTTTATGAAATCCTCTTAACTGATGCCAGCTTAATCTTTTCAGAATATAACTCTGATTAAGTCAGCTCCCTGTTGAAAAACCACTGAGCACTTTCCATGGTCAACTCATTTATACTTTTCTCTTTCTCACAGTCGATCTTTCCTTCTTGTTTTTTGGGGCTACGTGTCCTGCCCCTGGAATGTTAACAGACAGGGGGAAGAAAACGAGTCTAGTTTCTACTACACATGCATGCCCCTGATTTCACAAGCTGGATAACTGCTGGAATCACAACAGTAAGTGAACGACAACAGCATCTTCATGCACTCATCTCGACCACGCCTGTTCAGATGCGGTATCTTCTGCCTCCAACCCCTACATCTGTGATCTTATGGAATCTACCATTACCTTCACAAACTTAAGAATATGTATCCAACAATCTATTTACCTCGAACACAACTGTTTGGACCATTTTATACCACCAATCTCTCCGTTAAGTGCCTGGTACTTGAAGAAGTATGCAAAATATCACTAACCCAACTCTGCCACCTCCATCATCTTCTCAACATATGATCTACTCCACCCTTCACTCAAAGCTCTGGATTTTATCTGTTAAATCCAAATTCAACAGTGGACCTACCATGTCCGTTGTGAACATGCTTGTGGGTTTTTCCTTTCCTGGGGGTTGACTGGCATGAAGATGAAGCATTGTTGGTGGCTGCTTTGACGTCTTCTGTCTCATCATCTTCCTCCTCAACATCCTCCTCGTCCTGAGAGCTTCCGAAATACACCATGCTGTTGGGCAGCGCAGGAGAACCTGGCGGGGTCAAAAGGAGGGGCATAAACACGGGCCTGAGTCTCCACCCCTTCCAGAGCCCACTTCAAGTGGAAAGTGAAGGTCACTCAGTGGGGTCTGACTCTTTGTAACCTCATGGACTGTACAGTCCGTGGAATTCTCCAGGCCAGAATACTGGATTGGGTAGCCTTTCCCTTCTCCAGAGGATCTTACCAACCCAGGGATCAAACCCAGGTTTCCCGCATTGCAGGTGGATTCGTTACCAGCTGAGCCACCAGGGAAGCCCAAGAATACTGGAGTGGGTAGCCTATCCCTTCTCCAGTGGATCTCCCCAACCCAGGAATCGAACTGGGGTTCCTGCATTGCAGGTGGATTCTTTACCAACTGAGCCATCAGGGAAGCCCAAGTGGACCCATGTACTAAATTACAAACTTAAATCCTCATGACTGAGCAGATAAAACAAAGCAATTCATCTCTACTGCCATTTTTATTTTTCAAACATCCTCCAGGAAATAGAACTCTATCTGTGTCCCTTTAACAGATTTCAGGCAAAATGCCCAGCAGGGAGGAGGGACGATGCCATTCACCAAACATAACAAATCAAAAATTTTCAAATCTCATTTGACTATTCTTGAGAAGGGAGTGGGGAAAACACCAAAGACTGAATTGAGCAAAAAAAAAAAAAAAAAAACACAACAAAAAACCCTACCCACAGTGTCAAGGACATGAGACTATTCTGGGTTACATCGTCTAAACTTAAAAAGTATGAACTTAAGCAAATGAATGTAAAATGAAAAAAAAAAAAAAGAGAGAGAGAGACAAGTGATAAAAACAAAATATGACATTTCCTTATAAAAGGAATCTGTCTCATATTCATAGGGGGTGAGTGACAGGTATGGATTCCAAAATCACAATATATTTGGAAGCTACTTTGATATTATGATCAGGTTAATAGCATGTAAAATTATTAAAATAAATTCTTGCATAACACTAACTAGAAGACTGGCTTAAATAAATTTAAAAATCAAAAAAACCTCTTCATAGAACCCAATCCCTTACTCCTTTTACACCTTAACCTCCTCATCGCCAAACGTTTTTGCTTCTGAACCTAAGACAGAACAGTAACACCAGAAAGCAAGCTCAATATTACAAAGACGCACAATACCGTTCTTCTTTATTAAATCATGAATTTTCAGAAGGAGATCGGTCAATTCACTGGTATACTGTTTGGGACCAAAGGCTGTTAATTTTTTTTTTTAATAATCAATTAGTCAGTTAATTGTTAATTGATTAATTGATCAATTTTTGAAACCCTTGAGTTAATTTCTGGCAGTAACTTTCATTTTCTTTCCCATTAAGTATCCAGAGAAGAGCTGCCATCAAGTAACAGAAGAATAAATGTTAAGT
The DNA here is from genome assembly GCF_027580195.1 of Bos mutus. Taxonomy (NCBI): domain Eukaryota; kingdom Metazoa; phylum Chordata; class Mammalia; order Artiodactyla; family Bovidae; genus Bos; species Bos mutus. The sequence goes on along the minus strand of NC_091639.1, from coordinate 10,897,143 downwards.
TCATTTCTTCTCTTGCCAGTGTCCTGTGAATGAGCTAACACTTCAGGAGTATCCGTCAAGATTCAAGTAACTGAATGTGCTCTCCTTCCCAAACTGGATCTCAAACTTCAACCACAATGGCTAATTTAATCATTCCAGCATCAGGGCTACCTGTTCTAACAAGGAAATGGACGTGAATGAGCAGCCTCAGAGCACTGAAGCGGCAAACCACGACTGCCCAGCTCCCGGAAACGCAAAGACAAAGACAGCACCTTCCACTTGTTGTCAGCATGACCTACTGATACTCAAACACCCCAGCCCGCAAGTTATATGGGTCATAGCACTGAATGGAAACGAAACTCCAAAGGGATGTGTGTGACAAACACTCTGTGTAACATAACTGGAGACACTCTGACCAAAGCCATTTCCTTTGTTTTCTCCCCTTTGATCATTTCCAATTAGAAGCAGGTTCTCAACAGAAGGAAGGTCTGTCAGAGGCTTTGGGGAAAACCATCTGATCAAGCAGAAGTTAGAAGATGAAGCTTTTTAAAAAAAAGAAAAGAGGAGGAAATATCTGGCCTTTTTCCTACTAGAACAATATATTTACCCTTGTACCAAGTGGTTTTAAAACAACTAGTACAAGACTGAATAGAAAAAGAAGTGACACCATCCTTCCCAGCTTTGTACTTAAAAGTTTCCAGTCGGAACATATCATTCACAGAGACACACAAAGTACCTCCAAGGCCAAATGTACCTACATCGATAGGTCATTTCCTAAATCTAACCTTAAAAAAAAAAAAAATCTTTATTGAATTTATTACACAACTGCTTGTGTTTTACGTTTGGTTTTGGCCATGAGGCATGTGGGATCTCAGCTGCTCACCCAGGGATAAACCCACACCCCCTGCACTGGCAGGTGAGGTCTTAAGCCTCTGGGCCAACAGGGAAGTCCCCTAAATCTAGGCGTTTAAGGAAAAAACCAGGAAACCTTATTTCAGCGCTCAAAAAGCGGTTCTGAGTTAAAAAAAAATTATAAAGAAAGAAAGGAAAGGAAATTTCCCATAAACTCCAACTCATTCTAGCATGTGACATGACATCAAGTAACACATTACATGCTGTCAGACAGAGCTGGGGACCCAGCACTTGCCAGTGACAGACTCAGCCATTAAATTTTCCTCTTCAGTAAAAGAAGAACGAGGTTAAACACATTTCTTCAAGTTCCTTCAAGATCAAAATAGCCACACCTAATTTCTCTTACAGTAAAGCCTCCCTGCACACTGTGTCGGATGCGCTGACCAGCGCGGCTGAAATCAGAAAGCGGACTATACAGGACCACGCAGAGCAGGTGTGTGTGTAGACCCTGCAGTCACTTCCACAGCTCACTCTGCCCTCCACTGGAGGGAAGCAGGATTGCAGGATGGAATTTCAGGAGGTCAGCCAGTACCCCCTTGCCTTGCTCCATCCCATCAGGATCAGGAGAGAAGGCAATAAACTCTGCAACTGAAGCCATTTGGGAGCAAAGCAAGTCTGCCCAATTCTGGGCAAAATCCACACGAACCACATGAGAAATTAAGAAGTAACTGCCACCTACAGAGTCTGTTGAGGATTTTTTGAAACTCAAACCCAATACATGAAGCATCACATTCCTTATGTTCAAAACTCTGAGAAAGGGGTGAGCACTAAATTTATGCCAAAGAACTAAAACGGAGGAAATGTTGAGGAGCTCAGTTCAGAACCCAAGTTTCATTAATATCCTACAGAAAGCAAACAGGGTAATTTTAACAAAAGAAAAAAGCAACCAAACTTATGAATCCATTTCTTTAAGCAGCTTCTCAGCCAAGTATACACAGTGATGTAACCTGATGCGTGTTCTATAGGGAAATGTGCAGTAGGAAGCAGAACACCAGCGAAGGGGTAGGGAGCGTGCTCCCTGCGGGAGTCACTCTTAAAGCAAAACTTACAATAATATAAGATTTTTCTGATGGGACTGGCTCTGCAGTCAAGAGGTGGAAAAGACACAAGTATGGGGGCACAGGGGATAAAAGCGATTGCTTTCACCCTAAAAAGTAATGTGGGTTCCCTCCTAAATGACTTGCTGGTTGGACCTAAAGACAAAGCATCAACAAAATAAAAGACAATACAGATGCTCAAATAAGAAGAGGAATGGAGACTCTTGTGATGAAAGGAGAAGGGATCAGTGGAGGAAAAAGACTAGTGCTTGATAAGAAGCAGCCTTGGGCAGAAAGGTCAGAGCTAACAGAGTCAGGATGCCCTTGGCTCAAATAATAAGCCTGTGCCAATTCTCCCCTCTGCATCATGGCCTGGGTAGAGCCTTACCACCTTCCACGTTTCATTTAAAAAGCCACTGCCAATCTCAGGAGTGGCCCCATCAACTATAGCTTCTCCCCCAGAAGGAACATACCTTCAGAATTTTTCTGGGTACCTGCATACCTGTACCTCTTGTTAACCTTGTTAACAAGTTAAAGCATGCAGAAAAGACTAAATCCAACAACAATGAATATTCCAAACCTCGGTCACCACACAGCTACTGGTAATCCCTCTAAGACCCGCTGACATGTCCACTTAGAAGTGATGGAGAGGGTCAAGCCAACATTCCAGATCAGGGGGAACCACAGCAACCAGGAAAAAGCAGCAAAAACAGCTTTTCTTTCTCTCTCATTGACACAAAACCAGGAAGATCATCTCACATGGCATAACCAAGGTGATAGGGAAACACAGACGGCTAAATACCTAGAAAATAACTGCAGAAGAACCTCAAATACATAAGAGAGCCAAAAGCATCTGAGAAACCAAACTATCGGACATTCACAGAGAGCATTTCTCTCTTCTTAGCCAAGATACAAGCTCGATTAGCTAATTTACAAAAAAGCTTAGAGGAGGAGGAATCTGTATACAGATGAAGGAAAGGGTATTTTGAAGCCTTGCAAACAGCCAATAGTCTGGATTATTTATCACTGGTAAAATCACCCCCTTCCTCCTTATAAAATGGGTGAATGGGTCCATTTGCTAATCCAGTTGAAGCTGTGTGCATGGAAAGTTAACATTTAGCATCTGAAAACAGAAGACTGCGTGTTTTTAGAATTTTTGATTAAAAATGGTCTGCAACTCATGGATTCTCACACTTAAGAAGCAAACTTCCTCTCTAGAAAATTTATTAGGGAAACTTTTTGCCTCCAAACATCAGGTGAAGTAAACTTTTGAAAACCTCATTGTGGGCCTAGCATTCAGGAAAATGGGGCATGGATCTACAGAGATGAAAATAGGATGGGAGAGATGGGAAATACAACAAGGAAAAGCTTCCTCCAGAAGAGAAATCATCTCCTCCCATGGCAGACCACTACGGTAAAAACAAGGGGTCTGAGAAAGGGCTGAGCGGCCCCTACCTGGGTCCTGGGGTGGGCTCCCTCCCCTCCGCAGGTACCAGCCCCTCTTGTGAGGTTAATCAACAAGTCAGAGAGGTTACCTCATCACACAGAATAACTCCATCTATCTCCTCCATGGGCTTCCCTGGTGGCTCAGAAGAAGGTAAAGAATCCACCTGCAGCGCAGGAGACCTGCATTAGATCCCTGGGTTAGGAAGACCCCCTGGAGGAGGGCTTGGCAACCCACTCCAATGTTCTTGCCTGGAGAATCCCATGGACAGAAGAGCCTGGAGGGCTACAGTCCACAGGACTCGCAAAGAGTCGGACATGACTGAGCGACTAAGCACATCTCCTCTACAAACTCTGTAGTTTTAAAGCAGTCATCAATGAAAGGTGAGTGCTTTTAATGTGTTATGAGGGTTATGGATGGCATCAGAGAAGGCAATGGCACCCCACTCCAGTACTCTTGCCTGGAAAATCCCATAGATGGAGGAGCCTGGTGGGCTGCAGTCCATGGGGTCACTAAGAGTCGGACACGACTGAACGACTTCACTTTCACTTTTCACTTTCATGCACTGGAGAAGGAAATGGTAACGCACTCCAGTGTTCTTGCCTGGAGAATCCCAGGGACAGGGGAGCCTGGTGGGCTGCCATCTATGGGGTCGCACCAGCAGCATGGATGGCATAGGGAACGGGGGGCAGGGGGTATACACGTGTACTTACAGTTTTCTATTAAAATCACAGGCAGATTTTTCTCTCCTGATTATTCAAGCGCATTAGCAAACGTAAAAAAAAAAATCTGAACTTGGATCAGTCGGTGGAATCGGGAGTGCAGAACGCATCTGTGCTTTGCCAAAGCCGTATTTCATTACTTTTCAGAATTAGTTGGCAATGTCTCCACAATATTTACTGAAGTGAAAACCAAATGTTTTCATCTGGACAAAAATCAAACTGTGGTATGTTACAACCACAACAGAAATCATTTTAATCCAAAAGCTTGCTTTCTCTAATTTGGGCTGCGGTTTCTGTAAAATTGGATTCTTCTCTGTGAATCATGTACACACAAGCCCTCTTTCTCATTATCTTCCCTCCCCCGACCAGTTCTTTATCTTAACAAGCTAAACATAGCTCGTTCTGCTAGATTTTGGAAAAGACCCTAAAGGGATTCCCCGCCCGCTGTCATTTAGCTGGGGAGTCAAATTCTGTAGCTTGAGCTCACACACTCCAGGCTGTGCCCCGGATTTGGCATGTTTGTGATGGATCTTCAGGAAACACACAGAGAATGGAAGCAATCGGGCCCTATTACCACGTGCTCAGACGCTCAGTCGGGTCCAGCTTTTTGCAACCCCATGGACCGCAGCCCACCAGGCTCCCGTTTCCATGGAATTCTCCAGGCAAGAACACAGAAGCCGTTTGCCATTTCCTATTCCAGGGGATCTTCCCGACCCAGGGATGTTCTCTATCACTAATGCCACCTAGGAAGCCCATTATCATATTAAAAAACCAAACTTCAAAGGGAACAGGTCGGGTCTGGGCCGGGGGCAGGGAGATAGTTATTCACTGATTTTCTGAGTTCCAGGAGAGGAGAGCTCCATCCTTTGAAACCGAACAGTTACCAGAGAAAGTGGGTGCGACCTTGGCCCGTTAATCCCACCATCTACGTACCCAGCACTGAGCCAAGCACCTGTGACCCACACCCGCCCTGTACACCCACACACCTCATCCAAGTGCCCCGGGAGACCAGGACAACTGTGACGCACAGCCTGATGGTCTGCCTCTTCCACGTCAGCCTTTACAATTTACCAGGGAATAAGAATTTCCACCAGGGCTTCCCAAGCCCTGCCCGTTCCCATGTAACTCTTAAGATCGGGTACTAAATCCATCTGCTATTTTCTTTAGAGTGATTTACTTTCATGATTTAAATGACTTTTCTCTATTATATCAGTATAAATTTAATATCATGTGCCCTAAAAAGAAAAGGTAATTAACATTACGATCAAAGTTTCACCCTACTTCATATTAATATTAAAGGTTAAAGGTAATTAATATTACGATCAAACATTCACCCTACTTCATTTCTGGCGCCACCAAGCAGCAGGACTCGGGGAAGAGCCCTCCAGCCGAAGTCCAAACGCAAAGGGAGGCCCTAGCTCCTTATGGTACAAGAAGGCTGGGTAATGGGGCCTCTACTGAAACTGGTCTTCCTTTTATTACACACATATCAAAACCAAGGGCGCCAGTCATTGGACTACATGGAGTCTGAAAGTCCAGGATGACGTGCCAGCTTGGCAGTCATGTACCCTCTTGTCGGGAGACTCAAGTTTACTTGCCTGTACAATGGGCTTAGTATCTTCAGATGTAACAACTGTGATGACCCCGAAGGCTGTGAGGTAACACAGGACAAAGCACTCTCGACACCCACGTGGCAGTGCCATTTTTAGGGTGACACACAGCTCAGGAACAAAACAACTCACAACTATGAAAGCAGGCTGCCCCTTCCACAGATGAGGGCAAAGGTGATTTACTTCCTACCTGCTTTCCTAAATGGGAGAGTCTGCAGACTGGCCACTGGGAGAGGATGGGGTGGGGCCCAGAAAGAGGACGGAGACACAAAACGAACTCAGTAGTTAGTCTGGAATTTGGGAACAAGTGGCAGAGCAACGCCTGTGAGGGCTGGAAAGCTTCAGCCCTTGGGAGCCTTTTTTCAGGAAGAACAGCGAGGAAGTGGCAATGTGACTGTCCTCTCAGAAGCCTCCTCTGCAGTTACGAGTTCCCAGGTGTGGCTGCCTGACCCCACGATTAGGCAATGCCTCCAGCAGAGCAGAGCTTGGGAAATCCCATGGACAGAGGAGCCTGGTGGGGTACTCAGTCCACGGAGTCGCAAGGGTCGGACACGACTGAGCCGCCACCACCACCACCAGAGCGGGGCACATGTTCTCTTTGCAAGAGCCCTGACACGAGGGTCTCAGCAACGAAAACCACCTTCCCTCCTGACAGTTCACAGGGAGACCTGACCCAGCCGAGCACAGAGACGGGAGAAAGCGCCTTTAATTAGCAGCTGAACAAGCGGCTTCCTATCTTCCCCCGCTGTCATCTACACCCATGGCTTGAAACACACATGAACAAGCACACATCCGGATCTCCCTGCCGCAAATGAACACAACGCACAGGTCACACCACATGGAGAGCGCAGTGGGCTCAACCTATGTCACTTCCACCCATCACGTATGCAACAGGAAACAAGTCAGAAATTCACTTCACTGCGGCCACACAGAGCCCATCCCAAGTGTGCTCTCTCCACAGGGAAAGCGCCCACGGACCTTAATAGAGACATAAATACAGGGCAAGGGGCACCGTGCCTCTAGGACGTGGACACTGGCCACTTCAGCGCTGTCAGCTGTCGGCCAGGTGCGCCACAAACAAAACAGGACTAACCTTACTTCCAGATTTCTGCCCCCATCGACCTTCTTTCTCTAAATGGGATTTCAGAAAGGATGAGAAATACTGAGGCAATCAGCAGAAAGTAGGGAAGAGGCCGGAGACAATCTGAGAAGCACACTGACTCGGTGCCGGCAGCCACAGGCGGGAGCAAGGACTGGCTTCATCTCCAGGGAGGGCAGAGCCTGGTCAGGGGCCAGCTGGCCTGGAGCACGGCCAACCCTCTGAGCAAAACGTCTTGGAGTCTGAACGACCGATCGAGGTCACAGAGCAATTAGAGGGGCCCCATCCCTCCCCTCCTGGGCGCTTCAGGAGCCGATGGTTTCATATTTCTTCATAATGAGCCTGATAAACTCTTCTGGCAAATAAACTGCTTGCTCAGCACAACTCAGCCAAGTGTACAGACTCTGTTGGAAAACCAAGCATATGAGGAACATAAGGCTGGTTTAGTGTGAAGAAACGTGAGGACGGCCACTGGAATCCTCAGGGTAGCGAGAACATCACTTTGTTACCCCTCCCAAAAAATTAAGATGCAACACCTCCCAAAAAGGATTCGTCCAGAAAAGAGCTGTGTACCACTGTGACAGAGGGCCCTCCTCCCCAAAGACTTCAGTACCGTAAAGCACTCCCATTTCGCTCAAGGAAGTTCATTATCAGAGCCATGGTGCTCCTCGCAATCGGAGGGTTATTTAATTGCTTTCTAGCAGGTTAATCCCCTTTCGTTTTGTGACCTTTAAATCACCCCAAGCTTTTTCATTTGCCCTACTTACAATTTATCGACCTCAATACCCAAAGTCAGTATTCTATCGAAATACACATGCCTTGCCGATAAAGCTGGTGACTGTCTTTAGAGAAAGTTCCATGGGTGGCCTGTCTCTTCTGGTACTGCATTCTCCTTGGCTGGTCTTTTAAACTGTCCCTCATCCGTGTCACTTGGAGGAACCTGTTCCCCTCCCCTGTTCATCTCCTAAATTCACCAGGAAATACTAAGGGGCTGGATGGTACCACAGGCCCCATCTGGTCCGCTTCGCACCCGTAATTTAGTCTAACTCCACAGCAACCACATGCTGACTGCACATCCATTTTACAAAAGAGGACACCGAGGCTGAAAGCTTTAAGTCACCTGCCCAGGATCCACTAGCATCCATCGGCCTCCTGCCTGTCTTCCTACAATAGCCCACTGCTTAGGCTTTGGTAGCCTGGATCCATTTTTTTAATGCTGCCATGATCAACTTATTCAACAAAGGTCTAAACCCGTGAGGTCTTCCCCTCAGCCAAAGAACCATGGTGACTATCCAGCCTGGGCCCACAGCACCTAACACATCAGACTCCCTGCTTTAACGAGGGGTCAGCTCTCCAAGCCACGAAGTCACCGCCCAGCCTTGGAAGGGGCTTCTGCAGACCTTTTTCTGTCTGTAAAGCCAGCTCCCCACCAGGGCCTGTGCAGGGCGCCCTTCCCTCCGGCTCCACCTGTGCCCTCCCCCAGCACGCCACTCTGGCACCTGCATGCGGGGCCAGTGCACTGCACCTGTCAGGCCACTCTCCTGTTGTGATCTCTGTTTTCTAGTTTCTGGCACTGAAAACAGTTCAATAGAGGCCAAGTTAATTAGCAATTGAATGACAAGTGACCGCTGAAGATTCTCTAGGACCTGGGAAACAAAAGGCAAGTAGTCCCCAAACAGAAAGGATTGCTTCACCAGGGCTGACAGTGGGGGGTGGGGTGGGGGTCTTCCCTACTAACTCCTCCCTGTGAGGCTGGCCTGTGACACCCAGGGTCAGAAGAAGCGAGCATGTAGGTGTGTATTTTCAGGGATCCTCCTTGGGAATCCCCTTTATTTGCACTGTCCCCCAAAGAGGAAAATATAAATAAGAGACTCATCTAGCCTGCCACTGCTCCACTGCTTGTCTTCCAAATCTGCAAACAGTCATAGTCAGAAGAAAGAGAAGATGACGGGGCTCATTAAGAACAACGGGTGACAAAAAACGCAGCGACGGCACATCCCCCCTTCTCTGCAGATCTACACCCCAAGAAAGAGGCTAATTATGCCTCTGGCAGGACCCATGCAGACCCTCTCCAAAGCAGCCATTTAAAGATAAAGACACAGCAAGCAAGCACATCGGCTGCTTGCACCATCAAGCTTGCTTATCCTTTGGAAGTTTCAGGTCACCACGTTAAGCAGTAAAAAAGAGAGTCCTACCAAACTCAGCTTTTCGAAAGGTCCCTACCTGCCTTTAGACAGATTTTTTTTTTTAATCTCTAAAGCTTATCTCTGAACAACTGGCTGCTGTGTTGACATGTACACACACTTCTCAGAATTATTAATGGCACAGTTTTTTCCTCACCCCAGTTTACAATGAAGTTGTGGGGAGAAGGGGGGTCTTGGGTTTGCTGGGGGTCACTGATGGGTAATAAACACCGAGACTTAAAGAACTCCATGAACCAGCTTTCTCTCCATCCCAAGATCCATTCTCTTCCATGTTTCAAATCAGCACTGAGGCTGTTCTGGATAATAATTGAAGACCAGAGAAAAGGATGATGTGCAATCCTTGGCAACAAACATCGTTTCCAGGTTTCTGGTTCCGGCATGATTTTTGCAGCTGGGCTTTCTCTCCTATCATTACTGAGCTTATCAGGGCTGCCTCCTTTACTGGATCTGTGCTTGCTTCCACCCACGGGTGATGGAGCGGTTTGGTTCTTGAGGCTGAACATGAAGTCTGGGGCCCAGACAAGCTCTGTCTGGCTTGGAACTTCAGCCAGAGAAGCAGTAGCAGAATTAGACTGCAGGTATAAAGAAATGGTAATCAAATTCTCAACCATCAACTTTGTCTGTAAAGATTCCTGATGAGGATAAGTGTCACCAGCAGTCGATATCTAAAAGTGAGAAATACATCTACATGTAAATCGAGAATCAGATAAATGATGGGACACCCACACGATGGAATGGGTATTTATGTGATACTGAAACAGGAAACCAGACTGCCAAAATAAAATGCAATTCCATTTGGGGTGTGGGACTTATAAACACATAGAAGGCTCAGCAGTATTTTCACTGAGGAGGTGGTAAACAGTGCTTGTCTCCAGGAGACTGGAGAGAAGGGTATTTTGATTTTTTGATTTTTGGCCTTTTTCTCCCTCTTTTCCACTGATCTTCCTAACACTTGATTTTGCATTTAAAACTGAAATAAAATTTTTAAAGTGCCACTACAACAGACACCGTCTATTTAACCCTTGTATACTTCAAAATACAAGTTTTAATTGGTTCAAACAATTCTGTATTAAAATACGCTGTCTAATACCACCGCACGCATCACATTTCCAGGAACATGTATCTCAGTGTATCACCTACCGTTTGAGGTTTTAAGGAAAGCCATATCAGATAAAACACACTTGACATCACAAGTGTGTTTTTAAAATAAAATACCTTAAATCTAAAAAGTTCAGGACGAAGAGTAAGAGAGTACAACACTGCGTCAGAACCTTATTGTGTTTCAACTAAAAACGAACAACAAAACCTGTTTTATTGTCTGGCTCATCAATGTAGGAATAATTTTCCAGCCTCAGAGCATTTTTCCAAAATTATTTTAAAAAACGTCTTAGGTTTCACTTCCTGAAACATCTGTTCCATCTGACAAGTCAAAGAAGTAAACTTTATATATGCAAAGACATGATACTCCTATGTCTAGAGTTTGTCAATGTCAATGTCAAAGACTCTAGATGTGATGTTTTCCTCCATCACCAATGACGCCACCCCACAGCAGCCTGACCACCTGCCCGTCACCCTCGCCTCTCCTCTTCCTTTCCCCCTTCACAGCCAATCCTGCACCTCTTTCCTGCTGGGTTTTCACACCATCCTTTCCATCTCCACTTTCAACACTCAGGATCACCAGGCTCCGTCCACAAGCAGCCACGTCAAACCCAAGGGAGATGCTGGCAGGAGGCCCCGCCACCCCACCTCCCCTTCGTGAGGGCCGAGTGGTCCACACCGGAACACGATTACCCTCCTCCTGTATGTCCTCAGAGTCTCCAGGACCATCAATGGCCTGTAATGTCAAACAAAAACCTCAGCCCTTTATCTTCCCTTGGCCAACAATTCAGTCCCAAAGCTAACTGGGTGTGAGAGGGTGGGGTGGGGTGGGGGTGAAGAACAACCAGAGAAGCCAGTCTGGGTTGAGAGAGCCCCAACAGGGTGAAGACGTGTTCACACATGGGGCAGCACACTCATGGGGTCGGAGCAAAGTGCAATCAGGAGGGCTCCATGGGAAGGGTGGCGGCAGAGATGGGCATGGGGCACTCTGGAAAAAAATGGGTAAGTAATCTGTAGATATAACAGGAGCCAGCTTTCTCCAAGTTTAATACGGAAAAAGAAAACCAGAGTGAACCCTTTGGTTCTAAACTAAAACCAGAGGTATGGTGCTCACTCACGGATTTTAACAGGTCTAGAGACACAAATATATATACTTAATGAGCATGTGTGTACATGTGCACACACACGCCCTTGCACACATGCGTTGAGTACTTAGTCACTCAGTCGTGTCCAACTTTTTGCAACCCCATGGACTGCAGCCCGTCAGGCTCCTCTGTCCATGGGGATTCTCCAGGCCAGAATACTGGAGTGGGTTGCCAGGCCCTCCTCCAGGGGATCTTCCCAACCCAGGTCTCCCACACTGCAGGTGGATTCTTTACCAGCTGAGCCACAAGGGAAGCCCAAGAATACTGGAGGGGGTAGCCTATCCCATCTCCAGCAGATCTTCCCAACCCAGGAATTGAACCGGGGTCTCCCACATTGCAGGTGGATTCCTCACCAGCTGAGCCACCAGGGAAGCCCACATACACAAACACAAACAATGCATTTCCCTCCCACAGCTGTGAGCACACCTCAGGCCCAGATCCCAACTTCAGAAGAGAAGATGTCCCTTAAAGTAAACAGGGCTCCTTGGAGAAATGGCCCATGCAGGCCTGAGGGAGGGGATATGTGAGATGAGCCTGGGGCCCTCTGAGATGCCAGCTTGCAGGGGCTTCACTGATGGGATCTGGGACAACCAAACGTCAAAATAAAGGAGAGTAACAGATTACAACCTTCTCAACAAAACAGGAAACGAGTCCACACAGACACCAAAAAATGAGCATATCAAGTCTGATAAGAAATGAAATAGAGAGTTTCAAAGAGTCTCCCAATGAAATACATGTAAGTTGCAAAGGCTGCCAAGGGTCCACTTACAGTGGAAAAGCCTGAGAGACTCCCCCTCAATCAGTGACCAACCTGAGCACCATCAAAGGACAGGCTGACAGACCACCCCCAGCAGGATTAAGAGAGAATTCCCTCCTATGATACTCTTGCCCGAAATGGAGATACCTCCTTTCCCATCCTGTGTTCTCCTCTCTTCGTTCCTGGAGTAAACACGTTCCCAAATGAGGCCGTGTAAACCCAAACTCATCCTTCATTACAAAACAGCATCCTCACCGTGCTCTCTTGTCCATCGGTCCCATTTGTATGTATTTCCACTCTTACCTACACCTAGAAGGTTTCACTGCTGTTTCTCCCCAAGTAGTGTGTGTGTGGGGCGGGGCGGGGGGTGGGGGGTAGTAAGCCCTCCCACCATAGCATGGCTTATTCCCAGACCTCATGACACAAAAGGAAAAGGGACTTCACACCCATCCACAACCAGCCCACCAATAATAATAATAAAAACTACAAACCAGAAAGCTGAGTTAGCAAAAGCATGTGTGTGATGGTGGGGTGACAGAGGTACTCAATGGATGTCAGGGAGAATCAATTATAAAAATGTGAACCCATACAGTATGACAGTGCATGCTAAGAAGCCAAAAAAAGGCGATTCAAGAGTAAGAGGGGGACTTCCCTGGTGGTCCAGTGGCTAAGACCCCACACTCCCAATGCGGGGGGCCTGGCTTCAACCCCTGATCAGGAAAGGAGATCCCATATGCTACAAGTAAGGCCCAGTGGAGCCAAATGAATAAATACAATAACGACAACAACAACAGCAAAGAACCAGAGGAAAAGAGAAGAAGACTCGAGCACCTTCTTGGCGGGACCCCTCATTTCACACATCAACCAGGCTGGGGAATCGCAGGTGTGCAGCACAGAGACCAAAGTCAATGCCAACACCCAGGGGTGGCCTTGCGGTGGCCTTGTCCCTTCTTCTTTTCAACCAGGCTGCCCCCCTCAAACTGGCAACAGAGTCTTACCTCGAAGGCAGAGAAAGGTAAGAAAATCTTCTGTCTTAGGCTTCCTTTTAGAGAGGTCAGAAATCTGAGTAGCTGGAGGGGGTAGCAAAGGCTCCACTATCTTGACTGGAGTTGTGCTGGGACTATTCGGCTGGGATTGAGCAAACTTCCTTTGTGCTTGCAGCCTGGGCCTGGAAGAGCAAGAGAAAATTAAAAAGAAATTAACCAGAGATCAGAAGATACAGATCTACGTGCAGCAATAAAATCATGACACAAAAGGGAAGAAAGACCCTTTGTTTCAAGCAAATTCTTTGTTTCTAATTAAGGTTCTGTATATCTCTCACACTCTCATAAACCACAAGCCTGCTTTAAAGGGCAATAAATTTGCTTAAAAGGCTGTGTTTTCTAAACTGACAATATACACCATGATCCTGTGTGTATGTGTGTACACAAGCACATGCCTGTGCAAACCACGTGTGTGCCTGGGTATTTCAAAACCAGCAGCCGTATTAGATGATATGGGATTAACGGCTTTGGTGCTTTCTGTATACCACCTGCCACATGTACTTAGCAGTGTGAGCTCACAGGATACCGTCACAAACGCATGCACGACGCCCTTCATACTGCATAAGGACACTCCGCCCACCTTGGTCTGTCACTGACCTGGTCTTACACCCCAACCTCTAGGCTCTTGTGACTCCAATCCAGCCACATAAATTCCCTATATATGCTTTAATTACATGCAGGCGGATCTACTTTCCTATTCTATTCAAAACCCATCATTCATGGCCAAATCATGGGTTGCCTTCTGCCTGCACAGAAACCCTAAAATCCTGAAGGATTCAAAACACTGGCTTTGACCTACCTTCAGGCCTCTTCCCTATTACCATCCTACATAGACATCAACTCCCTAATTCATCAACTTGGTGTCTACAAATCATAGCTTCGACCTTGTTCGTTTACACAAGTTTATGAGTCAGCATGCATGTGTGTTGCTAAGTCGCTTCAGTCATGTCTGATTCTTTGTGATCCTATGGACTGTAGCCCACTAGGCTCCTCAGTCCATGGGATTCTCCAGGCAAGAATACTGGAGTGCGTTGCCATGCCCTCCTCCAGGGGACTGAACCCACACCTCTTATTCTCTTGCAGTGACAGGTGGGTTCTCTGATAATTAGCGCCACTGTTAGCCCCTTACATGCCAGACAATCTATTAATTTGAATCCTAGTGAACCTTGCAAAGGTTTCTTTACTTCTTCCCTAAAGTTAATTTTCCTTTCTCTACCTGAGTACTTTTACCCTCTGTATAACTGGTTTGACCTTTATCATAAATTGCCTATTAGCTTTTCCTTGAATTTTCAAGATCTCAACGCTTAATGGAAAGTAAGCACCTTCGACGGTGTGAACCTGTATGTGTCCTGCTTTAAACCACCCCTCTGGCCCTACTCATAAAGATGCTCAAGAAATAGTCTTTGAGAGCAGGGGAAAACAACAAGAACCCAAAGCAGCCCATGGCACTGGGCTTTAAGGAAATCTGCTCAAATCCCAAACTGGAATCACCCACTGTGCGGGACTGATAAAGCCACCCCAACTCAAGGCTGCTCTGACTACAACATGTGTTTATAATTGTAAAGCACACACAACTTACAATTGCTGGACTTATATAAAATAGTAAGCAGAGTATCTTCAACTGTTGATGTGCAAAATGCCCTAATATTTTAAGTTAGCACTCTAGTATTCAACAAAGCCACATACACACACATTTTCTGCTATGTAAAAATTATGTCCTTTAAACTTAACCTCCCCTGTCCCGCCCAGAATCAACCCTTGCCTCTCTTACAACACACTAAAAACACCCCTGAATAGGTCATCTTCCCAACACGAAGTGACATTTGATCAAAAGGAAGATAGGACCGCTGCTTACTAACTGGGCAACAAGCCTCTGCCTTTAAAATCTACTAACATCACAGCTAACCAAAAGCACTTCAGAATCTAGGAATAACCAGAGGGAAACAGCTACAGAACACAGTATTAGAACACAGTATTCATGAAAAGCTAAATGCCTTTAACAGAAATTCCAAACATTATAAACTGTTGAGGGAATAAAACAATGCCCCTGGTCCTCCTGTGTGATGGGGAACAAAGAAGAAAATTTTGGGGGCAGCAGACTCTCCAGAAGGTGAGTGAACAGGAGTGAGTTCTGGGAAAGTCACCAAGCCAAGGGACTGCCCTTCCAGAAGGATCAGATAGGGGCAAGGGGTGACTGATTCAGAGACTTAAGAGCTGTTTCTTTGGGAGTGGAGGTTGGGGGTGGGGAATACATTTATTGGACATGTGACAGAATAAAGGGCCTGTTGGGGGGGTGGGGTTGTTCCCAGTATACTGTTGTAGTTATGCAGAAATGGGGAAACCCTGTCTTTTAGAAACACAAAAGGAAATATCAGTATTTATAAATAAAATGATACTATGTCTAGAGTTCACTTCAAAATCAGAGAAGAGCTGTGTTTCTCAAACTGAGATGAGGATCCGATTTGCATTTGGTTCTCCCTCACTTTAGACCTTCTGTCTTTTACAAATGGATATTTTTATAAGATAGTTACTATAGAGGAAAAATGAAAGACATAAACTACAAGCTCAAATTTATTCGACAGACATCACTCTGTTCAACCACTTGAATGTGCTCGCTGCTCACTCAGTTGCTACATTCAACTCCCTGGCAGCAGGCAGCACACAGCCTGTGCCTTCAGCAGCGTCACTCTGGAGAAAGGAGAGGATATAGGAAACCAGACAGTGGTCCAGCAAGCCACACCCTCTCCAGGTCCTGGCATCCCCGGGAAGGACTGAGCCCAAGACAACTACACCTCCTCTTCCGACAAGCTTCTCCTCTCTGCCAACCTTCCCATCATGTGAAAGAAAACCCCCGTCATGCTTTCCTGCTGAAAGGGGTTTTAATTGGCCATTTTATGATGTGTACATCTTCATTTAAATGGACACAGCTCACACTTGGCGGATTAAGGGGGCTTTACAGAAATACCGCCTGCACGTGAACAGGACGTTCAGTGTTTATTGCTTTTTCAAAAGTCACCAACGACAAATACCAGACATTATTATGAGACGCTGGCCCAGCCTGAATGAAAAACAAACACGCAAACAGAGATGACAGAGCGGGACACAGCAGAACATTCTACAATTTCAGAACCTCAAAGATAAATGCGCCGACCGCTGTTCAAATAAAAAGCACTTTTTGCCTGATGACTTTCTCAGGGAGGCTATGAAAAATAAGGGCATGAGAGATTAAAAAGCGGCAGTAAAATAAATTACCCCTCAGAGGAATAAGCCAAGCTCCCAAGTGATTAAGCATTTGTGAGACCCAGATGAAAGCAGGAACTGGAGAACAAGACAAACCAAGGTCTTGTTTAAAGAGGCCAGAAGAATCCGTGCTTCCCAGAAGGGCAGGGCTGTGGTCTGGCTTTGTGCAGAGTCCCGGGGGATTAACAAAGGTGTGACTTGGCTTTGTGGGCTCCACGGGACAGGAGAGTTTGAATGACACGACTCAGAAGACAACCAAGGAGGAAGCACTCTTAGCCACGTGGCCACGTTTGCAGGATAGGTGATTCATTCCAGAATGTCTGATACAAGGAAATGAGTGGATGTTACTAAAATCAGCACAGAAAGTGGGCTGTGGAGGTCCAGATGTGCTAAAGAATGACATTATCTGCCTCCGGAGGTGTTGTGCAAAGGAGGAGGCTGGGGTGCAGGAGAGGGCAGGCAGGATGAGACCCCCACCAAGGGCAGTGGGGCTCCAGCAGGGCCGGTACTCAGCGGCTGGGCATGATCACGAGGTGGCACCCACTCACCCCTCCACCAGGGGACATTTTGACCGAGAACACCTTCCATTTCATTACTAAGGTGAAAACACATTAAAATGAAAATTTAGGCTGGGCCGTCCCTGCTGGCCCAGTGGTTGAGAGTCCTGCCAGTGCAGGGGACACGGGTCCGATCCCTGGTCTGGGAAGATTCCACATGCCGTGGGGCAACCCGGCCCATGTGACTACCAACCAGAGCCTCCATGCCTAGAGCCCATGCTCCAGAACAAGAGAAACTACAGTGAGAAGCCTGTGTACTCCAACTAGAGGGTGGCCCCACTTGCTGCAACTAGAGAAAGCCTGCACACAGCAGCGAAGACCAGTGCAGCCCCCCCCAAAAAAGAAAAAAATAATTATAGGTTGAACTAAGGGAGTACAGAGCTATCCAGAGGGTGGGACTGGAGACAGAACAGGGTTCCTGGGGCCCCAGGGAAGAAAACAGCAGAATATGGGACCTCCAGAGGCTTTCAGGCTGAAGTTTAGCCAGGATGGTCCTTACTGCCCACTGATAACGCATGAAGAGCCAGAACGCAGAAAATATGGAGGGCGTCTGTCCCCACACAAACCACAGGCATGTCAAGTGGAGCAAGACTCACTTCTGTGTTGATATTTTATTAACTCATCAAGGAAGGAATTTTCCTTACAGAAAACTCCTCCGTGCCAGGAAGGTCAACGAAACCAACTAAACCAAACCTGCCAGCAAGCCAAAGCAACTGAGGAAGAAACGTGTAGATACATGCATATACAGATAAACATGTTGAGGGTAATCTTTTATTTACAGTGTGTTAAAATCCAGAGTTGACGGGCAGTGAGGGTGAGGGTACAGAAGTGGTTTTGGATCAAATCATCGCTGTTCCTCATCTTCATGGCATAAATGTGGGTAAGTGAAATAAAGGACTAAACAATTCAGACAGCAAGCTCAGAAAACACAGAGCTTGCTATCTGAACCCCTGTCGAGCTTAAGGCCATCTGGGGTGTCCTTTCTCTAGAAGCTCCTGGGTACAGGAGCCCCCATGGCAACCCAGTCATGACAAAGTTCAGCCCTGCTGCTAAGAATCCCATTTAAACAAACATGCCCCAAAAGGGAGGAGGGAAAATGTGTTGAAGTGAAAGTCGCTTTACTGATCTGATCCCCCAGAGTATCGCTCCATGCAGAAATAAACCTCCCAGGTTCCCAGGGGCCCCTGCTTCCTCCAGCTGGAATGTTCTTCCCTTTTATCTCACCAGGGCTGGCTTCTTCCCATAATCCAGCGAGGGGAACATTCCCGTGTGCTGCGTTTTACCAAGTCACGTTTCCCACGTCTCTGTTCAAAAGTCACCTCCTCGGAGAGACTGAGCCACTCTCGAGTGTCATGTCCCTCAGGACCAATCGCTCGGCCCTCTGCCCTTCGAGGGCCTACAGAGCAGGCTTGCCTACAGTCGCCCCCTTATGGCCTTTTCTGCACGTATGGGATGCTGTGCGTTGAGGGCAAGCTTTCCGAAGGTGCTGAGAGGGAGGGGTTAGGAACACCGCTCGGCTCAACTCATCACTCATTGTCCAGGAATTACACTCATTTCTGATCAGAGCGTCAGACTGCAGGGCAGTCCGGAAGGGCGGGGAGATAGCCGGACGGATGTGAAACAAACCCAAGAGCTACAGGAGACGCCTGTGGTGCTGCCCCCAGTAAAGTTATTGGCCATCCCAGGATACAGCTACCAAAGTGAAAGTCGCTCAGTCGTGTCCGACTCTTTGTGACTCCATGGACTATAAAGTCCATGGAATTGTCCAGGTCAGAAAACTGGAGTGAGTAACCTTTCCCTTCTCCAGAGGATCTTCCCAACCCAGGGATCGAACCCAGGTCTCCCGCACTGCAGGCGGATTCTTCACCAACTAAGCTATCAGTGAAGCCACCGAAGTCCACCAGAATGGAGTCTCGTTATTCCAGTTTCATAAGGATCTGCTGATGCAGTCATAATTTGGATCACAAACAACGCCACTGCTTACTAAGAACTTACGCAGTAACTTGCCCATCAGGAGCATCGTCTACAAAAGCCGATGAAGATCAGGTCCTGCCTGTCAACTTGTACCTGCGTTACAAGGGACCGTTCCACCCAAGGCGAGCCGCTGCACTCCACACATCCGCACACAGCACACCTGGCCTCAGGTCACAGTCTGCTGGCCCAGGTGGAAGGTCCTGCCACACAGCCCCGCACACGGGACCGCCACTCACCACAGGCTGTTCGTACTTTTTGACGAGCTGCGGGAGGGAGCAGAGGGTCCATCTTCTTTCCCTTTTCTCTTCCATGCCCCAAGAGACACAGAAGAACCCTTCTCTGATGTGGGATTGTTGGCATGGGGGTCAACAGCCCAAAGAATGTTTTGCTTGGTCACTTAAAATTTGACCCAAATAAATCAACAAATAGATTTCATATTTAGGTGAAAAAAAGTATGGGACCTTTATGGGAACAAAGCAGCAGACCAAAATAGTCACTATCATTATTTTCAAAGTTCACAAATAAATTTCAAGTGTTTTGTAACACTCTGCCGGTGTCTCCTTCTGCCCCCTCCCAAATCCTGCACTGAGAAGCTTCCAGGGCAGCCTGCCATCAGTGGCCCCGGGGAAGGGGGTGGGGGAAGGAACGGGGACGCATCGTCTCCAAGTCTCCTCTGGGGTTATCCGCAGCACAGAGTTAACCAGCTTACTGCTATCTGCACTCAATCTCCAGGGCAGCCCTAAATATGGCACAACAGCAATTTCTAGGTTAATTAAATTCCATTTCTGTCCAGGATTTCTGATGGTTTACAAACCCAAGGAGGATGCGGGTATGTGCACAACTCAGCTGGACAAGGCAGAGAGCAGAGGGGACTAGGTCTAGAGCAATGCCCAGCCGGCCCTCACGGAGGGCCGTGTATGCCAAAGACTGTCGTATTAACTTAATTTTCCAATATTAAAAATGTAAGCTGGTAAATCCAATTATTTAGATTACATCCCAATTCTAAACAAAGAGCCAGGCCTGGGTGGGAGGAGAGGCTGTGTGTTCATTCAAAAAAGACGCCGTGCTATGTCTGGCAAATGCGGAGTGACCAGCATAGCCGGGCTCTTTGTGGCAGTGTGGGAGCTGGTCCTGACGCCTTGCCAACTTGCTGAAAGGCCTATTCAAAAAAAAAAAAAAATTCCCGTGTTTCTATCCCCAAAATAAGTACCCACTCTATCCTACCCCCAGACACACACAAACACACACACACACTACAGACCTGGCAGCCAGTCAAAGAAACAAGGGTGGGTGTGTCTGGCTGAGTGTGTATGTGTGGTGGAGACTGTGGGGGGTCGGGCAGGGGATATCC
Source organism: Bos mutus (assembly GCF_027580195.1). Classification (NCBI taxonomy): domain Eukaryota; kingdom Metazoa; phylum Chordata; class Mammalia; order Artiodactyla; family Bovidae; genus Bos; species Bos mutus. The sequence continues at coordinate 10,876,971 of NC_091639.1, read as the reverse complement.
CCTTGCCCAGGGCAGGCTGCCCACCAAATTCAAATGCGAGTGCAGTTGTGGGCACACCACACAGGATGGCTGTAAACATCCTGTATAGTAAAGAGAAAATAAACACATCCTCAAGTGAACCCAGAGGCTAGCACAGACCACGTCAGAAAAAAATCAGAGACAAAAAGCCCCGGCTCCTCCCCTCTGCGCTCACACCCCCCGCCCCACACTTACAATGGGGGTTTGTCTCACGGGTGTGCTCTGTCTCAGCTACAGAAAAGGGAGAAAGGGAGGTTGGCGGCTCCCAGAGAAGGTTTGCTACCTGGAATGCCTGCTTTCTGGTACTTCTGGAGATCGTGTTATACTGGTTCAGGGGTCCTGCTTCACACAGAAACAGATGAAATCGTTTGTTTACACTAAAAACCACAGGATGTTAAATATTTGCAGCACTTGTCTTAATTAAATTACACAAGCAGCTATTTAGAGTAAAAATTTGCTATGAACCTGATTTACCTAAAGAAACTTGTTTTTGGTTGAACCTCCTTCGAGATGAATCTTTCAAAGGTCTGCTTGGTCAAAGTGGTCCAAGAGAAAGAACCTTGGTATCAGAAAACCTGGGCTGCTTTGGTTCAGGTCAACTTATGACCTTGGGCAAGAGAAGCCTCTATTTCCTTGCTGGGGAAAGCAGGGCAGCGGAGGGGGAGGACAGACCTCGTAGGAAAAGGAGCCAACTAAGGGTCTTTCTAGCTCCAGTCTTCTCTGACCTCATCTCTAAAACGTGAATATAGTAATTCCTGTAATAAATCCTCTTGCATCTGTGATTTCATAATTCTAGGTGACAAGTTCTGATCTTCTGCCTGTGCCAAGTGGGAAATACAAACCTCCATTTCCAAAAATGCCTGTGCTGCTAAAGACTGTTAGCACCTACTTCCTGACTAGGTTGTCAGGCAAAACAGCAAACATGGTAACTTTCAGATCTTGAGATATATATACTGGCTTGCACTTTAGAAAGCAGTATAAAATTTTAAATATAGATATCCCCCCACCCTGGAAAAAAAAGATGGCACAATGCCAAAAGTTGCTCCACAGTTCCTTTAAACTAGTAACAACAATACTATCTACACTCTGCTTTCCTAAGACCCAGTCCTCCCAATTAGGAGTAAATCACTCATTCAGGAACTTCCTTCAGAAGCCTGAGACACCTTCAGGAAGGCTAACCTAACTACTCATGAGTATATTCATCACCTCTACCCCAAAGGCCAGATCAAGGAGAAGGCATGCACTGCAAACCCAAACCACTGCCATCCAAACCACTGCCATCTAGGAGCACACTCCAGATGCTCACAAACACTGCACCCTCTCAAAAAGCAGGCATCAGCGAGAAAAGTGAGCCTCCGTTCTCTTTAGTTCAGGGGGAAAGGGTCAGAGGAGGGAAAGGAGAATAAATAATTACAAGATACAGCATCTTCCTAAGCAAAACATTACTTGGGCACATGAATCTCAGGCTGGGAGCCCACACAGATGGTATGAAAAGTAATATGCGGGCCTGCAACTGATCCCATTAATAAAATGATGCAATTACGGGTTTGGGGTTTTTTTTAAAGTCTGATGCGGCATCCTCAAATGTCAAAGAACCAAGGCTGCCTGGAAATTCTGACTCTGTCACGATCAAGAAAATATTTGACACTGACTTCTTTTGTGCTCTCGAAAGCAACCATGTCAAATTTGAGAGGGATCAACATTAATCAACAATTAAAGCGGCAACGAAGCCCTTTTGTTCTGTCAGTCACAAATGTCACACGTGTTACACTTTACCACCAATGGAAAGCCGCGGGTTTCACCACCCTCAGGCGGCGTAACCCTCGCCTTCTCAGGGACCTAACTCCTAACCGGGATGCAGGCGCTGCAAATGTTCTTCTCCACAGTCTGTCCCGTTCAGGGCAGTCTTGAGCAAAAACTGTATCTTTACAGCAAAAGTAAGAAAAGGATAAACACTAGTCAGAAGACCAACACAAGGATGTTAAAAGTCTTAATCCAGCCAGGATCTGGCCAAAGAAATTCCTAATATACTACTGTATTATAGTTACAGGGTGCAAACGCATTATCTGAAGGATGGTCAGTTGTAAAAGCCTCAAAGAGCCAACTGAAACGCAGATCTGCCTTTCTATGCTCTTTCGAGGTGGGACTGCCAACTGCTTTTAACAAAAAAAAACCCCAACAGTTTCTCAATTTTAGGTTACTCAATACCCAGCTGCAAACTACCAGAACACTCCTTGGGTCCCGGTAGAGACGACAGCTGGGGCGGGGAGGCTGAATGACTATTAGGCAGGAATCGTGTTTTACTTCTTCTTTGAAGGAGAAAGCAAAAATACCCTCAGAAATTCATCCTGCAATGCTACACAGTTCATTCACTAAACAACAGAATCCAGTGGATTCCTAGCAGTGTGACTGAAAAGTCAATCCCGAGGAAACCTCCCACAAGAAAGATTCTCCATGGAGCTGAAAAGGGGGTGGGACTAGAAACTCCATCAGCACATAATAAACCAGAGCACAGAAGCAGTGCTCAGAGCTCTAACTAGTCCCTGAGAGCACGGAGTAGGCTTCCTTCAGCTTCACACATCCTCTGCCCCTTGGACAGGGATCTGCTTTATTTAAAGGATGGCAAATAGAAAACGGATTTTGGACAACTTCCCCGCCCGCTGGAAATCCCATGCAGCAATCACACGCACCAATAGATGGCAGTAGAGAGTCTTCAGACACCAGGTCTGGGCTCAATTCTGAAAAGGAAATTAGGACTTTCGCAGATTTATGACAAGCCTGGCATTAACCAACATTTAGTACCTGCACTAAAATCTAACAGCAGGCTAAAAAACCAGCCACTGTTTATAGAAAGTAAAGAACAATGTTAGCAATACCCTTTCACCCAACAACTCAATTACAAGTCAAGCTCCTTGCTTGTATATAGAAAATACATAGCGACTCACAATCCAGCATTTTATATACTGAAGACCTAGGGCTGAAGTCCAGGGGACTGTTTTCTGAAATACGTTCCCTCCTCTAAAAGTGATTTTTACCACTCGTAAAAGTAAGAAAAGGCAAAACTAAAGTAATGGATCATGGTTCTCACAGGCTTCATTCTGGGGTTCTGACAGAAATTTATTCAGCAGGCTGAAACATAATCACATGCAATTTTGCAAATATGGGTGTTACTTATGCTTTCCCCACCCAGAGTGCCGAGGAAAGTTTGTTCTGTGATGAAGCGACGCACTATAACCCACACACTTTCTGAATGTCTGTAAGGGAAGTCCTGGATTTATGACAGCAGCCTAAACATGGAAAACACAACCATAATGAAAGAATCTGTTAGCCACTAGTGAATGTAAGAGCCATTATCCTCCCCACCCCCGGCTCCGGGGCTGGTGCTTGGTGACCCTGGAGTTCCGGTGGGTTCTCCAGATGAGAAACAGGAGTTGACAGCATCGCACACTCGGCCCAGGCTCAGAGTCTGAGAGACACACAGACGCAACAGTGCAACAGAAGCCTAAACAACAGCCCAGGAAACTTTATCAACTCAAAGGAGCCAAGAGGGAGCCATGGCACAGAACTCACTTTCCCTTCTAACACGGCTTAGAATACCCTGAACAAACGCTGAATTTCTACCAACGTATAGGGCCGCACAAGGTAACCACAGCAGGTCAGGAAGCAGCATTTCCAAATGGTATTGCAAATCAGATCAGACGAGTGACCTCTCAAGCCAGACAGGCCGGGCGAATGGAGGCCGACTCACACCTTCCAACCCAGACACAAGCCTCTCTCATCCACACTCTTAACACCCACCCTGGGTATGTGTGGGGGGTGGGGGGGGGGGGCCTAAGACGCTCCTTTCCAGAATAAAAGTCGACCTCAGTTCTTCCTTGCCAGCCACCTGGGAGTCCCAGACCGACTCTGCAGGATAGAAGCCCACTGGCTCTACACCTGAAGTCAGGGGGCGCTAGGTGGTAAGGGTTACGTCTGTGGGTGGCAGCAGATGACAAGCACTCCAACGTCTGCACAACACACAGGCCCACCATAAACGTGTGTGGCTCACACGTACCCTCACAGGAGTCTAATGACAATGTCTTCTGACTAGATCGCACTTCCATCACAAAACTTCTCCAAGAGGGGAAAAGTCAGTCTGACTCACAGGAGCCTTGTCATCAAGTACGTCATCTTACATCCATTTAACAAACTCAACCTGCTGCTAATAACATGAATGACTAATCATGCCTTTCCTAAGATGTTAAACTTGTATTTGCTGAGACGCTGTAAAAGCAGCTCAAAGGGCCTTCAAAGGATTTGAGCAAAGCCAGCAGCAGAAACCCCAAGAGGCGAGATTGGGGGTACGCAGAAATCCAAACAAGCCCTTCCCTTCACTGGGTGCTGTAGATGACTAGTTATCCCCTTTCCATCTGGGACATTCAAATACCCTGACAAATTCTGATTCCCACTGAGCTCCAGGAAACAACCAGAGGAAAGTCCAACCCCTTAGGCAGGATTCAAAATAAACCCCCAAACTGTGTGCATCATCACTTCATCAACTCCAAAGGACTGAGAGACTTCCAGTTTAATTAAGCCCTTCATTAATCCTTCCTGCTTGAGCCCATTTTCCCGTCCGTAAACAGGAAACAATGAAGCCACAGGGCAGCTGCCTGCAATGCGGCTCCTCTCCTCCAAGGAAGGCCACAGGTACGCCTGCTTGCTGTCCCAGGCGCTGTCACAAGGCCTCCATGAGGGCAGGTTCCACTCATTTTCTCCACGTGGTGCTACAAAAGAGAAGGGTAGTGAACAGAAAGTAGAGAGAGGAGGGGAAGAAATGGAGTCAACCCAAAGTTTCTACATGACCCTAATAAATTGTGAAAATTGAGGGTGGGGGTTATGCTTGAGTAGAGATAATTTAACAGAAAGCAGAAACCGCCAATAGAAAAATAAAAGGAACTGTCAACAACATTTATGAGCTACAAGTTGAAAAACTGACTAACCCCTGAGATTGTCTTTTTTAACCCCCAACTCAAACCTAGCTTCCGCGGGTCCTCCCACACCAGGAATAATCAGCGTTTGTGATGCTTCCCATCAGTGGATGTGCTGTTTTCCTGTGTTCTCTCCCATTCCACTGCGCAGCCAGGAGACGAATAAGCCTCTTCAACTGACTGATGAAACACTCAGCCAAGGAACTTCCTTTCTGCTGCTTTTCACTGTGCTACATTATCACCACAGGTGAGCCACCTCTGGAGAGAAAGAGAATCCCCAAGACTCAGTTTAAGGACATCCTTGGTGACTCAGTGGAAGAACCCGCCTGCCAATGCAGGAGACGCAAGTTCGATCCTGGGGTTCGGAAGATCCACCGGAGAAGGGCACAGCAACCCACTCCAGTATTCTTGCCTGGAGAATCCCATGGACAGAGGAGCCTGGCAGGCTACAGTTCCATGGGGTTGCAAAGAGTTGAACACAACTGAACGACTGAGCACACTTTAGGCGCAGTTTAAGGGAGGGTGCTGTGGGGATGACAGGAAGGAGGGGGTAGAGAAGAGAAAAACTGTCACATTTTCCCAAATGGTCAGAACCCGCGATGTGCTGAGGCATCATGGAAACCAACGACATCCTTCCCGTCTCTGCAACCAGATTAACTCGAAGAAACAGAAGCTACTAAAGTGCAAGCACCTCCCCCTCAACCCCCATAGCTGGCTTTAGCAAAATGCCAGGGATGTGAGCTGGACGGACTCCTGTTCATAAAGATGCGGGTGGCAGGCCATGGGGGCCGGGAGGTACAGAGCTAATCACTTCAGAAGGAGTCTCTCCAGTTCCACCAGCCTAAACATGCTCTTTGATCAAAGAGCCATCGGTCTTCCACTGCGTCAATACAATGCCAACCACCACCCTCCCAGCCATCCATCAGCCCTGGGAAGGGCTGCAAGGCCCCACCTCCACCAATCTGTAAATGAGCCTGTAGGAGAACATTTCCAGCCTCTCCCCTCCCACTCCAAAATACCCTCAGAGACCAGTGATAACAACCTCACAAAGACGGCCAGCAGCTGACCCTGGGAACCCACCGGGTTGCAGAAAGATGGTCAATTCACTTCCCCAGTTTAGTCCCTCATCTGTGTTCCTCCCCAGGTTTATCTTTGTCTCCTATTTCACACAATTCCAAATATCCCAAATTTTATCCAGTGCTTTCTGAAATGGATTACTTCATCTGAGATGCAGAGTACAGCAATCTAACTTCACAGGGGTTGTTGCTGTTCACTCAGTCACGCAGACTCTCTATGACCCCATGGACTGCAGCAAGCCAGGCTTCCCTGTTCTTCACCATCTCCCAGAATTTGCTCAAACTCACATCCACTGGGTTGGTGATGCCATCCAACCATTTCATCCTCTGTCACCCCCTTCTCCTACTGCCTTCTATATTTCCCAGCATCAGGGTCTTTCCACAGGGATTCCCCTCACAAATTACTGTTTTCTTTTTTTTATGTTACACAAGTTTAAGCACAGAAACTGTTACATGAATTAGTTCTACAGGTAGAAACAGAATGCACTGTTGGAGCTGTTGATGCCACCAGGTAAGTCAGACCCCCATGTTCCAGATTTGCAGGGAACTGGCAACGCCTTGCCTCCCACGTCTGACTCTGAAGTGTAGGCCTATGGAGCAGGGCAACAGGACAGGGCCTAGGCCACACCGGGCAGCCGGCCCCACAGTCACTCCCCTCTGGGGCAGAAACAGACCTGGGAACCAACCGCTCACCAGAAGACAGCCTTCCAGGAAGAAAGGTACAGTTTATTCCTTCCTGACCTCCCTGCTCAAAGCTAACAACTACAAAGACAACCTCACACCCCTGGGCTTCTGGGCTGATTAGCTCCACAATGAAACAATAAAACCAGCAGGTTAGACAGCAGAGGTGTGGGGAGCAGCCAGGCTCCCATGGGCCCGAGAGCTGAGTGGGGGCCCTTTAGAGCCCCCACAGCCCCAAATAGATAGGGAAAAGGTGACACTTTATGTTTTGGGGCGCCAAAACCACTGCAAATGGTGACTGCAGCCATGAAATTAAAAGACACTTGATCCTTGGAAGCAAAGTTATGACCAACCTAGATAGCATATTAAAAAGCAGAGACATTACTTTGCCAACAAAGATCCATCTAGTCAGAGCTATGGTTTTTCCAGTAGTCATGTATGGATGTGAGAGCTGAACCATTAAGAAAGCTGAGTGCTAGAGAATTGATGCTTTTGAATTGTGGTGTTGGAGAAGACTCTTGAGAGACACTTGGACTGCAAAGAAATCCAACCAGTCCATCCTAAAGGAAATCAGTCCCTAATGTTCATTGGAAGGACTGAATGAAGACTGAATGAAGATGCTGAAACTCCAATACTTTGGCTACCTGATCTGAGGACTCACTGGAAAAGACCCTGATACTGGGAAAGACTGAGGGCGGGAGAAGGGAATGACAAAGGATGAGATAGTTGGATGGCATCATCGACTCAATGGAGATGAGTTTGAGTACGCTCCGGGAGTTGGTAATGGACAAGGAGGCCTGCTGTGCTGCAGTCCATGGGGTCGCAAAGAGTCAGACACAACTGAGCGACTGAAGTGAACTGAACAGTCCCAAAGCCTGAAGGCAGACCTTTGTGGAACTTACAGAAGGAAACAGACACAGCAGGTGATGACTCTCAGAGCAGGACAGCCCTCCAGACTCATCCTTCCAGGAACCTAACTCATTTTAAGTGACTGTGAAAACAAAGTACAAATACTTGACAGGCAAAAACGTCCTGAGAAAGACACTTTGTGGCAAGGTTGGGGAGAAAAGAGATCCCTCACACACTGTCACTGGGAGAGTGAATAGGTGCACCTAACTGCAAAGATTTCCCTAGTGGCTCAGATGGTTAAGCATCTGTCTACAATGTGGGAGACCCGGTTGGGAAGTTCCCTGGAGAAGGAAATGGCAATCCACTCCAGTACTATTGCCTGGAAAATCCCATGGACAGAGGGGCCTGGTAGGCTACAGTCCATGGGGTCGCAAAAAGTCGGACACGACTGAGCCATCTTCACCATAACTTTGCAAAACAACATGGAGGTTCCTCAAAAAAGTAACAGAACTACTAGGTGATCCAGCACTTCCACTTGTGGGTACTTATCCAAAAGAAATGAAGTCACCATCTCAAAGAGATGCCTGCGACTCCATAATCACCGCAGCATTACTTACAGGACGAATGGACAAAGAACACATGTGCTACCAGTATGCGGGAATATTATTCAGCCATAGAAAAGGAAGCTCTGCCATTTGGGACAACACGGATGGTGGCCCAGGGTATCACACTAAATCAGACAGAGAAAGAGAAACACTGTGTGATCCTTACATATGGAATCTAAAAAACCAAACTCAGAGAAACAAGAGTAGACTGGCGATTTTGTGTGTGTGTGTGGGGGGGGCAAGGTAAAACTTCTAGTTATAAGATGAGTAAGTTCTGGTGATCTAATGTGCACCATGGTGACTATAGTTAATACTATACGGTATACCTGAAAGAGTAAATTAAATAATAAAAGTGCATTAAAAAATGAAAGTGCATGAGGCAACAAATTCACTAACCTTACTGTGGTAATCATTCCATAATATATACATACACCAAATCAGGCTGTACACCTTGAACTCTGCACAAGGTTATATGTCAATTATATCTCAATAAAGTCGGGGGGTAGGGGTGTGGGGAGAGGGAGACAAGACAGGACCCAGTGACTAACATTCAAATGTAACCTAACATCCCAGAAATTTAAAACAAACTAGCCCGAATGAAAGATTTAACTTGGTATTAAATCAAGCGTTTTTCTATTAAAACAAACCCAAATCTATTCATGGAGCTGAAAGAAAAAATTTAAGACAGACCACAAAACGTCAAAGAAACGTCCCAGATATAGAAAGCTGAGGAACCCTGTTCTATTGTTGACCGTCCACCTTCTCATGGCCCCCAGATAGATGAGGAAATAGTGGCTCAAGACAAGTATTTGGTGACCTGAACAGGATTAAGCCACTACTGAATACTCTTAGAGAACACACAACAACAACATTCTGTCAAAATACTTGAATTAACAGCCCATGGAATGCACATAATGGAATTTTGAGGCACTTGGATAAATGAATGGGTTCATTGCCTGTTGAGGGGCAGGGAGCGGGAAGGAGCCTCTGTTGCCATGGTGACTGTAAACCAATGCATTCCTTTCCACACTTGACAGCAGTTAAAATAAACACAGATGAGAACTGACCCTATTTGCCCTTGCAAGAATTCTGTGACATTCCCTCTCCCCAGTCATCTCCTCTGGGGAACTGCTCCACCCCACTCTCTGGCTCCACCCCACCCGCTGGCTCCACCCCACCCTCTGGCTCCACCCCACTCTCCTGCACACTTGCTTGCAGGCACCGCCGCTCCCAAAATGAAACCCACAAGCCGAAAACACAACAATATCATTTTAAAAGATAAAGCCACTGAGAAAATGGAAATGAGAACATCAGGATATAGAACTGCCTTTCACGGCAAACGTGACTAGAAGCATGGATTCTGTGCTCCAAGGGACAGCGACAGGGTTGGTTAGTGTCATCTCTCCTCCTCTGATCTAAAACACATGTTTTGTAAGACACAGAAACTGCTGGGCACACAGTGAACGGTGGAGACAGACTCATGGAGGTGTGTATGTTTTACGGGCAGATTCCCCCGCTGGGTATAAATTAAATTAAATCCTGTGCAAGCTGGAACGTGTGGAATCAGGGTGAGAACGAGAGGTGCGCTGGCACCTCCGTGTGTACATATTCTCATCCCCACTCCACCGCTGTCGTGCACACACACATTCACACACAGGCCCTGGAAGGGCTGCGGGGCAAAGGCTTGGTAGAATCACGAGAACAGGGATGGGACGGATATCGCGCTGTCTGATTGGCAGCCAGACGCCATGCGTGAATACTAAGTAGGAAACAAAAGAATAAGTCAGTCTCAGGAACACAGGGGTGGTGGTAGTTTTGGGGCTCAGTCGTGTCCAACTCTTTGCGACCCCATGGGCTTCCGAAGCCCACAGGCTCCTCTGTCTGTGGGATTTCCCAGGCAAGAATACTGGAGTGGGTTGCCATTTCCTCCTCCAGGGGATCTTCCTGGCCCAGGGATCGAACCTGGATCTCCCACAATATGGGCAGATTCTTTACCATCTAAGCCACCAGGGAAGCCCATTGTCCACTTTGGTGAGTGTTTTGGTAGCAGGAAAACACTTCCACTCAGTATGCCCTCAGGTAGGGCACACATACCACATAGAAACAACTACCTAAAGTCAAACTGCACCAGAAAAAAAAAAAAGAAGAGGAGGTGGGGGTGGGGAAGAGGTAGCGTGCAGCCAGCGACCTATCTATAAATAATTTCAAATAAACCGCAAGGGAAGGAACGACATCACGGTTCTGTTTCTGCACAAGGCAGATGAACAAACTGAGAAAGGAACTGTCTGGAGACATATCAAGACAAAGACCTCAAAAGCCGTCATCTCAAGCAGGCATGGCCAGAGTGCCTAAGCCCCAACTTTTTCTATAAAGGGAAAAAGAGGGCAGAAAGATGAATTCGGACCACGCTGCACCCACGGGGCTGAGTAAAGGTTTGTTCAAAGGTGAACCCAAAGCAGAAAACAAGAAGATGATCACAGCTCACCAAAGGAAAGAAAATTCCAATTCACTGAAATTCTTACCTAAAGGAGTCACACAAACTATCAAGTGGCGACCAGGGGAGAATACGGCTGAGAGATCAAGTCTTTTGGGAGCAAAGGCTGAATCTACCTAATGACAGCTAACGGCTCCCAGATTTCTGAATCGTGGGCATCACTTCTGGCCTTTCACACAGTGACTCCACAGAGAACAGTTATTTAGTATTTGGTGAAGGACAGTAATATGCCCGGAGCTTTAAACCATGGAAAGCACTTAGTTCAGCAGCTATCGGACTGATCCACCAGCCAGCAGCAGGAGAATCGCCTGTGAACTCATTAGAAATGCAAAACCTCAGACCAAAGGAATCAGAACCTGGTGGGGGAGGAGTGAGACACTCCACAAGCTGTGTTTCAACAAGTCCTGCAGGGGGTTCCCTACACACTCAGGTGGGTTACAGCCAGCCCTGTAAGGTACTGTGGTCACCACTGATCAGACAATCAAAGGGAGGCGCAGAGACTTTAGGTGGCTGTCAACAGCACAGTAGCAAGTACCTTCATTATTCCTACACTTCGGCTCTCTCCACTGCACCATGCTACAGGGGAATCCTGTCGGTGGTACTGGACACGGAGGCCCGTTTAAATGGTGAGGCAACTGGCGTCGAAGATCTACTTCCTATTTTAAATGAACAAGATCAGATTGAGTCCAAAGTGGTTTTAATTCTGGATATGTCTTCTCACTCTTTGATAAACTCTACATTCAAAGGTGGCACCATCAATGCGCGCTGCTCCCAGCGGGCTTGGCCTGCCTCTTTAGCCAGGCGTGCCTGGGAACAGGCTCCTGACTGCTTTTATTTGCTAAGAGAAGTGTGTCCCTTCCCTCTGGCATGTGTGGCTACTGGCTCAAGGGGCTTTCAATGAAAGCAGTTTCTAGGTTCCTAGATTAAGGATCAACAATGGAGACAGAACCTCTCTGGGAAACCCATGGGTGTCACTCTCCAGACTGATATCTCTAAGTCCCTTCATTTCTCACATTGCTTCAGTGAAGAAGAAAATTATACTGGCCGTTTTCCCGTTTTCAATACCTCCTTTGTGTACAAATTTCATTGTTTTAAGTATGAATTTTAAAGTATCTGTCTGGGCAAACACAGCAGAGTGATGAAGATGGGCAAGAGCAAGTATCTATTCTCAAACTGCCGACCTACTGAAGTGTGTCCTGCTCATCTGAGAGGCTTCCCCAATGGCTCAACAGGTAAAGAATTCACCTGCAATGCAGGTGGGTTCGATCCCTGGGTCAGGAAGATTCCCTGGAGGAGGAAATGGCAATCCACTCCAGTATTCTTCCCTGAAAAATCCCATGGACAGAGAAGCCTGGCAGGCTATAGTCCCTGGGGTTGCAAGGAGTGGGACATGACTGAGCTCTGAGCATGCATGCCCACCTGAGGCTTGAGCAAAGAAGCCTGACAACATGGGAAAGCACTTGTCTGCCCACAGGTAGTAGGCGTAGGGGCGGTGGCAGAGATGGAAAGGGCCCCAGAGAAGGCAGGTGTGAGCACGCCTTCCCCGTGCTCGCTGGCGTCACTTGCCACGACCTTCAGAACAGAGAGGCCTCCAGCACCGAGAGAAAGCTGCACGGCCTCACCCTCCTCTCGCTTCAACAACAGCCAGAACTCAGGGCAGGAGGGTACGTTTCAGGAGACACAGAGAATCCGGCTGTGCAGACAAGATCAATGGACATTTTGAGTCGCTTCTAAATCAACGCAAGCATTACTAGACATTCTCACCGTGAGGATTCCCAGTGCCTAGCCCTTCCTAAGCCTTAGATTTTTCATCTACAGCCCAGGATGATCTGACATTCAGATGATCCAGAAGGGCTCTATTTACCCCGCCTTGTTCCATGAGACTGGACGGCAGGAGGCCTGAGAAATGAAGAATCAGGGGAGATGATACAGCCAAAGAGCTCCAACCCCTCCAAAGGGGAATAACTACAAGCTCCAGAAAGGCCAAGTGCCAGTCCGCATTACACAACGGCATTTGCCAGAAGAGCAAGCTGACTACAGTGCAAACGGTCTGCAGGCTGTCACGATGGATGCCAGTGTGGTTCTTGGGGGGCAGAGGAACAGGGTGAACAAATTTGCAATTATATTCTAGAGAAAGAAGGACTGAAAACAGCATACATTTAAAAACTGCTAGATTCCCATCATGCACCGTTCCAGGATAACAGGGGGAAAAACAACGTGTGAGTTAATGAATACAGCATACAGTAATCATAAAGTACCCCCCTCCCCACAAAACTGGCCTGAATTGTGCCCATGGTTACTTGAAGCACCCTCTACAGGCCATTCCTTTCCCAAGAGGCTACAGCAGCCACGGTGGGCTCTGGCTCGGAAAGAAGGCCCAGGAATCCTGTCACTGGCAGATAAGCAGGCAATGACAAAAATGGCCTTCCCACGAGATAACCACCAATAACCTCTAAATGGGTTTACAGCAGAGAACATCAGAGCCAATGCCTGCTTCACGTTATTTTTTAGTTATATTATCAGAGAACAATTTATTTGACTCAGTAAAGCAGCTGCCTATTATACTGTTATATACTCCACAAAGAATATGCTATGGAAAAGTACTTCCTGTGAAAGAAGCAACATCTCAAAAAGTTCTCCATTCGTCTCCAGATGTGTCTGAAACCAATTATGAGCAACAGGACAAAGATTCACTTTTAAGACCTGGCTCTTGCTTTCCTTTTGTTTTCAGTCTCTCTACATTTTATAAATGGTAAACACCAGGAATTAACATTAATGCCAACTCCATGTAATTGAAGCTTTCTATAAAGTGATTATATGCACTATTCAACCTTTACAGAGTAAATTTTCTTCCAAAACTCCACTTCAAGAACACAGACAGACACAAAGTTAAGTCTTCGACCTCTGGGAAAGCCAAGACTGGAGAGGATAACAGGGTAAGGAAAAGCCAAGGATATTTATCACCATCACTGAGAGAATGTTTGCCATCATGGAATCCGACGATCCAGTGAAGTACCTTAAAATACTAAAGATGCTAGGAAACAGAAGTCAACACTGACTAGAGCCACAGGGCCTTCAGACAGGACGGCATTTCTGCCCCTTCACTTGGCATCACCAAGTAACAACGGCTGGCATAATGCAGTCACCAAAATACTGCAGTAATCTGAGAACCTGCCATGAAAGCAGAAGTTAAGGCACTTGCTCATATCCTCATCAGAGGTCACAAGAGAGGCCCCGAGGAGTCATTTTTACAAGTTACAGTTCAGTTTCTGTATAGATGGGTGTAGAATTTTGGACCCAAGAGATGTTACGGAACCAGAGGAGCAACAAGAAGGGATGAGAAACGAGTTGGGAGGGGACAGAATAGTCTTCTATACCACAAACCAGTGTCGTGTGCTCTAGTCTTTCCCAACCCCGTAAAACAAATACACATGGGCAACACTTCAGACACACAAGTACACACACCTACCTTCCAATACGCCGAGAGGACATGAAAGATCTGGATAATCCAAAGAGGAAAATACGCTCCCCGAACAGAACGATTCCTTTAGGAAGATTCCCTTTCCATACACTCTATTTGGCTACTCTTAAGAATGTGTTTACCTTCGCAAAAACAGACAAACATACCAGACACTCCGCCAGCCACTGGGGATACAGAGGACACAGAGATAAACAAGGACGGCCCACCCGTGAGGGAGCTGGGGGCCAAACCCTATGAAAGCCACCTGAACGTCAAGTGAGCGCAGGAAGACGTCAGTGATCCACCAGTGCCCACCCCGACCCCACCCAAACACCACCTCGGACGGACACTGCTGAGCCCACACTTATCCTCCGGGATGGGCTCTGAGCTAGTGGGAGAAGCTCTCAGGTCATTTGAGGAGGCTTACACTCTGGAAAGATTCTGTTTCCAGATCAACGCAACTGAGCCTAATTTCTTGCCCTGTATTAACCTAATTCCAGGGAGTAAAGCCCCATCTATTATTATGATCTCTTCTTTTAATTTCTGAATTTCTCATAGCAGAAACAAACCAAAAGTTTGCTGCTGACAAGTCACTGAAACTTCTGTCTTCCCTCCTTGGTCTGTATTTGAGAATCCCTCCAGCCAAGCATCCCTCTACCCAGTCGATTTCACTCTCCAAATGAAGGGAAGGGAAGGAAGGAGGGGAAGCGTAGGGTGGGGGTGACGAGAACAGGCTATTCTCATCTCAGTCGCAACAATGTGCACTGCTTTTAACTGAGCTCCTAAGCAGCCAAGTAAGGTGCCGACATCAAGGAACGTTCTGCATAAAAAGCCGTGTCTGACAACCCCTGCACAAGCACTCACGTGTGAACCACAAGTGACACTAATGGCTGTCACCCCCTTTGCAAAGGAGGCGGCTCCAAACCCAGCACCTATTGCCTCTCATGTGAGACGCCTGGAAGCAGCGTCTCCGTGCTTGCTCTCAATTTCATCAAGGACGACTTATGAACGGATAGGACGTTTCTGGGAGGGTCAGATATCACTGAAAAGATCAGGGGCATGTTTATATTTGCCCTTTGCGGGTAATAAAAGGCAAGGAGGACAAAAGCACGTGACAGAGATATTCCTATTGAAAATAGGTGGAAGAGCGTCCCTAGAAGAGGAAGGAAGGAAACTGGTACCCAGTTTCCGTGGCAACCACAAAGCATGCTAAACCAGCATTTGCATGGGAGGTGGAAGTGATATCCGAGCAATCAGATCTCTGAGGAAATGGCCACAGCCAAAATAAAACTGCCTCAAATGAAGTTCTACCATTTTTCTTAAAACAAATAAATGCGGCAGAAACCTGTGTGCTTACCAGGAACCTCAAGAAAATTCTGGGAGCAGCGGCCCCTTCCCACAAGTACCTAATGATCTGTCCTGGGCAACAACTAATGACCAATTAAATCAAAGGGGTCTTGTCCATCTCTAACCCTGCAGAGGACACACACGCTCTGGGGCAGCCTCTGTGCTCCCACTCCTTCCTTGACACTGAAGCCCACGTGAATTGACCTCTTAGGAGAGAGGAACGCGCTCATGCACAAGAACTAAGCATCTACAAAGACGCCTCTACACTGAATGCCTCTCTAGCAGGAAAAATAATGAGTTAAGGAAAGAGGGGTCCAGTTTCACAAATGAAAAAGCTTAATACACAGTTCCAGGAAGGTAGTTAGCATTTGCATGTGTGCTAAGTCATGTCTGACTCTTTTTGTGACCCCATGGATGGTAGCCCTCCAGGCTCCTCTGTTCATGGGATTTTCTACGCAAGGATACTGGAGTGGGTCGCCACTCATGTCTCCCCAGGAAGGTAAGAATTAACAATAAATTTGAAAATAAACTGCACCCTGCCAGAAAGCTGTACCTCTCCCTGCTTTACATTTCCACACTGTGTTACTTACTCCAAATGCAAAATGCTACCCCACCCCAAATTACCCAGGCCAGAAATATGGTGCTTTAACATACGCTTTAAAGTGGAAATTCCATCATCACTTTAAAAGAAAGGATGGAGCCAACACAAATGTATTCTGCTGCTACTGCTGCTAAGTCGCTTCAGTCGTGTCCGACTCTGTGCGACCCCAGAGACAGCAGCCCACCAGGCTTCCCTGTCCCTGGGATTCTCCAGGCAAGAACACTGGAGTGGGTAAATTTATTCTAATAGTCTCCAGTCTAATCGAAACCAGAAAAAACAGCAGTATCTTTCAGATACCTCCAACTCCCTTTCTGATCAGCCAAGACCCTCTTAGGTTTAAGTAAATTCTTCCTTTGGTTCAAAACAAGAAAGCGATTGCCATTGGGGTTTGTTTTGAATTTACCAGGGCTTCCCCGACGGCTCAGTGGTAAAGAACCCGCCTGCAACACAGGAGACCTGGGTTCCACGTGTGGGTTGGCAAGATGCCCTGGAGGGGGTGAGGACAGCGAGGCCATGGGCTCCCTCCGCTCATCGAGAGAAGACAACGCTGTCATTCAACCTGCACCCAGCTAACGTGCGTTCCCCATCTCTCAGCACATCCTGGCGTAGAGGGATGAGGAGACTAGAGCTAAAGCTCAGCAGGCGCCCACCTACATTACCATGATACATCACCGTAAAGAACCACCTGAGTTGTTGCAAGGGCAAGGATGCCTCCCTAGGCTGGTCCAAGGCAAAGCCCACCCACCCTCAGCCCACTGCCATCCTCTCTGCGGGCCTGGGAAAGGCGGGGTGGGGTGTGGAGTGCACCCCACTCTTAGTACAGGTGACTGCTCAGATCTACTACGACAGTGGCAATCCTGAGGCATCTGTAAGACAGAAAAACTGGACTGGGGCCTGTTTTTCACAACCACAGGGGCCCCTTCAAAATACCAACTAACCTCTTCTCTCAAACGTGTTGGTATAGAAACCTTAGGAAGTGTTAGCACAGAAGAGTTAGTAAATACATCCTGCCCCCTCCAGCCCTCTGGTCAATGTCAGGCCCTCCAGAAGCAGCCTGCTACAGAGCACAGAGACCCCAGGAGGCCTCAGGGCTCAGCCTCGCCCTGCTCCGCAGGTCTATTCCGCCAGCACGCAGCCCTCCACCCAGAGTGCTTGGCGCGGGATGGACGCCCCGCCACCACATCAGCTGGGGGTTGACTGCCCTCGGGGCACTGGGACTGTCTCTCCCTGTGATCTCGACCAAGAAGGTGGCTCCAGACACCCTCTGCCTGGAAGTTACAGGGCTGCCCCCAAGGTCCATCTACAGCCCAGAAGAGTGAAGAGTCTACAGAAGGAAAAACTAAGTGCTTGTGTCGCCTGGCTGTAGGTGGCCCACTCCCCTGGACACCCCGTGGTGGCCCACAGACGTCATGTCTTCCACAGCGCTCCACACGCTGCGTTTGAAATGGTCTGCTGCTTCTCTCCGGAGTGGAGATTTCCTCAGCAGAAATTAAGGCTGAATCTACCATCTCTGAGATCCACCTGGGACTTGGCAACAACTGGAACCTTGAAGAAATGAGTGCTTCTGGCCCCTGCTTCCCTGAGATTCCCACTCCTCTGACGGTTAAAAAGGCATCACTTTGCCCAGCCCTCAGAATCCTTCCCTGGTGGCTCAGACGGTAAAAAATCTGCCTGCAATGCTGGAGACCTGGGTTCAGTCCCTGCGTCGGGAAGGTCCCTGCAGAAGCAAACGGCAACCCACTCCAGTATTCTTGCCTGGAGAATCCCATGGACAAAAGCGCCTGGCGGGCTACAGCCCACAGGGTCTCAAAGAGTCAGACACGACTGAGTGACTAACTCACACAGCATCCTCCGGCCTCTCAAGTATTTTGAAAGCAAAGCTCGTCTACCTCTCTTCAGCAGCAGCAGTCCAAGCGGGCTCTTTACTACTCCCCTCAAGGTATAGAAACCATCGACTGGATCCTGAAATAACCTGGGAGCTTCACCTCTTAGCAGAGCACACCCGAGACCTTCGCTGTGCCTTGGTTTTCTCATTCATAACATGGGAATGAGGGTCAAAGACCCATCAAAAGGAACTGCTGTGAGAATCAAATGGACTAATACATGGAAACAATTTAGAGTATTTAGAATAGTGGCCAGCACACTGTAAGTGCCACATAAATACCTGTCACTGCTGCCCTGCTAAGAGCCAATTCTTTTGGAAGACCGTCTCTCCCATGGAGAGTTAAGAAGAAAAATTGGGGTAAGCAACAGAAAGGTTCTCCAAGGGGACTGAGATGCCAGTCTATTTTAAAAAATTCTTCTCCCTATTTCGAATCAAAGGTCTAGTTAAAAGATCATGCCAGAAAAAAACACGTCTCACCTTAAACCATCTAAAACTGAGAGGATCAATTAGTGATGTCTCCCACCCAGCTGGCACTTGATAAGATCAAGAGGTGTCACTTGCCATCAGGCATGCATACACAACAGTTCCACATATTTATGTGCTATCCAGGGACTCTGCATCACTCCAAGAGTTTAGAAAATCTCATAGACACCAAGGCCTTAGGAGGCTGCCTTCCGGTCCTGGGGATGGTGGCCTCGTGGAATGTGAGAGCCCTGGTGCTGGAATACACCTAGAACAGTGCTGGGCCAGGGGTGAAGTCAGGAGTCGGGGTCAGAAGGCTAAAGCCACGTGTCCACAGGGCCAGAAAGGGGAAAACAGAGAGAAGTGGCAGAAAGGTTCTCCCAGGAGAGGACGGGCTGGAGAAACCAGGTAGGAGGCTCCCTGCATCTGAGGACAGGGAGCCCAGAAAAGGACGGCAGCACCACGCCGTGCAAACATAGCTGCCAGGAGCCCTGGGACACTCTCCTCCACTCCCAACTTCCCAGGCCTCCCAACCATGGCCCTAAGAAAACCAGGCCAGTGAGAGTCAGCTGGGGATCAGAAATGACACCCTTCCTCCAGCTCCTGCCTCCCCCTTCTCCGACCAAGGAGAACACACAGCGGGGCTCAGGCCCAGGGGGCAGTAAAGCACACAGGGCACCCTCAGCCCTGCTTATCTTGGTCTGGGTGCTAAGACTGTGCTTTTACTAGAAGCACAGGGTATAGGGTGCAAAGAAAACATTCCAAAGGGAACCTGCAACCCACCCTTCCAGTTAGGCCAAACAAATCCATGTACGTTCCACAGAAGGGTCCTGGAAAACACAAGGCCAAGATCGCTCAGTCACCAAGGAACCTCAGTCCCCACCCAGTTCCAGATTCCTCCAAGCTCCACCTGCTGCCTCCTCCAACAACTGTGCTCCACCCCACCTCCCCAGCCACCCAGATCCTCCTGCTGATCTGGGCTGCATCTCCATAAAGTGTGTGGCGAGGGACTTCCCTGATAGCTCTCTTTGGCAGCACATATACTAAAATTGGAACGATACAGAGAAGATTAGCATGACCCCTGTGCAAAGATAACATGCAAATCTGTGAAGCGTTCCATGTTTTTTGGCCTCCCCTTGTGGCTCCGCTGGTAAAGAATCCACCTGCAGTGCGGGAGACCTGGGTTCAATCCCTGAGTTGGGAAGATCCGCTGAAGAAGAGAACAGCTACCCACTGCAGGATTCTGGCCTGGAGAATTTCACGGACTGTACACACTTGTTTTGGACACTAGTCATGTGCATAGTCAAGAGGGCCTAACGTGGGACAAGCAACACACGGGTGGACTCCACGAGACGCTTCATTAAATGAGAAAAGGGTCTGCTTCTTGTAAACCAAAGCAATGTAAAAGATTGTTCTGAAACCCCCAAATCACACCACACAGGTAACAATCTGCCAGTTAAAATTCCAAGAAAGGAAGAGGCAACAGGAAATCCCATAAACCTCCATAAATGATGTCATGTGCAAAACCAGGCAGACATTATATTGATTATTAAAATAGATTCCACGGTTCCTCAGACACCAGGGCCAGGCCCCATGTCACCAAGGAGGACACAGGACAGTACTCCTGAACAGCCTGCCAGTATCCTGAGTGGGATCGGAGAGGTCTGAAGAAAGCCTGGGGATGCTCCTACAGGGAAGAATGAACCTAATCATGATGGGGTGGGGGCGGCGGACGCGCAGCGTTGACAGCACATGCCATCCTGCAGTGGACAGTGAGAACCCTGGCTCCTGCAGCTCTCCACCATTCAATTGGAGTCACCAAACTTCAGGTTCGCCTTGGTGGCCACTTAATCAGGGTATGCAGAGCTGAGAGATACAATCTCCCCTCCAAGCTTGAACAGCAGGAAAAGAGAAGGAATGCCCTGAGCAGGCACCACCCCCTTTGCCTCTGAAACCCAACAACCAGGTGAAAAGCATAACCTTCAGAGGGATGGAGGAAGGGCCCACTATCATCACAAAGTCATCATGGATTTATCCGGAACAGTCACTTGAAACAGAAGCCAGTTAGGGCCTCAGATGAATTTCTACTACCAACATGCTCTGGATGGAGTGAGATTTTCTATTTATAAAGTCAACTGCTTCTTTATTTTGAAATCTTCCCTTTGATTGTATCAGGGCCTACTTATGCAATTCACTTTTTTTCTTTTTTGATGACTAATTAAACATAAGGTTGTGACTGTGACTAAGACAAAGTGCAAACATGGTAGTTACACTTCCTGTGCTGTTTCTCTCAGTCAACATTCAAAGAACAGATAGGAACTCCTGCTTCTGGCTAAGACAGAGCGACAGGGACAGGAATCCGCCCCCCCCCCCCCGGCCTGAAGAAGTGAAAATCCACACGAGACAATGGGCATCACACAACAAAACCCTGTGGTTCCTGAGACACAAAAGACTGCCCAGAGACAATGTTCAGGCCAGAGCACATGGAGGGGAATGCAAGAAGAATCCAGAGGAATCCCTGAGTTGGGGAGAAGGAACTGAGACTTCGGGGAGGAACAAAATGTACAGGGTGGAGCACTGAAGAAGCCAAAGCCAGACAGGAAACTCTGGAACCTGCCGAGGAACCTCCTCAAGCACTTGCTGAGGACTAGTGAAAACGCATGTGCGGGAAGTACCCAAGGAAAAGTACCACGAGAAAGGACCACGGGGAGCACTCTCCAAACCCCACACAGGGCTGAGAACCATGCTTTGCCAGAATGGTACACCTAACACAGGTTCTCCCTGAGCAGTTGGGAAAACTTATCCCTATGCCAAATACTGCTCTCTGGCCCTACCTAACAAAGCATAAAAGGCTCAGTTTCCTGGTAACCTAATCATACCCTAGAGCAATGCTTGAGAAGAGTCAGAGACACACTAACATACCCAGAACCCAAAAGAAGAAAACTCATGATGCCTGGCATCCAACAAGGAGCCACAGGGCAAACAAAACAGCAGGAGGACATGACCTGCATTGAGTGGAGGGACATCAATTAAGCCAAACTGACCCCTAAGTGACACAGATGACAGATTAGCAGACAAAGACACTAATAACATCTATTATAACTCCATTTCCTATGTTTTAAGAAGGTAGAGAAAAGATTAAGCTATATCAGGAGAGACAATAAAGACAATTAAAAAGACAACAATGTCTGTGGTGAAAAATACACATCTGCAGATTTTAGACCAAAATTATCTAAAATGAAATACACAGAGAAAAAAAGACTGGGATAAAATGAACAGAGCACCCATGAGCTGTGAAAACAACCTGGAGTGCCTGGATACACGTGCACCCGAGATCCCAGCCAGGGAACACGTGTGCAAACTGTAGCTACTAGAATCTTCTCTAAAACTGATGACGTCTACAGAACTGAGAAGCTCCATGAACCTCAAACACAAGAATCAAAGAAAACTACATGAAGGCATACTGTGTGATGGTGTGCGTGTTCAGTCATGTCTGACTCTTTGTAACCCCATGGACTGTAACCCACCAGGCTCCTCTGTCCATGGGATTTTCCAGGCAAGAATACTGGAGTGGGTTGCCATTTCCTTCTCCAATTACATGATAGACTAAAATAAACAAACAAACAAAAAACCTTTAGAAGTGGGTTTCTTGCTGGACACTCACTACAAGCCAGGAGATGGTGGAGCTGTACCTTCAACAAATTCCACACGGGAGGGGAGGAGGAGGAACTATTGACCTACAATTTTATACCCAGCAAAAATACCTTCCAAAAATGAATGAGAATTTCTTACAACTGCATGCGATTCTACAACCCCCGTAAAAAGATTTTTAAAAAGTGAGGGTGAAAGAAAGACCATATCAGATATTAAAAAAACCTGAAAGATTCATCCTACACCAGCAGAAATTAGAAATGTTAAAGCCCTACAACCAGAACCCAACGGAAAATGATAACAAAAAACCATTTAGGTCAACAGGAAGGGAAGAGGAGCACCAGAAATGAGGACTGTGCGGGTGAACTGTGCAGGCAAGCAGGCTAGACCCAGCTCCATTTACATCATTAACATTTAGTTAAATCTACAGATTATTGTCTGTGGCTATTAAAGGTGCCACGTAATATTCAGTTCCTCAATGCTGCCCCTTTTCTACTTCCTGTAAATAGAAAATATGTTTCAGTCAAAGATAGGTCTGAATTCAACAGTGCATTTGACATTAACTATACTACTAGTGCATTCTGTTCAACAAACATGTAAAAACTATCGAGGCTTTGAAAATTCTAATTCTTACGGATGGTCACATTGAGTAACTCCTATTTCCAACACTGAGTGCTGCCAAGCAAGTATTCTATGCATTTGGGTCTATCTTCTTTCTAAACTTGGAGGTAGCAAAGTATTTTATGTTAACACAGTAACTCAGAACAGAAATAAGGAAACCTTAAATTTGACAATTCAGCTATAAAAGGAAGACCCAATAAAAGCCTAGGAGAATTCTCATCATCCTGAACATATATTCATCTCCAAAACTTAAACATCACCACGTCTTCAACCTTAAAATAATGTTCCACATTCAAAATCCAATCTCCTAGAGCAGGGCTGTCTTTGAACTCCGTAACTCTTGCACTACCAAAGGCCTAAATAACTAAAATACAGCAGCTCTTTAACAAAAAGAAAACATTTCTGTCCCTGCAGAGGCATGGTCCACACTTTTTTCAAAAAAAACTACATAAGACTCTTACATACTTGGCTTTTTGAAGTGTGTCAGGGCATCTTAGTATTAAGTACTATTAAAAATAGGAACCACCCCCAAGGGCTGTCTGGTCTATTCACATGTGACTTACATGTGAATAGACCAGACAGCACCTTCACAAACTATAGCCTGGCCCCCTCATGCCTACTCTATGTAGGCAAATACCTGGTCATACCAAGCTTTGCAGAAGAAATTCCCACTCTACCATTACAGTCCTTCCTGTGACTCAGTAACTTCAAAATAAAAAAAAAAAAAAAAAAGAGGGACACACGCCTACACTTTTCCATCAACCCACAGATGGTGGTGATGATGGCGCCATGGAGAAAAGACATGAATCACAATTTGCATAAGTCAAACTCTATCTCTAAACACATCTGAGAAGTCTTCAATGAGTCTGCATGTCCCCATACAGCAATTCATGTGTCATAGATGCTGATGACAGCTAGCACTGTATCTCATACACAGTCCTGATTATATACCTGGGAGCTTTTCATGAATCAACTTGTTCAGGACACAAAATCCATCATGAAGTGGTTACCATCGTCACAGGTATCTCACAAATGAGGAAACCAAGGCCCAGTGACATTGCAGACCTGCCCAAGAGCACATAACAAAGAGATGACAGAACCAGAAGAAGTCACGTGGTGTGGCTCCCGTGCATACTCTTAGACACTGAGCCACATACAAGGTTCCCATGACACGTCCCTGAAACAATCATGTAGAGGTACACCTTTCCACCACACAGACAACCCCTATCCTGATCATAAGCACTATTCCAAGTTTCTCACAGTCCATCCACACCTGACTGGCAAAATCTGTCCATTCTGGTTTCTAAAAGATATTCAGATACTTCTTCCAGGAAACACAAATGATATGATGATCAAGTGTAATGGGAGAAGGTGGCAGAGGTAAGGAGCCAGGTATGGCCACCAACAAATTCAAAAGGGGTTGATTAAATGCTGTAAGTCTCTCTAATGTTTCCATTCTAAACAGTAAGAACTAATTACAGTGTATCATTTTTAAACATAATTTATCAAACTCACCTACCACAATGATCAAAATAAACAGAAAACCAACACCCAGGAACCCCCCAGTGCCAACTCCTCCAGACCTTCAATAGCTGGGCTGCTCTGCCCATCCGACAGGCAGAGACCTTCTAGAGAGGCTGGCTTTTCCTTTCATAAAGAGGAATTTCAGATGATGACCTTTTAATAACTAAGAGATTCCTTTTATTTTTGCCTCAATACAGGAAAATAAGTCCTTTGGAACTCTACTGCTTTCTATGTGCCAAAAAACCCCCAACTTAAGTAAATCCAACGGCAGCAACTACACAGGAGCAAACATAGCTGAAGGGGCTTCCAGTAGAAAAATAACAGTGCAGACACGTGAGATGTTTTGACTAAAGACTTAAGAAACGTGCTACAAGCATCAATCAGAAAACGGAATTGCTTCAACTTGCAGGCTGGAAATTTAGGGCAAGGTCTAAACTGAGGCTGGCAATAGTCTACACTTAAGATTTCCATTTTTCTTAAAGTCAAACACATAAATTCCCTTTCTTTCCCCTGCTCTAACCAAGACAAAAGGCATTATTAACTGGTGACCCTAAAAACATGTACCTAAAAAGAGCAATTAATTGTAACAAAAAATGCAAGCATTCTTATCATTCTGAAGAGAGAGGTAACGCTTTTTCCAAAACAAATACATAAACCACGACTCTGGAATTTTAGGACTCAAGTGTTCTCCTCCAGAAAGTCTAAATGTCAATGGAGAATACAAGTGGTCCATCACAGAACATGTTCTGTGCATGCGTATTTTTGGGTATTTTAGACATGAGGTAAAAAGCAGAATCTAGTCAACAATCTGCCCGATGCTTGAAGCAACATTTCAAAATTACCATTTAGGTAGTTACTCTGGGCTTGGGATCAGCAGACACAACATCACTTCTTTAAAAAGGTATATTATGTGTAAGAAGGTTGGCACTGAAGTCTGACAGTAATTGACAAAGCTCCAGGAACTTGGATTCCAGTTCCTATGATTTGCCTGACAAGGCAGGGCATGTACCATATAGTTTACACTGAATGTTCATGCTAAATACCAACAAGCAATCAAGAGAGCTCTTTGAAAGCCCAGAAGTAGTAAAAGTCATTTTTTATTTGCTGTGTGCCCTGCAACACCACAGGGCATTTATGCCCTAACTACACTGTCCCTTCGTAAACAACACAGCTCCCTTCTGCCAGGCAGGCCACCCCACACCAGCTCTGAATGTAGCTTAACCTGTCAAACCTGAATCTATACTATATCCCTGGGTAGATTTCACTAGTAGAGTGTGATCCTAACTTCCCAAAATGCTGTCACGAATCCTTAATTCAGTAAAACAAGGTACTCAGCACGCTAATAATTAAACAGATTAGCAATGGGTTAAGTTTTCCCTAAGTTCCCGGAACAAAGTTTCTCTTTTCTGGTGCCCTGGAGAATTAAAGCTAATTGACTGATTTGCACACAGCTGCCACACAGCACTACAGTCCCGTGCAAAGAGGAAGCCGGCAGCACTACCATCTGAGAAAGGCACCCGGAGCCAGGGACAAAGGGCTCCCCGCCCCCACCCCAAGAGAATGAAGCTTGATGACCAATACCCTCTTGCTGACCAATCCCAGCAGAAGTGAAGGTGATGGCCAGCCACAAAGCTCAAGTACTGGTCACTGTTACTTCCAACTACCATCACAGAATTCTGTTCTCCAAACACAGATGAAGATGATGCTAGCTACACAACGGTCCCCCCGGCCCCACCCATGTTTGGAAACATGGATAGGATTATTACACACTCCAATATGTTTACGAATGTGATTTTAAAAAAAACAAAAACATATCCTTTAACCCCCTGCTCTTGTGATGATGCACTTTTCAAACTGGGGCAGAGTCTGTCACAGAGCATCTGAAACATAAAAGGCTTCCACTGAGACACTCAGCCAAATGTCTTTAAAAAGAGTAGCATACAAGGTCCAGTACACTGGCAGAGACAGTTCTTACACATGCTTGCTAACTGTACTAAAAACAAATCCAAGGACACCTTCTAAGATGCAGTGCTGAGGAGCAAGAGATAAAGGTGGTAGAAATTAATACAGACTCTATCCCATGAGTCTTCTAAAGGAAGACACTGCACGACAGGAAAACAAAGGCTTGCAGCTAATGGCTCTCCAATTTCAGATCCAAAGTGCAGATCTATTACAGATTTTTAAGTATCCACACGTGGCTACCCTCGTCCTTTCCTGAATTTGCTGCCAAATTCAGTTCTTCATTAGACACACACGTCAAGATGGTTTCTGAAAAGTAACTATAACTCTGTATACAGAAAGGGTACACAAAGAAGTCCAGACCGGGGGTTATTTTCCTCCCCTTTTCCCATCCTCTCCAACAAACAGATTCTAAGAACAAGTAATTAATCTTTTCATCCAGGAAAACACTGAGTATGAGAACGGAAATGGAATGAAATGAAATATAAATTCTAAATGGGGGCAGGGGGGGAATCACATCGTACATGAGACACGAAATAAGGCAGATAACTAAAAAAGGATTTTTAAACACTCAATTAAAAGTGTTATTATATAACGTCACTATCATTGTCTGACCATGAAGCCACAGCTCTTGTCAAACTACCATAGCGAACTTCCTGATCAAGCTATCTTAAGCTTATTTAGGAAAGTCACTAAAAACAACAAAAAATTAAAACCTGCCGGTAAATTAATTCTATGAACCGATTTCACACCTACTTATTTGGTTAACACCAAATGGATTTTGCTTTCCTGACAAGGGGGAAATTTTTTTTTAGAAACACCACATTTAAATCTTCACATTCACACCTCTGCAGTAGTGGCAAAATACCATCTAATATACTCAAGATGACAACCAATGAAAACCAATTAAAATGAACAGCAAAGGCAGGAATTACAAACTGGCAACTCTCTGGCCAATTTTTACAGCAGGAACTTGTTTTGTTTGGCTCATACCATTTTTTGTGTGTTTTACTCATCTTTTCTGATAATTAGTGGACAATGTTTAGAAACCAGGGTATTTGATACAAAAATCCAGAATTCTGGCTCCTCTGCGAAAAAAATCAGGAGATTGGGTGAGTGGGCCCAAGTTTGTTCCCACTTAAACTGGCACCTAGTTTGAAGTCCCTGGTTTAAGGCACGAATATGTTCAGCCTTGGGTACTAACCTTTTCCTCGACGGCCCTTCTTCAAAATCTGAAGAACTAACATCGTTGCTAGTCGAGGACACTTGGGATGCATCGTCCTTCTCATTCTCTGACTGTTCTGATGCTGGTCCTAATCCCTTAGACTGGCCATTACCAAGGAGCCCTACAGGTGAAAAAAGGGGACAAACACTTAAATACATGACACAAGGAAGCAGCACTTTACCACAGTTTAACCCTACACAGTGGCCGATGAGGGCAGACAAGAAACTTGACAGGAGAGAACCGGGAGGTGTGGATCCCCTGAGAGGGGAAGGGAGAAGCCCCACCTCATCCTACTTTTGACCTTACACAGGACTGGAATGCCTGCCAAAGAAATAACGCCAACAGTAAGCAATTCAAGCAGAAATGTGTTATCGTAATAATATACTACAGGGTTCTTTCTAAAGTACTTCAACTGGGCTTCCCAGGTGGCGCTAGTGGTAAAGAACCCGCCTGCCAAGGCAGGAGACATACGTACATCAGCATCTTTCAGGACTGGGGAAAGAAAAGTACTTCACATATTACCAATTCAAACTAGTCATCCTTCCAAGACCACATATTTACTCCAGAAAACACTAAACTCTTTTTGGGACTGCCTTCAGGAAACAGTAACTACACCCAAGAAAAAGCATCAACCGTTGCTTTGTAGCCGTCTATCGGTTCTTAACGAGAAATCTGACCGAGAAATCTGACTGGACAACTTTCTCTTCATAGCAGTCCTTCCCATCAGAGTCGCCATGTTTGAATCTGACCGTCTCAAAGGACAAAGATTCTCCACGACAGCATAAGTGGTGCCATGCTGAAGAGGGGGTCTCAGGGCCCCAGGGTGTGCTTCTAGTAACCCGAGCTGGAGAAGGGCCTGCGCCAAGTGGTGTGGAGTCGCTTAGCAGCCAGGTCACACTAATGGGGAACAGCTGAATAAAAGCCTGCTCCCTCCAGAGCTCAGACATCCTTCCATCCAATCCAGGGTTCTGGACACAATTTAGTTTCTACCAATGGGAGGCTTGTACCCGCCCAAGTGTCCACAGCCACTGGCCCCCAGGTTCACTGCCTAGTCACCAGCCTCTGGGCATCAGCAGAAACGCTGACACAGGGCCTGCATTCTCACAGCCACAGGGTTGGCTTTTATATAAAGCCAAAAGGGCAGGAGCCTTTTGTTCTCCCAACACTTTCAGCAAGTTTGTAAGCATTTATGTCCCTGTATTAAATCCCTTTTTAGCTGAAGCATTTAAAGAGTGGTTCCTATTAGTCGCCATAAACACTATACCCACACACTGAGTCGGATTTTCAGGCAGAAAGCAGTATACTGCAACAAACCTGGGACCTGGCCTGCTTATGCATCTCCCCAGTTATCTGTTTTTACACCATTTCAGAGTGTGAATAACAACATAAGGTTGGAAATCTAATACAATGCAGTAAATAAAATCCCATGGCTGTCGCTTAGACTTGGGGCTCTGGGAGTCATGACTACAATATGGAAATGAAAACACAGACAACTTCCCAGAGAAAGAGAAAAATGTGGGGAGTGTGCACTGTGAGGCAAACAGGAGACATAACTGGAGGGAAATCTATGGGTCTGAGGGTTGAAGTGTGGCCAACATTTCAAAGATGAGAGCAGTGCTATTCATTAGAGTAACCACCAGTCACACGGTGCTGCTGAGCGTTTGAAATATAGCTGATGTGGGTAAGAGGATGAATGATTATTTTTATTTAACCACATTTAAAACTCACTATAACTAACATTTTTAAAATAATTTCATATTAATTCTAAAAGTGTTCTGGACAAATTATTAGGTTACATCAAACACATTTAAATTAGTCTTACCCGCTTCTTCAAGATTTTCTAATGCAACTCTAAAAACTAACACTACATATGTGGTTGAAATAACATCTCTATGATCAGCACTGAATGAGAGCCCTGCAGAAATGCAACGGGCTGGAGTTGGTCCCCCCTCCCCGCCAGACGTGTTAACACGACCACACAACAGCCCACCCAGACAGCAGGAGGACACAAGCACACTCATACACACAGATTAGCAAACCAGCCCAGGGACAGAACATAAGCCAATGGATGAACAACCACACTGAAAAGGGTGCTGAACATGAAATGAAAACTCTTATTAAGGAACCATACATGAAATTAACATTTAAGGGGCATATATCTCTAAAATAAAAGTGTATTCCTGGTTGAATTCACATTTTTCAATAGTACAAAAGGACTTTAAGGAGAATAAAGCAGGAAAGGAGGAAGGAAATATAACTACTTTCTGCATACCTACCATATATATGCCAGGGCACTGGGGATAGACGCATAATCCAGCAAATCTAAATTCTAGTGGTGACAGGAGATATACCTGGGTGTGTCAGTTAGCAGTATGCAGCCCTGAACTTGCAGGGCAAGCCAGAGGGGAGGGCAGTGAAGATGAATCACTGGAGCAAGCAAACCTGCCAACGGCAAAGCGAAGAGAGCGAAGCTGGTATCTGCAATCACCTAAAAACAGAAGCCAAGGCAGTGGTGGTGCTGGTGGTGCAGGAGGAAGAGGGGGTCGTTCTGAAGCTGTGTTTGGAACACGGAGGAGACAGGAAGGAGGCGCCGCTGGGCAAAATCAGGGAACCAGCACTTGCTCTCCCCTCCGGTGCACAGCAAGGTCTCAAAGGTCTGCTGAGGGAGCAGGCAGCCCATGCATGAATGAGTGAAGGAAAGAGTAAAGCAGAGAAAAGTTCAGCTGTTCAGTGGTAAGGAGAACCTCAGTAGACTGTGAAGAGCGGTAACCCCCAAGCTGGAGCGCTAGTTAAAATCACCTGGAGGTTCAAGCACAGGGCCCCCTTCAAACATGCTCTTTTAGCACCAGAAGATGCTGTCTGCTTTGGCTGCTCTGGGGACCACATTCTGAGATCCACTACTGCATGGGGAAGCAAGAGTCAGTCAGCAAGAGATCTAGTTGCTCTAAGACACTGTAAAGCTTTGGGGAAGCCTGCACTAGATCCCAGGAAACTGACTATGTTTGTACTGTCGTAACAACTCACAGTAAGGCACCCAAACCCAAAGTTCCGCTGGGGCATTCATTCTTCCACCTCTGATCATCACTTGTGAAGGGGAAGAGGGCTGCTCACAATACTTAACCACAAAGCTATGTTAAGTCTGCTAATGGTAAATATGGTTAAAAAGTAAAATAATAGGGAGGGGAAAGAAGTGTTCATATGACTCACTGGAAAAGACCCTGATGCTGGGAAAGATCTGAAGGCAAAAGGAGAAGAGGGCAGCAGAGGGTGAGACAGTCAGATAGCATCACCAACCCAATGCACATGAGTTTGAGCAAGCTCCAGGAGACAGGGAAGGACAGGGAAGCCTGGCATGCTGCAGTCCATGGGGTCACAAACAATTGGATACGACTGAGCGAATGAACAACAACCATCTTAGAGACATCATATAGAACAAGGATTTAATGTTTCTCTTCTCAACAACAACAAAAAACCTGCCCAAGCACAAATTCAAGGAAACTGAATTATGAAATTTTACATGAAAAGGGGCAATTTTAATTGACTGTATGGGAGCTCAATGTCAGGCTGAGGAAGAGAATGCTCTGAAATGCTATGGCAAGACTGAGCTCCATTAAAAAAGAATCAGAGTACTGACTCCATTGTCCCATGCCCTCATCACACCGATATCTTGAAAGAACACCAAAGTTTCCCACATTTCAAGGATTAACAAAGTCTATCAACCGAACTAGGGGAGGGATGAGTTGTCATTCACTTTCCAGATCAGGAAAACGGGGGACACGCAAAGATGCTGCTTGCCCATTCTATGAACTGAGGGATGTCGGCTGTTTCCAGCCTTTTCAGGGGGCGAGACTGACTTGTTTTGCATATGACTGACTGTTTCAATTTGAGTACCCCAGCCTGTACATCAGCACAGAGAAAGTGTTCATTTATTTTCAGTGAGACAGTCTATATGGTTGGATAAACTTGGGCTTTTTCTTCTCTGCACACCCCCACCCTTCACGTCTCCAGTGCGCCGGCTACCCTATTTCATTTTGAAGGTTTTCATCCAAGTCGTACCACCTGCCAATCCAGGAGAGCCAGGTCAGCAAGACGGATCCCGACGCCATGGGGCAGAAGAGCCATTACGAGAACATCAGGCAAGCCAGTGCGGGCTGCCTCTCCTCTCCCCAACGGAACAAAGCCCTGCCACCAATTTTTACAATGATTTTTAGTCCATGAGAAAGAATCAAACAGCATCCCCTCCTTCAAACACACAAACTGGCTTTATTTTTCCAAACCCCTCCCCTCATCAACACAAACCTTTGTGGGGAGAGAAGCTTAAACAGAGAAGCAGAAAGGCCCACACATTCTGCACCGCCCCCAACTCGGGCATTCGTTCCCCTCTATTAATATTCAGTAGGTTGAACTTAAATTAAACCACGTCTATTGTCTTTCACAAAAGCAATAAATATGAGCTGAAAATTCCAAGTCACTGCGGTAAAGGCGGCTTGGGCACTGCCTCCAGCCTCGGCAAGTCACCATCAGCTGACAGGGCGGCGAGTCAGAGGCCACCCCGAGGGCAGTGCCCGTGCTCAGGAGCTGAGAGCCCAGAGGAAACAGAATTCAGCAGCTCTGCACCCCACCTCCCACGTGAGCCAGCAACGAAAAGGCTTTCAAGGCAATATACCCAAACGGGTCCTTGCTAAGCCTGGAACAGCAGCAGCAAAGAGGAAGGGGGCTTCCGTGCTGGGGGCTGCCCGTGCGTGTGCGTGAACTTCTGCCTCTGGCTGTAACATAAAGGGGGCTGGGACATTTGAAATATAAATGAGGCCAAAGATTCCTTCAGCTAAGCAGCGATGAGAGCTACAGATTTCAGAACAGAAACATACGCAGAGAAGGAAATTCTGTCCCAGACTCTGAAAGGGGGGATGAGCCTGGGCGGTGCTTCTAATTTTATGATGTTTTAGACACAAAGAAGTTTTCCCAGTCATCATGTTAGCTACCCATACAGGACGAAATACACAATGGAAGAAAAATCTAACGCCTCTCGTTTCACAAAAGCAAGGCCTAGAGAAGGGTTAAAGAGAAAGAAAAACAAGGAGACCTTTGAAGCTGTTCCCGAGCTTCCAAAACATCTGGAGCACACCAAATGTATTAGCATATTAGGGAGAGTCAGTGTATTCGGCTTTGTTGTAGAAGAGATGCACAAAAGGTAATTCTGTATTATGGAGCCAATGCCCGTCTGTCACCCTGTCACTGCAAGACAAGGTATCACATTACATATTAAACAGTCAAGCATCCAAAGAGAGCTTTCATTTGCAGCAGCAGCAGCAGCAGCAGCAGCAGCAGTGCGTGTGTGTGTCTGTTGAGGGAGGGGGCTGGCAAGACATAAAAGCAGCCCCCTTGGCTGAGGTAGGACCTTCTCTGAGGTACTTAGAATGTCTGTTTTGCTGCCATGATTAGTGGAAAATAAAGCCTATTTTCACTCAAATTTTGAAAGAAAAATTAGATTGTTTGCGTTGTACATGTGGATGCCGGGGAAAACCTGGCTGGGGCCAGCTCCACGGAGTCAACATGAAAATGTAGTTTAAACCCAACTGTATACACTCAGGTCAACAGCTGAGCCTTGGACTGATCCTGGGGTCCCGGGAAGGGGGTGAGCAGGGCAGAGGGATCTGCAAAGCGAAGCCCAGGCTGGTCCACTGACACCCTCTCCGCCACAACACACCAAGGTGGCTGAGAACAAACCACAGTCTTGAGGCATGGTGTCACTGCCACACTTGTGGGCAACAAAGCACGGATGAGTGGGTTTACTCCTTCAGCTCATGGAGGACACGCAGCTCTTTCCCTCAGGAGGATGGCCCCCGACAGGCCAGGGCGCCCCTTTGTCTGCTCTCAGATCAGCAATGACGATTCCCCACTCCAGCCAGGAAAACACAGCCCCAGCAGCAAAAGAGCCCCCAAGAGGCAAGTGCACACAGAAAGTAGAGAGAGCGTGTTATGGATGGAAGGATGGATAGATAAATACAAGAGACAGACAGATGGACAAATAAGATGGATGGATAGGCAGGCAAGCACATAGACCGACAGGCAGAGAAGCAGGCAGGTTACAGAATCCCCCGGAACCCTTCACAGCCAGACTTCTTCTCCACAAAACCTTCCTGGACATCTTTGCAGAAAGGATGTTCGTTCAAAACCCGACAGTGATAATGTCACAGAAAAGTTGGGCCACTGGGCAGGCAAGGAAAATATCTGACCCTCATCCTTTTCTCCTCTTTTCAGAATCAAGCAAATGACTAAATTTGAGAGACGTGAACAGGAAGAGAGACAAACAGAAACCCTAGCCCAGGAGGCAGCTCCTCACCTCAAGGTACCGAGGGAACACAAGCCGGCAGACAGGTCGTAAGTACACACGAGAAGGTGGACCAGATCCCTGCTCTGACTAAACCCCAAACCGGTCAGCACCACCAGGAGACAAAAGACCTCTCCTTCCCACGTCCCGACAGGAGTCCCAGAAGAGGCTCCAGCAAGGACCAGAATGCCACAGCGGAACTTCACTGGACACAGAAGTGCCTCCACCGGCAGGGCCCAAAATCTCCAGGAAAGGTGTCTGAATGGTCCCAGAAGCTACTGAGGCTCTGGTGACGACGCCAGTAAGCAGGGCCCTGTGTGCCAGCGCCACTCCTCCACTTCTTTAGGGCAAAGGCTCTTCTCCCTACACTCCCATCCTCCCATCCTTCACCCTTCAAATGATTCCCACAACAATCAGAACAGGTACCGTGTCTCGAGTACAAATGATTACTGAAATACAAGCATTCACACTGCTCTATGACGAAAAGCTCTACCTGCGTCCAGTCGCCCTTAGCCTCCTACCTCAGGGTCATTCCTTCTCTTGGTCCCTGTCCCCATCCCGAGACCTCGCTGTGTTTACACTGGAAAACCAGTCAACCTAGTTGTAACTGTCCATCAAAAGCACAAATCCTTGGAATCCCCTAAAACATGAAACTCAGGTCTCTTGTCAGCTAAGTAAGGGGTGTGCTGGACAAGTGGCCCAGTGCTGAGCGTCCAAGAGGTCGAAGATTGCCTTCCACATTCAAAAGAAGTGATTAAAGACAGTGTTGGGCTTAGGCTGGTGTGGAAAATGAGCTGCAGAACAATGGACCACTGCAGAGCCTGGGAACTTAAGAGGCAGACACAGCGGAGGGGAACCCAGCGCATTTTTATCAAAATTCTTTAGATAAACAAGACCAGCATGTCCAAAGTCTTCTGTTCCGATAAGGTGACATGCCAAAATCTCGTTTTATAAATCCTGTAATTTGCACTTCTCAAAGGGAGATTTTCCATAAGCAGAGCATGTTCCCAGATAGTGACATTCTACCTATAATTAAAACATGTCTGTGTGTGTTTGTGTATTTGGAGAGAGAGAATAGGAAAGCTTCATATAGTCATTACATTTACCCCACAAAATATAGTCACCCAAAGAAACCAGTTCTCCAATATTAACAAGTCTCTACAAAGTTAAACAAAGCTGGCTTTAACACAAATCAACAAATCCCATAAAGTTATTAGCTTACAGGAACAACTTCAAAACACTTAAGTGTCCTGACAACTTAATTCAGAAAGGTAAACAGCCACATCCTCACCCCAAACATCTCTGGCAGTCTTTATTCCCTAAGCCCATAAAACAGACCTCATGCAAGTCCTAAACTCTTTGTTATAAGCTTTCCGGTGCGCTCATACCTCGCTACATACAGATAAGTCAACTGCACACCCACTTCTCAGATGAATATAACAAAGGATTAAGTGGGATATTCAAAGTCCAAAAGAAAAACAACATCTGCAGACAGCAAGCCAGCTCAGAGAGGCCTACTGCCTCCTGGAGCTGCCTTCTTTCCGGGGTTGAAATGTAATGGAAACAGTACAGAAAGCAGAACTCCAATAACAAGGCAAAGACGTGAGGCACCTAAAATTGACGGCTGCTAACATTCACCTGTGTTTACACTTATGCAGACGTGTGAATGCACGAAATGTGGGAGCAGAACCGAGAGCTCTCAAAGTTTAAGCTGTAGGGTCTAACCTAGAGTCACTGAGTCTCTGTTTATGTGCCTCAGTTTCCTCCATTTTTCAAGGAAAAGAGGACAAGAGGCGGAGAAAGAAAGTATGAAGGGAAATGAGAACCATGCATACTGTTTATAAAGGAGACCAAAGCTATGGCAGAGGATGAACTAATTTATAATCAAACATCTATTTTTAAATGCTGGGAAATGATTAGAGCAACTAGCAATAAAATAAAGGGGGCCAGCCATCACTGGATGGCAATTCAGTCCCCAGAGAAAGGTCGAGATCCATACAAGCCTGACTAAAACTGCAGATTTGGCCAAAATGGTCAACAGAGCTCAATGCTTTAAGAGCGACATGAATTCTCTCTTGTAAATTTCCACAGTGCCTTTGCAGGAGCCACCACTGCCCCCAGGGAGGATACCAAAGCCGAAAGAATAGTAATATTAAGCAAATCACAACACTTTTTTTTTTTAAACATACTCTCATATATATACAGCACCTTGCCATCCATAATGGATTTAATCAGGACCCCAGCAGGGAAACCCACAAAAGGCCTATTTCTCCAACAAAAGCCACAGCAGCCTGAAACAAATCTAGAGCGATTTGGTTTTTTATTTTATTCATAGGAACAGACCTTCTATCCCAGGTTCCTCAAGATAAGCCACCAAAAACTGCACCTGACAGACCCGTGGAGCAGCCATCCTCAGAGCCGGATCATTGCAGAGAGACAGAGAGGAAGGAGGACAGAGGACGGGAGGGAGGGGGAGGGCGCGCGCGAGGCAGGCTCGGAGCGCTTGTCAACAATCCTCCCCTGCACGTAAGGCGGGCGCCTGCGGATTCCGCCAGTGCAGATTCCGCGCGGCCGGGGGGAGGGGAGGCGCCGCGAGGGAAGGTTATTTATGTGGCTGCGAGAGACTCTAACACCACAGAGGAGGGGTCTGGGGCTTCCCCCCCCACCCCTTCCTGATGAATTAGAATGAGAAAAAGGAAAGGCTCAAATAGCTTTTCACCCTGTAATTTCCTCAACCTGCAATGCAGACAAATCCTTATTTTTAGGATCTCTAAGATGGTGTGAGGCGGGATGGGGGTGGGGGGGGGGACGGAGGGGGCGGGTGGACCCATTGGATGGGAGCAGTTTAACTGTCCACCCTTCTCTGTGCCCAGAGTCAGACTGCTCTCCCCTCCTCGCCCCCGCCCCACCACCCCTCCTCGCTCACACGCTTCCCCCTCCCCAGCCCAGCCGCGGGGTCCTAGCATATTTTCAATGGCATCCTTTTTTTAATATCATAATCTGTGTCATTCAGCACTTGCTTTTTATTTATTTTTATTTGTTTTTTTGGCTAGGAAGCCTGGGCAGCTCTCCAGACAGACTGCAGAAATCTCTTCCCACAAGCTCCTCCTCCTCCATCCCGCGCGCCCCTCCCTCCCATCCTGCTGCCCCGGTGCTCCATCACTTCAGTGATGACCGCATGGGCCACGGCTGCCCTCCCCGCCCCCAGCGCCTGGACACCCCACCCCCAGGCACATAAATTCATCTAATCTAATAAAACAGAAGCTGTTTTCCCTCATTGTTCCTTGAGGATCTTTCACAAAACGGGCTCTGTGGCCTGGCAGCTGCCGAGAGGGGTGAAAAAGGCAGGATTCCAGCAGGGCTGGCCAGCTCCCTGGCCCCAGATAACTGCAGCTCGCATCTCCTTCCCTATGTCATAAGCTGTTTGATTGTTAAAGTCAAAGCTTTTGAAGCTTTTGAACTTCAGCTGGCAATTATCACGTCCAAAGCACATGCTCTGAACACCAGCCCACATTCTCCTCGTTATGCCTCTCCAGAGGGGAAGAAGATGGTCGACACCCTCAGAGAGGCCACATGGCACTGAAGGCTTCACCAGCAGGCTCACCCAGGGAGCTGGGGAAGGAATGCCCTTACTCCTTCCTACTCTCAGCTTGTGGCTGCTGTTAACTATTGACTGAGACCCTTCTGGGCTTTACATACATAGGTCAAGTTATTCAGTCTTCAAAAAACCCTAGAAGCAGATCTGTCCTGGTGGCAGGGCCAGTGACTATGCATTTTGTCCGCTCTGTTTCATAAATGACCACAGCATCTCGACCTGCCTCACTTTCAAACAAAAAACGTCAGGAGGCAGGTGATGGTCGGCCCAAACCTCTACTCAATTTCCACCACTTTAAAACCAAAATTACAGGCAACGCCTTTAGAGATAATCTAGTACAATCCCCCACTTTACAGATATGTCAACTGAAGCTTCTGCAGGTCTGGTTCTTAACCAAAAGCACGGTGAGTAAATCCTCAACAAGCAGAAGGCCATCCAAGAACCTGGGGTTTCTGGGGCCAGGGGCAAGCTAACACACCAGAACAACCTCATGACAAACTCCCTGTAGGATAGAGGGCTGGAAAAGCCTCTGCAACCATTACACGCCCAGTGTGAGCCCAGAACAGACCCTCATTCAGCTCTCTCCAGTGCAATCTATTCCTATTATGCTGAACAACTGTTTGGCGTGTATCCCACTGCAGCATAAGTCATACACAGTCCATTAAAGGACATTTAAGGGGTGACTGTTTGGCTCGTCCCTCTTCTTTGTATGGGGACTTGTCTTAGTGGCCTTCCCTGATCAAAAGCACCCAAAAGGGAGAACTGCAAAGGAGATATGAGGCAGGTATTGATTTGGATATTATGGAAATTTTGAAAAAATGTTAGTAAGAAAGTACAAACCACAAGACATAACCAATCAGTCAGAAATGAAGCTTGAGGGTCATGAATGGATAATGGTTACGCTTAACACCCCAACTCTGACCACTCAGACACAGCCCCTGTGGGTACGTAAGGGCTCGCTGCTCTTTACCTATCTCTAGTCTCCCAGGCTTCCTCTTCCAATCAACTGAAAAAGTAACAAGGTATTTAAAGTCAAAAAGATAAGGCAACCCACTCTGGTATTCTTGCCTGGAGGATTCCATGGACAGAGGAGCCTGGCTGGCTACCATGGGGTCGCAAAGAGTGGGACATGACTGAGAGACTTAACACTTTCACTTTAACAGGATGTTGGGCCCCAGACTGCTCTTACTTCTAAAAGCATAGCAGCATCTGACGATGCACTTTTTGTTGTTGTGTCTCTTTGTGACTCCATGGAATGCACCATGCTGGGCTCCTCTGTCCTCCACTCTCTCCCAGAATTTGCTCAAATTCATCAGACTATACACTAGGGATTTATTCCCTAAAAGACGTGCTTAGCCAGCCCTGTGTATCCACTCTGGCCTGTGCTCTGCTGCTGGGTCGGGAACAGGACCTGGGAAAACTCCTGGCTGTAAACTTCAGTAGGTTTTGGACTGTTCGGCTAAAACACGGTCTTACCAAAGAGGAAAGCTATCTTCAGCACCGGACAGACTAGAAGGACCAGCATCCTCCAGGAGATACACAAGAACACTGAGAGCGAATTTCAGCTTCACAGCAGCATCACAACTTTCAGTACTGAAATTCTGTTAAGAGGGGAGGGTAGAAAGGGAGACTGGCAATGACTGTTTCTTTATTCAAAGTATGATTGACAGCATCACCAGCTAAGCTGCAACATTCAAAGATCAGAGGAAGTCTCAATTCTTAAATGAAGACAAGACTCCCCTCAATACTGGCAACTCTGTCGAGACCCCTTTTCTGCAACTTGGATAAAATAGAGAAAATCTGCAAACTCAATCACTAAAATAGTCTCTATTGTGCTTCCCCCTACCTTATTAAAGTTACAGCACAAATATGCATGCCTAAATAGTATATTATTTTACTGGGCACAATTACTAGCTTCACAAAAAGGCTATCATACCATGTTAAGCCCAAGAAGATTTTTCTTCCAGCTGAACATTAGGTTACTAAGTAAGATCCCACCATGATTCTGTTTATCTTCTGTCCCGTCATTTTCACCATGATTTACCACACTCTATTGTATGGTGTATGTGTGTGTGCTCACTCAGTCGTGTCTGACTCTTTGTGACCCCATGGAACCTATAGCCCACCAGGTTCCTCTGTCCATGAGATTTCCCAGGCAAGAATACTGAAGCGAGCTGCCATTTCCTCCTCCAGGGATCAAAGCTGCATCTCTTGCATTGGCAGGCAGGTTCTTTACCACCATGCCACCTGGGTAGCCCCATTGTATGGATATTCCACAATTTATTTTGATTCTCTTGTTCATTTAAAGTGTTGCTGATCTGTTGCTATCATGAACCACGCTGCAAACATCCTTCTACTTGTCCCCCACCAAGCAAGTGCTACGGTTCCTCTGAGATACACAACTAAGAGTAAAAATTACTACAAATTCTTGGGTACACAAATATTCAAATTTATACGTTAACAGCAAACTGGTTTCCAAAGTCAGTTTTTCCTTGTGTACCAGCAATGTATCACTGAACTTCCAATTGTTTAAATATGAAGACCTCTTAATACTCAAGACTCCAGAGTACTAGTCACTTCAATTGCTACTTTAGAAGAGATCAGAATTTCAGAAAGGATGTCCTATCTCAAGAAATGCTCTGCAGCCGGCCAGGTACAAGGCTGCCCTCCACCCGATTATTGCCTCAATGCCAGGACATCTGAGGTCTCAGAATTAAAGACCCACCTACGTGCACAACCAAAATGAGCTGGGCCAACTCCAGCAGCCCACCAGCTGCACTCAGCATTTTAAAAAATACACAGCTGAAGCAAACCCCAAATCTTGGAGGTGGACAAAATTGGAAAGAACAATTCATTTGCTGCCTTAATCAAATTTGGATATCTAATAATACCCTGTGCTAATTAAGAGAACCTGCTGCCTCAGAAGCATTAAGACCTTATTTTATTCATGTATCCAATCAAGGAAGTCAGCCGATATTGAGGGCTGGGATCCACCTCAAACAGGAAAGACAAGCCTGTCACAGCTAGAGCAAACCCTGGGGTACTCCCTACCGCCCATGATCGACCTCCAAAAGCGCTCCAATTCCCTACCTATCTAAGCTACGGCACATGAAGGGGGCACCTTACTGCCTGAGTTATGTGCTATGAACAGCAATTTACCAAAAATACTTAAACAGGAAGGCAGGGTAGAGTGGGTCTCCCTGTGAGAGGACGGCATAATAAAGGTGGCGGTGTCCATGAAGTCTAGGAAATAAGAGGGTTTTAATGAGCGCATTGCATTAGCCATGTGTCCAAAGATATTTCTCTGTTAGCTGAGCTGACTTACACAGTATGGATCATATCACCTAAATTATAATAATTTTTAAAAAGCCAATACAGAAAAATGATCCACTGTGCCAATATCTGACTTTCAAAAATACTATTGAAGTGTGGGCACTTTGCAGCAGTCATTATGTTAATAATAAACATTACTTGTTAAAATTGTATTTAAATCAAAGTTAAGACACTGGCAGTATACCAACCAGAATTAAGTACATACGGAGTCTGACTTGGACCCCTTCCAAGAGGGCTTGCTAATTCCTGAAGCACCAACAGTGCTCAACTGTGTAATGCATGTGGCTGGCCCTACAGCCAACGTGACTTCAAGGCCACAATGTACAATTATAAAATAATACCAATAATTACAAGAACACAGGAGAACTGGGTTGGATGACTGTATATTAACTAGTGAAGCAAACTTGGTCGCAATGGATTTAGTCACTAATACCACTGAAATGCGACTACAATTAAACCAGGAGGTTCAAATTGATAAGCTACCAGAAAAAATGTTCCATCAGACTTTTTAAATTAAAAAAAAAAAGGTTTATTTGGGCATCTAAACCACTAAAAACCTTACTGATTCACAGCACATATATCGTAATTTGGACAAGGTTGCTTGGTTCTAATCTTAGTTTTACTTCCCATTAACCCTAACTCTCCTTAAGCTCTCACGAAAGCTCTCTGTGCCTCACTTTGCTTACCTGTTAAATGGCCATAAGGGCAACAGTGGTTTAAGATGTTAAGTACCAATGGCACATGATGAGTGCTTTATGAAAGGCTACCTACATGCCTTAATAAGGGGTTCCATGGTGGCTCAGATGGTCAAGAATCTGCGTGCAATGCAACAGACCTGAGTTCAATCTGAAGGGAATGGCTATCCACTTCAGTATTTCTGCCTGGAGAATCTCATAGATAGAGGAGCCTGCTGGGCTACAGTCCATGGGGTCACAAAGAATCAGATGTGACAGAGTGACTTTCACTTAATAAAACTTTGGTGCTAGTGAAATACAATTTTTGTGGTAATATTTACTTTTAATTATTTGACTGTAAAAAGAAACAGAAGATAACATTTTTAAACTTATTTTGCTTCATTGCATCATGCAGGATCTTTACCTGTGGTGGAAGAACTTAGTTGTTCTGCAGTTTGTAGGATCTTAGTTCCCCAACCAGGGATTGAACCAGTGTCTCCTGCATTGCAAGGCGGATCCCTAACCACTGGGCTACCAGGGAAGTCCCTAATGTGTTTTTTTTTTAATGATTCAGATAATGGATTTGAAAAGGTAGACAGAGAAATGATGCAAAGTTAAAGATTATCAAAACTATGATTTTGAAAATTAATCACCGTAGTATTAAGTAGAATTCAATGAGAATCACAACATGGCCACTTTGCCTCCTTAAGAATAAAGAGTAACAGAAAGCGCTGTTTGAACAGCACTGAGACCAAGAAGAGGCAGATCACAACACTGACAAAGCCCACAGCCTCACACACGGCAAGTATGGCAACATACTGATAAAGGGATGACAATTTTTATATTAGCAATTTCACTTCTAGGAAGTAGTACGAAGAAATTAAACAGAAACAAGAATTTTTGTGCAAGGATTTCAATGTAGTTCATCTTTATTATTTTGTTGCTTCTTTTACTGGTTTAAATTCTTTTTTTTTTTTTTTTAAACGAAACAAAGTTTTCCTCTATCAGCTTTCTAAACCATGACTGGCTATCAGTGCTTTGGTTTTCAAACCTGGCAACATGGACAACCCATGATGGTCCATGAAGGCAATGGAGTAGCTGGCTTGGGGGAGTCCCGCGCGGCCAACGACATGCTCTCATCACTCCCTGCACTCCCAAGCCTCAGTACCTTTGCACATACCATTCCTTCTTTTGCGGTAGTCTCTCCTCTGTCTGCCCAGGAAGTTCCTGCAGCCCCTCCTGCTCAGCCTTTGCTGACAGTGTCACCAGCTCTACAGGTGCTATTCAATGTCGTACTTGATTGTCAGGTTCCTGACCAAGAGGATTTAGTCTTGCTCATTGTAATAGCCCTCAAAATCTAGCATAAGCCTAGAGAAGTGGCTCAGGACGAATGAATCCTGTCGAAAACATAAGGTGCTTCTTTTGAGGCCATCTCAGGGTCTTTATAAGCCTGAAGCACTCTTTGTTACCTCAGGGGGCCACATTCTACATCTTACCAAGCTTTCAAAGGCAACCCTCCGCTTTTCTTCCTAGAGAGGAAAATATGTCAAATACTTATCTCTCTGTGTTTAAAACGTATTTTGCCAGGAATGCCTCGTGAAATTTATAATACACTTGATTTGCTGGCATTCATGAATCAAAATTAAAGAATTTTCAAGAATTAACTTCAGGTTTTCAGGTGAAATTAAATTACAGCTTTCAAAAATTTAACAGTAACCTTCACATTATGTTTTATACATATTTAACCTTTTAATGATTTTTTAAAAGAAATGGAGACAATAATTTATTTACACCTGTAAAGTTGTTCTGTGTATTCCTCAAAGTATTTATCTTTTATACTCTAATTTTGATAAACTCGGTTTGTGACTAATAATTTTAAGTAAAAACCACAACTGTAATCCTTCTCTTTTTTATAAGGTGAAATTACATCAATCACTATTAACAGTTTTCTTATATTCTTCATGGTATTTTCCTTAAAGGTATCATGTATCATACTAAAGACTAATGCTCAATATGGAACACGACTGTACTAAATATTACACAAGATTTTTAAAAATCACATTTTCAAACACTTAGGAACATGAGGAAAGAAAGTGTAACTTAAACTGTAGAGATTCCATTGCATACAGAAAACAATTTTAAACAAGTTGTGTTTAAAAAATATAAATGTCCAGAAAGCAGACCAGAGAAAATAAAACAAACTGGTAACAAAAAGCAGGATTCTCCCCAGAGGTAATCTTCATAAATTTCTGAAATTTCCAGAGTCAAAATCAATTTCTTTAAATACAAAAGCAAAAGGAAATCTTAAGAGTTATTTAAATGGTATCACAAGAAAAATAGGACTGCTGCCATCACAGACGCAGTACCCAACCACAAGACAAGTTGATTAATGAAAACAGGCAGCTATTTTAGACATTACTTACGCGATGCTAACAGAAAACCTAGATTAAGAGGCACATAAGAACAAGAAAGGGGTTTTGGAGCCAGTGATAGACCTGCTGTATTGAAGTCAAGGACAATACAAATTTTGTGACATTAATACCATGGGCAAGGGTCTCCTGAAGCTGCCCAAAACACTAAGAGGCATCTGAAACAAGTATTACTATCATTTCACTTTGCTGGGAGTGTTTCTGAAATTGAGGACATGGGGTATGTAAAAGGACTTTCAGCCAAAAACAACAACAGGAGCAGGAAGACAGAAGAAATTCACTCCTTCGCTCACCCTCTCTCCTAAGTTCACGGTCTAATTTGGTAGACTCTGGTCACAAACACACAAACACGTGGCTTTTAAAATTAACTGAAACTAGCCAGACCAGCTAGGGCTAGGTCTCAAGAGTCCTAACTGACTGGTGGCTGCCACACAGACATGAAGCGTCTCCATCACCGCTGAGAGCTCCCCTGGCTAGTGCTGATCTGTAGCCTTTCCATGCACTTAGTCTCGGGACGCAGCCGCAGCCTCTGCGTCTCTGTGCTGTTCTCTGCTAGGAGCTAAGAACACAGGCCCAGCACACCCAGGGCATGGCAGACAGACGGGACTTCTTTTCAGGCGTCAAGGAGGGGAGGGGCAAACAGAGCAGGAGCCGACAAACCCCCTCCAAGGCAGCACAGATGGCTCCTGCAGGAGGGGAGAAGGGAAAACGAGGCTGGGACTACTCAAAAGCC
The DNA here is from genome assembly GCF_027580195.1 of Bos mutus. Classification (NCBI taxonomy): domain Eukaryota; kingdom Metazoa; phylum Chordata; class Mammalia; order Artiodactyla; family Bovidae; genus Bos; species Bos mutus. Next base: position 10,832,451 of record NC_091639.1, on the reverse strand, counting down.
ACAAGCTTATTCAGAAAACTAAGAACTGTAGAAAAACTTTCTCTGTGCGAAGCAATTGCACCAAAGGGGGTTTTTTTTTTTTTTCATCACAAATGGTTTTAGGAGATCCTGTTGTAGCTTGAGGGTGAAAGGTCAGCAAGCATCAACTAAGAGTGTCACATGAAACGGTTCTGAGTTAGGACTCAATCTTGCTACCCTCCAGGCTCTAGGCTCTGAGAGGTGTGAACCCACAGAGGACTCTGGGCTCGCCGCCTCAGTTCCTACACACACAGACCTCCAGAGAGAAACCATCACCCTGCATTCTTGTGGGCCCGGAGAGACGTGGGTGGGGAAGGACACACACCCCGCCCTCCAGCACATTTCCTCCACATTACTACCTCCGATCCACACCCCTCCGAATTCTGCAAAGACCTCCAAATGTCTCAGGGCATCGAGTGAGCTGGAAGAACATGAGCCTGCCATAAACACATCCTGTCATCACCCATCGCTAAAACAGAACCGAGACAGACAAGGGGTGGCAAGGGTTTTCTTTTACTGAAGGAGGAAACCAGAGAAAGGATGACTGCTCACAGCGATACCCAGTTACTGGTAGGACCAGAATGACAGGGCCATGACAGTGCATATTACAACCAATCAACTTTCTGCCGCATCCAATATTGCTTTCAATGGCTGGAATCCAGGCATTTGGGGCTAATTTGACAGACTGCAGTGTAACATAACCTCTATCCCTTCTAAAAGGCTGCTGAAAATACAGAGCCCTAAGAGTTTTCTCCCTTGACTCTGCCCTAAGTTTAGCCTCCATCCTGGACACTCCAGTCATCTTCCCTCTGCCTGCCTTAGGTCTCTGCCCCCCAATACAGCTGGCACAGATCCATTCTCTTCCACCTATCACGTGCCAGCTCAGAAAGAGCCCTCTCAGGCTCCTCAGAGACTACAGAATCCAGCGTTCTGTGCCCAGGTAGGGGCATTCCCCCCCATATAAACTCTCACTATTCCTACTACACAGGCTTCCCAATGGGGTTCCCTGGTGACTCACTGGTGAAGAATCCACCAGCCAAAGCAGGAGACGTAAGAGATGCAGGTTCGATCCCTGGGTTGGAGAAGATCCCCTAGAGAAGGAAAGGGCAACCCTGTCCAGTATTCTTGCCTGGAAAATCCCATGGACAGAGGAGTCTGGCGGGCTACAGTCCATGGGGTCACAAAGAGTCGGACACAACTGAGCGCACACACATACGAGGTTTCCCACCAGTGAGGAATGACCTGCTGGGGAAAGCAAAACGGGTCACTTCCTTCAAGCTTGGTCAGGGTTTCTACTCCCCAAGTTCTAGGGAGAGGTCTAATTACAGGATGCTGGCACCCAGGGAACAAAGCAAACCAATTTTAACACAGTCCCTTAAGTATGCTGTTTTATGACCCAGCTACAGCTTTTATGAGAAGTGGTTAGGTAATGTACATCTAGAACCTCAATAACAACTGCCCTTTGAATGCTTCCTTCCTGCCAGGGACTAAGGACTTTAAATAAATCATCCCATTACTCCTGAGAATATTGCCTCTGAGGAAAAAAAATTATTCCTCCACTTGACAGAGCTGGGAAACAACCGAGCAGGAGCCAAGAGAGAGTGACCAAAGCAGGTTTGCTAGTTCCTTCACCCTTGGCGGGACTGTGAGCCACCCACTCATGGACGACGGCATGACCCTCTTCTGCCAATTTCCACGAGAAAAGCTGGAGGGCTGTGGCCTCCTGGCCCAGGACTGGTGGGAGAATGAATGCCCAACAGTTCTCTCCAGGAAGTCTCTGGAGCGTGTGCATTCGTAGCTCCAGGGCCCTGAGCTCAGACCAGGGCCGGCTCCAGCCTCAGCGTCTACCCGGGACGGCGTGGTTGTGGGGCACACTGATGTGTGATCCTCACTGGGGCCGTACCATCTGCAGATGCACTGAGCGCACCCTGCCCACCACCCACCAAGAAAACCAGTCAGTTCCTCAGCCGGAAAGCACTCTTAACTGTGAATCTGCTTCAAAAAAGGGCTAAGAAATCGGAGGAGACTGTGGTGGTGGCCGGTACAGCCTCCCATCACTACCAAGAGTAGCCACTTGATGGCAATCTTAACCTGTTCCCTTGGAATTCTTCCACTGGGGAGACCCCAGGAGGGAGCAGAGTGTGCTGGCTGACCCTGTGGACAGGGCTGGAGAGTGTCCTTGCAGGACCTTCGTCTGCAGCGGTAGGAATGTCCAAGGCTGGATAGAGAAACTAATCCAACGCTCTCCCGAGTGTTACTCGCCACATCACAGGCTCCTGGGGCCTGGCTAGACGTGATTACACAGGCTCTGCAGTCAGACAGACAACTTGGGAAGATGGAAATCTCTCCAGCCCCATGGCACGTTCGCATCGGGCTTTCCATCAACAGACTGAAGTGCGAGGCAGACAGATGGTAACAAACAGGCTAATAAATCAATGGCGAGCGCCTGCCTCTTATCTCAGCACCTTGTCCCCTGAAACCACAGGAAAAAAAGCCAAAAAGGAAAAAAGGAAACTTTCCTTAAAAGGTGCAACACTTGTTGAATAAAGCAGCCTACCACCTTCCTTCTCATTTAAATCATAAAAGAGAAGGAAAAAAAAACAAAGCAAAAAACACTACTTGCATCTTCGGCAGAAAAGGCTCTCCAGAAAAAAAAAAAAGAAACACTGTAAATTGCATTCACTAGACACTTCTATTTTCAGTGGCAGGAAAATTAACATCAAAACATGGGGAGAAAGAGGAAGTATACGGGACTGTTATCAGGAACCAGCCAGCTCTCTCGGCTTGGATGACAACATGGTACCTCCCCCCCAACCCCCAAACACATACTCACTTCGACCTGGCCCTGTGCTTCCTAACTCTTGGCTTCTCGATTTATAAGGAGGGTTCAGGCAGAGAGTGGAGTGTGTGCCAATATTTTCCTCTGAGGAATTCAGAAAGTGCCAGCTGAGAAGCTTCCAGCTCACCCTTTACAACTGCAGCACTTTCCAACCGAGTTGACTGGAAAGGCCCTTTTCAAACAGCCTGGGTTGTCTAAAGTCAGGTCAAGGACTGAGTGAGACGGGGAAAGCCACTAGGGTACAGGCTGGGCAATCTGCAGCTCAGCTTCTGCTGGAAACCAGCAGGCCCGCCTGCATGCCAAGACGGAATATTCTGGAATACGTCCCACTGGCATGTCACCCACCCAGATGATGTCTGAAGAGGACTCCTCAGCCCTCTAGAAGATAGGAAGCAAGGTGCATTCAGTGAGGCCCTTCACAAACACCCAATCTTTTGGGAAAGGAGGACAGAGTCAGAAACAATAGTTCAACGTTTCCGATGTAGAGACCTTGGGCTGCCTTCACGCATCAGAAGGCAGAGCCCTGGAAAACGGGAAGGAAGCTGCCACTTCAGACACCGCCACAAGCTGGCCTGGAGTCTCAAGCCCAGATGGCGTCCCCTGTCATCAAGACCAGGTGCCAAGCGTGACCAGGATGCCCACCTACCTGCCAAAGGGAGGCACAGACCTGGTTAAGAAATAACCCAGAAGACAAGGGCAGGGCAGGGCAGCTGGGAAGAGGCCCCGTCCGTGTCCACACGGAGCTGATTTGTTACCTCCAAGGTGTGACTGAGCCAAGTGCACCAGTGACAGGTCAGGGGACGGTGCAGAGAGGGGGGCCCAGGTCCCAGGGCGTCCGGCACGAGGAGCCCTAAAAGTTCTCCTTGGCACAAGACAGGGACAGCCTGGCTGACAGGCCAAGCTGACGCTGGTGACGTGTCGCCTGCAGAGGCGGGACTAAGGTTACAGAACAGTCCCTGTTTCCCTCATTGTCCCCAAACCTCCTGAACGAGAGAAGCTGAATCTGGGACTCTGCAGAAGGACCTTAAAGACCATGGAGAAAGCCAGAAGGATATATGAGATTTGGCAGCAGGTGAGATTAAGTAACAAATTCTAAATTAAGGGATTTGTGGCCTGTATGGTAATTTCCCTCAAAGCATATCCAGTTATCACTCTCCTGGCTTTAAATATACGCTGGACAGGACTCTAAACATTTTATGTGGCTCAAGTAATAATAGGTTATTTTCAAAAACCAAGTTAAAAGGTCCTCTAAATCTGGGGAAGATGGGATCTAAGAAATTCACAAGCAAAGCGAAACTGCAAGCGTCCACTGTGGTCGATCTGATAGCAGTTATAAACTGCATACACACACATATCACAAGATTCAAATCATGAAACGTGTAAGATTTAGAAAACCCACGAGGCCCTTCTCCAAGCAGTAAGAGGTGGGAGCTGTCACCGACTGACAGGAATGGACACAGGAAAACCCCTTGCACGAGCAGATGTCCTCTGGCTGAGTGCAGCCCTATCTGGTGACCCTACGGAGCCCTCCTTTCCATACTTGCTGAGAATTTAACATACCTGGAAAGCACTGCCCTAAATTACATTTAGGGCATAACATTCAGACACATAGGATGGATAAATGTCCTACAAATAGGAATCCCCCAACTTCAAATTATCCTATGAGTTTTTTCAAACTCGAGGATAGAAGCGTCCTTCCTAGGCAGTCTCAATTGCCAGTCCCCTCCCCAGCCCTCAGAGCCCACAGAACACCTTGTCTGCCCTCTGTAAGGGCCCCGGCCTCGGAAGGCAGCTCCTGGTGCAGGTGAGCCATGCTTCAACCCCCAGTGAAGTAAAGCACTTGGACCAATCCAAGTGGTCTGACGGGAGCAACCACTCAGTAAAAACATGGTCAAGAATTCCACCCAACTGAGAGGAGCAGTGTCTTCTGAGGTCAAGCAGCCCTCAGAGTTTCCTGACTTGCCAAGAAATTGTTACAGTCTCAAAGAGAAAGACGGAGCAGATTACCAAGGAAATTAACTTAATCTAAAATTAAAGAACTGTCCCCATCACAAATCCCTACCAAATACAAGACTGTTACAAAACTAATGTGACTCCCCCCTAAAATCCTACTGAAACCCGAACACCCAATGTGACTACATCTGAAGACTGAGCTTGTAAAGAGGTGACGAAGGTTAAACAAGGTCATATGGGTGGGGCCCTAATCTGATTGGGCTGTGGTGTCCTTATAAAATGGGGAAGAGAAGAAACCAAAGCACTCTCTCTCTCAGCCAGGAAGCAAGGCCTCACCAAGAACTGAAGTGCCTGGAACCCTGAATCTTGGACTTCCAGCCTCCAGAACCTTAAGAACTACAGTTCTGTCTTTTTTACGCCACCCAGTCTGTGGTACTGTCTTCAGGCAGCACCAGATGACTAATACACAGACTTACACCACAGCCACAAGAAAACAGACAGAATCGGCCATCCCACCGTGTTGCTGCTGCATGTTTCTGCATCCTCATGGCCACCAGGCAGGTCATGGGGTCCTCACAAGAAATCTCACTGAAAACACACTGTACTAGCAGAGAAGGAACATGACTTACAGACGCCCCTTTAGCTTGCTTTTGAAGAAAAGCAAGGTCTTGAACGCAAGTTCCAGAATATCTTGAACTATTAACATCAAGGCTGAGTATCCTTAGACTAAAAACAGTGACACAAAGGGGGCCGGTGGGGGTGCCACGAGAGAGGCCACACAGAAGGCAGTGAGAAGCAAGCTTCTCAAAGCCCACTTGGTCTGGGCATGCACGGCAGCTCAGACAAAAACTGTGATGCCGGTTTAGGGTGGGGAATCCGACTCCACTAGCACCACCATGAGATGGTGAGCGTCGGCCGTGAGCCGGTCCGACCATGGGGTCCCTATTCAAGCTCAAAACCTCCAGGAGCTGCTCAATGGACACACGTGTGCCTCTGGCTTTGAGGCACCTTCAAGTCTCCACAGACACTGTCCAGTAGCTGGCACATTCTGGGCAAAGGTCGCAAACTCATATAAAGTCATAAAAGCTGCTAAATACAGAGATAGCCAGGCTGACAAACCACCAATTGCGAACACTCTTTAAAGAAGTAAATGAACTGGAAGGGCCATCCTCTGGGGGGGATTGGAAAAGTCCTGGATCAACAGTGGAGCACTAAACACATGGGTGTATGTACATTTGGCAACTCACTGAGCTGCACACTAAGAGAGGCAATTTCACAGTGTAAAGACCGCCTCAAATTTATTTTTTTTTTTTTAAAGGTGGGGGCAAGATCTGGATTCAGGAGTCCTGGGTTCAGATCCTGACTTAACCATTTCTCAGCTACCTAGCTTTACACATGTTGCTTTCCATATATGAGGCCCACTAAACAAACCCGCAAAGTTATAATAGTAAAACACTGTTATGAGAATTAAAAGCAGTAACTTATTTCCTAAGAAAGCCCAATTTTAAATTAAAATTACCAATCAATGTATCTTGTACCTAGGCAAGCATTCAACAACTGTGGTTCAGAAAGAAAGGGTAAAGGGGTGACCCAATTCCAAGAATTATGATGATGAGACTTATAAACACATGACAATTATGAATAACTCTGCGTTGTGGTAACAAGAAACGACACGGCTTGTGATCCGGGCGAGGGCTTAGAGGTCAAGGTCCATGCCATTTCAAAAATGAAGTCTGGAGAACCCTGAACAGAGAGGAGCATGTCCACAATGGGACTGAGGGGTGACGGGCAGGGGGCGGGGACACAGCCAGTGTGTAGGTGAGCACTCGCTCTACAGAGCACCCAGGAGTTGTGCACACAGCAGCCATCAACACGGATGAAGATTTTCCCTTCTGGAACTCACCACCTACTACAGGGAGAGAGCTTGTAATAAACAAACAATGCAATGCCAGGCAGGGAGAGAGTCGACGCAGAAAAAACATTACAAGGTCGGGAGCTAAAGGGCAACAGGCAAAGGCACAATTTTTGTATGGCGCTTGAAGAATCTCCAGTACCAAGACCCTGACCCTCAAAGTACTTACAGTCACACAGGTATTCTAAATAGAAGCATCAGCAAGCACACAATTCCAGGGCAAGAGTACACTGCTAAACGCAGCAGGAAGGTTAGACTAGGTGAGACGGGGGTGAGGGAGAGACAGGCACGCAGGACCAGAGAGATGCTGGAGGACCACATCCGGCGTCCAGGGTGAGGATGTCTGCCTTCCACGCTGAGAGATGGGGGCACAACGCGGGACATGGCACATGCCGATTCCTGCTTACAAAGAACTGGCTGCTGCCTAGAGAGAGGGAAAAGGCAGAAGAGCTTCATAAAGACAGCTTTAGGGGTCTCAGCCCAAACCAGAGGTGTGTACCAGTAGCAGTGGCACAAAGTCAATTGCAGAAGATACTGTGAGCTTAGGATGAAAGGGGTTGTGAAATCCGGAGGAAAGGAGAGAGAGAGAAGTACCAGGGAACTCCAAGCTTTTGATCAAAGCAACCAGAAGAATGGAATGTGCATTCACTGACTAGCAAGGCAGGAGCACGTAAGAGTGAATGGATACAGAGCTGGCTTGGTGCACCCCAAGCGCACGAGACCCACCCACGAAACAAAGTCTGGGAGGTGAACAGGCAACTAGGGTTCAGGCGAGACGCGTCATGTCAAACACGGCCAAGTGGGCGGCTACGTCACACTGACTGGTAACTGGATTTGGGCATCAGCCTTGGTAAGTGACCCGACTCTAAGGGTTCAAAAGAGAACGGGCAGGGAGAGAATATTAACGTGAATATAAGTAACAGAGGGAAAGAGACTTGGAACACTTTCTTTGGAGGAATTCTATAAAGTAATGAAAGAACACAAATGAACAGAACGAAGGAGATAAGATTATCTGAGGGCTTATTTTTAATGGGAGACACTATTAATGCAACATGCTCTGTCTATGGATGGGAATGATCTAGTAAAGAAGTAAATAAAGGACAAAGAAATGAGGAATACTGTCCAGAGTGCTGTCCTTGGGGCGATGAGAAAAGGGGACTCTGGTGCGCAGATGGAGGCGCTGACCAGACAGATTCTTAGTGGGAGGAAGAGCCTTAAAGAACATCCCAGATGGGAACAGCAGGTTCCCATCCTCTGGCCTTCAACACATCTCAGAGGTGTCTGCTCTAAGGACAGGGACAGGCAGGAAAGCACGGCGGGACTCTCTCAAACTCAGACATCACATGCTTGTGCCCCCCTGAGGTGACACCTGTGAGCTGTGCTCCTCCTCCTACCAGCGGGTCCAAGCCAAGAGGCCTGGGAGGTAATGGGAGCGAGCACGGAGCTTGCAGAACTGACAGAGGCGGCAGACCTCATGCACTAGTGCCGGGAAACAGGAGCGGACGCAGCGGCCTCCACAGGCACTGCCCTCCTTCCCTCTCCGTGAAATCCTCGCACACGGCCCTGCCGACTGGGAAGCCTGGTGTCTCGCCATCATTTAAAATGGATTTCTGGTTCCGATCAGTCTTCGGCATCATTCATTCCTTCCAGTTAAGCTCATCAGCAAGGTTCAAAATTCCTCCTCTGTAAAATGAGGCGGCTGACCTCTATACCTCCAGAAGTCCCTTCCAGCTCTCACCATCCCTAACTGCAGCCAGGCAGGCTCGCCACTGCCTTGGGGCCAGAGCAGGGCAAGCAGGCCAGCCACTACAACCTGCCACGTGCCCTGCTGAACTGACATCACTCTTCCTGGCCGGTCCTCTCCACCCTGTCCCGCCCCGCAGCCCTTGCAGCCCTCGGTTTCAAGGTTTGTCAGAATGCAACTTCTTTACGGAAGCTTTTCCCGGAAGCTCAACACTGGGTCTTTTACATCACCTGCCTCCCTGCTAGCCTGACACCAAATTGGTCACATGCACCTCTGATTTTTTAAAGCATTTTGTTGTATTTTGCTGTGCTTCACTGATACCAAGTCTCAGACATTTTTCTGTTAGAAAGCACCTCACAATTATGATGGCTTACACTTATAACTAGAAGCATTTTTTCCTTTCATAAAATAATTATGCATCACTCAATGACATCTTAGATGAGATAAAATAAGCTATTCTGACTCCTCCAAAATAAGCAACTTCAGTTCCACTTTATTACTTACAATACCTCCTACATACTAAGAACCCTATCAAGTGTTGATCAGATGGGAGCGCTATCCAGAAATATCCCATCTGCATTACTCAGAGTCACGAACAAACTGACGACAGAACACCTACGAGAAAGAAATCACGCCTTCTCAACTGTCCCATTTTCCAAGACAGATGCAGCTTTGTTTTTAAACAAAGAATAAATGTAGGCTGTTTTCAAGACGTTTATCTGCCCTCACCGCAAGCAGCTCTCGTTTCCAAGGAGGGCCGTCAGGGGACCCAGGTGAGAAAAGTCTCAGACACTGGACTGTTAAGAGAAAGTTTAACTCACTTCCCAAGAGCACTGCTGCCCACAGAAGTTCATCTGGAAAAGCAGAAGGATCTGTGTAGTCCAACTGTGGTTTTTCCAGTAGTCATGTACGGATGTGAGTTGGACCATAAAGAAAGCTGAGTGCTGAAGAATTGATGCTTTCAAACTGTGGTGCTGGAGAAGACTCTTGAGAATCCCTTGACAAAAAGGAGATCAAACCAGTCAATCATAAAGGAAATCAACCCTGAATATTCATTGGAAGCACTGATGCTGAAGCTAAGGCTCCAACCCTTTGGTCACCTGATGCGAAGAAATGACTCATTTGAAAAGACCCTGGTGCTGGCAAATACTGAGGGCAGGAGGAGAAGGGGGAAGACTGAGGATGAGATGGATGGAATCATCAACTCGATGGACATCAACCTGAACATGAATGGGCAAACTCCAGGAGACAGTGAAGGACAGGGAAGCCCAGCGTGATGCAGTCCGTGGGGTCACCAAGAGCCAGACATGATTTAGTGACTGAACAACAAAAACCACCACCACCAGGGAGGGAAAAATTGTTTTTCCTGTTGAAACAGGGACTATCTTGAGAAGTGCAAGATAGGAGAGCTTCAGGACAGGGGAAGGTAGACGTGCAACCACGGCATTTATTTCAAATGTGCCCAACAAGAAACTTTCATTCATCGGACAAGGTGCCCTGGCTTTGATTTTAACTCAACTCATTTTCTCATCTCATCCTGTAAACTGAATTTGCAGGAGCTGTGCCCATGTTTCATTCCATGGACATCAGTAAACTCAGATTTTTAAGAGAGTCTAATGAAAACTCTACTCTTTTAAAAAAGACGTAAGGGCGGTGCGGCTATAGACGGGTCCCTATCTGCCCCTCTACCTTTGGTCCTCGGCTACAAATGGGCGGCTGTCGGGAGCAAGGCCAACGCCCCTGTCTCCCCACATCCTCGACATGCCTGGCAGCCCTCTGCCAGTTGGCTGGTTCAACAACGATATTAATGTTACAAATCTGTATCCCTAGGTGAAGATTATTACACAAAGTAATAATGAATGTATCTGCGTGTAGGAGGGTGACTAGTCAGGAGGAATGCAGTTTTTTTATTTAATTTCCACTGACTATCAATTCAATAACGAGTGCTAATAAAGCCCAGAACCACCCTCATGTGAATAAATACTTGAACTGCCCCCTCTTCTGACTTCGCCTTGCTCATGAAAGACTTCACAGTATCTCCTTTGAAAGAAACTGCTATTTGAAAAAAAGTACTCCTACGATTTCATATTTTTGGAATCCTATCTTTACAGGAGGTCTCAAAATGACTTCTATTTATTTCAGTGGTGATTATAAGCAGGGGAGCTCAATGCAGAAAGCCAGGGTTTAAATCCTGGCTCTGTCTCAAACTAGTCGGGGAAGCAAATTGCTGATCACCCTAACGTAGTTCCCTCTACTTCTATAAAATGGTGAGTTCTGAAGATTAAATGAGCAAAATACAGGTAAAGTGCTAAAACAATAAACAACTGGCAAAGAGCAATAATGCAATACAAGTTCCGGCTATCACAACTACTGTCGGCTTCTAAGAAAAAAGACCCAGTTTCCCTTAAATCTAATCAAGATGCTTTAGCTGGCCAGAGGGTTTGCTGGATTTCAGATGAAATTTATAGAAAGTACATGAAATTCAAAGACAAGTAATAGCTCCCCTCCCTGATTGTGTAAATTATGTGTACTCATTACGTGTGTAGCATGTTATTATTTAAATGTCCCTAATTTCAGCCCCAGAGGGCCAAGGGCCCTCAAAGAGTGGCCGAGGCCTCTGCCAGGCTCTCTGAAGCTTTTGTCAATTTATGACTGCCGGGAAAAGTGGCACCATCTCCAGCACAGAGGACACAGAGGGCTCGCATCCAGCAGAAATCTGAGTGCTGCCTCCCCAGCAGCCTGGCTACAGCCAACAAGCTGTCACCTCGGGTGCAATTCCTACACAGACAACCCACCGGGCTGTCCCAGACTCACATGCACCACCTCCAGGAAGACCAAAAAAAAAATTCATCCCTTGTCACTTTATAGACTACAAAAGCAAAACTGATGGCAAACACAGATTTTATGACATAAAATCTTAGATAGAAGTGATGCTTCTGAACTGTGGTGTCGGAGAAGACTCTTGAGAATCCCCTGGATGGCAAGGAGATCAAACCAGTCAATCCTAAAGGAAATCAGCCCTGAATATTCATTGGAAGGATTGATGCTAAAGCTCCAATAATTTGGCCACCTGATGCGAAGAACTGACTCATTGGAAAAGACCCTGATGCTGGGAAAGACTGAGGGTGAGAGGAGAAGGGGATGACAGAGGATGAGATGGTTGGATGGCATCATTCATTGACTCGATGGACATGAGTTTGAGTAAACTTCGGGAGTTGGTGATGAACAGAGAAGCCTGGTGTGCTGCAGTCCATGGGGTTGCAGACAGTCAGACACAACTGAGCGACTGAACTGAACTACTGTCTTACGTCTGCTCAGCTTACTGTTCTACTAAACCTGCCGAAGTGGGACAGCTGAGCTCAGTCACCCAGACAAGCCGCCGTGTGTACCCTCTAAGCAGACAACAGTGCCCCCACGTTCCTCACACGAGAGGCCAGGCAGGGGGCTGCTTGTTTATCATCCTAGCATGCCCATGATTTCACGGAAGTGATGTCAATTCGTTTCCCAATTAGATAAAAATTATGTCAAGCCCATTCTGTGAACTCTAATCGTTTTAAAATTGTATTTTCCCAGGAAACTCTGGCAAGACCAGTAATTCTGAAACATCTTTGTTTAAATACAGGGGTAAAACAAAACACCATCTTTCTCATACCACTGTTGCAAGGATAAGGTGTCATTTTCTTCCATTCTGGGTTCAAAAATCAGTACTGGGTTCAAAGTTACGTGGCTTGAGCTGTAATTGCAATTCTGCTACTGCATTATAAGGAACCGTGCGCCATCAGTGAGTCATGACCACAGAAAATTCTCAAACAGCCCCAACAAGAACGTCTTCTTGCCCTTACAAATGCCACGGGTCTCAGAAGTGGACCCCACTACCCATGACCCCCATGCCATGAAGCACGAGAAAGGGAGCACAGGGGACCAGAAGCTCCCCCCACTATCCCCCCTGAAACGGGGTGCAGGTACCTGCCGTCCCCTCTGTCCCATCCTGTTTCCCATCACACTTCCCAGCGAGGGCTCCGGACTAGATTGCTTCAAACTCTACCACCAGATAACCTTCTGTCACAGCTAACACTAAACTAATGCAGTTATTTCAGCTTTTGAAAGGGAATCTTGAGAAGATGGGAGACAATAAAAAGTAGTTAAAAGAAAAATGAAAAAGCATGACTACTGAGACCACTCTTCCCCCCAACCATGACCCCCAACTTCACCCGCCCACAATGAGGAATCCCAGAGAGCGCTTGCTGCGAGGCGCAGTGAGGCCCAGCTCCAGACAAGGTCACTGCACTGCACACGAATGCTGATTACACAGCACCCACTCAAGGGCATGGCAGCCCACCCCAGTGCTCCTGCCTGGAGACCCATGGACAGAGGAGCCTGGCAGGTACAGGTAACAGTCCTTGGGTCGCAAAGACTCGGACACTACTGAGCGACACAGAAGCACACGTGTACACACGTTCAGAGATAACACTGCTTACAATCCTTATTACTCCCGGAGAGTCTTGGAGGCTGCCTGCTACTTCGGCTTTCTCTGAATCACACCCCTTAGGAAGAGCACCCTGAGACTCTGGGACCTACACAGAAGGACTGATTCCCATGGTAACAAGTCTAGTTTCCATGCTTTCTGTTATGTACACACATGCATGCAAAGTCACTTCAGTCCTGTCCAACTCTTTGCAACCCTATGGCTCCTCTGTCCATGGGATTTCCCAGGCAAGAATAGTGGAGTGGGTTGCTGTGTCCTTCTCCAGGTTATCTTCCCGACCCAGGGATCGAACCGGCGTCTTTTATATCCCCTGCGTTGGCAGGCAGGTTCTTTACAACTAGCGCCACCTGGGATGCTGATGCTTTCCAACAGCCCCTAAATAAGAAAGCACATTTGTTTAACATGCTAACTGCCTTTAAAGAAAAGGCTTCTTGAAACATACACAGGTTCTAAAACAGGACAATGTGTTTACTTAGAACTGCTATCGAAACAGAGTAAGAGGAACAGCAAAAAGGTGGCCCTGGAACACGGCCTGCACACACAGCAACACGAACCAGAAAAGGGCCGCTCACAGCAACTTCACAGCAGAGAGACAGAAGCCTCGGTGTCTGAGCGTTTAAAAGAAAAAGAAAGAAAACAGATAAGTCAGTCTTTATCAGAGTGAAAGGCAACAGAATTAAAGTATTTTCAATGTTCCCAATAGAGACGCATAGGCCAGCTTTTCTTAAAATTCCTTCCTCACTGTCGTCAAGCCCTGACTACGCCGATGAAAACAAGAGCTACGACTGGCCAACTAGCTGGCAGGGCTAGTCTCTTCCTGAATGCCTTATTGCAGTTTTTGTTCTTTTACCCTAATTTCACCACTAGTCCATCCCAGACACCTGGCTACCTTTCTGTACTAAAAGCTGATTTTTTCCCAGTTAGTTTGATTTTTATTTATTAAAAAATTCCAAAAGCACCAAAGCATCACCACTCCTGAATAGCAGGGTGAGAGGCACGCCTTGTCCCAGCAGTGAAATCCAACACCGCAGTAGCCATTGCTCTACCACGACCCCAGATCCAATAAAATGCTACCCCAATCTCCCTCTCCTCAAAACTTAGAACAGAACAGTATGTGTTCAGTGTCAAACAATGACAGCAAGACTGACCACAAGCGCTCTTTAAAATGATGTGGGGATTTACTCTATTCCAGAAGTCAAGCAATGAGTGGGCTTCCTCCACTGGAGGAGACCCAGGACAAAACAGGGGTCTGAGCAGTACACTGTGGCAACAGAGCGCTCACATTGTTTTGATTACGACACACGCAGGATTCAAAAAGGGCCTTTCCCATCACCCTGGCTTGGCCTTCAGTCACACAATACCAGGAGCGGTGACAGAATACAAGTGGGTGGCATTCAGGAAGGCCACCTCAGGAAACCCTGCCATCGCCTTACGGAAAGAGAGTGCCAACAGGTCTTGTCTGGGAAGCACTGGTTCCAACGAGACGCTCCCAGACAACTCACCTCACAGCTAAGCAGGATGGAAAAAACTCCACGGCCTAAAGTCAACCTGTCACTCAGCAGCCTAGCAAGCTGCCAGGTTCCATGTGCCATGATTTTACTACTCCACCATTACAGCGAAGACGCAAAAAGAATAATAGGTTCTCCTCTTCCTCATCTCCTTACTTCAAACAAATACAAGCAGAACATGGTCAATTCACTCATGTTTAAGAAATTAACAAGAGAGGCTGTGGAATGCTGCTACCACAGCCACAACCCTTGAGATAAAATATAAACAGTAACCAAATGCTTGTTCCGAAATGGTCTTCACTGGCTGATGCCATCTGAGTCACACTAACCCTGTCAAAAAGAGACATCAGACTCAGACAGGGGCAAGTTTCCCTCCAGGCTTCAGGGATCCACTTGATAACCACCCAGGAGGAGGAACACCGGATGCACGGCAACTCTGCCTGTGTTGTCTGCCTGCCGCCACGCAGGCCACCGGCCCGGGCCTTGGGAGGCTCCGAGCCAGAGAAACAGCGCGACGGGCAGCAAGCACACAGATTCACGCTGCTTCCTCTGTAAACAGCAGCCACATTTCAGCAAGATCATCCAAGCCTGCTTCTGCTCTCCTGCTTGGATAGAAAGACAGATGCTCCCAGAAAAACCTGTATATCCAGCTCTACACACAGCCCAGCAAACAGCAGAAACCAGATCGCAGCCCTGGTCTTGTCTACAGGGCACAGACTAACGAAGGCACCTTGCCAATTATGTTATGCAGCATATAAAGGAGCAGAAAAATGAATCCATAAACCCAACCAGGGTAACTGCCGTTAGGGGCCCAGCCTGAGAAGCACAAGCCGCCGCGAGCAAGCACATCCATTTCAGAAACAAGGCCGGGCCCAGAACGGCATCCAACCCAGCAGAACCGGCAACTCACCGTTCACGGCCTTCAGGCTCCCAGGAATGCCTTCCCCGTGCTGTCTCTTCTGGGCGTTCTTGAACTCCTTCAGAGACAAATAAAGGACTTTACGTACCACCCTTTCTTCTGACCACGGAATCCCATCACTGTCATCCTGGGGAAAGAAGGAAGAACGGGGAGAGGAGCATTACTTCAAAGAAAGCAAGCAAATGTTCAAGACTCAGAATAAACTTAAAAAAAAAAAAAAAAATCCCAAGCAAGTATTACGTGACTGAGACCCGGTTCCGGAGGTGAGAACTACATCCAGTAGAGAGAGGGCGCTGGTCCATCCTGGAGGGCCACCCCTCAGGCTGTAATGGGACTGGAGGAGCATCTCCCTTCACACGCCCCGTGCCCAAACCCTGTCATTAACTGGTAATACTGAAGTTTTATAATCTTGGCAAAGTTTAGAAAAGAGCGTTACAGCAGCCACAACAGGAAGGGTAACGCATCACTGTACTGGAGCTCTTTAAAGTGAGCAATTCCAGAGCGCAGGCACCTCACAAACACGCGCCACACTCTTTGGGAAATGCTGCTGTTGGGAGTGGGTGCTGCTTTCAGGGAATTTACCATTCAGTCAGAAGAAATGAAACTGGATCTGCACTGGCCTTTTAAGGGAATAAAACACACACACACACACACACACACACACACACACACAAAAGTGAGAGGCAAAGAGACCACTGCAGAAAAAGGGCAATGGATCTTGGTGGAATAGCAAATGGGGTGGCAGGGGGTGGTTTTTCAAAGAAGAATACAGACAGTAACAGGTCTTGAAGGTCTCATTTAAGAGTGCTGCCCCAGTCTGTTTTATCAGATCCAGTGTAAGCGCTTGAGAGCAGTGACCAAGACGGGGGGCGGGCTGGGAGGACGGGGGAACCAAGAACCAGCAGCCCACCCAGGGACCATTCCAGCAATTCCAAGAGCAAAGATAGAGTGCAGACTAGCGGGAGAGGGCAGGACCGGGGCCCAGTCAAGACGGAGTGGCTGGAGATGGCTGATACGGTGCGCCAACTGAGTTAACTCTTTTAGGGAACTAGCAAGAAGACTCTCAAGGTTTAAAGAGCTGCTTCCCACAGCCTGAGACCCTCACAGGTTCTCTCCTGTGGACATCTGCCTACAGTGGACATCTGATCTCCTGTGGACATCTGCTAATTTGAGTAGTCCTTATAGTCACACACCTACTTCAAGACTTCATTTTTCTAAGAGTTCAGTTTAGAGATAGAAGGATTATGGGCTTCTGGGTACTTGGGGCCTTAAGCAAGTAAGTAAAACCTTAACACCCCAGTGACTTCAGGAGATGGGGACGGACAGGGAAGCCTGGCATGCTGCAGTCCGTGGGGCTGCAAAGCGTCAGAAACGACGGAGCAACCGAACAACAGCAACGCGGGGTTCTGGTTCTTCAGGTTCCTTTTGTTCAAACAGGAGGCAAATATGTCAGGGTCGGGCTGGCGCTGCCGCACGCCACACCCTACAGAGCTGGTTTTCACTCCCTGCCACTGCTGGTCACTAAAGCCTCCTCCCGCGGAGATAAGGGAGGTAGATTATCCAAGATATTCTCCAGCTCGTAAATTCCTAAACTCTGCATAAACACACACTGCATCTTAGAAATCCAACCGCACAGTCTCTAAGCCCCACATAACGGAAGCTGTGCTCCTGTTAATCTTCCAGGATTTCCTAGAATGACAGTGATTCTCCATCTTCTTTAAGAAGGGGAAGAGAAGGCCTGGGAGCAAAGAGCCAGGATTTCCACCTTTCCTGGGGTGCCCTTTGTGCCTCACACCTGCTGAGACTTCCATTACCTCCAGGAAAAGAAGACACACCCTCTCCCCCCAGTGACTCTCCTGAAAGCACCAAGGTATCTACAGACCAGGGTGGTGCTCAAGTTCACACATGAAGACTGCAAGTGGCCAGCAGACGCTGCCTCCACACGACAGGAGGAGCGCACGCAGCTTCTCAACCACCACTCTGCAAGTCACCAGAGGCTGGCCAACTACATGGCTGAAAACCAGGAAAACCAAGTGCTCCGACCAGACCCCACTTGAAGAGCCCAAGGAACCAACCTGCCAAAAAGGCCAATGATTCAGCTACACAAGAGGTGAAAAGCACAATGAATTCACTCTTGGCAGCAAACAAGTCCCCTGAGTGTGCGTGAACGTGCCTCTAGCATACTGGTTTCAACTGAGTGACAGTCTCAGCCTTGGGAAGAGTCCCTGCTCATGGGCTGAAGTCCACCTTCTAGGACACAGTGAAGGCTGCCAGACAGAATGGTCTTCACCACCCCAGGTTCCTAGCCTCAGCAATTAGGTCTCCACCACAAACCAGGCCATGATTACAAACGATTATGTCCTACATACACACAGTTTATGAACTGTAAAGCCCCAAAAATAGCTTTCAATGTAAAATTCCTATGACGATTTACTGCTTCCTCTTCAGACTACAGTCTTCATTCTGACTTCAGGCCTTCCAAAAAGAGAATTAAACACCCTGAAGACTGATGTCTAATTAAAACAGACAGACCTTTCGAGAGGAAAACTTCTGCAAAGGAAGACACATTTAACGTTCACTTATTAACAGCAGCAGCTCTGTGACACCTACCTGGATAGTGTGTTAGTTGTTCAGTCGTGTCCAACTTTCTACAGCCCCATGGACTTGTAAGCCTGCCAGGCTCCTTTGTCCATGGGATTCTCCAGGCAAGAATACTGGAGTTTGGGTGCCATTCCCTTCTCCAAGGGATCTTCCCAACCCAGGGATCAAACCTGGGTCTCCTGCACTGCAGGCAGATTCTTTACTTTCTGAGCCACCAGGGAAGCCCAGTAAGATACTTATAAATAAAGGAGAAAGAAACCTACAACTCAGAATACAGGGTTTCAAGTTCTAGACATTAAAAATAAAAAAGACACACACACACACGAGTTCTTTTATAATCTAGAGTGCTGGTCAAGACTTGCCACCTCCCTCAATGTTGATGCAAGACACAAACCTAAGAGGTAAGAAGTCGACTCTGCTCTGTTTCCAAAAGCTCAGCAGGTTAAGTAATGATTTAGAAATTAGAAATCAAACTGCCGTTCATAGCTGCAGAGTCGAGATGAACCCCCACATTCAGTGCACACCCCTCTCTAGTGGGAGGCTGGCAAGGTGGGCCAGCAGCCAGCCACAAGGCACATAGGGCCCTGCAAGCTGGGTGTCGTGGGAAGCTGGGAAGAAGAAGGTACTTCAGGGGCCTAACACTTGTCTTCTCATAGTTCTGACCAATCCAAGTTCTACTGAGTGCTCTAGAACATAGCCTAGGCCTAACTCTCTCATTAGAAGTCAAGAACTCCAAAGGCAAATCCCACCCCCGCCCCAAGAGCTTCCAGGACCTTTTAAGTCCAGCCCTTCCGTTTTCTTTTCCCCTTTTCAGTAGCTGTCTTATTTAACCAGCCATAGAGTCATTTCTCCTGCTCCTCACAGTGTTATCCCAGCACCTGTGACTGGGCGAGCTCAGGACGCTGACAACTGGACCGCCTCAGCATCCTGCCTCCCAACTTACCCACACACACCCAGCCTGTCGGTGCCGAATTTCCAGGATGGGTTAAGTGAAGGGCCTGAAATCACTCCAGTTTCCTTGACTGAAAACACACTATCCCTGTAAAAAGGCCCCACAGTGACGACTCCAACAGGGCCGGGCAACACCTCGCATTCTCAGTGGTAAGCTTGTCATCGACCTAACACCCGCACACCACCCCTCTGCCACCAGCGAGCTCCCTGTGAAGACAGCGCCCATCTCCAAGTCCACGTGGCCTTACAGAGCCCAAATCCGCTGCCCCACAGTCCCTTCACCTCAGTTAAATGCTACACAGATTCCTTCACAGAACAGCCCTCTGAGTTCTTTGTTCCTCTCCCTGCCACCCATCTCTGTGGGCTCCTTCTCCTCTGTGTCTCCCAGGAGCCCCTCATTCTATCTCCTTCCACCTCTCTATTCACTTATTCAGACCCAAATGACTATCATCAAATCAACTGAAAAGCCAATGGTGCCTCAGTGTTCAAAATACTCACGATCCCCTGTTGACCTTCGTGGGCCTAGAGGCTCTCCCGCTTCTCAGAGGGAATCGCCCGGGATCTGCACTGCAGCGCTGAGAGCAGAGAGCAAGCCCTTCTCCACGAAAGCAAGCTTCCTCCACCACGCCCAGCCCCGGTCCGTTTGCTTTACTGGTCAGCTTAATAAAGGCAGATACAGGAGGAGTCACACCACTGATCCAGCGTCCAGCAGTCTCACTCGGATGCAAATTCAGCTGCCCAGAGTGTGTGGCCAGTTCTGGTGAGCAGCATTAATGATTTAAAAACAGCTCCTGTCATTTGGGGTTTCCATGGTAAAACCTCTAGGTTAACAGACCATCTAAATCTTAAGAATCAACTCCCAGATGACACACCACCCGTCCTCATTCCTACCCCATGATCTCTTACTGATTTCTTCCAAGCCCCCCCAAAATGCTCTGCAAACACTGAAATTAAAAAAAAAAAAAAACTAGATCTGCTGGCAGATGGAGGAGGGGGGCAGTCATCACATAGATCTGCTTTGATACTGACTTCAAAAAATCACTTTCTTTGGCAAATGGAAGACTAAGTAATAAGATCTTTGAAAGTACAAGTGACAGGGCTTTGTTTTCATTTGCAAAACATCTACCATTCTTTGAAAAAAGTTTTAAAACGGCAAGGGCTCAGGCATTAAAGTTGAATGTATCTCGTCATAATCTTTTCAATGAAAGGAAAAATGACAGCATAACCTCTAGCTGCTCCAAGCTTTGTAACAGACATGTAAGAAAAGGGGGCACAGAAAGTAAGCGCGTGAAGACACCACACACCGGGCGGCAGACGGCACCGCCGAAGGCTCTGCAAAGCCCACAGCCCAGCCTGGAGACCCAGCAGTGCTCCGACCACCGCCAGTGCCTCAACCACTCGGCAGCCTGCAGAAACGCGGCTCATTTTAAGACTCCCTGGTGATGACCGTGCATGTGAAAGTTTCAGAAGCCCTGCTGTACAGACGAGCCCCACGCTGCCCATTTCACGTCACTTTCTACCTTCCGTCGGAAAACAAGCAAAGATGAAGATGAGGTGAAACCCTAGATGAATGCTTCTAACAACCATCTAACTGTTGCCATTTCTACTGTCAGAAATAAGAAGTCTATATTAATATACTCTGAAAAATCTTTCCTTTGACTTCTTTTAACTGAACGAAAAACAAGTGACCAAATAGCAAGAATGAAATCAACAAAAAAGTTAAGACACTGAGAAGTGGTTAGTTCCTTGAATCAGTGTGACATGATCTCTCAAGCTCTCATTCCCTGATTACGCAAGTTGGGACGACTTCCCTTTAAAGGTGACACAGAATTAAACACAAATGTGAATAATATCCCAGAAGAGGACCAGCATATGCAATAAGATCATTTCTATTTCTCTGCATCATCTGAAAGTTGGCATACATTTCAGCAGCCACATCACCCAGTAGGATCTCATTAAGCTTGCAGTTAACCATATCCTCCCAAGGACTATTTGTTGGGTGAACGGGTGTACCCCCCCCCATTCAGTTCAGTTCAGTCGCTCAGTCGTGTCTGACTCTTTGCAACCCCACGAATCGCAGCACGCCAGGCCTCCCTGTCCATCACCAACTCCTGGAGTTCACTCAGACTTAAGTCCATCGAGTTGGTGATGCCATCCAGCCATCTCATCCTCTGTCGTCCCCTTCTCCTCCTGCCCCCAATCCCTCCCAGCATCAGAGTCTTTTCCAATGAGTCAACTCTTCACATGAGGTGGCCAACATACTGGAGTTTCAGCTTCAGCATCATTCCTTCCAAAGAACACCCAGGGCCACAAAACCCAAAGGAAGGCCCCAAACCGACAAAACTCACGGCTCCCAGTTGCGAATTATTTTTCTACGATTTTTCTCCCAACCTCTAAGGTCAAAAACCAAAACCAACACAGGGAGACATATAAGAACATGAGATGCTTTCTTCCTTAGCCAGGTTTATGAAGAAGATACATGATCTGTTGGGTTGCAGACTGCCACGTCTCCTACAAACTCAGCCTCATGGAGAAGGGCTGGGGCTGCGGACACGGGCATGCATGACTATTTTAAATGTACTAGAGTGCCTACCCCAACTTCCACTGATGATGTAAATTCTTATCAATGTCAGTTTCAATAAAGCCCCCAAAGGGCCTTAATATAAAATGAATTTGTTAACAATTCAAATTTTCTTCTCTCCATGGCCCTCGCTTCAAAACCCTGGACTACTGAATTAACATGTTCTAACTGCACCAATAGTTCTTCTAATTGACTGTCTCAAAACTGATCAAGTTGTTGATACAGAAAAGCCATGTCGTCCACTCAGCCACAGGCCGGGGCAGAGTCTTCCAACCCTCTTCCAAGCACTCAAACACTGGAGTGCAAGCAATAGGGGTTTCCAAGTCAGTCAGTCCTGGTCGGTTTCCGGTGCCAGGTTCTATGGAAGCCCATTTCTGATCAATTTAAACACAGACACACACACACATTTTCTAACAATTACAACTATATAAAAATGAAACCAGTCCCCATGGAAGAGAGTTAACTTCCCACTACTTGTGGGCAAACTGAATTAAGAGCCTCATCCATTATGAGTGACCAAGTAATTCATCATCGCAGCCAAGGGCACTGTTAATACGGTTGACGGAATAACTGGTAGAAACTGGGGCAAAGGTCAACCAGGGACTAGGTTCCTTCCAGCAAAGGTCTTCACTACCCTGCAGATTATTTTTAACATCACCACCACAGAAAATAAAACCAGTATCCAAGACACATAAGTTTTACGTTTAAGTCCAGGACCTCCCACCAACATTTCAAATGTCAATTGGCTTGGGGGGATTGGAGGGCTGAGACATGTGCACACACTACCATGTTCCACAGGAAACACTTCTGCTTCCATGGCGAGAGAGCAGCCAGTCAAATGCTCCCGTCAGAGCTTCTGGCAAGTAAACCAAGCAGATAGGGGCATGCAGGATGCATGCATGTTCACAGGCAGAAAGCCCTACTCCTGGCATGACATCCCTTCATTAAAACTGACACAGGAGTTAAGACAATTAAGTGGATTACAGCAGCCACCGGATGAGTTACCAACACCACCACGTGCATATATTCCATCTCCATTCATTTTGCAAAGGGTCTGAGCGAGGAGCAATTCATGACTTTCCACCTCCTTTAAAAAAGAAAGAAAGAAAGAAAGAAAAGTGATGCCCAGCTTCAGTGCTCAGTTCCACGCTGCGTTGGAGTAACCGGAAATGTCACATGGGGGGTGGGGGACAGGGGACTGATGACTGAAAAGATATTACCAATAACAAAGCTGTGGAAGACTGGCTCCAGGAGGGAGGTGGAAAGAAAATTCACAGCCCTTTCCTCCTTCCAGGGAAGAATGTCTGGAAACCTCTACATAAATGCCTTTTATTTTCAAGAGCCCAGGTTTTGCATATACCTGCTGTTAAATCACCCTACTTAATGCAATTTGTTGCTGTCTGAAATATCAGCCTCTTCCATCAACAGTTTGAGAGAACAATGAAAGCATCCAAAATAATAACAGTAATAATTTGTTAGGGATGTTGATTCTTGGCACTGATTCCACACAAACAAGGATTTAAAGAGCCAGAGAGAGAGAAAATATTAAAAGAGAAAGAGGTTAAAACTGTTTCTTCTGCTTTTAACAAAATATTTTCTCCACTGGAAATCAACTCAATGTCTCAAATCAACTCAATCTTCATTTTTAATTTCATAAAATGGTTCATCTGTCAATCTCAAAGAGAAATGGGGGAACATTCACACCTGGAAATCTGAAGCCACTGACTTACTGAACTGGAGAATGACGCTCCTTTGGTTTTAAATTAAAAGCACTTCAAGCAGCAATTTTCCTCCGAAAGACAAGCTTCCAGGGATAAAGTAAACGGACTGAAAATGCTTATGCAAGGAGAGTTTTACTTCTTCCAAACTCCCATTAAATAATGTGTACTTATCTTTGATTACCGCCTATTTAAAAAAAATAAAATAAAAAGCTACAGCCGAAATTGGATTAAGAACTTCTGCTGAAAACGATTTATTGCATAACACAACTCTGACAGCCTGAATCTCCGGCCACCAACTGAGCCTTTATAAAAATCTGCTGGGCAGCTGCCAAGTCAGCTTTTTTGCATCTGAGCATGTCAGACCCCGCCGTTGCCAAGGCAGCGGCAGCCCACGTTCACGGTTAAGCGGTGCAGGCAGGGGCCAGCAGTGAGGGCCACGCCACTCAGCATCCACCCCTTCAACTCCTGGTCTGACAGTCTGCTGTCCCAACATAATCAAAAAGGACTCGCGGTCCCAAGGGCGCTATCTCCAAGAAACTGGCAGAAATAGGACTGGCGATCTCCCTTCGGTGGAGGAAATAGGGGAGAAATTAAGTCAAATTACAAATAAATACTTGACATGGGTCTTGGAAAGAGAAACCAGAATGAGGGACGATTCTGTGTCAGCAATGCCAACGAGCAACTCCCAACAGCCTCATCTGGGAATAAATCATTAACAACTAGGTTCCCAAGGGCATTCTGACTGATTGGGATCTTTTCATCCTTACAGCCTTTTTATGTTAATAAGAATATCCCCAAACCCCCCAAATGGCATATTCTAAGCTGCACTATCCGACAGCGTAGTCACCAGCCACATGTGGGTATTTACGACTGACTTAATTAAAATTAAAAATTAAGTTCCTTAAGTTGTACTGGACACATTTCAAGAACTCATCAGCCATGTGCTTCTCAAAATGGACACCCCGGCTAAAGAATGTTTTCATCCCTCCTGTTCTAGATCGGCACTGATAATGAATTGGACGGAGTTTTTCAATTGGCTGTGTTCCTTGCTAACTCATTTCATTATGGCCCTAAGACTCTTCAAAACAGGTACAAGAAAATTCTGGAACATGAGAATACCCTGCACAAGAAAATCAGAGTCTAAAGTAGGTAAGAACTGACATTTACCCATATAACTCTCAGGAAGTGGTTCCAACTTGTTCTGCCACATCTTACCTTTCAAATTTGCAGGGAATGTACATGAAATTCAGAGGATGAAATACAAGATTCTTCAGTCTACGAGGAAGCCCTAAAGACACGCACTGCTTTAATATGCCTTCGAATCATGTTCTAAATTATTTCCCTGCAAAATAACTCCTCTGGGTTTAAGAGCAGACAAAAACCAGCACCCCACCAGCTAGTCTCCCAATACCAACGGGTGGCCCAAACTTCTGAGAATGACCACTGCCCCGCCTCCTGCCAGGACCAGTCAAGGTTACGGGCCTCTGA
Organism: Bos mutus; assembly: GCF_027580195.1. Lineage (NCBI taxonomy): Eukaryota > Metazoa > Chordata > Mammalia > Artiodactyla > Bovidae > Bos > Bos mutus. The sequence goes on along the minus strand of NC_091639.1, from coordinate 10,807,730 downwards.
GCCAGGCCAAGGGCTAGGATGACTTTTATACTTCTGTTTCTCCCCCCAGGCCCTGGGACACTGCTGGGTGACGTGATGAGCTCTGTCAATACCTGACTGACTGACTTGACTTGCTGGCTTTTTCTGGCTCAGAAAGAACCTCCACCCAGGAAATAAGCATGAGCGTCCACACTTTCCCAGGGGACTGGCTGTCTGGTCACGCTACACTGTAAAACCTGTTAAGGGGTGGGTGTGGGGGGCCATTTTATGAAAATTTTCAAGTTACAGTAAAGTACACAAATAAACTTTGTCTTTGGATTTAATATCAATGAACACCCAATCACGTTTGTTCTTTCCCTCCTTTCCTCATATCCTCCAGCGGTCCCCTGAGTTAAGGACCATCAGTTTGTACCTTGTCATTACAGGAACGGACCTCCAGAAATAATTTTAATGCCTGTCACCCCTCCAAACAGCGCTTCCCACTAATGGAAAATGCAGACCAGCGTGTGGCAGGTCACACACTACTGTTTCTCGCGCCTCTGTCCTCCACGTTTGATAACTCCACGTTTCAACCATTTCCAAATGATGCACAGGACGTTCAGACAGACTTGTCTGTGTGACTCCAGAGGCTTTGCCAGGTCTGTTTCATCTTCGTGTTTCCAGCCTTTAGGGCTGAGTCTAGTACACAACAGCAATATTCAAAAATACTTCTTCAATGGAGTGAACACGTTAACAGCAGTCAGGAGGTAAGAGGCCTGGATTTTGGTTATGGAATTCTGTTTCCCTGTGTACAAACAGATGAACACAGAGTTGCCACCAACCTGAGAAATCTATGAGAAAAAACACTGGAGCTTAACAAACCACACATGTGGGTTCCACCCACAAAGTTTCTCCCAGGTGATGCTGCTGGTCAGAGAACAGACTGAGAACCACAGGTATACAGCCTGCAAGGGACCTGACTCCCACCTTGCCTGCATGAAGACTGTTCTCACTGCCAGAAAATACATTATAACTGCCAAACCTAAGGCAAATCATTAGAAACCTGACTCCTGGCTGGTTTTTCTGTTTCCTCTCCCCCAAAACCTTCACTTCGTGGCAAATAGATGGGGAAACAATGGAAACAGTGAGAGACTTTATTTTGGGGGGCTTCAACTGCAGCTGGTGACTGCAGACATGAAATTAAAAGATGCTTGCTCCTTGGAAGAAAAGCTATGACCAACCTAGACAGCATATTATAAAGCAGAGACATTACTCAGCCAACAAAGGTCTGCCTAGTCAAAGCTATGGTTTTTCCAGTAGGCATGTATGGATGTGAGAGCTGGACTGTAAATATAAAGAAAGCTGAGTCAAAGAATTAATGCTTTTGAACCGTGGTGTTGGAGAAAATTCTTAGGAGTCCCTTGGACTGCAAGGAGATCCAACCACTCAATCCTAAAGGAAATCAGTCCTGAGTATTCATTGAAAGGACTGATGCTGAGGCCGAAACTCCAGTACTTTGGCCACCTGATGTGAAGAACTGACTCACTGGAAAAGACCTTGATGCTGGGAAAGATTGAAGGTGGGAGGAGAAGGGGATGACAGAGGATGAGACAGTTGAATGGCATCACTGATTCGATGGACATGAGTTTGAGCAAGCTCTGGGAGTTGGTGATGGACAGGGAAGCCTGGTGTGCTGCAGTCCAAGAGTCAAACATGACTGAGCAACTGAACTGAAAACTTTCAACTCTGATTCCTCTGCCCTTCCCAATCTCTGATTATGATGGAAATAAAAACTGCATCAACTTACATTCTAAAACCATCAATCCTTGGGGCTCCTTTCAAAGTTCAAAAGCCTCTGAGGCTCCCAGTGGCTACTACAGAGGGCATTTCCAAATTTCCTAGCATGACCTACAAAATGATCATCAACCCAACTTAGCATAGAGTTGTTAAGTCCTTGTCCCGCTAGTGCTCCCAACCCCTGCCCCCGGAACTGACCAGCGATAAGCATCTCACACAGAGGCAACAGCTCTCATTTTGCAGCCCCATCTCAAAACAGACACCAGCAAACAGAAGTACTGGTGTTTATTAACTGAATATTAATCATGACTTCAACAATAACTCACCAGTAAATAAAGAACAGACTGAATACATACAAATAAAAGTACAACCTCAAACCTCTAATACCAAGAAATACATAAACAATTAGGCTCAATTTATCAACTCTGTCTTAGTATCCACCACCCCAGCTCTTGGTCTTTATAATGCAAAGAATGCATGATCTATGTGTCCAGGACCCTTAGTACAAGATGTCAGTTTCATTCAAACTGAGATATTTACTACCAGTGAACTCAGTTCCTAGTCCAATGACAAGATTTAACCATATCACTATTTCACAATGATTTCTGAAGATCACAACTATTTCTGCCACCTAAACAAAACCAGAAACCTTCACTGGCTCCCTCATTTCTTTCATGCAAAATGAGATTTCCTGCAGTTTTTTTTAGCTCCATAAAAATAGCCTGATAGATGAGTGAATGATTCAATGAAAAGATTCATGCTTACCTACAGACCGACAGAGCTCCTCCAAAGTTATGAGGGCTGACCCCCTAAAAGGCGATATAAGCAGTTTCATTTTCAAGCACAGCTGTTAGGAATAGCAAATATGGCCTTCTAGAAGTAACATCACAGTCCTTCCTATGTTGGCATGTCACAGTGATCAGAGAAAACCCATGTTGTGAGCGCAGTGGATGTGAAGTAAAAGTTTACCATTTACACTTCATATGATGTGTGTGAAAGAATAAAGCAGAAGAGGGAAGATGACAATTTTACTCCAAATGGGAAAACACAGAAAAGTTTTGAAGAAAGAAGTAACAGAATTTGATTTCTATTTTTAAAAGCTCACACAGGTTGCTGGGTTGAGATTAAAACAGGAGACTGGGGGTGGGAGGATGGGTGCGGAGATAAAGGAAGGTGGGACGACTGCCCACAAGAAGTGAGGACGGAGGCGGCAGCAAGAGGCAGTGAGGACTAAACCAACCGAGAACCGAGTACAATGTGAGAAACCAGGAATAAACAAAAGGTGACCCCAAGTTTTCATCTCAGGGCATTTCCTTTCCTTTCTGGAGGAAAAAAGGAGGCACTTCTGAGAACAGTGTTTTGGAGCAGAAAGTAGGGAGGAAGGAACCAAGAGCTTCATTCTTACACTCAGCTAGAGGTGTCCACACAGACCCTGGGCGAGAGGTCCAAGTTCAGGCTGCGTGTCAAAGCCAGAGATCTGAATACAGCTTGTAGTTAAACATCAAACCTAGACTCCAGTCTTATCAAAAGGGCAGAAAAACACAGTTCACATCTTGGCTGAAAGTAAGGGGTGAAGTCAGGTAAAGGCTGCCTGACCTGGACAAGTCATTTTATGGCCAGTAGGGTTTTCAGAGACTTAGGAAAAATGATGCTTCCAAATAAACAGTGAATGAAGGCAGAGAACGGAACATGGGAGGAAGAAAAGGGATGTTTCGCGTACTCCAGAGGCTTTCTAGAAACATCTGCACTGGATGATGCCCTGTGTTAACTTCAATAATCTAGCAGCGGAGACTCAGAAACCCACTGCTCAGCATGGGCCACACTGCAGGCCCAGGGCTGCTGCTGGTGAGAAAGTTCTATGTATGTAGCCACACGAAGTCGTAACTCACTCACACACATGTGCAGATGCCCCTTCTTATATTTAGCTTCACATGCAAATGAGGAAGTGATGACACCCAGCCCTAAGCAGGCTGAGGCCCGCTCTCCCAGGTAAGTGTTCAAGCGGTGATGAGTCAGAGAGGGTTGCACACGGGTGAGCTCTCAGGTGAAATCATGCAAGGATCCAGAGAAGCTTCTTTGAAATGCCCCAAAGACTCGGAGGAAAAACACAGAAAATAATTCCTTCTACGTGGTCAACTCTATTTTCTATCAGATCCACCACCTGTGAGTCACAGCCCACTGCCAGACCTACACTGTGCTTTTCCTCTTCAAATTCTTAGTTTCTCTCCTGAAAAGCACTCTGAACGGGGGTTCCTGGAAACCTACATTTCCACCCTCCTAACCAGCGCTCCACCGCTACTGCTGGTGGACTGCCGTTCAGCTCTGGGCAGCACAGGAGCTCAGCCACCCTGGAAATCCCTAGGAAGCTTTATCGAGGACAGACCTCAGCACCAAGCTCTGAGTCAATGCCAGGGTAGGGCTGGGGGTCAGCGATTTTGGTGAACTCAGCGTGGGCACCACCCATCCATCGACCCTCCCATCTTTGATGGACTTGGTCTCACTGCATTAAAATCACCCATTTCCTAACAACTTCCTAACAGCAAGCCTGGCACATTAGGAGCTTACTAAGCAACTGTTGAGGAAATGAAGCTTAAAAAAGGAAAAAACCATGTAACTAAGGAAACCAGGTTAACTATTTAAATAGAACACACAGTATGTTCAAATACACTTATTTTCTTGACATTAACCCTCTAAAATTGAGGATTCGGTATTCTCTAAAATCGAGAAAAAGTTTTAGCTGAAACTAAAGCTTTCTTTTCTCGTAAACACAAACTGAACCCATACTACCTGCAAGGAACTGAATCACTGAATAAACCATTCAGAGTTTCCCTGCCTCCAACTGAAGAGGAAAACCAACCCTGCATGTCTATGAGTCAGAGCCAAGTTCTGATTTGCCAATAAAACACTCAAAATATTATCTCAGTAAAAGTATCAGGAAACTAGGTTATGGCTGCTCACTGATTTAACCACATCAGGAGGGAGAGTCTGAAGAAGCAGATCATCTTTAACCCAAAACCCCATCATCGGGAGGATGTGTCCAGCTCTTTGCGATACCATGGACTATATGGTATCCTCCAGGCCAGAATACTGGAGTGGGTAGCTGTTCGCTTCTCCAGGGGATCTTCCCAACACAAGGATTGAGCCCAGGTTCTCCTGCATTGCAGGTAGATTCTTTACCAGCTGAGCTGCCAGGGAGGCCTAAAAACTGAGAAGGGAAAAGCCTTTGTATGTTCTATTTCTCCTTGACCCCAAACTCAAACTGCTGCAGAATGATTCCAGCCCCTAAATCACCTGTAGGAGACAAATGAAGCTTTTATTCTTCTCCTTGTGCTATCAGAACAAGCTCTACTGTGTCAGGTCTCCTGTTCATGTTCACACATCATCCAATTTCTCCTTCCAGGTACGAGGTCTCTAGAAGGCCTGCTGCCTTCTTGCTCCAAACATTCTCCATTATGCAGCAGTTCAGAAAGATCTGTCCATCCCACAGCTTCCAACATGATAACAAGGGACTGCTTTTAGCCTAAGAGTTGATGATGAAACACTTAAAAGGAAAAGCAGAAGACAGGAAAAAAGAAGGAGCAGGGGAGGAAAGGTTATCCTATACAAAACAATTCTCCTTTTTCAGGGCCAGTTAGGGTTTGACAAACTTTTCAGACCATTTTACAAAAGCCCTGACCTCATAGAAAACACTTTCCAATTTTAACATACATACCCACACAAAGAAACACAGCAGGCACTCCTCACCGGCCAAAATAAAATGCTCTCTAGTAATTACCATAAATAGAGAAAGAGATGGGCTTCCTGAGTCAGAGTACAGAGGATGAGAAAAACCACCTGCAACAAAAACATCATAAACAAAATTACACAGTCAACAATAAACTGGGAGGAAAGTGGAATTGCTTCTCAATGAGATGCAAAGAAACACATCTGTGAGATGCTCAAACAAGAGACAAAGAGGGTGTAGCCCTTAAATACAAAGAGAACCTGGTGACAATTCATTTTCTGTAGAACAAACTAAAGTTTCTGGAAAATCCCACAAAATATTATTAATGAAAATACTTGAGAATGGATTTATTTCTCATCACTCTCACTTATTCTTTCCCATACATTTGGCATAAAATTTCCCAATCAACTCCAAGGTTTTAGACAATTTTAAGAATCAGGAAATAAAGTTGCTTTGAGAGATTCTCCCTTAAAAACAGCCTGAGAGGACTTCCCTGGTGGTCTAGTAGTTGAGAGTCCACCTGGCGATGCAGGGGTTAGATCACTGGTCTGGCAAGATCCCACATGTCACAGGACAGCTGAGGCCATGCTCCGCAACATGAGAAGCCCTCACAGTAAGAGAAGCCCATGTGCCACCACTAGAGCGTAGCCCTCACTCGCAGCAACTAGAGAAAGCCCATGAGCAGCAACGAAGACCCAGCGCAGCCCGAGGGAAAAAAAAAGAGCCCGAGAGCCTCTCAAACAAACTAGAAGGCATTTGTCCATCAGTCTAACCACAGCTCCCACTGTGATAAGATGTGATTAGTTTGCAATGATAATTTGAGTTCACTGTTTAAATCATATCCACAATGATAGGCAGTACAGAAAACACTAATAATGAAGGAAGAGAATAAAAATAAGCACATGCGCCTGCCTTATAACCCTCTCCAGTCTGTAAACTGTACGAGTCCAATCTAGAAATGTTCTGCTAGAAAAAATGGTACGTTCATTACTGCAAAATCACAAGTTATCTCCTTGGGAGAAGGGAATGGCAACCCACCCCAGTATTCTTGCCTGGAAAATCCCATGGACAGAGGAGACTGGCAGGCTACAGCCCACAGGGTAGCGAAGAGTTGGACAGGACTCAGTGACCAAAGAGCAACCCACGTGATCTACACTTAGGGTCGCACTCTGTGAGCTTGACCATATTCTAGGCAACCTTCTAAGAGACGCTGGTGAATAACGGACTGATGCGGAAGCAGGTGGCTTGCCTCACACAGACAGCAAGAGGGAGGGCCTGTCAGTGGCTCCAGCACCACTGTCTCTGGACACCAAGCAGTCAGCAGTCTGGCGCCTCCCCTCTCATCTTCACCTGTTCAAAGAAATCTCTGAATCTCTGGAACCATCATTTTAAAATAATTTAAATGATGAGTTTTGTAATATGTGAATTTCACCGCAACAACCGAAACTGGTAATATTAAGTTTGCTAATCTCAAAACAAATTCTACTTAAAATTTACGTAATTTTTAAAGTGTTTTCTTTGAGGTCAGGACTTTTGTAAAATGGTCTGAAAAGTTTGTCAAATCCTAACTGGCCCTAAAAAAGGAGAGTTGTTTTGTAGAGGATAACCTCTCCTCCCCAACTCCTTCCTTTTTCCTGTCTTCTGCTTTTAAGTGTTTCATCATCAACTCAGGCTAAAAGCAGTCCCTTGTTATCATGTTGGAAGGTGTGGGATGGACAGATCTTTCTGAACTGCTGCATAATGGAGAATGTTAGAAGCAAAGATACTTAAAGCATCTCCACTTTATTGAGATATGGAGAACAATGAAAGTGTTAACATTCACTCCCATGTTAAAGTTCTAGAAACACTTTTACTGGCAAACTGGGCCACAAGGCTTGTGAGAACCATCCACTGGCACGTGACACACTCCAAGCCACTTTTTACCAAGTAAAAGTCAACAATTCCCAAATACAAAATATATCACTATACTGCAGCCTAAGCAAAGCAAAGTATCAGCTTGCTTATTTTGATGCTGTTGTGTTGATTAGAAACTGCTCATCATGCATCACTGAAATTGAAAATCAGTAAAACGTGCAGGGAGACAATTCCTTTATATTACCTTCTGAGACCCATAAACTTCTTAATCGTAAGGGCAGGATGGGTGTGCGTGGGGTTTGCTCCCTCTATCCTCAGAGCCTTATCCCAACGAACATTAGAGGCCAAACACACAGAAAGGGACGCAGTGAATTACTGACACCATAATCTCAACATTTGTCCTGGTTTTCAGCATTTTCTTCCTTTGCATTCTTGCTGTGGTCTGCAATGGTTTGAACCCATATTCCAAATAACTCTCTTTCAAGCTCACTTGCCCCTGCTCTGGCCTCTTCCCTTATCGCAACACTCATGTCTCAGTCGAATGTCACCTTCTCCAAGAAGCTTTCTCCAACCACCCTATCACACAACCTGCTTTAACTTTCTTCAGAGAATTTATCACCTGTAAAATTTGTATTTGATAGGAACACATATTATATGGTTTCCTAACTAAATTACTGGCTGAATTCCACCAGTAATGGGGCAAAAACTCAATGATGATATATGAGGCATTCCATATATTCAACACTTTGATTTTTGACAGTGATACAGTTAATTATTTTTATCATAAAAAAACAATAAAAAATAAATAAGGAGGAGGAAAGGGGTAATTTAACTCATATAAGCTAACAAATTCAAGCCCACCCCTCTGTTAATGAGGACAAGGAAACAAGGTTAACACAGCCTCATTCCGTCTACCCAATGCTAACTAACAATTACCAAAAACCAGTGTCTTAAGACACAAATTTATGCTCTTACCAGTTTGAGCAACCTCCAGGAGATAGTGAAGGACAGGGGAGCCTGGCATGCTGCAGTCCACGGGTTCACAAAGAGTGGGAGAGGACTTAGCGCCTGAACAACAACAACAGATTCTGAAGGCCAGAAGGTCAAAATCAGTTTCACTGGGTTAAAGCGGAGGTGTTTGGTAAGGCTGTTTTCTTCTCGAAGCTCTAAAGGGAAAATCCAACGCCTTGCCTTTTCGGCTTCCCTGGCTTGTGGCCCCTTCATCCACCTTCAAAGATCATCACTCCAACCGGCTAAGGTTCTGTTTTCCCCTCTCCTTTTTCTCTCTCTGCCTCTGAAGCGCATAACTCTCTTATGTAAGGATGCTTGTGATTAAAACCAGGCACACCTGGACCAGCCCAGCCCGTCTCCCTGCTGAAGACCCTTCACTTAAGCACGCCCCGTTTACCACTGAAAGTAACAGGCTGGGGGGACCTGAATATATTCGGGCGCCATTACACAGCCTCCATTATCTTACGCTGGAGGTGAGGAGGCTGAGAGTGGTCTCGGGAATTTTTTTTTTCCATTTACTTTTTTTTTTAAGTGTAAATAAAGACTCAACTAGGTCCTCGGATCTTGTGCTAGTGAAAGAAGAAAACCTCTGGATCAAGAACAGTGGATGGAACTACCATCTCAAAGTTTCCAAGAAACAGCAAAGTAACTGAATCCTTTGGTTAAAAACTTTTCTCTGTACTAAAACCCCAGGTGGTAAGCGAGTGGCAGGCTGGTTTAAGGGTTTTCTGATTTCTCAACAAAGAGGAGCGTCAGATGCACACTAGGAAAAGGATCATTTCAGCTGACAGGAGCTTCCCTTTCTGCTAGGATTTCAACTGTTAATTTACCTTATCAAATGGCATTCGATCTAGGACTAAAATTTTACATTTAAAAAATAATTTTATTACTCAAAAAGAGCCCTTCTTAGATAGTATTGTTTCTGAAAGAGATGGGTATTTTGTTTTGTTTTTGAAATCTCCAGACTGCTCTGTTCAAAAGTAAAACTAGAAATTTAAATAAGTTAACATATGAATCTGTTGAAACTTTCTCAGAAGGAGATGATATGCATTAACCTCAAGATCTCTACTCACGATACACAAACGGATAGATAATAAACACATGAAAATATGCTTGACAGCATCATTCATGAGGGAATTGCAGATCAAAACCACAATGAGACACCACTCCACACCCACCAGGATGGCTGTAATCAAAGAAGACAAGAGTTTCAGTGCTGACAGTGGTAAGTGCTGGAGAAACTGGATCTATCACACACTGTGGTGGGAATGAAAAACAGGGCAATGGTTTTGAAAACCAGTCTGGCTGTTCCTGAAAAAGTTCAACAGAGTTATCACAGGACCCAGCAATTTCACTCCGAGGTATACATACCCAACACGAGTGAAACCACACATCCACACAAAAACTCACACATACATGTTCCCAGCAGCATCGTGTATAATGGCTAAATGTGCAAACGACTCGACTGTCCAACAAATCATGAGTGGATAAAAGTGTGTTATACCCACAAATGGAACTGCTCAGCAATGAAAACAAAGTACTCCTTTTTCTCAATAAAGGTGCCTTGTGCCAATTTACAACCTCTGCTGTGCTACAACTGCATTTGCTTGCAAAGCTGCCCTACTTTGCACATTTGACAGGTTGTTGTTTAGTCCAACTCTTTGCAACCCATGGACTGTAGCCCCACGAGGCTCCTCTGTCCATGGAATTTTCCAGGCAAGAATACTGGAGTGGGTTGCCATTCCTTCTCAAGGGGATCTTTCCAACCCAGGGATCGAACCCGATTCTTCTGCACTGGCAGGTGGATTCTTTACCACTGAGCCACCTGGGAAGCGCTCCATTTGATGGGTATTTTATGGAAAATTCAGATCTTGCAATGGAAAAGATGGAAAAACCTTTCTACTGCTCCATCAGCTGGAAGCACTCTATCCAACGTCTGTCCCCTATGTGACGGGGCCCCTGTCCCAACTCGACAACTTTCAGACATCAGGCGTACGGCAGGTCAGGGGAGCCGAGCGAGAGCGCACCAGGGGAAGGGAAGAAAACCCCAGGACGCGGCAGCATCGTGTCCCAGACACTGGCCTCCCGTTCGGCACAGTGAGCCAGGACCCTGCAGAAGCAAGTGGGCCTCCTGCTTCCAGAGTCCGAGCCGGGACCGCAGCAGGCGTGTGTTCCTAGGAGACAACTCGCAGACAGAGGACAATGCAACCAGAGGGCTGGGGGGAGGGGAATCCGAGCTGCAGTGGTTCAGACCTGGAGGCTCACAGGGTCTCGGCTGAGTACGACCGCACAGATTTACAGCGGCCTTCAATGCGTTCTGTTACAAAGAACTACATGTCAATAAATTAATTTGAGTGTTAGAAAACAAATAGTGTTTCAGGGAGGAGGGGAGCTGGGAAAGATAAGGGGGCAGTAAAGACTGGGTTTATGGGACTCCTGCCTGTCTATCCAGTGAGGGGCCAGCAGGCAGACTGAGCTCCACTGCCCCCTGTGACACCATCGAGGGAGACCATTCATGGGAGGGGGAAAAAAAGCTAAACGAAAAATCAACAAGGACTTGAAATACCGCCTGGCTTCAAGATTCAGCACCGTGACTCTTTTTAAAAAGCTTATCAACAGGAGTATCTGCTTTTTTTTTTAAACCAACTCTCCAGCCAAGCCCAGATGAGTCTGTAGAGTCTCCTGGGAAGAGATGGGCAGAGCAAAGTGAGGAGCCCAGGGAGTCTGGAAGCCGCGGCAGGAGCATGATTCAGGCTGCCTCTCTCCCTGCCAAATGAAGCCGCCACCGATGCCAAAACATCCCATTTATAATGCCGCACAAAAGCGTGTGTACAGAGGGACCACACAGCAACTTTTCAGGAGGCTAGAGTAACTTCCAAGTTTAACCCATTAAATGGTCACTCCTTAAAAAAAAAAATCAGCAAATATGAAACTGGTGGTCAACAGCATGCCCCCAGCAACAGCAGCTTCTCAGAGGTCTGAGTTACAAGCAGGCTTCAGTGACATGAAGGTACCTCCTTCCTACTGACAGATCACGGCACACCTGCACCAAAACAGACGCATGAGGCCAGCAGAGAAAACTAGGAACAGTCTTACACACACACAGCCCTACATAGCGGCCACAGAGGGTTGTCTGGATTCCACCAGGAAAGGCAGGGATGAGAACCCAGACCACCAGCTTTCATGAGGCCAGTGTCTTCCCAGGCCCCCAGGCCGCCCTGCGCTGGGAGAAGGGCTGTGTGACCATCCGCGGTGTGTGGGACAGCTCCACCCACGTTCCCCCTAATCCCCACAGTCACCTTTCCCATATCGGCCGAAGATGTCTTTCCTCACCCCGGAAGGAGAAGTTTTCTTCCAACTCAGTATCAGCACGTGGTTCCCCTATCAGAACCACACACCCACTCAGGATTTCTAACCAATGCTTGGCTCCCCAACCACACAAGGTAAGCTCACGTCTCCTCATCATCCATATTTAGCAGCATCCTCTTCCTTCACCAAAAAGTAAATAATTCCCATTACGTTCTACACTGCTAGGACAGAACACAGCACTCTCAATTCACAATCCCTTAGTCAGGCCTCAAGATACCAGACTGTTTTGTCCTGAATGTTAAGTCCAGTTGTTCACCCCATCTCTGGATGCCCTGGAACAGGCAATCCTTTTGGACCTAACAGAACTTCATCCACTGGGGGGCCCCCTTTCTTTTTTTTTTTTTACGTGCCACAGGTTTTGGCCACAACAACTATTTCTTTCACTAATATCAGATTTACAGCCTGCTGCTTCATTTATGTGCCTTGTTTATTCAAAGTAACTTAATGATGTGATCCAGCACTGAAATGAAGTCGTTCTGAATCCTGTTTCAATAGGAATTAATTCCAACACCCAACAGAGCATAGAAATAGATTAAAGGTATGGTTGTAAGATAAAGCACCATGCCCAAACCCACTCCTGCTCGGGCTCCAGGACACCATGTCACAGATGCCACCTGGGTATTGTTCTAAACATGAAAACCAAATACATCTTAGGATCAAAGAAAAACAGTAATTACAAAAAGCACCCAAAAATCACCCTAACAGCTGCATGGTCTCCATGTTTACAATGAACGAATATCTGATGGGTAGACAGTACATTTGATACATATTTTTATGAAAGTCTCCAGAGAGAGAGAGAAACCAGGTGAGCTAGAGCACAAAGACAAACAGCTCTGCCTTCCTCATGGAAGAAGGTCGGCTCAGGTGCCTGGTCACTGGGAAGCACAAAAGCACAGAAAAGTGACCCTGCTGCTGGCAGCGATTCTAACTCTGTGCCCAGAGGTGATCCATCTCCCCCAATTCTCCCCAATTCTGAGTTACAAGAACAGAAGCTGTCCATTACAAAACTGAATACAATCCAGAAGACTTAAGCAGCATTTAGTTCTCAGATGCAGTGGCCCGTCACCACCTCTGAACCCACAGCTACACCTGCAACATCCGAAGGCCGATAAATCTACGAATGGCCGAATGTGACAACTGGCCGTCTCACATGGTGTGTGTCTTGTCTCCAAAAGCACAGCCGTCCAGGATTTGAGGGAGAGAAGCTGAAGGCCAGAAGACGATGCCTGCTGTGTTTGATCCACCGTATCTTCAACTTTCCCTCAGTCTCACTGATAACAAACCAAACTGCAGCATGAGCGGCAGAGGGGGCTTTATGACATTCCTTCCTTTTTCTCTTCAGCATTTCCTCAGGAGCTGAGCCAAACCCATCAATGATCTTTTGCCAAAACTGCAGCTACCAAGCTGCCAGTGCCAAAACCGAATCCCACTTCTAAAACTGTGCTCTTTAATTTGCCCTCTACTTCCAGACTGAACAACCCTGGAAATAGAAATGGGAATTTTCCAAGCTGGAAATAGTTCTGACTGAAAACTCTCTAGTCACTCTCTCTGGATAACCCAGGCAGACCCGCTTCACTCACACACATACTTAGGGCACACGATGTGGTTGTGGCTGTGGATGAAGACACTAAAATTTTACCCGCCCACAAAATTCCATTCCTTAGACGAAACATTTTCACATTTTTTTTACTCAGTATCTTCCATCACCCAAAGGAAGTCATCGTATCTTGGATTAGAGAATAAAAACTAAAGTAACAACTAGGTCCTTCAGAAAGAACTGGTACTCATCTATCACATCAGTCATGGGTGGCCTCCTGGATGGATGATTAAAAAAAAACTGACAAGCAGAGCGACCTCAACTGCAAGGTCGAAGGGGAAGTTCGTGTGACAAGATGGTCTAAGTGATCTTACTGCAAATGCTTTCCATTCCTAATACACGACTATCAACATGGAAAAACCCTCTCAACTGTGGCCCTTAAATCTTCAATTTTCACCTCATGGTTATACTATGACCTGCTCTTTTGCTGAGATAACATTACTTGTTTTGTTTCATTAATTGGCTTAACTCCCCTCAACCACCCACCCACCCACAGAGGTAGGCCAGAGTAAACATGGAGCATCAGCAGCTCCAGCAGCTCCGTGTGTCCTGGCGGGCCCTCCCAGCCCGCTCCTCCTGCTGCAGCTGCTTCTCATCGAGATGGACCCCTGTCTGCAGAGGCCTGGCTGTGGGTTTTTTTACCCTCTAATGGTTTCAATGAAGAATAAAGGATAACGCGAAGTTTGACATTTTTATACTTAAGAAGAAAGCAAGAGCAAATCTCTCCGCCCTTTCAAGTGTAACTCAAAAGGAAAAGAAAATCCACTAGTTAACATCTGGAACAAAATATTAAATCAAATTAAAACTTTAAACCAACTCTGTGAGCTTATGGAAAGTTTGAACCAGGCAATGGAAGTTTCCAAAATACATTTTAGAAAAAGCACTGACCTAGCCCCCCAGCAAACACACACACACACACAGAAGAACCTACTAAAATGTAGACTCAGAGAGAAAACAGCACACTTGAGGCACAATTAAATTCCCTTGTCCTGTAAAATGGATTTTCAAGCCCCTACCACCAACATATATAATACGTAAATTTTTAAACCACAATAAAATTATGATATATCTTTAAAAAAGACATTAGTGTAATCGGAGAATGTCTCTTTGTCCCATTTTCACTGACCTCCTCCCAATATACACACATCGTGAGGACTGAAACACTTCTGAAAAATGCCCACCAACCAGAAAATAATCAGGGAAGGTAAAATGGAATCTGCAGGCTTAAAAGGTTAAACTACTTACAAGAATGCTTCGTTGCTTAAATAACCATTTCTCTCATGAGAAGCATGCAGCTCTCTTCTCCTTTATTCTCCACATCCCCCACATACACTTTCCTGAAATCTTGCATTAAATCAACACACTCGACTCCTGAGCCCCAAATCCTTGAACAGAGTAGCTACTGGATGTTTAATTGCCTAACATGTGTCCCTGTGTACTCAGCTTATTTAATCACCTAATGGCTCGGGTAACAAATACAGCTTTAGGAAATCCTTCTACCTGGCTTTATTCTGATATAAAATGGCTCAATTACATAAATTTGACAACCATATTTAAAACCTATGTGGAATTACAAACATCCAAATGCTTACATCCATTGGAGCATATTCAGGACAAATGATACCAAGCGATGCTCACGGAGGTAGCCAGGAAGGCTTCTTTAGGCGAAGACTCTACATCTCTCCCAGATAAAGGTAGGGAAAATCTTTCCTTAAGAGTTATGTGCACAGGTGCACCAACCAAATGCAGAAAAGCAGGAAGGAAAAAGGAAAAAAGCCACACCAAAGCCAACTATTTTGCCCCACAAACCAGAAATCCATCAGCACATTAACTGAAACCAGAAACTAGGAAAGCTGAGAAAACTTAAGAGGTGCAGACATTCATAACAAGAGGAGGAGAATCATGGATTTAATTACTCCCACCATATATGACAATTAAGGATAAATGGTGGAAAACCACGAGACAGCAGACAGTGAAGGAAAAAAGGTCAATGCTGACTGCCGTTAGTGTTAACCGCAGGCGTTTCCAACACCTGCTGTAAGCTACTGCATAATAAAAAATGAATTATTCTCCTAGTGAATAAACAAATATATTAATGTGAGTCAGGATCTCTGGGAAGTGCATTTAAACTCCTTTGAGCCACCAAAGTAACATTCACCAAACAGATGCTTCAATGCACATTAAACAGGATGGAAAGACTGTGACCTTCTTCAAAGATTCCCGGCTACGTCTGACAAAAACACAGAATGTAGCGTTACCAGACAGGAAATTCAGTTCATAAGAGTTCATTATTTCAAATACAAACAGCTGAGTAACAACAACAACAATAAACATTTATTGAATACATTTTACATGTATGACCACAACTATTTCTCAGAACCACCCCATGAAGAGAAGGCTAACTTGATCCAGACTGCACAGTGAGGCAGTGGGAGGGGTGAGGTTCAACCCCACACAGATCTCCCAGCAATCCACAAAGCAAGTCTCCCCAGAGTGCGATGGGACCCCAGCGGAACACAGCCACTCTCAAGTGCTGTGTTAAACCGGAAACTTACCCCATGCTACTCTAGGAAAACACAAGAAAATGGAAATCCTCTTCAGAAAATTCTCTCTAAAGGGAATAAAGAAGTTATAAGGGAGAGTAAGTTTACCAAAGCTATAAAATGTACAAAATGCACAGATGGTCTTACGCCATTCCCAACAAGATGTGAATAAAACACCAGCTATATTTAATTATAAACTGAATTTCAGTTGAATCCTATCCCTCACCCAGACACGAACTACTTTTCCAAATACTTGTCTAATTTCCATCGAAAGCTCTTTCTCAATTGCACAGGCAAAAAAACAGGATTACAATGACCAGACCAACATAAATTGATAAGCTCGACCTTGAGACTTTTGGTCCAAAGACAAACCAATCTCAAATTGGGGTGCAGTTCCAATCATGATAGCGGGGCTCCACTCTGGTTATTCCAAACCAGAGTACCAGGCGGTACAGCTCACGGTGCTGAACTTCTGTAGTTCCCCAAAGGGTTCAGACACACAGCCATGGTTAGCATTGTATCACACTGCATTTCTGAATCTATTCCAGGCCTTCTTGAAAAGACCTTGAAAGAAACATGTCTACACAGATAAGCACTGTGTTAAGTCTCTACTCCAAAGCACAAAAATACAAGAACATAGACTAGAAACTTCTGACAAGCATAGCAAGATAGTAGTAGGAACAGACGTCAACTAGCATCCCTGAGCCTGGAAGACAAGTGAAGCTTCAAAAAAAAAAAAAATTAAAACTCCAAGTTACCAACAGTGCCACACAGAGAAATCACATCTGACATGCATTTTATGATTTCTGCAGTAACAGCAAACTCACCTTTCTATCAAAAATTAAGTTAGGCTTTGTGCCCTCCCCCAAAATTAATAGATCCTCAACTAACACTGAGATGGAAGATGATAATCCAAAAGAACACATAATCCAAGTCTTCAAAACTCTACTGTGATATAAGCAGCAGCTTACAAATTACGTTACTAATGAAAATAAAGAGAGGATGTCCAAAGCATTAAGCAGGGAGTTACAACGTTATTACAACCTTAATTAACAGTTGAGTGTTACAGAAAACTTCAGACCAAGAAGAGACAGACAATCTGAGATTAAAAATTTTCAGCTGAGAACATATAAAGATAGATACATGCTAAATAGCATAGATCCTATCAAAGCAACACCAGTCAACACTGAATAATCTATCTTCATTGTAAGTTTACTTCTAAAATCAGATCTTCTGAGGGCTAGGAATGCTCTGGATTTCTAGTGATGAATGCAGAGCCTTCAGAACTTATAAAAACCACTGAAATGCACACTTTACATGGGTGGGTTGTATACTATGTAACATATTTCAATAGAGCTGTTCAATAGAGAAGAAAACAGCAGTCGTCAGACTGTCACATAACCTTTATTCAAAAAAACTCTTTCCAAAAAATTCTATTTTTCAATTACAACTGCTGAGTCAGCCAGAGCTACACACACTCCGGGCTGACTGCTAACCTCCAAGGTAGCCAGGGAAATCTCCTATGTCAAAGTACATTTCATCGTTGTTACATGGAACATGTGACAGAATGGAAGAGAGGAAACCAATCAAGCACCACCCACTGAATTTAAGAAAAACAAACAAACCCACACAGAAGTAGTGAGTGCCACCTCTTTCTTCTACTTTCCAAAAGTGCTTTAGGTTTGACTACTACTTTCTACAGTCAAAGCAAGTTTCACAGCTGCCATTGGAAACTATAAAATCACCACTTACTCCCCAGTGTGATAGAATTTCATTTACTTCCCCTAAAACTTAAACTTTGCATTCAATTCTGTATACCTATGCATTAAGTTAATATTAGGTAAACAGAGTGGTGGGGCTTTCCAGGGGCCTGCCAACGCAGGAGGCACGGGGTCAATCCCTGGGTCAGGAAGATGCCCTGGAGGAGGAAATGGGAACCAGCTCCAGTATTCTTGCCTGGAGAATCCCAAGGACAGAGGAGCCTGGTGGGCTACAGTCCACAGGGTCGCAAAGAGTCAGATAAGGCTGAGCACATAGGCATGCAAACAGTGTGTTAAACTGAAGCTCCAGGACAAACGCTAAGGAGTGCGATGCTGCGTAGCTACAAAACCCACTAGACAGCCCTCTGGCTAGTTTTCTCCTGGATCTCCCTGGAGAGCTGAAAGGAGGGCTGGCGGGAACTCTGATGCCCAATTCAGCAAGGTCAGCACCATGGGGCTTAATACTCTGAAGCTGTTTAAAAGGTCCTCCCAGGTAAATCTAAAAGCGGCATACATCAAGACGAATGACTAGAAAATGAGTCAAGGACACCAAAGCCATTCCCCAATTATTAACTGCTTTGCCTTTTTTTTTTTCTTTTCAAAATTACAAAATCCATTATTCAAATGAAGATGTGATTCCTAAAAAATGGTTAAACAACAATGCAACTGGGGCAAAGTATGAAGGTATGTGATAAAAGATAGTGAGCGGTAACTGATTTTTCTGCTATGCTCCGAACTGCATTTCAGGAGAACATAAAACTTGAAATCCTGCATTTACAAAAAATTAAATGTTTACAGTTTTTTTTTAAATTGTGGTGGTGGTTGTTTATAGTCTCTCAGTTGTGTCCAACTCTTTGTGACCCCATGGACTGTACCCTGCCAGGCTCCTCTGTCCGTGGGATCTCCCAGGCAAGAATACTGGAGTGAACTGCTTTGCCCTTTAATCACCAGTGGCTTTTCCTGGTCTACCTGGCTCACAGTCTATCCCGATTACTGTGCCAAGATCAACGTGCTTTAGTCTAAACAATCTGATCTTAACCAGACCCTGTTTCAGTCAGAGATAACGGAAGGGCCACAGTAACTCACAGAACATCTGCTAACTGGTGCAGGGCACAGTGACGGATGCCACAGCCGCCCACCCCACTCCAAGGTACCACGGAACCACACGTCACATCTCTTTGACGTACACTCCCAGTGTCACACGGAGATGATCATTCTCTCCAACACACAACCAGCTGTTCAATCTAATCTCAACCCAGCATTTGGGTTTTTTTTTTAAATATAATATTCACCATCTTTGAATCTCACCAGCAGTAAGTATTCCCACCAAACTGGCAGTAAGATTGATCTGCTTGCATTTAAGGAGAACTTAATGACACCCATCCTTTGAAACTCACTGGAATAAAAAACAAAAGATTAGAAAATCAAATTTGAAAAGCATGCACAACAGCATTTCTTAAATCTTAACTAGGACTGCATAATTGAAGCAGTTATTCACAAGAAATCTCATTATTTTTCTTGCCCAGCCTCGGTTAACACATCTTAGAATGCAGGCATAAACATACTCTAAAATCAAAGCATATACATAATGACTAATTTAGTACTAAATGCCTAAGTAATGGGCAAATAAGGACACAAATCAAATATTCGGATGGAAAAAGGGCACATTACATAGAAATGTTCACTCTGAAGCATGAGAATTTACTTCAATGATGCTAACACTTTGTCAACAAAACACTTTGTCAATAAAAACCATCTATAATTTTAACCAACTAGGAAACTTCACAGGGTGTCTCCGTGAATAAGAGCTATACAGGGAGACTCATCCAAAGACTTTTTTTAAAGGGTCTTTTTCGACCAAGTAATTCACTCCTCTTTAACTTGACGCGATAACTATGAAGATACACTAAACTCTGAGGAGGGTTCACTACTTTATTCCAAAGCCAGGTGTTAATAAATTCTAACAGACACAGCAGAGCAGCTGAGCTGCGCTAGCTGAAGATCTATCAGGCCACTCCAAGCGGCCACAGCCACACACCCCCCTGGGGTGAGTAGGCACTGTTAAGGAAAGGCGGGTAGGGGAGAGCCCACTGCACAAAGCCTGGACAAGGGGCGACTCCACCCGCCGTGCTCTGGACACTATGCAGCCGCTTACAGAGAGACATGCAGGAAGTCGTGTTAAAACAAGACTTGTATAAATCCTGTGCGCAATATGCTTTGGGGGCTGTTTCTGTTTTATTTCTCCATGTTTCAGCCCACTAACTGAAAAAGAAAAACTGATAAACACAAAATGTTAATAATTATCAGAGTGGTACACATGATGCTATTTTTCTCTTTTTTTTTAGTAACCAGTTTCTAAATGTTCTAAAATAAAAAATACTGGTGTGATATAAAAAACTACTTTAAATAAACCAAACACAAAATAGGATGTCCAACTGTTACCAAATTACACTCTTCCTCTTGCTGCAAGTCCTAACTTTAGACAGTCTCAGCACTGCACACCCTCCTGATAATATTTAATTACATAACTGTGTTGGTTGAAAACATTTATTGACTATCTATCGGAGAAGGTACTGTAAGGAGACTGTGATTCTGCCCAGGCCTGGGCACTGTTCCAAACCCAG
This sequence comes from Bos mutus, assembly GCF_027580195.1. NCBI lineage: Eukaryota > Metazoa > Chordata > Mammalia > Artiodactyla > Bovidae > Bos > Bos mutus. The sequence goes on along the minus strand of NC_091639.1, from coordinate 10,787,493 downwards.
CCTTTCAATGTGATTTCTCATCTCTATTTACTAAAGAATAATGACTAATTCAGCAATCTCGTGGCAAAATTAATTGGCACTCCTTCAATAATTCCTAGAATACAGTATTACCAAAGAAGATACTTTATATGTAAATACAAACTTTTCTAAACACCAAATAGCCTAGTCAATGATGTGTGGTTAAGCCCTGTATGTTGAGCACCTGTAACTCTGAAGGGCCCGGGAAAAGCAGGCGTTTCTGGTGAATGCCTGGGTGAGGCTTGGGGCTGGGGCTTGCCCCAGACTGTGACCACTTCCCTATCTAGTGTAGAGAAAATAAAAGCCCGTCTGCTTAAAGGAAGCCTTTGTTGATTTTATATCCACTGTTTCAAAGAAAATTCATAACTATATTTAAAAGGAGTTAAATTTTCCCACACTCAGAATGTGGGTGAGTGGGAAAGAGCGCCCAGGAGGGAGGATCCTTCGTGTACAATTAGTAAGTACGTTCAGCAAAAGACAGAAGGTGAGACGGGGTACTAGCTCTGCTTGAATGTTTCACACTTTTCCATTGAATAGGAAACATCTCACAACTATACAGAAGAAACCATCAAGAACTTTTACATAACAGTGAAAATAACACTCTTCTAACATCACACAGGCAGGAAGAATAGCGTGGGTATAGGAGACTTCCTTTTGCAAACAGCCTCTTTTGTTCCTTTTTTTTTTAAGAGCTATAAAGGTCATGGGGTGTATGTGAAATACACCAGCACTGGAGCCTGCTCAAGGTGACCTGGACTTTGAGGGTTTAAATTATCACAGAGAGACAGACATGCCCTAACACACGGCCTGGAAGCAGACGTCAGTTAACATCCCACAGGTAACTTCAGGACTAGACAGTCACAAGATCATCTGAGATCTGGGAGTGTTTCCTAAAGCTGTTCAACGTTCACACTCACAGGAAACACATTTCTGACCTGGAAGGAACTAAGAAGGACTGGAATAAAGGTCATGGCATCAACACCGTAAATCTACCTTCCCTATCACAGCTGGAATTGCAATAAACAAACCAGGACACCACCAAGTAGTATGAATGGAAGTCGAGATAAATCAGATGTTTCCTACATATCAACCAACCACTCTCCAATACTCACCCACTAAAATGACCATTCAAAGCAAGATGGGGAGGAAACCTTACAGCCTAGGGATTGGCACATCCTCACAAGGAAATAAAACTCCTCCTCCTGCATACTAGGTACATTACACGCCCAACTAATGAAAAGCAAAGATTCAAAAGTTCCATTCAGCTTCCCTGGTGGCTCAATGGTAAAGAATCCACCAGCCAATGCAGGAGACAGGAGTTCTATCCCTGGTCCAGGAAGATCCCACATGCCTTGGAGCAACCAAGCTGGGGCGCCACAACTATCGAGCCTGGGTGCCACCACGACTGAGCCCAGGAGAGCTCAAGCCTGTGCTCTGCAGCAAGAGAAGCCACTGCAGTGAGAAGACTGCCAGTGCAAGCAGAGAAAAGCCTATGCAGCAATGAAGACCCAGGACAGCAAAAATGAAGTCCCATGCTCGTCCCCTAAGTCACACAGTCAGAGTCAGGCTCAGAAACCAGTCCATGGTTTCTATCTGTTATGATCTCAGTGGTCATCAGCTTCCTTCCTTCCTCTGCGACCTAAGAACTACAGAAGACACAGATACAGAGGAAACGGCGGGCCAGGCGCTCCACAGGCACGGGGGTTAGTCAGGCCCAAGTCTAACAGCTCCACAGCCACTGCATCAGAACACAGCATCTGCATGAAGAGAGACAACTCTTATTTGGAAAGCACAGAAGAGGAGTGATTAAAAGTAACTAATTTGGGTTTTACATGAATCACAATCAATACAGAAAATCAGTTCACCCTTGCCTGGCAAAAGTCCCCAATCCTGACTGCACATTACAGCCTAGACAGCATAAAAAAGCAGTTCTGGGTTGAAAATTCAGAAAACTTACATCTAAAATTTTAACTTCACCATTAAGAAAAAAAAAAACTATTAGGAAACCAATGCTGAAACAGAACACAGAGGGGGGCGGGGAGGGAGGTGTTTTTAATAAGCTCCAGAAAGCAGTTTTCAACATTTGGGAATTACTACAACATTCTTCCCCCAGGCAAAATGGTTCCCTTACAAAAGCTATAGCATCTATCATTGTCTACAGGAATCAACAAATGTTGTTGTAAATGTATGCTTAAAAAGTACACACTACAGCTCTAACTAAATGTTAGCAATTATTAAATTCTGCGGCTGACAGTAACGGTTCATTCCAAAACTGCAAAAGCCAAAGTGTTTAATCCTCAGGTTCCTATTTTTAACAACATACTAAAATTGTAGAGACATGGTCATAAAACACACAATTTGAGAAGTCAGAGTTGACATACTTCTCCCCTACCCCCATCCAGAGGCAATCTACCCACTGCCCCCCCCCCAATTATTATTATCACTATTAATAAAGTTTCAGAGAGAGAAGCCCAGCCACCTTGGTGGTGTCCTCAAGGACAATGGAGGGGCCATGCTTGGGACTAGCACTTTCACCAAGAGAAGGGGGTGCTGCTCTCACTGCTGTTCAACAGGAACAGAGGGCAGTCAAGGAGGAACGGCTGCGGCCTGGACAACAGACCGTGGATGGGGAGCGGGGGAGGCTCACAAGGACAGGAGACACCAGGGGACGACAGAGGCGCGGGGACCCCTGCACAGCAAAAGGCGAGCAGAGAAGAGGACCTGCAGCTAGCTGGAGAGCGCTCAGAGACAGGAAGAGAACAAAGGAAACGGCGCCCAGGATGCAGAGGAGCAAACGGTAGGAGGTACAAACGTCTCCAGTGACTGTCCTAAGACATCAGCGTTCAAAGGAGACCTCCGCCGTAAAGCAAGGTGACCCAGATGTCTCTGGTGCTGTGGTGTACAACACGAGGGGTGTGGACAGAGCTCTCCCCGGGGCCCGTTCTGGTTGTACAGAGCCAAGATGTACTGATTTACAATTAACATTTACAAAATCAAGAGAGAAAAAAAGGTTGGTGAGTGCTTAATAGTCTGCATCAAGGAGAAATTAAATATACCCCACTGGTTTAATATAATTAACTTTTGAAAAATTAAACCAATGAAAATAAATTAATAGCAGCCCTCATGAGCCTAGGTGGTGTCGTATGCTATTATGGTCCGGGTCTTGAATGGGCAGTAGTAATCGATTTTTCACAGGAACTAGGATTTTCCCAGTCTTACATTTGCATTTATTTTATCATTACTTCAGAGTTCCAAACAGGTCTGTTTCTACATTCTACACTACCCCAGGTATTTCACTATTAAGAATCTCAGAAAGAGACATACAGAGCACGACATAATGTCTTCCAGATGATCAACTGGTAAAAATAGCCAATACCTGCTTGATCCATCTGGTCGTCAATGGGCTCTCCAAATGCTGGCTGAAGGAGGGAAAAAGAAACCAGCACTTGGTCGAATGAGCCTGTAGAAACTGCTGTGGAAGTTAAGTCAAGCCAAGCCCAGACCAGCTTGAAAATTAAGAGGGGGTCAGAAAATAAATGGCTGTGAAAACAGGGAATGAAAACTGTATTCCCTTCGACAGGAAACAGTCCTTACATTGAAGTGTGTATTCAATATAAAAAGCATCGGCATCTGTAGAACAGAATTATCAGGACGCACTCTCTAAGACCTGAGTTACTCCAAAGTAACTCCAGCAGGGCTCACACCCACCCTGGGCAACAGGAGTCATCGCCTCCAAGGAATCCCTGCAACGACAAGGTCAAGTCTCGCTCCATCTCGCAGCACACTGACAATGCCTCTTCAGAGACATAGTCTGTTAATCTATGATTTATTGTAATGAAGCAACACAGTTTAATGTCATCAAGAGGCTTTAATTAGAGGAGGCTGCCATGTCTTCACGCTGTCAGATCAATTCCTGTTTGCACATCGTATAGACTTACATGTGGTCTGAGAAACACCTCTGCTTGCCTTCCTTTGGGGCTATGGTCTTCCAAGCTGTAAAATGTCATACTTTAAAGGTTTGCCCACTTGGGTTTTGTGTGTCCTTCCATACCGATAAGCACAACAGGAAAGCTCCTCTCTTCTCCACAAAGTTCTGCAGGATAACAGATTCCTCTGGTACTTGTTTCATCTCTGCACAACCACCTCAGTGGTTTGCCTCCCTTGGCCCAAGTAACTCACATGGTAAGCTATGGCATCAACTTTGAATCTCATTTCTGGTGACACATAACCTTATTTCCTTTCTTTTTCACCTACACATTCCTGAACAAGTTTGGACGCTAAACTAGCTATAATCTTTTCTGCTAATACCATTTCACAGGGAATTGAGAAAATAAGGGATATCCAATATATCCACATTTCCACGACAGTAGAAGAAGGAATTATTCTTAAGTCATTTATCATATAAGGGACCTGTATCTAGGATATGTAAAGAATTCTTACAGCAATAAAAACCACCCAATCCAAAAATGGGCAAAGGAATACACATTCCTCCAATATTGACGTACAAAAGGCAGGGAGTTACCATATGACCAATCAATTCCACTACTAACTAAAAAAAAAAGACTGAAAACCTTTGTCCAGACAAAATCCTGTATACAAAAGCTCATAGCAGTATTATTTATAATGGACAATAAATGAAAACAACCAAATGTCATTTATGAATAAATAAAATGTGGTCTACTTATAATACAATATTACTGGCAATAAGAAAGATTTCTGGAAAATCAATAGTGGTGATGATTGCACAACACTATGAATGCTGTCCATGCTACTGAATTTTCTTCCTAAAATGACTATATTTGCTAGGTATATTTTATAAAAATTTTTAAAAAGGGGGTAGGCAAGGGAAATATAGACAATATTTGTAATAACTATAAATGGAGTATCCTTAGCGACCCCATGGACTACAGCCTACCAGGCTGCTCCATCCATGGGATTTTCCAGGCAAGAGTACTGGAGTGGGGTGCCATTGCCTTCTCCGAATGGAGTATTAGCTTTAAAAATTACAAATCACTGTATTGCACACCAGTAACTTACCAGTTTCATCAACTACACATCAATAAAAAATAATAATAATAAAAGGGGGGTGAAGTGCTGATTCATGGAACAATGTGGATGAACCTCAAAGACACTGATGGGTTAAAAACAGGGAAACAAAAGTCAGACAATAAATAAGGCCACGTGTTGTACAATTCCATTTTGATGAGATGTCCAGAACAGTCCTACCCACTGCACCAGAAGAGACAGCAGTGACTGCCGGGCTGGCGGGAGGGCGGACAGAGGCGCTGACAGCGACCAGGAATGAAGTCTACCTTTTGGGGTGACAAAAATGTTCTGAAATTAGATAGTGGTGATGGCTGCATTACTCTGTGAACATACTAAAAACCACAGAATTTTATACTTTAAAAGGGTATGTTTTATGGTACACGGATTATATGTCCACAAAGTTGTTACACACAAAAAAAGATGATGTGACCGTGGGAAGAAGCTCAGGCAATGTGCTTGCAAGTGAGTACTCTGTAAAATACAAGCACGCACGTTTATTTCCTCAGTTTGGATTTGTCTGTGTTTCGGAGCAAATCCACACAAAAGAATTGTTCTGCGTCTCAACTCTGCAGGGTCTTATCCCTCAGAAAGTCTTCTCTAAACTCAGAAGGTCTACCAGGCTGACAGAAGGCCAAGGCACCCACCACTTGTCTACCACTCCGGTCTTTTCTCCTGGAGCTCAAGGCAGGCACGCTCACTACCACACATATCCCTTTACAAGTTATGGGTACTTTAGAAGAGGGGTTTCACATGTTGCTCTTTCCAGATAATAAAACTGTTTCTCCATGGTGCTGCTGTAAAAGACCATCGATTTAATTCAAGAAAAATAAAGATTCAGATTTAACTGCGAGCCTCTTACCTTGACACTGTTACACCATGTATTTAGATTCATTAGAAGAACCATGAGACAAGTTTGAGTTCCAATTACTACTCAGCTGTATCTTTAAAAATTAACCTCATGAGGCAAATGCCCAATTTGTTTTTCTCAAATAATCATTTAATCCCCTCCTGTAAAATACCAATAAATCATCAGTGAAGTAACTTCACGTTAATATTCTTGTCCTTCTTGGCAGGTCTTTTCTTTTTTTCTCTACTCATCTTAACCCTCCCACCTTCTTCCTCCTTCTACATTCTGATGTAAGACTAAGTTAGAGCTACTGGTTTTAAGTTTGGCAGTACTTCTGTTTACCAGCCTTTCCAAATTTTTACCTGACTCTGGCTCTTACAGCAGAACTGCTAAGTCACTTCAGTCTGTCCGACTCTGTGTGACCCCATAGATGGCAGCCCACCAGGCTCCCCCGTCCCTGGGATTCTCCAGGCAAGAACACTGGAGTGGGTTGCCATTTCCTTCTCCTACAGCAGAACATACATCTGTAATGGGTGACCTTAGCAGGTACTCTCCCAAATCGCAGGGTGTTTGATAAATTCTTGCCCGAATGGACAACTTTGAGCACTTTTGTAGGAGCTGCTTCTGCTCTCCGTTCCCTGTACTAGACTACATGTTTGTCATGCTTTTTAAATGGGGGAAGGACAGAACCACTACTGATTTCTCAAGACAATGAACATGTACTCTTCATAACCTACAAACAGGATTTCAGAGAACTCTGAATAAAGCCACCTTCTAAAAACACTGAAGCTTTGAACTGTTCAGTCTTCCCAAGCAGGAAAGTGCAGTATATTTAAATGTTTTTAAGAGATCTTTTGATGTCACCTTCCTAGTATTAAACAATACCTCTCTGCAACATTAGAATCTTTCGGCTGATTCATCAAAAACAGTGACTGACTGGAGAAGCTTCTGACTACCTAGTTCCATTATTCATGCCATGGAGTGTTCACAATGTAAGTGCTCTGAATACTTTATTATACAATTTTTTGAGATGCACAAGCTATCCCTTTAGCACCACCAGGCACTAATCTTAAGACCGCCAACCTAAGCCATTTATAATCATATTTCTGTTGGAAGAAAAATGTACTTAATTAACATTATTGGAGATTTAAAAGAGAGGGGGGGGGGAGGGAAAGAAAAAAAGAAAACCCACACACTGACACCACATTTCCTCCAGTAATTTTAAGTCGTGACCACTGTGTTGTATCAAGCGCTGGCCACACAAGTGGATCAACTTAACCATTCTGATGCTGGGCAGGATGTGGATGCGGTGGTATTAATGAGAGCGTGAGCTTATAGTGTAACCTCGCCAGACCAAATAACCTCCTGGCCACACAAGTAGAAAATAATTAAAACAAGCACGATTCCAATTTAGCTTTGCAACCAGATGGTGAATGAAAAAGCAGACAAAGACTCATTTTGTGAATAACCTGGGGAACAGCTCCTACAGTTTCTTTTAAAGTTACAGTCTGACTCGTGAAATTTAAAAAAAAAAAAAAAAAAAAAAAGGCGAGGCAAAGGACAAAGGTTCTCAACCAGAATTCACTCCCAGAGCACAGACATGTCATTTTCTCCAGATCATGGCCAAAGAAATCACAAATTATTCCTTAAACAAATGCCAAGTTTAATTACAGTAAAGCTCAAAAAAAAAAAATTGTTTTTAAAAACTCAGGAAAAATGAAGTATAAAAGACAAAATGCTGCTAACCATCTGTTGCACTGAGATTTACATCAACAACTACACAACATGAATGCTTCAAATAATCAGGACTATGAAATGACACAAGCCTCCACCAGTATTCTACAAAAATGTCTTCCCGAAAAATGAGATAAATGTTTGCAACCTAACACAATGTTATTTTCCACACACAAGAAGAATAAAGGTACTCCGTGGGTAAGAGAAAGAAGGAAACATCTCAAAATTCAGAAACTTTGCTAACAACTTTGGGAAACGGGAAGACAAATAAAGAGACATTCTATTGAGCTGTCTGACCTTCACAAGGTAGACAGAGTGTGTGCTTTAACCTGCGTATTAAAGATGGAGACTCTCGTTCATGAAAGGGAAGCACACACACACACACCACCAAATGAGGATGGAAACAGTAAAAGAGGCCCTCGTAACACACACACACACACACACACACACACACTCTCTCTCTCTCTCTCTCTCTCTCTCTCTTTCCTGGTGGACTGCAAGCCTGCCATGAGTGAAGAGGCAGAACCCTAAAGAGATCATTTCAACACATCACCTCCCTCGTGCTCAAACCCTTGTTAGATCAAGGCAGGCTGTCAACTCTCGCTCTCCGCCCTGCAGACCTGGCGGCAGCTGGCTTCTCCAGACCCACCCCTTCCCAGTCCCACCCACACCCACTCCCTTCAATCCCCTCCCCCCTGGAAGGATCGATCACCCACCCACAACCGATCACCCACCCACAACCGCGGAGCAGAAGAATCCCAGACCAGAGTCCTAAGGGACAGTAAGAGGACCATTAAGAAATGAGCTGCAGGACTAAGGGATCCCAAATAATGCAAACAAACGCATCAAAGGACACTTGTTTCTGCCTCATTAAATTCAAGCACCATTACACAGTCTGTTTTTCTGGGCTCCTAAACTACTTCTGACCTACGTGCTTCCTTGAGTCAATGGATTTACAATGGGTGCAGAGATACTTCTCTGGTCCCAAGGAAAAGATGAGAGCCTACCAAGAACCCCACTTTGATTGAGGGCATCACAGCTGGGGGCCTCCAGTCACGTTCCTAGCAGGTCTCCTGCACGCCGGCCACCTGTGCACCCCCAAGCCCATCCTCACTGGGCAAGGGCCTCTCAAGCTACAGATGACACTCCACACTCTATATGCCCGATGGTAACTGCCCTACAGCACCTCCCCCCCATAAACCCACGCTGCTGTCGGTGTGAAATGGGGGGACGAGGTGGCTTGACAATTTGAATTTCGTGCTCTGAGGTCACAAGGCACACAGTCTCGTTATGACTGTGTGCTGCGTTCTCACAGTCCTGGCTTTGGGGTGATGTTAATACTTCACTTGGCAACTTGGATGAACAGCCTCACGCTTCGACTCCTTCTGTAAAAACAGTCGGCATTCAGTGGATTTTAACTATTTTCTAAGCACTGTACACGTATGACCATTTAATCCTTCCAACGACACCAAATAATGAACCCAGAACACTGCACAGTTCATGGACATTTTGGTCAGGACCTACCAAGGCCCGCATCATGTGGCAAGGCCCTCCCTGCAGGAGGCTGACCTTACACCTCCTGAAATTTTCCCTGTGTGAACTCTCACTCAGGGTGAGTCTTTTCTTCCGCCAACATTTACTGAGCAGCCAGGCCTGTGGTAAATAAATATTCACCAGCAATTCGCTAACAGGATGGACCAAGAGGGGCCAGGGCAGCAGAGTGGGAAAGGCACCTCTGAAAACAATTCAGGGCCTGTGAGACAGAAACAAGAACGAGGTAACCCCAGTACTGAGGATGCATCTAATTGGCGGGGGCGGGGGCGCGGGGGGCGCAGAGAAGGCTTCACGAAGGAGCTGACACTGAATCCTGAAGGGTAAGAAGGTTAAAGTGGAGGTGAGAAGACTCTGAGGCCCTGCTCACCTCCAGGTGCGTTAAAACTGCCCAAGAAACAAACCTCTACCATCGCACGGGGGCTGTTTCTACAAGCTCCTCCAAGTGCTGGGCCCTGCCCTCCTCCCAGCACAGCCTCCCAAGCTCCAGGGGTCTCCTGCATCGGGACAGAAGAGGCAGCCATGGCCCTCAGCCTTGCACCCACTTGCACCACCTAAGACCCCAGGGTCCGATCCCACCCTCCAGGTGGGCAGTCAGGGTTACACAGTCCACTCACTCAGTCACACTCCACACCCACGTGTCGGTATGCACAGACCCCAGGAGGTGAGGACCTCGCAGAAGTTTCCAGATACCAATTGAACAGTACACATATCACAGATATGCACCCCCATCCACCTGAAAAAAAGAGTAGCTGAGGGACTGCAATGTGAAAATGCACAGAGGATAAAGTGGCGAGGGGAAGTGAACCCAAGACTGGGTCTCTCCTCGAAGCAAATCCCCATCCACCCCAGCAGATCCCCCACAAAGGCTGCTAGGAGATGAGGCCACACAAACACCCACCAGCTGTGGCAGAGGACAGAGGACCCTGTCCCTCAACAAGTTACAGGGGCGGGAGTAGGGGTATTAGATTATTTATAATGAAGTTTTATCAAGCAATCTCAGTGCACAGACTTTATTTTAAACCAACCTTTAAAGAAAAAAAAAAGGAGAGATAGTAGAGGAAACTTGAACACTGACTAGATTTTTCATATTAAAACCTCTTATTTCTATGATCGGTATGCTGGGTATGTCTTCTGTAAACAAAATCCTCATCTTTTCAGTTTAATAATGGAATGTTTACACAATAAATGATGTTTGAAATTTGCTTTTACTACAACCCAAGGGGTGGAAGTAGACACTATAAACGAAACAACACTGACTCCACGGCGGGTGTGCTAGAGCCAGGAGATGGGTGTGTGGCAGTGCGGGAGATGATTTTCACCACTTTTGCATAGGTTGGCAATTTCCTATAATCAAATGTTCTGTAAAGCAGGGAAGGTGCTGGCTCCTCTAGAAAAAAAGGTTTCAACCACACAGACTGTAGGTAGAGCAACCAAGTTTTCTGGAAAACTGAGGACCCAGAGAGCTGTTTTCCACATGGAACACAGGTATTTAGAAACTGATACTCAAAACTGAAAAAAAATTTGAATATACATTAATTCACCTAGAACGTAAACTACTACATATTAACATAAGTAACATTCCTATGAAAATTATATTTTCCAAAACAAAAAAATTTTACTGAAAAATGTGGCACTGTTTTGCACTTCAGCAAGTCTCCTTAATGTCTGGTGTAACAGAAGTCACGTGGATTCTCATAAAAGAATTCAATTCGCTGCCTTATTTCACCTCTGCCCATCTGAGAGAAACAAGAGTGAAAAAGGAACGCAATGCCCTGGTATTACTCCAATAATACTTTTCACCTTGCAGATTCCCCAGGAAAGGACTCTGAGAACCCCTGAGATGGAGAGAAAAGTCTATGACAAAAGGCAGACCTTCCCCTTGCGACCAGGCACAGCAAAGACCCTCTATTCCTATCAAGGGAAAAGAGGCATCAAGTCGTCAGAAAAGGACACTGTGTCCCCCTAAACCCGCTCCCGCACACAGCGCTGTCTGGAGGAGGGGCCTCTGTACAGGAGGAACTGGGAGAAAGAGAGTTAAACCTTCACACACACACACCCAACACAAGTGGGAGACAGCCAGGATACACCGACTTCTGGACTGTGGCTCCCTTAGACGAAATCAAGGCACGGGGTCTCCTGACAAATACTTTTCTTTCCAATCAAATAGGAAAAAAACTGGACAGATCCAAATACATTCACAGATGGTGATGAACACGAGGCTAAGTTTCATGAAACGTGTTTTGAGTTGCATGCTAGTGCACAGGGATACTGGGTGTCATTCAAAATTTCTTAGCACAGAAATTTCTTTGACTTTTTTAAAGTCAAAGTTTAAAAAAAAGTACTGTGCTCAGGTGCAAGCATAGGTTCTAAAGTCTTCATAAAAAAGGGACAGGAAGAAAAACAGCATTGGAAGAGGAAGCCAAAGGGGGAGGTGGGCGCTGTTAAGTAAATAGGAAACAAGTCAACCTCTCAGGGGACGCAACAGGATGAAGGGAGCAGAGGGACTAAACGCAGAGGAGATTGGCTATGGAGGCAGCCGCATGACTCCCCCTGGAAGCATCTACCCTATGGAGCCATTTACTTAAAAGACACAAGATAGATTTACACAAACAGATCCATGAGGATGTTCAAAGGCTGAAAACGCGAAGCCCGGCAGTTAATGGGGGAGCAGGGGGGTAGTAGGTTAAGCTATTGAAAAAAAGATTAAAGTTGAGCCATGTCCCATATATGAGGTCTCCATGACACACAAGCGCCTCTCCTTACAGACTTCCAACAGGAATTTCCCTTCTCTCCTTCCCTCTCAACCTTTGGGAAAGTAACCCAACAGACTCAAAGGCCTTCTGTGATTAAGTGAAAAAAGCAAGTTTCAAAACTATAGGAAGAAGATGAAATTATACACACATACAAACAAAGAAAAACTTGGAAGGTATTTCCTCTAGAAAGAGGTTGGACAAGGTAGAGAATTTATGACTTTATTTCCTTCTGTGTTGTTGAAATGTTTGGACAAGGGCATGGATTAGTTTGCCAAAAGGCTAGGAGTTTTAAACCAAAATAAAAGGAAATTCATTAAAAAAAAAAAAAAAAAATGTTTGACTCACACTTTGCACCAAAGAAAACTTCAAAAGTGGTCATAGTGCAAATGTAGAAAATATTACTGAACTCCTAGAAGAAACACAGGAGATGATCCTTGCCATGAGATTTCTTAGGATACAAAAAGGAGGAATTGATCAAGGTAAGTTGAGCTTCACTGAAATAATAATGGTTCTGTTCTACTGATGACAATGAATGTTTAAAAATGTCATGGTGTGAGTTGTGATTGCTCCCCAAACTTCAATTATCCTAACCTGAAGTACCTCTGATGTGACTGCATTTGGAGACAGAGTTTAAAGAGGAGACAGAGTTAGAATGAGGTCACTGGGGTGGGGCCTGCTCCATGATGACTGGCGTACCTATAAAAAGAGGAAGTCTGGACTTGTGCAGAAGAACGAGGAAGATACAGTGAGAAAGCAACCAGAAACTAAGGAGGAAGGCCTCAGAAGAAACAAGGCGGATCTCGGATTCCTGGTCTCCATAACTGTGTGAAAATTCTTATTATTTAAGCCACTCATTCTGTGGTACTTTGTTACAGCAGCCCTAAGCAAACTCATACAGAATAAAAACGTAGGTACAAAACATACTTAATAATAGATCCATATCCACAGCCTATTTTTAGAATTCTCAATACCTGATAATAAGAAAAGAACCCAATTTTAAATGGGTAAACACACACATGAAAAGATGCTGAACATCTATTAGTCACTAAGGAAATGCAAATTAAAACCATGATGAAATTCTACTACCTATCTATTAAAATGGCTAGAACTGAAAAGCTGACAAGACCAAATACAAATGAACCCTCCAGGGCAAAACGTGAACCCTCATACACTGCTTGTGGAATACAAAAAGAATACAGTCACTTTGGAAGACTGGCATTTTCTTATAAAGTTAAACATACACTAGCAATAAATACCTACCAATAAACACTATACCCTCACAAAAACGTGTGTGTGCGCGTCTCAGTTCCATTCACAACGATCAAATACTACAAACAACCAAATGTCCGTGAACTAATGAACAAACTGTGGTAAAGTCAACAACAGAATACCACTCAACAAAAAAACAGAAATGAACTTCTAGTACGAACCACATGGATGAATCTCCAATATGTGAAGATACTATACTAGACTCAAAGGCTATATGCTGTGTGATTCCGCATGAGACATTCTGGAAAAGCCACAAAAAATCCAGAAAAGAACTCAATGTTTGGAGAGGGGGGCACTTGCTGTCATGAGTTACCTGACTCAGTGCATTTCTCAAACTTTGCAGAACTGAATTTTTACAATAGATGAATTTTACTGCAAGCTAATTATACCTCAATACATGTTCCACCGTACTCAGGGCCCAAGAATCTTGTACACAATAGACCAGTGCTGTTTATACAGAAACAAAACATGAGCCACACAGTAATTTTAAGTTACCAAATTGTCACATTAAAATTGCGAAACAGGTGAGGTTTTAAAAATATTTTATTTAAATATGGCCAAAATATTATCATTTAAACATGTAGTCAATATAAAAATCAACTGACTTTTAAGATTTAGAGAACAAATTAATAGTTGCCCGTGGGGAGGCAAAGGGGGTGCCACATAGGGGTAGGGGGGAAAAGGGGGGTTTTATGGGACTATATGAAATCATGTGTGTAAAACTCTTGAAAATTTAAAGACTCATTCAGTTAAAAAAAAAAACAATGATTTAGCTTTATTTTCATATTACTAGGTCTTGGAAATCCAGGGTGTATTTCACATCGATGGTGCATATCAATACAGACCAGGCGTGCTTCAATTGCTCACAGGAGGCTAGAGGATGGGGTCACATCTGAGGTTTGAGTTCTAGAGAGCAGGACGAAGGAAAGGAAAAGGCACAAAAGGCAGAAAGGCAAGGTGCTGGAAACCCTCCCCCTGGTTGGACTCTCTGGGGGTGGCAGAGAGTTGCCCCAGATCTATGAAAGCTGCTGAGTCTGGGGCTGGGTTTCTCTGGTGCTGCAGCCAGTGAGTCACTCAGGCGCACACGTGCATACAGGCACGCACACACACCCCAGCTCATTCGTCAGAGTGTAAGAAAGGAAAGGCAAAGAACACGAAATAGCTGCTCCTACACAATTCAGGGACACCTAATGGACGCAGAAAGGAAGGCAGGAGAAATCCAACTGGAAAACCAGGCTGTGCCTGCCTGCCTGCCCGGCAAGCAGGCAAAAGCCCACCGCTTGCTCAGATCCAAGAGGTTCCTTACCACAGCCCAGGGGAGCAGAAAAGGAAAAAACGAGAATGAAATCTGCTGGGAAAAATGCAACCACCATGCAGTGGGGAAAAGCAAACTACAGTCCTGGTGCATACTACCTTAGCATGTAACCCAGTCAACGACCAAATCACACAGTCCAATCTCAAATGAACCAGATAATTCAGAACAGCTTGGAATTCTTCCCTTCGGTTTAAGAGTATGCTGTCATGTTTATATTATGGTTATGTCTGATACGCTGGAATTCAGGGGGAGGAGAGTTTTTGTTTTGTTTCAGGGCATAATCTGGAAATAGAAATCATCTGTCCTTCTCTACCCTGAAGTCTCCTCCGGCCACCAACCCCCAATGTTGCAGATACCTCGGACAAAGCTATGTTTTCAGCTAAATGATAACCAAGTGGCTCAATGGTAAAGAATCCGCCTGCCAATGCGGGAGACAGCAGTTCAATCCTGGGCTGGGAAGGTCCCCTGGAGAAGGAAATGCAACCGACTCCAGTATTGTTGACTGGAGAGTTTCACGGACAGAGGAGTCTGGTGGGCTACAGGTCACGGGGTCACACAGAGCTGGACACGACTGAGCAAATGCACACACAGGAAGTCTGGCTCAGCCTGCGGCTTGATGCAGATGCTCCCTGAGCACCGGCTAAAAGCCTGCCCAGGCTTTCAGGCTAGAAACTGTCCTGGAACACTTTCAACATATGCCAGGGGCTACCTAAGCATTTCTCGTGTGATTCAAACACCATCCTTACATGGTAGGTACTGTTGTATCTCCCATTCTGAAGAAAAGGCAAGGACTCCAGAGAGTGAGAGGGTTAGTCGCCCAGTCGTGTCCAGTGTCTGACTCTTTACAACCCCATGGACTGCAGCCCACCAGGCTCCTCTGTCCACGGGATTTCCCAGGCAAGAGTACTGGAGTGGGCTGCCATTCCCTTCTCCAGGGGATCTTCCCCACCCAGGGATCGAACCCAGGACTCCCGCACTGCGGACAGATTCTTTACTGTCTGAGCCACAGGGACTTGAGCCCATAAGGACTCAAGAGAAGGATGTTATTCAAAGCACACACCTCAGCATCTCTCCAGACCTTCTTGGGCACCAGGAAGCACACTGAGGGGCCACAGCAAAGCGATGCTCGATTAGTGCACACAGTAATGAACACAGCTCTTACTCTGAGCATCCTGTCTTGAAACAGGTGGAAGACCACAACCACAGACCCTATACATACCTTCCCCTTGTCCTGTGTCTTGAAAACAGTTTCCATAAGCGATCCTTGTATTTATATCCTTCTTGGCACGCCTCAAGTTACACTCACATGGTTTTCACTCCACCAGTCAGGCTTGAAGATTTCCCAACCTCCCATCAACTCCTGTACACCAATTTTAATCATCAAGAATGTTCCAATTATAAGCTCTGACTTCGAACTCATGCTCTATTATTATTGACTAACTTCTCCCATCAAGGAAAGTATTTTGGCTGTTGTTACTTTGCTTAGCCATTGACCCAAAGAAGAACGCAGCAATTAACCTGTAAAGACAAGAACTATTCGTAAGATGCTGAAGAAACGTGTCTTCTGCAGACAAGTTATGAAATAGTTAAGTCTGCTGTTGCTCACAGTCTTTGGTTCTGAACAGACAGCCTGGTTTTACTGTCTCCAATACTTGAATGTGAAGAGAAAGCAGAAGTAATAAAAAGCTACATCCAAGTGTCTTGTGAGCCAACCAAAAAGATTTTCAAACCTGATTTTCCTTGTTAAACATCATTTGAAGTGACTTAATCCTTGGGTAAGCGTGCATTTTTGAGGAATGAAATGTGTTCTGAAGCTAGTATTCCGAACACTCGTGTGGGCACTGCCTCAGTTAACACACAGAGTAGACAACTCACAAAGAACTATTAAGAATTTTTATGACTGCCTTTTTCTTGAGGTACAAGATGGCACTGCCCTTTATCCCTACAAGAAGGTGGGTAATTATAACAATGATAGTAAAGCTCAATATAGTATGAATTGGCATAGGCCCAGGTCTTCTGTAATTGGCAAGATTCAGAAATCAAACTCAAATGAAATCTAGTTATCTTGTAAGAAAGTTTCCAGCATTTTCCATGTGCTCACAACAGGCAAACCAGTTCCCATCACACTGCCCTATACAACCAATATACATTTTCTTGAGTTAATGTTACTCATTATGACACACCGCCTCTCCTCCCCAAGTTTCACATACTGCAATTTCATAAAACTCCACAAGCAAGATGGGCAAATGCACCAAAACCATAAAGTAATTCCAAATCGCGTATCATATTTCATATGCAGTTTTTTAAAAACACAAACAGTATCATATTCTTGTATGCCATTGGCTAAAGGTATCAGAGACTGCTCTTCACTGGCTTTCTCTCCATAAGCACTGTAAGTAAGTTAGAGGCCATGTGGTTAATTCCACAAATGAAATACAGTGAGTAATTATTTCCTATATTATCCATTCTGAATAACATCTAATCTAGCTGCTCAAGAAAGATTCCTGATTAGATAAGGAGGAAACATTTTATGTCATTAGCTATACAGTTTCGTCTTATGGAGAAACTGCATTGTAATGAATACCAGATGAGTTTAAAGTACAGTAGGGCTCCAAACAACCTCCAAATCATATTTGTGTAGCCTGCTGATTATGAACAGTCAACGTTTGACCTTCTACCTGTGACCTACTTACACAGTAAAACTGAACCAACTCCCCAGATACCAATCCACTCTAAATTAATATTTATAGAGTACAATCACTGAGGTTCTTAAACTACATTTTTCCTATTTTCACCCATACATCCTAGGAGCTGCCTAATTAAAAGCAAGGTTTTCCTTTTTCTTTCTAAGTCAGTTCTGGTGGAAACACAACAGGGTTAGCCTAGCCTGGACTCCTGCTACATAACCAAGATCTGACCTGTGTCTTGATTAAATATTAAGTAACTGGGGTTGTGGGGGAAATTAACATAGCAATGCATTTTCCATTCTCTTCACAAGCCTCCCCAAGCACAGCCCAAGTTTCCTCCCAGCGTCTTTCTCCTTATATATCCACACATGCACAGGATTATAAGTGAACCATGCTGATAAGGGGACAGCTACAAAGTTCTAACCTTTTTGAAACATACTGAAAAACATACTGTGAGGACAGAAGAATCTGGGGAGCTCAAATTAACCACGCTCTAGCAATACAGCTATGCCTACTTGAAATTATGACACAAACTTCTATTTCCATGGACACACTGCCTACCTGGGGAGGGGGGGACTGAAATACCTCAGTGCTGACCTCCAGTTCACAGAAGGCAAGAGTCACAGGCCTGAATTTCTCTGAAATCAAAATGTAGACAAGGCAAGAGAGCCAGAAGCTTGATTATGGAATTCAATTTACATAATTTGCAGCTGTTGACTAGGTTTCCCCTCACAGAAAGTTGTAGGGCCATCTGCAGGTTCTATTTTCCCTGCTATCCTCCAGTACAGACCCCACTTCCAAGTTTTGTTGTATAAACCGAAGCCAGGTAAATCCATCTCACTCACACACATAATAACAACAAAAGTTTGGAACTGGGTAGAGGAAAATTACACACAATGACTGTCAGAGGCATCCTCTGAAAACCACGTTTAAGGCAGCAGCCCCTCGTTGACCCCAGGTTTCCAAAAGAAGGAAAAGGCTGTTTCTGTCTCATGAATCTCTTTGATGATTTACAACATTCTATATATATATCGCTCCTCCCCCAAGAAAGGGAATAAGTCCTAAAGCCAGTCCGTCATCCTTTCTGACATCACCAAAGGCCTGGTTTCGTTCTCCCCGCTGTTAGCTCAGAAAACTGATTAGACCTGAATGTCTAGGCTGCTTCCTTATGCCCTTTTAATAAAGCCAACCACAGCAAAGAAAACAGAAATTAGTGGCAAGCACAGAGCTCCTTGCCACTGGGACTCACGGCAGCCTTTGGACAGGCCATTATGGTTGTCTGGCTCCAGCTCTCTTCTCAGTAACCACCACCCCCTCTCTTCCCTGCCCCACACCACCCTCCAAGATCAAAGGCAGCACTTTACTGTTTATAACATCCTGAGCAATCCGGGAATCCCAAGAGGTTTTTGTTACCTTTCCCATCCCTCACTGTCTCTGCTCCCCAAAATACTCTCTTAACGATGCTGGCCAACCCTGGCACAGGCACATCCGGGAATTAGACCTGCCCCAGATGATGCTCCTCTGAGATGCCTTACGGTTAAAAGCAGGGCGCGGGTGGCTCTGGGGAACGAGGGCACAAGACTACTGGCCTCTACTTCCCAGCAACTGTGCAGCCAGCACGCAGCAAGCTTGTTGACAAGAAAACACAAAACGTTCTTGCTGAGTATGTAAAAGGTCCTGGTACCCTACAGCAGACATCAAAAAGGACGCACCGTCGAAGGACACGTGATCAGAGAGCCAGGGCACAGCTCCATCTAACCTGTTCCCTTCTCTTTTTCCCCTCTGTGAGTGCTGCTACGGCCACTGGCCCTCAGGCCCAGCTTTCCCTTTGCGGTTAAAACACAAAGGCAGAGCAAGCTCTATCTGAGGAATCGTTCTCATTCTCCACGCCCAGGATCACCAGGGAACTTCGGTGGAGCCAGAGCAGAACTCCTCTGCCTCCTTCTGCGTGCCCACCTCTTGTGCTGGGGGGAAGAGAGGCCTAAGTCCTGGGGGAGCAGGGCTGGTCCTGAAAAGAAAGCCCTGACAAGGATCAACACCTCCCTACCCCAAGACACCTCTGCACACCCCAGCTTTGTGTGGTCCTTGAAGGTAATTCATCCCCTGCCAGGGACACACCTACCCTGGAGTGCAGGGGCCCTGAACAAATGCCCAGGCAATCACAGCCGATTCAACAAGAGAAATTAATTCAAACAAAAATCCAAAAGATACATGCCAAGCCAAAAGCTCAGGGATTCAGAGGAAATGATCCAGTAAGAATTCTGGGCCCACTGGTTAACTTTGGAAAAACTCGTCTACACTGATCTTGCAAGCAGGGCAAAATCAAGAGGCGAACCTCTAGGTTTCCTAAAGTAAAGGTAAGAATTTCCTGGGGAGTTTTGGGGGAAATGACTTTCGGGGCAATTTTGCCCAATATCTCAGATTTCAAACTAAAGCATATCTTTACTACGAATCCATTCATCACCCTTAAATGACTCCCCAAGTCACACCAAACCACAACCACCTCAGAAGCCAAGCTATTGTTATTATCCTAAGAGAGATTTGCATTTTCAAGTAAAAGGGGGAAAAAACTGACATGCGCTATTGTTTCACAGACTGATTTATTTCTGAACTCGTTCTGAGTTGTTTTTTCCCCTTTTCTGAAGGGGGTTTCTTAAGGGGGACAGGAAGAAATTATTTCTGACTTTGAAAATTCTGTTGCTAAATAGAAACAAGTTGAATGCTAAGGCAACGTGCCATTTCTAATTATAAATAACCGGTGGGGAACGGATGTATAAAAATCACAACTGCTAATACTTAGTGCCTACAGGGATTCATTCTAGACCAGACACACACATCTAAAGCCCCCAGCTACCCTAAGCTACTATCATCCTCTTTTTACTAGCACAAGTGAAGAAGTGATGTGCTGGCAGGCTAAATGACTTGCCCACAGTCATCCCACTAGAAGCAGAGCTGAGATTTGAACTCAAGGCTTCAAGCAACTCTTATAACTGATCACACGGCTTCAAAGGTTTGTTCAAAACCGAACAAGAGCTGGGTTCTTTTAAAGAGACTGATGATGACATTCCAAAAGACAGACAGAGAATCTGTGCAATGAGGAAATTCTTCATTTTCCACGTCTCCAACAAGGAGTCTCACGGATTTCAAGCACTTTGCATAAGAGCAATGACACTACTGGGGCCTCTGGGTTCACCCCAGAATTCACCTGAGGTGCTGGTCTAGAGAGAAATGCCCCAGGCACAGCTCACTGAGCATCCTCTCCCTCTGTCACCTCACCCACAGGCACAGCAAACTCTGAAATAAGTGCTGCTTCTCTGGAGCATTGTTCACAGTCCTCCAGTACTCGAAAAGGGGAAAGAAATCAAGGTGGCTTTTCACTTTTCCCGTGATACTGATTACTGCCAACAACAGCCCAAGACATCTTCGCTTTCAAGCAGTACCAAGCATCAGAGTTCTACTATCCTCAGCAACAAACCTTACAATTATTACGGACGCAACCTTTCTTATAAAAGATCCCTAACTGGGAACCTTGGCTAAATAACAACAGAATCTGCATTTCATAGAGCTTCTCAAGCAAGCAGCTCCATTTTTAGACTCAAAATGTGCAGAGGTCACCGTTTTAGTTGTATTTGTGGCATTAGTTGAGAAAACACTAAACATTTACAGAAAAGAACCAAAGGCAGGGAGGGCCCTTGGGAATGAGCTCCAGCTCCAGCTTACTAAGTCTTCCATCACTAGGAAATCAATCTAAAGAGAAGATTCATTTTTAAAGCATCACTTTCTTCTTTCATAGATTTGGGAGCCAGAAAGAAATCTGATTCCAAGTCAGTACCAGCAGGTGCTGGTGTAGGGACAGGACACCAGGCCCAGCTGGCACACACCCCCACAGGACTTGCTTTTCCCACTTCCGGTTACAGTACCGGACTCAAAACTCAAACTGAATGAGACATGAAGGAACTGGGTATAAAGTCCACTCGTTTCTTCAAGAACTCGGGACCAGCACGACTCATCGGGGCCCTGGAGCAGCGGAAGCCACTTTATCTGTCTTGGACGAACCCCATCCTAAGTGTGAAGGTATTCCAGCTGCACCCTGGACTCAGGGCAGCTCCAGAATGAGCAAGCGGTAAGAGTCAAACTGATTCTGCTATGCTTCCCCTGCTAAGATCCAAGTTACATTTGAAAATGTAATGCTTTAAGATGCAGCTTCACACAGTCCCTCTCATTACCCTGGGAAGCCAGCTGATAACAGAGAGCGGGGGGAGGATAGTAAGGCATCAGCTTTGCTAAGCCACCCACAATGCAGTGAAGCGAACAAAGTCCTAAGGGACCAGCCCGCCAGTCCTGACGCTCTGTCGTCCTGCAGACTGTCCACTAGCTGGCGTCTTCAGGAAGCAACGACTGTAACAAAAACAAGTCTACGCTCTTCTTTCTGACAGAATCTGCCTAGGACAGTACAGTGACGATCTCTGGACGAGCATGCCACTCGTGTGTTTCCTGTGAAAGGCTTTGCCGGGGGCAGCCAGGGCTGAACAAAGCAGGCCAGCTGTGCAGACGTTCTGTTTTACCAACACACTCCAGAAACCAGGAGTAACAGTTGACAAATCCTTTCTGCCCATTTGTTTCACAGCCCCTCAACTTTTCCTCTGACATCTGTGGGTTCCCCTATGCCATTCTGCGAATTCAAAGCTTCCTCTTTCCTCCCTAATCCAAGAGGCCTCCACTGCATTTCTGGGGGTCTCTAAGCCTCAACACACAAGAACCGAAGCAACTGCATGGGTTATACATCCAGTGCATGGCTTTTTACTCACCTCTCAGTATCATTCACTGAACTAAAGCTCTGCCTTGGAGGGCGTGGCAACGCACTCCAGTATTCTTGCCTGGAGAATCCCATGGACAGAGAGGCCTGGTGGGCTGCAGTCCATGGGGTCGTCAAGAGTCAGACATGACTGAAGCGACTTAGCATGCGCATGAGAAATCTTACACCAGAAGTCACAGAGGGAATGACAGCATATCTCCAAGTACTATTTACTCATTTGCTCCTTCAACAAATACTTAAGAAGCACCGCTTTAGGTGCCCGAGGAGGATCTGTGAGCAAGAATAGCTTCCTGCTCTCATGGAGTTTGTACTCTAAGCCGACAAGGCAGTAGCAATCGTAATATCTGAGCCAGTGGAACACGCTAGAAATAAGAGGGTGACGTAACACACCACCTGGCCGCAGAGCAGCACAGTGAGGCGAGCACTGCGCGGGCCAGCCCAGGACTGCAGGACCCGGCTTCCAGCCCAGCCGGGACACTCGTGGCCCTGTGACCTTCAGCCAGGGCTTGACCCCAGGAGGCCCCACAGCCATCCTTGCCTGTGAACCCCATCACCTGAATAGCTGCTATGCAGAATTAGTCACTTCTATTAGCTATACCTTGGACCTAAACACAGTATTATTTCCCCCAAACAAGATAATGAAGAGGGCCTGAGCCCTCCCGGAGGGCTTCAGGAACAGCAGGCCTAAGGCTGTTTGGGAAGAGAAAGACAAAGGTAATTACACGCCCCACACCTGCCAGGCTCAGCTAGTTAGGGGAAAGGCTAAGATGACAAATGCACTGAAGGTACAGCTTTGAAAAATCCCAAGTGGGAAGAAATGAACTTCTAACGATAGGTTCTTGAAATGTAGTGAAGTTTCTCTGAATCACCAGGGACTGTTCCCACCAAGTTCACTTACTTTCAGTCCACTTACTTTCCTCCCCAGATTTGCAAGTCAAAAGACTAGTGCGCGGAGAAAAGACACAGCACTTCTGCCAGAACCCCATACACTAAACAGACACCGACCGTCAGCACCGCCCCCGACACGCCACCTTCTGCCGACGCACTGAGGACCCGCCCGCTCTGACCTGAGCAGCACCCTGGTGCCACCTCAGTGGGGACGGCAGGTTTCTCGGGAAAGCGTGAAAACGTGAGGCCACAGTGAAGAGGCCTAAAGGCCAGCTCTGTGAGAACTGTGCCCCGGTTCCCAGGATTTACGCAGAGCCTCTGGGCCGAGGTAGAGCTGGCATACTCCCAGATTCCCAAGCCAGCCACCACCCTGCCCACACCCCAGCCAGGACACCTGCTCTAAACACAGTACTTTCTTCATACAGAAAAAGAGAAGTTACAGTATACACCAACCAGGCATACAGATCCACTCGGATGGGAGGATGGGACTTCCCTGTTGTTGAAAACTAGGTCAGCAGAGATCAGGAGACGGTCTCCTGCATCTCAGTCTCCGTGACTCCCCCTACCTGAAGTCACTCTGGCCCACTTTCCCGCTCTGACCCAAAGAAGGAAGGCAGAGCACTTCACTGGTGGTCCAGTGGTTAGGACTCCGTGTTCCCAATGCAGGGGGCATGGGTTCGATCCCTGGTTGGAGATCCCATAGGATCTGCGGCCAAAAAAAAGAAGGAATATAAAGAGGTTACCAAGGAAGGACACAGCTACCCAAGCTGAGCTCTGTGATATTCATCACTGAATTATCTTCCCCCCAAATGAAGTTTCAAAACATGTAACACAAACAAATATGTCCATATGTTGTGCAATTACAGGCTGCAGCCTGTTTTAAGGGAAAGACACCGAAGGGCAGAGTGGGAAGTGCAGTGCCTCCTCTCAGCTCTGGAGCTAAGGAACAAGGCGTGGGCCTGCTGCATTGTCTGCCTGTTTCCTTCCCTCCTCTAGAGGGGTGAGCGTGGGATCTGGCCAGATCAGCTCCCCAGGTACTTAGCTTCTTCAGTCTGTGTGAGCGCTAAAGCTTGTCTTAATGCCCAGTTAAGAAATGGACTCTCCGAGCGATAATGGAACCGCCAGACCCTCTGAGGAGGAAAGACAAGAGAAAGAAAACCAGAAAGAAAAAGAAAACCAAAACGAAAAAGACTATTCAGCCATAAAAGGGTAGAACTTATTGGTACAAACAGCATGTATGAACCTCAAAAGCATTCCAACAAAGAGACCTAGACAAAGGATTGCTTCCATTCACATGAACCTTTATAATACTGGCCCAGACCTGGCAGGGGGATTTGTCAGCAGGACCTCTCTGAGGGGACAGAAGTGTAATACCAGGTGTGGGCAGTCACCAAAACTTACCAAAACTTGCGCTTGCAAGGGATGCAATTGTAAACTGAACTTTGGGAAATTTTTTTAAGACATCTGAACTGATTTACAACTGTTTTCAAAAAGAAGAAGGGAGGTGCAGTTGTGACAACTCACTGGGTTAAACTGATTTTTCTGGAAAGCAGCCACCTGTGTTAAACACAAGTCAATGCCAGAAGCCACACCTTGGGTGACACAATTCAGGGACTGGGTCCAAATGTGGGGAAATTCCCCCAAGTTTGATGCTGTGAAAAGTGACTTAGTAAAGAAATATTTATGATACAAACTCCCTTTAAGGCCTTGGGATATTTAAAGAAAAAGCAGGTTTTACCTTTTAAAAAAGAGAGAGAGAAAAAGTCACCTTTGTACAAGCTGATTCAGATACGATTTGTGGTTTGTGTTAAGGGATTTGCTTCTGTGCTGGGCAGAAAAGCAAATCCAGTATTGACCTATGCTGAGAAAAGGCTTGCTCAGACGTCTTCATCCTTTTTCAAATCCACCAAGGTCTCCAACGGAGGGAGGCTCCCCACAAGGTGGGCAGGAAGTGGGAGACCAGCAACCTCTTCCCTGGGGGAGGGCCATCCAACTGCGGGTGGGGGGATGTGAACCCCTGCCCAGTCCATGGTCCACGGGGAAAGGTCTGAGAGAAATTACTCCACCAGAGTTCCAGAAAGTGCTACGGCAAACCTCGGCATCCCACAGGAGCCCAGGCCTGGCACTCCCATGTCAAGAACTCCACAAGGGGTCTCACAAGGGGACTCGGGGCAGGCGGCCCCGCGGAGACACAGAGCATCAGAACCCATTCCCAGCAGCCCACAAACCAAAGTCAGCTCAGTTTCTGGCACAAAATGATTTACAAGTCATCCTGGCAGGCGTCACGTCCAAGAGCTATTTTTAAGACAATAATTGTGGTCTAAGTCTGGTCAGAGGGTCCTGGGTGTTTGAGGTTAAATCCCACCTCCTGGGAAGGATCAGTCAGAAGACTCAGGCCCATTTCCATCCCCAGCTCTCCAGAACCACCTGGCAAAAAGTACAGAGAGAGCAGCATGGCTCACAGCGTCCTGAGAACCCCGTCACCAGAATTCAGGGTCTGAACCACTCTGTTCCACTCACCTTGCATTTTGCATGTAAATCACCACTTCAGTTTTGGTTGGGGTAACATGAGGGGATGAGGGGGTGCACTTATTAATGCTATCTGTAAATGGTGAGTTCAGCAGACAGTATTTTCCACTGTGACTAGTCATTTGTAAAGAATACTGATTTTGTTACTTTTATTCTGTAAAGTGGCTACAGCAGGAAGCATTGCTTTTACACTGTTCTGCAGGGTTATGATAAAAACTCATTTTCATGTATTTTTACATAAATCACATGCTCGTTTTGCTCTAACCAGTAGTAGGGAGCAAAGGCATTTAAGCAGCACTTTTAGAAATTAAATTAGCTATCTGGTATGCAACCATTTCACCAGAGACACCCAGCCCAGCCCCACCAGTCCATCTGTGGAAACCCTCCCTTGTCTCAATCCACAACTGGATAAGCGGCTTCTCTTAAGAAGACATGGCGACTGTTTTCCCAAGATTTTAGATGCCTTTTTCTAAAAATTACACTGCAATGCATATTTCTGGGAAAAAAGACAAAACTGCCTTATCTCGAGCATTGCTCCCTCTTCCCAAACTCCTGCAAGATTTTTCACACTGAGACCTTCCATTTCACTCTTGAAGACGCTGTTCTCTCACTCCCATCTTCATCAGCTAAATTCCCATCCTCCAAGTGTCTATACTGTGACATCCAGGAAGTCTACGTTGTCCTTCCGAAGTGTGCCCACAGCATGCTGGACACCTAGTCTATCAAAGCACTCGCCCCCTCCCTCTAGAATA
This sequence comes from Bos mutus, assembly GCF_027580195.1. Taxonomy (NCBI): domain Eukaryota; kingdom Metazoa; phylum Chordata; class Mammalia; order Artiodactyla; family Bovidae; genus Bos; species Bos mutus. The sequence continues at coordinate 10,761,285 of NC_091639.1, read as the reverse complement.
ACGTCAGAGCCACTGTTCACTACTGAGTGCCTGGCAGATGGCAGATCGATAAATATTCCTCAGATAAACAAACAAAAATTAAACTAAACTTATTTTGATCACTCAGACAAAATACTGTTGGTTTTGGTGTGCATGTATTTGTGTGTGTGTTTCCTCCTACAGTACTTTTCCTAAACAAATACACTCTTTATGTGAATTATTATAACCACAAAAGATTAAACTCTACACTCTATTTTGTCACTTGCTTTTTTCACTTACTACATTATGTCATTAAATATTCTTGCTACCAGAGCATTTTAATGATCGCATGGAACAGATGTTCACTAATTTAACCAATCCCCCACTGGTTACAATTTTTCACTGTGATACACAGTGAAATACACTTGATACACAACCCTGTGGCCAAGTCTAAATAAATTCCTAGAAGCAGAGGCTGAGTCAAAACGGTATGCAAAATATTGCATGAGTTCTAGTACACACAGAAAGCTGAAAATGCAGGTTATCAATTTTGGAAGGAGACAGACAGGATCACCACAACCAGAAGGAGCATTTAACTGGCTGTAGAAACACAGGGTGTTTAGCCCAGAGGAGATGAACACGAAGTCTGTTAGATGGGAATCATGTTTATTTAGCTCCTTCTGAGGATAAGAAGGCAACCTGAGAAAGAGATGGCAAGAGCGTGGAATCTTCCCAAAGAGCTATCCAACGCGACCCTGTGGTGGCTTTAAGCATGGAGGCTGAGGCAGGCAGGGATCCTGGCAGGGGAAAGGCTGGGTCAGCGTCACAGGAAAGGCAGTCAACCAAAAAGGTTACTTGTGTTCAACTACTACTATGTCATCCCTCCGGAGGGCTCCTCACAGTGCTCTTCAACTGAGACTGGAGAAAAGCCACGACGCAACTTTTCCTGTGTTGCCCCAACAACTATCAGAGCACAAAGCATACCGACTACACACAAAATGCTCCTGAGAGAATCAGTTTCCCCAGTAAGCAAAAGTCCTAGCCAACCAAATGATGGATTCAGTCCCTGACAACAGCAGTGATGTTTTATGTCTTTGCGAAATGGGGAGGGTCTCGCTTAGCCTCACAGCTTAAGGCCCTCACTGTAATATATGTAATAAGAGCAAATGACTCTAATGATAACATTTGTTGTAATTGCCTAATCTCTGTTTTTTACAGAAGGAAGGTATTCAACAGATCAACGGTCACTATTTAACCACAGGGGACAGGATTATCTCTTCCTCAATTTTTACCAACGTTCATATGTAAATGAAGGAAGTTTCTAAAAGACACCTTTTTTTTTTTTTTAAAGGAAAGTCGAGGAAGGAGGAAAATAATGCTGTGTTTCTAAACAAGAGTTTCTTTAGAAAGGCAGGGGGATGAGTGAGATGACAAGCTGAGTGTCAGCATCAAGTTCTGGGTGACAATAAAAAAAAGGCTCAGGAGTCTGTGAGCTTGGCCCCTTCTGACTTCTGCTTCCATATTCCACATTCCTATCACAGAGTTAACAGTACCATGCTGACACAGACGCTAAGAATCATACGGGTTAACACATGTAAAACGCTGAGACGAGTGCCCAGCACATAGGAAGTGCCACTGAACTGTCAGGCGCTTCTTCACGCCATCAGCGTCATTTCCACATGTACTTAAAGAGAGGGACAAAACCCATGAGAATAATGCAGGACCTCAGGGAAACAGAAAGGCTGGTGAAGAGGTAACTTTAAAACTACAAGCAGTCCCCCCTTCTGACAGTTCATTTATAACTGGCTGTTTAAAACTCAGGATGCATTTCATCATAACAAGGGTGTTTCAAACGGTGGTTGGGTTCCCAAATCATAGAGTTCAACAAGACTCACTAAGATTTCAGGGAAATGACTGGAAACGGCCAAGGGACATTATGGGGGAAAAAACAAAACACAAAACCATTTCCCTGTGCCAATTCAAAAGACTGGAAAAGCCTCACGGAGGAGGCACTGTCACCAACACTGGGACACTGGCAGGGACGCTGGATGGAAACTGCTCTAGAGGAGAAAAACTACGACAGCGCCTACAGTGCAGCAGGCGCTGGCCTCAGCTGTCACTCTACTGGCTCCAGAGAAAATAATCAAGTTTTAAACCACAATGGCTGCAAGTCTGGATTTCTTGGACCTTATGAATTATGCACTATAATGAACTGTGCATATTAACTAAAACCAGGCTCTGCTCTCCCAGGATATCTGGGCAATGGATGTATTTCTCATTGGCTACTAGTTCTAAGTCTGAAAGGCAACTAATCACAGAATCAAAGCGAGAGAAGAGCTAATGTACAGAAATACACAAAATCTCTCCCCCTCCCCCATAAACAAAAGTGTTCTGGATTCACAGCAGGTCACTGTCAGAAAAGGAGAAACACCCATAACAACCTCCAGCCTCAAATACTACGTAATGAAATTCCAGAATGGACAGGTCCAATTTCCTGGTGGGTGAGACACAAGTGTTTTATAGAAACCACAACCCCTTCCTCCAAGCAGAGCTCCAAGGAATTTTAAAGTCTGAATGTAAAAGTTAACTGCAATCGACTAAAAACAGAACAAAGAAAATAGACATTTAAAATTCAAAGCAGAAGGATGAGGTGAGGAGAAAGGATGGTGTCCACCTTCCCCACCTTCATTCTGTTCTCCATCCCCCTTTGCCTCTGAGATTTTGCTTCTATACTCCTTTACACCCTCATGCTGTCTTTCCCCTTGTGAAAGATCTTCCTGGGCCTACGTCTGTTTAAAAGTCCAAACAATTCAAAACTAAACTACGGGTAACTTTTCTTGGGAGGGGCTGATAAGATTGTTTCTTGATCTAGGTACTTCAACTTCAAAGTTCAACATTTCTTTAAAGCATCTGAAAACTAGTTTAAAGAAGGTAGCATTCTTTTCAGTTTCTCAGAATTTAGACTAAATGGAATGATCCTTACGGTCCTTAAGCCAACCCAACAGCTCCTGCTTCATTTAAAAAATATACATATTTGTTTTTATTTGTTTTTTTATTTGGGTGCACTGGGTCTCAGTCACAACCTTCGGGATCTGATTCCCTGACCAGGCATCAAACCTCCCTGCATTCGGAGCTTGGAATCGTAGCCACTGAACCACCAGGGAAGTCCCTGCCTCACTGTTAATTTAATTTTGTGGTCGCTGCTGCTGGAGTTGAGTACATCAACTCAGAAAACCCTCAGGACACAGCATACAAATACACACCAAACACAACCACCTGACTGCAAAGCACCCAAAGTGTCTGCCATTTGTGACTCTCCACGTATGAAAACTGAAGTTAGCGGCCGGCAGAAACTCTGAACACTGAATGCCTTGAGAAACTGCTGCTAACTGCTACAGCTTTGAAAAACCTGACATTTAGAAAAGAAATCTATTTGGTCCCACAAGTGGGCCTCGAGAAATGTAAACTGAGTTCTTCTCTGCATTTTAAAAAATGTTCCCAACAGACTGGGTGAATACTAGGAAATTCTTAACCTGAAAATGTTCAAAATGACGTGTATGTGTGTATATGTATATACTGTGCACAGCACAGTACCCTAGAGAGATGGTGAGACCACTCTGCAACATTCATACCCTGCCCAAGTAATTCCTGAGACTTCATTTGAAATGTAAGCACCTCTCTTACAGACAGAATGTTAGGTACTGAAGCAATAATCCAGAGATCAGGGACAAAACCAAGGCCAGAAACCCATAAGACCCCCTTGAACTCTGCTTACTCTCAGTCAACAAGGACATCTGCTCCTGGCCTGTTAGCCAACAGCGAGGTCACGGTCCAGGGGAAATAAGCTGCTTTACTCACCCTTCCCCATCCCGGCCTCAACCTAACCTCCTCCCAAGATGGAAACACTACCAAAGAAGGAAACCAGCATTAACTCTAAGCTGAACCACACTGCAGGGAAAGATGCAGGTGAAGAAGAAGGGGCTGGAACGCGGTGAAACGGAGGAGCTACCCAAGGCATTTCCAGAGTAAAGCAATGTCACCAGCCTGCAACCCCCTTTCCCAGCCAGGCCCCTGGGGCGGAATCTGCAGGAATGCACCCAGATTCAATCCATGAGAGGAAGCCCCATCGCAGTGACCTCACAGACGGGGGTGTATTCAAGAGAACTAGCCAACCTAAGTAGACAGTTTTTAAGTAGTTCCTCAAAACTATTATAAGCAATGCTAGCAGTATGGCTACTGTTCCAAAGACAGAAGGCCTCACAAAAGCTAGCAGCCACATCCTTGGACGGGCTTATTTTCCAGGTGGAAATTATGGGCAAGAAACCCTGGACCACTAACCCCCAGGCTTGCGCTCGCTCCCAAGGGGCACCCAAGAGGCTGCAATGACCCCAGGACAGATTTCTGACGTTCCAGCCAAAGTGGTCTGAAAAAGCCTTCAGCTAAGAGAAGAGAGCCAACTGAGGGGATGAAATACAGTGTACAAGCTGCTGGCCCACTCTCTCCACCGCCCCAGGGACACCTGGAACCAAGCTGTCGCCCCCAGCACGTGCTCTGTACACACACAACTCGAGGAGAACGCTGAGCCTGCCTGGCCAACGGCCATAATCTAGGAACACAGACGCCCGAGAAACTGTCCAGGGCCACCATGGAGGATAGGACCCTCGTCCTTATATGGGATAAGAGCAGGACTCGGGGCAGAAATCCACAGAGAAGCCTGTGGACCAACAAGGAAAACACTCAATAAAATATCCGTTGATTGATTTTTTAAGAGAAGATTAAAGGGTTAGAGGGGGAAAGGCCAGGGAACAAAGGTCAAAAGTAAAGCATCCGTCATCCAGAAATGGGCGTCTCTGTAAAGGGCCTGGCTGCTGCAGAGAGGGCTGTACCCCCACCAGCTGGCTTCTTCCAGGGTCTGCAACCTGCCGGCCCGGGAAAGGCTACTGCAGACTAGGAATCCTCCAGCTTCATGTTATTCCTCTAAAGAATGAATGAATGGTCAGCTCTCTGGGAGGCTACCAAGAAGTACAGGCTCATCTCCCTCAAACTCTAGTGAGGATCACAAACCATGTCTACCCTCCACCACCGACTTCAGGAGGCGGGAAAAAGGAGGCATGGAGGGCAAGGGCCAGGCATGGAGGGCAAGGGCCAGGCATGAAGTGAGAGCCAGGCTGGCTGGTTACCCAGGGGAGTAGGCACTGCCTCCTGCTTACCTAGCAATGGTTACAAGCACTTGACACTGACTGCCTCCACGGCAACCCCACTGGGGAGATAATATGATCATCTCATCTGAGGAAAATGAGGCACAGAGAACTTAGGCAACTTGCTAAAGTCACCCAGCTTGAATAAGAGGCACAGCTGGGATTCAGACCCAGTGCTCCAAACCATAAACTGTGAACTGGGGGTTCAGTGCCAGGTTCAAGGTTACCTATCACTAAACCTACAGCTGGGATTCACCCCAGGTAAACCAAAAAGAAGGCGCCTAACATGAACAACCGGAGAAGGCAATGGCAACCCACTCCAGTGTCCTTGCCTGGAGAATCCCAGGGACGGGGAGCCTGCTGGGCTGCCGTCTGTGGGGTCGCACAGAGTCGGACACGACTGAGCGACTTAGCAGCAGCAGCAGCAGCAGCATGAACAACACACAGAAGCGCCTGCACCTGAAACAGCAGTGTCCAAAGTCAGCAACCTCTATTCCCTCCAGTAAGTGCCCGTCCAAGGAGATTACCTAGTTGAATGGTGACGGGACTGGGGACTTTCTTGGGGGCAGAATGTTGAGACCGGCACTAAAAATATTATTAAAGATTTTAGTCACAATTATTTAGGGGGTAACTTTCTCCCAATAGATCTTATTTGACTGGGCAAAGAGGGCGACCAACATTTTAAATGGGTCCTTCCAATAAGTTAATAAAGCAAGTGAAAGGGCTAAACCTGAGAACAATCAAGCCCTAAGGATAAATAAAGAGCCAAAGCCAGCAGCTGCTGGGCCTCCGACCCAGCCCCTCCCCACGCCTCCTGCTCAGTATAGTCTGGGAGCCGCCTGGCATTCTCAAGCCCTGAACCATAACAGGGATGGCAAACAAGATCCCCGGGTGATTCCCACACAGGTTTGAGAAGTGCTGCCCTATATAAGGACGTCTGTGTGCCTCAGGACAGCATCAACACTTTCTACCAGAAAACAAGTGTAGGCATGGAAGTGAAAAGAATCAGTCAAAAATCTGCCCCAGATTCCTATAAATTTTCATTTATAAATTAGAATTAACCTTTTTATTCTGTCAAGTGTGAGCAAGAGGAAATTTATTGAAAATTCTTTGTGGTTCACAACTGTCACCAATTTTGAAAATTAACCACCAGAAATCCTGTGATCACAGCATGTATATTACTATTTGATGTTCTCTTTTTCTTTGCATTAAAACTGTCCCCATCCTGGGCAATGAGCAAGAAGCCCCATTTCAGTTGTATAAGAAATTCTACTTGAACTTAAAAAGTGAATCACTAAAAAATGAATGAAGCTAGCAAAATTTTTAAAATACAGACAGTAAAGAAACAGGGACCACCTCTGAGTCACCCTAAAGCATATACACATACCACGCTGAATATCATAGGGGCAAAAGCAGAACTTGTGGCATTAGGTTTTCAAGCTAATAAAGCTGCAATGAACAGCTTTCTTCATCACTCTTAAACACATTTGTAATTATTATAACATGAAGCATTTTGATGTCATGAATTGTTACCCTATGTATGAGAAATTATAAGCCATTTTTCCCCATTTCAGATATATTTTTCCCTAAGTTACTAGTAACTCAAAAGAACACATCAACATACAACTCAACAACACTGACAATCTATGTTAATCAAATTTTTACTACTCCAGAAAAATAAGGAACTCTCCTTATTACAACGTAAGTCACCAAACCAGACATTTCCTTCACAGGCTACTAATAAAACGTGTCCATCAACACACCAAGGGGGCAGCCTCAGTTCCTGATCTGAATTTCATATTCAAGTATCCATGTAATTTCCCCCACCTTGCAAACGTTCAGGACAACTATAGCTCTGCATTCTTTCTTCCTATTAAACCATGGTGGGAAAGAAAACAGAATCATCCCACACAAACCCCTTAAAGAGCTTACAGGCTGCAGTTAAATCTATACAAGAAATAAAATTTGGCCAACATCCCCCATTTAGTGTGATCCTCTCACAATGGGAGATGGATTGCAATTATCCATTAATGCAACCTACCCTCCATAGTCAATAAATAAATGTCACTCCCTGTCACTCAGATGAATCCTGAGTGAAAAGGCTAGAAAGAAATAAAGATATAAATGAGATTCTGTAAATATCCAAGGAACACGCTGATGACTGATTTCAAGCCAATATGTCTAGAACTTGTGACAGAAAGTGAAATGTCTGTGATTAATATGGACTTACTTTTAATTTTAAATGCATTAAAGTTATGCTAACATTCTCACTGGTCTCTGAAGAGAAAAAAACTTAAGTAAAAAAAAAGGGCTCAGGTTCCAATTTGCTAACTTAAGTCACACCCTATCATTTTGTAAGCTTTCCTCCTCACACCACCCTGCTGTGCCTTTGGACTTTTTAAAGACCTGGGATTTGAGTAATTATAGCCATTTCAGAAATGGTTACTGAAAACCTAGCTACCTATACGCGGCTTTAAATGTCTCCCTCTAAGTCCTCAGTTTACAGGGAGACTATGTAGGGAGTAATTCTATTCTTTTACACCCAGAATCTTTCTACCCCAATACGGTCTGCTTCCTGTCTTACCAAAATTCACTCACTGAAGAGTTACCTACTGACTGGTATCCCTGATGGGGTCTGGGTAACCCTAAGCCTTCTGCAGAAACTATTTCAAATTAAGCAAGCAAGATCTGGGGAAACACCAGGGGACTGCCTGCTCCCTTTCTCTGCCTGTCCCCGTCTCTCCTCCTCTCTCACACACACAAGCAGCAGCAGTTGACAACACAGGGGAGCCTGGTCTTCGCAAACAGGCTCCACCATCCAGTAATTGGTTCATAAATTTTATTCATAACTTGAAACAGAAAGGGCCGAAAATGAGCAATCGGTAATCTTAAAGGTTGTCATTACTCTCTGGCTGCAAGCGGTTAAAGAAGGCCTTGCAAGCTGGTGAATTACAGGTCCAGTTTATGACTCTCAGTGAGCTCAGAAGCAGCACAGCATCTCAGAAAGCACGAGCCAGGAGGGGAAGGAGGTCAGCTGCAAGCCCAGATGGACTGACGCTTCAGTGTCACCTATCCCATCCCAGTGGAAGGGGTCTTCCTGCTCCCAAGCCCTCCGGCCCCCGTCACTGCACAGAGCACAGCGTTAAGACGGAGACATTTTCACCCGTGTATTTCTTTCCCTAAGATATATTTTGTGTCATACCTTGCTCGCTATCTTTAAATAAAGGTTTTCACATGTTCATGAGATAATCAGGAAAAACACATCCAACCTGCACTACTGACAAGTTTTCCAGCAGGTTTTAGTCCTCAGAGAATAGTTCCACACTACCTAAACCTCAAATGGAGGAATAAACATATACACTCTGGACTCAGTGGGTTTATCCATACATACGCTGGACTAAATCAGACATCACATCTCAGGACAATCTGGGATTCTGTGTATGGACACCTCAGAAGCCGCAGGCTGGGGGCAGTGATGGAGGTGGTGTGGACAGCCACCCTAAGGAGTTACTGGGAAGCTCACGCCCACAGGACCTGAGATCCGGGCAGAACTGAGCTCCAGCCTCTTAAGGGGCAGCAAGCCAAGTGGTGATCAAGAGAAGCCTCAGTGATCAGCCTCAAGGCAAGCGAGTCAGACCAACAGAAAATATGATTCAATGCAAAACGCCTTATCTCATTCCCGCACGCCCACGCCCACCTCTGAAGTGAGGAAACTGGCAGAGGTTGCCTCAATAACTTCCGGCCCAATGAAGATTGCTCTGGAAACTACAGTGGAGCCATCCGTATGGCTCCCAAGCTTCAGTGCAGCGGGGGAAAATAAAGGGGGAACAGAGACACCAAGACGACGGGTCTGGGCAGAACGAGGTAGACTTGCTCTTATTCCCCCTCGCAGACCAAACTGAGCAGTAAACCACGCTTCTGAATGCCCCTCCATCCCTTCCCCAAGCAGAATATTCCTTGCTACAGCAAAGGGGAGAATACCAACTTCAGAGCACTGATGGCAGGCTTAGGGAGTATGGCAAAAAGCTGGGCCTCAACAAATGCTTTGTTCCCTCTAAAACCACCGCCTAACCCCTTCCCAAAGAAGGGATTCCGACCCCCTACCCCCACAGACCCACATCCTCATGACTCCACCCAGAGACAGATCAATACCATTTCTTCCTGGTGTCACACACACCTGGACCTCTCGCAGAGTAATCTGAAATCTGGTTTATCCTACTGACACCCTCGTTTTCACAAGTGAGTTTCTGGCAGCAGAGGGTGATTAGAACACAGTTGATGCACTTTACACACTACTCTGGTCTTTCCCAAAGAGCATTCCAGAGCACTCTAGGTCCATGGATATTACGCAAAATCGGGGTTCACTGATGAACTGAGCTTATTACGCAAAATCGGGGTTCACTGATGAGCTGAGCTTGAGATGCATCAGCTTCACACAGGTGTCTGTCCTTCAGCGTTGTTCATGTGCACTGTGATTCTCCTCTAAGAATTCTGACCACAGAAGCCTCCTTCCCCTGCTCTCCTCAAAAACATGACAGATTTCTCAGAACACAAGTGGGCTACACCATGGTGCTTTGTCTCACTCAATTTTGTTGGTGGTTTGAGTCAGGTCTTCATTTGGGGAGGAAGGCGTTTTTCTAAGTAATATGTGAATGAATGTTCACTGTAAAAGTACTGAGTGTATCGGGTAAAAATAGGCGTCTGCTCAGAGAAACTGAAAAAAGGCAATTGTCCTTATCCTTGGAGGTTTCAAGTGTTCAAACTAAGTTATTAACAGAATACAACTAGAGAAATTCATGGGATGTCAAGTTCTCACTGTAGTAGTGAATTGTTAGACCCTTAACAGAAATATGGCTCCGTCACAGATTGTCTAACAAAAACTAGCAGTTACTTTTTAAGAAAATATTTCAACTACTGGGAAAATAGATGGGAGCCCAGACAGGCTATCCAATAAAGCACATTAACGAGCTGAAAAAAATTATATGAGCTACAATGCAAATGCAGTTTTATCTTATATTACACTGTGATCACATCACTTCCTGTTGTCATATAGGAGAGAAAAGTTTGATAAAGTCCCCCAAAACATCTTGGTTACTAAGTTTCTGCAAAGGGTTCCTGAGCTGAGTCCTTTAAGACAAAGTCTTATACATAAACGTGATTTAACTGTGTGATTTAACTGTCACAGATCTATCTGTGCTTACTTGCTGTACTTACTCTTTTTTCACGCTTTCCCAACTTTCTGAATTTCCTGAAATACATATATGCTTCTTTCAAAGGGAAAAACATTAACACGTTACATTCACTGAGAAAATACAGGGTTCACTAAATAACCTAGTACCTGATTTTTTTCCAACGCCCCTGCCAATTCTTACAGATCAGTAGGTCTACCACCAGTACTTGTGGAAAGGCTTCCGAAAACCAATCAAAGAGGGTTAGGACTGGCCACAGCTGCAATCTAGAGGAAAGAATAGGGACTCAGCGTATTTACTGACCCCGGTGATCAGAGGCCAAGTGTCCCCCAACAAGACTTGGGTGCCACATGTGGAAGCAGAGTCCAAGGAAGGGCAGAACATATAAAAGCGTAAGCAGATCAACAGTAGGTGAGGACAGCGGACAAGAACTATCAGGTTGAAACTCCTCTGAAGATGCCTTAGTTAAACGCAGTTTAGGAAATCCGAGACTTCTGAGACTTCCCAGCTACCCAAACTGGGAAGAGACACTTCAAAAATGGAGATGGTCAGAGGATGTAAGCAGCAGCCACAATATGGAGACAACTAGGATGTTACAAACACTGCAGTGTAAAGAGAAATGGAAAAAAAAATTTTTAACCTTAACAGCATGAAAAATCATAAAACTGTCAACATACATAAAGCACTAGGAACGTACAAGAGGAGGCTGGAGGACTTCACTGTATCAGCAAGAAGGTAAGTGCTTGGCTGGGTCGCTGTGATGTGCACCTGAAGCAATCCCAACATTGTCAATAGGCTATGCTCCAATAAAAAGTGTAAATATAATTTTCTGACAAGTAAGAAAGTGCTTAAGGAATTATGGGGACGTGTTACAGGGATGCAGGAACAGGAAATTACAAGGCTCTGAAGCTGATCTCTAAAACTTTGGTCACCTGATGTGAAGAGCCAACTCACTGGTAAAGACCCTAATGCTGGGAAAGACTGAAGGCAAGAGAAGGGGGAAACAGAGGATGAGATGATTGGATAGCATCAATGGACGGCTGGATGACTTGGACATGAGCTGAAGCAAACTCCAGGAGACAGTGAAGGACAAGTGAGGCTGGCATGCTGCAGGCCATGGACACGACCGAGCAACCGAGTAACAGCAACATTAAATTTCCTCACTGATGACTGTACTAAGGTTTTGTAAGAGAACATTCTTATTTTTAGGAAATATATTCTAAGCACTTGAGGATAAAGGGTTATTATACCTGCAACTTACTCCCAAATAGTTCAGAATGGGGGGGGGGGCGGGGAGGGGACAGAGGAGCAAAAATACAATCAAACATGACAAAACAGTAAATGACAGACATTCTTTGTACTATTTTTACAACTTTTCAGTTAAAAATAACTTTTAAAACCTACCACAAAGTAACTAAGTGAGAAAGAGTCACCAGGAGTTCTGAGATGGGAGGATATCAGAATAACCCCACCTTTAGAAAGATATGCTGCTGCTATCGTCTTTGGCAAAATCTGTAAGCTCAAATAATCCAAAAATGACACCATTAGAATACACACTAAAAATGCCCAACTGCACTAATTTATGCCAAGAAGTGTGCCAAGAATAATAAAAGACAGCATTCACTTCAACCTAGTGAAAATGTTACTGACAAAAGCCTTTCTTTTTATAGGTTACTTCAAGGACAAAAGGAAACTTCTCTTTATGGACTGAAAAGAAGCAAGATTAGAAAAGCAGACTGGTGGGGGGAAGGGGGGAGGTGTGGAATGGAACCACAGACACTTTTCTGAGCCTTTTGCCTAACTTCTGCTTATCCTTCTTAAGACACTGCCTTCCTCCAGGAAGACCTCCCTGACCCACCCTCTCACTCCTGCAACAGTTAGGCACCTCCTTCCTGAAAGCTTCCAATATGGCCTGTGTGAGTCCCTAAGTTCCCTGAAGTATTATAGCCAGTTTGCGTACCTGTCTCCCCTGCTTCCCTGGGGGCTCAGTGGTAAAGAATCACTTGCCAATGCAGGAGATCCAGGTTCAATCCCTGGGACAGGAAGATTGCCTGGAGCAGGAAATGGCAACCTACTCCAGTATCCTTGCCTGGGAAATCCCACGGACCGAGGAGCCTGGCAGGCTACAGTCCCTGGGGTCACAAAGAGTCGGACACGACTGAGCACGTGTGCACATACACACACACACACACACACACACACACACACACAATGAGGTCTGCCATTACTACTGATCACTGCAATATCTGTAGGGGAAAAAAGGCAAGTGACCTAAACCCAAACACAGGTCAGCAATCGCAAAGCTTAATGACACTTTGGGACACTCCAGTCCAGAGACCCCGAGTGAACGACGAGGGCAGGTTCAAAAGCATTAAACACACTTCAGGCCTAGGAAGGGAAAGGCAGGGCTCTGTATTTTCAACTATTTCAAAATCCTGTGCATTTGGGCAATAGAAATAAAAACTCGATAAGCCTAGAAGTAACTAGGTAACCTTCTTTTAACCAGTTTCTTAGACTGTTTTGGAAACACAAACCGTTTCCAAGGCTTGGTCACAAGTGACAGTCCTGAACGCATCCACCAGAATACTGGTGACACTTGCACGTCAAAGTATCCCTAAGATGATGTCCTGCCTTGAGTTAGCACTACAGCCTAACTTGCAAGTGACTCTGGACTTCACAGTGTTAATGTAAGTATTCCAGGGGGCTCTGTGGTGCTGTTTGGAGCAACATTTGCTGGGCAGCAGCAGTATCACGTTTCTGGAAGTCATTTGGCAAAACACAAGAGATATACTTTTAAGATGTCCATTTCCATTGACCTAGTAATTGTGTACTTCATCATATATCCTAAAATAGTAACAAAATTTGGAAAATTGCAGCTATACATACATTCAATAGTTGCCTTCCCATTAAACGGTTATTATGGAAGAAAGAACAAACACAAAAAGCCTCATCTCACAGGACTGGCAAACCTGGGGAAGACCTCAGACTCACTCATTATGAAAACCTAGAGTGAAGAGGTTGATTCAGAAGAGTTGGCACTGAAGTGGCACAAAAAAATTGTTATTATGGGAAATATATAATCACATGAGGAAAGGCTTACGATGATATCTAGCGGAAAAAATAGAGAAACAAAATTGTATATGCCATAGAATTACCAAAACATGTTCACAGAGGGAAAGAACAGCTGTTGAAAAAAAAAAGCAAAACATTTATACCAGTTGTGTGAGGCAGTGGAGCTAGGGCTAACTTTTCTGCCTTTCCAAGGTTTGTTTCTGTGTTGCTTATAAAGTTTTTTTTTTTAATTATTTTAAAATACACACATGTGTGCAGTAAGGCAGCAGCCCAACCCAGAGACAGGAGGCTGCCTGCCCACCCAACGCACTGCCCCAGGCCACTGTGATTTGGGGTGTCTCAGGATGTCAGCTATACCCCTTCATCTGAGGGTCAGTACTCCCTCCTCCAGTCCAAGAAATTCCTGCTTGACTGCTACTTCACGTCTGATACAGGCTGATAAAGCAGACTGTTTAAGTTCCTGAGAACTGCAGTTATAACAACTCCTCTGCCTCCCCCATAGAAAAGAGGGGTTTGGTAATAGGGTCAAAACGTCAAGAAGATGAATGAAGGAGCATTTCTAACCTAAGAAAAGAAGATAAACACTCTAGCCAAGACGCTACTTAGTACAAGCTCAACCTAATGTGAATCGATTTTAAACTCATCTGAAAACCAAACTTACAGTAACTTACAGAACTTGATTCTGGCCAGATACTATAGCACTACTCACCACTGAAAGCAAGCAGAAAGACTGACAATGGACCAAGAGCCACAGGACTGCTCAGGGTGGCAAGGTAGTCAAGCGTTTTGGAGAACTGTGTGGCGGTTTCTTATGAAGTTAAATACATACTTAGCTTATAACCCGATAACATACCTAAGGACTGACTGACTCTGGAGAAATGAAATCCTACTGAGTACACCCAAGTCTTGAACTGAAATATTCGTAGATACTCTCAGCCAAAAACTGGAAACAACTCAAACGCCCATCAATCAGTAAGAATAGAAACGAGCTGTGGTGTATCCATACAATGGAGTATTATTCAGCAATAAAAAAGGAATCAGCTACTGATGGATGCAACAACACGAATCCATCTGAAAAGGACTGTGCTGTATAAACAGGCAAGGCTCGCAGGGGTGGGAGACTCAAGAGGGAAGGGGAAGGATATACACACATACACAGTTTATTCCTTTGTTGTACAGCAGAGACTAACAACACTGTAAAGCAATTATATCTCAATTAAAAAAAATTAAAACAGGCAATGCTTACCTACGAACGGCAGGAGGGACTACTTATAGTGATGAAAATCTATTTTAACTGGGTAGTGGTTACATAAGAATATGAATTTGACTGTCAAAATTCAAGAAACTGTATACTTGGAATGGGTGTTTGATGATGTAAATTATGTATCAATAGACATTTGCTAACTTGAAATTATAATAACACACACACCACTGTGTGTGTGCAAGCAGGCTCAGTCATATCCGACTCTTTGCAACCCCATGGACTGTATAGCCTTTTAGGCTCCTCTGTCCACGGAATTGCCTAGGCAAGAATACTGGAATGGACTGCCATTTCATGGGTTGTCATTTTGTTCATAGACCAAAAAAATGACACTTTACTTCTCACAGGGGCCCAGTCCCTTAATCAGCACTTTTTAGCTTTACTTCATACAGCA
The DNA here is from genome assembly GCF_027580195.1 of Bos mutus. NCBI lineage: Eukaryota > Metazoa > Chordata > Mammalia > Artiodactyla > Bovidae > Bos > Bos mutus. Next base: position 10,746,213 of record NC_091639.1, on the reverse strand, counting down.
ATAGGCTAGTTAACTGCTTTCCCATATTATAATTACCAACATGCTGAAAACAGATTGAAAGACACATTCACTGTACCAACAGTAAGTAGCAAGTGTCAAAAGAAATCAGAAAAAACTCAAAATATGGGAGAAAATACAAGGCTAAATAAAGCAGCTGTTGTAAAAAGTTCTTAAAGCAGTCTATTCTTTAAAAGAAACCTTGTGGATGGCAAATACATACAACCGATGAAGGCAAGCAACTCACAGCCAGTTCTCAGAGCAGCTCTTACCAGTGCAAATCTGACCGCAGAGAAAGCTGTTTCATTTAGGGGCAGAACTCCTAGTTTTATCAGTTTTCTACCTTGCACGTGTATAACACATGGTACATTGTTACCCTCTATTTTGTCCTCTTGTTAAAAAAAAACTAAAAAACTCAGGATTTTCATGTATTTAAATGGATTTAGAATACAGAAACTGATGCATAGGTCAAAGCTGTCTTCCTATACCTCCATGGGAACATTAAAATATTATTTAATACAAGATAATGAGAGTCATGACAATAATTAAGTACCAACACTTTAAAAAGTGCATTTTAAGCCTTTGGGTATGTAGGTAGGGCTAAACCCTAACATATCCATAAAATGTGGCTGTCAGAAAAAGTCATTACTGGAAGATCCCAGAGAACTGAGGTTTCATACCATTTTAGTGGCTGATGTGAGAGTACAAAGAAGATTAAAAAATTGGAGGGTAGTATTTAACTAGATGGGAGGTAATAAAAGGAGGAGGATTTCTTACAGAATGCTTTCATATTCTTGAGGCCACAAAAGCATTCCTACGCAAGACGCAAAACCCGCAAAGTAAAGCCAAACCGGACTACAGGGGAGTTTAAAACTCACATGAGAAGAGGCCACTGAAGGGCAAAGGGCACAAGGACACACAGTATGTTTGAAAAGTAAAGAACAGAAAGAGCTCTGACAAAAAGCAGTAAGAAAAAATAAGTAAAAGTGGGCAGGTCACGAACAAAAGAAATATGGACACTCAGCAGGCCAATGAAGAATGCTCAGTACAAAGAAATGCAGATCCAACGGTGATGAGTCACATGTAATTCATTAGCAGAAACTAAATCAGCTTTATAATACCAAGTATTGGCAAGAAGGAAGAGAAATAAAGATTCTCTATACACTGTTGGTGAAAATGTAAGTTAGTTAAGCCTTTTCCGAAGGGAGAAAAAAAAATCTCTTCCAACTATAAAAACTGAGCACATACCCTAGCAAATCTATGCCAATATGCCCACATGTGTGAAAGATGTACCAAAAGAAATCTGATTTTAAGTAAACAAAACAGAGTTAACAACCTAAACGTCTACTGAGTGCTTCCTAAATGCCAGGCACTCTTCTAGGAAGGTAATCATAAGCAAGTGGCTGTATACACTCCAGTACACAGGTCCTGTCAGGAAGCACACAGCGTTAGAGAATGGCATGGGAACACCGACAGACACAGTTATGAGAAAAGGCTAGAGCACACAACAGGACCCCAGAGTCCATTATTAAAACGGGCCAAAAAGAAGAAAAGGGTGGGGGGAATCCCGTATACACGTCTAGGTAAATATGAGCCTAAACGCAGAGCAAGTGCACAGAGTAGGAATGCATAAGGGACACATTTTGCTCTTAACACTTCTGAATTTGACCTTGAAGTCAAAATTAAATTAAACTCAAAGTTAATTTGAATTTTGCATACCATGATGTATTCATATCGTTTTTCTTTGGTCATCATGTGAGTCACAATTCAGTGAAGAATGAAAAGATAGACAATCTGGGCCAAATACAAAATGTCCTGGACAGGTCACCTGGCAAACCAGTCACTTACTACAAGTCATCTGTGCAGAGTGCCGGGGAGCCACCGCCCACATGCACGTTTTATATTTTATATATATATGTATGTGTGTGTATATATATATATGTATATACATTAATTGAGCTACAGGGCATATGGGATCTTAGTTCCCTGACGAGGGACTGAACTCACATCCCCTGCGTTGGAAGCCTGGAATCTTAACCACCGAACCACGAGGGAAGGCCCCCACACACAGATTATATTCAGCTCTCTTGCACTTACAAAAACCAAACACTGTCACACTTAAAACTCTAACCTACATCCAAACCAGTCATTCAAGTACCAGCTAATGCATGATGAAGCTGAGTTATCACTCACCTAGTGGCATGACTTCATAGCACTTGGATCTCCAAGCTAATGATAACACATAAGTGGCAAAAAAATAAAAGATCACAAGTTAAAACCAAAGGGTTGGGAATTCCCTGGCAGTCCAATGGTAGGGACTCTGCACTCTCACTACTGCGGGCCTGGGTTCAATCCCTGGTCAGGGAACTAGGATCCCACAAGCTTCTTGGCATGGCAAAAAAAAAAGAAAAAAACCCAAAGGGTTCTGGCCCTTTATATCCCACTTCAATGGCTTAGAAGAAACTGCACTAAATGAACTACCTGTGGTACAGGTTCAAACACTGTATTTGAAGACTGTCACCAAGAATCTCCTAGGAATCTCATTCTCCCACTGACAACCTAGGATCTCCTAGGAGATCGTCATTCTCCCACTGACAACGGATTCTTTTTTTTTTTAAACGGAGAAGAAGGGGAGAACCAAGAAGATTATAGGAACAAGAGAATCCAAAATCTAATTTTTTTTCTAAATTGGAAGGAAAAAAACTGAGAAACTAATTTCTCAACTTGGCCCTGCTGTAGTTTAACTCGAACACATTTGAGAGGAGCTACATTACTACAGCTGAATTAGAGCCAACATTTACTTTGGCAGAAAAAAGCCAAAGTCATTGAAGTTTTTTTTTCTTAATACTTCTAAAAGTGCTACACTACTAAAGTCCTTTTTTAACGGATAAGCAAGAGCAACCTTCAAATTGTCCAAAGTCAAAGAGTTCAGAGGAGGGAAGCAGACATTGAATAATACACACACACACACATCACGCGACGTCCACCTTGCAGTCTGGATGAAGAGGGTCCTAATGTTTACCACGCGTTCCTTCAACTTCTCTACTGGGAAATCCCTCATAATATGAAAAGTCCAGGCAAGAGATTTAATCAGATTTATCTGGAGGATCCTTGAGATAAGGTTAAAAATGAGAATGACAATGAACACGGACTAACTGCCTACCAATAGACCTGAAAACCCATCCAGGCCAGTACACCGGAAGAAGCACCACAGAGCCACCTGCCTGTCAACAACACTGCCTTTGCCCGTGAGGTTCTCCCAGAACAAGATCAAGGGCCCCGCACCTAGTGATACTCACTAGCAGTATCAACACAGAGCAGGAGCTCCGCCTTTTCCAAACTGAGTCTTTCAAGGTAGCAGAAGCTCACCAGTGGTGACAGGGAAGAAAGACGAGACAATACAATCAGGGCCGCAAAGGACCATGACCTTGACAGGAAAAGGGACAGAAAATGAACAGCAATGTATGCTGCAGATGAGACCAGCCTGAGACTGCTCTAAGAAAGGGTTTCAGGTAATGCTTGAAGAGCTAAGATTTTTCTCCCATAAGCAATGGAGAGCTATGGAAGATTTGAGCAGGAAAGTAACTTTTTCTTTTCTCCATGAAAGATGACTGTGACAACAGGGAAGTTAAAGGAGACAGAATCTCACCCTTTCGAAGGCAAAAGGAGAAGCGGGTGGCAGAGGATGAGATGGTTAGCTAGACTCAGTGGACATAAATCTGAGCAAATCCCAGGAGATAGTGAAGGACAGGGGATCCTGGTGTGCTGCAGTCCATGAAGTGGCAAAGAGTCAGACACAACTAAGCGAATGAACAGCAAACTCAAACACACAAAAAGTGCAGATAAATACGGTATAATTTAAGTACAAGAAAGTTGTGCTGAGGGAGAAGAGACGTGACAGCAGAATTTTAATGCAAGCGGAGTCAAGTAGGAAGGAAGCTAAAGAAACATTCATGACCCCAGACTACCCCTGAAAATAGGAAGCATGGTGTGCCATGAATCCATATACATGGCAAGTCAGGTTCAGGACACTTTAAAAATAAAACACCTAACAATTTCAAACCTCAGCAAGGACACAGATGTTGCTGGCAGGAGTGTAGTGCATCAATCATTTCAGAGAACATTTTAGTTCTTACTAACACTGAAAATCACACACCCTCTGACCAGACAACTGAAACCCTAGCTCTGTGCAGGAAGACAACTTCCGATAGATATGAGTCAGGAGATACAAAAATGAGGGTCAGTCACAGTTAGTAGCAAAAAACAAAAAAGGAAGCAGCTTACTATCCATCAGCAACAGGCATATAATAATTAAATAGGCTTTCTCAGGGGAAAAATATTCAATCTCAAAGCATTTCCTCCCTGGGTCCCATTCCGAATGTAAACTCTTTTTCCCTTTCTCAGGGAGACAGCCCTCAGCCCTACAGCTTCTCTTTTCTTTGCCTGGACACTGGACACTTCCCCTCTTCTGCATCCTTCACTAGCACCCACCCAACACACACCCAACATGGCCCCCTGTATCCCTGCTGTGAGAAGGCAAAGGAAAACCTTTTTTGAAGTTAATAAATGGAAGTGCCCACAAGGCCAGGTTCCAATCCCGGCTGTGTCCTCCCCAGCGCAGGGTGGGACCAGCATCTCGGGCCATCAGTGGGGTAAGCCTAGGTGATTCAGTTCTTCCCCAAATTTTGAAAACTTAGTTCTCAACTCTTTTTTATCCTTTAATTAGAATGCCTTCTTTATACTCAGGTGGTTCAGACGGTAAAGAATCCACCTGCAACGCAAGAGACTTGGGTTCGACCCCTGGGTCAGGAAGACCCCCTGGAGAAGGAAATGGCTACCCACTCCAGTATTCTTTCCTGGAGAATCCCACGGACAGAAGCTACAGTCCATGAGGTCGCAAAGAGTTGGACATGACTGAGAATCTCCCTTTCCTACTCCTTGCGTTCAGAAATATTCAATCCCTCCCCCTCCCTTCTCTTCCTCCCCTCCCTTCCTTAAAAATCCTTCTCCCTCCTCTCTGCCCATGTGGGTTCAGTACCATCAGGGGAAAACCTCACACAAAATGAGAAACTCAGCAGCCAGGGCTAGACTAGGCCTGGGGTGCTGCTACCAACTCCAGGAGTCCCCAGCACCCAGCAATCTGGGCTCCGCAGTGAGTTTCTACAACAGCTGGTTAACCTCTGCCCCATCCACTCCTCCACACCAATCCCCTCCTGCAGCAGGCTGGCAGGTTTGCCAGATGAGACCGTGGGGGTGGACCCTTCCATTCCTGCACTGCATCTCCCTTAGTTACCGATCACCAGCCACACTGACGGGTCTTTCATACTTTTTGCTGGGGTTAATTTTATCCTTGCACCTTCTGCAGCATGCTCCAACAGTATTCTGCCCCCCCAAAAATGGTTTCTGCTCTCTCTCCATTTAACCATATTCTTCTTGCCAACTTTCTCCTGAAACTTCCCCAGGCATTTCTAACTAGATGGAATCCTTGTTTATCTATTAGTAAGCTATATAATATACATTCTTCCTCTTTTTTTTCTTCTTGAAATAGATATGTGTGATGCTTCAGTAATAGCTACTTAATTTATAACAATCACTATTTTACCTTATTAAGTTATTGTGTTCAGCAGATACCTTAAAATGCAAAATGAGGCCTGCTGGACCTTGATTAGAGATTTCAGTTGTAGTAGTAGTTCCTCTTTTCATCTGAGTACCCTGAAAGGGGCTGGCTGACAACCCTTAAGACCTTTACCCAGGAGAGAAATGGGTCAAAATCTCTACGCCTAGACATCTTGGGGTACAGAAATATCTTCTCATTATTAAAACTATGCACAATGGAGAGAAAGGGGCTCAACTCTAGCTCCTCCTATATCCCACACAGCTTCAGACACTTCTCTCAAAAGCTAAGAGTGGTAATAAAAATAAAAGGTTAAATTGTGCTTCACAGATACGTGAGAATATGTACTGTTTATATTCTTTAATACTTAAATCTGTTGTTTAGCAGGCCAGGCAGTTCAAAGTGTGGTGCTTTCTACCGTGAAGAGAATTCCACAAAGACCTCTTACTTACGGACATTTGAAGGGACTGTGGTTTTCTAATGAAATACATGGTACTAAAATGTTTGCTTTGTCAAATGTGTTCCCTCTTCCTTAAAAGTATACCTAGGGCTTGCCTGCTGATGGCCTTTTAAGTTGGGGGAAAGTCCAAAAAACAGTCAAATTGTGTCAAGCCTATTACCAAGAAATTAGCAGAGCAACTTCGTGTTACTCAGTCACCGGAGATGCCAGGTGGCATGGATGAAACACAAAGACCACCCCTGAAAGGGACAGCCCAGCACGTCTGTTCCTGTCCCTGACCATGTACACAGGCCAAGAAAACCCCTGTTCCATGTCACAGGGCCCCAGGATCTCTGCCCCGGTGCAGGGCAGGCAGAGGGGAAAATGATAGCAGATGTGGGGCCTCTAGTCAATGGGCTGTCAACTAGGTGGACATCCTCAGGCCACCTCTACAAAGACAGGGGAATGGAAGGATCCTTTCATTGTTCCAGGAATGACCTTCCACCTCCGAATAGCCAGCCCACCCTAGCCAGCAGTCCTCCTCCTCCAGCTCTCCTAGTGCTCGATACGTATGTGACCTCACCAAGTCCAATGGGACACACAGATTTACACGGCTCCCCAAAGGTATCGACAAATGTATGCTTTATGTCTCCAGGGACACTTTTGGACTCCTTCTGGACAGTGATCGCATCCCTTACGCCCTTTTTAAGGTCCCTGACCACATAGAATGCCTAAGCATTTTAACAGATATGCAAAACTGAATGGGTCTGCATTGTTCTGGTTTTTCTGCAAGTCAGCTAAAATTGGACATTCAAGGGGAGGAGAGGGACTGACACAAAATTAAATTAACTAGGACATTTATCAAGTCAAACATTAGGTCACGGAAACAGAAATGAAGACAACATCCATCCACCTCCTCCTTTCCTGCCTCTCTTCCTCATCAGCATTAATGCTAAGAGAAATGCAAATTTTCTTTTTTGTCTCAAAATTAAGGCGGTCAGTTTTTATCCCCCTACAAGCTGCTTGTTGAACATTTTGTATCTACACAGAAGCACTAAACAGCCTCACCACTGTACTCATTAACTTTTCTCCTTTAAAGAAAATAACCCCACTGCCCCAAAGCCCCACTATTCATGGCTTGTTCTGCAAACCCCATTGGACGAGACATACCAGAAAACTGCTCGTTCCATTTCATGCAGTACCTTCCCCGTGGCAGTGACACAAGCAATTAAGCTAACATATCAGTGTTCCAAGAGGACGGGAAGAGACCAAAGTCTCAACTTTCCTAAACGGAATGGAATCTCCCCACTAGAGAAGCAGGGTTCAGCGGGTGAGAAAAGGGAATTGCAGTGCAGTTAAATTCACTACTTAATAATACAAGACCATAATCAACTGCAAGTCCTTGAACTTACATTATACCTTTCTACTGGGATGTGCTTGTAATTTCAAATGTGTTACTGTAAAAGCCTGGCCATTGGAGAGACAAGAGACTGGGCGGGGTGGGGGTGGGGGAGTAAAATGGACTTTAATTAAAATATGAATAATCCAAGTCCAGCTAATTCAAAGCATCTGACTCAAACACCTAGTCAGCTGGGAAACAGCAGCTGCTTCCAATTACAAGTGATTCTGAATTAACTGGTATCAGCATCTCATGAAGAAGCTGGGGATGGAGGACTTTCCTGATTGAGCTGCGAGTTAGACCTTCTGAAAGGAGGAAACGCCAAAGATCCAAAGGCCTGTCTCCAGAAGCTCTTTCGAGGTCAGGACAGTTTTCCAGCTTGTTCTCATCTTTGCCTCTGACCCCAAGGGCTCACATCTGTGCTAGCCCTTGCACCTTGCATCCTGTTCTTGAACCCTCGCCCAGACTCATCTCTGCAAAGCAGACCCAACAGCTCTTCCTGCTCGCTGCACATTTCCTTGACCCCAAGTCACAGAGATCCAGGTAACCCCGCAAAACCAACTTTTAACCCTATCACACAAACTGGAAGTCTGACAGGCTCCTGCAGTCTGGTGGCCTCTCCGGAGACTATAAATCAAAGGCCTATCCAAAACCTCCTTTGGCCCAGAGACTAGGACCAGCAGCCTCCTGTGGAAAGAATATTCCAGAAGGACAACCAGCTTCTAACTGCAGGTGGAGCTTTAGACCATCAGATTGTCAATAGCTTTTTCAGGGTCCCACTTGCGAGATTAAGGAATGGGGAAGAAAGGAAAAAAAAAAAAACAACAAGAAAAGGAGGAGTAAAAACCTTTAAAATCTTCTTCTTAGACCCTAAGACCCTACAAAGACTAAAGATGCCAAGGATCACCAAGAAGAGAAAAAAAATCCAGAATCAAGAGTCGAATTGCTGACTCTGGTCTACTAATTACCCCTTCACACATAAAGATGCAAGTTCTAAAACTCTCCCTCTCCCGTCCTGAGCCCTGCATTAATAAACCACTGGAACAATCAGTTACTAGGCTGTGTTAAATTATCTGAATGAAGGCAAATTAATTTGAGCCTCAGACCCCAACTCACTGCTGAACTGCCCTTTCTCCACACATTTCCTGCCTTACAAATAGCACACACTTGTTCAGAACAAAATACTAGATAATACATAGAAACCTTTAGCTTTTCTGTGAACATAAAATAGAATCACAACATTCTCTAGTTGACAAACCAAAAAAAGAATTATCTTTAAAGAAATATGCAGAACAGTAAGGACACCCCTTTAAATACTCACAAAATACAAGAAACATTTTCATGTCTAAAAATATTTTTTAAAGATAGGAAAGGGGAAAGATAAGACTATTCTGAAGGAGATACAAAAAACAACAATAAGTTCTTTGGTGAGTAGCCCCACAAGAATGAAGTTGATCTTCAGAAATTCAAAACCAGGGCCCTACTAATTTACATTACTTCCTTAAAAAAAAAAAAAAAAATCATGCTTCAAATAAAGTCCTTAAAAACAATTTTTTAAAGAACATAACCATTATTTGAAAAATCACTTCCTTACTTTTCTAAATAAGAGCTGGTCCCAGGGGAGACCTGGGGGCGGGGCGGGGGACAATAGTAGAAGCAAGGATTATAAACACATCCCTTTAAAAGCTTTAATCCTTTTGCTATTGAATTCAGCACACATAATTAATTTACAGAGAACCCACTATGTGTATTTAATATTATTAGCAAATTAAAAATATTTTTTAAAGTCAAAATGATTTTTGAACATGAATGTGGTAGAGACCAGGAAACACAATTAAACAATACGAGGAGGCTGCAATGTTTCCAAGCAGAAGGAATCCACCCCCAGCCACCCACCAAAACGGATCAAGTACAATAAAGAATGAAGACCCATAAAATCTAGTAAGCAACTCTGAATCATCCTTCTCTGTAAATAGCCACTTACTAGGTATTGTTTCATACACTGTTAACAATACGTAATATAATGATAATCTAGTATCATATCTTTTATCCTGAGGGGGAAAAAAATCACTTAAAAAATCATTAAAATTCTGTTTTTAACACTTGAGAGAACACTTTTTACAGAACCACAGGGAGCTGGGTTTATAAATCCAGTGACAGGGTGGTAGTGATAATTTGTTGTTGTTTCGTCACTCAGTCTTGTCTGACTCCTCTGTGACCCCATGGACTGGAGCCCACCAGGTTTCTCCATCCATGGGATTTCCCAGGCAATAATACTGGAGTTGGTTGCCATTTCCTTCTCCAGGGGATCTTCCCAGACTGGGAATCAAACTGCATCTCCTGCACTGCAGATGGATTCTTTATAGCTGAGCTACTAGGGAAGCAGTAATAATAATTACATTTCAGTAAAAATAAATAAATAAAATGTATATCTGAGCCAGACATTCAAAATTACATGACATATACACTACACTATTTATGACTCCCATTTTACAGTTTTAAAAAACTGGGACACAGACAGATTACATAAATGACAAGAATCAGAATTGAAACCCAGGGCTGCATAACACCCAGGCAGCACTGCCCACCTGGATGAAGACAAGCACAGCCTTCCAAGTGAAACAAGAGCAAGATTCAAATCTCCCCTGGGCATCGGGGAGGCCAACTCTGGCCCTTTCCTCTGCCTTGCTTCCTCCCTCAACTGCAGTTTGAGGGGAAACAGCCACTTCACAGGACGGTAAGGTGTGAAGGGATGAAACACCGCTATGGTAAATATCTAAGTAGGTATGAATCCATGGTACCTTCCAATAGAAAACTTCTCTTTAAAAAAAAAAAATATATATATATATATATGTATGTATGTGTGTAAGCTTTCAAGATGAACTCTGGACAGAACCCAGCAAAACTGCAATGGCCCTACACAGAAATCCCTGAGCCTGCTCTGTGTTTACCAAATGAGACATGACAGAGTTTGGGGAAACACATGACATGATACAGACAGTACATTATAACTAGTTGTCTGTAAGGAAACACCAGGCTTTCTTCCAGAACGAAAATTAAAGAACGGGCCTCAGGAAGGAGAGCTTATAGGACACTGGGCCAAAAGAGGCTGTTTGATGAAATGATGATGAGGTTTTACAATCCCATCACTGTTTTAAAACAGCTTTCGATTGGGGCAGAATGACTACCACGGTCTTCAGTCCCTGTTATGTCCCCTAAGGTGAGTTTTCAAACTTTTCTTTGATAGAGGAGATCTTATGAGAACTCCCCAGCTGCTCTGGTTGAGACAGAGACACGGAGAAAAAAAGGAGAGAACCACTGCACAAACCACCCACAAAATCAAAACCCTCGCGAGGGCCATCTGCTGAGAGCCTGCAAGCCAGGCAGCATCTCCAGCCCCACCACAGACCCACTGGATGAGAAAATGCCTTGTAACTAGATCCCTGTGTGATGGGCGTGAAGTGGCAGAAAACCTCCTGGAACCTTCAGTTCAATTCAGTCGCTCAATTGTGTCCAACTCTTTGCAACCCCATGAATTGCAGCACGCCAGGCCTCCCTGTCCATCACCAACTCCGGAGTTCACTCAGACTCACGTCCATCGAGTCGGTGATGCCATCCAGCCATCTCATCCTCTGTCGTCCCCTTCTCCTCCTACCCCGAATCCCTCCCGGCATCAGAGTCTTTTCCAATGAGTCAACTCTTCGCATGAGGTGGCTAGAACCTTACGTGGTCTCAATCCTGGATTCCCTCCCACATCCTTCTCCGCCACAAGAGTATAAAAGACACAACTGGACAAATAACACAAAGTAGATAATAAATACTTGCAGAATTAAAGCTGAATAAAGTGCAAGGGAAGTCGAGCTACAAATGTCTAGGAAGATCAGAAGTCACAATGTTCCCACCATACACGACAACTTCTCAGCTAAGGAAAACTTCACTGTACAAAGTCCCACCGCTTTTCCAGGCTGAGCAAAACCCCAAACCAGAGCCCAACACCTCTACAACACAGTCACTGTCAAGTCCAAAAGTACAGTTCCAAGTTCCAGGCCCCAGGACACACCAGCCTTGCAGGCAACAATTCTACACCTACAAAATGAGACAAGACTGTCAGAATACCTAAGAAATGGTTAGGATCAAATACATGAAAATACCCAAGAAAGATCCTGAGTATATCATTTCCTCAGCCGAAGAAAAGTGCTAGAATCTACAGAAAAACACGAGTATGTTCCTTTTGTATGTAATTCCTCGTGTCTTTAAGATACAATTCCTTGTGTCTGTAATAGTCTCATCATGCTCTACTGACAGAACTAGCCCGTGCCAACTCCTTATCTTCAAAAAATTGTTATTTTCAATAAAAATTTTCAATAAAATTTTTAATTAATTTTCAATAAAAACAAAAATACCCTTCCAATGCAGAGGCTGCAGGTTAGATCCCTGGTCAGAGAACTAAGATCCCACATGACTCGTAGCCCAAAAGAAACCAAAAAAAAAGAAGCACTATTGTAACAAATTCAATGAAGACTTTAAAAATCCCCGTCACCAAATACTAAATGTGCCTCTTCAATCTGTGAGACAGATTCTCAGTTTCCTTCCTGTTGACAATCCAGGTGGTGACTTGACTCCAGCCCATCTCTACAGTCAGCACTGCAGACAACAGGGAGGGGTTCCTCGCAAACGCACTGGTTAGTGAATACGTGCAAAACCTCCAAGACGAAGTACATGACCAACCCATCACCCAAGAAAATGCTGAGAGGTACCCCCAAAGTACACTAAAGGATTAAAAAGCCAGTGTGAGAAGGCAGTTATCAAGTCAGAAACTCTTACGCTTTAGAAGTTTTACAGCCCAGAGGCTAGGTCCAGGGTTGGGGGTGAAGCAGGACGCTCAGACAGTGTGAGGAGACAGAAGCCCCTGAAAGGTTTTCTTCCTCCAAGGAGGAGGCAAGCACCTAACAAAGGGGCCCCCAAGAGCTGACAGGTCACACATCTTCTGATAAACTCTGCTCTGCGAGGTTCCCCAAGCAAGGATCAGACAAGGAGGCCTTCCACTTCCCAACTGGGAGCACCCACTGGGCACGTTCCACCTTGCCTGCCTGAGGCACAGGCCTGACTTGAAGAGATTTAACAAAAGAGTTGCAGAGCCCCAACTTCCTTGACTTTAATTAAACCTGGCTTCCACTTCTGAAAACCCCTCGTTTTTATTTTGTTTTCTAGTCCCACAACTGCTTTTCAACGTGAGATGCTGTATAAAGGAGAAGCAAATTCTTTGCAGCTGCGTTGTGAGCATCCTGCCAACTGGAGCCAGGAAGAAGAGCTCCCATGTTAAAAATGTCCGACTGGGAGATTCACAAACCAGCGGGGGAGATGGACGGAGGAGAGGAAGACGTGTGTGTGTGTACAATCAGCAGAAAGCTCCCTTTTATGTTTGGAAGTCCCAGGGGCCTCTGGAGGCTCGTCATGCTTCAGTGGCTGTCACCCCCTCCCACGTTACCCCCTTTCTAAAGCCAGGGGCCTTTCCAGACACATCCTGCACAACCACTGCTCAGCGGTTCTTTCTTTCACCCCTTCTCGCCTGGCCTCCCCCCAGCAGTCCCGCCACCACCAGATGACGGCAAGAAATGGAAAAGGGAAGTAGCGACCGTTTTCCTCCGACCACAGAAGCCCGGAGTGAAGCTGAACTCCTGGACAGTCGCTTTGGCAAGTGAACTTTTTCGTTTCTATTAGTGGCAGCGAGATAACCGCAGTCAGCAGCAGAACTCAAAGCTGATGAGCCTTTGGTTGTGCTGCTAAAGCCCTCGTGTTCAAAACCCTAGCTGTGCCCTCTTAAAAAGCTAATTCAGGTCACCTGAGTGGGTCTGGAGGTTCTGGATGAAATTTCTGCATCAGGGGATACGTCTGGGCTTTCCAGAGGGTAAAGTGGCGGCACGCCCCTCGGCACAGGGCCAGGGAGCAGTTGAGCAGTTTCATAAGCAGGCTTTCACGTCCACCCCACCCTCGGGGGCAGAGAGGGGTCCACTTCCCCCCATTTATCCTAGAGAGTATAGGACTAACCTCTCCTCCTCTAGGGCTCTGGGGCCAAGAGGGAGGAGCTCTGAATTGGCAAAATTCTGGGAGGCCGTGTGAATGCACTCAGGGAACCGCTTTTCCTTGTGTGACCCCTTGGATAAACAAGGCTATTTCCAGGGCCCCAAGTAACAGGGCCACACCCTCGGAATGTAGGTAAAACACACAGACCCCTGGAGATCTGCCTGCATGCAGCCCAGCAACCTCCAGGCCCATCCAGGTGGCGGACAGGAACAAAGAACTGTCAGACGAACAGCCGCGAGGCGCGGTACTGTCCTCAGTGATGAAACCTTGGAGAAATCTCACTCCTGCATCACAGCGGACTTCTAAAGGCAGGAGAGCCAATGAAACGTGGCTCCCCAAAAGACATTCAACAGCAGGGGTTGAAACAACCAACCAGAAAAAACTCATCAGACTTGGCCCACCCCGTGGCTGAGTATTCCGAGTCCCTCTGCGTTTTACTATCATTTGAAGTCTGATTCTAAGAACGTTCTACCTGCACAATTTCACAGCTGACACCCCGCCCGGGTGCACCTCTTGGGCACCTACAGCCCTCCTCGGCACCTACAGCCAGCTGGTTGGTAATCAGACGCGCCATCCCCAGTGGCTGACATCCTCGGACCTTTTGCTTCCCCTCAAACAGATCTCTGAACCTCTACATGGGAAAAGGAAAGGCACTGGGTTCTGTATCTCGTGCTAGTAAGCTGCTCGCCTGAGGGCGTGTCTGTGTCTGTGTGGAAGGCTGGGGGGTGCCGAGGTCAGGAGAATGACACTCCAGGAGGTTCAGGCTGTATGCTGACCTCACCACCTCTCCCCAAAGTCAAAGGAGAACCATTTATCAAACTATCTGCCATCCAGCGGGTTGTAGCATGTCAGCATTAGAGAGAAACACTGAAGTGCAGGCAGAAGGGAGGCAGTCACGCCTTGTCTTCCTGCAGGGAAGCATCTGCAACCCATTTCACAGTGCACAACACTTGAGGCCTGGTGATCTCCCAGGGGACTCAGCTGGTACGAAGCAGGGTGGCATTTAGAGCAGTTTACCCGACAGGCAGGCAACTGAGGTCTCCAGGAATGGCGAGATGACATTCACGTGAAGACACACAGACACAGTCAGATACACGTTCACAGAACTTTCCAGGGAGAACGCGGTACTTTAAAACAAACCAACACAAGAACATGTTTCTGCCTCACAAAGATAATAAAAGCAAAAGGGGCTTTGATAAGCGATTCCTAAAGCCAAAAAATACAAAGCCAGGAGAAACAGGTGGACCAGTGCAGTCCCTGAAGGGCAGTCAAGCAGGAACAAGGCCTGGGACACAGCCCCTCGAGATGGTTTTCTCCCCCAGGGGCAGAAGAGTGGAAAAGGAAAAGAAACTATTTTTCTTTTCACCACTACTGTTCCAGGGTGAGTGTCACGGTCGGTGGGAGGGGCTTTAGGAAGAAAGTAAAAAAAAAAAAATCTAGACGGGGACTTCCCTGGTGGTTTACTGGTTGAGAATTCGCCTTGCAATGCAAGAGACATGGGTTCGACCCCTAGTTGGGGAACTAAGACCCCACGCGCCATGGAGCAACTAAGCCTATGCAACTACTGAGTCCGTGAGCTCCAACTAAGACCTGATGCGGCCTAATAAATACTTTTAAAAAAAAGTCCAGATGGATGTCTGAATGTGTTTTCTTACGGAAGTTCACTCTAAGAGTTAAAACGTACTTGTCCAAGACCACCCTCTCCCCTGGAGAGAGCTCCCTTCAAGGGAGGACAAACCAGGATCCTCAAACTGCTTCACCAGCATAAACCACAAGAACTCCTCGGACCCATTTGTCCTCCCGGCTCCAGATGCCCCGCGGGGAAGAACGGAGAGACATAAAGGAGTGAGGGAGAACGCAAGTGACAGTTATTTGAGATAAAGCTGAGCAGTACTGACCTTTAATTTGAAGACCCTGAGCCTCACGCCATCTTTTTTATGAATATGGGAGAGCACTTTGGGACCTTTCCAGCCGGGAGGAAGAAGCACCATTAGTCATCCCCGCTGGCTCAGAGACCTGACAAGCTCCACTCTGAAAACCTGTACAGGCTGGCCGCCACCAGTGCTGCCTTCCAACGCCATGAGGCAGGACTTTCAGACAGAGCCCTGAACCGAGAAGGGAACCAAAAATCAGTCAGATTAAAATGAAAGGGACGATCCTACCCTATCCAGTGAAATACCATGGGCACGGGTCCCAAAAGCGACTGGAGGCACTGCCATGGCTACACCAGCTCCCTGGGGAAGGGGGTCAGCATCCACTGAGGAGACCCCCCAGTTAGCTGCAAAGTGACCTGCCCGGTAGCTCCTTCTGTAGCCAAGAGGTAGCCTTCGCTGCGGAATCCACAGACATGAGAATAATTCCCAAAGCAGTGTCATTTCACAAAAGGAGTTCCACAGAGCTGAACGGAACGTTACTGCAGGGATACCTGAGGTCCCAGCTGACAGTCCTACACCTCTTTGGATCTAGGAGGATTACTAAGGCTTTAAAATTCAATTACAATTATGGACGGTAACAGGTGGGCTTCCGGGCTGGCTCAGACGGTAACAAACAGGCCTGCAATGCAGGAGGAGACATGAGTTCAATCCATGAGTGGAGAAGATCCCCTGGAGAAGGGAAACGGCAGCCCACTCTAGTATTCCTGCTTGGGAAATCCCAAGGACAGAGGAGCCTGGTGAGCTACAGTCCACAGGGTTGTAAAGAGTCAGACACAACTGAGTGCTAAAACAACAAGAAAAAACACACTAAAATGACGAGGGGAAAAAGAAGAATGGAAACCTGAGTTTGAGACGCAGAATTAAATGGACATGTATTCAGCCACCCCCACCTTGTGCAAAAGAGGGTCAGTCCCACAGCACAGCCCGGAGCAAGCGACTGTCCAAGACAGGGGCTAGGCCGGATCCGGCCAACATTACAAGGACAACCAACTGGTCCTGTCCCTTAGTCTTGTGCTTTTAAAGGGCAGTCGAGGTGCCAACTATTTTAAAGCCCCAACACACTAACTCTGTAAACAATAACGGCTGCAGCCTGCACACTGCGCACTGGAGTGGATTCCTCAACTTGGCCTCATCACTTATGCAGCTGATGAAACAAACACTGACAGCTTTTTTGCATTTGTAAAGGCCCCACAGCAGCTGTGGTGATCCCACCATAGAGCAATGAATTAAGCCTGAAACCCAGCTGGGTCTGAACAGAAGCCTTTTTTGCACAATACAGCAAGACGATCATTGTTAACCTAGGCATTATTGGGAAATATTCTGCATTATATTATAGGGCAGTTCTAACTCAATTCGTAAAATTAGCTCTAATAAGCAATTTCAGGAGGAGGGAAGTGGCATTTGCTTTAGAAATGGCACAAGCGTGCGCGTAGGTTATAGGTACACCACACAAAGGCAGGCTGACAAAACAGAACACAGATTTCCAGTTCAACAATGCAAAGTTTAAAACAGCAGCTCCTTCTTAGGTATCCATGGACATACACACACTCACACCTACTTTCTAAAGTGAGGTGGGTGGGTGTCTTACCTCACAAATCCTTCATGACTGAGCCACTACAGAGAAAACAGTGAGTACAGCCGTCTGCCCTTCAGGTAACATCAGTGACTGGAGCACAAGAGTCAATCTGGAACTGAGAGTTGTACCAGAAAAACCAGGGAGTGTGAAAAAGCGTGATTAATCCCATTACTAAGGAGTTTTTTTGACACTGAACTTGAGGAGTATGTGATAAATAAGATCCCCAAACTCTAACATGCTGGCCTTTGGCTTCCTCTTACCAGGAACCTCCAGGAAAGACACAAATACCCACCCCAAATCTCCATCACTTCCAGAGAACTAGAACCCTCCAAGTCCACCAAAGGCCTCCAGCATCCTTGGGTCATGGGGCTTTCTCAGTCCCCACCATTCTCTCTATCGCCTCATACTTTCGATGAGCACTTGAACGTGAGTAAAAATTGCCTGACTCAAGTAGGAAACTGATCTCATCTTTATTTCACAGCAATGTGGGAAAAATAAATCTGGGGGTTGGAAATCAGAACTATCAAAACATGGTACCACCCGTCTTCCTTAAAAGAACCCCCATTTCTTTTTTTTTTTCTAATTTTATTTTATTTTTAAACATTACATAATTGTATTAGTTTTACCAAATATCAAAATGAATCTGCCACAGGTATACATGTGTTCCCCATCCTGAACCCTCCTCCCTCCTCCCTCCCCATACCATCCCTCTGAGAACCCCCATTTCTTAAACAACTTTGTGGAGAGCCTTTTCTGATTTTTTAAGCATTTTTTGTTTAGGGAAAACTAGGCTTGGAAGGAGCAAGAAAATCAGGGAACTTCTAGGCAGACAGTAGCTCTCTTTCCTGTACCTTTCAGCAAAGAATGTCGATATCAGCAACCACGACAAGGTCAAAACCAAAGGTGATGTAGGAAAACAGCTCCTCAGTCCTTCCCGGCTCCCAGAGAGGAGCCAGGGTTTTTAAGTCCTGGAGCCTCCCAAAACCACGTGGTAAATGCCATGCAGAGATTCACCTGAAGGCCAAAACAACAACCCAAACCCCTGAGCACCCACAGAAAGCCAACTAACCCATGATGAAATTCCAAGTCCCACCACTTTCTCATGCCTAACTGAGCTTGCAAAGGGGGAGAGGCAGGGAGACCCCTGTTGGACACCCACACACAGTGAAGAGTGGCAGTCAGGCAGGGAGGAAAGTGAGAACCACACCCCAAAAAGGCAAGGCAGCCACCCGAAAAGGAGAGGCCCCCACGCAGCCCTCTGCTGAGCAGAACACAGGAGGTGCAGGGACGCAGGCTGAGATGAACAGCTTCGTAGGTCAAAGAGCAGTAAATAAATGAAGTATTATTCAGACATAAAAAAGGAATTGAGTCCTTTTTATGGATACACACTACAATGCGAAGGAATCTCGAACACATCATGCCAAGTGAAAGAAGCCAGTCACAAAAGGCTGTGTACTGTTTGATTCCATTTACATAAAGTGTCCAGAACAGGCAAATTCACTGAGACATACAGTAGATTAGTAGTTGCCAGAGACTGGAAAAACTGGGATGAGATGTGGAGCGCATGCCAGGGGGTATGGAGTTTCTCTTTGGGGTGATGAAAAGGTTCTAAACTTGATCGCAGTGATGGCTGCACAACTCCAAATATACTAAAATCTACTGAACTGCTTAAGAGGGGAGGAAAAAAATCACATTCACATCCAAGATCACTCAGGGAAGACTGACATGCCTCGGATGCCTTTCGTCTTGAACCACCAGTGGAACGCCAAAAGAAACATAGCTGAAGACCTGCCAAAAGAACTGGAATAAGTGGAGGATATGAGTTTCTAAAAAGAAAGGCTAAAAGGGGCTGACACTTTGCTAAAGATGCAGCAGCCAAGGACAGCAATGCATGCCAAGCATATATATACATACACTCTGTAGTCAGACTGAAAAGTGTGATGAGCGGTAACTCTAATCTCCCCAAAAATAAAAAGTGCAACTGCAGTCTTCCTACTTCCCTGCAGCTATGTTGTGGGCTTTAATCAAGAGCATGACAGCCTACCATTTAAGTATATTTATCCGATGTCAGTGCCTACTTAGACTAGTCCCGTAAATTCGTTTTAAAACCATCTTTGGATTCGGAAATTGGGAAGGAAGCAGTTAGAGGAGAGACTCTAAAAGTACATTCAGAATCACTTTCTCAGCCTTAGAAATCTTTTCACACTCAACAGGGAGGATTCCGTGTGGTGGATGGGAGGAAAAAGGCAGCCACGAAGCACCATCCAGGTTTCCTTGGACAGTAAACAATGCCTATCTGGAGAAACAGGCAGTTAGGACTGAGCAAGGGGTTCTGTTCTTTATTGAGATGACCTCCGTGTACAAATACAGTAAAAGAACTCCCCTTACAATAGGTACCATTAAGGTCTTCATTTGTATTAAACAACTGTAAGCAAACAATGTTCAGCTGTAAAAGCCTTTGCAAGTCAAAGATAATGGCCTTCCTTGGTAAACTGACTGTTCTTTACAATCATCATTTATTCTCCCAAGAGGCTTTGCCTAGTGCTCCAATAAATTCTGGAAAGAAATAACATGACAACTTCAGCAAGTCTCATGTTAGACAGAAAGGAAAAAATAAAGTAGAAAGTGTGTTTCATTTGGGGCTCTCCAGTGTTCTTGCCTGGAGAATCCCAGGGACGGGGGAGCCTGGTGGGTTGCCACCTATGGGGTCACACAGAGTCGGACACACTGAAGTGACTTAGCAGCAGCAGCAGTGTCTGGGTAGCAAGCGCTTCATATAATTGGAGCAGAAGTGGAGTTAGGAGGGAAAAAAAAAAGCATATACAGACTTTTCAGCCTCAGATTTCCAAGTCACACCCGTCCTTCCCACCTCCCAGTGCTTCCAAGCTTACCAGAGTCAAAAGAAAACCCATTTTTATAGCATCATTAGAGTTTTTATTTATCACAAGTACAAAAGAGTGTACTTCTCCATGCGCTTCTCCGCGCTTTGCAAGTCCGTATTTGTATTAGGAGTTTCCGCAGGACTACATGATGGTGTTTATACTGAGCTGGGGGAGGGGGGGTGGGGGAAAACCGTCCAGGAGAAAGAAAGAAGTAAGTATCCCCCACCTTCTTCCACCAGGAGACATGGCCTGTGGCTAAGATACGCCCAGAGTCTGGGACAAGCAGGCAAGTCAAAAGCGTTCTTCACTTAGAGGAGGTTCCCTTCCAGTCCATCTGCCACCTTTCAGATTCCAGCAAAGTTTAAACCACAATGGTTTGGAATCCTAATAGCAGTTTTGAGGATTATGACACAGAATGAGACTGTTCAAACATTGTTAAAGACACAGAACAGAATCATGCAGTCACTCACATCTACCAACTGCTACCCCAAGAAAACATTTATTAGATCCAGACTCTCCCTGGCACCATGTACGGTGAGAAAAGGTGATATTGAACTGCACTGGCATTTAAACAGAAATCTGATCTCGGCTATTCAAGGATGTGCTCAACACTGGGATTACCTCAAAATTCTTTTTTAAACTTTAAACTTCTTTAAAGAACTTTAAACTTCCTCCACATTAAAAATTCTGTCAGGGTGTCAATAGCAATATTACTTAACAAACCTCACCTTTACCTAAACTTTTAGGTCAAGTTTACAGAGCTAAAACAAAAAGCCACTCAGCCCAAACACTACTGGGTTGCGGACCAATGCTCACTGCCCATTATTTTAATCCGGTTGTCACTCTGGGCATTTAGAAAGTGAATACACTCGGGTCAAAGAAAAACCTGTTCGCTCTCAGGATGACTGCTCATTATGGCCCTGAAGCCTTTTCAGAATGAGGTGCAGTGTACAGAAGTAACTATATCAAAAAAACACCCCTCTCAAAAAACTGTCAACTCAAGTCCCAGTGAAAAGGCTGCAGAGTGGATGGAATCGAATGTCAAAGACAAAAGCCACGTAAGAATCAGGAATGAGCTCTTTACTGAGCAACACCAAGTGTCTTGTCATTTTTACACATTAATAAGGCCACATTAAAAATAAATAAAAATTAAAAAAAAAAGAAACCAGGCTGACTGCCTATTTGGCACCTATCAAACCCCTTCGCCACTTGGGGAGATCAGGCTGGAGAGGAGTCAGCTGGTATGAGCCGAGGACCAGCATGGGGGGTCGGCCGCTACAGCAGGTAGGAGTCACGTGCTGGCCGCTTAACTGGGACTCCAGGACGTGGCTCATCCCCACCACGCTGCCTCTGCCCCCCCCAACACCAAGACACTATCACAAGCTGAAAAGAGAACACGCGGTGCATCAGTACTCTGTGTAGAAGGACAGAGAAGCGGCAACCGAGGAAAAGCCGGCAAACGTCTAAATCCCATCTCTACAGGGACATCTTTACTCAAGAATGAAAAAGAAGGCAAACAAGTTCACCCAGAAATACTCGTCAATGGTGCTTCTCAGCAGTTCTAGGATACCACCTCCTTCTCACGTGGGGGGAGGGAGATCGATAAAAAGCCATCATCAGAACAATCAACAAGTACGTCTGCCATAAAAATCGTCACACTGTATTTTTTCATAAATGTGAAAGGAAAAGCAGCTATATTATTTTCATTTCCATCTTCTTTCTCAGACAACCCGGACAGCCTGAAATCAGCAAGGATGACCCAGAAACATGGTGTTCCCTCTTCAACCTTGAGGCTAGAGAATTACAGCCACAAAGACCCGTGGGACCTAAAATAAGAATAATCTGATCTAGATAGCTAGTTTATAACACTTCACATGTTAACATCCGACTCTGCCTCCCCCAAAATGACCCTGAGAGCCAATAAATGAAGGTGTGAGTATCCCCATTTCACGCAGGAAGAAACTCAGATTGAGGGGAAGTGATTAATCTGAGGCCAGCAGCTCTCTTCCCCGAGTTTGGCATCCCTGCTGTCAGCTGAACCATAAATTCTCTAAGGACAAAGACAATGTCTTATTTCCTAACCCCTAACATAGTCAGAGGCTTCCCTGGTGGCTCAATGGTAAAGAATCCACCTGCAATGCAGGAGGCGCAAGAGATGCAGGTTCGATCCCTGGGGAGGGAAGATCCTCCAGTGAAGGCAATGGCTACCCACTCCAGTCTTCTTGCCTGGAGAATCCCATGGTGGGCCACAATCCATGGGTTCACAAAAGACTGAGATACTAAACAACAACAGGTAAGAGCATGCTCAACAGCCAAATATATCGGCTGTATTTAACTAAAGTCTTTCAAGCCAGAGCCCAATGGGACCTTTGTAACCATACAAAGCCCACCTCCAAAACAAGGCTGAAATTACTTGTAAAAATAATGGGATTTCAGGTCATTTTAAAGTTACATTGTGTTCTCACAAAAGAACCATTTCATAAACAAGAAATGTGTAATTGTACAATCCTACAGAGCCTTGTCCCTTCACAGCTACAGTCATCCTAACTCATAACATGTTGTGTTCTCAGAGCAATTTTCTTTTTCAAAGTGCTTCCCCATATCTCATCTCATTTAGTTCTAATGCCCTGAGAGAGGACAAGGAAAGAAAACAGAAACTTAAATAAAACCCAACTGACATCTTTACTACTTGTTACAAGTGCCTGTATTGGTTTTTAAAAGCAGACAACAAACCAACCAACCCACTGGCGCTACCTGGGGGGCTGTGAATTAGTGCAGCCTTTCCCTCAGAACACAGCTGTTGAGAGGGATCTGAGCATAAACACCGTCACACAGAGTGGTCACTTCACCTGGAGGAAGTTGGAATTAAGTGCAGGAAGACACAGGAAAGGCACAGCGCACGCGTCACTGTGACAGCGGCCCCCACGCTGTGTGGGACAGCCCTCAAGAACACACAAGAAAACTGCTCCAGACTGACCAGGTGCCCAGCAGCTACTGAAAAGCAGTGCAGGGGACTTTCCCGGTGGTGCCGTGGATAAGAATCCACGGGCCAACGCAGGGGACACGGGCTCAGGTCCCACGTGCCTCGAGGCAACTAGGCCCACGGGCCACAGCTACTGAGCCGGCGCGTGGCAACTACTGAAGCCCATATACCCTGGAGCCCGTGCTCCGCAACCAGAGAAGTAGCCCCTGCTCGCCCCCAGCTAGAGAAAGCCCAAGCACAGCAACAAAGACCCAGCGCAACCAAAATTAAACAATTTTAAAACAATGATGATGCAGAATCCTCTTTTGGTAACTGAAATGAGATATAAATGCAAAGAGCCCAGAAGAGACTATCACTTAAGAGTAAGAGCCCACATATGTAAAACGACATTTGTACAAGTGCAGGAACGCCCCGTTGCTGCTGCTGCTGCTGCTGCTAAGTTGCTTCAGTCGTGTCCGACTCTGTGCGACCCCACAAACGGCAGCCCACCAGGTCCCCCGTCCCTGGGATTCTCCAGGCAAGAACAGTGGAGTGGGCTGCCATCTCCTTCTCCAATGCATGGAAGTGAAAAGTCAAAGTGACGTTGCTCAGTCGTGTCCGACTCTTAGCGACCCCATGGACTGCAGCCCACCAGGCTCCTCCATCTATGGGATTCTCCAGGCAAGGGTACTGGAGTGGGGTGCCACTGCCTTCACCGGAACGCCCCGTAGGTGACTGCAATAGATTTCATCTTCATGTTGTTGTCTGCAATAAATGACTTCTAGGACAAAATAATCATTTTCAAACAGGGGCAAACATTAATGGCCCAATTACATATGGGGATTACATGTGGATTTTATCTTCCTGTGAAAATGAATCAATGACTGCAGTTATCATGGGTAACCGAGGATACATCTGGCAGGAGAATGCATCTCTGAAAAATGGGTCCAAAGGCAGTATCCCCAGACGGCCTCCCACTGTGGCAGGCGCTGGGTCCCATGCCCCAGACGGCCTCCCACTGTGGCAGGCGCTGGGTCCCATGCCCCAGACGGCCTCCCACTGTGGCAGGCGCTGGGTCCCATGCCCCAGACGGCCTCCCACTGTGGCAGGCGCTGGGTCCCATGCCCCAGACGGCCTCCCACTGTGGCAGGCGCTGGGTCCCATGCCCCAGACGGCCTCCCACTGTGGCAGGCGCTGGGTCCCATGCCCCAGACGGCCTCCCACTGTGGCAGGCGCTGGGTCCCATGCCCCAGACGGCCCCCACTGTGGCAGGCGCTGGGTCCCATGCCCCAGACGGCCTCCCACTGTGGCAGGCGCTGGGTCCCATGCCCCAGACGGCCTCCCACTGTGGCAGGCGCTGGGTCCCATGCCCCAGACGGCCTCCCACTGTGGCAGGCGCTGGGTCTCATGCCCCAGACGGCCTTCCACTGTGGCAGGCGCTGGGTCTCATGCCCTGGCAGTGTCACTGTAAAATGTGCAACCTTTGTCCCTAGACACCTGTTTCCTCAGCTGTGAAATTCTGATTAGTGAAGCTCACCTTTTTCCGCTAGATCCTTACCAATTCCCTCCCACTACTGGATAGGATTTTAAATACTCAGCAAATATTTCCTAAACTGTGTGATGACAGAAAATTCAGCCTCTACTCATGTGGCGCTAACAGGGAGAGATACCCGTAAACACTGATTCCACAGAGGTAGTTGTAAGGAGGCAGGCTCACAGAAAGGGGGCTTGGCTCTGCCTGATGGGAGGAAGAGAGTAGCAGGCTGTCCCATCAGGTCACAGAGCGGTCTAGGTGGGCTCAGCAGGACTGGGCAGGCAATCGGCCCCAAAGCAAGCTGAGGAACCAGGATGTGCAAAGACCAGGAGGCTGGGTCAGCTGCAGTGGAAAGGGTAGCCCCAAGCTCAAGGCAGAGCAAGGGCTTTGCGTGCTGCATCGAGGACAAACTTAGCTTGAGCCAATGTTCAAGGTCAAGGAACACTGCTCCAAGGCCCAAGATGAACATCTCCGTGGAAAGCTTCAGTGCCGCTCTAACCTGAATTCTCAATCTGTCACTCCAGTTCACAACCCGGTCAGGTTCAGAAATCAAGAGCTGGATAATACAGAAGACACTCAACCACCAGAAAGTGGGGGGTGGGAAGAGATCACATCGTTGTCTAAATTTTTTTTTAATAATATTGTGTTCATTTCAAGTGTATAGCAAAGTGATTCGGTTAGTTTCAGGTGTACAGCAACACTGTGTTAATTTCAGGTGTACAGTAAGGTGATTCACTTTCGGGTGTACAGCAATACCATGCTAATTTCAGGTGTACAGCAGAGTGATTCTGTAATTTTTTAATTCAGATTCCTTTTCATTACAGGTTTACTACAAGATACTGAATATAATCACCTTCTAATCTTTAAAGCTTTGTTCTGTATTCCAAAACGGACTTTAGAGTATCTGTTGCTCTTCATTTGGCTTGTTAAGAGGCACAGAATTCATATGATTTATTCATTTCTGAGTCAGCCTGGAAGGCTGCTGACAGGCCTCATATCTCTAGGTTGGTGATTTCCAACTGTGTAATCATACCTTCTTGAGCATTTGTGCATAGTATGCAGTTTACAAAGTGCTTTCACATCAAAAATCTCACTGACCCTCCCAGCCACAAGCCTGTGAGGTGCATGGAACAAGTTTTCCGGGTGAGGAAGCAGCTCAGCGAGGTTATGTGGCTTGCCCAGGGTCACACAGCCAGTGCAACACAGGGCTCAACCCTGAGCTCAGCTCATATTCCCAATCTTGTCCACTATGACCACAGAGGTGCCCTACATTCAGAACAAGCCCCTCACAATGTGAGGCATTAAATTCCCCAAGCCCACATACAAGCAACGAGGCATGGACACAAAGCACAGAACACTCCAAGTCCTAACAAGGTCGACATCCAACTGCTGCTAAACAGAGTAAGCATTCATTCAGCGCCCCTCCTGCAAACCCAGAAGGGAATAAATGCAAGAAACACATGCACAGCCCTAATCCCTTCTCATTTCCTCCTGGCACCTGTTTCTGCCCCCACAGGCACCAAACACTTCTAACAGCTGATAGAAATGAGAAACAAGAGATAGCACACACAACCATTGTAGATCAAGCTCTAACCCAAATTGTGGTTGGGGAAAAAAATGGAGAAAGAACCACCCAGATTTGAGAAGAGAGCCACGAAAACAGGGTGCCAAAAAGTCTCCCAACATTCCCCCTGGGTGACTCAGTCACATCAACCAGAGGGTCTCTTGATGGAAAACACCCACTCCACACCCTACCCAAAAATACTGCTGACTGTACCGGAGAAAATATGTGACAAGAGCCATGGAGGGAATACAAAGGGGCAAAATGTGTGGCTATGAATAAGATGACCTTCTAGGACTCCTGGTAACTGAACACTGCTACCAGTATTTCAATGCTCACTGCCTACCTCTTCATGGGTGGTGGAGCTTGACAGACTTACAAAATTAGAACTTAAAATCCAATTTAGGCCTTCTAGGCCGCACCAGCTCTCAGAATCAGCTCCCAAGAACTGTCAGTAGGGTTCCCCTTTCTAAGGCCTTCATACGTCCTATGAATGTGTAAGTAATTACGTGTAATGTTCTCATTACTCACGCAGCCTCATTAACACATCTGGGCAGCCTTTGTTGACTGCCCAGCCCAGACCCTGGTGAGGATTTGAGGGCAAATGATTTCCCCCAACGCCCCGTGGTCCCCTAAGCAGCAAAAGTCAGGGGCAACAATAAGATTGCCAGAAAAAGCATCAAAGCCTATTTGTCACAGACCCTACAAAAGCAAATGAATTCAGAAGCCTGGAGAGCAAACACAGCCCAGGTCAGCTCTCAGGTACACCGGAGAGGATGGGGTGGGGGCACTAATAAAAATGCGGAGCAAGCACTAGCCAGGCCCCAGGGCATCTGGGACCTCAAAGCTTTTTCCTAAGGAGACAGGCAGCTGGGGAGAAGAGGGTAGCTCCACCAACTGGTGTTTAAAAAAATAACAAACACTCACTTGCAACAGATCCACTCCTGCTATGGAGGCTGACAAACTGCCTCGACTTCCCCCCAACTTTCTCAAGTAAAAAAACCTCACCAAAGGCTACCAGGAGCCTCGATTATGGCCTT
This sequence comes from Bos mutus, assembly GCF_027580195.1. Classification (NCBI taxonomy): domain Eukaryota; kingdom Metazoa; phylum Chordata; class Mammalia; order Artiodactyla; family Bovidae; genus Bos; species Bos mutus. The sequence goes on along the minus strand of NC_091639.1, from coordinate 10,719,191 downwards.
TACCCCACCTCCTGGGGCTACTCTGATCATTCCTTTTACCTCCAGTTCATCTGGACTAAAATATGGGGAGGAGATCCAGCCTTTCACTCCCTGGCCAGGAACTGCTGGCCTCGGTTTTCCCTTCTATAAAATGGACTCAACAGTCTCTTCCTCTCCTGTGAGCTCACTAGAGAAACAGTAACTGTGGGCGGTTATTTCAGAACTGACTGGGTCTTCTCCTCACGATGCTAGTGTGTTTCCTACAGTCCAAGCTCTTCTGGTACAATTCTTCAAATGGCAGAAAAGTCCTAAGAGGCATGGGCGAGCCCCCTCACAAGAGTAGTAAAGTCTGTGGACAGACAGACCGGTGGAAGTAGATAGCAAGCCCAACAGAAACACAGGGCCCAAGGCTGGAGCCCAGCTACCCACTCAGATGGACCTGAGACCTGGCCCTTGGGAACGGGATCCACCTCTGCAAAATGTGGGCCCCTCCTCACCCCACACATCCTGAGAAAGAGAATGAGAGAACAACGATAGACAAAAGCCACCTCCAAGAAGAGGTGGCAGGACAGGACGTGCCAGAAGCAGGCAGATCGATCAACCGGGAGCAGGCTCAGCTCTACTTTTGACAATTTTATTCCGAATCAAAAATGAATGAAAAACTCTTACTGAAAAGTGTGAGACTGTCAGAAGGCCATGGGGTTGTTAGAAGTCAAGAAAAATTATATCCTAAAAGGATAAGGAAAAATCTCACTCAAATTGTCTTTTTCAAAAAAGGAGACCAAAGTCATCCAAGTTCCCACCTTCTGGAATGAAAGTGGTCTGAGATGAAGGGGCAAATGTGGAGAAGGCTTTATGGGCACACAAAAGGGACCCAAAACACCAAGTCTGGGGCCTGGAAAAGGAAGCAAGGTTTGCAGAGGAAAGAAACAAGAGAAACTGATTCAAACAGAAAAAACTGAAGTTCAATGTGTCTCGTTTCCAGTAACAGGTAGGCTTAAGGATCTGAAATGGAACAGAAAAGATGGAACAGAATGGATCTGGAAGGATCTGAAATGGAATCTCCTAAGTAAGACAAAATAATTAAAGTTGCTGGATTACAAGATATAAGCTTCTGAACTCCACATAAATGAAGTGTAAAATCACTCATCTTTCTAACCCCCACCATCCTGAGAACTACACAAACTCTGAAAGTATTACAAATTACCCCAGCAGGGCCACTCTAACTGACCCACATTTTATCTATGCTACCTGGCATGAACTAGATAAGAAGTCTAGTTTAATATTTGGGGATTAAGGCTAAATATAATGGAAGCACTCTTAGAGCTGATAGGGACCATTAAGTTGGTTAGCTAACGTAGAGTCTGTTAAGCAGTAAATCGTTAATATACGTGTACATAGGTTGAGCATATACATACAAGTGAATGTAATGAACACACGAATATGCTTTTAGTGACAGATTTTTTTAAATTATTTATTTGGTCTCAGCTGCAGCACAGGGGCTTCTCTTATGGTGCCCCTCGAGGCATGTCGGATCTTAGTTCCCTCAACAGGGATCAAACCAGTGTCCTCTGCCTTAGAAGGCAGATTCTTAACCACTGGACCACCAGGGAAGTTCTTGTTACAGATAATTTTGAGAATTCGTGGTACTCCACGGCAAGCTTTTTTGTTTGTTGGGAAGGGAGTTCAGCCATAAATGAAGCTTGGTTCTTAAAAGGGAACCACTTGCAAAGCAGTATGGGTGCGAAACCTTACAGATTTCACCCAAGTCTTTTAAATGGCAGGCCCACATCTACGTTAACAATCTCGTTTTTACAGTAATTCACTTTTATCAAGGGTTCCCAAACATTCAGCTTCAAGTTTTCATAGAAACCAACTCTCTTGCCACACTCGGTCAAAGGTTTATATAATATTTAACTGAAATTTCAATGATAAATCTAACCGGAATAACCAGATTTGGGAACAAACAACTGGCACTTGGCAAGCCTTCTACATGGGTGAGAGCCAAACGGGACAGGGGCACACACTCCCCCGGGCCTGCCCCCTGGCAGGGGCTTCACGCAGGGATGTCACGGCCAGGATGTCCTCCTTCTACGTGGGTGAGAGCCAAACGGGACAGGGGCACACACTCCCCCGCGCCTGCCCCCTGGCAGGGGCTTCACGCAGGGATGTCACGGCCAGGATGTCCTCCTTCTACGTGGGTGAGAGCCAAACGGGACAGGGGCACACACTCCCCCGCGCCGGCCCCCTGGCAGGGGCTTCACGCAGGGATGTCACGGCCAGGATGTCCTTCAGCCAGAAGAACTGGGTAGGCTGCGTAGGTGGAAGGTGGTTAGTACCAGAGCTGTTGCTATGATCCTGGGAAAGATTTAGATGCAGACCAGTAACACGAAGATCAGAACCATACAAGCAGAATTCCAAAAAGGAAACTACTCAGACTGAAAAACGTATGACTGAGTGTTAAAAAGCCAGGTCCTCAGACCAGCATAACCAAGGGCAAATCTTAAAAATAAACCTAAAGAATCTCTTGAGCATCCATTTACAATTAAAAAAAAAAAAACTTGCAGTAAACTAGAAAAGTGCGCATCTACCAAGAAGCTCAAAAGTTCATCTTCACCAAAAAAAAAATAAAAACCATAAGGCGGGGAAAAAAAAAAAAAAAAAACCATAAGGCGGGGGGAAAAAAAAAAAAACCCACCAATGCCCACCTACAGCTAACAGCATCGTTCCATCCATGCTGCCCTGGCAACACAAGCTGCACTCTGTAAAAATACTGCCAGTATAACACCTCTCAATTTTTACAATTCACTCTGGAGTCTGAGCTGCCTACCTGAGCACTTTATGTCATTTTTCCAGATCCAGATTACTAACTGATTATGGTTCGCTTTACCAAAGTTACATATGTTTTGAGTGACATGTTTCATCCTTATTTTTCCATTAGCCCTGTAATTTTTAGTGTTCGATTTTGTAGGACTTAATGTTTTTCACCAACACAGACACCATGCTACGTGAGATATAGCTCTGGTTACACAGATCTGGACTGTTCAGTAGGACAGCTTCATATGTTCAGTTACACAAAGCAATGACTTGTCCATATTGAGCTGTCCTGTAAGGATCAAAAAACACACTAGGTTTCAAAGACACAAGATGGAAAAAAAAAAGTAGATTTGTATAGATTTCTATAAAACTCTTATTAAACTAAAAAAAAAAAGTTCAGCTTAGCCTTTACCGAGTGTTTCAATGTTAGGCTTAACATGACTTTCCCATATCATCTCTGAAAAGAAGGGTTCTATTTAAAATCTTAAAGACACTGGTTACATACTCAAAAAAATTTTTCTCTTTCTGAAGGAGGAAATTTTAAATAACCTTTGGAGCAGGATATATATTAAGATTAACACTGGAGTTCTTTCCAAGGCATCTGGAAGTGAGTCAACAGCCCTCAGCCAAGCAACAAGAACTGGTCTGACCTCTTACGACAGGAAACAGCCATGAAACCATCTAAGCACCAAGTAATTCTAGTTGGCCCTTTGGGCCAATGGCTGTGTGGAATACACAAGTCAGATACTTGTCTACAGTAAAGTAATAATAACCCAGGTAATCATAAATTGGATTATTTTTAAAGATGATTTTTTTTTCCTTTTTAAATCTCAGCAACACACTTCGGACTCTTGACAGCAGTATTCCTTCCATAATCTCTCCAGACCACGACTGTTGCTAAACTGTTTCTGCCCAGAGACTTATGTGAAAAAGAGAACGGTTTTTCTCCACTACTAGAGACAGGCAGAAAGCCAGCCACCTAAACAGCTCAAAAAAGAAAAAAATACAGCAATTACTTAAATAAGGTATGCAGGTTTTTTCCCCGGAGAACCATAAAATAAATCAATTGGGTGTAAAACTGGTGGGGGTGGGGGGAACCAACTTATAAATCCTACCACTACATTTTGGTGTAGTTCTACTTTTTCTCTTTACAATTTTATGCAATTGTAGTAAACTTTGCTTTTGAATCTTGTAACACAAACTTTTCCCAGAGTTTTCAATCATACTGCACTTTTAAATCAGAAAATTAAATACCTAAAATTTACAACCTAGTGTTACAAATTCTTCTTGAGCTGTCCTAGAAATCAAACTGATAATTTGTTTTCCTGCTAACTACATGAATCATATCTTCATGTGGCAGACATTTTTATTTCAAACTCATACCTTCTATAAAGCACCAAGTATCAAATAGTTTTTAGGTCTAGGTATCTTATCTGTTACACTCGACAGCAATAATCAACCAGTGGAGTGACGGGCATGGCATAAGATACCCATAGAGCAAAACATGTAACTTTTTATTGTCCAAGTGGATTGGGGCTTTGAAAGGCAAACGTTTTCAGTTAAGGTACCGTAGTGGGACTCGTGCCCAGCAATTAAGACAGGATTACACTACAATTTATGAGTTTTTCAAAGATGTCATTTAATATGAAATATAATAATCATTTTCCCCAAAGCCTGCCATCCACAAACTGTTTTGCTAAAGCAATAAGCTAAATGGCAACGCGGCAGGCAGCTAAGGCTTTTGAGATCAACTGCAGGAAATGCGCTGCCTTCTACCAGCTCAAGTAATGATTTCATCTTACATAGAAACAGCATAGTTTTACATCTTCCACGCACATTATCTCACGCACGCGATCTCAGATAAAATGAAAAGGCAAAAGCATGTATTACTTTTTCTATTTTACATATGAGTAAATAAACCTAGATTTCCCGCCCCTCGGACTCTCGTTCTGAAGAACTGAGCCCAAGACACCTTAGACTTGCAGTCCAAGCACACCTACTGATGACTGGTCTTCCGTCTGCCCCAACCCCTAAACTACTCCATAGGCCTAGAGCTGGCATAACGAAGTGCCGCTCTGGTGTTTCAAGGCTTCCAGAAAACCAACAGCTGATGCTGTGCAGCATCACCCCGCCACGTCCTGTCATGACATCCCCAACACGACTTAAAGTGACAAGGTGGCCAAACCCATCACGCGATTCTCCTGCAAAACCAAGCTGCCCCACTGAAGTTTCCCTGCTTTGCAAAAGCACTGACGAGAAAGCACGACCACCACCGCAATAATGCCACAGCCGTCAGCAGACCTGGAAACAGAGGAAGCGAAAACGTTTTCGCAGACAGGAGGCGTCTCCGCCCTGCTGCCCACCTCCGAAACGGAACCAGAGCAGGGTCGGGGGCGCTCGCAAGGGGACCAGAGGCTCCCAGCGCTCACCTGGAGGGCAGTGCGGCGCTTCGGGGCGGAAGGCCGAGGCCGATCGCATCCTCCTCCTCCCCAAGCACGGCAGCCCCCGCCTCCGCACCGCTCCCTCCGCCCCCGCAGCCCCGCCGCGCTGGAACCTCCCGCCCGACTTTTGACGTCACGGAGGAGGAGAAGGTTCCACCCCGGCCCGTCCCTTTGTGACGTCACAATGACAACAGAACCCGGCCGGAGCGTCCGGGAACCCGGAGCCGCTGGGGGGCGGAGGGAGGGGGAGGAGGCCGGCGCGAGGCAGGGGAGGAACCGGGGGGCGGGGAGGGGGCGCGCTGACGTCTAGCCGGCTTAACCTGTTGCTCCCGGGCCCGCACTGGAGCCGGCGGGCCAGGCCGCGGGGAGCCGGCTGCGCCGCCGCCGCCATGCTCTGCCGTGCGCGCGCTGGGGGGCGCCCGCCGCAGCCGCGCGCTGCCCGCCCCCTCCCCGCCACGCCCCCGCCCCGCACCGCCCCCTCCCCAGGCGGACCGGCCGCGCCGCCCCCGCGCCCCACCCACCCACCCGCTCGCCCGCCCGCCGGCCCGCGCCGCCCGCCCCGAGCCCGCAGCCCGCCCCCTACAGGCCGCGCGCGGCCTCCCAGACCCGGCCCAGCCCGCCGCGACCCCCGCGCGCCGCCCTCCCCCCTGCGCCGCACCGGCTCGAGCACGTCGGGAACACGGGCTCCGCTCCCCGAACGTTAACTCGTGCTCTGCCTCCTGCGGCCGCCGCCAGACACCGGCAGGCGGCCGGACGCCCGGAGTCGACACAATCCGCTGACCACCGGGAACAAAAAATCCCACCCCGCGCCGCTCCCCAACTTAGCGATGGCGGGGGGCAGGGTGGCTCTGGTCCAAGTTCTACCCCCTTTTTGCTTTGTGGCTGCACCCGGATCGGACGTGCCCCGGGAAGGCGTCCACGCTCGCAGGCAAGCTTGTCTCCCTGCAGTTTCTACAGCCCGAGTTTAAACTAGTCCTTTGCATTCTCCTCAGCCCTCTGCAATGCGGATGTATTTTAATTCTTAAATTCTTTAGGGAGCAGCGTTTTAAGTTGGGCTTGATTATTTAACCTTGCATTTCTTTCATAGTTGAAGTTTACGTGTCTAGGTTGGATCAGCCCTCAAGAAGAGGTATTCAGCTTTTCCATTAAATCTATTTTTTACAAAACCAGTGCCCCGAAGGTCATCTCCCATTACACACATCACACTGCTCAAAAAGGGAAAATATTAACACCAATTTGCCCACCCGAGTTAAATCAAACTTTCTTATAACATTGCATTATTCCTAACGTGTGTTCATTCGGCCTTTTCTTTTTAATGGGTTCTTTGATTTAAAGCATGCAGCTAATCACCGATCACTCGAGTGCATATTTGGTTAATCCTCGGTCCCCCTCTCCTCTCCCTCCCCCCAAACTTAAAAAAAAAAAAAAAGCCACCACACACAAAACAAAAACACTCCCCATGCCAATCAAAACGTAGCTGTACTATGCACAAAACATATTTAACTATTCCAAACCATTTAAATCTCGGAATAATCACCAAATTTCAGAAGCCCAGTTAACTGGGAGAAATTAATTGTAGTCACTTAAATTTACATTCACATGCCTACTTAAAAACGTTAACTATATTCTATGTCTTTTTCCCTAAAACTGGAAACCATGAATTTTTAAACAAAACCAGTCCCATTATTAAAGTCAATCCCAACAAATGTATTCCCTGTAACATGATTCCCAACTGGTTTATGTCGCGAACCAAATAAGCCAAAACGACCACATACATTAAATTTGATGTGCCAGTGCAAGGAACAAGATCGCCATAATCGGACCCTCGATTGCAACTTAAAGGGCTCCCAACACAAACGCGTTACACGATTTCCCAAATAACATTAATAATAATAACACAGACTCATTTGCATGCAAAGTGCAATATGGGGACAAATCCACCCGAGAATGCAGTTTAGTTATATTACCGCAGCCCCCACCTCCCCGACTAGGCTCCACCAAAATCCCCTGCCTTTCATCTAAAACTAGATTATGGTTGTGTCATTCGAGGTCAATTTATTCACTGGAGGTATCGCTACACCAATCTGTTTTTTCATCCAAACTAGGCAGACACGACTTTGCCTGAAAAGCCTTCTTTCAGAAAAGAAAGAAACAGCCTTATCGGACGCTGTGTTTCAAACCCTTCAGCTGCAGAATTATCTATAAACTTGACATTCACAGCCATTGCTTAAAACTACAAGTCAAAGGATGTGTTGTTAGGAGCACTTACGTATTTCTTCTGGATGATATTCCTCTTGGGTCTTTCCTTGCTCATTCTGAGATCCAAATGCTGATTGCAAAAGGGGACAATTGCTTCATGAATTTAAAGCCGTCAGAAATTTGCAAAAAAATATCCTGGTGGTTTTTATTGTTGTTGGTGGTGGCTGATCTTGTAATCCGACTTTTCTTCCTCTTTCCCCAAAGCCCGATTCGCCTTGAAATAAATCCGAAATTGGGAAGGGAAAAAAAAAAAAAAAAGACGAAGCAAACAAAAAAAAATTCACTTTAGTAAAACACTCATAATGGAAAATTTCCCCCGAAACACACACACACAAAAAAAACCGACGCCCTTCACTCCCCCCCCTTTTTCCTCCAAAAACTACATCAGCGAAACGTGAAGGTCCTTAGTGTCTGAGCTGTAGTTACATCTTGGAAAAGAAAAGGGAAAGATAAATAAAAAATGTTGGAAGTCACGTTTGTGCTGCAGCAGCAGTGCGAGCAGAAGAGTCAACTCCAGCGGCGGCGGCGGCGGCGGCAGCACCACAGCGAGGGCTCGCCGAGTCTCTTTTTTCCAAGCCCCCTAACCAATGAGATAGAGGCTATCCAGCCCAACTTTAAATGGACTCTGCTTTTATACAAGTTAGGGCTCCTCGGGTAATTCCCCGCCGGACGCCAGCCGAAAACTCCCACAGCTGGGCCACCAGGAGCCCGCCTACTCCGGTGCCGACCGCCCCTGGCCCAGCCCAGAGGACCCTCACGGCCCCGTCGACGAGACACCCGAGAGGCCTCGACAAACCCTTCCCGGGCTACCCCGCAGGCATCGCTCCCACGCCGAGCCTAAGACTGGAATTGAGAGAGGCTCCCTAGCTCAATGCATGGCACGCTCGGTCGCTCCACCTCACCCCCTTTCCCCAGCTTGCCGCTCACCCCTCGGCCGCCACAACGCTAGCCCCCGCCACGCCTCGTGTCTACCTGCAGCCGGGCTACTGGGTGCCAGTGCCCCAGGACGCCTGGCCCCGGGGAGAGCCGCCTATTCCCGGGGCACCTTAGAATGGTCCCCTTGATCTTCTGGAAGTTGTAGTCCCCCGACTACAAAATGGCTATGGCCATGGGCGCTGGGAACTACAATTCCCAGCCTGCCCCGCAAGCCTGTCACTCAACTCCCCTCCCCTCCTCCCCGCCCCCGCCCCCCTGCCGGCCCTGCCAACAAACGCTTGGACGTGTCCCGCGTGTGACACTGAGCGAGGCTGGCTCGGGATTGGCCCGCAGAGCGTGTGGTCCGCGAGCGAGGAACTCCCCACGCCGGCCCGCCCCCGCCCCCCGGCCGCGGTCCCCCTCCCCCCGCGGCGGCCGGCCCCCCTCCCCGCGCGCCCCGCCCCCACCCGCGGCGCGAACCGCCTGTGGAATCGAGGAATCGCGCGCGCGCCGCGCCGAGCGGCGGGGGAGGGACGCGCCGCGTTCCGGGGGAAGGCCTCGGAGCGTGGCGGCGCGGGGGGCGGTGTCGGCTAGGGGTTGGAGCCCGTCCTGAGGAAAACTGGGCCACGCACCAAGAGGAATCCTCGGTGCGAACTAGTTGATCGGCGGCGCCTGCTGCCTCGGCGGCACAGCCGGTGTCACCTCAGGACACCGCCTCGCCTCTCCACACGGAGCGTGCTGCGGTCGGGCTCGGGGGAGCCCGAGGTCACCTCGCGGAAAGGCCACCTCCCGGCGCGGCACGCGGCCTGGCGGGCGAGGACGGCGTCGGGGGTGGGGGGACCCCAAAAGGGAAGCCCCGGCCGCCGCCTCCAAAAAAAAAAAATCACCGTCTTTTAAGAGATCGCGCTGGATCTTGGCTGGTCCCGACGTCTCTTGAGTCTGGAGTGCCTGTTAGCGAGGCTACAACGTTGAGGGGAAACGAGTGGAATATGGAGTCCGAGCCACACAGACCCGCACACCGCAAGGAAGCGTCTGGAACGCCGAGTGCCGGGAATACCACCCGCGGTAGCCACGCGAGAACCCGCATTCTACCTGCCTCTGCCCCCTGTTGTGCTCATTTAATCGTTGATCTAAATGAAGGAGGCGGTCCCGGTGTATCTCTTCGGCCTTAGCCTTATTAGCTACTTCAAGTCTCTCTTAGCCAGTCTGCATTGTTAATTTCCTTATTCGCACCGTGAATGTAGAGCATTGATGTTTTAAAGGATCTCCTCTTGGGCAGTTCTTTTAAGAAACGAGAAGTGGAATTAAGTACGCCTTCATATTCATTCCTATACATTCAATTCTCCTTCCCATCCCCTAGATTCTCCTTATGTCGGAAGTATCATAATCGTTAGGTTTTATGTACAGCAGTGTTTGAAGTGTTTGAGGACTGTGTAGAAAGGTCTCAGAAACTGGAGGTGAGAGACCTGTCATACCACCCAGGGCCCTTTCCTAAAAGGCACGGGATGGCCTCTCTGAAGCTGGTCCATCTCCTCATCAACAAATTAGTGATCATCACATCTTATGGAGTAGATTATGTAATAATGTTAGCCCAGCTAAGAAACAGACACGTTATTAAAAGATTTCCGTAAATCAAATAAAGTTTTGCCTTTGCTGCGCAGCATGGTATGCCGGATCTTAGTTCCCTGATCAGGGATGGAACCCGTGGCCCTGAAGTGGAATCAGAGTCCTAACGGTTGGGCCGCAGGGGAATTCTCAATAAAGTGCTATTTTAAAATGCTTTTTAATTATGACTTTACCTTTTTTTAAAAGATCTGCTTTCAAAATTGAAATAATGTTTCATATGTTGATTTCAGTCATAAAAATAAATGACCTTCTGTGCCTTCATATGGCACATATCCTGAAGGACCCAATAGAACAGATTCCATTTTTCCGTACTGGCCACCCAAGTGACTTTATACAAGTGACTTTTTACAATGAGGTGGTTTCAAGAGACTTTCTGATTATTATGACCTGTATACTGGCAGCCTCCACTTCTCCACACTCAGGGTTTTAGCCAGCTCTCAGGAGGTTTAATGTCAGATTTGCCCTTCCCCAGGCAAAATTCTTAAGAACAAAGGTGGGTTTCTTCTAGGTTCTCTCAGCTAGCCTCTGAGGCTAGGCTTCTCCGTCCCCAGGCGGAGAACTCCCCTGCTGAGCTACCAACTCCAGGTCACCACATAAAAACCATTCTAGTTGAGGCTGGAGGGCAGGCGAAAGGAAGGAATTTGCTCATTTCCAAAAGATTTGGATAACCTTCATGTTGTTTTCCCTGAAAGGGAAAATAGACTGGTCTTTTTAGGGGTTGAAAGCCTTTCCTGTTGTGGAAGTAACTATCTCCTGATGAACTTCCTTTTACCTTTCCTGTCTTTTTACTCCTCTTTTTCGTTCTCTATCAGTGAATTATCACTCTTTTTCCTAATGATTTTAACCTCTTCCAGGACTTCTCTTGACCTCTTCAAGTCGTGGTGTGAGGGATGGGAGGGTGGGGAAGACCTCACTAGGTACAGTGTTGCTACAGGACCTACATGCCAGCACTGATCTCATCTGAAGACAGAGAGCACTCAAAAGTCCTTTGTTAAGAAGCACACAGCTCAGTAGAAAAGGCAGACTCACTACTGATTATGATACCTCTGAAAAGTACTGTATTTGCACTATGAAAAGGTTGTAAAGGGAATACATTACTGAGGTGACCAGGAATGAAGGAAGTTTGAAGGATGTGTAGGAGTTCAGCAGTTTGAAGTATGCTAAGCAACTTTACTTAAAAAAAAAAAAAATCCTTGAGACCTAAAAAAAAAAAAAAAACGACACTCATGGATGGGTCTCAGTTTTCTTTAGAAGTAACCAAAGAGAAAACTGAGAGGTGAACAGGAGCCCGAACTAGAAAGGATCTGCATGCCACTTTGGACTTTGCCTGTAAGCTAAAAAGAAGCTCAGAAGGATTTTCACTAGAGGGATTAAAGCGGCTTTGCGTATTTGAAAAGTGATTCTGATTGTGAGAGATGAAGTTGAGGATTGAAGAAAAGAGAGTCAGGAAGAGCTAAAAACCAGTTGCAATGTACTTGCATAAATAAGGTGAGAAATGGTTACGATCTGAATAGAGGAGCAGAGGAAAGAGCAGAGAGAGCAGAGAACAGGTTGAGAAATATTTAGAATGTCAAAAGTCAACAGGACTCGGGAACTGGTTAGCTGGAGGGAATGGTGACTAATGGGGCAGAGTCTAAATATCATTCCTTTAATCTTACCTTTTATACTCAGTTAGGTCAATTATCCATCATAGGAACATGATGGATGTGAAAGAGGAAGAGGTAACAAATCAGACAGGAATAAAAGCAGGCCCTTACTACTCTGGGTACACATCTGTATAAGCGACCATACTGAATCAAGCAGTCTAGTCCTCCACTTGATTTCCTATAAGAAATGACAAGGACATTAATATGACAAGTTAATAAAGACCAAGGACAGAAGAATAATGCACAGTCCTACATTATATGCATATTGAAACTTCCCTCTTAATGCAAGAAATGACACAAGTTATCCCAGGTGCTTTCAAACATGAATCAACTCCAAGGTTCTCCTAAGAAACAACTCAGGGTTCATCTTTGGCAGAAATCCTGCCTTAACAGCCCATCTTCCCCTACTGCCCTTTGTATAAGATACTTACACGCTTACATTCTCCAATTTCGTCTTATGTTCCCATCTCCTCTCCAAATAAAGAAATAAGCTTTTTAAAATCAGAGACCACGTTGTCTACTTCTCATATTCTCTCTGAGGCTCCAGAAACTTCTCAGAATTTGGAAGGGTCCAGTAATACTTACTGATGAATATTTCACCCAAACTATAATGCCTGACTATTTAAAATTTGGCAGCCACTTAGTCTGTTGACTTTTCATCTCCAATTCTGTTTTGGAGCACCACTGTTTTTCCTCTTTCAGTATCCAAATTCAGCAAAGTGCTGTATACTTCTTAAGGCCCCAGCTCCACTCTTACCTCCAGGAGCCTGGCTCCTGGGCTTCCTCACTCCTGATTTCTCATTGCCCCTGTTACTTCAGCCACATTTTTTAAAAATAAAAATTACAGGGACTTTGCTGGTGGTCCAGTGGGTAAGACTCTGAACTCTCAATGCAGGGGGCCTGGGTTCAATCCCTGGCCAGGGAACTAGAGCCACATGCATGCCACAACTACAAAGTCCACAGGCCGCGCGGAAGAGCCTGAGTGCCACAACTAAGACCCAACGCAGCCAAAATCAATTATTTTTAAAACAATAATAATTATATGTATTTATGGGATGAGACGATGTTTGGATATGCATATCCATTTTGAAATGGCTGTTACAGTCAAGCTAATTAGCATATCCCTCATCTTGAATGGTTACCTTCAGCCCCATTTTTGAGCTTTTAAATTTTGCTCCACCTCGTCTTGTTTTCTGATTATATCATTTGTATGTTTCACCTCATTAGATTGCAAATTTCATGGGCCATGTTTTATCTCATACTGAGGCAGCCATTGGGCAATAAGGTCCATCACTGCGTGGGAATCAGATATTCCTAACATTAATCCTGAGTGACCTTAAGCCATTCATTTGACCCCTGTGGGCCTTCACTTCATCATACATAAAATGAAAGGGTTAAATTCAATTATCACCAAAGAAATTTCTGGATCCAACATGCTCTAATCCTACCTTGACCTTTGGACTATGCTTCCTTGTTCCCCTCTCAGTGCTGGCCCCCCAAGTAGATTTAAATACATAATTGCTAGGTAAGGATTACTAGGGCAAATATCTTTATATACTTATACATAATTAATTGCCTAATATAACCTTATCTTTCTCTGTGATATCTGATGATACCTCATTTATATAGCTTGTTATAGTGCTTAAAGCACAGTCAATAATAATATAGTTTAACCCCTAAAACAACCCATATTAACATGGGTCTTATCATCTTCACTCTTCCAATGTGAAAATGAAATATTAAGAGGTTCTGATTTGCTCAAAGTCATATAACGAGTAGGGTGGTACAGCCAGGAGTCAAACCCAGGCCTCCTGCCTCCTTATCCTATGTGCAGGCCACCTCCCTCGTTTTCAAAAATGTGATTCAAGACACATTATTCCATGAAATGTTACCAGGTACTGAAAGAAAAGGATTCTTTGAGGAAATAGATTTTGAGTTTCTAACTTACCCAAAGGTATTTTATTGTAGAGTTTAAAATCCCTAAGAGGCATATAGTTTTCCAAACTACCTTGGCCACAGAAACCCTTTTTTTTTTTTTTTTTAAGGAGCTGGTATCCATGAAACAGTCTCAGAGACATGCTTCACCCAATATGATGAATTTATGCTTCAGAAATGATTGCTGACAGTAATTCTTATCTAAGTGACTGAATACTTTATGTGAAGTTTCTAATTTTATATAGGTCTATCTTGGTTTGTAGGGAGAAGAGAGTTAGGAGGAGGGATATACAAAATAATCTTTGACTGACATCAGGTTTATAAATAACTATAAGCCAGTGTACTTAGAAGGTGGGGGCTTCTATTGAGAGAAGGTAGAAGGCTATTTCAAGCTGAGTATTTTAAAACACACTAGAGGTAAACTGAGAAGTAAACAGCCTTCTTAAGAGTGAGTGATGTCAAGGAGACATTAGTCCTTTTTGTTATTCGCTGCTTCCTGTCCCTGAATTTACAGTCTTACTTGTTAAGCTTCAGTTAAATGCCAGAGCACAAACCAGACACAATAAAATGATATTTTATCCTGGTTGACAGTGGACCTCGTTTAGACAAATCACTGAAAGTCCTTGGTTCTTTGGATTTTCTAAAAAATTCTGGACTATCATTACTATTCTGCTTAGATTATGTCTTGTGTTATTGAAAGAGAGCTGGCCCCGATTCAGAAACTCTCTGGTAAGGCAGCCAAGACGGGAAACCTGCATTTCCTAAAAATAGAAGTTACTGTTTATAATAATACTGCACTCTGTGTTTGGGGAGAAGAAATCATATTGGTGATCAAGGAAGCCACAGGGGATCATGATGAGGAAACTGAGGCAGAGAGAATTACGAGTAGGCAGGGAAAGAAGGAAGGAATCCCATTAACCAAGATAACTTCTGTTGCAATTAAATGAAGCCCAGATGAAAATGCTAAGGGAAAAAAGGGGGCTGAGGGGTTTGCTTCATCTGACTGAGGAGTCCAGATTCTTAGTTTCAGGGCTACTAATGTTCTCTCATCTCCCCTACCTCTTTCCTGCTCCTTCTCTCTCTATTCATCTCAGCAGTTCTTTCTTCTGTCAGCAGCCGGTGAAGATGGCTCCAAAGAAAACTTGTTTCTCACCATGGACAAGGGGGTGGAGCACGATGTGTTACCAGGAGGGGTGGGAGAAAAACATTCTGGGCAGCAGAAAAGCAGTAGCAATCACAGCCTACCAAAGGAATCATCAGTTCTTCGCTTTGTCAGGGCTGCAGAAGGGAGGGAGGGAGAAGAAAAAAGTATCAGTTCACCATCAGAAACCTAGAGGTGCATTTGATTGGAGACCAGTCCAGCTCAGCCCCCGGGCTACATCCTCTCCTTCACCCCAACTTCCACAGTTTGAGGTTTTCACGGACACATAGCCGAGATGCTGGTGAATATCCATATCAGACGCTCTGCCCACAGCTCCATGTGCTGCTAAACAAAAACAGATCCTATCTCCTGCAAAATTGTAACATCTGCAGAGATTATGTTCTTTTCTGAAATCTTAATGTTTCCAAAATCCCATATTCATCCATATTTTTACAGAAACCCAGGACCATTTTTCTTTCCGATCATACACACATACACACATAGAGTAAAACAGAAGAGATTCAGACATCAGCAGTTAAACTGCGACTAGAAATTAGTAGGTTATTAATTTCCAGATGTTTGTCTTCCAGTTGTCAAGCATTCATGAAAAAAAAAAAGAATTTGTTGAACAAAGGATATAAAATTGAATAAAACGAACCCTGTCCTCAAAACACACATACTAAGCACTAAGAGTCTTCCCTCGTGAAAGGAATGTCAGGAAAGACATTTGAAGGAAGTAAGGAGCCTCTGGTCTCCACTCAACTGAGGGCTGGCCATGAGCTGCTCAGGTCCTAAGCCCCCCAGCAAACTACAGAAGAGACCCCATTCCTTAACTCCACTCCATTCTCAAGAATCCAGAAGGTCGGCCTCCCCTCCCTTTATTTCCCCCTTTCCTTTTCGCTTTCACTTGTTCATTGATTGATTCATTCGTTCGTTCATTCTTTCATCCAAAGAGTACCCAGTGCTGCTTAGAATGCTCCTCTGACTCTGCACTGTCCCCTCTCTGATTCCTTGCGGTCCTCCTGAGGAAGCCAAGTGAAGCCCAAGAGTCCTCAGACGTGAAAACACCTGGGGTACGAAAAAGGGCGGTGGCACTGAACCCAGGTGAAGCCCAGGAAACCCAGGACAAGGCCAAGGGACCCTCATTGTCAGAATCTGGCCTTTATTACTACAAAATGACAGTTCCTTTTTGTGTCCATGTGTCCATGTGCGTGAGATAAGGGCGGTGAGGGGCTTTCAAACAGTGTGCAGTATCTTGGAGGGTTTTAGGCATTTATAATTGTAGACAAAGAGGAAAAACCGCAGCATTGAGGTGATTAATATAGTAGAACTGACAGGTGAGATTGTACTAGGAATCTGAAGGCTTGGGGCTCAGTCTCAGTTCTTTTGTGACCTTGGACAAGTCACTTTGCCAGGCCTTACTTTCTTGTGAAGAAGGAGACCAACCGTGGCTTAAAGGCCCTCCCAAATCTACTATTCTATGATTCTATACAAATCAATACTAATCTGGGTAATTTATAATCAGACTAATTTTACACATGGTTAATGTTGAAAATTTTAAGTACAGCAGTAAATTCTTACATAGATGCACACTGCAAAAATGGTGAGCAATAGGTCATGCTGTGTTCCTGATATATGAACAGCCATGCTTATCAAAAACCTATGAAAAGATAGACAGACAGGTAGGTAGATAGTCACAGGTCATGCTGAAGGCACTCTGTTTGGGTCAGTATGTTTGAAGAGGAGATTAGGGTCCCAACTGATAGGAGAATCCTTATCACCCAAGTAACTTGGAACCCAGAAGAGGTCCCAAGAAATTCTCTCAACCTAGAGGGCAGGAAAAACCAGGAGGAAAGAGCCTAGATTTTCTGAAATTACTACAGCACAGATCCTTGGAAATTTCTCAGCCATGTTTATTTATTTGATTTTTGGCTGTGCGGGGTCTTTACTGCCGTGTGGGCTTTTCTCTAGTTGTGGTGAGCAGGGACTACCCTCTAGGTGGGATGTGTGGGCTTTTCACTGTCGTGGCTTCTCTTGTGGAGGAACACAGGCTGTAGGTGGGAGGACTTGGGTAGCTGTGGCTCCCGGGCTCTAGAGCACTGGCTCAATAGTTGTGGCACACAGGCTTAGTTGCTCTGAGGCATGTGAAATCTTCCTGAATCAGGGATCAAACCTGTGTCTCCTGCATTGGCAGGCGGATTCTTTACTGCTGAGCCACCAAGGAAGCCCTCAGCCATGTTAATATGCCTGCAGCTGTCCCAGGCTTCTCCAGGCCTCAGGCATGATCAGAATCTCCTTCCTTACACTCTCCATTCACCCCCTTACAAGGTACCTAGCCCTTACCTAGCCAAGTACCTCCATATGGTACATAAATGCTTCTGAAATAAATGAATGGAATTTGACACTGTGCCAACAATCGCTTTGTTCACAAATAATTCTCTGCATCTGGAGTGCTCTTTCAAAGAGGTCAGCTCCCACCAAGGAGTTGCAATTATTGAGGAAGTGAAACTGATTGACAAGTGCCACTTAAGAGATCTCCATTTTACTTCGCAGCCAGCGCTTCTCTTGTGAAATGGCCAAAGAGGAGAGGACAAAATGAAACATTTCATGTTCCTTCAGTAACATAACACGCCCAGACATTTTCATGAAGCGAGTCTAAAACTCAAGATCGGTGTGGATATATTCATCTGACAAATGATACTTGTCTGCTGTTGTTATGGACTGAATTGTGTCCTCGACAAAAATTACAATGTTGAAGTTCTAATCATCAGTATTTCAGAACGTGACTGTATTTGGAGATAGAACCTTCGAGAGATAATTAAGTTAAAACAAGGTCATTACAGTGGTCCCCAATCCAGCAAAATGGGTGTCCTTATCAGTAGAGGAAATTAGGACCCAGATACAAAGAGGGGAGACCATGTGAACACAAAGGGAGAAGACAGTCATCTATATGCCAAGGAGAGAGCTTCAGAAGAAGATATGCTGGGGACTCCCCTAGTGGTCCAGTGGTTACGACTCTCTTCTCCTAATGCAGGGGGCCCAGGTTCAATCCCTGGTTAGGGAACTAGATTCCACTTGTCACAACTAAGAGTTCATATGTCACAACTGGAAAAGATCCCCTGTAATGAAGACCTGGCGCAGCCAAAAACATAAACATAATAAGTGAATACTTTAAAAAAGAAGATGATGAGAATATGTGGGCAGATGCCTTGGTCTTAGACTTTGTTTCCAGCGACGTTGTTGTTGTTCAGTTGTTCAGTTATATCACACTCTTTGACCCCCATGGACTGCAGCATGCCAGGCTTCCCTGTCCTTCGCTATCTCCCAGAGTTTGCTCAGACTCACGTCCATTGAATTGATAATGCCATCCAACCATCTCATCCTCTGTTGCCCCCTTCTCCAGAGACATAAGGACATACATTTCTATTGTGAAGCCAGCCAGTCTTTGGTACTTTGTTACAAAGTACCAGTCTTTTTTTTGCCCCAGCAAATTAATATAGTTACCTTGTAAATTTTACCTTTCAAATGAAAATGACCAGTGCCCAAAAGGGCCTGAGGTTGAGTTGTTTTTCTTGCAATGGCAATAGGCTGTAAGGCTCTCTGGTGGCATCTACTTCCCCTGTGACATGGGTGTACAAGATGAGTACGTGAAATTAGGATACTCTATAGATGGCACTCCTAGCTGCTGATCTCTTAGCCACAGCCCACTAGATCCAAAGATTTACAACTTCCTGGGGTACGTGAGTGTGGGGCTTGGGGCAGGGTAGGGAGAAGGGATGAGGCATCTCAGTTTCCCAGGACTGTTGCCCAAGGATGGGTCCGATATCCACAGCTGTGATGAGGGCCTCCCTTCTAAGAAAACTGCCTGTCCCCTCCAGCTTTCATGCTAGGCTCCTGCTTTTCCCCAGGATCTAGAACTTGCAACTGGCTGAGAGTTTTTTTTTCTCCTAAAGAATGGGGAAAGATGAGTTTCAAAAACACAATGACTGTCTTTTTCTGCCTAAAAAATTTTCTTCTCTTCCCTGAGTCTGGAAGATCCTTTGGAGAAGGGAATGGCAATCTACTCCAGTATTCTTGCCTGGAGAATCCCATGGACAGAGGAGCCTGGCAGGCTACAGTCTGTGGGTTTGCAAAGAGTCAGACACGATTGAGCAACTAGCACACACGACACGTTTACTTATTTATCTTTTGGCAGCACTGGGTATTCATTGCTTTTGCGTGGGCTTCCTCTAGTTGCAGTGAGCAGGAGCTACTCTTTGTTGCGATACATGGGCTTCTCATGGCAGTGACTTCTCTGCTTGTGCAGCATAAGCTCTCGGTGCGAGAGCTCCATAGTTGCAGCGTTTGGGCACACAGGCTCAGTAGTTGAGGCTTGCAGGGCTCTAGAGCGCAGGCTTAGAAGTTGTGGCACATGGGCTGAGTTGCTCTGCAGCATGTGGGATCTTCTTGGACCAGGGATCAAACACATGCGCCCTTCATTGGCAGGCAGAATCATATACTCTATGCCACCAGGGAAGTTCTATTATGGATTCTTGAGCCTAAGTTCATGAGTGACAGCCCTAACCAGAAAATGGTTGGATCCAGCAAAGAGTCTACCTTTCGGGTTGGTTTATCTAACACTTTCCCAGTATTATCACTGAAATGCTGGGCCCACCATCAAGGGTGGGTCACCCCAGCTTAGAAAGACATTCAAGACCATGAACTCCAAGAGGGCAGAAGTTTTGTTCCCCTCTTGACTGTACATGCAAATGAAGGGTGGAACAGTTCCTCAATCAAAATTTTCGTTATGATGGAATCAATGGATGCCCCTGAACAAAGACCGTTCCCATTGTACCCATTTCTCTGAAGACTTCGGGGAAAAGCATGACATAAATCCCAGATACCAGGGAGCGTCATTCCTTTGGCCTCTCTGATCCACAAAGCAGTATTTCTCCAACTGTATTAACTTTCCAGGACCCCAGGAAACTCTTGCAATTCTTATCAGTCTTAGTCAAACACAGAAGTCTCGGAACTGACCTGGACGTGACTCTTTCACAGCTGGGACTTTAAAACCAGACCTTCCCAAATCCAAGGTTGATAGGCTGTGAATTGCACTCTCTTCGCTTCAGAAATTGTTTTAACCTGCTTGAGGAGGAGAAGAAAGTGGGGACGGCACCGGGCTAGAGGACAGCTGACAACAATGCTCTGCTCTCCTCACCCCTGCCGCTCCCAACTCACTTGCTCCCCTCCTTCCTGAAAGCACCAAGCATTCAGATGTATATTAATAGTAGATATTTATACAGCCTACCCGATGTGAATTCAAATTTATTTCTAAGTCATTAGGGCCAATTACTCACCTTTGGGCCCTGTAATATCATTTGTTCCCTGCCAAATGGATTGTTTTTCCTGTCGCAAATGTGATAAATCCTGCAGAGTGCCGCTCAGTCATGTTTAAACTGATTCAGCTTGGTTCAGGGTTGGGGTGAATGAATGAGTGGATGAGTCATGAGGTGTAGAGCTCACGCATGATCCTTTTATTTCGAGAATTCCATGCTCTTGAGAAGAATGGACTGACTTGGAAGGCACTAGTCTGAATTCTGGTACTATTTATTTCCTTTAATTTGACCAAGGCCTGAAAGAATGCAAATATTTTCTTTTGCCTTTATTTTGGCTGTGAAGGATCCAATTTTCTTTCTTCTCTAGCTTTCACAGATGTATTAAATTACATTCTGTGTCTAACTGTGCTAGGATTTGAGGATTTGAGGAGGTTAGAAAAACAATGATAAAATAGTCCCTGTCTTGTGGGAGATTGCAGTCAATCTGAAAGAAAAGACAGGAACACAAGAAAAAAAAAAAACTATCAACAATAAACTTAATTGTCTCCATAATTAGGTTTCGAAAATGGTCTTGTAATAGCAACCCACGCCAGTATTCTTGCCTGGGAAATCCCATGGCCAGAGGAGCCTGTCCATGGGGTTGCAAGAGTCAGACAGGACTTAGTGACTAAACAGCGACAGCAGTTTATGCTGTCCCAGACCAGCCCTATGAGAATCACTCGGGACTTCTAAGAATTCCAAATTCCTGGGTTCTCTATCCTATCCCAGGGAATGAAAATTTTAGGGGCAGGGCACAGCAATCTGTGTTTTAACAAGCCCTTCGGTGGGTGTGATACTTATCTAGGTTTGAGAACTTCTTGGGTAGATGTTTTACTTCCCAGAAGTTTGGGAGAGTAATGTGGAAAATGGAAAAGGATATGAACTGTCAATTCCTCTCTTGACTTCAGTTTCCCAAATTACCTAGTAAATCTCTGTATAAATAACTCTCTAAAACTGCAGTGTTTTCTGTTTGTTTTTTTGTGTTGTTTGCTTTTGGCAAGATCTCAAAACATGATTTATTGTGTTGACTTCATTACTTTTTTTTTTTAATTTTTTAAAAATTGGAGTATAATTGCTTTACAATGTTATATTAGTTTCTGCTGCACAACAATGTGAGTCGACTATATATATACATATATCCCTTCCCTCTTGAGCCTCCCTCCCACCCCATAACTGTAGTTTAAAAAAAAAGAAAAAAATGACATCACTGTGTTAATAGGCATTTATTTGGGCTTCCCTGGTAGCTCAGAGGTAAAGAATTCGCCTGCTAACACATGAAACACAGGTTCCATCCTGATCTGGGAAGATCCCACATGCCAAGGAGCAACTCAGCCCGTGTGCCACAGCCATTGAGCCTGTGCTCTAGGGCCCGCGGGGCCACAACTACTGAGCCCATGTGTCGCAATTACTGAAGCCCGGTTGCCCTAGAGCCTGTGCTCTGCAACAAGAGAGGTCTACACGCCACAATTTGAGAAAGCCCATGGGGCAGGGAAGACCAAGCACAGCCGAAAATAAATAAATAAATAAAAGACATTTATTTGTGATTGTCTTAGCTCTCTTCATTAAGCTGTAAACTCCATGAAGGCAGTTTCTTCTTTGCTAGTTTCTGCCCAACCCTTGACTGTATGCTGAAGATAAAAGTTTAATATAGTTCTTGCTGGATTGTATATTTCCATGATGTTTTAATTCCCCATGATTTGCTAAATATACACTGTGTTGCGGTGCTTTGTCGCTCAGTCACGTCCAGCTCTTTGCGACCCTGTGGATTGCAGCCCGCCAGGCTCCTCTGCCCATGGGGATTCTTCAGACAAGAGTGCTAGAGTGGGTGGCCTTGCCCTGCTTCCGGGGATCTTCCCAACCCAGGGATGGAACCCAGGTCTCCCTCATTGCAGGCAGATTCTTTACCATCTGAGCCACCAGGGAAGCCCTAAATTTTTACTAAGGGCCTGTAATGTGCCTGATAATTGATAGTGACAGGAGTAAAAAGTCCCATAAGAAATGACCCTTGCCCCAGTATCTAGTTGAAACAAAAATATACCCTCTAGAAAGATTAAAGAACAGCACAAGGCACCCAACGGCTAAGTACAAATAAAGATTTAGATTAGATTATTAAAGGCCATAGGATTTAGGAAAGGACAGAGAGTGATCCAGTGGGTGGAGAGAGGGTAGAGCTCGAGCAGGGTTTCAAAAACCCCCGCAGAGAGGGTTGGGCTGCCCGGAACAATAGGGAAAGGGAGAGGAGGGCTGGAACAAAGGGGACTGGATGGCCTAGAGCAAGATGTGGACAGATTCTAGGAGCCTCAGGGTGAGCGCCTGCTCCACAGGTGCCGCTGGGAGAAGGTTAGAGTGGAGAGAGATGGAGTTAATCAGTTCCTTACTACAGAGCCAGGAATGGCAGCTCAGCTAAGAATTTTTCCCTTTGGTGTACAATTTCTTTTATTTTGTTTTGCAGGCAGGGCAGACAGGGGTAGACTGCGAGCCTTGTGTGGAAGGAATTGGAGGTTGGGAAGGAGAGAAGGAAAGGATACTTGGTCCCATTTATGGGCCTGAGATGGAAGAGCGCAGCTCCTGCCTGAAGGAGCTCAGTGATGCAAGGCCGAATATCCTACTTCACACAGGGCCATCAGCACTACCGGAGCAGAGGTGGGGATTTCTAGTCTGGGCTACCAGGGAGGGCTTCCCGGAGGAAGGGACACCATAAGTGGAGTCCCTCAGTGGCTAACTGAGTGGAGTTAGCCAGGCGCAAAAGTGGACAGAGGAACAGCAGACACAGAGGCACCACAGCAAGACAGAGCAGAGGGCAGTGCAGAAATTACAAGACAGTCGGTTGTCTTTGGCAAAGGTGAATATGAGCAATTGACCAGACGTGAGTCTTGGAAAGATGGACAGACAGGCATGAGGTCTTGATGGGGTGATGGGTGGGCGTGGCCAGGACAGCAGTTTGAAGAGGCCGCTCCGATGGGAGTCTGAACCGAGGTGACAGGCTAGCAGGGCATTTAGAGGGGTGAAGAGTGAAAGGCCAGACCTTGGGCAAGAAGAGGACTGTTGCAATGTCACAGAGCTTCTGAGTGGAAGAACCAGCAAGACTTGGTGTCAAGGGTTATGTGGGTGGAGGAACAGAAAAGGGCCAACATTTAAAATACATAGTTTTGGGGCATCCCCGGTGGTCCAACTGTTAAGAATCCACCTTGCAATGCAGGGGACACCAGTTCGATTCCTGGTCTGGGGAGATCCCACGTACCTCAAGGCAACTAAGCCCATACACCACAACTGAGCCCACGTGCACCAACCACTGAAGCCTACTCACCCTAGAGCCTGTGCTCTGCAACAAGACAGCCCACTGCAATGAGAAGCCCGTGTACCGCTACTAGAGAAAGTCCGAGAGCAGCGCTGAAGACCCTGCTCAACCAAAAATAAATAAATAAATATGAAAAACAACAACGACAAAATAAAATATGTAGTCTTTTGAGCCTGGGCGGCTCAGAGAATGATGTTACTGTTGAGAGAAATAGGGAAGTTCAGAGGGGAAACCGGTTTTTGGGGGAGGAAACCGGGGGTGGGGGAAAGATGATTATTTCAGTTTTGGACGCGTTGTTTGTTCTCTTGAGCTGTTTTGTTTGGTTTCTATAGTTGTTTCTTCTTCCCTTAAAACCTAGTTTCAGTGCTTAGAGGGGGAAAAAAAAAGAGCCCAGTTTTGTATTTTGTGCAAGACCGAGGTGAATCTATTTATACAACCTAAAATGACCCAAGGGCCGAAGGGATCAAAGAACAACCCAGTGGTTTCAGGTTTTCAGCGCCAGGTGCCAAGGTGAGGAGCTGCGCTGGGGAAGAGCTACCCGATGTTTCTGTCCTGTCATCCCAGCCACCAGGGAAGGGAGGCTTGGGCCCCTCACCTGGTTGTCTGGCTTTTGTCTTTCTCAGGAGTCCTTATTCAAAGAATCAGGACTTCCCGATGGAGCTGTCAGAGGAGATCGTGGGTCCCTCATCCCAGGCCATCCTGGCTCAACTTCCTAGTGTGTGCATGCTCAGTCCTGTCCAACTCTTTTGTGGCCCCATGGACTGTAGCCCTGGAATCAAGATTGCCGGGAGAAATATCAACCTCAGATACCCTGAAGACACTACCCTTACTGCAGAAAGTGAAGAACTAAAGAGCCTCTGATGAAAGTGAAAGAGGAGAGTGAAAAAGTTGGTTTAAAGATCAACATTCAGAAAACTAAGATCATGGCATCCGGGCCCATCACTTCATGGTAAATAGATGGGGTAACAATGGAAACTGTGACAGACTTTATTTTGGGGGGCTCCAAAATCACTGCAGAAATTAAAAGACGCTTGCTCCTTGGAAGAAAAGCTATGACCAGCCTAGACAGCATACTAAAAAGCAGAGACATTACTTTGCTGACAAAGGTCTGTCTAGTCAAAGCTATGGTTTTTCCAGTAGTTATGTATAGATGTGAGAGTTGGACTATAAAGAAAGCTGAGCACCAAAGAATTGATGCTTTTGAGCTGTGGTGTTGGAGAAGACTCTTGAGAGTCCCTTGGATTGCAAGATCAAACCAGTCAATCCTAAAGGAAATCAGTCCTAAATATTGATTGGAAGGACTGATGCTGAAGCTGAAACTCTAATACTTTGTCCACCTGATGCAAAGACATGACTCATTAGAAAAGACCCTGATGCTGGAAAAGATTGAAGGCAGGAGGAGAAGGGGGTGACAGAAGATGAGATGGTTGGATGGCATCACCAACTCGATGGACATGAGTTTGAGCAAGCTCCAGAAGTTGGTGATGGACAGGGAAGCCTGGCATGCGCAGTCCATGGGGTCGCAAAGAGTTGGACACAACTGAAAGCTGAACTGACTGGACTGTAGCCCGCCAGGCTTCTCTGTCCATGCAATCCTCCAAGCAAAAATACTGGAGTTGGTTGCCATTTCCTCCTCCAGGGGATCTTCCCGACTCAGGGATGGAACCTGTGTCTCCTGAACTGCAGGAGGATTCTTCATGCTGAAAAGCTTTCTAAACTGATTCTGGCTCTCTGGGAAGAGCAAGTAACTTCTCCACAGACACTCCCTGACCTCAGGTATTTTCATGTTCTGCTCTGGCTGGTGTCTGGCGCTACCTGTCAGAGAGAAAATAGGGCAACCTGACTCTCCTGCTCACTGAAGTGGAGAAAGCCCCATGGTGTGGGGTCAAGGAGGGAGAGATAGCTTGACCCTGACTCCTCTCCACAGAGGAAAGAGAAGAAGCAGGTTGCAGTGGGGCCAGTTGACCCCGCTCTGTCTCCTACAGATTCTTTCAAGCCACTAGTCACGCTGCCTCTTCGACGCTTGACTATATGGAGAGCAACCCTACTGGCTCTCTTTAACCACAATATGTTTACCTTGATTTTGTGGAGTCAAGCTAACCCTATCTGGTTGACTTCCTTAGCAGGACCAAAGCGCTTTTGAAACATAAAATTCCTTTAGGAATAAGAATAACTTTCCTGGGCTTCCCTGGTGGTCTAGTGGTTAAGAATCTGACTTGCAAAGCAAGGGACACTGGTTCCATCCCAGGTCCGGGAAGATGTCACAGGGCGAATGAGCCCATGTGCCTCGACTACTGAAACCCGCGTGCCTAGAGCCCATGTTCTACAACAAGAAAAGCACTGCAATGAGAAACCAGCTCACTGCAGCTATGGTAGCCCCACTCATTGCAACTAGAGAAAGCCCAACTACAGCACCTAAAGGCCTAGAGCAGTCACAGATAAAGTTAATTAACAAGAAATAAATAAAGAATAACTTTCTTAAGTTGGGATGTCAGGGAACTTGGGCCAGCTGCTGTAAAACCAAGGAGAAACCTGGTGTCAATCCTGACTCCAATCTCTTTGTTTCTCCTGGCCCCAACTGCCAATCAGTCAACTGCCTCTTCCTCTTATAAAGTATCCTTCAAACTCATCCACGTCTCTCCATCCTCACCATTAACCTACACCTTTGACTCTTGCCTGTTCCATGGTAATTCCTTCCAAACTGGCCTTTTTGCCCACACACTGCCCAGCTACCCTCCAGTAAAGAGAGTCTGGTCTTTCCACGGCCCAAATCTGGTTCTGCTCTGTGGAGGATCGTCTGCGGGGGTGGCCGCCAACAGCTCCTCCGATCCCTGTACGCGTGCTCTTCCCAGAAAAAGGTGGAAACTTTCTCCTTGTCTCGAGTCTGGGTCTTATGACTTGCTTCTACCGACAGAATGTCATTTGTCGTGGAAATGACATTCTGGGACTTCTAAACCCAAAAGTTAAGAGCTTAGCTTCTGTTTTTCCTCACTTGGGAGTCAGCTGCCATGGAAAGAAATTTGGGCCAGATAACCAGATGATAACAGACCAGCTGGAGAGACAGAGGAACAGCCAGCCCCTGTAGGCTGTAGCCCAGAGGAGGAAGCGAGGCCATATGCACATTCTGAACCTTAGGAATCTCAGATTCTCCCATTCCAGTAAACCACTACAGCCACCCCAGGGACTAAAGAAGAGCTCCATTTGCAGAATCATGAATAAATTAGATTGTGTTAGTTGCTCAGTCATGTCTGACTCTTTGTAATCCCATAGACTCTAGCCCGCCAGGTTCCTCTGTCCATGGAATTCTCCAGGCAAGAATACTGGAGTGGGTTGCCATTTCCTTCTTACAGGGGATCTTCCAAACCCAGGGACTGAACCTGTGTCTCCTGCCTCGCAAGCAGATTTTTTATCGTCTGAGCCACCAGGGATGCCGAGATAAATGATTGCTATTGTTTAAAGCCTTTTTAAGCCACAGAGTTTTGGTGTGGCTTATTACATAGCAATGATGAATGAAACATATCCTACTCTTAGGATCAACTTCCCTTAAGATTGTTTTGACCCAGCCTCTACATCTTCAACCTCATCTCTCACCATTCCCCCTCGTCTTCTGCTCTAGACTTTTGCACGCATAGACTATATCCCTCACATTCTCCATAGTCCTACATGCTTGTCATCCCTCAGCTTCCTTCTAGGGAGAATCACTTCTTCCCAGAAGTCTTTGACTCCATGAGAATACATTATGGGCCTTATATACAATAACACAAAAATAAATCCTGTAAATACCTCATTTTGTGTATGTGTGTGTATATATATATGTGTGTGTGTGTATATATATATATATATATATAGTAGATAAGGTGCCTTTATTGCTCCATCTAAAACATAACCATCATACCATTTCATACCTACCAAAATCAGCAATAACGCTTTACCATCAGCTAGTATGCTGTCTATATTCAATCTTTCCGGGATTTTCTTTCTTAAACTGGTTCATTCAGATTAGAATCTAAACAACTTCCACATATACTTTTTTTGTTATGTCTCTTTTAATCTCTTTATTTCCCCACCATTTATTTGTTGGAGAAATCAAATTGCTCACCCTATAGAACTCCCCAGTACACCTGCATCCTTATGAACATAAAAAAGTATGTTTCTATATAATGCACTACATACAATTCATCTATGCAAATTAAATGTATCAGAATACTCTGTGAACACTCTATTACAAATATTAAACACTTTCACATTCAGCAATTTTTTATTGAGCATCTACCCCGTAGAGGCTTCTCCTTCTAACTTCTCAGTTAATGGGAAACATGTGCCAGACAAGTAGCTGTGGTCGATCTTTGCCTTCTTGTCCCCTCTATTTCCACATCATAGATCTGGACATGAATCCTGCTAAAGAACTCAGACTCGTCACTTATTCCTGCTTACTCTCCACCATCAGTACTCTAAGAACTTCTCAACTCAGTCTGAATTTCCACAGAGGACTCCAGCTAGGTTGTAAGCTCTGTGTAAGTTTTAGGGTGACTTGTCTGTTTACTGA
The DNA here is from genome assembly GCF_027580195.1 of Bos mutus. Classification (NCBI taxonomy): domain Eukaryota; kingdom Metazoa; phylum Chordata; class Mammalia; order Artiodactyla; family Bovidae; genus Bos; species Bos mutus. The sequence goes on along the minus strand of NC_091639.1, from coordinate 10,691,234 downwards.
ATGGTTAAATGAAGGTATTCTTAGTACATAGCATATTCTCCTACATACAGGAAGTACTCAATACTTATTTGTGGATTATGAGTAAATAAATGAACTTCTTCCTCCAATTTTTATTTCTCATCAAAGAAGCACACTTAAGACTAGATTTGTCTTCCTAAAAGGTCATCATTCCCTTCTTTACTGAGCACACTTGATGATCAGTGATGAGCTAGAATCTGCTCATACTGCTTTACAAGAGTCGATTGCTAAATTTTCAGGAATTTTGTGAACTGCTTTTTTTTTTTTTTTTTTTCCTGTACTGTGCAGTATGCGGGCAGTCATTTCTCTGACCAGGGATCAAACCCATGCCCTTTGCACTGGAAGTTCAAATTCTTAACCACTGAACACCAGGGAAGGGCCTTGTGAGCTGCTGGACATCATACTGATAGATTGAAACTGGCCACGATAAAAATATTAATAGCACAGAAGTTTGCAAATGCTGTAAATCAGGTCACAGTGTTAAATGCAGTCTCAGCACATGTTTGGTTATTGTACCCCACAAAACCTGTATTGGCTCTCACCATTTATTGTAAATGCAGAAAACGCTCTGCTTGGTCTTGGACTCTGCAGTTTGGACTCCTCTTGTATATAAAAATGTTTTTCTGGGAACTTCCCTGGGGGTCCAGTGGCTCAGACTCCATACCCCCAGTGCAGGGGGCCCAGGTTCCATTGCTGATCAGGGAACTAGATGCCACACGCTGCAAATAAAGATCCAGCACAGTCAAATAAATAAACATTTTAAAAAAATTAAGAAACAATTTTTAATGTTTTTCTGTACCTTCTGCAGGAAACATCCAGAATAAATTGACCACCCTCACTGCTCCTTTCTCCAAACATTTAACATCTTTTATTGAACTCTAAGCTTTACATTAAAGCAGGTATCTATCTACCTTGGAAAACCAGCTCCCAGCACAATGCTTGCCACAGAACAATGACAACTAAAGTTAATTGAGCACATACTGGGAGCCTGGCTTTTTCTTTTAATGAATCCTCAAGTATATGAGGTAGGTATTATTGTCTCCTTTTTTCAAAGGAGAAAACCAAGCACAGAAATTTCCCATCCCCTCACCTCCATCTCTGTAAATGTCTCCATCTTCTACGCAGTTGCTCCAGATATTAACCTATGAGTTGTCTTTGATTCTTCTTTCCTCTGAATACCCCAGCAGCCAATCTCATCTGATACTGTTGTCTCTACCACCAGAATATACCCTGAATCAGAGACTGTCCACTCCTTTCAACTGCTAGTAACCTAGTTAATTGACCTTTCACCTGGATTACTGGTTTCCAAGTTGGTACTATTCCCTTGACTCTATTCAACTGATGGTCAAAATGGTCTTTTATTTTTTTGGCCCTGCCAGGGATTGAACCCAGGCCATGGCTGTGAAAGTGCCAAATTCTAACCACTAGACCACCAGGGAATTCCTAAAGAGCTCTTTGAAAAATGTAAGTCAGATGATGTAATTCATCTGAGTAAAAATGAATTCCCACAGCACTCGTTTAAAGTAACCAAACTGGGCCCAAGATGGAATCGCTCATGCCCAGCCCCGAATCAGCAAACCAAAATTCACTAAGTTTCTAGGCTTGTCTTTCTCAGAAAAGGAACCCTGGGTCAACCAATGAACACCTGTTTGCTCAGCACAAGTCACATCACTGGCTACAAGACTCCCCCTTGCTCCTTATGAGGAAAGTACCTTGCTTTACGTGCTCAGTTGCTCAGTCGTGTTCAATTCTTTGCAAGTCCATGGACTGTACCCCACCAGGTTCCTCTGTCCATGGAGTTTTTCAGGCAAGAATAATGGAGTGGCTTGCCATTTCCTACTCCAGGGGCTCTTCTCAACCCAGGGATCGAACCTTTGTCTTTTGTGTCTCCTGCATGGGCAGGTGTATTCGTTATCACTGTGCCACCTGGGAAGTCCCCATACTGTACTTGATTTAAGCCAAAAGACCTTGCTAACCAATCAGCAAACACCTGTTCCTGCTCATTTTGGACTATAAGCCCTGAGCTCCTGCATTTTCATCTTCCTGGGAAGGACTGTTCAGATTCCCCCCATCTGAGACTTTCCCACAGGTCTTAGCATAAAAGTCACTTTCTTGGCAGGACCGTCTCTGACCTCCACCCCAATTCTCATACATTATTTTGTGTAAGATGTTCTTCATTACAGCTATATATATATATATATATTTGGTATTACTGTTGTTCTCCTTCAGCAGAATATAAGTTCTACAACTGCAAGATGCCTCATGCCTGGCAGATTGTAGGTGCTTAGGCCAATTAAGAAAAAAAATTTTTAATTAACCAATAAATGAGGGAAAGAAACAATCCAAGACTCCAATCCAGGCTCCAGAACTGAGCTCTCCGGTTAAATGGATAACCTTTGAATTGGACAGAGAGGTAAGGTAGACCACCTGTCTGTCGCTCTGGAGCCCCGTTTTGGAGCACCCTTAGGTTTTTTGTTTTGTTTAACCTTCCTCGAGTTTGACACCCGCCCCCCCCCCCCCCGTCACTTTCACCCGAACGTTGGAGGAAAAGCAAGAGGTACAAAAGCAATACCCACTAACGGTGGACAAGTTACAGAGGACGCATCTTGGAAAGCTCTGGGGAGAATTAAAAATACAGCAGGACCAAAAGAAAGTGCCTGAGGGTGGAACAGGGAGGGATGTGCATTGTTTGTCTTTAGGAGCCTTTAGGATGGAAGGACTAGCTTAGAATGTAGAGAATAACCATTGTTTTCTGAAAGATGCCCCAGAGACTCTACCTATGGGCCAAAAGGAGTTGCTGTTGTTGAGTTGCTAAGTCGTCTTGCGACCCCATGGACTGCAGCCCACCACGCTTCTTTGTCCTCCGATATCTGGAGAAAGCCTAACAAAAGAAGCCAAGGAGGAAGACAATTTGGGATAGTCTCCCTTTTTTTTTCTCATTATGTCCTGCTGATCCTGGAATTTTTTGTCATTTATTTTATTACCCTAACCTTTGTTAATCTTGGAGACTTCCTCTTCTCTTGGGTTTATACTGTCAGAATATTTAGGGAAAGCTTTTAAGAATTTCCACTTCCCCGCCCCAATTCTTTTTGAATTTTTCCTTCAAATGCAAATAAAATCATTTACCATTTGGATATACTGTAATTAAAGAGAGGAAGGGGCAGTTCTGTGAATCTAAAATGGACTTCCTTTTGTCTGTGTGGGGCTTCAGAGTCATTTAAAGGCACCAGGAAGACCCATCCAGGGGGGCTGGGTAATGGGGGTTGGCGGTGAAGATGGGGGTGGGGGTGCTGAAATCAACAATAGAACATATTTGAAGCTGGACAAAATGATAAGACATCAAACCCCACACAATTTGACATTAGACAGCTCTTTATGGTAAAATGTTAAGCACTTAATATTTTATTTTCATTGCAGGTCATCTTACATTGTACCCCAAAGCTATTTGTTCCTAGAACAAATGTGCATATGCTTATTAAATTTAACAATCCACTGCTTCCAGTTAGTAAAGAGGTCAGGCTCAACCGGGCTCTCCTGAATGAATGAGCCTCATTTGCACTTGTGGTGACAACAAGAGCAGTTCTCAAACCGGAAGGAAGAATTGGGGCTGGAGAGATAATATGTCACGAATGCTGATTCAATCCTTTTTCTTTTTTTCTTTCTTGTATTTGATTTTCCTGCACCCCCATGCATGTAGATGACTTACTGGTTTACTACCTAAGAAGTAATAAAGGCAGTGAAACCAAGATGAAAAGAACCAGCCACTCAGCCTCCCTCCATCCACCTCTCTCTATAAGTGGCTTTTATTGATTATTCGATTGGGTAAACACCCAGAAGGGGAAATAACTTAGTTGAAAATTAGTGTTTATTTTATCCATTCTGGTTTCCATCTGAGAAATTTTGATTCACAGTACCAACTTTTGGATTTTCTCTTGCTCAAAAAAAGAGAAAGAGAAAGAAAAGAGAGGATGGTTTTGGGGGGCTGAGAGCTGAATCATGAGTTAAGTAGGAGGGGGAAGGACCGACACGGTTGAGTAACTGGACTCCGCTTCCCCTGCTCTCCCAAACACCTAGTAACTGCCCTTCTCTGGGAACGTGAGAGTGAAATTCTGGGGCTGATGCTGGTTTCCAGTTGATGAAATGCTTCATCATTGGCTGGGGTAAAGAGGCATCTTCAGTAATAAGGCATGACTGTAATTCCTCACCCTCTGGCTATTATTAATCATGATTCATTTCATGAAAGAGGGAATAAAAGCCTCCCTGGGCCCAAAACACATCTAAACTGGAAGGATTTCAGGTTTGGGTGTGTGAGGTTTTCCCTTTATGGAGGGGGAAATGAGTGTGTTCTCCTAAGGGAGAGAGGCCTGGCTCTGAAATAGACAACCGTCGGATCGGTCTCTAGTGCGGGAAAGGCCTTATTCATGATCATGAGAAAACAGACTCAGCCTGTTCTGATTCTCTATTAACAACCTGCATTGATGTAACTCTGCTGTGATATTTGCCCTTTTTTCTCCTTAGAAAATGATATGTGTCCAAGTGCCTTGGGCTATGTACTTAGTCCTGACTTCTGGATTTCTTTGGGGGTTATTCCCCCTTGATAATGAATAACTCCCAGGACTGCATCACTGGAAGGAATCTTAGAGATCATTTCATGTGTTTGATTTCATGTCAATTCAAAGATAAAGGGGGAGAAAACAAGGTTGATAAGATTTATTGAGACCAGCTCAGAGCACTATTCCTTGACCCAGAGTTGAATTAGCACCCAGGGCTTTTGGCTTGCTTGTGCTCTTTCTATTGCAACAGAACCTCAGCTGAGAGCCCAGGTCTCCTGCATGACAGGCAAATTCTTTACCATCTGAGCCACCAGGGAAGCCCCAGTAGTTTCCTTACTGGAGATTCAAATGAGATTAGAGGGTAAAGGATATGTGCATTTCTCCAAAGCCTCTTGTTTGTTTCCTTCTCAGTAAGATGGCTTTCTTTGCCAAGGAGTCCCTGCTTTCCCAGACTCTCCCATCCCCAGTCCAGCAATGGTGAGGATGCATGTGGTGACAGTTCATCCACTTTTGGGAGACGGAGAGTCGTGCAAGTTGTTAGAGTTCTTCGCTCCCCTGAGCCCAGATTAGGTCTACTTCGTAAAGTCTGGGAATCAGAGAAGCCTGGTTACTGCGGCTCCTCTCCCGGCCCCTCCTACTTGACTGTTCTAACCCTGCTCTGTCTCCTCCATCTTCCTTTCTTCTTCCTCCCTCCTGCCTTCTCCATCAGTTGCAATCAGTGATCCAGCTCTGGGAACGCTAGGAAATCCTCCAACATCTTTTTCTTAGTGTTTTTTTACATTTGATCTTAGCCAAAAGGCCAAGAAGCCATTTTCTAGTGTTTCTTTTAAAAATGAATTAATTTTCTAGTGTGTGTTAAAAATAAGTTTTATTTTCAGAGGCATGACAGACCAGAGATGCGCCTTTCAGGAAGGATGGTCTGCAGGGCTAGGGTCTCTCGCTGTCTCCCTTAGGACTCATCTCAGCTGGCAGCCTGCTTCTCTGGGAAGCCCACGGTCATTGACAGAGCCTGGTGTGCTACAGGGCTCGGCTATTTGCCCCACAAGGGACTCGTCTAGTGGGCGTTCTCTGCTCCACAGCTCCCTTGGCACAGGCTTCGTCACACATCTTCATTCTAAAGATTCCTGCTGCCCACTCCTGTTCCTGCTTCTTTTCTTGCAGTTTCCCTGCGAAACCCCATTCCAGCATCTTCTTCCCAGAGAACACAAGAAACCTCACTCCTGGGCACCCCATCCCTAAGGCCATATGTGTGGGGCACATATGTATCAGGCTTCCCAGGCGGCTCAGTGGTAAAGAATCCGCCTACCAATGCAGGAGACCCAGTTTCAATTCATGGGTCTGGAAGATCCTCTGGGGAGGGAAATGGCAACTCACTCCAGCATTTTTGCCTGGGAAATCCCATGGACAGAGGAGCCTGGTGGGCTACAGTCCACAGGGTCACAAAACGGTTGGACAGGACTTAGCGACTAAGCAACAACAAGGTATGTGTCAGAAAGGGGAGCAGACAACATACACTGGGGAGAAAGGGCTCAAGGGCAAGGAATGTCTGGGCACCAATTACGGGCTGGACACTGAACCAGGCCTTCTGTCTAGGAGGCTTCCTCTAGTCTTCATAATGAAACTGATGTTGGTTTTACTACTGCATTTACTGTTAAAGACACCAAGGTTCAGAAAGTTAAGAAACTTGCCCTAGGTGGTTTGAGCCCACCCAGGGATACCAACAAAAACAAACAAAAAAGAAAGTTAACTGAAGGTGCCTGGTTGCTAAGGGGTCGAGCCAGGATTTGAATCTAGACTGCTAGACTCCACACAAGAGAAGACTCGACACGTGGACATCACCAGACGGTCAATACACAAGTCAGATTGATTCTATGCTTTGCAGCCAAAGATGGAGAAGCTCTATACAGTCAGCAAAAACAAGACCAGGAGCTGACTGTGGCTCAGATCATGAATTCCTTATTGCCAAATTCAGACTTAAATTGAAGAAAGTAGGGAAAAACAACAGACCATTCAGGCATGACTTAAATCAAATCCCTTATGATTATACAGTGAAAGTGACAAATAGATTCAAGGGATTAGATCTGATAGAGTGCCTGAGGAACTATGGACTGAGGTTTGTGACATTGTACAGGACACAGGGATCAAGACCCCCTCAAGAAAAAGAAATGCTATAGGGCAAAATGGTTGTCTGAGGAGGCCTTACAGATATCCTAGAAGAAAGGAGAAGCTAATGGCAAAGGAGAAAGGGAAAGATATACCCATTTGAATGCAAAGTTCCAAAGAATAGCAAGGAGAGATAAGAAAGATTTCCTCAGTGATCAATGCAAAGAAATAGTGGAAAACAATGAAATGGGAAAGATTAAAGATCTCTTCAAGAAAATCAGAGATACCAAGGAGACATTTCATGCAAAGATGGGCACAATAAAGGACAGAAATGGCATGGACCTAGTAGAAGTAGAAGATACTAAAAAGAAGTGGCAAGAACACACAAAAGAACTATGCAGAAAAGATCTTCATGACCTAGATAACCACGATGGTGTGATCACTCACCTAGAGGCAGACATCCTGGAATGTGAAGTCAAGTGGGCCTTAAGATGCATCACTACGAACAAAGCTAGTGGAGGTGATGGAATTCCAGTTGAGCTATTTCAAATCCTGAAAGATGATGCTGTGAAAGTGCTGCACTCAATATGCCAGCAAGTCTTGAAAACTCAGCAGTGGCCACAGGATTGGAAGAGGTCAGTTTTCATTCCAATCCCAAAGAAGGGCAGTGCCAAAGAATGTACAAACTACCACACAATTGCAGTCATCTCACATGCTAGGAAAGTAATGCTCAAAATTCTCCAAGCCAGGCTTCAACAATATATGAACCGTGAATTTCCAGATGTTCAAGCTGGATTTAGAAAAGGCAGAGGAGCCAGAGATCAAATTGCCAACATCTGCTGGATCATCAAAAAAGCAAGAGAGTTCCAGAAAAACATCTATTTCTGCTTTATTGATTACGCCAAAGCCTTTGACTGTGTCAATCACAAGAAACTGTGGAAAATTCTTCAAGAGATGGAAATACCAGACCACCTTACTTGCCTCCTGAAAAATCTGTATATAGGTCAAGAAATGACAGTTAGAACTGGACATGGAAGAACAGACTGGTTCCAAATTGGGAAAGGAGTACATCAAGGCTGTATATTGTGACCCTGCTTATTTAACTTCTATGCAGAGTACATCATGAGAAATACTGGGCTGGAAGAAGCACAAGCTGGAATCAAGATTGCAGGGAGAAATATCAATAACCTCCGATATGCAGATGACACCACCCTTATGGCAGAAAGTGAAGAGGAACTCAAAAGCCTCTTGATGAAAGTGAAAGAGGAGAGTGAAAAAGTTGGCTTAAAGCTCAACATTCAGAAAACAAAGATCAAGGCATCTGGTCCCATCACTTCATGGGAAATAGATGGGGAAACAATGGAAACAGTGTCAGACTTTATTTTTGGGGCTCCAAAATCACTGCAGATGGTGACTGCAGCCATGAAATTAAAAGATGCTTGCTCCTTGGAAGAAAAGCTATGACTAGCCTAGACAGCATATTAAAAACCAGAGGCATTACTTTGTCAACAAAGGTCCGTCTAGTCAAGGCTATGGTTTTTCCAGTAGTTATGTATGCATGTTAGAGTTGGACTATAAAGAAAGCTGAGCACCTAAGAATTGATGTTTTTGAGCTGTGTTGCTGGGGAAGACTCTTGAGAGTCCCTTGGACTGCAAGGAGATCAAAGCAGTCAGTCCTAAAGAAAATCAGTCCTGAATATTCATTGGAAGGACTGATGCTGAAGCTGAAGCTCCAATACTTTGGCCACCTGATGCGAAGAACTGACTCATAGGAAAAGACCCGGATGCTAGGAAAAATTGAAGGCAGGAGGAGAAGGGGATGACAGAGGATGAGATGGTGGGATGGCATCACCAACTCAATGGACATGAGTTTGAGCAAGCTCCGGGAGTTGGTGATGGACAGGGAAGCCTGGCATGCTGCAGTCCAAGCGGTTGCAAAGAGCTGACATGACTGAGCGACTGAGCTGAACTGAACTGCTGGACTCCAGTTTGGGCTCTTGGGGCTTTCCAGAGGAGGGAAAGGCAGCACAGTGGGCCCTGTTTCCTGCCAGAAGCCCCGGAAACCAAAGCATCTTCATCAATCCTCAGTAATTCTATCAGCTCCGAGAGTCATTCCGGGTGGTGTGCAGGAGAGAGACATTAGAATCCTTCATTCCGCTCTACAAATGCCTTCTGAATTTCCTTCTGGGACCCACCCCTTTCCCCACATGCAGCTTCCCCCAAAGAGCTAAGGCGAATAAAGGTAAACAGCATCCTAATGATGATAAAGTCATAATAATATGAAGATAGCTCACACGTTGAGGGTTCTCATGACACATACTTTTTCATCCATATGCATCCACGTGTCTTCTTGCTTAGTATTTGTTCTTCCATCTGCCTTGCAAAGAACCCTCTCCCCTTGCAAATGTTCTTGCGGGTCTGTCCTCCTGCTGACCCTGAATTTCAAGGAGGAGGCAGATGCTCAGCTGCTGCTCAGCCCTCTGGCTATACTTTGAGCCTCAGAGAGACAAGCAGGTACATGATTTTCTGCCGAGTTACAAATGGGGAAACATAAAGGAGTGAGTTGGGTTGTATGCATTAAGGAGTGTGGCTTTATGGGGCCTGGTTGTCTTCCTGTGCTTTGGCTCAAAGGAAATTACAAAACGTTATTAAGCGTCTGTTATTTCTGTCTCATGGGAATTTCATTTAGCCCCTTGATATATAAATGCTGGATCTGGCCTTCAAGAATATGAGTGCCTCTTATTCCTGATTTACTCTGTGCCAGGCACTGTGATGTGTACTTTGCAGGTTTCTATCCTTTCATTTCCCGTAGCTCAGACGGGAAAGAATCTGCCTGCAACGCAGGAGACCCAGGTTCGATCCCTGGGTTGGGAAGATCCTGTGGAGACGGGAATGACAACCCACTCCAGTATTCTTGCCTGAAGTAGCCCATGGACAGAGGAGCCTGGGGGGCTACAGTCCATGGGGCTGCAAGGAGTCAGACATGACTGAGCAACTAACACTACCACTACATCCTTTCGTGGCTTTTGAGCCGTGGTTGTTCCTTTTTACACGGGAGCAAACAGATGGTCAAGCAACTGGCTTGAGATCACACAGCTAGGCAGAGTTAGGTTTCAAACCTCACTCTTTTTGCCTCCAAAACCTATTGTGTGTGCCATGCTGTATGGTTTTGGGAAGAAATGGGCTTAGGAGGCCCTGAAAGTTAATGTTTTAAGACTATTTAATATCTGCTGTATCCTGAAGGCCATTTAGTGAGATAGATGGCAATATTTTCCATCTTAACACATCCTTCCCTTTTTACACATGTTTCTCCTCCCAACTACCCCTTTCAAGGCCAAATTGTAACTGAGCAGGACTCTGTTGGGCCTTCCCCCATATCCTCTGCTTTAGCTCCTCTCTGGAGAATCTTGTTACTGTTGTTTAATCGCTCAGTCATCTCCGACTCTCTGCGACCCCATGGACTGTAGCTCACCAGGCTCCTCTGTCAATGGGATTTCCCAGGCAAGAATACTAGGGTGGATTGCCATTTCCTTCTCCAGGGGAACTTCCCAAGCTAGGGATCAAACCAGTGTCTCCTGCAGTGGCAGGTGGCTTTACCACTGAGCCACCTGGAAGCCTGAAGTACCTAGATGATAGTATTTGATGCACATTTCCTGAGTTGTTTTGCAGATGTGAAAATCTCCACTAAATGGAAGACGGTAAGTACTTGAAGACCATGAGCACAGTCCCAGGTCTTCTGGAACCCAAGGACTGATAATGCTAACCCCTGTGACACCACCCTGTTCCCTCACTGTCAGCCAATCAGAGAATTGTGCACAAGCTAATCACAGAACCTGCAAACCCCCCTCCCTCACATGCTCTTTAAAAATGCTCGGCTGAAACCTTTTGGGGAGCTCGAGGCTTTTTAGGGCATGAGCCACCTGTCTCCTTGCATGGCCCTGCAGTCAACCTTTCCCTGCTCCACAAACTCTGATGTTTCAGTTTGCTTGACCTCATTGTGTTGGGCACACGAACTTGCGTTAACAAAACTTCTAAAATAAAATTAACCCCCACTTCCCCACTTCCCATCTTCTCCTCTGTATACTTCCCCTGGGCTCCACGTCATTGCAGTACTAGCTCTTGTCACTGTCCCCAGTGACCTCCGTGTTCCCAAATCCCGTACTCTCCCCCTCCCCATCTTTCCCATAGTCTTGAGCAATATCTGACCCCCTCGATCCCTCCTTGAAAGAACATCCTTCTTTGGTTTGTGGCACATCATACACTCTCAGTGTTTCCCTTTCCCTTCTCTCACCACCCCTCAGCCCGCTTCCTGGGTTCTTTATTATTTTATTTATTCTTGTTTGCACTGGGTCTTCTTTGCTGCATGCGGGCCTTCTCCAGTTGTGGTGTGTGAGGGCTATTCTTTAGTTGTGCTATGCAGGCTTCTCATTGCAGTGGCTTCGCTTGCCAAGGACGATGGGCCCTAGGGCTCCTGGGCTCTAGCGCATGGACTCAGTGGTTGCAGCACACGGGTTTAGTTGCTCTGCAACATGTGGGATCTTTGCAGGCCAGGGATCAAACACATGTCCCTGCATTGGCAGGCAGATTCTTAACCACTGAGCCACCAGCAAAGCCCCTGGGTTCCCATTATCTGCCGGTGGCACATAGTACCAGCTGTGTACACAGTACTTGATCCTTCTCTCGTCCCAACAAATGCAGCGCCAGTGTTGTCCAGGTCAGCACAGTGCCCAGCTGTTAAGACTTCCTTTTCTGGACTCACTTGGAGTTGGGAGGACACATGCTCTGGACAGTGAAGAAGCTGGCTGAGTAAAGGCTTCCTGGGCAGTTTTCATTTCTTGGCTCAAAGTGGCGGGCTTGCCCTGGGCCCCACCTGCTTACTATCTGCATGGTGCTTGTTCACCCAAAGATACAGCTGCCATCCTGTGACCATGAAGCCACAAGCTTGAGGACAGAAATCTACGTTCTAAAGGGGGATGATGAAACAACTTGGGTCCCCAGAGTATAAACGGAGCAGCGGCCTCATTCTTGGGCTGTCCAGCTCCAGTCTTCATGTTACATGACAAGAATACACCCGCATCTAAGACACACAGTCAAGTACAGTTTCCTGCTATTTGCCATCACATAAATACATTTAGAATTGAAACTTACTACTGTGCCACCATTGACACTTACTACTGTGCGCTCTGTTGGAGCAGCTGTGAAGAGATACCCCACGTCCAAAGTAAGAGAAACCCAAATAAGAAAGTAGGCGTTGCGAGAGGGCATCAGAGGGCAGACACACAAACTATAATCACAGAAAACTAGTCAATCTAATCACACTAGGACCACAGCCTTGTCTAACTCAATGAAACTAAGCCATGCCGTGTGGGGCCACCCAAGACGGGCAGGTCATGGTGGAGAGGTCTGACAGAATGTGGTCCACTGGAGAAGGGAATGGCAAACCACTTCAGTATTCTTGCCTTGAGAACCCCATGAACAGTATGAAAAGGCAAAATGATAGGATACTGAAAGAGGAGCTCCCCAGGTCGGTAGGTGCCCAATATGCTACTGGAGATCAGTGGAGAAATAACTCCAGAAACAATGAAGGGATGGAGCCAAAGGAAAAACAATACCCAGTTGTGGATGTGACTGGTGGTAGAAGCAAGGTCCGATGCTATAAAGAGCAATATTGCATAGGAACCTGGAATGTCAGGTCCATGAATCAAGGCAAATTGGAAGCGGTCAAACAGGAGATGGCAAGAGTGAACGTCAACATTCTAGGAATCAGCGAACTAAAATGGACTGGAATGTGTGAATTTAACTCAAATGACCATTATATCTACTACTGCGGGCAGGAATCCCTTAGAAGAAATGGAATAGCCATCATGGTCAACCAAAGAGTCCAAAATGCAGTACTTGGATGCAATCTCAAAAACAACAGAATGATCTCTGTTCGTTTCCAAGGCAAACCATTCAATATCACAGTAACCCAAGCCTATGCCACAGCCAGTAACACTGAAGAACCTGAAATTGTACGGTTCTATGAAGACCTACAAGACCTTTTAAAACTAACACCCAAAAAAGATGTCCGTTTCATAATATGGGACTGGAATGCAAAAGTAGGAAGTCAAGAAACACCTGGAGTAACAGCCAAATTTGGCCTCAGAATATAGAATGAAGCCAGGCAAATGTTAATAGAGCTTTGCCAAGAGAACGCACTGGTCATAGCAAATACCCTCTTCCAACAACACAAGAGAAGACTCTACTCATGGACATCACCAGATGGTCAACTCTGAAATCAGATTGATTATATTCTTTGCAGCCAAAGATGGAGAAGCTCTATACAGTCAGCAAAAACAAGATCGGGAGCTGACGGTGTCTCAGATCATGAACTCTTTATTGCCAAATTCAGACTTAAGTTGAAGAAAGTAGGGAAAACCACTAGACCATTCAGGTATGACCTAAATCAAATCCCTTAGGATTATACAGTGGAAGTGAGAAATAGACTTAAGGGACTAGGTCTGAGAGATAGAGTGCCTGATGAACTATGGACGGAGGTTCATGACATTGTACAGCAGACATGGATCAAGACCATCCCCATGGAAAAGAAATGCAAAAAAGCAAAATGGCTGTCTGAGGAGGCCTTACAAATAGCTGTGAAAAGAAGAGAAGCGAAAAGCAAAGGAGAAAAGGAAAGATATAAGCATCTGAATGCAGAGTTCCAAAGAACAGCAAGGAGAGGTAAGAAAGCCTTCCTCAGTGATCAATGCAAAGAAATAGAGGAAAACAACAGAATGGGAAAGACTAGAGATCTCTTCAAGAAAATTAGAGATACCAAGGGAACATTTCATGCAAAGATGGGCTCAATAAAGGACAGAAACGGTATGGACCTAACAGAAGCAGAAGATATTAAGAAGAGGTGGCAAGAATACACAGAAGAACTGTACAAAAAAGAGCTTTATGATCCAGATAATCACGATGGTGTGATCACTCACCTAGAGCCAGACATCCTGGAATGTGAAGTCAAATGGGCCTTAGAAAGCATCACTGTGAACAAAGCTACTGGAGGTGATGGAATTTCAACTGAGCTACTTTAAATCCTGAAAGATGATGCTATGAAAGTGCTGCACTCAACATGCCAGCAAATTTGGAAAACTCAGCAGTGGCCACAGGACTGGAAAAGGTCAGTTTTCATTCCAATCCCAAAGAAAGGCAATGCCAAAGATGCTCAAAGTGAAGTGAAGTGAAGTGAAGTCGCTCAGTTGTGTCCGACTCCTTGCAACCCTGTGGACTGTAGCCCACCAGGCTCCCCTGTCCATGGGATTCTCCAGGCAAGAATACTGTAGTGGGTTACCATTTCCTTTTCCAGGGGATCTTCCTGACCCAGGGATCGAACCCGGGTCTCCGACATTGGAGGCAGACGCTTTAACCTCTGAGCCACCAGGGAAGCCCAAGAATGCTCAAACTACTGCACAATTGCACTCATCTCACACGGTAGTAAAGTAATACTCAAAATTCTCCAAGCCAGGCTTCAGCAGTATGTGAACCATGAACCTCCAGATGTTCAAGCTGGTTTTAGAAAAGGCAGAGGAACCAGAGATCAAATTGCCAACATCTGCTGGATCATGGAAAAAGCAAGAGAGTTCCAGAAAAGCATCTATTTCTGCTTTATTGACTATGCCAAAGCCTTTGACTGTGTGGATCACAAGAAACTGTGGAAAATTCTGAAAGAGATGGGAATACCAGACCTGACCTGCCTCTTGAGAAATTTGTATGCAGGTCAGGAAGCAACAGTTAGAACTGGACATGGAACAACAGACTGGTTCCAAATAGGAAAAGGAGTACGTCAAGGTTGTATATTGTCACCCTGCTTATTTAACTTCTATGCAGAGTTCATCATGAGAAACGCTGGGCTGGATGAAGCACAAGCTGGAATCAAGATTGCCGGGAGAAATCTCAATAACCTCAGATATGCAGATGACACCACCCTTATGGCAGAAAGTGAAGAGGAACTAAAAAGCCTCTTGATGAAAGTGAAAGAGGAGAGTGCAAAAGTTGGCTTAAAGCTCAACATTCAGAAAACTAAGGTCATGGCATCTGGTCCCATCACTTCATGGGAAATAGATGGGGAATAAGTGGAAACAGTGTCAGACTTTATTTTTCTGGGCTCCAAAATCACTGCAGATGGTGATTGCAGCCATGAAATTAAAAGATGCTTACTCCTTGGAAGGAAAGTTATGACCAACCTAGATGGCATATTCAAAAGCAGAGACATTACTTAGCCAACAAAGGTCCGTCTAGTCAAAGCTATGGTTTTTCCAGTGGTCACGTATGGATGTGAGAGTTGGACTGTGAAGAAAGCTGAGCACTGAAGAATTGATGCTTTTGAACTGTGGTGTTGGAGAAGACTCTTGAGAGTCCCTTGGACTGCAAGGAGATCCAACCAGTCCATTCTAAAGGAGATCAGTCCTGGGTGTTCTTTGGAAGGACTGATGCTAAAGCTGAAACTCCAATACTTTGGCTACCTCATACGAAGAGTTGACTCATTGGCAAAGACTCTGATGCTGGGAGGGATTAGGGGCAGAAGGAGAAGGGGAGGACAGAGGATGAGATGGCTGGATGGCATCACCGACTTGATGGACACGAGTTTGGGTGAACTCCGGGAGTTGGTGATGGACAGGGAGGCCTGGCGTGCTGCAATTCATGGGGTTGTAAAGAGTCAGACACGACTGAGTGACTGAACTGAACTGAACTGTGCCTCTGAATCTTAGAAACACCCCAGATTTTCATCCTTGGACCGTTTTTTTTTAATCTTTCTAATGACATACACACTCTGGGAGAAGGCAGCCCTCACTGGGTGATTTTCGGCTCTCCCTTAGCTTTAAGTAATCATTGCATGCTGAGCACCGAAGAATTGATGCTTTAGAACTGTGGTGTTGGAGAAGACTCTTAAGAGTCCCTTGGACTGCAAGGAGATCAAACCAGTCAGTCGTAAAGGAATTCAGTCCTGAATATTCATTGGAAGGACTGATGCTAAAGCTGAAGCTCCAATACTTTGGCCACCTGATGCGAAGAACTGGCTCATTAGAAAAGCCCCTGATGCTGGGAAAGATTGAAGGCAGGAGGAGAAGGGGATGACAGAAGATGAGATGGTTGGATGGCATCTCCGACTAGATGGATTTGAGTTTGAGCAAGCTCCAGGAGTTGGTGATGAACAGGGAAGCCTAGCATACTGCGGTCCATAGGGTGGCAAAGAGTTGGACACGACTGAGTGACTGAACTGAACTGATATCCAAATTTATGCCTCTAGCCCAAACTTACTTATCACCTTCATTGCAGGGTCTTAAGGGGATTTCTAGGTGGTGTGGTTTCTTTTCCATATGTCACAATCTGGTCCAACAGGAAGTTCTGTGTTTTTCTGCCTCTTAAATATGCTGCAAATTCATTGAATCCTCTCCATCCTCAGGGGTCCCTCTTTAGAATAAGGCACAAGGAAGGGAAGCCATTTACCTTCCACTCAGAGCCAGGACTCAGAGAACAGAAAGAACCTTCTTCTCCCAGAATTGTCCACTGTATTATCAATTTACTGTTCCTTTGTCTTTATTAGCATGACTTTACTTTTCCAGGAGATATTTGCCCCAGGCAAAGAATTTGATTGTTCCTTACAGGAACCTCCTGGAAGATCCATTGAATTTCGGCTATAAAACATAAACAGGGCTTCCCTGGTAGCTTAGTGGTTAAGAAACTGCTTGCTAATGCAGGAGACATGGGTTCGAGCCCTGATCCACGAAGATCCCACATGCCATGGAGCACAACTACTGAGTCTGTGCTCTGGAGCCACAGTCACTGAAGCCCACGTGCCCTAGAGCCCGTGTTCTGCAACAAGAGTTGCCAGGGCATCTAGAACCACCCCCACCCCCACCCCACGCCCGCCACAGGAAATAGAGAGCAGCCCCGACTCGACTCGCTGCGACTCGAGAAAAAGCTCGCACAGAAACAGACTCTGTACGGCCAAAAATAAATAAATAATAAATTAGAAAAAATTAAACAGACGTTTTATACCCCCGAATTCTATGAGCCCCTTGCTTTAAAATTTTCACTTTGCTATTTTTCAACAGTTCTAAATGGCTATATCATGATTCTAATCGAGCTTCCATGCTTGAAAGGCGTACCTCAAGTCACAATCCAAATTCTCCATAAAATTCGACCTTGCTTTTTCCTTTCCAAGACACGGCCCAAATCCCATTCTGCTTCCCCACAGAAAGCAATAAACCTGGCTCTGTCTCGTCAACAGATTGTGTTGGGAAGTCTGTGTTTGACCTCAGCATCACCGGTTCCATTTCCCCCGGGGCTGTGCTCAAATCTATTCTCCAAGTAGCAGCCAGCATGATCGTTTTAAAAAACACAAATTGGGCCTTGTGATGTTTCTTCTTAAAACCCCATATATCAAATGCTTCCTTCCCTCTCAGTCACTTCTGTTTTCAGCTGTTTCAAGTCAATTCATAGGACAGTGGCTACCTGCTGTGCACACCTAGAGCGGGGACATTGCTTCCTGCCTGGGGGTTTCTCCACATTTGAGGCCACTAAGAAACCTGAAGCAAAAGATAAAACCGTCCCAACTCTAATTTTATCAGCACAACCATTCTGGGAGTCTAGGTTTATTCTTTTCAGGAGGTCCAGAGAAGACACAGGAGGAAATGGCAACCCACTCCAGTGTTCTTGCCTGGAGAATCCCAGGTACGGGGGTGCCTGGTGGGCTGCCGTCTATGGGGTCACACAGAGTTGGACACAACTGAAGTGACTTAGCAGCAGCAGCAGCAGCAGGGAAGACAATTCCCTGGTAGCTCAGCAGGTAATGAATCCTCCTGCAATGCAGGAGACGCAGGAGATGCAGGTTTGATTCCTGGGTGGGGAAGATCTGTTGGAGAAAGAAATGGCAATCCACTCCAGTATTCTTGCCTGGAGAACCCCGTGGACAGAGGAGCCTGATGGGCTGCATTCCATGGGGTCACAAACAGTAAGGACATGACTGAGCCCACACACACGGGGAAGACACTCCAGTACTTTGATCGAAGTGGCAATGTGACATTTGGGTTTTCCTCCTTCTTTGTCTTAATCTCTTGGTCTTGCCTCCTTCCTGAGATCTTTTCATGTAAACCACTTTCACAGAAGTTTTCATTTCAGGCTCTGCTTTCTCAGGAAACACAAGCCAAGGGTCCCTCCGAGAACTTTCCCTTTTACTGGAACAATATTCAGTGTGCCACTGAGCCGCTGCTCCCCTCTTCTCTCTCATCTCATTCTGGTCTCCCTCCTTGGGCCTCCCTGGAGGCACATTGGCTCCCTTTGAGTTTCTTGACTACATGCAAAAAAAAAATGGCACTGATGAGGAGCAGAACATGCCACCCCAAATGTGAGTCCTCGGCATGAACTGATGAGAAGCTCTAAAAACAGTAGACGTTCACATATGTATTTGTATTTTTATTTATAAGGGGAAATCTCCATTTGTAGGGTATCTCCTTCTCTGTACCAGGAAGAGAAAGAGGACTCTCAATCACCAAAAAACTTTCATCAGTGAAGACGGTGCCAGATTTAAGTCTGTGCAACAATATTCCTTACTTTTCCTGGTTATCTTCCATGACAGGCCTCCCCAGTCCCCCATCTTCCTTTTGTCTTTAGTTGGAGATGGTATTTAAGATGATGGCTTGGCCCATTTTAGGGAGCTGTTTGGTTTTCTTGGGTATCTCCGATGTATAAAGGAGGAATTCAGTCACTTCAGTCAGTTGCATCCAACTCTTTGTGACCCCATGGACTGTAGCCCACCATGCTCCTCTGTCCGTGGGATTCTCCAGGCAAGAGTGCTGGAGAGGTTTGCCATGCCCTACTCCAGGGGATCTTCCCGATGCAGGGATCAAACCCATGTCTCCTGCACCGCCTGCATTGCAGGTGGATTCTCTACCACTGAGCCACAGGGGAGGCCCATACAGGAGGGACAGGTTATTACAGCTGTGTTTTTCTCTTGTTAATTTGTCTTTTATTACAGGAAGGGTCTCAACCTCCAAACCTAGAAGCGTAGAAGGAAAATTATCTTTCTTCCCCACACCAGTTTGCAGACTTCAGCTGCAATTTATCCTGGCTAGAGAACCAGGGTTGTCCACCTCCAGAAGAAACAGGTGCAGAGAGGAGGCCAAGGGTTCTGGAGAGAGCTGGGAGGTGGGGAAGGAGAGCAAAGCGGGGAAGGAGCACACAGATCCCTGGAAGGCACAGGTCCTACCCCTTCTTCCCTCCAGGGAGCTTTCTCTGCAGATCCAGTCACATGAAGCCCATTGGAACTGCGAGTCTCCCTGGAACAGCAAGCTGACTTGAGACACAAGGGTGTTCCTGGCATGTTTTTCCAGTGGAAACTTCAGAAAACCACTTTTCCCTTCTCTGAGGGGTGCCCCCTCCCCACTTCCATCATGTCAGGACAACTCTGTCTTTGATGTATTACAATTAGTCACATTACAGACTGGAAGTGACACTTATATTTTCCTATGTTTCACGTGGTTTGACACATATTCTAGATGCCCCGATGGAAACTGTACATTTCCTGGTTTCATCTGTGTCGGGGTGAAAAAGTCTTCCATCTATCCTTCTCAGTCCTTTGGTTGATCTAATACTTAAAGTGATGTAAAACGGATTAACAGGAGAAAAATATTTAAATTCATATGTATGGGAGCCCCACAAGAATGTGAGACCCAAAGGGAGTCAGGCAGTTGAGGCTCCTATGCCATCCTGAGCTCAGAAATGGGAAAGGAAACTGGGGCTCTGAAGGGGAGGAGGGTAATTCACAGGAAGATAAGATGGTAATCAGATGTTTACCCTAGCATGCTGGTAAGTCTTTCAGATAAAGAGTTATCTCTGGTAATAGCTCTCTTTCTGGGCCAGGGCCCCCTATCTAAATTCTTTTATGCAGTTAAGGGAAAGGTGAAAGTTGTTCTTGGTTCTGCTGGGTCTTGATTGCCTTCAGCTCGAAATAATCCACGTGCCAAAGTGGCATATTTTGGGAGGGAGTGTAGCGTCTACTTCCCTTCCTCAGGAACACAGTTTCTTTTTCTAATTAGTTTCTGTCACTTTAATCCCTTATTGTCAGATTAATACCGTTCCTTGTGGAATGTTTGAGAAAATACCAAAAGGTGTGAAGAAGCAAACAAACATACCATAACGCCACTAGAAATAAAGTAGCTTGGTACACGTCTGTAGACTTTTTTTCTATGTGTGATTTCCCTGTGCATGAAACCACCTACAAGTTTGAAAACTCCTTCCACCGGACTTTCCCTGTGGCTCAGTGATAAAGGATCCGCCTGCCAATGCAAGAACTGTGGTTTGATCCCTGGGCCCGGAAGATCCCACATGCTGCAGAGGGGCTCTTGGAAACAAGAGAAGTCGCTGCAGTGAGAAACCCTCACTCTGTATCTAGAGAGTAGCCCCCAGTCACGGCAACTAAAGAAAAGCCTGCACAGCAACGATGACCCAGCACAGCCAAAAATAAACAAATAAATACAATTATAAACAAACAAAAAAAACTCTCCCTCCACAGAGGACCGCTTTCATCCTGCCCCCCTTTCCTTCGCCAGACACTCAGACTGCCAATCACTCTGGCAATGTGGGTGGGTACATGCCCCAAGCAGGTCCTATCAGAGTCCTTCCCAGGAAATAATAGAAAGACTCCGGAGCTTCCTTTTTGAACTTGAACTGCGGGGCTGGGCTGTGAAATCCTGGCAGTAGTGATAGACAGACATTTTTCTCACAATAGAAGAAACCTACTATGGAAACATAATGAAATACAATACGCAAAGGCCAGCCAAGAAGGGGAGAGAACAGACCAAGTGTAAAACGTGTTCACATGTCATACCCCAGGCATATCCTCCCAGTTGACAGGAGCCAGTCAATTCCATTAAAAAAAAAAAAAAAAGCTTTGGGAGTTCCCTGCTCGTCTAGTGGTTAGTATTTAGTGCTTTCACTGACATCAGTTCAGGTCAGTCGCTCAGTCGTGTCCAACTCTTTGCGACCCCATGGACTGCAGCACGCCAGGCTTCCCTGTCCATCACCAACTTCTGGAGCTTGTTCAACTCTTGTCCATCAAGTCGGTGATGCCATCCAACCATCTCATCCTCTGTCATCCCCTTCTCCTCCTGCCTTCAATCTTTCCCAGCATCAGGGGCTTTTCTAATGAGCTAGTTCTTCGCATCAGGTCGCTAAAGTATTGGAACTTCGGCTTCAGCATCAGTTCTTCCAATGAATATTTAGGACTGATCTCCTTCAGAATGGACTGGTTTGATCTCCTTGCAGCCCAAGGGACTCTCAAGAGTCTTCTCCAACACCACAGTTCTAAGGCATCAATTCTTCGGCGCTCAGCCTTGTTTATGGTCCAACTCTCACATCCATACATGACTACTGGAAAAACCACAGCTTCAACTAAACGGATGTTTGTCGGCAAAGTAATGCCTCTGCTTTTTAATACGCTGTCTAGGTTGGTCATAGCTTTTCTTCCAAGAGCAAGTGTCCTTTAATTTCATAGCTGCACTTATACTATTTGCAATGATTTTGGAGCCCAAGAAAAGAAAATAAGTCACTGTTCCCACTTTTTCTCCCGTCTATTTGCCATGAAGTGATGGTACTGGATGCCATGATCTTAGCTTTTTGAATGCTGAGTTTTAAGCCAATTTTTTCACTCTCCTCTTTCACTTTCATCAAAAGGCTCTTTAGGTCTTCTTCACTTTCTGCCGTAAGGGTGGTGTCATCTGCATATCTGAGGTTATTGATATTTCTCCCAGCAATCTTGATTCCAGCTCGTGCTTCATCCAGCCCGGCATTTCCCATGATGTACCCTGCATATAAGTTAAATAAGCAGGGTGACAATATACAGCCCTGATGTACTCCTTTCCCGATTTGGAGCCAGTCTGTTGTTCCATGTCCAGTTCTAACTGTTGCTTCTTGACCTGCATACAGATTTCTCAGGAGACAGGTCAGGTGGTCTGGTATTCCCATCTCTTTCAGAATTTTCCACAGTTTGTTGTGATCCACACAAAGGCTTTGGCATAGTCAATAAAGCAGATGTTTTTCTGGAACTCAGCCACTGCCATGGCTGGGGTTCAATTCCTGGTTGGAGCTGAGATCCTACGAGCTGTGCCATGCAGTCAAAATTAAAAAATAGCTTTAACTTGGCTTCTCATAGTGGAACCAAGCGAGTCATGATCAGTATAGCACTTTTAGACATCATGTCATTTCATCCTTCAACAATTCTTCAACTGGATTTTAACCTCCTGTTACAGACAAGGAGACTGAAATTTAGAGAGGTTAATTATCATGCTTATAATCACTTGGGCAGGGAGGTTACCTAACTCTAAACCTGAATTCTTATTCTTGTTATGTTACAGTTCCATTTTTATTGTATTTTAAAATAATTGTTAGAGAAGTCTTGTTTCTATTGTTGTAATTTATTTGCTGCTGCTTAATTCAGGGTGTTAACCAGTCTCTAGTGTCATGATACCTCCTTTTTACTTTATTATGGATGCTAGCGTGGATCCCCAGGAGAAGGGAATGAAGGGCAACCCATTCCAGTATTCTTGCCTGGAGAATTCCATGGATAGGGGAGCCTGGTGGGTTACAATCCATGGGGTCAGAAAGATTCAGACACAACTGAGCTACTAACACCACACTAACAGGGTGGGTCAAGACAGGCATCTTTTCCAGGCAGGAAACAGCTGGCCCCAGGACCCAGGGTGGGCCTGGCGGAGCTGCCCTGTGGTGAGCAGGGCCTGCCCTGATATCCTCCACTCTGTTCTCCAGCCCGACCGCAGCCCCCAGGCCCTGACACACACCAGTCTGTGTCTCTCCGAAATGGATGATGTTCTCAGGGCGAGTTGAGCACGTCAGTGATCTATTCTCATCACAATCAGTGGCTTGCGACCGCCTTGGTATGGAAAGGGTGAGAATGAGCCTTTCCCAGATCGCGTGACTGGCTTATGTACCTTGAAGAAACTTCAACTGTGATCCAGAAACACACATTCTACTCTCCCCCAATCCTGAGAACCTACACCTCCTCCTAGAATTCCCTGAGATCACTCCCTTCATAGTTTCCGCCTCTCGGAAAGTTAATGTTATAGCACAGAGGTGGTGTGAGTTTCCTAAGGTGCCCTAACAAAGTACCACTGACTGAGAGGCTTAAAATAAGAGCGATTCCTTCTCTCACATTGCTGGAGGCTACATATCTGAAGTCAAGGTGACCTCAGCACCATGCTTCCTCTGAAGGCACTAGAAAAGAACACTTTCTTGTTTCTTTCAGTTTATTGGGACCACCACGCGTGTTCCTTGGCTTGTGGTAACATAACTCTAATTTTTGCCTTCATTTCATATAGTCTTCCTCCCCTAAGTCTCTATCATAATTCCACTATTACTATTAAGATATTCAGGAACTTTCCTGGTGGTCTAGTGATTAAGAATTCATCTTATGCTTATGGTTGCCAGAGGGAAGGATGAGGGGAAGGGATAGTTAGGGGGTTTGAGATGCTATATTTAAAATGGATACACATTGCTATGTTTAAAATGGGTAACCAACAAGGACCTATATAGCACAGGGAACTCTGTTTAATGTTATGTGGCAGCCTGGATGGGAGGGGAGTTTGGTGGCGAAAGGATACCTGCCTATGTATGGCTGAGTTCCTTCACTGCTCACCTGACATTATTCATTGGCTATACCCCAATGCAAAATAAAAAGTTAAGAAAACAAGAAAGAATCTGTCTTGCAATGCAGGGGATGGGAGTTGATCCCTTGTTGGGGAACTAAGATCCCACATGCAGCAGGGCAAGTAAGCCCATGTGTTAGAACTACTAGCCCTTCACTGAAATGAAAGATCTTGCAGGAGGCAACAAAGATGCCAAATAAAATAATGTTAATAATAAAAGATATCTACTTTTTCCCCCTGTATGAGGCCTGGTTTAAATGTAGGAACTATTGGATAGGAAAAAAGTTCTCCTCTACACTCTTATGCCCAGTACTTGGAGCCACAAATTAAACTGACAAACGACAGGTTAACAGAAGAAAAAACACACTGTTTATGGAGGCAATATGCATACATGGGGGAATACTCAGTGATGAGTGGCTCAGGGGGTGATTAAAATACGGGGCTTATATACCCTCTTAACAAAGGGGGATAAATCTATGGGGAAGTAAGACAAAGGAAGAAGGTTTGGGATCCGGTTGTTGTTCAGTCGCTCAGTCAAGTCTGACTCTTTGTGACCCCATAGACTGCAGCAGGCCAGGTTCCCCTGTCCTTCTCCATTTCCCAGAGCTTGCTCAAACCCAAGTCCATCGAGTCAGGATGCCATCCAGCCATCTTATCCTCTGTCGTCCCCTTCTCCTCCTGCCTTCAATCTTTCCCAGCATCAGGGGCTTTTTTAATGAGTCAGTTCTTTGCATCAGGTGGCCAAAGTATTGGAGTTTCAGCTTTAGCATCAGCCCTTCCAATGAATATTCAGGACTGATTTCCTTTAGGATGGACTGGTTGGATCTCCCTGCAGCCCAAGAGAGACTCTCAAGAGTCTTCTCCAACACCACAGTTCAAAAGCATCAATTCTTCAGTGCTCAGCCTTCTTTATGGTCGAGCTCTCACATCCATACATGACTACTGGAAAAACCAAAAGGCTTTGACTATACGGACCTTTGGGCTCCTAGGGCTGGTAAATTGTGGGAAGGTAGATGTGCTGGTCAGGGTGGAGAACTAATAGAAGATAAGGGTTATTTTAATAAGGTTTGTTTACACAGACCCCATTCAGTGCTGACTTTGTCTTTAGTGATAATGGTTGTTTTCCTCCTCCTTCTACAGGAAAGGGGAGGGGGACACCCTCACAAAGGGAAATTTATGACCTGCTTTTAGGCAGATGGGGGAGGGCAAAGGGTTCTTTCTGTGCTTGCCACTGCTTAATTGCTTTCAGCTCAAAACAATCCTTGTGTCAAACCAGCATGTTTGGGGTGGCATATTCTGATCCCTTCAAAATAAATCAATTGATAAGGCACATCAATTATGTTTCTTGTTATAGAATTACAGGCCTCTAAGTATGAGAGGACTTGATGATTCCTACACAAGTTATTCCGGACGAGGGACACCTGGGGCCCAGGGCATCCAGAAACCTGCTCATTCTTGTCCCTTGCCTCCTGGCTCCTCCTCAGTACGTACAGAATAACTTCTAAAGATGCGGTGCTGTTTCTTCAGGTTCTATCCACTTTCCAGACTGACTTCTCACCTACTTGCTTCTCTCTTCTGTTGCTCTTGTAATAGCAAAGTTCCTGTAAATACCTCTGTGAACTCTGTGGTTTGTGTCTTGGCAGCTTTGCCTATGCAGGTTTCTCCTGACTAACTCTTACTCAGTCATCAGCTCCTCCCAGAAGACTTCTTGAATGTTCACCTGCAGAGAACATTGTGCATCTATCTGCATCGAAACTAATGGAAGCTTCCAGACCATAAGTCCCTTTAGGTCAGGGTCATGCTACATTTATTTTTATTACCGTAGACCTAGCCCAGCGTCTAGTATATAAGAGACACTCCACTGATGTTTTTATATTAAGCTGAATTGCTCTTACTCACAGGTTAATGGAATAACCAGAATAATTATTGTGCTTTATTCTGTCATATTCAGTTTTTAAAATGTTTTTTTCTTCCAGTTTTATTGAGGTATAATGACATACAGCACTATATAAGTTTAAGGTGTACAGCATAATTTGGTTTACATATATCATCAAGTGATTACCAGAAATTTAGTAAACATCCATCATCTCACAGATACAAAATAAAGGAAAAAGTTTTTTTTCCTGTGATGAGAACTCTTAGGATTTACTCTCTTAACAATTTTCATATATCCTCCCCCCTAAATCAATTAAGATTGCTAAAATTTGTGGGTGGACATTTTCCTTGTTTTTCATTTATAAGTTGTTCTTATTCAAGAAAATGCAATTTCCTTCTTAAGTCTACAGACTTCATTAAATTTCTCTTTCATGCATGTATGTGTCTGTGAAGTTGTCCTCATGTTTCTAGGCATTTCTAGGCATTTACAACACGATTCAGTTCTACACAGCTCCCACCTAGATGAGGAACATCAGAAATTAGTAAGAAGGTTCCACCTCTTTTATCATTACTTTGAGGGCACTGTTTCTTCTAATATTTCTTGGAAAGTTGCAGTTGAGAGCAAGGAAATCTTGTTACACCCCACCCTTTTGTTCTCTCTACTCTATCAATAACTAAGAGAAGCTAAAAAGCACCTAAAATTCCTTCTTCTCTAAACCTCATCTTGCTATCAATTTCTAGAAAATGCTTACCATTTTGAGACTTCAAAAGCTATGGCAGCAGGAACACAAAATGAGCACACAGTTTGAATGCCAAAAAAATTATTAAAATCTTAGTTTAAGTAATTAGACTTTTATTCATCTTTTAAGATAACTGATTGCTATTGGAACGCAATCAAATCTGAAAATAAGAGTAAGGTATTTCTAATTCCACTAAAAATGGAGAAAACACAATAAATTGGAATCTAAAAATTACAGTGTTTGCTTTTGCTCTATATCTCGGGGGTCCAGGGGCCTCCTGCCAATGTAAAACACTCAGAAATTAATTCAAAATGAATGACTTATCACTATCTTACTTTTTATCATCAGTATTAATGCACACGGGTGAAAAATAGACATTAAAAATAAAATATGAAGTACTATAAAATATGGATGATTGAAAAATAATTTGGGGAACAGAGAAAAAGTTTTTCTAAATATGCCACACAATGTTTAAGCAAATTTGGAAATTTTTTGGCAAAATATGTGACAAACATTAAGCTTAATATCGATTATACACAATGAGCCCTTTACCCATCAACGAGAGAAAGCAGAACAGAAAAAGTTGGCAAGGGATATAATTGGGCAATTTTACTACAGAATTAAAATAAAATAACCAATAACCATCACATTTATATAATTATTACTGAGAGAAGTAGCTTTAATATCTCAGAATGTAAATGAAATGTCATATTTCTATCATATTGTCAGGGATGAAAAATTGATGAAAGACTGAGAAATGACTATTATCATGGATTTATTGATCATAGCTGAAATTTATCTAACCCTTCTGATTCCTGGATGTATGTGCGTGCTCAGTTGCTCAGTCCTGTCCGACTCTTTGGGACTCCATGGACTGTAGCCTGCCAGGTCCCTCTGTCTATGAGATTCTCCAGGCAAGAATACTGGAGTGGGTTGCCATTTCTCTCTCCACCTGGTTGTATAATATGCACCAAAATTTAAAATACACGTTTTCATTGACCTCCAAATCTCAGTTTTTATATTTTATCATAAGTGCAAAGACATGCACATGAATGTGTACTGTTATTTTGTCTTCAGTTTTTATTTTAATTAAAATTATCCATGCACATAGTTTTAAGAATGAAATAATTCTACAAGGTTTGTTACTAAAAACAACTCTACCAATTTCCCGCTCCTCAGGTACTTCTCTGGTAGCTCAGATGGTAAAGAATCGGCCTGCAATGCCAGGAGACCCAAGTTCGATCCCTGGGTTGGGAAGATCTCCTGGAGAAGGAAATGGCAACCCACTCCAGTATTCTTGCCTGGAGAATCCCATGGACAAGAGGAGCCTGGTGGGCTACATTCCATGGGGTCACAAAGAGTCGGACACAACTGGGAGACTAACAGATACTTCTAACAATTTTAGTTGATTATTTCGACATTCATCTTCATCATCTTTAATAAGTTTTTCCATATGTTTGCCTCTTGAATTTTCAGTTTCAGGAGTTATCAGTTGACTTACCAATAGGGGAGTGAGGTTATATGTCTCTCCCTCAGCCCGGTGGAGGATACACACACTTTCTCCAAATATGGTTTTTAACCGTCATTTAGTTTGGATCAATACTAAGTATGTACAGTATTATTACTATGTAAAGGTTAATCACAACTTAGCCATATGATATTATGTGATAGGTTTTCATTCCTTGTACAAAGTTTGCTTTTTCTGTTAATAATTGTCCCTGCTCCTCTTCATTTTCTGTGTTACTTATACTGCTTCATATCAAACTTGCTTTCAGTTGTATATTTTAGCAGCTTGAGGGAAACCCATCACACTAACACTTTAGGGGAAATACTGGGGTGTTCTAAACATTCTGAGCTTCCCTGGTTGCTCGGTTGGTAAAGAATCCACTTGCAATGCAGGAGACCTGGGTTCGATCGCTGGGTCGGGAAGATCCCTTGGAGGAGGAAGTGGCAACCCACTCCAGTATTCTTGCCTGGGAAATTCCATGGACAGAGGAGCCTGGCGGGCTACAGTCCATGGGGCTACAAGAGGTGGACACGACTGAGCGATTAAATCACCACCACCACCACCTAAACATTCTGCTACAGAGCTTGATCACACTGCAAGTTCTCTTAGAGGAGAGAGCAGTTGTCCAGACTAGGGGCTTGAGCCCCACTTCCTTCAATTTCCATGTGGTAAATTATTTCACCTCTGTGAGGCCCAGTGTCTTCATCTCAAAGGTGGTGATAACACCAGTACTTACATTGTAGTTTTATTCTAAAGAATAAGATTAAAAGAGTAGCAGTGTTCAGCACCAAGTAAATACTTATTAATAGTTGTTTTAAAAATTACTCTATGAGAGTAAAAGTAGTAGGAATTTAGAAGGCTAATTTCCATCCAGAAATTTATTACTAAATTTTCCTTAATTTTTTCCTGATTAAGCAATACATATTCATCAATAGAAAATTTGATACTGAAGTGTGGAGAAGCACAAAAGAAAACCTCTCATAATCCCACTATACAGAGGCAATTGTGGTTAACCTTTTGGCATATTTTGTACCAGTTTTTTTTTTTTTGGTAATTTACATGCTTATGATTTTAATGCTGCATAGCTTTTTGAATTCTGCTTTTCTTCGTGGCTTGACATTACATTAAAAATATTTCTGACCTCATTTAAAGTCTTTATTAGCATTTTAAAAAATGAAAATTGCATAGTATTTTACTGTATTGCCGTAGGGTGACCAACCACCTCCATTTGCCTTGGTCTGGAGAGGGTTCTCAGGACACAGAACTTTAATTAGAGAGTCCAGGGCAAACCAGGGTTGAGTTGGTCATCCTATTTTTATATAACCTTTTAATTGGCTAATTAGTGTTTTTGCATTTTTTAACTTTGTAAACAGCACTGATGTAAACTTTTATTTTGTTTTTTTTTTTTTTTTTAGCATTTAATGGTCTTTCAAGTTGTTTTTTATAATAACTGCTCTTTTCCAAATCCTTACGAAGAAAAATAATCTTTTGGCCTAGGTTTCTCTTTTTAACTAAGTTACGTAGATGCTCAGTAAATATGCTGGGGGTGGCGATGGGGAGACGTGTTGAAGTTCTAACCCCTGCTGCCTGTGAATAGGGAATTAGGATCTCTGCAGATGTAATTAAGATGTAAGTTAAGAACTTGATCACATTGTAAGTTCTCTTAGAGGAGAGAGCAGCCGTCCAGAGTGGATTAGGTTAGTCTCTCAGTCGTGTCTGACTCTTCGCGACCCCAGGGACTGTGGCCCTCCAGGCTCCTCTGTCCATAGAATTCTCCAGGCCAGAATACTGGAGTGAGTAGCCATTCCCTTCTCCAGAGGCTCTTCCTGACTTGGGGATCAAACCCGGGTCTCCCGCATTGCAGGCAGATTCTTTACCACCTGAGCCATCACGGAAGCCCCTAGAGTGGATTAAGGTGGGTCCTAATTCCGATATATCTCGTGTCTGTATTAGAAGAGGAAAGACACAGGAACAGACAACACAGAGGTGACCACTATGTGAAGAGGCACAAGAGAAAACCTCTCATAATCCCGCTAAACGAAGGCAATTGTGGCCAGCCTCCCGGCATATCTTGTACCTCCTGTGTGCACAGAAGGAAGATGGTCGTGTGGCTGGAGGCAGAGTTTGGGCAATGCAGCTGCAACCCTGGCAGCTCAGTTGACTTGGGCTGCTATCACAGAACACCGTCGACTGGGTTACTTACTGTGGACAACAGAAACTGGTTTCTCACATTTCTGGAGGCTGGTCGGTTGTAGACTTTTCTCTGGGTCTCAGACGCCTATATATTTTCACATGGTAGAAGGGGTAGAGATCTCTCTGGGCTCTCTTCTGGAATGAGAGTTCCGTGCTCAGGATGGAGGCACCTTCCAAGGGCCCCACCTTCAATATCATCGTCTTTGGGGGTTAGGGTTTCAGTGTATATGGATTTTGAGGGGGACACAAAGATTCAGACCATGGCATCAAGGAGCACCAGGGATTGCTGGCAGTTCCCAGAAGTTAGGAGAGTGTGCATGGTCCTGCTGACAATGCAGTCTCAAACTTCTAGGCTGCAGAGCTCTGGGAGAATACTTTTCTGTGGTTTTAAGCCACCCAGTTTGCGGGGCTTTGTTATGGCAGCCTTCGGAAACTAACCCGGGCGGCTTGGGTGAAAATGGAGGAGAGTAATGTCAGCGACCCAGCTGTGTGCAGGTGACTGTGTGTAAGGAGAATGCTTCCAAATTTGTTGGTATTTTAGCCCGTTTGAGAACCTGTAAGACAATAGCATAGGCTGGGTGGCTTATAAACAATAGAAACTTATTTCTCACAGTTCTAGGGACTGAGAAGTCTAAGATCAATGCACCAGCAGATTTGCTGTCTGGTGAGGGCCTGTTTCCTGATTCAGAGATCGACAATCGTCTTGCAGCTACATCCTAACATGGCAGAAGGGAAGGGCAGCTTTTTTTTTATTAAAAAAACTTTTAATTTTGTATTGGAGTACAGCTGATTAACAATGTTGTGACGTTTTAAGTGGATAGCAAAGGAACTCAGCTATACATACACATGTGTCCATTCTCCCCCAAACTCCCCTCCCATCCAAGCTGCCGCATAACATCACACAGAGTTCCCTGTGCCCTACAGTAGGTTCTTGTTGGTTATCCATTTTAAATATAAGTCTGTGCATGTCCATCTCAAACTCCCTAACTATCCCTTCTCCCCACCAGAAGGGAAGCTTTTAGAGGTCTCAACCTGATAACCTTCCGAGGCCACACCTCCTAATAATATCACACTGGGGGAAATAGGTTTCAACGTCTGCATTTGAGGAGGGACAAACAATCCATAGCAGCTGATAGTTTCCATTCCCTCCTTTGCTCCTAGCTGTTGCTGCAAAACGTGCCTCGCGTCTGCCCTCGTTCATGGTGTGTCTCTCCCTAACATGAGGACAAAAACTAATTGACTTCCCGTATTAGACTTTTTAATATTCTAAAATAATTTATGGCTTTTTCCTCTGGATGGTCCCTGATATTAATTATATTAGACTCCCTAAATATTGCTAATCTTAAGGTTTTGTACTTCATGAGTGGCTATAAATCGATGGGTCCAGTGGGTATTGGTCATATTCTGGAAGCTTTTCTCAAGCAGCAGTGAATATTTCCATTCGGATAAATTCTACCAGCATTCTCTCACTTTCTCTGGGAACATTTGAAGTTCCTTACGCTCACATCTTGATTAAGGAGCTTTATTAAATAAAAGGTAATATGGTGGGCCCATCTTGAAGACGTTGATGAAAACACATTAGGTAAGTAGACAGCAGGGGCTACTTTGCTTCATGCTTATTCCCTGATTAATCAACAGTAAACATCCTGCCCTTTCCCCACTTCACTTTCATGGTTGGAGGCGACCTAGGGTCACCCACTTTGATATTTGAATCTGGCTCCTTCTGATTGTTATATACACAGAAATGCTACAAACACAATTTGACCTCACTTTTGTGGCCTGCTTTAATTTTTTAACAGAATATTAATGCTAGAAGGTATTTCAAGAAGTGTGGTCAAGACCTTTGCCCCAGAACATTTGAAACATAAGTCATTCAAGGCGTGTGCGGGTCCAGTCTATTTCAGTGCTCTCTAGGGATGGAGATTATAGACCTTCCCTTGTTGCCTATGCTAGTGATAAACATTAGCATTAGTAGTATTCTTTGAGTCTTCTTACTATCTTTGTAGAACCTAACAGTTTTTTTTTTTCCTTTAATAATGCTTTATTTTTAAAATTATAGTTTTATAACTTTGGAATAACAGATTTGGTGATTGAAGTTTAAGGAGAAGGCAGGAAAAACAAAAACACACGAGAGGCATATTAGTTACTTTGGGCTTCCCTGGTGGCTCAGTGGTAAAGAATCTGCCTGCTAAGGCAGGAGATGTGAGTTCGATCCCTGGGTGAGGAAGATATCCTGGAGGAGGAAGTGGCAACCCACTCCAGTATTCTTGCTTGGAGAATTCCATAAACAGAGGAGCCTGGCGGGCTACAGTCCACAGCGTCGCAAAAGAGTCAGACAGAACTTAGTGCCTAAACAGCAACCACAACAAATTCTTAGTTTGGAATATTGTGAGTT
This sequence comes from Bos mutus, assembly GCF_027580195.1. NCBI lineage: Eukaryota > Metazoa > Chordata > Mammalia > Artiodactyla > Bovidae > Bos > Bos mutus. The sequence continues at coordinate 10,659,147 of NC_091639.1, read as the reverse complement.
GAATTTCTGTTTCTAGAGGACAATCACAGCTGAGAACTTCCGTTGTTTAGGAGACCCTGCTATTCTTTAAAACAGCACGTGTTTACCATAAACGCTTCTCAGAGACAACAGAAACCCAGTATGACTGCATGCCAAGAGTACACGGCCTTCTTTGCTGAGGTCCCTTATGTTTTAAAAGCAACAGAATGTTTTGTAACCCATGTTTTATTTATTTATTTATTTTGGCTATGCTGGGTCTCTGTTGCTGCACATGGGCTTTCTCTAGTTGCGGAGGGCAGGGGCTAATCTCTAGTTGGTGTACGAGGGAAGGCTTCTCATTGCGGCGGCCTCTCCTGTGGATCACAGGCTCCAGGATGCCCGGACGTCAGTAACTGCAGCACGTGGGCTCAGTAGTTGTGACTTGCAGGCTCCAGAGAACAGGCTCAATAACTGTGGTGCACGGGCCCCGTCACTCCTCAGCATGTGGGATCTTCCTGGCTTAGGGATCGAACCCGTGTCTTCTACATCAGCAGGCAGATTCTTTACTACTGAGCCACCGGGGAAACCCTATAATGTACGTTCTTGTAATGTGCTCCTTGACAGAGCGGACCCAGGATGTGTAAAGAGAATTTTTAAAAAGCAATTGTATTATAATGTGTCACGGAGTGGCTTAGGTGAAGTCTTTTATCCAATCAGGACTGTGGGGAAAAATGCCTTAGTCTCTGCTGATCAAAATAATAACTTATGATCAATCAGTAATAACTTATGCGATGGTCAAGATGCCCATTCTTCCCCAGGAGGAGTAGATAACCACCTCCCCGACACTGTCTTCCAGGCTGAGCTCAGAGGTAGGATCGTCCCTTATGATGTAGACATCAGAACACTTCTCACTCAATCCCATGCCATACTGTAATCCGCATCTTCTAAGAAAAGAGATATTCTTCTACTCAACCACATCCAAGTACACTGACATGTGTTTAACACTTGTTATCTAGTATATAATCTATATTCACATTTCTCCAATTGTTCCCCAAACACCTCTTATACGCTTTATTCCCACTCCCCCCACCATCTAGAATTGCATCAAGGTTCACATGTTACATATGATTATTCTGACTTACTTTTAAACTCAAATGAGTTTAAGCAAATTGTTTGTGCCCATGAAGGAGAATCTATCTGTGAATACCCTGAGACTTTCTGAGATAGGAGCTCCATGGGTTTGGAAATAAAAGCATTATTATATTTTGGTGGAAAGAGAAGTGGGCTAAGCCTTAAACATCCTGGATTCCAGGCTCTGTCCTGCCACTAATTATCAGTACAAGTTCAAGTAAGTGACCTTGTCCTTCTGGTCCTCATTTTGTTGGCTGGAAAAGCTGTGTGACATGATAAGAACAAACGAGTTTAAAGACCCACTTTTATTCTTGGTTATGCACTAATTGTGTGACCTTGAGCACAACCCCCTACCTTCCCATTTATTTGTGAACTGACGAGAAAATTCGCTTTGAGTGCTTACCAAGGGTCCATGTGACCACGACAGATTCAGTCCTTCCAATAAACACCCAGGACTGATCTCCTTTAGGATGGACTGGTTGGATCTCCTTGCAGTCCAAGGGATTCTCAAAGTCTTCTCCAACACCACAGTTCAAAAGCAGCAATTCTTCAGCACTCAGCTTTCTTCACAGTCCAACTCTCACATCTGTACATGACCACTGGAAAAACCATAGCCTCACAGAGCTCAGAGAAGCATTCTGGAGGCAGACATGACATACAGTCACATTGGTGAGTCATTAATTTCAGCTCTGGTAGCTGAAACACCCGGAGAGGAATGCTGCTGACAGAGTGTCACAGGGACACCTCCTTGAGATGGGAGCCCCGGGGGGGGGTGAAGGAAATGAAGGGGAAAACCCCAGGCAGGCTTCTCGGAGGAACTGACTTTTAAGTTGACACAAGAAGGATGAGTGGGTGTCGGCCAGGTAAGTTTAGGGGAGTTTTCCCTCTTTGTGACTCAGTTTTCCATTTTCAAATTAGAAAAAAGAAAACAGATGTGACAGAGATTGCTGGGGGTCCCCCTACAGATGTTCCATCCTTCTTCCTTGTTGTGGAACCCCAGCGTTCCTTGTGGCGAGGGCAGTGCCTGCAACCTCTGCACCTTCCAGTGGCCTTCTGATGAACTCTGGCCATTCCTGGGTTGCATTCTTAAAGGGAGGTGATACACCCCTTCCTCCCACCTTTCTCTGCCCTGGGGCTTATAATGAGGACTTGGTGAGAGTCCTTTTTGGCCATGTGGGCAGGACAACATCTAAGGGTTGTGGAGTGGTGATGAGCCATCTACTATCCCTAACTGCCTGTTCAGTTTAGTTCAGTTCAGGCGCTCAGTCGTGTCCAACTCATTGTGACCCCATGAATCACAGCACACCAGGCCTCGCTGTCCATCACCAACTCCCGGAGTTCATCCAAACTCATGTCCATCGAGTCAATGATGCCATCCAGCCATCTCATCCTCTGTCCTCCCCTTCTCCTCCTGCCCCAAATCTGTCCCAGCATCAGAGTCTTTTCCAATGAGTCAACTCTTCACATGAGGTGGCCAAAGTATTGGAGTTTCAGCTTCAGCATCATTCCTTCCATTGAATACCCAGGACTGATCTCCTTTAGAATGGACTGGTTGGATCTCCTTGCAGTCCAAGGGACTCTCAAGAGTCTTCTCCAACACCACAGTTCAAAAGCATCAATTCTTTGGCACTCAGCTTTCTTCACAGTCCAACTCTTACATCCATACATGACCACTGGAAAAACCATAGCCTTGACTAGACGGACCTTTGTTAGCAATAATGTCTCTGCTTTTCAATATGCTATCTAGGTTGGTCATAACTTTTCTTCCAAGGAGTAAGTGTCTTTTAATTTAATGGCTGCAATCACCATCTGCAGTGATTTTGGAACCCAAAAAAATAAAGTCTGACACTGTTTCCACTGTTTCCCCATCTATTTGCCATAAAGTAATGGGACCAGATGCCATGATCTTATAGAAGCTCTATACAGTTAGCAAAAACAAGACCAGGAGCTGATTGTGGCTCAGATCATGAACTCCTTATTGCCAAATTCAGACTTAAGTTGAAGAAAGTGGGGAAAACCACTAGACTATTCAGGTATGACCTAAATCAAATTCCTTATGATTATACAGTGGTAGTAAGAAATAGATTTAAGGGACTAGATCTGATAGAGTGCTTGATGAACTATGGATGGAGGTTCATGACATTGTACAGGAGACAGGGATCAAGACCATCCCCATGGAAAAGAAATGCAAAAAAGCAAAATGGCTGTCTGAGGAGGCCTTACAAATAGCTATGAAAAGAAGAGAAGCGAAAAGCAAAGGAGAAAAGGAAAGATATAAGCATCTGAATGCAGAGTTCCAAAGAATAGCAAGAAGAGATAAGAAAGCCTTCCTCAGTGATCAATGCAAAGAAATAGAGGAAAACAACAGAATGGGAAAGACTAGAGATCTGTTCAAGAAAATTAGAGATACTAAGGGAACATTTCATGCAAAGATGGGCTCGATAAAGGACAGAAACGGTATGGACCTAACAGAAGCAGAAGATATTAAGAAGAGGTGGCAAGAATACACAGAAGAACTGTACAAAAAAGAGCTTCATGATCCAGATAATCACAATGGTGTGATCGCTCACCTAGAGCCAGACATCCTGGAATGTGAAGTCAAATGGGCCTTAGAAAGCATCACTATGAACAAAGCTATTGGATGTGATGGAATTCCAGTTGAGCTACTTCAAATCCTGAAAGATGATGCTGTGAAAGTGCTGCACTCAATATGCCAGCAAATTTGGAAAACTCAGCAGTGGCCACAGGACTGGAAAAGGTCAGTTTTCATTCCAATCCCAAAGAAAGGCAATGCCAGAGAATGCTCAAACTACCGCACAATTGCACTCATCTTACATTACTAGTAAAGTAATGCCCAAAATTCTCCAAGCCAGGCTTCAGCAGTTTGTGAACCGTGAACTTCCAGATGTTCAAGCTGGTTTTAGGAAAGGCAGAGGAACCAGAGATCAAATTGCCAACATCTGCTGGATCATGGAAAAAGCAAGAGAGTTCCAGAAAAGCATCTATTTCTGCTTTATTGACTATGCCAAAGCCTTTGACTGTGTGGATCACAAGAAACTGTGGAAAATTCTGAAAGAGATGGGAATACCAGACCACCTGACCTGCCTCTTGAGAAACCTATATGCAGGTCAGGAAGCAACAGTTAGAACTGGACATGGAATAACAGACTGGTTCCAAATAGGAAAAGGAGTACGTCAAGGCTGTATATTATCACCCTGCTTATTTAACTTCTATGCAAAGTACATCATGAGAAACGCCGGGCTGGAAGAAGCACAAGCTGGAATCAAGATTGCTGGGAGAAATCTCAATAACCTCAGATATGCAGATGACACCACCGTTATGGCAGAAAGTGAAGAGGAACTAAAAAGCCTCTTGATGAAAGTGAAAGAGGAGAGTGAAAAAGTTGGCTTCAAGCTCAACATTCAGAAACTGCCTGTAGTCATGTTTATATCTAAAGGAGAATTTTTTTTTTTTTGGCCTTGCCATGGGGCTCATAAGATCTCAGTTCCCCGACCTGGGATCGAACCAAGGCTCTTGGCAGTGAAAAGCTCAGATTCCTAACCATTGGACTACCAGGGAATTCCCAAAGGGGAAATTAACTACTGTCTGGTTTAAGCCATTTTGGAGTAGTTGAGATGGAGCTCTGTTATATAAAGTTGAACTTAAATCCTAAGTGATAGAGTGTGTCTATCAGAACATTCACATTTAATAAAAGACTATAATGAAAAGTAATGCTTATTGCCTACATGCCTCACAGTTTTGGTCTTTTTTTTAATATATCATTGAATTTTTTTATTTAAAATTGTTTCTTATTTGGCTGCGCTGGGTCTTAGTTGTGGCATGTGGGATCTGGTTGCTTGACCAGGGATTGAATCCAGGCCCCCTGCATTGGGAACGCGGAGTCTTAATCACTGGACCACCAGGGAGGTCCCCAGAGTTGTTTTTAAGCATCATGATGAGCATCAGAGCGGAACACCACACTTCATGTGAATTGACCAGTTCTAAAAGATTAGAATTAGACTCTGCTTTGCTACGATGACACCTTTGGCAGTGTACTGGGGGCATCCCTCACTGGTGAAAGGCTGTATTGCTCTATAACCTAAGGGCGCTGTGAAACCCACCTCCTTCTGAGCCATGTTGCAGGATTTCTGGTCCAGAGCTCGGTTCGATAGCACTGTGGGGTCTGTGAGCCATATTAGAGTGTGACAAATGAAGTGACCTCAGCTGTACACCTTCCCCTTGCAGGACATCCCCTTGCTCTCCCACCACACACATAGACCAAACCTTCTTTGGAGGAATGGTTTTTGTTGAGAAATCATTCTAGTGATTCTTGATTTTTACTATATCTCACATTATAAACCAAAGCATAAATATGAATACCAGAAAAGTTAAACATGCTGAAGAATACACGGGCGCAATTCATGGGTCCTCTTGAGAGAGGAGCTTGTTCATTCATGGTGTTAGAGTTTATGAGTATTGTGAGAAACATCCAAATACCACCCAAGTGTTAAACACATACACACACCATGCCATCTATTTCTCTAGAGTGTAACTGAGTTCACAGGGGATTGTGTGTAAGTGTGTTGGCTGCCCAGTCGTGCCTGACTCTTTGCAACCCCATGAACTGTGTAGCCCACCAGGCTCTTCTGTCCATGGGATTCTCCAGGTAAGAATACTGGAGTGTGTTGCCATGCCCTTCTCCAGGGGATCTTCCTGATCCAGGGATTGAACTCAGGTCTCTCACATTGCAGGTGGTTTCTGTACCATCTGAGCCACCAGGGAAGCCCTCACAGGGGATTACGGCTCTTCACAGAAATAAATAGATTAGATGCTGCTTTGTCATGAAATCATTCATAGCTGGGTGGGGACCTGAGCTTACCTGGCACCATTTTTATCACTGTGGAGGGATTTATCCTGTGTTAGAGAAAGCAAGCTGGAGAGTTGAATGCAGAATCTCATAAATAGATTTGTGCTCTGGCTTAGTTGATTCTGAAAAGAATTCAGACAAATAAAAGCAATGCATTAAAGACTCTTATTTTGAGCAAAAGATTTTATGAAATAGCATCAATCCATTGGCCATAAAATAACTGGTCTATTCCGTTACTATTTTTTGAACACCTATAGAGTAAGGAGGCCTATTGTCAGAGAAACAGAAAACTGGAGTCAAACACAACACACAAACATCTTCTAATGGTCATTTCCAGTAGGGGCCAAAGTCTTTGCTGTAAAGACATTGTTTTTTGAATATTTGCTAGCTCAGTCGGTAGAGAATCTGCCTGCAGTGCAGGAGACCCGGGTTGGATCCCTGGGTCAGGAGGATCCCCTGGAGAAGGAAATGGCAGCCCATTCCAGTATTCTTGCCTGGAGAACCCTATGGACAGAGGAGCCTGGTGGGCCACAGTCCATGCGGTCACAAGAGTCAGACAGGACTTAGTGACTAAACCACCAGACACTTTAGGGGCTTCCTTGGTGGCTCAGCAGTAAAGAATCTGCTGCAATGCAGGAGATGCATGAGACCTGGGTTCAATCCCTGGGTCAGGAAGATCCCCTGGAGGAGGGCATGGCTACTTACTCCAGTATTCCTGCCTGGAGAGTCCTACGGACAGAGGAGCGTGGTGGGCTACAGTCGGTAAGATTATAGAGTCAGACACGACTGAAGCGACTGAGCACACATGCAGACACTTGAAAAATAGCAGCAAAAGGAGGAATTTGATCTCAGTTCTGCTTGTAGCCTCCACTGTCTGTTCCTTTCCATGTTCGAGGCTCTTCCAGTCTAGTCTCTGCCTCTCTCTGTGGCCTCATATCTCACCCCCCTACCCCCACCCTTCAGCTGAATTGAATGATAGCTCTTGGTGCTTTTGCACATGTCACTCACTCTTCGTGGAATGCCTCTCTCCTCCTTTTTGCCTTAATTCCTTCTTTTTCTTCAGAACTTAACTTGGTACATACTCCAAAGAATTGAAAGCAGGGTCTTGAAGAGGCATTTGTCTTGAAGAGCCAGGACACCCACAGATAACAAAACCCTCTGATGCTCAAGTTCCTTAAATGAAGTGGCAAAGTATTTGCATATAACCTATGCACAGCCTCTCAAATACTTTTAAAATCATCTCTGGATTACTTATAATACCTAATATGATGTAAATGCTATATAAATAGATGCCATTGCATGACAAATTCAAGTTTTGCTTTTTAGATCTTTCTGGAAATTAAAAAAAATACATATGTTTTGATCCCCATTGGTAGAATCTTTAGATGCAGAATTCATGGATACAGAGGGCTGACTGTACATACAATGGAAAGTTATTCCACCTTAAACAGGAAGGAAATTTTAACACATACTACAACATGAGTGAACCTTAAGGACATTATTTTAAGTGAAATTAGCCAGTCACAAAAGGGCAAATACTCCATGAGTGCACTCATATGAAGTGGTTCGAGTAGTCACATTTATAGAGGCAGAAGGGGGAATGGTGACTGTCATGGGCTGGGGAGAGGGAGAATGGGGAATTAGTGTTTAATGGGTACCGAGTTTCAGTTTGGGAAGATGGAAAAAGTTCTGGAGACTGATGGTGGCAATGGTGGCCCAGCAATGTGAACATACATCATACCTCTGAACCCAGCAATGAAAATGGCTCAAATGGTAAATTTTATGTTGTTTTTATTTTGCTACAATTCAGTTCTGTTCAGTTCTGTTCAGTCGCTTAGTTGTGTCCGACTCTTTGCCACCCCATGAATTGCAGCACGCCAAGTCTCCCTGTCCATCACCAACTCCCAGAGTTCACCCAGACTCATGTCCATCCAGTCGGTGATGCCATCCAGCCATCTCATCCTCTGTCGTCCCCTTCTCCTCCTGCCCCCAATCCCTCCCAGCGTCAGGGTCTTTTCCAATGAGTCAACTCTTCGCATGAGGTGGCCAAAGTACTGGAGTTTCAGCTTCAGCATCAGTCCTTCCAAAGAACACCCAGGACTGATCTCCTTTACAATGTACTGGTTGGATCTCCTTGCAGTCCAAGGGACTCTCAAGAGTCTTCTCCAACACCACAGTTCAAAAGCATCAATTCTTCAGCGCTCAGCTTTCTTCACAGTCCAACTCTCACATCCATACATGACCACTGGAAAAACCATAGCCTTGACTAGATGGACCTTTGTTGGCAAAGTAATGTCTCTGCTTTTGAATATGCTGTCTAGGTTGGTCATAACTTTCCTACCAAGAAGTAAGCGTCTTTTAATTTCATGGCTGCAATCACCATCTGTATATTGTAGGGATATATAAAGTAAAACATTTAGCATCTTACCCGTGTAGTTATTGTTCAATAAACAACAGCTACTGTAATATTTACCCATGACATTTGCCAGTTGGATTATAACCTTTCCTACTAGTCTGTCTTTTTTAAATCATAAAATCCTTGAAGACAGGAGCTATCTCTTCTGCAAAGCCTATAGCAAGGTATCTGCCACATGGGTTCATCGAAAAAACTAGATGAAAGTGAAACAGATCGTTGGTGACCCTAGAGCCAGAAAGAAACTTTGGAGACAATGTGGAACATGGCATCCACCCATGCAAAAAGTGAGTGCACTGCCAATTCCTGTACATAGTAGGCACTTAATAAATGTTAGTTCTTGTGCCCTTTCCTCTCATTTTACAGAGACAGGATTGAGGTCCACAGAGGTGAAGTAATTGGCTCAGAGTTAAACAGCTTAGTCACAGAAGAGACAAGCGCCACATCTTCTGGGCCAGCGAATCTTTTCATATAACATGGGAAACATGGGATGTGGGAATGACCCTTGACCCCAGCAGTAATAGGTTTACAAACAACTTCTTATTATGGGAAGATTCAAAGATACACGCAAGTGGGGAGGATAGCATCTTGAACCTTATGGACCCATCACGCAGCTCCAACTGTCAACTCTTGGTCAGTCTGTTGTCATCAATAACCCTCTATCCGTCCCCCATCTTCCCCTCCAGAGTATTTGAGGCTAATCCTCAACATCTTATCAAATCCTGACTGTACTTCTCATGAAACTCTTTTTCATGGGTTTCATCTCTAGAAAGGGTCAACTCAGTTGGAAAAGATTCGGATAAGGGGAAACCTCAATTCTTCTCCTAAAAGATACTAGAAATCAGATTCTCAAAACACCATGACACTTGCACACCTTGAGAATCTTGCCCAAGTGAGCACGCCAAACCCACAGTCAGCTCTGATTTGCCTTAATCTCTAGCGATCAGTAGATTTCTTCCCATTCATGTCTCTGCTGATTTTTCCTGTCTTTCTGCTCTCCTTCCCAGCCTGTGTGAATCACCCTCTGTAGTCATTCCCCCCACCCCCCAAAGGCAACTTCTCTGCTTTTCTTGTACAGTTTTACTTCCTAAAATACCTGCTTTCTTCCAAAATCTATCAGTCCTTCAAGACCGATTTCAGGAACTTTATCTGACCTAAAGCCTTTTTTTTCAGATGATCTTACTGTTTGAATGAAATGGCTTTTACAGTCTTAGCAGTTTTGAACTTATCTGTTTCAGTTTTATCAGTTTTGCCTCCTTAACAAGGTTGCAGGTTCCTTGATGGCAAGGATTCTGTTAAAAAATCTGTCCGGTATTTCCTCTTATTTCTTCTGTCCCCATCCCAAGGCCAATTGCAGTGGAGAGCTCATACCAAATTGGCTAAGACAGTGTGTTGATTAATCTTTGTGCACTCACGTTTTGGTAGTATAGTCAAATCTATTCAGAGATCTTGCCCCAAACATCAAATTGGAATCTGATCTGCTCTCTTGATCCAACTTCCAATTTTCAAGAAAATGGAATAGAGGACATCATAGGGATGCAAACTGGAAATTTTGCATTGTGGGAAACTTTATAGGAAAAGTTTCTTCAATATATAAATTACAGTGAGGGAAAAAAGAAAAAAGAAATGGCAGGGGAACAGATAAGAACTGACAACCAGTCTGTGAACCTTGTGTGGATTCTGATCCAAGTAAACAAACTGAACAAAATGTATGACGGAGATAATTAAATACTTCGTGGATAGTTGATGATGTGAAGGGCTTTACTTTTCATTTACCATTTGAAAAAAAAAATTGTGGTAAAATACGGACATCAATATAAAATCTACTGTTTCAATCATTTTTTCAGTTCAGTGTACAGTTCAGTGGTGTGGAGTATATTCACATTGTAATGCCTTTACCACTGTCCAGCCACAGAACTCTATTAATTCTGCAAAATTGCAACTGCGCCCATTAAACAATAACCCCCAGTCCTGCCTCCCCCAGCCCCTGGCCACCACCATTTCACTTTTTGTCTCTATGAGTTTACTTCTCTAAGAAACTTCCAAAAAAAAAAAAAAAAGAATCTTACATAAGTAGAATTATAAAATGTTTGTCCTTTTGTGACTATCTTATTTCACTTGGCATAGTGTCCTCAAGGTTCATCTAAAAGGGGTATTTTTTTTAGAGTAGAAACTGTTTTGTGCTTTGTTAAAAAAAAAAAGAGCCCTTATCTTTTAGAGATATGCACTGAAATATTTATGGATAAAATGATAGAAAGTCTGGGATCCGCTCCAAGATAACCTAGTTGGGGAGTGGCTGGGGGTACAGCTGAAATAAAATTAGCTGTAAGTTATTAATTGTCACAGCTGGGTCATAGGTACATAGGGGGCCAGTATAATATGTCTATTTTGATCTATGTTTGACATTTTTCATAATAAATTGCTTTTTAAAAAAGTATCTGGAAGGGAACGTGTGAATCATTGAACACTTCTGTGTCCTCTGCGGCTCTCTGCTCTTTTGCAAGGAGGACATTTGTGGTCTGGGAGGATGATGGCCTGTGTTCTCTGTCGGGTCAGGCTGGGAGCCTGGGCAGAACTGCTTACATGGGCTCTCTGTGCCCACTGATACACTGCGAAGAGTATGTATAAATCAGCCAGCCCGCAGCTAACCCTCGTTGATAGATTGATCTGGTTGTACTGTGAGGTTCTGGGTAGAGGTTTAGAATCCAGACACACAAAGTCAAGAGATTTGTGCTTGTGGCCATTCCTTGTGTGTGGGGATTGACTCAGCATTAGCCAGCCTGTCTGAGGCCTAGAAGGGCCCATACTGGGGAATGAGAGGCGACCCTCCCAGGGCACCCATCATGGGCTTGTCAGCTGTCTGAGGGCCTTCAGCCCGGAGTGGAGGGGAGCCTGGGGGCAGAGGGGTGAAGGCAGCCTCAGTGTGTTAAGCTGGAAGCCAGGCCGGCTCATCCTAGGGAGCAGGAAGTACCCTGCTTCCTTTGAGGAGCTGAATTAACTCTTTCAGGCTCACAGAATTGGTTCAGTAATGACAACCCCCGGTGGCCTTAGGATTTCCCCAATGGGGTTTTTAATGAGCCAAGTCCACCCTGTGCTCCCCATGCCACAATTTAACGGAACTGGCTGGTAAAGTCAGCCAACAGCTAGGTTGAATAAGGTCTCTCTCTCGGAATAGCCCAGGTGTTCTTGTGAAGGGATCGGTTGGGGCCTTCGGAACTGAGAAGGGGCAACCTTGTTAGAGGCGGCGGGTAGACGAGCCCTCCAATCCTCATTCATTTCCAGAGCAGGGGTTGCAGTTTCTTGTACCCCAGCCCGTCCACCGATCTTTTGTGTTTCTATCGAGTCTTAGTTCCTTGTTTCTAATTTGCTACGTAATTTCTCTTCAGGCTGGTAGCTTCAGAGAAAAGGAGTAGCAGTAAGCAAGTTTTAACTGACAGGTTTTGAAACCTGAAAGTTAAACCCCTAGACAGGTTAGCAGTTGCATTGAAAACCCTTTAAAGAAGATTGCAGCTGAACTGATTTCCAACTTTGCAGGTGGCAGTGTTTATAATTGAGCAGCTCTGAAATGCAAAGAAAAGGTTTACTTTTACTTGCAAAATATCTCAACCCCACCCCTCACCCCACCCCACAGCAACACGGAAGGTTGGAGACATAGGAAATTTGTTAATTAAATATCTATAATTAAATAATCAATTTTTAAATTAAATACCACCTTGGGAGGTGTTAAGGACTTTGCCCCACTTTCTTTTAAGAAGAGAAGTAGTGATGTATCCTGCAACTGGACTTTTAAAGAAAAGGGACTTTCTGTTGTCCAGTGGTAGAATCTGACTGCTAATGCAGGGGACACGGGTTCGATCCCTGGTCTGGGAAGATCCCACATGCGTGGGGCAACTAAGCTCATGCACCACAACTCCTGAAGCCCGGGGGCCTTGAGCCCGTTCTCTGCAACGAGAGAAGCCGCCGCAATGAGAAGCTACTCACAACTACAGAGTAGCCCACCCCTCCACCATAACTCGAGAAAGCCTGCAAGCAGCAACGAAGACCCAGCACAGCCAAAAATAAACAAATGAAACTAAAAGAGAAAAGCGAGGAGAACTGACACCTAAGTGGGTTGGTCAGTGGCTCCCACTCGAGATAGAAATTTGCTCCTTGAGACTGTCAGAGTGCCTTCAGTACCCTGGAAGTGATAATTAAGCCCAATATTAGCCTGGCATCTTGAAAGGGCTAACTTCCCTCTCAAGGCCACCCGGCTAAGGCTTACTTCTAGAGAACAGACTCCCCTCTCCCCTTCCCTTTTCCACGACATCCCCCGCCCCCCACCCAGGGGGGCGTGGTTTGTCCCCTGGTCCTGAGAGCTGAGCTGGGGTTATGCAGCTCTGAACTTCCCAAAGGATTAAGTGCCTTCATTTTTAATTGTATTGTTTTATTCTTTGGTCTCACCATGCAGCATGTGGGGTCTCAATTCCCCAACCAGGGGGTGAACCTGCACCCCCTGCATTGGAAGCATGGAGTCTTAACCACTGGATCCCCAGGGAAGTCGCCCCAGTAAGTGCCGTCAGAGTCAGGTGGTCCTTGCAGTCACCCCAAGGAGATGACCGGCTGAAGGACATTAGCACACAGATGTGTCCTTTGCGGTTGCTGTGCTGTTATGAATAGTTAAGTCTCACTAAAATGATCTACCCATAAAGCCAGGAAGGCACCTGCTATTCCCTGGAGCATTGACTTTGGAGTCAGGCACATGGATTTGGATCCTGACCCTAACCTTTCCTAGTTGTTTGATGCTATTTCGAGCCCTAGACTTTAGTTCTTTCTCTACAAAATGGGTTTGACAGGGAGCTAGGGCTTTCCATGGAGGAAGACTCAGTGAGAGCTGTGGCTCAGAGCTTGGCTCAGGGTGAGTTTCAAACCCTGTGAGCTTTGGTTATTACTGGGAGGTCCTCACTGTCTGGCCCCTGCCTCCTTCTCCCCGCTCCCCCAGGAACACCCCCAGAGCTTCTCTGGGAGGTCTCTGCAGGTCCATCCCCTACCGCCTTTCCAGCACAGTTTTGGGGGTGCGTTTATTACAGCCCTCCACCACGTGGTATTGAAACTGCTGGTTTACCCCACCTTGATGGTGGATGTGAGCTTCCTGGGTGGTGCTAGTTGCCTAAGAGATGAGGGTTCGATCCCTGGGTCGGGAAGATCCCCTGGAGGAGGGCAAAGTGATCCTCTCCAGTAATCTTGCCTGGTGAATCCCATGGACAGAGGAGCCTGGTGGGCTACAGTGCATTAAAATAGGGGGGCAATCAGTGAAGTGCAACTCCATTTTACTTCTTAAGTGTCTAGCTAGTAGGCACGGTTTTATCTAACAAATGCTCACTGAATGTCTACTGTAAGCAATGATCTCAAGGAACACTTACAACAACCCCAGGAGGGGTTGTTACTATGACCTCCCCTCTTTCACAGGAGGGGAGGAGGTGGCTTGGAGCAGTCCAGTCAGTTGCCCAAAGCCAACGACAAGTAAGGGAGCAGGGCTGGGATTCGAACTGAAGACTGTAAGAGCTGGGACCACATCCTCTCTCTCTTTGCATTCTTAGAAGCAAGCGCAACTCCTGACACTTGGTCAACACACTGTTGCCCTAGAGTTGTGGTCACTCTTTGCCCTACCAAGCTAAAGAGGGTGCTGGTGAGTCTTAAGTCAACCCTCTGTGCTGGGCTCTGTTTGTTCTCGGATCTGGACCATGCACTACAGGCTGATCTGCAGAGGCATTGCCCAGACTCCCTTGCTGACTGCCTTCCAGCTTGGTTCCGCCAACGGGAGGCTGCCCTGGGGGAGCTGCAGCCACAGAGGAGGTGCAGCCATGGTCAAAGATGCTGCCTAAAATGGAAGTGAAGGGGAAAAATTCAGACTTCTTTCCTCCAGCTCCCCAACCTCCACCGGATGCCCCCATTGACTGAACGTATCTGGATACCAGTGGCAAAGGGCCCTGAGAGATGGCGTTTGTGCAGGTCAGTTCACCTGTGACGCAGAGCGGAGAACACGTATTCAGTCGCTCAGCCGTGTCCGACTCTATGTGACCCCATGGACCGTAGCCTGCCGGGTTCCTCTGTCCATGGGATTTCCCAGGCAAGAATGAGGGACTGGATTGCCATTTCCTCCTCCAGAGGATCTTTCCAACCCAGGGATCGAACCTGCGTCCCCTGCGGCTCCTGCATTGCAGGCGGATTCTTTACCACTGAGCTACCTGGGAAGCCTGTGGAGCAGGGCTGACCACAGCCAGGGAAAGTGTCCCTCCTCTCTAGGTTACAATTTCTTCTAATCAGAAGCTTGGCTCAGATATACATAGAACATCCTTAATTGGGAAAGGCTCTCTGGAAATGAGAGGGTGGGGAGTTAGGGGGTGGAGGGTAAGGGGCAGGGTGGGAAGCACAGATATTTCTTCTGGTGTTCTATTATTGGCATACATTTTTTGTTTACTGGTTGATTGGGGCTTGTGAAACCAACAAGTCAAAGGGATATGTGTTTTTAACTTGCACAATTAAAAAAAATGTCCATTTACCTTGTGAAAAATGGCCACTTAGCCTGAAGATGTTGTATTCACTTAAGATTCCCACTAGGGTGGTCATGGGAACATCGTTCATGAATTTGTAGCAGAATGAGACTCGTCAATAGCTCGCTTAATAAATATAGATTAAAAGGATATCCAATATCTGCCTTAAACCCACAAAGGAATATAAATTTGCAGCAAGAGATCAAGACTCTAATGAAGGCAGCAGGAGATGGCTTTAAAGACAATTCCCTATTGCAACTTGATGATGAAAATCAGTCTTAACTGTGCATTTAATTTCTTTTGTGGGTTGAGAGCACATCCCTGAAGTTTCATCCAGAGAAGGTTAATCATGACAGTCTTTGGAGCCTACAAAGCTTCCACAATAATATTGGGTAGAGTTCGTAAAAGATATTTGTGTGAATTAAAATGTTTTGCTTATTTTAAGTGAGGTGGTATTAAAAAAAATAAAAGAAGAACCGGAAAAAGTACCATCTTTGTAGAAATCCTTGAAGCAACTAATATGGGAAAAGATAGGGGATTATTAAGTACAAAGCATACATTTGTAAAAAAAAAAAAACGTTTCTCACTCTCCACAAAACCCGGGCTCCCACAGCAAAATTCTATGCACCGAGTAATGAAAGGGATCTTTTTATATTAAAAGGAAATAAAAAAAGGAAGAACGACAACAAGACTTGCCCGATGAGGTGGCTGAGACCTAGTCAAAGCGGGACATTTCAGAGGCCCGTGGCGGGTCCGTAAAACCCGTGCCCTCTTTCTTGCCTTTTTTCTCATTGATTTTCCTTTTTGGCCCTCTCCGTGCCTTCCAAAACTTGCCCGATGAGGTGGCTGAGACCTAGTCAAAGCGGGACATTTCAGAGGCCCGTGGCGGGTCCGTAAAACCCGTGCCCTCTTTCTTGCCTTTTTTCTCATTGATTTTCCTTTTTGGCCCTCTCCGTGCCTTCCAAGACCGGCTTAAATTGTCAAATAGGCCATACTTTATGATGTTTACCTTTGTTCCATGTATAGCCCTGCTCCCACATCTCCTGGTCTTGCTTCCTCTTTATTTCTGAGGTGCTCACATGTTACAGTGCATGAGGATCAAAGGAGAATTTGGGTTAATAATTCAAATTCCTGGGCCCTGGTGCCCATGATTCTCTTTCAGTAATTCTGTGTTGAGGTCCAGGGATCTGCAGTTTCATCAAACCCCTTAAGGATTTCTATTGTATAAGGTCTTGAGATAAAACTGTCAGGTTACTGGATAAGAAGTGACTTTTTCCAGGATATTTTCATTGTATTGATGGAGGAAGGGATTTTCAGTTGTACCTACACGCACTGGGGGCTTCCCGAGTTTCGCTAGTGGTAAAGAACCTGTCTGCCAATGCAAGTAGACGGAAGAGATGCAGGTTCAATTCCTGGGTAGGGAAGATCCTCTGGGGGAGGGCATGGGAACCCATTCCAGAATTCTTGCCTGGAGAATCCCATGGGCAGAGGAGCCTGGCTGACTCTGGCCCATAGGGTCACAAAGAGTCAGACACAACTGAAGTGACAGCACACATTCATGCACAGGCACCAGCCATCCACATGTCTAGAGAAGTTCTAGGTAGGGCAGAACTTCCTGGAAAATCCTGTGGTCAGGCCTGTAGTTTTTCTTGCCTTTTTTGCCCCTCCCCTTTCCCCTGTAGCAGTGGGGGTGAAGAGGGCCCCCAGAGGTCAAAGGGGGTTGTCTGTCTCTGGTTTGAAATTCAAGGACTTGGAGAGTCCGTGACTCTCATTCTTTGGTAGGCTACTTTCCAGCTTTGATAGGTTTTTAAAATTTAAGACAAACTAAAAAATAATCAAAACCTGTACTCAGAACTTGTCTTACACATAACAAATTTCTTCAGTAACATGAATGAAGGGAAATCGACTCTGGTTTCAAAAATGGCTCCCCTACCATCTGTCAGCGCACCTGAAATCCTACCATTACAAATGATGGCCTTTGGACCCTGGAAAATTGCTGGATCTCAAAAAAGTCTCACTGTGACAATGCACACACTTCTGAGTCAGTATTACCTGAAACTGGAGTCAGTGCGCATTTTGGTGAGAGTCTAAGATGATTAGAACTGGGACCAAAAAGAATGGAGAGAAGAAGATAGAAGAAAGGAGAGTTTTGCTCGATGTTGGTTTTGCTCTCAAGTGAGAAAAATGTCACCCTTCCCCACTTAATCATTTGTACTGTTAGCAAATAAAAAAATTTAAGTTGAAGGAAAAACAATAACAACAAAAAACCAAACTAAGTAGGAGTGACTGTTTGGATAAATTCCAGACAACAGAAATAATTCCTACAACACTGCAAATCAATTCTCCAAACTCTGAATAGTAGTGTAAATATCTTTTTACTGTATATGTATTTTTTTTGATATCAATATATAAGAAAGTAACAGTATATTTATGTTCATATAACATAATACATATTGAAATCAATTTAAAATGTTACTTTAAAATACTGAAGGCAACTACAGTAAGTTTGAAACATTGGGTGAAAGTATTCAATATAAATTTAAATTGTGCAACTACAAAGGGGAAATTGGGGTGGAGGGTAAACTAGGAAATATGGGATTTACAGATACAAACTACTGTACATAAAATAGATAAGGAGCAGATTATTGTATAGTGCAGGTAACTATATTCAATGTTTTGTAATAAGCCATAATGGAAAAATCTGAAAAAATGATGTATAACTGAATCACTTTTCTGTACACCTGAAACTAACAATATTATAAATCAACTATGTGTCAATGAAAAAAAAAACAGGAAACTTTTTGAAATATGTATTTGAGTCAAGCGAGTTGTATTAAATTATGTCAAAGCTTTGTAAGAGTGAAACATGGTCTTTCTCTTTTTAAAAATTGAAGTAAAGTTGATTTGTCTCCTTTTGAACAGTTGTAGAAGTAACGTTTTTTAAGGAGTCACCGATCAGACTTCATTTTTCTCTTTATTCTTTTCCTGTCTTATTTCAGCACTTCCTTCAGCGAGTACATTGTCTGCAAAAGTTTCTCCCAGCAGTGCGCATACGAAGTTGATTTCTGAGCAGCACACAAACTATTAAGGGTTCTCTTTTCTGGTGGTGGCTCTGAGGAATCTTATGACCTTGGCAAGTTATCTTTGGATGCTTTGAATGCCCCACTGATAAAGTGGAGATAACCAGGCCCATTATTCAAAAAGGATTCATAAGATACCATCTACAAACGTTCTTAAAATCAGGAAAAGAGCATCTTACAAGTGTCCTCCCTTCTCTTCTCATTAGCATGACTGCAGTTACATCTGGGGGCTTTAATTTGCCTTCAGTTCAGTTCAGTTCAGTTCAGTTGCTCAGTCATGTCCGACTCTCTGCCACCCCATGGACTGCAGCACACCAGGCCTCCCTGTCCATCACCAACTCCCGGAGTTAATTTGCCTTAACAAATTACAATTTGTTAGTTTTATAAGAAGTGCTTGGTTTTGTCATTTGCTCTGAGACAAAGGGAAGGAAAGTACCTCCAGCCCCCCAAAAATCACAAGAGCTATCTTATAACAGGCTGAAACTTCCTGAAAATGTAGTTTTTTCCCCAACTGTAGTAAAAGTCAATTTCTGAATAGAAATCTCCTGTTTTGATAATCTAAAATTTTGTGTATCATTCTAACCTCCGTTTTTGAGCACTTGTTTTACCTTGAATCACAAGTTGCCAGACTGTGAAGGGTTCTAGTAAGATATGTTGCAACCACTGCTAACCAGCAATTCTGATTCCAGGCATTAAGACTGCAACAATCTGAGCCACATATGTTCTGCCTAATCAGATGGGTGTCTCCCTACAACCCCCAACGCCCCTACTGCCACCACCAAGACGGTTTAGGGAATTTCCTTTCTCATTGTCTAGGCTCTAAGCAATGGCAACAAGAAGTGCAAACGAGTGTTCAACCGTGAATCTGGTTTTGATACTCTTTCCAAGTCCCCAAGCATGTGCATTTGCTTGGAGAACTGCACACTCTGCAGCAGGCCCTTGCACATTTATACCCGTGCACGGCCTTAATGGGAAACATTTGAGTCTAGCTGCAAAGACTTGCTCAGTGTGAAATCTGTTCCTAACACAATGGTCAGATTGAAAGGAGTTTCATTACATGGCTGGACGTTTCTCCTTTCTTTGGGGAATATAAAAGGTGAATGCAATACTTTCCAGTTTAACGTTACCACCAAACGTCATAATCTTAACCTCAAAATCAACTCCCAAATTTATACAGAGAACCAGAGGCCTTGAGCTGGCTGCAATTGCCTGTCTGATCTTGGTTAAGTACCAAAAAGCCAGGGAGAGTTCAAAGCAGGGCCAGGAGCAACTCCACACTTTAATCCACGCTCTCTTTTCCTTCTCCATCTTTAGTTTCCTTCTCTGTCCTCTGGTATGAACTACAGTATATATCTGTTTCAATAACCCTAGACACCGTAGATTCTAGAACAATGAGGAACGCATCTTTCCTTACTGATACTGACAGGCCCTTTGGTCAGAAAATGTCCCTCAACAGATGTTAGAGAACGTGGTCATAAACCAGAAAGGTATCT
Organism: Bos mutus; assembly: GCF_027580195.1. Taxonomy (NCBI): domain Eukaryota; kingdom Metazoa; phylum Chordata; class Mammalia; order Artiodactyla; family Bovidae; genus Bos; species Bos mutus. Next base: position 10,639,675 of record NC_091639.1, on the reverse strand, counting down.
GTTACAACTTTGAAGGCCATTTTATTTCTAGCTCTCTGAATTCAGCTGGATAAGGTTCGATTTTTTGCAAAAAATCCCCCTGCCTTTCTTCAGAAACCCCTTTTGAGGCTTTGAAAGTGAAAGTGAAAGTGAAAGTCGCTCAGTTGTGTCTGATTCTTTGCGACCCCATTGACTGTAGCCCACCAGGCTCCTCTCTCCATGGGATTCTCCAGGCAGGAATACTGGAGTGGGTAGCCATTCCCTTCCCCAGGAGATCTTCCCAACCCAGGGATCAAACTCAGGTCCCCCACATTGCAGGCGGATTCTTTACCATCTGAGCCACCAGGGAAGCTTGAGGCTTTAGGATACAGGAAAGCAGTTATGGCTTAAGATAAGTTGGTGTCTTTGCATTACCCTCCCCCATCTTCCCACCAAGAAATAAAGAAGACAGAAAAGACAATTACAAAGCCACACCAATAATAAAGCAAGAAGGAATTCTTTAAATTCATTATTCGAGGTACTGTGCTTGGAAATTGAATAATGCCTTTTTTTTTTTTTTCCAGTCTAAGCATTCTGGATTTTATTTCAGTCCACTCAGAGTGTTGGAAGACAGTCTTCCCTTCTCTTTAGATTATTTTAACTCTGGCTAAAGAACACATCTGTTGAAATAAAAAAGAATTGATTTGCATCCTGACTTTGAGGTGAATGACTGCCTGAGTACTGACTTAGCCTGAAATTCACTTCCTGTCAAAAGGACCACTTGGCGTAAGTGAATTCAGCTTAAAATTCCTAATAATTCTACGAGCCTTGGCATAAATAAATGAAAATGGAGATTTAATGCTGTACGGATAATGTCTTCTTTCCCAAGAAGATTTAGGCCCTGGAACGTTAACCAAACATAGACAAATAAATAATGAAAAAGAGGAATGAAAGGGACAGAAATGGCACGCTAACTCAAGCAGTACTGATAACGGTTGTGTGTGGCCTTGCTCCCACGTCACCCAGAGCCCGAGTGAGATCTCTACTTGCTGAGATAAACATTCCCAATCTGTCACTTTTGCATCCCCTGCCCCGCCAGGTCCTGAGTTTGGGCAGGAATGGAAGGGAGAGCCAATATGCTCATATTTTCTTTGCAGAGCTCCTGAGGATTTCGAGAAGAATGTACAGGGTAGAGTCAGGAATGTCTGATAATGCAAATGCAAGAGAGGTCTTGTATTTGCATCATAGGAGTGTTGTGGCATATATACAGATGTCCCTTGGAAAATGTAATCTGCCATGTTCATATCACATGTTTCGTTTTTGTTTTCTGCAATGCGATGTTGACATCTCCCCATTGAGAAGGTTCCCTACCTTCGAATCTGAGAAAATCTTTGTAACTGCAGTAGGATGCAGCGGAAGGGATAGAGTTTGACCTCTGAGGTGAGGTCACGAAGGGTCATGTGGCTTCTGTCTGGCTCCCTCTCTCTCAGGATGCTCACCTTGGGAACCCAGCTGCCACGTGGTAAGGAAGCCCTGGCCACTTGGAGAAGCCACTCACAGGTGTTCCAATCCACAGTCTGAGCTCAGAGGTGGTCCTAGGCAGGGCGAGGAGGGGAGAAAGGAGGCTGGGGGTTGGGGGGAGATGGAGGAGCCCGGAAATCACCCCTAGTGTGCTCACTAGCCAACTGGACATGTCTCTACTATGCTCACTAACCAACTGGAAATGTCTCTACTGTGCTCACTAACTGACATAGGGAGACTGAGCTTTCAGTAGCTTTGCTCCACAGACCCGTGGATCTGTCTCCTGCTTCAACAGTGTTTGGACAGAACGGACCCAGGGATGCCCCTCGCTGCAGCCTCTGACCACCCTCCAAACTCTTTTTGCAACCTTCAGAATCAGCCACACAACTGTCCTCAACCACTGGGACCAGCCAACACCACTTTTTGAGGTTAACTCCTTAATACCCACCAACCATGAGCTCCCAGATTCATCAGAATTTTTTCACCTAGGTAGAGACTGCCGTCAACCGCCTGGTCAACCTGCATCTGTGGGCCTCCATCACCTATTTCTCCCTGGGGTTCTATTTTGACCATGATGATGTAGTTCTGGAGGGTGTGGGCCCCTTTTTCCATGAATTGGCCAAGAAGAAGCACCCAGTGTCTCTTGAATAATGCAAAACCAGTGCAGTGACTGCACCCTCTTCTAGGACGTGCAGAAGCTTCTCGAGACAAGCATGGAAAATCCAGGATGCCATGGAAGCCACCCTTCTCATGGAGAAGAACTTGAACCAGGCCATTTTGGACCTGTGGGCCCTGGGTTCTGCCCGAGCAGACCCCCACCTCTGTGGTTCCGGGAAAGCTGCACCCTGGATGAGCAGGAGAAACTCACGGAGAAGATGGGCGACCATGTGACCAACCTGCACAGGCTGGCCGGTCCCCAGGCTGAGTTGGGCAAGTATCTCATGGAAAGGCTCACCCTTCAACATGACTAGGAGCCTCTGGACCCCGGCTGCCTTTGAGTAGGCCTTCTGGGGCCAGGGCTTCTGTCTGGAGCCCTTTTCTGCAGCCCCTAGGCAGCATTTTAATCATCTTGAAGCCCTCTCCCAAGCTCTGGACCAAGCAGAAACAATAAAGTTTTTTGCAGGGGGAAAAAAAGGGAGAGGGGGGCATATAGAATTTCCCATTTGTTCTAGAAGCTGAGATACCCCTAGGAACAGACAGGGTCTCCTCCCCCTAAAGGGGATGCCCACACCCTTTCTCTCTGGGCATGCATCGCTGCCTTGCTTCTATCTCATCTCAACAAGCCATTTCTCTATGGGCTGACCCGCTTGTTGTTGTGCTCTGTCTCTAATAATAAACTTTGCATCTGCATTTACCAAAAAAAGACAAACAGCCCCCTTCTCAGTTCCTGCTGGAGAAGACTCTGTAAATTTAACTGACTGAGCCTTCCACAACTGGGAGAACCAAGCTCAGATTTTCTATAATCCTGACCAAGTTTTGTAGTTACAGTGAACACATGTCACGGGAATTAATTTGTTCTTTGAAATAAGAGTTCCCCTTTGTAACAGATGAATAAACAAAGCCTAGGGAAGCTGATGGTGAATCTCCTTCATATGACTCCTGGGGATGATGGCTAAGTCATCTTTGCCCCTTATGTTTGACTATTTCCATAAAATCACCGGGGTCTGCTTCCCCGTGCTTGCTAAGTCGCTTCAGTAGTGTCCGACTCTTTGCGACCCCATGGACTGTAGCCCGCCAGGCTCCTCTGTCCACGGGATCCTCCAGGCAAGAATACTGGAGAGGGTTGCCATTTCTTGCTCCCCGGTAGACAGCCGCTTATGCTTAGTTACTTACACAGCAGACACTCCAGACCAGAAAGCATTTGCGTGGAAACTTATGAAGATCCCTGCTCTCTTTCCCCAGTTTGGTTGGGCGAGGTGCCCTCCTTGCCTTACCCCCTGGTGCTGTGCCTTCGCTCTCAGAGGACTCACTTCGTAGCTGCCTTCCCTTGCTGGATGGATATTCTTAGAGGGTAGAGAGAATGTGAGCCTCTTTTCTGGATCCAAAGTACAGTTCTAGGCTCAGAATAAGTCCACAGTGAAAGTCTGGGGAATGTCGAATGAATGATGCATGCCTGGGCGACACCACCCGGACTCCATCCCCCGTTAGCATCCTGTGTTGTGTTTTCTTGGCTGTCCCTGCTCTGGGAAATAGGGATGGTGCAGGAGGAGCTGCTCCTTCTAGGATGGATCTGCTGCCCAGCTGCACAGACTGAGGTCAGAAGAAAGTCCTCAACTGTCAGCTCCTCCAGGGTCTGCTTTATCTGCAGAAAGCCACCTTGCCCAACTTGTTATTGTTCAGTTGCCAACTCGTGTCCGACTCTTTGTGACCCCATGGACTGCAGCATGCCAGACTTCCCTGTCCCTCACCATCTCCCAGAGTTTGCCCAAGTTCATGTCCGTTGAATTGGTGATGCCATCCAATCATCTTATCCTCTGTCACCCTCTTCTCCTTCTGCCTTTAATCTTTCCCAGAAGCAGGGTCTTTTCAAATGAGTTGGCTCTTTGTATCAGGTGGCCAAGGAATTGGAGCTTCAGCTTCAGCATCAGTTCTTCTAACAAGTATTCCGGGTTGACTTCCTTTACGATCGACTGGTTTGATCTTCTTGTAGTCCAAGAGACTCTCAAGAGTCCTTCAGCTCTCTGCCTTCTTTATGGTCCAGCTCTCACATCCGTACATGACTTCCCTACTCAAGGCCATGCCACATTCTGAATCCCGTGACTTAATACAAGAGGAGGTAAAAGTGGCTCTTGGTCCAGTGGGGTCCAACTCACATGGTACTCTTTTACTCTAAAACTCCCTGCCTGGTAAACTGAAGAATTTCTGAGCCTACATCACACTTCAACTCCCCATTTGCCCATTTTCATCGTCCCATCTTCTTTTCACAGGTGCTGGTCCTCAATAAAAATTTTATGCTGCGAAGTCCATCTCACTGTCTTCCTCTGGGGAACTCAATCCACAGGAATTTTTCTTGTCTTTGATTCATTCACAAGGCTCTTTACCTTTGGTCAACTTGACTGTTTACTGAGTTAACTTACAATGTTGATTTTGTGAAGGTTTAAAAATATTCAATTCTGATTATGGCTCAGGAGACAACTGATAACTCCAAACGAAGGCTGGGCATAATATCCATGGAGGGCTTACTTGGAAAGGTTGGTAATGCCTTTTTCATTGACACTTAGGAAGATACGTTCAGCTGAAATTAGACATTTTTGTGAGATCCCTGCATTGACTGATAATACTCAGATTCTGGTTTTCTTTTTTCTTGATCACTATTCTGCTGATCTGGATTATCAAATGCCCTGCAGAGAAAAATTGCTTCAGCTGACAGATATCAAGTTCAAACCATATGAGTCCTACTTCTCTGGAATTTTGCCCTCTCAGGTCCTTGGTGCCTTGGTACCACTCTGATGCCCTCAGACAGCCTCTTCTTCCCCATCTTCATGTTTTCAATCATTCTTAGGGGGAGTGTTACTGTTACAAATTAATCTGCCACAGCTGGGGGCAGAATTGTTTAGGATCATCTTTCCAACTCACTAATCTTAATCAACAGAAGTGATTTGAAAGAATAGATGTTATCTTTTGTAAGGAAGAAGGGGATCTCAGATCAAAAGATTGTTAGAGGAAAAAATATAATATTGAGCAGGTTCTGGAGAAGTGTGTGTTATTTTTCAATCAGAATTTTCTTAGATTCATCCTCAGGAAAACATGGCTTTCATTTCCCCATTATTCTTGCTGTTCGGTTGTTAAGTCAGGTCTGACTCTTTGTGACCCCACGGACTGTAGCACGTCAGGCTTCCCTGTCCTTCACTAGCGCCCTGAGTTTGCTCAGACTCACGTCCGTTGAGTTGATGATGCCATCCAACCATCTCATCCTCTGTCACTCCCTTCTCCTCTTGCCCTCAATCTTTTCCAGCATCAGTCATTTCCAATCATTTACCCATGAATGCATTCAAATTTTATTTCTTCCTGTTATTAGTTTTTATTTCTTTATGTTAGTTTTCCTAATTCCATCACTTTGTACCACAGAAAGTTATCTAAAGTTAAATTTTTGAGTAAAATCTTTTATTTTGAAAACATTTTAACTCTCAAGTTAACTCTCAATTATTTACAGTGAAATATAGGGGAAACTTGTATTCGTAATTCAAATCAATGAATAATTTAAAAATTTTATCTTTGGTTTTGAATGCAGGTCATATTTTGCTTGTTAAAGATCTATCTTCCTGATAATATTTTCCTTAAATATGTTGACTTTTAAATCTATCTTTCTTGTCCAAACAACATTTTCTTTTTTGTGTGTCAGAGTTAACACTTTCTTTTAAGATTTTATGCATCCTTCATCAGTTGTATGACATTCTACAGTTCTATAAGATACTCCACAATTATTATAGTAATTGGCGTCTTTTATAAATATTGATGTTTTTGGCTATGCATACAGTTAAATGTTCTTTTCCTTCTTTCAGTCTATAATAAGATAATAACAATACTGTGAGTCTCCATTGTGTTAGTTTCATATTCAAGGAATATCAAAGATTCCACAGTCAGTGTCAAACCCCTGGTGAGTAGTTGAAGATCTCTACTATCTGGATGGAGATGAGGCAATCCTCAGAGGGGAGAAAAAGCCAAACAAAGGAAGAGAAAGCCTCTCTGAGCAGATTAGGGCAAAATTCAGGTCTACTGACACACGCTGGCTAGAAGAATGACCTTCCCCCAACCCCTTGCTGGGATTCTGCTCCTCTGAGAAGGAACTGGAACAAAAGTGGTTCGGTTAGGTGTTTCTCTTATGGCGCGTCCCACTGCTATTGTGACATGAGAACCGCTTACCTGGTCAAACAGGCTGTCTTGCTCACTTGGATCTGATTCTTGCCAAGAACTTTATTTTCTTCCTCTGAAGAACAGTGACTACGGTTTTCTGATTTGTACTCGATCTTATCTAGTTAGTTGGCAGCTCTTCCATTAATTAATTCATTCAAGGATTTATTTCAGACCTGCTCTGTGGCGGGACCACTCATTCACCCATGCTCCATCATATAGCACACACAGCATGTTCCCTTTTAAAACCCACCACTCCCCTGCCTTCTTCCTTCCTTCCTTGACCTGTCACACATTTTCTCACTGGCACCCCATCAGACCCTAGGGGAAAAGCCTAATGATGACTCAGGAAAGAAAAGAGGGCTTCCCTCATAGTCCAGTGGTTAAGAACCTGCCTGCCAGTGCCGGGGACAGGGCTTTGATCACTGCTCTGGGATGCTTCCACATGTTTCAGGACATCTAAGCCTGTACGCCATGACTACTGAGCCAGCGCTCTTGAGCTCACAAGCCACAGCTACTGAGCCTGCTGGCCTAGAGCCCGTGTTCCCCAACAAGAGAAGCCACTGCAACGAGAAGTCCCGGGACGACAACTAGAGACTAGCTCCCACCGGCCACGACTAGAGAAAGCCCTCACACAGTAATGAAGACCCAGCGCAGCCAAAAGTAACCAAACAAATAAATTAATCTTTAAAAAAAAAAAGAGAAAGGAAAGAGAAGCTCATTCCTGAAGCTGCTTCTATCCGACCCCTCTCGGTTCCCCAGTCTCTGTTCTAATTTGTGTTCTAGTTCCCAGGCCCTGCTCCCCTGACTTGGCTGTTGAAGAACCCATGATACATCAACGAATTTTTCTTTGCCAAGTGAATTTCACTTCGAGTCTCTGATGCTCACCTTTAGTGCCTGAGCTGTATTTGGCCTTGTCAGTCCACACAGAGTCGAAGTGAACACAGAGAAAGGAGCTGGAGGAGAGAGAATGTTTTCGTTCTTCATTTCTTATTGCTCTGAACAGTGAAGAGCTTTAGAAAACTTCTGAGGGATTCTACACTTCAGAGACAGGACATCCAGGAGAAGTTATTGGACCGTGTCGTGTTTTGTAGCTGACGAGGGAGAAGAGAGACTTTGGTCATAGGGAACAGATGGTGGTGCTGGGACAGGAGGGCTTGGGCTAAGCCTGGGACCATCAGAAGAAAAGAAAAGGCTTATGGAGTACCATCTGTACCAGCTCACACATGCACGATCTAATTTAGTGTTTCCAAATGTCTTCCTTGGAACACTAATCCCAGGAGATGTTCTACAAGAAAAGGAGCCTGGATTTAAATATGTTTGGGAAAAGCTGCAGATCACATTCCTGTCTGAAGAAGTCCTGCAATAAGAAATCAATTGAATCTCTCCCTCACATCTCATTAGCAGGATTGCTGTGTCAAGAAGTCTGTGCATTTGCAATGCTGGTAGATTCTGCAAATTTGCTTCCATTTCTCTGTCCACACAAGGACACATGAGACCTCCATGTGACCCAGCATTTTCCCACTTTGGTAACACTTACTAGGCTTCCCGGGTGGCTCAGTGGTAAAGAATCTGCCTGCCAATGTATGACCCTGGGTTGGGAAGATCCCTTTAGGTAGGAAATGGCAACCCACTCCAGCATTCTTGCCTGGAGAACCCCATGGACAGAGGAGCCTGGTGGGCTACAGTCCATGGGGTCGCAGAGTCAGACTTGACTGAGGGACTGAGCACAGACACACACATTAATATCCCATAGAGCTTATGTTCTAGAAAACACAGGCTTGGTATACTGGTTGGCTTTTAATCTTCCAACTTGTATACAGTGAAGTATACATCACTGTCCTTTTTCTATATATGAGGAACGGAGGCTTAGAAACTTGACCACTACTTGTAAGGTTGACTCTCTCTACCCCCAACCTACTGGATACCCAGCCTCTCCACTCCCACCTGCAGGGCAGATTCTAGTAGAGGCTCTTCTTGGAAAAGCATTGACTCCTGCTGCTGGTGGTTAAATTCTGTACATCCCCCCACGAAAGCATTGTGAAGTGCACAATGGTTGGATTTCTATGGTCTTTTTAGGACAGTGCTTTTTATTTCTGGTAGATTGCAGGTTATTAGTTATTGTAATTTCCCCTCGTGATTCTATACCATAGAGCAGAGTTTTAATGATAGTAAAAATAATAACAACCACAACTGTATTCAGGGCACTTGACACAAATCATCACTTGTCACAACAATCCTGCGATAGAGATATACTTCTTGGAAGGTATGCTCATCTTTATTTGAAGCTCTGACAGGTTGTGACTGGACCAAGGTTACACTGAACTAGGATTCACCCAGTTTTTTCTGACTTCTCTGCATCATACTGCCTTTTTTTGAAAACGTGTTTTGAGTCTCCACCAATAACCAATGTTTAGAACATTCCTGCTTGCACAATTCAAGGTTGCCCAAATCCCAAATCTAGTGACAATGACTGGTTGCCTTTGTCTCCAGATATGATTCTTTTTATCCCTGTTTGCTTAACTATTGATGAAGGTCTGCTTTGGTTTAAAGAGAGTTAAGCTATGAGATTATCCATTTTTGTTCTTTCCCCTCTGTTATCCCTTGACATTTCCTCTCTTTTTTCTTCTTATCTCTCTATTCTTATCTTTCCTTATCTCTCTATTCTTCTCTTTCTGCTTTTATGTTTTTTTACAAGGCTGGTGAAGTTTGGTCTTCTCCCAGAATATAACACCTGTGCCTTCTGCCCTGCTGGGCACCAAACAAAAGACCTTGTGAAGTACATCAAAGTGGCAGGAGAGGGACATCCTCGGTGGTCCAGTGGATAGGACTCCATGCTTCGACTACAGGGGCTTGGGTTCGATCCCTGATTGGGGAACTAAGATCCCACATGCTGTGCCTTGTGACCCGCCCCCTCCAAAAAAAAAAAAAAAGCAGGAGGAAGTTGGTGATTCTCAGTGTTTTCATCCTGCTACCCTTCTTCCCCCAAATTTCTCCTCTTTATCTCATCACCCAATGTTTCCTACATTTTCCTTCACCTTCTTCCCTTCCCCCCAGATAGGGAGCTATTCCTTCTAAGGGGTGGGGGATGGGGAGGATGGTCAAGGCAGAGGGCAGACCAAGTGGGAGACACCGAGGCCAGGACAGGAGAGGGAAGGTCGTTACATGGCAGAGAAGGCTGAGGACGTGCAGCTGAAATCCCCAGAAGGGACGGTGAGGAAGCAGAAGAAAGAGCAATGGAAAGAGAAGGAGCCAGAGATCAGAAGACTGGCAGGGAGCCTGCAGGAGAGGGAGACCGAGGAGCAAGTGGGACCAGGTGCGGGCAGGTGGCAACACAGACATTTTGGAGAACAGAAGGGCATTCAGGGAGGAGAGCCAAGGCCACAGGGTCGACTGTGTGTGTGTGTGTTTTTTTTTAAGGATTAAGGATGAATCACTGTTTTCATCGGCATCAGTGCACATGCCATATGTTAGGTGTTGCTGGAGTGGAAAACACGTTGCGCTGACTTAGAACAGGCTCGACAGCCTCCCACTCTGCCCTGCTGGAGGCCGGGGACAGCGCCCCGTGGGTGTAGATTCCCCCCGAGGTGAGGTAACGCTTCCCAGGCGGCTCTTGGTGCATGACCCTCACCGCTCTCTCCTCTACAGTGAAACCCAAACCATATAAATGCTGTGACCCATCCTTGACGGCTCAAAGGTTACAAGAGAAGTGGGGGTCGCTGCTCCGCTACTGACAGACCCCACAGTAAAGACTCAATAAACACTTGGTAACTAATTACAGAGCAAAGGAACGTGATAGCAATTTAGGTCAGAGACTCCTTTGAAAATCCGATCAAAGCTATGGACGCTTTCCCCAGAAAAACAAGTTTGTCTATTGCCAGGGCAGGAGATGTAAGAAACGCAGGTTCCATCCCTGCGTCGGGAAGACCCCCTGGAGGAGGACATGGCAACCCACTCCAGTATTCTTGTCTGGAGAATCCCAAGGACAGAGGAGGCTGGTGGGCTACAGTCCATGGGGTCTCAGAGACTCGGACATGACTGAAGCGACTTAGCACTGCTGCTGCTAAGTCGCTTCAGTCGTGTCCGACTCTGTGTGTGACCCCATAGACGGCAGCCCACAAGGCTCCCCCGTCCCTGGGATTCTCCAGGCAAGAACACTGGAGTGGGTTGTCATTTCCCTCTCCAATGCATGAAAGTGAAAAGTGAAAGTCAAGTCGCTCAGTCGTATCTGACTCTTAGCGACCCCACGGACTGCAGCCTACCAGGCTTCTCCGTCCATAGGATTTTCCAGGCAAAAGTACTGGAGTGGGGTGCCATTGCCTTCTCCTAGCATAGCACAGCCTATACCTATTTTATTTATAACATCAGGATGCTCATTAAAGCACTAACAGAGCCAACGGGATCCCTGGACCCCTGGGGGAGAAGTCCTGACTTAGAGCATAGGAAATACCTTTGCGTCCGTGAACCATGGATCCAACCAAGACCCCAGAAGTTGGGCAGGTGCTGCCAGCATCGGACAGAGCAGGAGGCTGGGTGAGAGGTGGGGGACTTGCTCCCACATCAGCTACAAGGCAGCAGGGAGGGGGAGCTAAAACTCAGCTCTGAGGCCAGGGTTGCCCTTTGAAAATCTCCAACTTACTGTTAGAAAGACAGATTTTAGTTTTAACTTTTTGATAGTCGTCAATGGCTGTTAGAAGAGGGAGATGTTAGGTTACACTTCTTTACCTTTGACTGAACCAATGGCTCATCTTCCAGTTCAACTACCCTTATTACAGTTGTTGCATCTCCCCCCTTGTCAGAAAAAAACCTACCTGTTATGGGGTCCACGAATGATTGGAGGACAAATGCTGCACGTCGCAGTTAGCAGGAACCCGAAATGTAACCTGGATATGCTGACGTCTGCTGCAGCCTTCTAACCAGCATACAGGCCAGACAGCATTCCAGCCACTTGCCTGGCTGAAAACTCTTCTTGTCAAGCAAGGCATCCATCTCCTGCAGGGTTTAACGATAAAACAGTGTATGCTGGTAACTGGTGAGCCATGGAAAACGAGTATGATACTGCACGAGAGTTTCCTTTCATCAGATGATAAGCTAGTGTGAGTTTACACACTGTTTTGTTGGGATTTTAACAGGTTTTGTTTCTTTGTTTTGGCTTTGGAATATCCATATTATAACATTCTGTGTGCTCAGGTCTCAAGAATTTATAACTAGAGTTGTAGCTCTCAATTTATGATGTGTATGAAATTCCCACTCGGGGGCTTCTTAGAAACTCTTGGACTCCAAGCACTAGGCTAAATGCTTGATTTTATAAGTCAGGCATGGGTTGGAGGTCTGCAGTGTAAGAAGTGCCAGGAGTGAGTTTGTTGCAGAAAGTCGGAGGGTGTGCTTTGAGAGACTCTGACTTAAAGGATTAGAGAGGCACTTAGTCTATATCTCCGGAGTATTGATTCTCATCCTGGGATTCCTGATTTATTATTTTTCTGCCGTGGACTTATCAAGGCTGATGAGCTCCTTGAGGGCAGAGACAAATGTGATGCTCATATTTCTGCTCTGAATCCTGACACAATTACTGGTAGTCGACTACACGAGAGAACAGAAATGATAGTTAAAATGTCAGAGGATGAATATTAATATGTTGAGATATTTCAATTTCACACTACAATCATGAAAACGAAATCTTTACTTAGCCCGCAGAAGTCCCGCTTGCCATAAAATCTTAAAAGGAAGAAGTTTAAGCACTCAGGGTAATTCACAACTTCCTGTCCTTCACCCTACTTGCTGGATGTTCATCTACTTGAAGTAAGACATTTCCCGCTGATTTGGAAAACAGCAACTCTGTGTAAGTTCGTACTTTGTATAGGTGTTGTGAAGGATAAAAAGAAAACTACAGGATTTGATTCCCATCTTGGGAGATTACAGTCTGGTAGGGGGAAGGGGATGTCCAAGCACGAGGGTATCTATACACCAAGGCAGATGCAGTGCTGGAAATGGAGGGCAGGTGGGATCCAGCCTATTAGTGAGAATTATCTGGAGGTTGAAGAGATTATTCCAGGATTGAGCAAAAGCAAGAATATAAAAAAATTTTTTTAAGTTGGATTGTGGGTTTGTAGACATCTGATAGTTTTTGTCAGTCTTTGACTGAACCAATGGCTCATCTTCCAGTTCAACTACCCTTATTACAGTTGTTGCATCTCTCGCCTTGTCAGAAAAAACAGGTTTTTTTTTTTCCTTTTTCTGGATTCAACACCTCCTTTTAAATACTTTGGAGGACTCCCCATCTCTGATGCACATGGTCTTGGTGGTGCTGGCCTTTCTCTGGACAAGGAGTGACATCCAGTTAGACTAAGCAGGTTCTGTTTCCCTGGAATGTAGAACTTGAACCTACTGCAGCCATGAAATTAAAAGATGCTTGCCGCTTGGAAGAAACGTTATGACCAACCTAGACAGCATATTAAAAAGCAGAGACATTACTTTACCAACAAGGGCTGTACAGTCAAAGCCGTGGTTTTTCCAGTGGTCATGTATGGTTGTGAGAGTTGGACCATAAAGAAAGCTGAGCACCGAAGAATTGATGCTTTTGAACTGCAGTGTTGGAGAAGACTCTTGAGAGTCCTTTGGACTGCAAGGAGATCAAACCAGTCAATCCTAAAAGAAATCAGTCCTAAATATTCATTGGAAAGACTGATGTTGAAGCTGAAGCTCCAATACTTTGGCTACCTGATGTGAAGAGATGACTCATTGGAAAAGACCCTGATGCTGGGAAAGATTAAAGGCAGGAGGAGAAGGGCTCAACAGAGGATGAGATGGTTGGATGGCATCACTGACTCAATGGACATGAGTTTGAGCAAACTCCAGAAGATAGTGAAGGACAGGGAAGCCTGGCGTGCTGCAGTCCATGGGTTCATAAAGAGTTGGACATGACTGAGCAACTGAGCAACAACAGTTTTGAAGATAGGAAACCACTGGACCTGAATTCTCCTGATGGTGGGATCCTAAAGATGCTGTTTTTGTGCTCCTGCACAGGAAAGATGGAAGGTGAACAAGTGGAGATCAGACTTAAGGGACTTAAGAGTTTGGGGAGGTAGTGGGTTCCCGGTTACCAGAGGTTTTCTTGTCTTGGCTGGATGGCCACTTGGTAGGGATGTTACCTAAGAGATCCAAACATTAGATGAAATGACCTCAAAGTTCATCTTCAACCTAAAATTCTAAAACTCTTGTTGGTCATGTACTGTCAATGACTGATCCCCAGAACATACATCCCAGGAATCCAGGATTATCACAGCACATGTGACGAGAAAGGCCCATACATGAGTTCTTCCAGGCTTGTTTGTGGTGCCTTTAACAGTACCTCTGCTGTAAACCATGCCATAGGATTTGGGCGAGTGTACATCTACTTGGAGAAAGAGAATTTTGCTTTTCCTACATGAGGCAATAATTTGTAAGCCATATGTGTTACGACTGGCTTTTAAAGCAGCAGTCACCGTAATAAAAAACTCAACTTATGGGAAATTTCAACCATCTCTCTGCTCAGTTCTTTCATTTCCAGTGGGGTTTGGCTGGAGCCTTGAGAAAGGAGAAAATTTTCATAGTAGCAGTCATTGAAAACCAAGCTGTTATAGTCATGAATGAGGTTGAAGTAAGAAGCAGGAAAATTGAGATGATTTTATAATTTATTTCAATGCCTTCCATTTTCAAAGTGTGTTTTTAATTTTTTTTTTTTCCCTGAATATCAACTTACCTACCCACAAAGCTTGTTGTTGTGTGTTCCTGGACTGGCAGAGAAAAACACTGTGAGGGCCTGTTTAGGACCATTAAGGCTCCTACTGATAGGTTACAAATCAGCCTTTACATTTATGCTCTGCAATTTATAACCATCTGCCAAAGACGATCCAGAGCAGACCATCATTCTGTCTTAGCACATCAGTGAGGGCATATGTAAAATACAATAGTATATATAATCTCAAGTTTTTGTGTCAAGGTGGGTGGCCATTCAGCAAGCCCACGGGCATTTGTAGGATGCTAATCATGGCACAAGTTAAAATTTGGTGGGATGTCTCACGAGCCACATGGCTTCTTCTGGAATCTCTAAGATGTGAAAATGACAGAGAAGATGGGGCTAGTGTCAATGTGGGTTCAATGAACATTTGTTGAGCACAGATCATATGCTGGTTGATAAATCAGCATGGTCCCCACAGTTGAACTCAATAAACAACCAACTGAAAGTCAAGGTGGTTAGGAATGCATATGTGTAGACTGATCAGCAAGCTCTTTGCCAAGTGCTGAGATGGGTGCTCTGATGATTTCTGCATAAGAGATGAAATTGTCTAGAATTCTGGGAGAGAAGCTGAGGAAGGGTATCCTAAGCAGAAGGAATAATACCAGCAAAGGCCTGGAAGTATGAGCACTTGCGGCTTGTTCAAAGGATGATGGGTAATCCAGAGCCGTGCTACTTGAAGCATGTATAGCCCCCGGACAAGCAGTGTTTTCATCATCTGGGGATTTTGTTAAAGGCAGATCCTTATTTAGTACACCTGGGGAGGGCCCAAGATCATGCATTCATTTCTTACAAGTTCCTGGGTGATGCTGCTGCTGCTGGTTCAAACATAGAGTCTAAGAAGCAAGGGCCCAAGATTATGCATTCATTTCTTACAAGTTCCTGGGTGATGCTGCTGCTGATGGTTCAAACATAGAGTCTAAGAAGTAATAACTAGAGCGTCTGAGCGTAAGGTGTATGACGGTCAATGCCAGGACACAGATGGAAGGTCATCTGTGCAGTTCAGAGGGGTGGGCAGCTGACCCTGTAGGCAATATTTTTGGGGTAAGGATACCTGAGTCCTCTTTTCACCTTTGCAATTCTCTCCCCTTCCAGATAGATACCATTTCATAGGATGGTTCATTATAGTCACTCATCTTGAACTACTTTGAGTCCCCTGGCTAAGAGGTGTTACTGAATGACCCAAGTACCCTGGTGCTTGGGAGGCTGGAGGGACCTAAAAGAAACGAGTAAGCAAACACCACGTGGTGTTAAGACACAAAGCAGATGGCCTGTGTCCCAGCACACTTGACACGGCGCCCAAAGCGGCTGGAACAATTGTTCATTTATTCACTCAATCATTCAACCCCTCGCCTAGCTCTGTGTGCTCAGTCCTGGGGGCCTTGGGTGGGGTGGGACGGTGGGAGGAAAAGGGTTTGAACCCAGACTTGGAAAGCAATTTTCTTTAGCCAGGTAACTCTGAGACAGAGTGAAAGAAAACAAAACAAAACAAAACAGGGTCTGGGTTACGTGTAGAGTTTGGATAACTAGAGGATAGGAGTTCAGTATAGAGGACTGATGAGGTGTTGCTGAGAGGCGGAGGGTTGATGTACGCAGCTGTGGGCAAAGCACAGCCCAGATTTCTCAGCTGTTCTGGAAGCACAATAAGAGGTCATCTAGATAAGATCTAATGTAATCAAGACGTGGCCCAATGCATCATCCCAGAAGAATGACAAAATTTTATCTTGGCCTAATTTATAATCTTAGAAGAATTCATGATACCTAGATGGATAAGATTTCTTTTTCTTTTTAAAAAATTATTATTATTTGGCTTTCAGTCTGACTTGGGTGGAAAGGACCTGACTGTTGGCCAGAAAATGGATTGCCAGCTGATGGGAAGAGAAATACAAGAGTGATTGGGATTCCCCCCTAGCCACCAGTCCACTAAGACAAAATAAAGAGTGTGAAAGGAATAAAAGCTGAAATCTTCTTCCTTGTGAGAGGGCTCTCATTCGCTTTATTGAATAGCAACTTTAGGCCAGGTACTTTTCATAGGATATTCCACTTAATCCTCAAACAGTCTTATGATCTACTTCATAATTAATATTTTTTTATTCTTGCTCATGACTAATACTTTACAGTTAATAAGTTGAGACTCAGAAAAAATAAAGTAGCTTGCCTAAGGTGTCACAGCTGGTAAGCTGCAGTCTAATTTGAGTCTAGCTCTCCCTGGCTGCCCAGTGCTGTCTTCTGGTGCAATACCAATGCCGTGAACACTTCCACTTGACTTAAAAGACATGGAATACAAAACGAATGATTTTAGGAGCAAGCCATGGTCCCTGTACTCGTGGACATAATGACATCATCTGTCTCAGGGATGTGGGAAATTCTCAGTGAATTCCTGGAAAAGTTTCTCAGTGAGAAGGGGGAGTGTCATCTTGAACCCCTATAGAGGCTTTTATCCTTCTAGGAAAGGTTAAGACTTGATAATGTCCATAGTGTTTTAAACCCTAAGGAAGCTGCATTCAGCCCTCTAGGAATAGAGAATTTGTTAGAGAAGCTTTTCCAAAAGGATTGCAGATAGCTCATGAAACTCTCATTAGACACCTGGAAAATTAAGATGAATCCAAGATCAGGCATATTCTTAAGCCTTTAGACACTGCAGTCTTCCCTTTACAGGAAGGCTGCAAATGGGTGTTAAGAGAAGGGTGGATATAGCCCCTGGCACAGAATATTTTCCTATTTTATTTGGAAAAGTTACGATGGCCCATTGGGAAGTAGAACCTGTAGCAGGTGGAAGATCTTGAGGCTATTTGGTGACTTGAGAGAAGGCTCAGAGACAGTGTGGTCTGTTAAGAGATAAAGAAAAAACAGCTCACTTAGAGCTGGCCCTTGCTGACCAGTCTGTTTTGATGGATAACAGCTGTTTGAAAGCTTTAAAAATTACTAATGGGCTAGCATATATCACAAGACATGAGTATGCATTTTCTCCACAACACATGGTTACAGGAAATCTCACTTATTTGATTTTTCTAAATCAAATTGAATTTGTGTCTTTAAGAGCCACCTCCCAGGGCTGGTAATTCTGACCATCATTACTTGTCCATGGCGGGCTTCTCTACTTTTCCTAGGTTTGTATTAAGACCTTTCTATCTGTTATAGACTGAATGTCTTTTGCCCTCCCCCAAATTTATAGGTTGAAATCAACTCCCAAGGTGATGGTATTGGGAGGTGGGGCTTTTGGGAGGCGATTAGGTCATGAAGGTAGAGCCCTCATGAATGAAATCAGTGTTCTTTTATTTTTTTGGCCACACCACTTGGCATTCTGGATCTCAGTTCCCTGATGAGGGATTGGACCTGTGCCCCCTGTAGTGGAAGTGTGGAATCTTAACCACAGGACTGCCAGAAAGTCCCAGGGATTAGTGTGCTTATAAAGATACCCCAGAGAGCTCCCTTACCTCTTCTCCCAGACACAGCAAAAAGAACCAGGAAGCAGGACCTTATCAGACAATGAATCTGCTGGCACTTCGATCTTGGACATTCCAGCTTCCAAAACTTCGAGAAATAAATTTCTGTTGTTCAGTTGCCAGAATGACTAAGACACTACTCAAAGTGTGATCATCAGAAGCTTATTAGTAACACGGAATCGTGGGTCCCACCCCAGACCTGCTGAGTCAGAATTTGCATTTTAACAAGACATGAAGGCTATTTGTGTGCACATTACAGTTTGGGAAGCACTGATGTGAGAGTCTTGGAGGCCTGTCAGTCCTGACTATTTCTGGAAGGGTCACTGGTCTTTAGGTCTTCATGATTATTGCTGAATTACTTAGTGTCCAGTCTTTTGCGGTTGATTAGAAGCCAGGCATTTCTACTTTCACTGAGCCTCTAACGCTCCATCAGAGATCTTGCCGCCACCGGGGTCCTGGGTGGGCGGGTCCCCGCCACTCTCAAAGCACCAACATCCTTTTCTCCTCCCTCTGAGAACCATCACACCCCAGACCCTTGGGGCCAACAGTCTTCTCTTGCATCACAATTGCTGTTCCTGAGGAGGGAGGGAGGTGGTGCCAGGAGAGGCTACCTGTCAGCCACCCTTTCTTCCCTGTGAAACTCTGTGAAATGGGTCTCAGGTGTGGTTGGCCAGTGACCACCCCCCCCATCCCCCATATCCCATTCTAGCAGTGAACCAGAGCGAACCAGCGACCCACAGCTAATCCACAACATGGGGAAATATGGAAGGAAGCCAGTCCCAATTCAGCTTCAGGCTGGACCTGTGAAACTGGGGCCCCTATGAAATAATCCATAGGTTTTATGAGTGGGCCACTAAAACTTTCTCACAGCTTGGACCATGAGTGCATTTCCTGAATCAGTGTCAAGATATGCCAGCTAACACAGGGTTTCAATGCCATTTATAAGCTTCCCTCCTTCCAGAACAAACAAACAACTAAGAATCTCCCGGACATTTTAATTACTTATTGTGAAATGGCAACAGAAAATTTGAAATTAAGGCTGACTCAGGAAATTCAAAATCTGAGTCTTTTGAGGGGTAGGTAATTGATGTTCTGGGAAAAATAATTTGATTAGAACCTCTCATCCACTTTTATTGCCATTGAAAAGAACAAAACAGATGCTGTCACTGTAGCGTTTAACTGACTGAGCTTTTGAGAATTCATTCATTGCCACAAGGTAACACATCTTAAAGGAAAAGCAAAAACATGGCTACAAAAACGTAGCATGAAATAAGTTTCAGGAGAGATATTCATTCTGTTCCGGGTCTTAAAATTTTTTAATTAATGAATAGATATATTTTTGGCAAGCAAAGTGAGATTTTAAAAACCAGCTTGAGCCGAATGTCAGGTGAATTGTGCCCTTTGCCTGGGTCTAATCCCTACTGACCTTTTGTTCCCGTAATTAGAATCACTGCCCACATCACTATTAGCTAAGGAGACTTTAGAGTTGTTTTAAAATTGCTATTAAATTGGGTGCAATCAGATTCTCCTGTGAGCTCACAAAGTCTTCAGAGCCAGGATGAAGGCTGTTTCTCATTTAAACATTGTCAGGCTAAGAAGACCGATTGATTGCTCCTGAATTTTGCATATGTCAGCATAGTAGAAGCTTAGTCATGCAAATCCCTATTACTTAGCATGTCTGTAGCCCAGAAATACAGAGCTGTGTTGCCATATTTTATCTGTGTTTGTAGTTGAAAGCATGCCTTCTATT
The DNA here is from genome assembly GCF_027580195.1 of Bos mutus. Lineage (NCBI taxonomy): Eukaryota > Metazoa > Chordata > Mammalia > Artiodactyla > Bovidae > Bos > Bos mutus. The sequence continues at coordinate 10,620,375 of NC_091639.1, read as the reverse complement.
GTGTTTTTAAAGAACAGATGTCGGGACAATGTTTAAAGCACATAACCCGAGTATTGAAAAATGTTTTTTCTACTTTAAAAGAAAAAAAAAAAGAATCCACAATAATGAATTCAGTCTGCCAGTTTGTATTTTCAAGGAATATTTTAACTGTTGAGGGACTTTCCACGTCCCGTCCTTTAAATGTGCCCTTCAGATGCCAAGGAAGGCCAAAGCCATCTTGAACTAGTCGTTTCTTTTACTGACTCAGCAGGACCGCAACATACAAGTCAGTCTCTCAGGGGCTGAGAGTCTTTAGAACTTCAAGGGTCTGTGTTCCATTCTTATTTATTGAGCGAAACAATGCATGGGGGAAGAGTAATAGAAGCACTTACTTTGAAGACCTAGGTGAGGATGAACCAGAGGCAAGGGAGTGCTCAGGAGAAATCGGATGGAGGGTCAGTGAGGGCTGGAAGACAGTGGAAGGCCGAGGATGCACCATCTCTCTGGGGGACACGGTGGGTGGATTGGCAGGAACTGCAGGAGTTGTGGGTGGAACAGATGGTCCAGGGTCAGGAAGCAAGTTCTATTCTGTGTAGGGTTGCGATAAAGGGTATTCAAACAGGGAAATGAAGCAGGAGGCCGAGCATACCCGAGAGGAGGGTGTGTAAAGGTCAGGAGGCTGTTTGCCTACACCTGGCAGCAATTTGCAGCGATTGTCTGAATGCCACGCACAGAAAGATTGGAAGAGTTCCCAGCAAGGACAGGTGAGGTTCCTTACTTTATCTGAGATAGAGTTTCTGGCCGGGAAGAAGGTTACAGGCAGGGCAAGTGCAGTCAAAAGCATGGAGCTGGAATAGACTTTTGCAATGGACTAGAACAGTTCTCATTTTGGAGGTGAGGGGCTAAAGCTTCATTTAAAATGTAGGTTATTTAAGGTCCCAAAGCCTCAGCTTGTCTGTAAATTAAAAGGTTCCATTAGAAGGAACCTGCCAGGGGCTTCCCTGGTGACTCAGTGGTAAAGAATCTGCCTGCCAATGCAGGAGACATGGCTTCCATCCTTGATCCAGGAATATTCCAGATGCCGTGGAGCAACTAAGCCCATGTGCCACAACTATTGAGCATGTGCTCTAGAGCCTGGAAGCTGCAATGAACGAAGCCACTGCAATGAGAAGCCCTCATACCGCACTTAGAGAAAAGCCCGTGAAGCAACGAAGACCCAGCACAAAGTTAAAAAAAAGAGGAAACTGCCATATTGCTAACACGGCAGCAGGACACAGATCTTGTAACTGAGTAGGACCCCATGGGGCCTTCCCAGAACAGGGCTTCCCTCCTATCCTCTGCTCTAGCTCCTCTCTGAAGTATCCAGATAATAGTATTTGATGCACATTTCCTGGATTGTTTGACCAAAGGGAAAAAAAACCTCCCCTTCTCCAACAAACGGAAGACGTTAACTACTTGAGGACCAAGAGCATACAGCCCCAGGCCTCCTGGAGCCTAAGGCCTGATAATGTTACCCCCTGTGACACCATTCTGTTACTTCTCCATCAGGCTGTCAGAGAACAAGTTGATTACAGACCCTGCGACACCTCCTCCACCAAAACCTGGCTTTTCAAAGTGCTTGGCTGAACCCCTTCAGGGAGCTCTCGGGGCTTTGAAGGACATGAGCAACAGTCTCCTTGCATGGCCCTGCAATAAACCTTTCTCTGCTCCAAAATCCGGTGTTTTAGTTTGTTTGGCTTGACTGTGCATCTGGCGTACGAATGGATGGTCATCTCTCCACTGCCCTGTATCCGCATCTAACCTCTCTTAGAACTGCTTTGCAAATTAGCACTTTTCCATATCAGGCGTCTGGAAGACAGACAAGATACGGTCTAAAAGCCATGATGCTATGAAGAAGCAACAAGCTAATAATTTTAGAGAAAGACTTTCCAAATTATCTGGCTAGTGAGTGGCTGTCTGGTTTGGGAGAGGACTTACTCAGAGGAGCAAACACGAGCCTGGTGCTGGAACCAGATGCCTGTGCCCGTCATTCTTTGAGTAGCAGCCCCTGTGGGATGCACACGAGAGCCGGGCCATGGGATTCCTTGATCCAGAAAACAAACAGCAAGGGCTTCATGAAGAACCTTTTTTGTACCTGTTGACGCCGGAGTCGAGTGAGTGATTTCAGGGCGTCTAAATGAACCTCTGACTGTGTAGAGACTTGTTTCAAGACCAAGCTTCACAGGGGCAAGAGGGGCAGCAAGGTGTGAGAACGAATGGGCAGCAGGCACTGTGCCTGCTGGACGGCAGCGCCCGCTGGATGCCAGCGCCATCTTGTTTTTCATGGGATTTCTTCACTCATTCAGCGCAAAGGATACAATGTCTGCAGCATCTTCTGAACCTGGAGGGATGGGGGGCATTCAAGGTAGGTCCCTGCCCTTAAGAAACTTATGCTCTATAGAGAATCCCAAGACTTAGATTTGAAGCACTCGGGAAATAATTACAAGGTAGCTCACAATTTCTCCTCCTCTGAGGTAAAAGATCAAAAGGGCTGTGTTACAACGGGTCATCGTGTTGGTGCCTGTCTCAGTTGCCCAAGTACTCCGGAGGCATTTGGACTGGAGGGGAAGGGGGGCCAGGACTCGGTCCTGGTGGCTCTTGGCTTTCTCACTCTCACCCCAGGCTCTGTCTCCTCACCTGGAGCCTGGGAATTAAAGCTCCGGCTCTGACTCACCAGGATGTCATAAAGATTGGCGAGACAAGACCCGGTTCATCCAGCACCTTACACCCTTTAACAGAAAGGCACCTCTAGAGATGAATACAGGGTGGTATTGCTGATGATAGCAGTTTCGCTTTGCATTTCCATATGCTGGACAGCCTAATCTACCCTGTCTAAACACGGAAATCCCATAACTCTGCCCAACTCATCACTCCATTAATCCACTTAACCCCTGGCCAATACATGATCTAAATATTTAATCTTGTCTGTTTGTTATCTGTGTTTATTCCATGTGAATTCATGGTCTGAATCTCCTCTCTGTTTATCCATTTCGATGGAATCTAACTTCAACTAGGAGAACCCCAAGGAGGGGAGGGAGAGTGTCTTGTCCATTTCTTTTTTTTTCCCCCTGGCACCCAGTATTGAACTTGGCATATAGTAGGAGCCTACCAATTGTTTGATGTTGAAGGGCAAGAAGTTCTCAGAGTAATTGTTCTTTTTTTGGCATCTGCAGAGAGATGCTTTATTGCTGCCATGGAAGAATCTTACTGCTTCAATCACCTGTAACAGTCTCTGGCACATAGTGAGAATTTATTTTATTAGTATTTTTTTTTTTTTACATAGTGAGAATTTAATGAGAAGTTGGATGAATGATCTTTGATCATGCCTGGACAGGTGTGTGTGTTATAAGTTACTTCATTCATGTATGACACTTTACGACCCCATGGACCATAGCCCCCAGGCTCCTCTGTCCATGGGATTTTCCATTCAAGAATACTGGAGTGGGTTGCCATGCCCTTCTCCAGGGGATCTTCTCGACCCAGGGATCAAACCCAAATAAATCTCCTGCATTGCAGGCAGATTTTTTACCTGCTAGCCATCAGGGATATGAGTCAAGTATAAGAAAAGAGGATTGCTCTATAAGGCAGGAGACCTGGAAATTGTTCTTGGTTTTTGTAATAAGCTGGTCTATGAGGTTGGTCAAGTTCTTTAAAGGTCCCAGGCCTCAGTGTTCTCATCTGTCACATGGACAGATCAGATTAGGTGACCTCTAAACTGCCTTGACTCTTACGCTCTATCTGGGTCTGGGAGTCGCTCTGGGTGAGGCATGGGGGTGGGGGGTCACCACCTGTGGAATGAGCATTTCTTCCCACCATTGGGACTCAGGGATCAGGGACATGGGCAGGGAAACGGGGTGCCTGCTCCCCTCTGAGCCTCCTCCTGACTCTCTTGGTCTGTCCCTTGCAGCCTGGGCTCGGGGTGGGATGCCAGACATCTGCTCATTCCATCTGCATCAGCTCATGTTTATACAGCGCCCCTGGATGCCTGGGCCTGGAGTCACCTGGGGGAGGGCCTGTGCGGGGGGTGGGGGGGGTCTTGATTACGCCAAAGTCTCCATATGGGCTGTGTTGCTTCCCCGCAAAACCCAAGCACGTGGGAGGTAGGAGGAGGGTGAAGCAGATCCCAATTTATTGCTCCGTCATGTTTATTTTCACTCTTGGCTGGTTTAGGGCATTTTTCTTAATGTATTAGGGTCACAGTTTTATCGACTTCAAGGCTGCTTGAAAGCTGTGTGTATGTGGAGAGAGAAAGAGAGAGAGGAGGAGGGAGGGAGAAAGACAGGGTCTGTTAAGAATTTCTCTCTTTCTTCCTCATCAGTTTTTTCCAGTAACATTTCGATTTTTAGCCTAAATAATTAGCCATCCTAGCTAAATGTGATTCCCTTCTCACAGCTCACTACACCTGTCACCATTCTGTTATGATTAGTTTAATTTGCCTAGATCAAAAATCAGGATGTGATTTAACTACTTTTAAAGAGGGTCCCCGGAGAAGGCAATGGCACCCCACTCCAGTACTTTTGCCTAGAAAATCCCATGGACGGAGGAGCCTGGTAGGCTGCAGTCCATGGGGTCGCACAGAGTCGGACACGACTGAGCAACTTCACTTTCACTTTTCACTTTCATGCATTGGAGAAGGAAATGGCAACCCACTCCAGTGTTCTTACCTGGAGAATCCCAGGGACGGGGGAGCCTGGTGGGCTGCCGTCTATGGGGTCGCACAGAGTCGGACATGACTGAAGTGACTTAGCAGCAGCAGCAAAGAGGGTCCCTCTAAATTATAATGGAAAAGAATTAAAAAAAAAAGAATATAGACATATACTTATGTATAAATATAACTGAATCACTTCTGAAACTAACACAATATTATAAGTCAGCTATGAAAGTGAAAGTGTTAGTTCTCAGTAGCATCCGACTCTTTGAGACCCCATGGACTATAGCCCACCAGGCTCCTCTGTCCTTGGGATTTTGCGAGAATACTGGAGTGGGTTGCCATTTCCTTCTCCAGGGGATCTTCCTGACCCAGGGGATCTTCCTGACCCAGGGATAAAACCCAGATCTCCTGCATTGCAGGCAGATTCTTTACATCTGAGGCACCAGGGAAGCCCCGAATCAACTATAATTAAAAAAAAAAAAAAGGCCTCCCTCACCTTCTATTTCCCTTATGAATCTACACTGTTGAATTCCTCTTTTATAATAAAAGTACCAAATCCCATTTGTTAAGCACTGTGCCAGGTCCCACATTGAGTAGTTAACATAATGATGTAGGAAATCTCTCCATTTTACAGATGAGATTAATGTTCAGAAGTTAATTGGGATTGAAACACAGATTTGCTGGACTTGTTCTTTTCCTGTAAATTGAGTCCTAAGAAAATAGGATTTTAAGCATGTCTTGAAGAGCCACCAGCAGGGTGAAAATGTACATGAGTTGAGAGTGGCAAGGTGGGCAGGCGGATTTAGGGCTCTTAGGCGTGACGGCAGCAAAAAGGAAGAGAAGACTACATTCAGAGGGGTTTTAATGCTCCCTTGTTTTTTCCTGGGCTATCTCCCGTGGTTGCAGTGTCAACTTTATGTCTGGGAAAATGACGGTTATCACTGTTGCTGCCCTGATACACGTTTCAACACGGGGAATCTTCCCCTCTGGAGGTGCAACTTCTGATGGTGTTTTAGTTCACTTGCCCAGTGTTAGGCCCTGGGCTGGTGCCAGTGGTTGCAAAGGTAAGACCCACTCTCTCCCCTCCAGACCCTCACAGTTGAGCTCCTCAAGGTTTCTCAACACCCAGCTGGGCTGAGAACATGGTGCCCAGCCATGGGTATGTGGTCCCTCTGGTCCTACCTCAATCTTGGGCTATGCAAGAGCCGTAACCTAGTTCTCTTTCTAAGCTCAGGATCCTGCAATGACCCAGATTCCACTAAGTGAGTGATTACAAGTTTAGCCAGATTTGAGCACTGACAGTGTCAACAGCAGAGCAATGATTACTTTTTTGAATATGTGTCCCATTCAATGGCCATTCAGTAGTAACTTGTTCTACAGCCCCTGACAATGTTTTCTGTATTAAGTTATGCTCTGGGGGGAGAGACCCATGCCAAGGGATGGCCAGGTATTTAAAAAAAAAAAAAAATCATTTTTTGATGGCTATGGAAAAGATGTCAAAAAAATTTCCTAAATCTTCAACTGTTTTCCTGATTTTTTTTTTTTTTTTTGCTACTGACATTTTTCCTCTGACCTCTTGGAAATAGCAGGAAAGGAAAGGAATGTTAGAATAGCAATTTGAGGGTGATAGAGGTGTGACTACGTGTATAGCTGGGGAACACAATGGGCACTTAAATTAGAAATAATTCTGAGGGGATTTCCCTGGCAGTCCTGTGGCTAAGACTCTGTGCTCCCAATGCAGGGGTCTGGGTTTGACCCTAGTCAAGGAACTAGATCCCACATGCTGCCACCAAGACCCAGTGCAGGCAAAGAAAATTAAATTAAAAAAAAGAAAAATAATTCTGAAACATTGGCCCAAATTTTTCCTAACTTGTAAGAGTCTGGTTTTTTTTTTTAACAGTTGAATTTCTTCAAGAAAGGTGAGACTGATTGAACTTTTTTAAAAGATTTTTTGTTGTAGACCATTTTTAAAGTCTTTATTGAAATTGTTACAATATTGCTTCTGTTTTCTATAATTTGATTTTTTGGCCATGAGTCATGTGGGATCATAGCTCCCTGACCAGGGATCTAACCCACACCTTGGAAGGCAAAGTTGTGACCCCTGGACCTCTGGAGAAATCCCTGATTGAACTTTTGGTTAAAGAGTAAGGAAAATTGTTGCATCATTCCTATATATAAGCATGTGGAGAATGGTTCCCTATGACTGTATCAAGAACTGGTTCTAAGACGTTGGGTAGGAAATTTATCTGAACTCTATTTAGATGTTTGTTTTGGTTTTCTGTGTGGATGGTTCTGGGGACAAGTTGGCCAAGGGAAACTGACCATCTTTATTCCTATACAGAGGATGCTAAGAGACCATGCAGAAGCTCCTCTAAAGCAGGAATGGGGCACACGGCCTAATGAGAGCAGAGACTGGGAGTTCACTTAAGACGTGTAGATTAAGGAGCTGCTCTGTGCCGGACGCGATAGGTTCTTGACAAATTGTTTGGTCAAATGACACATTTCCCACCTCAGGGCTTCCAATCTGTTCATCGATGGGAGGTGATTTTATTTATCCTAAAAAATTAGTTGTCAGTTCAGTTCAGTTCAGTTGCTCAGTCCTGTCCGACACTTTGCGACCCCATGGACTGCAGGATGACAGGCTTCCCTGTCCATCACCAATTCCGGGAGCTTGCTCAAACTCATGTCTATTGAGTCGGTTCAATTTGATTATAACTCCAATGGTGATAACACGTAAAGAGGGAAGATATTTAACCTCGAGTCTCTTTATTTTCTAAAATCCAGAGTTTAATATTGGTTTTTTAAAAAAAATCACCTACAAAACATTTTTTTTCCCTCCCTTACAACTGTGAAGAGCACCCAGGAGTTAACTCAGCTGCAATCAGGGAGTAAATGGTCCTGCATGCAGCTTTCGTGATTGTAACTGTACAAAGATGGAGCTGGTAACATGACAGATGTGAACAGGTACAGATAGAAGAATACTTTTGTTGTATCAAATGTGCTATTTTAAATTTTTTAATTTTTTGAAATTAAAATATAATTTACTTATATTGGTTTCAAGTATACAATATAGTAATTTGATATTTTTGTACTAGGTTTACCAAAAAGTTTGTTTGTAGTTTTCAGTAGATGTTATAGAAAAACCCAAACAAACTTTTTGGCTAACCCAATATATTATGAAATGGTCATCAATGGAATGCACTATTTTATTTTCAAAACATGAAATGGCAATTCTCACAAGAACTTCTAAACAGAAAGCCATTTTTGAATCTACCATATGATTCTAATGTTGCGTTTTTATGAAAAAATGTTTTAACAGGTGTCAACTGCAAAGCCGGATGTATTACGATGAGGACCCTCTTTTGATAGGAGAGCTTTTTTTTGTTTCTTTCAAAGGGGGTTGTTGGATGGTCAGAGAGGGGCACAGGCTGATAGATGTTTCTAGTAGGGCTGGAGGATTATACCCCACTGCTCACACCTCACTTTAGTTAAAAGTAGCTGTGGTTCACTGTTTACAGAAGCCAAGACATGGAGCAACCTAAATGTCCATTGACTGATGAATGGATAAATAAGATGTATGTATATACAATGGAATATTACTCAGTCATGAAAAAGAATGAAATGATGCCATTCACAGCAACAGGGATGGGCCTAGAGATTATCACATTAAGTGAAGAAAGTCAGACAGAGGAAGACAAATATCATATGATACCACTTATATGTGGAATCTAACAAAAATGATACAAATGAACTTATTTATGAAACAGAAATAGACTCACAGACATAGAAAACAAACTTACGGTTACCAAAGGAGATATTGAAGGAGTGGGGGAAGGATAAATCAGGAGTTTGGCATTAACATATGCACAGTACCATATATAAAAGAGACAAAGAGCAAGGACCCACTGTAGAGCACAGGGAACTATATTCAGTGTGTTATAATAACCTACAGTGGAAAAGCAACTGGGAATGTTTATATATGTATGTATATCTACACAACTGAATCGCTTTGCCCTACCCTTGAAACTAACACAAAATTGTAAATTAACTATACGTCAATAAAAAAAAGTCGTGGATATGGACAAGCGAGCTGGACTTGAAGAATAATGCGTTGTATGCTAACATAACAGCCAGTATTTCCATGGCAATTTTGCTTCCATGTACATTATGACATTTAATCCTTTTCACAATGTTGTGGATATTATTCTTTAGAAATGAGGAAAGTGACTTGACTCAGTAGGAATCTGCAAGTGAAATAGCTGATATTTAAAATCAAGTCTCTGATACCAAATCCTACTCTTTTCCACAGTTTCCTGTTGGTTGGGGTTTATATACTACATAATATTTGGCCAGCAATTTCCTGGGTTAAATTGACATGGTTAGCTTTTATGGGTTGCAAAGTAATATAATATTTCTTTCACATGATATGTTTTAAGTAAATATTTTAGATCTTTTTCATATACTTATTTTATATTATCTTTCAAGGTAAATATTAATGTAATAGTACCTTATAACTTGAACAAAGCTTTTAATTTATAGTATCCCTAAAATCAATTGTAAACATTCTCAATGGAGTGAATTTTTAATGCATTTTGCAACTTGAGAATCTGTGATTGAATATATAGATAACACTCTGAAGGTGAAGAGTGGAAATAGAAAACATGAATCTTGAGTACCTAATTCCATGTGAGAAAGTATCCATTTGGCAGACTTACAAGAGATTTTCTGTGGTTTAACTTCAATTTGAATACAGATTTAGCAAGTGATGGATTTAGGGGTTATAGCTGGAGTTCTTGAGAAAACTTGACATCATTGTAGTAACATCCTTCTTGGATATAGATGTCTCCAGGGAACTGATACATATTATCTCACCTCTCCCCAAGTCATCTTTGAGTGCTGGATATTCTCTTCGTGTCACTTATTACCATCATTATGACAATGACGGTGTTAAGGAGAAACTGAGGCCCTGAACTAAGAGGTGAGGTGCTGGGGCCGCACAGGTAGAGGAGGCTCCTGGCGCATCCTCTGGGTGGGGATGTTTAGGGCTTAGCTGGGAGATAACGTAAGCACTAAAGTCTTAAGAGATAAAGATAGCCCAGAGTAATGGCCCTCAGACTTTTATGAGGGTGAGGACCCCTTGTTAATATCAAAGAATTTAATGAGCCTCATGTGACAGTCATTATACTTTTAATTATCTTATTGCTGGATACTACTTGGGATTGCAAACCTCCTTGCAATTATCCCCTTGGCCTACAGAGTAGGGGTCACTGGAGAAGAGCAGGGGACCCTGGCTCTTTGGTGTCCCAATAAGTGCTAATACTCCAAAGATTCTTGCTTTCAACTGCCTCCCTTTGCTTTTCCTACCTTCTTTGCTCTGAGAGTCTGGAATGAAAACCATGAGAGTGAGTTCTCTAAGCAAACCTCCTATTATAAGGATTTCTCTGGCTCAGTGGTAAAGAAGCTGCTTGCAATGGAAGAGACCTGGGTTCAACCCCTAGGTAGGGAAGATCCCCTGGAGGAGGAAATGGTTGTAATCCACTCCAGTATTCTTGCCTGGAAAATCCCAAGGTCAAGGGATCCTGGAACGCTACAGTCCACGGGGTCACAAAGAATCAGACACGACTGGGTACCTAACTCTTATTATGTAGATCTGGACTCACCTCCAAGAAAACTCCAGTGGGTCCGTCACACCAGACATCCATTTACTCTTCAGGAAAGTTTCTGGTGAGAGATTTCTGACTGATGGATTTGTTCTCTGTATTACTGAACTTTGAAGTAATCATCGGGAAGCTCTCTCTCGCCAATTTACCTTTTGGAATAAATCGTGCAGAAAGATGAGTTTCTGGACCAGGGAACAAATTCTCTTCCTCCCTCTTACCTGTATTTTCTAAATTTTCCATACTCGTGTGTATTATTTTGTATAATAAAAATGAGTGTGAAAGCTTGCCCACTTCGATTTCCTTACTGGGGACTCCGTTTTCCTTTCTTCCTGCCATCCTTGGTCTTCTTTGCTGACGCTCATAGAAGCAAGCATGCTACTAATTACGATGTTTGTGTAAGACCACAGTGGCCTGGAGAAGGCTTGTGTGCCCTTAGGGTGCGCTTGCCTCTCACGGGGCAAGACTGTAGAACATGTTTGTGGGTTGGTGGATGTTTTGGAAACTGTCTACCAAACGGATGTGTATTGTATATAACAACAATAATTTTCCAGGCAGGGCTTTTCGTTGCTGTTATTGTTATCATCTGTCAAGCTCAGTAGTGGCCCAGCGTGGGCTCTGCGATGATCAGAGTGGTTGACAATTGGGACAGAATAGGGAACGGCTCACCTCTGAGGTACCGGCTCTGTGGGAGGCTGGGGGTTTGTGTGGCACTAACATCGTCGGAAGTGAAATTTCCCCCACGTGATATAGATTCTCTATGGAGCAAGGCTGGTTTCTTCGCTTTGAAGGAGAAATTATGCTGTTTATTCTTGCATTGTTTATCAGCCCTGCATGACCTGATTTCCATCACCCAGAATATAGACACTTCGTGTCTTAAGTTCTCTGGCTGAGGAGTCACCCAGTCCCGAAATAAACATTATTTCACGTGAGTGTTATTTTCTTTGATTTATGCTGCCTCCGAGCAGATCACAGAGGGAGAGAGAAGGAAAGGCTGGTAAAAGGACTGCAGAGGCTAAGTTCCATATCCTGTGGGATTTTTCTAACGGGTCTTGGAGTTCACTGCATTGTCTGGTTTCTTTATGAGGAAGACTTCTAATCTCAAGAGAGGCTAGAGCCAGAGAACGCTTCCAAGTGTCGGACACTCGTATCTAACCTGAGTCATAATCATGATCCCTTCACAATCTGACCTGGGTCTCGCTGGCTTGAGGGTCGAGGGTAAATTCTGCTGCCTCAGTTGTCTTGCTCACCCCGCAGTGCTACCTCCTGGCCAGTCTCCATCCCCCTGTATCTCTGGGGGCGCCTCACCTGTAATCTCTGGTGGTGTCTGCTTTCTGAGCATCACTACCTCCAGGGTTGCTGTCTTGCTGTGACTGCCAGGGTCAGGTCGGGCCACCTCGGGCTGGTCCCCTGGAACCTCAGCAATCTCTTGCTGCTGCTGCTCTCCTGCGCCACTGTGTCATACCATCGCCTAGAATCTTCGGGGCTTTGGCCGTTGGCTAGTTCTCTCTCTTCCCGTGGACGTCTGCTCGTCCTCAAGTTTGCCACTTTACCTGCATGGCCCGGGAGGCTGCAGCTCGAAGTTCCTAGGGTCATTGCCATGCTCAACGCACCCCAGCCTCTAGGTGTGTCCCTGGAACGCGGCCAACTCTCGGAAGGTGAGAGGGCGCGATAGTTAAGGCACAGGTGCCAGGGTCACTGACCAGGTTCCAGTCCCAGCTCTGCTTCCCTACTAGCTGTGTGACTTCGAGAAGTATAATCTCTGTGCATTTCCTCAGCTATAAAGTGAGAATGGCACTTTTTCCTCTGCCTCCCAGGGCTATAGGGAGGATTAAATGGCTACACAGAGGTCCAGCACTGAGAATGGTGCTCGGCTCACGGTGTGAAGGGGCTTCCCAAGTGATGCTAGTGATAAAGGATCTGTCTCCAATGCAGGAGACACAAGAGACAAGGCTTCCCAAGTGATGCTAGTGATAAACGATCTGTCTCCAATGCAGGAGACATAAGAGACAAAGCTTCAGTCCCTAGGTCGGAAAGATCCCCTGGAGGAAGGCCTGGCAACCCACTGCAGTGCTCTTGCCTGGGAAATCCCACTGCCAGAGAAGCCTGGTGGGCTACGGTCCATGGGGTTGCAAAGAATCGGACATGGCTGAAGCGACTGAGCGTGCACGCGTGGTTGAAACGTGGGAGACATTTACAGCGGTTACTTTTCTGCCGTGTCCGTTTCATTGAACGCTTTCTCGTCCAGCTCCAGGTTTGCAGTGATTCTTCCTGTCTCCCCAGTACAGAAGTGACCTTCCTTTTCTTTGTTTTCTTTGCTGCGCTCCCACTGCAGTGGGGCCAGGGCTCTGACGGCACAGCGCTTCAAAGCCTATCCTCCCCAGGTCAGCCTGTCCAGGATGGTCACCGCCAGCCACACATGGCCACGAGCACTTGAAATGTGGCCACTCTGACGTGAGCTGGGCCGTGAGTATAAAACACGCCTGGGAACGTCAAAGGGAAGCCTGAGACGAAGAATGTACAGTTCTCTATTGGTAATTATGTTGATTCCGTGTTGAAATGATAAGTGTTAAATATACTGAGTCCAAAGATACATATTATTAAAATTAATTTCCCCTCTTCTTTTATTTTAATTTTTTACTTATTTATTTTGGCTTGTGTGATCTTAGTTCCCTGACCAGGGATTGAACGTGGACCCTTGGCAGTGAGACGGCAGAGTCCTCACCACTGGTCTGTCAAGGAATTTCCTCCCCTGTTTCTTTTAAAATATTTTAACTTGGCTACTAGAAATAGGGGCTTCCCTGGTGGTGCAGTGGTAAAGAATCTACCTGCCAATGCAGGAATGACTTGGGTTTGATTCCTAATTCAGGAAGATCCCCTGGAGAAGGAGATGGCAACCCACTCCAGTACTTTTGCCTGGGAAATCCCGTGGACAGAGGAGCCTGGTGGGCTGTAGTCCTTGGGGTTGCGAAGAGTTGGACACAACTGAGCGCACGCGTGCACACACACACACACACACACGAAATAAGTTTCTGCTGTGGTAAAATATATACAAGATACCATTTACCATTTTAATCATTTTTAAGTTCAATGGCATTCAGTCCATTCATTTTGTTAAGGAAGCATTGCTTCCACCTCGAGCACCTTTTCATCTTTCCAAACTGAAACTGTACCCATTAGACACTCATGCCCCCTTTCCCCTTCCCCCTAGCTCCTGTCCCCACCATTCCACTCTCTGTCTCTAATAAGTTGGTATTCTTGGTACCTCAGGTGAGTGGACTCTTGCAATATATTTGCCTTTTGTGATTGAATTATTTTACTTAGCATAGTGTCTTCAGGGTTCAGTTATGTCTTCTCATGCATCAGAATTTCTTTTTTAAGGCTGAATAGTATTCCACTCTGTGTGTCTGTAAGATCACATTTTGTTTTTCCATCGATACTGGGTTGTTCCCACTTTTCAACAATGGTGACTAATGTAGAGGAGTGTAAATTTCACACACAGTGTACTTTGCACTTCTACCCAGCAGCACTGTGCTAGGGTGTTTCTAAATTGCCGAGCCGTGGCATGGAGTGGCTTCCAGTAAAGGCTTGGAAGCACTGCCCTGGGCTGCCCCTCCAGCGCCTGCCTTCCTCCTCCCTGCCCCCCAGGGCTCCTGCCTTTCTCTGCTCTCAGGCCTTTTCCTTGTGTCAGCCTTTGGCTGCCCCCGACCTTGGTTACTGTGGAAATTCGTCTCAAGAAGCTCTTTGCTGTTTTTAGTCATTAAGTTGTGTCCAACTCTTTTGTGACCCCATGGATCCCTGGATCTCTACTAAAGTTCTTGTAAGGCACTGGTTTGGGGTAAAGGGTGGATTTGATCTTCTTTTCAGAGTTGGAGACCCTGGCCGCGACTCTGACCTGGCTGCGGCAGGGCAGTATTTGGGTGTGAGGTAGGGCTAAGGAGACAGAGCTGGAAGATGGAAGACTTTCTCCGGGTGCGTGGTCCCCGACCCCAGACTTGGAGGAAGACCTTTTTAGTGGACTATTTGCCCTGAGAAATTTTCCATTTTATTTTTTTTACGTAAAGCGGTGTTACCTTGGGCTAAGTTTCTTTGGTGTCTGAAAATGCTTCATAAGCCGCTTTGGTCACAATTAAATGTGGTCCAGAGCTATGTGGGGAGCACACAATCATTTCTGTCCGATGTACGGATGAGGACTGACCCAGCCTCTCAGCTTAGCAAGCCCTCTGTGGTTTCAGGGATGTCCAGTCTTTTTTAGACACATACGCACTGTCCTCTCGTTTCTAATATGGATGAAGAACATTTCTGATGTGGATGAAGAGGTGGAGTCTGACTCAGCACACTTCTCTTTCACTGTGTATTTCTCTTTGGTTTTTGAACTTTTCAAATATTTGGATGTTCACTCTTCATATCCGTATATCTGTGTTCTATCTTCAAACTGAGCAACACATTAGTAAAATTAATTTCATTGTTTTTACAAAGACAATAGAACAAAGTGGAAATTCCCTGGCCATCCCATGGTTAGGGTTTTGCACTTCCAAGTCGGGGTTGGGGGTGGGGAGTGGGGCATGGGTTCTATCCCTGGTCAGGGAACTAAGATCCCACAGGCTGCATGTCCAAAAAAAGAAAAGAAAACAGAATAAAGTAAAGCAAATGATTTCTGCTTTTTTCCTGGACCTCAGAGGTCACTTTCTGGGCTGCAGGTACCTTGCTTTGGAGTCATATATACTTTTAAAAGTGTAAGATGCCAAATCCTAAGAGTGTAAGTAATTTGTTCTGCTCTTATTAGTGGCAGGTCAAAATGATGACTACAGCTGAAACTATCCATTTACCGGAACCAAAACCTACAACAAAGTATTAGAAATATTGTAAAACCTGTATGAGTTCTCCAAAGCTGTTTTTCCCCCCTAGACGAGTATTACACTGGTAAAGTGACAAGATATTGATTACATACATTGCTTTCATTGTATTTCCCCAGGTAGACCACTCATTTACTGTCAATAGTCATCACCCCTGGGAATTCCCTGGTAGTCCAAGGGTTAGGACTCCAGGCTTTCACCGCTGACAGCACAGGTTCAATCCCTGACCGGGGAGCATCAATCCCTGACCGGGGAGTGACAATCCCTGCCACAAGCCCTGCTGTGCAGCCTAAATAAATAAATAATATAAACTTTAGACATCTTTTTTTTTTTTAATTACCATCCCTGTGTAAAACTTTCAGGCTGGCGATGTTACCTACAATAAGACACAGAGAATATTCTTGCAGACTCTGATGGCAAACACAGAAAGCATGGACCAAGGTGGTGAGATCAAGGCAGGTCGGTTACTCGCAAGAGATTGGCTACATCATCCCCACAGAGAAGAAAAATATTCAGACCTCAGTATGCGTGTCTATCTGACATTAATTATTTGTGCTTTTAGAAAAATGATATGACTCATCTATGAATTTTTCAGATTTTGGAAGTTTCTAGATGCAGCCCTCAGCAGGCAGTCTGCCCCAGACCTGGCCAGGGATCTGCTTAGATGGCGAGTTACGCGAGTGGAAGTGGTCTTTCTCGGCGGCTCCCCACACCCCGCTCCTTGGTGTTGGGAGGATTAGCGTAATTAGAGCCTGCGCTTGTGCAGCACTTTGGCATTCCTAGATGAAAACTGCTAGATGAGCGTAAAATTTTATAACTGTAATGGAATCCAAGCAAATAGCATCGTAATAAATGGGTCTTGCTGCTGATACTGCATTTAAGAGTCTCCTCTTTATTATCTCATGTTTACTATATGTGATGAACTGAGGTGATTAATAACAATGATAATAATTACTCCTACAGCATTTTATGCTTTCAGAGGGCTTTGCAACTGGTTCATTATGTAATCTTTAATCTCCACAGTGGCTCCTGGGCTATGTCAGTTGCGCTTGTTTGTTTAAACGTTTTCATAGAAAGGGAGACATTGGAGAAACAGCGAGGGGGGTGAAGTTTTCAAGTTCCTGGAGCACGGCAGTGTGGAAGGTGAAGATGGATAATGAGTTGGAAAGGAGGCTGAGGTGGGAGGTGGGAGAAGAAAGGTCCAGGTAACAGTGGGTACTGCGAGGGGCTGGGTGGCAGATGGCGATGCCTGGGGTGTGATGAACTGAAGCAGGAGTATTTGAGAAGCTAAATTGAAGGACAACTTGGTCCAGAATTTGGGGATTGAGGTCTCCACCCTAAGGGCCCCTCTGTCAGGGCCTGGGTGCTCTAGTGAAATTTCTGTGGTCGCTTGTGTTCACTCAGCTGGTCCGTAACACCTGGTCAAGGTTGCTCAAGGGGAGGAGGGCTTTATGTGGCAGCTAATTGGGTGCTATGAGGAACGGACCCCCAAACTGTAGTGTCAGCAACTGAGCACAGCCTAATCAGCTGCTTGGAATGCCCACTTGGGGATCGGCTCTCGGTAAGCCGGCGCTCCAGGTATTTGCAAGACGAGCAGTGTGTCAATTACTCCGTGGATGGCCAGATTTATGTGCTTTTTGGCAGTGCTGCTGAGCTATTAATCATGTCTCAGAAACAGGCCCCATGTAAACCACAAGCAAATGGCACGTCTCGTGGACCATCCTGGCAAAACAACGTCGTGTTTCCCCCTGTATCTTCTGCTGACGTCGAAGGGGCTGGCAGTGAGGATGGATGCACAGAGGTGGAGAGCAATAATCCACCACCACCTACCTTCTCCCCCTCTTTTCAAAAATAAAGTCCAAGCCATGTTCTCTGAGCCAAGGAGACCAGATTCCTTCTCAGCCTCTTGAAATGGCATATTTCACATAAAAATGCACCCATTACACCATTTTCTTTTAATAAGTTAGAGTTTCACGGCTTTCCTTTATTTTTAGTACATTGCCGTTTACGTCGGCCAGACATGTAGATTTCTTATTCCTTGGTAAGCTACGCATATCTCAATACATCTAATGTCATAATTAAATGTCATCAGGCTAATGTGTATGAGTGTTTTGAGCTTTATCGCTAATTGCTGTGTTAGCATGAATTAGACAGAGAAGTAATTAGAAGCCCCGATGTAGCTGTGTCATGCGGTGCAGTTTCTGGGACAGCCTGTGTGTGTGTGTGTGTGTGTGCGCGCGCACGCATGTACACGTGTGTGTGAACTGTTCTCCCCTCTTCCCCCGAATTTCTGATCCCCTCAATGCTAGTCTCGCCCGTTGCAGAAGTCTCTGAAACCAGAATAGAAGCCATTGTCTCCAGGAGGGGTTCCACGTGTCTTGAAATAAGCAATTTTCTGTAATCAGTCACCAGGGAAAGCTTCACTCTGAGAAGCAGAATTAATAGGAGACAGGTTTTAGGGTTTCAAGAAAGCACGTTTATCTTCAGGACAGATGAGTTGGGACCGAGGTGTGTGTGTGTGTGTGTGGTGAGAGGGGCTGGGTTTGTGCAAAGGAGAAAATAGGACGACACTTGTTTGCAGTTTGAGACCTTCCCCAATCTTCCTACTTTCATCCAACCCTTAAAGACACATCTTGCTGACATGTGACAGATGAACATTTCTTCTGCTTCTTTCCCTCTGCCCCTCATTCCTTCTTGGTTTTGTACTAAACAGGAGTAATCACATTCTGGCTTCTGGCTTCTCTGGCTCTGGGCAGGGTGGCGGGTGAGGAGGGGGCATTGGGGGGTGGGTGAGTGGGGAGGAGGAGACAGTGGAGGGGGGGAGGGGGAAAAGTGGGAGAGGTGTGAGGGTTGGGGTGGGCGGTGTGGGGAGTAAGGAGCGAAGGACAGTGGAGGGGGGTGCAGGGGGAA
This sequence comes from Bos mutus, assembly GCF_027580195.1. Classification (NCBI taxonomy): domain Eukaryota; kingdom Metazoa; phylum Chordata; class Mammalia; order Artiodactyla; family Bovidae; genus Bos; species Bos mutus. Next base: position 10,602,283 of record NC_091639.1, on the reverse strand, counting down.
GGGATGCTAAGGACGCGAGGCCAGGCCTCCATCACTCAGGCCCTGGGATCCAGGAGAGCCCCCGGCCCCCTGTCCCCCTCCGCCCAGCGCCTCTGCAGCGCCTCTCCACCCCTGGACCCCTTCTCTTGGCAGGGTGTGACTGTCCACTGTGGAGCTGGCAAGACAGTGTCAGAGCCTCAGGGAAAAGTCCATCTTGGGATAACCTTTATCTGCCAGAGAGCCCCTTACCACCTGCTTGATAGGCGAATTTAATTCACTGCTGCTGGGGTGATAGGGAATCTCAGAGAGAGAGAGAGAGAAAGCAAGCGAGTCCTTCACTGTACTGAGTTCCCCAGAGGCTATTCCCACAGCCCCAAGATACACTGTGCACTTGGCCTGTACCTGTTTTCTTCATCCAGATATTTTTTTATACGGTGGATTTAAGCGCCTGCCCTGCTCATGTCTGAGCAGCTTTTCGCTGTGGTTTCAGCTCTTGTCCTCGAAGTAGCCTACAGAGCTGTTCCTCTCCCAGGGCAGGAACGGGAGAATAAGAAAGCCTGACAGCTTTGACAAGCCTTGTCAAATCCCCATCCCCAGAGGGGCCTCCTGCCCATTAGGAGGCTGATTGGTGACGGAGGGGCCGGGCGGTGGTGGGGGCTGCTGCCTGGATTCCAGCAGAGACAAGATCAAGGCCTCCTCGTGCGCCTCCGGAGCACCGGGGCTCCCTCCCCTTGACCAACAAGCTTTGACAGAAGGGCTTGTCAACAAATAGGCCTGGGGTCAGAAGATAAAGAGTTGTCATTTAGAAATAAATGCCGTGATTTCTCTTCACCATTTGCAACCTCTTTTTCAGCTCTTTCCCTCCCACTCTCCCCCTCCCCACGCTTTTGCACACCTGCAAAGTGCGCATACAAGCCTCATGCTGGAGGCTTGTGCCCTGATGCTCACTCTTCCTGGGGGCTTCTAGCTCCTTACTTTCCTAAACAGCTCCTTCCCCGCTTTAAGGGAAAAAAAAAAAATCTCAAGGCGGTGTGAGAGCATGTCAGAAGCAAACTGAAAAGCCCAATGCATGTAAGTTATTGGGTGGTAGGACAAATGAGATCCAAGTTCATAAATGCTGATACTAAATTGCGGAGTAAGAGGATTGCCGCAAAAGACAGGGAAGCAAACTTCTATGGTGGAGGAGAGGCAAGAGGGGGTCAGGAAAAGTTCCTGGAGGATGTGGAGGTTAGGTCGGGCCTTGAAGGATGGGTGGCGTTTTGACAGACCAAAATGGAGCAGAATGGAGGTGTGGGGGAGCAGTGGAATGCCATGGGTATGTGTTATATGTGGGCACCCAGACCCATTTAGCCTACGTTGTGGTAATAGCGCTTGGCTTTCTTTTGGACGTCCACCCCTGATGCCTTTCCCTGGGTCCGTTGGGCTGATGCCCTGGAGGTGGCAGGGGACCAGGCCTGGCCAGTGGGACTCAAGAGTAAAGAAGAGAGAAGAGAGCACAGACACGTCACAGAAGAAGAGTCAACAATGGCAAATACGGACATGAAAATATGCCTGACATTGTTAGTCATCAGGGAAAGAGAAATTGAAGTCAGTGAGAAATTAGAGCCGCCATGCATCTGCCAGAATGGAAAAACATCAAAAGACAATAATAGTAAATGCTGGAGAATATGTGAAACAATCGGAACCTTCATACTTTGCTGATGGGAACACAAAATGGTACAACTGGTCTGGAGAACTGTTGGCGGTTTCTATTTATATACAGAACCAAGCAATTTTTCTCTTCCTCTTTTAGAGATTTACTCAAAAGAAATAAAAGCATAAATCTACAAAAATGTTCACTGCAGCTTAGTTCCTAATAGCAAAACATTGGAAACAACCCAAATGTCAACCAACAGGGAAAAGGAAAACAAGATGTGATATATCCGCTAATTGGAATACTATTCAGTGACTAAAAAGGAATCCAACAACTTGGAGGAATCTGAAAAATGCCATTTGGAGTCAAAGAAGCCATTTGCAAGAGATGACGCACTTGATCTCATTTATATAAACTTCAAAAACAGGCAAAACCAATTTAAGGAGATAGAAATCAGAAGAGTGGTGGTTACTGCACAGAGAAATAGATTAATAAGAAAGGGGCTGATGTTGATGTATGACAGAAATCAACACAATATTGTAAAACAATTATCCTCCAATTAAAAATAAATAAATTTTAAAAAACAGTGTATATATTCATATATATATAAATATTTATAATATAAATATTATATTTTAATATATTTGTATAAATAAAATGTTGTATATATGTGTTAAAACTCATTGATTATACCCTTAAAATCTGTGCACTTTCCTTAGGTAAATAATATTGCAATTTAAAAAAGCCAGAATCTTCAGCAAAAGCTAAAAGAAGAAAAGTATTTTAAAAGTTCCACCACCCAAAGAAAATCAGTATTGACGTTTGGCATAGTTCCTTTTAATATTTTTAATTTGCATGTGCTTATTTTAAAAAGAGTTGTAACAAGATTCGTATTTAACATTTGGTCCCTTTTTCATTTAATGGTATATTGTAGGCATTTCTTATGATATGAATTTCAGAAAACAACACGCGTGGCTGGACCGAGGTTCCCTGTATCTCTATTTCTTGTTTATAGCAGTGTCCTAAACCAGTGATGTTCAGGTTTCTAGTGTGAGCCACTGAATGATCGCCTTGTGACTAATTCCCAGAGATATACTAGATCGAAGAGAAGGACCGTCTTTGTGCTCCTTGACACATATGTCATTTAAACATTAGTTTTAGTGCCTGAGGGAGATTCAAGCACCTGTGGATAGAGCTAAAACAGCTCATGTCAGCCCATTTTGCAGTTTTTATGTATTCTCTATTCTTTGTTGTCTACACTGGAGTCCTAGGGACATATACCCACCATGAAGTGAATTATTTATTGGCATGCGTGGGGCTAGCTCAAATGCTGTCGATCTCATTTTAATTCATGAAATTAAAAAATAAAAATGTCAAGGACATTAGACTAGCATTCGCCTAAGAGCTGGAGGCTTAGTTGCTCAATGCGTAGCTTCACTCCTCTCTTGCTGAAGTGTCTTATCTCTGCTCCTAATCCCATTTCGGGAAAAGCTTGTGACCTTGGCTGGACCCTTTGCCTGCTGATCTTCGGGCATCAGGAAACTCCTCACACCGTACCATCTATGGAGAAGACTCTGGCCAAAGCCTGAAGGGAAGGAGCTGACCGACCTGTGATTCTGTGTCAAGCATGACACAGAGGTTTTCTCATTTAATTGGCACAACTGCCTTTTGAGGTGGATGTTGTTCCTATTTTACCCCAGAGGAAATGGAGGTCCAGAGAGTTAGGTAAGCTGCTTATGGTAGAAATGGTCGTTCAAATAAGAGATATTTGTGGTTTGAAGATAAAATAGCAAGTCATATCTTGTTCTTATTCCCACTGTAGCAGCCCTTCTCTGGGAAGGCCCAGGAGTCTGTGCAGAAGGAGATAAGATGTTGCAGCTTCCAGCGGACCTGTAGTAGCCAGAGCAACGTCAAGCACACCACATCCGGTGGTGGTGGTGGTGGGAGTGTTGGAAAATAAAATATGTGTGGGGCAGGCTGAGACTCAGGCGGAACCCAACACCAGACACTCTTGGTGGTGACTTTGGGTCCAACTGTGGTTCCATGAAGATGGCTGGCTTCCCACTGAGTGACTTAAAGATGAAAACAGCTGACTCTGTGCTGCCAGTGCTGTGTGCTCTCTCCTTGAGCTGCCCCTGTACCATGAAGGGGTGTTTTCAGCAGGAAATCAGGGTAACGGGGGACATTAGAAGGTGTCAGGTCCAGGGACTTCCCTGGGGGTCCAGTGACTGAGACTCCGCGCTCCCAATGCGGGGTGCCCGGGTTTTATCCCTGGTTGGGGCGCTAGGTCCCACATACCGCAGGCTCCCCAGGTGGTGCTAGTGGTAAAGAACCTGTCTCTGGGGTCGCACAGAGTTGGACACGACTGAAGCGACTTAGTAGTAGTAGTATGGACACCTTAGATTTGAGGGAGAGTGTTTCAGATTCCTCTATCAAATGATTTTTCTGCCTGAGGTTTGCCTCCTCACTTAAGACCCATAGAGATGCCTAAGCTTTCTTATGTGGAGGGACTCAGTCAGAAGTGATACCATTGGTAAGGGCCATGGCTGGAGGTGACACACCCCATGACTCTGGCTCCATGGCTCCGCCTGTCTGTCCTGAGGTCTGCTGCTTCTGCTGTTGCTAAGTCACTTCAGTCGTGTCCGATTCTGTGTGACCCCATAGACAGCAGCCCACCAGGCTCCCCCGTCCCTGGGGTTCTGAACACTGGAGTGGGTTGCCATTTCCGTCTCCAATGCGTGAAAGTGAAAAGTGAAAGTGAAGTCGCTCAGTCGTGTCGGACTCTTAGCGACCCCATGGACTGTAGCCTACCAGACTCCTCCATCCATGGATTTTCCAGGGAAGAGTACTGGAGTGGGGTGCCATTGCCTTCTCCGCCTGAGGTCTGAGGGCATCGCTAATCCGCACTGTGACCCAGGCTTTCAGCACACTGGCTGGGGAACTGGCTAAAGTGCCAGCAGGAATGCTGCAAGTACGACCGTAGCCTTAGGGTAAATGGCCTTTGATATAAGTTCCACAGTAAACAGAAGTTAAAGGGTATGTCTTTGTCATCTCTCTCTCATTCTCTCACACAAACTCTCTTTCTCATACGTTCAATAGAAAAAAAAAAAAAACTGGACTAACATCTTGGTTTTATAATCTTATTTTTATATTGATGAGAATACTATCAAGTGAGGGGAAGGGGAGAGGCATAGAAAGAGACAGAACGAGAAAGAGGAAGACAGATGGAGGAAGAAATTGCCTTTCGCCAGTAATATTCAGAATCACTCATCCATGGGTCATAAACCATTGAAAAACTTCCTTGGAATTGTCCAGCCTTAAATAACGCTCTGGGTACTATTAATACAAATCTAGGATCTGAGTTGATTACAGAAATAGGTAGCAACATGAAGCGGTGTATAAAGAAGGGATTTTGGCATCAGTAAGATCTGGGTATGAATCGCAGTTACGCCACTTGTCAGTTCTGTGACTATGGGGTGTTGTCAAAACTTTCTGTAAAGTGGGGTTAATAATGCCAATCTTACGAGGCTATTCTATTAACAAAGTGAGATAAGACATAAAAGCAACAGTTTTCAGGGCAGACATTTAATTGGATGCCTAACTCATCAATTCTCTACCTGGTAGATTTATCCTAACATGGTCTCACACTGCAGCCTCAGTCTTAACTGTGAGTTTCTCTTGGTACTTTGGTAATTGCCATTAGTCTCTAAAATGGTGTCCATAGTCAATTTATTTCGCCATGAATTTTATGGTTCAATATAGTGCAGGTGGCTCTCATGGTAAAGAATCCACCTACCAATGCAGGAGGCTCAAGAAATACAGGTTCAATCCCTGGGTCTGGAAGATCCCCTGGGGTAGGAAATGGCAACTGTTCCAGTCTTCTTGCCTCGAGAATCCCATGGACAGAGGAGCCTGGTGGGCTACAGTCAATGGGATTGCAGAGTCAGACATGACTGAGCACAAAGTCTAACTTGACAATGTGAGAGGGCAGGAGATGAAGATGTTCTGTTTGTAAAGGTAGGCAAAAAGGTTTGCTCTCGTGAATGCATCTGTTCATTCAGTATATTCTTTCCCTAAATGAAAAGGGCTCTCCATGAAAGACTGATTCTCAGACCGTCCCACAAGTAGGTTATGTTAGTCCCATGTCACAGGTGGAGAATCTAAAGCTGGAAGTTTAAGTATTCTGCGTGACTCTGCTAGTAAGTGACAGAGCTAGGGTTCTAAGCTGGTTCGTCCTGGCCCAAAGCCTCCCCATTGTCCACATTTATGGGCACAGAGTTTGAACACAACAAAATAACATCCTTGATCCCAGTGACACTGCATGGGAGTCAGATGTTGTCTTCCCTTCCACAGGCTCTTTGGGTACAAGGCTTGCCTAAAAGTTGAGTACCCAATCCACCTCTTTGGTATAAGTTAAAATGGAGCCTTAGAGCAAAAAGGGAGAAGAAGGAGGTTAATAAAATCATTCAAGTGTCATCACTGTTAACATTTTCATTTAAAAAAAAATTTGTTTTAAAGGTTATTAGCAAGAAAGAATAGGACAATATGGATGCCCATGGCTGGTTTTCTGACTCCACTTCAGAAAATTTTCCTGGTGCTTTTATTCCTCAGGGGCGAGGCTATCCCTGGCTCACACCCCTCTGCCCCTCCTCACCAGGAGGTCACTCTCTTGGCTCATAGTAATATCCCTTCTTTGGCATTTCTGAGGACCTAATGGCTGGAATTCCTGCTGGGCTAGGAATCATTCCTTTTTGTACATTCCCTAGGAATTTCCTCTTTTGTAAGCCACGGGACATACAATTAGAAAAATTCTCTTTCAAACGATTTAAGAACTTAAAAAGAGTTGTTGTCCCTACAGGGATAGGTTTTGGATATCTGAAAAGTTTACTTATGTAAGCCACCTCTCGCAGGAAAAGGGAGTTCATCCAGGAGAATGAGAAACATCCCAAACTTTGTGTTCCAGGAGGGTTCTGGAACTCTAGAGACCAGGGTGTGAAGCCTTGCTGCAGGCTGAGACGTAAGAGCCGTGTCCCTTAACTGCTCTGTAGCTCCATCTTCAAAATGGGATGATACAGTTCACACAGAGGTGTCGCAAGGACTGAGACGGTGTATGCAGAGGTCCTAGGACGTCAGGCCCCATAACCGCTCAAAGGACAATCTCTTATAGTCAGAGCAAGTAGTTCAGGGGGTGAGACTGGCCCTTCTCTCTTTCAGGAAACATTTGGGTCTGTCTGAAATGATCATGGTTCCTTCTTTGGCTGTGTGAGTTTTAAATTTGCTTTGTAGAAAGGACACGGAGGGGTTAAACAGGAATACAGTTTTTAGCCGTCTTGGCGTTTTCCCTCTTTGTTTAACATCAAAGTGGCCCGCAGTCCATTTTGCCAGTTTATACATATTGTTGTACTCAGAGAAAGGCTGGAGGAGCGGAGCTGGCTGCCTGATTAGCTGTGACTCCCTTGCAGGCTGGCTTAAGAGCCCAAATGGATTCTACCCCTCCAAGGTTTTAATGATAAGGGAGTGGGGGAAGGGGTGGGGAGACGCTCCTTCCCTTTTGGAAGGAGACTTTGTGGAGGCCCCGGTAATAAATCATTTGTTCCTTCTAAATGCACACTCGCATTCACATAAGCACAGACTCAGATGGTTCCCACTTGAAATTTCTCATCAAGTGCAAATAGCTCCCAGCCCGGATGGCTGAGCTGTTTTCCAGCCCCTCTTTGTGCGGACGTTCAGCTTGGGAGCAGCCCTGGGGACTCACTTGGGGGTGGATCAAGGCCAGGAAACAAAGTCAGAGGCTCACTTGGTCCCCTCCCTACCCCGCCTCAGCTCTCATCCCACCACCCTCCTCCTCTCCTTTCTCCCTCCACTTTGAATTTCAAGACAGGAGAAAACCAGGCCACAGCAAGGATTTAGGAACTGACCTTCTCTCCCCCAACCCTTGAGAATCACCCTGAAGCCTGCCCTCTCCCAGGGCAAGGTTTTGCCAGCTCTGGAGGAAGCTGTGCAGAGAAACGGGAGCAGTGCGAGGGAAACTGGCAAGAGAAACTGTGCTCACCTGCCTGAACCCAGTTCCGCTCCTGCGCCTCCCTCCTTCCCCCTGGCCTGGGGAGAGCTGGTATGGAGTGGTGCCGGTGGTTTGTCAGGGGACAGCGGCCACGTGCTCACTTCCGATCAGGCTCCCCTAGATCTGCCTCCCCTCCCCTCCCGTCCGTCCATTCTGGTCCAGCCCAGGGCAGCCGCCTGCCTGCTCTGTCGGCCGGAGTCATTTGAAGCCGCCAGGTTCGCCTTCCTGTACAGGTGTGCAGCCTGGATAACCGGTGATTAATGCCTGTGTCTGGCCGGGCCCTGAGGGTAATTTGATTTGCTTGATATCTAGAGTGATCACCCCCTTTTCCCTGCCTCCTCCCTTTCTTTGTCGGAGTTTGTGGCAGTGTTTACCTTCGTCGGTGTTTTAAGGTGATGAATGACACTTGTTTCTGGTGTTTGTTTCCGCCCAAGTTTTAATTAAATTTTGCACGAGGCTTCTGTAATTATGGCCCTGGGTCTCTCTCCTTCATTTTCCCTCCCTGAAGTTACTCAGCACTCAGAATGCTCCCCAGGTCTCCTTTCTCTCCCTCTCACCATCTAACCCCAGTGTTGGGGGGCCAGCAGAAGGCCCCCATCCTTGCAGCCAGGACCTTTGGGTTTTGTGGTCTGTGATGACACAGTTCATGTCCTGCTCTGATGGCTTCCTCTGGACTGGAGCAGGGGACATAGCTCACCTGCAGGAAGAGAGCTGGCCTTGTCCTAGGTGATGGGACGTCTGCAAAATCACCCCCTAAGTAGATACTGCCAGGCCTGCCAGGAGGCTTTTGTCTCTGTTATGAGTGGGATAAACCTGTGTTTTCCCGTTCTTTTCCTCTTTCCTTTCTAAGAGCTGTACGGAGCTTCTGTATGTTCCAACTGAGAGAACGCCCACATGGCCGAGACAGCGAGAGCAATGGAGTAATGGTCTAGGAAATAAATGAAGTGAACCAATCCAGGGATGCTGTCTGCCTGCAAAGTGGAGATAAAATTAGAGCAAGTCTGTCTGGTTCAACTTACGGTGGGTCCACAGTTTGGGCCAAGAAGTAACCTGAATTGTACATCTGAGGTTGCAAAAACTGGCTGAGTTTCTTCAACTGTATTATCCACCTGCTTTTGTTTTGGTTTGTCTAACTCACTCCCAAAGAACTCATAAGGAAGATATTCCAAATAAGGAAGAGGAGAAAACGATCACTTTCTTAAGAAACTGTTAAGAGAAATTTTAGGCCAGAGCAGTTAAGGGGCTGACCTAGAAACACCTTTTTGGTTTCAACATGGACTTATTAAGACTGTGCTGGGTGTTGTGAGGATGCCAAGGGCATGGGGTGTGGTCCTTGCCTGCCTGGATGGAGCTTCAAAACCCCGTTGGGCACAATAAGGCTGACGCATTTAAAAGAGTTCTGAGAGGCTGTGTGGTGCTATGGAGGAGACAGGATGGAGTCTATACGAGGGCAGGAACTCTCCACCCTCCTCTGCTACTAATGAGTGCTGAGGCCCCTGGCAAGTCATTGTTCAGGCTTGGTGTTCTTGCTACCTATTAAGGGAGTCGAATGAAATAATCTCTTAAAGTTCCTTAGAGCTTAATCTTAGAATCTAATCACCAGCACTGATAGGTAGATCTGTTGTATAACTAAGCAATAAAGAGAAGTATGCCGACGAAGAATACCGCGAGCCCTGAGTTCAGGAAGGGCTTGTGTCTCAGTGAAGAGGACCAGCTTGAGGAGGGACCCCTGAGGCGCTGGGCTCAGGATGGACTTTGAAGGCGGGTAGGAGATACAGCAGCGAAATTGCAAGGTGTGTTTGGAGAATGGGGAATAGGCCAAAGGGTCGGAGTAGTTTGTAGAGGTTGCTGGTGAGGGGGACGTTGGAAAGTTGGGCTGGGGCCAGATGGGAGGGTGTTGAACTCTGGCCTAAGGAGTTAGAACTTGAGTTTGCGGGTGAAAGGTGGTTATGGAAAGGCTGATGCAACAGAGCGGAGGCTGCACAGGTGTGTTACTGGGGCAGCGTGGAAACAGCCCAGCCTTTGTTTTTGGCATAAGAGCTGGCTTGTCCATGGGGTCAGAAGCTTCACCTAACCAGATTCCCCTTGCTCCTGGACATGATTCTTCTCTGCTTGGCGTTGCTCAATCAATCAACATAGAGTGCTGGGGCAAAAATAGAACAAAAGACATGTGAGAGCCTGGGGACAGTGGTCATTGGTTAAAAACATTACAAAAATTTTTTTTGGTAGGATGTATATAGCCTAAAATTTAAATTTCAACCACTTTTAGGTATACAAATATGGTGAAGGACAAGGAAGCCTGGTGTGTTGCAGTCCGTGCGGTTGCAGAGTCAGACACGACTTGGCGACTGAACAAGGTATACAATTCGGTGGTATGAAATATATTCACATGGCTGTTCAACGATCACCACAGTCCATTTCCTGAACTTTTTCATCATTCTAAACAGAAACTCTATACCCATGAAACGATCACTACCCGTTCCTCCCTCCCCCAGCCCCCAGTAACCACATTCTACTGTAGAATGTTTCCATAAATTTGCCTGTTTTAGGCACCTCATATAAGTAAAATCATATAATATTTGTCCTTTTGTGTCTGGCTTATTTTACTTAGTATAAAGTCTTTGAAGTTCATGTTGGGATGTGTGTCAGAACTTCATTCCGTTTCAAGACTGAATCATATTCCATTGTGTGTTTATTTGTTTATCCATTCATCTGTTGATGGACACAGGTGATTTTTACCTTTTTGCTAGCGTGAATGATACTGCATTGAAAATCTGAAATTTGGCTGAGAAAAATTGTACTCTCAATGTATGAAAAAACCATTTTTCTGCAGAGAACTTTGAGCAAGGACCAGACAGCTCAGATGAATTGGATAACTTGGAGAAAGGGATCCGAGGGCTGTAGGGAATGTGAATGGAATGGCTTTGCTGACAGCTCCTTGACACTGAATAAGATGATGAGACAAGGTCTTGGCAGAAGGAAGGGAGCCTCCTGGGAAAGGAGACATAGAATCCTTCCTCCACCCTCCATATTTGCCCCCCACCCCGAGTTTCCTCTCTGCTTCTGCCCCTCAATCAAATCTGCTCACAAAGAAGGGCTGTTTGTTGGAATAAGCACCGACTGACCTTAAACCAACTTGCTGTTTCTCTCAGGAGTATTAGCATTGTGCATCTCATCTCTCCTTAGATAAAATTAGATTTTGTTAATTGTCAGGAGGATTCCAGCATCTGACACGCAGGTGGAAGAGATGTGGGGCGTCTTTCCTGACCTCCTCACTTGGTGTAAACCTCACGAAAGTACCCTTCCTTTTCTGTAGTGCGTGGGCTTGAGGAGGCAGGTACTGGCCCTTTTGGGATACCCTTGCCCTATAGGAGGAATGGGAGAAGGGACTGCAAACCCGGAGGATGGAGGAGCATTTCCCTGCTTTTGAGCTTTCTTGTTGCCATCTTTGTTAGAGGCAAAGCTGTCCCGGGTTTCTCCACTTTCCTATGATAAGGGCAGTTGGGAGCATGACTCTTGGGGACCACCTGGAGAAATTTTCCTAAATTAGAGTGGGCCTGAGCTGCCTGGATGAGGGACACCCCAGCTGTTTGCGTGCACAGCTGCGGGTGACTCAGAGACCAGCTTCTCCCAGCGCCCTGCCTGCCAGTGCAGCCTCCCAGTGGTGAGACTCGCCTCGGAGGTTCCCACTCTGGCTCCACACCTGTCCCACCCCTGAGACTCACAGGAGGCTGGCTCTATCCCAGGAAACCTCACAGAGCAGAGGTGAGAGGAGCTGGCTGTTTTGGGTGTGTGCTTCAGCACGGTGGAGCAGAGAACAGGCTGAGTGTGCAACCACTGTGGCTGGGTGTGTTCAAGGTCTGTGCAGAGCCCTTTCTCATTGGATGCTAAATAAGGAGGACACAGGTGGTGTATGGCTGTCAAAAATTCCATTAGCTAGTCTGTCAACAAACATCCTAGGTACTAGGCACAGGGGATGAGGAGATTAAAAAAAAAAGAGATAAAAAGATCTGTTTTTTGTGTGCACAAAGTCAGGATAAGAAAGGCAAGTTCATAATCAAGTAGAATACAGAGTGTGCAAAATTGTAGTTCCCCCAAATGGCCACAGTATTTTCCTAAAATACGGTGTATTCATGGGCTTCCCTGGTGGCTCAGAAGGTAAAGAATCTGCCTGTAATTCAGGAGACCTGGGTTCGATCCCTGGGTTGGGAAGATCCCCTGGAGGAGGGCATGGCAACCCACTCCAGTATTCTTGTCTAGAGAATTCCCATGGACAGAGGAGCCTGGTGGGCTACAGTCCATGGGGTCTCAAAGAGTCGTACATGACTGAGAGACTAAGCAGAACACACATGGCAGAGGAATAGAAAATTTGAGGTGTAGTAAGGCCAAGAGATCAGGAGACTTTTACCATGGAAAAGATAGCTTGTATCCTCACAGATTTTAAGATGAGGGGGCAAATGCTGCCACAGGGGGCCACATGGGAAAGCACCAATGTCATCAGGAAGCAGAGGGAGGGAGAAAATGTGGGTAAGAGGCTTTCTAGATATGCAGATGACACCACCCTTATGGCAGAAGGTGAAGAAGAACTAAAGAGCCTCTTGATGAAAGTGAAAGAGGAGAGTGAAAAAGTTGGCTTAAAGCTCAACATTCAGAAAACTAAGATCATGGCATCTGGTCCCATCACTTCATAGCAAATAGATGTGGAAACAGTGGCTGACTTTATTTTTGTGGGTTCCAAAATCACTGCAGATGGTGATTGCAGCCATGAAATTAAAAGACGCTTACTCCTTGGAAGGAAAGTTATGACCAACCTATACAGCATATTTAAAAGCAGAGACATTACCTTGTCAACAAAGGTCCATCTAGTCAAGGCTATGGTTTTTCCAGTGATCATGTATGGATATGAGTTGGACCATAAAGAAAGCTGAGCGCAGAAGAATTAATGCTTTTGAACTGTGGTGCTGGAGAAGACTCTTAAGAGTCCCTTGGACTGCAAGGAGATCCAACCAGTCCATCCTAAAGGAGATCAGTCCTGGGTGTTCATTAGAAGGACTGATGCTGAAGCAGAAACTCCAATACTTTGGCCACCTGATCCAAAGAGCTGACTCATTTGAAAAGACCTTGATGCTGGGAAAGATTGAGGGCAGGAGGAGAAGGGGATGACAGAGGATGAGATGGTTGGATGGCATCACTGACTCAATGAACATGGGTTTGGGTGGACTCCGGGAGTTGGTGATGGACAGGGAGGCCTGGCGTGCTGCGGTTCATGGACTCGCAAAGAGTTGGACATGACTGAGCAACTGAACTGAACTGAACTGAGTGGCTTCTGTGGGAAGGTACCGTGAGGCAGGAAAAACAGGCGTAGGCCTGGCTAGTTGGAATAGTTCTATCAGGCGCTGGAAGACAGGGATGGTCCCTCATTGTCTGGCACTGGGTCCTGGGGTGATTAGGGCAGGTACAGAGTGGCCCAGAGTGTGAGAGCTGATAAGGTGGATGGTTGGGGTGTGGGCTTTGGATAGGCTGGTTTGTATTTGGAAAGTGCACTTGTGGGGAAGTTGTTGACTATCTCTAAGGTTGGTTAACCCTTGGAGGGCAGTCTCTCCAAGGGCAGCAAGGCCCCAGATATATCAAAGCATCAGAATACAGAAAATAAAAGACATGGCTAGTACAGTATTATGTCTAGTCCCACATGCTTTCCAGGAAGCTTCCCTGGTGGCTCAGTGGTAAAGAATCCACCTGCCAACTCAGGAGACATGGATTAGATCCCTGGGTTGAGAAGATCTCCAGGAGAAGGAAAATGGCAAACCACTCCAGTATTCTTGCCTGGGAAGTCCCATGGACAGAGGAGCCTGGCAGGCTACAGTCCATGGGGTCGCAAAGAGTTGGACACAACTTAGAGACTAAACAACAACAAAATGCTTTTCTAGAATCTGATACTGGTCCATTGAAAGGGAGTCTATTTCCTCTAGCCTTGACCTTGGAGGACCTTTGTGACTGCCTCAGTGAATAGGCCAGAGGAAGCAACAGTATGGCTTCCGAGGTTAGGTCATTCAGGACGATATGGTTCCCACTTGGCTCTTTTCCTGTTGGGACCCTTGCCCTTGGAACTCAGGCCCCATGAGGAAGCCCAAGGCACCTGCAGAGGTCACAGGTCCATGTTCTGATCCAGAGCCCCAGCGAAGGTCTCAGCTGCTTGCCTGCATTTAGCACAGGGCCTGTGAGTGGATGCGGCTTAAGATCCTAGTCTCCAGGCCACCCCAGCTGATGCCAACAGGAGCTGAGAAAAGCCACCCTTGCCAAACCCGTCTAAATGCAGATTCTTGAGCAAAGTAAATGGTGTCATTACTTTCAGCCCCTGGTCTTGGGGTAGTTTGTTGTACAGTGGAAGGTAACCAGGACACAGGACGGTAAGATGATGCTGGGGCCGGGGGTGGAGTACAGGTTGTTCTGAGTGCACATGGGGAGGCTGGAGGATGGTAATAGGGATGCAGTCCGGTCAGAAAAGGCAGCATAGAGTTAGTAATAGTAACCAAGGGACTTCTCTGGCAGTCCAGTGGTTAGGACTCCAAGCTTGCACTGCAGGGGGTGTGGGTTTGATCCCTGATCTGGGGACTAAGATGCCCTGAGGTATAGCCAAAAAGTAAAAAAATAATAATAATAAAAAATAAAAGTGGGGATTGAAGCCAAATGGGACCCCAAAGGACCTTCCTGGGGACAAAAGGGCCTCTGCATTCGACCCCTTGACCCCAGCACACACTCTAGTGTGTGACATTCCCTGAGTTCCAAACAGTGGACTCGAGCAGTTACTAACTAGGGAAGTGAGGGAATGCAGGAAAGGAAAGTGGTCAAGAAACGACAGTGCTGTGATAAAACAGAGTCCTCGTTCCCCTCAAGGGAAATACATAGTAATCTGTTGCATCTTTTTGAGATATTCTGCAGGAACTAAGGCCCCCACCTGGGAGGAGAATGGTGACTCCATGCTGAAACCCCAGACTTCTGTTGGAACCTAGGAGTGGACTTTAAGAGCTGAGAGGGGAGAGAGAGGATGTGGAGAGCAGGTGGCAAGATGTGGATGTGGGAGGGGAAGAGGGGCAGGCGATGGCCACCCTGACCTATGACCCACTGAAACAGGAGGGTAGGGAGTGGGATACAACCTTTAAAGAATGACATAGTGATGAAAAGTGAAAAGGGCAAGTGTTTGTTGCTCAATCATATCTGACCGTTTGCGACACCATGGACTGTAGCCCAACAGCTCTGTCCATGGAATTTTCCAGGCAAGAATAGTGGAATCTGTTGCCATTCCCTTCTCCAGAGTAACTTCCCAACCTAGAGGTCAAACCCAGGTCTCCTGCATTGCAGGTGAATTCTTAATCATCTGAGCCAACGGGGAAACCCAAAACTTGTATGTTGCATGCCAAACTGGTTCAGTTCAGTTCAGTCGCTCAGTTGTGTCCAGCTCTTTGTGATCCCATGGACTGCAGCACTCCAGGCTTACCTGTCCATTACCAACTCCTGGAGCTTACTAAAACGCATGTCCATTGAGTTGGTGATGCCATCCAACCATCTCATTCTCTGTCGTCCCCTTCTCCTCCTGCATTCAGTCTTTCCCAGCATCAGAGTCTTTCCCAATGAGTCAGTTCTTCACATCATGTGGCCAAAGAATTTGGAGTTTCTGCTTCAGCATCAGTCCTTCCATTGAATATTCAGGGCACTAGTTGGATCTCCTTGCAGTCCAAGGGACTCTCAAGAGTCTTCTCCAACACCACAGTTCTAAAGCATCAATTCTTCAGTGCTTAACTTTTTTTATGGTCCAACTCTCATATCCATACATGACTACTGGAAAAACCATAGGTTTGACTATACAGACCTTTGTTGGCAATGTAATGTCTCTGCTTTTTAATATTCTATCTAGGTTTGTCATAGTTTTTCTTCCAAGGAGTAAGTGTCTTTTGATTTCATGGCTGCAGTCACCACTTGCAGTGATTTTGGAGCCAAGAAAATAAAGTCTCTTACTGTTTCCATTGTTTCCCCATCTATTTGCCATGAAGTGATGAGACTGGACGTCATGATCTTCATTTTGTGAATGTTGAGTTTTAAGCCAGCAAACTGGTTAGAACCAGCTAGGTCCAAGATGCAATGATTTGACTTCCAGTGGACCTTGAACCTCATTATATACTTCTTGTAATACATTTGCATAAGCTGAGTGACATACCCACCAGTGCTGTGATAGTTCCCTGGCCAACTATCCAAGATCAAAGAATGGGCAGTGGTTCAATTCCTGGAAATCTCTGCACCTTCCCCCATAGTCCTTGGAATAATCCTACTGTTCTTTAGCCTTTGAAATTACCCAAACCCCAAAACTAACCATGCCATATTTCGGGGTCTGTCACCTTCTGAGATGGCCCACTCTCTGTGGAGTGTGTTTCTCTCTAAATAAATCCCCCCCCCACTTTTAAAAAGATCTTTTTGATATTGGCCATTTTTTTATAAGTTTTTATTGAATTTCTTGCATTATCACTTCTGTTTTATGTTTTGATTTTTTGGCCATGAGGCCTGTGGGATCTTAGCTTCATGACCAGGAATCAAGTCCCAGTCTGAGTTTAACTGGCTCGAGTCCTAGAACGTGGGTTCAAATCCCATTCTGAGCTCCACAGTTTCACTATGACCTATGACTCTAGGCCAGTCTTCCTCCGCCTCCAGTTGGTCACTGCCTCCTGAGTCACCCTCTGATTTTTGGCCTCCTAGTTTGGCAAGATTGAAGGCAAGAGAAGAAAGGGACGACAGAAGATGAGATGGTCGGATGGCATCACCGACTCAATGGACATGCGTTTAAGTAAACTCCAGGAGTTGGTGATGGACAGGGAGGCCTGGTGTGCTGCAGTCCATGGGGTTGCAAAGAGTTGGACACAACTGAGCGACTGAATGACTCAGCAACAGCTTTGTTCCTCTCCTCCCTCTTCCCACCCTCTGCTCCCTCTGACTCTGGAAATAATTGCAAAGGATTATTGTGTTGGGACTTTTATAATATGGAGTGAAGTGCAGAACACACCTTACAGTTTGTCTCATTTTCCTCCCGTCACTGAAGCAAAGTGTTGAGAAGAGGAAGTCATTTTACAGTTGCTGCAGCTGCTACTGAATTTAGATTGGAAAAACGATTTGCTTGAGCAAAGTGGTGATCAGATAAATCCCATGAATTTATTGCTTAAAAAAACGTATCTGTTAGAGAGAGGGGGTGGCCGCCCCGATGTTGTGAGGGGGAAGGGCCGGGGGAAGGGGCGTTTCAGCCTCTGTGCACCAACCTCAGAGAAGTGTTGGGCAAATAGGAATGATGAAGGCCTTGCAGCCCTTCAGCATCTGATAAAATCCTTCCCTTTTTCACAGTCTCATTTAATCTTCACAGTGAGATGGGGAAGGTAGCCTAGGGGTGGCGTTACCTCCCGTTTATAAATAAGGAGAATGAGAAATGCTCAGCTAACAAGCAGAGGGTCCATCTCCAGCCTTTGAATCTACGTAAGCACCTCCACTCTTTGGATGATCCACTGGAGTGCATGCGGTCCCACTGATTTTCAGATGAGATTCACTCTTGGAAGAGAAGCAGGGAAAGACACTTGACATTTATCTTGTGATCATTTCGTGCTGGGGACAGGGAGCGGGGTGCTTATGTTAGCTTTCTGTAAGGGCTGGTTTACAATACAATGCGAAATGATCACAGTTGCTTTTGGTGGCCTGGGCTTCCCTTGGATGAAGTCTTTCTCCTCTTTCTGAGCTGTATCCAGCCCATTCCTAGGAGACAGAAGCTCCATTCCTGCTGCAGTTTATTAAATCAGGGCTGGGCTTTGCCCCCTCGGGTCCATGTCTCCACGGGCTTCTGCAGCTCCTGGTAGGCGTGGGGTCCCTGTGACTTACTGCAGCCACTCCCCCGTGGTGGGCCCTTCTCCTGTGGGCTCACTAGGACCTCCAGCCCCTGTGGAATCACTTCTAGATGTGTCTGAGAACGCTCAGGAGTGTCCCATCTGGGCCTGCCAGGCCTTGTCTCCTGGGGTGTGAGCCCCTGGGTATCCTTGAGCCCCGGGGCCTCCATGCTCAGCAGTTGTCTGGGGTGGGGAGGCTGCCGTTCTGGGCAGCCTGTGCCCCATTGTTTTTCAGAATTTCAGCAACAGAGTTTCTCAGCTTCTTCCAGAACTCCTGGTCACTTCACACATGGTGACAATGGCTGAGTCCTTGTGAGGATGATCTGTGATACCTGGTTGCTTGGCACACCCCCCTGAGGGACCCTAGGTATCACCTGGGACTCGGGGTCAGTCTGCCTCTCTGCAGATGACCGTGGCTGGTTACCGAGTCAAGCTCAGGGACCTGGTTCCTTCTCCACTCTGGGTGAGGTCTCTCTGTCCTATAACTGATAGGGGAGTGTCAGTTACTTACATCCCTCCCCCAATACCACACTGTGAGTCACTGATAAAAAGCAGTGGGCCATTGTTGATTATCCACACTATGCCAGCCCAGGCATGGGGAACTTTGTGCATGCTATCTTTTTAATTCCCAGAACCACCTGAGACCACGCAACTTACTGTGCTTGGGTTCAGAGGTCAGGGTGTGTCGGCCGCAAGAGTTGTCTAGAGAAGTGACTGCACATTTCAGCGCCTTTATCCTTCATCTACAAAATGAGCCATTAGACCATATGCTGTTTAAAATCCTGACTTGAAAACTCACCTTTGTTCCCTTTCTGAGGAACAACTCTGACCTCACAAAAGTCAAACTTAAGCCCTCAAAAGACACAGAGCTGACCGTATAATAGAAACCTGCCTGATTCCTCTGTCCATGGAATTCTCCAGGCAAGAATACTGGGGTGGGTAGCCATTCCCTTCTCTAGTGGATCTTCCTGACCCAGGGATCGAACCCTGTATTGCAGGCAGATTCTCTACCACCTGAGCCACCAGGGAAGCTCCAACACCTAATATCTACATACTGTTATTTGTTGTTCAGTAGCTAAGTTGTGTCCGACTCTTTGCGACCCCATGGACTGCAGCACACCAGGCTTCCCTGTCCATTGTTACATCAGTGGGTTGTTATTCTGATGAGGGAGTTGTTTAAAACTATCTATTATGATTGTTTTTTAATTTCAAGTAACAGAAAGCTCACGTCAAGGCCGTAGTTCTGCAATCATAACAGGATTTGGGAGGTGGCTGTGATCCACGTGGAAAGAGCACCAACTTAGCATTGCACATCCGGGGCTGGAGTGTAATTGAAATTTACCAGCTCTGTGTCTCTAGGCAAGGAATCTTTGCGCATCAGTTTTCTCAACTGTAAAAATAAGAATTGCAGGATTCATCATGCGGGGGCTTTATGCGGCCCAATGAATGTGACAGTACATCACACATTTGTAACTGCTCTGTGCTACGTAAGAGTTATTATAACTCTTCTTCGGCTGATTCTATTTATGTAAAACCTTAACATCAATGCTTGTCAGTTCTGGAATGAGCTTAGGGAAGGCAATTGCTGACTCTGCCTACGGACCTCTGTTAACCACTCTGACACTGCTCTACTCTCCCCAAATGTAGTCTAATTTTCAAAATAGTCTCCAAGGGGAAAATGTCCCTGTTTCTTCTCTGTGCTTGCATTTCATACCATGGCAGTGGTCTTCTTCCATACAGATGGCACATAGTTTTAGTTTTGTAGGGCTTCTCTGATAACTCAGTTGGTAAAGAATCTGCCTGCAATGCAGGAGACCCCAGTTTGATTCCTGGGTCAGGAAGATCTGCTGGAGAAAGGATAGGCTACCCACTCCAGTATTCTTGGGTAAAGAATCTGCTTGCAATGTGGGAGACCTGGGTTCAGTCCCTGGGTTGGGAAGATCCCCCGGAGAAGGGAAAGGCTACCCACTCCAGTGTTCTGGCCTGGAGAATTCCATGTCCATGGGTTTGCAAAGAGTTGGCCATGACTGAGAGACTTTCACTTCACTTTAGGTTTTGGTAATGTGAGTGTTCTGAAATCTCCAAGAGGGGCAGGTGGGCTGGGATGTGGTAGGAAAGGCAAAGTTCCTTCCTGGAAATGTGAGGATCTGGGTTCCGTCCAGGGTTTTGCTACCCGTGAGCTGTTGGACGCCAGGAAAGTCCCCCAGTCAGTTCAGCCTCATTTTGATAATTTGTGCAGAGAAAAATTTCAGCCCCATCTTCTAGAGGATTTTTGAGAGGATAAAAGCATTAGCATTCCCATTATATATCACCAAATACATAGAGAATACTTTCAAGGTGGGAGTGAGGTCCTGAGCTAGGTGCCGAGGGTAAACCGGCTAACTGGATGTGCAGGAAGCCAGCGAATGTGTGAGGTCCATTTGGGTCTCAGGAGGGTGGCTGGGGAGCCTCACCTGGTGGGCCTTGAACACTCTGGCTACGATGGGCGCTTCCCACATGGAGGCAGTGTGTCAGGTGGGAAGACGGGGAGGGTTCAGGGGAAGACGGGCACCCCTGAGGGGCCACACTGACTGCTCCTCTCCAGTTTCCCCTCCCACTTTGGGTGGCCCCATCAAGAGAAGCAGCAAGTAGACCACCAGCCCATCATAGCCGCTCCCTGTAGGGCTCATGGACAAGTGCGTAGGATCAAGAATTCACATTGTGACGAAGAGTGATGGGAGACTGTTGCTACCCTACTGGAATTGGATGAGTTTGTCAGTATGGTACTGGAAGATGTCCCTGAATTTGAAGTCACACCAGAAGGAAGAAGAATTACTAAATTAGACCAAGTTTTGTGAAATGGAAACGGTATAACAACGCCGGTTCCTGGTGGAGAAGGACCTGAAGTATGAATGGATTTCCTTGACTTAAGCTATATCCTGTTTTGTCTTACGGTGATAACGAAATAGAATTTTTTTTAACCTTTCCATGTTTGTATTCTGTGAAGCCAAGTTTCCCATTAAAGGGAAATGCTTTGAGGATGCCCTGTTCATGCCCATTTTTGTAAGTTAATCATGATTATTTTGGAAGAAGAACAGTTTTTTTAAGATAAAAAATAAAGGTGTTTTTGTTAAAGAAAAAAAGAAAAAGAAGCTGAAAGGAGGTGATGGAAGCAGGGTGGGGTGGGCACCCAGTGATGGGACAGTTAGAGAGTGAACACGTGACAAGGGCGTTCATCTTGAGGGCCCTGACTGGCATACGGCAGCGTCCCCAGGGCTGGTGACTTACCTGTACAGGTAGTAAAGTAATTCCCTTGTGGGGCAAACCATTCTTTTCATCCAGTTTCCCAGGAGCAAGGGGAGTATTTTGGAATAATCTTCTCACTGGAAGTGGTGTCACCCCGGCTCCTGGGTAAGTTCTGTACCTTGTGCCCTCGCCAACAGTCCCGAGGAGGTCTCCATCCCTCTGCAGCTCTGAATCAGCCCCTGTTCCCCTGGAGGCTTTGCTGGAGCGGGGCTTTGGGTGAGGGCTAATTAGATAATGCCTGTGAAGCACTTGGAGTTCCTTGGAGACGGTGCCTCTCGATGTATTATTAATAGTGGTGAGCACAGTGTTTCCAAACAAAGACGTGCCTACTTAAATACCCGGGGCAGGGGGAGAGAGGGCAGAGGGGAGGCCTGGAGAGCAGACCCAGCAGAGAGAGCCGGTCCTTGGGGAAGGCCTCCAGCTCCGTCATGTGATCTTCAAGGTGGGGATGGAGGGCAGGGACTGTGAGTGTGAAATGGAAAGTCGCAGGGCAGTACTTGTGTAGACAGTGTGAGCAGGGCCCTGGTCTGTGATGGGGCGCGAGGAGGGAAACTGGCAAGCCTGGCTAGGCTGTGCCCTCCGGAGGTGGTTTCCTATTGAGGAGATGTACTGACTTTGCTTTGCTTTGTGGCTCACGGGGCTTCTCTTGGGCTTCCCTGGTGGCTCAGACGGTAAAGCATCTGCCTGCAATGCAGGAGACCCAGGTTCGATCCCTGGGTTGGGAAGATCCCCTGGAGAGGGAAATGGCAACCCACTTCAGTATTCTTGCCTGGGAAATCCCACAGATGGAGGAGCCTGGCTGGTTACAGTCCACGGGGTCACAAAGTCAGATATGACTGAGCAACTTCAGTTTCAATTTCAGGGCTTCCCTGGTGGCTCAGATGGTAAAGAATCTGCCTGCAATGCAGGTGACTCAGCTTTGATCCCTGGGTCAGGAAGACACCCTCAAGAAGGAAATGGCAAACTACTCCAGTATTCTTGCCTGGGAAATTCCATGAACAGAGGAGCCTGGTAGGCTAGAGTCCATGGGGTTGCAGAGTCAGGCACAACTGAGCAACTAACACACACCAGCTTCCAGGAGCACTGCCTTGGCTAGCATTTCCCTGAGAGAGCTCCCTCAGCTTTAGCTGGCTGTGTTTCCTAAGAGATTAATCCGTGTTAACCCCTGCTCCTCCCAAAGATTGGGGTGTGCCCCATGCAGATTTCAGTATCAAATGGCTGGATCATTAAAGGACTAATTTGAGGAGGCCAAATTCTATGTTAGGGGTTGTGACTCCCATCCTGCTGGAGGATCTAGCTCAGAGAACTCAGTCACCCCTCTATCACTGGTGACCCCTGTAGCTGCTCGCATGGGTAGGTATCCAGGGTACTTCCAAAAGACATATTGAAGTCTGTTATGGGCTAGGGGTTTGTCTCCCCTGAAAATTCTTATGCTGAAGACTTAATGAAACTGTTTACTTCAGATTGGGACTTGACCCCAGCCAAAACCCAGGATACGTGGTTCCGATACCTAATGAAGATCAGGTTTCTTGATGTCTCATTGCAGAAAGAATTTGGTGAGAGACAAAATGATAGGTAAGAAGTGGATTTATCCAGGTTCAGAGAGGAGCACACTCCACAGAGAGAGTGTGGGCCATGTGGCTGGATGGTTTTTATAGCCTGGGTAATTTCATACGCCAATGAGTGGGAGGATTATTCCATCTATTTGGGGGGAAGGGGTGGAGATTCCCAGGAGTTGGGCCACCACCCACTCCTTGGTCTTTTGACAGTGTCTTGGAACAGTCATGGCACCTCTGGGTGTGTCATTTAGCTTGCTGATTGAGGATCAAGGTCTAGTCTTGTCTGCCATCTTGATCCCATTTGATTCTAATTGGTTTATGTTGTGTCCTTGGACTATGTCGTGCCCTGCCCCCTTCCCTCCTGTTTCACTAACTCTCCCAATGGGGTGGTGTTTGGAGATGAGGTCTTTCTTTGAGAGGTGGTTAGGATTAGGTGAGGCATGAAGGTGGGGCTTTTGTTATGAAACAGAAGTTCCAATGACTGATGCACAACAAGGCCAAATAAACCAAGATGTTGGAGTTTGGAGCAGAGAAAGGCTTATTGCAGGGCCAACAAAGGAGAACAGGTGGCTCATGCTCAAAACCCTCAAACTCTCCAGTGGCTCTTGGGGAAAAGGTTTTGTAGGTAAAATTTGGAGTGAGGGCTGCAGGGTGTGTGATTCTGTTCTTATTGGTGAGTAACAGGGCAGTGCTCCAGGAACCTTGCCCTTAGCCTGAAGTCACCATCCTTCACTTGGGTGGGAACCTCAGTTCCTTATGAAGAACTCAAGATATCATTATGTATATTTCTTAGGAGGAACCAGGACCCTGCCCGAGGTTGCACTATTGTTTCCTGACTGTTCCTCCCTTGCTTCTGCATCTCCTCCCTTCCCTGATTAGCAGTTGTTTGAATCTGCCCTTTGGCACTTTGGGAAGGTCAAGGAGGCTGAGAGAAGCCTATTTCCTTACAAAGTAGAAAGAGGGAACACACAAAGAATGCGTATCTGGGAGGGCCACACAAGGTCCTGCTCCCTTTCAACCTTACTTGGAAACCAGATTATTGCAGATTAATTAGTTAGGATGAAGTCATGCTAAAGTGGGGGTGGGCTTCTGGTCCAATGTAACTGGTATCCCTATAAGAAAAGAAGAGACATGGACACACACAGAGGGAAGATGACTCGAAGACCCTCAGGGAGAACACCACATGAAGAGAAAGGAAGGGATGGAATGATGCATTTCCAGCAAGGAAATGCAACTCACTCCAGTATTTTTGCCTGGACAGAGGAGCCTGGCAGGCTACAGTCCATGGGGTGGCAAAGAGTCAGACACGACTGAGCAACTAGATAACAACAACAGTCACAAAACAACAACAGTCACAGCAACAATCTACCAGCCAAGGGATGCTGAAGATCGCTGGCCACACCACAGAAGCTAGGAGAAAGACCCAGAACCCGTTCTCCCCTCCAGCATTCAGAGAGACTATGGCGCTGCCCACACGGTAACCTCAGACTTCTCCTCTGCAGAACTTTGAGAGAATGAATTTCTGCTGCTTTGGGACTACCCTGGTGGTCCAGTAGTTAAGACTCCACACTCCCAATGCAGGGGGTCCAGGTTCAACCCCTGGTCAGGGACCTTGAGCCCACATACTGCAACTAGAGATACTGCATGCCAATAAAAAATAGATAAGTAACAGTTTAAAATTTCTGTTTTTGAGCACCTGGTGTAGGGACTTTTTCACAGCAGCCCCAGGAAATTAATACTTTAGGGTCCAGGGGTGTTCAGACACTCTTTCAAACTGACCACAAACACCTCGGTCGCCTTAGAAAGCCAGCCAAGCCCAGGAGGCCTCCGCTCTCTTTGTGCCTCTATTTTGGGAAGTCTGTACACATGGGCTCCTAGGTTCACTCATTGAGGACAGGCCTTCTGCTGCCAAGTTCTCACACAAAATGTTCCAAGACACAAAAGGGCTTAGAAACCCAGAGGCTGGAGCCAGGAGAAAAAAAGCAAAGCTGTCTTCCTGTTTAGCCAAAGGACAGGCGTCTCTGAATACCAAAAATCACACATCATTATTTATCCTTATGAATCATCAGGTGACACGATATTAGCGGACACCCCACCCCATCATAGGTCAGTCCCATTCGTTACCAGGGGGAAATGGGCAGGTTTAGTATAGGTTAGTAAAACCCCAATGCATCAGATGAGCTGGCACATTCTGGCACTGAAACTTCTTTGCTGTGCCTGTCAGGCACCCTCTGGTCTCAAGGGGTGGACAGCAGACAGCTGCCAGGGTCCCCCTTCTCCCTCATGCCTCCGCCCCCACAGTTGCAGATCACAGGGCTTTTCAACAGCTGCCTAACCACCAGCGCCCTGTTCCTGGTCCTGGGTGGGGATGGCGCATGGGGTGAGCTGAGCCGCAGACACCTGGCACTATCTCGTGTTAGATCATCTTTCAGAAGATGTGTAAACCTCCAGCAACCTCAAGACCAGAATCTGCCTCTAGGATGCTCCTTCAGAATAGCACCCTGAGGTTTTGCCTTCGGGGAATTCCCCGCCCCGCCCCCAATCCTTGCTTCCCTAGGAGGGGCTGATACCATTTGTTCTTGTTTGGTCAATAACTCGTGTCTGACTCTTTGAGACCCCATGGACTGCAGCACGCCAGGCCTCCCTGTCCTTCACTATCTCCCTGAGCTTGCTCAAACTCATGTCCATCGAGTCAGTGTTGTCATCCAACCATCTCATCCTCTGTCACCTGCGGGGAGCAAGCTCCGCCCCTGGCAAAGGTCATGAGGAAGGAGGCTTGGCATACGCAAAGGTGGGATCAAGCCTCAGGAGTCCCCCTGGAAATTCTCGAGCAATCTACCCCCAAAACCAGAGTCTGCCTACTTTCTGCTTTGTGCTTTCACCTACACCTCTGACTTTACGGGGGGCTGTCCCCCACTACCTCTCTCTGAAAAAATAGTTAGCTTAGAGCTCCAGTTAATAATTCCTGGGTGTGACAGTGTTTCAACCTACAAACTCCTTTGGAAGTCCTCTAGCCTGCCTGAATAGGTTTTTCCGGCCACATGTGATTGCTCAGAGCCTCCCAACTGTGAGAGGCATGAAATGTTCTAAACTGTCTAAACACAGATTCCTTTGAGCAGTTAAAAGATTGATTAGAAATTGTATTGGTGAAGGATTTTCACTTTTTGGGCCAATGTTTGCTGCTAAGTTTCCATATCCCTTACCTGCTGTGTCCCTGGCAGTGTATTGATTAATATAATTGGTGTAAATAGTAGCTTTAATGTTTGTAACCTGGGACCCTTGAGTTAATTCTTTTTCTTGTTATAGCCCACCACACCTTTGCTCTGTAGGAATGCAACTTTATCTAATGCTTTTTTTTTTTGTGGCGCTTGACTTATCACCTTTAGAGAAAATAAGTTTTCTGAAGAAAGGATCTTAAAATGTTAACAGGCCTCTGGGCCAGAAGATGATGCAAATCACCTAAGCTTTTGCATATGATAAGTTTGCAGGAAGAAAGCCTGGCTTGCTGCATGACTCTACCCCTTCCCCCATTATCCTCTATGCATAACTTAAGGTATAAAAACTACTTTGGAAAATAAAGTGCGGGCCTTGTTCACCGAAACTTGGTCTCACCGTGTCGTTCTTTCTCTTACCTTCTGGCTGAATTATTCAGCCTCTTTTCTCCACTGAATTTCCTCACTGAGCTATCCTCATTCTATTAGTCTTTATATCCTTAATTAACGTTTAATTAAGCAATTGTTTCCTGATCTTCGCCTACGCCGCCTCTCCTTCGAATACCCTGGATCAGCCGGGGCTGGTCCCCGGCAGTCACCCTCTTCTCCTACCCTCAAACTTTCCCAGCATCAGGATCTTCTCCAAAGAGTCAGCTCTCTTCGAAGCAGGTGGCCAAAGCATTGGAGCTTCAGCTTCAGCATCGGTGCTTTCAATGAAAGCACTCAGGGTTGATTTCTGGTTTGATCTCCTTATTGTCCAAGGGAATCTCAAGAGTCTTTTCCAGCACAATTCAAAAGCATCATTTCTTCAGCCTTCTTTATGGTTCAAGTCTCACATCCATACATGGCTACTGGAAAAAACATAGCTTTGACTAGATGGACTTTTGTCGGCAAAGTAATGACTCCACATTTTAATATTCTGTCTAGGTTTGTCCTAGCTTTTCTTCCAGGGAAGAAGTGTCTTTTAATGTCATGGGTACATTCACTGTCCGAAGTGATTTTGGAGCCCAAGAAAATAAAGTCTGTCACTGTTTCCACCATTAACCCAAGAAATAAAGCCTTCTTCACATGTGTCAGTTAAGCTGCCCGATTGACTCAAAAGCTTTTCTGCCTCCAAATGTTGAAGAGCCAATATAGTTTAGGTGGAGAGGAGATACAGAAACTTGTGTGGGAATGATTAATTTTAAAGTTTGGGCTGCTGAAGGCAGAATGGTCCCAGCTCATGGCTCCTGGTTATTAAAAGAATGTTCTCAGGGCCCGTGGGTGCTAGTATAAACCAGTCCTTATGTTAAAAACAAAAAATAATTATTAATTAGTGCAGATAGATTAGAATTTTATTTAGAACAGGAAGCCTGCATTGGTTTTTGCATTTAAAGTGTTGATTAGAGGCACAAGTAGGGTGGGAAGATTTAAGGGTAGACTAATTAACTGGGCAAAATAATTCATGAGGCCTGGAGGAGGGCATGGCAACCCACTCCAGTATTCTTCCCTGGAGCAACTGAGCACAGCACAGCAGCACCGTGGGTGAGGCCTTGTGTTAGGCACTGAGGGAGATGAATGAGAAATGGCTCTTAGGACAAGGGGAAAATAATGACTTTTGTGGGTATGTCACTTAAGCTGAAGCTCCAATGCTTTGGCGGCCTGATGTGAAGAGCTGACTTGTTGGAAAAGACCCTGATTCTGGGAAAGAGTGAAGACAAAAGAAGAGGGTGGCAGAGAATGAGATGGTTAGATAACATCATTGACTCAACAGACACGAGTGTGAATAAACTCTGGAAGATAATGGAGGACAGAGGAGTCTGGCATGTCCATAGCGTCTCGAAGAGCAACTTAGCGACTGAACAACAAATGGAGTGATGAACTTGGCTTTAGCCATCAGCCTTGGGACATTCTGGTTTCTCTTTCCATGCATTATTATTTCAATTAATCCCTACAATAACTCTATCACTTGGTGTTTTTTTTTTTTTCATATGGTTTGTAAGGTATGAGCTGAGTCAACTTAGTGGGCAACCCTTCTAGGGAGACTTCCTATCACGAGCATGACTAGGAAGCTGAAAATGCCACCCAGAGTTTCAGATGAGTTTTACTGGTGGAAATTAAGACACCTTAATCTGTCAGTGCAGGGGACACAGTAGACTTGGGTTTGATCCCTGGGTCAGGAAGACCCCCTAGAGAAGGAAATGGCAATCCACTTCAGTATTCCTGCTTGGAGAATCCCATGGACAGAGGAGCCTGGTGGGCTACAGTCCATGGGGTCACAAAGAGTCAGACATGACTGAGCACGCATGCAGTATGGCATGATTTCCATCCTAATCCTGTACTGTGATTGGTGACTGGTTGACCTGCAGTTTCCCCAGAGACATATAGGAAACCATGGAAAACAAGGGGAGGACCTCCCTGGTGGTTTCAGTAATTGGGACTTCATGAATTCACTGTCTAGAGTGTGGGTTCAATCCCTGGTCCGGGAACTAAGATCCCATCATCCATGTGGGGTGGATGGCGGAATAAAAAAAAGAAACAATGGATGAGGCTGTGGAGGTATCCTGAGTGGGAGTGAACTTGTTGGGTCCTTCCTAGAGCACGTATGAGAAGAGAGAGTCAGGGAGATGGGGAGACGCCCAGCGCTAGGGTGTGTGGGGCAGGTAGGGAGGTAGGAACCCATCTCATCTGTCAAGGACCAAGGCTGAGACAGGGAGGAAAGCTGACCTGCATTCTGCCATCAGCTTAGTGACCAGGGCTGGCCTGTGTGGCTGTAACGTCAGTGAGCTAAGGGCACTTAAGGGCTCAGCTGATGGAGGTGGCCGTGCCCTGGGAACAGCACCTGTGTGCCCGAGGCTTCTCTGCAGGGACAGCGGAATCAGCCTTCCTGCTCCGTGTCCTTGGGGAGCTCAGAACCCTGCATGGGCTGCCTCTGTGCAGCCCATGGACTGGACTGGACTGACGGAGCTCTTCAGGAGGGTAGGGGAGAGTATTCCGAAGTGGGAACCTTGGGAAGGCCCGTTACACCCAAGGGGGCCAGGTTGGGCATGCTACCTGGGCTTTAGCTGCTGCTGCTGCTAAGTCACTTCAGTTGTGTCCAACTCTTTGCGACCCCATGAACTGCAGCCTACCAGGCTCCTCTGTCCATGGGATTTTCCAGGTAAGAGTACTGGAGTGGGTTGCCATTGCCTTCTCTGACCTGGGCTTTAGGCTGGTCCTGAAAACGGCATGTGAAGAAGGCCTAGCTCTCCATTCATCAATCACTCATTCTAATCCAAAGGGGTCGGGGCAGGGGCTGCTTGCTGAATGCTTATTAAACAAACAAACCAGTTTCCTGGTTGCATAAAAAGAGACTTCGGCATGCTGTGTAAATACTTCAGTCTTTACAGGAATATGCAGTGTTGATGTAATGACCCAGTTTATCTCCCCCCATCCCAGGATAACCACAAACTTATTTTGAAGTGGGAAGTGGGCACTTGGTATCTTGAGCTCCATAACTTGAAGTCACTTAGGAGGCTTTTTGTGAATATAACAAAATGGATGCCCATGGCCTGGAATTGAATGTTACAATGCAGTGGAAAGGGCAGAAGAATAAGATCTTGGTGCTTAACTAGATTCTGCCACTAACAAGCTGTCTCAAAGGACCATCCATTTAAGACCCAGCTAGGGGTTTAGCGGAGTGGTAAAAAATCTGCTTGCCAATGCAGGAGACATAAGAGACTCAAGTTTGATCCCTAGGTCAAGAAGATCCCCTGCAGGAGGGAATGGCTACTCACTTCAGTATTCTTGCCTGGAGAATCCCATGGACAGAAGAGCCTAGTGGGCTACAGCCTATGAGGTCACACAGAATTGGACATGACTGAGCATGCGTGCGTGTTATGCCTCAGGAAGGGAATTGCTCTTAGAAATTCTCTTAGAGGAACTATTATGTAAACTCTGGGCAAATTCCCTTGTATTTTGTTGGGCCGATCTGGGTCATGTATCATGAGTTGAGGAGGAGGGTAAAACCCTTGTGACTGGTTTAAATACATCAAGACCCACTTCCAAAGCTAGATGAGTAGTTATCTTTCCTCAAGTCACATTGGCTACATGATGAAGAACAAAATCAGGGCTCCACCAGCAAAGAGAAAGGGGGGACATGGATGTTGGGTGGGCCACCAACAATATCCACTAAAATGAGGCTAACTAACTTGCCTGAGATTGATTTTGGGCAAATTAGCCTTGTTCTTAACCACTGTACCATGTTCGCTCCATCTCAAACATTCCACATGTCTAAATCAATTAGAAACATTTCAGCCAGCATAAGAAGAGACTGGAAATAAATGCTGTTCTAATCCCCAGACACATTTAACTTCTTTAGATAGCCATTTTGCTAAGTACGAGTGAATGCTGAAGAATATTTTGGCATAAGATACTTGATTGTCAGTTTATGAGTGGGATATTTCAGTTTCAAAGTTCCAGATCTCTTTCTGAGTCCAAAATATGCAAGTGTACAGGATTTCCTTCCAAACAAG
The DNA here is from genome assembly GCF_027580195.1 of Bos mutus. Taxonomy (NCBI): domain Eukaryota; kingdom Metazoa; phylum Chordata; class Mammalia; order Artiodactyla; family Bovidae; genus Bos; species Bos mutus. Next base: position 10,572,150 of record NC_091639.1, on the reverse strand, counting down.
TCATAAAATGAAATAGTTTATCCATAATAAAAGCTGGGGAAATGAGACATTTATCTTCCCCTGAGCTCTTTATTTATTTTTTTTTTTAAGACAAACTCTCCGATTTGACCTTAAATTGGGAAAGAGAATCAGAACCTATATATGAGTTTGGTAGTTACTACTTTCAACAACAGCACAAACTGACTATAATAATAAATGGAATATGCTGACTTGCATCTACTGAAAAACCCAGAGCTAAGCCAGCTTCCTTTAGCTCAGTCATGTCACCAAAGTTCCTGTTTATTTCTTCATCTCCTATCTGTCTTCTGTGGCTATGCCCATCTCAAAGGGAGCTCACCTCGGGATCACAGGATGGCTGCCCATAACTCGTGGATGACATGCTTCCCTCTTACCATCCAGGGACAACTGGTACCTCTGCAAGAGCTGGAAAACGTCATTCTCACAAATTCCCAGCAATGTCTCCTTGCAGCTCATTGGCCTGAATCAATCTGTGTGGCCAGGGGAAAGGAATGGGCTGATTCCTTTCCCCCACATCGTCTACCTCACCTCTAGAGTTGATTCCAGTGGCCAACCCAGACCCAGGGCCTCTAGGAAAGGGAAGGAGAAATGGTGCTGGGAATGTCACCCACAAAGGTCAATGGGACTAGCTTCCAGGAAAAAATGTTTGCCTTCATTGATCAGCGATTCCTCACGGACTTCCCAGAAACAATGCGCACGATGGCAAAAGGAGGAGGCAGGCAGCGAGCAGGGAGAAAGAGAACAATCATCAAATTGTAGGCACAGTTTGTTGGAATTTAGCAAGAGTTCTCTGGCCAACCCAAAGTGTCCGTGGGTGAAAAGTTAAAAATCGTGTCTTGACAAGGCTTGCTGAGTCATCCACACCCCCAAACCTCCTCTCTCTTCCCCACTGGTCGGGCATTTTCTCTGTAGTCTGCCAGGCTCCTAAGTCCGTGGAATTCTCCAGGCCAGAATACTGGAGTGGGTAGCTGTTCCCTTCTCCAGGGGATCGTCCCAACCCAGGGATCAAACCCAGGTCTCCTGCATTGCAGGCAGATTCTTTACCATCTGAGCCACCAGGGAAGCCCTCTGAAGGCCTCAGACTCAGTTTAATGTTTCCTGTGTTTATCTGAAGCTCTAGTCACTGGCTCGTCCCTCCCCACACAATGAGGGGTGGCTCCTCCCTGAACCACTGTCTTTGGAAGAGCCCCCCGCTCCTTGAGGAGACTTGGTCCTCAGCAGTGAGAGGCCTGGCCTGCAGACAGAGACATGAATCCCTGAGGGTCCACTGCTGTTTTGTTCTTGAGTTCTTCATTCAGCTTCATTCATCCATTCATCCTGTTGCTGTTCAGTCACTAAGTCATGTCCGGCTCTTTGTGACCCCATGGGCTGCAGCACGCCAGGGTTCCCTGTCCTTCACCATCTCCTGGACTTTGCTCAGACTCATGTTCATTGTCATGCTATCTAACCATCTTAGCCTCTGTCGCCCTCTTCTCCTTTGGCCTTCAATCTTTCCCACCATCAGTGTCTTTTGCAATGAGTCAGACACTCATCTTACAAGTACTTAATGAGTGCCTAACACCTACCAGTCATTATTCTATGACTGGGTTTACAGAATTAAATAAAACTCTTAATATCTCTATCACATGAAGTTTTCCATGTGGAATAGATTGAAATTAAAAAATAATTATTTGACAAAATTAGAAAATGATAAACATGATGTAGAAAAATAAAGTAGGAGAAAGGTAAAGAATGTGCATGGGGGGTAGTTACTTTGATCAGGGGATGAGAGAGGTTCTCTCTGAGGAAGGACCAGCACATAGTAACTAGTGGTGTTCAGGACCCGGGGAATCCTTTAATAATTAATTAGTTAACGGTTCACTCAGCCCAAAATTATGCGTGTGCGTGCTTAGTCACTTCTCCTCTGTCCATGGGATTCTCCAGGCAAGAATACAGGAGTGGATCCTCATACCCTTCTCCAGGGGATCTTCCTGACCCAGGGACTGAACGCACATCTCTTATGTCTCCTGCATTGGCAAGTGGGTTCTTTACCATGAGACCACCTGGGACCTTAACTCTTTCCCCAGAATTAGGACTGTTCAGTTCAACCCAGATTGAACGCAAACTCTGGTCTCCAGCAGAGGGATTAAACAAGACATTCTACCTTAAAACTGAAAGGGCAAAACTGCAGAGGAGAAGGTATATAAATACTAATGTGCTTTGAAGTCTTTGTATATTTATAGTTTGCTTTATGACTGGAGAGGTGGTCCTTAAGGTTCATCTGACCGTTTGCCAATGAGCATTTCCCCTAAATGGGACCTTGTGGATTCTCATGCCCTCCCTGTGGGCTAGTTAGTGGAGTCCGTATGGATCCAGGGAATGAATGCACCAGTTTGACCCAAGCATTCTTTGACCTACATGTTTATGTGGGGATTAAGTGTAGAATGAGTTGTCACTGAAAATATGTGCTTTGTGTATTTAGAAGATAAGTATTTTTTTATTGCTAATTAGTGTTGGACTCATACACATTTGTCATGTTGGGATGTCAGATTCATTTGTCCTTTCAAACCCACTGCCTTAATTAATCTTTCTCCAGCTACTCTGCGTTGCAGCCTGGCCATAACTCAGACTGTTAGGCTCTGTGGGAATGGGGTTTCTACTTAGAAACTGTTGAAATTTAAAGCAAAATCCAGAGTTTGAACCTTGTTGAAAAAACATCCTGTGGTAAATTCGAGAGCTAATCTCTGCATGATGAACCCACATGAGGAGGCAGTGGGTGAGTATTGTACTGGTCAACCTTGCCTAAGTCTTGGCCCGAGTGTCATTTTTTTCTGTGAAGCATTTCCTGAATCCACCCTCTCTCCCCAAGAACTGGACAGTACTCCCTCCTTTGTGCCCAGGTAAGATTTTACACTCAGGTATCAGGGTGCCTCTGATATTTAAAATTTTATTTTTGGCCATGCCATACAGCTTGCGGGATTTTTAAAATTTCTGTTTTATTTATTGATTTTCGGCTGCACTGCGTCTTTATTGCCGTGCACAGGCGTTCTCTAGTTGCAGCAAGCGGAGGCTGCGCTCTGGTCGCCGTGCTTGGGCTTCTCATCACTGCGGCTTCTCTCGTTGCACGGCGTGGGCTCCAGGGTGTGTGGCCTTCAGTAGTCGTGGGATGTGGGCTCAGTTGCATGTGGGATCTTCCTGGGCCAGGGACCAAACCTGTGTCCTCTGCATTGGCAGGCATATCCTTAACTACTGGACCACCAGGGAATTCCCTGATTTTATTTTGATTTTAATGCAAATGCTTATTCATCTATCTCCCTCATACCACCTTTCTCCCCCGGCTCAGACTCTTGAAAACAGGACTGGCACCCCATTCATATATGTGCTCTCGACACTCGTTACCTTACCTGGCAAGATGCTCTTTGTAAAATGGCACAGAAGACTAATTCTTTAAGCACAAGTTATTCTTTAAACAGATAAATCTCATCTGACTCATGTAACTGTTGAGACAAGTAGAATTGGAACCCATTGTTTAGGAAAAACCTAATTGATGGTAAATTTAGTTTTGAGAAAATTCTGTCATTAATTGAGTTTTTTTTTTTTTCTGAAGAGTGAGAAAGACTGTCATTGTTCAATTTTAATAGCAGAACATCTTTGGGAACATTGATATTACCAGTACCCCCTGATAATACATTTGAGAAGTATTGCCTTAACGAATAAGTATTCCAGTATAAATAATATTCTAATCTTAAAAATAATAATGAAAACAATGATGACATTTGTATATTGTTTCACGATATAGGAGCTATCATGTCTAGTCTGTTGTTTGACCCTGAAGAGTCAGAGGCAATTATTATAATTGTTATTGTTTTTAGCTGCTCAGTCGTGTCCAACTCTTTTGTGACCATATGGATTGTAGCCTGCCAGGCTCCTCTGTTCGTGGGATTTCCCAGGCAAAGACACTGGAGTGGGTTGCCATTTCCTTCTCCAGGGGATCTTCCTGACCCAGGGATTGAACCTACCTCTCCTGCCTTGCGGGTGAATTCTTTACCACTGAGCCACTGGAGAAGCCCCATTATAACCATTTAAATGATGCAGCAGGTGGGAATGAGTTAAATTGTTCCAATTCACAAATCTGACAGGTAGAAGCATTGGGACATAGGCCCATGTGCCTATGCTAAAAAATCCTTCATGTGTGTGTGTGGGTTCATGCGTGCACTTGTATGTGAAGGGTGGCTCTGATGGATGGAAAAGCTGACTGTCAGAGTCTGGAGGGTCTTCTTAAGTGGCTGACCTTCAGAGAATTTCAGTCATTCTAATGAAACTGTGAGCATATCTGTGGACCCAAGATATTTGGGGTTGTGACGTGAGGCTGGGGCAGGAATTGGAGGTTCCAAGTCTTTCCACATCAAGCAATGTAATTCAATCTACATTGGTCACAACCACTTGTGTGCAGTCCGTGGTGATAAGACAGATCCGGGGAAGGAAGGGGTAGGGTTAGGCTATGTGGGGCTCTTCTCTGCAGCTGACTTGGCTTGTTTTCCTTGCCCGAGGATGGCTATTTTCCCTGCCCCTGACAAAGATTTGTCAGTGACCCCAAGCAGGCCATCCCTCAATCGAGCTCCAGCTAAGAATAAGTACATCCCCAGGGAACACAGTCATTAAAAACACCTGCAGCAGGATCGTAGCAACCACAGGCCCACAGTCTCACAACCAGAATCCTTGGGGCCAAATGAGATTCAGGACACAGAATATTACCTAACACCCCTGGTGGAGATCCGGCAGCACTGTGTAAGCCAGCATCTTATTAACTCTGCAGCCAAAGGCATGGACCACACTGGGGAACAGACAGGCTATTAATAGGCTCCCGTCAGTTCAGGCCAGCCCTGGACACCCAGGGAGTTAGCTAACTCGTGGTTTGAGGAGGACCTTGAATGTCAGAATTGTGGATACAGAATAACAGACCCTTCTCCTCTTTGTACCATCACCACCCCATTTTCTCTTTCATGTTCATCTCAAAGACAAAACATATTCTTTGGCTCACTGGGGCTGACAATGGCCAACGTTTGTTTTCTTAGAAAGATGCTGTGTCATTAACCCTCTGGAGGCATCTCCATACATGAAGGCCAATTTTTCTGAGTCTGAAGAATTGCCCTCAGATGTTAGTAATGAAAGCTGCTTTGTATGCAAGTTTGACCAATGGGCAGCTTCTCCAAGAAGGGTTGGAATTTTGTAGAGTGGGGACTTGGGATTGTCCCTCATGTGGTGATTCCAGCAGGAACCTAGGAGGGAACCTAGGAGCCTCTGGGCAGGAGTGGTCACTCCACGTGAGGGACAGAATGGGGACAGGAAGGCTGTAACATGGACTTCATGCGGGGAAGAAGGGATTTGGGCTGGGTTATCAGGGGTCAGGATTCTAAAATGAAGGATTCAGGTTGTATGTCTTAAATGATGTAGAGTCAAGAAAGGTGTGCAGCGGAGGCTGACGGATGAAAGTGGGGCTCGATGACGAACAGCTTATTGTGTGTTGAACGTGTCAGCTCGCCTCCTGCAGTTTGTCTCCTGCTCAGTCCTTTGCCTGAAATGCCCTCCCTGGGCTCCTTCCCGCCTGGGCACACTCCCATTCATTTTTTAGGACATGGCTCAGATGTCACCTGCTCTGTGGAAGCCTTGCCCTCACCCTGGGGATGCTAACTCCTCCTTTCACTGTGACCCCACAAGCCTTTCTGGGCACCTGATGCCACTTCTCTCGTTGTCCTGCAGTTGCCCTTGAGTCCTTGTTCTCCCCCCAAGTTGAATCACAGGCTCCCCCAGGGAGGGCGCCATGTCTCTTTTTCGTTTTTTGGACTGACATCTGGCTCAGTGCTTGACCCGGAGATCGAGACAGTCGTTAGTTGAATAAATGCTTTTCTATCTTTTATCATTTCTAAATACTCTTCTCTTTTTTCCTGTTTCTCTTTTTTAGATTTGTCACATCGATGTAATTGGAGTGATAAGTCCTAAGTTTGGGGACATAGGAGTTACCACCATCCTTCAGTGAAGAACTGCAGGATTATGTGAAAATAAGACTTATGAAAAGGTGGAGGAGAAGGCTGTTGAATGTGTTAAGGTTGTCCAAGTCCCAAACCCTGCTAGCTTATTTGGCAAAAATCCCTCATGGTGGACTTCCCCGGGGGTCCAGTGGGTAAGAATCCGCCTGCCAGTGCAGAGGACATGGGTTCGATCCCTGGTCCAGGAAGATCCCCCACGCCTCGGAGCAAGTAAGCCTGTGTGCTGCGACCACTGAGGTCTTGTACCCTACAGCCTGTGTTCTACAACAACAGAAGCCTGCACAGCACAGTTAGAGGGCAGCCTCTGCTTGCCGCCACTAGAGAAAGCCCGTGTGCAGCTGAAAACAAATAAATTTAATTAAAGGAAAAAACCCACCAAACTTGTTGTCTGTGATCTTGTCCAGTACCAGTTCCTATGTTCACTTCCAGGTGGCTTCATCCTGCGTTCCTTCCTACACTGGCGTCTGAGGCAGGGGCTGTCATATCTGGAGCTACTCGCAGCTGTACATCACGTGAATGAGAAATGAGCTTGAAGACTGATGCTTTCTGTTATCCAGAGCCCTACAAGCAACTCACGAGGTTTCAACGTGCCCCTCTCTCTGGCCAACCGCTACTCCGCTCACTTTTCTTTATACCATATTTTACATGATAATCTCTGGAGTGTTCAACACTATTTTTTTTTTTAAGCCTGAAGAAAAACACATTTTATTCTCCTCTTCACTGTTAAGTTATCAAAGCACTGAAGCATTTGATTCAAAGGCAAAACAAAAAGCAAACACAGGAGGTCAAATTATGCCCTCTGTGGAAAGGAGCTGTGTGAGTGTGGATTAAAGAAATGAGTTGAATCACAGGAAGAAAATGACATGGGTTTTTTAGAACAGACAGAAGAGAAAAGTAGGTCAAATTTTTCAACCTCTCAACTGTGTCATCATCCCTTTAAAGCTCTTACTGTCAGTGTTTGGTGAAGTCGGAGCAAAGCCATGGATACTGAAGTCACAATCTGGTAAAATAAGGAGCTTAGAGTTAAAGTTTGGGGAACCTTGGGTCTTCATGAAGATGCTCTAAGGGAGAGTCAATTACTTTTATTTCCACATTTCAAGGCTAAGGGATCACCACGTAACACCTGCCATTTTGGTTTCCTTTATAATACATGGTGGGCTTCCCAGCAGGCGCTGTGCCTGCCAACGCAAGACATAAGAGATGTGGGTTGGATCTCTGGGTCAGGAAGATCCCCTGGAAGAGGGCATGGCATCCCACTCCAGTATTCTTGCCTGGAGAATCCCATGGACAGAGGAGTCTGGTAGAATACAGTAATGGGGTCACAAAGAGTTGGATACAATTGAGTGAGTAACACTTTCACTATAATATACAGTGGGAGGAAAAATTCAAATTTGATCAGAAGAAACTAGGGTTTAGAAAAGTATTTTAATGAGATTTTCTTTCTTTCTGAATCAAAGCTATTAGAACCCAGGACAAAGCCCTTTAAACAATTCTTTTTTTTCCCTCCCACAGATATGGACAAAATGTCTACCATGTGTATCTTAGTTTCCTATGTGGGCTGTAACAAATCACCCAAAACTTATAAACAACAGAATTTATTAAATAGTAGAAATTTATTCTCTTGCCTTTCTGGAGGGCATGGGTGTGTGCTAAGTCACTTCAGTCATGGCCGAATGTTTGTGACCACATGGGCTGTAGCCCGCCAGGCTCCTCTGTCCATGGGATTCTCCAGGCAAGAACACTGCAGTGGGTTGCCATGCCCCCTCCAGGGGAATCTTCCCGTCCCAGGGATCAAACCCACATCTCTTATGTCTCCTACTGGCAGGCGAGTCCTTTACCATTAGCGCTACCTGGGAGGGCAGAAGTCCAAAATCAGAGTTGGTGGGTCCGTGCTCCTTATGAAACCTCTAGGGGAATGTCCTTGCTCTCCTCCTGGGGAGCTTCTCAGGGCTCCAGGGCTCCCTTGGCTGCAGCTGCCCGAGTCCAGTGTCTGTCTCCGTCTATACGTGGCCTTTCCCCCTGCATCTGTGTTGTCTCCTCTCCTGTCTCTTATAAGGACATTTCTTATTGGATTTAGGGCCCACCCAGATAATCCAGGATGATCTCGTCTCACTATCCTTAACTTAAGTACCTGTGCACAGACCCTTTTCCCAAGCAAGCTCACAGTCACAGATCCCAGGATGTGGACATATAACCAGCACCACATTTGAGACCCCATGTCTGGTTCTGCAGAGGGAAAGGCAGCTGTGCTTTATTGGGTCTTTTCCATCTCGCAGTGAGATCGAGGAGATATGAGTGTGAGTGTATGCTTCCTGTGAAGACAGATATAACGTGCACACGCAGAAGGGGGATGACGTTTCTGGATGGGCTACTCTCAACAGAATTTATTGGAGGGATGTCACCTGATCAGGACCTTAGGCTGGATTTTTGTTTGTTTTTTTTCATTGTGTATTAGTCACTCAGTCATGTCTGACTCTTGGTGGCTCCATGGACTGTAGCTGCCAGGCTCCTCTGTCCATGGAATTCTCCGGTCAAGAATACTGGAGTGAGTAGCCTTTCTCTTCTCCAGGGGATCTTCCCCACCCAGGCATGGAACCTGGGTCTCCAGCATTTCAGGCAATTCTTTACTGTCTGAGCCACCAGGGAAGCCCCATTTCATTAGAAATGTATCTTCAATGAAGAAATTTAGATGTTACACATAAGCAAAGAAGTAATATCAAGTTGCGTATATTCCTGCTCATAGAGGTAAGCTCTATAAAATCATTTCACATTTTTTTGTTTCTGTAAACATATTTAGAATGTATTTTCCAATCAATGAAATCAGAACATAACAGCCCATTTTGTGACCCAATAATAATGCAAGAACATGCTTCTCTGTTAAGACATTTCTGGTCCTTCTTCTAATTTTCAGTCCCAGTGTTCCACTGGATGTTGTACGTAATAAATTACTTGACCAGTCTCTTATGTTATACATATAAGTACTTTTCAAACTTTTGCTGTTTTGAAGCATGCTGCCATGAATATTCCATCATATTTTTGTTTGCTTGCCCGAAGCATTTTCCACGCCCAAAGTTACTAGAAGAGAAATTGCTGGCTGCAAAGGTATATTTTATGTGGCTTTATGATAGTTCTTTTCTTTTTGGCCATGCCTCGCAGCTTCTAAGATCTTAGTTTCCTGACCAGAGTTCGAACCTGGGCTCTTGGCAGTGAGCATGTTGAGCCCTAAGCACTACGCCATCAGGGAATTTCCAGATAGTTATTTTCAGAAAAGTAATCTAAACAGTCATAAGAGAGGGGAGCCAATCAAGGGTTTTTTTTTGAGAGGGGTGACATCTATAAGGTCTATTTTAGCTTTTAAAATTCTGGGATTCCCAGATACTGAGCGACTGAACTGAACTGAACTGAACTGAAGTGAACTGAAGGTGATGCCGGAAGGAAAAACAGACTTTAGAGAGAAAGTCATTGGATTTGGAAAACTCTAAGCCCTGAAGGCCTTGAAGGTCCACATGGACCTTGACATTGCCCTAGATAATGCTGGGAGCAGGACCGGAGAAGAGAACTATGACCAAGGTGTGAAAGTTCCTAATTAGAAATTCAGGAAGAGTTAAAGAGGAGAGGTGGTAGATGCTTTCTGATGGCTTCTCCTGCCTCGGAAGTTCTGCGCCTTGCCTTGTCTCTGTGATCTTTTGTGTCTGTCTCTGTTGTGTCCTCCCTCTATCTTGCATCCAATTCTCTAAACTGAAAAATATCTTTGTACAAGTCAACCACAGGCTAGTAGAGAGACTTCAGTTGTACCAGTAGCTTCATTGGCTGCTGACTAGCCTACCAACAGTTGCCTTTGTATCAGATGCTCACCTGGTCCAATCAGTGGTGGTCACCATGGAACCTGTTAATTTGCATTAAGAAACTCCAGGAAGGGCTGGGATATGGCAGACACTTGGAAACTTAGTGGGAGAAGTCCTGGTGTGTTCTATGAATTCCCCACCCAGGACCGGAGACTAGTTAGGAAGAACTAACATAAACCAGCCAAGTGGTACCATGGACCTGAAGTAGGGTGAGGAGGTGGGAATACAGACGAGGGAGGTGATAATAACGCTAGTGAACATTTACTGAGTGCTTTTGATGTGCCAGGGCCTGTTCTCAGCACTTGACATGTATAGTAAAACCAAGTGATAAATCAATATCCCATAAAAAGCAATTGGCTATTGGTCATTATCTCCTGTTCTCTGTCTGCCCCCAGTTTCCTATGGAAGTTGAATGAAATTGTATTCTTTTGGGGAGGGGAGCCCTTTATGGGCCACAGTCCTGACGTTAACCTGGATCTTAGTCCCTCCCTTTTCCTGGATCTTCCCTTTCCCCTATTTCTGCTGATTTTGAAATTCAAATTTCCTTTCCTCTTGCCCACTTTTGATGGCCACCACTGTGTCACTTTCTCTCTCACCCCGTCCCACTACCTGAGACACCGTTTCTGTTTAGTTATATACAGTACGTATTTTATTAGCTTTACTTTTGTGCTTTTTGTGACTGCACAGACCCACTAAAAACACTATTTTTTGCTAACTTTGCCATAACAGGAACCTACGTTTTGCATCACTGAATTTTGGAGTCATGCTTGTCACTTGTGTGTAAAGGAGGGTTTATAGTGTATTAATTCATTTGATTCTTACAAAAGCATAGAAGGTGGGAAGTACCATTTCCTTCCCTACTCAGGGATCGAACCTGCATCTCTTGTCTCCTGCATTGGCGGGAGGGTTCTTTACCAGTAGTGCTTCCTGGGAATATAGGCATACCTATATATGCCTATATTATTATCTACTATTATTTGTCTATTTTTTCTTTAAGTCATTTCGCATTTCTTTTTGATACTTTTTTGTTTTGGCTGGGCTGGGTCTTTGATGCTGTGCACCGCCGGTTTAGGGAGTGGGGACTCAGTAGTTCTGGCACACGGGCCTAGTGGCATATTGCTTGTGGAATCTTTCCGGAACAGGGATCGAACCTGTGTCATTGGCAGGCTAATTCTTAACCACTGGATTACCACGGAAGTCCTCATTTCACATTTTAAAAGTGAACTTATTTAACAAAAAAGCAGTTCCTAATTGAAAATGGGCTAGACAACTTGGAGGGAATTGTTAAGTTTGTTGTGTGTGACAGTGCATATACTTTTATAGAAGACTATTGTTTTCTGGAATTGCATGCTGAAGTATTTGAAGAGGTGAAGTGCCTCAAAGTCTGTAATTTATTTTTACATTGTTAAGCAAACAAACAAAAAATATAGATGAAAGAAATCTGGAAAATGTCAACAGTAGTAGAATCCCCATAGTGGGCATATGGATGTTCATTGTGGTATTCTTTCTTTATATTTATCTTTGAAAGATTTCAAAGTAAAATATAGAAATTAAAAATACACTTTTCTCACTTATATAAAAAAAGAAACTATTTATTTGCCTGCACCAGGTCTGGGAGGCATGTGGGATCTAGCTCCTTGACCAGGGATCAAACTTGGGCCCCCTGCATTGGGAGTGTGGAGTCTTAGCCACTGGACGACAAAAGAAGTCCCCAAAACTTCTACTGCCTACCATACTCAGAAGATAGCTCTGGAAATAAATATATTGAAAATAAAACAGAGTCTTTCAGTTCTAGCTAAGGACCATTGCCTGATCAAAGGCTTTGTGCCTATTCTCTTTGCAAGTAAAGGGGATTAGTCGGTATTAGAGAGGTGTTAAAGAAATCAAGTCCCAACCTAAGAATTCTCCCTAAATGATTAAAAGAGATTTGAAAAGGGAATAACTCTTTCATTACATGTTTCAATGTTATCTAATGCCATGTCCTTGTACCTCTTAAATCACTGAAGCATTTCATGGCATAGTTTGGGAAATGCTGTCTAAATCACATCTCCCCACCCCCACTTCCCTTCCGCTAAACTTGCCCTGCCAAGTACTAATCTGAGATCAGTCCAACTATTCAACCTCATGATCTTTGGCAGTTTTGGCTCTAAAAGAAGCACACATATTAATCAGGGTTTGTTGTAGGCGGTGGAAGACATTCTAGAGATCTCCAGCAGGAATGGATTTAATGCAAGGAGTTGGGTACTCATAAAACCATGTAGATGTGAAGGAGAGGAGATCGGGCACCACTGGGCACCACCGGACTTTCGGATTCGCAATCGCACTAGGGATTTGGTTGGAAGAAATCGCTGCCTTGTTTTGCCACATGCATCACCACCTCACACTCAGCTGGTGGCCAGACCGTGGAGACACCCGCATCTGCTGAGCTTGCTTATGCCCTGCGCCGCCCCCACCACACGGCTCCACACAGGGGCATCTCACTGGCGAGCCTCGGCCACACACAGAGGCTTGATTACACGGGAGTCTGAGAAATGGGCTGCTGTTCTTCAGCCTCCTCCGGTGCGGGAGATGGAAGGAGGTGATAGGGAGGCTGAGTGCAAACAGCACATAACCCTGGGCCTCGACACTCAGATGCACCATCTCCCACCTCCAGCTGGGTCCTCCGTGCTGTTAGGCCATTTCCATCTGGTTACGCTCCACTCACCGTTCTCTCAAAAGTCCTGCACTCGATTTTGTGTGCTGGGAGAATTTTTTGTTTTGTTTTAAAGCCAGTCTTTTTTTTTTTTTTTTTTTTTAGCTACGATTTGTCATTTTTAGCATCTAATCCTGCATCCAAATTCAGCCATGAGAACTTGAGGATATTAAATAATAGATACAATCTAAGCCATCATTGCTTTATTCCCCAAAGCTAACATACAGGATGGATATGTAAAGATAGATTGCTGAAGAAAATTGGCAAATCCATTCAGTAAAATACCCATGGAGGACTCCTAGTTTTCCCAATGGATGGGAAATAACAGATCTTTTTCTTATTGTTATTGAAGTATAGGTGATTTAAAATGTTGTGTTAATTTATGGCATACCAAATAAATATAGCTGTGTTGGCATGTAGCAAAGTGATTCATTCAAACACACACACACACACACATATTCTTTTTTTAAAAATCTTTTCCATTATGGTTTATTACAAGATATTGAATACAGTTCCCTGTGCTGTTCAGTAGGACTTTGTTCTTTACTCTATATATGGCAGTTTGTATTTGCTAATCCCAAAGTCCTAATTTAGACAGCATATTAAAAAGCAGACATTACTTTGCCAACAAAGGTCCGTCTAGTCGAGGCTATGGTTTTTCCAGTAGTCATGTATGGATATGAGAGTTAGACTATAAAGAAAGCTGAGCGCAGAAGAATTGATGCTTTTAAACTGTGACTCTTGAGAGTCCCTTGGACTGCAAGGAGATCCAACCAGACCATCCTAAAGGAGATCAGTCCTGAGTGTTCATTGGAAGGACTGATGTGGAAGCTGAAACACCAGTACTCCAATGGCCACCTGATGCAAAGAACTGACTCATTTGAAAAGACTCTGATGCTGGGAAAGTTTGAGGGCAGGAGGAGAAGGGGACAACAGAGGATGAGATGGTTGGATGGCATCACTGACTCAATGGACATGAGTTTGGGTAAACTCTGGGAGTTGGTGATGGACAGGGAGGCCTGGCGTGCTGCAGTCTATGGGGTCACTAAGAGCTGGACATGACTGAGCAACTGAACTGAACTGAAAGCCCTAATTTATCCTTCTCCTACCCCCTTCCCCCTTTGGTAACCATAAGTTTATTTTCTGTCTGTGAGTCTATTTCTACAAGACTTACAGGTACAGACTTTGAACTTATACAAATAAATTCATTTGTGTCATATTTAATATTCCATATAAAGTGATTACATATATTTGTCTTTTTCTGTCTAACTTTCTTCACTTAGTATGATGATCTCCAAGTCCATCTCTGTTGCTGCTAATGGCATTATTTCATTCTTTTTTATAGATGAATAATATTCCATTGTGTGTGTGTGTGTGTGTGTGTATACACATCTTTATCCATTCATCTGTGGATGAACACTTAGGTTGCTTCCATATCTTGGCTATTGTAAGTAGTGCTGCTGTGAATATTGACGTGCATGTATCTTTTGAATTAGTTTTTTTTTTTCTGGGGCTGCAGGATCACATAGCAACTCCATTTTTCATTTTGTGAGGAAACTCCGTTCTATTCTCCACAGAGGCTGTGCCAGTTTACATTCCCACCAGCAGTGTAGGAGGGCTCCCTTTCTCCACACCCTCTCCAGCATTTAACAAACCTCATTTCCATGTGAAGAACAGAATGGTGACGTCTATACAGTCAACTGCACAAGGGCTTAAACTGGGGGCCAGGAGAGGAGCGGCAGAAGTGAAGACCACGGGGCTGAAAAGATGATTGTACAGAAGGTCCTTCCCCAGGGACAGTAGCTGTTTGCCCTACCAAGAGATTTAACACAGTGATTCTTTTCAACTCATCCTTTTAAATAATCTCAACTTGCCCATTCCTTTGCTTTGTTCTTTTTCCTTTATGCTTTGCCATGTACTACAAGGGGGTGGATTTCCTGAGGAAGTGAGTTAAGTCCCATCTCCTTCCCTTCCTTCCATTCCTGAATCTTGCCATCTGGCAGTGAAGGGAAGTCAAGTCGACAGTGTTTTAAGGGCCTTATCCACCCCTCATGTGCTCTATTTGAAGTTTTTTTTTTGTTTGACTCATCAGGGGTAGGATATAAAATGTGGGTGAGTTATTACATTTTGTAAGAACACATTCTTTTCCCTTGACATGTATTAACCCTTGATGATTGTATAGTAATATTACCTAGAATTCTCTTTTTGGTATCTCTTTATATAAGCTAACTAATCCTTGTACTTAAAATTAAGAACAATAAGAAGAAAAATTTCCCAGCAGTTCGATGATTCATCTCTTACTAAAGGTTTTACTCTGCAAATGACAATTTTACACAATCAAGTTCTGCCTGTAGTTCCTCTCATAGTAGTAGTCCTAGTCCTGTAGTTCCTCAGTCGTATCTGACTCTTTGTGATGCCATGGACTGTAGCCTGCCAGGCTCCTCTGTCCATGGCATTCTCCAGTCAAGAATACTGTAGTGAGTAGACATTCCCTTCTCCAGGGGATCTTCCCCACCCAGGGATTGAACCTGAACCTCCTGCATTGTAGGCAGATTCTTTATTATCTGAGCCACCAGTGAAGCCCCAGTTCCTCTCATGCTGAACTCCCCAAAAAAGAAAACAAAATAATCGAGGTAAAGAACCTCATCCTTACTTATTATGGTTAATTGACAGAACTAAGGTTAAAGTTAAGAACTTAATAAGTTAAGCTATAGAACCAACAGATTGTACACCCTGGAATCCAGGGGATGAAAATGTTAGCCCAGGGAAGAAAATGTTAGCTTCTGGAACGAGGCTTACAGAATGGATGGAAGTGGCTGTAACTCATCCTCCTCTGCGATTTGGAGATAGCTTACTTATGAAATTAAAGTGCCAGGAAGCAACAACCCTAAAATGTAGCTAATGTCAGATAAGATGTAATCTAGGAAATTGTAATATGCCCATCACGAGGTAATGTTGTAATGGCAGTAGCTTTTGGTGGCTGATAAGAAATATTGAAAAAGGTGCCATCGTGAGGGAATGACAGCGTCTCGTTTCTGCAGCGGTGACCCAGGGTACGGACACCCTGACTGCTGACTTTGGTGTTCTTTTCCGGCGGGTGTACGCCTGCATCGTGGAGAAAGCTCAACCAGGCTATGGCGGTCAGAAACGGTTCCCGAAGACCACCCCACTCCTCTCAAGCTGCGCATGGACTCCCCCTGCAATTGAATCCTCTTAACTGGATTTCCCAGTTAGGTTAATTATTCTATTGGGAAAGAAGGGGTGCTGGGCACCCAGGAAGACAGAGGAAGGGCTGAGAAGAGTGTGGTCAGAATCGGGGGGCGGGGGCTCTGTCAGCGCTCCCAACTCATTTCTTCTCCTGCAAAATGAAGGTGATATTCTTTTCAGTAATTTTGGGCTTTTGTGAGATGTCCCCAGGTAATTGCATTCAGCAGCTCCTGCCTGCCCAGCTCTGCACACCTGAGTGTTCCGGGTGCTTGGGCACTGCCGCTTCTCTGTTGAAATGAAAGCGCCTCCTCTCTGCTTTTGTTCACTCATTCTTTCCCTCTTCCCTCAGGCATTCATGTCACAGATACTTGTTAAGTGAACCTGATGCGAGTCTGAGTTTCGGGGATGTGAATTGAACCCTCGGGGTCAACTCCTGGCAGGGCAACCTCAACCCTGTTACAGCATGAAGGCCTTTTGTCTCTGTGATGGGCCTCAGAGGGCACGAGGCTTCCTGGGTTGACTTGCTGCTGGAGGACTTTTCTGAGCATCTTGGCTCATCCTGTGTGGGTTCTGAGCCTGGGCTGCCTGCATTTGAATCCTTGACACTTCCCAGCAACCACTTAGGCCTCTCTATAAAGCTGGGATACTGACAGCATCTACCTTGCAGGGCTGCATGAGGATGAAGCGAGACCGTGTGTGAAGAGTTTGGAGGCTTGCCTTGAAGGTGCTATGTAAGAGTTAGCTAAATATTATGACATTAGGTTGAACCACATAAAATTTCTGGTTTAAAAAAATTTTTAATATTCATTTTTATATAATTTAAAAGGTTATGCTTCATTTACAATTAATAAAAATATTACCTATATTCCCTGTGCTGTATAATATGTCCTTGTAGCCTATCTTACACCCAAGAGTTTCCCAGCAAGAATACTGGAGTGGGTTGACATTTCCTCCTCTAGAGTATTTTCCCGAGCCGGGGATCAAACCTGAGTCTCCTGCATCTCCTGCATTGCAGGCAGATGCTTTACCACTAAGTGACCAGGGATGCCATTGTTTCCCATGACCTCTGGTGTAATTGCCTTCTCCCTTGGCCTGGGTCCTGGTAACTTTTAGGTACATGGCCTGGGGAACAAAAGGCAGTTGGGTTTTACTTCATCCCAACTGATGTGTTGACATTCTCAGAGCATGCAGCGCTCAGAGAACTGACTTCGGGTATCGCGTCTTCTCTCCTTAGGACATAGTGGCTGCTCCTGTTACAGGGCTCTCTTCTTCAACTTACAGAGAGGCAGGGAGAGCAAGAGAAGGGTCCCCCTCAACCCGCCTCCACCCCCTCAGGCCCTTCTCATGAATTTCCTCCTTGCAACCCCATGTCCACAAGCCAAAGAGCCAAGCATTTGTGAAGCTCCTGGTATGTGCCAGACTCTTTAGGGAGCTGAAAAGAAATGCCTTCTGTTCTCAGCGGGCTCATAGCCTAGCATGAATGAACTTTGGATGTTGAGAAGTTAAGAGAGTCAGTGTAAAACAACGGGGGGAGAAAAGCAAAGTCAAACAATCATTATCACCGACAACCTACACAGTAGCAACATATGTATTAAATTCATTCTTTGTTGGTCACTTTCAACTTTAGTGCTTATGAAATGCATCTATAGATTTTAGCTCCAGAAGGTATGTAGATAAGCAATATTTTTATTTGAAAACACTTGGGAGCATGTTGGGGGTTGAACTGTGTTCCCCTTCATCCTCCACCCACTGTCCACAAAGTTTGTATGCTGAATGTCTAATGCCTGTGCTAAGTTGTTTTGCTCATTCGGACAATTTTACACAATCGAGTTCTGCCTGTAATTCCTCTCATAGAAGTAGTAGTGGTGTGTTAGTCCCTCAGTTGTGTCTGACTCTTTGTGACCCCGTGGAAGACTACCAGGCTCCTCTGTCCCTGGGATTCTCCAGGCAAGAATACTGGATTTGGGTAGTCATTCCCTTCTCCAGGGGATCTTCCTGACCCAGGGATCGAACCTGAGTCTCTTGCATCTCCTGCATTGGCAGGTGGGTTCTTTACTGCCGAGTCACCTGGGAAGCCCCTCTAATGCCCAGTCTGACTGTATATGAAGGTAGGGCCAGTGGGGAAGTAATTAAAGTCAAACGGGGTCATAAGGATGGGGCACTAATCCAATAAGACTGGTGACCTTTTGGTCACCAGAGGAGGAGAGACCAGAAATTTCTCTTTCTCCGTGGGCACACAGAACAAATACCATGTGAGGAAATAGTGTGAAGGTGGCCGTCTGCAAACCAGAAAGAGTGTCGCACTGAAAACAAATTTGGCTGACACCTTGATTTTGGACTTCGAGGCTCTAGGACTGTGAGAAAATAAAATTCTGTGACTTGAGCCACCCTGTCTGTGGTCCTCTGTTCTGGCAGCTTGAGCAGGCTAGTACAGAGCAGTTTTTAATTTTTCCTTCAGTGTAGATTCAGAAAAAAATACATCCCTAGCATGTCATTTTCTCCGCCCAAGTCTTTGAGCTTAGCCAAGTATCCGCTAATATCTGAAAAGTCACTCACTCAACCTAAATGTTCACGGAACAGATGCACCTCAAGACCTTTTATTCCTTCGTCAAAAATGCTAACCTTTCCTTCTGGTTCCCCCAGTCTCTAAGACATTTTCACAACAAATGTGTTTGGAAATAAAGATGTGATTCCTGCATCTTATGAGTATTTTCTGTGGTGTGTGATGCATGTTAATTTAATGCATGAGCACAGATAGTATTTAACCTCTGCACTGTGGGATCAGGGCTGGGCACAGGGAGTGCTAGGTGAATAACCCCCCGATAAGTGCTACAGGAACATCTGTACCCCAAGTCAGAGGCATGGCCCCACGGCAGGAATTGAGGGGGCTGTCATCTGCACCCCACTGTCACTCCCACACTGCCTGATCCTGACCAGCTTCTCTTCCTTTGGTTCTCGTATGTATTGATACATATTTATATAATACTATGTATATTCAATCAGTATTTGTTGAATTGAATTATGTAAATACACGCTCGCCCATGGTATAAGAAGCTACTGCCAGGGTAGCAGCTCTCCAATAATGCGGTGGGTCTTATTTATACACCTCATAAAGGATGCTAAGCTGAGAGGGATCTGTAGAATCACAGCTTTCATTTATTGCTGGGGGAAAATATTTACAAGCAGGGATGTGGAATTTCATTTGTTTTGACACATCGTGGGGGGGTGTTCTCAGAAAGGTGTTTGGAGAACGTGCCGTGTCATCCGCCGGTGATCTTATTTGGGATCCACCAGCACGTGCTGGGAAAGCCATGGACTGTCTGGAAGGCCCCCTCTCCACCTGGCCCCAGACTCTTTGTCCAGCCACACAGAAGAGGCCCGGTTCTGGTCCCTCCTCTCTCATTTTCCATCACCTGCTTTCTTTTATTGCTTCTTCTTGTCCTTATTCTTCTTCTCCTCCATACCCTTTTCTACTTAAAAAAAATTTTTTTTATTTGACTGTGCTGGATCTTAGTTGGGGCATGTGAATACTTACTTGCAGCATATGGGATCGTTTCCCAACCAAGGATTGAACCTGGGCCCCCTGCATTGGGCACTCAAAGTCTTAGCCACTGGATCACCAGGGAAGTCCTTCCTTCTCTTCTTAAAATCTTTCCTTTTAAGGATTTTTTTTTAATGTGGACTATTTTTTTTTTCTTTATTGAATTTGTTACAACATTGTTTTGGTTTTATGTTTTGGTTTTTTGGCCTCAAGGGATGTGGGATCTTGGCTCCCTGACCAGGGATTGAACCTGCACTCCCTGCATTGGAAGGTGAAGTCTTAGCCACTAGACCGTCAGGGAAGCCCCCTTAAAATCTTTATTTTCCTTTTGTAAAACACCACCAACAACAATTGTTGAGTTGTTGCTCAAGTTCAAGGATGAATATATAGTCATGTCAGTGAGAGACAAGATGTGCTTAACAATAACTGGTTGGAAAACTGTTTAACCTAATATGTGGGAATTAAACAGAATTAAAGCAGGAGCGTACACAGCTCTGCAGGTGTGTGTTTCCCCTGAACTTCGGGGGAAGATTCTGTTTCTTTCTGCCAGCTTCATAGCCCGCATCCAGGTTGATGAGTAGAGGGAGCCTTGACAGATTCATTGTAGAAAGAGCTACTTAAGGGAGAGAAAAAGAGTAGCTCAAGGGACAAAGCCTGGGAGAGGAGGGCAGAGAGGATTTAAGTAGGTTTTGCTGTATTGCCTTTTAGTGTTTACCTTTTAAAAAAAAGAAGCCTAACAACAGATTGCTTTTCAATTATTCAAATTGCTTTTCAATTATTTCAGGAGGTCAGATTGGTGTTTGTCCTGCTGAGGATTCTGTTCAGACACTTGGCATGACTGAAGCTGTGACAAGTGGGAAAGTTCTCTCCCCTCTCCTGCCGCCCCCCACCCCCAGGTCAGCTGTTCTCCCCAAGGTCAGCTGTTGTGCCTTATGCTGGGCAACACGAGTGTAAATGGATGTGGCAGGCTGCCTCTCCATCCACAAAGCAGCATGAGTTTGCTTGAAACCTTGGTGACTGGAGGAGGAGGATGACGGTCATTGATGCTGCAATGGTCTGTTTCTGGTGCATGGAGCCCAGGGGTCGCTGGTGGACTGATTCCCTTGTTATTGGGCCTCTTGGTCCTGCCCAGGTAAAGCAAAGCGTACCAGGGCGTAGGGAGCTGGTGGCGTGCGTGCGACTCAACAGCTCTGCCGAGGAACGAAGAGGACTGTCTTCTTGGTGGGCCTGGCTGCATCTCTGAGGTTAAGTGTCTGTTTAAAACGAAACAAGACAGACATCGCTGGTGGTCCAATGGTTAAGAATCCGCCTGCCAATGCCGGGGACACGAGTTCAACTCCTGGCCCTGGAAGATTCCCCATGCCGTGGGGAAACTGAGCTTGAGCATCACAGCTACTGAGCCTGTACTGAGCCCGAGCTCTGCAACAAGGGAAGACATGGCAAGGAGAAGCCGAGCACCGCAACTGGAGAGCAGCCCAAGCTTCCTGCAAGCAGAGAAAGCCTACACACAGCAGTGAAGACCCAGAGCAGCCAAACGAAAGAAACAAAACAGAAGAACCTGCCCTCCGCCCTTCTCCTGGGGCCTGGAGACGGCATGGTCTTGAAAAGTGGAACAGAGGCAGCCTTTGAAACTTAGTGGTAAGCTCAGATTCTAAGAGTTGGGCACAGGTCCCTTTGGCTACCTCCGCGACTTCTGAAGGTCAAGTCACAAATGTGAAGGCCCCGAAGCACTGTGGCGAATGAGGGCAGGACGTGCCCCATTTTGGGAAGGAGGGGAAGGAGCATGGCAGGGTAACAGGAGTCCTGTGAGAGTGCCTAAATGAGCCACCCTTTGAGTCAGTTGGCAGATTCATTGAACTTCTCCGCATTCCCTGGTGTTCCCAGATGCCTGGAAATAATTGGACCTTGGGTGGCCAGGCAAGTTAAGCGGGCGGTAGACGGAAGTGTAGTCTCAACCCAATTGAAAATTATTACTGTGAGAATGATCGCCGAGTCATAATAACCCCATTTAATGAAGGCTTCCTATGTCTCTGTTGCTATGTGTTCTCCAGATTAACTCATTTAATCCTCACAACATCTTGGGAAATCTCCTGCCTGATTTATAGGCGAGGAAACTGAGGGTCAGGGTGGTTACATAACTTGCTCATGATCACACACACCGAAAATGTTGGCACCAGAAATCCAGTTCCATTGGTTTGGTTCTGAAGCCCACATTCTTAGCCATAATGGCAACTGCTGGCTCTGCTGTGACAAGACCGCCAGGAAATTAGTCATCACTGGGGCACAAATCATATCTCAGCTGCATTTTGCTTTTGATCCTTGCACAGGTCCAAGCACATAGCAGGTGCTTAATAAATGGTTGTTGACTCAGTCCCTTTGTTCGAGGGGGTTGTATTTTTGTTGGAGGGAAAATATTATCATGCCTGAGAGAGAAAACAGTTTGGAACAAAATACCCAATGCCAAAAATCCATGGGAGAGTCATAAGGGAAGAAAACACATTATCATTTAACAGATTGGATTCCATTAGCTCCTTCTCTTCTAGTAAGGAAACCATCAAAAATCAAATTAAGATCAGAAGGTTGCTTGATGAATATAGAACCCAAGCAAGGGAAATTGGATTTCCTAGAGGGTGTGTTTTCATCACATGGTGACTGCCCCAAGTGAAAAATTCGCCTTCAGCCAGGAGTATGTTTGCCCAGTGGACTGGATGTTTGTGTTGGCCAGCTGTATTCTGTCCAGGTCAGTACTGGAAAAACACTCGTGTCTCACCCTCTGGTTCTTCCTAGACTCCGTGGTGACTCTGTTTGCACTAGTCATTACGACACCCCTTCCTTGCTTTCCACACTCTTCTCACATTGCAATTTCTCTGTCTACAGTTTATTTTACATGGAGTATAGGTGCCTGCTCTTTGGGAGAGTGGGTGACTTGTCTCCTGGTCACGTTTTAGTGCTGCCTTCTCCAGTGAGTGGCTACTTTTTAACCTTAATCAAGGAACTGGTCTGTTCTGGGCTTGTATTGTTCATACTTTTTCCTAAAGCCCATATTTAAGCATTTCTTTCTTCTTTCTGAAAAGCTCAAGGTGAATTCCATACAGATATCCAATTATTTAAATAGATGTAATATAATATAATTTATAATTATGATATAGTTTGGTATAATATAATAATATAACTCAAATACATGTTTTAAATGAATTTTCTATTTTGAGATCGTTATATTTTCATATGTAGTTGCAAGAAATAATACAGAGGAATTTCCTATGCCTTTGACCTACTTTCCCCTGCACGGTAACACCTCATACAACCAAGATGTGGGCACTGGAAGTCAAGATAGGGTCCATTTCCATCACAAAAATCCCTCAGGTTGCCCTTTTACAGCCACTTCTGTTTCCTTCCTGCCCTGAACCCTTCTTTAACCACTAGCAACCCCTCACCTTTTCTTCATTTCTAGAACGTTTTCATTTCAAGAATGTTATGTAAATGGAATCACATAGTTTGTAATCTTCGGGATTGGTTTTTGTCATTTTGCATAACTCTCCGGTTATTCATCCAGGTTGTTGACTGTATTAATAGTTTGTTATTTTTATTGCTGAACCATAGCTATGGTATAGATGTACCACAATTTGTTTAACCATTTGCCCATTGAAGGACACTTGGGTTATTTTCAGGTTTGGGCTATTGCAAATAAGGCTGTTATACACATGTTTTTGGAGTAGGAAGTGGCAAACCACTCCAGTATTCTTGCCTGGAAAATCCCATGGACAAAGAAGCCGGGCCATCGACAGTGCATGGGGTTGAAAAGAGTTGGATAGGAATGAGTAACTGAGCATACACACTTGTGTACAGGTTTTCGTGTGACCGTAAATCTTCATTTCTTTGGGATGAACGAGCAGGAGTGTAATGCTAGGTCATAGGATAAGTCTGTGTTTAGTTTTTTAAGATACTGCCGCACTGTCTTCTCGAGTGGCTGTACTAGTTTACATTCCCACCAACATCGTACGAGTGATCGAATTTCTCTGTATCCTGAGCAGAATTTAGTGTTGTTACTACCTTTTATTTTAGCCATTTTGATGGGTGGGATATCTCATTGTGGATTTAATCTGTATTTCCCTAATGGCAAAGGGTTGGACACGACTTAGCAACAAAACAAGTCCTCTGGCAGACTCATGCTTTGTGGCTAATTTCTTACACTTTATAGCTAGTCTTTTCATTTATTTAAGAGGGTCTTTCACAGAGCAGAAGTTTTCCAATCTGCCTGCAATGCAGGAGACTCTGGTTTGATTCCTCAGTGGGGAAGATCCCTTGGCGAAGGGATAGGCTACCCACTCTAGTATTCTCGGGCTTCTCTGGTGGCTCAGATGATAAAGAATCTGCCTGCAATGTGGGAGACCTAGATTTGATCCCTAGGTGGGGAAGATCCCCTGGAGGAGGGCTTTGGCAACCCACTCCTGTATTCTTTTTTTTTTTTTTTTTTTTTTTTTTTAATTTATTTATTTATTTTTTCTAATTTTATTTTATTTTTAAACTTTACATAATTGTATTAGTTTTGCCAAATATCAAAATGAATTCGCCACAGGTATACATGTGTTCCCCATCCCGAACCCTCCTCCCTCCTCCCTCCCCATACCATCCCTCTGGGCCGTCCAGTGCATCAGCCCCAAGCATCCAGCATCGTGCATCGAACCTGGACTGGCAACTCGTTTCCTACATGATATTTTACATGTTTCAATGCCATTCTCCCAAATCTTCCCACCCTCTCCCTCTCCCACAGAGTCCATAAGACTGTTCTATACATCAGTGTCTCTTTTGCTGTCTCGTATACAGAGTTATTGTTACCATCTTTCTAAATTCCATATATATGCGTTAGTATACTGTATTTATGTTTTTCCTTCTGGCTTACTTCACTCTGTATAATAGGCTCCAGTTTCATCCACCTCATTAGAACTGATTCAAATGTATTCTTTTTAATGGCTGAGTAATACTCCATTGTGTATATGTACCACAGCTTTCTTATCCATTCATCTGCTGATGGGCATCTAGGTTGCTTCCATGTCCTGGCTATTACAAACAGTGCTGCGATGAACATTGGGGTACACATGTCTCTTTCCCTTCTGGTTTCCTCAGTGTGTATGCCTAGCAGTGGTTCTTGCCTGGAGAATCCCATGGACAGAGGAGCCTGGTGGGCTACACTCCGTGGGGTCACAAAAAGTAGGACATGACTGAGTGACTAAGCACAGCACAGAATCTTTATTATATTGAGCCTTTCAATTCATGAATATGTCTTTCCATTGAATTAGATATTTTTAAGTTTTATTTAAAAAGTAGCATTGTTTAATCTTCAGCATACAAGTGCATGTAAAATAGATTTATACCGTTTTTTTGTGACTGTAAGTGGCATTATATCAAAAAATTTTGTTTTCACATGTGCGTTGCTAATTTATAGGAATACAATTGAGTTTTGTATACTTATTTGATAACCTGCAGCCTTGCTGAATTAATTTTTTCCTTTTTCTTTTAAATAGATTCCTTGGGATTTTCCACACAGAAAATTATTATATATCATCTGCAAATAGGTATAGTCTTATTTCTAACTTTCTGATATGTATGCCTTTTATTTCCTTTTCTTGCCTTTTTGCACAGGCTAGAACTTCCAACACTGCATTAAATAAGAGTGATGACAGCAGATATCCTTGCCTTGTTTTTGATTATAGGGAGAAAACATTCAGTCTTTTATCAATAAGCAAAATATTAATTGTAGGGTTTTTTTGTGTGTGTGTGGTTACATTTAAAAATCAAGTTGAGAAAGTTTCCCTCTGTTCTTGCGTTTCTGTTATTCCTTATCACAAATGGATATTGAATTTTGTAAAATGCATGTTTTTGGATTGAAGGATCTAATCATTTTTAAATTAAATTTATTGACTTTCAAAATGAACAAGCTTTGTATCTCTGACATAATTCTTATATATTGCTGAATTCTATTTGCTAATATTTTGCTAAGGACTTTTTACATCTATATTCATGAGGGATATTTGTCTGTAGTTCTCCTTTTGTTATACTATCTTTGTCTAGTATTGGTATTAGAATTAATACTAGCTTCATAAAATTAACTGGGCAGTGTTCCCTCCTCTTCAATTTTTCTGGAAGAGATTATGTAGAACTGATGCTAATTCTTCTTTAAACACTTGGTAGGTCTCCAGTGAAGCCATCTGGCCTGCCTCCCCTTCTCTCACTATATTTAAAAATGCACATTTCAAAGTATTAAGAAAAATACATACATACACATACATATATTTAGTGTACTGATAACATGGTTCATTAATTTTAAAGACCAAAAATCAAGCCTCTTGAATGAAACACACTTTGAAGTTCTATATACAAAATGCAAATTTGCCATTCACAATTTTGGGATGAAATTTAGTGGCCAAAGCTTCATGCCTCCTTTAACACGTTCTCTGTTTGCTCAGCAATGGGGTAGAAATGCAGGAAATATCTGTGTGTGGCAAGTCTAGGACCAAAGTGTGAGCGTTAGCACCACTTCCTCCTGGCCTAACACTTCTCTGTCTCAAGTCATCCTGTGTCTATTACACTGTCTGTGTGACCTTGGCGGATGATTTACTCCTCCTGGCCTCAGTTTGGTTCCCTCATTCTTAGAAAGGGGATGACAGCTGAACAGCTGCTTGCCTTGTAGGGTTGTTAGGGTATGTGCTTGCACGCCCAGTCGCTTCAGTCATGTCTGCCTCTTTGCGACCTGACCATCGCCTGCCAGGCTCCTCCGTCCATGGAATTCTCCAGGCAAGAGTAGTGGAGTGGGTTGTCATTCCCTTTTCCAAGAGATCTTCATGACCCAAGGACTGAACCTGTCTCCTTTGTCTCCCGCACTGCAGGCAGGTTCTGTACCGCTGAGCCACTGGGGTTAGGAGCAGAGTAAATTCTCCCATCCAGGTTCTAACCAGGCCCCACCCTGCTTAGCTTCAGGAGGTCAGGTACAGTCAGGATCGTAAGGCTGTAGAGTAAATTATCAGTGATTCGTAGTTGTTATTATTCTGCCAACATAAATGGAATGGTTTCCCTTAACTGATCCCACTTTAAACAGAGAAGAGTCACTCTGTTCCTCTTTTTAGATGCTCCACTGTCCATGGAGACAAGGGTTTGATCCCTGGGTCAGGAAGACCCCCTGGAGGAGGAAATGGCAACCTACTCGAGTATTCTTGCCTGGAGAATCCCATGGACAGAGGAGCCTGGCGGGCTACATACAGTCCACAGGGTCGCAAAGAGTTGGACACGATGGAAGTGACTTAGCATGCACTGTCTATGGAATTCTCCAGCCAAGAATATTGGAGTGGGTAGCCATTCTTTTCTCCAGGGGATCTTCCCAACCCAGGGATCAAACCTGTGTCTCCTGCATTGCAAGCAGATTCTTTGCTGTCTGAGCCACTGGGGAAGCCCATATGTCCCCTAACTGCAAAACTGTCCCCGGTTTAGAACTGCTTGTCTATATGTGACCTCTCCCTTCAAAAATTTTTGAAATTAATATATGCTTGTCAGGAAAGTTTGGAAAAGACTTGCAGTGAAGGTGAAAATGTGACTTTCAGCCAAAGTGCAGTGGCAGAGGCTTATGCCCCTGAGACAGTGGTAGAACTCCTCTCTGGAATAGGTGCCTTTTGGTTGGTAAAATACCTTGACCAGACACTTCAAGGGTGAAGTGCATGAGGGTTGGTCACTCAGGCCTGGTAGCTGGAGGCAGGAAGGAGTTTACCCGCCTGGGCAGGAGAACAAGGAGGAGCTCCTGTGGGTTGGGGGTGGGGGAAGCAGAGCGGACGGAGGGGTGTGAAGGGGACGGGTTGAGCTGTGGTGTGACAGGTGGTGGCCCTGCAGAGAAACTCACCAGGGTATGGTGGCTGGAGGAAATTTAAGGGCTGTGATGAACTGGGCAGCTGGCTCTGTGTTTACACCGCCCTGTCCCCATTCCCCACACCTCCAGTTAAGGCTGTTACACCCAAAGCAGTTGGGGGAAAAAAGGGGGCCAGGAGAAGAGCTGAGGGTGGTGAGATGTCGGTGGGACTAAGGGTGAAGGGGGACAGGAAACAGGAGCTGCAGATCTTAGCAGCTGAGCCCTCTGGAATTCAAGAGACCCGGGGGAGGATCCCAGACTTCCTTCTGGACCTGGGAGAGGGGGCTTGAGTGGGATTTATGTAAATCTCAGAGGATGCAATTATTTAGGATGCTGTCTGTATAGGAAGAAAACCATTTGCTCTGCTTCCTTCCAGTATTTTTTTCTTTGAGTTTTTAAAATGAAGTTAATCTTGTTGTATATGGTATAGGGGAGGAAAAGAATTTTCCCTTTACCCTTCTAGGTTCTTGGCTAGATCCCCCTCTAAGAGAGAGATTAACGGCACAAAAACAAACAAGTGTAATCACACAGACCCCCTCCTGAAGACCTGGGAGAGACCCAGGAAAACTGAGTAACTGCTGGAAATGGCCCAAGTCACCACCCCAAATACCATCTCCAGCTAAAGACAAAAGAAAACGTTGGGTGGTGTGGGGAGGCTGGTTCTGGGAGGTTCCCGGGGAAAATCAGAGTAAACAAGGGAAAGTTTGTTATGCAGATTTAAGTTGTAGTCTTCCCATTGATAAGAGTTTCTATAGACTTAGTCTCCTCCTCTTCCTGGTTCAGAGGGGAGGCTCCCTCACAAATGGAGATTTTCCTTATAAATGTAAGCTATGTCTCTTAAGTGCCAAAGAGGCATGTTTGGAGTGGGGCATTCTGCCCTCCTTCTAGGATCATTTTTCTTGATGATCAGCCCCCATCAGCCCCCAGAGGAGGTGGAAATCCACCAAGGCCTCCACCTAGTGCCACAGTAGGTGTCAAGTTGGACTTGACTTAGCAATTGAACAACAATGCCAGGCAGAGAGCGAGTTTTTGGAAATTCAGCTGCCCCGTGCCTCTCAGGCTGTCCTGCTCCTGGAAGGTGAGGCTGTCCTGAATTATTCAAGCTATAGAGGAGGAAAAATAAATTTCCTTCTTCTCCTCTAGGTTCTGTGGTTGAGACCCCCTTTAATAAAAGAAAGGTTAACAGAGACCTCCCTGGAAGTCCAGTGAGTGGTTAGGACTCAGTACTTCCATGGCAGGGGGCCTGGATCAGATCCCTGGTTGGGAACTAAGATCCTGAAAGCCAGGTGGCACAGCCAAAAAAAAAGAGAGAGAAAAACGAACAGAGATTTAGAAGCATTACATTCGGAGAGACCCAGGAAAACTGCATAAAACTCCCCCAGATGGTACCACCTTAAGTACCATCTTCACCTAAAGACTAAAGATGTTGGTGGTCAGGGGACCAGCTAGGGGAGTTGAACCCAGTAAACAGGAGTAGGTTGTTATGCTGCATTAAGTTGGGGCCTTCCTCACTGATAAAAGTTTCTTGTGAATTAGAGCCACCTTTCTCTTCCTGGTAGAAAGAGGGAGACACTGACAAAAAGAGGATTCCTTTGGAAGTATCTCCCACAAAAGGGTGAAGTCTACTCTGCTTTCAGAGATGCTTAAAGAAGTGGCAGTCAGTTGGCAAGACGCCAGGCGAGTATGGTGGATGAGGGAAAACTTCGTAGCCCAGTTCCTTCAGCTTTTGAAGCGTTGGTTGTGAGGCACGCAGTCGGGCGTTGTCATGGGGAAGAGTTGGGCCCTTTCTGTTGACCAATGCTGAGTGCAGGTGTTGCGGTTTTTGGTGCATTTCATCCATCTGCTGAGCATACTTCTCAGATGTAATGGTTTCGCTGGGGTTCGCTATAGTGGGTCAGACTGGCAGCAGACCACAAAAAAGTGACCATGACTTTTTTTGGTGTGCAAATTTGGCTTTGGGAAGTGCTTTGGGGCTTCTTCTCAGTCCAATCACTGAGATGGTCGTTGTGGGTTGTTGTATAAAATCCACTTTTTAATTGCATGTCAAAATACGATCAGAGATTCTCAGATTCAGAGATTCTCCGGTGTCTGTAGTTTCTCAAGAATAATCAGCTCAAAATGTTTATGCCAAAGAGGCATATTTTGGGGTGGCATACTCTACTCCCCTTCAAAGTCAGGACGAATCTTCCTCAACCTTCCCTACCACCCACTAACTCACATAGGTCAACACATGTGTCATACCCATTGTGAAAGTGTTAGTCGCTCAGTCATGTCTGACTCTTTGCAACCCTAGGGACTGTAGCCGTCTAGGTTCCTCTGTCCATGAAATTCTCCAGCCGAGAATACAGGAGTGGGTAGCCATTCTCTTTTCCAGGGGATCTTCCTGACGCAGGGATCAAACCTGAGTCTCCTGTGTTGCAGGCGAATTCTTTACTATCTGAGTCACCAGGGAAGCCATACTCATTAGCCAGTGGAAAAGACAGTCCTTTTAAGAAAAAAATGCAAAGCTAGTAAGGCTGAGGTAGTGGAGACCCCAGGTATAACCCAGGGAGGAAGGCAGGCATGTGCCATCAAGGTCAGGATTCATTACCTTAATCCCCTCTCACTCTCTCCTCGTGGACACAGCTCTTGCTGTTGCTGACTGTTTTTGTACTTCAGAGGTATGCGTGAGGGTTTTGATTCGCTGAGGAAGCCTGAAGACTGACTGCTATGGACTGAATTTTGTCCTCCATGACCCACAACCCAGATTCATAAGTTGAAGCCTGTAGGGAAAATATTTTTCTCTACCCTCTTAAGTTCTGAAAACTGGAGGCTTGTGAATTAAACTAACAAAAGACAGATTAACAG
Organism: Bos mutus; assembly: GCF_027580195.1. Taxonomy (NCBI): domain Eukaryota; kingdom Metazoa; phylum Chordata; class Mammalia; order Artiodactyla; family Bovidae; genus Bos; species Bos mutus. Next base: position 10,542,083 of record NC_091639.1, on the reverse strand, counting down.
GGGAAAAAGATTATTCTTATGCACAGGGGAGTTAGCAAAAGAGGTAGCTGGCTGTTAAAAGCTAGAGGCTTATATACCTAACTTAGCAGGCAAACGGGTGGGGGAGAAAAGGCTTTTATGGCAGAATGAATGGTTTCTTTAGGAAAGACAAATGGGTTTTTAGGAGAACAAAGAACAGATAAGAAAGTTTGTGATCATGTTTGTCTATACAGGTCTGAGTGATAGTTCTGTCTCCTTCACGGCAGTTAAACTCCCAGGGAGGAGGGATTTAGGGGTACGTTTTATTTCTCTTCTGGGAGTCGATTCACCCTGGAGAGGGAATTATAGCAGCCTTATTTCCCAGAACTTGCTGCTTTTAGTCTGATAAGGGAAGGCTTCTTTCTGCATCTGTTGATTCCCAGTTACTTTCAGCTCAAAATAATCCTCATACCAAAGTGGTATATTTTGGAGTGCCATATTCTGAACCCTTTTAGGCTCTAACCCCAATGGGGCTGTATTTGGAGATAGGGTCTTTAAAGAGAAAATTAAAGTTAAATGAGGTCATATGGGTGGGGCCCTAATCCAATAGTATTATTGTCCTTCTAAAAAGGAGGCAGGGATACCAGAGACCTCCCCCAACCACATGCACTCAGTGGAGAGGTCCTGTGAACTACAGCAAGATGGTGGCCACCTGCAATCCAAAGAGAGAGTTCTCATCAGATACCAGTCCTGCCAACAGCTCTGAAACTGTGAAAAAATAGATTCTGTTGTTTAAACCACCAGGTCTGTGGTATTTTGTTATGGCAGCCCAAGCAGACCAGGACAAAGACTAAAATATTGTCTTTAAGAGCCAAAGAGATAGGATTTCCCTGGTGGTACAATGTATAGGAATCCGCTTGCCAGTGCAGGGGACACGGGTTCAATCCCTTGTCTGGGAAGATCCCACATGCCTTGGAGCACCTAAGCCCGGGCACCGCAACTACTGAGCTGGAGCTTTAGGGCCTGTGAGCCACGACAACTGAGCCTGAGGACCTAGAGCCTGTGCTCTGCAACGAGAGAAGCCATCTCAGTGAGAAGCCTGTGCACCCCACCAAAGAGGAGCCTGCTCTCACGGTAACTAAAGAAAGCCTGAGTAGCAACCAAAAATAAAAAAAGCCAAGGGCTTCCCAGGTGGCTCAGTGGTAAAGAATCCACCTGCCGATGCAGGAGTTGAGAGTTAAATCCCTGGGTCCAGGGGATCCCCTGGAGGAGGAAATGACAACCCACTCCAGTATTCTTGCCTGAAAAATCCCATGGACAAAGGAGCCTGGCAGTTCATGGGGTCGTGAAAGAGTTGGATGGGACTGAGCGACTAAAACAGCATATAAGAGCCAAGGAGATAAAGTTAAAAAAATGGTAGAATTGTAGATTGAAACAAAGCAGGAGCCTCCCAGGTACAAATTATTTCTGTCTTCCCTCCCCTCTTGTTTGTAGGAATCAGTCTTAGGCCTCCTAGACCTGCCTAGATCTTCCCTGAACTCCAGAGGGTAGATTCAAACAGTTGCTCATCAAAGAAGGAAGGGAATGCATAAACAAAAGAGGAGCAATCAAGAAACTATACTGAAGTGGTTAAGACAGGGTCTTGGCTCCTCCTCAAGGGATATACATAACAGCATCTTAGGGTTCTTCTGCAGGAAGTAATGGAGAAGGCAATGGCACCCCACTCCAGTATTCTTGCCTGGCAAATCCCATGGATGGAGGAGCCTGGTAGGCTGCAGTCCATGGGGTCGTTAAGAGTCGGACAAGACTGAGCGACTTCACTTTCACTTTTCACTTTCATGCATTGGAGAAGGAAATGGCAACCCACTCCAGTGTTCTTGCCTGGAGAATCCCAGGGACGGGAGCCTGGTGGGCTGCTGTCTATGGGGTCGCACAGAGTCGGACACGACTGAAGTGACTTAGCAGCAGCAGCAGCAGGAAGTAAAGCCCCACTCAGGTGCAGGGTGGTGATTTCAAGCTGATCACCAGACACTTACTCTCACAGCCAGGGGCTTCCCTAGTGGCTCAGACAGTAAAGAATCTGCCTGCAGTGCGGGAGACCCGGGTTCGGATGCTGGGTTGGGAAAATCCCCTGGAGAAGGGAATGGCAACCCACTCCAGTATTCTTGCCTGGAGAATCCCAGGGACGGAGGAGCCTGGCGGGCTGCAGTCCATGGGGTCGCAAAGAGTCGGACACGACTGAGCGGCTATCAGTCACTCACTCATTCACCAGACCCTTGGAGCTCCATGCTGTTACCTCACCACCAACCAATGAGAAGAAAGTCACACACTTTGCAGCCCTCACACCGAAAACCATTGGGAATTTCAGGGGGTTTTGAACACGAGCCACTCGCTCTCCTTGCTTGGCCCTGCAATAAGCCTTCCTCTGCTCCATACCACAACATGCTGGCTGTTGGCTTCACACTGCCCTAAACACAGGAACTTGCATTTGGTAACAGAACCTGGACCACAAAATAAGATGATGGGGAAAGGACGTACTTTGTGGACGTCTAGGGCCAATCCTGGTGAGGTATCTCGATATTTATTGGGAGTTGAAATAACTTCCAACAAATCATATATGTGTTTCTAAAAAGTAGGAGCTGCATTCTTTGATGTCCTACCCTCTGTTGGACTTTCTGCCAGAAACCATGTCAACCTGGTTCAAGGTAGAGTGTAACCAGCTGATGAGTCCAAACCCTGGACTCCAGCCTCGCAGCCTCATGTTCATTCTTTTCACCGAGCTCTGATGGAGAAGTGAGCTGCCAGAGGACCCTAATCAGATGCATGCTCTCATCTGGAAGTGATTAAAGTCCTAAGGACAGATAGAAGCCATGTTGATAGCATTAATTGGTTCCTTATTTCTGAGTTGGGCCTGCTTCATTGTTTAAGATTCCACTCTAATTTGTTGGGATTTTCTCTTCGGCATTGTAAAAAGCAAACTTATTTTGCTGGATGAGAACAGACCCTTTTAAACCGGGCTTTGAAGTTTGCAGCTTTGTAACGTGTCAGCCTTCTGAAAGCTTCTGCTCTCTTGCCAGCTCGAACCGACCCACAGCCACAATTAGCATATCAAAGAGTCGGGGGGGGGGTCCTGAAGGGGGCTGCGGAGGTGGGGGCCGCCTGGGCCTTCGTTTGGGATGTAAGGAGATATAGGGCCTCGCTAACACGTGCCCTGCTGCCAGGGTGGTTACTCATTTCACCTTTAATTCCATTTCCTCTCCTCTTCTGGCTGTGCGCTTTTGACAATTACACACACACACAATCCTCCCTGAAGGACAAAAAGGAATCAGAAATGAAAAAAAAGAAAGAAAGAAAAGGAAAGGGAGGCATTTTAAGGGAGATAAACCCTATTCTCATCGCTTTCTAAAATCCAACAACTCCCACAGATAAATATGTTAAGTATTCAATAGTTATTTTAGTGCCTATGTTTTGGCTAATTGCTGGGTTTAAAAAATGAAAACCCTTCAGGAAGGAGGTGGAAGCACTTCAGACTACATTTTACCATTGCTCTGAGGTGCTAATCCAAAGTCACTGCAACACTTGCTGGTCAAGCTGAGCTGTGGATGGTCTGGCTACTCTTACCTAAGAAGGGATGCTAGAACTGCCTAGGAAATGGTCCCCAGGAGAGGACGGCCTCTGCAGTTTGAACAGAGAGGCTCCCAAGCAGACATGCAGGTGTGGGTGATCTTGCAGACAGATGATGAGAGAGGAGAGAAAACTGATGGAAACTAAAGACTCCCAAGACAAGGGGTCATGGGAATAAAAGGCTATACAGAAATGACACAAGCTGATCAAAGCAAGATCCCTCTAGTGAGCAAAGTTTATCCTCTAATGAACTGATTTTGAAAGAAAATGATTTGGATTCTTTTCATATCAAAAATATACACAAATGAGTGAAATGGGTGAAGAATGTCATAAGGTAGAAACTTCCAGTTATAAGATAAATAAACCCTAGGGATGTAAGGTAGAGAGTGATGACTATAATGAATAAATCTGTAGTGTATATTTATAAGTTGCTAAGAGAAGAGATCCTAAAAATTCCCATTACAAGAAAAAAAATTTTGTAAGTATGTGTAGTGATGGATGTTAACGTATTGTGGGGATCATTTTGTCATATATACATACATACCATGTTGTGTATCTGAAACATACAATACTAGATGTCCCTTGTATCTCTATAAGACAAGAAAAAAGAAACAGAGAGGGGGAAAATGGATATACAAGGTAAATTTGTTTTTCTTGGAAACTGAATTATATGACTTAAAAAAAAAAAACCTAAAGAAGAGTATGAGGTGAAGTGAAGTCGCTCAGTCGTGTCTGACTCTTTGCGACTCCATGGACTGTAGCCTACCAGGTTCCTCTGTCCATGGGATTTTCCAGGCAAGAATACTGGAGTGGGTTGCCATTTCCTTCTCCAGGAGATCTTCCTGACCCAGGGATTGAACCTGGGTCTCCTGCATTGTAGGCAGACGCTTTACCATCTGAGCCACCAGAGTATAGCAATATATTAATTGCTTCCCAAAGTTTCAACCTTGTTCCTTGAGTTTAAAAAAAAAGGAATCATCAAGAAAAGTTGTCAAAATATTAATAATAGATATGCTTGGAGATTATAGATTTTTATATTTTTTCCACAGTAGGCTTGTATTAATTTTACACTAAAATGTAGCATATTAATAAATGTCATGACTACATTTGGAATTCGGGAATGACTGTCTTTCCATTGCAATGTCTTTCCATTTCATGCAGCCATGAAATTAAGACACTTGCTCATTGGAATAAAAGCTATGCTTAACCTAGACAGCATATTAAAAAGCAGAGACATTACTATGCCAACAAAGGTCTGTTTAGTCAAAGCTATGGTTTTTCCAGAAGTCATGTATGGATGTGAGAGCTGGACTATAAAGAAGGCTGAGCGCTGAAGAATTGATGCTTTTGAAATGTGGTGTTGGAGAAGACTCTTGAGAGTCCCTTGGACTGCAAGGAGATCCAACCAGTCAGTCCTCAAGGAAATCAATTGGAAGGACTGATGCTGAAGCTGAAGTTCCAATACTTTGGCCATTGATGGGAAGAACTGACTCATTTGATAAGACCCTGATGCTGGGAAATATTGAAGGCAGGAGGAGAAGGGGATGACAGAGGATGAGATGGTTGGATGGTATCACCGACTCGATGGACATGAATTTGAGTAAGCTCCGGGAGCTGGTGATGAACAGGGTGATGGACTGCGTGCTGCAGTCCGTGGGTGGCAAAGAGTCGGACACGACTGAGAGACTGAACTGAACTGACCGTCTTTCCATTAGTATACATGTTATAGACACAACAGAATTTAAACTAGAAAAAAGTTTTGGGGGGCTTCCCTGGTGGCTCAGTGGTAAAGAATCTGCCTTCCAGTGCAGGAGACACAGGTTCAGTCTCTGATCCTAGTGGAGGGCAACTAGGCCCGTGCACCACAGCTATTGAGCTCATGAGTCACAAGTAACTGAAGCCCGTGCTCCTGAGACTGTGCTTCACAGCAAGAGATGCCACCTCAATGAGAAGCCTCGTATGGAAGTTAGAGAGTAGCCCCACCCTCTGCAATTAGAGAAAGCCCTCGTAGCAATGAGACCCAGCATGGCCAAAATAAATAAACAAATAAATAAAAAGTCTGGGTGGCATTTATTTCTCCCTCTCAATTTGAAAGTGAGGTTACTTAGAAGCAGGGAGGATACATCCAAGGTCATGTAGCCAAGGTATCAGAGTCTAGAGCAAAGCTGTCCAGTCCCATAGCCACCAGACATGTGCTGGTGATGAGCACTTGATATCTGGTTAAACTGAGAGGTGTTGTAAGTGTAAAACAGAGATTGGATTTTGTTTACTTATTTTTGGCTGTGCTGGGTCTTCTCTGCTGCACATGGGCTTCCTCTAGTCGTGGTGAGCAGGGGGCTACACTCCATTCTGGTTCACAGGCTTCTCACTGTGGGGGCTTCTCTTGTTATGGAGCGGGAGCGCTAGGCACTTGGGCTTCAGTCGTTGCTGCTCACCCGCTCTAGTGCACGGACTCAGTCGAGGCATGGGCTTAGTTGCTCTTTGGCACGTGGAACCTCCTTGGACCGGGGACCAAACCCGTGTCTCCTGCACTGGGAGGTGCATTCTTACCTACTCTGCCACCAGGGAAGTCCTAGGTGTTGGATTTGAGAGAATCTTTTTCCAGGTGTGAAAAAATGTAAAAGATCTCAATAATTATATTGATGACATGTGGAAATAATGAATTTTAGATATATTGGGCTAAAGTTAACTTAGTCTGCTTCTTCCTATTCCTTTTACTGTGGCTGTTAGAGAATTTAAAGTGACATATATGGCTCCCTTAATGTTCCTGCTAGACAACACTTCATGGAATACAAGTCTTGATTCTCAATAAAGTTCTCTGTAAAGAGAGAACACTGGATTGAGAATCAAGTATTATTATTGATTTGATAGTTCTGTGTTTAATTGGAGACATATAGTTTGTGTCTTCCAGCTAACTGAGGATTGGTTATTGCATAATCATACACAGATATTTATGTCTGCAGTGTTTCCTTGGAGTGCCTTTTTTGCTGTCACACATCATTACCACTATGGGTCACGCTGTCCTTCTTGCCTCCTCCTCAAAAAGACCCACAAAGGAACGACACAAAAATTCCAGTTCTAAAATCAAACTTCAAGAATTGAGGGAAGTTAGTTGTAAATAATGCTTTACAACTCTCCACGCAGTTTGCAAACATTCCCTAAATCTTTTGACAATCCTGTTGTCTTGCTTAACATTTCCTCTCCTCACTGCCAGTCCCCCACCTCACTGGCTGCTTATGCAAGAAGGGAATTAAAGCATGCAACCCCACAATATGGGGCCTCCCTTGTAGCTCAGTCGGTAAAGAAGCTGTCTGCAATGCAGGAGGCCTGGCTTTGATTTCTGGGTCAGGAAGATCCTCTGGAGAAGGAAACGGCAAACCACTCCAGTATTCTTGCTTGGGAAATCCCATGGACAGAGGAGCCTGGCAGGCTACAGTCCATGGGGTCACAAGAGCCACCAGCCCACAATATGCCACTTTGACATCAGGACTGTTTTGAGCTGAAGGCAATAAACAACTCTCTGCCCTCTCGCTTTCTGTCCAAAAGCAGGACATAAATTTCCTTTTGAAAAAGGTAACATAAATTTCATTTATAAAGATGTTTCCTTTTTCCATACATGGAGGAGGATAAGAACACTTGATCGAGATGACTCTCATCAATGGAGAAAGCACTAAACTGAGTTTGCACAACAAACCTTCCTCAACAACCCTTATCTTTAATTATTTTCCTCTATATATTTATCTTCCTACAATTTACAACCCCTAGAAATCCCTGCCACCCCCCTTCCTTTGTCTAGCTATTTTCCCACAATTTATTGCCCTATGTTAAAGTGGTATATAAGCCACTAAGTCTATTTCTTGGGGGTTTTCACTTCTTTCCTGGCAGACCTCTCATACACATACAAAATAAACATTTTCTCCTGTTAATCTGTCTTCCGTCAGTTTAATTTTCAGGCCCTAGTAGTGGAACCTAAGAGGGTGGAGGAAAGTTTTTCTCCCCTGCACACGGTGAAAAGCATATGAAAGCTTTTTTTTTTTTAATCAGTTTACAGTGTGATTGATTAAGTGTAACAAAATGTATTGGATTTTTTGGGAAAATAAATTCAGATGTTCCTCTAAACATATATATTTAACCCTTTAACCCTATCCTATAAATTATACTTCTCATAGTAGGTATTTTAACATATTGAGTTAGATATAACTGAAGGCAGGCAGGGATTTATAGACACAGCTTCAGAAAACAGATTGCTGTGCCAAACTGGCACCAGGAAGAAATATCCTACATCACGCCCAGAGATTCAAGAAGTTAAGAACTGTGACACTCTCTTGGCAAACATTATGTGCCATATCTTCCTGGTGGTGGGGCAAGGGGACAAATGAAGATGACCTTGACTATCAGAGGGCCATACTCTAGTTAGGAAACAAGATCAAATCCCAGGCCATGTTGAGAGAGCAGTTTGACCCACTACTGAATGATGTGGGGATAGCCTGTAGGTACAAAAGCTGTTGGGGAAAGAGGAATGCAGAGTCAAGATCAGATGAAGTTGAAGGATTATAAGGAGGATCTTGGACTTGAGCTGGACTCTAAAAAGACAAGTTATTTGCATAAATGGAAAAGAGAAGCAGGGAAGGAATTCCAGGCTGTATCTGCAGAGGCACAGGAGTGGGAATTGACAAATTTTATGAGCCCCCCCAAAGAAGCTGAGAGAAAATTAGCGCTGTGAAAGCAAACAACTTGTCTTTCTTGTTTAATCCCATACTCCAGTGCCTAGAACAGTGCTCAGTACGTTGGGGGTGTCTACTGTTAGCTGCATGAATGAAGAAATACTACTGCTACTTTTTAAAAACTATAAGCAGAACACAGAAGGAATTTGCCCTTCAATGCTGCTATGAATGTGAGTACAAATATCTCATTGAAATCCTGCTTTCGTTATATGTTCAGAAGTGGAATGGCTGGATTAGGTAGGCATTTTTATCCCCGATTTATGAATGAGGAAACTGAGGCCCAGAGAACTCCTGTAACTTGCCCGAAGTCACACAGGCAGGAGGCTGCCCAGCCTTTGTCCATTTCCACCCTGTTCTGAGGATCTGCCTTATCTGCATCATTCCCAGCTTTAACTTGGAAAATTGGGGATTAATTTATGCACACTTAGGGCAGCAGCTGATCTTGTAGCTTACAGAACTGGAAATGGGGAAGACTTAGAGTCCTATTTCATCCCAGGCTCAAGTTACGCAAGTCCCAGCTGGCTGAATTCTTTTCTGGACACCAGATTCCAACATCGTTCTGCCTTTGTTGCAGTTTTGTGTTAATTAAATGCTAACAGAAGTCCAGGGTGGATTATTTTAGAATTAACTGGCCGAGGAACCTATTTCTAGTTCCTTAACCTTGGGCATGTCAATATTCAAAAACAATTTTAACCTGGGTTGTTTAACCATGAAGTTGTAATTCATGCCAACCATCACATCGCCAAATAGTTGTAAATCAATATTAATATTTTATATGGAATTTTCCTGAGTCTGGTTTCATAGTGGTTCTGAGTCTATGATGTGTGAAGAGAAAAGAAATGCTTTCTTTGCTTACTTTGTAACCTTGTTGTCCTCTGTTCTTCACCAGCTGACGGTGGAATTTGTGTGATATGGACTGGGGAGGGGACAGGTACTGCGCATGTGGACAGGAAGAGAGGCAGGAAGAGGAAGTGGAGGAAGAAGGGCAGGGAAGTAGAGGAGATCTGTAGGAGCATCATACGGCTAAATGGGATTTTAGGGACCATCTGAGCCCTTCCTTTCATCAGGAAGGTCAAGAGGCAGGAAAGCTGGAGTCCAGGCCTACCACGCAGTGTGTGAGTGCTGGCATGCTGCTGAAATGCCAAGGTCCCTACGCTTGCATTCCAGACCTCTCTGGACTTCCACATACCTTTTGCACAGGCTCAAGTTAGCGACTGAACAACAGCAAAATTATTCTGATGCCTGTGCAGGGAAAGAAAAGTGCACTCCAACTGGGTTGGGTTTACGAGGAGAGTTTGTAAGGTAATTGCAGGGTGGGAGGGAGGGGTGCAGGGGACCCAAAGAGAAAGTGCAGTATACCAGGTAGATAACCCATAGGGGGTCACTGTGACCCCTAGCGTGGAAGGAGCAAGGTTAGGAAGAGGTTATCGAAACCTGGCGGGAAAAGGCTCTAGGGAGAGGACCGTCTCATAGGAACTATGACCTTTGGTTGAGGGGCTCAGCCAGCTCGCCATGGCCTGCTAGGATGACTGGTGTGTTCTGAATTGTGCTTCTTCCAAATTCATATGTTCAAGCCCAATCCCCCAATGTGACTATATCTGGGATAGGGTCTATAAGGAGCTAATTAAGGTTAAATGAAGTCACCAGAAAGGGCCCTGATCTGATGGAACTGATGTCCTTATAAGAAGATACAGCAGAGAGCTGGGTTTTTCTCTTTCTGCCAAGTGAGAACACAGCAAGGAAGGTGTCCTTCTTCAAGCCAGGAAGAGAGATGTCACCAGGAACTGAATTGGCTGGCACCTTGATCTTGGACTTCTAGCCTCTAGAACTATGAGAAATACATGTCTATTGGTTAAGTCGCTGGGCCTGGTGTTTTGTTATGGCAGCCTGAGCTGACTGATACCCCGGCTTCCTCCCTTCATCATCTGCTGGTGCTCCCCACTGGCCAAACCAACCAGAAGTCAGAGTTTGATGTTGTCCTTACAGGCCAGCCTTCTGGGTAGAAAAGGGTGGGTCCAGAGGGATAAAACACATATAAAAATCCATCTGTTTTGGATGCTTGGGGTCTTTTTAAGGTCCTAGGTTCTCCTCGTTACAGCCATTGTGACTGTACCCTCACTAATACACTTGATGCGGCTCAAACAGTCCTGTACTCTAAGGTGAAGTAGACCATCTCCCTTTAAATTCCAAGTTATGATTCTCCAAGGTCAGTTTTGTTCTGGCTCAGATTTTCAACTTAGATGTGAGACTTCCCTGGTGGCCAACTGGCTAAGACTCTGTGCTCCCAATGCCAGGGACCCGGGTTCAATCTCTGGTCAGGGAACTAGATCCCACATGTTGAACTAAGAGTTTGCATGCTCCAGTTGAAGACTGAAGATTCCCCATGCCGCAACTAAGACCCAGCACAGCCAAATAACGACCCCCCGCAACTGCAAAATACTTAGACACTAGTTTTATATCAACTCAAGAACATTCTTGCTACCAGGGAAACTTATTCACTAGAAAGAGCATTGACCTCAGGGGTTTGGCCCGTGGTTCTAACATTAGCTTGTCAGGTTATTAGTTCTAACATTCGTTCTGACACTTTCAGAATGCCTCCATGGCTGTTCGCTTCCTTAGTTATAGAATGGAGATTACGCTGTTCGTTTATCTCCCAGGGTATTATGAGTAATACTTCATAAAAAATAGTTGTAAAGCATCTGGCAAATGCTGGCCTTCTTCCTCTAACGCTGAGCTAATACAGTAGCTTTCTTGGCACCCTGAATCTCTAATGATTTGTAGATGGGCCTTTTTACTGAAGGGGCCTTGACTTTGGCATGATCTGCCTGAGCTGATGAGCGCTCTCTATCTTGATCTTGAGAACTCAGTGTAGGTTTATCCCGTCCCTTCCCTGTGTGCTGAACATCCTCTTGATGAAGAAACCATCCAACCAGGTGGGGGGGCGGGGAGCAAAGGCCCTCGACACTTCTATTCTTTTTCCAGAGAGGTGCTTATATTCATGCTCTGGTGGTCGCTGGAGCCTAGAAATGTCAACAAGGAGATTTGCTTCTGAAACTCTTCTCGTGTGACCAACATCATGTTTGCGAAAAAACACCAGCAAGCTGGAATCATGCACTGGCATTAAAAAAAAAAAAAAAAAGCCTCATGACAGTTCCTGTGTTAAGTCCATGTCACACACATATATTAATACTAGCTTATTGTGACGCCCGGCATCCCGCCTGGGAGACCATTACTTAAGCACACGACTCTTGACCCTTTTATTTCAGCACTTTCAGAAGTTTGCCAGAAAGTGCTTGCCTGTGCCAGGCAGTCCTTAACATTTCCCTCTGGGCAGCCTCAGCTCTTCCGTTCAGTCTCTTTTGACCATTAATCCTTCTTTTAGCCTAAGCAACTTGATAAGGGAGAGATCTGGAACACTTTCAAGACCAGACCTCTTTTCCTAAGGAGCATAAATCTGTTAAGAGTGTAGTAACAGTATGAGAACACAGTTCAAGCACATTTTTTTAAAGTTAAGTTAAAAAATGGGTGTCAGGACGATGAGAGAATCAGCCCTGTCACCTGAGTCGTTTTGCATGCAGAAAATTGGCTGGTATCAAAACCCACTTACTATGCTGGCATTCAAATGGAATGTTTGAATAAAATTACAAGGCAGTTATCTCTTAATGTGGTCACCATTGCTTACCAGCTTTCGACGTCCTTTGAGATGCTGGTGGAAAGACGATAAAGAAGAAAAGGAGAAAGGAAGGGAAGTAATGATGTGAGATAGGAGACGGGAGGGAGAGGAAGGGGCTGGAATCCACACCTGCTCCATGCTATGCGTATTATATCATTTAACTCTCAAGAATATGAGGTCACTGAATTCTCACGACAGCCCTGTGTGGTAGGCTTTATCCCAAGTGTACAGAGGAGGAAGTGGGTATGTGGAGAAGCTAAGTAACGAAGTTGTTGCAGTTCAGTCGCTATGTCATGTCTGACTCTTTGTGACCCCATGGACTGCAGCATACCAGGCTTCCCTACCCTTCACTGTCTCCCAGAGTTTGCTGAAACTCATATCCATTGTATCAGTGATGCCATCCAACTCTCTCACCCTCTGTCGCCCCCTTCTCCTCCTGCCTTCAATCTTTTCCAGCATCAGGGTCTTTTCCAATGAGCTGGTTCTCCACATCAGGTGGCCAAAGAATTGGAGCTTCAGCATCAGTCTTCCAATGAATATTCAAGGTTGATTTCCTTTAGGATTGACTGGTTCGATCTCTGCTGTCCACGGGACTCCTGAGTCTTCTCCAGCACCACAGTTCGAAAGCATCAATTCTTTGATGCTCAGCCTTCTTTATGGTCTAGCTCTCATATCTGTACATGACTATGGGAGTAACAAAGTAACATTCAGTTTAAAAATGTGCTTGGAGAGAAAATCTGAATCTGTATTGACTTGACTCCAGAATCCACTCTTGCCACGAGACCATACTATTTTTTCTGGTGAGTGGAAAACGTGCCAGGGGAAGGAAAAGAATCCAGAGAGTAAGGCTGTTATCTGAGCCAGTTTAAACAGATGCAGACAGAAGAACATCACTTGGAATACAGTCAATTTAGACAGAGAAGAGAGTGAGAGGGTACCTTGCAACATCCCTGGAGTAAACCAGATGTAAGAATAAAGTAGCACAGCAAGAATGCTTGAGTTGGAGAAAGGAGTTAAGTATGTAGAATATGTGACGTCAACTTGGAAAATGCAGGAGAGCCTTAGTGGAACACTTAGATCCACAGAGTAACAAGATTCATGCTTACTAAAAAAACAAACCTAATGCTTTAATGGGATGAGGCTGTTGGGAGAGGGTGAACCTATTTTACATTTGGGAAGATTGAGAATCATTAGGGCCAAAGGATAGAATTCTAAGTTGGCCCGCCAGTATTCTGGCCCTTGGTGTATATACACCATCTCCTAGTTATTCGATCAAACACACATCGAGGTGCTCCAGAAGAGGGATTTTGCGGGTCCAATTAAGGTGTCCAATCAGTTGACCTTAAGATAGGTTTTCAGGCTTAACGGTACAGGTCCTTTCAAAAGGCAAGGTTTTCTCTGGTTGGTTGTGAATGAGGAAGTCAGAAGACTTGCTCTGGCTGGCTTGGAAGAAACAAACAAGCATGTAGTAAAATGCCTATGAGAGCTGATGCTGGCTGATGGGGACTACACGAAAAAAAAAGAATTGTGGCCAGTACCTGACAGTGGTCCCTGACTGCCAGCTGGGATGAAAATAGGGACTTCAGTTCTATATCCCCAGGGGGATGAATTCTGCCCAAACCTCTAAGCTTGGAAGAAGATTGAACCCCAGATGAGAGGTTAGTCCTGGTTGACATCTTGATTTCAGCCCAATGAGACCCTGAGCAGAGAATCTGGTTACTCTGCACCCAGACTTCTGAATTACAGAAACTCTAACAAGTGGTTGTTGTTTTAAACCACTGAGTTGTGGTCACTTGTTACATAGCAACAGAAAATAATACATGTATATTTCATTTCTCTGGTTTTCTCTACAATCTGTCTTCAGGTGTGGCGAGCATTTTTATTTCCTTTTGTTATTGAGGTAATTGATGTACAGATGCATTGAATAACTAGCTCCAGTTTATTTAACTTATTAATCAGAGCTGAGAGTAGGTTGGTTCTTTTGATGCTTATAGCAATATACTTTTGGCCCTGCCATAACCTGCATACCCTAAGTTGCTCATGCATGCTCTCCTGACCAGGACAATGCATTCCATCATGTTTGGTTCAATGGAGGAAGTGTGACTAAGGGGGAGAAGGTTGCGGGGAAAGAAGTCAGGAGAGGGGCATATGACAGGGGGCTGCCCGTCATTAGAGACAGTCTGTTTTTGCCTTGCATCCGTTTCCCTTTCTTCTGTGGCATATTCATCTATAGCTGTCTTCATGGCTGCCCTGAACAACGACTGTGTTTTCAGCTTCCTTTTAACCAAGCACGGTCACGTGCCCAAGTTCTGGCCCATAGTGTCTGGAGAAGGGATGTGGGCAGCATGGGGTAGCACTGTTAAAGAAGAATGTTACATCCTCCCCTTTGTCCTTTCACCTTCCCTCCAGCTGGACTTGAGATGTGAATGGACCAAATGGTCTGAACACAGCATCCTAAAGTTGGCGGCGCCATGAATCAGAGGAACTGATGCCATCGAGCTGGTAGCTGCCAGACAGCTTTGATTGCTCTCAAGCCTGGACTGTTCTGTGAGAAAGAACAAACTCCTACCTGCCTAAGCCGCTCTCATTTCAGATTTGTTACATCAGCCATACCTAAGTCCTGGCTAATGCATATGCTTACTGGAGCATCTGGGAACAGTCTGTGCATTGTGCAATCGTGACGATGTGTGTGAGAGCCGTGCACATGGAGCTTGACCTGTTATTGTTCGTGATTTGGAGGAAACTTGCAGCTTTGCTCTTTTTCAGTTTCTCTGACTTACCCTCCGCGCTTCCTTTTTAAGAACCCAGCTCAGTGCTGTTCATTTGGTTCCCTCAGTGTCCTCTGGTATGTGGTCTTCCGACCCTTCGTATGTGTCTCCACAATGGAACAGCTCCCTGTTTAGAGGTTTTTCCCCCATCGTGGCCCTTACCATCCGGGATTGAAGTGGCCCCATTCCTGGGGCCCCTCCCCGCAGGGCTGTGGACCCCCTCAGGGCAGAGCTGTCTCCTGCTGTACCAGAGAGCCTGTTCCATATTAAGCCCACAAAGCATATTTGTGAAGTGCTCATACATGTGAATGAAGGAAGGAATGGAGGAATGCATGAAAACATTGTAAAGTGGGGTGTTTATAATGATGGCCTCCTGTTATGGCTGAAAACTCACTTCTCTATGTGTTTGATGTTGGCCCATGTGGGACTTTGCAATATGGATGTCTGATGTAATAATGAGGTTTTATTTGGGAGGGACACCCTGCACAGTTAAACGCCCTTTATTCTTTATACAATCGGAGCTTTCAAATCAAGTCCTAGTCACATAACTTTCCATCCTACTTTTCTGTCGTTCTCCTTGTCCTTTGCCTTCTACCCTCAGGAAATCCCCTGTATCTGTAGCCCTTTATTTTCAAGAAGTAATCATGTAGTAAATCCCATCCCACTGAGTCAAATTTAGGTCATCTTTTATTTGGTCAAAATACAGTCTTACTGGCAAGTGGTATCACTACTATTCAGGAACACACATATTGTTTTACTTACAGCTATGTAGTGTTTTATGTTCTCATATAAATGTTATGCCTGGATTATAGCTGAGGCAAACTGGACTCCATTTATTTGAAAAAATAATGGGAAATCAGGTTCATTCTATTCACCTTCCTGACAGTTTTCTATTTCTCAAAGGGACCCTTCTTTGGACTGCAGGGGGGCTGCTTTGCAAACAGTCTCTCCACTGACTCTCTGGGACAGCTTACTTACTGGTCTGCAAGAGGCCCTCAGCTAGGGGAAGGGGAGAGGCCAAAAAATCTGCCACATGGAGCAAGAGCGGGAAAGTTGCTCAGCTCAGCTGGTTGCAAGAAGCATCAGTCGCTCAGTCGTGTCTGACTCTTTGCAACCCTATGGACTAGCCCGCCAGGCTTCTCTGTCCATGGGATTCTCCAGGCAAGAATACTGGAGTGGGTTGCCATTCCCTTCTCCAGGAGATCTTCCTGACCCAGGGATCGAACCTGGGTCTCCTGCATTGCAGACAGATTCTTTACCCTCTGAGGTAAAGAAGAGGAAGAGTGGACAAAACTGTCCGGTTCGCTTGGGCTAGAGAAGGTAGATGATTAGAAAAGGGAGGTTAGAAAAATGATGACACTTCCTTTGGGCCGAGCGTTCAGAAAAGATGGAAGAATGCGATTCCGGTAGTGCACTTGTGTAGCGTCGTTACCACCGTCCCGTGGTCAAAGAAAGACCCCCTTGTTTAGGGTTTTGTGTGTCTGTATTGGCGTGTTATTACTTTGCCTACGCTCCCGTCACTAGCAAATGGTGAAGCCGGAGTAGAAGTCTGGCTAAACATGTGCTTGCCTATTCCATGGCTATATTTATGCTTGTTACCTTGTACTTATCCATGTATATACATATGTATGTATACACATCGCTATTTTTGTGGCGATGCCTGCAGGAACATAGTTCTGGAACTTCTTTCGCAGAATTACACCAACAGGAATGGCATTCTGGAACCTTGTTTTTAGCAGAACTCAGTTGTCTGTATAATGAAACACATGCTACATACAGATGCAGTTGAATGTTCAAATCTGAAAATATGCTCATTTATGCGCACTTCCCTTCTCCTTCTGAAGAAGCAGGAGCCACGATTTTGTTAGATGTCGGTCTTGAAGGAGTGTGCCTTCTCCAGAGTCTGAAGTAAGAACCGTTCCCCCCACAGGCAAGCCTGCAAGGGAGCTGCCAGCAGAGGAGGAAGAGCTTTGTCATTGGACAGCCACTCCCCTTTACTCCCTCCCCAGCACCTGGCAACCGTCTTTCTGCTTCTGTTTCTATGAGTAAGAGGCTACTTTGGACACACATGAATGAAATCCTGTAGTATTTGTCCTTTTGTGGCTGGCACATTTCACTTCGCATCGTGCCCTCAAGATTCATCTACATTGTAGCTTGTGACAGGAGTTCCATTTTTTTTTTAAAGGCTGAATAATATTCTATTATGTGCATATAAGAGGAGGGCACGGCAACCCATTCCAGTATTCTTCCAGTGGTGACATGTATTCACTTCACCTGGACTAAAGTTCCCCCTTACTCCAGTATTCTTGCCTGGGGAATCCCAAGGACAGAGAGAGAATCCCAAGGACAGAGGATGCCTCCTCCCAACCCACTGCCCTAGTGGGCTATAGTCCATGGGGTCACAAAGAGGCAGACATGACGGAGCGACTAAACACACACAGCACATATGCATGTAACAGCTTTTCTTTATCCTCTCATTTGTCTGTAGACATTAGGGCTGCTTCTACCTTCTGGCTATCGTGAATAATGTGCAATGAATATAGGTGTGCAAATATCTTTTCGAGAACCTTCTTGCAATTTTCCTGGACATATCCAGAAGTGGGGTTGCTGGATCATACGGTAATCCTGTTTTCAGATTTTCCAAGAATCTACACTGTTTTCCACAGTGGCTGCATTTTACATTTCAACCAACGGTGCCCAAGAATTCCAATTTCTCTGTATCTTTGATAATACTTATTATTATAATTTCTATTTTTTGAAAGTGCCCTAACCAAAGGATATGAGATAATATCTCATTGTGATTCTGATTTATAATTCTCTAATGATTAGTAATGTTGACCATCTTTTATATTCTTGCTATTCATTAGTATATCATCTTTGGAGAAAAGTCAGCTCAAGTCCTTTGCCCATCTTTATATGGAGTTGATTTTTTTGTTGTTGTTATTGAGTTGTAAGAATTTTTATATATTCTGGTTATTAATCTGATATCAGATAAATGGTCTGCAGTTATTTTTTCCCATTCCGTAGGTTACGTTTTCCCTTGTGGATTGTTTCCTACGCTGTGCAGAAATTTTAAAGTCTGATGTAGTCCAGTTTATTTTTGCTTTTGTTGCTTGTGCTTCTTGTGTCATATCCAAGAAACCATTGCCAAATCCAAAGTCATAAAGCTCGCCCCCTTGTTCTCTTACAAAACTTTTATAGTTTTAGTTTAGCATGTAAGTCTTTAATTCATTTTGAGTTAATTAAGCCCAAGTTCATTATTTCGCACGTGACTGTCAGGTTTTCCCAGCACCATTTGTTGAAGAAACTCTGCCTGTTATCACAAGGCTGTTTTCTCCCTGTGTGTTCCTTTCCACTTCTTATAAGGACACCAGTCATATTGGATTAAAGGCTCACCCTGCTCCAGTATGACCTCATCTTAACCTAACTAATTATATCTGCAGTGACCCGGTTTCCAAATAAGGTCACATTCTGAGGTTCTGGGGACTGGGACTTCAACATATGTGTTTTGGGAGCACACAGTTCAACCCATAATAGTTTGTGTCAGGAACTGAGCTAGAATTTCAGCATCTCATTACTCTTTACAGCAACCTTATGAGATTAATGATTATTAAATTCAAGGGACTTCTCTGCTATTCCAGCAGTTAAGACTCCACTCTCCCAAAGAAGGAGCCATGGGTTTGATCCCTGGTTGAGCATCTACGATTCTGCATGCCACACAGGGTGACCAGAAAAAACAGTTACCATCTTCATTAGGTGGATGAGAATGCTGAGCTTTAGAGGGGCTCAGCAACTTGCTCGGCTTTTCGAACTGGGGACATGTCCTCCAACCACTTGACTTTGCAAGTAACTTTGAGTTTGACAAACAGAGGGGAACTTTACTTCTGGTGGCTCAGACTGTTAGGAGTCTGCCTTGCAATTCAGGAGACCCAAGTTCAATCCCTGGGTCGGGAAGATCCCCTGGAAAAGGCCATGGTAACCCATTCCAGTATTCTTGCCTAGAGAATTCCATGGACAGAGGAGCCTGGCAGGCTGCAGTCCATGGGATCACAAAGAGTTGGATAGGACTTTGTGACTAACACTTTCACTTTTACTTAAAAAAAAAAAAAAATTCTTGGCATCTCTTGCATGTTAGTGTTTTAGTGATGGTTTTTGATTCAGAGATTTTTCAGAGGGTTAGTTCACCTCTGTCAGAAAGAAAGTTTCCTGTGGTTTGGAACAGGCCTGCCTGGTGAGATTTTTTTTTGTCCAATTCCTTGCAGATATGAGTACAGTGTTGACCATTCAAGAGGATTTGAGTTTGGACCCAGCAGAACAGAAAGGTCGGGAATCTAGGACTTAGAGAAAAGCCAGGGAAGATTCAGGGGCATATAAGTTGTGATTTTCCTGTTGTATGAATGATGCATAGTAACATATACACAGAAATATATAAGACCTGAGATGAACACATGGCTATAGTCCTTTATGGAGGAGGGAGAAAGTGGCCAGGGAATCTCTGCTTCCAGCCCTGTCCTTTCCCAGTCCTTTCTGTCTCTAGCCTTCTAAAGACTGATCACACTGGGGAAATTGAGGCAATTCAGTGTTTCCCTCCACTTCTGTCTTAAAATTGTTTTCAGGAAAAAAAAATATAAATATATATATATAAGCCAATGAAACCTGAGACTGCCTGTCTGACTCTGTTCAGAAGCATTTAGATCTTAGCAGAAGGCAAAGAGAACAGAACTGAGCTAGATCAGTTCTTCTCACCTCCTTTCTCAGAGTAACACATACAATTTTTTTTCAATTAAAGTTTCTATAGGGGCTTCTCTGGTGGCTCAGTGGTAAAGAATCCTCCTGCCAATGCAGGAGACAAGATCCCTGGTCCCAGAAGATCCCACACGCTGCAGAGCAACTAAGCCCGTGCACCACAACTGCTGATCCTGTGCGTTAGAGGCCGGGAGCCACAACTAAGGAAGCCCGTGCTTCTCAACAAGAGAAACAACCACAATGAGAACTCTGTGTGCTGCAGCTAGAGTAGCCCCCAGCTTGCTGCAGCTAGGGGCTCCCCTGGTGGCTCAGCTGGTAAAGAATCCACCTGCAATGCAGGAGACCCCAGTTCAATTCCTGGGTCCGGAAGATCTGCTGGAGAAGGGATAGGCTATCCACTCCAGTATTCTTAGCTTCCCTGGTGGCTCAGCTAGTAAAGAATCTGCCTGAAATGTGGGAGATCTGAGTTCGATCCCTGGGTTGGGAAGATCCCCTGGAGAAGGGAAAGGCAAATAGTCAGACACGACTGAGCAACTTTCACTTCACTTGCTGCAACTACAGAAAAGCCTGAACAGCAAAGAAGATTCAGCACAGCCAAAGTGGGTGGGGGGTGGGAATTATATGGAAATCAGCAAAGTCCAGAAGATTGAATGGGAGGCCTCCTGGCTGGAGCAGCGTCAGGAGCCTGGAGCTGTTTGGTTTGCTCCTCCTTGGGGCAGCCTGTGAGGAGCCCCTACGGGATCCCAAGGGCCCTGGGGAGCCCAGTGACAAACCATTGGCTCAGGTCACGTTTGAAATTCCTTGAGTGAAGAAAGATTTCTAAGACACATTAAGAGCAAAAAGTGAGACAGAAGAGCATGGGTGGTTAAGGTCCCCAGTTCTTGCCGTGTTTCTGCTGCTTCACCTGTATGTAAACATCCAGAGAAAGAATTAGAGGAATCCACATACCTGGGAGAATAGGCACTTTTGCAGAGGAATTTGAGAGAAGAAATCAGGAGGGTTTTCAACTTAAACTGTTTGAAAAAAAATTTTTTTTTTTGCAGTGTTCATGCATTTAATGTTATTGAATAAATTGCAGTAAATAAATAAGCATAAAATAAGTAGAAAATAAAGTAAAATAAATGGTAAAGAAGATGCTAGAGAAGACTCTGGAGAGTCCCTTGGACTGCAAGGAGATCACATCAATCAATCCTAAAGGAAATCAACCCTGAATATTCATTGGAAGGACTGATGCTGAAGCTCCAATACTTTGTCCACCTGATGCGAACAGCTGACTCACTGGAAAAGACCCTGATGCTGGGAAAGATTGAAGGCAGAAGGAAAAGAGGATGTCAGAGGATGAGATGGTTGGATGGTATCACCAACTCAATGGACATGAGTCTGAGTAAGTTCTGGGAGATGGTGAAGGACAGGGAAATGTAGATGCTGCTGGCCATGGGGAGACAAAAAATTGGACTCAGCTGAGTGACTGAACAACAACAAAGAAGGAATTTTTTAAAAACCCCTCTGAAAGCCTGTACCATGTCTATAATGGGAAAATTTCACTTATCAGCTCAGAGCATGTTGGGAGAGTATATTTGTTTGGATCAAACAAGAAGTTATTTCTTAAATATGTACATCCACATAGTGTACCATTAGTAGCTTTGAGATGATCCATATAGTTCTTATTTATTTATGTGTATCGACATTGTGTGATTCTTTCAAGGATGAGCTGATATAAGGTTGAAGGTACCTTTGACAAAAACTCCCTTTCTCTCTCCTTCCTCTTCCCTTAATCAGTAAGAAGCCACATTTGACCACAGGGAGACCCTGGCCCAGTGAGGTTTGAGACTGTAGTGAAAGGCATTCACCTCTCTTCCTCAGTCATCTAGCTGGACAGGTCCAAGAATGGGGACCTGACCCTCAAGCCCAGAGGGAAACTGAGTGGACCATTTTTTAAAAGAAGGGTCTCTAGCCTGCCCTAGCTCTCACCACCTGCTGCCTAACACGAGGTTTCTGTTTCAAAGAAGGCATGTAGGTGTGCAGGGCAAGTACCCTCACTTCCTGTGGGTTCCCAGTCTCTTCGTGTATTTGCAGTTAGAACCTGCCATGGTTCATGTTTGTTGCGATTCCAATAAGATCTTGCCTCTGCTGAGTTAGGACCAAGGTCTGGTCCCTTTTTCTATGGCATCTTATTAAACTGCAGCCAAAGTGGAAAGGGAACTTATATCTGCAAACTGTCAGAGATGTGGTGCGGAGCCTGCCCTGAGGAGCCAGAAAAAGCATTCACTAGCTCATTCACACCGTCGTTCACTGAGTTCGTGCTCTGCACCAGCTGCAGTACAGTTACTAAGGATGAAATGATGACTGGGACGCGATCCACACGCTTAACCTGAAGGAGCCCACCCTCTAAACATGCCGGTATGTCTGAGGAATCACAGACTACAGATTTAGAGTCAAAAAGAAATCTACAGATACCACCTGTCCACTTCTTAGAAAGTTGGTCTTATTAGAGAGTAGACAGGCATAGATCTAGATCTGTTAAAAATGAATACATTAGTATGCATAGCTTGAGAAATTATAAATCAGCCTTAAAATTTTTTTGTTTCTTTTTCCTAAATTCTAGTGGGAATGCATTTATTTTTCTCTTATCAAATGAATTAGTTGACAGGAGAACATTAATTTGAGTGTGTAGAAAACTGCAAAAAGTCAACAAACAACCCCCCCAAAAAAAACCTCCAGCAGGAATGTCCTCTCAGTTCAACAGCACTGGTCCAGCCGAAAGCCCATTCTTGGGAGGACTGGAGAAACTGGATATTACGTAGTCGTGTTGTGTCTGTGCTAGCATTCCTGATGTGGTTGCTGCGCTCCAGCCTTGTGGCAGGAGGCCCTTGTTCTTGGAAGTGCTGAAGCTTTTATGAGTGAAGTGTCCTGACATCAGCAAGAAACTCTTAAATGACTCCGCTGAAAATAAATTTAAAGTAAATAGAAATAATTAAAATAATGTGATGCGAAGAGCCAACTCATTAGAAAAAACCCTGATGCTGGGAAAGATTGAAGGCAGGAGGAGAAGGGGACGACAGAGGATGAAATGGTTGGATGGCATCACCGACTCAACGGACAGGAGTCTGAGCAAACTCCAGGAGATGCTGAAGGACAGGGAAGCCTGGGGTGCTGCAGTCCATGGAGTCTCAAAGAGTCAGACATGACCGAGTAACTGAACAACAACAAAGTAATGTGTGTGTTATATATATATATATATATAGAAAAGGGTGTGTGTGTGTATATATATAAATATATATATATATAGAGAGAGAAGGAAGTAAATATGCAAACTGGTAACAATTGGTGAATCTGAATGAGGAACACGTGGGTGTTTGTTATACTTTTTGGAACTGTAGATTCAAAAGTTTTTACATTCAGACTCTAGAGTGAGTAGAATAAAACCTGAGGTCTCTGGAACTTTCTCCAAGTTTCTGTCACCACATAGACCTTTCACTGTGTGTCACCTCTAGAAAAAACTGGGGGGCTTTCATAGATTCTGGATCCAGCACCTTTGCTTCATTCTGATGTGCTCTGCTGATCCTGTTCATTAAAACAGTTGATGCCTAGGTCACAGTGGGAACTCTGGGGGTACCAGTTGGTTGTGGTTTATTGTGAATCATCACACTTGTCATAACTAAGCACCATGGATTCTAGGATCACTTTGTAAAAAATTTAAAAAAGAATGCAACTACCAAAGAAAAGAGTCTATCAATCATAAAATGCCATCAACTCTCAAGATGCATGGTAATATCAGAGATGCAAACATTTGAACAAATTTCACTTTTTAATTTGCTGTGGCTTCATGTATCACCCGAATTACAGGGAGAAGCAGGCCACAAAGCCTGGGTGAAGAGAAGCAGATCACTGAGCATCGCTGGAGCAGCCCTCAGGGAGCCCAGACACCCGGGGCAGGGCCTGCGAATACCGGTAAAACCTAAGCGCACAGAACGTGCTCTTAAGAAGGGCTACCCCTCATGAAGCTTAATTAGACCACTCCTGTTCCTGCTAGCTTACTAAAAGTCAGTCACTTTGCATCCACGGCCTCATTTTATCTTCACAACAAACTTGTGGGGAATTTATTATTAGCCCCTCTTTGCAGACAGAGAAACCCCAGGGCTAGAGAGATGGAACGCCCTGTGCCCAGGGTCACACAGGAAGCGGGAGGTGGAGCTGTGCCTCACAAGCATGCAGACAGCTGATGTGAAAATCCAGTCTCACCACCATTCTGCACATGCTCTGCTCCAAATGCTAAAATGAAAAGCACCAAAGAAAAGGGCTGTCATTATATAAAATTTAAAAAATAAGAACATGCATAGAATAAAGTCTGGAAATCTGGGTCATCTCGAAGCCTTCCCAGATCCTCCTCCATTAAAAATCCACCCCCTTCCTACCCCCACACTCCCAACTCTGATTCCTTTGCTTAAGTTTTCTCTATAGCACTTGCCACCATCCACACTGGTGTGTATTTCTTTGCTTAGTGTCTGTAGCTCCCACTAGAGTATAATCCCCAGAAGGGCTCTGTTTCTTTTGATCTTTGCTGGGCTTTTAGCACCTACATCGGTGTCTAACACATAGCAGAGAATCCACTGTTATTTGCTATATGAAAAAGTGAATGGGTTCTAGTCCTGCCTTTGTCATGCAGTAGATGGCCAAGATTTCAAAGCTCTTGGCCTTACCCCTTCCTCTCAACTGCCTGAGACCTCTTGTTTGTAGCAGCCCTTCTCCGCCTGCGTCTCTCTTGTAGCTCTTGCAGTGAAAGACTGCGGATCTTTGCCATGTCAGTTCTTGTCTCTGTCCTTATTGTGTCAAAATTAAAGCTAGTGTTCCTTTGTTGTTTGCTCTAGCAGTTCCCTTCCCTGCTCTCCTTTTTGGAAGTGTTGTCCAGATGGATAACTCCCATGGGTTCCTTGGCTAAAGGGTGGACAAAGCAAAGGAGGAGAGGGGAGGCTCTAAGCTGACCACCGGGGAGAACGTCCCCAGGCTGTGTCTTCAATGGGCCCTCGATGCCAAGCAGGACTCCGCCTAAGTCTTCTGTCCCTGATCCCTTCTCACGTTTTCTCCCAAGTTACCTATCTTTCATTCTCCAAAGATGCCTGCCTCCTACTTCCCAGAGCAAGTAAGGGTCCCCCAAACCTAGCCACCCAATGGAATCCCCGATCCCCGCGTACACCGCCCTGCCCCTCACTGTCCTGCCCTGCAGAGTGGGAGCCCCAAGCCCTTCCCGAGCAGGGTCTCTGCTGCTTTTCTGCCCCTTCCCCAAGGCTGTGGTCTGGCAGTTGTCCCCTTTTGTCCGTAGCGCCTATGTGTGTCTTTCTATCATGTTCTTCCTATCTAGCTTAGGTTTCTCCTATTTGAAAGGAAAAAATAAAAAGGAAAAAGCCTCAGTATCACCTTCCAGTAGCCTGCTGGGCTCCTCTGCCCATGAAATTTTCTAGGCAAGCGTACTGCAGTGGGTGGCCATGCCCTCCTCAAGGGGGTCTTCCCCACCCAGGCGTCAAACCTGCGCCTCTTGCTTCTCCCGCATTAGCAGTTGGGTTCTTTACCACTAGCACCACTTGGGAAGCATCACTTTCACATGCATATGTATGTGAAAGTGAAAGTCCCTTAGTCATGTCCGACTCTGTGACCCTGTGGACTATACAGTCCATGGAATTCTTCCGGCCAGAGTACTGGAGTGGGTAGCCTTTCCCCTCTCCAGGGGATCTTCCCAACCCAGGGATTGAACCCAGGTCTCTCGAATTGCAGGCGGATTCTTTACCAGCTGAGCCTCAAGGGAAGCCCTCATATGTATACACATACACACACACACACACACATATGTACATTATATATATACACATTTTATGTGTGTGTACACACACACACACACACGCATATATATACACATTATTTATATAATACACACACACATATATAGATATATATATTATTTCCACCAGTACACATATATTATCACATGATCACACAGGGTCTGAACATTCTGTTTTCTAAAGGGACTGCTCTCTGGGCTAGTAATAAATGGAGGCCCTTAAATTTCTTCCTTATGTCATGTTTCTTGACCTTGAATTTCTGAGACAGGGCTTTGAGGTTTATCACCTTTGGGGAGGGAAGAGTTGGCCATTGGCCCTTCGCTTCTTTAGCAAGACGGTCGGTTTGGCAGAGAAGACCAACCACACTGGTTTCCTGAGGCCTGCTCCCAACCCAGTCTCACACTGCTGACACAGGGAGCTCTCTAAAGAGCCAATGTGCTCACCTTGCTTAAAACTCTTCCGTGAATCATCGTTGTCCTTAGGAGAAATCCTGAGTGTCCCGATGTCATTTCTAAGGCGCCTCTTGACTGGCTCCTCCCCTGCCTTACACTCTCAGCGCCGACTGCATCAACTGTCCCTTCCTGTGGGGGTGGGGAGAGGATTCCCCCTCCTCTGCCACTTTACTGTCAAGCTTGGCCACACGACTCGATTTGGCCAATGAAATGTGAGCAGCAATGGCCCTTCCAGGCAGAAGTTTAATGGCCAGTGTACGGCTCACTTTCTCTCCCCCAGGAGACCAGTAATGTTCCACGTAGAGGTTATTTCTACCATCTACCAGCTCCTGGAGTGAATGTGAAATAAGCTGGCCACCTGCTAGTTCTCAGTGGACGAGTCACGTTAGGGAGAACTGGACCCTTGTTCTAAGCCCCCGAGATTTGGGGGTCACTGCGAGGTCACTTGTCCTCTGTTCTGGCTGATGTGCCTTTGCAGCCTTATTTCTCACCGTGGTCTCATTCCAGCATGTACTCTAACCCAGGAGCTTGCAAGCGGTTTTTTAATCCACCCACAGTAAGCAATATATTTTACATCATAACTTGTTACTCACCTCATAGATATACATAGATACTCAGATAAATTAAACAGAAGCTCTACAAAAAGATCCTGTTTGTATGCAATTCACTCTGATACATGCTGTTCTAGTCCATTTAAGTAAAAATGCTGGTCAGGACCCCCTAAGTTGATTCTGTGACTCATTTATGAGTCATGGCTGTGTTTGGAAGACATGGCTCCACCTGCTTGGAAACCTTACTTGCCTTCACAGGCTCTTCAGGGCACAGTTAGGAAAACACCTCTTCCAGGAAAACTTCTACTGCGTGGTCCAATAGTACCGAGTAGCTTACTATTTTGTACTTGGCTCTCTCTCTTTTTCAAAAATGCAGCTATACTTATTTAGGGCTTCCCTGGTGGCTCAGATAGTAAAGAATCTGCCTGTAATGCAGAACACCCAGGTTCAATCCCTGGGTTGGGAAGATCCCCTGGAGAAGGGAATGTCAACCCACTGCAGTATTCTTGCCTGGGAAAACCCATGGACAGAGGAGCCCAGTGGGTTATAGTCCATGGGGTTGCAAAGAGTCAGACATGGCTGAGGGACTAACGCTAATTATGCTTTATTTATTTTGAGATGTACTGGGTCTTTGCAGCTGTGTGCAGACTTTCTCTAGTTGCCACACTTGGGTTTCTCATTGGGGTGGCTTCTCTTGTTTCCAATGGAGCACAGGCTCAGTGGTTGTGGCCACAGGTCCAGCTGCCCCGAGGCATATGGAATCTTCCCAGACCAGGGCTCGAACCTGAGTCCCTCACACTCTCAACCACTAGACCAGCAGGACAGCTCTGTACTTGGGTCTTTTTTTTCCCCCTGTTTCTTTCTTTTTTTTTAAATTTAGTGCAAAACACATAATACAAAATTTATGATCTTAACCATTCTCAAATGTGCCATTCAGTGGTAAGCATATTCACATTATTGTGAAATAGAGCTCCTGAACTCTTTCTTCTTGCAAATCTGAAATTCTAGAGCCAGTGAACAAAAGCTCCCCTTTCCTTCCTCCCTGTAGCCCCTGACAACCACCATTCACTTCCTGTTTCTATGAATTTGACTACCTCAGATGTTCATACAAAATCTTTTCCTGACTTGCTTATTTCATTCAGCATAGTGTCCTGAAGGTTCATCCATGTTGTAGCACTTAACAGAATTCCCTTCTTTTTAAAGGCTGAGTAATATTTCCTTGTAAATAATATTGTTTGGTTATTGGTTCATTGATGAACGTTTGGGCTGCTTCTATCTCTTCGTTATCTTGAGTAGTGCTGTGATGAAAGTGAATACGTGTGCAAGGATCTTTGAGATCCTGCTTTCAATTCTTTTGGATATACATCCAGAAGTGGGATTGCTAAATCATAGGATAATTCTTTAATTTTTTGAGGAACCTCCATACTGTTTTCCATAGCAGTTATACCATTTTATATTTCTACCAACAGTGCACAGCATTCTGATTTTTCTACATCCTTGCCAGCACTTGTTATTTCTAGATTTTTTTTTTTTTTTTTTTTGATAGTAGCATCCTATTCAGTGTGAAGGGTTTAACTCTTATGTGTATTCTTCAAGTGCCCTATAAAGTCCCTGAGGACAGGAATAATTCTTATCATTGGTGGCAAATCCAGCATTAATATGGTGTTTGCTATACAGTGTGTGCACAGTAATTACATGTAGCGTGAAGGAAGGTGTTTGGGCTGATGCTAAAAGATGTCTGTAAATTCTTTGTCACTGTTCCCTTCAAGTCATGGGGCCTGATTTCCCTCCTTTTCAGGGTGGGTCAGGCTTACTGCTCTCTCCTGGCAGATGGATGCGGTGGAAGTTTTGCAATGTGATTTCTGAGGCTGGGCCATAAAGCGGTCCAGCTTCTGTGTGGCTCTCTTTCTTGGGTCACTCACTCTGGGAGAAGCCAGTGGCCATGTGAGGACACGCAACAGGCTGATGAAGCAGCCATGTGTAGAGGAGCTGAGACCCCTGTGAACAGCCCAGGTGAGGCCTCTGAGATGTGGGTCCTTAATCCTCCAGCTCCATTCAGGCCTTCAGATGACTGAAAAGTGAGAGTGTTAGTCGCTTAGTTGTGACCCCATGGACTGGAGCCCGCCAGGCTCCTCTGTCCATGGAATTCTCCAGGCAGGAGTACTGGAGTGGGCAGCCATTTCCTTCTCCAGGGGATCTTCTTGACCCAGGGATCAAACCCGCGTCTCTTGTGCCGCAAGCAGCTTCTTTTACCGTGTATGCCACCAGCCCCACGAACTATCTTGAGCCAGAACTGCCCAGCTCTCCAGTTTCTGACCCAGAGTGAGGCTGAGAGAAAACAAATATCTAGTGTTGTTTCAAGCTGCTCAGTTTTGGGGTGGTTTGTTACACAGCGATGGATAACTAATACACTCTTAGATAGTCAACTTGATGCTTGTAGAAATGAAGTAAGGTGCTCTGGGTTACACGGCTCGTAAGTGGAAGAACTGAGTCTGAAACACACAGCTCTAAACTCCCAGACTGCATGACCTTAGACAGTGAAACACAGGGCTCGGGGGGACTGTGTTCTGGCCCCTCACTGTAAGGGTCCCTCTGGATTGGTACCACGCCGCAGTCCCACAGCATCAATACTCTGGGATTCACATCTTGGGCTGGGTCTTGGGCCCCCTCTTCATTATTAACCTCCAAAGAGTACTTTGGAAAAAAGAGCAATTGGTCGTTTTATCTAATTAAAAAAAAAACACACAACAAAACTTCCTTGTTTTTGGCCTGATCTTGACCCTTATTTTGCTTTCTTGCTTCTCTGGAGTTTTCTTTACCCTAGTCAATCATCTGATAACAAAGCTCTCTTGATCCTGGCTAGAACACGCCAATGGTTCTGTTAGAACAATTACGCTTCATTTCAGGGTGAGCTGATTTCATGACGACTTTCTGCAGCTGAGACGCATCACTCGCGTGGAGTCAGAGCGCTTGGGCTACTCAGCTGAGTCCTGGAAGCCTCCCCAGTGAGCATTTCCTTTGTCTCCAGGCCCTGTGTTGACTCTCCTTGCCCTCTCTGTCCCACTGAGGTTGGGTCACAGCGTGTATACCCCTTCTCTCTGCCTTCAAATTGCTTTCCTTCTTGCTCCTGGGCTTCTCTGCCAGGTTCCTATTTTAGGCTACATTGTGCTCCTGGGAAGTCAGCCTCTTCTCCTCCAAAGATGGATTTACTTATCCATCTAATGGGTATAAGGGTACCTATCCAGCAAAGCTGTTCTGAAGGCTAAATAATAGGGCATAGTAACACCCCCAGTATGGTGTCAGTATTCATAAATGAGAGCACTTTTTTAAAAAAATCTTTACTGAATTTGTTACAATATTACTTTTTTTTTTTTTTTTTTTTTAATGTTTTGGTTTTTTGGCTGCAAGACATGTGGAATCTTAACTCCCCCATCAGGAGTCAAACCTGCAGCCCCGGCATTGGAAGGTGAAGTCTTAACCACTGGACTGCCAGGGAAGTCCCTAAGTGAGAACCTTAATCAGGACAGCGTTGTTCCCCCATTCACTAGGACCTCTGTTGACAATGGATAGTTCTCTTAGTCCGTTATAGAGACCCTGCTCTATTTGGCATTTGGCCTCTGAATCTGCTTCTTCCTGCTTCCTTTTTGTCTTTGGCACTGTGGCAGCCGTTGCATTTCCCATCTGCCATTTGGGATTCACCTTCCTCTTCAGCTCCTTTCCCCAGCCACTCAGCACCAAACTACCCCCTCCCACCTTTTGGCTTTGTCTGTCCTCCTGTCTAGGTTTTCGCTGCCCTCCCCAAGGGCACAGACCCCTCTGCCATCTGTCCTCACCTGGCCCAGCTGTTTTCAGGTCACCTAATCCTTTTACATTTTTCCCTTCCCGGGTAGCCAACAAATGGCCATATTTTCCAAGGAACACTCACAGATGCCTCCTCCGTCTCTTAGAAATACTTGACATTGATGATTTAAAATGACTCTGGCTCCTTCAGGCCTCCTCCAAACCCTTCAACCCTAGTTCCCGTGGAGGGAAAGGGTCTCTCACCAGGTCACCAAGAAGAACTCTCTCCTGAAGGCACACTGACTGCCAGTCCTGTGTAATGACAGAATTCTCCAAGTTCTCATCTATCCAGGCTCTGCATTATAGTGGTCAGGGGTGTCTGAAGTCCTCAGGGGCAGTCTGAAGGACCCATCCGACCCCTTCTGAAGTTTATCAGTTGTTGCTAATTACCTGGGAACATGGTATTTTTCTATCCAATTGATAGGAGGAGCTCATTGGAGGTTAGATGACCTGCTAACATTTCAGACTGACTTCAGGAATATATGGGGCTTCCCTGGTAGCTTAGTCAGTAAAGAATCCGCCTGCAACGCAAGAGACTGCCTGTGATGCAAAAGACCTGGGTTTGATCCCTAGGTTGGGAAGATCCCCTGCAGGAGGGTGTGGCAACCCACTCCAGTAGGTGGGAGAATCCCACGGACAGAGGAGCCTGGGTGGGCCACAGCACATAGGGTCACAAGAGTCAGACATGGCTTTTTCCTTTTTCAATACATTCTCCACAGGGTTAGAAGTTAAGGATGACATCATAGAGCACAAAATATGTCTATTCCCCCAACTCCCCTTCCCTAAATTCTAATCCAGAGACTTTCAAGCAAACCAGGAAGTTCCATAAGGAGCTGTGGAAATAAAAGAAACTGATGCCCTCTTTTGTTTTGTCAGGAGTTTGCTCCATGTGCTACAGTAACCCAATGACGATAGGCTGCACCAGTGTTTTGAGGGGACCAGAGTGGATTAGAGGGGATAGGATGGGAAGCAGGGACACAAGATTGTCATTGTCACAGAAAGGCAGGCCACAGGCAGACCTCCTTCATCTCCTGCCTCTGCACTTTACTCATTGTGTGATATTAGGCAAGTTATTTAATTGGACTAAGCGTTCGAGTCTGCCTCTGAAAGGGGAATGTTGATGCTTCCTTCACTGGGCTGTTTTCGTGGAATGACGTCACACACAGCCTCACCTGGGACTGCGTGGGTGACCACGTGGGATGAGGGAACCCGGTGGGAGTGAGGGTAGGTAAGCGCTGAGAAGCAGGCGGAGTTCTCCTCTTGAGTTGCCTGGGCTTTTCTGGTTGTGGATGAACTGTGTCTGATCACTCTCGAACTGGGATTAACAGTGAATTTCAGGCAAGGTTATACGATTCTGCAGGGCAAAGCTGAACAAAGCCCACTTTACTGCCTACTTTATAGCCTGTGACTTTTAATGGCTCCTGCAGTTGACAGTACTTCTCCCTGAAGCCAAAGTGAACTTGTTATCCTGCAGTTTATTTTGCATTTAAATAGCACTTTGGTTTCCAAGGTGCTTAACAATCATTAATTCATTCCTTCTCCCGCTAGGTTCTACTCTGTTCTGTCTTTATTTACTTATTTTTGCAGAGTGGGGAGCTGGCTAAAACCCGGAGATTTGCCCCAGGTCACACAGACCTGGTGGGGGAACTGCAATCCTATTCTTTTTCACATCCTGGTACTGTATTATGTTTGCAGTAGCCTGTTACTTCTCACTGCTCAGGGGGCATCAGGTGAGATCAAAAGATGGTGGGGAGGGCTTCCCTGGTGGCTCAGTGGTGAAGACTCCGCCCGCCAGTGCAGGAGATGTGAGTTCGATCCCTGATTTGAGAAGATTCCACATGCCGTGGAGCAATGAAGCCCACATGCCACGGTTATTTAGCTTGTGCTCTAGAGTCGGGGAATCGCAACTACTGAGACCATGCTCTAGAGCCCGTGCTCCACGAGAAGCCACCGCACTAAATCATCACACGGCAACCAGAGAGTAGCCCCTGGTTAACGCAACTAGAGAAAAGCCTGTGCAGCAACAAAGACCCAGCACAGCCAACAACAAACAAATAAATAAATGATGTTTGGGAAAGGATTCCCCAAGTAAGTGTCTACTAGAGTGGCTCTTCCTCATTTGGGGAAATTATGGGAGAAATTTTCATATACCGACCCTGAAACCTTAGGATTTTGAACGTGCATATTGATCCTAAGGAAAGTTATCCCAGGTAGTTAAGGTCCTTCATTTGAGATCACTTGGAGTCAGTTTGGCCATGGCTCAGACGTTGACCCAGTTATTTGGGCAAAATAACTAGATCAGATTTCCCCTTTCTTTCATAGAATTGATTCATTTTATAAGAAAATCTCTACGTCTCTCTGAAGTCAGAAATGATCTACCCATTACTCCCCAAATGCCGGTCCATTCTAGCACCCATCCCTCCCCCTCCCTTCCTCCAGGTCTGCAGCGCTGCCAGCTCCCATTTCTCAGAAACTTGCACAAGTCTGCACGTGGACTTCCCACCCTTTTCCTCTGCCCCCTCTCACCTACCCGGTGTCAAGGTATTGGCTTTTTCTACTTAAAAATTTTTTTAATGTTCATATCGAAATCAAATTATTTGCTGGTAATGGTTCAGAGGCTAACCTGTAGATTTATCCACACGCCATTAATAGAGACCTTTAAATCTCTCTCTATAGTTTCTGCTATTCAGTTCTGTGGAGTAGTGAAGTTTTTCCTTTGTTACCCTTTGCTCTTCTTACTCATTTTCCTTTTTTTCTCACCCTAAAAAGCTTAGTTTAGACTTGCTACTTTCCTTTGAGTAGTGAGTCTTCAGTGAGTACCATATCTTAGTTTCTATTGCTGTCTGTTGCTGGGGGGTGTGCGTGCATGCGTGCCAAGTCATTTCAGTCGTGTCTGACTCTGTGCAACTCCATGGACTGTAGCCTGCTAGGCTCCTCTGTCCATGGGATTCTCCAGGCAAGAATGCTGGAGTGAGTTACCATGCCCTCCTCCAGGGGATCTTCCTGACCCAGGGATCAAACCCACATCTCCTACGTCTACTTGCGTTGGCAGGTGAATTCTTTACCATTAGCGCCACCTGGGAGGGGGCCAGAAAGAATTTCAGTCAGTCCTTGTCGTCCAGGCAAACCTAAGAGCCTATAGACCTAACACCTGCATGAAGGACTCTAGCCCCTCCTTGCCTTAACCTCTCCCCTGTCACTGCCATATTCCCATGGTACCTTGCAGTATCTATTTTTCCACTGATGTTTCCATTTTCTGGAGATCATCCAGCTTTGGTTAGGGGAGTTGATCAATATCTTTCACCAAGAATGTCTGGGTCTTTTGGATTGTTTTGGTCTTATTTTTCCCTCTGAAGAGTGGTTTCTTTTAAGCTACTCAAGAGGAAACTCCAAGGACAAAGGTGAACATTCAGAGAATGACAGGTGACTGGTTGGTAGCCAGATGGGTAGGAGAGATAAATGCAATTCTTGCTTTTTGCAAGAGCACAGGGACACAGTCCTGTCGTGCCTGAACAGGGGATTAAATGCGAGGCTACTACCTTTAGAATACCCAGTATTGCTGTGAGATTTTAAAAGAATTTGGCCTTACAAACTTGAACATTCCCTGAGCTCTGTTTAAAAATAACTTCCAAGCAGACAAAATGAACATCAAGAAAGTAGTGGGGGGAAACAGTCAAATGAATAACTC
Source organism: Bos mutus (assembly GCF_027580195.1). Lineage (NCBI taxonomy): Eukaryota > Metazoa > Chordata > Mammalia > Artiodactyla > Bovidae > Bos > Bos mutus. Next base: position 10,508,225 of record NC_091639.1, on the reverse strand, counting down.
ATTATAATGATAAACATTTATCAAGAAGTTACTATGAATCCAGCACTGGGAACACAGAGATGAATAAAACAGAACGTCTGCCCTCAAGTTCTCAAGTAAGTGGATTATAGAACCTGATGAAAATTATGATAGAAATATGAATAAAGCACAGAGTAACTTGATCCAGAGACGGTGGACTATGTAATTAAAGTTCCTGGGGGGATAATAATTCTGAACTAAGTCTCAAAGAATAAATAGGAGGTCACCAGTTGGGCAAAGCAGGACATTATTGGTACGGAGTTTCAAGTGGTCATTAGAGGACTCTAAGACTGGACTGCCCCTTGGGAGACAGTAGAGCTGCATTAAGAATTTTGGACTTGATTCCTTTAGGTGGAGGAGAATTAAGGAAAGGTTTTTAAGGGATTTGATCAAAACTGCCTTGCTTTAGTTTAGAAAGCAGCTCTATATAAAAAAAGAGAACTTTTCAGAGTTTTTTTTTCCAGTAACTCCTCATTCTGCTTTGTATGGTGATGGTTCCATTGTTATTAGTATATCTGAGTTTTTCTGTGCACACACACACACATATGGTTGTTGCTATTTAGTCTCTAAGTCATGTCTGACTCTTTTGTGATCCCATGGGCGGTAGCCTGCCAGGCTCCTCTCTCCATGGGATTTCTCAGGCCAGAATACTGGAACGGGTTGTCACTTCCTTTTCCAGGGGATCTTCCCGACCTGGGGATCAAACCAGGGTGTCCTACACTGGCAGGCAGATTCTTTATCGCAGAGCCATCAGGGAAGTGAACACCCATAATGACTTTATTATTGACTGAAGGCAGGAGGAGAAGGAGATGACAGAGGATGAGAAGGTTGGATGGCATCACCGATTCAATGGACATGAGTTTGAGTAAACTCCAGGAGAGAGTGAAGAACGGAAGCCTGGTGTGCTGCAGTTCATGGGATTGCAAAGAGTTGGACACGATTTAGTGACTGAACAACAAGAACAACCTTTATTATTCACGGACTGATAATAAAGACTTTGGGAATTGCCTCAAGGTTGCTGAGACATTTGGCTAATTCCTAGAATCAGGTAAAAGTGAAATAAATTATAGAATTTAGTAGGTATTTAAGCTATACATTAGGTAATAAAGGAAGGGAGAAAGGAAATAATATTTATTTATAATACTACTAACAAGTGCGTCCCATGGTAACTCTGAGTGTGTTATATAACCAAGAGGGGGGCTTATTCACTATTTTGGATCTCTGAAAATAAAATTTTCACCAGTGCACCCTCTTCAAGGTCTTCCCAATAGCATTCACAAGAAGGAGGGTGTTGCTGAGAAAATAGTGTTGTTTTTTTTTTTTTTAATTTCATTTCGGTTTATTACAGACCTCATAATCTGGAGAAGGCAATGGCACCCCACTCCAGTACTCTTGCCTGGAAAATCCCATGGATGGAGGAGCCCTGGTAGGCTGCAGTCCATGGGGTCGCTAAGAGTTGGACATGACTGAGCGACTTTACTTTCACTTTTCACTTTCATGGATTGGAGAAGGAAATGGCAACCCACTCCAGTGTTCTTGCCTGGAGAATCCCAGGGACGGGGGAGCCTGGTGGGCTGCCATCTACGGGGTTGCACAGAGTCCGACAAGACTGAAGTGACTTAGCAGCAGCAGCATAATCTGAGAATTAAACATTACTTTGAGCATGTTACAAAGGCAAAAAATTAGAGGAATAAAGTCACCTGGCCATTAACTGAGGAATACATAAAGACTAAAGTTATGAAGCAAATTCTTAACCTGGGGTTACTTAATGCTGGGTTAAATAGCATCCCTCCAAAATCCATGTCTGCTCAAACCTCAGAATGTCATAGTATTTGGAAATAGGATCTTTCCAGATGTAATTCGTTCAGTTAAAATGAGGTGGTACTCTATGTTAATAGTAATAATGACTGGAAAATAATGTGTTGACCAGGACGTGGAGAAATTAAAATCTTCGTGTATTGCTGGTAGGAAAGTAAAATGGTGCAGCTGCTGTGAAAAAATGGTGCAGTGGCTCCTTGGAAAGTTAAACATAGAATCACCATTTGTCCCAGCAATTTCATTCTTGTACCCTAAAGAACTGAAAAAAAGAAACAGAAACGTGTACTCCAGTGTTCGAATAGAATTATTCACAACAGCCGAAAGGTAGAAACAACCCCAGTATACATCAACAGATGGAGGCACAACATGTCCTTATCCAAGGAACGTGAGACCGTGGAACACTGTTCTACAATAAAAAGGAATGTGTTTCTGATACACGTGGCAATATGGACGAATCTTGAAAGCATTATGCTCAGTGACATAAGCTAGACACAAGGGGATGAGTATTGCATGACTCCTGTTACAGGAGGGACCTAGAATAGGCAGAGGCGTTGAGACCAAAAGCGGAATAGAGCTTGCCAGGGGCTAGGAGAAGAGGGACATGAATTATTGCTTCATGAATACAGTTTCTGTTTGGGGTGATGCGAGGGTAGTGATGGTCAATGTAATTAATGCTGTTGAATTGTACACCTAAAAATGACTAAAATGGCAAGTTTTGTTATACATCTATTTTACCACAATTAAAAAAAATAAAGTCACATTGCATGAGGGTGGGCCTTAAGTCCAATCAGCGGTGTCAGAGAGACACGTGGAGAGAACGCCAAGTGAAGGCAGAGACCGAGACTGGGGCGGCACGTCTACCTGCCAAGGGACACAACATCCCAGCCGTCCCCAGGAGCCAGGAGAGAGGCACGGGGCCAATCCTCCTCAGGCTCCCACAGGGGAGCAACTATGCCAACGTCTTTTAAAAAAAAAAAAAAAATTTTATATTAACAGTGTTGGGATAGTTTCAGGTGGACAGCAAAGGTAGTTAGCCACGCATCTACATGCATCCATTCTTCACCAGACTCCGCATCCCATCCAGGCTGCCACATAGCTGAGTGGAGCTCCCTGTGCTGTACAGCAGGTCCTTGTTGCTTGTTCATTTTACATATACCAGTGTTTCCCTGTCCATCCCAAACTCCCCACTATCTCTTCCCCTCATCCTTCCCCTCTGTGTCAACATCTTGATTTCAGATTTCTTGCTTCCAGCACTGTGAGAGAATAAACCTTTGTTTTTAAAGCTGCCTAGTTTGTAATAATTTGTTATGGCAGCCACCGGAAACGAGTACAATGACCTAGGTTTAAATTCTAGCTCTGCCACATCTTATTTATGTGAATTTGGGTAACAGCTTATCTGAGCCAGTTTCCTAATTGTAAGATGGAGATTACGATGTACCTTATTGAGTCCTTAGGAAGATCAAAATGAGATGCAAACATAAACTCTTAACATAGTGCGTGGTGTGTAATAATCACTCAATAAATGTGAGTTATTAATGCCAGTTAGGATAATAATTAGAAACACAGAAAAATGAGAATTAACTCCCAGGAGAGGCTGGCTTTGCAAGCCCCAATGCCAACAGGATTGTTGGAAAATCAGAAGGATTTACTTCAAAAGAAACTTAACTTTGCCATTCTCATTACAGAAAAACATGGGGGGAAATGGGTGTTATCTGGGCTGGCGTCATTGAAACGGATCTGGAAGTTGAATGATTTGTGTCTCAGGCTCTGAGAGGCTTAGAGAAATTGACAAGTGTGTCGTCTTCCTTCTAACAGCCCCTCTCCTCCTCTGTACGCCTCACTTTGCACCCACGCACATCGTTGCATTCAGAAGAGACCTGCGTTCTAACATTACACGTGTGCTCTCTCTGCTGAGCGGCACCTGATGCCTCGATGACACAGGTGTGAGCTGGCCAGGTGCTCCATGCAAATTGGACCCTGCTGCCAAGTCCAGCAAAGCCAGGGTTGCTTGCTATCAAACTAAAAAGGGAGGGATGTTTGATTTCCTTTGGTGATAAATGAGAAAAAAAATCAGTTTTTCAAAGAGCAGTCTAACACCCTTGATGTGTGTACTATAAAACAGCTAAATGCATAGGCGAATGGGAGGCTTTGGGAAGAGATGGGCGGGCAGGATGAGAATAGTTGTTGTCTGTGGCCTCCCGGTAGATTGTCTGTGACCTCCACCAGCACGTGGTCTCTGCCAGCACCTTCACTGTTAACCTTCATCAGCGTTAACACGCCCACCTCTTACAGGCGCTGTGCTGGGCTGGTTCAGTGCACACGCTTCCTGTCGCTTGCGACAACTGATAGAGTTGAATCCATAGGTCTGGCCAGGTCAAGTTTATATATTCTTAGTTCCTGTTGTTTATGTTCTTGTTGTTGTTTAGTCGTTAAGTCGTGTCCAACTCTTTTGCGTGGACTGTAGCCTGCCAGGCTCCTCTGTCCATAGGATTTCCCAGGCACAAACACTGGAGCGGTTTGCCGTTTCCTTCTGCAGGGAATTTTCCTGACCCAGGGACTGAACCCACGTCTCGTGCATCTCCTATACTGGTGGGTAGATTCTTATCACTGAGCCACCTGGGAAGACCATTCAACCCACTACAAAGGGTAAAAACCATTCCTAGCTCTTGACTGTACAAAAGTAGTTGGTAGAATTTGCTGACCTCTGATCTAGCTCACTGTCTTTTTTTTTTAATTTATTTATTTTTATGTTTTTAGCCACACCTCAGGGCATATGAGATCTTAATTCCCTGATCAGGGATTGAACCTGTGCCCTCTGCATTGGAAGGTGGAATCAACCGCTGAATTGCCAGGAAAGTCCCTAGCTTACTGTTTTGAACATAGAAAATGATCTAAATCCTTGATGAAGGCGTGAAGATATCTCACACAGCGTCAGTGACATAATGGGGCCTTAACAAAGACATCTAAAACCTTAGACAGACTCCATCCGTACAAAATTACCTGAGCATTATACACAACTCCATAACCCTTTGCAACATTATCTGATCTGTTCTTGATGTCCATTCTATGAGATGGGTATTCCTATTCCCACTTGTAAGTTGAAATTTAACAAGTTTACATGATTTCCGTAAGATCGGTGGATGAGAGAGAACTTGAGCTGCAAGTGTGTTTGGGGAGGATGAAGCTGTCATCAAGCAGGTTCGGTGAGTCTTGACGGTGGGGAGGGGAAAGAGAGGGGTCGGGACTGGAGACTTCACCTTATAACTCATCAAGTTAAAGAAAAACTCTGGGTGGTTATTGGACATGCAACAGATCACAAGACAGGGAAGTCACTGGCTGAGCTGGGGGAGGCTGTTGAAGGTTCAGGTGCATTGTGGGAGAAAGTTAGGGTTTGGAGCAGGGTAACTGGACGGATTGATTCTGTCTGGGAGTGAAAGAGGGAGGTTCAGTCACCCTCACCACCTGGGTAATGGCTTGAGGGGTTTCAATTTGAGTTATATGGTACAGAGAAGATTTTAATGACTGAAGGGGATTAGAATATGTCACCCCTTTCAAATATGTCACCGGGAGCTGGAGGCAACTGAGAAACAACAGAGACAGGAAAAGCTCTTTGCCCTCCCGCATCGTCCTAAAAGCAAGACATAAATTTCCTGTGAGAAAGGTGCCCTCCTTGTACCAGAAGGAGGAGAGCAACCGAGCACTGGAGAAGGCGTGTCAAGGCTGAGGTGAAACTACATAAACAGACCTTACTAAAATAACCCTTATCTTCCATTAATTCCCCCCATATTTTTCCTAGTCACCTTCCCACAATTTATCACCACTAGAAGCTGAAACCCCCTTTCCTATTTTTAGTCTGTTCTCCACAATTTATCATCCTTCATTAAAATGGGGTTTGTCACTTTTCTGTGAAGCTCCTGTGTGCATAAAAATATCAATATCAATAAAAATGGCTTAATCTGTCAGTTGTCAATTTAATTCACAGGCCCCAGACACTGAACTTAAGAAGGTAGAGGAAAAGTTTTTCCCCACCTTTACCTGACTTTTTCTTAATTTAAAAGGTCCAAATTAATTGCCTTGAACCCTTTTATCATCATCAGTCTATGGAGAACTCCATGTGTGAAATTTTTCTTAAAGAAGGACTGGGTATTGGATGAACTCTTGTGACTAAAATGGAGCCTACCGACTGCACAGTGTTGGCTGGCAGGTAGAGACTGTAATTTTCAAAGGCTTTATCAATGGGAATCAAGTGGACAGTAACCTAGGCTGGCTCTTGTACATTTTAGTATCTTCTTCATTGTTTTTGAACATTCCAGTACTGACATAGATCTTGCTCTTCCAAAGCTTGGGCTGATAACAGCAACCAAGGGCACCGTGCCAGAAGTTTGAGACTTTGCTGGGGGCCGGGGGTGGTTTCCTCAATCAGTTCTGAAGGCCACCTTGCTGGGCCTCCAACCCTGTTGGGGAGGACTGTCTCTTGCTCATGGGAGCATCCCCAGGCCTTTGTCTGGTGCTTAGTAGACAGCAGGCTTGTGTTGCTTGTATTTGTATTGTTGCAACCAGGCAAGTGTGAATTTGACTCTCTTCTGCCCAGCAGTCCTCACACCTGTTGGTCTTTCTCTTGTGGACGCAAAGACCCTCTGCTCCTCTGTTTCTCTCCGAGGTCCTCAGCGCAGATCCCACTCAGGCTCCCTTACAATTATTTCCTGCCCTTTCACTGACTCAGTGGGTAAAGAATCCGCCTGCAATGCAGGAGACACAGAAGACACAGGTTCAGTACCTGGGTCAGGAAGATCCCCGGAGAAGGAAATTGCAACCCACTCCTGGTTCTTGCCTGAAAAATTCCATGGACTAAAGAGCCTGGCGGGCTACAGTCCAAAGGGTCGCAAAGAGCTGGACAGGACTAAGCACACACACACACACACACACACACACACACATCTCTAAGTGAAACTTCATCTCTCTGGGTGGGCCTGAGTTCAGCCTAGCAATCTGATTAAAATAAGTCACACTGAAAAGCTGCTGGGGGCATGTTTGCATTTTAAAAGGGAGTTTGATGGTCTCAAATACTCTTCGTGGTAGGCTGTGGGTAAGGGGGGTTGGGAGTTTGAGGGACTTTCTGGAGCAGTTGTTCCAATCCAGGCTCCTGGGATTATAGAGAAATCTTCCAGCTGTACTCAAAGCGCTGGCGGTGGCAGGAGCTCCTGAGAGTTTATTAACAATATAGAATCTCCGTCCCACCTCAGGCCACAGGAGCAGAACCAGCTAAATCAGAACCTGAATTTCCATTCCAGTTTGAGAGGCAGTCTGCATCTTCCCCAGGGGTATTGGAGGCTGGACTCCCACAGGTGAAAACAATAAATGTCTTGATTTCTCCTTGTGAGATCTCTGTGACACTTACCATAGAGTGAGATACTTTTCCTATCAATAGTTTTCCATTTTTATTATGCAGTAGACCCCTCTGAGGGCACCAATTAAAAACGCAGAGGTAGGCTTCCCTGGAGGCTCAGTGGTAAAGAATCTGCCCACCAAGCCAGAGACTCGAGTTTGATCCCTGGGTCGGGAAGATCCTCTGGAGAAGGAAATGGCAACGCACTCCAGTATTCTTGCCTGGGAAATCCCATGGACAGAGGAGCCTGGTGGGCTTACAGTCCCTGGGGTTGCAAAGAATCAAACACGACTTAGCAACTGAACAACAACAAGAAAACTGAGAATCAGATTCAGTAGATTTGAGGGGTGGTTCAGGAATCTGCATTTTTTACAAGTTGCTCAGGTGGTTTCAAAAGAGGTGGTCCTAGCTTCACATTTGGAGAACCCTAGTCCTTATTGCATTCTAGCCTGGACCCATGTTTTATGGGAAGGGCTGCAGAGTATTCAGGATTAGAGCCTGCTTGTTCTAAACAGGAAATGCTAGGGTGGAAATGCTAGGAAATTCTTGGTGGTCCAGCGGTTAAGACTCAGTGCTCCCAATGCGGGCCCAGGTTCAGTCCCTGGTCAGGGAGCTGGATCCCACGTGCCACAACTAAGAGCTGACATGCTGCGACTAAGACCCGAAACCACCAAATAAATATTAAAAAAAAAAAAAGAGAGAGAGGAAATTCTGGGCTCAAGGTAGAAATTCACTTGAACATCTCAAATTTGAAAGCATAAAGTCCCTGTTACTTGTAGACTGGATCTTCTGCCTATTTGTCTGTTGAGAGCTCGTTTAAGGCAAGTAATTGGAAGTTATGTTTACCACCTGGGCACCTGTTTCACTCTCTGCAAGAGAAATAGGATTTTTTACTTCCTTCACCACCTTAGCTCCCTCCCTCGATTGCTTTCCTTTCTGCCCTCGGGACCTACCTGCGGGCGTCTCACAGTTTCTGGAGCTTGGGGAACAGCCACCGAGTGCAGCAGCTGAAAGATTTGCCCATGGTTGATACAGAAAGTGGTGGAATTGCATCACTTCCTTGGTCTCTTCAGGGTTATTACAGAAAGTGAAGTCGTTGGCTGTAGGGAATTAATTGAATATGATAAGCCCAGAGCAGTTAAGAAAATACCTGTCCTGAGACTTTGTGGAAAGGAACACTATGAATTGCTTTTCCAGTTGGCTGTTCTTTCTTTAGAGTTTTCAGTCTGTGGGCTGCTGAGACAGCACATGGAAATGTGGACATGCACTAGACTATACCAGCATCCATAGGCACGCAGGGTACAGAGAGGTCAAAAGATTCCTACAGCCTGTCAGCTCAGTGAATTTCACCAAAGAATCAACGTGTCAGGATTGTTCCCACCACAGGTCTGATAGTGATGTGTTAGTTGCTTAGTCGTGTCCAACTCTTTGTGACCCCATGGACTGTAGCCCTCCAGGCTCCTCCGTCCATGGGATTCTCCAGGCAAGAACGCTGGGATGGGTTGCCATTCCCGTCTCCAGGGGATCTTCCTGACCAGGGATCAAACCTGGGTCTCCTACAGTGCAGACTGCATTCCAGAAGGTGTGTTTTATTAGGAACAGGGTGATGGCAACCATGCGGTATGTGGTGATTCTTTTACCTGATGAGAGGATCTCAGAGGATAAAGACCTGGGGAAGGACCTGTGCATTTGTAGCTCAGACTAATTAAGCAAATTCCCAGCCTTCTGTCAGGGCCCTGCGCTGGGCTCAAATGCGCTCATTCTGTGTTTCCTGACGTCCCCCTAGGATGTCTTTTTCCCAATGAGACAGGCAGTTACTCTCTTGTGAAGATGCCTGAAACGTTCCCATTTTGAGATGGTCTCATACAGCAGAGGTTCTGTCTCCCTATCTCATTTGGTTGGACCCCTCTGCCTGGATTTTTCCTGTGAGCCCCAAATGGTTGCTTGGCCTTCCTCTCGATGGATTCATTGTTCGATTTAAGCCCATTGTGGCAGAAAATCTGATGTCATTTGCAGCTGCTCCACCGAGATTCAAAGAAGCAGTCATTAACCCTTGCAGAGATCCATATGAAGGCACCGGGGCCTTTCCCATCCTCTGTGCCACTAACAGTGGTGTGACTCAGGTTTCCGTATCGTATTTGACGTTTGTTGGGCAAAGGAGTTTTTTGGTCTTTCATACATTCAATAAATGCACATCTGCTATTGTTGTTGACTCGTTAAGTCGTGTCCAACTCTTTTGGAACCCCACAGACTCCTGTGGCCTGTCAGACTCCTCTGTCCACAGGATTCTCTAGGCAAGAATACTGGAGTGGGTTGCCATTTCTTCCTCCAGGAGATCTTCCCGACCTAGAGATCGAACTCAAGTCTCTTGTGTCTCCTGCATTGGCAAGTAGAATCTTTACCACTGAGCCATCTGGGAAGCCCCTCAAAAATACAAATTGATTAGATCCTTTCCAGGCAAAGGGCATTAGGGTATACCGCCTCAAATATGCCACTTTGGCATAAGGATTATTTTGAGCTGCCTGCAACTAAGAATCAGGAGAGGCAGGAAGAGTTTTCTTCCCTCCCCCTTTCTGCCTAAAAGCAGCATAAATTTTCCTTTGTGAAGGTGTCCCCTTCTCTCATGCCAGGAAGAGGAGAGCGACTTATCACTGGAGATGGAGAGCTGGCGCTGAGATGAAGTCTGTATACATAGACCTTACTAAAATAATCCTTATCTCTGACTGGTTCCCCGTTATACTTCCTAGTCACCTTCCCACAGTGTATCATCCCTTGAAGCCCAAACCCCTTTTCCTTTGTTAAGATGGTGTGTAAGCCCCCAAGCCTCCTCACTGCTTTGAGTTTCACTTCTATTTTCTGAACTTTGTGCACATAAAATATTAATAACATTTGTATTCCTTCCCTCCTGTGAACCTGGCTTTTGTAAGTTAATTTGCAGGCCTCCAGGTTATGAACTTCAGATGGTAGAGAAAAAGTTTTTCCTTCCTGACACAGGCAGGTACGTAAGCCTGCTTATCTCCTTTCTTTCTTTAATCTCTAGGTGCCTTAAGGATCCCCCAGCCTTTAGGAAAACTTTTTTTTTCTTGATTCATGAGCACTGGAGAAGGAGTGCTCCTTCTAGGAGGGTGTTGGGAACTTGCAATGTTGTTGCTCAAGCCTCTGAAAGCTTTTTTGCTTGGAAGACTTGTTTTCAGATGCATTGTCGTGACAGCCCTCGGAGGGTGGGAGAGGGAGGATTTGGGGGTGAATATTGATGCCAGTACGCGTTCCCTGTGGAAACAGAGGAGTCTCATGCTGTTGGACTAGTACCTGGTGAGTCCTTAGGATCCATCTCAGATGTCAGGAGCAGGGCCCCAAATATTGATCTTCCACATTTAAGTTTTTGGATCTCTTCGAGGGATATTTATTTTGTATATGAAAGATAATTCCATAGTTTATTTCAGTTTTATGGATTAACATTTTATTTGCTAAAGTTGCAAATTCAGACATCTAGATCCTTCTTAAGTTTTTAAGAGTCTTATTATTCTAGTTATCCTTTAACAGTCATTTTAAAATGGCCTTTGAATTATGTTTTTCTATGTCATAAGCTCAATTAATTGAATCTCATTTATGTATTTTAAACTGCATGTATGAGTTTAGCATCACATTTCTTTATTAAGTACTTAAATTATCTGACTGAAAAAAACTTTTCAAACACTTAAGTAATTTTTTTTAGTCTAATAAATGTATATAGTGGAACTTGAATACCCTTAAATGTTCCAATATTATATATACAGTAAGATTTCAACTTAAAACCACAAACCCAAGTTAGATATTCAACTACACATCCTTAAACATGGTCACAAAGCTGCACTGTCACCCTAAATGGCCATGTTATCTTAAGCTTACAAAATTTTAAAAGATTGCTAAGGTGTTTTATGGGCTTCCCTGGTGGCTCAGACGGTAAAGAATCCTCCTGCAATGCAGGACTGGGGTTCAATCCCTGAGTCGGGAAGATACCTTGGAGAAGGGAATGGCTACCCACTCCAGTATTCTTGTCTGGAGAATTCCATGGAAAGAGGAGCCTGGCGGGCTACAGTCTACGGGATCACCAAGAGTCGGACAAGACTTAGAGACTAACACGCTTTCAAGATGTTTTATGTGAACGTTTGTGTCCCCCAAAATCTACAAGTGAAGCCCAACACGAATATGATAGTATTAGGTGGTGGGGCTTGCGGAGGTGATTGGGTCATGAGGGTGAAGCCCTGACCACTGGGATCAGTGTCCTTATAAAAGAGACCCACAGAGCTTGATAGCGCCTTCTACCTGTGGGGACCAGCTGTAAGACGGCTGCACGTGAACCTTAAGAAGCAGGTTCTCACCAGACACCGACTCTGCCAGCGCCTTGATCTGGGACATCCCAGCTCTCAGAACTGAGGAATAAATTTCTGTTGCTGATATGCCACTCTCTCTGTGGTAATCTTTTATAGTAACCTGAATACAGTAAGACAAACACCAAAAATGCCTGGAACTTAATCCCTAACAGAAAAACATTAGCAGTTTCTATACTAAATTCTAAATCTTTCTGAGAAGACTTAAAAGGTGCTAACCCGTTAAAGAAACAATTATGCATTTCAAGCCATTTTGGGGAAACGTTCCCAGACCCTTGATTCATGGAGTTCAGCTGGAACATCGAGTACTTTCTTGTTTGTGACCCTGATGGAACACATGGAGGCCAATTTATAGTCCGTGGACCCCACCATGGTGTTCAATAGATCAGGTTTTGTATATCTTTAGCTCTTAGAGTAACAGAAATGTCTTGTCCATCCAATTTCAAAGGACCTTTGAACTGAAAATAAACCTGTGTTCTTTTTCACAAAATGTTTCTCTTAGGAACATGCAATTCTTTCAAGTATTAGAATAATGTGACTTCTTTCTGCATATCTCTTGGCCTTGCCTCATTATTTGATAATTGCCTGATATTTGGACACAGCTTCCATTCTGCCGACATTTTAATTCTGTGATTCAAAATGGAATATTTTCAGGCATATAAGAGCGTGCTCCCGATCCAGTACCTGGCACCCAGTACATGCTCAGCCAATCATAATTATTTATTTGAGATTTACAGCCAGGATCTCCAAACTATTAAAAGGACTCAATGGTTGCACTAAGTCTTCAACAAACGCTGAAAACTAGACGAGGTATAAAAAAAGAAGAGATAGCTCCTAAATGGTAGGTGTAAGAGCTGGGCATGAGGAAGGGAATGAATAAGAGGGAGAAAATAGGCAGAAAATAACCTACAACCGTATAGCGATATTTATATTTAGTGAAATATTTTCAGCTTCAGCTTACACAAAAAAACCAGTGAAGCATCCAGTTGATACACGAATGTGTCACTGCAGGGAGATGGTGATTCACAGAGATTTTCTTCATAAAGAAATAGAGCCTAGCCTATTCAAAAGCACTTCCATTTAATGCAACACTGCATCGAACAGGGCTCTTTTCAAGGGGCTACTATTAAAGGCAAGATTATTATCTTCAGCATTTAGATGGCGTGCTGACTGGGGCCATAACACCAGGGCACTTAGACGCTCCCATTATCAATGTACAGTATGGTCTTTGGAAGTTTAAAAATAGCTTTCCCAACCTTTTATGGCTTCTCTTGCATGGACTGTGGCTGTGTGCTCTGGAGAAGGCTGGGCACCCTGCTGGGGAGGCTGCTGAGCTGGATCCTTGCTAGCATGTTGACCTTAAGGGGTTCACCCCACTGGATGGGTGACCCGCTCGTAACAATGTCCTTTGAGACCACAGGTAAAGCTAGAGTTTAGAGGAAAGCAATGTTTCAGGGACACAATTCTTGTTCTAACCATGACATTTCGGACATTTATTCTCTCTAGGTTAGATGCCTGGTGAGGGACATTTTCTGAGTCAGAATTCTCTCTATTTTCAAAAAGAATTCTCTCTTATTTTCTCAGGTTTAATGAATATATCACAAGCCCTTACTACGTTCAAGATTTTACTCTAGGTGTTGGGAAGATAAAGAGGAACAAGGCTTTCTCTGCCCTCAGGTGGGCTGGGGATGGGAGAAATCCTTTCAACGTGATTCCTCAATTCCTCCTCTCTGACGGAGGTCTCAAACCCAATGCTTCTGGGGACCAGGCCCATCTTGTGAATGAGTGGACAGGCCTGTGGGGGACCATGACACACGGAGATCAAGTTTTCTGTGTTTCCTGGGGGCAGTGACTCAGTTCCAGAGGCTGCTGAGCAGGAAGAGCAGCCGTAGGGAGAATCTAGTTTCAGACTTACAGTTCTCTTTGGTCATGCCCTGGCCTCTAATAAAGTCTCAAATGTTACAGTCCATTATTAACTGACATTGGAGGGGATTAAGAGAAGGGTTTCTAACCAGGTTTGGAGGTAAGTTAAGGCAACAGTAGCTGCTTGGAGAGTCAGTTTTGGGGCAGCAAGGGTACAGAGGTGGCCTGGGGCACTGATAGAGCCAGATGGTGGTTGGGCGGCAAGTGAAAACTAGGACAGACTTGTGGCACAAATGGGCAGTCCCTGGGGATTTCCAGAGAGATCTGGGGAAGGGAACTGGGGGAAAGGTTTGCTTTCCTGCAGGGAAGCACAATGAGGTTCCTGCTGGGATGGTTCGGGTAGAAGAAGGAAGTATAGTCATTCTTCCATATCTTTGGCATATTCAGTTCTGTTTAGTTCAGTTGCTCAGTCGTGTCTGACTCTTTGCGACCCCATGAATTGCAGCATGCCAGGCCTCCCTGTCCATGACCAACTCCTGGAGTTCATCCAAACTCATGTCCATCAAGTCAGTGATGCCATCCAACCATCTCATCCTCTGTCGTCCCCTTCTCCTCCTGCCCCCAATCCCTCCCAGCATCAGAGTCTTTTCCAATGAGTCAACTCTTCGGAAAAGGTGGCCAAAGTACTGGAGTTTCAGCTTCAGCATCAGACCTTCCAATGAACACCCAGCACTGGTCTCCTTTAGAATGGACTGGTTGGATCTCCTTGCAGTCCAAGGGACTCTCAAGAGTCTTCTCCAACACCACAGTTCAAAAGCATCAATTCTTCGGCGTTCAGCTTTCTTCACAGTCCAACTCTCACATCCATACATGACCACTGGAAAAACCATAGCCTTGACTAGATGGATCTTTGTTGACAAAGTAATGTCTCTGCTTTTGAATATGCTATCTAGGTTGGTCATAACTTTCCTTCCAAGGAGCAAGTGTCTTTTAATTTCATGGCTGCAATCACCATCTGCTATGATTCTGGAGCCCCCAAAAATAAAGTCTGACACTGTTTCCACTGTTTCCCCATCTATTTCCCATGGAGTGATGGGACCAGATGCCATGAGCTTCATTTTCTGAATGTTGAGCTTTAAGCAACTTTTTCACTCTCCTCTTTCACTTTCATCAAGAGGCTTTTGAGTTCCTCTTCACTTTCTGCCATAAGGGTGGTGTCATCTGCATATCTGAGGTTATTGAGATTTCTCCTGGCAATCTTGATTCCAGCTGTGCTTCCTCCAGCCCAGCGTTTCTCATGATGTACTCTGCATAGAAGTTAAATAAGCAGGGTGACAATATACAGCCTTGATGTACTCCTTTTCCTATTTGGAACCAGTCTGTTCCATGTCCAGTTCTAACTGTTGCTTCCTGACCTGCATATAGGTTTCTCAAGAGGCAGGTCAGGTGGTCTGGTATTCCCATCTCTTTCAGAATTGTCCACAGTTTCTTGTGATCCACACAGTCAAAGGCCTTGGCATAGTCAATAAAGTAGAAATAGATGTTTTTCTGGAACTCTTTTGCTTTTTCGATGATCCAGCGGATGTTGGCAATTTGATCTCTGGTTCCTCTGCCTTTTCTAAAACCAGCTTGAACATCTGGAAGTTCATGGTTCACGTATGGCTGAAGCCTGGCTTGGAGAATTTTGAGCATTACTTTACTAGCGTGTGAGATGAGTGCGATTGTGCGGTAGTCTGAGCATTCTTTGGCATTGCCTTTCTTTGAGATTGGAATGAAAACTGATCTTTTCCAGTCCTGTGGCCACTGCTGAGTTTTCCAAATTTGCTGGCATATTGAGTGCAGCACTTTCACAGCATCATCTTCCAGGATTTGAAACAGCTCAACTGGAATTCCATCACCTCCACTAGCTTTGTTTATAGTGATGCTTTCTAAGGCCCACTTGACTTCACATTCCAGGATGTCTGGCTCTAGGTGAGTGATCACACCATCATGATTATCTTGGTCGTGAAGATCTTTTTTGTACAGATCTTTGGCATATTGGTGGATATCAAAAGCCCTGGATACTCAAGTCTCCTTATGAAATGGGATAGTATTTGCATGTAATCTATGGACATCATCAAATCATCTTCAAGTCATCTCTAGGTTACTTATAGTACCCAATACAGCATCAATGTGTTGTAAAGAGATGCTGGTGCATGGCAAATTCAAGTTTTGCTTTTTGGAACTTTCTGAAATTTTTTTCTCTGTAAATAGTTTTGATCTGCGGTTGGTTGAATCCACAGATGTGGAACATGTAGATACCGAGGACTGACTTTGTGGTCACAGCTGTTTAGGTTTGAGTCACGGGTTCCATGTCTCTCCTGTGGTCACCACTTGGTCACTCAAATGGTCATACTATTCTCTTTGGCATTCTTCCCAATTGTTCTTCCCCTCTGTGAGATCTCTTTGTGGCTTGGGCACCCTAGTGATTCACCAGATACAGCTCCCAACGGTGGGAGTGTCAGTCACTCGGCTGGCTCTGAAACTTACCCACTGGCTGTGTGTGGACCCACATTCTGTGAGGTCTCTCATGAGAAAGAGCAGGGAGGGAGCCCGGGGGTATAGGCAAGTCTATAAAGAAACAGAGAAGTTAAAAAAGGAGAGGTTATAAAGTGGTTTCAGTGTTTCATTCGTTTGCTGGTATTAAAAAGTCTTTGTTATTGTTCAGTTGCTAAGTCATGTCTGACTCTGCGACCCCATGGAACGCAGCACACCAGGCTTCCCTGTCCTTCACTATCTCCTGGAGTTTGCTCAGACTCGTGTCCATTGAGTCAGTGATGCTATCTAATCCTCTCATCCTCTGCCCTCTTCTCCTTTTTAGGAAAGGTTAAATTCATTTCCACATCTTCATTTTTGGTCTGAGCATGGGCACTCTCACCTTCAAAAGAGAGGGTTAAATCACATCCGCTATTTTCAGTCTGTCCTCCTCTAGGTGTGGGGTTATGAGGAGTTCCCTGGGGGCCTCAAAGGAGGAAGATGAGCAAGTTTTTAACCAAAGGAACTTCACTCTCCTGACTTTTATGAAAGGTTTCATTTTAACCAAGGGCTCTCCAGCTAAGAAAGACTTACAAACCAGCTGCCAGAGGCCCTCTGGGCTCATAGTTGGACCACACGGCTTCTAGTGTACCCTGAACCCACGTGTCAGTTCAGCTCAGTTCAGTTCAGTTGCTCAGTCTGACTCTTTGCCACCCCACGGACTACAGCACGTCAGACTTCCCTGTCCATTACCCACTCCCAGAGCTTGCTCAAACTCATGTTGGTGATGCCATCCAACCATCTCATCCTCTGTCGTCCCCTTCTCCTTCTGCCTTCAATCTTTCCCGGCATCAGGGTCCTTTCCAAGGAGTCAGTTCTTCCCATCAGGTGGGCCAAAGTATTGGAATTTCAGCTTCAGCATCAGTCCTTCCAATGAATATTCAGGACTGATTTCCTTTAGGATGGACTGGTTGGATCTCCTTGCAGTCCAAGCGACTCTCAAGAGTCTTCTCCAACACCACAGTTTAAAGGCGTCAATTCTTCGGTGCTAAGCTTTCTTTATAGTCCAACTCTCACATCCATACATGACTACTGGAAAAAGCATAGCTTTGACTAGACGGACCTTTGTTGGCAAAGTAATGTCTCTGCTTTTTAATATGCTGTCTAGTTGGTCATAGCTTTTCTTTCAGGGAGGAAGTGTCTTTTAATTTCATGGCTGCAGTCACCAACTGCAGTGATTTTGGAGCCCCCCAAAATAAAGTCTCTCACTATTTCCATTGTTTCCCCAACTATTTGCCATGAAGTGATGGGACCAGATACCATGATCTTAGTTTTCTGAATGTTGCGTTTTAAGCCAACCTTTTCACTCTCCTCTTTCACCTTCATCAAGAGGCTCTTCAGTTCTTTGCTTTCATAAGGGTGGTGTCATCTGTGTTTGTGTATGTTTTATTTATATATGTGATATATTTATATGTGTTCACATTGCCGCGGTCCAGCCCCAGTGGATATAGGGAATTTGAAGCGGGGATGGCGTCGGCGAAGATCAGGAAACAATTGCTTAATTAAATGTTAATTAAGGATATAAAGAGTGGTTAAATAAGGATAGCTCAGTGAGGAAATTCAGTGGAGAAAAGAGGCTGAAATAAGGATAGCTCAGTGAGGAAATTCAGTGGAGAAAAGAGGCTGAATAATTCAGCCAGAAGGTGAGAGAAAGAAGGACATGGGGAGACCAAGTTTCGGTGAACAAGGCCCGCACTTTATTTTCCAAAGTAGTTTTTATACCTTAAGTTATGCATAGAGGATAATGGGGGAAGGGATAGAGTCATGCAGTAAGCCAGGCTTTCTTCCTGCAAACTTATCATATGCAAAAGTTTAGGTGATTTGCATCATCTTCTGGCCCAGAGGCCTGTTAACATTTTAAGATCCTTTCTTCAGAAAACTTATTTTTCTCTAAAGGTGATTAGTCAGGTGCCACCCTCCAAAAGTATTAAAGTTGCATTCCTACAGGGCAAAGGTGTGGTGGGCTATAACAAGAAAAAGAATTAACTCAAGGGTCCAAGATTACAAACACTAAAGCTACTACTTACACCAATTATATTAATCAATACACTGCCAGGGACACAGCAGGTAAGGGATATGGAGACTTAGCAGCAAACATTGGCCCAACAAGTGAAAAACCCTTCACCAATACAATTTCTAATCAATCTTTTAACTGCTCAAAGGAACCTGTATCTAGACAGTTTAGAACATCTCATACCTCTCACAGTTGGGAGGCTCTGAACAATCACATGTGGCCGGAAAAACCTATTCAGGCAGGCTAGAGGACTTCCAAAGGAGTTTGTAGGTTGAAACACTATTACACCCAGGAACTTTATTAACTGGAGCTGTAAGTTAACTCTTTTTTCAGAGAGAGGTAGTGGGGGACAGCCCCCCGTAAAGTCAGAGGTGTAGGTGAGAGCACAAAGCAGAAAGTAGGCAGACTCTGGTTTTGGGGGTAGATGCTCGAGAATTTCCAGGGGGACTCCTGAGGCTCGATCCCGCCTTTGCATATGCCGAGCCTCCTTCCTCATGACCTTTGCCACGGGCGGAGCTCCTCATGCCGGCTCCCGGCACACATAGTTATATATGTGGATGCATGTGTATGTGTTATAAATGCTATAATTACCACATGAATAACAAAATTATTTTGTGTTATGGTCTATGAATTGATTTGTAAAGTGATATTTAACAAACATCAACAAACATTCAAAGATATAGCCCACAAGGTGGCTTCTCTTTTTTAGTATTACTTTTCTTCTTCTTTTCCGTGCTGGGGTACTCACAACCACTCCAGGTTCAGTGATTCCCCAGGAGAATTCATAGGACTCTGCGTATAATGTAATCGTATTCAGGGATGTGATTTAATACCGTGAGAGGACAGAAAGCAAACTCAGCAAAAGGAAAATGCACAGCGTGAAGTCTGGGGGACACTAGGCAAAAGCTTCTAAGAGTCCCATCCCACTGAAGTCATATAGGACATGCTTAATTCCTCCAGTCAAAAGCTATGACACAAATGTGAGATGGTGTCCATCAGGAAAACTTGTTAGAGACCCAGGGTCCAGAGTTTTCACTGGCTCGTCATGTAGGCACCATTGACTGATACGTGCCCAAATTCCAGACCCCCAGAAGGAAAGCATAAGCCACATTATCTGTATAACTGATGTAGGTATAATGAGACACCCTTCCTAGGGAATGGCAGGACTCTCCAGAAATCCGAGTTCCTAGATGCCAGCCAGGAGCCAACCCTGTAAGTGGGCTTTTTCTAAAGACAGCAGTAGCTTGCTTTGTTAACTGTTTTCTGTACATTCTCTCCCTTTTCTTTCTTATCTCCTCCTTCCCGATCTTCTGCCTCTTTAAAATGGTATATTGGGAGCTGCAAAGGATGGAAGGCACCCAGGGTTCTCTCCATCCTGGGGTGGCCCTGTTACTGGGTGCACACAGCCCTGCTCCTCCTGCAGAGGGATGGCTGTGCACAAGGATGTGGCAGGAAGACTGTGTCAGAGGGTGACGCTGGGGTCAGGGGGCAGGCAGTGGGCACATACCATGGGGATGGTGAGGGAGTAGACAGCGGACAATTTTGAGAGCCACCAGCAAAGAAGGATGGATGGCTACATCTCACAGGATGGTTTTGGCTGACTTTCCCCCAAATTCAGCACGCTTCTGGGCTGTCTTCTGTGGCCTTAGCGATCAGTGTTCACAAAAGGTCAGTTCTTCCCTCTTTCCCACATAATAGCACATACAAACAAATATTACTTTTCCATTATGTTTTATTATCTATGTCACAGTTTAATCTCTTCATATAGATACTTTAATCATGGTTATGAATTTGTGTGTACTTAGGAATTAGGAATTAGTGTCTTATTGGATGCAGAAGAGCTTGTTTCATTTATGAGAAAAAATTTAATTTTAGTACAAGCTTTATATTCAAAAGCTGACATAAAAGGACAGTAGAGAAAAGGTACTGCTTTCTTTCTAGCCTTCATACATTTTTTGATCAGTTGAATTTTCCTGACTAGAAATTACAGATAGATAGATATATATATATATGTAATTATATACATTGGAGGAGGGCATGGCAACCCACTCCAGTATTCTTGCCTGGAGAATCCCCATGGACAGAGGAGGCTGGCAGATTACAGTCCATAGGGTTGCAAGAGTCAGACATGACTGGTGACTTAGCACGCACATGTAATTATACATATATTTTGGAGCTCAAACTGGAGCCAACTCAAGGCACGTAACGCAGAGAAGCCTCAGTCATAGAGTGGATGAGCTCCTTACTTTGAATTGGGTAACTATACTGAGGTCTTAGGTTCGGTTGGGGTGGGGTGGGGGGTGCTGATAAGATGTTGGAGAAGCCCAAGTGTGTGCGTATTAGTGGCCTTACTGGTTAGATAACAGTCTTCAACGTGAGGCTCCTCAGACGGGGGGAGCTAGGTGGAGAGCTGGCGACACCTGGTTTCGATTGATTGCTACATCTCGTTTTGGTGGCTGCCTGCAGGAGGTGCTTTCCACAAAAGGCACAGCAAGGAGGAGGAAAGGGGAAACGAGAGAGGGAAACAGCATTCAATGTCTAAATCAATGGACCCCGTTTGACGAATTATTCAGAAATTAGGAGCCTAAAAATGAAAATTTCTTTTACATTTACCTCATCTTGATCCTTTAAGCTAATTGGTCAGTACAATCACTCCTACTTATTTGGGGGGGCTTTTATTTGCATTCAGTAATATTACTTTGAGAATTTGAGAAACTGATCAATATTCCTTTAGATTAGGGTTCTTAACCTTTTTTTAAAAAAATGTCATGGACCCTTTGTTAGGTGATTGAGATGTTTGCACCCCTTCTCAGAATAATATCTTTAAGTGCATAGAATAAAAATACCAAGTTACAAAGGAAAGCAATTATATTAAAATACATTTATAGAAATATTTTTAAAAACCAAATTTGCCGCACAGTAATATACATGCTCTGCTATTAGTGCATCAAACAAGACCTCGTGGCAGATTAATAACCACCGTGATTCCAAAATAGTCATGTGTAAGCAATATTTTGCAGCGCCTGAAAAAAATGTGTGTGATATGCGATTCTTATCGGTGAAGTCATAGTTACTGCTCATACTACTGTGGGTTATTGCTTACATTCAGATAGAAGAAACAGCTAAATTGCAGTTAGAAACAAGTGAAAATAATGAAAAATAAACCCCCACCCCACCATTTTTAAATCCCTTGAATTCTGTCTATGGGCTCCTTGAGGGTTCAAGGACGGCAGGTTAAGATCCCTTGCTTTAGAAAATTGTAGATTTTAGGGACTCTCTGGTGGTCCAGTGGCTACAATGCCAAGCTCCCAATGTAGGGGCCCTGGGGTTTGATCCCTGGTCAGGGAACTAGATCCCACATGCCACAATTAGGACCCAGTGAAGCCAAATACATTAATTACATAAATAAACATTTTTTAAAAAGTAGATGTAAAATCCATGTTTTGATTAAAATATCTGCTTCTTCTCCTGGTATTTCTCTCATTGAGATTCTAAGCAGAAGGTCTTAAATATACATTGTTCAGTTCAGTTCAGTTCAGTCCAGTCACTCAGTCGTGTCCAACTCTTTGTGACCGCATGGACAACAGCACTCCAGGCCTCCCTGTCCATCACCAGCTCCCAGAGTTTACTCAAACTCATGTCCACTGAGTCGGTGATGCCATCCAACCATCTCATCCTCTGTCGTCTCCTTCTCCTCCCATCTTCAATCTTTGCCAGCATCAGGGTCTTTCCAAATGAGTCAGCTCTTCGCATGACGTGGTGAAAGTATTGGAGTTTCAGCTTCAGCATCAGTCCTTCCAAAGAACACCCAGGCCTGATCTCCTTTAGGATGGACTGGTTGGATCTCCTTGCCGTCCAAGGGACTCTCAAGAGTCTTCTCCAACACCACAGTTCAAAAGCATCAATTCTTTGGCACTCAGCTTTCTGTATAGTCCAACTCTCATTATACTTAATATTTATTTATTTTACTTTTACTGGTTTAAAAAAAAGACATCTTTTATTATGTGTCAGGGACTGTTTCAAATACCTTATGTCTAATAATTAATTGTTTACAATTAATATCTACCAAGAATCACTCAGTGATTGTGACTGTTGTGGCTTGTGACTCAGTTGGTTGTGACACCCTTTTATTGGGGGCTGTTCCTTCTTGGCTTTTTTCATCTTTTGGAGTTAGCAAACAATCCTTACACTTTCTTGCTTTTTCACCAGTCTGTCTGTGTAATTAGGACATGACAAAACTTTATATCTACTTGTATAACTATTTTCTTTGTATTTATTCTGCTTGGGATTCATAGCTTTTTTAAAAAAAAATATTGTTTTTAATTAAATGATTCTTTAAATTCTATAACACTTTACAATTGTCAAAAGTTTCACAACATGATAACCCTTTCCCCCCTCTCCCCTTCCCCTTCCCTTCCCCTTCTCTCTCTCCTTTCCTCTTTCCACTTCCCTTCTTCCCCCTCCCCTCCTCCCTCTCCCCTCCTCCCTCTCCCCTCCTCCTTCCTGTCTTCTTCCCACCTTGCCTCCTCCCCTTGTCACTGATTCCCTCCTCCCTTCTCTTCCCTCCTCCCCTTTCTCCCTCTTTCCTTCTCCCTTTCCCCCCTTCCCTGTCCCCATTGGTAACCACTACTGTTTTATTTATGAGTCTGCTCTTATTTGTTTTATCACTAGTTTGTTGTAATTTTTAGATTCTACATATAAGTGCTATCATACAGTATTCCTCTTTCTCAGTCTTCACTCCGCACAATGTTCTTCAGGTCCATTCACGTTGCTGGAAATGGCAAAATTTCATTTTCTTTGTTTAATGGCTGAACGGTAGTTCATTGTATATATGCCACAGCCTCTTTATCCCTTGAGCCTTTGATGGACACTTAGGCTGTTTCCATACTTTGGCATTTGTAAGTCACGCTGCTCTGAATATTGGGGTGCGTGTATCTTTTCAAATCACTGTTTTTGGTTTTTTAGGATATATACCCAGGAGTGGAATTGCTAAGTCATATGGTAGTTCTGTTTTTGGTTTTTTTTGAGAAGGCTTCATACTGTTTTCCACAGTGGCTGTACTAATTTACATTCCCACCAACAGTGTACATGGATTCCCCTTTCTCCACATCCTTCTCAGGATGTGTAGAGTCTTTATTTTTTGGATTCTGTGATTTAATGTTTCTTGGTAGTTTTGGACAATTATTTGCCATTATCTCTTCCACTATTGTTTCTACCCCATTATCCTCCTTTTCAGGACTCTAATTACACTGACCTTAACCATCTCACACTGGCGGTTAAATCTTTATAGAGGACATATGTCACATATACTGGAGAAGGCGATGGCACCCCACTCCAGTACTCTTGCCTGGAAAATCCCATGGACAGAGGAGCCTGGTAGGCTCTGGAGTCGCTAAAAATTGGACACGACTGAGTGACTTCACTTTCATTTTTCACTTTCATGCATTGGAGAAGGAAATGGTAACCCATTCTAGTGTTCTTGCTTGGAGAATTTCCAGGACGGGGGAGCCTGGTGGGCTGCCGTCTATGGGGTCCCGCAGAGTCGGACACGACTGGAGCGACTTGGCAGCAGCAGGCAGCCACATATACTTTGGCATTTCCAACATCTTATCAATCCTCGCCATTCCAATCCT
The DNA here is from genome assembly GCF_027580195.1 of Bos mutus. Classification (NCBI taxonomy): domain Eukaryota; kingdom Metazoa; phylum Chordata; class Mammalia; order Artiodactyla; family Bovidae; genus Bos; species Bos mutus. The sequence goes on along the minus strand of NC_091639.1, from coordinate 10,484,549 downwards.
CACCCCATCCAAACCTAAGTTGTTGTTGTTACAAGCGCTAAGTTGTATCTGACTCTTCTGCAACTCTATGGACTGGAACCCGGCAGGCTTCTTTGTGCATGGGATTTCCCAGGCAAGAATATGGGAGTGGGTTGCCATTCCCTTCTTCAGTGGATCTTCCAAACCCAGGCATCCAAACCAACTCGCCTGCTTGGCAGGCAGATTCTGGCTCAGTGGTAAAGAATCCACCACAGGTTTGATCTGTGATTCGGGAAGACCCCCTGGAGAAGGAAATGGCAACCTACTCCAGTATTCTTGCCTGGAGAAGCCCATGGACAGAGGAGCCTGGCAGGCTACAGTCCATGAGGGTCACAAAGAGTCAGACATGACTGAGCCACTAAACAACGTCTCATATACTCTGAGTTTCCATCCATTCTATTCCCTAAACTTGAGACTAGATGTTTTCTACTGACATATTCCTGCTCACTAGTCCTCTCTACAGTTATGTACAATCTGCTGTTACATTTATCTGTTAAGTTCCCAGTTTCTGTCGTAGGAAACTTCTTTTTTATAGTTCTTTGACACAATTCTTTTTAAAAATTATTAACGTATAGTTGATTTACAATTGTCTTTTCTTGACTATATTACCACAGCTCGTTAAAAGTTTGTGTCCGGTCCTCACATAGATTATCAGGCTCATAAACGAACCTCCTGTGGGACTGCTTCTACTGTGTGTTTTTTTCTTTTGGCCCGAATTTTTATCGTGACTGTGTTACCCAACCAGGCTGTTTATGAACCAGGCTCTTTTTGCCCCATACGCAAGCAGCAAGCCAAACTGCTGAGGCACCAAGGTTTGCAGCAAAGAAAGGGTTTATTCACAGGATAGCCAAGCAAGGAGATGAGAGAAGTCTCAGATACGCCTCTAGCAAGGAAAGGGGTTCCTAGTATTTTGGGGTAAAGAATAAAGAAACAGCTGGGTCTGAGGTAGGGCAACCGCTAGAAGCACGAGGAGAGATGATTGTGCGACCCACGTTCTGCCCTGGCGCAATAAGCTACCTGCTGCCCCACCTTCCAATATGGAGGTGGTTAGCCGGATCAGAGGGCGGGGTCTTAGGCCCCTGACGTCAGAAGGTCACCTGGCGGACACTCGCGCATGCCCAGTTGGAGGGGCAGTGTTCTGCTCGGTTTCAACCGGCTCAGCTGGAACACGACACAGCAGATTCCAGGCTCTGGGAAAACATCTCAGGCAAACATCTCACTTGTTTAGGCCATGTGCTACTTGGGACATGTGCAAGCCTTAAAATGACCTCGATTAGTAAAGGCAGGTGAAATGGATATGAGTAATAATTTACCCAGTTTCACCTGGTCATCTTTGATTGCCAGGTATTATGGATAAAATATTGTAGAGATTCTGACTGATATTCCCTTCTTCCAAAGAAGATTCACGCATACTTCTCCGAGGCAGCTGGAAGTGAGTCTCGTTATTCCCATCAGTCAGCATCCAAAACGGTCTCAGGCAGGGTGGGTTCTTTGCAAGGTGCCTGCTCCCTCTGGGACCTCCCAGCACCCACAGATCCCTCTGACAGCCTGGGGTTTTGTCACCGTCTCTGTCTTGGTGGATCCCAAATGCGAGTTTTTGTCTTCCAGCACCCTGGAGACTTGAAAGTGCCACTGAACTTTCCAGCTGCTTTCGCTGGGTCTCTGAGCTTCTTGCCTTCATAGTTTAAGAATTATCAAACGACTGAAGGGCAAGACCAGGAAAGAGCCTGGGGCTCACGCTCTGCGCTTCTCTTCTCTCTGGCAGTTTGGCTCCAACTCCACTTTGTGTTTCCCTGGTCCTGAGGGATTGCCGAAAGCTCTGCCTTGATTCTCAGCCTCTAGCTCATAACTGCTTCCAAACCAGCAAGTGAGCTGTTGGTTCACTTCTACAGGCTTGTCGTCTCTCTGGATCCTGGCACTTCTGGAGAATTCGGCAACCTTCCAGGGTCTGCAGACAGATCATTATTTTTCGGATTTTTTAATCATTCACAGCCAGAGCCGAGAAATTTGCAATTTAGAAACCGCTTTCTCAGAAGTTCCCATTTTTTAATCTTCTTGGAAACCCCATGTGGGAGAAAGGCCACAGGTCACTATTCCTGTTCCACCGGGTGTTGACAAGCTGAGGAGGGTCTGGAGAGTCTGAGGGAAGAACCTAAAGGCAGGGCTGACACCAGAGCCCACATTTCTCAGTTCCTAGTATAATATATGCTTTCATGCCATCCTGTCTCTCGTGTGTTTTGCTAGGGCTGCCATAAGAAAATACTGCAAACTGGGAGGGAGGGAGCTTAAACAACAGATATGTGTTCCCCCTACAGTTTTGGAGGCTAGAAGTCCAAAATCATAATCTTGGCAGGGTTGGTTTCTTCTGAAGCCTCTCTCCTTGACTTGTAGATGCTGCTTATTTACTGGGTCCTCACATGTTCTTGGGGAGAAGGCAATGGCATCCTACTCCAGTACTCTTGCCTGGAAAATCCCATGGATGGAGGAGCCTGGTAGGCTGCAGTCCATGGGGTCGTTAAGAGTCGGACACGACTGAGTGACTTCACTTTCACTTTTCACTTTCATGCATTGGAGGAGGAAATGGCAACCCACTCCAGTGTTCTTGCCTGGAGAATCCCAGGGACGGCAGGGCCTGGTGGGTTGCCGTCTATGGGGTCGCACAGAGTCGGACACGACTGAAGTGACTTAGCAGCAGCTGCAGCAGCACATGTTCTTGTGTGTGTCTGGGCCAATTCTCTCTTCTTGTGATGGTTGTTGTTTAGTCTCTGAGTCGTATCGGATGCTTTTGTGACCCCCATGGCCTGTGGCCCACCAGGCTCCTCTGTCCATGGGATTTTCCAGGCAAGAATACTGGAATCAGTTGCCATTTCTTCCTCCAGGGGATCCTCCCAACCCAGGGATCAAACCTGCATCTCCTGCGTTGCAGGTGTATTCTTTACTGCTGAGCCACCAGGGAATCCCCATGTCAGATTGGGGCCCACCTAATGGCCCCATTTTAACTTAATTTCTTCTATATAGGATCTATCTCCAAATAGAGACCCATTCTGAGGTGCTGGTGGTTAGGACTTCAGCACATGTAATTTTTTGGGTGGGGTGCAGGTGGGGGACACATTTCAGCCCCTCAGTTCAGTTCAGTTCAGTTGCTCAGTCGTGTCCGACTCTTTGTGACCCCATGAATCGCAGCATGCCAGGCCTCCCTGTCCATTACCAACTCCCGGAGTTCACTCAGATACATGTCCATCGAGTCAGTGATGCCATCCAGCCATCTCATCCTCTGTCATCCCCTTCTCCTCCTGCCCCCAATCCCTCCCAGCATCAGAGTCTTTTCCACTGAGTCAACTCTTCCCATGAGGTGGCCTAAGTACTGGAGTCTCAGCTTTAGCATCATTCCTTCCAAAGAAATCCCAGGGCTGATCTCCTTCAGAATGGACTGGTTGGATCTCCTTGCAGTCCAAGGGACTCTCAAGAGTCTTCTCCAACACCACAGTTCAAAAGCATCAATTCTTCGGTGCTCAGCTTTCTTCACAGTCCAACTCTCACATCCATACATGGCCACTGGAAAAACCATAGCCTTGACTAGATGAACCTTTGTTGGCAAAGTAATGTCTCTGCTTTTGAATATGCTATCTAGGTTGGTCATAACTTTCCTTCCAAGGAGTGAGTGTCTTTTAATTTCATGGCTTCAGTCACCATCTGAAGTGATTTTGGAGCCCCCAAAAATAAAGTCTGACACTGTTTCCACTGTTTCCCCATCTATTTCCCATGAAGTGATGGGACCGGATGCCATGATCTTTGTTTTGTGAATGTTGAGCTTTAAGCCAACTTTTTCACTCCCCTCTTTCACTTTCATCAAGAGGCTTTTGAGTTCCTCTTCACTTTCTGCCATAAGGGTGGTGTCATCTGCATATCTGAGATTATTGATATTTCTCACGGCAATCTTGATTCCAGCTTGTGCTTCTTCCAGCCCAGCGTTTCTCATGATGTACTCTGCATAGAAGTTAAATAAACAGGGTGACAATATACAGCCTTGACAAACTCCTTTTCCTATTTGGAACCAGTCTGTTCCATGTCCACTTCTAACTGTTGCTTCCTGACCTGCATACAAATTTCTCAAGAGGCAGATCAGGTGGTCTGGTATTCCCATCTCTTTCAGAATTGTCCACAGTTTCTTGTGATCCACACAGTCAAAGGCTTTGGCATAGTCAATAAAGCAGAAATAGATGTTTTTCTGGAACTCTCTTGCTTTTTTGATGATCCAGCGGATGTTGGCAATTTGATCTTTGGTTCCTCTGCCTTTTCTAAAACCAGCTTGAACATCAGCCCCTAGCACTGTATAAAAGACTGATGAATGTAATGCCCAGTTCTCTTTAAGTTTCTATAAATGACGTATACTGGGGCCTTCTTTGTCTTAGCACAGAGTTGTCAAACTATGGCATCAGCTCCCCAGCTGGTTATAAATGCAAATTCTTGCTCCCAGTAAACCCTCCAGGTCAAGAGTCTCCAGCCTCTGGGATCTAATGCCTCGTGATCAGAGGTGGAACTGATATAGTAATAATAGAAACAAAGTGCACAATAAGTGTAATGCGCTTGACTCATCCCCAAACCAACCCCAGTCAGTGGGAAAACTGTTTTGGTGAAACTGGTCCCTGGTGCCAAAAAGGTTGGGGACGGCTGCTTGCTCCTGGCAATTTGGATGCAGACTCTGGTTTGAGACCCAGGATGCGGAAAGGATGGCTGTGATGCAGAGGTGGTTCAGCTACAAATTCTGGTCATGTTATCCCCAAGTCCTGAAAGGATGACTCTCCTGAGATGTCAGGTTATGATTGATGGCCTGATCTGTCAGATAGCATCGTTTAAATCAATGCTTGTCTGCCTTGCAGTATCATTCAGCATTCAAATATCACCTACTCATTTGACGATTTATAAAGGAGGCAATTTTCAGGAGAAAGCGTTTTGAGGAATGAGAGCCTTTACTAATCTGGGCCTTGGTTTTATTATCTCTAAAATGAGAAATCTCACAATCTGTGCATCTATGCAAATGAGTGAGGGCAACTAGTACCCCAGTGGCGGCAAGTGATCTGCTTTTCTGGGATTCCCTGAGTGGTCAGACTAAACATCTCAAGCTGCAGCAGGCAGAGCGCTTCATATTATAATGTCCAGAGATTTTCCAGCTGAGGTCCTTTAAATGAGGCTGGCCAAAGACAGATTAACAAGAGAAAAACAAACCGAGGTTTATTAACGTGCAGTGCGCATGTACACATAGGCGCATCCGGGGATGAATAACTCGAAGGGGAGGTTAGAACTTGGCTACAACAGAGAAAAAGTGGTTTTGAGCTTCTGGGTGGGAGAGACAAGTTATGAGAAAGTGCCCAGGAGAAGTACAGTAAGCGAGCTTGCTTAGTGGGCTTCGTGGTGCCTCTGCAGCTGGTTTTCTCCATCATAAGAGTTGTTCAGAATCCTCTTTCTGGTATGGGAGGGAAAGGCATCTTTACAAAAGGAAATTTCCTTTATAAATGTAAATTTCCTTTACCAAAGGAAGGCTGTGCCCAGTTTTTAATGCTTTTCCCGAATCTGTTAGTTCTCAGAGGTCTTTAGCTGAAAATAACCCATATGCCAAAGAGACATATTTGGGCATGTTTTGGGGTGGCATGTTCTGGGACCTCTCTGTTTGCATCCAGTCATCACTGTGTTCCCCCAGTCCTGGGTGAGGGCATGCAATGAGTGCTTGAGAAATGTGAGAGGATTTAGGTCAGAATCACCATATTGCCTCCCAAACCCCAACTTTCTCACACCCAGGAAGCAGCCTCACCTTCGGGGTGCCCTCACAAAAACTCTGGGCTCAGCGGTGCTACGTCACCAGCAGTTGTCCTGCTGGGTTTCATATTTGCAGTGAGCAGCACCGTTTCTGCCTCATACATTAGGTCTTTTGATCTCGTCATCAAAACTTCACGAAGTAGGCAAGGAATGTTTTGTTAGACTCATTCTACTGCCTTGCAGAATCCTGGTGCTTAGTCATTCAGTTGTGTCTGACTCGTGATCCTTTGGACTTTAGCCCACCAGGCTCCTCTGTCCATGTGATTTTTTAGGCAAGAATACTGGAGTGGGAATCTTCCCGGCCCAGGGAACCAACCTGCATTTCCTGTTTGTCTCCTTCATTGCAGGTGGATTCTTTACCCACTCGGCCACTGGGGAAGCCTGCAGAATCCTCAGGAAAGTCAAATATTTGCCCCAGTTCACAAACTGGCCAGTGAAGGAATTGGGAAGCAAGCCCAGTTGGCTAGTGCCAAGCTTACTCCCTGCTATCCCCAGTTTTCGTTTTGGGACTGGGAATAAAGAGAAATAATACACACAAGAGCCACACTCCTAAAAAATGAGGCAGTCCCTTGGAGTCTCTGCTTTGAGTGACCATGGAGCCCTGGGCTGCCTCTCTTTCCTGATATAATGGGGTTTATTTATTTAGTTTGTTTTTTGTTTTTTTAATTTATTTTTATTGAAGGATAATTGCTTTACAGAATTTTGTTGTTTTCTGTCAAACCTGTAAATAAGTTCTTCAGTATCATTTTTCTAGATTCCGTATATGTGCGTTAGAATATGATATTTATCTTTCTCTTTCTGACTCACTTCACTCTGTATAATAGGCTCTAGGTTCATCCACCTCATCAGAACAGACTCAAATGCGTTCCTTTTTATGGCTGGGTATTATTCCATTGTGCATAATGTACACAACTTTATCCATTCATCTGTGGATGGACATCTAGTTTGCTTCCATGTCCTCGCTATTGTAAATAGTGCTGCAATGAACAATGGGATATACATGTCTTTTTCAATTTTGGTTTCCTTGGGTTATATGCCTAGGAGTGGGATTGCTGGGTCATATGCTGGTTTTATTCCTAGTTTTTTAAGGAATCTGCATACCGTCTTCCATAGTGGCTGTATCAATTTACATTCCCACCAACAGTGCAAGAGTGTTCACTTTTTTCCACACCCTCTCCAGCATTTATTGTTTGTCGACCTTTTATTTTTTTCTTTTTAGTTCTACCAGTTTATTGCTATCGATCCATCTCCCTTCACCCTCCTGCATGCGTGCTCAGTCATGTAACTCCATGGACTGCAGCTTGCCAGTCTCCTCTGTCCATGGACTTTTCCAGGCAAGAATACTGGAGTGGGTTGCCATTTCCTTCTCCATGTTTGTAGACTTACTGCTGATGGCCATTCTGACTGGTGTAAAGTGATGTCTCGCTGTGGTTTTGATTTGCATTTCTGTAATAATGAGCAATGTTGAGCATCTTTTCTGTGTGTGTTAGCCATCTGTATGTCTTCTTTGGAGAAATATCTGTTTAGGTCTTTTTCCCACTTTTTGTTTGGGTTCTTTGTTTTTCTGGCATTGAGTTGTATGAGCTGCTTGTATATTTTGGAAATTAATCCTTTGTCAGTTGTTTCATTTGCTATCATTTTCTCCCATTCTGAGGGCTGTCTTTTCACCTTGCTTATAGTTTCCTTTGCTGTGCAAAAGCTTTTAAGTTTAATCAGGTCCCACTTGTTTACTTTTATTTTTATTTCTGTTACTCTAGGAGGTGGGTCATAGAGAATCTTGCTTTGATTTATGTCATCGAGTGTTCCGCCTATATTTTCCTCTAAGAGTAGTTTTATAGTTTCTGGTCTTACATTTAGGTCTTTAATCCATTTTGAGTTTATCTTTGTGTATGGTGTTAGGAAGTATTTTTAATTTCATTCTTTTCCATGTAGCTGTCCAGTTTTCCCAGCACCATCTATTGAAGAGGCTGTCTTTGCCCCATTGTATATTCTTGCCTCCTTTGTCGAAAATAAGGTACCCATAGGTGCGTGGGCTTATTTCTGGGCTTTCTGTCTTGTTCCATTGGTCTATATTTCTGTTTTTGTTCCAGTACCTTACTGCCTCGATGACTGTAGCTTTGTAGTATAATATAAAGTCAGGGCGGTTGATTCCTCCAGCTCTGTTCTTCTTTCTCAAGACTGCTTTGGCTATTCAGGGTCTTTTCTGTTTCCATATGAATTGTGAAATTCTTTTTGTTCTAGTTCTGTGAAAAATGCCATCGGTAATTTGATAGGGATCTCATTGAATTTGTAGATTGTATTTGGTGGTATAGACATTTGCACAATATTGATTTTTCCTACCCAGGAACATGGAATCTCTCTCCATCTGTTTATGTCATCTTTGATTTCTTTCATTAGTGTCTTATAATTTTCTGTGTACAGTTCTTTTGTTTCTTTAGGTAAGTTTATTCCTAGTATTTAATTCTTTTTGTTGCAATGGTGAATGGGATTGATTCCTTAATTTCTCTTTCTGATTTTTCATTGTTAGTATATAGAAATGCAAGTGATATCTGTATATTGATTTTGTATCCTGCAACTTTGTTAAATTCACTGATTAGTTCTAGTAATTTTCTGATACTATCTTTAGGGTTTTCTATATGCAGTATCATGTCATCTGCAAACAGTGAGAGCTTTTCTTCTTTTCCGATATAGATTCCTTTTATTTCTTTTTCTTCTCTGCATGCTGTAGCTAGGACTTCCAGAACTATGCTGAATAATAGTGGTGAGAGTGGACACCCTTGTCTTGTTCCTGATCTTAGGGGGAATGCTTTCAGTTTTTCACCACTGAGAATAATGTTTGCTGTAGGCTTATCATATATGGCCTTTACTGTGTTGAGGTAGATTCCTTCTATGCCCATTTTTTTGAAGAGTTTTAATCACAAATGGGTGCTGAATTTTGTCAAAGGCCTTTTCTGCATCTATTGAGATGATCATATGGTTTTTATCTTTCAATTTGTTAATATGGTGTATCACATTGATTTGCATATATTGAAGAATCCTTGCATTCCTGGAATAAACCCAACTTGATCATGGTGTATGAGCTTTTTGATGTGTTGCTGAATTCTGTTTGGTAAAATTTTGTTGAGGATTTTTGCATCTGTGTTCATCAGTGATACTGGCCTGTAGGTTTCTTTTTTGGTGTTGCCTTTTTCTGATTTTGGTATCAGGGTGACGGTGGCCTCATAATGAGCTTGAAAGTGTTCCCTCCTCTGCAATTTTTTGAAAGAGTTTTAGCAGGAAGGTTTATTTTTAAACAGGTTGAGTTGATTAAAGTGTCAGGTCGGGATGAAGTGGGTGAGAAGGCAGAATGAGACCCGTTTGGCTCCTATATTAATTTCTTCCTTGTAGCTGTGCAAAATCTAACTGGTCATGTTTCTGGGGAAATTTCGAAGGCTACTGGTTATTGTTATCAAGGGGAGTAGGGGCTTGGTCTGTGTGGAAGGAAATCAATAGGGGGCTGAGAAATGCTGCGGGCAAAGCTGACTCCGAATGGGAGATTCATCTGAGAAAGTCGTCAGCATTGTTACGTGGCTGCTTACAGGACAGTAACGTATTTGCATACTGTAATGATGTATCACCTATGCATTACTGCTAATTATTTTAAAATGACCATAACTACTATTAACATGTGACAGTGCCTCATTAGAATGTGTAATTGTGTCTGTCAGTAATGATATTATTATGTGTCTTTTAACAGAATGTGGGACATTAATTCTCGTCCCTTAGACTCTTCAGTACCAATTCTCCAGGTAGAGTTCGAAGCCCCAAGCAGTCAATTCATCTGTTCTCTTATGTCTGAGTGGGGCTGTACTTAAACTGTTTTAGAAAGATGATTATCTTATTAAAGATATATACGGACACACACACACCCTCATAACTCCGAAAAGTCTATGGCCTTTCTTTGGCAATTTGCTGTAGTTATTTTACAACTGACTCCCAGGAAGGTTTCTGCCCAGGTCACACCTGAATTTTTTGATGGGCGTGAATCTGTTCCCTTTCTTTCTCCCAGAGCACAGCTATTCTCAAACTGGAGAGTCGCCCTGTGGCATCTGGTTCTGCTTCCTTCGGGCTGGTACCTCCCACAGGTGGGCCTTTAGAAACGCGTAGTGGGTGACTGTGATTTGTTGTTGTCGTGATGTCTGGGCACTGTGGGCACTTCTTGGGCTGTGGCCGATGCTGCCAACACTGTGCGGTCCTGACGCAGCCGATGACTGCCCGCAGGCCAGGAGCACTTCCCTTGCTGCTCTGTCTCTGGGCTGTGGGTCCTTGGAGTCTTTTCAGTTCCCCAGAGCCATTGGGTTTCTTACCCAGAAGCACTCTCAGCTTTGTGGGTACCCTTAGGAGACCAGGGTGGGGGTTCCCACTTTTGCAGAAATTGTTTCCGATTTTTGCCAGGCACACTCAGGGCTGTGATCTCAGGTTTACTTTCCAGTCCTTGAAATTACAAAGGATCACTTTCATAAACCCAAGCCAACTTCCTGTCCTCTGGTCCTATTGTCTTGGTACGGGGTTTATAACTAGTGACAAGGTGGCATCACACAGGTTATATAAATACGAACATGGTCAAGTAAAGAAAAACGAAGGCGCTTGTTCAGTGTAATCTCTTTCCTGCTGTCATATCTGCTTCTTTATTATTAATATTATTAATGAAGTTTTGGCTGTGCTGGGTCTTTGTTGCTGTGCAGGCTTTTCTCTAGTTGCAGAGAGTGGGGGCTCCTCTCTAGGTACTTGGGCTTCTCATTGAGGAAGCTTCTCTTGTTGTGGAGAGCTGGGCTCTGGAGTGTGGGTTCAGTAGTCGTGGCGCTCGGGCTTAGTCGCCCCTTAGCATCTGGGATCTTCCCAGACCAGGGATCAAACCTGTGTCTCCTGCGTTGGCTGGTGGATTCTTAACCACTGGACCACCAGGGAAGTCCTCCTGTCTGCTTCTGAGGATGTCTTCGCTACCACTTGACTGGAAAAGGCCACAGCTGATTGGATCCAGGGAGCACCCCTGTCTGGGGCCTCCCCCTGTGACTCGTATGGCCTGATGCAAACAAGTGAACTAAGCCATCGTCATCTCCTGGAAATTTGTACTGAGGTGTTCCCATTGGCTATGGGGCCTAGGACTGAATTCTAGAGACACAGGCCAGGCATTGGCTCTCTGGATTAGGATTCAGATGAGCGAGCAGAAGAAACTTGTTGGAAGAGACCAGAGCATAAATGCAGAGAGAGAGAAGAAGAAAGAGACAGAGACCAGCTGGGGGACAGGAAGTGTGACTCTGTTCTCCAGGTCCAGTTTGCACCCCTCTGGGGTCTGCCTGGACCTTAGTTGAATCATATGAGGGGCCGTGATTCACTAGTGAATTCTCACCACACCCTTTCCTCCTTTCTTTGAAGAATCTCAGTTTGCAGCCTCAAACAGGTCAATTGGAGACATTGCTTCAAAAAGAGAAGGGGCTTTTTATTTAATTCTGAGGTCTTGCTTCTGAAAAGTGTTGCCTGTGTTCCCAAGGACATTTTTTGGGGCTTTTTTGTGTGTGTGTATGGAAGAGGGCAGCCTGAGAGGATATAATCAGGGGAAGATTATTTTTAGTGTGTTCTAAGTTTCTAGTTTTATGTTTGCCTGGGGTTACCTCTGAGCATTCATATCTCCCACAATTTAAGACTTCCAGTTGCTTCCCTGAAGCAACATCTCCTGTCATCAGTATTTTCTTTCCTTTAAAACAAACAAACAAAGAACCTCCACCCCCACCACCCCCAAAAACACCAGTGTTACTCTCGAGGCTGGGGGGGCTATTTCTAAAAAGGATCTTGGTTCCTTGTCTCCTTGATGCCATCATAATATAAATGCAGAACAGACACCTATTTGGAGAAGAAAGAAAAAAAAATGTTTGCGATGTGTTTAAACCCAGATGCACTTCAGATGTTGTTGTTATTATTTTTCTCCATTGATGGTCTTGCCAGCCATTATGGTAGGAAGTTAGAACACCTGGTCTGCATTATCCTGACTTGCCTTTAAGGCTAGTGTGCAGGCAGTTGGGCAGGGGGTTGTGAGCATGCTCAGGAAAGCACTATCTGATCCTTCCTGGGGATTTTGTGATTTATGTTTCCCCTTTTTTCTTTCCTGTTGTAGTTCCTTGAAGTCGGCTTCTCTCTTCACAGCTGCTGTTGCTGCTGGCCCGGGCTGGTGTGATCCTCCCGCGCCAAAGGGACTCACAGAGCCTGAGGCTTAGATCTTCCTCGGTATCCAGAGTCTGCTGTCTTCTCTTGGCCTTTCCTTCCTCCCCTGTGCCATTTCATTTACTCTCTTAAAAGTAATTAGTAATTTAGACGGGACAGGATGTGCATGTGTGCAGGTGGGGAGATTCCGGCTCTGATCTCTGTCCCCGCCTTCTGTGCTTTGATTTTCTTGTCTACGTGCGGAACTAGAGAAGCAGACTCCTGGATTCTGCAGTGACTTCTGGGGACCCATCAACCACTTTGGGAAACGAGTACATTCCTTTCCTGCTGGTGATGCCAGTGGGGAGGGGCTTGAATGCTAAATTGAAATGATCGATTTAGCATCCATTAGAAAACTGCTGTAGGTGACTTGCTCTGAAGGAGATGGAAAAGTTTAATGAGGACAAGAGTGGAGGGGAGGGATGTAAATGTTTTGAATGGGGTGTTATGGAGGCCAGTTCCTGTCTTCTACCAGCCCTGTGGGTCAGCCTGCCAAGGTCACAGTTGAGGAGTGTGAGTGAGTGTGGCATCTGTTGACAAGCCTTTAGAGGCCTGGAGTCTTTCGGGGGATGATGAAGAAGACTGTGCCGAGGATGGGAAGGCCATTGGGTTTTTCTGCCAGTTCCCCAGCTGGATGAGTTTGGAAACTGTGTTTCATGACTTCACTAGTGGTGATCATCCTCTGAGAGGCTGATGCAATCTAACCTCACTCCCACCGGGGTGGCATAATGCCAGAGAGAGCTGAGCTGCCACTTTATGATGGGGCTGTATTTATGACAATGACCCAGCGTCTCCCCCCGCCAGCCTGTCTCCTGGGGAAACAGATGTCTTCTCTTCCCCTCTGTTCTAGATTAAATGGCTCTCCATGAAGTCTCTGCATGCAGAGTTTAGAACCTCTTCAGGTTTCCTCAAAAGAGCGGCAAAGACTTGAGTGAATTCTCTATAAGGGAGATGGAGGAGGAGACTTAAACCATACGCTCAACAGCAAACCACTTAAAATTCCCATTAAATATTCTGTTCTTGCCGAAGTCCCTTGATTCCACCCACTACTCAAGCTCTTCGGCAGGTCTCCCCACCTCTCACCCAGGTATTTCTGTAATTTTCAAAGTCTTCACATTTTTTTCCCCTCTATTTTTTGGCAGCACCTCACGGCATGTGGGATCTTAGTTCCCTGATCAGGGATCGAACCTGTTCCCTGCCACAGTGGAAGTATGGTATCTTAACCACTGACCTGCCAGGGAAGTCCCTAATTCTTCAGATTTTTATCAAACAGAGCAATTCATTTATAGTCAAACTCATAGTCAAGTTTATACACCCAAACCCATTGGCATGCTCACAAAATAAAGGACTTTAAGGTATTAAGATCCAACTTCTTCACAAGGCAGATCAATGCTATTATTACTGCTTGGGACCTCATTCCTCAACCCATGTGCTTAATCAATGGATTTCGTCCTGATAAATATAGGACTGTCCCCAAGAGGAAGCCTTATTATAAATTTAGGACTGTCCCTAAGAGGAAGCCTTATTCCAGCTGCTAAAGAAGGAAGATTTCCTCCATCTCATTACACCAGAAACTGGAAAGCAAAACCCATCATTAGAACACTGCTCAACCAGCTTTCAGGGAATCAGAGTGAAGTCAGTGGACGGCTCCGGGGGAGATTTCAGTCTTAAGTGGAGGGCAGGCCTGGCACTTTCTCTGCTATGCGGGAGTGTGTCATTCTAATGATGGTGTGACTCTGGCCAGATTCACGGATGGGTAAACCCTAACCATCTCTTCCTTCCCAGCTCTCCTTCTGGGTTCCACTCAGACCTTGCCCTCTCTTGGATCAGTCACCACAACACTCTGTTACTTCAGTACTTTCCTGATAGAGTCCTTTTCTGAATTTTATTGATTTCATCATGTGTGGTAGTTGTTTGCCTTTAAAATTTTCTTTTGAACTTTTTATTTTATATTGGAGTATAGCCTATTAGCAATGTTATGATAGTTTCAGGTAGACAGCAAAGGGACTTAGCCATGTATATCATGTATCCATTCTCCCCCAAACCCCGCTCCCATCCAGGCTGCCATATGGAGCAGAGTTCCATGTGCTACACAGTGGATCCTTGTTAGTTGCCCATTTTAAATATAGCAGTGTGTACATGACCATCCCTAACTTCCAACTATCCCTTCTGCCCAGCAAGTCTGGTTGCTTCTTGATGCCAAAGAGAGAGGCACCTTCATCTCAGATTAGGGTTTGCTATACCTCTCAAAGGATGAACTCCTTCAGAAAACATTCTTGGTGATCGCTGACCTGCTCATAGACTCACTATAGCTGTTAGAACGAGGAGGAACCTTTATACTATCCATCTTCCTTTGATGGAGGATGAAACCGAAGCTCAGAAGAATTAAACGACATGTCTAGGTTCACACAGTCGAGGTTGTAGCCAGGACTACGTTTTAATCTTCTGAAGTCTAGTCTCCGCGTTTCAGCTGTATCTCACTGTCTACCGCCAGTCATTTGTCGTGGTCTTTTTTCTAGAGTTTCTGCAAATTATACCAGAAGCTCCTTGAAAACAGGAACTGTATCTTCTCTAGGCTGTGGTTAGTTTCCCAGGGGCCACCCAGCATATGTAGTTCATGCATTTCAACAGACATTTTTAGTGCACTCATTATATTTGAGTGTTATATTTTACATATATATGTGAATATAGTGATATATATATATTTAAATATATATCTATACATTTACATATATATATATACACACACACATATATATATTAATGCTGTGGATATAGAAGATGAAAAAGACATAATTTTTGTCTTAAGAAGTCCACCATCCTTGATAGCTGCTGTAATAGAAATACTGAGAAAAGTATGTATAAATGGAAGGGAAAGAGAGAGAAATTCATCCAGGGGCTCTGGAAGCTTTGCGGACAAGATAGGATTGGGGCTGGGCCTTAAATAAGAATTTCCCTGGTAGGTGAGGGAGAGGCTTGTTAGCTGCAGCTTGAAGAGCACAAGGATATGATGAAGAATGGCTCACGGGCCACTGTAGCTGAAATGTGGAAGCTGCAGGTGGGCGGCTGAAGGTTGAAAAGGAAGGTAGAGAACTTTGATCACTCTGATGCCTTTCTCTATCATCCAAGAGAGAGGCTGGCTGTGAACAGGCACTCTGCAAACAGGCATGTCTGTGACTGTGCTGTGGGTCTGCTGACTGCAAAGACAGTGGTGTCCAGAGGCAGTATATTGTTAAAGATTTGGTGTAAGTCCTAGCTTTGCCACATACAAGCTGTATGAATTGGGAAGGTTTTTAACTTCTCTGGACCTTAAATTTTTTTTTTTTTTAATTGGAGTATAGTTGCTTATGCTGCTGTCAGTTTCTGCTATATAACAAAATGGACCAGCTATCTGTATACATATATTCCTTCTTTTCAGAATTTCCTTCCCATTTAGGTTACCACAGAGCACTGAGTAGAGTTCCCTGTGCTAGACAGTAGGTTCTCATTAATTGTCTGTTTTATACATAGCAGGGGAGAAGCCAATGGCACCCCACTCCAGTACTCTTGCCTAGAAAATCCCACGGACGGAGGAGCCTGGTGGGCTGCAGTCCATGGGGTCGCGAAGAAGAAAGAGACTTTGCTTTCACTTTTCACTTTCATGCACTGGAGAAGGAAATGGCAACCCACTCCAATATTGTTTGTGTGGGCAGCACCAGGCAGCCCAAAGGAGGATGCCCTGCAGATCCATCACCCAGCTTTCATCAGCCTCTCCATTCAGCTTTGTGCTCTGCTGGTCTTGTCTGCACTCTTTACTCTTTTGAATTGACAGGAACTCAATTTCTTTGTGAAAAATGGCCCTGGAGCTCCTTCAAGAAATGGCTGGTTCTAGGGCTGGAACAGAAAATATACAAGGTGAACCAGGAGCATCTTGTAGTGCCTGTTAAGTAAGGAAATGCTAGACAAAGCAAAACAAAACTCACAGGAAAACCCCAAGACCCACATAGTAATGGGAATGAGTTTAAGGAACAAGGGAGCCAATTGGGAAAGAGCTCCCAGTGGCCAAAGCTGGAACAATTTGCGCCACAAAATGCATAAAGTAGTGTTGGATTCTAACCTAAAGTATAACAGAAATATCTGAGTCCATATGGATGTGAATAAATGATTGAATCCGTAAATGGGGGGCAGGGGACAAATCTGTGCAGAAAAATTCCCAGTAATTCCTGTAAGTTCTGTGCCTTCAAGGAAGAGTATCTGAACTCCTCACTCTGTAAGTGCGCGCGGGGTGTGGTTTCCTCCTTCCAAAGAGTATCCTTTGTCTGGAAAAGGGGAAGAAAAGAGTAACCTGACAATAGAGAAGCTGACAAACACCCCCTCAGACAGGTGATCAAGGTCAACATCAACAATGCTAAGTGATGCTGATTGTATGTATGTCCTATGACCTGACGTGATGAGAATGGCACTTCACCTCTGTGATCGTCTTCCACAAAACGCGTAACTTTAGTCATCTTCAGAAAAAATTGCCAACAAATTTCAACAAAAGCATGTCTTACAAAATACTTGACTGTCAGTCTTCAAAACTATCAAGGTCATCACAAACAAGGCAAATGCGGGAAGCTGTCACAGCGAAGAGAAACCTAAGGAAACATGACAACGAAATGGGATGCAGTTTCTTGGATGGAATCCTGGCACAGAAGAAGGACACTTGGTAAAAACTGAGGAAGTTTGAGTCAACTATGGACTTTAGTTAGCATTAAGGTGTCAGTCTTGGGTCACCAATTGTAGCAAGTGTACCATACTAGTGCAAGATGTTAATACTAGGGGGAACTGTGTGAGTGTGCTGCGTGCTAGGTCGCTTCAGTTGTGTCCGACTCTTTACAACGCTACTGACTGCAGCCTGCCAGGCTCTTCTGTCCGTGGGATTCTCCAAGCAAGAATACTGGAGTGGGTTGCCATGCTCTCCTCCAGGGGATCTTCCCAACCCAGGGATCGAACCCGAGTCTCTTGCATTTCCTGCATTTGCAGGCGGGTTCTTTACCATTAGCACCACCCGGGAAGCGCAGCTGTGTGAGCGTGGGGGACAAACGGAATTCTTTGTATCATTTGCTCAGTTTTTCTATAAATCAGAATAAAGTCTATTAGTTAAAAGAAAAGCCTCTGGAAATAATGCAATTGCTAGAGCTACCAACGAGGTGAAGAGGTCTAAGGAATATGGTTCTTAAGCAGACAGTAGAAGTTTCATGGGAGAAATTATATCTGGGTCATAAAGGTCTGGGAATATATATCCCTTTTGAATGTCAAACATTTTCTGTTTTCAGTAACAGTTCAGTAACTTTGACTTCAGTGAGTTGATATGTACTAGTATCTTACCAATTTTCATCATAAATGGTGATTTTTTTCTGCATATATCCTTTCTCTGACTTGTCATGTCAGGAAAAACATTTCCTCTACTCACTTATTTTCAGTACTTGGAGGTCAGCAAATTAAATTGAGAAAAGACAGATTTTTATTCACATAAGAGGGCCTTTACAGAAAAATGTGACTCAAAATGGCAGTTATAATTTGGGACTTCAGTTCAGTTCAGTTCAGTTCAGTCGCTCAGTCGTGTCCGACTCTTTGCGACCCCATGAATCGCAGCATGCCAGGCCTCCCCGTCCATCACCAACTCCCGGAGTTCACTCAGACTCATGTCCATCGAGTCAGTGATGCCATCCAGCCATCTCATCCTCTGTCGTCCCCTTCTCCTCCTGCCCCCAATCCCTCCCAGCATCAGAGTCTTTTCCAATGAGTCAACTCTTCACATGAGGTGGCCTAAGTACTGGAGTTTCAGCTTTAGCATCATTCCTTCCAAAGAAATCCTAGGACTGATCTCCTTCAGAATGGACTGGTTGATCTCCTTGCAGTCCAAGGGACTCATACATACCATCTTAATAGGGCTTCCCTGGTAGCTCAGTTGGTAAAGAAGCCACCTGCAGTGCAGGAGACCCCGGTTCAATCCTTGGGTTGGGAAGATCTCCTGGAGACGGGAAAGGCTACCCACTCCAGTATTCTGGCCTGGAAATTCCATGGAGTGTATAGTCCATGGGGTTGCAAAGAGCTGGACACGACTGAGTGACTCTCACTTTACCATCTTAATAGGAGAAGGGGAGGGAGAGAGAAAGGCTTTTGTGAGAAAACAAGTGAATTTTAGGAAAGAGAAACGGGCCCTTACGAGAACAGATGGGAGATACGATACTTTCGTGATGATGTCTTTTTAGGTAATTTCTTTTCCCAGCGCTGGGCTTCTTGTCTCCAGTGATAGGAGTCAATTTTCACTGGTTTTGAAACTCTCAGCAAGGGCTTTTAAGACAGTTGAATTCTTTTGGGAGTGTCTACTTTTTAGGGAGATAAGGGGTATTAGGAGTGGGTGGGGTGGGACAGCACAAACTCCAAACCCTCTTTTCAGTGCTAGATTCTGGATTCCTTCGGTTGAACGTGGGCTTCCTAAAGGTCACCAACACATCCTGTGTTTCCCGTGATGAGGGAAACACCTTTTAGAGTTTTGGCAGTGTCTTCAGAGGGAATGGCAAGGTTGAAATGGAGACAGGATTGGACATTTAGTTTTAGGCAAGTCTATGGTAAAGCATCTGCCTACAATGCGGAAGACCTGGGTTCAATCCCTGGGTCGGGAAGATCTCCTGGAGAAGGAAATGGCAACCCACTCCAGTATTCTTGCCTGGAAAATCCCATGGATGGAGGAGCCTGATAGGCTACAGTCCATGGGGTCGCAAAGAGTCGGATCCAACTAAGCGACTTCACTTTCTTTCACTTCGAGAGCAGAGGCTTGGCTAGGTTTGGGTAAGGATTATCATCCTACAGTCCAGGACTGCTGGAAACAGCAAAGGGAGGGTTTTGAGGTGAGAGGTGCAAAACTTTAGGGCTCATACTATCTGTTTTCCAGTGAAGAGTTAATGAGTTTTTCAGGAAGTCCTGACTAGAGTCTGCAGGAATAGTGACACTATGCTGAAGAAGATGGTGGAAGGCAAGTCAACGAAGTGCATTTGGTTGGGATTAGTGGGTGTGTGTCCTCAATGTCCAAAGCCCGTGTGCATCAGGAAATGGTCCTGGGTCTCAAAAATTCACTGCAAGATAAAACAAATATGATTGAGTGGTAAAAACCCACCTGCCAATGCAGGAGACATAAGAAATGCGGGTTCAATCCCTGGTTCGGGAAGATCCCCTGGAGGAGGGCATGGCAACCCATTTCAGTATTGTTGCCTGGAGAATTCCACGGACCAGGGAACCCGGTGGGCTACAGTCCATGGGGTTGCAAAGAGTCAGACATGGCTTAAGTAACTGAGCGCGCGCATGAGCGCGCGCGCGCACACACACACACACACACACACACACACAGGATTTGTGCTCACCATACATTTGCTGCTTTCTTTTTAACTTAATTATCTATTATGTCTGCTCTTCCAAGCCCTGTATTCAGATCTATGTCATTCCTTTTTTTGGGGTCATGTTTTTAAAAAAATTTATTTTTAATCAGAGGATAATTGCTTTACAATATTGTGGTGGTTTCTGCCATACATCAACATGAATCAGCCATAGGGATGTAAATTTCCCCTCACTCTTAAACTACCCTCTCACCTCCCTTCCCATTCCACCCTTCTAGATTGTCACAGAGCACCAGCTTTGGGTTCCCTGCATTCCGTTATTTCTTTTAATGGCAGAATTATTGCAAGAGTTTGAGGCCCAACTGGCCTTGTGGCCTGTGATTGTCTTCTGATCACTTGTTTGGGGCAATGGGACAGATTCTTCCGTCGTAATCTCCACTTGTTGTTCATTCAGTCATTAAGTCGTGTCCTACTCTTTGCAACCCGATGAACTGCAGCATGCCACTGGTGCCATCCACCCATCTTGTCCTCGGTCATCCCCTTCTCCTCCTGCCTTCAATCTTTCCCAGCATCAGGGTCTTTTCCAATGAGTCAGCTCTTCACATCAGGTGGCCAAAGTATTGGAGCTTCAGCTTCAGCATCAGTCCTTCCAATGAGTATTGAGTGTTGATTTCCTTGCTGTCCAAGAGACTTCCAATTTCTTCTCTAGCACCACAGTATGAAAGCATCAATTCTTAGGCATTCAGCCTTCTTTATGGTCCAACTCTTACATCCATACATGACTACTGGAAAAACCGTAGCTTAGACTATATGGATCTTTGTCAGCAAAGTAATGTCTCTGTGTTTTAATATGCTGTCTAGGTTTGTCATAGCTTTTATTCAAAGGACCAATTGTCTTTTAATTTCATAGCTGCAGTCACTATCTGCAGTGATTTTGGAGCCCAAGGAAAGAAAATCTGTCTCTGTTCCCACTTTTCCCCCCATCTATTTGCCAAGAAATGGTGGGACTGGATGCCCTGATCTTAGCTTTTTGACTGTTGAGTTTTAAGCCAACTTTATCATTCTCCTTTTTCACCCTCATCAAGAGGTTCTTTAGTTCCTCTTCACTTTCTGCCATTAGAGTGCCATTAGATATCATCTGCATATCTGAGGTTGTTACTTCTCCCAGTAATCTTGTTTCCAGCTTGTGAATCATCCAGCCCAGCATTTTGCATGATTTACTCTGCATATAAGTTAAATAAGCAGGGTGACAGTATTCAGCCCTGATGTACTCCTTTCCCAGTGTTGAACCAGTCTGTTTTTCCATGTCCAGTTCTAACTGTTGCTTCTTGACTCGCATATAGGTTTCTCAGGAGACAGGTAAGGTCGTCTGGTATTCCCATCTCTTTAAGAATTTCCCACAGTTTGTTGTGATCTACACAGTCACAGGCTTTAGCATAGTCAATGAAGCAGAAGTAGAAGTTTTTCTGGTATTTCCTTGCTTTTTCTATGATCCAAAGGATGTTGGCTATTTAATCTGTATGTCCTCTGCTTTTTCTAAATCCAGTTTGTACATCTGGAAGTTCTCAGTTCATGTACTATTGAAGCCTCACTTGAAGAGTTTTGAGAATTACTTTACTAGCATGTGAAATGAATGCAGTTGTGCGGCAGTTTGAGCGTCCTTTGGCATTGCTTATCTTTGGGATTGGAATGAAAACTGACCTTTTCCAGTCCTGTGGCCACTGCTGAGTTTTCCAAATTTGTTGACATAATAAGTGCAGTACTTTCACAGCATCATCTTTTAGGGTTTGAAACAGCACAGCTGGAATTCCATCGCCTCCACTAGCTTTGTTTGTAGGAATGCTTCCTAAGGCCCACTCTATTTTTAAGCGAAACAAATAATCCTCCCAGATGATAATGATGACTTTCCCATAGGAAGAAATTCCAGTTTATCCAGATCTTACAGATCTTAGATAGATCAAGACTTGGCTTGAGGGAGAGCTGCCCCCTCATTTTGGGGGCAGGCCTTGGAAGCTGACTGGGACCCTTGTGCAGCCTTGGGAGCACAGGATGAGAAAGCTACAGGACGTGGGTGCTGGAGGTCTCTTGGCCAGTACCGTGCAGGCAACTCTCTAATTTAAAAGTAAATTGCTTGTCTGAAGAGTTGGTTGAGGAGTATAGCTTTGAAGACATATTCCCTCCGAAGGAGTGACTAAGTCAGCTATCTGCTGTACAAGGCAGTTTCTGAGCAATATTTTAAATTTAATTTTGTTTAATATATGTTCCCTTTTCCAGGGGAATCTTCCAAACCCAGGGATTGAACCCAGATCTCCTGCATTGCAGGCAGGTTCCTTACCATCTGAGCCATAAGGTCCCTTATTAATATCTGTAAGATATTATGATATACTTTGTATATAATCCACATACATTGCTCTCTGGTCACCCTGATATTTGCTTTAACCAGCCTGGGTGTCATTCTTTTCTCTCCATCCTGCCGAGGGGGCCTGGGATCTGCTGCCAGAATTTTCCAGAAAGTTCAGGACAGACTTACAATTCAGCCTCAGTCTCCATTGCCTTTCCTAAATTGCCTGGGAACACCAAGCCCTCCCCCAGCCCCAACACTCCTCTCCCTGTCTCTTAGCTCTTGGCAATCTTTCTCCCACCCCTGTTTTTTTTTTTAAAGAGGGACGCAATATCTGCCTCCTAAGCAGGCTTTGCATGGCCTGTAGGAGCAGCTGACAAAGGGAACAAGTAATTTCTTAGCCTTTCAGCTCCACACTGCCTCTGGTTTTTGTGAGTGGCCGGTGCACCTGTTGTGATAAGCAATGCTCGCTTCACAAGCAATTTGAAAAGAGGGCAAGCTCGGCACCCCACTCCCGCCCCCTTTCTTTTAAGTGGATGTTAATAATTTTCAGAAGGAGTGGGTGGGGGGTGCAAAAAGAGACAAGTTCTAGGGATTTATTCTTCGCCTGACACTCGCTGTGAGGATGGGGAGCTGGTAGAGGCGGGGGCCGTCCTAGTGGCTTCATTAGGGACTGAGCTGCGCCGGGAGGACGAGCCTGGGGACGTTGGCTTCATTTGGGACTAGAGGCTTTCCTGTTCCTTATTCTCTGTGGGCTGTTTTCGTTTATTTGTTCTGTGGTTCTCTAAGCTTCTTTGTTTGACCCTGGCTGGTGAGGAGCCTGGAGGACTGGTGAAAAGAAGTTTCTCCCAGCAAAACACGTTTTTGCCTAAGGAAAATAAAGGACTCCCGCTTTTCCTAGGCCAGGGGGGAGGGCACGCATGTGGCCCCTTCCATTTTTCTTCTCTTTTCTAAAGTCTATTAAACTCATGTTGGCAAAAAGTATTGGCCCGAAAGACTGGTGAGCAGAAGTTCTCTGTTTACAGCCCCGGACACACGGCCCATTGGGCTGGCTGGTCGTGCGTGCCTCAGGAGGGTAGGCTCTTCCCATGTGCTGTCCATCGAGTTCAAGTGGAGCCATTTCCTTCCTTCCCTGCCTGTGTTTAGCTGAGGTTGTGTGTCTTGGAGGCCCCCGTGAGCCTGCAGTTTCTCTCCGGTGCTGTGACCTGCAGGGCTCTCCCGCATGCAACATCCGGGGAAGTGTTTGTGAGAAGGCTGAAGGTGGCCAGTGTCTAGCCTTTCCTGTACCAACTGCCCTGTGTGGCTATTGCTTGTGTTGAGGAGGAAAAACCTTTTCCTCAACCCTGTCGTATTTGGGGTCGGGGATCTGCAAATTAAACTGACAAAAAAGACAGATTAGCAAGAGGGGAAATAAAACATTTAATTTTATAATATATATAATGATGTGTTAGTTGCTCAGTCGTGTCCAACTCTTTGCGACCCCATGGACTGTAGTCTTCCAGGCTCCTCTGTCCATGGAATTCTCCAGGCAAGAATACTGGAGTGGGTTACCATTCCCTTACTCTAGGGATCTTCCTGACCCAGGGATCAAACCCCAGTCTTCTGCATTGCAGGCAGATTCTTTACCATCTGAGCCACAAGGGCCCTTACGAGAACTCACAAAGAAATGAGACTCAAGGAGGAGGTTAGAACGGGCAATGCCGTCTGAAGAGAGGATGGGGAGGGACAGAGGAGGACTTCAGGAGGATTTCTCAGAAGGGAGAGGGGAGAAAGGTCACTGAGGGAAAGCAAACGGCTTTCTGGAAAGGTAAACCAGCCCTCAGCAGAGTGGGTGGGGAGGTATTGTAGTTGGTGACAACGTCTGTCTAGGTGCGATACAGAATTCTCTGGAGGACAGAGGATTAGGTTTGCTCTGGGGAGGGGATTTATGACAACTGAATTCTTTGGGAGGCTCTGCTTTTAGGTAGATAAGGGATTTCAGGAACTCAAATGCCTTCAGCTCAAAGTAATTTTTTTTTTTTTTTTTTTACAGTGGTGGCTTATTCTAGACCCCTCACCTTACCAAGACCTCTCTGTAGTTTGGAAAGTCTTTGAGGATTCAGGCAGCACCAAACATAGCCCCTGGCTCCCATTAGGCCTGCCAGAAAGATCTGGTAAATGAAAACTGAGTATGTTACTCTGAGTAACAGCATTTAAACGGATAAAAAGGGTCCTAAGCAATTCGTGTCTTGGTCACACAGCGCTTCAGCTGAGAGCTGCAGAGGGTGCTGGAGGGGTTCGGAGGCAGGTGAGGTGCAGTTTGGAGGGAGAGGGTGACTCGCTGTGCAGGTCCTGAGTTATGGGTTGAGATGGGACGGCGGGTCAGGTTTGTCCCTGTTTGGGATGTTAGCAGCTTATCTGAGGCACACCTCACTTCGTAATTCTAGGTGTGTTCCCTCTAACCTCGTGTTACCTCTGGGAGGCTGTGATTTGAGTCTTACCTCTGATCTGCTATTGCCTCTCTCACTGGCCATGCCCAGAAGGTAAGATTTTACCCTCGTTCTGCCAACTCTTCCTCAGGGGTTTGTCCTGCTTAACTAACTGCCTGCCAGTGTCAACTTCTTGAGAATGCCTGCTTTCAGGTATTTTGAAAAATGAGACTTTCATGGGGGATTCTCCTCTCCTGCCTCAACTGATATATAATCAACTTTTTATATTAATACTACCAAAGAGTTTGCAGCTGCAGGGAGAGTTCCAGGGTTAAGAGTTGACTTTGTACTTATTTTAAAGAATAAATGTCATACCTAAATAAGTCTTCCCTGGTGGTTCAGACAGTAAAGAATTCTGCCTGCATGCAGGAGACCAGCGTTTGATCCCTGGGTTTGGAAGATCCCCTGAAGAAGAAAATGGCAACCCACTTCAGTATTCTTGCCTGGATAATCCCATGGACAGAGGAGGCTGGTGAGCTACAGTCCATGAGGTTGCAAAAGTCGGACATGACCGAGCGAGTGACTAAGCAACTAACACTCGAATAGTCCTTACATTTCATAAGAAAACAGACTTGATAGTGCTTATTGTGGGTAATGATGCATCTTCTTTTTCTGAGTGGTGGGGTCGGATTGAATTCTGCCTGCATGCAGGAGACCAGCGTTTGATCCCTGGGTTTGGAAGATCCTTTCCTCTGAGGACAGTTCTAGATCATTCTCCCTGATAGCACCAGGGGGACAAGGTGTTTCCTGGAGAGTAGGAGATGGCTGTAGGTGGTGCCCATGCTTGGTATCAGATAATGTATTGAATTGCATAGTGAGAAAACATTGTCTTTTCAAATCTGTTTAATACCCAGGGCTTCCCCATGGTTCAATGGTAAAGAATCTGCCTGCCAATGCAGGAGACACAGGAGATGTGGGTTCAATCCCTGGGTCAGGCAGATCCTCTGGAGCAGGACATGGCAAGCCGCTCCAGTATTCTTGCCTAGAAAATCCCATGGAGTAAGGAGCCTGGCAAGCTACAGTCCATGGGGTCGCCAAAGAGTCGGATACAACTGAAGTGACTTAGCATGATGAAGTACAAGAGTTTCAGTTTGGTCCTGAAAAGTCTGGAAGATTTTCTACCTCCAACTCCCCTCCTTCTCGGTTTTATTCCTCTTTCTCATGATCACTGTCAGACAAAGAGCAGGTAAGCCTCAGACTCCCAGCCTTCTGTATTTTTAGCCGGAATTCATAACATTGCATTCATTCTGTTTATTTTCATGATTCTCTTCTGTTCATGGCAAATGATATTAGTTTTCAATTCACTGTTGGTGTCAAAATTTTATTTAACATGAAAGTACTTGAAGATAAAATGCGATCTGGTTTTTAAGAAAGATACTACACAGCAGGCCATGCTTGGATGTGACATAAATTCTGGAAGTGGTGTGCGAGGGACCGTAGGTGGGAAACAGTTTCTCTTCTTTCCTGGTGGTCTCTGATCCCCTCCTGTTCGTGAGCAGTTGTTTTCTACTGTTCTCACCTTCTCCGCCACTGCCAGTCTCTGCTGCCAGGAGGTTTTCCTTCTTCAGAGGAGGAATCCTGACTTCATGAGAAAGTCGCTCTTGCTTCCTTTTGCAGCCTGTCTCTGTTCTACCCGGAGGTTGCTGTGGAATGCTGGATGGGCACTGGGAATGTTGGTGGGGACAGAGGCGCTCTCTCCTGTTTCTGAACATTTTTAGCATTTATTTGCCCCTCCCTTGGGCACTGGTCACCTGTGTGTCTTATCCTCTCTCCTGGGGAGCCAGGCCATGCAGATTCAGGCTTGTCCTACTCCTCTCTGCCTCTTGGACAGAGCCTGGGCCATGGTTAGCACCCAGGAGGTCCCCTCACAGTAGAGGCAAGCTGGTTGGTGTTCAGCCACTGTCAGATTCACTTGGGATATTGGCAGCCTCTGGAATTATGGACAAGAAAGTCCCCGATGCTGGGAAAGATTGAGGGCAGAAGGAGAAGTGGGCCTCAGAGGATGAGGTGGCTGGATGGCATCACCGATGCAATGCACATGAGCTTGGGCAAACTTTGGGAGATGGTGAGGGGCAGGGAGGCCTGGCGTGCTGGTCCATGGGGTCACGAAGAATTGGACATGACTGGGCGAGTCAACAAGAGCAACAAGAAGGGGTTGGACAATCCTAAAGGAAACCAACCCTGAGTATTCACTGGGAGGACTGATGCTGAAGCTGAAGCTCCAATCCTTCAGCTACCTGATGCGAAGGGCTGACTCATTAGAAAAGAACCGGATGCTGGGAAAGATTGAAGGCAGGAGGAGAAGGGGATGACAGAGGATGAGATGGTTGGATGGCATCACTGACTCAGTGGACGTGAGTTTGAGCAAGCTCCAGGAGATGGTGAAGGACTGGGAAGCCTAGTGTGTTGCAGTTCATGGGGTCGTAAAGAGTCGGACACAACTTAGTGATTGAACAATAACAATAAGGGTTTAGACAGCCTGTGTCCCACGACCTCATCGTCAGCTTGAAAGCCAAGTGAAGTATGAGACTGGACACTTGATAGCAAGTTCCCGAAGGTGGGTGAAGTGGATCCCTCTGTCCTCAGGCACTTGGACCAGCACCTCACATCACAGGCTCACTCTGAAGTGACACAGTCGTCCTGATTTGGGGTCAACTGACAGTTTTCCCAGTGAACAGATGAGCACAGGCCAAAGCAGAGTTGAAGACTCACTGTGCTCCTTCTAAAATATTAAAGTTAGACCATATAGGGCTTTTATGGCTTATTCATACTGGGTGGTAGTATCTGAGCAGTTTTTCTTTCAGCCAGTATTTTTGTTGTTTAGTTACTAAGTCGTGTCCGACTCTTTGCGACCCCATGGACTGTAGCCCAGCAGGCTCCTCTGTCCATGGGATTCTCCAGGCCAGAATACTGGAGCTGGTTGCCTATTCCCTTCTTCAGGGGGTCTTCCCGACCCAGGGAGCAAACCCTCATCTCCTGCATTGGCAGGCGTGTTCTTTACCACTAGCGCCACCCGGGGAAGCCTTCGGCCAGTATATTGCATGGTAAATGTTTCACCAAAAGAAAGACAAAAGTTATTCTTTGGTGCTAATCCCGAAGCCTCTGGTGTACATTTTCATTAGATTTTTTGATGCACAGTTGTAGCAGCTTTGGTGGCCTGCTGATCATTCTGCTGCTCACCTATGATGAATGTGCATATGCAAATATCACACTGTTGACTCTGAAGTGTTTTAGAGTAAATCACCAGGCAGGCAGTGTAATGTTTTTGGAATTGAAGAACGTCAGCAGAGGCAGATGTCTGAGTGTTAGGTGCTGCTCCACGTCCCTGACCCCCAGAGGGAGACCCTCTGAGCAGCACCTTCCTGCTGGCTTGGTGTCCACACAGGATTGCTGTGATGACATGTGCCAGCCTATCACACATGGGCTCTTCTCATTAACTTCTGGGGTTGTCTCCTTATCTGTAAAATGGGGCTAATAAACTCACTTAAATTGTGGGTTTTCTTCTTCTCTTGAGGAGCCCGTGAAAGCACGTGCGTTAAATTGCCGTGTAAGCTGTAAAAAAGCTATACAAATGCCAGCTGCTTTTGTTGTTATTACCATGGAAGCCCAGACAGAAGCAGAGGCTGTTGGGAACTGGCTCTTCCCCGGGATGGATGACTGAATCTCGGGGACCTGCTACAATCACGGAGAGTATTTAGTCCTGTGTTTCCCTCAGCAGCATTGAGCAAGGACTGAGAAAGCAGTCAGAAATAGAATGTTTTCTGGTTCACGTGAAGATGTCTGTTCTGCTCTGAGTATTCTGTGTAGTTCCAAGGTTTCATAGCCAGAATTAGGAAGCACAGAGAAAAGATTATTTATTCACGCTGGCGTCGAGGATATGGTGGTTGGTTTGTCAAAAGGAAGGTTATAACTTCGTAATCTGTCTTAGTCTGAAATTCGCACTGATCCTGTTTGGCTTCCCTGGTTCCAATGGGCTGACCTCTTTCTTTGACAAATATTTCTGCCCATGATGCTGGGTTTAAGAAACCCTGCATTTGCCTGTCATGCATGAACTAGGGACTCTCCTAATGAATGAATTTCTCATAGGAAGCAGAAAAAGGAGTGGAGGGAAGAGAGATGGAACACGTTATATTTCTTTGCGGCGAATGCTTATTTTCTCCCCCTCACCTTTTGACGTGATCCTAATGGTCCCATTACAATACATTCTGCCATCTCTCTTAGCCCCATCTGCCAGCACCCTGTGTCATCTGGTGAATGGCAGGCAGGTTTTAAGTTCCGAAAAGCAGAGAACAGGCAAAGTACTGGAACAGGATCATATGTCTCCCATTTTTATTTTCAAAAATATCCCCGCCCCCACCATTTTATTGTTAAGTGTTGAGCTGGAGCTGGACCCTGAGGCTGGGACAGCAGAAAGAGAGCCTTGCTTTTGAGCGTCACGTGATGCTGGGTTGGGTTTTCCGAAAAGATGAAGGAATCTCTTTTATCAGGAATCTTCTGGAGCCAGATATTCCAACTGTGT
Organism: Bos mutus; assembly: GCF_027580195.1. Lineage (NCBI taxonomy): Eukaryota > Metazoa > Chordata > Mammalia > Artiodactyla > Bovidae > Bos > Bos mutus. The sequence continues at coordinate 10,455,794 of NC_091639.1, read as the reverse complement.
TATTTTTGGAAGTTCCGATTTAGCCTTGTGTTGATGACTCTCCACATTCCTTCTGCTTCGTTGAGGGGGTGATTTTTGTGGTTGTACCTCGGGTTCAAGTTCATAAATAAATGTGAGTGTGCTCCGGCCTCGTATTTGCAAGCAGAAAGATCTACAGAGAGCGGGGTAGTTGCACATTAAGAGCAAGTACAGCTCACGAACAGGGAAAAGGAGCTGTATTCCCTCAGCCCCTTTGGGTTGCAGTGCTTTGCCTGCTGGTGGGCAGCGGCAGCTGGGGTAGTGAGCCATACTGTGGCAGGGAGTCCCCGAGAGTGACACACGGTCTCTTCCAGGAAACAGCGTGAGCCCGCCGCAGCTGGCCCCTGGAGCTTTCTCTTCTGCTTGGGAGGGTTGGGCTGTGGTTTCAGCAGCCTGTGGTCCATTCTGCGTGCTTCTGGGCGAAGCTGGTGGGAGGAAAGGGTCAATGACCCGTGCTTTGCAGAGAAACTTTGAGGGCTTGGGAATCGAGTCCAGTTTGTCACTTGGAGGTTTGGTCTGCAGATTGGGTATCATCAGAAAATGCTCATCCTTTCAGGCTACCCAGCAGAAGTGGAGGAAGGACTTTCTGAGAGGTGGCTGGTCCTGGCCAGGGGGTGGGAGGGTAGTTCTAGATCAGAGGCCGGTTATGGGGACTGGAGGCTACAGATCTGACCACCTGGGATTCAGGGTGCTGGCCTCTGCACTTTATGGCATACAGAGCTGTACTTTCAATGTACTTGCTAGTTTAACTGCACAGCTAAGGTTCTGGATCTCCAGTGATACTGTGCGTGTGCATGCTCAGTCGCTCAGTCAGTCGTGTCTGACTCTTTGCAAACCCATGGATTGTAGCCTGCCAGGCTCCTCTGTCCATGGGATTTCCCAGGCAAGAATACTGGAGTGGGTTGCCATGCCCTTCATTGGGGGATCTTCCTGACCCAGGGATCAAACCCACATCTCCTGCATTGGTAGTGGATTCTTTGCCACTGAGCTATCTGGGAAACCCCCAGTGACATTTGGTGGCATAGCTTCTCAACCTTGGTAAGTGCTGTTGACAACTGGGCAGGATCATTCTTTTTCGGGTGGGGGTGGGGGGCTTCTTTATGTTTGAGAGGCTGCATAGCAGCTTCCCAGGCCTCTACCTCTCAGATGCCAGTAACGCTCCCCCACTGCTGCCGTCGTTACAACCAAAACTGTCTCCACACCTTGCCAGACATCCCCTGGCTAGGCAACATCACCCCATCAAGAAGCACTGCCTTTTGCAGGGAACAATAAACACTGCCCCTCCCCACCCACCTTCAAATTTGTGTGTACTGTTTAGGGAGAGAGCAGGTGGGAAGTCAGACGATACGTGTTTAATATTTGAATACCAGTCTGCTTTATTAGATTGAAGCTCACAGAATTGTCATTCTCTTTGGATATCAATATGGTTGAATAATGTCAGTTTCAGATGGTTCAACCTAATATTAGCCCCTGAAATCAGATTTGTGTGAAGCTCGGTCACCAGGGGCCCCAGGACAGGGTCATGGATCCATATTGTTTATTAAACACCCTGAAGTGTCCCCTGCAAGGAGCTGCATTATTGGCGGTGGGTAAAATACTACAGAGGAAGCTCACTAAGGCTACTAGGCCCTGGACCGTTTCCTTGGCTGGTTGGTATCACAGGAGACTGCCCGTCCAGTTCGGTTGAAGTTATCATTCCCTGGGCACCTCCTCTTACCCCTGGCACTGGCCTCTGCAAAGGGTGTTGGCTCCTTTGCCTTTTTTTTTTTTTTTTTTTTTTTTTTTCCGTACAACAGCCATCATGGCACCAACAGGACACGTTCCTCAAAAGAGGAGAAAGAAGAGGACACTTTATCTTTTTTTTTTCTTGCCTGTTCCCTCGTCCCTGCATCTCTATCATGTCTCCATAAACCGTTTTGCAGGTTGATGTTCTGTTCTCCCATTTTCATACAAAATTGTTTGCAATTTGATCAGAAGTCTTGTTTAGGGCAGGAGAAGAGGATAAGGCAGTGGGAGCCTGGAAAGCTGCGATAACTGAGGTACAGGCCTCAGCTACCATACAAGGAATATGATGATTCAAATAAATAGAGCAAATGCCCAGATGGAAATCCTGGGGATACACAGGATGAGAGGGGACCTCAGGCAAACTCACTTCTGCAGTTTCATACACGAAGCAGGGGAGGCCCAGAGCACACGGTTCTGACTTACTCACATCACCCAGTTAGTTCTAACACCGGGCACTTAAGTCTTCTGTGACCTCAGCCCATTTGGCCATCCTAAATTAGCCTAGCACGACACAGAGTGACCAAGTGTTGCCGGGTTCCCTGATCCCTGGACCAAGAGTTTTGGCTCCCATGTGGAGGAAAGGGCTAACTAGTATTTCCACTTTTACTGTGCTTCCATAGCTCCTCGCCGGGTGCAGTGCATGCAGGAAGCCCTGATACATGCTTGTCCAAGGCCTACCTGGGCTGGTGACTCAGCATTGGCCTGACTGCACTAGCCAGGAACTCCTCAGGAGGCTGGGTTCATCAGCCAACCCATCAAGGTGGACCCGCTGCAGCTTTTCCTAGGAGGGCCATTGCTGGCTCGGACTCAGCACATCTTTGCATCCATCTGTGCAGCTTTTAAGTGGGAGGGAGGAAGGAAAATAAAGAAGAAAGATACGCAGAGGGCGGTTCCTCCTGACTCCTGCGAGTAGTTCCCTAGTACCTACTTGGGATTTGGCCCCTTCTCAGGATACTGAAACTCGGGCGAAGAGCGTTTGTGTACTTATGTCTACCCAGCTGCAGATTTAAGCAGAAAGCTAAGGAGCCTGGCGGGCTGCAGTCCATGGGTTGCAAAGAGTCAGATACGACTTAGCGACTGAACAAGATTTATGCTTTGGAGCCCATCACTTGCATAAGCCTCTTTCAAGGCCCTTCACCTCATATGTATTTATAATTTTTTATACACTTTGCATTTTTAAAAATTGTGCCAGCTTCGGGAACTTCCCTCGTGGTCCAGTGGCTAAGACTCTAAGCTCCCAGTGCAGGGGGCCCAGGTTTGATCCCTGATCAGGGAACTAGATCACATATGCTGCAACTAAGACCCAGTGCAGTCAAATACACAAATATTAAAAAAAATAAAAATTGTACCAGCTTCAGGTCTTGAAAAAACGTGGACCCGCCTCCATTCACCTCTGCAGCAGGAAACCACAGCCCTTGGTAGAACAGTATCTCTTAGGTTTCAATTAAACTTGGCCGGGACAAAGGCACAAAGCTCAGGGGCACCTCAAGCTTTGTGGCTGGATGAAGAGGGAGCAGGAAATATGCACCCACAGGAGAAGTTCTACCTGGAACTTTCCTGCTGTCCACCACACTTGAACAAACATCAGCAGTATCAGAGAGGGCAATGACAGTCCACTGAAACTGTGTGTCCTTTTTTCTTTCTTTCATTCTTCTTTTTTCTTTTTTGGTATGTGTGTGTGTTATGTTTATTTTATTTATTTTTTGTTGAGGTATAGTTGATGGACAATATTATATAAGTTTCAGGTGTACAATATAGTGATTCACAATTTTTAAAGATTATATTCCATTTATAGTTATTACAAAATATTGGCTATATTCCCTTTGTTATATAATACATCCCCATTTATTTTATGCATGATAGTTTATACGTCTTAATCCCCTACCCCTGTCTTCCTCTCCCCCCTTCCCTCTTCCCAATAGCAATCACTAGTTTGTTCTCTATATTTGTGAGTCTGTTTCTTTTTTCATTCACTAGCTTGTTGTATTTTTTGTATTCCACATGTAAGTGACATCATATAGTATTTGTCCTTCTGTCTGACTTATGTCACTTAGCATAATGCCCTCCTTGTCGCTCTGTGTTGTCTCAAATGGAAAATTTTCTTTCTATTTGATAGCCGAGTAATATTCCACTTGATAGATCTATGTATATCTCTGTCTAACTAACCTATCTGTATCTTTATCTATATCTATATCACATCTTCTTTATCCTTTCATCTGTTGGTGGACACTTGGGTTTCTTCTATCTCTTGGCAGTGGCCAATAAGGATGCTTTGAAGATTGGGGTGCAATCTTTTCAAATTAGTGTTCTTGCTTTCTTTTTTCCTTCTTTAAAGGGTGACATCTGGGAAGGAGAGGGAGAAACCAGTGAGTGGCATGGCTGGGGGGATGTGGAGAAGGCCCAGGAAGAGTCTCCAGGCCATGGAGATACATAACAGGATAGTTCCCCAATAGAGGGACAAGTGTAGGAGCCATGAGGAAGAGCCAGAGAGTAGCTGGGATGGGGATGTTGTTATATGTGTCACGGGTGGAGATTTGGTGTTCTCCATCTGGGGCAGCTCATGGGGCTGCAGGCTCCTGTGTCTTCTCGGGGAATGAGAGCCCAGCTAGGATGTCTCGGGAGCAATTCTGAGCCCTTCTCCCTCCCCTCCTAGCTCTCTCCCCTCCCCCGTTTGCGTGTGTGTGTAATTAGAGCGCCCGGCTGCTGGCCACTTACAAGGGGAGGAAGTCCCTCCTCCCAATGCCTTTGTGGTCATGTTAAGTGGATACTCTATTCTTCTGCGCTTCCTGCCTTGAAAGTCCTGACCAGGGTCACTTGCAGGGCTGTTAAACAGCTGCTGCGCCTCACCCGGGCAGCAAACAAGGCCATTCCAGGCCCATCCATCAGCTCGGCCAGACAAGTGTTTTGGGACCTGCCTGGATGAAAGATGGGAAGTGAGTGGAGGCGTGGCCCGTGCTCGTCCAACCTGCAGACCTAATTTGTCCGAGGCCCCCAGGCCCGGGTGCTGGAGCCACAGAACCTGAGTGAGGAGGATCGGACACCATGCTATCCTTTAGGTCTGGTGGCCAGAGCTACTGTTTTCTTCTTCATGCAGTCATGAAATATTGATTGCCTGCTTGGGACGGGACCAGAGACTGCATCACCAACCTTGTTGTCTTTGTTAAAGTGGCCAAGATTTGTGCTGATAGATGTCAGAAAGAACACTTCTTCTGGAGAAAAGGGACCTTTTTTGTCTTACTTTACCTTTGGGATAGCAAGCATCCAGCTTCAGGCTTTGACTTTTTCAATTTTGTTCTTATTCAGTTGCTCAGTTGTGTCCAACTCTTTGTGACCCCATGGACTGCAACACACTAGGCTTCCAAACTTCACTGTCTCCTAGAGTTTGTTCAAACTCATGTTCATTGAACTGATGATGCCATCCAACCATCTCATCCTCTGTTGCCCTCTTCTCCTGCCCTCAATCTTTCTCAGCATCAGGGTCTTTTCCAATGAATTGACTCTTTGCATCAGGTGGCCAAAGTATTGGAGCTTCAGCATCAGTCCTTCCAATGAATATTCAGGCTTGATTTCCTTTAGGATTGACTGATTTGATCTCCTTGCTCTCCAAGGGACTCTCAAGAGTCCTCTCCACAGTTCTAAAGCATTTTCAATAGATGATGCCATCTATTCTTAGTTTTATAAATCTTGGATTTCAGTTAGTTACTCTCTTCTTGAGAAACGAACGTTGAAAATTCAACGCTTTTGTTTCCTAGGGCTTTTAGCCATTGCTCCCTTCATGGGTGCTAGGAAACCCTGGGTATTTGGGACTGACCGCCTCAGCTGTGGCATCTCTAGTGTCTGCTGTATTTCTGGTCTCTGCTGTTACAAAGAGGAGGAGAGGAGATGAGTTATGGGTAAAATAATGTTCTCCTCCCTTAAATCTCTGCCCTGAGAACTAGTTCAGTGGGAATCTGTGAGCTCTGGCCCTAGAACAACCTGTGAAGTTAATCCTTGAAGAGGGTACAAGGAACAGAGGGGTGGCATTGGCAGGGTGGAAACTGGGGGTGGTGAATGAATAATGTCTTCTATGTAAGTTTTGCAAATGTCTGTAGAGGCTATTGTGCTAGTATACATATTTATAGAGTTACATAACCTATAATAGCCTTTTGTCATTGAATTTTCTCCATCAAAGGAAATTAAAATGCAATTACTAGCATGTGGTAGTCCAAGACGTTATTTGGTCTAAAAGGCATTCTTATGGTTGACAAGTTCACTCATCTTTAGGAAATAAAATATGAACATGCATTCTGTTTAAAAAAAAGTTTTTTTTTTAATTAAAAAAAAATTCTGGGAGGTAAAACAGAAACCACGGAAGCTGGCTGTGCTATAAGAACTGCCTAATCTGTCTTTCACGTTCAGATCATTTGCCTTTCAACAGTGTACACAAGCTCTGAGCTCCGCACAGATCCTGTATTATCAGCACAACAGCCTTCAGAAGATCCCTGTGAGCGAGGCAGGACTCCGAAGGAAGAAAGACAGCAAGGGAAAGTTAATCTCCCAACAGCTACTGGAGTGGAGAAAGCCCCACGGATCCCTCAGCACATCTCAGCTGTTTGCCTCTGCCCCAGTTGCCCTGGTCTGGCTGTTGGTTAAATATTTTCCTTGCTTTCCCTTTGGCATGATGGATTGTGGACATCTAAACACGGGCCCTTTCCCACCTGGGCCAGCCCTGCCATTTTCCTGGGGACATAAGGGGCTTGTTTGAAGGGCCTGACCTGGCATGGATGCCGGGCAAACAGAAGCAGGGGCAAAAGCATGTCTATGTGCAGAGCGCTTGGGTTAAGTAGGTCTTTCATTGAAGTAGTCAACACCTTTTGTTGCTGCCAGACCTTTCAGGACGGATCCAGTGTTAGCCGTACTTTGAGGTGGGCTGGACAGGGGTAAATGCTCTCAGAGCAGCTTCCAAAAGGGACATGCTGAACACTGCTTCCTTTGGTTCCTTCCTTCAGGAAGTCTGCTAAGAAAAACAGAAGCTTGTTAGTCTCAATTTTGGAGATAAGTAGAATATATAGCCAGAGACAGTAAAAACCCTTTAGGAAGTTCCCACTTAACACATTTGCGTCTATGATTGTTCACATTTTTACATCCTGCCCTCAATTTTCTATTTCCTTTCTATGAAATTTTCATGAGTTGGTTCCTTTTGAAAAAAGAAATCTTAAATCACACATAATTATATTTACTCAGACTCCACTTACTGTACAAACTCTCTGGAATGGAGAGTGGACTTCTCTGCTTGGAAATCCCAAATTCAATCTGATGTTCTGAATAGGGTATGTCAGAAGCAGAAGTCCACTCTCTGAGTCCAGGGTGTGGTTTCCTGGTTGTGAGGTTGTGCTTGTGAGCTGTTTGGGGGATGATTGGACTAAAAAGAGCACATCTAGTTACTGTTGCAGGAGATAAAGCTGAGATATGGTAACCCAAACTATAAGGGAGAATTCTTAGCCTATTTTTTCTCCTTAAACTCTCTTCCTAACACTGCTAATACACTACCAACAGACTAAATTCAAATGAAATACAACAAACTCCAAGTACTTTTTCCTCCAGAACACCTATCTTGATTCTATCTTGCCTCTCCCTGTCTCTTATTCACTTTATGGGAGTTTTGTTTTTCAGAATAAAAGTTGGAAGGGGTACAAGGAAGAATTTTGCATAAATAAATTCTCAAGCCCTTTTTAAAAATTGAGATATAATTGGCATACAATATGTTTCAGGTGTGCAATGTTTTAATATTTGAATATACTATGAAATGATCATGAAAAGGTCTAGTTTATATCTGGCAAGCCCTCCAACTCTTGAACTTCCATTCAAACTCAAAAGATTTAAAGTGCTTTTGTTATTATATCTACTTTGCCATTGAATTTGCAATGAGAACCAGTGAAGTCCTTGTATTGGATCTGGTGTATTGGATCTCCTGTGTGGAAGCTTGGAAAGATATGCATGGAGTCATCCTTAAGAAACTTACCCTCTAGTGATCCAGGCAAGATTTATGAATGAGTCAACTGGAAAGCAGTAGTTGGTGGACCTAATCTCTAGTGCTCTGTGGGTGAAAAGAACTCGATTGCTGTGGGATGAATAAAGTGCTAAACTGTGGAGTTCAGATGATGGTACGATTGGACCTCAGGGAATGGGGAGATGTAGGTTGCCAACAGTTGGTGTAGTCTTTGTGCGGGAGGTGGGAGCATGAGCCTGATCCTGAAGGAAAGAGGAAAGACGTTACATGGATTAGAAGGAGAGACGTTAAGTAGTTGGCGTAACTGGAAGTTGGACCCACAGCCTTGGTTGGACCAAAGGACTGGGAAGAGAAGAGACTAGGTTAGCTGTGGAAAACTGGAGATCAGTTCATAATGAGACTTGGATTAAGCCAACCTGACAAAGCTGTGAGACCTCCCACTTTGCTCTTTATTTTTCAAGATTTTTTTTTGACTATTTGGAGTCCCTTGAGATTCTGTATATGTTTTAGGGTGAAGTTTTCTTTTTGTGCAAAAACATGTCGTTGGGATTTGATAGGGATTGCACTGAATCTATAGATTTCCTTTGAGTAGTATTGACACCTTAACAATATGAAGTCTTCGAATTCATGAATGCAGGATGTCTTCCTTTTCATGTCTTCTTTAATTTCTTTCAGCGACATTTTGTGGTTTTCACTATACAAGTCATTCACCTCCTTGGTTGATTATTTTCCTAGGTATTTTATTCTTTTTGACGCTGTTGTAAATTGAATTGTTTCCTTTTCTTTTTTAAAAATATTTATTTGGCTGCATCAGGTCTTGGCTGTGGTGCTTGGGCTTCGTTGCCCTGTGGCATGTGGGATCTTAGTTCCCCGCTGGGGATTGAACCTGCGTCCCCTGCATCGGAAGATGGATTCTTAACCGCTGGAACCACCAAGAAAGTCCCCAGAATTGTTTTCTTAATCAGAGCAGAGTTTTGGCCATCCACAGTGTTTCCTATGCCTCCACTCACTTTCCCCAAAGGCCGGCTGATACCGACTAGGGTGAGAGTGCAGGCCACCCAGAGGGTCACCTTTGCCCTAAGAAGTGGCTACAATTCTGAATCCGCAAAAGGAGGAAGTCAAGGCTGATTTAGTACAGGCTGAGGAGGTTCAAGGTCTGAGCCTTACAGACGTATAATCTAATATGTTTTCTTCAGAGCTCAAGTACGAATAACTCTCTTCCAAATGCTACTTCCAGCAAAGGGAAGAGAGATGCAGCAGCTATTGGGAGGCCAATCAATTTTTAAAGTTTGACTCCAGCAAAAATTGCACGAGGTAAACAGTATGTCCTTAGCTGTGCCACCTTTTCCTACTAACTTGGCTTTGATCTTTCTCTTCTTTTATCCTGTTTCTGTTACCCATTTATTTCCCTGTCTCACTCTTTTTTTTTTTTCCCTCCCTCAAAGTTCCCTTTCCTCAGCCTCCTTAACATAATGTACCTGGTCCTGTCGAGATTCCCTCAGATCTTTCCCGGGCACCGGCAAGCTCTTCCTGAAAAGTCAACTCTTGCAAAACAAGAACAGTTGATGTCCAACAGGGGCTTCCCTGGTGGCTCAAATGGTGAAGAATCTGCCTGCAATGCAGGAGACCTGGGTTCGATCCCTGGGTCAGGAAGGTCCCCTGGAGAAGGGCATGGCAACCCACTCCAGTATCCTTGCCTGGAGAATCCCATGGACAGAGGAGCCTGGCAGGCTGCATTCTCTGGGGTCACAAAGAGTCAGACACAACTGAGCAACTAACACTTTCACTTTCACCTTAATCTGAGCAAGGTGACATGCGTGCTTGCTTGCTAAGTCGCTTCAGTCCAGCTGTTTGTGACCCAGTGGACTGTAGCCTGCCAGGCAAGGTGACAAGAACTGGTCTAATCCTTGATAACTACAGGAGCTCAAGACCTGAGGGAGGGGCAGGATGGGGGAGAGGGACATTTGGGTTTGTGTCTGGACCTGGACCCGATCTGACAGAGGACAGAGGAGCCCAGGTCAGATGGCTCTGAGGCAAGCTGACATGCCGGCCTTTGTGGCTGAGCAGCTGCTCTCCTCGAGGTGCCTGAGGTTGACCTCGGCCCTGCCTGTGAGCGGGCTGCCTGTTGGGGGGCCGGGAGCTGGAATTGTTCTTGGTCTCTTCATCACCCATTTCTGACCTTAGTACTTGCTTCACGCTTGAGGTTGGGAGGGCCTTAACCTTGAACTATGTGCTTGCGAGATCCTCAGGGTGCTCCAGCAGGGGTCTGTTAGCTGAACTCAGAAATGGGGAAGATGTGAAAACAAGTCACTGCCAACTGGAAACAGGAGGGTCCCCGACCTGCTTCAAGCAGCCAGTTCCCACAGGGTGGGCTGGTGGAGAGCCTGGGGCCCGGCAGGCAGCCCCTCAGGCCGCAGCAGGGGACCTCTGTCAGGGTCACCTGTGTAACCACTGTGGGTGATAACAGCCCCCGCCTATCCCCGGTCTGGCCTCTCCCTCTTTCTCTGTAGACCCCTGGAGGCACAATTCCTCGCCTTCACAGTGGGAGGCCAGCCTTGGCAGCGAGCAGGACTCAGGATTCTGCTTTGTGTCCGGCCGTCTGTGACGTGAATTCGATACGAAGTCCGCAAACATTTCACTGCAAAAGGCACATTTTATCTCCCTTTCCAGAACCTCCGAGAGAGCCAAGCTTGGTGGCTGGCCAAATAGGCTCTCCTCCTTATGTCTGATGTAGTGTAAGTGCTGGGGGTTGCCATGCACCTATTGAACCCCACATCCAAAGCTCTGGATGCCAAAGGAAGGCGAGTGTGTGTGTGTGTGTGTGTGTGTGTGTGTGTGGGGGCGGGGAAGCCAGAGGAGGAGGAGGTGCCAACAGTCCCTTGGGCAATGGGTGCTGGGCTGAGCTTGCAAACAGATGTAGGTAAGCCAGAAGGAAACAAAACACAGAAATCAAAAACAAAGGCAAGCACTTCTTCCCTACTTCCTTTTTCTAATGCACCAAGTCTGTGTTGCTGGAGGCTGAAGATTGATTACTGTTTTGAGGCCTCTGATTATAAACCCATATGTGTAGAGAGTCAGCTCGAAGATTAGAACCTTCTTTGTTGAACCAATGGAATCTCAGGTTATTAAACCTTCTCCCTTAACTTTGCCACCTGTTTGTCTCCTTCCCGGGCCCTAAGACCCTGAGACCCCTGCTCCTTTTATCTCTGTTGCTTGTTAATTCCTGTTTCATCAGGTGGGAGACTTGTTCTGGAAATAAATGAAAGTTTTGAAGGCAGGGTTCCTCAGCTTCCTCTCTTTGGGTAGAGCAGGGCGTCCTGAAGATTTCCATAATCACTCTTTCCTCTTGCCTTCCTGCACTTTATCCCCAGCACGCATCTGACGTCTCTAATGTGTAGCCTTGAGCTGTAAGGGATCTTTGGCAGTGTGTGTATTTTGTCTCCAACCAGATCATCAGATTGGATGAAATGAGCTCTACGGCTACTAGAATCCTCCGATTCCGCATATTTGAAGCAGTCTGGCAGAATCTTGGTGACTTCATCTTAATGCGCACCCAAGCCCCTAATGGCATAGTCAGCATTCACTACATATTTACAAGGACCACCCTCCTGGGGCTTTCAGAGGGACTGCCTTAGAAGTGTTCTGGTCAAGCATGGGGGTGGGCAGTGACATTCCTCTCCAGATGAAAGTTGAGAGACAGACGCTGCAGAAATCAAAGCCTCCCCCACACGGCCTGGTAATAGGAGAGCCCAACTGCTACTTCTTAACAACTGTGAAGCCATGATAATAGGCCCTAATAAATTTTCCTTGCAGTTTCAAGAGGATGTGGTATCTTTCACTTCCTGTCCCAAACTGCCCTGCATTGTTGCGCCACGGACAGCTGCTTCACATCAAGGCATGGCCACGTTCCAGCCTGGGGATGGGGGGAGTCTGAAGTGCCACCCTGCTGCAGGGGCAGCTATCATAGGTGGGGTAGACGCCGGGTCTCCAACTCTCAAGTCGTCTGGATGCTGATGTCTAAAGCAGGACGTTAGAATGTTTGGTTGGGAAGAGATCAGAACCATCGTTCAAGTTTCACAGATGAAACACAGATGCCCCGTGGGGAGAAAAGACTTCCTCGCTGTGTGTTAACCAACTGTCATATATCACGCACGCATTCTTGTCATGTTGCTTTTTTCGTAAACAGAGGACAGGGATGAACAGGTGAACGTCTGTGAAGGAGAAGGGGAGGAAAGATCAAAAGTCACCATGCTCCCGGGGTGCTGTGTACGCACTGCTTTATGACACTTGCTGCATGGTGGGGAACTCAATCATAGACAAGTTGAACAGACTTCCCCGTGAAATGATGGGCTGTTAATGAAGTGGCTGAGGGGCTTGATGATGGTCCTTGAAATGTTAGTGCTCACCTTACCCTGAATGCACTTTCCCCCTTCCTTCCATTTTTTTTTTTTTTTTTTTTTTAAGCAGGGCCAAAAAGAGGTGCCTAGTTTGCGTCATGTCTATGTAAGGAGAGAACCGACATACATCCGTGAATCAGTTCTGTTGATGGATTTTCTAAGCTTTTGAGTTTTGAAGTGATTTTAGATTTTGGAAAAGTTGTAGGAATGGTAGGTAGAATTCCTGTATACCATCTATTTAGATTTCCTGAATACTGAAATTTCACCCCATTTGCTTCATGGTTCTTTCACAGTGGTTTCCCGGGGCCAGTTGGTTCTGTCTTAAAAGACTGTTGATTTCTAGACCTTTGTGAGCTAATTGTTTAATATAGGTGTGTGTGTGCTCTGTGCTAAGTCACTTCAGTCATGTCTGACTCTGGGCAACCCTATGGACTATAGCCTGCCAGATTCCTCTGTCCATGGAATTCTCCAAGCATGAATACTGGAGTGGGTTGCCATGCCCTCCTCCAGGGGATCTTCCCCCCAAGGATGGAGCCCACGTCTCCTGAGTGTCTTGCATTGGCAGGCAGGTTCTTTACAATTAGCACCATCTGGGAAGCCCCGGTTATTTAACATGGTCATTGTTAAACATTAAATTGTTTCAGCTTACAATTCAATATTAAAAGTGAAAGTGAAAAGGCAGATGTTTCAGTGGCCACGGCCTCCTGCAAATTCCAAACAAATAAATACACTATAAGTCAATACTCAAATGATCAATGCTCCTGATTGTTTTACTACACTCTATACTTTGGAGGTGATTTTCTTCTATTTATGGTGGAAATATGATATCATGGAGTTACTGTTCATCTCTTCCCAGTTCCATATCTAGTGAGCACTCACAGAGACAAATCAGGGCTTGAGTTACTTTTTTTTGTTTGTTTATCTATTTATTTTATTTTATTTTTTTGGCCACATGGCACATGAAATCTTAGTTCCCTGACCAGGCATCAAACTTGAGTCCCCTGAATTAAAAGCCAGAGTCGTAATTACTAGATCACCAAGGGAGTCCCTTGTTTATCTATATTTAAGAAAGTAATGAGACCCTGATGATAATGCGAAGTAGCGTGTGTTGTGTCTACAGCTGATTGTGAGCAGCAGCCTCAAGTTGTCTACAGGTGTAAAAGATTGGCAAAACGCATCAGAAGCATTTTGTGAGAATCAATTGGCTATATAGAATCTACAACAAAGTATAGTGCATATTTAATTTTTTTTTGGTAAATTGTACTGTACACTTTTTTATCAGTAAAACTTACACTAAACTTTTGTGTATACATATATATGCACGTATGTTGGAAGCCTGGTTATTAAACACCAACATACTACTGCATACACATGTTTTTATTATTTTCTGAGAAGAAGGTGCAAATATATTGCCCCATTATCAGTTAATACTTCAGAATGAATTTCCTAAAAAATAAGGATGTGGCCATACACAACTGCAATAAGTCGTTAAAACTAGAAACTTCACATTAATAATACTGCTATGTAACCTACTGATCTTATTCAAGATTTACTAATTGTCCCAGTAATGTTCTTTTTTGCTCAGGAAGTAATCCAGAATCATCCATTGCATTAAGTTCTCATGTCATTTTATATACTTTAATCTGGAATAGTTTTCCATTAAAAAAAAAAACTTTTTTTTTTTCCTGCTACTCTGACATCTTCAAAGAGCACAGGCCAATTATTTCATAGAATGTTCTTCATTTTTATTTGGTGTTTTCTCATGCTTCCATTTGGATTTTGCATATCTGGTAGGAAAACCACAGGAGTGAGATTATGTCCTTTTTAGTATTTTACATTGGCACTCTATTAGAGAAGGAAATGGCAACCCACTCCAGTATTCTTGCCTGGAAAATTCCATGGACACAAGAGCCTGATGAGGCTACAGTCCACAGGGTCACAAAAAGTTGGACATGACTGAGTGACTAACTTGGCAGTATATGATGATATATAAATAAATGAGCATGGCTGTGTTCCAATAAAATTTTATTTACCAAAACGAAGGGATGAATGTGGCCCATGGACCTTCATTTCCACACTTGACCTAGGCTTCAGTGTATAGCATTTGATAGGGTGGATTGAAACTGAACGACTTCTGCGAGATATAAGATTTAAGGATACAGAGTAAAAGCTCATTAACTGTAACTATCTGGGGACTATGTCCAGGCCACTTCATTTAGGTTAGAATTGTAGAATATATAGAGAGAATTTCTACAAGTGTATCAGGTTCAAGTTTCCTAAGTTATTTTTAGTATCTGGGAGTCAGTATTTCCAAGGATGCCCTTTCATATGAAAAAGGCCACCAGAGGACCATGTCCTTTCTTCCTAGCTATCCCCATACTTGGGTGTGCATCACACTCATTGTTGAAGTTTCCCTGTGTGTGTTCCTGGGCTCTTCTGCTTCAGCAGAATCTCGGGGATGGGTTGAGTTCTAGTTTTAAAGCATTTTCCAGGTGTTCCAGATGAAGGACTAGCACAAAGTGAAGAATTGAGATTCTTAGGGACTTATCTTAATGAAAAGATGAGAATAATCTCTAATTACTGCATTGATTTTATGTAAACAGATTCTTGTAAAGGGTTTGCAATATTTTAAAAGTTAATAAGTAGTTAAATTACTCTTTCCTAAGCCTGCTCTCTAAACTTGATTGCCACTGCTGAGCTTCTTATCAAACTATTTTTTCATGCATAGTGAAAAACAAAGTTCAGAACAGCCTCTGCTGGAGTTTCAGAAAAAAAAATTAGCAATTATTGGACTCTAAAGAGTCTAAAAACTGTAGTGGAAATTCAAGCCCATTACCGTTTATTCATGAGGACAAGTGACTCAATCAAAACAGTATCTTTGATGGATTAAATGTGTTTAAACAAATAGTTAACTGTAATACTGGAGGATTAGTATTTTTGGAGGGCTCTAGTTTTGATAGAGCTTTAGCTGATATTCTTTTGATAATCCCTGTTTTTCCCTGAGAGTTGCTGCCTCTGTTTGCTCTGGCAATAGTTTTTAATATGCTGCATTTTGACATTATTCCTGCAATACCGAATATGAAATTCTGTTTGCTATGCAAAAGTATATCAGGTAAGCTTGGGAAATGACAAAATAGTTGTTTGCAAATTGCTTTAGACCTTATATAGAGATTCTGAAGATATCAATCTAATTGTGATTTGTTGACGTGAGACTCTAAGCTATGTTTATGTTAAAAATTATATCAGTTATTAAGAAAAATTACCTAAAACTTTCAATGTCATCCTGGGACATTGTCCAATAAACTCATCCAAGTGTTATTTAATTCACTAGAGAATGTACTTTCGCTTGAATTATTATTTACTCTTGTTTCGGGCTCAAGACACTGTGAAGTTACATATTAACCTAGAGACTTTTGTTCATTAGAGTACAAAAGGCTTCTGGACAGCAGAGAAAATAACCCTGACACTTACAGTTTTATCGTCCTGTAGGTCATTAACCGGCAACCCACTCCGGTGTTCTTGCCTGGAGAATCCCAGGGATGGGGGAGCCTGGTGGGCTGCCGTCTATGGGGTCGCACAGAGTCAGACACGACTGAAGTGACGCAGCAGCAGCAGCAGGTCATTAACCAGTTTGGCCTCCAACTCAGAAAAGTAATTTTGGCAGACTTTTTGAAACTGACCATATAAACCTCTGTCCCTTGAATTCTCTGAGTTAGTTCTCCTTTCCTAATGATCCCTCACTGATGGATTACATACGGTTTTGATACATGTTTTACATATGTCAACGTTTGATGTCTTTCACTTTTTTGAAAATTATCTTTTTTTTTCTTTAATGACCCTAAGTTTGCCATGTTGTTTTTGTATATCTATGACTTTTGGTCCTAAGTACTGCTGTTTTCTAATTGCAGTTGACAATCGTATGAATTAAACATTCTGTCTTTAACCTGTGAAGATCATCAAAGTGACGATCCGGAAGACATTTAGTTTAGCTAGAAAATAATTGTTGGGATTTCCCTGGTGGTCCAGTGGTTAACAATCTGCCTTGCAATGCAGGCGACATGGGGTTTGGTCTCTGCTTGGGGAACTAAGATCCCACTTGCCTAGGAGCAACTAAGCCCTCAGGCCACAGCTAGAGAGTCTGTGCACTGCAATGAAAGATCCTACATGATGCAATGAAGATCTCATGTGCTGCAACTAAGACTCAACACAGCCAAATAAATATAAATGCTTTTTTTTTTTTTTTTTAAGAAAATAGTTGTGTTCATAGTACATGTGCCAAGTATAGGGGACACAGGCAAGTGACTCATGCCGCAGCCTTCCTCTGGAGCCCCCACAGTTTGATGGCAGGGACAGATAAGCAGGGCCATGTGCTGAGTGCTAGGACGGAGATTTGTTCCAGGTGGACAGTCCAGGCCTGTGGAACCCAGCCTGGCTTGAAGTTCTTTCTTCACTGGAACAGAGAGCACAGAATTACTCACAAGCTTTATTTAGTTCCTCTTGAGGTCGGTAGACAAGAACAGGGCAGCAGCAGAGTAAAGCACGTGAGTGAGGGCTCTGAAGCCAGACACACTTGGCACGTAACCCTGGCTCCTCTGTTTACTAGTGGGTGACCTTGCCATTTGATTCAACTGTCTAAGCCTCAGTTTTCTCATCTATCAAGTGAGGATAATAGCACTGATATATAGGATTACTGTGAAAATGAAGTGAGGCTTGTAGTAAAGGGTTGACTCAGCAGGTTTGGAGTGTTCAAACCTTGTTCCAAAGTAGCTGGCCCTTGACCGGCTCCTGGGAGATGACCCCTAGACACTTGGAATATCCTATCAATTGAGAATGTCTGTTTATTTGGGGCCTCGGGCCACGCCAGATAGTTCAGGCTAACAGTGTGATTTATGATGGAGGCCTTGGGTCACACTGTTCCAGTCTGAATGCTGGCGGGGATGAAGACTTAGAAGTTAGGTTGAGGCATGCTGGCTCTTCGTGCCTGCGCGATCGACCACCAGTAAAACCCTGGACACCAAGGCTTGGTGACGCCCCTGGTTGATGACACTCTGTACAAGTCGTACATTGTTGCTGATGATTAAGCATTATCTGTGCAGCTTCAGCGGGGAAGACAACTGAGGCTGAAGCCTGCTCCGTCCTGCACTCTGCCCTACATGCGTTTACTCTTGCTGATTTTAATTTGTATCTGTTTTCTAGAATAACTGGTAACTGTAAGCAAAACAGCTTTTCCAAATTGTATGAGTCCTTCTGGCAAATCAGTGAATCTTAGGCGATTCAGTGATTTGTGGGGACCCCCAAAGCAGGGATAAGGAATATGCAGTGCTTTGCTCGGGACTTTGGTTCCATCTTTACCCTACTTCTGATTCTTGGCTTGTCCGTCCTTTCCAGCCCTGGTATGACCCTTGGACCCACTGACTGCTGTTACTTTGTCTGCTTGATCTAAAGAGTGTTCTCTGGGGACTTGGTTCTGGCGAAGAAAATATCTAACCTCAGACGGTTGACTGATAACAGAATTCCTAAGGGTTCCTGTTTCTTTAGACCTAATTATCTGTGGCCTGTACTGATATTTAACTTCTTTTATTTATTTTTGGCTGTGCTAGGTCTTCGCTGCTGCCCTGGCTTTTCTCAAGTTGCAGCAAGGGGGCTACTCTCTAGTTGCAATGCTTGGGCTTTTCATTGCAGTGGCTTCTCTTGCCGTGGAGCCCATGCTCTAGGGCTCAGGCTCAATAGTTATGGCGCACAGGCTTAGTTGCTCCCTGGTATGCGGGATCTTCCTGGACCAGGGATCGAACCTGTATCCCTGGTATTGGCAAGGGGATTCTTTACCACTGAGCCACCGGGTAGCTCTGATGTTTAACTTCTGATGTGGGTCTCTATCTTACTTCCCCTACTAGATTATTTCATGTGAAGTCAAGAGTGCTTCTTATTTGCTTGCCTGGTGCCTGAGGTGACAGCATGGCCTAATGGGAAGGCTGGGTTTTAAAATTTTACATTTTTATTTAAAATTATTTTGACCAAGCCCCACACCAGGTATTGAACTGGAGCCCTCTGCATTGGAAGCATGGAGTCTTAACCACTGGACCACCAGGGAAGTCCTGGGAAGGCTGGGTTTTAGAGTCAGAAAAAGCTGGGCTTGAATGCAGCTCAGCTCTTTGCCTGCCATGTTGGCTCAGGTAAATTGCTCAGCCTGAGTTCAATACATTTGCACAATAGGATCACATTACCTATCCCAGAGAGTTTCTGGAAATTTGGTGGTGTCCTCACTGGCTCAGACCTAAGACACAGCAATGCCAGCATGTAGAGTTAAGCGGCCCACTCAGGAAGGTTGTCTGACTGTACTTTGTGTAGATAAATGTCTCTAACTGGCATGGAATGTCAGGGGACACTTAGATAGAAGTTCAGCTCTATCCTCAGATTGCATGGGCCCCTGAAGTTTCTTTTTTTTTAAAAATTATATATATATATAATTATTCTTATATATAATCTATCCAACCATCTCGACAGAGGGCGAGATGGTTGGATGGCATTACAGACTCAATGGACATGAGTTTGAGCAAGCTCCAAGAGATGGTGAAGGACAGGGAAGCCTGGTGTGCTGCAGTCCATGGGGTTGCAAAGAGTCAGACATGACTGAGTGACTGAATAACAAAATTATTTTTGGTTGTGCTGGGTCCTCGTTGCTACTCGTGGGCCTTCGCTGGTTGTGGTGATCAGGGGCTACTCTTTGCTGTGCTGTGCAGGCTTCTCATTGTGGTGGCTTCTCTTGTTGCTGAGCATGGGCTCTGGGCATGTGGGTCTCAGTAGCTGTAGCATGTGAGCTCAGTAGCTGTAGCATGTGAGCTGCAGCTCACGAGCTCGGGGTCAGTAGTTGTTGCACACAGGATTAGTTGCTCCATGACACATGGAATCTTCCCAGACCAGGGATTGAACCCATGTCCCCTGCATTGGCAGGTGGATTCTTATCCACTGTGCCACCAGGGAAGTCCCCTGGGAGTGTTTTTTTTTTTTTTTTTTTATGGAAGAATATGAACGCCACCTATAATCAGGGTTCAAAAGTAAACAGACACTTCTGATGTAATATGGGACAGAAGGAGCAATAAAAGCCAGGTTGCAGGTAGGGACAAATGATAACTTATTGCTTATTGAAGTCTTCTTACTATATTCCAGATTCCATTCTAGGCAGCTAACATGTAAGAGCTCTATTAATTAATCTTTCTAAATCTGATGAAGGAGGCCAGTTTTTTAATTTGGAGACTGAGGCACAGAGAATTTAAGTAACTTGTCTACAGCAACCCAGCTGGTAAGTGGCCTAGGTGGGCTTGAGGACGCAGCTTTACACCCTGTGGCTCTCATTGAATTGACTCCTTGCCACAGTGCCAGCACATTCGGGGCAGGAAAATGGTGGTGGAAACAGGACTCTTTATTACTAGAGACATAATCAACACTCCTGGGGAAAGCTTTCTTAGAGAACTGGGTGATCAAACAAAAGTTATTGTGGCATGAGAGGTGTCCTGCCCCTGAATCACAAGAGTTAGACATCAGAGAGGAAGTTGCTGCTTACCAGATGGAGAAGGAGGTAAATTCTGGAGACTGGCAGGCAGGGAGTGGAAGGCTTTCAGAAAGCAGTGGCTGCAGAGGGACCAGGCATAGGAACCAGGACCTCTGTGGTCTGGGGTAGGTCAGATGATCCAAATGCAATGTTGGCTCCTTATTAAAGCTAAGTAGCAAATGGTGCAGAGAAGGCAATGGCACCCCACTCCAGTACTCTTGCCTGGAAAATCCCATGGATGGAGGAGCCTGGTAGGCTGCAGTCCATGGGGTAGCTGAGGGTTGCCCACGACTGAGCGACTTCACTTTCACTTTTCACTTTCATGCATTGGAGAAGGAAATGGCAACCCACTCCAGTGCTCTTGCCTGGAGAATCCCAGGGACAGGGGAGCCTGGTGGGCTGCTGTCTATGGGGTCGCATGGAGTCCGACACGACTGAAGCGACTTAGCAGCAGCAGCAACAGCAGCAAATGGTGAGGAATCAGGATGCCAAAAGCCCAGATTTACAGCCAGACACCAGAACAACTCATTCCCTTTTCTTCTTTTTAAGACTTTTTATTGGAGTATATCAAAGGTATAGGAAATATACATGCCATGTGTCTGGTTCAATGAATATTTATAGACTTACCCAACCTGTGACCAGGATCAAGAATCAAAATGTAACCAGCACCCAGAAATACCACTTTTGTCCCCTGTCATCCCTCCTCAGGGATGCCACTATCCTGACTTTTAAAATCTTTGTTTCATTTTGCCTGATTTTTATCCTCCCCACCTCCTTTATTCTAATTGCTTTACTGAGTTAAAAATTTTGTAAACTGATGAAATATATGTGACAAAAGAGAGAGATATAGTTTTTTTAAAATGAAATTTAAGCCGAAAGCTTTGGTAAAGGCTAAACAAAGGCAGTTGCAAAAAAAAAAAAAAAAAAAATTTGCTGTTAAAGTTAGTGTGGGTGAAAGTAAAAAAGTGAAAGTGAAAGTCTTTCTGTCATGTCCGACTCCATGGAATTCTCCAGGCCAGAATAATGGAGTAGGTAGCCATTCCCTTCTCCAAGGGATCTTCCCAACCCAGAGTTTGAACCCAGGTCTCCCACATTGCAGGTGGATTCTTTACCAGCTGAAGCATCAGGGGATGAGACAAGAATAAAAGACTGGGAAAAAGAATAAAAATCTCAGGGGATACCATGGTGAGATTGCTTTGCAAGTGCCTTAAACTTGTTTGGCTTTCAAGAAGTCAAATCTGGAAATCATAGTTAATGCGTTATGCTTACGATTGAAGCAAAAAAACAAAAACAAGAACAAAAACAAAAACAACTTAGAACACCAATGAATGGATCTACATTTTAAAAAAATAAAATAAGGCCTTAGTTCAGTTCAGTTCAGTCGCTCAGTCATGTCCGACTCTTTGAGACCCCATGGACTGCAGCATGCCCGGCTTCCCCGTCCATCACCAACTCCCAGAGCTTGCTCAAATTCATGTCCATCAAGTTGGTGATGCCATTCAACTATCTCATCCTCTGTTGTCCCCTTCTCCTTCTGCCTTCAATCTTTCCCCACATCAGGATCTTTTCCAATGGGTCAGTTCTTAGCATCAGGTGGCCAAAGTATTGGAGTTTCAGCTTCAGCATCAGTCTGTCCAATGAATATCCAGGACAGATTTCCTTTAGGATTGACTGGTTGGATCTCCTTGCAGTCCAAGGGACTCTCAAGAGTCTTCTTCACCACCAGAGTTCAAAAGCCTCAATTCTTCAGTGTTCAGCTTTCTTTATAGTCTGACTCTCACAACCATACATGACTACTGGAAAAACCATAGTTTTGACTAGATGGACCTTTGTTGGCAAAGTAATGTCTCTGCTTTTTAATATGCTGTCTATGTTGGTCATAACTTTTCTTCCAAAGAGCAAGTGTGTTTTAATTTCATGGCTACAGTCACCATCTGCAGTGATTTTGGAGCCCCCCAAAATAAAGTCTGTCAATGCTTGCATTGTTTCTCCATCTATTTGCCATGGAGTAATGGGACCAGATGCCATGATTTTCGTTTTTTGAATGTTGCATTTTAAGTCATCTTTTTCACTCTCCTCTTTCATCCTCATCAAGAGGCTCTTCAGTTCTTCACTTTCTGCCATAAGGGTGGTATCATCTGAGTATCTGAGATTATTGATATTTCTCCCAGCAATCTTAATTTCAATTTATGCTTCATCCAGCCTGGCATTTTGCGTGATGTACTCTGCATATAAATTAAATAAGCAGGGTGGCAATATACAGCCTTGATTTACTTCTTTCCCAATTTGGAACAAGTCTGTTGTTCCATGTCCAGTTCTAACTGTAGCTTTTTGACCTGCATACAGACTTCTCAGGAGGCAAGTAAGGTGGTCTGGTATTTCCATCTCTTGAAGAATTTTCCACAGTTTGTTGTGATCTACACAATCAAAGGCTTTGGCATAATCAATAAAGCAGAAGTAGATGCTTTTCTGGAACTCTCTTGCTTTTTCTATGATCCAGTGGATGTTGGCAATTTGATCTCTGGTTCCTCTGCCTTTTTTTCTAAATCCTGCTTGAACATCTGGAAGTTCACAGTTCACGTACTGTTGAAGCTTGGCTTGGAGAATTTTGAGTGTTACTTTGCCAGCGTTGGAGATGAGTGCAATCGTGTGGTAGTTTGAACTTTATTTGACATTGGCCTTCTTTGGGATTGGAATGAAAACGGATCTTTTCCAGTCCTGTGGCCACTGCTGAGTTTTCCAAATTTGCTGGCACATTGAGTGCAGCACTTTCACAGCATCATCTTTTAGAATTTGAAAAAGCTCAACTGGAATTCCATCACCTCCACTAGTTTTGTTTGTAGTGATGCTTCCTAAAGCCCACTTGACTTCACATTCCTAAAGCCCACTTGACCGGCACCATGTGGCTGTGGCTGCTTCTCCTTGTGGTGGTCCCTGGCTTGCTGCAGCTGGCATTCTCCACCAAAAAAGGATACCCCATGTCCAAGGACAAAGGAGAAGCCCCAGTAAGATGGTAGGAGGGGCAAAATCATGTTTAGAATGAAACCCCATACCCACCAGAGATGCTCGGAGGGCTCAAACAAAACCTTGTACACTCCAAGACCCAGAGACCCCACAGAGACTGAGCCAGACCTGTGTTTGAGTCTCCTGTGGAGGGACAAGACAGCAGTGGCCTGCCGCAGGGGCAGGGGTCTGGGTGCAGCTACCTAGTAACACAGCCTGTGACATAAGCCCTCTTGGAGGAGGTCGCCATTAACCCCACCATAGAGCTGCCGAGCAGATGACCCACAAACCGCAGAACAATTATACCAAAGAAATTCTCACACTGGTAAGAAAGTTCTGGTACCCACAACAGATTTCCCAACCTGGGGATCTGACAGAGGGACTGAGAACTCCCAGAGAATTTGACTTTGGAGGCCAGTGGAATTTGATTACAGAACTTACACAGGACTGGGGAAACAGACTCTTGGAAGGCACAAACAAAATCTTGTGCACACCAGGACCCAGGAGAAAGGAGCAGTGACCCCCACAAGAAACTGACCCAGACTTCCCTGTAAATGACCAGGAGTCTCCTGCAGAGGCGTGGGTCAGAGATGGCCTTCCTCAGGGCCAGGGCACTGAGTGTGGCAATGCGTGCATGGGACCTTTTGAAGGAGGTCGCCGTTATCTTCCTTACCTCCATCATAGTTTGGTCTCAGGTCAAACAACAGGGAGGGAACACAGCCCCACCCATCACCAGAAAGTTGGATTAAAGATTTACTGAGCTTGGCCCCACCCATCAGAATAATATAAGGCTTTAGCCCAACATTAAAATATTGGAGTATGTATGTACATTTTAAATTTTTAATATAAATTTAAATTTTAAATTTTAATATAAAACGTTAATGTGTATATTTTTAATGATTGTCCATTTCAATGGACTCTCTAGCTTTGTGATATTATGTAAATTTAAGGTGTACAAGTGGCTTCCCGAGTGTAAAGAATCCTCCTGCCAATGCAGGAGATGCAGGAGATGGGTGTTCAACCGCTGGGTTGGGAAGATCCCTGGAGAAGGAATTGGAAACCCACTCCAATATTCTTTTTTTAAAAAATTTAGACAGCCAGACTTTATTTCTCATGATTCTGGAGCTTGGGAGTTCAAGATCAAGGTCCCACTCCAATATTTTTGCTTGGACAACCTCATGGATAGAGGAGCCTGACCATCTTCATCTTCCATGGAGGCCACAGTGGCCTACAACCAGGAAGGCTTCAGGCATGGAATGCAGCCAAAGGAACTCTAGAAAGTTCCATCCAACCCCTTCATTTATCACACAGAAGGCCTAGAGAGTTCTGTGACTTGTCCCTGGTAGTCTCTGAGTGACTGCTTTAAGTGGTCAGAACCAGGAGACCTGGTCAAAAGCAAGAAGATGCACCTGTCACCCAAAGATGCTCAGTTGAGGGTGGGGTGATTTGCTGGTCTACAAAGTCGATTTGTTGAAGGTTAGGTGGTGGATGGCCTCAGTATCATTTGGAAACAGTGTCTGGAATGTTCCAAGACTCTCCACTCATCTCTTAGTTGAGTTTTTCCTCTCAGAAGACTTTCTTCCCAAAGCTGGAACTACGCATCTCAGCATTACTACCAGAAAGGGGCCATCTCTCTTGGTTCTGATTGGTCTGATTTGGGGTTACACTTCCTCTTGTAGCTGGGGGAGGAGTGCTTGGGTATGTTTGAATTGTCAGCCTCCTTTAGAAATATGTAGTTTTCTGGGGAAGAAAAGTTCCCCCAGAGAAAGAGAAGAAGCATTTCCAGAAGAAGCAAGGGGTCCAGGCAGTAAAAATGCTAGGTATCCATGGTTTTAGGTAAGATGCTTTGGGTTGCAAGTAATAAATCCTAACAGTTAGGACAATTTGTTGATTCACATGACTTACAAAGATAGATCCTAGCTTCAGGAACATTTTGATTAGATTCAAGCTCCTTTTCTCTGTTATTTCATTTTGTTGGCTATTTCCTGCAGTGAGTGTTAGTTGCATCCTCCGGCTAGCTTCCAGGACAAAAAATATTCATGTTACCTACTGAAATCCTGAGAGTCATTCTGAATGGACTGGGTTAGGTCATCAGCAGTCTAGCCCTGACTTATTTCGCTGATGGAACACACTAGCTGGTTTTCCCTAGGTCCTTGGTCCATCTCTGGAGCTATGTTAGAACTGTCTTCCCTAGCAGGGAGAAGTGTAGATGGTAGGATAGCGGAGCAAGGAACAGGGGCCCAGTTTATTACTAAAAAAACAAAGATAGGTTAAAGAAATTACCCCAGATCACATATCTAGTAAGTGTTAGTTATAAGATTTGAGCTGAAGTCCATGTAATCCCCCGAGACCATATGTATTTGATTGGGATTCTCACAGGATGCTGTTTCTGTTGTCTGTTGCCTCATTACACACTGCCTCAACCAGTAGCTTAAAATAGTGACAAGGTGGGATTTCTCATTCTATTCTGCAGTCTGAGCTGAGCTCATCTGGGTGTTGATTTTGTTCCAGGAGGCGTGATCATCCAGGTCTGGTGCCTCCTATGGGGTGGGTGGAAGAGCTGGGTGCTATTAGGCATTTCTATCTCCATCGGGGCCTCAACAGTAGGCTAAACAGACTCCTTCATATGGTGGCCCAGGCCTCCAAGAATATGCATTCCTTCCCCAAAGCGTAGCCTCTGGTTACATCATCCTTGCCAGTTTTCACAGCACAAAACGAGTCACCTGGCCCAACCCAGCCTCATTATGGGAGGAACCTACACAACGCTGTGAATATCCAAAGGCTTAGGTTACTGGAGGCCACCCAGTGTAAGGACCACAGTGGGGTACTTCTGTCTGTTCTACCGAGGCAGAAACTATTCTGTCCCAAGATAAGGGGCAGAAGCCTCTTTTTTAAACGTTTCTATTCTTTGAAGGAAATTACCATCCGCAATCAATCCAACCAAAAACACAGCCTCCCCTTGGAGGCCCGGTCAGTGGGTTGTCAGAGGACCATTGCAAGGTGCAGCTGCGCCGCGGTCCTGCAGCAGGGTCTGCTGGCAGCTCTGAAGCTAATGGCATTTGCAGTTTCCATCGCATCCTGGCTTTCACAGTATAAATTTTCCCAGATGTGCACTTTGGAGTATGGAGTTTTATTTTTATTTGGTTTTATTTTTTAAACATGGGCTGAACTTTGAGTTGTTGGACTTTGTTTTCTTTTTTTCTTCCCCCGCCCCCTTAGGTTTTGTTTTGAGAGCTTCATATGTCTAAAGCCACGGGAGGATGCCATAGCGTTCATCATCTTTTCCAGACACCCAAAGCATATGTTTTACTTTTGGCATTCTGCTGGGACAAAAAGCAGAGGAAGGGAGGCCATTTGTCACCCACCCAGTGGCCTCCTATAAGGTTCTTGTATGTGGTTCAGCTAATAAATGTCTAATCTCTGCTTTCCCAAGGACCTGAATTTGTCTGCTTTGTACTGATTGTGGGCATTCCATTTCTTCTGTTGGTGAGTGAAGCAGCTTGAAAATTGGTATATTTTTCCTATAAGGGCTTCCCTGTGGCTCAGACAGTAAAGAATCTGTCTGCAATGTGGGAGGCCTGGGTTCAGTCCCTGGGTCCAGAAGATCCCCTGGAGAAGGGAATGGCAACCCACTCCAGTATTTTTGCCTGGAGAATCCCATGGACAGAGGAGCCTGGCTTTAAAATTGACATGCTTTTCCTATAAAGCTTATCTTCCTGATTCTATTTCTTTCCTTCTTCCCTTCTAATGTAAAACCAGTTTGAATATATTCAGGTTGCTAAATTGCAGGGTTAGGATTTGTCAAGTCCTATATTCTTATCAAGTCCATTTTTTGAGGGTGAGAATGTTTATTTTCTGTTTTCCTTCAAGGGACATGGCACAACAGTTTTCTTAATTCAACTCCACTTCTTTCCACATATGGATGCTGTTTAAAGCTTAGTATTTTATTATCTCCTCTCATTTCAAATATCTGAATTTTGCTCTTTTATCTCCTAGCTTGGCATTTTTTGGAGGAACTTTTTCTATTGATGTGTCCACCCCACTTTAGCTGTTTCTCTAACTCTGGTTTTACGGCTCATAAAGAAGAAACAATTTGAGAGTGTCACATTCCTGGGGACTCTCAGTGGTAAAATGTTTTGAAGTCAGATGATGGCTCCATCCAGTGAATTTCCAGACCATTTGCAAATAGTGAGTCGAATTTCCATCCTAGTCTAGAAAATCAAAATTGGGTATCAGTTTCCCTTTTTGAGATGCTGAAGCTTAAAGAATGCTGTTAGACTACCTATAGCTTTTGGAATCTGTGGGTGTACAGATGGATTACCTGAACGATCAGTAAAGCCTGAGCCTATATACTGCTGCCAGCCTCAGTTGTTTGCTGGTGTCTGGCTCAGTGCAACTGAGAACCATCAGAAGGGAGAAGATCATAGGCTGTGAGATTACTTAGGGTTTTCGTGCCACTTCTCTTAAACTTAAGGGTGTTCCGGCCACACAGAAGGTCAGATATGGGTTCTCCCAGGGCTGAAAGAAATCTGAGATATCATCTATTGTCATTTATTAAATGATCCTTTCCAGCTAAATAAGGCTGTTTCCTGGCTTAGGACAATTTTCATGGATGATTTCTGACTTTCGTTGCCTTTTTGAAATGTAAGCCAAATCCTATGTATTAGAGTTGATTAAGCCTCCATCTTGGCCTTTCCCTGTTAGGGCTCGTGGGAGGGCCTGGGCAGGCCCATTTTCATGGAGAATTTTATACCAGCCCCTCAGTGATCTGTGTGCCCCTCTTACAGTGTAGAGTTGTTGTCTTCCCAGCCCATATAGATTTAGGTGGAATCATCAGATTGACCATCCAGATTCTGGCCAATGGACTATGGGCAGAAGTGATGAAACCACTTCCAGATCTGGCCCCCAGCCTCTCCTGAGTGATCCCGTATGTGCATTCCCTCCTGGGGTGCATGCTGATGTCAGCTCCCAGGGCCAAGGGGATGGGAGCCATGTGTGCAAGAGCCTCTGCCAACTGGGTCCACAGTGGCTGTGTGAGCCGAGGTCTGACTGCTCTGCTCCCTGCCACACGCCCCGCCCCCACCACTAGTCTACCACTTGGCTTATGTAAGAAAAATTCAGCAATGCTTTTTGTTAAGCCTCTGAGGATTTGTAACACATTGGTTATGACAGAGTGTATTAGCTGAACTCATACTCAGGGAATTCCTTATTTTTCGTGGGCTGCTGGCCACCACTTCCATGTTGGGCACACCCATGATGAAAAGTCAGGAGACCTCTCCCTGGTCTCAGGTCTTCATTTCTTCTCAAGCTTGCCAAAGCTTGTGGATAGAAATGCTTAATTATCCTTGTGTTTCACTTCTGCTTCCCTGGAACCAAGGGCTGGTTCTTAGCAACCCAACCCAGATGAAACTGATCTGTGATGATGATTGCTATTCTCTGTGTTTTTGACAAACATTAATTAAGCCCCTGTTATCTGTCTAGAGAAATACTCAGACAGTAAAGAATCTGCCTACAGTCCACTGAGTCACAAAGAGTTGGACATGACTGAGCGGCCAACATACATAACATATATCTGTCTAGCTCTGGGCTGGGACTGAGAAAAATAGTAAAGAATATAGTTTTTCTTCTCAAATTGTATCAGTTAAGTAGAGAAGCAAGATATTCATATAGAAATCAACCAGAGGATAACATGCTGCCACATGTAAACAGAGTCTATAGGAATTCGGCAAAGGGAAAGATTTGTGTGGACTGTACTTGGTTGGAGAAGCAACCCGCAGAGCTAAGGATTCTACTTGGTCTAGAAGAGAGTCTGGGCACCAGGGTATAATGAGTGAGAATGGGCCCGACGTGAAGTCACATGTGCCCTGCTGAACACAAAAAGAACCCGTTCTTTTCTCTGTGGAGGAAGAGAATAAGGTTTGGTTGAGCAAAGCTGAGGATCTGAGGTGACTGGAGAAGGCTGGGGGGTGGGGAAAATGGTGTTTACATTCAGTTCTTCCTGGGCTCCTCCTGGTAGAGGGTCACAAGGTAGAGTTGGAAGAGCCTTGGGTTGCTTTCCCTTGTTCTAGGCCTTGAGCGGACATAACTGCTCTGAGGGGACCCTGTCCATAGGCCACACTCCTGTCATCCACCGTGTGCTGAAGTCAATTCAAATGGGTTTGAGAGGGTTGATGGACACCTTTTCACGAATTTTGCTTGCCAGTTGTTAAACGCATCTATTATGATTATGAATTAAACTGTGTAAGTCTTATACAAATTTACAATTTAACAAATTATATGAAAACAAAGTGAAAGCTCAAAGGCATCAACTGCCTAGTATTGGCTGTGTTTTTCTATTATCTGTGCTCTAGAGGTTCTTACAACTATTATAACTGTTCGGTGATCTCACGGGTTGAATTAACTCCCCACGTTCATATGTGAAGTGCTAATCTACCAGTCTCAGAATGTGACCTTATATGGAAATAGGGTTTTTGCAGACGTAACTAGTGAAGATGAGGTCATTAGGGTGGTCCATTCATCCGATACGCCTGATGTCCTTATAAAAAATGGAAGTTTGGACACAGACGTACATATGGAGAGAACACCATGTGAACATGGAGAGAAAGATCAGGGCGATGCTGCAGAAGCCAAGGAATGCCAGAGATGGCCAGGCAATCCCCGGAAGGTGGGAGGCAGGTCTGGAACTGGTTACCCATCACAGCCCTGGAAAAGAACCACTCTGCTGACCCCTTGATCTGAGGCTTCCAAGTCCCCACAACTCTGTGGTTGAAGGTACCCCATCTCTGGTGTCCTGGGAGGCAGCCCCAAGAAGCGAATCCAGGTGGAAACACTATATTGTGTAATGATGTGTTGTGTTCATCGCTCCCCAACTCCTCCCCCTGCCCGGCCCCCGGCACCCTGGCCGACTCTTGCAGCTCCTCCTTCTTTGAGATCCTGAAATCCACCAGAGTATGCTGATTTGTAAACAAACACCACAAATTAGGGTTTGATTCATCGTTTCCGTGTTTGTTTAGACAGAAGGTTGGCAAAAAGCAGCCTGTGGGCCAAACCCGGGCCCCCTCCTGTTTCTGTAAAAGTTTTTCTGGAACAGGGCTGTGCTCATTTGTTGACCTGTTTTCCGTGGCTGCTGTCACACTGGAGGGGCAAGTGTGGCTCACAAAGCTGGCAAAATTTATCACCTGTCCCTTTAGAGGAGAAGTCTGTTCACCTTTGGCCTGCACTTGAGAAAGCAATGCGGGCAATGTTAAAAACACAGATAAAACTTAAAAGCGTGCCCATGGGTAGCTGTTACATTGTTATAGCACCAAAAATTGAGAAAATATACTTGCAGTATTTGAAAACTATGATCTGATTCCACAGAGTGGTTGCTGTTGTTTGTCAGGGACAAATGAGTGAAGATCTGACATAGATCTTGGTAGTTTCATTGTCCTCTTGTTTATATAAATAAAAATGTGTCATATGTGTCAGAGCATATGTGTCAGAAGTATCCTTGTTTGTCAGTCGCCACCATAGGGTTGGCAATAGACATGAGCATTTGTGGAAAATCAGTGGAAGCATCTGTGAGAATCAGTCGACTATAGGGCATTTATTTATGTGTATTTATAATAAACCAATGCATGTATGAAGTAAAAGTTGCTCAGTCGTGTCCAACTCTTTGCAACCCCATGGATTGCAGTCCATGGAATTTTCCAGGCCAGAATACTGGAGTGAGTAGCCTTTCCCTTCTCCAGAGGATCTTCCCAACCCAGGAATCAAACCCAGGTTTCCCGCATTGCAGGCGGATTCTTTACCAGATGAGCCACAAGGGAAACCCAAGAATATGGAGTGGGTAGCCTATCCCTTCTCCAGTGGATCTTCGCAACCCAGGGATTGAACTGGGGTCTCCTGCATTGCTGGCAGATTCTTTGCCAACTTGTATGTGTGCACAATGCATGTATACCCAAGCACATACCTGTGTCCCCTGGAGAGCCTGTGGTTGAACAGCCTCCAGCTCACCATGCCCCCCATCTCCGTGCAGTACTCACAGTTGAGCAGAGGCCACCCAGCTTGTGGGTCTGTTGCCATATGACTTTGGCCTTGGCTAGGTTTCACTTCTGTGTAGGTTTGGCTTGTCGAGGAGAGCACTGCTGGTGGGAACAATTGTGGTAGAAAAGCTCAGGGGCACCAAGGAGCTCAGCTTGGCTAAAATCTGCTCTGGGAGAGGGAACAGCAAGTGCCAAGAGTTCTGGGGTGCAGTGGGCCTGCTGACGGAGGGCCTCAGAAGCATCTCCAAGTTCGGACGCGCCCCCAGCAGCAGCAGAAGTCCCTCTGCAAGGGAATGACGGTGAAAGAGCTAACTCCACAAGACAGGTCAGGGGACAATGTGAGGGACGACAGAAGACTAGCCAGAGACTACTGCAGTCTTCGCCTTAGAAAAAGCCTTGGAGCCTGATGGCTCGGCTCGAGGCCTGTGTTCTGGCATTTGGAAAGAAGACTTGCAGAATGTTAAGAAACAGGATCCTTGTTTGATTGTAGAAGTCTCAGTGGACCCCCAGAGCTTGCAAAACAGAAAAATAGAAAAGCAGTCTGAAAAGCTTTGCCAAATGACTGGCACATGCCTTTCTCCCATCCCTCTGTTGCTTTCTTGATATTTAGTAGAAAGGAAGAAGTAGTTTCTCAGTAACATTTTCTCCACCACAGACATGCATGGAGGATCTCATTTTAAAACAGATACTGTGCCTTTGCAGGAAGTTGGAAAGACTGGGGGGCTCCTTGGAGACTATCTGTGGGGATTCCCATCACATCTGGGATTCACCCCTCTCAGAGCCCTGTACCCTCTGCCCAGCGCTCCCTGACCTGTGAGGGCAGATGCAGAGGTTGTCCCCATGGTGTAGCAGAGACCCAGTAGCTGCCTGTGCCTTTGGGAACCTGTCACCACCCCCTCACCCTGACCCGGCAGTGACTTCAACCCGCATCTTCTCAGAGCCCCCTTCCCCGTCTGGAGCACGTGTCCCCTGCCTCTGCCTTCTGGGCCCCGGTTGACAGAAGGCAGGAAGGATTTAAGGAGATACGGTTTAATGTTCTGGCATGAAGCCCCCAGACCAGTTTGCTTCCAGCCTGCTGAGTGGGGTCCAGTCCTGGCTGGGCTTGTGCCTCTCTCCTGATGCAAGATGGGATCAGTCTCTCCCCCATGGCCCTGCCCAGTGCTCTAGACCCCTAAGAACTAGGCTTTGGGTTTGTTCTCGCCAGTCTCCCTGCGCCTGCAGAAATGGATTCCTGTCCTGGTCACTGGCCCCAGGCCTCCGTCACCTGCTGACAGATGGTCAGACAGCGGCCTAGCCGCATGTCTTCCCACATCTCCCAGTGTGTCCTGTTGCCAGATTGCCCCTCTCTCCCCTCTGAATGGGGCTTCAAGTGGGCAGTGGGCCTTCCAGGTGGCTCATTGGTAAAAGAACCTGCCTGCCAATGCAGGAGACCCAAGAGATGAGAGTTCAGTCCCTGGGTGGGGAAGGTCCCTGGGTGGGGAAGATCCCCAGGAGAAGGAACTGGCAACCTACTCCAGTATTCTTGCCTGGAGAATTCCAAGGACAAAGGAGCCTGGCAGGCTACAGTCCATGGAGTTGCAGAGAGTGGGACATGACTGAGCATGCATGCAATGATAAAAACAATGCAGTGGAAAAGAGAGTAACTGAAATCCACCAGACTGAGGCTCAGACGATTTGTCACAGAGTAGCTGTGTGGTCTTGGGCAAATTATTTAACCTCTCTGAGCCACAGTTTCTTAGTCTGTACAAAGGAGATAAGACAGCAATTTGTTCTTAGGAATAATACAGAGAATGTAGGTGGAGAGTCTGTCATTTAATGGACATAAACTTGGGCAAACTCTGAGAGTTGATAAGGGACAGGAAAGAATGGTGTGCTGCAATCTGCGGGGCTGCGAAGAGTTGGACTTGACTGAGCGACTGAACAATAACAACAATTTAAGATCCACCCATCCAGAGGACATTCAAATGCAGATTCTGGTTCAGTCTCTCTGGGGCTGGGTCTGAGCCTCTGTCTGAGTTTCTGAGCTTCTCCCAGCTGGTGCTGACACGGCTGGGCCCCAGACCATGCTTTGAATTGCCGGACATGACCTTGACTCTCTTCTGAGCATTGGCAGCCTCTAACACCTGCCGTATCCCAGAAGGAGGCCCTCTCTTCAGGCCAGAGACCCCTGGTCTGCCCTCCCACCTCTCCGTCCTGCCCTGACAGGTCTGTTTCCACCTTTCATAACCCAGGGGACCAGCAACAGGGAGGAACTCTTTGCAGAGGAAGAAAAGAAACGTGGCTATTTGGTGGTGAATTTAAAAGAGGGGAATTGGGGCTTCCCTGGTGGCTCAGTGCAAGGGAAGGGCCTCCTTGATTCTCAGGTAAAGAATCTACCTGCAGGAGACAAGGGTTCAATGCCTGGTCCAGGAAGATCCCACATGCCGCAGAGCAACTAAGCCCGTGCCCCACAACTACTGAGCCTGTGCTCTAGAGCCCAGGACCCACAACTACTGAAGCACCCCACTCCCCGCTCCCCCCGAGCCTGTGATCCCCAGCGAGAGAAAATGAAGAAAGTGCAAGTGTTAGTTGCTCAGTCGTGTCTGACTCTTTGCAACCCCATGGACTGTAGCCTACCAGGCTCCTCTGTCCATGGGAATTCTCCAGGCAAGAATACCGGAGTGAGTTGCCATGCCCTCCTCCAGGGGATCTTCCCGACCTAGGGATCAAACCCAGGTCTCCAGCATTGCAGGCAGATTCTTTACTGTCTGAGCCCGGGCAAGAGAAGTCACTGCAGTGAGAAGCTCTCACACCACATCTAGAGAGTGGCCCCCGCTCACTGCAACTAGAGAAAGCCCTCTCGCAGCAATGAAGACCCAGGACAGCCAAAAATAACTGATTAAATAAAATTATAAAAATAAAAAATGAAATGGGTATAATGAAAGGGACAGACATGGAAACAGGTATTTTGCAGAAGTACATGTGTAAGGGCCGCTACATCTATTTAGAATGTCTTATAACAGTTTTTTTGTTTTTTGTTTTTTAATTTATGAGTAATGAGCCCTAGAGAGCTGGGTGCTGGGGAAAAAAAAAAAATTGCAGGGAGGTCAAGGCTCTGTCCCTGAGCTGATATAAAGTAAGGAAATTCACAGGAAGGAAGGCAAAAAACAATGAGGATGCGTGTGCGGATTTGTAATCTAATTGGTTTTTATTCCGAGAAATGCCCCTTTTCTTCTCCTTTATTTTTTCCCCCTTGCTGAGCAGTTTTGTGTGAGACATTTGGACACGTGCGTCTCCTTGATCCAGACCAAAATCCCCCTCCTTCCCCAAGGCCCAGCTCACATCGCACATCCTCCACGTAGGCTGGAGTTAGCCCACTGATTCCTGGGTCCCTGGGGTTTCTCCCCGCCATCCAGCCAGGGTGTGAGGCCCTGTCCCGGCGGAGGACTGGCAGTGGCTGCCTGGCTCACCCACCAGCTCACACCTGGGACTCCAGTGCTGCCAGGCTTTTCTGTGACAGTGACTCGGCTACCAAAACCCACGCACCTCCACAGCTGACCTGGTCACCCTAGGTGGGCTCTGTCTCCTTGAAGGAAGCCTCATGAATGAAGAGCCTCTGTGATTTCCTCTCCATTCAGCCTCCCTGAGGCTCTGGTTTAGAGGTGGCGGGACAGAGGATGGGGGATTACGCGTCTCCCATCTCCCCACACTTCCCTGGTGGCTCAGACGGTAAAGAATCTACCTTCAGTGCAGGAGATCTGGATTCAACTCCTGGGTCTGGAAGATCCCCTGGAGGAGGGCATGGCAACCCATTCTAGTATTCTTGCCTGGAGAATCCCATGGATGGAGGAGCCTGGCGGGCTAGAGTCCATTGGGTCGCAAAGAGTCAGACACGACTGAGCAACTAACATTTTCCCCTTTATTTCCCCACTCCAGGGTCACACCTTGCCAGGACAGTAACAGAGCTTTTTTTTTTTTTAATTTATTTTTTTTTTAATTGAAGGACAATTGCTTTACAGAGTTTTGTTGTTTTCTGTCAAACCTCAACATGAATCAGCCATAGGCATACATATATCCCCTTTGGAACCTCCCTCCCATCTGCCTCCCCATCCCACTCCTCATCGTATACTAATGCATATATACGGAATCTAGAAAAATGGTACTGAAGAATTTATTTGCAGGCAGCACTGGTGACAGAGCTTTGGGACTGATTTTCAGTTCATCTTCTCCGTCTCTGGTTGCTGGCAGTGTCCAAGGGGAGCTGCACTGGGAGAGTTTATTTCTAGTTCTCTGTATGAGCCTCTTTTGCCCTGAGAGAGCCTTCATCCAAGGATGGGTGGTTGGCGTCCCTAAGGACAGTTTGTCCTTCTCCTGAGGCGTCTCAGTGGCTCTTACCGGCCGGGCGGCTCTCCTGCCCTCAGCCTAGCTCTGCCTGTTGGAAACTCCCTCGGTTACAGCAGCTTCCTCCCGCTCCACATCCTGAAGCGCGTCAGTCTCCTCTCCTGAACGCCTGTTACCATGGGTCCCCTCTGCTTTCTCGCCTCCTGCTACATGTTGTTGTTGTTCAGTCGCTCAGTCGTGTTTGACTCTTTGTAACCCCGGGGACTGCAGCACGCCAGGCCTCCCTGTCCATCACCATCTTTCAGAGTTCGCCTAAATTCAGGTCCATTGAATCAGTAATGTCATCCAACCATCTCATCCTCTGATACCCTCTTTTCCTTCTGCCTTCAATCTTTCCCAGCATCAGGGTCTTTTCCAATGAGTCAGCTCTCGCATCAGGTGGCCAAAGTATTGGAGCTTCCGCTTCAGTATCAGTTCTTCTAATGAGTAGTCAGGGTTGATTTCCTTTAGGGTTGACTGGTTTGATCTCCTTGCTGTCCAAGGGACTCTCAAGAGTCTTTTCCAGCACCGCAGTTTGAAAGCATCAATTCTTTGATGTTCTGTCTTCTTTATAGTCCAACTCACACATTCGTACATGACTACTGGAAAGACCATAGCCTCGACTATAGGGACCTTTGTCAGCAAAGTGATGTCTTTGCTTTTTAATGCATTCATATAGATGTATGATTTTGAAGACTAGGACGGATTGTCCACGGGGGCAAGAGCCATGGCTGATCTATCTTTATGTCATTTTCATCAATGGTGTTTGAAAATACAGACTCAGTGGGTGACTGGAAAATTGGTAGTGGTAAGGAATCCACCTGCCAATGCAGGAGAAGCAGGAGACACGTGTTCGATCCTTGGGTAGGGAAGATGCCCTGGAGGAGGAAATGGCAACCCCCTCCAGTATGCTTTCCTGGAGAATCCCATGGACAGAGGAGCCTGGAAGGCTACAGTCCATGGGATCAGAAAGAGCCGGACACAACTGAGCAACTGAGCACACACGTGTCTATTAAGCCCACTTCACTTCTGTCTGGAACTGATACTCTTGTGCTTCTGTGTCCTGTCTCAGCTAGTATGGGCTCTTGAGTCTTTTTCCGCAGTTGTGAGGAGCAGATATACCCCACTTGCTCTACCACATAGATCCTAAGAAGAACATCACTAGGCCGTTTTAAAGTCGAAAGCCAAACAGTATCATATTTGGAAGCACAAGATTTTTTTGGCAAATGCCGAGACTAGAAAAGTAAGCTGAAATGCCAAACGCTTGTGTTAAAATCCTTTAAACGTTCTAATGAATATTTTTTATTTTTCTGACTTTGGAAACAATCCTCTGCAGAGCTAAGCACCTCCTCTGATCCTGGCAGCGGACTCAGGCTCCTGCGGCCTTTGAATGTGGTGAGTCTGGGAGCTGCTCTGGTCCTGGTCGTTGGCAGCAGGGGGAGAGGGGGCCGGGGGCTTGAAGTATGGGCCTCTTTCAGGGCAGTGAGAAAAAGCATCGACCATTGGCAGAAAAGCAAAGGAGGTTGGGGAGGGAGGACAGTATGGACCAGAAACGCAGCATCTCTTTAGCTCACTGCTTCCTCCTCCATCTCTGTACCCCTCCACCCCACCCCCAAGGCCAGCCTCCCACACAGCATCATCACCAGGGGTGGGTCGGAATTTGCTTTAACTGCTAAGACCCCAGCTCCAGTGTGACCGTAAATCATGAGGCTGAGGGTGCAGCCCTGGAACGGAGTGAGATTACCCTGTGATGTGACCCTGCCAGGCAGACCGACTGGGGAGCCGTCTCTGCAACCTCTGCCGGGGACACTGACGTTGTCCTGAGATCTGTCAGCTGCAAAGGATTCATATTGCGTCACGGTTTCCACGTTGTCTTGGTGATGCCTGGAGCCCCCATCTCAGGACAGCTGACTGACCTTCTGGGGAAAAGAGTGGCTTTTCCCAGCCCCCAGTTCCTCCCCATCCTGGCCAACTTTGCTTCTCTGGGTGGGGTTTAGGCGGCAGTTTGACCTGGTGGCTGTTTGCTCCCAAGTGGCCTTTCTGTCACAGTGCTTCCTTCCTTGGTCTTCCCCCAGTGCCTCTCAGGCTCTCATTTTCCTTTTTTTAAATAGATAGTAATAGTGAACTTAAAAAAAAATAGCTTGGCTGTGCTGGATCGTCAGTGCTCACACGGGCTTTCTCTGGTTGCGGCGAGTTAGGGCTACTCTAGTTGCAGTGCCCAGGCTTCTGGCTGCCGTGGTTTCTCATGTTGTGGAGCACGGACTCAGCTGCTCCACAGCATGTGGGATCTTCCCGGACCAGGGATTGAACCCATGTCCCCTGCCTTTCAAGGCGGATTCCCATCCACTGGACTACCAGGGAAGCTCCCAGACCCTCACTGTAAATGAGTCTCTAGTCCTCTGCCTGCGGTCCAAGTGTCTCTGGGTAGAACTACCTCTTGGATCAGCTGAACCAGTTGCCACGTCTCCCAGTGTGGGTTTTTGCTAGATTTTCCTTTTTTGGGGTGGATATATGCTGATCTTCCCTGTAGCTCACATGGTAACGAATCTGCCTGCAATGCAGGAGACCTGTGTTCGATCCTTGGGTCAGGAAGGTCCTCTGGAGAAGGGAAAGGCAATTCACTCCAGTGTTCTTGCCTGGAGAATCCCATGGATAGAGGAGCCTGGCCGGCTACAGTTCGTGGGGTCACAAAGAGTCGGACACAACTGAGCAACTAGCACTGCTACTGGGGTGGATATATGTGTAAGCGTGGTTGTTGTTTAAATTTTTGGACTCCAGAATAGTTAATTAACATGCTGTCTACACTCCTCCCCAAAAGGAAAAGAATTTTCTTCTTTTAAGTTTGCTCCCTCTTCTTGGCCAAGCAACCCATTTAACCAAGTTTAAATGCATCTGTTTTGCAAGGAATAGAGACATAGAGGCAATTTGCTGGTAGTAACTGAAGAGATCGGCTCCTTTCATGGGCTCCCCCAGCGTCATCCTGGGCTCTTCGGTTCCCACCGCCGGCATGTGGATTATTTCTCATCTGGAGTTTTGTAGTCATGCTGGTTTCAGATCAGGGGACTGGGTTCCACGGTTATATGACGAGTGCCTTCTTGGCATTTCAGCTGGCTTATAGCCTAATAGATCAAGTGCCTACTATGCTCAGCGCTCTGTACTGAGAACAGAAAGATGAATGACATCTGTGGTTGAGAGACTCACAGGGAGGGAGGAAGTTACGTAAACTGGGTTTGTCCTGTAAGGTGATAGGGGCAGGCGCGCCTGTGTCTATTTGTAATGTGAATGTTTCCAGGCTTTGCTGGCCTGTGGGCACAGATGAGGTCAAATTCACTGTCAGAACTCGAATTTCCCTAGCCTCTGCCCCCTCTCCCACAGCACTGACCCTCAGCCAGTTGTGTCCGTGAATCCCTGGCATCTCTCTCAGGCTCTGTGGCTCGGCCCCTGGGGCGGTCTCTGCTCCCACCCTGCTTTTGGACCTGGCCTTTTCTGCCGCCAGCATTCTGCTGAAGGGTCTGCCTGCCAACGCTCCCCGGGCTCCGGAGGATGGGCGCCACCTTCCCCGCCACTTGGTGTCCAAGGCTCAGAAGCAGAGAGCGTCACTCTCTATTTTGGGGTTCCATTTTGTTACCTGGGCAGGAAGCAGCATGACTGTGCTTCTGTGTGTCACACGGTCCTTTGGCTCTGCCCACCGCATCTCTTCCTGCAGAACTTGGGTATAAATCCATGGGGCCTGGTTCATGGCCAAAGCCTCTGATAAAGACAAGGAGTACTTCCTCGCTGACATCATCACCCTTGCATAACTGCAGAAATTAACTCCCCTGTCTGTAAGAATCACCTCCTTAAACAGACTGGCCACTGGGCCTCAGTTCCCAGACATGGCCAGGCCAAATTCCTCTTGAGTATGTCCTTTCCTCCTCTTTATTTGGGTCCCTTGTGACCTCCCAGAGATCACTGAAACTCTGAAACAGCTGTCAGAGATTCCTACCTGGATTCACTGCCTTCAGTCTCTACCCTCCCCATCCTGAACCCAGAGTTACTTCAATAAATGGCCCTGCTTGGATGGGGTCCTGACAGAATCAGCTTTCTTCTACAAGATTCCTCTTGCCAGTGAGAGCAAGGTTCCAGGGTATCATTAAAATCACATTGCTGGTTATTGGTCTATTAAATATTTTTACAAATACAGTTTTTATTTTACCCATTTTCAAACAGAATTTGAAAAGTTCCATTCATCTTTCTAATTAGTCCCAGCCCATCCGTATCGAGGGGAATGGCCATTTAGAATCAACATCTTTATTTATTCCACCTGGACATCTATGAAACTGGCAAGGATTAGAATGCTTATGGAGAAGTTGAGCCTTACCAAATTTCAAAAAGAAAGACTGGAATTAGGCCAACCATAACTTTATTCACTGTGGGGAGGCCTCTATCTGAAATGGATTTTCTAGAGAATGCTACCCTGCTCTGAAGTATCATGTATACATATTGATGAAAACCACTGGATGAACAGAGTGGTGGAAACAGAACGTCAGGGTATTAATTAGGCACCTTATGAATCAGATCACGATATGAGAAATCGGGACACTGAGACTTCCTCAAAGAGCTGGCTCTTAACATTGACCAGAGCCAAAAACTACAATCAGAACATTTGAAAAATGTTTTG
Organism: Bos mutus; assembly: GCF_027580195.1. Taxonomy (NCBI): domain Eukaryota; kingdom Metazoa; phylum Chordata; class Mammalia; order Artiodactyla; family Bovidae; genus Bos; species Bos mutus. The sequence goes on along the minus strand of NC_091639.1, from coordinate 10,416,010 downwards.
CTAAGACCAGAAAAGAGCCATAAGGACTTACGCATTATGCTTATGCATTAAATTATCACTTAGGAAGATTCTATCACAATGCCTACAGTTTAGATTTTTCTTGCTGTGTTCATTTTGAAGGGAAGAATGAACTTCAGGAAGCTCTTTTTTAGTCTGCGTTCCACAAGATAGATATGGCTTTCCAGGTGGCGCTAGTGGTAAAGAATCCACCAGGCAATGCAGGAGACACAAAAGACACAGATTTGATCCCTGGGTTGGGAAGATCTGCTGGAATAGGAAATGGCACCCTACTCCAGTATTCCTGCCTGGAGAATCTCACGGACAGAGGAGTCTGGTGGGCTACGGTCCATAGGGTCACAGAGTCAGACACAGCTGAAGGGGCTTAGCATGCACACATGATCTGAACTCCATCACCAAGGAGATTACGCAAAGAAGTAAGTCAGGATCTGGGTAAGGGAGGCAGGCACCCCCATCTTTATCATCAGACAAAGAAAATGTCATCATTTTATCCCTACAGTATTTGTTGTAAGGTCAAGGCTGATTGTAGAAAGAGACCCAGGCAGGGAAATCTCCACCAAGGGAAAACACATTGCCCTCGTGTCTGAAGGATGGGCAGGTGTTAGACAGCAAGCAATTCTCGGTGGGAATGAGTGAAATGGGGTAGACATGAGATGGTGGAGTCCAGGCCCTGTGTCTTGGAGAAGGGATGTGTTCGGAATAGGAGATGTTTCTAGGAGGGTAGGGCTTTATTACTAGGGCTATGAGAACCAGGGAATGAAGCTTAGATTAAACCCTGCAGGAAGATGGATGCCATGGAAACAATAATGAGATATACTTGGAGAGGAAACCCCAGGTTCGGGGGTGTCATAATTTGAGGGTTAGGTGAATGTGGTCTTGGTGGGAAGGACTAGACAAAGGACAATTTACAGAGAAAAAGTGCTGAGACTTGGAGATAGATGGTCATGGGGAGGGAAGGGAAGTGATGGTAAGCACGACAGCAGGGTCGGGGCCCCTGGAGCCCCGGGTACCAAAAATGCGAGGAGGACCTGGGCCAGAGGGAAGCTTATGAGTTTTGCTTTGGCTGTTTGAGTTTAAGAAAATGATGAGAAACCTAAGTGGAACTTAACAGCAGGCTGCCTCCCGAAGTCCTGGAAACATGTCTGCTTGGAGGTGATGACTGAACCTGTGACCTTGGGAAAATGTCCTGTTAGAGAGAGTGAGGAAAAAAGAGCAGGAGTCCAAGTCAGGGATGGAGCCTGGACATAGAAGAGGAGCCTACGAAGGAAACCAATGTTTCCAGCCAACACTCATCCTGCGTGATGGCTTGCTGCCTGCTGCCGGGTAGAAGGGTCGGGTGGTGGGGGTGAGGGGCTTAGGGAGGAGAGAGAAACACGGTATCCCACCTACAGCACAGTGGCGACCCCAGCTTGCCTTGGAGACAGGTAATGCAGGACTGGAAGCCAAAGAGACGAAGGTGATTCGCTGCATTATTTGACTCACCCATTTGGGTGTCTAGTTCAAGGCCTGACTGTATACATGGGGCCCTCACTCAGGCTCATTGTCCATATTATCAATTGCCTAAGCAGTGATTAGAGGAGGACTCTGTATTTAGGGTTGCCAGATCTAGCAAATAAAAAATACAGGATGGCCAGTTATGTTTGAATTTCAGATAAACAATGGGAAAAGTGCTAAAAAAAAAAAAGTGCTGTAAAGACCAATTTTTAGCAGCTGAACAGCTCAGTTAGTTCAGGGTCATGGGGATGCATTTAGAAGAACTGGATATTACCTCATCGTGGAAGGCTCCGTACAGGATGCTGACCTTTAGAAAACCCCAAGTCCAGCGTAACACAATGATTTTATTTATAGACCGACAAGGATCTCAGACAAAAGTGATGCGTAGGGAGAAATGCAAAGAAGGAAGGGGCAAGCCATAGAAAGCTGAGACTGAACTGAAAAGGAAACCCCCGGCCAAATCTGAGACACATGAAGCTTTTGTCAGTTCCTGTGATTAGCAGGAAGTCGAGATGACTCACAGCGTCCAGTCACCCTTGCTCCATGCTCCCATTTATCCCTTTCCAGGGTTCTACAGCTCTGATTTATGTAGAGAATCACATGATTGGTCAAAGAATGGCTGTGGCCTGTTTTTCATATTAACAATTTTCAAAAGCATAAAATGGTTTAACATCTCAATATCTAAAGTGGATGGGGTCACCCCAGAGTAGTCTTGCCTCGGAGTCTGGTGCCATGTGGTGGAAGGGCACCCAGGGTGACCTTGACCTTTGAAAGGCTTCTTCATGTCTCCCTGGGAAAACCTGGCTGGGATGGGAGGTGGCAAGTCTTGACCTCCAAGTCTCGCCATGCATCACTTATTGAAACAAAATGTCCTCAGCTGAGGGCTCCCAGGTGGCGCTGGTGGTAAAGAACCTGCCTGCCAGTGCAAGAGACATAAGAGACGTGGGTTCGATCCCTGGGTCGGGAAGATACCCTGGAGGAGGGCATGACATCCCACTCCAGTATACTTGCCTGGAAAATACCATGGACGGAAGTGCCTGGCAGGCTACAGTCCATGGGGTCGCAAAGAGTTGGACACGACTGAAGCAACTTAACACGTACATCCACAGCTGAATATTCAAGAGCAGGTTAAGTTTCTTTAGTTTTTCCATCTAGCAGCCTTGTTAGATCTTAAGGCAGGGTGGAGAAAGAGACAGAGAGAGAGAGATCTCCCAACAAAATAGGGATAAGACTAGCAAGGGAAATTCTACTTTGCTTTCTTCTTTTTTCTCTCTTAACTGCCACTTACTGGGGTTATTGCTTTCTTAGATGGGCCTCCACTTCACTCTTACCACAAACTATTATGATTTAAAAATTAAAGTGAGATATCCTGGTTCTTCCATTTCCTTTTAATAGGATGATCTATGATAATCAATAAAGGAAGTGCAGGGAAGATAACGAATGTATGGTCCTGTTTGAGAGTATTGAATTAAGTGATATGTGTGCAAGGTTGAAAGATGAGATCATTTAGAAATGAGTTCTTTTTTAAAAAAAGTCTTCAGTCATTATCACTTGCATTTAGAAAACCAATTTAAAAAAAATCAATCTGAACTGGATTTTTTTTTCCCCCTTAAATCTTTATCACTCCTTAGGTGACAGGATGCTATGGAGATAAAACTTGGAATTGACTTTTAAAAGGAAAACAAAAGGAAAGTATAATCTGTTGGTTAAATTTATCGGAAAAAAAACCATGAAAAATCCTGTTATTCACCTGGCCTGGTGTGTAGGTTTATATGTTTTCTCTTTTCTTTGCACCTGAAATTTGTCTAATGGTTAGAAATGCTTAATGATGACAAGTTCTGGTGAAATACCACAGGTGAATACAGAGAGAATTTTGCCTGTGTGTAAGGGGCTTTCCTGGGAGATGATGTATTTTGTGATCCAACACTTCATCACTTAGGCTGCAGATCTGATTTCTTTTGAAAACAAGCCCTAAGTCTGGAACTTTCCATGTTTAGAGTCCATAGCACTCTCAAGAAAGCCTAGAAGATGTAGCTGAGTGAAAACAATACTCATTATGAATGGTTACTGCTGTTCTTTCTCACCAGGAAGGCTGGGGACGTCAAGGATCAAATGACCTTTTTATGCAGTGGTGATGTTTCTCTGTGTCTCAGCCTTTTCATGAGAAGGACTGTGACTGCACAAGCTTTTGTGGAAAACATTGGCAGCGTCATAATTGGCATCCAGTCATCTCAGAAGTCTTTACGTAACTTCCCGCAGTCACGCCAGAGGGCGTGGGGATGGACCTGCAGCTAACTTTGGACAGGGCAAGGGGTTTAGGTTCATATCCCTGAGTATGGTCCCTGCGTCTCCTTTCCCCATCGTTTACTGCATCCTCCCAAAGAAAGTGCCTTCTGTGTCACATTAGACCTAACTCAGATATGCACACGGAATGATGCAGAGATGTCACCGCGAATCTCAGAGATGGATGCTTCAGAGACGAGCACGTGATTACTTCCTTCAGGTATCCATCTGTCCCCAAAGTGTTCCGGGCCTTGCAGTACCAGAAGTCCTTTGTTTTTATAATTTAAGTGTGCTAAGTGGCATATTAAAAAGCAGAGATATTATTTTGCCAACAAAGGTCTGTCTAATCAAGGCTATGGTTTTTCCAGTAGTCATGTATGGATGTGAGAGTTGGACTGTGAAGAAAGCTGAGCGCCGAAGAATTGATGCTTTTGAACTGTGGTGTTGGAGAAGACTCTTGAGAGTCCCTTGAACTGCAAGGAGATCCAACCAGTCCGTCGTAAAGGAGACCAGTCGTGGGTGTTCATTGGAAGGACTGATGCTGAGGCTGAAACTCTAATACTTTGGCCACCTCATGCGAAGAGCTGACTCATTGGAAAAGACCCTGGTGCTGGGAGGGATTGGGGGCAGGAGGAGAAGGGGATGACAGAGGATGAGATGGCTGGATGGCATCAGTGACTCGATGGACGTGAGTCTGAGTGAACTCCGGGAGTTGGTGATGGACAGGGAGGCCTGGCGTGCTGTGATTCATGGGGTCGCAAAGAGTCGGACACGACTGAGTGACTGAACTGAACTGAACTGAAGTGGTGGCAAAAAGGAAGAGCTTCTCCCCATATTCATTTTCCTAGGTGGACTTAACTGTGAGGCTCCCCAGGGTTTTACATCAGTGCTTGGTTCAATCCTAAAAGAAGTTGCGTCAGGTGTGGCAATTCTGCCTTCTTTGTTCCTATTCTCTCTGGAGAATTAAGTATTAATAAGGGGCTCCCTGGAGGAAGTTTGGGCAACCCATACTAGAAAACAAATTGAAATGTAAAATTCTTGGAATGGTGTAGGTACGATACCATAGTCACTGCTGGTATACCAACAATTTCAGAAGAAAATCAAGAAAAATGTGTGCCTGACATCCCCATTTTTCCTTCACTCATGAACTCTTTGCTTTAAAATAGCAACCCAAACCACAGTTTCATTAGTGAGTAGATTATGATCTTTTCAGGGGACACAAAGAAATTAAGAGGATGTGGAAAGGAAAGAACGGTTGTTACTCTGACCATTGCCTCTGATTGTAGGCAGCTGCCTTTCACCCACCACTGTCACCTCTGAGCTGGGAATTAAGAGAAGGTGACCCTCCATGGGCACTTCAACAGACACAGGGCTGTTTTGGCTGTTTGGCTAGTTGGGATGGTAACATTTGTCTGGTTCACCTAATTGGGCTAAAAGCCTGTGAGAGACAAAAGTGAAACTTTAAAGTTTAGCAACATCTGGGACTTGCCTGGCAGACCAGCAGCGCAGACTCTGAGCTTTCATTGCAGAGGGCATGTGTTGGAACTAAGATCCCACAAGCCGTGAGTCCAGATAAATAAATAAATCTGGGTAATAAAGCCTATCCTCTACATTAATGTAAATAAGTAAGTAAAATAAAAGTTTAGGAACACCTAAGGGTATCAAATTTTGTCTTTGCCTTCATATTCTTCTCCCAAACACGTGCCATCTCTATAGAATCTCATCTGAAAATTTTCAGCTTGCAGGGGAAAAAAAAAAAAAACAACCCTCCAAGATCTACTGTATTTTATTGATTTGTACCTGGTCTTGTTCCAAAATTGTTGTTAGATGCACATTTGAGTAACTGTGCAACTGACTGCTGTGTTACTTACTCTAAATCTTTTTTTTACTGCAATTTCACTGATGACCTTGGCCTAGCCAAAGATGAGTGAAAATGAATCCAAGTTCTTACTACTAAGCAAAGAGCCTCCAAGCAAGGACCGTGGACTGGAGTGTTATCTTCATAACCATAGGAAGTCCATTACAAGCTGATGTCAAATGAGGCAATTGTGTGCTAACTAGAGAAGATCACTAATGCTGTCCAAAGGAGTTAGACTTCCTTGCTGTGTTATTTATTGGTGAATATTGGGGAAATAGACATGACAAGAGAAAAAAATGGATGTGAAGCCAATCACACGGCTGGTGTGAGTGAGTGAGTCAAAGTCGCTCATCGAGTCTGACTCTTTGTGACCCCATGGACTATAGCCTACCAGGCTCCTTTGTTCGTAGATTTTTCCAGGCAAGAATACTGGAGTGGGTTGCCATTTCCTTCTCCACTCATGACCAGTGCATTTGGCCAGTTGGAGCCAGCCCACCTCCAGCTATCCCAGGACTCGAGAATGATATAAGGAATGGGCAATTCCACAACTGCACCCACTCATCAGGGCTCTGCCAGGTGGTTCTTTGGGGATGACCCTAACTGCAGATCACACCAAAATGTTCTAGTCCTGATGGCCCATTTTCTAGGTGGTATCCACAAAGATGGCTGCGATTCATGACTACAAAGGCTATGTGAATAGCAGGGAAGTTTAAGGCTGGGTGGTGCGCTTTTTAAAAAATACTATGACTCAACTTCCCTTTTCCATACTTATTTCATTTTCCTTTCCTATCCAATCTCTCTCACAAACATTGCTTTGGTTTGCAGGAGAGGACTATTTTGGAATTTTCCTGCTCTGCCTTATATTTCTATTTAGTCATTTCTGCCTAAAAGATTTTTTTTTATTTTTTTTTTGAAGAATACAGAGTGAAGAAGCAATAACTGGTCAAGAAGAAATATCACAGAAACATAAAGATCCCCAATAGTTTGTTCTTTTTTAAACTACTTTTAAGAAACAAATTATTTTTATTTATTTGTTTTTTGGCTGCGCTGGATCTTCATCGCTGTGCATGGGTTTTCTCTAGCAGCAGTGAGGGGGGCTATTCTCTGGTTGTGGTACTTGGGCTTCTCTTGTTGCGGAGCCCAAGCTCTAGGCCCGAGGGCTTCAGGAGCTATGGCACAGGGGCTTAGTCGCTCTGAAGTGTGTAGGCTCTTCCCGGACCAGGGATTGAACCGGTGTCCCCTGCATTGGCAGGCAGACTCTTAACTACAGGGGAAGTCCTGTGTGCTCTAAGAATTCCCCACAGAGCTACAGTGTCATGAATCGACAGAGGGCACCTAAGTGTCCTTAGTGGTTTCCGTCATTGGCCAGCCTTGGTGGTCATCGTCTTTCTTTCTCCAGAATGCCGGACTCATTTGCCAGTCTCATTCCTGGTGACGTGCATGCTGGAAAAAGCGGTTGAGTATTAGTCCCAGCTGGGGTGGAGGGCCAGCGCCCCTCAGGCGGCGGTTATTGACAGTACAAGGGACACCACTGAACTAACATGAACAAGGTCCGTGGAAGCATCCCAGGAAGGGGCCAGCTGACAGATGGTAAAGTAGACTCAGGGCCCCACTTTCCACAGGGGCCTCCAAATAGCCCAAAGCGCCGTGCCCAGGGCGTGGCACACATCACCTTGTGTTAGCCTTCATGTCTGTCTGCCTGGCAGTCACTTTTGACTGTGACTTTTCTTTCCCCCTGGCTTTTGCAGGAAGCAGTTCAGTTTTTAGAAAAACACAGGAAAATCACCATACACTGGGCTTCAACTAGCCTTTTGCTTTTTCTCGATTCTCTCTGTTCTTGCCCACAAGTCACACATCTCGGGTCTGAATCCAGGGTGGTGAATGTATTTTGCAGGAGTTTCTGTGTATCTAGGGTACAGCCCTTCTTTCATCCTTCTTCAGCTTTCCTTTCATCATTATTCGCTTTCTCTTCGGCCTGCTTCACATCCATGAGAGTGACTCAGCTGACAGGGTTGGACTCCTGAAGTAAGAAGTTGCATTTCTCCCTTCTCCTCTTAGATGTGTGGAAGTCTGGACAAAGTAGATCACAGTGCGTCCCGTACATACGAATGAGTTCTGTTTCGAAAGGGCGTTCATTAAGTCCAATTTGTTCAAAAGTCCAGTAAAGTTAGCCTGGGCACCCAACTGACACAATCGGCTATACAGTACTGTATGGTAATAGATTTATAATACTTTCCATACAAATAATACGTAACAAACACAAAAGATAAATAAAACTGTGTGATCTTACAGAACAGGACCTTGAAAAGTACAGTAGCACAGTACAATAGCCGGCATAGAGGGACATGTTTACATCTTTGAAATTTTGCAACTGAAAGGTTCATAGGTAGAGGACTCACTGTGTTGAGGAAGTGAAGAGTGAGAGTCTCCCACATCTTTCTTCCCGGAGAGGTATCTTTAGAGGAGGCAGGTCTGTTGTGTTTTAATTGGTATCTTTCTTTATACGTGTGTAAGAAAACATATTTTGCTACTATTTTTCACCATATGAACAGGTGGTCTTGCTGTGCAGGCACTTCCTCAAATCTTTAGTTGTTGATTACACTTGAAAATGTCTTCGTTTTCATGCGTAATAGAGGCAGACAGAGTGGCAGTACTTGTAAGATGGGATGGCAAGAGAAAACCGAGACGTTCTGGGAGAAAAAAATGGTTGGTGTGCTGAGCGCTTGGGGGAAGGGAGAAGAGAGTGAAGGCCCAGAAGTGGTTCTGAGCCGGATCTGGAAGGGCTTCAAGCCAGCAAAGAGCATGGGCTTTTTCTTGAAGGATCAAGGAGAACCCCCAGTAGATTTTCAGCAGGGACTGGGTTCACATTTGAGGAGAGTTGTGGCAGTGGTGTGAAGGGTGGCCATAAGGGGCACAAACGGCAGGCAAAGAGTCCAGTCAGGAGGCTATTGAAGAAATTTACAGAAGAAGTTCTGAGGGTCTGAACCAAGATATTAGGAGATGAATTTGAAATATGTCAACAAAATAGAATGGGTAGCAGGGATTTCTGTCTTGCCCTACGAACAGCCACTCCACCCTTCTCTTTATGGCTAATGAAACAAGAACCAAATGAAGTGCCTTAATTCTCTTCATTCTTTCCATTTGCCTGGAACTTGGGGATAACCATCTTGTAACGCTAATGTGCTCTTAAAGATAGGAACCATGTGAAAAGCATGGCAGAGAAGAAAGACAGGAGACCAGAGTCCTGAGGACATGGTGGATCCAATGGGCCAGCCTTGGATGGCCAGAATCTCATGTTGTATGAGAAAGATGAATCTTTCTTTGTTGAAATCACTGTGATTTCCATCTATTTCCATCCAGCAGCCAAAAGCTCTTCCTAACTGCGACAAATATTGACAAACTGGGTGTAGGAGGTGTGCAGAAGGATTGGAGGATGAACTCGAATTTGTTCCTGGCTGATGGGGTCAATGATAGTGCTAGTTGCAAAGATAAAAAATGGAAGGGGAATTTAGGAGCCAGTGTGCCTTTCTTTGTGCATGTTGAGTTTGAGGAATCTCTACAATGGCCACTGTTTAAGTCCAGTAAATAATGGGATGTGGACTTTGGCTAGAGGCAAATAGGTGAGAGTCATCACTTTACAGGTAACTGTTGACATCATGGGAGTGCTTTAGGTCACCCAGAGAGAGCATAAGAAAAAAGGGCCAAGGACAGGGCCCAAGGAGCCCAGCTCTTGAGATTAAAGTGCCCATGAGCTAGACAGTGAAGAAGCATCCAGAAAATTAGGGGGGCACCTGAAGAGAGTGGTACCACTTGAACCCCACAATCAAGAATCTTCAGAGGACAGAGTGGTTACTAAAGACACAGAAAGTCCTTAGAAAAATAGAAGAGAGGGAATTCCCTTTTGGTCCAGTGGTTAGGACTCTCAGCTTTCACTGCCTAGGGTCCAAGTTCAATCTCTGATTGGGGAACTAAGATCCTGCAAGCCATGTGGTGGTAGAAAAGAAAGAAAGAAAGAAAACAGGAGAGTGTTCAGAAAGGAAAGTGGCCAGAAGATTCCTTCCTTCTCCAAAAAGACTTCTCAGAATAATCTTTCTACAGAAAGCGGTCCCAGGGGCCATGTTTATCATGACACCACAGCATCTGTGATTCTTTTGAAGTCTTGCAATACCTTATTTGTTTCATTAAAACAAACAAAAAAATCAAAACGGCATTCCTTCTTTCACCAATTGATATGTCTCCCCAGATGTGTCAAATGATGTATTTAAGGTCAAAGTGAATCCCAAATATTCATTTTGAGTTATTTTTTTTCTAAAATATTTTGGGGGATCCCCTGTAGCACCCTGAAGTGAAGTAGAGCTGAGATTGGATCCTGTGCTCTGTTAATATATCACCAGGAAGTCTTTAGGAAGTGCTCTGCTATAAGAGGAGAGAAGTGTTTAAATGTTAGGACTTCCCTGGGGGTACAGTGGATAGGAGTCCGCCTGCCAATGCAGGGGACACGGGTTCAGTCCCTGGTCCCAGAAGATCCCACCTGCCACGGAGCAGTTAAAGCCTGTGCGGCACAACTACTGAGCCTGCGCACCTCGAGCCCGTCCTCTGCAACAAGAGAAGCCACCTCAGTCAGAAGTCCGAGCACAAAGAGCAGATCCCACTCACTGCGACTAGAGAAAGCCTGCACACAGCAACGAAGACCCGGTGCAACAAAAATTAAAAAGCTGAAAAAGAAAGACAAGGCAGAGTGCAAGAATGCTTTGGTTTGCCCTGCACGTGTGGCCATGGCACCAATAGATAGAACTTATCTATCCTCCACTGGTGGTATCCAGGCTCTCGTGGGCTCCGTGGGCTTTAGTGGATGTTGAGCTGCGCTATCATGGGCTAGAGCTGTCTTTCATCTCTGAAGTCAATTAGTGTCATGTACAGGGTTGTTTTTTGGAACTTTTAATTAATTTTCTTGAACTTAGAAGTGAGGAGTATGTCTTCTGGGGAATGTCCTCAGGTTGCATCAGCCAGGAGCTCTGAGGACTGGCTCTCTCCATAGTCCAGGTATCTCAAGATTGCTTAGAGAACTTGTGCAAGCGTTCTGTTCAGAATGATCAAAATAACTGTTTTTACCTTTAAAGGGCAGTTGTGAGGTGAACTCATTGCCTTTAGCTTTTCTAATAATGCCATCCCTAAGAAACAAGTAATAGTGTTCATCTGGAATGTTTTAACTGGATAGAGATCTTACTTGATTCCCCCAAGAAGGACCCCAGATACCACTTCAGAAAGAAATGCCTTGTTACTTAAGAGCTGTGGCTCTTCCTTGGCTCGTAGTGAGCTCCGGGAGAGTCAGCAGCAACTGAGTGTTAAAGATCACTCTGAACATTTACTGGGAACTTCTTGGGTGTAAAGTTTCTCTTCAAAATGCCACATGATGATACAATAGTCATATGATACCTGCCTTCAAATTGCCTAAACAATCAGGGAAGGCACTGTAGTTTGAACTCATCAATTTAAGGCTAAATAGCTATAAGCATATACATATATGGGCTTTCCTGGGGGCTCAGATGGTAAAGAATCTGCCTGAAATGCAGAAGATCTGGGTGGAGTCTGGGTCAATCCTGGGTTGGAAAGATCTCCTGGAGAAGGGAATGGCCACCCACTTGAGTATTGCCTGTAGAATCTGAGGCACAGAGGAGCCTGGCAGGCTACAGTAGATGGGGTCCCTAAGAGCCAGACATGATTAAGGGACTAACACTTATATGCATATGTAAACACATAATCCATCACTCATAAAGGGATGCCATAAAACTTTGCTTATCTGGTGGCCACTTCTTCAGCCAGCTCAGCTCTCCTGAGCTTCTCTGAGTAGAAACAGGGATACTGGAAAGGTTACAGTTTTACAGTTCATGCATGTTATTTGTTCCAAATTCATTTCTCCTTATCTTGGACATATTCTAGCTAGCATTTCCAGAACATGCAGGAATCGAGTTGTGGAGATGGGCTGCCCCAAGCCATGGCTATAGACCACCAACAAGGAGAAGTCATCTTCTAGAAGCTGATGTTAAAGCTGTAGTTCTCAAGCTTGTCTGACACACATCAGCATCACTTGGGCATCTTCAGTAATTTCCAAACCCAGGCCACACCTACAATGGATAAATGACATTCTTCAGAGGTGGGTACACAGGCATTGAGAGTTTTGGAAACTTCTTAGGTGATTCCAGTGTGCAGACAAGGCTAGGAGTCACTGCTTTGATGGTTAAGGAAGAGCAATGCAAGTTTAATTGTGTACCATTCTGGGGCTGTTTCATGTAGGAGCAATTATCCTTCACAATTCTGTAAGCAGTCTGTGTCTTCCTCGGGGTGCATGAAGGTGAGACAGTGTCCTGAACAGGGAGCTCGGATATGCTTTTGCTTCCTTGTCAGTGCTAGTCCCAGGAAATGTCACTGTATTGCAGATATAACCCACATGAAAGGTGGCTTTTATGTCTTGCAAAATTTGTCTTCAAAGATGGTCTGAAAGTAGAAAAAATGGGAATTTGTAGGTCTTCAAGGCATATTGTCGTCACCACTAGAGTGATGGCCTTCAGAGATGGTCCCTCTCAGCTAGTACAGCCTTGTCTCCAGAAGGCTATCGTCACTTTCCACCAATGACTCTGGAGGACAGTGGACACCGTCACTAGTCAAAGGGCACCCCACGTGGATGCTCCCCATCTTCTTTGGACATCTTTTCCCACCTTCCGTAACTTCTCCCTTTTATTTCTCCCTGTCTCAGTGTCTAGGACTTCCTGGTGTCAAACCCTGCTCTCTGGGACTTGGAACTCTCCTCTATGGAAGTGAGGACTATGTCTCATGTTTCATTCTTGGGTCCTAGATATTTCACAGCTTTGGGCATTTGTTAAGTGTCTACCACTTCTCCACTTTTTAAAGCTTCTGCTGTCATAGCAGAGGGTGGGGTGAGCTCTGTCCTTTACACAGAGGTGGAGGGTGCAGAGAAGTTGGGAAACCGTGAGGGCTGAGATTTCTCACCTGGGAACCGGACTGTGTGGGAAGGATGAAGAAGGCTAAAGGGAGAGGAGGGGGTCTCAGTTTACTCTGCCGCAAGGCACTGCTCAAGAAAGGATCTTACTGTCTACACCGTAATGTGAACTCGCAAGACCGCAAGCTATGAACTTTTTAAAGTCTTTCTCGAATTTGTTACAATATTGTTTCTGTTTCATGTTTTGGTTTTTTGGCTGAGAGTCATGTGAGATCTTAGCTTCCCGACCATGGATTGAACCTTCACCGCCTGCATTGAAAGGCAAAGTCTTAACTACTTGACAGCCAGAGAAGTCCCCAAGTTCCATGTACTGCATTGTTATTAAGGCAAAACTCCCTAAAAATGGGTTGGACAGTAGCCTAGGAAGAGATACACAAAAATGTTAGCAGCAGTTGCTTTTTGGAGGTTTGACCGTGGGTGATTGGGAAAATCCTTTTCAACTTTCACAAGGAAGACATTGTTTTTCTCATGAAAAAAGAAAAGCTATTCTTTTAAAACAGGATGTCCAATGTGATGCGCCAGAAACAACAGAAATATTTCAGATTTCATTCATTCCTTTCTGTGTAAAAAGGCAGGCAAGAGGATCATCAGCTTCAGCAAGGTCTACCACACCAGGCAGTGGGGGTAGTTAGGATAGAAATCTTCCACCACCTAAGCAAGGCCCAGGTTTGTTTCTTAGCTTGTGAAATGATTACTTTTTCTTTGTTTACTTTTCTTTATTTAAAATCTCTGTCATAGAACACAGGGCTTGGCACATAAAAGGTGGGAGCTCAATAAATATTGGTTCAGTTGGATGAATGGATAAAATATTGACACTGAGAGGCAGAGCTTTGGTTGTCCAGAAAAGTCTGTTTATTTCTCCTAAATAATTATAACAAATGAAATGATTTCTGTAACGACAACAACAAAATTAACAGGCCAAGTTTCTAGCCAAAGGAAATATGTTGAGTTCTCACTCAGAATAGGAAGGGAAGCTTCACAGACTGGGTAGGATTGAACATGGTTTTGAAGAAATCAGCGAAAATTTTATAGAAAGAACAGGGATATTCCAGGCACGTGGATGAGCTTGTGCCCAGATCTGATGGCTGGAGAAAGGTGAGCATAGAGGGGCCAGGTTGTTGACTGGAGCAGATGGTGTGGGCAGGAAGGAGGCTGGCAGGGATCACTGTGAGATCGAACGGGCTTAGCTGGTGAGAAATCGTAAACAAGGATATTCGATTTCCTTCTGACATTTGTAAACACAGAGCCGCTGCAGGCTTTTGTCAGAAGGGGTTCCTGCAGACACGCCCTGCTCTTTGGTCCTTCGTTCTAGGGCAGAGGAGGAGATGCTTCCTGCAGAGAGGGCTGCAGGAGGAGGAAGCTGGTCCTCTCTGCTGAACCGTCACCCTCATCCTTCTCTTTCTCTTCCAGTTTTCCAGGCAGCCTGAGAATAGTAAATGTTATAGGACAAGCATGGATGAGAAAACTGCCCCTTCTAAAGATTCAGTGTGGCCTTGAGCCTCTAGGAGGAGGAGGAATGTGACCCCCTCCACGACTCAGTGAAAGGGTCTCCCTTTTCCACATCTCCCGACCCCCTCACTCCCCGCTGACATGTCCTCCGTTGGCCTCTCTGTTTCAGATGCCCGTTGCCTGTTTGGACCTCCTGTACCATCCCTTTTCTCTCGTATGGCTCACTGTTTTCTCTGCTGACGGCTCTTATTAAGTATTCTCACAGCTTCCCCTATAGCCCTTGTACTGATACACCTGGCAGACTTGCCTTCTCTCCTGAGCTCAGGCTTTTATTTCCGGGGCACTTGCTGGACGCATTCTAGGTATCTTTCAGGCAACTCTAGCAAAATGTATCCCAAACTGAACTCATTTCCTTCTCCCTCCAGACCTGTTCCTCTTTGGCTTCCAGTCTCAGTTATGGTGTCACCATTCAAATAGGACACCTATTTACCCTGGACTCCTTCCCACCCACCTCCCGTGTCTGGTCAATTACCATGTCTTGATCATTCTACCTGTGAAATGTCTGCTGGATCTCTTTAAATTGTCTCTATCACCACGTGCTAATTTTGTTCCTTAACCTCTGTCAAGAGTTTGTTAACTCCTAACTGGCCCTCTTGCCTTCAGTCTCTTGCGCACTCTTGCTCTCGCCTCCCAATCTATCCTCATCTTCGGCCAGAGTGATCTTTCTGAAACAAACTGGATCATGTCTGTTTTGCTCAAAAAGCACTAAAGGCTTCCCATGGCCTAAGAATTGAGCATGAGCTCCTGAGTGTGTCTGGCAAAAAGATTTCAGTTTGGCCCAGGGTACTTTCTCAGCCTCTTCGTACGTGCTGTACGTCTGTCTTCCCACCTTGCCCAGATATCCATCCACACAAAAATATTTTCCAGGCCCCAAACACAACCTGATTCCATTCTCTGCTTTTTTCTACTGCCTTTTTGCCCCGAAACATCCTTCCCTTGTGCCGACCCACAGACACTTGATGCAGAATACCACTCCATTCAAGACCCAGGCACATCCTTCCTGGCACAGCTCAAGGCACCTTCTCTGCGAAACCTTGTCTGGTCCTTTTACCAGCGTTTGTATATGGAGGATTTATTTATGCAGTTCTCTCTCTTGTACAATATCAGTTCTACAGAAAGTAGGATCTGAGTTGTATTCACCTTCATAGTCCCACATTCTAGGGCAGATCCTGGTGCATGGTGAATTCTCAATGTGTGTTGAATGAAGTAATGAATGCCTTATTCCTTTTTCTCACCTTCAAAAACCTTTTCCCTCAGAAAGACTCCATTTTCTTTATAATTCATCTCTGAAGTTTAAATAGTTGGTGGAGAATTCTTATCCCCCTCTCCTTGCATTTGCATGGGTGTGAGAAGTTTCTTGTCTCAGGAGGAGAGAGAAGGGGAGGGACACTTCTGTGTCTACAGGTAACATGTGTGGCTGCTCTGGTTGGGTGGCCCACATAGCCCAGCCTTCTACAGGCTGTCCTCAGAAACCCACTCTCTTCCAGGCCTTGGAATAAGTGGCCATTACTGCATGAGAGCCTGTCCTTGTCTTGGCCTGCCTGTGACTGGATGTATGGGTTTAATTATTATTATTATTTTTGGTTCAGGGAAGATATTAGAAAACCCATCTGTTTCAGAGTCTAAGCTTTAGACTCCAATCGGCTTTATCAGACATAAAGCAGATATTTTCATCTCCATCTGCCAGACTACAGTGACTGTCTCTTGATTGGTCCCAGCTTGAAGCTGGGTGGGATGGGGAGGGGAAAGAATTGGGGCAGGAATATAATTTATTTGCTCCTCCAAAACCCCGATAATCATTCTACTCTTCTATGTTTAAGATGTCAGGAGTTACTCAGATCCCATCCATTTGGAAGGATCTTAAGCCACATATGACTTTGGAGAAAGATTCTGGTTTATAGGGCAAAGGGATGACTAGGATAGAGCCTTCTATCAATATGCAGTAAATACCTTATACTGTTACATTTAAATGAACGAATGGAGTGGTTTGTGGGCAGAAAGTTATAGTTTAAACTCAAGTAACCTGAGGCAAGAGAAGAAACGGATTTTCTATTTTCATCTATCAGATGGGCAAAGACCAAAAGTTTAATAATCCACTGCGTTGGAGAGGGCAAGGGAATATAAACAACCTCACACGTTGCTAGTAGGCATGTACTTTGTTAAAAATTACCTATGTAGGGCAATTGGGGAATATCTGTTAAAAATACATATGCACATGTTTTTTGATCCAATGATTCTGTTTCTGGGAATTTGTACTATGGCTGTACTATCATACAAAATGGCATTATGTCCAGGGGTATTCATTATCTCATCATTTACAATAGCACACATTTAGAAACATTCTAATGGCCAACAGTGAGACTTGTTAAACAAATGATGGTGCATCCTAATAGATTATTATCCGGAGAAGGCAATGGCACCCCACTCCAGTACTCTTGCCTGGAAAATCCCATGGACGGAGGAGCCTGGTGGACTGCAGTCCACAGGGTCGCTAAGAGTCGGACACGACTGAGTAACTTCACTTTCACTTTTCACTTTCATGCATTGGAGAAGGAAATGGCAACCCACCTGTAAAGAAAAATGAGGACACTCTTTCTAGGCCAATATGGAATTATCTCCAAGATATATTGATAAACAGAAACAAAGAACCCAACACTGCATATGTTGTGGTATCATTTTAAAAAGAGAGAGAGAAATGTATTTGCTCCTAATGCTTTTATCTGAAAATAGACAGTAGAACCTGACAGTATTGTTTGCCTCTGGAAAGGGGAACTGGATGACCGGGGGAACAAGGTTAGAAGGGAGACTTTGTGTTATCTCATTTGTACCTTTTGAATTTTAAACAATCTGAATATATAATTAAATCAAAGGCACACGCACACACATGACCACATACTGACTTTTGTTTTTAACTGAAAGGAAACATGTACTGGGAAGAAACCTGGAGTTAGTTTTCTTTGACAACAATCTCAGGAGAACAACTGAGGAAGCATGAATTAATGAATGCTAAAAGGGATAACTGATTGGTTAGTGTAGCACAGCGGTCAGTGTGCAGACTGTGAGGTCAAACTACGTAGGTTCAAATTCAAGCTCTAGTGTGACTGTGTGTGAATTAGCTCTTTACACTTCGGTTTTCTCTTCACATAAGGCATGATGATAGTATCCAACTCAGAGTTGCTTGAGGATAAAATGAAAACTGTGTGTATAACTTGCATAAAGATGGCTTCTCAAGTGGCCTTGTCTTTGCATAGAATCACATTATAAAAACCAGTTAGCAGAGAAGCTTAATCAAAAGCAATTCAAGTGTTTACTGCAGTTTCTCAAGAAAATTCCAAGAGGGTAGTATACGCCTAAGAAATAGCTAAACTTAAAAAAAAATCTCTGCCTTCAACTTGTCCACTTCTCACTTTCAACAGAGAGTAGCTGTACTTGAAAATCTCTCTTTATTCCACTCTCAACTGCCAACGAAAATTTCTCCTGTTTTCCCTGCCATGTTTTCTGAGAGCTAGTCTTTTTTTTTTTTTTTGCCAGAGTTTCTCTTCATTTCAAATATAAATCTCCTTGCCTTTCAGGCTTCCAGTATTTCCCCCAGTCTGTGGATTAAAGCCCACAAGCTGAGGATATGGGGAAGTGCCAAGTGAGCCAAATAAGAATTTTACTAGTGGGAGTGGGGGTGGACACACGTTGGAAGGGACGGAAAAAGCCATTTAAAAATATTCTTAGAATAATAATGTTTTAGCCCCTGTTACACATGTGTGGAATTTATAACATTGCCTGGCATATTATAAGCACTCAATAAATTCCAGCTATTAATATTGTTCATAATAACCACTTTCTCACAATCTGATAGTTTCCCACAATGAGCATTTACTGAGAATCCATCCTGTGTCAGGGCTGTTCTAGCGTTTTACTTACTTCACCTCCTGTAAGCTTCGCGACAGCACCGGATCAGGAAACTGATAGAGATTCAGTAACTTGGTTGGCGTGACAAAGAAAGCCAAGCAGTTTGACTCTAGTTCCCACGTTGCCCACCATCTCATATTGCCTCTAAGTCAGATTTTGTGTCTTAATGTCATGGTCAAGGATCCAGTCAATCTTATCCTTCTGTACTGTTAGTCTTTTTTTTTTTTTTTTATATTGTTTAACACTTTATTTATAATGTAACTTTTACAACCCTATACATTCATTTCCCCCTATTGAGTTTCTTTTTTCGCTATTTTTGTTATATACTGTACATCTAAATATTATAAATCCCATAACATTGTTATTTTGTATTTAATTTCATTCTTTAAGTATTTGGCTAGCCTTAAAAATATTATATTTATTTTTTTATATTTATTGAAATGTTTACCACTTTCAGAACTCTGCATCACTTCAAGTAGATCCAAGTTTTCACTCGTTTGTCATCTCATTTCAATTTTAAGAACTTCCTTTAAGATTTTCTTTGGTGAGTTCTGATGACCAAAAATTCTCTCAGGTTTTTTTTTTCCCTAAAAAGTGTTCTTATTATACCTTTTCTATTTTATTGAAAAATATTCTTAATATATTTTAATTTTATAGTTGTTTTATAATGTATATGTTGCAGATGTACAATATAGTGATTCACGATTTTTAAATGTTATAATCCATTTATTGTTATTGTTGTTCATTTGCTAAGTCATGTCTGACTCTTTGTGACTCCATAGACTGCAGCACACCAGGCTTTCCTGTCCTTCACCATCTCTTGGAGTTCGCTCAAACTCATGTCCACTGAGTCAGTGATGCCATCCAACCATCTCATTCTCTGTTGCCCCCTTCTCCTCCTGCCCTCAATCTTTCCCATCATTCGGGTCTTTTCCAGTGAGTGGGTTCTTCCCATCAGTGGCCAAAGTATTGGAGCTTCAAGTTTCAGCATCAGTCCTTCCAAAAAATATTCAGGGATGATTTCCTTTAGGATTGACTGGCTTGATCTCCTTGGACAGCAAGGAGATCAAGCCAGTCAGTCCGTGGATAGTTATAAAATAATGGCCATATTCCCTGTGTTTGTACTGGAAGTTTTCCGAGGCTTTTCTTCTGCCAGTTTCCATGGCCCTTAGTGGTCCCAAAAGAGATGAGAATAAACAGGAAGGATAGCGGTCACCTTCATGCTCCTGGGAAGACAACTGCTGTAACCGTTGTTGCTTCGGCTCTTTGGATGCCAAAGTTTTCTGGCTATGGACCAGAGAAAGCCCCAGCTGGTGAATTCTTAACAAACAAATCCTACGGTTCTTTGCATTACCTCCCTAGTTGCCTCTCTGCTAAAGAAAATAATGCCTGTGCTCGCCAGATCAATAGATGCCCTGAACACATCAGCTTAGTCTGGGGTTTAGACTAGAATATTTGAGGAGGGCACGGCAACTCACTCCAGTATTCTTGCCTGGAGAATCCCATGGACACAGGCGCCTGGTGGGCTACAGCTCATGGGGGTCACAGAGTCGGACATGACTGAAGTGACTTAGCATGCACGCATGCACTAGAATATTTGTTTCAGAGCTGCTAATGCCACAGAAACCATACTCCCAACATTATCAATGTATTTTCCTTCCCGGCTATTGGCATGTCCTTGGGGGGTGAATCTGTCAATTCAGGGGAAGGTGGGAGCAGGCCACCCAGAATAAAGAGTCTCTGCTCCACTTTGGGTTTCGTGTTAGAACTGTTATGTGAAAAGTCAGAGTCTTAAATCCATGCTTTGCTGAGTGAGAGAGGAGTGTTTTCCAAATTCTAAAAAGCTTCCATCTGTACGTCAAGAGTGAACCTTGGAGGTCTGAGATAGAGAGTGATTATTTTGAACCATGATGTTGAGAAGAGAGATTGTGACATAAGGAAAGTTCCCATTCAGCTGGAAATGGAAAGTCCTTGCAGTTTGGCAGTAGGGGGGTTGGTGGGAGGGGAAGGGGCGAGGGCGAGCTGAGGAGAGAGGGAGCCAGAAAGGGAGTAATATTAGGGGTGTTCTTGTTTCTTCCTTCGAGTTCTTGCCTCTTGGTGAAGGGGTCTATGCAGGTAAGGAGGGGCAGATGGTAAACACATCTCAGAGAAGCTGAGGGGAGTTGGCGGGGAGGGTCTGGACTCCCACTCCACGTTCAGAGCTCCAAAGAGCCCCTTGGGTGGTGCCACTGGGCAGAGAAGAAAAGGGCGGTGGGGAGTTACTCCAGGGGGCCTAGACCCCGGACCCGGGCTGTGGTCATGGGGCCTTTTGGCAGGAGGTGTGGACGATGGCCGAAGGGCTGGCTCGGTGAGCTGGCTGAGTGCTGCACCATGGGCAGGAGAGGGCTGGGGAAACGACCGATGGAGCTGAGCTCCTGACGGGAACTGGGGCTGGACCTCGGTGTGGGGAGAGCTGAGCCGGGCCTGGGCGGCGGAGGGGCAAGGCCGAGGGCCCTGGGGGCAGTCGCCAGGTGGTACCCCAGCTGGGAGAACAGACTTCGAGTCCCACTGACCTGGGGCACTTTAGCAGCAGCAGCGGCGATGACAGTGGCCCAACCCAGGGAGAGTGGGACCCCAGGCCCCCTCTTCCATCGCCCCATGGAGGGGACACCAGGCTTCCCTCCAGGCCTGGGAAAGGGGGCGGGTGAGTCCATGAGGAAGGGGAGATACCGGAGAGCTGAACAGTTACTGGAAGAGACTGGTTTGCTCCAGGGAGACTGCTCTGAGCCGCAAGAAACTGAGTTCTTCCCTCACTCCTCCGGCTCCCACATACTGTTGGAATAGGAATTTGTGAGCAAGATACAGAAAAATGTAGAGTGTGTGTGTGTGTGTGTGTGCTCAGTCATGTCCAACTCTTTGCAATGCCATGAACTGTAGCTCGCCAGTCTCCTCAGACCATGTAATTCTCCAGGCAAGAATACTGGAGTGGGTTGCCATTTCCTACTCCAAGGGATCTTCCTGACCCAGGGATGGAACCCACATCTCCTGTGTCTTCTACATTGGCAGGCGACTTCTTTACCACTGAGCCATCTGGGAAGCTCAGTTCAGTTCAGTTCCTCAGTTGTCTTCGACTCTTGCGACCCCATGGACTGCAGCACGCCAGGCTTCCCTGTCTATCACCAAATCCTGGAGTTTATTCAAACTCATGTCCATCGCGTGAGTGATGCCATCCAACCATCTCATCCTCTGTCGTCCTCTTCTCCTCTCACCCTCAGTCTTTCCCAACATCAGGGCCTTTTCAAATGAGTCAGTTCTTCACATCAGGTGGCCAAAGTATTGGAGTTTCAGTTTCAACATCTGTTTGAAACATTTGTTTCTCCATCTATTTGCCATGAAGTGATGGGACCGGATGCCATGATCTTTGTTTTCTGAATGTTGAGCTTTAAGCCAACTTTTTCACTCTCCTCTTTCACTTTCATCAAGAAGCTCTTTAGTTCCTCTTCACTTTCTGCCATAAAGGTGGTGTAATCTGCATATCTGAGGTTATTGATATTTCTCCTGGCAATCTTGATTCCAGCTTGTGCTTTATCCAGCCTGGCATTTCACATGATGTACTCTGCATACAAGTTAAATAAGCAGGGTGACAGTATACAGCCTCAACGTACTCCTTTCCCAATTTGGAACCAGGCTGTTGTTTTATGTCCAGTTCTAGCTGTTGCTTCTTGACCTGCATACAGATTTCTCAGGAGGCAGGTCAGGTGGTTTGGTATTCCCATCTCTTTCTGAATTTTCACAGTTTGTTGTGATCCACACAGTCAAAAGGTTTGACATAGTCAACAAAGCAGAAGTAGATGTTTTTCTGGAACTCTCTTGTGTACACACATGTAAATGCTGGCCTTGGTGATGTTGGGGGAAAATGAGTGTTATGTGCTGCATTGTGTCTGCTCCTAAATTTATATGTTGAGGTCTTACCTCTCCGGTTCCTCAGGGTGTGAGTTTTCTTGGAAACGGGGTCTTTAAAGAGGTGATTAAGATAAAATGAAGTCATGTGCATAGATCCTTATCCAGTACAACTGGAGCCCTTATAAGAAGAGATGAGGTCAGAGATGACACACCCCAGGGGTGACACAGGAAGAAGACAGTTGTCTGCAAGCCAAGGAGAAAGGATTCAGGAGGAACCAACTCCACCGACATCATCGCTTTGGACTTCCAGCCTCCAGAGCTGAAAATAAAATAATAAGAAAATAATTTCTGTTGTGTAAACCACCCAGTCAGTGATGTTTCATCATGGCATGCTAGCAAACAGAATGAAGAAACCTCATCTGGATTATTAAATATTAGGAGGAAGTCGACAGTTGCAGCGGCCCAGGAGTGAGTTCTTGGTGTGATGTAGATCAGAAACAAAGGGAGCAACGTGGTAGGAGAGAGAGGCTTGGCGTGCTGAATAATGGTCCACGTAGGGCTCTGAGGTAGCTCGAATACATCTACTTGATTAGCGTCATGAACTTGGACTTTCTTCTCTGCGAGTTCCCCAAACCAGCACAGGGCCAGGAGACAATATAAATCTGTCCTCCTTTCACAACTTTCCCAGCTGTCTTTGGAGAGGAATAATTCAAGCTAGGCTAAAGCAGAGATGTGTTGATATTATAAGCAGTGCTATCTGTGTCCCTATCGAGGGAGGCTGTGATGAGTGGTGCTGGTGTTTGGTTGGGGAGGGTGGATCAGAGGATGGTGGAGGAAGACCAGTAACAGCCCCCTGCCCACACCCCAGTGAAAAAGGGAATGTTGAAAGACTTCCGTGGCTCGGATCATTTCCTCCAGCCCCCAGTCCAAAATATCTTTATAAACAGTCTTGTTTTTTATCTCTTCCGAAGATGCCAGGTGCTCTGGTCTCCTAGAGCTGTGGCAGACACCACTAGACTGAAAACGCAATGTGATTTATGCTATCCATCAGTCCCAGAGCCAAGCGTGGTGATTATTTCTCGTACTTACAACTAGGAAGTCAAAAGGAGTTGGTAATCAT
The DNA here is from genome assembly GCF_027580195.1 of Bos mutus. Lineage (NCBI taxonomy): Eukaryota > Metazoa > Chordata > Mammalia > Artiodactyla > Bovidae > Bos > Bos mutus. The sequence continues at coordinate 10,392,925 of NC_091639.1, read as the reverse complement.
CTTTAATGTAGGATTGTGATTCCTGTGTCAAAAACACACAATTTTGTGCAACCTGAGCCCAGTGTGAACGTGTCAGTAAAATTGCTGTGCCCATGTATCACCCAGCAAGGCTCCTCCTGAGCTCTATGGCTCTGGGTCTGCAGAGATGGTGTGTGACGAAGCTCAGAGAATGTTCCTGTCGCCTGAGCACTTTTCCCCTTCAAGTTGGGAAGCACCTGGATAAAGCAAGTACTGCAGTTGTGCAGTGAATGTGGCATTGGATCAGTTACCTGTCAAAGGGTCATTCTTTGTTCCAGAAGAAGTGACATCCCAAAGCACTGCCGATGAAAACTTCTCCTGCTTTCTGATCATCGCTCTCTTCTGTTTTCTTCCCAATTCCTGTCATGTCAGCATTAGTTAAAGCTGTGTTATAACAGTGATGCTACCACTAATTGACTTTCCTCACATCGAAGGAGACCTTTGGCTAGTGGGGCAGATTCAGGATGAAAAAGGCTCCAACACAAGCAAGCGTCCCATCTGTCCCTGATGCTCTGGGATTTCCTTCAGCCACATTTTCTTTTCAGTCTTCATTGGAAAATGAGCTGACAGGCTTGTAAAATGACATCTTTTCTCTTTGAATAGATAGAACATGTGGGTTTTTTTTCCTTCCTTTAATAATGGAATCTCAGTTTGGTTCCTGAGGGTCATGCTCTACTCTGCCCTTATCTCTGATCTGTGTGTCTCTCTGGTTGGGTTTAGTCTGTCAGTTGATGGACAGTGGCCGGCAGGAGCCCAAAGACACTGCATTAGATGCTTGTGAGGAAGGGACCAGATTGACACTCACAACTGACTTTTCCCCCTAAGGGATAAGGTCAGATGGGCAGTCTTTATCAAGTGGTGCTGAGCTATGCCTGTACTAGGCTTGGTTGAAATGAGGGTACAAAGAGAGGAGCCAGAAGGGTCACTGTTTTCTAAGAACCCTGGAAATTGTTACTTGAAATAAGGTGTTAAGTAATTTTGGATTGGTTTGTCTGATAGATTATGTGAACAACGAAGATACAGAGAAAGGAAACACTCTTGGAACCCACATTAGCCGTGAAGGTGTATGGATAATTAACAATGAACCTGGTAACCGCGTAATAAAATCCATGCATTTGAATTCACTCATGAGAATGGATATTCTAACCTATTTTTTCACCCTAGGTCTGAACTATTTTGTAAGGTTTATGTTTTCTTAGGGAATAAGGCAAGTGATCTTATTAATCTGGAATCAAGATTGCCAGGAGAAATATCAATAACCTCAGATATGTAGATGACACCACCCTTTTGGCAGAAAGTGAAGAGGAACTAAAGAGCCTCTTGATGAAAGTGAAAGAGGAGAGTGAAAAAGTTGGCTTAAAGCTCAACGTTCAGAAAACGAAGATCATGGCATCTGGTCCCATCACTTCATGGGAAATAGATGGGGAAACAGTGGAAACAGTGTCAGACTTTATTTTGGGGGGCTCCAAAATCACTGCAAATGGTGATTGCAGCCATGAAATTAAAAGACGCTTACTCCTTGGAAGGAAAGTTATGACCAACCTAGATAGCATATTCAAAAGCAGAGACATTACTTTGCCAACAAAGATCCGTCTAGTCAAGGCTATGGTTTTTTCAGTGGTCATGTATGGATGTGAGAGTTGGACTGTAAAGAAAGCTTAGCGCCAAAGAATTGATGTTTTTGAACTGTGGTGTTGGAGAAGACTCTTGCGAGTCCCCTGGACTGCAAGGAAATCCAACCAGTCCATTGTAAAGGAGACCAGTCCTGGGTGTTCATTGGAAGGACTGATGCTGAGGCTGAAACTCCAATACTTTGGCCACCTCATGCGAAGAGTTGACTCATTGGAAAAGACCCTGATGCTGGGAGGGATTGGGGGCAGGAGGAGAAGGGGATGACAGAGGATGAGATGGCTAGATGGCATCACCGACTCGATGGACATGAGTTTGGGTAAACTTCGGGAGTTGGTGATGGACAGGGAGGCCTGGCGTGCTGCGATTCATGGGGTTGCAAAGAGTTGGACACGACTGAGCGACTGAACTGAACTGAACTGAAGGCAAGTGAATTAGGCGTATCTTTTGACTAAATGGCAGAGAGAGAGTATTTAATCTTTTATGTACACAATTGAATTTCCAGTTCTCAGGAGGCATCATAATGTTTTGTGTCTTATGAACATATTTTCTCCCCCAATGCAAATGCCTTTAAATGAACTTTTATACTTTTTGTTTAGCTCGCTTCTCATAGAAGAGGAGCAAGTCATATTATTTCCATTTTACAGATGGAGCCGAGACTTTGAAGGAATTTGCTAGACGAGGGAAAAGAAAAATTTGTTTTCTGAAGACAAGAAAATACAGGACAGCCTGAGTAATACTGAAGCATAAAACTTTTTTCTCCTTGTAGTTAACGTGTTCTTTATAAAAAATCTGAAAAATTCAAACATGTTTAAAGAAGAAAATCAGAACCATCTATAATTTCACAACCCAAGTCCCTGTTTTATTATAAGAATTTTCTTCATTTATACATACAAATATTAAAGTATCATAAATATTTCTCTAAAATTAGATTGTGTTAAATATGCAGTTTTATATTCCATTTTTCTTACTATTATACCCTTAGTGTAATAATAGAAACTTTCAGTACTGCCTCATAGTTGGCTCACTTCTCCTGGGCACATAGTAGGATTACATTTTTTTTTTCCCACCCACTTTGCAGGAAGATGGGGTTTCAGCAACATGAGGGTGTGGCTTCTGAACTGAACATATATGGCCCGTGTAGGACCAAGTAGGGTCTCCTACCTAGCAGAGAGGGTTGGCAGACAGTGCTGAGAACAAATCCTGCCCCCACCCCCACCTGCCTATTCCCATTTGGATGTGAAGTGTGAGCAAGAAGAACATTTCCCTTCATGTTTAGCTACTTAGAATTTGAAGTTGTTACTGCAGCATAATCTGGCCTATTCCAATTAACGCAATACTTTCTGATGTCAGGAACACGCTTGAGAACTTGTTTTCTAATGATGACAGTAATTTTTCATTATAAGTGTATCCTAGGTTGTATGTAGTCCTCTCCTTTTTGTTAGGCATTTATTTATTTCACACTTTTTTCTTTTTTCCTTTTTAAATGGCACAGCTGTGAAAGCTCTCAAGTGCTTATCTGATATGTTCTCACGGGAAGTTTTTTTATAAATGGAGTTTGGTCAGAGAATATGAATACTTTCAAAACTCTGGATACCAACGGACAAACTTCTCTCCCGAGACGTTTTTGAAGTTTCCATCTCCTCTGGCAGCACATGGGAGTGCTCCTTTCAATGTCCTCTTGCCGAAGTCACGTCTTAAACAATGAAACACTTTTTTTCAGCTATTTTAAAGGCAAAATAATTGCTATTTATTCGAGTAATGAGTTTGAACCTCTTTTAAATGCCCTTTGGCCTCTTTGTACGTCCTGTGAGTGATACAAAGCATGGCCTGACCTACTAGAGATCTTTTGTCTTTTTCTTATTGACTTGTAACTTGCACTCCAACTTCTGAACTCTTAGGATTCTTGTTGATTTAAATAGTTTGGTCCCATTTCAGGAAGAAAAATGAGACAGATCTGTACAGGACAGATGTTTCTGGATAAGAGTTAAAGATCCTTCAGAATGAGGGGAAGGCAGGCAGCTCTGTGGTGTCCACTTTGCTCAGCAATTCTTTGGAAAGCCATCCTTCTTGGGACAGAGACAGAGGGAGGAGGTCCCCCGGGCTCCCAGTGACTCCCCGACACTGAGGAGAGGGGCTCCTGCAGCAGGGGGCATAGGATCCTATGCATGGACCTCACCCTGGCTTGCCGTGAACCCCAGCACATGAGGAAGATGGAGGTTTCAGCAGGCAAGGCTCAGACACCTCAGGGGACCAATGTACGATGCCAGGCACCCTCTTAGGGTAGGGTCTGTCAGTGAAGAGCTGTTGTCTAGCACAGCAGGTGAGATGTGGACAGGAGGGTCAGTCCTGTGCTGTGGGATAGAAAAGTAGAGCTAATTGCAATGGATGCCTGGAGGAGCAGGTGATGGCTTCCACCTGTGGTCGGGGATGAGCGGTGATAAGGGCCTCTGGCTCAGCTAATCAGGTCTGTGCAAATCCACTATTCTGAGACCTGCAGATACTAAGTACCAGCCACTATTAGAAAGGATTCCCTGTTTATCTGAAAATCCTGTGTGCGCTGCCTCTGGCCACCATGTGGGAGACAGATGGGGGTAAGGGCTCTGGGTGGCCCCTTGCTTTGGCCTCTAGCCCCACAGGAAGGGCATGGCTGGAGGAGAGTGGGAAGTGGGTGCCCAGGGTTTGGGGTCCAGAACAGGGACCCCAGTTGCCAGGTCTAAGGACTGTAATCCTTAGAGGTGTTAGGAGGATTAAGCATGGTGACTTAAAATGACACTTAAAATGACTTGATGAAGGTTGGCTGTTATTATGTGAATCTCCCCTGGGTGTGGGAAATGGTACATTTACCTTCAAATGTGGAAAACAATCAACTGGCCCAGAAAAAAGATTTTTTAAAGTGTGTTTTTTCTTGAATAGGCATTTGGATACACAAATATTAGAATTCTTTCCTCTCTTGTTAACTTGATCTTATTATTTTTTTCCTGTTTTTGGTCACATAATGTATGGTATATTAGCTTACTTGGAAATCTGGGCCTCGGATTTCCTATTCCATTGTCTGCATTTGTGTCATACGATGGAGGAAGGAGCAGATTTCTGCAGCATCCTACATTCAAACTCTGCGTCCCCTGAGGGGCCTCTGTCTGCCAGCTTTTGTTTTATGGAACTCCACACACTTACTCTTTCTTGAATTGTTTCTTGGCTGTCTATAGAGTTGGCATTATTCACTCCAGAAGGGCAGGAACCTTGCTTTGTTCCAAGCATTCAGCTCTGAGGCTGGCAAGTTGCTGGTATTTGTCATTCAACAAATACTTGATTGATTAAGTGGATCACCAAAGGACCTGGCTGTTCTCCTCAGGTTTCTGCTTCTGTGATCAGTGCAGGTTCTATACGTGGTATCTGTATAATAGAGATCTGAAGTTTTATGTGTGCCAAGGCCTCTCCCAATATTGTGTATTCACTAATTAAACAAACCATTATTGAGCATATCTCAGGTACCAGCTATTGGGTGAAACCCTGGTATAATGGAGATAGTCCCTGCCTTCAAGAAACTTGTTATCAAAAGGGAAAATAGAAGTCCAGATGATTCAGTTGTAATGAAATCATGCAATGATGGATGAATGGGTGAAGTAAGAGGGAACCAGAAGGATGGATTGGCTGAAAATACGTGGGTGTCCCAGACATGCTAATAATTTGACATTCTTCACACTGACATTTCTTTAATGTATGTTCAACCAGTAATCAGTGTGGATGTGGAGAGGAGGATTCTCTAGTAATAAAAACCATTTACTTTTTTGTTCTTGTTCAAAATATGGGATTTAAGACAGACTCTGAATGTGCCAGAAGAGTTAACTTTTTAGTACTACAGTTTTTGAAACCAGGCAGCTTTGGGGAAGGCATATTAAAGTGTTGAAGCTTTCTATGATGATATAATCCACCTATTCCCAGTAAATGCTGCCATACCTTGCCTTATTTTGTTTCAGAGTCTTTGCAAGTTCCACCTATTACTTCTGACAAGTGTCTCAGAAATGGCCTGTGTTTGTGTAGGGTGATGTCTCAAGTCCAGGGCAAGCACTCTGAGGAGAGGCAGGCCAGCACGGAGCCAGAGGGATTCCACTTTGGATCCCTATGAGCTTCAACAGTCATGACTGACGTATATTTCCCCTGTTCTGTAAAGGGTTGCCTATGGAAACCCGAGTTAACTGGCATTATTCGTCTGATTTCCTCCAGTGATGTTTTAACCAACCACGTTTGTGAGTGTCTTGGGCAGGTGCCCAGCTGCTCTGCTGTTTAATGTGACTTTGGGAGAAAAAAGAAACCCTGAAGCCATTCTTCCCTGGGGAGGGAAGCTCCAAGAGGAGGAAGGACTGGAGCCAACACTCAGAGGCTAAATTAAATTTTTCCTGGAGCAGGAGAAGGCATGGAAGGGGAGAAAACTACATTCTGGCTAAGGGAGTCGCATGTGAAGACACGTGTGAGGACGGGAAAGACTGCAGTGTACAGCTGACTCCCGGGTTGGCCAGGGTTTCCAGGTCATCAGGTGGCCGGAGGGTCAGAGGATGTGATGAGGCCAGACAGGGAGCCTGAGCCGGAGCACAGCAGGCCAGGGTAGTCGCCTCACCCTTCAGTTTTGTCTACGGAAAATGAGTTAACAATTGTATTTTATTTTTTTATACACACACAGAACTCCCTCCAACCTTTTATTATAAGGTTTTTTTGTTGTTGTTGTTGTTGTTGTTGTTTTTAGGAAACAGAAATGTGACTGCCCCTACCACCTATGTTTCATAGTTAGTCTCTTGCTATATTTGCTTCAGCAGTGCAAATATTGCCCACAGACCAGGAGGGGCCACTTTCAGGGCATGCTGGCAGTCAAAAACAATTTTCATAATGATACTAAAATGTTATTTGTCTTTTCCTTTTTGTTTTTTTCCCTGTGTTGATTTTGCACTGATCAGGCAAAAATGAAAGCAGGTAAAAGTCCGGTGCCTTGGCATGAACTGAGGCAGAGACTCCCACTATACCTGCAATCAGGGTACTCTGCACTGCCACACACTTGTAGTACTAAAAAATGCCAGCTTCAGCTAAGAGCATCCTTGATGAAGCAGTACAAAATGCTAGTTTTGTTAAATCCCAATGCTTTTCAATATTCAGAGTGGTGAAATGAGAAGCGTGGAGAAAGCACACTTGTCCGTGATGAAGCATCATGACCGTCTGGAGGAAAGGCGGTTGTATGATTGTTTAAGTTGCCATCTGAACTAGCAGTCTTGTTCATGGAACACCAATTTTTACTTGCAAGAATGACCATAATAGTGTGCTAGGGTTGCCAAAACAAAGTACTGTAGCCTTGGCAGCTTAAAAATGACAGAAATGCATTCTTTTGATTTACTTCGTTTTGGCTGTGTTGGGTCTTTGTTGCTGCGTGTGGGCTTTCTTTAGTTGCAGCGAGAGGGGTTACTCTCCGTTGCAGTGCGCAGTCTTTTCATCACGGTGGCTTCTCTTGTGGAGCACGGGCTCTGGGCATGTGGGCTCAGGAGTTGCAGCTCCTGGGCTCTAGAGCAGAGCTTGGGCTCAGTAGTTGTGGGCATGGGCTTAGTGGCTGCAGGGCATGTGGGATCTTCCTAGACCAGGGATCAAACTCGTATTCCCTGCATTGGCAGGCTGATTCTTAGCCACTCTGCCAGTGGGGAAGCTCCAGAAATGTATTCTTTCATGGTTCTGGAGGCAAGAAGTCCAAAGATGTGTTGGCAGGGTCATATACTTTCTGGAAGCTCTGGAGGAGAATCTGTTCCCTATTTCTTCTAGCTTCTGGTGACATGCCTTGATCAATGTCTTGAAATTCCTTGGCTGGTGGCAGCATCACTCCAAACCCTGCCACCATCTTCACTCTGCCTTCTCCTCTTTGTGCCTTCTTCTCTCTCATCTCTCCCTCTGTCTCCCCAGATAACCCAGGATGAGCCCCTCTTCCCAAGGACCCTTAACTTATTCACATCTTTTGCTTGTAGAAGGTAATAATCACAGATTCCAGAGATTGGCAAGTGAATGTACCTTTGGTGCATAGAGGGCAATTTTCCTGCCTACGGCAACGTATAAGCAGTTGCTCAGTCGTATCTGATTCTGTGACCCTCCTGGACTGTAGCCTGCCAGGCTTCTCTGTCCAAGGGATTCTCCAGGCAGGAATACTGGAGTGGGTTGCCATTTCCTCCTCCAGGGGATCTTCCCAACCCCGGGATCTAACCTACGTCCCCTGTGTCTCCTGCATCGGCAGATGTGTTCTTTACCACTGAGCTACCTGGGAAGCCCTACAGCAATTACTATGGTTTTCAGACTTGGATATTTGCTGGACATTTTCTTCGAAATGAACAGCGTGGACGTATGGTGTCAAGGAAAGCAAATGACAGTTTTGTTACCAATTAGAACAGCTGAGCTTCCAAGTAAAAAGTAGAATTCTGGAAACCTTGTATTCACCATCATGAGTTTGACAGTTTCTAAATACTTGAGGCTTTTCTGATGAGATCAGTGATGATGTGACTGCATGGGATTTTTAAAATATTATATTCTTTAATAAAATGTGTCAATATTTGGAAGTTCTGCGTAACTCCCAGAACCAATATTTTCCAAATGGTCAATGTTTGATACTATTAATTATAAGTAGATAAAAGATCCATTCAAACTGCAAGATAAACAAACACATTTTAATATAAAAGAGGAAAAAGAACTTTACTGGTAAGATTTCAGACTCTACACTGTAAGTTAACTTTTAAGAAACTGTGACTTTTCCATTTTTGATTAGTATGAAAAAAGAATGTCTACAACTATCTGAAGAGGCTACTAAAATTCCCCTCCCTTAATCTCTGTGAGGCTGGATTTTCTTCACATGCTTCACCCAAAACAACATATCATAAAAAAATTGAACGGGAAAACAAATATGAGAAACTAGTTGTCTTCTTTCCAGTAAAGCCTGACATTGAAGAGATTTACAAACATTTAAAGCATCAACACCATTCTCACTTTTTTTTTTCACTTGGGAAAATAATTATTTTTCATAAAATATATTTTTTATGATAATATGTAATGGCTTTTTAGAAACTCTTGCATTCTCAGTTTAATTTATGTAACAGTAAATTGATAATCCAGCAGTAAAAACTCTTTGAGGTCCTTCATATTTTTTAAATGTGTAAAAGTGTTCTGAAACCAGCAAGTCTGAGAGCTGCCATTCTGGGAGTTTGGACAGAGCAGTGGGAGGTTAAGGATATGGGGCTTGATGGGCTTTTGGGATGAGGTGGGAATTCTAAACATGTCAAATGGCGGGAACAAAGAATGAGGGATGGAAAGAACAGTATATTTGCGGAAGGTCAAGGCAGTCTAGGGCGGCAGGAGCAGAGAATTACAGTTGTGATGCAGTGGGAAATCCAAGTTTCAGGACTGTGGGATTCACCCTGATGCCGTGGGAAAGCACTGATGGTTCTGGGAGTGGGGTGTCCCACCTGGTGGTGAAGCTCAAGATGGGGGAGGTGAGGCAGACTGTCTGTTCTGAAGCTTTTGTGTGATTCAGGCCTGAGACGATTAGGAACACACCCAAGTCATGGGGGAGACCCGTGAGAATACAGAGGACTGAACACATGGGATATGTTACAGAAAAAAAAAAAAAAATCAAACGTACATGATATATAATGATTATGGGGATGAATAAGAGCAATGAGACAAAATCATAGTTATGTCCTACATCAAACAATAATAACCGGAGGCTCTCTTTTCAATTCTCAGACTAGAAAAAAGTTTCCATTTATTCCTCATTCTTCCATCTTCTTTAATTCTACAGATTGATTTTCATAAATGAACACCAATTTGCACAATTCTCAGATAGGATGAGAATCCTACTCTTTGAAATAGCCAGCAAAATATTAATAAGCAGCATGTACACCAGAATTCAAAATTTGTGCTCTTGTTCAGATGGATAGAAAAGACGGATGTGTTTACTGAGGGAAAGAGTTTCTTAAGAAAGAATGCACACCAAGGGAAGAATTCAGAATAGTGGAGGTCATGGGCTTGGGTGAGGGTCACGGTGATGTGTCTGAGGGGTCATGACTGAGTACCACTCAGTCAGTTCAGTCATTCAGTCGTTCAGTCGTGTCTGACTCTTTGCGACCCCATGAATCGCAGCATGCAGGCCTCCCTGTCCATCACCAGCTCCCAGAGTTCACCCAAACTCATGTCCATCGAGTTGGTGATGCCATCCAGCCATCTCATCCTCTGTCGTCCCCTTCTCCTCCTGCCCCCAATCCCTCCCAGCATCAGAGTCTTTTCCAATGAGTCAACTCTTTGCATGAGGTGGCCAAAGTATTGGAGTTTCAGCCTCAGCATCAGACCTTCCAATGAACACCCAGGACTGATCTCCTTTAGAATGGACTGGTTGGATCTCCTTGCAGTCCAAGGGACTCTCAAGAGTCTTCTCCAACACCACAGTTCAAAAACATCAACTCTTTGGCGCTCAGCTTTCTTGACAGTCCAACTCTCACATCATACATGACCACTGGAAAAACCATAGCCTCGACTAGACGGGACTTTGTTGGCAAAGTAATGTCTCTGCTTTTGAATATGCTATCTAGGTTGGTCATAACTTTCCTTCCAAGGAGTAAGCATCTTTTAATTTCATGGCTGCAGTCACCATCTGTAGTGATTTTGGAGCCCAGAAAAATAAAGTCTGACACTGTTTCCACTGTTTCCCCATCTATTTCCCATGAAGTGATGGGACCAGATGCCATGATCTTAGTTTTCTGAATGTTGAGCTTTAAGCCAACTTTTTTACTCTCCTCTTTCACTTTCATCAAGAGGCTTTTTAGTTCCTCTTCACTTTCTGCCATAAGGGTGGTGTCATCTGCATATCTGAGGTTATTGATATTTCTCCTGGCAATCTTGATTCCAGCTTGTGCTTCTTCCAGCCCAGCGTTTCTCATGATGTACTCTGCATATAAGTTAAATAAGCAGGGTGACAATATACAGCCTTGACATACTCCTTTTCCTATTTGGAACCAATCTGTTGCTCCATGTCCAGTTCTAACTGTTGCTTCCTGACCTGCATATAGGTTTCTCAAGAGGCAGGTCAGGTGGTCTGATATTCCCATCTCTTTCAGAATTTCCTACAATTTATTGTGATCCACATAGTCAAAGGCTTTGGGATAGTCAATAAAGCAGAAGTAGATGTTTTTCTGGAACTCTCTTGCTTTTTTGATGATCCAGTGGATGCTGGCAATTTGATCTCTGGTTCCTCTGCCTATTCTAAAACCAGCTTAAACATCTGGGAGTTCATGGTTCACATATTGCTGAAGCCTGGCTTGGAGAATTTTGAGCATGACTTTACCAGCGTGTGAGATGAGTGCAATGGTGCGGTGTTTGAGCATTCTTATGGGTGCGCACTATTCCACGTTCTCCAATTCTCCACCGGTGATTTGTGTCAAAGGCTTCTTGGTGACCGATCACCTAATTATATTTCTTCTTGAAGACTGGACATTTCTTGAAACTCTTCTCTCTTGGTTTCTGTGTCATTACTTTTCCCTGGTTCCCTTGCAACCTCTCAGAATTTTCTTGATCTTCCTCTAGGGTTTCTCTTCTCTTTACCCTTTAATCTTTTGATGTTTCTTGGAATTCTACTCTTGGTTTTCCTTCTTTCTTGCTCTATATTCTCTTCTTAAGTGATTTCACCCACTTTCCTTTTAATTACTATAACATAAAGTCCATGTAGGTTGGAATTTATCTCTATCACAGCTTTATTTTGCTGAAAGAGTAGCTGGCATATCATGGGTGCTCCATAAATAGTTAATCAGTGAATGAATCTATTGCCAGTCATAGGCAAAATGTAAATGTAACTTTAATAAAACCTAGCTGGGAATTCCTTGGGAGTCTCATGATTAGGACTCTGGTTTCACTGCTGAGGATGCAGGTTCAATCCCTGTTCGGGGACCTAATATCCCACAAACTGCATGTCAAAGCCAAAAAAAATAAAAATAAAAAGGCTTCCCTGGCGGCTCAGTGATAAGGAATCCTCCTGCCAAAGGAGGCGACACCAGATCCCTGGTCTGAGAAGATCCCACATGCCACGGAGCAGCTGAGCCTGTGTGCCACAACTCCCGGGCTTGAGGTCTAGCGTCCATGAGCCACAACTACTGGAGCCAGCACGCCCTAGAGCCCCTGCTCATTGTTAAACATGATGAACATTCACAAGAAATGTACATTTGACTCTAGAAAAAAGTATTTGTACGTGCAGATTGGTGGAACCATTCTGGGAGGCAATTTGGCAACTTTTAGTTAAACTAGGAATTTATATGTATTGTGGTAAATCTGGACGTCCTTCACTGGGGAATGTTAAATAAAATGTGCAGATGCACAAAGAGGATGCTCTGAAATAGTTGGAAGCAAATATGTAAACAGAAGCATACATCAACCTTGAAAATGTTGTGTTGTGGAATGAGGTACGAAACACAATGATATTTGTTAGACAATGTCACTTACGAAAATGAAAAATACATGTACAGAGCTGGAGAAATATTCTGTCTTGATCTGGGTGCTGGTTATGTAGGTGTGTACATGTGTGTCACTTCCACAAGCTGTATAATTAAGGTCATTTTACTCTACTGTATGCAGTTATACCTCAATTTTAAAAATGCACACAAAAGGAGATACATTATGTGAGAAGACTTATCAAGATGAAAGGTCACGTCAGACACATTAGAACACTGCTTTTGGTGGGGAGGATGGGGATAAAGGGAATGAATGAATGAATGAATTAAAAGATCAAGTGAAAACAGGGCTTTTCATGAGCCAGTGATGACAGTGTGCTGTGAACTGGGAAGTTTGAGGTCCTTCCATATATTTCATCTGTTTATCTATCAGTCTAGCTATGGAATTATTATGGCATCAATTGACATGGATGGTTCTCAGAACATTATCCACTGACCTGCTCTCTTCCTGGACTCCAATTCTACATGTCCAGTGGACTTCAAGTTACCCCTACCTGTATGCTTTAAGTTTTATATCTTGAACACATAAGAAAACCTTTTATCATCCTTCAGAGATGGTCTTTTCCAACGTGTTGAATTCCTAAAAGAACCGAGGTACCTCTCCAAACGTTCCAGACTGGAGCAGGGTTTTTTTCAAGCAGCATCAGCGTCACCTGGGCACTTATTGAAAATGTGGACTCTCAGGCCCCACCTTTGACTTCCTGCATCACAGCTTATTCGTTTTAATAAGATTCCAGGTGATCTGTTTGTCCATTAAGGCTTGAGAAGCACTACTTAATTTCTTGTTTATTTTGTTGACCTTGCCCAGACTATCAGTAGAAATAAGTAGCCACTCCTCCTGGGTATTACCTAAGTGGGGTTAAAAATATCCTCCATTCAGGCTTTGTGCACTAGCATCTGTTAGATGAAGTGAGGCATCCAGAGTTCTAGCTGCTTCTAAGCTGTGTGACCTTGAAGGGGCCACTCCTCATTACGCATGTCAATAGCACTCCATGTTAACAAAACACTTCGCCATCAATTTATTAGTGATTCTCTCTCAAACTCCCTGGCACCGTCTTTCTAAGCAATACATGGTGGTGAGTTTTCTTTGAAACCAGTAAGTGGCTGATAAATTGTAAACAAATGGGTTGAAAAGGTAACATAGCGGAAAAGTATTTCGATTTTCCTTCATCCATCGTCCCTGCCTCACTTAGGGAGAAACCAAGTGCTCACAGGCTTGATTGTGTATTGCAAATACCATTATAAACAGAGGGAAGGAGTGAGGAATTTCACATTATAGGATATAAACCATTAGTTCAATAACTGGATCTGTCCGATGAGGTGGTCTGTCTATCCAATGACACCAGCTGAAGTCCAACATCAACAAAAGTAAGTCGATGCCTTGTATTCCATGTGTGGAGGGATATGGAGCCACTGCAGTCCTACAGATGTTAAGTATATTCTGCATTAGCTGATGGGCTGCCTCCATTTGAGTTGGACATAAAGCGATGAATCTGTGGTCCAATTTTTCTCCTGTATAAATTGATTCTATATATATTTAACCTAAAAATGCAATATATATATATAAATATACAAACAGATAATGTATATATATTATATCTATTTGACTGCGTCGGGTCTCAGCTGTAGCTCACAGGCTTAGTTGCTCCAAGGCATATGGGGTCTTAATTCCCCCAGCAGGAAGTGAACCTCTGTCCCCTGCATTGGCAGGTGGATTCTTAGCTGGACCACTAGGGAAGTCCCTAAATTGCTTCTTGTAACAAGTTCCTCCTTGCCCAGAGCAAGGGCAAATGGCAAGTATAAAATGCCCCCTCCACCTGCATGCATGTGTCTCCATTGAATCCCCGCCTTTCTCTGTCCTGTCTCTCCTCAGTTCTCTGCCATATATCTGCGGCTTAACATTTTAGACTTGGTTCTAGAGCCTTCCTTTTTCAGAGACATAGGCTTCAGTTCCCTATTGCTTCCTCTCGGCAGTCTTGTGCCAGCCTCACCCACGCCCATCCACAAGCCAGACTCCCCTCCTCTTCCGGCCCCAGAAGAACAGCCCAGGTAGGGCAGGCCTGTCCTGACTCCAGCTCCCTGCCAGCAAGGGCGGGATGCTCCCTGCTCACAACAGATCAGCCCCACGCTTCTTAGGTTTAGCCAAGATAAGCATAAGAATATGCAGACCTATGATTTCGTGGCCAACCCATCCATTTCTGGGACAGTGATGCTCTCAAAATCAATGTTTGTTTGCCTCCCAGAATAAAACGCTTTCCGTGAAGACAACATAAAGCAGCCGTAAGTGCTGGCTCATTGAGAAAGCTACACGTTTACCATGTTAAAAAAAAAAAAGAGAGAAGAATGGGCTGAGATGCAAGCACAAAAACAAGCTGCAATAGTGAAATAAAACTGGGGTAAGTGTGGATGAAAAAGAAAAGAAAGGGGGTCAGAAAGAGACTGTCTTCTGGTGGGCAGCATCAAAGAACCTGCTGACCCTGTCAGAATTTCACTAGCACCATGCCAGCACTCAGTGGGGGAAAGCAATTATTTGAAGAAAAACTATTTGAGGGTAACATTGTCATTATCCTTTTAATGGTGCTGCTCCAACAATCCCGCGAAAGTAGGCTTTAAAACATAAGAGATGCTCTTTTGCCAATACAATTAAGGCATTTGGGAGAGGCAGATGCTATTAGTTTAGCTTGTGGAGGCTTCTTCTAAAAAACGACGTTTTTGCAAGTGTTGTACATTGCAGTAACCAAGTCCAATACAGCTGCGCATGGCCGAAAGAGTGTAGCAGTCTACCAGGAAGAGAGACACACACAAACACACACACGCACAGGAGTGCAAAATAGAGCTTCCTCTAAGAGTCAAACAAATCTGTTTTACATCAGTAGAGAATAAGTGGAAAATTACTGTGCTTTCCAAATAACAAGAGAAAAGATAACTTTTGGGAAGCTAACAAGAGTTTCTCTGCGTGTCATAAATCAGTTCCCCTGAAAGTGGGTTACCTCATACTTTTCTTTCTCTGCGCAGGGCAGCTACATTTGCCTGACATTAGATGATTCTGAAAGGCTTAAAGTTGAGCTAATTAAAGGAAGTTGAAGAGGGAGTTAGAGAAGAAGGAGTAGAAAATTGAAAAGGTGAAAAGGTTTGGCCCATATCCATTTATCACTTGAAATCCGAAATGCTCCCATGGAACACTCTTGCTGGAAGTATGTGAGGTTCTGAAGGCAAGTGTTCTTTCGACAGCTCTCCTCTCTGTCCGCTACTGGCAGGCCAGGAAAATCAAAAGTTGTCTCCCCCTAGCAATGTGAAATACTCCCATGGGCAGATGCGAGCAAAGCTAAGAGGTGATAGGAATTAAAAAACCACATTGCCTGGAAATCTTATACCAACAAATCAATTCCAACTTGGGGGCACTGGTGGAAATTGGCTTTGTTGTACCCAGCTCGAGATGTCCACGTGAAAGAAATCCATGTGATCAGGGCTGTCCCTTCGAGATGATTCCTAGACTGGAATTTTCACACAACTGTGCTGGAAAACAAAACCTTTCTTCTTACTGCAAAACACCATGTGAAGGGCCTGGGTGGTTCTCTACTGAGTGCATGACCTTCCGTGACTCATTGTCTTCTGGTCTCAGAGCCTTCAACCACAGATCAGGGGCTGGAGTAAATAATCCTGGCGTGTTCAAGCTTTTACCTTTTAGTAGACTACAGCGCATGATCTGCTTGTTCATGCAAGTCTCTGACTCACCAAGATGGTAGTGCGTCTGCACAAAAAAAGTTGTCAACACAAGGTCACATATTTTAAGCGTCAACTAAATACTTTTGTTGTTATTGTTTAGTCGCTCAGTCGTGTCCAACTCTTCTGCGACTCCGGGGACTGTAGCCCGCCAGACTCCTCTGTCCATGGGATTTTTCCAGGCAAGAATACTAGAGTGAGTTGCCATTTCTTTCTCTAGGGGATCTTCCTGACCCAGGAATGGAACCCATGTCTCCTGCATTGGCAGGCGAATTCTTTACCACTGAGCCATCAGGGAAGCCTCCAGCTAAATGCTAGTGGCATTCATAGTTACGTGTGGCCCAGGGTGCACTGTGTAAGGTCGACCTTCCCGTGACCCCCATCCTGTCCTGTAAATGTGTGCCTTAGCTTTCCTTCCTCTCGTGGCCAAATATCCAGAACAGTGAGTCTTCATGTACTTGGATTCCATTCTCCACCTGTTTGGCTTTCATTTCCCATTTCATGAAAACACTTTTCTACAAGATCTCTATGAACTGCTAATCCAATAGACTCTGCAATGCCCTCATCTTTCTCGACTTTTCAGCTTCTATGCCCTTGGCAAGTTCATCTCCTTGAAACTGTCTCCTTCCCTTATTTTCAAGACCTCATTCTCCCTGGTTCTCCTCGTTCCTCTCCAGCCACTTCTCTGCTTCTTTAAGGGCATCCCTCCCCTGCCTGCCCTTTCAATCCGCGTGTTACTTTAAGGTCTGTTCTTGGCCCTGGCTGCATACTCTCCTTGTTACACGACACAGACACTACTGCCTCTCCAATCTGTCTCTCTGAGACCTCTAACCTGTCCACCAGCAAATTTATCTGGGTGTCTCATAAGTATTTTGGCAAAGGAAATGGCAATCTACTCCAATATTCTTGCCTGGAAAATCCCATGGACAGAGGAGCCTGGCGGGCTACAGTTCATGGGGTGGCAAAGAGTCGAGCACACACAGGTATTTAAAAACTACCGCCTGAGATTTCCCTGGCAGTCCAGTGGTTAGGGGGCCTGGGTTCCATCCTTGGTCGGGGAACTAAGATTCCACAAGTCAAAAGACATGGCAACAAACCAAAACAAAACAAATTACATCTGAAATTCAACCTACAACTTTCCCCGCCTCAGGTATATTTCAGACACCTAAAGCCAGTTCCTAACTATGGCTCAAGGTAGAAGCTGGGGAGGAAATTCCTCCCACTTTTGTATCATCCCCCCACCCCGCCACGTCTAACCTGTTGTCAAAAGCTGCCAATTCTGCTGTCTCTTCTCTGCTCCTTCCATCCCTGCCCTGGTTGAAGCCCTTCCCTCATCATCTCTCTCTGGAAATTTGGCAGTGGCTCCCCTGACTGTCCCCAGCCTCTGAGTGTTTTCCTTGGGTGTTTTTCTCACCCTCAAATTTGATCATGTTGAACATTTTTTGTGGTATTGAACTCTAGCTGATGTTCTACATGCTGATGTGTTTAGGGATAAGTCTGAAACTTGCATTGAAATCCATAAAAAAAAACTAAGATGAATTGATCGATGGATCAAGAGCCTGATAGATGGATAGACGTGATCAACTAGAGTACTTGTCTTTTTTTTTTTTTTTGGCCTGCATTGTTAATAATCGTTAAGCAAATGCATGTCATCTTATATGATATTTAAGCTTCTGGAGTGTTCGACCATTGTAATGCTTATCTCTATCTCTTATTGTTCCTACTACAAGTGCAGGTCAAAAACTTCTCTGCCAGTATTTTGGCAGGAACAAAGGGAGGATATCATTTCTATTTGGCCTTTTGTCTAAGCTCCAAATAATGACACAGAAAACTAGCAAATGAATCGGGATATAGAAACTGAACATATCAATAGCTTTATTTATACATATTTTTAAAAATCATGAATGGAAATATGCTTTTTGAGGCACTGAGTTCATCTATAGACCAGAAAGTAGGTATCCCCTCTGTTGGTTTTATATATGAGGTTGAAACAGGACTAACCTTGAAACAATTTTCCTTTGGGCAGAGAGTAAAATGACAGATTATTTTGTCAGTAGTGAGCTGTTAACATTGAGTTCAGTAGATATTTAAAAGGAATTCACTAGGGTCTCTTTATGAGACACTACGTGAGTTTCACAGAATCAACCCAGAGACCATTTCATAAAAAGCCCTTTTTGCAACCTTAATAAACACCTTTGGATAATGTGCAAGATACCCTCTTACAGAAAATCCTGCCCTTTCAGAAACAGTAATATAGTGAAGATTGAGTAAAGTTAAGAATTTCTCTTGCAAATAACACAAGTCTAGGGATATTTATAATGTCCAAAAATAAGAAAAGATTTATTCCACATTGTATGCTTTGGTTGTAATCTGGAACTCTTGTCACAAAGAATCAGAACCAAGCATATCCTGGTTCCAAACATAATTTGGCATTATTTTATTATATGCAGTTCCAATTTCTTGGACTGAAATAAGCCCATCTTGTTTCCCATAAATCCATTCAGAGTTATCTTTCCAAAGGAGTTTGGCATTAGGGAGAAGGTTGTGGAACACATGAAGCTGGGGGTATGCAAAGGGGGGATTGGTCATTAGTACTGACTTCATGACAGTGGATGTAGAGGAGTTGCAAGTCATTTTCATTACAACTCGATTGCAGGTTTTTTTTTAACTTTGTGAAAACTACTTGTTCAGGTGTCTAAAAGGTATAAATCTAAAAGCAAGACCTAAAATAACTAACCCCCTCCCTCATTTTTTGATGTCAGCATAAAATATGAATGGTAGAAACATTTGGGAAAACTCCTATTAAGCAGAGTCTTCTTATGAGGAATAGACAAAGATGCACTTTTACCAAATGTCAAAATTACATGGTCAGATTTGATATGCAATGCCACAAAATAAATCTATTGCATAGATTTCCATGGTAGCGGTTCTCTGTGGGAAGGAGTATGTATTTGGTTAGGGAAATAGTTTGCAATCCAAGTATTATTGCTTTGGGGGCAAGGAAGATGTCATTCAGAATAATATAGCAGCAAAGCATGCTGATAAATTTTTAGATACTTACCTCACTGTTAATAGAAACTTACGTGTGTTAGAGTATCAACCGTAGTTAGCATTCTGTGAGAAACTTCAGCTTTAGACTCATGGAACTGGAAGGAAATGTAAGAATTGAGCAGGACCAAAGCAAAACCATAGATTCATGGATCTTCTGTAAAATTAGCATTACCCATAGTGTCTGAGTTTTAATTACCGGAGATGAAGCAACAACAGTGAAAACTACTTTTCCACTCTGGTTAAAACCTCTGATCTTTTAGTCTTAGGCATCCTTTACCAGACTATCAAAGCTAGGGTAACCCAAACCCTGCCACCAACCTCTGGTTAGCACTTCTATTTGCTTTCCATAACTTTGTGCCAAGATCATGGACTCTGAACTGAATGGAGCCGGGTTTAAACCCTAGCTCTCCCACTTACTACCTGGATCCTTTTAGACAAGCTACTTGATCTTTCCAAATCTCAGTTTTTTCATCTGTAGAAGGGGGATACTTGCTCTTACCTTTTACATTTTTTATAACATTTCTTATTTATTTATTTGGCTGCTCCGGATCTTAGTTGTGGCATGTGGGATCTAGTTACCTGATCAGGGATTGAACCTGGGCCCCCTGCATTGGAAGCTCAGAGTCTTAGCCACTAAACCATAAGGACGTCCCACTTTTTACATGCTATTATTGAAAAGTTTCACGACACATTGTTCAGCATGTTCTCAATGAATAGGAGTTGTTGTTATGATGATAGTTATTTGCTTTTCCTCTTAGGGTGATGGTGGCCATTTTTGGCAAATGGCCTGGGATGAGTATGAATTTGGGGGACTGAGTTTTGTCATGAAGACCAGATGTTTTGACATTCCATCTTTCACTGCTCCTAGAGCCCCTCTGGGGTGGCCCCATTTCTTTCTGCTTTCCTCACCAGCAACCCTTGTGAGGTTGCATGTCCAGAACCAGGAGAAAAAGTTGTAGCTACAACTACACAGGGGTGAGGAGCTTTTATAGAAGCTTCGTTTAGAGAGGACACCAGGGCTTCTATTTAAAACAGTAACATACTCCTCTGTGGGGCGGTGAACAGCAGCCACCGCCAATCCCCTGAATGACCCCCTTCCTCCTGCCTCCATGCCCACTGGTTAGTCTCATATGTCACCTTGGTTAGACTGTCCTTAGTTTCAGTTACTCAATCAAAAACTCCTCTGGGTGTTGCTGTGCGGCGTTCTGTAGGCTCACATCTACTCTCAGTTGACTTTAGGGGAAGGAGATTTCCCTTGATAATGTGAGCGGGTTCATCTAATCAGCTGACAGCTGTAAGAGTGAAAACAGGCTTTCCGGAGAAGAAATTCTGCCTCAAGGCTGCAGCCTCAAATCCCGCCTGGCCTGCTGGCCCGTCCTACAGATTTCAGACAAGTCAGCTGCTTCTCTCTGTCTCCATCTCATCATCTCTCTCTTCCTTTCTGTCTGTCTCTCTGTGTCTTTGTCTATCTGTCTGTCTCTCTCCATATGCACACAGGCATACCTTGGAGATATTGTGGGTTTTGTTCCAGACCACTGCACCGGAGCAAGTATTGCAACAAATCAAGTTACACAGATTTTTTGGTTTCCCCATGCATACAAAAGTTACATTCACATTGCACTGTAGTCTGTTAAGTGTCAATAGCATTATATCTAAAAATGTACATACCTTAATTAAAAAATACTTTATTGCCAACTGTCATCTGACTATGTAAGGCTGCCTTCAGTTTGGTAAAAAAAAAAATACACTCTCTGCGAACTGCAGTAAAGTAAAGCACAATAAAATGTGGTATGCCTGAATATGCTTGTATATGCCTGTATATACCGATATATATGTATATCCTGTTAGTTCTGTTTTTCTGGAGAACCTTGCATAACACACCACCTGCTATGCCTTCCTAAAAATCCTCTCTCCTCCATCCAGAAGTGAAAGAGTTAAAGCCTGCCCAACAGCAAAGCAGCCAGGGACCTTTTCTGTTCTGATTGGTCAGTGTCCGGCTGCACTGGTTGTTACACATTTTGAGAGTGCTCTTGGCTAGACTCAGAGCACGTTGCCCAGCGAGGCTCATGGAGCTCACAGCCTCTAGAAAGGTTCTCTTCTCTTTCCCTTAAGCTTTTTTGGTGTCTGTCTATCATCCCAGCTCTGGTGTTCTTTTCCTTTCTGTGTCAAGGGGGTTTCAATTTCTTGCAAAAAAAATTGCACTGCTGATAAACATTAGTTCTGGAAAGGTTTTCTTTCAAACCCGAGGGAAGGAACGAGATAATTTCCCCTGGTTCAGGAAAGTCAGAGTAGAATAAAAGCTTCTTGAAATATGAGCTTGATAAAAATAATATTGTCAGTATGAAATAAAAATGAGGACTTGGAGACAGTTTCATTCAAACTCACTTGATCATATATAATAAAGCCAAGAGAAATTGGGTATTGAGTGGGGGAGGGATTTTTAACACGCTGAATTGAATCAAGCTGAGCTCTTAGCTTGTAAATTTAGCTTTCCCTGGCAGAATGTTGGAAGGGTCACTTGGGCAAGCCCTGTTTTGTTGATCTCAGGGGTCTGGGTAGACAAAGGAAACTCTTGAGTTCCCCGGTTGGAAATACTTCTCTGAGTTCAGCTTAACTTTGCTCACTCCCATCTCTCCAAACAAAACATTTCTTATCTGTTTTAGTAGAGTTGGTCCCTGAAACATAGGACATTTATACAGATAAAATCTGTAGTAGCCAGAGTGGCCTACTTAACTAGTTTAGAGAATAAAATAAGGTCACATTTCTTGTAATGGTCTATCCACAGTCACTGTGAAAGCTCTATTACATTCAGAAGCAAGAAGTTCAGTGGCTCTTGCAGGGTTCCTCTTATAGACTAGGTATTCCCAGTGACTGCCAGCTCGTTCCACAAATTCTCCTGGAGGGATCTTGTCACTTAAACCTGACACACGCATCAACCCTTGTTGGTTCTTCTGCTCTGCTCTGTTGGTCTCTCTCTCTCTCTATCATAGAGGTTTTCATACCTGAGGAGGGGTCTTGGGGCCCTTTCAGTGGGCCTTCTGCCCTGGGGAGCAGAGATGGTCCTCCCCCTGGCAAGGACCCCACCACCTTGACCAAACTTTAGTCAGGCTCGTTTGAACACTTTTCTGGACTAAGCCATGTCCTTGGCCTGCTGATCCCAGTTTAGTGAGAATCCCCCTACCCTTAATATCTAACCAGGTTCCTCTTAGTGATTTTCTAACCACTGACTCCCTCACTCTGCCCACTGGCTATAAATCCCCAGCTGTCTTTACTGTATTCAGAGTTGAGCTGACTTCTACACTGAAATCTCTTTCCTCTACTGCAATAGCTCAAATAAAATCTGTCTTGCCATTTTAAATGGATGCTAGGTGAAGTTTCTCTTTATACCTTTATACCTTCCCCAAGTCCAAAACCTCTCATTTTCTCTTTATGGCCCAACGTGGTTGATAACAAATGAATGACAACATTCTTTTGCTTAAGAAGAAAATGCTGCTTTCAGCCACAAGATGAGTCTGGCTTCCAAGGTCAAGAAACCAACTTAGTGATGACATTTGCATCCCCAGCAACTCAGTCAAGTTGTTCTTCAGAACTCAGTGGGAGGGGCTGTGTGATCCACCTTACTATCCGCTGCTGTGTCTAGCCCAGCGCCTGGCACACACTGTCTTCACTCTCCTCCCCCGTCCTTTATACTGCAGGGCCCAGTTCAGGCTCTCATCAGCCTTTGTCCGTCCTATTACAATGGCACCCAGGCTTATTGCCCTCAGTCTACCCTCTGCAGAGTCCTCTCTCTGAGCTGAAGGACTCAAGACTCCCGTCCTGATACTCCATAATGACTCCCCATTTCTTTTTCTTTGGCTGTGCCGAGTCTTTGTTGCTTTAGGGGCTTTCTCTAGTTGTGGTGAGCAGGGGTTTCTCTTCCTCGTGTTGTGTGGGCTTCTCGTTGCGGTGGCTTCTCGTTGCAGAGCACAGGCCCCAGAGAGCTTGGGTTTCAGTAATTGCGGCAAGCAGGCTAAGTAGCTGTTACAGAAGCTTTGTTGCTCCAAGGCATGTGGGATCTTCCCTGATTAGGAATCAAACCCCTGTTTCCTGCATTGGCATGCGGATCCTTAACCACTGAAACGCCAGGGAAGTCCAGACTCCCCACTGCTTAAGAGTTACGCCTCTTAAGTGAACTATGGCTCCTCTCCAACCAGCTCCTTCTAGCTTTACACTCAGAATAACAGTCCTGAACTGCTTGTCTCCCCCTTCATCCTCACAGTGCCTTGAATACCTACTATGAGCCTACCCTTTATTAAAAAGCAAGAAAGTTTGCAAAAGAATAAGAGACCTTCTTTCCTTGTCCTGAAGGTTGAAAATGTGTGTATTTTTGTGTGGATGGAATGACAGTTGAATAAAGAGGAAGATGGCCTTTTGGCCACTGGGTCTATGCTTGAAATCCCCAAAGCAGCCCAAGGTGGGTCTTCCTAAGAGAAGTAAGACTGGCCAGTATGCAGCTTGGAATTTAGCCCCTTGCATTTATAATTTATTACTCTGAATTCTGATATCACTTCAGAAGAGCTCATTTCGATTGTGGCTATTACCTGAACACGCTGCAAACTATCTTCTTTAGAGAGGAAAAAGATGAGCTAGTCAGTATTTTTCTTCCAACTATTTCAGGTTTCTTCATAAGGTGGATTTGATAAGAAATCACCTAATGAACAGTTAATTACAATTTTAGACGTTTTGGTGCTAGGGGCAAAGCATTTGGGGCTAGATGAGGCTGTGAATGTTTACATGATTTCTGATTCCTGACAGTCTTATGAGTCTCTATTTCCTGATGTTAGGAAACTTTGATCCTATAAGAAGAGATAGGCATTTTGTCTTTTTATTTCAATTTCTTCTCTTTACTCACTCCTCAGCCCAGTGCTTACAGACTCAGGCTCCTAGTTCAGCTAGAATATTTCTGGGGGTCTTGCCCATTACCTCTTTCCTTACCTCTTGCCCATTGCCTCCTCTTTCCTTCCAAGCTTGCAGCTTTAGGATATGTACATTTCATTTCCCCCCGAGTCCTCCTTCTTCTGTGGTTCGTCCCCATCTCTGGTTGCTGTTGTTCAGGCAATAAGTCGTGTCCAACTCTGTGACTGCATGGACTGCAGCATGCCAGGCTTCCCTGTCCTTCACAGTTAGTTACCATAGCTAGGAACTCCCTCTGTCTTTTGGTTCCTTTACCTATGGACAATTTTATCAAGCTTTTATTATGCTGTGTGGTGGAGATAAAGATAAATGAGAGGACGTTCTCATTCCTGAATCAAACAATGGTGAAAAAAAAATCCAGAAAATGAGATAATAGAAATTTGAACAGAAGACACAGAGGAAAAGAAGCATTTCCCTCCAGCTGGGCTCTAGGAGAGCCCTCTCAGAGGAAGCAACTTTTAGCCTGTTTTATGATTTAGGATCATCCTAATGGAGCCATCAAGAGGCCAGTCAACCTTCACCCCCGTCCTAAGCCAGATTTTGGCAGCATGCGGGGGGTTGGGGTTTTCCTTCTTGCACATGATCTGAGGGCAGAGCAGGGGATTCAGGTTCAAGTTGCAAGCATGGCGATCCTCTGGGCCTCCTGGCTTCTCCTTCCCCCAGGACCTCTCCTGGACTGACCCTGGCCCGTGCTCTTTGGATGGGACCCTTCTCCTCTCCTTGACTCTTGGCAGCCATGTCCCTTTGTGCTTCTTGGCATGGAGACCCCATGTCGGTCTCTTTGGCCTGAAGGGATTGGTCAGGAAAAGTTTCCAAGGAGCCTTTCCATTCTGCCCTGACCATGACCTATAAAATGCAACCAGTGCCTCGTTAATTTTAAATGAAGCTCCCCATGTAACCACTCATCTCTGACGGCCACAATTAACCTCTCCTCCACACTCCTCTCCTTTTATTTTGGCTGGCTGGTTCCTTGCCCATTTGCCTTTTCTTAACTTGAACCCTGGGAGGTTGTAGACCGTTCAGTAAAACTCCAGGAGGTACTCTCAAGTTTATGGCCCATTCTCATTCTGCAGCCCTTCAGACTGCCCTTCCCACCACCTTCATTCTGCTCCTATTCCTTCCAGACCATCTAAGAAGTCTTTAAACATGTCGGGTCATCAGACTTCCCCAGGTGGTCACTTTGACCTTGCAATTTCCTCCCATACCTTCCTCCTCTGACTCTCAGCCTGGTGTCTTCCGCTCTGTGATGTGTGTGGGTCGTGGGTGATGGAATGGGATTCATTAATGATGCATTCCCACAGCAGGAAGGAGGAAATTCAAGAGTTGGTCTTTTCTTCACAGCTAACAAACAGCCGTGTTGTTTGCTGCTGGGACCCCTGGGTCGCTTTGTCCTGTATTACTCCCGGGTCCAGCTTCCCAGGACTATGTTTATTGAAGTGGGGAGGTCTGAACATGCCACAAAGAGTGGGACATTTCCCTGTGGCCTAGAGAACTCAAGGCTGGGGTTTTTCAAATCAACTTTGTCTACAGTGCATTCATTTGTACTTTGCTCTTGCAAGGCTGTCTCCTGTTTGTCCATCAGCCCGGGACTATGGCCCCTCAAGGGAAGGCCTCATTGCTCTGATATTATTTTCTTCACCTCCACACCCTTCTCAGCTTAGCCTGCACGCCAGGCTTGGAGAGAGAGGAACTGCTGCTGACAACCTGCAGATGTGGTGTGTACCTTGGATGATGGGAGGACCAGCCCAGGACCTGATGAGATTGTGGTGATGATAGTGTGTGTGTGTGTTAGTTATATCCTCAGGTGGGAAGAGACATAGCAGTTAGGGTAAATGCAATAGGGTGTCTTGAGAAAAGCAATCCTCTGAGTGCGGAAACCCCAGCTTCTTGCTGTGGAACCTGAGCTGCGTCTCGGTTCCCTGAGAGGCTTAGTGATGCTGCAATGATGATGAAACCTGGTCCTTAACCCCCTGCCTGCTGGAAAGGACTCATGGAAGACAGACTCTCCACTCCTTAGGCACTGGATTCTACCTGGGAATGGGGAGGGGAGGTGGTCGGAGCACTCTGGGGTCAATGTGTGCAAAGTGCATGGGGGCTCCCTGAACTTCTCTTTTTCTGACTTTCCAAACAATTTTTTGTATCTCTTTCCAAATTGTTTTGGTGGACTGGATGATCAGGGTTGCTGGATTTAGCAAATAAAAATGTAGGATGCCTAGGGATATTTGAATTTCAGATAAAGAGCAAATACATTTTTCACATAAATACATTAGGGGTATTGGCTTCCCTGGTGGCTCAGCAGTAAAGAATCTGCCTGCCAATGCAGGAGACACAGGTTTGATCCCTGGGTTGGGAAGATTCCCTGGAAAAGGAAATGGCAACCCCCTCCAGTATTCTTGCCTGGGAAATCCCATGGACAGAGGAGCCTGGCGGGCTACAGTCCTTGGGGTTGCAAAAGTGTCCAGTACAACTTAGTGACCAAACAACAACAACAACAACAGCAACAAATATACATTTATACTAAAAAACTATTCCTTGTTTACTTGTAATTCAAGGGTACCCAGGTATCCTGTACTTTGATGACCCCCTGCATAGTCAGGACCCTCGGCTGGTGTGCCAGTGGGCTGTCAGCTATCACCCCCTCTCATTATATCATCTAGCCTTCTTGACTGGGGACAATCTACTTCTTTTTCTTAGGTATTTTATTTTCTTCTCATTCTTAGCTTCAGCACAGTCAGTATAGCCAATGGATCCTCAGCCCTATTGATCCCACATGTCAGGGTTTGGGGGGATCAACTCAGGCCATGCAGTATAGGAGTGACCCCCATGCATTGAGTCCCAACTCAATGGCAGCCTCGTGCCAGGCACTTTGGATAAAGGGCCTCCTGTCAGGTCCACAGCAAGTCCTGGATATAGTTATTCCAACCCTATTTATCCTATTTTTTTTTTGGCGCACTGTGAGTCATGTGGGATCTTCATTCCCTGACCAGGGATTGAACCCACATCCCCTGCATTGGAAGGTGGAATCTTAACCCCTGGACCACCTGGGACATCCTCCAACCCCATTTAACAGATCAGACACAGAGTTTAAGTTACTTGCTTAAAGACAGACTGCATTTGAACCCTATGTTTCATTTTTTTTCTGGATTCCACACCTCTTCACCCTGTGGTTATACACATTCATGTCTGCTAAAGAAACTCTGTAAAGAAAACCGTTATCTACACTTGAGCATGCATGCTAAGCCGCTTCAGTCATGTCCGACCCTTTGTGACCTTATGGACTATGGCCCACCAGGCTCCTCTGTCCGTGGGATTTCCCAGGCAAGAATACTGGAGTGGGTTGCCATTTCCTTTTCCAGGGGATCCTCTCGACCCAAGGATCGAACCCACGTCTCTTATGTCTCCTGCGTTGACAGGCAGATTTTTTTTTTTTTACCGCTTGTGCCGCCTGGGAAGCCCATCTACACTCATTTCTCTCTTAATATCCAGCCATCTCCCAGGACATGGCTAACTCCCAAAAGATTAATCCTGTTTGGAGACCATGTCTGTCTTAGGAGGAAAATGAGTCCTGTGCCCCTGCATCGGGGGTATCTGTTTTGGTTGGAAGAACTCAGGCAAACCTGTTAGAAGTGCTCCAGGTTTGGGGAGAAGGTTTGGTGGGTTCCTGCTCCAGTGCCCTCTGAAAATCTTTACTGGGGTAGACACTGTAGGGAGGAAGTGTAGAGTTCCTTTCTAGGCAGCTCCTCTGAAGGTCTGCTCACCAGGCAGGTTTCTCTTTCTTCCAGAGGCCTTTTCTATCTTTCTATCCTTTTATTTCCCAGATCCTTCCGCAATCTCTTTGAACTAACCCCTCTCCGGGTAACGTCAGGAAAGTGTCCTCTTAGACGCCGGCTTATCTTACAGTGTTGTTTTAGCTGTAATGCTTGACAGCTTCCTCAGATAGAAGAACTTAATACTATTTTACATCATCTGTCTCCAGCAAGGTTAGGTCACGTCGTTCTGTGACTCAAAATTGTATTAGCATTTTCCTCTTTTGTGCCAGGGGTGTCTTCCTGTAAGCCGTAAATGCCGGGCTCAAGATCTCAATGGATATGAAACTACTTAAGAGAAAAAAAGAAAGTGTTCAGTCTTTGTCCTTATCATGGTGAAAGTTTGTTTTCCTAATGGGGAATTTTCCAAGAGCTCTCAGTGCTGTGACTTTATGGAATCAATGTGGTGGAAAAGGGCACACTTCTGGTGCCGAATATCCTTTTTACTCTCTTCTGCTCCTCTGAGCTTTGCTTCTGAATACACAAAACCGGTATTTGTGGCTGCCAGGAGGCCTTCTACTGTGAGAGAGAATGCATTGTAAATCACTCTTTCACAGCCAGTTAACAGGCAGTGTCTTTCTCACCAATAATTATGGTTTTGCTTTGAGTTGAGAAGGTTGTTTTTGGGGCAATAAATTGTGATGTCAGATATCCTTCACTCTCTTTGCATGTGATTCCTTGGTCGGAAATTGGTGTTCTTAACAGTTGAACCTCTGGGGTCTCCAAGGCTTTGCAGCTGAAAATCTTGGAGTCCTCTGCTTTGAAAAGAAGAAGGAGAGAGAGAGAGAAAGCCTTTTGTCTTTGATATGAGATTTGAAAGCAGGGCAAGGGGACTTGGTTCCTTTTATTGAAACTATCTCATGTTAGAGAATTTTAACAAGGCTTTAAATTAATATGAAAAGTGTTTTTTTTTTTTAATTTAAAAACAGTGTGTTAAGGTCATGACCACCTGATAACTTCCAGTGATGTGTTCTTCTGTGTCAGGGCTTTTGTAGAGACAAATTTCTTCTAAGAAGCACCCACACAAATACATTTGGATCATCACTGGATCACAATGTAAATGTTGATGAGCCAGAAAATTCCCAGTCGAGTAAGAGAATCAAACCTCTCCAACTCATGGAAATTGTTAGTGGAAACCTTCCTTTCCAACCTCACATTTTAATTTACCGAGTGGCAGGTGATGATAAAATTATTTGAACACGTAAAAACATACGGTTTTGCAAGTCTCCTCTAGGACTGTTTTACGATGTTGTCATTCTGATCTCTGTAAGTCATCAGCTGTGAGGAAATGTTTTGTTGCCTCCTAAAGAGAGAAGAACCATTCACCTACAGAGTTTAGGCAATCCTGGGGAATAGGTCATGCCTGCTGTGGCTGGGGCCAAGAGCTTGTCCGTGGCTATGAGTTTTTTTCACATAAAGGGCACCGTGCTCCTTCAACAAACTGCTGAACAGATATGGCATTTGGCTATTTCTATTTTATGTGTGGATAGGGTAGATTAGAGTTGGGACAGTTTGACCCATGAAATTTCTGACTTACAAAACTCAGGGTTTGTTTTTTTTTTAATTTTTAATAATTTTTAAATTTTTGGGCCATACTGCTCAGCATGTGGGATCTTAGTTCCCTGACCAGGAATCAAACCTGCACTCTCTTCATTTGAAGGGCAAAGCCTTAACAACTGTACCACCAGGGAAGTCCCAGCTCAGAGGTTTTATCAGGCAGTAGGTCAGCATACTCAGCAGACGCTAAAGCTGAAGCTCCAATACTTTGGTTACCTGATGCAAAGAACTGACTCATTGGAAAAGATCCTGATGCTGGGAAAGATTGAAGGCGGGAGGAGAAGGCAGGAGGATGAGACGGTTGGATGGCATCACTGACTTGATTGACATGAGTTTGAGCAGGGTTTGGGAGTTGTGATGGACAGGGAAGACTGACATGCTGCAGTCCACGGGGTTGCAAAGAGTCAGACACAACTGAGCAACTGAACTGAACTGAGGCCAGTGTGGTGAAGAAGATGAGCTTTTGAAGTCAAACTCTGCATTGAATTCTGACTCCAGGTGTACAAGCTGTATCATCTTGGGCAGGTTATTCTACCTTTGGTTTCCTCGTTTGTGAAATAGGCATAATCATGCTAACAGTAATAAGTCTATCTCTGCTTTCCAGGTACTTCTGGAAACTTTCTGTTTCTTACCATGTCCTCAGCTGCCCCCTTGGTCCAAGTCACCATCTGTTATTATTATTACCTTAGTTTCCTAACCAGTCCCTCCGTACCCCACCGTATGGTAGACAGAGTCATTTTTTAAAGAGATGAGTTCAAAACTCTTCCTGCCTTCTCAGCTCAGGAAGCCTACGTCCTTGTCATAGATTAGAAGGTCCTACTTGATTTGGCTTCCCAGGTGGCTCAGTGGTAAAGAATCCGCCTGCCAATGCAGGAGACACAAGAGATCCAGGTTCAATTCCTGGGTCGGGAAGATCCCCTGGAGTAAGAAAGGCCTACCTGCTCCAGAAGGTCTCTCATCATTCACTAAGTAGTGTAGCCTAAGCTTCTTTACTTGATGGCTGGTTTCCAAGAAAGCAAATAGAAGCAGCAGTGGCTCTTAAGGTCTGCTGCTGCTGCTAAGTCGCTTCAGTCGTGTCCGACTCTGTGCGACCCCATAGATGGCAGCCCACCAAGCTCCCCCATCCCTGGGATTCTCCAGGCAAGAACACTGGAGTGGGTTGCCATTTCCCTCTCCAATACATGAAAGTGAAAAGTGAGAGTGAAGTCGCTCAGTCGTGTCCGACTCTTAGCGACCCCATGGACTGCGGCCCACTAGGCTCCTCTGTCCATAGGGTTTTCCTTTGTTGCATTTTATTGGTCAAAGCAAGTCACAAGGGGAGGGGAATATTGTCTGCCTCTTGCTGTGAAGAGTAGGGTGCACATGTGTGGATGGAGTTGAGAGGGTGGTTTGCTGCCATCTTTGTAGATGACCCACTGTCCCTCTACACTTACACCAAATGAGGCCTCTTGTTTTGGATCCCCATCAATCTTTACTACCTATGAGGGAGCTGGACTTCACAGCCTTAATGCTGCAAGGCCAACAGCCTCAGCATCCAGACCTATACAGAAGATCCTTATACTTGTTTAGGGGGGAGGTACCGTTTTTCTCTCTGCTTAAAAGAGGAAATTGTTAATTATTGATTAAAAGTCAGTGGCTTGGGAGTTGTTTGCCCTGTGGTTGAGATTTAGTTTTTAGATTTCACAAGCATTTATCAAGCTCCATCCGACATATCAGACACTGGTCGGACACTTTAATGTATTTATATCATTAAATCCTCACAGCAACCCCAGTGGGGATTTTGAATGATTCAAATGGAAATAATTCACCCCACTTTTTTGAATACAGAATGTCATTTATTTAGGACCATGTGGCTCAAAAAGGGCAGAGATGAGAGGTAACTTCTGGTACAGCACATTGCATGAATATTCCGTGACACACTCTGCCTCTCTTGTATTTGGGTAAAGAAAGTCACAAAAGAACAAGGATGGGGAAAGACAATAAGAAATACTATTGTGGTCTATTTTGTTGACATGAGCCATGGATCCATTTAGTATACAAAAAAGGCAGGGGGATGGTATGTACATGGACTTTGGAAGCAAAGCTGTGTACATGTATATTGGGCAGAATTTTGTTTTGGAAATTCTGGATTGAGTTATAAGTTTTTTTTTTTGTTTGTTTTTTGTTTGAGTTATAAGTTTTGATTCTCAAGTTGGTCTATCAGTTAGGAGCACAACAGAAAACCTCAAATAAAAATGACTTAAATAGGTATCTGCGCTCTCTCATGAAATGAACTCTGGAGGCAGGTATTACAAGATTAGTGTCTGTTCTGTAAAAATCAAGGGCCAGTTTGTCCATCCTCACACATGCTTCCACTCATGGGCCAGCAGGTTTGTAGGGCCCAAGTTATTCATCTACATTTGATTATCAGGAAGAAAGAGAAAGAAAGGAGCACTCCTTCCCTTTGGCTACTTCTCAGAAGATGCACATGACATTTCTGCTTAGATCCTATTGGGCAGACATGGTCATGGCCATATCTAGCTGAAAGACAGACTGGGCAACGGCCAGCTAAAAATTGGGGGTTCACCTGTTAAGGGAATAGACATTGGGGGATCATTAGCTGTTTCTGATATGGCAGATGTGGTCTGCAGAGTGATACTTCAATCAATATGTGAAATAATAAAACTTTAGATTAAGATGAATAAAAAAGATACTGTTTTCATAGGTGTTTGTTTTCTCTAATAGTAAACTACACCAGTCCTGTCTTTTTTTTTTTTTTAATTCCTTTATTTTTGGCTGGGCTGGGTCTTCGTTGTTGCTTGGGCTTTTCTCTAGTTGCAGCGATCGAGGGCTACTCTTCATTGTGTTGCCTGAGCTTCTCATTGTGATAACCTCTCTTGTGGCAGAGCACAGGCTCTAGGGCCCGTGGGCTTTAGCAGTTGCAGCACATGGACTCAGTCGTTGCAGTCCTGGGCTCTAGAGCACAGGCTCAATAGTTTTGGCACAGAGGCTAAGTTGCTCCGAGGCATGTGGGAACTTCCCGGACCAGGAATCA
Source organism: Bos mutus (assembly GCF_027580195.1). Lineage (NCBI taxonomy): Eukaryota > Metazoa > Chordata > Mammalia > Artiodactyla > Bovidae > Bos > Bos mutus. The sequence continues at coordinate 10,360,643 of NC_091639.1, read as the reverse complement.
AGCCTGTGTCCCATACATTGGCAGGTGGATTTTTATCTACCATGCCACCAAGGAAGTTCCCAGGGTTGCCTTTTAAACATAGTGTTTGATGTAATGTTACTAGATATTTACAATTAGATGCTTTAACAAAGAGCTCTATTTCGTAAAATAGGAAAAGTCTGCTTATCACTATTTCAGATAAACTATGTTGATGGCAAAGCCATCCACTTAAGCCACATAATCAAGTGTGACACATTGCCACTAGCTAATGACCGCTTACCCTAATCTCAATAAGTAGGGGAAACAAAGAGGTCTATTTAGCACTGAATTTGTCAACCTAAACTTATGAAATGAAAACTGTAATGTATAATGATAGACTTTATGATCACTAATGTCTTCACAGTAAGCAATATTTGAAGAAAAACTATGTCCTTCATTTTGCTTGTTACTCTGATAATCAAGACAAAAGGATGCATAAGTTAGGTATATTTATTAAATGCATTAAGTATATTTATTAAATAAGCTGTTTACTGCCATTTTTGGTTTGGCTTTGGCTTCTGTATGTCTGCCTTAGATTTGAGGAGATTTATAAGAATAAAGATACTTTTCTGGTTTTCTGTGCATTAATAATAGTGATACAAGTGAGACAAGATGAGAGTTTAGCTAGACTTTGAAATAGGAATAAAATTTTGATAGAAGAGATGTGGAGAAGAGATGTGGTCCACGTAGGAGACCAACAGCCTGGCTGGAGATAAATGGGCTGTGTAGGGTCACGTGGAAGACCTCAAAGGCTAGGATAATAAATTGGTATTTTGTCCTATTAGCAGTGAGGATCAACGGGTTACTTTAGAGAAGCTGAATGATGAGAGAAGTACAAGGTTGAGAAATAATATAAGGCTTGGGGATGGATGATCCTCCTGTTCCCCCCTTGGAAGAGGACTGTAAAGGAGTCAGAAGGGAAACCCCCAGAGGGTTAAACCCAGGAGGGCAGAGTGTCATAGAAATCAAAATGGGGGACACCTGAGAAGTAGCGTGGAGGTGGTTGTTACCAAATTGTGAATGTTTCAGAGAATTAAAGGTGAATGAGAAACGAGAAAAGGTTGTTGTTAGATGTGGTCTAGGATTACTGCTGACATTTAAGAGCTCATGGTTTCAGGGGTGCCTTGTGGTGTGGACCAGACTGCCTAGAGTAAGGAAAAAATGAGTGCTAAAGAGATGTAAGGAAGGAGAGATTACTTGAGCTGAACTTTGGCTGAGGAGGGCGGTGAAGCAGTTCAAAGGGAACTCTCCATTCTCATACCCTGGGAGGGGAAGAATGATACCTTTCAGGGCAAAAAGGCAGCAGCTATAGAAAAGGCCAGAATAAAGGTATGGAGAAAGAATGGTCGAGGATGTGAAGTCCGTTGGGTGTGAGAGGGCTAAAGCATAAGAGGAGGGGTTGCTGTCTTAGAGTGGAGGAAATCTGTACTTCTTGGGCCGGAGAGACACAAGACAAGAGGGACACAAGACAAGATCGGTATGCTCAGTAGAGAGGAAAACAGGCTGGAGCAGGAGGCGAGGGTAAAAGGAGCTTTGGAGCCCTCGGGGAATGTGTGGGGTGGGCAGGAATCAAGGATTGTAAGGCAGCAGAGAGGTGTTTTTTCTGTTGGGTGTGAATTTTGCATTGGGAGCAGAGCTGCGCGTGACTATTTCTTCCTCAGGGCCCTCTGACTTCTGTTGGAGCCGAGCAGATAAGCCCTGGTGACGGGCTTCCAGTCGTGACTGGAAGCTGGACTTGACAGTAACCTGGAGGCAAAAGGTCTCTTGGAGATGTGGAGGTTCCCACCCCCATCTCTTCTTTAGAAAGAATCTCATGATGCATTTTTAGCCATCTTTTAGTAGATGTTTCCAGGCGACCATTTTATTTCCCACGAACAGATGGTGAAAGCAAGATTTCCTTTGGTCACTGGACTCTTGCGTTTTATGATACATGTTGAGAACTAAAGAAGTTCTAAAGTACTAAATGTGGAGGTGGGGGGCAGGCAATAAATTGCTTGCTCTAATTGAAATAAAGTCCCTATGATCTGTGTGTTTGAGGGGTAACTAACTGGTCGAGGTGTTACCGGTTTCAGGCAAAAACAATGCTCACAGATACAGGAGCCGCCATTTAAAAGCAGGACGGTTCTTAGCACTTCCGGTCCTGACCGGAAGGAGCGAGGCACCAACAGCGTGGGGGGCAGGGCTCCGGGTCCAGGCCTCTTGTGCACTGTGAGGAGGAACCTCTACACAGAGCCTGCTCGGAGAAAACGCTAGAGGGCGGGCCCTTCAGGTGAGTGCAGATACTTGCTATCACCCCTGGCCCTTCCTGCTCTCTCTCAGCTGTTCTCTTGACAGGAGAGAATCCGAATGTTTGTGGGCCCTTACTAGGTAGTTACTGGGCAGCCACCCAGGGCAAACCTCCGGGGCGAGGCGGGCAGATAGGTTAGAGTTCATAGGCTAAGTCAGAATTCAAGGTCAGGTCAGAGTTCCCGGGCTGGTAAGTGAGAGTTCAAGGGCAAGTCAGAGTTCACAGAATTCGCGGGCTGGTCAGAAATCAAGGCCAGGTCAGAGTTCATGGGCAGGTCAAAATTCTCAGGACTGGTAAGCTAGGGTTTAAGGGCAGGTCAGTCAGAGTTCACAGCTTGCCTGGGAAGGTTCCTCCTGCCTCCCCACTGGGTAGCAGTCTGGCCCATCTCCCTGTCCTTGCACTGAGCCATCCTCCTCTGGGCAGAAGCTTCACTTGGTTTGGGTTTTTGCAGGGAACTCTGGTCATAAACAGAGCGGAGAGTGCTGGAGGGGTGCTCCTCCTAACCTCCCCAGGGTGCTGAGGGGCTTTTTGGAGCAAAGCACAGATGCCTTTCTCTGAAGACTTGCTCCCTGAGATCTGGAGTTACCCCAAAGCCGAGTGTTGATGGCATCTCAGACTCCTTAGAAGCCTGTAGTTCTCTGGTTTCTATATTGTGTTCAATTCATATTGTCTCTGGAAATCCAGAGTTAGTTTATTCCATGCAGCTAGTAGGTGGGATGTTGGAAACCTAAGTGATTAGGTTTGGAAAATATGATCTTTCCCCCTTAAACCCCGTGTTAGGTCCTCTGAGACCTCCGGGTTGATCCCACAAAGGATGACTTTGAACGCTCTTGGAAAAGAGCTCTTTTTGTGCTCTTTCCCTGGAAGCGGCAGGTTGAGATGAAGCGTGCCGTGACAGATAAGACACAAGGTTAGGGGTGAGTATTACCTAAGGCTTGGCCTCCATCTGCTGGGTGACCTTGAGTAAATCCTTCTCCCACTCACCCTGGGGTTGGAATGTGGGCTGCTAATACAGTCTGGCTGCCGGCTGGTGGGGCTCACTGAGGTATGGGGGAGGCTGATGGAGGTCACTTCTGGAAAGGGCTGTGGGCTCCTTGGGCAGGAAAGCATAATAAATGATGTCCAGTGGTGAATACAGAGTGGTGCAATTGTTCTTTTAGTCTTATGCCTCACAGCACCTGAGCTCCAGTCACAGTACCGAGCTGCACACCAGACGGCCCTCTCCCCACGCCCACAGAGGCTGTATAGTCGCTCCCAGGATCACACAGGCTCTGGGTTTTGTGTCAGTGGACATTTAATTTGATTTATCTTGGTCTGGCATAGGCCGGATGAAGTCAACTAGCCAACAAATCTGCGATTGTTTCTGAGGAGCAGAGGCTCAATGGCAGCTCTCTAACCACTTAATTACCCTCAGTTGCAGGAAAAGCGAAGCTGGGTTTGAATAGGGTATTTGCATATCTGCACAGCTTTCCTTCTGTTCACTCTCTCCCCACACTCTGCGACGGCTCCCACTGCACAGCTCATTGGATTTCAGGAGCCTCCTCCCAACCCTGCACCCCCCCGCCCCATGCTTTGGCTCTAAAAGGATGGTTATTAAGAAACCCAAACTTTGTCTATTTTTGTTTTAGTTCTGTTCTGTGTTTAGTAATTGTTGGGTCTGTGCTGCTATTTTCTTGAATTTTGTTTCTGTATCTCATGTACACATTCTTTTTTTTTTTTTTAAAGCATCTGATGCCTCAGATATCAACTGCTGTTAATAGTATTCAGTGTTGACTCAGAAAAAGATTAGGTTAAATAACTTCTATTGCACTGAGGCCCTCTCATATCCGTGCAAGTAAAGGTCTATCTGGAGCAGGTATCTGGGAGACTCTATCTTCCCCATAGAGGAGGAGAATTCTTTTTATGGTCCTTTCTATAATCAGCTGTCCGTGAAGAGTGGAAATCACGGGCTAACTCCACAGTCAGTCCGTTATCTGTTTTATTCCAAACAACGATAGTTAGTTATTTTTTCAGAAGAAAAGAATCCCCTGGCATTGACTTGCCTCTTTTCCCCTGCAATTCTGCCTCTAAGGCTGTGCAGATCTTCACGATCTGCCTACACTAGTAAAAACAGTGCTAATAACTCCATGTCCTGATTTACTGCCCTTTGTTCATGTTGCGGGGACTACGCCAACAGTGACTTAGCCTCGTTCCTAACATTACTTTTTGGGTCACGAAGAGAGGGCATGTCCTATTTCTATATCCCCTGGACATTTCTTCTCCTTCATGCTACTCCAGGTCTTTTCATTCTTTTGGCCACAAAAACATCTGGGAAGAGGAGCCTGTAACCATACCCTCCCTCTTCTCTTCTTTCATTTGTTTGTCACTTAATTTTCACTCTGGCTTTTACCCCCTCACTTGCCAGAAACTGCTAAGGCAAAGGTCAGCTAGGACCTCCTTGCCAATTCAGTGACTTGGTTGCAGTCCGTCAGTTTTGGTTGGGAGAATACTAACCATTAGCTGAAATTTAGCATTTCTTTCAACGATGAGTATAGGCAACAAACCACAGAAGTATTAATACTGACCCTAGGTATTTCAGTCTCACATTACAGTTGTGGTAGATATCATGAAGTACTGTGTTTTTTCATTGAGAAGTTGCAATGGTTGTTGGACCTACTGCTGGATCTTGTTACTTAATGCATTAATAAAGAAGCATATCAGATCAGATCAGTTGCTGAGTCATGTCCGACTCTTTGCGACCCCATGAATCACAGCACGCCAGGCCTCCCTGTCCATCACCAACTCCCGGAGTTCACAGAGACTCACGTCCATCGAGTCAGTGATGCCATCCAGCCATCTCATCCTCTGTCGCCCCTTCTCCTCCTGCCCCCAATCCCTCCCAGCATCAGAGTCTTTTCCAATGAGTCAACTCTTCTCATGAAGTGCCCAAAGTACTGGAGTTTCAGCTTTAGCATCATTCCTTCCAAAGAAATCCCAGGGCTGATCTCCTTCAGAATGGACTGGTTGGATCTCCTTGCAGTCCAAGGGACTCTCAAGAGTCTTCTCCAACACCACAGTTCAAAAGCATCAATTCTTCGGCGCTCAGCCTTCTTCACAGTCCAACTCTCACATCCATACATGACCACAGGAAAAACCATAGCCTTGACTAGACGAACCTTTGCTGGCAAGAAGCATATATATGATCATAATATTTCAATAACTGTGTTCGAATATAAGTAATTTATAACATGCATTGTATTTTATATATCCAACAGTATTATTTTGAGAAGGGGCCCATAGGTTTCAGCATACTGCCAAGGAGGTCCATGGGACATAGAAAAGGCAAAGAACCTAGTTTTAATCATTAGTTACCTGATTTCACTAGAGTGTTTCTTGTACAATAAGAAGAGCCAGGGACTGGCCTGGTGGCCCAGTGGGTGAGACTCTGCACTCTCAGTGCAGAGGACCTGGTTCTATCCCTGGTTGGGAAACTGATCTCACATGCCACAATGAAGAAGCCCGGATCTTAGAAAATCCTGCAACTAAGACACAGTGCAGCCAAAATAAGTAAATATTAAAAAGAAAAAAAAAACAGAAGAGCCTCCTACTGAAAATTAATTCTCTTCTCCTTTACTTCCATGATATCAGTCTTTCCACCCATCTTTCTTATTACTTTTTCCTCGACTCTTAGGTCTTCTTTAGTTTACATCTTACATTTGAGATTTCTCTAGGGTCCTATCTTCCTTTCATTTCACCCTCCCTCCTTTCTTCCTTCTACAAATATTTATTGAGTGCTTACCCTTAAGCAGGGGCTTCCCAGATAACTCAGTGGTAAAAAACCCACCTGCCAATGCAGGAGATGTAGGAGACACGGGTTTGATCCCTGGGTTGGGAAGATCCCCTGGAGGAGGAAATGGCAACCCACTCCGGTATGCCTGCCTGGAAAATCCCATGGACAGAGGAGCCTGATGGGCTACAGTCCAGAGGTTCGCAGAGAGTCGGACAGGATGGAGTGACTGAGCACACAGGTACCCTTAGTAGCTGACAGTCCTGTGTGTGTGTGTGTGTGGGCGTGCAAGCATTACAGCACAGCAGTCTGATGTGTGCTATAGGACACACCCAGCCTTGGGAGTGGAGAAAGATGTCTTACTGGGGGCAGCGTTTAGCGTGAAGAATGGATCGGAGGGGGAAGTCTAGGGTTGGGCAATAGGAGGCTGAGAAACGTTAACCTTGCCTTTACTTGAATGCTTCACATGCATCCATCTTGTGGGCACACTTCCCTCCTTTAGAAGCTGCTCCTCCATGATAGCTGGTGCTCCTGGAGAAGCATGTGCACTCCACCTTTCCTTAGAGCTCTCCTCTCCTTAGAGCTCCTTGACTCCCTTGCCCCATTCTTGGAGGACCTTCAGAGTTATTTTTTAATGTATTTTTCCTTCCTCTTCTTTGAGTTATGTGAGGACAAGAACTGGGGCTTGCTCACGTTTATATCTCTAGCACTTAACATTGCTGGGCCTCTAGTAGATTTCTAAATTGAGCCAAATTAAGGAATAGAAGTTTAGAGAATTTGTCCACATTATGTAGCAAAAATAGCCTATGAAATCCTTCAGAACGACTCATAGAATCATGAAATTTCAGAGTGAGAAGGTCATCCAGCTGTCCTTTAGCTTTTTAAATGTAAGCACTTTTTTTTCAGAGGAGGAAACTGGATTATACTTCCTCTGACACTCTCTGCCACCATCAGCCCATAAGTGGGTGTTGCCAAAATTCAGAAGTGCTGTAACAGGACTTGAGTTGTTTTTTTTTTTTTTTTTTTACTTTTGGTAAAATGGATTTAATGGTCTTCCTTTGTTTTCAATGTAAAAGAGAGGTTTTCCTCCAGGATGACACAGTAGCAAGTCCCTAATCTCAACCAAGGGCTAATCTCAACCAAGGGAAATTGTAAATTGAAAGCCAGAATATCCAAAACCTGACCCTGTGGTAAAAGGTATTTGTGAGTGGCCCACTCTCCTGGGTGAGGGTGGAATGCAACAGCAGCTTTAATCATAGAAATTTCCCCATGAAACTGGAGAAAGCCCTTAGCTGCCTCAGTAGTTGGCAGAGATGACCCCTCACATAGCTTGCACCTTGGATTTCAGGTTCTTGATGGAGGCTCTAGGGAACAAACAGGGCACAGACTATATGTTTTGTTTTTTTTTCCTACAGGCACTTGCTCTGTATCCCAGTTTCCTCCCCTGATCAAAATGGAAAAAATGTTAATGGTTTAGGTTCATTGCTCTTTATGCAGGCAGCAGCCAGACACAGGGAAACCCGGTTAGTTGGAAAGAACATCATAAAGATTTCAGGTCACTTTTTAAACTTACTGAGTCTGCAGGTTAAGTGGAGAAAGAGCTGCTCATTGGCAGGGAGGATCTTGTAATGGGCTGTTATTCCCTGGCAGGGAGAATGTTGATCAGTATCAGATCCAGGCTTCTCTCCATTCCTTCCAAAAGCAGGAATAAATTGAAGTTAACCACTGAAGAGACAAAATAAGAACTTCTCCTAAAGGCTCTAAAAATAAAACAGATACTCCTGATGATGAATTAAGGAACCCCAGTTTACATTTGACAAATATTTCAATAAGGTTTTTGTATAAACCTTAGGCAGTATCTTGCCTTAGCGAGATACTGGCAGGGAAAATTCATCCAGTTCTTATTGGGACCCATTGGTATTGGGAGTTTTGTCAAGTAAGTTGCTGAACTTTGTGGATCAGAAAAATTGAAAGGTACCTCAAAATTTTGAGGTAAAGAAAAAAAAAGGGATAAATAAATTGTGCTTTAAGAAAATCTTGGAATCAGATTGGGCACCTGCAATGGACTAAATGTTTATGTTCTATCTTCCCCTCTCTACCCAAATTTATATGTTGAAACCCTAATCCCTAGTGGGATGGTATTTGGAGGTGGGCCTTTGGGAGATAATTAGGTCATGAGGGTGGAGACCTAATAAATGGGATTAGTGCCCCTGTAAGAAAAGACTGTAGAGAGTTCTCTCACTCCACCGCATGAAGACAATATGAGAAGTGGGCCATCTGCAGCCTGGAAGAGAGCTCTCTGCACCCGTGCTAGCACTCTGATTTCGAACTTCCAGCCTCTTAAACTGTGAGAATTACATTTTTGTTGTTCACAAGTCACCCCGGCTGTGGGACTTTGTTATAGCAGTGGGCTAAGGCAGCACTGCATTCCTTTCTTATAATAGCTGTTGAAAACCCAGCTTTGCAAAGATATGACTTCACTGAAAGGAACGTGGCTCTATCTAATGATGATGCTGCAAGCCAGTTCTTGTGCGTAAACTATTGGATAAATGTTGAGTTAGTATTCATTTGCGTTGCTATAGGTAGACAAATGTTGAGTATGGTGTGGTTCTTCAAATTTAAAATATTCTGTAGTATCCCTTGAGTTTGTTAGGGCACCTTGGGTTATATCCCTGCCCATTTCGGAATTTAGCATTGGAATGGGTATGGCAGACTAAAGATGTAGTAGAAATTAGAGAAGAGAAAGTCAGTATAGGCCAAAGTAATCAGTGAGGGCAAAATCTTCAACACCTGTCCACATCTGCCAGCTTCATGAAACAGAAGCTCTTGAAGGCAGTGACCTGTGGAACCAAAAAGTATTAGGGCTTTAAGAGGTGAAGGGAAGGGCTGAAGCTGTGTGTAGCTGCTAGCCGTGTATGCCCGTTTAAATTAATTGAAATGAAGTAAGACTAACAATCCAATTCTCCTGTCACCCTAGCCACATTGCGAGTCTTCCATAGCCACAGTGCAGAGAGAAAACGTCTCCATCATCACAGAAAGTTCTGCTGGGCGGCACTGATCTGATCTAAAGAAGGGTCAGCACACTGTACCCCAACGGCCAAATCCAGTCTCTGCCTGTTTTTATACAGCCCGTGAACTAAGAATGGTTTTTACATTTTCAAATGGTTGGAAGAAAATTGTGGACATTAATTTCTTTCATGTTATAACAAGTACCTACAAATATCCTTGGTTTTGCCTCTTGACTCATTAAGGCTAAAATATTTACAATCTGGATCTTTTTAGAAATATCTGCCAACCTCTGGCCTAAAACACCTTCTAGCTCCAGTTGAGGAAACTGAAGCCTGGAGACAGAACGTGACTTGGGGCAGATCACAAAGCCTAGAAGGACAGTCTGAATTGTGGCTTTGGTTTAATCTGCTTCTTTACTGTGTCTGGGCCTCTTTCCTTCCTAGGGCCTCTGTTGATCTTCATCCAGAAGATAAAACAATAGTTTTCTTTAACTGCATTGTGGACTAGAGAGGGAGTGATGGACTCCTTGAAGAGACCTGAGTCATATTCAGTTATGAGCCCATCACGGGGAGCATTGGGAAAATCACATGCTGGAGCCACATGTTCACCAAGGAGTTCAAACATAGACATTGGACTCTCTCCAGATGAGGTTACAGACACAGAAAGATCCAGATGAAGTAAAAGATGATTGACATATAACTCTAAAAACTTGCATTTCTCCTCCAAACCATACTACCTGTGATGATCTGTGAATTGATATTAAAAAATTATCTTATGGTTAATGCCAGTTGCATTGCATTATATCCATGTTGTGAGTTAAAAGGCTTTAATTTGTCAAACATAACCGTTTAAAATAGACTACATTAAAAAAATAACCCTGTTGATCATTTCTTCATTATTATTTTTGTTTTAAAGAATATTTTAATACTGAAATCCCCTCCCCCAAGTGAAAGTGGCTTGAATGACCCTGAAGATAAACTTAAGTGGTGATAATGTTTAAACATCTAGCCAAGATTCCCTGTAGAATAGCTGGGTTACTGGAAAGGGTCACAGTACAACCTACAGTTGATCCTCGTTATTCACAGATCTGTATCTGTGAATTCACCTACTGGCTAAAATTTATAACTGCCAAATCAGTAATTACAGTACTTTCTCAGTCATTTGTGGACATGTTCAGAGTGGTGAAAAATTTGAGTTGCCCAATGCACAGATTTCTAGCTGAGGTCATGCTCTGCCTTCTGGTTTTGGCTCTCATGTTGTGAACAAGTGTCCTTCTCGTGGTCTGTTTAGGGCCACATTTCCCACAGTTTGGTGCTTTTTTGTTGGTGATTTCACTATTTAAAATGGCCCCCTCGTGTAGTGTTGATGTGATGTCTAGTGCTCTGAGTGCAAGAAGGCTGTGATTGTGACTTACATATGTCTGTTAGAGAACCTCATTCAGGCATGAGCAATAAGGCTGTTGGTTAAGAGTTCAGAGTTAACAAATCAGAAATATATATTAAGGGCTTCCCTTGTAGCTCAGTTGGTAAAGAATCCACCTGCAATGTGGGAGCCCTGGGTTTGATCTCTGGGTTGGGAAGATACCCTGGAGAAGGGAATGGCTACCTACTCTAGTATTCTGGCCCGGAGACTTCCATGGACTATTCCATGGGGTCGCAAAGAGTTGGACACTACTGAGTGACTTTTCACTCAATATATATTTAATGAGGTGTCTTTGAGCAGAAACTCACATAAAACAAAGTTCTATATTGATTGGTTGAAGACTGGTTGATGTTGGGACCAGAGCCTCTCTGGAGCCTAACTTTGCATTTCTGCTGGGAGCAGTGGTTCAGTAACTTTATAGAATATTATTACCACCAATGATGAAGATCAAGTAATATTTGTAACACACAGGATCTTGTAAACCCTTCACTGTCCACTTTCTGGGCATCTCACCTGGTTTGGCATTAGGGTCCAGTAATACTTGTGTATAGACTGCTGTCTTCACAGGATGGCTAGAACTCACTTCTCAAAATAACAAGGAACCCTGGTCATGATAATTGGGAATTCTTATCTCACAACAAATTTGCTGTACCATTTCATGGAACTTGCTTATTCTCCCCGAGCCCCAGCCAGGTGCTAAAATGACTCTAATAGGATGGACTTAATTTATAGGCACATCTGGTGAAAGATCAAAGTGAACGTGAAGTCCCTTTGATGATGCTACAACCATATAGGTTTGGATCTTTTCTTGGGTTTTACTCTCCACCTGGCAATTCTGGTGTGCTCCAGATAAGAGTAGATTCATTGAATCTGGGGCAGATTAATTGATGTGAAGGTTTAGTAAGAATTGCTTGGTTCTTGGGAAAGCCAGGGTTATAAGAAAATCATCTGAAGGGAAGGAGATCATAAGGCAGTCCGTCTATTGATTGTTCAGGATTTCTTTAGAGTTCAACAGGTAGATGTCTGGTTGGATCATCACTGTTTGTTTTAGATTGATTGAGCAACTGAGCAGAGACTAAGTCTTTGATGCTGTGTGCTAAGGAGGTTTCCTTTTTTAAAAATCGTTATATCTTTTTTTCTTTAAAGGGAGAACGGGTTCCTTAAGGTTACTGAGAGCACTGAGTTTTCTTTCTGAGCTGTTTGGAACACAGAGAAGACATGGAGCTTGAACATTTCTCCCTATTTGGAAGTCTCGCTGGAGTCTGCTTCATCATAACTAGCTCATCAGTGTCATAACCACTTTGTAATTGCTCACTGCTCTCTGTAGCACCTTCTGCATTAGTATCAGGTTTTCGTCAAACGTGGAAATGTTCTTATCAGGGTGTATATGTGTGTGTCTGTGTTTGTATGTGGCTGTAGAAGAAAATCCCATGCCATCCCAGATTAGTAGAGGTCCAGCTCTCCAGGACAGATCTCCTGCCTGCCTGAGCTTTAGAACTCTAGGACCCACTCTGGATCCCTCCATCGTACCATCTGTCGTGACATTCACCCTGTGAAATTCATCATTTCCTTGCCCCAGCCTGGAGTCGTTTGTGTTCTGTCATCTTAGTAGAACGACCATCTCCCCAGTTACCTGAACCAGAACAATGGAAGTTATTTTAAACTTTTGTTCTCTCATCCTTCACATCGAGCAGTCTCTTCAGTTTTGTCTGAAGATAACCTGCCCCCCAAATATCCCCATTACTCATGCATCCTCTCTAACCCCCTGCCAGTGCCTTTGTCCCAACCCCTCACATCCTCCTACTTGTCCATCTCCAAACTCTTTGAACTTGTTTCTCCCAGGTCCTAGCAGGCCTGGGTTTGATCCCTGGTTGGAGAATTGGATCCCACACGCTGTAACTTGGAGTCCACATGCTGCAATTAAAGACCCTGCATGCCCGCGACTAAGACTTGGCACAGCCAGGTAAATACACATTTTTTTTTTCTTTTTTTAAACAGCCTTTCTGTGCTTGGGTTGTTTATAGTCCAGTCATACAGCATTTTTTTTTCCCCTCAAATTTGACTAGATTCCTGGGTGGCTTAGATGTTAAAGAGTCTGCCTGCAGTATAGGAGACCTGAGTTCAATCCCTGGGTTGGGAAGATCCCCTGGAGAAGGAAATGGCACCCCACTCCAGTATTCTTGCCTGGAAAATCCCATGGATGGAGGAGACTGGCGGGCTACAGTCCATAGGGTCGCTGGGTCAGACATGACTGAACGACTTCACTTTCACTTTCTATAAGACTGTGAGCTCCTTGGATGGTGGGACCAGCCCTTTCATCTCAGCATCTCTGGTACCTGCCTGGCACTGGGCACATAACATGCTCCATCAGTATTTTTTTGAATGAGGGTGTATGGCAGGGATCCCCAGTGTCTGGACTCAAGGATCAGAATGTCAAGGTATTAAAATGGTTCAAGGGACTGATTGTCATGGGGTGAAGGGTTTCCAGCAAGAGGTGTTAGGTAACAGTGTTTATTTATAACAGAATAACCCAGAGAAACAGTTCATTTGTCTTCTCTGTACCTCCTAAATCAGCTTTTTCCCCCTTCTTATAGTTCTTTTTTGAATGGAATAATGTCACCCACTCATTGGCTTTATATAGCTCCTATTGAATAGAACCCAACAGAAATTGTGCCTATTAATGAAAAACACAGAACGTGGGCGGTTTTTGAACTGCTGATTAAAACCCGTACCAATCAGGTTACTTTAGCAGTCTTAAACCATTTTGCTTTCCCTAAACCTGGAGCTTTGCTTGCCAGAGAAAATGACTTTAAGAAAGACAGTAGCCAAGAGTGACGTTGTCTTGTCCCCAGCACTGTGTCCTGACTCTCCAGTGAAATCATAGGGTCAGGTATCTTCCCAGTGCTTTGGAAGCTGTGAGAGGGTCAAAGTCATGAGGGGCTGGAGAGGACACAAGTAGCCTCCCAGGCCACTGCCTGCTGCCCTCCAGGGATGGCTCCAGCCTCAGGTCTGTAGATAGGACAGCTGGTAGGGAAGGGCCTGAAAACACTTTCCTACTTGGGCTGGTCAAGAAGAAAAATATCAATTTCTAGGAGCTGCTGGGCAGCTCTGACCTCTGAGGTTCAGCGCCTCCATTGCTGAGCACCATAGCTGCCAGCAGTGAACTGAATTAATTCCAGGAGGGCAGAAGGCAGAAGAATCGTGAGAATCAGGAAGTGCTCCATGGTCTGCCTCCTTTCAGGGACTGGAATTCTCTGCCGTGCCCATCAGTGCTGGTCCTGGCAGAAGAGGTGTCTCCCTGGGCATGGTGCCAAGGAGCTCACACAGGACTCCCTGTTCAGCCCCAAACTGCATCCTGTGCTGGTGCTGGGGAGGGGGTTGCCCAGCAGGTCTGCCCTCAAAGCTGGAGTTCGAGGTCATGCGGGCTCCCTCGAGGTGGGCGTGGGGAGGGGCATGTGGCTGCTCCCACAAGTGGCCCCATTGTATCCTGAGCTGGGAGGCTGCAGAGAGCAGCTCTGTGACGGCTGCTGAGACCGTCACACCCGGGCGTGTCTACAGGGTTTGATTCCACTGAACCAGGGGGGCAGCCATGTGGTGAGCATGTGCTTGGGGCCACATTTGGGTCCAAGGGCTGGCAATGTGCTTTGAGTTTGGGCTTCCTTTCTTTTTCAGAAGGTGGTTGATTCATGCAAAATGCTTAACCATGCCTGCAACACACGGAGCAGGGATCAGATCCCCCTTTGATGTGCAGGGTCTTTTTGGAGGTTCCAAAAAAATAGTTCAAAGGTTTACTTTGGACACCACACCTCCAGCACATGTCAAAGTCAAGGCCTGGCTCCCCAGGCAGTGGGCTGGAGCAAACATCTTGTGCTGGCTTCTTCCTCCCTCTGTTTGTCTTGCGCTGAGCACAGATTTCCAGACTTCACACTGTCCTGGTGGCGAAAAGGGGAGCTGGAGCAAAGGCAAATAAACTGCTCTGAGGTTTTTGAGAGTCTGGAGAGGCAGGGGTGCAACAGGGTCTCCCAGCTCTGCTGGAACTGGGTGTGAAAGTGAGGCTGGGGTTCATATGCAGCGACAGGCGCTCTCACTGCCCTGGAGCCTGGGGCTCTCTGAAGGAACTGTGTACCCAGGCAGAAAAAGAGCCATCTGGCCGCCCCACAGGGGTCAGAGCGTGGTTCGCCTGGGTTTGTTTTAGCTTGCTTGCTGTGGTCCTGTCTTACGTCATCTCGTCTCCTCCATGGGTGTGGGATTTAAGGACAGACTCCTGGAGGATGAGGTGCGGATGCTGGGTGGGGGCAGGACCAGAGGCACATGAACGTGAAGGCCGGGTGTGTCCACCTGGAGACGTCTGGTGGGGAAACCGTGCATCGCACTGTGGTGTGCTGAGAGTTGCCTTGTGTCCCCAGGGCCTGGGGATGGGGAAGGTGACCCGAGCTTTGTTCACAAAGCTGGACACTGGTGGGGTGAATTGGGGAGGATTTCCGCCCCAACTCTTGAGAGAAAGCAAAGTAGAACCATGGCTATGGTGGACGTGGCCATGACCTTGAACTCAGGGTTTTGGGGAAGGATTTTCTTCTTTCTCTTCCTTTCTAGTTATCGGGAACTCTTGAGTCCCTTGATGGAGCCACTTCTCTGTTTTGTGGGCTATTTACCCATCAGCCAAAGGTGGGTGTTTTCACTATGATCTCCTGCTGTGTACGCCTGTCTCAATCCTTCACTCTGTTTGAAAACAGGGTTTAAAATGCACAAATCAATGACATCACAGGATCAGGGTATGCCTGGAGACCAGAATCTGGAGCATCACTGGAGAAGGGTGAGACCTGTAGGGGCTCCTGGGGCCTTACCCTTGTGCCCTTGGAGTTAGTGTTTTTTTCTCTCATACAATATAAATCAAGGCCTCACAGCCCCACCCCCTCGCCTAAGCTGGTACCTCTGAAATACCACACACAGTCAGTGTCCAGAGTGATTTACCACACCATATGGAAATCTCCTGGGATCAAGTCTACAGCAGCTTGGCAAATTGCAGGAATATAGAATCTTGTGTTATTTTTAATGCAATTAATGGAGGCTTTTATCTCTCTCTCTCTAAGTTCCCTTTATAGGGTTTCCTTTTGCTTCTTTTCAACCTTGATCGTTGGGGAAATTCCACAAGGCCCCCTCCCTCATTTGTGGTTGAAAATAACAGTTTCTGTTGGGGTCAGACTGCTCTGATCTCCTGCTCATAGAAAACTTCAGTGAATTATTCTTTTTCTTCTTTGGGTTCATGTCCTTGGAGATCCCCTCTGGTTTCAGAGCATTCCTACACATTTCTCTGTCACTTCATGCTGTCTCTTCACCATTTTCCTCATGTTTTCTGAAGTCTTTCCATTTCAGAGGATATTGCTTTCCTCCCACAAATCAGTTTTTTAGTTTTTACGTATCATCTCCTGGCAACCCTTCCTTCCACGTCACTCTAGGTTCTTGCTTTCATTTTAGGACAAATGTTAGCATTTTTTGAATGTCCATTTCTGCTTGAGCTAAACCTAATAATTAGTTCTTCTGGGTCAGACTGTGTGTTAGGCTTTTTCATTTATCAATAACTTTAATAGAAACTCTGCATTGCCGTCCCATTTCACACATGATGTACACTTGATAAGCTAGACTTGTATTAAGTGTTCAAGCAGCTCTTCTAAGACAAAATAAATTCTCTGTGTTTCAAATGTTTTCCCTCAAAGCTAGATGGAGATGCTCTCAAATTCACCTAACATCGAGAAACTTGTCTGGTTCCCCCACGTAACTAGCTTGTAGATGTAATTAATCGTAAGTCATAGATGAAACTTCATTTCACATGTGTATTTTAATGTTGGTCAATACTGTGAACAGATGTTAATCTTGCCTTTAGTGAACAATGAAAGTATTTGACTAATTTAAAAAAACAGTTCTAGACTCACTTATCGATAGCATATAATGAAAGTCAATCTATGCTGCTGCTGCTAAGTCGCTTCAGTTGTGTCCGATTCTGTGCAACCCCATAGACGGCAGCCCACTAGGCTCCTCTGTCCCTGGGATTCTCCAGGCAAGAATACTGGAGTGGGTTGCCATTTCCTTCTCCAATGCATGAAAGTGAAAAGTGAAAGTGAAGTCGCTTAGTCATGCCTGACTCTTAGCGACCCCATGGACTGCAGCATACCAGGCTCCTCTGTCCATGAGATTTTCCAGGCAAGAGTACTGGAGTGGGTTGCCATTGCCTTCTCCGAAAGTTAATGTATATCCCTCCTCATTTGATTAGTCTGTCTCCTGATTTTGCCCAGTTATTTTTTTATTTTCTAGTTTTGGTGCCCAAGCACCGAGGACAGTTTGCACAGCCACTTTTTTCCAGCTGCTGGAAAGCTGTCATTCAGCAAGTGGCAACTCATTGGCCAGTACAGCAGTGTAAGGTTTGCTGTTTGGGTGGCAGGCAGAGAGGTGCTGAGCAATTATTATTTTCAACGTCAACAGTGCATGGCCTAAAGACAAAACATGTAGTCACGTGGGCCCACTTCCTTTTGCCTTTGGACAGGGAGGAGAAGGCATGTTGGAGCAGCTGGGAAACCTTGAGTTGTAAAGGGGTGAAGATATGGATAGGTACACTGGGGATTGTTTTAAAATTGGAAAATTTGAGGTGGAGGAAAATTAAGTGATCTGTAAAAGGGAAAATGGATTCGGACACCACACTCTTACTTCAAATGGGGAGGCCTCTTAGGCCAAGTAGAACAGAGCGGTGCTAGTGCAGGTGGAAGAAGTGTGGCTCTATGCTCACCATTGGTGCCACTTGTGTGGAGGTTAACAATGTACAGTGATCCTTTGTAGTGTTTTTGTGTCTGTCTGGTCTTGGTGGCTAGATGATGAACTTCTTAAGGGCCAGATAATGTCATATCTCTGGTGCCAAGCAGAACACTTTGAATGGAGCACATACTCAGAGAATATTAACTGATTAGCAAGTTGATTAGCATAAAGTTGAAAGCTCACTTGAACAAGAGACCCCAATAAGTCACAATTTAGGCATATGCCCTGCTAGGTACTGTAAAATGAAGGTTCTGAGCCCCTGTAATTAATAATGTCAGAGCACAGGGTAACATACTAAAACAGAAAGATCCCAAAATGTAGTGACATAAATGGGATCAAAATTTCTTTTTCTCTTCTGTAACAGTCCAGAGGTCAGTGGGCTGGGGCTGGAGGCAAGGCAGCAGCTATAGCTGCAGTCAGCAGGAGGGAGGGAAAGAGCCAGGAGAGTGTCCAGGAAATGGCATCTATCCTTCTGCTCATGTCCCTTTGGCTACAGCATGATCACATGGCCATATCGAGCTGCAAGGGAGGCTGGGAAATGTAGTTTCCAGCTGAGGGGCTCTGCCTAGGTACAACTTATGAACTACATTATTAAAAGGGAGAGAGGGCTTCCCTGGTGGTCCAGTGGTTAGGAGTCTGCTTTGCAATGCAAGCAAAAATACTGGTTCTATCCCTAGTCCAGAAAGATCCCACATGCTGAGGGGCAACTGAGCTTGTGTCCCACAACTAATGAGCCTGTGAGCTGCTACTGAGCCCACATGCCACAACTACTAAAGCCCATGCACCCTAGAGCCTGTGCTCTGCAACAAGAGAAACCACTGCAGTGAGAAGCCCTCACACCACAAGTAGAGTAGCCCTTGCTCACGGCAACTAGAAAAAGCCCACATAGCAATGAAGACCCAGCACAGCCAAAAATAAATAAACTTTAAAAAATGTTGTTTTGTTGTTGGTTAGTCGTGAAGTCATGTCCAACTCTTTGCGACCCCATGGACTGTAGTCCACCAGAGTCTTCTGTCAGTGGGATTTCCAGGCAGAAATACTGGAGTGGGTTACCATGTCCTTCAGAATAAAACAGAGAGAGTGAATATCGATGGAGAAGTAGCCTCTGATATAGTACCTAAGCTAAATTTTCCCTAAGAGGCTTCCTTTCCCTTCCCTTTTCCAAGGAGGTTAGAGAAATAGAAGCAGCAGTTGCCAAATCCTATTTGCCAACCACCCATAATCCTACAGATGTTGACAGTATAGAGCTCTTCCCAGAATCTGATGTCTCCTCCTCTGGAGGCATATTAGAGACAGAGATGGAGTGAGATGATGAAACCCCCTATGGGGTGCAGACACAAACTGTTGGGAAAGTCAAGAGATTTTTGCCCCAGAGAACAAAAGTAATTTTGGTTGGTCATTGGGAAAATATTACAAATGGGTATGGCATTGTGCAGAGTGTTAAAGCTTAGGGGAATGGATGAATACATCATGTTTAGGACTTCATCCTCTTGTTTTTTCTGATGCTATTTTACCCATTTAAAAATTACTATGTGTACAATTTCAGAAATATAGAATTACTCTTTATTCAACTTAGAATTTCCTGATATGTATTGTAATTGACCTGGCACTGCTGAGATTTACATGGTAAAACAAAAGGAGCTTTAGATTTTGCTTCAGAAGACTTGAGTATGAGTCTTACTTTTCAGCTCTTTTGGCCATGGTGTTAATTTATGGAAGGGAGATAATAGTGGCCAATTTAGAGAGGTGGTGGGATGAAATATGCTAGGCGTGAAAGCTCTAGATTCACTCTCAAGAATGGTATAGATGCTAGATTGCATTATGGCTATTATTGTTACAAATTGTCAGTTTACTTTTAAATAACTTTGAGTGGCCTGATACGAATCCAGGCATTCTGCAGCTCAACTACTAATTGTATAAAACTAACAAATTATTGTAATGGTTGAATTGAGGCTTGAAAAATCTCTGCCTAGTCTCCTTTTGAGATAGCACAAGTTTTCTAAGGTGTTTGAAATCATTCTTTAGATATTTCCATGGTTCAATTTCTTTCTTAAGATATAAGACTTAAATAATTGATTGGTAATAAAATAAATTTTATAACTGGAATGAAAAAAATCTCTTCCCAGTGATGGTGAAAGTGCCAGGGAAGATTCCTGGCTAATAAACAGTACCTGTGTGTGACTTTTTCCTTCTCCCTCCACAAGAAGCTACCTTGAAGTCTAGCATCTGAATGACAGTGTTTCAAATAAGATTATCATGTTATCTAGGTTTACTTACTTGAAGGAGGTGCCCAGAGCACCATTATGTTATCTACGGAATGATTCTAAGATGAAAGGAAATCCATGATCTGTGCAAAAGGCTGTTCCTTTGAACTGTTCTGGGCTATCACCCAGAGCTGGTAATGCAGAGTGAAAAGTCTGAGAGCCAGAAGTATGTGTCTGGACACATGTGATCTGGACAAATGGCCCATCTCTTCTCTGTGGTAGGTTCTTTATTTTTTGAATGGGAAGCCTACTGCTGGACTCCTGCCTCACAAGGGTGCTCTGTGGGTGTGCTACAAGGCATTTGAGGGTAGAAATTGCTTCAAACTACCTGGTCTTGGTTTAGTTCACTCTGTTGACTGAAATAGATGTACTCAAACACTGGAATGTATAAGAGAGTTCCTTTGCAGCCCACACCTTCTAGGAAGTAATATGAACTGAAAATCAGTGATGCATATCCTGCTAGGTAGAAGGCCATGCCCTGGGAGCCAGATGAGGACTCTTTATTAAACTACTGTTTCTTACCTTACAGAATACCAAGTTTTTTTTTCCAGAGAGCTGACCCATTAAGTAAAATAAAACAAAATCAGCTCTATTGTCTTTAAATGAGTCTGTTCTGTTGACAACAGACAATGATAGACAGTAATTGCTATGAGCTACAGATGTTCTAGTTATTGTAGACACAGGACTATGGTTTTCATCGAACTGCTCAATGAAGGCGTCATTTTCTTTGTAGAGTCTGTCAGTCCTACTTCTACTGAATGCTACAGATTACAGTTTAAACAGTTGGGACCCTGAATACTCCATTGGTAGATTGCCAGAGAAGACGTGCTGTGTTCTGAATTGCAACATAGGGGAGAAAGCAGAGGATAGATACTAGAGGTAGGACTGAGGATGAGATCCATTCTCGCTTGTGGCACCAGCCCCTCTGGTAGAAAGTGGAGGCTGTATGACTGGAGTCAGCTTAGCATCAGGCTAGTCACAGGTCAGGTATTTGGTTTCTGATCTGCTTGTTGAAACAAACCATTTGCTGTTAGTTCCAAGAAAACACCCACTAAACTGGGAACCAACCGCAGGTGAAACCAACCAAAAGTTGCACAGGGGCTAGTGGGACTGACCTATTTTTGCCTCTCTACTTCCTGCCTTGCTTCTTTGGCTTCTGCTCTGTCTCTCACTCCAGAACAAGGATAATAATATCCTCTGGCTTTGAGGTCACCCCACATCATGAGAAACGCTGGGCTGGAAAAAGCACAAGCTGGAATCAAGATTGCTGGGAGAAATATCAATAACCTCAGATATGCAGATGACACCACCCTTATGGCAGAAAGTGAAGAGGAACTAAAAAGCCTCTTGATGAAAGTGAAAGAGGAGAGTGAAGAAGTTGGCTTAAAGCTCAACATTCAGAAAATGAAGATCATGGCATCTGGTCCCATCACTTCATGGGAAATAGATGGGGGAAACAGTGGAAACAGTGTCAGACTTTATTTTTGGGGGCTTCAAAATCCCTGCAGATGGTGATTGCAGCCATGAAATTAAAAGACGCTTACTCCTTGGAAGGAAAGTTATGACCAACCTAGATAGCATATTAAAAAGCAGAGACATTACTTTGCCAACTAAGGTCCATCTAGTCAAGGCTATGGTTTTTCCAGTGGTCATGTATGGATGTGAAAGTTGGACTGTGAAGAAAGCTGAGTGCTGAAGAATTGATGCTTTTGAACTGTGGTGTTGGAGAAGACTCTTGAGAGTCCCTTGGACTGCAAGGAGATCCAACCAGTCCATTCTAAAGATCAGTCCTGGGTGTTCTTTGGAAGGTCTGATGCTAAAGCTGAAACTCCAATACTTTGGCCACTTCAGGCAGAGTTGACTCATTGGAAAAGACTCTGATGCTTGGAGGGATTGGGGGCAGGAGGAGAAGGAGATGACAGAGGATGAGATGGCTGGATGGCATCACCAACTCGATGGACATGAGTTTGGGTAAACTCCGGGAGTTGGTGATGGACAGGGAGGCCTGGCGTGCTGTGATTCATGGGGTCGCAAAGAGTCAGACACGACTGAGCGGCTGAACTGAACTGAACTGACCCATGGTTTGACACAGTCATATCTAATACTTGAAAATGCAAAGCACTTGTGAAAAAAATGGCAGAGGGGCACTGGTACCATCAACCCAAGGCCCACAAAGCGTGGTTCCTAGTGCCTGTTTGCCAACAACTGTTCATCTCTGCCACCTCCACCCAGAGGCTGCTTGTAGAATGTCAGCTCTGAAGGGAACTTAGGGACTTAGGGCCATTTTCTAGGTCACCTCCTTCACTTTTAAAGATGAGAAGAGAGAGGCCCAAGAGTTAAAGTGACTTGCTGAGGTCATGGCTGGTCAGTGGCTGAGCCGGTAGAGGAACTCGTGTCTTCCATGGGGTACAGTCCCAGAGTACAGTGTGCGTTGTTCCCCAGAGTCATGTTACAAGTCCTAGTCTACTACACTTTCAAGGCTATGCTTCTGGGGTTGTGGACTCTGTCCCCTTTGTTTTGTGGGGCAGGGGGTAGGGGGTGGAGAGGAATCATCACCTAATGTCATGAAGCCTGTTTCTTCAAACCCTCAAAATAAGAATCCCTCACAAATGTATGAGGTTGGCTCATGTTCATATGAACTGAAGGATGGAAAAATGCTGTTTGTAATTTGAAAGCAATCTGCTGACATAAGATGTGATTATATAACTATCTGCTGTATAACATCACCCATCCACTCACCCCCCACCCCCCTTTTTTTTTCTCTTTTTTGGCCTGGAGCACCTTAATCCCTTGGTTGGCCTTAATTAATTTCAGGTGTATGATTAATATGTTAATGAAACTCCATTCAACTTATATGCAGAGTACATCATGAGAAATGCTGGGCTGGAAGAAGCACAAGCTAGAATCAAGATTGCTGGGAGAAATATCAATAACCTCAGATATGCAGATGACACCACCTTTATGGCAAAAAGTAAAGAACTAAAGAGCCTCTTGATGAAAGTGAAAGAGGAGAGTGAAAAAGTTGGCTTAAAGCTCAACATTCAGAGAACTAAGATCATGGCATCTGGTCCCATCACTTCATGGGAAATAGATGGGGGAAACAATGGAAACAGTGAGAGACTTTATTTTGGGTGACTCCAAAATCACTGCAGATGGTGATTGCAGCCATGAAATTAAAAGATGTTTACTCCTTGGAAGGAAAGTTATGACCAACTAGACAGCATATTAAAAAGCAGAGACATTACCTTGTCAACAAAGGTCCATCTAGTCAAGGCTATGGTTTTTCCAGTGGTCATGTGTGGATGTGAGAGTTGGACTATAAAGAAAGCTTAGCGCCAAAGAATTGATGTTTTTGAACTGTGGTGTTGGAGAAGACTCTTGAGAGTCCCTTGGACTGCAAGGAGATCCAATCAGTCCATCTTAAAGGAGATCAGTCCTGGGTGTTCATTGGAAGGACTGATGTTGAAACTGAAACTCCAGTACTTTGGCCACCTGATGCGAAGAGCTGACTCATTTGAAAAGACCCTGATGCTGGGAAAGATTGAGGGCAGGAGGAAAAGGGGATGACAGAGGATGAGATGGTTGGATGGCATCACTGACTCAATGGACATGGGTTTGGGTAAATTTTGGGTGTTGGTGATGGACAGGGAGGCCTGGTGTGCTGCGGTTCATGGGGTCGCAAAGAATTGGACATGACTGAGCGACAACTGAACTGATTCAGCCTTCAGCACTTAATTGTTCTACAATTTCTCTGACTCTAGTTGTCCTCTATCCTCTCAAGGTCTGCAGGCCTTTTGTGGAGAGGGTGTATCTTTGAGACATTTTGAAAATTCCCTTCCAGAAAAAGATTAACCAAAAGATTGATCATTACTGTTGTAAAGCATTTCCAGAGAACTATTACTAGAGAGCTCTGCTACACAGACCTGTATAGAGAATGGATCCAATTATAAAAATTCAGACAAACGTGAACTTCCTAGCATTCCAAGTGTTGTTTGAAATCAGAAGAAACGTGATTTTAGCCTCATATCATGGGGGATCTTAGGAACGAATGAGGGTGGGCAGTGGTACCTTGACCTGGGTAGGGGAAGTGTTCACAGTGGCCTTAGATAAGGGCAAGGACCAAGTGTGATATTTAGCAAACAGAATATTTTCTTGTTTTATGTCCCTGGATGTGTTCCAGTGTCTCCTAGTTTACAGTCTATGGGAACCTGAATAGAATTTGTATCCTACTGTTGTGTGAAAATTGTATTAATCTTAATTATGTTGAATTGGTTCACAGTGCTTTTCAGGTCTGCTATATCCTTCTACCTCTCTGTATACTCATTCTATTAATTTTTGAGTTTGGTATTGAAACACCAACTAAAAATCAGTTCGGGTAATTGGTCTTCCAATGCCTAGTCCAGTCTCTTCCTGTCCTTCACGTCTCTTCTTCCTGTCAACTCCATGGCTGAGTGGAGTGGTGCGCTGTGTCTACAGCGATCTGCCAGGGCATCTACAGGCAAAAGCAAATAAGGACATAAATAAAAGTTCTTGTTTCAGGAGGTTCTTTTAGAATGTAGCCCCAAATGTCTGCTGTTGTCTTCTTTGTTTTGCTGGGTGGATTTTCTGTCTTTGCATGTCTGGCTTGATGGATAATCTTTCCAGCGTGGAAGAATAGTTCAGACTGGAAACAACAGGATCATAAGCATTAGAAAAGCTTGAAGAATTTCTTTTTCATACCTGCTGCAATGTGTTAATGACCAAAGGTTACACAGGACACCTCGTACGTGAATCTCCTGATACGGAAAGTTAGAAAAAATGCTTCCTGCCATTTTCCATTGCTATTCCAAGACCACATCTGTTTGGAACTGAACCGTAGCATGTGTGCTGGGGAACCTGTATGAAATTAACTTTTATAGCTGCCTTTACAAGCAGGATCTTTTATTGTCTACAACTTGGCTGGGATTCAGGAAGTTCCCAAAATGATTTATTGTCATGTGTGCCTATTCTATGGCGGCTGATGAAACTGATATATTATTGAACATATGCAGTCATTCTGGCCTGAGACAACAGATCATCTAAGCCTTTTATCCAAAAAGATTGAAGAATGCACATTGTGGAAGAGAAAAAAAGAAGTTGAGTATTTTAAGTGAAATAATTACTTGCAGGAGCAAAACATTTGTTACTAATCTTATAGTTCTGTTTGTCAACATTGTGAAAACATTATAATCTAGAATATTGTAATGAACTAAATATTAAGGAATATTTCCCCAATAAATGTTGGATCACATTCTTACAATATCTGGGATAGTTAGTTGTTTATTCGACCATGATATTAAGAACAAAAGATCATGAATTTAAACCTCTTTCATGTTACTTAATGAAAAAAAACATTCAAACCCTCTCTTCTAGTTTAACAGAGGGGCCTCTTTGTCCAACCAGTGATCTTTCATATGGTTGCAAGAGGAATTTGGTGGAATGGTGGATGGTAACAACAGAATCTCTCTTTTCTAGTTGAAAACCTCAAGAGCATGTTTTTCTGTTGATCAATCAGAACTTACATACGTGAAAGACAGCACCATTAGCTAATCAACAACAAGAACAACATTGCACTTGATTACATTCAAATACAGGAAAGAAAAAGATTGAATGTAATTCTAGGATCTGCATTTATAGCATATAAAATATTTAATCCTGTGGCAAAATCTGGAGTTTCTGGATTCAGTATGTACTCTCTCAGCCAGATAGCTAACTGACACATTCATATTTCAATTGGAAATGGATAGTCAAATATCTGGGAGTTTCAGATGGATTTGGAAATGAAGCCACAAGACTGTGGATCATATAAGGCTGTGTTAACCAGTGAGAAGATCTAGATGCCGTTTTCTGGTTACAGTGTCAGGTGGAAACATTTGATTTACAGTGTCAGTGGAAAACAAACAAATCCCTAGGTATTATATAAACACTGTCTACAGAGTCATTTATAAGACAAAGATGGGGGTAGTTCCTCCAGATGGAATGAGAGACAGCTGTTTCTTTTCCTCTTGACAATGTGGATGCCCACTTTTTTGGAATGGAATTTGGATGCTGGTTTTGGGACTTTGTCTGGTCAACCAACATTAATCCTCTTTCTTCCCAGAGCATTTATTTTTCCTTTTAAATGGAAGTGATTCATGTAGTTACCACCTTACTCATCATCATAAAAAATATAGCTATCAACAGATGTCATTAACCTTCTACAAATAGAAAAATAGACACTGAATTTAAGGGATCTAGCAGCATTGATTACAAAACTAATCCCTAAAATTCTGACATGCTGTTTCTGTGTACGAGCTGACCGTGGAACCAGAGTGAGTGCTAGTTGAGGTTAAGTGCCTTGATTATATTCAGTTTGCTTTCCCTCACTTTAATCTGTTAGGCTTGATAGTTTGAGAGTTACACATTAAAAAATTTATTTCCAAGACAGGTTAGTTAGCTTCACATAGTGAAATGATCTTTCAGAGTTGTGGACAGTTGCTAAGGGTCAGAACAACAGGATCCTGTACTGAAATGGGCCATACGCCGCCTACTCGAGGCTGGGCGCAAACAGCGCAGTTCTCATCTCATTCTTGGGCACATCGTCTTGCTTCTGAAGGAGGACAGCACATTTTCAAGGGACTTGGAAACAGTTGAATGTGGGTAATGTTAATTTGGTGTAAAACTTCGAGTGGCATATTACTAATGCCAAAGAACAAAGCAGTTGAGGATCTGGTAACTAATTACTAACAGCACTGTCACATTTTATGTAAGTGTGAACAGGAATCATATGTTTCTGATAGTTCATCCTTGTTGATGTACTCAGTGTTGCGGTAAAAGTGTGATAATGAGCAGCTAGTTGATTGCTGAGAATTGCAATAGACTCCTGATAGCAGTATTTTGAATCCATGCCCAAAGGCCCCGGGGGCAGTGGACATTCTTTAAATAAGCAGAACAATTTAGTAGTTGCTGTGATTTAAAGGCACTATGACAGACTCGAATTAGGAGACCTTGCCATAATCATCTGTAGCTAATGACACTGATTTGGTGTTGCAGGAAGCTGCGGAGACTACCAGATGAAGTTGTCTAGACTCCACAATGTGGCTCTGCTTTCCCTGGGAGCTCTAGGTCCTGCAGTAGAAAGAGAAGGAATAGATATTGTAAGTGTGGGCAACTGTATTAATTCAGGGGTTCCAGGAAGAGCCGGGTATGTTAATACTTATTCAAGATCTGGAGGCAGCTGTGGATACTTGGTTTGCTTGCTTATTTGTTTAAAAGGCTTTTATTAGAGAGTCTTGAGATGATTTATCTAATACTCATGTTGAGACAAAAAGGACCCACTCCCCAAACTGAATGATTATGGATTGAAAGACACTCAGATCAGGGGCTAGGGTTAGCATATAAGGGATGCTGAAGATATAAAGGCAGAGTAATTGGAAGGAAAGAACGTAGACTCACAGAATCTTAAAGCGTGGAGCTAGAAGGGATCTAAAGGTTTTATCTCCTCTTTTAGTGAATGATGAAACTGAAGCCCAATGACAGTAAGATCTAGCAGTGGGAGAGTAAGATGTAGAATCAGCCTCCTAGCTCCCAGTTCAGTATTCTCTCTAGTACATCATTTCCTAAAGAAAATCTAACTCTTCATCCTCTAAGCCCACTCTTATCCTGGAAGCATCCAACTATAATTTAATCATTGGGTAGATCTCTCTCTGGGACTTCTCAGGTGGCTCAGTGGTAAAGAATCCACGTGCCAACGAAGGAGACAGGGATTTATCCCTCGGTCAAGAAGATCCCCTGGAGAAGGAAATGGCAACCCACTCCAGTATCTTGCCTGGGAAATCCCATGGACAGTGGAGCCTGGCGGGCTACAGTCCATGGGCTTGCAAAAGAGTCGGACGTGACTTAGTGACTAAAACAACAACACAGATCTCTCTCTGGATAACTGGTCTTGTGCCAGGCACATGTCACTCCTCACTGTAAATTAGTAAACTTACACTCTGGTAGGAATCTGTTTCATGCGCCTCTGGGAAGCTTGACGTGTGTCGCTTCCTAGGGACACTGGACTGGGGATCAGGAAATCTTGGCTCCTGTGTTGTTTCTCTCAAGTCAGTTAACCTCTCAGGTCCTTTCTCTTATTTGTAAAGTTAGGAGAATGATTGAGGGATCTCTAAAGCCGCCTCAGCTCCAAATCGAGAAGACTCTATTTAAACCTTGTCTCTATTGAAGAAGAGACAATGAGGGCGATTTCCTGGACAGGATGATGGCTGTCTTTTTATATGCAAATACGCATTGTGAGTTCCAAAAGGGAGGGTGGATGTGAACTGCTGGTGGAAGAGTGTGGGCCCAGGTGGCTTGACAACACCAGCAAGCAAGGTTGGGAAAGGCCTAAGACTTTTAATACGAAAGGAATGACCAATGAAGCTGGAAAACAGGATTGAGGGATTGCTGATTGTAGAAACCAGCTCTTTGAGCTTCTCTAAGTGTTGTTTTCCAATAATGTCATAGGAACAACATTATTCTATGATCCACCCAAGTTTTAAAAATATTGGGGCAGCAAAATTAACTTGGTTTCTTTATGGAGACCTCTCAGTGCTTTTAACATGGCACAGTTCAGTTCAGTTCAGTCGCTCAGTCATGTCCAACTCTTTGCGACCCCTTGGACTGCAGCGTGCCAGGCATCCCTGTCCATCACCAACTCCCGGAGTTCACCCAAACCCATGTCCATTGAGTCGGTGATGCCATCCAACCATCTCATCCTCTGTCGTCCCCTTCTCCTCCTGCCCTCAGTCTTTCCCAGCATCAGGGTCTTTTCAAACGAGTCAGTTCTTTGCTTCAGGTGGCCAAAATATTAGAGTTTCAGCTTCAACATCAGTCCCTCCAATGAATATTCAGGACTGATCTCCTTTAGGATGGACTGGTTGGATCTCCTTGCAGTCCAAGGGACTCTCAAGAGTCTTCTCCAGCACTGCAGTTCAAAAGCATCAATTCTTCGGCACTCAGCTTTCTTTATAGTCCAACTCTCACATCCATACATGACCACAGGAAAAACCATAGCCTTGACTAGATGGACCTTTGTTGACAAAGTAATGTCTCTGCTTTTTAATATGTTGTCTAGGTTGGTTATCAGAGAAGGCAATGGCACCCCACTCCAGTACTCTTGCCTGGAAAATCCCATGGATGGAGGAGCCTGGTGGGCTGCAGTCCATGGGGTTGCTAGAGTTGGACATGACTGAGCGACTTCACTTTCACTTCTCACTTTCATGCATTGGAGAAGGAAATGGCAACCCACTCTAGTGTTCTTGCCTGGAGGATCACAGGGACGGGGGAGCCTGGTGGCTACCGTCTATGGGGTCGCACAGAGTCGGACATGACTGAAGTGACTTAGCAGCAGGTTGGTTATAACTTTTCTTCCAAGGAGTAAGCATCTTTTAATTTCATGGCTACAGTCACCATCTGCAGTGATTTTGGAGCCCCCCAAAATAAAGTCTCTCACTGTTTCCACTCTTTCCCCATCTATTTGCCATGAAGTGATGGGACTGGATGCCATGATCTTAGTTTTCTGAATGTTGAGCTTTAAGCCAATTTTTTCACTTTCCTCTTTCACTTTCATCAAGAGGCTCTTACATTCTTCTTCTCTTTCTGCCATAAGGGTGGCGTCATCTGCATATCTGAGGCTATTGATATTTCTCCCAGCAATCTTGATTCCAGCTTGTGCTTCATCCAGCCCAGCATTTCTCATAATGTACTCTGCATATAAGTTAAATAAGCAGGGTGACAATATATACCCTTGATGTACTCCTTTCCCTATTTGGAACCAGTCTGTTGTTCCATGTCCAGTTCTAATTGTTGCTTCCTGACCTGCATACAGGTTTCTCATGAGGTAGGTCAGGTGGTCTGGTATTCCCATCTCTTTCAGAATTTTCCACAGTTTGTGGTGATCCACACTGTCAAAGGCTTTGGCATAGTCAATAAAGCAGAAAGAGATGTTTTTCTTGAACTCTCTTGCTTTTTCGATGATCCAGCAGATGTTGACAATTTGATTTCTGGTTCCTCTGCCTTTTCTAAAACCAGCTTGAACATCTGAAAGTTCATGGTTCACATACTGTTGAAGCCTGGCTTGGAGAATTTTGAGCATTACTAGCGTGTGAGATGAGTGCAATTGTGTGGTAGTTTGAGCATTCTTTGGCATTGCCTTTCTTTGGGATTGGAATGAAAACTGATCTTTTCCAGTCCTGTGGCCACTGCTGAGTTTTCCAGATTTGCTGGCATATTGAGTGCAGCACTTTCACAGCATCATCTTTCAGGATTTGAAATAGCTCAACTGGAATTCCATCATCTCCATTAGCTTCGTTTGTAGTGATGCTTTCTAAGGCCCACTTGACTTCACATTCCAGGATGTCTGGCTCTAGGTGAGTGATCACACCATCGTGATTATCTGGGTTGTGAAGATCTTTTTTGTACAGTTCTTCTGGGTATTCTTGCCACATATTTTCTCAATATCTTCTGCTTCTGTTAGGTCCATACCATTTCTTTCCTTTATTGACACAATGCTTCTTGGATGTCCAAGGTACAGAATTTCCCAGATTAATGTGGCCACAGAACACACATTTCCAGGGGAAATGCTGTCCTAGAACACACCTGGAGAGAAGGGAGAAGACAGTTCAGGGTGTGCTTTAGACCCTCTTGAGGGATGTTGGGGAGAGTTGGAAGGTGAGAACCCAGCACACAAGCAGTACCACAACTGGCTGAGAGCAGGGGTGAGACTGCAAGTGCAGCTGTAAGGTAGTGGGGATCTGCCAGAGAAATCAGGACCTTGAAGGGAAGGCCCAGGGTAAAGTCCATGCCTTCTAAAAGGAGGGAGTGCACGCAGAAGAACTCCCAGGCAATCTGACGCTTCCAGTTAGACCAAACCAGCTGTAATACTTGGGCTTCCCTGGTGGCTCAGACAGTAAAGAATCTGCTTGCAATGCAGGAGACTGAGGAGACTCGGGTTCAATTCCTGGGTGGCGAAGAGAAGGTAATGACTACCCTCTGGAGAAGGGAATGACTCCCCACTCCAGTATTATTGCCTGGAGGATTCCATGGACTGGAATTCTGGCGGGCCACAGTCCATGGGGTCACTAAGAGTTGGACACCACTGAGCGACTAACACTTTCACTTCACTTTCAGTTGTGATACTTAGATAGCTTCTAGTTATATCCAGGCTTATGAATGGTATATACAACAGAATACCCTCATTCTGAAGCAAAGATTAATTTAGAAAAAAAATTTTTTAATTTATTTTATTTACTCATTTATTTATTTTTGGCTGTACTGGATCTTTGTTGCTGTACATGGGCTTTCTCTAGTTTTGGAGAGCAGGAGCTACTCTCTAGCTGCAGCGCTCAGGCTTCTCATCGTGATGGCTTCTCTTGTTGCAGAGCATGGGCTCTCGGGAGGGCTTCAGCAGTTGCAGCACATGGACCCAGTAGTTACAGCACACGGGCTTAGTTGCCCTGAAGCGTGTGGGACCTTCCTGGACCAGGGATTGAACCTGTGTTCCTTGCATTGGAAGGCAGATTATTAACCACTGGAGCACCAGGGAAGCCCGAAGATTATTTTTCATACAAGTTTTGGGGGGCAAAGATTAATTTTGCAGTGAATAGTAAGTAAAAGAGCAGGTTAGATCCCAGAACAGGTCTTGGATAAAGAACGTAGAATCTCACTGCTGTAAAGCTCTGGAGTCTTTTCACTGGAGGTCTGTGGACAGGTGTCAGAGGACCAGTGGATGCGTGTGCGCAGTTTCGTGGGGATGTGTACACCTCTATTTTGGGAACAGTGTGAATGGAGTGGGTACTTAGTAGTATCGACTCATTGCAATCCCATGGACACAGTGGGATTCTCCCAGCAAAAATACTGGAGTGGGTTGCCATTTCCTCCTCCAGGTGATCTTCCTGACCCAGGGTTCCAACCTGAGTCTCCTAAGTCCCCTACATTGCAGGCAGATACTTTACCACTGAGCCACCTAGAAAGCCTCAGTGGGAATGGCTTTCCTCAAATTCTCAAATCAGTCTCTAATCTCAAAAGCAGTTAGCAGTGCTTCCCTGAGGCCCATTTTACAGGAGAGGAAACTGAGGCTTAGAGAGGTGAAATAGTTTACTGGATATCAGCATATTGTTTTTATCTTTGGTTCTGACAGTGAGGTTCCCTGAGAGCTGGTAAGCTGTAGGTGGAAGGGAAAATCCACTGGGGGAACCTTAACCACCAGCGTAGGGGTCGCCGTGGCCCCTAGACCAAAGTAGGCTTTGAAATACATGTTACATTTCCCATTTTACAGGCAGAACACAGACAATACAAATTGTTAAGAGTGACCTACAACTTGAACATTTGCATAGAAACCCTGAGTCTTGACTCCCATAAGAAATTACTCATAATTAATTTGTTACATCTAAAAAGCACCCCCAAACAAAAATGAATTTTGGTTTTAAACATGCGATAATCATGAAAGGTTTTCTCTGTGTTCAGTATCACACTGTGTTTTTGCCTTGAATATCACAAAGATTTTGAAATCAAAAGGGTTTTAATTTTACCTTTTAGAAACATGGTATAATTTATCTGCATGATTGCATTTTAATTAGCACTCCCATTGCCTATTTAAACATGCAAAGATATAAAAGCGAGCCAACCAAATAGGAAGACATATAGCCAAGGTGTTTGCTACAGTCTGTTATGAGCATTGCCTTGGGATAAACCCCGTACCAGACTCAAGTTTAATAGTGTGAACTGGTTCAAAATAAACCCATTTGTATGCATCGTATTTTACATAAGGGTTAAGCTGCCTTAGCGATTGTTAATAATTATGGATCCTTGCATAGCTCTTGAGAATCACCAAACGTTCTTTAGGAGTAAATCAGCCAGTCCCACAGTTTCAAAACAAATGTGTAAAGGATTTTATAGAGGGCATTTTTTACACAAGTCTTGGGTGGTCAGGTGATGACCCTTGAAAACCTAAAACCACATCAGAGTTCTGTCTGTGTGCACAATGTTGTGGGCCGGAAGGGCAGGGTGAAGGATGCAAACCACAGGAATGGGCTTAATTTTGGAGGGAGGTTTTAATTCTCTTTATAAAACAATATGGGACTTCCCTGGTGGCTCAGCAGTAAAGAATCTGCCTGCAAATGCAGGAGATGCCATTTTTATCCCTGGGTTGGAAAGTTTTCCTGGAGGAGGAAATGGCAGCCTACTCCAATGTTCTTGCCTGGGAAATCCCATGGAGAGAGGACCCTGGCGGGCTGCAGTCCCTGGGGTTGCAAAAGAGTCGGATACAACATAGAGACAAGAACAACACCAGCATAGCACAATATGAGGCTGGTTCACTGTGGTGTCTGCTGCTGTCTGGGAGCCTCAGTTTTCCAAATTCTGAACTAGGCTGTTAAAATCAGAAATAAAGGTGAAGTAAAGAGAGTTTCACTTTCTGGAGTGAACCTTGGAATCCCTAGCTTCCAACATGTAGGACATTTTTGTGTTGAGCAAATTGGTCCTGATTCCTCCACCCTTTTCAGCAGTGGCCATAGGTGGCCAGGTGTACTGTAGCTCAGGCTACTGGTCATATCCCCATAATTATCCACCAGCAATCAGCTTTCAAAATTAGATTGACAATTGGTTTTGCTCAATAAAATGAAATATTTGTTGTTGCATGGCTTGCTCAGCTTCTAGCTAGTCAGCTAAAACTATAATCCGTTTGGAATGAAATACTTAAATCCTCCTCTTAAGTCACACTGTGACTAGAAACCTCTGAAGAAAAATTTGGTATCTCTACAGCTTTGAAAGAAAACCAAAAGCAAACTTAGAACTTGTAGCTTTAAAGTGACACCAGTTCTTCAGCAGCGCTGGGATCATTCTCTTGTGACATTTCATTGAATAGAACTGGTCATGGGACAGAACTATTGTTTTTGGTGGAATTCAGAATTGTGCTTCTTGCAGAACATGTTTCCATCTTTGTAATAATAATTTTATGAGTTCCACTGGAAATAATCTGGTAATGATATTTCAGTTAAGACTTTTAGATACCCTGAGCATTCCGGGCTGCTGCTGCTGCTAAGTCGCTTCAGTCATGTCCGACTCTGTGCAACCCCATAGACGGCAGCCCACCAGGCTCCCCCGTCCCTGGGATTCTCCAGGCAAGAACACTGGAGTGGGTTGCCCTTTCCTTCTCCATTGCATGAAAGTGAAAAGTGAAAGTGAAGTCGCTCAGTCATGTCTGACCCTCAGCGACTCCATGGACTGCAGCCTTCCAGGCTCCTCGATCCATGGGATTTTCCAGGCAAGAGTACTGGAGTGGGGTGCCATTGCATTCTGGGCTAGAGGTGTAATAAACAGAAAGACTTGACCTCTGAACTCCTAATGCCTAAACAATGCACCTCCAACTCAATGACTGACATCGCTGATGGCGAGAGTCCCCAGTGATGACTTACTCTCCTGTCCCATCAAATTCCTCATAAGACGAAGAGGGGTCCGTGGACAACAAAACAGAACAGGGTGACAAACCAGAATCTTTATCCGTCTGGACTCTTCACTGCGAGGCTGACAAATGAGAGTGAAAGCACAGACTTCCTGCCCTTTCTCTCTAAGCCCATTAAGCCTTCACTGGTCAACAGGCCTGCAGTAGCTCTTTTTGTATAGTTCTGCCACCCCCGCCCCCACGCCCCCCCAACACACACCGTTTGTTGAGTTCAGCAAGTCCTTCAACTGCTCTGGCCATCATTCTCCCCGAAAGTGCCTGCACAATGGCAGGGGCACAATGTGGGGGAGGCTGGCGCTGATAGCTTTGTGCCTTGAAGGGCTTCAGAGACATGCCAGGCCGTCCTCCTTAGGCACTGGAGGCCGACAGGTGGAGCAGACTCTTCTAAGCTCATCTGCAGGAACGCATTTTCATCTTGTCCCAGTGTCAGCCAGGCAGAGTCCTCCCCAGTTTCCTCAGTCTGACGGAGTGCTTGGGGACAGAGTGCCAAGTATGGCCTGCAGTCTGACCTGTGGGCACCTCTAGGACTTTGTTGATCCTGTCTCTGCCTCCTCTTTCTTTCTTGCTGGTGAACCCCCAGGGCCCCAAAACGTGGTGTTCTTCTTGGATGAAGGATGAAGAAAGTAGTTTGTAAGACCCAGACAAAATGTCTCATACATACCTATGAACCACTAATCGAGATCTCCTTCATTTGAAAATCTCTGTAGTTCTTTTTGTTGTTGTTCAGTCGCTCAGTCATATCTGACTCTTTGCAACGCTGTGGACTGCAGCACGCCAGGCTCCCCCGTCCTTCACTATCTTCTGAAGTTTGCTCAAACTCATGTCCATTGAGTTGATGATACCATCCAACCATCCCATCTTCTGTTGCCCCCTTCTCCTCCTGCCCTCAGTCTTTCCCAGCACCAGGGTCTTTCCCAATGAGTTTCCTTTGCATTAGATGGCCAAAGTATTGGAGCTTCAGCATCAGTCCTTCCAATGAATATTCAAGGTTGATTTCCTTTCAGATTGACTGGTTTGATCTTTCCTTGATAGTTCTTTGCTTCCCATTTACTGTATTCTCTTAAAATCTGGGCTGGGTCGACAAGAATTTGTGTGATCTTACTTAAGATGCTTGCTGTGAGATAATAGAAAATGTATATATATTAGTCTCTGTGCCCATTCCTGGTACAGAGTTTCTAAAACACTCTTGTCGTTTCCTGAGCGATAAGAGAACTGGGAGCATCTTTTGTTTTCATATTTGGTCTTTGACTGTGATTCCTGGCACAGAGTTCCTAAGTCTCTTGGAGTTTCCTGGGTGTTCACAGTACTTTTTTGTTCTAATGGGAGGACTCTTGGTGGGCTGCTGCGTAGGGATTAGTCAACAGAAAGACAAGGCCTTGATTAGAAGCTGCAAATTTTCAGCCCCATGCCCTCATTCTCCAGAGAAGGGAGAGGAGCTGCAAATGGAGCTAATGATTGATTATGCCTATATGAGGAAGCCTCCATAAAATTCAGTCAGAGTGCGAGGTTCAGAGAACTTCCAGCTTGGTGAACATGTGAAGGTATTGTGTGTGTGTGTGTGTGATGCTCAGGGAAAAGGATGGAAACTTGGTGCCCATTCCCGAATATTTTGCTCTATGCATCTCTTTCATCTGGATGTTCATTCTTGTCCTTTATCATCCTTTCATCATAAACTGGTAAAGTAGGCTCTTGAATTCTGGGAGCTGCACTAGTCAATTAATCAAATCTGAAGAGGGGATTATGGGAACCTCTGATTTATAGCTAGTGGGTCAGAAGCATAAGTGACATTGCAATTGGCACTTGAAGGGGGGTAGGGAGAGCCAGTTGTGTGGGACGGAGCCCTTCACCTGTGGCATCTGACAGTGTGATAGTGTCAGAATTGAGTGAAGTTGCAGGACACCCAGCTGGTGTTGCACAGTTGCTTGGTGTGGGAAAAAAACCACACATCTGGTGTCAGTGTTGTGAGTGTGGTAGTCGTGTGAGAGTAAAGGAGAAGCACAGGAGGAGAAGTATAGGTTTGCTTTCCCCCTACATTCTCTGAGTTTCAGTTTCTTCATCAGTAAAATTAGAATAGTTCAGTGGTTCTCAAATGCGGTCGCCAGACCAGCAGCATCAGCTTGTCTGGGAACACGTTAGAAATGCAAAT
This sequence comes from Bos mutus, assembly GCF_027580195.1. Lineage (NCBI taxonomy): Eukaryota > Metazoa > Chordata > Mammalia > Artiodactyla > Bovidae > Bos > Bos mutus. Next base: position 10,324,433 of record NC_091639.1, on the reverse strand, counting down.
TCTCAAACCCCAACTGAGACTGAACCAGTCCCCTGGGTGGGCCCCAGGCGTCTGCATGGTTTCAATGAGGCCTGCAAGAGACGCTGGTGCACATTCAACCCCTGGATGGTGTTCCTAGCACAGGCATATATGTGCTTCTTCAGTTCAGCTCATCAAGCCAGTACAAACCCAAAGCCCTACAGACACATGATAACATTTCCAGAGTGAGACTTGTCAAGTGTATCAGCTGCCAGCATCCTTGCTGATATATAAATGAAGAATTATAATCATGCGATGAAAGGAAAACTCTAGAAAGGTGAACTAGCTTGGCGGGTTGAAAGCCATTCTGTTCAGAATTCTCTCTCTTGCTTCAGTGGAATTGAGATGGTTTCACAGGATGGTGATAAGCATTCATCTCCTGGTGGACGGCTCTGGGCAAAATCAACTCGGGTGTGCACATTTGCTTGCTCTGAAAAAGAGAACTGAAAGTTTTTTTTTTTTTCCTTAGCCAAGCATCAGTTCTTTGTTTGATAAAGAGGCCTTGAGAACACTAATAAATGCCGTGCAGCTTCGTCTGTTTAAACAACTGCGATGTTATGTCTTAAGGCTGGGAAGACAGGCCCTTCTGAAGTGAAGTTCTGACTCCAGGCACCCGAGCATATGTGATTTCTGCTGTCTCTTATGTGCCCCCTCCCTCCCTCCTCCTTGCTTGTATAACTCTGACTTATCTTCTGGGACTCAGTGCAGTCTCTTCCGGGGCATCTTCCTGAACGTCCACAACTGTGTTAGGAGCCCCTCTTCACTGACCCCAGGCCTGATCTTTATCGTAGCCGTCAGCACAGTGTCGTCACTGCTACTGACCCATCCATTTCCCCAGCTCAACAATGCTGCAGGAGGACAGGGACTGTCTCACTCCTTATTCATTTCATTCCCGGGATCTAGCATGGTGCCCGGCATGTCAAGAGCATCAGTCATCTTTATTTATGGAGACTGGCTCCGTGTCTCCTGGCCACCCTCCATTAGATTGTCTGTGTCTTGTATTCCCCCATTTGTTTATACATCTATCAGTCAACTATCTATTGTCCAAAGAGCAGACATGGCCCAAAGATAAGACATGGGGCTGGTTGCCGCCGGGGATTAGGAAGGGAGCCCAGTGCCCATTGTCTTCAAGGCCTGAGACCCTGGTGGCATTCCTGCCCCCTTTTTGTTTGTTTCTGCAGCTCAGGTGCAGAGGCTCAGTCACAGCACACTGTAGTCTCTTCTAGAAGGCCCATCTCTTGATTGATGGGATGCTTTTGTTTTTCCCATTCCCCAACCCCATTTTTGTCCTCTCCATAGGCCATCAGTTTAATGTGTTTATATGTCTTTACTTTATTTGCGTGTATCCTTCTAAAACATGTATTTCTGTTTTGTGAACATGTGTTCTACGTTTACATAAATGGCACATAAGAAACCTCACTGTGCTTCTTACGTTTTCTGTTTGGCATGTTAACAGGCAACCTCCTTGCTCTGGGCATCATCCCGGTTTCACTCATCTGTTCCCCCAGTGACTGCTTCCCACTCCCCACTACCACCAACACCCTGGTGAAAAACACATCCCCTTGTTGACTAAGAGGAGAATCCGTGAGAATCTGTGGCACAGATGCCCTAGGACTCAGGGGCAGGTTTGCTGGGTCACAGTGTATATATATATGTCCTTGCATTGTCTGAGTACTGCCAGATTCTCTCCAGAATGGCTACCTGGATTTGCAGGTTGGCTGGAGTTAGTGATATATATATTCTAGATCATAGTCCCTTGTTGGTTTTAACATTGCAAATATCTTCTTTCAAGAAGTTGTTTGTTACCTTTGTCCATGGCATCCTTTGCTTTAAAAAAATCACTTTTTTTCTTCTCCAAAAACGTATTACAAAGACTAGTTTTGAATAGCCCTAAATGGGGTCTCAAAGAGTTGGACACAACTGAGCGACTGAACTGAACTGAACTGAAATGATCCTTTAATTATGAACAAAAGTGAGTAGCTTTTCACCCTAACGCAAACGTTGCTATGTTTTCAGACGTAGCTGTGGATAGCATCACCCAGATGTGGACCTTAGCATGCCTGAACGAGGTACTCAGTTGAGGTTTAATGTAGAGAGTCCCAAAGTATTAACCATAAAATTACCTAAATGTTAGCTCCACATATTTTGCCTTGGCTGGCAGGGAGCTCATTAGAGTTAGTAATGATTCTGGGGGGTGTTGGTGGTGTGTATTTAATAAAAATCAGAATTCCTTTGTATGTTAAGAGCCTTTATGATGTACCTCCAATAGTTTCAATCTCATTTACTCCTTCTAACCTCTTCCCACTTCTATTTGATGGTAAGTCACATGAAATTCATGCTGCAGGTGTCCTAAGCGTGCTACCTGTGTGCACAGGCTGGTGTCCTGATGGATTTCTACCTGTACCCAAGCTATATCTCATCCATAAAACTCCATACTCACCCTATCCGGTCCCAGGTGCTTTTATTGTATTAAGTGTGCACCTTAATTATTGCTTGTATAGCGATGTCTCGTACTTGTGTCTGCCTGCTGTGGCTTCTTAAGGAAAGAACAGGCCACGTTCATTATGTATCAGCAATAGAATCTCAGACATATGGTGGAGACTCAATAATTCTCTCCAAGATGAGAGGTCTGCTTTCTCGCCCGTTGTAGATTACCATCTAATAGCTAGGATCCTCACACTTTTAAAAGATCAAGCAACTAATCTGAAGAGTAAATCCATACTACTGTGTTACTGGTTTAGTGTGTAAAACCTTCCACACGCTATTTACACCTTATGAGATGATTCCTGGAAACAGAGGACTCGTAATATACAGGAATAATGATGATGATGGAATTTGCTGGTAGCAACATGGTGGTTAGAAAGGGTGGGGGATATTTGGGGTCAGCCAGTCCTTTCAGTGTCACTCAGATGACTGCATTTCTATAAATATCAGTATTTAGGGATATGTCTGGTATGTTCACCAAAAAGTTGGCTTTTTCTTCTACACTTTATATTTGTAGGTTTCTCAGTAAAAGCGTATTAAGTATATTGCACATAGAACTTCTGAGTAGTTATGCTGATATGGGTTAAATTTCATCATGTCAGTGATACACTGATACTTTCACTCAGAGTAAGATGTATTTGATGATATGTTTTGTTGCCATAAGTTCAGTGTTAAGGTGGAAATATGGTTAAAGAGGATACAAAGGAATGTTTCTCCCAGGATGATACCCTTCTTGAGATCCTCAGTGGGATTTCCTTTCCTGACCTCTCTTCCTTGCTGTGAACTTTAGTGAATGGATGCTCACTCCAGATTCAGAAATCACCTGGACAGGCTGGCCCCAGAGGCAAGATGCTATGGGCCATTGGGCATTCAGGCAGCAATTTTCCTGTGTCTTGCTTTTCCATTTCTTTGTGTGTGCTTGCTTTATTTTTCTTCTTCTTTCAGTAGGATGATTTCACTATCGCTTCAGTCCACATGGTGGAGAACACAGACACACCCTGGTGTCCACCACTTAATTCCTATCCTGGAGTCCTGGGATCTGTAATTCGAGATTCTCACTGTTCTGGAATGGGCCTGGTTCTTTCTGTTGTCCCAGTCAGCTTGACTTGGGCTAAAGGACCATATTGAACAGACACGGCGATTGGGATCTCCCTGTGACCAGGGCAGGAGATTGGAGGGCAGTTCCAGAAAGGAGACTGGCACATACATTCTAATAGGTGTCTTTGATCACAGCCATCTTTATATGAGGAGAGTTTTCCTAGGCGCAGTTGGTAAAGAATCCACCTGCCAGTGCAGAAGATGCAAGAGACATGAGTTCCATCCCTGGGTCAGGAAGATTTCCTGGAGAAGAGAATGGTTACCCACTCCAGTATTCCTGCCTGGAAAATTCCCTGGACAGAGGAGCCTGCTGGGCTACAGTCCATGAGGTCTCAGTCGGACACGACTGAGCGCACACTATACTACTTCCTAGGCTTGAACCTAAGGCCCACTTTTAAGAAACAGACAATTCTTTTTCATCCCAACAGCAAGAAAGAAAAAAAAAGAAAAGAAAGAAAAAAAAGGACAGTACGCGTTATCTGTTACGAATTCTGGTACTGTTATATCACACGCACACACATGTCTGTCGCATGTGGTATGTACATATGTGTGCCCATATACAGAAATTCATATCGTCAGACATACTATAATGCAAACATATGCTCTTCTGAGGATCCAGCATATGAGCTTTTCAACACCGCCCCCCCACACACACCAAAGTGTCCCAAGGAAAGCAAATAATTTCAGGTTGTAGGACAAAGCGGAGATCTGTCATGAAAATAGCATGCAACAAGTGTAGCATTCTGCCCTCCAAGCAGTGCCTTGTGGGAAAAAGGTGCTCAAGTGGCTTGATTGGGATTTTAATGAAAAGTGTTCTCCCCTGCTCCACCCTCTGCCCACCCCAGCTTATTTGATTATTTTCTCCAGCAGTTCTGTTGGAGCCCTGTGCCGGGACACGGTGGAGAGAATGTTAACAATTCAACTCTCTCAATTAATTGCCAGTGCTTTCTTCATCCGGCCCAGCAGGGCCTCTTCCTCACAGGCTGCTGAAGACATAACAATGCGCCTCTCATGCGAAGGTGGAATGGTTTGTTCATCAGGGGGCTTTCAGTCCTCCAGGCCACGATATCCCTCCGTGGGCACCAGTAGTAGAGGCTGGAGCCTGTCTCCCCTTCACACTCAGATGTGAGTAAATCCTTATGTGACAGGAGAACATGTTAACAGGACTCCCCTCTTCAAAGAGAAAAGGTGAAACCCCGGGGATTCAAGAAACATACAGTGCACTGACTTAGCTACACATACAAACACTCCCTCTGTCTCCAGTTTTTCCCTGCCCGTGAATGAAACGGCTCGCCCAAGAAACTGGGTTTGAGTGGAAGGGCTGCCACCACACCCCAGACGCGCAAGGAAGCTTTAGCGATTGACTGGGCCCGTTAGTCGGACATGTTATGAGAACTCCTGAGGCTGGACCTCTGTGTGGGGAATGACTGAAGTTGCTCAGTCCATGTCTGACCCATGGACTATAGCCCACCAGGCTCATCCATCCATGGAATTTTCAAGGCAAGAGTACTGGAGTGGGTTGCCATTTCTTTCTCCAGGGGATCTTCCCGACCCAAGGATCGAACCCAGGTCTCCCGCCTTGCAGGTAGAGGCTTTACCGTCTGAGCCACCAGGGAATGTGTGGGGTGAGCCCAGAAGCAGTCTAACAGATATGCATCCTCCACGTGGAGCTCACTGTGGAGTTGCAGACGTAAGTGCGGAGGTGACCCCAGGTGATGCGATTCGTAAAGAATCCACGTGCCAGTGCAAGAGACACAAGAGACACGGTTTTAATCCCCGAATCTGGAAGATCTGGAGGAGAAAATGGCAATCCACTCCCGTATTCTTGCCTGGAAAATTCCATGGATCGAGGAGCCTGGAGGGCTACAGTCCATGGGGTTGAAGAGTTGGACACGACTGAGCAGCAGAGGTGGAGTGTGAGCAGATTTAAGGGAAGCTGTGAGGCTGAGGATATTTAAGCACCAAAACGCTGTGTTCAGCCACAGTTCAGTGTAAGAGAGCAAAGAAGGAGGAGAGAATTGGGTTCCTTGAGATTCCTGGCTTTGCCTAATTGGATATGATGGGTGTGTTTGCCCAAGGGCAGCACCGAATGATTTAGGACAGGAAGTGGTGAATTCTGCTGAGAAAACAGAGGCATATAAAGGGCCCTGAAGGGGTTGGCTTTTAAAATCCTGTTGAATTTCACTGTAAACTTTACAATTTGAAGTTGTGTCTCTTATTCAGTGATTCTCAAACCAGGGGTGGTTTTGAAGGCTGTTAAGAGCCTGATTCAAGGAAGGGAAAACAGGGAGAATGGTCTGATTGAAGGCGGAAGAGCATTGAACAGCTATGGGAATGAATGGAGCTAACATCTTCAGCAAGGGGCATGTTCTTCAGGTTTAGAGTGATCCGGCTTACATGGTTGGATGGCATCAGCGACTCAATGGACGTAAGTTTGAGCAAACTCTGGGAGACAGTGAGGGACAGGGAAGCCTGGTATGTTGCAGCCCATGGGGCTCGAAAAGAGTTGGACATGACTGCGTGACTGAACAACAACAAACTGGGAATTTGGTAAAACTGTAAACGATCGAGTTCCCTTGCAACTGAGCTTCATTAATGTTTTGTATTCTCACCATTGTCTCCTTGAAGCCTGTAGAAATTTATCAATAGGATGTAGTCTTTTCTAGGTTGATCTTGGAGAGGCAGGGAGAAAGGAAGTTTTGGATCCCATTGTGTCCATAGCATTGCTAGGGTCAGGAGAGAGATTCTGGGAGGTTAACCTCTCCCTGCTCCTTAACACTCACCCCACCTAGCAGAGGGCTCTTGAGCATCAAAAGAAAACAAACCAGAAAACTTACTTAGAGCTAGTGCTGTCCATTGAGGATGATGGAAAGAGCCATTTATAGCTGCTGTGATGATTGTTGCAGTACATGTGGGCCCAGGAAAGAGGAAGAGGCGCCCCCCCCGCCCATTATTTTGCAAGGGGCAAGGTCAAAGTCACATTACTGTGAGAATGCCCTTCTTCACATCACACAACACTGTGATGTCTCCAGTGTTGTCTTGTCTAGGTGTTCTCCTTTTTGCGATTACTAAGGAAACCAGCTGGGGCTTAGCCAGAGTGCTTTTTGGTGGTGATTAAGATATTAAACCGGAACCGAGCACCCACTTTTTTCCCCCTTCCCAGAACTGGAGCTATCCCTGGCCACACTCCTGCCCTCCTCATGCCCTCACACTCCGCTTGTATCAGCTGAAGTTGAGCATCTGCAAGAAGCAAGAGTACAAGGGCACTTTGTTGGAGTCCTCAGCTGGTTGAAAGGGCTGGACTTTTCAGAAAGAACGAATGTTCCTCTTGGGAGACTTGAGGAAGAGGACTATGGAAAAGAAGGGGAACTGAAGAGAAAGTGAGAAATGTGTGAGGTGGAGCTTCAAGATGGGATGTTCCCTTGCTTCAGAATGACCTCCTCCCCTTCTCAGCAAGAAGGAATAACTCAGACAAGGAAGTTCCCATTTCAGTTCCTGCTATGGCTATCCTGGTCTTTTCACAGTTAACTCATACAGAAAATTTGTTAGAAAAGTAAGATGCCATTCCAGTAGTAACAAAAACAACATAATATTTAGGAATTGATTTAACCAAGATTACATCAGACCTCCATGGGGAAAAGCTTTAATACTCTAATAAAAGACAGAGAAAATTGTATCAATAAATATCATGTTCTTAGATGAATAATTTAATATTATAAAGGTTGTAATTCTCCCAAATTAATTTATAATCTCAATGCACTTTCAATCAGCAGTCTAGCTGGAATTTTGGGGAGGGATCTTAATAAATTTATAAAAGAAGAAAGATTCACAAATAGCTAAGGGAAAAATAAAAAAGAAATACAAAAGTAAAAAGGAGTACTTATATATTCAGATACTGAAACATTCAACAAAGCCATAGTAAGACAAATAGTATTTACAAGCGCACATATAGACCTAATGGAACAGAAGACTCGAAGGTGGACACAGACTCAAGTGGAAGAAGATATCTGCAATGTTTCAAAATGACGAAGTATGTATAGTGTAAGCAGTGTAGGTCTGCAAATCAACTCCAACAGAAAAACAAACAAAAGTTATGAACAGGCATTTTAGGAAGGAGAAAAGCCGAAAAGGAAATAAACATAGAGGAACACTCACATATATCAATAAGCAGAGAAATGCAAATAAGAACAGTGAGATTTTTGCTTTCATGAACTTGGACTGGAAAACATTAGGAAAACAATCGCTGATGTCAGCTGATGATGGAGAATGAGAGTTGGGTTATCTAGGATTTCTCATGCACCTCTGATTGAGTGTAGATTGACTGGTAGCCATTTTAATGAGTAATCTGGCACTGCTTAAGTAAATCAAACATTTACGTAAACTGTAACCCAGATATTCTGTGACTAGATATATACCTCCAAGTCTGTATATCTCTATATAGATAGATAGATACAGTCTATATATCTAGCACCCAGGGGCGCTAGTGGTAAAGAACCTGCCTGTCAATACAGGAGATGTAAGAGATGTGGGTTCGATCCCTGGGTTGGGAAGATGCCTGGAGGAGGAAATGGCAATGCACTCCAGTATTGTTGCCTGGAGAGTCCCATGGACAGAGGAGGCTGGCGGGCAACAGTCCATAGGGTTGCAAAGAGTCGGACACGACTAAAGCAACTTAGCAGGTATACATGCAGATATATATCCCAGAGACATTTCCCCACTGCTCTGGACAGGGAAACTGAGAGTTAGAGACTGTCTGTCTATCCCCAGGAGAATTATCAGGTAAAGCATGGTAGACCTACATCATCTAAAAATACCATGCCGTGATTAGAAGCAAATCTTTACCAGCTGAGCTACCAGGGAAGCCCCAATATGAACACAGATTCTCTTAAAAACATATTGTTGGTTGAAAAAAGTAAGAAACAGATAAAAGGCTCAGTACAAATCATTTCTGTAAGTTACAAATATACGTACACCAAAGAGCAATAAACCCTGTGCTAGAGAGCACACGGGCGAAAAGATGGATGTTAAACACATTGGAATAATCGCCTGTGGGGAGGAGTTAATGGGGATCATGGTGACAAAGACAAGAGACAAACAAAAACCAGAAAGACAGGAGAAGGGCCCCCTATGGACCAAAGATGAAACTGTGCCCGGAACGATCAAGCATGATGATATCCATCGGCATTCCACATCTAAGGTTAGAAAAGCTTTCCCTGACCCACCAGTCAGGAATTCTTTGGCAAGCATCCGTCAGAGTTGGGTGATGACGACCCTGGGGACAGATGACCACCATTACAGTCTTCTTCAGAGGCAAAGAGAAAAGGGTCTGGAGACCACTCAGGTAATCTTGGGGACAGAAACAAGACCACTCTTGCATACTAAAAAAAGCAGAATATAGAGGAAAGAACAGGGAAATGGGGGGCAGGGAGGCCCACAGAAAAGAAAGAATTGAGAGCACCGAAGACCCATAGGCTCATGAAGGCTGGACACGGGGCTGTAGAAACAGGACAAGCAGAGCACAGTCCCTGCCCGGGAGTTCCTGCCCTCCTTTTACTTTTCTGTCACACAAGACGTGAGCAGTTCCCAGTAGATCTGACCTGATGAAACTATCCTTACTGGATGCTCTTGAGTCCTGTCTAGACAGCAGGACATAGCCTGTGGGGGCCCATGTCCCAAGACAGAACCATCTAGAAGATGCAGCAAATGTTCCCCTGTCTGTGTAATTAGGTCTTCTCCTTCACACCCTCCTGTGAACATTTCAGAAACTTCTGAGGGCCTAGTGCACTTAGGGTTATATTTAATCTTCCCTTAGGCTCTCCATCTGTCTACACAGCAAGTCTTCTCTTTTTTTTCCCCGGAGGTCTGGGGCCTACACACACCTCACATTCTTCAGCACTTCCCTCTTCTCTAAAATTCTCTTCTCTCAACATTTTCCTCCAGACCACACCTCCTCCTCCTCATACCTCCATGTTCTACTGCAGCATGTGGGGGCCATGGCAACTGAGGTTTCCTTGTGACAGCATCCTTCATGATGCTTTTGACCTTGGGAAAGCTTGAGAAAACCAAGGCTTAATACCTGGTGTAGCCTAGAGATACAACTCCAGGCAGTGTGGAAATGGGCCCCGTTTAGGGACAGGTAGGGGGAAGTAGTATGGAGACTACGTCTGCAGTTTGGACCCTGTCCTTCTGCTCTCCGCCCCGCCAGCTCTCACTGAACTAACTGTTGAAATGTAACTGCATTCTCAAGTGCGAGAGTTCTGTGTTGCCTGGATGTACCCCGACTTTGTGTATTTTCCGTGGCTCCATGTTCCAAAAACATCTCACTTCAGTAACAAAGAAGCTTGTTGTGGCTGGGAGGTTTCACAAGGAGATCACTGATGGAGACAAGCCCAACCAAATGCCCTCTTGTCTTTGCTGATGTGAATCAGGATGACCTCTTCACCCTCTTCAAGGGGATATTTATAAGAACCAGACTCGGCACACATGTTAGAAAGATAACTCGAGAGGAGGCCAAGCACACAGAGCCTGTGTACCTCTGTCTGGAGTGATGTTCAGGGCAACCCGCCTGTGGCTGTTGTGTTTCTCTAGCTGGTGTTTGTACACATACACCTCGTGTACACACACACACACACACACACACACACACACAGTTTTTGAAAGAGGGTGTTCTTTGCCTTGCGTACACACACACACATACACACACACGTATACAAATACACACACACACACACACACACACACACACACGCTTACTTTCTGTTTCTGTATTTCCCTCCCAGAAGCCAGAAGCTCAATCCCATGATCTTTAGTGGGAAGGAAGTAGAGGTCGGTTGGGCGTGATGGAGGCGTGGATTATTTTCAGCAGTGGAGGAAGGTGACCTCCCGCGGCAGCTGAATGACCGTAGCGGGAGGGACGTGTTTAGCTCAGGCTGCTGCAGCAGTCCCACAGATGGGGACTTAAGCAGCAGATGTTTCTCTCTCGTGGTTCTGGAGGCTGAAAGTCCAGAATCACGATGTTGGCAGATCTGGGTTCTGGTGACTTTGTAGACAGCCACGTTCTAACTGTGTCCTCACATGGCCTTTTCTCGGTGGTTAAGGGGTGAGGGCAGAGAGGAAGGGAGACAGAATCTGTCTTCCTTTTCTTATAAAACCATGAATCCCACCCTCATTACCTCCCAAATGCCCCACCTCCAAATACCATCTCTCTGGGGGTTAGGGTTTCAATGGATGAGCCTCAGGGTGCACACACATTCAGCTCACATTGCGCTGGTAGAACGGGGAGTTCTCTGCGCCCAGCTTGCTCCTGCTGGGTCAGCTCCAGCCTCCAGAAATCTGGGGCCTTGTGGAGTCCCTTTCTGGTGAGGCCAGCACACTGGGGATGGGGATTGGAGCTGATTGGAGATGGAGGCTGAAGTACTTTATAAGCAGACTATCTCTACTTATCTCTATCTTATCTCTAAAACAACGTAGTGGCCTTTAACTTGGAACCGGACAGCAGGAATTGGAACTTTCCAGTTGACCAACTCCCCCCTCCCCCCCAACAAACAAAAACATCCCTGCACTTAAGCATTTTAAAAATGAAACTTTTAAAAATTATATTAACGTAAAAGTTAGATTTTATATCTAGTTATGATGTAATGTGATACAGACTTAAAACTTTCGTTTCAAGTTTCAGAATGTAATGTTCTAATTTCATCCAGGTTTTGACACCATCTGGGAAAGTTCCCTGTCCATTTAAGCAATCCCTCTGTCTCTTTTGTTTCTTCCCCTTCTCTGTTGGCTGGGGGTACAACACCGTCATTGTATGGACCTGGTGTTCCTTTCACAAGGGCCATTTTGTTGCAGGAGATTTCATTTTCAGTTTCTCTTTAGAACTATATTTGGAAACAAAAAACTGGACTGTGCTTGTAGGAGGTGTTGCTTCGCTTACCTTTGGGCTTTGGCGATGAAGAGGAGGGTGAGGGGTGTCTTCTGCTGGGGATTAGCTAGGGATCGTGGGATGTGGTGATGGAGGTGGTATGGCTCTTTGGGTGACTTGAGCCCCGTGGTGGTGGCACGTCTTTAGCTTGATTACCTCTCCACTCGGGAAGCTCACCCTGCCGACGCTGGCTAATGTGAGGAGAGGGAGGCCAGGAGCAGAGCCAAGTCATATTTTAGCAGCTGCTGAAAAAATCTCTTTGCTTTTTTCTTTCTTTTGTTTGGATTCTTATAAAAGTTTCAAGTTGTTTGTGACTGAGTGTCCACCCTGACCTCTTTCCATGTCCCAGTAGCTTGACCTTGAAGACCAAACCTCACCATTTCAGAAGATCCCATAGCCACGTGACAGAGGCCATCCACTCTCCTTCCACTTGGGGCCATTCTGTGCGTCAGGCCCAAACCTCACTGGCTTTCAGCAGAGACAGGGACACTTGCAGTTTTTGAAAACACATTCAGTTCACACCCTTTTCTTTGAGAGGGGATGTCCTTTTAGTCCCCTTCAAAAGTTGTTCACCCCCTTTCTATATATAGCAGATTCTTATGTAGAGTCTGCTGGGGAGTGCTCCCCCAGCCCTGTCCACGCTGAAAGAGGTTATACAAATAAGCCCTTTTCTTTTCACATATTCAGACTTTACAGGAGGAAAGTGCTAAATCGTTTTCCAGAATGTTGTAAGACCCGATTTGACCGCAAATTGTACTGTGAGAAGAAACAGATGGGGAAGTAAAAGATGTCCTTTTTCAAAGGAATCCTCTCTTCTCTCCAGAGGCTTCTACAGTAGACTGTCCCCTCATTCCCAGGAATGAGGGGTGTCCAGGAAAGCCCCGCCCAGCTTGTTGGTGTAAGCAGTCCAGCGGAGGGCCGGGGTGCTGCCCATGCGCTGGGCTATAATTGGTTCTGAAAACACCTCTGCACAGTGGCAGTGAGCCAAGCTCCCCCTTCCTGGGTGACTTTCCATTTCAGAGGGCTTATTCCTTGCTTAAAGTAGTTTTCCTCTCTGTGTCCCCCAGACGTCTCATGAAGAGACAAAATACCCTCAGGTGTTTAGCACTGGGCCCTGGCCACAGTCAACCTGCCCATTATGAAAAGAAGACGTCAAGCTCAGGTTCGCTGGTTTTTATAGCAGGATGGAACTCACTTAACAATTTACTTGTGTTGCCTGGAGCCAGCTCCGATATGAAACAGATTAGAACTGCTTCAGACTTTCAGTGTTGCAGTGGTGGATTCAAAGTTTTAAAAAAACAAAAACAAAAAACAGAGCAAAGTACAGTTTGAAGGCACAGGAAACCTATGCAGGCATGAGTGTGTGTGTTTGTGTGTGTGGGTCTCCTGTTACGGTGTCACTGCAGGGAGTGAAGCGGTAACTTTCGGGTTTTGTTTCCATCCTGAAGCTTTCTTTTCCCCCTGAGTATTTCTAATTCAGAAGCCAAGCTTAACGTCTCCATGTGACAAGGGGGAATCCAATGTGGCAGAGAGATTTGCTTTTAGTCTTGGTGGCTGAAGCTGTTGTGCTGGTTCAGACGTGGCACCATGAGTGGGCACAGGAGAGTTTTAGTATGACAGTGGTGTGTGTGTATGTGTGTGTGTGTGTGTAAGAAAGAAGGGAAAGCAACAGAATTCAGATTCTCCGGAGTAGAAGTTTTGTCCTTTGTTGTAGATTTTGTGTTATGAAGAGTTGCACGCAGCTATAAATATGAACGTGATTGGCAAAGTCTGCAGATTAAATAAAATCTGTGAAGGGTGTAAAATACTTTATACACATCGCACATTGGCAGTGTATTCATAGGATGCACTTTCTAGAATTTGTTCTCTTTCTCTCCCTCTCTTTGAAGCTTACTCATTCTACTTTTATGTGTATTCTTCTCCTCATCCTGTCATATTTCAGAAATCTTATTTTGAGCAGCCTAACTGGAGATGTGTAAGCAAGGTAACTCCCGATCATATCTATTTAGATCAAAGGGTGAGGCTATTTTATTCTCAAATGTTGGCAAAGGGATTATTTAACAAGAAATCCGTGTCAGTTTCAACGTGACATGTGGGATGACATCACACTTGGGAAAAAGAAAGATGTAAGTCAGTATTCTCTCACAAGCTTCAAAGTTGGAAATGCTTTCACATAAGATGCTTTTTATTTCTTATCTATTGCTCCCTGATGGAAAGTGACACCTGAAAATTTTCTCCTGTTAATTTTTTATTGCTTTTGCAACAAGGCTGCTCACTGGAAAACCTTAGCTGCAAGGTTGCCTCCTCTAAGCAGTGGAGCTCTACTACTTCCCACGTGGTACCACCTGAGTCCTCCCTTTTCAGCAAGGTTTGGAAAGAGATTTGTTTTGCCACAGAATTTGCCAAGTTCAAACAATATTTGAATCCTGCCTGCTGTTTATACTTTTTTGATTCAGGAGTGGCTGGAAATATTGGAAATCTGCATTCCCTTTGGATTCTGCAAAACCCAACCTGTCACAGGAATTCTTGAGAGCTGGTCATAGAAGACAACCCGCCTGAGGAGAAAGGGTCAGACCACAAGCGCCATGGGGTGAACTATGGAGAAATGAACACAGCCGTTCTCGAGCAGGCCCCAGGATGGATTTTACCATCTAAGAGACTCTAAATCTGGGCTTCCCTGGGGGCCCAGTGGTAAAGAATCCTCCTGCCAATGCAGGAGATGCGGGTTCCATCCCTCGTCCGGGGAGATCCCACGTGCTGCAGAGCAACTAAGCCCGTGTACCACAACTACCGAGCCTGTGCTCTGGAGCCTGGGGGCTGCAACTGCAGACGCCCGTGTGCCCTAGAGCCCATGCTCCACGACCAGAGGAACCACCGCAGTGAGAAGCCTACGCACCACAGCTAGAGAGAAGCGCCGCCCCGCACACCCGCCACAACTAGAGAAAAGCCCAGGCGGCAACGAAGACCCAGCACAGCCGTAAATAAATAAAAATGTTAAAGAAGACTGTAAATCTTACAGTCTTTACCATCTTCCTCCCTGGGCCTGGAAGAAAGTTTGTGACTGAAGGAGGCATACTTGTGAGGAAATATTTCCAGTGTTTTCCATGTCATTGCTTCTCAAACTTGAAAGTCCCGTGAATCACTTGAGCATCTCCTTAAAATGTAGATTCTGAGCCCTTTGGTTCAGGGTGGGGCTGCAGATGCTGCAGTTTTGCCAGCTTCATGGGGTGCCCATGAAGCCACAGCCGGAGGCCTACATGACTGGACCTCCTTCCTAATGGGCAGTGGAGGGGGAGGTCGGGGTGGGCATGGAGCCGCCGTGGTACAGAAGTCTCGGGAATTCGTCCTGACGGCTCCCAGCCCTGCCAGCAGCTGCCCTCGTGCAGGGCTTCTTCAGAAGGATGTTTAAAAGGAATGGAACAACACTGTGCTCTTTCAGGAGCCAGCGTGTGGGAGACAGAAGAGAAACAGGTTACAGCAGAGAATAGGATCAGGCAGATACAGAGAAAGATAGAGACGCATAGGGGCGGAAGGAGAGTCCTGTAATTTCTGTCACTCTCTATCTTCTTCATCCTTTTCTCTGTTTCAATTTATTTTTTTTCCCCCATCTTGTTTCCTTCATTGCTTTTCTGTCTGTTCTAAGATAACAGAATCATTTCATTCAAGTTCCGAGGTACACAGAGGCTGGCGAGAACAGTGGACTGGCTGGGAGCCAGGACGGCAACATGTGGGCCCAGCTCTGCCGCCGGAGGCAGCGGGGCCACTAACTTGGGGTTTCTGGGCCTCAGTGTACTTTTCCGTAACATGAATAAGTTTGGTTAGATCAGAGCTTCCCAACCCCCGGGATCTAATGCCCCAGGATCTGAGGTGGAGCTGATGTATTAGTAACAGGAATGAAGTGCATGATCAACGTAACGCACTTGAATCAACCTCAAACCATTCCTTCCCACCCTGGTCCATGGAAAAATTGTCTTCCACAAAATTGGTCCCTGGTGCCAAGGGGGTTGGGGACCCCTTGAGATGATCTCTAGACCCTTCCCAGCTCTGCAGCTCTATGAGTTACAATCCAAGTTAATATGTTTATCTGTTACTTGGGGCAAACGTGTTCAACTTTCAATGTAAATGCGTCAACTGTGTGTCGCCAGGGTTACCCGTGTGTGTGATTCACATTCCCAGCAGGCATGTAAATGTGTGCTCGGGGAAACTCTTGTGTGAGAATTGTACCCCCCCACCCCGCACACCCCCCCTCCACCGCCCCCAGCATCACTGGAGCATGCATATGTGAGGCTGCTTCAACCACCCACCCTCTGAATTTCTCAGAATTAATATGTGTTCTTCTTTAGGGCTTTAACAACCTTTGTCATTGTGGCAAATTTTAGAAGATTATCGTTATTATTATTCATATCATTGGAGGGGCAGATTTTTATCTTACATCCCTCGCCGACCGCACCCCCCTCCACCTGCCACTGCCCCAAGAGTTAAAAAAAAAAAAAACTCACTTGAAAGGTTTTAAAGCTTGACACAGTGGAAGCTGTTTTGTAAATAAGGCCAGTGTTATTTCTTGGGGAAGGAGGAGGGAAGAAGAGAAGGGAGTCTGTCAGTAAAGGAGATGGAGCTGGTGGACGTGGTGGACGGAAGGACGGTCGACCCATTAACTTGTTTTTGTTTTGCCTTGAAGTTGTTTGATTTATAAGCATAATAACCAGCAAGTAATCAGATACTGAAAACGAAGCAGAAGAGAAAACAAAGAGAAGCCATTCAGCACTGCAGAGGATACGGCCTGTCCTCAGCTCAGCAGGGTCGGGGCGGGGTTGTGCTGGACACACCAGGGTGTAAAACAAGAGCCGGTCACCTCCAGGAATAGCATTCATTGGCTTCTGCTCAGTTGGGAGAGAAGTTGGAGTTATTCTGAACCATTTAATAATGATGCAGAGAACAGGGTACCCCTAAGCTGGGTAAGTTGCTTGTTATCTTTTGATAGCATGATGATCAATTATTTCTTAGGAAAGGGTAGCCAACAGTTAGGGTCTTCATGGACCCGGTATTGTCATATTCACAGGTTGGCACTGACCCACTCCCTTAGCCAGCGAGGGCCCCTTGGCCGGACCGCTCGTTGTAAAGAACATGTGAGAGATGGAGCCGCTTAAACTGGAAAGGCCTGAAACTCATTGCCTTCTGATGGCCTGACCGCTGCCTGATGAAGAAGACAGTTCTCTACTAACTTTGCAGAGCATTCCTGTGAGAACGGACATCAGAATCATCACTTGCCTTTGCTGGACTCTAACCTTGACCTTTGTACCTCAGATTGCACCCACAAGTGAGTGGCTGGCCAAAGTAAACATGCCGATTGGGAAATCAGTTTCCCAGAATCGGTGCTTCAGAGAATTTTTAGTACATTTGTGGAGGTGGGAGATACAAGTGAGGGGAGAAAACTTGTCTGGGAGGGTGGGCGCCATTGTTTGGGTGTAGTTTTGTGGTGATTTTCTCTTATTTATTTTTCCAGGAGATAAGAGGGTTTTCTGTGAGCTCCTCTAAGTGAGCTGGCCTTGCTGATAATGACTCTAATGGTCTCCAAATCCTTATCCAGATGGGGTCTATGTTTATTCATCTGATAACATGGTTTTTAGTGGGAAGGCTTGGAGATCTATTGGTTAAAGGCACTCTCCTGATTTATTTTCTTGTCCATCTGCCTTTCCTACCATCCATTTAATGCAGTGTTGAGTCGCTGTTTCTTTACTTTAAATGTGGAAGGAGAAAGCAAGTCAGTTTGAGCAAAGGAACAACTCAGAGTGTCTCTGCCACCGTCCCTCTACTCAGAGCCCTTGTCTTGATGGCCGTTTGCAGTGACTTCTCGCCTGGTCTGCCTGTTTCCACTTTTGCCCTGTTCCCAGGAAGCCTCCTCAGTGCATCCAGAGAGACTGTTTGAATTGCAAATCAGACCATGTCATCCTCTGTTATAAATTGTTTTAATGGCTTCTCATTGCAATTAAATTTTTAAAAAATATTATAAATACCTATGAATCCATTGCCCACAGAAAACTGGAACATTAACAAGAATGTTCATCTACTTAGGCATTGAGCTGCATCCGATAATGCTGCCAACTCACTCTTCTGAGCCTTGTATTTAATTATTCCCCTGCTTTATTTAACTATGGTTTTATTACCTAAATGTATTCCTTAAAAGTGCCCTGTTAAATTTTAGTTACCTTGAATGTTATGAAAAGTTTATCATTCTAGTGTTATTTTCTGGGACTTGCTTTTTCCATTTAATAATACGTTGCTAAGATTCACCTACAGTGTGGCACATAGGTGTGGTAGATTTAACACCTTTATAATATAATATTTCGTCTTATGACTATG
The DNA here is from genome assembly GCF_027580195.1 of Bos mutus. Classification (NCBI taxonomy): domain Eukaryota; kingdom Metazoa; phylum Chordata; class Mammalia; order Artiodactyla; family Bovidae; genus Bos; species Bos mutus. The sequence goes on along the minus strand of NC_091639.1, from coordinate 10,306,555 downwards.
CCATAATTTATCTGCTTTATAGGAGACGGGTCTTTTGGTTGCTTCTAGAGTTTTGTTAGCAGGAACAGTGGTGCTAAGAATATTCTTGTATAATTTCCCATTGTTCTTTGGGTAAAGAACACTGTTCTTAGGGTAAAATGTTCTTTAGGTAGGCAGTCCTAAAGGAAATCAGTCCTGAATATTCAGTGGAAGGACTGATGCTGAAGCTGAAACTCCAGTACTTTGGCCACCTGATGCGAAGAACTGACTCCTTGGAGAAGACCGTGATGCTGGGAAAGATTGAAGGCAGGAGGAGAAGGGGATGACAGAGGATGAGATGGTTGGATGGCATCACCGACTTGATGGACATGAGTTTGATCCAGCTCTCGGAGTTGGTGATGGACAGGGAAGCCTGGAGTGCTGTAGTCCATGGGGTTGCAAAGAGTCAGACACGACTGAGCAATTGAACTGAACCAAACTGAACTAAAACTTAGGCTAAAGACAGAATCCTTCAGAGGGCCTCAAAATGTCTCTATCACCTGGCCCTCCCATCTCTGCATCCTCTCCCTTCCTCACCCCCCTGGATTTCTGTATTCCACCCCAGGCAGAGGTACAGTCAAGGGCTGAGGAGAGTTATAAGGTGGTGTGTTCAGGAAATGTAAGTAGGGCATTTTTCTCTTTCCCGTCTCATTGTTACCGTCAACATTTCCTCCAAATCCCAAATCAATCATTAATCTGCACTTAGCTGTGTCTTACTTGCTGTCTCAGAACAGGAGGCCAGTTCACCTATTCTCTGTAAAAGCTGCATTTAGCTCCCGTCTAGAACATCTTCAGGCCATTGCATTGACACCTGCCCTCTACTGGACTCAGCTCTGAGAGCTCAGAGTGTCTGCTATTATTCCCAGGTGTACCCCTTGGACCTAGCTCAGTGCCCGGCACATAGTAGGAGCTCAATATGTATTTTCAAATGAAAAACAAAACAAAACAGTAATTCACACAGAGTTAGGAAAGTGGTTGAAAATTCAGGGTGACCACGTCCTAGGATTCAGTGGGTTTCTTCCTCAGACCTCTGGAGGAGTTGGCAAACCTTTTCTATAAGGCTGTGTGGCTTCTGACAAAGCTACTCAGCTTTGCTGTCGTATAGAAGTAGCCCTGGAGGTCCAGTGGCTAAGAATATGCTCCCAACGCAGGGGTTGATCTCAGCTTGTGGAACGAGATCTTACATGCTGCAACTAAGACCTGGCATAGCCAAATAGATAACTTATTTTTTTAAAAAACAGCCATAGTTAATAAGGAAGCAAAAGAGCATGACTGTGTTTCAGTACAACTTTACCTATGGACTTTGAATTTCATAGAATGTTAATTTTCATGTGACATGCAATGTGATTCATGTGTTACATTTGTCTTATGATTTTGGGCAACCATTAAAAATAGGAGAACCATTCTTAGCTCGGGCTGTACAGAAGCAGGCAGGGGCGGGAACTGCCCTGTAGGCCATGGTTGGCTGACCCCCCTTTAGAGTATTTCTGTCCCCTTGCCTGTCCAGTGACATTGAATCAAGGTTAGCCAGTTGATCACTCTTTGTAAATAGGCAGCCACTGGCAGTGGAGAGTGAGAAAAGGCCCAGAGTTAGTGCCTTAGTTACATAATTAAATGATACCTTATTTACTTTTAAACTTTTCATGAAAAGTTGCCAAATTGCTCTCCTAGCCCTCAGCCCTTCCATTGACACCTTCCTCCTTTGATACTGAAATTTAAATTCAGGGACTTAAAAGTGGATCTTGTGACAGGTTAGGTTGCCATCCTAAAACAGCTGTGTCATCACCCCAAAATGCATAATAAAGAAACTACACGCCCTCTCACCTGGCTGTGCTCTCCAGGCTGATCCTTTGGCCTGAGTGAGGCACTGATTGCTGACATTTGCTGACACTGTTACAATGATCCGTCCAAGTCATCATCTGGTCTCTGCACGGAGGCCGATGGTCCTTGGGTTCTGGGTGGACTTGTCCTCACTGAACAGAGGTTCTCCAGATGGTCAGGAGTCCATGCGCTGCTGCCATTCCCTCAGAAGCCACGCCTGGCTAAATGCTGGGATCAGGACCCCTCTCTCAAGCCAGCATCATCTCTGGCCTGGATTTCTGTGCTAACCAGTGTCCCTGCTTCTCCTCCTGTTCCACATAAATCCATGTATAAACTCAAGTGATCTTTTGAAAGCAGAAATCAGATCACATCACTCACTTGCTTAAAAATCCTCCAAGGGGTTACATTTAGAATAAAATCCAAATTCACTACCCTGTGTTGTGGGTTGAACCGTGTCCAAAGGTGCCCCAGCCAGGCTGAAGTACCATGGTTCATCTGCCTTTGTATGGATGCAGGGGTGGGTTCACCAATATTACTGTGAAACTATGAAAACAAAGCAAAGCGGAACAAAGGTTTCTGCCTTGCAGCATTTGTTAACATACAGCCATGTTGACACACTTTTTAATCTGTCAGCAGACAAACCTTGGAAGGTAGCCCACACTGTCCGTGAGTTAACTTGCTTTTGTTCACTGAAGTGGAACTATTAATTCATTGGAAGGGATGTGTATCAGCACAGCTTTGAAAAGACAGTGGCGGTGTGCGGCCTTGGCAAGTACCATCGTGGACCTGGGAGTGGAGTGGGGGGACGAGGAGACGGGGTGCCATTGCTTGCTCATGGCCTGATTGCTGAAGGTGGCAGATGTAGGTCCTTGGCTTGTAGAAGTTGCTAGTACTGTGTACAGTTGGAAGAATGCTCAAATTACCTTTAAATTTTGCCCTTTGCCCTCAGAAACCTGTCCAAGTCATTTTCTTGTCTCTACATGGGGGTTGATGGTCTTCAGACTCCAGTTGACCTCTTGGGGTGGACTGTCCCCAGAGAGCTTTCCCTCAGCAAGCAGAGGTTCTCCAGATAGAAGTGTCTATTGCCTGGTCAATTCATTGAGAGGCTACGCCTGGCTAAACACTGTAGAGGCCTGACCACCTGCAGGAATCGAGACACCTCTTCCGAGGTGTCCAGCATCAGCTCTGGCCAGGATTTCTGTGCTAACTTATATCCCTCTTGCCCAGCTGCTGTCCAGGATAAGCCTCTTTCTGCTTATAAACCTATGTGATCTTTTGAAAGCAGAGCTCAGATCTCATCATTCACATGTTTAAAACCCTCCAAGGGGTTGCATTTAGAATAAAATCCAGAGTCTTCACCGTGTGTTATGTGTCAAACTATGCCCTCCGCAGAAGACACTGAAGTCCTGAGTTTTTGTGAATGTGAATTTATTGAAAATAGTCTTTGCAGATGATCAAGTTAAAATGGGATAACTAAAAGAGTCCTGATCCAATAAGACTGGTGTCCTTATAAAAGGGGTAATTCAGATACAGAAACGGACATACGTAGAGGGACAGTTACATGAAGATGTAAGGCAAAACCAGCAGCAAGCTCAGGAATGCCTGCGGCCACAGAAGCAGGAGAGAGGCCTGGAAGAGATTCCCCGTCATGGTCTCAGGAGGAACCAACTATGAGCCCCTTGAGCTTGGATTTCCAGCCTCCAGAGCTGTGAGCCAGCGTGTGTCTCTTCTCTAAGCCACCTGGTTTGCAGCGTGTTACAGCAGTCTCCAGAAACGAACACGCCTGCGTACAAAGCCTGTGTGGTCTGCACTCCCCTTCCTGTAGGGCCCCCCTTTGAATTATGCTCATTGCTAAGTCACTGGACTTCTTGACTGGACAACATTGCAGCTGCCCAAATGGCAACGGGAAAAGTGGGTGGAGTGGTGGTGGTTAGAGTCAGGGGCTTTATTGACATTTAATGGGAGGGGAGGCCAGGGATATTAGAAATTTCCAAGTGCATGGAAAAGCCCCCCACAATATAGCCACTGATGGCCACATCACCGGAATTCCTGCACCACGCTGGCCTTGAGTCCATTCTGTGAAACTGCCCCCATTCCCCCTAGCTCGCCTGGGGCCTCTGCCTAGAATGTTCCCCACTGCTCTTTATGTGGGTTAAATCAGAACTCAAATGTGATCTTCTCAGAGAGGCGTTCTAGTAAAGAATCCACTTGTTCACTCACTGTCACATAAGTCTTTAAAAAATACCCCTGCACAAATAGCATTACTTCTATTTGATTTTTAAAAACCTGTTACTTTATCTGTTTGTCTCTTCCCATTAGAACATGAGTTTGATGGGAGGAGGACTGTGTGGTAAGCCCGGGATCTACAGCAGAGCCTGTATCAGGGCTTCCCTGATAGCTCAGTTGGTAAAGAATCCACCTGCAATGCAGGAGACCCCAGTTTGATTCCTGGGTCGGGAAGATCCACTGAAGAAGGGATAGGCTACCCACTCCAGTATGGCTTCCCTGGTGGCTCAGCCGGTAAAGAATCCTCCTGCAAGGAGGGAGACCTGGGTTCGATCCCTGGGTTAGGAAAATCCTCTGGAGAAGGGAAAGGCTACCCACTCCAGTATTCTGGCCTGGAGAATTCCACAGACTATATAGTCCATGGAGTTGCAAAGAGTCAGACGTGACTGAGCAACTTTCACTTTCACAGCAGAGCCTGGCACAGAATAGGTTGGATAAATGAATCCTAACCCCAGAACTGAAAACCGTGAAATGCCTGGGGTCAGGGAGAGAAGAAAAGCAGGGAGACAGGGCAGGGAGAAGGCAGAGCCTATGATATGTGGTGGGAGAGGTGACAAGGCGCTTGTAGGGCCGTGACTTTTAACAGCGGCTGGACTTTCCTGACCGTTCTCAGCCCACAAAACAGGAGAGGACAGGATTCCTGAAGTGCTTTTGGGGGAGCCGCCTTTCTTCATAGGGGAATTCATTAAACCCATATCAGTAGAGACTCGAGAAGAGAACTAGCTTTCCCATGGTTTAAGGGGAGCTTGTGCTTGATGGATGACAGGTTGACTTATACTGAATTATTGGATAATGGGGAGCCGAGAAGGGAAAACGTAGCTGTAAAGTTGATATTAAGAAGGACAAGCCCATCTTCCACAAAATGCCCTTTGTGTCCCCATGAAAACCAGCCATTGGGCTGCATGGGACATGGACTTGCCCTTTCCTTGCTTTTTAGGGGACTATCTTTTCCTTAAAAAGATACAGAACAAACATTATGCAGGCTTCTACGTGGACCCTGAAACGGAGTCATTTCAAAGGACACACAAGTACTAAAAACAGAATTTGTTGTTGTTCGGTCGCTCAGTCATGTCTGATTCTTTGCGACCCCATGGACTGCAGCCTGCCAGGCTTCCCTGTCCTTCACCATCTCCCAGAGCTTGCTCAAACTCATGTCTAATGAGTCGGTGATGCCATCCAACCATCCCGTCTTCTGTTGTCCCCTTCTTCTCCTGCCTTCAGTCTTTCCCAGCATCAGAGTCTTTTCTAATGAGTCAGCTCTTCGCACCAAAGAAGTGACCAAAGTATTGGAGCTTCAGCTTCAGCATCAATCCTTCCAATGAATATTCAAAAAAGCAGAGTTAGGTTTTTCAAAACAATTGCAGCCTTTATTTTTCCCTTAGACGCCCTCTGTTTTACTTAGCTTGCTTTATATGAAGTTTCATCTCCCATCTTGGTGCAAACTTGGAACTTTGGAGGCAAGAGGCACTGTTCTCCACCGGCTGAGAGAAGGCCTTCGTTGTGATTCTACCTCCGCTGCTAATTTGCTGGATGACCTTTAATGTTTTACTTAACCTCGTAAGGGCTTCAATTATTCTACAGAAAATTCAACGGAATACATTACACCACAGGGGACTGACCGTAGTGAAAGAATGAAACAACACGTGGGAAAGCACATCGAGGAACTTTCTGTCTGCCTTTCTGTACCTTCATTTCGTTATTTCAGCTCTTTGCCCGAGGCCCCTCCCTCCAGGCAGGCCCGCACCTTTCTTGTCATTTTCCCTCCTACAGGTTTCCCAAACTTTAGTCATTCACGTACCAAACTCGCAATTTGTATTGTATTTGAATACCAATCGCACTATTATTTGGTTAATATTTTCTTGATTGACTCACTTTTTAAATTTAAATTGGTTTACTTGAAAAAAATGTGCATTGCTATATATGACAATGAGGTCATGAGTCAGTCAAGCATATTTTCTCCAATATACATTTTATTACTACACGATCATTAAAATTAAAAAAATAAAAACATGGCGTCTGGACTTAAGCGCCATTCCTCCATGACACAGTCGCTAGCGCCCCAGACTAAGTCTGTCCCCCTGCCGAATTGCCTGGCTTCCTCTTTCGTAACACTCTCAATAATCATACCCCATTTGTCATTATCCCCTCATATCTACCTCTTCCACAAGATTAGAATCTCTATAAGGCCAGGAGCAGTACTTATATATTCAGGGGATAGCTTTGTACTTAGAACATAAAATGTATTCAAAAAATTTTTGTGGGATTAGATAAAAAATTCATCTGTGTACTGACCTCAGACTATCTCGAGACCACCAGTGGAAAATTTCAGTGTATGACACCCTCTCTTACTTTTCCTTCCATCCCAGGGCTTTCCAATGTGGGGACATTTGGAGTCCTGTGAGCAGTCAGGTCACAATTGACTCGTAGGAAGCTGTGGGTTACATAGATAGGAGTCTAGGCACTTCGTTGTCTATTGATCCAAATTTTAAGAATTGATATGTACAGGGAGTAAAGAGCTGACAGCTATGGAGTTTTCAAAGCTGTGAATTCTTGGGATGTATAATTAATGGCAACTCATTCTTCTATCCCAGCAGACTTCTTCGCACATAAGATATATTGATTTATTTCCCCCGGGAGTGTTGTGTTGTTGAGGATGCCTGGGCAATGCTTAAATCTCCGTGGAGTCCCCAGAGGAGGCCCTGAACCTTATTTGTACCTGTGTTTGTTTGACCTCTTACCTCTGCTTCTAAGTTTCCACAAGTTTCTGAGCATCTGAGAAAGCAACCGTGCAGATACGGTAGATGTCTTGGCAGGTGTCTGGTCCTGCCTGGGTGCTGAGTCCTTGACAGTGGTTTTCTAGAAAAATGATGTGCTCCTTATCTATTTGCTAATTCCTTCCACATATCACAAGACTTTTCTGTAAATTCCCATCAGTCTTGACAAAGTTATCTTGTAGACTTATGTAGTGATTTTGATGGCTGCACAGAGCTGTTTGTCTTGTTCAGAACTAAATTAATAACACCGTGATGGCACCTACTTTAGCACCAAACTTCTTAAACTATCCTAATATACTAATCAGCATGTCAGTGAATTTTTTTTTTCCTGGATAAAGACAAGCCTGGTGAAATGGATTAGACATTCACATGGCATTGCATAATTCAGCATGCCAGTACGGTGCATATGATTTGCATTAATCGCCTGCACTGGAAGCTGCTGCTCATAGGTTTCTCTCATTAGGTCAAATATGGAAGATTCCAGACTGTCAATCAATTACAGTTATTTCCTTTTCCATATTTATTCCATCATCATCATTGACAGCTACCATTAAGTGACATTAATACAATACAATATCATCTCGCATTTCTACTGAGCATCTCAGGGTGCCTAACACTTCCTCTCCAGCCAAGAAATCACATTACCAAAGAAAAAGTGTCCTCATCCTCTAGGTAGAAAATAGGCTGCCCACTCTCTGGGATGCTGTGGGAGTTGCCCAGAATCTCTGGAGATGCTCTTGACTTCTGGTCACAGGTGTTCACTTTTCTGTTGTCTAAAAATACCTGAGACTGTGACTCTAGGGAGTGGGGTGTGTTAGTGGATGGTGATGACTTTCCAGGGAGCCCGCTGGACCACACCGGTCACCTTGACTCCACATTGATCTAGGACATATTTGCAAGGCAGAGACAGCAGGAAATCTTATGGAAGAAATCACTTACTTTGTGACCGTAGTGGTTCTACAGAACTGCCCTACTGTAGAAGGGCAGTGGCTGCTGAATGTCACTTTTCCGCAGTCATCTTTGCCTCCACGCCTCCCTGCCCAACCCATCTTGCACCATCACATAAAATACCATTGGTCACCTCAATTCACTAGAGCGGGACAAAGCGCCCCTTTCCAGACAGATTATTCCTATATGCCAAGTTACCAGACAACTCCGGTATATCCTCTCTTCTCCTGGAGTCAGGCATTACGAGTCTTGCTACACAAGTCATCCTGTTGTCCAGCTGTCACCGACTGTATACAGACTGCTCCCTTGCTCAGTTTTGGGTGACACACCAGTAGGGTTTCTAGACCAAATATAGGATGCCCAGTTCAGTTTGAATTTCAGATGCGCAATGAACTGTTTGGTATAAATATGCTCCAAATATTGCATGGAACATATAAATATGTCTATTGTGTATCTGAAATCCAAATCAAGCTGGGCATTCTGTATTTTTATTTGCCAAGTCTGGCACCTGTACCCATCAAGTGAGTCAAAAGCCTAAGAACCAAGCCAGTCAAGTTGAGATCCTAGGAGAAATCAAATCAAAACATTGTGCCTACAAGTATTTGCAAGGCAACATGCTCATAGCTGTGGGGATGCAAAACAACATCAGGCCTGGTGAAAAAGTCAGGACAGGAAGGGAACGGCCACAAGCCAGTAAGAGACTCTGATGCTAAAGCGAAAAGCTTGGCTCCAGAACTGCAGAAAAGCAGAAGAGTATTAGAAAACTGCTTCTTGCGGTTTTCTTTATTGATAGCCTTTTATGATGGCTTCTTGCAGTCAGGACTCCTCCTGCACACTGGGAAGGAGTCTGGAGAGACGGGAAAAGGGAGCTTTCTGACAGGCATGGAGGCTTGTGGGCATAGCACTTGCCTTGATCTTTTATTGTTGGGGTAAAGCCAGCATCATCTTGACTGATGGTTGGGGGAGAGCCTGGGAGAATCAATAGGTATTTGTGGGGTTGGATGACTGACAAATTTTTGAGCAGAGACTGCGTGATGAAAGATACTTTACGAAGAAGATATTGGAAGTGTTGTGTGGGAGAACAAGGAGCATAAGCCACCTTCAATACCTGGGACATAACCAATTCTGTGCTCTGATGGGGTCGCCGCTGCCTCAGTATTCACACCGAGTAACTCCCGACCCTGCCATCCCTCCCACTCAGCAGCCAAGCATCCCCCAACTCAGGGCATCTCCAGCACTGGTGAGTGTATTCATATCAAGTGGTTGTAGCTCTGTTTCTTCTGAGAACGGGAAGAATAATTATATCCTGGAGGAGGGAAATACAGAGAAATCAAGACGCAGAATTGTGGCAGAGAGAAGACAACATTAAAAAAAGAGTGACATAGAGAAATCATAGACGAGCTGGGAGAGCAGAGTGTCATAGACTGCTTTTCTTGTCAATTAATGTTTGTGTGGTTGGTGATAAGGGACTTCGTGCATTGCGTTTCTGTTTCGGATTGTAATCAGATGATAACCCATAGGCAGAAGAAGCAACAGAACAACAGAAGTATGTGTAATCTCTTTAAAGACACCTAGATTTGTTTCTGAGGAGGCTGACAAGGCTTTTGAGATGCTGGTAAGGGAAAGAATAATAGAGCCGACAAGGATCTTTGTCATACCTGAAGCTGCTTAAGGGTTTGGAGAGAATGAATGAGAACCTTGGGCGATCACACCTTTCCCATAGAGCCTGATTGGAAACCGAGTGTCTCAAGAATTAAAAAGTTGAGGAAAAGAAGAAAGTACTCAACAACAATCCCTTCTTTTCTTTCCCCCCGCTTTGTTTCCTCTGGCCCTTCATATCTTAAATGATGTGTGTGCTTAGTCACTCGGTCATGTCCGACTCTTTGCGACCCCGTGTCCTGTAGCCCGCCAGGCTCCTCTGTCCATGGGGCTTCTCCAGGCAAGAATGCTGGAGTGGGTTGCCATTTCCTTCTCCAGGGAATCTTCCCAACCCAGGGATCGAACCCAGGTCTCCCTCATTGCAGGCAGATTCTTTACCATCTGAGCCACTAGGGAACCCCCATCTTAAATAATAGTTAATAAATAAGTAACGGCTACAGGCTATGTTTTTGCGCTTGTGCCAACCTTGAAGCAGACTTCTATTCTTCACATTCCCCTCAATGAAAATCTACTCCTCAAGGCTGAGAATATAGATTTTACTAAAGATTTTATAAGGAAGACAACGAGGGGGCTTTTCATCTCACAGTGCTCAGACTTCATGCCCCAAACTGCCGTTAGGTATCTCCCCCCAAGTCTATTCTCCGCTGTTGACCTTTGCATCTTTTAAACCTCCTACCAAACAGCTTCTCAAATTCACCAGTTGAGAGAATTCTTCCCCTCCATTCACCCTTGACTCTGCAGAAACATTTAGCCATTCCTCACTTCTCTGAGTCCTTGGCACCAGCCACCCACAGGCCCTGGGCACCTAGCCTTAGATCAGGTTTATCAAAGCATTCCTCCTAAAAATGCATGTCTCTGCTTCTTCCAAGGAATTGATGTAAAACTGCCAAGAAGAATGGGATTTTCTTTGTATTGCCGCAGGAACATAATTTATTGGGGAATAATATCTGGCAACATTTACCATGTGCTTTAGGTTCTTAATTTTTATATTATTTGCTGACCTCTTATCTGGGGCCAGAGGTTGGGCTCGGAGGCAGTGGAGAGATATGGATTCCTGTCCAACCGCATTTTCAGGATGACATCAATTCTTTGCCCACTGTTGAGTGAGTGAGTCCAAAGAATTCTGAGTTGACATTTACCCAGAAGCTGGGAGAGAAACCAGTATTTTGCTTTTTAGCTTCTCCATCTATGGAGAGTGGCCAGCCATCTTTCTTCCTTTTCTCTCCTTAGGGGCTGGCCTCCTTGGAATTTCCCACCGTCTTTTGCAGCAATCAGAAACTTCACTTTTCCCCATGTGCTACAAACTCCTTTATGACCACAGTAAATCTCAAAGATCTAAGAATTACTATATCAACTTCTTGATTTTAATGGTGTCTTGCTTATGCTCTTGGGGACACTGAAGTTTAGTAATGCTCATCCATAGCCCCGGGAGATTCCAAGATGTTTGCCCAAGAGATGGCTTGTAAACTCTTTCCTCCGGTACAGAATCCACCCTCCTGCAGTTTTGTGTTACTTTTACATGAACTGTACTCATTAAGGTCATGTTTTCTGAAATGAAAATCAGGCTTGATGTATACTTGATGTGAACTAGGCTGCCTAAGAAAGAGATTTGTTAAGTAAATCTGGAAAAATCAAGGTGTGTTGTTGTTGGCTTTGAAACCCATGTAGGAAACACCTTTGTGGAGGTCATTGTGTTTTGTTGTTCATCACTTGTCTTCCTGTTTTCTGTTATTTTCCCAGGACTGGGTGTGTGCTTTTCTCCTTCTGTTTCACCTACATGTTACCTCTTCATTATTTGATCAGTAATTCTGCTCGAGGCTCTTCTTTCTCAATTTACTGACTTCCATGGCGCATTTTCCTTCCCAGTATTTCTTTCTAGATCAGACATTGTCCTCAGTCATCCTTTTTTCTCTCATTTGAGATATGTCATATTCTAAGGAATATCAGCCGCTACATCCCCACCCGCAAACCCCTCCTCCTTGCTCCCCACTGGACCCCCCTGTAGCTCCTGCTGCCGCAGTTACCCCATGTCTTCCTGCTCACTGTGCTTCGTTTCTATCCTTGTCATTCAAGGGTAACAGTTCAACGATCTTTCCTTTCTCTGCCCACTGAGTTCATTTACAGTGTATGACCCTAACAGTTTCCGGTTGTCAGCTTGCCTGCCTGTAACTTCTAACGTTTACTCTTACTGTCTTCTCCTTCAAGTCTTCCCTGTCACCTTTCGTCTCTGAAGTTGGCAGTATTCACCCCAGTTGTTTCTTTTCCTTTTTCTCTCCTACTTCTTTCCTTGTTCCTTTTGACGCTCTCTTTACTTTTTTTATGCTGAATAATTATAGATTTGTAAAAAGCTGTGATGATAGCAAAGAAAGTACAGAGTGTTCCCGTATCTGTTTTACCCAGTGTCGCCTAAGGTGGCCTCTTAGGTAATTATATCAACACTGGGAAACTGACGTTGGGGCAGTGTGTGCAGAGTTCTGAGCCTTTCTGTCACTCCCGTGTAGATTCCTGTAATCATCAAGAAACAGAATGATTTCATCACCATGGAGCTCTCCCTCACACTACCTGTTATAACCATACTCACCATCTTTAATCTATGATAACCACTAAGATTTTTCCAATTCTGTAATTTTGAAAGTACTGTACAAAGGGCATAATACAGTATGCAACCTATTGAGACTGGCTTTTTTTTTTTATTCACTCAGTATAATGCCCTTGAAGTCCATCCAAGTTGTGTGTATCGATAGTCAATTTCTATTTATTGCCAAGGCAATGGCACCCCACTCCAGTACTCTTGCCTGGAAAATCCCAGGGATGGGGGAGCCTGGTGGGCTGCCATCTATGGGGTTGCGAAGAGTCGGACACGACTGAGCAACTTCCCTTTCACTTTTCACTTTCATGCATTGGAGAAGGAAATGGCAACCCACTCCAGTGTTCTTGCCTGGAGAATCCCAGGGATGGGGGACCCTGGTGGGCTGCCGTCTATGGGGTCGCACAGAGTTGGACACGACTGAAGTGACTTAGCAGCAGCAGTATTCCGAACATTTACGTATTGAAGGACATTTTGGTTGCTTACAGGTTTTTGGCATGCAAAGAATCTTCGCTCTCTTTTCCTTTTTTTACTTGACACTGCTACTTTCTAGCACATGTTTCCAGGTAAAGAAAATGTTTTGGAGAGGAATCGTGCATTGGTTCTTTTACCTAACCAAGGCTTAGGTTCATCCCAGAGGGACTGACAAGGTAGATAAGACTCTCTTTTCAGAAACAGTCTTGTTTTTTTTGGCATCTGAATTTAAACCTCTTCTTCCAATTCTTGTTTGTCAGTAAACGCCTGCCTGGGGTGAACGCACTAGATTTCACCTCCATGGAGATGTTCCAATATAAATTTTGGTCACACACAAAAATCAGGTTTAGTTATTTTAAGTGAAGCTGTTAATTTAAAATGACTACATCATTACAAGAGCTTTAGTGCCTGTTCAGAAGTGCCTTCAAGTTATTTCTGGCAAAATGCATTGAAACTAGTGGCCTTTACAACTCAGTACTCAAGGGAAACAAGACAAGCTGAGTTTCAGCTGTTTGACTTGAAGGCGGGGTCAGCCTGTGGCATTTGCTAAAGAAAAAAATTCACAAGCTCATTTTCCAAATGAGTTTAAGGTTCAGTATTTTGTTAGCAGTGCACGTGTTTGAGAGGGAACTCCTGAGTGCGGGTGGGCTAGTTTTGTCTTGGTTTAGTAAATTAGTGTGTTTGCCTAACATTTTTGGCATGTGGTAATGAAAGCTGACACAGGGTTTCCCTTCAGTGAGTAACCTGGCTTCTCTTTGTGTTTAGAACTTCACATATTTGCATTGAGTCCAAGTTGATATGATTATATGGCAAAGAAATAAACATGTAAATATTAAAATATTGCTGGATACTTGAGCCTTTCAGGAAGAAAGGAATTGAACATATATGACAGAGACATTTGGACTAGCTCATAAGATTTCTTAAAGTTTTCAGGAAATTTAGAAATTTGATACTTAAAGCAGTTATCAGAATCTTCTCCATTTTAGAAGTTTCTGGGTCTTGGCTTTGTCTGGGCCTTTGGCTTAGTCAGCACTTTTGTGAAAGAAAGATCCTACCTGCTATCCTCCCAACCCTCCTTCCTTAACACCTGGGAGATGACAAGGCCTTACGTTTACTTAACTTGGATCTGGAAAACTGAAAGCACTTTATATATGTGATCCAACGAATCCCTACTCTCCCTGCAGGGAGGCAGAAGAAGATGAGGTACAGTGGGTCTTGGTGTGACAAACACTGAGTCACCAGAGTGTCACTGGCAAGATGGGGAAGCACTTTCCACCCAGGCTGGTGTCCCCAGACCAGCGTTTTCAGCACTTGTTTCCACAGTACCCCAAGGACTCTTCAAGTGTTGTAAGAGAGTACTGTAAGGTTCCCATGTCAAATTCAAGTGAATTTTAACCAAAAAACCAAAAGGACAAAAACCTTCCCATTTTGTGAAGGTTTCTTAGGATGCATTACCATAGTATGGGCTATTCTCGAGCAGTGTAGCTCAGGGAAGTTTGAAACGTCCTTCTAAATGAGGATTTATTCAACTTCTGATGGGCCAAAATCCCAGAACTAAGACATTCAGGGTGATGGGAGGGGAAATTCAGAGGACTCTTTTTCAAAAGAGATTACTGGCTAGAGTCTCAACCTTCTCCTTTAGTGATACTGTGAACATTACAGTCATCAGAATTCTTTATTAATCAGTCTTTCTGCACATCTGCAATGCGAGGACTGATACTGGCAATGATGACTCAGGTGTGAACATCTTGAACTAGCTGTGAACGATCAGAAACCAAGTTTTCTGAGCTTCTAATGGTGGTGTTCATGCTACCCCACTGTATCTGAGTGCCTTAAAGAGCAAGAATCTCTGTGACTAGCTGTGCTGGCAGTTGAATAAGGAAGGTGGCTTGTTCGCTGCTGTTTCTGGGTCACAGAGTTCCATCCATGGTCACGGAGTTCCATCAAGGTGGTGAGGCTTCTGAGCACTCAACTATCAGGAGGCCTGCTGGGACCCGGCTCCTGGCACACAAAGCATATCAGAAATAGTGGTGGGGATCTGGGTGGGAGAGTGCTCAAGGCTGAGCAGAAGCCAACAGGACAGGAGCGGACACTTGCCCAGAGCCCCACGTGTGCTAAGTTCCGTGCTAGGGGCTTTAAGCCATGTTGTCTTGTTGTCACCGAGAAATGACAACTCCTGGGAGCCTCACCAGAAGGGTCTAGGTAGTCAGGAGACACCTGGATGGGTTAGGGTGCTTGCATTGGCGGTTAATAGAAAAGGTGAAAGTGGCTGAAGTGGTTAAGACATCTAGAAACTCCAGAAAGGCTGAGCCAGTGGTTCAGTGCTACGTGTAAGAACTCATGCTATGTCCATCTCTGTGTGTGCAGTGTTGACTTGATCCTCAGGTTGGCTCTCCTTACGTGCACAGAAGGATTGCCAATAGCATTAGTGGTAGTGCTCCCTTATCGTGACCAGAGAGTGTGAGTCAGAGGGGGCTAGTTGCTAGTACTTCCCGCAGAAAAGCAACGAACCTCCTTTCCCAGGAAGCTTTTAGCTCGCCCATCTTGTTAGCCAGAATTGAGTCACATGGCCAGTCTTCAGCTCTAACAAGAGGGATGGAAATATGCTTAGAGGTTTAGACTAATGAGGATGGGGACAAGTTGGATTCAAATGGAAAACTTGCTTTCAGTAAGAAGAAGCAAGTCTTGAGCTATATAGAAGGGAAGCTAGATTCTGTGTTTGATATATAAATAAATGGCATTTAGAGATAGGTACATGTGCATTCATAGTTGCTCAGTCTGACTTTTGCGACCCCCTGGACTGTTGTCTGCCAGGCTCCTCTGTCCATGGGATTCTCCAGGCAAGAATACTGGAGTGGATTGCCATTCCCTTCTCCAGGGGATCTTTCTAGCCCAGGGTTCGAACCCTCATCTCCTAAGTCTCCTGCATTGCCAGGTGGATTCTTCACCATTGAGCCACTTAAGAAAGAGATACATCCAAAAAAAAAAAAAAAGACATTTTTTACTTTTATAGGGGAAAACAGTTATCTGAAATGTTCTCTTAAACTTCACTCTTAAGCTCAGACATATATGATAGCTTACATTGTTGTATTGTTGTGTTGATTTCTGCTTTATGATAAAGTGAATCAGCTCTACATATGTTTCCTTCTTGAACCTCCCTCCAACCCCTGCCCGCTTCCCTGGAGATCTCCAAACACTGGCTGCATCCCTCGACTGATACCCACAACTCCTATCAGATGGCCTTCTGCACATGACTCTCTCCTCCAAGTTTGTGTTTTTACCCTCACCCTTCAGGCCTAAGGATGGCAACAGGGCCCCACGTGGTTTCCCTACACCCCACCCACACCTTTGAACGTAATCCCTTTGCAAATAATTCTTAAATTACTGAATTCAGTGTGCCAGATGTTTCTTGCCTGGACCGTGACTAATATAACCGTGCTCATCGCTGGCTCTGTCCTGCCCAGAACACAAGTCTTCAGCCTTGCCGTTTCCCAACACACTCGCGCACTCTTACCCTGGCCGTGTTGCGTCCTTTTGCTTCTTGGGGGATTTGTGAGTAATGCTTCCTTTTCTGACTTATCTGCCTGGACCTTGTCTTTTACATCTTTCAAGACTTCGTTCAAACACCACCAGTTGACCTTTGCTGACTTTCCCCTGGCAGGTTCCTTGCCTGCTCCTCTGCACCCCCACATCCTGCTACACACAGAAAGTGCTTCTCATGGCCAGAGGTGCTGTTTTCCAACTCCTCTCTGAACCCCTTGACTGCCTGAACTGTATTCTGCTTTTCTTGGTTTGCCAAGTGTCTGCTGTTATCCCTGGTGGGCTTAATAAATTTTTTGAATGAATACATTTTCTTTATGGACTGTATTATTTCTTGCACTGTTCATATAAATGAGATTATTGCAATAAAATGTAGTCAGCCCTCTGTATTTGCAAATGTGGAACCGTGGATATGGAGAGCTGACTGGACACCCCATTTCATATAATGGACTTGAACATCCTCAGAGTTTGGTATCCTCAGGGAGTCCAGGAACCGACTGTACCAACTTCATCAAGGCAAGTGTGTGCATTGTTTTCTATTCTGATGAGTAGTATTTGGTTTTACACCTCATGACAATTCTGAGAGACGGGTGGATGAGAGGCAGATTCCTCAGTCACTTGGGTTGTCAGTGGCAGAACTTGGCCAAGACTCTAGACCTCTTGAGACAAGTTTGGTGCTTTTTCAGTTAGAGCACTCTGCCTCCTGAGATGCCATATTAAAAAACCACAAAGCCAGGGGCAGACTGGATGAGTGCACGCTACCCTAAGGGCCACTTCAGATGGAAGGCAACTCAAGTGCCATAGAGATAACTCCAAGTGATTATAAACACATGTTAGAAAGGCTGTTTAGAGACAGCTTGTTGTCAGAAGGGTTCTAACGAACAGAACTGGTCACATTACCGGAACCCAGCCTCTGTTGCCCAAGAATTACGTCTGATGTAAGCTCCAGGGACCATCAGCAAAACATCACAGTGGGATTGCAGTTAGGATATGAACATCGCAAAGACGTATTCTGTAGCCCTGGGGAAGGGGTGGATTGTTTCTGTAATTCAAACCATACCCCATAAGAAAGTAATTTATAGGCAGCAGCACACAAATAAAGACAAATTTGAGAGCATTTGAGAAATTTCTGTTATGTCAATAGAAGGCTTAAATGTTCTTCCTTCTGTCTGCCTTTGGAGAAGGAGCGTCATGTTAAAAGCACTGCTAATAATGTAGCTCACTTGTAAGGAACATTCACAGAGATGCAGAGAATTTCAGCAGGAAAAGGAACCTTAAAGGTCATCCAGTGGGGGGCTTTGGACCTTGAGATTTTTTTCCAACAGGAAGGAAAACATGAACTCTGAGTACTCCAATTGGTTGAGGGTCAGGACAGATTAAATTTTAGATCCCATGGGATCTCTGCAACCTCAAGAGTGTCAGAGCATGAATGTGATCCCTGTGGGTTCCTGTCATAACCTCATAATCATGATGAACCTTCCATTAACTGAAACACCCATAAGTGGCTTAGATCTTTCTCCTTATCTTTCACTGAAGACAAACAAGTGAGTTAACAGAACATAAAGGAAATAAACAATATAAATTTCTATGCGTCCATCTTTATCTTTTAAACCTGCTATATTGGTGCTCTTAATCTTAAAATGTTCATATCTTTTAACCCAATGATTTCCTTTTTGGGCAAAATTTATCTTAGGGATATAATAAGAGTTATAGATAAAGATCTGGAAAGAAACCAAACTAACGATAAGGAAAGCATTAGTTAAATCCAATTAATAGAATTCTGTGTCATTATTTAGATCACACGTTTGGAAAAAATTTTAATGATGTGAAGGTGTTTATGGTATAAATCACAAGAGCAACATATAGAACTGTAGCTATGGTATAATTTGTCTGATGTTTTGAAAACCTTTTTCTCTTTGCCTAGATACATATAGCTATAAATAGTAAAAAAATACCAGAAGGAAAACCATCAAAATATTAATTATGGTTATTTCTGGGTGGTGGGATTGTGGGTGTATTTTATTTTATCCTTTGCAGTTAGCTCTTTTTCCAAACTTTGTGAGTATAAATCTGAAAACAACTTTGTAAGCCGTATTGAAAACCCTTTGCTGGCTTCTCCCTATTTTCAAGGCAAAATCCAGACTCTTCAGCGTGGCCAGTGGGGCTCCTTATGACCTGGCTACCCACCCTCCTGGCTCACGTCTCCCCACTCCTCTCTGTGTCTGTGTCTTGGAGAGCCTTGAGAAGGAGCCCTCCGGTGGTCCCTTCCCTTGCTCCCGAAGTTCAGGCCTCTCCTCTGGTCCCTGCTGCCTCTTGTTTGTGTCTCTCTGCATGCATCCCATCGCACTGTAACAGAACACGGCTCTCGTCCTCTCTACCTGACCTGAATCCCCCTGCAGGTAGCAGGGAGAGTCCTCTTCCTCTGCGTGCACAGCACCTGTCACAGCATCTGGTGCCTAGTTGTGCTGAATGAAAGCACATGAAAGGGAAACGGAGGGCAGAGAGAACAGGTGGAGAAACTGAACGAGTCCCTTATTGACAGAAGGAAACAGCGTGGTCCTTCTATACCCTTCCAGCTGAAGCTGCATTTCCCGCTGAGCCTTCCTGTGCATCTACCAGTGAACGAAGTTCTGACTTCGAGGTCCCTGTAGCTCCTTCCAGGGGAACCTTGGCAAATGCCAGTTCTGCCCCCCTTTTTTTTCTTCCTGTCTTATATTTGCAAGACTAACCCTTCTTTCTTCCCTCCTTCCTCAGCCCTACTTCCTTCTTCATTTTTCCATTCATTTCTCTCCAGGCTATTCCACATTTATCCCATATTTCAGGAAAAAAAAATGACTATTTTCTCTTATTATGGGCCCATCTCGGTGCCTCTGGGAATTAGAACTGAGTTATATGGGGACTCTCTCTCATTTTATCTCCCATCTTTCACAGGTAGCAAGGCAAGTGCCATGAGTCCCAGTGCATAATTAGGGACAGAGCCATTAATGCCAGGACTAGACGCCTGACTTCAGGGTCTGCACTTAACACCGGTCCATGCTGAGGGCATCCCTTACTTGGGAGATTTTCTCTATTAATACATTTGTTCCTCTTAGAGTTAAAAAAGTTAAAAAAGTAAAAAATATGACCACAGCATTGGTAGCCACGTGTGCACATGTGTGTGTGCATAGAAGTGCATGTGTGTATGTGTGAGAGAGAAAGACTTCAAACCTGCAGAGACCTAGTGCTGCTTGTTGTAGGTGTGACATAGGAATGTTTATTCTGCACTCCTCTTGTTTCCAGGGGAATGTGCTTCCAGTGAGTAAACCCTCGGGCCTCTCTCCATCCTCTCCTTCACCTCCTTGGAGGGAGAGGAAAATGATTAGTCTGGGAGAATCAATTGAAGATGTGTGTCTCACTGTCTCCTCCCTCTGTCTGGGAATTGACTGGAGAAAGTGAACATTTTCTGTTCCTTTAAGTCTCAAGTTTTAAGGGGCAGCTCCCCATGTGGCCAAGTTTCCTGTCTTCCAGCATTGCCTGATTCTGGCTAGGGGATTTCATTTCAGTGGTACAGTATTAACAAGTCCACAGACCTAAAGTCATGGTCTCTAATCAAGACTTTCTCAATTTGAAAAAAGAAAAAAAGATGCCATTTTTACCTCTGTCTTATACTTATGCCTCTTAACTGATCCACAACTTGGTCAGGAAAGAAGGGTCCTGTTTATACAATTCCCTAAAACCTCAGCATCAGAGAGAACTCCTCTGCTTGGCTTTCAACAACTTCTTGGTGGGGATATAGGTCTTCTCTTAATGGGCAGCCAGGAATTTGCGGCAGAGATTTGGAACAGAAACACAGAGGCCAGCTGGCTGAGTTCATCCCATCTGCAGTCTGAGTGACTCAGGGAAGGTCTAACTCATTTGGAGCTTATGAAGAGGAAGGAGGGGGCTTCCCAATAAGTCACCCTCCTCTAAGTGACAAAGTAGTCATAGAACAAACAGGTTTCCTGCTAGGGCTCCTTCCTGTTTCCCCAGACTTCCAAGATTAAGTAATTATGTGATCAAAGGGACTCACTTATTGTAATAATTCCTTTCTGAATACTGAGGTCCCGTTCATATCTGATCACCCCAGTCAAAAGTAATCTCTCTCCTCCAGACTTCTACACTCATTGCCTAGAACTTACACTCAGGGGACTCATTATTCCTGACTGTTTTTATTACTTGCTTAGTAATAAAGTAATCACTTACTTGTCTGTTGTGGTAGATGTTCTCGTTCTCTGTGCATTTTATCTCAAATCCCAAGGTTTTAAAAGTTTGTTAAGTATAAAGACCACGTCTTATACCTCCTTGTAATTTTCCCTACCTGCCAAGAGTCTCCTTAGGATTTATTTGTATTTGTTAGTGTGGAAATAAATGAAGACCACCCAAATAAGAACGAGCAAAGGTGTTTATTTAGAACTTGATCTAGCAAGGGGATTAGCCACCATCACTTATGTTTTGGCAGAGACTCAAAGGCAAGTGAAAGAATGGGAAAGATTTATAGTGGAAAAAAGAAAAGGCTTCATGCGCGTCTTAATTGTAGACTGTTGGCTCGGGGAACCTGGAGGCAGGTACCTAGAAGCAAGGCGTCCTGTGGAATCAGTTAGGGGTGTGTATTTGATTTTCTTAGGTCCTACGTTGGAAGGGTGTGGACAAAAATAAGAAAAGCTGCCAGTTATTAAGCTCTAGTCATTTTGGATTGTTACTGCTGATAGGAGTCTGACCTTCTATAAGCCTAACACAGGAGGCTGACTTCCTGGACTGGTTACTGTAGAAAATGGGCTGTTTTCCTGGGCTGGTTACTGCAGCGTGTAGGTCAGAACTCCACTTTTCATGCATGATGTGGCCATTGTTCATTTGTATGTTCTGTCTCTCATTAGGCATCAATACATGTGGTTGATTAACTGATAGCTCTATGGTTTGAAACATCTCCTTTGATTTGATATCCTTTCTCTTTCCTCTTGCAGCTTGCTAAACAGTTTATTCAAGAAATATTTCTCATTTAATTTTTGTAACAAAACCTTAAAAATATCACAGGAGAGAAGGAAACATCACATTTTTGCTCCCTTTCTCATTTATGTTCTAGGAGTCTAAAACACTGAGGAAGAAAAATGGGGGTTATGGTCTTCAGTGGTTCAGACTAGAAATTCCTATAGTTCAAAGTCCTTCATTTTCTAATGAAGAGATGAAGGCCTACAGACTTGCCCAAGGTCTTTACGATAAGTTAAGATTACAGAAGAAGTCACCACTGAAAACAAGGTAGACAGTCTATCTCCAGCTGTGATCCACTGAGGGTGCAACATGTTGGCATTAGAGGGTGGAAGACCAGTAAAGGTTTTTAAAAATTGGAAAAGAGCCAAGTTCCTGAAAGTGGAGGCCTTTGGAAGGATATTGTTTAGAAGCCATGGAGCAGAAAAACATGGGGAGTAAGTCTTATGGGTTTCACCACAGTGTGCAGTGTGCTGTTCTAGTTTTCTATGACTGCCATGAAAATTAGGAAGTCAAGAGATACCTGGAATAACAGGAAAGGTTGGCCTTGGAGTACAAAATGAAGCAGGGCAAAGGCTAACAGAGTTTTGCCAAGAGAATTCACTGGTCATAGCAAACACCCTCTTCCAACGCCACAAGAGACGACTCTACACATGGATATCACCAGATGTTCAACACCAAAATCATATTGTTGTATTCTTTGCAGCCAAAGATGGAGAAGCTCTATACAGTCAGTGAAAAGAAGACCAGCAGCTGACTGTGGATCAGATCATGAACTTCTTATTGCAAATTCAGACTTAAATTGAAGAAAGTATGGAAAACCACTTGACCATTCAGGTATAACCTAAATCAAATCCCTTGTGATTATACAATGGAAGTGACAAATAGATTCAAGGGATTAGATCTGATAGAGTGCCTGCAGAACTATGGATGGAGGTTCATAACATTGTACAGGAGGAGGTAATCAAAACTATCCCCAAAAAGAAGAAATGAAAAAAGGCAAATGGTTGTCTGAGGAGGCCTTACAAATAGCTGAGAAAAGAAGTGAAGTGAAAGGCAAAGGAGAAAAGGAAAGATAAATCCATCTGAATGCAGAGTTCCAAAGAATAGCAAGGCGAGATAAGAAAGCCTTCCTCAGTGATCAGTGCAAAGAAATAGAGGAAAGCAATAGAATGGGAAAGACTAGAGATCTCTTCAAGAAAATTAGAGATACCAAGGGAACATTTTATTCAAAGATGGGCACAATAAAGTACAGAAATGGTATGGACCTAACAGAAGCAGAAGATATTAAGAAGAGGTGACAAGAATACACAGAACTATACGAAAAAGATCTTAATGACCCAGATAACCACAATGGTGTGATCACTCACCTAGACCCAGACATCCTGGAGCGTGATGTCAAGTGGATTTTAGAAAGCATCACTATGAACAAAGCTAGTGGAGGTGATGGAATTCCAGTTGAGCTATTTAAAATCCTAAAAAATGATGCTATGAAAGTGCTGCACTCAGTATGCCAGCAAATTTGGAAAACTCAGAAGTGGCCACAGAACTGGAAAAGGTCAGTTTTCATTCCAATCCCATTGCCTTCCTTTGGAAGTCAATGCCAAAGAATGTTCAAACTACTGGACAATTGCACTCATCTCACACACTAGCAAAGTAATGCTCAAAATTCTCCAAGGTAGGCTTCAACAGTATGTGAACTGAGAACTTTCAGATGTTCAAGCTGAATTTAGAAAAGGCAGAGGAACTGGAGATCAAATTGTCAATATCTACTGGATCATAGAAAAATCAAGAGAATTCCAGAAAAACATCTACTTCTGCTTTATTGACTATGCTAAAGCCTTTGACTGTGTGGATCACAACAAACTGTGGGAAATTCTTAAAGAGATTGGAATACCAGACCACCTGACCGGCCTCCTGAGAAATCTGTACACAGGTCACGAAGCAATAGTTAGAACTGGATGTGGGAAAATAGACTGGTTCCAAATTGGGAAAGGAGTACATCAAGGCTGTATATTGCTTATTTAACTTATATGCAGAGTACATCATGAGAAATACTGGGCTGGATGAAGCACAAGCTGGAATCAAGATTGCTGGGAGAAATATCAATAACCTTAGATAGGCAGATGAGACCACCCTTATGGCAGAAAGCAAAGAGGAACTAACGAGCCTCTTGATGAAAGTGAAAGAGGAGAGTGAAAAAACTGGCTTCAACATTCAGAAAACTCAACATTCAGAAAAAACTCAACATTCAGAAAACTAAGATCATGGCATCCGGTCCCATCACTTCATGGCAAATAGATGGGGAAACAATGAAAACAGTGACAGACATTATTTTCTTCGGCTCCAAAATCACTGTAGATGGTGACTGCAGTCATGAAATTAAAAGATGCTTGCTCCTTGAAAGAAAAGCTATGACCAACCTAGACAGCACGTTAAAAGGTAGAGACGTTACTTTACCGACAAAGGTCTGTATAGTCAAAGCTAATGCCATGTTTTTTCCAGTGGTCATGTATGGATGTGAGAGTTGGACTGTAAAGAAAGCTGAGGGCCGAAGAATTGATGCTTTTGAACTGTGGTGTTGGAGAAGACTCTTGAGAGTCCCTTGGACTGCAAGGAGATCCAACCAGTCCATCCTAAAGGAAATCAGTCCTGAATATTCATTGGAAGGACTGATGTTGAAGCTGAAGCTCTAATACTTTGGTCACTTGAGGCAAAAAGCCCACTCGTTGGAAAAGACCCTGATGCTGGGAAATATTGAAGGCAAGAGGAGAAGGGGACAACAGAGGATGAGATGGTTGAATGGCATCACCGACTCAATGGATACAAGTTTGAGCTCCCGGAGTTGGTGATGGACAGGGAAGCCTGTCATGCTGCAGCCCATGGGGTCCCAAAGAGTTGGACACGACTGAACGACTGAACTGAACTCATTGCTGCCATGTAACAGAGTACAACGAAACATATGCCTTAAATAACTGAAAGTGATTTCCTCACAGTTCTGGGGGGTGGAGGTCTGAAATCAAGGTGTTGGCAGACACCTGAGCCCAGTAGGAGAGAATCCTTCCTTGCCTCCCCTAGCTTTTGGTATCTGCTGGCAATTTTTGGAATTCCTTGGCTCTGCTTCTATCATCTCATGACATTCTCCATGTATATCTCTATTTCTGTGGTCAGATTTATCCTTTTAAGGACCCCAGCCATATTGGATTAAGGACCCACCCTACTGAAATGTGACCTCATGTTAACTAATTAAATCTGCAATGATCTTTTTGCCAAATAAGGTCCCATTCAGAGATATTGAGGGCTAGGACTTCAACACTTCTTTTTGGGAGACACAAATCAACTCACAACTCACGCCATCACAAGAGCTACATCTTTCCTGTGGAACTCCATAGTCATGAGCTGGTGGTCTTCTCTTCTCTTCCGGGCCACTGCCAGCACATGGCTCATGACTAAACAGTGCTGCTCCAGGAGCCTCGGTGACTGGCAGTGCTGCAGGAGGCAGTGGTGAATAAGAAGGTGTCATTTAAGTAAAGCCACCCAATTTCTTTGTAAATACGTGTCACAGGGTATTTAAAACCATCATACCCAACCCACGGCTGCACGTTGGTGGAACTATTAAGTAAGTCACACACACATCTTTTTTTGGGAACCTCTTATTCATAGTTCCTCCCCCCGTCCAAGCCTTGTTTCCCCGAGGGAGTGTGCTTACCCCGCTGCGTTTCATCATCTAGCCTTGCCTGTTTCTAAAGTTCGAGCTGTCCTAAAGTTCTTTGCCTCGACGCTGTCACTGCTGTGAGTCATCTCCTGCCACTTTTCTCTTTTTTCACTCTTTCAGGAAGTAATGTTTTCACTCAGGTAACAGAGTCATAGGAAGAGTGTTCTGCCTGTTTGATGATTCATTCCTCTGCTCTTTGCTGTTTCTAAATGTAATGGGGGAAAAACCCTTTTGTTCTGGGCTTTGGTGAATGGGCATGGTCAATGAGGGTGAGAAAATGCAGTCATAAAACACTTTCACCTTAGAGCGGAAGTAATCTCACTTATTTGTCTTCCTGACTCTTTTGAGAGGTGGTATTGTGATTCTCACGGCCCCTGGAATCCACGAGATGGACTCTCCTGCCTTCAAACAACATGCCCATCTGTTTTACTTCCTTCATGTTTTGTTGTGAGTAAATCATGGCAAGAGTGATGCCATATGCCTACTCAACTCACTTTATTTGTGGATCCAGACCACAGGCTCAGAGTCTGAGTTGAGATAGAGCTGAACTTACTCAGTTGAGTGCCTCAAAGGGTCATAGGGGTTAAATCACATCCCCCTACAAGTTCTAACCTCCAGTACCCAAGAGTGTATTTGGAGATTGAGTCTTTAAAGAAATAATGGGGTTAAAATTAAGTCATTAAGACGGACCCTAATCCAATATGACTGGTGTCCTTATAAGAAGATGAGCTTAGGGCCAGAAACATAAAGAGAGAAAACCATGTAAAGATACAGAAGATGGCTGATTACAAGCCAAGGAGAGAGGCCTCAGGAGAAGTCAGCCCTACCAACACCTTGATCTTGGACTTCTAGTCTCCAGAGCTATGAGGCAATACATTTCCCTTAAGTTGCTCAGTTTGTAGTACTTTGTTACAGCAGCCCCAGCAAACTGATACAAAGGGGGACAGGTTACAGACATGTAAAGTGAGCCTTGATAGGTACTGTGTGCCCCCGTACCCCCACCCCCAGCCCAGGCTCCGCGGATCCTAACTGCTGGTCCAGCCCTCAGCACACTTCATGATGAGATGTTGTGTTTGTTATGAAAAATATCACAGTAGGTTACTTCTTTTATGAATTCGGTTCAGCTGGCATCTCAGCGGTGGTGTCAATTCTTTTGCCATCTTCTGCAGTACTGAGGGAAATTTTCTCTAAGCTAATTTTTTTTAGCTGCAAAGATGACAAATGCTATCAACGATATCCAACCAAAGTATATTTTCATCCCTTTTCTTCCCGTCAAGATAAGCCAAAAGTATTTGTTGCCAGAAATGGAAAACAGCTTGCTCATCAGCCAGATGATCGCAGTGTTCAGAAGTTCCTCTCATTTGCCGTGTGTGTGAAAAGTTAAGAATTGAAAACAGACAGGCTTACTCTGCTTAAACTGTGGGCTCTGTGAAGCAAGAAAAAGAGATTGGAGATTGGAAGAAGAGTTGTAGAGATGGTTTGGAAGGCAAAGTGAGTAAGGGCTTTGCAGATGGCTCTGAGGTGAGACACCCTCAGTTGGTTTATTAATAACAGTGGATATAGCTTTTCATCAGTGAGATGAAAGGTGAGCCTCCAGTCACCAAGCCCTGTAGGCTACCTTTGTGTTCTAGAACAAATCCCAATGTCCTACAAAACAGGGCTTTTAGGAACTTCTACTGTGTTACATATAACAAAAATTTCTAGGCAATTCAGTTAGCCCTTTCCCTGATTACCTTGATGGAAATATCTCCCTGATTTCTTAGGAGAAGTCAGAGGCACATGGTGGGCTTGAGGCTTCATGAGAAACACTGAGCCTTCAGGTGATAGGCTTGAATTATTTCACCATGTTTCCACTCATGAGGAAATCGGGGATGCTTGTTGAATTTCTGTGAGATTGAGTTAATTACCCAGTTACCGTCCCATCATTATGTTATAAGGCTGGATGTTCACTGAGTGATTTCTGGTTATTTTTATTAGTCTCTCTTTGCAAATACTTAAGGGACTTTCTGACAATGGAGAGAACCTTTGAAGGTCTAGAAATGCAAGCTTACAGGAGTCAAATGATTAACCCAAGCTTGACCAAAAAAAAAAAAATTCTGAGGAACACTCAGGGTTCACACTCAAGGCTGTAATTACCATTGCAAAGGTTTCTGGAAGCTCTTATAATCACATTACACTTTATGTCATTAGAAATAAAGTTGCCTTTCAACACTTAGATTTCCTCCTGTACGTGATTCTCGAGGTCTTAAAAGTTAACTGGAACTCAAGGATTTGGCTACCTGAGAGAGGGGGACAAATAAAAACCCCAGACACCTGCCCTGGTTCTTCTGTTTTAAGGTCAGCTCACAGAAGGGCAAAATAAATAAGTTCTCATGGAAAGACAGTGCTGCATTGAGTGCTGCTTCCTATGGGTCCATTCCTGACAGCCAGCTTGTTTTAAGGGTGGGTGTTCTTAGCAACAGGGAATTCTGGCTGCTGGAGGCAAGAGAATAAAACGGAGAGGTGTGGGGAGGGTGGGGGCGTGGGATGGGGTAGAGGGGAGTAGGGGGACCCACTTTCAGATGCACAGAACGTGCGGCTTTCAGTCAGTCCACTTTCTCCCTCCTGTTTGAGTCAGCCCGGTCCCACCCCGACCCACTGCTGGCCTTTCCCTGGGTTCTGGGTCCCCAGCTGACTGAGGCCCCTATGCTTGCTCAGATGAAAGGACAAATCAGAAGGCACCTATCACAAGTCTGTGAGCAGAGAAACAAAGGCCCCCGCTGCCGCGGACACCCTCCCACTAACTTGGGTCTTAATGGTAGGTTTAATTTCCTCACGCTGGCTGAAAGGAGGGGAAAAAACTCAGCGGAAAGAGCCAGGGTGTGGGCAGTGGCGGCGGTGGGGAAGCGACAGCTGTCGTATTCATGGTTAATCAGGTGTGTCTGTCTTTGTGTCGCATCTGTCTGCTACTGTTGCCGGGCCACATGTGAAAGGGAGCCGAGGGGAAGGGGCCATTCATGTTCAAAGGCGGCAGCACTGACCTCTGCTTCGTTCTCCTCGGGGTAGGAGAGCTTGTCTATTTAACTTTCCCCATTATAGGAAGCTGTAATTCTGCTCTATTAGCCCACCCTCACCATTTTGGCCTGACAGACGCAAGCTGCATCCAGAATGCCATAAATCTGCGGGGAGAAGGAGCCTCTTCTCCCCTCCCATGCTTGTCCTTCGGGATTCGGTTTGATTTGTCAAACAAGACAAAACCAGAAAGAGAGAAACAGGGGAGCCGAGGGCGTCTCGGGTCCCCTTCCGCTTCAGACTGACCCAGATGCTAAATGCGCCTTTCCCCTGATGAGCTTTGGGGGGCTTCCCTGCCCCACAACAAGAACACCCGTCTGTCTCACGAGTCCCACAGACGCATGGTGTTCTTGTCAGACTTCAGTCATCCCCCTGGCACCAAACCCTCCCCTGCTTTCCTCCACCCCCTTCCTTCCTCTCTGCCCAGGCACAGAGGGGCAAGGGCAGAGCCTGGGGGCGTCTCCCAGCTTCTCCTGGAGTCAGGTCTGCTTGTTAGATGACAGTCCGGCCGCGCCGGACAGGACTCTGCTCTCCAGCACCTGGAGAAACAGTGGAAAGAGAAACAACCCCGCCACTTCCCAGTGCACGAGAATGTACTAAGACTTAGCAGCTTAGAGTCTGGAAGACTCCAACTGGAGACTCAAACTGACCCCTTCTTACCAGTGGTTCTGGGGGCTCCGTCTTACCCTTTCAGGGTCCTCTGCATCCAGCCTGTCTTCTTCTTTGGGGCCAGCCCTTGTGTTTCTTGGAGTAAATGGTAGTCATCAGCATTTTCAGAATCAAGGAACTCTCACTCAAGCTGACTTTCCTTGAGAATCAGCCATCATGGACTTACCATATTGTTCAGGAGAGCCTGACACTTGCAGATCTATTTTGGTTTAAGCCACTTCTCAATATAGGTACTACCAGTTAACAACAGCAAAATGTTAATTTTTCTTGTGGGAAGGCTGGAGTCAGACTCTACTGTTACTGCACTTTGTGTGTGTGTGTATATACATGTGTGTATGTATGTAACTTTTTCTTCATCAGAATTGTTACCTTCCCAAGGTGTGGATTGTCATCAGCACAGCCAACTTCCCTCTATGAGCCTGTTTGGATTGCTGTGGCTGTTCTATTAATCTGCAACTTTGGGATCAGGAAGGTTTTGTTTCCCTAATGCTGAAAGAGTTTGGAAAACCATTCTACTGCCTCAGGCCCTGCCTCTTCCCTCTGATATGCCTGGGATCTCCAGATTTCAGTGAAATCGGTAGGCAAATATGTAGCTCTTAATAGAAGCCTAGTGCTCTGCTAGGCTCTTGTGAGGCCTTCAAGGACATTTCATCTTGCCAGAGACCAAGGATCATGTGAATAAAACAAGCAGTAACAAAGTAGGGCTGAAATTTTGTTAAAAACTTTAAAGAAACAAAGAAAATACTTACACAAAGAAGAATGCACAGTCCTAAGGATACAGCTTGATGAGGTATTGCAGATGGAACACACTTGTGTGTTCCCAGATCAAGAAACAGTATATCATTGCAGTTTCTTAAAGTCCTACCCATGTGGGGACCTCGTTACATCTGAAAATATTCTTCTACAACACAGTTTGGGGCTGAGATTGCGTTCATTACCTGGTTATACAAGTTCAGTGATGGAAAGGTTCCCATCGGCTGGAAGGGATTTGGGTCATGGCAGGATCTGAGTGTGAGCTGGGTTGGCCTTCTGAGGTTGGGCTTTACAGAGCTGGACTTATGGAACTCATGGCTCCAGGGGAGGATATAGAAGATTCTGGCCTCTTTTTTTTTTTTTTTAAACAAAACAAAACACTATGGCAAAATATACATATTATAATATTTACCATCTTAACCACTTTTCAAAATTAAAATTTTTATTATTTATTTATTATTTTTGGCTGCCCTGGGTCTTCATCACTGCGCAGGGGCTCTCTCTAGGCGTGGCAAGTGGGGCTACCCTCTGTTGCAGCGCATGCGCTTCTCATTGTGGTGGCTTCTCTCGTTGCGGAGCTCAGGCTCTAGGCTCATGGGCTTCAGTAGTAGTGGCACACAGGCTAGCTGCTCTGTGGCTGTGCAGTCTTCCCAGACCAGGGATTGAACTGGTGTACCCTGCATCGCAAGGTGGATTTTTAACCACTGGACCATCAGGGAAGTCCCATCTTAGTCATTTTTAAGTGTAACACTACGGCTCAGTAGTGTTAAATACATTCAGATAGTTTTGTAACGTCTCCAGAACTCTTTTCATATTGCAAACTGAAGCTCTATATCCATTAAACAATAACCCTACTCCGCAACCACCATTCTGTTTTCTGTCCCTATGAGCTGACTGCTCTAGGTACCTCATACAAGTAGTCATACAGTATTCGTCATCTTGTGACTGGTTTATTTCCACTCGGCATTGTGTCCTTACGGTTCAGCCACACAGCAGGTGTCAGAGTGTCCTACCTTTTTCAGGCTGAATAATATCCATTGTATGTATAAACCACGTAGTGATTATCCAAACATCTGTCAATGGACACTTGAGTTCTACCTTTTGTCTATAGTAAGAATGCTGCTATGAGCGTGGGTATACAAATATCATTTCAAGATCTGTTTTCAGTCATTTGGGGTATATACTCAAAAATAGAATTGTTTCATCAACTGGTAGTATTGTTTTTATTTTCTGAGGAACCGCCGTTCAGTTTTTGATAGCAGTATCTCCATTCTGACATCAATTTAACCTGAACTGTTTCCTCCTCAGCAGCGTCCTGGGTGACCCCCGGGGAAGAGGAGATGGATCGAGGTGGTGGCTGTTGTTAGGATGGTGCTCTGGATTCTCTAGGTGCCTGTCTTCGGGGCTTTAGAGCTGATAAGGCAGCAGAAGCTGGAGCCGTGGTTGTTCACAGTGGACACTGGAGACTGTGGTAAAGACAGCGGGAGTAGCTTATTTTGCACAAAGATGAATGAGTTTGCATTATTTGTAGGAGAATGGAGGGCAAAGGGGTCCTTGGTTACTAGGTATTATTCAGAGGTGTAACACCTGTTCAGCGTATCACCTACAAATTTTCCACGGGGCTTTAGTTAAAAGTGTTGGGGGTATTTGTAGAACAGACAGTGAAGAAGACAGAGGGAAGGAGAAGCCGCTGACACAGTTGTGGAGGCCACACACTGCTTTCCAGTAGCATCTGCGCAGAAAGAGGTGCTGCCTGCCTAGAAAGGTGGTCCTCAGAAACATGGGCGCTGCTGGCCCCGACTGCCAGAAAACCCTCATGTTGAATATTCAGGGGCTTCTTCAAGTGATTTTAAGTGCTTCTGTTTCCTAACTCCTGTTGCTCTCTTGCAGGGGCCAGCCTACCATTAACGTGCATTTGAAGTGGGCATTGTGTGGGTCACGTGGGTGGGGACCTTCAGGACTGTAGATATGGGGACTCATTATTATCCCTGAAAGAACAGAAATAAGGGATTTGCTATTTCTAAATCCCTTTGCTTTGGCCCTCTCCCATTTTATCATGGAAAAAACCCTCAGTCATGGTAGTAATAAATGCTGTTTCCTTTTCTCCCAGGACATTCTGTATACTTGAAGCACACACTTATCTGCCTAGACACACATATAAACACTTGAGGTGGCACAATTTAGTTTCTGCTACTTAGAGCCCAAACATTACCATCTAATACAGACATACAGATAATATATTATGCAACTCTTTACCATTATAAATTGCTTCAACATGCTATTGAATCTCATCAAAATTATTAAGTTGGTATTATTTTCATTTAGCAGAAAAGAGGCTGAAAGAGATTGACACTTGTTCAAATTTACACTATGTGTTGGAAGTGGAATTAGGACAAGAATCCAGGTCACTGAAGTAAACTCTAGGTCCACCAGTCTTTCTCCTCCACCACAGGATCTGTAGTGATCATTTGCAGTCAGAGATCACCTTGCAGAAAGATTCAAAGAAGCTACCGATTCACCAGTGACTCAAAGGTAAAGAATCCACTTGCAATGTAGGAGATGTGGGTTCCATCGCTGGGTAGGGAAGAGCCCCTGGAGCAGGGCATGGCAGCCCATTCCAGCATTCTTGCCTGGAGAATCCCATGGACGGAGGAACCTGGTGGGCTACAGTCCATGGAGTTGCAAAGAGTTGGACATGACTTAAGCGACTGAGCATACACCAATTCACTATCTTCATAAAACTTAACTAATGTTGATCTTTCCATGGTGTCAATTTAGAAATGTCTTTATCTTATACTTGGCCATGCACTGAACTCCTTTAAATATAGATAAAATAAAATAAGAATTGAGGTTATTGCAATAGGCATAACTCCAATTGAATCTTAGGGAAGATAGCTGGTAGTGTGGAAAATATTTTTAGTATTCATGATATGTGTACAGCAGCTTATTTCTAACGTTGTTTTGATAATGTACATGTCTTAAATTTCTACTATAGGGATTTATAGGAAATAAAATGAAATAATCTTGCTCAAATGGGTTTTAGGTCAGATTGCAAAGATGTCTTGATCTACCTGTTTGATATAGAATAATAACTATTTTTTCCTGCTGAGTTTATAGTATGTTAGTTAATTAAGAACCATTTACCTAGAGATATGTTCTCTTCCTTATCAGGTACATACTGCAAACATGACCATAGATATTATGTAGCAATGGGAAATGCTTCTGCGGTTTTGGAGGTGATTCTTTTAATTTTATCTCACGGCAGTTGTACAGGGAATTGTTGATGCTCATGTTTTATTTCCTTTTGTTATAAAATCTTCACAGTTTGCAAAAATAAAAGTTACGAGCTGTGTGTCCTTTACTTCCTACTCCCTGTGAGAAAGGTTAAGATAGAGAAAGAACATTCAGTGATGGCCATTGTTGGTGGAGAAGATGATACTGGGAACTGGTAGATAAGAATGGGGAGGAAAAAAAAATATTTGTCCTGATTCAGCTTAATGAGAAACAGGAATATAATAGTAGCATAGAAAAGATAAAATTTATTACTGTCTTGTTGAAAAGATGTTCAGAGTTGGCAGTCCATAGCTGGTACAGTTCTTCTATGAGAATTTCAAATATTCAGTTTTCTTCTAGTTTATTAGCCTGCCATTTTCAGAATGTAGCTTTTGTCTTTATGGTTCAAGATGGCTGCTAGGACTCCAGCCATCATATCTGTCTTCCTTTTAAAGAAGAGGAACTTTCCAGAAATTCCACACAATTCTTCTGCTCATATCTTATGGTCTACAACTTAATTGTGTGGCCAACTTAGCTACAGGATAGGCTGGGGAATATAGTATTTTTTTGTGGATGGCAATTAGCTAGAGTGAAAATTGAGAGTCTAGTATTTAAAAGGGAAGAAATGGATATTAGAAGAAAACTGCATTCTTTGACATAGGTTATTCATTTTGTTTCCCAAATACCCATGCAGACCTGTCTTCCACCTTCTTGCTACCTGGATTGCAGGTGTAGCAGTGGAACTTCAGAGCCATCTTGGACCCAGATGTAAACTTGGGAATGAAAGCCACACACCGCTGAACAGTAAGTAGGTGAGACTCAAGGCACATGAGTCCCTGGCAAGGTGGAGCTGTAGCTAGACCAGCCCTAGACTTCTGTGTAAGAGAGAAATACACATTTGTTTTGATTAAGCCATTTTTGTTAGGATTTTGATAGTTGCATCTGAGCTTACTCTTAACTGATGTAAGTATAATATAAACTTATACAATAGCTTTTGTTTTAAGATTGTATCTTATTTTCCCTGTCAGTGCAGGTGGACTGACCATCTATCCACGATCCTGGCCCATTCTGTGCTGAATACCAGATATATAAAGGTCACTAAGATGTAGGTCTTACCTGTAGGAGCTCGCATGGCAGTGAGGGGCAAACAAACCAATGTGGTGAAAGCGCTTCAGTTGCTTCAGTGGAAAGAAATTTGTGTTCAGTAGAGTGGAGCCCAGGGATATTTGTAATATTCTCTGCTGCCATCTTTAGACTGAACAAAACCCCAAGCTCCTTATAAGTAAATTTGGGGTGTTGACTATACCATATTTTTCTTTATCATTAACATTATCATCATGTTAATCACCTATAATTATTTCTTGAACATAGAAAATTTGTTTTTTGTTTGTTTGTTTTGCTTATATTGGGAGGATGATGTTATCAGATTAAACAGTAATTTTCCCTTGAGAAGTTTTCAGGATAATTGGAGCAGACTATTTTTACTTAAAACCAAAGATAGATTGGCTACATATAACCTGCTCAAGTAGTGAGCATTTTAGGTGAGAAGAAATGTACTTTTCCTTTTAGGTTTGAGAGTAAAGCTGAATCCCTATTTTCTTGCTATTATTGGCATTACAATGAATCACCACAGTACTTATGTGTTCCAAAGAGTTCTTAGTTGATTTCTCACTGCAACTTCTATTTTACAGGTGAGAAAATTGAAGTTCATTAGCATCTAGGCAAGTCCTGACGAAGGTCGTGCCACTGATAAACAGTGGAATCAGGATTTGAATTTAGGTCTGGACTCTTTGTATTCTGTCTGTGTGTCGGTTACAACCTTACTGTGGAGACTCAGCCGTGAAAGCAGAAGGAGGTGGAAGGTTAGCGGAAGCTGGAGAGGAAAAAAGGTGAAGATCTTTTGAAGTTTTCCTGCTCAGCCAGGAAAACATGGCTGCAGTTATCAGGTAATTGAAGTGTCAGCGTGATGCTGTCAGGAGGGCTGGATGAATTTGTTCCCATTGGCCTGTACGTGGTGGCTAAGTGAGCGGCACAATCGCAGTTTTCAGGTGAAGAAACTCTCCGGCTGTCAAGGGAGTTCCTCTTTAGAAGCAACTCTATGAACATGCAAAATCAATGTCATTGAAGTCTTGCTTATGGTACTGTCTCCGATATCGTTTGATACTCACATAAAAGAGGTATTTGCCATTTGACAGGACTAAGACTGTGAGATTGTGGAGATTCTCTCCAACTCTGTTTCACAAATATCTGTAAACTCGGTTCCCCCGGTGTGTTTTCTTTTATTACAAAGTCTTTGTCACCCTGGGGCCTCCTCTGTCCTTTGACTTTTGTGAGTGACCATTCCTGCTCTTGATGAATTTGAAGTGCAGACCCAGATCATCTTCCCAATGTTGGTAACAAGGAATGCTGTTCTTGTCTTCATTTTTATCTCTAGCCTCCTTTTTTCTTTCTCTTGATTCTTATTCTTCTTCCTGTAGTGACCATGTGCCTCCAGGTAACTGCACCCCCATTTCCTGCTACCCTCCTCCCTCTACCTAGCTACCACCCAACCTCAAAGCTCACATCCTCTAGCACAAGAAATGGTGAGTTCTATGGAAAAAGCATTCAGTGGCCCTTAGGATTGTTGGCATCTTAATCACCTGATTGCCTGCCCAGACAGTGGGGAGGAAATAACCTGAGCCCTTGTTTTCTCAGTGACCAGACAGATTTTGGTGTTGGTTAGCGGCATATGTACCTTTGATTAGCTTTCATTGCCAATACTGGGACATGCTTTTTCTAGAAGCTTGGGCCTTTCACTCGTAGGAGCTCAGCCGTAGGAGACTTGTACACATGTATTGAAATAGGGGGTCCTCCAGGTCATGCCTCACGTTGTAGACACTTAGAAGGAGGTGTCTTTTGTTTGTTGAGAGCTGGGAGTGTTGTTATAATATCCGTCATACTGGGAGGCAGTCAAGAAATCTTTTTGTAAAAAGTGATTGATCTTTTGCCCCCTCCTTTGGAGATATTTTTAAATGGCCCCTCTTCTTCTTGCCCTGTAGAATCTCCTTGAATCACATGAGCTTCCATTCCTACTGCTGAAAATATTTTTGTTTTTTATGTAACATGTTAAGCAATATTCCATTAAAAAGGTAATGGATGTTTATTTTAAGGAGATTAGGAAGTTTTTGTTGTTCTTGTTGTTTAGTTGCTAGGTCAAGTCTGACTCTTTGCAACCCCATGGACTATAGCCTGCCAGGCTCCTCTGTCCATGGGATTCTTCAGGCAAGAATACTGGAGTGGGTTGCCATTTCCTTCTCCAGGGTATTTTCCCAACCCAGGGATCGAACCCATGTCTCCTGCATTGCAGGTGAATTCTTTACCTCTGAGCCACCAGGGAAGCCCAGGAAGTATACAAGACCGGATAAAATAAACATTGTCCTTAATGATGATAAGACTGCCATGCTTTATCTTATTTCCTTTGTTTCAAGGGTGATAGATACTTTTTTTGGGAAATCCTACATTTGCTATCATCATTGGAGAGTACATCGTTTTTGTGAACATGTTCTGAGAAAGGGACAGGTGTCTTGATTCCCTCTAAAGTGCTGGGATCTCCCATGAGTCAGTTAATAGTAGCATTTATTCTCTTTGCTCTGTTGTCAGATGCCAGCAGTTCTAGCAGTAGGCAGCTTTGGAGTCTGAGAAGTCAGTGTCCCCAGCCCAGTGTCCACACAGGATGTGGGAGGGAATATGCTAACTGATAATTGTTGAAATAGCAAAGTTTTGAATAACTTACTCTCTTGATAAATTGCAATGCATTTTAGACTGAGTCCCCTTAAAAATACTGCTCTTTAGATTCAGAAAGGGGTGGTGTCCATCTGGCCTGCAGGCATGCCTGTGAGGCCCTATTGGTGTGAACAATATCATCTTATTGTTATTATAACATACCCCTTATCATCTGGGTTGTGAGCTCGGTCAGAAGAAAGGCAGAGTTCTGCTGTGAGAGACTGCGTCTGCACAACTCACCTTGGGAGGATGGGGTTGGTGTCCTTTGGAGAGCGGCCACTGGACCTCTCTAGCTAATGGGGAGGAAGGAAGGAGGTTGATGGTGGAGAACGGGTCTACATACTTCAATCCCACCATAATCTGAATTTCTGAAGCTGAGACTCAATTGAGATTATGTATATAAATGCCATGTGGCATGAACCTATACACTATAAACTATATACACACATCGGCTATCGAGTCATAAATTTTCAAGAAAACAGAGAAGAAAGGTCTCCTTCAGAAAAAAAACAGCCGAAGTCTGTTCCTTTGGTACATTTCTGACTGAAGGCAAAAGGCTAGCCCTGATTCTTTGGCATCAGCCCATTCCATAGTAAGGGTCACCCTTGTAGGCGTAGGGTTTCTTGATCTTCCTGTATAGCTTTCGTTGACCCATTTTCTCCCTTTCTGAGTTTTGCAGAATCAGCTCCTCCATAGATTTTGTGTGTGTGTGTGGAGAATGGTCTTGGTAAAAGTAGAAAACTCCTGGGGCTTTCCTGGTGGCTCAATGGTAAAAAATCTGCCTGCAATACAGAAGACCCGGGTTCGAGCCCTGGGTTGGGAAGATCCCCTGGAGGAGGGCATGGCCTGGAGAATTCCATGAACTGAGGAGCCTGGCAGGCTACAGTCCATGGGGTTGCAGAGTCAGACATGACTGAGTGACTAACACACACACACAGAGAACTCCTAGTTTCTGTACTTGAGGTAAGGACGGCTTGCTCATCCTAGAGTTCATCCTCACCCCGGAGACCCCAGTTGTCCCCCACGTCTCCAGTTTGCTGCTGCAGTGATGGGATGGCTCCCCAAGTGTGAGGGTGAAGGAATCGCAGCTTGCATTCCTACAGCTTTCCTTCCGTGGGCACCGGTTGATATTCTAGTTTAACTACCCCTTGCAGTTTGCTTGTCAACCTGGAGGAGGAAGGTTGAAGGTCTTATTTTGGAGCATGTATTTTTTTACAGTGTTTATTTTCACCTCATGGCATATGAGGAATCATAGGAAATTAGGGTCGCACCCCCAGGCATAGTGTAGAAGGCTGGATGGAAGAAAACTGAACTCTGAGAAGCAGCTCTGTGCTGGAGGCCGTGAATTCAGCTTGTGTGTCTGACCTGGAAGCAGAGCCTGCCTCCAGGGCGGGGCGGGGGTGGGCAGACGGGGAGCGTCTGCTCATTTTGTGCGGAGCAGGGGCCCCGGACCCCCGGGTTTAGGTTGTGGGGGCGGAGACATCCTTGGGGTGCCGAGGAGATGAGGATTTATTGCCTGCTCCCCCGGGGAAGGAAGCAAGCCCAGGACACGGAGTCAGCAGCAGGGAAAGGGGTCCCTCTTCATGCCACAGCGCCTGGCCTGGTCTTGTGAGGCCGGCTCTTTCTGTCCCTGCTTTGGCCTCCGCTCCCGACTGCAGACCCTCCTGTGTCTCCTTCCACTCCTCACGGATTTTCTTCCTCGGGCCTTGAGGCTTCCTTGGCGTCTGCTTCCCACATCTCCCGGGCATGCCTCCAGGCTGGCTTGCTGCTCCCTGAACCCCTTCAGTGGCGGCCCGTCTCGACTGTGACTGAGCCCACTACCCAGCTTCCTGGGAGACCCGATGTGACCAGAGGGGTCACCGCCTGGCGCTGGTTCCCTCTGGGCAGAGCTTCTGTTTGACCCCGGGGCGCTCTTCACGGGGGAGGATGGTGGAGACAGGATCCTGGGCGGTGGAGGCGGCCTTTGGGTAAGGAACTGTCTGAGGCAGGGCTCCTTCATCACAGACAGGCCTCGGGCTGTTGTAGGAGGGAGACCTTTGTGTTGGGCTTTGTCTACAGGCTTTTCCTCAGCTCCTCTCCAGAGTGGAGGGAGAAGATTCAAGTTTCTGGGGGAAATCCTAGAGAGAGCTGGATGCTGGGCCAGAGGAGGGCAGAGAAAGAGGAACCCCCCCACCCCCAACCCCGCCATATCTTTCTGTCTTTTCACACTGTTCATGGGGTTCTGAAGCCCCAGGTCAAACAGTCCCTTGGACAGCAAAGAGATCAAACCAGTCAGTCCTAAAGGAAATCAGTCCTGAACGTTCATTGGAAGGACTGATGCTGAAGCTGAAACTCAATACTTTGGCCACCTGATGTGAAGAGCCAACTCCTTTGAAAAGACCCTGATGCTGGGAAAGATTGAAGGCGGGAGGAGAAGGGGACAACAGAGGATGAAATGGTTGGATGGTATCACTGACTCAATGGACATGAGTTTGACCAAGCTCTGGGAGTTGGTGATGGACAGGGCAGCCTGGTGTGCTGCAGTCCATGGGGTCACAAAGAGTCAGACATGACTGAGCAACTGAACAACAACCAACCCTGACATCTGCACCCAGATTGTGGAGTCGCCAAGAGGGATTTGAGAACACATCATGGATTCTTCATTTGTGCCTGATAATAGACTTTCCCTCTGCTCCCCTGTCTTGGGTACTTATCGTTTTGTAGGAGTGGGATTGAATAGAGGGCTCAATAGGATGCAGCCCAGAAGCAGTACGTGTAAGTGTGGGGATCACAAGCAGTGAGGCTGCCCGCCTGAACTGCCTGAACTTGCAGGGAAGGTTTTGGACATTCAGTGGCCTAAAATGGGGTGGCCGCAAGGTTATAGGAAGGTTTCCTCAACCTCTGGATGTCATGTGAAAGGCGGGGTCTGGGCGTGAGATGAGGTCAGACACCAAGGTCCAAATGGCTGGATGGGAGGAAATTCCCAGCCTTGCTAAGGCCATGAGAATGAAGGAATGAACATAAGGAAGTAAGCTGCTGGTAGATTTTGGAGACAGCGTCAGTGTTGGTCACCTGCCTCCTTTTGACTGCAATAAAAATCATGAGGCTTAAAAACCCTGACTGCTGATTTGAAAATTTACCCCATGCAGTGATTAATAATAGAAGCTTTCAGGAATGAGTAAAAAAAAAGAGGGGGAGGGGATGACACAGACGTGCTAGGGAAACACATGAGGATAAGGTTCCCTTGTTGAAAAGGACGAGGGTTAAAACTCCTGGCAATCTGCCTTCCCGCCGGTGGTGCTCTGAGGTCCAGATCCCTGGGTCTGTGTTCCAGGCAGGCACACAGAGGCACAGGGCAGGCGAGGAGGTTTTCACGCTCTCCAGTCCCTCTTGGTATGGTTATTTACAGAAGTGTGGTGACCAGGGGCAGAAAAATGAGGCCTGGCCAATCACACAGGTCTGTCTCCAGCTCTGTGTCTGCCTGCACTCGTGGTGATCATTTGACATTCCTCGGACAACGTTACTGTTGACAAAAAAGAAAAAAGACGTTCTGTTCAGCAGCGGCATTCCCCAAAGAGAGATGGTACTGCCTCATCTTTCCCTGTTTGCCTTTGAAGCAGCCTTTGCTCTCATTTGGAGTCTCTGGCCAGGTTAGAGCCACTTTCTAGGTCCTTGGCTTTATTAGAAATAAAGGAGCTGCCTGGGCTTCCCTGGTGGCTCAGATGGTAGAGAATCTGCCTGCAACAAGGGAGACCTGGGTTCGATCCCTGGGTCAGGAAGATCCCCTAGAGAAGGAAATGGCTACCCACTCCACTATTCCTGCTTGGAGAACTCCATGGACAGAGCTCCATCGTCACAGAGTTGGACACAACTGGGCAACTGACACTTTAGGAGCCACCCAGCGGTTCCAATTTTAACAGAAGGATTTTAGGTGGCCCTTTGTTTATGCTGAGCATGAGGCTGAGGTGAAGGCTGTGATCTGTCCTGTTCATTGTCGTCAAGGAAGGACTGATGGGAGGGAAGGAGGGAAAGAAACTATACCAAGAATCATGCATGATACAGTGTTAGTGAAACGATCTTAAGGGTCATTGGTTTTAGCAGAGGGGATTTATAATCCAAAACAGCAAATTCTGAAATACAGCTGCACAGTCAAAACACGTGAAGAACTTGAAATACTGATGTTTGGGCCCCCTTCCCAGAGATGCTGACTTGACTGGTGTGTTAGTTTCCTGGGGCTGTCATAGCAAAGCTCCACAGACTGGATGCCTTAAACAACAGGGATTTATCGACTCACAGTTCTGCAGGCTAGAAGTCCGAGATCAAAGTGCTGGCCGCCTGGGTTTCTCCTGAGGCCTCTCTCCTGGACTCCAAGACGGCCGTCTTCTGCCTGTGTCTCCATGTGGTCATCCCTGTCTGTCCATGTCTTTGCCCTGATCTCCTCTTCTTGTAATGACACCAGTTGTACTGGATGAGGGCCCATCCTAGTGACCTCATTTTACCTTGGTCATGTTTTCAAGTCCCCGTATCACACCAGTTGCACTCTGAGGGACTGGGATTTAGGATTTCAGCATGTGAACCTGTGGGGCAGGCATCCCATAACAATCGGCCTGGGTGGAGCCAAGGCATCAGCACTTCAAAGTCTCCCCTAGAGACTCCACTTGCAGCCGAGGTCGAGAATCCCGGTTCCAGATGGGTCTGCCCTAGCATCCAGGAGCAGCTGTTTGGAATATCATCCCTAGACGGTTGAGTTTTTCTACATTGTGAAAGTGTTGGAAACTTGTGTGGGAAAAGGCTGTCATAAGCAGAACCGTGTAAAGAGCGTTGATATCAGACAAGGTGACCGTGGAGAGACTTTGTTAAAAGGTCTGTCACACCTTGGCAGGGGGGTGGGGGAGTGGACAGGGTAGGGGGACCTCTGATTTCACAGCAAGCGTCCAGCAAGCAGTGTGCTCACTGTGCTTGAGGAAAGCAGCCCCTGAGGACAGACAGCCTCTTTCACTCCACCACTGCTGCGTTTTCTGAGCTTTGTCATCTGCTGTTCGGTTTCCTGAACTGACCTAGCCCCTAGAAGGGGAGTGCCCTGTGTAAGCAGCTGGTCGTGGTTCTTGGGCCAGAAATTCAGTAGAGGCTTACATAACCCTGCAGTTGAGCTCTTGGAAAGAAATGCCTGTCTCATGCGAGCATGCTTAATGAGAGGTGAGCAATTAGCGAGAGGTCGGGGCTCCATGCCCAGGCAGTTCTGGAGCGTGCAGTGCGTGGTGTGTGGGGGCCGAGAGTCGTGATGCGAAGCTCAGCCTGACTCAACTGCAGCTCACCCGGCTGACGACAGGCACACGCTGACGTCTCAATAGTTCATCCTGCAGCAAGAATTCTGTTTCTCTGTTGCTCTCGGCCTGCAAACTCAGTTTTGGCATTTTACAGTCTTGCTTTTTTTTTGAAGAGCATCCTTCTGTGACACTGTTTTCCCTTCCTGTTCATATCCGACGGTCATCCCGGCCAGTCATTCACAAGTATGAGGAGCTGTTCCTCCACCTTCGTGCCCATGCACATCAGGAGGTACTCAAGTCCCCCTCTGCCCTCCTTAGTTTTCTCACTGAGGGGGACAAAGTCGACTGCTGCCTCCTCTTCCAGCTTGGGATTCATGTCAGGCACCGGTAAGTGTTTCCCTCACTTTACCGCGTTGGATCCTCACAGAGGACTGATGCGCTCTCATCTCATGTTACAGATGAGGGAATCTAGGCTTCGATACAGAGCTGCCCAGGAATATGAGTGGTGATGGAGTTGGGTTCAAGTCTACATTATCCTGACTCCAAATCTTATATCTAGTCTTCGTGTGCATCCTGAGCCATGCTAACACATCTCTGGTGATCTCATCTAGCTACACGCTGTGTGCATACTAAGTCGCTTCAGTCACGTCTGACTCTTTGTGACCCTATGGACTGTAACCCACCAGGCTCCTCTCTCCAAGGGATTCTCCAGGCAAGAATACTGGAGTGGGTTGCCATGCCCTCCTCCAGGGGATCTTCCCGATCCAGGGATTGAACTGCGTCTTTTATGTCTCCTGCTTTGACAGGCAGGTTCTTTACCACGAGCGCCACCTGGGAAGCACCTCGTCTAGCCACATGGCTCTGAAATCCATCCATACAGTGAGTGACTCTCACTCCTACACCTCTAACCTAGACCCTCCCCTGAGTTCCAGGCTCAGGTATCTGATGGCCTCTCCACATCATCTCTGGATTTCTAGCACGCTCTGCCCCAAGCAGAGCCCCATATCGCCCTCCCTTTTCCAAAGCGTGCTTCTGCTCGGTCTCCTCTCTCTACATAGATGTGTCTCCTTTCAGTGACTCAGGCCAAAACGCGGGAGTCACCCTGACGCCTCTGCTTCTCTCCCAGCCCACATGCACGTCATCGGCAAATCCATGGGGACTAACAATATCCCGAATCCAGCTGCCTCTGCCCCCCTGCACTGTCACCGCCCTCCCACTGTCTGTCCTCATCGCCCACCTCAGAGTGAGTCAGCCTCTGTCACCCTTTGCTCAAATCCCGTGGTGCCTTCCTGTCCCATTCAGGTTGTCAGTTATTAAGTTGAAAGTAAAAGTGAAAAAGTAAGTAAAAAAAGTTTCTCAGTCGTGTCTGACTCTGTGCAACCCTATGGACTGTAGCCCACCAGGCTCCTCTGTCCATGGAATTCTCCAAGCAAGAATACTGGAGTGGGTAGCCATTCCCTTCCCTGGTGGCTCAGACGGTAAAGAATCTGCCTGCAATGCAGAAGACCAGGGTTTGATCTCTGGGTCGGGAAGATCCCTTGGCGAAGGGAATTGCTACCCACTCCAGTATTCGTGCCTGGAGAATCCCCATGGACAGAGGAATTTGTCGGTTAACAAAGAGTCGGAGACAAATAAGCAACTAGCAGTAACAGGTACTAAGTTACTGCCCCTCAGCCCTGAACCCGTCCTTCTGCACTGCTGGTCAGCTGGCTCCCTGTCGGGCTCGGTCAGCCGGAGGTGCTTGAAGGAGATGGCACCCAGGAGAAGGGCGAAGGGACTTGCTCCCTCCTGTTCAGCTGTCTGTAGGTTTCCGGTCAGCTTGCATCTCCTGTGAGCAGTACCCCAGTCCTATTGCCTCAACCCGGCAGAGGCAGTTCCTTCCTGTAGCTGCAGCTAAGTCCACTTTGCCACTCATCTCGACCTCAGGAACCCATCTGGCTGTGCTTCCTCAG
The DNA here is from genome assembly GCF_027580195.1 of Bos mutus. NCBI lineage: Eukaryota > Metazoa > Chordata > Mammalia > Artiodactyla > Bovidae > Bos > Bos mutus. The sequence continues at coordinate 10,263,026 of NC_091639.1, read as the reverse complement.
GGCCATCAGAGCCAGTGGCCACGCCCCCTCTGCAGGGGCCTGGAGCCTCTGGGTTTTGATAGCTCACCTTCACTTGCCCAGCCCTCAGGGTGGAGACATCTCCCTGGACTTGCTGTCCTTTCCTCTTTCAGTTACCTGGTAAATGACAAGTTTTCCAGAATTCTAAATTTCTCCAAATTTTATCATGGGCTATATACACACTGTCAGTTATTTCCCTTGAAGTAACAGGCCCAGTTCGTTCATTTTGGGGGAAATATCTGCCTAATAACCAAGTCTAAGTAATCACAGTTTGTCTGATCAGTTGTTCTTTCAAATGAAAATCATGTCCCATGCAAAAATGGGGCTCAGTTCAGTTCAGTCACTCAGTCTTGTCTGACTCTTTGCGACCCTATGAAATGCAGCACACCAGGCCTCCCTGTCCATCACCAACTCCCAGAGTTCACCCAAACTCATGTTCATCGAGTCGGTGATGCCATCCAGCCATCTCATCCTCTGTTGTCCCCTTTTCCTCCTGCCCCCAATCCCTCCTAGCATCAGAGTCTTTTCCAATGAGTCAACTCTTCTCATGAGGTGGCCAAAGTATTGGAGTTTCAGCTTTAGCATCATTCCCTCCAAAGAACACCCAGGACTGATCTCCTTTAGAATGGACTGATTGGATCTCCTTGCAGTCCAAGGGACTCTCAAGAGTCTTCTCCAATACCACAGTTCAAAAGCATCAATCCTTTACTGCCTGCATATCCCAGACTTCAGAGCACAGGACTTACACAGAGTAAATGCTTGATAAATGTTGGTCCAGTGGATGAGTGATTGGAGTTCTAGAATCTCAGGACTTAGACAGAGGTGCCCCAGGCACAGGTGACTCCGTCCTTGTGCCTCGGGGAGGATCATAAAGAGGATGCTGACATCATAGGAAAATGAATAAGTGCTTTCTCCATGTGGGAGGGGGAGGGGGCGGAACTAGCAGTGTCTGTAGCCCCACTGTGCATGGGCTTGTGTGTATGTACTTGTGAAGAGTAAGTTATATTTCTTCTCTCTTTTCTACCAATTGCTATTGCTTGACCTGGGGAAAACAAAGCGAGAAACAACTAACAAAATTTGAGTTATGGTATCTCATTACCAAAGAAAGTACCTGCGGTCTGCTGAGTCTATGGTATCTCCTCTTTACCTTCCCTCTCCACTCTGGCTTTTGAACTAATAGATGTCGAGGGGCTGCCTTCCTAAAATACTATCCTGATAATTTTATGGAACATTCTAAGTGGTTTCCAGCTCCCGTGGACTTTAATTCATATCAAAAGAACCTGAGATTGTTGGTTGTTGGCTTGTTATCATCTGTGTATAGAATTATCTCCTCAAGTCTGGGTCTGCTGAGGGGCTTGCTACACTTCGCCCCAAAGGTGAGGCCTAGTTCTTAATGGGGAGCTTGGTGGGCTACAGTCTGTGGGGTCACAGAGTTGGACACAACTGAGTGATTAACACTTTGGCTTTCACTTAGCTTCTTAATTCAAGAGGGCTAACAACATTTTCAGGCCAGGAAGAGGCAAGAGAATTTCTTCACATTTAGCAGTTAGTGGAGACCCACCTTCCCAGGGTGCGAGGCTGAATCAACCCGAAATCTAGCACGTTACAGGGTACACCCTGCCTTGCCGGATCGTGGGGAAGCTCCCTGGGTCACAGTGGCACTTTACAGTTCTCACTGCCGCAGTTCATCTGTTCAGCCTTGTTTGCCTTGGATTTCAGCCACCCGGGCTTCGGAAGGTGCTGAGCTGGCCGCTGATCCTGGCCCCAGCACACAGGTGTGGTTCGTGCCATGTTGAACACCAGTGGCAATTATGGTTGCTGATTGAAAAGGAAGCTGAATACACTGGCTTTCATCAGGTCAGCTTTGCTTGGCTGCATGCAGCTTTGCACTCGAGCAAATGAGGGCTGAATTCTTGGTTCAGACAGATTCTTTCAAGGTGTTGTATTTTGGGACTTAAATAACTAAGCAAGACAACCCTGTGAAGCTGGGTGCTGTCTATAGTGTCACCAAGCTTGGTGTCCTGTGAAAGGAGAGCATTAAGCACGTAAAACTTCTAATTACAAGGGCTAAGATTTTGCTCAGTTTTGGCTCCAGATATTACTTAGTTTAGAGCTGCTGTTGTTCAGTTGCTAAGTCATGTCCAACTCTTTGTGACCACATGGACTGCAGCACACCAGGCTTCCCTTTCCTCCACTATCTCCCGGAGTTTGCTCAAACTCATGTCCATTGAGTCAATAATGCCATCCCACCATCTCGTCCTCTGTCACCCTCTTCTCTTCCTACCCTCAGTGTTTCCCAGCGTTAAGGTCTTTTCCAGTGAAAAGTAGTTTAGGGCTACTGCAGCCTTAGTTTACTGTGCCATATTTGAAACAAGAAATCTGAGCTACATTTTAATTTTTGAAATATAGGATGTGTGTGGGTAGGAGGATATTGATAAGTACTCTCAGAGTACATAGCACTGTCATGGATATTCATGGGGAATCTGAAACCAAAGACTTGGTTACTGTCCTCAGAAAGCTCACAACCTATTTAGGGAAATAGAAGCTACGCTTGCATCGACATGGGCTTCCCTTGTGGTTTAGCTGCTAAAGAATCCACCTGCAATGTGGGAGACCCCGGTTTGATTCCTGGGTCAGGAAGATCCACTGGAGAAGGTATAGGCTACCCACTCCAGTATTCTTGGGCTTCCCTTGTGGCTCACCTGGTAAAGAATCCACCTGCAATGTGGGAGACCTGGGTTTGATCCCTGGATTGGGAAGATTCCCTGGACAAGGGAAAGGCTATCCACTCCAGTATTCTGGCCTGGAGATTAATGGACTGTATAATCCATGGGATGGCAAAGAGTCAGACACGACTGAGCAACTTTCACTTTCATTTTTCATAGACACAGTAAAGCAAGACTATTCATAAGCATCACAATGTGTATAGTCAGGAGTGCCGTAGGAATTCGGAGAATAAGTAGATAACCGTGGATCTGTGTTTGCTGAAAAAAGCTTCAGTGGAATTTGAAGTGGCCTGAGAAAAGAGTGTGGGTTTAGATTGATAAGAAAAGGAGAGGCCCCTCAGGCCAGGGTTGAGCAGGGGCTTGGTGGCATGAACATGTGCAGCACACACGGCGTCTGTGCAACACACACAGTGTTTCACAAGTGGATGAGCTCTCTCCGGGGGAGTCATTAGAGAGGGAGGTGAGCAGATGGGAAAGGATGGAGCGTTGGAGGACACCCAATCCAGTGGGGCAGACAGGATATGTGCACACAGAAAGATAAGTCAGACTGTTGTTTGTGCAATTAAAAATATTAAAAGATGATTCAAAGGCAGAAAGATAAGAAGTACTTGGCAACTGTACCTCGCAAGTCAGATAAGAGGTACAACCAAGACGTGCCTCAGGACTTCAGGGGAGGCTAGATGGAGGAGTGCTGAAGGGCCGTGGCCTTAGGAGAGGGAAGAGGAGGGGAGGCAGGCAGAAGAAAGGGATTATGGCAGGTGAAGCGGAGCTCAAGGGCAAGGCTGACTCTCGGAGATGTCCGACTCTTGGTGAAGAAGGAGATGGGCACTCTTGGTGAAGGACATGGGCATTTGGCCGGGATGTGGGTCTTAAGGCGAAAAGGTCTATAGCAGTTATATTGGGAAAAGGAGCCATGTGTGGATGAGGGGCAAATAGCAGGATTGCTAAGCATGTGCCAGGGTCAAACTGTGTGGAGCCCATTTTTAGCCTGGAGTGGGCCGAGCCAGGGTGCTGAGGAAGGTGGCATTTTCACAGCTAAGCACAGGGCTCCCTGGGCTCAGGTGGGTGGGTTCTGAGGAATGGAGGAGGGCCTGCCGGGTTAGGAGAGCAGGGAGCAGAGGCAATCTTGCACTGATGCGGCCTTGGGGAGACCTTGTTGGCCCACAAGCAGTGGGCTGAGAGGAAGAAGTGTAAGGGAAGCTGGAAGCAAGCTATTTAAGCAGAAAGCAGCACACCCAGCATTTGATATTCCTTGGTATGAAGGAAGTTAGGTTGAATTAGGTTGTCGGCAGTAGCATGAATAACATCATGATGATGAGACAACTGACTTAGAATATCTTGGATCACACCATTCTCTAAATTTCTTTACATTTTTTTTCCATCCAAACTTATTTAACACTCGTAGCTTAATATTTCTGTTAGATTTTAGAGATTAGAAGAGCAGAGAGTGAATTTAGTTTGAAAACTCAGCTCCATCATTTTCTAACTGTGAGATTTGGGGCAACTTAACCTAATTTTCTGCTCTTGATTTTCTCATCTCTAAAATGGGAATGACAGTATGTTTCCTTGGGGCTGTTATGAGCATAAACATTAGGTTTCAGCAAGTGGGGACGCTTGTTATTTTAAAACCAGAATTTCAGAGCGTTTGTGTGTTTCAGTGCAAGTTACTCTTCAGGCCTGGCAACGCCCGCCTGCCTCTGTCCTTCCGCACGCCTTGCTCTCTTGTAAACACGTCTACTTAGATTTGTGATTTGGAATGTGGAGTGCTGAGCCCAGGTAACTATAAGTCAGCCAGTGTGGGTTTTTTTTGACACATTACAAATTATGCCATGTTTAAGCACAATAAGGGAGGATGAGGGAATTAACCTGTTAGAGGAGCTGTTTGGCAAGTCCCAGCAGCCCGCACAGGCCTTTTGGGATCTTTCTCTCACACAGACGTGGATGACGCTCTCCTCCCACAGTGACTGAGTCAGGGGTCACTGTTGGCTGAGTCACGTGTCTCTTTGCCAGGAGGGAGGTGGGCAGTGCTGACAGTGAATGACGTCAGTGCCGTGGGAATCCGAGGTGCTCACGAGCCCAGCACGTGGGTCGGAACCACGCAGTCCTGCGCTGTGTTTCCAAGTATAACTCACATCTGTGGAATAGATCAGGGGAGATTAAGTGAGTCCAAGCAGGAAACAAAGTTCAAATATATTTAGAAGATATTAAGGGAAGAGAAGAACTTCTCCAAGGGGTCTGATCTCCCCTTTCACTTTTCTAGAAACCATTTTGGTTCTCTGGTTACGTCTTTTTTTTGAGGGATATTAGCAATACTGTGTTCATTCGACCCCCGTGAGCCCTCCCTTCCAGTACTTCATGTTCTTGATGAGTTCTACTTCCTTGGCATAGACAGTCTGTAACAGTCATAGGTTTGGCCAGGGTTTTGTTCTCTCTAATTTAATTTGTCTAAAGCATAAGTGGAGACTTCATGAGCTGAGGTCAAGAAATCATACTTCATCTTTGCCTGACACATTTTGCCTGTGGACCTCAGATCATTGACAAAGCAGTTGAGAGAACACAGATTAAACCACAACTGTTCTCAGGTATTTCCACTGTGTGGATCTGACAGAGAAACCTACATCTCTTGCGATGTCCCCCATTTCTTTGTTTCTATGACTCACCTCAGAAACTCCCTTACCTTAAGAAGCAACCAAAATGTGTAAATTTTTGTTACAAGTACTGTGGGCTAAAACTTTTCAGAGACAGACATTGCAAAATTGCCCCTCGGGGTAGACTTTTGGTGCTTATGTGCGGAGAGGGGTAGGAAAGGGTTGTTTATTCAAAGGTCAATATAGATGTCTGTTGCTACTTGACCTCTGGTCATCCAAATTTTCCCTCTCAGAACTTTGGAAGGAAGTTGATTCAGATAAATCCATCACTTGCTGAAATCTCAAGTCTTGTTTTCTGAAACTCAGAACCAAATAGATTGCCCTCTCTCCAAACTCATTGTCCAGAGACACACTGGGCATCAGATAAATTTAGATAATGAAGGGTCTTCTCCCCGCTTCTCACTTATTAGAAGCTACTCATTTGTGTTAGAAAATTAGGGAAGCACAGGAAAGACTAGAGATAACAAAAATAACCCGCTGTCAGAGTGTCAGAGGTGTAATCGTTCTCACTAATTTCCTGATACTGGTTTATATCAAGGAGTGAGGAATACCCTTCTTTTGTCTCTTACATCTTCTCCTCATCCGTCCAAGCTCAGAAACATTCAGAATCCATGAAAATCAAAACCAACCAACCAAACAAAAATCCCACAGTTTGTTGGTAGATCTGTATGTTGGCTTGGATGGCAGTATCTGACCAGCGTGTAGTATATGTGAGATTTTCCTTGTTGCTACCCTTCTGCACTTGAATCTAGGTTAGGCCCCTGGGCCTTCTGTTGGTGACCAGCTGCTTGCTGCTCTCGGCACCGAAGCTCTTGCCCGGGCACTGGAGGATAGTCTAGTAGCCTTGCTTCTCAGGGTCACATTTGTTGCCACAGTATCCTTGGAAGTCTGTGATCTATGCTTGTCTATTTCCCTACTAATAGACAAAGATGAAAATGCCTCATTGAAATACAGTTTGAAATCTAAGCATAAAGAGAGTCAGGAATGAGAATGACGCAGAACTGATGGTACACGTTGACTTACAAAAACACATTTTCCCCTAAGTGCTCAAAAAATAATCACCGCTCTGCTGCTTAGTATCCAACCGAGTGTGTGGCGGAGCGAAGCCAGACGCAGCCGGTTGACCTCCAGGCTTTCCGATGCCCCGTCGCCATAGCCCACTTTCCTACTGCACCTACTTTCTCTCCCTGAGCTTCCCTAGCTTCATCTGCTTTGCTTTTTGGAGCAGCAGCTGTGGGCGAAGGAGCAGGATGTGGAGAACTTGGCTGAGTGGTGGGGCCATGGTGCCAAGATGGCTCTCAATCCAAGGTCTCTGCTTGTTTCCAGCCTTCTGACCACAAACGTTCATTGCGAACGTGACTCCCACCAGAGCAGCTTTGTTTGTAAATGACTCCTTCTTCTGCTTTCTGAAAAATGACATTAACTCTGACCGCTGCCCCATCCCCAGTTAAGGCTTGGGCCACTATCTGTTAGGTATCTTTAAACCTTCATCCCTTTGCTCAGTCATGTCTGACTCTTTGCGACCCCATGGACTGCAGCCCACCAAACTCCTCTGTCCATGGAATTCTCCAGGCAAGAATACTCGAGTGGGTTGCCATTTCCTACTCCAGGAGAATCTTCCTGATCCAGGGATTGAACCCAGATCTCCGGCGTTGCAGGTGGACTTTTTACCATCTGAGTCACCAGGAAAGCCTGGCTATCTTTAAGGGAATTTTGAAACATCAACCCTTTGTCTGGGCCTGGAGACACAAAGCACCATATATGTGAAGGTTAAGACCCTTTCCTCTAGTTGGATGAAGCCCTGCTCCAGGTGGAAAGAGGCTTGGCTTTAGCTCCTCCTGTGCCCTTTTGCATTTCAGACTACACAGTCATCCGTGGCAGCCCAGTTAGGGCGACAGAGAGTGTAGCTGAATTTCTGACGGTGCGTAGACACCTTTCTGGAGTGGAGCTCTGAGTGCCCTGCCCACCTTCTCACCTTACCGATAGTCACTGTGCCCTCAGAGCAGAATGTTGGCTTCGTAGCCAGTCAAACAGAAGCCCAGTGAGAGAAATCAGCTACCTAGGGGACAATACAAGCTAGCGGTCCTGCCAAGACCAGAACCCCAGTCTTTTAAACTGGTTCCGTAAGTCCCCCAGTGGGACTTGACTTAGATTTAATTTAGTTTTTAAGTCTTGGCAGACTGGATGCTATGTGTTTGTGTGGACTTGCACCATTTAAAAGGTTCTTGGAGTTGAGATCTTGCATGTAATTTGCTACATTAGCTTTGGGCAAAAATATTTGCTTTTTGATCCTTTGTGGTTAGAGTTCCTTCTCAGCATTAACCTGGCATGTTAGCGAGCACTGGACTGTGGAGCGCAGCAAGGGGCCCAGAGTTCGGGGCAGGGGGAGTGAGGAGGGCTTATTACTCATGGCAGCTTTTCAGACTGCAGGCGCTCATGTAAGATTTTCCCAGATTGTTTGGTTGGTTGTTTATGTATTTTGGATATCACTCAGTTGAGATTAGGAAGCTGAAGCAATTCAGATGAAGCCTTTTGGATTTGGGATTAACACTGGGAAAAACCTTCTCCTGATGCACTGAATTAAGTAAGAGCGTCACTGTGATGTTTGTCACGCAAAGGGACACTCACTCTATCATAATTGTCTCTACGCCTCAACGTTCAGCCCTCTTTGGGGGATAAAACAGGATGGGTTTTTCTAGTGAAAATTTGACTGTCTTCTTAGATTCTCCAGTGTGCTGAATACTTGAGCATCAGTGAACAGATGACCTAGTAATTAGATCTAATCACCAACCACTATATTCTTTTGTGACAATAAACAAGGAGTAGATATTCTGCCCTGTTTCTTAGGAGGAGTAGCTGAGGCAGAGAGAAGGAAGCAACTGATTTAGTCATATGAGGAAACTCAAAACAGGAACAGGACATCCCGGGGACACCCTCTGAGGATAAACCCTGAAGCTGTACTCATTTCCAGCAGTGCTTCTTACCACCACCCTCCACCCTGCCGCTTCTCTTTCTGAAGCTAAGGCTAGCCATACTCTTGCTTTCCAGATGGTAAACTCCTTTTCCCCACTGTTACAGCACTGGGCTTACCAGGCGGTACAGTGGTAAAGAATCTGCCTGCCAGTGCAGGAGACACAGGAGACACGGGTTCGATCCCTGGGTCAGAAAGATCCCCTGGAGAAGGAAATGGCAACCTACTCCAGTATTCTTGCCTGGAGAATTCCATGGACAGAGGAGCCTGGCGGGTGTCTATAAGCCATGGGGTCGCAAAAAGTCAGACATGACTGAGCACACATGCACACCATTGCTAACCTAACTGAATTTTCAATCCCAGTATACATTCACTGGGATCACACCATACGGGAGGACTAGGTTCTAAAGTCGGCATAGAAGGTGAGAAGCTATTATATTTTTAAAAATTCAGTTATGATTTGCCCATTTTCATGCAGTATACATAGTTTATAGCATTGGTATGTTTAGTGTATACGAAAACATGTATACAGTTAAAGACTATGTACGAAATATTTAATTTTTCAGCGCCAGATCCTTAAACATCAGCATTTCAGCAAGAGGCTCTGAGAGATAAGCAGGAGCAAAGATTGATTTAGGGCAGAGTAGATTCACATCTCTGCTTTCCTGTGCTCTCCAGGGCATTCACACACTGAGAGAAAGGGTGGGTAGAATCACTCGTTATTGGAAAATTTTCCCCTCCCCTGCTCTCTCTCCTTCCTGTTGCCCTGTGCGTGCCCCTCTCCTCTTTCTCACACTGCTTTTTCCCCTTGAATGGATATAGTGAATATGTACAAGTTAAACGTGCGTGTGATGTCACTTTACTGTAGGTTTCACAAATGCCAGCTATAAGTCAGTGAGTGTCACTGTGAAATATAAGAAAAAGAAAAGAAGAAAAGCTTGCATCTTCCTAATTTTCATTAACAGAAAATCACGCCGATGGATTTTATGATTTTTGTTGGAAGGATAAGCCTATCATTGGAATATGGGTTTACTGTTAATGTTAGATCAGTAGTTTGCATGAGGATGTTATATTGTGTACGCCAATGAGATCCATGTCCTTTTGGGAAAACACAACTTGTGTTCTCTACCGGTGTGCACTGTACTGGAAAAGCAACATGATTTCTATTTGTTAGCAACTCAAAAACATTTTTGCTTCACGATAGAGAGGCTTTTAAATATCATTAAGCTTAATCAAGTTTTATAAATCCTGGTTGGGTTTCACATAACTTTAAGCCTAATTAAAACTGTAGACATTTGCTTTCTAGTTCTGCGTGTTTTTCTTTTAATGTCTTGCTAATCACCAAGATTCCATACCATCACTGGCTAGTATCTCAAGTCATAATGCAAGGTTCAGTGTTAATGATTGTGGGTGTTGGTGCCCATTGTAAACAAGTTTTAAAAAATAACCTTGAGATCTTTTCTTGGTTGACCTTTTGGAAATGAAGGCTTCACTGTTGCTCACTTGTGATGTGACTGTTGTAGAGCTTGTCAAAGCGTGAGAGCTGCGAGCTTTGCCGTTTTCTCATGGTTTGCTTGGGCTGATGTTATTGGCAGTACTTTCAACCTGTGGCTTTTTTCTGTGAATCTTTTATATTTTTTTCAATGATTTGAAGGTTAAGTTAGTTAAAGTTACATATTGTGGTGCATACAGCTGCTTAACCAGGCACAGGGAAATAGCAAAATATTCTAAAATGCTGAATGCGAACCAAAGGCTGAGGGGTAGATACCTCTCTCAATCTTTCAGGAAGCCTCACTCAATCTTGAATATTACACACTGGGTGAAAGCTCTAGGTTAATCTGGATAATACATGTTTGCTAAGCTTAATTAATTTATTCTTACATAAAGATATGTAATGATAGCCTGATGGTCTAAATTCCTGCAGGGTTCCATTACTGTTAAATCATCAAAACTGTGTACCTTCTCCATTTCTTCATGATTTAGGCTTCTGGAGAAAAATATGAAAGGAGGAGGGACAAAAGTGTTCAGATAGCATAATTTCTTCTAGAAAAATCTGAGGTGTGATTTATAATCCTTGAAAAATTCTCCTGGAGTTCTTCTGGGCAGAAGCGACTAAGTGCTGCTCTCACTAAGAGGCAAGTATGTTTTATGTGCACAAATATTCATTATTTCTATATATTAGGGTTGAAGAACTCAAACATTTACAGGAAATTAAATCCTATTTTCATTAAAACTCCCCTGTTTGGAATCTTGAAAGTGGATAGCCCTTACATTTAAATCAGAACCCACTCCCTTCTTTATTCTGTTGACCAAAGTAGTACTAGGAAAATGTGGGAATTATCTGTTTACCAAAGTGATACCATCCTTCTCCAAGCATGCTAAACCAAATTCCAGAGCCTAGTGGATGAAATATCTGCCGTCTGTGTTAAGGCCACCAGGTTCAATTCCTGCTGGGATGGTAGTTTTTTCAATTAAATTTCCATTAACTTTTCGCCTCTGTGTCATTAGACACTAATTCTTACGTGTGGCAAAGATGAAAGCGTAAAAGGAAATATCTGATTCACGCATCATGTTGCTGACAAGTGAAATGTGACGATGACAACTTTTTAATGTGGAAGATAGGGAAGCCGACGAGGGGACAGGTCTCTTAGACTCGACACTGACCAGGGCAGAGGAGTGGTGGCAGCTGCGGCTCAGGGAGGCAATTTGAAAGATAGTGATCTCGCAGTGGGAGCATTCAGGATGATAAACGCTGGGATGTGGGGAAGAAGCCGGGTGGAGGAAACAGCCTGCAGAAAGCCTGACCCAGGGAGGAGGAAGCACCCAGAGGCACTTTGTTCAGGAGAGGAGACGGAGAATAAATATTAAGAAGAGCATGATGCTAAGAGGTACAAAGGTCATGTATTTAAACTTAAAGATGGAAAGGGATTCCAGGGCACAGATGAAGACAGTGAGAAACAGATAGACGTTAACAGCAGTTTTGCAAGAAGGGGAAAGATAAAAAGACAAAATCCAATCAAACACAACCCCAAACATGTTTGCTAATGGGCGATAGTGACAGCTGATGCTCAAAAGGGCTAGCCCAAGAAGATGTTTCAAGAAGTACCCATACTTCTTCAGGTTTTTCATGGAAATAAGAATAAATGGCTTTTAGAGTTCCATTACACAAATTTTAACCAAATGAACTTAGACACAGAATTAAAAAAGAAAAAGCAAAAGAGATTAAGGGAAATTTGTTCATTATAGCTTAGTCTAGATTTACATTGGGGTGAGGGAGGTTGGATAATCTGATTTTTATGTTAATCCATGCTTTAGATGAGAATACAGAGTAAAACAAAAATGATTGTACATACACACGCCTACTTACACATGTGCACATACATATATGCATAGTCTGTGTATTTGTATATAAGAAATAGAGTCAACTTTGGAATACTCATAATAATGCCTAATATTACTGAGTGCTTATTATTCCATATGCTTTTCAAACATGGTACATCTCAGTAATTTATCACAATTACTCATTAAAGAGGAACTCTATTTCTCTCTTTTTTACAGATGAGAAAACTAAGGCACGAAAGTTCAAATTCCAGTTCACAGAGTCCATCCTTGATAGAACTAGGGTTGGGAACTGGGCATTCCAATTCTAGAACCCGTGTTTATTACCATGATTTAGTGGAATGGCAGTTAATAATAAAAAGAATTACATCTGGAATAGGTTTAACATTTATGTTTGAATATAGCTTTGCCTGTTGTTCTGAGAATATTTACTTCAAAATAGAATAGTGGAGTCCAAATTGAAGTTAAAAGGCTAAACTGATTTGAGAGGAATTATTCTTTTCTTTTTTTAATGGCTGGAAAGAAACCACATTACTTTTTAGAAGGATGCAAAACACAATTTAAAGTAAAAGGCTTACTTCAGCAGGACTCTATTGAATTCTTGACTAAGAATTAGCTAGTGCTCAGCCCCTTGCACTGTGTGTGTGTCTGTGTCTGTGGAGTTCTGAACTCTACTTTGGAGTCAACCTTATTACTTCCATCTGTGCACTGACAGTTTGAAGGCATCTCATAACTGGTTTTGATTCCTTGGTCAGGAAGATCCCCTGGAGAAGGAAATGGCAACCCAGTCTAGTGTTCTTGCCTGGAGAATCCCATGGACAGAGGAGCCTGGCGGGCTGCAGTCCATGGGGTCACAAGAGTAGGACATGACTTAGTGACTAAACCACCACATAACTGATTTGTACACAGTTTTGCTTTTGCTTTGCCTGTATGGGCACTGACATGTTGTAGGAACCTAGGCCCCCAAACCCTTGCATTGAGTAGGCATGCACTTGGCCCCCAGTAACAGGACATCCAGCTCACAGTAGCTTAAACAAATACGGGTTTATTTTTCTCATATAGTAAGAGGTCTGGAGCGAAGCAGCTGCTTGTACTGGTTTCGTTGCTCAGCGTTATTAGAGTTGACATCTCTGCATTGCTCCTAGCCTTTCCTTTGTTTTTGTGAGATGCAGTTGCAACTCTAAAACATACAAGGCAGGTAATGTGGGGAGCAGGCAGCTGCTCCATTTGCTTCAGGAAAGCAAGTCTTCCTAGAAGACCTGTGCTCTTCCCTTCCATCTCTACCCCCAAGGGACTTGGTTAGGACAGGCTCATCGCTGGCTGCAAAGCAGGCTGGGAATGTATCTGGCTGCAAGGGAGAAGGTGGGTGTTGAGTATCTAATCAATGAAGTTTGCCCTCGCATCTCAATAGACCTTATAATTTAAGGAATAACCTGAATTACAGAGTTGTGTAATAGATAATCAAAAAACTTTTAAGCTCAGGCGTTGTCAAATTAGACTAAACCATATATTTTTCTTTTATAACCATTTTATAACATGCAGCTTGATCTCTTAAATATTTGGCCCTAAAATCATATTTGAAAATATTCATTTTCATTGTCATGAAGAAATGACTTCTTAAGCAAGAATAAACCTCAATTCAGATCTTTTACGAGTGATCTCAAATTCCAAATTGTTGGATTCCAAACTAGTGAGATTTTACTACACTTCACTTATTTGAATAATGTTTATTTCTGCATCTATGCTCACTTGGATGAAATTTACAGAGCAGAACTCAAATAAAATTACCTTTTTCATGGAACTTTTACAAAGTCAGCATTAACTAGTATCATGTTTCAGTTTTGCTCAGTAGCATGCTTTCTTGGAAATACAAAGTGCATTTAAAACAAAATTATGCAGTCTTACTTCAAATAGGAAAATCAACACATATGGGAGTTATGTTTCTACAAAAAGTCAATCTGTAGAATTAGAGAAAAAGTTAAAATAAACTGTGGAAAACAAGCAAATAATGCTTTTTAAGAGTACCTAATATGAAGACGGGCAGAGAGATGAAGAACATGGCACACAAATGCTGGTGGTGGTTCTTTTCGGGAGGTAGGATATGGGTTGAAGGGACACGTTTCATCCATACTGAGACAGCTTGAACGTGAAAGGGACACCGTTCATAATTACTCCAGGTTGAGAGATGTAAACTGACACAGCTTCAGGTAAGGCAGAATGGATAGTTACCCTCGTTGGACCTGGCTGGGTGTGACTGCAAGCTCAAAAATTATGGATTCATTATGAGAAACTCTCATTATTTGTATTGTGTTTTTCTGAAATGTTTTATTTTGTCCAGTTTTGTATTACATGTGTAATTTGTGAAGAAGTCAACCAAGATTTTAAAAATATGGACAGTCGTAGGCTTGTACTTTAAAAATATTCAGAAACTCAGTTTTTTGAATCATTGCTACCACTTCATGTATCTACTTTCGTAGCTTATATTTAATCATTCATTTAGTTTGAGTAATACTTATTAAACTATATTATATAACAGATGTTATACTCTTATGTCCCTTAATCCTTATGATGACCCCATGAAGTAAGTATTCTTAGTCCAGTTAAAAAAACAAAACTGCTAAGGTAAATACCTTGCCCCCAAATCACATGGCTGCTAAGTGTTGGGGCTTAGAGTCAAACCCAAATCCAGTGCTTTTTCCCCTGTTGTATGGCTATTTTGAATATTGCTTAACACAGTTATCTTTATTTTTTAAAACATGTACTTAAAATATGTGTTGCGTTCTTAAATGTGCTTTTGATTACATTTCAGGGCCAAATTATTTTCTTAGAAATGTTCCTCTAATTTTATAATGGTATCAGTGGAAAAATAAAAGAGGCTGTATAGAATTTTGCTTTACTGCCAACTTCATGGGAGAGATTTAAGAATTATAAGCCTAGGACTTGAAGACAGAAAAAAGTTAGCAATTCCAAGGCACTGTTGCTATCAATAAAAGATATTTGAAAGTAGGAAAGCAGCTTTATTTTTAACAAGAGTTCTAAGAACCCCAACCTTTCCCACAGTACAGTACGTTGTAAAATAGATGTGATTAAAACAAGACACTCTGTACCTTGCAGAGGAGTTTAGTTCATTACTCAAGTCACAGAAATATTGTTACAAGTGACCTAACTTAGAAAGCAAGCACAATGGGAAATATGATAATGATCTCCTCTTTTTCACACCTTTAGATAGAAAGTAATTTTTAACAAATTCCAGGTCAGTTCATCCAGTACTAAAATAAAGATGCCAGAAACAAGTAGCAGCTGTTTAACCGTGTACAACGATCTTGCGCAACTGCTCAGGACAGGAGGCACAGATCAGCTATGCTGATAGGTTGTGAAGTGGCAACATTATTTGTGCTTTTTTGTTGTTTTTTTTTTTGCCATCAGTCTTGAGTTCTCTGTTACCCACCTCTTTTAAATGAGCCTACTGAAAATGCAAAATAGCTCAGTTCATTCATTTTCCTTAAATTCCCTTAAAACACGAGAACTGTAATTTGCTAATCATATTTCATCATTCATGACAATTGCACACAGAGATATGGTTGGTGAAATGACTGTCTGCGTGGCTGTTATTGTATGAAGAAGATCCATTTTGGCAATGGAAAAATATGTTGATCAAGAGCAATTCAGTGCATCTCAGATTCCATATAGGAATGTAGGTCTTGGGAGAGATTTATTTTTATCCTAGAGCAGCTCTCAATTTTCTGTGACAACAATGAAGGCTATTGACCTAGATGTTCAAAATAGTGGATTAATCCATCCAGTTGGGTGAAGGCCATGGGAGTTGGATAAAAAGGAAACTCTTCACTGTGAGGCTTCAGTTCCGGTGGAAAAGGCCTCTGTTGGTGACTTGGTAGTAGTCCAACCGACTGGCATGCATGTTGAACAGTTAGGACTCTGTGATTCCTGACACATGACTAACCCATAATGCTAATGATGTGCTTGAATAGCACTGAGAGTCTATTCCCTTATTCAGAAGAGTAAGTAGTATTTGTGAGCCATGCCAGTTTGCTAAATGCTTCAGAAATATATATTTCATTTGATCTCCCAACAAATTTAGGAGGTAGACATTATTATTTCAGTATTATAAGGGAAGAAGCTGAAGTTCATAGAGGTGAAAGACTCTTGCTAAAGTCATACAACTAATGAAAAGTGAAAATGTTAGCCGCTCATCTGTGTCTGACTCTTTGCAACCCCATGGACTGTAGCCCGCCAGGTTCCTCTGTTCATGGAATTCTCCAGGCAAGAATACTGGAGAGGGTAGCCATTCCCTTCTTCAGGAGATCTTCCTGACTCAGGGATCAAACCCAAGTCTCCTGCATTGCAGGTGGATTCTTGACTGTCTGAGTCACTAGGGAAGCCCAACAACTGATGAACAGCTCGACCAAGTTTGATCTCAGGTCACTGGCTTCCAAGTTCATTGTTATCTCCTTTAGATTACACTGCTTCTAAATAGCTGCGTACATACCAGAAAATCTTATGGATGAATGATAGGTTCGAAGGCAGCCAGCAAATGGAAGCCTAAATTAAATTAGCGGGCATGAGGGAGTAGAGGGTCCATAGTCTTTGGATCAACAAGCAATCTGTATAAATAGTCTGAGCTCTTGGTGGTAGTTTGTCCAAACCTTCTGTCTCTAGGGGTTCATATTGGGCTTTCCCCAACTTCTGCCAGCTCGCTGATGCACCAAACCCCTTTGCTGCCTCTTTGTTATGGGAGACTCCCTTGTCAATTATGGAGCATGCGTTTCAGATCCTGACTTCATTGTGTAGACAGTCATATGGTTGGCTGGCTCAAAGTCTCCATTTTAGATCTTTCGTTTCTGCCTTCTTCCTCCTATGACTTTTTTTTTTTTTTTTTTTTTTTGTAGTAACAGAAACTGTGAACATAATGAATGAAAACATGAGCCTCTACTGACAGAGAAGTCCATTCTGCAACATCTCTGGTGTGACATCCAGTTCTGTCCCATAGCACCTGAGTCTGTGTCTCATCTCTGTCCCTGGTTATCCGAGGAGCCTTAGCCCACTTCATCTCTCTAAGCCCTTGCTGAAAAATAGCCAGCCTTGTAGGTGTCACATGAGAGTGATTTTGAATGGTGTAGACGACAGCAGTCTGGAAACTATAAAATGCTCTAAAGATTTAAGATACCAGCTACCCTACAGATACTCATTCTCTACCGAATTGCCCAAAATATATAAAGTAACAGAAGAATCTGAAACTATTTGAGGAGCTCTAATCCCAGTGGTAGTGAAAATTCTTTCCCTGGCAGGGTAGGGACTGTCTTCTCTGCTCCCACAGTATCTTGGGAGATACCCACTGAACTGTGTCTCTTTACATGTCTGCTTTCCCTACTCTAGAACAAGGATCAACTGTGGTCATCTTTTTAGCCACAGTGCTTAACATTCAACTTGGCACACAACAAGCACTCAATAAATGTTTAAGAGTGTGGGTAATGTTTCCTGAGGATGTATTCTAGGTCACTGTTTGAGCACCTTACGTACAGAAGTATGCAGGAAATATTGCGAGTTCAGTTCCAGACGACTGCAATAAGGCCAAGCACACAAATTCTTTCTGGTTTCCCATGCATATAAAATTTATGTTCACACTGTTCTGTAGTCTCTTAAGTGTGTAATTGCATTATGTCTGAAAAAATAATGTACACACACACCTTAATTAAAAAAATACTCTGCTAAAAAATGCTAACCATCACCTGAGCCTTCAGCAAGTTGTTATCTTTTTGTAATAGCTGCATCACAGATCACTGACCACAGATCACCATCACAAATATAATAATAATGAAAAAGTTTGAAATATTGCAAGAATTACCAAAATGTGACCCAGAGACATGAAGTGAGAGAATGCTGTTGGAAAAGTGGTACCAGTCAACTTCTCGACACAGAGTTGACAAATTTTCAATTTGCAAAAAAAAAAAAAAAATGATGTCTATGAAGTACAGTAAAGCAAAGTGTAGTGTAATAAAATGAAGTATGTCTGTATATTAATTCATTTAATCCTTCCAATAATAAAATTCTCATTTTGTCGTTGAGGGAACTCAAGTCCAGGGAATTAAATAACCTGCTTAAAGTCATGTGGTCATTAGTCATCACTTGAGACTGCTCCTAACTGCTGCTATGCTTTCCTGCCTTGAAGACATTAATACTCATTGCTGAAATCTAGACAGTAAAGGCAAAGATGGCTATAAGAAAAATATTATTTCCTTTATGATTTTCTGTATAATCATAATTCTGCCATCTAAACTAGAGGTAACTACACCTCACATGTCTCCGCATTCTGTGGGTGATATTTCATATTATAGTTGAGTTTATCCTATAAATAATTGTGTAGCTATTTGTAACTTTTATATGTCATAATCCCTTTTAATGACAAAAACATCGTTGCATAAATGGGTGGATCATTGTTTAGCCACACTGTCTCCTGTAATTGGGCACTGTATTTTCCCCCCTGTTTTAAATGATTCTGTAACAATTTTTTTTTGTGCATACATTTTTTGTGTGGACTATATTTTTATGTGATTCTTAGGAAAGGATATTCTTGAGATTTTTGATACACATGACCAAATGCCTTGCTACAAAGGTGGTATTAATTTATACCCCTACCAGTAGGATCTGAGTGGGCCTTAGACATTAGAGAGGTTTTTGAAAGAGAAAAGTGTAGAAACTTGAAGATTCTGAGTAAAGGAGGAGACAGCCCAGGAAACAGTGAGTTGCATACTTCAAAGTGTTAAGCATGGCTGACCTTTAACCCTCCTGCTCTTCACCCACTTAGAAGAAATGGAATTAAACAAAAGCTGCCCAAAGAGGAAGTGGAATTCTATTGTCTTAGGCTGCACCTCCATTGTCTAAGGACTGAATGGCTTGTTCTTGCTAAGTGTGGCAGGTCATTAGGCCTCAGTTTGTCAGCAGGATGATGACATGGCTTAAATTTCACTGAAGAATAATGAAACACATTTCACAGGCAAAGCCAGCCATCCAGAAAGTATCCTTAGAATTGTCTCTTGTCTTGTGTGTGCATGAACACGTGCGTGCTTGTACATGTGTGTATGTGGGATGGTGGTGGAGTGGTGGAGAGGAGGGGCGGTCAGCTTAAGAAGAGTTGCCAGTAAGAGAAACAACTGATCAAAGGATTCGACTTTGCCATTTTTGCGGGTTTTTCCGAGCTTATTTTGTTAGATTTGGCACACTGCGGCGAATTTAGAGCACCATGCTGAGGCCTTTTCATTAATACCTGGGAGGCTGTCTCTAGCCCATGGCGCTTCAGTAGAGGAATTAGAGATATATAATTTACCCAGTGTCTAACTTCGTATCTTGTAAGATCCCGGTTTTAATTATCTGAGAAAAGCATTTACTTTTCTCTGCCTTTATCTTGTGCTCTGAGTGGGTCTCTTTCCCACCTTCTCCCTCCCTCCTCTTTCTCTTCTCTTTAACTCTCTAGCAATTACGTCTTGACTGCAGGGCAATCATCTTTCCATTCAGGGACTCCATTTTTATTGTTTGTCTTTGCAATAACTGTATTCTCCTGTTTATATCTGTTGGCTTTTTTTAAAATCCCGAAGACTAAGTGTGCTTTGCTTACCTTGGGTAGCAAGAAGAAAATGATCTCTCTCAGTTTCAGAAAAAGAGACCTACCCCCAGTAGGAATGCCAGCCCTGGAAGCTACAAATTATTTATACCCTTTGACACAAAGAATACGAGTCACCTGGAGAGAACTGGTGGCATTGTCCTTGGGCATGTGAGAACTTTAAATTTGGCAAGGAGCTTTATAATTAACCCTATGGGTTTCAAAATCAGATAAACCTAAATCAGAGGACTGGCTCCACTTAATAGCTTGTGAATTTGGCAATGATTTCTGAGTCTCAGTTGCTTCATCTGTGAAAGAGGTATAAAGACGTTTACCCACCATAGGGTGGCTGGAAAGATTAAGTGAGACAAAGCAAGTGGACCACTCTGCACAAGGCCTGGCCTGCGTGCTCCATAAATGGTGACTGCAATTATTTTGATAGCTATACCATCACTATTTGTTTGACTCATAAAATTTTTCACTTGCTCTGTCCTGTAGTAAGGACTCTTCTTTTCTTCCTAAATGTAGCCTCGATTTTTCTGATAACCTCAACAGATGAAAGGGAGGGGATATCCTTTCCCAGCAACCAGTTAGTACTGTGATAAGAATGGCACTTTTGATTTGTTTTTCCTCCTTTTGCAATTGTTTGAGAAACAGTGGTCTTGTTTCCATAGCTCACCCAATGGGGTTTGATTTGGGGGTTAACTGATCCCTAAAAGGATAGGGAAGACCATGGAAACCCCAGAGGAAATATTTACGAAGAAGAAAGCATCTAAGCTATAAATATGTATCTAGCTTGTAATAGAATCGCTCAAATCAGGGCTTTGCTGGCCAGATGCATGGCTGATAACATTTTTACTCTTACATACTCAGTCCTAGGGTGCATAGTATAAAAATTACAGTATACATGTTACAACAAGTTGTAGGGCATTAATAGCAATTCTGTGAAATGTGATTTGAGGCATCTGTTATCAAAGGTGCTTGCCCCAAATCTATGGCATACTTGATTCAAATCGGCTGCTGTGGTCTCACGTGTCTCCTTGAATTTTTTCTTTCATTGTTCGGTTCGCTTGCACAGTTTTTTTCTTTTCCTTTTCTCCGTGATCAATTTCCTACTCGTACAAAGCATCAAATCTTTTGAAGCCTGGTTTCTCAGTACTTAGCAAAGCTTTCTCTTTCTATTCTGTAATTCTACAGGGTAGGGTGGAAAAGCAAGAATGCTTTAATGTCAGCAAGTAATTTTCTTTCTTTTTTATTTAATTTTTTTTTTTTTGGGGGGGCACATTGTGTGGCTTATGGGATCTTATTTCCCTGACCAGGAATTGAACCTGGGCCCTTGGCAAGGAAGCGTGGATTCCTAATAACTGGACCGCCAGGGAATTCCCCAGGAAGTAATTTTTTGTTGGTCTCTTTATCCTTTATCAAGACCTTAGTTATTAGTTCTGGGTGTTCCACTATTTTACTACATTGACCACCCACCCACTAGGTGGAATGAACTGATTACAGGACAGTCACTCACTTGATTATAGAACCCAGAGCCCTGGGTTAGGTGTCTGATTTTCGTGTGGGTAACCCACCTTCCTGGCTCCTGCCATCACAGTCTACAGAAATGCTCGTTGGGGCAGGTGGAGAGTGCCTTGGGTCTCCCAAAGTCACGCCTCCCCACGTGCCACCCACGCCCCCAAGAGGCAGGACTCAAAATGCTTAACCTTATGTAGTAGAGAAATGAGTCCTTTTTTACATGCAGCCTCTTAGTGGGGTGGAAATAATTGCCATTTTTATAAATTTCTCTGCTGCTGTGCTTTGAATACTTGGTGGTTGGGGTGGTGGGTGGATGGGAGGTACCCTTCCTCTTGTGGGTGAGAAATAACTCTGCGGAAAATGAGTTGAGGGTCAGGCTGTGTGTAAAGAGAAGGCATTTCAGACTCAGGACTCAACTCAGCTTGTTCTGGAAGGAGACAGCACAAATGCTCTGCATAAAGAGAAAACAGGGTTGGGGGGATTAACTACTGCTCATTATTTGATGGTTGGAGGTGGGAAGTCTGGAGAGAGACTGTCGAAAATAGTAATATTATCTAACCTTTCCTGAGCAACTACTGTGTCTCAGGGCCTGTTCTAAATGCTTCCTGCATGTTGACTCATTGAATGTTCACAACCTTTATAGGTGTTATTATACTTGTATGTATATCTGTGTGTTGAGGTCAAATTCACAGAACACAAAGCATTTGAAAGTGAACAGTACAGTGACATTCACCACGTTATGCAGCCACCCCCTCTATCTAGTTCTAGAACACTTTCACCACCTGGAAAGGAAACCCTGTACCCACTGTGTTCGCTTCTGAGGCCTGCGGTGCAAAGTACCACAAACTGGGATCTGGGATGGCTTAAAACAACAGTTTGGGGCTCCTAAATCAATGTGTCTTCGTGACTGGGCTCCCTCTAAGACTTTGTTTGTTTGTTTTTGATTAGAAGATAATTACTTTTCAGTACTCTGATGGTTTTTGCCATATAGCAGTAGGAACCGGCTACAGGCATAGGCGTGTCCCCTCCCTCCTGAACGCCCCCCCCCCCGCCCCGTCCCACCCTTCCAGGTTGTCCCAGAGCACTGGCTGTGGGTGCCCTACCCCACACGTCAGCCTCCCCCTGGCTGTCTCACATATGGTGAGGATGAATGCTATTCGCTCAAATCATCCCATTCTCTCTGAGACTGAACGGAGCCCTCCTTGCCTCTCTCAGCGGCTGGTGCAGCCAGAAGCCCATGGTGGCCCTTGGTTTCCGCTGCATCAGTCCAGTCTCTGCCTCCCTCTGCTCACGGTGTTCTTCCTGTGTATCTTCACGTTGTCTTTCCTCTACGTGTCTGTCTCTATGTCCAAATTTCCCCTTTCTATAAGGACACCAGTCGTATGCTGGGTCAGGGCCACCCGAGTGAATTTGTTTGAACTTGATTTCCTCTGTAAAAACTCTCTTTCCAAATCAGGTCATCTTCTGAGGTACTGCGGGTTAAGACTTCGATACATCTTTTCGAGGGCACACAATTCAACCTATAATACCTCGTAAGCAGTTACTCCTCATTCCCCTGTCCTCCAGCCCCGGGCAACCCCCAGTCTGCATCCTGTTTCTATGGATTTACCTACTCTGGGCATTCTTATGAAGGAAATCAGACGATATGTGACCTTCTGTGTCTGGCTTCTCTCACACAGCATAATGCTTTGGAAGTCCATCCACGTGTCGCCTGTATCAATACTTATTTCCCCTTATGGGTAAGTAATATACTTGTTTCTCAAATGAAAAAACTGAGGCACATAAAGGCTATTTAACGCATCCAGGATGGCACAGGAAGGAGACAGCAGAGGCGGGATCTGGACCCAGAAGACCACCTGAGAAGCCCGTGTCCTTGAGAAGCATTGCCTCAAAGGAGTGCAGGGGAAACGAGCACAGGGAGGGAGCAGACCGGGAGTCAGGAGCAGCAGATGCCAAGGGCCTCTTAAGCGGCGCCTGGTGTTCAGTTTTAGGTTGTTTCCTAGTCCACGCTATGCACCCAGCTTCTCCATTCTTCCCAAACCTGCAGTAAACTCTTCCTCCCTGTCCTCCTTGGTATTAGTCTGCCTTGAGGAAGTAATGAAGGGTGGTGTCCAGAGTGGAGACAGGAATTTGGACTAAAGCTACACGGGAAAAGAATTAGAAAAAGAATAGATACATGTATATGTACAACTGAATCACTTCGCTGTGCACCTGAAACGAACTCAGCAGTCTTAATCAACTGTGCTACAACATAAAATAAAAATATTTTTAAATGTCCTGGAAAATGTAAGCTCTGGACGTTTTAAAAATTCATGGATGTCTTACTAAGCTGATTTATTGAAGTATTCCGGGAGAGTAAGACCTCGGGGGTGAGGGGGAGCTGCAGGGTTTAAGGGCAGGCCTACATAGGTTGGATGGCATCATTGACTCAATGGACATGAGTTTGAGCAAGCTCCGGGAGATGGTGATGGACAGGGAAGCCTGGCATGCTGCAGTCCATGGGGTCGCAAAGAGTCGGACACAACTGAGCGACTGAACAACAGCAACCATATAGTTTTGTGTAATTATCTTGATGTCCCCCAGAATATTTGACATAGCAGAACTAATCCTGTTACCCTCACTACCTAGACCCACCATATCCCCTTCACCTCTCCTTGGGTGAGTGGACCCTAAAGTGGGATGTGCCGCGAGAGAAGATATACAGATTGTTTCTGTGCCAGGTCAGTTCCAGAACAGTCCAAAATCTTTAAAAATTGTGAGGGCCCATTTGCCAAGCAGAGAGCTTGCAAGCCAAGACCAGATCTGAGTCCTTTCAGGGATGAAGGCAGCGTCCTGGTTTCCTGGGACTGCAGCAGAAGTTCATTCTGTCACCGTTCTGGGGGCCAAGCAGGGAGTCAGCAAGAGCGATTCCTTCTGGAGGGACTCGAAGGAGAGCCTGTTCCCCTCAGGCCTGAGTGGGCAGGGACTAGTGATTCCTCTGAGTATTCAGTGACGGGAGGATCACAGTCATCCCTCGGTGTCCACCGGGGGTTGGTTCCAGGACCCCAAGGACACCCAATCCACAGATGCTCCAATCCCTTACGTAAAATGGGACTCAGTTAGGTTAAGTCACTCAGTTGTGTCCAACTCTGCGACCCCATGGACTGCAGCACACCAGGCTTCCCTGTCCATCATCAACTCCCGGAGCTTAGTCAAACTCATGTCCATCGCGTCAGTGATGCCATCCAACCATCACATCCTCTGTCGTCCCCTTCTTCTCCTGCCTTCAGTTTTTCCCAGCATTAGAGTCTTCAGTTCAGTTCAGTTCAGTCGCTCAGTCGTGTCCGACTCTTAGTGTTGGTATATAACCTATGCACGTCCTCCCGCACACTTTAAATCATCTCTAGATTTCTTATAATACCTAATCCAATGTAAATGCTATGTGAATAATTGTAAACACAATGCAACTGCTATGTAAATATTTATCAGAGTGTGATAAATTCAAGTTCTGCTTTTTGGAACTTTTTGGATTTTTTTTTTTTTAAACAATTTTGATCCACGGATAGTGGATACATTGGTCTGACCACATTTGACTGCTGCTGCCCCTGCTGACAACTTGGGCTATGAGCTTCAGCTCTGGGGAGTCCCTGGGGCCACCAGGACATAGAGTCATTGCAGTCAGAAGGACCCATGAGGTATAGGGGGTTGGGTGGATGTGAAACACCTGCTGGAAACAGAGTTTAGCGGTCGGTGCCACTGTGGAGTGTAGACAGAATGGTCTGAATGTTCTTGTGGTTGCTACCTCAGTGGCTTGTCATCTATTACATTGTGTAAATCTATGTGCTTTTATCTTGTGATAACACTGGGGAGTTTTTTGCAAAACAAAAAAGAAAAGAAAACCCCCAACCCAAACTCTTCCTGCAGCCTTGGGCTTTAGAAAAAAGTGCATGTTGAATGAAAAATTCAGTACTGCGTATGCTTTGTTCAAGAATATTGATGGATGTGAAACTTGTTAACATTTGTCAGATGCTCTTGGAGCTGTAATAATAGCACTGACCACAGGTAAACGCAGAAGACAAAATCTCATGAAAAAGCATCACCATCTATTTAAAAAAATTAGTAACTTTTAAAGACAGTTATGCCTGATGAAAACGATTTCACATGTGTGGTAGTGTTTTTATATCACTCTGAGAAGTTTGGCTTTTCAGTTAGGTAAAATGATTATTCTTCCAAATTAGTTTTGCTTAATTTTGACATCATCTTTTCTGGTGCCCATAGGAAAAGTAAAGGGAAATTTGTGAAATGGGCCCACTAGCTAAAAAATGTCACAAACATTTAAATGATGTAGTTTTATATCAGTTTCTTCCAGAAAAAGTCAGTTAATTTAAATAATGGCTTTATTATTATTTTTTTTAATGCAGTTCATGGACTCAAAGCTTTTGAAAGATCATTCTGTCAAAGATTAAAGCGTCTGATATTATCATAGTTTATCACTTCACTTAAAAATAATTCAACAGTGAAGATGGTGTTGGTACTAAAAATACCAACTTCAGTGGAGCCCAGCATAATGGGAAAAAATAGTGTTATTACTAAATTAAGAAATCTGTGAAGCAGAAATGTATTTGGAATTAGCTGTAGTGCATTCAGAGATCAAAACTTCATCCAAACAAGCTGTGAGAGTCTACCAACAAAGTAGAAGCTACGGTTGACAGACGTTGTAAATATTTTTATTTATACACAGAGAAACCGAACTACAAAATATTGGTGATAGAGCTGATGTAGAATTAAAAAGTGCCTCAGCCTGGCAGTATGTGCTTTTTTTTTTCTTTTCTGCATGTTCTTAGATTTTAGATATGTTGGACCTTTGAAGTGCTGTTTTATACATCAACTCAAGAATAATACAATACAGAATGACTTTCTACTTCATTTTTTTTTAAACAAATGAGTCCTCAAAATGTTGTTTGCCTCTTACTTAAAATAAGTTGGTAATCTTTTATCAAGTATTCAAGGAATGGTGAGCCAAAAGACCAGCTCTGGAAACTTTTAGCAAACTAATTACTGAAAACAAGATTTGTACCTACAAAAACAAAGAAGGAATTGAAGCAATCAAATAATTTAAAATTTGAGAGTTAATACTTGTGCTTTGAGATATCTTCTTTATGGGAAGAATATTTGGCTGGAGCTCTTATATTTAACGGGGCTTCTCTGATAGCTCAGTTGGTAAAGAATCTGCCTACAATGCAGGAGACCCCAGTTCGATTCCTGGGTCAGGAAGATTCCCTGGAGAAGGGATAAGCTACCCACTCCAGTATTCTTGGGCTTCCCCTGTGGCTCAGCTGGTAAAGAATCCACCTGCAATGCAGGAAACCTGGGTTCGATCCTTGGGTTGGGAAGGTCCCCTGGAGAAGGGAAAGGCTACCCACTCCAGTATTCTGGCCTTGGGGTTGAAAAGAGTTGGACATGACTGAGCGACTTTCACTTTCACTTCACTTATACTTAACTGGATGAGTTTATATTCTGTACTGGAATGGAATGAAATTGTGAAAGTCTGTGACTTTGTAGCATCTAAATTTGGCAAAACATTTTAAAAAATCATAAATAGAGATAA
This sequence comes from Bos mutus, assembly GCF_027580195.1. Classification (NCBI taxonomy): domain Eukaryota; kingdom Metazoa; phylum Chordata; class Mammalia; order Artiodactyla; family Bovidae; genus Bos; species Bos mutus. Next base: position 10,236,601 of record NC_091639.1, on the reverse strand, counting down.
GTTACTTGATGAGTTTCATCCCATAAAATATTTGTCACCATTTCCATGAATGACAAAAAGATGACACCTGTGAAAAGTTTGGCACTGAAATAGTAACACATTTCAATTTAAAAAATTAGAATTGGGACTATTTTCCATTTATCAGAATTACTTCTTCACTTACCAGATACCTCAGCACCTGTAGAAAGAATATTTTTCTTAATTGGAAACAGCATGGTCAACTGAGAAGAGTTATTTTGTTACTAACCAGAGTTCTTAGCCTCCACAATCAATTGAAATTGATAAGAGGCAGGACAGGAAATTCAGACAAGGCTTTACTGGGGCCCTTGCTGCAGCCAACAGATGGAGAACAGGAACAAATTCCCTCGTTTGCTTGCTCACTCGCTCACTGAACAGGGGTGACGTGGTTCCTTATACGGCGTGAAGGTAGGGGTGTGTCCAAGGCTCCAGCGCCAAGGGATGGCTTAGGTGGTTTGCCTGCCCCTTTGGTGGTGGTGAGTGCAGGGTGCAGGCCCAGAACCCTGCTTTTGCTTCCGGTTCTTCAGAAGCGGCGGTTGGTCTTTTGGTCTTTTTGTCCATAAGTTGCCCTAACTGCCCATGCCGGCGGCTATTTTTAGTCCCATGTTATTTCTTTGTATTTTATTGTTCAAGGAGAGGTTTTTCCAGGTGCAAGCGCTACAGCAAAGGGACCCAGGTCCCAGGTCCCAGGTCCCAAACCCATCTCGAATCTATGGTCAGTAAGTTTTTTGAGGAAAAGGTTGCTGCGTGGCACGTGGGATCTTAGTTCCCTGACCAGGGATGGAATTCACACCCTTTGCAGTGGAAGCACGGAATCTTAACTGTTGGACTGCCAGGGAAATTCCAACAATTTTAAATATCTCAATATGAAATGCAACTTTGAAAAGATTGCAGGCAATTTTATGAAAAAATAGAAATATAAATGTTAAAAATCCATTGTTTAGAAAAATACCTGTTCCATAGTATTATATATAGATTTGACTCTAGAATTTATTACAAAAAATGTTTATGAATAAGATTATTCTGCTTATGTTATTTTTAACTCTTTAGGTCTAAAAAATTTTAAGTATTTTGCATGAATAGATGCTGTGTTTTTTTTTAATTTTTAGAAATGATTTTATTTTTGAAAATAATTTTTGGCTGAAATTATTTTATGGGCCTACCGTTACGATAAAACCAACTTGGCAATCTATGAATGCATATTTAAACATATATTTTTTAAATACTTAAAGCATATTTTTCTCTCATTCACTTTCAAAATTGTCCCCAGTGTGGATTATAAATTACATAGTTACATAGTAGTTAAAAACAGATGCCTATTTTTAGTGTGTGTGTTTTTTTTTTAATCCTGCTGTCTCATTTATAACTTGCGGCAATGTTCCACAGTCATCTATCCATTTCCGGATTCCTGAACACCGGGAAGAGAAGACTGATTACGACTTCCGTAATTAGGAAGTAGTTTGTGCTTTGGGTATTGGATGGTCTCACCAGGTCCTTCCCCAGTTCACTTTGACTTTTCTCTCCCCAAAGCCATGCCATTCAGTGACTTCTACCTCTCACTCAGCCAGCTCTGGGTTGAGTCAGTAAGCATTTAAAAAGCTGTTTATTTTGTTTTGGTAATTATATTTGCATTCATTGTGTATCTTTAACAAATCATTTTTTTGTTTATTTACGTTACAGTACATAGTTCCTTTCTGCGTAGAAGGAAAATGTAATTCTTTCAGTATCGTAGCATTCTGCACACAAGCATATTCACTAATGAGTTCATTAAGAGTCAAATAATTAGGTAATTGGTGTATTAAATGCCCTATATCATGCAGAAATCCACAGTGAGTTGTTTCATAGGTGATTAGAAATATAGGTAATACAGGGAACACATTGTTACTCTCCCCTTTAATGTAAGAGAATATGGGCTTCTGTTGCCCACAAATTCCCTACCCAGTGGAATTTCAGGTACGGATTAGACTCAGATAACAGGGGCCACCTGTATCTATTGAATGGTTTATTTTTTCCCCAGCTGTACTGAAGCATAATTGACATATTACACTGGGTCAGCTTAAGGTGTCCAGTGTGTTGATTTGATGCCCTTATACACTGCGAATGATCACCACCATAGGTCACACTGAAGGACTGTTTAAGATGCCAGGCACTCTTTCAGCCCTGGGGGCTCAACAGTGAACACACAGTCTTTGTCCTTGTAGAGCTTTGGTAGCGGCGAGAAGGACACAAAAATAAACAAATAATTATAAACTATGGCAGGTGGAGATGCGTGTTAAAGAGAAAAATGAACCAAGCAAGGGGGACAAGACAGATGAGGGAGGTGCTGTTTTATTTAGGCCGAGAAACGGATCAGTGGAGAGACAGAGTGAGGTGGTGAAGCAAGCCATTGGAATATCTAGGGGAAGGGTGGCCGGGCCAGGAGGATGCCTGGGGGCTGGAGGAAGAGGGTCGGGGAGGAGAGGACAGAGGGTGGGTGGAGGAGATCTTGGAGGACCTTAGAGGCCAGAGTAAGGACTTTGGATTTCACCCTGAGTGAGATGGGCAATCACTGAGAGATTTGAGCAGAGGAATGATATAGCTTGGGCTTCCCAGGTGGCGCCAGTGGTAAAGAACCTGCCTGCCAATGCGGGAGATACAAGAGCCGCAGGTTTGATCCTAGGTCCGGAAGATCCCTGGAGGAGGGCACGGCAACCCACTTCACTACTCTTGCCTGGAGAATCCCATGGAGAGAGGAGCCTGGCTGGCTACAGTCCATGGGGTCGCAAAGAGTCGGACACGACTAAATCGACTTAGCATGAAGCACATACGTGATACAGCTTACGTTTGCAAAGGATCATGCTGGCTGTGGTATAGCCAAAAAAAAAAAAAAAGCCCTCATAGTATGTACATGTGTGCACATCTGCTTGTGTGTGTGCATGTATGTGTGTGCACACGATGGGGAATAGAAGGCTAAGAATGGGCAACCAGTGAGAAGACTCTTGCCAAGGTCCAGACAACACATGATGAAGGCTTAGGCTAGTTGCACAGGGAGTGGTAAGAAACAGCAGATATATTTTGAGAGCAAAGCTGAAATGATTTGTGATGAAGTGGAGGCAGGAGAAACTTGAAGCCTTTTGGCCTGTGTATAAGAAAGGAAGGAGTTGCCATCTTGCTGAGCAGGGGGAGGTGGAGAGAGAAGCACGTTTAGCTGGGCTGGGGTCGGGGAGACCAGAGTTCGGTTTCCAAAGTACTAAACTGGAGTAGCCTCTAAGACATCCCAGTGGAAATGGAGTGGTTGATTACTTATCTCCCTAAGCCTGGTTACTTCATCCGAAGACTGGACCTGTTAATAATACCCATCTACTCCACCAGAGGATTACTGGGAGGGTGAAGAATTATGAGGTTTAAAGTACTTTGCCAGAGCTCATAGTAACCACTCAAATGTTACTGTCACGAATATCCTTGATTAATTCACATTTTCTGAGAAAATGAATACAGAAAGGAAATACCACATACTTGAGTGTAACAGAGTCCATCCCTAGAGTCATAGAATGGGAGCCAGAAGTGATCTTTAGTCTCCAATAATTCCAACCCTCCTTTTATGGATGGGAAGACTGACGGATGGCCAGGGACCAGGGAGGCTCGTGGTGAATCTAGAATCTGGGTCCGGAATCCAAGGCCACTGCCCCTGAGGTCTGCAGTCCTCCCATGACAGAGTACTTCCCACGGAACATTTTTCCCCCTAGAGTCTCAATTTTAAACATGTTTGCTAAAAACCCAAGATGGTTAATGCTTAGCCAGGATCCTCAGAGGTTTACTCTTCACAGAGCAGGGAGCAGTCTGGGCCTGGGGGGATGGCACTGTGGGTGAGGTTCACACCACCCCTTCTTCAGAAGTGTGAGATGCGGGAGGAGTGATCAAACCCATCATAAGCTCCAGGGGACCAGGCCTCAGCATCCACCCGTGCATGCGAGGCTCTTTTCTTGGGTGAAAATATCCCAGGGTGGGGTGGGAGATGGCAGGAGGGTTCAGGAGGGAGGGGAATATGAATACCTGTGGCTGATTCGTGTTGATGTATGGCAGAGGCCAACACAGTATTATAAAGCAATTATCCTCCAATATAAAAAAAAATAGAGGAAAAAAGATATCTCAGGATCCAGCTTTGTAAGTCACCTGGGCCTGTCCAGCCAGAGCGACCTGGAGGATCAGAGAGATGTATCTAGAAAAGTCAGTGCTCCCGAGAGGTTTCTTTGCTTCTCATCTCACCATATTTCCTCTTGCCCTCCACCAACTTCCGGGTTAATGCTGCTCAGAAATTACACATGTCTGATCATTTCCATTCATCTTCAGATGGTGATTAATGCATAATTTATTCTTGAGCCCTTTTGAGAGGCTGAAGTTTCTGCAGAAGGTCTTTGTGGCAGGCCTGGAAATGAGAGCATCAGATCCTTTTCCATTAGAGCCTGCTGCAGCTGTGAGTGCTGGAACATGGCGGGTGGGGGTGGGTGAATACTCAGGGCTTTCTAACTCTTCCCAAAGTGGGGACTTTTCACCGCTGAACCAGAGGAACCGACCAACCCCTTGTCCATGGGAAAGCGCTCAGCTGATCATGCTGACGATCTACTCTCCTCCCTCCAGAAACTCTAAGCCCCGCCTTGTAGTTTAGCCCAGCGCATCCTGGGGAACTGGAAGGTGGCAGGCAGCAGGCCCTAGCCAGTGCAGATGGAGTGTGAGAGGCCGGAGGGGCTGGACTCTGCTCAGAGCCCGAAACGCGGCTTCCCTGTCCAGCATCCATTCTCCCCTCTCCCTTGGTGACAAGCACTAATTTTGTTTGTTGCAGGAATGTTGCAAATTCCTAATGAGTCTATGAGATGTAAGATTAAGCCTACTGAATGAAGCTTTGGGAGAACTCTAGCATTTTTGATTAAAAAAAAAAAGCACAGGGTCTGGAGTAGGAATTTTGATCATGAAAATGAGAGTCCCAGATCAAGGATGGCAAAGCAAAGGGACACAGGAGCGTGGGACTTGGCCATCACTGAGGGTGATGTCCCAGGTCCCCACTCAGATCTCTTGTCGGGTGAGAAGACATCACCCTCTTGTACCTTCTTTGCCGCGTGCTGGATGTTATGCCTGATCATTCAGGGATGTTCTGCCCTCTTCCTCCTCCTGAGTCCTTTCACTGGGCAAACAGCTCTTGAAATTTCACATTGTTTCTGACCCAAACCCTCCACTGGGCAATACCCAAATGGTTATTTCTTTCCTTTTCTTGTCTTTCCTCCCCCTCCCCCGCCAATGACCTAATCAGTGATTATCATTGTGGATATCTGAGAATGGATACAAATGAAGGAGAGAGGAGTAGAGGGCTACAGGAGTGGGAGAAAAAGGCCCCAGAGAACGGAAATCATCAAAAACAAAGCCTGGAGATACAGCTTAAAGAGCTTCATCATTATTAATTTAGGAAGCTTAAAGAGGGTTGGAGACAAGAAAAGGGCAGTTAAAAAAAAAAAATCCCAGTGATGAGCCTGCCAGGCAGGAGAAGATGGTCCAGTCCTCTGAGAGCCAGGCGGATCCCAGGCCTCTCATTTCCTGTGTTCCTCCACTGGGTCGGGGCGTGGGGGCAGTGCATGGTGCTGGCCGCAGGCCCCAGGGGGCAGACGGCGCAGAGCAGCCCTACAGAGGCTGCCCCACCCGCTGTGGGCTGTCGGCTGGGCTTGAGCAGGCTCAGCCGTTCTGGGTAGTCTCGTGGAGCATGTCTGATGGAATATGAAAACTATTTAATCATGGGTCTGGCCTGGACATTGACCAGTCAGAATGGAAATCGCCTACCATGCTAAATCCGGGTGCAGGCAGGCGCCCTCTGCATTAAACCTGGCCCGTTTCATGAAGATGCTGGGTTGTTGGGGGTAGACCACAGGTTTTAGGAGAGGAGGGGCACAGCTTGAGGCAGTGGCTGGGAGATGGCTTGGGGAGGGATTTTCTTGGTCAACCAATATGCAGCATCTCAACACCTTAGCAGCGAGTCCAGTTGCCCTGGTGTGTGCTGGCTGAATTCCCGCCTTGGAGCATCATCCCTGTAATCTGTGCTTCTGTGAGGACTGAACCACATTTGAGCCACGACATAGCACAGGATCTCTTTGGTGGAATCCCTCACTGGCTCTGCTGGAGAAAGTTAATTAGGCAGCGTAGGTGATGATTTCCAAGAGCCCGAGGGTCAAGCAATACCAAGGCTAGTTACCCTTGACCTTTCTGACTTTTCCAAATGTGTTTTTCCCTATGGGGTGGGCGGTGGGGCGCTCTGCCTTCCCTCCAATACAGCCTCCTTTGGTCTCCTTCCCTCTTGGAGCTCTTATTCCCGGCCGGGGAACTTTAATCAAAAGCAAGGAGAAGGCAGCTCATGGGTCGTCATTAGGATGATCGGATGTGAAATGACCACTGGATTGTTTTCATTTCTCCCAGACAGCAGCCTGGTGTTCCGCGCTGTCAGCTCATTAGAGGATGTCACTGAGAAATGCAAAATAGCCCCGTTCCAGCACCATCGGCCCCTTTCTAATTCCCTCAGCACAGGACAAGAGAGCTGGAGCACGCTGAGCTGAGCTCATCACCTGGGCAGTGGAGTTGTTACTGGGCTCACTCAGAGGTGGCTGCAGGGCTTTCAGGCACTTTTTTTTTTTTTTTTTTGTACACAGCAGGTATATTTCCACAATATATATGTCTGTGACATATCTCTCTACCTCTCCTTCTACATCATTTGCCTGCCTTGTTCCCGAAAGGATTTATGGCCAGTTTCAACCTGACAGATTGTTGTTTAGTCACCAAGTCATGTCCCATGTCTCTTTTGTGACCCATGGACTGTAGCCCACCAGGCTCCTCTGTCCATGGGATTTCCCAGGCAAGAGTACAGGAGTGGGTTGCCATTCCCTCCTCCAGGGGATCTTCCTGACCCAGAGATTGAACCTGCATCTCCTGCATTGGCAGGCAGATTCTTTATCACTGTGCCACCTGGGAAGCCCTTCAACCTGACATTCTTCAGCTTAAACCTGAGCTAGGCAGCTCTTTAGAAAAGAGAAAATAGGAGATAACAATTCTCTTGGTAAAACAATTCTTGACTTTAAACAAATGATATACTTTCTGACTTTTCAATATAATTTAACCTACCTAAATTTATGATAAAATAAGAAGCCCTTTATTACAGCAGAGCGCATTCTGTGCGGCCTCACAGTGCTTCTCATTCTTTCTCCTAAAACACCTTGATGCCCAAGGACCCCAGGGTCTAAAGGTAGTTCAGCAGGATTTACAGTGAGTAGAAGTTTCTTCAAGGTCACACAGTCTAAGTGTGAGTGATACTCTAGCATCCTGTTCCATAGCCTGTCTGTTTAATAGGAAGTTTGTACCTGGCTTGTGATATTGCAGAGGTTCCGCTCATCCGCCCAGACTTCTGGCAGGGCTGACACTCCTCCCCAAGATCTGCCAGGCTTGCCTGGCACCTCTGCCTGTGAGGCTTGTTTTTCCATCTGCAGCCCAGGAGAAGGGGAGTGGGAAAGTCTTAGCCTCGGAGAGACCAGTGGCCTGGAGTTCAGACCAACTCTGGCATTTCTAGGCCTTCTTGGCTGCCAGAATCCAGACTCTTTTATCCTCAATATTGGATTCTCAGGACAGTCTGTTCCACTTCTGGGCCTGATGACTGAAAGAGAGGATCTGGAAGTGCACGTGGCTGTTGCCAGCTTTCAAAAGTTTCTAATGGCTTTAGGTTTGAGTTGGGGTGAAACCTCTTTCTCGTGTACAGTTGACTCTTGGACAAGGTGAGTTTGAACTATGTGGGTCACTGATCCATGAATTTGTGTCACTAAATACCCATTTCAGTACTGCATGATCTGGGGGGAGGTTGAATCTGTGCGTGTGGAACCACGCATACTGAAGGCTGATTGAAGAGTTAGACTTGGATTTCCAGCTGTGCAGAGGATTGGTGTTCAAGGGTCAACTGTAGAAATGTTTCTATGTGTAAAACAGGTCGGAGAGAAATAAAATATTACAAGGGCTATTTATGTCTTAACACGCATAATTAGATAGTGATTGCTAAATACCATTGTAAGGAAGCGGGGCTCCTAGAAGTGGCTGATTTCAGTCCAGTGGAGTAAATATACAAGATGACCCTAGAGGATCTTGTCATCCTGAAATGTAAGCAAACTTTTCAAGACTACAGAGGTGTGTCAAAAAGACTCAGAAGCCCACCTGAATAAGCTCCACATATCCAAAGATGGGACAATGTAGGCATCAGAAAAGATAATCACTCAAGTGGTTGGAACCCACTCAGTTCCTTTATACTTCAAGTTATACACAATTCTTATAAGGAAAAAATCTTACTGGTCAGCTTTGGACAAGTCTAGGAAATGACCTTATTATTTTGAAAACTGGTAAATGAAAGAAATAAACATTAGCTTACATTTACTCTATGAATCCTATCTCAGGGAAACCAAATAGTTAATTAGGAAGTTTTTCTTTATCCCAGTATTAGTGCTAATAAATAAAAAATGAATGATGAAATTAAAAATGTAACATTTTGCAGCCCCCCATGAATAAATGGATCCAGGCCAGGGTGTCTCAACTTTGGACTATTGACATTTGGGGCCAGAAGATTCTCTGTGGTGGGGGACTGTGCGTTGTCAATCCCTGACATGCACCCACTAGGTTCCAGGGGCATCTCTTCCCCGACCTGGGATTGCCAAAGACGTCACAGGACATCGTCAGGTGTTCCCAGGGAGGACAAAATGCCCCTCGGCTGAGAAACAGCGCTGTAGGCAGGAACAACCCGTGGCTGTGATGACATCACAAAAAGAGTGATAACCAGACTTCATGCGTCTCCTGGTGGAAGCACACGCCACCACCTTGGAAATTCTTACCAAAGCAGAACAAAAACAAACTGGTCTGAACTCAGTCTCTATTCTATTGGGTTGACCAAGAAATTCATTCTGGTTTTTTCTAGAAGATGTTATGGAAACCCAATAATTTCCATAGACATCTCTCTCTCTCTCTCTCTCTCACACACACACACACACACACACACTAACCAGCATTACACGAATGCGATCAGCAAAATCTGGACTGTGTCAAACGCTAAGGGCACATGACATACTTTATTCAGCAAAAAATTGTAAGGAACAAGCAGTGACACATGAGGAACCTAGAGATCGAGAGAGTTACAATAAGAGGCATTTCAACCAATTACTTTGTCGAGCTCACATTTATATCCCATTTTAAACAAACTTAAAAACTATAAGATTCTTGAGAAAATTTAATGACATTGAGGAATTATCGTTCATATTAATTTTTAGGTGTGGTAATGGTGTTGTGAATATGTTTTTAAAAGTCCCTCTCTTTTAGTGATATGTACTGAATAATTATGGATGAAATAGTAGGAAGCCTGGGATTTGCTTTACAATAATCCAAACAAGATGTATACATGAAATAAAATTTAGCATATATTGATAACTTTTTTTTTTGATAACTGTTGATGATAGTTAATGTTCATCGTGCTTTTCATATGTTTGACTATCTTCATAATAAAGGTTTTAAAAATTTTTTTTTAATGCACGAGCCCTCAGGGGAAGTTCCAACAGGAAGAGAAGGTGACATTCAGTCTATCCCATCTCCGGGTGCCTCCCAGGATCTGATGCTAATACACAGAGGTCAGGCAGCCAGAGCTCCATTTCCTGCCCTGGAGCCCGTGTCTGCATGGTGCTCAGGAGTGAATGGAGATGAATAGAAGGGTCAGGCCCATCCTCGTGTTAATTAGCCAGTAATTGCTCTAAGTAGTAGATTAACTGATTCACAATTTTCCTAAACGTATTGGCCCTCCAGTTAATGAAGAGCCTAATGCAGTGCTTTTGGGCATATATCATTCCTTTGCAGGACTGGCATGTCCTTATCTCCAAACTACTGAGCTTGGCTTGAGAGGGCATGACAGCTGCTCCAATTTTGGGCTTGAAGAAACTGGCATGGCAGAGAGTAGAGAGACCTGGGGATACCGGCTAGAAAGGATAAGAATGTCCAGGTGAATTAATAATGGATATGCACTTCCTGTAAGCCTGCAGGCGCAGGGAGACTTGTTGGGTCTCTGCTAAGATGATGGTTTTGGAAAGTTAACTCTGTTACATCCCCTGTCTCCCCTGGCCCATCCTCCTTCTTCCTTTGCCAGCCCCGGCCCACCCCCACCGCCCCCAGCCCCTCTGCCCCTACTCAAAAGCGGCCAGGCCATCTGATGCTCCCGGCCCTGGGGGAAGGATGTGGGAGAGTGGAGAGCAAATGGCCTGCCTGCTTTTGCTGTCTCACACCAGTTCAAAGGACTACACCCTTAGGGAGAAATGTCAGGAGAGGAGGCAGGCTCCCTGAGCCCATCATTACCCCCAAATCTAGCCAGGGTTTTCCCTGAGGGTAAGACAGAAGTAAAGACAGTGGGTAAGTGATGATCAGATGGAGAGGCACTCAGCCTCCTACCTCCAGGGCTGGCCGCAGAGTGAGGCCAGGCCGCTGGCCTCAGCAGAGTCCAGAGACTTCCACGGCCCTGAGTGGCACAGGCTGGACCAGGCTGACGTCCTTGCCCTTCCCTTGTCTGTGCAGAAAAAACTGGGAGGCACCTGATGGACAGTGGTGAAGACTCTTGGTGGACCTGTGGCAAGTGGCTGTCTCCCGCACCTACATCCAGACTGGTGCCAGCCTCTCTGACTAGATCTTGTGTTGTGCTGTACTGAGTTGCTTCCAACTCTTTGCGACCCCAAGGACTGTAGCCCGCTAGGCTCCTCTGTCCATGAATTCTCCAGGCAAAAATACTGGAGTGGGGTGCCGTTTCCTTCTCCAGTGCCTCTTCCTGACCCTGGGTCTCCTGCGTGACAGGCAGATTCTTTACCACTAAGCCACCTGGACTCCATGTAAAATGCTCTGCCCTCATGAATGAGATTAGTGCCTTTAGAAAAGGGACCCCAGAGAGCTCCCTCCCCTCTTCTGCCCTGTGAGGTTATAGTGAGAAGATGGACATCTGTGAACCAGGAAGGAGGTTTTCACCAGGCACCTAATCTGCTGGCATCTTGACCTTGGACTTCTTGGTTTCCACAAATTTCTGTTGGTTTTAAGTCACCTGTATGGTATTTCATTATAGCTGCCCGAATGAACTCAGACGGAAACTCTAGGGTCTGTTCTCTCTTTTCCAGCTGATAGCCTATTGGTCGTCAACTTTTCCAGATACTATTGCAGAAGTGTCACGGGCCTTGCTCCTTGTCTCTACTATCGTTGTCAAAGCCTCGGCTCAGATCGTCCTCAAATCTTAGTAGGGCTGCTTCAGAGTCTGTTAGCTGGTATGCTCGACACTCATCTCTCTCGACTTCAGTCTACCGCTGACACACTGCTCCTGAGAGCAGGGCTGGTCACCTCGCTGTGTTGCTTGATGGTCGCTCATGCCCCCATCATGTCTGTGGCTCCCCTTTCTTTGGCGTTCACAGCCCTTCCTGTTGTCCTTCCTTCAGGCTGTTTCTCGCTCTCCTCAGTGACCCTGGGCACGCGGGCTTTCTCTCAGGGTCTGTTCACTGCTCCTCAACCTTCCTTTGGTTTGGTTCCCTGGAATGCACACGTATACCCGTCTATCTGGGCAGCTCCTACTGATTTGTGTGGGTCGAGCCTCCTTGCTGCCTCCTGCCTGAGAACTCCCTCCTTGTTATTCCCTACGCCCAGGCGCAAGGCTGGTGCCTCCACTTCACGCTTGTGAGAATTTGTCCACACTTGGCATTCCAGTTGGCGCAGTGGTAAAGAATCTGCCTGCCAGTGCAAGAGACACAGTCCCCGGGATGGGAAGATCCCCTGGAGAAGGGATGGCTACCCACTCCAGTATTCTTGCCTGGGAAATCCCATGGGCAGAAGAGCCTGGCGGGCTACAGTCCATGGGCTCTCAAAGAGTCGGACACACCTGACCTACTGAGTACGAGCATTCTTATGTCACTTACCACACTTTCTCTTTTCTCTTCGATTGTAAACTCAAGGGCATGCCCACGATCCATTTTAGAAAATCTCCAGTAGCTAACCCACAGAAGTTGCTACGTGAATGACGTCTTATCCGCACGGAACGCATCGGTCTGTGCTCACCTTGAGCGAGCTCCTTCACCGTATCATGGTGTGTAGACTAAAGGAGCCTTTGATTCCTGCTTGAAGGACCAGAGGTGGAAGAGCTGCACTCTCAATTCAGGTGTCCAGCCCAGCAGCGAGGCTACCTGAGTGAGACAGTGGAAGAAACTTTTACTGGTATGAAAAGACTCAGTGGAGTCAAATCTGCTGCGCATCTGATACTCAGTTGCAAACAAGCCTGCTCTGTGTGAAAACAGAGATCGACAAAGCAGATGTATTAGTGTATAGTTAGTCGCTTTGAGATTAATCACTTTCCCATCCGTCCTCTTCTGTCTCCAGGGCCACAGCCTGGAAGACAACAGAGGCAGCAGTCCCACCAACCCGGGAGATCTTTCTCCTAACATCTCACGGATCTGACTACTTTTCTCCACCTCCCCTGCGGACACACCGCTCAGGCCACTTTCGTCTTGGTTGCACATTGTTGCAGTCTCTCCGGCTAACTTCAGGCCTCCCAGTAGACAGCACTTCCTTTCAACAGTTCTCTCCTCTCCAAGACTGGGTTAAGTGCCTCACTTGTATGTTCTTCTACATTATACTGCAGCTATCCTAACTCTTGTTTCCCGCATCAAACTTTTCTGTTTGCACATTATTCTCATTGTCCACATATAAGACGTAGGTGGTTACATTGTTATTGCACAGAGGAACTACAAAGGTAGGGGTCAAAATATTTTAAAAACGTATGTTTTTAAGTCGTATTTACTCATTTTTACATTTTGGTATGAAAACACCAGCTTATTTAGTGAATTGAACTTAATTGGCTTAGGAAATAGATCTTTTCTTTCTATCTTTACCTTTGACTTTTCAGCACAGATTAAGATTTGCCTAACCTAACGTGTAGGCTTCCCTGGTGGCTCAGTGGCAAAGAATTTGCCTGCCAATGCAGGAAACGAGGGTTCAGTCCCTGGGTCAGGAAGATCCCCTGGAGAAAGAAGTGGTAATGCACTCCAGCATTCTTGCCTGGAGAATCCCTTGAATAGAGGAGCCTGGTGGGCTACAGTTCATGGGGTCACAGAGTTGGATATGACTTAGCAACTGAACAACAGCTTAACATATATTGAGAGTCATGTCTCAGGCATGGGGATAGGGGTGTGTGTGTGTGTCTGTACTTTTTCTGTCTTTCTCACAGGTTTTCATCAGTTAGGTGGGGATAATAATTGGGTCTGTTAGCAAATAGAGCTGTAAAGAGTGGATTTCCAGTTTGAAAGAGTCTGCTTCCCTTAGCACCTGGTTTTTCACTAGAAAGGTATCCATTCCCTGGAAAGACTAAGTCAGGTATTGCCAATGGTTTTGAAGTCTCCTAATCAATACAGTTATCCATCCATCCACTCATGAGGGCATCAAAATGCTCAGAAGAAAACTTCGAGTTTTACATTGTTAAAGAAATAAGGTCAAATGTTATATTTTTAAACCCTTTACAAGTCACTCTCAGCAGCAAACCTCTTCCTTTCTATCCCTGTGATGATTTCCAGCAACTTGTTTCTGCTTTCAAATTGAATGGGAGGAATTTTTATGAGATGAAGTAGCTTCCTGAAATTAAAAGTAAATTTGAAAGAAAAGACTTCATGAGAAATGGCACTGGAGACAAAACAGGGTTTCTGAAAAAGTGGTCTTTTAGCATAGGAAAGTAAAAATCAAGCTTTAACTCTCTCCTCTCATTAACCATGGCTAACATTTCCTGGATGTTTGGAGTTATTGGTCTAAGATCTGTGCAATCAAGCTTTCCAATCTCTGCTTGCCTGGAAGCAGCTTCAAAGACAGGATATCTGGAAGAGGACTCCGTGGCTCCAGGAAACTGAATCGTGGAACTGAGTATCGGTGACAGCTCTTGTGAGCTACTGAGGCTTTGCAGAGGGAAGGAGAAAATGTCTTTCCTTCTTCCTTCATCAAACCATGTGAAACAAACTGGAACAAGATGTTGTCTGTTCCGATGATGTGGGTGAGAAGAACTTGTCACAGAAGATGTGAATTGAGTAAAATCTGAGAAGACTGCTCAGGGGCAGAGAAAGAGGAGAAAGGAGCTGGAGGAGCATCAGCAAGGGAGGGAAGAGCCTGCGTGGAGGGGTGAGGCAGGGCGGTGAGACCAGCAGGTGTGTGGACGGAGATGCGGAAGACCGAGCCAGGAGTCAGACAGGCGCCCTGATTCCTTTGACCTCAGGAGAGCCTGACACACAGAACAGCGTTCCCTATGGTGATTAGATGCTAGAAGACCACAAAGAAATTGGAGCTGGAGCCATGTTGAGTTCATTCCCTTCTTTTCAGCAGGCTTACTTGGTTGGGGTCAGAGCATACAGAGTGTGGACCTGAGAGATGCTGGGAGGTGCTGACCCCATGGTGCACTGAGGAGAAGCAAAGACATCTTTGTAGGAGTCAGTGTTGAGCTGGGTACCCCTACATTTCATATATTGAAGGCCTAACCCCTAGGATTTCAGCATGTGACCTTATTTGGAGGTATGTCTTTACAGAGGTAATCAAGTTAGAGTAAAAGCATGAGGGTGGGTCCAGATCCAGAAGGACTGGTGTCTATGTGAGAAGGGGGCATTTGGATATGGGGACACGCACCCAGGGAGAATGCAGTGTGAACACAAAGATGGCCGTGTGCAAACCGAAGATGGAAGCATGAAACTCGTGCAGGTCTGCCAGCACCTGGACGCAGGACTTTCAGACCCCAGAGCTGTTTCTGTCGTTCAGGCCTCCCCATTGGTAGCACTTTGTTGCAGCAGCCACAGCAAACCAATGGACTAGCCAGCGCTAGTAGCCTCTTCTTTCCTTCAGGGGAGCGTAGAGAAAAGAAGGATTCTTGAGACTCTGCGAAGCAATGTGGTTTTCTTCTGTTTAAGACCTGGAAACCCCAATGGCATTTATATCAATGAAACAACTGGCCCCTATATCAGCTGATTCAGTGATTTCTGCCATTTTAACAGTGTTTGTTGGCCCATAATAATTAAGCATTTAATGCAAGATCTGTTATAAACTGACTAAATAATCCAGCAGACACGTGTCCGTTCTGTGCCTGTTTGCAGGAAAATCACCAGTGAGCTAGGCTGAGAGACTCTGAGTGAGAGCTGTTGAGTCTTCCCTGAGGCTCCTGTCCATTCTATGGTTGGTCTCCCTGTGTCTCTAGCCATCGTCACTGCTAATTATGAGGTTGGAGAAGGATATGAAGTGTGGCGCCAAAAAGGTTGCCCAAGGTGATCTCTCTCTCTATGGGGCTGAACGACACCTCTTCGTTGGATTCCCTTCCATCTGAAGAGAACAAACTACTAGGGTGAGAACAAGCATTCCTGTTTCCTTCATTGTTACTGTGATTCCTTAAAAGTGTTGCTTTTCTTTCTTTCCTTATCCTGTCCTCCTAAAAAACATGTAGAAAGCATGAATGCAGATTAGGATACAATTATCCTAATAGTGAATCGGTTCACTGGATGTGCCTAAATGACACTCACCCTAGGAATGACCTGGCAACAGCATAATAAACTATTTGTAGGAGAAATGTTAGAGATGGGAGGAGAGTGAGCCAGCACACGGGTTAGAGAAGACCCACAAACGTGGCCGGTGCACACTGAATTTGGATGAGCCCCATACCCTCTTCGGCTGACACATTCATCAAAGCCCTCACCCCTTTTTGTGGCTGCTTCTCTAAGGATGTATCTTACACTCAACATTTTCTCTAGGTCTCAGGTGCAATGCTGCGTTTCCTATCTCTGCAACTCAATCAGGTCCTGCAGTGTTTAAAATTCCGATAGGACTATTGAAACAGTCAATCAAAGTAATAAAAAAGGGAGAAAGTGTTAGATGGGAGCCAAAGGTAGAGAGACATGCCTACAGGAATGAGCTCTGGAGAAGTAGGTGGTTTTGCATCCTGTCGTGTCCCTCAGATATTCACTTTCAATGGTCTTCCCAAATTGTTTACACAAAAGACCTTCCCACCCTTCAGCGAGAGGTCCCTGAACCCAGATCCTTGATTTTCTAGCTTCGTGACTTAGGCAAGTTATTTTCAACCTCTTTTTTTCCTTTTGAACTTTTTATCTTGTATTGGGGTTTAGCTGATTAACAATGTTGTGAGGGTTTCAGGTGAACAGTGAAGAGACTCAGCCATACATATACATGTATCCATTCTCCCCCAACTCCCCTCCCATCCAGGCTGCCACATAACATTGGGCAGAGTTCCATGTGCTATACAGGAGGTCCTTGTTGGTTATCCATTTTATTTATTTATTTTTTTTCTTTTTTTCTTTTTAAATGCTAGAAATGACATTTATTAGTTTAATTTTTATCATTTAACAGCCTCTTACAGTGACCTCCTGAGTCTCAGTGTTCTTAGTCTTCAATCTTAACCTTCAACTTTAACCTCAACCTTGAAGCAGACAAAACCCATCCACCGCAAAGTGAAAAAATAAACTGTGGCAGATTCACTTAAGGGGGTATTCTGAAGCTATGGAAAATCTGAGCAAACTCCGAGAGATAGTGAAGGACAGAGGAGCCTGGCATGCTGCAGTCCATGTGCTGGTCAAGAGTCAGACACGACTTTGCAACTGAACAACAATGGACATGAGAAATCTACAACCACACACAATGCACAATACAGCTACACGAAACAATAAGGATGAATCTCACAAACAGAATGTTGAAGGTAAGAAGTCAGAAAGAAAAGGCTATGGCACCACTTAGATAAAGTTCAAAGCTTGATGAAACTCATTTATGCTATTCAGGGTTGGGCTGGTGGTTACACTCGAGGGGGTGTGACCGGACAGGAGCAGGACAGGGCTGGACATGTCTTGTCTCTTGTTCTGGGTGCTGATTACTTGGGTGTGTTCATTTTGTGAAATGTACTGAGTTCTATGCTTTAAAATGCATGTAATTTTCTATATATATTATACTTTAATAAAAAGTTAACTTAAAAGGACAGATTATAATAGTACCTAGCTCATAGAGAGAAGAAGGTTAAATGAAGTAACAAATGAAAAATACCAAGCCATAGTAAGGGCTTAATGTGCATGCGTGCTAAGTTGCTTCAGTTGTGTCCAGCTCTTTGTGACCTCATGGACTGCAGCCTGCCAGTCTCCTCGGTCCCTGGGATTCATCAGACAAGAATACTGGAGTGGGTTGCCATTTCCCATTCCAGGGGATCTTCCTGACCTAGGAATCAGACCCACATCTCTTATGTTTCCTGCATTGGCAGGTGGGTTCTTTACCACTAGCGCCACCTGGGAATGTTAGTAGTTGGTTATTGTTATTATTCTTGTTTTCCTGATGAAGGGGTTGGTGACAAAGTTAGTTCCTTTGTCATACCTGGGTATGCAGTGACACTCGAGGGTTTTTAAATAGGAAGGCATATAAAGTGCTCAGTTCTTCATCAGAGGCAAGCCCTTTTACATCATGTCTCATCCAGAATTGCACATCCCAGGGGATGAAAAGATAAAAGAGGAAAGTCAGCCCAAGTACTCTGACTCGGGATATGATTCGCCAACTATTTTTTTTAACGTTGATTAAAAACACAATACAAAACAAAAACCTACCCTGTGTCCTCCTGAGTGTGCAAAATAACTTGGCAGAAAGAAGAGGCGGGTTTCTGCTGTTCTTAAACTGGTTACTTCCTCTCATTTCCTCCTGGGATAAAAATAGCAGTTTAATCTATTGACACATAAAAGCCTTTCAAAGTACCAACCCCATTTGGAGCTGTTACCCTTCATTGTTGATTTTCTGTAATACAGATGTTTTTGGCATAATGTATGTTCCACAATGTCCTCTGTCAGCTCAGTAAAGAAGACAAACTGCGGCCTGATCTTGAAAACAGGGCCTCTCCAGAAGCCAGCTGACATAAGCTCAATTGGGCTTCACCCCACATAAAGATTTTAATAAACAAACCTCGCTGGTCAGCATCTTACTTCGGCATATTGAAACATATCACATGCTTTCTGCTCCTCTTCATAGTATGCAGCTTTTGCACAAAACAGGTCCTGAGTTAACAGAAGGCAATGAGTCTGAACAGGGGTGGGGAGGGGAGGAAAATGCCTCTTCTCTACAGGCCATGAGAGAGCCACGGTATGAGAGCATTAGATGATGGGCCTGCAGTGTGACCCCAAGTTCAAGTCTGATGGCGAAGAACTGCAACTTCTGCAGCCAAGTCAGCACCGAGAACCGTGTGGGCATGCATGGATCTCTTCCTGCCCTGCAAGGTCTCCCCATGTGCGTCTCTCCCTGGACCCCCCTCTCCTCATTCCTATCCACGCTGCCTGGAAGACTCTTCTGCCTTTTTGGCTTTTCCTGGATCCACCAAGCCAGTTCCTCTGGCTGGTGAGTCAGGCTCCTTGTATTCCAGTCCTGGCTCAGCACTTCAGACCTCTGTGACTTCAAACATCTCGCTTAACCTTTCTTAGCCTCGGATGTCTCATCTGTAAAATGAGGATCATAGTGGACCTAACTCATAGGGCTTTTATGAGGGTTGAATGTGATTGTGGATGCAAAGCTCTTAGAACAGAGCGTGGCCAGCACATGGCATGTGCTCAGTAAGCGATGGGTGTTATTCAGTTCCGTTCCAACCCCGTCTCCACCCACATTTACACAGTCTCTTCTCACACACAAATTAGAGTGGAAAGCCCATCATCCAGAGAGGCTGCAGGCATAACCTCATTTTTTTTCATGCTGCTTTATTATGCTTCATAGGTATTTCGGTTTTTACATATTGAAGATTTGTGGCAACTCTGCATTGTCAGATGATGGTTAATATTTTTTAGCAATAAATTATTTTAAAGTTAAGGTAGGTACACTGGGTTTGTTTTTTTTTAAAGATGTAAGGTGATTGTACACTTCGACTCCAGTATAGTGTAAACATAACTTTTATATGTATCAGGAAACCAAAAAGTTTGTGTTTGCTTTACTGTGGTAGTCTGGAACCAAAGCCACAATATCTCCTAAGATGTGCCTGTAGTTAATTGGATTCAGGGAGTTTTAAAACAGGAACATTAATTCTTAAATCAAAAGCAGAGTTGAGGAGCTAGTGATTTTCTCAACTTTGGCCGCACTATTTGAAACTTTGGGCCAAACGATCACTGTGGTGGGGACCTGTCCTGTGCAGCACGCTGAGCGGCTTCCTGAGCTCCGCTCGCTACCTACCAGTAGAGCTACATCCCCACCCTCCCCCAAGACAGTCAAAAATATCTCCAGGCTCTGTCAAGTGTCTCTTTGTGGGCAAGAGTCTCTTTCCTGGTCGAGAATCACTGGCTAGATCAAGATTCCAGTTGTGAGCTATAGCAGCAAGGCATAATGAAGGAACTGGGCAAAGAAGACGAAGAATTGAATTAGCCTAAAACAAATGCCTTCCTTCTATTTCCCGTAGAGCTTCTTAGAATTTCCACCAAGAGGAGTGGAAGTCAGATTCAAGGCTCTCGCTACTGACCTATGGAGAAGGCAATGGCACCCCACTCCAGCACTCTTGCCTGGAAAATCCCATGGATGGAGGAGCCTGGTAGGCTGCAGTCCATGGGGTCGCTAAGAGTCAGACACAACTGAGTGACTTCACTTTCACTTTTCACTTTCATGCATTGGAGAAGGAAATGGCAACCCACTCCAGTGTTCTTGCCCGGAGAATCCCAGGGACGGAGGAGCCTGGTGGGCTGCTGTCTATGGGGTCGCACAGAGTCAGACAAGCAACTTAACAGCTTCTGACCTATGTTGGCCCCCAGGCATTTTTTCCTATCTTTATCAGCAATGCCTTCCTGAAAACTTCCGTCCTACAGGGACGTGTGAAAGTCGAACAAAAGAAGAGGAAGGGATTCCATTCCCAAGAGGCTGTGAAAAGGATCAAGCCTCTAGTCATCCCTCTGCTTCAGATCCACTCTTTGAAGACATGTTTACAGCATTTCATAAAAGCTCCTTCATTTTGTTATTTTTCTTCCCCAGTTTAAATCTAGCGAGTGTTTAGTCACATTGGACTGCCCCATTTCCAGCTTCTTCTTGATCGTGTTAAATTTACGAGAATGACGCTTAAGTGCTTTCATTTTTCCATTTCCCCACTTATTTTTATAAAACCATAGGGGCAAAATGCAATAAAAATTTCAAATAATTGCAGAAACATTGCTGTGCAGATAAAAATGGCAACACTTGCCAAAACTCAACTTTTGGCTGACAGCACTGCCGTGCAGTAAGCTCGAAATGTTCATTTTTCCGCTGATTTATAAAGATCTGAATTTGGCATGCAAAAACTGGTGGAGAGGTGTCAGTGTAAAATATGTGAATGGATGGGGTAGAGCATTTCGGTTTATAAAAGTTGAAAACTACTAGTAATAACGACAAGGTGAAATATGGGCACTACGTCACAGTGTATATTTTATATTCTTAATTAGATCGTAAGTGCTTCAAGGGGGAGAAAGGACTTTCAGAAAAACTCTGCAGAACCCTCTTTCGTATGCATTCAAAAACCACTTATTAAATTCTAATTTAATGAGTAATGGGAGGAATAGAATTAATAGTTTCTTTAAAATAAGGATGCAATGCTTAAGGACTTCTTAAATTTTTAGATCCAAAAGTACTTTGTGCCTGGTTAGGGGATGTTGTATGTGTTGTATATAGATAAAAGTATATGACTTCCCTGGTGGCTCAGACGGTAAAGAATCTGCCTGCAGTGCGGGAGACCAGGGTTCTATCCCTGGGTCGGGAAGATACCCTGGAGAAGAGAATGTCAACCCACTCCAGTATTCTTGCCTGGAGAATTCCATGGACAGAGGAGCCTGGTGGGCTACCGTCCACGGACTCTCAAAGAGTTGGACGTGACTGAGAGACTTTCACTTTCACTTTTTCTCACGTATAGATATCTATAAATAGATCAATCAATCGATCTATCTCTACATGGATCCATTGTGAAATGTAAATTTTTATTCACTAATTTTATTTGTTGGTGCTCATTTCCATGTTAATCAAGTTTCTCCTGGAAATTAATATCAGAAATCAGCTTGAACTGGTTTAAGCCAAAAAGAAATTATAGGGAGGAGGTTGAACATTGCACAGAATCCAGGGGCTGAGAGGTTCCTTGAGAGAATATCATGAGGTCTCGGGGAGCCAGGAGAAACCCAGAGAGGCCCCTCTTTGTATCTCTTATCTTTGTTCTCGGGCATCTGTCTCATTTACCCCTCTTCAGACTGACTTTCTCCATTTGTAAAAATGCAGGAAGATGATTTTCTTGTAGCTGTTGAATTTATTACTCCTCTAGCACCCAATCAGCCTAGTTAGCCTGGCCACCTTCATCTCAGTTTCAAATTGCCAGGAAAGATAGTGTGATTGGTCACGGCTGGAGTCAAGGTCCATCCCTGGACCAGTGACTTATAACTAGTCTAAAGGTGGGTGGAAAGGAGTCATGTGATTCAGACATGTCTTGGAGCTCAAGTCTCTGGTGGTGGGCTGTGATTTTCAGAGAAAGAAGATGAAATTCCGGAGGACAGACAGACTCAAAGATGTATCACATGTATATATATAAAGTATTGTAGTGAAAATCTTAGGCACATGTCTAACAATGTTTTCTGGTTCACTTGTCTTTTTCTTGCTACAACACATTAGTAAATTTGAAGTGTATTTGTTGACTAATTGATCAGTCTGAGAGCTATAATCAACTGTAAAGTGAAAGAAATTTGTGAAATTTCAAATTTGTGAGTTTGGTAATCGTATGACTTTGCCTTCTGGATCATAAGAATGTCATTTGTCCATGAAAATGAAGTACGGTGTGTGAGTTTCCTTGGGGTGCTATAACAAATCACCACAGTCTTGGGTGGCCTTCAACAACAGAAATGTGTTCTCTCACAGCTCTGGGCAGGGACTAGAGCTTCCTCCAAAGGCCCTAAGGGAGAATCCTTCCTCCTCTCTTCCAGCTTCTGGTGGCCTCAGGCATTCTTTGGCTGTAGCGACATCATTCGTCTCTACCTCATCTTCCCATGGCCTTCTGTTCCTCTCCACGCGTCTCTCCTCCTTGTGTCTCTTAGGACACTCATCCTTGGATTTAGTATCTACTTGGACAATCTAGGATGATCTCATGTCCAGATTCCTAACTTAATCACATCTCCAAAAGCCCCTTCTTCAAATAAAGCCCCACTCACAGGGCTCATGAGTTTGAACAACCTCTGGGAGACAGAGGAGGACAGGGGAGCCTGGCGTGCTTCCGTCTATGGGATTGTAGAGCATCGGACATGACTGAGCGACTGAACAACACAGGGCTCAGGGCACGGACCTACCGTTATGAAGGCCTCCATTTAACCTGCTGCATAAAGTGAGAACAGACCAACCGATAGATCCTCTTGCACTTGGCCTTATTTTGCTCACATCTTGCTTAGGGCCCTGCTGTCCAAGAGGTGGCAGTCGCACTGGTGAGTCTTGAGATTTAGAACCCTAGTCCTTGGGCAGGGTTGAGAGGTGGAAGGACACAGTGGACACAGTCTGGGGCAGAAGGAGCCCTTGCAGTGGTCACCCTAGGCTGATGAACAGGAGGTCAAGCTGACATTTTCCTCAATGGGATCTGTAGACATCATTCACCCCTGCTTTTCTCTTGGTTCTTTGAAGGATGAAATCTCTTGCATTTTCTGGTAGGCTGAATTAGGAAGGAGAAATGGATTCAGACCAATATTTGTGGCAAACTCACTTGCATAATGGAAACCAGTATCTGGCTGAGGTCACCCTGATCTGTAAGAGCTGGATAAGGTCAGCATTAATCACCTTCTTTTAGCTGAAGTATAAGCTGGGGAAACTAGGAGTCAGCCAGGTCAACCCCCTTCATAATATTTCTCAGCTGTATGAGCAGGTGTGTGGAAGTATTCTCCTTTGTAGTATCGAGGATATTATAACAACTATTTTTATTTGTCAAAATATTATACTCAGGACTTAACATGAGTTGTGTTTTAGAGCAAAGATTGGGATCTGTAATAGAGTGTTTTCTAATTGCCACTTATCTCGGGCAGAAAAAGTTCTTTACTGGGAAGAGTCACCAAAGCATAACTTTCTAGAAAATTTTGCTGTTATGCTTTCAACTTTCTCTGGACAGCTGGTGGATCACTGCCAATTTTCTTAGAAACCCTCTTCCAGGACATAATTCTTTTTTTCAAAGATAATAGCAGAGAACCATAGATAAGGGCTGATTTAGGATGATGATCTATCTTTTATTCATTGAATCTCAACTTTAAAAAAAAATCAGAAGAAAAATCATTTTACTATAAGATACTACACTTTTTTTTTTTAAGAAATACAGAGCAAAGGAGTCATTCTAACAAACAAAATTGAGTTTTATTTCTAAATTCCAGTATTCCAGTTAATTTGCACATGGCCTACTTGTCTGTCTCCTTTGTATCTGTATGTTTCAGTTTTCAAGGATAAATACTATCCACCATTAGCGTCCTAAATTGTGAAAGGTTTTGCTACTGAAGAAAATCTCTGCTGTGAAGTAGGAATCTTCTAGAATCACTTAACAAGGGGTGTGTTTGATTTATCTCCACTTGGCCTCCTTATTATCCCAGATCATCTTCCACCTGCCTCCTCCCCCGCCCCCCTCTGCCACCCCTCAGGAAATTTAGGAGCAGGCTTTAGGATTCTCTGTTCACAAGTGGAGGGAAGTGCTTGCTTTGCTTCCCCGTCTCCTATGTAGAGTGCTAAATGTGGGGGGCTTCGCATGGGAGCTCAGATATGGCCCCGCATAACTGAAATATTAAAATGCTTAAACAACTCAACAGTGAAAGAGTGAGCTTGCTTCTTGGCATCCATCCAGGTTGTCGATTTGTGCACAAATATGTAGAAGCCTTTTCAGGGAGCCATCACTTCTGTCCACGGGTGAGCCATTTCTGACTCTGAGATGCTCTCTGCTCAGACTTCAGAAACGTTACGCCCCCCAGTGCACTGTTTTACCAGATGTCTGCCCTTATTTTTAATATTCAGACAGACGTATTTGTGGCTGAGAGAAATTTCTCCAGGGAAGACATCTCCCTTGTTCCCCTTGACACTCCCCTTCTTCCATCAGTTTTCATTTTTCTGGTTAAGCAGATTCAGTGGCAGATGAGCACAAAGGGAGAGACACTGCTTGGAGTATGGGAATTATCAGGCAAACGTGCCAGGGAATTCTGGAGCGATGGGACTTTTCCGATGTTTTTCATGCTGTGTCAGAATGACCTGTTTGCTTTTCTATCTGATTTATAAGATTAAGAACATCTAGGGGGCAGGAGATATTCATCTTGTATCTATATTGGCAAACTGGGATCCAGCATCCAGTGCCTGAGCAACACTCAGGACTTCCTGGATGAATCATTCAATAACCCCGAAGTCGTAGCCATTGTTGTCTTTCGGTAGCTCAGTCGCATCTGACTCTTTGCGACCCCGTGGACTGTGGCCCGCCAGGCTCCTCTGTCCTCCACTGTCTTCAGGAGTTTGCTCAGACTGATGTCCACTGAGTTGGTGATGTTATCCAACCATCTCATTCTCTGGCACTCCTCCTTCTGCCTTTAATCTTCTCCAGCATCAGGGTCTTTTCCAGTGAATCAGCTCTTGGCATCTGGTGGCCAAAGTATTGGAGCTTCAGCCTCAGCAACTCTGAAGCACAGTGTTTCAAGTTTGATTTTGGGTGAACCACATCACTAGAAGAGGGTGTAGTGGGTTGAACGACGGCCTCCAGAAAAATACGTCCATATAGTAAACCTAAGAACCTGGGAATGTGGCCTGACTTGGGAAAAGGATCTTTGCAGAGGTAATTATGTCGAAGGTCTCAGGATGAGATCGCCCTGGATCATCCAGGTGACAAGTGTCCAAAGATGAAGAAGAGGAGAAGACACAGAGAGAAGAGGAGGTGGCCATGAGAGGCAGGAGGCAAAAATTGGAATCATTCAGCCACGGCCATGGAGCGCTTGGGACCACCTGGAGTTGGAAGAGGTGCGGAAGGATCCTATCCTGGAGCCTTTGGCGGGGAGCGTGGGTGACATCTTGGTTCTGGATTTCCGGTTTCCGGAACTGTGAGTGAGGACATTTCTGTTGTTTTTAAGCGTCCGGTTTGCAGTCATTTTTTGTGAAGGAAGTTCTAGGAAACTAACCCAGAGAGTAACCTGCCTTCAAGAAAAGCCATTAAAACCAGCACATGATGCTGGGCTTATATTGAAAAGAAGAGGCAGAGGGGAGGACGGCTGGACTCCTGGTGGCAAAGCCGTGGCAAAGGGACGGGATTGTCAAGAGAGGCTGGGAGGGAGGATCTTAATTTCTAGAGGCCTTGAGGAACTAAAAGAAATTTCAGCCTTGGCTAAAGAGTTGGAATAGCAGGAGCTTATCACCTACGTGTGATTTTGTCATTAAGACCCAGAGCTCGCACTGTAATACAAACTTAAATAGACCAGAAAAATGCTTCTAGACTTTGCCCATAAGGAGGGAGAAGGCTCAGTGAGAAGCAGAGTGTGGGTCTGGGAAGGGCTGCTGTTCCTCTAAGCCAGGCTTTTGAGAAACCATCTTTTGCTACTACCAGGGGTTGAAAGAAAAGGACGCAGGCAGAGAGGGTTTAGTCATCCCAAGGAAGCAAGGGTAATTGTGTGGCTTGGCCCATCTGTTCCCAGGATTGTCCTGCGCTGCCCAGCCTGGGTCGCTCTGCACACAGGTGGGGGGCCCTTCATGGCACTTGGAAGAGCCAGCATCCTTCTTCAGAGACCAGAGTGGCACATGACTGGGAAATGTCAAAATGTGCTGGGACCAGGGCCAGATCAGAGAGAGCAGCCTGTGTCCCCTGTTACTGAAGACAAATGCGAGGCATTTGAATTTTATGAAGTTGGGGAGTGGGCGAGGGGGTAAGTGTGCGGGACTGACTCTCAGCAGACCTGGGCTGTTGCTCCAGTCCACCTCCCAGTGGCAGCAGGTACTCTGCAGAAGGAGCTCAACTTCCTGGAGGCTGGCTCGATCCCCTCCAGCATCGATAACCCTAAGAGTCTGTGATTGCTGCCTGGATGTTGAATGAACCACCTTCATCCGTGGAAAGGTTTTTCTTACTGAGATATTCAAACCAATATGAAATGTTTTCTGATATAACCCCCTTCCTACCCAAAATGTAATGTAATAGAATAGAATAGAATGAAAATGGAACATCTGTTCCTAAGAAAAGGGCTACATGGTCATAGTTGCTATTCAGTCGCAAAGTCATGTTTGACTTTGCGACCGCATGGACACTGCAGCACTCCAGGCTCCCCTGTCCTTCACTATCTCCCAGAGTTTACTCACACTCACGTCCATTGAGTCGGTGATGCCATCCAACCATCTCATCCTCTGTCACTGTCTCCTCTTCCTGCCTCCTCTGTCACCGTCTCCTCTTCCTGCCTTCAAAATTTCCCAGCATCAGGGTCTTTTCCAAAGAGTCAGCACTTCACATCAGGTGGTCAAAGTCTTGGAGCTTCAGCTTCAGCATCAATCCCTCCAATGAATATTCAGGGTTGATTTCCTTTAGGACTGACTGGTTTGACCTCCTCATCAATGAATGGATGTCGAAGAAATGAATGAGTGAGGGTTGTAAAATATTTTTACTAATACCCCAAATGTCATTTTCATCATTTATCTGTACAATAACAAAATTTTATTTTATTTATCTGTCCTCTTTAAGTCAGGAGTTCCTTGTAGATGAGGCTCATGTAACTTTTTTTTTTGTCCCCCAAATCTGCTAAGGCAGTCCATTGCCCAAGGAGATGGTCAGTTAGCGTTGATGACTCACTCACCTGGTATCGATTTCTATCATCTGTGCTCCGTACTCTCCAGAAAACCAAAGGGAAAGAGCTGCTAGAACCTACTTAGGGGGTCACTGTGTTCTGCCCTTCAGTGTTTTTCACTTTCTTCCTTTCGATTCAGGTACCACCTGGCCTAACTATTCACGTCTTGTTTCTTTATTTCATGGAAAGAGATGAGAGTGACAAATTGTTTCCAAACTGTCCTTATTTCTGGTGTAAAAGATCTTTATTTCGCTTGCAGGAACAGGCAAAAATTATGACCCTGTGTATATTCTGGAGGGAGGTTGCTAGTCTTTTCTTGAAAAGAAACAGATTACAAGAGAGAGAGAGAAAGCTCAAAATGACAGCAGAAAGCCAGGCCAGGTAGCAGCAAAACCCTCCATCCACCTGGCCTGAAGTGGTGACAGTACCTAGTAGAAACTGACTTGAAGCCAGGCCTGCCTTGCTTTGATTGTAGCCAGTGTCATTTCTGTGTAAAATTCTCAACAATCACATTAACAAGCCATTTAACAGACGCTATAACCACCCTGACATGTGAGCGTTCGTCAGATTCCTCCTTCTGTGACAGGCCCTGAATGAGCATTAAGATTTAATGTGATTGGTTTTGGCAGGCGGCGTCTCCCCATCTTCCTGGCACACCCCTCCATGCCCTCCATCACCACTGAGACCTACGGGAGGGACACCTGTTATCGAGGATGCCACCAGATTATGTGCAGGACCGACACACACCCACGCTCACCGTTGCTCACACATGCTGTAGTTGTATGCCTGGAAAAAGACAAAGAAGGCCAAACCGTGCTGCTGGCTAAGATGAGGCTTCACTTCTTCAGATTCTGCAGGTTTGTGTAATGAACTGGAAATCAACACACTCCAAATATCAAGGAACCATTAGAACCTTGTTTAAATTGGGGGACACTCATTTGTGTCAAGGAAATACAGAGGACAGGAGAGCCTGGCAACGAATTCATTCATCCATCCATTGACCCATTCATTCATCCATCCATTGACCCATTCATTCATTCATCCATTTACCCATCATGCATTCATTCAACTGACAAGTCCCAGATAGTGTGGTGTTTGGAGATGGTAAAAGACATTTTCTGCCTCCATCCTCCACCCTCCGCCTTTCACATGCAATCCAAGGAATGAAGCAGATATACCTAGAAATAATTTTAACCATATGAGAAATTCTAGTGTCAAGAGACAATCCAAATAATAATATCTGTGCCTGATAACAGGCACAGAAGAAGAAGCACATCGCTGCCTGTAGACCACCAGGAAGCCTTTTGAAGAGGGTGGTATCTGATTTGAGTCTTAAGGAGGAAAGAGGCATTTGTCAATTTGGGTCTAAATTAACTTGACTCTGTCTTTCGTCCCTTTTTCTCTGATTGTCACACCAGTTGTCAAGAGCAAGAGCTGTGTGTCCAGTTTCTTTATATACCAAGCGTCTGGCTCAGTGCCTGGTTCACAGTAACCACCTGCCATATTTTAGCTGAATAAAGGAACAAATCTATAAACGACTAGTACTGGGATCCTTTATGTGGCATACATTGGCGAGTCAGGGTCAAGATTTTACTTTGTTTTAGGTGACGGCAGGCAGGCCAGTGTGGCATATGGATGAGTACACAGTGACTGGGGGCCCAAGATGCTGTCTGCATGGAACCAGATGGAAGGTGACCCCAGATCCAACCATGAGTAGACAGTCGACTATTGATTACCCTCTGTGATAATAGAAGACCACCACCAAGTCACCCCCTTTGGCTTGGGAGGTGGACTGCCACAGGGAAAGTCTGCCTTGAGGGTGTTCCCTACGAAGTTCCTTGGTGACCCTGCCTCTCTCTCTCTGGGTCCTGAACAGTGTGTGGAGGATCAGGGATCAGAATGATGGAAAAGGCAACAATGACAAATGATTATTTCTTTCTAAGTTTCCCTTTCTTCTGTATCACCCATTGATCTGCAGAGCATGATCTGATCTGTAGAGAAGGCTCAGGAAGGTCAGAAATATGATGTTTGCTCATTCAGCCTCATTTCTTAGCCTGCTTGCCAAGAATTCCCTCAAAGGGAAGGAGACAACACTAGGAGGGTCGTCCCCTCAGCATGAAGTAGTCAGGTTTGTCTGGGATTTTAATTAAGTGGGTTGAAAGATGATGTGTTGAAACAAGAAGAGCAGAGGCTAGGACTCAGAAAGCTTTTCTTGTTCAAGCCCAGCCTTGACCAGTGAATGACCTTGAACGAGTTATTTAACTTTGGGGGATACAGTTTCCTCACCTGTTTCCAAAATTTAGCATGTAAAACATTACTCATTTTCCTTGACCAGACACTCAATATGCATGCTTGACATATAAGTTTGGCAAATATAATTTTCTAAGTAAGAATAAAGACTATATTTTTTCAAAAGCCTGGAGCCTGTGGCTGTTTTCCAGACTGCACATTATTTCAACCATTCCCACATTTATCAGTATCCCTGGAGTGTGTGCTATTTTGAAAAGGATAGAGATATTAAATGGTGATACTCTATAGCCAAAGTGGAAGCATTAATTGCAGTCAGCTCTCTGATTGTTCCCAACACCTGCCTTTCCCACAGAGGATCCAGGAGCCTATATGTCTGATTTCAGAGATGCAGGGAGGTGCTGAGCTCTCTCATGTATTAGTTGATACCTTTCATGATACAACTGAATTTAGAATTAAAATGCAAATATGCCCTTATAACATTGGAATGAAATCAATGATGATTATTTTTAATTCATTTATTGTTGTGTCTGACTGTTTTGTAACCCCATGGACTGTAGTCCACCAGGTTCCTCTGTCCATGGGGTTCTCCTGGCAAGAATACTGGAATAGGTTGCCATTTTCTTTGACCCAGGGATTGAACCCATGTCTCCTGCATTTGCAGGCGATTCTTTACCACTGCACCACCAGGGAAGCCCATTTTAATTCATCACCGACTCAATGGACACGAGTTTGAGCAAACTCCGGGAAATAGTGAAGGGCAGGGAAGCCTGCCATGCTGCAGTCCATGGGGTCGCAGAGTTGGACACAACTGAGCGACTGAACAACAGCAAATATGTAAATGACTGACACTAGACCCTATCCTCCTCAGAGTGTGTTTAAGGTAATAGTAAGGAAAAGTCCAAAGGAAAAGAGGGAAAGTGATGGGAATTGCAAGGGTGGCAAAGGCAATGGGAAGAGGGATAAGACCATGGAAAAGGGAGAATGAAGTTTCCAAAGATAAATTCTCCATTACTTCTTTCTCACTAAGGTTGGACAGAAACCAGTGGTGGAGGATCCACTTTCAGAGAATGTCATACTCTCCGTGCTTTATGACCCAGGCTGGTTTTTAAGACCTGAACTCTACTTCCACAAAAATCGGATAAAGCTGCCAAAGAAAACCTAAAGATCTTGAGAGATTTTAGGAACCTAAAATAATTATTTTATATCATGCATTTTATTTTCTCGGATGTGAAGCATATACCCTCACCACTGATTATTTTAGATATCGCAATAAAGCATAAAGGAGAAAAAAACTTTCTTGATTATGTTAGCATCAAGGCACTTTTTCTTTTTTAATTTTAAAGGACGTTTTCAGGATAGCATCCACGGCAATTTAGACTGAGGAGACTACAAAGCCACCATGGCAAAGGCAGATGTGGGGCCTGCACGTGCTCCGTCAGCAGAACTGGGGATTTTTCTGGGAGGAGAATATAAACCGTCCACCCCATGTGTATTCAGTGAGGTGTGTGTGTTTCAGGCAGAGAGCCTGTTATGTTCACTCACCACTTCCTTTTTCCCTCCTGTATTCCTAAGCAGTGGGTTAACGTGAAGAGTCCATTTGCTTCATTCAGACTGCAGCTGATTTTTAAGTTAGGTGAAGACTAGAGTAACGCACGTCAGAGGTACTCTGGGGGTGTGTATGTTTCCAGCTCAAGCGTGTGCCTAAGTTTTTGTACTTCCACAGACCTCAAGTAACCAAATTAGAGATACAGTGGGTTGAGGAAAGCTTTTTAATCAACTTACACGCCCGTTCCCATCCTTACGACTTGCAAATGAAGCCTTTCTTCAAAAACTAAGTCAGGTCTTATGTGAAGAATCCAGAAGACTGGGAGGGAGTTTTTCCAACACCGTGTGCTCAGCCCCCGAGAAGTGGGAAGATGCTTGGCTATGCCCACCTTGCTCCCGGTGAGGCTTCCTTCTCCTGGTGGTTTCAGAAAGCGGCTGACGGCAATAATAAATATCATTTGCTGACACAGAGGCCTGGGGCTGTGTTGACCACAGGAGTCGCGGTCCCCGGGACGCCAGGACCCCTCACAAAGCGGGCATTTATGAAGTGGTTGGCTCTGCATTAATTAATTCCCCAGCCATTCAGCAACAGTAACAATCCCTTCAATTAGAGTCCAGGCCCGGGAAAGCCCTGGTGTTTATTGGAAGTGACATCTGCATAGCAAAGTGTGACTGTGTTAATACGGGCTGCACAAAGGGACCGAAAGCCCTGGTCCTGCCTGGCGCCTTCCTTCTTGTGTCGCTTTTGAGGGAGAAAGAAGACTCTTGTAGGAATGTTCAGTTTGTGCTTTTCCTCTTTGGTGCTTAGCTTGTCAGCTGATAATTTTCTTGTCTGCTTCTCCTCCGGGGATGGGTTAGTCCTGATGCAGTGAGTTCTCTCGCGTGTCCATGGAGTATTATAGGACCTCAAATGACCCAGGGCCCTGGCTGGCTTCGAGGGGCCCATAGGCCAGGGCTGACACGCACAGGGATGTGGAACCCACAGGGAGGCCCGGCAAAGCTTGGCAGGTTTTCTCCTCATAAAGACAAGAATTTGGGGGCGAACCAGAGAATTGGGGTTCCATAGGTCTTAGTATTATAAAAGCTTAAGAGGTGGGGGAAAATGTAAAAAGTCGAGCTGATTGTTAATTCCAGACATCTAGTCTTTCAGAAAATGGGGAAAACATCTAGTCTTTCTTTAATCCTGTTTTATTGAAGTATTCATGCCTAGAGAATCCCATAGACAGAGGAGCCTGGTGGGCTATGGTCCATAGCGTGGCAGAGTCAGACACAACAGAAATGACGTAGCACGCATACATCAAAGTATAATTGACGTACGAACTGTTAAGTTTAAGGTGTACAGCATAATGATTCGACTTAGATACAGCAGGAAATTTGTATCTTTTGACCACCTTCATCCAGTACCCCCTCTGGTGACTACAGATAGGATTTCCTTTTCTATGCGTCTGTTTATTTGAAAACATCTATCCTTTAAGGGTAGTTCTCTGTTACGTACACCACATGCAGGCAGTTTCTAAATAAATGTTTGAGGGCAGCTGACTGATGGGTTGATGAGACACTTATCTGCTTTCTCCCCGAGCTTGTTTAACTGCTGAGTTGCCCAGTTAGTTGGGTTTTTTCAGCTGCAGTTCTCTTGGTACCTTGCCTCGTTATTTGCCTCTGCCAATAGCACCGAGGATGCGCTGGTTCACAGGTGACCATCCCTCGTGGAGCTTCCTTGGCTCATTGTAAGGTTTTGCTTGCTTACATATCTCAGCAAATATTCACTAGTTGGTATGTTCTTTATCACTTTCAAAGTCTTTTTTGCTTCTGCTTACACTTTTAGAAAGAATTTTTTTAAGTTTTACCCCTTCCTAATTATACACCAGGCTAGATGCCAAAGTGATGAAGGAGTTCCCCTCACCACGAGGAGAGAGGATTGAACATAAACACGTGCTCAGTAACTAGAAGGCAGGATTAAAGACAGGCTGCTGCTGAAAGAGACACACAAGTAAGGGTGATGGGGCTCCCAGGGAAAGGGTGGTCACAGCTGCCTGATCCATCAGCACAGCCTCCCTTAGTCTTGAAAGGTCAAGGGTTGAGATGTAGAGGAAGGGGCTTCCTTGTCAAAGGCAATGGGGAATTATCTCAGGGGGTGTGTTCTAGGGGAGCAAGGCGTTCACTTTGGGCTAACACAGAGAACTGGACTGGAGAAGAAGGTGGGACCTGAAACGGAGGACGCGGTCAGCCAGCGTGAGAAAAGAAGTCTGTAGGTATTTAGGCAGACACGGAACCAACTGGAACCAGAACCAGTGGCTGGGTTTCTGTTCTGGAGGAGGAGAAAACAAGGCTGAGGCTGGGGTAAGGTTAGAGGTTTAAGGAGCTGCTCTCACAGATGCAGACCGAGTGCTTGGGACCGGAGGAGAAGGGCACCTCCCGGCTATATTTCCAGCCTGGCCAGGAGATGGGGGAACGGACTAGGGCTGTATATTTAATAGATTGCTCTGAAAGCCATATTTAGGACAGACTGGCAAAAGTAGGGATGAGGAGTGAGCTTGTGTACGTTATAAGTAAGAGTTAAATCAGACAGGAAGATGTGGAACACGAAAGGTGAGGAGCAGTGTAAGAGTTCTTTTTAAAAAGTTAATGCATAGAGACCGACAGTCAGAACTGGCTGGCTGATGCTCACCGCTCCCATAATTGCTAGCACTCAGGAAGTGCTCACCAAGGGCCAGGAATGGTTCCAACACTTTACATGTATTAATTAATTTAATGATGATGGGAAAAGCCCCCAGCCTGGAGGCCAGAGAGCTGAGTTCTAGTCTAGTTCTGCACTAACTAGCTGTGGGAGTTTCTTTGGCTCAACTCAATAACTTGTAAAATGACTTGAGTTCCACTAGACAATCTCAAAGTTCCCCCAGAACTCCAAAATCCCCTGTGACTCCTGATACACATCACTGTCTGTTCCCCTAGAGAGAGCACCCAAGCCTTGGGGACTCCAGTCTAGGGCTAACGAAGTCCCTCAGGTCAGGGGTCTTAAGAGGTCAATCCCTCCATCCAGACTTGTTTTCTATTGATAAACTTCTGGCATTTGTAAGTTTTCAGGTCTCCCTTGCAGATGGATTCCAACAACCCCACATTCAGATCAACCTTTCCGTTCCAACCCCTTCCCTACCTTTATCCCATGCTGGGCCTGGCCCACATTCCCCTCCCCCTGTCTGTCACTGCTGTGTTATTAACAAAACTCCCCAGACCCTTGCAAAGCCCCTCCAGCAGAACCATCCTGGGAGAGAAGCTGTGGGTTTAATAAGCTTCCCCTTAAATGGCCCCAAATCCCTTCAAGTGATTAAGGGAGGAAAACGGCTACCACGTAAGACAGAGTCTCCCCAGTGCGGAAGGTGAGGGAGGGAAGGAATAAAGGAAGGTCCTGAACCTGGCCCTTAGGGGCCAAATTAAAAAAAACAGCACGCTTATTCAAAATCAGATGAATGTCAGTGGGATGTTTGTCAAACAAACTTGTCAGTATTTGTCACAGTTTGAGGAAGTATCGACCAGGGGCCACACTTGAGCCTGGAACGGAGTTATGTATAGCTGCCCAGTTATGATTTTAACTAATGCAGGGCCAGGGGTCTGAGGGTATAAACAGCTTTATTTATAATGATTGTGTGGCTATAAATAGTTTGGTTCCACAGGTGGGGCAAGGCAGCTTCCTGCAGTACAGCCAGAGCCCTGTGCCTGGAGGAATGTAACAGCAGGGGGTAAATCCTGTTTTTTTTCCTCTCTTCCTGCAGGACCCGGTGTGTGAGTTCTTGGTCAGAACATTTCAGCTTCATCCTCAGTGTCCCTCATGGAATGAGGTGTTGTGATCAACCCTGTTCCCAGGAGATGGGGGAAGTTAATTAATTAACATCTGCCCCAAGATCTCTCTGGAAAGGTTGAAAGGGAGCATGTCTTCGGCCCCGCCCCCTTTGTGAGGATTCCGGACAATGAGCTAATTACAGTCTGTTTCTCGGGGCTGGAGGGTGGAGGGTGATATCCTGTTATTCTCCAGATCAGGCAAAGCTATAAAGGTTTGTTTATAGCTTCAGATTTAATTTGACCGACAGCAGTAGTCTTTTCTAAAAATAAGCAGTTGTCAGAAATTTAGAAATTCGCTAGTGTCTTGTGTCAGCAGAACCCTGTCTTGGGAGTGGGGAGGTGGGTTGGGGGGAGAAGAAGAGAGGAAGGGGAATATGTATACATAAATTTTACATGTAAAATACATAGGTGCATCAACTCAAAAACTGATCATTATGCCGTTTGGCACATGGTCCAGACAACCTCCACTCAGACCCCCCCAAATGCCAATCTGTTTGTCATATTGAAATGTCTGGTTCTATACGCATTCCCACCCCTCCCCAACCCCGATACAGTCAGTTTTCATACTGTTAGGCTCAATCTTGTTTTGCTAATTTTTTTGTTGTAAAGAAAAGGTGTGGCTGTGAAAAAAATTTATTGGATCTTAATTTGCAAAATTAGTTCTGGCTCATTTTATTGCTGTAATTTAATACTCATAATGATTTTCTGACACGTATGTTTCAGCAGCAAGATCTCCTTCCTGTTCATTTTTCATGCCGATACAGCTGAAGTACATTAGTCAGGATGTACAGGTCAGAGAGCAGTGCCCCGCGAGAAACTGACATCACATGGGCGTTTTGACCTCCTCTCAGACTCCCCTAGCAGTGAGCAAGTCGGCACACCCAGGGATTTGGGGCAGAAGGGGGTAGGTAAGCAGTCCTTCTCCTCTTCTAGAAAAGGGGATTGCATTTTTTTTATGTCATCAACGTCTTTGTTATCGCCATCATCCTTATTGCAATTCTTTGTCCAAAGATGTGGTGAGATGTGCCCTCTTTAAAACTTTCCCACTGGATCTGCAGCAAGGGGAGCTTGCCTTGCCTTCCAGGGCATGCAGGTCATGGACATGAGGGACCCACTGACCCGGGACCCCGAGGAAGTGCTTCTGCTCTGTCTTGACACGGGCGCTGTTGAAGGGCCCTGGAGTGGGTGTTCCCCGGGTTGACTCGGGCAAGGTGGTTCCTTAAGGCAGCAACCATGTCTTTTCTGTCTCTGTACAGACACCTCCTGACATAGTAGGCACATGGTAAATATTTGTAGAGAGAACAAACGGTTTACTCTCTTTTGGAATTTGACTGCCCCTGTGGGAACACTTTATGTTGTGCGTTGGTGATACATAAATAAACACTCGAATGAATTAAAGATGGCAGAAAATGAAAAATTAAAGAGAAGAGAGATTTCTGGAGTGAGTGCACCAGAGGGGATGTGGTGGATTTCTGAAGGATACTACCGGCATTCCTAATCAAAATGATAAACTCCTTATTGAGTTAGGGCAAAGGGCAAAGTTCCAGGTGTAGGGAGTAAAATGGAATAATGCATGTGTTGAGGTATATTGGTCTCAGTGGCCTGACAGGCATCCCCAACATTTCCTCCCTTGTAATATCGGGAAGTGTTAGCCTTTACCCAGTCACGAGGGCTAAGACTTCATCTGCCCTGGGTTCCAATTCTGTGCTGCAGGAGGTGGCAGTACACCAAAGGAACGGGGTAAGTACAGGAGACAATGTCACAGCAAGTATTTCTTCTCCAAGACTCTTTTGGTTATACTTACCTCCATGATTGTTTTCTCCATTTTAAAAAGAGAGAGTCTCAATGTTTATTTTGAAATAAAAAAGACAAATGTTTTTCCATACTGCTTACTGGGTGAAGGGAGGATCTTCATATTGACATTATCAAGCTTGTAATTTCAGAGAAGGTTCTTGGAACTGAGAATGTGTTTGGCCAGTCAGTCTGATCTCAGCAATATTATGACTGTGTATCCTAGACCTCGATGTTCCCATTCAAAGGAAAAATAGAGCACAGTAAATTTTGCAACATAATTTGTAAATCTAATAGATGGCTAATACTTAATATTTTTGTTTATTTCTGTTTCTAAGAATTTTCCCTAATGCTGAGTACCAGTTGAGGACAGCATGGTATAAATGTATTAGTTTAGGCTCTCTGGCCATTAATTCTTAGAATCGTAAATGTTTAGAGCTTCAAGAGACCATTTGCTCCTGCTGTTCCATTTCTCCCCATTTATTGATGAGGAAACAACCCGAAGGACCGAGTGGCTTGTTCAGGTCATTTGACGTCTACAAGACAGACCTGGGGTTGAACTGATGTCTCTTGCCTCCCCAAAAGTTACTAATGTCTGTTGGAGGTAGATAGACAGACACAACCATTATGAAGGTGCTGTATAGTGTTAAAGATGAGGGTTCTGGAGCCAGACAAGCCTAGGATCTGACCCTATTTGTGAGGCAGAGGTATGTTAATTCTCTCCTTTGAGCCTCAGCTTTCTCATCTGTAAAATGGGAACAATAATGGCACAACAGAGGTGTCGGGAGGATTCTATGAGAAAGTGCAGATCAATAATTTTGCTGTGGAATGTCTCTGAACACATAAGGAAGCCAAAAAGGGAACAAAGCAAAAGCAAGCACAGCAGAACATCTACCCCTGACCTGCACCCTCCCCCCGCCACCCACCTCAGATGAGGCTCCTCATTCTTTTTGGCATGGCTGGATCTGTCCCAGAGATGTCACTGGCAAAGTTCCCTCTACCTATGGCTCCTTCTGTATGTGCGTGTCTCCCCTGAGAGAGGAACGCACAAGTTCTATTCACTGTTAGGCTCCGAGCTTGCAGAGACTGACAGGGTAGACTGGTGGGTAGGGATGGGGATCAGGAGGGAAGGTGAGCGGTGCCCACGAGCAAGAGGAGTCTGTATGCACAGCAGGCCCAGGAGGAAGGTGAGCGAGAAGCTGGGACCCTTGACCCCACTTTGGAACTCAGCCTGGGCCTGTGGTCGGTGCAGCTGTGCTCCGAATTGCAGCTGCTTAGGTCAGAGCTAGTAACTCAAGGTGGGGTGACCTCCACTGGTGGGGACCCTGCCCTGAGATGGACGCAGGGCAGGACCCTCGAGGAACTGAAACACTTGAGGGAGAGGTAATTAAAGGAGACTTATCTCCCATAAGTCAGCAAGGGCGGGCTTAGAACACTTGAGTCTGGAGCCACTGGAGCCACTGTTTAATCATACAATCTATGTGCTTTCACTCATATGGTAGAAATATTGTTTATTATCCCATTTAATCCCTCAGTAACCTTGAGAAGTTTTCTTGGCACGTTGCAGATCAGGAAAATGGATGCCTTGAGAGATTTCCATCCCACGCTCAAAGTCGCAGACATCAAAATCCTTGAGAAGTTTTCATGGCAATTTGCAGATCAGGAAAATGGATGCCTTGAGAGATTTCCATCCCACGCTCAAAGTCACAGACATCAAAATGAAGCCTAGATTGAAGACAAATCTCACTGATTTCAAAATCTGTCCTGGCCATGTCCACTGACCCAGCTACATTCTACTTGAATGCATTTCCCACTACATTTCCGTCCCCACATTAGTTTGCTGACGGAGATGTGGCTGTCACTTCCTGTCGCTGAGAGAAGCAGCAGTCTGGGGGCAAGCGAACAGATTCTGGAGCCAAGCCCGATGCATTCCTGTCCTGGCTGCTCCATGGACTGGCCGTGAGACCTTGGCCAAGGGGACTAACTTCCATGTCTGAGTTTCCATATCTGTAAAGTGGAGTGTGTTAGTCAGTGTTCGCCAGTAAAACAGAACCAATAGGATGTGTGTATGTATATGTGTGTATGAGAGAGGGAGGGAGGGAGGAATTAATTAAGGAATTGGCTCAAAGTGTTTGTGGAGGCTGACACGTCTGAAATCTGCAGAGCAGCCTAGCAGTCTGGAGACCCAGGGAAGACCTGATATTACAGTTTGAGTCCTAAGGCCGTCTGGAGGCAGAATTCTCTCTTTCTGGGGGCACCTCAAGGCTTTTTCCTCTTAAGACCTTCAACTGATTGAATGAGGCCCACCCACATGATGGAGAGTAATCTGCTTTACTTAAAGTTTTACTGACTTCAATGTTAACCTTATCTAAAAAGTACCTTCCCAGCAATATCTAGTCTGGCATCTGACCAGATACCTGGCAACCCTGCTCTAACTGAGTTAACTCCTGGAATTAACCATCATGTGAGGCTAGCAAGATCTGACTTATAAAGTGGATTCTGAGGAGTGGATGAGCTGATGCAAACACAGAGCTTAGAACTTGCTCGACACAGATATGCTCTGGCAAAGTGTTACCTGGCCCTCCTCCCCAGAAGTGGACACGCGTCCTCTCATTTCGGCTGGGACATGTCATTTCTGTTGCTGGGCCAAGGCTCCTGGGGCCGCAATAAAGTCGTGGGCCTTCTCTGTGGCTGCGGAGTCTGAGAGGAAGTTGATCCTTCCTGGCCCCCAGGATCAAGGAGGATACGAGGTGTAGATACCCTCGGCAGAGGCCCAAGAGGAGAAACAGCCGTGGGAGGGGGCGGCTGAGGACAGCTCACTGAAATTGCTAGGCACAAATTCCCCGAGAGATCTTTGTTGCTGTTTATCCTCGTGGCAAGAAGCAAACACACTGCTCTTTAATTTTCCTTGGCAGGGTCCGCGGTGCCGGGTGGCTGCCAGCCCGTCTGCTGGGCCCGAGCTGTGCCCCCACCTCCGCCAGCCTCAGGTGGGCACCCCCCACCATTCCACACACACACACACTCACAAGCCCATGCCTTTCCTGGAAAAAGGAAACAGCCGCAGCCCCCACCACCCGGCTCAGATCACCTCAAACCCCTGCTCTATCTCAGCTGCCCAGCCGCACCTTCCGTGGCCCTGCCCCACCTGAGAAAAGGAGATACCTTTTATAGTGCAGCAGCACACGCTCCCATTTGGAAGCAGAATTCTTCCTTTCACTTTGGCTTCTGCAGGGAGGTGGGATTAAAACTGCAATCAATGCAGAAGATCCTGGAGGACAGTGCGCACTCCAGGAGGAAGAAGTGGAGAGAGAGGGGGGATGTGGTGGGAGAGGGGAGGGGGCCCCCAGGACCAGGGAAGGAATAAACTCAGCTTTTATCTTGGAGTCTGATCTGTTTCTGAACCCTGATGGGAAAGGTCATGAATTTTAAAACGTGTCTCTCCGGCCGACAGCTCCAGTCATAAAACCAACACCCTGGAAGCTCTCCATAGCTGCAGGGGAGCCCAGGCCGGGGGAGCAGCCAGGGGCTGGGGGAGGCGGTGCTGTCAGGAAGCGGCAATCAGGAGGGGTCTGAACGGGCTGCCCAGGGCCCTGCCCCCTCCCTGCCAGCTCCGGGAGGTCCACAGGAGGCCGGGCATCAGTGAGTCACTTTCTGCACCGGCCCCTGGGCCCTGCTGGCTGCTCCCCTTACAGGCCACCTGCTGGGATCCTCGGGGAGATCGGTGCCTTTCTCCCCAGAACTTTCAGAGCGGTACCAGAGCAGAGGCCCAGTAGCTCTAAATGTTTCTGAGAAAAGTTAGAGCGTGCAGGGTGCAAGTTGGGTTCTAGCTGGGGTCACCATCTGGCAGTGGGAGGGATGTGGAGAGGTGTGTGTGTGTGTGTGTGTGTGTGTGTGTGTGTCTAATTACTCAGTCATGTCTCACACTCTGCAGCCCCATGGACTGTAGCCCACCAGGCTGCTCTGTCCATGGGATTCTCCAGGCAAGAATCCTGGAGTGAGTTGCCATTTCCTTCTCCAGGGGATCTTCCCAACCCAGGGATTGAACCCGCATCTCCTGCATGGGCAGGCAGATTCTTTACCGCTGAGCCACCGGGGAAGCCCCGTGCGGAGGTGGCTGCCGCCTTTTCGGGGCTGGGAGTAGTGACAGTGACCGTCATCCTGGAGCTCTGGGAGAGTGGTCGGTGTGTCTTACTTTACAAGAAGCACGTGATCTTGAGAATGGCGTCTGGGTGTTCTAAAGAATTTATTGTTGCAGCTTAAATAGAAGATAGGCTCATTTTCAGGGAAAGAACCCTGAAGAATTGCAATCAGGGTTTATCTGTTTGTAAATTGAGAGTTGGGAATATTGAGTTTTCTGAGAGCAGAGATAGTGGTAATGGAAACAAGACGGCAGAGATTTCTGGAGCTGTAAAGTCGCCAAGAGCAGGTCCCTGACAATCTCCAAGAACACAGCTCCTTAGCCAGACACTTGAACCAGGGAGCCAGGGGCTCGTGGCCCAGAAAGAGGGGAGTCATGAACAGTCAGCCGTGCAGAGATGCTGGATAGCCCCTCCCAGGGTTTGGAGGCGATGGAGGGGCATCACCCGTGTTGCAGCACTGGGACCCCCAGGCCTCTCAGCTATGGGGGGGACTCCTTTAGAGGGTGTGCTGGACTAAACAGCCTCCTCCTCGTTTAAGAAAACAAATGTTGTATCATGGTAAAATAGATGTCACACAGTTTCCCATTTTCACCCTTGGAAATGTACAGTTCAGGGGCATTAAGTCCACGCACAGCACTGTGCAGCTGTCAGCACCGTTTGTCTCCAACCTCATCTTCCCCACCTGAAGCTCCATCCCCTGAGCGATAGCTCCCCACCTCCTGCTCTGCCCAGCCCCTGGCAACCACTGTTCCAGCTTCTGCCTTTATGAACTGTGACCCTCTGGGTGCTTCCCGTAAATGCAGTGCTTGTTCTCTTGTGTCTGCTTATTTCACTTCGCATATCTACAAGGTTCATCCATGTTAACCATGTATTAGAATCTTCTTTCCTTCTTATTGTGGTAAAACATACATAATATTGATCATTTTAACTATTTGCAAGTGTACAATTCCATGATATTGAATACATCCCAGTATTGTGTAACCATCACTTTTACCTGTACTCCAAACCTGTCATCAGCCTCAACCTAAACTCTGTGCCCGTTAAACACTAAGTCCCCCACCCCTGCTGACCACTACTCCATTTTCTGGCTATGAATTTGCCCATTATGGTACCTCATAGGAGTGGAATCATGCACTGTCTCTCCTGTTCTTGGCACAGATTACTTTAGAACATAGATTTGCAAAGTCTCCTTAAAGAGATAGAAGACTATCAAAAGATTAAGCCTGCACATGGCTATGTTGGCAGTCAGCCCCTCAGACAGTGAAAGTGAAAGTTGCTCAATTGTGTTTCATGTCTCTCTGACCCCATGGACTATACAGTCCATGGAATTCTCCAGGCCAGAATACTGGGTAGTATTACTGGGTACAATAGTGGGTAGACTTTCCCTTCTCCAGGGGATCTTTGCAACCCACGGATTGAACCCAGGTCTCCCGCGTTGCAGGCGGATTCTTTACCAGCTGAGCCACAAGGGAAGCCCAAGAATACTGGAGTGGTAGCCTATCCCTTCTCCATTGGATCTTCCCGACCAAGGAATCGAACCAGGGTCTCCTGCATTGCAGGCGGATGCAGTCCCTCAGAAGCAGGTGGCAACTTTCAGTGGCAAAACAGAAAAGGGACAGGCTCTCCTGAGCCCAAGAGGGTGGTGCTCTGTTGGGGATGGTTTTTCAGGCACCCCCAGTGTGGAAAGGGCTGCAGAAATGGAGGAAGGCTTACAATTGTCCAATCACAGTGCTTCCCGTTTGAATTTCATTGACAGTGAGCAGCCTTCTGAAAATCTGACTCTTCACTGAACCTGCAGGTGGGAAGACATGGAACACAGTGGCCAGCCTACTTCTTGGGATCGGCACTTACACCTATCTTGGCCATAGGGAGGAGTGGCCAAAACTTGAATACAGGAGTGATTCTTGAGTTTGAAGCCCAATTCTTCCATTTACAGTAGGTGAGGGCTGGAGCAGCTTCATGTATTCTGGGGAGTTTAGTATCCACTTGGGAAAGATGGAGATGAGAAGAGTCCCATGTCACAGGGTGAGCATGAGGAGTAAGGAGAATGATATGCAATACAGAGGAGTGCTCTGCCTCCCCCAGAGCACTCCAGAAGATGCTCCCCCACAGTCAGTGTCCCATAAAACAGTGATGGCAATAATTCACATCGAAGCTACATTTCAGTATCTTGTAGGTTTTGTTAGTATGACTCACTTTCCTTCAGTCCAGAAAACTTTAAGACACTTGACCTTGAGTTTGGGAGCACGCCTGCCCAAGGGCTGGACATTCCTGTGAAACTACTGGGATGAATAATAACCGCGTGAGTCTTGAGAAATCAGCAGTTTCTCTTTCTTGTCAATATTTCAGTCTCAACATTCACCATCCTTTCTAAACATTGGTAAAAATACAGAATTTGAAAGTGTGAGCTCACATGTGGTAAACAGCTATCTTAGGCTGATACCTTATTGTATCACAGGGACTGCACAGTGGTAGATGGGAGACCTGATAAAAAGGTGAAGACAGAGCAATCTAGAATGACCCCCAGATACGCAGATTCCCCTGTGGCAGGCTCCACAGTAGAGGGATGGAGTGGGTCTGGTGGCCCCTGCAGTTCAAGCACAGAGCTTCCCAGGTAGCGCTCGTGGTAAAGAACTTGCCTGCCAATGCAGGAGACACAGAGACACAGGCTCAATCCCGGGGTCAGGAAAATCCTCTGGAGGAGGGCACGGCAACCCACTCCAATATTCTTGCCTGGAGAACCCCATGGACAGAAGAGCCTGGTGGGCTACAGTCCACAGGGTCCCAAAGAGTCAGACACGACTGAAGCGACTGAGCACACACGTGTCTGTCTGGAGCATCTTCCCTGGGCATCTCCCACAGTTCTGCTCAAGGTGGTGCCGGCTGCTGTTAAGGCTGCTGATGGGACCCATCAGCGGTCCTCATGGTTTCAGGAGTCTGCTTCCTCAGGGAGATGCCCGGCAAGAACTCAAATGCACTCTCGTGAGGGTAGCCTCTGCAGACTCAAGGCGATTACCCACTTGACTTTTGGAGCCTTTGGAGTGGAAGCCCACCCACTGGTTCTATTTCCCCCAGCCTTAGGGTGAATTCTCTCTCAAAAGCTTCCTGGGGCCTGTGTTGCCTCATTCGGGTTATCCAGAGATTGTTATTAACAGCAAATCTGGAGCTGAAGCGCTGCGGTCTTGGTCTCCCGTGGCAGGTGCGCTGCCGGCTCCTGTGTGCGTTTGCTCAGCCCTCAGGCTGCGTTTAGCAGTGGGTGTGTCGGGGCGATTGGGGAGCAGTCCATCTGCCTGGAGATCTCGGTTGGGTGGATTAATGAATGATTATAGAGTACTTTGAAGGTCGGAGGGCTAATTATTTAGCCAGTTCCCTCCCTTCCCCCAGGTCCCCTTGATGGCCTTTTGTCTCTCTGCCTCCTGGGG
Source organism: Bos mutus (assembly GCF_027580195.1). Classification (NCBI taxonomy): domain Eukaryota; kingdom Metazoa; phylum Chordata; class Mammalia; order Artiodactyla; family Bovidae; genus Bos; species Bos mutus. The sequence continues at coordinate 10,192,768 of NC_091639.1, read as the reverse complement.
CATTCTTGAATAGGAGAGGATGAATCAGGGGTCAGTAAATAGAACCGGCCATTCCAGATGGCCAGACCAGAGAGCCCCGTCTGGACGCTGCTCCACGGCAGGAGCCGAGATTCCCTGCGAGATCTGAGCACCAGGTAGGGTAGCTTTCTATCAGGGCTGGCCCAGCTTCCAGAAAGACTGTGGGTTCCTGGACTCTCAAAGTGAAAGTCGCTCAGTTGTGTCCGACTCTTTGTGACTCCATGGACTATACAGTCCATGGAATTCTCCAGGCCAGAACACAGGAGTGGGTAGCCTTTCCCTTCTCCAGGGGATCTTCCCAACCAAGGGATCACATCCAGGTCTCCTGCATTGCAGGCGGATTCTTTACCAAATGAGCTATCAGGACTCTCAACGGGGATGAATCTGCTAACCTGATGCCCTGGTGTGTCCAGGTTCGCTCCTAGTTTTGACATGAAATCCTTTATCTATGAGTCCATTCCTTTTTCTCCCTCCTGTTGCTTTTTCCCAGAGCAAGACCCCACAAGAAGAATGGACATGGGGCATTCCGTTCCTGGGTTAGGACTGGGGGCAGACAAGCGGTTCTGCGCTGTGCTGTGGGGGAGGGTGCCTGCACTCCCTTGTAGAGTAAGGACCTCCTTGTTTCTCTGCCCGCCCTCTCTCCCAATGACCCAGATTTTTAAATAAAATATTTTTTTATTTTTAAAAAATCTTGAATTGTGCACACTTTTAAGGTTGAGGAAACCCAAGGAAAAAATAAATATTATCGGTAGTAGGATTACACTTGTATATCCCCTACTTGAGTCCAGGAATGGGTCTGTGGTACATGTCTGTGCATACTAAAGGGAGAGAAGTCTGGGGCAGACAAATCCTGAGTTACCTTCACTCCTCTATATTCCACCCTGTTTGCTGACAGCTACTCTGGTTGCAGAGAAATTAGAGAGACAGAGAAAAGACGACACCCAGTTCTGAAAGTGTCCAGTCTAGTAGGGAGAAAAGTATGAAAACATATAAAGGTGGCAAAAGAGACTCTGAGTGATTGTTTTGTATTTTGCTCTATTTTGACATTCCCTAAGATCAACAGGTAGATGGGCCCTTTGCCTGTCCTTGCCTCGAGATATTTTGAGGGCAGAAAACAGAAGCTGCTTGAAGTCAAAGGCTTTTGTAAAACTCCCAGGCTCTTTGAAGAAGGGATGCGAGGGATCCCAAGGGGAGAGGGGAGAGAGAGGAGGCCTTTGAGGGCATCAGGAGAAAAGAGAAATGACTCTGCGGGCAAGAGGCTGGCTCTGAGGGTGTTGAAGGAGAGGGTGGAAGGAAGAGAGGTGGGGAAATGGGGAAAGATCACACAAGCGCTGGTGTAGCAGACCTAGAGGGTGGGCGAGGCACAGGCATCCCAGACTCACCCCAGACTCCCCAGATGAGACCCTGAGGCAGGGGAAACTCTGGCCCTGGATGCTCACGTGGGCTGGGGCAATGGGGACCAGGAAGGACTGAGCAGTGACGGGAGGGGACTCCCCAGTGCTTTGGTGATGGACCTCAGTGTCCATCAACAGATTTAATGGATAAAGAAGATGTGATACATATATATTATGTGTATATCACACATCTATATGAAATTCAGCCTTAAAAGGGGGGATCTTGACATTTGCAACATGAATGAACCTGGAGGATGTTGTGATAAGTGAAATAAACCAGACACAGGGAAAAAACTGCACGATCTTGTATATGAAAGCTAAGAAAGTTAAATTCATAGAGGTAGAAAGTAGAATGATGGTTACCAGGAGCGAGGAGGTGAGGGAAATCAGGGAGATGGCGGTCAAAGGGTACAAAGCGGGAGTTCTTGTAGGATGAACTAGCAAACTTGTCAGCATGGTGTTTGAGGTCCGTTCTACTTTCTAAACACACACACACAGTATTTTAGCCGCATACTATGCTATCAGACTATTTGTAATTCAGCAAATAAAAATGACTAAATTACTTGTCACAGGAAGAAATTATTTGATATTTGTAATTATTCCTCCCGATCTGCCAAGAGCCTAATAATACCTAGATCTCCTTTCTGTGGGGTGTCTGTCCTGCAGAATACAGTTGAGGCGAGGCAGTGAGAAGATGCAGAAAAGCCACACAGTGGGTATCTCTGGTTGTGAAAGGGAGTATGTGACAGGCCTGGGGAAATTTGCAAGGCAGGGGACTTGAGCCTTGGAGGCTCTATGATCTGGGGAAAGAAAAACCTGGGTTGGTTTCCGAGGGGAGATTTTGGGAGAGAAATGCTGCATGATATGAATCGTCCCTGCCCTCTCTCCCTATGAAATCCTCCCTAAAGCCACTGCCCCCTCCAAGCGTGTGACATTCAATTCCTACCGGCTCCCTTCTCCTCGCCACTCCTCCCCCACCTCCCCTCCTCTTCATTCAGTGGGCGACAGTGGAGGACCAGCCTACAGACGGTCCAAGGTGAGATCAGAGGCTGCGCAATCCAAGGTCACGCTTACATTCCACTGTTCGCTGTTCCCAACGCCTGCGATGCCCTTTGCCTCTTTTTTCTGCCAGGCAAGAATCAACCCACTCATCTTTCAAATGTCCTCACTTCTGCGAAGATCTCTGTGACCCCTCCTCTCTTCCTTGGCAGGATCACCATTAATCACCACCTGTGAATTCCCACAGCTCTTCTCAAGGCCTCATGTTGCCCTGCTTATCTCATCTTCCTTGACTCGGCAGCCTGGGTTCTAATTTTATCTTTGTTACTTACTCCCCACCACCCCCTGCCCCCTACTCCATCACAGAACCTAGTCTGTAGCCGGCACTCAAGGACCAGCGTGGAATAGGCGAAGGATAAGCCTTGGCTGAGGGGTGAGAGAATTAGACAGGGAGGGGGCAAGAGGCACCAAGAAGATGAGATTAAAGACGGGGCGGGGGGCGGGGGGGAATAAGGAGCAGAGAGAGAGGAGTTAAATGTTAGCTTTCCTTGAAGCACCCCTCAGAGAAGACTAATTTTCGTAATTAAAATCCAGATAACTAGGAGAAAGGATGGTGAGCCAAGTGGTACATATAACTGTAGCGACTGAAGGAAGCACAGAGCTTAAGAATGGAGATGAGAGAGTCCCTTTTGTGCTGGGATCATAAAAAAAGATGACGTTGGAGCGGGGGTGGGACGCCGCGGGACCAGGACAGAATGAAAGCGGGCTGGGGGAGAGAGAGGTGAGAACTGAGTTAACGAGAGGCGCTGGGAGTGGGAGTCTTGGGCCTGGAGAGAAACAAATACAATCCAAGGCCCCAGCTCCCACACAGACAAGCAGAGCGGTGCTTTGTAGCGAAGCAAGCCAAAGAGGGGTGGGCAGGCCAGCCGGCACTCAGAGGCGCATCGCTGCAGAGCATCCTTGCTGAGAGTGGAAGACGGAAGTAGGAAACTGGGGGTTGGCCCAGAAAAGACAAGAAGAAACGCAGCGCACAAGCTTACCGGCTTCGGCGGGGAGGGAGGAAACGGCAGATAATAATACACTCTAGAGATAAATTAATAACACTAAGCTACCTCGCCAGGGTGTTACGAGTGTTAATTAATTAATTATTGTTTGCCAAGCACTTTGAAGGTGGAAAGGCTCTGTAATTATTATGAATAAAATGTCAGGGATAATAATCGGGCAGAAGGCAGTGACCTCCCCGGCACCTCATTTGCATGGCACGAAGGATTCAGGGATGCTCTGCCAAGGCGAGACCTGCCGAGACGACAGATGCCCGTCCCGACGCCCAGCCTCCTCCTCCCGCGTCTTTCTGGCGCCCCCCGGGGTCCGCGGCCTCTGTTCCCCTGGCAGCGGATGCCCGAGAAGCCGGGTGAGGTGAGGTGTTTACGAGATGGCAAGCGGGAGCACGCTGATGGCTGGGGGTGCGGCCTGAGGGACGCCCCTCCCACCCAAAAGCTTTCCACTGAGCCGGCTGTTTTGTTTCCGAGGAGATCACTATTAATAATACGGTGTAGGTTTGGGTCTGTCTCTTCCAGAGTGGGATGGGAGGGGCCTGTTTGAAGCGGGGGGCGAATGTGTGGGAGAACAAGTCCTCCTGGGAAGATGGGGTGCCAACTTAGGTTTGGGGGAAACGGCCACCAACAGGCCAGGTCACTGGCTCATGGAGACTGCAATAAACCACAACCTGCCCCCCATTTATATGTGGAAAGGGTCCCGTGGCTCTAAAGGCAAAGAGGAAAATTATAATCCAGCTGGGCAGAGAGTAGCATCACCAACTCAATGGACATGCTGCTGCTGCTAGAGTTTGAGCCAACTCTGGGAGGTGAAGGACAGGGAAGCCTGGTGTCCTGCAGTGCGTGGGTTCCCAAAGAGTCACTACTTAGGGACGAAACAGCAACCACACCAGGCAGAGAGTGAGAGCGTCCAGCAGAGACCCGTGCTGAGCTAGGCTGCATGACATGACGGGTGTCAGCTCTTCGAGGTTTTGGTCCTGGAGGAAAGATGTCTGAGGACTGTTGTCTTCAGCAGATGCTCCCGCCTCCCTCCCGCCTCCTTGGTTGACGAGGCAAAAGAACTGCAGAATATTTACCAGCCCTGGCCCATGTGTTCGGGAAACAGTCCTGCCAACGAATGCCTCTTCCTACCGACCAGCGGAGAAGAGAGAGGAACACCTCCCTAAGGCTCGGCGAGTTTGGGGCGGGGGAGGGACACCAACGTGGCTACTGGGTCTGGACAGAATTTTGCACATTTTGTACCAGAAAAATAAAAGAATAAACAACGAAAACCTCCTCTATCTCCTAGAGACAAGAGGACTCCCCTTGTTTGTCTCCTGTGTTCCTGGTGGGAGACCCTGACTAAGCGTCCACGGTGCAGGGATCTTAGGAGCCATGACCTCGCTTATAAAGTCAGAAGAGCAGACATTTTTATTAGGTCTAGGGCTTCCCAGGTGGCGCTAGTGGTAAAGAACTCGCCTGCGATTGCAGGAGATGCAGGAGACACAGGTTTGATCCCCAGGTCTAGAAGATCCCCTGGAGGAGGAAATGGTAACCACTCCAGTATTCTTGCCTGGAAAATCCCATGGACAGAGGAGGCTGGTAGGTCCATGGGGTCCACGGGGTCACAAAAGAGTCGGACACCACTGAGTGACTGAGCACGCACACCAGGGCTGGGAGGTGCATTCGCTCCTAGGGCGTCGCAAGTCACCACCATCTGAGTGGCTTAAACAGCTCTTCCGTTCTCCCCGTCTGTCTGGAGGCTGGAAGTCCAAAATCACAGGGTCAGCAGGGTTGGTTCCTTCTGTGGCTGTGGGGAGCAGTCTGTCCAGCCCTTTCTCCCAGTTTCTGGAGGCTGCAGGCGTCTGTAGGTGGCTTTCTCCCTGTGTCTTCATTTCATCTTCCCTCTCTGCCTGTCTGCCTCTGTGTCCCAGTTTCGCTTGTACTAAGAACAGCGGCCCCATTGGATTAGAGCCCACTCTACTGACCTCAACTTGATCATCGGCACAGACCTGACTTCCAAATTAAGCCACATCCATAAGTCCTGGGGGTTCAACCGCTTGGCGGGGAGTGGGGGGTAGGAAACCCTTCAACTGACAACGGGAGGTTTTCCTTTTTCCAGGAAGGGTTTTGGCCTGTGCCCTTAGTGGCCTGATTCCCACCTGGGTGTTGGGAAATTGAGGCAGGGACCCTCTCTCGGTGTCCTTAGGGCCAGCGTAGAGGTCCTGTGTTGCTTAAACAGAGAGGTTGCTGGGAGGCACAACCTGCCCTGTAACCTTTTCTTTCCATCCTGACCTTCTCCTGGTGCTGCTAATACAACACAACTGGCCATCAGGGTCCGTGTGGCACCGTAGCCCACGTGTAGGGATGAAAGGCCGGGCTTTCATGGACTGGAGGACGGGCCTGGTGTGGAGTCAGCCTGTGAGCTGGGGCCTCGGCTCTCATTTCCTCACCTCTCAGGTGGGAGGTGGTGGTGTCTACCTCCCAGGGCTGAATGAGATCACCGGCAGAACACGCCTGGTGTCTGGGGGTGGGTGTTATCAATCATTAGGAGCCCAACGGGAAGTCTAACCAAAAACTTGTCCCGGAGCACCGAGTGCAGATTTGTGCTGAAAAGTTTGCTAAGTTCCTCTGACTCCTGTTTTCCCGGCCACCCCCACGGGGGCCAGGAACCCCGCAAGTCAATGGCTTTGAGGCTTTGAACTGGGACTTCAAAGAGAAGCCAGCTCTGTTCTTCAAACAGGTTTATAAAGAGATTTTGATACAAGACAACAATACTTGTCAGCAGTGTCCAGTTACCGTCCTTCCCTTTGTAGTTTTATTAGGAAATAATTTCCCAGCCGGCGAGGCTCCTGCTGGCATGCCTTGTTTCTCTGTTTGCGATCGGATCTGCCCACCAGAGGGGCTGCCCCTAGCGCTGCAGCGGTCTTGCCAGCTGGACGCCCAGAGAAAGACATCACCGAAGGGTCTCCGGAGCCGATTTACCATCTGCCCCTCCCCTCGCCTCCCCTTCTCTGTAGCAAAAATGCAATTTGTTTGACCTCTGGGGAGGTTTAAAACCTCAGCTCCTTAATTGCCCCCCTGCCCCCATTATTATTATTTTTTTTAAGAGGGGAGGAAAGAGGGGGAAACGGCCAGAAAAGAAAAGAACCATTTAAGCCATCCTTGCTAGCTTGCCCTGCATTCTCGGCTGGCAGTAAGAATTCCCAATAGATGAAAACTAAGGAGCTCAGCTCACTGCGGGTCCCTAGTTTTCATCTGTTGGGACTAAGTGGGTCCTTTTCGCAGGGGCCAGCTTTCCCAAGCAGAAGAGAGGCGTGGTTTTCCAGAAGTGACTATTGATTTTTCCTTCTGTGGTACAGTTATTTCCCTATAACTTGAAACATGTGATGGGGAGTCTACTCTATGCCAAGCACTGGGCTGGTTCTGAGATCCAGAAATGGGGAACACAGGGTTCCTCCCCAGACATGTTTCTCAGCAGGGCGGGGGTGAGCCAGTTGAGAAGCAGACTCTTCAGGGCCCTTCCTTAAAGGGCTCTGTGTGCTCCCGCTCCAGGAGGCCCCGCCAGAGCTGATGGTGGGGGCTTCAAAATGGGGCCACTGGGATGCATTTCCTCAAGGAAAGGGGACAGATGGAGAGAGGGAGAATGGAGATGCCCTGGGAGGAATATGATCCTGAGATGGGTGGGACAGAGGGAAGTGGGCCTAAGGGGCTCTTATCCCCAGAGAAAAAGACACCTTCCTTCCTTTTTATGAAATTGGGGAGGAAATGAGGATGTCAGTCATTTAGAGGGTGGGAGAGAAGAGGGTGTGGGCAGGTTCAGCTTTCTTGACCTTTTATTTTGTTGGGAAGTAGGAATTTTTTAGGAAGCAGGAATTAATGGCATTTACTGGGGAGAGGGGAAGCAGTTGGCTTAATGGGACTTAGAAAGTTAAAAGCAGATGTTTCTTAGAGACCATTAAGTTCCAGGTCCTCATTTTATCCAGTGTAAAGCCAATGCAGGGGACTCAAGAGATGCGGGTTTAATTCCTGGGTTGGGAAGATCCCCTGGAGGAGGAAATGGCACCCCACTCCAATATTGTTACCTGGAAAATCCCATGGACAGAGGAGCCTGGTGGACTACAAAATACTCTTTGCTATGGGGTTGCAAAAAGTCAGATACAACCAAGCACACAAACACGTGTGCGCGCGCACACACACACGGAAGGATTGAGGAATTTCCTAAGGTAGTATATTGATGAGGGGTGGAGCTGAGACTCGGATACAGGTCTGCTGGCTCTTAGGTCAGGGACCACTGCTCTGCAGGATGCTCCCTGCATCCCTGAGGGTGCATCACTGTTCTACATCCACCTAGGAGGATGGAGTTGCGGTGGCAGACTTGGGTAAGACCTCCTGGGATTCTTGACCAACTGGATGATGAGGTTGGTTCCAGGGTCTTTGGTCCATTAAGAGGTGCAGAGTCAGTGCAGAGGGAAACCTCGAGTGGTTAAAGGTCATCCAGGGTCACCCCAGGTCACTGCACCATGAGCAAAGCTCTCCTGCAATGGGAGGCACAGAGCAATGCCGTTCCACAGGCTCTAAAGTATTTTGCTGACCCAGGATTATTCACCTTCCCATCAACAAGTTCCTACTCTTGCCAAAGGAAATAGTAAATGCTTCCACTGAAAAGCCACAGAGTAGGAACTGACCTAAAAACTTGTAGTTTCTGAGCAGAAATGTGCCAGACCACAGGAACACAAATAACCTGTTGGTTACTGCCCAGAATCTGTGCCAATGTTATTACACTCATTGTACAGATGGGGAAACCTAAGTGGAAAGATGGATGATTTCCAAAGATTCATCCAAAGGCAATAATAAAACTCACAGTTTAATGTTTGTTACGCTTATTCCTAAATCTTCCTCTCACTGATTACCTCATATTTCCATGGAATGTGCAAGAAGCATTGACTAGGACGTTAAGAATAGACCATAGAGTTTTTCCATGAGGTCTGGCTGGAGTCTGGTGAACCTCAACTCCAGCCACTTATATAATTTTTTGAGGCATCTAGTGAAAAAAAAAAAACGAGGTTTAATAAAATGGTTGTAATATATTTTATATGTTTGAATTTAGGGGATGGCAAACTATGGCTTGCAGACCAGATCTGGCCTGCAGCCTGTTTTTGAACAGCCCATGAGCTAAGAATGGATTTTACATTTTAAAAGGGTCATTAAAAACAACAACAAAAAAAATTAAAAACAAAGAATGTACTACAGAAACTGTACGTGCCTAGAAAGCCTGACATGTTTACTAACTGGTCCTACAGAAAAGGTTGGTTGCTCCCGATAACAAATGAACATTCTGTCATTAGCCCCCAAAGCCAATGATATGTGCTTGCATTATAACAAGATAACTAGATTTATTGCAACTATTCATTTACTGTATACTAGAAGTAGTGTGGCCTTGTAAGGAGAGCTCAGTTCCAAGTTGTCGGACCACTGCTGCCCACTCCAGTCACCTGGCTAATCTCATTGTATCCGTTTGGACAAACGCCAAAGGTGAGCCTGGGTGCCTTTGTGACCCCAAGGCTTGACCCCACAGTCCTCATGACCCCTGATCCAGGGTAACATGTTCTGGGTTTCCTTTGAGCCGGAGAGGAGAAGCAATCAGTTCTCCTCTTAGCAAGGATTTGGCATCTTAGTTTGCCTGCCTTGCTTTAGGAAGCTCATCCATCCGTGGGGCAAGAGTCCTTCGTTCGTCCTGGGGCAGCTGAGCCCTGGATGGCAGGACGCGTGCCACCAACGGACACTGGCTCCCTAACCAGCGTGTGCACCCACAGCTTCATGATACCCGTTGTAAATTAACCGGAGGGCTGTCCCTGCAGACAGGGAGGGCTGACAGAGAACTGCCAACTCCGCTGGGCAGACACTGCTTCTGTGCACTGGAACCTCCCTGTGGAGACTGGCAAGTGATCTAACACCTCAGGACATCCAGCAGCTGGCCGGGAGAAGCCAGGCCACCAGGAGAATTCACACTTTACTTTCCTGCTCTGGGAGCCAGAAAGGCAGAGCACTGGAGGCGAGAGAATGTAGGTGGTGAGGTCTCACTGAACAGGGTTCAAATCCTGCCTCTGCCGTGAACTCATCACACAACCTTAGACAGATGACTTCATGTCTCGCACCTTCAGTTTCCTCATTTGTAAAATGAAGTAATAGCAGTCCTACCTCATGGGTTATTGGGAGGCTGAAAAGAGGTATCAGATGCAAAAAAATCAGTGAGAAGGCAAAAAAGAGTACCTTAGCTATTGGGGGCTTTATTCTAGTCCATTCTGTGAGCATTGAGCTTATTTCTGCATCAGTGTTTTGCCTCAAAGGTCAGAGGGTAGTCTCCAGTACGGAAGAGCAGAGAAGTGGTGGAGCTGGGGAGAGGTTGTGCTTTGCAATATAGAATGGCACAGAAGAGACATTTTGGAGGGAGAAATTGTTAAATTAGAAGAATCAGACACGTCCAGAGAGGTACTTCAGTGATCCCGCAGTCCAGCCGTCCTTAGACGTTTTCCGGGGAAGGTTGCTCAGGGGTTGTGTCTCCTGAGGCAGAAAGCCCTGGGTGAGCCCTAATTCTGTTATTCACTGTTAAATAACCCAAATTCTGTCATTTACTGACTGTGTGAGTGGGCAAGAGATTGGATTCCCCGAGCCTCAACTTCCTTGTTGATCTTTTTTTCCATTTTTGTTTTTGCTTCTCTCTTTTTTTTTCCAGCTTCCTTGTTTATAATTGTCATTGTTCAGTCCCTCAGTCGTGTCACTTTTTATGACCTGTGGACTACAGCACGCTGGGCCTCCCTGTCCTTCGCCATCTCCTGGAGTTTGCTCAAACTCACGTCCATTGAGTCGGGGATGCCATCCAACCTTCTCATCCTCTGTTGTCACCTTCTCTTTCTACCTTCAATCTTTCCCAGCATCAGGGTCTTTTCTAATGAGTCAGTTCTTTGCATCAGGTGGCCAAAGTATGTCCTTCCAATGTATATTTAGGGTTGATTTCCTTTAGGATTGACCGATTTGATCTCCTCGCAGTCCAAGGGACTCTCAAGAGTCTTCTCCAACACCACAGTTTGAAAGCATCATTTCTTTGGCACTTAACCTTCTTTATGGTCCAATTCTCACATCCATACATGACTACTGGAAAAACCATATAATTAAGAATAATTATAATAGCAATTATGTATTACTATTCACAACCCATGAGGTTGTTGTGAACATTCATTGTTGGTTCAAGGCCACCTCTGTGTCTCCATATGACCATTCCACAAGAGATCAGGTATGACTATGAAAGGGGCACCAGGTGATGGATCTCCACTGATGTTCCTCATAATCTGGGTCCCCACCTACTGGTGTCATAGAGAGTCTGAGCAACGTCTCTCTTTGTGCACAGCCAACAGACCTGCAGAGATGGAGTTCCACTAAATGGTGTGTACACCAGCTTAGAGCCTTTGAGCCTACGTCACTAAAGTCAAATCCATGCAGTCAATTTCCTGTCTCTCTCATGGGGTTAATTTCCCTTGCCTTTGGTTGGGCAAAAGTTGGTTTTGAAAACACCCCTTATAATAGGTGTTTCAAAACACTTGAGTGTCGGTATGAGCCTATTAAATTCTAACAGCTCTGCTGGCAGGTAAAGCACATTTATAGACTTAAAAAAAAATAACCATGTTGTTTGCCTTTCAGACTGCTGTGGCCATTCTGGAGTGATTTTGTGCTTAAGGTCAAGGAATTTTGAGCAATGGATTTTTGTTTCTCAATTCGCTCTCCTCTCATTGTCCTTCTATGAAGTAGTATAAACTGCAGGATTGTTTATCAGCCTCTAGCTGAAACTGATCTTGCCAGAAATCCATTGCTTCTATTCAACCAAATAAATCTACGTTTTAGCTGTCAGTGCCTCAAAGGGATTTTGCTACCTCTGGGCTTTTCCTGTTCTAACTTTCTCCAAATGTTTGAATGTCCAAAGGTGGCTGTTAAAAAAAAAAATCAACTCTGCAATTCTACAGGGTGGAATTCTGGCACATGTAAAGCTACTTGATTGAGTAAATAAATATCCTGGGCCTTGAAGTTTTTGCTGAGGGAGAAAGATCTAGAATAGAAGAGAGGTTGAAGCAAGGTCTAGCTTTCTGAGGGACAGAGAAGAAGGAGAGAATATATTGAGACTTAAAAAGGGCCTGCAGGGGAGTCTAGGTTTGACAGAGAAAGGAAGAAAGGGGTGACATTGGCTGTCCGTGCTCGGCTGCAATATTTAGCAGGAAGATGCAGTCCTCTGGGGTGAAGTATTTGGGATGCATTTCAGAGCCAGAGGGAGTGGCAGCAATGGAGAGAAATGGGAAAGGTTGGGACTTAGGGAACTTCATCCTCCAAGACTTAGACAATTTCAACTGGCACATTGACCTGTGGTTTTGAGACCACGAGGCAGTGAGAAATGGACCGCCCTGAACACCAGCTGACGTGTTCAGCATGGTACAGAGTCATAAAATGATGTCAGGACATCAGAAAATGTGTTTAGACTAGGTTCGGTTTTACTTTGTGGGAATTCAGTTCAAAGAATCAGTCATTTTTTCATATGGCTAATGTTACTGATTTACAAAGAAGTCCTCTCATAGGCAAACATAAAAAGACCTAAAACCCCATAATTAAGTGCCTGCTCCAGTCACAAAGTCAGACTGTCTTAAACCATCCCTTTCAAACATAGAATACACATCTCTCAGCATCCATTAAAAACTTGTAAAGTAGATTTTTTCCCTCCCTTTATCCCTTCTTGGAACTCCTGTCAAACCAGCTCCGTATGAGAAGACAATCAGCAATGGAAGGAATTTTGAGTCAATTCTTGGTGCTTTGCTAGTGTTTTCTACTGATTTGTAAAGTAGGCTTGTAACCCTTCTTTCATTCTTGTCCAGTGTGTCCAAAAAAAACTAAAAGTGTAACATGGCCAATATGAGTGAATGATGATGTGGAGGTGGGGAACTCCTTCCCGACTCCACTTCTTGGAGTCAAGCTCAACCACTATCACCTTCGTGTATGCAACTCTAAGGGTTATAAATGTTCCAGCTCTGTGAGATGAGATGGAGCCAGTGTAGCTGCTCGAATGTGCCCTTCTAGGTAATAGAGGAACAAGATCTTTGATTTCTGGCTGCTTCTCAGCAAGTGATGACACTGTATTTTCCCCAGCCCCAACAAGCCCACTCTTCAGTTATCAAATCTGGTTATGGTAGACTGAATAATGGTCCCTAAAGATATCTACATTCTAACCCTGAGAACCTGTGAATGTTATCTTACATGGAAAAATAAATTTTGAAGCTGTAATTACATTAAAGACCTCAAGATAGGAAGATTATTCTGGATTGTCTGAATCAGCTCTGAAATTAAAACTGTCTTTTGGTATCCATGGGATATTGGTTCTAGGACTGGCCTTCAATATCAGAATCCTCAGCTGCTCAAGTGCCATAGTTGACCTACTGTCATTCCACATTGTGGATTCAACCAACCTCATATAGTGTAATATTGTAATACTTCAGATCAGATCAGATCAGCTGCTCAGTTGTGTCCAACTCTTTGTGACCCCATGAATCGCAGCATGCCAGGCCTCGCTGTCCATCACCAACTCCCGGAGTTCACTGAGACTCGCATCCATCGAGTCAGTGATGCCATCCAGCCATCTCATCCTCTGTCGTCCCCTTCTCCTCCTTCCCCCAATCCCTCCCAGCATCAGAGTCTTTTCCAATGAGTCAACTCTTCGAATGAGGTGGCCAAAGTAATACTTATGGGAGAAAAAAATCTGTGTATAAGTGGACCCACACAGTTCAAATTTGTGTTGTTCGAGGGTCAGCTGAAATCACACGTGTCATTGTAAGAGGGAGGCAGAGAGACATTTGACTACAGGGGAGAAGAAGTTAGTATGAAGATGGTGTCAGATTGGAAAGATGTGGCCACAAGCAAAGGGATGCTGGCCGCCAGTGGAAGCTGGAAGGGACAAGGGATAGATTCTCCCCCTGGAGTCTCCAGAAGGATCTAGCCCTCACCATCCCTTGATTTTAACCCACCAGATTCCTTGCAGGCTTTGGCTCCCAGAACTCTAAGAGAATGAATTCTGTTGTTTCAAGTCATTGCATGTGTGTGTGTGCTCAGTCATGTCTTTGTGACTCCAGCAGGGGTCCTTTAGTTCACCAGTCTCCTCTGTCGATGGGATTTTCCAGGCAAGAATACTGGCGTGGGTTGCCATTTCCTTCTCCATTTAAGTCATTAAGTTTATGGTAATTTGTTACAGCAGTAATAGGACACCAATACACTGTTCACGTCTGATTTGCTGAAGAATGAGGGAAAACGGCTCTCTGGTTCTCATTTGACTGCTCCTGGCACACGGAAGAGCTGCCATGCGGAACACTGGCAGCATGATCTCAGGGAGGTAAGTGCCCATATTCCCAGTGTGTACACTCGGGCCAACTCTCAGAGCAGAGCTATTTGAAAGGAAGAGCATTCGCAAATGATGGCTCTTCCCGTAGAATAAATGAGTGAGTGTTTGTGCTCTGATCTGCGCCTCCTGGCCCAGGTAAAGAGGTTAGTTGTTTAAGCATCTTAGAAAAAGTTCTAATTTTAAAGCTAATATTATCTGGAAATTCTTCCAAAGTACAAGATAAAATGCCCCCAAATGTCTGTCCATGGGTTTTAGAGTCACTTGCATTTGAAGATGCTTCAGAAATGCTCCTAACTTGTGCAGGGAGGTACTTGATTTTTCTGGGGATGTCTGAGCTCTGGTGAGGTAAGAAGTTGCCATGGGAGTTGCATGGAGCCTCTCTTTGTTTCAGTCCCTTTTTGCTTCTTCTCCAGTTCCACACTCATACCTCGATATCCCCTAACACTGCCTGGTTCTGTGTTTCATTCACTGTAAGGCTGCATACTTGTGTACACATACAAGTACACATACAAGGCTGTGTACTTGATTCAAGACTACTTTTCCCTCTTCCCTCCCTGCAAGCGTCTTTCTCATTGGGTTAACTGTGCACTTTTAACACCAGCCTCTCGGAGACGGGGTTATCCTCTGTCTTGACAGGGTCATTGAATTTCAGAGTCAGAATGGAGCTTTATTAAGCACATCAATTCCAACTCCAGTGAAATAATTAACTCGGGGCTCGTATGGTCTGGAGGAGGAACCGTGAGGCCCAGGGGGCCCGAGCTGTAGCACACACCCCAGGAGATGTTGGGACACATGGCACATGGGCTCCTCCATGAGAAGCGTTGGCAGGACTGGGAAGCCGATGGAGTGGGTAGAGGCAAGCAGTTGAGACCTTCATTTTTCGGGGACAAATTTTCTGTGACAAACACTCTAGAGTCCCTTTTTCTTTGTTCCTGCAGAGGTAGTACTTGGCCTGCTCTGCCTCCTCTGGCTTGTGCCAGGCATCTCTGTGGTTGGGTTTTGCTAAACCTGGGACCCGTGGATAACCTGGATGCCCAAAGTACTTGGGCAAAGGCACCTACATTGCAACAATACTTCACTGAGGTGCTGGGCTATCTGGGAAAAGAGCAGGCAGTCAGGTGAACCAGAAAGATCCATTTAACCAACTTAGAAGATGGGCGGTTTTGATGAGAGCATTAACCTTCTCCAGGCTGGCTGTCATTTCCAAATGACAGCTGCGTGCCTGGCATTTCCAAGGAGTCTTTCATCTCTAAGAGGAGAAGGGGAAGCAGGGGTCGCATCTAATATATTAAAAGCAGAAAGGAAACGTTGAAGCCTGTGGTACCCTTTGGCCTGTGGGTCTTCTCTCCCCACTGAGGTCGTATGTATTTTAAAGGCCTAACCTAGGAGCTGTTTTGAAAGACCAGGTTAAAGAACAATTAAACTTAGACTTGCCTTTAAAATGTCAGAAACTGTCTACCCTGGTGGATGGGCAGAGGATACATTCTTCTGGGAGTTGGGCCCTGAATCATTTAGGATTCTTTTAGTTGCAAGTGACAGAAAGCCAAGTTTGAATTTATTTTATTACAAAAAACAATGTGTGTCTTGGGTATCTTAACTGTCTTGTTAAAGACGTGGCCTTTGGCACAGGGGAAGACAGGCTCCATCATGTCATCGAGGTTGGTCACTCTCTCTTCCTTTGGGTGGGCTTGATTTTCATGCGTTCTCTCCCTCACTGCTTGTAAGAGCGCTGCCAGCCACTGGAAAATACACACATCTAGGTTCAAATCCAGTCATCGTGAGAAGCGACTTGCCTACTAATAACACGAAGGTTTGGAAATTGGAGCCCCTTGGTCATAATTGGCTGAATGGGTCAGCCCCGAGACAATTACTGTGAAAGAGGCATTGACTGTGGCCTCTCAAACTTCAATGTGCACACAAATCATCTGGGAATTTTGTTAAAAGGCAGATGCTGACTCAGAAGGTCTCAGTGAGAACCCAAGATTCTGCATTTCTAATAAACTCCCAGGTGATGCTGAGGCTGCTGATCTAAGGACTGTACCTGAGACTAGGCTTGTTGGCTTCACTTAGATGGCAATTTCCATCCATACAGCCTGAGGGTAGACTTGGACTGAGGACAAGAGCTGAGTCTAGTGAGGAATAGGGAAGAGGGGCCCTCAGAACAAGTTGTAACATTGTTGCCACATTAAGGACAGATCAGATCTGTTGGCCAAAGAACGCATTTCCCCTATGGGCTCTCTGGGTTTTTTGTTAACTGCGACATAAAATGCAGTCAGTGATGTTTGGGGATGTCTGAGTTGTGCCTAGCCTCAGTAATACCCCTTGAAGAGAGGAAAGAAGTGATCCTTAGATGCAAGACAGAGGATAAACCAATCTCAAAAACTGCACTGAATATCATCATTGCTATTAATTATTAACTGAAGAAGGACTAGCATGTGCCTGGTGTGGGTAGAGATTTTGTTTAAGCACCAGCCCAGAGAGACCTGGAAAGGAAACCAAAGAAGAGGCATGAATTATAAATACGGATCCTGCCATAGGAAGCTGCTGGAAGCTCAGGCGCCTGCCATGGAGAAGGGGGTCTCGAGGCTGAAGCTCCGGAACCGCAAAGTGGGGTTAATGCGCCACACAGGAACCTGCACTCTGCAGCGTGGGACTGCTCGTTAGGGGACCAGTGTCCACGCTGCTGGTGACAGAGGATGGATGCAAAGGCAGGAACCGCAGCTCGGAGAATCTTTGAAGGAACTTACATTTCTGTTACATGGGAAGACATACTGCCTAAAGTTTTTTTTTTTTTTTTTAATGTAATTGCTTTGAATATTATATTGTGATAAAGAGGTAGGTGGACCTGGCGTAATTAGTTGATAAACTATGATAACGAGAGATGGTATTCTGGAAAGCATTTGTTTAGAATGTGGCATTTAAGGGGGATTAGTTGCATAATTTAGGTATTTGAATATCACCATGTAATAAATAATAATAATAACCACAATAATCCCAGCTTGATGGGGGCCCTGCTGGTTAGAGAATGTTCTAGCTAGGTTACCAGATGGAGAACTGTAATTAGGCTCATTCCCTGGTAATTTAAGAAATGAAGGCAGCATCACTTTTTGCCTCTCATCACCTTTCCCTTCCCTTTATTTCTCAGCATCCTGATGTCTTCTGGCTGTGGCAAGCAATCTCTCTCTCCCAGCCCCCTCCCTTCCCTCTCCCTCCTTCCTCCCCCACCCCCATTTTTATCTCTCCTGGAGCCTAAGCTGTTAGTGTTTTGCTGCTGGGAATCCTGGTGTTGTGCAAGGTCTTTACACGCATCTTATCAAGTGAGCCCTGTGCTGTCTCTTAAATCCCCGTGGTAGGAAGATGTCAAGACATTGGCTACAGCCAATGAGGTGTCAGAGGGCTTCTAATGCCGTATAGACACGTGTTGGATTGATCCCCTTTTCTCCCCAAACATATCCTGGTTTCCTTAGCAGAAAAGTTAAATCAGAACATTTTTCTTATTTGAATTTAGTCAGGCAGGTGGTTCCAGAACCTTCCTTCTCCAGGTCTGAGCACCTACACACCCGAGCTTTGAGAGGCCACCATCGCCACCATCCACAGGCTGCAACAAAGATGCTTCCTGCTTCTGTTTGCATCTCAGCAATGTCCCTGTCTTTTCTGCTGAAAATTCTCTTTCTTGATGGATGTTCCTTCCCACTTTCTCCTTCCTTCCCTCATAAGGTACTTTAAAGGGTCTAATTCTTGCGCAGAATTAAAGCTAACGGAAGATACCCAATCAGGCCGATTCTCCATGCTTAATTCAAGGTGACAGGTTAACAACAGGAAACAGAGAACAATCATGAGTCATCACCCTCTGGGTGCTAGTGTAAGAACAACTGGCCTCAAAAGTAGGGGAGAGAAATGTGGTCCTAGAGACCTGAGTAGAGGCATCCACCCTGCTGTGTGACCCGCTAGTGCCTGACTTTCAATCACCTCGGCATTTAACACGCTCTCTGACAACTGATTTTAACTGCAGATTTTCCCCATTAACACAGTAACCCACCCTCCTGCCCACCACCACGCCAGGATTGAGTCCGCCCCATTCACCTGTGCATTTCCAGAGTCAAGCTCAGTGCCTGGCTCAGGTAGGTGTTCAAAACACATGCATTGAATTTGTTAATTAACTCATCTCTTCAGGGCAGGTGTACCAGGAGGAGGAGAGGAAGCACTTCTGCTTATAGAGTAGTGGTGGTGATGTAGAGTAGCCATCCCTTAAAATAGACCTTATTGAAACATAGTGAACAAATTTTAAACTGGCCCAGGATCTAGGAGAAAAAAACCAGAAATATGTGTGGGGATGGGGAGGTGGGTGGGAAAGTACACAGAAGGATTGGGATAGTAAAGGATCCTAAAATTCTACATACATGAAAATTACATTTCTTAGTTTTCTTTTTCTCAAGTAAATTTCTTATTGAAATACAATAAATTGAGTACACAAATCACAAAGCTGTCGGGAGCATATACATCTTGATGTATGTTCACAAAGGAACAGACTTGGGTGGCAGACCTCAGATGAAGAAACCATCCGGCTGGTATACCAGAAACCACCCCAGACCCTTCCCTACAAAATGACTCTTATCCTGATGTCCATTCCTGCAGTTTTGCCTGGTTTTGAGCATTATGTAAATGGAATCATACAACATGTTCTCTTTTATGCTTAGCTTCTTTCCTGCACTGCTATTTTAATCTGACAGTAATTCACCCTTTTCATGGATGTGTAGTTTTCCACTTTATGGGTCTGCCACTATATTTAACTGTCTGCCTTACTGTTGACAGCAACTGTTTCTTTCCTATTTTTTTTTTTAGGAAAAAAATAGTTTTTTTCTATTAATAGTTTTTGCCTATTAACAGTGGTGCTACGATGTATGCTCTTGAATGTCTTCTCATGCCCACAAATTGGGTATAAGCATGTATGAAGACCAATGCAGGATTGCCAGGCATGTGCCTTCTCAGCTTCGGTAGATACTGCTGTTTTCTGACTTGTTGTTGTTCAGTGGCTAAGTCGTGTCCAACTCTTTGCCATCCCATGGACTGCAGCATGCCAGGCTTCCCTGTCCTTCACTATCTCCTGAAGTTTGCTCACAGTGATGCCATCCAGCCATCTTGCCCCCTTTCCTCCTGCCTTCAGTCTTTCCCAGAATCTGGGTATTAGCACACCCACCAGCATTCAGTTGAAGCTCCCATCTTCCTATTTTCTTGCCAACAGTTTAGTATTGCTGTCTTATCAACAGTAATCAGGCCGGTGGGTGTGCAATGGCGTTGTTTTTGTGGTTTTGATTCACGTTCTCCTGATGACTGATGGAGTTGAATAGTTTTTATATGCCTGATGGTTATTTGAGCGTCCTCTTTATGACATGCCTGTTCATGTCTCTGTATGTTATTTTGCGGATATTTTTGGCATGTAGTGTTTGTTCATTTTAAAGGGACTTTAGACATTATGACCTTGGCTTTCTTACTTAAAAATGTGTCTATCTATTATAGTACCAGAGCCCTTTCTTGAGATGAAATCTTAGGGAGAAGACCAAGATGCAAACTAGGTCAAAGCAGAGATGTTCTCAGAGGAGGGCAGAGACTCTCAGCGCGCTTCCCATCCACCACCCCTATTATATTCCAGTGAACCTGAAAACACTGCCTTATAGCAAAGACGGTTTTTAAGAGCCAAGATAACAAGTGAGCCAATAAAAATCCTCATAAATACTTTATGAAATATTTGCTAACAATAAAGATAACAGGAGACATAAGACCCTGAAAGGCATTTTCACAACTTGAATGGGTTATAATGGACATTATACTATTAATTGCCATTTATGCTCTCTTGCTCAATGGCGACTTTGCGTGGTCTCTCTCATCTTGTGAGCGAGTTATAAGATGCTTTCAATATTATTTTGATTCACTACCAAACACATGCACACGAAGAGATGATGTGTGTGTGTGTTTGTGCGTGTACACACATGGCAACCTACCCTCTTCTTTCTTCCAAATGCTCAATGCTCTTCTGATTTTATAACTTAGATTTGGTTATTTCCATGTCCTAAATCCAGCCTTGGTCTCATAGACACAAAAGTACTTGGATTTTTCAAATGGAAAAAATTGGGGGCAAGCTTTATTTAACACATCTGGGGAGGCGTTTTTGGTTTCCAGCGCCAGGGCCCAGCGCTGGTCACAAGGGAAACTCTGTAGCAGTCCCTTTCCATTTACCTCCTCTCCCCGCCTCACCAGACCCAAGAGGGCAGCGCGGGGGCTCCTTCCTGCGGCTCCGCCTCCTCCCCGATTCTCTCTCCCAGAGCTTCAGGCTCAAACTTCTATTTCTTCACTGCCATCTGTTTTACCTCCCTTTTCTTTTTCCCAATCCCCAGCTTCCTTTTCTTAAATTATCCCCAACCGGAGGGACTTGCAATCTGTAGATGTAAAAATCTAAGAGAAATATGGAAGTAAATTTGCATACAATGGAATTTGGCAAAGTGAAGGAGCTCAAAGACACAAAGAGATTATTGCCATTTTTTCAAACATGAGCTATCACTGCTGGTACCTGGAATGACCTTAAGTAATACACTGGATTAAAGTTTCCTCAAAAATTGGATTTTTTATGTATTATGGTTATTAATATAGTTCTTAGATTTGTGGCAAGATAGTATACTTGTTTTCAGCTGGATAAAAGCTCCTTTTAAATATTAAGTTTTTAAAAAATGATTTTTCTGGCAAAACTTGTGAATTCGTGACATTTGGGAGACAATGGATGAGTCATGCTCAGTAAATCAAAAGAGTAATTTTATTATAGGGCTCCTTCTCCCATCAGATCTAGTTAAGCAGAAGTGAGCACACGGTATATCGAATCCTGCTCCTTCAGTGTAATGAGTGTTAGGATCAAAAAAACAATATAAAACAGTCTATTACAATAGTTTTCAGTATAGTCTACACATCCCTGGGGGTTCCCATGACACTCTGAATGTGTCCATGATGTCAAAAACTATTTTCATAATAATACTGAGATGTTATTTGCTCTTTTCAACATATTGGCATCTGCACTGTTCGTGCAAAAGCAATGGCAAGTAAAATGCTGGCATCTTTGGGTGATTCCAGGCAGCAGCAGCAGCCTGCACTGCTGGTGGATGTACGCTTTCCCACACTGGCTGGAGAAAGAAAAGTCCATGTCGCTCAACAGTGACCTTGATAAAGCAGTAAGACAGGTCAGATCTCAACACAGTGCATCTTTGTCCTGTTCTGTGTGACGAAATGGCACGAATGAATCAAGCATTCTGCTGTGTGCTATGTGTGACGGTTGTCTCAAGGAAGGCACTTTGGCGTTCAACTAGCCCCATTTTCTCCAAGCCAGGCTTCAGCAATACGTGAACCGTGAATTTCCTGATGTTCAAGCTGGTTTTAGAAAAGGCAGAGGAACCAGAGATCAAATTGCCAGCATCTGCTGGATCATCGAAAAAGCAAGAGAGCTTCAGAAAAACATCTATTTCTGCTTTATTGACTATGCCAAAGCCTTTGACTGTGTGGATCACAATACACTGTAGGAAATTCTGAAAGAGATGAGAATACCAGACCACCTGACCTGCCTCTTGAGAAACCTATATGCAGGTCAGGAAGCAGCAGTTAGAACTGGACATGGAACAACAGACTGGTTCCAAATAGGAAAAGGAGTACGTCAAGGCTGTATATTGTCACCCTGCTTATTTAACTTCTATGCAGAGTACATCATGAGAAACGCTGGGCTGGAAGAAGCACAAGCTGGAATCAAGATTGCCGGGAGGAATATCAATAACCTCAGATATGCAGATGACACCACCCTTATGGCAGAAAGTGAAGAGGAACTAAAAAGCCTCTTGATGAAAGTGAAAGAGGAGAGTGAAAAAGTTGGCATAAAGCTCAACATTCAGAAAACTAAGATCATGGCATCTGGTCCCATCACTTCATGGCAAATAGATGGGGAAACAGTGGGAACAGTGTCAGACTTTATTTTTTGGGGCTCCAAAATTACTGCAGATGGTGATTGCAGCCATGAAATTAAAAGACGCTTACTCCTTGGAAGGAAAGTTATGACCAACCTAGATAGCATATTCAAAAGCAGAGACATTACTTTGCCAACAAAGGTCCGTCTGGTCAAGGCAATGGTTTTTCCAGTGGTCATGTATGGATGTGAGAGTTGGACTGTGAAGAAAGCTGAGCGCCAAAGAATTGCTGCTTTTGAACTGTGGTGTTGGAGAAGACTCTTGAGAGTCTCTTGGACTGCAAGGAGATCCAACCAGTCCATTCTGAAGGAGATCAGTCCTGGGTGTTCATTGGAAGGACTGATGCTAAAGCTGAAACTCCAATACTTTGGCCACCTCATGCAAAGAGTTGACTCATTGGAAAAGACCCTGATGCTGGGAGGGATTGGGGGCAGGAGGAGAAGGGGACGACAGAGGATGAGATGGCTGGATGGCATCATCGACTCGATGGACATGAGTTTGGGTGAACTCTGGGAGTTGGTGATGGACAGGGAGGCCTTGGCGTGCTGTGGTTCATGGGGTCGCAAAGAGCTGGACACGACTGAGCGACTGAACTGAACTGAACTGAGCCCCATTTTTGCATGGGACGTGATTTTCATTTGAAAGAACAACTGATGAGACAAACTATGATTACTTAGACTTGGTTATTAGGCAGATATTTCCCCCAAAATGAGTGAAGTGGGCCTGTTACTTCAAGGGAAATAACTAACAGTGTGTATATAGCCCATGATAAAATTTGGAGAAATTTAGAATTCTGGAAAACTGGTTTTCTTTACCATGAAGCAAGCTGACTGCTTTCCAGTACCTAAAGACTCATGATGAGATTGGTCATGATATTTACAAACGTGATTTTTGTGCCAGTATTCTTGCCAGGAAAATTTCCATGGACAGAGGAGCCTGCCAGGCTACAATCCATGGCGTTGCGAAGAGTTAGACATGACTAAGCAACTAACCACACACAAAATAAACAAAAGCTCTTTAGAGGTCTCAATAATTTTTAACCATAATTTTAAGTGTGTAAAGGAGTCCCAGAGTATAAGGACCAGTGTTCTACAAGATAGAGTTCTTGTCGTATGTTCTTATGTGATCAAAACAGTCCACAACTAATTGAGTGACCTTGGAATAAAGTGTGTGTGTGTGTGCATGAGCGTGTGTGTGTGTGAGAGAGAGAGAGAGATGGGAATGAGTGACAACATAAGATTTTTGCATCATAAAAATTTAAGAGAAGAGAGGGGGGTGAAGTCCAGCATGTTTTGGAGAGATGATTTCTAGTGATTTTGTGAAAATAGAGAAGACGTTGATTGAAACTGATGGTTGAGACAGAAACAGAGAATATGAATGTTGATTCAGAAATAAAAAATTGATGAAAGATATGAATCATCTTCCTCTTCACAATATTTTATGGCAGGAAGCTTTAAGATGGCCTCCAGTGATCCCACCTCCTAATTTTGGCACCTCCTTCACTTGAGAATAAGTTGGACCTAGCAATTTGCCTCTAATCCAGGAACAGTACAGGATGTGGGATGTCACTAGTGAAATTAGATCACAAGAGACACCTGCCCTGCTCACCCTCTCTTTCTTTCTTTGGCTGGTTCTGAGGGAAGCCAGATGCCATGCTGTGAGCCACTTTATGAGAAACCCATGTGGTTAGGAATTGGTCGATCCCCAGCTTACAACCCGGGGCTTCCCAAGTGGCTCAGTGGTAAAGAATCAACTTGCGAATATAGGAGACACTGGTTTGATACCTGGGTTGGGAAGATCCACGGAGATGAACGTGGCAACCCACTCCAATACTCTTGCCTGGAAAAATCCCATCAACAGAGAAGCCTGGTGGGCTTCAGTTCATATTGTCTCAAAGAATCAGACATGACTGAGCGGTGTAAGCACACGTGCACAGCTAACAACTCAGGAGAAACTCAATCCTGTCGATAATCATGAGTGAGCTTAGAAGTGTGTTTTCCTTCTCCAGGGTCTTCAGATCCCAGACTAACACCTTGATTGCTGCTTTGCAAGGGACAGAGGGACCCAGTTGAGCTGCATCTGGATTTCTGACCCACCCAAACTGTGAGTTAATAAGTGCTTGTTTTATTAAGCTGCTAAATTATGGGGTGCTTTGTTACACAGTGATTGATGACATATGCATATGTGCAAATTCATGTAAAATTTGCATATAATTTCAAGAGAGTTTGATAAATCCCTGTAGCCCCATTGATGGTTAAAGTATGGACCTCGTTAAGAACCCCTGCTTTAGGAAGACATTAAAGGAAGAGACAGCAAAGGAAGAAAGAAAATAAGAACAGCAGAGTAAGTAGTGGAAGGAAAAAATGTAGAGAGTATAATTAGAGACAGTTTTACCAGGGAAGTGAAGCAAGAACCCAACGCCTTAATGGGAAGAAAGTTTCACTACAACTTTCTAGGAGGACAGTTCCCCAAAGATAGCAGCTAAATTGGTGAGAAACACTTCCATCATGAAATAAAATTGGCTGAATATGTAACCAAAAGAGGAAAAGACCAGTGTTCTGTATTTAGGTGTGTGGGAGGAAAGTTTTCAACCCAGCCTGGTGGGGAGGAGAAGTGTTGAATAACCACTGAGGATCCTAAAAGTGCCATCTGTGGACTGAAAAAATGCACGTGTTGTAGAAAGGATGCTAAGCTACCAAAAGCCCTGTGGCAGCCAGTGTGATTTGCAAGTTCAGAGGTCAGGCCAGGCTCAGGCACTCCTGGCTCCAAGGATTCGGATGATGTCATGATGTCTCTCTACTTACTTTTTTTGGTTGACTTTCAAAGGGCCAAAGATTGGGTGTGGGGTGGGCGAGTCTGCAGAGAGCGCTTCCAGGCTTTCTAAGCCACAAGAATAGGCACTCAGGAAACAAGATTTTCTTCTCTCCGTGTCCACTTGTGAAATCTGGGGAGGGTCTCTGCTGGGTGTGCTGGGGAAGCCATTACCTGCCAGGAGTGGCGGGAGGATAATTACCTCCAGGAAAAGGGGGTGCTCTTGTCAGAAAAAGGAAAAATGGTGTGGGGTAGATAACATGACATGTGTCTCCCGTAGTGAGTGACAATAACCAGAGGCTGGGAGGGTTGCTTAATATTTAAAGTTATGCCAACATAATATGAGAACCTGAGACTCAGTGCAGCTGTGTAGTGTTTGGGTCTCATTACAGGACATTTGGGTGTGTATTTGAATTGACTTGGAATGATGGAGTCTAATGAATAGAGTTCTGGCAGGGGTGGCGCTGGAGAAGGGATTTGGGGATGAAACCATGTATTCAGAGGCTCAGAATTTTAAGGAAAAATTCAGCCCTTTCTCCTTGTGCGTCAGCATCTGTTGTTTTTCTTCTAGAACACAAAGTGGCTTGCAGAGCCCATATCCATTTGAATAAAGACGGAACAACCACTGCAGCAAAAGCTTAGCTGCCAGATGCTCTGCTTGTTGACTCAGTTGAATTTCTATCACCCTCTACAGTCTCTGGGTGAGGACTTCACTCATCTGGGGACTCCTGATAGTTTTGGAATTAAAAATTGGATTCCAAATGGTAGAGATTTAATTCCTAAACACACCGAAAGAGATGATGCCAACTATTCGATTTAGATATGCTTTGGTTGTAAATAAAGACTTATGATTGACTAAATTAAGGATCATTGTTTAAAAAAAAAAAAAATGACAGTTCAGCAGAGACCCACAGTAATGTAGAACTTGGCAGGAGAGATTTCTTTTGTGGGCCATCTTTTTCCCCAATTTTCCTGTAAAATGAGTGTCACAGTAAGATTTGGTAGGACATAAGAAAATGCTGAATAATATGTTAAATAATCAACATATGATGAGGTAACACATTCTTAACTTCTATAAAGTTTTTCAAGTTTTAATTGCTACCATCACATGTGGATAATATAAATGTTATATTTATCATTTATATTTATAATTTTTAAGAAATTACATTTTCTTAAAGTGTACATTGTATGGATTTGCTTACTTTAAGAAATGAAAATATGATTTTTAATTAGAAAGACATGTTGCTGGTTATATTCTATGTCCCTGCTCTAAGACCAGTCCCTTCAGTAAGTGACACTTTGCTACTCACTCTGCTTATGAATACACTGCCTTTTTGGTACTATTTATTAATTATTTTTGACTGTGTTGGGTTTTAGTTGTGACACTCATGCTCTTCACTGTGGCTTAATTGCCCTGCCCTCCAGGCATGTGGAATCTTAGTGCCCAAACCAAGGATCCAACCCATGGCCCCTGCACTGGAAGGCAGATTCTTAACTTTGGACATCCTGCACTGCCTTTCTTTGATGGCAGAGACACAGTGTAGGGACCCAGAGTCTTATTTATCCTCTCAGTTCTTGAATTCAGTGGAAGCCTATGGTGTAAACTCAAGAAATCGGATTGTGGTATTTCCCATTTGAGGTGCTTGTCTTAAGAATCGCCTCAGATGTTAATGAGGTCCCTCACTTAACCTTTGCCCTTTCTCCAGTATCTATGCACCATACTCTGTTTTTTTGTTTTCACCAACAGTCCACCCAGACTCATATTTTGTAGCTCATAAAAACCAATATTTTGGATACTCATCATATTTGCATTGTATGCCCTGCCTGACATTTTCCACGCATGAATATTCCAAAAATTATAAGAGGAAGAGGTCAGAGAAGTGAGAGAGAGAGACTTTTCTGTTTTTGTTTTTTTTTTAAATAATCACACTTCTCAATGCTGGAAGCTATTTGCTTTGCCTTTTCTGGACTGTTTCCTCTAATTTCTGAAAACTACTGCCTTGGAGATTTTGGCCAATATTGACTTTTGGCGAGGAGTGTAAAGAAACAGTCGCATTGTCCCCCAAATATCTTTTAGTGGTTTTGGCTCAAGTTAATTTTGGCTCAAGAATGATTTGAGCCAAATCATTCAATAATTTGTTGAGTCAAATATGTGCCACCATAGTGCCAGGCTCTATGGATGCAAATCCTACTTTCCAGAACATTATGGTCCATAGAACCAGGGTAGAGGCCAAGAGAACCAGATCAAACCAGTCAATCCTAAAGGAAATCAGCCCTGAAAATTCACTGGAAGGACTGATCCTAAAACTAAAGTTCCATCGCTTTGGCCCACCTGATGCAAGGAGCCGACTCATTGGAAAAGACCCTGATGCTGGGAAAATTGAGGACAGGAGGAGAAGCGGGCAACAGAGGATGAGATGGTTGGATGGCATCACCAACTCAATGGATATGAGTTTGAGCAAACTTTAGGAGACAGTGAAAGACAGGGAAACCTGGCATGCTGCAGTCCATGGGGTTGCAAAGAGTCAGACACGACTTGGTGACTGAAAAGCAACAACCAAGAGAACTTAAGCACTCACGAGGTCGAACTTGATGAAACCTTTATCTCAAGTCTTCACTTGCATCACTTCAGATCACTTTCAGAACGACACTATGACATTGGATATTACTGTCCTCTAGAAGCTCAAGGACATTAAATATTTGTCCAGGCCACACAACTAATGTGTTGTGAATTAGGATTCCAGCAAGATTTGATCCCATGCTTATTTTTACTATTTTATACTGTTTCTTCCTCCAGCACTGTTCAGTTTGTCCTTTAATTAAGTTCTAGGAATTCCATTTTCATCTCACTACTTAAGTCTAAAACTAACACTATTAAGAATGGTTGGTAAAGCAAGCTTTCTTAGAGCCTAAAACCTGATCAATTTATAGGTTGTGAATTTCAAATTTCAAGTAAACCTTTTGGAATTTGAATTCCTTTAAAGCTGACTATCTGTTCCTGAAAAAAAAGTAATATATTGATAGCATGCATACATGTTGTGGGTTTTTTTTTTTTTTTAGCAAGATATCTTTTTAAAGGAAATTGTGATGGGACTGAAAGAGCTTGTTGGGCAGTGTATAGCTTTTTGCAAAATAACATTAGGAAGCATTGAAGAGTCAGGAATTAAAGACATAGTTGCTGGAAATATTTTCCATATACTCCACAAATCTTAAATCACATCTGGATTTGCCCAGCATTTGCAGTAGAACCTTTAGCCAAGCCTGGTATATCCAGTAAGATTTTGGCCAATGGAAGGGCTCAACCACATGCCTTAAAATTAGCATTATAGAAACTATTTCTAAACTGAGATAGACACGCTGCCATCCAGTACAGTATTTCGAAGAGTTCATATAAGGCACTGTTTGATTTGAATACAGATTAATCAGCAATTTGTGTTACTAAACACAAACCTAACATTCATTATTTAAACACACAGGAATAATTGTATGAGTACAAGTACGTAGCATGATGGGCAATTGGGCTATTTCATGAATAATCCATTAGTTAGTGAGCATTTAGCTTTGTTTATTGTTCAGGCCTAGGCATATTGGTCCGCCTCTCTGGGTCCAGCCTGCAGCTGGGACACATCCACAATTACCAGGGAGTCAATGAGAAGTGTGTCCAGGCTGCAGGATGGAGCCAGTGCTTCTTTAAGCAGGATCCTGATGATGTCATGGCAGCCTCACTCTCCAGGAGGCTCGGGAACCCACGATACAGCACAGCCTCCCAGCCTTGTTCTAGCAGACCTTCTGCGAGGCTTTCTGTCTCTGGGTCTGATTTCAAGGTGAACAGGTTGGGAGAATTCAAGGAGAGGTTATAGATTTTTTTTTTTTGCTTCCCACATTGGTTGATTAGTCCCATACATGGTATTTGATTAATGTCTGAGAGCTCTAATTAGCAATGTCTAGTCGGGTCCACATACACCAGGATATTGATTGCTGCCTCCCGAAAACCAATCTAATTGTGCTCCTTATTATCAGCAAATGGCTGGTGTACTGAAATGATATTGTACATTTCGAAGGCTACTCCGTTATGACAGCTTTGGAATGGGATAGAGGGAGGCGTGGAGGTGTGTCTAGGAACTTCCATATGAGGTTGTTAGGAAAAGCATCATGTTTTATCTCTCTGAGACTGTTTTGATCCCAAGAAGGGGAAAACCCATAAATATTCAGGGTGAAATTTTTCTTTTTAACTTTTTCTAAAGGTGAAAACTGGCATGAGACTCCAATGTGTCATTTGGACCACAGAGGGCTGAAGAAAAAGCAAAGGCTTTGCTGGCATCCCTTGGTTTCTGGAGTTGTTGTCTGCTGATCTGTGCCCACCTTTGAAATGACACTTGGAAACGTGCCACTCTCGAAATGGCAGTGTTTGCACTGTAGTTATTCTGTCACCTCCACTGCTCCCTTTGCCAGGTCCCTGGTTTTCAGGAATTGTGATGAAAAATGTATTTCCCCCCAAAGGAAATAACGTTAATAAAATTGGCCTGGCACTAAAAATGTTCACAAAAACCACAGCTCAACTTATATCGTTTTATTCACTTCTATAAAAATTGCAAACTCCTGTTTTCCAGTGGCATTTTAAAATCAAGAGCATCCTCTGATAAAGATGGTCTCTTTCGTTTCTCTAAACATAGCACTGCTCTTTTTTTTTTTTTTTTTCCTGAAAATATTGAAATCTAAAATCTGATCATTTGTAAGTTTTCTCTGGAAAAGCCCAAAGGGGCCATAACTTGAGCCACAGCAGAATAATCCTTGGATGGCTGTCTGATTAGTGCCACCCTAGAGCGAGGATTACCCGCTGCTATCTTTGTACCATCGTTCTGACTAGCATCTGTTCTTGTCAGAGCACTTATCACACTGCGTTGGAATTATTTGTTTATCTGTCTGTCTCTCCTACTAGGCTGAAAAGTCCTGGAGGGCAGAGGCTCTATCTGATTCATTGGTGCAAAAACTGAATGTCTTAGGTGCTTGCCACCAAGTGGTGAGGTCATCTTTCTACTAATACTGTAGATGGTTGGGTGGCGGGGGAGGTCAGTGTCCTGTCTCATCGGTGGCAGACTTGCCCCACCTTCTGATGTCCCCGGCCTCTCCAGTGCTTCTAGGACATCTCATGGTGTTCCACATTCATGATGCTCAGTTGAAACGAGGCTGTGGTGCTGCCTCTGTCTCCCCTTTATCAAAATTTGCACTGAGTCTGGCTGTCATCTACCCAACAGGTCAGAGCTATTCACTCCCCTTGGGACAGCATTGTTAGCACTATTCTGGCATGGGGGCATGGGTGTGATGGCCAGGCTTCCCTTCCCCTAAATGGAAGATACTGTGGCAGAAACGAGAGAGGGAGAGAGTGGTATAAAATGGAAAGGAATTTAGAGAGGCAGGTGGAACTAGACCATGGAGATGCTTATAGACTTGGAAAGGAGTCTGCTTTTTAGTAGAAATGTAGAGGGAGATACTACTAAAAGAGGATCGTAATTTGAAACATTTTCTTTAAAAGATTACTCTGACTGCTGAAAGATTAGTGGAGTAGTTCAGCAGTGTGTCAAATGGGGAGACTATGAATAGCCTAATAAGATGGGGGTCGAAGTACGGAGGGAGGGGGATAGGTGAGTATGGGAGATGAAACTGATGCAACTTGCTGACCAGTTATGGAGGCAGGAGAAAAGGGAAGAACACAATTTGACTCCCAGTTTTTCAGTTGAGCTAATGAGTGGGCAAAGGCATCAGTTCCTTAGAAGGAAGATGTTGGCGAAGGAATAGGTTTGGGGTTTTAGATCTTCAAATTGAGATGTTTCTTGGGTATCCAAGTGGCCATATTAGGAAGGCAGTGGATATGTAAGTTTTGAGTTTAAGGAAAAGGTAAGGGCTAAAGATATAAATTTAGGAGACATCAAAATACAGATGGTAGTTCAAGCCCCAGCACTGATGAGATTGCAGAGGGAGAGAGTGTAACTATGAAAGAAAAAGCTGCAACCAAGTCCTAATGTCACTGAACTTGGTTGGAGCGACAGAGGGAGGAAAATCACAAAAGAGTGGTATTTTAGAACCTGAGAGGGGAGACAGCATTAAGAGAGAGGAAGACCTCAAGTGGAAAGTGGGCAACTTGGATAAGAAGACAGAGAAATGTACATTGTTTTCCTCCTTAGCTTGGCTCAGTGCTCCTTCCAGGATATCATCATATAGTTGAAGGCAGTGGAAATATACCCAATGGGGCTGGTACATTGGAAGACAGTATTCTGACACGGGTGAATTTCCCAAGATGTGTTTTGCTGCTAAGTCGCTTCAGTCGTGTCCAACTCTGTGCGTCCCCATAGACGGCAGCCCAACAGGCTCCCCTGTCCCTGGGATTCTCCAGGCAAGAACACTGGAGTGGGTTGCCATTTCCTTTTCCAATGCATGAAAGTGAAAAGTGAAAGTGAAGTCGCTGAGTCGTATCAGACTCTTAGCGACCCCATGGACTGCAGCCTACCAGGCTCCTCCATTCATGGGATTTTCCAGGCAAGAGTACTGGAGTGGGGTGCAATTGCCTTCTGGTCTTAAATAATGCCATGTGCAGGACAGCCACATCCTGGTACATCCTGAACCAGAAGGAACCCTCTTCACAGCTTCTTTTTCTTTATCCTAAAGTTAGGATCACGCCTGAATGTCTTTCTCTCCTCAAGAGAAACAAAGATTCATTGGCACAGGGTACCCTGGCTCTATATAAAGAAAAGGCATATTCCTGTCACTCAATCTCTTAAAAAAAAAGCAAAGAACGACCACAAAAGAAAAAAATCAACAAAAGCTTTGGCTCAACTAGAGGTAAAAATTTACAATTAGAGAGGCTTTTGTTCTCATTCTAAAACATGGCATTACTGTCATTTCACAGCTTTAGTGCTGAATAATGGATGGGTGTTTGCTTTGCATTGGGGTAATTAAAGAGTCCACCCAGGTTGTTTGTTCCAAACATGGAAACAGACGGACTGAGAGGTGACTGAATTCGAGTCTCTACTCTTTTGTTGACTTTCAAAATGCAGTTTTAAACCAAGTTATTTCCTCAAGGGCTAAGTTAGTGCCTGGAGTCTATTACGTGAGCAGTCACTATTTGTTGCATGAATGAATGAATGAAGGAGGAGCCAAGTGATAAAGTGGGGAGAACACTTGATTTGAAAAGATCTGGATTCGTGGGAAGGTCATTTATACTCTCTGCACCTGAACTTTCCCCCATGTGTCACCTTAAACCCAGGAGTTTTAAAGTGATGTGTTGAAGCACAGTTCAATAAGCAAAAATAATTAAAACAAATTCTATTAATTTCTCACATCTCTCAGATAAAGTTAAAGGGGCTCCAAATACACTTTCCATAAAATATATTAAAATATCCCTCCTACCTCATAGCTGCTCCAGAGTCTGTCTCCTTAACTTCCTTTCCAAGGACCTCTCTTCCATCCTCCTAACTGTAGCTGTTAAAACTTTCTTTCACCCCAGCTTGCTTAACCCCAGCACTGCAACATGTGTCTCTTTCTAGAAAGGATGCTACATCTTTAGGAGCTGAAAGGAAAGGAGAAATTGGGCTTCGACATAGAGGATGATATCACCAACTCAGTGGACATGAGTTTGAGCAAACTCTGGGAGGAAGTGAAGGACAGGGAAGCCTAGGGTGCTGCAGCCCACGGGGTTACAAAGAGTCGGACTCCGCTTGGTGACTGGACAACAGCACAGATTATCTTTGGTGGTCCAGAGAGTGCGGACGTCCTAGAAGAGTCTCACATTAACAGTTTTTGCACCATCACATATGCAAAATGAGCAAAACAGTACCAGCTCTCTGGAATTGTTGAGGAGATTAAATGAGACGAATACAAGTAACTGTAAACTCCCCACAGGTACACGGCGTTCTGATTGTCTGTGAGGCATACGTGTTATTTATTAATGGTATCCTGAGTACAAATTCTTTGATCTTATTCTCACAAAAGAATAAACATATATCTGCTTGCTTTTACAAAATAAGTGTCTAAACAAATAAAAAGCAAATCAATGCTCTTATTTTTTAATTAGTACAAGAAACAGCTAGAAGTAGCTTTAGGTGCATTGTTAGGTTTTTTCAGCGTCAGCTGTGTACCCAGCGCAGTTTAGGGTGTGAATACCTGTGCTGTTACCATCCATTTAAAAACAGTTTTAGTTACCTTGTGAATTTTTTTTATATATATACACAGTACCTTCAATGAACTACTGGTTTAAAGGGACCAGATTCAAGAACTGTTTCATTAGTAGAATTTCAATGATAAACATCTGAAAATGACAATTTTTTCCTATTCCAAGTGAGAGCTCATGTTTGTTTGTTTTAAAATCACTGATTTCACGAGTATTGTTGATTCTCAGATTAGAATAGAAAATATGATCAATTTTGTTTTATTTCTCTATCTTTGCACAATAAATTCTTCTGAGTTAAATCAGTAGACCTTTGTTAAACCGCAGTTTCTGTGGTTCAGGTATGAGGGAGTGGATAAGCTGGGTGGTTCTGGCTTGAAGTCTTCTATAGGGTTGCAGTTACTGATCAGCCAGGGTTTCTACCATCTGAAGCCTTAACTGGTGCTGGAGGGCCCACTGACTCATCCGACTGTGAGCAGGAGGCCTCAGTTCGTCACCACACTGACCTCTCCATGGACTGCTTCTGCGTCCTCATGACATGGCAGCTGGTTTCTACCAGAGAGAGTGATCACAGAGAAAGGAAAAAGCCACACTTCCTTTTCCATCCTAATCTTGGGGACCATACATTGTCACTTCTTCCATGTTCTATTGATGAAAAGTCAGTTTGCTAAGTACAGATCACTCTTTTAAAGGGAAGGAAAATTAGACTCTACTCTTTGAACAGAAGTGTATCAGAGAAACTTGTGGACATATTTTAAAACCAAAAAAAATTCTTTGGCATACATTGCATGTTTATTGTTTATATTCCAAGCAAAATATGGGTTTTTCACAGTAGGGGTAGCTGCTTACATTATTGTATTCTCAGAACACGGTGTATGTATCTGTTTATTGGTTGTGGAGAAATTGGGTTCAGAGGCCCAAGTAGCTTCTTCCAGGTAGAGAAAAGTTCACTGTCTGACTCGACTTGGATCCAGATTTTCATAAGAAAATACAATTCTATGTGCGGTCAGATCACATCTAAATAATGATAGCAAAAACAGGGCTCTTTTGCTATCCTGTAATTTACTTTTCCAACTTTTGGCTACTTACATGATCTCAAACATCTGGATTTAAATTGGAAACATTTCATTAAAAATCCAAATGTTTCCAAATATAGTAAAAAAAGAAGAAAAAAGCTACCCAAACCCCTTGGTAAATGAGTAATTCTGCATGTTGAATGGCTATCTTGTTAAACACTTAACTCCCCTCCCCAATGTATGTTATTCTATGTGGAAAGTTTCTAATGTAATCAAATGTTAAATTGGAAGTTTGGACTGAGGCAAAAGGTATCACAGAAATCAGATAGCAAAGCAGGTGTGCAGCAGGGCACCGAGACACAAACGCAGAAAGAAAACAGCTGGAAACTTACTGCACGACTTCTGGGCCCATCTTCCAGAAGCCCCTCGCCCAGCTTGCGGTGCAGTGCCCGCAGAAAGAAAACAGCTGGAAACTTACTGCACGACTTCTGGGCCCATCTCCCAGAAGCCCCTCGCCCAGCTTGTGGTGCAGTGCCTGCTGATCTCCAGAAGCCCCTCGCCCAGCTTGTGGTGCAGTGCCCGCTGATCTTACGAGGAGGCTTTTAGAATAAGGCAACCACTGCCCTGTAATCAAGGAAGAGCTTCCATGGGATCAGTGTTGATGAGTGTCCTCTGCAGGCAGAAGGCACAAGGAACTGGAGGCTCTCTCCTCACCTAAGAAAGCCAGAAGAGTCGTGGAGATTTCCTGAAGATTCATCCAGGAACAGTGAAATCATTATCCTAAAGAACAGGTTTAAAGAAATAGTGGAAAATAAAAGTAAAGCTCTTCTGTGTTACGATTAACCGTCCCTCTTGCATCCTCTGCGTTTAACATAAGGCGCCATTAAAATAGACCGCAGGTGTCTCCTGTCTTTTAAGAAACAGTACACGGGGAGTTATTAAGAAAAGGTTATGTTAGTTTCAGTGTTACCGTGATTAATGCAATAATGAAAGAAAAGTGGACTTGTCCATGATAACGCCTTCAAGGAAATCAGTACAATGGCGCCTCCGAGGTTTGTGGCGATGTGTGGAGGTGTTTACGTGGAATTCATTGTTGGCATAGGTTTGTTTCCGGATTTCCTGCCACCTCATTTTGGTTGCTGCAGTGTCCATTGTCATTTCAAAGTTTTCCGTGTGTCTCTCTATTTAAGGCCTTCTCTTCTTTAAAATGGCAGTTGGCGGTGCTCACCAAAGTTCCATGCAGAGAAAGCTGATGGAGAACCATGGATAAAGGAGTTCTGATTCAGCTTATACATTAGCTAAACAACAAAGGTGGGTACACATCAGGTGTTCACTGATGCCAAGTATTTGTTGAATAAACTTGCCTTTATCTTTAGTAGGATTTTTCTCTACACAATTTTCATTCATTAACAGATTCAGAAAGGGTCTGTATTGAGTCCCTACTGCATGCCAGATGCTAAGTTTGTATCACTCAGTTCTGGCACTGAGTTACTTGGTCAACTGCTTCTCCTCAGGTTCCTATATTGAGTGCTAAACTTTGTGCTATATAACTTGGACCAAGAAATGGATTTTCCATGTCTTCTGAAAAATGGCAAATCTCGTATGTCACTTAGATGGATTTAGCAGATGGGGGGTGAATTCTCATCCCACAAATAGCAGAGAATTTGCTATGTGATCTGTTAGTAATAAAACTAAACACTTTAATGCGATGTTTTAATCCTCCTGTTTGCTTTAATAACTATCTTTATATGGTACTTTCACAACAACCTTCTAAGTTAGGACAGCTAGTCTGAACTCTGTCACATGTGAGGTCAAAAGTCCTAATGACCAAGTCAGGGCTAGAGCCAATTTTTATTTTTTGAAATTAGGACTTTTCCCTCTCAACTCAGGGCTCTAGGGTCCATTTCTCTGTGGTTAATTTCTCCTTATGTCGAACTGGGCTGAATTTGATGCAATGCAGATGAAGCATTTAGAGATGTGACTGGACATCCTTGTAGCAAAATGGTTTACCCTGAGCTTGAAAGGTGTCGTCCGTGCACCTGTTTTGGAGTCTATATACTTCTGATCTTCTGCTTTGTTTAGTAAGTGAGTTGGGATACCAGAAATGGAATTGGAGTTCAAGAGTGGTTTTCATGCATCAAGTCCTTGGCATAGGGTCCCCAGGAGCAAACCTCTGCCTTTTAAATGCCAAGAGGCTGAAGGAAAGCCCTGCTGCCAAAGGCTAGAAGCTTTGGGAGGAGTTAACCCTCCCCAGTGGGTCCCTGGAGATGCCTCTTGAGACAACAGGGAAGGACTGAGGCTGGTGGAGGCACAGGGTGTCCTGACGACTTCCACGGCAGAGTGAAGCCACAGGGAAAAGAGAACTTGCTAAATAAACTGTAGTCCATCCAGACAATGGGATTATCCAGGGCTAAAAGGAAACAAGCTATCAAGCCACAAAAAGGCATGAAAAACTTAAACATACATTACTAAGTGAGAGATGCCCGGCTGAGAAGGTTCCATACCACACAGTTCCAACTATACAACATTCTAGAAAAGGCAAAACCATGGAGACGGTGAAAAAAGATCGGTGGTTGCCAGAGTTAAGAAGGCTCGAGGAATGAACCGGCGTTGCACAGAGGATTTTTCAGGCAGCCCAGGTACCCTGTGTGATACTGTAGTGGTGGATACATGTCACCATGCTTTGTCCAAACTCAGGGGCTGAACAACAGCAAGTGTGAACCGGCGTGTGAACGATGGACATAAGGACTGTGGTGATTCTGGTGGGTCAGTGCAGGCTCATCAGTCCTAACGGGGGTCCCGCTCTGTCGGGGATGCCGGTAATGGGAAGGGGACTGTGCGTGTGTGGGGGCGGGGGGTCACTGGGAAACCTCTGTACCCTCCTCTCACTTTTCCTGCAAATCTAAAGCTGTTCCAAAAACTCGAAGTCTTTTAAGGAGAGAGAGAGAGAGAGAATTTGCCTGCCCTGATGGTGCTCCCCTCTTCCAGAAGCTTGGATTCTGGTCAGGGAACTGTCATGCTCCCCTTTCTGGTCAGCATGGGGATGAGCAAGCCATTGAGACTGGAACTCGTTGAAGGTTTGCAGCCAGCTCCAGCATTTCCCTCATTGCACATATTGTGTGGGGACAATGGTCTGATCAAATGTTTCCTAATTTCATTGTGGACTTCCTCTCTAATGAGTCTTTCTCCCAGCTCTAAATAAAGACGCTAGCAACGCGACACACACTACAGATGGGTCACCCACATCTGGGCTTTTCATTTCACAAGGCAGGGGTGGGGGTGGGGGGAAAGTGAAGCAAGACGTGGCTGGCTTTTCTTATAAAAGGGGTGAATGGGGGAAGGGGGCCCCCGAGATGAGGGAGCGTGGCGAATCATCCAGCATTGTTACTGAACGACAGACGCGTCCACTGGGACTAATTACAGTGACGATGCCAGGCCGTCACAGACTCAAAGCTTGCGTGCTCCTCTCTATGCCAAGTTCTCAAATCCGGGCACCTGGATTGCACCTATGAAGTTGGCATTTACCAAAGAAACCATGTGCAGATGGCTATTTGCATGTGAAAACCCGGGCAATTGTGCGTGTGAGAGAGCAGGAGCTGCTGTGCTCAATTATCAGCCTCTCCTGAGATGTTGGGGGCGGTTTCTGGTCCCTTGGAAAACTAGCCTGAAGTCTGCCCATGCGGATTTGAGTTCATGTATGAGCCACGAGCCCAGGTTTCAGAGACATGGCTCTGATGCGTCTTTATGTAGGTGTTGACCACTCTCGACATGCCCCGCCCTGCTGTAGCAGGTGTGAAGCTCACAGGGTGCCCTTGATGGACTTGGATCCCCAGGTCCCACTTCCACTACAGCCATCTCCCAAGGCACAGCGGCAGGAGAGGGTGGAGTTTGAGGAGCTGCAAACCAATGAATTCACTTGAGCCCTGGGTCTGCATGGTTTTGTAGGAGAATCATGCAGAATCATTTCTCCTGAGAGAAACTGAGACTCCAAGGGTGAAGTTAAATCTGTGACAGAGTAGGCTTTGAGCCAGACCAACCTCTTGAGCTGTCCTTCCTCTGCCACCTCCCCAGGGTACTCAGTGAAAGAAGGTGGGGCCCGAGGACTAAGATGTCCATCTGTTATCATTCTTCTGTACAAGAGGGTCCCCTCTTTTTGTGTGTGAGCCGCACTGGGTCCTGGGAGGACGACAATCCCAGCCTTGGAGGCGTGTGTTCGGTTTCCACAGTCCACGCTTCCTGTGGTCAGCTTGGAGGGTCACAGAAGCAATTAGGTGCTGCGTGGGGTCTGTCTGTCTTCTGCTTCAGACTCGACTATGCCTTCGGCCGACCCCTTTGCCTGGCCTGCTCCTGTCTGTCTCCTTACTTAAACATGTTCCATGTTTCCTTCAGGCTCAGATCAAGGTGCACCTCTTCCTGAGAACACTACCCCATGAACGGGGTAGGTGCCCTGTCTCAACTATATGGATGAGGAATTGGTCACAGAGAGGTCAGATGACTAACCGAAAATCGTAGAGTCAGTAAGAGACAGAGCTGTGATCTGAACTGGCTCCCAAACCAGCACTCCTAACCTTTACACATGCAACTGCTCCCATTAGAACAGTCTATCTTTTATATTAAAGAAAAAACACAAATCTCTAAGGCTCCCTTGTAGTCTTAGAGGCTGCTGTGGAGCTGGACACGCAATGAACTCGGTAGATTTTCCATGCAGATAAAGAGTGTGTCCTGACCCTGGACGGACCCCTCCCAGCCCGAGGTTGAAGGTGCATTTTTGATGGTTTTGTAACAGGGCCAGAGGAATGCAGCTGACAGCCGGGAGGGATAGGGGACTCTGGGCCTTGTAGCATTTTTATGCCACCAACTGGCTTTGGACACTCTTCCAGCCCAAAGCAGTGCTCCTCAGAGGGGCGGTGAGACCCAAGGGGAAAGTCACATCGTTCGTCCTCTGGAGCAAAGGCGTCGCAGAACCACACGCTCTGTCACCAGGTTGGTGGAACTCCGAGATGTATTATCTACTGCAGCTCCAGGTTTTCTCCTAAGATCCCACTCAGCAGCCGTTGTCTCCTTTGCCCGCCATGCTGAAGCTCCACTTCCCTTCTCCTTCAGAAGCTGCCACATTAATACCCTCCAAAGACAACCGCAGAAGAGCTTTTTGTTTGTAAGGCCCTTGACTACTGATCGAAAAAGGAAAGCAGTAACCAAAAAAAATTACCAAGATGGAGAAGCAGTAAGTAGCTCAACATCTTAACGAAGTTCTTATTGTCTTGATCCCTTGGATATAGTTTTTAACTCCCTCTAGGTTCACGAGTGGAAACCTCAAAGGTAACTTTGGTCCTCTTCTGAAGGTGGACCTGCCGAACCTTCCCACTGTCTGCTGATTCCTCCTTTAGCCCTGTTACAGGGGTCGTGTCCTCCCTGATATGTCCCCATCCTGAACTGCAGTCTGCTTCTTAGGTTCCAGTAGGTGTTAGACTTCTATGAAGACCTCTATGTCCTTCTGATGCCTGCTGTAAACGACTGTTGCTTCTCTGGGTCTTTTCCTGAACTCACGCAAGGCCCCTCCAGGGGCAGGAACTCCCCTTCTGCTCTTCTGTCTCCTTGCTTGTTGATGGGGTTTATTGCCCAGACCTTATTGTCTACACAGCAATGGAGAAATAGTTTATGGCTTGACTTGGGGCTTTACCATTGAAAAGTACCTAATTCTCTGCTAACAAATTAACACTTTTATCCTTACCATGGGCCTTTAGGGAGATGTCTTTTTGTATTTAAAAACCATCTAGTAGATGTTAGCAAATGCAGAAGTAAGCAAGTTGGTTGAGCCAATCTGGCTGGGACGAATGTCTGCTTGGAAATGACATCCTAGGTTATGCTGGCATGAGTAAGGAAGTGAGGAGTTCCTGGGGTCGAAGGAGACCTGGAGATGGATGTGGAGGTGCACGAAGAGGACATTCAGAATGCTCTTGTATTCACATCACATACTTCAGTGTGCATTGGTGATTGGGTGCCAAAAGAGCAGAGAGACACAGCTAGGAAGAGGTAAGAAAGAAGAAAGTAGGGTAAGAAGAGTTGGAGGAGGGGCAGCCAGTTCTGAGAGGCAAGGCTAGAGCCCAGAGCATCGTGCATAGGTTGGGAGAGGCTGGATGCAACGAGACAAGAGAGATGGGGAGATGACTAAAGAATGAGCAGAGCCTAAAAGCATGTCAAGTGAAAGCCAGGAGCCGTGTGAGGCAAATAAGGACTATCAGCCCCGAGATTCGCCCTCCCTTCAGTATGGGTGGCCTTTTCCTGTTCTCCTGTCTGCACTTCCTCAGGCAGTCGTGAATGATGAGGCCACCCAATGGAAGCAGTAAGTCTCTGAGACTTCGGTTATTGTTCCACTCTTTTCCCCGCTAAGCGATTCCTTCATGATATGGGGCAGAGGGTTGTAGGAACCGTTCCCAGCAGACCACCACGAGCTTCTCATGGCAGAAGCTGCCCTGGAAAGGTACAAGATTCAGAGTAGATTAAGATAACAATGATCGTCATTTTGGCAATGGAGGATCGCATATATGAGACACTAAAAACCTTATGGTGCTGGTGATTCATTTTATGGGAATCTGGCCTTGATTCAGAAGACAGTGCTTCTGGGCATGTAGCGATGAATTCCAGGACTTAGTTCAACAATTTAAAATACGCATTCCCCTGAAAAACAATATCAAGACTATATGGAATAATAATAATGTCAACTATTGTAACCGGAAGGTGAATTGTTTAAAGCAATTCACTCAGCATGGGCTTCCCTGGTGGCCCAGTCAGTAAAGAATCTGCCTGCAGTGCAGGAGACCCGGGTTCAGTCCCTGGGTCAGAAGGATCCACTCCAGTATTCTTGCCTGGAGATTCCCATGGACAGAGGAGCCTGGCAGGCTACAGTCCATGGGGTCACAAAGAGTCAGATACAACTGAGCAACACACACACACGCAGTCCACTCAGCAGAGAGTTTTTAGTGAAGGAGGTGTACTAGCATCATCTGTTCGCAGATGATAATGTAGTAACGCAGAACAAGAGCCACTTTGTGCATTTGTCACATTAGATGTCCAGTAAAGATACGTAAAACCAGTTAAGTATTTCTCCAGTGCCCATAGTTTAACTTGGTCCAGTTCTGCTTCACTAGTATCGACATCCTCCCCAGGATCCTGGAAGGATTCTGTTGCTTGGTCTGACATCTCCTGGCCATCTTTTCCACACAAGGACCCTAGTCTTTATTTCATGCTCCATTATTAGTCTCCACATTGCTATGGATCTCCTAGACTTTATGACCTGTGCTGGTCATAGCACATAGGTCATCCAACTCTGGTTCTCTTCTCCCAGAGTCTCTCCTCCTGGGATGCTGGGACACTCATCTCAGAATGTGCTCCCTCTTAATACTCTTCTTGAATCAAAGAGCTGGAAACTTACTTCTCTCTGAGCAAGGTGACACCAGCTCCTGTGGGGAAGCCCATGAAAGTTGCTTTTAAAATTTTTATTGTAGAAAAGAATAGGATGCATTTAGTTTAAAATTCAAATGTAACACTTACTGCCCACAGCCCTCGGCTTGGAGCCCCTTTCCGTCTTCAAATCCAGCGATGGTGGATTGACTTTTTCTCACACTGCCTCACGCTCACCTCTGCTTTCATCATCATGTCTCCTCTGACTTGTCCTTCTGCCTCCCTCTCCCTCTTGGGATCAGGTTGGGCCCAGCCAGGTCCTCCAGGAGAATCTACACATTTCAAGACTAACTTGTTCACATCTGCAAATCTCTTTCGCCATGCTGATAGAATTCCCAGGTTCCAAGGATTAGGATGTGAACATCCTTGGTGGCCATTGTTCTACCTACCACAGCTACGTAAATACCGCTCACTACATTACTCTAATGTATGTCGTGGTGAATCATTGTATTCCCTTTCTCTACAACTTTTAAGTTTTCTTTGAAGCTAATAATTATCTTTTCCCCCACTTGCTTATTTTTTTTTTTTTAAACAACTATCTCATTAATTCGTTCCTGTCTGATAAACCTGATAATCTTCTCCTAAGTCCTAAACAGGCCAACTTTTGTTGTTTAGTTGCTCAGTCGTATCCGACCCTTTTGCGACCCCATGAGCTGTAGCCGGCCAGGTTCCTCTGCCCATGAGATTTCCCAGGAAAGGATGCTGGAGTGGATTGCCATTTCCTTCTCCAGGGGATCTTCCCGACCCAGAGTTTGAACCTTTATCTCCTGCAATGCAGGTGGATTCTTTACCACTAAGCCACCTGGGGAGCCCAAACATGCCAACTAGTCTTCATCTTTCTTTTCTTAGTGCCACTTCTCCAGAGCATTCTGTCTTCTCCAGTTTGGAATTTTGCTCTTTGGGGATGGCACATAGATGTGAGACTTCCTTCACTATTATCCTGCAATTTCCCAATGGCTGCCCCTGATCCCATTTTGTATAGTTTTAGACTCTCTGTTTCTAGGATCTTGTGTTTTTTTCCCTCTGATTTACTCTCTTGTGTTACTGAACCACATCTTTCAGTGGCATCTTGAGCAAGAACACAGAGAGGGAAGTTCTCCAGTGGTTTACCCCAGAGCCATCTCCTCCTGCTCTGTGGCCTGGGAGGCTGACATTTATGGAGACAACATTGGTAACCTCCTTGCCTTCTGACTTCCAGTTGACTTTGGTGAGTGGGAGATACGGAAGTTGAGTGGGAGGAAAAGGAATTCGGGGTCTTTGTTCTCCGGCTCTCTTCTTTTTGAGCTATGAGTTGGTGGTGGCCATCGCCTCTGTCAGTGGCTGTCTCCTGTGGCTGCAGCTCTCTCCAGTTTGGGGCACTCAGCTCTGTGACAGCTCTCGACTCTGGGCAGCCCTGGGGAATCTTACCATTTCTAGTTGGCTTCCCCAATAAATAGTGAATCTCCCCAGTCTGAGTGAGCCCGCTGTTTTCCACTCTGACTGACACAAGAAGTAAATTTTGAATTCACTGCAAGTTTGAAAATATCTTTATTCCATCCTCACCCTTGGGTGTAGAATTCGAGGTTGAAAGTCATTTTTTCTTAGCACTTTAGAGGTACGGTTCTGCCTTACAGCTTTCATGGTCACTTTTGATGACACGAGTGTGATCCTGATGCCTGATCATTTGTATGAGACTCATTTACTCTGAGGAAGACGCAGATATCTGCTCTTTATCTCCAGTTTTCAAAATGTCATGCTGCGCTTTGGTACATGTTTATTTTGTCTTACTCAGAGTGCTATACAGTCAGTGGCCCCTTCCATCTGAAAAGTTCTGAGAATTTTATTTTCTTGTTCTTTTGATAATTTTCTTCCTCCCCCTTATTTCCACTTCTCTTTTGCTGGAAATCCTTTTAGTTGAAAGATGAATCTCATGGACAGGTATGTTAACTATCTTGAGCTTTTCCTCTTATTTTTAAACTTTTTGTTTGGCACTCCAAGAGACTTTACCACCTAATCCATTTCATTTTTTATTTGCATATCATATTTTGATAATGGGCTTCTTTTGGTGGCTCAGCGGTAAAGAATCTACCTGATGATGCAGGAGATGTGGGTTTGATCCCTGGGTTGGTAAGATCCCCTGGAGAAGGAAATAGCAAGCCACTCCAGTGTTCTTGCCTGGAAAACCACATGGACAGAGGAGCCTGGCAGACTACAACCCATGGGGTTTTACAGAGTCAGACATGACTTAGCAACTAAACATGCATTTTTATACTTTCCTATTTTTCTTTCATGGATGCAACATACTTTATATTATCTCCTTTTGTCTCCTATGGTTCAGTCAGTTCAGTCGCTCAGTCGTGTCCGACTCTTTGGGACCCCATGAATCGCAGCATGCCAGGCTTCCCTGTCCATCACCAACTCCTGGACTTCACTCAGACTCACGTCCATCGAGTCACTGATGCCATCCAGCCATCTCATCCTCTGTCGTCCCCTTCTCCTCCTGCCCCCAATCCCTCCCAGCATCAGAGTCTTTTCCAATGAGTCAACTCTTCGAATGAGGTGGCCAAAGTACTGGAGTTTTAGCTTTAGCATCATTCGTTCCAAAGAAATCCCAGGGCTGATCTCCTTCAGAATGGACTGGTTGGATCTCCTTGCAGTCCAAGGGACTCTCAAACACCACAGTTCAAAAGCATCAATTCTTCGGCGCTCAGCTTTCTTCACAGTCCAACTCTCACATCCATACATGACCACTGGAAAAACCATAGCCTTGACTAGATGGACCTTTGTTGGCAAAGTAATATCTCTGCTTTTGAATATGCTATCTAGGTTGGTCATAACTTTTCTTCCAAGGAGTAAGTGTCTTTTAATTTCATGGCTGCAGTCACCATCTGCAGTGATTTTGGAGCCCCAAAAAATAAAGTCTGATTAGGACTTACTTAAAATTTTAGGTCATTCAGATTTGCCATCTATGCTTAAGGATGAGTCACCAAATTTCTGATAGAAAGCTCTGTTTGCATGAATGGAGCTTGTTAACCCTTGGGTTTCACTCTTGAGTGATCAAAAATTGTCAGTCTCCGTAGGTTTTTTTCTGTCAGTCTGATCAGTTTCCCCAGAGAAAT
Source organism: Bos mutus (assembly GCF_027580195.1). Classification (NCBI taxonomy): domain Eukaryota; kingdom Metazoa; phylum Chordata; class Mammalia; order Artiodactyla; family Bovidae; genus Bos; species Bos mutus. Next base: position 10,148,353 of record NC_091639.1, on the reverse strand, counting down.
TTTCTAATCCAATGCTGTCCAACTTGTGTGGTGATGGAAATGTTCACTATCAGCCCCATCCAATATGGTAGCCTGTAGTCACATGTGGCTCTTCAGTACTAGCAAAGTGACTAGTATGGCTGGGAAAGTGGATTTTAAATTTTGTTTAATTTTACCTAATTTAAGCTTAAATAATTGCTACTTATTTTGACTAGTGGCTACCATATTGGACAACTCAACTCTAATCTTCTGCATTGGCTACTAATCATCTCCTCACCAAGATGGAGGAAAAGTTGGGGGCCTCACTATCCAGGGTACAGACTTACACCTAAATTGCCTTTTGCAGCAAGGCCCTCGGTCTGCCCTCAGCTGTTCTGAGTACGGATTACTTTTTGACTTTGGAAATCAAAGTCTACTTCTCTAAACTTCTAGTCTTCAGGGGGCGTGGAGGGGAGGGGGAGAGTCACATGACTGCACGAAATCAGGGATGAAATCTGGGGATCTTGGTGCTACTTACAAAGTCTTCCAACTGGTCCTCCTGTTTTCCTTGCCTTCTAAGGGGGCTGGAACTCAAAGAGCTGGGTTTTTCCAAGATCTTTTAGGGGAAACAGTTTTTTTTTTGGCTCTCTCGGCTGCAAGTTTACATTTCAGCTCTCCCTGGGCTTCTAAATCAGCTGCAATCTACCTTTTGGCTCTCAATTTTTATTGACATCAGTTGTGTGCTGTCGTCTCCTCTTCAGGTGTCTTTGGCCACGTGGCTTGGAGCCACTTTTTATTTCTTGCCTGCATTTTAGTGACGTTCCGGCAGCGAGAGAAGAATGGGTGTGTCAGCGCCTCCAAGCCGGCAGCTTGATTACTTGGTTTCCATACTCACTTTGTCCAACTCTTTCGCCAAAGGCATGGGATTGTTTATTTCCCCTACAGATGTTTTTGTGCTGCTCTAAAATGAAAGCTAGTGTACTAGCTGCCGTTGCATTATTTATTCTGTCGAGGAGCAGGATATCTGTGAGGGGGCCAGAATTCGTTGGTCCATTTTCACGGCGCTGTCTTCAGGCTTCATCTGGTGGCTCTGGAAGGACAGTCACGGGTGCTTGACAGGAACCTACCCCTCAATTCCTGCTGCATTCCTACTCGCCTGCTCGTACAAGGGAAACCAGGGTTATAAACATACCCTTCCTGGCTGTAGAAAAATGATTTGCTTCCAGGATTCTTTTCTCAGTTTTTTCTAAGAATCCCTAGGGGTATTCACATGTGTCTGGAAATCAGTTCTGGCCATTTGTAAATCCATTGCTGGCCAAGCCAGGACCACACAATAGTCTCGAGCTGGAAATTTCCATTAGGTGGTCACTCTCAAGCTGGACTATTTTTCCCACTGCGGTGCAGTTAGAGGTTTCATTGTTGGTGAGAACAGTCCCCTTCCACTCCCAAAAGCAGAGAAAATGAGGCAGATCCCTGAGCCCCTATATCAGTTGCCCTTCGGAGATGAGAAACAAGTTCCCGTGTTGGGGCAGGTCTGGATGTTACCACTTACCTCTAACCTGGTGTGGCTGAGCTTTGACTTTCCAGCTCAAGCCCTAACAGACCTGTTGGGATGGGGCATCCCTCAGGCAGAGACCTCCGGCCCCTCTCTGGAGACCTTTGTCAGTCTCTCCAGACAAGGTCTCCAGGTTAAGAGAGAGAATGACGCCCCTCCTCACATGCCCTGCCCAGCTGCATTGTAACAGCAAGAGGTTCACAGTAAATTTGCCCGGAGCTGATGTAATCGGCTGTATCCACTCACACTTCCACCTCCACCCCAGCACCCAGCCTCCTCACTCACGTTCTAGCCCTTTCAAGTCAGTTTCCTCTCTGAGACGTACTGGAGGCTCTTTCTACCAGCCTCCACCCAGGACTGCTACTCTGCACCGGGGCCTGTGTGCTAAGTTGCTTCAGCCATGTCCAACTCTGTGCGACCCCATGGACTGCAGCCTTCCAGGTTTCTCTGTCCATGGGATTCTCCAGGCAAGAATACTGGAGTGGGTTGCCATGCCCTCCTCCAAGGGATCTTCCCGACCCAGGGATTGAACCTGGGTCTCTTCCATCTCCTGCATTGGCAGGTGGGTTCTTTACCATTAACGCCACCTGGGAAGCCCCACCAGCCATGCTTCTGTATTCTAGAAACCCAAGGGATGTAAGAGCTCAATCCACTTTTCCCTCCACTGAATTTCTACATAGATGTCTAAATTCAGATGAGAGCTGGGGGGTCAGTCACCCTTCCCCACCCCTCTGTCCCAATTTCAGGAGCCAGCCATGTCCCACAGGCAAGTCCAACTACAGCCGTGTGGGACAGTTTTGTCTAAGGCAAAACTGTGTGAGCCTCACAGGGTGGTATGGAAATTTTAAAAACTGGGATCTCTCTTTATTTTCTAATCTCATGCTTTAAATTTTTTTACATGCATGTTTTACTATGTACTAGCCATGGTCAAACATTGTTTTGAACATTTGTTTAAAATTAGGGTAGGCAAACCAGTACTGTCCACAATATGGACCTGGGGGACTCAGAGGCCTCAGAACCCTCATTATGTTTGTGTATTTAATAATTTACATTTGTAGGTTCACCGTGGTACACTTTCATGTGGATATTATGCCTGTTTACTCTTTTTAAAAACTAATTTTATTTATTTACTTAGGGCTGTCCTGGATCTTCACCGCTATGTGGGCTTTTCTCTCTCGTTGCTGTGTGCAGGTTTCTCATTGTGGTGGCTTCTTTTGTTCCAGAGCACAGACTCCAGGGCATGTGGGCTTCAGCAGTTGTAGCACCTGGGCTCTGGAGCACACGCTCAATAGTTGTGGTACACAGGCTTACTCTGAGGCATGTGGGATCTTCCTGGATCAGGGATCGAACCTGTGTCTCTTGTACTGTCAGGCAGATTCTTTACCACTGAGCCACCAGGAAAGACCTGTTTACTCTTTTTTATTTATCAATAGGGTGGCAAAACTGTTTTGCTTTTGAGTTTTCGGGAAATTCACACCACATTTGCCTACCAAGTCTTTAATAGGTCCATGCAAACATTAAAATTTAAAACAGATAACATTTGAACTTATTAATACTGTTATTAACTAATCTTGTTGCCTTCATTGAGATAAATTTCAGTATTTTTTCCAACTTGTGAAACAGCTGGGTTTTTTTGTTTTGTTTTTACATTTGTTTACAACTGCGGTGTAGTTAATTGCTTTCAATAGCAGAAAGCCTTGATGTTATAGGTTCCATTTTCAAAATTTCTTCCAAATCTTCAGAAATGTGAAAAAACCCAGACAAAGGAATTCATTCCTCACAGTAAATGGAACTGTATTATCCACAGGAAGGTCCACTTACACATCATTCGTTGTGGTTGCTGACTCACCAGACAGACTTCAGGGCTGCCTTGCTGAGGTGGATTCATGTGAGGTCACGCCGAAGCAGGCAAGAAGTGAACAGCACAGACACTGTGCTGCAGGGTCAGTGTGACAGGTGAACACGCGTGGAGAGAACAGGAAGGGCTGGGCTTCGATAGTTGCATAGGTTCTTAAGATCAGTGACTTATGTGCCATCAAGGCCTGAATTCAGGGATCTGTTGTCTAGCAGTGGTGAATTCCATTGCTCACCATCCTTCATGATGGCTCCCAAGGATGCCCACCTCCAGGTACTCACATCTGTGTAGTCTCCTCCCGCACTGGGCCAGGGGTGATCTGTGTGATCATGAGAATACGGCAGAAGTGATGGTGTGTCACGTCCAAGGTCAAGTTCTGAAAGACACCTTGGCTCTTGTCTTGGATGCTTGCTCACATTTCTTACTTTCTCAGACCATCCACCCCCTAGGGAACCGACCTGTCATGTTAAGAGCAACCGTGTGTGGGTTCCTGTGTTAAGTATGGGGAACACAAGAGAGAAGGCAAAACCCCTCTTTTTAATGTAATTCTGTCTCTTAAGAAGACAGAATGTTCTCAAGTAAATGCTGTGCAGGGTACTGTATAATTGTGCATGCTTAGTCGTTAAGTTGTGTCCCACTCTTTGTGACCCCATGAACTGTAGTCCACCAGGCTCATCTACCCATGGGATTTCCTAGACAAGAATGCTGGAGTGGGTTGCCATTTCCGCCTCCATGGGATCTTCCCTGCACAGGGATCAAATCCGCATCTCCTGCATTGGCAAGGGGGGAGGTTCTTTCCTGACGAGCCACCAGGGAAAGCCCATACTGTGTAAGATAACAGTGGAAAAAGCAGACTTTCCAGGAACATTCAAGGAGGCTACATACATTTCAACTTTGGTTTGCTGAAGACCCTTTTGAACCAAAGAAGAAGAAAGTAGGTGCCTTTGAGGCATATAGGGAAAGGTGAAGGGAGAGGGGGTCCTTTCAGGCAGACAACTGGACATACAGAGAGAGGGAATTGGGATCAGTAAGGATTTATCGGAAAAAAGAAGAATTTATTGGCATTTTAATGGGCTCCACTGAAAAAATAAAATATATATTGGAGGAAACATCTGTCCTCTAAAATCACACACTTCCCAAGACTCGAAGCTTCAAAACAGATCTGTCGAAACTCTTAGACCAGTGCTGTTCAGTATGGTAGTCACTAGGCAGAAGAACACAGTCCATTCTTGAAATCTGGGTCGTCCAAATTAAATGTGCTGTGAGTGTAAAATACACACCAAAATTCGAAGACGTAACCAAAAACAGGTAAATATCCTGTTAATAACGTTTGGTATCTACTACATGTTGAAATGGTATTTTTGATATAATGAATTAAAAATAATACCTAATTAAGATTGATTTAAGCTATTTCTTTTTTATGTTTTTAAAGGGGCCGCTAAGTTTAAAATCCTCTCGGTGGTCTGTCTTCGTGGCTTGTGCCATCTCCCTCTTGGGCAGCGCTGGTTTGGAGGCTGCTCTGGCATCAGCACTGTGGAAGAGGAAGAAGGAACGGGGTCAAGGGATGTCGGGAGGACCACAGCCAGCGTGCTTTCCTCTACCTTCACTCTGCTGAGAGGGTCTAGAGTGAGGCCGGAGGGAGCTCAGCTGGAGAAGAGGCGGTGCCAGAGCTCAGGATCCAGAGGAGGGGGCGTGTGTGCCGAGCAGCCCTGTGACTGTGGTGTTGATGTGAATTCTTAGTGAGTAACGTGTGATAATGATTTAGTTATACCCTCCTCCCATCCAAAGCTTTTTGGTTCAGGATTCTCTGGAGTGTTGGCATCGCTTTTGCAGCTAATATTAGAGCATGGATGGGATGGAGTGGGAGGGAAGAAGGTTGCTAAGAGAAATGGAAGGGGCACCCATAAAGACAGCAGAGCAAAGGTCTATCTTATCTCTTTAGGAAAGTTGAGGACATATTCCACATACTCTGCCAGAAGGTCTGAGGTTCTAGCAAGTCTCTGTCACTCTATATGATTTAGGGTTCTTGCTAGGTGAATTTTGGGGTAACCCGTTATCTTTATCTTTTTGACTTGTGAGAGGCTGAAACTGGGCTTTATTGGACTAGACAAGATGATAGGAGCTCCCAGGTCTAAAGAGCCTACCACTGGCCAATAACCCCGGGACTGACAAAGTCAATAGTTGGAGGTTATCCAGGCCCTTGGCCAATATGCTGCAACGGAGCATTGATTCTGTTCTAATCTCTGGCACAAATTGTTCTGCAACCTTGCCAAAGCATCTCTCTGTGTCTTTATATCCTTACTGGTTAACCAGTTTCCGGATCTAAAGAGCCAGAGTGTGCTGTAGATTTACTTCAGAACATTTTTTTAAGTGCAGTGTCAATAAGAACATCGTGCTTTTTCAGGTAGAGAGCACTCTGAAGGAGAGTAATTGATGGTGTTCCACGCCTTTCTGGGATACTGGATATTAATAGAAGAGGACGCTACCCAATTCTGGGGATGTTGCAGAAGGCGGCAGTGAACGCTCTTGCCCCTCCAGGTTCCTCCAGACTGTTGAACAACACGTGGTCTGAACCAGCACCACAGAGGAGACCCCGGTGGGCTGTCTGTCCTAGAAGATATTATGTAGAGTTTGAGTTTGTTAGGGCTGACACAACAAAGAACCACAGGCTGGGGGCTTGAACAACAGAAGTGTATGGTCTCACAGCTTTGCAAGTCTGAGGTCAAGATGTGAAAAGGGCTGGTCTCTTCTGAGGACTGTGAGGTCTTAGAATCTGCTCCAGGCCTCTCTCCTAGGCTCTGTGGGTTGGTGCTGCTCAGCTTGTAGATGCATCGCCCTGATTTCTGCCTCCATCTTCACACGCTGTGCCCGTGTCTGTGTCCAGGTTTTCCCTGTCTATAAGGACAGCAGTCGTGTTGGATTAGGACCCACCCTAATGACCTCAACTTTAACTTGAGTACCTCTATAAAGACCTTGTATCCAAATAACATCACATTCTGAGGTACCATTTAAATTTGGGGTTGGGGACACAACTCAATCCTTAACAAACTCTATTCAAGAGAAAGATTGATATGTTTTGCCTCATGTATGTATGTATATATATATGCTGCTGCTGCTAAGTCGCTTCAGTCGTGTCCGACTCTGTGCGACCTCATAGACGGCAGCCCACCAGACTCCTCATCCCTGGGATTCTCCAGGCAAGAACACTGGAGTGGGTTGCCATTTCTTTCTCCATATATATACATATATATATATATATATATGTATATATAATAGTTGATGTTTAAAAAATTATGAAGCAGACTCAAGAAACTGAGAAATTTTGAAACTGGAGATTAAGTGAGTCATTCAGTCTGTGATCCTGTGAGACAAAGATTTGGAAAATATGAAGGGAAAGTTAAGAGAAAACAGGACTAGAATGATGATCTCTGCCAATGCTGTCCAGTAAAATCTTCTCTGTTGATGGAAGTGTCCCAAATCACTACCTGTGATTAGTAACTATTATTTTGGACTTGAGAGGTTTACCTCTGCCTAATCTGTGTTCCCAGAGAAGGCAATGGCACCCCACTCCAGTACTCTTGCCTGGAAAATCCCATGGATGGAGGAGCCTGGTGGGCTTCCGTCTATGGGGTCGCACAGAGTCGGACACGACTGAAGCGACTTAGCAGCAGCAGTCTGTGTTCCAGAAGGAGATAATTAGAATGGGGAAGAGGCAATATCCAAAGAGATCATGGCTGAGAATTTTCCAGAATAAAGACCCCAATATTTATTCTAGGAAGCCCTTAAATCTAAACAAATTAAATGAAAAGAAGTATACACTGTGACCTCTCCATAGGCAGACCGCAGAATACCAAAGAGAAAAAAGAAGGTTTTTTACAAAGCAGCCAGTGAGACAAACCAGATCATCCACAAAGGATTGGCGACTGATAGCTGTTTCTCATTGACGTTGGTGGAAATTCCCGGACAAAGGATCCATATCTTCAATGTACTTAGAGAAAATTTGTCAATCTACAATACTGTGCTGTAAAACTACCTTTTAAGTATGCAGCCACAATAAAGACTTCTACAGACAAACCATATCTGGTGGCGCTTCCCATGGAAAGACTACCACCTTAGAAAATTTCAAAAGATCATTTTAAGAAGGAAAATCATAAAAAAAATAATAAATAAATAAACAAAGAAGGAAAATCATTCAAGGTGAGCATTCTGAGATACAAGTAGAAATAAACAGCAAAGATTTAGGTAAACCAAAGTAATGACTGTGTAAAACTATAAAAATAATGTCTAGTTTGTGTGGAAATCTAGATCAGAAAAGCTAATGTATTATAGAATAACAGCATGTAAGCTGGAAAAACCTTGACCACAGTTAAAGAGATATGAGGTCCTTATCTTATTTAACTGGAAAAGTAAACGCTAAAGAGTAGACCAAAGCCTTTAACTTTCATACAAAGTGGAATAGGAAAAGAAATAAATAATCACCGATCCATAAAAAGGAATGGATGCAGATTGAATCAGCACAATTAGTGACCCTGACCAAATGGATCTGTGTAGAGCATTGCACCCAACTGTAGGAGAAAATGTCCTTTTCCCCCAAAGCATATGAAATAGTAATGCAGATTGTTGGAATGCTAGGCCATAAAACTGGATTTCAAAAGATTGTACTCACCCATATTGTGGTCTCAAACCACAAATAAAGATACAAATGATATGTTAAATGAGAGCTTCCCAGATGGTACAAGTGGTAAAGAACCTGCCTGCCAATGCAAGAGATGCAGGAGACCCTAGTTCGATCCCTGGGTTAGGAAGATCCCTTGGAGGAGGGCATGGCAACTCACTCCAGTATTCTTGCCTGGAGAATCCAATAGACAGAGGAGCCTAATGGGCTACAGTCCAAAGGGTCACAAAGAGTCAGACACAACGAAGCAACTTAGCATGATCTAATATGTACTAGGAAAAGACGAAATCCTAACCCTCAAGCTTTTCTTCTTGGGACCAGATGGTACATAAGAAAATGAATGAATGAATAACAATTACAAGAGGAGAGAAGCACATTGAACTTGAAGAACATGCAGCAGTGTAAAGCAGCAGAGACCCAGGAGAGAGGGCGAGTTGGTGGTGGCTATTTTAGACTTCAGGATTCTTCCAAGGACAGGAACTCATGCCGCCATTAGGAAATGGAAAAAGCCCACATCCTAAGTAATAGAGTCGGAATGAGCTCCCAGCCTGATGCCTTCTGCACGCAGCCATTTGTGGCCGGGCCAAGGTTGTGGGTAAGCAGGCTGCAAAAATTTGGACAACAGGATGATGCAGGTTAGATAAGGGGTCTCCAGGACTTTGGCTCCAGAAACTCTTATGAGCCTTTATGTCCGAGTCTCTCCTCTCCCTGAGGCCCACGGCCTCATGTTGCCCTGGCTCTCTGGCCCTCCTGGCGGCTCCACCAGCCTTCTTTGGAAGCTCCATGCTCAGACTGTTATCCCTCAACCTGCTTCCGTCAGGCTTTGTCCTGATCATCCAGGAGCCTGGCAGGATGGCCAGAGCATCAGGGGGGGTGGGGAGGCATAGCATGCCAGTTCCAAGTCCAGCTGCGCGACATCGGCCAGGCGGCTCCCTAGGCCTCCGTGCCTTCATCTGTGAAATGTGGAGGCAGACCATGACCTCTGGGAGACCTTCCAGCACTAGATGCCCTGCGGCTGGGGGCTGGGTGGGTGCTAAGGATCTCCTGACAACACACCAGTGTAGGAATGGGAGGCTCCCTACCTGCACACATTCACCTTTTGAGCAAAGCTTTTGCTCACCTTAGCCCAAAGAAGTGGGGTTTCATCAGCCTCTCAGCCAAATGAAAAAGATGGGGTGGAGGCTGCCATCTGAGTCACCTTTGGCCTCCTGGGGAGCCAAGAGTACAACTGGGAGGAGAGCAAAGACTTCCTACAGCAGGGGCGTTGTGTAGCGTTTTGAGGGACGTGAAGGATTTCAATAGATGGGGAAAGGCCCTCCAGAATAAGGGGGCAATGGGAACAAGTCAAGGGGGTGGGGAAGTGGGTGGCACAGGTGCCCTGTCTATAATATCCCTGGGTGGGACAGCAGCCCACGAGAGTCAGTGCCCAGAGGTGCCTATGAGAGAGTGTGTAACAATAGCCATCTCCACCAGAGACTCCTGTGTGCTCTGCATACGTTTACAAGTTTATTCTTCAAACTGAGTCTGTGAGGTCAAGCATTACCATAATCCCCATTTTACAGTTGATGAAACTGAGGCCAAAAGGGATCGACAGGGAGGAAACTAGGATTTGAATGCAGGGCTGACTCTAACTGACATCAGGAGTGGAGAATTCAGGAGGGCTGAGTTGGGTGAAAGAGCCTGGGAGCTGGGGATTTGAGGAAGGAGCTGGCAGATGTGAAGAAATTCCGGGTCTGCGCACAAGGACATGACCAGAGAAAGTCGTGAGGGGCTGACTCTGGTGGTTGGTGCCTCTTTGGAGTAAAAATGTTCATAATGAAAGTTCTGCTTGACAGATGATAAAGGCTCTGGAGGGATTCACGAGGGAAGACAAGTGTGTGCTGTGCATTATCCTGACGCAGTTACTGGAGAGAGCGGGAGGATGCGAGGCTTGTCATTCTGTCTCTAGGGGAGGCAGCCAGTAGTGTGTGGAGTGGTGGGCTGGTAAACTGCTCCACACACACACACACACACACATGCATGCACACACACACACATGCCTTAGTTTGTAGCATCTGCTGACTTCATGGTGTCAATACTCCCCCAGAGGCTGATTTCAAGGTATCACTGTGATGTCACTGGACACAGAGTTGGGAAGACAAGTGAGATTCAAGTCTCAGAATAGCCCTGAGATTTGTCATCGAACTAGATTTGGGTCTGGAGGGATAGGATAGAGGCCAGAAGAGTCGGGTATCCGATGCATTGCTCTTCACTCCTGTATCTTCTTGTCTGACCAGCCTCTTTCCTCCTGTGGAAGGATTTTCTGGGGGTATAAAAGAAGAAAAGATATAGACTGTGAGGAAGGGCAAAGGCATGTGAGATCTGCCCTCCCTGGACCACACCAAGACCCTTCCCCTAGGGACCCTGCCCCTGAGGATCAACTTCTCCATCAATATGCTGTCGTTGTTCAGTCGCTAAGTCATGTCTAACTCTTTTTGACCCCGTGGACTTCAGCACTCCAGGCTTCCCTGTCCTTCACCATCTCCCAGAGTTGGCTCAAATTCGTGTCCATTGAGTCAGTGATGCCATCCAACCATCTCATCCTCTGTTGCCCCCTCTCCCTCCTGCCCTCAATCTTTCCCAGCATCAGGGTCTTTTCCAGTGAGTCAGTTCTTTGCATCAGGTGGCCAAAGTATTGAAACTTTGGCTCCAGCATCAGTCCTTCCAGTGAATATTCAGGGTTGAGCCTAATCTGGTGTTCCCTTCCTGAGGTTGAGAATGTGCCCCCAGAAGCTTGGGAGAGGCGGTGTGCCATAGTGGTCAAGAGACTGCCTGAATCTGAGCACAAGATCTACCACTTATTAGCCATGTGACCACAGGCAAGTGGCTTAACAACTCTCTGTGTCAGTTTCCTGCTCTGTAAAATGGGGGTCATGTGCTTACTTCATAGGGTTGTTGTGAGGGTTAAACTGTTACAAGTAAAGCCCTTAGAACAGTGCCAGGAACATAATAAGTGCCAAAAGAGTATTTGTCACCATCATCACCATCATTATCGTCTATAATCGTTACTCCCATTTGCTGGTTTTCTGCTTTCAATGTAAACGGAAGCTATAATTAGTAATATAATTATAATGCACAAGTTACAATTTATTCTCAAGCCTGCATGCCTTAAAAATTTCTCCAGGTTTATAATAACTTCTCAGGTTGAATATTTCTTAACGATAGTTACAGTTCTCCGTTGGTTTTCAGTATGTATTTAATCTGGGCACATGGACCTGGTGGAAAAGCGTAACTCCTATTCCAAAACCACCTGGTGGGCAAAGGGCTGTCCTATTTTAGATAGCTGGGTAGAGAGGACTGCCAATCAATGGATGACCAGTTTCCCATCCAAGGAGATGGTAAGACTCTGCCCCTACCCTCGTTGTAGGCAGAGACACCTCCCATCTTCCCCGAGAGACAGAGGTGTGCTGTCCAAGTCTATTCTGCATTCTTAGTGACATGATGTGTCAGGGTCTAAACGTCCTTCAGAGGCACCCAGTTTCATCTGCCACCTGATTTTCCTGTACAGCATCCCTTGTAGTGAGCACCCAGCTTCTGCCCTAATATAGCCAGTGATGGAGAACTCGGTTTCCTTAGGATTCTGTTTCTATTTTCAGATAGCTTATTGCTGATGTCTGGCTCTACACATGGAAAGTCTTTCTGCCTTCCCAAAGCTTGCAGGTACTCTTCTGGTTTAAGCACTTTGGAACACATAAGGTAAGTTTAATTTCTTTTCCATAAGGCAATCTTTCAATTATTTGAAGACAGGCATCCTATCCCTCTATGTCTTCTCTTAATAAGCAAGATGATTCCTTCGTTTGTTCTATGTATAGCTTGGTTTTAGTTTTCTTCACCTTGCTGGCCGTTCTCCCTGAAATGCACTTCAGATTGTATGCCTCACTTTTAAAATGTGGAACCCAGAAATGAATGCAAAATTCCGGGTATGTTTTGAGTAGCACATAGTACAGGATGGAAATGCTGCCCTCCATTATCAATTCTTTACTTTTATTAGAGTCAGCTTTGGTCACTTTCAATATTTTGCAGCCACGTTGCTTTCAACTGATATTGGATCAATTGTTGACTAACACTCTCAAGGCTCTTTAAAAGTGTCAGCTGCCTTTACATCGAATTTCTCCTCTACATGTACTGTAAGATTTTAGCACTCAGATCCTGGACTATTAACTTTATTAAATCTAATTATTTTTAAATTCTGCTTATCATTCCAGCCCATCAGAAGTATTCAAGCGTATATAGGGCCTGTGAACCATTTCTCTGACAGATTCCGGAAGACTAGAAAGCCCTCACTAGGTTTGACATAACTCCATTAATGAGTATTCTCTGGATATGATTTCTGAACAGTTAATAACCCACTCACATGTTCTAGCACCAGACCCATTTTTTCTCTACGTTAAGCACAAGTATATCATTAGAGACATCACCAAGTGTTTTGCTAGTGTCCAGATGCCTGAATGGGAATGTGTGAACATTGTCTTTATCTGCCAACCTCCCACTGAGGGATGGAAATGGGCTGGACTAACGGGGTGTGTTCCTGTGAACCCATGCTGGGTTCTATAATCACTGCTTTGTCATTTGGGTGCCCATTATAACAGCGCTTTAGTAATACATTCTGGAATCTTGTCTGAGATCCATATCAAGCTCAATCATCCGTAGTTTACAGAATCCATTTTCTCTCCATTTTAGAAAATTGGAAGGCTATTTACTCATTTCCAGCCTTCTAAGATCTCTTGACTTCTTCCCAAACAGCATGCCTATCCTGTCCCTGATCTCCCAACTCGTCCCAAATAGAACTGAGAGGCATTTTGTTTTTGCTGTTGCCTTTTTGTCAGCCTGAGGTCATTTTGCTAAAATACTGTCTCTGTCACTTTCTTACATGCCTCTTAAATGTGTGTCCTTCTTCCTATCCTGTCCTTTAAAATCAGAGCTTCCAGAGCACTGTATTGCAATTGTAAGTGAATATTGGGGTTACTCAGGGAGATTAAAAAGTTATGCTGATTTCTTACCCTAGACAAATTGAATCAAAACTTCAGAGAGTGATGCAAGCGTTTGTATTCTTTTTTTAAGTCCCCCAACAGACAGCCAAAGCTGGGACTGTAACGGAGTGATATTAGTTTTGTTTGTTTCTGGTTTTGTGTGCAGGTTTTTGTTATTCGTTTTCGATTTTTTTTCTCTCTCTCTCTTTATCATTGACCTTACCTGTATCTGCATTGTGAGATTTGACCATTTGAGAAATTTCGGAAACATTTTGAGTGCAATGGACCTTCATTCTCTATGCCTCGGAATTTTGCTTTTCTTTACCTATGAATCTTATCTGGGAATCACACTGTCGCCATGTCTGTTGGCTCCCAGTCTGTGAGCTCGGTGACCTTTGCCCTAAGACTCCTTTTTCGTCGTCTTTGATAAACATTACTTTATCCTCGTAGGTCAGAATTAAATCTAGGACAGTAGTTTTTCCATTTGTCTGCTTAATCTTTTTGGAAACTTGGGCAAGGCAAGTTTTAGGCTGCTCTGCTTTGGGCCAAATGAGGCTTTTAGTAGATGTTTATAGAGTTGAAATTCCCCATCATTACCAAATCATGCTTGTAGTCATTTTTTTAAATGTATTGGGAACCTATTACACTTTTTATTTATTTGGCACATTGGTCCAGTCTATACATTGGTGGTGGTTTAGTGGCTAAATCATGTCCAACTGTTGCGACCCCATGGACTGTAACCCTCCAGACTCCTCCGCCCATGGAATTCTCCAGGCAAGAATACTGGAATGGCTTGCCATTTCCTTCTTCAAAAGATCTTCCGACCCAAGGATCAAATTAGAACCTCCTGCACTGCTGGCGGATTCTTTCCTGCTGAGCCACGGGGAAGCCGATCTGCATATTTTGCACGTGCTGTTCTGTGCTTAGTCGCTCAGTCATATCAGACTCTTTGTAGCCCCATGGGCTGGAGCCCTCCAGGCTCCTCTGTCTGTAGGATTCTCCAGGCAAGAACACTGGAGTGGGTTGCCATGCCCTCATCCAGGGGATCTTCCGAACCCAGGTCTTCCGCATTCCAGGTGAATTCTTTACCATCTAAGCCACCAGACAAACCTAATTTTTCCTTAGAGCTGCTCAGAGAGTGGTAAAAATACAAATTTTAGGATCCAATCCCAGAATGTATGATTTAGTAGAAATCGTAACAAGAAATTTCATTTTAAAAGCCCCTTGCAGGAGCCTTTGGAAGGCGGCGGCGGCGGCATCTGTGAGCCAGAGTCCAGTCAGGGCATGGCGGCGCCGACGGCCCTGTCAGAGCCAAATTACCGCGGGGCCCGCTATGGCAGCCCTGACATGAGCGCCAGCGGCTCCAAAGCTCGGGGCCTGTGGCCCTTGACCTCAGCCTCAGGGGCGGTGGCCCAGAGGCGGTGGTCGCTGCGCAAGCTCTGGTGCGACAGCCAGGCCGAGTCGTGCCCCACCTTCGCATTCATGCCCCGCGGCTCCATGTTCGATGACGAGGATGAAGATCTGCCTCACGAAGTCTCTGAGGAGACAGTCGTCACCAAGAACGGGCCAAGCTGAGGCGGGTGCATCAGAACCTGATTCCTCAGGGCACCGTGAAGCTGGGCCCACCTGGATTTCCCTGTGATTCTCTATGAGGTATGAGACTGGGGCGGGAGTGGCAGGCATAAACACCCCCTGCTGCAGCAAGACACCCCCAGGCTCAAGGTGTGGCCGCCTTTGAGGAACCGAGGCTGCGGCCACAGCCGTGAATAAACTCCACTGGCCTGGAACCTTCAGCTGTGAGCCAGGCAGTCCTACAGCGCTGGTTGGGTGTTGGTTTGTAAGTGGACTAGAGATGACTGGTTGAGAAGGCAATGGCACCCCACTCCAGTACTCTTGCCTGGAAAATCCCATGGACGGAGGAGCCTGGTGGGCTGCAGTCCATGGGGTCGCTAAGAGTCGGACACGACTGAGCGACTTCATTTTCACTTTCATGCATTGGAGAAGGAAATGGCAACCCACTCCAGTGTTCTTGCCTGGAGAATCCCAGGGACGGGGGAGCCTGGTGGGCTGCCGTCTATGGGGTCACACAGAGTCGGACACGACTGAAGCGACTTAGCAGCAGCAGCAGCAGAGATGGACGGGTAGCTGGCAAGGCCTGATGGCAGAGTTACCAGTCCAACTTCCCTAACAAGGAGCATGGCCGGGCACCTGCCGGTCAGAAATGCCTGCTTCCTGTGCCCTTGCCTGGCCTACATTCTTCCAAGCTTGCCCAGGGCCCAGCCCTGCTAGAGGCTACAGCACTTTACAAGCCGGGTCTGCCTTCTTCCCTCCCCAGGGCAACCGGAGCTCTACAAAAGTGGGAACGTCCTTTCCCTCCCTTCCTTTACCAGCCGTTTGCTACCTTGATTCCTCCTGTGTTGGACAGAGGCTGGGGCAGAACAAGCCTGATTCTTCCTCCCTACCTGCCCATTTGTTCCCAGGATGGACAATTTGCTGTCTGTTATTAGGAGTAGGGACTGGGGTGTGGGAGGTTTCTCCCTCTACCCAGGGCTGGCCTGATCCCTCCCCACTGTAACCAGTTGCTGCCCCTCCACCCCAAGTTGAGAGCACATACGATGGGGAGCAGGAAGGGCTCCGGATGCCTGTGCCCCATCCCACCTACTGTATCTAATCCCCCTTGCCCTTACACATCCACCACCCTGTGGTAAGGCACAGCACCCTAGGGCTGGTGCCAGTAGCTCTGAGGAACCCACCACCCCTTTCCCTACAGTATACCCATCCCTTCAGGATCAGTCAAGAGAAAAGTACTGGAGCCCTTGGGATGGGGGCAGAAAGGAGAGAAAACATTTAAAATGTGAAAGCTTGTATAGTCCAGTCCATGATGTTGTTGGGGTACAGTCTGATTTCTACATAGAAATTATTATTTTTTTTAAATTCCTTACTGTGCAAACTCTGTGCTTTAAGTATCTGAGAAATGGTTTGGGGAGGGTACTCCTCAATCTAGGAAGGCTGTTGTGTTATTTGTTCAATAAAATTATTTGTAGACCCTGAAAAAGAAGAGTCCCCTGAACAATGTTGATAATGGGCCAGATTTAATAAGCCCTGACCTGTACCACAACAACATCACTTCTATTCTTGTCCCCTTATCTCTTGGCTCTTCAGCTCGTATCCATCCACAGGCCCATGAATTTCCACAAAGATGTCTGTCTTCTTGGCACAGTGTCTGGTCAGTCTCTTCCTGTAACCGGCCTATTTGTCTTAAATAGAGCATATGCTTCCATCAGCCTATTTCAGTTCTGTATCTCTTCTTTCCCAAGCCTGGTGAATGAAACAAGTTCATATTTATTGCCCTATCTTCTAAGAATTTCTTTCAAATTATCCCCAATTTATTTTGTTACTCATGCTTTGCTGACAGCATAAAATAAGACTTCTCAGATTAGAACAATTTTTTTTCTGCCCCCTGCTCAGTTGCTTTCTAGTTAAAAAAACATCACCAGACACTTTATTCATTCTTACATATTTGCTGTATGTAATATCTTCTGATTTTCACAGCAATAAGTTTTATGGATTTATCTGGACATTTTATTTGTCGTCTGTACTTTATGTTTAAGGCATTCTTCCCCTTTCAGTTCTCTTTCCTTTCAAAAAACATTTTATTGTGAAAAGGCTAAAAAATACTTCAAAGTATAGGGACTAATATAATGAAGTTTAAGGTACCTCTCTTGGCTTCAGCTGTATGCCAGTTGAATCCTTCAGAAAGCATGCTAAGATGGAGTTAGGAGAGCATACATCTTATTGGGGAGTGACACCCACAGAAGGAAATGGGAGGAAGCAGGATGGAGCAAGGGGAGCCTTTAGAGGGTGATGCAAGGCAGGCAAAGTTCATCACAGTTCAACAAGGAGGCCCTGGATCGATTGTCTTTGGAGGAGCCTTATATTGGCAGAAATGGCTGGGCCCTTGGGTCACAGTCTTACTCGGTTATTGCTAGAGCCATCTTGAGAAGACTGTGACTTCTAGTACCCTTGAAGGAATTAACCACTAAAAGATGTCTGCTAGCCACACAGCTCTAAACTTGCTGCACTTTTCTATTCATAATTGCAATTGAGCAAGTTTGGCCCAAGAAGCACCCAAGTGGATCTCCTGGCTCCACCCGTGTTCCCTTCTGCCAGCCCAGTGGAGAGGTCTGGAGCAAAAATTACCCATTAAAGGAGTCCTGCATTGGGTTTAAATGGCTAAACCCTTGGACCACAGTTTTCCTTAGTCACTGGCTGTGACT
Organism: Bos mutus; assembly: GCF_027580195.1. Taxonomy (NCBI): domain Eukaryota; kingdom Metazoa; phylum Chordata; class Mammalia; order Artiodactyla; family Bovidae; genus Bos; species Bos mutus. The sequence continues at coordinate 10,131,024 of NC_091639.1, read as the reverse complement.
ACACTGAGAAGAATGCGGCCTTGACTCAAAAGCTGAAGTTGACCTGAAGGAGTTAACAAGGGAAGGCTGTCTCTAACCACTCTCTTTGCAGCTGGGCCAAGCAGCCTTTCTTAGAGGCAACCAGTAAATCTCCATGTCTACTCTAAAAAGATCATCATCAACATTTTCCAAGTCTTGAATTATTAAAACACTCCTGATTGGATCAGTGAGTTTCCGGGCAAATTCTTTCTTTCCTGTCCTCATGAAATGCATTCTATTCTCAGCCAGGATCCTATCGTGTTGCTATCTAAAACCGTGGCCCAGCAGTCTAGATCCTGCCCCAGTACCACCTGCAGAGTCCATTGCTCATGTTCTTGACTTCTGTCTCTCTTCCTAAATCCTAGGTGTTGATCTGAAGGATCAGTGAAAATAGCACCTGGGCTTCCAAATCCTTCAGTTTCTTGCTTCAAATTTTATAATCCTTAAAAAGTTATTTCTGATCACTTCAAATGGTATTATTTGTACCCCTAAGATGGTGATTGCAGCCATGAAATTAAAAGATGCTTGCTCCTTGGAAGGAAAGTAATGACCAACCTAGACAGCATATTAAAAAGCAGAGACATTACTTTGTCCAGTGGTCATGTATGGATGTGAGAGTTGGACTATAAAGAAAGCTGGGCACCGAAGAATTGATGCTTTTGAACTGTGGTGTTGGAGAAGACTCTTGAGAGTCCCTTGGACCGCAGGGAGATCCAACCAGCCCATCCTAAAGGAGATTAGTCTTGGGTGTTCATTGGAGGGACTGATGTTGAAGCTGAAACTCCAGTACTTTGGCCACCTGATGCGGAGAGTTGACTCACTTGAAAAGACCCTGATGCTGGGAATGATTGAGGGTGGGAGGAGAAGGGGAGAAGGGGACGACAGAGGATGAGATGGTTGGATGGCATCACCGACTCGAAGGACATGGGTTTGGGTGGACTCTGAGAGTTGGTGATGGACAGGGAGGCCTGGCATGGTGCAGTTCATGGGGTCACAAAGAGTTGGACACAACTGAGCTACTGAACTGAGTTGTAAAGATGGATGTGGTTTATAACTAATTAATCTGAAGGACCTCCTGTTACATCCCAAATACTTGATCCCGGAAAGTCAATCACAGTTATTCTAGAAGGACTTCCCTCCACTCCTCAACCAAGAGTCCCAATGCCATGGCATGCCCCTCTTGTCTGAAGTTCTTAGGGAGTTCCCTTACACTAAGGATTGATCACACTCCTCATCATTGTACTTTTTTTCTCCAGAAGTTTGGGCTTCACCTTTCCTGGGCCATTCTCAAATCACCTGCAAAGCTCTGAGAGTGAAGAATTTCTTTCCCTTGGCTTTTCCTATGTCACATTTTCTTAATCTCTTTCTCCTGATTCCAGTTTTAACTCCCCAACCCCCTCCCCACCCAACACATTCTGAACTTCCTTGTTTTCTTTTTGCATTATCCTTTGCGTTTTCTTCAAGATTATCCCAAACATGTAACATCCATAGAGACAGTCCTCATGCCCTTCACTGGCTGTCAGTTCTGAACAGTGGTCTGCATTTACAGCGAATGCTTCCCCTTGCAAGCATCTCCCACCAGCGCAGTGCAGGTCACAAGTCTAGTTCCTGTGGCTTCTACCCTTCCCAGTTAGGGTTGAGAGTCCAACAGGAAGAATATCCATCCCAGACTCTGGAACACCATGCTCTCAGGACTACTTTTTTAGTCACCCCATCGTCCGATAACTCCCACAGGTCCCCTGGTCAGAAGACCACCTGGTGATTTTGCCCCGTCAAATTACCACCAGTTGCAAATGTTTGTTTAATGCTTATTGAATTGTCAATAAGTAACACTATTCCACCACAGCCACCAGATTGCAAAACGCTGAGGAACCAGAGAGAAAAACTCTAAGGATTTAGTGATTTATTCACCTTCTCCCACTTGCCAGCCTCTGCTGCAGTGTCAGATTTAATTTGTCTCCCCAGGCTTAGGCCAGCAAGAACAATTCTTCTAAATTGACTATCTCCACATGCAAAATGGGATCAACATTTTTGTCCGAGTTGAACAATCAATTCTTACAAAAAGTAAAACAATCAGTTTGAGTCTTTTTCTTCCTACTTAATTGTTGAGCTGAATTGACTGATCAAATAGCGACAGCGTCTAAGGTAATGAAAAATACCTTTGGCAGCTAGGAATGCAGGAAGCGCTTCTCTTAATACAGGAGTCCTGACAGATTCTTTATTATTCTCCCTAGTCTATAGGATACTTGAATACTTCCAGTGATGGGGAGAGCTCTACCTCACTGACACTCTACCAAGTCCATTTATTAGTCATTCCGTCATATCAAGTTACCCTGGAGTTGGTATGGAGACATTTAATGGACACACAACTTAATTTCACCCGAGAGCCCATGGAAATGAATGAGGACCTATTGTGTATCAGTTATTTGCTGGGCATCATGCTAAACAATGAATGACATTTGAGTTATAAAAAGTCTATTACGAAAACAAAGGTTTCTCCTTTTCAACTATTTGACTGGCAAAGATAAAGAAGAATGGTTAACACCTAGAGTGATGCGAGGAAAATGGGTGTTCTCAGGCTCAACTCCCGGGGTGGGAGGGTACCGCAGCCTTGCTGGAGGGCTGGGTACCATCTTGCATCATGGAGATGCAGACATAGGTAACAGATTTGTGGGTTCAGGGCGATTGGTAGGAAGGAGACAGTGGGGCTAATGGAGACAGTAGTATGGACATGTATACCCTAACATATGTAAAATGGATAGCAACGGGAATTCTCTGTATGTCTCAGGGAACTCAAACTGGGACTCGTGACAACCTGGAGGGGTGGGATGGGGTGGGAGTTGGGAGGGAGGTTCAAGAGGGAGGGGACATATATATATACCTATGGCTGATTCATGTTGATGTATGGAAGAAATCAACACAATATTGTAATTATCCTTCAATTTAAAATAAATAAAGAAAAAAAATGCACATAAATTTGGCCCAGGAATCCCATTTCTAAAAATAAATCGTAAAGATACAAGTGGACAAAGATACATGTCAAATGATATTTATTGCTGTCTCATTTTTGATAGTGAAAATAGAAAGCCTCTAAATGGATTTGCTTGGTAGAAAGATATGCAGTCTTTGAAAACAAAACATCAAGATAGCTACACTTGCCTGGACATATGTCCACAATATATGTGATTTTGAAAGGTTAACACATTATGCAGTATACAATCACATATTTATAAAAAGGAGAAAAAACTATTAGCAAAAATATCTCAAAGAGTATGCATATGAAAGTTAATAGTGGTTATTTCCAGATGATGGGATCTTGGAAGAATTTTGCTTTTTTCTTTGCATTTTTCTTTATCACCTTAATTATTTTACAATAAGAATCCACCTTACTTTTATTGTCAGAAACAAAAGGAAAACCTTATTCACGTCTCTGAAACATCATTGGGTTTGTCCAGTTTGGTCTCTTTATTTTATAGATGAGGAAATTGGTGGTTCAGAGAGGTGATCACAAGGTTTTTGTAAAATTTCCGTAAGACATTCTAATTACTCTTCAAATGTTTGCATAGTATTATAAAGGGACACTTTGAAAGGGGCCCTGGATTATGCTCATTAGCACTCATTCAACCACAGGCTATACTCAGCTTTGGCTTCTGTGCTTGGTATGGGGACTCTTGGTATGGAGATACTTGGTATGGAGAAGGTTTGACGGAGTGTTGTCTTCCCATTTGTAGCTTTGCCTCAGTGCAGTAACTAATAGAAGAGTGATGTTTTCCTTGACAATGGTTTCTGTTCTTCCGCCCTTTTGGAACTCAGTCCCTGCTCCTGGGTTGCTCTTCATCTCTTGGTTGATTCTGTATCTGCCAGACTATGTGTCCTAAAAGAGGACCAGGCCTCGCTTTTCTGTCTCAGTCTTCATCAATATGTCAATGCTCGTGCACGGCAACAGCAATAGACAGAACACTAGCCTGTGTAATTTTTGTTGTTCAGTTGTTCAATCACTAAGTCGTGTCCAACTCTTTGCAACCCCTGGGACTACAGTACCCCAGGCTTCCCTGTCCTTCAATATATCCTGGAGTTTGCTTAAATTCACATCCACTGAATCGGTGATGCTATCTAACCGTCTCACCCTCTGCCAACTTCTTCTCCTTTTGCCCTCAATCTTTCCCAGCATCAGGGCCTGTGTAATAGATAAACCTCAAGTGAAAATCCCAAGTTGTAATGTAAAATAGAAGTGAGCATGGTGTGCCTGTGCAGTGTGGTCCATTGGGAGGCTGGCTTCTGGGAGCTGATGTGACTATTCAGACTCCGGTAACTGTTCTGATTCTGATGCTAGAAAATTGTGCTGCGTTGTGAGGAGGAAGGTGCACTGGGGCAATTCTTAGCCTTCTGTAAACCTTGGTTTAGAGATATAAGCAATTCTTCTTCTTCTTTTTTTCTTTTTACTTTTATGACACCAGTGAGTTATTTATTGGGGCAATCTTTTCATTCTCCTGCCCTTTAAAAAGAAAAAACCTGCCTCCATAAAGCATTTACAACAGAATCAACTGTTCTAGAAGAGCTAGTATAGGCCGTGGGTTCCAACTGATGACATACCTTCTTCTGCCTGGACTTGGCCTTGAGAAGCTTCAGGCTCAAGAGACTTCAGGATGGTACTTGGCAAAACCTCTGTGAAGGCTAGTGTTGTGAGAAGCCAACTAGTTGTTGAGCTTGCAGAGTGGTGCCAGGGGCATAGGCTTGACAATCTGGATTGAGTGAGAATCCGAATATCAGGTCTAGCCCCCTGGAGGAGTGAGAGAAACCCAGGTGGAATGTTGCTATCTGTGTTCTGGAGGGTGCCTGTGAGGGTATCTGTTATCTGTGAATTGGGTCTATCTATGTGTAATATCCAGAGTTTGAAAAAAAAAAAAATATCTGAGACGTCCTCTGAGTTTGTCTAGACCCTTGAAGACCAAAGTCCATTCCTTCTCCTGCTCTCAAGAACAGCGGAGCATGGGTAGAGGAGGGCCTCAGCTGCTGTTGTGCCTTCCTAGCTCCTAGTTTTCCCATGCCTGGGGCTTTGGAAACGCACGCCATTGTTTTCACAAATATCCCCACAGATTATCTTTAACCAGTAGAGATGGAGATGCAGTGAGGCTAGGAGCTGAACAGGATGGAGGAGGGGAGAAGGGAATTAAAGATCTTGACCCCTTCTCTCTGCAAGTCCCAGCATTACCAGAGCCCTGGGTCCTGAGAAAGACGATATCCAAAAATATCCCCTTCCCACAACTGGTTGCTAACACTTGGCATCCCACTTCCCTTCCTTCCTTCCTGCATTACACAGCTGGGGATATGATAGAAAGACGCCTGATCCCAGCCCCCATGAAACATATACAGGCTAGTGAAGAGGCAGATATTAACTGCAGGATTGTAGCAATAAACACATAATTAAAAAATTCTGCAAGTGCTCGGTGGAGAGATACATAGCGCCTTGGGTTATAAAATAAGGGTGTTGGCCTCCCCGTGGAGATCCAGGGGAAGGACTGATCATTAGTGCTTGCTCCCTTTAGTTCAAGGAACTGACTCCAGTTAAAATTGACAAGACCTGGCTCAGGTGACACTCAGGAGTGAGGGAGACAGGTCTGTGATTTGTTGGGTGCTGTATTAGAAAGACCTACTTCTTTCCTCCTATGAGTCTTTCTCCTGTGTCTCCTTTACAATTCACGCAAAACACTCACACTTCTGATCCCCAAATGCATAGAAATCTTCCCCTCATACAGAGCAGTTTTCTGCAACACCAGCTCGGTGTCCTACAATTTTCTTGTCAGTCACTCAGTCGTGTCCAACTCTTTGCGACTCCATGGACTGCAGCACACCAGGCTTTCCTGTCCATCACCAACTCATCACTTGAGAAGAGTTTGCTCAAACTCCTGTCCATTGAGTCAGTGATGCCATCCAACCATCTCATCCTCTGCCATCCCCTTCTTCTACTGCTTTCAGTCTTTCCCAGCATCAGGGTCTTTTCTAATGAGTCGGCTCTTCGCATCCTACTGTTTAACTCGGTTCTAACCCTCTCTGCCTGGAAGTAGTGCCAGATCCCTCGGCCTAGGGCTCAGTCCCACAGCTCTGCTCCCATCCCTCTTCAGATGCCAGTCACAAGGCCAGGCTTCCCCCGTGCTTTAGACCAACTGGCTGTGAAGCTGAGGTTCCCGCATACCCCTTTGGGTTTGGTTAATTTGCTAGAGTAGCTCATAGAACTCGGAATTGCCCACTTACATCTACAGTTTATCAAAGGATATGATAAAGGACATAGGTGAATATCCATAAGAGATACTCAGGGGGAGGGTAAGACGTGGGAGGGTCCTGAGTGCAGGAGCTTCTATCCCCGTGAAGCTGGGGTGTGTCCCCCTCCCGCTGTGGGTGTGTTTGCCTACCTGTAAGCTCTCTGAACCTCATACGATTGGAATTGTATGGAGGCTTCCTCATGTAGGCTTGATTGGTTATTAACTCCATTTATAGCCCTTCTTTCCTCTCTGGACAAAGCACAGTGGGAGGGTGGAGGTGAAAATTCCCTAATCTCTAGTTTTGGTGACTAACTCCATCCAGGATCCTCCCAGCTTTGTCTCAGAACAAAAGACGTCTCAGTGCTCTTATCACTGAGGAAATGACAAGGGTTTTAGAAGCTTTGTGCCAGGAGCTGAGGGCAGAGACCAATTTATATTTGCTATAATCCCAGAGTCGACTCATTGGAAAAGACCCTGATGCTGGGAAAGATTGAAGGCAAAAAGAGAAGGGGATGGCAGAGGATGAGATGGCTGGATAGCATCACTGACTTGGATGGACATGAATTTGAGCAAACTCAGAGAGATAGTGGAGGACAGAGAAGCCTGGCGTGCTGCAGTCCAGGGGGTCACAAAGACTCAGACACAACTTGGCAACTGAACAACAGTAATCTCACTCTGTGCCAAGCACTTCACACACCTGGTCCCCAGAGTCTCAGAAAGCCCTGTGAGTTTGGGCGCATTATCCCTGGTTGACAAATGAAGACTCAAGTTCAGAAAGGAGAAGTGACTTACCCACGGCCGAGTGCCTTCTGGGGAGCAGAGATCAGGTTTGAGCCCAGCGTGTTAGAGCGGGTGGGGTTCCTTCACTGTGTAGTAAATGAGAGGGCTCAGGGGAGCCACTTTTCCTTTGGAGCTCCAGGGAGGAACTGGAAGCCTGAGGGTGGGAGAAGACAGAGTTCCCACAAAAAGGAGGGGAAGAGGAAGGATGCAGAATCAGGACTCTGGTCAGTTTAAAGTCAGCTATGGTGGACTGTTGGGTTTCCCGGGTGGCACTTAGAATCCTGCCGGAGACATAAGAGACGTGGGTTTGGTCCCTGAGTAGGGAAGATCCCCTGGAGGAGGGCTTGGCAACCCACTTCAGTGTTCTTGCCTGGAGAATCCCATGGACAGAGGAGCCTGGTGGGCTCCAGCCTGTAGGGTTGCGAAGAGTTGGACAGGACTGAGGCGACTTGGCATGCACACGTGCATGGTGCGTTGTAGGGGTTCCCAGGTGGCGCTAACGTAAAGAACCCATCTGCCAGTGCAGGAGACACAACAGACATGGGTTTGATCCCTGGGTCAGGGAGATCCTCTGGAGGAAGCTATGGCAACCCACTCCAGTACTCCTGCCTGGAGAATCCCATGGACAGGGGAGCCTGGTAGGCTACAGTCCATGGGGTCGCAAAGAGTAGGACACGACTGAAGCAACTGAGCATGGAGCATGGCACAGACAAGGGAGAGCATGCTGACCGTTACCTGGTCCAGGTGGAGAACCGCCCTCCCAGCTGTTTACACAGCCTGTGCGGGGTCCTGAGAGGGGAGTCACCGCGTGAAGGTGCCTGGGACACTGAAAGGCAGGTGAGGGAGCGCGTCGGTTGTAAGCAGAGCTCAGATGTCCAGCAATCTTAGGTTGGCTGTTGTCTCTCTTATGGGCAAGCGTCTCCTTTGAAAGTGACGCCTGTGGGGCTGGAGGAGAGAGTTCTTGTAGACTCGTGCCACCCCGCCCTCTGAGCCCCACTTAAAGTCAGAGGGGGCAGCAAGAGGGCAGCTGGGGGGAGTGTGATGCGGGCGTAAATGAATGCCGACCTTGTTGGGATAACCGGCGTGCTTCAGCCTCCGCAGCTGTGGAGTCCCTGGGGAGTTGTCTGGCTACATGTGATTTTACATATCTGACAGCTAAATCAGAGATCCAAATGCCAAATCCGGCACTCGGGAACATTATGTGGATTTGTGACACTCCCGAGGGGACTTCGGATCCATAAAGCAATGAATGGATTACAATGAGGCATAAATACAGCATTTTCATCTGTGACATACAATCCTGCTCTATTATTTCTCACATTGTTACATGAAAGAAATCTATACCCCACTCTTTCAGGTCTGTGTCCAGAAATTAAAAGAAAAACAAAAAGAACTTTAAGATAGGGGGAAAAAAAAAAAAAAAACACCTCTCAATGCATCAGGAATAAACTAGGAACAAAGTGTGATGAGTGTGACAATTTCAATTTGCAATGGAAGGTCAACTCCAGGATCCCGCATGTCGTCAGCAAGCAGCTGTCTCACTCAGACCGCTGTGTGACTTTGAATAAATCATGTCACCTCTCTGGGTCTCCATCTCTTCTTCTGTCTCACGGACTCCTAAGTTACAGACCTGCCCTTTCATGGAGTGGGCACGATGGATCCACTCTGTGCTTCAGGAAGACCACGTTAGAGCTTTCTAAATTTCTTAGTGTGTTTATGTTTTTACAGTGCATGTTATATACCAGCATCAGTTCAGTTCAGTTCAGTCGCTCAGTCGTGTCTGGCTCTTTGCGACCCCATGAATCGCAGCACGCCAGGCCTCCCTGTCCATCACCAACTCCCGGACTTCACTCAGACTCACATCCATCGAGTCACTGATGCCATCCAGCCATCTCATCCTCTGTCGTCCCCTTCTCCTCCTGCCCCCAATCCCTCCCAGCATCAGAGTCTTTTCCAATGAGTCAACTCTTCGCATGAGGTGGCCAAAGTACTGGGGTTTCAGTTTCAGCATCATTCCCTCCAAAGAAATCCCAGGGGTGATCTCCTTCAGAATGGACTGGTTGGATCTCCTTGCAGTCCAAGGGACTCTCAAATATCACAGTTCAAAAGCATCAATTCTTCGGTGCTCAGCCTTCTTCACAGTCCAACTCTCGCATCCATACATGACCACTGGAAAAACCATAGCCTTGACTAGACGGACCTTTGTTGGCAAAGTAATGTCTCTGCTTTTGAATATGCTATCTAGGTTGGTCATAACTTTCCTTCCAAGGAGTAAGCGTATTTTAATTTCATGGCTGCAATCACTGGTACATGTCTAACGGGACAGGGGATAGGGAGGCCTGGCGTGCTGCCGTCCATGGGGCTGCAAAGTGTCGTACACGACTGAGTGACTGAACATCATCAAGCACATGTCTACCATTTATAAGTGAACACACATGCATGTTACTAAAAAAGCATGCTGAAAAATGCTTTAACTGAACAGAAAGTTTGGAGGTCACAGATATAACCCCACCCAGTCATTCCCCTGGTGATGGGAAGGGCTTTTTGCATCTAATAGTCCACGATTATATGTATTTGAGGCACCTTCTCAGTTGTCTTCCTTAAACTCCCACACTAGGACTGAGTGCATCGGCTGTCCAAGGAGAGATTTTTGTGCCCGTGTGTATCAGTCACATGTATGTGGGCTCAGAAACCACAAGATGCAATTGATGGACCCCTTAGAATGGCGCCTTCCACAGTCAAGTGCAGAGCTGCTCTATCTTTGCAAATACTTTTAAATCCCTCATATTTGCTTCACACTCTAAAGCACACAAAGCCGTTAAAAAGTAATTTTAGATGTATATACTGAGAGAGACAGAACAGGTATTATTGTCCTCTTTTCCACGTGAGGAAAGAGATTCGGAAAGGCCGAATGACTTCCCCAGGGCCACCCAGCTAGTATGTGACAGGGCCACCATCAAGCCCCCGCATCCTCTCAATAAGCACTCTGGGGCTCTTTGCACTTATAACTAAGTGCAAATGTGCTCCTTGGATCCCAGGGAGAATGAAGTGACAGTGTGTGAGCCGGCCAGTGTAAATGCAACCCCCAGCTATTTAAGGAAAAAAACACAAACCTGACACAGAGCTTGGGGCGCACTGTTGGCAGATCAATAGCATCATTCTTGTGTACACAAGACCTCACATTATTCAGGGAGGCCTGGCAGAGAGAGGAAAGCTGGCCCCCTCGTGCCACCAGCTGTCACGGCCTGCTCCGCTGCAGCTCCTGACAAGTGCTGTTGTGACAGTCTTTCTACAGACACAGTCACAGGGAGCAGCTTGATCGGGACAGGAGCAAAAAGCCTTGTTTACAGAGGTGCGCGGGAACAAAGAACACGTATATTCTTGAGAGCATGTAATTTTAAGCAGGCCTTCGCTCCCGCCAGCTGTGTTAGCTCTAGAGGATGCCAGGTACGGCCCCTACCCCTGAACTGGCCGCCTGCCCCTACCCCGGGAGATGGGACCCGACACCCCGGCGAGAAGCCTTCCCCTCTGAGCTCTTCTTCCTTCAGTCATGGGATAATGGCCAGCAGAAGCATTTTTATCCTTTTTAACCTCCAGTGACATCACTGTGGTAAGACCTGCAGCACTGTTTTGGTAACCAGGATGGTGCTGACGAGGTTGTAACAGAATTTAGATGGCTATTTGTCTGCGTGCTCTAAGACTGCAGATTCCTTAAAGGCAGAGATTCTGTCTTGTTTGTTTTCCTTCTTTCTTTTTGAAGTGTTTATTGTGGTAAAATACACATAACATGAAAGCAGCATCCTAACCGTTTCTAAGTGTACACTTCAGAGGATTAAGCCCTTTCCCCGTGTTGTGCCACCATCATCGTCCATCCCTGGAACTCCATCCCAATCCGAATAGAATGCTAGAGTTCTAATTTATATTCATTCACAGCTTTGACATAGCTCCATTTATTCTGGCATCTAGTATTACTGCTAAAAGGCTAGAAAGCTTATTATCTTACTGGTCTTCAAAAAAAATTGAATGAGGCTTGAAACTTCTAATTCAGTTCTGGGACTATGAAGAAATACTTTGTTGGTTATTTTCATGTTCCCAGACCTTCCACCACAGAGCCTCATCCATCTAAAATATGCAATATTTGAACTGAATGAGTCGTGATCCACATGTTGACTGTCCCTCTGGGAAACCTCTCTTTCTGCCATGTATTAGCCTTATAGCAGAACTCAGAACCTCCTAAAATTCACCATAAAGGATTACTTTAATTAATACTTGCCATGATGTGTATCACTCATAAAGGATTACTATCAGAATATGTAAAGAAGGTCTACAAAATGATAGACAATTTCATTGAGAAATGGATGGATGGATTAACATTTGAAAAGAAAGTTCACAAAGGAGGAAACCCAAATGATCCATGAAAATAAAAAAGAAAGCTTTTCCTTACAAGTAATCATGGAAGTGATTACTTGCATGCAAGTAATCATGCAAGTTCAAAACACTGAGATACTGTTTCACTCCTTTAGGAGTAACAAGCATATAAAAAACCCAACTGTACCATTGGCTGGCAACGCTATGGAGCAGTGCATCTCTTCCTTTGTTGGTGTGAGTGTAAACTGGTAGAACCACTTCGAAGAGCAATTTGGCACCATCAGATAAAACTGAAATTGTTCAAACTGAGCAGCAGTTCCTCTCCTAAGACATCTCAACCACTTGCAGAGAATTAAACTTATGTTCTCAGGCATTGGCGTATGAAAGAAATTAACTTCTCATTTATGAATCTAGAATGGTGCTAGTTGCACACTAGCCATGGGAACTTAAGAATTACTCTGATTACCGCTTCTGTCTTGCAGTTCAGAGGAGGAACCCTGATTGAGAAGGGCTGTCCACTTGGCAGGTACGCAAGAAGACATATAAACAGACATTGTTTATAAAAGAAAAAAATCTCAAACAACCTAAATATCCATCAGGAAGAGAAAAAGCATGAAACCTGGTATGTTCTTGCAATGGAATATTGTAGTACAACAGTGGGGAAAACAATCTAGAGCCACATATATTAATTAACAAAGGCAAATATAAACAAATTCATTTTGAATGAACACTCAAATTGCAGTAAAATTCACAGAGTATATTTCTATTTCTATGAAGTTTTAAAATACTCAACAAACCATTATCTATTGCTCATATAGACTTACATAGTTAAAGTATAAAAAATGCATGAGGATGATAAACTCCAGAGTCAGAAGAGTGGCTATCCTTTATTCTTTATAACATGATTACTATGCCAAAATATATAATTATATATATTACATATTATATTTTATATCATAGACTACACATAAATATATGGGCTTCCCTGGGGTTTCCCTAGTGTCTCAGACAGTAAAGAATCTACCTGCAACTGGAGACCTGCGTTTGATCCCTGGGTCCAGAAGATCCCCTGGAGAAGTGAATGACTACCCACTTCAGTATTCTTGCCTGGAGAATCCCCATGGACAGAGGAGCCTGGCGGGCTACAGTCCATGGGGGTCACAAAGAGTTGGACATGACTGAGCAACTAACACACAAAAGTATATGATATAGAATTACTATATATCATTAATACATCATATTATTTTTCGTATTATTCCCTATAATTTCTATATGTCAAAATAGATGATTTCAAGAATGTACTTTGTTGAAAAACAAGTAAAATATCATATTTACTACCTCCTAGTAACCTCCTCCCTCAATCGATCTGCACTGAATTGTGATAAATGACCCTCCTTTTGGAAGACAGAGGAAGTTATTTTTGAAATTAGTTTAGACAGAATCTGATCATTTCACTGCCCCATTCAGAAGCTGAGGCTGGTTTTGGAGTGCTGCTGGGCAAAAGTCTACATTCCACAGTGTGACATTCAAACCTCTCTGCAAGTTGGCTCTAGACCACTTTAGAGGCAGTGCTTCAGTCTCTGTCTTCAAGCACTCTACATTCCACTCAGATTGGAGGGGTTGCCATTTTCCATTTCATACTTTTGCTTGATCACATTTTCTCTTCCTGAGAACTCCTTCCCTCATTCTTGCAATTTGACGTTATATACCAAAGCCTTAATAGCATGCCTACTCTCTGACACAGCCCATCTCCTACAAGAAAAAAACAACTCAGGATGCACATAAAAATTTAGCTTGAGCTTGTTTATTGCAGTATTGTCTCTAATGTCAAAAAGTTAAAAGTAAGCTAATGTCCAAAGAGGGCTTCCTAGGTGGCGCTAGTGGTAAAGAGCCCACCTGCCAATGCAGGAGATGTAAGAGATGCGGGTTCAATCCCTGGGTCAGGAAGATGCCCTGGAGGAGGGCATGGCAACCCATTCCAGTATTCTTGCCTGGAGAATCCCATGGACACTGGAGCTTGGTGGGTTATAGTCCATAGGGTCACAAAGAATCGGACACGACTGAAGTGACTGAGCACACACAATGTCCAAAGAAGGTTTAAATATATCCATTTCACACGGGATACCACACGAAGAAGCACAGACTCTGGAGCCTAAAGTCGGACGGCCCGGGTCAAGTCCAAGTTCTGGACCATTCTGGCACATTTCCAGCTTTCCCATCTTAGCCTCTCTCTGCCTACATATTCTATTCTGTAAAAATGGAAATGAGCTAGTACTTCCTTCACTGAGTTACCTGGTGCTCAGACCTAGCATGGTACTTACAGCGGTGAAGGACTAATGACCTGTGTAATGTAAGAATCAGTACTATTCTAGCTCATTCCTTCTAAATTTTAGGTTCTGAAGTAGTGAATAAAATTTAGATTATTTTATTTAAAGTTCACTTCCCCCAATAAAGCAGTGAGGTCACTCAGGATCTAGCTGATTTCTTGTGGTTTAATCTCTCAGTCATGTCCGACTTTTTGTGACCTCATGGACTGCAACATGCCAGGCTTCCCTGTCCTTCACTATCTCCTGGAGTTTGCTGAAACTCATGTCCATTGAGTTGGTGGTGCCATCCAACCATTTCATCCTCTGTCGTCCCCTTCTCCTCCTGTCCTCAATCTTTCCCAGCCTCAGGGTCTTTTCCAATGAGTAGGCTCTTGGCCAAAGTACTGGAGCTTCAGCTTCAGCTTCAGCATCAGCCCTTCCAATGAACATTCAGTGTTGATTAGAAAGCAAGTCTTACAAGTATAGTAAGAGGGAACTAGGTCATGATGGGAAATCAAGCTGCTCTAGAATGAATGTGCCTAATGGACTAAAAAAAGTTCATGTGTTCTGGCTCTTATACTCACTGACTAGGTAACCTTAGGCCATTGGCCCTAACCTCCAGCCAGGGCTTCCTCTTTTGTCAAAGAAGAACAATAATGCCCACCCTTATAAGCCTGCTATAAATTTAGAAATACCAATGATTTATAGTTTGTATTACTCTTTGCCAGGCACTAGTGTAAACTCTTCACATTATCTCATTTAATCCTCAAAGCCAACCCCATGAGGTACTATTGCAAGTTGAATTGTGTCTCCCAAACAGATATGTTGAACTTCTACCCTCAGACACCTATGAATGTGATTTGATTTGGAAATCAAGTCTTTGCAGAAGCAGTTGGTTAAGACGAGGTCATATGCGATTAGGGCGGGCCTTGTAAGGCGGTCCTTAGAAAAAGAGATCAGAAGTGGAGACAGCCTACAGCCAGGAAGCACCAAGGGTGTCTGGCCAACACTTAGAAGCTGGGGAAGAGACAAGGAAGAGTCGTCGCTTAGAGCCTTCAGAAGGAGCACAGACTTGCTAATAGACTGACTTTGGACTTCTAGCCACCAGACCTGTGAGAGGATAAGTGTCTGTTGTTTTAAGTAAGCAAATGTGTAATCATTTGTTAAGGCGCAAGGAAACTCACACAGGGACCACTGTGACGGATGCAGAAACTGAGACACAGGATAGGGAAGCAGCCTAAGTCTCTCACAGATCGTGAGCTTTCTGACCCTGGAGTCTGGGCCGTTGATTATTAGATGATATTCAACCCTGACTATTCACTGAAAGGACTGATGCTGAAGCTGAAGCTCTAATACTTTGGCCACCTGATGCAAAGAGCCGACTCACTGGAAAAGACCCCAATGCCGGAAAAGATTGAGGGCAGGAGGAGATGGGAGCCTGGCGTGCTGCAGTCCACGGGGTCACAGAGAGTCAGACATGACTGAGCAACTGAAATACAACAACAAAACAGCTGGATCCTGAGTGACCCTACTGTTTTCTTGGGGGACAAAGAAGTTATGTCCACCTTTTACATTTTGATAGATTTCACCATACATGAATCCCCAAACAGGCGTTGTTTTGTGGTATCAGGGTGGTTTTGTCCCATGGTTATCAGAAGTTTTATCCTCAGTAGCCCAGCTGAATCTGTGTTTCAATCCTGCAGTTTTCACAAGTGTCACATCACAAGGTGCCCCACGTGTCTGGGCTCTGCTGGGCCCTGCAGGCTGGTATTGAGGTTCTTCCTCCGAGGCTCTTATTCAGGCAACTAATACCCACCCACCCCCCCCCCCCCCACCCCCACCCCCCCACCCACCCCCCCCCCACCCCCCCCCCCCCCCCACCCCCCCCCCCCCACCCCCACCCCCCCCCACCCCCCACCCCCACCTCTCCCCCCAGACCACAGCAAAAGCAAGCTGCTAAATGCACAGCAACTTAGAGGGCCTTGCTGACTTAAAGATAGAACAAGGAAGTGAATAAATGAAATCTGAATTACTCCCCAAGTTCCATCTTGCCCAAAGCTATTCCATCAAAATTATTTTTCTAATTTGCAAGTATTAGAAAGATTTTCAGATTTGAGCACCGTCTTCATTTATCCCTTTTTCTCTGTCTCTGTTGATTTTCAGAGAAATGCTTGCCTGAGAAAGCTATCCAAGAGCAGACTCCCAGCCCTGCCATAACCTGGGCTTCGTTTAATGAGTCATACCTTCTAAGACACACAGAAGCTTACCAGGTAGCTCACATCTACTTCCTTGTCTTGTTTCTTTTAATTTTTTTTTGCCCTGTGACCTGCAGCTTTACCAAGAGCCTCGTCGACCCGATTTCCCGGAGAATGCAGCAATAGGATCCACACGGATGCTTGAGCTCTTGGTTTTCAGATGTAGGGGGAAAGAGAAGCTTATTCATCGACCTCTGTGGGCTCCAGGCTGCAGCAGGCTATTATTCAGGTTGATAAAAGCTTCCATTCCCTGGGGGGAAATCTCCTCGGTCCTGGCAACCATGACCCTGACTCAAGAGTGTAAGCGGAGCCCAGGCACACCTGTACCTCTGACAGATGAGCCAGGCGCGGAAAAGCCTCTGCTGACAAGCTTATCGGACAGCGGACACCTGCAGAGGGGCCCACGCCCTTTTTCATGAGGCCTCTGACAGCAGTCCTGATCCAACAGGCCTGGCTGGGCACACGGTCAAAGAAAGATGACTTGAAGATTCACAAAGGAGCTGGATTATGCCAAGGCCAGGCGTCATGCTTGGAAGGAAACACAACCCCCCCTTTCATCACACAGGCCCTTCTGGTTGGAAATCGTGGCGCACCCCCACTGGTTTGGTTCCAAATAAAATCCTAGCTCTGTCTCGGGGAAAGAAGGGTGGGAGCAAAGGCGATTTTGATTTATGAGGCCTACTAAGTGCCTGGACGGGAGTAAGAGCTTTATATTCAACACCCTGTTTGATCCTCCCAAGAACCCATGTGACAGAGGCACCGTTTCCGTTTATCCTGATTTCACAGACAAAATATCTGAGCTTGGAAAGGTTGTCACTTCGCAAGTCTGCACGTCTAATTAGCAGCCGGGCAGGATTTGAAAAGGGTTCCCCCAGGGTTTTACGACCGTTGCCAGCTGTTCCCAAGCAAATCAACTCAGGAAACCCAAAGTCTGGGGGTTTGGGGCCCATTCATTCTGTTTTGGGTCCTTCATTAGTGGGACTCACATTGTTCCACGTTGGCTCCCTGAAAGGTCAACTTGCAGGCATGACCCTGTTTCCCAGAGCTCCGGGCAGATGGGCAGAACGACCCGGGATGACCTAAGTCGAAGCTGACTTTGCCTTTAGACTCTGCCCCAGCCTGAACCAGAGTCACGTGATGCCCCCGGATCCTTTTAGAGACTCCTCAGTTTGTACTTGAACACAGTGGTCCTCGACTGTGGGCAGTATTGTGACCTAGGATGCATTTGGGGATGTCTGGTTGTCATAACTGGGAGGGGTGTGATACTGGCATCGAGAGGTGAGAGGCCAGGGCTGCCGCTGAGTGTCTTACAACGCACCAGACTGCCCCACAGGGAAGAATGTGGTAGTCGCTCAGTCATGTCAGACTCTCTGCAGCCCCGTGGACTGTAGCCTGCCAGGCCCCCCGGTCCATGGGACTTCCCAGACAAGAATCCAGGAGTGGGCTGCCATTTCCTTCTCCAGGGGATCTTCTCGACCCAGGGATGGAACCCCACCCAGGGATCAGACACAAAATGTCAGTGGTGCCAAGGCTGAGAAGTTGCTTTGAAATTTGACCCTGCCAGACACGGGAGGCTCTTAGCAAGTGACTGGCACACAGCAATCAGGGGCTGATGAAGCGTTACTCCACGATGGCTGAGTGGCCAGTCCTTGGCAGATGGTTCTGGGGGCAGGGAGGAGCTGGATCCTCCCTCCCCGAAGTGACCGCAAGGTCACTGGAGCCAGGCCACTGCAGAAGCTGGCCATCCAGCGCTGCCCCAACACTAGCTATCTCCACAGCATGTGCAACACCTTACGAACCCATACATTCATTGAAGGGTTTTCTTCTTGTTTTTGAAAGACAAGGCAAGCGAGGTGACGACAACCCAACAGTGGGTGGCAGGAACTGGTTTATTGGGAAGATGTTTATGGAGCCTGAACTCCCAAGAGTCTGGCAGACGTGGAGGTGGGGTGCAGCTCTAAGTTCAGGGCTGCCCAGGAGAAAGAGGGCACAGTCACTGGGGTTAGAACTGGCTTTTGACTCACAGCTCGACCCCTTCTCGGAGCTGCCATCTCCTAGTGTGTAAAACAAGAGTTGTAATTCTTACTTTCCTGGGCTGGTGTGAGAATTAATTGGAATAATGAATGCAAAGTGCCTAACACGGCAGGTGGCAGAATAGACACTTAAGCGGTCCTGTGATTAGGGAAAGATTAGGACAGGCTGGCCTTGGAGGGTTGCCCGGGGCGCGGCCTGTTTGTTACAATAGTGACCTGCGTGCTGTTCGGAGGGCGTTGTCACCACACACCAGGGCACCCTGTGTGGTTCGCTTGGTACCGTGGGTTGGAATGTCTTCTCCAGGGCTGCCTGGGGGTTCTCAGGATGGCAGTCGGGCCAGCCTTGCTGAGGTTCGTTTTGAGGACTGGAAAACTCCTACCCGGCCAGAGGGAGTGGTCGTAACCCTCTTCTCCTGTTACCATTGCAGGAGGCGGCTGTAGAAGGTAGCATGTGACTCGGAGTCCTGCCCATGTCTGCCACTAATGCCACCTTGAGTGGGTGACTTGCACTGCTTGAACCCTGGTTTCCTTCCCTCCAAAGTGGATAATACCAGCTACTTCATGGTACTTACATGAACATTCAGGGCGATGATGAAGGTGGTAATGACAAGAATAGATAATCAGTAGGGAAATAACTGGAGAAGGCAATGGCACCCCACTCCAGTACTCTTGCCTGCCAAATCCCATGGACGGAGGAGCCTGGTGGGCTGCAGTCCACGGGGTCGTTAGGAGTCAGACACGACTAAAGCAACTTAGCAGCAGCAGCAGCAGGGAAATAACTGGCCAGAGTGGGAACTTGAAAGAGTCCATTGGTTTGTTTTGATTTTATGATTTTCTTAAAGAATAGCTAAATTTATCACGAAAGCGAGGCTCTGCCTCAGTGGTTCTACTTCACCTGCCTAAACACTCCCCCGTCGCACATGACTTGGTCCTCCCCGCTGGGTGGGCTTGCCACCTCCCTTTCTTTCCCTACTTGTGACCACCTCTACACCCCGGCCACCAGTGAACTACTCAGAGCAGGCTTCTTTCTCTTCCCACGCAAATCCTCTTCCTCTCCTGAAGGACAGTGCCAGGCCCACTTCTGGTCGCCCACCTTCCCCAAGAGCTGCAGCTGCTATCCCCCACCCCGAGTATCAGAGAATGGCCACTGTATCAGCGGAAGCACCACCCCTCACGAAGGGCTGAGAGAAGAGTCTGTGGGCTCGGACTTTGCTCAGAGTGTCTACCTCTGCGGAGGGCTCCCAAAAGAGGGAGTTAGCGCTCCTTCTTCACATGCCACTTCCTTTCTGTACTGTTTGCCCGAATTTCAATGTGTTTTCTTACTATCAAATACTACTTAATAGAGCTACGTGTGCCTCCGTAGCTTTTTCTTCCTCTAAGCCTCAGGGGTCATGTGATATTTGACTGTGTGTCTCCAGATTTTAACAATGAGTCAGAAATAGTGTAGACAAACTTAGTGAACCCTGATGCACAAAGGAACCAGTTATTTTTTTGTTGTTGTTGTTTTTGTTTTTCTCCTTTGAACTAATGGTTTTTGCCTCTCCTCTCCACCACCAAATTGCTCATCTCATGAAGGTCTGAGAAGACCACTGAAGCTGTGGATGGGACGACATCCACCAGGCTTCCTCACGGGACCCCTGGAATCACACTCAGATCTCTGGCCTCTGCGGTCCGCCCGGCAGAATCCTGATCATGGGCACACGTCACTGTGGTCACAAGGGCAGAGAAGGAGGCCCTCTCTTTCTTCTCCTGCACACTCCCTGGACTGAGGGATGCTCAGCCTTCTAGATGTGCACTTTTTTCTACCGGCCAATCCCCAGGCTGTGTGCCACCGACCTCCAGGGTCTTGTCCTGGTTGCCTCTCGCCCCATTTAACCTCTCTGCTACTCATCGGAGAACTTCATGCTGGCTTCTATGAGGCTTCAACTGGTTCTATTTACTTGTTTGTTTTGTTTTTCTTTTGGCTTTTTTTTTAAAAGAGCATTCTCCCTGATGGAGGATGGACTCTCAGAGGCAGGCACTGATCTTGACACCGTCTCCTTCCCAGCAGGGCCGGCAGATACCCCACCAAGGGCTGCAGGATCCAAGCCATCAAACACATGGGCATGCGGTGTCGCTTCAGTCGTGTCCGAGTCTGTGTGACCCCATGAACTGTACCCTGCCTGGCTCCTCTGTCCATGGGATTCTCCAGGCAGGAATACTGGAGTAGGGTGCCATGCCCTCCTCCGGGGGATCGTCTCCTGCATTGGCAGGCAGGCTCTTCACCACTAGTGCCATTCTAATGCATCTTCCTCCACGCATACCCTGATGACAAACACCAGAGTGTGGCAAAATAATCCAGAGTGGGGATTTTCAAAACAGAAAAGAAAAATCAGGTGAACTGAAAAGAAAAAAAAAAAAATCAGGTGAACTGAAAAGAAGAGGATGGCAGGCCTAGGATGAAAACACCAAGACTGACAACTACCCCACCTGCCCCTCCAGCTCCCAGTGAAAAGAAACCAAAGCCAGGGGATTCACTTCAATTGCTCTTCTGGCCCGAAATGGCTCCCTCCCCCAGGCCCGAAGGAAAATTCAATTAAAGGGTCCATCTGCGAGGCAGCAGCTGAAGAGGAATGACTGTGGGGAGGCCCGCATTTTCATCAAAAAGAGCCCAGGCCCTTCTCTCCGCCCCGCCCCCACGCCCCCTCTCCCTCTCACTTAGGAGGCCCGCCCCTCACCCCTAAAACCGCAATTCTCTCCAATTAGGTGGCTCAGAGAAGTGGCTTTCATCTGCTCCTTTCAAATGCATACACGTTAAAGACTCACCCCACAGAGTCGGGGCTCCCGCCGCAGGGAGAGAGGGAGAAAGCCCACAAAAGGAGCCCACGGAAGTTGGGGAGCAGAAGCCTCCGTCCCCAATTATTCTGTAGTGGCCGGCCCGCTGCTGCGGGTGGTTCGGCAGGCTACTACCAGCCGAAAGGCGGGATTCGATGGGGAAAAATAAATACACAGAAATCACAACCAGGCAAGCTCTCTGGGCTTCAGCGAGAAGCCAGGGGAAAAGGCAGAAGGGAAGCGTTAAATGGAGTGACCTCCCGAATGAGCCTTGACCCTCCGGAGCCTGCGCGCACCTGGGGCGCCTCTCCGCCTCCCTGTCTCTTTGGGCTAGCAGGGAGTGGGCCAGGCTGCCGGCTGCGGAGACCCGGAGAAGCCCACCGCCCCCTGGCTGCGTGCTGTTCTGCCGGAGATGAGAAAGGAGGGTCTGCGGACCTAGTGCCTCTTCCGTCTCCCGCGCTCCTTGCAAAACAAGCAATGCTTACGACAGCGTCTTGACGCACAGACCCCACAAAGGCCCCTCAGCCCTGCACCCAGCCTTGTGCTCTGGTCCTTCAAAGGACCCCTTCTTTACCTTAGGGTCTCCTTGGGCCTCCTTCCTGCCTCCCTCCACTTCCTCCTGATTATTTTTGATTAGGGACACAGGGAAGAGGGCGGCTCACTGTTTGCCTCTGTCTCCTCCAGTGACAGAAGGAGGGATGGTTTTAACGTGGAGGGGAGTTGACTTATTAATGCAGGCCCGACACAAGGCCGGGCGAGTGGGGTCCTGACACGTGGCTGAGAAATGGTATCCGTGTTCTTGCGCCGGGGCCAGGGACCAAAGACCCTGGGGCTGGGCATTCAGAGCACAGAAAGGCGTGTTCTCACAGTTCTGGAAGGCTCACCTGGGATCTTGCTGTGGGCAAGTCTGGTTTTGGTCCGAGGCCTCTGTCCTGGCTTGAAGATGCCATTTTCTCCCGTGGTCCTTCCCCTGTGCCTTTCTGTGTCCTGACCCCTTCCTGTCTGGATGCCAGTCATGTAGCAGGAAGGCCCCCCTACTGCTTAATGACCTCTCTAAGTATGGCCACATTCTGAGGTACTGGGGGTCAGAACATCGACACAAGAAATAAGCGAAACACAGTGCCGCCCATAACAGTACATCTTGGTTCATTTCAGTTCAGTCGCTCAGTTGTGTCCAACTCTTTGCGACCCCATGAATCGCAGCACGCCAGGCCTCCCTGTCCATCACCAACTCCCGGACTTCACTCAGACTCACGTCCATTGAGTCAGTGATGCCATCCAGCCATCTCATCCTCTGTCATCCCCTTCTCCTCCTGCCCCCAATCCCTCTCAGCATCAGAGTCTTTTCCAATGAGTCAACTCTTCGCATGAGATGGCCAAAGTACTGGAGTTTCAGCTTTAGCATCATTCCTTCTAAAGAAATCCCAGGGCTGATCTCCTTCAGAATGGACTGGTTGGATCTCCTTGCAGTCCAAGGGACTCTCAAGAGTCTTCTCCAACACCACAGTTCAAAAGCATCAATTCTTCGGCACTTAGCCTTCTTCACAGTCCAACTCTCACATCCATTCATGACCACAGGAAAAACCATAGCCTTGACTAGACGGACCTTTGTTGGCAAAGTAATGTCTCTGCTTTTCAATATGCTGTCTAGGTTGGTCATAACTTTCCTTCCAAGGAGTAAGCGTCCTTTAGTTTCATGGCTGCAGTCACCATGTGCAGTGATTTTGGAGCCCAGAAAAATAAAGTCTGACACTGTTTCCACTGTTTCCCCATCTATTTCCCATGAAGTGATGGGACTAGATGCCATGATCTTTGTTTTCTGAATGTTGAGCTTTAAGCCAACTTTTTCACTCTCTACTTTCACCTTCATCAAGAGGCTTCTTAGTTCTTCTTCACTTTCTGCCATAAGGGTGGTGTCATCTGCATATCTGAGGTTATTGATATTTCTCCCAGCAATCTTGATTCCAGCTTGGTAGTTCTGCCTAAAAATGCACCTGTTATTGCCCAATTTAGTTGTTTCACCTCAGGATTTGTAGGACTTTAAGGAGATATCAGCTTTACAAAGGACCAGGCCTTCCCTGCTGGCTCAGATAGTAAAGAATCTACCTGCAGTGTGGGAGACCTGGGTTTGATCCCTGGGTTGGGAAGATCCCCTGGAGGAAGGTATGGCAACCCACCCCACTGTTCTTGCCTGGAGAATCCCCATGGACAGAGGAGCCTAGCGGGCTGCAGTCCATGGGGTGACAAAGAATTGGACAGGACTGAGAGACTAAGGACACGAGAGACCTTCTCAGAACAGGCCTCCACGAGCTGGTGTTAGCATGCTGTTTTATTTAGTGTAGCATAGAGCTGGGGACACCATGAGGACTATTATGTAGAATTGGATCAGAGAGATTCTGTCATACAAACACCATTCATCTGATCGGGACAGAGTCTGGAAAGCCTACTTCTTTTCGTAAGTGGTTAATAGATCACACCCCCACCTCTCACCACACACACGAATGGAGCATCCTTAGCTCCCCGTCTTGGTTCCTATCAGTCAGGGCCCACCAGCCTCACCAGACCCCCATCATTCTTCACACGTGGTCTCACTCCAAACCCGCACATGTCTGTCTTTCCCTCTTGTTGAAACGTCCTTTGCCTTCTTCATCTGCAGAGCATCACGGAAGGAGAAGAGGACAGGTAGTTTTATCAAGTCGTCTGACTTCTCTCCTGGGCGAGGTGATCCTCGTAGATACAAGCCGTTGGATGCTGCTGGGCCAGGCCCTTCCCCGTTCCCTCTTCTCTGCCCCCTGTCACGGAGGACACGCTAAGTGCGGGGAGCACGGAAGATGCAGTCCACACCAGAGACCCACGTCCATGCCCTGCGAGTTCTTGGTCCCTGTCTCCAGGCAGAGCTCTTCTCAGGCATCTCAGGAAAGCTTTTTGTGTGTGTGTCTGGCTTCTTTTAAGAGCCCAAACCGCACAAGCTATAAATCAACTTAATCCGCCTTGTCCAGTCATGTGCTATACTTTCAATTAGAGGCTGGCCTGGGCAGAATTAAACCCCTTTCATTCTCCCAAGAGTGTGGATGTCACAGTGTCCCAGGGAATGCCCTGTCCATCCTTCCACATGCCATCTTCTCTCTTTTGATGGTGATGGGGAGGTGGGCATTGCAGACATTCCTCTGATGACCTTGAACTTCAGCATCTGGCTCACTCTCCTCTTCCCACACCCTGGGCCTCAGGCTCCTCCCACGAGACGGGGCAGTAGGATGACTATAGACGCAAGCTCTCTTTCAGACTGCCTGTGCTTAAACCTGATTCTGTATTTTTAACTTTTGTTTCTTTTGCACAAAAATGTTCACTGCAACTTTATTCATAATCCCAAACTACGCTGAAGTCCATCAGCAGAAGAATGGATAAAAAAATTATGGTATATTCATACAAATGAAAATTACTACGTGATCAAATGGAGAAGGGAATGGCAAGCCACTCCAGTGTTCTTGCCTGGGAAACCCCATGGACACCCGGGGAACCTGGTGGGCTGCAGTCCATAGGGTCGTACAAGCTGGACACGACTGAGCGACTAAACACCAACAAGCAACCTAAAGGTTACGCTAGTGGTAAAGAACCTGCCTGCCAATGCAGGAGATGTAGAGGCAGGGATTCGATCCCGTCCTTGGGTCGGGAAGATCCCCTAAAGGAGGGAATGGCAACCCACTCCAGTGTTCCTGCCTGGAGAATTCCATGGACAAAGGAAGCTGGCAGGCTGCAGTCCACAGGGTTGCACAGAGTCGGAGAGGACTGAAGTGACTTAGCACACACATGCAAGTGACCTAAAGAGAAAAATGAAAACATGCGAAAACATGAGTAAATCCTAAACCCATTTTTGTCATGCTAAAAACATTACGACCTTTATTCTTTCGTTTAACCTCAGGAAATGGCAACCCACTCCAATATTCTTGCCTGGAAAATCCCAAAAGCCTGGCAGCCTGCAGTCCATGGGATTGCAAAGAGTCGGACATCACTGAGCATGCACACATGGAAGGCTCATCTATAAAACGAGGATGATGAGAAACTCCTTTTAGAATAGCGATTGCAATTGAGCACATGTTCTGTGAGTCCTGGTGAGACTCCTAGGTCCCAGATGACTTCAAGGCCTTTTGAATTTGAGGAGTGGGGAAGTCGTGAGGTTGTACGAGTTGACTGAGAGAAGGACAACTAGGAGAAATGGGGTGCCTGCCCCTCACCTGGACATGTGGACCAGTTTGCAGACTTGATGAAAGGAGGGCATGGAAACCTACGGAGCTGTTCTGACGCAAGACGTTATGCTCTGGGCCTGGAAACAGCCAGAGCCTGGGAAGGAAACTTTTCAGGCCACTTTTGCATTGTTGTCTGTATTTCAATGGCTGCTTGAAGACGACCAGCTTTGGGAGTATGAGGAGACAGAAGGCTTGACAAGAATATCAGTCACCTGCTGTTGGCCCAGCGTGGTGAGGGTGGGGACAATCCCTCAAGACACTTTGTAAGGCAGAATGTCACGGAGAATGGGAGACGAGGGACAAAGAGGCAGGTCTGTCAGGGACCCTGAGCCCGCGGACATATTGGAGAGAAGCCCTGAAGGGTCTGGCATTCCTGTTAACCCTATCTGATTCGGGGGTTAACAAAGGCTAACATGCTGGATTTTGAACGTAGAAACTTTGGAATTCTAGGCTGCTTGAGTGACGTGTATTTCTGGTGACACAACCTCCACCCCCCATCCCCAATCCTCACGTTGGAGACAGGACAGACTGCCTGTTGTGGCTGGGAGTTTAGACTAAGAAGAAAAGAGGAAGGATGTGCTAACTCCTTACTCCATTACCCCTGCTCTGCCTGTCATCTGGGACCCTGACCTTCAGTGTCCGCCGCTCTGTTCTTTGCTAATGTCCCTTCCTCCTCCCTCCATAATTAGAACAAAGGACAAATCAAGGTAAGGAGGAGGGACCCTCACTGCCACTCAGGACCCACACTTTACCTGATGGAAGATGAGACTCAGAGCTCCCATTCATTCACCTCCAGTGTTTTGAGTAATTGGCACAATGGCTTTAAAATGCAGGAGGTAATGAAAATATACTAATAACTCCAAAACACGCTGGACATAGGGCTTTGTCATCTTGCATTCAACCTCCATTCACCAATTTTACTCTTAACCTTCAAGTCTTTCATTTCAGGAAACACACAGTGAGCGCTTGCTGGATGCCAGAAACTGTGCTGAGCTGGGTTTTTTAAACAAGCAGTTTATGTAACTAAGTTGTCTTTCTCCACCACTACCTGCCGGTGCATTCAATCCAGCAGAGGCGTTGTAACACGTGACGTGACGGAGGAGGAGATGTTAAGTTTGTAAAACGGAGGAAAAATAAAAGCATGTGAAACGAGATCTTTATGTCCTATGGTGAGTTCTTAGGCCTGAGCATGTGAGAGCTGTGAGTGTGAGCACTGCCTGTGTGTGTGTTTTTGATTGACACATAATGTGCGCCTAGTGAAAGGCACAGGGCAGAACGGCGTGAGTTTCTACGAACGATGCAGCCAGGTAACCCACACCCTGTGAAGCCAGAGAACTTCACTTTGGTCACCCCAGGATGTTTCCCAGTGCCCCTCCTCAACCAACACTCACCATGTTTATTTTTAAGATTTCTGAAATATCCTTAGGGACTTCCCTGGGGGTCCAGAGGTTAAGACTTAACCATCCAGTGCAGAGGGGCACGGGTTAGATTCCTGGTCAGGGAAGTAAGATCCCACATACCTTGCAGTTGAAAAAGTCAGAGGAAAAAAACCCATAGAAAACAGAAGCAATATTGTAACAAATTCAATAAAGACTTTAAAAATAGTCCACATTAAAAAAAAAAACACCTTTAAAAGGATAAAATAAAAAAATTAATGAAATATCCTTATATTTCAATCAAGAAAGTTCCTAGACACTTACAAAGCACAAGTTTGAAGTTGTAAGAACAAGCTTAAGGTTGTATGTTTTTGTTTGGTTGTGTTTAGATGGCTTGTTCAGCACCTACTCTGGGTATTCTGAATGACAGCTTCACTAAGTGCTGCCAGATATTTCCTCTAAGGGAGGCTATTCATAACATGGACCTACTGGGGACTTACAGTGGACAGCCTCAGAAGACAGGGTCATGTCTCATTCCAAAGCAAAGAGCAGATGTGTCCCGTACAGCAAGGACAGTCTCCCTCCAGGGTAGATGGCGAGTGGTTTGCAGCCCATTGAAAAAGATTCGGGTTTCATGTTGGGATTCCTCTCCTGCAGCGCAGCCCCCCACGTATGCAGCTGGCATCACCTGGCGGTCTGCGGAGCATCCTGTGGGAACCAGGCTCAGGGAACCGGCCAGGAAAATGATAACTCTCTGGATACCAGTGGTACTATGAGAGGTAAACTTCTTCATTGAACTCAGGGGTCTTCTGTCTTAACCAGCTTCTAGGAAACTGTTGCAAGTCAGGCTACTTGGTGAGCTTGCAGATAGAGAGACTCTCTGCTGCTCTTGAAGCTATAAACCCAAACTGAGTCTTTGGCATGTGCTCTCCTAGTTAAACTGTTTTAGCGGTTGCCCAGAGGGGACAGCCGGAGAAGGCAATGGCACCCCACTCCAGTACTCTTGCCCGGAAAATCCCATAGATGGAGGAGCCTGGTAGGCTGCAGTCTATGGAGTCGCTAAGAGTCGGACATGACTGAGCGACTTCACTTTCACTTTTCACTTTCATGCATTGGAGAAGGAAATGGCAACCCACTCCAGTGTTCTTGCCTGGAGAATCCCAGGGATGGGGGGGCCTGGTGGGGTGCCATCTATGGGGTCGCACAGAGTCGGACATGACTGAAGAGACTTAGCAGCAGCAGAGGGGACAGTTCACAGCCCAAATCACAGCACAGATATGAGTGTCGTTCTTCCTAAGGCAGAAGGGCTCTTGACTGCAGAGATGAGGAGTAAGCAGCCTGGGTGGGTGGTTAGCTCCAACTCCCCCGAACTCTCACTGCCTCTGTGTGAAATGCCCGCTGCCATCTTGCTTGACTTCCGCAAGCCGATCACACCCTCCCCGTGTTCTCTGCTCCCCTGGCACTAGGTCTGGGAAGGCAGGTCAGTGGACTGTGATCTGCCGAAGTGCTGTACCGAGACCACGAGTTGAATTTTTAATTTGTACAGTTGTTGTCGCTTTGTGGCTTGATGTACTTATAACACATGATGACTGTAAAAAACTGAGTTCAGAAAAGTCACAGAAAAGTAACATATAGAATGTTCACAGTCATACCCCACAGGAAGCACTGCTAGCATATTGGTTATATTTTTCTGGACATTTTTCTATATGTACATGTATTTTTCTTCATGGTTTGTTTTCTTTACCTTTTTCTCCTTTTCTTAAATAGAACTTTTTTTCCTTTTAACAGTATAGTGTAGATATCTTTCTATCTCAAAGGATAAAAACATATAACATCATTTTTAATATGTTTATAATATAGATGTATCCTATCCTTATTTGTTTAATTAGGATCTTTGGGGGGCTTCCCTGGTGGCTCAGTGGTAAAGAATCTACCTACCAGTGCAGGAGACTTGGGTTCAGTCCCTGGGTTGGGAAGATCCCCTGGAGAAGGAAATGGCAACCCACTCCAGTATTCTAACCTGGGAAATCCCGTGGACAGAGGAGCCTGGTGGGCTACAGTCTAGGGGGTCGCAATAGAGTCAGACATGACTTAGCGACTAAAACAACAACAAAGTGTCTTTTCAGTGGACATGTGAGTTGTTCATTAGTTTTCAGTATCATAAATAATGCTCTTTTGATCTTTGGTCTCTCTGCCTCTCTATCTATCTATTGCATCCAAACTTGTCTTCCTTCCACCCCAATAAACTTGCCTTGGAATTCTCAGGTTGTCATGATTTACCTGGAGAAAGCAAACGGACAGAAGTGCAGAAACCAGTTGACATTAACTTCTGAAAAGGAGAATGCATTATCACCATCCGAATGCACCTCTCTGACCAACGGTCATGAGCAAACACAATGCAAGAAAAAATTTGATAAGCGCGTATGCACTGGAAGCATTCATTCTAGAACACTGCTGCACCGTGTTAGAAACCCAGGACACCCTGCTAGGAAGACAACATGAAAAAAAACTGAGACATCCTGGCTGACAGCCCTGAGAAACACCAGACCTGTGCGTGAGGCCGTCTTGGACTGCCTGACCTTGGCCATGCTGCCAAAGATTGCATTTGCATAATGAATACTAGTGAGACCAGCAGAAGAACTGCTCTGCTAATCCTAGCTTGATTGGAGAGGTGTGACCAAATAAATATTGTTGGTGTAAGCCACTGACTTTTGAGATGGTTAGTAACAAAGCAATAGGGTAACTTCCTTTAAGATGAGGCAACTAAGAAACTCATATTCTACAAACTGGCAGAATTTCCAGGCTAGCTCCTTAAGAACCCAGAGTATTCCTAAAGGCAATACAAATCATCTTCCTTCAACTACTTCAACACCACATCACATCTGAAGGGTGGGTTAGTATTGCAGGACAAATTTGGACTCCACTCCTATCACCATCACAGGTGGGGAGAGAGGGAGTAGAAGGTGTGAGAATTAATTCTAGGCACTAACAATTTACTCTTCTACCTGAATTTTTTTTTAAGTCTTCACAAGTCCTAATCTGCATTAAAGAAGCATCTTTCCAGATGTTCTGAAATGAGGAGCCAGTTAGGTGGTTGGTCCCACAAGGACTCAGATCTCTATGCAGAAAGGGCCTGGCGGGGAGGAGTAATGGGGAGGGTATGTTTTTATAAGGGGCATAGGATACCTCTGTAAGCTTAAAAACAGCTTCTACAAAAAAGGTAAATGTGGAATGTTCCCAGAGTTCATAAAGATCATAGCCACTCCCCTTATTTAAGACGAGGAAACTGATGTCCCAATCAAGATGCCAATGTTCTGATTCCTAGTCACCTACTCTTTCCATTTACCATGCTTCTTTTAAACTACTAAGAATTTTATTGTTTGGTTTAAGCCATTTATCACAGCTGTTACCTTAATTGTATTTTTTCTTATTTAACAACCACTGGGACTTATAATGTATTTATCCAATATATTTCATAGAGTAAGTGTGCCCTTTTTACATGAGATTTCAGGTATTGTGGGAAAAATCCTTACATAATTTATTTCTCTGAGCATAGAATTTTCCCATGATTTTAAATCACAGTTTCCCTGGAGGAGATCAGTTTATTTTGATGATTAGCATGAACATTCAGAGTGAGAGAGGTGGACAACAAGAAGCTTGGACCCCTGGGGACAGTGTCCTATCTGAGGTGCTTTAGGAAGGCCCATGCTAGTCTCAGAGACTGATTTCCAGCATAGATGAATAACCTGTACACTGGGAGAAAAACGCAAAGATTTGTAGAAACTAAAGAACGATTAAGGACAAGCAAATATAATCCTGTTTGAGAATGTAAGAGAAAAAAATTGGACGTGGTGAAGATTTCATTCTAAAGGTATAGGATGTGTATTCAGAACTGATCTCCAAGGAGGTAAAACTCAAGCCAGATTTTGAAGGAACAGAAGCAGTGTTAGGATGATAGATGCTCTTTCAATCCTGGAAGAACATCAGCTTATTCAGATAGGATCTCAGGTCCGGTTTCTCTTGCCTCTTCAATTACGCAGTATGTTGGATTTCCAAGAACCTTTTGAATTGGAGCAGAAACAAACAATCAAACATAAAAGCCACAGCGGACCTACTTTGGAGATGTGATGACTTAGTAAAATGATCTTTTTCCTAGGACACTGACCAAAATATTTTTCAAGGCTAAAAAAATTACTCAACATTTTAAAGTGGATGCAATGTCACATCATTTACTTAGAATGTGACCAAAATGTCTATTATTTACTTATTACCTTTGGTCTCTCTTTAAAATTGACATTTCTATTTTTAATACAAGTCCATTGAATGAAAAGACAGGTCAAAGCTGTGTGTATTTCAGGGATGATATGTGTTTCTTGCAGTGATGATTTCTGTTTTCCATCCCTTCAAGGATTACAGGTTGTTTAGATCTGAAAACTTCTGTATGAGAGGGTCAGTACAATCTGGTGTGGCAGGTGTGAGTGTTCACTCATGACATTCTTTTTTGTCCCCATGATCTGTAGCCCACCAGGCTCCTCTGTCCATGGGATTCTCCAAGCAAGAATACTAGAACAGGTTGCCATGCTCTCTTCCAGGGAATCTGCCTGACCCAGGGACTGAACGCACATCTCTTGTGTCTCCTGCATTGCAGTCAGATTCTTTACCACCGAGACACCAGGGAAGCCCCTCAGTATGGTCCAGGGCAGTCAAAACAGCACCAAGATGCTCTGTAGCAGAAATATTATGTATGGGGGGAGGCCTTTCATTTTTGCCTTTATTTTCTTTATGTGGAAAAGCTCTCAAGATACTTTCTCTGAGGGAGCAGGGCCTCTGCTTCCTTGCAAGCATGCTGTTTATCTGGAGGTACAGAGTCTTTGCTAACGGGTGCTCACTGCCCTCAGAAGCACTTTCTGAGTTCACAGAAGGAGGGGGCAGCGCCGATGTCACCAGCTGATAAGGCCAGGCAGCAGCCCAAACCTGCAGATCAATAGGGAGGCAGGCGGCTGCCGCTGCCAGGGCAGACAGCCTGGTGTCTGCTCTCATTTCACTTCCTGCCCGGTCCCAGCCCATCACTACGGTCACGCAGGTCAAAGGACAAAGCATGCCTTGGTTTCAGATACATACAGCTCTTGTCCCTATGGAGGTGACCCCAGTGAGATTGTCTAATGAACGGATGCAAAATGCCGTCCTCCACCCCAGTTCAGACAGCCTTTCTATCAAAGGGAACATTCAGCAGCCTCGCTGTTGTTGCGACTTGATGCTGCCCCCGGCCAACTCCATGGGTGTGAGACGCCATCAGTCACGTAAGCCCGCCAGGGCTCGCTGCCTGGTTTCAGGCTCTGCTGTGGCCATTTGAAATCCTTACTAATTCTTCAACTAGGGTCCTGGGAAAGTTTCTTCTCCGAATTTCAGAGGCATTGATTGTTGGCCAGAAATCCACTAGTGGTCTCAATGCCTGATCCTTTGTAGGTGACTTGCTTCTGAAAGCGTCTGGAACTTTTAGGGTTTCTAATTTCCGCATTTCTGTGCCTCTCCTCCTGCCTTCTTTTGTGTCTGCTATCCCCAAGCCAAAGATGGAGAAGCTCTATACAGTCAGCAAAAACAAGACCGGGAGCTGACTGTGGCTCAGATCATGAACTCCTTATTGCCAAATTCAGACTTAAATTGAAGAAAGTAGGGAAAACCACTAGACCATTCAGATATGACCTAAATCAAATCCCTTATGATTATACTGTGGAAGTGAGAAATAGATTGAAGGGACTAGATATGATAGATAGAGTGCATGATGAACTATGGACTGAGGTTCGTGACATTGTACAGGAGACAGGGATCAAGATCATCCCCATGGAAAAGAAATGCAAAAAAGCAAAATGGCTGTCTGGGGAGGCCTTAGAAATAGCTGTGAAAAGAAGAGAAGTGAAAAGCAAAGGAGAAAAAGAAAGATATAAACATCTGAATGCAGAGTTCCAAAGAATAACAAGAAGAGATAAGAAAGCCTTCCTCAGTAATCAATGCAAAGAAATAGATGAAAACAACAGAATGGGAAAGACTAGAGATCTCTTCAAGAAAATTAGAGATACTAAGGGAACATTTCATGCAAAGATGGGCTCGATAAAGGACAGAAATGGTATGGACCTAACAGAAGCAGAAGATATTAAGAAGAGGTGGCAAGAATACACAGAAGAACTATACAAAAAAGATCTTCACGACCCAGATAATCACGATGGTGTGATCACTCACGTAAAGCCAGACATCCTGGAATGTGAAGTCAAGTGGGCCTTAGAAAGCATCACTATGAACAAAGCTAGTGGAGGTGATGGAATTCCAGTTGAGCTATTTCAAATCCTGAAAGATGATGCTGTGAAAGTGCTGCACTCAATATGCCAGCAAATTTGGAAAACTCAGCAGTGGCCACAGGACTGGAAAACGTCAATTTTCATTCCAGTCACAAAGAAAGGCAATGCCAAAGAATGCTCAAACTACTGCACAATTGCACTCATCTCACACGCTAGTAAAGTAATGCTCAAAATTCTCCAAGCCAGTCTTCAGCAGTATGTGAACTGTGAACTTCCAGATGTTCAAGCTGGTTTTAGAAAAGGCAGAGGAACCAGAGATCAAATTGCCAACAGCCACTGGATCATCGAAAAAGCAAGAGAGTTCCAGAAAAACATCTATTTCTGCTTTATTGACTATGCCAAAACCTTTGACTGTGTGGATCACAATAAACTGTGGAAAATTCTGAAAGAGATGGGAATACCAAACCACCTGACCTGCCTCTTGAGAAACCTATATGCAGGTCAGGAAGCAACAGTTAGAACTGGACATGGAACAACAGACTGGTTCCAAATAGGAAAAGGAGTCCATCAAGGCTGTATATTGTCACCCTGCTTGTTTAACTTATATGCAGAGTACATCATGAGAAACGCTGGGCTGGAAGAAGCACAAGCTGGAATCAAGATTGCCGGGAGAAATATCAATAACCTCAGATATACAGATGACACCACCCTTATGGCAGAAAGTAAAGAAGAACTCAAAAGCCTCTTGATGAAAGTGAAAGAGGAGAGTGAAAAAGCTGGCTTAAAGCTCAACATTCAGAAAACTAAGGTCATGGCATCTGGTCCCATCACTTCATGGGAAATAGATGGAGAAACAGTGGAAACAGTGTCAGACTTTATTTTTTTGGGCTCCAAAATCACTGCAGGTGGTGACTGCAGCCATGAAATTAAAAGACGCTTACTCCTTGGAAGGAAAGTTATGACACACCTAGATAGCATATTCAAAAGCAGAGACATTACTTTGCCAACAAAGGTTCGTCTAGTCAAGGCTATGGTTTTTCCAGTGGTCATGTATGGATGTGAGAGTTGGACTGTGAAGAAAGCTGAGTGCTGAAGAATTGATGCTTCTGAACTGTGGTGTTGGAGAAGACTCTTGAGAGTCCCTTGGACTGCAAGGAGATCCAACCAGTCCATTCTAAAGGAGATCAGTCCTGGGATTTCTTTGGAAGGAATGATGCTAAAGCTGAAACTCCAGTACTTTGGCCACCTCATGTGAAGAGTTGACTCATTGGAAAAGACTCTGATGCTTGGAGGGATTGGGGGCAGGAGGAGAAGGGGAGGACAGAGGATGAGATGGCTGGATGGCATCACCAACTTGATGGATGTGAGTTTGAGTGAACTCCGGGAGTTGGTGATGAACAGGGAGGCCTGGTGTGCTGCGATTCATGGGGGTCGCAAGAATTGGACACGACTGAGTGACTGAACTGAATCCCCAAGCCCAAGGCTCCTTTGCTTAAATCTCTTCAGAAGCTAAACCTCTTTTCTCCTGCTGGAGTGGAGCAGTCTAGTCAACCTGGACTCTGTAAGACTTTCCTTCAGTCTTCCTGCTGGCACGCAGGACACAGACTTCTTGCCTCCAGAACTGTAAGATAAAACACCTCTGTGGTGCAAGCCACCAGGTTTGCGTACTTTGTTACGACAGCCCTGAGAAACTAATGCACCACCTGAAACTCTACTTATCCAGAAGTTTGCACCATGCCGTGCTGTGTCAGTCGCCTCTGACTCTGTGTGACCCCATGGACTGTAGCCCGCCAGGTTCCTCTGTCCATGGGGTTCTCCAGGCAAGAACACTGGAGTGGGTTGCAATGCCCTTCTCCAGGGGACCTTCCTGACCCAGGGATTGAACCTGTGTTTCTTAAGTCTCCTGCATTGGCAAGTGGATTTCTTACCATTACCACCACCTGGGAAGCCATCCAGAAGTTTATTGGTGCTATGCTAAGTCACTTCAGTCATGTCCGACTCTGTGCGACCCCATAGACGGCAGCCCACCAGGCTCCCCCGTCCCTGGGATTCTCCAGGCAAGAACACTGGAGTGGGTTGCCGTTTCCTTCTCCAATGTATGAAAGTGAAAAGTGAAAGTGAAGTCGCTCAGTCGTGTCCGACCCTCAGCGACCCCATGGACTGCGGCCTTCCAGGCTCCTCCATCCGTGGGATTTTCCAGGCAAGAGTACTGCAGTGGGGTGCCATTGCCTTCTCCGAGAAGTTTATCGGTAAGAATTATATCTATGTTCATAATCAGCTTGACCAAATTCTGTTGTTAAAAAAATTTAATCCTTGACCAGGACATACCTATAAGTATGTTCCTGGGCAGGCACTTCTGCTTGTCTGTGAGCAGAGCTTTTGTCAACAGAACCCACATCATTAATCCTGTCCCACTGAAGGGAAGGACATCATCCTTTGATACAAGCTCTTATGATACAAGGACTTCTGGACAATCAAGCTGCTGGTTGGGGAGTTGACAACTGTTTTGTCCAGGGATGGTCTTTAGTGTTTTAAGGTCCCGTATTATTTTTCTAGGGCTGTCATAGGGCTTCCCAGGTGGCATTAGTGGTAAAGAACCCACTTGCCAGTGCAGGAGACATAAGAGATGTGGGTTTGATCCCTGGGTCAGGAAGATCCCCTGGAGAAGGGCATGGCAATGCACTCCAGTATTCTTGCCTGGAGAATCTCATGGACCATGGAGCCTAGCTAGCTACGGTCCATAGGGTCGCAAAGAGTCGGACACAACTAAATTGACTTAGGAAGCACACACACACTGGGCTGTCACTGACTGAGTGATTTAAACAACACATACTTATATTCTCAGGGTTTCTGGAGGCTAGACGTCCAAGATCAAGGTGTGGGCAGGCTTGGTTTCTCCTGAGGCCTCTTCTCTTGGCTTGCAGATGGCTGCCTGTCTGTGTGTCCGAGTTTCCTCTTCTCGTAAGGACACCCCCTGATGCCTCATTTTAATCTAATCATCTTTTAGCAAGCTCTTATCTGCAAAAACAGTCACATTCCAAAGTATTAGGAGTTAGCATTTCAACATACAAATTTTAGAAAGACAATACTCAACCATAGGGCTTCCCAGGTGACGCTAGTGATTAAAAAAAAAAAAAAAAAAACCCGCCTGCCAAAGCAGGAGACGCAGGAGTTGCAGTTTCAATCCCTGGGTTGGGAAGATCCCCTGGAGGAGGGCTGGGCAACCCACTCCAGTATTCTTGCCTGGAGAATCCCATGGACAAGGACCCTGGCAGACTATACAGTCCATGGGGCCACAATGTCAGATATGACTGAAGCAACTTAGTATGCATGCATGCATTCAACCATAATACTATTCCATCAGAACAGAGCCAAAGAAGAGTCTCTTAAGCCCCAAGATGAGACTGAGGGAGAAGAAGAATTGGGGTGTCCTAAGCCTGTGAGTTTGCTGGGTAGATCTGACCAAGTCCTCCAGGGTCCGTGAGCAATCTAACAGGTGAAGAAGAGCAAGTGAATACGTGATTGGGAGTGGCTGATGGAGGACCCGCCCACTGGACCAGGCCTCCAGGTCACTAGTCCTTTGCTAGCAATGCTCCTGTCATGGTCACAGTAGCAGAAAACAGATCCTAATTCCCCGGAGCCCACATGCCTGGGGCCTGGGGGCTCTGGCACTAGACTCATCCATGGACTGGGGCACGCTGCCTGCATCCAGAACCACACAGGCAACAAACACAATGAGCAGATACTTGTCATCTCCAGTGGCCATAGTATCACTGAGTCTTAGTGAAGACATGTGACTCTCCAGGGACCCAGACTGAATAGGCAGAGGAACAGGGATTTAGTGTAAATATGCCTGGCTCCAAATCCATACATGTTCCATGACATACCACGCAGACAGTGCTTCACATATCGTATACCATAACTTTAGACCTGTGAAGGTGAGTTCTGTGTGTCTACTAGGCCACGGGATGCCCAAATATTTGATGAAATGCTATTCTGTGTGCATCTGTGGGAGTGTTTCTGGATGAGGTTATCATTTCAATCAGTACACTGAGTAAAGCAGGTTGCCCTCCCTATTGTGGATGAAAGTACTAGCTGCTCAGTCATGTCCAACTCTTCGTGACCCCATGGACTGTAGCCCGCCAGGCTCCTCTGTCCATGGGATTTCCCAGCAAGAATAGTGGAGCGGGTTGCCATTCCCTTCTCCAGGGGAATCTTCCTGATTCAGGGATTGAACCCACATCTCCTGCATTGCAGGGGCGTCCCTGGGGGCTCAGACGGTAAAGCGTCTGCCTGCAATGTTCAGAGACTTGGGTTCGATCCCTGGGTCAGGAAGATCCCCTGGAGAAGGAAATGGCAACTCACTCCAGTACTCTTGCCTGGAAAATTCCATAGATGGAGGAGCCTGGTGGGCTACAGTCTGTGGGGTCGCAAAGAGTTGGACACGACTCAGCGACTTCATTTACCGTCTGAGCCACCAGGGAAGCCCTCTTGTGGATGAGCCCCATCCAGTCCATTTTGTTCCATCCAGGCCTGAATGGAACAAAAAAGCTGAGGAAGGAGGAATTCTCTCTGTCTTTGAACTAGCCTACCCGTCTTCTTCTGCTTTTGGACTCAGACTGGAACTTACCCCATCAGTTTGTCCTTGTTTCCAACTTAGCAACCAGCAGCCCATGTCACATGGGCCAATTCCTTAAATTCATATATAAATAAATATATATATGTATCGCCTATTGGTTTTGTTTCTCTGGAGAACCTGGGCAAATACAGACTCCCAAATGCTCTACAAATGTTTTCCCACAAGGATTGATAAACTATTAACAGATTATTCTTGTTAGCTCAATAGAAAATAAACAAAATGTTATTTAATTAGCCATTTCTAATTACTGTCTCTAATTGAACATAACAATAGTGTACTTAGACCCTATTCTCTCTACTCCAGACTTCGATGATTTAAGACTGGTTTTTCCCTAAACACAGCTGAACGAATGAGCTCTTTCCTTTTAAAGTCTTCATATCAACTTTGTGCTTATCTGGTAAGAGGATGAGAATGATGTTTGCTGAGCAACTACTTGGCATCAGACCGTTGCATGAAGTCCTTACATGGTATCTGCCATTCGGAATCTTCAGAAGCATCATGTTATTGATTCTTTTTCTTGTGCCTGTGGTGGATGGATGGCATCCGTGGGAACAGCAGAGTTACAGAGAGAACCAGCTCTTTTGCAAGGAGGTTTCTCCAGTTGGTCAGAATTTGATAACTCCTCTGAGAAGAATAGATGCTTTGAAATTGGTGCTGGAGAAGACTCTTGAGAGTCCCTTGGACAGCAAGGAGATCAAACCAGTCAGTCCCAAAGGAAATCAGCCCTGAATGTTCATTGGAATCACTGAAGCTGAAGCTCCAATACTTTGGCCACTTGATGCAAAAAACCAACTCATTGGATAAGACCCTGATGCTAGGAAAGATTGAAGGCAGGATGAGAAGGGGGAGACAAAGGATAAGATGATTTTATGGCATCATCAACTCAGTGGATATGAGTCTGAGCAAAATGCAGGAGATTTTGAGGACAGGGCAGTCCATGGGGTCACCACTTAGCGTTGGACACAGCTTAGCGACTGAACAACAACCACTGAGTACCTTTAGGAGGCAAAAAGCTGGATTCCAGATAGGGCTGGATCCCGATGAACTTCTCAGGGTCTTAACAGTTGGACTTCCCGGAGATAGCAGCAGACGACGTGCAAAAGAATTCTGGCTGAGTGATGCCTCCCAGTCGCCCCCGCCCTCCATTCTGCTGAGCTGTCTGGTTCAGAAAGCAGCCCAACCATTGAGAGCCTCCAATTGAGATGACATCCCAATAACTACCTGAGCCCCGGGCTGGCAAAAACCCGAGGTGTGCAGTCAGCCTTAATCACAGCTCTCCTCAGTAGCACTTAAAAATGGAGTTGATGAATTTAACAAGAAACACATGTTTTCATTTAAATTACAATTAGCAATTAGAGAGTTAAGTGTGCCCTAGATAGAACAGATAATTGTTGTCGAGTTTGTGGCATAGCTACTTTACTGTTGCCATCCTCCTTTTATGTTTTGCTTTATGTTTTTATAGTAAATTTATGCAGAAACTGTGAGAGAGTCTCAGGTTAAAGAAGGCTGCTGGTTTGGAGTTATTCGGCTTCTAAAAAAAAGGGTCACCAGCCCAAGCCCACTGCACACCCCTTGTCTCGTGTGATTCTCTTTCTTTTAGGAAATGTGAAAAGAGAATTTTTTACCTACCCCCATGTAAGTTGGATCATCTGTCAGTGAGGGTTGCGGTGTAAATTACATGTTTCTGAGTAATGAACAATTGGTGAGAACTGCTTCCTCTTTGGTATGATTTCCTGAAAATCCAGAAAAGGAAAAACAAGCTATCTTCTCCTTTACGCTCTCTGGAATGTTTCCCAGAGAAATTAATGTTCACTTCTGCTTTTCAGACGAGATTATTTTTTTTAAAAAGAGGCCAAGGAAAGGTGCCAATACACACACTTTGGGAAACAAGTCAGGTGCATCCCACATGGCAGGGAACCTGGCTGACGGACCTGCCAGGGTAAACCCACGGGGCCGAGTAGCCGGAGCACAGCCACTCCTGGTCCCTGCAAGGTTGCTCTAGCAAAGCAAGCTGGTGCTTCTGACAAAGACCTCTAATGAGAAACTAATTCCTGGTGAGGAGCCCCTCCCTCCGAATAAAATCCAATAAAAGGAGAGAGACATGGTTTATGGTGGAATTACCACCGGCCTGAGAACAGTGCAGATCAGAGCCAAGACAAGTAATTGTAGGTGGCTCGGAGACCTGAATATATATAATTCCTTGGCACGGTCCAAAAACCACAGCCGTTGTCTAAATTTTAACAAAACCAGACAGAGAAGTGAGGGGAGATGGCTCCTTGGGGATACCGTTAGGTATCCGAGACTTCTGGCGGAGTTTGCTGTGACTGGCAAAGGCGTTGATGGCCACAGATGACCGGTAGACTCTGGAGAGCATCTTTTCTGGATTTCTTTAAAGGGGGCAGTACGTTACACAGGCTGAACAGAATGGAAATCATCTCCAGTTTCTACAAAGCAACCAGCCAGTGTCTTATTTTAGCTACTCCCACAGTCGCATACAACCTGTCACTCAAAACAACAACAAACAACTCAAAAATCCTAAGTGAAGAGTTTGCTTGTTTCCCAGGGTTCTGTAAATGTTTCCAGGTCAAAACACTAGGATGAGAAAGAAGTTTCCCTGTCTTTTGTTGCTGGGAAAACACGCAAAGCAAAACTTCCGAGAGCAGACAGAGAGCCAGGCTCGGCTTTCTCCTCCCGTGTTGTTTTCCATCCTGTGGAATTGTTTGTCCCGAGCATCAGAGACAGGGAGTAAATTCTCCCCGACGCGCTGACAGCCCTCGTGGAACATCTGCATAACGACGGGATTTATTCTGTTCATTATGACTGCCGCAGAGCACGGGGCCTTATTTCACTCCTACAGACGAGTCGCGCTTCCATAAATTATCCTGCCTCCTCTTAGGGTAAATGGCCAGCAGTCTTGGGAGAACTGGCGAATAATCTCCGAGTTGTCTCAGCTTCTTCATTTTGGTTATTTCTATGTCGTAAAAGTTATGGAGTATCAGACAGAAGAAGGATCAAAAAGGCCTCTAATAAATACTTTTCAACAAGCTTGAGACAAACCTAATAACCCAGCCACGGAGGCTTCAGAGAAAACTCTCCATGCCTCCCCAGGCCCGAGGGCTCCAGGGGAGATGCTTCTTTCTGTGGAAATCAGTCCCCTTTCCTGCCCCGAGCACTTGGTCTAGTGTGTAGTGCTGGAAACTTCATCTTGCTCACTTGATGAACTGTCCAGCTTGGAGGTGATTTTTGTGTTCTTCAGGATGGATTTCCCCTTTGATTTTCGACAATGAAACCAGTATAAATAGAAGCAATCTGTTAAGTGCAAAAACAAACAGAGACCACAAGTTTCTGGACTAAAGATAACCCACCCAGGAGTGCTTTCAGATGTTCCACATCAATCAAGACCTCACGTTCTATTTTCTTCTCCTCTCTTGCTCTCATTTATCTTTTTTTTTTTTTTTTTTTTTTTAAGAATTTGGCACAAAAGCCCCAGGCCTGGAGCTGGAGTTGTAATTTCAAGCAGTTGATCTAAAGTTCAGGCTACTCTCTGAAGGGCTTCCCGGTGTTGCGTTTACTGAAATATGTGCAGTCGCATGAAAGAAAGGAGAATGTTTGACCAAGAGGCAGCTGGGCTTTGGGAGTAGGTGAAAGGAGAAATGTTGCTCACGGTTCTCCAGAGAAACAGAGCCAGCGGGATGTCTCTACACCTAGATCGCCATCTGTCTGTATTTATATCTGTATGTAGGGACTTCCTGGGTGGCTCAACGGTAAAGAATCCACCTGCCAAGCAGGAGACAAGGGTTTGATCCCCGGGTTGGGAAGATCCCCTCGAGAAGGAAATGGCAACCCACTCCAGGATTCTTGCCTGGGAAGTCCCATGGACAGAGGAGCCTGGCGGGCTACAGTCCGCGGGGTCGCAAAGGGTCAGAACATAACTTAGCAACTAAACAGCAACAGTAACACGTGTAGAGAGATACACACATCTGTATAACAGGAGAGATTTATTGTTTAAAAAAATGACTCGTGTCATTATGAAGGCAGGCAAGCCCCAAGAGAGTTGGTAAGTTGCAGTCCCAGGGGAGCTGATGGTGGAGTTCAAGGTGAGTGCAAAGGTCTGCAAACCAAGAGAACCGGCGGTACGCTTCCATTCTCAAGACTGGCAGACTGAAAATCCAGGAAGAGGCAGTGCTTCAGTTTGTGTCTGAAGCTGAAAAAAGCTGATGTCCCAGTTGGAAGGCAGGCAGGCATTCTCGCCTTTTCAGGGGAGGGCCCACCTTTTTGTTCTATTTCAGGCCTTCAGCTGATGGCACAAGGCTCGCCCACATCAAGGAGGGGCAATCTAATCTCATCCCCAAAACATTCTCATAGAAACACCTAGAAAATTGTTGGGCCACGTAGCTGAGCCCTCAGGAGCCCAGCCAAGCTGGAACTTAGAATTAACCATCACAGAGGTTACGTGAAATCAGGCCCCAGAGAAGGCGCTCTGTGTCTTGTTTACCTGAAACACCTTGGAGAACAGAACCAACGGCAGGATGAATGGGGGATGCTGTTTTCTGTCTCATGAGATGTAAGTGAGTGAGCAATCATGCCACCCACCTCACACCTCTATGCCCGCCGGAAATGTCAGAGCCCTTCGATCATGAAGGATTGATTTGTTTTATGAAGGAAGTTTGTAGACTATTTGTTCCTATGGTCTGAGAGTTCCAGGACAGGGTAGAAATGGGTTGAAAGGGAGGGCAGGGAACGAGGAGGGAGTCTTGTGTCTTTGTTGATGGGCATCACTGCATTGCTGTTGGTCTACTGTGTGATGTTGCTGCTGCTTCGAATTCATTGGGCAATGCCCCAATACCACAGCGACCACCCCTGAGGCACCCCAGGCCATGAAGATGAAGGCTGGTTCTCCTGGGGAGCCACCCAGCTGGAGCTGTGTAAAGGCTTGCCCCCCGCCAGGTGTTGCCCCGGAGCGAAGCCCTAGTCTGCCACCGCTGGCGATTTTGCCTCTCCCCCTCTGCTCTCCGTCCCCTTCCCAGCCTCTCGATATTCATCTTTAGGGGCAGTCCTGCCTGCCTGTTCAACATGAAGATGAATTCCCCTAGCTGAGCCTGGTTTAGCTGCCAGTTATCTTTAAATGCAGCCCCTGAAGCACAGGAGAGTCTATTGACTCCCCTTGGGACAAGGAAGTCTGTAACTCAAGCTCTCAAAGACTCAGAAAAATTTACAAAAAAGGCATGTCAGTGAGGGCAGGGATTGGGGCAGCGGGAGTGAAGAAATAAGAGCAAACAGCTTCAAATTCCTTTCTGAAATTATAAAGGTGGAAATCCACAATAATAATTATTATTGTGCAAATGTTATTATTTCTCAGTTTTAGCCTATTAAATCTTCCATATAGCAGACATAATAGTGCTTTTATATGTTTTTCGTTGAACCCCCATGACTTTGTGAGGCGAGGTTTCCTTCATATTACAGATTAGGCCAAGGAGAGAAGGTGCGGTTTTCACTCCAGGCGCTGCGCTGTTTACTTCAGATATCTTTTTATTAAAATCTTACAGCCCCATAACCTAGGTCAGAGTTTTGTATCTACTTTCCAGATGAGACAACTAAGGCAGCAGTCTTGTTTAGGAATAAGGCACAAAGCTTAGCGCTGTCAAGCTGGTGAACACGAGGAAGGAAGGATCCTACATATGGTGTTTGAAGTCCAAGGCCAGCGCCCCAGCCCCTGGGGAAGTCAGCTCTAGGCTAAGGTACCCCAGATCATCCACTCTCCCACCCAGGATTCTTCTGGAAGTTTCTCTAAATCAATTGTCTTGATATCTTTCCATGTGAGCTCTCAGGCCTGTGGGGGTTCTTAGTGCTGTGCTTAGTCACTCAGTCATGTCTTTTCCGACTCTTTTCGACCCCATGGACTGGGTAGCCTGCCAGTCTTCTCTGTCCATGGAGATTCTCCAGGCAAATACTAGAGTGGGTTTGCATGCCCTTCTCCAATATCCCAAAGACACGGTACTAGCTACCACTGGGAGGCAAATGATGCTGAATGAGAATTTTTTCTAGTTCTCGCTCTGTCTACTAGACTGCTCTGCTCTCCCTATGGTGTTGCAATGAGAACATGAAAACAAACAAACATACCAACCTGTGTAACTTCTTTCCATCATCACCGAACGCTGTTTATTGAGTATCTCAGTGGATGTGCCAGTTGCCGTGGAAAGTCATGATATCTGCAGATGGACAAATTCATAACACGCGCTTGATGCAGGGGCCCCTGGGTGCCCTGCTGCAAAGCTCCACATTTTAAAATCACAAGTATTTAGGAATTCCGTCCCTGATTCACCAGGCTGAGCCATCAGTCGCCTACCAAGCCCAAAAGTGGACGGAACCGAGCATTTCCCCCATCCCTCCCCACTCAGGTCCAAAGCCAAACACTGGGCTGTTTGTTTCTCCAAAACCACAGCTTTAGCTTTTCCAGCAATAGCAGGAAAAGGTTCTCCGCTCCCCACCTCCTCCACTCCATCCCCTTCTTCAGTTAATACCAAGGGTTTCAATTATCCTGAAGCCTGGGCTCTGATGTGTTGGGAGAATCCTGTTTCAGAAAAACACATTCCCCACACCCAGTGTCCTGGAAGGTTTTTTCCTTCTCCGGAGCCACTGGGGTAGGACTGTGAGCAAAGGAACCTCTCTGGAGGTGGCTTGTTTCTCCCCTTTCATGGCCGGCTTGCCCAGGGAGGAGCAG
Source organism: Bos mutus (assembly GCF_027580195.1). Taxonomy (NCBI): domain Eukaryota; kingdom Metazoa; phylum Chordata; class Mammalia; order Artiodactyla; family Bovidae; genus Bos; species Bos mutus. The sequence continues at coordinate 10,086,917 of NC_091639.1, read as the reverse complement.
GATCCCAGTGTGAAGAGTCTGAGCTACCTGTAGTCAGGAAGCACGAGGAACTTGATGTTTCCTCTTGGTGCTTGAAGTCCCTGAACGTGGATTTGCAGGGAGCCTGCTTCACTGGGCTGTCCCTTCACACGGGTCCCGTCCTGCCGGTGAGTGTGCTGCTCTGCGTGGAGGCGGGGTGGGGTGGGGGGTGGGGTGGGGCGGGGGGTGGGGGCGGGGTGCATCTTGTCAAAAGTAGACTTTTTCTTTTTTTCCACTCCTTATCCAAAGTATAAACTCCTTAAGGGGAAGATCAAATACTTTATCCATTTTTAAGAAGAGTAATCAAGAACTAAGCATGAAAGATGTGAATGGAAAGAAACCATGAACTAGAGGAAACACTCATTTATCAAACACAGGACTGAACTTGAGTATACACCTACAAGATATTTGCTTAACTAAAAGGCAATGGCACCCCACTCCAGTACTCTTGCCTGGAAAATCCCATGGGTGGAGGAGCCTGGTAGGCTGCAGTCCATGGGGTCGCTGAGGGTAGGGCACGACTGAGCGACTTCAATTTCACTTTTCACTTTCATGCATTGGAGAGGGAAGTGGCAACCCACTCCAGTGTTCTTGCCTGGAGAATCCCAGGGATGGTGGAGCCTGTTGGGCTGCCGTCTATGGGGTCGCACAGAGTCGGACACGACTGAAGTGACTTAGCAGCAGCAGCAGTCACAACTCAGCACTGGGCAAATAATAAAGCTTTTTTTCCTTTAATTTTCCAAGTAAGTGATATCGACTTTGCTTCTGAAGCCCCATCATTATGGGTTGTTGTTCAGCTGCTAAGTCGAGTTCAACTCTTCAACCCCATGGACTGCAGCATGCCAGACTTCCATGTCCTTCACTATCTCCTGGAATTTGCTCAAACTCATGTCCATTGAGTCGGTGATGCCATCCAGCCATCTTATGCTCTGTCGCCCTCTTCTCCTCCTGCCCTCAATCTTTCCCAGCTTCAGGGTCTTTTTCAGTGAGTCGGCTCTTTGCATCAGGTGGCCAAAGTATTGGAGCGTCAGCTTCAGCATCAGTCCTTCCAAGGAATATTCAGGATTGATTTCCTCTAGGATTGACTGGTTTGGTCTCCTTGCTGTCCAAGGGACTCTCAAGAGTCTTCTCAAGCACCACAGTTTGAAAGCATCAATTCTTTGGTGCTCAGCCTTCTTTATGGCCCAACTCTCACATCTCTACATGACTACTGGAAAAACCATAGCTTTGACTGCTACTGCTAAGTCACTTCAGTCATGTCGGACTCTGTGCAACCCCAGAGACAGCAGCCCACCAGGCTCCCCCATCCCTGGATTCTCCAGGCAAGAACACTGGAGTGGGTTGCCATATCCTTCTCCAATGCATGAAAGTGAAAAGTGAAAGTGAAGTCACTCAGTAATGTCCAACTCCTAGCAACCCCATGGACTGCAGCCTATCAGGCTCCTCCGTCCATGGGATTTTCCAGGCAAGAGTACTGGAGTGGGGTGTCACTGCCTTCTCCGATAGCTTCGGCTAGACGGACTTTTATCGGCAAAGTGATGTCTCTGCTTTTGAATAGGCTGGCTAGGTTTGTCATAGCTTTTCTTCCAAGGAGCAAGTATCTTTTTAATTTAATGGCTACAGTCACCATCCGCAGTGATTTTGGAGACCAAGAAAGCAAAGTCTGTGAGGTAGATCAGGAAAAATGGGAAGTTTCCCTGTTAAATGTATAGCAGTTTCTTCTTATGGACTTCAGACCCATACAGTCTCTTCTGGTTAAATCACTTTTTTTTCATGGTGATTCAGCATGGTCATGGTCATTCATTCCAAAGATAAACTCTTTACTATGTTAGCCAGCCTTCAAGATGGTCCCCAAGGACCCTCACTTCCTGGTGTTCACACCCTGGTGTAGCCTCCTTCCACACTGCACCAGCGTGGTTCTCTGTAACCAGTAGGAATATGGTGGAAGTCCTGGTGTGACTTCTGAGGCAAAGTCACTTAAAACACGGCCCCTTCCACCTTGCTGTTTTGGATCTCTCTCTCTCTGGAGGGCAGCCGGCTGCCATATCATGAAGATGCCCAAGCGGCCCAGGAAACCGTGGTTTCCTGTCAACAACCAACATGAACTTTCCAGACAGGTGAGTGAGCCATCGTGCAAAGAGTCCTCCAACCCCAGTCAAGTCCCCAGATAACAGTCACTCATCTTGGTCTTGACTGCAGCTGTGTGAGGGACCCAAAGGCTGAACTATCCAGCTAAACCATACTCCAGTTCCTGACTCAAAATAGAAACTGTGAGGTCATAAAATTTTATAGTTTTTAAGCCTTGAAATAATAAAGATTGATTGTTTTTTAAGCTTCTAAATTTTGGAGTCATTTGTTACACAAGAATAGGTAGCTAATATATCATCTGGGCTTTTCCTGCTTCTCCTCTTTTTTCCCTGGTGTCTGGTGTAATGTGATCTTGGGGGTCAAGGAGAGAGTCCTGTGTGGCAGCCTTGGCATCCTCCAGGTCTCTTTGATGATCCAGGTAGGGAGGGGTACTCATCCGATCTAGTCTCTGCTGATGAAGACTTCTATAAGTGATGTTTGTGGTCTCTTCTCTTGGCTCAGGCAGGTCAGTTGTTCTCTATAATTTGTTCAGCTTATTTAGCTCCTGCCAGCATGGCACACCCTTCCCTGGGGTCAGCTTATCCTTCCTGGTCAATTTCTGCCCCAGACATTCTGCCCTGTAGCACTAGGGACTACTGGTCACCTTGCTGTGCTGACAGCAGCCTTCCTGACAGCTTGTCAGGCAGCTCCTGTGGCCACCTTTCTTGTTCTGGATCCTTCCATGATACAGGGGCACCGAGAAAGGCTCAGGAGCACGGCCTCAGGCTTCCGCCCTAATAGCACCACACCGTCTTTGTCCCTGTTGTGGAGCAGACTCTTGTTTCACCAGGCTCATTCCGAAGGAGAGGCCCCCGTGGAGTTCCGAAGACGGAGCGGGAGCTGGGCCCTCCGGTTCAGGTTCCCCACAGGCTCCGACTAGCCGGTGGGGTAAGACTTGTCTCCCTGGTCGTTCGCTCCGGGACCTCTACCTCTGCTCTCCCCATGCTCCACCGGGTGGTCAGACAGGCCTTCCACTGCTGTCCAGAACTTTTCTGCCACACCTGCCTCCTTCCCTGGGGCAGTACAGCCCCTCACCTGGATGTCACAGGCAGGAATAGCATCTCCTTCCCATGGAAGAAACCTGGTATGCCTGCCCAACTGTGCTCCAGGTTTGGAAGCTGTGGAGCAGGGAAGAACTAGGCTACTCAAGATGAAAATGTGTGGATTTCAGTTCAGTTAGTTCAGTCGCTCAGTCGTGTCCGACTCTTTGTGACCCCATGGGCTGCAGCACACACATGGACAGGCCTCCCTGTCCATCACCAACTCCCAGAGTTCACCCAAACTCATATCCTTGAGTCGGTGATGCCATCCAGCTGTCTCATCCTCTGTCATCCCCTTCTCCTCCTGCCCCCAATCCCTCCCAGCATCAGAGTCTTTTCCAATGAGTCAACTCTTCACATGAGGTGGCCAAAGTATTGGAGTTTCAGCTTCAGCATGAGTCCTTCCAGTGAACACCCAGGACTGGTCTCCTTTAGGATGGACTGGTTGAATCTCCTTGCAGCCCAAGGGACTCTCAAGAGTTTTCTCCAACACCGCAGTTCAAAAGCATCAATTCTTTGGCACTCAGCTTTAATATGCTCAAATTATTGTCCTCGTTTTCCATTAATTTTGATTCAGTTGTAAAATATAAACCCTTCTCACCTCAATAAACTAATTCCACAAGCTTCCCAGATGACGCTAGTGGTAAAGAACCTACCTGCCAATGCAAGAGACATAAGAGACCTGGGTTCGATCCCTGGATGAGGAAGATCCCCAAGAGAAGGGAATCGCAACCCACCCCAGTATTTTTGCCTGGAAAATCCCATGGAGAGAGGAGCTTGACAGGCTACAGTCCGTAGAGTTGCAAAGAGTTGGACACAACTGAAGTGACTTAGCATGCATGCAAATTCCACACACACACGCACACATAGACACACACACATGCGCACACGCTAATGCTCACATGGAGCCAGTTTAAACTGGAATGATACTAACACATTTCCTTTGACAAGTTTGTCCAAAAGAAGAAAATCACCTCTAAACAGAACCTGAACTTGACTGTCATTCATTCAGTTCCAAACCTTGTGTCTAAATCAGACTGGTGTGGGGACAAATAGAGTCAGGCTGCCATGGCTTATGGCGGAGGTGGACACCCCTGCTATTTTGTCTCACCCAGTGTGTTGCAAAGTGTTAACTGCAACCACCTTTTTTTTTTTTAATTTCACTGGTTTATGTATGTAGCATTGTTATTATTATTTTTTCATGGCACACACCTCAGGAAATGCTTCCCTAGAGTCCTCTGCTTGGGCTTCCCTGGTAGTCCAGTGGTTAAGAGTCCCCCTGCTAATGCAGGAGACACGGGTTCCATCTCTGGCCCAGAAAGATCCTACATGCCACAGGGCCACTAAGCCCAAGCACCACAGCTACTGAAGTCTGTGTGCCCTAGAGCCTGTGCTCTGCAGCAAGAGAAGCCACCACGAGGAGAAGCCCGAGCACCACAGCTGGAGAGTAGGCCCTGCTCAGGGCAACTAGAGAAAGCCCTCTCACAGCAAGGGTTTTGAGAGAAAGACCCAGCGTAGTCCCCCCGCACCCCCCTCCCAATAGAGTCCCCTGCTCACAGGACTCACAAGAGAAAAAGCAACTCTGAGTGGATTTTTTGGATCCCTAGGTTCCGTCTTTTGAATGACACCATATCTGCTCTGAATTGGTTTTCCACATGTTATTCTACATCAGTGGCTGCAAATCAGTAACCTACAGGAGAAAGCCAGCCCTGAGATGTGTCTTGATTAGCGTGGGCACACTTGTTTCAGTTCCCGTGCATTTGAGAGCATCTAGATTGTGCCAGAAGTCTCCAGTCATTTCTGTTAAGAGGCTTACAGATACTGTCAATACTATTACTATATTATGGGGACTGTGAGGAAGTCTGTGCTAAGTGATGGAAAGGAGGAAGTGGCCGTTTTCCCTGGAAGGATCAAGAAAGAATTCATTAGGAGAGGATACTTGAATTGAACGTGGAAAGATAAGGCAGGGTTTGCCTGGAAGCAACAGTCTGAAGGACATTGCATGAGAGAGCAGTGTTGTGGAAGGCAAATTTCAAAAAGATTCTAAAGAAAGGGGGAACGTTATATCTTAAAAAGTGGACATGGGGGCGGGGTTATGGATCGCTAATAGCGCCAAATATTTCAGAAAGAGAAAGTAAAATGTGCGCTGGAAAAATTCTGTTGGTGTTGTAATATAAAGTTCATCACTGACAACCTTTCTCTGAGCAAAGCAGGTTCCGTGGAGGCTGGGGATGGGCCAGAACAGTAGGATGTGGTGGTCAAAGATGGGAAGATGAAACACAGATAATTTTCTTATCACAGAAGTGAGGGATGGTTAAGTTGGTCTGAGGGTTGTGTCTGCTGAGCAGGACTCATGTAAGGGTAGGGGGTGAAGGACGGACGTCAAAGGACGTGAGAGACACCTGGAGCTGTAGACTCTAGATCCTACACTGGGCAGGAAAGTGAGTGAAGCTATGAAGGGAACATTATGGCCTCAGGGAAAGCCTATTTTGAGGTCCATATGTGGAAGTTTGTCCATGGTCAGACACACTTAAATCAAACTTGGAGGACCCTTAAAGTTCATTCACACCTATTGGGGTTCATTAGAACCAATCTGAGCAAAACAGAAGGAAAAATTCCATTTCCCAAGCAGGATGTGGTTCTCTGATTTTTTGAGTGATCAAAATGCAATCTCTTTAAGGCATGAACATCTTCCTATTTCTATTATGGGAAGCCTTTGAAAGATATCCCTGGGAGAGTGACGTTGCTGCTGCTGCTGCTGCTGCTGCTAAGTCGCTTCACTCATGTCCGACTCTGTGCGACCCCATAGACGGCAGCCCACCAGGCTCCCCCGTCCCTGGGATTCTCCAGGCAAGAACACTGGAGTGGGTTGCCATTTCCGTCTCCAGCGTGTGAAAGTGAAAAGTGAAATTGAAGTCGCTCAGTCGTGTCCGACTCTTAGCAACCCCATGGACTGCAGCCTACCAGGCTCCTCCGTCCATGGGATTTTCCAGGCAAGAGTACTGGAGTGGGGTGCCATCGCCTTCTCTGGGGAGAGTGATGTTGGAACATCCTAATTCATAAACTAACATCACCTGTAAGCTCAGCATGAGCTGAAACTTGGGGTCCAGTTTCCTCTGGTTTCACTCACGCCTGTGTGGGGCTGTGGTCCCACCAGCAGCACCTGGGATTTTTCAGGTACATTGTGCCCCCGATACCTCCAGGCTCCCTGGCTACACCTGCCTGTCCCTCACAGCCTCTGCTATGGACCTGGGGACAGTTGTCCCAGATTCCTTGCCTGGGTAATGTCCCCCAGATTCCTCACGGCTGTAAAGTCACGTGTGGCCAAGGTAAGGTTCTGCCCGCCACGCTGTCATGGGGGCTCTGAAGTCGAGTCCCTCAGGGAGACGTCCCCCTGCCTCCAGACCCCTCTCTTCAGGAGTTCAGATAAGTCTGGTGTCAGACTCAGTCTGCTCCTCCCGTATTTCCCCCTCTTTCCACAGATTGTTGTTATTTAGTTGCTCAGTCGCATCTGACTGTGACCCCAAGGACTGTGGCCCACCAGACTCCTCTGTCCATGGGATTTCCCAGGCAAGAATGCTGGAGCAGTTGCTACTTCCTTCTCAGGGGATCTCCCTGACTCAGGGATCAAACCCATGTCTCCTGCAATGGCACTCCGATTCTTTGCCACTGAGCCACCAGGGAAGCCCCCTTTCCACAGATGCCCATGTACAAAGCCTCCTCCTCATGGCTTTCCCTACCCTCAGGACACTCTAACAAACAGACACCACAGTCTCACAGCATTCCAGGCTTATCCAGAAACCTCTGCTAAATTCCTAGAGAAAGTACTTTGGCTGAGCCTGTAGGGCCTTTGAGGTTGGCCATGCCCTGCTCTAGCAGCAAATCCCCTTTATGGGAAATTCCAGCAGGTGTGGGTATTTTTCCTTTTCACATCTCAGGATTTTAATTTGGTTATCCTCAAATGTTCTGGTCGTCTTTGATAAAATCAATCAGAAAAAGGAACTGGGGACAGGGAAGGGCATAGACAGGTAAGTAATAAGCAGGGGTGAGAGAGGATTTTGTCACCTGTATTTTGTATTCATCTGCTGAAGTCACCAAAACAAAATACCACAGATGTGGGGGCTTACGCTACAGAAATTTATTTCCTCACAGTTCTGGGGGCCAAAAGTCTGGGGTCAGGGCTGATTTCTGCTGAGGCCTTTCTCCATGACTTGTAGGTGACTGTCTTTTCCCTGCATCTTTGCATGGTCTTCCCTCTCTGTGTCTGTATTCTAATCTATTCCTATAAGGATACCAGTCAAGTAGGATTAAGGCCCACCCATATGGCCTCATTTTACCTTAAGACTCTATTTCCAAATATAATTACACGCTGAAGTACTGGGCATAGGACTTGAACATATTTGAAGGGGTCACAATTTAGCCCATAATATTGGCACTGGGGAAAACCACGGAAGGCGAGGGTGGTGAAGCAGGGCCTTCACGTGAGACCCCGAGGTCTACTGGGCAGAAGGACCCTCCATGGGTCGGTGGCTGGCAGAGCGTGGTGAAATGTCTGCATTCCTCCTCCGTGGCCAAGTGCCAGTTCATCATGGGCAGAAGAAAAGGTTTATAACTCCAGGTTCAAAGGAGGGGTTTGGAAAACTCTCTGTGGAATCACGAGCATTTATTAATTAAAGGCTTCCCAAAGATCTCTCCACCTTGATCAAACAGATGACTCTCTTTGGGACCACAGTGAGCCCTGAGGGACAGGAACTGTCTGGTGAACATCACAACCTTTAGGCTTAAGATCCAAAAGACAAAGTATTTGGCCAGATACAGAACAAAAGCCCCTTTCATGGTGATAGCATCATTGGAACTCAGTGACATAAAGATTTTGAAGGGTTTGGAGTGAGTGAGGAAGTGTGAATGAGAATTTGAAAATGGTGCTTGGACTGTATTCTCATTTAAGGACTGAAAATACCAAATATAACTTTATGATTTATTGTGCTATCTTTATCACTTTATTTTACTTAAAAAGTTGTGTAAGGTTTTAATAAGTTCACTTGAAATCTTGGTGCCCAAACTCTAAACACTCTTTTCTTTATGAAGACCTTAGTTCCAAAATGGCCCATACTTGTATGTAATCATAGCTGGGAAAGGGCTCTGTGGCACATTTTGAGATCTAAACCCAAGACACAGTCTTAGGGATGAGGGAGTCACAGGCCTGAGATATATGGTCTCTTTCCTGGTTTATGGCTCAGCCCTTCAGACACATATATTTCATTTTAATTTTAAGATCAATGTAAAAATGTCTTTCATGCACATTGAGTACTTTGAAGGGGTAGACTACATTATTACTATTAGTAGTAGTGAAACATTAGTAATAAATGCACTTATCACCGCCTGATGCACCAATCCAGTGTTCACTCATCACTCATTCACTCAATACGTTTTTATTAAGTACCTTCTATGTACTAAGTCTTGTATCCTCAGCTCTGACCACAAGGGACAGGCCCCTCCCCTCAGGGATTTAAAGAATGTTAAGTGCCAGGGTGACATAATAGGGAGGGCCTGGGGGGAGGTGACCGGGAGAGCAGGGTGAGAGTCGATGGAGAGAAAGCAGAGCCAGAATGTCTCTGGGGAAGCCCCAGAGTGATTTAATGCATCAGAGTGAGAGGTCCCAGTTCACATTCTAAAGCGGTCATCTGGACAGCTGTGCTCACAGGTCAGTGCTGAGCAGAGAGAGCACTGAGAGAGGAGGCTGTAGCCATGCAGGTGAGAGGTGATGACATTGGAAATGGAGCGGTGGTGGTGGTAGGGGTGGTGGGGGTGGGTTTGAGGAGGGGACGTCTGAGAGAGGAGACTGGGAGTGGTGCCAACATGAGACCACTGCTCGTCAGGAAGGACTCCCCTAAAGGCAGTGGGCTTACCCTTAATGGGTAAAGTTCAGTTCAGGCATTGAGGACCTCCTCACAGTCAGGGCTTATGTTCTGAAAAGGATTCTAGAGGGAAAACGGGCACATCTTCCCATGAGGACACCAGAAAGGGCGCTGTAAGTCAGGCTCCAAAATCACTGCAGATGGTGACTGCAGCCATGAAATTAAGACGCTTACTCCTTGGAAGGAAAGTTATGAGCAACCTAGATAGCATATTCAAAAGCAGAGACATTACTTTGTCAAAAAGGTCCATCTAGTCAAGGCTATGGTTTTTCCAGTGGTCACATATGGATGTGAGAGCTGGACTGTGAAGAAAGCTGAGCACCGAAGAATTGATGCTTTTGAACTGTGGTGTTGGAGAAGACTTTTGAGAGTCTCTTGGACTGCAAGGAGATCCAACCAGTCCATTCTGAAGGAGATCAGCCCTGGGATTTCTTTGGAGGGAATGATGCTGAAGCTGAAACTCCAGTACTTTGGCCACCTCATGCGAAGAGTTGACTCATTGGAAAAGACCCTGATGCTGGGAGGGATTGGGGGCAGGAGGAGAAGGGGACGACAGAGGATGAGATGGCTGGATGGCATCACTGACTTGATGGACATGAGTGTGAGTGAACTCCGGGAGTTGGTGATGGATAGGGAGGCCTGGCGTGCTGCAATTTATGGGGTTGCAAAGAGTAGGACACAACTGAGCAACTGAGCTGAACTGAACTGAGGTGGACTGAGGGCCACCCTGTGTGGGTGCAGGAGTTGAAATGGAAAGCCTGAAGTTGTCCCTGGCATTGATCCCAACCTGAGGGTGTTTCACATGTACACTAGCCGAGTTTCCTTCTCCTCCCAATGCCTTGATGGAAGCCATTAGCCATTGGCTGCTGCTGCTGTAAGTTGCTTCAGTCGTGTCCGACTCTGTGCGATCCCATAGACGGCAGCCCACCAGGCTCCCCCGTCCCTGGGATTCTCCAGGCAAGAACACTGGAGTGGGTTGCCATTTCCTTCTCCACATTAGCCATTGGAGGCCACTTGTATTTACATTTATACAGTTAAATGTAAAATTCAGTTCTTTAGTCGCGCGAGGCATGTCTCACACCCTTGGTTGCCACATGTAGGTAATGGCTCCCTCATTGGTTAGTGTGGCTGCAGAACATTTCCATCATCGTAGAAAGTTCTGTTGGGCCATCTAGCTGTAGAAGGCCCACTGTCGTGGATGAAATTCCTCTGGGAAAAATCTCATTTCTCTGTGTGCTCAGTTCGTATAAAATGAGGCAATCAATACCAGGATATTTTGCTCCATCGTGTTTTTTTTTTTTTTTTTAGTTACTCATGAAATGAAAATGAAACTGTTAATGCCAGCTCCATCTTGCTAGATCTCTGTTGCTTATTCTTTCATTTTGGGGGCTGATATGGTCTGAATGTTTGTGTCCTTCCCAAATTCATATGTTGGAATCCTAACCCCTAAGGTGATGGTGGGAAGAAGTAGGGGCTTAAGAAGGTGATTAGGTCATGATGGTGGAGCCCTCTTGAGTGGGATTAGTGGCTTTATGAAAGAGACTCCAGAGAGCAGCCTCACTACTTCCACTGTACAAGGACACAGCAAAAAACGGCCATCTATGAACCAGGAAGTAGGTGCTCCCCAGGCACCAAGTCTGCCAGTGCCTGATTTTGAACTTCCCACCCTCCAGAACTGTGAGAAATGAATGTCTATTGTTTATAAGCCACCTAATCTGTGGTATTCCTGTTACTGCAGCCTGAATGGACTTGGGGTGTCCTGCCTGCTCTCTTAGATCCACCTTTGACCTTCCCTAGTGCTTGGCTTGCCCTCATCTGGGGTCATCCTCATGGGATGTGGACCCCGGTCCTCTCTACCTTATGTCTCGCAGCCACAGTGAACCCTATTCACTCCCAGGCCAAGTACCAACCTTTGACCCACCTGGGGCTTGGCCATGGGCCCTTCTGGCTAAGTTCAGCAGGCATATCTTCCAGAAGAGGCTGTGATCCAGGAAGCAGAGAGCCAGGACTGAGAGTCAGAATCACATGCTCTGTGCTCAGTCTCCAGAGAGACTAGCTGGGTTTCTTAAAGGTGCGTGTTGATGCTCTCTTTGCAGGCACTGACCCATCAAAGACAATGGCCAAGGAACAAGTGTCATTCTCTGGGCAGTGAAGGAGTTAGGGGCCTCAGAAGAGAAACAATAAATTAAAGACAAAGTGCAAGAATGTCGTGCTTTCCCTGTACTTCAGAGAGCAGGTTTCATATATATTTCAACACCCGGCATGCTCAAGAATGGAACAGACATGCACGTGCCTGCAAAACCAAAACACAGCTGGTAGGTCTAATTTTAGGTCCCTGAGCCTTGGCAGTGTCCCTCTCTCCAGTGAGCACTGTCTGATCTCCCAGCATCTATGCCGAGAGCTAGACTCAGCTGAGCTCCATGACAGTCCTGTGTGCAAGCAGAAAGGTGGGTGCTTCCCCAGGTTTCCCAGGAGGGGATGAGAGGACTTGCCTGCTGCTCAGGGGCGACCCATTAGGACCAGAGGATGGGGAGGTCCTGCTCGTTGGTTCCCTCCTGGGCCTCAACTTGTTTGGGGAACCTTGAACAGAAGCACTTTGAAAGGGGTCTTGGGAAGAAAAATACAATCATACAGGGTCATCTGGTGGCCTGAGTAGGGGCATTTAGGAATTGAATATCTACCTGGAATAATGGTTCCATGGAACATTATTCTGCATCTTTCCAAGAATGATCACAGAAATGAGGGTCCTGGCTGACAGAAGCTTCTAGAAACCATGCTGCTTGGGTCTGAATCTGGTTCTAGCCTCCTTGGTGGCTCTGACGGTAAAGAATCTGCCTGCACTGCAGGAGACCCATGTTCGATACCTGGGTCAGTAAGATCCAGTATTCTTGCCTAGAGAATTGCATGGACAGAGGGAGCCTGGCAGGCTAGAGCCCATGGGGTCACAAAGAGTCAGACATCGCCTAGTGACTGACTCATACTCTGCCATTTACTTGTTAGGTGACTTTGGCTGAGGGGTGAGGGAGAGGATGCATGTAAAGTTGGAATGGCGCCCGCACACAGCACGCACTTTGTAGTTGTTAGCTATTATAATTGGCTGATTATTTTGGTCTGGGGTAGTTAGAATTAATAATATAACAAGCCAGCAGAAGGTAAAATGCGTCTGCCTGGACTCAAAGCCGAGTTCTACCACTAACCAGCTCTGTGAACTTGGGCAAGTTAGTTAAGTTCTTTGTGTCTCAGCATTTTCATGGATAAAATGAAGTTAATAATATGGACATATTAATAGCATCTTTTCCGGATGATAGTTGTGAGGATTAAAGGAGCTCTTACATGGGAAACACTCAGAAGAATACCTGGTGTTACAGAATAAGAACTTGAGAGGAGCCAGCTGCTATTATTATCATGATTATTGTTATTGCTATTATCACTGTATGATTATTGTTCGGCTTCTCACCTTTCAAAGGCAAGGAATGCAGGAAAGTTCACTGAAGGCTGAGATGAGACCAGACCTCATTTACTGTAGCTTTGAAGGATCAAAGTAGGATCTTAAGGCACCATTTCAGTTAACCAGCAAATATCTTTAGAACATGTACAATGTGTCCAGAACTGGCCATTATTGTAAACATCCGATGGCATCATGCTGGCGAATTCCTTGGTCATGACGGCTCAGACATTGCTGCCAACACAGAGGTCAGTCTGGGCCTGTCTGGTCCGGTAAGCCAGGCGTTCCCAAGGCTGCAAGTATCGTGGCGTCTCTAAAACATTGCCAAGTCTCAAGGCCAGGAGGAAGACCTTGAGCCTGTCTAAAGACTGAGGAGTGAGAGTCACTCAGTCGTGTCTGACTCTTTGTAACCCCATGGACTATATGTTCCATGGAATTCTCAAGGCCAGAATACTGGAATGGGTAGCCTTTCCCTTCTCCAGGGGATCTTCCCAATACAGGGATCGAACCCAGGTCTCCCGCATTGTAGGTGGATTTTTTACCAGCTGAGCCACAAAGCTGAGGAGGCAGTTCATCAGTCAGGACATCTTTTGTAAGTCAGCCATCTTCACTTTGGCTCCGTGAAGAAGTGAAAGCCAAAACTGTGTGTGTGGACTCTCTGAGGGGTCCTTGTCTGCCTCTGGCTGCTCTGTCCCAAGAGCATACCTTCCTTCTTCTCCTTTCTCTGGGGTCCGTGCTCCCTGTGGGGAGGACCTCCAACCTGGCTCCATCACCTGGACAGATGACCAAGGGGAGGAGGGTGGGAAGGGTGCCTTGCCAGGGAAACAGTAGGAACGAATAGGGATGCTGAGACTTCCAGTGGAGACAGGATCCTGGAGAAATCTGTCCTCTATTCTCTTTTTGTCACCCTGGTGTCAGAATTCCATCTCCCTCCCCAGTGAAGCCAGCCTCACTTTCTAGGACCCACGTGTCTTCACCTTTCCAAGATCTGTGAGCCTCACTCAAATGAACCAACACTGAACAGCCAGGAAGTGGTCGCCAGGCTTGGAGACCTGTTAGAGTCCCAAGGCCATCCTCCGCAGGAGTTAGGGAAAGCCAGGGCATGGGTTTAAGTTTTCCCTTTCTGACTCAGAGTGGGAAAGGAAGGCCACATCTCAGGCTCAGGAATGACCCCAAAATAGCATCCCTCTCACTCTTTTTCTCCATTAGTTGCTTTCAATTTAAGTCAGTTAGACAGAAGATGAGATCACAAAACCTACAGCTGAACATGCCTGGGTTTCTTATTTATCTGTTTATTTATTTGCCTTTTTTTATTTTTCCCCCTCTTTCTCTCTCCAGTACCTTGTTCTTGAAACTTGTCTGGTTCAACATCTCACCGGCTTGGTTAAGTATCTTGTAAGGAAATCATTTATAGTAAAGCTGGTGTGCTTGGGTTTATCATTTCTAAGTGTGGGTCAGGGTTTAGTTCGCTGTGTTAAACTCTCCATGCTGCATGTGATTTGTCAAGCTTTGTCAGGAACAAAAAGTTCCGGGATGTGCAAAGCAGGACTGCTTGGTTTCCATGGAGATACTGCTAGTTAGGCTATGGAAATCCTGAAAAGGCCAGAGGATGACTGACAATACAAGGATTTAGCGGCTGATCTGAAGAGCCAGACTGAATTAATGAGATTTTTCACAGAGCGTTATTAACAAGGCTAGCGCCGGATGGCTCTTAGGCCCTCGTTTTCTCAGCTGCAGTCTTGGAAAACAGACATGGAAGATTTAATTGCTGTTTTTTAAACCCTTTAAGATTATTTTAACCTATAACATTTTAAGGTGGTAATAAAAAATGGGGTTCTTCTTTGCTAACCCCCCCATCACTCAGTTACTGTTATTTCTATGTTTTTGGTGGCAGTTACCCTTTATCTGCATGGAGATGGGAAATTCAATAGTACTTATTATATTGAGCAGTTAATTCCCACATACTGTGAACACATTACTGTTCAAAGTAGGTTATCTGGAGTTCCACTTAGAGCCAAGGGAGAGATACCATGTCACTGGCTTTATACCTCCTAGGGCTGTATTAATTATTTATTATAGGCTGTTGATGTCAACTGTTAACTCTGGCAGGTCATCATTTGTACACATATCTATCCAGTGCTCTAGGTTTTCGGAGTTTGGGTGAGATCTCTGAAAACAAGCAAGTTGTGTGCTTTTCCAGTTAATTCCACGTGCTGCTGCTGGAGCAGTTAACGCCAAAAGGAAAGCCACTCAGAAAGGACACGTCTCACCATCAGCAGGTAGCAGTTTCCTCCGAAGTTTGGGAACCGTGCTGTCAAAAGGCCTTCTCCCATTTTCTTTGCAAAGATGATACCAGAACTCCTAATTCCAGCTGCTCTATTTATTTGTTTTTTTCTCCCTCAGCAGTCAGGAACCAGGCTCTGATCACAGAAGTTTTGGGTGTGATTAGCCTGACCTCCTTCTCATTCCCAGTGTGGTCCCTGCACAAACCATCCATAAAATGTCAGCATCTTCCCCTCCTGAAGTCGACCGGTATGGGGCAGGGACAGCGGCCGGCCAGCGCTGCTCTTCCTCCCTGGTTTGCAGAAGGGCACATGGCCATATGGTTCTGGGAGATGTAAAACCATAATGTTACTGCTGAGTGATCCACAACAAAAGCACATGCAGCCGCGTTCCCCGGATTCCTGTACAGTAGGCTAATCCACTTAATCTCACTGTTAGCTTCCCCGGGCGGGAATTTCACAGTCTCTTTTGATTTAGTGGTTTGTAAAATCTCTGATTAAGTGCCTGTGCCCTCCCGTTATTATCTGTCTATTCCCTACATGAGTTGGGAGGAAGAAACCAGGGAAGTTGAAATAGGGGTCAACATGCCCTCATCCTTCCCTATTGGGTTTTTCTTTATTGTTGTTATTTTTAAAATTTAAGTGGTTTTGTGTGTGGGGAGGGGGGTTACTGCTAGTGACAGCATTTAATTTTTTAAGTTTTTACATGTGCCCCTTTACCTTGACATCTGCACAGGGTCCTCCCAGCTGAACTGACCTTAAATTGATCTCTGTTGAGGACTTGTATGTTACCAGGTCTACTCGTGGTCTAAGAGTCCACTGCTCTGTGTGTCTTTAAAAGTGGTAAGGAGCAAGGCTGATGGGATCAGACAGATTTGACTTTGAGACTTGGTTGTGTCATTTGCTAGCTGTGGGGTTGTGGGCAAGTCACCTAACCTCTCTGGTCTCAATTTCCTCATCTGACAGTGAAGATTAAACACCATAGCATGTGTAAAGTACCTAGGTGCTGACACATAGTTCTCAATAAATTATGACAATAGTAGCTATCATTCATTCGACGGAATGTAGTTTTGCACAACAATGCTTTGTTTTGGGACATCCTGTTAAGCCCTTAGCTGTGTGTTCTTCTGGCACCTCCTCTTAGATTAAGCTTGTAGAATTTAAGAACCCAAGTTTTTCATTCACTTTGTAATTGCTAATTGCATTCAGTTTGAACTATTATCCACCTGATTCTCTGCCCCTTAAAAATGCTGATAAAAATATTTGGGGAAATTTGCCTTGGACAGTATAATTACAGAAATAATAGATATTCAGTTGAAAATCTGCCAGTTATATTGAAGTTCTTGCTTAAGTTTTAAATTAAGTTGCAAACTAGTTGAATTTGTGTCCATCCATAAGGAGAAATTCAAAGTGAAAAAAAAAATTCAGCGTTTTTGATGTTTGTTATTGTTTGGTTTGGGGTTTCATTTTTTTCCCCATGGAATTCTCTTGAAGACTGTTCAGACTAATGAAAACATTTTTTCTGCCTCCTCCTTCCTCAATACCTTTCAGAGAAGGGGAATTTGGAGTTTTTTTTTTTTTTTTTTCCATAGACACTTCTGAGTTTGAACAGTCCTATCATCTGACCCAGATAATCACGATGGTGTGATCACTGACCTAGAGCCAGACATCCTGGAATGTGAAGTCAAGTGGGCCCTAGAAAGCATCACTACGAACAAAGCTAGTGGAGGTGATGGAATTCCAGTTGAGCTATTCCAAATCCTGAAAGATGATGCTGTGAAAGTGCTGCACTCAATATGCCAGCAAATTTGGAAAACTCAGCAGTGGCCACAGGACTGGAAAAGGTCAGTTTTCATTCCAATCCCAAAGAAAGGCAATGCCAAAGAATGCTCAAACTACCACACAATTGCACTCATCTCACACGCTAGTAAAGTAATGCTCAAAATTCTCCAAGCCAGGCTTCAGCAATATATGAACCGTGAACTTCCTGATGTTCAAGCTGGTTTTAGAAAAGGCAGAGGAAACAGAGATCAAATTGCCAACAGCCGCTGGATCATCAAAAAAGCAAGAGAGTTCCAGAAAAACATCTATTTCTGCTTTACTGACTATGCCAAAGCCTTTGACTGTGTGGATCACAATAAACTGTGGAAAATTCTGAAAGAGATGGGAATACCAGACCACCTGATCTGCCTCTTGAGAAATCTGTATTCAGGTCAGGAAGCAACAGTTAGAACTGGACATGGAACAACAGACTGGTTCCAAATAGGAAAAGGAGTTCGTCAAGGCTATATATTGTCACCCTGTTTATTTAACTTATATGCAGAGTACATCATGAGAAACGCTGGACTGGAAGAAACACAAGCTGGAATCAAGATTGCCGGGAGAAATATCAATAACCTCAGATATGCAGATGACACCACCCTTATGGCAGAAAGTGAAGAGGAACTCAAAAGCCTCTTGATGAAAGTGAAAGAGGAGAGTGAAAAAGTTGGCTTAAAGCTCAACATTCAGAAAACGAAGATCATGGCATCCGGTCCCACCACTTCATGGGAAATAGATGGGGAAACAGTGGAAACAGTGTCAGACTTTATTTTTTTGGGCTCCAAAATCACTACAGATGGTGACTGCAGCCATGAAATTAAAAGACGCTTAGTCCTGGGAAGGAAAGTTATGACCAACCTAGATAGCATATTCAAAAGCAGAGACATTACTTTGCCAACAAAGGTTCATCTAGTCAAGGCTATGGTTTTTCCTGTGGCCATGTATGGATGTGAGAGTTGGACTGTGAAGAAGGCTGAGTGCCGAAGAACTGATGCTTTTGAACTGTGGTGTTGGAGAAGACTCTTGAGAGTCCCTTGGACTGCAAGGAGATCCAACCAGTCCATTCTGAAGATCAGCTCTGGGATTTCTTTGGAAGGAAAGATGCTAAAGCTGAAACTCCAGCACTTTGGCCACCTCATGAGAAAGTTGACTCATTGGAAAAGACTCTGATGCTGGGAGGGATTGGGGGCAGGAGGAGAAGGGGATGACAGAGGATGAGATGGCTGGATGGCATCACTGACTCGATGGACGTGAGTCTGAGTGAACACTGGGAGTTGGTGATGGACAGGGAGGCCTGGCGTGCTGCGATTCATGGGGTCACAAAGAGTCGGACACGACTGATCGACTGATCTGATCTGATCATCATGATAGCTGCATTCAAACTCACTTCACTTTTACAAATAAAGCCCCAACCTCTCATCAGGCCTGGTTGGCACAGACGGTAAAAACTTCAGTCTAAGATCTGGGAATGGGAAGCATAGCAGTTCGTTCTTTTTTAAAATCAAATTACATGGGGGCTCCACACTCCCACCATTAGTTGGAGGAAAGTCCAGGACTGGCTAATACTGGCCTGCGGGGCTCTGGTTCCATCACTCAGTCACTGGCTGATCTTGGCAGGTTACTAACCATTCTGTGCCTCAGTCTCCCCATTAGTAAAATGGGACTATTAGTACCTCTCTTCTTAATGGAAGGCTGTTGCAGAAGATTAAATGAATCTTACACTTACATGTACAAGTGCTTAGAGCAATGCTTCATATCAAATGTTCAGAAGGTGTCAGTTTGATCATAACGTTGATGATTATTGTTATCAATTGAGAGACTTATGTGATACCACCAATGTGGGACAGTGGCATGATCCTTAGTCTATAAAAATGACCATCCCTACCAGTTCACCCTTTGGGCTCCTTGATGTGCTCTCTAGTGTTGGCCCTCTGCCACCTGTTGGGCACCTGGGTGTGCTCTGGGCAGGTTGCAGAGTGGCCGCCGAAGCCAAACTCAGTGTTGGAGGACCCTCACCTGGAGCTGGGCTCCAAGAGCCAGTTCCCAGAAATCCACAGCCATCCCCACCAGAGGACTAGCTGCTTTCCCATAGTGGGATGGGGATGATGTCTTTTCTACAGGTCCAACTACTCAGTTTCAGAGTCTCTTTCTCTGTCTCCCTGCCCCTGTCCCCATGGACCCATGTCCTCCAATAATTTGGCCACTTAATATGAAGAGCTGACTCTTGGAAAAGACCCTGATGCTGGGAAAGATTGAAGGCAAAAGGAGAAGAGGGCGGCAGAGGATGAGATGGTTAGATAGCGTCACTGACTCAATAAACACCAATTTAAGAAACTCCAGGAGACAGTGAAGGACAGGGAAGCCTGGAGTACTGCAGTCCATGGGTCTCAGACAGTCGGACAGGACTTAGCAACTGAGCAACAACAATAACACAGCCTCCTAGACAATCCAGTTCTGTAGCTTTGGGACCGAAGTCTTAAAGCAAAATCTATGCATTCTCCCCTGGAGCAAGGAATGTTTCACCCTCAGAATGGAAAACTTGCTCAACTCACTATTCTCTCAAAGGTGTGGAATGTTCTGAGGGTGGGATTGGAGCAAAGGAAGACGACCTTTGTGATTGTGTTGAGCCTGTAGCTGAAATCAGGACACAGCTCATTTCTCATCTGGTCTTCACACTGGCTGGAAGGCAAGTTTTGGAAACCATGTGTTTGGCACACTCACCCCTTTAGAGCCTGAGCCAGCAGTGTTCTAGAAGCTGAGCTGAGGGAAGGGCGCCTCTTGGTTGAGTTGAGAGACTAAGGACTTCAGAGAGATGCCTGAGGCAGACAGACACTTAACGGAGTTGGTGGCTCAGAACTGAGTCTCCAGAACAAAGCTCATCTATTCAGTCCAGAGCTGCTGAAGAACCATAGGAAGTCAGTGGGTTCATGGGTGCTGGGGAGCCAGTGTATGGGGGATTCTAAGAGAAAGGAAGGAAGGGAGGGAGACGTATTTGGAGGTATTTCCGGTTGCTGGCAGTGGCACACTTTTGTTTTTTGCCAGTTATGTCACTTGTTCCCACGCTCTTCTAGGGTTATTGTCCTCTAATGGCCAGTGTGGCTCCTTCTTTTTATCCTATTATCTCTGGCTTGCACATCCCAATGTCTCAGGTCAGTTAGAATAGCCGGACTATCCACAAAGAAAATCATCAGGCCCCGCTTCTTCATTCAGTACCCCTGCCCCAGATCTAGATTTAGAAGAAAAGAAAACTAGCATCAATTGATCATTTTGTATACTATGGGGCACACGTAAGTGTGTTATCTAATTTAAGATCGGGTTCTGATCTCAGCTCTTCCATTTCAAGCATACTTATATATGATATCTTTTATATAAAGTCCAAAATAAGAAAAACTGATCTATGATGATTCAAGTCAGAATGGTCACCTTAGGAGGGAGGTGGTTAATAACCAGCAGTTATTAGAAGGTTCTCAGATCCTAGTAATGTTCTATATCTTTATCTAGGTAGTAAGTCCGTGGAAATGTTTACTTTCTACAAATTCATTCAATAAAAAAAAAAACAGTCCAAAAGCTAATTCTGGTATTTTGCTTATGGAAATAATTTTCGTGCTTGGCAGAATGGCTAAAAAGCTTGATATGACCCACCTATTTATTACATGTTCTTCTGCATGTAAGATGAAGCTAATCTGAGACAGTGGCTGAGAACTTTAAACCCAGTTGCTGTTTGCAGCTCGTGGAAGCTGCCCTGCTCCGCCTCCCTTGGCTGCACTCTAGGCAAGTCTTTGCTCTCATCTTGGTCCCTAGCATCCTTTTGCCTAGCCTCATTGCTCGAGGCTGTCAACCAACACTAAAGAATTATAGCATGAAGGCCAGCTTAGAAGCACCATTTCTTTGTGGTACAAATGAGCAGTGAGAAGGAGCTGTCTCCCCCGTCACAGATCTTCCTGGTTGAAGAAGAAACAGGGGTCACCGGGAGAATGTCCAGCTTTCATAGGAACCTGTTCCAGGTTATAATATCGAATCTAATCTTTGAACTTCCCTGGTGGTCCAGTGGTTAAAACTCAGCTCCCAGTGCAGAGGGCACAAGGTCAATCCCTGGTTGGAGAAGATCTCACAGGCCACGTGAGGCCATAACAGAAGTAACCTTTGGGGTGTGTGCCTATGCTCTAGGTTCTGCTGCTGCTGCTGCTGCTGCTAAAGTCATTTCAGTCATGTCTGACTCTGTGCGACCCCATAGACGACAGCCCACCAGGCTCTGCCGTCCCTGGGATTTTCCAGGCAAGAACATTGGAGTGGGTTGCCATTTCCTTCTCCAATGCCTGAAAGTGAAAAGTGATCCAATGCCTGAAAGTGAAAAGTGAAAGTGAAGTCGCTTAGTCGTGTCTGACTCCTAGACACCCCATGGACTGCAGCCCACCAGGCCCCTCCGTCCATGGGATTTTCCGAAAGAGGACTGGAGTGGGGTGCCATCGCCTTCATCTCCTTTTTGGTTTTCTTTTCATATGTGTATGTGTTCAGTTGTGTCTGACTCTTTGTGACCCCATGTCTGTAGCCTGCCAGGCTCCTCTGTCCATAGCATTTTCCACGCAAGAATACTGGAGTGGGTTGCCATTTCCTCCTCTGGGGATCTGCCCGACCCAGGGCTTGAACCCATGTCTCCTGTGTCTCCTGCATTGCAGGCAGATGCTTTACCGCTGAGCCACCAGGGAAGCCCTTGTTCTATTCTACATACTTTAAATGTATTAACTTACATGATTACTTAACGACTGTATTGAAATGCAATAACTTACCTAATTATATAACAACTGCATGAGGTAGTGTTATAGATTGAATATTTGTGTTCCCACCAAAACTCATATTTTGAAACCCTGACTCCTAATGGGATAATGTGAGGGAGTGAGGTCTTTGGAAGTAATTAAGTTATAAGGATGGAGCCCTCAGGATAGAATTAGTGCCCTTATAAGAATAGAGTTAAGAGAGCTTCTTGCTTCTTCTCTCTTTCTCTGCTCTCTACCATGAGAAGACACAGTTAGAAGGCAGCTGTATACAAACCAGCAAGAGGGTGTCCCCAGACCCCGACCATGTTGGCCCCCTGATATTAGACTTCCAGCCTCCAGAACTGTGAGAAATAGGTGTCTGTTGTTTAAGCCACCCACCCTATGGTGTTTTGTTATAAGAACCCAGACCGATAAAACAGGTAGAAACTATTCCCCATGTTGCTGGTGAGGAAATAGAGGCAGAGAGCAGTTCTGTCAAAGAACACACAGTTAGCAAGCAGGGGAGTCAGGGACTTGGCCTCTTCCTAGAGCCCTTGCTCATCACACACACGCAGTAAAAGACACAATCAACTTCCTGCTGCCGTCCATGTGTCTTCAGTTTCAGGAGACCCATAGCATGAGGCTTTCTCAACAGGGCCCCAGCTCTCTGTGAGCGGCTGGCTGTACATCAGAGGTCAGTCCCTGGGATTCAGGCCCCGGGGATGGTGAAGGGACCGTGAGGATCGTCCCTTCTTCATCTCTTGGTGATAGCGGCTGGGGAGCAGAGTGGGAGATTTTGCTCATTTCTGTTAAAAAAAAAAAAACAAAAAGCGTCACAGAGAATGTAAACCTAGGTAAATCAAGGATCTGAGCAAGGGCGACGAACACTGTTTTCAAAAAAAAAAGAAGCACGGCTTTTCTCATCGCCCAATATTCCTCCTGCTCCCACTGCATGGCTTCCTCAGAACCACCATTTTCTGAGCTCTCACCGGTAAACTTCATGAAGATTGATATCAGCGACAAATCTTGTCAACTTCCGTGCTGCGAAACTTAGTCACTGTGCAAAATGGACCAAGGAAAATAAATCACCCGAGGAATGATGAAGTGTGTAAATACTGATGTGGATGCCAGGCACCGGGAGGTTGGATGAAGCAAAAAAAGAGTTAGTGAAGGCAAGTTCCCATATCCTGATGGAAAGGAGAAAAGTCTTTTCACATTGATTTTAATTCTCTCTCATTATTTTCAGGATGGGAGTGTGTGTTGTAGGATTCCAAAAAGAACAAAAAAATCATTCTAGAAAAAGCATTTTTTAATTAGCTTAAAAAATTGCTATTACAAAAATAGTACTGTATATAGAAAAAATTTTAAATACATATATAAGAAAAATAGAATAATGAAGAATACCATCACCAAAATAATTCCATCACCGAAAATACTAGCTGTGAGTATCTTTCAGACTGTTTTCCATGCTTATGTATTCATTTCCTAATTTCTAAGGCCCAAGTTTTTCAAAATTTGGTATCTCTGAAATCAGACTGAATCTATGGCAGTGTTACCTTTTTTCCTAAAAGGCTGTTATTCAGTTAAAGTAGTTTCCTACCAATGATGACATCTTAAATCCAAAAATATATATGTGTACCACATATTTGTAGAAAATATTATATTGTACATACAATCTTTTCTTTTTTATTTTTTAACTGCTTTTTTTCTTTTTCTTTTCTTAAGGTATTATTGACATAACATTAAATTAGTTTAATGTGTACATTTAAATTAGTTTAAAATGTAATGATTTGATACTAGTATATACTGTAAAATAATCTCCACAATAAGTCCAGTTAGCATCTGTCACCACTCTTAATTACAATTTTTTTCCCTTATGATGAGAATTATCTACCCTCCTAGCTACTTTCAAATATGCAAATACAGTATTATTAACTATAGTCACTCTGCTGTACATTATATCCCCATGACATATTCCTTTTATAACTAAATTTGTACTTTTTAACCCCTCCACCCATTTCACCCGCTCTAGCATCTCCTTTTCTCCTTTTTTCTCATAGTATTGTTGTTGTTCAGTTGCTCAGTCGTGTCTGACTCTTTGCGACCCCATGGACTGCAGCACGCCAGGCTTCCCTGTCTTTATGGTATGCTGCTGCTGCTGCTAAGTCGCTTCTGGATCATTTTAACCATTTTTAAGATTACAATTCAATGATATTAAGAATATTCAGGATGTTGTGTAACTATCACCACTATTTAATTTCTGAACTTCTTCATCATCCCAAACAGAAGCTCTCTACCCATTAATCAATAACTCTTTCTCCCAACCTCCTCCTCCCAGCCCGGATAACCACGTTCTACTTTCTGCTTCTGTAAATTTGCTTATTCATCATATAAATGGAACCATAGAATACTTCTTGTCATTTGTGTCTGGCTTATTTCATCTTGCGTAGTGTTTTTGAGGTTCACCCGTGTGGTAGCACGTATCAGAATTCCATTTGTTCTATGGCTGAATAACACACCACATTGTGCTTGTCTGGCGATGGACACTTGGGTTGTCTCCACCTTTGGGCTATTGTGAATAATGTTGCTATGAACACTGGCACACAGTATCAATTTCAATCCTGTTTTCAAGTCTTTGGACTTGAATATCTAGGTGTGGAATTGCTGGATCACATGATAATTCTCTTCAGCTTTTTGAGGAACTGTCAAAGTATTTTCTACAGTGGCTGTATTATCGTGTATTCCCATTAGTGATACATTAGGGTTCTAGTTTTTCCACATTCTCATCAATAATTATTTCCTGCCATATATATATAATTTATAATAGCCATCCTAATGGGTGCAAAGTAGCTGTACACACTATTTTAAAATCTGCTTCTTCCTATTAATGATATATCCTAAATATATTTCCATGTCAGTTAATATTCTTCTATAATCCTTATCAATTACCATTTTAATGGCTGTAGTTTCTAGTTCTGTGTATGCTTAATTATATTAATATTTTTTTAAATAATCTTCTATTGTGGAATATTTAGGTTGTTCTCAGTTTTTTTCCTATTATAAATGATGATGAAATGGATACTTTATGGCTATTTTTTGCACACATTCTTAATTTATTTCATTGGTATAAATTCCTAGATATGCTATTGTTGGATCAAAAGTATGAATGTGTAAAACTTTTAATTCATAATTCTAATTTTCCTCCACTTAGTTTTAAAAAGAAAAAAATCAACAGTGTTTTAGTGATGAACCACCCACACCACCACTGCCAACTCCAAAGATTTAACTGGAAAATATTTGCAATTATAAGGAAAAAAGGAAGTGGAAATGAAGATCTGGTCAATGAAATAGAAATTGTATCAGTCAGCTCTTTTGCCAGATGGCTTGACAATTCTGGAGTGATGAAATTCTTTATAATATTCATCTTGGGTCTGAGAATAAACTTTTTTTCAAGGAAGTATGATTACTTTCTTTCTGACCTGATTTTCAGATTTCTCATCTACCAGTGTTGCCTGGATTGTAGTAAGAAAAAAAAAAAAAGAGTGAAAGTAGGCATTCCACCAAAGAGTTCCTCCAGCAGTTACTTAAACTTGAAATTCTGAGCATCTGTATGAAATTTCTATAGAAGAGGAATAAAAAGAAATTTCTGATTGGTATATCTAAATTAGTACAAATAACATGCTAAACCCACACCATAGAAATTCTCTGGAGGATTTTCTAACCTCTGAAAAATTGGATAATTTTATGGAAAGCATTACATTTCATCCCTCATTGCTCGTTAGGGTAGATGCTGCAACAGTAACCAGAGGGCAAGCAAGTGAGCAGTCATCCTGTAATTAGAATTTTCTGCCCCAGCTAAGTCACCTGTCCTAGTTTGTTTGGGCTGCTAAAACAGAGTGCCACAGACTTCTGACGGCTCTAGAAGCCAGGATGCCCAAGGCGCCGGTGGGTTTGGAATCTGGTGAAAACCTGCTTCTTTCCGTGGATGGCCATCTTATCACTGTGACCTCACGTGGTGGGAGGGACAAGGGAGCTCTCTGAGGTCTCTTTTAAAAGGGCGCTAATGGAATTAGGAGAGTTCCACCCTCCTGATCTAATCACCTCCCAGAGGCCTCATCTCCGAAGACCATGATGCTGGGGATTAGATTTCAACCTAGGAACTTTGGGGAAACAGCATGCATACGTGTGTGCTCACTCAGTTGTGTCTGACTCTTTGGACAAAAAGAGTGGACTTTATAGGCCATGGACTATAGCCTGCCAGGCTTCTCTGTCCATTGGGATTGTTCAGGCAAGAATACTGGAATGGGTTGCCATTTCCTTCTCCAGGGGATCTTCCCCGCCTAGGGGTTGAAACTTCATCTCTTTTGCCTCCTGCATTGGCAGTCAGATTCTTTACCACTGTGCTACCTGGGAAGCCCCTCAATGTATAGCGACATTAAAAAACCACAGCCCAACTGAGTGACTGAACTGAACTGAACACTGTGGTCCTTATGGCAGTAATTCTTAGACCTTAGTATCCATCACAATTACGGAGGGATGTTAAAACACAGATTGCTAGACTCCACCTCCAGAGTTTCCAATTCAGTAGATCTGAGTGGGGCCTGAGAATCTTCGTTTCTAACTGCTTCCAAAGTACTGCTGGTTAAGGACCGAACTGTGTAAAACCTGCCTTCATTGATACTGTCTTTCACTCGCCTCCCTCAGGACAGCTTTGGATGATCACTGAGATGAGTGGTTAAGAGCAAGCTAAATGCTAAACAAAACAACTGTATGGATTGTGATAATCATGACAAAGAGCTACAATTATGTTTTATTCATGGGGCAATTTTTCTCTAGGAGAATTATTGGAGTCCTCGTACTTAGAATTGGCATCAACAGACAACAGCCTTCTCACACGGAAACAAAGATGTCAATCCGGATCACACAGTAACTCTGATAATTAATTTTTTCACTGTGCTTACTTCAGTGGCTCTAGTGAATAATATATTTATGATGTGCATAAATAACACCAATGGGAAGTTTAAAATCCTTTCAAAGATGTATCTTTATAGGTTCCCAAATTAAATATATAGTCCTTGAGGCCAGAATCTTATTTCCTGTCACTCCAGGGCACTTGCTTCCATGGTAGCTCAGATGGTAAAGAGTCTGCCTACAATGCGGGAGACCCCAAGTTTGATCCTTGGGTTAGGAAGGTCCCCTGGACAGAGGAGCCTGGCAGGCTACAGTCCATGGGGTCACAAAGAGAGACACGACTGAGCAACTAACACGTCCTCTTTCACTTTCCAGGGTATTTGGCCTCTAGTCAGTATTCAGTACATGTTGTTGATCAATTCAAGGTTAACTCAACTACACAGCACATTTGAACCACCAGTATATGAGACAAAAACATATTTAGGAAGAACGGGAGGTGTGGTGTTAGACTGTGACAGGCCCTCGTGTGGGCCCTCCCATGTTGACTCTGGACTTGGCCATGTGCATTGCTTTGGCCAACGGAACAGCAACAAGTGTGATGATGCCAAGACTTGATCAGCACGTGTACACTGGGGCTTCTTCTCTGGAAAGATTCCTCTTGGATCCACCTCCCAGGCTGCTGGACACAATCACTGTGATGAGTGACCCCATGGAGAAAGAGGTCAGAAGACAGCTAGGATGTCCCCGCCCAGCTTCCAGGTGAGCACAGACTCATGAGTAACCTCAGCTACGGCACTTAGTCACTGAAGAACTTCCCACTGACTCCAATCAACTGCAGGCTCATAAGAAATGATGGGAGGCGGTGGGTACAAAGTAACAGGAAGCTGAAACAGGAGGACTGCAAAAGCAGTGTATTTTAAAATCTAAAAAATAATCCAACAGTCATGTAGATGATTTCCCTGGGTCATTTCTGCTTCTGTGATCCTTTTTCAAAGTCTGAGGAAAAAATCTGGATGTCACAAAACTTTCATTCATTTGTTTATCCACTCAACTGACTTTTGCTGACCTTCTATTACAAGCCCAGCTCTGTGTGAACAGAGGAGACAGGGAAGGAGGGAGAGACAGGGAAGTCAGTGATCCCCACCAGAGTGATAAGAGCCATGCAGGATGGTATTGGGGATGGAGGGAAAAAATGAAGCTGAGGCAGCTTCCCAAGACTGGCTCATGACTTCTATGGAACCCTGACTTGGGGTGATTGAATTCTAGGTACCTTGATGAAGCTCAGGATAAAAAATTAAAATTAAAACAAGAGCTAGAGAGGTGGACAAGATGGAGTGGCAAGCTTTTGTTATCCGTATAAAGGTTTCAAATATAGCTCTTCTCGAGATATGAGCAATCCTTCTTGGCTTCCTTAAAGCACATCCTGGACGCAAGGCCAAGAAACTGTTTCCTTCCATCACTGAGACAGAACATCTCGTGTGACAACACATGCACCCTCCCCCCAACCCACCTCCCACATGCTGAAAGTCAGAGCTCAGACTCACACTGCCCGCCCCCGCGCCGGACACTAACGACTTGGGAATCACTAGGAGCAGAGCCTGGCATGTGCGGGAGCCACCCTAAGAGAAACTGTCCCAGAAGAGAGGTGCTAACTAGGTGAAGACATATGACTCTGAGCTCCACTTCCTGATTCTAATGGAGGGAGAGTCTGGCATGGAGCCAGGAAGCAGAAAAGGCATGAAAGGAAGAACTAATTTGGAGCTGGCGCAGTGAGTGTTTTCTGGCTTATTTAAACACGTAGATATAGAATTCAAGCAGGGAGGAGGGAATCTGACTACCAGATGGAGATGCTGAGTGAGGTAGCATGTCAACAATGAAGGCAGCAATGCCCAGGCAGGAAAGGAGACATTTTTGACAGCAGGGAAGCTATAGAGGGATCGATGCTTGGTGGATTGGGTGGGTTCCACTTAACCTCAGGATTTTATTTTCACTTAAATCTCGAGGAGGCAGAGGATGAGGTTACTGGCTTGACCCCGTGTTAAAGGAAAACCACAACTCAGTCCTTTAAGGATGACTAAGGAAACAAGTCAAGTAGCTAACAAACAGGCAGATGTAAGACCTTGGAACATGAATGTACTGAGTGCCTGGTGTGAGGCAGAGGGAGTGTGCTGGAGTACAGGGAAGCACAGAGGAGCATGACAGCATCCTGGCCTCAGGGAACAGCCATTCTGGTTGCTGTTTAATGTCCCAAACACAGGGAGGTGCACAGAAGGCAGAGAAGGTCCGCAGGTAGCCGTGATGTGGCGGAAAGCTCCCAGAAAACCAGTCGTGCAACATCTCTCGGCAGTTTGCTTGCTTGGGGACCTGAAGCGAGTCTCTGAAATTCTCCTTTTCCCTTCTGTAAACTAGCGGTTCCTTCGAGGTCACACTGAAGAGTCACGAAGGCAGTGTTACAGGGTAACAGCGTGCTGGAGGGTGGAGGAAGGGCTTGGAGCCGTATTCTACCAGCTACCAACCCACATGTGGTAGCTCTCAGGGGATGTGACTTTCCCTGGATAAAAATGTGGCAGGACAGGCAAAACCACTGGGAGAACTTAGAGGCAACAGTCAGAGAGAGGGCTTCCCTGGTGGCTCAGTGGTAAAGAATCCGCCTGCCAGTGCAGGAGAGACGTGTTGGATCCCTGATCCGGGAAGATCCCACATCCATGGAGCAACTAAGCCCATGCACCACAGCTGTTGAGCCTACATTCTGGAGCCCATGAGCCACAACGACTGAGCCCACGGGCACAACTGCGGAAGCCCACACACCCTAGAGCCTGTGCTCTGAAACAAGAGAAGCCACCTCAGTGAGAAGCCTGCTCACCACAGCTAGAGACTAGCCCCTTTCTGCAACTAGAAAAAAGCCCGCATGGCAACAAAGACCCAGCACAGCCAAAACTAAATAATAAATGAATATGTGTGTATGTACTCAGTCGCATCTGACTTTTTGTGACCCTATGGACACATGGGGAAGACCCAGGGGAGCCTGGATCCCACCAGGCTGCTCTGTCCATGGGCTTCTTCAGGCAAGAATACTGGAGTAAGTTGCCATTTCCTTCTCCAGGGGATCTTCCTGACACCCGCAATCTCTTGCACCTCCTGCAATGGCAGACAGATTTTCTTTACCACCAAGCCACCTGGGAAGCCCAATAAATAAATGAAATTGTTTTTTAAAAAAGATGTTTAAAAAAAAGAGAGAGAGAGAGAGTATGCATCCACCTCCAGCCTAGTTCTATAGCGTCTGGAATTCATTGCTTCTCCCTCAATGTGATTCCATGATTCATGCTTCTCTGGATGTGATGTCACGTGCTCTCTGCTGTTCATTGCACTGCATTCCAAGGGTGGCGGAGGGAGCCTTTCCAATGTCAGAGAGCTTGGAAATGAGTCCTTGGTTTAATTTTAACTCCTTCTATAAACCGTGGCCTGATTTGAGGAAGACTCCGTCTGCGTCTGGCCAGACATCCCTGCCCCTCCATCGCTTCCTTCTCTTCACCCCTTTCTCCTGTGCTCAGGCCGACCGTCTCGCCTGTATCGCACATATGGACTTTGCAAATAAGTGTGAGGTGATTTGTGAGCTCATCTAACTTGAGAAGAAAGAAAGTGTGTCAGCAAAGCCGAACAGCCAGCCAAGTCATGAGCCCCTGCAGTTGGGGAGCTGCCTGCTCCTCTCAGGCAGTGAAATGTTATCTCGGCAGGGGGATGGAGTCCAGGCAAGGCCAACAGATCGGCCAGAGAGCCCCTTCTTTCTCTCCCAGCCCCAGATTCTGCTGTATTTTTGTTTCCTCCTTGAGCAGTAAGTCAAATTCCCTCTCTTCTTTGTATAAATTGAGTGACGTTATGGCTGAGGGAACTGCCCCCCTTCTTGTTCACGGCTTTTCCCCTTTCCCTTCACCCACCATCAAGGAGGCTGGATTTACAGATGGGCAACACCTTGCAGAGGTGGACACGACTGAGCGACTTCACTTTCGCTTTTCACTTTACTGCACTGGAGAAGGGAATGGCAGCCCACTCCAGTGTTCTTGCCTGGAGAATCCCAGGGACGGGGGAGCCTGGTGGGCTGCCGTCTATGGAGTCGCACAGTCGGACACGGCTCAGATGATAAGGAATTTGCCTGCAATGCAGGAAACCTAGGTTCGATCCTTGGGTCAGAAAGATCCCTTGGAGAAGGGAATGGCCACTCACCCCAGTGTTCTTGCCTGGAGAATTCCATGGATAGAGAAGCCTGTCGGGCTACAGTTTATGGGATTGCAGAATCAGACATGACTGAGCGACTTTCACACACACACACACACACACACACACACCTCACAGGGGAATAGAAACCACCCTTCTCATTGCTCAGATGCCGACAAAGGCACTGAACGTTCCACCGGGAGCCCCCAGATGATGGATGAATCCCAGTTAGTGAGCCACATGGTGGCCGTGGGTGGAGGATGGGGGTGAAACAGAGGGAGTGAGTGGAAGAGTCCTCTGAGGACAGATGGAGGGATGGCGACAAGCAAGGGTTAAAATGGCCGGCCACATTTTGACTGAGAAACATTAACTTAGGGCTGCTGCTGCTGCTGCTAAGTCACGTCAGTTGTGTCCGTCTGTGCGACCCCATAGACCGCAGCCCACCAGGCTCCGCCGTCCCTGGGATTCTCCAGGCAAGAACACTGGAGTGGGTTGCCATTTCCTTCTCCAATGCAGGAAAGTGAAACGTGAAAGTGAAGTCGCTCAGTCATGTCCGACTCTTCGAGACCCACCAGGCTCTTCCGTCCATGGGATTTTCCAGGCAAGAGTACTGGGGTGGGGTGCCATTGCCTTCTCCAACTTAGGGCAGGGGTCAGCAAACTTTTTCTGTAAAGGGCCAGGTAGTAAATAATTTGTTCTCTTTGTGGGCCATGCGGTCTCTGTCCCAACTACTCCGTGGTCGTAGGGCAAAACTGGCTGCAGACAATTGGTAAACGAATGGGCGTGTATCTCTGGCCCCAATAAAAGATGGTTCAGAACAAGAGGCGGCAGGCGGGATTGGCTCGTGGGCTGCAGTCCGTGTGTGCATTTAGCCAGCTATCTCGGGGAGAGGTGACCTCTGCCTCCTTCACGTGGCTCTGCTTTTTCCACCCTGCTTCTCTCTTGGTACCGACTCTGGGTGTTGGACCAGGAGACCCCCTAAATGAAAGCCACTGGGCTGGTGACTTCAGGGCTCAGGATTTTATTGATAAACCCCCCACCACAGGACAGGTAGAGAGTGTAGGCACTGAAATTCAGTCAGCGGAGGTGTTAGGAACTCCCTTAAGCAGTTTGGTATTAGGCTTCTCTGGTGGCTCAGTGGTAAAGAATCCACCTAGCAATGTAGGAGACAGAGATTGGACCCGTGGGTCAAGAACATCCCCAGGAGAAGGAAATGGCAACCCACTCCAGTATTCTTGCCTGGAAAATCCCATGGACAGAGGAGCCTGGCAGGTTACAGTCCATGGGGTCACGAAGAGTTGGACATGACTTAGCAGTTAAACAACAACATAGATATTATAGAATTCTATTTTCTGCCTCTTTTCCACTTTCCAGGTCTGAATGTTGACACTCTGACTTCAGCCTCTATATGTGTCTTATATTTCCTATTGTAGCTTCTATTCCTTATCCATTCTATGCTTTCAGGAAGGGCTCCTTAATCTAATACTCCACCCCCTGGGTTCACTCCTTAACTGCCCTCTGTCCACCACTTCCCCTTCCATTGGGCTCCTTCATCCAGCCTGAGAGTGAGCTCAGTGATACAAGCTAGACTCTGCTTGGGTTCAAATCCCAGCTCTGCCTGTAATTGTCGACCAGTTAACCAATTCGTGCCTCTATTTTCTCATCTGTAAAATGGCCTTAATAATAGTACCCAGCCCATGTTGTGAGAAGTAAATGAATAGCCTGTATAGAACATTTAGAATAACAGGATCACCAAACCTATAGTGTTCTCATGTGTAGTGCTTCGATTTCCTTATTTTTCTTCACAATTTTTTCACCATATTTTATTGATAATATAAAATGGATTCTGAGTGGTAAGAATGATAATGACTGCACAGAATCTGGAGTTATCACTGGGTGACAGAAACTTGTCTTCAACCCGTAGGTATGTGGGAGGTCTTAGGTTTTTCATGATCAGTTGAAATCCTAGCCCTTTAATACTTTGGTATCAGATGCTATTTGTTGTACAAATACCAGTTTTTTCAGCATCAGAACTCCTCAGGGGTCTAGTTGTGGTCAGATGAGCTCACGGTGCCCCTGGGAATACCAGCTTCTATTTTCTAGTGCTGTGCTTTGGGGACAGTCAAAGTCCTGCCTAGGTGAGCTTAAGGGGAGAGGTCATGAGCCCTCGGGGATAGCCCTGGTCATCCCAGGACCACCGGTCATCATTCCACCAGAAACCTCTGTGGTTTGGTTGAACTCTAAGCCCTTCCAGGGACTGCACTGGAAGGGGGCCATCTCCAAGGATTGCTCACCAGCCTGGGGGGGATGGGGGTGTTGGGGGGGCAAGCCTGAGGGCAGCTATGTAGCCTTAATTCCACTCCCCCCCACCAGGGTTTCTTCTGCTCAAATAGTAGCCCCGCCCCAACACCCCAGAGACCTTAGACAATAGGCACCAGTACCCTGCAGCCAATTTCTGTGTGGGATGGGTGGTCAGGGATTGTCCTCAGGCTCCTGGGAGGTGTGGTGGAGGCAGGGAGACCAGAGCAGAATTTTTAAAGCTTTCTTCCATCCTCTTCTCTCACTGTCCCTTCCAGCCACCTTCCTCAGCCCCACATCCCACATTCACACTGATTGAAGACAGGCCAGTGACTCAAGGTTCTGTGCGGTCATTATCATTCTCACTGCTCAGAACCCAGCTTTCCCTCTTGCTGCTGTGGTTTCTCAAGGGCTGATTTTGTTGGCAGGAGCCTGCACACTCTGCTAGTTCCCTATCTAAGGAAGAACCAGAAAACAGAATTGTAGAGTCTGAGAAAACTGAGATGCTGTCCAGCTTTCCGTCCTGGGTGTGACTCTCCCATGATGGCTCCAGTGAAGTGTCATTTGGGCTCAAACAGTGAAGGGATGGACCCGCTCATTTTCAGTGACTTGTATCTGAGACATACCATACATACGGACGAGTGCTAAGACCTAAGTGCATTGCTCGATACAAGTTACAAGTTACCATGCTCAGTTGTGTCCAACTCTTCGTGACCCCATGGACTGTATGTAGCCTGCTAGGCTCCTCTGTCCATGGAATTTTCCAGGCAAGAATACCTGGAAAATACTGTACCAAGGTGCCATTCCTTTCTCCAGGGGATCTTCCCGACTCAGGGATCGAACCTGCGTCTCCTGCATCTCCTGCATTGGTAGGCAGATTCTTTTCCATTAAGCCACCTGGGCAACCCTCACAAAAAGAATACATCCAAATAATCTGCACCCAAATTTAAAAATTCTACAAGTGGGTTGTTCATTTTCACATCACTGTTAGGAAAGTCTCCTTTATTTTAGCTAAGAGTTTCCTTCTTATAATTTCCACCGATAGTTTCAGCTCTATGGAGTTACACAAAAGTGCAATATTTTCTCACCATTAAGTATTTAAATATTTATCTTTCCATCAAGTTTCTCCCCCCGCCCGAAGTTAGACAATCTTATTTCTTTCAAGCAATTTGTCTGTAACAAGATGGTATTGCAGTGGTGACGTAAGGAGACGTACAAGGTTGAAGGACTCACTCATTTAGGCAAAGGGATGTTTGGAGGACAGATGTTTGGGGACTGGCCTAGAAGGAGGCAATAGAAGGAGAGAAACAGAACCAGCACTGTGTCTGCCAGCATAAGGAATCCAGGGCCTTTCTGCCGGGTCACACCAGGAAGTTTGGCAGCTCTGGGCTGCCAGGTGGGTGGGCATGGGGCAGAGAGCAAGCGAGGTGGACCTGCTACTGTGCAGCCTGAGGTCCTTCCAGAGGCCTGACACGGGGCAGTCATGGCCCAAGAAATCAGGGAGGTGTGATCAGAGCCAGCAGTGGGGAGATGACAGCTCAACTGAGGTGGAGCTGAGAGAGCTCTGGCTACTTCCAAGACTCCACAGCCATGCATCTGGAAGCTGAATATAGAAGCCAGTTCTCTGCAGTTCTCACTGGACAGACTGGCAGAGGGAATAAAGCATTCAGGATTGGTGGTGACACGGAGGAGATCTGTAGACCTGGGTAAGGGAAGGACTGATGCTGAAGCTCCAATACTTTCGCCATCTGATGTGAAGAGCTGACTCGTTGGAAAAGAGCTTGATGCCGGGAAAGACTGAGGGCAGGAGGAGACGGGGCAACAGAGGATGAGATGGTTGGATGGCATCATGGGCTCCATGGACAGGAGGCATGCTGCAGTCCGTGGGATCGCTGAGTTGGACATGACTTAGTGATGTAACGACAAAAAAAAAAAAAAGCATAATTCATTACAGGTGTCCAGATATAGGCTGAAGGTTTATGTGGAAAACAAGAAGTCCAACTCTGAGCCCCCTTCCACAACTGAGGCACCACAGGCGGGCCCTGGAGCCATGAGTAAGGACCGAGCGCGTGTGCAAAGGGAACCTGTGAAGCCTGGGAGCACTGGATCCATGTGCTCTTTGGGTTTCTTCCATTGTCCATAGAGGCCCCTCCTCTTTTTTGAAATTAATTAACCCATTTGGCTGTGTGGGGTCTTGGATGTGGCTCGAAGGATCTTCTTTGTCTCATGTGGGATCTCTCGTTTTGGCTCATCAGACTCAGGAATTGTGGCGTGAGGGTGCCGTGGCGCATGGGATTTTTAGTTCCCCAACCAGGAATCAAACCGGTGTCCCCTGCATTGCAAGGCCACTTCTTAAGCACTGGACCGCCAGGGAAGTCTCAGGCCCATCCTTTTAGCCTCTCTTTGTGCAGGCTTGGAAAGGAGAGTGTGGAGTTATCTCAGCTAAAGGGCCTCAGGAAAACTGGGGCCACCTTCTTTTTCTCTTCTTCCTCCTCCCTCTGTACTTTTTTTCTAACGTACTGAGTCACTTGAATAAAAAGAATGAAAAGGGTGAAAAACGAGCCCTTTAACTTGTGTGCTCCCTATTACCCGTTGTATCTATGCTTACATTTATGTAGGTGTTTGCTATGTTCCTTTTTATACCCTTCTTTAATTCAACTCTTGCTCTTTCTGTGTGCAGGAAATAATGGAAAATAAAAGTAGGTGATTAGTTTCTGCCACGTACAGAGACCGCCCCTGCATTTGCCACGACGGGCTGTGTTTATAGTTTCTCCTGTGTAGACTTTTGGTCTTCGACCTCCTGAGTTGCAGGCACTTTTGCTCAGAAGGAGTTCATCTGTTTCCTGTTGCCGTGTGCAAGTTTCGTGGCTCTTTTTCCCTAGGATTCCACGGCCGGCCATACAATACCAAAAAGCATCGGCTATGGCTTATCCTAAAAGACTGCCAGAAGGAAAAAGTGCTGGTGGAGAAAAGAGAGGTTATTTTGCCTTATTGCAATGAGGGGGAATTTCACCTTGACAGAATCTAGAAGCATCTCAGAAGGGAGAAGTCAGGGGAAGGTTACTAGGGGTAGATTACTTAGGCTTGCACTGAGTAGCTTTACGGTGGGTTTTGCAAGGCAGGGAACTAGTTGGGATTAGGCAGAATTTCAATGCACAGTAGCTATGGGTTGGTAGGCACAGATGTGAGTATCTAAAAGTGAGCTTTGATGAAGAGACTGGTAGTCTTGATAAGTTAGCCATTTTATTTGAATGTTATTTATGTATTTAAAGTTTAGTTCATGTGCAATGTTATGTTAGTTTCACATGTACAACATTGTAATTCCATATTTTTATAGATTATACTCCATTTAAAATTATTATAAAATATTACCTATATTTGCTATGTATGATCATCTCCACATAGATGCAGAAAGAGCATCTGACAAAATTCAACACCATTCCTGATGAAAACTCTCCACAAAGCTGACATAAAAGGAACTTATCTCAACCTGATAAAGGCCATTTATGACAAACCACAGGTAGCATCATATTCAATAATGGAACGGTGAAAGCTTTTTCTTTAAAATCAGTAACAAGACAAGGATGCCCACTCTACCACTTCTATTTCATATAGTATTGGAAGTTCTAGTCACAGCAACCATACAAGAAAAAGAAATAAAAGGCATCCAGCTTGGAAGGGAGAAAGTAAAACTGTTACTATTTATAGATGACATGATACTATTTATAGGAAACCCTCAAGTCTCCACCAAAAAACTACTAGAACTAATCAATGAATTCAGTAAAGGTGCTGGCTACAGAACTAATATGCTCGCTATTTTAGTAGTTACACTGTCTAATGTGCCAGGAGCAAGTATTTATTGATAATTTAGTAATTTTTGCCTGGTTCCAGCATTATTCAGCTCAAAACCAGGAAATTATGCTTTATCCCAGAACCGTTTAGCACAAGAATGGAAAAATATGTTGTTAGTTTTTTATTCTGTTGTATTTGAACATTTTGCTTATACTACAATTGAAGCATACAGAGAAAATACGGTTTCAATGTTTTGCATCTAACTATTCTGCTCTTCTGGATGAGTCAACTATTGGGGACATAACAACAAAGTCAACGGTGTAGTCATTTAAGTGTGTGTGTGTGTTAGTTGCTCAGCGTCTCACTCTTTGCAACCCCATGGACTGTAGCCTGCCAAGCCCCTCTGCTCATGGGATTTTCCAGGCAAGAATAATACTGGAGTGGGTTGCCATTTCTTTCTCCAGGGGATCTTCCCAACCCAAAGATCGAACCCACATCTCCCGCATTGGTAGGTGAATTCTTTACTTCAGAGCCACCAGGGAAACCAGTATGAATTTCAGGGAGACAAAAACATTCTGACCAAATTACCCTGCCATAGGGCCTCTAGATTAGACCAACTTGCTTCAAGATAAGCTTCTGTACTATGGAAATAAATGAAGACCAACCTGATGAGAAAAGCAAAGGCTATTTATTTTGAGCTTGGTATGGATCAAGGGAGTCAGCACCATCACTTGCATTTTGGCAGACTCAAGGGCAGGCAGAGGAGTAGGAAAGCTTGACAGTGGGAAAAAGGGAAGGCAGGAAACGTGTGCCCTGATTGGATATGTTGTGGGGAAGCTGGAGACAGGCAGGGCATCCTATGTGATTGATTGGGGGATGTGTGCATTTGATTTTTTCTGATTGGCCCTAAGATGGAGGTGGGGACAAAGGTTAGGAAAGATGTCAGTTATTAATCAAGTACTGGCCATTTGGGGCTGATTATTATAGAAGTTATTGTTCAGCTTCCTGGAGTCTCACTAGGGATAGCAATCTGGCTTCCTTCCCGCAAGACTGACTTGTATTAGGCTGCCTGCCTAGGCTGATTATCGTAGATAAGGAGTTGGCCTTCTGGGCAGATTTTAGGTCAGGCTTCTATTTTTAAACATGGCCTAACTATTTCCTTTGCCAACAAAGGCCCATCTAGTCAAAGCTATGGTTTTTCCAGTGGTCATGTATGGATGTGAGAGTTGGCCTATAAAGAAAGCTGAGTACCAAAGAATCGATGCTTTTGAACTGTGGTGTTGGAGAAGACTGTTGAGAGTTCCTTGGACTGCAACGAGATCCAACCAGTCCATCCTAAAGGAAATCAGTCCCGAATAGTCATTGGAAGGACTGATGCTGAAACTGAAACTCCAATACTTTGGCCACCTGATGCAAAGAACTGACTCATTTGAAAAGACCCTGATGCTGGGAAAGATTGAAGGCAGGAGGAGAAGGGGACGACAGAGGATGAGATGGTTGGATGGCATCAGTGATGCAATGGACATGAGTTTGAGTGAACTCCGGGAGTTGGTGATGGACAGGGAGGCCTGCCCTGCTACAGTCCATGGGGTCGCAAAGAGTTGAACATGACTGAGCAACTGACCTGAACTGAACTGTTTCCTGTTGGTTTGTTCCATCTCTCACTACCATAAACAGTCTGACCTCATCTCCCAGAAGTGCAATGTAGACCTCGGCTCGAACTCCACCCCATCCTCCTAACAATGCTGGGCTCTTCTGTGTTGTCTCAGTGCTCTGGCCCTTGGTGTCAGCATCAATTCCTTTGGGATGCTCCTAAATCAAGCCCTCCCCCAACTGCCTTTATCCACTCATCATCTCCTGGACAGGAAGGGGAGGACTCATCTGTGCTCCACTGAGGCATCTCCTCCTCCCCTGGAGCAACAAGCAGGTTGTATCTCCAGGGGAATAACTTTTCTATCTGCAGGAGAACACTGAGATTCTGGGTGCTTCTGGTTGGTGCTTAGCAGGTCAAAGGAGGAGATAAAGGAATTCCCATGGATCTGAGGGAAAAAATGGTCTTTTTGCTATTGTCTTGCTTCAAAAAACTTTTTTTTTTAGATTTTGAATATCAAAAGCCTCAATATCAGCTCTTTCTTTCTCTTTGCATACTGTATGTAACATACCCACAGACCTCTGGACAGATGACCCTGGAATCAATTAGGAAGAAGGACCTATACTTGCAAAATCAAAGGGAAAATTACATTAATACTTTTCCAAAATATGGCTCTCATTACAGAAGATACTTTTCATTGTGTTCAAATAGAATTTTTTTGTCCTGCTTTGCTTCAGCTGGCTTTCTTTGGAGGCCCAGAGGTTAATAGGGAGAGAAGTGTAGCTATTTCTTATGCCCTGTTTAGGAATGATCTCTTCCTCTTCATTTTAAGTGCTGGAGTATAAAGTCTCTTTTATCCTCTCAGTATAGGGCTCCATCTTCTCAAAAGGGTCTCCATTGGCTTTTCTATTTCTTCTCCATAATTTGAGCTCCCTGCCCCCTCTTGCTTGAATATTAATGGAAAATAGATCTGCAACCCATAACTTGTAAGGATCTTGTTCATAGGGCTCCCCACCTACTCCCCAACTTTACTGCAAGCTTTTTAAAGTTTGTGTGCACATGTGTAATAATAAGCCCTGTATCCCCTTCTTGTCTTGATCACTCTTACAGACTGTGTGTAATAATACTTTTATATCTGACTTTGCCTGTTACTTCATTCCGTCTAGTTCTAAGCCATTATTTAACATTTTCAGAGGCTCATTATGACTCATTGGGCAGCCAAAGAAACATAATGAGTCCAAGATGACTGCACATGGCGGTGCTCCACAAATAGATATTAAACAGCTCATGAAATCTATAAATGTCCTTACTATCCTGGGTGCATTATAAAGCTATGAATCAATAATTCAGGCAAGTTTTTTCATCCTGTCTTTAAAATCTGACTTTTGGGATGTTTTTCCTTCTGGAAGTGGAAGCTATGTACATACTGGGGAAAGAAAGCTGGAGGGAAAGAAGGCTAGAAAGATGATGAAGAATACAAAGAAAAAAAGGAAGAAAGCATGACTTATTTTAATAGTATAAGCCCTTTCTCTCAGCTTCATGACAGCTGTCCACATAAGGAATAAAAAAAATTGGCACAACACAAGCACTCAAAAAGTATTTGTTGAATGAGCAAAGAAATTTTATGATTGTTTTGGATTGAGTTTACATTGGTTTTGATGATTACCTTTGTTGAATTACCTTACCTGTCTCTGAAATGATCTCTCCCTCTCATCATCTCCTTAGTTGGAAGTTCCTTACCTACAAGATACTTTCCAAGACTTGGCTTTGTTTTCCTCTGGGATAACTTTCCCACTTTTGTGTCCTGCCCCTTCCTTCTCTTCATCTCGCTATTCCCTCATCGACCTCCGAGGTACACACATCTCAAAAGTGGCCTCCATGTCTATATTAGCCAGTGTCCCAGCAGGAAACGGATGGACCCTCTGATCAGTCTAGACTAAAGGAGAGTTTATCGACAAGGGACTAATTATAAACTAGTGGGTGGAGTTGAGTGCAACCATAAGAACTGGTGTAGAAATCTAGGGCCAGCGGCAGCGGAGCTGTCCCCAGGGAGAAGGTGAGCTAGTGGGTAGGTCTGTTGAGGATGAGCAGTGGCTTTCAACTGAGCCATCCTTCCAGAGAGGGAAGGGAAGCCCTAGCTTCCCTAGTGGCTCAGATGGTAAAGTGTCTGCCTACAATGCGGGAGACCCGGGTTCAATCCCTGGGTCGGGAAGATCTCCTGGAGAAGGAAATGGCAACCCACTCTGGTATTCTTGCCTGCAAAATCCCACAGATGGAGGAATCTGGTAGGCTACAGTCCATGGGGTCACAAAGAGTCAGACACAACTTCACTTTCACTTTCCAGAGAGGGAAATAAACGTCCTTGAACCCCCTCTCTCTCCCTCTGATCTCCTGAAGTGCTCTCCATTGACGGAAGCTTATGCGAGTTTTTTTTTGTTGTGGTCCCTGTAGGCCAGCCTCTCAAGGAAGAGAAAAAAGTGGTATAGAGGAAGAAAGACTTTTTTTTCTACCCTCTTAAGTTCTGACACAGTCTGAGAATGAAACCAACAAAAGACATATTAACAGGAGAAAAACAACACTTTTATTTGATGTTAATATTTTTACATGACACGGGAGCCTTCATAGAAAGGAAAATCCAAAGAAGTAGACAGGTCTGAGAGCTTATATGCCATTTCCTCAAAGAAAGATACATTGCGGAGATGTGACAAGACAGAGGAGAAAGGGTTTGGCCTAGGAGCAGTGAATTATGGGGAAGTGACTAGGAAATGTACGGGGAGCCCAATGGAAGATAAAGGTAATCCTAGTAGGTTTCTTTCAGATTCATCTCCGTATCAA
Source organism: Bos mutus (assembly GCF_027580195.1). Classification (NCBI taxonomy): domain Eukaryota; kingdom Metazoa; phylum Chordata; class Mammalia; order Artiodactyla; family Bovidae; genus Bos; species Bos mutus. The sequence goes on along the minus strand of NC_091639.1, from coordinate 10,045,873 downwards.
CTTCCCTTCTTGGGTGCAAGAATATTCACCTCTTCCTGGTGAAGGATGAGCACCTTTCTCATGGAAAATCTGGGCCCTACTTTCAGATAGAAAGAGGGGTGTGTGGGGAGCCCTTCCTGCTGCTGCTGCTTCTCAAAACCATATGCCAAAGGGACATATTTTGGGGTGGCCTACTCTGGTTCTCTTTAGTGAATCAGAAGGTACATGGTACCATTCTTCTGAGCCTCACAGACGTCCATGCACAGCTTTGGGATCCCACACCTCAACTGCTTAACCCTCTAGGGAATCCACTTGTTAGGGGGTCGGGGTTTTCATCATTTTATCCCATTCCCTATTAAGATGACTGGTGTGTAATACGGACTCATTCTCTAAAATGAAGTAACGTTTTGAGTGTATGTGGAGCCAGAATTGTTAGAAACCTAAGAGATGATTTTAACAAGTAGTCAGTTCAGAGCCAAATCCTAGTTCTCTTGATTCCCAGTCTTCCTCTCCTACTTCATTTTAACTGCCGTCTCAGGTTATCATTGGAAGGAGAATCCACACGCATTTCCCATAAAACCAAGAGTCTTATATTTTGGCAACAAGAGAGAGACAGCAAGGAGGGTTGGAACTGCCTGCCTCGAGTCCTTTGCCAAAAGCAATCTCGGAGCTCTCTGGATAAGCAACACTTTCAAACCCAGCAAAGTGGCAGGAGCTGGAGTCACGAAACAAAGTGCAGGGCTCAGGAATAACACGAACTACCTCTGGTGGTGGGTGGTGAGGGTGGCTTCCCTTTTAGCATCCTATTAGCCCATGATCTTTAGTTCCCAAAGTCTTTCTCGGTTCCAAACCCACAGGCGGGGATGGTGGGTGGGAGGAGGCTGGGTAAGATGTTCCCGAGTTGGGAGGCAGAGCTGCTGGTGCCTCCTCACTGAATGATTCAGCGAGGCACTGCTGCCCTATTGCTGTGTTCTTCCTGGGAAAAGCCACCCTTGCTGTGGAAGCGATTGCCTGCTAGAAGCACTCATCATACCACGTTGGAATTGTCTGTTTATTCATCTGCCCTCGGGGAACTGTGTGCTTTTGGGGGGCAGGGGTCACGTCTTTGTCTAGTCAAGCAGCTAATGTGTAGTCGGCACCCCACCCACCCCCCCACCCCCAAAGAACAAAGAAAGTTTGTTGGATTTGAGGATATGGATTCAGTGATGGGCTAGCTCCTAAGACCTGGCGTTCTTAGCGCTCACCTGACCCCCTAATCTGTCAAGAGAAGTGGTTCTATCAGTGTCAGCTGTCTGACACGATGACCCAGGAAGGTCACGTGCCTGAAACTCCATGTGACGTGAACTATAAAGGTCAACTGTAGCTGAACTGCCCAAAAGCCATCAGCTGATGGGATGACTTTGGACAAGTTAAACCACCTACGTGAACTTCGCTATTAAAATAAGAAGGTTGGAAACTGTGACTTATTAGGTCCTTTTCTTCTTTGGAATTCTTTAAAATTTCCCTGTTGTCAAACATCTGAACGTTCTTCTCTGACAAGACAGCAGCCAGTCCGTGAAGCTCCCCCTGAAAAGGATAAAGGGGGAATTGGCGGATTTGTGATCGTAACCAGTTCTGCTACTGCCAAAAGCAAAAGAGCGCTGGATTTTTTAGTTTCTCAGAAGACATACAATGTTTGAAAATCATCTTCCTTCTTGCATTTTCCAAAAAGTAAAAGTAGAAGAGCCATCGAATTCTGCATAGCTTGTCTACTTATAGACAGAATTTTTAATGCATGTTTTTTCTTTCCTAGAGGGGTAAGGGAGAATTCCCATAGCTGGAGGCGTGTGTCAGCCAGGGGACTCTGGGAGAAGGCGAGTGTGACTGTGGGGCTACGCTTAATTCATTAAAATGTGTGGTTTATGAAAATTGTTTTGCCAAAAATGAGCTTTGTGGGAAGAAGAAAGCAGCGGGGAGGACTGGGGTGAGGGGGAGGGAGGAATAAGAAGTGCCAAGAGAAAAGGGACTCTTATTTGTTGCTAAATGTTGAATCCCACATAAGAATGTGTCATGAGCCAATTCCAGGAAATTAAAATGCAAATTGGGGGAGTGTAAATCTATTAGGCTCAGATATTATGTGTTGACATTATCATTGTCCTATTTTTATACTAACAGTGAATATTCTCCAATGACTTAAGAAAGTTTGAGGAAAGTTCTTTTGAGTTCACCTCCCTTCTCATTTTTTATCTTCTATCAAATCAAATGGCAGTAATATAATGACTTTGTTCTTTTTTTCCCCTTTCTGTGGATACTGTGAGTTATTTCAGAAGCCAACTGCATTGGTGAGGGTAACACTAGCTGCTGTAACAAATAAACCCAACCTTCAGTGATTTACAGCAGGAGTCTATGTCTCATTCACAGAAGAGTCCAATGCAGATGTGCCAGGCGGGCACCAACTTCCTCAATGAGGTAAGTCAAGGATGGAGAGGCTGACATCTCATAGCTTTGCTGTCTCATAGGAATTAGATGTGCTTAGTATCCAGCCAGGGAAAGAAAAATTGAGGGTGGAGAAAGCTCTGTCTTCTTAATTGCTGTGGCTCAGAGTGACAAATCCTGATTCTACACATATTCCCTTGGCCCAACCCAGAGGGTGCTAGAAATAGTCGCTGATCGGATAGTATTTGTCCATCAGGAGCATTTTACTAGGGAAGGAGGAGCTTGAATTTTGACAGTCATTGGTGTTCTGCCCATTTATCTTCATTGCTCTCAGACTCTAAGAAAAATGGCAACACTTCCTTGTCCCTTGAGCGTGACTTTTTCTCTAAAGACCTTCAAAGCAGAGTCCTAATTCATCTTTTCCGTGAGATGGATGATTTGGAGGTGAATTCCCACGGGAGCACTACCAGCTTCACTCTGCATCTGCCTCCAGGCTTTCCCCTCATCCTGCTCCATCTCTTTTGGAATTCCACTTCCACCCAGGTACCAGGGCCCACCCGCAGTGGTTTCTCCTCACATTCTTTTTGCTTTTGCTTGTTTTCCTCTCCAGAGGTCTCCTCTCTCAGAGATATTTCTTTGAAAATCTTTGTCTTGATCAAAAGCATTTCAAGAATTGACAAACCAGTGGGGAGATAACTTCCCTTTAAGGAATCTCTTGATGGTCAGAGGCCCCAAGTCATACCCAGGCATGTCTGACTGTGCCTATACTCAGCAGTCACCAATGGGGTCCCCTTCCTCACTTATAAGTCAGGAAAGAACTATTCATAATAGTCTCAAACTGTAACCAATCAAACTGTAGCAATCAGAATCCAACAACACATTAAAAAGATCATACACCATGACCAAGTGGGCTTTATCCCAGGGATGCAAGGATTCTTCAATATCCGCAAATCAATCAATGTAATACACCACATTAACAAATTGAAAAATAAAAACCATATGATTATCTCAATAGATGCAGAGAAAGCCTTTGACAAAATTCAACACCCATTTATGATAAAAACTCTCCAGAAAGCAGGAATAGAAGGAACATACCTCAACATAATAAAAGCTATATATGACAAACCCACAGCAAACATTAAAAAAAAAAAAAACTGTAACCAACCCAAATGTCCATTAAATGGACAACAGAATGAATAAATATATTGTAAAATGGAATATTATACAGCAATGAAAATAAATGAACTCCTATTATATGTATACATGAAAAGCTTTCAAATATAATGCCAAGTAGCCAGACCAGAAAGAATATGTAAAGTACAGTTCTACTCAGTTGTGGCCTCAACGCAAATAAAACTGACCTGTGGTGTTACAACTCAGGAGTGGGCACCTTCGGAGGGAAGTAGTAATAATTGATGGAAATTTGCCAGGGCTTTCTTAGATGCTGATAATGTTCTGGTTGTTGAACAGATATGTTCATTTTGTGAAAGTTCATTGAGGTACAAACTTAGTGATCTATGTGCTTTTCTGTATGTATGCAATACTTCATTAGGAAAGTCTTAAAAGTCTATTGAAATTAAAGAAAAAAACTATTTTTCTTCCAACTAGCTGTTTCAATCCCAAAAGTAGGGCAAGACATACCAGCTGTACAGATTCTTAGGTGAGATTGCAAAACAGCTGTACATAGAAACAGCACTTGGAAATGTCCACACGAAGGCCCAGATGGCTTCAATGTGTTAAACTTTAAAGGTCATCAGGATGGGGGTAAGAGATAGGCAGTTTGGGATGGACGTGTACACACTGCTATATTTAAAATGGATAACAAACAAGGACCTACTGTACAGCACAGGGAACTCTGCTCAATGTTACGTGGCAGCCTGGATGGAGAGGAGTTTAGGGGAGAATGGATACATGTATATGTTTGGCAGAGTCCCTTTGCTGTTCACCTGAAATTATCATAACACTGTTAATCAGATATACCCCAATAGAAAATAAAAAGTTAAAAAATACGTCATCTGAGCTAGTGACCATTGTACAGAAGGAATAGTTTCTAGATACAACCAGAGAGGTTCATCTCAGAATTATCAGGTCGAGAGGACAGCACGAGGTCAAGTCAGAAGAACTATAATGCAATTCTGGTCTCTAGCAACAGTCCCACTTTGGTCTCCCTTTTCTCCTGCCAGTCTCCACGGTTACATCTCATGGGATGTGGTTTTACTCACGGGACACATGGCTGTCTATACCCAGTGGCTCAGACTTAAGTTCCCCTAGAGCTGGGCTGGGTTGATTGGATATTTTTGAAGCTCTATTGTTTTTAATATGCAGTAGCTGAGAACTCTATTCCTGAGCCCTGGAACTATCATCTTCATTACGTAAAGGGAATTTGGCCTCTCCAATCAGAGCAGAATGATTATTCAACTGCTTCATATTTTTCTCATCTAATCCTTGAAATCTTGAGAGGTCTCTAATTGAGACTTCCTAAATTCATTTCCTCTAAGTACTCCGCTGCAGCTAGAACCGTTACTGGGGCTCAGAATTTTCTCTGATGGAGATACAACTGCTCCTCTGTCGGAGTCTGGGGAGAACCTAACCTCAGTGCCCTGTTTTTCTAACCTTTGGTGGTTGAGAGAAGGCTGACAGGACGGCAAGGAGGGAAGGATCCACACATGTCACCTCGAGTGGAATTTAGAAAAAGCACAGACTTTGGAGTCAGACAGATCTAGGCTCAAATACAAGTGTCCAACAATCGCCAGATGCGCAAATGACTGCATCTTGCTTAGATTCAGTTTTTTCAATTATAAAATAAATTGTGTTTATTTGATAGAGACGTTGTATGTGAAACACAAAACAAGCTATGGAATGTTCCTAGTGCGATGACTGACCCAAAGCAATAAATAAGAAGAAGAATACTTAAATAGCATTTACCATGTACCAGGCATTGTTGTATGGGCAGTGTATATGTCAACTCATTTAATTGTCACAACAATCCTGTGAGATAAGTCCTGTTGACATGATCAATTTATAAATGAGGTGTAACTTGCCCAAAATGTCAGAGCAAGGCCACTGACCCAGGCAGCCTGGACCCAGGGCCCACATCTGTTCTTTTCCACTACACCAAACTGGTTTTCTGTCCCTAACGTGGAGAAATACATTATGGATTGTTCACTTAAAGAAACTCTTCTTTTCTCACCTTTCTCACAAATCTTAATGGCGTAGCTAATTTGTACAGTTTATGATAGAGAGATATTAAGGAGATCCCTATATGGTTTTCCCCTGGATCTTGCTTGAACCTCTTCAGTGAAAAGTTTTAGAGACTAGGACAGCTTTGGGGAGCTCGGCTATCCTCCACGAGCCCGTGCTATGGCATGCCGAGTGCTGTGCTGGGTGATGAGGAAAGAGCCTCCTCCCTCCTCACCCTTCCACCTCCTTCCTGTGGAAGCGCTGAGGAGCAAAGACCAGAGAACAGGCCCTCGGGCTATGGATGGGCCGCTGCTCCTGCAGCTGGGCCTCCTCGGTCGGCTTCAGGGAGGCTCATGTGACGCCCTGAGCGAACCAGCCCAGGGAGCCCCTCCAGCCTGGCCGTGCTCTGCTGGTTTGCTCCCGAAACAGCAAGCACACTGTTTCTCCTGGACGCACTTGCCAGCCGCAGCTCATGACCTTCCAGAAATTGCTTTGCTTTTATATAGCAGGCTTTAATTTTAACTCCCTTACCCGCCCGCCCCCCCCGCCCCGCTTTTTTTCCATCAAAAATTAATTAAAACACCATGGCAAGCACAGAATTCCCTCGCTCTGGCAAGAAAGGAAAGAGAAAGGAAAAGAAAGGAAAAAAAACATTTCATTGTTTGCCACACCTGGGTTGGCAAAGTCCTCAAGAGTTTTGCTGGAGTTGGCATTCAAGACAATCGCTTCTCCAACCCAAACAGTCCTGCTGAGGGTGGCCATGCCTCCTGGGCCTCCCTCAGATCTGCGGGTTGGGGGGGAAAGCCAGGCCCTGAAGGACATTCTTGGCCCAACCTGAATAAATGAGTGCCTACACAAAGTGCATTTTCTTGCTGCCCTCCACCCCACCAGCTTCTGTCTTCTCCCTCAGGCCACCTCTCTCCTTCCCAGGGGGCTTCTCCTTCCCTTAACACACCTAGGAATCATCCTCTCTACCCAGGTCCCAGCCCACCATGACCAGGCTGTCAGGCCTTGACAGGTGAACCTCAGCCCAAGATCTGGGGGGATGGGGAGGGCGTGCCTGACTCCCCTCTTCCTGGCTCTCCCTCCCCGCTCCCCATCCCCACACCCAAGCCCTGATATGGGTGGTGAGCGCCGAGACAGAATCACTCACAGGAGTTTGGAGTGTTTGCCTGTAGTTCTTCTGGCCCAAGCTGGTATTTTCGCGATGCTTCCGAAGTCGAGTTAAGACCAACAGTGATCACAGCAAGCCCAGTGGTACATTCATGTTGAAACCGACATTGGTGTTTCTCCTAAACTTGATGCTCTTGGAGTTTATATAAAAAGGAGGAAGGACAAGCTGGAGGAACTGGCATTCTCCCAGTTTGCTCCATTTTCTTCCCTGGTTGTGTAATGTTCATGGCTGCCTGCTCCACGGAGAAGCAGGAGTTAATGCCAAGGCTCAAAGGGCCCGGTGAGCGGTGGGCGGGGGGTGGGAGGGAGAGGGGCGGGGGGGGGTGGTGGGCGGAGCTGACGGCTCCCAACAGGGGAGCACGTGGGGCTTCTGTCCAGCTTTCTTGAACTACAGGACTGATTTTCTGCTGGAGTCCCCAAGAATCAATGAACCTATAGTCCTCCTTCCAGAAATTATCAGGCTCTGGGGAGATGATAAGAAAGGAACTGAAACTATTTTTGAAAAGTTTTCCAAAGTCAGTGAAGGCCACACAAGGCCCCCATTGCCTTTCATTTCTGCCGGGTCAAGGAAGGGAGAAACACGAGGTGACTGTGTGGTTGGAAGCTTTGGCCGAGGCCTATGTTACTCAGAGTTAAGACTTAGGAAGTAGAATGTCCCCGGGGGCCCTGGTGCTGACTTTGAGTCGAGATCTTACATGTGGAACAGGAAAACAGTTGCCCGTTATGCTTGCGCAACAGCAGCGTGAGAGAGTCTTTCACTCGAAGAATCTTTATGGGCTGATCTGAGAAGCCTGAACTTTAAGGAGATGACAAACGATGTGAGCTGAGGGGAAACTGGGTTGGTTCTGGGTGTCAACTACAAATTGGCACTTGCCGTGAGCACTTGCCATGTACCTCTCCAGGGATTAAGTCACAAGCTTCTGCTGCAACTGCTGACCTTCAATGGGAGGAGTTCGGGGTGGAGATCAGCAGTGAGGCGCTCTGTGCTGAGGGGGCAGAAACCTGGTAGGACAGGTCTTCAGATAGATATTTTCAGGAGCCAATTTCATGAACCCAATTCTTATATCTCCTCATATCTAGAAAAATGCCAAAATCCTTCAGGGCAATGACTGTTCCTTGTGACTAGCAAAGACTCCACAAAACTAGTAGAAACCTTCTGGAAAAATATGTGCTAGATTGCCCGTATTGCCCCTTCATCCAAATCACATGTATATTAACCTTGCCGCAACCTGCCTCTTCGGAGCAGTTTCTCAGAGCTATCTGAGGTACTGTCTCCTGGGCTGCAACTCGCATTTTGCCCCAAATAAAACTCAACTTGCAGCTCTCACTTTGTGCAGAATTTTAAGTCAGCCTGGGTCATGGAGCAAGCATTGCCCTGCATGCCTTGTGTTGTTCTTACTTAGGTTAGATTCACCGCAAGCATACACTGAGTGACTCATTTAAGGAACGTCCCCAGGAGAATCCGGTAGAAGGTTTGGGGAGTCAGGCCCAGAGAAGAAGGATACTAAGTAAGGGTGTAGCTTGGTGCAAAGCCCCAGAGAGGGAAGCGATGAGGGGCTGACCCTCTCTCCAGCCCCATGGCCCCTACCATGGTCCTGATTAGGACCCAGAGAAGCCGGAGTGTTTATATCCTACTTCCGCCTGTCATCTGCTGGTTAAGGGCTGTCACCCCTTTGTTGTCCAGTCGCTCAGTCGTGTCCGACTCTCTGCGACCCCATGGACTGCAGCACGCCAGGCTTCCCTGTCATCCCTGGAAGGATGCAAATTCTCGTTACTTTTCTCAAGCAGGCAAAGTAGTTCCAGATCCCGGAGGGTAACCTGCTGCCAAAGCGACAAAGGTCCTGCTCGGCACACCTGGAGCTGGAGCAGGAAAACGAGAAGGGAACCCTTGGGGGTGTGGCCGAGCACTGCCTGCGTCGGCTGTATCGTGTCTGGACCAGAGAGCGCTGGGCTGGCAGGTCATCACAGAGCAGGTCCAAGAGAACCCGGCAGGAGCAATCCACGGGGGCGCAGGGACAGGAGGCCCCACGTGGTCACTGGTGATTCGTGAGTGCCCCCAACCCTGCCACCAATCCCAGAGTTATTGTCAGCCTGTGGTCCCCGGGGGGTGTGCCAGTCATCTCAGCTTGTTCTGGTCCCCATGCCCCTGCTTGACTGCATGGAGGTGGGGGTCGTTGTGGGATGGTGGTGCATGAGCTGGGAAGCCACATACGTCGCCGTCATTAGCAACAGAGCCAGCTTTGCACAGAGACTTCTGAAGGCACATCCCTTGTCCCTAAACCTCAAGGAGGAGCCTGAAACACAGCCCTTGGCTTCTCAACTGTGGCCTGCCTCGAGGCGGCCTGCCAGCCTGCAGAGAAACAGAAATTAGCTGCAAAGGCAGCTCTGGGATCCGTTTTACCTGATACTGAAGTCTTTGGGAGACCGGTAGGGAGTCAGGGACGTGAGGCTACCACCCAGGGGCAGAAACAGCCAAACTCCTGGCTTTGTGCGAGTGCAAATCCCGCTGGTTAAGCCACACTGTCGCAGGCTTCCAGATCCTTGTCAGGCCTCTGCCTCAGACTAAAAATAATCTCTCGGATATAAACAAACGTAAATATATTTTTAACCCGCCTCAGAAAACCACCTTCCTGTTGGGTTTCAGGGCGTGTTCTCCACGTCAACCGGCAGATCACAAAAGCAACTGCAGCTCCTTGGAACTTTCCACCACAGATGGGCGATGGTGACCCCAGGTGACATCTGACTGCGATGACAAAGTGACTTGGGTTGAGAGATTAGAATCTCTAACTGCTTTGCGGTTTCAGAAGGCAAAAGGAGACAGACCTAAAAGAGGGGTGAGAGCTTAAAAATTCAGGGTGAATCGCTTCAGGACGATAGACTTGTCTGGTGGGTCATTCGTGTGGCTTCCTGAGGAAAAGCTTTTCAAGCCCCAGTTTGATACCGTTGAAATGGGCTGTGGAAACACAGGAAGCCCATCCCTCAACCGAGCAGCTCACTGGCAACTGCTTCCAGATGGAGTGGCGGTTCACCCCGTGAGGGCAGACAGACAGCGAAGGGAAAGCGGCCAGCTGACACCGATGTGGAAGACTGTGGCATTATAAAAACTGTATTCTGTCTTAAAGGCGTGCACAGGGCAGATGAGCCCTGAGTCACAGCTTATACCTGATGGGATAACACTGTGTTCCTGCCAAAACACTCATTCTCTCACTCCCTAATCGGACGCCGGGCACCCCTTCCTTCTCCTTGGCACTTCCCGCCATTCCGACGAGGAACTTCATTGCGGGGACACTGTGTGCTTTTCAGCGTGTCCCACATGGCCAGAAGGCAAGGCTAGGAATCGTTGGAAATATTTGTAGATAAAGAGGCCGAGATAGAAGGAGCCATGACATGTGCCCAAGGTCAGTGCTGGGTAAGCGGCAGAGGCATTTGCTGGGCACCAAAGGTAGGCCCTGTTCTGGTGATGACCTCAGGCTTCCTGTTCTTCCCATGAAATGGTGGAGGCTCGTCCAATGGAACGAGCACGAAGCCCGCTCAGGAGGGCAGAGCCCAAACTCCCAACCCCACCGCCTCCAACCTCTGCCGTTGGAACCGTTTGGGAGCCTCCTTCACCTTGGCCTTCTGCCTCCAACAGTGTCATTTCTCAGGGTGGAAAGAGGAATCCCTCCACTGTGCCAACATCACCACCCCCCACCCCGTACCCCCCGCATCTGCCTTCTTCTCACCCCGAAGAGGGAGCACAGAGGGGCAAGAGCGAGCCTGCCCAGAGACGGAGTTTTGAGACGTGAGGTAATGCTGGTTCCCCATCCATGGCAGGAACCAGAGGGAGCCTGGCAGGGGCCCTGAGGGAGCAGAGCGCCAGCCTGGAGATTTTCTTTATGTTTGGCCTGGAGGTGTTCCAACCTGAAACTCAAACGAAAGCTTTACAAATGTTCTGTTACCGAAGTGTGCGCGTGTGTACGTCTGGGGGGAAAGGATACGCGTAGAAGGATTTGAGGGGCGGGGAGGCCACTGCGAAGCAGCTGGACTCAACACCTATCCTTACCCGCAGCGTCTCCTGATGACCCCCGCTAGAAGGACAAAGCCTCACTACCCCAGCTCTTGGATTTTGTGCCTCAGTCACACACCAGTCCAGGGATGTGACTGGCACGCTTCGGTCCCAGCCATCCGCTTGTCACTAATGTGGTTGCTCACCTTCCTTCAATCTCCTTCCTTCTCTGACCCTCAGCCTGCTCGGTCATCAACTAGAGGCCCGAGGCAGACAGCAGGCATCTTTCCATTCACAGAGTGGTATTCAGACGCAATCAATGGCACATGTGATTTTTAAGCATCGGTCTCCCGTGCTTCTAAGACGGATTTGAAAAATGGGAAATGTTAAGGGGCTCAATGCATTCCTTTTTCTGTCTTTTTCAAAAGACCTTTGCTACTTCAGACACTGCCTCTGCGATGAGTACGTGTGTGTGAGAGAATATGTTTGCAAAACACACGAAACATTTGCGTATAATAGCATTTTCACAGCAGTGAGTATAAACAGGGCCAAACTTATCTTCTGCAAGTGATTAGGAGTGGCTTTTCGTGGGTGTCTCTGAAATGACAGATTGTGCAACTTTTAGAAAAAAAAAAAGTTTATAGGAAAAAACCCTACACAGGCAATAATATTTTGACCTTGAGGGGGAAAAATATGCTCATTTGTTTATAGAAAATAAACTCCCCTCCGAAGTTTACGTTCAGAAGACCCTTGGTTGGCTGCTTATAAATAAATTGAGAACAGAACTGTTGATTACTCAGTTTAATGTTCTTTTACTAAAGTGAAAATATTGTGCATAATTAGATTAAGAAGAGATTTCAGAAGAAAGGGTGACGATCTGAGTAATCGCGGAGTCAATACAGGCACATTTTGATTTTATTAGCCAGCTATTAGAGCCGTCTTTGGCATTTATATGTGGTGCGCAGGGCAGGCATGGAGCCGTGGAGAGTCATTTGTGTCCGCTGTCTGGACTAATTGAGCGACAATAATAAAACGCTGTTTTTAGATAAACAATGGGTGGCACAGCTCCATCAGTCCCCGCAGGGAGCGTGTTTATGTCTTTCAAAGAGCCACGGGCGGAGCTCGCCGGCCACAGTCATTTCACAGAGCAAAGTCAAGTCCTTTAAATCAACTAAATTGAACGCAGTTTTGAAATGGAAATCAGGGGTCCCAGTTTGGAGCTGCCTCGCTGTCAGTGGGAAGCTAGAGGCACTGATTGCCCTTTGGTCCTCTCCCAAGTCTTCTTCAAAGGAAGGAGGCCCCAAATGACATTAGCAACACAGGGGAATCAAAGGTCACGTATGATGTGTAATGTGTGGGTGCCGAGCAGCCTGACATGGAAATATCATCATAAATCCAGCTGCCCACTTCCATGCCGCCCTCCTTTGCAGAAAGTAGACAGGCCCATGACAGACGAACAGTCTGAGAGCTCCAAGAATTAAGTGGGTGAGTGCTGCCCCACCCAGGGCGCAGGCATTTCTCCTTGGGACCACGAGCTCTACCTCCATTCTCTGACCCCTTCAAAAAGTGTTCCTTCCTTCCTTCTCCCTCCACGCTCTTTAGACTGAAGAGTGTCTAGACATGAACCTCTGCTCTGTGTGGAGATTAAGATCTCTAGTTACAGACTAGGAACAGAAAAGCACTTGCAGACTGGTCTCCTGAAAAAGTCACTTTATCTTAACGCAGGCTCACACAACCGCCAGGCTTTTGTAGGCGCCAAGGGGTGGCTGGGAGGGTTTTAACACCTTTCTCTTTTCAGCCATCAGCCTTCTCCAAGCCAATTCAAACAACCACACCTTTGAGGGAAAAGCAGTGTGCTTGCGTGGCAAATACAGCTTCAAGATAGGTTTCCTGCACCCCACCAACTAAATTGCATGCATCTCTTTCCACTCTTACAAAATGTCATTGCCACCGCTGTGTTTTAAAAAGTTGGGTAGAGTCCACTGACATCTTCATTCAATAGCTCTTCCTTAAGCACCTACAGGACACCAGGTCCTGTGCTGGTTGCTAAAGAGACAGCCTCTCATAAGACCAACCCATGGAAGCTGAGGTCTTGTGGGGATACAGGGAGATAAGAACAATATGATAAAATACTGCCCTGGGGAGGCACTCGAGAGGCCATGAGTGGCTTCCTCTGTGTCTTAGCTCCTGCTGCTGTGATAAAACATCAAGGACTGGGCTTCTCCGGTGGCTCAGTGGTAAAGAATCCGCCTGCCAATGCAGGAGACATGAGTTTGATCCCTGATCCAGGAAGATCCCCCATGCCATAGAGCTGTGTACCACAACTCCTGAGCCTGTGCTCTAGAGCCTGGGATCCTCAACAACTGAACCCATGTGCCCCAACTACTGAAGCCCACGCGCCCTAGAGCCTGTGCTCTGCAACAAAAGAAGCTATCATAACGAGAAGCCTGTGCACGGCAACTAGAGTAGCCCCTCCTCACCGCAACTAGAGAAAAGTCCACACAGCAATGAAGACCCAGCACAGCCAAAAATAAATACATAACAATTATTAAGAAAAAAAAAAAGCAAAGCCTGAGTGGTTTAAACAACAGACATTGATTTCTCAGAGTTCTAGAGTATGTAAGTTCAAAAGAAAGTGGGGTGGGGCAGATTCAGTTCTCAGAGATATCCCGCTCTTACTCTTTTTGTAAAGGGCACTAATCCCATCATGGAGGCTCCACCCTCATGACCTCACCTGCCAAAGATCCACCTCCAAATACCCTCACACTGGGGGTTAGGGCTGCAGCATATGAATACAGGGGCTGGAGGGGGGTGACAGACATTCAGCCCATTATTCTCTGCCAGCATACCAGCTGCAGACCAGCTGTTCTCCCTTAGGTCTTCTCACTGTGCCACAACCTGACTTCCCTCCTCCACACTATCATTTCTGTCCATTTCTCTGATCCAAGCTACTGGGACAGATGAAAACTACTCTTCACACACTCAGCTGATCCCACTGGGTCCTGCCCATTGGTATGTCCCCAAGGTCTAACAGCCTGAAAGTCTCCTCCACTTTTCTAAGTATCTCTTCCTGAATTTCCTCCATCCTGGACATATTATAGTACTTTTTTCAAAAAATATCTGTGATGGCTAATTTTATGTGTCAACTTGTCTGGGTTATGATGCCCACATGTTTGGTAAAACTCCAGTCTAGATGTTGCTGGGAAAGCAGTTTTTTTAAAAGATGTGATTAATGTTTACATTAGTAGACTTTGAGTGAAGCAGATTACCCTTCCTAATGTGGGTGGGCTCAAAGGACAAAGCACTGAGCAGAAGAGGGTGATTCTCAGGCCTGAAAATCTAATGGAATTTACTCTGCTGGGTTTCAAACTGTGTCAGGATCCATGCCCCTTTTTCCTTCTGATTTCTCCCTTTTGGAATGGAAAGGTCTGTGCTTTGACTGTCCCACTGTTGTGTTTTGGAAGCAGGTAGGTTTCACAGGTTCCCAGGTGGAAAGGAATTTTGCCCTGGGTAAATCTTACTCTCTCACCCATACCTTATTTAGATGAGATTTAGGACTTAGAGTTGATGTTGGAATAATTGAAGACTCTCAGGGCTGTTGGGATGAGATGAATGCGATCTGCATGTGAGAAAGACAAAAATTTTAGGGGGCCAGAGGATAGGTCATTATGGGTTAAAATGTGTCCCCCAGAATTCACATGTCAAAGCCCTACTCTCAGAACATGACCATATGTGGAAATAGGATCATTGCAGACACAGTTAGAAAAGATGAAGTCATGCTGCAGTAGAGGGTTCCCCTAATCCAATATAACTTGTGTCCTTGTAAAAAGGGGTGATTTGAACATAAACACACATGCACACTAGAGAACATCATGTGAAGATTGGGGACTTCCCTGCTGGTCTACTGGCTAAGACTCCACACTTCCAATATAGGGGCCTGGGTTCAACCCCTGGTCAGGGAACTCAAATCCCACATTCTGCATGGTGTGGCCAAAAAATTAAAAACAAACAAACAAACAGCAAAAACAACACGGAAAGTCTAAGAAACTGTCATAGCCAAGAGGCACCTAGGGAGTCATGACAACTGAATACCATGTATCCTGGATGGGATACTGGAAAAAATAAAGGACTGTGGGGGAAAACTGAGGAAATTGGAAAGAAGTATGAATTAAAAGAGAAAAAAAAAAAGATTGGAACTATGCTGTCACAATCCAAGAAACTACTAGAAGCTAAGAGAGAGGCAGGGACAGCTTTTTCCCTCGGGCCTTCAGAGGGAGCTTGGCCCCAGCAGCACTTCCATGTCAGAATTCTAACTTCCAGAACCATGAATTCAACAAGTTTCTGTTGTTTAAGTCACCTGTTTGCAGTCCTTTTTACAACAACCCTACCAAACATCTTCAGCACTCTTTAAAAATTAAGCCAAAACATTATTAAATGGGGTAGGCACATTAACATCTGAAATGTAGGAATCCCATTCCTACTGAAACACCCATTCATGTAAAAAAATGAAAGGAGAGGACACAGCCTCAAAAATTACGTCTTTACTGAAAATGCTGAGAACACGAGATCTTGGCTACTCAAAAGCCAATGTGCTTCTTGACTAGCTCTGACCATACTAAGTCGCTTCAGTCATGTCTGACTCTTTGTGACCCCATGGACTGTAGCCCGCCAGGGTCCTCTGTCCATGGGAATCTCCAGGCAAGAATACTGGAGTAGGTTGCCACTTCCTTCTCCAGGGAATCTTCCTGGAGAAGGAAGATTGTCCAGGAAGAGAATCTCCAGGGATCGAACACTCATCTCTTAGGTCTCCTGCAATAGAGGCAGATTCTTTACCACTAGCACCACCTTGCCTTGGAAGCCAGCTCTGACCAGAAAGATCCACTTTCTTTCTTTCTTCAAATGAATGCCTCTGGTGGATTAGGAATATGGGATAAAGTAAGAAACAGCTGGGGAAGACTCTTGAGATTTGCCTGGACTGCAAGGATCAAACCAGTCAATCCTAAAGGAAATCAACCCTGAATATTCATTATTGGAAGGACTGATGCGGAAGCTGAAACTCCAATACTTTGGCCACCTCATGAGAAAAAGTGAAAGAGTCACTGGAAAAGACTCTGATGCTGGGAAGGACTGAGGGCAGGAGGAAAAGGGGGAGACAGAGGATAAGATGGTTGGATGGCATCACCAACTCAATGGACATGAGTTTCAGCAAACTCTGGGAGATAATGAAGAACAGGGAAGCCTGGTGTGCTGCCATGGGATCACAAAGAGTTGGACATGACTGAGCGACAGAACAACAAGAAACAGCAGTTAAGACGTTGAGGACCTGGGTTCAAATTCTGACCAGGTTTCTAACCAGCTCTGTGATCCTAGATAAATGACTCATTCAGCGCTTTGAGCATCATCTTTCTCATTTATAAATGAAGGCAAAAATGCCTAACTGAGAGACAGAGCTTCCTTTAAGTCATTTATTTTTCTGGCCTCTGACTTCTGAGAGGGAGGAAGCATTTTAACATAAAATATTGAAGTCCTGTAGTGAGAAGCCATCGTTACCAGCATGAGGAAGGTCTGCCCTGTGCATGATCCACAGGAAGAAGGTGAAAACCTCAAGATGGCAGGGGCCCCCTGCTGGTCCTCAGGTTGGGGCCAGGAATGCCTGTCAGCTCCCCAGAGAGCATCCTTATTTTGTGGAGTCTGGACCTTATCAATCTGGAGGAAGGCGCCTTCTGAAGGAGTAGAAATCCTGAATACAAATATAAAGGTAGACACAGGTCCTTGAATGAGGTTTGATGAATCCAAGCATGTCCATTTGGAACACCAGGAGGGCAGAGTCCAGACCTTGGGCAGTGCAGAAAGGGAAGGGGAAACGGACGGGGAGTGAAATAACAAAAATGATTTTAAAACGCCCATCAGACTAATCCAGCATGGCTGCAGCATCAGTTTTCATCCACTCAGCTGTTTGTAATGGACTACTTGTTGTTCAGTCACTCAGTCATGTCCGAATCTTCTGCAACCCCATGGACTATAGCCCTCCAGGCTCCTCTGTCCATGGGATTTCCCAGGTAAGAATACTGGAGTGAGCTGCCATTTCTTTCTCTAGGGGATCTCCCCAACCCAGAGATCAAACCCACATCTCCTGTACTAGCAGGCAAATTTATTTTACCACTGAGTAACCAGGAAAGCCCAACTGACTACTAGGAAGATTAAAAAAAATTTTTTTCAACATTGTTAAGTTTTTTCCCATTAACTAAGCTGGAACCAAGTGTCTGCTGAGATCTGACAACATTTTGTCTATTATTTTTTCTTAACTTGATGCTAAGGATGAGTTTTGTGTCATAAACTCCCACGTGCAGTGAGGGCCCAGCTTCGGGCCTTGTGTGGGCCATCCCCACCGGTCACACGGAGTCTGTGTGAAGCCTGGGGACAGTTGCTATTGTAGAGTCGAGAGATGGAGAACTTGACCTGCAAGTAGACCCAGGTGTGAGGAGTGGGGAGCGGGTCGGACTCAATCAGCACACGTACTGCAACATTTGAAGGCCACAGTCACGTATCTGAAGCTCTGGAAGACAGACAGATTTCAGAATTCAGAACATTTCCGATTTCAGTAAGGCATAAATGTGGTGCATAAACCAAATGTCTGATAACATCCCAAAGAGGTCAGAGGCAACCCCTGGGATCAAACACATCAATATTTCCAGTCCTGTATCAGCAAAATAGTACATGAATATCCACACTAGGGGGATAAATGTAGCCTTGTATCACTTCACATGTGGCCACCAAGGTGGTTATAAACAATCTCTCAGTTTTCGGGGACTTCTGGATTTTAGATGTATGGATCCATGACTGTGGACTTGGGCCTGGTGCCAGGCGGTGTTCTCAGTGCCCCGAGGACTGGTGCCTGCAGGAGCTGGAGGTTCCTAATGGGGAACGGGAACTCTCTGGGTCACATCAGACACAGGTATAAGCCCCATGGGGAGAAGGCAGGATTTGAAAGGGAAGAAAACAGAGCAAAACAATTAAAACTGTGTGCTTGAAAATAAGGGGTCTCACAGAAAATCACACAAGGAAGAGAGGACTTCCCTGCCCCCCCAGTTCCTGTCAACAACAGGAGGCTTGCTGACGACTCTGGTGTCCTGAAGGCCGGGGGCCTCAGCTGTGGTTGGAGGTATCAGTGCCCAGCGGACCAGAAGGAACACAGCTGACCCCGCCGGACAGAAGCAGAGCCTGATGGGAGGAGAGCCGCTTCTAGTGGCAAGTGTGCAACGTGTGTGTCAGGGTGGGGGTGACCGTGCGGCATTGTGAAACAGGAAGTCAGAATGCTTTAAGATCTGAAAGCGCCTGTAGTCTGTCAACAGAATGTGTGTGTGTGTGTGTGTGTGTGCACATTAAAACTCTTGGGAAAAAACTCTTCTTCCACCCACTTAGGTTGAATGGTCAGGACCTGCAAATTAACTGATGATAGACAGCCGAACAGGACAAAAGACAAGGTTTATTTGCCTGTGGCTGGGGAACTCTCGGTAATGAGTAACTTTCTCAGTACTCAGAGGTAAAGGCTTATATATCAGCTTAAAAGGGCGGGGGGCTTCACTGGGAAAACTGGGCTTCACTACACCCACTTCTTTTGGGTTTTCCTTGATGCTGCTGGGAATGGTCCGCCTGTCTCCTTCCTAGAATTTGCAGGGAACCCCTTGGAGGTGGGTTGGTGGCAGCTGTATTTTTCAGAAGGCTCTGCTTTGGTCAGATAAGGGAAGTTCAGATAAGATTTCAAATATTTTCACTCTAAATTAATTTTAGAGTGAAATGCCCAAATCATGTTGCTATATATATATATATATATATATATATATAATGTACTTAAATTCTTTTACCACCTGAGCCACCAAGGAAGCCCATACATATACATACATATATATGTATATGTGCATACATGTTGCTAATAATCAATCATGAGCACATTGATTCTCAAGGATGGGTCATAGCATCTCTGTTCCTTCTGAGTCAGCCTCAGTGGCTGTTCTGCATCATTCTTTGTTGTTAGGTTTTAAAGCTCCCTCTGTTTTTTTCTCTTGTTCTCCACTGTTTGCTCTCCTGGGGCTGTAGGATCAGGACAGGGAGAGGGCTGAGGAGGTGGAAGTGTGGCTTGTGTACTGGGGAGCTTTGCCATTTCCTGAGGTTCCGCCCCGGGCTCTTGGGCCCACCAGGAACGTTAGAGGACACTGGTTCTCTGTGGCTCAAGGGCTTTACCCTCTAAGTAGATTTCCCAGGGAATCTCTGAAACACCAGAGGGGCGGGGGCCGCTTTCCCTGGGGCATGTGCTCCACGGCAGCACATACGATCAATAGCCAGTGGGATCCTCTAGGCTGGGAAACGGAGGTCTAGACTTGCTGGTGAAGACCCTCCACAAAGTCTGAAAGCTCTTTACCTCTTCCTGCCACTGTGCAGCTCCTCCACCCCAGAGTCCCCAGGAGAGCTCCCAGAAATCATTCTGGATTCTTCCAGAAAATAACTTAGCACTTTTATCTCTCCTTTCGCTTATCTTTCGGAATGTAGGGCAGCAAAACTCATCACCCCAAAATGTCTCTTTGGCATGTGGATTACTTCAAGCTGAAAACAACCAAGGCCCAAAAGTCTCAGGAAGAAACTTTGACCTTGCCCCTTATCACCTAAGAGAATTCAGACAGAGGGCACATACCCGGAACAGAGCTATCCCCAAAGATGTCATCAGAGAATACAGGCTGGGTCTGGTGGGGGATGTCTAGGCAGAGCCTAGATATCAAGATATAAAGGTCAGAGTTCACGGCATGTCCCATCATCTCTGCCTGGCCCAATACTTATTTACCCACCGTTTACTCATCCGCCTCCATGTCGATTGACTGCCTTCCCTTTGAAGTCCCAAACCACTACCTTCAACATTCCTTTTTTATTTTAGCTGAAGATGGTATTTGAGGGTTTTGTCCATTTTGGCAAATGACATACCTGGGTTTCACCCATGTATGCATGAGTGCTAAGTCGCTTCGGTCATGTCCAGCTCTTTGCTACCCTATATAGACTGTAGCCCACCAGTCACCTGTCCATGAGATTCTCCAGGCAAGACTACTGGAGTGGGTTGTCATGCCCTCCTCCAGAAGATCTTCCCAACCCAGGGATCAAACCCACATCTCTTATGTCTCTTGCATTGGGAAGTAGGTTCTTTACCATTAACGCCACCTGGGAAGCCCCTCACCCATGTTTCAGTTCAGTTCAGTCGCTCAGTCGTGTCCAACTCTTTGTGACCCCATGGACTGGGGTGCACCAGGCTTCCCTGTCCATCACCAACTTCCGGAGCTTGCTCAAACTCAAGTCCATCGAGTTGGTGATGCCATCCAACCATCTCATCCTCTGTCATCCCCTTCTCCTCCTGCCTTCAGTCTTTCCCAGCATCAGGGTCTTTTCCAATGAGTCAGTTCTTCACATCAGGTGGCCAGAGCATTGGAGCTTCAGCTTCAGCATCAGTTCTTCTAGTGTACATGTCCTTCATCCATGAATAAGCGTTATTAAATTTTTGTTTGATTTTTCTCCTGTTCATCTGTCTCATGTCAATTTAATTCTTAGACCAGAAGGATAACTTAGAAGGACAGAGGAAACTTTCTTGCTCCCCAGCAGGGACAGCAGGTATAGACCATTGCCCCGTGCTGTGTCTCGCCCCACACCCTTCATCTCATTGCTCAGCGGTCCAGCATTTCCTCATCATCCACGTGGGCCACCCCACTCATTCAGGATTTACCAGCAGAGGCAGAGACCCACCTGGGGGCCGATTTGTTACTAAAGAAAAGGTGAAGCCATTTCTGAAGGAGGGGTTGCATTTGAGTAGAGAAAAGGAGCAAGTCTCTCACAGAGGTTTTGGTTCTCTGGGTAGGACCGCTCCAGCTCCTGTTTATCCAGCACAGGGAAAGTGTTCTGAATAGATGTCTTGGCTGACATGGATCCCTTTGCTCCGTGAATAAGGCAATTACTAAACAATGAAGCTATTACATAAGGAGTGAGGAGCTGGCTGGAGCCAACCAATCTTGTCCTCTAGGTTTACAGAGCTATAATTATCCCAAGTTTTAAAAAACAATGGTTATATGTGCTGAAAGGGAACATCTGGGAAGGAACCAAGCAGCCCCGATGAAATGAATGAGGCACATCCCATGGACTGCATGACTCCACGTTAATGGGGTGGCGGGTTTTTTCGGTGTCACTCAAGTTAACAAATGTGCTGAAAGGTTTAAGTAGAACAAATGCACAGGGCGGGGGAAAATCAGATCAAGAAGAGAGATCTGTTTTATAAGATCAACAGCAAATTGGCCAGAGGAAGCATCCTGGGTTGTGAACGCTAATCAAGAGAAGTAAATGCTCTATGAGGCTTTTCCCATATGAGAATAAAAGCTTTTTCCAGTGGCCCTTTCATTTAAAAATGAACTCTTTTAACCTCCAGGGGCCCCTGTGTGGAGGAGCGGCTAGGGTGGGGGAGTTAGTGGGGAGGTCTGCGTGGCCTGGTGATCTGAGACGGTGCCCAGCGTACAGTTTAGAGGAAATGGGTTGTTAAGGAGAGAAGGGAGCCTCTTTCCTAAAAATAGATTTGTTGGCCCAGATGGTAGCATTGGACTCTAATTTGAGAAGGAAGGATGCAGGATGTTCCCTTCCCCAATGATCTGGCCCCAAACTGAGTCCAGTCCACCCACTTAGGACTCTGGAGCACTTTTTCAAGATCTACAATGTCAATATAGGTTTCTACCCCCACATCTTCCCTGTATTGGGGCAATTCTTTCAGATAAAAAACTGAAAGAACAGCTGTGAGAATGACAACAAAAACAGACGGGAAGCAATCTCACTCAGTGTCTCCTACCGAGGGGAACGGACTTCCCAGGTGGCGCTAGAGATAAAGAACCCTCCTGCCAATTTCAAGAGATTGGCAGGGTTTGATAGTTGGGTCGGAAGAATCTCCTAGAGTAGGAAACAGCAACCCACTCCAGTATTCTTGCCTGGAGAATCCCATAAACAGAGGAGCCTAGTGGGCTACAGTCCATGGGGTCACAAAGAATCGGACATGACTGAGCGACTCCGAAAGCGATCGAATACCATCTGAGCCAGCCCTGGGCCGTTTGCCTCTGAGCCGTCACCTGCCTTTTCTCCTCTGCCTCCAGGACTGGCTTGTTTTAAGTTCTCCTTTTAAAGTAGATCAACATGTGCAATACTTTTTCTGTCTGTGAAAGATACCTTTAGAATTCTTGGACCTTGACACACATTTTTTGCCCTATCAAAGATACCTATCCACATACCTCTTCCCCAAATCTCCTTATCACCCAATTTTCCCATCATGTTCTTTCCAAGTCCATGCTCATCCAGCCAAACTATTGGCCACCGCCCATGAATCAGGATATAATCATACAATCACACATGTGGTCATTTCTCCTTCTAAGCAAATAAAACAACCCAGGGGCCCCTCTCACTCTTTTGCCCACTGAGAGGATTCCCCTTCACCACTGTCCTTCAGGGATGTTCCAGAAAGAAGGGCTGCGACGCTGCAGCTGTTCACTCTGGGCTGGTGCCTGAATACCTCTCAGAACCATCAGCAAACTAGACTCTAATCACTTCCTGTAGGAGAGAGAAAGCGGTGTAGCAGAAGGGGGAGATGACTGGCATTTTGACCATTTCTGCATGTAACTTACGCCTGCCTTGAGTACTGAAAATAGAAATCAGTAGCTTTTTTTTTTTTTTTTTTTACTTAAAAATTGTAATGAAGTATGTTGTACATTCATAGAAGTGTATAAATAATTAGGGTTTCAGATGAGTGACTTATTCCAAATATAATCAGACTAGAGAGTCAATTCCCAGAACCAATTCAGAAAACTCATCCTTAAAGTTCTATTCCACTCTCACCATTGTGGTGATGGTTGTATACAACATACACTTAACACACTTAATGCCACTGAACTGTACACTTGAAGATAGTTAAAATGGTAAATTTCACGTTATGTATATTTTACCACAAGAAAAAAAACATACTTAGAAAGAAAAAGGAAAGGAAATAGCCCAGGTTTAATGAAGACAGGAAAGTGGCAGAAAGGACTTGAATGCAGAGTTTAAATCAACAGATCGAGTGCTGATCAATTTGATGAATGGAGGATAATAAAAACTCAGGGTTTTAGGGTTTAAGAAAGGAAGTGTGAGTCTAAGTTTCTCTACTTTTAGTTTTATTTTAATCCTTCTTCCTCTTCTCCCTCTCCTTTCAATAGTCTAATTTCTTCCAGGCAGGACTTAGTCAAAAGTCTTCAACTTTTGGACCTATGATTCTATGCTAATTTGCACTTAAACATTTGTAATGTAATTTTCTCCTTGGCAAGATTAAAATAAAGATTAAATATTAACCTACTTCTACAGGTATAATTATAGGGAATAACATACATGAGTCTCAGAGATTTTGCTAATGTACCTTCTAATGTAAATTCTAAACCAGGCCAAAGGTTTAGCTTCGTGACATGCCTATAGGGTTGAGATTTTGACTTCCTTCACTTCTCTGCTACCATCTCACAGCGTATCTTTTGCATACTTTTCCAGGGATCATAGAAGTCACCCTAGGTGATTATTAGAAATCCCACAGCCATCAGTACTTGCTATTCTTCTTTTTGCTGTCTTTCTGGGGTTCCATATAAGAGGCTGGAAGGAGTAAGGGGACCATTGGCAATCGAAATGCTCTGATCTTTTTCTTCTGACATCCAAGAATCTGCAAAAGTTCCAGTTTTCCCAGCTTCATGTTAGGTATAGTTTCTATCTTATGTACAATTGTTCCCAAATGCTTGGGGGTTGAAATATGATTTTCCCATCTTGAAAATCTATTAAAAAGAAAGAGATTCTTCACTCCTCTCCCCACCTCCTCCAGGCATTGCAGATGGCAATTAGCACCCCACACAGCCCCTCCCTGTAACATCATCAATTTTTTGCCTGCATTGCATCTACTTCACAGCTCAAGACATGCCAAATCACACACGTGCTAAGTACTTGTTGCTAGCAACGAATCCATCTTCCTAAGTGGCCAAGCACGGGCTATATTTGGAATGTCAGAGCACCTCACTCCACCCTGGCCCACTTCCTTTAGCTGATACATCTCCAAGTCTTTAAGTAAGCTTATCTACATTTCTGGGTTCTGTTTCTCAAAAGAGATATTCTGGACCAACTCTGCAAAATGCAAATTGACACAAAGACAGGGAAATGACCAGATTCTTTCCCGTGAACTCCCTTCTCCTCTGTAAAAATGAACATTATTAGTAATGACAGAGGATGAGATGGTTGGATGGCATCACTGACTCAACTGACATGAGTTTGAGCAAATTCTGGGAGATGGTAAAGAACAGGGAAGCCTGGCATGCTGCAGCCCATGGGGTTGCAAAGAGTCAGACACGACTTAGTGACTGAACAACAGCAACAGCCTTACGGGAACAGCTGGAAACATTTGCTGAGATCATTGAAATATTAAAAATTGTCAGGGTTTTGACAATTGATAGTCAGGCGACTGTCAATCTGGCACATGGTCTGTGCTCCATACTTATACACCGCCAGGTGGTTCTACTCCTGTTTCATCCTCTCTTTTTTTTATAATTGAAGTAAAATTAACCATTTCAAAATGAACACTTCAGTGTCATCTCATAATTTCACAGGCTGTACAATCACATGTCTATCAAGTTCCAAAATATTTTTATCTCCTCCTCCAAAGAAAACCCTGAACCCCTTAAACAGTAACTCCCCATCCTTCTTGCTCCTCCTGAGCCCTTGCAAGCAACAACTTACTTTCTGTCTCCGTGGTTTTACCAATTTCTGAATATTTCATATAAATGAAATCATGCAGTATATGTTTTTTTTTTTGTCTGACTTCTTTCCCTTAGCATAATGCTTTCAAGGTTCATCCATGTTGTAGCATGGATTAGTATTTTATTCCTTTTTCTGGTTGAAGAATATTCTGCTGTATGGACTACCACAACTTGTCCTTTGAATCACTGATGGAAATTTGGGTTGCTCCTACCTTTTGGCTTTTGTGAATATCACCACTACAAACATGCATATACATGTATTATGTTCAAGAACTTGTTTTCTGTTCTGATGACTATATACCTAGGGATGGAATTGCTGCTTGTCATTTAGTCACTAAAATCATATCTGACTCTTTGTGAACCATGGATTGTAGCCCGCCAGCCTCCTCTGTCCATGAGATTTCCCAAGCAAGAATACTGGAGTGGGTTGCCATTTCTTTCTCCAGGGGATCTTCCTGACCCAAAGGTTGAACCTGAGGCTCCTGCATTGCAGGCAGATTCTTTACCACTGAGCCACCTGGGAAGCGGAATTGCTACTTGCTGTCTCTTTAATCTCTATTTCTCCTCTTAATGATCTCATGTCTGTGGGATCTATAATAGTGTCCTATTTTTAAATCCCTCATATTGCTTATTTTTGATGTTTTAACAGTAATTTTAAAATGTTACTAGTATTTTAATGAACCAATCTCTAATTTTGTGGCTTTACCTATTCATACATTTGAATTGATTTTAATTATTGCCTTCTCTTTGGGTTCATTGGCTGTTCTTTTTGTAACTTCTGGACAGGGCTGCTAAGCAGACCCTGTTGGGGCTCCACTCATATGCCCCTTTGCCTTTCTTATGCTCACCAGCCTGACTTACAAGAGCCAATATCTGATCCTCTGTCAGGGGGCTGCCATCGAGCTGCTGGAACCCTCGTTGTGGATACAGTACTCTGCCCCTCACAGCACAGTGTGTTACCAGACTTAAAATTTCTTTACAAAGTGCGTGCGTGTGTGCTAAGTCGCTTCAGTTGTGTCCAGCTCTTTGTGACACTGTGAACCGTAGCCCACCAGTCTCCTCTGTCCATGGGGATTCTCCAGGCATGAATATTGGAGTGCGTTGCCATGCCCTCCTCCAGGGGATCTTCCTGAACAAAGGATCGAAGCCCCATCTCTCGTGTCTCCTGCCTTGGCAGGCAGGTTCTTCACCACCAGCACCACCGGGGAAGCCGGGTGGCACCTCCACAAAGTGGTAGGCGTGAAGCAGTATCTTGTGGTTTCGTGTTTGCCTGACTAATAGTCAGTGTTGGTCAAGTGAGTTGGTCAAGACATCAGATATCTATTTAAGGAACAAGGTTGAACTTCAGAATGAGCTTTATCAGGGGTCAGAAAACTTTTTGTAAGGTTGTTTTTTTTTTTTTTCCTTTGCTGGGCATATGGTCTCTATTGCAACTACTCAGCTCTGATTGTGTAGTGCAAAATCATACTTTGTCAACACAGTGTGATTTTGTTCCAATGCAACTACTTATGGACACTAAAATGTAAATTTGATATCATTTTCATGTCACAAAATATTATTCTTCTTTTGATTTTTTCCCCCAACAATTTAAAAATGTAAAAATCATTCTCGACTCATAGACATATAAAAACAGACAAGGGGACATTTGGCTCCAGTGACCCCAGGCTTGTTGACCCCTGATCTATACCAGCTTGACCCAAAAGACTAAGAATACAATGGAAGGCATCCACTTCCTGTTAAAGCCACTCTCCTTGCCATCAACACTGAGGGTTAAGCTCCTTCCTGGCACATTCAAACCTCTTTCTTCTACTTCTGTACCTTATGAGGGTCTTCTTAGTTATGCTTCATGATCATATCTGGGTCCAGTTCAGTTCAGTCGCTCAGTCGTGTCTGACTCTTTGCAACCCCATGAATCGCAGCACGCCAGGCCTCCCTGTCCATCACCAACTCCCAGAGTTCACCCAAACTCATGTGCATCCGGTCGGTGATGCCATCCAGCCATCTCATCCTCTGTCGTGCCCTTCTCCTCTTGCCCCCAATCCCTCCCAGCATCAGAGTCTTTTCCAGTGAGTCAACTCTTCGCATGAGGTGGCCAAAGCACTGGAGTTTCAGCTTTAGCATCTTTCCTTCCAAAGAAATCCCAGGGCTGATCTCCTTCAGAATGGACTGGTTGGATCTCCTTGCAGTCCAAGGGACTCTCAAGAGTCTTCTCCAACACCACAGTTCAAAAGCATCAATTCTTCGGCGCTCAGCCTTCTTCACAGTCCAAATCTCACATCCATACATGACCACAGGAAAAACCATAGCCTTGACTAGACGGACCTTTGTTGGCAAAGTAATGTCTCTGCTTTTGAATATGCTATCTAGGTTGGTCATAACCTTCCTCCCAAGGAGTAAGCATCTTTTAATTTCATGGCTGCAGTCACCATCTGCAGTGATTTTGGAGCCCAAAAAAATAAAGTCTGACACTGTTTCCACTGTTTCCCCATCTATTTCCCATGAAGTGGTGGAACCGCATGCCATGATCTTTGTTTTCTGAATGTTGAGCTTTAAGCCAACTTTTTCACTCTCCTCTTTCACTTTCATCAAGAGGCTTTTTAGTTCCTCTTCACTTTCTGCCACAAGGGTGGTGTCATCTGGGTCCAGTGGCCCCAAAAGATTCATTCTGCTTTCTGACTGCATAGCTTCTTCACACAGCGAAGACCAAAGGCACAACCCTCACAGTCTCTGGATTACCAGACCCAAGTCTCCCATCAGTGGTTCAAGAACCCCCACATTACCCATCATCTGAATACACTTGTAGAAGCACTTTACAACATAATTTGTCCAGAACAGTGAATACTGGGTACCACCTTGTGTGGGAGAAAAGAAAACTCAGTAACGACAATGAATCTTTCATCAGAAAAAAAGGGAAAGACGTAAGAAGGCCATGAGATTCTTCTTTGGTGGGTTGTCATATGTTGAAAGGGATGAAGTGGTTCTAGGAGTCAAAACAGAGAACTGGGAACATCTGAGAAGACCGTGAGCAAGTCCCCAGAGCTGATTTTGGACATATGTGTGTTATGTGAATATTACACAAGATCTGGCTTTTCCAAAGGACCTGACTTTGCAAAGCTGATATAATGGTGCCTCAATGTCACTGTACTTGAGTTTCGCTGAAATGCTCTGAAGTCTGTTCGATGTGTAATTGGACATTTGCTACTGTCTCATTTTGGTCAAGCAGAAAACCACATGCAGGTCAAATGAGTTTAGTTTCTTCCAAGCCTGGAACACCCTCCACCCTCCAGTACGCTCAAGTATGGTGATTCGGATGAGTGCCATGTGGTGCCCTAGCCTCATTTCTCGATGGCTGGGACTACTATTCTCTCCCGGAACGGTTTTGTTTGCAATATATTTACTGGTACTGCCAACTCAGGGCATTGCAGAATATAAATCCGGTGCTGTACTCTCCCAAAGGCTGAGCAGAATCTTCTTTCTGTGAACATTTTCAATAGTTTGCTTCCAAGGTGAGGAAGTAGGAAGTACAAGAGGGACAGGCATCAAGGCAAATTTTTTTCTTTCTACCTTTACTTTTGTTAGGAGGGAACATTTCTATCAAGGAATACAGTTTCCTTTCATTTTACCTGATCCAGAGAAACTATGGAACTTCTGTTACCGATTCTTTATCCATAATTTATGTTCGTAACATAGGACCTGGTGATAGAGGTTATTGATGAAAACAGAAACGGGCGGCTTTCTTAAAGGAGGGGGCAGAGGCTCTTAAGAGAGTTGTGTCAGAGTCAGAGGAGCATTTCTCTGTCTAAAGCTTCCAGTGGGCTTTTTCTTTCCTTTTGCATCTGAGTTATCGCCACACTTACTGGCTACTGTTCCTGAAACGGTGAAAGAGGAAGATGCTTAAGCGTTTCTGTGATGTCACAGTGGATCTAAATATTAAAGTCTTCTCTTCCTCCCGTTTGTATTTGATCCCAATTCACATTGTTTAGTGATAAGTAATTTCAGGTCTCAGTAACCCACTCTAGCATATAATGCCAAGGCTGTTAAGGAAATAGGAGAAATAATTCCTGTAGTAATTACCATAGTGGTATTTCTAAATTTCCTGCACCCCAATATCTGTGGAGAGATAGAGCTGGACAAGTATTTGAAGCCTCGAAGTGAATGAGAAAAATCCATTCATCCATGAAATATTTATTGAATAACTACTATTTTAAAGGATACTGGCTCAGCACTCTGAGGGATGAACAAAAAATTAGAGTGAAGAGATAATATTAATTACTATTATTATTAATTAATTTATTTATTTTGTTTATTAACAGAAACTATGGTAACTGACTGGATAAGAGAGGGGAGGCAAGCATTCTGTGTCTCAGGCAATTCCAAAGGTAGATAGAAGCTACTGATCAATGCCAAAGACATTTGTTCTCCCTCCAATTTATCCCCACTGTGGTTCTACTTTGCCACTTAGACACTCCAGTTTCACTCATATTTCAGAGAGGAGATCAAAACTGATTCTTTGCGAGGTCCTAAAATGGGAATGTGTATGCTAGTCTAATCCCTTGCATAGGGAAATAACCTGCTTTTCCCCAGGTTTCCTATAGTTCTGATGGGGCTATAATGAACACTTCCTGAAAAGTAGAAATCTAAGAGCATGTGTGTAAGTGTGCCTGTGTGTTTGTGTGTGTATGGGTTGAGTGTTAGAATTTTGTTTCTAGGATTAAATGGCTAAATATCTTTTTTACATGTGCTAATTTCCACATTTGCTAAATTCTGAGTGAGTCCATAAACTAGTTTGCCTCAGAGTTGATTTTCCTCATTGCTATCAATTTTCTGCTCTGGAAGGTTTCAAAGATAAGAGGTTTTGAAACTAACACACTAACTAGCAACAAGAATAATCTTTTATTTGGAAAATGGAACAATGAGGAAGCTATTTGCATCAGAAATGACTCCATCATTAAAATATTCCACATCTAACCCATTTGCAGTGGAAGGTTTTTGCACGGCTTTGTTTTGTGTGGGGGCATCTCCTACCATGTGGTTTGGCCATCTGCATATAGTTATGGAGTCACCATCTCTGAGGACAGCTGAGCTGGTGAAACCTAGGGGAATCACAAGAATAACTCCACTCCATTTACTTGGATATATTTCACAGGGAATCCTTTGTATCAACTGAATCACTCCCATCCAGATATCCATGGGAAGTTCACATAACCTCATTTCCCTCTGTGATTGTTACTGAGTTAAGCACAAGACAGAAATATTCTTAGAAGATATATGGCTTCCTCTTCATCAGAGCTGGCCTAGAGTGGAGAAACAGAGCCCCTGGGGACAAAGCAAGACACTCATGAACTCTGGCCACCGTAAGACAAACAATGGGGACCTTATTCTTAATTTAGTTTCTAAGCAAAGGTTTTCCTGGTGGCCTCGTTTTTCTGGAGCAATCACAACACTCCCTTGATGGATTAGCAACTTGCCATCGTACCGTGAGTTCCCTCTTGCCTC
Organism: Bos mutus; assembly: GCF_027580195.1. NCBI lineage: Eukaryota > Metazoa > Chordata > Mammalia > Artiodactyla > Bovidae > Bos > Bos mutus. The sequence continues at coordinate 10,015,822 of NC_091639.1, read as the reverse complement.
CCATTTTCTTTCAGGAGATATGGATTTTTTTTTTTCCTAATTACATATTTCTTCCCTAATTCTGCACAACAGTGAAAATAAATATAACTTCTATCCTCTTAAAAACCTGGTAATCATTCAGCTGGAAGAAGGGCTACTGTTTGGCATAGATAAAAATAGTCTCCATGGTGACCTGCCTAGAAATAATCCAAACTTGAATTTATAGGGAGGATGACCCAAGGTCTCTCATGCTTAGGAAACCTTCAAGCTGTGATGGTGCCTAGCCGGATGCAGCTACTGTATTGCACTGGGGCTTAGGAGCCCTGAGGGATCCACATGGTTTATCTGGGTTGAGAGACCCCACCCAAAGTGCACGGTACCAACTTTCCCCATCAATGAAACCTTCACTGCCTCACCCCTACTGCCTCATCTTGTGAAGTGAGGAAAGCTGTCTGATAAGAGAAGTGGAAAAGAGGGAAGAAGGAGGAGTGTGCAGGATAGAAAGGAAGGGGAAGGTGGTTTCCATAGAGACCTAGCCTTCCTGGTGCCCTCATCCTCTGATGGTCTGGAAGAGCAGCCTCTGAGAGCCACTAGTCTGATTCCCCAGCTGCCTATAGAAGCCCTAGGGGCACTGAGACATCAGTTCTTTTTCCAGCGAAAAAGAGCTGTTAAATTGCCCATGGAGAACAGTGTGTAAGCTTTGCATATATCACACCATCTTTCAATGGAGCCAATAGAGCCAGTTTTGTTTCATTTTTTTCATTATTGAAATACATCTCTGATGAAGTAGTTGGCTTTAACGGCCATGTTAAGTGAGAGCTGTGGTTTCTGGAACTGTTGGCTTTTCTGAAAATGTGTTTGAATGCATATAAGTTGAATGTGAGTGTGATGTGTCTCCACTATGATGCAGAAAGGGGTGAAAGTGAAAAGCGTTAGTCGCCCAGTTGTGTCTGACTCTTTGTGACCCCACAGACAGTAGCCCACCAGGCTCCTCTGTCCATGGAATTCTCCAGGCAATAATACTGGAGCGAGTTGCCATTCCCTCCTCCAGGGGATCTTCCTGACCCGGGGATTGAAGCCGGGTCTTCTGCATTGCAGGCAGATTCTTTACCACAGAAAGGTATGAGGCTATTTTAAATTTGATATGGTCCTAAGATGAGCCGATAGGCAGAATGACATTTCTGTCCTTCCCCAGGAAATGCCTGGTATTCATTCTATGCTAAGTTGTTTGATTCCAAAGATCTACTGGTTTACTCATGGCTCCTCTGTAGTTTTCTTACCCAAATTCCATCCCACGCTACTTATTTGCCCGGGAGAGGTCAACATTTGAGGACCTAGTACATCAGGTCAGGCTCGAATTTCTGTTACAACTCTGATGTCTTCTGTGAGCACTTTGTATCACAGAGAAAGAGTCTGGAGGACAGGACACAGAGAGCTCAGAGAGGTTTCCACTGACATTTACTCAGATTTTATGTGAAAGTATTCTCCCCAGCTCCCACTTATATCCATTTAAAACACAGATATCCAGAGATGAGCACTATTTTGACTGATTGCTGCCACAGGCAGAAGGGAGGCAGTAAGGCCAATTTTGTTTTTTTCCTCTCCCCCCCCCCACCCCATTTTTTGGCCAAATAGTGAGGCATGTGGGATCTTAGTTCCCCAGACAGGAATTGAGCCTGTGCCTTCTGCAGTGGAGGTGCAGTGTCTTAACTCCTGGCCTGCCAGGGAACTCCCAGCAAGGCCAATTTATATCCCACCCCCACCCAATTTGAAGTGGCATGGTATAGGCTGGAGGGGAAAAACATGTGTGTGCGCACATGCTGAGTTGCTTCAGTCGTGTCCGACTCTGTGCGACCCCATGGACTGTACCCCACCAGGCTCCTCTGTCCGTGGGATTCTCCAGGCAAGAATACTAGAGTAGGTTGCCATGCCTTCCTCCAGAGGATCTTCCCAACTCAGGGATCAAACCTGCATCTCTTATGTCTCCTGCATTGGCAAGTATAATACAACTGTGTTTTGCATATTGGGATCCGTCAATACATGTTCATTGAAATCAATTAGATAAAAGTAAATGCCTAAAATATTTGTCTTGTGCTAACATGCTCAGAAGTGGATTTTTATTTCATTTTCCCTGTCATCTTGCAACATTTCCAAATATTAACTGATGTTTTGCATAACTCCAAAATATATTTATATTAGTATAAGGTGGTGTAATTGATAAGACTGTCACAATTTTCTGATCAATTACAAGGCTGATATAATTGTTGAACCTTACTTTTGAATGAAAGATTAAATACAGATGGGTGACAAAATCAAACTTGGAGGTGGAGATTGTTCTGCCCAGTCCAGATCCTGTTTTCAATCAAGATTTGGGATATTGTTTCAGGGAATTCCCAACCAAGATAGTATGAAATAAAAGCCAGATGAGTGAAGCAAATAAGGAGCGATGGGAAACCAAAGGAAGAGATGGTCATGTGAGAAAGTTCTGAAGAAAATTTTCACAGAGAAGATAACATGGGAGCAAAGGGCATGGATCTTACTGGCTTAGTCTCACATGGTACCTAGAGCCAAGCTTCACAATTAGTAGATTCTCAATGAGAAGATTTTAAAGTTATAATAGAAGGAAAGAGGGGGAGTTAAGGACCAAAGTTTTAATCTTGGAACAATCCCAATTTTTATTATGGAAAGTGCAAGTTGAATTGAACTTACACTTAACTTTAAATGAATTAAAATCATACAAAATTAAAAACTTAGCTCCTCAGTTCAGGTAGCCCGTTTCAAGTGTTCAACAGCCACATGCTACCTCGTGTCTACCTAGGGCAGTGGGACACTTCCGTCACGGCAGAAAGTTCTTCGGTGCGGCACTGCTGAGGAAGTCCACTCACCGTGCAAAGTGGTTGTCCCTGGCCTCACTCTAGAGACGAAAAAGATGATGTCCACTGAATAAAAGACTGGTTTAGTTGGTCTTCTTGTCCACCGAAGGAGGAAAGACTGTGATAAGCCAGGAGGTATGTGATGAAAAAATGGCGTCCGTGTAAGTCATTCCCCTCTTCCGTGTGGTGAGAGTGGGGTAAAGACTGAGCTTCTGGACTCCGTGGCCCCAGGAGCGAGCTCCCTAGAACATCCTCTCTCGAGGGAGTGCTCTGCAAGCCATGGTTGGCTCCCACTCTCCTCCTGGCCCACGCCTTCCCATTTCTCAGGCAGCCCAACTGCCAAGGTGGTTGGCAGTGCCCAGGTGCGACGCCAGGTAGCTGCACTTCCCCTCTGCGTGCATTCTGCCAGTCTCCTCTCAGTACAGTTTACATCCATCTGCTCCTCTCGCCCTTCCATGTCACAGAGTTAGGTGTTGTTTTGTTCCCTGGAGGAAGCCCATATTGTTCCATTCCTACCAGAGAAGAGACACATCAAGAGCAACAAGGAAAAATATGGAGTGTAAGCATGTGTTTCTAGGTCATCAACATGCAAGGAAATGTGCATGAAAATGAGTGTTAATTTTCTGCATGATTCAGTGTTTGCGAGACTATCGAGTCATTTCCCATAGGCAGCCCGACAGCCATCACATGATAATGAATTTCTATTACAACCATGTAAGATGGTTGAACCAGAAAACTAATGATCAAAGAAATGAACAAAATACTAACAAAGGTGATAACAATACTGATGTTTTAATAATTAACTGGCATTTACAATGGGGGTCAATTGGGTATTATAGTTACTTGGGGGCAGTTAATACAGGTCTGATTTTCTCATTTTAACATTTGTGGTTTCACCTGCCTTAATTTTTTTAAAAACAAAAATTCTCAATGAAAATAGACCTAGCCTAATGATCAAAATAGAAACAAGTTGTATGGTTAAGTAGTTTGTGCTTTTATTTACGTTTTTCTCCTTAGGTTTCAGAAGTCTTTTAAAATTACTCCGGACTGTTCTGCAGAAATTAAAATAAAGACTCTAGCTTTTTGGAATTTGTGTTTAGTATTAAATTATATTATTCGTTACCAATTTCCTCATTCATATATATGTAACTTTTGACTTTGCTTTAGTTATCTGTAAAACTCAGGTCGGCCCTATGCTTTAACATGGACTAAACCACTTGAAAACAAGACCATTTTAAAGATAGATATTTCAAAAATTAATTTTATCCTTTTTGCCTGTGTGCTAGTTATTCAATCATGTCCGATTCTTTGTGACCCCATGGAGTGCAGGCCACCAGGCTCTTCTGTCCACGGGATTTTCCAAACAAGAATTGTGGAGTAGGTTGCCATTTCCTTTTCCAAGGGAAATTTCCAATCGAGGGATCGAACCCATGTTTCCTGCCCTGGAAGGTGGATTCTTTACCACTGAGCCACCTGGGAATCCCTTATCCTTTTTTAAAAAATTACTATTATTTCCTTCTCACTTTTTCTTTCTCTCAGTTGTCACCAGGTATATTTTAATATCAGGTTGGATGGAAAATTGACCTGGTTTTTACAAGGTAAAAGTGCATGATGAATTTAAAACATCCAAAAGAGAATTCTGAAAATCGTAAATAGAGTTTAATGTTTGGTTAGCAATTTTTCTTGAAAAGTTGCCTCCGTTCATGCTTATTTTCTTTAATGGAGTGTTGTTAGTTATCTCATTTTAGGTAAATATCCTGTAGCAGGTTTCAGCCAGAACAAATATTTACAGTTAAACCCTCAACTCCAGAAAATGGCTTTGTGTGTATGCTGGAGGAGGGGTAGGGATTAAATGGAAAGGCTGACTTTGTCTTGGCTTTAGACAAGCCACCACAATAAATCACTCCAAGACATTCCAACGGATGTGTATTGGAGGAACGCTCCCCTCCAGGAAGCTAAGGTATAGGGTTAAGAGGCTTCGCAGGCTGTGATCCCATGTAACTAATGGGCACATGTTTCACAGACAGAAGGGCCATGCCTTAGTCATCGTGGTAAGTCTGTAGTGACAGACGTCTGTTCTATATTTGTGAGTGACCTGATTTGGCATGCATGCAGCTCGTTCTACTGACAATAATGGGAACATGGTGTGAGGGGGAGAGGCAAGAAAGGAGGAGGGGCTGGGGGAGGCAGCGAGGTTGAGGGAGGAGAGAGACCTGGGGACCAGGAGGGGGAGAAGGGGAAAGGAACTCTAAGCAGCTGAAGATCATGAGCGTCTAAACACGGCTCTAAGGAAACCTGCCCTTAGTGGACGGTTCTTTAAATTTGGGAGCAAGCCTTACATCTGTTGCTAATGGATTTGGGGAGGATCACCTTCCCCTCCTCGTGCTCCCTCTGTCTCTCTCACTCCTCTTCCCTCCAGTCTCTGGGGAAGATAGATATTCAGACAGCTGTCAGACGGTGGCAATGGGATGCTTCTGCCTCCAGGAGTCCCTCATAATTTGCAAAACGTGCCTGGCCCTCCACCCTTTGCTGTGGTCCTCCAACCTCTCCAGGTAGGAAAGAAACCGGCCCCAAGTGATGAAAAGAACAAAGGGCTGCCCACATATATATACATATATATATATTTTTTTAACTTGGAGTATAACTGCTTTCCAACGTTGTGTTAGTTTCTGCTTACAATGAAGTGAACCAGCTGTCTGTATCCACATACAGCTCTTGAACACATCCGCCTCTTGAATCTCCTACCTTGCACCTCCATCCCACCTCTCTAGGTCATCACAGAGCACCGAGCTGACTCTCCTGTGCTATACAACTGGTCTCCACTAGCTATCTATTTTATACATGGTAGTACATATATAGGGAGAAGGCAATGGCACCCCACTCCAGTACTCTTGCCTGGGAGATCCCATGGATAGAGGAGCCTGGTGGGCTGCAGTCCATGGGGTGGCTAAGAGTCGGACACGGCTGAGAGACTTCACTTTCACTTTTCACTTTCATACATTGGAGAAGGAAACGGCAACCCACTCCAGTGTTCTTATCTGGAGAATCCCAGGGATGGGGGAGCCTGGTGGGCTGCCATCTATGGGGTCGCACAGAGTTGGACACGACTGACGTGACTTAGCAGCAGCAGTATATATATGTCAATCCTAATCTCCCAATTCAGCCCACCCTCCCCCAATCCCTCCCCTGTGTCCACATATACAATGCAATATTAGTCAACCATAAAAAGGAACGAAATTAGGTCATTTATAGAGACGTGGATGAACCTAGAGTCTGTCATACAGAGTGAAGTAAGAAAGAGAAAAACAAATACATTAATGCACATATGTGCGATCTAGAAAAATGCCCATCATTATTGACATCTGCCCCAGCCAAGTAACCCAAGTGCTCCTCTCTCCTATCATCCTCGAACACAGCACTCAGTCTCATCTGAGACCATCTTATGATTTCTTCATGGCTGTTCGATTAGCTGGCTAGGACACCAGCTCCATGCAAAGAGGAGCACAGGCTGTCTAATTCACCACTTCTTTAGTGAAGAGTATGTTCGTTCTTGATCTCATTTATCTTCTCATTGTAAAATAAATGCTTCAGGAGCATTCAGTGAATCTATCGAGCTATTTTTCTACATTGAGTCCTTGCAATTGGCAAGTAGTAGAGACACAGTGGGGTTGCCTCAATGAGTGGGCATTTATAAGCGATACACCAGCAACAAAGGGCTCAGGCAACTCTTCTAGAGGTTCCCCTGGGATATGGAGCATGGCTCTCACTATTTGGGGTCCAGTCAGAGCTTTATGCTGGAGAAGGACATGGCAACCCACTCCATATTCTTGCCTGGAGAATGCCATGGATAGAGGAGCCTAGTGGGCTACAGTCCATGGGGTCCCAAAGAGTCAGACACGACTGGGCAACTGAAGAAACAGAGCTCTACGACCTGATAGTGGCCCTGACGACACAGCATCTGTCTGCTCACTTCTGCTCAGATCAAGTAGCCCTCGTCCTCTGCTCCAGGGCCCCTGTTCTGGGCTCTCCAGCATCATCAGGTCTCTGTGAGTTTTGAAGTCAGACTTGCTCCAGAAAGGGTTTGATTGATTTGTCTAATCACTATCCAGTATCAGGAGCCCCTCTGGGGAAAAACTGCCTTAAAACTAGTGCTCAGAGCTTCCTTACCAGGGGAGAACATCAGAAGCAATTGTACAGCTTTTTCAACTGTATCTCCCGCATTGGCAGGTGGATTTTTAACCACTGAGCCACCAGAGAAGCCCCATGTAGATGGGTGGCCCTGGGCAAGTCATAATATTTTCTTGAACTTCATTTTATTCCTCTGTAAAATAGAAACACAGAGAAGGCAATGGCACCCCACTCCAGTACTCTTGACTGGAAAATCCCATGGATGGAGGAGCCTGGTAGGCTGCAGTCCATGGGGTCGCTAAGAGTCGGACACGACTGAGCGACTTCACTTTCACTTTTCACTTTCATGCATTGGAGACGGAAATGGCAACCCACTCCAGTATTCTTGCCTGGAGAATCCCAGGGACGGTGAAGCCTGTTGGGCTGCCGTCTATGGGGTCACACAGAGTTGGACATGACTGAAGCGACTTAGCAGCAGCAGCAAAATAGAAACAATAATAGGTACCTGGATTTTAAATGATATATTTTATGATAAATCCCGGGGTCATCAACAGGACAGGGGAGGTTAATACAAATTAGCAAGGCTGTGGAATCCCAAGGTGGCTGGCTCCTGTCCGTTGCCTATAAATACAAATGCTGGACGAAGACCATTCCCCCACTTCTGCTTTGCTGAAGGGGAACTCCTCTCTCTATTTTTTTAAAGCAGGAAGCAGCTCTTGACAGCTCTGGCAAAATATCAAGTACTTTGTAAATGATAAATAACCATAAAAACACTGAGGATTAAGTACAAATGAAATAGTTCCATCGCACAATTTATATAAGATATGTTCCTGGGATGGAGGGCTCCACGTACCCTCATCCAGCCGTAGAGAGCAGAGGTGATTTTTTCCTTCAAGTTCTCTCTGGGGTAGTCCCACCCGACAAGCTTCCTGAACCATGCCTTTTCTTGCCCAAAATATGTCCTTCCTGTCCCAGAACCCTTCCTTTAGTTATGAGCAAATATAAGACAGGAGTTAGCAGTCTGTGTTGTGGACGCTTGCTGGTCAGAAAGCAGCAGGGAGATAAGAATGGAAGGTTGTTCCAGAGGCCCACGGCCCTGATGTAATTGGATGGTAAATTCAGGGGTGACAATGGAAGCCCACCCCTGCTCCCTGAGCATTCGAGGTGGTAGCTGGGCCTTCTCAGAAGGACCCATGAAAGAGACTCGACGCCCTTACTTGGAAAGAAGGGCTTCTCTGTGAGCAATCTCAGTTTTCAGATTTCTAACAGGCTGGAGTTTTCCAAGTGTCAGAGCATCAAGACACAGATCCATGTAGACTGGTGTCCTGGCTCTATCCGTCTCTCCTTCCTCGCACAGTTCAATCAGATCACCTGTTTGCAGATTCGAGTCACCACATGGCCGGCCCCTGTCTGTCATTTCCTCTCCCTGCCACCCGCTCACACCCTCTCGCCACTCGGGAGCTCAGTGAATACGGTTTTCCAAATATAGGTTTGCAGCCAGTGTGTTAGGCCTTCTAATGAGCCACGGTAATTGCTTCTGCTATTTTCCAAAATGGAAATCAACCTCGGAAGAGCAGCTGGTTTGTGGTAAAGCTCTCCTCCCTTGATTCCATCCCCCCTTCCTTCCAGTCAGTCAAGCTCCAGCCTTGACTGCTTCATCTGTGAGCAGGGCCTGAGGGACCCACGGGAGGAATGTGCTGATGGTGGGGAAACAGAATAAGGAGCTATTGTGCCTTTATTACATTGGGGAGAGGCAGGGAGGAATGGGGAGAGCTCGGCTTTTACTTTTGATTTCTAAGATAACCTGTTCTGGGTTGTGCTTTTCGATGTATCTGAAAAGACAACGAGGTTCTTTGATGACAGAGCAATGATGTCCCTGGCCTCCATCTTTTCAGAATTGACCAAAATAGCAAAGAGAACGAGAAACAAAAACACAGGCGCTGTATTCTTCAAGGGCAGGAGAGATCTGTAATCTGGAACCACAATATATGGAGATGAGAAACAGATGGAGGAATGGGAAGGTGTTTAGTAGATCTATGGAAAGTCAAGCCTGAAAGCCTGGTGGGAGTTACCATTGCTAATCAAGCCCATTCTCTCTGCAGAACACAGGGACGTCCTGGGCGTGGGGCCCACGAAGGCAGCGGCTGGGAGTGAGCATGGCCCTGAAGGCTGTCCCTGCAGCAGAAACGTAATAACACTAGTTACCATCGTGGTGTGCTTGTTGGTGCCTGGCTCTTCACATTCTCTCTTGCAATCCTCATGAGAGCAAAAGGTATTCATTTTCCCATTTTACAGATGCAAAAACTAAGGCTCAGGAGGGTAAAATCATTTGTCCCAGACAACAGAGAGAAAGATACTAAACCAATGTAGTCTTAATTCTGAAGCCTCACCACCAAATCCCACCGGTCGGAGGCTGTCATCAGCCCCAGAAAAGGGAACCGAAGGTACCAGAGTGTGTGGTCAGGAGCTGGGGGAGAGGTTCCCAGTGTTAACGAAGTTGTCCTTATTATCTGTGGCACTTGCTCTTCTATTAAATTGTGAGCTCTTTGAAAGGAGGTGATTTTCCCCCTCCAGGCCATAGCAGTGTGAGGGTAAGCATCTTCTCAGTAAGCATCTTTTGAACGAATGGATGGATGGATGGATGGATGAACCCATATGTTCAGAGGAAGGAGGACTGGACTTATCAGGAAAGATGTCAACGAGGAGGTGAGTCTGCAGCCAGGCCGAAGGTTTGTCATCCAGGGATTGATTCCATGTTACCAGCGGAAACTTCCGAAGGACAAGACAGTCCCAGAAAGACACTAACTTGAGAGTAAGCCCAAAAAGCAGGCTGGTGACAATGAACTTTGGTGAGACTGATGGAGACAAACGCATGCCACGGGGACACCAAAACAGAGCCTTTCTAGGAAAAAAGTAAAAAGTCAACTGTGGGTAAAAGAAGTATCTAGAAACAGGTACATGTTCTGATCCAGATGGTTGCCACTGACTATAAATTCCTATCTTGCAAAGACAAGGCGAGTTTTCTAATGCATTTATTGTTACTCCAGCCAGTCAATCTGCTCATTATTTGTACCCTAGGTGGCTACAACAGTCTTTGAAAGAACGTGAAAGTGAAGTCACTCAGTCGTGTCCGACTCTTTGCGACCCCATAGACTGTAGCCCACCAGGCTCCTCTGTCCATGGGATTTTCCAGGCAATAGTACTGGAGTGGATTGCCATTTCTCTACAACCAAAGGCTATTCAGAAAAGTGTGGAATTCTTGTTGGCACTGAACACATCAGAGTCGGGTTCCTTGCCTCCTACGCTGACATATCCAGCGATCAGGACCAGTTCAAACTAACTTCTGCCCGTGCTACTGACAGTTAAATGGAATTGATGGCTATCCCTTCATTCAGTAAATATTCACGAGCACGCACCATATGGTTCAGCACAGTCCTAAGTGGGAAACAGAGCGCTGGAGGTTGAATGGGGCGGTGAATAGACAGGGTGTCTGCTCTGTGGACTCTGGTTCTGGTATCTGCACAAATGCTCACTTCCTTTATTGGCGGATGCTGCTTCCAAGCTCCAGGGTCAAGAAACTACAACCTGGAGGTCAAATGCAGCCCACCACGTGTTTTTGTACAGCCCTTGAGTTAAGTTGGTTTTTGTTTTCATTTTTGTAAGAGGCTCGGAAAAGCCGAAAGAAAGATAATATTTTGTGACGTGTGAAAATGACATGAAATTTAAATATCAGTATCCGCAAACCGAAGTTTACTTGGAGCTCAGCCACGTGGGCTGGTTTATGTGTTGTTTACAGCTGTCTTCATGTTATAGCTCAGTCATTGCCACGGACCGCATGGCCATTAACCGGAAAGGTCTTCCTATTTGATTTTTTTATAGGAAAAGTTTCCTGACCCCTGTTCTAAGCTAACTTTCTCAAAATGCACTCCATAAAACATTATTTCTGAAGATATTGTGTTAGAGTTTTTGAGTTCTATTGTCAACATATTTAAACACAATGAATTGTAAAAAGTTATAAGTTTCTCTACTTAATATTTTCTCTACTGTGGAGTGTGGCCAGAATACATCGTGACCCTCTAAGACAGAGGATGTGGAGGTCTCCAAACCTGTTCCCTGTTGTTCAGTTGATAAATCGTCCCAACTCGTTGTGACCTCATGGACTGTAGCATGCCTGGCTCCTCTGTTCTCCTCTGTCTCTGGGAGTTTGCTCAAATTCATGTCCATTGAGTGGATGATGCTATCTAACTATCTCATCCTCTGCTGCCCCTGTCTCCTTCTATCTTCAGCCTTTCCCAGCATCAGGGTCGTACATGTGTCTGTTTCTAGCGAATCTCATAATCCAGGCGGTTGTGCACAGCGCTCTTTGGGAAATACTAAACAGAGTTCTTACTCATAGGCTTTGTGTTATTTCTGAAACTGGCTGCCAAAAAACCAAAGCAGTATCACTGCTAGTGAAGTAAGACTTCTGCCCAGATCTGAAGCCCCTTCCTCTTAAGCATAGCACGATTCTTCTGAAGGTTCCCAGTTTGATCCCAGCTAAACAATACCTACCTTCCCCTATTAATACCTTTGCAATTTCTTTTCTCCCACGCTCTCTGGGTGCCAATCACAGCACCTCATGGTACTTCCTGAAGGATCCTGTTGCCTCATTGACCAGTTAATACCTCCCTATCACAGAGTGTCCATATGCGTTCGGAAATAAAAACTTTGAGGGGAAGATCCCAATCCCCTAGCTGTGGGGTTATCTTGACGATGAGCTGCTCTTGATTTATTCTGTAACCACACACTGATTCATTCACATGTGTGTGTGTATAAAGGGTCTCAGGAAGAGCCCAGGATGGCTCAGCTGGAGCTCCGACACCCTGGGACACATCTGGAGAACTGAGGATTATCTGCAGGGTTATCTGGGAGGCCTCCTGGGAGAGCATTAAGGGAGAAATAAGCCAGGCACATGAATTTAACTTAGTTTTTTGTTTTTGGTGTTTTTAAGTTTTCATCATTCTGGGGAGGAGCAGTTCTGAGGACCGTGCAATCTCTGTCACGTAGATGTGTCCCCGGCTTCAACACCCGCCTGCTTGAGTCCTGTAAAGGGGTGGCAAACGGGAAAGAGTGTAAATAAAAACTGAAAGAGGTTTTTCTTGAAATATTTTAAAACCTCAAGGCCTGAGTGGCTCTGTTTCTAAACTGAAGGCGGCATTCTTCCCGCCACGCTGCAAGGTGTCTGTCGGGTAAGAGCTTTCCCCTTGAGGTTGCAGTGGCACCGGAGAGAGGGAGACGCGGTAGCATGGCCTCCTCGGGGCGCTGTTGGCATAGACGCATCCATCTGCGCCCCACCTGTGCTTCGGAACAGCAATGGGTGGTGTGGAATCGACAACCACAAAGAGATCATTGCGTCTGGTGGAGCAGCGGCTCTGATGGTCACCAGCGGAAGTTCTGGCGTCCGGTGGGAGAGGAGGCCTCTGGTCCTCTCCTTGAGCGGCAGGGGAGGGGCGGCTGCATCTCCTAGAGCGCTAAGTGAAAGTCGTTCAGACATGTCGGACTCTGCGACCCCATGGTTTATACAGTTCAGGGAATTCTCCAGGCCGGAATGCTGGAGTGGGTAGCCTTTCCCTTCTCCAACCCAGGGATCGAACCCAGGTCTCCCACATTGCAGGCGGATCCTTTACCAGCTGAGCCACCAGGAAAGCCCAAGAATACTGAAGTGGGTAAGTCTAGCCCTTCTCCAGGGGGATTTTCCCAACCCAGGGATCCAACCGGGGTCTCCTGCATTGCAGGTGGATCCTTTACCAATTGAGCTATCAGGGAAGCTCCTAGAGCACAAAGGAGACCATCTATTGTCCCTCCCAGGAGAGCAGATGCCAGGAATCCTTGGGGGTAATGGGCATGAGGCTGCCATAGCGTGTCAGGCTGGTGACCAGTGAGTTTGCATCCTTAGATCTCACTCCTAGTCCCAGATAGAAGGCGGGCGGGGGAAATTTGGAGTTCTTCAGTCTACTCACGGAACCACACATAAGCTCACACACTTACATGCATTCCTATCGAGACGTGTACTATGAACGTAATTGCTCACTCATACCCAAGCTATGCTTGTATATGAAACCATACACTGTGAAAATGAGGTGGAAATAGGTGAAAGTTGGGTCGGGGGGGGGGCGTTAAGTGGGTGAGTCTTGAGGGTCCCATCATCCCTGCTTCAACCAGAGAGCTCTGCTTTTGTCTGTTATATGCATTGTGGTGGTGATGATCATTTAGCAGTTTGGTTATGTCTGACTTTTGTGACCCCATGGACTGTAGCCCACCAGGCTCCTCTGTCCATACGCATTGTGCTTCTACTTAAAGATTTCTTTTAAGAAAGGGTTCCATGGCAAAAAAAGAAAAAGAACTTTGGAAATCCCACTTGATATAATCAAATTATATATATATATATTCCTATTATTTTATAAATGAGGAAATGGGGACACAGAAGGTTTAAATGACTCAGCTGAGTTCATAAAGACAAAAGCATTGGTTTAAGGGCTCCAATCCAATATTTTTGTTTTGTTTTTCTATAACACCCTGCAGAGAAAGAAAGAATATACACAATGACGATGAAGCCTGGATGTTTTTCAGAACTTGGTGTGTTTCTCAATTTTAGTGGTCAAAGGTTTGAGAACCGGCTTATTAGACCTTTTAATTTTTCTAACTATGATTTTATAGCTAGAAAAACATTAGCTATGGGGGTAGACATGTAGATTAAATTAACACAGTTATGTATCAAATGACCATGTTAATACAATTTTCAATTCAGCTCTAAAGTTGAATTAGAATCTACTTAGACATGCTATACTAATCAGAAATATATAGCAAAAATGAGATCATTGTGTTTTAGACAGGGCCTCGAGAACCATTAGCCCAATTTTCTAAGCACAGAAGGAGGCAAAAAATGATGACAGGAAAGTTTGTGAAGAAGTTCATGAGTAAATGTTAATAGAATTATTCACTCTGGAGAAGAAAGAACAAAAGAAGCTAACCGTTGTCCTGGAGCATAAAGAGTCTCTCGACTGAGACGCAGTCCCTTTCTCATTCACAGGAGGACAGAATAAGAGTGGACCTTTTGAGAGACCACAGGAGGTTCTAGGTGGTGGAGTCTGTAGGACAACGTTGAGGTTCCCCAGGCTGCGCTGAGCTATAAGGACCAGATGCAGTGCCCGTGAAGTGCCCTGTCCAGGGAGGAAATGGTAGCTGATGACTCAGGGTCTCTGCTATTATTTCAGAAAATATCAAGCATCACCGTATGGCAGAAGCTAAAGGTAATTCACCAACAAGGCATAGAGGTGGGAAGGAGAAGACTGGGGCACCACTTTCCACCTGTGTGCTAAGATGGCCACTCAGGATACCCTCCTGCTCTGCACGCTGTCCCAGCCGTGAGTGCTCTCTGTACCCCACCCTGCCTTCCTACTGTCAATCAGAGAGTCCCAGAGGCCTGATAGTCCCATGGTTGAAGTCTATGGATGAGCACTGGGAATAAGGCAAAACCCTTTCTGTAGAAACTTATGCATCTAATGTTCTTATCTCTTAATATGCTGTCGTAAAGGTCTGAAACATGACAGAGTTTGAGAACACAAGTTAGGTAGATAACACAAATGGCTATCACACACCCTTCCCCCATGTCACCTTTTCCCCCTTTCTTATCAGAGAAGGCATCTGAAGCTGGTGGAGTGGGATATATACAGTTGGGGAAAGGATGCAGACACGTCTCCCTGGAGGGGGTTGTGATAAGACATATACTCACATGAAAAGTGACAGAGATATGCTCATAGGAGTCACTAGCTTAACTCTTAATACCACGAGAGCACCCACATCAGGAGAGCAGGACTGTCCACTTGTCCATCTCTCAAGTTCCCTTTTTTCGGACCCCAGGTGTAATGTTGCTATATTCTATCTGTAGCTAACTTTACAACCCCAGGGCCCAGTGGTGTGGATATTTGTAATGGAAAAAAAAAGATTCAGAAATACAGTGATTATTCACTTCAGTTTTAAGGGACCCAGAAGATGTATTGGAATCCTATGGAATGAAAGCGTTATTTGTGACTGAGTGGAAGATTTTTGTTTAATTAACTCCAAGTCATCGGCTTAATTAGAAAGTGAAATCCAAGATTTCAGAAAGGCATATTTACAAATTGTTAATTATGAAAGCAAGCAAAAAAGCCAACTCCACAATAAAACTCCGACTCACTAGCCTGCCCAGTGCTTTGAGATCCTTGGATGACTTGTGGTCCAGTGACCAGTTCACTTTCAGGAAGAAGGAAATGAGCTGCTGAGACTGTCTCCCCAGGACAGACCTTGACTAATTCTCTTGTTGTTCCTACCTTTCTCAGTCTGGGTAAAGTCATCAGCTGGAAAACTCAGCTTCAGCCAGTGAGACACTGTCTTGCAAATTCCAAGGATTTAGCAGGAGTGGGTATTAATAATTTGCAGTGTCTGGTGGTGACTCAGGTCTCAGCAGACTGGCTGTTTAATTTGCAGCCAAGCTCCGTTTCTCTGACTGCGGCCCCGATCCCCACACATTTCTTCCAGCACTCCTCATTTCACAGGAGTCTTTGAGGATATAGACATGCCTCTGTCTTCACGCTTCTAGAAGTATGAGACACCCAGGAGGCAGTGCAGGGCCCTTTGAGCGTGAGTTGTTGAATCAGCCTGCTTTGACTGATTTTCTGTCACGAGTCTGCTGTTGAGAGCAGCTGTGTCCCAGTTATTATTCAAGCTGAGAAAACGTCAGCTTTTACCAATTGACTTGGGGAAGTCATGGGTCTTCCCAGGTGGCGCTAGAGGTAAAGAACTCGCCTGCCAATGCAGGAGACATAGGAGATGCAGGTTCGATTCCTGGGTCAAGAAGATCCCCTGGAGTAGGAAATGGCAACCCACTCCAGTACTCTTGCCTGGAAAATCCCGTGGACAGAGCAGCCTGGTGGGCTACAATCCATGGGGTTGCAAAGAGTCAGACACAATTGGAGCAACTTAGCACATTCCTCCATGTTGACCTATGGACAGGGCATAAGAGACGTGTACACTGCTCAATTGCTGGTTAATTACAGCAATTTTCTATGGATTTTTAAAGACTGGTATTTCAAGGACTGATTTGAGCAATTATTTCACTGGTCATCAGTATGAAATGGAAGAGATGAAAACAGCAACAAGATGGCATGTACATCATGACTATTGAATGAAACAACTATAGTTACAAACATTCTTTTAAGTAAGCTACTGAAATAAGGAAGAACGGTGGCAACTAAAATTTATTTAAAGGCTATTTGATCCAAGAAGATCCCACGTGCCTCGGAGCAGTTAAGCCCATGTACCACAATTATTGAACCTTATTTAAAGGCTATTTGAAACTTTTCTCCCTCCAAATGGCATTTCATCTCTAGCACAATGCAAACATCCTTTGAAACTTTCTCGCCCACTGACTGTGCCCCACCCGCAGTCCACATCTCTTCTCTCTTTTTCCAAACTCCTCAAACATCTCAGGTCCACATAATTGCACAGTCCTGGCGCCCTGCTCCACCCTACTCCTTTTCTTACCTCTTACTGGATTCTATTCCACCGGAAACGCTGACGTCTCCAACGGGCTTCACTCCAGCTGATCTTGGCTACGCTCAGTTCTGCCCTACCTCCCGATTCTGCAAACGAAGGACTAAAAGAGCAGCACAGCAGCTATCTTGTACAGGTGGGAAGAGCCAGAGGCTCTGAGTAATTCCTGCTTTTTTTCTATTAATTACACAGGAAAAGGCCTAAGACCTGGCCATAGCAAGGGAAATGATCAACAAGTAATTCACTCATATTAACTGATAATTAGCTGGAGGAAATAGAGTGAGGTTAGAAAAGCAAGAGAGAGAAAGAAAGAGAGGGAGCAAGAGAGAGAAAAGAAAGAAAGAAAGAAAGAAAGAAAGAAAAAAGAGAAGACATCAGTTCCTAGCAAAATTTTGCTTGAAGTCTCAAATTTAAAGTTCCAAATCTGATCATGGCAATCTAGACGTGGCCTTATTTGTAATAAAATTTGTAAATAAAGGTGAGACACTGTGACAAAACTGTGCCCAGAATACATCATGCGAAGAAATATATAGTATTAATAAAATGATAATGGTGGCTGCTGGGGGAGGTAGACAGGTAAGAAATGTAATTTTGAAAAAAAAAGATAAACTGATAATACACATAGAATCAAGCTATAACATCTCCCAAGCTACCCTAGCCTTCAATATCATCATTATTGAAACTCTCTCCATTGACATAAATACTCTTCACTTTCTTCTTCCTTTCCTTCCTCCTTTTTATCTTCTTCTCACTGTCTTAACCCACTCAGGCTGCTATCACAAACTACCATAGACTGTGACTTATAAATGACAGACTGTTATTTCTCACTGTTCTGAGGCCTGGAAAGCCCAAGATCATGACACCAGCAGGCTTGGTGTCTGATAAAAGCCCACTTCCCAGTTCATGGGCTCCCCTGGTGGCTCAGATGGTAAAGAATCTGCTGGCATTGCAAGGGACCTGGGTTCAATCCCTGGATTGGATTTGATCCCTGGGTTGGGAAGATCCCCTGGAGAAGGAAATGGCAACCCACTCCAGTATTCTTGCCTGGAGAATTCCATAGACAGAGGAGTCTGGTGGGCTACAGCCTATGGGATTGCAAAGAGTCAGACACGACTGTGCAATTTTCACTCCCAGTTCGTAGACAGCTGTCTTTTCACTGTGTCCTCGCATGGCAGAAGAGGTGAGGTTACTCCCTGGGGCTTCTTTTATAAGGTCACTCATCCCATTCCTTGGGGTTCCACACTCATAACCAAATCACTTTGCAAAGGTGTGTGTGTGTGTGCATTAGTGGCTCAATCATGTCCAACTCTTTGTGAGTCTATGGACCATAGCCCACCAGCCTCCTCTGTCCATGGAATTCTCCAGGCAAGAATACTGGAATGGTTAGCCATTTCCTTCCCCAGGGGATCTTCCTGACCCAGGAATGAAACCCAGGTCTCCTGCATTGTAGGCAGGTTCTTCACCGTCTGAGCCACCAGGGAAGCTCCCACCTCCTGATACCAACATGCTGGGGGTTAGGACTTCAACATATGAATTTGAGGGGGACACGCAAATGTTCAGCATACAGCAATCACCTTCAAGATTATTCAAGGATAAAGAGATTGATGGATTTTTTCCCGTCCACAGGGGTCCTGCCACACTGGTTATATCCCGTTGTCATCTAGTCTAAGGACCACACCACATTCCAATGGGCTGGACATCCATTCCAGTACCCATGCCTTACTGGCTGTTACCTGTTTTGAATATCACACGGGCCACATCTCACAATAGTATAGAGGGATCCGTATACGACAAAAGTGAGAGTCTGAGTCATTTTAGAATATTTTTGCACATGGGTAGTTACTGGTATCTGCATTTTCCAGATCGAGGAACTGAGGCTGGGATCTGAATGCTCCCAACTTAGCTTCTGTTCATGCTGGTTCTCCTACAGTGCCAAGGAATGCCCACAACCAGCTGCCTCCATCTTTGCTGTGAATTTAAGGTGACAACTGATGGAATGACCTAGTGAGACCTCAGAGAACAAACGAGGACTTTACTGTCTTTGTGTGAAAACATGCGGTGTAGTCACAAACTGTGTTGGGATCCAGAGTCACCAATGGCATCAGGACCCTTTGGAGCTGCCTGTCTGTCTGGTTCTGACTCATCCTAAAGCCCCTGCTAATTGTGCTGGCCGCGTGGGTGACCCAAAGCTTCTCTCGCAGGAGGACTTCCTAGAGAGGAGCAAGGCCTCCTGCCATCATGTCCGCTGTCAGCCTGTAAGATATTAAAACAGACTCGAAAAAAAAAATAAAAATAAAAAAAAAATAAAACTGACTCGAGATAGTGTTGAAAAATGTTTTCCTTTCCGGTATGCTAATAAGAACAAGATCATATACAACCGATGTGTATCGCAGCAGGACTGTTCCGTGGCCGAGGCTTTTAATGAGCTGTTTTGTAATGAGGGCCGATCTGCAAACAGTATCTGGGTGCTAGTCAAAGTTTAAAGACCTCTGATTCCCCCCAACACACACCCTCATCCAAGCCATGGCTTTAATTCTTTTAAACAGTAACATTAATTGGCTGTTAAGTAAAACAGGACAGAACACAATAGATTTATGATATTTTGAGAAGCGACACCAGTTCTCAGGCATTCAGAGAAACAGGCTTGGCTTTTATGAGCTAATTATGATTTAGTGGTTTCTCTCACCCTGTTGAGTCTGTGGGCTGCCTCTAAAATGGATCTGGGATGAATGTCAAAATCAGGATTTACAGTCAAACCTTTTCAACATAGAAAGCGCAGGAGAAGTTTATTGTTTTATTTTTTTCTCCTAAGCAATATTTCCTTCTGCATTTCTATGCTGCTAGATTTTGTAGAATTTCCACCCCCATCCTAGCTTTGAAATGGTGTCTATAAATTACTTCTCCTGTTAAGGCTGCTGTATCATCAAAAAGTGATTGTTTTTGCAAGCAATCACGAGAGAGCATGTCAATTTAAATAATCTCTTTTTTTCCATCTCACCCCTTTTCTCCCTCACCCTCTACAGGAGAACTGCTATCATCTTGGTTTTCCCACCCTTTCACAAATGAGCAGAAACTGACAAAGCTTGATGAACAAGAGATCTTTCTTCTTTTTCCTACATCTTTTTTTTTCCTGCTCTCTCTTTGAAATGAGAACTGTGTTTAGCTGTTGCCTTCAGGGACAGAAGACCCTAGGGATCAGGCTCCAAAGGTTTCATCCTTTTCTCCCCTCGAACATGAGGAAATCAGGCAGTTTCTTTTCCAATGGGAGCCTCCCTTCTCTTAATTTATAAAGTAAGGCAGTGATGATTTCTAAGATCTCTTCCAACTCTTGAAAGTGAAAGTCGCTCAGTCATGTTCTACTCTTTGCAACCCCGACCCCATTGACTATACAGTCCAAGGAATTCTCCAGGCCAAAATACTGGAGTGAGTAGACTTTCCCCTCTCCAGAGGATCTTCCCAGCTCAGGAATCAAACCCCAATCTCCCTCATTGCAGGCGGATTTTTTCACGAACTGAGCCACTAGGGATGTTACCTATATATGGCCCAACAGTAATTTGATGTGTGTTGTTGAAGGAGACATGGCAACCCCAAATATGCTGCTTTGGCATAAGAATTATTTTGAGCTAAATTCAGCTGAGGTCCTGAATCCCTTATCTGCCAAAAAACAGAGTCTCCTCCAAATAAATGAGCTGCTGTATCCCCTCCCTGGGAGCCAGCGTTACCTCTTCCTCTCAGAGACCTCTGGCCAGCACCACACCCAGTCGGGCATTGTCAGAAAACCATCATAACTCTCACCTATTCTCTTAAGGGCCCATTTATTTCTCCTAAAAGTCATTTGTCTTCTCGTAAGTGCTCTTCTTCCTCCCTTATGAAAACGTGACAGTGAAAGTGAAGGTTGCTCAGTCGTGTCCGACTCTTTGCGACCCCATAGACTACACGGTCCAAGGAATTCTCCAGACCAGAATACTGGAGTGGGTAGCCTATCCCTTCTCCAGGGGGTCTTCCTGACCCAGGGATTGAACCCAGCTTTCCCATATTGCAGGCAGATTCCTTACCAGCTGAGCCACAAGGCACAGTGACATGTAAGCCCCAAATTCCAACAACCTCCTCTGAATCACATTTTTTTTTTTCTGTGAACTCTCATGTATCTATATAAATCAAAATCTGTCTTTTCTCTTGCTAATCTGCCTTTTGTCAATTTAATTTGCAGGCTTCTATGAACAGAACATACAGGGTAGTAGAAAGGGCTTTTTTCCCCTGACATTTGTCTGTGTGTGTGTGTGTGTGTGTGTGTATAGAAGTTATAGAAATGCCGATGGAAAGGATGAGGCTAGGAGTAGTATTTTTCTTTAAAAAAATTTTTATGAGGAAAGTGTCATAATATGGAATTCTCCAGGTACGAATACAGGAGTGGGTTGCCATTTCCTTCTCCAGGGGATCTTCCTGACCCAAGGGATCAAACCCAGGTCTCCCTCATTGCAGGCATGATTCTTCACCATCTGAGTCACCAAGGAAGCTAGGAAATTTTGTGGCGAAAGTACCACTCACCAAGCTTCTTATCTCTACCAGGAACCTCTCTACAGTACCTTATCAGTACAGTTCTCCCTTCCCTAGTTAAGGGTGTAAGCATGGCATGCACTGGGTGTTTAGTTTTGATTTTTGGAGGTTTTTGTTGGGTGTGGGGAGAGTGAGGAAAAGAGAGAAGCAGCAGATGCCAATTCAAGGCCAGCAACTTTTCAAATGGCCTCAGACCACAGTTATTTAATTGTAAAGTTTTGTGTTTTTGCTCTATTATATTTTGGTTCCTTTCTTATTGGACAATCCTTGGAGGTTTTTCCTGACACGTTGGAAGGAGGAAGTTGCACCTCTGGTCTCTTCCCTGATGTCTCCATAGAAGAGACCGTTCAAGGACTTAGACCAGAGTCTAGAAATAGCCTCTGAACATTTGATTAGATTACATATTATATGCAATTTATTATCTATTATATATTGCACCATCGACTATGCAGTACACCCAAGATGCCATCATAGAGAATATACAGCTTTATAATATGGCATAGTTTATTGCAGCTACAATTTATTGAATATTAACTATGTGCCAGACATGCTATTAAGCCTTTTTCTTATGTTTTCTCATTTACTTTAGATGATTTAGTTCATATAAATGGTAATTTCAAATGACACTTGGTGTTAGTAATTTCTTCCAAGCATTTTTCCTGTCTCCAGATCTCCAGAATAAAGAAGTTAAGATACCTGGGAAAGGATTCAACAGTAAGGATGTTCTTGCAAACAGATGAGCATAAAAAATAGGAATCATTAGAGTTCCTAACCCTAGCTCTTCCCACCCCCAGCACCCAACAAAACTAACCACACACACACACACACACACCCTTTGATTTCTAGTACAGAATAATTCAAGGGTCCCATTAGATTCTAAAACCTTCCCAGCTGGGATAATTGGCTTTAGAATCTTCCCTCATCCCCATGACTCTCTCTCACATGCCAATATCTCTGACACATAGATAATTTATGAAAACAGAGTAGACACTTTTTAATAATTAAGTGATAGCTAATAGGAGCTTTTAAAACAAGCCGTAAGAGCTTGGAAAAGGAAGGGAAACCAAGATAGTTTGTCACCCACATATTTATTGGGAGTGACTCCAAAAGGCCCTTCACCTTGTACCCCACTACCCACGACTGGAAGCCCCGAAAAGTTTGGTGTGTTTGTTAACCAGGGTCTTCTTCCAGAGGGTGTTCAAAGCCGCAGTCGTTTCAAGGCAGAACCAGATGCCTGCCCCAGTCTCCATCACCCGGCATCACCCACTCTATTTTCTCCAAATTACAGTGCAAACAATAACACAGGTAAAATTAGGCACGGCACTAATTACGCGGTGCAAATGTGTAAAGGATATAGAATGACAAACGGCAGACGCCGGCCGTGTTGTGTCGTATCAAGTAATCTCCCCGGCTGCCGAGCCCAGGAACAAAGGGAGACTTGTGCCCTGTTTGTCTAACATGCTCCATCTCACAAATTGGAAATCCTTCCTAATTAAGATATTGTTCAATGTCCTTTGTTAGCAGATTTTAACAATGTTAATTAGGAGGTTAGAGTGATCATTGTTCATCTAGCAAACAATTAGGGTGATTCGCACTGTAGCTTTTGAGAAACTTCTGAGCAAAACAGAGGAGTTTCCCTTTGGCAGGGAGGGGAGCTGGGAAGGGAAGGAGCAGACGGGATGGGGAGAAAGGGCAGGGCTACTCCTAACATTTTTGGGCCTCGGACCAAGGCAAAGCCTGAGGAAATGTCAGCTGTGGGCGTTGCAGCTGGTGGAGAGCAGTGCGGGCCTTGACCTTGTGGGATAACAGTATTTGCAGATGCAAGGTCCATTCCCCCCATGGTTCTCGTCTTGATAATTCAGGAGACTGTGGTTACAGAAAGCAGAGTCCGGAGATCTCTTAATCATCTGGTTGAGTAAGGGCAAGGATGGAGTGTAGGACCTGCTATCTCAGAAAGAAACATCTGGCACGTCAAATGTGTTAAGCTAAAGGAGTTTGAGAAAACGGAAGATGCAGGAAGGTCACACTGACCTCTCCTCTGGTTGCCCTCCCTGAGACAAGTCAAAAAGCCCTCCTGTGAGAGCTGCCCTCCCTGGACCAGGAGGAGAGGAGCATGCCTGGCTCCAAAGACAAAGGAATGCCAAGAAGGATCCGAGTGCACAGGCCTGGCGATATGTCTCCCGGTTTACTCCCCTGACCTCACACCCTTGGCCCTAGGTATTCCTTCGTGACTGCCCTCTTCATCAAATCTGGGACAGACACACCCAAATCTCACTTTCTTCAGCTCATCTCCATTTCGTTATGAAACTCCTGTGACGTTTACAGTTTACATTAAATACATTTGTATGTGTATCTCCTGTTAATCTTTGTCAATTTAGTGTTCAGACCCAATCAGGCACCCTAAGAGGCTCAAGGAAAACTTTTTCCTCCTCTGCAGTTAAGGATACAACATCCCCTGGAAGAGGAAATGGCACCCCACTCCAGTATTCTTGCTGGGGAAATCTCACGGACAGGGGAGCCTGGTGGGCTACAGTCCACGGGATCACAAGAGTCGGATGTGACTGAGCACAGCACAGCACAGCACAGTACAGTTGAAGAGACAAAAACAGTACTATGCCAGCCGGATTTCAGACTTTTCTCAAATTACAACTGACTATTTTAGCATCAGATGAGTCTGTGCTCCTCCTTCAATACCCCCCGCCTCCTGCCAACTTTGTGCCCCACACACAGGAGATAAAGCGGTTGGCACTTTTTTTTTTTCTTTTGAAGGGTAGAAGAATATGCCACTCCAGGATATGATTGCAGGGGTTTGGGACATGACACCCCCAAATACGGCACTTTAGCACGTTGACAATTTTGAGAAACAGCAAATGTAGGTAGAGGCTTTCTCTCAACTCCCCTTACCTGTATAAAACAAACCCTCCAAAACGAACTCTATCGTTTAAGTCCTCTGCCCACCTTCCCCGGGAGTTTGATCAGCCAGGAGAGACTGGTCCTTATTGCAGGGGGCAAGACTAGAAGTTGACACCGTTGTGTGCTAAGTCACTTCAGTCATGTCCAGCACTTTGCGACCCTATAGACTGTAACCCATCAGGCTCCTCTGTCCACGGGATTCTCCAGGCAAGAATACTGGAGTGCGTTGCCATGCCCTCCTCTAGGGGATCTTCCCAATCCAGGGATGGAACCCGCGTCCCTTACATCTCCTGCGTTGGCAGGCAGCTCCTTTACCACTAGTGACACCTGGTACCGCATCCAGACAGATTGTGTCACAGTCGTTCCTCCTGTCTATTCTTCTACGGGCTCATTTGTCTCTCCTAAATACCACTGACTTTCCTCTAAGAGACCTGCATCTCCTCTGCCATTTGCCTGTTAAGATGATATTTAAGCCTGAATTCTAAGCCACCTCTTTGAGTTACTCATTTCACCCTGGTATCGCCCATGTTGATAAACTTCTTGTTTTTCTCTTGTTAATCTTTTATTACAGAAGTCTCAGCTAAGGGCTCAGAAGAGCAGAGGGAAAATTATTTTTTCTTTCCTTCCCACCGTGCCCAATCCCCAACCTGCTACTGGAGGTGACCGGACTAAAAGGCAGGGAGGAGGGGAGGGAGGGAGAAAAGCCTCTGTGTTCAGCTGCTTTGAAATTGCAAATATAAGAGCAAAATATATTTGCAGAGGAGGCAAGAACTGATCGTTTAAAAACTACCAGAGCACTTGGGTTTCTTTGAGACTCTTGTTCTCTCTTGGCAAAGGCACTGGTGGAGGGCAGGCATCCCAGAGAGAGGAAGTATTGACTGAAAATTGAACACAGATTCTGGGTTCTATTTTTAGCTCCATCCATGATTTCTCAATACAAACTCAGGATGAGTTGCTGAACTAAGAGTCACACCTACCTGGAGGTGGTTTCAGGTAGCTCAGTGCAGTGATTTTCTAACTATGCATGCCCAACTCCAGAGGAAAAACATCTCACAGCTATCAAGGAGCGGCTAGTGCCAGGCACTGTGCTGGATACTTTACATAAATTTAATCACAGCTAGCACTTAGCTTCAATCACAAACAGCCCGAGGCCCATTTAAGTGGCTCTTGAGTCTCTTTTATCCTTGGGGGACCCCATCTGCTGGGGGGATAAAAAGCCCTTTTATGTTCTACAACCTCACAGGACCACCCACCCCAACAGTTTGTGCTTTGTCACAAAAACCCTCCATCTAATTAACAGGGCACAATTTTGATGAAACACTGGTGAAATAAATTATTCATACATGTCAGAAATCAAATATAGATCGGATCATCTTGTAAACTGTTCCGAGGTCTGTAATTTGCTTTAAAGTGCTTTAGCATAGATAATGGAATATCATGTATGTGTTCGCTTAATTCACAACCAAAGTGTAGGAGTTACGCTAAAAGGAATTTACCTCTTAGGGGAGGGCAGTCAGAGTTTTCATTGGGAAGTCCAGTTACTACAAAGGCACTTCTGTTATCTTGAGCAATATCGGACAGTTTTTGAAAGAGCATGGTCAGGGTCAGAAATGAGTCTTCATTGGTGAATTTGTGACTTACTAATTAGCATACTGACTGTTATAAATGGGCTCTCATTGGTGAAGTTTGATCTGAGAGTCACATAACAGTAATACATAGAGATGAATTCAATTTTGTGTTTCTTTGCACTGTGCGCTGGGTATAAATACAAATTCATGTGTGCTCTTGTTCTCTTGGCCTGCCATGTCTGTTCTCCCCTGGTACATCTGTGCCTGGCACAGAGCAGGCACTCCACACACATCCCTTGAACCAATGATGAAAACTGCTCTGTTACAATTGGGGGAAATTCATCTAAGCATGCCACACCCCTCCACCTCATTCGAGACCCAGTGGAAAACTTGGCAAGTGCGGATCTTAATCTTCAGATCTCCACATGGGGCTTCCCTGAGTTGATATGTGTGGCAGTGTGACCCCTTCAAAAACATTAGTAACCCATGTTGACATTTAAAAAACTGTGCAAGGTGACAGTTGCAAGTTAAGTTTCATCTGGGGCAAAGCGAGGACTGTATCCTGGGAGACAGCACCTCAGAGAGCTCTGAGAAGAGGCAGGGGTCAAGATCAGTAAATGTGTGATTTTGGTGAAAGGGCATACATGCAGTCAAGCACTTATTTTTCCATAAGTCTTCTACTAGTCTTGTGAAGCTTTCATTAGTCATGGCAGTCATCACCATGAAGGATTTTAGTGCTTTGCTAGATATGAGGAGATACAAGAATTGGGCTCATAAAATCAGCTCCTGAAAATATCTAACTATCTGAAGACCTGCCCTGACAGTCCCCGTCCCCCCACCCCAACCCCAGCCCAGAGTGCCTTATTTCTGCTCTCCACCCTGAACTCCTTTCAGCGGGTGGCGAAGGCCAGCAGCTGCAGCAACACATGATTTAACCCTTGTAGAGGTGGATGGCAAGTGCCCATGGCAAGTGGCAATTTGCAGTTGACAACCATTCCCCTCCACTTAGAACCCTCGGTCCTCTTAAAGCCGGTCAACTTTTACAGTCGTCTTTATCCAGGAAAGGAGACCATAAACTCACCCACAGATAGGCCCTCCATACACAGGAGTGAGGAGTGGAGAGAATATTCAGGCTATGAAATTCTGATGGCTCATTACCATGACAAAGGTTGTAACAACTTGGACAGGAAGCTGAACAAAAGGCATCCACCATTCTATTTGCAATTCTAGGATTGTATTTGTAATCTCTCTTTGCAGGAGAAAGCGACTGCCAGTAAAAGGCTGAGACACAATAGGAAGAGAGGCCCCGTGATGCAGAGAGAGACCAAAGGGCTCAGTGCCCGTGCTCACACATACACACGCTCTGTGTGTGCGCCTCTCTGTGTGTACACAGTGGACAAGAGGAAATTATTGTCACGGGTAAGAGTTTAACATTATTGACCTGTAAGATGGCTTTAAAAAAAATATATATATATATATGTGCAACATGGCCGGAATGCCAATTGGAAGTGGAAAAGCATTTAGGGCGGGTGAATAGACTGGATGAATAGACTTGGAGCGGAGCGAGCCTCTTCAATTTGTTTGTTACGGAGCGTCGGGGAGTCAGCTAACATCGTAACCTGCTAAGGAAGGCGCCATGAACGTGATTAATAATGCAGACGGGGGAAGGCTCAAGAGTTATTACGTTATATAGGGTTTGGTGTCAGGGAGGCGGTAATTGTTCCAAAAGTCACTGACGATTTTGGTTAACAAGTGATACAAATAGAACGGGTCGCTCTGCTGTTCTTTGGAGCCAGCCCTCGCCCCGCAGCAGCTCGACTCTGCAAATTCTGATTCATTACCATTTGCTCCCCTTTTGTTACCTACCTAGCCAGTGATTGTACTTGGGAAGTGTGCGGTGGCAGGGACCATTCAAGAAAGGCTCATTGTCCCCGGAGCTCAAGGAGCAAAGCCATTGCTTTTGTTCCACTGGAAAAGAATGAAACCCACGTTCAATTCTATTGTCCTCCTGCAAACCTGGCTTTTAATTGGCACGTTGGTGGTTCGGATTGTAAAAGGTGTGTGATGACAGTTCAGAAGTCGGCATCATGGGGGCAGAAGTGACTTCACCTCCAGGTTAATGCTGCCTTGAATGAAATTCATGTGTGTGCCGACTCACAGGAATTGTGTGTGGTTGCCGTCAGCGGAGGGCAGACAGGGTTGAGATCACAGGACCACAGTCCAGATGCTATGCTAAACGAGCACTCAGGAGCACCGATCTCTTTTCCCCTCCACCCCTCTGACCCCCTGATGGACGTTAATAAAGTTGGCACCTAAGCACACTTCTCACCCAGCTTCCCTTGCTTCCTATCTTGTTAGGGACCCACGAATAAAAATTTCAATCTGTCAATCCCATTTATGTTTAGAAAGTGAACAACACCTAAGGACAAGACAATTAACACTGAGCAATTCAATGCAACAAGCATGTATCGAGCCTTAGTCTATGACTGATTGAAAGTGCTGAGTCATTAACAGAATCCCTTTTGTGACTTTCGAGACAAAGTCAAGGTGATTCTTGCTGTTAGCCACGTGGGTGTGTGTTTACAGCGGCCAGTGCAAACTGGCCAGTGGAAGCTGGGATGTTTGGTGTTGATGATGTCTAGCTGTTAAGAAATGCATTAGTTTCAACTCCTGTGAGTGCTTGCCTGCTATCCTGAACTTACCTCAAGTCTGGCTGCAGAGTTTCTAGGATCTGAAATGACGGAAAGCTATAATACTGATGACTGTGGAAAATCTGTCTCTACTAAAAAAGTATTGAATGTCTGGATTCCAAAAACTGGATACCTAGTTGTTCTCTCTCTGTATATCTTCATCCAGCCTGCCAGTGCTCAAACATTAAGCCACATCATCAACTCTGTTTATACACATAAAGTGAAAGTCACTCAGTTGTGTCTGACTCTGTGTGACCCCATGGACTGTACAGTCCATGGGATTCTCCAGGCCAGAATACTGGAGTGGGTAGCCATTCCCTTCTCCAGGGAATCTTCCCAAACCAGGGATCAAACCCAGGTCTCCTGCATTGCAGGTGGGTTCTTTACCATCTGAACCACCAGGGAATATCAAGAATACTGGAGTGGGTAACCTGTCCCTTCTCCAGCAGATCTTCCAGACCCAGGAATTGAACTGGGATTCTTTACCAGCTGAGCTACCAGAGAAGCCCTTATATACATGTAATGGAGGGAAAAAAATATTTTTCTTCTTCCCTCCTAGATTCTCCAGCTGGGGACTTCTAAATTAGATTAACAAAAGAAAGATTAGTGAGAAAAAAAATACAAATATAACTTTTACATGTCTCAGGCACCTTCAGAGGGAGAGGAAGACCTGAAGAAATGGTTAGACCAGAGTGTTTTGTACTAGGTTTGATGAAGAGTGGATAGTTAGGGAAAACGTAATAGGAGGAAGGAGTATGAGATATGAGGAGTAAACTGAGGGAAACGTAGCAGAAGCTTTTCACGTGGGCTCCTCTGGGGCCCCTCCATCTTTGGAGATAAGGATGTTCTTTTCCTGCAGGTATATAGAGAGGCCACCTGCCATGGGAGGGTGTAAGACCTGCATCAGAAAATAAGGGGGAGATTAGAAAATCCTATCAGCTTTGCCGTTTCTATGACCTTCAGCTTAAAATAATCAATATGCCAAGTTGCCACATTTTGAGGTAGTGTGTTCTGAACCCCAACAACATACATATATTCTTTAAAAAAGCATCTGCTTCTTAAATCTCTTTACTTTTAGGTAATGCTATATCCATTTTATTGTAGACTGGTTCATCAGCAAAGAGAAATATACTTAATTTTTTTAGAGTCCATAAAGAGAATTTTCTTTAATGTCAAAGGGGTTAGGATTAAGCTGTCTCTTAATTACTCTTATTATCTCAGGATTAACAACATTTTTCTTCCAAAGTTAATTTTGGAAATAGAGGATTTAGAGGTCTTTAGTAACATATGGAACTAATATAAGCTGATAAACATATGCTATTAAAATAATAGCCCTGGTCTCAACTGGTGTATTTTTCTGAAATGCAGTTTATCAATAGGCACGAATGGCCCTTTAAACAGCACACACCTATTGACCTAGTAATTTCCTTCCTAGGAATTTATCAGGAAAATGTTTGGACAAAGGGACAGAGATGTATGACTGAAGACAATCAGTGTAGACTTGTTTATAATTGGGGCGCCTTAGGAAACTCTTTTAATGTCCATCAATAGAGGATTGGTTGGATAAACAATGGTATATTCATGCGACAGAATAAGTTATACTAATTAAGAATGCTGTTATGGAGAAATATGTATATATTATGTTGGAATAATTCACACAGTATGTGATCGAGTGCAAATAGCAAGTTAACAAAATATTATCTACAGTATGCTTCTACTGTTACAAGAAAAACATCGGAAACTTAATGCTTCTATATAACCAGTGAGTCAAAGAAGAAATAAAAAAATCTTGAAACAAATGAAAGTGAAAATATAACATGCCAGAATGTGTAGAATATAGCAAAAGCAGTTCTAAAAAGGAAGTTTATAGTGATTAACACGTATATTAAGAAAAATGAGAGATCTCAAATAAACAACCTAACTTGATATCTCAAGGGACTAGAGAAAGAAGAACAAGCTAAACCCTAAGTTATCAGAAAGAAGGGGAAAATAAAGATCATAGCAGAAATAAATGAAATCAGGAAAGAAAACAACAGAAAAGATCAATAAGACTAATAATTTATTTTTTGAAAAGATAAACCATATGGACAGAATTAGCTAGACTTATCAAGAAAAAAGAGAGAGGACTCAAACAAAATTATAAATCAAAGAGAAAACATTATAACTGACACCACAGAAATAGAAAGAGTGCACATTTAGGGGAGTCAGTGCAAACGCGGAAGTAGAAACCCAGCACCAGAGGCTCACAGGTAACTTCGTGCCAGGATACAGGTCCAGTGGCTTTAATTAGCACTTGCTGTTTCCTTTCTGGCTTCGTGTAGCAGGCGGATCCGGTCACATTGTCTTCACCTCATCACTGCATCACTGTATCACCTGGAATGGCCCCAGAATCCACCCATCCAGGTTACTCTCTATATAAACCACAAGTAAAGCAACCGAGGGGGGGAAAAATCAACTGTGAAATAACAGACGTTTCTACAATTCAGACTCAATTTTTGTTAAGAAGCCAGGCAGAGGAATCATAAAAGTTGGGGAGAAAATTGAAGCAGATGCTATGAATACTGTTTTTGTGTGTGTTCTTAAGTAAGGTAATTTAAGAGATGGCAATCGGCAAAGGAGAAATATACATTTTCCATGGATTCTCCAGTAAGCTTGTTTGTTCCTCTGCTTTCCTGCCTGGTGTCTTCCCAATCCACTGTTTGCAAAAAGCCCTTGGGAGATACTTTATTTAATAAAACATCCAAATCTGACATTGACACATTTTTTTTGGAAAGGCAGTTTCCTTTATGCTTCTCCTAGCTATGACCCCAGGATTCTCTTGGCCTTTGACTTTCCTTTCATTTCTCCACTTTCACTGTGTTTCTTCAATTTCTTTTCCTCCTACTCAAGTGTTATAAGATCCTGTGTCTAATCATGCCCAGCTTTTCTAAAATAAAAATGAGGACACAGTCTGGAAAGTGTAAATGAAGCCACAGAACTTGAGTGGTGGCTTCTTCAGGAAGTAGAGGGCCTGATGGAGTTAGAGTGCAAGAGATTTATCTGGGTCACAGCTCAAAAGATAAAGGGGAGGAGGGGGGACAGGAGCAAGTAGGAAGAGCCTTCAGATAGATTACAGATCTGATGTGTGTGAAAGAAGAGTCAGGACTCTCCAGAGAAACAGAACCAAAAGAAGAGCTGTATATGTATATCTCCTTGGGCTTCCCAGGTGGCTCAGTGGTAAAGTATCTGCCTGCCAATACAGGAGATGTGGGGTCCATCCTTGGGTTGGTAAGATCCCTCAAAGATGGAAATGGCAACTCGCTCCAGTATTCTTGCCTGGGAAAATCCCATGGACAGAGGAGCCTGGCAGGCTGCAGTCCATGGGGTTGCAAAAGAATTGGACATGACTTAGCTACTAAACAATAACAATAATATATTTCCTATACATATATATATATATAGAGAGAGAGAGAGAGAGAAAGAGATTTATTTTTAAGGCATTGACTCATGTGATTTGGGGTGCAGCAGGCTGACAAGTCTGAAATCTGTAGATCTGTAGGACAGGCTGGCAAGCGGGAAACTCTAGGAGGAATTGATTCTGCAGCCTTGAAGCAGAATTCCTTCTTTTCCAGGAAACCTCAGTTTTATTAATTTACTTTTTCTGAAGGTGCTCAACCAATTGGATGAGGCCCGAACCATGTTGCAGAAAGCCATCTCTTTCACTTAAAATCAGCTCATTAGAGATTGTTAGCCACATGTACCAAGTACCTTCACGGCACCACTGAGATTAGTGCGCTAACATAACTGGGGTCTATAGTCCAGCCAAGCTGACATATAAAATAAACCACCATGAAGGGGAAGGAAGGGAGATTGGGTAGGAAGAGTCTCCATGTAAAGGCAGCTCTGAGAAAGCCTTAGCCCCCGCCCAGCAGGGCGCTCTGGGGCAGGGTTCACGTTGGGCAAAAACCCCAGACCCTCACCCCTGGTTGGGAGCTGCCAGGAAGAGGCTCAGGAACAACACAGTGGCAGGTGCAACGTTTCTGCAGCTGGGGGTGTCTCCTGACTGCATCCTTGACCAGGGAAGCGAAAGGGATCTGGAGCACACAATCCTTGTACATCAACATCTTCCATTCTCTTCTCGTACCTTATTCTGACACCCAATTTTCCCCTTTCGTGCCATCCAAGAAACAACACTGACAGTCATGACCTTCTCGCCTTCCTCCCTTAATTCTATTTCATGTTTCTTCCGGTTCCTCCCTCCTTTTCCATGCTCTTCATTTTTCATCAGTTCTTCCCCAGCTTCCCTTTGTCATTTACAAGATCTGTTGTGCCACCTCCCTTTCCTGAACCTTCAAGAGCAGTGGGTTTACGGGAGCCCTGAACCCACCGGTGTGTGATGTGGGAGGCTTCTCGGGACCCCTCCCTTGCTGTGGGGAAGACGGGCAGGCTGGCACCAACCCAAATGCATGCTTAAATAATGGGCACGCCAGTGCCAGAAAATTAAAACCCAGCATGGAAGTGCTGAATTCACAATTTTATTGTCACTGATTGCCTGGTGGCTCTGCATATTGAGAAAATCTTCACAGCTTCTTCCATTTTCCATGGCTTGGTTAATGTGTGGATAATGTTAGTGGTAAAGTTTTTATTCCCCCTTTCAACCTATTTATCCCCTCCTCCCCACCAAACCAGGCAGAACAGAGAAAAATTAACTCTCGGTCGTCACTAATGCGCTCTCTATTTCATCTCATTTCAGGATCCATCTTTAATACAATGGTGATATGTCATAACTGAAAGGTCATACAAATGGTTTGCCCACTTCGCAGAGGGAGAAGGTGA
The DNA here is from genome assembly GCF_027580195.1 of Bos mutus. Lineage (NCBI taxonomy): Eukaryota > Metazoa > Chordata > Mammalia > Artiodactyla > Bovidae > Bos > Bos mutus. The sequence goes on along the minus strand of NC_091639.1, from coordinate 9,982,729 downwards.
CTTGTTAGAGGTGAGCCGGGGAAGTCGTGGAAAGGGCAGAGCCCAGGTGAGTTCCTCAGCTCAGGATGTGCTCATTGACTCCCTCTGGAGTCAGTGGAGAGAGAGGCAAGAGAGGGCCGTTCTGCAGCATTCACAGATAAGGAAGCTGAGTTTTGGCCCTTTGCAGGGAGGAAAGGGCAGATCCAGGTCTCCTGAGCCATTTATTACTCTTTTTGACACATGATGCTGGCTTTTGCTAAGAACCAGGGTAGTCTGCTTCCTTGATTGGAATTAGAGGTGGAGTCTGACAACTCACGCTCAGAAATACAGTGCCCACGGAATCTTTCTATCATGGAATAATGATAGATACGAAATAACATCTATCGTGTGTCGAGTGCTTCACTGTTTTCAGAATCACCTCTTATTCATTATCTCAGTGGGTCAGCACAATTGCTCCAGGCGGTAGCAAGTTCATGTTTCAATAGCCCCATTTTTATGGCTCAGAAAGTGAACGACGGGCCCAAATCACGTATTAAGTGAGGAAACCAGGACTTGAAGCCTGGATCTTCTGACATCGCTGCTCTTTATACTCCTGATCTGTCAGCTTGCTTGTAGGTGCTGAGGCTTCTGATGGAACAGTCACCCACGCAAGCCTGCAGTGACATTATCGCCGGCTTCATACCTAGCCCCTTCCTTCCACCCTCGGTGCCACTTGCCATTCCTACTTCAGTCGGCACGACAGCTTCCCATAGTTTCCGAGCCTCCACCCTTGCCGCCCTCCAGTCCGCGTTCCTCGCTGTCATCTGCTGCAGTCGGGCGATCTTTCTAAAGCAACTGTCCCCGAATTCTCAAATATGCGTTTATTTCCAAATGACAGGCACATACTCTGGCTACCACATTAAAGTGAATGTGTCAACCACGTAGAGAAAGAGAAAAATTTCAAGTGTGCAATCTTAAACAATATGATTAAAGAATCTAAAATGTTCTTATTATTCCTCTTTGAGAAATCACTCAAAAGTGCAAGTCTGATCCTTCCCTTGCTAAAAATTGACGTGGACCCAAGACGAAACCACAACTGAATATGGCTTCTGAAGGTGCTTCCCAGGTGGCTCAGTGGTACAGAACCCACCTGCCAATACAGGAGACACAGGTTCAATCTTTGGGTTGGAAAGATCCCCTGGAGGAGGGCATGGAAACACACTCCAGGATTCTTGCCTGGAGAATCCCATGCACAGAGGAGCCTGGAGGGCTAGAGTCCATGGGGTCGCAGAGTCGGACATGACTTCGCAACTGAGCACACATACGCACACACAAGCCTGCATCCAGCCAATCCCACAGTCCTCAAAGGGAGTAATACTTTTGACAGCCTTGCTCTTTTAAACCACCCAGTGGGGAAACTTTGCCTTGTCTGAGGATAAAAGTGCAGACACTCCATATCCCACAGCTTTACTATTTACTCTCGGGCAAAAGAGAAATCACACTGTCCTTCTACATCTCAGCCATGTCTCAGCTAATTCAGTAACAGATTGTGTGCAGCCTGCTATACCAAACAACTTCAGTATTCACAGGAAGATTGCAGGAGAGGATAAAGTTTTCCTCAACCCTCTTAGGATCCCTGTCTGAGTCTGAAGGTGAAACTAACAAAGACAAAGCAACAGGAGAAAGACACATACATTTATTTACTGTTCAGTTTCACGTGACCCAGAGCCTGTGTGAGGAAATGAAGACCTGAAGAAACAGTCCCGAGTCATGTCTCAGTTTTTCTTTTTTTGGCGCACGGGCTCAGTTGCTCCACGGCATAAGCGTGTGGAATCTTTCCAGATCGGGGATCGAACCTGTGTCCCCTGTGTTGGTAGGTGGATTCTTTACTACTGAGCTACCAGGGAAGCCCTCTGTCTTAGTGTTGATGAACAGTAGATAGTTGTGGAGAAATAAGACAGGTTAAAGAGGTGAAGGAAAAAAATGGTCAAGGGAGTGAACTGGGGGAGACTTGGCCAGGAAACCCTTTGCCTTCAGAGATAAGGATGCTCCTCTCCTCCAGGTGTGGGAGGTCACTTCTCATCTGAGAGCTTTATGACCTGTTTCATGGGAGAAGGGTAGGGAAAAGTCAGAGTGACCTTCCTGCTACTGCTGTCTTCTCAAACCCCTTCAGCTTAAAATATTCACTCTGCCAAGGCTCCATATCGGGGGGTGGCGTGTCGTGAACCCCATGGAGATACTGTACCTCCTTCTCCAGCAACTGTGCTGCCTCTCTTTCAGGAGAGGATGTGGTTGAATTTTCCCCTTTTCTGGTCCACCTTCTCCCCATTCACGGGCTTCAGTTTCTACTCTTTGGGGCAGAAAAGACAGGAAACAGAGATAATAACATTCTTAGTTGAGTGACACTGCCGTACGATGGCATCGTGACCTCTGGACCATAGATATTTCGAGTTGACTTTCTTAAGGGCAGTCTCATGCATTCTCTCCTCTTGACTCTTAAGGATACTGTCTACAACAGCCCAGGCCAACAGTACCAAACTGGGCTGCATCTCGGGTCCCTAGGATATAGGCAACTTCGCCCTGCCATTGCAGGGAATGTCATGATATAGCTCTCCTTCTGGTGACCGTGGCTTACTGACGTTCTCCCCAGGGATGAATCTGGCATAAATCCTCTGTGAGTTCCCAGCTGCAGAGGATACGCGTCCAGCTCTCTGGTGGTTTGCTGAAGCCCCTCTCTCAAATGTGAAGGAAGAACGAGGTGTCTGGGTAGAAGCTCCGGTTAGAGTCAGGTGGTCCCCAGAGGGAGGCGCTCATCTAAGGTTGCAGCTTTGACTCTCAAGCTGCTCCACAGAAAACAGACGCATTGAGTCCTGGACTTGCCCGTGTGCTGGGGACAGAGAGACGAAACCCAAGACGCAGGGTTCCAAGGCTTCCCGTACACGACATGGCACAGGGATCTTTAGCCCCTCTTTCTACCCAGTGATTGTATGCAGTTCCATGAGAAGGAAGAGATTACAACAGGACAGCCTAAGTCCTAAGTCTGAACGCCCCTTTTTAAAAATAATCACTTGTATTTATTTATTTAGTTTTGGCCGTGCTGGGTCTTCATTGCTGCGCAGGCTTTTCTCTAGCTGTGACCAGTGCGAGCTACTCTGTATTTGGGCCCTCGGGCTTCTCATTGTAGTGACTTCTCCCGTTGTGGAGCACAAGCTGGAGGTGCTTGGGCTTCAGTAGCTGTGGCCATGGCCTCAGTAGTTTGGACCCCCGGGCTCTACAGCACAGGCTCAATAGTTGTGGCACACAGGCTTAGTGGCTCCGTGGCACGTGGGATCTTCCTGGATCCAGGATCGAACCTGTGTCTCCTGTATTGGCAGGTAGATTCTTTACCACTGTGGACCCTGAACCCCTTTTCTTGATTGTTGAAAATACTGAGTTAAAAATTTTAGAAAGGCAAATGGAGCCTTGACTCCCAAGTCTTCTCTGCAATGGGTCTTCCCAAATTGCAGATATTTCCAACTCAAGGACTGAAGTTCTAAATTTCCAGCTCAAGGACTGCCATAAATAGGCTGGGTAATCCACATCCCATTCTTCAACCAAATCTACATCTCTTATTTATTTAAAAGGTGAAATTGTCCTTGGTGATCAGCTTGACTTTTAAAAATTCAGTTAGTGAATTTTCAAAATACATTAGCATCTTAAACTGTCTGATCTGTCCCTCTAAAGGCCGGCATTTATTACCCCATTCCTCAGAATGTGTTGCAAGATAGCAATTTTTTGTGGACCCCTTCTAAGGCAATGATAGCAAGATGAGACTTCCTGCAGCCTTTTAGAGGAGAAAAAAAAAATTAGGGGTATTGCTTAATCGGCAGTTTTAAAAAGACCCACGTGAAATCATAAAATGCACGCGTCTCTGAAAGTATGTTCATGAGACTATCATAAAAAGACCTGACTAAAAAAATACTTGCATCTAGAAGAGGGGGAAATGAAGGCATTTTCTTCTTGAGCATAGCAGAGGGTTCTTTGTTTCTCAATTTAATGGAATTCTAATCGAAAAACACTCAATGATCCATTTAAATAACAATGCCAGGTCTGACACAAAAATTCACAAAAACAAGGAAATCAATACCAACAGCTGAAAACTTAGCACAACCGGGCTGCCCTCAGCTCAGACTATTGAGTCAACAAATTAAAAGATGCCTCACTACGCCTTCTAGACACGGGTGTAAAAGTCCTGGCTTTGACAGCAATTTGAATTTTTACTCCTTAAGGAAAGTTGTGAAGCTTGAAAAGCAATTCTTTTGTTTTCTTTGCAGGGAAGAGGTGTGTGTGTGTGTGTGTGTGTGTGTGTGTGTGTGTGTAAAACTAAACGGCATTTGAAGGCTTAAGTGTTTGAGTCCATGAAAGTGAACAGACCATATGGTCTATTGTAGAATAAGTAATTACAGACTTATTAAAAATACATGTTAATTTTACTCACTGACACTCCATGATAATGGCTTCCTCAGGATCTAATCCATTCTGCCGATTATACTTATCTATTTCTAGTTCAGGAACCTCTGGTCCTGAACAAACGGCTTGAGCAAGATGAGAGCTGACCCAATCCTACCACAGAAGATGAAATCACCACTTTTCAGAGATGTCAATAATTTAAGATGTCTTTCTCTGTTGCCCTTTACATACTCACTTAAAGCCAGAGGCAGATAAAACAGAAAAGAGGCTTCTACTCCCCTCACCACCTCAATCTGAAGGGAAAAAAAAATACCAAAATATGCTAATTTTATAGGAGACAAGACAGAAATTTCCTTGAGTTGCCTCCTTAAAGAATATAGTACTCATTTACTTAACAACTCCAGAGTAAATCATTGATACTTGAACATGGGTTATAAATTGTATCCCCATCTGGTTTGGGGAAACTAGCTTTGACATTTCTCCCAGCTGTTAATGACCAAGTTACTTATCAATACTTCTCAAATTTTAATATGCTTATGAATCACCAGGGAATGTTGTGAAATACAGATTCTGATACAGTAGGTGTGGATGGGGCCTGAGAGCCTGCATTTCTAACAAACTCCTTGGCGATGCTGATGCTACTGATCTGGGGACCATTCTCTGAATAGCAAGGACTTGGCTGACTGATAAGATGCTCTGGTGCTGGTCCATGCAGACTCAAGCTGGAGAATAGACCAAGTATCTCTATTAGCAGACTATCAGTTGAATACAGATTATAACCCAGGCCTTAATTCTGAATATTAAACTTTATTTTCTTAGACTTTCTTTCTTTAACCACTGAAGTTTCCTTAGAGCTGATAAATCTGACCAGAAGACCCTGCCCTTCCATGGGATGCCATTCTAAAGAATAATTACAGAATACATTTCTCTCTCTTATAATCTAGGCCTGCTCGTTGTTAATCTGAGGTTAATAAATCTCCAAAGCTTTGTTGCTTATGAGTCTATATAACTCAAATCAGTCATGTGTCTTTTTAAACGGAAATATATTTATTATTTTTGAGAATTATAGATGACATATATTCCCCATAATAAAAAATCAAACAAGGAATAATCTAACATGTATTCTTCCCAGTTTAAATTGGTACCCCAGCAAAATATGACACATCATGGACATCTGAATAGAGGAAGTATCAAATATGAAATCTTGGAATGCCAAGTATAGTAATATGCCATTAAGGTAATTATAGCAATAGGTACCAGGTACTGAGAGTCTGCTTTGCAGAGCACCCGACTGTGTGCCCTGGCTGTATCATACACTTCAAGTTTGTAATGGCCAGCATTCCTGGATTCAAGGAAAGAGACACAAGCTGATTAATTCTGAGCAGAAAAGTATTGAAACAGTGTCAGAATGGAAGGCTAGAAAACTGAGCTCTGAAAATGAGCAGGAATCAAGGAAGGCTGAGCGGTGGGGACACAGCCTGGATTTTGTCACAGGGTCACTCTGGCCAGGACCTCGCCATTCTCAGACTCTGGGCCCCTGATGCAGCCTCCAGAAGGGACTTTGCTGCTGTCCCCAGAAGAGTGAAAGGCTCAGTTTTCCCGTGGGGCCGGAATCCTGCCTCCCCGATGGGACTCACACCATGGATTCCCCCAGGGTTGTCATAGAACAAAACAGACTCCACAGCTTTTCATTATCTTGCTTGATCCTTACAACTTGGTGACCAGGTTCCCCAAAATATGGTACCTTGGCATACTGAATACTTTAAGGATTTGGGAAGCAGCACTTGCAGGAGGGGCTTTCTGATTCTCCCCTGAAGTAGGTTGTAAAGCCCTCGTGTGAGAAGTGCCCTCTCTAACCTGGAGAGAAGCATCCTTGTTTCCTAAGACAACGGAACACAGAGAGGGACACCTAGGCTTGGCCAAGTCTCCACCCGTCCACTAGACTCACCCTGTACCCTTCGTCCTAACTCTGTCCGCTCTTCATCAAGCTTAGCATAAAGCACCCAGGTTCAGCAGTTTCTTCCAGTCTTCATTTTCTGGTGAAGGCCCCTTTGTGGTGTAAAACTTACATTGAATAAACGTGAGTTGTTGATGTTGCTGCTGCTGCTGCTAAGTCGCTTCAGTCGCGTCCGACTCTGTGCGACCCCATAGACGGCAGCCCATCAGGCTCCCCTGTCCCTGGGATTCTCCAGGCAAGAACACTGGAGTGGGTTGCCATTTCCTTCTCCAATGCTTGAAAGTGAAAAGTGAAAGTGAAGTCGCTCAGTCATGTCCGACTCTTAGCGACCCCATGGACTGCAGCCTACCAGGCTTCTCCATCCATGGGATTTTCCAGGCAAGAGTACTGGAGTAGGGTGCCATCGTCTTCTCCGGTTGTTGATGTTACAGGGATCCTAACCAAGACCCTAGAAAGTCAGAGGGAAAAGATATCCACCCTTCCCTACATGGCAGAGGCTGATAGTATTGTTGCCATTTTTGAGAGGAGGATCCTGGATCCTAAGGGTGAAGCTATTTACCCAAGAAACAAAGGTTCTGCCACATAAGCCCAGCACTCTCTTACCCTTAAACCACGCTCCCTGCCCCCTGCCCTTTGACTTCATGCCTCATCCTGAGGTGGAGGAAGCTGTATACCTTTCATCTGTGTATCTTTTGGATCAGAATCTTACCAGTGTCCTAAGGGGCAGGAAGAGAAACAAAAGCAAAACAAAAATAAATAAAGGAGTTGATTCCCTGCCCCCCTCCAGTGGTTGTCAGTCTCTTCATCTCTAAGAGAAGCTGCAGCAGAGAATCAAGGCCACAACAGAACCAGTTCCCCTCGCCCTTGTTTCTTCCTCGACGCCTCTTAGCACAGTAGACACTACTCACTTTATGCTGAGAATTTAGGTTACGGGGTTCTCCTTCTCAGACTCATCTCCAGCAGAAATCTTCTTCCTTCCTTCCCCACCTGTGGATGTTCACCACCAGTTCCCCCTGATGAAATATATTCACAAATGAAAGTCCTCACGACCCCAAAAACTGCCACGCGAGGCTACAGAGTGGTCATGAAATGCTTTGGGCAGAGGTGACAGCTCTGGAGAAAGAAGCTTAGTGTTCTGAAGGGACTTCTGGCCCAGATGTGACCTGGAGGGTTGGCTTTGTCTTAAGAAGGTCACAAAACAAAGATACAGGATGGTTGTGATAATCTGAAGACCTTTGGCTTAAACTGAAGACCATGGCTCTGGGCCAGCCAGGGCAGTCCATCAGGATGCCTCATGAGGTTAGAAAAAGAGAAATAGTGTATTTCCTGAAGTCTGGAAATTAAATTTTCCCCCCATTACTTTCAGAATGGTCTAGATTTCACTTCCTCCCCCAGCCGTATTCCCACTTTGGTAGGAAAAAAAAAAAAGCGCTTAGATCAGCAGAAAAGATTAATACATCAGCAATTCTATTATTGTGTGTATTGATTCTCAAGGGGCCAGAGCAGAACTCAAAGGTGAGTGTAAGTGGAAAATACACATAGGCAATATTCTACTAGCTGTATTTATGAGCCATTTGGGGCATCCCAGGAGGGCTACAGTTTAAAATCTATCAAAGCTTTGGCTTTTTTCTCTTCTTCCCAAGGAGATGCCAACAATTGTTCATTCTGCAAGTTTCTGTAAGGTCTCGATGCTCCCCATGAGTGGTACCTAGAAGGAGAATAGTGATCATCCTGCCGATAAATGAGAAGTGCTGGGGGTTGAGGTGGAGGAAAAAACCTGCCCTGTTCCAGTTTTTCATTTTACACCCATCATTTGAAAGCACAAAATGTGCACATTCTAGCCTGTGACATGGCCAGTTACCTTCTGATTTCATATACTGAGTTTTATAATGATCCATAGGCATGCTCTATTTTAAAAACCAAAATATTGAATCCAATTTCTTTACTTTGTTCTTTTCCTTTTTACTGATTTCCTCATTGTTTAGAATAAATAGTCTCATTTCAAATATGTGTGTGTGTATGCTCAGTCGCTCAGTTGTGTCTGACTCTTGGTGATCTTATGGATTGTAGCCTGCCAGGCTCCTCTGCCCATGGAATTTTTCAGACAAGAATACTGGAGCAAGTTGCCATTTCCTAATCCCAGGGATCTTCCTGACCCAGGAATTGAACCCTCGTCTCTTGCATCTCCTGCATTGGCAGGCAGATTCTTTATCAATGTGTTTTAAGAAATAAGTTTGCTCCACGATGGATGAACCAAATCAGGCTATTAAAGATGTATCCAGGCATTCTCATGGACTCATTGATTCACTCATCCAAAATACATTCATATAATATCTCCTCCATGCAAGATTTTGTCCCAGCATCTACGGATAGAGAAATATCCTCTAGAAAAGCTCACAGTCCTGTGGAGATGCCAGATAGGTAAACATGATTAGAGAATAGTGTGGGAAGTGTTGTCAAAATAAAAAGTTACCATTTTTGAGTATTATCTATTCTGGTACTATGTATGTTAGAGCAAATTATCTCTAATCCTCCCACTACTCCCTGATAGGGCTTCCCAGATGATGCAGTGGTAAAGAATCCACCTGCAATGCAAGAGATACAAGTGATGTGGGTTCAATCCTTGGGTTGGGAAGATCCCTGGGAGAGGGAAGTGGCAACCCACTCCAGTGTTCTTGCCTGGAGAATCCCATGGTCAGAGGAGCCTGGTGAGCTATAGTCCATGGAGTGGCAAAGAGTCGAAGATGACTAGCATCTAAAAAACAAGAACAAAACCCTCCAGTAAATTTCATTATCCCCTTTGTTTAAGGAAAGAGACCGAAAGAGACTTAGAGACTTTGCCTAAGGCTCAGTTCAGTTCAGTTCAGTCACTCAGTCCTGTCTGACTCTGTGACCCCATGAACTGCAGCACGCCAGGCCTCCCTGTCCATCACCAACTCCTGGAGTCCACCCTAACCCATGTCCATTGTGTCGGTGATGCCATCCAACCATCTCATCCTCTGTCGTCCCCTTCTCCTCCTGCTCTCAATCTTTCTCAGCATCAGGGTTTTTTCAAATGAGTCAGCTCTCCGCATCAGGTGGCCAAAGAACTGGAGTTTCAGCTTCAACATCAGTCCCTCCAATGAACACCCAGGACTGATCTCCTTTAGGATGGACTGGTTGGATCTCCTTGCAATCAAGGGACTCTCAAGAGTCTTCTCCAACACCACAGTTGAAAAACATCAATTCTTTGGTGCTCAGCTTTCTTTATAGTCCAACCCTCACATCCATACATGACTATTGAAAAAACCATAGCCTTGGCTAGATGGACCTTTGTTGGTAAAGTAATGTCTCTGTTTCTTAATATGCTATCTAGGTTGGTCATAGCTTTCCTTCCAAGAAGCAAGCGTCTTTTAATTTCATGGCTGCAATCACCATCTGCAGTGATTTTGGAGCCCCAAAAAATAAAGTCTGACTGTTTCCACTGTTTCCCCACTTATTTCCCATGAAGTGATGGGATCAGATGCCATGATCTTAGCTTTCTGAATGTTGAGCTTTAAGCCAACTTTTTCACTCTCTTCTTTCACTTTCATCAAAAGGCTCTTTAGTTCTTCACTTTCTGCCATAAGGGTGGTGTCATCTGCATATCTGAGGTTATTGAGATTTCTCTGGGCAATCTTGATTCCAGCTTGTGCTTCTTCCAGCCCAGCGTTTCTCATGATGTACTCTGCATAGAAGTTAAATAAGCAGGGTGACAACATACAGCTTTGATGTACTCCTTTTCCTATTTGGAACCAGTCTGTTGTTCCATGTCCAGTTCTAATGCTGCTTCCTGACCTGTATACAGGTTTCTCAGCCCTGGGATCCCAGCTTGGGCTGTGAGGCTCTACAACTCCTATTCTTTGCATGTTGCTCCAGAGTGTACCAAGAGAGCAAAAACAACTCATCCAGGCCTGGTAAGGGTCCCAGGAAGGCTTCCCAGAGGAGGTGAGCCAACAGGGAGATTGTGGTGGTGGGAGAGGCTTTCCTTTACGACATCTCCTTACACCCATACCCACCCCCTTAAATACAGCCTCATCAAAATGTGTCCAGACTCAAGCTGTGGGAGAAGGAAGGTGACAATCCCACTTTTTTTTTTGGTTGCTGTAGGAAAACCAGGCCAGGAAATGAACACATGTAATGATCAAGGGGAAGCTGTAGTCAGTAGCAAAGGTGACGTGACTTTTGGCCATAGTAGGTCCAGAGGAAGAACTGGCATCTACCAAACAGCCCCTAGAAACATGGAACTTCAGCTTTGTCATTCTGAACCATCACGTCTCCTCCCCAAGGCTTCGCTAACTTTCCTCTCACATGGATAAAGAGAGCTGCCGAGGAACTGGAATTAAATAGAGTAAAATATCTTATTATTTTGAGAAATGGGAGAGTGTGAGCCTCATTTGAATTAATTTTTAAAAAACATTCTTCCTCTAGGATTTGTTTAAAGAAATACTAATAATTACGTTACAGTATTTCTTTCTTCTTTTTTGCTATAAACTCAGAAATGAATGGGGTACTAATAAGGAAAATTAGCTAAATGAATCTAGGGTTTCATTTGTACAAACATTGTGTAAGAAGTGTAGACTGATAAACTTACAGATTTCTAAATTACAACCCTTCATTCAAACTTCTTACCCAGGAAGATCACGTGCCTTAATTAATACAAATTCCAAAATGCTGGGCCCAATTAAGGTAATTTTACTGTACAGCAAATCAGGAGGCAGGATATTATAATTCTGTGCTTATATGAAGAAACAGCTCTGAGTAGCAGTATTAAAAAATGTTCGAAGCCACTCAAAACACCGGGAGAGATTTAGTATGTGTATGTCGTGTTGTGTCAGAAGCCCTGTAATTGCCCTAGAACTGTTGCGCTTTCTGTATACTGATCACTGACTGCCTCCCGCGTGACCAGGTCCCCATAAATATGAGCAGGACGCAGTCAGCAAGGTACACCTGTGCTGGAGGGGAGAACACGGCCGCCACACACGTAGATATGGGTGTGATAAATCCAACACACACTCACCATTCCTGTCCTCCTCTGGCCTTAATTCCCTGGAGAACGAGTTGAGTAGTTTGGTAGATGAATAAACTTTCTACGGAAAGAAAGTTTAACAGAGTGGCTTAGAATTGTCATACCGTCTCCTAGAAGAGAAACACCAAGGATGGGAACATCAGGCTTTTGTAAGAAGATGATCTTGCCCTTGGCTTATAGGATCTTGGCTTGTGGATCCAAAACCAATTTTTGAATTTTCAGCTTCGCAAAAATGAAATGTGTCTAATTTAATGGAATTTGTTGGCAAACCTAATTTGCTTGTTTTTCCAAAAGTGACAGGAAGGGCCGTGAGTATAATGAGAGAGGTGGCAGGACCTGGTTCTCTGTTTATTTTCCCCAAAGCTATTATTGAAGGGTGTCCTGGAGAGTGATCTCGAAGTCAGTGGAAATTCACATGGTGATGCTTATTTTATTCCCGTGTAATCTGTCCCTCTCAGAGCCCTCCTGTGGATGGTTCACCCCCATCCCTTCCACCAGCATGGCCAGGCACAGTCCCTCAGAGCTGTTGTCCTGTCCCAGATGCCCAGGGGCAGACCTCTTCTCCCCTCTGGTCTGGCACTGGGTCACCCCTGAGAGCCTGCTGCTTCCTTCCCGAAGGGAGAGGCCCACAGCGCCTGCCTTCACTATCTGGGGTGCTGGTCCCTGGGCACCTCTTCCCACCGCTCCTTCCATCTGAAGTCTCCTTTTGAGAAGTTCACCTTCCAATTAAGCCTCCGTCATGACAGATGGGTTTAAGGGACCAATTAATCCACTTGCTGGGCGTGCCCTACAGCAGGGTCCCCAGCCTCCAGGATCTAACGCCTGATGATCTGAGGTGGAGTTGATGTGATAATAATAGAAATAAAGCACACAATAAATGCACTGTCCTTCTCTCTCTCTTTAGTCACTAAGGCGTGTCCGACTCTTGCGACCCTACGGACTGGAGCCCGCCAGGCTCCTCTGTCCATGGGATTCTCCAGGCAAGAATACTGGAGTGGGTTGCCATTTCCTTCTCCAGGGGATCTTCCCGACCCAGGACTCGAACCCAGGTCTCCTGCATTGCAAGCAGATTCTTTACCAACTGAGCTATAACATCACCCCAAAACCATCCCCGGCCTCACCAGTTCATGGAAAGACGGTCTTCCATGAAACCAGCCCCTGGTGCCAAACAGGCTGGGGACCTCTGCCCTGCAGCACCCAAGGTATGCATTCTGGAAGAAGGGCTCCAGCTTCGTCACAAACAGCTCACTCGGACCGCAGATGAACTGGAATAAAAGGAATACATGATATTCATAGGGGCATAGGGAGGGGAGAGAAGAAGAGAAGGGAGGAGATGGCAGAGAGAGAGAGCGCCAATACACCAATACTCCATATGCTGGCATTTGCTTTTTAAAAGTATCTTATTTGAATTGTTATATGAATTTTTAAAACCACTCTCAATCCACAACTTAATGTTAAGGAAAGCTGGAAGATGGAGAAAGAAGGCTTTCACATCCCCATGTTCCTACCTACCACCCCTGGCCCAGGTTATTTCTCTGACGATCTTGGACCCAGAGAAGTAGGCAAGAGCCTTTGCTAGCAGGGAAGGGAGGGAATAAATTGATGAGCTCCCTCCAAAACTGGGGGCTGGGTTTTTCTTGCAGTGGACAGAGCTAGGCCCCCATCTCAGCCACCCTTCTCACTGAGTGACTTTGAGGTTTTCCCCACATCCCAATTTGATGGCAAAAGTTACCAGTGATTTTCTCCCTCTGATTTACAGGCAGTGCTCCTCGAGCAGACGGATGCACCCACTTCCTCTCAGATTCCATAACTCTCCCCTTCTGCAGCCTCTCCCCACCATCCCTTCACTGCACACACACACACACACACATACACACACACACACACACATACATACACACACACACATTCTCACAGTTTTCCCTCAATTTGCAACAAGATTCAGGTACTTTTCCCAATGTATAACTTAATTCACCTACTCCTGAAACACTTATGAAATACCTATTAGAGTCAAGGGGCTTCCCAGGTGGCACAAGCGGTAAAGAGTCCACTTGCCAATACAGGTAGACGTAAGAGACACGGTTCGATCCCTGGGTCAGGAAGATCCCCTGGAGGAGAAAATGGCAACTCACTCTAGTACTTGTTTGCCTGGAGAATCCCATGGACAGAGGTCCCTGGGGGGCTACAGTCCATGGGGTCGCAAAGAGTCAGACACAACTTAGCAACTAACATTTTCACACTAGATTATCTTAGTCTGTGTGATTTTTTTCCTTCCTCCTTGGCCTCCTCCATCTCCATCTTTGTATTGTTATTATTTATTATTACTATTATTAATTAAAGCCCAAACATCACAGACTGTGCAGAGACGTAGATGAGCTAAAGAAAGCAGAGGAGAAGGAGAAACCAAGACAGAGCAGACAGTCTTAGGCACACACTATCAGACCTAGTTATCAGAAGGGAATGCCTCTAAGACTCCTTGAACTTTCTTTGGGACAATTTAGTAACAAGAAGAAACATGTGCTACTTCTGCCCTGGCTTTTAGCCTGAACATTTCTGGGAAGCGTGGTCACACTGTAACTGACTTGGCATCTGGAAATGAAGCTAAACCTCTTCAACCATAAGAAGAGTTTCCCTCTGCCCACTAAACTATTTGCAAAGTAAAAGAAAGACTGAGAAGTATAAATGTTTGGAGATCATGAAATAAATACGGCCATCTTTTTCTAGTCTCCAGCCATTCCAACATCCCGAGACCCTCCTGGTTGGTTACCCTTGGCCCCTCTCTACTTACTGGTACCTCCTCTTCTCCATCCGTAGGGTAGTGATGTCTGATGTGTCCCCTAGGCCAGGGTTCCCTATACGAGGGATGGGAGGTCATCCCCCTGCATGCAACAAGCCACTGGCATGTGGGGGTACCCGCCTCCAGGAAGAAATGAAAGTGGAAATGTTAGGTGCTTAGTCTTATCTGACTCTCTGCAACCCTATGGACTGTGTCCATGGGATTCTCCAGGCAAGAATACTGGAGTGGGTAGCCATTCCCTTCTCTGGGAGATCTTCCTGACCCAGGGATGGAACCCAGGTCTCCCCAGTTGCAGGCAGATTCTTTACCATCTGAGTCACCTGGGAGCCAGGAAGGGGTTTTACTAATTCATACTTTTACTAATTCATACATTAGTAATTCAAACATTTATAATTCATATAAAGGTGTACTGGGCTGAGATTAGCCTACACTTCCTTCTTATTTTGTGGAGAAGGCCGTACAGAAGCCACTTTCTCTTGCTAATTTCTGGTTGTGTTTTAAACCATCTAGATTTTTGTCCACATTTCTCTGGCTCCCAGGCAGTGACTGTGTATGGATACTCTCCCTTCCACGCAGAGAAAGTGTAACCATTTGGGCTTACACTGAACCGAACTTGAACCCTACATCTCCTACTCCTCATCCAAAGGAATTTGCATAGATGACATACCCTCCCTGAACGCCAGTGTCCCCATCCACAACACGGGCACAGCAATAGCTGTTCTGGAAGGATTGGTGAAGGATTATGTCTATATGACATATACAGTTGGCATAGAACATATCACCATTCATAGTCAGCAAATCACCAGGAAAAGAGAAATGCATTTTTTAAAGTTTCTAGGGAAAAAAAAGAAATTGTGTCTGGCTCCTGTCTTAAACAAACTGTACCAACTAGAGTAGACTTTTAAATTCTGTTCTTGCATCTCACGTGAAAATAATCTGATTACATAAAAATGCAGATCAGGCAAACAAAAAAATGGTGCCTCTACTTTTTATTGTCTCTTTATAATAATGTAAGTGGTTCGGCTACATTGAAAGAAGGATTCCATTAGCAGTTTCTTGACTTGTAGGCTGTTTTCTGAGGAAAGCATATAGCTTCTAGATTTGGGGTATGTGCCTCTCTCTTACAGAAGTGAACATTGGTAACCATGACAAAGATAAAGCTTCTGCAAATGACAAATGACTCAGAGGTGCAGAAACGAAACCAACTGATGAAGTCGTATGTCACCAGGAGAACCTAAGGCTTAGGGATAAGAAAAACTTGCCAACAGCTCACATTTTCAAAATGGGCCTCAGGATTCATTCACCTGGACAGCGGATTGAAGTGGAGAACTTGGTTAAATTGATGATATGTTAGAGCTGAGAAGCACATGGTAATCATGTGGTCCAAGCCCTGGGGAAACTGAGGCCTAGGGAGTCACACAGCTTGCCTGGGCACAGTGAGGCTAGTGCCATGACCCAGGTTTCCAGCCACCAAAGAATCTATATTTCATCTATAGGTTATTTTTCTAAGAAACCCACATGATTCTGATGAGATAGGAAAGGAATTTCAGCTCTAAATTTCCTGGCCTGCACTTGTTCAGATTACATCCTGAAGCCCTATTAGGAGCAGCAATGCAGTACATCAGGAGAAGACATTACCTGGGGAGAAGGGCTTTTCCTGGGATCCTTGTGTGGCTCACATGTCTTCATGCCGGTGTGATGCTTGGCATGCATGCATTCTCAGTTGCTCAGTCGTGTCCACTCTTTGCAACCCCCTGGACTGTAGTCCACCAGGCTCCTCTGTCCATGGGATTTCCCAGGCAAGAATACTGGAGTGGGTTGCCATTTTCTTCTCCAGGGGATCTTCTCCACCCAGGGATCAAACTCGTGACTTCTGCTTGGCAGGCAGATTCTTTACTACTGAGCCACAAGGGAAGCCATGTTGCTTGGCACACAGTAGGAATTCAATTAAGTCTTTACTGAATGAACAAACTTTGAGTGTGCACTTGCAAATCTTATTAGTTTAAGAAAGACAGTGATAGCCAGTAGCTAAGACTCTGTGCTCCCAATGCAGGGGGCCCAGGTTCAACCTCTGGTCAGAGAACTAGATTCCACATGATATAATTAAGAGCTCCCAAGCCACAACCAAAGATCCTGCATGCCGCAAGGAAGATCGAAGATCCCATGGGACTGAAGACCCAGCGCAGCCAAATGAACACATACAATTTTAAAGAATCCTTAAAAAAAAGAGAAAGTGATGATCATCATGACCTTTTGCCAGTTAGCAGGGAAAGAGAGCAAAGAAAGTGGGACAACACACTTAAGTAGAAGGATCAAGAACTCCGGAAAAAAGAGTCTCCAATTCCAGCTGTCCCCGCTGCCTGCCCAAGACAATTACCTTTTCTGAACTTCGTTTTTCTCACCTTTAAAATGGGATAAAAGTGTCTATCTCACAAGGTTTTATTAAGGTTTTGGAGAAGGAAACGGCAACCCCCCCCAGTATTCTTGCCTGGACAATTTTAAGGACAGAGGAGCCTGGTGAGCTACATACAGTCCATGGGATCGCAAAGAGTCAGACATGACTGAGTGACTAACCTTTTGAAGGTTTACTCTGATAATATCAACTGCTTGGCACTGTATCTGGCACCCACTAGGAGCTCCATGAATAATCACTGAGACTAGGAGAGAAAAAGACACTGTGGAAACACATGTCCTGTTGGGTTTAAAAGACGGGTGTTCCTAGAAGCACGCTGTCTGACAGCATCACATTCTGACAAACAGGGGATACACCCCCACACCAAAGCAAGTCACACCCGTCTGTTCTCAGGCTTCTTTAACATGAACCGCCCCTCTCCTCCCAGCTTCTGCGCTTGGCGTTCTTTCCCTTCCTTCTGCTCATTTCCTTTTCCCTCTCACTTTTGTCATGATTTCACTTGTGGTTTCAAGGGCTCCATCTGCCTAGGTCTCAGAACATACACCTTATTCACCACCAATCTCAAGGAAGCTGAGATAAGGCCCTGGGGTTCCAGGGGTGGCTCTGGTCATAGGGGGCATGTCTGGCTCCAGGCACGGCCCTGTTCAGTCCTGATCCAGGAGAGACTCCTTCCCCAGGCTCTCATGGTTCCATGTCTCCTCTAGGGCCCCGAGCCAGAAGAGGATCAGGGGAAAGACTGCAATGTGGGGCCCTGCTCCGCGGGCGGGCCCCTGGGGCAAACCCCAAGCAGCTCAGCTCCCTTTCCCAGTGCAACCAGAGGCATGCCCAAGCCACCAGCCCCAGCTCAACCCATCTCTCCCACACCCCCAAGTTGCCGCCTTCTGTAACTGCTTAAATCATTCCCCTGTTTGGGAATGTGGGTTTGAAAAAAAAAAAAAACACAACATTTAGAAACAGAGCAGAGGGAGGACTTAGGGGCAGAGAGGGGAGGCGCGGCGAGGGCCGACCAGAGAGGGGAGGCGAGTGGGCAGAAGCCAGGCACTCTGATGAACACACTCAGGGACGATGAGACAGGACACGGAAATCCACACACTTTATTCGAGAAACCGTGATGTCTCCATGTTCCCGCCTCTGCTGGGCCTTTCAGTTTACAAAGCACATCCAGAGACCTAGACTCACTCGCAGCTTAACAAAGTATGAAATGGAATTCCAGTGCAAGGTGATGACACAGGAGGCCCCAGGTCTCATCTCCTCCCGTGGACACACCGAATCTATAGCTACACATGGAAAATTCCCAGTGAGGAAACCCAGATACAGCTGAGTGACCCCTACACATGAGGTGAATGAGAAAATCCCCACATCAAAACAGGTGGAAAGGCTCAGACACACTCTTGCCTTAAACCCCACCTTTGGCACAGCAGCATACAATCCATGGGAGTGAGGGGACTCACAACTCCAAACTCTTTCCAAGGAGCAAAAGACCCAACATCCAGCGCCCCCAGTTTGGAGACTCCCACTTGAAGGTGTGGGTGCTAAGTCTCTTCAGTCGTGTCCAACTCTTTGTGACCCCATGGACGGTAGCCCCCCAGGCTCCTCCGTCCATGGGATTCTCCAGGCAAGAATACTGGAGTGGGTTGCCATTCTTCTTCCAGGGCATCTTCCCAACTCAGGGAATTGAACCTGGGTCTCCTGCATTGCAGGCAAATTCTTTATGATCTGAGCTACCAGGGAAACCCACTTGAGGGATGGGCCCCCAAAGAACCTTGCTCTGAAAGTCAGTGAGGCTTTGTGTCCATGAGACTCACAAAATAGTTAACAAAGAAATAGTTCAGCACCACTAGATTGGTCTTACTTGAAATGTTAACGGGGAGTCTTCAAGCTGAAACAGGTGGATGCTAATTAGTATCAGGAAAACATATGAAAGTATAAATCCCACTGGTAAAAAAAAATATGGTTAAATTTGGAATACTCGCATGTTGTAACGGTGGTGGCTAAATCACTTATAAATCTAGTATGAAGGTTAAAAGACAAAATTATTAAAAACAACTGTACAATAATTTGTTAATGGTTACACAATGGTTATTTATTTAAAATAACTATGATAATGTGTTATGAATTACGACATCAAAAACATAAAATTGGGAGGGAAGGGTAAAAATGTAGAGTTTTAATATGCATTTGAAGTTAGGTTATCATCAGCCTAAAAGAGACTGTAATAAACATAAGGTGTTTTATGTAAGCTTCATGGTAACCAACCACAAAGCAAAACTTATAGTAGATACACAAAAGGAGAAAGGAATATAAGAAAACCACTACAGAACGTCCTCAATCACAAACAGAGAGCAAGAGAAGAGGAAAGGAATGAGGGAATTACAAAGCAACCCCAAAACGATGACCACAATGGCAACTAGTACATGTCTATCAATAATTACTCTGAGGGTCACTGACATTTTCATAAAAATGAAAATGAAAAAGCGAGGACAGCCAGGCGAATCAGCCAAAGTAGATGTTAAGCCCAGACCATTACAGAGTGATAAAGAAGTCAATCCAACAAGAGGATATAAATATTTGTGAATATTTATGCACCCAACGGGCTTCCCCGGTAGCTCAGTAGTAAAGAATCTGCCTGCAATGCAGGAGCCAGAGAAGATGCAGGTTCAATCCCTGGCCAGGAAGATCCTCTAGAGGAGGACATGGCAGTCTACTCCAGTATTCTTGCCTGGAGAATTCTATGGACAGAGGAGCCTGGCAGGGTACAGTCCATGGGGTCCCAAAGAGCCAGACACGACTGAAGCAACTTAGCGGGTGCACACACACACACACGCATGCACGCACGCATGCATCCAACATTGCTGCTGTGGTTGTTTAGTCGCTAAGTTGTGTCTGACTCTTTTGTGACTCCATGGACTGTAGCCCGCCAGGCTCCTCTGTTCATGGGATTTTCCAGGCAAGAATACTGTAGTGGGTTGCCATTTCCTTCTCCAATGCACCCAACATAAGAGCACGTAAATGTATAAAGCAAATATTAATAGACCTGAAAAGTGAAGCAGACAGTAATACAATAACTGAAAAGTGCGAGCAAGGGCATTTAATGCTCTTCTCTGAGCAGCTGGGGGATAAAACCCCCACTTTCAACAGAGCAGCCACAGCAGGACTTCTCACAGTGGCTCCTACAGAAAAGGTGCAGGGGCGGGGTCCCGGGGTCCCTGCAGGCGCACAGCCAGAGTTCTTAAGGCTGGAAAGAATCTTAGATGTCAGTGGGCTCAACTCTCTCATCTCGTGGTTGTGGTACCTGGAGAGATGAAAGGACTTATCCAAGGTTACACAGCGAATGCTCATGTTTCCCCTAATTCAAGGGGAGCCTCCTTATACACATGCCCTAAGGGGCTGATACGGGCTGCAACGCAAGGACCACTGGAGGGCTCTCTTTGTATAGGAAAATGGAAGAGACATAGGAGGAAAAGGCACAAAGATGGGCAGAGAGTAGGAAACGAACGGTCCAGGCACCTAAGGCTGCAGAGACCTCTCTCCAGACAGGGAAGGCTTGGGGTTGTCACCGGTGATGCTGCGTGGGGACGAGGCTCTCTGCACTGAGGCTGGCAAGTGCGGGGTGACCCATCCACAGACGGGGCCCAGGGCGGCTCTGTGTGGCTGAGACCAGACAGACCTGCACCGTCCACAGTTGCACAGGCTCCTCGGGACACACTGACCAGAGGAAATGAGAAGCAGAGAGCACAGGACTGTGAGCAAAACCCTTCTGCGTTCTTCTCAGGGATCACAGAGCTCTTCCCCTCTTGGGGTTGGCACCCTGGGTGAGCCCTCGCCTCTGCTGTGAGGTAGGGACACCACAGCAGCAAAGTGGAGTGCTTCCTCCGGCAGGATACCGTCTCTGGAACCAGTGGGCTGCCTGGGTGCTGATGGCATCCTTGCTGGGAGGATGCACAGCTCCAGACAGAGAAACATTGCGGGAAGGTGGTCCCTTAAAGCCACACAAGGGAGCTCACAAGGGAACCCCATTTCCAGTCTTGGGGCTCAAGTGTGGGATGCAGCCGAGCAAGACCCAGTTCCTCTCCATCATGTGAACATTCTACACGACTGTTCGTCCTAAGCTTTCCTGTGCATTGATAAGCAGAAGCACCCCCTCCTGTGTCCAGGCTCATCTTTCCTTTTTAAAACTCTCTCCTTAGCCTCGCGTGCTCCTCATTCAGCCTCACAATAGCCCTGGCAATAACAAGGTGCCAGCGGGGAAGAGCTACGGTTTAATAAAGCCGGGGCCCAGCGGCTGCCGCTCCCCACACTTAGCGCTCTAATAAAGCCCTTTCGCCATTGCAGCCTGCAGTTGCTACCCCAGCGTCTGAAACAGAAAGGATGCTTTCTTTATACTCAGGACACGGTTGAGAGCAGGCATGGATTTCAACCACCCTGGGTGGGGAAGGGAATCAGGTGCAGGTAGCTCCCAACCTAATCAGGTGACAGGAATTTCCGGGAGTTGTGAAGCTTCTAGAAGTTTCTAGCGTGGTTCCCATCCCCTCTAGATGCAGTGGGATGCATCACTACCTGTACGCATGAAGCTAACTTGTTTCCTTGACTTTCTTTTTGCATAGAGAAACGATCTTTTCACTCTCCCCTCTGAAATCATGTAGTGGACTGGAAAAGAGCCCCTCAGAGGCAGTTCTTTCTGCAAATCCCACCCTTTCATGGCACTTTATAGAACGCGAGCCAAGGGCTTTCATCACCCTTGCATATTTACTCAGTGAGTCGCTTGTGCTGTTACTGTGTGTTTTTATAAAGTGTTTTTTGTGCTGTTTTTATAAACTGTTACTTTTTTTAATTACAAAGCCATTCAACACATTGGCTAAAAATGCAAGCATTCATGAAACATGTGAGTTAGAGACCGAAAGACCCCTATTAATGGTACCCTCTGGAGATCTGGGTGATGTGAGGGGGTTTTTATTTGAATTTTTCACCTTCGTTATGGGGAAAACAAAAGGATGGCTGGTCGGATGGGAGACCAGCTGGAAGCTCACAAGAATCAGGTAAGTCTCCTTAGCATGCCAGGCTGAGCCTCTTTCCCCACAGGCGGGGGTGCTCTGACTTCTGTAACTACTTTCTGCCCACAGATCATACCTGCCTTCACCTGGCAGGGCTCCTCTAGTCTTGGCTATGTGAAGGAAGGGTCAGTGTAGGGTCAGGGTACGTGCTGAAATGGGAGTGCTCTGGGCTGGACTGTGCTGTGCAGAGTGCTGCGCTCAGTCATTCAGTTGTGTCCGACTCTGCGACCCCACGGACTGTAACCCCACCAGGCTTCTCCATCCATGGGATTTTCCAAGCAAGAATACTGGAGCAGATTGCCAGTTCCTTCTCCAGGGGATCTTCCTGACCCAGGGATCGAACCCACGTCTCTTGTGTCTCCCGCATTGGCAGGCAGATTCTTTACCACTAATGCCACCTGGGAGGCCCCAGGACTGAACTGTATCCCCACCCCATGCTGAGTTCACTTGTTGAAGCCCTAACACGGGGTGACTATTTGGAGCTATGGCCTTCGTGGAAGGAATAAAGGCTCAGGAGGCCATGCGCATGGTGCTTAGATCTGATTGAACTGATGGCCTTATAAGCAGAGACACTGGAGCACTCTCTCTGTCTGCCCTGTGGGTCCCCTGGGGAGTGGGCAGCCAGCTGCAAGCCAGAAAGTGAACTTTTACCAGACCCTGACCACACTGGCCCCCTGATCTCAGATCCCCAGCTCCAGATCTATGAGACAATAAATGTCTGTTGTTTAAGATTTAAGCCACACAGTTCACGATTTTTCCTTAGGGCAGCTCGAGCTGATGAAGGCAGAGGGAGGGAAGCAGGACACCCAGCCTCGCTGTTCCCCATCTCAGCCCCTGCCCGACATCGCTCTTCTCTCAGTTCTTCCCCTGCTGCCAGCTCGGGGACTCTGAAAACGGGATCGGTGGGTAGGAGTATCGTCTTACACACCTGCATGTGTCTGGACTTGGCCTCCCTTCTCCCAGTAGGACCTTCTACTTCTGTCTGTACTTCAGTCCAGGTTCCCCAAAGGTCCCCATGTACCGGTAAACTTGCCAGACTATAATGGAGAGAAAGCCTTGGGGCACCCTCTACACACCTTTGAATCACATTCTCCATGTGTTTCTTGCTCTCAGCCGGCTTAGCTCAGATATAAATTCACTCAACAAAGCTGGTGCCCCTGATGGCCTTGGTTTAGAGGTTTAAAAGTTCTCTTCCACTTTTGAAAGTTCCAAGCTTGCTCCAAGCCTCCATCATTGAATTATTAATTATTTAGTGTCTCCTGCTCCTTCTTGGGAGAAGGCAATGGCACCCCACTGCAGTACTATTGCCTGGAGAATCCCATGGATGGAGGAGCCTGGTAGGCTGCAGTCCATGGGGTCGCTACAGTCAGACAGGACTGAGCAACTTCACTTTCACTTTTCACTTTCATGCATTGGAGAAGGAAATGGCAACCCACTCCAGTGTTCTTGCCTGGAGAATCCCAGGGACAGGAAGTCTGGTGGGCTGCTGTCTATGGGGTCACACAGAGTCGGACACGACTGAAGCAACTCAGCAGCAGCTCCTTCTTGACTGCACCCCACACCCCAGACCTGCTGATGGACTCAGGTTGGCGTCACCAACATCGGCTCACAGAGATCCTGCCACCAGCTCCTCCTGCAGCGTGAAGTCCACATGTAATTCAAAAAATGAAATCAAGGAAAACCCGGGAGGCACATGGAGCCAAAACAAAGATTTCTAGCTTTTGCTGCCAATCTTTAGCAAACATGTCTCCAAAACCACACATCAGGGTGTGTTCCAGGATGCAGGGTTTTTTTGAAGTGGCTGTGAGAGGGGAGAAGGGAAGCTCAAGGAAGCTGAGGGGCAGAAGGGACCCAGAATCAGTGCTTCTCCGGGCTTTTCTTGATGACCTAGGAGTATGTGCATCTACTCACACACACAGGCACATTTGAAACGGCTGTTTCACAGAACACTAACTGCCTTTATTGCCTGAGATGCACTCTAATGTTATGTAGTCGAATCTTGCCGATTTTTCCAAAAATTTTGGCTGAGAACTAACCTGATGTGATGGCTAATAGTAGCTGTCAACTTGACTGGGCTCAGGGATGCCCAGAGGGCTGGTAAAATATTATTCCGGTTTGTGTCTGTGAGCATATCTCCCGCGTGAGTGGGTAGACTGAGGAGACCAGATGGCCTTGCCAATTTGTGTGGGCTTCACCCAACCTCCCCAGGTGGCTCAGCAGTAAAGAATCCACCTGCAGTGCAGGAGACGCAGGAGACGCAGATTCCATCCCTGGGTCAGGAAGATCCCCTGGAGAAGGAAATGGCAACCCACTCCAGTATTCTTGCCTAGAGAATCCCATGGACAGAGGAGCCTGGTAGGCTACAGTTCACGGGGTTGCAAAGAGTTGGAACACGACTGAGCGCGCACGCACAGGTTAGCATTTGCAAGGATTCGGAGAAGAATCGGTGTTTACGTTTTAGGGACATACTTTGGTTAGACAGAGCTCAGCAGAGTACTTCAGACCCATGTCTTTTGAGTCAGAGGCGCCTCTGAGTTCAAGTCTCAGCTTTGCCCTTGAAGCAGCGGCATGGGCTCAGATGGGCCCTTTAACATCTGTGTGCCACGTGGACAATGAGACTTTGCTCACAAGGTTCTCATGAGAATTTTGAAAGATGAAGGGCTTAGCACAGTTCCCCCAAGACAGTCTACTCCCAGTGAAAGAAGTATTGTTATTAATGGGGAAGCAGCTTGTCATGTGCTTCCTCTGGAGGCTCTGAGTGCTGCTCCTCCTGCTTCGCTGGAAGCCAGTCAGCCCCAGCCCAGGCTGGGCAGTCAAGTCTGCCTCTGGGATTGCGGGCAGGGGGATGTTTATTAATAATAGTAAATGAAGCATCATTCATCTCAGCTGATAAGCATGGCCATCCAAAATGCTCATTTGCTTGTCTTAAACCCTAACTGCCGCTCTGCCACTTCGTGTCATTTCCAGCTATACAATCTTGTATATGACCACAGAATGGCCATCGGGCGGCTGAGATCTAATCTTTCTCAGATGCTGATGTATTATATTAGCGTATACCAGGCGTTCCGTCTTTCTGAATCGGTTCTTATAATAATGGGAATGATAATACCTGCGCGCCGTATCTCACACACAGGTTGAGAGGCGTGAGTACATTTAAAAACGCAGGAAGAGGCTTTGAACCCCTCGCAGACAGGCATATTATCAATACAAAGGTTTTACTATTTATTACGACTGTCTATCTTTCCTGGGTATTCCATTGTGAAGATTTGTGGATGGCACTTCATCTTTTTTTTTTTCTTCTTCTTCTTCCTTTTTAAAGGATAAAATTCATTTCTAACTACCTTTTGAAAGCCAATTTATGCTTTGGCCATTTGATTAATAGGAGTGAGGAAAACCAGCTCCCCTATCAAAGCGCTTTTGAATAATTCAATGCCCGATATTAAAAGAGGACGGCGCTGCCTGACACGGTTTACTCTCTACTTTGTGGGGGGAATACGAGCTGCCCCTCCACCCAGATGCATGCCTGGACCCAGGCAGCTCCCTTGTGTACCTCGAGCCCTGTTTCCTGCCTGGGGTCCAAGTCACAGACCCCAAGGAAGGGATATCTTTCTCTAGCTAGTCCACCCACGAGGGAGCACAAGGTTCACTGTATAGACTAGCTGAGGCTAGCTTCTCTTTGGGAAGATACAAGGCCAGGCACTGTCCCCACACAGACGTGACCACAAGTCCCTGGTAGACACCCGGCTGGAGCTGACCCTTTGGACCACAGAGCTCCTGCCCACAGGTGCCGACAGGTGCCGTAGCCCCCAGGGAAAGAGGACTAAGCCGCTGTCCTCTTTGCCTTAGGTAGGGCAGAGCCTGCACTGGGAAATTCAGCCTTTGGTGTTCTATCTCAATGCCTGTTGCGCAGATTAAATGAGAGATGTGTGTACATTACCGGCCACATGACAGCAGTGCTCAAAACGCACTAACCATCACCCCCTCCCCTCTGCTACTCCGGTTCCTCTTTCACCCTTTCCACGCCAGCCCCTGTGCCCCTAGTCTGCCTTCCTCCTCCTGTTCTTCCTCCCCTCCTCTCCTTCCCAAACCCAGGCTTCTGGAAGGTTCACATAGACTCCAACTGCATCCCGCATCTGTGATGATCTCCTTGCCTCCGTATTCTAATTCGCTTCATCCTCCCTTAGTTTTCTGGCTTTCTTCCTGGTTTATCAACTTCCTCTGGTTTTAAGGGCATGACGAATGAAAGTGCACGTGATGGGAGTTTTGTGGGTTTTTTTTTTCTCCTTTTATTCTAAGTGCTTTAAAGGCAAAGGCCCCTGTGTATTCAGTGTATTTTCCCCAAAGGATGCTGGAGGTCTCCAAAGCCATACATATGGTGATGGGAGGTAACGTTGCCACGAGGCACTCTGTGGCCTGGGGGACCCCGAGTCCAGCTGGGCCATCCTCGAAGCCAGTGGTGAGGTTCTGACAGCACTAACCCAACTCAGAAACAGGATGGTTAGTGCTGGTATTCACAACGGCTGAAATCTTCAAGATGTAATGTTTTGAGGAATATCTAAAATATCTACTCTTGTAATTGAGTCCGTCTGTGTTAAACATTGTCATGGAGGTGTCTTATTCTCCAGTTGAAATAATTTATCCGTTTTACTGTGACTTCATTGATCAGACTGTAGCGACTGAGGGAGGGACAATTCAGTTCAACTAACAATCACCTGTTTCATTAAGGACAAACTTGTCATCTTTTTCTCAGCTGTCTTACCAGCATCTAGAGGGATGCTGAGTACCCAATAGTGTCTCTGCTGGTAGGATAAATGACTGAGTGAAGGAGTGAGTAATAACATGTTCATCGTGGTGCCAAACACCCTTGCTTACCAAAAGGGGGAGGCCACGTAACGCACACCGACCATCTGTTATGAGAGCAGTTGTGAGTGTGTTTGTGTAGAGTCTTAAGAGAACAAGAACTCCGAACAGTAAATTGAGTGGCTGAGTGGAGAGGTGGAGGCGGGCTAAATAGGCCATCTTTTCAGGTCACGCATAAAAATTTTAACTGGAAGAAAAACATTTTAATTGGGAGGATCAATTATTCATAACATTATTCTCAAAATACAGTTAAAAGCCAAAGAACTAGCCATGTGCCGAGCCGTGTGATGGGAAAGCAGAGGCAGCTCCTTGTGTGTGGGCATCCCACGTGGAGGGCAGTCTCCTGGCCGGGAAAAGGCCACCCAGAGTGGACACGCGGGCCACACCACCACTCCGCCTTTATAACTCCTCAATCCAAACCATGAAAAGACTTCAGGCACAGCTTTGTTAACTCAATGCATATGGTGGCTGGATTTTCTTTAATTTTTTTTTTTCTTGTCCACGGTAACTCAAAGGATCAGAACCCCTTCAGGATAATAAGAAGGAAATTACCTGACATCCCCCCCTGGACCTGTTTCAGGAAGAGGGATCCCTTCCAGGGCCCGAAACTGGGCTCTTGTCTAACGCTCGGAAATGAATTGTCTGAGGAGACACATGTGCTGCCAAAGCAAGAGATTTTATTGGGAAAGGGCACCCGGGTGGAGAGCAGGAGGGTAAGGGAACCGAGGAGAACTGCTCTGCCGCATGGCTCGCAGTCTCGGGTTTTATGATGATGGGATTAGTTTCCAGGTGGTCTTTGGCCAATCATCCTAATTCAGAGTCTTTCCTGGTGGTGCACACATCGCTCAGCCAGGATGGGATGCTAGCGAGAGGGCTTCTGGGAAATGGATGGACATGCGGTGTCTGCTTTAGCCCTTTCCCCAACTCTTCCGGTTGGTGGAGGCTTATTAGTTCCGTGTTCCTTATCAGGATCTCCTGTCATAAAACAACTCATGCAAATGGTTACTATGGCGCCTGGCCAGGGCGGGCGGTTTCAGTCAGTGTGCTTCCCCTAACAGACCTGCTGAATTAGAATATCTAGAGGTGGGGATTGGAAATCCACATGAGAAAACCCAAGTGCCCTCGATGAGTTTTTCCCCCGCTAGAACTGACCTTAGATATTAGATTTTACAAAAAGTGAACAGAGAGTACTAAGTTTCCGTAGCACCCTCTGCCCACAGCTTCCCCTAGTACTAACACCTTAGACTGGTTGTTGTTACTGTTTGATCATTAAGTCGGGTCTGACTTTTTGACCCCATGGACTGCAGCACGCCAGACTTCCTGTCCTTCACTGTCTCCCAGAGTTTGCTCAAATTCAGGTCCATTGAGTCAATGATGCCATCCAACCATTTCATCCTCTCCTGCCCACTTCTCCTCCTGCCTTCCATCTTTCCCAGCATCAGGATCTTTCTCAGTGAGTTGGCTCTTCACATCAGGTGGCCAAAGTATTGGAGCTTCAGCTTCAGCCTCAGTCCTTCCAATGAATATTCAGGGTTGATTTCCTTTAGGATGGACTGGTTTGATCTCCTTGAAGTCCAAGGGACTCTTAAGAGTCTTCTCCAGTGAGTTTTTTTTAGAATTGACCTTGTGTTTTAGATTTTACAGAAAAAGTGAACAGAGACTACAGTTTCCATAGCATTCTCTGCCCGCGGTTTCTCCTAGTACTAACACCTTACATTACTATGGTGCATTTATTATAATTGATGAACCAATACAGAGACATTATTATTAACTCAAGCTCATAGTTTATTCAGATTTCCTTAGTTTCTACCTAATGTCCTGTTTCTGCTCTAGGATGCCATATTACATTCCCTCAATGATTTTTTGTTTTTATTAATTTTTAATTACAAAGAAAATTTATGAATATATTCTCTTATTAAAAGTTAACTATTACTGATGAAAAATCCCTTTAGCCACCCCCAGAGGCAAAAAAATGTCAAAAGTTTAGAGTCTATCCCTGTGGTCATTGTTCTGTGTGTTCATATCTATAGAGAAATGTCTCAACGGATAGAGTATTCCTTCGCATTTCTAAAACATAAGTTAAATGGTTTTGTTCTGCACATGTTATTCAGCTTCTCCCTTTGTTAACTCAGATAGTTACTGATGGTTTTATGCAATGAAACCTGCTGCTGCTGCTAAGTCGCTTCAGTCGTGTCCAACTCTGTGCGACCCCATAGATGGCAACCCACCAGGCTCCCCCATCCCTGGGATTCTCCAGGCAAGAACACTGGAGTGGGTTGCCATTTCTTTCTCTAATGCATGAAAGTGAAAAGTGAAAGTGAAGTCGCTCAGTTGTGTCTGACTCTTAGCGACCCCATGGACTACAGCCCACCAGGCTCCTCCGTCCATGGGATTTTCCAGGCAAGAGTACTGGAGTGGGATGCCATTGCCTTCTCCGGCAATGAAACCTACCAGATGCTTTTACAGTGAGGTTAAATATCCATACCTTGAATATGCTATATTTTATTCGTGAAGATTTACTGATAAGGGCATTACCTTATTTTATTTGTGAGGACTTACTGATAAACCTTTACACTGTTTAGACTATTTTTTTTTTTGCTTCACTACTATGAATTTGCAAAGAATACATCCCTGTGCATATGTGGGGCTGTTTCTCTCAGGCCCTGTATTCATTCATAGGGGCTGCTATAACAACAACAACAAAACCAGAAACTGAGTGGCTTAAAAAACTGAACCTTATTGTCCCTGGAGGTTAGAAGTCCAAGATGAAGTTGTTGGCCGTGTTTCCTCTGACAGTGCCAGGAAAGACCTTTCCCAGGCCTCTCCTAGACTCCACGTGGCCTCCCCCGTGTGTGTCTCTGTGTCTACACTTTTATAAGACCACCAATCATGTTGGATTGGGGTATGACCTCATCTTAACTAATCACATCCACAATCACCCTATTTACAAAAAAGGTTACTTCTGAGGGACTGGGCAGGGGAGTGAGGACGCCACCATAAGAATATTAAGTGGACACAGCAACCCTGTTGGTAAAGCATGTCTTTGAGCATATGCTAAAATATACGTGCATTTAAATATTAGTAAACAATATGCGTGTGCAGTTGTACACCTGTGCCTTATAGAACCTCCTTAGGCCAGCTCCCCAGGAAACAGACACCCAGGCTCTGAGCTGTGCACACTTGGATGTTAGTGGGGAGAGGAGGTGAGCTCCATGCAATTGCCAGCAAGGGCTCAGCGGGTCCCTGAAGTTCAGGGTTGGATGGCCACTCAGTGCTGCCTAGAACTGAGGCAAGGGGCTGGGCTCTCTACCCCCACATTGACCAGTCACCGGACACAGGTTGCCCAGGTTGGGCAAGGCAGCTCCCCTGGGCCAAGGGCAATCCCCTAGGTGTTGCTCAGCCATGAGTCTTTGGCAGTCACTCTTCCTGCCAGCTGAGGAACCAGCTAGAAAGGGCATCTAGGCTGTGCTTCATAGCACCTTCCTCAAACACAGACTCTCAACAAGACATTTAAAAGGATGGTGTACAGTCAAACTCAAACAGAAGTTATCATACTTTCCCTGATACTGAATGAGGCTGGTCGATCCCCCGAGATACACAGAATCTACCTTCTAGACCATGGCTGGGCCATAGAGAATATGCATTTTATTTATTTATTTATTGTTTACCATGGGCCATTTTTAAAATCTTCATTGAACTTATTACAACATTGTTTCTGTTTTATATTTTGGGTTTTTTGGCCACAAAGCATGTAGGATCTTAACTCCCCAACCAGGGATCAAGCCCACACCTCCTGCCTTCAAAGGTGAAGTCTTAACCACCTGACTGCCAGGGAAGCCTGGAGAACATGCATTTTAAATTTTTAGCAGAAACTGCCAACAGTCTCTGGCTACACAACATTATACTCCCATCAGGAGTATTTCATTATCTCATATTCTTATGAGATGAGATGGTACCCATTTCATTACCTCATATTCTTACCAACCCTTTAAATTATCAAACTTCTCAAGTTTTTCACCAATACTGAGTGTAAGAACATCTCATCCCTCTAATTTCCATTTCCCTGATAGAAAGGTTGAGAGTCTTTATTGTGAATTACATCTTCCCATCTTCTCCGCTCATTTTTTGAGTTGTCTTTTCCTTACTGACTTGTAGACATTGCTTAGATCTTTGATTATTGTGTTGTAGCCACGCGTTCTGGGAAACAAACTCACTCAGAAGGACAATGCAGATAGTGGAGTGCAGTTTATTACACCAGCGGGCCCAAGGCAGAGTCTCCTCTTAGCCAAGGACCCCAGCCAGCATTTGTGAAAATCTTTTATACCCCATGTGTACATGTCCGAACCCACCTCCCCAAATTCTCTGAAACTAGTCTGAACAAAGGAAAAGAAGGATATAATCAAAGTTAACCCGTGATTCACATGCCTTAAGCCTAGGTAGTTAACAGTGGACAATTATCAATAGGCCTGTGGTCATACCCCAACAAGCATAATAGAATTTATGATTCTATTTGGTTACACAGATAATTAGTGTATTCTTTTAGGCAATGGAGAATGTAGATACGAGCCCTGGGGCTTGTCCATCGGGTGGGTGGGGGGGCAGCTGGTAGTGGTCTGGTTTTCCAGTTGGTATGTCGTTTCCATAAATACTGGGCATAGAGCTCAAAGTCCACAGTCCCGCCCAAGGTGGAGTCCTGCTTTCAAGATGGAGTTTGTTCTGTCTTTTTCCTCCTTCAGTTGAACCATCATTCATTCTTCAGCACAGTAAAATCTGATGACCACACTCCCGTTCTTTCCCTGAAAGCTCTCTTCTCATCTTCCCTGATGAGTCTGTCCCCGAGACTAACTAGATGGCTCTGGTATCAACGACTTGGACCCGGAAGACTTGGGGCCTCAGCCCCCATCATCACTTACTAGGGACAACACAGGCATGAGCACTTAGGTGGTTGACACGGTCTCTCCGATCCTCAGTTTTCTCATAAGAAAACATGGGGATCATTCCCCCTCTCAAGATTGTTTTGAGAATTTACCCACATTGTGTATGTGAAATCTTTATGGTTATGGCTTATTTTTTGGCCTTTATGATAAAAATATAGAAGTCTGTATAGGTACATTCTCTCCCCACTGCCTGGGATTCATTCATCACTCATTTCTTCATTTGTTTATGATTCACTAAAGGGAAATTTATTATTGCTCACCACCTGCTGTGTTAAGCATTGATGGATAATGTGGTTCCCACCCTGAAAGAGGCCAATGGGGAGAGTGGATTAAAAAAAAAATAGAGTCCACTTATTAAAGATAATGGAAAAACTTTGCATTCTTTCTTGTCATGTTTCAGAGGACTTTTATAAATGAAAGCGGGGTCCAGCTGCTCACTGCTCAAAAGCCAATAAAGAGGCCAGTTTGGTGGAAAAGAAAGTTTGCTTTATTTTGGATACTGGCAACCAGGGAGGGAGGGCAGACATCTGTCCAAAGGCTGACTCTCTCCCCGCAAGCCTGCAATTAGTGGGCAAGAGCTTTTATAGTCTGGGGAAGGGGCTACATGCAGAAACAGCACAGTCAGTTCTGACAGTCATCTTGGAATTAGTCATCAGTGGTCTGACCAGCATCATCTTGATTAAGCACAGTTAGTCTTTGGTTCCAGGGTCAGTTTGTTCCCATTTCCTAGAGGCTAGTTCTTGGAATTGTGACATATGCCATGGCTACCATCTAGTCATCGTGCAGTTAGCTTCTCACCGGGTGGGGGTTTCAGTATCCATGAGACAGCCCATAGGATATGGCTTAGGTATTATCTATAGCCCTTGGGAAAGAGCTAAAGGTCCCCTTGACTGTGCTTAATGACTAAACTATTACTGTTTGGTCTCCTCTGACTGTTTTCCTTTGTTTCTGCCTGTTCTCACTTCTCTGATTAAACTTATTCTTTAGCTAAGGTTTTTGCACAGATAAAAGGCAGGCAGAGGACGTGGAGGGCAAGGACCTGCCCATTAAGGTCCTGCTCCATTTTACTTTTGCCTCTCCAAGCCTTGGCCTGGAGGGAGAGAACCATACATACAAATGCCTCCTGAATGTTAAGAATCAGAACTTGATATTCCCTGAGCCAGGCCTTAGCCCTGGGCAGTGTGACTGGGCTAGAAGAGACATGTAGGAATTTCCTAACTCCTCTCGCACATTCAGCCTCCTGGTCACAAACAGTTTAGGCAGCCTGGCCGTCTTCCTAGCTCCCTCTTCCCCACTGTGCCAGCAGGAGGTAGAGAAGGCCACTAGCTGTGCCCAGGCGGCTGGCTACTGCAGGGGATTTGATGTCTGCCCTGCAGGTCTGGCCACATCCTTCTCTCTCTCAAGTGCCCCTGAGTATTTAAGCCATCCGTCAGCTTATTGGTGATGAAAGGGAGGACAGATTCAATCCTGAAAGGAAACCATGTTTTCCAATCACGGTGTTATCAGAGAACCTTGCCTTTCTAGTAAGCAGGGTTTTGTCCCTCTTAATAAAGGATTACTTTCCCATTTTCCTGTCGGTCTTGAGTTAGCGCTCTGCTGGTTATAAAAGCATGGTCTTTTCAAGAAGTGGTGAGAAATTCTATGACACTGAAGATTCAATAAGCTCCGCTGGGTGAAAGTGCTAGAAAGGTAGGTTCCAAGTCAGTCATGAATTCATTTATACACCCAACATTGTAGTGGTGGAAATCTGAGTGTTTAAAATAGGAGAGTAGGACTTCCCTGGTAGAGGAGTGGATAAGGATCTGTCTGCCAACGCAGGGGACACAGGTTTGACCCCTGGTCTGGAAAGATCCCACATGCCAAGGAGCAACTAAGCCCGTGCACCACAGCTACTAAGCCCATCTGTGCTTTGCAAGAAGAGAAGCCACAGCGATGAGAAGCCTGCATACTGCACACTGAGGAGCCCCTACTCGCCGCAACAAGAGAAAAACCCTCGAAGCAACAAGAGCACAGACCCAGCACAGCCAAAAATCAATTAAAATAAATAATTTATTAAAAAAAAATAAAACAGGAGAGAGCATGCTAAGGTTTAATTCTTCAGAAGATGAGAATAGCATGAGTGTAATGAAGTGACAGACAGCTGGAAGCTTCCGTCGTCAGCAGCATCTTCACCCCTCCTCCGGGTCCCCTCTCTAGCCCGCCACCACCTTGGCTTTATCCTAGCTATCTCAGGCTATCTGAAGTACAGTGCAAATATGCTTCCAACTCTCCTGCCAGCATTCTGACTGCAAAGTGAGGAGACAGAAATGCACTTAACAGGCAATCACACAGAACAAACTGGAAAGCAGGAAAACCAGCATAAAAGCTGACTTTGCCTCTGAGCCTAAGCTGCATGTTTCAAACGTCTTTCCCCTCCCTGACTGTGGCGGACACAAGGCGGCCATGTCGTCCAGGCATCTCCCACCTGGCCTGTGTCCCACACGTTTCCAGCCGCAGGCTTACATTCTCTCTTCTCTTCTGAGATTTTAATGTCTTGTGTTTTCTTCTCCTGGTGGCCTTTTACAATCTTCCACTGACATATAACTCTTGGTTCTAAAATGTAGTTTTAATTATTATTGAGGTGTACTGAGGCCAACAGATCAAGAGATGACTGCCATTGAAAAGGCAGCTTGGGGACTTCCCTGGCGTCCCTCTGGTGGTTAAGACCCCGCGCTTCCAATAGAGGGGGGCGGGCGCGGGTTTGATCCCTCCTGTAAACAGGCTTAGGATTGGCTAGTTCCAGGGATTTCAGCAGGCTCTGGGGCGCAGGCGCGGGGCTGACCCTAGTTGCCTGGTACCTGGCTGCCTTAGTTCAGACGGCTGTAAAAGAACTCCAGTGACTGCCTGGCTTAAACAATGGACATTTTTTTTTTTTCCCCTCAAAAGGATGATCATTATGATAGTCTACTGGGATACGTTGATAGTGTTTGGGCCAGAAATTTTTAGAATATGCAGATTTCATCCTTGAGTAGTCTTACCCTTCGACAAGGCCCGCAGAATAAATACATGCATAGAAAAATGACATGCCAAAGTTAAACAACACTTTGTTTTTAACTGGGATTTCAAGGGCTAAACTACAATGTACTTAAGTGGCTAGACAGATCCTGTCTCAGTGAGCTCTGCCTAGGATCACAGCAGAGAGAGGCCTGATGTCATCTGTTCTTTTCCCCCAAACATAAGCCTTCACACTGTATCGCTCCAAAGAGAAGAAAGGGCAAGGCAAATTTCCAGAGAGCCAGAAAGTAAGCAAGATCCCCAGCCAAAGCTTGAACAATGCTGGCCTAGGTCTTCAGCCTCAGGCTTTCTTAAGCCAGTCAGGGGTTCACTCCGTGGGGGGAGGAAGAACATCTGAAATTGATAGTAAGAGAGGCATTGCTTCAGAGGAGCTGAACAGAGGACAACCCCATCTTCTAACACAGCCATTACACTCACCACCACATCAGCCAAATGAAAGATCACAAAACGTGACCAAAGACAGCAACACCTCCTTCGGGAGGGTGAAGTTCTCTCCCCGCCATCCCCAACCCAAGGAAATTAAAGGGAAAGCCTTGACTTCTTTTTTCTAGAAGCCAAGGATCCAGGGCTCCTTCTAGCTCACCCCACCCAGCCCCACCACATGGCCTCAGATGACGAGTTTTCATTTCACTTCTGCCATAACTTTACCTTGCACTTGGATCGCCATTCTTTGTAATCAGTTCCTTCTGTTGATCAAAACAGGTGACAGGGTTAAGGTTTCCATCTCCACAAAGAATGGAAAAGTGTGTGCAGAAAAGCTGATTGTAAAATTAACCGTAATGCACGCAACATGGTATTGAAATTCTTACACAACTACTCATTCTGTTAGGCAGAAAATGGTCTTAGATCTTGAAAAGTAAAGTCTGCTCTAGTCTATGTATTTGGATCCACACTTGATGTAAAAACACATCTGTCCTTAATCCCTAAAGGCATTGGAAAGATAGATTTGTTTTAATGTAGAGCATCTACTGGTCTTTTTTTCTATACAGCTTTCAGTCATTTCCTTTTATTTTAAAATGCCCTAACCTTCTGCCCAGTGCTTACCCTACTAGCTGCTGTTGGGCTTCCCTGGTGACTCAGAGGTCAAGAATCTGCCCAATGTAGGAACCACAGGAGATGTGGATTCAATCCCTGGGTGGGGAAGATCCCCTGGAGGAGGGCATGGCAATCCACTCCAGTATTCTTGCCTGGAGAACCCCATGGACAGAGGAGTGTGGTGGGCTACAGTCCATAGGGTCACAATTTCCTTTCACTTTAAAGCCCCCTACCCTTCTTCCTGGTACTTACTCTGTTAGAGTTCCCCAGAAAAAAATGTTTTTTACTAACTCCATCAGACTCAATTCATAGAGCTATGATGACTTACTGTCTTCTCTTTTTCTGATTCTTGAGTTTTAACCCTAATGTATTTGAATACTTTAATGCCAGTGGAGAAAGGTGAAGAGCTGATTCAAACGATCAGTCCTTTGTATTTATGCCTCCACACAATTTGGGGCTTTTCTTTCAGAGTAGATGCCTTTTTTTTGGCCATGCCCAGCAACATGTTACATCTTAGTTACCCAACTAAAGATTGAACCTGCACCCCAAGGATTGAAGGCTCAGAGTCATAACCACTGGGCCACCAGAGAAGTCCCCAGAGTAGATGCTTCTTGAGACAGGGATAATTTCTGGGGCTTTGGTTGGAATCACCTCGTCAAGAGCAGTTCTCTGCACAGAATGAGGATTCAATAAATGTTAACTGACTCGTGGTGACAAAGTAAACAAAGAGGCACTTACAGTTGGTAGACAACACCAACATTTTCTTCTCTTCGCTACCTTTTCTAGACATTGTAACCCTAGTTCTTTAGGTGAGTCTTTCCAGGTTATAGTAGTTACTTCCTAGGAACCTTCCCTTAGGCCATGTATTTCACAGCTTAGATCCTTTCTTCAGATGCAGGAAATTAGTGGACATGTGAAAACACATATGACCCCAATCTGGTTTAAAAAGCCTATTATAATAAGAAACCATTTCTTCTGCTCAATACAACTGCATATTAATTTTGTATTATGTGCAAATATTTAGGTATGGGTCCATGTACACATACATCCATTAAGCAGTCAAATACCTAAATTAAAAATGGCAAGCTGGAAAAAAAATTCAGAGTGCAAAGGTTTGATTGCTTTGAAAATAGCCAATTTAGAAAAGAGTTCAGCCTTTAATTGGCCAAGTTAAATAAGGCACAATTACTACTAACTTGGTCCCCAAAGATTGGCTCTAATCGTGTCGTGTTTAACTTGGCTGGTTAAATTGCAAATAGTGTTCTCCTACCCTGATTTGGTTCATTTACCTAATATAATGCCTTTCTATGGCTGACTTTTTCTTTCCTGACTTAGCTCTTTCTGTGAATGGAAACTCCATGGATTTGGAAATACTGTACCTATTTTTTTTTTTTCCCAGAAGAACAGCAAAAGGTGTGCGGTGGTATTGTTTTTTAAAGAGTTTCTGATACAACTTTCTGAGTATGTAGTTTTACAAATGTCAAAGGTTCATAATATGTGTATGTGTATATATGTCAAAGCTCTTCATATACTTGCTATCTCAAAATATTCTTGCAGATTCTTGTTTTGCTTTATGTTAACAGGTGAGGAAGAAGAATGTTCTTTTATACTTGCTTTATCCTCCTCCGTTACTGAGAGGTGAGTAGTTTAATTTAGACATTTAATGTTCGATTAGCTGGCTCAAGGATTCCACACAGATCCACGAGGGCAGAGTAGGATGGTTAAATATTTATCTCAATTTCTAAGAGCATCGGAATTCAGAGAAGGATAATTTCTTTGTTCAGAATGGTCAGTGTCATGCATAGTGGATTAAAAGGGCATCTCATTTCATATGCAACACCATGGAATGCATCAACCTGAAAAAAAAAAAGACAAATCTTTTTCTCCGGTAGAAGAAAATATATATGTGCGCATTAAGCATTAATTCATTCATTTACTTAAAAACAATAAACATTTAAGGAGTGATAACAATGTGCTCAGTTCTATATTAAGCACTACATGCATGCTAAGTCACTTCAGTTGTGTCCAACTCTTTGGGACCCTATGGACTGTAGCCCACCATGCTCCTCTGTCCATGGGATTCTCCAGGCAAGAATACTGGAGTGAGATGCCATGCCCTCCTCCAGGGGATCTTCCTGACCCAGGGATCAAACCCGTACCTCCTGTGCCTCCCAACTTGCAGGCAGATTCTTTACTGTTGAGCCACCAGGGAGGCCCATATTAAGCACTAGACATGCAGAAACTGGTAAGACACAATCTTTGCCTTTACGAAGCCTGTACATTTTACTGGGTTATTTGCACATAAACAAGTCAGGAATGAAATGGCTTCAGATTCCAAATTTTAGTTCTTTGTGTCTCTATTTAAGGCATAACATTGCTTAGGTTGTCTTCAGCATCGCTCACGCGTGTCATCCAGTTCTGTTTGGCCTCCCTCCTCAGTTGCATCCCTCTCCCGCCTCAGCTTCCACTACTTTCACGGGCACATGAACTCTTAGGAAAGAGTTAGTCTATCCTGTTACAGCAAACCATCTAATAAGACCTCTGTCCCACCTCTCCCATGGTTGTTTGCCTTGCGTGTTTAGTCGCTCAGTAGTATCCGACTCTTTGCGACCCCATGGACTGTAGTCCAGGCTCCTCTGTCTGTGGGATTCTCCAGGCCAGAATACTGCAGTGGGCTGCCATGCCCTCCTCCAGGGGATCTTCCTGACCCAGGGATGGAACCCAGGTCTCCCACATTGCAGGCGAATTCTTTACCATCTGAGCCACCAGAGACAACAAAACCATATGCTTATGAAAAAGAGAAAATTTTCAGATACCTTCAGGTATATTATTTACCAAAGAATAAACTAGACACACCAAGGCATTTTTATCTGAATGTGCAGCTTCAATCCTAACACTTTCCACATTTTCTTTTCTGCCAAGTCAGGACGTGCTTTCAGGGCAAAAAGTGTGTTGGGGGTGTGGGAGGATGGAGGCAGAATGTTCACAATCCAGGTCTACAGATGGGCAGAGGGATGGTCCAGTTTCTACATTTACTATCAAAAGTAATATCCTGATGTGGCTTTATCTGACATGCTCTTTCTGAAAGATCCAGGCTTAGAGCCTCAACTAATAAATTCTCTGCATCAACATATCACTCGGTTGTAAAGTCTGGATTTTCAGCAACACATAAATGATGAAATGAATCTGTACATAAAATGTCTGTTAGCCTTGTTGATCATTCAACGCACAAGTAAGTGAATGAACAAATAAAAACTCACCACTATGGAATGTAATGGATTCTGTGAACTAAAAAGCCCAGAGTTACAGAAGTCTCGGTAATATACACCCTATATCATAAAGAATAATTTAGAATTAAAATAGAATATTTTCTTCTGGGACTCAAGAGAAGGTGTCTATGGGTTATGCTGATACATGTGATAGGAACACCTGACCCACAGACGTTTCTGTTGTTTTTTAAACAAAGTCTTACCCATAGGTGAGTAGGCAAAGAAGGAACCAATCTTGTCAAAGTTAGAGGATGTCCCGCCCCCATCCACACACGTGCATATGAGTAATACACGTGCACAGACGCCCGGGAGCACACATCTGCAATGTGACCCTTGAAGAGTCTTCACAGAAGACTCAGAACATCTCTGCTTACATTTACCCTGATAGAGCCCGAAGCAGTAATAGCTGGGCTTGGCTTGGTGCCTAAACTGTAAATTTGTAATTAGTTCCAGGAAAAAAAAAATGACACTCAAATCAAGAATGAGCTTGGGAGAGAGAGAGGAATCTGATTTGGAATGTCTGCATATACTTATGAAATCATCTGTGAGATACAGGGAACCTTGAGTCCCAGGTTTTAGCTATGGCTACTAACTAATCAGATTACCTTGAATAAGTTACTTAAGCTCTCTGCCCTCCAGTTTTCTCCTATTTGTAATGAAGAATTGTAGTAAAATAATTTGTCTACCATCCATCATGCAGATGCTGTGTGCTCCCATATGTAGAAAAATACATTCCAAAGACAAATACTAGGGTGCCTAAAAATTCTTTCCCATGAACATTCAGTTTATTGGGCCATAAATAAAAGAAGAAAACAAGATTATTCTGCTAAATACAGCCTGTCATTTTGAATGACCCTGACCCATCTTTCATCAAGCAGTCCCTTCTGATGGTGGAACTAATTCTTGGATTTACAAAGAACAGACAACATGATGCTTCAGTACCATCAAATGTCTTAAGTCGCAATGTAGAAGAGGGAGCCAGGAGTGGAACTAACTGCAGTCCAATGCTGCAAGGTTTGGCCAATCATTCTATGCCTGAGAACTGATCCCATCCTTTTTCTGGATTTCCAAGTGAGTCAACCATACAGCATGAGCTAAGGTATTGTTGAGGAGGAACATACCACCAGGTGGCCCAAAGCCAGGCAGTGATAATTTAGGTCTCCCTGCACACGCTCAAACATTCATCACAGAATGCTGTGCAACACTGTCATGCACAGACTCCTCAGAAAGGCCATGAAACCTCCTTAGTTACCTTCTATCTGGACTGGTTTTGCCTGACCCCTTTTGGGACTCTTCATCTCTCATGCCCCTCTTTGTGTGGCTCCTGCCTTTCTTTCCTTTTTTTCCCTCCCCCTCTGTTTTTGGCCATGCATCATGCTGGACATTAGTTCATCCAACCAGGGATTGGACCTGCGCCTTCTGCAGTGAAAGCATGGAATCTGGATCACCAGGGAAATCCAGGCTGCTGCCTTTTCACTCACAGTGAAAAAAGTTCAAAAATTATAATTCTGTCATCCCAGAAAATATCAACTCTATATTGCAAATGCAAATGAAGTCCATATTAAAAACACAGTCAACAGGCATGTTGAAACATGCTTCGAGGTAAGTTCAAGTTTGTTCATATACAATTGGACTCATTCTCAACTAGACCATCCCTTTTGGGAAAGATCTTTGGGAATATTCTATTATAACAGTTCTGGTCCTATTAACTTCTGGAATTATTTGGAAATCAGCCCTTCTTAATTAGCTTGGCTAATTGAAACTTTTATATATAAGATTAAGACTATTTCACCTTGACATTAGTTTTTATACATTGTGTGGGTTCAAGTGAATAATCAGGGCAGTTCACAGAATTTAAGATCATGTTCAATATGAAGAAAGAAGAAAAACACAGGGCTTTCTTTCCTTAAAGCGAGAGTGAGATCAGTCATTCATTTATTCAACATTTTATCTAGCAACTGTGTGTCAGACAGAGATATCACTTTGCCGACAAAGGTCCGCACAGTCAAAGGTATGGTTTTTCCAGTAGTCATGTACGAATGTGAGAGGTGGATCATAAAGAAGGCTGAGTGCTGAAGAATTGATGCTTTTGAATTGTTGTGCTGGAAAAGACTCATGAGAGTTCCTTGGACTGTAACAGATCAAACCAGTCAATCAATCCTAAA
The DNA here is from genome assembly GCF_027580195.1 of Bos mutus. Classification (NCBI taxonomy): domain Eukaryota; kingdom Metazoa; phylum Chordata; class Mammalia; order Artiodactyla; family Bovidae; genus Bos; species Bos mutus. The sequence goes on along the minus strand of NC_091639.1, from coordinate 9,941,737 downwards.
GGAAATCAACCCTGAATATTCACTGGAAGGACTGATGCTGAAGCTGACACTCCAATACTTTGGCCACCTGATGTGAGGAGCCGACTCATTAGAAAAGATCCTGATCCTGGGAACGATTGAAGGCAAAAGGAGAAGCGGGTGGCAGAGGTTGAAATGGTTAGATAGAATCACCAACTCAATGGACGTGAATTTGAGCAAACTCTAGGAGATAGTGGAGGACAGAGGAGCCTGGTGTGCTGTAGTCCATGGGGTCATAAAGATTCAGACTTGACTCAGTGATTGAACAATAATGTGTCAGGCATCATTCTAGGCACCTACTAGTCAGAAAGGAGTAAAGCAGTCTTACTCCTGCGAATCTTCTTTATAAGGATGCTTTGGGGATGTTCAACATATTGTAGAAAAATATACATCTGTGATGTTATATTTAGTCATGCCTTCTGTAGGTTTAGTGCCATTGCAACTGTATGTAATGGAAGCAAGAACTCTTGATATGTTATCAGAAATTAGTAATACAACAAAAACAAACCAAAAATACTAGAGGTGGAAAAAATTGCCTAGATTTAATAAATTCCTATAATATTAGTTATTTTTACACTGCAAATTTTCTCCTGAACTTACTTTTGTGTGACAATGAAATGTTATGTAAGCCTCCATTTTTCCATCAGTAAAACTGAAGAAAGATATTGCTATTCTACCTTGAAATTAAGCAGCATTTATAACTATTGTCTTTTCTTTGTGCTAAGTTGCTTCATTTGTGTCCGTCTCTGTGACCCTATGGACTGTAGCCCACCAGGCTCCTCTGTCCATGGGATTCTCCACGCAAGAATACTGGGGTGGGTTGCCAAGCCCTCCTCCAGGGGATCTTCCTGACCCAGAGACTGAGCCTAGGTCTCTTATATCTCCTGCACTGGCAGGCAGGTTCTTTACCACTGGCGCCACCTGGGAAGCCTCTCTTCTTCTTTAGGACAGGCTAAATTTGTGAGAGCAGAGACCATGTCTGTCTGTTCCCCCATCTTCTCCCAAGTTAGAAAGCCTATGAGGCATTCAGAAACACGCACTGAAAGACAGTACACATTTGCTAAAGATCATTGTGAGGGTGACATGAGAAGACACACAACAGATTATCTGAACACTGTGAAGTATTTTTAAGTTAAACTCACTTTGTCCCCTACTTTCATGATATTCTTTTGATATTGATATTATTGCAGTTTGGATAAAAGTTTAACTTCTCTTTGCAGATAACCAAGATGCTTACCAGGAAAACCTTGGTCCCAAACTTTGAGAACAAAATCAAGTTCACTAGCCAGATACGTTAGCAGTTTTCCAGTTTTGCTGAGATGAGATGACCTGTCATTCCCCAGGCATTTTAAAACAAGGTTTCAAAGTGAGACTTCATCCTAGTCTCTGCAAGCATCTTCTTCCATCGCCACGAGATAGGATTCTATGATGTCCAGTGGTTAAGAGGCCCACCCCAGGAGTTTTCTGAGTCAGGCTCTGAAACAACCTGTGATGAATGTCCAGGATGGAGAACCATAGCAACACAAATCAAGAAACGATCTGGACCATGATCTGAGAGCACATCGCACTAAGTCATGTCACATTCATCATCCGTCCATCACACCCTGCTACTCCTTAGGAGGAACCCAGTTCTCTCCTGGCATTTCTTCTCCCAAGTCCATTGCAGTTAGCTTCCTCCAAGGGGAAGTCCGTCACCACCGCTAATCCCCACCCATCCTCAGGGCAGAGGACCCTGCTAGGTATACACTCACAGCTCTAAGTGAGCTCAGCATCTCAAAGAAAAGCATTTTCTTGAAAGATCCCTTCAAAACAACAGTCCTCATAAACTTCCTGTGTCATCTCTGGCCCCTTGGTGTCTCTGTCTACTTTCTAATGTAGACGCATGTGGTATGTGAGCCTCTCACGGCTGTTATTGACCAAGCCACCACCAGCCATAGGCTTTGCCTCATGACTTAGCTGGTTCCCCAACTCCACCAGCCCTCCAGTTCCCTTCGGTGCCTCCCAATTCCATCTGCACTCAAACCTCGTCCAGACGGTGACTCGCTGAAGCTCCCATCATGGGTATCTGAGGGCGGGCTCCTGGTGGCTCCACATCACTGCCCAAATCAGTCCATGTAGAACAGCAGCGTGATGACCATGCCACCTGGCATCATGTCTGAAGTGTTCCATTTATTTCCCTTCAGGGACATCAATGTATTTTTCTTGCCTTCAATGAATGCCCTATTGAAAATCCTAAGGAGAGGCAGCTCACTGTAGAAGACATTTACCATCAGCACATAAGTTCCAAGGTTTTACGATGTGTCTGACAGAACCAGACACAGGTTCCTTACACTGGGTACTCATAATTTCCAGGAAAACCCCCATTGTTCTGCTCACACCTGGAGCCCTGCTAAGTGGCCTGACTGGTGACTGTACCCAGATGTACATTGAAGTGTTGCTGGTTAGTTTCCTTCTCTCTTGCTGGAGGTGAGGGATTTGCTGAAAGAGTCAACCCACCCCAGTATTCTTGTCTGGAGAATTCCATGGACAGAGGAGTCTGGCGGGGTGGGGGTCACAAGAGTTAGACATGATTGAGTGACTAACACTTTTGCTTTCTTTCACTTTTCATGATTCCCCAGAGGAGCAACAATAAAGATACAAAATTTGGGTGCTAAGTCACATAAGGCTGAGATGGGCTCCCAGAGAAGTCGTGTGTAGGGAGCCATTCTGTATGTGTGTGTGTGTGTGTGTGTGTGTGTGTGTACACACGCATGCATAGGGGGAAGTGATGGTTTAGTAGCTAAATTGTGTCTGACTCTTGTGACCCTATGGATTGTACCCCACCAGGCTCCTCTGTTCATGGGATTTTCCAGGCAAGAATACTGGAGTGGGGTGCCATTTCCTTCTTCAGGGGATTTTCCTGACCAGGGGTTGAACCTGAGTCTCCTGTGTCTCCTGCATTGTAGGCAGATTCTTTATCATTGAGCCACCACGGAAGCCCTGTGTCAGGGGCAGGGGATATGGTAAATTCTAGTAGAGAAGGATGAATTATTTTGAAGTGCCAGGAAACCCAAGAGAATATGTATCTGATAGTAATGATGAGGAGGAAAATCTCTTAAAGACATTCCTGGAAAGGAAGGAAAAGCTAAGCTGTCCCCCCCACTTCTCTCTCACCTCCTCCCTTCACTGTTATACTCAGGTCCTAGGTGGCTGGAAGCAGAGTTCCTCCTCCCATCCAGCTGCCCAGGGCAGCCCCAGGTCACCACGGGGCCTGGAAGATGCCGGGACCACACCGGGCTTCCTGATGGGCACCGAGGGGAGACCCACTGGGTCATTCACAGCCTGGGACAAGGGCAGGGCTGACAAATGCCAAGCAGCTGCAAGAGGAACCTGGGAAAGGAATGGAGTAAACTTCAGGAGAAAGTTAAAACTGACACTTTGCTGGCACAAAATGACATTTTATCAGCTATTGGGAAAATGGGCCACAACAGCTTGGTCCTAAGGGAGTTGAGTGGTATTTATTTTTATTTTTAAATAATTCCAGACTTAGAAAAAAGTTGAAATAGAACAAAAAATTCCCATGACAGCTTCACCCAGATTCCCCAAATGTTAATAGTTTGCCTTGACCACGTTTGCTGTGGCATTCTCTCTGCACGGATGGATACACAGATGTATAGGTACAGATATACAGATATATGTGTGCATACACATATCATTTTCTTTCTGAACTAAGAGGTGGTTATTGTGTCCTTTTGCCCCCATCATTCAGATAACGTTATCTAGTTGATAAATTTTACCCTAATAATGTCCTTCGCAGCAAAATAATTTTTTTTCTGGTTCAGGTTTCAGTCCAGGATCATGTGCTATATTTAATTATCTTGTCTCTTTTGTATCCTTTAAACTAGAATTTGTCGTTGTTCAGCTGCTAAGTAATGTCCAACTTTTTGCGACCCCATGGACTGCAGCACACCAGCTTCCCTGTCCATCACCATCTCCCAGAGTTTGCTCGGACTCTTGTCCACTGAGTCAGTGATGGCATCCAACCCTCATCCTCCATCTTCCCTTTCTCCTCTTGCCTTCAATCTTTCCCAGCATCAGGGTCTTTTCCAATGAGTCAGCTCTTTGCATCAGGTGGCCCACAGCTGCCCAGTCTGAAGTTTTTCATTGTACTGAGAGTGGTGTTAAGAAATAACAATCTCTCCCAGAGACCCAGTATGGTTCAGATGGTTGCTGTGACCAGTGGAAGGAACTTGGATACACAGGAGTTGGATGGTATGCAGGCCGACTTGAAAGCCACAAAGTTCAACTCAACTAATTTTGGTACTCATCCGCCTTTCATAAAAGGCAAGCTGACTGTGAATTGATCACCAAAGGTCAGCGATGGGGGGCCTTCTGCATCCTAGACTCTAGAACTCTCATCACGTGGCTTCCTTCTCACCCTCCCCGGCCTCTCTCCTTGATCTGCCTCCTGCTCAGTCCCTTCCTTCGCATCAACCTCTTGTATTTTATTACTTTTCTCTTACTCATCTGCTTGGACCTTCAGCACCCAAGGGCATAACCTTATCCAAGAGACCAGATCTCATATCTGAAGCCTTTACTCACTGAATTCTTCTGAGAACTGAGTGTATAAGGCCATGGTCACTTGTGGGTTATGATTCGGAAAGATCTTGTATTGGTCAAAACTCTTTGCCAGCAACAGAAATCAACTCATCTAGTTTAAATACAAAAAGACATTTACTATAAATACAAAGAAGCATCAGAACAAACCCAAGAGCAGAAATGTCAACAGATCTTGGGGAGAGTTTAATTCAGACTGAAGTGCGGCCCAGATCCTGTTTTCATTTCTGTCCCTGTTCTGACATCAGCCCCATTATCATCTCTCCTCTCTGCAGACTGACTTGTCCTGCATTCCTGGTCCAAGCTGGAGAATCCTGCTACTCCTTTAGAGCCAGAGTTTATAGTAATGGTGGCAGCTAAAGTCCATAAAAAGAGGAATCTTTGTGTGTTAGGCAAATATCCCAATAGATAGCCCCAGGCTTATTACTCCAAACTTTCCCTTATTTTGTAAGTTCCACTATTAATAATTCTTTCCTTTTTTTTTGTTAGAAATCCTTCTTTAGGCATATTAGTAATTAAACAATTTAACAGTAAATTGTGGGGGAAAAAAATAAAAAAATCCACGTATAATCTACCGCCTAGTGACAGTTTTATAAATACTCAGTTTACATTCTTCTGTCCTCATTTCTATGTGTGTGTGTCTGTATATGTTTATTAACTACATGGGTACAATATTATACATGTACTGTTTCATAACTTGTTTTTCTCACCTAATTATCAGCGCATTATCTTGCCATTAGCCTTTATTCTAAAATACAATTTTGGATAGTCATACGGTCTTCCTTCCTATGGCTGGGCTATAATTTAATCAATTCTTTATTTATTAGACACTGAATGTCCCTTCAGTCCATAAGCCAACCCAGAAATTAATGGCCTTTGCTCCACAGCATTGATGTGGCTTTGGCTCTATTCCTCAGGTCAACATTTGTCAGCCTGGAGGGGACCCAGGATCCAACCTCAGCCAGGAAGAATCGCTCTCCGAGGAACGTGGAATCGGGACCTATAGCTTCTCAGTTTTTTGTGTTGTTATGCACATTTTTTATGGCTGAGGGGTGGCCATAACTTCCCATGAGGAAGGAGAGGCAGAAGTAAACAGTTGACTAAGACACAGATGAAAAAGCAGGGACGGGAGGCAGAAGGAGAGTGATTTCACAGGTTTTCTGTGATTTTTCATTCCCGGGCTCTTACAGTGGGTTGATTAGTGTTGTCTTTTTAAAATTCATATCCACTTGGAACCTCAAAATACAGCCTCACAAGAAAGTCTTTGCGAATGTAATTAAGGATCTCTAGATGAAATATTTTTGATTTAAGGTGGGCACTCAATCCAATAAGGGGTGTCCTTATAAGAGGAGGTGGAGCCCAGGGACAGAGGAGAAAGCCATGTGAAGACAGAGGGCAGATTAGAGTTACGCTGCCATAAGCCAAGGGGCACCTACCCCTTGGGGCCACCAAGCTGGAAAGGCAAGAATGATTCTGCACTAGAGCCTCTGAAGGGAGTGAGGCCCTGCTTACACCTTGGTTTCAGACTTTGGGTCCCAGAGCTGTGAGAGTTTTAAGCCTTATGGTTTGTGGGTACTTTGCTATGAAAGCCAGAAGAAACTAATACCAGACTTTCCTGAGGACCAACTGAATTACTGGTCTTTGGCTCAGGCAAGTGGGGGTCCCTGTCTTGAATCTCTTTTTAAATTTTTATTTAGTTATTTATTTATTTTGGCTGCACTGGGTCTTCATTGCTGTGTGGGCTTTTCTCTAGTTGTGGCGAGCAGGCACTCCTCTCTAATTGCAGTGCACGGGCACCTCATTGCAGTGACTTCTGTTGCAGAGCACGGGCTCTACAGCATGCGGGCTCCTGGAGTTGCAGCATGCAGGATATTCCCAGATCAGAGACTGAACCTGAGTCTCCCGCACTGGCATGTGGATCCTTTACCACTGAGCCACTGCTAGCTAGAAACTCCCCTAGCTTCTTTCTAGGGAAGCCCAGGAAGCTCCTGTCTTGAGCCCCTTGCCTTGGAGCCCCCATGTGAGGATCCTTGCTGCGCCCTCCTTCTAGTCAAGCTCTCCCCATGAGGGCTAAAGGATGTGTCCATTTGAAACCCAAACTTCCTTCTTTTAACCAAACTCCAGAAAAGCAAGGTCCCTAAACTTCCAGCCCAAATGGCCCAAGCCCACTTGTGGGCTGATGTGAAGCTAAAATTCCAATACTTTGGCCACCCGATGCGAGGAACTGACTCATCTGAAAAGACCCTGATGCTGGGAAAGATTGAAGGCGCGAGGAGAAGGGGACGACAGAAGATGAGATTGTTGGATGGCTTCATCGACTCAATGGACATGAGTTTAATAAACTCTGGGAGTTGGTGATGGACAGGGAGGCCTGGCATGCTGAAGTCTGTGGGATTGCAAAGAGTCAGACACGACTGAGTGTCTGAACTGATTCACTGACTGTGGACCCCACCCTGGGTCCATCCTTTAAAGCCATTTCACCTTGCTGGCACACATACTCCTAGATCAAAAGACAAGGCTAGGGGAGTTCTTTGTGGGGAGGAGGGTGGACCTGAATGGGTGGGCTGGTGAGTCCGCACGTGTGATGGTCAGCAGGATCCTGCAGACCAGGAGGTGAACAGAGGTCAGGGCCAGGGGTAAGGGGGCCTGGGATGAGAGTTTGGCTCTCCATGTGCTGAATTTTCTGGCATAAAACTCTGAGAAGTCTGGTTCCCCAGACTGTTGTGAAGGTATATTTGTCAAAGTAGGAAAACAGAACATTCTATTTAACAGTGTAAACATTATATGCACAGCTTGGTTATACCGTTTAAATACTGAGAGAACTGGAATGGGGACCTGCGTTTGTCCTCTTGCCCTAAGCTACAGATGTCAAAGGCAGGGCTGCCCAGATGTGTTCCTAAACTCACTTCCATGGGACACATTTATCTTTATATCATCAAACTTCCTCCTTTGCTTAGGCTGGCTGGTCTTGGCTTCTGCCTCTTGCCTCAGTAGAATCTCAGTGCCACAAAAATAGTGCACTATTGAAAAATAGTGCACTCTATTTTTTCAAAACTTACTTTCAGTTTGTGGCCATTATAAATTACACTACAGTGAATCCAAATGCATACCTTTTTTTGTGCTTTTCCCCAATTTGTTCATTAAGATAAAGTTCTAGAAAAGGAATGGCTACAGCAAGGGGTGTAGAGATTAAGACTTTAATACACGAAATTCTTCCTTACAGGCAGCGTAAAACGAGGACGTCGCTTCTTCCTTCTCCCGCCCTGCCAGTGATTAAAAGATATCTTCCAAGGATTTTTCTTTTCTTTTAACTTCAAATGTATTGAATTCTTGGTGAAAATGAGTTCATTCATTCTTCTGCTTCACAGAACATTCTAGGAAATATTAGACCCTAAGTTTGGAGCTATGTAAGACTTGCTAAAAGGGTTTAAAAGGTACGCTGCTATAATAGTTGAATCATTAAGTCGTGTCCGACTCTTTGTGAACCCACGGACTGCAGCACGCCAGGCTCCTCTGTCCTCCACTGTCTCCCAGAGTTTGCTCAAATTCATGTCCACTGAGTCAGGGATGCTATCTAACCATCTCATCTTCTGCTTCCCCCTTATTCTGCCTTCAATCTTTCCCACCATCTGGGTCTTTCCCAATGAGTTGGCTCTTCATCAGGTGGCCAAAGTATTGGAACTGCAGCTTTAGCATCAGTCTTCCCAATTAATATTCAGGGTTGACTTCCTTTAGGACTGACTGATTTGAAAGGAGCTCTCAAAAGGTATAGACAGGCAGTAACACCCAGGGCAGTGAAGTCAAACATCCCTCCTCTCTCAGCTTTGCTCAGTACGTCAGAGTCCAAACTCTCTTTTTATATTGTTACTGAAGATACTTTTCAAACAGCATTTTGGAAGAAGAACCCTAGGGTCCCCTCTATGTTATCCTGTACCTTTTATTTTTGTTTTCTGGAAACATGGAAGGGATGCTGGTGGCAAGATGATAGAAGGATACCAATATCTTCCTGGTTCTAAACGGTGGGTGAAGTTACCCTCACCAGCGTGGGGAGAGGGGAGGGACTTTTTTTTAAAAGAGTTGACAAAGGTTCTACAAGCATATAGGTCAAAAGGGGGAAGAGTCATTACCTCCACGCCAACAAGAGTTGAAAACCAAAGATATTAATCATTAAGTCCTTCCTGGGCAGTTAAGTTAAATTAAAACGCCTACTTACATACTTCCTAAATTGTCACACACACATACAGATTGCACGCAATTCTTCAGCCTCTGCCTGTGGAAGCAAAATCAATATTGTGTTGCCCATAAAGCACCTATTTAATTTAAAATTGCATTTTATAGTCCATTTACCCCACCAGAGTAGCCCAAAGTCAGTCCTTTCTTTCTGTTCATTTCCAAGCTCCGGCTCACTTTCTATTGTTCACCTTGTCAGCGTTAAGCTTGTGAAGGGGGCTTTGAAACAGACAAGAAAAGCTCCAAGCAGGAAACCAGCTCTGAGACCCCTGGTGAAAAAAGGAGCGCGCGCGCACACACACACACACGTGCGCAGCTCTAAGCTAACATGTATCCTTCAGCTTTTTTGTTCTTCCAACTCACTGTAGCATGAAGAAGGAAGAAAGAGAAAGAAATAACAGGCTCAGAAGAAGCGTGTGCATGTGTGCATGACCACGCAGTGCTGCGTTGGGCACATGGGTTATGATATCAAAACTGCAGACAAATACAGCATTGTCCACAAAGTTGTGCTCTCTCCCTTGGGGCCCCGGGTTTCACTTGCGTCATCTTCTGTCCCTCGGTCAGTTGATTCAGTCCTCACTGACAGCATAATTCCTTCTTCATGTAAGGAGAGAAACCCGTCAACAAAACAGTAATTACGTTGAGCTAAAACGGGCGTTACACACACCTGTCATCTGAAGCATCCGCACACTATATCATTTAGAGGCTTCTAAGAGATCTTGTTCATCGTTACATGTGGCAGCAACAAACTGCCCATAAATGCATGAAGATATTTAATTTTTTTTCATTTTCTTTAAATCTATTTCTATTGCAAATCTCTAAATGTCCAGGTACTTGGGACATAGTCTCGATCAGTTCAGGGTTTCCCTTTCCCCATGTTAACTCTAGAGTGACAATGTTCTACCAGGATACCAGGCAGGGCATGGGTTCCCTGTTGCCCTGTCTTCACACTGGCATCAACTGAGATGCCCAGTGCCGGCCTGGTCCCCAGAGACCCATCCACACATTTGGCCACAGCCTCCACGTTACTCCATTTTTCTGTCTTCTCTCATTCACTGGCTATTTCACTCCTACTCACGCAGGGATGCTGAAAACTCGAGGAAACTCCAGGCACCTCCCTGCCTCTCCCAGGTCCATGAGGTTCTTTGCTGCCACTCCAGAGGCTGCAGACCCCACCTAGATCTCCGTACTCAGCCGTCTCTACTTCAGAGGCTGCCTTCCCCACCAGGCTCCCCAGACGGTGAAACAGATTCCATCTCCTAACCTTCAGGCCCCTGAGCCTCAGGACTCTCCTGGCAGATGCAGGGCCTCTACCTCGTGACCCCATCTCTCTTCTGACTTCCTGCCTTTATCCAGCCTGAGAAATCCCTTCAGACCTACAGAAGCTGCAGCGGACAGAGTGGGTGTCTCGGCCAGACCACAGGGACCCTTCAAGGTCCCTTGGGGCCCATCTCCTGGCTCCGGGTCCATTTTCTTTTAATGTCCTGCACCTGTGACTCTCTTCTGAGTCCTCCGGGGGGCTACTGGAACTGCTTTCCATGAGCCCAGGCTCATACACATGCAGAGAGCCTGAAGGGTCCAAGAGTTTAAATCCAAACCTCCCCTTCCCGGGGGAGCCTTCAGCCAAAGATGGACAGAGGAGGAAATATGGAAGCCCAGCTCTCTGATCTCGAGTTGACACAAACTCTGAGGCATACTTTATGCCATGGGATCAGGCAGAGGTCGTCAATCATGCTCTCTCTGGCCATCTTTCTTTCCGTAGTGGACACTGTAGCGTGCTGCCCAGACCCCCTCCAGGACTGAAGGACTTACCCCCAGCACCGGGAGTACTGTCCCTGACAGCCCTGGCCAGAAGCCCTCGCTAGAGCTCAGGGCAGCCATCATCCAAGGATCAGCTAATGCAGGCGTACACACACACATGCCTTGCCACAACCTGGGACAAGGCTGAAGGGTCCCTCCACCTCCAAGCCCTTTCTGGGGTCAACTGAAGCCCTCACAGAGTCTGCCTCCCAACTCAGCTATATTTGGTAGGAGGCTGGGGGGAGAGCAGGGGTTAGATCTCATTTCTATGTGATGATGGCTCTTCCCCCAAACAAGCTAGTTTCTGCTTGGAGAGCTATCTTGGACTCCACAGATATCAATAAGGAAGACTCTTCCTCCCATGCTTCCTTGGTGGCTCAGCTGGTAAAGAATCCACCTGCAATGCGAGAGACCTGGGTTCGATCCCTGGGTTGGGAAGATTCCCTGGAGAAGGGAAAGGCTACCCACTCCAGTATTCTGGCCTGGAGAATTTCATGGACTGTATAGTCCACGGGTCACAAAGAGTCAGACACGACTGAGTGACTTTCACTTTCTTCCCATGGAGGTGTGCATACAATTCTTAGACTCACAAGAAACCCTTCCTCTCGGGCATAAAACAACAGCTATGGGAATTCTCTGCTGATGGAAAAAAACGGTTCTAAGGCTCTCACCCCTGGTAACCTTCTTAGCTGTGAGAATCATTCAATTGTAAAACCAGCAACTTTCAGGGGGCGGGGGACACCTTATTGACAATAGCGCAGGAGAAGGGCAGCTCAGATTTGGAATGAAATATTTATAATCCCTCTCCGGGGGCACTGAGCTTAGCCCAAGGAATCCACGGGCGTTGGCTCTCCTGAGGTATTTTTCTCATTCTCCCTGGCACGGATAAAATCTAAACTGTACTTAAGAAATGGTGTTAAATGTGTTAGTTGACTGAATCTGGCATTTATAATGCAATTTAGCCAAGTTTTATATTGACAGCATGACATTTTTAAAGGGCCCTTTCTGATTAACAAGGTTCAGAATCACTCCCCTGATTATGCCCGCAGAGTGAGCATAAAACGCTTCAGGCTCTGGGAGTGATGAATTGAGGCTCTGTTAGTGATCCACGTATTCTGCTTTCTTAGTGACCGTTTGGAAGGAGGATCAGGCCAGGGCTACGTTTTTTCAGGCAGAAGAAAATGTTTTCTTGCTTTCAGTGGACGTTCTGGGGGAAAGCGGCCTCTGTGGGCAGAGGGGTGTCTGCAGATTCCGAGCCAAGAATGAACAGGTGGTCCAGATGTTACCTGTCGTTTTTGGTTTCTGGGTAAAGAGAAGATCTCTGGCTGGGGGTAAGGCGGGGGGCACACACAGCACTCTTTCCAGAAAGCAAATTGAGAAAGTGCTTAATGTATTTTAGCCCCATTTCCATTCTTGTTTCTATTACACTAAATATTTCCTGAATATCCCCTAAATTTCCTTTGGGTCTCACAGAGGAAAAGAAGGGAGACATGGAAGCGATCTTTTACAAATGGAGCAAATGCCACACAAAGAAGGAACATAAATTATCCCAGCTGGTTCCCGGTGGAGCCAGATGTAAGCGTCCACTCCCCTGAAGATGATGGCCATCTGCTGAGCATCAGCCCGTGTGCCAAGCAACATGCTAAGAGCGCTACATGTCTTTTTTTTTTTTAATTGTGGTCAAATATAGATGCCCCCAAATTTTCATTGTATGTACATTTTTCTGTGGCACTTACTATATTCCCACTGTGCATCCCTCACCATCCATCTCCAGAACTCTTTTCATCTTGCAAAACTGAAACTTCATACTCATTGAATAATAAGTCCCCTTTCTCCCCTACTCAGCCCTGGCAAGCACCATTTTACTTTCTGTCTCTATAATCTGACTACTCTAAGGGCTTCATGTAACTGGAATCATACAGCATGTGTCCTTTGGCAACTAGCTTGCTGCACTCGGCATAATGTCCTCAAGTTTCCTGCATGCTGTACCGTGGGTAAGAATGGCCTTCTCTACTAAGGCTGAATGCTATTCCATTGTATGGATACACCACGTTTTGTTATCCATTCACCCACTGATGGATATTTGGGTTGCCTCTACCTTTTGACTATTGCAAATATGCTGCTGTGAACGTGGATGTGCCGGTGTGGGCCCTCTATCTTCTGATGCCTGTGATGATGCTGGAGCAGAGGCCCCACTTTACAGATGGTAAAACTGATGCTCAGAGAAGTGACCTGCCTGAGCCACCATGCTGCAATGTGAAGCCGTATCTGTCATCCTCCCCACCTCCATCCTCGGGTTCAATTCAACCCGTGTGTAGGGTCCACCCAGCATCAGACTTCTGTTAGGCCAGCAACTGTCCTTCAGGACAATCTCTCTTCTTCCTCATCACTTGTGACATGTTTTCCTATCCGTGGGTTGATCGAAACCTGGTGAGAATCCAGTCATAGATACTCAGAGAGCAGGCATTTCAGATGCCCCTTCCTTCGCATGCACGGAGGAATGGAGCAGTCAGGGGATATAGGAGGTGTGCGTGGGTACACGGAGAGGCATCACCACAGGGGGTCGAGAGATTCCACTCTCCAAGCCACGTGTCAGTCAACCTGAGATCCGGAGGAGAGAGCAGACCCTGGAGGAGCCATAGGTTCTGAATTCCCATCCACTGCACCGCACGCCCTTGGGGAAAGGGGTAGGGAGATCCAGCCAGAAACAAATCCAAAAAATGCTAATGTTCCTGATACCAAAGATCTCTTAAGATCACAATTCAATCTCTCTGAACATTGGACTCCTTACTGATATTCCCAGGAAGGCCTTTTTTAACCTGAATGAAGAGTTTAACAAGTCTAACTCCAAAATGATCTGATTTGCAGAATCTGACTTGCTTAGATTTTGTTTGGAGCTAAGGAGGAGGAAGGAGGTTAGCAGGTGCCCATGGGCTGGAGAGGCATTAGGGGTGTGGTTGCGATGCCAGTGCAGCGGGAATTAAGCAGAAGGGGCCGCCCTGCAGAAGTGGCAGCGGGTACAGGCCCTGCACACACGTTCCTAGATGACAGGAGGGGGAGGGTTGTGAGGCCCCCCCTGCAGCAGCTCAGCTCCCACCCCCCTGGGGGCATTGGGCGATGGGGGCATTGCCTGGGAGGCTTGGCAATGGCAGTGGGGTGGAGCCCTCCGGGCAGAGACCGTCATCAATGGGGGTCCCCAGAGAGGAAGAAAACGGCAGTTCCTGGTTGGGGAGCAGCTGACAGACGGGGCCTTCGGATGTGACAGGGGTGAGACTACATGCCCTTTCGTGAGTGCGAGCAAGAGTGAGTGTGAGCAGGTGTGAGAGCCAGAGAGCTCAGAGATGCTGTGCTGTCCCCTTGGACCCCCAGGCCCCGCTGTGGCCAAGCTTTTAGAAATGAGATGGTCTTTCATATCTGACCCACATCTAACCTCCTATGACTCTAAGTGATATTAACAGTGCTCCACGGACTAAGCAGAGAGTAAGAACCCCCCTGGGAGGCACGCAGTGTGAGCACATGCCATAAACACCATGACAACGTCCGTCCACATTTTCACAACACATTGTTTGCGATGAGCCCGGGATGCCCAGCTTCATGCTGCTGATTCCTGCACTCACGTGACACCCCTGGGCCCAAGCACTGCATCTGAGCTCAGCAACCCCTTCCCACCCCGTCATACTCACACGGGGCACCGGCTCCCCCAGGGATTGGCGCCTGGCAGTGCATCACTGTGAAAGGACCCATTAGTATTTCCATTTCCAACACCCCCCTTTGGAAGGATTTACTATTTGTGCGTTAAAATAAATTAAGCCTTACTGGAATCCAGGACCTCAGCATATAAGCAATTTGTGGGAGGGATTTTATTTTGGAGTGTGTATAAAATATAAAACGAGGTTCAAATTTATTCCAATTTGTTTGTAAGCTAACAGAAAATTCTGTCAAATATTTCACGATTAGTATAATTTTTCCCCCTAGCTGCTGCTGTTGCTGCTAAGTCGCTTCAGTCGTGTCTGACTCTGCGTGACCCCATAGATGGCAGCCCACCAGGCTCCCCCATCCCTGGGATTCTCCAGGCAAGAACACTGGAGTGGGCTGCCATTTCCTTCTCCAATGCATGAAAGTGAAAAGTGAAAGTGATGTCACTCAGTCGTGTCCGACCCTCAGCGACCCCATGGACTGCAGCCCACCAGACTGAAACAACTGCAAACGACAGTCAAGGAGCACAAATCTAACCTGGAAAGAAACTGCTAGGCACCCTTCCTCTTTCAGGATATTAAAGCCGAGCTCTCTCTGCGGCTCAGCCCTAATGAACTGACCAGTGATGAGCTAAAGGACAAAGCTGCAGGCAGATAGGGCCTGTCCCAGCACTTCCTCTGGGAGATTTCTGGAGGTGGGCTAGTGTCCCCCAGCTTTGCTAACAGGGTAGCACTCTCATCTCAAGGCCACCATTAGTAGAAACTTCTTCCTCTGACACTCCAGCCAGCCATCATCCCTTTCCTTCTGTATTATTATTGGAGGGAGGAGGGCCCAGATCCCAATGATAAATCACCCCAACACCAGAGGATGTGCTTCGGATGTCTGTGTTTTCCCCGTGTTTTCAGTGGGGTGAGGTTTGGACTGATCAGTTTTTGTCTGTGGTCGAAACTGAAAAGGAGATCCAACCAGTCCATTCTAAAGGAGATCAGCCCTGGGATTTCTTTGGAAGGAATGATGCTAAAGCTGAAACTCCAGTACTTTGGCCACCTTATGCGAAGAGTTGATTCATTGGAAAAGACCCTGATGCTGGGAGGGATTGGGGGCAGGAGGAGAAGGGGACGACAGAGGATGAGATGGCTGGATGGCATCACTGACTTGATGGACGTGAGTCTGGGTGAACTCTGGGAGTTGGTGATGGACAGGGAGGCCTGGCATGCTGCAATTCATGGGGTTGCAAACAGTCGGACACAACTGAGCGACTGATCTGATCTGATCTGATCTGAAACTGAAAAATATGACTTCTGGGAAAGAACTTTGGCTAGGAACTTCCAGAGATGGTTGTCAGTACATTTCTAAGCCTAAGTTGGCAGGACCAAGAGCTGAGACAAGAAAGAAAGAAATCCCAGCAGAAGTGAAGCCAGAGGTTTACCTGAAGACAGCTTGGTGAGGGGCTAACAGTGCTTTCTTTCTAGGGGCAGATGCCAAGCCCCGCTCTAGGGGCTTCATCTGTAGTAACGCGGTGACTCCCAACCGAAGCCCATGAGCCAGGAAGCACGGCCAGCCCTACTTTCACTGAGAAGGAGCCCGAAGCCCCGAGAGGTGGAGCGGCTGGGCCCCAAACACAAACAGCAGGGGTGCCCCTGACACCACACTCCAGGCCAGCAAGCCCCAGCCTCCGCCCCTTTCACTGCCCCAGAGACGGCTAAGGGTGGCCTGAGCAGATCTCAAGGGAAGGATAGGCTGACCTTTTGCTTTTTACCTTGAAAAGAAAACTGTCACTGACCTGGGCACTAAAAAGAAGCGTGTGCATGTTGGTGTGTGTGAGTGTGATGGCACAGGGCAGACCCGTGTGCCTGCTTGCACCTGGTACTTAACATTGCAGCTGAGACATCCCTGGTGGTCCAGTGGTTAAGAATCCAGCTTCCAACACAGGGGACACCGGTTTGATCCCTGGTTGAGGAACTAAGATCCCAGGTGCAGCAGAGAAACTAAGCCCTCATGCCACAACGAAGACCCAGCACAACAGTCGTCAGCAAAACAAAACCAACCCAAACCAACCAACAGCCAACAAACAAAACATTGTGGCTGTTAGAACTGCAGAGAAAGGACTTTGGAGGGAACTCAGCTGGTTTCCAGAAGCACGAGTTGGCCTGTCCACAGCCCACCCCACCACCCCAATGGTGGCACAGCAGGGCCTGGGACCCGGCGGCCCCTTTCAACCCAAGCTCTTCCGACCACACAGGAGAAGCACATCTCTCTTTGATCAAAGAGACAGAGGTTGTCAACGTGTTCAGGAGGACCAGACGAGACCAGCCCAGGAGGGAATTAGCAGTAGCTGACAGTCTCGGGAGTTGGGGTATCCACAGTCTTCCAGGAGTTTCTAATCCTCCTGTAGGAAACGCAGGTGTTACTCTTGGCAGATGGAGGGACACAAAGCGGGTGGCATGCCTCACTGGACTTGAGCCCCCATCCCCTCACCATCATTCCCCAGGACGACCACCCACTCTCCTAGAGAGGTCCTTGTTATTCACTTACAAACAGTCTTGTTTTTAAAAGAAGTCTAATTAGGAGAAAATGACATCAACAAATATTGCCTGGGCAGTGTTCCAGTGGGGCCTGGAAGACCTCCTTCTTCCCAGATTCATGGAGGCCATGAATGAACAGACCCTCCCACTCCAGCCCCAGGGATCGCCCTGGAGAGGGAGCAGAGAAGTTTCTCGGTCTCAACACCAAAACCTCCAACATCGAAGCCCTCCTGCAGACATCACTGGTTTGGCCAAACCTCAAAACATGAAAAGTAAACACCTCCCCCCAGTTAATTTTCTTAGTTATTCTTGAACACCCGAGATGGCTCTTTTTAACTCCCTCTGTCTTGGTGGGTGGACCTTTTCCATATAATTTTAGAGACCACCAGTTCCCCTATAGGACTTCCCTGGTGGCTCAGTGGTAAAGAATCTACCTACAATGCAGGAGATGTGGGTTCCATCCCTGGGTCAGGAAGATCCCCTGCAGGAGGGCATGGCAACCCACTCCAGTATTCTTGCCTGGAGAATCCCATGGACAGAGGAGCATGGCAGGCTATAGTCCATGGGGTCCCAAAGAGTTGGGCATGATGTAGTGACTAAACAACAAAAACAAGTCTCCACACAGCTTTTTAAAAGCAAAAAAGGGAAACCTTCTTGCAGGTTTCATCTCTCCAATCTCTGCTTCCTGTGGAAAGTCTGCCACCCGTGTCCCTTTGAGAGAAGCTGCCTCAATGGCGGGAGTTCCCTCTTGTATCCCAAGGGAACTCAGTAGGGAGGGAGCTTGGAGGGGAGGGAGCTCTGTGGGGAGGGAGCTCTGTGGGGAGGGAGCTCAGTAGAGAGGGAGCCCCGTGGGGAGGGTGCTCCATGGGGAGGGAGCTCAGTGGGGAGGGAGCTCGGTGGAGAGGGAGCGCCATGGGGAGGGTGCTCGGTGGGGAGGGTGCTCCGTGGTGGAGGGTGCTCCATGGGGAGGGAGCTCCGTGGGGAAGGTGCTCGGTGGGGAGGGTGCTCCGTGGTGGAGGGAGCTCGGTGGGGAGGGAGCTCTGAAGGGAGGGAGCTCTGTAGGGAGGAAGCTTGGTAGAGAGGGAGCTCCGTGGGGAGGGTGCTCCATGGGGAGGGTGCTCCATGGGGAGGGAGCTCAGTGGGGAGGGAGCTCAGTGGGGAGGGAGCTCAGTGGAGAGGGAGCTCTGTGGGGAGGGTGCTCCGTGGGGAGGGTGCTCAGTGGGGAGGGAGCTCCGTGGGGAGGGAGCTCTGTGGGGAGGGTGCTCAGTGGGGAGGGTGCTCCATAGTGGAGGGTGCTCTGTGGGGAGGAAGCTCTGTGGGGAGGGAGCTCTGTGGGGAAGGTGCTCGGTGGGGAGGGTGCTCCGTGGTGGAGGGAGCTCGGTGGGGAGGGAGCTCAGTGGGGAGGGAGCTCCGTGGGGAGGGAGCTCCGTGGGGAGGGTGCTCAGAGGAGGAGGAGGCCAGGCAGCTGCCCTCCCCTCTTCCCCTGGGTGCCTGCCAGAGCAAGGAGGGTCAGAAGGCAGCCTGCCTGCATGTGAGACAGGCCGGGGTCTGGATCCCAGCCCAGCAACTAGAACCTGCATGGACAGGTTCACAGCTGCCCCTCAGCTCCCTCGCTGAGAAAACTAGAAACATAATGTCCACACAGGGGCTGCTGTGAGGATCAAATAAGATGCTGTATAAAAGTCACCTCGCACCCGGGAGGTTGTCACGGGATGCTGGTTCTAGGGGTCACCTAAGCAGACAGAGGGGACAAGACTGCATTCAGGTGTGAGGCCACCTGGCACCTCTCTCTCTCCCCCACCAGAGGCACAACAACTGTTATTGCCTGGAGAGGAGATCGAAACTAGTTGCCACCACCGTTTCTTGCTTTCCTCAATTTGCAAGAGCCACCAACTGCCTGCCTCCCTTTTAGGACTCAAAGTGCTGAGTAACCAACACCTCCATCCAGCGTTTTCAGGCAAAGAGAGACAGGAGACCACCATGACCACCTTGAGAGGGTATGCCACCCCAGCAGACTGATGGGTGAGGGCTCTGAGCAAGCTGGTGCTGGATTTTCCAGGACTCCTCATAGACCACGCACTTCCCAAGGGAGATCTGAAAGACAGGCTTCCATGGGTCAGAGGGCTTTACACTGATGTATATACAGCTCCCAGAAAAGTGCCCAGCAGATGAAAGTCCTCAAAAATATGTGTTAAATGAACAAATAGTTGCTGAGCAGATGAATACTTCAGGGGCTTCAAAGGTAGCCGGCCTCAGATTGCTTTCCGTCTGACCACTTACTGCTGCTGCTAAGTCGCTTCAGTCGTGTCCGACTCTGTGAAACCCCATAGACAGCAGCCCACCAGGATTCCCAGTCCCTGGGATTCTCCAGGCAAGAACACTGGAGTGGGTTGCCATTTCCTTCTCCAATGCATGAAAGTGAAAAGTGAAAGTGAAGTCGCTCAGGTGTGTCCAACTCTTAGCAATCCCATGGACCGCAGCCTACCAGGCTCCTCCATCCATGGGATTGTCCAGGCAAGAGTACTGGAGTGGGGTGCCATTGCCTTCTCCGCTCACCACTTACTAGCAGTGAGCATTTGAAAGTCACTGGCTCTTCACTCTGTAGCCTTACTTCTAAAGTAGAGACAACCCCATCGATGTTGGGGAGAGTCTGATGGATTAGGGACAGTACATGCCAAATATGTGCGGAGAAGAAACCAGAGTGGTCTGGAGCCCTTAGGTAGTGCACCTGAGGACCTGGAGTCCGGAGCACCTGGCCTTATCCTGATGCTGGTGACCTTGAGATACTGCACTCCTCGGATCCACCAAGGCAGAACAGGGAGTCGACATAACCACAGCCCTTGGCCCCAACCAGACTTTCTCAAGGAAGACCATATTCTTATGATGAAACAACCCCTCCTCCTTCTCTCTGGTGGCCCTTGGAACATCTGATCCCAAGGATACTGGCGAGACCCTGTCGTCATCATTACTGACCTCATGCCTGGATATCACCTCCCCTCTCAGCGGGCTTCCTCTCTCTCTTTCTGGCTTGGGTGGTTCAAGGCCAGAGCTACCAAGGTGAGCTGTGTTTCCCCTCAACTGGGATCATTTGGCCGAGAGAGTTATGGCCTCTAAAACTGCAAAGCGGTTTGGTCAACTATAAACCAACAGGATACCTCACTTGCAAAAACACCCTGCCTTCCAAGATCAACGTAGTCCCGCCGTATCAACATTCCCAGTCTGTTTGCACTAGTATGGCTTCGATAGAACTTGTATCAGTATAAATATTACTTTAGCTTTTAACTGCTAATTATATCAACATAAACTTAATTTATAGTGATAATCACAGCCATAATGTGCGGCTGCCAGACACCACCACTCATGCTTTGAGGCTTCATGTAAACTCTGCCATTAGCAATCACGTAAATGCCCCCATTACTCATTACGATACTGGCTAAAGGACTTCTCTAATTGACTCCTTCCCAAAGTCCATAGTAGGCAAGAAAAAACAGAAGACTAGGCAATGTGGATCAATTCATTACCGCAAACTCGTTTCTTACAATAGCCCATGCTGTTAATATGAGATTGCAAAGGGGGACCTCAATCTGGCAGGAGCATAGTCTCAGTTTTGAACTTAGTTTAGGTCACATTGTATCAACTGAATCAAGATGCTCTCACTCAGATAAATGCCAAATAACACTTAGTTCATACAGCGCGCTAATTCTATCTCCCCGTGTCAGGATATAAAACAGAAAATTGGCTGCAGCTTGTGAATTCGTACTGCTTTTTGAATTCAAGAGATTTGAAGTGCTTTGCTAATTTCAACTAGTGGCCCTTTTCTGGTGACAGTTCAGTGAATGTTTGTTTATGCCACCCAGTATTTATCGAATACTGTTCCCATCTTGAGGCAACATCACCCAGAGTTTGCTTAGAGTACTCCGGTTCCCCAAGACTCTTAGTTCATACTGCTTTTGTAAAGAAGGCTCTACCTCCCGCTCCAAGAGCGAAGCACGTGATGACCTAGGACCATCCAATCAGCGTATTCTGCCCACACTCTGTCCACAGTGATTGGTTCGGGGTTGGGAGCACATGACCCATGTCTGGCCAGTGCAGGTCAATAAGACTCAAGCGTAGGAAGCCCAATTTCTTTTCTCCCTGGGGTAACTGCGCTGGGGGTTACAGCCTCAATTTGCTGACCCCATGAGGAATGCTGAGTAAAAATGAAGCTAATAACCAAGAGTAGGAGAGAAACAAGTGCCCGTCACATTTAAGCTCCTGAATCATTGTTTGTCTGAAACCAGCCCTTTCCCTGGACTTTTCAATTATGCGAGTCAAGAATCCCTTTTCAGCTTAATCCAGTTGGGCTGTTGACTATCACTTGCAGCCAAAGTAATCCTAATTGATACAGGCAGCAGATGGACATTGGGTAGGATTAGAAACATTTCGAAGATGAAGAAATGGGCGTATAAAGAAATAATACCCAGTCAGTAATGAAGTTGTATAAATTAAATACAGAAGGGTAAACAGATCCTAAATATTCCAGAGCCAAAGGACCTTTTGCAAGTACGAAAGGATTTTAACAAAATTCAAAAATCAGAAGTTTAAAATCACAGATACAAAAACCTGTGTCTTTCTCTTTTCACATATTTCTGATTCTCCAATCATTTCAGTGCTAAAGAAAGTAAAATCTCTGGAGAGAGAAACAGAGGCTTCAGGAGAGCTGTTTGGAATTTACAGGGAAGGGGGGTTACCCAGAGTCAGTGAAATGATCAATTCCAAAATCAGAAAAGTTGGTGAGAAACTAAAGTTAAATTCGAGAAGCCAGATGTGTCAGATCCTCTTGTACTTGGCAAATCTGGTTCCGTGTGCTGGGCTGAGCCGAGGAAAGGAAAAGCAAATCCTCGGGGCTTTTGAAGATACGGTTTTTCATCTTGGAATCCGTATTCCCAGAGCCTCACCTACTGCTCTCTGCCATGCCTTTGCCGGGCATGTTATCTGTCAGGGTCCCCCTCAATTAGCACTTTGAACGCAATCACAACATTGCAGAGTGTGCCCTCCTCTGCCAGGGGCGGGTTGGTCTCTGCAATTAAGCTAAAGTTCAGGTTTCGGCTAATAACAGGAGAGGAATGTGACAGTGAAGGGAAGCCTTAGTCATTAACTCATGCTAATGGCGCTGTAACCACCCAGCCACCAGCACGCCACGTGAAAGCCGCTCACGCAGTGTCACTCTGATCGCAGAGTGTTTGCAGGTTTATTTCACAATATTACCGAAGTCTGGCAGTTATCTAAGTGGGAGCGGTTTTACGGGAAGGGAAATGGATGGTCGTGTTTTAAGTGCCGGTCTTAGGTCTCAATATTTTATGAAATAGTCATTAATTTTCAATACAGGGAGGATGGTGATACTGCAAGGCCTGCATCTTTATGCAGAAAATGTTCCCTGGATATCCCTTAGAGTTTGGTGAATGTAGGGGAAACAATACTCTCTGATTTATGGAAGGGAGATGGGAATCATCTCACCAGCTCAAGTTATCCAAGAAGATGCGTGCATGTGTGCTAAGTCACTTCAGTCGTGCCTGACTCTTTGTGACCCTATGAACTGGAACCCGCCAGGCTCTTCTGTCCATGGGATTCTCCAGGCAAGAATACTGGAGTGGATTGCCGTGCCCTCCTCCAGGAGAATCTTCCCAACCCAGTGGTCAACACTGTATCTCCTGAGGCTCCTATATTGTAGGTGGGTTCCCACTGGGGAAGCCCCTTATCTAAGAAGATAGATAGATCACTGCAAAGAAGGGGACAGACAGTAAGACGCTGGGTGATAAAGAAAATGCAGAGAAGGAAGATAATCTGCTCATTGCAGAAACCCTAGAATCCACGCCTTCGATCACTTCTTGAACACAACTGTATCCAATATATACCTGTTAAGTGCCAGTCACTCCGATCGGCACTGCGTGTTCAGAAGCCCAGAAAGTAGAAACTGCTCTGCCTGCTGGCAGTTTATCTGGGATCCACGATATTATTTTGATCCTCAGCTCTGGCCTTCTGCCAGATGCCCTCACTTGGAGAACAGGCTTCTGGGGGCAGAGAGAAGAAGGGCTTCGTGACCTCTTTGGGCTCCTGGGTCCTCACTCAGGGTTGTACTTAGAGGACAGTATGTGAGTAAAGGGGTGCTCAGTCCTGGCCCAGTGATGATCAGGTGCCCTGCGGGATCTTAGTTCCCTGGACCAGGGATTGAACCCATGCCCCCTGCAGTGGAAGTGTGGAGTTCTCACCATGGAACAGCCAGGGAAGTTCCTGGGAGTTTATCTTCCTTTGGTCACAATGAGACCCTGTGAGGTCTTGCACTCAGGACATCCTGTCACAGAGCCATCGCAGGCACCCACCAAGTCTTTTAACTACTTCTGGCTCTTGGATCACCCAGTTTTAGCCACTGGTGACCTAGAAAAAGGTCGACTTTCATGTAATCGTTATATTTGAGCATTTGGGATTGTAGGGATTAACCCATGGGCCCTGACGCAGACGTGGTTCTTTCTAGGTCAGTCGGATAAAGCAGGCACGTGGACCCGATCCTCTTTCTGCCCGTTAAAGCTTCCTATCACGTTCTCACACTCCACTGGCTGCTTTGCACGCTGGCAACAGGAAACACACACGAACAAGGTGCCTGGATAAGACCGTTGTGGTTGGCGCGACTACAGGAGCAACAGCTTAAAACATATACTCTAAACACAGCAGGTCATTTGTCCAAAATGGCCACATCCGTGAAAACACACCGCACGGTCTGAAGGGCTCCAGAGCTCACAGTGTGATCAGGGTCATCTGTCAGGAGGTCAGTGTGGTTGGACTCTTACTTCAACAGCTGCAGATCTCCTCCTAAATGGATGCTTCCATTTTTAACTATTAATGACATGCAGGCACGTCCCAGCTTCCCTCTAGAGCACCATCTATTCAAAATTAATTTATTAAAAATGCATCCTAGTCATTAGTGCTAAGCAGATTTATGAAAAGCAGATCAACCAGGATACATAAATGTGCGGGCCCTGAGGTTTAGATCTGTGCCGTGTTTATGTATTAATAGAACCCTGGCGATGTGTGTCAATATTTGTAGATGATCATTTTGGAGGTCATTTATTTCTCCTGGTCCATTTCTCATGGTGACATGGCTTTCCAGCATCTTCTGACAGGTAGTAGTTGACACCAATCTACGTTAACTTCAGTTTATGCTGAAAATATCCCACTAAGTGAAGGCAATGTATGGGTAGATGTTGCATGCTAGGGAGACTTAAAATTTCTTATTTTAAAATGATGGGTGTTTAGGCTTTTAATTTTTTGACTTGTGTTTTTACTATTTCCTTTGTCTTTTTTTAGGTTGTCAGCTGACTTAGTGACAGCTGGCAATATGGGTGACAAAATCTATTTTTTTTTAAAAAGACTTTTAATAAGAACTCAGGTAAAGTCTTAGGTAGGATTTCTCTGTTAACTACCTCATCAGTGGGGGACCGGACTGTGCTAGTGGAAAGAGAGGGGAAGAAAACCCCTAAACCTTTAAAATAGGGGCTTTCCTGGCGGCTCAGACAGTAAAGAACTCGCCTGCAATGGGGGAGACCTGAGTTCGATCCCTGGGTCAGGATGATCACCTGGAGTAGGAAATGGCAACATACGCCAGTATTCTGGCCTGGAGAATCCCATGGACAGAGGAGCCTGGTGGGCTACAGCCCACGGGGTTGCAGAGAGTCGAACACGACTGAGTGACTAAGCACGCAGACTCACAATAATCATAAAGAGTTAAATTTGGGGCCAGCTCTTTGGGCTAGAATGGTGCATTCCCTAACGTTGTAGAATTTCCATATTGAGATGTATTTTAATACTTAAGATACTTAAGAGTTATCTTTCATACTTAAAAGTATTAAGTAACATGTAAGCCAGTTTCTCATTTTCAAAAGAAAAGTACGTTCATCTATTTATCATTGAATTCTAGGGCTGAAAAGGGATCACAGAAAGCACGTGGCCTTGACAGAACGCTTGACAACCGAGCCTTCCGAGGCTCAGGAATTAAGCGTGTGGCTCGTGGTCCCGTCACTGCAGTGGTACAGGCTGTACACACACTCAGATCCTTCCGTGACACCAGGCCTCCTACCTCCCCATTTATCATTCTCTGTGCGTCTAAACTTTCTGTTACCTTATCTGACTGCTTATCAGTGGGAAAGAGAGAAATGCAGAATTTTAGAGTTGGAAAGGACTTATTGACTGATAGACATCACATAAATATTTATGTAGCTAGCCCCTGTTATGTGCCTGGCATGACATTAGATGTTGTGGAAGCTAACAGAAGTAAGTCACTTCCCTGCCCGAAGCATTCATAATGGGGTGGGAGGGAATGGCATATGTGTGCATGTGTGTGCGTGTGTACGTGTGTGTGTGTGTTGGTGCTGGTGCCAGGGTGGACATGGGGGTTGGAAGGGACAGTTATTAGGGGAGAAATGCCATCTCGTACTTGCTCTGTGTTATAAGGGACAAGATACCGAGTCTGTCTGGGATGGGAGACAGCCCAGGACGGAGTGAGCCCTCCACCTATGGTCTGCAAACTGGGCTTCAGAAGCATGCAGGGAGTCTTATTTTTAAAAACTACAGGTTCCCAAGACCTCCCTGGTGGTTCAGTGGTTAAGACTTCGTCTTCCAAAGCAGGGATTGCTGATTCACTTCCTGGTCAGGGGGGTAAGATTTAAGATACCGCATTTCTAGAAGAGGGCTTCCCGGGTGGCACTAGTGGTAAAGCACCCTGCCCACACAGGAGATGTAAGAGACGTGGGTTCGATCCCTGGGTCGGGATGATCACTGGAGGAGGGCATGGCAACCCACCCCACTATTCTTGCCTGGAGAATCCCTTGGACAGAGGCGTCTGGCAGGCTACAGCTCGTAGGATGGTAAAGAGCTGGCACAACCAAAGCGACTTAGCACACGTGCCCACACATGGGGGACTTGGATTAGTCCAGAGCGCCTCAGCTGACCACTATTTCCCACCAGGCCACTTCTGACCTCCCTGGTGAAACAAAAGCTGTAGGTCAGTGTACCCTACACCCATCAGCGGTAAAGAATCTGACTGCCAATTCAGGATACGCAAGAGATGCGGGTTCAATCCCTGGGTTGGTGGGGAAGATCCTCTGGAGGAGGAAATGGCAACCCATTCCAGTGTCCTTGCCTGGGAAATCCCATGGACAGAGGAGCCTGGTAGGCTACAGTCCACAGGGTCACGCAAAGAGTCGGACACGACTTAGTGACTGAGCATGCATGCATCCTGCACCCAGGCCTTCAAGCTGCACATTCCTCTGACTGGGGGACCGAGCAGTCAGCAGGCTCAGGAGACCAAGGTGCAGGGTGGGCAGCGTCTTCCTCCAAGACTGAGATCTCACTGGGATGGAAAACAGGTCTCCCTGGAACCGGCAGCAATTCCAGAACAATTGTTCGCATTTCACTGCTAATTCATGATAAAATGAGAAAATAAAACTAAAGCTAAACTTACTCAATTTTAAAAACTCTTAGTAAAAAAAAGGATCCCTACTATCTACAGTATGCAAAATAATAGTAATATTTTAAATTTTCTTATTTGGAAAAAATAAAAAGTTGTCAATCTTATGTCAGTCCCTGGAATTTACAAAGGTTTTACTGGTCTCTGAAACCCACAAATCTATGTCTTCTAAACAGAAGCCTTTCCCTCCTCCACCCTTTCCCCTTGCCGTTGTTCAGTCGCTAAATTGTGTCTGACTCCTGATGACCCCATCGACTGCAGCTCGCCAGGATTCCCTGTCCTTCATCTCCTCCCTGGTGATGAAGGGCTTCCCTTTCTCCTTCAGGGTTTAGTATTTCACTGAGTCGTGTCCGACTCTTTGCAACCCTATGGGCTATAGCCTACCAGGCTCCTCTGGCCACAAGATTCTCCAGGCAAAAATCCTGGGGTCGGTTGCCATGCCCTCTTCCAGTGGATCTTCCTGACCCAGGAATCAAAACTGCATCTCTTCCAGTTTCCTGCATTGCCAGGTGGGTTCTTGACCACTAGCACCACCCTTACACACACTCAAGTTACACGGCAGACAACACTCAACCTTTTAAATCTGCTCTTTCGGAGGGAGGGGGTTACTATCTTATCAAGTTGGTTTTGTTTTTTTTTTTTCCCTGTTCAACTTAATTCACTATATTGTCCTTCCTGAAATCAACCTGAATGCAGGCTTATTTAAAACAACTTAAACTCGAGTTAGCAATGTGACCATTTATTCAAACTTCTAAAATCACTAAACAGACTTTTAGAGATATGACAGTTTTTCTCCCCAGTGGAGGCAGAAGGTAGTTATTCCTTCTCCCCAAGCCAGTTTGCTCTGGAGAACTCCTTTCTTTCAGTCATAATATTTGATGTCATCCACCGCTGTAGGATTTCAGAATCAGCCAGTAGAAGCACGTGTCTCCCTTGTGGCTGGGGGGCTCGATTTATGTGGATATGAATAAGATTTATGGTGTGTAATAAACATTACTAAAACGTGACAAAAGAGTGAAGATTTAAAGACACTTACTAATTTAAGATGACATTTTAAACATTCGCAGTCTTTAGAGCAATACATATTTCAGGTCTTTGTACAGGTTTTCAGGCAGAATGCCTATTAGGAAATGAGAATCATCTGTGTACTTTTCTCTCTTTGCAGGGGGGCCCCACCCGCACTTAGCGCTCCCCAGTAGCTCCCCAATCCCTCAGTGTTCACTGCTGCCTTCATGCTCAGCACCTAGATGTTAAACAAATTAGCATCTTAATATATGAGGTGTGACTATGAGGTCTAAAGGGAAGTGGGGAAGAAAAACATATGAAAAAAAAAGAAAAAAGGCTGGCCAGGACTTCAGTTCTGGATGCCTTGTTAGAAGCCCAAGTTTTAAAGGACTGAAATTGATGTAGTGCCAGTCTTTTGGAACCTGCTGCCAGGGCTATTTTTCCTCTTACATGGGAAATTATACAAGGAAGTCTACTGAGAAAACATGTCATGGATTTGGAAAGTTGGTGCCTGGCCAACTTTGACACATCTGGTTTGCCGGGCAGTCTCTGCTCATCAGCTAATAAGGACTTACGTGAACCCAGCTCAGTCCGGAGCCAGCCGCTTGATCCCTATTTGATCTCACCTGGACGCCGGCCCTCAGCTCTGGCCTGGCCCCTCCATTCAGGGCCTCTTTTATTTCCAACACAAAATGGTCTCGTGTTGTTAAATGGTCTCTAATTTTTCTAATAGCAGACAGTAGAGTTCCTTGCTGGTTTTCAGTAACGTGCTTTATTTTGCCTCCCTAATTTGCTCCCAGTCGAATCTGATTGCATTTTACTTGGGCAGCCGGGAGGGGCTGTGGCTGCCCAGAAAGCCATGGACTTGAAGGAGTCCTAATGATCTCACGGGGTGTTGTGTGTAATGCAAACCCCAGGTCCCCTCCACTGTGCACACGCCAGTCTTGGTGACTGACATGCACTTAAGCACTCAGGGCTGGTTTCCAGCGTGTGATTTACTCTCTCCCTTTAATTACCCAGGAGATGGCAAGCCAAGAATATTCGAGGCCTTCCTTTTTTTATTTTAGGATAAAGCGTGTTGCCTGGAACAGGTCACAGGCAGCACCTTTGGCCCTTGGGGACGTGAGTTCATTCAGGGAGGGGCTCCGTGACAGGTTCCAGGAGGGCCCATCTCTGCACTTCTAGTCATTTCAAAAATAGAGACCTTGGAGAGGAGTTGCAGGAGTGAATTATGGTCAGTCACAGAAGAGAACTTAACTCATTCCGAGGTAGCCCATAATGTTCAACAACCCATATTATAGGGAGCGATTTTCCTCTCTTCTCCAATTGTGGCATCTAGTACCCCACGCGTGGAGGAGCAGAGAGTGGTTCCCTCTCTTGTATCTGCTTCAGGGACTATCCAGGGCCCCCTATACCTATACGGATAAATGAAAGTTAATTCTTGACGATAACCACTCGTTCCTGTCATCAACATGAGCGCTGTTCAAACATGAAAGCACAAGAAATGAGTCAGGGCTGCAGAGCTCGCAAAGATGATTTCTTATAGCTGCGGGTGTTCACACACCCGTATCCTTGGATTTTTTTACGCTAAGTGAGTCTTCTTTTCGTTTACCTTTCTGGATGCTACACCTTACCTACCATCAGGTAGACACATGCCTGGTATTATTTTTCTACCGCCACTGGAAGAGGAGTCGCAGTTTATCAGCCGACTCAACGGACACAAGTTTGAGCAAACTCCAGGAGATAGTGAAGGACAGGAAATCTGATATGCTGTAGTCCACGGGGTCACAAAGAGTTGGACATGACGGAGCCACTGAACAACAAGCCCTGCCTTCTTGAGGTAGAGAGAGCTTTTCAACATCATCACAGCCCCACTCTCACATCTGAGCTAACCATGCCACGGAGAGGTCTTTTTCCTTGAAAATGATGACTTCCTTATACCACAGGTGGTTCTGTGCTATGATGTAGTGCTGACCTGGGATGCATTGGTTACAAAGAAAGCAACTGTTTTCCTTGAAGAAAACATCAGCAGAAAAGGTGTTAGGGTCAGGCTCCCCTCTTGCCAAGTTCTCTAAAGGTCTTCATCCCATGACATTATCATCAGAATTTGGAGGTGGTGTGGGACAGTGGTTAGGTGCTCAGGTTGTTAGCTTCAGAAAGCAAGCTGTGTGACCTTAAGAAAATGACTCAATATCTCTGGATCCATGAAATGGTAAGAGTGTTAGTTCAGTCTCTCAAAGTTATTTTTGGTACTAAAAACTGGTGATTCAACACTAACAATGGTTGGCAGGCAACTCTGTACACACTGTTCAGTGAACAGTATCTGTTTATCTCAATGTTTGGGAAAGTTCCCTCTGTTTTTTAAATTGTGCCCATCTTTACTCAATGACTTTCAGTTACGCATTTCTGACTGTTTTTTCCTTCCACTCATTCATGATGTTGACTGGTTCCTTTTGCTTTTCTCTCAAAGCAAATGAAACTATTCAGGCTTGTCCTTAAGCGGAGGTGTAAAACACTAGATACTCAAAGCAAAAATAGTAAGAACTATTGAGAAAGAATTGTGAAAATCAACACTTGTTAATAGACGTCATTTAACTAAACAGTTGGGACCATAATGAAAGTTCCCTAGAAACAAAGTTCCTTCAAGCTCAGGCAGAATGAGACTGTGGACTCAAGAACCTTGTGCAGGCAGGGTAAGGGCTCTGTCTGGAGTCTAACTACTGCCTGAAATGTTAACCTCCTCTAAGTATTTAGGAGCAAAATGAGATCATGTTAAGTAAACAAAAGTACTGAAGTGGAGGGGGAGAGAGAAATGAAACAAGAGTGGTACCACATCGGTACCAGATTGAAACTGGGGAATGGAGGACGAGGACATAGGGTAACATTATTCTCTTTGTTTATTTACAAGTATATTAAAAACTTTTCCAATATAAAAATTAAAAAGAAATTCAGCTCTGAGGCAGGTCTTACTCTAGAACAAAGAGGTTGCAGAAAGAAGGGTGGAAGGTTCTGGAAACTCATCTGGCAGAAGTCCCCAAAGCCACCCACAAGAGAAGAAAAATCCCACAATGATTTTACTAATGTCACTGCTCCTCCAGAGAGATCTGTAATCACTCTCACATCCTATCTGAAGGTGGGCTATAAACCTTGATGAAATTAGCCAAGGCCAAGGAAATTCTTTGCTTCTGTTTCATAAACATTTCCTTGACCTCCCACTGGGCGATAGATAGTCTAGATCCCATGGATATTTCTAATATGGGCTCTGAAAGCTCTTAGCACAATTAAATTAGGTGAAGAATGAAGACGA
Organism: Bos mutus; assembly: GCF_027580195.1. Classification (NCBI taxonomy): domain Eukaryota; kingdom Metazoa; phylum Chordata; class Mammalia; order Artiodactyla; family Bovidae; genus Bos; species Bos mutus. Next base: position 9,911,061 of record NC_091639.1, on the reverse strand, counting down.
CTTATTGCTAACTACTCCTTGGAGTGTCTGTTTCCTTGAGTAGACTTCAGTTACCCAGTTCCATGTTCCCTGACCTAACATAGAGCCCGTTCCCTGGTAACGACAGAAGGAATGCTGGTTGATTAGGGTTGCAGTGACACTAACAAATACAGTCTACCAGAGGCTCCAAAAGGAGATTTAAATTTTCAGCGCAGCATGGTGAATTAAAGAGCACACACTTTGGAGTCACACATAACAAGCAAGTTAAGTCACTCAGTCATGTCCAACTGCTTGTGGCCCCATGGACTGTAGCCTACCAGGCTCCTCAGTCCATGGAATTTTCCAGGCAAGAGTACTGGAGTGGGTTGCCACTTCCTTCTCTATACTGATGTTCAAATCCTGCTCCACCACTAGGGAGGCTGGTGGCACCGGGTCTGTGGTTTGGTCTCTGCATCACAGTGATGAGATTGGTACCTCAGCTGACTCACATCCCAGGGACTCTGGTGTGAGCTTGAACCAGAATCAGAAGGTGCTTTGGGAATAAAGGAACATTTAAATGCATTACAGAATTGTAAACATTTAAGACAATAAACATAAGAAGGTGAAGATGCTTCAAATAATGTAAAGTGAAAGTATTAATCACTCAGTCCTTCCAGGCTCTTTGTCACCCCACAGGCTGTAGCCCACCACGTGCCTGTGTCCTTGGAATTTTCTAGGCAAGAATACTGGAGTAGGTAGCCATTCCCTTCTCTAGGGGATCTTCCTGACCCAGGGATCAAACCAGGGTCTCCCACATTGCAGGCATATTCTTTACAGTCTGAGCCACCCAAGAAGCAAGTTGTTTAAAAGCAGAAAATGTCCTAAGGTCTTATTTTAAACCAAAAGTCCTAAAGCTGTTTAAGTCCCAAAGCCTCAAAACTGCTTAAAAGTAAAGATTAACTGAATTTATTCTCATCTCAGTTGAAAACAGAAAGGATAGAGTCTATATTGGAAAGACGCACTGGAGAAGAACATGAAGATTGTCTGGAGTCTGATGGCAGAGATACAGGCAGTGCTGGGCTCTGTATGACCATCATGAATACCAAAGTAATGCTGTATTTATTCTCTCCTTTTCTTGATGTGTATATATATATATTTTTTTTTCCTCCAAATTTCTGATTCTAAGGGAAAGCTTTTGCTGAAGGAAGAAAAAACAAAGTAGGGTTGACCCCCTATTCTACTCCCTCACCAGGATTCCCTAGGGTCAACATAACCTCTCTCCATGATGGGAAGAGATCCTCCAGCCCTTCAGATGGGGCTGAGCTTTGAAACCATGACCCTGGTCCATCCCCACTCTAAGACGTCCTGGTCATTAACCAGCCATGGCTGAGGCTGGAGGGGGCCTATCGCATTCTGTGAAGTCATCACCGTGCATAACAAGCCTCAGAGAGACTGAGCCTCTAGCTTCCTGTTACCATCATCAAAATGAATGAGACAGGTCTGGGGTGACGCTGGTCACGAAGTAAGGTCACCTAATGTGACTTCTTCACTGGAGAAATGAGAGTGTGAAAAGAAGTGGAGGGCTGATCTCAGAGCTGTAACTTGTGGCTTGACCTTGGACACATCTCAACGATTGTAACCTGAAGCTGCCACATGCCTCAGGCGGTACCCCTCTGTCTTAGAAGTGGCCTATCCTTCTTTCAGGCTTCCCGGTGGCTCAGCAGTAAAGAATCTGCCTGCAGTGCAGGAGACACAGGAGACAGGGGCTTGATCCTTGGATCTGGAAGATCCCCTGGAGCAGGGCATGGCAACCCACTCCAGTATTCTTGCCTGGACAGAGGAGCCTGGCAGGCTACAGTCCTTGGGATCACAAAGAGTCAGACGTGACTGAAGCAACTGAGCATGCACGCGGTGGTAAAGAACTTGTTGGCCTATGTGGGAGACGCAGGAGACACGGGTTCAATCCCTGGGTCAGGAAGACCCCCTGGAGAAGGAAATGGCAACCCACTCCAATATTCTTGCTTGGGAAATTCCATGGACAGAAGAGTCTGGTGGGATGCAGTCCATGGGGTCACAAAGAGTTGAACATGACTGAGAGACTGAGCACGTCTCCCCCTTTCAATCCTATATCATTGATTCTGGAATCCTGATCCAGGCTGGCAGCTCCAAGCCATTTGGAGAGAAAAGCAGAGGGCTGTGAATGAGCTTTTCCCACCTTTACCTCCCAGCCTGACCTGCAAGCCCCCACCTCCAAGTCCCTGGATGTCCTGCAGAGGCAGAAGGAAGCCCTTGCCCAGTCCAGCCCTTCTTCCGCAGTCAGGAAGCCCTGCTCTGAAGTAGGCAACTGACCCCTGTCTCAACGTCTTCCTCTTCAGTACGTTGTGGCTCATTTCTGTCCACAAGCATGTATTTATAAATAGAAGATTGATCCACTTTTTCACTCATTAATACATCAAGTATCTGTTAAGCACGTCTATATGACAGGTGTATCTGGCTACATTCTGGAAGAACCACAGTGAGTGAGATGCCTCCTGTCCATCAAGATCTTCTAAGGCCAGGAATTTTGATTGTTTGTTTCAATGTCCAGGATGGTAACTGACCCTGAGGAGCTGTGCAGAGCGTCCCTCTTATTACTGATAAAAGTGGCCAGGGCCACCCACATGGAGCAATGGACCCAGGACAAATCACAACCTACAGAAAGACAGCTCTGCCCCCTGGCTTCTTCCAAAAGGTAACATCTAATTTAAAGGAACAATAAGAAACCCTTGGGAAAGAAACAGAAAGAAATGTCCCAGAAGGGTAACCTGCAGCCTGCGGTGGAGATGGAGAGAACGTGGGGTGGGGGTGGGGCGAGGAGACGATGTTATTGGTGGGCTCCCTGGGTAAGTCCTCGGTAGGGGAACTTTTTAAAACCTTTGAATAAGTTTTCATGTGGAACCTCCCCCTCCCTCTTCCCTATTCTCCTCACCCTAAAGTAGTTCTGGTTGTCTGATTAAAAACATCACAGGGGACCTGACAATCACTTTACCAGGGCTAAGCAAACCTGTATTCACATATTCTACTCCAACTACAACCCTGAGCAAGCACCTAGGAACCAAAGGAGGCCACGAGGCTCTTCCTCTCTCTTCTATCTGAAGCCCTGTTCACCAAGTGAGGGCATCTGGCAGAAAGCCAGAGCTGAGGATTAAAATAATATCATGGAATCCCACGCCTCCCTTTGGAAAAAAAAACCAGAGATACACGACACAATGGGGAGAAGAAAGAAAATCCACTGGGCAAGGAGGCAGGAGTGCCCTCGAGTTCCCCTTCTAACTTCAAACTCCCACCCAACAAGTGACACATGAGGACCAAGGAAATAATACATTTGAAAAGCACTGCAATAGCTCCCACCTTAACCTTTCATCTGTAAAACGGGCATAGTAATAGCACCTACCTTATAGGGTTATTGCAAAGATTAGAGTTAACGCACACAAAGCATTTAGAATAGTGGTAAAGACAGAGTAAGCGTTTATATAAATGTTTGCTATTTTAAAAGTCAGATCTGGGCAGGACGCAGATGGTAAAAACGTTTAACTAGAGTTACTGAATGTCGGTACTATTTACAGAGGTGGTGGTTTCAGGAGTCAATGAGGGATGGCAACATGACTACGGAGAGCGAGGGTCCAAGGCGGGAGTTGTCAAAGACACAGGAATGGGAGGAGACACACCAACCTTTCTCTCCTTCCACCTCTGATCTCCTGCCTGTGTCTCCATCACCTGAACCAATCAGAAGCGGAGGACAGACAGGACCAGGTGATGCTGCCCATGGGGTCAGCCTCTGGGGCCCCCATCTAATGGAGGGGGCAAACCAAGAATAATTAGCATAGCTGTCCTTAGCAATGATTCTGGTATTAGTATTAACCAGTGCAAATTAATACTATTAATAGTTAACTATTAACTATGAATGCTATTATTCATTACAGGACCTGTTTCTTTCGTTATGGTTTGAGTGTTATTCTTAAATGGCTTCCTGTTTGAAGGATGTGTCGACATCACTGTTTACATTTGGGCAGTTTTCGTTGCCCATGAATTAAAGAGCAACCAGAGCCCAAAGCACTTGGAGCTTCATCCTGATTTGGAATCTCAAGCACTCCCCTGCTTGCAAACCATCTCCCACCCTGGCGAGCCTCAATTTCCCTTAACATAAAAGGGAAAGAAGAGTTCTAACTCTCACAGCAGAGTTGTGAAAAAGAATACCCTGCCAGAACTGAACAAATATAAGGAACTGGCAGATATAAAATTCTAAAATATTTCTTAATAGTATGCACGAGTTCTGACTTAACAAGCACGGCATATTGTGGCTACCCTGTTAAAAAAAAAAATCCGCTGATCATTTTTCACAACTTATTTATTCTTGGTGCCTATTTCCTTTCCAAGGAAGGAAGGGGGATAAAAGAACTTTAACATCTTTCCTTCTTTACAGAGTGCCTTTTACATTATTCCCGAAATTCACTTCCACACACAGAATGTATTTCAGGGTCTGCTTTCTGATTTGAAAAAAATAAATCTAAATAATTTTCTATAGACTTTTAAAGCATTTTGTTCACTTAAATGTGTATATTTCTGCTCTAATTGAAATTCCTAAATAGTCACTTTCTGAACTGTCAAAATTGTAAAGCTGTTGATGGGCGCAGCACTGGGGTTTCCATGGCAACTACTTTCATTGCCTAGGCGACGCTGGTCTGGTGATATCACCACTGAACTGGCTCAACTCTTGAAAGCTTGGCGGCTCCCAAAAATGTGCAAGTATGTCCTGAAAGTTTAACGGGCTTTTATTTTTAATGGCTGGCACCCAGCTTGGATCCACCAGGACTCGGGAGACGGCAGTACTGTTCTGAGGTTCAGTGTATGGGATGGGAGATTTGACAAGCATGCTCATACTACCAGATCCTACTTGGATGGTGATGTATTATGTGAAGAGCTCCCAAATAATATTTCCATCAGTCATTGCGGCTGGGATGTAAGTGGAGTTAAGAAACACAATCTTAGTTCACTCATGAGATAATAAGATGTTCCTGAATATTTGGAGTTTAGACTGTCTCATAACCCTACTATTTTTTCTTCTCCTTTTTTCTCTTTTTTTGCATCATGTGTTTATTTTTTTCTCTCTTTCCCTCTTTCCTCCTTTCCCCTTCTCTCTTTTTCTCTCTGTCTGAAGAGACAAGGGATACTGAAAGTGGGAAAAATCGTGATTTTTTTCATTTTGGATGTCTATTCGAACACAGTTGTCATTCCTAAACTACCTCCTATTACACTGTTTGTGGGAAAGTTACATTTAAAATAAATCATTTCTTGATAAGCAGTTTTATTGGTGCGTGGTCAGAAATTACCCAGGGAGAAGGAGCTCATTTAGCTTGCCTTTTTTTTTTTTTTTTTTCTGCCTATGGAACTCAAGTTTCTTCTAATTACATCCGGAGGAGCATTTAAACAGGGTGGTCCGTTTTAAAGCAGTCACATTTAAATCTACTTTGCATTAAATGAGCTCGCTTTTAGATGAGTTTGGCTGGCTCAAGAATACATCACAAAATGCAAATCTGATGATAAATAAAGCTTTGGCTACATCACGGAAATGGGGAGCATTTCAAAAAATGATGTTAGCACTGACTGCTAAGTGAAATGGCATCTCTCGAACACGCCTCATATTTTAAACATTGAAATGTATGCTACTGAATCAAACATGTCCATTTGACGTGTGGCAATTCGTAAGTCACACAAAATGAGGTGCAAGCTTTCCCTCACAAGTTAACACTGGCGAAAATACGAGGTTGAGAAAGGGCTGTTAGAAGTCAGGAGAATAAGGAAATGGCTCTGCATACTTATTCCAGAAGTCATGCTGAAGGAAGTAGTGGGCAGAATGGGAGTTGCTGTCTGGCGATTATTCCTCATCTCCTTGGGACCTGCTGCTGTAGAGATGTAGCCCCTGTTAGTCTGGCTCTCAGGAGAAAAGAGGGGGACTGCAAAGGGGAGGATGTCAGATAGGACTAAAAATAGTGTAATGGGCTTTTTAAAGAAATAGCTCAGGGCTTCCCTGGTGGCTCAGTGGTAAGGAATCCACCTACCAGGGCAGGAGACATGGGTTCAATCCCTGATCCGGGAAGATCCCACGAACCAAGGAGCAACTAAGCCCGAGCACCACAACTACGGAGCCTGTCCTCTAGAGCCGCGGTCCACAAGAGAAGTCACCGCAGTGAGAAGCCCACCCACCGCGACTAGAGAGGAGCTCCCACTCGCCGCCCTCACAGAGTGAAGATGCAGAAGGGTCAAAAATAAATTAATTAAGTTACAGATACACAGAAACCAAACAGCTCAGACTCTACATACAAAAGAAGACTGCTCACTTTGAAGTATTGACCAGTGACTGAACTCAATCTCCACTTCCTCTCCCATTCCCAGAACCAGACCCATCTCTGATGGTTGGGGGCCACCTGCAGCTCCAGGGGTGGGAGGTAGGTATCATCGGTGGTCCTAGTTGGAACCTTCCTACTCCAGACTGCTGTGATATAATAAAGAACGTAGGTGGTCTTTGTGTCTGGTCTGGCACAGAGCTTCAGAAGATCTTGGGCTATCCTGAGTTATCCTTTTAAAGTATAAACTTTAGGCGTATCCCTTTAAATTCATAATGAGACCTTTTTTTTTTTTTTAACCACACCTGTGTGTGTATGTGTTTGTGTACTCAGTTGTGTCTCACTCTTTGCAACCCCAATCCCATGGACTGTCCCACCAGGCTCCTCCGTCCATGGAATTTTTCAGGCAAGAATACTGGAGTGGGTTGCCATTCCCTTCTCCAGGGGATCTTCCTGACCCAGGGATCGAACCCTCATCTCTTTCATCTCCTGCACTGGCAGGTGGATTCTTTACCACTAGCCCCACCTAGGAAGCCACACCTGAGTTTATGCTAACGAGATGACTCAGGGTAGGGCCAGGAGACAATTTCAGCATCCAGACTAAGGTCAGAAAAACCAACCACAAGATTACAAGGTTGGGATTTCAGCCCCCTCCTCTGACCTCTGGGAATGGGAGAGGGACTGGGGATTGAGTTCAGTCACTGGTCAGTGATTGAATCAACCATGTCCACATGATGAAACCTTGATTACAAAAAATAATAATAATAATAATACTAACAAATGAAGCAAGGAGGCCGTGAGAGCTTCCTGGTTGGCGAACACACCTGGATTCCAGGAGGAGAAAGCGTAGGAGCTGAGTCACACCCTCTCACTCCCCAGGACTTGGGCCTATGTGTGTGTTCATCTTGGATGTTCGTTTGCCTGTTTTGTAATAAAACGGTAATTGTAAGTATAGTGCTTCCCTGAGTTTGGTGAGTCATTCTACTGAACTGCTGAATCAGAAGGAATCATAGAAACCACTGAATTTATACCCAAGATGGTAGAAATGTGGGTAGCCTGGGACCTCACTTGTGGCTGGTGTGTGTATAAGGGTGGTCTTGTTAGAGATCTTGCCCTTTCACTTATGGGATCTGATGCAAACTCTGGTTAGTTAACATCAGAGTTGAACTAAATTGTGGACACCCAGCTGAGCAGGGTGAAATATCAATAACCTCAGATATGCAGATGATACCACCTTTATGGAAGAAAGTGAAAAACTAAAGACCCTCTTGATGAAAGTGAAAGAGGAGAGTGAAAAAGCTGACTTAAAACTCAACATCCAGCAAACTAAGATCATGGCATCTGGTCCCATCACTTCATGGCAAATAGATGGGGAAACAATGGAAACAGTGACAGACTTTATTTTCTTGGGCTCCAAAATCACTGCAGATGGTGACTGCAGCCATGAAATTAAAAGATGCTTGCTCATTGGAAGAAAAGCTATGACCAACCTAGACAGCATATTAAAAAGCAGAGACATTACTTTGCCAACAAAGGTCTGTCTAGTTGAGGGCTATGATTTTTCCAGTAGTCATTTATGGATGTGAGAGTTGGACTATAAAGAAAGCTGAGTGCTGAAGAATTGATGCTTTTGAACTGTGGTGTTGGAGAAGACTCTTGAGAGTCCCTTCGACTGCAAGGAGATCCAGCCTCAGTCCTAAAGGAAATCAGTCCTGAATATTCATTGGAAGGACTGATGCTGAAGCTGAAACTTCAAAACTTTGGCCATCTGATGTGAAGAACTGACTCCTTGGAAAAGACCCTGATGCTGGTAAAGATTGAAGGAGAAGGAGAAGGGGACAACAGAGGATGAGATGGTTGGATGGCATCATCAGCTCGATGGACATGAGTTTGAATAAGCTCCAGGAGTTGGTGATGGACAGGAAAGACTGGCGTGCTGCAGGATATGGGGTCACAAAGAGTTGGACGTGACTGAGCGACTGAACTAAACTGTGGACACCCAGCTGGTGTTGCAGAATTGGCATCAGATTCCAGTATGTCACCCTGAGGCTAAAACAAAAGGTCCCAGGATGCAGAAGGCTTGGGTTAAAATGCTCATATTGTTACTGTTCACGTAACTTCTCTTAAAGATTCCATTTTTCTCATCAGGTAATGTTGGTAAAAGAACAATGGTCATATTCAGGGCTAACGTGAGAGTTAACTATATTGGAAAAGCACTTTATGAACTGAGGAACACAAAGCAAATATTGGCTACTATTGTGGCCCAGACTCTAATGTATAATCAAAAATCTTATTTATAACCCAACAAGAGCTTTGTGGCCCAATTTTCACCCTTTTTCAAATCAAGTGAGAAAATAATGAATGTAGATTCCCAAAGCTCAAGACATAAATTTGGTTCTATGTGTCTTTTGTGTGCATGTCTGGGATTTTTTTCAACCAAGTTTTTTCCACTCCGTTCCAGGCAGAAACTCGACAATTTCTTCTCATGAATCATCTTTCTATGGCACTCTTCCACACCCGGCAGAAAAATGATGTGAGGCCACGGTCTTTGCTGGCCGGTACTCAAACAAAACATGCAAAACCGAACTGCATGTGGTCTTTGAGTCATTCCTGAGATGCTGAATTCTCTCAACCCCTGAATCTGAGTTGGATTAGTGGGAATGCCAGCTGGATGCCGTGGGGACGGTTGCTCTCAAGAGTCAGCAGAGAAGGATGGCGGTGAAGGGATGTGAATAAATATGTTAGCTGCACCCACTCATGAAAATGAGACTCTATGCCTGAAACAAAGGTGAAGTGAGCCTGCCTCTGTGATTTTTAACAAATTAAGGCTGTAGTAAGTAAGATGCTACTTTCCTGGGTCCTCTATGCCCCAATCCAAAGATGGGCAAGGACAGGTAAGAGTTGACGAGACAGCAAGAGCATATTGCGTGCACTGTGTATCCGGTGCTGTAGGGATCAGGAAAGAAGAGAAAAACACCCAGCAGCACTCCAAACACACACGGAGTACTTCGTTTTCACCAGGACTGGAGATGCATGAAATATAGCCTTGAGTTTCAAATTCTCTGTGTTTGTACACACACGTCTTCAAAGAGACAAAATATAATGGGTCTATTGGTACTTTACATGATCATTAGGATCTTGCAAAGGAAACCCAAAAACAGATCCTCAATGCTCCACGCCCTGGCTTCTCTTCAGGGATCCTGAGACCCAGGGCGCTGGACTTAACTTGCCAAAAACTCCCCAAGTCGGACTTGGTATGCACAAGAAAGCACTTCCCTCTTGTTAAATGACCTCGCCTCATCATGGAACCATAAAAAGAAAGCTTTCAGATCATTTGTCTCCATCACGAAAATTTATAAAAATGAGGCTTTTTTTTTTTTTTTTTTAAAGTTAAATTATTTTGGCCTGTGAGTTTCAGATGGGGTTGTGTATTTCCCTAAAGGGTCAAAAATAGAACATTTATTAAATGGCAAGTTATTCAAAAACCAGCACAGGCCCCAGTTGTCTTTCAAAAGCTCTGATTTACTGGATATTTCTCCCTTGAGAGAGGCCTTTTTAAAATGTTCATTTCCATTTTAAGAGACGGAGGGCTTTGATCTGTTGGGAGCATTCTTTTTCTTTCCCTGAGTGGGACCTGTCGACTCCTCCAGGCAGAACTGGAGCCTTGCTCTCAGGGTCTGTATTTTTCCACGGACTTCCCAGGCATCCAGACAGCACCTCTCAAATCGGCATTCACCCCGGTCAATCTGGAAGTCAGCATTGGTGAGTCCCTACCCAGGGGACATGTGGTCTCATGTTTTTGTCACACCTAAATCAGAACCCAGTTTCCAGGACATAAGGCAAAGGTAAAAATAAATAGTCTTGACATCCCTAGGTCCAGTAGATGCTGCCAGGCCTTCCTTTAAATCATTCAGAATTTCATAACCAATTTAATCCTATTAGTCCTATAAAGTCAAATCACAGCTGTCGTGACATTAAGAGTGTATTTTGCTTTTGAAAGATTTTTACCTTTTTGTTTGTGTATTTGTTTGGCTTTGCGGAGGTGATGCCAATATGGGCACAGAGCCTGTGGGCCATGCATTTGTCAATTCTAGAGGGGTAGGAAGATAAAGGATGATGTAGCCACTCTCAGTATCAAAACTCTCACTGTGCTTTGTTTTCAAAGGACACCACACTTCTCCCTACAGGACCACCTCTGGCCCCCTGCTGTGTCTTAGCATAAGTTCAAGAAAGGACAGGCTTGAGTCCCACCAGGGTGCCCATCTCCTTGAAGGCTAGGTCTTAGCTCCCACCCATCTTACAACTGTAGGAACTGAGTGCCTGCCCTCCTAGTTGTATCCATGTCTGCTCCAGACACACACACGCAAGTACACACACACACACACACACACACACACACACACACACACACTGAAATCCCCAGGGGAGCATCAGGTGCTCCTCCCGGGGAATTCATTGCTCATCTACCTTTCTCCTTCCTCTCTCTCTTCTGCAACAATCCAGTGAATATTTCGTTTATATAAGCGTTCCGTGCAGTCAACCTGAAGATTCGTCTCCTGTATTTCAGGGCTGGGCCACTCTCGGAGGTAACTGTCACTCAACAGTTTATCCTTGCGCTGTTCCATTGAGTCTATTCCATATGTTAAGCGATTGATAGTAGACATAGGGCCACGAGGGGCGGGGGCTGTTGCAGAGACAGAATGAGCAATTGATAGAGGTGGACCCGCCTGCCCTGGGCTCCTGCTGCCATCTCTCACAGGTAAATGACATGTACAAGCTGAGAAAAAAACAACTCTCTCATTTTCTTGTAGCACATTTTGTTTGTTTGTGTGTCAGATTACACATTCAATCAATTGTGACAAGCCACTGGGCTATGCAAGGCATCGCGAATCCAATGTAAACCCCAGGCTCTGCAGACAGAGAAGAAACCAATCCCAACTGTTCACGGCTGTTCCCCACTGCGGAGGGAGAAAGGCAGGAACAAGGGGGTTTTTCCAACTGACTTTCTATGACAGGGAGGGAAAGAAATTGTGTTCCCCAGGAGAAAGTGGTTAATTTTATTTTATTTTTGTAGCTGCAGGCAGTCTGTGGATAAGTGGGTATTATGATCCTGGTACATCTCTAATTAATAAGATCAATTGCCACTGTATTTTCTTTTACAAACTCATTTAGATATGTCAGGGCTGCAATTATTTTGAGAATGATCTGGCTTTACGCTTATTCATCTTTCCTCTTCCTCAAGGAGAAAATAAAACTGTCAGCTTAAATGCCCTTTGAAGTCTGTTTTAGATCCTTGATTGAAAATTAAAAACAAAGTCGCTAGCCCAGTGCCACTTACAGGGTCAAAGTTCCTGTCCTCATGTTGGGGGGTGTGTGTGTGTGTGTATTGTGTTAATGCCTGTTGTTAAAAGGGTCACATGTTGGTTTTCTAATAACATGCTGCATCTCTTTGCTTTCATCTCTTTAGATCTACAAGAACCCTGAAGTTCCTATTATTTTGAAACTGAGAAGCACCAGGCGTTTTGCTTAGCTGTTGTTTTTTGATTCCGAGAACGACCTTTCTCCAAATGGACGTTATAACTCTTGGTGTAAACCTAGAGAATGGCTTAGGAAGCTTTGCTCACCACCCTCCTGCCTCCTGCAGGAATTACCGCCAACTGAACGTGCAGAAATCCACCCCCACTCCTGGGGACCCAGATGTCACCCCACTAGGTGGGAAGGGCCCGCCATCCCTTCTCTGAGTCTGTGCACTCAGTTCCGACAGCATCACCACCGAAAAACCCGAGAACCTGCCTGGTCGTTCCATCCGTCTCTGGGGAGCCCCCCACAGACACAGACAAATAAACCTGGTCAATCCTGTGATGCCCGAGGAATGCTTCTAGACGCTCCCTCTGGGAAGGGCGAACCCAAACTCTTTCAAACAGAGACCTAAACCTTTTAAACTTGGAGAAGCCAGAGAGGCTGGCGTGAGGCTAAGAAATCAGAGAAGCTGCTCTGAACTGAAGCAGCTGTCTCTCCCAGGCCATCCCCTGCCTGCTTCTCCCATCCCTGCCTTCCGTCTGATTTGTCTTTAAGGTTTTAACATTATCCCTCTGCTGACAAATGAATACTTTTCTGGAAGATGAGGTATTTCCAGAAGCTGGCAGACACTGGAGTGCAGTGGTCTGGCTCCCTCGATTCATTATTTGAACAGGAGAGGCCTGGAGGCTTGCACTAGCATCACACTCAAGGTGATGATAAATGTGGTCTGGCCGGGGTGGTAATATGGGAATTTCTAGCCAGGTCGTGTCTAGACCACGGTTTTGTTAGGGAGTGAAAACCACAAAGGAGGGGGCTCCAGTACCCTGCTCCTCAGAGAAATGGTCCCCAGGGAGCTCCAGCCACATTTCAAGTCTGAACCCTCATCCGGCCTCTCACTGGGGCTGCTGTAAATAACATTAACCTGTCTTTCAGTGAGCTCTGGGAAGCTTACAGACTGAACACGCTTTTTGTTGTCTGTAGTTGGGCATTAAGCTCAGTACTGTCAAGTCTAATTATTCTCATTAAGGCCTGAAAGTTTTAGGGATTAATTAAGCAGAGAGCAAAAGCTTATGCAGAACAGCAATATTTTCCCCCTCAAGGATTAGCCCGTCATTCTGGTGGGGTTTTCCTTGAGCGCTGCCCATTACTTTAGGAGATAGCAAAGTGTGGAGCTCATATAATATGGATTAGAAATAGCCTACATTTCACATGTGCTACTCAGCCATGAAAATAAGTCCTGGCCCTTGTGCCCATAACCCAGAAGGCTCACTAATGAGAACCAGGCAGTGGGGCTAATGAGAAATCCAATACGTGCTGTCTCTTTTTCCCATTTCCTTTCAATTTACTTTCCACCAGATTCGATGTGTATAGGAGGAGTCCGAGTTGGTGCTCGTATTCTTCTCTTCACTTGGTGAGATGTTTAGAAATTACCTAATTCTACCCCTTCATCCCAAGATGTGAATTCTGGGACTAAGTGATTTGCTCAAAGAGCCATAGTTATTGACAAAAGTCCTTTAAGTGAAGGTGGCAGGAAACTTCTGGAAGCACTGACGGTCCTCACGTCAATTAGAATGGTGAAGGTACTTAGCACTTGGGGTTGGTGTGCACCAAAACTCAGCAGAAGGAAACAAGGTTGTCTCACAGCAAAGGGATGATGATGGTGAGGACCTAACTTGCGTGTGAGCCCCAGGGAACCCTGGGACACCAGGAGGTGCCAGCAGGTGTCCTGTTCAATGAAGGATTCCAAGGCTTTGTGAAGAAACGGGGGCAAGAAGATGGATAAGCAGGCCCTGCCATTGCCAAGGATAAAAAGGAGAGACGTGTGGGTAATCATCCTTGCTCTATTCCGTGAACTTGAGTTTTCAGCAAGATGGATTTTCAGAGCGGTGTTTCTGTTGTTCACTTTTTGCATTTCACATAGAGACATGGTTCCCATTTGAGGATCTGAAATGGAGCATTCTGGCTCCCACAGACTCCCATGTTCATTTACTCGCTTAGCCCTTTAGATTGGCCCCTGGTGTGCGCCTAGAACTTGGGCTGCAGGAGAGCCACCATCCCTAGGGCTTCTCTGTGCTGAGCTGTGGCTTCCACCCAGCAGAGGTAGGGGTCCCGCTTCTACCCGAGACCTGGCCATACCCTGCTGCTCCCGCTGTACCCCAGCACATCTCTGGCACACCCAGAGGACTGCCCAGCAACCTGAAGGGGGCCAGAGAGAGCCCCTCCCATAGACACCAGTTGGAATACAGCCAGGAAGAGCAAACTTGGCTGCCATATTAGGTCGGGTACCTCAGTGGAGCTTCCTTTACTGTCTCTGGGAAGCTGGTTTTGGCTTCTCAAAGAAGGCAACAGGAAAAGTGTAGCTTGCAGAGGCTGGATTCACTGGGCAGAACCACATCCCAAGAGGAGTGGTCAGTGAAGCCAGGTATGACAGCAAAAATGGGAGCAGCAGCTATCCAACAGCCTTGGAGAAGGTGGTCAGAGGAGACAAGCCACCACTGTCATCATCAGCTGGAGCCCTTCTCTGAACGTGACAGATCCTTCTAGCTCCTCTGCTCATAAAGAGCCGTTATTCCCTTCCCAATTCTCCAGGGCACTTTGCTTACGGTTCTTTTTGTTTCCTAAATGCTGCATTTGCTTGTATGTTTATCTATGAACCGTGAGTCCCAGAGGATCTCACTGCTTCGTTTACCTTTGGCCTGTGTCAACCCTGCAAAATTCATATGTTGAAGCTCTAACCCACAATGTGACAGTATCTGGAGGTGAGGTCTTTGGGAGATCACTAGGCTTAGATGAGGTCATGAGGATGGGTCCCCCGTGATGGGGTTTAGTGGCTTATTAAAAAGAGGATGAGACAAGAGGTCTCACCCTCTCTCTGTACCTACACTCTCACCAAGGAAAGGTCATTTGGGACCATAACCAAGAAGAAGATTCTCACCAGGAACCAAATCGGCTGGCACCCTGACCTTAGACTTCCCAGCCTCCATAACTGCAAGAAAGAAATGTCTGTTGTTTAAACCATCGGGTCTATGGTAATTTATTATATAGCAGCCTGAGCTGACTCAGAGAGCCTAGAGCCATGATTCTTACATAAGAGGTGAAAGCAAACTCACTGACTGATGGGCTGGAATCTCTCTCACCTACACATAAACAGTGACCCAACAATTAATCGGTACATCCATTTTCAGCTTCTACTGTGGGAAACACGATGGGCTGAGCAGTGGGAAATGATAACTTCTTTTCAAAACCGAACCAAAGGTCCAAGCAGCTTAACACAGTATTAGATTTTGTCAAATGGGTATGTGTCATTATGCACGCAGATCTAATTAATTGTATTTCTAGTGGATGCATTGAATAACGTGAGAGAAGAAATCAATTACAGAAACTCATGTTGCTCATAATTTGAGGACTTTATGTCTCAAGGTTTAGGTTTGAAATCAAAACTGTTTAGCATGAGGGGTGGGAAGATGGGAGGGAAGTATGCTTTTTACATTCTGAAGACATTTAAGGGTAGGGGATATAGGATGGCTAACCTGTATGTGTTAATGGGATATCTCTGCATCTTTTAAATGTTGTGAGCATAAAAGGTGAACAAGAATTATTTTATAAGTAATACAGCTAACTGACACGTCTTCTGTTGTTTCTAAATCTGAAGAGAAAGCCTGTGACTTAGTACTTCTGCCCCAGCTCTTCCAAAGGCAAAACTGTGCACTGAATCAGGAGTGGAAGAAGGACTATGACACAGAGGATAAATGAACACAGGGTCAGGAATAAAGAATATCATTTTCTCTATTGCTTGTTAATTACAGTAACTCCTTAGATACTGAAAGCTTGCGTTCTGTTCAGTGAGCACTGGGTCGACACGTGTAAGATGTGCTCAGCTGTACTTCTTCACCCCATCGCTGACACCACGAGGGCCTGCTCAGCTCTTTGTGGCCTTTCCCAGGAGGACCCTGGCCCCAATCCCTCTGCCCACGTGCTTGACTGTCATGGAAGCGGGTCCACAGTGAACTAAGTCCAGGAGGGCCAGGGTGAGCTTTGCGTCCAGCAAGGTTATCTAAAGGGCCTGGAACGCTGCCTGAGCATAATACGAGCTTAATCAAAGTTGCCGCTTGGTTGAATAAAGGGACTCATCAAGGCTCAAAGCAACAGCCCATTCAGGCCCCAGGGCACCCCCAGGACAGGCTAACACCCACCACAACCCCCCCACCTCCCACCCCCTCACCTCCATCTTGGCAGTTTTCTCTGGTGTCAAGGAGGATCCAGTAGAGGTGGGGAGATGGGAGCGATGTGATTGGATCTGGGGAAAGGAAGCCAGATTTGGCAGAATCCAAGTTCAGTTCAGTTCAGTTACTCAGTCTTGTCTGACTCTTTGCGACCCCAAGAACTGCAGCATGCCAGGCCTCCCTGTCCATCACCAGCTCCCGGAGTTTACTCAAACTCATGTCCATTGAGTCAGTGATGCCATCCAGCCATCTCATCCTCTGTCATCCCCTTCTCCTCCTGCCCCTAATCCCTCCCAGCATCAGGGTCTTTTCCAATGAGTCAACTCTTCGCATGAGGTGGCCAAAGGATTGGAGTTTCAGCTTTAGCATCAGTCCTTCCAATGAACACCCAGGACTGATCTCCTTTAGGATGGACTGGTTGGATCTCCTTGCAGTCCAAGGGACTCTCAAGAGTCTTCTCCAACACCACAGTTCAAAAGCATCAGTTCTTTGTTGCTCAGCTTTCCTCACAGTCCAACTCTCACATCCATACATGACCACTGGAAAAACCATAGCCTTGACTAGATGGACCGTTGTTGGCAAAGTAATGTCTCTGCTTTTTATTATGCTGTCTAGGTTGGTCGTAACTTTCCTTCCAAGGAGTCAGTCAGTCAGTTCAGTCGCTCAGTCGTGTCCGACTCTTTGCAACCCCATGAATCACAGCACGCCAGGCCTTCCCTGTCCATCACCAACTCCCGGAGTTCACTCAGACTCACGTCCATCGAGTCAGTGATGCCATCCAGCCATCTCATCCTCTGTCGTCCCCTTCTCCTCCTGCCCCCAATCCCTCCCAGCATCAGAATCTTTTCCAATGAATCAACTCTTCGCATGAGGTGGCCAAAGTACTGGAGTTTCATCTTCAGCATCATTCCTTCCAAAGAAATCCCAGGGCTGATCTCCTTCAGAATAGACTGGTTGGATCTCCTTGCAGTCCAAGGGACTCTCAAGAGTCTTCTCCAACACCACAGTTCAGAAGCATCAATTCTTCGGCGCTCAGCCTTCTTCACAGTCCAAATCTCACATCCATACATGACCACAGGAAAAACCATAGCCTTGACTAGACGGACCTTTGTTGGCAAAGTAATGTCTCTGCTTTTGAACATGCTATCTAGGTTGGTCATAACTTTCCTTCCAAGGAGTAAGCGTCTTTTAATTTCATGGCTGCAGTCACCATCTGCAGTGATTTTGGAGCCCCCCAAAATAAAGTCTGACACTGTTTCCATTGTTTCCCCGTCTATTTGCCATGAAGTGATGGGACAGCATGCCATGATCTTTGTTTTCTGAATGTTGAGCTTTAAGCCAACTTTTTCACTCTCCTCTTTCACTTTCATCAAGAGGCTTTTTAGTTCCTCTTCACTTTCTGCCATAAGGGTGGTGTCATCTGCATATCTGAGGTGATTGATATTTCTCCCGGCAATCTTGATTCCAGCTTGTGCTTCTTCCAGTCCAGTGTTTCTCATGATGTACTCTGCATATAAGTTAAATAAGCAGGGTGACAATATACAGCCTTGATGTACTCCTTTTCCTATTTGGAGCCAGTCTGTTGTTCCATGTCCAGTTCTAACTGTTGCTTCCTGACCTGCATACAAATTTCTCAAGAGGCAGATCAGGTGGTCTGGTTATTGATATTTCTCCCGGCAATCTTGATTCCAGCTTGTGCTTCTTCCAGCCCAGTGTTTCTCATGATGTACTTTGCATATAAGTTAAACAACCAGGGTGTCAATATACAGCCTTGATGTACTCCCTTTCCTATTTGAGGTTAAACCAAAGCAAGGAAAGATTAGAAGCCAGGAAATGTGGCTTCCTTCATCAATGTGAGGAGAGCAGTGAAGAAGGTGGACAGATGGGACCTGAATGGAGGAAGGGAGGTGGGCTGGGGTGGCCACCTGGGTGGAGGTGGGGTGAGAAAGAGAAGAGAGCTATGGATTCTTCCAGGTTTCTCTGGCTCGAGACTGGAGGACGGCATGATTAACCCAAATTAGAAATGAGTTAAGAACAGATGGGAGTGCACCGGATGCTTCATTCAAGCCTCAGCCTGACTCCGTCAACGTCAAGTCAGAACATCTCAGTCATCCAGCTGAGTGGTTTGATGGAGACCTAAAGGTACGTTTTTGCTAACAGGCTGTCGGATGTAAGATCCTATTGATAGAAAATTCATTAACCACACACCTTGTATTCACCTTCCTTGTAGAAACAGGCGTGGCCTTTTTAAGCACACAGAATGCACTCGACAGGGACAGAGGGGCAGAGCTAGAGGTCACGGCCATGGAGGGTTTGCCGTCTCTGCCGGCTATCATGGCCCTGTGGGCCAGAAAAGGCTCCTCTGGTCGGAAAGCAAAACTTGGCCTATTCTGAGTGTCATGCATAGCTTCTCAAAGGCCCTGTGAGTTGCAGCATAGTGTTCTTCGCATTTTCCACTCAGAGGCACAGCAAGAGGTATTTGGCACGCAGGAGTCGGGCTGCCTGAGCGCTAATCCCTTCGAGGGCGGGTGTCCATCCTGTTCCTGCAACCCCCTCACTCTCCCCTCCCACCCTTTGCATCTTTTCATTTTCTTGCCCCTTTCATTTTGGTTCCTCACCCGGGTGTGGCTTTGTGTGGAAGTCATTTATTCTTGGAACCGGCTACTTCCACCAAGTGGGGGAAATGTGGAAGAGATTAGAAGGATCCCAGCAAACTCCAGGTCCTGATCCAGGAGATAAGGGCCCCACCTGTGGTTTGAGGGAGGAATGGAAGGGAGGACGGTGGGTCTTCTAGAAGGATCTGCGGCCAGCGCAAGGGAGTCCCATCCTCCAGGAGGATAGAGTCCTATGGGCTGTGCTTGCGCCTGATGTCACCTCCCTGAGAAGGAAGTGTGGTCCCCACTGCGTCCAGATGAGCAAGGTCAGGCATGTAGCACCCAAATCTTACTGGTGGCAATAATTTCCCTGTCTCCAGCTTTTGCCCTCTTTATCACAAATTGGCTAAATGGGATGATCCTATCAAAGATTTTGAATGATCCTTCCAACCTACTAGGCTTCCCTGATGGCTCAGATGGTGAAGAATCTGCCTCCAGTGCAGGAGACCTGGGTTGGATCCCTGGGTTGGGAAGATCCCCTGAAGAAAGGAACGGTAACCCACTCCAGTATTCTTGCCTGGAGAATTCCACGGACAGAGGAGCTTGGCAGGCTGCAGTCCATAGGGTGGCAAAGAGTGAGACACGACTGACTGACTAACACTTTCACACTTCCAACCTACTAAGGAGGTGAAAAAAAAATGTGTAAGAACTAGAAATCCAGTTCACTGCCAGTTTCTAGCTTTGCTTGAACTTCACAATTGAGGTGGCACGGAATAATTTGAAAATTTGACCTATGGTAAGTGCCCTACGTACGAACCTTCAAGTTTCGAGCTTTCAAAGATGTCAACGTGTCCCTGTAGGCCAGCTGTTGTACTGACTGCTGTACTTTTCAAGGTACTGTATTGTAAGATTAAAATGTTTTTTTTTTAATTTTTAAAAATGTTTTCTGTATTTTTTAAATGTTTTTTAAATGTATTATTTGTGTGAAAAGTATTGTAAACCTGTTACAGTACAGTATTGTGTAGCCGACTGTGTTAGCTGGGCACCTAGGCTAACTTGGGAACAAATTGGATGTATGGACACTCTCTCAGAATGGAACTCATTCACGTGTAGGGGACCTGCTGTATTATCCAATATCCCTTGTGATAAAGGGGCTGAGGCATTGGTCTTTAAACACCTCATTATGCCAACAGGAAGGAGTGAGGCTCTTCAACCAGTTCAGTAGCTGTTGAATCCAAAAGTTCAAAAGGTCCACAGATCCCCTGTAGAATCTGTTTCCTAGCCCGACTCCTGCTCTAGGATCTTCCTTATCCTAATCATTGTGTTATCACACTGTGACCTAGTAAGTGAGGCTCAACCGTGCCTGACTCTTTTGCAGCCCCATGGATGCGGCCAGGCTCCTCTGTCCATGGAATTTTCCAGGCAAGAATACTGGAGCGGGTTGCCATTTCCTCCTCCAGGGGATCTTCCCTATTTAGGAATCAAACCCGCATCTCTTACGTCTCCTGCACTGGCAGGCAGGTTATCATCAGTGCCACCTGGGAAGCCCCGTGGCACATTGGCAAGTGGATTCTCCATCACTGGTGCCAGCTGGGAAGCCTACTGTGATCTAACGCTATATTCTGGTCTCAGGAATGGGTGGTTGGCAGGATTGTCCGTAAGGTGTCCTAAAAGACCTTGCTCCACATTTGCTGGGCAAGGAGAGCAGAGGGGCAGGGGGCCCCGAGGGGATGACTGCCTCCCCCTTCTTCTGTGCAAGAGCCCAGCAGGCAGGCTGAGCCAGATCCGCAGACAGCCACTGCCAGCCGAGTAGAGGGCAGACAGAACACACCGAGAACCTCAGCTCCAAAGGGCCCAGCACCCAGCTCGCCGACGTGGGTGCGTCCGTCCGCACACACCGCCCCTGCCTGCAGCTCTCCCCACACGAGGAGCTGCTTTTGATCAAAGGCGGCTTGCCGCCCCCGAGGGGCAGGAGGAAAAGCCACAAGTGGTGACAAGCTCCAAAGACAGTGGAGTCACCATCCGCCGGAGTGGAATCTTCCGAAGCCTGCGGTCTGGGGAAAAAACCCAGGTGCCTATCCACTCAGCCACATCCACCGCAGGGGCAGGGAAAGGAAAACAACAGGCTGGAAAGGCAGGCCGCTTCCTGCTCTGTGCGGAGACAAACAGTGTCCTGCCAAGAGCTGACCTGCAGAAGATGTTTGTTGGGTGAACCGGTCTTGAGCAAAGCAGAGTCAAGTTTGAATGTAGGCCCATGATACATTTCATCATGATTTGAAAAGATTAATAATGTAATACACCAAAAATCATTGATTTGTACACTTCAAACAGATATAGGAACTGTATCTCAATAAAGCCATTGTTAAAAATGCAAAACAAGTAAAAAGACACATTTTGCAAAAAACAAAAGCAAAAAACCTAAAGCTCCAATTAAACTGTGTCTGTGAAAACTTTTTTAAAAGATGCTGTGTGTACTAGCAGAGTTTCTTGCCAGCAGCCTGGCACTGTCTTTAACTGCCTCCCCGCTCCCCATTTTTGGCTGTTTCTTGTATGTCACCACTGAGATTTGAGCTCAGCTTCAGGTGGGTGTTTCATGCAGGAGATGGTGCTTGGCTGCAGGCAGAACCCCTTGGTTTGGGGAGTTCTGATTCCTCAGCCACCTGATTCATCAGTCAGGCTGCCCACCTCTCAGACCCTGACCTTAAAAGTCTAATTTTCTCTCTTGCTGCTGCTGCTAAGTCGCTTCAGTCGTGTCCGACTCTGTGTGACCCCATAGACGGCAGCCCACCAGGCTCCCCCATCCCTGGGATTCTCCAGGCAAGAACACTGCAGTGGGTTGTCATTTCCTTCTCCAATGCATGAAAGTGAACAGTGAAAGTGAAGTCGCTCAGTCGCATCTGACTCTTAGTGACCCCATGGACTGCAGCCTACCAGGCTCCTCTGTCCATGGGATTTTCCAGGCAAGAGTACTGGAGTGGGTTGCCATTGCCTTCTCCGTAATTTTCTCTCTTAGCTGTGCCCTAAAACCCTGTATGCAGGCTCTTTGCCTTTCCTCCCTTACTTAGCACATCCTACACTTTTTTAAACCATCTCTTCTATCCTTGGTTTTCCCTTAAACCTTTAGCATTTCACTACATCACACCTTTAACTTGCTGAGAGCTGCAAGCAGGGTCATGGACTGTTTTGACTGAAGGAATCATTAAAATAGCAACAATTTACAATACACGCTGTATATATGCACACACAAAATACAGGTAGACACAAAGACAGAAACAGCTTGTCAGTGTCTCTCCTCTCACTACATTGGGAAGGGTAATCTGGAATCCCTGACACTGCATTTGCTGCAAGAGGACTGGAAATATTCAACCAGCAATGATAGAAGAACTAGGTCGTAAAAACATCTTGTATATAAATATCTATTGTTCACGGGGAGGTGCCATGTCCAGAGCAGGGCATATATTGTGATTAGATTTAACACTCATGTAAACATTTCCCAACCTGTCATTTTCTCAGCTGGATTTGTGCTTCACCCACATTAGACAGTCAGCAAAGAGTGCCAGAGAAGCACAGAAGACAGGGGGGGAAGCAATTAGGGTAGGGGAAAAAGAAGGAAAAAATAAAAACAGTCTTGAAAATATATCATCCTAACACGCAAAACAGCTAGTGTTCAGAGAAGATGTTAAGAGATTCAGAAAAAAGAGAATGACACTGTAAGAATGGTTGTAAGCATGTTTTTTATCTTACTAGAATCTTTAGAAAGTCAGCAATTTGCATACCGCACCTGTATTAATCAGATACTTGATTGAACAGAGGTTTCTCATTCCTTTCCTCCGTCAAACTGTCTAGGATGACACTGGGGGAATTGACTCTGATGTTCAAACGAGTAGCAGGGAGGAGTGTCTGGAGTCACCACTCAATGAAATAATTTAGCACTTTTATTAGGAAATCATTATATTTACCAAAGGAAAAACCTAATTTTCACAGCAAACACAGGAAAATCAAGCAGTTTCAAAGGCTGCATAAGAAAGATTAGTCAAGTACACATCTGTCCCCAAAGATAGACAAGTTGAACAGGTAAACCCACTCTTGGTTATGCAGACTTGTAGGTGGATCATACAACAGCTTTGGTATTGTTTCTTACTCTGAGCGATTGCCTCCTGCCGTTGTTGGCTGGCTATGCAAGAGCTATCCTGAACTACCAACTACTACTTACTTTCCAGTGTCCTTTGTATCTAAGGGTGTCAGTGTGACTTGTCTTGGCCAAGGAAGTTTGCTGAGGATGAGAACGAAGCTGGGTTATGGGAAGGCTTGCATGAGACAGGTAAGCTGTCTTATGGGCTTCCCAGGTGGCGCCAGTGGTAAAGAATTCACCTGCCAAGCCAGAGACATAAAAGATGTGGGTTCGATCCCTGGGTTGGGATGATCCCCTGGAGGAGGGCATGACAACCCATTCCAGTATTCTTGCTGGAGACCCCCATGGACACAGGAGTCTGGTGGGCTACAGCCCATAGGGTCGCACAGAGTCAGACACGACAGAAGCAACTTAGTAAGCAAGCAAGCTATCTCTTCCCCTTGTTTCTGCCCTGTAAGTGGTTTTGATGCTATGAGCTGCAAAAGTCATCTTACAGCTTCAGGATGGCAAGGACAAGGGACAAAACTCAACACCTCAGGATGTCAGAGTGAACAGAGGAAACACGTGGCTCCCCAAAGATTCAGTTGAGTGGTTGAACCAACACC
This sequence comes from Bos mutus, assembly GCF_027580195.1. NCBI lineage: Eukaryota > Metazoa > Chordata > Mammalia > Artiodactyla > Bovidae > Bos > Bos mutus. The sequence goes on along the minus strand of NC_091639.1, from coordinate 9,887,646 downwards.
AGCCTCCAGCTCCCGCCAGATGTCTTAAGTGAAAAAGCAAATACCTATGGGCCTAAGGTACCATTTTGGATTTCTATTACCTGCAGCCCAAAGCATTTCTAAGTGACCCATCATGTACCAGGGATCCACATAGGCCCAAAGCAGGAGCTAGAATCTGGGTGTCTGATGACTAGTGTTGCAAATTGCCTGAAGTCACCTGTTTGCACTTTTAGAAGTCGAATTACTTTAGCTTTCACCTTTAGATCTGTAATTTTCCTGGAACTGATATCTTTTATACCATGTAAGAGAAGAATCAAGACTTTTGACATATGGCTATCATTAGACTCAGACCATTATGAAAAAAAAAAATCTTTTAACCAATGCACTACTGTGTTAACTTTGTCATCAAGTATGACTTTATATAAATGAGTACACTTTTAATATTTTCTTCTGATATACTACTTGATATTTCTATTTTGTATGAACAGTAAGCTCCCTTAACTGTCTGCAGCTTTACAATACTTCTTTATATAATAAACTCTCCACTTTTATTTTTGTATTAAAAGAGTAGTTGACTATTATCCTTTGAATTTTCATACAAATTTTACAATCAACCTGTTGGTTTCCCAAAAAAGAGAAAAAGCAAAACATACATCTTAAATATCCTAGATATTTAATTTCTTGAGTATCTTGATCTGTTGGTGTCTTTATAACACTGAATCTTCTAATCTATGAATGTAGCCTATTCTTCTTTTATTTAGATCTTATTTGATTTCTCTCATAATGTTTTCTTGCACATTTTTCATTGTATTTATTTTAGAACTTGATGATTTGGGGATGCTATTATAAATAGTATGGATGTTATTTCCTTTACAATTGTTGCTGTACCATCATACCCAAAGTTTAACTTCTGTAGTTTCAGTAACCTGCAGTCAACCATATTCTGAAAATATTAAATGGTAAATTCTAGAAATAATTCCTAAGTTTTAAATTGTGTACTATTCTGAGTAGCATGATGGAATCTTTCACTGTTCCTATCCATCCTGCTGAGGACCTAGAATCATCATTTTTTCTAGTGTATCCATGCCGTATATGCTGCCGGTATCAGAAAAAAATATAGTCCATATAGGGCTTGGTACTGTCTAAGGTTCTGACATCCACTGGGAGTCTTGGAACATATCTGCTGCAGATAAAGAGGAAATACTGTATGTAGGAATAAACTGATTATTGTATATTGGTATTGTATTCAGTGGCGTGGCTGAACTTACTTAATAATTCTAATTATTTTTCTATAAATTCTTTTGTATTTTTCTAAATGCACCATCATGTCATCTACAATAGCAATAATATTGTATCTTCCTTTTGAAACCTCATTGCTTTTATCTCTTTTTTCTTGCTAGTAATTCAAATAAAACACTAAAGAAGGTGACTCTGGTATCTTTTCTCATTCCTAATCTCAAGGGATGGCTTTCATTATTTTACCTTTAAGTATGATGTTTGCAGTAGATTTTTTTGAAGATGCCCTTTATCAGATTAAGAGAATGACTTCTATATTTATTTTGAGAAGTAAGAATTTTATTCAGAATGCATACTGAATTGTATCCAATGCTTCTACATTTACAGAGATGGCCACATCTCCTTTATTCTGTTTTTATTATTCTAAATTGCCTATATTATCCTAGGTCTAATTTATCATTCTCCTTTACACTATTAATGTGTTCAATTATAATTGCAGTCTTTCGATTATTAAACCATTCCTATATCTCTGGAATTAACCCAAATTGGTTCTGATTTGTACTTTTTATACATCACTGGATTAGACTTGCAAATATTTTAATTAAGAATTTTAAATCTACAGTCATGAAAGAGATTCATCTTTAATTTTTCTGACTTGTGATGTCCTTGTATTATTTCAAATTATAGTGAAAGCGTTAGTAGCTCAGTTGCGTCTGACTCTTTGAGACTCCATGGATGTAGCCTGCAAGGTTCCTCTGTCCATGGAATTCTGCAGGCAAGAGTAATGGAGTGGGTAGCCATTTCCTTACATCTGACTTTATAAAACAAGTTTTAAAATGTCTTTTGTTTTCTTATTCTCTGGACGAGTCATCCAAGATCATTTATTTATTAAAGTTTGGAAAAATTTTCCAAACTGGACCTGGAGTTGTCCTGAGGGCAAGGTTTTTAATAATGGATTCAATTTTAATAGATACTGGAATTCCTATTTCTCTCAGTATTTATTTTCATAAGATGTGTTTTTATAATCTATCAAATGTATTGGAATAAAAAAATTCATCATATCATTGATTTTCCTTTAATGTAAGGAGAATATGTAATGATGTCCCTTTTTTCCATTCCTGCTGTTGAGAAGTCTGGGGTTAGTGTTGCATGTTTTAAAATAATAAAAATTTTTTTAAAAATCTGGCTACTTTTAAGATTTCTACCTTTAGTTTTCACAGTCACGTTTCAGATCATAATATATCTAGATAATATATCTATATCTTGTATTTATCCCATTGGGGTTTATATGCTTCTAGAATCTATGGCTGGTCTCTTTTTCAGTTTAGGAAAATTCTTAGCTGTCATCTCATCAAATTTTGCTTCAGTTTCATCATCTTCTTGTGGGATTCTAATTATAAATTGGGACTCTAATTCCATGCATGCTAGGGCTTTTCCCTCTGCTCCACAGCCTGGAAAAGACTTGAGAGATGCAGCTGCCCTAAGTGAACAGTGTCTGTGGCCTATTTGTAGACTATTTAACCATGTACCCTCCTTAGAGAGCTCTTCCTTATAGAGTTTCTCTCTGTATCACCCAATTCTCACCCTCTGTCCTTCTCCTTAAACGTATTCTGAGCCGCCTCCTAGTCCCAGATGCAGTGCCCGTTCCAATCACTCTTTCCTTGCTCCTACAACCTGCTTTGAAAGCTATATCCAGGAGGGTTTCCTGAACACTCAGGGAGGATCTTGGATCAAGTCTTTGACTTTTTTAAAATTTATTTTTGGCTGCTTTGGGTCTTCGTTGCTGCTATGGGCTTCTCTCATTGTGGTGCACAGGCTTCTGACTGTGGTGGCTTCTCACACTGCAGAGCTTCGGCTCTAGAGCAGGGGATTGGTAGATATGGCACATGGACTTAGATGCCCCACAGCATGTGGAATCTTCACAGACCAGGGACTGAACTCATGTGCCCTGCATTGGCAGGCAGATTCTTAACCACTGGACCACCGGGAAAGCCCCCACATCTGTGCCTTTCTATCAGCTTTTGGCTGTCTATGCAGAGTGCAGGAAAAACTAATATAATTAGTCAGGAGGATGAGATAATGTAACTCTGGAATTTAATACCGGAACCTTTTATCCACGGGAGGATAAGACAGCCATAATCCCTCCTGGTCTTTAAAAAGGTTTCATCTTAGTCTTTATGGTTGGATGTCATCACTGGTTCAATGGACATGAGTTTGAGCAAGCTTTGGGAGATGGTGAAGGACAAGGAAGCCTGGCATGCTGCAGTCCACGGGGCTGCAAAGAGTCGGACACGACTGAGTGACTGAACAACAACAAATAATAATTTTATGTTTTTAAATGTTGCCTTAACTACCCACTTCCCCAAACAAAAGAAAAAGAAAGAAAAAAGTGGACTTGGTATATAACCCCTTGTGTTCGCCTCAGAACAACCTGATGAAGATTTATTATTGTCACTTTAGAGCTTATATAACAAGGGATGGAACTTGGTCTTGTCCATCTGTTTTCAAGTCTGGGCACGTGTGTGCAGGCATCCAACTCTGCAACCCCATGGACTGTAGCCCTCCAGGCTTCTCTGCCCGTGGGATTATTTAGGCAAGAATACTGGAGCAGGTTGCCATTTCCTCCTCCAGGGGATCTTCCTGACCCAGGGATCGTCTCCCGCATCTCCTGCCTTGGCAGGCGGATTCTTCATCACTGCACCACCTAGGAAGCCTGGGCACGTGCAGTGAAATGAAGATCCAGCCTCCCTCTCATTCTCCTTTAGCCCCCTACACGCTCTTGCTCTCTGCAACGCAATCAATAGATCTAATGAAAAACCAGGTGACGTAGGACCAGGACCCCACTGGCTACAAGACTCCCCGCTCGGCTCTGCCCCGTGTGGAGCAGCATGTAAGGACCTTCAGCTCTGCTCACCTGTAATCAAGTTGGGAAGGTTTTGCTTGGCCCCATGACACCCGCGATGCTGGGCTTCTCCCCCAGGCCTCTCACCCTTTCACTTCTCAGCGATTCAGTAAGACTTCAGTAAGATTTCTGCGTCCACAATCTTTGAGGCTTTTTTTTTTCCTTAGGCGACAATGAACCTTCAGTGAGGGCAAGGGCGAAGACACCTGTTTAATGAAAAGGCTGTGCTATGCTTAGTTGCTCAGTCGTGTCCAACTCTGCGAACGCATGGACTGTAGCCCGCCTGGCTCCTCTGTCCATGGGGATTCTCCAGACAAGAATATTGGAGTAGTGGGTTGCCAGGCCCTCCTCCAGGGGATCTCCCCAACCCAGGGATGGAACCCAGGTCTGCTGCATTGCAGGTGGATTCTTTACCGTCTGAGCCACCAGGAAGACACTTAAAAAAAAAAGCACCAGGCAGGCAGGTAGAGAAAGGGTCATGAGAGCGAGCTTTGCACCAGGATGTGGCTTTGTGTGTGTGCTCAGAAGCCACTGCATGTGTGTGGATACGTGTCTTATGTGCATTTCATTGGCTCTGAGCACGGACGGGACCAAGGAAGGGGCGGGGCGGCTTTGAGGCCGTGGGTGGGGAAGGAGAGGGGGTCCTCAGGTGGGGCGGCGGAGGCTGGGGCGTCTGGGTGGCAGCCGTGGGTGCAGTCTCGGAGCTGCTGACTGACATACGATTCCCGGCAGGCCGTCACCCGTGTGCTCATCATCCTGCCACTCAGCCTTAAGAGACGCTCTGTGTTTACCCGTCCGGAAGGCCCGGCTCAGGCCGGCCTCTGCCTCATTGGGCAGGCCGTCGCAGCCATCAGCCGTCATCATTCCAGAGGCCTGTCACACAGCCCAACACCCGCCGCAATTCCCAGGCACTTGAAAGGCACCAGGCCCCTTCCGAGCAAGCACAGCATCCACGGAGGCGCCTCTTCTCTCCTCCCCGCTGCCCTCCGTGAGCGCCCACCAGCTGCCTGCCCCCAACCCATTAGCCCCAGACAGAACAGACAACCCGGCAGCCCAGGGACTCTGTTTTCCACTGTCATTGCCTCCAAGTCAGGTGTGAGGGTCAGGGGGGCCCGCGGGGTGAGGCTGTTAATCAGTTAGAAAACCCTGATTGCATCTTAATAACAAATGCAAAGCACCCGAGAGCAGCAATTTGCAGTAATGGGAAAAATCAGCAGGTCCCTGGGGGTTGACAGGAAGTAAACACTCTCCAGGCTCAAATTGGGGGGAGGAAAAATCATTTGTGAGAGCGTCCTGGCAGGGCTTAAAGCTGCGCTGCTGTCTGTCCTAAGAGGGGAGACGCTGGAGTGAGAAGAGACCAACAATAGATGGAGGAAGGCCCAGCTGTTGGGCATGGCCTCACCCTCAGGCAAAGAGCCTCCACCCTACCAGCCTCCCTGCCTCCCAGAGGATTCCAAAACTATCATACTCTTTCTGGCCCTGGGGCCTCCCTGGTGGCTCAGATGGTAAAGCATCTGCCCGCAATGCTGGAGACCTAGGTTTGATCCCTGGGTTGGGAAGATCCCCTGGAAAAGGAAATGGCAACCCACCCCAGTATTCTTGCCTGGAAAATTCCAGGATGGAGGAGCCTGGTCGGTCTAGTCCATGGGGTTGAAAAGAGTCTGACACGACTGAGTAACTTCACTTTCTTTCTTTTCTTTCTCTCTGGCCTCTCTGGGTGCCAAGCGCCCATCAGAAACAAACAGAAAAAAATCTCTCACAAAATCTGGCCAAACAAGGGTATCCAACTCAAAGCATTTGAGATTGATGGGCAACCAGGCAAAAACAAAAAACTCAAAGCATTCGAGATGGAAGAGCAAGCAAGCAAAGGTTCATTTCCCCCTCCAGCCTCAATGACTGTACACACCTCTCTCTGTAGTCAGAGGGGGTTGGGAACTCACCATTAAATATTTCTATCCTGCTGGGACATTCCTTTCTTTTACAACTTCCTCAGAATGGGAAGGAGCAGTTATCCCCACTAGAAGGTGAAATGTTTTTTCATAGCATCAATTTTTCTTCCTCTTTGAAAAGGTTCCCAGCACCAAACACGCACATTTTTCTTAAATGTAATTTGATTTGGATGGTTTCTTGACCTGCATCCAAATCCAGCCGTGGGTAATTATTACTGTCACTATTGTTATTAATACTGATATTTATCATAATCTCACAAATGCTGGGACAGCCCTTAATCTTGCTGTTTTATTTGGTTGAAAGGAAAATGGAAACCACTGGCCCCCCTCCCAGTTGATCCTCTTGTATTCACCTTCCCCGACTCCTACCATGCGAATAATCAGCCCGGTTACCAGTGAACTCTAGTCAGCTCTAACTCTGAATTGCATTCAGGGCATAGAGACAATGCCAGCAGGTGGAAGAGTCAAATAGTCAGAAATATCTCACTACAACTGAGGAAATATCTAATTGTCAGGGCTTCTCACCAAATGCTTCGCGAACCAGTGAGCTCTCTATAGCCAGAAATATACAGGTAGAGGCCACAGAGATTATCCTTCAGTTCAGTTCAGTTCAGTCGCTCAGTCGTTTCCGATTCTTTGCAACCCCATGGACTGCAATACGCCAGGATTCCCTGTCCGTCACCAACTCCCAGAGCTAACTCAAACTCATGTCCATCGAGTCGGTGATGCCATCCAACCATCTCATCCTCTGTCGTCCCCTTCTCCTCCCGCCTTCAATCTTTCCCAGCATCAGGGTCTTTTCAAATGAGTCAGTTCTTTGCATCAGGTGGCCAAAGGATTGGAGTTTCAGCTTCAGCATCAGTCCTTCCAATGAATATTCAGGACTGGTTTCCTTTAGGATTGACTGGTTTGATCTCCTTGCAGTCCAAGGGACTCTCAAGAGTCTTCTTCAATACCACAGTTCAAAAGCATCAATTCTTCAGCGCTCAGCTTTCTTTATAGTCCAACTGTCATATCTGTACATGACTACTGGAAAAACCATAGCCTTGACTAGATGGACTTTTGTTGGCAAAGTAATGTCTCGCTTTTTAATATGCTGTCTAAGTTGGTCTCCTTTTCATCCAAGGAGCAAGCATCTTTTAATTTCCTGGCTGCAGTCACCATCTGCAGCGATTTTGGAGCCCAAAAAAATAGTCTCTCACTGTTATCCTTCAGGTATGCCATTTAGGGAGGTAATGAATTAGGACCTTGGGTCTCAGATTTCAGGTCCATCGGAATCACTTGGAAGGTTTGTTCACAGATCTCTAGGATCCTTCCCAGCAATAGTTGCTAATTCACTAAGTCTGAGGAGGAGTCCAAGAAATTGCATTCTTCTTCTTTTTTTAATATTTATTTAATATTTATTTGGCTGTGCCAGGTCTTAGATGTGGCACTTGGGATCTTTAGTCATAGGGTGAAATTAAAAGACACTTGCCCCTTTGAAGGAAAGCTATGACAAACCTAGATAACATATTAAAAAGCAGAGACAACACTTTGCCGACCAATGTTCATATAGTTAAAGCTATGGTTTTTCCAGTAGTCCACGGGGTAGCAAAGAGTCAAACATGACTTAGTGACTAAATAACAACAACAACATCAAATTGGAACTCAGTCGCGGCATGTGGGATCTAGTCCCCTGACCAGGGGTTGAACTCCAGTCCCCTGCACTGGGAGCACTGGGAGCACTGGGAGCACTGGGCCACCAGGCAAGTCCCAAGAAACTGCATGTCTAATGAGCTCCCAGATGATGCTCTGAGGCAGCTGGTCCAAGGACATGCTTCGAAACCATTAAACTAAGGAGAAGGCTAGATTAGATCACTTAACTCTCTCTGGAGGCTAAGATTTTATGATGTTACAAAATAAGGATTATTTAAGAAGTCACCAAGAGTGCCTGGCTCTGGGTAAAGGGATGAGGTGTGACAGTTCTCTTACAAACTTAATATGCACGTTTAACAAGAGGACAACTTCACCCTTCACCTTTCAGCACTGTCGTGTCTCCATAGATAAGCTGATTCATCCCACAAATGCTTAGATGCCGGTCCAGCCTATCACTGGAAATTTTCCACTGCCTCATTTAGTTGAGGTGGATACGCGCACATACACAAAAAGATAAACCCCTGGTTTTTACTCTCCCTGGAATAACTGTACACCTTCTGGCTGCAGCATTTTTAACAAAAATAAAAGGACAAAAAAAAGTCTTTTTCCCGGACACAGGGTAACACAGCCTCAGCTTGTGATTTCTCTTACTCTGTTTCTTTCCGGGGCTGTGAAATCCCCTGGAACCCTGTTTTCAGTAAGCCGTGTATGGGTTACTGAAGCCCAGCCTTGGGCGGCTGTAAAGGGGAGTAAGGAGAGGAGAGCAATCCCAGTAAACATCTCACAGAATATGACCCTGTATGAGGGCTTCCTGACGGCAGAGCATCTTCCACAGCCATTATCATATCTGATCCCCAGAAAACTATAGAGGACAGACAGGAGAGGCGGCATTAACTTTGTATTACCGATTAGGAAATTGGTGCAGACTTTCTGAATTGCCCAAGGGTCACTGAGTGCACCACAAGTGTGTAGAAGAAAAATTCAGGTTTTCTGACTCTTGGTGAAATCTTTTCAACTACCTCAAACTGCTCTTGAAACAAAGCAGGAGCAAGGACAATGGCCAGGAAAACGGTAAATCTGCAGGAGTTGGATAGAGACTGAGTGTCTGGACAGCCACCGGCTCTCCTCCTTCCTCTTCTCAGTCTGTCTGGCAGGTATTCTCACAGACCCATCCATCTGTTCATGCATCCACCCATCTTTGGACCCACCCATTCATCCATTCATGCATCCAGGTACTCAACTGTCTATCCATCCACCCATCCTTGGTCCCACACACCCATTCATCCATTCATGTACTCATCCATCTATCCATCCACCCATCCACCCACTCACCCATCCATCCACTCATCCATTCACTTCATTTCAATGACAGAAACAGGCCTAGAGAACTGAAGTGCCTTGCCCAAGATCACACAGGTAGTTAGTAGCAGAGTCAGGACTAGAACTAAACATAGAACTCAACTTCTGAATCTCAAAAAAGTATCTACTATTAGCATGCTACTTTTCATGAGAATGGCAGCATAATATTAGAGTAGATTTGCTGAGGTAATTCTTCCCTGTGTTTTTTGTTACCCTGTGACTATTCCCTTTATTCTAGAATTAGCCTGATATTTTATGCTTACAGCCTGAGTGAAGGAAAGCGATATAAGAACAAACTTCCCCTATGGTATGAAGGGTGCCAGGCAGATATTTTTGCAGGGGATAGGAAACTGTCTGTAAAAACAGTTGGAGCTACCCTAAATTATCCTGTCAGTAGCACTGGAATCGGAGAAGGCAATGGCACCCCACTCCAGTACTCTTGCCTGGAAAGTCCCATGGACGGAGGAGCCTGCTGGGCTGCAGTCCATGGGGTCGCTAAGAGTTGGATGCGACTGAGCGACTTCACTTTCACTTTTCACTTTCATGCATTGGAGAAGGAAATGGCACCCCACTCCAGTGTTCTTGCCTGGAGAATCCCAGGGACGGGGGAGCCTGGTGGGCTGCCGTCTAAGGGGTCGCACAGTCAGACACGACTGAAGCGACTTAGCAGCAGCAGCAGCAGCAGCACTGGAATAAGGGTCCAACAATAAGGGTCCAACCTCATACAATTCTGACAAAGAATCACTGCTCCATCCAGTGGAAGTGATCTCATCACCAACCTACTCTTCTATAAAGAGCCAAGCCCTGGGGCCCTTGGCTGATCTTATAGGTACAAGGTCTAGGGCCCCTTGGGCATCTGGTAGACATCTGGCATCTGGAGGAAAGGGTCAGACAGTGGTCCAAAGGAGAGAAACGGAGATGGGCCTATGTGCCTTTCAGGGGCCAGAGGAAGATTTAGAAAAGTTCAGAGAAGACACTGCAAAGCATGGGGTTCCTTGAGGCACAGGGCCTGGGCAGGGGTCCCATTTGTCCGAGTTAATAACAGTACTGCACCAGACCACAGAGGGAGGGCAAGTCAGTACAAGCTTGGACGCGGGGGCACTAAAAATACTTGATATAGAAGCAAGGGTTCTCCACCCTGGGGCGAAACAAAGATTCTCTGGGCTGGAAGAATGAGGAAGAAAAAAGCTGAAAGGGAAGGAAAGAAAGCTGAGATGCTGTTGAGTTTCACCCAGCCAAGTCAGAAAGGAAGAGTAAGGAGTGACAGAAACCCCTGAGTTCCTGAGACGACGGTGCCCCTGGGCCAAGCCCCACGACCTGCAGCTCCCACCTCCTCTTCCGCCCGATTCCACCATGCCCGGCAGGGTGAGGATGGAAAAAGTGTCTGTGAAGTGTGTCTTCGTGGGTGGGCCTGAGGCAGCTCAGAAGTTCTCCTTGAGTGTGGATCACACAGGTGATATGTTTTCAGTGCTCCTAAGAGTGGTGGAGAGGGCAGAAATGGGGTGGGGTGGGGGAGAGGGAAGAAGGGGGGAGGGGAAGGGGAGGGAGGGGAAAAGGAGGGAGGGAAGGAGGGGGAAGGCAAGGGGGAGGGGAGAAGGGGAGGGGAAGGGGAGGAGAAAGGAAGGGGAGAGGAGAAAGGAAGGGGAGAGGGGAAGGGAGGAGAAAGGGAGGGAGGGAGCGGGAGGGGAAGGAGGGAGGGGAAAGGAAGGGGAGAGCGGGAGGGGAATGGGAAGGAAAGGGAGAGAGACAGAGAGAGAACCCTAAGAGGTTTCGGTATCAGAAGCAAAGGAGTCCCAAAAGAAACCACAGGAGGAAGAAGGGCCTCTCAGCAGAGGCGAGAGATAAGACCCAGGCTAAGCCAGCCCTCCTGCTCCCAGACCCCCCATTTCAGCACCGCATGCCTCCCAGAGAACGGATGCAGCCTTGAGGTGGAGGACCCTGACTGGACCAAGGGTAGGTTTTTACCACTTGGCTGAATGGGGGCTCAGAATAGAAATGAAATTGTTACTGAATGCAAAAAAAGACATTAAAACACTATACACTCTTGCCTATCTCACTTTTTAATTTAGCCTCATACTTAATACAAGAGGCTCTAGTGAAAAGTGACAACTGAAATCCTAGAGAATTCGAATAGACAAGGGTGCTCAGGAACCGTTCTGTCTTCAAGACCCGGGTGAGGGTTGGACAGAAGAAAACAGGTTCTGGGAATCGCCTGGCATTCTGTTTGTCACTTGGGGTTCTCTGTCTTGGTCTCTGGCATGTCCCCGGGGGCCCGTCATGTGGAAGAGATGGCAGAGAAGTGGCTGTACACTCTGTCCCTTCACCCTCACGCCAGCCCCTTACAAAACGATGTGAAAAGCCTGCAGAAATGGCCCCAAGGATGTCTCCGCAGGGTTACAAGCAGCACTGGCAGGGCTGGCAGGCTGTGGGGTCACGGCTTTGTTCTCATTTGACAGCAGTGAAACAGGAAGCTCTGCTCGGGCACACTGGCTTGCCTTGACCCTGCTCACGGGAGCCCTTCTCTGTGTGCAGGAGCAGGTTCACGGCGGGTCTTGGACAGGACAAGCATTACTATTCACCAGCAGCCCTGGGAACTCTCCCTGAGGCCTCCACTCCAGTCATTTCATAACCTGGCAAGAATCGTGTCACCTTCCGGGGTTTTCAGCACTGATGACACTCTTGTTTCCTCATGAAAAAGCCTGGGTCACCTGAGGACGCTTCTTGCATGGATCCAGCTGGCCTGCACCTTCCTGTCACCAATTCCCTGTGTTCCCTCCAGGGGCGCTGAGCATTGTTTTCACTGTGATGAATACACTGTAACTGAACTAGTTACGAGGATTAAAAAACAAGTCTTTGCAATCTGCTAAGTAACGCCTTGAGCCCTTGTCCTCTTTCAAAAAGGAAGACAGCAACTGATACCCCACCAGGTTTTAGCTGGGCTTACTGAAAAGCCGTATTTTTATTTTTATTTATTTTTTTTACTTCTTATTTTGTATTGGGATATAGTCGATTAATAATGTTGTGATAGTTTCAGGCAAACGGTGAAGGGACTTGGCCATACATATACATGTGTCTGTACTCTCTCAAACTCCTCTCTCACCCAGGCTACCACATAACATTGAGCAGAGTTCCATGTACCATACTTTTTAAAAATACAAGTGTAATATGAACCAGCCACACATCTCAATATTTCACCTGCTTGTAGAGAACATGTCTCCAAAAAAGGCTTTGGGGAAGAGCACTGCAGTATAAGGGCAATGAGGTCAGATCACCTGCTCATTGTATATACACAAATTATATGTGGAAAAGCCCAGAAGGCATATCCTGTCAGGAGGTGGATCGAATCACCAATAGTCACTGATTCAGCTGTTACTGATGGTGCTCCTAACTCCCAAACCACCCAAGGTACAGCAAGGTATATACCAATAAAAAGAACATGCAAACTGCTTCACCCTCACATAAACGGGGGACTCAAGGTTTTACCTATAGGGAACAACTGGAGAACAATACAAAGAATTCTTGTAATTAGTGAATACAGTAAGAACAGTGGTTGATACGCAATAAGTCCTAGGCCTTTGGTAAGCATTTGACATACGTTATCTCATCAAAACTTTAGGAAGACAAAGACAAGCGCTGTTATTAGACTGATTCAATTGAAACAGAGACCGAGAGGTCTGCACTGGCCCAAGGTCACGTGGTCAGAAAGGCAGGACTTGAACTCAGGTCTGCTTGACCTCAGAGAGCTCAAGTGCTAAGGTCTGTTCTGTGCATGCGTCAGTGAGTAGCCCAGACAGGACGTGCTGGGGTCATTAGGAGAAGACAAAGAAGACCACAGGGCAATGCCTGCTATGTCAGCAGTGCGCCAAACCTGGCCTGAATTGGGACCCAAGTAAAAAGGCCAGTCTGGCAGCTGGGCTGGTCTTGGTCATGTGGGAGAGCTGTGAGCGCTGGGCAGCTCCACTCCCAGGTCCTTCTGACTGCAATCTGGAAAAGTAAGCAACCTCTGCAGCGTCACACAGATCCCTGAGCCATGAAAGGTGGTAATTAAACAAGCTGCTGTCCAACTCCTGTCTTGGGGAGAGGGTCAGAGGAGGACACAGGATAGCTCAGGACACAGCTCGAATCCTGGAAGCGTATCTCCTTCGTAGGAACTTCTTTGATTGGCTGTGTTCGTGCACCTTGAGTGTCATCAGATTGGCACTGGCCCTGACACGCAAAACCACCTGAGACGGGCACGTTTTACCTGCTCTGTGAACGGATACTAAGGTTCCCAGCTTTCCCGTGTAAGGCCTGAAGCCATCGTGAAGTAACCAGATCTCAGTGATACATAAGATAGAGTGCTGCATCTTGATTGTGTGAAATTGGAATCTGAGAACCTCTCCTCTCTTTGGGAGGTAAGAATGAGGTGAGAATGGGAGACAAAGATGGGAGTGGGAAGTGAAAATAATCTTTTGGAAGGGTGAGAGATGTGAGTCCAGGGGACCCATTTCTTTTTCTTCATCATAAGCTAACGTTTTTATTTAGTGGGAAAAACATCCAAGGAAATGTTTCTGGGAGCTTTCACACACATTTCTAAGTAAAATTCCAAAATTCTCTGGAGTATGATCTAACACATTATTGTCTAATGTATTAATGTCTAATAAAAGCAACTCTCATTTTATTCTTAATATAGTTAAGAGTGTACAGTACGTGTGCTAATAACATGCATGTATTTTCCTATCCAGTCTCTTAATAACTCTATGAGGTAAGCATTATGCTCCTTGCTTAATGAGGTGAAGAACTAAGGGATAAGAAGTCCAGTAATTTGTTGTTGCTGTTCAGTCACTAAGTCATGCCTGACTCTTTGTGACCTTAGGGACTGCAGCACACCAGGCTCCTCTGTCCTCCACTACCTCCTGAAGTTTGCTCAAATTCATGTCTGTTGAATCAGAGATGCTGTCTAACCATCTCTTCCTCTGCTGCCCCCTTCTCCTTTTGCCTTCAATCTTTTCCAGTATCAGGGTCTTTTCCAACGAGTCAGCTCTTTGTATCAAGTGGCCAAAGTACTGGAGCTTCAGCATCAGTTCTTCCAATGAATATTCAGAGTTGATTTCCTTTAGGACTTACTGGTTTGATCTCCTTGCTATCCAAGGGACTCTCAAGAATCTTCTCCAGCACCATGATTTGAAAGCATAAGTTCTTCAGTGCTCACTCTTCTTTATATTCCAACTCTCACATCCGGACACGACTACTGGAAAAACCATGGCTTTGGCTATATGGACCTTTGCTGGCAAAGTGATGTCTCTGCTTTTTAATATGGTTTTTTCAGTAATTTACCCAATTTCAGTAATTTAAAGTCAAATGGCCAGGGGACACTGGAGCCTGGGTTCAAACCCCAATCTGCCTGAACCCAAAGTCTTAGCTCTTGACTGGCTCCAATGGCAGAGTAATTATCAAGTCACTTTCCTCTCTCTACGCATAATGTGATATGTCTACAATGAACCAAGACTCATTTGCACAAGGGACTCCTCTGCATAATGGGAAGTTCAGTTTTACACACAACCTGATGTTTGTTCTTCATAGTTTCCTTTTCAAGCCACAAGATCACGAGCAGCACCACCAACGAAAATCCAATATTTTTAAGCAAGGGTTAGAAAGCAGGTGTTCAGAGTCAATAGCTAATTTTTTAAAGGTACATTTTATACACAGTAAAAGGTATAGATCATAAGTGTGCATCAGTGAGTTTTGGCAAACCTATACACCTGCATAATTACCACCCGGTGAAGATAAGAGTATTTCTATCACACAAGAAATTTCCATTTTCCTACCTTGCGAGCAATCACCATTGTAATTTCTAACACCACAGATTTATTTGCTGTATATGTGTGGGTCAGTTTCTGTACTCTATTCTATTTTCCATTGATCTATTTGTCTACTATAATGCCAATATATTAATTACTGTAGCTTTACAATATATTGTGAAGTCAGATGATTTTAGTCCTCCAACTTTGCTCTTTTTTTAAAGTTTATTTTTATATTCTAGGTCACTTGCATTGACATAAAAATTTGAGGACCAGTTTGTCACTTTTCATTAAAAAAAAAAAAGCCTGAGATTTTGATTGGGAATGCACTGAATCTATGTATAGACAGCTGACATCTTAACAACATTTAATTCTTGATTCAAGAAAGAAAGTCCTTGAATATGATGTACCTCTTAATAATCTGTCTTCTTAAATATCTCTTAGCATATATCTTTTATAATTTTGTTTAATCTATTGCCAAGTATTTTATGTGTTGGTACTACTGTGAATTATTTTTATTTCATTTTAATTTATTTGCTATTAGTATATAAAAATAAAATCAATTTTTATACATTGACTTGTACCTTGCAAATGTGATAATTATTTGCTATTTCTAGCATTATTTTGTAGATCCCTTAGGATTTTCCACGTGTACAATCATTTGTATCTAAGAACCAGTCACTTCTTCTTTTCCAATCTTTATGTCTTTTCTTTTTCTTGCCTTATTACCGTGGCTAGGACCTTCAGTACCTGTTGAATATAGGAGATGAAAGCAGATGCTTTTGTCCTATTTCTTATCTTAAATAGAATGTGTTCAATAGTTCTTCATTAAGTATTAAGTTAGCAGAAGGATTTTTATCTCTGCCCTTTTTCAGATTTAAGAGGCTTTTTGTTTTTGTTTTTTTACTGAGAATTTTTAATCTATAAATGGTTGTTGAATTTTGTCAAATGCTTTTTTTTCCCATCTCATTACCTATTTGTATTTTTATTTAAAACTGAGCTCCAATTATTTCTTTCAGCTATTTGCTGTTTATCTCCTTATTTTCTGATATGTGTGGTCTCCTAGGCAATTTTGCTGACACCAACACAGCATGAAGCCGGATTCATACGTGACTGAAATCTGGTATTTCCTGACAGCTGTACTTTTGTGTGGTAGCTTCTGTTTTCACTCAAATACTGTTCATTGTAGGAATGTTTTTAATTTTGAGCCAAATCATACTAGAATTACATATTTAACTATTAGAAATAGTCATTACAGAGTTGTTTTTTTTTCCACCTACTACATTTCTTGAGACAAATGTAGTCAAAAGCCTCAGAACTTGGCTTGTTCATCAATTCACAATCTGAAAAAGAAATGCAGAAATATTGCACGTCTTCCCTTTGTATCAAAAACCATGCAGTCAAGACAGATTGGAAAGAAAATGAAGCACTGAGATGTGCCGTCCAGCAGCCAAATACCATGTCATCTGTGGATCAACCTGACCAAACTACGTGCATTAGGGAGCAGTTTGGGGAAAAAGACAGGCTATGACCCTGCCAGCCTAGATGTGGCTAGGAAAAATAACTACCTCATCCCCAAGGATTGCTACACACTGCTTATACTATTTCCTTAACAACTGCCACCCAGTCTCTAAAGGAGTTATCCATCATATCATTAGACATGACAATTTAAATGTTTGAAGCCAAGCCTAGGCCAAATTAAGAGTTAGGTTTTTTTTCCCCCCTCTGTGGTTTCATACTTTATATCTCTCTTTTCCTTTTCCTTGTTTTCTTTACTTCTAAACGGTTCTGTCAGCCAAACATACCAAGTGTCTAGAAAGCAACTTTTGTCTCCGACTACAAAAGAACAGATGCTCAACCAAGACTCTCTTCACGGTCAACGTGGGGATGGTCTTATTACAGTGATATTCTCAAATCTCAAACTCTTCTGGAACAAGCATTCCTTTGAAACTACGCTCAGGGTCAAGTCACTCATGAAAACCAACCTTTGTACTTTTGGCCTGAATGTTGCATCTAGTGAGAAAACCCTGCCAAACTGAAGGGAGCTGGAGGAAATAAGTTTACAAGTGTGACATTCTTACATCCTCCTGGAAATTCACAAGATACATTTGTATATCAAAAGCTCTTTGATACATTCTTTAACTTACTATGGCTTTCACTCTTTTTGACCATAGACATACTGCTTTGGTTTGGTTGACTAACACCTTTTAACTCTCATTCCACACTTTGACACTGTCCCTCTACTTTCTGTGTTCATTGGCACCCTATAAACACTCAGCTCTGCATCCTATGAAAGGGAAAAAAGCATCTTTTAGAGCAACACTCCACAGTGGATAATCAAGACCCTTCGATCTGGCCTTGCCTTCACAGCTATTTGGATGGTAATGCCCCCTTTGGAAAAGGATCACAGTTAGCTCTCCAACTTGGCTTAAACATTGAAGGAAGTTGAGGGCGGAAGGAGGGTAAAGGTTTTGCAGCCCAAAGTACAGACAGGGTGAAAGCGCTGGCAGAGAAAGGAGAGAGGAGAAGAGGGTGAAGACATGCGAGAGCTACGGAGAGGGTAAGCTGCCTTGTGGGAGAGTACAGCCCACCTGTGTGGTCCACTCCTGAGGGATGCGGTGGGACTCTACCCATGCGAGGCCAGAATTAATGTGGAGCATTATTAATGTGGTTTTTTAGGAGCAGAATTAATGTGGTTCAACCCCCACTTTGTTATGTTCAAAACATTCCTCTCGTGGGCAATGACATCCTCTTCTTTCGCCTCTCCTGCCATCTCTTCGTTTGGTATCCTAGTTTGGTTTAGTTTTCATTATTAAGCCAACTCATTTTCTTTTAGTGTGAAACTTCTTAATTCATTCTAATATGTTTTAATTTTCCCCCCCATATCTCAGAATATCCTTCTTCTGCATAGAGACTCTTGAGTTTGAGGTCTAGGCCACTGCTGTCCCACAGGATGTACTGGGCAATGGAGATGCTCTACATCTGAGCTGTCCTGTGGTCCCCACTGGCCGGCCACACGAGGCGACTGAGTGCCTGAAATGTGGCTCGTGCGACTGAGGGGCTGAAATGTTAATTTTAAAGAATTTAAAGTCAGATAAGTGGGGACTTCCCAGGTGGTCCACTGGTTAAGACTCTGCCTTCCAGTGCAGGGGATGCGGGCTCGATCCCCGGTAGAGGAACTAAGATCCTACGTGCCTTGCGGCAACTAAGCCCATGCACTACAACTCCTGAGCCCGCACACTCTGGAGTCTGTGCCACAACTAGAGAGAAGCCCCCGAGCTGCCAGGAAGGATCCTGAGGGCTGCGGCTAAGACCTGATGCAGCCAAACAAACACATAGATAATTTTAAAAATAATAAAGTCAAATAAACACACATGACCAGTGGCTACTGCATTGGAGAGCAGATTCAGATGCCTAGACCCTGAGAAGAAAAGAAATGTGCTTTTATCACATCGCACTGGGATGGCTACACCACACCTGGCACCCTGGGGAATCTGTTAAATCCATTACTGTGTGCTTTAGTTTTAGGCTAGCGCATGCGTACCACAGGACATCTGGAGATACAGTTTTCGGCAGTATCCATGGTTTTGTACATACAGGGACTCGTTCTCCCGATTATTTGACTTCACATATCCAGGAGGCTGTGTGTGTAAATACGTGTAAAAGGGCTCTGAAGGCAGACAGACTTGGGTCAGAACCCTCATCCCAACAATCTCTAATGACCCCTTACCCACGTTCCATCTACGAAGTTGCAGCAGCAACTATCAAATTCCTATCATATAGCCCTCGGCACCAGGTACAGGTATCTAGAGAGGACAGGTAACCCAAAGTGGGCCATTCTCTCCCTGGGAATTTGGGAGATTAGAGGGAGAGAGAGAGATTGGATGCTTCATTGGTTGGATCCACACACCAACATTGAGTACTGCTGGTCTCCTCATTTTCAATACCCAGATTACAAAATTCAAAGGAGCCAGTGTACAAGAGAGACAAGAATGACACAGGCAGGCAGAAGCGGGGTACAGACACTAGATGAACAGGGATGGGGAGGGCTCCTAGACCTCCCTCTGATGGGCATCAGTGCTTGCCCACCAATGCCTCTCCTCCGCTGACAACAAGAAGTTGCCCTCCCCAGCACTTTCGCAGGGCCATCAGACTTGCAGTAACATGTGGCCTGAGGCAGCGAAATTCCTCTCTGAGTTGCCCCAGGCTCTCACTGCCCTGCTGGGGTGCATTTAGGAGCCTCACGATGAGACAGATCCAATAGTCCAGAGATCCAAGCAGCTGGGTCTCTGAGTCACCACGTGGAGGACAAGCGCCCTGGAGAACCACCCGGGCCTGCATGCTGGTGTCTCGAACCACCGTGATTGTGAGGTGGTTATGAAAGCATAACTTGGCTTCTTCTGGCTAACATTCTCTCTGAGCCTCCGTTTGCTCATCTGTGAAATGGAGCTAAGACTGTTCTGTTAGAAGAAGCCTTTCTTTGTTCTTCAGCAGCGAGAGCTCCAGGTCTGGTTGATTCTTGTTGTTGTTGTTTAGTGGCTAAGTTTTGAGTGACTCTTTGCCATGGACTATAGCCCGCCAGGCTCCTCTGTCCACATGATTCTCCAGGCAGGAATACTGGAGTGGAGTGCCATTTACTTCTCCAGGGGACCTTCCCGACCTAGGGATCGAACCCACATCTCCTGCATCTCCTGCATTGGCAGGCAGGTTCTTTACCACTGAGCCACCAGGGAAGCCCCGGATTGATTTTAGTACAGTCTAAAAACCTCCCGAGTACCACAGTCAGTATGATAGAATCAGTGCCAATGCAATGGCATCTGAAATGCATTTGCCTCAGCCTAAGGAGCTCGAGCCGGTCTCAATAGGGACCAGTCACAGAGAATACACTGTCCTTTATCAGGGCGGCAGGAGGGGACAAGTGTAGGGCAGGCCTGGGATGGCTTGTCCTCCCGGGGGCCACTGAAAACTCCTGCATCCTCACAGCAAATCAGGGCAGGTACCCCGGGTTCTGGGAGAGGCTCCCTTCCTTCTTCTTGCTGCTGGCAGATGGGCAGTGACTCACAGAGCCAGCCCCTGAGACAGAGGAATTGGCTCCACCAGTTGGTGCCTAAGAGAAAAAGAAGGAAAATACAAGGCTTCCAGAAATCAGCTAGCAGCACCAAGGCTGGCATTGGACATCCCTCATCACCACACGCCCATCGGGCTCACTGTGCCTCAGCTTCTGTGTAACTTCCCACCGGTGCAAGTCTCACGGGTCCCTGTCAACGTTGAGCGTGTGTGTGTGTGTGTGTGTTGTGTGTCTGTATGCGTGTGTGCATCTGTGTGTGTTGTGTGTGTGTATGTGTTTGTATTGTGTGTCTGTATATGTCTGTGTGCATGTGTGTGGGGGGTGGCGGGGGGGATATCCACGTTTGTGATGCAGCAAAGGGAACCCCTGTGCTTTCTCCTCCAGAGTTCCACGAGGTCCTTGCTGCCCTTGGTGTTCACTGTTGGAAAGAAGAGCTAAGGTCCTGACAACAGCCTTGCTCTCCAAGCCCAGTCAGCTGGACCGGTCAGAGGGGCACATTGATGAGGTGTGAGCTTGAAAATGGGAAAGAGATCAGTTTGGGTTCATAACCTGTGGAATCCATCTAGTTCCTCTGTGTCGTCTGTTGGGAATCCCACACAGAACCGTGCCCGGCAGCTGGGAGGCTTGCCTTTCTTTCTGAAGTGGCTGTAGACTGGGGGGTTTAGCCGGGAGCTTTGGGACCTGGGTAGAATGCTCTTTGCACAGGTCCTGAGTGGCCTTTGGCCTTGCCTGAGGGGCAGGCCCAGGGGCTCAGAAGTGGACAGCTGCTCAGAAGAGGAGCATGGCTGGTGGGAGGGCAGGCGCTCTGACCCGGGCTGGGGTCTCCAGGCTCTGCCCAAACCCAGATGCGTTCACTTCTTGTCGGCGCCCCTCACGTGTGCTGGTGATTGCCCTGGAAAGGCAGGAAATGGATGAAGAGAGTAAAAGTCTTGGGCTTCCCTGGTGGCTCAGTGGTAAGGAATTTGCCTGCCAACGCAGGAGATGCAAGAGATGAGGATTCAATCCCTGGGTTGGGAAGATCCCCTGGAGAAGGGAATAGCAACCCCAACTCCAGTATTCTTGCCTGGAGAATCCCATGGACAGAGGAACCTGGTGGGAATAGTCCATGCGGTCACAAGAGGCAGACACGACTTAGTGATTAAAACAACAGCAGTCCTCACCTCAGTCATTCCGAGGCACTGCCAGGATCTAACTTATCTAATGGCCATTTCCACTCTTACCTTCTCACTGCTGATTCTTTCCCTGGGTGGAGAAGGGGTTATTAGATTTTCCCTGAAATTGTTTTTCTTCAATTCATGATCTCCAAAGCGCAGAGTCCTGGATCAGAAATGTGTGTGTTACACATAACGCCTTCTTGAAAGAAAGCCTGGCCCTTGAAGGCCGTGTCTCAAAGACTGAGCTAAAACCAAACTGAGAAGAGAATTTGTGTATCTTTTTGTGGTTTAGAAGGTCAGGGACTTCATTTCCTTCCTCTGGAGCTTGAAAAGGGCTCCCTGCTACGCTCTCAAGGAGCCTTTCATTTGTGTGGCTGCGAACGCTGGTTTATGTTGATGGCAACGTATAAAATTAAGTGAGTGGCTGGTTATTTCATTTCTAGTACATTAGAGTTCTTCTTATACAAAGCAGTTATTCACAGAGTTTATTCTGTTATTTGTTTTCTTTTAAATCCCGGGGTAGTGGGGGATGTTAACAAGGTTAACTCCCAGTTATTCAGGTTATCTAGTTTGTTTGCCGGTGGCTGAGTGGGGCCTGGGGTACAGTCTCTGGAAGCAAGAGGATGCAGGGGTGCTGTTACAGGGAGAGGGCTCATCTGGATTTAGGACTCAGGAAAGGAAGGGGAAGGATGAAAGGACAAGAGACTGGGTACCAGGGCTTGTTGACAGATTTGGTATGGAACCACAGAGCAAAACACAAAGAATAACTCCAGGATTGCAAATTCTAGAGTTGTTGTTGTTCAATCACTATGTCGTGTTTGACTCTGCAACTCCAAGGACTGCAACACGCTAGCTCCTGGAGTTTGCTCAAATTCATGTCCATTGAGTCGGTGATGCTATCTAACCATCTCATCCTCTGTTGCCCCCTTCTCCTCCTACCCTCTCAATCTTTCCCAGCATCAGGTCTCTTCCAATGAGTTGGCTCTTCGCACCAGGTGGCCAAACTATTGGAGCTTCAGATTCAGCAACAGTCCTTCCAATGAATACTCAGAGTTGATTTCCTTTAGGACTGACTGGTTTGATCTCCATGCAGCCCAAGGGACTCGTAAGAGTCCTTTCCAGCATCATAATTTGAAAGCAAAGTCTAAAGTACTTTCATACAATTAAAATGCAATGCATTCTATATATAGGAGCCACATTAAGAAAGTAAAAAATAAACAGATATATAATATTACTATTTTGATAATTTTAAAATTTAACCCGCTATGTCCCAATATCGTTAATATTTTACCTTCTGGGTTTTTCTCAGACTAAGTCTTTTCAAATTCAGCATGTGTTAACAGACCACATCACAGATCAGCCACACTGCAAGTGTTCTGTGGCCACACATGGCGGGGACCCCCAGAAAAGTCCAAGGGGATTGGAAGGATCTAAGAAGAAATGAGTAGGAAAGGATCCTTTGTTTGGAGAGGAGCCTGATAAGCTGTTGCCACGCTGTGTTTTGTGGGATGCCCGAGATGGTTGGAAGGAATTAAAGATACAGGACTGGTGGCTGGGAAGGGGAGGCAGAGAAGATGGATTGGTCAAGGCAGATTTGAGGAAATAAAAATCCCCTTACTATATTCGACAACACTTGTTTCATGGATGCCCAGACACTGCTCTGTATTAAGATTTAGCCCATTGACACGTGTGCCCATAACGGTAAAGGGCTAGGACCATCTGTAGTGGGCCTGAAAGAGTGAAAGTATCAGTCAAGTCCAGCTCTTTGTGCCCCCGTGGACCGTAACCTGTTCCCCGTCCACAGGATTCTTCAGGCCAGAATACTGGAGTGCATTTCCACTCCCTTCTCCCAGGGATCTTCCCAACCCAGGGATTGAACCCAGATCTCCCGCACTGCAGGCAGATTCTTTACTGTCTGAGGCACCAGTGAAGTAGTGAGCTTAGGCTTCCCCTAAACCTCTCAAGCTTGAAGTATTTGGGGATATTAATGCCTATCCACCAACCTCCAAATCACTCCCAATATACATCAAGGATTCAGGTACAAGTGCTTTTTGTTAAATTCACGTATGTTAAAATATCCAAGTACGGAAGTGTATAAAATAGAAAATAACTGTATTTTCAGCTTTCTTTTTGTTTCTTATAAAATAAGGATGCTATACTGTACTATATCATTTTCTTTAAGGTTCTTTGTTTTGTTTTTTCACTGGCTGTAATGGCATACAGGCTGTTAGTTCCCTGGCCAGGGATCAAACCCATGTCCCCTGCATTGGAAGCATGGAGTCTTAACCACTGGGCCCTCAGGAAAGTTCCTCACTTCCCCTTAAATGAGTATTGTGAACCTCCACCTCATCCTTTGAACCGGATGTGCACTACTCTATTGTATGGATGCGTTTCACCATTCATTTATCTGGTCTTTACTTGATGGAAATTTATGTTGTTTCAAATATTTTTGCTATTATAAAATACTACAATGGCTGTCCTTTCATATATATCTCTGTACAATGGTTGGTTTTATTCCTTAGGAATACATTTTGAAAGTGATTATCATTATCAGTATGAATATTTTAAAGTTCTCAATGAATACTGCTAAGTTGCTTCATAAAGCTTCCCTTTAATACTTCTTGAGGATTCTGTTCCCACGACTCCGTGCTAATACTGGTTATTTTCATTCTTTTCAATCTTGTCCATCTGATTGGTGAAAAATATATTACAGTTTACATTTTAACTTCTTTGATCACTAGTGAAGTAAAGCAGTCTTTAAATATGTATGAAACATTCATATTTCTTCTGTAGGTTGAAAGTGAAAGTCACTCAGTCGTGTCCGACTCTTTGTGACCCCATGGACTTCTCCAGGCCAGAATACTGGAGTGGGTAGCCTTTCCCTTCTCCAGGGGATCTTCCTAACCCAGGGATCGAACCCAGGTCTCCCGCATTGCAGGCGGATTCTTTACCAGCTGAGCCACAAGGGAAGCCCAATTCTGTAGATTGCCTGTTCCTATTTTTTGCCCATTTCTAGATTGAGATTTTGTTTTTCTCTTACTAACAAAATGACACTGACATTTTATATGTAATATACCCTGCAGGTGTCTCCCCCAATTGTTTGTTTTTTATTTTGTTTGTGGTGCCTTTGCCTAATATTTCCATTACAGGTAAAATCAGGCTAAAATCATCATGTGGAGAAGCTGGAGTTGGGAACCAGCAGAAGGGCAACAGTGGGAAGAAATAATCTAGTGCTTTCCCTCAGTGATAAAACTGGCCTAAAGGCAATACACAGAAGCGGTAGAAATCTCTCAACCATCTGGACATCTGGGGTAAGCCTCATTTTATTAAAAACAAAGTAGAAGTTTGTATTTTATTTAATAAACAATTGAGTCTCTAAACTGTAATAAGAATGAAAAATAAAGAAGGATGCTTTCCCTTCCAGACTTAATTCTGATTTTTCTTCAGAGAAAGGTCAGTTGGGATATAGGGAAAAAAAAGCTCTTGGAAAAGTAATTTTGCTGCTTTAGAAGTAAGGGTAATAACCATTTGGAAATTCTTTGCAGTTTAAACAAGTTTCTCCACGTTATCCCTTTTCTCACAGATGGGGCTTCTGGGCCAGGTTAAGCATAGCATTTACTCCAGAAACATTTTTTAAGCCCCTACCCTATGCTAAGTGCCTCTAAAAAGGGAAGAATTTCTTGCCAACTGGCAGTAGGACAAAAGCATGAAGAAATCAGGCTTTACTCTAAATGTGCCTGAACCCAATAAATACAGAAAAATCAATTAGTACAGCCCAGTCTTGAAGGCCTTATGGTCTCACAGGGAATAAGGTTATTGAACACACATGGGCAGCGCGCTGCCTCCGGAATGCTGGAGGTGTAGCGTGCTGGGAGGGGATGGGATTCCACCTAGAAGGATCCAAGGAGTTTTCAGAAGAGGCAATCCTCAAGCAGTGTTTAGAGACAGAGTATGTAGTTAAGTGATCTGGAAACTAAGAAAGCAGATTCCAGATATTCAGCGGAAAGACAGACGTGACTGCAAACACCAGGGATTTTTGAAGCACTTGTCATCCTCAGGATGATCTGCTAAAGGAGTACTCCGAGATACAAAAGTGTAAGTAGTGATCACTGTGGATACACAGACCATCAGACGGTGAGAACTGTGGGACCTGGCATGTCGGTACCCAGGGCTCCAACATGGGCCAGCTTCTGATGTGACTCTTTTAAAAGATAAGATGCCTTTTCAATCTATAGTAATAATACTCAGTTCAGTTCAGTTCAGTTGCTCAGTCGTGTCCGACTCCCTGTGACCCCATGAACCGTGGCACGCCAGGCCTCCCTGTCCATCACCAACTCCTGGAGCTTGCTCAAACTCATGTCCATTGAGTTGGTGATGCCATCCAACCATCTCACCCTCTGTTGTCCCCTTCTCCTCCTGCCTTCAATCTTTCCCAGCATCAGGGTCTTTTCCAGTGAGTCAGTGCTTCTAATCAAGTGGCCAAAGTACTGGAGTTTCAGCTTCAGCATCAGTCCTTCCAGTGAGTATTCAGGACTGATTTCCTTTAGGACTGACTGGTTGGATCTCCTTGCAGTCCAAGGGACTCTCAAGAGTCTTCTCCAACACCACAGTTCAAAGGCATCAATTCTTTGGCACTCAGCTTTCTTTATAGTCCAACTCTCACATCCATACATGACTACTGGAAAAACCACAGCTTTGACTAGATGGACCTTTATCAGCAAAGTTAACTCTGCTTTTTGTGTTTGTTTGTTTTATTTTATTTATTTATTGGACATGCAGCATGTGAGATCTTAGTTCTCCAACCAGGGTTCGAACCCATGCCCCTTCCATTGGGAGCTCAGAGTCTTAACCACTGGGCTACCAGGGAAGTCCCATCTCTGCTTTTTAATACGCTGTCTAGTTTGGTCATAGCTTTTCTTCCAAGGAGTAAGTGTCTTTTATTTCATGGCTGCAGTCACCATCTGCAGTGATTTCTGGAGCCCCCCAAAATAAAGCCTGTCACTGTTTCCATTGTTTCCCCATCTATTTGCCATGAAGGGATGGAACCGGATGCCATGATCTTTGTTTTTTGAATGCTGAGTTTAAAGCCAGCTTTTTCACTCTCCTCTTTCACTTTCATCAAGAGGCTCTTTAGTTCCTCTTCACTTTCTGCCATAAGGGTGGTGTCATCTGCATATCTGAGGTTATTGATACTTCTCCCGGCAATCTTGATTCCAGCTTGTGCTTCATCCAGTCCAGCGTTTCTCATGATGTACTCTGCATATAAGTTAAATAAGCAGCGTGACAATAAATAGCCTTGAGATACTCCTTCCCCAATTTGGAACCAGTCTGTTGTTCCATGTCCGGTTCTAACTGTTGCGTCTTGATCTGCATACAGATTTCTCAGGAGGCAGGTAAGGTGGTCTGGTATCTCACTTATATGGCCCTTCGTACTTTCCAGGCTCTGTTCCAAGCATCTTACATATAACAGCTCAGTTAACATTCATAAAAGTCTTCTACTTCCCTTTGGCAGGTAAGGAAATTGAGGGACAGAGAGTTTTAGCCACTTACTGAAGGCTCTTTGTTTCAGAGGTGATAGTGTCAGAATTTGAATCTGAACTGGGATGTGAGTCCAGCCATCCAGATCAGTGTCTTCCAAGCAGATATAGTTATTGAGTATTTACTAAGTCTCAGTAAATAAGTTGCACGTGAACTCAATGGACATGAATTTGAGCAAACTCCAGGAGATAGTCGAGGACAGAGGAACTTGGCGTGCTGCAATCCATGAAGTCACAAAGGGTGAGACACGACTTAGCGACCAAACAACAAGTTGCAGGTCGAGGTATTTATTCTGTACATGTGATTCTCAACTGCCATAGATCTGTGAGGTTGTGAGGTTGATACTACAATTTCTCCCCTTCGATAGCATTACAGAGATTATCTGCTTGCCCAGGGTCACAAAGTAGAAAGTAGCAGACCCAGGATTTGAGCCCAGAGAGAGTGACCTTGGAGAGCGGCAGAGCTCCTGGGCATGGTCACAGAAGCACACGACGCAGGAGGAGGGAGGGGACGGTCCCACGGCATTTGGCATGTCTACTCTCATAGCTTTCTCCGGAGCCTCCAAGACAAACGAGTATTCAGAGGATGCTCTGCAAATACTGAGGAAGACTGCAGGAAATGGGGGTGACAGGCTTAGCTAAAAGGAAACTGGGAAAGGGGCATGCAAATGTCCCAGTCATGGGCAAAGGAAGAACTGTCAAACAGAGAGATGGGACTGATTCTCTATGGCTTCAGAGGGGAGAATCAACAGGGATTTTCCAGTAGTACACTCACAAATGGAATGGCATTGTGAACCCCTCCGTAGCAAGGTTTTTCTGAGAAAAGGCAGGAAAAAAATAACTGTCAGAAAGTTTGGAGAGGGGCATTCCATGCTGGATGCAGAGCTGGCTTAAGTTGCCTCTAAGGTCACTCTCTTCTATGAGCTAATTGAATCTTAATCACCTTCCAACAAGCTCCGTTCCTTTTATGGAAATTAACATATGACAGAATCAAGACTTGCGAAGTTCATTAGAAGCTGTTTATCCAGCATTCTTTTGCCTGTTTTACCAAATCTTTGGCGCACGAGGTTCATAATCAGGTTTCTAAGGAAATACAAGTGGCATCAGTAGCTTATAAAATAGATTGGATTATGTTCCTTGTAATTTACAGTTCAGAGTATTTTGTTGCATACTAATGCTCTTGAAAAGTCATGCTCCACGAATGAGAGCTAATAGGTCACCTTTAACCAGAAGATATGATTAACCAGGATAACCCACCTGCATGCCATGACAAATAGCAAACGTTCTGGAACAGTCTCCAAACGGGAAACTGAGCAGCAAAGTATATGAAGCCGTTTCCTACTGGGAACCCAGAGGCAGCAACCCTCTGCTCATTTCCTCCACTGGCCAAGCCCAGGTCCCGGAGGTTATGATTTAGTGTCGGCCACAGGGTTTATTCAGCTGTTTCGGGGACAGAAGAGCTACTGCTCCTAGGCTTGATGGCCAGGGGCATCCAAAAAGGCGGCCAATGTTCACGACGTGTGTGTTCTCCAAGCACAAAAGGTCTGTTCTTACGCAGGACTGTCTGATGGTCTGGACGTGAACCCTAAGGGAGAGGCGATTACTCTCCCCACCAAGCTGCAAGATGCTCCAAGGAGAACTCTCCCAGAAGGCCGCAGTTCACTCAGTTTATTTAGGGAGCTTCTAACACCAGTGATAAGGAGAAGGCAATGGCACCCCACTCCAGTACTCTTGCCTGGAAAATCCCATGGACAGAGGAGCCTGGTAGGCGGCAGTCCATGGGCTCGCACAGAGTCGGACACGACTGAGCAACTTCACTTTCACTTTTCACTTTCATGCATTGGAGAAGGAAATGGCAACCCACTCCAGTGTTTTTGCCTGGAGAATCCCAGGGATAGGGAAGCCTGGTGGGCTGCTGTCTATGGGGTCGCACAGAGTAGGACATGACTGAAGTGACTTAGCAGTAACATCAGTGATAAAGAATCCTCCTGCCAATGCAGGAGATGCAAGAGACGTAGGTTCGATCCCTGGGTCAGGGAGATCCCCTGGAGAAGGAATTCCAGTATTCTTGCCTGGAGAATCCCATGGACAGAGGAGCCTGGCAGGCTGTGGTTCATGGGGTCACAAGAGTTGGATACGACTGAGCGACTAAACAGTGATGGCACCTCGAGGCGATGTGCCCACAGTAGGCACTGCATGGTCACACCTGCCCTCATCACCCTGTCTCCTGCCTGGCTGCTCTCATCACTGATGTTAACTTTGGGGAGTCACCTTAGGGCTGACCGGTCCCCCTGCTCCCAGGGCCACCTGGCTCACCCCCTTTCCTGTGTCCCAGAGCAAAATGAGCCCCTGCCCCACAGACAGGAGGCCTGCTGCCAGGCCCTCCGCCACCCCCGGCCTTTTCTCCACTCCTGTCTTGTCACCGACTTGTCCCTGGACCTGTTCTCTCTATCTGGGGGCCTCCTGTCCCCTCTCCACCTCCAGCGTCCACTTTGCCAAGTGCACGCCCAGAGGGCTCTGCCCATAACAGCTGTGCTCCAGGGAAAGCACCATGGACCAGACACCGAGAGCCTGTGTGCTGGTCTCTGTGTGGTCCCGAAGCCACGGGGCTTGTTTCCTCAGCTGCAATCCAGGAATAATAACTACCCCCTCCCCTGCTGGGTATAAAAGACCTTAGTGAACTGAGAAACGCCCCACGATGTAACAGAGGAGACGGACATACCATCTTAAAAAGCAAGGAAATCCTGATGCACACCACAGCGGGCACAAACCCTGACACTATGCTAAGGAAACACGACAGTCACACAAGTAGTAGCTCCCTGGGGCCACCGACTCAGGCAATGAATAAGGAAGTACAAGCCTGGAGGAGGAGACGAGTGTTCCAGAGGAATATCCCAGTGCTCCAGAAATCTCTCCTGGAAGCCTCTGGGAGGTTTCAGAGATGCCAAGTAACACAGGATGGAAAAGTAATGCACGTTGCATAAGTCAAAAATAGACTAAAACCCTCCATTCTTCACTATTCTTCAATCACAGATTTAAACGTTCATTAAGACAAATTAGTATTTTGTTAAATGCAAAAAAAAAAAAAAATCCTAAGGCATTTCACTTCCAGGGATAAACCCCAAAGAACTGAAAACAGGAACTCTAACAGATTTTTACACTCATGTTCATAACAGCATTGCTCACAACAACACAAATATGGGAGCAAACCCAGCGTCCACTGACAGATGAATGAAAAGCCAAAATGTTGTCTGTCCACGCAAAGGGATATTATTCAGCTTAAAAAAAAGAGGACATTTTGACATAGACTACATCAGGGATGAACTCTGAGGACACTGTGCGTGCGTGTTAGTCACTCAGTCGTGTCTGACTCTTTTAGACCCTATGGACTATAGCCCACTCGGTTCCTCTATCCGTGGGATTCTCCAGGCAAGAATACTGGAGTGGGTTGCCAAGCCCTCCTCCAGGGGATTCCCCCTCCCTGCATTGCAGGTGGATTCTTTACCCACTGAGCCACCTGGGAAGCTCTTAAGAACATTATACTATGTGAAATAAGCCACAACTTACAGTGCATACAAACGAGTTCCGTTCTGAGAGCTCATCAATTTGTTTGTAAGTTAAACAAAGTTAGCCTAGCACAGTCGGCTATACACCGCTGCTTTTTCCCTTGCTTCTGGATATCCTGGGCTTGAAATAAAGACACTGCACTACTGTACTCTATACAGCACTGGGCAGTAAGTGCCGCAAAGCACAGCCACTCGTAGAGCATGCCCGAATTTGACAGTGTATGCCAGACACATGAATGATTAATAACTTACCTGACTGGACTTGCAAACCCACGGTCACATCTTTGAAACTTCTCAACTTGAACGTTCGTAAGTAGGAAACCCCTTACTGTACAAATACTGTACTCTAGGAGGAATCTAGAATATAGGCATACCTTGTTTTATTGCTCTTTATTGCATTTCTCTCTCTTTTTTTTTTTTGCAAACTGAAGGTTTGTGGCCACCCTGCACCCAGCAAGTCTACTGGTTCCATTTTTCCAACAGCGTTTGCTTAGTTCCTGTCTCTGCGTCACATTCTGGTAATTCTCCTACTATTTCAAACTTTTTCATTATTATTATATTTGTTCTATGATCTGTCATCAGTGATCTGTGATATTAACATTATCACTCACTGAAGGCTCAGATGGTAGTTAACACTTTTTTTTAGCAATGAAGTATTTTTCTTTGTTATCTCAAACTTTAAACTTTTAATTTTGTATTGGTGTATAGCCAATTAACAATGTTGTGATGGTTTCAGGTGAACAGTGAAGGGACTAGCAATAAAGTATTTTTAAAGTAAATTGTATACATAGTTTTTTTTTAGATATAATGCTATTGCACACTTAATAGACTACAGTACAACATAAACATAGCTTTTATATGCATTGGGAAAGCAAAACATTCATGTGACTTGCTTTATCACAGAGGTCTGTAACCAAACCCACAATATCTCTGCAGTCTGCCTGCAGTCAAATTCATAGAGACAGAAGGTAGAATGGTACTTTCCAGGGGCTGCGGGGGAGGAAGCTATTGTTTAATGGGTAGAGTTTCTGCTTTGCAGGTTAAAGGGGTTCTGGAGATTGATTATACAACACTGCTGCTGCTGCTGCTAAGTCGCTTCAGTCGTATCCAACTCTGTGCAACCCCATAGACAGCAGCCCACCAGGCTCCCCGACCCGGGGATTCTCCAGGCAAGAACACTGGAATGGGTTGCCATTTCCTTCTCCAATGCATGAAAGTGAAAGTTGAAAGTGAAGTTGCTCAGTTGTGTCCGACTGTTAGAGACCCCATAGACTGCAGCCTACCAGGCTCCCCTGTCCATGGGATTTTCCAGGCGAGAGTACTGGAGTGGGTTGCCATTGCCTTCTCCATTATACAACAATGTGAACATATTAATACTTCACACTGTGCTGTTCTGAGTTGCTTAGTCATGTCTGTCTCTTTGCAACCCTATGGACAGTACCTCATCCGCAAGGCTCTGTCCAAGGGGATTCTCTAGGCAAGAATACTGGAGTTGGTTGCCATGCCTTCCTCCAGGGGATCTTCCCAGCCCAGGGATCGAACCCAGGTCTCCTGCATTGTATGCAGATTCTTTACTGACTGAGCCACCAGGGAAGCCCAAGAATACTGGAGTGCATAGCCTATCCCTTCTCCAGGGTATCTTCACGACCCAGGAATCGAACTGGGGTCTTCTGCACTGCAGGCAGATTCTTTATCAGCTGAGCTACCAGGAAATTTAATACTTAACACTCAGTTCAGTTCAGTCACTCAGTCGTGTCCGAGGCTTTGCAACCCCATAAACCGCAGCACGCCAGGCCTCCCTGTCCATCACTAACTCCTGGAGTCCACCCAAACCCATGTCCATTGAGTCGGTGATGCCATCCAACCATCTCATCCGCTGTCATCCCCTTCTCCTCCTGCCTTCAATCTTATCCAGCATCAGGGTCTTTTCAAATGAGTCAGCTCTTCCCATCAGGTGGCCAAAGTACTGGAGTTTCAGCTTCAACATCAGTCCTACCAATGAACACCCAGGACTGATCTCCTTTAGGATGGACTGGTTGGATCTCCTTGCAGTCCAAGGGACTCTCAAGAGTCTTCTCCAACACCACAGTTCAAAAGCATCAATTCTTCAGCACTCAGCTTTCTTTATAATCCACCTCTCACATCCATACATGACTACTGGAAAAACCATAGCCTTGACTAGACAGACCTTTGTTGACAAAATAATGCCTCTGCTTTTTAATATGCTGTCTAGGTTGGTGGTAACTTTCCTTCCAAGGAGTAAGCTTCTTTTAATTGCATGGCTGCAGTCACCATCTGCAGTGATTTTGGATACTTAACACTACTGAATCTTAAACATGATAAAGGTGGCAAATTTTATATTTATATAATTTTATATTATGTTCATTTTGCCACAACTTTTTTTCCCTCTGTGTTGGCTCTTAGCTGTGGCACTTCCACTTAGCTGTGGAATCTTCGTTATGTCATACAGATATTCCGCTGCTATGCTCAGACTCTAGCTGTGGTGCCTGGTCTCAGTAGTTGCAGCTCAGGGCTCTCTCATTGTGGCACTTGGACTCTGGAGCACATGGGCTCAGTAGCTATGGTGTTCAGGCTTAGTTGCTCCGTGGCATCTGGGATCCCAGCTCCCTGACCAGGGATTGAACCCACGTCCCCTGCATTGCAAGGCAGATTCTTATCGACTGGATAGCCAGGGAAGTCCCTACCACATCTTTAATAGGAGACATGAGCCCTGAGCATCAGGTGTTCCCAGGGGTCACTTGGTTTTAGAGGAGTTTCTGAGATTCACATATAGTAAACAGTCAACCGATGTTTATGGAGTTGAAAGGCTACCTTGGGTGCTTCCATAATACCTCAGTTGGTAAAGAATCCACCTACAATGCAGGAGATCCCGGTTCAATTCCTGGGTTGGGAAGATCTTCTGGAGAAGGGATAGGCTACCCACTCCAGTATTCTTGGGCTTTCCTTGTGGCTCAGCTGTGCCTGCAATGTGGGAGACCTGGGTTCAATCCCTGGGTTGGGAAGATCCCATGGGGAAGGGAAAGGCTACCCACTCCAGTATTCTGGCCTAGAGAATTCCATGGACTGTATAGTCCATGGGGTTGCAAAGAGTCAGACATGACTGAGACTTTCACACTTCACACACAAGACTATCTTGAACTCCCCTTTCTCATCAAGGGGCTCAATAAAGGAAAAGGTTTCTAACCAGAGAGGAAAGCTTTGATTGGATGAGGAGGCTGTCAATCACATCATCTTTCATACACATGGAAGAATGACTGATGAAGGTTGCTCGTCTCTATAGCTTTCTAATTCCACTCCTGTTGCCCCAGACGGTGGATTCTCAGCCTCCAGTGCATCAGCCTTCCGAGTGTCCCTTCCTCAGGGCAGCTGCCTGGTTTTCCTTCTCTTCCCACTCTCTGCATTCTGCCTGGGTCATTAGACTTTCTTTTATGGCATCTACTGTGTCTATGCTAATGAATCTCCAGCCCAGATTCCTCTTCTGAAACATAGATTTTTACAACCAAGTGCCTATGGAGAATTTCCATTTTAAGGACTCTCAGTAT
The DNA here is from genome assembly GCF_027580195.1 of Bos mutus. Classification (NCBI taxonomy): domain Eukaryota; kingdom Metazoa; phylum Chordata; class Mammalia; order Artiodactyla; family Bovidae; genus Bos; species Bos mutus. The sequence goes on along the minus strand of NC_091639.1, from coordinate 9,853,918 downwards.
CTCTTTCTACCCCAAACCAATCTACTCCAACTCTCCTGGCATTTCAGTGAACATCACCACCATCCTCCCAGTTAAAAGCCAGGACCTAGAGGTCAATCACAGCTTCCCACCCTCATTCCTACATCTAAGTCCTGTTGCTTTTATCTCAAAATTAACCTTGGACTCCACTGACTCCCTCCTGACTCTTCCCCACTCTCATTTTTGCCTGGGCAGATGTTAACAGCTTCACGTTGCACTGTTCCAGCCACAATCCCTTGTGCCAGGGCCAGAGCCCAGCAGATGGCACCCTGCCACAGGCCCTTGAAGAATCCCTATTTACAAAGGGTCTTGGAAGGGTTGATGGAAACCCACAAGGGATGGTGATGTCCCCTGGGGCTAGCAACAAGGGGAGCCTTAGGCACCTGGACCTGAAGGGAGCTGTCACTATGTATAAGCCAGAGAGACAGAACACAAAGAGGGGAAAGGGCAGCCAGGCAGGACTGGGGCTGCAGGAGGGGAGCAGAGACTGCAGGAGGGAGCAGAGCCTCAGCCCATATGAGGCCACAGCAGGGAGGGAGCTGGGGAACAAACGCCCCAGTTTCCAACTCCGTCCCCCTTCCCATCCCCTGCTCCTGCCCTCTGTGGTCTGGACTCATCTGCAAATCAGCGGGCAGAGAAGCCCTCTGTTGCAGTCCCAAAACTGTCAGCCTACTGGAACACAGAGAAGGATGGAGAGAGGCAGCAGGCAGGTTTGGAGCAACAAATGGAGAATATCCCACACACCCTCTCTGTTTCAGCTCCACACTGCAGTGAAAGCACCTTTCCTATAGTACAGATCTGATTATGCCATCCCTTCACTTAAAGGTCTTCAATGGCTCTTTACTGCCCCAGATGATGCTTGAACCTCTTAACACCATCCCTGCATTATTGCTGCCAAAGTCTCTGGGCAGTCACCCATCAACACCCCCACTGCCGATGGTTCCCCTTAACCTGGCTGCTCTTTCTCTCTCTCTCCACTGCAGCCATTCCAAAATGATGGGCAATGCCCTCTTGGGTCTTTGCACCCCCTTCCTTGCCAACTTATTCCACCAATCAGTTCTCACTTCGGTTGTGGCCTCCTCCAGGCAGCCTTCCATCACCATCCAAGACGGGGCGGGGTGCCCCTCCCCTGACTCATCTCTCTTTCCCTATGGTAGCCCACTGTGCTTGCTCATCAGACACGATTGTCTTGATCTATTTCACATCCACTTCTCCCATAAACCTCAGCTGGTAAAGAATCCACCTGAAATGCAGGAGACCCTGGTTCAATTCCTGGCTTAGGAAGATCCACTGGACAAGGGATAGGCTACCCACTCCAGTATTCTTGGGCTTCCCTGGTGGCTCAGATGGTAAAGAATCTGCCTGCAATGCAGGACACCTGGGTTTGATCCCTGAGTTGGGAGGATCCCCTGGAGAAGGGAATGGCTACCCACTCCAGTATTCTGGCCTGGAGAATCCAATGGACAGAGGAGACTGGCGGGCTACAGTCCATGGGGTCACAAAGAGTTGGACACGACTGACCAACTTTCACTTTCACTTTCTCCTGTAGACCAGAAACATATTGGAAGCAAAGACTGACAGCCCTAACATTTGCTCAGTGCCTGGCACACAAGCACTCAACATATACTTGCTAAATCAATGAATGATGTTTACAAAAATCCTGTGACATATTGGTATTTGAGGCTAGAGATGTTTAGGGACTAGTCCAAAGTCACAAGGCTGCTCAGATGAGGCCCGGATGAAAGAACCTGTGAGTTCTGATTCTTGAATCAGAGGGTGGTACTCGCTCCACCTCCCCAGGCTGCCTGCCAAGGATGCCCCAGAGATGCCAGAAGAAGGTGCTGTTGCTTTGTCTGATGTGCCCAGAAGTCTAGGCTCCCCTGCCACTGGTTCCTCCTCCCTATAGAGCATATAAGATGTGTTCGTGGTCCTCAAATTTCCTTCGTTTGCTGGTTTCTCCGGCAACAAGGCAATTGATGTGGGGAAACAGGGTCAGAGGATTACAGAAGGAAAGTCTGAGGGCCAGATGCTTTTGCTGGAAAGAGGACAGAGGTAGAGACACAGACAGAGAGAGACTGAGTCACTGCAACTCGAATCCACCCCGGCCAATGTACTATCATGCCTCCCCAGCACCGGAAGGCTTCTCACACCAACCCATCTTATGGAAAAGCCCAGTCCCCGTTGCAGTAGGTATACCTGCTCCAGATTTAATTTCTCAAAGCACACGAGGGCTGAAGCAGGGGGAACCCTGAGAAGCAAAGGCCTACTGTCTACTTTGGGGAGCAGTTATTGGATTCCTGCTCCCTTCCCCCACTCCCTACCCTCTCTTCTTTCTTCCCACTGAAGGGAAAGTGCTTAATAGAGTGATCGCAGGCTTTCATCCAAAGGAACAAACAGCTAGCAAGCCTGGCTCTCGAAACACTAGTAGGAAGGATGTCAACATGGGAGTCTCGGAGAAATTCTTCTTGGAGAGTACTTTAGTCAATAACACCGGGGAGATGGCGAGGGCGCAGAGCAAACTTAAGTGAAGGCGTTTCTCTGTGAATGCTGAGAACCACGGCATGCCCAGCACTCTCCACTTGCCAAATGGGGGGCTCCAAGTCCTTTAGAAATGCACAAAAGCCTCCCCGCACTCCGGTTAAAAGGAAAAGGGGTCATTATCTCTGTTTTATAAACGGGGGTGCAGAGAAAGGCACCAGCGCTTTGCCCTGGTCCATAGCAGGAAAGCCTGAGCCCTCCCCAGATCCCACCTGGGGAGGTCTTTCCTGGCCCAGACAGGGGGCACCTGGTCACTGGGCTTGGTCCCACACACCCCACTTTCCCCAAGAAAACTCATGGGTGTTGGAGATCTCCAAAATGAGAGAGCAGAAAGACACAGGTCCTGTTGGGTCAGAGGCACGGTGGAAAACATATTTAAAACTAAATAAAGGAACAACAGCAGCAAAGGCTTGGGGCTCGGGCAGCTGAGTAGGGGCAGCTGCGGATACACGTGGCCCTCAGAGAAGGAGCTGCAAACTCGGGTTGCCTTCCTGCCTGAGGGATCTTTAAGGCGTTCGCAGATGGGAGCCCCTTTTGAAAAATAAAATTCTAAAGTAAATTGCGCTTGGGGCTTGAAAACACAGAGTGTCCTTAATGGAACAAGCTCCCTAATGGCCTGATGCTGCAGTGAATACCGTGCAGAGGGAGTTGGGTCTTATTCAGTGATGTCTCAAGGCCTGGTGGGTTCCGGCAGAGGAAGGGAAGGAGGGAAGGATAGAAGGAAAGTAGGGTGGAGGGAAAGGAGAAGGGGAAAGAGAAACAGAAGGGGGGAGAGAGAGGAGAAGGCGGGGAGGAGGGATGGAGAAAGGAGCACCAGAGAGCAGAAGGGAGGGAGGGGGTGAAGGGCGGTGACAGGACAGGAACACAGAGAAGCAGAAGTATTCATTTCCCTCGCTTCTCCCTGCTTCGACGCTGAGGACACGGTTTGATGGGGCCACGCTGCATCCCTGGACAGGACCAGCTCCCGTCCACTGCCCTCCACCCCACACTCACAGCCTCTGATGACACCCGGCCCCCTGCAGGCTTGGGGCCAGTCACGGCTTCCCACTCAGCCCCAGAGGCGCCATCGCTTGCCCCCTGCCCACACCTCAGTAAATAGCAGCCCTCCTGAAATCCTCTTCTGGTTAAGCTTTTTGAGTGGGTCGTGAGTTTCCTGCCCAGGTCCTGAGTGGTGGGGCAGCTACTTACTTTGTCTGAGAGGTGACTCCTTTGCCTCTAAAACAAGGATGCTGATACTAAGCGAGAAAGTTTGTTTCTAGGCAACAGTAGGTATGATGTCTATGGGGCACCCGCTATGCGCCTGGAGTTAGATTACAAATTCTACAGGCGTGAATTCCCTTCCTCTGACTTTTACAACAAGCACCTTGCTGCCACGCTTTCTGAGAAGGATGAGGGCGGTGATGGACTTGCCCCCTATGGCCAGGGTCCAGCAGCCCCGAGCTACCCAACCCGGCAGCCTGGCTGGCCTGTGTAGACATGGCTTTGTCAGCTCACAGCTGGGGAAGAAGCATGGATATGATACAGGTTTGGGCAACCATCTCCAGCCAAAGATAAAGCCTGCGCTCTAACTTAGGAGAGAAGGCCACAAATGCCTGCTGGACCCCCTTCTTCGAGGCCAAATTATGGAAGCAGTGACAGATTTTATTTTCTTGGGATCCAAAGTCACTGCAAATGGTGACACAGCCATAAAATTAAAGAACCTGTGTTCCTGGGAAGGAAAGCTATGACGACCTAGACAGTATATTAAAAAGCAGAGACATCACTTTGCTGACAAAGGTGCATATAGTCAAAGCTATAGTTTTTCCAGTATTCATGTATGGATGTGAGAGTTGGACCATAAAGAAGGCTGAGTGCCAAAGAATTGATGCTTTCCAACTGCGGTGTTGGAGAAGACTCTTGAGAGTCCCCTAAACAACAAGGAGATAAAACCAGTCAATCCTAAAGGAAATCAACCCTGAATATTCATTGGAAGAGTTGATGCTGAAGCTCCAATACTTTGGCCACCTGATGCGAAGAGCCAACTCACTGGAAAAGACCCTGATGCTGGGAAAGACTGAAGGCAGGAAGAGAAGGGAATGACAGAAGATGAGATGGTTAGATAGTATCACAGATTCAATAGACATGAATCTGAGCAAAAAACTCTAGGTGACAGGAGAGGACACAAGAGCCTGGCATGCGACAGTCTATGGGGTTGCAAAGAGTCAGACACGACTTAGCAACTGAATAAAAATAACAACAACACTCATCTCGCTGGGTGAGGCTCTCCTTTTGGGGGTGGTATTTCAATAAGCTTCAAGTTCTGGGGTCATAATCAGCCATCCCCACTCCGAACCATTAAAGTGTCTTAATCACTCATCATCATTGTGGAGGGTCCATCCAACCTCCAGAGGAAATCCAGCTCACTCTTTCCATTACGCCTTCTTTCAGTGAGTACACAGTAAGGACTCACCATGCGTCATCATTTTGGTTGCAGCTGTCTTCATGGAGACAGAAGAACAGGAGAATTCGGAAGGCAATCTTCCAAGATTATGGAAGTCCTGATCACTAGCGTGTGGGCTGACTCGTAACCAGACGGCTCTGAGCCTGGCGGTCTGTTTATTACTTCCATTTAGTCATCTTGATAGTTGTCTCATCAGCCTGATTAGGCTCCAGGCTTACTTCTGTTTTCTCATCACCCCTACTCTTGCTATTCTTCTCACTCTCATCATTGCTGCTATAACTATAATCCACTATGTCCAGCTTACAAAGGACAGTTCATCCTTCATGTGCGAACATATCTGATGAGTTTTTCAGCTGGCCTGTTATTAAGGGTTCTGTGATCACCTGCTATGCTTCACAGTACTGTAAACACTGAGAATTTCTAGGGACTTCCCTGGTTGGCCAATGGTTAGACCACTGTGGTCTGTGCTTCCAACACCGTGGGTACAGGTCTGATCCCTGGTCAGGGAACTAAGATCCCACATGTCACACCATGCAGCCAAAAAATAAAAGAAAGAAAGAAAATTAACAGAAGCAGAGAAAATTATGGGATGTTTTAAAAGAGACCAATTCTCTTGTGAAACATTTAATGTGTAGGGTTTTTCATCAGAGTTTTATGGAATGAATTTATGTACAGAAACACATTTCTGTTAATACTAGTCTCTGTATTAACAGCATGTTAGTATTTACATGAATCTCATGAAATCAGGAATAATAACAATGGTTTATTTCATTCATCCAACAAATTTTATTACGCACCTACTATGTGCCAATCACTGTTCTTAACATCAGGGATATAACAGTGAGTGAAATGAAGAACCCCATCTCTTGGAGATTATAATCTAGTAAAAGGAGGTGGAGAATGACCGTGGATACGACGTCAGGGAGTGACACATGCAAAGGAGGAAAACTAAAGCAGGAGAAGTAGGCAGAGAAGGTCTGGGTGCTGTATTAGGCAGCATGGTCAGGGAAGGCCCCCTGATAAAGCAAACGTATTGGGAATGTGGGTTTTTGAAGTCAAGAGTGTCCTAACTAATAGAACAGTCAGTGCAAAGGTCCTGAGACACAGAGCTTTGTCAGGGGAGAGGAAGGTGGAGGAGGTCAGTGTGACTGCAGCAGAGTCGGGGAGGGGCGAGTGCTGGGAGATGAGGTCAGAAAGCTTGTCCGGATGGCATATTACTCAGGGTCCCACCAACCATGGAGAGAACTCTGGATATGGTTCAGAGTGAGCTGGAAGCCTCCTTCAAAGGTTCTGTGCAGATTCTGAGCATAACATGATATACTCTAAGTTCCAGAAGACCCACTCTGACAGCTGTGTGGAGAATAAACAGACGTCAGTGTGGCCAGGGCAGAAACAAAGAGGCCAGTTGGGGCCACTGCAATAGTCCAGGCAAGAACGGGTGAATCCTCTATTAGAACTGACATATTTGATGTTTGGCTTATACTGTCCTTACAGCCCTGGTGGCTCAGACAGTAAAGAATCCCCCAGCAATGCAGGAGACCTGGGTTCGATCCCTGGATCAGGAAGATCCCCTAGAGAAGGAAATGGCAACCCACTCCAGGATTCTTGCCTGGAGAATCCCAGGGACAGAGGAGCTTGGAGGGCTACAGTCCATGGGGTCGCAACGAGTCAGACACGACTGAGCTACTTTCAGTTTTCTCCTTGACTTACCTAGGCTGCCATTTCTCTTCCTCCTTGATGAATATAGTTTCCTACTCCTAACCACACAATACAGATTTTCTTAAGTGGACATAACACTGACCAAAATTATGTGAACAATATAGTCTTTTCATCCCATTCACCCTAACTTGAAGAAAGAAATACAAGATTCCTTTTTTCTTTTCTCTGTATAAAAGTGCTCCTAGCAGTTGGTCTCAAATGTTTGAGGAATTGGTACAAGATGAGATTAGAAACTGAGAACTCTGCTTTATTAAATGCTCTTTTCTTCTAGTAAAATTGGGCTAATCACTTCCAAACTGCGCGTTTCAGACTTTCACAAGTTATCCTTCAAAAGGAATGCGTGTGATGCTAATTTTCAGGGACTGGATCACATTCTGAATTGCAGTATCTGAAAGTTTTCAGTTCTATTAATAAAAGACTGTCACTGAATTTTCCCTTGAAATTTGGTTCAAAGAAATGGAGAGAGCAAAATATTGCATTGTTACATGCCGTATTATTTGTTCGTAATATTCACTGCCCTTCTCTGCAGACCAGTTTCTACAGAACAATTATTCTTCTGTTCCTGCTAACATTGGGCTTGACCATTTGATTCCCTTTGGGCAATGAAATGTGAGAGATGGCACAGCCTGTGCCATCTCGGCCAGGAGCCTTCAGAGCTGATGGGTCGTCTCGCCACCGCTCTTCCCTCCGCAGTGAAGCTGTTGTGTTCCAGGCAGGCCTGCTCCTTCAGCCAAGGTTCTGGGATAAAAACGGCACAGAACAGAGTCCAGGTGGCCTGCAAACTGTAACTTAGGGAGGAAAGGACCTTGTCTTTGTGAACATAGAGTTGGGGTTCTTTGTTCCTGCAGCATAACTAAACTTCAGCTGACTGATATATATACCTGTATTTTACCCATTTCAAATAGCTGAAGCCTTAGAGTAGGGTCTGTCATTTTCTTACACATCATTGGTGGTCGTGGTTTAGTTGCTAAGTCGTGTCTGACTCTTGCAAACCCATGGACTGTAGCCCACCAGGCACCTCTGTCCAGGGGATTTCCCAGGCAAGAATACTGGAGTGGGTTGCCGTTTCTTCCTTCTGCAGCGGATCTTCCCAACCCAGGGATCGAACCCACATCTCCTGCATTGCAGGTGGATTCTTCACCCCTGAGCCACCAGAAGTCCTACAAATTGTTACAGCTTGATTTGGAGAAACACAACCTGGAGAAAACTTTACTGGCATTTTGAAGATTTCTTAAAGAGATCACTCCATTCTCTCCAGTTTAGTTACATTTGGGAGAGCTTTCTAATTTAGAAAAAATCTCCAAGGTGAAATTTCATTTTGTGACCTTCCTCTTCAATATCCAGGGGCCAGGAATATAGACTATTGCCTCGTCCTCTTGAAAACAGTGAGAAGCTCAATTTTGAATAAAGACCTGTAGACACCAGAAGGTGCTGAAGAGAGACATCTGGGATGCTGTGCGGCCAGCGGATGGGATACTACAAGCAGATGGACGGGTCTCTTGTACCCCAGCCTACCCTGCAGATCCTGGGCTAAACTTCGATAAAGACTTTCAATAGCTTATCATTTCAGAGAGTGTCCGGAAGTTTCTTAGCCATCTTCCTAAAGGTTGAGTGAATACATATCACATCCTTTGCAATTCCCCAGCTTAAAGGCCCTGGGTTACCTACACACTGACAATAAAAATCTAAGCTCCCTCCCACGACCCGCATCCACCAGCCCGCAGCCCAGCTCTCTCCCCCACGACCAGCCGCTCCCCTCCTTTGCTCTCTCTTCTCTCTCCCTACTGGTCTTTCAGTTCCCCAAACACATAAAAATCTTTCCTAGGTTACAGACTATGCAATCGCTGTTTCTTCTTCCCAGAACATTCCTGATTCTTCACTTGTTTTGATTTTCCAAAGCATAAGAGACGCCGCCTGAATAGCTGGGGCTCCCCTGAGGAAGGGTGTTTCTAAGCATCACGCGCCCAGCAGCCCACGTGCTTATCACCTCTCAGGATTGACAGCAAAGCAGAGAACAGGGTCGGGGAAGCCCTCTCCACCATTGCTCAGATTTTCTCAAAACCCTGCCTGCAGCTCACCGCCATGCCCGCTCTGAAGAGGCCTAACCGGGGCCCCTACAAACCACCTCCTGAGTCAGAGGTGCTAGCCCCAATTAACATCAGGAATACTCTTTGTTTCCCAATTTGTTTCCTCTTTGTTTCTTTACTGTCCCTTCCCAATTCAATTCCCCCAGGGTGCTGTCTAGTACTGTCTGTATCACCCAAGTGAGAGATCCCTAACCAGAAGGCAAACCGTTTTATGACAGTGAGTATCTCCCTTTGCAGGAGCTTCCCAGGCAGCTCAGTGGTAAAGGATCCACCTGCCAGTGAAGAAGATGCAAGAGACGCCAAGTTTCAATCCCTGGGTCAGGAAAATACCCTCAAATAGGAAATGGCAACCCACTCCAGTATTTGTGCCTGGAAAATTCCATGGGCAGAGGAGCCTGGCGGGCTGGCTACAGTCCATGGGGGCGAAAAGACTCAGACACAACTGAGCACACACACAAGAGCACACGCGCATCTTCCTTTGTAAGACGATGGACTCCTTCTTTAAGTGGCTGGAGTTACCACCAGCTTCATTTCTCTTGCATAACGGGTCTACCCTGAGGTGTAGCTCTTTTAAGCCATCCATGTGATTGTTGTCTCTCTTTGTTCCCTGAAACCTACATGGATCCTATTGTAAGTATCTTGGCTTCCTTTATTTCTGCAGGTCCTCACTCCAAGGGGGAAAAAAAGATGAATTATTTTATTTCTTTCATTTAATTTTCCAGACGCCTGGGGAAGCGTGCTTAGAGAAATCCAAACAGAAGAAGAAGAAAGAGTGCTGTTGAAAGACGATAGGCCCCGATGCCTTTACTTGGCTTCAGAGAGAAGAAAAAGGTGCTTCAGTGGGCAGTGGTCCATTTGAAAGGACACAAGAGAAATCTCTTTTTTTCTGTGACGGTCTCCTTCACAGCCCACAATGCTTCCCTCTACATTTTGCAAAGGAGTATTCCATGAAGCAATATACATATGTACAGACACGCACATGCACACACACACACTCCCACATGTGTGCAAGCCCAAAGAATGTGGAAGGGCTTCTTCTGTGAGCTGGCAGCAAATCTCTACAGAGAGAAACACAGTGATGATGCCTGTAAGGGTCTATGTAAATACTTCACTCCTGATTATTATCCAAAACTCGTACATTTTTCCTAAAATTTTCCCATCATCAGTATTATCTTTTATGTACTCTGAACCTTCCAGTTCATTAAAACAATATAAAAATAATACTGTTACTGACAACGGAAAACAATGGCATTCTGACCTCCTTGTTATGCTATAAGCCAGACACTAAATGTGTCACGTGACTCGTTATTATTTAATTTTTAAAATAGTCCTCTGAGTTAGATACAATTGCTGCTGTTGCTGTTATTATTATTATCATTTCCAGATTATAAAGCGAAGGCTTTGGGATTTAAATAACTTGGTGCTTGGGTTTCGAATCCCAGCCATCTGACCCCAGGACCCAAGCTTGTAGATGGAAACTGGCGTCGCCTCGCTATGCAAACCATATGGCAGAACAGAAAGCAAAAGAGCAGAAATTCACCATTTAAGCAGTAAACCGTTTTTCCTAATAAAGCCAATCGTACCTGGCAGGCTCTCTCCTCTCATTGCAATACCGACCAGGACAATTTCCCAAAGTTCTTTGCTCATTTCTGGGTTTCCCCGCAGCCACATTCCATCACTTGAGCCCCTATCCATAGGAGCAGTCTGTAAGTGGCTCAGCTCATAACAAAATCCTTTGGGTAATCCCCTAAAACTCACTGGCAGGAATCCAAGAAGGAAACGTCGTATATCAAATACCACTCTCAATGAAAAAATATTTTAGTAAGGACCTAGAATATTTATAGTAGGTGTGATTATCCCCCTTCCCACTTACAAAAGTGATAGGAATTCTGGATGAGATATCGCCACCAAGACAACATCTTCTCCCCCTCGGTGCCGGGAACCACAGAAATGCCGTGATATATCGGAGAGTAACAGCACGGAAACAGCATGTCGGAAAAGACCTCATGAAATACTAGCCTGCAAAAAGGCAGTCTCTACACATGCAAAGAACAGGCTTGAAATCATTTCTGTGTGATATGCACAGAGCAGGGAGCACAGGACTCAGCTCTAATATATGAGAGAAACAGAAACGCGTTGCTTGCGCGGAGTGCAATGCAACAGCCGGGCTGGGGATCAATGCTAACTCGGTCAGACACCTGCATGATCAGTCTCGAGCTTCCCAGCAGGTGGAGGCTCCAGCCAACCTCCCGGAAAATGTGACAAATAGCCGGGCCGCCCACCCTGGGACATACCTGGTAAGAGGACGTGACTCTGACTAGTAAGCGTATTAATTATTTCCAAGGCCTGGCCAATCACTCTTGGGGTTTCTGTAGCACAGTGTCCAGGTCAGTGCTCTGAGCTCTGCAGGAAGCAGAATGGGAGCAGAGGGAATTTTCCCTCCAGCAGCCACCCCTCACGGCTTGTTGTTGTTTTCAGTTGCTAAAGGAAAGTGAAGTCGCTCAGTTGTGTCCAACTCTTTGCGACTCCATGGACTGCAGCACGTCAGGCTTCCCTGTCCTTCACCATCTCCCAGAGTTTGCTCAGATTCATGCCCACTGAGTGGGTGATGCCATCCAACCATCTCATCCTCTGTCGTCCCCTTCTCCTTTTGCCTTCAATCTTTCCCAGCAGCAGGCTCTTTTTCAGTGAGTCAGTTCTTCAAACCAGGTGGCCAGAGTAGTGGAGCTTCAGCTTCCCTGGTGACTCAGGGGTAAAGAACCCGCCTGCCAATGCAGGAGACGTAGGTTCGATCACCTGGAGAAGGAAATGGCAACCCACTCTAGTATTCTTGCCTGGGAAATTGATGGAAAGGGGAGACTGGTGGGCTACAGTCCATGGGTCGCAGAAGAGTCAGACACAACCAAGTGACTAAAAAACCTCATTATTGCAGGCAGAAGTAAATGATGTCCAAAACCGGGCTGAAAAAGGAGGAATCCTGTCATTCCCTTGAAGGGTTCCCCAAACATACATTCCTCACCACAGTTCTCCCAGCACCAAAACGTCATCCCTCTTGCCCCAGGCAGTTTTTTTTCATTTTCTTCCACCCCAGGTGAGTCCACCTCTTTGCTGTTTTTCCTCTAGCACAGGGCTGCCTGTCCCTCCCTCCTGGCCTCTGGAAATGCTTTCTCCCAGCCTGGAATGCTCTTAATACCCATCCCCACCTTCACATTCCCAGCCCTTCTTCAGAGTCCATCAGACCCTGGAATCTGCTTGATTGTCCTCGTCCTTCACACTCAGGTGGGTGAGAGCTGGGCTGTGGGAGATGAACTGTAATTAGGATGAGAGGGAGCTCGGTCATCTTCTGGATGTTTGTCTTGAAGACTGGCGAACTTCCGTTGAATGCAAGGATGCTTGGTGAGGGACCAAGGTCTGTAAGAATCCCCACCATCTGTCCAGATAGATCTTGGAGGCTCTCCACCTCTGGACCATTCCAGGGACTGGTAGGATGACACAGACCCTGAGGAGAGGGTGCAGGCATAACACAGAAAGGTGGGGAGAGCAGAGAAAGTGGGAACTCAGCAGAGGCTGCTCTAAGTCAATTAAAGGGCTACCAATGGGAAAAGGCTTCTCTGAGAGCTCAGTTGGTAAAGAATCCACCTGCAATGCAGGAGACCCTGGTTCAATTCCTGGGGCAGGAAGATCCACTGGAGAAGGGAAAGGCTACCCACTCCGGTATTCTGGCCTGGAGAATTCCATGGACCATATAATCCGTGGGGTCACAAAGAGTCGGACAGGACTGAGTGACTTTCACTTCACTTCCACTTCCAATGGGGAAAGCAGAGAACTGTTTGACACCTTCTAGAAAGCTGTGTGTCTGAGTCTGTGTATCAGCAAGATTATTTTCTTGCTTCCTATATGCTCTTCTGGGCTTCCCAAGTGGTGCTAGTGGTAAAGAACCTGCCTGCCAATGCAGGAGATGTTAAAAGACATGGGTTAGAGCCCTGGGTCAGGAAGATCCCTTGGAGGAGGGCATGGGAACTCACTCCAGTATTCTTGCCTGGAGAATTCCACGGACAGAGGAGCCTGGAGGGCTAAGGTTCATAGGGTCACAAAGAGTCTGACACAATTGAATCGACTTAGCCCACGCACATGTGTGGTCTTTGAGACATGATAAGATAATGGCAGAGTTCCAGAACATGCTCAGCTACACCAGCGCCCCTGACCCAACCTGGTTGCACACCTTCCCAGGGTTCACTCTTGGTCCTGTGCTGAGTCGCTCAGTCATGTCTGACTCTTTGTGACCCCATGGACTGCAGCCCACCAGGCTCCTCTGTCCGTGGGGATTCTCCAGGCAAGAATACAGGAACGGGTTGCCATTTCCTACTCCAGGGTATCTTCCCGACCCAGGGATCAAATCTGCATCTCCTGCATCTCCTGGATCCACCGTCTGAGCCACCAGGGAAGGTCCTGCTCATATTTGCCCTTAAATAAAGACTTGCTGCTTGTTGTATATGTGTGCACCGTTGCTTCCCAATGAGGTTCTAAGTTCTCACAATGAATTTCTTGTATCCCACAGCCTGGAACTTGCACATATGCTCAATTATATAACCTCTAATAAGACATAGTTTTGTAGTATCTTTCTCCGTTATTGTATTATGTAAAACAGCAGGGTGGATTTTCAGCAACTCTGTGGAATTTGGGGGGGAGAGGTGGGGAGCTTGAAACAACACAATTGTATTATTATTACAGAGTTCTGGAAGGCAGAGTGGTTCTTATTGGGCTAAAACCAAGGCGCGGGAAGGGCTGTGCTCCTGGAATCTCTAGGGGAGAATCTGGTTCCCAGTCCTTTCCAGCTCTTGAGGCTGCCCCCTTCCCTTTGCTAACAGTCACTTTCTCCATCTTCCAAGCCAGCAGCACAGCTTTCTCAAATCTCTATCGGATCTGACTCATGTATAAGGATCCATGTATATGGGCCACACCTGGATAATCTAGGATAATCTCCCCATTTCAAATCCTTAATTACATCCGCAAAGCCCCTTCTGTCATATTCACAGGTCCCAGGCATTAGGACAGACATCTCTGGGAGAAGGGAGGGTCATTATTCTGCCTACCGTAGTGGAGGAGCTATTATTACTCCCAGACCTGAAGAGGAAGAAAAAGGGATGAGTTCCCAAACCAAGAACGAGGTATGGCACTGCATGCACGCTCAGTCGTGTCCAACTCTCTGCAATCCCATGGACGGTAGCCCACCAGTCTCCTCTGTCCTTGGAATTTTCCAGGAAAGAATATTGGAGCGGGTTGCCATTTCCTACTCCAGGGTATCTTCCCAACCCAGGGATCAAATCTGCATCTGCTGCATCTCCTGCATTGGCAGGTAGATTCTTTATCACTGAGCCGCCTGGTATGCTGGTGAGGAGGTCTCAATGGGGGCTCTGTGGTGGTGATAAATACCATGGTGGTGATAAATAATCCCTTCCTACTTGGCAGAATGCTTTTGAAATGGTCTCATATAAAATAGAAGCTGTATAGTATACATACAAACTTAACTGTAGGGGTCTTGGGTAGAGAGAAAAGCCCACTGCGTGGAAAGAGATGACCCTCTAACAGAGTAGGAAAGAAAGAGCCCAGACTCGGGAGCCAGACTGCCTGGGTTCAAATCCCAGTGTTACCATTTACTGACTAGGTGACTTCAGGCAAACCATGTCAGCCCTCTGTGTCCCCATCAGTCAAACAGCCATGATGATGAGAACACCAAGCTCACAGGGTGGTTGTGAGAATCTGTTGAGACATTATTTGTGGAACTCTTGGCATGGCTCATAGTGAGTGCTACTGTTATTCTTGTTGAAGAGGCTGCAAATGGATTTCTGTGAGAAGCCTCACCATGCTACAGACAGAGAAAACAAAAGTGGTTTCAAAGTGAAGGTACGAGGTCAAGCATTCAGAACCCCAGGTCCTGCTTTTCAGACAACCTGCTTCTCACATTGCGCAACTCGATGAGGACTTCTTCCAGGGTGCAGAGCAAGCAGGATTTACATATTTCACACGCACACATAGAAAAGCCAGCTAGTGCTCAAAGTATACCTGTTGAATTAAAGCAACAGCTCTGCGATGGATTTAAAATATGTTTAGAAAGTTCTCCTCCAAGAAGTGAAGGCTGCTTCTCTTCCTCTTCAGTATTGACTGGATTTATAGACTTTCTAATGTACTGAATACTGTCCATGGGGTTCTCCGTGGACAGATTTTTTTTTTCTTGGGCACCAAAATCATCGTAGATGGCAACTGCAGCCATGAAACTGAAAGACTGTTGTTCCTTGGAAGGAAAGCTATGACAAACCTAGAGAGTGCATTAAAAAGCAGAGACATCACTTTGCCGACAAAGCTATGTTTTTCCAGTAGTCATGTACAGATGTGATAGTTGGTCCATAAAGAGGGCTGAGTGCAGAAGAATTGATGCTTTAAAACTGTGGTGCTGGAGAAGATTTTTGAGAGTCCCTTGGATGGCCCAAAGAAAGGCAATGCCAAAGAATGCTCAAACTACTGCACAATTGCACTCATCTCACACGCTAGTAAAGTAATGCTCAAAATTCTCCAAGCCAGGCTTCAGCAATATGTGAACCAAGAGCTTCCAGATGTTTAAGCTGGTTTTAGAAAAGGCAGAGGAACCACAGATCAAATTGCCAACATCTGCTGGATCATAGAAAAAGCAAGAGAGTTCCAGAAAAACATCTATTTCTGCTTTATTGACTATGCTAAAGCTTTTGACTGTGTGGATCACAATAAACTGTGGAAAATTCTGAAAGAGATGGGAATACCAGACCACCTGACCTGCCTCTTGAGAAACCGGTATGCAGGTCAGGAAGCAACAGTTAGAACTGGACATGGAACAACAGACTGGTTCCAAATAGGAAAAGGATTACGTCAAGGCTGTATATTGTCACCCTGCTTATTTAACTTATATGCAGAGTACATCATGAGAAACACTGGGCACAAGCTGGAATCAAGATTGCCAGGAGAAATATCAATAACCTCAGATATGCAGATAACACCACCCTTATGGCAGAAAGTGAAGAATTAAAGAGTCTATTGATGAAAGTGAAAGAGGAGAGTGAAAAAGTTGGCTTAAAGCTCAACATTCAGAAAACTAAGATCGTGGCATCTGGTCCCATCACTTCATGGCAAATAGATGGGGAAACAGTGGAAACAGTGTCAGACTGTATTTTTGGGGGCTCCAAAATCAGGGCAGAAGGTGACTGCAGCCATGAAATTAAAAGACGCTTACTCCTTGGAAGAAAAGTTATGATCAACCTAGACAGCATATTAAAAAACAGAGACATTACTTTGCCAACAAAGGTCTGTCTAGTTGAGGCTATGGTTTTTCTAGTAGTCATGTATGGATGTGAGAGTTGGACTATAAAGAAAGCTGAGCATCAAAGAATTGATGCTTTTCAACTGTGGTGTTGGAGAAGACTCTTGAGAGCCCCTTGGACTGCAAGGAGATCCAACCAGTCCATCCTAAAGGAGATTAGTCCTGGGTGTTCATTGGAAGGACTGATGTTGAAGCTCAAACTCCAATACTTTGGCCACCTGATGGGAAGAGCTGACTCATTTGAAAAGACCCTGATGCTGGGAAAGATTGAAGGCAGGAGGAGAAGGGGACAACAGAGGATGAGATGGTTGGATGGCATCACCAACTCAATGGATGTGAGTTTGAGTAAACTCTGGGAGTTGGTGATGGACAGGGAAGCCTGGTGTGCTGCAGTCCTTGGGGTCAGAAAGAGTCAGATACAACTGAGAGATTGAACTGAACTGAACTGAATGCAAAGAGCTCAAACCAGCTAATCCTAAAGGATATCAACCCAGAATATTCACTGAAAGGACTGTTGCTGAAGGTGAAGCTCCAATACTTTGGCCATCTGATACAAAGAGCTGACTCACTGGAAAAGACCCTGATGCTGGGAAAGATTGAGGGCAGGAGAAGGGGACAGCAGAGGATGAGATGGTTAGATAGCATCACCGACTCACTGGAGATGAACTGGAGCAAACTCCAGGAGATAGCAGAGGACAGGGGCACCTAGAATGCTGCAGTCCATGGGGTACCAAAGAGTCAGACACAACTGGGTGACTAAGCACACATCCACTAACTTAATAAGACCTAAGTGTCGTTCTCTGGCAATGTCTCACACACACGTGCCCTCAAACTTAACCAAGGACTGCCGTTCACTCATTCAGCATTAATTAATTACTAATAACTAATTAATAATGAGCATACCAGGCACCGACCTTCACTGATGAAAAGACATGGCCTGTGCCCTCAAGAACCTTCAGGAAAATCACATCACGTCATCATGGAGCACTGCTGTGGAACAGCATTCCGAGACCCCTGCAGGAGGGTGGGGAGACCGTGCGGGCTTTCAAGAAGGGAGGGTGTTTGTGCAGACTGAATGTAAACTTCTGAAAAGGAGTTCTGTAACAGCTTCAGGACCCCCTACCCTGGCCCTGAGTGGAAAACCAGAAGAACACAGAGCATGGTATTTCTGATCTGGAGAATTACACGACGCCTGGCGGAGCACTCAAGTTCAACAAAAGCACCAGATAATAGCATCCGTAATCCAGGACGTCAACGTGAGCCCCAAACACCCCCTTGGTTCCTGTGAAAGGCTGAAGCCAAGGGCTCAGTGCTGGGCAGGGAGGACACACAGACATCTTTTCCTGGACAAGCTTTGTTCCAGGTCAGCCTGAAAGGTACACAACGCTGCCCAGGCTCAGAGGCCGGCAGAACCCACATCACAGGTGGAATTATCTATCAGTAAGAGACTTTCAGAGTGTTTACTCACTTGCCAGATTTATTTATCAGGTATGGGATTGAGAGGATTTCCCGACAGGATATGTAGAGATTAGTGTGCAGCAGAAATGCTTTTTCAACAAACCTGTCTGCTAATCAGGTCCTGCTTTTCTCATTCGAGCAGAACGGTGCTTGTTGCCCTTCGCTGGCATTTCTGGCAAAAGCAAACATCCATGCTGACAAACAAAGCCAGCGGAAACATGGACATCTCTCTATAATGCTGAAGAGCAGCTGTCACTTTTTCCAAGCCCACGGGCACATTTAAATATTTTGTTAGAGCCACATGTTTAAGATCAAAAAACCTCAGGTTTCCTTGAGTCCACAACACCTGAATGAGAAGGAAAAATATTTTCCACTCGCTGCCTGGTCCACCTGGAGTCATCATGAGATGATTTCCAGAAGCGTCTCAAGCCCACGCTGGGTCTAAGGAATGTGTTCATTAAGAATGTGCCACGTCAGAGCTTAAAAACGCAGCTGAAGGCTCACGGGTCTCTCGAAGGGCAAGTGGAGAGTGGGGACAAGTCCACTCAAGCAAGCTTCTTATACAATGTCTCGCACTGCCTCTCCAGTGAGGCCAAAGCAAGCAGATGAAGAGAGAAAAAATCACCTCCTCATCTGGCCTGTTCCAAGCCAAACATCTGGATGTTACATAATGAGCCATTGGGGTCGTTTTTCTTGCTTTCCTTTGCTGGCTTTTTAAAAATAGGTTTAACAATTAAATCTGGTTTTTACACTCTAAATTTCATATATTTTCCATAAGCTCTTTGAGCAGACTGGTCTTGATTATTCTTTTCCATTAAAAACCCACACAGTAATACCTACAGCGGAAACCTCTAAAATAAATCAGAGGTTACCACGAGGTAACTTCTGATCTTTCCTTAGCAACTTCAGATGTCCATTCCTCACAGACAAATGGCTCAGGACAGTAAGGAAGATAGCAACATGCCAACAGTCATAGATGCCAACGACCTCCATGCTGAAGAAACTGGCTTTCTGCACAGTGGCTCAGTTTTATGCAAGGGGGAATGATACCAACAACTCAGGGAATTTCTTCTCGTTTAGTTCAGTTCAGTTCAGTTCAATTCAGTCGCTCAGTTGTATCCCCTTTGCGATCCAATGGACTGCAGCACTCCAGACTTCCCTGTCCGTCACCAACTCCTGGAGCTTACTCAAACTCATATCCATTGAATCGGTGATGCCATCCAACCATCTCATCCTCTGTCGTCCCCTTCTCCTCTTGCCTTCAATCTTTCCTAGCAGCTGGGTCTTTCTAATAAGCCAGTTCTTCGCATCAGGTGGCCAAAGTATTGGAGTTTCAGCTTCAACATCAGTCCTTCCAATGAATATTCAGGACTGACTTCCTTTAGGATGGACTGGTTGGACCTCCTTGCAGTCCAAGGGAATCTCAAGAGTCCTCTCCAACACCACACTTCAAAAGCATCAATTCTTCGGCGCTCAGATTTCTTTATAGTCCAACTCTCACATCCATACATGACCACTGGAAAAACCATAGCTTTGACTAACTGTTTAGTTCCTTACAATTTCTCAAAGCACCCTGAGACAGGACAGCAGGCTACAATATGCTGTCAGGTCACAGCTGACCATAAGGTTGCAAGTCCATGGTCAAACACAAGGTGCGGTGGTGAGCAGGGAGTTTCCTGGTTCTGGCTCCCCTACCCTTTCTAACTAAAAAAAACACTGGCCTAAAAGATAAAGACCTATCTGCCCATTAGACATTCCTCTCTAGTTATATCTAGAGATACAGGTATATCTATAGATAGATAGATAGATAGATAGATAGTTATATCTCCTGTGGTTCTACTAAATAAACTCTGCCCCCAAGAGATACTCTACTCAAGGAGGCCAAGTAAGTCTCAAACTTTTCTATTGTGTCCATTTCCTGCAACCTTGCACACCAGCTCATCTGCAACTGGGACACCCTTTTTAATTCTACTCAAATAGAAAATTTCCCAGGGCCTCCCTGGTGGTTGGGTGACAAAGAATCCGCCACCAATGCAGGAAACATGGATTTCCTGCATTGATCTTCCTGATCTGGGAAGATTCCCAATGCTGTGAGGCAACTAAGCCTGTGCACCACAAATATTGAGCCTGTGCTCGAGAGCCCGGGAGCCACAAGCACTGAAGCCTGTGCACCCTGGGGCCTGTGCTCTGCAGCAAGAGAAGCCGCCACGATGAGAAGCCTGCGCAGCACGACTACAGGGCAGCCCCTGCTCGCCCAACCAGAGAAAAGCCCACTCGCAGCAACGAAGACCCAACACAGCCAAAAAGAAATTAATTAAAACGTTTTTTAAAAAAGAAAATTTCCCCAACATACAAGGCTCCTTATGAGCCTAACATACTCATTTTGCACCTTACACACTTGGTGTGACAGGAAACAGAAAGAAGTAAAAGATGCAGTCTCTGTCCTCACATTTCATAATCCAGTTGTACAGAAAGAATATAATAAAAGTTGGGGATAAGGTGATGAGCATGATTAGAATATACATATATATATATATATATATTTAGAAAAACAACCTGTACTTCCCAATGAGTTGTACTCTGCCCATATTCCTCAGAGCATATGCTCTTCAGTAAGGCTGCCAGGTCTCACCTCTTTGGAGAATTTTCTCTTCTGGAATTACGTTTAGATCCAGTATTCAAGTCACAGAAGCAAACCAGACTGATCCAGACACTGAAGTCCAGAGTGTATCCTATTTCCCTTTAGCAAAAATGGTTTCTCTTACCTTGATGGTTGGCTTTTTCACTGGACTCCAGGTGACTTCTGGATGGTTCCAAGCATCATATTCACCTTCAAAAACAGCTGTCAGCATCGAGGTCTGAACAGATGTGCCTCGGGTTCTGAAGGCGATTCCTCAGACGATGCCCCATCTTTTCTTAGGGCACTGGCATCTCCACAGCCATGACCAGACTCCTGAGAGCAGAGAGGCTCCTTCAGCTGGCCCAGCCAAGGAGGGTTCTTAGACCAGAACAGGCAGAGCTGAGCCTTGAAGTCGAGTGAGGTTTGGTCAAGAATAGGAATAAAGATTCAGAGATGGGGAGGCACTTGGGTTCTACACCTAGACTCTGAAGTCCAGATTCAAATCCCGGTTCTGCCGTTTACTAACTGTGGACCTTGCACCATTTCCTTAACTTCTCCAGACCTCAGGCTCCTCTTCTATGAAACAGGGACAGTAAGACTATCCCTCAAGGCTGTTGTTGAGGATTAAATGAATGAATACACGTAAAACAGTAAAGATGATGTAAATGCTTTCTGACGTCAGTATTATCAGTCCCCAATGTTAAAAAGTTTAGCCCAATCAAAATTAAAAACCTGTCTCTTTCATTTAAATCAGCACTTTTTCTCCTTCTACCAATTGGAAGCTGGGGATTTATGCTTGGGAAAACGATTTGATCAGAGTTTATCTCTTCCTCTCAGACCCTCCAATCACTGGCTGGTGGCTCAGGTCTCTCGGGGCCAAAGTTCTTCAAGGAGGGCTTGGGGATAACTGGAGTTCAGGCAGGCGTACAGATGTTGGCTCTTTCCCTGGTGGGGTCCTTCCATGGGTTCTTCTGATGGTTGGAGTTCCCCTCCCAAGGGTTCTGCTGGCGGGCCACCCTTCCCCCACAGATCCTTGTTCCCACTGTTGACTGTGCCCCTCCCTTGCCTGGGGAGGTAGGCCCACTTTGCCAACAGGAAGACTGGCCTGTATGTGTGCCTTGCCAGCTCTTTCTCTCGCCACTGTAAACAGTCTCTCTACTCTGAAGCCACCTTGGGCCCTGTGGCCCCCTGCCCCCGACTCCAGGAGACATCTGCGAAGCTCTCCAGGTAGTTCTCTGAAGCCCTGCTCCCCTATTTTAAGAGAGGTGGGAAAGCATAACAGGTGAGCATTTTTCTAAAAAATGCTCCCTACTGGCCTTTCCTGAGTCCTTAGCCTCCTGTCACACAGCCTGGAGGTGAGAGATGGCCTTGTCTGTCCAGCACTCCTGCAGAGATGACCTGCACCTCACTGGAGACCGCAGGCGGCATTCAGTCGGCACATATGTTGTTCCATGTTTGAGCATGGGTAGAAACCCCAACATCTGTGAACAGGAGTTCCCCCTCTGTAGTCCTGTCACAGGTGGACCGTTGCTAGGCTGGAGCAGACTAGGAGCATTGTGGGAAATTCCCTGGAGGACAGCTTAGGGAGCCCAAGGGAAGGGCTTGACTACTGGGGCATGGAACTGGGCTGGGTGGTGTAGACAATGGGAAGCCAAGGGGGTGTTTCTCCCTCCTTTCTCCATAAGTCGGAATGTGCAACCCAGTCCCTTTCTTGCCTTCACCTCCTCTGGCCTCTCTCTTTCCCAGACAGCCCTCAGAATAATAATAATAATAAAAAAAGAGCGGGAAGCATGTCCGTGTGTATGTGTGTGTGTTTGTGGGTGTGTGTGCAGGTGGGGGGGAGGGCGGGCTTAGACTATGGTAGGGGGCGTGAGCACAGCCACAAGCCAAGGAGGAAAGTGAACAGAGGGGGAAAAATAAAATTCCAGTGAGCAGGGAGAAAAGTCGACCCTCCAACCCGCACACGCTGAAAGAGGACACCCGGCGCCTGCAGCGGGGTCAAACGAGGTCGGAGGAGCTTATCTCTCTCTGAGTCTGGAATTAAGGGCAGCCCGGGACAAGCCTCGGGACCAGGACGTTCCCGGGATGTTCTCCACTTGAGCGGGTTAGGATTCCAGGACGCCGGTGCGTGGAGAGATCCTCCGAAACGGTGGTGGTGTAGACCTTTTACCAAAACAACAAAAAAAAAAGGAAGCTGCAGATTGCTTCGGGGGAGGAGGGGGAAAGGAGGTATTCTCAAGAAGACAGACAGTAATTGTCCAAGTGTTTGTTTCTTTCCGAATGGATTCTCAGAATGACTCTCAAAGGAAAGAAAGAAAGAAAGAAAAAAGAAAACTGCTGAAAACATCAACATACCTGCTGCACTGACAGACCCCAAGTTCTGATTCCCTGAGTTGGGACAAAGACGCCATCGGGGCATGCATCTCTCCCAGGGGAGCCCCCAGATCTGAGGGGCGCGGCCAGCCAGCCCTGGGGGTGACCCAGGTCCGGGTGTGTCTATAGGTTCATTAAAACTTTGGCAGGAGGGAAGTGCGGACTCCGGCCGCCCGGCGCGGCGCGTGCGGACCCCCGGTCAGGACACCAGCAGCGCGGCACTGCCACCTTGTGGACACCGGCCGCCCGCCCGGGCGCCGCGCGGAGACTTGCAGTCTGCAGGGGCGGGCGGCCGAGAGCTCGGAGCCCGGCGCGGCCCACGCCACCCCCGCAGGAACGCGCCGCGGAGCCGAGCCGCGGGAGCCCGCGGGGGCGGGGGCGGGGGCGGGGCCGAGGGCGGGGCGCGCCGGCGCCGATCACGTGGGTTAGCAACAGGCAGTAGCCAATGGGAGCGCGAGTCAGGTGCTGCGTGTGCTCGGCGCCCGCGGCAGGGGCCGGGCGGGAGTAGAGGCGTCCTTGCGCTCCGGAGCCGGATCGGGACGCGAAAAGGCTCCCTAAATGGGTGCGCCTCTCGTGCAGGGAGCCCCTGGCGGCGGAGGAGCGGGCGAAAGACGGAAAAATAGCAGAGAGCTTTAAAATAGGACTTTCCCACTCTCTGGACCCGAAGTAGTGACCCCGGAGGGGGCAGTGGGCGGCGGCGGGGTGGGAAGCAGGCGGCAGGAGCCCCGCCCCGAGCCTGGGTTCGGGTTCCCTCTCCCCGCCCCACCTACTTGTTGCCTTGCCAAACCCTTGAGGCTGAAACGGCCACTTGGATCCACAGAAGGAGATTAAGACAAAAAGAATAATGAAGTTCCTGGCCTTGGCCTGTCCGTGCTGGCAACCCTGTAGCGTAGAGAAGACAGGCACGGCCCTTAGGCCCTCACGGAGCCGAAGACTTAGCCCCTTAAGAGACAGAAGCAGAGGAAAGTCACGAATTAGGTCAAAACAAAAAGTCAACTTAGTAGTTGGTTTTAATTACTGTAAGTGGAAAAGCCACATCCAGAAGTACATCTAATGACTTTTATGGTAATCCCACCATGCTGACATAAACCAGCCCACCCCTGCATACAGAGAAGACCACAACACAGAATGTCAGAGGTCTATTCCAGGGCATGGGCGAACCCAGGACCAACAGAGACAAGCATGGTTTCCATCAGATTCTTGCTTTTCTGGTTTCATGGTCAGGCACACGCTTGATTTCTCTAATAGGGCATCTCTCTCTCTCTCTCTCTCTCTCTGTGTGTGTCTCTTGTTGCTTTGTAATGTTCTCCTGGAAGATCTTTTACTTTATTGTTGTTTGGGAGTTCACCTGGTGTTTTCTCTCTCTGAAATGAATGCAGGGTGTAGATGGCCTCAGAAGGGCATCTAATCCTTTGCCCTGCCTCAAGGCACTTTGAAAGAAAGACAACAGACTGTGATACTGTTGTGAGGTGGTATTAGAGAGAGGAGAATATCTTGAAACCAGCAGGATCTAGCCATTCCTATTCTTAAAGTAACCTAGGCAAAGATATCAAAGAGCACTCTTTAATAACCTACTACAAATGCTAACCACTTTGGGTAAGGTATAAGAACTTTCTGATCCCAGGTTTTATTGGTTTCTATTTAAGCTCATTCAGGGTCAGGCTACCCCAGAGGGCAGTTGAACACCTGCCTAGAAGCTTATGGACAGGACGGTGCACTTCCCTCTGCCAGGAACAGAGGCCCGTGAGGCCAGCTGCCACCAGGAACTTTGCCTGATGCCCAGACTCTGTGGGGCAGTTCCTGGGCGGCTCTGAGAAGGACATCCACTCTGAGTCATATTTTCTTCTATAATGCTGCCAGCCGATTTTGTTGATTCACTCAGTGAACAGGGCTTGTGCACTTTTCTGTGTGTGGAAATAAACCTACTATATTTGATGATTAGGTGTATATAAATTTGATACAGTATTTGATTTTTTTAATCCATCATATTCTCAAGTCCTTGACCAGGAAAGGGTTTTGAAGATGTCAAGAAGATTTGACAAACATTAATGGAGCTCGAACTAAGTGCCAAGCCTTTGTTTAGGTACTGGGGATACGGCACTGCAGCAGGGAACTTGCATAAGGAAATAGACTCAGGAGGAAAAGAAGTGAGGAGGGATGTGCCTGTTTCCACGGTCCAGGAGTAGGCCCATGCTGACTGATTGCTGCTCCCTAAAACTCCTCTATGTCAGCCCCATATTCTTTGGGGGACCTCTTAAATCATGAATCAATAAGGTCACCCGCATGTCAGTATTATTAAACAATGTGACGTGATAGGAAAAGTCATGGACTAGGAATAAAAATATATACCATATACCTAGTTCCAGCCTGGTTCTGCCACTTGATGAAATCCATTCCTTTCTACAAATCTCTTAAACTTTGAATCTTACGTCCCTCATCCTGAGAGTGGGGTCATTCTTGCTTTGCAACTCCATGGGGTCAAGATTCAAGGCCTTGGTTTTCTCATCTGCAATTTGAGAGGTTTGAACTCGATTTAAATTTTACATACTTTCTTTAGAAGTGAATTCTGCTTTTGAGATAAAATCTAACCTAAAACCCCAACATGTAAAACAAACAAAGACTAGGCTTGCTCCGGTGGCCTTGAGGGAGAAAGCTAAGAATCCTATATACCTCTTCCCCCATCCTTAGAAGACCCTTGAGCCACCTGTGTGTGACCCCACTGAGCATAGTGTGAAACCCACTGAACTAGATGATTATGTTTAAAGTACCTTTCAGTCCTAAAATTCTATAAATCAAAATGTTCCAATATTGGAAAAGAAAACTCCAGTTTTCTTCCTTCATTAATTAATACAGGAGATAGACACAAGCTTCACAGAATACATTTCATTACAGTCTTCCTATTTGTGAATCCAATCTTTCTGTCACAAAATGAAATTAGATTTTAATGGAATACAGTATCCTGTAATGAGAAAAAAGCTTCTCACTGGGGGTGAGAAGATAGATGTTCGAACCCGATCCTGGGTAGCTCCCCAGCCTTGATCAAGTCAAGGAAACTTACCTCTCCAAATCAATAAAGTTAAGAAGTGCGGTGGCCTCGTAATCACAGGGTTGCACATGATCGTTTCTGGGCTCCATGCCCTAATAAGTTTCTCTAAATTCAGTAAGTTTCAAATTCCACCCTGCCTACAAGCCAGGTCGCTCCATCACACTCTCCTCGGTACGTATACTCACCCTATTTGGAGAGGAAGGGGAGGAGGGTGGGGAAGAAGACAAATTGGGTTGTAAATGACACCATCAGGACATCGAGCTAGAAGTATCCACTGGATCACTGCTGTGTTTGTGCAGGTGGTTGGAGCTCACAGCGTGCCTTGACCTCGGCTCACCAAGCAGGATCCACAGCTCCATTAATAAGTGTCCTGCTAGGTGCTGAACGCAGCATGGGCATTGATGAAGGCAAACCAGAAAATCCCAGGGCTTGGGGAAGGTTTCAAGCAAACAGTCTGGGCTAAGGACCCAGGACATACAGTTTGATTCATTGCCTCCAAGAGTGCACGTCCTGGGAAAAAGCAACAGGCCCTGCCTGGGAAGCCAGGGAACTTTAGGGCTAGACAGAAGAACAACAGCTCTGGTCATGGCTGTGACTTGGTTATAAGTTAACTTTATGGGTCACCGAGTGTCTGGAAACAGACCATAAAAAAGAAGAAAGGGTGGCCCAAGCAGCTTTGTGTTGGGAATGGCTGTGACCAGTTGCTTCTGGAAGGGAGACGTATTGACTGCAATAAAACTTGATGGGCTCAGCCCTGGTTTGTTCAGGCTGGAATCGGAAGTAAACTTTGGACCTGAGTAATTGGTTTGAAGCTGTGCTTAAAGAGTGGGAGCAGAGGGGATTTTGTTCCAAGCGGTAAACAATATGGTACCCAACTGATGCGCATGGGCCACCTTCCTTGTGACCCCTAATCCCATGATGCTGTCTGCAGGCAGCTCTTTTAGGTTAATCTCACAGTCCACACAAATGGGTATAGTTTCACTTTCACTGTAAAGGCTTTATATATATATATTTTTAATTTTCCTTGTTTATCTCAGGACAGCAACACATTTCAGGTAAAAATAAATAAAAGCATCAGCCTTAGAGACTTACTATCCTTAACTGTCTGTTCTGGAGGAAACAGTACATTATGTTTCATGTTAACTTTTCCCCAGCCATCCAACTTTAGCCTCCTCCAGCTAGTCAACTTAATTATGTATTAAGCACAGACTTTCACATCATCAGGTGTCAGAGAGAAGACCACCCACTGCTCTAAGCAACAAATAAAATAAGATTGTGCCAGAAATATTTCAAAAAACATGGATTATTTTTTTCACTTGATTTTTTTCTTGTTTCAAAGTTTGAGGGAAACATGTTACAAAAGCACTGAACTGAGTTTTCTCAAGGCCAAAGAGCCCATCTTAACTCTCCTTATCTCTAGCTGTGTGGCAATCAGAACATAACCCATATCTCTGAGCTCCCGTTTGTTTATCTGAAAGATGAGGGAGGCTGAGTTGAGTCATATTCCGTATCACAAAGCTCAACTATAATCATCATTAATGTTTCCTGAGACAAGCACTTTGCCTTCTTTATCAGATATCCCTTGTAACAACCCTGTGATGTGTGTATTATTATTTTCCCCATATTCCAGATAAGGAAACTGGACTGAGAGAGGTTTTGAAACTTGTCCAAGGTCACACAGTGAGTGACAGATCCAGCATCGGAACCTACTTTGGCCCCAGATTCCAAGATGCGGCCACAGTTTCATGGCACAGAACTGCCTTAGAGTTCATCCGGGAAGGGGGGCACCTGATCTTTAATGTATATCAGATTTTCACTTTGACTTTCTCGGAGCTGCCAGTAGCGATCAGCTCTACACTGGTTAATGCCATCTTAATTTCAGAGAGGCACCCATAAGTGGGTGCTGGAGACAACCGGGGGAGAGGGAAGAGCTGGGGGTCGGCACGCCCAGGCCTCTGAGGGTTGAGAGTAGACTTCTGTCTGGTGAACTTGCCCCAGCACTCAGAATCCAGGAGGCCACAGCTGCCCAGAAATGGCTGAGTTGGGAGGGACAAGAGGAGCCCCGTGATGCCTGACGAGGACCTTCCTGTCATCTCCCTTCACATGCCCCTTAGACTAAGCCTGGTGCCTACATCCCCCGTTGGGTGTTTAAGGAAGACAATGCCATGATGGAGCCAAGTAGAGCTAAGAAATAGCAGTGGAAGCCTCCTTCTCAGGAAGCTGGGCGTCCAGGATGGGGGACAGGGCTGCCCAGTTTGGTTGCCCTTGGGTCACTGCTCCTGCATGGACACCCTGCCAAATATACATATGCTCCATCAGACAAAGCATCAGCCCCCACTTGCCTCGTGACCAAAGGCTTAGAGTCCTTGGAATAAAAGGATCCCATGGCTTCTCCACCGACCTCGGGGGAATGTTTGGGTTTCCATGATGTTAAAAATGAAAAATAGCAATTTATACAAGAAGGGGCAGTGATGCTCCATAGATGATGAAACACAGCCCCTGCTCTTAAAAACTCACTGTTGGGTGGGGTCCATCAAGGCTTCCTTTCCCTTAGGATCCCTTGGGTTAATCCAGTTATCCCGAGTCTAAGAAAAAAAAAAAAAGCTTCATACAAGATAAGTACAATTTTTTTAATACACAAATTTTTAGCATGTATTTAATGAATTAAGTAGAAAATAATCAGTTGAGAAATGTCAGCCTCCAGAAACTGCACGTTTTGTTTTGAAATACTGAGGCTGTCAGACACAATAAAAAATAATCTCATTCATTACCAAGAATAAGGGAGCAGCTATGCATATGCTCAAGAATAACAGTAGAAGAGCTAATTCTCCTTTACTTGTTTTTATTAGATTAATCTTGATCTGTATTGTGGATGTAAATTACACTTCCTCCTATAAATTCAATTTCGCAGACAAAGATGTACTTCTTTCCCGATCTATTTTTAGTGGCTTGAAGACTGGCCCACATTTTTGCTGACCACACAGGTATTATGCAAACCCCCTACCAGCTCCCTGAGGTGATAATTACCATTTGGGGAATCCCACTTGAGGGATGAGAGAATACTCCTGTGGAAAGAACTCCGATTTCCATGTGAGGAGACCGAGCATTGATTCTAGCTCTGCCCCTAACTGGATGTGAACTCTCAAACAAATTACTTCACCTCTCTAGTTCTGTGTATAGTGAGGGAGCACAATTAAATGATGTCTTTCCAAGACTCCTTCCAGTTTTAAAATTATGTCTTTGCTCAAGTCTCACGAACAAAAGCCAGGAGTCTTTGTCATATGAGAACATTGGATCCACTGGGAGGAATGGTAAAGGGGACTCTAGGGACTGGAGGCTGAGCCAGGGACCCTGGAAGCAAGCACGTGAAAAGCGGCAAAGGCTGCTGCCTGGTTCCCAGGAAATTCCCTGGGTGGATTCCAGGTTCCAGCCTGGAGCGCACATTGAAGATTGGTGCACTGGGATTCTAAGAGATGTGACATTGAGTAGACCCATTTATTGTCCTCTGAATCAGTCACGAGTATTTTCCTCAAAAGAAAGGACAGCTAAAAAAATTCAGCAAGAGTGAGGAGTTTAATAAAGAACGGTACCTCCAGGGAGAAGAGACCCATTTTCCAGCCCAGTTACAAAAGAGGCTGCTTACAGAGCTCTTACAGGGTTTCCCAGGTGGTGCCAGTGGTAAAGAACCCACCTGCCAATGCAGGAGACATAAGAGATGCAGGTTCAATCCCTGGGTTGGGAAGATCCCCTGGAGGAGGGCTTGGAAACCCACCCCAGTATTCTTGCCTGGGGAATCCCACGGACAGAGGAGCCTGGTAGGCTTCAGCCCATAGGATTACAGAGTTGGACACGACTGAAGCAACTTAGCATGTACAGACAGTGCTCTCATGCTTCTGTTTGTCATGATAGGAGTCTAGGTCAAGAAGTGTACCCATAGCAAAGCCAGAGCCCCCAGGAAAAGCCCACGATGAAATGCAAGAGAGCAGTGGAACTGACCATAACCAAAAGGGCTGACCTGGGAAAGTGTTCATTATCTCAAAGGGGACATTGGAGCCCCTCCCAGATCCCAGGCACCGGGAAAGGGGAGCCTTCAGGGGGAGGCATGAGCCTGCAGGTGGATGATTCACACACGATGCTTGTCCTTATCTTCACTACAGTTAATCTTCATGACTCCCTGGATTCCTAGCCTGGAAGAGGAGGAATTTTTACATAGAAGCCACCCTTCAGCTGGACTTTGTCATCTTCTCTATGTTGCTGTACCAGCCTGGCCAGGACACTATTTCATCTTTTAGAACTTGCCTCTGATTCAACTATTCAAGAGAGAGAAGTTCTTCTCCCCGTTTGAATACTGGAGTCAGGATGGCTAGAGTGAATTTTGTGTCCGCCCCGTAAAAAGTACCAGAATTTGTGGTCTTCCTCCATTTTTGGTCGATGCCGAAAATGGTCCTCAGTGGAAATGCAAAGGGAAAGAGGAACATCAGCGACTCTGCGTTCATGCGGACTTGCAGGATTGTTGTTTAGCTGCGTCTCTCTGCTTGTGACTGCTCGGTTCAGTTCAGTCGCTCAGTCATGTCTGACTCTTTGTGACCCCATGGACTGCAGCACGCCAGGCCTCCCTGTACATCACCAACTCCCAGAGCTTACTCAGACTCATGTCCATTGTGCCGGTGATGCCATCCAATCCTTCTCCTCCCACCTTCAATCTTTCCCTGCATCAGGTTTTTTTCAAATGAGTCAGTTCTTCGCATCGGGTGGCCAAAGTATTGGAGTTTCAGCTTTAGCATCAGTCCTTCCAATGAATATTCAGGACTGATTTCCTTTAGTATGGACTGGTTGGACTTCCTTGCAGTCCAAGGGACTTGCAAGAGTCTTCTCCAACACCACAGTTCAAAAGCATCAATTCTTCGGCGCTCAGCTTTCTTTATAGTCCAACTGTCACATCCATACATGATTACTGGAAAACTGCTGGTTACTTTAATATTGCCCTGTATGTTTGTAATGCATGTTCCAGATGACGCTAGTGGTAAAGAACCCGCCTGCCAGTAAACAGAAGACGTAAGAGACAAGGGTTTGATCCCTGGATTGGGAAGATCCCCTGGAGAAGGAAATGGCAACCCACTGCAGTATACCTGCCTGGAGAATCCCATGGACAAAGGAGCCTGGGGGGCTATAATCCATAGGGTCACAAAGAGTCAGGCACGACTGAAGCGACTTAGCATGCACGTGATTGTAACAACCGTGGCAAGGGGTCAGGAATATATATTCTTTGTACTTTTATACAAATCACACTCTTTAATCTTGAACAACCTGGCGAAGATGCCTTTACCTTAGTTGTACAAAGGTGGAAACTGAGGCTTGTGGAGATAAAGTGACTTAAGCTGGGGAGATGAAACCTACAGCATGTTTATCTGATCCCAGGGCCTGTGAGCTCCTCTTATACCACAGCTCACAACGGGCCACGTCTCATGAAACTGGAGCCAGAGACAGAGGAGGCAAGTGCTGGTGTGGTTTATACCAGTGTCAAAATGTTAAACGGTGGTGTATAAGGCTTTTCTACGTGGACAAACAGGCTTAAATAAGGATGTTCTTTCTAAGCAGAGACTTTATAGCTAAATATTAATGGGGACGGGGGTGCTTCCCTGGTGATCCAGTGGTTAAGACTTTGCCTTCCAGTGAAGAGGGTACAGGTTTGATCCCCGGCTGGGGAGCTAAGACCTCACATGCCAATAGGCCCAAAGTCCAAAACATAAAACAGTAGCAATATTGTAGCAAATTCAATAAAGATTTTTAAAATGGTCAATATAAAAAAAATCTAAAATCCTTATATACATAGTGTGTGAGTGTAAAAGTCACTCAGTTGTGTCCGACTCTTCGGGATCCCATGAACTATACAGTCCATGGAATTCTCCAGGCCAGAATACTGGAGCCGGTAGCTGTTCCCTTCTCCAGGGGATCTTCCCAACCTAGGGATCAAACCCAGATCTCCGCATTGCAGGCAGATTCTTTACCAGCTGAGCTACCAGGGAAGCCCAAGAATACTGGAGTGAGTAGCTGTTCCCTTCTCCAGCAGATCTTCCCAACCCAGGAATTGAACTGGGGTCTCCTGCATTGCATGTGGATTCTTTACCAACTGAGCTATCAGGGAAGTATATATATATTTAAATTATGTATAAATAGGACTGATTCTTGAGAAGTCCCTTCTGGGCACGGCCGTGGACTTCCTGTCTATCTCATCTGGCAGCTGCGTCCCTGCTCTCTGGCATCTCGACCAGAGCTGCCTCCCTCATTCATAGAGCAGCTGGGGGCCTGAAAAGACCCTAATAGTGATGTCCTGTAAGACGGAAGAAAGGGGAGGCTACACCAACTCCATCCCAGAAGATTCCAGCCCCGCTAACAGTGGCAAGAGTTTCCTACAGCATTTCAGGTCCTGCTCCTCTTTGGAAAGTCCAGCCCCATCAGAGACCAGCTTCCTCCGCAGGGAAAAATTGGGAGACTTCCTGAGCTAGGAGGGTCTTCTGAAGTGCTGGCCTTACTCTAGGCTATCTTTGTGAACCAGGGGCTTTCTGTGACATGTCTTCTGATTACTAACAGCCAAGTGCTTGGAAAATGTTTAGAAGGATGAGTGCTCATTTCTGGGACTGGAAGGCAGTGGATGCGCTGCAAAAGGTGTTCAAGTGGGAGAAGACAAACCAAGGAAGAAGTCAGAGGTGGGAGTCAGCAAGGGCTGGGGAGGCTAGTGCCAGAGATGGAGAGGAGGAGCAGTGTGTGTGTGTCTGTCTATCTATCTCTGGGTTTGCATGTTTCTGTGCGTGTATATCTGTATCTGTGTGTCTGTGTGTGTGTGTTTCTGTGTCTCTGTGTGTCCGAGTCTCTATGTGTCTCTGTTTGCTTCTGTGTGTCTGGGTCTATGTGTGTCTCTGTGTGTCTGAGTCTGCATGTGTGTGTGTGTGTGTGTCTGGGTCTCTGAGTGTGTCTGTGTGTGCATGCAGGGGAACAGGGTGACAAGGGCTTACAAAGCAAGGAACAAGACTGAGAAATGCTCTGAGCTGAGGGGGGCCTTTCATATATTTCCAAAACACTTGAAAATTCCAACCTGGCACTCCCCTGGGGAAAGCTGCAGGGGGTCCCAGAGAGAGTTCTGCTCTGCGGCCTTCAGACCGAGCTCCTCTAGTCCCTGCCAGTTCCCTAGAGGCCCAGTTTCTTCATCTGAGAGACGGGAACAACAATACTTCAAAGGACTGTTGTGCAAAGTAAATGATATACCACGGGAAAGCACAGGCACGCGGGAGGCAGGCAGCACCTGACCGTGAATCTCCTCGTGAAGCCAGTGGGATCTTCCAGTTTACTCAGCTGAATTGTGTGTTTTAGCGGGGCTAACATAAACAGAGGCGGTTGGGCAGGGCCAAGTCATTCTTCTCAGATGTTTTCTCACTAAGATGTCGTGAGGATTAAATGAAACAACACATAAAGGACTGGAATGGCACCTGTCACTGTCAGTGCTCAATAGCCGTGAACTTAGTTAGCTCAATTAGACAAACGAAAGGGAGGTCCAGAAGCTTTGGGTGTGAACAATTATTATATCAGTGCCATCCACAAACTTAGTTATTCGCTTCCATTCTCCTCTCACTCCCAAACATTACCAATATCTTGGTCTAGATTTTCTGAGGAATACCTTGGTTTTTTAAACCACAAAATGCCTATGTTAAGAGAAAAAAAGATCGTTGATCTGGAAAGCCCAAGATCTAATTTTCTTATGTACATACATTTATTTAACCAATATTATTGAGCACCTTGGAGGTACCAGACACTATTCCAGGGACCAGAGACCAAGGATACAGGGAGCAAGACATCCAAGTCTTCCCTCACATTTACATATATATATTATAGGTATGATAGGAATAAGCTTACTGTTTAGTTGAATCTGACTCTTTTGCCACCCCAGGGGCTATAGCCGGCCAGTCGCCTCTGCCCATGGAATTTTCCAGGCAAGAATACTGGAGGGGGTTATTTCTTTCTCCAAGGGATCTTTCCCAACCTAGAGCTCGAACCCTTACCTTCTGTATTGGCAGGCAGATTCTTTACCACTGAGCCACCAGGGAAGCCCAGTTGTAGACTAGCAATAAACATATAAATATACACTAGGCTAAGAAGAAAAATAAAGCAACAAAGGAGAGTGAAGATGGTGTACTATGTTAGATCAAGTAGTCACAGAAGGCCCTTAAGATAATACATTCTAATATTAGCTTTATTCCCAGAATTTAGACCTATTAGCTCCAAAGAGTACAATAGTTGAAAAAAAATGTTTTACTAAGTAAAGAATGGCACATAAAACGAGACATAAAGGTAAGAAAAAAGAGTTAAAAAGAATATACCCTAGAAAACTATATAATATACACATATCATTTGACTCCACCAAAGAATATATTAAAAACCTGTCATCCTTCGGCATCCATTGAATGCATCTGGGTTTCCTTGAAACAAGAATAATATGCTAAAAAAATATTTAAAGATGGAAACAAAATGAATATGTGTCATTTTCCAATCCTTTCCTGGAAAATTAGACTGGTCAATGCACACTTGCTACCTTAAAATATCCTAAACAAATAAAAAAGAAACATGTTATAATGAAAAATATATGAAATAATGAAAAATATATGAAATTTTTCTCAGTGAGAAATCTATGCTGGTTGTCCATGCAGGAATGGCAACGTCTCTTGCCTTCAGACGGTGTTGAGGCAACAACTCTTTTGCAAAGAGCTATCTGTATCACTGGTTGACTCTTGCTTTATTTTTCTTCCCAAATTTCTCTCTCACTCTATCTGCTGAGTCTGCTGCACAGCAGTCACTGGCTGTTGTTCTCTGAGGTGTGTGAGCTTCTCACAAGATTAATGGCCTCCAGTACAATTATCTTCCCATTACTACCCACACTACCTGCCCATGCTGAATCACCATGAGGTTACTTACCTGGAACCATCATCACATGCCATGTGCTTCAGTGAACTATTTAGGTATTTAGAAAACAAAAAAACAAAAAATTAGATGAGGGCTTTAAATTTCCATCATTTGGAATTTTCCTGTGTTTCGACATCTATCACATAGACATCAGGCTATAGAATGATTTCTGTGGTGTTTTATGATGGACAAAGCCCTCTCCTATGCTTTCACTCATTCGCTCTTAACAACACCCTTGTGAAAAGATGGGGGCTGGGATTGCTAGCTGATTACCAGAACCGTTTCCACTGGTCCCTGGACACGCCGATAGACTCCATTTCCGTGTCCCCTGCACTTGGCTGTGGTCATAGACTCCGTAGAAATCTCCTGCAGGAGTTTCACCATACTCTTTCTTGTCCACAGCCAACTTACGGAGATGGAGGAGACACAGGATGGAGCTTGGGTCTCTAAATTTCCACATAGAGTGGAGTTACCTGAGGAGTAGGAAAGACTCATTTTGAAAAAAAAAATTTATTGCATTATATCCTAGGTATGTGGGGGTTGTCTATAGCTAATGTTACTTTAATAATCTACATTTCTCCAGTGTTCATCATTAAGCAATAGCTTCCCTCCAATATACTTGCCTGGAGAATTCCATAGATAGAAGAACCTGGTGGGCTACAGTCCATGGAGTCGCAAAGAGTCAGACATGACTGAGAAACTATCACTTTCATTTATTTTATCTCATCTGAGAAAGCTTGGAGCAAGTATTATTTTTATTACCTCCTCGTGTCTGTCCCTTGGTGCCTCAGATGGTAAAGAATCTGCCTGCAATACAGAAGACCTGGTTTTGACCCCTGGGTTTGGAAGATCCCCTGGAGTAGGGAATGGCAACCCACTCCAGGAGTTTTGCCTGGAGAACCCCCTGGACAGAGGAGCCTGGTGGGCTACAGTCCATGGGGTGGCAAAGAGTTGGACACGACTGAGCAGTTTTCACCACTTTTTCAAATTCGACAAAAGAAGGCTCAGAGAGACCATGTAATGTAGCCAAAGCCATGAAGCTGTTAACAGAGATGGAATTAGGTATCTGATTTAGGTGTAGTCAGACCCAGACCTTGTGGTCTTTCCACTAAAACGTGATAATTTCACAAGATTGAAGTGATGACGCTGGTCTTAACTTTCTAGGTCATTTTGCACGTAGTGTTTGAGAGAGATTCTTTATCAGCATGCTTTGCTGCTGGTATTTTTCTGGATCTGAATTGAAGAATTAAACCTTGCATGCAGTCACTTGCTCACGGCCCATAGGGCTGCATAAATATTGTTATCCCGTTGGTCTTTGGTAAGATGCCATCTGCCTTCTAGCTAGGCAGCCTCCTGAACTTCATTTTTCTAAATGTCAATAAAAACAAGTCAATCCTTTCTTTCTCCCCCACTTTACAAGCAAATATCTTATTTAAATATTTAAATATACATACCACATATTTTAAATAAATATTTAGATATTATTTCTCTATATATATTTATTTTAATATTCAGTGCTCACTAGATACAAAGCACCAGATATGATGCTCTGAGGGATTTTGTTGTTGTTATTCAGTCACTAAGTTGTGTCTGACTCTCTGTAACCCCGTGAACTGCAGAATGCCTGGCTTCCCTGTCCTTCACAACCTCCTGGAGTTTGCTCAAACGCACATCCATTGAGTCGGTGATGCCATCCAACCATCTCATCCTCTGTTGCCCCCTTCTCCTCTTGCCCTCAATTGTTCCCAGCATCAGGGTCTTTAAAAATAAATAAACAAAACCCACAGCATAGTGGCCAAGAGTGTAGACTCCGTAATCCATGCATGAATTAAAATTCTGAGTCCACTATTTGCTAATGGTGTGACCTTGGACAAGTTACTTAACTTCTCTGTTCCTATGTTTCCTGACCTGCGGCATCTGGGTCAGGAAACCTTCATAAGCCTACTTATGAAGATGTCATGATAATTAAATGAAACAATACCTATAAAACACTTAGAATGACATCTGACACCAAGTAAGTGCTCAAAAGCTGTCAACTCTTATACTAGGATAAAGGAGGTGTACCTAAACCCTGTCAATGAACAATTATTATATCAGTGCCATTCACAAACAGACAGTTCTGAGATTCCACATCCCCCTTACTATCTAAAGCTACCCATATTTTGGTGCAGTTTCTTTGAAACCATAAAAATCTCTTCCCGTCACATACAAGGTATTTTCCACTCTCAGTCTCTGCTAAGAATGTGTTAGTAGCTCAGCCATGTTTGATTCTTTGCGACCCCACGAACTGTAGCCTGCCAGGCTCCTCTGTCCATGGGATTTCCCAGGCAATAATACTGGAGCTGGTTGCCATCTCCTCCAAGGGATCTTCCCAACCCAGGAATCAAACCCGTGTCTCCTGCTACCAGAGAAGCTTCAGTGTTTTCTATAATCAGGCACTAGGGGAAGGAAAACATGATAACACACTTTTTTTCCTTTCTGCGTCAGGTACTACACTAAGCACTTTACCTCTGGGTTTCTAGTTGTTTTGTTGTGTTTAAACCTTTCAACAACTTAATTTCTCATTTTCAGATGAAGCCTCCGAGACTTCAGAGAAGATAGTGTGTAAGCCTCAGACCTGGATTCAAAACCCAATCTGCCCTGCTACAAACAAAGCCAGAGCCACAACCCTCACTAACCAGCTCGGTGATTCTCGGCTAGTCTAATTAAAGCCCCAGAATTTCACAACCTTCCCAGAATACAGTCAAGGAAGATGAGATACCATTACTTTCACCTACCTCTGAGTCTAGGAAATGATGGGCCTTGATATTAACAAGGCAGCTTCTCCCCTACGTGCAGAAGACCCTTGAAAAGGGTATTTTAATCATGGGTGTCATATTTGATGATTGTGTCTGTTTGTATTTAGAACACTTGTTATCCTTGATGTTTTTGCCCTGAGGACATTCAACTGAACAAAACTGCATACATCTTTGTGGATTGCCCTTTCTGCATCCATAAGTTATCTGCCCTTTTAAAATAATTTGCACTAAAACACCAAGTGTTTCTTCTAATGGGAATAGACAGCTAGAGTTTTTTGATGCAAATGACTTCTCCCCACTTTCTCCCCAGCCCAGAGCTAAATCTGCAACAGCCACGGAGGGGTTCTGTGTTTCTAGAAGCAATTTAAGCACAGCGGTTGGGAGCTGCAATGTGACTTCAAGCCCCTTGCTTGATGTTAGGGGAGGCTAAATGAGACGGGGGAAAGATTCCGTGTGATGAGCAGGGACGTGTTAAGGGAGCTTATTATAATATTCACCTCTTTTGCTTTTAAGAAACCATCTTCCTCTC
The DNA here is from genome assembly GCF_027580195.1 of Bos mutus. Lineage (NCBI taxonomy): Eukaryota > Metazoa > Chordata > Mammalia > Artiodactyla > Bovidae > Bos > Bos mutus. The sequence continues at coordinate 9,815,992 of NC_091639.1, read as the reverse complement.
AGGTAGTTTTGTGTTTGTGTGTAAAGATTAAACTGTTGAATAAAATCATAAGCATAACCTATTGTTATTCATTTTCTCCTGGATGTAGTATGTTGGGCCTCTTTTTAACTTTGATAGTATTCTGAATTCTATCCATGGTAAAAATCAAGAATTCCATTTTAACTTATGCTTATTCTAGCACTTAAACATATGATGAGTTTCTGTGTTTTTATTTCACTACTTTTGGTTGTTTAGTTGTTAAGTCATGTCCAACTCTTTTGTGACCCCATGGACTATATGTAGCCCACGAGACTCCTCTGCTCATGGGATTTCCCAGGCAAGAATACTGGAGTAGGTTGCGATTTCCTTCTCCACGGGATCTTTCTGAGCCAGGGATCAAACCCTCATCTCTTGCATTGCAGGCAGATTCTTTATCATCTGAGCCATCGGGGAAACCCACTAATTTTATCTGAAAAAAAAAAAAGTCAAATCTCAATTCAATACAATAAAAGATTGAAATATCTTAGTAGAAAAAGGGAAATAAGCACAGTATCCAGAAAGAAAATTTGAGCATTGCTGCCTCTTGACTAAAAAGAAGTATATTTCTTACTACAGTTCTTTTTTGATTTTAACAGAAAACTGACTTTGGAAGAAAAATATATAGCAAAAAAGACTATCGTAAGACTAATGAGACGTTTGAGAAATGAGCTCCACAGGCAAAAGGCAGTCCACAGAAAGAATTATGCATGGCCTTAATTGTTGTTAGGATTATAATTAATAATTACAGCTAGTTCTTAAGCTGTAATTACTTCGATGTCACTTCCAGCAAACCTCTGGCCGGAGGATACAAGTACAGTGGGCTCCCGGCCCATGAGCAATTGGACAGCACAGCTTCTCCGTGGTGGGAACGGAGACAGGTTACCCTGGGAACCCTGACTGGAGAGGGATGTTAAATAATTTGCAAACCGTTAAATGATCCGCACATCACAGGGGCGACCAGAGCAGCTTTCTCACGCATGCCGCTCCCCACCCTCCGTGCACTGTCCTCGGGCCCACCCTGGGCTGTGCAGATCTTCACAAGCTCCACGGTCTGGTCTCGCAAGACACGGCGCTGCCTCCTCGGCAGCTGCTGCGCTTTCAGCCCCACCCCACCTCAGGCATTCTGGGAGCCTTCGAGGAATTTTCCAGAGATTCTTGATTCCATGCCCCTGTCTCCTAAACTACCCCGACTCTGATCTCAGAGTGCAATCTGCCGAGTACTCACATCATGATCACAAGGGTGAATGTCTCAAACCCTCCCCTGGACTGGTGGCACTGCAGTCTTCAGAGGTCCTGGGAAAATGCACTTAAATGGTGACCTTCCTGCCTTCCCCCACATCCCCCCCATTCTAAGGCCGCTGGAGTCTGAGAATCGCCAGACTAATCAAAGGGCTTCCCAGGTGACACAGTGGTAAAGAATCCGCCTGCCAGTGCAGGAGATGCAAGAGACACAGGTTTGATCCCTGGGTCGCGAAGATCCCCTGGAGTAGGAAATGGCAACCCACTCCAGTGTTCTTGCCTGGGAAATTCCATGAACAGAGGAGCTTGGTGGGCTACAGTCCATGGGGTCGCAAAGAGTCAGACGCAACGGAGCATATATACTTAATCAAAGGACTCATTTACCTATCTCTTCCTCTCTTGCTTTTTCTTTCCAGCATCTCTTTTTTGATTACTCACAAACATTCCCAAAAACCCAAGAGGAAGCCTCTAATACGGTCCTCCCCTGCAAGCTTGCTTTCTGATCAGCATCACTCCCTCCCAGAATGCTTTCCCATGAGCAGAACCGAGGGCATTTTAAGTTCCTCCCTTTCTCTCTCACTTTAAAAGCAAATGCTTGCATCCTTTTTAGACAATCACTCTTCTGTCTCAAGGGCCTCTCTCCCAGACCCTTCAGCAGGATGCCAATCAGAATAGAAACCCAGGCTTCCCCTCTGCTTCCAGGAGGCTGGATCCCTGGGATCAGCCAGCACAGCCTCCTCTCAGCAGGCGATGCCCACCATGCCTTCCCACTTCACCCCACTGCCCCCACACCTGCTTCAGGCAGCCAGCCTCAGCTCTCCCTCTCTCCTGCTCCAGGGTACACGTATCCCCCAAAGGAGGAATGGGATTCGTGTAAGGACCAGCACATGAGCACACCAAAACAGGCACTAATCTGATATCAACCCTGCATGTGGTCTTTTCTGCGCTCACACGCAGATTGCAGACAGCCTAAGAAAGTTCTGGTGCTGGCAGAGGGCGTCAGGCTCTCCTGGACACTCGGAGACTCAATGTGGATGGACAGATGCTTTCTCTGCGCTGAGTCCCCAGGGGAGTTCTATCCACAGGTCACGAGGAGGGAAGAGCGAGCAGGCTGGCTGAATCGTCTCAACCCCCTCCAAAGTCCCTTGGGTGAAAGGGCCATCAACTTTTTTTTTTTTTTTAAGAAAGCTTTCAGCCTGCACATGAGTTAGGAAAATCAAGATCAGGATCATTCCCCCTTTTCTCTTTGTTCCCAGGGCTAAGACTCACTGGCTCTACGAAACAAAGTTGGAAGAAAGAACTGTCTGCATTTTGGCACGTAAGGAAGACCTCCATGCATCCCATTGTGTTTCTGGAATTTCCATATCCACTACCCCAGAGAGATTTTTTTTTCCCTTTATGGAATAGAATCTTTAGTATTTTACCAGACTAGTCCCACGAGATATAAAATAAAAGAAGAAGACTAACGAGAAAGATTGAGGGTCTGAAATTTGACCTTCTGTTTGGGACAAGATGAATAATGGAGAGATTTTACGGTCCTGTTTCTGACCCAAATAGCAAACGAAGATCCTTCTTTCTTCCTCCCACTGCTTAAGCAAAAAACAGCTGTGCGCAGCATCTGCAAGAGTGGTTCCGACCTTGTTTCATACTATTTGATTCCCACTGGCTTTTATGTTTTCCATAAATGATTGAAGAAAAGTTCTCAGTTGGAAATAGCAGTAAAATCTTTCATAAATCCTTGGTTAGCACCAGCTTCAGGCAGCTCATTGGATCCTCCACCCAGTCCCTAGGTGAATGCTGGCTGGCGAGCCGAGGGGAAAAGAGGACCTGGGTCTCGTCAAGAAGAAAGTTGAAGGCCAGCGTCTTCTCAGTCTCCTCGGGCTATTACAGAATATGCAGTTTCTCTTCTCAACCGTTACACCCCTCTAAATTCCTCTGTGTCGCTGAGACTCCATTCCTCTATTTATTAAATGAGGAGTCATCATATCAACCCACTCCAGTGTTCTTGCCTGGAGAATTTTGTGCACAGAGGAACTTGGCAACCCCATGGGGTCTCAAAGAGTTGGACATGACTGAGAGAATAACACATTATATCTACCTCCTTAGGACAATGCCTAGGACATAGTACAGATTCATTTTTATGATTGTGAATCCTTCAGTTAATGCATAATAAAAGTAATGAACATTTATTGACAGACTGTGATAGGTATTTTATTCACTTGGTGTTGTTTCATCCTCAGAATAACTCCTAGAGGGGAGTTCTTATCTTTTCATTGTTTGGAAGAAAAAAAAATTGAAGTTTTGCAAATTTAAGTAGTGGACCCAGGGACTCTCCACTTTTAAACAGGGAAGCAGGGTCTGTGCTCACCAGAACTGTGCTCTTTCCAGCAAACAACAGCATCCAGCATTGGGAACCTACTATGCTTTCTGGTCACTGGGGATTTAGGCAAGACCAGATAAGAAGGCCTTGATCCCTGAAGACTGGTTGTGCCACTCGCCATAACTCCCAAATCTTTCATTGGCTGGTGACCGTGTAGTTGGAGGGATGAAATGAGAGAACCGTGCTCAGTTGCCCATCACCCACCTTGAATACAGTTGGCTGGTCCTCAGCTTGTGCAAACTCAGCCTGTCTCTAAGTCTCTTGGTCCCAGCTTGAATCCTCTCCCTGCTCTGGGCACCATGACCCTCTCAGCTTCATCTCTACCCATTGGTAACACAAGAGCTCTTTCCAGACTGATCATCTATCAAACTGGCTCAGAAAATTCATGTTTTCCTTGGATGTGAACCTTCTCCAAATGTCTGACCTGAGGATGACTGCTCCCAGGAGCCCCATGTCTGAAAACTGGAGAGAAGGGAATCCAACAGTCAACAAACTGTGAGGAGACCACCCCAAAGTTGACTCAGACACTATCCAGCCACCAGCTCATACTGTTCACAGCAACCAAATCTACCCTTTGAAGAATAAGCAGAATTTCAGCTCTTCTACCAGTGCCTCCTGATCACGTGTCCAGAGTCAGATTGAGCGATAATTTTACTCCAGATAATGACTACATCAGGGCTTCCCAGATTGCTCAGTGGTTAAAAAAAAAAAAAATCCACCTGCCAATGCAGGAGATGCAGATTCGATCCCTGGATCAGGAAGAGTCCCTGGAGGAAGGCATAGCAACCCATTCCAGTATTCCTGCCCAGGAAATCAGAGAAGGCAATGGCAACCCACTCCAGTACTCCTGCCTAGAAAATCCCATGGATGGAGGAGCCTGGTAGGCTGCAGTCCATGGGGTCGCTCAGAGTCGGACACGACTGAGCAACTTCACTTTCACTTTTCACTTTCATGCATTGGAGAAGAAAATGGCAACCCACTCCAGTGTTCTTGCCTTGAGAATCCCAGGGACAGGGGAGCCTGGTGGGCTGCCGTCTATGGGGTCGCACAGAGTCAGACAGGACTGAAGTGACTTAGCAGCAGCAGCCCAGGAAATTCTATGGACAGAGGAGCCTGGCAGGCTACAGTCCATGGGACTGCAAGGAGTCAGACGTGACTGAGCATAATGCATGTAAAAACTATATCAGGGGATTTTGCAAATTTATAATTTCCAAAAGGCACATCAGCCAACATTCTAATTTCTTAACTCCATTTCTTTCATTAAGGAGCTATTTTTGTTCCCGAGTGGGTCATTAGCTTTTTCTCCATTTTGATCAATTGAACTCATCATCAAATGCTACCAAAGGTTGAACTGAGAAAATTTCACCAGAAGAAATGCTATCAACTCCAATAGTGTTTAAAGAACATTTAAATTTTGTTTCCTATGATATTTTCCAAAACTGTAATCAATTGAGTGTTTTGCATTTTGCATAGGGTAGTCTTAACCTCACCACAATTTTGGGGTCCAAATTTTACCTAGTCAAGGCTCTTTTAATACTCCAGTATCACGGTCCTAACTGAATCAAACTGTAATTTATCTATCCCAAATATATTGCCTGCTACGTTTCCTTTTTGGCCAAGGAAAGAAGTTTGCCTTCCATTCCTGAGCAAAAGAGGCCACAAATTCAGGGATTTGTAAGCTCAATAAAAGCTTCGGAAAATAATGGAATGAATTCATTTTAGGACCTCTTCCCCTGAGCCCAGGATTTCTGAGGGGTGTGTAAGGGAAAGGATAAAGTGAAGGTCAGAGACTTTGGGCTTCCCTGGTGGCTCAGTGGTAAAGAATCCGCCTGCCAGTGAAGGAGATGTGGGTTCCATCCCTGAGTCAGGAAGATCCGCTGAAGGAGGAAATGGCAACTAGCTCCAGTATTCTTGCCTGGGAAATCCCTTGGACAGAGGCGCCTGGCAGGCTACAGTCCCTGAGCTCACAAAAGGTCAGATAACAACTTAGAGACTAAACAACAACAAAACAGTTTTCCACTTGATTGATTAGGCACTGAACATTTCTAAATTAATGCTTTTTTTTTTTTTTAGAAAAAGAAATGGGGAATGGGATTGGAGGAAAGTCCATTGTGAAATTATCTTTTTTTTTCAAATTTTTTTGGCCATATCACCAAATGTAGAGGGCATCTCAATTCCCCGACCAGGGATGGAACCCATGCCCCCCTGTAGTAGAAGCACAGAGTCTTAACTGCTGGACCACCAGGAATTTCCCTGAAATGGTCCTTATACCAGGAGTTCAACATCTTTTCCAAATGTTTCATGGTAAGTAAATAGTGCATCCCCTAACCTGCCATGAAGCTGAGCAGCACTGAGAGACCCTGGAAGACAAAACAAAATGTACGAATTCCGCCTTTCTTTCCTGTTCTACTTTTCCCATTGATTTTCCTGGAAATGTTAACAGACCATGAAATTTGCCAACGTCTACTTTACTACAGATTGCGTCTCATTCTTTTCAGTCTAATGAAATGGGGCCCATGGGGAGAGACAGGTAAGGCAGTAACCTGGGACGTGGAGAAAGAAACGAGCGATGTCCACAAACACGGCTCTAATCCGCTCAGGTTGCGGAAGCCAACGAAAACGTTTTGGGGCCCAGATACAAATATTTTGTACCTTTCTGCCAGGCAGTACAGTTTATTACAGGAACCACGTTTTAGAAACTCACAGGCAAGTGTTACAAATTTGAGAACATAAGTTGGACCCCTTCCCGTTCCAATAAGCAGTCGCAGGTGCGGTTCTCATGGAATTGTGTATTTAGGGAGGGAGGGGAGAGAATTACATGTTCTAAGCAAACTGTATTTGCATACACATTATGCATGTACCCAACACACACTTGTGCAAAGACGATTAAATATGTTCTGTGTTGGCAGCCTCTTACCGTGTTTCCTTAAAGCAGGAATAGCAAATGGGTTTGTCTCGCATGCCAAATCCAATCAAAATGCAGTGACTGTTTGAAGGGCCATGTTGAGAAGGAGTCAGAGGTTGTGCCTGTGTTGTTATACCTACGTTCAGTCAACAGTTCTTGCCTAATACGTCCCATGCTCAAGGCTACGTTTTATCGTTTGGGTGGGTGGAGAGGGGGATGGGGAGACATTCCCACAGATTTCAATACACCTGGTACCTCCTGGAGTGGTACTCCCCAGCTGCCTGGAGTGCAAGGCCAGGATCTGGGGTAGGTTTAGAAAGCATGGTGACCAGTTGGCGATGTCCACAAGGACTGGGCCGGCCTGGGAGGGCAGCAGTGGGGGGGGTGGGTAGGCTGCAGTGTTCATATCATGTATTTGTCATCCCTGGTGACAAGCCATCAGAAATACACTCACCCTTCCTTGCTACCAACTGGCATGCGTTGTGCATCTGGACAACCCAGCATTGAGTTACGGACGTGTTTACAGTTGGGACAGGGCAACGCAAAACACAACGATAAGCGAAAGGGCCGCCCGCCTTTAATGCCCTGGGAGGAGGAGAGGGTCATCTTGCTGCTCCCAAATGTCTTGTTTCATTTTTATTAAAGACCAGGACATACTGAAATTCCTTGACTTCTGAATTTCAGTTTTTTCTTTCCTCTTCCAAAGACCTATTCACTTAGATGTCCTCTGACTATTATGACAGGAGCGTCCGCTGATGCCCACGGAATACCAGAGTGGAAGGAACCCCCAGCCACCTTTGGGGGCCACTCTGCCACCTTTGGCAGAGTCTCATCCCAGAGAGAACGAGGGTCTGTTTCTCCCCTGACAGAATTCCAGCTGAAGGGCCTGTGATCCCCAGGCCTTTCTGTTCTCCACAGTATTTTAGGGAACTTCCTCTAGAGGTCAAAGCTGGGCCATATATGAGAGAGGGTTAAGACCATGTATACTAGAATACTCCATCCTTCTCCCAAACCTTCTAGAGGTTAGTATATGTAATGCTTGCTTTAAGGAAGGAACATATGAATTAAACTTGATGGTCTCACAGCCCAAGTCCATTAATTGCTTCAGATACTATAATTTCCTCTGCTTTTTTTCTAGGCCAGTGTTAAAGTTCTCGATATGAAGAGACCTAACAAATTATTAGAAATTCTCTTATTTTGCCTTTTTTATATATAACTGGGTCATTCAAGTTGATGATTGATGCTAATTAGTCATGCAATAGCCATTTAGCTATAGGGCTATTAGAAACTCTTTTTTATTCATTCATTCAACATGCATTGTAAAAATACGTATTTAATGCCTGCTTTCATCCTAGGCTATTCTTTTAAATTAACCAATTTGGTTTTTTGGTTGGGCTGGTCTCCGTTGCTGTGCGTGGGCTTTCTCTCGTTGTGGTGAGCGGGGCTACTCTTCGGAGTGGTGCGTGGGCTTCTATTGCCGTGGCTTCTCTTGTTGAGGAGAATAGAACCCAGAGAGCAGGCTCAGTAGCTGTGGTCCATGGGTTTAGTTGCATGCGGAAACTTCCCAGACCAGGGATCGAACCTATGTCCCCTACACTGGCAGGCAGATTCTTATCCACTCTACCACCAGGGAAGTCCTGACATTCATTTTTGAGGCCAGGACAGACTCAGCCACCAGCCTCAGGAAGCTTAGCACTCCTGGATTGTCCAGGGCGATCCCAGGGCCTCGAGGTAGTTGCCAGGATGGGAGAGGTCCAGGGGGCAGAGCAGGCAAGGGGAGGCCCTACACCCTGATTTAGGTGTCAGGAAGGGCTTCCTACAGAGTGCAACATGCCATTGAGACTGGAAGAATAATTTCTGGTCTTCGGGAGCTGGGTTAGAATGAAAGGAAAACATGCTAAACACCCTAAAAAATAGACATGTCAAATATGCTTTTCCTTTGAACCAGCAGCTCCATTTCTAGAACATTTCCTAAAGAACTAATCAGACAAGTGCACAGATATGCAGATAAAGAATGTCCATCACAGACCATTTATGACAGGAGGGAGAGAGAGAAGAAAATGAAAAAGCAACACAGATAATCCATAAGAGATCAGCTGATTATACTGAAATACATTCAGGTCGCTAGGTATAAATGGAACCGTTAAAAGTAATTTTGTAGAACAATGTTTCTTGATAAGCCAAAATGTTCACAACAGGTTCTGAGCAAGTGAAGTGAAAGTCACTCAGTTGTGTCCAACTCCTTGCAACCCCATGGACTATATCATCCACGGAATTCTCCAGGCCAGAACACCAGAGTGGGCTGCTGTTTCTTTCTCCAGGGGATCTTCCCAACCCAGGGATCACACCCAGGTCTCCCACATTGCAGGTGTATTCTTTACCAGCTGAGCTACCGGTGGCTCAAAAGATGGTCCCTGTGACTTCCCTGGGGGTCCAGTGGTTGAGAATCCACCTGCCAATGCAGGGAACACAGGTTTGATCCCTGCTCTGGGAAAATTCCACATGCTGTGGGGACCCCAACTATATGCCTATGCACCCCAACTACTGAACCCCTCTCTAGAGCCTGTGAGCTGCAGTTATTGAAGCCCACGTGCCTAGAGTCTGTGCTCTGCAACAAGAGAAGCCATCGCATTGAGAAGCCTGCACACTGCAGTGAGTAGCCCCCATAGAGAAAGCCCTCACACAGCAACGAAGGCCCAGTGCAGCCAAAAATAAATAAATAAATATTTTTAAAAAATAAATAAAATTCATTAAAAAATAAACACTGGATTTAAAAAGAGAGAGAGAGATGGTCCCTGGATCAGCAGTATCAGCATTCCCTGTGTGTGTGCTTAGTCACTCAGTCGTATCTGACTCTTTTTGACCCCATGGACTGTGTAGCCCACCAGGCTCCTCTGTCCACGGGGGCTCTCCAGGCAAGAAAACTGGAGTTGGTTGTCATTCCCTTCTCCAGAGGATCTTCCTGACCTAGGAATCGAACCCAGGTCTCCAGCATTGCAAGCAGATTCTTTACTTCTTTACCTTATGAGCTACAGTGGAGTTCCTAGGGGCATGTAAAAATATCAGATCTCAGGCCCTGTTCAGACCTATTCAATCAAAATCTGCATTTTAAAGAAGCCGTGTGTGCTGTGCTTAGTCACTCAGTCATGTCTGACTCTTTTCAAGCCGATGGACTGTAGCCCTGCAGGCTCCTCTGTCCATGGGGATTCTCCAGGCAAGAATATTGGAGTGGGTTGCCATGCCCTCCTCCTGGGGATCTTCCCAACCTAGGTCTCCTTCACTGCAGGCAGATTCTTTACTGTCTGAGCCACAAAGAAGACTTAAATGTTCAGAATTCACTTTAAAGTTTGAGATGCACTGGTCTGGATGACAGACTGCTCTTTGTTGGCAATTGAGTTTCCTCTGGTCCGTGGCATTGTGTGGAAAATGGGCAATATGTTGAGTTTTTCGCAAAGTTAAATATATTTAATTAATAGTAATACTCTTTATTCTGAGATTATAATCTTGCTTTTGTGGGGTTAAACTTCCTTTGTTTTGTATGATGCTGGTGATTTTTGGATGGTAGGCTTTGTTTGTTGTTTTGCTGCTGTTTCGGTGGCCTTAGTTAGCAAAATAAACAGTTGGTATGGTAATCCTATGTGTTGTTTTTGAAATTTTACTAGGAAATCTGGGAATCATGATGAATGCTAACACACATTGCTTTCAAGTGAAATATTATGTGTGGGTGTGTGGTCTGGGTGTGTGTGAATTCTATGTAAACACTGGGTCCCTTTGGGAGGTAGAACTGTGGACATTTTCAATGCTTTTTTGCTTTTTTTCTGAGTTGTCCAAGTTTTCCACATTTAACACTTGAAAAAAATGGATTGAAGTAGAAACTAGAGGAGCCTACAGAAAGCAGCATTTGGTCTCAAGTCTCAGGAACCTGTGTCTGTTTGGGGATCCTGATGCAATGATGAGGTATCAATACGTAGACTGTGGACCTAGTCGGTCAGGTCGAAGGCCAAGGACTTAGTGTCCTTGAGCCTCAGGATCCTTATTTATAAGATGGGTTATAATAACAATAGTACCTGATTCTGGGGTGGTTCAGAGACTAAGTGACTAAGCAAATGTAGCCATTTTTCAGTACCAGGGCTATTGAAACAGGGGCTTCCCAGGTGGCACTAGTGGTAAAGAATCTGCCTGCCAATGCAAGAGATGCCAGAGACACGAGTTTGACCCCTGGGTCGGGAAGATCCCCAGGAGAAGGAAATGGCAACCCACTCCAGTATTCTTGCCTGGAGAATCTCATGGACAGAGGAGCCTGGCGGGCTACAGTCCACGGGGCCACAGAGAGGCAGACACGACTGAATGATTGAGCTCTAATGAAACAAACTATTACCAGACAGGTGGTTTAAAACGAGAGAAATGCAGTCTTTCACACCTCTGGAGGCCAGAAGTCCCAGATCACAGCATCAGCGAGCCATGCTCCCTCTGAAGTCTCTACAGGAGATTCCATCCTCGCCTCTTACAGCTTCTGGTGGCTCCGTGTGTTCCTTGGCTTGTGTCTGCATCTTTCCAGTCTGTCTCCGTATTCACAGGGTCTTCTCTCTGCTTCTGTCTCTTGTAAAGACACCGTGGTTGGGTTTAGGGCAGGCCTGGGTAATCTAGGATGATACCATTCAGATCCTTGATTTAGTTACATCTGCAAAGCCCCTAATTTCAAATAAAGTCACATTTCCAGATAATAAAACTGGGCCACAGAGATATCTCTGCCACGGTGGGCAGGTGGGGTGGGAACCATTCATCCCAAGGCTGAGCTGAAAATATAATCCAACTTTGAATAACAAGTGACACATTGAAGTTTCTGTCTCCTTTCTAATCTCTGGGAAACTTGTGTTTCAGAATTTTCTCTAAAGGCTCTTGTTTGGATCGAAGTCCCTTGATTTCTAATTTCCCAACCAGGAATTATTACTATTACTAAAGATAGCCATTTCAAAAATCCATTGCTGTTCCTGGGCTCAGCATTTCTGTTCACCACAGTTACCACTGGAAATGGGGAGAGAGGTTGAGGAAAGTAGCGTGAAGCCCTAAAGGGAATCCCCTCTAGACTGACGCTTACACAAAAGGGAGCCCACTGAGTCATTTTACGCCACAGAGCTCCGTTTTGTTTTTTTTCTTCCAATACTGCCCACAGGACATGGGAAGGACGCTGACTGGGGGTGTAGGACAGTTATGTTCGCAGGCCAGCCCTCCAAGGGCCACAGGAGGGAGTTTTAATAAAAGGCAACCAGGAAATTCCCTAGCGGTCAAGCGCTTAGGATGGAGTGGGCCTCCAGCACTGCTTCTCCAGATCAGCTGAGCAGGTTGCTAATCATCACCTCCAGATTCCTGACCTGGGCTTCAAAAGGTCAGATGGTGGCTCAGATGGCAAAGAATCTGCCTGCAGTGCAGGAGACCCAGGTTCGATCCCCAGGTTGGGAAGATCCCCTGGAGAAGGGAGTGGCTACCCACTCTCACATTCTTGCCTGGAGAATTCCATGGAGGAGTGGTGGGCTATATAGTCATGGGCTTCAAGAAGCTGAGATAACAATATTTCCCTGTAACTGTTGAAGGTGTTCAAATGGATTGTGGAATCTAGAAAAATGGTACAGATGAACCTATTTGCAAGGCAGGAAAAGCAGAAATAGGAACACAAACATATGGATACCAAGGAGGGAAGAGGGGTGGGATGAATTGGGAGATTGGAATTGACATCTATTTGCTACTATGTATAAAATGTGTAAAATAGATAACCAGTGAGAACCTACTGTATAGCACAAGGAACTCTGTTCAATACTCTGTGGTGACAAAGAGGAGAAATACATATATATATATATATATCTGATTCACTTCACTGTACCGCACAAACTAACACAACATTGTCGAACACCTAAATGGCAATTAAAAAAAAAAAAAAATGTAAGGCTGGGTTTGGCCTGTGGTTGAAGTGCAGCACATGATTTATTGAATGAATAAATGAATGAATAAATGTTTGTGACTTTGAGAGAGTAGAGTTGCACTTTAGAATTCAACTGTAAAATTCATCTGACAAAATACACACATTTTTCTACATGAGTTCTTTCCCCTCCTCCCAAGGGGGTTTTCTCCTAATGGGAAATTAAATAGCTTGGTGGGTACATCATTTCCGCTACTTGCCAGGGTGGAATGCATCTATAGAATCAGCACTAATGAGACAAACTTACAATATAGCTTCTCATGCATACATGGGAGGCACCTAATCACCCACTGGCTGCCTCCCCGACCTGAGGGTCCTTCTCCTTCCAGGGAAGCCCCCTTCCCCACCACTTGGCACCCCATTTACTTGAAATACCATACAGGAGAGCCACAGGACAGAATCCTTTCCTAAGCCAACTCAGGCAACTTCCACTCTCAGAATTGCGAATCCAGGTAACAAGTCCCCTTTTCACAGCATGATACAGACTTCCTTTGCTCAGATCTGGGAATACGTTTGTGGCTCCTGCTGGCTGGCGTGGAGACCATGCAAGAGAAGCAACTTAGTCATCACCCAAATCTAGTGTCTATTCAGACCCAACTCCCTGACACCTAGCCCATAAAACAGCCTTCTCCCCACGCGCACATAGAGAAAGAAAGCTGTCATCTGGATATTTCAGACTAAGAATAATGATAGGTTCCTGAAAAATTCAGACAACTAAAGCAAACCTGAAGTTGCCATTCGCCTTGGCAAGAAAATTGCTTGAGTTCTTCCTTCGGTCTGCAGTCACCTTCAAGATTCGAATGTCATCTCTGCTACGAGTTCTTTCACTGGTGAGCCCTGGAGTTAAAATTCATTCAGTCGTGAAGCCGTCCCAAAGCATCTATGAGTGGGGACTTGCAAATAATTAGAACCATCAGCAATTTGAAAAGCTTCACGACTGCCCCATGGAATGGTTTCTTTGGCTAATGTTGTTACACCCATTCCAGTGGTGGTGGTTTCATTTCAGGCTACGGGCAGGCTTTATAAGAATGTGAAAATCAATACGAAAGGTTTGTCAGGGCGACATGTTTGTTAATGTTTTATTGATTATGCTATTGGTTGTAAATTTTCTAACTTAATAAAGCTCAAGATTTTTGCAGTAAAAGACAGAGGTTATTTAATTAACTGGCAACTTAATGCAAACTACTAACATGATACATTGTGAGTGCTTCAAAGTGACACCCGATTCATCACTCTCCAAGTGGGCATGATATTACACAAGAATATTATGCCCCTTAAAGAATTATGGAGTAGGAAATGGCAACCCACTCCAGTATTCTTGCTTGAAAAATTCCACAGACAGAGGAGCCTACTGGGCTACAGTTCATGGGGTCGCAAAAAGTTGGACATGACCGAGTGACTCACTTTCACTTTTTCTTTAAAGAATTAAGAGAGGGAAGTCTGATACAAAAAAGAAAGGCATCGATTACATAACATTCTACAGCAACTATAATTGTTTAAAAAAGAAGAAAAGGAGAGGCATCTACCCATGGCTTTTAATCCTAAAAGAATCTGACAGTGTGCACTTAATATTAAAAGAAAAGCTGAATAACCACATAGTTGCTTTTTTTTATAAAGGGAAATTAGGGGCTCCCTGGTGGCTCAGTGGTAAAGAATTTGCCTGCCAATGAAGAAGACACGGATTCGATCTCTGATCCGGGAAGATCCCACCTGATATAGAACAACTAAGCCCCTGTGCCCTGTGCCCCAGAGCCTGGGGCAACAACTGAAGCCGGATGCCCTAGAACCCATGCTCTGCAACAACAGAAGCCACTTTAGTGAGAAGCCAGCACACCGCAACTAGAGAGCAGGCCCTGTCCCCATAACTAGAGACAAGCCTGCACAGCAACCAAGACCCAGCACAGCCAAAAATAAATAAACACATTTTTTTAAAAAAGACATTAGGATAAGGCTCCTAAAAAGGTAAGCCAAGTGCCCATAATTCAGGTAGCATTTGTAATCAAATTCATGATAATCCACTTTCTGTCTCCTAAGTGAAAATACTCGACTTAATTCAATGATCTTGTGATATTACAATTATTTATTAACATATCTAATGCTAATGAAACCACATAAATCCAGTCCTTTAATGGTTTATGTTCCTCTTTCCCAGATGTGTTTGGTCTATTCTATACATACTGTATATTCACTCTAAAAGGTCCTGTATGGAAAATACTTTATGTTCTTCATTAACATGAGTGCTGATTCTCTCCTGATGTAGGCGGCTGAAGCACAGAGTTGTTAGACTTGAAGCATTTTCCAGTGAACTATTAGTAAAACAAGTCTAAAGTGTTCGTTGCTCAGTCGTGTCCGACTTTATGTGACCCATGGACTGTAGCCTGCCAGACTCCTCTATCCATGGATTCTCCAGGCAAGAATAGTGGAGTGGGTTGCCACGCCCTCCTCCAATGGATCTTCCCAACCCAGGGATCGAACCCAAGTCTTCCCTATTGGCAGGTGGACTCTCTATCGTCTGAGCCACCTGGAAAGCCCAAAATAAGTCTGTCTCTCTTCAAATACAAGTCCTTTAGGATGTTAAGTATAGGACATTGAGCTTGACTTTCCTTGCTTCCCCCTCCTTACTATTAAGCCCTGACACACAGTATTATATCTTTTGTAGCCTTACTAGAATTACATTGTGATGTTCAATCTGGAAGGGAGATGGTTCCTATTTTGTGATGATGCAACTCAGCCCTCCGATGGGCCAAGACGTGACACTGCCATTAAAGCTACAGAATGCCCTGTGGGGATGCTAAACACCTATTTCCACACAAATAACCAAACTGGCATTAATTCTTTAAAAACTTCTTTCCTCCGGAAATTATTTTAAAACTGTCTGTAGTCACAAAAGCCTCTTGAATCAACAGCTCTTCCAAGAAATTGTAAAGATTTTCATGGAAACCACTTCAATAAAGCATTTATTTCCTCAGAAGAATGGAGGAAGGGAAAGAATTACCATCCTGAGCACTCACAACCCCAATTACCATCTGCGGGTCTTCTCTCTACCTGCCAGGTTAATCACCAGCTTGTTTCATCACCACGCCACATAAAAAGCTTCCTTCTCTCCTAATTATTCTCTCTCCCTTTCCCCTAATTTTTTTTTCTGAATTATTTTTAACACATCTTTTCAAACCTTTTCAAACTTTCTAATGGAACTCTTGTGAATGTTTCAAAATTTTCTTCCATTTGAAATCTCACACAAGCTCTTCCAAATTCTCAACAGTAATTCTCAATTAATAAAAATTTCACTGAGGCATGAGTTCCATTCTTTTCCACTAATTTAAAAGTCTCCCACAGTGGGTTCCTAGAATATTTGGAAAATAATTTTTAAATGAGAACAATTCTTTAAATATGTAGCTATGAAACCAGATTCTCTTCGGACTTGACCTGGTCTTGGTTGTGAGTTAATACTTCCTGGAAAAGGCTCTTTCTTTTCTTTTTATCCTCTTAAAAATATTTTGTGCCTTTTTATATAAAGTTTTAGAACATGAAAATTTTAAAACATTGTCTTTTTGCAATCCATAGAGGTGAGGTGAAACTCTATAAACTTGGAGAGAACAAAATTGGGAACAGGAGTATGGATATTCTTTCCTTGGGCCAAAAAAGGAGATGTGCTATCCTGGGGGTGATGATGAAGTAAAAGCCTTTGTCAAGGTCCTGGTTTTAGACTGCTTGAGGAGTCAAGGCACCTGGTAAACGTGAATAAATGAATGAGGATGTACATGGAACCAAATCTGAAAATGAGTCACAGGCCAAGACTATTGTTCATCTAAATCCATGCATTTGGGGTCATAGAAAAAGCAAAGTGCTATAGAAAAAGATGCATAGGAAGATTTTAATTTTTAGATACTAACAACTCGCCCTCCAAGGTGACGATACAACCAATACAAGTTGCATGGTGTTTATTCTCATTTCTCTTTAAATTCACCACCAGATTATGTTCGTGTGATGCTAGTTTTGACCTCAGGTTTCCTGGATAGGAATGATTGGAGCATATTTCATATGCTTGCTGCAGTTGTTGTTCAGTCGCTAACTTGTGTCTGACTCTTTGTGACTCCATGGACTATATCTCCCTAGCTTCCTCTGTCCATGGGATTTCCCAGACAAGAATACTGGAGTGGGTTACCATTTCCTTCTCCACAGATGCTTACTAGCTGTGTTTATTTCCTCTTTTGAGAACTGACATATATTTTACCCACTTTTCTACACTTAAGGAAACTGAGGTTTTGTTAACCTGAGAAAACGTCGATTTCCAGCCTTGATAGAATTATAACCGCTTTCAGACTTTGAGAAATATGAAGGGCCAAACTGTGATCACTGAAGGAATGCATCGATGAGGTAAGCTCTACAATATAAATGGATTTGTACATATTAACACACTCACATACTTCAGATACAATCTCTGCCTATTCCATACACGCAAATACCATCCGCCAGTCTACACGTTACGTCCCATAACACAGAGGTTTTAATTTGGATGCTGTTAGATTTGTGGATGTTGACCTTTGTAGTTGGGATGTTGACCTATGCCTTTTTCTGGAGGCCTCCCTCACCCACAAAATAAGAACAAACTCTTTCATATTTCTATTTAATATGAATCATAATTTTTTAGAATTTAACCTGCATTTTTTCTTTTCTTAAGTTTGTTTGTTTAGTTAGTTATTTTGGGCAGCACTGCACAGCATAAAGAATCTTAATTCCCCAACCAGGGCTCAAACCCATACCCCCTGCATCAGAGTCTTAACCTCTGAACCATCAGGGAAGTCCTCTTCAAATTATAATTTTAAGAAATTATGCCGAATGTATTTTTGTGAATGGTATGAGGTAAGGAGAGAACTTCACTTGTCATTAAGTGAAAAGCCAGTGTTCTTGATGCCGTTTCTTTAAACATTTAAGGAAAACCATAACTCTTGGAGGGCACTTGGAGTCATGGAATATCAGAACTGAGAGGAACTGGAGGAATATCCTGTTTAACTGCCAGTGTTTGGGGGAAGGCGCCTGGGGTCGAGAAAGCCTCAGTGACCCGTGCAAGGCCACCCAATTGGAAGGAGCAGAAACGCAAGGTTGAGGCTGCCCCCCAGGCACGCTTCCCCTAGTGCCTGCAGGAAACGAATTGTCCTCACGGCACAGGACACCTTGAGGGATGAAGAAGTGCCAAGATAATCTGAATGTGAAGCTGTTTGGGGCAGAAGAGAAGGGGAAAAAGAAGTCAGGAGACCGTGCGGAAATAAGCTTATCCAACAGATGTAAGGATTCGGGGTTTCAGAATTAGTCTATGTGTTTAGACCCTGTGCCATTCACAAAATAACAGAAACTCCAGTAAGTACTGGCTTTTTTTAAAAAAAGCGAGGCACCATAACTAAGAGACTGCAGGCCAGAGCTAAGACCTGGCACAGCCAAATAAATAAAATTTTAAAAATTAAAAAAAAAGAAAGGGCAAGGGGAGTTTGTAGTTCTCACACAGGAAGTCTGAAGACAGGCTATCCAATGCTGGTATAGGAGTTCAATCATGCTCTTTCTAGTGTCTCCTTTGTCATTTCCAGTGTTCAGCCTCACAGTCACAACGTGGTTGCTGAGACTCCAGCCATCGAATTTGGGTTTAAGAGAGAAAGAGTAAGGAAATGGTGGTGCCGATTGCATCAGTTTCTCTTGTAAAGCTTTCCTAGAATGCTCCCAATAGATGGACTTGGGCTTGTCTACAAACTCAAACTGTTTCATGATTCATCTCTAGGCGGAAGGGGAGTTAGAAACCAAGTACAGATGTTTCGTGTCTGCGGTCACCATGGCAGCAGCAAGAGGTGGAGGCTGGAGCTGGGTGGCCTCTGTGTCCGCCACATACTCACGACACATCGACTTGGAATCTAAATAATTCTGGGGCTCATGGTCTCATCCAGAAGTCACCGTACCACCATTATTCCATGGTCTGAAATCACACTGGAAAAGAAGAGACCCCGAGACTCCTGCTGTGCCTTCTCACAGGTGAGAGAGAAAAATAAAAAAATGTCCCTCCAGTCCTAGATTTTCCATATTTAATCATGCCCAAGGCCCCAGAGCATGCTCTGGCCCTGTAGTGGATGGAAAGGTAATTTAATCCTCTACTATAAAATGGGGCAGTGCTTGCCAGAGAGCTTGCTAGAAGATGCCAAGCCATGAAAACAGAAGAGCAGGTGCTCCAGACTTCTGGAATACGTGAGAATTAGGGCTCCGTCCTCATGCCCAGCTCTTCCGCAAAAGCAGATGTTCCTGGGTATGGTTTTGAACTCACAAATTTGGCTGCTTGGTCGTCACGTGTCGCACTTACAGGCAGAAATAATCCACGTCGAGACTAATTATTAATAATAACGAGAAGATATTCAATGCAGATTTCGTGCTGGGCACTTTGTTTCCCAGTTTGTATGCATTAAGTACTTTTTTTTTTCCTTCATAAGCATTCTAGAGGGAAGTACCATTTTAACCTTCATTTTAAAAATGAGAAAACTGAAGCCTGGAGAGACAAAGTAACTGGCTTTCACTGCAGATCTATGAAGTGGCAGAAACCAAGTATGCATCCAGGTTCTTCCATTTCCAAGCTTTTGCGCTTCATCGCCATGGATACTGCCTCCTTGAGAATGCTTTCTACGCACCATCACCCACTTGGAGCGTAAGATGCTCCAAGTCTGAGGGCCAGCAACATCCATCATCCAGCTGCATACGTTTACTAATATAAATTAAAAGTCCTTTTAAAATAAAAGTACTTTTACTTGGCATTTTATGAAGCTAACGTGTGAGCATGTTAAGTCCCTTCAGTCATGTCTGACTCTTTGTGACCCCACGGACTAGAGCCCACCAAGCTCCTCTGTCCATGGGATTCTCCAGGCAAGAATACTGGAGTGGGTTGCCATGGCATTCCTTTCTCCAGGGAATCTTCCCGACCCAGGGATCAAATCCGTATTTCCTGCATATCCCGCATTGGCAAACAGATTCTTTACTGTCTGAGCCACCAGAGAAGCCCAGGGAGTAGATAAATTAACAGATTCTTAGGCCATCAAGACTTTTCATGGATTTGAAAAAATCAACTTATGCCCTCATTTGCGGAAGAGGAAACAGAAGTTCAGAGAAGTGAAGTGCTTGCCACATCCACACAGCTCTTCCGTGGTCTGATGAGGCCTGGAATTCAACTCTTGACTCCCAGCCCAGGGCACCCCACAAAAGAGTTGAGCCCTTCCAGCCAGTTTCTTCCACTCCACATTTTCTCTTCCCCCTTTCTGAAAGAAGCGTGATGCCAGATGCAGCCTCGAAGTTTCCTGGCTGCTTCTAGGACAGCAGGCTTCTCTTGAAGCCAAGAACCCTTTCCGGCAGGCCCCTCTGCCACGTGCTCTAAAACGTGCGCTGTGCAGGCACGATCTTTGAAGATTCTTTCCTTTCATCTCAGCTCAAAATAGCACCTGCCATATCGTTAGCCTCGGAAACTTCAGAGTGAGGACCCAAAGGAATGGGTAAATTTATCACCTGGTGAAATGACCTACATTCTGCTTAATTGTTTTTGGCCTGACCATTACCCCAGGCATCAGAGTCAAAAGGAAGAAAAGAGATGGTTAGATCTCTGTGTACACAAATTTTACAGCTCTGGTTGATCTCGAAAATTCATAGCTATCTGGAAGAAATTTCAAGATAAAAGATTCTTAGCACAGAGTTAATTGTACGAAAGCCCCACTTCTGTTGATGTTTCAGGAAAAAAGAGATTATCAAAATGATGACTCGTGTATTTCTCAGATCATCTGATTTGGTTCAACTGCTCTTTTATTACGATGTGTTGGGTCAGGTTTTATTTTATTACAAAAAGACAAAGTTGGATGTCATAGCTCTTTTTTCATACGAGCAAAAGACATCAATTTCTCTCTAATACACAAAATGCTTCATATCATGGGATGTAATTGAAGAAATAAGGTTTTTATGAAAACTGAAAGGAAAATGTGGTCAAAAGACATTTAAGATGTTTCTAAGGTCACCACCAAATGCATATTATCTTCGTATTTTTTTACCACTTCGGCTGACGAGCTTCAAAACAACATTCACTTCCTTCTGATGTGATCACTTAGTACATTTGGCAGCTGTTGAATTTCATTTCCTAACGTGTTTGTAACGGAGATGTACATGGCATGGCTTGTTTAATGTAATTTGTTGCTTACATGCCAACATTCATAGTATTATCTGCCTAAATGTGCAAAGAGGGGACTGGGTGAATAATAGTTTGCTTGTTTTTTTTTAATTTTTAAATTAATGGGAGTTTTCTACATCTTATAAAATGTAATCAGTACGGAGAGTTTAGTCAGGGAGTTATGTCTGACTCTTGAGACCCCATGGACTGTAGCCCACCAGGCTCCTCTGCCCATGGGATTTTTCAGGCAAGAAGACTGAATTGGGTTACCATTTCCTTCTCCAGGGGATCTTCCCGACCTAGGGATCAAACCTGAGTCTCCAGCACTGCAGACAGTTTCTTGACCAACTGAGCTACTGGGGAAGAAACTGACAGAGTTTACACATTTCAGCAAAAGAACAGTACTTCTTTGAATCTCACCAAACAGTTCCCAGACCTCAGATTGCGCCAATTAAAGTAAGATAACGAAAATTCTAGTGCAATGAGTACACTTCAAAAGAAGCTATTTGATAAAGCCATTTCCCGATCCCATTACAGAGGCCATAGAAATAAAACTCTGCTACCTGCAACTGACACACACTGTCCAGGTCCCAGGAAATGAAATGAAATTTCATTCATTTCAGAGTTGTTCGCTGCTCAGTCACTGAGTCGTGTCCAACTCTTTGTGACCCCTAGAACTGCAGCACTCCAGGCTTCCCTGTTTCAGAGTAAACACGTCCAAAAACTGAACTTCTCATGATTCTCCCAAATACAACTCTTCTCACGCAACCTCCCATCTCAGCACTCGACACCACCATATGCCCAGCTGTGTGATCCCTACAGCCGATCACCAACCCATCAGTTTTTGTCTTCTAAATATCTCTTGAACTCATCCAAGTCACTTCATCTTTGCCCTATGGCCAGAGCCATGATACGATTTCAATGGACTCTGGGCATTTTTACCTTCATGGTCCCCTTTGGCATAAAAAGAAAAAATTAAAAATTATGTTTTATGACTTTGTTGGTACAAAGACAAATATAAACCAAGCTGGGTTATTATTTTATGTTCATCATTATTTATTCATTTTTAAATTCTGATTAGAAGATAAACCAAACTTAAACATTTTCCCAGGCCGGTAAGATGTGCTCTGGGCCCTGGGCACTGTGCCTGCTGTGTCAGTGGCTAAAACGGACCTGCTCATGGCTCTGACCCCTCAGCTGAGCCACTCTGATTGCCCGTTTCCTGGCAATTCGTTCTCCTACTGCAATCAGGGTATCTGAATACTCAAATTTGCTTACAATCCTTTAAGACTTTGCATTACTTCAAAGACAAAGCTGTACTGAGAAAAAATTTGAATGAAAAAAGTCACCATTTTAACCCTTTAAAAATACACAACTTAGTTTTCAGGACACAGCTGACACTTAAACAACACGGGGGTTAATCCATGCATAATTTATATGCAGTCCTCCACATCTGAGGATTCAGCCAAATGTGGACCGAGTGACACTGTAGCATTTACTATTGAAAAATAGCCACATATAAGTAGAAATGTGCAGTTTAAATCTGCATTGTTCACGGGTCAATTGTAATGAAAATCTTGTGAAAATATCACCACCATCCAATTCCAGAACACTGCCATCTCCCCAGAAAGAAGCTTTGTATCTCTGAGTTTTTCCCTTTCTTCACCCACCCCCTCCCCAATCCCCGTCCACCACTAAACTTTCTGTCCCTGTGGACTTGCCTGTTCCAAACGTAAAAGGAGTCACGCAATCCTTGACCTTTCGTTCTGCCTTCTTTCACTGAGCGTGTTTTCAATGTTGATCCATATTGTCCCATTTATCAGCACTTCATTCCTTTTTATGGCTGATGGCTGAGTAATACTCATTGCACTGTCTGTAACTGTCTGCCCTAGGTAACAGAGAAGAGCACATCTTACATCACATGGTCATTTTTGCAGGATGAGTCTTAGAACAGTGTGGCCAACAGGCCCAAACTCAGTGTCTACCCACAGTGTGGTCCACAGGTCTGGGCTGGTCCATGACCCAACGGCAACCCAGTTGCACTAAGTATGGACAGTGACAACAAGCTCCTAGAAACGTTTATGTGCAATTTGATATCACCACAGCATCCAAGTGCCTGATTTTGTATTTTACAAAAGTATCCGTCTAATATTTTGAAAATAAAAAAGCACTAGCCCTTCACCACAAATAGTAAGAGAAACCCTAGCTGAGTTCTTATCAGGATCGACTGTAGAGGTGGCTCACTCTGTCTACAGAACAGAATGTGAGCCTGAGGGCTGGCCATATCCCATGACTTTCTAGAAACCCTGTAAAAGCAAAGATAATAATTTCTGATGTGTGGGAATTAAAAGCCCTCATATATGTTACAATAGGAAAAAAAAATCTGTGTATGGAATAAAGGACATTACCCTGAAGTGGTGCAGAATGGTGCAGTTTCAAAACCAATTTATCTCCCATCTCTGCAGCACACAAATGTAGCTGCTTTGCAAGGAAAACCTCATTCACTGGAATAAAAAGGCAGCTGAGCCAGAGAAGGGAATAATGGGGACAGCCTGTACTGAGTCAGAATACACCTCATTGACACTAAAGCTGATTGATGACCTGGGAGATTTCTGAGTCCAGAGGAGGAGAGCAAAATGGAAACAAGATAGACAAATGGTGGTGGTACGTATGAGAAGCTGTAGGTGTGATACAGAGGTGTGTTCTCTGTGCAAGAGGAGATTGGGGTATTTCAAGGCTGACAGTTGTTGTCAATGCAGTTGACATAAATTTTGCTCGTGTTAATGGAAATGTACCAGTGTGATTTACCAAAGCCATTTACAGCTGTTGAGTTAGAATGAAATAGAAAGCAACTGGAGGAAGAAGAACCCAAGTGGTTTTGCACTTGTATGTGTGAATGAAGGCATATTTTAAAACTGCTCTCTACGTCGAGCTTTTCCCCTAATGGGGCAATTCTTATTTCTCTTTAAAGCGATTCTTTTAGATCTTACAAAACTACAGTGAGGTCTTTGGTTCCAGAGAGCTTTCTCAGGCTCTCTACTTTCTCCATTTTGAGACTGTAGGTCTTGTGTTAACAGGCTTTTATTTCTTACAAATCCATTTTGTAGGAAATTATGTGCTTTCATCCTTCCTCCTGGTGTTAGAATGAAACATTCTCATCTGGGTTGAGATATTCTGGAATGCCAAGAAGTTGCTTTCAGCCACGGAACATGCCAAGGGCATGGAAAGTTTCTTCAGAAAATGGGTCAAGAGGAAAGAGTGTCAAAAGCCAATGAGATGAGAGGTCACAACATCTCTGTGCAAAGCCAAACAAGAGAGTCAGTGGTGGGAGGAAAATGCCCTGGAAACTGGCATCTCTCCTGGCAAGGGGAAGGCAACTAGACAACCCCCCTACTCAAGAACCTCTCCAAGAGCTCAGCTGCACAGGCTGGCTGTTCCTGAAGGCTGTTTGCAGCAACATGGGCTGTCAGACCAACCACTAGGGCAATCAGAAGGATTCTGAACAAAAAGAGGGAATTTGAGAAAGACGGTGGTTGAGAAGGAAAGCCTTGTGGAGAAGGCTTTCAACTACTGGGCCGGCCAAGCCTGGATGGGAGCAGGGTTGGGAGGAGAATGGATACATGCATATGCATGGACGAGTCCCTTCACTGTTCATCAGAAACTAGCGCAATGGTGTGAATCAGCTGCACCTCAACACAAAATGTTTTTGGTGTTAAAAAAAAAAAAAATTAAATCAAAAAGTGAAAAAGTTCTTACTAAAAAAAAAAATAAAGTATTGGGCTGGCCAAATTACTTCATTCAGTTTTTTCTGTTAAGATGGCTCTAGAAGTACTGAGTTGTCTTTAACTTCATTGAAAACAATTTTGCTAGATTGTATTGCAACAGCTGTCATATTGGTGAGTATTAAAAAAAATACTTACCAAAATCGGTGAAGGGTCTATGTGACTAAGGTGGTTGTAACCCTTGCTTCCCCAATCCACACTCACATCCCCTCACATCAAGTCTGTAGTTTCACAATGAGCAGTGATTTTTGACTCTGGAGTCCCATGTAGACCAGCTGCTGGGGTTCTTTGGCCCCAGATTCCTTTTTTTTTTTTTTTTTTCTGGGCCCTAACCAGCTCATCCACTCATGGCAAAGAAACTCCGAACCTTTCTTCTAACTTTTGTCATCATTTCTGAGACACCTCTGCTCCTCAAATGTAGAGGAGGCTCAGTCTTTCTTTTTACAAGTTATCAGCCAGAAGAAATCCACTAGAAACTATGGTTCAACCCAGTCCCCACCCACAGAGTAGGGTGTCTTAAAGACTGCTCTCCTTTAGAGACTTGGGGCTTCCTCGGTGTCTCAGTGTTAAAGAATCAGCCTGCCCATGCAGGGGATGTGGGTTTGATCCCTGGGTCTGGAAGATCCCTGGAGAAGGAAATGGCAACCTGCTCCTGTATTCTTGCCTGGAGAATTCCAGGGACAGAGGAGATCGGCAGGCTACAGTCTGTGGGGTCTCAAAGAGTAGGACATGACTAAGCACACTCACTTAGTCAGAGTCCTCCTAAGGCTCACTCATGGCTGTCTTTCAGTAGAAAGGGTATGAATTGCCTCTGACCAAAAAAGTAAGAACGAGTTATGTGTGTTAGTCACTCAGTCATATCCAACTCTTTGCAACCCCATGGACAGTAGCCATCAGGCTCCTCTGTCCATGGAGTTCTCCAGGCAAGAATACTCCAGTGAGTTGCCATTTCCTACTCCAGGGAATCTTTCCAACCCAGGGATAGAACTCATGTCTCTTGTGTCTCCTGCATTGGCAGGCAGATTCTTCACCACTGCACCGCCTGGGAAGCCCAGTCTACACCCCACACCCGGATAAATTCCAAATGTATAAGATTCAAACCCCAAAGAGGTAGAAGAAAATACAGGAAATTATTTAGTAACTTTAGAATGGGGAAGACTCTTCCAAGTGTGACATAAGATTCAGAAGCCATAAGAAAAAAACATCATTGAATAAATTTCACCATGGAAAAATAAAATACGAATTCTCCGTGTAGTAAAAATTGCAAAGTCAGAAAGACAAACAACAAAGGTTTTTTTCCCCTAATACATATGTTCAAATTAATTTCTTAAAAGACCATCATTTCATTCAAAAATGAGCAAAGGAAAAAAAAATTTAATGGGCAAAGGATATAAAAGTAGATATAGGATGGACAAATAAATATTTTAAAAACTCTTTAAAATATAAAATATGTTCAGCATCACTCATTTTAAAAATATAAATTAAAACTGCACTGAGATACTAATTTTTTTTGCTGCTCAGACTGACAAAGATCCAAAAGTCCAGTAACATACTGGGTTAGTGAAGTTGGAAATAAAGGAAACAAAATTTATCGCTGGAGCAGGAATAAATTGGAAGACTGTGAAGGTCAATATGGCAATGTCTATTAAAATTACAAATGTGCCCACCCTTTAACACAGCAGTTCCATTTCCAGGCCTTTATCCTACAGTTAAACCCACATATATGCAAGGTAATATATGTACAAGATTATTTGCTGTATCATTGTAAGAGCAAAAGATTGGAAACCACCAAAATGTCCATTAGAAAGTACCCAGACAAGACAATATTATCCAACTGTGAATAAAAGATGTACTGATTGGTGAACAACAATCAAAATATGAAACAACACATAGAAACAAGGGAAAAGAATATATATATTTATATATTTTTTCAAGTGCACAAAAATCTCTGGATGGATACCCAAGGAATTGGGTCTCTAAGGCAAGTTTATATTCAAAGGGAGAGGAATTTGACTCTATATTTTGATGGGAGAAATGGCAAAGAATTTGCAGACATAGTTAAAAACCGCATTAAGTTTTTATAGTCCTAGAATTTTGAACCATGTGAATGAACCACTTATTCAAATATTAACTCAATCAATCATTTTTTAAGAGAGTGAATACCTAAGAGAGTGAAATACCTGGGTTTCCAGGTTACGACAGCTTGTTTTTATTAAAAGAAAAGAAAAAGTCAACTTTCTTCAGAATTTATTTTTTTGCAATGTAGGCTTGATTTCAGCCTTCCAAGAGGTCCTAGAAGAGTTTCTTTCAGGTTTATGGTGGGGATCCTAGCCAAACCAAGGAGAAAGAGGGAGAAGGAAGGAGGTCGTTACATCTGTGCAGTTAGGCATGTGATGATTGTTATAGCCCTTTTTATATTCCTTTATTATTTCTAATATTTTCTCAATGAGCAGAAATGAGTTTTTAAACCAGAAAAAAATGTTATTTGAAAATGTATATGTCCTTGAGAATTCACATATTAGTTAAAATTCACATATTTCAGATTCACCCCGCTTTCCAATGAAGGTGATGTGTACATGTGCTCAGTCGTGTCTGACTCTTTGTGATCCCATGGACTGTAGTCCGCCAGGCTCCTCTGTCCATGGGATTCTCCAGGCAAGCATACTGGAGTGGGTTGCATTTCCTATTTCAGGGGATCTTCCCAACTCAGGGATTGAGCTGCTTTCCAATAAAGGCCAGTTCCTAGAATAATACTGCATCTGCTGATGGAGTGCTAGGTTGAAGGATACTCCTTGGAAAATCTAAATGAGAACCATATTGGTCTCTATTTTAAAAAAGGAAACTAGAGTGATTGAGTATGAATATAAGAGAGAAAGGTGAAGTGAGTGTGGCCAGAGAGGCTGCAGAGTAAGCGTCACTGGGGCAGAAAGGAGTCATGAAGAGACCATTAAAAGAGGAAAGCTGGGGGCCTTAGACAGTAAGCCTTGAGTGTGTTCAATATGTTAGAGATTTTTAAGTGGAATTTTATGATGTTTGGCCATGGAATGTGTGATGTGCAATTCTCTTTCATTTCTTTATGAAAGTGTTCATAATTTTGTGTAGTTTGTATACCTATTATTTCAGATCTCCAGAAGGAGTTTAGCCAAAGAGGAGCCTATGGGGAAAAAAATAAATAAAAAAAACTTCAGCTAGAGAAGGGAATCCCCAGCAGAGTCTGGAGACAGGAAATAGGACAGCCTGGGTGGGAAGTGCAAGGAGGTCAGCTGGCTGGAGCGTGAGGTGATGTGCAGCGCGGGACAGGAGATGAGACTAGAAGGACCAGAAGCAGGAGACATCATGGAGGCCCCTCTGCCCTGCAGGGCGTGCGGGTTACAAAGAAGCATCAGAGAACTTTAAGTGTGAATGTCATAGAATTGTATCTAAGACTGATCATGTGGCTACAGCTGGAAGATAAGCTGGAGTGGCCAAGATTAGACACATGGAGACAGGTCAGGGTTTCATTTTCCAGCTGATGGATGACTGAGTCCATTGAGGCCGGGAGAGAGAAGTGTATCAGAGACGCTCCTTAGGCTTCTCTGAATGGATGGCACCGACCAGAACAAGGAATTTTGCATGCCTTGTTTTCATTTTTGCTTTCTGTCTTTTTTCAGTGGCAAGAAAACTATGAGCTGTGTTTTTAAACTACTGCATTTGCCATATCTATAGGACAATCAAGTAGAGTTGTTCAGTAGGTGACTGAATACCTGGGTTTACAGTCTGAGCTGGAGGCATAAAAATCATTAGGGACTTCCCTGTGGTTCAGTGGTTAAGACTCTGTGCTTCCACTGCCATGGCGCTGGTTTGATCCCTGGCTCGTTGGGGAACTAAGATCCCACATGTCTTGCAGGCAAAAAAGAAGAAGGAAAAGATATTAGGAAACAGATGATGGAGAATGGCTGAGTTGGCCCCTGGGCTACCAGCACAGTAAGAAACACGAAGCACGAGGCCCTTGGAAAGTGATGGTTGGGGATCGAGGTGCGACTTGGGTTTATAGCTTGCGTGACTGTGTGAATGATGACCCGATTATTTAAATAAAGCACTTTAAGTTGGAGAAACAGGGACTCACTCAATTAATCTCAAGAGTTTATGGAAGGGTCAGGTGACCTAGAAATCAGACCTGGAGACCCCAGCAAACAAGGCAGATCCCAGGGCCTCTGTGTCTCTCCACTCCTGTTTATTTTTTCTGCACATCCTCTTCACTGTCTCAATACCAACCAGATTTTATCACCATTTTTTTCTGGGATTAACTGCCACAAGATTGAAAAGGTCTGTAAACATCCTGGGGCTTCCCAGCTGGCACTAGTGGTGAAGAGCTCACCTGCAAATACAGGAGGCATAAGAGATGCGGGTTCGATCCCTGGATCAGGAAGATCCCCTGGAGGAGGAAATGGCAACCCACTCCAGTATTCTTGCCTGGAGAATCCCATGGACAGAGGAACCTGGCGGGCTAGAGACCGTGGGATCACGAAGAGTCGGACATGACTGAAGCACCTTAGCACACACACATAAACACCCTGAAACCGTGAGCAATGTGCTGTCCAAGTGTTAATTTATATATTTCTCAGGGGTGAGAGTCCATAGCTTTCCTAAGCTTCTCAGAATGACCTAAGATACTTAAGAAGCTTCCAAACCTTGTCATCACCTCTCTCTCTCCAAAGAGAGGCAAGTTTTGGCTTGCCTCAGCCCCAACTCAACCTCAGGCTATTCTCTTCACTGCTAGATTTATCACAAAGTATAAAGTTCTTTTTATTTTCCTTAGTTCACATTTTGCAATTAGAGAACATGATTGGTCCAGCTTTCCACAGGAGGCCAAAGGTGGTAAGATTGCTGCTTTGAGTCAGGATGAGCTAGCAAAGATAACCACGGGATAGAAAGCAAGGCTATCTAGGTATGAGTTTAAGTGAAGGAATTTCCCTTAGAAGAGATGTGGCTTAGACAGGAAGGCTGGTAAGGACATGACCCAGGCAGTATGATCATTAGCCATTAAAGAGGAATACAATCTGTACCTGGCATATTGGCTTAGGTGATCCATAGCCATCTGATTAAAATTATTCCAAAGGCTGGAATGATAATAAGCTGGAAAGGGATCGCTAACAGAATTTTACCAAAAATTGTTCCTCACCTTATCTTTCAACACTTTTTGTCAATACAAGCATAGCATGAATATCAAATTCCAGAAAACTGGGAATAACACATAACACATTGGAAATCAGACCTCAGTCTCAAAAAGATCTTGGCAGGTTGGTGTAATACAGATGATTTGATATGGTAGAACTGCATATAAAATATTGTATTTAGAATTATTAAAATCAAACTCTCAGCTACAACATCTGGAAGGAGGGGCCCTACTGCATGTTCACATACAGCTTCAAATAATCTCAAACCAATTTGAACCACCGTGTAAGCTGATATTTTAAAAGGGAAAAAAAAAAGAAAGAAAAAATATTATGTATTAAAGTTTTAATGCCCAGGTCTGTTCTTTATTGGTCATATGGGATCTAGGGCCTGCTTGCTAGAGCACATTTTTTTTTTCTTTTTATTAAGATTTTACTTATTTAGAACAGTTTTGGGCTCTCAGTAAAATTGAGGGAAGGTACAGAAATCTCCCATAAACGCCCCATGGGCTCAGCCCTTACTACAAACATTGCCCACCAGAGTGGCCCATTTGTTTCAAACCTGGAACTTCCATCAGCATATCATAAGTACCCAAAGTCTGCAGTTAAATTAGGGCTCATTCTTGGTGGTGTGGGCTTCCCCGGTGGCTCAGCGGTAAAGAATCCGCCTGCCAATGTAAGAGGCGTGGGGTCGATCCCTGGGTGGGGAAGATCCCCTGGAGAAGGGAATGGCAGCCCACTGCAGTATTCTTGCCTGGGAAATCCCATGGACAGAGGAGCCTGGCGAGCTACAGTCCAGGCCTTGGACCCAGCTTAGCAACTAAGCAACAACGACTCGGAGCAGTACTTTCCATGAGTTTCTGAGGCCACAGTTCGAAAGGTACAGCCAATACAACATCCTTGGCCCCTGAGGATGGCCTGCCTGGATTTGATTTGCATTTCCTAGAGCATTACTCACCCAGGCTCTATTCATGCTGGTCCACGGGCAAATAACCCCCCTTCTCCTGTACTGACACAGTTCTAACATCCGACCTCCAGTTACCACAAGAATCTCAGGGACCCCTGGACACAACTCAGGTCTTCATGATCTCACAGTGCTGCCCCACTCCATACTTGGAAACAGGCTCCTAAAATTCCCGTGTGCATCCCTGAAGGTGGGCCATTCAGTCTTCATGGTGTCAACAGCAGAAGGAACGGGGGTGCAGAGTCTAGTCTCAAAGTGACCAGCACACTCTGTACCGGGACCCCACAGAACCTGAAGGCGTGTCCAATCCCTGTCCTTCCCCACCTCCTCTCTGATCTATGCCAGCACCAAGTCCCAGAGATCAATTCTGTTTCCTTACAATTCTCCCTTTTCATCACTCGAGCTGTCGGCCCCCAAGTCCTCCACCACCAGGCCTCTGCATCTCCCCCTCTGCCCTTCCTGTCTCCCCTTCTTCCCCTGCTCACGCAGAGTCCAACTCATGACTCATTCTGGCACCAGCCGTCATTCAAGTCCATGACACTCTGAGATGCAGATAAGTTTGGTTACAGTTTGGAAAGGACTGGGAGTTGTGGCCTCCATGGCGGTAGCTGGCCAGAGAAGCTTGTCACATAAATCTGTGTAACCCACACATTATGAGCGATATCAGCTTCTTCCAGACCCAGCTCTGAGTGTCCAAAGATTGGTACATTTCTTTCCATATGGGATGAAATTTAGTCACGTCAGAAGTTGGGTCATCTGTGTATGTGGGAGCCATGTAATTTAAAAAAAAAAAAAAAAAGGACAAAACAGACAAAATCCTTCAGGGTCACCAGCTTGTCAAGAAGGGACTCGGGCATTAGTAAGAAATGACAGCAGTGTCCACGCTGGACTTCCTGGTATGGACCATGAGGGGTCGGGGGGTTGGGGGGTACCAGGAGGCAGAAGTGAAGCCAAGTCACATAGAGGAGTCGGGGAGGCAAAAAGATGGGGCCGGAGTCGGGGAGGCAAAAAGATGGGGCCGGTGTAGCCACAGGAAGCAGTGACGCTGAAAAGACCACGTGTAACATCCAGCAAAGCCAAACACTCCTGCCAGGGAATGGAGACTCAGGGGTGGCCCCGCCCTCCTCCTCTGTACCCCTCCACCCCACCTCCACGGCAAGGAGATGGGCCAGGAGCGTTTGGTCAGAAGTAAGGCCAGACCTCGGGTTCTAGGGGGCCTGGGGGACAGGAGGCTGGTCTTGGTCAGCAGAATGTAAAGACCCTGAAGCATTACCATTCCTTTCCTCCAGCCTAGCAGCAAGAAAGCCAAGTGCACATTTTCAGGCTAACGACTTATCAAAATGCCAAAGCAAAC
The DNA here is from genome assembly GCF_027580195.1 of Bos mutus. NCBI lineage: Eukaryota > Metazoa > Chordata > Mammalia > Artiodactyla > Bovidae > Bos > Bos mutus. Next base: position 9,784,047 of record NC_091639.1, on the reverse strand, counting down.
TTCATCCTCTGTTTGAAAGATTTTTCCATTTCTGGTCCAAAGGAAATGACTTGGCCATTTCTCACACACGGTCGTAACAACTAACCAAGAGCAACTCTATGCCTTAGGGTGTCCGAGCCCCAACGTGCAAATGAGCCCCAAGGCAGGCGGGGGCGTCAGTGGAGGGGCACAGCCGCTCGTGTGTCCTACCAGCATCATTGCCGCCCCGCGCTCCAGCCGGCATATGGCAGGAAAGCACTGCCCGGGTGACGGGCTGTTGCCAGCAGTGACCGCACGTGACTCCCAGAGCAGCAGTCCAGGGCAATCCCCCATACACCCAACAGCAGTCACAGCCATCGAGTCCTAATGCATCTGAGACTCCTGTGACTTGTGTGTACGCAAATAAAAATGACGGCCCACTCTTGGAAAGCATCATGAAAACTTGGGCTTTTTTTAAGGACTTTTTTTAATTGGTCCAATAACACCTACCCCTGAAGCTTACGCCATCACCTGCCAAGTCAGCAAGGGGACACAGGTAATGTGGTTACTCCCTCTGCCAGCGGTGACATCACTCACGCCTCTCTAGGTCCTTCAGCTCCTCTCCAGCATGAAACTTTTCTTTCCCAAACTCTTATCCAACGTACTACCCACAATATCATTGTCAGTCAATTAATCAAGAAGTCCACAAAGACAGGGAATCATAAAAAGTTATGTATAAACAAACTTTCCTTTAACCTAAAAACAGTATACATTAATGTGCCAGATTCCCGTGGAGCCGATGTGTCTGACCACAGTCAACTAGGAGAGAAAGAGAAATTATACAACATGCCCACAAATCGAAATTCCTTGACTCCTCGTAAGATAGTCCTGGTTTAGGAGTCACCTGAGAGATTAGCTCATTCGACAGCTTTGATGGAATTGAAAATGATGTAACATTTTTATCATTTTATAGATAAGTAAAATGAAGTCAGGACAAAGATGTTAGCCAACCTGAGAAAGCTGTATCTTAAGTGCCTCCGAAAAGGGATATCAGTGATAAATAATGATCTGTTCTCTAGAATCCAATTGGGAAGTTGAAGCTCTGAGTTTCATCAAAGATGGGAGGGAGGCAGGAAAAAGAAAACAAGATAATTGATTGCTTCCAGTCATGAAAGAGGCAAGATTCCCCCAGGCTGCTTCATCAGTTGGTCCGGCCAGGCAATTGGTCCCCATCCCCATCCACTAGGAGGTGCAGGGGTCTTATGTGGGGGACAAAATGAGCGTGAAAGGCTCTAGAATCAGAGCTATCAGGTATGAGGGAAGACAAAGGGGTGGTGCCCTACTGACATCAGGACGATGAGTAAAGGTCCACATGCAGAACTCTGAAACACCAGTGCCACCTGGCTCATTCCAAGAAGGCTGGCAGCCGTGCGATTAGGCTAAGGCAGGAAACTAGAGTGGGACGGGGGGAAGGGTGTGCAAAGGCCCAAGGGCTGAGCCGGGGCTGCAAGTGGGAAGAGCAGTGAGCCATGAGCTGAGTGAAAAGGGCAGAGCCAAAACAGGCCCGGTGAACCTTACCTTCTAGGCTAGGAGGAGTTGTTACGGGGGGCTTCCCTAGTAGCTTGGCTGGTAAAGAATCCACCTGCAATGCAGGAGACGTGGGTTCAATGTCTGGGTTGGGGAGATCCGCTGGAGAAGGGATAGGCTACCCACTCCAGCATTCTTGGGCTTCCCTGGTAGCTCAACTGGTCAAGAATCGGCCTGCAATGCTGGAGATCTGTGTTAGATCCCTGGGTTGGGAAGATCCCCTGGAGGAGGGACTAGGAGGAGTTGTTACAAAGGGTTCTGAACAAAATGACATGATCACATCAACATTCTGGCAGGTCATTCTGGCAGCACAGTGGGATCTAGATGGCTAAGGAGGTAAAATTGGGACCTCGTGCTTGGGTATAGGTGATGATGTCAACTCCTGAAAGAAAGCATACAGGAGGAGGAAGGGCAGGTTTAAGATGGGAAGGAGACATTGGAAAAGGTAAAACTAAAAACCAGAGTCAATTAGCCTCTCCCTGCTGGCTTCTTATTTCAAATGGCCAGACTCTGAGCCCATAATGTCCTCCCTTAACTTGCCAGCTAAGAGACCCAGGAAAGCCCTGAGATATCGAATGTAAAGGAATATTACAAGTTGAGTGGAGCGTTTGCTGTGATATTTTCAACCACTTGCCCATCTCTCGCCAGGAAATGTCATTTAATTTTGGGTTAGATGGATTTGCCAGGAAATACACCAGTGTGTAGTAGAGCTGCGGAATAGAGGTCAATTTTACAATTATGAAATAGCTAGCGACTTCCCTTTCACTTTTCACTTTCATGCGTTGGAGAAGGAAATGGCAACCCATTCCAGTGTTCTTGCCTAGAGAATCCCAGGGACGGGGGAGCCTGGTGGGCTGCCGTCTATGGGGTCACACAGAGTCGGACACGACTGAAGTGATTTAGGGGCAGCAGCAGCAGCTTTTCCTGAAGCAACAGGCCATATCTTTAAAAGGCAGTCACTGAAGTGATATCCACACAGCCTTGTGGCTGCTAGGGACACCAGTGATGATTATTTGGGGGTGGGGATTGGGGAAGGGCCTGAGTGCCCCCCTGAGCAATGAACTGGCAACTTGAGAGTGGAGGTTGAGGTTTCTCTACAAGCATCATTGGTGAGGTGACTGAGCAGCAGAATTGAACTTGGATATCTACCAAGAGTCTCCTTGTGATCTCCCGTGGCCTGGCCAGTTCATGGACCACCCTTGGTATATACAGAACAGACACTACCTCCAAGAAAGCCTATTCTTTACTCTTGCTTGGCACTTGGGATGACTTTAGCTGTGACCAAGTCAATGACAAAATCCAAATGCTATTCTGGGCTCGAACAGTCACCATCTAGAGGAAGAGTTCAACAACTCATTCTCAGTTTGGAGGCTGAATATAAATGCCAGCTAGGACCTTCAGCTAGTCTCAGAAACAACCCTACCTCTGATTTGGGCCAGGCCTGAAGGGGGCTGAGACCTGGGAGAGGCAGTTCTTCCAGCGTGCAAAACTCAAAGGGACCAGAGACAACTCAGTCGTCAAGATAATTATCCTCATACAGTATTTTGAAAATTAACGTAAAAATCCATGATGACCATCATATCAGAAGTTTATAAAGTGTCGTGTTGAGTCATCTTGAACTCTGAGACAAAGGGAAAAACCAAGAATGTCAACTGTTTATTTATTTAAAAGTTTGATATGTTGCTCACAGTGGATTTTTTGCATTAATTTTGATTTTTTTTAATGTATGACAGTAAAACGTTTTGAGTACTGATTTTTTGGTCACCTCCTTAAATCATACATCAGACCTCAACTTGGCCACATGGACAGGAGTTTGGAGTTTTGAACATTTTCTCTCACACCTTCAGAAACCTCTCACCCCCATCCCTATGCACACACACACACACACACACTGGCATGGAGAAATTAAAAGCTACTGTTTGGAAATGTAAGCAGGCATCCTGTTCACTAGCAGAGGTGACAGAGGGCGTTCTTAAAGAACTTTTCCCATTTATCTTTTCAAGAATGTCACTGTTCACCTTTAAACGCACACCTGAGACTGGTGTGGTAACAGAGCTGTACCTCGGGCTGTGCTCACACACAGAATGAAGGGAAAATCAATTTCAGTCCTCGGAGGACAGGCTGGCTGGTGCAGGAGGTCATTCAGTGCCAGCCTGGCTCGACGGGCGGGGGCAGGATCCTTGTCCGCACTGCTTCACTGCACATCCAGCGGATGCGAAGGTGGCCTGGAGACTCTCGCTGTCACCGGGGAAGAGAAAGACGAGGCTTGTACAAGCCACTGGATGAATACTAGAAACAGCGGAGGGGAGGCGGCCGGCGCCAGCGTGAGCGATGTGGAACCGCGGACTTCTTTTTGCATCTAATGCTCTAGAGAAATCGGCCAAGACTAGCTCAACCGACTGAAAATATTACTGCTGTAATTCTGTCAAGGTCACTTGTCAGGCTGGGTTATCCACTCCCCAGATGGGCTGTGCACAGATCGGCCGTAGCTCATGGCTGCGTGGCTCCATCTCAGGGAACCCTCCCAGGGGGTGCCGCTTTGCTCGTGCCCTGACAGGCCTGCAGATCTGATTCCAGGCATCCAGGGTTCACAGCAAGTGCCGGCTGAGCCCTGAGGCCGTGCCAAGGGTCATGGCAGCCCTGAGCCCTTCCAGATGGCGGTGGGCTGGGGCCGTTTCTGTCACCTCGGAGATGATTACGAATATGTTATTGGAAAGTGCAGGAATGGTAACGAGATCCGAAGAGCAGAGCGGGGGCTGACCGATGGCCGCCAGGCTTCTCCAGTAGAAGACGAGTGAGGACTGCGCCCCGTCCCCAGGAGCCCAGACACCCCCTCCCCTGGGAGGAATAGGGTTTCCTGGAAAGAGCTGTAACGTAGAAGTCAAACAGATCTGCAGACCCGAGTCCAAATCTTGGCTCCACTCGTGAGCTCCGGGACCTGGGGACATTATTTAATCTCTCTGAGGTTCAGTTACCTAATCTATAACGTGGGAGGAGCTAATGGTGGAAAGTGCCGGGCGCAGATCCCATCCACGTTCCTCCTGCGTGTCTGTTCCCAGCAGAGACTCGCCACATACCATCTCTTTTCTTCTCATCTCTTAATTGCTCCTTTTTTTATGCCCAGAATCTCAGGGCTACCTTCACTTCCTGTCATCATGTTGGAGGCTTAGCCTGGCCCTCTCTTTACCGAGCATTTGGCCTTGGGAACAATGGGGTTGGACTTTCAGGAGGAAAACGTAGCCAGTTCAGCACATCACCTGCCCAGCGGCATGATGCTAGGCAGGGAGGAGAGAGAGAGCGAAGGCACATCTCGCCTTCTCCTTCTTTTGGTGGGCTCCCATCTAGTCCCACAGAGCCAAAAAAGCAAGCCTAGCCGGCCACAGCCAGTCAGTTGCGATCCTGAGCTAACCCTCCTGTAAGGTCAGGAAGGAGATGCAGGCTCTGAGGCTGAAGGAAACGTCTGGACATTTGTAACAGACCATGCAAGCTCAAAGAATGTAACGTTGCCTTTAGCTGGGGTGATCAGGGGAGAGACCAAGAGCCAGAGCAGAAAATACATAGACTTCTTTATCAAAGCCAAAGCTTCAGGACTCATTGGCTAGTAGTGAGAAAGATGATTTGAAATGACGAATGTGCTCCCAAATCTAAGCTATATGACTGCCAATTTCAGTGGGCCTCTCGGGAGAGATTATTGGGAGCCTTTAAATCTGATGGGTCAGGCCCTTTTTTAGATTAAGCATCTCAAAGATGAGAAAGGATGTCTGTCCCAAACTGGGTTGCCCGGGTGAGCGCGGCATGCCTTCTGCAGGGACAGCTCTAGTATGTCAAAGAAAAAACTATTTTTGACACTCGTTAGAGATGGTAAGGAGCTTCCCAGGTGGGGCTAGTGGTAAAGAACCCTCCTGCCAAAGCAGGAGACACAAGAGACGCAGGTTTGATCCCTGGGTCAGGAAGATCCCCTGGAGGAGAACATGGCAACCCACTCCAGTATTCTTGTCGGAAGAATCCCATGGACAGAGGAGCCTGGTGGACTGCAGTCTATAGGGTCACACAGAGTCAGACATGACTGAAGTGAGTTAGGGTGTATGCACATGCACACAGAGACAGTAAGGCTACTAAGATGAGTTTTGTGGTAGGGGAGAGAGACCAGGCTAAACTCTGACTCTAACAAGGACAGTGGGGATCCGTAGTGAAGGGGGAGGTTGTGGATCAATGGATGGAAAATGACTAAGGAGAGTAATCATGGTTAGGGGACTTCTTGCAAGACTGACTCAACAGAACCCTTGCTTAAGGCAGGCCAGCCTGATATCAGCATGATATTGAGGGTAGCCAGACACTTTTGGGGAGTTTTCACTAAACTGACTTCATAGGACTCTTACTCAAACTGGATTCTGCAAGCATGGAGAAGGAAGTCCAAGGTTATCCCTAGTCCAGTCAAGGGCTCTGAGGAGGCTGATTAGAGTTTCATCAAATAGAGGGTCTTTGTCAACAACCCTGAATATTCATTGGAAGGACTGATGCTGCAGCTTCAATACTTTGGCCACCTGACTTGAAGAGTTGACTTGTTGGAAAAAGACCCTGATGCTGGGAAAGATTGAAGGCAGGAGGAGAAGGGGGCAACAAAGGATGAGATGGTCAGATGGCATCACCGACTCAATGGACATTAATTTGAGGAAACTCTGGGAGATAGTGAAGGACAGGGAAGCCTGGGGTGCTGCAGTCCATGGGGTCACAGAGAGTCAGACATGACTCATAGACTAAACAAGGGCCCTGCTGGGGGGTTTGGCTAATGGTGGAGGGGGAAATGTTTCTGAATGCAGCACTTTGGGTAGGGATAGAAAGTGCCCCAATTCTAGGAACTGAAAGAAGTTTCAAGTAGCTAACTTCTTACTTGGGGAGCTTTTATTGACAAGAGCGGTTTTTCCCATGTTCGTGAGCCCAATAGCAGCAGGAACAGCAACAAAGCAACAGTCTCCTGTGATGAAAGCCAGGGGTATAGGAGATGAAGTTGCTAAGCCAGCCCACCAGGTGGCAGAGTGAGAGCAGCGTGGCCGCCCCAAGAGGAAACCATGATGGTGGCCAAGGGCGGTGGAGGGCCACTCAGGACCCGCAGGGGTTGGGTCTGTGTTTGTTCCCGGCCGTATTTGGTGGGGGAACTCAACGTGGGATATTTAGATTTGTATCAAGGCTGTCACTCATGCCTTCGATTATGTGGAACCTGAGGAAATAAGTTATACTCAATACTTGTTTACGTTAGTAAAAAAAAAAAAAAGATGACAATCATTTTGGAAAGATTGTGTCTGCTTGAGTAAATAGTAAATAGGAGCAGACCCATTTAACTGGGGCTCAAAGATCACTGTCAAAGAAAGTGAGGTTGCTGACTTCTCCGCCAGTCTGATAGGAACAACTCTGTCTTCCTGTCTGTGCTCTGCTTCGCTCCCAGCCTGTGAAAAAGGAGTCTGCTGAGAGCTGGGGCTGCCTCCAGGGGCTCCCCGTCCCCAGTTCCCCAGATACAGCTCTGCTCAGAGAGCAACGGCAGATGAAGAAGCAGCTCCATTGCCCACGGCAGCCCCATGTGGGCAGCATGTCACTGCCTTGGCTCTGGGGGACCCTGGAAGAGGAGAAAAGGAGAATACTTGGAGCTGGGCTACCCCGAGGCCATGTGGAGAAGGAGGTAGCTTCTCCTCAAACCACAGTCCAGTGGCAGACTCCGTTATGCGGGATCTTTCAACTAGGCCCCCTCCTGCAACCTCTTCTGCCGCCTCTCCCCCTTGCCTTTTCTGCCTTATCCACTGTCCACGGGAAGGAAGAGTATTTATTGAGCAGAAACAAATGCTACTGGTAATGCTATGCATACTATATAGCGGGCTTTGAAACAATTATTAACTCATTGAATTCTCACAGCAAACCTATGAGAACATCATGCACCCACTAAGCAGATGAGTAAGTTAAGGCCCCTCAAGGTCAAACTACTTTCCTAATACTGTAGAGCTTGTGAATGACAGAGCCTGGATTTTGATTCACATCTTCCTGACTCCAAAGCCCTTCATTATTGTATTGTTTTATAGGTGTTGCCCCTCCCAGGACTATTTGCACTTTTTTTAAAGGGAGCCAGCAAAGAGCAGGCTTCCTAGTTGGCACGGTGGTAAAGAACCCATCTGCCAAGAAGGAGACACAGGTTTGACCCCTAGGTCAGGAAGATCCCTTGAAGAAGGAAATGCCAACCCACTTTCCAGTATTCTTGCCTGGAAAATTTCACGGACAGAGGAGTCTGACCGGCCACATAAGATCAAAAACAGTTGAACACGACTTAGCAATGTAGCAGCAGCAGCAAAGGGCAAGACTAAAGATAAATACAGCAATCTCTTGCCCCAGATATCTGCAACCTCACCCATGTCAGATTAATTTTCCCAGTGTTTGTATCTTATTTTTTTCCTTTTATTTGTTTGTAGATTGTTTTTGCCTTTAGCTGCACTTGATCTGGTTTCTGGATGTGCCTTCCTTGATTTTCTTGCTATATACCATTGTAGGGATGAAAACATGGGATGCATCAAAGAATTTCCATGATTCTAATTCAACATGCTCCCACCGGCCTGGCACACCACACGTCTAAGTGGCTGAGAGCCGCCAGCGTGCAGTGTCAGGGACCACAACGATGTCACTGTCACCATCAGGAGGATGTTCTCATCCTGCCCTCAGCTCCCCTGTCACAGCCTAATCTCTCCAGAAAACCTTTCTTCATTTATTACAATGGTGGGATGTGTTTTTAAATAAACAACCATTTTAATGATCCCGCATTTGGAAACTTCCAAATTGTAGACTATCGTATTCATTTCCTAAGGCTGTTGTAACGAAGTACCACAAACCGGATGTCTTAGAAGAACAGAAATTTACTCTTTCACAATTCTTGAGGCCAAAAGTTCAAAACCAAGGTGTCAGCGGGGGCTGTGCTCCCTGCCAAGGCTCTATGAACAGCTCTGTCCTGGCCTCTTTCTAGCTGTGGTGGGCCTGGTCATTCCTTGGCTTGTAGATACATCACCCCAATTACTGCCTCCATCTTCACAGGGCACTCTCTCTATATCTGCATCCAGGTTGCCCTTGTCTCAGGGCACAGTCTTCGGAGTTAGAGCCATTCTAATCCAGCGTGACCTCATCTTCACTTGTTACATCTACAAAGACCCTGATTCCGAATAAGGTCACAGGCGTGGGTACTGGGGTTAGGGCTTTCCAGGAAGAATGGAAAAGAGACCTTTCCAGAGAGAATGAAATCATGCCATTTGCAGCAACATGGATGTCATCCTAAGTGAAGTAAGTCGAACAGAGAAAGACAAATACCATACGATATCACTTATATGTGGGGTCTAAAAGATGACACAATGAACTTATTACAAAACAGAAACAGATTCACAGACATAGAGAACAGACGTGGTTGCCAAGGGGGAAGCTGGGGTAGAGAAGGGACGGTTTGGGGGTTTGGGATTAGCAGATGCAAACTGTTAAATATACAATGGATAAACAACAAGTTCCTGCTGTATAGCACAGCGAACTGTTTTCAATCTGCTGTGATAAACCATGAAAAGAATATGAAAAATAATGTATATGTATATCTGGACACATAACTGACTCACTTTTCTGTACGTAGAAATTGACACAGCACTGTAAATCAACTACACTTCAATAAAATAATTTTTTTAAAACAACGTATTTTTTCAGGGGATGCAATTCGACACACAGCTACCTTTCCAAACGCAAGGCCATTAGTAATTGATCATGAGATTTTCTGCTGCGTACGCATCACAACCCTCCTCCGAGTGGCTGTCTTGACTACATCTGCAAGCAATCAGAGTCTGCACCTTGGGTGAAGGCGACTTGGCCTCCTGGGTCCCACTGAAGCGATGCATCTGTGATAATGACCGTGAGCTTGTGGGTGAGATCGCGCTGGCACCCTCAAGTCCGGTGGCTCTCTTATTCATGAGGTGAGCCCCCTGAGAGGTCGCCCTGGATAGCCCTGTTGCCAGGCCATCTCCTTCTTGGCTCAGCAGGTACCGTGACACGTGACCACAGCCTTAGATTCACAGAGGAAAACGTCCGCTGCTTTTTTCTGAGTCCACAATCCACGTGCTCTGTAGCATGGCCTGGTTCCAACTTCACTCCATGCACACTCCTCTCCTCCTTCCACTCCCTGCAAATTGGAAATAGTGATACACAGCCACCTCACAGGGCTGTCGGGCCATTTAATTAATGTTTACAAAGCACTCTGAGGTCTTCGGATGGAAACTGCTGTGTAAGTGCAAAATTATTATTAGTTCTCAGCCCCCTGTCCCTTGACCTCTGGCATGGGCTTTTGTTGTTCCTGAATGGGAGCTGTTTATGGGCTGTTCAGCTGGCTCTTTAGGGTGCATAGGCCAGTACATACGCATTTGCAGACTTTTTTTTTTCCTTTGAGAAAAACATTCCAACTCGGTGGGATGTCTTGCAGGTTTTCACCATCTGAATGTCTCCCTACTTATCTCTGCTGAGTCCTGAGATCTCCAAGAGCAGATTGTAAACAGGCTCCATTGGAAAAGAGGGAGGGAAAAAGGTCATTTTGAAGAAATGGCCCCTCCTATAAAGAAGAATCAAGCGATATCTCCTTGTCAGGCAAAATCTGAACGAATCACTCAGGGAAGTCTGTCTCCCTTGCCCCGAGGGATTCTGTGCATGTTTATACACCGAAAGGAGAAAAGAATAGTAGATTTGCTTTCAGTGCCCAAGTTTCACTTCCTTCCTTCGCCTGAACTTCTCAGGAACCATGGAAACAAACATACCCCGCCTAGAGGCTGTTTTCCTTCTTGTCTTTGTTGCCTAACTGTGCACTTGCCTGGGATCCCGTGGGGAGAATGAAATGAAGAAGTGGTAACGAGAAAAGATGTCTGCAAGTGAAATGCCTTGTCTCTGAAAGACAGAATGGGGCTCGTGTGTCATTCCTCAAGCTCTGGGGCAATGAACAATGACTTAAGGCACCATTTTCCTTTTCTCTAAAACGTATTCATACTCATCCCTCAGTATCTACACACAGTCCACTAGGTCCCTTCAAGGTGTCTTTTGGTTTATCTTAGTGCTGGGTTAGCAGGATCGGTTAATCAACTGCTGGAAGATTTTATTTTTAAAAATCGCTAAGGGACCATCATGCAACACATAATCCGTAGGACAAAAGTCTAAAGCCATGGGACCAATGAAAGGAGCAAGTGTTTGCCATATCACAGAAAAAAATAAACCAAAAGAACACACATGATACACTTTGTTTTCTAAGTCAGCCAATCAATGATTAAACGTGATGTCAAATTATAGAAGGGGGAAAGCAGGATTATTCTGAGGGGACAAGGAATTTGAGGCGGGCCTGCGAATAAGGATGGCTAAATCCAGCTTTAACCAGCTGGTTAATCCTAACGTCTATGATTGCAGGAGCACCAGAGCCCCGTTGGCTATCGAGGTGGCTGGGACACATAGATGCCTTACCTGTGGTCTAAGGTGATAAAGTTCTGCAGGTTATGTAGAGGACAAGATGGAAGGGGTTGTTTCTTTCCATTCCATTCTTTTAAAAGAAAGGAGGGATTGACATACACATACTATTCATACTGTGCGTGAAATAGGTAACTAATGAGAAACTACAGTATGGCACAAGGGGCTCTACCTGATGTTCTGTGCTGACCTAAAGGGGAGGAAATCCAAAAAACAGGGATGTGTGTATATCTGATTCACTCTGCTGTGCGATAGAAACTAATACAAATTGTAAAGCATCTACACTTCAACAAAATTAGTTAAAAATATAAAAAGAGGAAAGGAGAACTAAGCAAAAAAAAAAAAAAAAAATCAGATAGATGGGTTAGAGAGAGCTAGGATCAGTAAAAGAAAACTACAAGACTGAAAATTGAGATTATAATGTGTAGGAAACAGCTTGTTTCCATCCTCCTCTTTTCTCTTCCGCTGATGCTCTGCTTCTTTGGACTTCCATCGACCTCCTGGATGGTCTTCCTCTTCCCATTTCCCCCAGCTCTTTCATTTCATCCTTCACTTTGCTTTCCTGGCTACTGTCCTAGAAATGAATCTATGGCTCCCCAAGTCAGAATCATTCCATACCGCCCCACTGTGCAAATCCTCTGTGACAACTTGCCCATCTTTCATGATCACCTTCTTCCTACTTATCCTAGACTGTGGGTGACCTGTACCTACAAAAACACTCATACAACCCTCTGTTCAAGTGTGTTCCCTACCTTTCTACCTTAGAGATTGTGCCTCTGCCATTTCCACAACCCTGATGGTTACTACCACTTAAAATCCTGCTTATCTTTCAAGGCCAAGAGCAAACACAATTAGCTCTATAAATCTTTTTAAGGTGCCCCAGAAGGAATTGAACACCATCAGTCCTTTTCTGTGCCCCCACTATTCTTTGTATAATTCCCTAATGCTAAGTAAAACAAGTAGCTCTGCATATAGCTCTGAGTCCATTTCTCCTTCTACTAGATTATAAAATTCTTGAAAGAAAGGCCTCTACCTTGCTTTTTCTGAGTATTACATAGAGTGCCAGAGTACATGCTCAACAAAGATGCTTTTGCTTAATTTCACCCATTCAGCACACACAGAGAGACACTACAAAAGGCACAGGGTAGAATTTTAATTTCTTATGCAATTTAAAGGCGAAAATTAAAAAAACACATCTGGTCTTGGAAAGATAATAAATAAAATTAATACAGTGTCTGACCAAAGAACTGATTGATTTTATCTTAGGAACCAGTTAGGACAAATCTGGCTGGCAAACCATCAGTCGAAAAACTATGGAAGACAACTGCTGTTGAATTAAGCATGTGTGCACGCTCAGTCGTGTCTGACTCTTTGTGACCCCATGGACTGTAGCTCACCAGTTTCCTCTGTCCATGGGATTTTCCAGGCAACAATACTGGAGTGGGTTGCCATGCCCTCCTCCAGGGGATCTTCTCAACTCAGGCAATGGGAATGGATCTTCCCAACCAATGTCTCCTGAGTCTCCTGCACAGCAGGCAAATTCTTTACTGCTGAGCCATCTGGGAAGCCCAAACAGCATCTACCCTAAGATTTTTAGGCCTTTGACTATTTTACATAGGGAAGATAGAGTGTTAAACAATTATCCAAGTAATGCAAAGTTGCCAGTGAGGAACCAGTCCGGGAACCAGACTGAATTATTCTGAGACCCCCATTCTTAACTGTACTGTGGGGTCGAACATGTGAGCCTATGGACTGTGTCCACAGGCTGCCATGTGATCTCCTCTGTGGCAACCGTAGCAATTTCTCAGGCTCTGTTGGGCTCTGTGAGTGCAGCACAGTATTTTCTACGATGAAATCTGCTAAGAGTTATTATGAAAGCAAAACCCACAGGCCTTCTTTTGGGAGAATGTGGAGCTAATATTCACGTCTGTGTTTGTGTCTTGGGACATCCCGAGGTGAAATGATTATACCCATAGATCGAATTCCATAGGCAAGCAGGGCTCTGAAAACAAAGCTCTTCCTGGCAGTAAAGACAGAGAATAAATATGGTCCCGGATCATCTACCTCCTCTGAAATACCTTGAGGGGCTCCAATCAGTGGAAAACCAGCTCACTCCCTTTGATAAATTCCACCCTACCCACCCTGATCCTTCTCTCTCTCTCCTACACACATCTCATGATCATTAGGCACCTAATCTCATCTTGTATTAATTCTTTGAAAGCATCATGACTCTCCCACCAAGTCAATTCTGTTCTTGTTTCAAGATTTTATCTGTTTTTGGCTGTGCTGGATCTTCGTTGCTGCTTGGGCTTTTCTCGAGTTGCAGCGAGTGAGAGCTACTCTCCAGCCGCAGTGCCCTGTCTTTGCAGTGGCTTCTCTTGTGGAGCAGAGGCTCGAGGGCACGCTTGTGTCAGTAGCTGCTGCATGTGGGCTCCGTAGTTGCGGCTTCTGGGCTTCAGAGCACAGGCTCCAGAGCTGTGGCACACAGGCTTAGCTGCTCCACGGCACGTGGGATCTTCCAGGATCAGGGATCGAACCTGTGTATCCCACATTGGCAGGTATATTCTTTACCTCTGAGCCACCAGGGAAGCCCCAATTCTGTTCAACAAAAGTACTTTGTCAAATATTCACTGTCCTCATCACTTTCTCTGCTGTTTTTTCCTCCTGTCTTGTTCTAACGTTAATCTTGTTCTAATGGTACTATTTGAACAAGGCTAGGCTCTTAGGTACGTTATCTTATTTAATCCACAACACATAATATGCAGATTCTCTTTTTATTTCACATTCTAAAGAACTGCCAGCTTCGGCTTAGAGAGCTGACTCCCCTGACCAAGGTGGTAAAACCTCTGGTGAAGCTGGACGTCAAACCAGCTAAAAATGCTGAGCTCTTCATTACACCAGTGGTCTCCCCAGCATTTCTGGTCAAGCATTTGAGGATGGAATTGATACCACTGAAAGGGAATCTATAGCTTTAACAAGCATTTTACGGGCATTCATTTCACAAAGAGCCATTTTCCAAAGTGGATTCACCTACAGCGCTTCCATAACTTTTACCACCACTTGCACTAGATTGTTCTTGCCATTTGGGGGGTAATGGAACGATTTGAGAATTTTGAGTCAAACTCCACGAATCACAGGTACTGAGCCCCTGGCTTTACACATCCTTCTGAAGTAGAAACCCTCCCCATCCTTCCCACCTGTGGTCATGGATGTGGTCCAGCTGATCGTGTACTGCCTGGTGGCAAGGCCACTCAGGGGTGGATTCAGGAGCATCTCTGGGAGGAAGAGGCTGCTGCTTCAAAGAGATCTGCTGCTAAGTCACTTCAGTTGTGTCCGACTCTGTGTGACCCCGTAGACGGCAGCCCACCAGGCTCCCCCATCCCTGGGATTCTCCAGGCAAGAACACTGGAGTGGGTTGCCATTGCCTTCTCCAATGCATGAAAGGGAAAAGTGAAAGTGAAGTCGCTCAGTCGTGTCCAACCCTCAGCGACCCCATGGATTGAAGCCTATCAGGCTCCTCCGTCCATGGGATTTTCCAGGCAGGAGTACTGGAGTGGGGTGCCATTGCCTTCTCCTCAAAGAGGTCTACCTGCCATAAATCCCACCCCACCGCCCCACTCAGAGGACGTTCTCAGCCAAGCTTTCATCTCTAGAGTTTCACCTTGGGTTCTGGTTCTCAAACTAGTTTGCAGGCCTCCCAGCACTCATCCCAAAACCTTATGAGTAGTTTGAAATATAAAAGAGAAAAGCACTCCCTCTTCACATGCACACATTTAATCACATGAAAACTATGACAGAGGCCAAAACAGTCAACTTGGCATTCTTTTAACTCTCTAATAATAGCGTGGGCAATATTCTCTTTGGAAAGTAAGTGAGGAGAGGGCCAAGTTTGATAAGAGAAACCCAACAATTGCCAGAACATCAATGGAACATTTGAGAACGCTCTTCTCCCCATGGCTGGTGACTCCTGAGTGTCCACGTCTTGGAGTTAACTTTTGGCTGCTGCTTCAAGAACAGACCACTCAACCGGCCTCACTTCCCCAAAGGAATTCATACATAAGATGATGGGAAAGTGTCCCTTCTTGCCTTCTTTGTTTGGGACGATGGAAAACATGAAAAATGAAAAGTATTTTCTCATGCCCAGAACACCACTGGAGTAATAAGGAAAATGACCAAAAGAAGTCTGGAATCTGGATAGTGCTTTATACTCTTTCAAAGCATTTTCACATACATTTTTTTTTTCAGTCAACACATATGACAACCTCTTGGTTTACAACAGAAAAAGCAGAAACCATGGGATCTTGTCCAGAATCAGACAGCTAGGAAGGGGGACAGCTGGCCCCAGCACCCAGGTTGCACGATTGCTCCAGCATTTTCTCTCAGGTCCCTACATGGCTCTCTCCCCTACTGCTGCAGTCTCTGACTTCTTCTCACCCTCCATAAGCACGTTGCTTGTCAGTTACAATGACATTGAACTGAAGATACGGATTTCAAAAGGAGAAACACCACAAATCCTTTTTTTGACAAGAATACACAGATGAATTAATAAAAATAAATGTGGCACTCTCTGCTCTTGCCTCTTTATGGATGTCTTTCCCAGATTCAAAAGGCCCAGTTGGGGGCAGTTCACTGACCTGCTATTTCTATGTACACATCCTACCCCTTGGTAATGGAAGGGCCTTCACGGCGGGAAATTAGTTGCTAAATATTTCCCCCTGTCTCACAGCTTGGCCTGTCGATTTCTCCCAGACACAAAACATCTGGGCTCAGACAAGAAAACACAGCACATTCAGAGATGTGCTCCAGATGTGGAAGAGGACAGCTGTCCTCAAGAGTCTACACAGGACCAGCTCCGGGCACTCGGATTTCCCAAGGTCCTTTTCCAACTGCATCTCACCACAGCTTTTCTAGGACTGGAAAAAATAAAAAATACCCCCGTCCAAGAGATTGACCAGATAGCTGAATAAAACGCTAAGCAGGTCATGAAGCAGCAACACTGTAAAGCACCCTGCAGGCGGCTCCATGCGTGGTGGTCACATCAGAATTCTCAAAGCCCTGCTCACGGACAGTGGGGTGGGATCCACTCTGGTATGCTTCGGTCAAGCAAAGGGCTTCACAGGAAGGATGTTGTCTTCACGTGGGGCTCATGCTTCTCCTGTCCCGGGTGACATGGATGCACACCACGGAGCCTTCGGCCTCAGAAAAAAGGTGCAGAAACCCTGCTCACACCAGTTCTGTCTTGTGAAGAGTCACTGGTTCCAGATGCTTATTTGGAGAGGTGACTGGGAGGAAAGCATGTTCCAGGACAGGTTTAGAAAAGTCTGGAAATATACTCTGCTGTCGTGCAAACTTCTGAAAAATAAAGTCAAATAAAAGAGATATGTTGAGAAGTAAATAATTGGAAAAATGCATCACCTTGATTTAAACTTCATTCACTAGGAGCTGGCTGGGCAGCTCATCTGGGAGCCCGCTTGAGGCAGGCTACCTCACTCACTCTATGGTGGGCTGGCATTGTTTCACTGGTATCTCTGAACCTCAACAAGGAGTCACAGACTGCGGCCATTTCCAGACCCTACCATTAGGATTTCCTGCATGGAAAGTCAGTGCCTGTAGAAACGGGCATTTGCCAACAGAACACTAAAGTCACTCGTTTTTAAAATTTACCACCAGGTCATTCTAATTATGGGCTTTCCTGGTGGCTCCATGGTAAAGAATCTGCCTGCCAACGCAGGAGACCCAAGTTCGATCCCTGTGTTGGGAAGATCCCCTGGAGAAGGAAAATAGCAACCCACTCCAGTATTCTAGCCTGGGAAATCCCATGGACAGAGGAACCTGGTGGGTTACAGTCCATGGGGTGGCTAAAGAGTTGGACACAACTGAGCAACCAAACAACAATTATCTTCTCACATGCAAATAACTCTCAAGACCAAGCTGTAAGTTTCTTGAAGGAAGGACATAGGTCTTAGCCTTTTTACATCCCCTCAGTGCTTACATAAAGCCCTGTACACGGCACATGCTCACTCATGCTGGATCCATGTCTAAAATAGCAACCAGAGAGATGAGTGTTGGGCCAGAGAGTTCACTAAGTGACCAGAAGGGCCCAGTGAGCAACAAGAACCGGCCCTGGAATAGCTCCAGGGTGACCCATGTCCTGGTCCCCAAATGGACAGTACTTCCTGTTCCTGCTAAGGCATACGAGACCGATCACTTCTTGGTGGGTCAGGACTGGAGCTGGCCCTGCTCCCCAACGACCACTGTCACTCCAGGTGAGCAGTCATGCACGAGGAGGCGGGGGGCAGAGAGGAGTCTCAGCTGGAGTCTGCACCCAACAGCTCAAGGGCGTGTCAAGGACACCCACGTTACAGGCCAGCCATCCTCCACCCAGGCCACGCCCTGTGTACCTCTGACTTCTCAAGGTTAATGCTTAAAACGTAGAGGAAGTACCAAAGTTATTAGAGGGAATCTCTAAGACAGCGGTCCCCAACCTTTTTGGCACCAGGGACCGTGGACCAGAGGTGGTGGGGTGAGGGGGATGGTTTGGGGATGATTCAAGAGCATTACATTTTTCGTGCACTTTAATCTGCTGCCACCCCTGACTGAACAAGAGCTACCAATCCGTGGCCTGGAGGCTGGGGACCCCTGCTCTAAGAGAAAAGAGTTCAAGGGCAGATGAAGGAGACAAATCTACTACTGGAGTGGACAGGCTTGCTCATCCACCTATGGGAGGAAGAGCACCTCTCCCGGTATTGGACGGGCAAGGTCCCACTTTCTTCCAGCATATCTATAAGCCCTGTTGGTGCTTTTTAAAAGACTTTTTTCTTGATGTGGACCATTTTAAGTTTTTATTGAATTTGTTACAATACTTCTGCTGTTTATTTTTTGTTTGTTTGGCCCTAAGGCACATGGAATCTCAGTTCCCCGACTAGGGATCGAACTCGCACCCCAAGCACTAGAAGGTGAAGTCTTGACCACTGAAGGGTGAGGGATGTCCCGGCCTGCTGGTGCCCTAAGAGGATCCTTTCACCTTTCACAAACTTTCTTCACCTCCTGATTCACTTTCTCCACGCATGGCTCTATGCAGAACCACCAGATGGAGAACAAGCTGGGAGCCTCCCGTAGAGAGTCTCACTGTCTGGGGACCTCAGTAAGGCCAGGGTTCTGAGAACAGGTCCCTTGCTATTATTAAATGATTCGCACCATCTACAAAACACATTAAGATTGATGCCCCAGGTGATCTTTTAATAATGAGAGATGTTTGCAAAAGATACTTACGCAAGTGAAAATGATGAGTGTTACATAGAAAATAACCAGAGCCAACAGCAGGACGATCTCAGCTCTGTAGTTCTTAAAAGTCTCTCCTCTGTGTCCCTTAGAGCATCCTGCAAAAAGAAATAAGTAATATATGAAGCCACTGAACGGACTCTTCTACCAAGGTGAAAAACCAAGCATGCTTTGTTCCGGCTTTCTGAAGTCCTCCTTGTCGCCCCTCCTACCCTTGAGTCTGTCCCACAGGCAAGGACACAGGTTATACTGGCAGGGACACCGGACCTTGTGCTTACTCTGTGCCCGGCTGCGTGCAAAGGGGTCGACAGCCAGCATGTCACTGAACCTTCAGGGGCAAGGCTGAGTGTCCCCCGTTTGCAGAAGAAGGAACCAGGGCTCAGAGAGGCTGAGGTTCTAAGGCAGGTGGCAGAGCTGCCCTCCTATTATGGAACAAGTTGGTGCTGATCCGTCTTTGTAGGATCGTTAAAGCCCCTCCACCTTGAAAGCCTGGGGTTGACTATACTCACTAACTACAGTACAAGTGGTAAGAACCGCCTGCCAATGCAGGAGACACAGGAGACTTGGGCTCTATCCCGAGGTTGGGAGGAGCGGCCGGAGGAGGAAATGGCAGCCCACTCCAGTATCCCTGCCGGGAAAACCCCATGGATGGAGGAGCTTAGAGGGCCACAGTCCATATGGTTGCCAAGAGTCGAAGGCAACTGAGCACAACAATCAACAATATACGCTACTATATAGAAAACAGGTCACTAACAAGGACCTGGTTTACAGCACGGGCAACTCGACTCAATACTCTGTAAGGGCCTAAATGAGAAAAGAATCTAAAAACAGTGAATATATGTATATGTATAATGATTCACTCTGCTGTACAGCTGAAACTAACACAACATTGTAAATCAACTATATCCCTCTAAAAAATTTGTTTTTTGAATTTTAAACAAAGCCGCTCCACCAAAGCCGAGAGCAAAAGGGGGCTGTTAAAGGCTGTGGTCTCAGTGCTGGGCAGCGGGGCGGGGGTGGGGCAAGTCCAGGAGGAGGGACGCCTTCAGCCCAGGAGCAGACTGGGCGGAGACAGGCTCTCTCGATGGGGAACAGCATCCAGCATGCTGTTTCGAGCAGCGAGGTTGCCCCTGGAGTCAGCTTGAGGGCTGGAGCAGGAGCAGGTGGACTCCAGGTGACTGGAGGGTTCCACCCCCAGGGTCACAGGGGGCCCTCCAGAGAACTGTGACCCCTGAAACTGGATTCAAACATTGTGCAGTGGTCTGGGGATGGATGTTCAGAGGTCTGCGACCCCAGAAGACAAGACCTGAGAGCCATTGTCCTGACAGTTCTAACATTTATTGAGCACTCGGTCACCCCCGGGCAGTGCACCGAGCATTTCCGTGCAATACCTCGTTCAATCGTCACCACAAGCCTGTGTCATGGATGATGTTATCCCCATTTTGAAGATGAGAAAAGCAAGGCTTAGACTCAATCAGAGGTTTGCCCAAGGTCACACGTTAATGAGCAGCTGAGCTCATATTGGAACCAGATCCAAGTGGCTCTAGCCTGACCACTTAATTTGGCGACCGCAACGCCTCTGCAGAGGACAGAAAAGCAAGTCAGCTGTTCTCTGCTCCTTTGCTCCCCGCTCCCCATGGCACACACCCGCCCTCTCTGCTCTTCCTCCCGGATCGCTCCATTTCTCATTCACGTGAATGATACTCCGGGCTGACTGCAGGAGGCAGCAGGGAACAAAGCAGAGACTATATCAGGGCAGGCGTAAGTGCCACGAATGCAAACGCAGTGGAGTATAGGCCTGGACACTGAGAAGCATATAGGGTGTGTGTGTGTTGGTGCGAGATAGTGAACCAAGTCCAAATACTGAGGAACTTCCTTGGTGGCCCAATGTTTAAGACTTTCCTTCCAATGTGGGGGGTGACGGTTCCATCCCTGATTGGGGAGCTGAGATCCCACATGCCTTGTGGCCAAAAACACAAAACATAAAACAGAAACAATACTGTGGCACATTCAATAAAGACTGAAAATGGATCACGCCAAGAAAACTTTAAAAAATCCAAACACTGGCCCCTAACCAGTGCTTGCCCTCTCATGAGTGTGGGAATACGATCTTGAGTCAGATTCCTTTAAGCTTCTCCGTGGAAGGAGACAATAGCTGCTACACAAAGTCAGGGTCTCTGTAACGACATGTTTGTCATTTCAAGCCTCAGCCACTAACAAGAGTTGGGCCAAAGTCAGATGCAAGGCATATTTTAAACTACATCAAGAAAAATTACAGAAAAAAGTCCAAGGAGATAATCCTTATCTTGACACTTGAGTCCTGGTCTTACTGCACAGAGTAAAAATGTGCCTTCTACTTGGGAAGCCTCTTGCTGGACGCTTTTTCTTTGGCCTGAGTGGAGGGATTAGGACATCCAATTGCTGTAAAGTGGGAAAGAAATGCTGTTCTCATGTTGAAAAAGGCGGAAACATGTAGCAGCTCTCTTAGGCCAGATTAGAGAGCCCCCAGTGAGCAGAATATTGCACAGCTATCTGATAAATTCCAAACTACCCAGTT
This sequence comes from Bos mutus, assembly GCF_027580195.1. Taxonomy (NCBI): domain Eukaryota; kingdom Metazoa; phylum Chordata; class Mammalia; order Artiodactyla; family Bovidae; genus Bos; species Bos mutus. Next base: position 9,763,163 of record NC_091639.1, on the reverse strand, counting down.
TCTCTGTCTTCCAAAAACTAGACTTGGAAACTTTCTATTGGCTCCAAAGGACTCTTATATGAATAAACAACAGTCAGATTTAGTTGCTTGACTCCATTTGGCATCCACCCCAATCAAACTGGGGTAGATCCCTTAAAGAACAAAACGGAAAAAGCAAAAAGAAGGCAGAGAAAGTTACGCTACCCTTGCAGCAGAATTTAGCTTTCAGCCGCAGATGTGATCCACAGCTTCTGAATTAAACTCGGATTGAGCGGATCAAGGTCGGGACTTACAGAAAGTGCTCTGTGCGCTGCAGGAAGAAAACAGGTGTTGCAGACCACCTCACCTGTCACTTTGAGGATCACGGTGCCAGTCAGGTTTCTCTGCCCTTCCTGACCCACCAGAGTGCACCTGTAGGTCCCGGAGTTGCAGCTCGTAGTGTTTTGGATCCTCAGGGAGTACAGCCTTTCCCTGGGGGCCTCTGAAGAGTTCCTCTGCTGAGGGGATTGCAGGTCTTCCTGGGTCACCTCCACCCTTTCTGCACCTCCGTCTGTGAGCTGTTAAGAAAGAATCACATACAGACTCAGGGACCGAGAGTATATAAACTCGTGGTTGCCAAGGGGGACGGCGTAGGGAGCGGTGGACTGGGCGCTTGGGATTAGCAGATGCAAACTTTACCCAGAGAATGAATAAGTAAGAAGGTCCTACCGTATAGCACAGGGAATTATATTCAATATCCTGAGACAAACCATCTTGGAAAAGAATACGGAAAAGAACGTATACACACATAACTGACTCACTTTGTTCTACAGCAGAAACGAACGCAACACTGCAAATCAACTTTACTTCAATAAAATAAATTTAAAAAGCAAGAATCAGATTTGCTTCATGCTCTACTGTCAGAGCCCACAAGCCCTTGGGTCTCTGAGACGTCAAGATTCTACCTCTTGCTTTCATAAAATCTATCCTCAGCTGGCTGTTTTAAAAGAAGATACTGTGAGTATGTGTGATGTTTGCAGGGGGGGAGGAGAGAATCTAAGAGGATTCTTTAAGGTTCCATCTCTTTTTGGAATAAGATCAGGACTGCATTTTATGATTCTCTGTATCCCAACTTCCACTCTACGTGAAGCAGTGTTCCTGTTGACCATAACCTTGCGTCATTAATGATTACGTGATGAAGTGCATGAATCAGGCTGAATCACATTCTCTTGCCGGTTGTTGTCTATTCAATGTTCTCTTCTTTTCTTCAGATACCAACTCATCCAGTGACTGACTCTTATTTTTGTAGCTCAGGGTTTTATTTAGAAAATGTTCCTAAATCTGTTAAGGTCATTGCCAGACAACTTGACAAAAAAACACAGAGATTCAGATGAGCAAAGCCTCCCGTGAAGAGTCATCCTGTTCTTCAGAGACTGCGCACATGTGGGCTCAGCCATGACCCTGCAGGATGTACCACACTCAGCCCTCTGCTGCAGCAGGAAGGCAGCTGATAACAGCACCTCGTGGAAACTCTCTGTGTCAGGCCACTTGGCAGTCGCACCAAGACACACGTGGAAGGGCGTGTGTGCGTGCTAAATCGCTTCAGTCGTGTCCGACTCTTTGCGGCCCCATGGACTGTAGCCCACCAGGCTCCTCTGTCCATGGAATCCTCCAGGCAAGAATACTGGAGTGGGTTGCCATGCCCTCCTCCAGGGGACCTTCCCAACCCAGTGATCGAACCAGTGTCTCCTTGGCTCCTGCACTGCAGGCAGATTCTTTACTGCTGAGCCATCAGGGAAGTCCCCATGGAACGGCAGTTATGACTTAAATCACTGAAGTCAGGATGGATCAGCCTGACAGGAGTAGATGCCAAGTTTACCCACACTAACCTGGCTGGTTTTCTTTCCCCGAACAATCTTTGTTATTAAACTGGTGGAGTCTTTCCATCATCTTCTAGTTTCATGATTAAGTACACACCATGTTCACCATCAATTCTCTCTCCCCAGGTATATTTTTAACTGGCCTAGTTAACTTGCTCATTGGTCCTCCACTGAAACGTTTTAAAGCTTCTAAACCTGATTTACATCAACAGGAAAGCCAATCACTGTTTTCAGAGCTCCAGGGCAGCCCTGAGCCTTTGCTGAGTGACTGGGGACCAGCAGGGAGCCTGGGGTCCGGCCGCATTCCTTCCTGGTCCCTGGAGTGGTGCCCACACCAGAGGGCCCCTTAGGAAAAGACACCACTGCTCTCTCTGGCTCCACCTGCCACTGTTTGATCTCCTACAGGGAGCATCTCCTGTAGGAAGCACCGTACAACTCCTCTCCTAGTTTCAATAGGCAATCAGCACAGGGAAATAAATGACCAAGGAATGCGGGGAACAGAGGCAGAGGCAGCTCAAGACAGGAGACACACACGTGTGTGCACACACACCCCCTCCTTGGTTTCTGCTTCAGGTATTAGGTCGGGGGATGCACCGTGAGGTCCATGCGAAGCTCGGGTTCCCGCCTCCGCGGCCCCAGCTCCAGCGAGCACGCCTGTGGAGTGGCCTGCAGAGACATCTGGTGGTAGATTTATCGCTCCTGCAAGAATCCCCGCTTCATTCACTCCCAGCACCGGGCTGAGACTAACAGCTTCTCTCAGGCCGAGTCTCTGAACATCAATCCCAATTCTTGAAAGTTCTGCTGTGTTGAAAAGTTCCTTCCTAAATAATCAAGGATCTACAGACTGGGGCATTTAGGTGTTCAAAGAGAAAGCAAGAAAACAAAAGAAGGAGTTGTGGTCAAGGAACTGTAGGCATCCGACTGATTCTAGAACACGTCTAAGTTAGCCCAGTTCTCTTTACAGGCATGATGAAACCAGTAAGTGTAGCCTTATCACGTACCTGCACCTCTCCCCTCACCCACTGCTTGACGAAGAGCTCCCCTGGACCACAGCTTTTGGTGGGTCAGCTGCCCAGGACCATCCAGGGTCAATTGCTTCCAAGACTCCCCACCCCCACCTCCACCTCAAAGGCCAGTTTGAACCAATTAACTCACTCAGCTTAATCTCTGCAGTCCCCGTGATGCTGTCTCATCCTGCTTTGCTTTTCTGAATTAACCTCCAAATGGGTTCAACTCAGATTTCTTTCTAACAGCACAAAAAGTGAACATGTTAGTCGCTCAGTCATGTCTGACTCTTTGCAGCCCCATGAACTGCAGCCCCCAGGCTCCTCTGTCTGTGGGATTCTCCAGGCAAGACTACTAGAGCAGGTTGCCATTCTCTTCTCCAGGGGACCTTCCCAACCCAGGGATCAAGCCCTGGTCTCCTGCATTGCTGGTGGAGTCTTTATAATCTGAGCCACCAGGGAAGCCCCTCTTTCTAACCAATATCACTGGAACTCAGTTTTGCTAGAAATCCCTGTATTCGAAAAGATGTGACCTCGGCTGCAACAGTCATTTTGAGATTATCTACCTCTGGTTTTCTCCATCAGGGGATCTTCTCTCCTATCCAGTGACCCCTCCCTCAACTCAGAAAGGCCTGTCTGAAAGTCAAGATCAAAACTGAGAGCCCCTCTGAAAGCTGGTAGAAATATAAACTATTGTGCTTTATTTACATGAAGATGGGCCCCTCATCACGATGGCTGCTGGGAACTGCTGAATCGAGTGTGCGGTGGGGATCAGAACTGACTGGCAGTGGCTTGCTGTCTACTTGCAGAAGAAAATTCATTTTTAAAAAATCAGCAGTAATAACAAAACAGTAGTTTAAGTGATGGTCAGATTTCCACAGGTGTCTGGCAAAACCTCCGGAGAGGTTATTTTCAAATGGCAAAGCAAAGGCAGGGTGAGGTCATGAATGAAAGAAGGAGAGGAAAGTCAAAGAATCCCAAAGCGGCCTTCAGAATCCTGATTTACTGAACCGCAGCAGCCCTCAGTGAGATCAGGCAACAATATCTTAACTTTCACAGGGTCATCTTTCAATGACCCCTTCCTGGGTCTTCTTGAAAGACCCAGAGAACTGAGAGAAGTACTGGCTGATAACCTGAGTCCTCCTGCCAAAGTAATGAACACTTCTCTGTGCCTGATAACTCAATGTAACAAAAGGACGCTTCTGTAAATTCACGCAGTGCACCTGGAAATTGTTCAGAGCCCTCCCTTAGCTTCAAGCTGTAGGTACACACGTTGCCTGTGCTACTCGCCCTGCCTTTTGCGTACTGCTGCAAAAATTTAGTTGTAGTTTTCACATTAATGTCACATGCTTATGATGGAAGTGAGGCGCTAGCAGTCCCAAGAGACTGCACGCAAAAGAGACTTCACGCAAAAGATCAAATCCTCGGCTTCAGCACAGCGGCCAAGCAGCCGTCACACTGCGGTATAGGGTGACTTAGCCCTGGCTGAAGCAGCACCGTTCAAGAATCAGAGGAATTTCAGGGGGAGGAACATGGAATTACAGCAAATGGGCCATCCTCAACTTCGCCTGGTTTTATGAGTTCTTATAAACACTTGAGCTGGCTCAAAACCAACCACTGGCAAGAACAACTCCCAGCATTCCAAATCCCAAAGTGTTTCATTGCCTCTCTGCAGAAGCGTTTTAGGAAATAATAATTTATAACAAAAGGAACCCTCAGATTCATTCACAGCCAGGCATAATTGATGGGGACTATTCAGCGCACACTCTGCGAGGGCTGGACCACAGCACGAAGTGGGCAAATTAATTCCTCAAAACATTCACCCCAATTATGTTTTTAAAACCCAAATTCCGTGCATTAACTCTTATGCTGACAAATTCCTTCCAACTGAAACAGCGAAGGGTGAAATATAAGACATCCCATTTTCAGAAGGCCTATAGACCTTTGACTTATCTCAAGGCCTCCAATTTGACTAAATAATTTAAACACCATATTCATTCTCTAAGAAGGAGACCTAAGCCTTAAATTAAAATAAACTCTCTTTAATTTGCTGAATACTTTGCCAACAAAGGTCCATCTAGTCAAGGCTATGGTTTTTCCAATGGTCATGTATGGATGTCAGAGTTGGACTGTGAATAAAGCTGAGCGCAGAAGAATTGATGCTTTTGAACTGTGGTGTTGGAGAAGCCTCTTGAGAGTCCCTTGGACTGCAAGGAGGTCCAACCAGTCCATCCTAAAGGAGATCAGTCCTGGGTGTTCATTGGAAGGATTGATGCTAAAGCTGAAACTCCAATACTTTGGCCACCTCATGCAAAGAGCTGACTCATTGGAAAAGACCCTGATGCTGGGAGGGATTGGGGGCAGGAGAAGGGGACGACAGAAGATGTGATGATTGGATGGCATCACCGACTTGATGGACATGAGTTTGAGTAGACTCTTGGAGTTGGTGATGGACAGGGAGGCCTGGTGTGCTGTGATTCATGGAGTCGCAAAGAGTCGGACACGACTGAGGGACTGAACTGAAATGAACTGAAGTCAAACAAATACAAGTAATAATTTTAAAGGCATGTGAATTAAGTTTTTTTTAAAACTGGTGTATAAATTTGAACTAGAGAGAAACAAATCAAGTAAATATCTAAATATGGCTGAAACAGAATCAATATTTCAGTCAAAATCCTTACTGTGAGAAGTTCTTTAGAAGTTTACATAATTTTACCCAAATATATGCTAACTTCATAGATTACCATAGATTACCTAGATTACCATATACCATATTTGTTCCATTCCTACAGCAAAGAATTTTGATTTGACAACCTTGAAATCTGAATTTATCACATATATGATGTGTTTGGAATGTGATAGGAAAGTAAAAGAAAAGGAAGACATTTTTTGAGGGGAAAATATGTGTGCACACATATATGCATATAAATATTTAATCCAACAATTTAATTAAACATATTTAAAGGAATGGACATTAAGTACTTAAAGGTGGTATTAAATTAATCTGATATATTCCAATCACATTGAACAGCTTTTTTTTTATTGCATTTCCCATGCACTAACATTCATGTACCTTGGTTTCTAACTCAATTAAAGTGCCAATATAATCCCCATTCATCATAAAAACAGCTCTTTATAACGTGCAAAATAGTTTGGCTCAGAGGTTGATGTCATAATGAGGGTAGAATGTATGAGCATTAACATCGTTTTTTTCTAAGTGTAGTTTTATTGGAAAAATGATTTTCCACTTTGAAATTTACTGGGTCTAACAGACAGATTGGATTTATGGCTGTTAACAGAGCCATGAATATGGCAGAGGCAACATAATGAAGAGCTTTGGACTTGGGCAGATGTGGAAACAAACCCCACGGCTAGCTCTGCTCTTGGCGAAAGGGACTGAAGAGCTCTCAGGCTTCATTTGCTCCCCTGAGATGGGGGAAGGGTAATTAACATCTCCCAAAGTTGGTGTGAAGACACCAATGATGACGTAGGTGGATCATGGAGCATAATGTCAATCACACCTAAAAATGTTACCACTCTTTTTTTTTCACAGCTAAGGTTTCCTTCAGCATTCTAAATACTTTCCTGAACTTAGGAAATATTCAAAAACACATTATTTACTGAATGAATGAGTAAATTTTAAAAACAATGAGTAAGTCGATCCAGAATCAGAGGGCCTGAGGTCAAGCCCAGGCTGCTTAATCAGATAACTGGGTCATTGCTGGGAAATCCCTTCACCTCTGACTCCCATTTTCCTCACCTGTAACTACCTACTTCCCTCTGGGTTATTTTAAGGATTGAATGAGAAAACATATAATAGTGCTTCTAGGTGGTAATGTTGGATATAGCAACTGGGGTTGTATCCCATAGCTTTCTATCTCCACCCACCCATTCAGTCATTTCTTCCTGCTGATCCTTCCCGTCTCCTCTCTGGCAAAGCTGTTCTAGAAGTCTCAATCTCTGCTCTAGAAACAAGTTATTTTTCTATCCACAAGGTCTCCAAAATAGCCAGAATATTCTGAATTTACTATGGCATCATTGTAATTGGCAAACCCCTCTGGAACTAGGATTTGAAGAGAAGGTTAGGTTACTCACTGTTCATGCCAATCATCCTTCTCCCAAGAGGTTCTTAGGGATCCTGCTGGACCTTGGAGGGGCATTCCTGAATTCTGAATCCTATGAATTCATATTCTTCAAGGGTGCTACCTCTCATTCTAGAAAAGGCACACTGGACACAAGCCTGGCCTCTGTGACCAGAGAGACTGGTTCTGATGAGTCCATGACCCAGTCAAAGCCACTTGAGCATAATCAGACATTTGTTGAGATGGAAGAGGCGCAATCTTTTCCTTGGCACTTGACCTTGGGAGGACAGACAGGTCGGCAGTTATCGGTGACTATCTCACTGCCTCATGGAGGCTGACAATAAAACCAACACAAAGGAAGGGCAAGTTGAGAGACGGAAAGTCACCAAGCCCTGTGGACAGTCACGAGTCTCCACATCTAGCCTCAGTCCAAACTGGGTGGCTTAAAGCAGCAGAAATGTATTCTCTCACGGTTCTGGAGGCCGTTAAATGCAGCATCAAGGTGCTGGTGGGGCCACGCGCTCTCTGAAGGGAAGAATCTGTTTCATGTCTCGCTCCCAGCTTCTGGTGTTGCTGGAAACTGGCATTCTTTGATCTGTAAACACATCACTCCAGTCTCTGCCTCCATCTTCCTGTGGGGTTCTCCCTTTGTGTCTGTGTCTGTCTCTGTTTTCTTTTAATGACACCAGCCATTGGATTCAGGGCCCACCCTGATCAAGCATGACCTCATTTTAACTTGGTTACCTCTCCAAAGACCTTATTTCCAAATAAGGTTCCACTCACAAACACCAGGGATTAGGACTGACACATGTCATTTTGTGGGACACTAACCCACAACATCAACCGTAACTGAAGTATGAACTACATTTTCATTTAAAAAAACTGTTTCAACTATAGAAGCCGATATATTCCCTTTTCTTGAAGCCAGTTTTGAAGGATTACAAGCCTTCACAACAAAGATTGCTAATGGATAGGTGCACCTTGCCCTGCTCCTAAAATAATCGCGGCACATAAGGGAGAACCTCACACGGCTCCAACCTCAAGGCCAGTGCTGTTTTGTCACTTGGGCTCACATGGCTCCCACTCCTCAGGGGAAGAGACACCAGGGTCTGACTGGACTCAGAACCTCTGTTCTCTAGAACTGACCCAGTGAGTCTGGTCATAAGTGAATATGAATTGCCCACAGCAACGAGCGTCTGTCTTTTCCCTTTGGCTTTCCCCATCGGGACCAATAATCCTAGACAACTACCTGTTCTGGGATCTGTCTTCTCTTAGACAATTGAGACAAGAACATGCGTAGATTAACTGGTGCTCCACAAAAATATCAAGTGATATTCACAAGCCTTGGGCTCTTACATCTGTACCAAAAATACACAACACACAGAGAAATTTTACCCAGGTATACCTCAGTGCAAAAACAAAGTCAAAAATGTGCTTCAGGGTGGAAAGAGTCTTAGGGAAGTACTTTAATTCAGCTCTGGTTTGAGCTAAGGACTCTTGGTAGAAATTTGGGGGTTATCCCAAGGGTTTCCAGAAAGGGCTTACGGAGAACAGTTGTATTAATAGAAGGAGGAAGCCCCCTTTTAAGGTAATGAATCTCTTTTTAGTCCTGCCCTACATAAAACCTTCCCTTATGTCACTGAGACCTTCTCCTAACTTCCTCTTCTTTGTGAAGTGACAAACCCATATACAGAACTAAGATAATCAGTCGCCATGTGATTCGGGTTCCCCCTTTTATTTATGGAAAACGAGTGTTTGCAGTTTTTAGTATTTCACTCTCAGCTGCCTTTTCCCTCCCACCCCTCTTCCAAGCTGAAAGATTTTTAGCAACACTTCTCATCATGGTCCAAAAATCTCAGTGCCCCATCACTTTCATCTAGCTGGGATTTCTTCCACAGCCTGGCTCACTGGTCCCTAGATCCACATGGACAGAAGGACTGGTGACCAAGAGAGAAAGGGGAGGCAAACCCCAGGCCCGCGTTGCAGGCTCACAGTTAACCCACCGGCAGCTTCACTGCAGCGCAAGACTGAAGCCTGCCTCTGACACTCATTTGCTAGGATGAATTATATTCTACCTCTCACCATAAGAAATACGATTTTCTTCTGACATATTTTCCATTATGTTGTCCTCTTTGCTTAAAAACTGTCAAAGGCTCCTTGATGCCAAATGGACCAAATTCTAGCCCATATGATTCAGCATTCAGGGGTCTTCACCCTCCGTTCCCAGCCTGTTGGTGGTACTACCTGTTGGTCCTCTGTGGTATAATCCTCCCTTCCAGATTAGTAGTTACCCATCAGCTCCCCAAACAACACCTGTGCGTTCTTGTGTCCAGGCCTCTGTCCTCTGGCCAATGTTCTGGATTGGTCTTAGGACAGCCACTGCCAGGCCCAGGACCTGGCACACACTTGGGACATAGAAATATTAACTAAATGATGAAAATGTAAATATGACAGACATCTGAAAACTAACTTTATGCCTTTCATAGTCTGACCTAAAGGTTATTCAATCAGGTCAAGTAATACCGGTCCCAATGGGGATGATACAACTTTTCTTTGACGCTCACACAGGCCTTGTTTTTTACATTGCAGTGTTTCGGTGCTTCTGTATTTAATATATAAATGTTTCCTTCTTCTCCTAAAACATCTCAAATCTTATCTTAAAGCAGACAGCATTCTAGAATCAGGTAAGTGCGGTGAGCGGCATGCATTGTCTCTGCGTGGGGCCGTCAGAGTTGGTAGCTGTACGCTGCTACCTGCCCGGGCCGTTCATCAAGCCTAGACCCTCTGTGGGCTCCTCCTTAGCGCCTCCTTGCTTTATGGTTCATTATCACACAAGATGCTATAGAGACAGAAAATAGGAGACTGGCGTTGCCCACGGCGGACGGCTCTTAACAAACACATCAAGGACGAGTAAGAGCCATGGAGCGACTATCCTGGAACTTTCCAAGGGGCCACATACAAGCCATCAACCTGCTCTCCTTTAGTCCCCAGGAGAGCCCCTGACTTGCCACAGCTGCAGCTCTTCTAAATATGATAAAGTTCAAGTCTGCTCTAGCCTCTGAAATCATGGTCTCACTTCCCCTTTATCCCTTCCCTTGGAAATCATCTAAAAAGGGCACTTGTCTTGTGACGCAGGTCTGTCCTCTCCTCCGCAGTGTCACTCAGAGATGAAACCTGAGTTTCATCTCAGAGATCCTCTTTCGATATGTATCCACACAGGCTGTGGGGGCTCCCAGAACCATAGGAGATGGAGATGTGTTTCCCTCGTGAGTAACCACTCATCATTAGCAGTGGCCAACCCCACCCACGCCCAGACGCTCCGTGCACCAGCGCCATCCTGCCCCTCCGGACCTACTGCAGCCTCGTGAAAGACAGCATGGACCAGGCCACCCCACGAGAAGCACAGACTGGCCCCTGAACGGATGGTCTTCCTCCTGGCAGACACGGAATTGTGCTATGATCTTCTTGTGCTAGAAATCTAATCGGAGGTCACAGCCGTTGGTAGAAGAGGGCTGGCCCAAGGCCTATGTGCCTTATAATATCTCAAAACATCTCCTCCCAACAACCACAATCTATTCACGATCTTAACAGCTACGCTGGATGCATATACTGCATTTTCTATTTCTTTTCAATCATTCACTCTGCTTTAAAGGGTACAATACAGGAAGGGAGGAGAGGAGGTCCCATTCTTGGATCCCAGTTGGGAAGAGAAAGAAGACTTGTGCTAACTGGAATGGGGCTACCAGTGCCCACTCTTGGCTCCACCTTTGACCCCATGCCCCGTGCAAGTGTAGATTGCATTCCTCAACCCCAATCCCCTGTCTTTGTATCTTGGAAACACAGAGAATAAGATGGACATTGTTTCTTCCCAACTCACCCGAATGTTGCAAACACCGTCTGCTTTGAGTCTTTTGGTAAAAGGCACATGATAAGAAACACATGGTTTACATGGGCTCTTTTGTTCATTCCAAGTAATCAGTGCCAACTGGACAGTGGCAGAATGCTCCGGGGTGCCAGGGAACTGAGTGGTAAATGGATTTTTTAATCGTGAGTCATTATAACCGTAATTGTGGGATGCAGAAAACCTGCAAGAATGTGATTCAATCTGGTGGACGGAGAAAACCCACACTGCAAAGGACTCTCTGCTTACTTGTCCAGCACACAGCCCACAACTGTGCAAAGTGGTTTTACCAACTACCCTACTGATGATGCAGTGAGGTTGGCTGTGGTCACCAGACTTAAATTCCCCACTTTATAGCTACCTCTAAAGCTTCAGAGAAACATTTTACAAGAAAGTTGTGGGTGAAAATGACAAGATAATCTTCTGTAAAACAAAGAATTTTGGTATTTCACCACTGGCTTTATTTCCAGAACACTCTATTGGTTTTTGTTGTACAAGCACAATTGATGCAAAAAGTATAATTACTGGGCTGGAAAATAACAAATATCTACAGAATATGCTGAGATCTGTTAAAAAGAGCTTGAAAAACAAAGCATATCGCTTTCAAGGTATCTGATTAGTTTACTGAAATAGCACAGCTCTCCTAACCACCACGACTCCATCAGTTTCTTTCTTAAAAAAATAAATTGGGCATGATTTTTCAGTGACCCTATTCCATGGACCAACAGAAAAAAGACAATGCCAAGAGACTATTGTCTTTTTTCTTAGCAGAGCTTTGAGAGCCCTTCAGGGTAAAGTTTGTAAGAACTGTGTTCAACAAACAAGCACATACATAATAAGGTTACATCACCAGCTGACATCCAAGGAAAAGCCAGAGGTTAATCGCTCTGGTTTACTACATCATTCCAAATGACCTCGTGCAAGAAGATTTAACTTGACAACTGTTTGAACTTTACAGTCTGAAATTTCATCTACTTGTTTCATAAGTACTTTGCAATTACTCCCCTGGGGATATTAATATTGTTTTCCCTTTTTAATCAGTCTGGAAAGGATCATGGTTTCATGTTTTCTCCTCCTTTTAGATAACCAAGTCCCTGCCTGGCTAGCCCAAAGACACTTTCATTTTCTTTAAGGAATTAGGATAGAAAACAGAAATAACAAGACAGACCTCTAAGAACTTAGGCTATGGAGCCAGATTGCTGGATTCAAATCCCAACTCTAGCGTTTAGCCAGCTATGTAATAGTGAGTAGGTTACTTTAGCCCTAAGACTCAGTTTCCTCATCAGTGATAGGCTTTATCTCTTAAGTCCACTGGAACTGCTGATGCATGAAGACATGTACCTCAGAGCTTGCCAGATGGTGACTACCCAAATAATACTGGTTTTCCAATATTTCTGTTTAAATACTATTGTTTTTACAAGGGAACAATTTTGGAATTGCTGTCTTCTCTGATCCCACAGTGACTAAGGTGGAAATGAAGCAGGAATAATAACAAACCTATTTGCATACATAACACAGGGCCCCCGAGCCTCAGCACCATTTCCACCGTGCATAATCACAAAAGGTTGGCCTGAATTCACTGAGCACCTTTGAAATGAACAGGGCAAAGGCTGGGTGCCGTGCAGGAGACACAAAAGCTGTGGCACTGTCCCTAGGGAACTGACAATCCGGTGAGGAGAGAAGACACACACACAAAGAGATAATGGTCCTAGGCTGCCTTGTTAAATGGCTAGATACTTGTGCAGGTTCTCACAGCATCTTTTATGGCGGGCAGAAGAAAACCCAGCGTTTTGTGGAAAACTACAAAGGCACAGAGATTGCCGGCAAGGTAAGATGACCAGGAGTTGGTGATGGACAGGGAGGCCTGGCGTGCTGCGATTCATGGGGTCGCAAAGAGTCGGACGCGACTGAGAGACTGAACTGAACTGAAGATGACCAATCAGCTAACCAAAGCAAGGCTGGGATAGCATAGTCACTGGGCTTCAACCCGAGGTGCCATTGTGGCAATAACCTCATTAAAGGTGGTGAGCAAAAAAATATAAATAAACCGCTGACAGCAAACAGTTGGATTGCTTGGGTTTGCAAGGCCACCACAACCACAATCTTATAAGCTGAAAAGGTTAGAGTTGAGAGGAAACCTTAAAAAAGCGTCAGTCTGACTCAATCCTCTTGTTGTAGGGTAGGTGACACTGCTCTTACACACGAGGACCCTCCAATGCACCATCACACAGAAGCCCTCCTTGCTGGAACTTTCAGAATGCTCAGAGGGAAGAGAAAGGGATGGGGAGGAGGCCAAGGGTTTCCCTGAAAGGGGATGACTGGCAGATAGCTACCATCCAAAAAAAGAGCCTACATCAGCTTCTATCTGGTCATCCTTCCCCTCAAATTGCCCCCTCCCCTCTCCCCAAATGTATGAGCACCGCAGTCACAAAACAGCAGAAATAATAAATCCAGAGACATGCCTCCGGCCAATGTCAAACCTTCACCAGCTGCCTTCTCCCTGGCCTGCTGACCACAACCACAGGTGGCCTCTAGAATTAATCCAAATAAGAGATTTTCTGCTCTCCAAAACGTCTTATCTGGATCATTCTTCTCAGGCCACCTTTAGAGGCAAGAAGATTTGAGGTCCCCAGGGGAACGACATCTATGTCAGCCTGTACCTGGATGCGAATGAGCTTAGTCGCGATGGGAGAGGCGTGTGCGAAGACCCGGTACAGAATGCAGTTATCGGCGATATCCCGGACCCCCAGCCACAGAGGGTCACCGGCCCGAGCGAGGTGGTTCCCCCTCCTGCAATTAAACCACCAAACCCTAACCCGCCAGCCTGGCCGCACTTACCTTGGCCCAGGAGACCGTGTAGGTGACCAGAGGGTCCCAGGGGGCAGTGCAGGGCAAGTCCACATCCTCCGAACAGGCCACCTTCACCTCCTGCGTCGCGGGCGCCAGGCTGCAGGCTGCAAGAGGGAGAGAGAGCTGCGTGAGCAAGCGAGAAAAGAGGGTGTTGCGGGGAGGCGGGAGGGGGGCGCCGGGCGTCCGCAGGCCCTACCGCAGCTCAGGAGCAGGAGCTGGAGCTCGCGTGACATCGCTGAGGACTGCCGGTCTGGGGCCCTGGCGCCGGCTTTTGTACCGGCGATCACCCGGGACTTCCCCGGGCGCCGGTCCCGGGGGGATCCCCGCGGGCGGCGGAAGCGGCGGTGCGCCTCCCCGGCCCCCGCGGCGGCCACCCGGAGAGCCCCGGCCCCGCCCCCGAGTTCGGCCCCGCCCCCGGGCCCGGCCCCGCCCCCCTTGGCCAGGCACTTCCCCGGAGCCCCCAGCCCGCGTTGCTGGTGCTGATGCTGCTCTGGCCTCTACCCTACCGCGGCGACCGCAGTCCCGGTGGAACGCGCCGCTCCCAGGGCTTGGCAGCCGCGCGCGCACACGCCGGACACCCTGCAAACAGAGGCGGGAGCCAGGCGAGCCGGGGCTGTTAGGTCCTTTGCGCGGAAGCGAAACCAGGTTCTGCGTGGATGAGCGAGTCCCCCGATCGCCCAGCCGGTGGTGACATCACGGTGAACCCAGGTCCTGGCACTTGTCCTGGTTCCATGATCATGAGACACGGTGAACCAGGAACCCGGCAAATCCGTCATACTTAGACCCCCACCCCCCGCCGCCGCGCCGCCCCCTCCTCCCCGCCCCCCGCTCCGCTCCCGGCCTGCTGGCGTTGTCATCCATAGCATCAGGCCTGTTTAAATTATTTCAGCAAAGGACAACCTCCCCTATTAAAACAAAGGTTATACACACATACACACACAGAGAGGGAGAAAATATATAAGAAAGAGTTCTTTAAAATCCAGAATAAAATAGAGATTGCCTCTGACCAACCAGAAATAACCTCTGGTTACATTTTGGAGTCTTGCTTCAGTGCATAGATACTCCACATGCTGTTTTGTAACCTAATTCATATTAACTTCATATTTGCAAGAGCTTCCACATCATTAAAAGGATCCAACAGCATCATTGTTACCGCTGCATAATAGTCCACCTGACAGTTGTATGATAAATTAGAACCTACTAGTGTTAGACATCACTTTTCACTTTCATGCATTGGAGAAGGAAACGGCAACCCACTCCAGTGTTCTTGCCTGGAGAATCCCAGGGACGGGGAGCCTGGTGGGCTGCCGTCTCGGGTTGCACAAAGTCGGACACGACTGAAGTGACTTAGCAGCAGTGTTAGACATGCTTACTCTAGGGTTACTAGTCTAGTGTTAGTATTAGTTATTTCTTTCACTATTATTAAAACAACTCTGTGATTATTATGATGAACTTCTGTGTAGATAAAACTTTGCTTCATGACGTATATATAATGTGATGTATTTTCTTAGAATAAATACCTAGAGGACAATGTACCAGGTTAAAGGGAATTCACAGCTTTGTTAAGTATTGCTGAAATTACCTCCACAGGGTGTCCTCACTCTTCATTCCCATCTGTGGTGCATGAACATACCTCTCTCCCAACACTCTTGCCGACGCAAACTGCTAGCTAACTCTTCCGCCTTTGTCCGCTCAAGAAGTTAAAAAGAATGACATAACACGACTTTTTCATTTGCCCTGAATGTGGCTCTAGCAAACTGACAGTCACACAAGCTCTGTGTAAGTGCCTTTCCCCCTTAACCCTCACTAAAATGACTGTTTGAATTAAGACATTTTTAAAGATGTAAAACTAGGTACAGAAAAGAAAATAGTCAAACATATCTGTATGCAATAGACTCTTTTCTAATTGTATTTGTATTTAGTGACACACTAATTTTAATATTCATTTACTTTTGGATGAGCTGTGTTTGGTTGCTGTGAGCAGGCTTCCTCTCCGTGTGGAGGGCAGGCTGAGGTGCACTCACTGGCTCCAGTAGCTGCAGCGCGCAGACTCAGTAGTCGCGGCTCACAGGCTCCAGAGAACAGGCTCAAGGGTTACAATGCAAGGGCTTAGTTGCTTCTCAGCATGTGGGGTCTTCCCTGAGCAGGGATGGAACTGGTGTCCCCTGCACTGCAAAGTGGATTCTTAACCACTGGACCACCTGGGAAGCTCTATTAGATTCTTAATTAAACATCTGTCCCTTGGTAGATCCCATACCTGCATTTAAGCTTTCTTTCCATTCTTCAGTTTTTACAGTGTTGCATGGAGCTGGAGATGCTTCAGTCTGGTCCAGCAATTCCACCACTTTATCAGATATTGTCATCTTGTTCTCCAAAATGTATGTGCCCGTTTATACTCTCCCCTGGCATCATCAGATTCTTTTTCATTTTTGCCAGTCTAATGAATATGAAATATTAGTTCCCCTTTGTTTAACTTACATGCCGTTGATTACTAGGACAAACGAAAATTATTTCTTATCTTTCAAAGCCATTGGGTGTCTTCATATCATTTGGCCTTTTCCACTGGAGCTGTTTATAAATTGGGGGCAAAATCCTTTCTTGGTACAGCGTGTGCCAAAGAGCTTCTCCAAGTCTAAGTTTTGTATTTCTCACTTTATGATGCCTTTAATGTACAAAAGGACTTTAAAAAATATTTTAATGTAGTCAAATTTATTGGTTTTATTCATTCATGGTTTATGCTTCTGGTGTTATGGTTAAGAAATCTTTTTCCACCCTGAGATCACAAGAACATTCTTTTATTTTCTTCCAAAACTTTTTAAAGTCATGCTTTCTCATATGTAGGTCTTTAATCCATTTAACTATGGTTTGATGTAGGGATTTAAATTATTTTTTCCATATGGATAACCAATTGTTCCAATGCTGCTTGCTTAAAGTCCTTATTTCCCCACTGAAGTTGAAATAGCATCTCTGTTATATACAAATTTCCATATGTGTGTGGGCCTGACTCTATTCTGTCTCTCCCTGTGCTAATGTGTGCATGCGTGCATGCTAAGCTGCTTCGGTCATGTCCAACTCTGCAACCCTATGGATTGTAGCACATGGGGCTCCTCTGTCCCTGGGATTTTCTGGGTAAGAATACTGGAGTGGGTTGCCATTTCCTACTCCAGGGGATCTTCCCTATCTAGGAATGGAAGCTGCATCTCTATGTCTCCTGCATTGGCAGGGGGTTTCTTTACCACTATCACCCTGGGAGGCTCCCTGTGCTAATATCACTTTCTTTATTGCTTAAACACTAAAGTTAGTATTCTTGATGGAAAACCCCATGGACAGAGGAGCCTCACAGGCTGCAGTCCATGGGGTTGCAAAGACTCGGACACGACTGAGCAACTAACACTTCTTTCTTAAGTGTTCCTATGGTGATGGAGTGAGGGAGCCCTCAGATTTTGGTTGTCTTGGCAATTCTTGGTTCTTTGCTCTACCTTTCACACATTAGAATCAACTTGTGAACCTCAAAAAATCTAGTCTGAATTTTAAGAGGAATACATTTCAATTCATAAATTGCAGAAAATTAACATCTTTAGACCTCAATTCTACAAATCCGTCAGTATTAAGTATCTTTTTATTTATTTATTTAGGTCTAGAGGAATTTTTTTAATTTCATACATAAAAATTTTCTGTCTTTTGGTTGCTGTATTCTGAAGTACCTTTATATTTGAGGGTGCTATTTACACATGGATATTTTCTAAACTAAGTTTTCTAGTTGCTTGTTGCCAGTGTATAAAAATTTACTTTTGTGTAGCTAGTGATCTTGCCAAACTTTCATATAATATTGACAGTTGGGGACTTTCTTGGCAGTCCAATGGTTAAGACTTTGCCTTTCAACACAGAAGGTGTGAGTTTGATCCCTACTAGGGGAGGGATCTCTAAGGGGCTTCCTAGATGGTGCTAGTGGTAAAGAACCCCCCTGCTAATGCAGGAGACATAAGAAATGCAGATTCCATCCCTGGGACAGGAAGATCCCCTGAAGAAGGGCCTGGCAACCCTCTCCAGTACTCTTGCCTGGAGAATCCCATGGACAGAGAAGCCTGGAAGGTTGTGGTCCATACGGCCGCAGAGTTGGACATGACTGAAGCAACTTAGCACACAGCCCAGGGAAGCTAAGATCCCACGTGCGGTCAAAAAACCAAAGCAGAAGCCATATTGTAACACATTCAATAAAGACTCTAAAAATGGTCTGTATAAAAAATCTTTTTAATAAAAAATTTGTTCTTGGACTCTCCAATAAGACACTTTTATAGTCGTGAATTACTTAAAGGGTTTTTTCCCTCCAAAATTCCAAAGATGAGGTGTTTTTTTTTTTTTTAACTTTACAATATTGTATTGGTTTTGCCATATATCAAAATGAATCTGCTGAATCATTACTACTGGAGTCTGACAGTTGAGTATGTTCAAGAGCGTGGTCTGTGTGATTCTTTGCTGCTTATCAAGAAGTCCTCTGGACCTAATGTGTGGTTTTTCGATGTACGTGTCATGTACTCTCAAAAAGAATGTGGGTTTGCCACATGGGTGTCTGACCAACCTTGCTCGTTGAGTTACTCAAGTCTATAGCCCTACTTTTTGTCATCTTAAACTGTCAGTTGCTGAAAGAGATGTGCCCCAAAATCCCCCTGTGACTATGAAATTGCCCATTTATCTCTGAAATTTTATCACTTTGTTGCCTCATATAACTTGATGCTAAGTTCTTTTAGTGGAATGTGTCCTGGACCATGCCAGTAATTTAAATTTAAATACCCTATCTTTGTAACCGGCACCTCTATGATTATAAATTAATAAATTAAGGGAGAGGCTTTTGTTTGTTCTTTTAAATAAAAAAACTTGTTTGTCATCGCACTGGGTGAGTAGGCAGCTGTTTTTAGTTCACCCCTACATTGTTGCTGGGGGTAGCACAGGGGGCACTCAGTTCCAACTTTCTACTCTCTTGGGGTCCAGGTTTCCTCTCCTCTACCTGCTGTTATTAAGCCCTAAGTCCCTTAATTCCTCAGCCAGTTCTGAAGCCCAAACCACTGCTTTTCCCACCGGTACCTCCTCCGCTTTCTCACCCTATCCCCGCCCCCACCAAGAAGCCCGTGTCAGTTCCTGCAGCTTCACAGCTCTTTCTTCATTTTTCACCCTCCAGAAGGCCCTTACTCTCTTGCAGGTGCAGCTAGATATTGGTTAGTATTTATTCATTATTTCTATACATTTGCAAAAGGTGGCATTTATTTTGCATTACACAGAAAACCATGTTCCTAAAAATAGAACAGTCTGTTATTTAATAGTCTAAAATGTGGCTTCACAGCAGGTCCCACCAAACCCACTGAATTACCCACGTTCATTTTCATCTGTATGGTATTCCTCCTCATGTTCTAAATAGTCCTTCATACTGAGGTGTGAACATATTTCTGGGAAGGTGGCTCCTTATGAAGAATCCTTGGGTTATACAGGACACATTGCAATAAAAAAAATAGAGGATCTCAGAGTGTACCAGACATGGAAATAACTATAGGCAGGGACATATATCCCAGCCCTACTGTGGGGGTCTTCCTTGAACAAGAGAACAGAGTACAGCTGGCTTGGTCTTCACTTCCATTGGAGAGGGAAAAGGAAAATAAACATGAAGACATGCATACGGTCGTTCTGAAACCACTCGCAGTCACCTTCACATGTGCCTGCCCCAGTACTTTAAGAAGAGAACCCTAAACCATCCGAAGGGAATGGCAACCCACTCCAGTGCTCTTGCCTGGAGAATCCCGTGGACAGAGGAGCCTGGTGGGCTACAGTCCATGGGGTCGCAAAGAGTTGGACACGACTGAGCCGCTAACACTTTCTCCCTCTTCACCCATTCTCACTGCCGGTAGCAGGCACGCATTCACCTTTGGCAAAGCACAGAGATAGCCAGGGCCCGCGCCACTTCTGCGGACCCTTGGGCCCTCCCTTCTCCTGACTACTTCACCAGGACTGTGGCTGTGTTTTCCTGTTTTCTCTCAAAGGTCCTGCCAGTAGAGCATGTCATCACATTTGGAAGTTGCACATTGGAAAGCTGGGGATGGAGAAAGCGCAGGAAGATTATCTTAGATCTCCTCCCCTTCCCCTCCCAGGGCAGGGGCTCTGGGGGATGGGCTTGGAGAGGAGGAAGTTTGGGTTTGCCGTTCAACATTTACTAAGCAGCACATTGAGTTGTGCAAAGATTGTTCTCAAGAAGTTTACGTAGGCAGACACTTTCTTCAAGTGGAACTTGCTTTGTCTCCGGATTCTCTGAACGATTTTTCTCTGAAGGTCTGAGGCTGGGAGTGAGGGGTGTGGGGTGAAGAGCCGGAGGGCAGTTCTACATAAAGGGAAGGGACAGTGAGGACGGGGTTTGGGGGGTAGGGGACAGAGATTGGGTCGAGAGAAAAAGGAAATGAGAGTAAAGCGTGCGCTTTGAGGGAAAATCCTGCAGGAGGGGCCGGGAAACACACTTTTGGTATTTGAAGTCGTCAAGCCTATCAAATGCTGAGCACATCACAAACATGCAAAAGATGTCTGTGACTGACTAGGAACAGCTCGTCTGGTGACTGCCGCTGGCTGACAAGGGGCACAACGTACGGAGACTACCCTGGGCACCGCCTCTCTACCCAGACTCTCGCCTCTTGGGTTGGCTGACCTGACAGATGAGGAAATCCTATAAAAAGAAAAGGTGGGGTTCCCCTTTGCCACAAGAGTGTCTTCTGAAACTCCTTTCCAGAGAAGTGTTTTTGAATGAACAGAATGCACTTGAACTAACTCTGTCAACGAATCTACCATAGTTGTACCCTGTCAAGAGTCACGGCTTGTGGTCAGGCGCCTTCCGGGCCACAGGCAGCCCTGTGTGGAGGGCTCTTATGAGCTGGCCACGGGGTCTCGGGGCCCCAGTCCAGCAGCCTCGCCCTCAAGCCGATGGGACCTTCGAATATAGCCTCCATCCCTTTGGCTTCTCCCTGGGGCTTTGAGAACTGCAGAGAGGCTGAGAGGGAAACCCAAAGTGTGGATATGTAAATTCTGTCTTTTAACAAAATTCCCCCTTTAGGTTTTTCCCTCTGGGCTAGTTCTTAGTCACCCTGTACTTTCCAGGACGTGCTCGTGTGTTCACTTAATGAAGACAATAAACAGAAAGCCCTCCTTTTTCTGTACTTTTCTGGCTGGTTTGCTTTTCTCCTCTGAGAAACTAGAAATATTTAGAGACGCTGCTCACAACAGGAGCAAATTACACAGAAACGATGCACAGAGAAATTGGCCTCAGACTTGATTTGAGGCGCTTTAGAGGAAAGCCTTCTCCTTCATCTGTATGTCTTCTTTGGAAAAGTATTTATTCAGATCCTCTGCCCATTTTTGAATTGAATCTTTTTTTTTTTAAGCTATTAAGTTGTATGAGCTCTTTATATATTTGCAGGATTTTACCCCTTATCAAATCTGTGATTGGCAAATATTTTCTCCCATTCATAGATTTTCATTTTGTTGACAGTTTTCTTCACTGTGCAGATATTTTTAGTCCCGCTTGTTTATTTTTGCTTTTGTTGTCTCTGCTTTTGGTGTTAAAATCCAAAAAGAAAAAAAAAAAAATCAGAAATACTGATTCCCAGAGCCTAGCATGGATGCTTTCTTCTAGGATTTTTATGGTCTCACTTCTTACACTCAAGTCTTTAATCTGTTTTGAATTGATTTTTGTGTATGGTGTAAGATAGGGGCAGATTCTCAACCACTGGATAATGAAGAAAGCCCTTACCATTGGTTTTAATATGGAGGACGAAACCATGGAGGGTCATGCCTCTGGCTTTGTTCTTCTTTCTCAGGAAAGCCTTGGCTCTGCAGGGTTCCTTTTAGTTTTTTATGGAGGCTTTGTTACCTAGGCATGCTCAATTAAATCATTGGCCACTGGTGACTGAATGTGATTTCCAGCCCCTCTCCCCTACCTGGAAATTAGGGGACTGGAGGAGTAGGTGGGTCTGAAAGTTCCAACCTTCTGATCACGTGGTTGGCATCACTGGAGGCTGGAAGATCTAAAGCAGAGACTGCAAACAGGTACCTGTAGGGCCAGGAAGGTAACATGAGGGAATAAAGAGTTGCCTGGCACTAACTTTGACCTAAGTGAGAAGGGAGGCAATAGGGAGCCGTGGAGTCCATGGCAAACTGAACAGCAACCGCCCGTCGGTAAGGAGCAGCCACGTCTCAGCTCCAACCAACTGTTGCTAATTTGAAAATGTTAACCCAGCCTTGCCAAATCTCTCTGGGGTTTTCATTTTCCAGAGAAACTGAGAATTTAGATATTTATATGAAATCTCTTAAATGTTGTAAACCAGCTGTCCCCAATCTTTTTGGCACCAGGGACCAGTTTCGTGGAAGATCACTTTTCCACGGACCTCAGGGTGGCGGAGATGCTTTCAGGATGATTCAAGCACATAACACTTATTGTGCACTTTGTTTCTATTATTATTACATCAGCTCCACCTCAGATCATCAGGCATTAGATCCTGGAGGGTGGGGACCCCTGTTGTAAATAAACCATTGATCATTGATTTTTGTTCAAAACACTAGGCAAGGCAAAACAAACACATCCACGGCTGCCATTTATGTCACAGGATACAACATCTGGTGGTAGCAGCCTTGTCTGGGATCTGACAAGGAGGATCCTTGATGGCCTGGGTCAGCGTGAGGTGCCTGGTTGCCTCACGTGAAGCTAGGTGATGGATTTCAGTTGAGAGAGAAAAAAATCATGCTAAGAGAAGAGAAGACTGAGCAAGTGGGTGCCAAGGACAAAGGTCTCCATCGCCATTTGGCTCCAGGCCATTCCCATCACAGCTCAACAGGAGTCTCTTAAGTGTTACAAAATGATTCATTAACGTTTTTCTTCTTTGGGGTATAACACACATAATAACGAAGCAAGACATAAAACATCTGTCTTAGCCATTTACAGGCAGAATTCTCTGGATGATGCTTGAGAATGTCTCAGGAACTCCCAAATGCACCTGCAGCAGCACAGACAGGAATGGTCTCGGCTGGGGGGCAAGGGAGCAAGACAGAAGATGCTCATGGAGTCCACGCTAGCTCACCCTTTGCTGGGTACCACCCCAGACACTGACCCACTGTCACGACGCATGTTTGCAGGATTCAGCTCATCAGAACAGAGAGCAGGAGGTGGGTTTTCAGTCTAGTGTGAGAAAAAGCTATGAACGTCAGCACCTTTTCTTGTTTTCCAAAACGGAATTTTGCTGGACACACAGTAGGGAAGGGCTATGACTGCCTTTCAGCTGTTTCTTCTCTAGTATTGGGTCCTGGTGTTGACATCCCTCTTTGCTCTGCATACGCAAGAAGCATTATCCCAGAGACAAGACATTTGTAAGATGATGGTATTTGTTTAACACCAGATGTTGCTTGCTTTCCTTCATTTCCTTGCTGTTCGTAGCCCCGGGGACGCTGCACAAATGATGGTTTTGAGGAAGGCCAGGAAAGGTCTCCCCAACCTGAACAGATCGGGGCGCAGCTGCCAGAGGAAGAGCCAAGATGGCAGAGCGTGCGTCTCTAATTGTAAGGGATGCTTCATGCACAAAAGCATCAGAGCTTCTTTAAAGGGTTTCATTGGCCAGAACAGATACCGACTGTGCCACAGAAAGCACATTCCACTAAAGATGAGAAAGAGAAAGGAAAGTAACATCTACTGAGCGGTTACCACACACACCACACACACATCACGCTGCTTAGTCCTTAAGGTAATTCTGATGGGCGATATTCTATGTCTCCACCTAAGGGAATTGAGGCCCAGAGGGGCCTGACCCAGGAAACCAGTGTTAATTAGTTGTGTGTCTTGGGCTCTCCACATTTTGAATACTCTGCTCCACAGTCCCTGGCCTGGGCTTCGGAATCTGTGCCCACTCTGCTGTGATCCCAGGAGGAGCCCAGGGCCCACCCTTTAGTGCCCTACAGAACTGATCACATCAATGTCCTTGAGGTCACACGAGTGCACATCAAACCAAAAGGGAAGAGAGAATTCACATTTGCTTGTGATCACCTACGTAATAGAAAGGCAAGCAAGCCAAAGTTCCTTAAAAACACATACGAAGTAGCTTATGTGGGAGTAAAATACTGTGACATCACTGAGTTAAAGGCTGACTTTTTTATGTGTCCTGGTTAACAGAATAGAACTTACAGTGGTACTAGTGGTAAAGAACCCGACTGCCAATGCAGGAGACGTAAGAGATGTGGGTTCCATCCCTGGGTCGGGAAGATCCCCTGGAGGAGGGCATGGCAACCCACTCCAGTATTCTTGCCTGGAGAATCCCATGGACAGAGGAGCCTGGCAGGCTGCAGCCCTTAGAGTCCCAAAGAGATACGACTGAAGTGACTTAGCAAACACACAAAGGTTTAAACATGATGGCACAGGGCTTCCCTGGGGGTCCAGTGGTAAAGAATACACCTTGCAATGCAGGGGACACTGGTTAGATCCTTAATCTTGTTAGGAGAAGCACACTAGCTGAAACGGCCCACCCTGGCCAGGCACCACAGCAACCATTAGCGTGAGTTATTTTATGACAGGAGGTCCTGGCAAGGAACACGGAACTAATAAGCCACCACCAATGGGAAGAGTGGGGAAGGTCAAAAGGAGACGCCACGTGTCCTACCACCTCCCAGAATCCTTCTCGCTGGTATCCATCCTGGCTGAGCAATGTGTGCACCACCGGGAAGGATCCTAAGTCAGAATGATCAGCCAAAGGCCACCCGGAAGCTAATCCCATGACCATAAAGCCCGAGACTCGAGCCACGGGGCAGAGCAGTTCTCCTGGTTTCCCTTACCCTCCTGCTCTTCTCCTGGGTGCCTTTTTCCAAATAAAATCTTTTCCTTTGTCAGCACGTGGGTCTCCTCGGACAATTCATTTCCAAGTGTTGGACAAAAGCCTACTCTTGGGCCTTGGAAGGGGTCTGAGAAGACCCCACATACCTCAGAGAAACTAAGCCGGTGCGCCACAACTACTGAAGCCCTCTGAAGCCCTCGTACCCTAGGGCCTGTGCTCTGCAACAAAGAAGCAGCCACAGTGAGAATCCTGCGCACCGTAACTAGAGAGTAGCCTCCACTGGCAGCAATTAGAGAAAAGCCCATGCAACGGGAGTGAGCGATGGAGACTCATCACAGCCAAAAAAAAGAGATGGTACAGCTAACTGTCTGCTATTCCAAAGGCATGCTTGTGTGGGGACGTGAGTTCAAAACATACATCTGTAAAAGGGGGTCTGCCAACCAGGAAGAAAAGAGGTGAGTGTTTGGGGAGCAGAAGCTGACATCTCAATTATATTAGACTCAATCTGAATTATAGTAAGTTGGTCCAAGCTGGAGGAGACAGACAGTGTGTGTGGGTATGGGTGTGAGTGTCTGTGTTTTGGGGTGGGGAGCCAGGAAGGTAGATGATCAGCATCACGGGCTGTGACAGTGTTTCCCAGGTTTTGGACAAGAAAGCTGGGCTGGGAGATAAGGTCAGACTCTTGGCCTGAGGACTCTGGGCAGCAAGGTGGGAGTCAAGCAGGACCAGGACTCCCAAGCTCAGCAAGGATTCCCATCCGAGGTCCTCAGACTTGTTTCCTGAGCTTCCTGAGTGCTGAGCCTGGAGCCAGGTGCTGTAGACAGAAACATAACTCTAAACACTGTGGGAGATGTGGATTTGTTTGCCTAAGAGCATCTCCACAGACCTGTGTATTTTACCAGACTCTGGAGTTTGGGGTTCATGTTCTCTGTGTGATGAGGCACTGCTCTCTCACCCCAGGTCACTGAGCAAGTAGAGGGTCCACAGCCACTGTGTGCAGCTGAGGGAGAAAAGTTGCAACTTTGGGTTTGTGGATTTGTGTGTGTTAGTCATTCAGTCATGCCTGACTCTTTGTGACCCCATGGACTGCAGCCCACCATGCTCCTCCATCCATGGGATTTTCCAGGAGAGAACATTGGAGTGGGGTGCCATTTCCTTCTCCAGGACATCTTTTGGACCAAGAGGTCGAACCTGGGTCTCCTGCACTGCAGGCAAGTTCTTTACCCACTGAACTACCAGGGAAGTCAGGATATGCCTAAGTGGGAGTGGCTGTGTGTGTGTGTGTGTTTCTAGAAGATCTGAGGTATCTCTTTTGGATGGGGGTTCAAGGTTGGGAACCCCCAACCACCACTGCTTCCTGAGCAAAGGGAGCCGCAGGAATGAGTGAGGGTGGAGGTGTCTGAAACCTACCTGCCCCACCTCCGCCCCCTCTCCTACCCCAGTGCCAGCCCCACCTGTCAATCTCAGAACCCAGTCCCACTGGCAAATCACAGCCTAAGAGTATGCGCCGACAGGACCTGGCCCTCCTCCACACAGGACCTCCTGAGACCCAGCTGGGAAAGAGAGATGGGTTTTCTCACCCGTTCTGTCCACTCCGAGTGAGCACAAGCCAGTGGGCTCTGAGTCCAGTATGTACTTTTCTTCTACTTCTACGCCAGCTTCCAAATTACTATGTGTTTGTACTTAGTGGCCGAGTCCTATCTGACTCTTTGTGACCTTATCAACTGTAGCCCACCAGGCTCCTCTGTCCATGGAATTCTCCAGGCAAGAATACTGGAGTGGGTTGCCATGACCTCCTACAGGGGATCTTCCCAACCCAGGAATCAAACCAGGTCTCCTGCATTGCAAGCGGACTCATTACCGTCTGAGCCACCAGGGAAGCCCAAATTACTATATGTGACTGAAAATAACCTTGACTCTTATTTCTAACATCTTAACTGGCCCTAGACCATAAACTTTCATTCTCAACACTCAGATATGACATTCCACATGTCCTGTCACCTCACAAATGGACCCCATCCTAAATCCATTGAATATTCCTGCTCCCCCAAAGGTTAACCGTCTCACCTTACCCGTTTCTCCCTTGTCAAGACCTGAGCCCCTTCCTGTTGACAGGTCTCAGGCACAGTCAGCCTCAACTGCATGGCCTAAGCCACACTCAGGTCACCCAGTGAGCCAGGGCTCATGAGAGCGCTGGTCTTCTGAAGGCGACCCAGATCCAGCTCACCTGGCTGGGACACACCATCTTCCAGGAACTTCAGATGTTGGGGAGTCTCAGGAAGTCTGGATGCAACAGGATACTTGAAGTAGGAGGATAGCTTTTCAACACTTAGGAACTCCTTTAGAAATAGCTCTGGCTTTGATTCTGCAGCCAGGGAAGGCTGTCCCTTTGAGGGTTTAAGCTCACCCTGTTGTGTTCCTGCATGACAGCATATAGCCTCTTTGTTTACCTGGCCAGCACTGCAAAGGAATTCCAGAATCTTCCCTATGGTAGAATTCACGCCAGCCCTGCAGAAAGCATCCCATTTAGCTCTACCATCTCCCTCAGGGCTCTTGAATTGTCTTTGCATTTTAAGGGATGCCAGGCTCTACAGACTTCAAGACAAATCTCTTAGCCAAGCTTTTTAGTCTCCGACTTCACAGCTTAATCAACCCTGGAAGGCTGCCAAGGGAACAGATGGAAGCAGAGCTTGAGGAGATTCCTAAGGGTGGTGGGGACCTGAACTTTCAGTGCTGAAATTCTGCGGGTCCCTGAGGACCCTTGAGATCCCACCCGCTCCTCACTCTCATTTGCAGGCACCTCCAACCTGCCAGCCACTGCCCTTCACTCTTGCGGATTTTAGGATCAGGCCCACCAGTTCTCTGGCACTACTGCTGTAGCCATGCGTTCCGGGAAACAAACTCACTCAGAAGGACAATGCAGATAGTGGAGTGCAGTTTATTACACCAGCAGGCCCAAGTCAGAGTCTCCTCTTAGCCAAGGACCCCAACCGGTTTTTGTAAAAACCTTATATACCCTAAGTGTACAGTGCCCAAACCCATCTCCCCAAATTCCCTGAAA
Source organism: Bos mutus (assembly GCF_027580195.1). Lineage (NCBI taxonomy): Eukaryota > Metazoa > Chordata > Mammalia > Artiodactyla > Bovidae > Bos > Bos mutus. The sequence continues at coordinate 9,735,586 of NC_091639.1, read as the reverse complement.
CTAGCCTGAACAAAGGAAAAGAAAGATACAATCAAAGTTAACCTGTGATTCATATGCCTTAAGCCTAGGTAGTTAACAGTGGACAATTATCAATAGGCCTGTGGTCATACCCCAATAAGCATAATACAATGTATGATTCTATTCGGTTACACAGATAATTAGGGTATTCTTTTAGGCTACGGAGAGTCTAGGTTCAAGCCCTGGGGCTCTTCCTTCCCGGGACCTGGTTTTCCAGTTGGTATGTCATTTCCATAGATACTGGGCATAGAGCTCAAAGTCCACAGTCCAGCCCAGGATGGAGTCCTGCTTTCAAGATGGAGCCTGTTCTGTCTGTTTCCTCCTTCACTACCATCCCAACCACAGAGACAATCTGACCACATTCTGGCCCCTCAGTCTTTTTACATCTTTGTTGACATCTTTTCTCCTATCCCATCCTATCCACCCACCCCAAGATCATCACTTCCCCTTCCAAAGACTCCAACATCTCTTAAATGCTTTCAGGATTAACCCGTCGTCACGATGGCCTTCACATCCACCCGCCTTGCCCACTCTCTTCATTTCCTTCCTCACCCAACTTGGATTTCTGGCCCATCATTCTGCTTACTTGCATCCATATTGCCTTTACTACTTAATCCCTCTTTCCATTGGCCATGCTTGTTTGGCTAAATCCCAACTCAGTTTAAACTCAATGGTGTGCCTGCTCAGCCCTCATGCTCAAGCCATCATGTGAGGCTAGAGGAAAACATAACTCTGCACGTGGGTCTTGCTTTCCATTTATGACCACAGACCTCAAGTAGGCCTTCAGCATAGTCTGAGTGATTCGCCTTCTCCCCCGCTTCCCCTGCACTCAGCTGTTGACTTTGGTTCTATTTCACTGGGGAATAAAAAGTCAGAAGAGAATTCTTCTCCCTAGCAAATCTACCACCTTCTGAATCTGTATTCTCTGGCTCCTTTCAGAATTCTCTGCTTGTGCTTATTCAAGGACATCACAATTTTCCCCCCTCTCTCTCTCGACTCATATCTCTACTTGGTCACTTCCCTCTGCCTACCAATGTTCTATAATAACTTCTGTCTTTTAAAAACAATCTTCTGTGAAAGAGGAGTGGTCCTACAGGATATAAATAGACACAACAAAGCCTCTAGCATCAAAACCACGGGTAGCAACACTTAAAAAGGCACACAATGGAACAAAAGGAGAAGTCAAGAAATAGGCCCGAATATTTGAAGAAATCTAGGTTATGATAAAGGAGATATCTCAGAATCACTGGGGCTGACTGGTGTTAGGCTAACTGGATAGTCATTGAAAAAATAAATTTAGATCTATTTCTTGGGCTATATACAAGAATTTGTTGTTCAGTCTTTCATTCGTGTCCAACTCTGCGAGTTCATGGACTACAGCATGTCAGGCTTCCCTGTCCTTCACCATCTCCCAGAGCCTGCTCAAACTCATGCCCATTGAGTCAGTGATGCCATCCAACCATCTCATCCTCTGTCGTCCCCTTCTCCTCCTGCCTTCTATCTTTCCCAGCATCTGGGTCTTTTCCAATGAGTCAGCTCTTCACATTAGGTGGCCAAAGTATTGGAGCTTCAGCTTCAGCATCAGTCCTTCCAATGAATATTCAGAGTTGATCCCCCATAGTTATCAAATTAACCAAAGATCTATAAACAAAATAAAATTTCACAGGTATTAGGAGAAAGTATGGATTAACTTTTATATAAGCTGGGTAGGAAAATATTTTTTTAATATAATTAAAAATCTGCATGCTGCAAAGGAGAAACTGATAAATTTGACTACAAAAAAAAAGACTTCAGCATAATCAAAATACAAATGAAATCTGACAGAAAAGTCTTTGTAGCATAGATCATAAAGAACTGAATATCTAATATTTTTTAAATTATCAGATCAGATCAGTCACTCAGTCGTGTCTGACTCTTTGCGACCCCATGAATCGCAGCACGCCAGGCCTCCCTGTCCATCACCAACTCCCGGAGTTCACCCAGACTCACGTCCATTGAGTCAGTGATGCCATCCAGCCATCTCATCCTCTGTCGTCCCCTTCTCCTCTTGCCCCTAATCCCTCCCAGCATCAGAGTCTTTTCCAATGAGTCAACTCTTCGCATCAGGTGGCCAAAGTACTGGAGTTTCAGCTTTAGCATCATTCCTTCCAAAGAAATCCCAGGGCTGATCTCCTTCGGAATGGACTGGCTGGATCTCCTTGCAGTCCAAGGGACTCTCAAGAGTCTTCTCCAACACCACAGTTCAAAAGCATCAATTCTTCAGCACTCAGTCTTCTTCACAGTCCAACTCTCACATCCATACATGACCACAGGAAAAACCACAGCCTTGACTAGATGAACCTTTGTTGGCAAAGTAATGTCTCTGTTTTTGAATATGCTATCTAGGTTGGTCGTAACTTTCCTTCCAAGGAGTAAGCGTCTTTTAATTTCATGGCTGCAGTCACCATCTGCAGTGATTTTGGAGCCCAGAAAAATAAAGTCTGACACTGTTTCCACTGTTTTCCCATCTATTTCCCATGAAGTGATTAAATTAAGGAAGGCCAAAAATCCAGTAGCAAAGTGGGCATAAGATAGGAATAGACAATCCATTAGATGAAATATAACATTCAAATATATGAAAGTGTAATCAATTTCACTCTTAATAAAAATGCCTATGAAATCTACATTGAATAACATTTTTACCCGTCATGTTAGCAAACAAAAAAATATTCAAGAGTTTAACAATACCTCTGTAGGTGAGACTGAAGAAACAGGCACTCAGGAACACTGCTGGTGGGCTTGTGATGTGGGACAGCCTCTAGCGAGTCGAACTTGGCAACACCTAACAAACCTGTGCATGTATTTACCCTTCCACCCAGCGATTCCTCTTCTAGAAATTTACTCCAAATAGATACCTCTAGCAATATAAAGATATAGATACTCAGAACCCACTGTATAGCACAGGGAACTATACTCAATATCGTGTAATAACCTACAATGGAAATGATTCTAAAAAGAATATATATATACATGTATGAATGTACATAAACGAATCACTTTGCTGTACACCTGAAACTAATAGAACGTTGTAAATCAATTATACTTCAATAAAAAGAAACTACAGATACTCAAGGTTATACATTGCAACATCATCTATCATCACAAAATATTGGAAACTCCCTAAATGCCCAAGCACAGGAGATTGGTTGAATTAAATATGGTACACACACAACAAGGTACTGAGATATTACAAAATATGAGGAAGAGCTCTCTGAGCAGAGATGGAATGATTTCCAGGACCAGTTATGAAGTGAAAAGACAAAATACAAAAGAACATGTATCATCTGCTCTCTCCCATGTAAGAAACAAGGGAAATAATCAGATTCAAATATATCTGCTTCTTTTTACAAAAAGAAGCACAGGAAGAACAATCCAAAAGGCAATGTGGTTGGTTTCCAAGGAGCACCAGGGCAGCGCGAGGTCCGGGTAGCGGCCGGGGCGCGGTGAACTATAGCGTGGAAGGATGCTTCTCCAAGCCTTCCTTTCTGTATAGTTTTGACTTTGGGTTGCATTTCAGTGTTCTACATATCAAAACATAAAATGAAATCAATAAGAAAGTTGAATACCCAGGACCCCTTTGCCCCTCTGGCCATGCCCTGACTTCCCTCCCGCTTGCCCAGCCCATGCAACACGATTCTGTGTATCGCATTTCTCTGGCCATAGGGACTGGTCCAGGGTCAGGCGTCCAACACAGAGTGAGCCAGTGACCCAGTATAAGCCTTTAGCTGCGGCTGTGTGGAGACAAGCCACCTTCCTCTTTTTCACCGCACTTAAGTCCAGGAAGCTGTAGGCCTGGAGTGACCGGATACCACCTTGAAAGGAAGTCAAAACAGAAGAGAGCGGAGCTGAGACCTAAGAGACCAATTAGCAGAAATCGTGTTCAAACACCTGCTGTTTTTACTTAATAATGCCAACCATCAAGCGTTTGCCCGTGCCGGCTTGAGTTGGGTTTTCTGTCACGCGCATTCGGAGTCTCGACAGAGCACTGATTGAAGGCTCTTGTTTGGCCTAATGCGGACTCTAGGTGAAGAGAGAGTCCGGGATCAGGCTGGGAGATGAGACCAAAGGTGGGGGCAACACTCAGACCATCTGGGTCCAACTTCAGACTAGTCGGGGTGGTGGGTGGCCTTCACCCCAGGCTCACAGAGGGAGAAACCTGAGAGAAGGTCACGTCCAAGGTGTCAGGGAAGGCTGGAGCAGGAGAGCCCGGCTTCCTGCCCCTACGGCCGCCTTGGGCAGCCAAGGGAGGCCCAGCACATGTGTCCCCTGTATCTGCAGGAGACACAGGATATGCTCTGAGGCCATCGTAGAGGTCCCGAGGTTCCCGCTGTGCTGGAATGAGCTTCACAAGTGAGCTAAGTCACTTCAGTCACGGCTGACTCAATGCGACCCTAGGGACCCGGATGAGCTTCATGGCAGAGCGCTAAGACCCACCAGCCCAGACAGACCTTTGGGTGTGGTGGACGTGGTGGTAACAGGAGCTGAATGAAGGCTCTGTGTCCCGGGCACCAGCCCGTTGGGTTGTGTGCGGAGGACACTCAGTCACTGGGGAATTGCTGACCGTGGTGGCCAGATCCGAGGACTTGGAGTTGAAAGGAGTGGGTTTAGATCCCAGCTCTGATGGGGGGTTCCTCTAACCGGGGGCCCTCCACATGTGAAGGGCGGGTAAGAACGATGTCCCAAGGAAACAAGGAACTGCCTGCCAGCAGCCCACAGGTCTCAAGCCAGCCCCCAGGTGGTTTTAATCAGCCAGCACAGGTTTTTTTTTTACAATAAGTGGGCCAGTTTGGAAACTGGGGTATTTTGCATTAAAAAAAAAAAAAAAATCCAGTTTTTTTTTTGCTTTCTCTTAAAAATAAAGGAGCAAGATTTGGGAACACTGGCCAGAACGGTGAGGTGCTTGCCCCTTCATCCAGTCACGAGAGGCTAACCCACTCTCTGGTTTCCCATCACGCACCCCAGCCCCACTGCAGCTGGACTGACGGTGGGTTCCGCCGGCCACTCAGCGTCTCACGCTGCTCTTCGTCCCTGAGGCGGAGAATTGCTGCTCGGCACCGTGCGCTCCCTGGAGCGGGGAAGGGAAGGATTAGCAAAGAGACCCATGTCACTCTCTTCCCACCACCTCCACTCCTGACCGCATCTGGTTGGTGCTCGCAGGTCTGAGTTCACAAGCACAAGTGTACCAATAAGTGCAAGTGGCTACATAAGGTTCATGGACTGAAGACAGGGAAGGGGAATAAGGACTCAAGTTCAAGTTCTGTTGGCTGAGATACAAAATAGATAGGGGGGTTGGCAGGCAGACTAGTGGTGGGCTTGGGGCTGTCAGGGTGGGAGCAGGGTCGAGGACAGAGGGAACAAGCTCAGAGGCAAGAACTCTAGCCTCTGGCACCTGCTGGGAGAGCTAGTGGCGCCCTTGGGGTAAGTCCAGGTCAGGGCCTGGTCTCCTGGTGACGTAAACAGGTACAGCTGGCTGGGAGACAGGAAACCAGGTGGAACTTACAAAGGCTGGTGACGTTCTGGTGAGTTCTCATGTGGAACCCACAAGAGGCCAGGTTTGGCCTCTTCTCAGGAAGTTCCCTTGAATCTAGTTTTACCCTTTGGCACAGGACAAAAAGTAAAAGTTCTCAGTGAGTCTGGGGAGAGGTCTATCAAAGCCTAATTAAATGTCAACCAGAATCCCTAGTAGAAGAGCCATCAGTGTTGTTCATTACGGAGCTAATTTAACATAGAGTTCTGGTTCTCCAACTCAGCTAATGTGAAGGTCTCAGAAGATAGAATGTCTCCTACACCCCAAGGTATAATCATATACTTAATGTTCCTTTTTAGCCTGTGATTTGAAGACCAGTGTAGCCCTGAGCTGATGTAGACTACTAAGGATACAGGGTGATTCTGGGTATCCTCCGTCATTCAGTAAACATTCATTAACTGAGCACCTAGAGTGTAGAATCCATTATGCTTAACACGAGGGAGCCTACAAGGGTGGGTAAGACCCTGCCTTAACCCTGGAAAAAATTATAAGCCACTCAGTCAGTCAAGTTCTAGTCTGGCAGCTGGAAACCAATAAGGTTCAGGGCTGCTGCTGCTGCTGCAGCTAAGTCACTTCAATCGTGTCCAACCCTGTGCAACCCCATAGATGGCAGCCCACCAGGCTCCCCCATCCCTGGGATTCTCCAGGCAAGAACACTGGAGTGGGTTGGCATTTCCTTCTCCAATGCATGAAAGTGAAAAGGGAAAGTGAAGTCGCTCAGTCGTGTCCGACTCTTAGCGACCCCATGGACTGCAGCCTACCAGGCTCCTCAGTCCATGGGCTTTTCCAGGCAAGAGTACTGGAGTGGGGCCATGGCCTTCTCTGTGCAAATTACCTGCTTTGTGTTTGCAGTGGGGCCCAAGGCCAGATAATGCTGCCCTTCAATAAGCATTTCTTTGTTTGAGTTTCTTAACCAGAATTCCTTTGCTGGGAGCCTCCCAGAAATTTTTTACCAGCACCTCGGACTTGCCACTGGCAGTTCCACCTGAGGTTAGCAGTGTCTACATACCACCAAATTGAATTTTAAGAATTAAAAAAAATCATCTGTTTCCATAATGGGATGTTTCCGGTGTTGTATCAAAAAAAAAAAAAAGCTACAGTTCACCTGAAACTGTCATAACACTGTTAATCGGCTATAACCCAATACAAAATAAAAAGTTAAAAAAAAAAAGCTACCAATTACTTAATACCTCATATGTGCTGGACATGGTACTGGAAACGCTACATACATTTTCTGATTCAATCTGTACTGCAGCCCTGGGAGGTCACTGGTACCATCCCCTCTGTGCACTGAGGTTTGATAACATAGTTCCACCTAGATTATTTCTGAAGGTCCTAAGATCTGTACGAAAATTTTGAAAGTAGAATCTGTTTTTTGTCTGAAGCCCTGTCCACACAAATCAGGCGTCTCTTCCCCCCTCCCCAACACTCTCCAGCACAGGGATGCTGCCAGGGGTTGGCAACCAGGCTTCCTGGGGCGGGATCTTGGCATCAGTTAGCCATCCCAGGATCGTGACCCACAAAGAGAACTTCCAACCTTTCTCTCCTCCTCCCTCCCTTCCTGCGAGAGGAACCAAAAGAAGAACTCGCGAAGACCGTCATGGGTCTTGTCACGCGGCATTCTGACACTCAGCCAGTGTTGGGGCTTTTGGGAGGGGAAGTAACACTGACATCACAGGAACATAGAACCGAAAAAGGCTTGGAGGGCTCTCTGGGTCCAGGCGCCTCTGTGATCTGAAACACAGCTCTCTCCCGGAAGAGCCAGAAGTGGATACTGTACCGCTTCCAGTAATTTCTGCCAGCTCTGTAGCTCCCAAAGAGAGAAGATTTTCATCCAATTCAAGTTCTTACTTAATTTTGGTCTACTATGATTTTTTTTATCCAGGAAGATGAACTAGTCAGCATTAGTCCTATTACAAACCTCCAAAATCTTAAAGATGATGTAGTTATCAGCCTTTTCAAGTCAGCTTTACCTGTGTTCTTCACTATAGGTTCTTATCTGTGCTGTTTGCAACTTTTCAACTGTTTGTTGTTTTGTTTCTTTTTTTCAAATATGTGACTGTGGCAGATGGAATTATGGTTTCCCATTCTTCACTCTTTCCCAGTTATATAGAATTATATATCCATGACCTTTGCCATGTGACTTGCAGTCAATGAAAATCAGTGTAGAATATTTCCTCACCCTGTTTTATTTTGTTTCTTTATTTTTGGCTGTGCTGGGTCTTCATCGCTGCAAGGGTTTTCTTCAAGTTGCGGAGAGCAGGGCTACTCTCTAGGTGCAGTTCCCAGGTTCTAGAGCACAAGCTCAATAGCTGTGGTGTACGGGTTTAGTTGCCCTGAGGCATGTGGGATCTTCCCCGGACCAGGGTTCAAACTCGTGTCTCCTGCATTGGCAGGTGGATTCTGTACCACTGAGCCACCAGGGAAGCCCTCCTCACCCCGCTGATATTTGGCTTGGTCGCATGACTTGCTTTGGATGAGAATGCTAGGGGAAATAATGAGCAGAAGCTTAAGATGTGTCTGCCTGACTTGAGTTGGCCTCTTGTGTTTCTGCCATAACCGCAAGAAGACCATGCCCCAGGCAGTGCCAGTCCCAGAAAGAGACAGAGAAAGGGGGCCCAAAGTGGAGATATGACCCAACTGAGGCCAATCAAGAGCAGCTGAACCTCAGCCACCCTGCAGACCTGTGAGCAAGAAAAATAATTGTCTGTGACGCAAATCACTGAGATTTGGGGGCTTATTCTTTATACAACAGTATCTAAGCAGTAAGGTCTAATCCACACTATAGCCAGATTACAACCTGATCCTTGCACCTCTTTCTGGATGAACCTAGAGCCTGTTATACAGAGTGAAGTAAGTCAGAAAGAGAAAAACAAATATTGTATATTAACGCATATATATGGAATCTAGAATAACGGTCCTGATGAACCTATCTGCAGGGCAAATAGTCATAATGAAAGGATTTATAGTTACACCGGGAGAAGGAGAAGGTGGGACAAATTGAGAGAGTAGCACTGAAATATATACATTACCATGTATAAAATGGATAGCTAATGGGAAATTGCCGTATAGTGCAGGGAGCTCAGTCTGATGTCCTGTGACATCCTAGAAGAGCGGGATGCAGTGGGAGCAGGGAGGGAAGTTCAAGAGGGAGGGGACACGTGTATACCTATGGCTGACTCACGTTGATGTGTGGCAGAAACTGGCATAACTTTGTAAAGCAATTATCCTTCAATTAAAAATAAATGTATTAAAAAAAAAAACAACAAAAAACTAGTCACCAGAAGGCAGAATCCTAGAGAAACATAAAAAGACTACCTGTTTCATTAAAACTTCCCTGGCTATTTCAGACCCTCCACAACTTGACCACAAAACCTTTCTTTTTTGTGTCCTATATTTTGGCACCTGTTTTATTTCAGTATAACACGTTCTAGAACTCATTCTGAAGCATTATTTAATAACTGCAATTGTGAAATCTTCTCAGTAAGGCTATGAAGTCATTGAGAAGAGAGATCATATGAATAAAGTATAGGCAATAAAACTCTTAATTACGTATATTCTGTAGCACTGTCGGCCAGGCTTGTCAGAATAAGTCTTCCAATATTTACCTAAAAACACACTGTTATCATACATGTGGGGGGCAGCAAAGGCTTTACACACAGGGGCCATAAGAGTGAAAAAGTGAAAGTGTCAGTTGCTCCATCTTGTCCAGCTCTTTGCACCCCCATGGACTATAGCCCATCAGGTTCCTCTCTCCATGGAATTCTCCAGGCAAGAATACTGGAGTGGGTTGCCACTCCCTTCTCCAGGGGATCTTCCTCATACAGGAATTGAACCTGGGTCTCCAGCAATGCCGGCAGATTCTTTACTGTCTGAGCCACCAGGGAAGTCCCCGGCCGTGAAACGCCTTCAAATATTTATGAAATGTTCACAGGAAAGGCAAATGTGATTGAGTTTTTGTCAATCAGGTAAATATTTCTGAGTTACTAACATTCAGTTTCATATGTTTTGTCTTCTTTTGGCAATCTTCAGTTATCAGTTCTACAAGATATTGAAAGTAAATTTTCTCATTTCCCATCCCAAATAAATTAACAAAAATACAAGTGAGCCAGACAAGTTACCTAATTAAAATCTACAAAGTAAAACCTGTGAAAAGTTCATAGTCACTCCCAATGTTACCGTTCTAAATGTCTCAGTTTTCTTAATAAAATATATTTTGTGTATGAGAGCTAATAATCTTTGATTTTCATATTCTATATTTGAAAGCAGGAACAGTTCTTCAGAATCATATTTTTTTCATAGCTTAGTTTTCAACACAGGGTAGTTCCTCTTTTTATTTATATAAGCAGAAAGACTTGCTTTATATTGAAGAACTCAATGAACTGGGTTTTTTAAGGTACATATTTACTTTTCATATACAGGAATTTTCCAGGTGACTGGTTGAATTACTACATTCTCATGGTACATTGATTTGGAGTTAAAAAAAAAAAAACTGAACAATAGAAAAAGCTATCTTTTCTTTCCATCTATGGACATAACTATTAAAGCATCATATCTAATGCTGCCAGAAATTATAAGACAAAATGAATGCTGCTCCTTCAAACCAGTCACCTCATCCAATTATCCCAAGAGTTGCCAATGCTTAAAACTGTGCTGAGAATCTTTTTTGTGTGTGATTTCTTTCAAAGCCGGCTGTATATTTTAAAAATATTGTTAAAAAGCAGCAAATCTCTGTCTTTGAGAATGAGTATAATTTTGGAAACAGGAAAACTCATTTGGAAGCAAGTTTTGTGAAAGAGAAGAGCAGTCGAGCTGAGTAATATAAAGAAGAAATTCAAATTTGCCCATAATCTCAAAACCCAGGGACAACCACCATCAACACACTGGTATGTTTTCTGCCAGCAAGTTTTTTATGTATTTTCACACAAATGGGACATACCATACGTATAGCTGGGACCTCCACCCACTTTTTTTGTTCCCCAGTCAATATTCCATTATTTCATAAGGTTTAGGGAAGCTAAGTAACAGACAAATAGGAATACTTCAGAGAGTGTTCCAACTTCTTTCAAAATGTGTAGAGTTTGGAAAAAGTGAACAGTTACACACACAAAAAGACATTTGTCTGATTTCCTATGCCTTGTGCCTTGGTGATGTTATCTTGCAGGGATAATATTTGGGCATGCCACCACGATTAATGACAAGTGACAGAGAAACGAAGAGTGACGGAGAGGAAAAGGTTGTGGTTTTGACAAAGAATAAAGAGAATGTGATGTCCGCCCGAGTCCACCATTTGTGTAGACAGTATTGCCAGGGGAGGAGGGGCCTGGAGCAAGAATATGGCTTTAATTAAATCACAAAAGTTTATTTCCTATGCTCAGCAATGGAGTAAAATCTCTTAAATTGGAAGAAATATCACTTGCAGCAGAAATCAGAGAAGATAGAACAACAGCCTTCATTTATCAAGTCTTCCCCCAAAGTAAGAGGAAGCATAACCATGCCACATGTAAGCGCTGCCTTCTGGCCCACAAACCCAAGCCTGGTTTTCAAACCCAATTACCGAGTCCAGGCTGACCCCCTAGGCACTTGGTTCTAGCTCTAGGAAGGAGGAAACTTGGCCTCAGACTCTGTCCATCTGGACTGTGTTCTGTAGTCTTAGAAATAAGATCTGAAAGCATTCCATCTCCACCTTGCCCTCTAAACTGAGACCTTCTACCACCTCTCAACAGAAGATCCTGAGATAGAAACGCTCTGTCTTGTTCCCAAACGAGGCATTGCAATCTTTACACTAGAGTTGAGATGCCCAAAGAGCCCCATTTTGTCCCATTTTTTTGCTCAAAAACATTTCTTTGTCTATAAAGCCACATTAGCCTGGTGGAGAGGGTGCCAGCTTTAAAATTCAAGTCCCTCCATTCCTCTCTTCTGAACTCAGTCAACTTTGGACAGAGGTTTCATTTGCCTCAACATCAACTTCCCTGTCTGTGATGAAGGTGAAGTTTTCAGAGTATAAAATTATGCCCTAAAAAAGAACAAAATTTGGGAAGATTCTCTGCAGCCAGATTAGTCCAGTGTAACTGAGATAAAATCCTATCAGTGAAGGATTGGTCAAGAGGGTTGGTCATTGAACCATGTGGTTCCAGAAACAGCCCTGACCCTTGCCCCTCCCTAGTCCATCTGGAACTAAGCCCAGAGAAGAAAGATGACGGATAGAGACTCAATGAGCTTGAAAGACGCCAGAACACATGTAAAACCTTTGCCATTCATAAGACCTCAAAATCCCCCGTGCCCAGCATGATGGGAAACAATATGGCAGAAATTAATTGGGGGCAAATCAAGGAAGAAATGACAGCTTGACATTTTCTGCACAAATGGCCAATACTTTGGCCACCTGAAGTGAAGAGCTGACTCACTGGAAAAGACCTCAGTGCTGGAAAAGATTGAGGGCAAAAGGAGAAGGGGGCGGCAGAGGATGAGATGGTTGGATAGCAGCACTGACTCCATGGACATGAATTTCAGCAAATTCCAGGAGATAGTGAAGGACAGAGGAGCCTGGCATGCTGCAGTCCACAGAGTCACAGAGTCAGACATGATGTAGTGACTGAACAACAACAACAAAATTTTCTGCAGTCTAGAGAAAGGCAAAACAGTGGCTGAGAGGGAGCCCGGTCCAAGGGGCCTCATCAGAATGAGGTGGGGAAGACAGCACCATATACATCACTTTCCAGAGTCCAGGTGTGAATAAGGGCACATGGGAATGTCCCGTGCTGACAGGTGATAATCCACCACATGCCACTCTGCCAGCCCCCACCCCAAAGTGATCAAGTTACTGCAACTCTTTGGAATGGGAGCACTAAACAGAAACTGAAGTAGAAATTGTGTACAGTCATGAAAAGTTGTATTTGTTTGCAAAGCCTGAAATGAGGACTCGATATATGAATTACACATAAAGGGCCTGTGTCTGTGGTAGTTACACAATACATTCTAAAGTGTTTCCATGATTGCTATTGACTAGTTATATTTCAGTCTGCCAGAGAAGTGGAGGCAACTAACTTTGAGCGCTAAAAACAAGGGCAGAGCATAAATGTTGAAAAACTATTTGTTTTTCTCTAGAAAAAGATAGTTGAGAGAGCCCTGCACTCCACACCCTCCCACCTAAAGTAGGCTTTATTACTCATCACTCATGCTCCTTGCCCACACCTCACCACAGCATATTCCTTCTCATCTCCTTGATTTGGGGCGGGGCCACGTGTCGTGCTTTGACCAATGGAATGTGGCGAACAAGCAGGCCAGTACTACAAAGAGGCTCTGAGAGTCACTCTATCTTTTTCCTTGCTGTCTTGCATCCCTGCCTTCCTCCATGAGAAAATGATGCCCCAGGTGGCCACTGCCCCTCCAGCTTGGGTCTCCAAATGAAAAACACAGAAAGCAGACTTGAACCTGACCTGAAGCTTGAAGCCAAGCCTAGCCAAGTTCAATGGAGTCCTGCAAGTTCAGGCGAGACACAGATGAGCCTCGGCTGACCTCAAGTCCCATGACGGAGAAATCAGTATTTACTTTCATAAGCCATTAAAATTGGAGGTTGTTAACTGCAGAAAAATCTAATACCCCAGCAATTAAGACAATGCTTCAGCATTTCAAAGTAAAGGGAGGAAAGATGGGAGGTGAAACAAGGGCAAGAAAACAGCCTTTCAAAATGAAGCAAAATTACCTTTTCAGGAACCTTGTCCAGCAACAGTAATGTGAGATGGAACAGCAGCATAGGCGGTAAAGCAAGGGGTGGGGGAGGAGAGAAACAGAGTCCTAAAAATGTCTGCAAGCCTTTGAGACCCCAAAGAGAAGGATGAGTTCAAGGAAACACGTTTTTTTCACCCTCAGATTCTCTCCTCCATTAATTCTCTCCATTTTAAGGAATTTAACTCCCTCTGAGCATTAAGCTTGGTACATAAACTTTAATGACTTGCAGTGACTTCTACTAGAGCTCTTATATCTATTTAAAATGCAGTAGGATGTACGCTTGCTATTGATTTGGGTTCGAGATTTGAATTGTTCTTATGTAGGTATTTGTCAAAGAACAGATGTTTTCTCCATGTGTCATTTGAGATGGGTTAAGGATGCCCAGGAGGAAATGGTTGATATAGAGGTCTCTCCCTGAGCAGACGGGTTAGCTATAAATTGCTCTGTGGTTTTTTCCTAACCCTGTAATGGCTGGAGTAAAACCTAGCAGCTGAACAGTTAACCCATTTATTTAATTTGATTTTGATTTTTCCATTAAGCTCTCATGATTTATTTAAATAGGTTCTGAAATACCAAATTGAAATGTGAAGAATTTGGCATGCAGGGGGGATTAAGAACCAAAATATGAATTGAGTGAAATCCATTTTGCAAATCTCCAGACCTGTCCAACAAATCGCTGGGGAGACCTGCACAGAATTACGCCTTAAGTGGTTTTGAGCAGCAATATTACATCTGTGTTTCTTAACACATGGGCTTCAAGGAACAGCTTCCCTCTTGGGGTTCTGCTTCAAAACTTACAGTTAAAGCCTGAAGCTAGTCAAGGTGTAAACCTTAAAGTCTGCCCTAGAAACTTCCAGAATTTGTGCTCCACACCCTTCTGACACCAGGTCCACCTCAAGGGGGACCTTTTCCATAACAGCTTCATCCCACCCTCCCGCCAGAGGCAGCCCTGGACTAACCCCTCTCTGCGCTCATCTTTCCAAGGCGCACATGTGAGCACATGTTAGCTCCCCACTAACATCCACTGTTTCTACCTGGCCAATCGCACTTTAGGCCGCCTTTCCTGGCGGCTCCCTCCCTTCCTGCACACAAACTAAGCAGGAAAGGTACTGAGTGGCTTGCCCCTTTTTCTTCCCCATCCTTTTAAAATCCAGCCCTGTGTTTGCATAGAGGCAAAATGGAGTGGTGGTTCAGAGCAAGTGTCTGAGGTCAGGGAGCCTTGGATCTATTTATTCATTTTTATTTATTGGTTTATTTATTTTGGCTGCACTGGTTTTCATTGCTATGCATGGGTTTTCTCTAGATGCCGTGAGCAGGGACTCTCTAGTCGTGGCGTGTGGGCTTCTCATTGCGGTGCTTCTCTTGCTGTGGAGTACGGGCTCTACGGAGAAGTGTAGGTAGTTGTGGCACATGGGCTTGGTTGCTCTGTGGCATGTGGAATCTTCCTGGATCAGCGATCAAACCCCTCCTGCGTTGGTAGGTGGATTCTTAACCACTGGATCCCAGGGAAGTCCTGCCTTGGATTTAAAATCAGGCTCTGCTCTCTTTTGCTGGTGAGACCTTGAACCCATCCTTTTACCATCATCTGTAAAATAAGGATGATAATAGTATTCACCACGCAGTGTGAAGGAAACACAAAAGCTGGCACATGATAAACCCTCAACTGCTGACTGCGGCTAACACTCTTCCTCTGAGGGTGATGCCCCTTAATCAGTCCACAGAGATTTACTGGGTGCTGCCCAGGGGCCATGCACTGTGCCCGATGCTGGGACGACAGTGATGAAAAGGTGCAGACCCAGTCCTGGGAGATCTTGCAGGCTGGTAGGTAGAGGAGCAAATGCTAAAAGCATGGAAGAGCTACCGCAGGATTAACTGAAGGGTGCGCTGAAGGTGCTCAACCAAGCTTGGCTCCAGCCAAGGAAGCTTGCGGAAGAAGAGAGGAGGTGCATGTCTAGGGACTGGTTTATGATGTTGACTCAGACAGAATGTGAAAGAGGAGAGAGAAAGGGAGACAGAGCAGGAAGGAAGGTCTGGCTTAGGAAGAAGCTCAGGCCAGAGGCAATGAGATATGATTTTCCTGAACCAAATAGGCAGTGATATCATCAGATTTCCTTTTTCTAAAGCTCTCAAGAGATGGGAAACGGAGGAGTAGAAGGGGACTTCCCAAGTGGCTCAGTGGTAAAGAATCTGCCAAGGCTGGAGACACAGATTCGATCGTGGTCCAGGAAGACCCCATATGCCACAGAGCAGCTAAGCCCATGTGCCACAACTGTTGAATGAGTGAAAGTGGCTCAGTCGTGTCTGACTCTTTGTGACCCCATAGACTACAGTCCAGGGAATTCTCCAGGCCAGAATACTGGAGTGGGTAGCCTTTCCCTTCTCCAGGGGATCTTCCCAACTCAGGGATCGAATCCAGGTCTCCTGAATTGCAGGCGGATTCTTTACCAGCTGAGCCACCAGGGAAGCCCACAACTATTGAGCCTGTGCTCTAAAGCCTGGGAACTGCAACTACTGAAGCCCGAGCGCCCTAGAGCCTGTGCTCCACAAGAGAAGACTCCACAGTGAAAAGCCCATGCACCTAGCTAGAGAGTAGCCCCCACTCACTGCAACTAGAGAAAAGCCTGCACAGCAAGGAAGGCCCAGCTCAGGCTAAATAAATAAATACAAGTGTCGGGAAACGGGATTAGTGAGGTTTCCTTTGTGCAAACTTGGTACACACCTCGGGTTCAGAGCTTGGGCTGAGGCACGATTACAGCGTGTGATTTCTGCCCCTGTCAACTGAAATCCTCACGGGTTGGAGCTTTAGGATTTTCGAACAAGGATGCACAGAAAATCATGGGTATTATAAATAGGAGATAAGAGGCTGAGTTGTCTTGTTGTCAGGAAAGCAAGACAAGGGCACGGTTGCGGGATGAATGAGGACACCGCGTGTGCTGAGCTGAAAGACAAGCCGGGGCCCCAGGAGGGGCTGAGCCTGGAGAGAAATTGATCGAGAGGCGTGGCCGGCGGTTTCTCACAGCAGCCACTCTGTGTGTCTGCAGGTGTAACGGGGCGGGCAGAGGTGACTGCTGGCTGGCAAAGTGAGCTATTTGAACAGAAAATGCCCAACCTAAAACCAGGTTATCTCCAGTTCCTGGTGTCACTTAATCGGGTCATAGGCCGAGACCTGCAATGGGGCAGTATGTGGATTTCTGAAAGAACTACCTGTATGGCTGGAGCTGTTTTTCCCCTTTTGAATTTACTCTGATACCCAGAAATCTAGAAGCATCATCGTCACCATCACAGCGGAAGCATTGATGTTAGGTGCATGTTAGGTGTCTGAGTGCATGTTAGGTGCCTGGCATTGTTCTAAGTGTTTTCCACTTCTTCATTTGTTCCTCACGACATCTCTGGGCAAGAGATTCTATTAAATTTCTTATTTCATCAAGAAGAAAACCGATGCACAGAAATGTCAAGTTAATTGGTTGGTCAACAGATTTGTTTGAGTTTTACATAACATCATCATATAAAACCCAAACGAACTTTTTAGCCACCCCAGTACATGGCCAGTGCCACACAGCAGCCTGGTTCTAGGGCTCGCACGTTTAATCACTGCGCTGCACTGCCTCAAAGAACTTGGACCTGTGCTCTTTTTATCTCTGCAGCCCCAGTGTCTGTGTTAAGAGTACACAAACAGAGGTGTGCACCGAGTTGTCATTTGAATGAAAGATTGAACAAACAGAACCTCATGTGCCAAGAGATCGGCAGCCTTTGGGTAGCCCTTAGCCAGGCTGACACAAACTGTGATTTAAGATGGTGAAGAATCTGCCTGCAATGCAGGAGACCCGAGTTCAATCCCTGGGTCAGGAAGATCCCCTGGAGAAGGGAATGGCTACCCCACTCCAGTATTCTTGCCTGGAGAATCCCATGGACAGCGGAGCCTGGCGTGCTGCGATTCAAGGGGTTGCAAAGAGTCGGACATGACTGAGCGACTGAACTGAACTGAACTGAGCAACTAACACAACAGGACCTTGGTCCCAACACATCAGCGTCCATCTCCTATCACCCTGCTGTTATATCTAGGGAGTTTGTTTTGGTTCATGTTTGCCGTGGGGGCTTTGAGGACCGACTTATTAAAAAGAGGGGAGGGCGGCAGTGCCAAGGAAGGCTGGGCACTGATTTTCTTGCCCCTACCCACCCCATCCTACCTTGCATTACAGTGTAGGGGGCAAACAGCGCCCCCTGTGGTCAGCGTGGTGGTGGCAGCCAGGGCCATCTTGAGAGCACTCTCCCTTTCTGCCCACTATGCTGGGCAGAGGTAGAGAATGTGATGTAGAAGTCAGGCCTCGGGGTCTTTTTACTCATCCACCCTAGAAAGCCCTCCATCCAGCATCCACTTTGGAGACCTGGGGGTTCTACTTTTACAGAGGAAAACGGCATTTCTTAGGGTTAGAGGCCTCAATCTGAGAAGTCACTTCCAAACCTTTTCCACTGCTGTCACTCAACATCCAGGTCTTCTGACCTCACTGTCAGACGAGGAGACCCTTGCTGATGGCGTAGGTTAGTCAGGGTCATCTGGAAAGCTGGGGAGTGGGAGCACTCGTCAGAGAAGATGAATTTGCAAGTAGATAAAAGGCAGAAAGGGACTTTTTTTGGCCGTTCCTACAGCATGTGGGGGTGGGAGGGCTTCCCTGGTGGCTCAGACAGTGAAGAATCTGCCTACAATGCAGGAGACCCGAGTTCAACCTCTGGGTTGGGAAGATCCCCTGGAGAAGGAAATGGCAACGTGCTCCAGTATTCTTGCTTAGGGAAATCCCATGGACAGAGGAGCCTGGAGAGCTATAGTCCACACGGTCGCAAAGAGTCAGACACGACTGAGCCACTCACACTTTCACTTTCACTTTTCACAGCATGTGGGATCTTAGTTCCTCAACCAGCAATTGGACCTGCACCTCCTACAGTGGCAGCATGGGTCCTAACCACTGGCCCAGCAGGGAAGTCAGAGAAAGGAACTTATATAACAAGACAACCAGCACTCAGCAACAGGAGGCTCTGTCCCCATCTCCTTCCTCCAGCCTCCATTCAACTCCTGTATGACTTCCTCGCCCGCAGGCCCCGGGATCCACATGCACAGAAATGTGTGTGTGGCCCAGGCGCCCAGTGTAAGGGATTCGCCCTTAAATGCCTCTCCTACTCCAGCAACTCCATGGGCCTGGACAGCACTTTCCATTCCAGGTTGCCCCCACCTCTTAGTCTTTCCCACTGTATTTATCAAGACTTCCTGCTGCTGCTGCTGCTAAGTCGCTTCAGTCGTGTCCAACTCTGTGTGACCCCAGAGACGGCAGCCCACCAGGCTCCCCCGTCCCTGGGATTCTCCAGGCAAGAACACTGGAATGGGTTGGCATTTCCTTCTCCAATGCATGAAAGTGAAAAGTGAAAGTGAAGTCGCTCAGTCGTGTCCAACCCTCAGCGACCCCATGGACTGCAGCCTACCAGGCTCCTCCATCCATGGGATTTTCCAGGCAAGAGTCCTGGAGTGAGGTGCCATTGCCTTCTCTGATCAAGACCTCCTAGCAGACAGTATTTCTGCTCCCACTGTCATAGACCTCACGGTCCCTTCAACGTCCTTGCCTTGCTGCCAATGCCTTTATTAGCGATTTCACAAAAGATCCCCTTAAAAAGTTCTTGCTAATGACTCAGTAACGGTTTGTTTTCAAAGGATTCTAGAAAATGCTAATCACTGTCTACTGTTAGATCTTAATCTCATTTATTTCCTTTGAGTGTTCTGTCTGACAATCAACAACAATAATTACCACAGTAACAACACTTGACATTTTTAAAGCCATTTATGTTACTTCCAGTAATCCTCACAAAAACTTGGCAAGATAGTATTTTTCTCTGAGGAACCAGGCTCAGGAAAATTAAGTAACCTACCTAAGGTCACACAGCTAATAAATTGTAGAACTGAGACTCAGCTGGGATTTCCAAGGCAAGTTCTCTTTTCCAACACTGTACTGCAGGATAAAATGAAGAGTAAATGTGTTATCCAGGTTGTGTTCTGTTTTTTTTTTAATTATGGACAGTTTTCTTTTATAAAAAGAAAGAGACTGGAACAGTGGCATGTTGGAGCCAGTTCCTGCTATCAGCTCCAAAGACCTGAGTATTAGATATTTAGGAATTTTGGAAGCTTGTTAAACCCTTGGTAGATTAAAATAGGTCGCGGTGGTGTACTTCCCTGGTGGCACAGTGGTTAAGAATCCACCAGTCAATGCAGGGGACACAGGCTTGATCCCTGATCCAGGAAGATCCCACATGCCTCAGAGCACTGAGCCCACACACCACAACTTTCCTGGAGGAAAATGTGATCCCGCTTGTGACAGTCTACTCTGTGGTTTAAAAAGGAAGAACTATGGGGAAAAGTAGGAGTAGAAACCTCACTTACATAAATTGCTCATTCCCACGATTCAGAAGTCATTTTCCTTTGAAGCAAATATTCTCCTTGTGACCTTAGATATAATGGGAAATGAAATTATACAGTAGTATTTTTGAATAGACACATTTCAAGATGTGTGTATGTATAGACACATATAGATATGTGCACGTGTATGTACGCGTGTGTGTCTGTGTGGGTATGTGTGTGTCTGTGTGTATGTATGGATATGTGTATGTGTGTGTCATGTGTACGTGTCTGTGTGTCTGTCTGGGTGGGTATGTGTCTGTGTGTCTGTATGTGTGTGTGTGTCTGTGTGTGTGGGGTGTATGTGTACATTTATGTATGGGTATGTGTTTATGTCTGTGTGTATGTCTGGGTGGGTTTGTATATGTGTGTGCGTGTGTGTGTGCATGCGTGCGTGTTTCCTACTGGTCTCAGAACACTTCCTTTAGCCTAATGGTTCCCAACTGGTCTGCTCAGTTAGAGTCCCAGGGGAGAGGGAGTTTAAAACCTGATCCTCGGGCTGTAGCCCAAGGATCAGTTAAAATCAAATCAGACTCCCTGGGGAGGTACCCAGGATCAGCACTTTTCCGGCCCCTGCCCAGGTGATTTAAATGTTTAAGCAGAGTTAAGAACTGATTTAGTTAATGATCTTACTTAAAACTGCAGGAGAAGGATAGACAGGATAAAGATCGCAACACCTTCCTTGCCGTAACCCCACAAACTCAGGACCTTAAGACGGTGGTCCCCACATGGCAAAGTCAGACCTGATGGAGTCTGAAGGTTTCAGTCCTTGAAAGAGGACTCTGCAGGAAAAAAAAAAAATGCTGAGAGAGACACTCCCAGGAGCTTAAATAGGGCCTTCCTGGTTTTAAAATGTCAAAGAACCGAGAGTAGCTCCACCTCAGAAACCCCCTCGTGTGGCTGGTGGGGAAACTTCTGCCCTGTGGCCCGGGGGAGGGGCGCAGGCAGCAGCCGGGCAGGTTTCTGCATCCCTGCAGACCAGGGTGCTGTTTGGTTGTTGGGTGAGAACTGTCATTAACACCTGTGCTGTGCTGTGCTGAGTCGCTCAGTCATGTCCGACTCTTTGTGACCCTGCGCACTGTAGCCCGCCAGGCTCCTCTGTCCATGGGATTCTCCAGGCAAGAATAGTGGAGTGGGTTGCCATACTCTCCTCCAGGGGATCTTCCTAATGCAGGGATCGAACCTGCGTCTCTCACATCTCCTGCATTGGCAGGCAGGTTCTTTATCACTGACACCACCTGGAAAGCAGTCGCTAACACATATGCAGTATCTACTCCACGCCAGATGCTATATTCCAAGTACATTAATCTTCTCAATAACCTGCGAGATAAATACTATCCTCATCTTTATTTGACAGATGAGGACACTGAGGCTCAGAGAGGGTAAGTAACTTGCCCAAGATTATTCATATGGAAACTGATAGAGCCAAGATTCAAATTCTGTCTGTGCTTTCTCCTGCTGGGCATTTAGGGTGTCGGGCTCCTGGCCAGATGAGGCTAGAGATGGAGCGAGACAGAGCTCCGCTCTCACGTGGGCCGGACAGCCTTGGGAAGGGCCAGGGCCTGTGCCGTCAGTTAGGACAGTGTTAGTAAATTCATTTTAAAAGACAGCACCCATCGTTTTTAGATATAATTCACATACCATAAAGTCCACCCTGTAAAATTCAGGGGTTTTAGCGTATTCACGGAGTTGTACCATCATCACTGCTGTCTCATTCCAGAACACTTCTGTCACCTTAAAAAGAAACCCATGCCCAGTACTGATAGTCACTCACCACCCCGCCCTCCTCACAGACTCACAGCCCTGGCAATCAGCCTGCTTCCTGGCTATATGGGTTGGTCCCACCTGGACTTTTCAGGCAACGGAATCATACAACCTGGGTCAAACTCAGCTCTCCTTGTTGACCTTCTCTAAATGCCTCCCACCCTTAATTTATCCTTGTTTCTTCTCGGGATGTTTTGCCATAGTTTAGACAAACATCATGACGGTTTACTACCTTAAAATTTCTCTTCAAATGTGCTCAGAGACCAGCGATTCCTCTCTTTCCTGTTCCTCCGACCCTGGATGCTTGCATCTGAGCTCAGGGCTTAAGGCTGAAGTTGAGCTAAGAAAAATATCAAAGAATCAGAATAACAGAGGTGGGATGAATTGGGAGACTAGCATGGACATACCTCCTCTGGAATAGGAAATGGCAACCCACTCTAGTATTCTTACCTGGAGAATTCCATGAACAAAGGAGTCTGGTGGGCTACAGTTTATGGGGTCACAGAGTCACACATGCTTAAACAACTAACACACACACACATCTTCATGTATCCAGCTAGCCACTAATTACAAAGACTACAGGTTATGATGAAAAAATATACATAATGTAATATTTAAGCAACACATAAAAATGTGTGTTAGGTTAGACTTGCATAAAAACATTGATGTAAATAAAAAATACTTAAAGGATATTTACCAGAATGAACTGGGGCTTCCCTGATAGCTCAGTTGGTAAAGAATCCGCCTGTAATGCAGGAGACCTCAGTTCGATTCCTGGGTCAGGAAGATCCCCTGGAGAAGGGATAGGCTACCCATTACAGTATTCTTGGGCTTCCCTGGTGGTTCAGCTGGTAAAGAATCCGCCTGCAATGCAGGAGACCTGGGTTCGATCCCTGGGTCGGAAAGATCCCCTAGAGAAGGGACCAGTATTCTGGCCTGGAGAATTCCATGGACTGTATAGTCCATGGGGTCACAAAGAGTCAGACGCGACTCACTTTCACCAAAATGAACTATTTAAATTATTTTAAAAATTCACATCCTCTAATCTAGTCTTCCTTTATCTAGTCCAGATCATTTCCGTGTCTATCACCTCACAAAACAAAGATGCTTCCCTGGTGGTCCAGTGGTTAAGACTTCACCTACTAATGTAGTGGGTACAGGTTCAAACCCTGGTCAGGGAGCTGAGATCCCATGTGCCTCTTGGCCAGAAAACCAAAGCACAAAACAGAAGCAATATAGTAACAAATAAAGACTTTAAGAATGGTCCACATCAAAAAAAAAAAAAAAAGTCTTTAAAAAAAATATATCAAGAGGGCTTTCCATCAGGCTGCCCTTCTACTTCTTTGGGGGAATTCTGTGGTTTATCTATTGACAAGAGTTGAATGCTGGGAAGAGCTGAGCCCATGTCTGGTTTGTTTGCTGAATGTATCCCATGAGCTTTAAACAATCCCTTTGGCTTTTTTGGGAACAGAGATGGAACTACGGAAATGAACAGATGTGTCTGAGTCATACTGAGAATTTCCCTTTTCATGAGGAATTACCATGATAACTTTTTTAAACTCCAAATAAATTCACTTCCTTTTTCCTTCCACTGGCTGCTTGCCCTGCATTTCCCATAGTCCTGATTTCACTCCTGCCCCACCAGTCACAACCAGGCCTGGCTTGGGAGAGTTGAAGGCACCTTCCTCCTTCTGATTGAAGGCAAAAAAAGCCACAGCATGGACATCAGATCAGAGTGGATTTCAAGCCTCCCTAGACTGGAAACTTTACATGAGGCTATACTCCTCTACAAGTGTCAATAAAGCTGCTAACCTGGAGGATGGGAAAGCATCTAAGTGAAGTCCTTTAGCTCATACTGCGCTTGCTCCTTGGAAGGAAAGCTACGAAAAACCTAGGCAGTGTATTAAAAATGAGAGACATCACTTTGCCAGCAAAGGTCCACATAGTCAAAGCTATGTTTTTTCCAGCAGTCACGTACAGATATGAGAGTTGGACCATAAAGAAGGCTGAGTGCCAAAGAACTGATGCTTTAGAACTGTGGTGCTGGAGAAGATTCTTGAGAGTCCCTTGGACTGTAAGGAGATCAAACCAGTCAATCCTAAAGGAAATTAACCTTGAATATTCATTGGAAGGACTGATGCTGAAGCTGAAGCTCCAATACTTTGGCCACCTGATATGAAGAGCTGACTTATTGGAAATGACTCTGATGCTGGGAAAAGATTGACGACAAAAGGAGAAGGAGGCGACAGAGGATGAGATGGTTAGATAGCATCATCAACTCAATGGAGATGAACTTGAGCCAACTCTGGGAGATAGTGAAGGACAGAGGAGCCTGGTGTGCTACAGTCCATGGAGTCCCAAGACAACAACAACAAAAACAACTTGCTTTGGACAGGACTGGGGTTACTTTCTGTTTCACTTTTTGCCGTTACCCCATCTAGAATATGTGTTTCAACACGTCACCTCAAGGTGGCAGCAATGGATCACGGAGATTCGTGGTTCACTCCATTATAAACGACGGCAAAGGTTCACATCACGGTTAAGGAGATTCGTGGTTCACTCCATTATAAACGACAGCAAAGGTTCACATCACGGTTAAGGAGATTCGTGGTTCACTCCATTATAAACGACTGCAAAGGTTCACATCACGGTTAAGGAGAATCTCAGGGAAGTTTGAACGCGATTAACCAGATGCCAGGAGAAGGCAATGGCACCCCACTCCAGTACTCTCGCCTGGAAAATCCCATGGACGCAGGAGCCTGGTAGGCTGCAGTCCATGGGGTTGATAGGAGTCAGACACGACTGAGCGGCTTCACTTTCACTTTTCACTTTCATGCATTGGAGAAGGAAATGGCAACCCACTCCAGTGTTCTTGCCTGGAGAATCCCAGGGACGGAGGAGCCTGGTGGGCTGCCATCTATGGGGTCGCACAGAGTCAGACACGACTGAAACGACTTAGCAGCAGCAGCAGCAGCAACCAGATGCCAAGGCTACCTAATGGTCAGTCACCACCACTGTCTCTTCTTGTTGACTGGGTTGGAGGAAGCAGGGAGAAAATGCCACAGGCTCGTATGAAGAATAAAGTGGAATAAGATGACTTGATGGGGGGGTTGTCCAAATTGTCTTAGTTTATTAAATCATCCCCCTGAATTTATTTACAAGAGATTATGTGTCAGTGTTCTCATATGTAAAAAGGGGCTAATAGTTCCAACTTCATAGGGTTGTTATGAGGATTAAATGAGTTAATCTGTATAAAGAGAATGAGTTCCCTAACACATAGGAGGGCAGAGACACACGCACACGGCCTCTGTGGAACCAGATTAGTCATAACGTCACAAGGAGTTTAAAAGGGAAAAATGAAAGCCTGAAGGAGGTGTGGCGAGGTCTTGGCCAGTTTGCCTTAGGAATGGGTAGGCAGTGAACATTTTAAGAAATAAGAAAAGAGGGTTCGTGGGCTGAGTGTGTGAACAGCGTTGTTTTTAGGAATTAGCTTTTCTTTCTCCAATATCTGAGCCCCTACAAGGTATGTGCAGGACTGCAGGATAGCAGAGTCAAACGCCCTCCCAGTGGCCTTTCTTTTTGGGACCTAAGGTACAGCCCTCTCCCGGGTCGCAGGATGTCCCGAGCAGAGCCAGGCAGTGTGGGATGAGAGTGGATTCACTCTTTGTGAAAGCCTTGTTCAGAAAGTCCATAGCTTTTCGGTCCTGTGTTGGCTTATGTGCCCTGCTTTCAGACAATCAAACACAGGGAAACACAGGCTTCTAAATAAAAAACTAGTGGGGAAATCCTTCAAGTAGGGAAAAAATTCTACAGTTTACAAACGAATTCACCATTTGACTCCCTTAAATCACTGATGGGATCATTTCCATACTGCTTCCCAGAACCATATTATGGGGGGGTCATCATCTCTGAGGGTCTTCTTTAAATCAGATTCCTTAGAAAGCAAAAAGTTTTACATATTATATTCATATAATAATGATATCACGAGCATTTTCATTGATTTGCAAAGGCTTTTTTTAAAGCGCTCTGTGTAAAAGGGGAAGACAGAATGTTAATGCCTAATGTTCCAGCAGACATGCGGGTTGAATGTGGGTTTGAAAGGGAAAGGCCCTGCATTCACAGGAAACTCCCACACTGAGCTTCCCAGAGGCTTGTACTAAATAACAGCAGACAGAACAGCACAAGCACCCAGATTGCATCACAACCGCAAGCACAAGGTCTGCAAAGTGGTACTTTTTCTCTTTCCGGGAATATTTTGGGCTGCCCTGGTGGCTCAGACAGTAAAGAATCTCCCCGCAATGTGGGAGACGGGGATTCAATCCCTGGATCAGGAAGATCCCCTGAAGAAGGAAATGGAACCCACTCCCAGTATTCTTGCCTGGAAAATCCCATGGACAGAGGAGCCTGGGGGACTACAGTCAATGGGGCTGCAAAGAGTTGGGAATAAATTACTGCTGAGGACCATTTCTAATTAAATCAGTGACCAAGGGCTTCCCGTGGTGGCTCAGTGGTAAAGCATCTGCCTGCCAATGCAGGGGATACAGGTTTGACCCCTGGTCTGGGGAGATCCCATGTGCCAAGAAGCAAGTAAGCCTGAGCACAACTGGAAAATAGTCCCTACTCTCCACAATTATCGAAAAGTCCAAGCAGCAAGGAAGACCCAGCACCACCAAAAATAAATAAAACTATAAAAATTAATTTATTAAATTAATAAAAATTTCTGTCTCGTTTCTTAAAAAAAACAAAAATCAGTAACCAAATTCACATATAGCCACCTTTGATGCTTTGCAGGAGCTTCAGACTGTGAAGTGAGCCTCCAGTTCGGAAAACTTTTCCTTCCAAGACAGTCATAGAAGTTTTAAGAAAAAAGATGGCATCCCTGCCAAACTCACCAAAATGGATAAAAGTTTTTAAAGCTATAAGTCACATTTTTTTATTCTTAAAAAAAAAAATATTGTGGGGATTACCAACCTGCCTTTAGAAGTTAACCAGGTAATTAATGCAGAAAGCTAGAAATCTATTACCCCAGGATTTCTATGTCATTTGTTAGCTGAGACACATGTTTATTTTTGCTTTCTGGATAACATGGGGACAAGAGTATGCCTTCTGCTTATTTTGTGTTACTTACTGGCCCTACTGCCGTGCGGTCAGAGTGCATAACTAAATGCTTGTTGATCTGATCTGCTGAAAGTCTAGAGGTCTTTGGTAGGAGAGAGCATTGTATTAGAGTTCTGGCCTGAGATTTTAAAGCTTCAAGCTTAATACAGGGTCTGTGACACTATGACATTATTGTGTACATTTTCTTCTCTCTCTAGAGACTTCAAATATCCCAAATGAAAAAATTACAATGCTGATATTTTCTTTTCCCTCAAGTCCACGAAGAAGGTGTGAAAATATATAAGGCAGTAATAACATTACAGCATCTCATCTTTATATAGCAGTTTATGATTTATAAGTACTTCTTGCATTTGGTTCTCATAGCCACCCTACAAGGCAAAAGGCAGTGCATTCGTCAAACTAGTACCTAGAGGATGGATAACAACAAGATCCTACTGTATAGCACAGGGATATATGTTCAATATCTTGAGACAAACCATAATGGAAAAGAATATGAAAAAACATATATATATGTGTGTGTGTGTGTGTATGTGTAACTAAATCACTTTGCTGTACAGTAGAAGTTAACACAACATTGTCAATCAACTATACCTCAATAAAATAATCTTAAAAAAAAAAAAAGGCAGCACATTCTAGTGTATTACAGTATGAAGGGAATGAGAGGTTTCCAAAACTTCAAGTTCAGATTCCTCTTTGCTGAGCAATTCTTTCTTTAGTTCCTTTCTCTTTCCTCTTACATTTTATTATAAATAGAAATGAGGCTTAACTTTCAATACTTGCTTAGAAATCTCCTCAGCTAAATATCCAAGTTTATTACTTACAAGTTACCTTCCATGAAACGCCAGGACACAATTCAGCCTCTTTGTAGCAAGGATCACTTTCCAGTTCCCAAAACACTTCCTGGTTCCCAGCTGAGTTCTCACTACGATTGCCTTTAACATCTACGCTTCTACCATCAGCTTCTTTGAAATCCTCAAAGCTCTTCTAGCCTCTACTCATTACTCAGTTTCAAGGCCACTTCCACCTTTTTTTTTTGGTATTTGTCATAGGAGCACCCAGATACCAGTACTAAAATCTGTGTTAGTTTGCCAAGGCTGTCATTACACAGCACCACAGACTGGGGGTTTTAACGACAGTCATTTGTTTTCCCCAGAGTTCTGGAGGCCAAAGGTCCTAGATCAAGTGTCCCCAGGATTGATGTCATTCTGAGGCCTCTCTCTTTGGCTTGTAGACGGCCACCTTCTTGCCATGTCCTCACATGGTCATCCCTCTGTGCATGTCTGTGTTCAAATTTCCCCTTCTTATAAAGGCATCAGTTAATTGGACTAGAGCCCATCGTAAGGACTTCATTTTAATTTAATTACCTCTTTAAAGACCCTGTCTCCATACACAAGTTACATTCTGAGAAATAGAGGGGTTAGAACTTCAATACATGAATTCAAATTCAAAGCAGAACACAGTACAGACCACAGCATGCAGTAGAGCCACAGATGAGAATTAAATCCACAGATGAGAATATTAATATGCATAGGAACTTAAAACCACACAGCTATTCAATAGTATATTTAAGACCCAGATATGCTAAGTTTCCTCGTTCAGTCTGTGAAGGTATAAAAAAATGTATTGAAGTATGTGTTCCAAGCAAGCAGACCTACAGAAAAGACTGTCAGGAAATAAGACAAAAAGTAAGTAGTGGTCACGGAAAATGCAGGTGACTTTGAAAGGGCTACTGTGAACTGAACGGATCAAAGCATTGTAGCATGCCTAATGTGTTTTGTAAATTGTTTGAAAGGTTCGATTCATGGCAGTGCTTTTATTTTAAGGCTTAACTATTTTTATCGCAGTTTCAGAATTAAATGCTTTATCTGCCTCAGAATCATAATCCAGAAAGTTATTAAGGAAAGAGATCATATTTTTATCTTACCCTTTGGATGGCATAAATCTCTTCAAAGAAAATTTTAAACTAAACCACTGTACTCGGTGAACTTAAGAGCTGGCACCATGGGCCGAATAAGAACCAGTTCAGTCACGATCAAGCCAACGAAATTAGCGGGAAGAGCTCTGTCTGGCCGTACATCATCCTGAGTCCTGACCTGGAAATCACTCAACTCTGACTAGCTGCCTCGTTACCAAGGTCACGGGCTTTGTCTCCTTCCTAGAGCTGATCATCCCCTGATGGTTCGGGTCGCTGCTTTGTACACTGGGGATTAACTATCACAGAGGCTCAGGATCACGTTTGAAATGCACTTTAAAATAGATAAGCATTTATTAAAGGTAGGGGAGAAACCCTGTTACCTGTTGATCTGCAAGCAGGAGCCTGTTCTAGAATTTTAAAACGTGCGTTCTAATACCACAGGTATATATTAACGTTTGAAAAGAATCACACAATAGATTCAAACATCATTGTGCAGACATAAAAGAGGCATGGGCTTCCTTGGGGGTCCGGTGGTTAAGACTCTGCCTGCCAATGCAGGGGACACGGGTTCGATCCCTGGTCCAGGAAGATTCCACACACTGCAGGGTAACTAAGCCCGTGGGACACAACTACTGAGCCCACGCGCCCTGGAGCCTGTGCTCCACGACAGGAGAGGCCGCTGCACGCGCCCTGGAGCCTGTGCTCCACGACAGGAGAGGCCGCTGCAATGAGAAGCCCACGTGCCGCAATGGGAGAGTAGCCCTGTTCGATGGAACGAGACAAAGCCCACACACAGCAGTGAAGACCCAGCACAGCCAAAAATAAATAAGTAAGATACATTTTAAAAATAGACTTGAAATTTCAGGTTTGTTCTTGGGGTCACTGGGGATTTCCAAGAGCTGAATACAACTCCTTGGACTTTAATTCCGGTCCTTCCCTCACTGGGACTGTATGACCATTGAGAGCAAGTTTGGGGTAAAAACCAAAAATAATCAGGCTGTAAATTGTCACTCACCTGGTGAGTCCAGAAAAAGAGGAGATGAGAATGACTCCTCACCAGGGTCCTAGAGGTAAAGAACCCTCCTGCCAGTGCAGGCGAAGTAAGAGACTCGGATTTGATCCCTGAGTCGGGAAGATGGCCTAGAGAAGGAAATGGCAACCCACTCCAGTATTCTTGTCTGGAGAATCCCATGGACAGAGGATCCTGGAGGGCTGCGGTCCATAGGGTGGCAAAGAGTCAGACACGGCTGAAACACCTTAGCACGCAGGCATATATAAGGTCCTTTTGTGTCTAAACTTCATGCGTCAATGCACAGACTTCTCTGTGAGTTGAGCCCAGACAAAACCCCAAGACCCTTTGATTTGGGGGCTTCTGCCCAGGACAGTGGTACTGTGGTTGTCAGACAGCCCCAGGAAAGGAGACAAGAGCTGACAGTTAGAGTATCTCTCCCTGAGCCTGTCTTTGATTTTACGGTAATTAATTTAAAAGGACACTTTAGCCCTTGTGCCAGATAATAGAATAATTGGATTAAGAAGGCAACCAGCTGGCTTTTCAACTTTTCTTGGCAAGTCATGAGCTGCCCCTTGGCGAGTGGCTACTGCTCTGGACACATCTGGCAGGTCTCCAGGGGAAAACGGGCAGAAGGGGTGGGAGCAGTCAGATGGTTTCACTGCTGCCAGGGCTGAATCCTCCCTGTCCTCCGCACCTGCCAGCCAGTCAGTGGCTCTTCGAAGCTTTCCTGGACGTTTCTGCAGCTCAAGCGTCCATCAGCGCCTGAACAATCTCCATCGTCTCCCAACGGGCCTCCTTGCTTCCAACGTCGCTGCTCCATGATGTACTTTCCACAGGTCAGGGTCAGGGTCAGGGTTAGGGTTAGCAGCCAGGACGACATATCAACAGGGTCCTGCCCTCCTCTGCAGAGCGAGCCCCCAGTGTGTCCCCAGCACAGAGCACAGCACAGATTTGGGCAAAAGTCCTCACCAGGGCTTTGATTTGGTCCCCATCACCTCCCTGACCTCATCACCTGCCACCTCCCCGCTCCATCACTCTGCAGCCACCTGCCTGGCCCCTCACTGGTTCTTAAACACCTTTGTTCCCTCTGCCTGGAAGGCACTTCCTCCAGATACTCAGTTTCTCACTTCAATCAGGTCCTTGGTCAAATGTCACCTTGTTAGAGAGGCCCTGCCTTCCCTCCCAGCTCTCTCAACTCTCCCATCTTTCTTATTGGAAACAATCTCAATGATAAGCTGCAAAAAGAATATATTCATCCAATTATCCACTTATCCAACTGATATATTAAAATTTCTCAAGACTTCCCTGGTGGCCGAGTGGTTAAGAATCCCCTGGCCAATGCAGGGGACATGGGTTCAATCCCTGGTCCGGGAAGATCCCACTTGCTAAGGAGCAACTAAGCCCGTGCACCACATCTACTGAGCCTGCGCTCTGGAGCCCACAGGCCACAGTGACGGAAGCCCATGAGCCTAGAGCCCGTGCTTTGCAACGAGAGAAGCCACTGCAATGAGAAGCCCACAGACCTCAATTAGGGAGTAGCTCCCACTCACCGTAACTAGAGAAAGCCCACACAAAGCAACAAAGACCCAGCACAGCTAGAAATAAAAGAAAAATAAATTTAAAGATATAAAATTTCTCTGTTCAAATTAATGAAGCTCTCTGTTTTCATACTAGGTCCTCACTGACAGAGAATATGGGTTCTGAGAGTCTGCAGGTCCCAGGTGATGCTGGCCCAGGAATCACACTTGCAAGAGCAAAGCCACAGAGAGATCACTGTGATGATGGTTGGAAGGAGGAGAGTTGGGGGCCACAGAGGAGGGAGCCGAGGCCATGTGGGTAAGCAATAACGAGGACCTGGACCAAGCCAGAGGCAGTGGGGATGACAGAAGAGACGGACTGTAGAGACAGCAAAGAGGTGGACCCCACAGGCTTGAAGGGTAGCGCCACCCTTCTCAAGAAACCAGGAGAGGAAACACGGTGGAAGTATCTGGCTACCCCCCGGCTGCGTCCTAGGAGACTGCTGCTGCCTCTGTTTTAGAGGCAAAGTATATATAAAAGCTCTCTTCTGCATATCCTCTTACCACACGTAGCATACATATTTTTACCATTGAATAAGCTAAAGGAAATAATTACAAAAATACACATCAACTAACAATAGTTCAATTTCCCAAATCAAAGATTCTAATGCAAAAGATACTGTGAAAAGCAATGACAGCCTTCCAAGATCTCAGATTCCCTGATCCCAGCAACAGCAAGACAGAAGAGCTTGCATAAATCATTTGGTTTCCTCCATTCTAAGACTGCATTCCTACAAGAAGTATCACTTGATTTCCCTCCAACACGATGAAGCTAATGGGATGCTTTGTTCCTCCCAAGACTCATGCAAATACTTTGTTAAAACAAAAACCACTTCACAGTATAACTTTAAGTCAAAAAGCATTATATTTATTAAGTAGGATCCCAATTTTGTAACCACGTATTGTTGTTTAGTCACTAAGTTGTGTCCGTTTCTCTGTGACCCCATGGACTGTAGCCCACCAAGATTCTCTGTCCATGGAATTCTCCAGGCAAAAAATACTAGAGTGGGTTGCCATTTCCTTCTCCAGGGGATCTTCCTGACCCAAGGATTGAACTCGCATTGGCAGGCGGAATCTTTACCACTGAGCCACCTGGGAAGCTCAACCACATATTACACATGCACTAAAAAGTCTGGAAGAAAACAAATGAATATCTTAGAATGATTATGATTGTTTTTCTTTCATTCTCAATTATTTGTATTCTAACGTTGTCTTCTACAATTAATACACATTGCTTTTCTAAGAAGAAGTCCATGAAGGACTTTAAATGTTAGAGAATACACACTGCTCAGTTTCCAGGTAGGCACCTGGTATTTATTGATTCATTAGGTGAGTGAGAGAGTGAGAATAAACGAAGATGAATGAAGGCCAAAGGCACAGTCTCACGCAACGTGTCTTTGCTCATCTCCTGACCTCTGAAGGACAGATGCCACCTTCTGTGCCTGCAAAAAAGTCAGTTCAGCACAGCTCTAGGCTTGCCTTCCGTGGCTGCTCCCTGAATCCAGCAACAGACCACTCACAGAGGGAAAATCAGTGCAGAAGAGTGTGGCCACAAGGAAAGCTGTTTGACTTTTGTGAATCAAAAGCAAAACTCAGAGGCCCCACCTCCAGTTAATTTCAGGAATAAAGGTGAGTGTCTCCCAGGTAAGCAACATGTTGGCAGCTGTTGAGACAAATCCCGGAAGACCAGACCCTGGGAGCCAATTAGCAGCTGCTTGTCTGAGAAGATGTTATTATATTCCAGGGTCTAAGGAACATGCTGGCATTTTTAAGTTAGTTTTGTCATGGATTATTCTTCCAAACTGAACCAGGGAGGGAAATCATAGAGGCCTGGCTTCAAAATGCAAGCTGTGCCTTCAGAGGAAGGATGGAAAATCACACTTCAGCTGAGAAAACAGCCTGATGGCAGTCAGTACGGTATCTGCTGATACGGTACAGTTCAAAGGTAGTTACTCGGCCTTTGGTTGTATGAGCTGATAATAAAAAAGCAAGAGTGTGTTTTGATTATAACAAATAGATAATCTACTTAAAGTCTTCATTCATGCATCATCGGTGCGCTGTGCACCTGTTTATATGTTCCGCTTTAGCAGCCAAGGGTCACGTCACAGCCCTTATGATGAGAACTAATCTGTCCCACCTACATGGGGCGCTGGGATGCTCAAACTAGTTTGTACCAACTTTTGAGAGCCAACTGTTAACTTTTCTGGATTTTCGAGAGACAGTTAATTAGATACAATTATGATTTTAAAATAAATTGTATAAATTTGTGCTTAAATTATATTAAAAATAGAGGTAATAAGTACTCAATATTTATACTCCTTACTAGTTATTGTACTACATTTTGCTATTATCTATGGTCTCAGGTTATTTTCTGCTATTGTGCTTGTGTCATGGAAATATTACATGATGATATGATACTGCACATCTCAAGTTGGTGGAAGGAGTATTTATATGACAGAAATTGGCAAACACTACTAACTACAGCTTGGTTCATTTTTTTGGTTGCTTGTCCAGACTTAAGAAGATGACAGAGAAAATGTCAATGATGCAGATTAAACATAACAGTATGTCATATCTGTGGCTGCCAGATTGCGAATACAGAAAAAATGAGGAAATACTCTTCTAATCTCAAAAACCATGACTGATTAAGGGAAGAAGTCACATATTGGTAAATGAATGGGGTGCCTACATGTCTTCATTTTTTTCTCTCTTGTCTTATTCAAAGGAAGTTACAGCATTCATCACACTCATTTGTCAATGCTTTGAATAACTTTGCTGAACTGGATAGTAATCAATCATTTATTCGTAGTCTGATTTTGTCGGTTCGTGGTTTGATCCCAACTGTAGGCTGACAATGGGCGCAAGAGACCAGCAGAAATCAATAAAAACATTATACAAGAATCAATTGGCTGCATGGAATATACAACAAAGAGCATTGTGTATTTTATAATTATTTGTGAACTGTGGGCTAACACAATGATAACAATACAAGTATCAAGTTGATATTAAATATAGTGATAAGACAAATTACTAGAAGTGTGAGATAAGAGAGTGTAAAGCCAGATTGCATTCTCTACTAGAAAATGATTGCATAGCCATTTGCAAATCCCTCAGTGAACACTGTCATCCCTCCCACGGGTCAAAACCAAAAGTTTATCCAACTATGGCAAATATAAAAGAGGAAGGTAGTAATTGACAAGAGTCCCCAGTGATTGATTCTTTAGCTAATTCTAGATAAAACAGCCTGCTCTCTTGTGCCAAATTTACCAAATTTATCAAACAATATTAGAAGTTGAAGGCAAAAGAAGAATCAAGTTTCTCTTGATGAGTGTGTTTCTTGGAAATGGTGACTTCTTTTTGCTGTCTGAAGGTGGAGAACATGATGAAGACAGAATTGTGGGATTTGGCACGGACTCTGGCTTAGATGACTGGGTGAAATATGAGGACTAGGCATGCAACGTAACATTTCAGTGGAGTCTAGGCACACACTACTGGTCATAGACATTACATACATTGATAAGAAATAGCAGCATTCCTCATCTGTTCATTTTACTTCCAGGGAAATCTGAGGAGACTCATAGTAGATTTTTTGTGTCATAAAAGACTTAGATCTGACATCAGACCCTGAATCCTTCACAATTGCCTTTGAGAAAGCAAGTATCATGGTTTTCTCCATGATATACAGGAATAAAACTACAACCATGAATCTATCAGTTCAGTTCAGTTGCTCAGTCATGTTCAACTCTTTGTGACCCCATGGATGGCGGCACACCAGCCTTCCCCGTCCATCACCAACTCCCAGAGCTTACTCAAACTCATGTATGTTGAGTCGGTGATGCCATCCAACCATCTCATCCTCTGTCGTCCCCTTTTCCTTCTGCCTTCAGTCTGCGAATAAAGCTAGTGGAGGTGATAGAATTCCAGTTGAGCTATTCCAAATCCTGAAAGATGATGCTGTGAAAGTCCTACACTCAATATGCCAGCAAATTTGGAAAACTCGGCAGTGGCCATAGGACTGGAAAAGGTCAGTTTTCATTCCAATCCCAAAGAAAGGCAATGCCAAAGAATGCTCAAACTACCGCACAATTGCACTCATCACACATGCTAGTGAAGTAATGCTCAAAATTCCATCCAAGCCAGGCTTCAGCAATATGCGAACCATGAACTTCCTGATGTTCAAGCTGGTTTTAGAAAAGGAAGAGGACCCAGAGATCAAATTGCCAACATCCGCTGGATCATGAAAAAAGCAAGAGAGTTCCAGAAAAACATCTATTTCTGCTTTACTGACTATGCCAAAGCCTTTGACCGTGTGGATCACAATAAACTGTGGAAAATTCTGAAAGAGATGGGAACACCAGACCACCTGATCTGCCTCTTGAGAAATTTGTATGCAGGTCAGGAAGCAACAGTTAGAACTGGACATGGAACAACAGACTGGCTCCAAATAGGAAAAGGAGTACGTCAAGGCTGTATATTGTCACCCTGCTTATTTAACTTCTATGCAGAGTACATCATGAGAAATGCTGGGCTGGAAGAAACACAAGCTGGAATCAAGATTGCTGGGAGAAATATCAATAACCTCAGATATGCAGATGACACCACCCTTACGGCAGAAAGTGAAAAGGAACTCAAAAGCCTCTTGATGAAAGTGAAAGTGGAGAGTGAAAAAGTTGGCTTAAAGCTCAACATTCAGAAAACGAAGATCATGGCATCCAGTCCCATCACTTCATGGGAAATAGATGGGGAAACAGTGGAAACAGTGTCAGACTTTATTTTTCTGGGCTCCAAAATCACTGCAGATGGTGACTGCAGCCATGAAATTAAAAGATGCTTACTCCTTGGAAGGAAAGTTATGACCAACCTAGATAGCATATTCAAAAGCAGAAACATTACTTTGCCAACAAAGGTTCATCTAGTCAAGGCTATGGTTTTTCCTGTGGTCATGTATGGATGTGAGAGTTGGACTGTGAAGAAGGCTGAGCGCCAAAGAATTGATGCTTTTGAACTGTGGTGTTGGAGAAGACTCTTGAGAGTCCCTTGGACTGCAAGGAGATCCAACCAGTCCATTCTGAAGGAGATCAGCCCTGGGATTTCTTTGGAAGGAATGATGCTAAAGCTGAAACTCCAGTACTTTGGCCACCTGATGCGAAGAGTTGACTCATTGGAAAAGACTCTGATGCTGGGAGGGATTGGGGGCAGGAGGAGAAGGGGACGACAGAGGATGAGATGGCTGGATGGCATCACTGACTTGATGGACGTGAGTCTCAGTGAACTCCAGGAGTTGGTGATGGACAGGGAGGCCTGGTGTGCTGCAATTCATGGGGTAGCAAAGAGTTGGACACAACTGAGCGACTGATCTGATCTGATCTGATCAGTCTTTCCCAGATCAGGGTCTTTTCCAAGGAGTCAGTTCTTCACATCAGGTGGCCAAAGTATTGGAGTTTCAGCTTCAACATCAGTCCTTCCAATGAACACCCAGGACTGATTTCCTTTAGGATGGACTGGTTGGATCTCCTTGCAGTCCAAGGGACTCTCAAGAGTCTTCTCCAACAGCACAGTTCAAAAGCATCAATTCTTCAGTGCTCAGCTTTCTTTATAGTGCAACTCTCACATGAATCTATATATATATTTTAAATGTATGAAAGTATTTTTTGCATTTCCATTTTTCACCATATAATCTTTTAAATTTGTTATTAGTTTGTTTATTAATAAAGTTATTTATCACTAATTTATTTGTTATTTAATTTAATTTCTTATTAATTTTTCATATTTCAATTTCACATTGTGTGCTTTAATGTCCTTTTATTTTATTATTGTTATTCTTTTATGGCAAAATTGTCTTCACAGCACACAAATAATTGTGTGGCAAAACTGTTTGGGACAAATATTCTTATGATGAAAATGCCTAGAATGAGACAAATGAGCTGTGCCATCCTCCTTGGAGTTCAGAGGTTGCTGTCCATACAAAACAAGGGATGTGGGATGTGTTTCCAGTGAACCAGCTCTGCAGTCTGGCATTGCATGGGTTAAACAAGCTTTTGTTACAGTAGTCTACCCTAACTACCATTTTTAACAGTTTTGAGTGGCATTTAAAAAATGAACCAGGTAGATAACATTGCCTGTTTCAGAAAACAAAGCAAAACAAACATAAAAACACATGCTACCCCATCCTATCAGCCAGCCCCTAATATGTCAACATTGATATTGGTTGGCTTTGAGTGGTTTGACTCCTACTGCCCAAAATATTTATCTTCCGCTTCTCTATGTGCTACTGCATTGACTTAATTAAACAGCAGCACAGCAGAAAGAAATCAATTTGCATTCAATGCAGCATAATTTGTGGGAATTCTTTCTCCCACTGAATTCACCATGCTACTTAATAAAAACACACTCAGTGCTCTGCTGGTGTTTGGGGCTGGAGCTCATGCCCCAGTCGGCATGGGAAATGACACGCTCTCCCCAAGAGGAGTCCCCAACCCTGGTCCCACCTCACTCTCTCCCTTGATCCTTTGCTGCTTCCTGGGCTTATTCAGTGAAGTGTGTCCAGGTGGCAGGGAGAAGGGCCCCTGCTGGAGTGGCCCCCAAGCAGAGGACTGGTCGGCTCTAATTACTGGTATTAACTTCTCAGAGCAACAGAGATGGCTGCTGAATGACGGAGCACGTAAAAGGCTGAGCCCGTAATTAATCTTTGCAGAGTATCAGATTCTTGGCAAGCATGATGAGCTGATGCTCGCCCTGTATGTCCGTCCACATGGCCCTCTCCAGTCCCTCCACATGTCAAGGAAATGCATGAGGACCCGAGGTGGGGAAAAGAAGCGTAGTGTCCATAGCTCAGAACTGAGATCTTAAGCAGGAGGACAGAACGTCCCCTGGGTCCCCTGAACAGGTGCGGAAACAGCAGGAAGGATGCTAGCTGAACAGAAACGGTTCTACGTTCTTAATTGTGTGGCAGAGTCCTTCCCAGCCTGAAAACCGAGCAGCTGCCTAGGAGACGGTAGTTTTGCTTTAGCAAAAGGGCTCTTTTTGCTCCCTGTCGTTTGTTTCTTTGCGCGTAGTCCTGTATGAGAGATCGCCTAGGTCACTGTAGTCTACACTCACTTCCTGAACTCTGCATTCCTCCAAAACCCTGGAGATCAGACTTGACCGGAAATAGAACATCTTCAAATCTTCGCAGATGGTTGCCAACCTCCCAGGGACATAGGTAAAGAGGCTGCCTTTTGTGGTAGAAAAGGAAAGATGCATTTCCCCTGGTGACGCAACTGGTAAAGAATCTGCCTGCAATGTGGGAGACCTGGGTTTGATCCCTGGGCTAGGAAGATCCCCTGGAGAACGGAGCAGCTACCCACTCCAGTATTCTGGCCTGGAGAATTCCATGGACTGTCTAGTCCTTGGGATCGCAAAGAGTCGGACACGACTGAGCAACTTTCACTTTTCACTTTTTCTGAAAGTGCGGCTGAGCCCACCTTCCTGCTACAGGGAAGGCATTGGTTCCCACCCGCAGGACCAAAGGTAAACTGAAGGGGGTCGATGAGCAGTTCAAGTTCCCAAGCCTGATGCCTCACACCAGGCAGTCTCTCAGATGCGTGTGCCTCATGTTAGCAGGCGCCCCACAGACAGATTAATGGGACTTTCCTTGTGTGTGAAGGCTCCCCAGGAAAGCCATCTCCAGACTGGCCTCCGTGGGGCCTTAAAGCCTTTCTCTGCTCGGTTCATTCGAGCTGCCCTCATTCACCCGCTCTGCCTGCTTCTCCATCCTTCTCCACGCCCAGCAGTCTGGCCACAATGCCAGGGAGCAGGAGGGGGAGAACAGGGGGCCTTTTAGTAGAACCTGTCTCCCTGTTTAATAAGAATCTCTCTCCCTTTGCATGTGCATGTGGAAACACGCAATCTGAACAGAGTCGGGGTGGAGTCGCTTTCCTGCTCCCTGGTCTAGCACGGGGGTCCATCCCAAGCTCCATCGGGGCCAGGTGAGGAATCCGGTCGTGGTTAAGTGTCTCTGATGATGGTCAAGGTCATCCAAGAGGACTTCAGACGATTCTAAGATGTTTGTTGAGTCAAGATTATTTCCCTGTACCTTTTACCAATTGATATGTTCTTTGGAACTTATTGAACTGGTCCAATCTTTCCTCCACATGAGGACAGCTCCTCAAGTACTGAAGCTAAGTATGAGTAATCCCCTGGAGCCTGTCTCCTCTGAATTCCAATATACTAGTTGTGCTGACAGCTCTTCCTAAAACCATCCTCCTTTTGGGTTCAGTTCTACTCGATTGTAGGCCCTAAAAGGCCAGAACCATTTGTTACTAATCTTTGATTACATCACCCAGTTCTGAGATATACTTGGTACTCACTCATTTATTCAGCTACTGCTTATAGACCAAGGGCTTCCCAGGTGGCTCAGGGGTAAAGAATCCGCCTTCCACGCAGGAGGTGTGGGTTCAATCCCGAGGTCAGGAAAATGCCCTGGAAAAGGAAATGGCAACCTACTCCAGTATTCTTGCCTGGGAGATTCCATGGATAGAGGAGTCTAACTGGCAAAGAGTCTGACACGACTTAGCAACTAAACAACAACAAGTTTATAGACCAGCCCCTAAGTGCCAGGCATTCTTCTAGGCTCAAGGATACAAAGCAAATAAAGTCCTTGATTTCATGAAGCTCCTAAGTAAGCTTACTTACTTAGTCAGGAAGACAGACAAAGGGCAAATAAATAAGAGTATATCCATATAATGGATAAGTGTTAAGAAGAGAACTAGACAAGATAAGGAGATAAGAAATAGAGGATACAATTCATAAAAAATGTGTTAATTTGAAATCCAAATAGACCTCCATCTCCGTCTGCATGCACAAAAGGCACCAGATGAGTATTTGTGAACATATTCTTCTTCTATCCTCAGGGAAGACATTGTTGAGGAAAACCATCCAAATTCCAGCCAATAGAGGGCAGCTGAGTGCAAGACATATTTCTATGAGCTGAGCGCAGAATAAAGCGTCCCACTCCAGCAACTTGGAGACAACCCCAGTCATTGTCAAGCGAGTGAACTATCCCATCATCCCCAACCAGGAAAATCTTCTCAATAAATTTTTATTATTAATTGTCAGCAGACCATAGGAATATGTCTGCTACGGTGAGAATTTTCTTTCCTTACATGTGCAGAACCAGTTGCTGCTGCTGCTGCTAAGTCACTTCAGTCGTGTCCGACTCTGTGCGACCCCATAGACGGGAGCCCACCAGGCTCCCCCGTCCCTGGGATTCTCCAGGCAAGAACACCGGAGTGGGTTGCCATTTCCTTCTCCAATACGTAAAAGTGAAAAGTGAAAGTGAAGTCACTCAGTTGTGTCCAATTCTTAGCAACCCCATGGACTGCGGCCCACCAGGGTCCTCTGTCCATGGGATTTTCCAGGCAAGAGTACTGGAGTGGGATGCCATAGTCCAGCCTGATAAGGCAGAGACCAGTTTCAGAAGAAAAAATTATTCTTTCCTCTAGGATTTTTCTCAGGTTGAGTTCATGAACTACACACACAGAAATAAGACTTCGGTTACTTCTCACAGCCTAAAGAGATTTTGTCTGCAGTGTTTGCTCAGTAACCCCCTCAATCAACCAAGATTTGATTCATGAAGTTGATTCATGAGCTCAGTTGTTTGGACACCATTAATGTAGATCCTGACATAGTGGTCATTGAAAAAAAGGGGACCAGGAAAAATGGCTGTATCTTTGGAGAAAAGAATAGGAGAGAAAGAACAAATTATGTTCCTTATTACCCTCAACCTACAAAGTGAACCCATGGCAAAAATATCCTGAAATTCATAGTAGGTATCTAGTCCACCTGACGTGGTGACCATTAACAAGATTTCAATAAAATCCAGGACCTGCAAAATCAGCCCCTGTGAAAGTGTGTCCCATCTCGATCTGCCCCTTCCCACCAGTGATGTCCAGCACACACAGGAAACACTCGAAACGTATTTTTACTGCAAGGCAGGGGGTGGGCATCTGATACACATTCTCTTAACTGACATGCTCTTTTCCTGGAGACTGAGTTAATGGCTCAGTGGTTTGGTCTCTACAATCATCTCCCAGGGTTATTTATGTTGCCTGCTGGTCTTACCTGACTGCAGGTACAAGACAGAAAAAACATGCGTCTAAACATTGAACCAAATAATAACTTTAATAATCACCATCATTTATTGAGTACTTCTATGTATAGAGTTAGTCGCTCAGTTGAGTCTGATTCTGCATGACCCCATGGACTGTAGCCCACCAGAGGACATAGCCTCTGTCAGTGGAATTCTCCAAGCAAGAATACTGGAGGGGGTTGTCACTTCCTTTTCCAGGGGATCTTCCCGACCCAGAGATCGAACCCATGTCTCCTACATGGTGAGCAGATTCTTTACCATCTGAGCCACCAGGGCTTGGTCTATTCCCTCTTGCTCACACATTACACTATTTACCACCTCTTCTACTGTATAATGACATGGACATTTTACTCATTTTACTATGATGGAGGTTCAGAAAGTTCTAGTAAGTGGGTGAAATCTCAGGCTATCCATGAAAGGCTGTAATGCTAGGAGGTATGTGTTTACATCACAGAGCGTTGAAAGAGTCAGCGTATCCCATCTCACCTTCCCAATGTCCTGCATCCCTGTGTTGTTGCTACATGCACTGGAGAAGGCTATTTTGGGCGAGTCACAGTAGAGAGATGTTTCTCAGACTGTAAAACCTCTGACATCACTACTTAATTCTTACTGAATGGAATTTGGGGGACGAAATTGTTTGGAGATGCAGAGCTTCAAGAAAATGCGTCTGGAGAGACTTGTGTGGTTTAGTGCCACAGAGATGATGCAATAGACTGGCTTGGAAATCTGGAGAAGATGAGAAAGAATAAATAAACATTTGTTTTCTTTTACAAGCTTTTTCTTTTCCATCTATGTAGCCTTCCCATCAGTGAAATTCATAGTTCATAAAAGTAATTGGAGATCCACGTCATGGTGGGGGATTTCATTTCATTCTTTTCCTTTCTGAACATAAAACACCCATTTTTGATCTGTGTTTGTTCACAAGACATTCTGCTTCTCCATCAGAGCAGGAAAATGTCACAAAAGTCACCAGAAAATGTGCAGTTAGTGAGCTAGGAGGTATGTGTTTACATCACAGAGCATTGAAAGAGTCAGCGTATCCCATCTCACCTTCCCAGTGTCCTGCATCCCTGTGTTGTTGCTACATGCACTGGAGAAGGCTATTTTGGGTGAGTCACAGTAGAGAGATGCTTCTTCAACCCCAGGGATCTCTCCAGTTCAACTGGAGTGGGTATCTAGGAGACACTGGGACAGTGGCGCCCCCCTTTGGAAGATAGGAGAAGGACCGGCTGACGACCCTCAGTTCAGTTCAGTCACTCAGTCCTGTCCGACTCTTTGTGACCCCATGGACTGCAGCACGCCAGCACCAACTCCCGGAGTTTACTCAAACTCGTGTCCATCGAGTCGGTGATGCCATCCAACCATCTCATCCTCTGTCCTCCCCTTCTCCTCCTGCCTTCAATCTTTCCCAGCAACAGGGTCTTTTCAAATAAGTCAGCTCTTCGCACCAGGTGGCCAAAGTATTGGAGTTTCAGCTTCAGCATCATCCCTTCCAATGAATATTCAGGACTGATCTCCTTTAGGATGGACTGGTTGGATCTCCTTGCAGTCCAAGGGACTCTCAAGAGTCTTCTCCAACACCACAGTTCAAAAGCATCAATTCTTCTGCACTCAGCTTTCTTTATAGTCCAACTCTCACATCCATACATGACCACTGGAAAAACCATATCTTTGACTAGACAGACCTTTGCTGGCAAAGTAATGTCTCTGCTTTTTAATATGCTGTCTAGGTTGGTCATAACTTTTCTTCCAAGGAACAAGCGCCTTTTATTTTCATGGCTACAGCCACCATCTCCAGTGATTTTGGAGCCCCCCCAAAATAAAGTCTCTCATTGTTTCCCCATCTATTTGCCATGAAGTTATGGGACTGGATGCAATGACCTTAGTTTTCTGACGGCCCTGGTTTCCTTTAAAGCGATCATTAGTAAACAGGGCAGAAATTTCCCCAACAAAGACTTTGCTGTGCTCCCCTTCAAAGCCTTGTTAACAACAAAGCTCAAGTTTCCTCTCACAGTAACAGTGTCACTCCCCCCAGTCTTAGGAAGCCCTGCGCTTTGGCAAACACTATCACACCCATTACCATCTCATTTAATTTAAACAAATGGACCAGTTGAGCAAAAGCAAAATCATTCTTTTCTCAAAATAACTGCTAAACGAGCCAGTTTGGTCTCTGTTCATTAGCGCTTTGCACTGTGCATCACACCCGTGCAATTAGCGACACCTCTGTTACCAGCCTCTTGGGGTCTTCAGGCTTCCTCAGGGAGAACGTGAACCTTAAAGAACACTGAGCTGGAAAACGGGCCCTAGTGTCACCGGAGCTGCCGTGACTCAGAGTCCTGGTGGGTAGACTTGTATATCTGGGTCACGCAGATTGCACTGGGTGCTGCTGGGAGGGTCTGCCTTCAACAAGCGCCAGTCGTGGGCAGGACATAGAATTCGCCTTCTTTCCCTGAAGGAAAAACCTCACTCCACAGTATACGGAGGGATGTATACTTCAAAAGATTTGATAAAGAGAGGTGGGTTCTGGGGGACTACCCTAGTGGTCCAGTGGTTAAGACTTCAAATTCCAAAGCAGGGGGTGCAGGTTTGAACCCTGATAGAAGAGCTAAGATCCCACATGCCAAAAAACAAAATTAAAACAGAAGCATTGTTGTAACAAATTCAATAAAGACTTTAAAAAAAAAGAGAGAGGGTCTGATGTCTGCAGGTGGCAAGTGTGAAAGTGAAAGTCACTCAGTCGTGTCCGACTTTTTGTGACCCCATGGACTGTAGAGTCCATGGAATTCTCCAGGCCAGAATACTGGAGTAGGTAGCTGTTACCTTCTCCAGGGGATCTTCCCAACCCAGGGATTGAGCCCAGGTCTCCGGCATTGCGGGCGGATTCTTTACCAGCTGAGCCACAAGGGAAACTTTTGCAGGCGGCAAAGCTCAGTCAAATCCCACATGGCATCTTTCTGACCCACGTGCCCAGTGGGCCACCAGCTGCCTCATCGCCCGCCACCCCTCCTCAGGCAGGGTCTCCTAGCCTCTGGAATCTCCCTTCAGCTCTCTTTACCTCTCATCCTTTCTTTTCAGGGCTTTGCACTTTTCTCCTGCCACTCCAAACTTGTCTCCTCACAGCCACTCATTCATTCATTCATTCACTCCCACCTACTGAGTAGCTTTGATGCATCAGTATTCTAGGTGCTAGAGCAACACCAGGAAACAACCCGCACCTTTATGTCCTTTACATTCTTCTCAGAAAGACTTAGAGCAAAGAATCCACATATAGTAAATACTCTGCTACATGGTGAATGGTGCTGTGGAGAGAAATAAAATGGAAATAGGATAAGCCAAGATGAGAAGGGGAGGTTCGAGACCAGGCATTGGCTCTGTGTCAGGGGCAATTGAGCCTCCCCATGGGATATGTCCCAATGTCTGGAAACACTTTTTATTGTTACAACTGTCAAAGTGCTACCGGCAGGCAGTGGGTGGGGGCCAAGGATTCTGCCAAACACCCTACAATTCACAGGAAAGCCCCACACAGCCAAGGATGCTGTACTTCAAAGGTCACCAGCACTGAGCTTGAGAAACCTGCAATCAGG
Source organism: Bos mutus (assembly GCF_027580195.1). NCBI lineage: Eukaryota > Metazoa > Chordata > Mammalia > Artiodactyla > Bovidae > Bos > Bos mutus. The sequence goes on along the minus strand of NC_091639.1, from coordinate 9,690,736 downwards.
CATCACCCAACAAGGAAACAAAAGCCGCACAGTATCCTGAACAAGGAAAGGGAAAGATAAAGACTTATTAACATGGGATCGACAGGCAGTGGGCACTGGCTGGGGAGAGTTAAAGAGAATTCTAAAGGAAATAGAAGCAGCGGCCTAAGGAGCGTACACACCCCCCAGGGCTGAGGTGGACCACCTGAGGATGAGCCCAGCTCCGGGGCTGAGAGCCGGAAGTCCTTGGAGAGGTCAGGGCTGCAGTTTATGGGCTGGTACGGGAGTCGCTGCTGGACGAGCTGGACATCTGCCCCCTGGGAGGCCGAGGGACCTGCTGGCTGGTGGTGGAGCCCTGCTGCAAGGGGCACCGAGCAGGAGGCTCTAGGAAGCCCCGAGCTGGAGGAAGCGGCAGGGCTGCAGGAGTCAAGCGGTGCAGAAAGTGACGCCGCAGGAGACCCACCTGGGGACGTGGTGCTGCTGCACGCGTCCAGCCCTGGAGAAAGTGTGCTGGGCAGGAGCCCAGAGCTGAGGAAAGCCCACCAGGCATGAGGCCAGCAGGTGGGTGTGCAGGGGGAGGTCAGGACATAGACTGCAGTGCCATTGGTGGGCAGTGCACAGACTGGAGTGGACATTGTCTGTGTGGGGGTGTGGGGTACAGGGAGGTGGCCGCCAGGCCAGGCCCAGAGTTACGAGCTCCCCAAGGATCTGTATGCCCTGAACATGCATTGCTGGACACACGCCGTGCAGTAGGAGCAAGAGAAAACAAAACCACAGCAGCTCTGGGACCGGAGAGAGAAGGCCTCCAGTGCCCGCTCCTGACAGAACTTAGCATCAAACCGCTGCAAGGAGAAACGCTTTCAGAGTCCAGGTTATCCTCACAGAGCAGGTACTCAAGGGTGAATTTGGAGCTGGAGGGAACACACTGGGAGCTGCCACAGAGGTCCAATCTGAGAACTCCCCTGTTTCCACAGCTTTGGCATCTGCAGATCTAACCGACTGCAGACCAAAAATATTTTTTAAAAAATCCAGAAAGTTCCAAAAAGCAAAACTTGTATTTGCTGTAAGTCGGCAACTATCAGCATAGCATACATTGTACTAGGTATTATAAGTAATCTAGAGATGATTTAAAGCATGCCAGAGGATGTACATAGGATATATGCAAACAGCCACTTTATATAAGGACTTGAGCATCCTTGGATTTTTGGTAACCATGGGTGGGGGAGTTGTCCTGGAACCAAACCCTCCAGATACTCAGAGATGACTAAATTTTAATATTTGCACTGAGGTCTTGATGGAGGGAGGGAAGAGCTGTGAAGACACTGAGAGACAGAAGGAACAGGTTCAAACGCTCCCAGGTGAGGTGTAAACAGAGATGTTCATTGTCTATCACCATCCACAGCAATAAAAGCTTCTGACAAGGCAGCAGCCAGGGATATAAATTGCTGGGTATTCCTGATGCTTCCGAATCTTAGTTTTGATTGGTGTTTGACTTACATACACTTTTTTGGCTAAGGATTTACACGAATACAATAGATTGCACCAAAGGACTGCCTCGGATGTCTGCACTTGGATTTGATTCCAGCTCTGCCACTTATCGGGGGCTTCCCAGGTGACTCCGTGGTAAAGAATATGCTTGCCAAGGCAGGGAACACTGGAGATGTGGGTTTGATCCCTGGGTCAAGAAGATTGTCTGGAGTATGTGTGTGTTCAGTCCTTCAGTCATGTCCAGCTCTTTCAACCCCATGGACTGTAGCTTGCTCCTCTGTCCACGGATTATAAGAACACTGGAACAGGTTACCATTTCCTTCTCCTGGGGCTCTTCCCAACCCAAGGATTGAATCCACATCTTCTACATTGCAGGTAGGTTTTTTTTACCACTGAGCCACAGGGGGATACCCCATCCCCTTAGGAAATGGCAACCCACTCCAGTATTCTTGCCTGGAAAATTCCATGGACAGAGGAGTCTGGTGGGCTACAACCTATGGGGTCACAAAGAGTCGGACATGATTGAGCAACTGAGCTCACACACACTGCCACTTCTTAAAAATGAGGATGAGGGATATATGGTCTCTGACTTGAAAAGTCTTAAACATATCTGCACTTGTAATGCATCTTTCTACACATAGGAAGAAGGAAAAAAATTTCACCTTTGTCCCTGTCCCAGCCACCTTAGTTTCTCAGGCTCAAAACTGTAGAAGTAGGAAAGACCTTCACATTGGGAGTATAACCATCCATTTTATAGATGAAGATGAGGCCCAAGTGCTAGCAGAATTAGGAGGATCCGATGGGCTGAGACTTAACTATTCCTGTTGGGCGTAAGAATGGCAAGGAACTCACAGCTGGAGGGCTCCCTTGGGTGGGAGCTTCTAGAAGGGGGGAAGCTAGAGACAAAGGAGGTCCAATCAGTTCACCTTCAAAGGCTCAGGGAGATTCCCTGTGGTAGACACTTGAGAATCTCTTACTTAGGTACTTGCCTATTTCTCCCCATGAAAATAGATGGTCTATGATCTTGGGCTCTTTGCATATCTGGTTGTCTCCATAGCCATCAGCCCTAAACCTGTCCAGGAGCTCAGAAAACAATGAATGAGGACTTGCCACCTCCATGAGCCAAATGCTCCCTCGGAGTTCAGGGGTCATGATGAACACCCCAACTCTGCCTCTTGGCCTTGACGCCCCTCGTTTGGGTAGAACTCCAGGGTACAGCTAAACACAAATACAGGTAAACACTGCAGCCGCTTAGTATTGCCTCCGTCAGTAACAGCAGTATTTTTGAAAGTGTACAGAAATCAAGAGTAAACAAGTGCATCTATATACATTATTGGATTGTTTCCAATGCATTAGCAACGCTTTTTTTAATCGTGAACTTTCTATCACTAGTAGCCTTATTCGTTGGGTCTTTTGTCTCTTTCCAAAGGGTTGGGCTGAACCTGGTAGAATTACTGGGGACAGAACTGGATTGAGAAGATCTTGGGCTCAAATATAACCAGAAGGATTACGCGTGAGAGACCTGAAGGTACAGCCAGCATAGGACCAAGATTGTTACCAAGAGAAGCCACGTTTGCCCCCAGAGACCACACAGCACTTCACATCAAATCAAAAAAAGAGAAAGAAGAAAGGATGGAAATCCGAGAATGAGCAGCCATGTCTTGATTGGGAGCGTCCAGATAAGGTGCCATGACTGAGAACAGGAGCAGGGTTCAGCAGGAATTTATAAGGATGGGAAAGTGACCTCTTCATTTGGTGCCTGTACCCAATGCGGGCAGAATGGGGATTTAAAGGAGCTTTCAGATGGGCCGCCAGCAGGTCACCTCACAGGCTTTGTGGTCAGTGGAACGTGAAAGAGATGCATTTTCATAGGGGATTAAGTCTGATAGATGCAGACAGCCTTTTTCTCTGTGGGTTTGTCATCACTTGCTTTGAATCCTACAAAGAGCTTTAATGCAGGATGAGAAGCCATGTAAACATTCAATAACCAGGTGAACTTGCCACTTTTAAATAATTATTTCCCTTGGACAGCAAGGACATCAAACCAGTCAATCCTCAAGGAAATCAACCCTGACTATTCATTGAAAGGACTGATGCTGAAGTTGAAGCTCCAATTCTCGGGCCACCTGATGTGAAGAGCCAACTCTTTGGAAAAGACCCTGATGCTGGGAAAGATTGAGGGCAAGAGGAGAAGGGGACGACAGAGGATGAGATGGTTGGATGGCATCACTGACTCAATAAACTCCAGGAGTTAGTAAAGGATGGGAAAGCCTGGCTTGCTGTAGTTCATGGGGTCACAAAGAGTCAGACACAACTTAGCTACTGAACGACAACCACAACTAAAGCAAAGCCCTTTTTATGAGAGAAAATGGAAACTTTATATAAAGTGTGCAGTTTAGATAATGTCCTACATCATTCAGAAAGAAACAAATAGCCAGCCAAGGAGAAGGAAGGGTTTACTAACCTAAAGTGGATTGTCTGGCTTTGCACATCATTCTTTCATTCAGCAAGAACTGATGTCTCTAAACACCCATCTTCACTAGGTAATTCTCTCACTCTTCCTCATGCTGCTTAGGCAGAGACAACTCTTTCTCTCTCCACAAGCAGAGAACTGCCCACTACAAAGTTCAACTCCAGAGGTCTTGGGGGAGCTGTGCCTTCAGGAAGGCCCTCCTCACTCACTGTTGCCAGTTAATTTTGTTGAGCGTCTCCATTGCCTTGAGCTTCCCAAGTGGCGCAGTGGTAAAGAATTCAGGTTTGATCCCTGGGTGGGGAAGATCCCCTGGAGGAGGAAATGGCAACCCGCTCTAGTACTCTTGCCTGGTAAGTCCCGTTGACGGAGGAGCTTGACTGGCTACAGTTCATGGGGTCACAAAAGAGAAATCCCAGGGACAGAGGAGCCTGGTGGGCTACAGTCCACGGGGTCACAAAATTGTTGAATGAGACTTCGAGACTAAACAGCAACAAGTCCATTGCCTTATCAGGGCAGCTCAGGAGGCAAGAGGAGGTGACGTCATCAGGCCTGGAGAAGAATCACCAATCAGGACGGTGTCAGAGCATCTCTTGAGATGCTTCATAATGAACGCTTCCGTGGGCAGTCCTGCCCTCGTTTTGACATGGAAAAGGAGGACAAAATCAAGGCTCCCCGACCAGTGACAGAATTTCTGCCTGTGACCCCAGTTATACTCAAGCAATCAGCTTCTACACAACCTGTTTAAAACAGGACACATGACAAATCTCTCAAAGGTCGTGGAAACAGCCACAATCTGTTCTAAAATCTCAGTCAAGGAAAGAAGAAAAAAGCCACAGGGAGTAAGAGAACATACAGGATTAATGATCTCCCCACTCGGCAGGGAGAAACCAACACCAGCTGGGGGGTGGATCCGTCAGAGGCAACGAACGACATGGGCAGAGACTGCTGATAAGTTCGTTCATCGCAGAATTTGAAATACGATTTACTGTTATGTGCAGAACATGGAGGAGTATCATTCTTTGCAGAGGATAAACACCCCCCAAATACTTGCAGCCCAGCGACGAAATTCATCTCTCTGGGGCTTCTAATTTTTTCCCGAGCCTGTGCCCTTGTTGCCATACAATTCATGGGGTTTGAAGTAGGAAAATTACAAATATTAGTTTTTTTAAGCAGTAGTCGCAAAGGCACAATGTACTTGCAATATGCATTTTCACGGTAAAAACCATCTCAAAAAGTCAACTTATTCACAATCACACTTGTTTATTCGAATATTTCAGAGGTATAACTATACCAAATGTATATTATTTCCATGTAATGTGTATTATAGTCTTTGTGTTAAAACTGAAGCTGTTTTTAAGGGATTCCAGTTTAAATTTCCTTGATATGTTGGAGGGCATATGTTTCCAGCTGCCCAGCTCGTACAGGTCAAAATTTCTATAATGACAGCATGATTACCAGTAAGGAGAAAATAAATTCAAACTCCATTCATATGGATTAATTGCTATGATGTCAAACCAATGCAACTGATTTAAAAATATTTTTTACCAGGCATGAGACTGGATTAACTTGAGGATTTAAATCCACAAATAATCTAATAAAGATGAGGCTTGAACCCCTAAGTCATCTCAGTGTAGACAGCATGTCTTTTCCTTCCACAAACCTTTTACGCTCAGTGTAACGAGCAACCTTAGCTTTCCCCTCTCTTCGAGCACCCTGACAATGGTATCTTCATGGAAAGTGAAAGAAAGCAGGAGAAAAAAGACGACCCACAAACTGGGGCATCCCAGCTGGGGGTCGGTCAGGGTCCTAGAATCTTTGCCTGGGAGCATTAGATCATCACTTGGAGATCAGGTGCAGAGCAGCAGAATCGAGGGGTCCAGGGCCCGAGCCAGCAAGGGGAGTGGGAGATGAGTGTGAAATGGAGGATGAGCAATCAAGGGGCGCAGCCCTCCAGGCTCTTCTCCCTGCTCCAGGCTTCCAGGCGAAAAGCCTTAAACTGGAGACGCGAAAGCTTTGCTATTAGACTTGATATTAAAAAAAAAAACTTCTAAGTGAAACCACTCATTAAGATGTAAAACTGGCCAGAAACGCTGTGGGGTCAGAGAGGTCAGAAAGTGGGGGAAGAAAAGATGAAGACGGAGACCAAGCATCGAGTTTCTCCCGCTGACGCTGTGCCGAGTCCAGTCCGTTCAGGACCAGCCACACCAGGGCGATGCATCGAGTTTCTCCCGCTGACGCTGTGCCGAGTCCAGTCCGCTGAGGACCAGCCACACCAGGGCGATGCTCCCAGCCATGCGAACCTTGGACCTTTGGTGGATAAGGTAACTTTCTTACCTGGACACTCGCTTGGGCTCCAGATAAGCTTAAATTGGGGCCAGTAAACAAAGCTGCTCCATCACCTTCACTAACCTTTCTTGAAGTTCGGCTATCCCGACCTAAGGGGGCCACCCTGGTCTGGACTCCCCTGTAGCCACTAGGGTATTCAGGGTTCTGCCTGCTGAATATTCACCCGTTAACACCGAGCCTCAGAACGCACTGTCTCTAGGGGAGGGAGGGCATTCCGCATCCTGGCCGGCGAAGGAATCCTGCGCTGACTTCTTGGGGAATCATTAGCCTGCCGGCTGAGGGTTGTTGCAGGCGCAGACCCAAGAACTGGAAAATGTCAGGCTCTGCTCAGCAAGTCCCTTCTGTGACTGAGAGGAACGGATGAGCTTGGAGGGAATAAAAATGGGACAACGGCTTAAAGCAACCGCATGAATCTACCAGCCTCTCCCTGACCCTTTTAGATGGAGCAAGAGAAGAGAGAAATAGAGGAGAAATCCCTTCCAGTCATCTCTCCCTCATGTAGTGGAGACATTACCTTTCCGTGCACATGACATTTTTCATGTTCTAAATTTCAAGAACTGGTGAAGAGCTATACGTCAGTATTTCTCCCTGCTTATAGTTCCCTCTCTGCATTTTTTGGTGTATGTGTGCATGTGTGTGTTTGTGTGTGTGTTGATGTACTGCATTAGCCAAAAAATTCATTCGGATTTTTCCATAAGATGTTATGAGAAAACCTGAAGAAAATTTGTGGTCAACCCAACATTAGTTTCTTAGAACTGCCGTAACAAATGATCACAAATATGCTGTCTTCAAACAACAGAAATTTATTCTCTCACTGTGTTGTCCTCAGCTTCCAAAAGACCATGTCTTATTACAACTTGGAGCCCAGGAGGTCTTTTCTGAGGCTTCTATAGAAGGAAAAAAAAAATGTTGTTTCTAAAGGAAAATCATCTGAGACTTACAATTCTGCCCTCCAGTGAAGACATTTTAATTATGTAAAACATTTAGATTCTTGTTGTTTTAAACGTCTCTATTGCAGAAGATGATGTGGGATTTATGTGTTTCATAACCAAAAAGTCCATTAAAGTGTTTCTCTGCGATTAATGAAAAAGTCTGTCCTCTGTCTCCAGAGAAAAAGAAACATTACAGGCAGCTTCAAAAAGAGCAGTTTCTTCCTATATTGATGTTTCTTAGAGAAAAAAAAAAAGACGTCCAGCAGTTCCCCAGAGCACCCTGCTCACTCACAGAGTGAAGGGATGGAAAGAAGGAAAGAGGGAGGGAAGAGGGTGAGGACGCTTCTTGATCAGTTTCAGAACTTGGTCAGATAACAGTTTAATTCTTTGTTTCCTCGTTTGTCTCTCTCACTACAGTAAGCAACTGAAGAGCAGAGGCTGTGACCTAATCAACAGTGTGAAAGTGAAAGTGTCAGCCGTGTCCGACTCTTTGTGACCCCAGGGACTGTAGCCCACCAGGCTCCTCTGTCCGTGGGATTATCCAGGCAAGAATACTAGAGTGGGTAGCCATTCCCCTCTCCAGGGGATCTTCCCAACCCAGGGATCGAACCTGGGTCTCCCGCATTGCAGGCAGATTCTTTACTGTCTGAGTCCCAAGGGAAGCCCATGTAATAGGGTCTAACAGGTGGTCAGTGAAAGCTGAACCCATGGATGCACGTATCAATCGATGGATGCATGGATGAGTGCATCAAAAGAAGGAAGGAAGGAGGGAGGAAGAAATAGCATAGATAAAATAATGGTAAGATATGCAATCATCTTGGCCCTCCCTTTACACCATTTGAAAGTGAAAGTGAAAGTGAAGTTGCTGAGTCGTGTCCGACTCTTTGTGACCCCATGGACTGTAGCCTACCAGGCTTCTCAGTCCATGGGATTTTCCAGGCAATAGTAATGGAGTGGATTGCCATTTCCTTCTCCAGGGGATCTTCCCAACCCAGGGATTGAACCCAGGTCTCCCACATTGTAGACAGACGCTTAACCATCTGAGCCACCAGGGATAGAAACACAATTCTATCAGCCCTGTATGGGTGTGTGCTCAGTCACTCAGTTGTGTCCGACTCTGTGTGACCCCATGGACTATAGCCTGTCAGGCTCCTCTGTCCAGGGAATTTCCCAGGCAGGAATATTGGAATGGCTGCCACTTCCTTTTCCGGGGATCTTCCTGACCCAGGGATCGAACCTGCATCTCTTGAGTCTCCTATGTTGGCAGGCAGATTGTTTACCACTGTGCCACCTGGGAAGCCTTTTCTATCAGGCTTGATGCTCTCGTTAGTAATGCTTAAGGAAATGAGGTGTGGTGAGAGTATAAAAATCTCCAGGTTGCCCTTGGGGCCTTGTGTAGTCCACAACCCACATGTTCTCTTTGCCCAACGAGAGCTGCGAGCCTGCAGATCCGGAGGAGAAACAACGAAGAACGCGTTTTTAACCTTCGATGTCTGGCATCTGCCTACTCATTGAGAGAGAGCAGTACGCTCTCATGTCCTGACCGCCTTCTCACTCCCAGCGAGGAACTGACACTGTGTCTCCATCACGCACATGAAGACTCTGAGGGTGACCAAGGGACGCGGAGCTTCCAAGGTCCAGCAGCTGGATCCTGAACCTAGGTTTTCTGAGTCTCACTCCAGCACTTATCCCCTTTCACAGGTGGAACGAGAGTGTTCGTTGGTGTCTTCATATCATGGAAATCAATGTTCTCTGTTAATATTAAAAGTCTCAGGAGTCTGCATTGCTGGAACAGACATCAGTTAGTGGTGTGATGTGTCAGGAGTGAGAGAATCAGCTGTCTCCTGCTCCCGGGGCAGTAATTCCACGTAAGCCGTAGTTATAACACCCAACAGAGAGCTGCAAAGTGATCAGTTCAACCAGAGCAAAAAAGCAAAGTATACTCGTTCTGCCAACACTGGAGAGGCCCTTTGAGGATGCCCCTCTGAGCGTTAGGCTGGTGGAAGGAAAGATGCCCGCTGGGACCCTGCCAGCGCATACTGACAGGCTCGTGTGTCCTCGGGCGGGTCACTCGGTTAAGCGTGTACCAGTGGAAGAAAGAGCAAGATGAAGGGCCGTCCCTGAAGGTGGCGGGGGAGGGTGCACGGGCCGGGCTGCCAGGCTACCGCGCAGTGAGGTCACAGGCACCAGGGGAGAAAGGGCATGCATGGCTACGCTGTGCCTCAAGGCACACACCGGGTCCAGGCGATGCTGGGCTTGGGCGTAACATCACCGGGCATCGGCCTAGGCCAGCAACTCCTGAATGTAGAGGCCGGAGGCTGGGGAATGAATGGGGCTTCCCTGGTGGCTCAGAGGGTAAAGAATCTGCCTGGAATGCAGGAGATGTGGGTTCAATCCCTGGGTCAAGGAGACACCCTGGAGAAGGGAAAGGCAACCCATTCCAGTATTCTTGCCTGGAGAATTCCATGGACAGTGGAGCCCGGTGGGCTACATACAGTCTGTGGGGTCACAAGAGTTGGGCACAACTAAAAGTGTATCGGGGTCCATATTCTCCACCTCCAGGCCAATCCCCCTGAGTATTTGTGAGAAGGAAGCAGGAAGCAGTTGATGTGGCAGTAGGAGAACAGGTTTCTGAGTCACACAAGCCAAATAAGATGCTGGCTCTGCAAACTACTGAATGACAACTGAGTTCAGGCCCTACAGCTTCTCAGAGCCTCGGGTCCCCCATCTGCTGGGGGAAAGACAGAACTGCTCCTCCCCCTGAGAAGGGCAAGGTTTTCTGAGGCCCTGGAGGTACCTGCATAAGGTTAAAAGTGTCAAGCACTCATCTAGCAGCTCCTTAATTCCTCCAAGACATGGGGGCTCACTACACCAGGACATGGCAGCACAGGCTCCACAGTTTAACTCTTCCTCATCATGAGTAATAAAAAAAGTAAGAAATGGACCTAGAGACTGTCATACAGAGTGAAGTAAGCCAGACAGAGAAAAACAAAGATCGTACATCAGCACGTAAAATGGAGTTGAGTTACATGGTATAGATGACCTTACTTACAAAACAGAAACAGAGACACAGACATGGAGAACAAATATGTGGATGCCAAGAGGGGAAACGAGCGGGGATGAACTGGGAGACGGGGATTGACATGTATACACTATTGATACTATGTATAAAATAGATAACTAGTGAGAACCTACTGTCTGGCACAGGGAACCCTATTCAGTGCCCCTGTGGTGACCTAAATGGGAAGGAAATTCAAACCCGAGGGGATACAGGTATGCGTATAGATGATTCACTTTGCTGTACGGTAGAAAACAACACAACGTTGTAAAGCACCTATACTCCAGTAAAAATTCATTTAAAACATTTTTAAACTAAAAATAAATAAAAATAAAGTAAGAAATTAAGGCATGTAATGAGGCCATAAGGCTTCCCTGGTGGCTCAGCGGTAAAGAACACACCTGCCGAAAGCCCAGAGATAAATCCACGCACATATGGACACCTTATCTTTGACAAAGGATGCAAGAATATACAATGGATTAAAAACAATCTCTTTAACAAGTGGTGCTGGGAAATCTGGTCAACCACTTGTAAAAGAATGAAACTAGAACACTTTCTAACACCATACACAAAAATAAACTCAAAATGGATTAAAGATCTAAATGTAAGACCAGAAACTATAAAACTCCTAGAGGAGAACATAGGCAAAACACTTTCTGACATACATCACAGCAGGATCCCCTATGACCCACCTCCCAGAATATTGGAAATAAAAGCAAAAATAAACAAATGGGACCTAATTAACCTTAAAAGCTTCTGCACATCAAAGGAAACTATTAGCAAGGTGAAAAGACAGCCTTCAGAATGGAAGAAAATAATAGCAAATGAAGCAACTGACAAACAACTAATCTCAAAAATATACAAGCAACTCCTACAGCTCAACTCCAGAAAAATAAATGACCCAATCAAAAAATGGGCCAAAGAACTAAATAGACATTTCTCCAAAGAAGACATACAGATGGCTAACAAACACATGAAAAGATGCTCAACATCACTCATTATCAGAGAAATGCAAATCAAAACCACTATGAGGTACCATTTCACACCAGTCAGAATGGCTGCGATCCAAAAGTCTACAAATAATAAATGCTGGAGAGGGTGTGGAGAAAAGGGAACCCTCTTACACTGTTGGTGGGAATGCAAACTAGTACAGCCACTATGGAGAACAGTGTGGAGATTCCTTAAAAACTGGAAATAGAACCACCTTATGATCCAGCAATCCCACTGCTGGGCATACACACTGAGGAAACCAGAAGGGAAAGAGACACGTGTACCCCAATGTTCATCGCAGCACTGTTTATAATAGCCAGGACATGGAAGCAACCTAGATGTCCATCAGCAGATGAATGGATAAGAAAGCTGTGGTACATATACACAATGGAGTATTACTCAGCCATTAAAAAGAATACATTTGAATCAGTTCTAATGAGATAGATGAAACTGGAACCTATTATACAGAGTGAAGTAAGCCAGAAAGAAAAACACCAATACAGTATACTAACACATATATATGGAATTTAGAAAGATGGTAACAATAACCCTGTGTACGAGACAGCAAAAGAGACACTGATGTATAGAACAGTCTTATGGACTCTATGGGAGAGGGAGAGGGTGGGAAGATTTGGGAGAATGGCATTGAAACATGTAAAATATCATGTATGAGACGAGATGCCAGTCCAGGTTCAATGCACGATACTGGATGCTTGGGGCTAGTGCACTGGGACGACCCAGAGGGATGGTATGGGGAGGGAGAAGGGCGGAGGGTTCAGGATGGGGAACACATGTATACCTGTGGCGGATTCATTTTGATATTTGGCAAAACTAATACAATTATGTAAAGTTTAAAAATAAAATAAAATTAAAAAAAAAAAAAAGAACACACCTGCCAGTGTAGGAGACGTGGGGTCAGTCCCAGGGTTCGGAAGCTCCCCTGGAGGAGGAAATGGCTCCCACTCCAGTATTCATGCCTGGGACATCCCATGGACAGAGGAGCCTGGCGGGCTGCTGTCCATGGGGTCACAAAAGTCAAACACAACTTAGCAACTAAACAACAACAAAAAATGACCCACTAGTGATTCTCTTCTCTGAAGAACAACATCCCTTAAAATGGTGCTGCAAATTCGAAATCCAACTTGTGGCAAGATTTTAAAAAGTCGAACTCCTACACTCAAAGCTAGCATTGCCTTGCACAGAACCATCCACTGTGGCTCAGTTTAATCTTGGCTCTTTAGCTTACTCGCTTCCTTTCCTAGTTCCCCAAATGCTAGATCTATATTTTCTTAGTAGTACTATTACTTTGAGGCTCTATAGAGCTGTGTGTTTAAAAGAGAAAGAAAAGAGGAAAGGGAGGGGGGAGGGGAGAAGGAAGGAAGGAAGGAAAAAGAAAAGAAAGCCTCCTGGTTTAGCAGGATGGCATGTTACTTCTGCTTTCAAGTTCCACCAATTAGCCCCAGCACATGGTTTCTCTTGGCAGCCTTCTGCTTCCCATCACAGATGGTATGGAAAAGTCTGACTGCTGACTTTCTGGCTCTCCTTTCCTATTTCCTCTCCCCACAGCTAATTTAAGAAAGTCTACGTGATACCAGGACAACTGTCAGCCCTGCCTCGTCTCCCCTGCCCTGGCCGCCTCCAGCCCCCCACGGCCACGGCTGGTCCCTCCAGCCCCGAGCCTGACCTGACGGCCACAGGGAAGAATCAGCCTCCTTCGCCAGTGACGTGGGATTAAGTGACACCCCTAGAGGGGGGGACCCCAGACTCTGAACTTCAGGGCTCCTCCAAGATCCCACTGCCTCATGTCTGAACGTCTCCGCCCTCACAGTTTGGGTCCAATCCGTGGAGCTGGGCTATTCCCTAGTGCACCGGTGCCTCACTCACCCTGGGCAGGGAAGTCCCAAAGTCCAGTTCATAAGCCAAATTCTGGGTCTCGCCATCGCACCCTGCAAAGGCTGCTCATTTCCAAATGCTTATCAGCAAGTAGACAAGATTCAACCAGCTCTCCCTAGGTAGCCCCACCTGTGATTGAACCTGCCCAGGCCAGAATCTCCACCTGGGGGCTCGCCTAGTCCACACCCACACTTCCTTCACTTAGATCCCAGGACGCAGGAGCCAGTTTCCGGGGCAGGCAGAGCAGAACAGAGCCTTCTGCTGGATGGGAAGGAGCAGAAGGGATGAGGCAAGACACACTCTCAGCAGTTCCTGAGGACAAAGTCCAATCTGCTGCTGCTGCTAAGTCGCTTCAGTCGCATCCGACTCTGTGAAACCCCATAGACGGCAGCCCACCAGGCTCCCCCGTCCCTGGGATTCTCCAGGCAAGAACACTGGAGTGGGTTGCCATTTCCTTCTCCAATGCATGAAAGTGAAAAGTGAAAGTGAAGTTGCTCAGTCATGTCCAATGCTTAGCGACCCCATGGACTGAAGCCCACCAGGCTCCTCCATCCATGGGATTTTCCAGGCAAGAGTACTGGAGTGGGCTGCCATTGCCTTCTCCAAGTCCAATCTGAGTCTGTGGCAATTGAAAGAAAGGAACGGCTTTCCAAGGATTGCAGGTAAACGGACAAAAACTCCTTACTGTTGGTTATGTGACAGAAGCCCACTGCTGCCAGGGAGGGGCAGAGAGAGAAAGAAAGATTTATTCCAAGGAACTGGCTCATTGATTGTGAAGGCTGGCGAGTTCAAGATCTGCAGAGTAGGCCAGCAGACTGGAGACCCAGAGAAGAACTGATGTTGAAGCTCAACTTCCAAAGGCAATCTGCCAGCAGGACTCCCTTTTTTCCCGGGAAGGTCATTCTCTTTTCTATTAACACGCTCAACTAATTAGATGGGGCTCACCATCTCTGGGAGATAGCGAAGGACAGGGAAGCCTGGCATGCTGCAATCCATGGGGTCACAAAGAGTCAGACACGACCTAGTGACTGAACAACCACCACCACCACCCACCTTATGGAAGGTAATCTGCTTTACTCAAAGTCCACTGTGTCCGACTTTTTGCAACCCCATGGGCTGTAGCCCAACTAGGTTCCTCCGTCCATGGGATTTTCCAGGCAAGAATACTGGAGTGGGTTGCCATTTTCTTCTCCAGGAGATCTTCCCGACCTAGGGATTGAACCCAAATCTCCCGCATTGTAGGCAGATGCTTTACCATCTGAGCCACCAGGGAAGATCCAATTTATATATTAGTCTCATCTAAAACAAGCCTTCACAGAGATGTCTAAATAATATTTGATCAAATATCTGGGTACTTTGGCTCAGCGAGCGGACACCTAAAATTAATCATCACAAACATTGCATCCCAGCTTCTCTTCCCATCATGCTTCTATATGGGCTCGTCTCCCAGCCACTCAGAGACTAGTGATGGTTCCCTGGCCAGACAGGGAACTTTCAAAGCTCTGGGCCCTTGTCCATCCCTGCATATCCCAGAGCCGTGTTCCTGTGTCTCAGTATTTTTCATCACAATTAGTGTTCATCTGCCTGTCTGCTCATCCGTGGACTCGGACATCCTCAAAGATACATCCCCAAAGACTAAAAGAGATTCCGTCTCTTACTCATCATGTTGCCAGCATCTAACATAGTAGTTGGAACTTGAAGACTTTCAATGGATGTCTGTGGAGCAAAAATTGGTCCAGAAAGCTGAAGACCCACACCAAAGATGAGGGCTGCTGGGATAACTAGGGACTGAGATGGACAAGGAGGTGGAAATTCAGAAAGTCACGGTGAAGCCCAGAATCACTTCTGGCTTTGAAAATCCCAAAAGATTTCATCAAGGAGTTAGCATTTCAATTGTGCTCCGCAGAATGGTGGGATTTCAACAGGTAAGAATGGAGGAAGGGCATTTCAGCAGAGGTAAGGCCTTCAATAAAAGCCCTGAGGTGGGACGATGCAGAGAATGTTCAGGAAAGAATGGAGAGAGTTACACGCAGGCCGGGAAGGAGGCTGGAAAGGCGGCAGGGGCCAGATGCTTGCAGGCTGCAATGCCAGGCTCTGCACGCTGGATGTATTCAGATGCAGTGGTATTCAGATCGGAGGCTGTCTACACCGGGCAGGGGATGGGGAGTGACATGATGGTTCAGGACGGGCTGTCACTTCTGTCTATGCCTGGAAAGTTATTCGAGCGAGGTCGCTGAGGTGCCAGTCCTGGGAGGTGAGCTCACTGATGCCTGAGTGGATTGAATGCCAAGGGTGGGCGAGGGACACCACCTTCACTGTCATTCATTTGCAAACTGTAGGCAGGACCAGAGATCTGACTGCTTCCTTTACATTTAGCGGTGTCATTTAGACACTGTCAGAATGCAGGAAAGGAACAAGTTCCAAATGCTGAATGACCAAAACAATGGCTGGGCTTTAGTCCTGGCTGCAAATGCAAGCAAACAAAAGGATGTGTGCAGTGATGTCATTGTTCAGTCAGTTCAGTCACTCAGTCATGTCTGACTCTTTGCAACCCCATGAATCACAGCACACCAGGCCTCCTTGTCCATCACCAACTCCTGGAGTTCACTCAAACTCAAGTCCATCGAGTCAGTGATGCCATCCAGCCATCTCATCCTCTGTCGTCCCCCTTCTCCTCCTGCCCCCAATCTTTCCCAGCATCAGGGTCTTTTCAAATGAGTCAGCTCTTCACATCAGGTGGCCAAATTATTGGAGTTTCAGCTTCATCATCAGTCCTTCCAAAGAACACCCAGGATTGATCTCCTTTAGGATGGACTGGTTGGATCTCCTTGCAGTCCAAGGGGCTCACAAGAGTCTTCTCCAACACCACAGTTCAAAAGCATCAATTCTTCGGCGCTCAGGTTTCCTTATAGTCCAACTCTCTCATCCATCCATGACCACTGGAAAAACCATAGCCTTGACTAGACGGACCTTTGTTGACAAAGTAATGTCTCTGCTTTTTAACATGCTGTCTAGGTTGGTCATAACTTTCCTTCCAGGAGTAAGCGTCTTTTAATTTCATGGCTGCAGTCACCATCTGCAGTGATTTTGGAGCACCCCAAAATTAAGTCTGACACTGTTTCCACTGTTTCCCCATCTATTTCCCATGAAGTCATGGGACCAGATGCCATGATCTTAGTTTTCTGAATGTTGAACTTTAAGCCAACTTTTTCACTCTTCTCTTTCACTTTCATCAAGAGGCTCTTTAGTTCTTCTTCACTTTCTGCCCTAAGGGTGGTGTCATCTGCATATCTGAGGTTATTGATATTTCTCCCGGCAATCTTGATTCCAGCTTGTGCTTCCTCCAGCCCAGCATTTCTCATGATGTACTCTGCATATAAATTAAATAAGCAGGGTGACAATATACAGCCTTGACATACTCCTTTTCCTATTTGGAACCAGTCTGTTGTTCCATGTCCAGTTCTAACTGTTGCTTCCTGACCTGCATATAGGTTTCTCAAGAGGCAGGTCAGGTGGTCTGGTATTCCCATCTCCTTCAGAATTTTCCACATAGGTTTATTGTGATCCACAATGGTCAAAGGCTTTGGCATAGTCATTGAGAGAGTCTCTAACGTGGGTGGAAAGGTGGGGGTCAGGAGCTGGGGGCTGGCGTCCACAGCAAGGCCTGGATGGGCTGGGTTTCATGGCCTCTCCTCTGTATCCTCAGGATGCCCATGGTCCGTCTGATGGCCCCAGGCTGCTGGCCTCGATACAGGGAGAAGCAGAGCCCGGCTCATTCCCTGGAGATCCATGCAGGGAGGCCAGGCAGGTGCAGATGGGGGGGGAGGCTGCTTGGTAGTACCAGGTCCCCCACTTCCACCCTCCTGTGTTGTTTTCCACTGAGTTCAGTCTTAAACATGCTTGTGAAGAAGGACTTTGCCAGAACATACTTTCTAAACGCTTTCCCTAGAGCCTCAGCACCCAGAGAAGAGCCAGTCCCCAGCATGACCCTCGGATGCATCACAGCTGTTGGAATGCCTTGCCTGGGCCCCAGGTATCACCTCCCCTGTGGGACTGAAAGAGGCTCACGCCTATTCTCTTGGTTCCCCCCACATCTGACGAGCCAGGCCGGCAGGTGCACCCCTGGCACCCCATGTTCAGGGCTCCAGTCTCCTGAGTAATGGTGGACATGCACACAAGTGTGTTGAGAGTTGGCAGAAAGTTCCAGGCGTGAAACACTCAATGCCAGTGTTCTGGGGGTGCAGGGCACAGCCTGCCCCACTGTGTGCAACCCCAGGCAGTGAGAAGAGATGCTCCCTGGGCAGGCGGGGTGCTCCACTCCAGCCCTCTTTTATTTCTAACTGGGTTTTGGCTGCAGCGCTTTGGGACAATTAAAGCAGAGCTTTAGGAAGGAGAAAGAAGGGCAGAGGACCCAACATCCTGGAATATTTCTTCTACTGGGATCTTTCAGTGAGGAAAAATATGGACAAAATTATTTTTCCACTAAAAAAAAAGTAAAGAAAAAAATTCTAGCAGGAGATTAAGAAAATGAATTGAAGGCTTATTAAGCACAGAAGTATTTTGTTTACTCCCTGCAGGCTGCATTTCATAATTATTACCTTTCTTTCTTTAACAAATAACCCAGTCAAACGATAGGATAAATTGTCAGCCCGCAGCCTCATAAAGCTTTCCTGAGCAAACCTTCTCCAGAAAGACCGGGTGGCAGTCTTCGGAGCTCTGATTCTTCCAGTCAGACAGCAGGAGGCAGGTAATTCCAAGGACGGTGTCGGGGGTCCCCTGATTTCCTAAGACAAAGCCTGGAGAACATTTTAAAACTCCTCCTCCTGGAAAGAAAAAAAGTCCCATTCAACAACAACATTGGATTCTGACCCCTAAGAGCCAGGGAGGGAAGGGCACCCTTCCCTCTGGCAAAGTCCTGCGTAGGCAGAAAGGTCCTCTGGTTCAGCCAGCCTGTACCCCATTGCCCCCAGGCTGTGAAGGGTGACATTTATGGGGAGGATCCTACACTGGCCCCTGAAACAAGAAGAGTAGGTGCTCCAGGTGGATCCACTCGCTGAGATGGACAGACTGGAAGAAAAGTTTAATGTGGATAATAATCTGGCTCTTAGGAGCAGAAACATATCCCGTCTAGCTTAAGTGCAGATTAAAGGAACAAAGGATTTGTAAGGTTGCTCCCCACCAATCTACCCATAATAAAGCCTGATATTAAACACATCCAAAATAGAAAAAAGTAGACCCATCCACTGCTCTATCTGACTTAGTCCTCACTCTGGCCCCACGGGTTAAGGAGGTACTATGATTATCTCCATTGTCGACATAGAAAACAGAAGCCCAGAGCAGTTAAGTAACTAGCCCAAGCTCACACAGCTAGCAGAATTCGAACTGAGGACTGTCTGAGCCCAGAGTCTAAGACTTCCAACATTTTTTAAATTAGCTGCCTCGTGCGCTGGCCTGAGTGTTGCCATCAGCTCCTTCTTATCCAAGCCCTGCCGCTTAGGATCAGGGAACGGGGAGAGGAACATGGTTGGGCAGAACAGCCAGAGTCTAAGAACAGGGCAAAATAACAGGGACACAGACATGGGCAAACCATACCCCAGTCATTCCTCCAGCAAAGATGCCACGCCTAACCCACACCTAACCCATGGGGGTGGCTGCCATTCTATGACTCCAGCTAGCCATAGATAATTTTTTGTCCAGATAGTCTGGGTCTTACAAACGTAAAACAGAAACATCAAGCCTCGTGAGATGCAGCATAAGATGACAAATTCAACATATGTGACCTCCTCCTTCCTCTCCCTTTAGTCTGTCCTGGGACATGCCAGGGAACAGGGAGTATATTTGCAAATGACGTTGCTTTTCTCACCCTCTTGACTCACCTCTGTCCAGTTATCTTGAAAGTGAAAGGGGAATTTCCAGGGACAAAACAAATAGGGGAGTGTTGAAAATGTTTAACAATTTTTGATGATTCACTATGAAAGCCAGTGCATTGCGATACTGCAAGGCCACTGTGTTCTTGGAAACTCTAACAGTTGTTAAGTCGCTAAGTCGTGTCCGACTCTTTGCAACTCCATGGACTGTAGCCTGCCAGGCTCCTTTGTTCATGGTATTTCCCAGGCAAGAGTACTAGAGTGGATTGCCCTTTCCCTCTCCAGGGGATCTTCCCAACTCAGGGATCAAGCCCACATCTCCTGCATTGGCAGACAGATTCCTGCATTGGCGGGCAGATTCTTTACCTGGGAAGCCCGAACCCTCCCAGAGACCTGACAAATACTGATCTCAGCTTGGCAATGCACTGAGCTGCCCAAAGTCAGAAGCATCTTCTCCCATGCTGCACAAAAGAGTCAGTGTTCATGGGTGCCCAACATGACAACACAGGATTTATGTAAGATCCAGCTTAAGTAACACAAGCATAGCATCTCTGCGTAGCTTCCCCCACGTAACTTCTCTGCCTTCATGAGTTGAGAGAGTGAGGGGATTCAGGGTCTCCATTTGTGTGATGAAGCCTATCAAGACTTCTTTTTAGTCCTGAGTAACTCATTTTCGATGTTGTTATGATTATTTTCCAAAAGCTTTGGAGGAAGTCTCCAAGGACGCCAAATCTTCAATCAGCTCTCTGGGGTGCTGGCTATGCGATACCTGGCAGCCTTCTCACTGGCAGGCAGTGGGAAGACAAACGATGGTTTCTTATTTCTGGGAGCAGTGGGGTGTCAGGATAGCTCAGGGGCCTGGCAGTACTTCAACCAAAGTCTCAAAAATCCCCTTGCGTCTGTATGTCATTAATCCCTAATGAGAAAACAGCACTTACTTATCCCACACAGTCTCCAGGGAACACAAGTACAGAAAATCTATCCCGATGCACAGGATCAAAAGATGTACTTTGGAAGGTGAGTGTGCATGCTAAGCCACTTCAGTTGTGTCTGACTCTTTGCAACCCCATGGGCTGTAGCCCACCAGGCTCCTCTGTCCATGGGGATTCTCCAGACAAGAATACTGGAGAGGGTTGCAGAAGATCCTCCTCCAGGGGATCTTCCCGACCCAGAGATTGAACCTTCGTCTCTTGTGTCTCCTGCATTGGCAGGTGGGTTTCTTTACCACTGAGCCACCTGCGAAGCCCCCTCTAATCCTGTAGTACATTCAGCTGCACCCCATTCCTGGGGCTGCTCCAGCCCTGTACCCTACCTCTGTCTAATGGAAACACACCAGGACATAGCTGATGCTTTCTCTCTGCTCTAAAAAAAAAAAAAAGAAAATCACAAGAGCACCAAAGAAAGGAGAGCTCTAGAGAGAAAGTAAGCAGCTGTCAGAGCAATTTATACAAGAGACACACACTCAAATATTGGTCTACTCCCAAGATCTACAGAAGCCTATTTATAAATCAGCAGTTGAATTGCTTGGGAGCACCTTTGCACAAATAAATGCTGACCGGGAACATCAGTCCGCAGTAGAAAAAGATCCTGAAGGGATGAATGATGATCTGCACTTGGGGAGGAATGATTCATGGCACTGCTTTCCACTAGACCTTCCCCTGCCCTGCTTTGAGCGAGGGGGAAACAGGTGAATTTAAATATTCATTTGTGGCAGACGTTCTCCTTTTTGTTTCCACTGTATGACATCCTTTTGGGAAATGTTCATCCTCACCCTCTGTGACTTCCCAGAGCTGCCAGTCCTTATCTGTCCGGCCTTAATGCCTTCTGTGTACAGGAGTGAGCATGACCTGTGCCTGTGTCTGAGGGGGGGCGGCTGCCAAGATGACCCACCCCTGTGATCTTGCCTCTTTGGGCAGCGCCACACCTTCGTGTAGCCCCACCATCTGGGGACCAGAGCTGGGCCGTGTGACCAACGGAAAACAGCGGAAATGATGGGATGTCACTTCCAAGACTAGGTTGTAAAAGACTGTGGCTTCTCTATTGGGTTTATCCTCTCCAACTCTCCTCTCCCCTTTCCCTCCTGGATCGGTCACTCTGGGGGAGCCAGCTGCCACATGGAAAGGACACTCAGACGAGCTAGGGAGAGGCCATTCGGGAAAGCCCACAAACAGCCTCATGGATGAGCGAGCTTGGAAGTGGCTGGTCCAGCCCCGGGTGAGCCTTGACAACCTGACTGCCCCCTTGTGAGAGACTCTGAGTTAGAACCACCCAGCAAAGCTGTTGGCAGATTCCTGCCCCAGAGAAAACATTTGAGATAATGAAGGTTTTAAGCTGCTAAATATGGGAGCAATTTGTGATGCAGAAACAGAGAGCAAACAAGCCAATCAGACTCTGCCAAACTCCTGAACACATCGAACACCGTCCTCGGCCCAGGGGTGGAAACACAATCTAAAGCAGAGCCAGCAGGTTTCCTTATAAGGACTGACATGGAGCCCAAAAGAACTAAGTAGCAAAGAATCCGCCTGCCAACACAGGAGACACAGGTTCTATCCTTGGGTGGGGAAGATCCCCTGGAGTAGGAAATGGTAAGCCACTCCAGTATGCTTGCCTAGAAAATCCCATGGACCGAGAAGCCTGGCAGGATACAGTCCATGTGGTCACAAGAGTCGGACACCACTTAGCGACTAAAAACAAAAAATAAAACCAAGAGAATCATGGCTGCTTCCTCATTCAACTATCCATTCATTCCAATAATAATGATTGAGCCTTTGCTGTGTGCAAGCCACAGATTTAGATCCCAGAAAATCTATAGTTAAAGGTGGCACATTTCAGAAGGAAATGTAATTACTAATTACAATGCAGAGTGATATGAGGTATTTATACACACACACACACACACACACACACACACTTCTTTTTAATGCTGAGGAAACAAAAAAGAGGAACATCAGCTCAGTCCAGGAGGAGGGAGTCTGGAAAGAACTCGGGCAGGTATAAAAGGAAATTGATAACTTCTAAAAGACTGTCTGGAAATGCCAGCGAGAAGGCAGAGGAGCCTTGCTTGATAATCAAGTGACTCATTGCACAGGCCAAAGCTTTTAATCTATCCTGGTCCTGGTTGTGGAGGCTGAGATCAGAATGATTCGAGAATCACTTATGGGTCATTTGGGAAAACACAGAGTAATAAGACAAAGCGGCCCTGATCCGATAAACTGTCTCTTCTAAAGGCACCCAGGTCACTCCCCTTCTCCATTTCTTCATGATTTCTAGTATTTCATCTTGAGAAATAAGCCTCTATTATTAAAGCCACTCTGTTTTAAAAAAGTGATTTAAAAAAAAAAAAAGAATAAGATATTCTTTCCTAACCAGACACAGGTCAGAGTGAGCAAAATCATTTTTATCATTCCTGACGTTTTTGCATCTCCTTTGCCTGATGTGAAGAATTATGGGAGGAAGTTACATGCTATTAATTGGTGCACTGCAATAGCCCTGCTTCCTAGGAAGGGAAGTATGGAGTGCTCCATGTTAAGGACGCTCTCAATCTCTTGTGAATACCCAGGCTGAGTCCTGGGTATAAGTGAAGAAAGAAGTAGCAGCTGGATTTTTTTCCAGAGACTGCTAAACATTCCCCCAAGTAACACCCCAACCCAGAACTTTCCAGGCCATCCATCAATCACATGATCTTATTGATCGGGGGGACTACGAGAGCAAAGCATCGTTTCAGGCACCAGAGGAAAGCACAGGGAGAGAGAGCCTGTCCTTGTTCTCAAAAGACTTACAGTCATTAGAGACACCATCAGGAGGCGACAGGAGCTTACGTCTCAGAACTGGCTGAACCACAGTGAGAGAACAGTCAGGAGGCAGTCCAGAGATGCCTGCCAGGGTCTTGAGTGAAGGATAGAATTTGACCAAGAAGAGAGAAGGAAGAACACTTCCTTAAGGCCAGAGGATCAGAGGCTAGAGCAGAATCAGAGGAGCATTGTGAACCAGATGGGGAGCCGCCTCAGGCCAGGGTCCAGCTCTATACCTACTGTTCATCAGCCTCAAATCCACACTTCTTCACCTGCTCTGTGATAAGAGAGCTTTAAGCACTTCTCCTGTGCAGCAAATGCAATATTAAGCTTTCTCAGCAAAGAGCTCTGCAAGAGGCGTGCGAGGGGAAGCGGCTTCTTTTCCCGGCTCTGGGCTGATGCTGTTTTCTCCCCTCCTTGGGTTGCGTGGCACCCAGGAGCTGGTCACTGGTGTGCACCAGCCTCATCACCCCCATCATCTGGCCCCTTTGTGCACTCACGGTGATCAGCTGGGGAAGATGATAAATGCAAACTTGCATCGACTGGCTGTGGGACTGGAGAGTCCAATGAAGAATGGACAGGATCTGGTGGTGGACTGGATCCAAACAAGAGAGCATTCTGGGGAAGGAGTGGGGAGGAAAGCAGTAATTATTTCCAGGAAACCTCCTCAAGAAAGAGGACACGAGGGACTTCCCTGGTGGTCCAGAGGTTAAGACTCCACGCCTCCAACGAAGGGGACGTGTTTCAATCCCTGCTTGGATAACTAGGATCCCACATGACGTGTGGCATAGACAAAACAGAAAATACAAGCCACTCACCAGGAGATATTCTGGTGTATGCTGTTTAATGATTGATATCAAGAATATATAGAAATTATATATATATACCACAACATTTATTAACAATGTTAAACAATGCTCAGTTGTGTCTGACTCTTTGTGACTCCACAGACTGTAGCCCACCAGGCTCCTCTGTCCTTGGGATTCTCCAGGCAAGAATACTGGAGTGGGTTGCCACGCTCTTCTCCAGGGGATCTTTCTGACCCAGGGATCAAACCTGCATCTCTTATGTCTCCTGCATTGGCAGGCAGTGCCACTGGGAAGCTTGATCAATTATACTCCAATATAAAAAAAAAATTAAATAAAGTTGGAAGAAAAAAGAAGACATGAGGGAAGGGAAGAATTGGCCTCTCTCCCCTCAGCTTCCTTACTTATAGTGTAGACATACTAACACCCACTGCAGAGTGTGGGCTTAAGGAGTCAACGCAACACACTTAAGTGGTATATGGAATTCGGAAATGCTCGCCATGTGGGAAAGTAGAGTGCAGAGATGGGCACCCCATGGGTGGGCTTGGGCCTCAGTGGGATGGGAGAGGTGGATGGGGCTGGCTGCAAGGACAGGGCTCCTGCCACCCAGAAAAAAGAGGGAGCATCAGGAGGGCACAGGCCCTGGGCAGGGAGGAGGGCCCTAGTGATGAGCGGACATCAGCAAGGAGGGCGTGGTACCACCCTCTCACGACTTCACCTGGGGCTGGGGGGCTTTTGAAATTTCAGACTAATCATAGCAATACATTTATTGTTTGTCCCTTGCCCTTTTCGGCAGGACAGGGTCATTGTATTGGGTCATTCAGAGTGACCTTTTTTAATGGTAACCTACTACCTTACACTCCTGGGTCAGAGGTCACCCCTGTTCTGGGGTCATGCCCAGAAGTCAGGAGAAAATGCCTGTGTTACCTTTGTCAGAGAACTTCCTGCCTCTGTTTTTTTTTTTTTATTTAATCTGTGATCTTAGAAAATTCCCTGCAGGTTAATTAAAACCTTTCCATTGCAGCCTCTGGTGTGTTGTGCTCAATATATTTGTTGGTTGGGATGTCAACAGCAACTGATGTTAGTGCAGATCTTAGCAACATCAAAGGGTTGAGGGAAAGGAGAGGGAAAAGACCGCAAACACCGCACACCACAGCTGAATCACTGCCTCGCCTTCAGCACTTATTAAAATCATCTAATTGTACACAGGAAGCACTTTATTAAAAGGCTTCAGGTAAATAAACATATTCAAACAGGGCACACTTTTAAATTAAATAAAGCACTCCAATCTTCACATGTGTTTATGAGACTATGATCGCACATCGACGGTGTCGAGTCATTGACAAATACAACATGACAAAAATGATTATATGTTAAATTGTTTGGTAACCCCCCTCAACACACACACACACACACTCACTCACACACACACACATGCACACACACACACGCACATGCACACACCCACACGCACGCACTCACACGCATGCACACACACATACGCGCACACACACACGCACGCACACACACACGCGCGCGCACGCACGCACACTCACACGCACATACGCGCACCCGCGCACACACATGCACACACGTGCACACACGCACGCAGGCACGCACGCACACACATGCACGCACGCACATGCGCACACACACGCACACACACGCATGCACACACACACACACGCACACACACGCACACACACATTCCAGACAAGAGACTGAGCAGACTCATTCATCACCCTCTAGCATAAAATTAAAAGAAAGAATCAGGATATTAGTCAAGAGTTTCAATCTCTTGAGCCAGAATTCTAACCTTTATTGAAATTCTAAATCTGATGATGATGATTTTTTAAAAAGATTCCAAAACAAAAAGCAGGATTTTTTCAGAATGACACATTTTAAAGTGTGTTTTTTTTTCCCCCTTTGAAGGACAACCCCAATCAAACTTACCCTACCACTAACACACAGTCTCTCATGAAAGAGGTTTATGTTAATTAGAGCCAGCTCCCTTGGTTTATCAATAAGTAGTTACCATTAAAAACAAATTTCATTAAGTCCCTCTCCAAAGTTCTGAACTCTCTGCTTCTGTTAATTACCTAACGATTGTGCAGTGTGTTAGGGACCTATTTGGAAACACCAGAAGGAATGTTAGAGTCGCTTAGCACTTGCTTACTTGGCTTCTGCATGAGTCAATGTGCAGGGAAATAGAACTTGAACGGTCTTGTGAGGGAATCCGAGCCTGGCCATCCACTGCAGGTAATTCTTGGGAGCCACCACAGTCCCACTGCCCTGTCCTGTCTTCATCTTCAGTCTCTGTCAGATGCCTCCCCTCATCACCACATCTCAGGGCCGTGTCACCCTCGCTGAACCATGCACTCAGACTACCCCCCTGACCCGGGTTCAACCACAGGAAGCTGAGCACATGCCCAAGAAGCGTGCTATTAAGCTGGATAGGCTAAACTCAGATGAGCCACTTCCTGGTCTCTGAGTAAACTGGCAGTCCTATTAAAAAAAAAATCAAAAATTGCATACTGGAAATTATGTGGAAAACCAGAAAGAGAGAAAAACAAGGAAAATCAACTGTAAGCGGTGAACAAGTCACCAGCACTGCACCTTGTCTCTCATGATTTAGAATCCTAGACTCTCAGGATTGGATGGAAATTTAAAGCTTGATGTATTAGGTAAGGTGACTGCTAGCTGCTAAAACAAATAAACCCAGAAATCTCGGTGACTTAAAATAAAAGTTGAAAACAGCAAAGAAAGCTGGAGAGTGTAGTCTTCGGGGGGAGAGAAAAGGTTAGTGAGCAACTCGCCCAGCCCTACCATAGTTCCCTAGAACAATCTTTCAAACCTCCCCTTAAGCACCTACACGAGTGTGGGGCACCTGTCCTTGAGCTCCTCCGGGTGAGTATCTCATCCCCAAGTGGAAAGCATGTTGCATACTCAGGGCTGGACCAAACGAGCCAGTGGAATATCTGATGGTTGGATAGGTCCTGCTCTACCTCCTGTATCAGAAGAGAGAGATAGGGGTACAGGCTTAACAACTCCACTGGGAGTTAATTCTAAACTGACCCCAGTATGGTCAGAAATTCAGGCTCTACAAACATAAGACCACTGGAAACTTTGAAAGTCAGCCCAGTTTGCTTTTGGAAGGGTTGTTAGTCAGTCAACATAAATAAAGACATACAGCATCTTTTTAATATCTAAGGCTTATGAGTCACAGCAGGTCATTGTTTAAAAAATCAGTGCATAATTGGCTCTTGTCCCTTGGTTTACAGGAACGCTGGGGTGCTTTGTAAACTGCAAAACCCTATGCTGTTGCTTAGCTGCTCCTGCCCACTCTTCAGGACCCCATGGACTATAGCCCGCCAGGCTCCTCTGTCCATGGGATTTCCCAGGCAAGAACACTGGAGTGAGTTGCCATTTCCTCCTCAGGGATCTTCCCAACCCAGGCATCAAACCCGAATCTCCTGCATTGGCAGGTGGATTCTTTACTGCTGAGCCAGTAAGCTTGGGAAAGCCTGTAAAACTCTACACAGGTTAAAAAAAAATGTGACTGTTGATTTTCAAAAACAAGGGCTTCCCTTGTGGGTCAGCTGGTGAAGAATCCACCTGCATTGTGGGAGACCTGGGTTCGATCCCTGGGTTGGGAAGATCCCCTGTATTCTGGCCTGGAGAATTCCATGGACTGTATAGTCCATGGGGTCGCAAAGAGTCATACATGGCTGAGTGGCTTTCACTTTGTCAAAAACAAATACATATTAATTTTCAGTCCATTGTGTAATAGGTTTATTAGTAAACCCATTCTTCCTTGGGAAGACTGAAGAAAATAAACACAACACAAACACCCTTAGCACTGTCTGCCTATTTATTACCATCTCTACCGACATTTATGTCCACTCCTCTAAGAGTTTTGCACGCTGACAATCAGTCCTAAGAACATGATCTTGTATCTGCACACAGGTTACTGCTGTAGCCAAGTGTGATCTTACTGGGAAGCCTGTCACCTTGTTGAGAGTCAGATTGCTCTGTAATACAGGATGTGCTAATTCCTGACAACAACCGTAGCTGTAAATGCCAATAGTAAAATGCCATGAAAGAGCAGGTGGAGAGATTTTAACCGTCGGAAATGAATCGTATCAGGAAAATAAAAAGGCTTCAGGATTAAAGGGGAAGAAGAGTACAGTGGACAGGACCCACTCTACAGGATATTTCTTCTGTCCTAAATTAGAAGGAGGCTTTATCCCTCAGCCCAGACAGCCCCATTTTTCTGAGGACATTCATAGACAGACAGACAGACAGACGTCATTTGTCAGGGAGCAACAACAATGCTGATATTTGAATAGGGGACTCCCTGCATGTTTCAAACATATCATGAGCTCAATGGAGACAGGCACGGGGAGGGCTTTGAAGTACAGCTGATGACATCTGCACTGGGCTGGGGGGCGGGGCTGGGGACGATACCAAGGACAGCAGGCATGCAGCCACCTTGGGGGTGTGGCCTTTGGGGGCTGAGGAGGATGGCCATGCTGCTGGCCTGGGGCTGTGTCTTCCGGAGGCGGCCAGTAGGAATGAAAATAGCTCTGGTAGCAGATGCAGAAAAAGATCTGAGGCTGTTAGACTCAAAATTAGCCTATCTTCTGTATTACCTGAATTCAGGTGCATTTTAGACAAAAGTAATGGTCTTCGCAGCAATTTCACTGAAGGAACTTACTTGTGATGATATGGACATGTCCATTTCCAGCATGCTACTGACAGATTCCTCCCCCGCCAAAAAAAACCCACAATTTTTTTTTTTAAAAAAAGCTTTTCATTTCCGAATTTTTCTCTCTAGCATGAAACGTGGTAAATTCTACTCATCCAGGAGTATATTCTGCTATTGAGGCCGACAGCTACTTCAAAGATCTTGATAATGCCAATGTTTACAGGATTACTATCGAATACAAATGTCTAAGGGGATGCATTTGGTTTTCACCAAGCCCGCAAAAGCTCGTACAACAGGAAAACAGAAAAAAAAAAAGTCTTCTTTTCTAATGAACTCAGAGCATTTTAACGTATTCCCAGGTAAGAGCAGCTTTATGAGACAGATGAGGTGGAAATCAGCGTGTCCATTTAATAAATGGATACAAAGAAACCCAGAAATTACTTTCCCAAAGCTCTATGGCACATTGCATCGTAAAATGGGGTGACAGGTCACCCATGACCCACTGCAGATAAGCCCCCAAGAGATGTTTCCTGGTGACCCTAGGACATTAAGGCCCCTGACCCAAGGACCAGAAACCTGTCGATGTCCTAACTTTCTTTCCTGACTCCCTAGACTTTATCTCAGAAAAATGCTTGAAAGTGCAAGAAGGGACTTGCTGTTCAGTAAAAGCTGGGCACAGAGCAAACATCTAATTAGAAAGGGATCTGTCTGATTGTTTTACAGACGGAGAGACTGAGGCCGAGAAGGCAAATGGCAGGGAGTAAGTGCAGAGCTGGGCAAGAACTCAGACTTCCCGATCCCTTCTCCCCGCAGGTGGAGAGACTGGAGGCGGAACCCCTCTTTTAAGTCCCCCTTCAACAGCAAATAGCCAGGCGAGACTAATCATGGTTTTGGTAAAGCCCTGTGTTACATCTAATCAAACTCTGCTGAGAGTTCATCTCACTGACATTTCGATTTCTAAAATGTCAAAACATGTAAAGGATCGTGAAGTTAAAATTAAATCTCAGGTGAGTTGGAGAAAATTGTCAGGCTTGAAAAAAGAAGAGAGAGAAAGAGAAAGAACCCACTTAGTCTCTCTCGCAGACAGCAGGCATCACAGTGGACAGTACACTGGCTTCAGTGACGAGATTAAGACAGCCACCCTGTAGAGGACTCCGCTTTCTTTCCTGCTCCCTCCAAAACATTCGGTGGAGAAATTCAGCCATGACAGGACCGGAAAGTGTTGGTAGAGGATGCTGAGACGGGGAGAGTCCTTGAGATGAAATCCATATATTGGGAAGAGTGAAATAAGGATGTAGGATAAAATAAGAATAATTGTGAAGTGAGTGAAAGTGTTAGTTGCTCAGTTGTGTCCAACTCTTTGTGACCCCATAGACTGTAGCCCGCCAGTCTCCTCTGTCCATGGGATCATCCCAGCAAGAATACTAGAGTGGGTTGCCATGCCCTCCTCCAGGGGATTTTCCCAACCCAGGGATTGAACACGGGTCTCCTGCATGGCAGGCAGATTCTTCACCATCTGAGCCACCAGAGAAGCCCAAGAATAATTGTACTTAATAGAAATTCATTCCAAGGACTTCCGTGGAGGTCCAGTGGTTAAGACATCACCTTCCAACACAGGGGGTTCTGATTGAATCCCTGGTCAGAGAGCTAAGATCCCATATGCCCTGGAGCCAAAAACCAAAACATAAAACAGAACCAATATTGTAACAAATTCAATAAAGACTTTAAAATATGGTCCACATCTCAAAAAAGTAAAAGAGACTCATTCCCTTCACCCTAAGGGAGCCATGAATCTAAGAAGCATGTTTTCCTTGGGAAAAACATAGAGAGTATATTAGGGAGGGAGTGGGGGAAGAAGGTATAGAAATCCTCATCATTTACATCCAGAAAGAGGCTGAAGTCCATGGGGTCGCTAAGAGTCAGACACGACTGAGTGACTTCACTTTCACTTTCCACTTTCATGCATTGGAGAAGGAAATGGCAACCCACTCCAGTGTTCTTGCCTGGAGAATCCCTTGGACGGAGAAGCCTGGTGGGCTGCCGTCCACGGGGTCACACAGAGTCGGACACAACTGAAGCGACTTAGCAGACTGTAAACTCCCTCAACTCTGAGCTTCTAGAACATTCCAAGGCCCCTACTTCACCTATTTCGCCTGTCAGGCATGGGTTAAACACAGAGAAAATGTAAGAATCCCAAAGCAAAAATCCCAAAGAGCAAATCAAGAAATCTTTTCCTATAATAAGAAAAACCATAGATGAGCAGAACAAAGTCTGACAAACTGTCATCGGGGAGTGAGTCTCAAGCTCTGTTTCTCTAGGGAGCGTGACATTCTCACTTTGTAAAAACCAGAAAAGGCAGCTCTGGATGTGGAACTGCTGATGGCAAGTTGCCAGCAGGACAAGTCGGGTAAGTGACAAATGGGGGCACACCAGCAAAGGAGCAGGCAGGCGCAGGGTGGGGGGAGGTTCTTCTAAAACCACGTGCAGCGCTGGTCTTGAAATTCAGGTCAGTTTGAAGATAAAAGGAGATATTTTTCTTTCTGAAAAAGAAAATGGTTTTTTTTTGTGTGTGTGAGCAAAATCGAAAACCTAAGCATAGCAAGTCAGGTACAAAGAGTCCCAACTCCAAGACACAAATCCCCTCCTCTGCTCTGGGCTGTCATTTGTCACCCATGCAGTCACAGTGGGATTCACCTCTTATTTGGGACACAGAGGCCCTCCTGAGACACGGTGTTAAAGGAGCCCTGAGATGCCATGATGAGTCCTTCTTGGAGCAGTGGAAAAGAAGAACCCAGCTTTCTACTGGAAATGCCTCCCTCAAATGTAGCGAAGTAGATGTTTGTGTTCCTGGCTTTTATGCCGCATAAAAGGAAGCATAGAGAAGGCAGAGAAGGGCACACGGCTATGCGCCCACAACCGTGAATGGAGATACCTGAGCGATAGTCTTAGCGCTGCCCTGAGAATTTACCACTAGCAGACTCTGAACTGTTCACCTATGCATATTTAAGTAGCCTGGAGTCCTCTGTTTAGGTCATAAAGTAAGAATTTAATAGAAGGATTTTCCTAGACTTCCCTGGTGATCCAGTGGTTAGGACTGTGTACTTCCACTGCACAGACTGTGGGTTGGATCCCTGTTCAGGGACCCAAACTCCCACGAGCTGTGGGTCATGACCAAAAAAAAAGATACTACAAACACTAAAAAAAAATGGGGGAGGCGATTTTCCATTTTCCTCCATTTTACCCATTCAGAAGGGTTTTCCATGGAGTTAGTCATGGAGGGGCAAGAAGAACAGATTATGCTGAGGTCATGGCAGCTTTCCTACAGCTATCAACAGCTCCTCCTCGTTCATATCTGGGAGGCCCATCTAGTTCTGTTGCTATGGAGATTTACAGCGGGTTGAGGGAGTACATGGACCTTTCCTTTCACCCCACAACTTGAATAAGAACATGTATGCTGATCTAAGCCTCAGCTATCACACATCTCTAGATCAATGAAGAGATCTACTCAGGTAGACATCTGAATCTTAAACCTCTCTCCATTCATGCTCCCCCAGCTCATCGATTTCCAGCAACACAATAACACACTTCTTTTATTAATATAAATTAAAGACAGAAGTCTGCAGAACAGGTCTCCATCACTAGCAGCTTATGGGATCCTTTCTGACCTTCAACCTAAACTCTCATTTTCATCTAAACTTGGTCTCCTGAGCATGACTTCATCATGTCTGTAGCATCTGATGTGCACTGGAAGTGTAATAGGAGAAGAAAAAATTGAGAAGTGGTCACTCAGCACTTTTTCTCATACAAAGCTCCACAACCCAAACCATCTTTCTCAACCAACACTAGTGAACTTCTTCAGCTGGCCAAGAACTAAGTCCAATAGGTTATATGACATGTGCACTGATCCTTGTGTCTACAGAAAGCTGAAGGTGGGAAGAAGAAAAAGATAAAGGATAAAACAGGGAGTGTTTTAAAGACATATGGAAAATACTGGCAACTATAAAGAAAAAAATGTTATCACCTGCACTCTTATGAACTGCCAGTAATGACAATTAACATGTTGCCTCAATTTACTTCAGCTCTTTTTCTAAAGTTTCCCTCTCCCCATAGTTGAAATTGTACTGAAAATAGAAATTTATTTCCTGATTATTTTTCTTTCGACGCTATAAGAAGACTATTCCCACACTACCAGAGAAACCCCACAGACAAGATTTTTTCCTAATTAGCTGTTTTGCGCTTGCCCTCCTGTGATACAATCATTCATCACATTTTAAATGCTTTTGCTTCAAGGTTTCATTAGGCTCTCATTAAGCAGGGACTGCAAAGTGATGTTCCAATGTGGCCGAGTTTTGTGGGTGTTTGCTCTAAATCTTGGGTATGAGAAGGTGCTACTGGACTGTCCATCCACACAAATACACCCAGGTTCAAAGCGCAGAGAGTTAGCGTTGATGGGAGCAGTCCGATCACAAAAGCCAGTGCCAGGATTTCAGGCTGACAAATGCAGAGACAGAGAGCAAAGGGATTATTGGAAGAGTCAAATTAACTGCTGATCCAAAGCCCAGATTATACATCTATTAAGTACAATCAGGTCCAAGAATCTCTTGTCAGAGGTCGGCAAAGGCAGTAGGCGATTGGTCCTCCATGGAGCTAAAGAAACATGGGGAAGTAGTAAAAGAATTTCAGGGTTTAAAGAAAGTCATGTTTTCTTTAAGCCCAGACATGGGCAACACCAGGATTAGATGAGCAATAACCAAAGAAGGTTTAGAAACAGCGTCAGCGGGGACTCATCTGGTGGTTCAGTGGTTAAGACTCCATGCTCCCAATGCAGGGGACCCAGGTTCGGTCCCTAGTCAGGGAACTAGATCCCTCATGCTGCAACTAAGAGCCCCATGCTGCGACTAAAGATCCTGCATGCTGCAGTGAAGATGCCAAATGCCCAGTGCAGCCAATTTTTTAAAGTGTCAATGGCTATTATTAACAGTTTTAATCAGATTTTTATATTTCTCGAATCAAAGTCAGTAGAAGATTTGCATTATGTCCCCCTTCAAATTCATATATTGATGTCCTATCCCCACACTAGAATGGGACTGTACCTGGAAATAGTGTTGCTATAGATGTAATTATTAAGCTGAGGTTATGTTCTTATTGTTCAGTCGCTAATCATGTCCAACTCTGTGACCCTCTGAACTGCAGCACTCCAGGCTTCCCTGTCCTTCTCTATCCCCCGGAGTTTACTCAGACTCATGTCCATTGAGTCAGTGACACTGTCTAATCATCTCATCCTCTGCTGCTCCCTTCTCCTCCTGCCCTCAATCCTTCCCAGCATCAGGGTCTTTTCCTGATGATTCGGAAAAGTCGACTCTCTGCATCGGGTAGCCAAAGTATTGGAGTTTCAGCTTCGGCATCAGCCCTTTCAATGAATATTCAGACTGATTTCCTTTAGGATGGACTGGTTGGATCTCCTTGCAGTCCAAGGGACTCTCAAGAGGCCTCACCAGCACCAATTTATTTGAAAGCATCAATTCTTTGGCACTCAGCCTTCTTTATTGTCCAACTCTCACATCCGTACACGACTCCTGGAAAAACCATAGCTTTGACTATATGGACCTCTGTCGGCAAAGGGAGGTTATACTGTTACATTAATACCTACCCTACCCAAAATGATCAGTGATCTTATGAAAAGGGGAAATTTGGACCCAGAGACTGAAATCCGGGGCGAACACCATGTGCAAGCTGCAGTCAGGCTGCCACAGCCAAGGAACTACTATCAGCAACTGCTCCTCCCCTGCTGGCTTCAGGAGAAGGGCGCCCCCGCTGACACCTTGACCTTGGCCTTCCAGCTTCCAAGACTGTGAGACAACTTCCTGTTGTTTAAGCCAGTCAGTCTGTGGTACTTTGCTCCAACAGCCCCAGAGAATGCATATAGAAGGAACCCTACAAGCAATTTCCTCCAACTTTCTGTTTCATGCAGATCTCCTTCCTGACATGGATCAATATTCACTTCAGCCTCCATAGAACACTTCCAGGGATGGGAGCAATGTCCATGGGTCAATGCATCCAATTATTGAATAAGTCGTATTATTTCATTGTATGGGTATCATACTTTTGCAATGTAATTGTTAGTAATGCTAGCTACTGTTACGGAGAAGGCGAAAGGCACCCCACTCCAGTACTCTTGCCTGGAAAATCCCATGGACAGAGGAGCCTGGTGGGCTGCAGTCCATGGGGTCGCTAAGAGTCGTACACGACTGAGCAACTTCACTTTCACTTTTCCCTTTCATGCATTGGAGAAGGAAATGACAACCCACTCCAGTGTTCTTGCCTGGAGAATCCCAGGGACAGTGGAGCGTTGTAGGCTGCCGTCTATGGGGTCGCACAGAGTCAGACACGACTGAAGCGACTTAGCAGCAGCAGCAGCAGCTACTGTTAAGCCTTGCT
This sequence comes from Bos mutus, assembly GCF_027580195.1. Lineage (NCBI taxonomy): Eukaryota > Metazoa > Chordata > Mammalia > Artiodactyla > Bovidae > Bos > Bos mutus. Next base: position 9,655,967 of record NC_091639.1, on the reverse strand, counting down.
ATTTATTTTACATGAAGGTCTATTTGATGTTCAATGAAAGCGTGCTGCATAGAAAATATGTGAGCATCTACAGATTAGCCTGTAACGAAGGCACCAGCATTCATTCAGGGGCAGTGAAATTATTTGGAAGGAAAGTATTTGGATGGAAATAAACAGCTTGGGAGTCAGACAGAGAAGGAGCTATGTCGTATGACATCCTTTATATGTGGAATCTAAAAAGAAATGATACAAATGAACTTACTTACAAAACAAAAAGAGACTCACAGACTTAGAAAATGAGCTTATGGTTGCAGCAGGGAAGGGATAGTTAGGGAGTTTGGGAAGGTCATATAAACCCTGCTATCTTTAAAATGGATAACCAACAAGGACCTACTGCATAGCACAGGGAACTCTGCTCAATGTTATGTGGCAGCCTGGATGGGAAGGGGGCTTGGGAGATAATGGGTACATGTATGTGTATGGCTGAGTCCCCTTTGCTGTTCATCTGAAACTATCACATCATTGTTAATTGGCTATACCCCAATACAAAATAAAAAGTTCAAAGTGCAGGGAAAAAATAAAAAGAAATAAACAGCTTCAGAGTTCTGGCCCCGCCAATGCAGACTAAAAGGCAAGAGCACACTCACACCCTCCTCTGGGACTTGTAGAGCCTCCCCCACCACCCCCGACAAAGAGCAAATCAATGCTAACCAGTTGACCGACTGAGTCATAAGCAGCACAGTTCATGAGCCAGAAAAAAGAGTTTTGCTTTCCTGCTACCAAAGGGCAGGGAAGGGAAAAGAGTAGCGCATCACAGAGGACCACTGGCAAAGGGAAAAATCCCTCCGGAGTAGTCAAGGGCATGCAAGAAACATCTTTGATCTGTTTCATTGCATTTTGTTTCCCAACCAGCCATACATCAGGATGGATTGAGGCCTCAGTTGCTGCCGTCTCCCTTCAGTCTGATTCAATAAGCATGTGTTGTAGATACGCTGACCATTTGCCCCAGGGAGAAACAACCAAGTGATGGGAGCAGATTAATCCTTGTGAGTCAACTGCAAGGCGGCGCCTGGGGACTGAGTGACTCATGATCAGAGATCAATGCCTTGGGAATAGATGGCAAACAGATTTCATTTCCAGAAAGCCTGGTTCTGGATGCTGATGAGAAATTCTGTCCCTACTCCGTATGGTGGCCTTCCTCCAACATCCGGTGATGAGATCTAGCCATCTCCTGTAGGAGCGGATTCTGTATTTTAACCCTCTAGGCCTATGAACAATGTTCTGATCCCTTTTCCCCTGGCAGCGCCAAGGGGACTCACACATTCACATAAACACTCACTTGAGTGGTGCTCGTTCCAGACCAGCCCGTGCTTGGTGCTGCGACTCGATGCCCTGAAGGAGCCTGGGGAGAAAGCAAGCCAAACACGCTGTCTTCACCTGCTGGCATCAGCGCCTAAGCTGACATTTCAATGTGCTTTTCACGTGGGGATTGGAGAGATCGAAGTCCATGCTCAGCACGAGATATTTGCTTGCTGGGGAACACTAGGCAAAAAATTCTGGAGGAATTTCATAAAATCTGACAAACTGATTGAGAAATGTATTTGTTGTTGTTGTTCAGTCGCTAAGCCATGTCGGACTCTTTTTGACCTTATGAACTGCGGAAACCATTTTAAAGGTGAGAGCTAAGGTTAGGGGTCCTTCACTGCAAGAAATGAGATCAAGAGCTGTTTGGATTTGTTGTGATTAAAACAATGTGGTATCATGGAACAACAGAGTCCAAGAGAAAGCCAGAAATAAACACACCAATGTGAAAAAGTGATGTAGGACAGAGATTTATTCTTATAAATTTTGTACTGACAAAATCAATCAAGAAAGAGATATTTGTTCTTACAAATCAATCAAGAAAGCATGGACTCTTCCCAAATGGTGTTGAGAGAATTGATTATTTCAATAAAAAGTTAATTTCATTGGGACTTCCCTGGCAGTCCAGTGGTTAAGACTCTGCTTCTATGGCAGGGGGCCCAGGTTCCATATCTGGTTGGGGAACTAAGATCCCACACGCCACATGGCATGACAAATAATAATTATAGTAATAATTTTATTGATCAAATGATCTGATTCTGTCCCCCTTCTGGATCCAGGATGGGGTTGCACTTCCCATCCCTTCTTAAGTTAGATACACAGTCACAAGACTCTACAGCCACTGAAATGTGACCAGCAGACAAGCGTTACCTTCAAGTACAGCTCTTGGCGGCCAGTGTGTGACCTGCCATGTTCCCCTCCCTGCTTCCGGGGTTCTGGATGTCCCTGTCTAGACAAGCCTCCATCAGCCTGGGTCCCTGCACACTCAAGGTGGACAACAGCATCATGAGACTTAAACTGAGGGTTAAACCTCTGAGATTGGGGCATTTGTTTCTTCAGTATAATCTAGGCTCCTCCCAACCAACACAAAAATAAGCCCCCAAATAAATGACCTAGATGTGAAAACTATACAATTTTTAGAAAAAGATACAGGCAAATATTTCTCTGACCTCAGAGTACAGAAAGACTCCTTTTAAAGGTTTTTAAAAATTATAAACCATAAAGGAAAAGATCAATGTATTTGACTGAATCCAATTTAAACTCGTCTGTTTGCCAATACACACCATAAATTGAAGAGATAACTGCAAACTGTTAAAGATCCTTGCAGTCTTGTAACCAGCAAAAGATCAGTTGTAGAACATCCATAAAAATACTCCAGAGGTCAACACAAAAAGACAAACAGGCAAAAAGTGAAATAGGCAAAATATGTGAAAAGATAATCAACATATGTAGTAACTGGGAAAATGTCCATTAAAGTGATTTAAACCACTTCACACTGGTAGTTTTGGTAAAATTTTAAAATATGGTAATATCTATGATTGCCAAGAGTATAAAGAAAAACTGCATGGAGAAGCAACAGAGCCAAGTCTAGAGAGGCTAAAAACATGCATACCTTTCAATCCAATAATAATTCTCCTGCTTACTGTATTTCCCAGGAACTCTTGCACATTTGCACAGGAGATGTTTAATCAGAAACATTCAGGGAATTTCCTGGGGGTCCAGTGGTTAGGACTCCCTGCTCTCACTGTCGAGGGGCTGGGTTCAATCCCTGGTTGGGAAACTAAGATCCCACAAGCCACATGGGGCAGGCTTATATTTAATGGAAAATAATCAGAAACAATTCAAATATCCATCATCAGCAGAGTAGAGAAGTAATTTGCTCTACATGCAAAGAAATACTACACATTTGCTGTGTCAGTGTGGATAAATCTCAAAAACACAATATTAAACAACAACGAAAAAATGAAGTTGGACAAAGTCATGTGGTATATGTGCCATTTATACACAGTTTGAAAATACACACACTTTAATAATCAAATACATATATTGTATGTGTACAGTAAGAGTTCTAAAGGGGGCATGGAAATAAACCCAGTTAGAGAGGTATTGGGGTCAGAAACATAGGGGGTTTCTAATGCATATGTATCATTTTAATTATTAAGAAAAAATGAAAAAAGTACAGCCCAACTTTAGACTGAACTGAAATCGGAGCCGGGAGGTGATTAACACGTGTTCATTATGTTATTCTCTGTACTTTTCCACTAATGAAATTTTTTTCATTTATGACTTCTTAAGGCTTCATAATGAGCAAATGGTAGGATGAACCACAGGTCCATGTTTTGTTCACCTCCCCACACTTATGTTAACAAATGTAAAATCAGTTATCCCTAATTCTGACATTTCCGTACCTCTCTCACATACGCCAGCTCTGGAAGACCCTGGTTCTCAAATTTGTCTCCACATTGGCATCAGTGACGCCCCTGGGTTCCAACCCCAGAAAGTCTGATTAAACCTGTCAAGGATGTGGCCTGGGCAATAAGAGATTTTAAGGCTTGCAGGTGATTTTAATGTGCAGTCAAAGTGGAGAATAACTGCTTTCAGAAAAAAAAAAAAATTGGAGAAGAAAACTCCGAGTTTAGAATCTGTGGGGGAGAATGGATACCCCTGAAACTATTACAACATTGTTAATCAGCTATAGCCCAATACAAAATAAAAAGTTAAAAAAAAAAAAAAAGAATCTGAGGGGAGAACCTCAGATCTATGACTCTTTTATAGCCCTGGGCAACTGCACTATCCATTTCTCCAACAGTATGAAGGGGATAATATCATCTATTTTGGGGGGCGTTGCTAGAAGGGCTTCCCGGGTGGTACAAGTGGTAGAGAATCTACCTGCCAGTGCAGGAGACACAAGAGATGTGGGTTCATTCCTGGGTTGGAAAGACCCCCTGGAGGAAGAAAGGGCAACCCACTCCAGTATTCTTGCCTGGAAAATTCCATGGACAGAGGAGCCTGGCGGGCTACAGTCCGTGAGGTTGCAAAGAGTCAGACAACACTGGGCACACATGAACAAACACACACTCACACACACACACACATACATTCTCACACACACACACACACATACACACACACACACGAAGAACTAAATAAGAATGACGTGTATAAATTACCCAATACAGTATCAGAGTAATAGCAGTAATAAGTGAGTTTTCTCCTGAGGATTGAGAAATGAAATTCTAATCTATTTTATGGAAGTAGAAGTTATTACCATCCCAGATGATCTTATAAGAAGTGAACATTAAGCAGATCATTCAGATCCTGGAGAGGATGGAGCATGGCAGCACCACCCTCTGCCCCCAGCTCCAGTCTTCCCTCTTCTTCAAACCTGGGCCTATGCCATGAAAAAGCCTAACGTCCTATTGCTTTCTGAGCTTTTTTCATTTAAATGAGTGCTTGGGATTTTTAAAAGCCACAACTGCACGTTTAGGCCCCAAACACAGCCCTTCAGCCAATGACTTGGTCTGTTGATTCCTCAACATTTCTTCTTAACTTGTACCAAATTGAGCACAGGGTATATGGGAGCTCTGTCTATAGTTGTCTAAGTGTTTCTAAAAGAAAAGTTTATATAAGAAATAATTAATGCCACTCGGAAGCTTGGCATGAAACCTTTCTCAGAGTCTCCATCCCAAATCAACAAAAAGCTGAGATCTAAGAGTGTAGGGAAAAAGGAAAAGCAGCTAGTCATGGAGAAATAGGCCTGGGTGTTAAAATATATCAAGGTACAAACATCATCAGTAGAAAGATTACAAATGGCATAACTAAAAGAGTGGAGAGAAGAGCAAGTAGGGGGTTGCTGTTGTTTAGTCCCTAAGCCGTATCCAACTCTTTGCAACCGCGTGGACTGTAGCTCGCCAGGCTCCTCTGTCAATGGGATTTCTCAAGCAAGAATACTTAAGTGAGTTGCCATTTCCTTCTCCAGGGGATCTTCTTGATCATCTTGGGATGATCTTGGGATGATCTTCTTGGGATCATCTCCCAAGTCTCCTGGATTGCAGGTGGATTCTTTACCACTGAGCCACCTGGGAAGCTCAAGTAGCAGGTAAAGGTAATATAAGCTAAATAATTCCCCTTTTATGGGAATCAAGAAGTACTGTGTAAAAGAGATTTTAAAAAAATTTTTTTAATAGTTAAAAGGGAATACCTCTAGGAAGTGCAGGTGGACTGGGGAGAATAAAACTTTTATATTTTACCTGGTAGCATCCTGAATTTAGCTGCTAGATAAAGATATTAAGATAATTGCTGTGGGGACTTCCCTGGTGGTCCAGTGGTTAAGAATTCACCTTGCAATGAAGGGATATGGGTTCAATCCCTGGTCTGGGAAGATCCTACATGCTGTGGAGCAACTAAGCCTGTGCGCCACAACTACTAAGCCTGTGCTCCAGGGCCCAGGAGCTACAGCTACTGAAGCCTGCGAACCCAGTGAAGCCTGCGAACCTTCTGTTGTGCTCAGCAACAAGAGAAGCCACTGTAGCGAGAAGCCCAGGCCCCGCAACTGGAGAGTAGACCCCCTCACCTCAACTAGAGAAAATCCGAGCAGTGACAAGGTTGCAGCACAGCCAAAAACAAATGTAATGAATGAATTTTAAAAACAAGTCACAAGAAAATAAAATTACACACTTATATATATTTATATATATATATATGTAAAAGCACAATGTAACTTTAAAAGTGCAGGAAATTACTTAATTGCTCAACAGATCTCACCTCTGCTTTAGTACTGCTTAATATATAGCACGTTATGATTTTGCAACCCAATGTTAAGCAGTAATTGGCTGACGTACCAATGTGTCAAATGCTTTTATAGGCAACAGACTCCAGCCTCACATTTACCTGCATAATTGAAAACAAATGATGCCTGGCAAATGCTTAATTATTCCTGAATTTCATATGAGAACAATGTCAGCATCTTGCAAAATAGAGTTTGATGAATAGCCTAGCTGCAGTAAACCTTTTAAAACAAAAATACTGACTTTGATGATCTGAGATTTTCAGTTTATGAGGTCATTAATCATGGGAAGTGTTATGTCTCATTTCTGCTAGAGAGTTATTTTCTACCCTTAGGGCCATAGAATGTTTATTAGACTTAAATAAGAAAATGGTTTCCGCTCATGGCTATTCAAATTCTATTAAAAATAATTTCTAAACCAGCAACCATTTCCCCTATCTCTCTGTTAAACATAGGAAAGAGTAAGCTTTTTAAAAATCTACCAGGCTGCCCTGTATAAGTTTTCACCCCCTAATGTAGTGAGATGATAATAACACCTATTGATTTTTTTTAAAAAAATCCTTTCCTTTGGTGAGACTGCTACAAGGGTGGGTGTCTCATGCAGTTTTGAACTCCAAGAGGACTCATCCGTCTTTCAGGAGGAATCAGTACATGACACTGCATGTGCTTTTTGGAAATGCTTAACCTTTATCATGTTGTGTACCTACTTCAACCACCTTATAAGGAAAAAGTTCTAAGATTTCCAGAACCCATGGAAGTTCATTTGGAATCACCACAGCTAATAAGCACAGTGAGCACTTTATTGGAAGCTTCCCCAAAGCCTGCAGTTGGAGCGAACAGCAGAGGCATCAAGGAGAAGGATGCCAAAGAAAAGAAGCCAGTTCATGCCGGAAACAGAACCTTGGAAGAGCTCAAGAACAGAGGCACCGTCTCTGAGGATGGAGTCACAGAGTTGTCGAGAGTTAGCACAGTGGAGAAGACAATGGCACCCCACTCCAGTACTCTTGCCTGGAAAATCCCATGGGCAGATGAGCCTGGTAGGCTGCAGTCCATGGGGTCGTGAAGAGTCGGACACGACTGAGCGACTTCATTTTCACTTTTCATGCATTGGAGAAGGAAATGGTAACCCACTCCAGTGTTGTTGCCTGGAGAATCCCACGGACAGGAGCCTGGTGGGCTGTTGTCTATGGGGTTACACAGAGTTGGCCACGACAGACATGACTTAGCAGCAGCAGCAGCACAGTGGAAACTGGCCTTCCAGGTCTTCTTGTCTCCTCCTCCTATTGGCTCCTCCCTGGTCTGCTGAAGACCAAAGACCGAGACTTTCTTTCTAGAGGAGCTGCATCAGAGTTAACTCTGTCTCTAGAGGCACCAGGAGCGCCTGAGGGTTGAGGTAAGGAGTCCTACAGAGAACAGAAGTATTAAATGATAGGCTACGTATTAAAATCGGTGTCTGACGCCCTCCTCCCCTTGCTCAGCTTCCCAAACACTGGCAGCCAGCATTTCCTCTGTGGAGAAACTCATCAACTTAAAAGAAAGACCTAGATGGAGTGATAACTGAGCATCCGCCAATGAAATAGAGGACCATCCCCAGAGGCCCATCAGTTGACAAGCCCCAGCCGTGCCTACCATTTCCAACCTGTGTATTTAGCTCCTTGCTAAACTGAAAAGACAGCCGAGGATCAGACAGATGAGGGATGGTTCTCCATGCAAATCTGAGACCAAAGGAAACAGACAAAATTAACTTGGAAGAAACAGACAATGTGGGGAACAAAAGAACGTATTAAAAACTCTAGGATGGAATATTCTCTCTAAGGGAAAAAGATGCTGTGTTCTTGAAATGAGAAGAGAATGAATGCCATTTGAAAGAAGAAAAGAAACATTCAGAGACCAAGAAAGCATTCTAATAAATTTTAAATAATGGCAAACAGAAATTAAAGAGAAAGGTTGATAAATAAAACTGAGCAAAAGTCTAAGTAATTAGATTTTAAAAAAAGGAAGAGATGAGAAGTAGGAGAGGCAAGATAAGCAAACCAGAAGATTGATCAGGAAGTTTCGAAAGTTAACAAACACGAGTTCCAGAAACTAGAAGGGAAAAAAATAGAAGAAAAGAGATTTTGTAAAGACAAATACAAAAGCATTTCTAGAACTAAGGGAATAAACTTTCACCCTGAAGAGGTCTACTTAATACCTAGCACAATATATGGGGGAGAAAAAGCATGTAGAACTGATTTCTCACTGTGAAATTTCAGAACAACACAGACACACACACACACACACACACACACACACACACAAAAGATGCTAACGGTTGCCACAATGGAAACAGAAATATCATATACAAAGCCTCCAAGATTAGAATTCGTAGAACTTCTCCACAGCAAACTGGGGTTGCAAGGCAAAGAAGCAGCCAGAGAGAATGATTTCAAAACAAAGCATCGATCAGGCCTAAGCCTAGAATAAGGATATTTTCAGACTATGAGGACTTTAAAAGTTATACCTTCTGCCTTTTTTCCCCCTGCAAGCTGCTGGAGAAGGTGCTTCATCAAAAAAATGAATAAACCTGTGATGACCTAAATGGGAAGAAAACCCAAAAAAAGAGGGGATTTACATATACAAACAGCTGATTCACTTCACTGCACAGCAGAAATTAACATAACATTGTAAAGCAACAACACTCCAGTAAAAATTAATGGAAAAGGAATAAACCAAGAAAAAGATCTCAGGCAATTCAAGAAAAGAGGATTCTCAGGATGAAAGGAAGTCCCTGGATGACAGCTGTGCAGAAAGCAACTCATCTAGATGGGATCAAGATGCGAAAAGGCTCCAGGAGAGTCAGCAGGCAGATCATCTATCCTGTTTGACAAGAAGGAAAAGAAAGTGAAGTCTCTCAGTTGTGTCCAACTCTTTGCGACCCCATGGACTGTGGCCTACCAGGCTCCTCCACCCATGGGATTTTCCAGGCAAGAGTACTAGAGTGGGTTGCCATTTCCTTCTCCAATACTGTTTGACAGGAAGGAAAGATTTTTCAGTCTTCAGAGACTCTGGGGATGACTCAGAGAAAGTACAAGTACAGAGAAAGCGATGTAAATTTTTTAATGAGGCAGTTAATTCCAGGGAAAACTAAAAATTGAATAAGAGAGGAATTGGTGGCGGTTGCTAGGGACTGAGGGTTTGGGAAAACAGGGAGCTATTGGTCTATGTCCAAGATGAGTAAGAGCTAGAGACCTGCCCTAGCACACAGCATTGTGGTTAACAAGTCGGTATAATTAAGAGTAGAGCTCGTGTTAAGTGTTTCTATCACACACACACACAAAAGAGGTGGGGACAAGAGGGAACTTTTGGAAGTGATGTTATTTAGTCTTTAAGTGGTGTCCAACTCTTTTGCAACCTCATGGACTTTAGCCTGCCAGGCTACTCTGTCTGTGAGATTTTGATTTTTCCAGGCAAGAATACTGGATTGGGTTGCCATTTCCTTCTCTGAAGTGATGGATATGTTTATTACCTTGAACGTGGTAATGGTTTCATGTTGAGGTCCTTTAACGGACTGGAACCTGGTGGTCTGGAGTCGACGATAAGAAAGTAAAGGAGAGAGAAAGAGAGCCTGATATTTCTTGGTTTACGCAGAAAACCAATAAAGTCCCTGACACAGGGCTTGCTCTGTTCATGAAGGCCTCAGGCACCCTCTCAATGGGGTGAAGGCCCAGAGTGCCTTCTCGAGAGGGTCTTAGAAGCCCGGGCAAGAAAGTGAAACCAGAAGGCCTCTGCGCTCCAAAGAATTAGCCTGAGAGAGAGAGAGAGAAAGAAAGCAAGACACGGGGACCAAAGCTCTGATGGAACAAAGGTGTTTTAATCAACATGGTGTGGGCATATATACTGTTTTACAAGGTAGTATTCTCAGCAAAGATAAAGATTAAAATTCCAGACTTACAAAACATAGGCGATCCATATTAAAGAGAGAGAGTTGTAAACAATCACTTTTACCATATGGTTCATACGCAGGAAGAGGGTACTTACCACCGTATAGAAAAACTAATGAAGGAAATGCCTGGATTCCTCAGCCCCGGGAGAGGCTTGCCTCTCCTTTTAATTCTGTCAGGAATCCTCTGTTCTTTATTCAGGAATTAATAAAGAACAGAGGATTCCTAACAGATCCAAAACAGCACACAGGAAGCCTCCTGTTAAATGCTTCCTGACAGTTTCACATAATATTTTTCTTTGCCAGGATGGAAAGAAGAGATGGACGTGAGGGTCTCCATGCGTGCATGCTGCATGATAAGTCGTCGCTTCGTGTCTGACTCTGTGCAACCCCATGGACTGTAGCCCACCAGGCTCCTCTGTCCATGGGATTCTCCAGGCAAGAATACTGGAGTGGGTTGCCATGCCCTCCTCCAGGGGATCTTCCTGACCCAGGGATGGAACCCACATCCCCTTTATCTCCTGCATTGGCAGGAGGATTCTTTACCTCTAGTGCCAGCTGGGAAGCCCAATGAGGGTCTCCAGATCCTGCTAATTTGTCACATGTGTACTAACCTTTCACCTCAATACCCCTTCCTTTCTCCTAATGACGACAACTATCTGCTTGCTCGTGTGTGATAAAGCTCTCCATATCTACTTTATGGATGAGGTTTTGATACTTAGAATGCTTTGATCTTACTCCTCCAGGACAAAGAAGGAAGTTGAATAATTCTGATGACTATTTCTTGTCTTCATTACATATTTTTTACAACTAGATATGGCTTCTAGGGAAAAGATAATGTCTGTCCAGCTGCACATTTGTTGCCCATAATTTGATAATCCGTGCGGAAAACAGAAGTTGGCTGATTCTGACTCCACAACAGGGACATGTAGGGTAAAAAGCAGACGAACTTCAAAGGCCTTGGTTAGAACTTGGCTCTAATGCTTGTCATGTGACTCTTTCGACCTTTTCTCAAGAGTTTTACAATCTGTGAAATGAAGCAGTTGGACTGTAATCTTGGAAATCTTTCCAGCTCTAACATTCAATGATCAGAACTTTAAATCTGGTGCATGTTTTTCAAAATTTGGAACCTTAGTTTCCACTCTTTGAGAATTAACTGGGGAAGTTTCATAGGCTCAAAAAAATAACCAGTAGTTAACTGTTCTGCTTGTGCCCTCCTTCTGCACGTTATTTAGCTGCTTCTCTACATGTACTGGGCAGACTGATGCTGGGTTACAGGCACAGTTTGAATGTGTCATTTCATAAAACTTTGGTAAGAATGTAAATTGTCTAATTTGGAAACAAGTTGAAATTGTGGACATTTTACTGCCCCGGCTACAACCAGCCTATTCTTGTCCTCTGATGCATTTCACGGTTCAACTTGGACCTACAGCTTAATTATGACTCTCTCCTTGACTGTTTTCATAATTCATGTACTGGCTCCATGATTTACACCTGTAGTCAGATTCCATATTATAACTGTTTTATCAATTTCCTAGTGAAAAGTTCGCAAAACGAGCACCCATTCCACACAATATCAGTAGATGTTTGGAGGAAAAAACTTTGATGGTTTCATAAGTTTGAGAAAACATTGGATGTAATCATTGAGCAGGTTTCTTTATCTGAGTGTCTAAGACGCTTTACTGGGCTGATGCTCAGTGAGCATCTCTGAGAGGAAGATACAGGGTGCTCAGCTACTCCAATGTGCACAACCAGGAAGTCCTCTCTTCCCGGACCACCTACCTGGATATGATCCATGGCACATATTTTGGAACAACTGTTTTCATAAGATACTCTTTTTAAAAACCATGATTGTTGTAATTTTTTTCCCCATAAAGTGTGACATGCATGGATGGCACATCAAAGAATCAAGGAATATTTGTACATCATGCAGAATAGAGAGTTAATAGTATGAGTTAAATAATGAATCTTTTGGCTTCCGTTGTGGCTCAGCTGGTAAAGAATCCACTTGTAGTGCGGAAGACCTGGGTTCAATCCCTGGGTTGGGAAGATCCTCTGGAGAAGGGAACAGCTACCCACTCCAGTATTCTGGCCTGGAGAATTCCATGGACTACAGTCTATGGGGTCGCAAAGAGTCAGACACAATTGAGTGACTTTTACTTTCACTAATGAATCTTTAGCTCGTTTTATCAAGAAATTCTGACAAGGTTCCCACTTGGGATATAAAGCTACAGTGTGGAAGAAGATTGGGCTTCCCTGGTGGCTCAGACAGTAAAGAATCTGCCTGCAGTGCAGGAGACTCGGCTTCGATCCCTGGGTTGGGAAGATCCCCTGGAGAAGGGAATGGCTACCCGCTCCAGTATTCTTGCCTGGAGAATTCCAGGGACAGAGGAGCCTGGCGGGCCACAGTCCATAGGGTCACAGAGAGGTGGACACAACTGAGCACCTAAGGCTTTCACACTTGCACACGTGGAAGAGGATTAAGTAGCCAGCTCCTCAAGAGCTGGTGTCCTGGCTCTGTGTCACTCCACCCTCCACTGCAGGAACAGAAAAACCCCACAAAACTGTGATGTGCTGTTGCTCCCTTTCAACCAGGGATTACAGCTCGTCAAATTACGAGCTGTGAATCGTTTCATAATTTTAAAACCCTAACGGAAAGTAATATGTGTGATGACAATGTATTTAGCCATGGAAATACACAGTCCTAGCCAGAGTACCTTGAAAAAAAATCACATCAGATGGAAGCAGTGTCACCAACCAGTCCATCATACAGCTCAGGATAATCTCCATTGCTTAGTAATGGCAAATACTGTCCAAGAGGAAATAATCACCCGAGACAGCTGAATCCATTATTCTTTGAGAAGTCATAAATATAGCCAGAGGTCACAAAAATATTTTTAAATGGTACTTAAATGGACAATCACCAACTGGTGAGAGACTAATGTGGTACTCTGTCAAATCTTTTTCAAATTTCATAAAATGTAAAGGCTTGGTATGCATGCATGTGTGTGTGTGTGTGTGTGCACACATGAATGTGCAGGAGAAATGGCGGGGGCTGGGGGGGGCAGTGTGGCTGTGAGGAACAGTATGTTCTCCCATGAATGGCACTACAGAAATCAGAGGTAATGGGAAAAAAGGAAAAGTGCAGGAGGTTTTGGCTCAGCATGTTACAAAAACAGATGTCCATTTATTGACTAATAATGTTATTTAGTATTAAAAAACAGCATTTCATAGCAGAAGTGTTGCTTTAATTCATTTTCCACATTAGACACTAAGCTTTCTTATCTATAGATATGAAACACCAAAGGGCTTAATTTATTCTAAACTACTCAGAAGGAATTTGAAACATTAAGCCAGCGCTCGGAATGACCTGACCCTAGTCCAGCACAAGTTTATTACCCAAGAGATAATTCATGCTTGGCTCAACCAAATTAGAACTGTATTGGCAAGAATCAGGGAAAGATACCAAGTTTAGGATTATATAGCATGCATTTTACCCACAAATAATACTTACTAGACATTTAAAAACATTACCTGTAGAGTATAGAATCTTTTATGTGAACCAATAAAAGCTCTGCAAGTGTTTCATCTACCACTCAAGGGGCTGAAAAATCTGAAGCCAGGAGTGACAGAGACAAAGTGCCAGAATGGTATCAAGGCTGGGCACACAGAGTGAACTTTATGAATGAACCCACCACCTAGAGGGGTTTTTATGAATGAACCCACCACCTAGAGGGGTTTTTATGAATGAACTCACCACCTAGAGGGGTTTTAGGAAGGAGGGGAATGGCCAGGAAAAAAAAACAAGAGGTTTTTGTATCTAACCGAACAAGATCATTTTGAGGAATAAATTGAGGAGTGAAACGGATTACTAGAATAACCAGAAAATGAGCTGTCTGAAATGAAGAGTTCAAGAAGAAGACCTGGTAAAGACTGAGGAAAGGGACTCAAGAAAAATCACAGGCATCACTCAGCCAAGATGGATTCCAGCAAGAAGGATTCTGGGAGAAGTTTTCTCTAGTAACCCAACCGCCGTGCACTGCACTGGCGTTTTGAGAGCGGAAAGTAGGCTAAAAGCCAGAGATTTGCCCAAGGTCACATGGGGCTGATCAGGGAACTGCAATCCTGTTCTTTCTCACATCCTGGTTCTAGATTACGTTCATGGTAGCCAGTTACTCCTCACTGCTCTGAGAACATCAGGTGAGATCAAAGGATGTTTGGGAAAGGATTCCCAAAGCCTGCAGCCCCGTTAGTTCCCACTTCTTAGAACCTTAGGCGAGTCTGCGCATGAAATGTCCCACGCTTTTTCTTCCTCCCACTTACACAGTGTTGAGAAGCTACTATGAGTCCAGCACTGGGAATACGGAGATGAATAGAAAAGAATTGCCACCCACAAGTCCTCAAGAAGAGACAGAGAGGCACAAGGAGCAAACGCCATATGAAGGCAGAGACTGCGACTGGGATGATACGGCTACCAGCTAAGGAATCCCAACATTACCAGCAGCTGCCAGAAGCCAGGAGAGAGGCAGGGGGCCGATCCTCCTTGCACTTCCGAAAGGGAACAACTGTGACGACATCTTGATTTTGGATTTCTTGCCTTCAGCACTGTGAGAGAATAAACTTTTGTTGCTTAAAGCCAAAAACAGAAAAATCACACAAAGACTAAACATGATTTGAAAGATAACTAGAGAGCTGGTTAAGCAACTTAAGTAGAGAGTAAAGACATGTTTCAGATGGGTGGTTAAGAAACCCAAGTGGTATCATACATTGAAAGTCTGAGGTTAGAGTCAAGTGCATTATTTACAGGTTTAAAAAATGTTATTTCATGGGTGATTTGGGTCTCTTCTTCTATGAGCTCATAGAAAACACCTCAGGAGATAAAAGATTATTATACATTTCATTTCTCCCTTCAATAATCGGATGACTGTAAAGACACATTCCAACCTTAACGTCGACCAAAGCTTTAGACAGGCTTCCATGAATCTCTCTCCCGCACCAGACACCTGTCGAGAAGCACTGGACCAGCTTCTCTTGAAAACCTCCAGTGAGAGAGAAGTCAGTTCTCACTGGATTAGATTAGTGAGAAAAGTGAAATAATTGATTCAGGCAAGGATCCTCGCTGGATGCTAAGACCATCAGGTAAAATTTTTAGGGAAAATGCCATCTGCATAGTACCAAAATTCACCACACAGATTATGTTGTGTTAATTGCACACAGGAAATGGTGAGACCTGGAGGTCACCCCCTCTTAACCGAGTGATGAGTCCGTGTTTCAAACGATGGGGCAACCTTCCACTCATGTCTCCTGATGGGATGCAACTCCAGGTACATGCCATCATCCTAAGACAAACTCTTGCCCCAAATCTGAATCCAATCACGCTTCCAAGCCTAACTCTCAGTTTACAGAAAATAGAAAATCACCATTTGTCTGACAGTCAGTCCAATCCAGAAGGTGGGGGCATTGACAAGGTAACTGGCCTGCTTTTTTGAGTCAATGTCACAGGAAAACAGGTAGGGGACTGTTCCGGAATAAAAGAGAATAAGATACACAACAACCGAGTGCGACGTGTGGAGCTTGATGGGATTCTGGTTTGTAATTTGTGTTTCAAATGATGAAAGGTATTTTGGGAACAAATAGAAAAATTTGAGGAGGCTGCGTATTAAATGATATTAGAAAAGTATTTTTAAGTGTTTTAGATACAATAATGATATTTTAGTCAAATTAAAGTATGTCCCTTATTCTTGAGGCTTCCCTGATAGCTCAGTTGGTAAAGAATCCAGCTGCAATGCAGGAGACCCCGGTTCAATTCCTGGGTTGGGAAGATCTGCTGGAGAAGGGATAGGCTATCCACTCCAGTATTCTTGGGCTTCCACTGTGGCTCAACTGGTAAAGAATCCGCCCACAATGCAAGAGACCTGTGTTCGATCTCTGGGTTGGGAAGATCCCCTGGAGAAGGGAAAGGCTAACCCACCCCAGTATTCTGGCCTGGAGAATTCCATGGACTTTATATTCTTAGGGGAGAGAGAGCAAAAACAAATATAACAAAAGGTTGACTGTTGATGACTCTCAGTGGGTCTCTCAGCAGATAAGCATAAATTAACATTCTTAAGTTATGACAAGCACAGGTAACTGTTTCCCTTAATCTGATTCTTTCCTCATTTACGTAGAGATTCGAAAATGAATGAAGCCATGACTCTAGATTAACATATGGTGCCAATTTACTAAGTATCATAAGCATAAAACTGTGACATATTCCCAAATTACCATGACCTTGCCTAACACTGGTCATATTTAAATATCAGGTAAATTTTTAAAATTTGTACTGATCACACAAGGTTAGTGAATTCCCAACCAAAATGGATTCTGTTTTGCTCAGCAGCTAGGCAGTCTGGAAAACAAATCAAGCAAATTAAAACCAAAACATTTTATTATAAAGACAATGTTTTTATTTCATCTTTCCTACTTTTGTCCTTTTCCTTAAAAAAAAAAAGCACAAAGGTCTTTTATAATAGAGTAGATCAGCTTTGTCAGAAAGTTCTAGAATCTTTATTTGTATAATAAAGGCATTAGCTTAATCAATGTGTTTGAAAGCTCAAGTTTGCAATTATCTAATGTTAAAAGAAGTCCAAAATAATTGAATTTCAACCATCAGTCAGAAAAAAATCAAACGTCTAGCTTGGAAACAATAACAATTTAATGGACAAATAAAACATCACCACAATAAATAAAGGATTGAAGCACTGTCCTTTTTTCATCCAACATCATGAAAAGGTTTTTTGTTGTCATACATTTAAAACTGGTTAACACCAAATTAACTTACTGGCAACTGGGAAAAAAAAAAAAGAAAGAAAAGAAATGAAGACTACCACATTACAGAGACACAAAGCAAGCACAGCGGGCCTGGCACAAATAGCAAAACGCACGGCGCCCACAACCAGAGCTCCCTAGAGCGCGCGCCCCCGATAACGCACCAGGCCATCTGACGTTACATTTCAGGCAAAGCAAGCCTTTTTTAAAAACCTTACAAACATATAAATCCAAACCACAAAACACCTCCTAAACATGACATTTACTCTAAGTACAAATGGATATTTGGAAATTGCATTCACAATGCCATCTAAACTAGATTTCGGGAAATTTTAAGTATATAGCTATATTGGGGCTTAAATTCACTGGGCCACATCCCACACATACTTTCCCGTTATATTTACCCTGGGCATACATAGTCTCCAAGTTAACAGTTACAGAATTAAAAACTACTCTTCTAGAAAAGTATCGATTTTTCCTGAATAAACAGATTGGAACTGGTCCACTGTCTTTCACCCAACAAATGTTTCGTCACAAATACGTAAAGTAGCCTTAGTAATGCCCTTTTCTAAGAGTTATAAGTATTTAAACATTTATCATCAGTAATGAGTTTTAGGCTAAAAAACCTTTTTTTTTTTTTTTGCCTACTTTCTGTGGGCATTCTATTCCCTCAAACCTAAAATCTGTTACCCAATTTCTTCTCGTAAATATATACATTCAATGTCCCCTACCTCACGAAAAGAAGTTCATTAACTCAAGTCATATAAGCTTATGCTTTTATTTGAAATAAACTGCATGAGAACTTGAATCCATTCTAAAAGGGACTTAACAGGGATGGCAATATGGGAGATTGCACTCTGCCCTTCCATTTTGTTATATACTCCCTTGAAGGGCATCAGCTTGACATCTCTCTTGCCCATCCTTTTGCCTGAGCTACTGCACATAAGCCTAAACCATTATATTTTGGTACAGCTCAACAGAACACAGCAAAATACTTAGGTTCTCGGCACATCAAACCATGAGCTGGAACAGCTCCTGAACTGGGCCTGGGTTTCC
Organism: Bos mutus; assembly: GCF_027580195.1. Classification (NCBI taxonomy): domain Eukaryota; kingdom Metazoa; phylum Chordata; class Mammalia; order Artiodactyla; family Bovidae; genus Bos; species Bos mutus. The sequence goes on along the minus strand of NC_091639.1, from coordinate 9,638,058 downwards.
ACTGCCACAATTTACGCCAAATTGTTACAGGATTAAGTTAAGTGAGTCCATAGTAGAATTTAAAATGAAACGGGGAAAAAATAATCGAAATCCACATATAGTTATAGCAACTAATTTAAATGGAACCCCATCCAGGATAAAGGATGGTGCTGAATGAACAATGTGGTTTAAAAAAAAAGAAGAAACTAAACTAAAATGCTTTAAGGAAAAGCTCAAATTGGATCTCCATGAACTGCTCTGACAGAATTTCAGAGAAAGCTGGAGAGCAGAAAATAAACATGGAGAAAAAAAAAAAAGGGTGTGTGTCCCAAACGAGTGGCCACATTCTGCTTTGAGGTTTACTGATGCCAATTTCCCGGCGTTTTAAGCTCTCTATAGTAATGTGACAAAACAGGCATATAGCTGAAACCACGCAAGAGGCTGGGTTCCTCTTGGCAAGTACCATGCACGGAGGGACCAGCACCTGAGCTGGAGAGGATCCAGGGAAGTGCCAACCGTGGGCCAGGGGCAGGGGTGTGCACTGTGCAGACGGGTGTGCCCTGGGGCTGCCCCCCTCCTGGGTCTACCCTCCATCCCAGGCTAAGATGATGAGAAGAGGCACCAGTTCATGCCTGACCGTCCACAAAGACTCCAGCCGCCACAGCACAACACGTCGGGCCCCGGGGTCCATCTAGCAGCCCTGAGTGGCGGCTGCCCTGTCTCTGGGAAGACTCAGTAGCAAAGCGCTAGAAGGCTGAGCTGATCCCTGTCTCTTTTTTGCTAACACGTAAGTAGAAATGAACATGTTACTTCCAGCATACAGGAAAACCACCGAGTCAATATCTGGATGGAAAACAGACCACAGACATATGCCCAGTGGCTCTGTTCACACCATGGGCGCCGATCACAGAGACTGTGATAGAAAACAAAGGCTAAGTGACCTAACTTGACACGTGGCAAGAGGTGTCTGACTTCTCGGCGCGCCAGTCTCGCTTAAGAGGACGGTGCCAGACAGTCTAGGAATTCGTGGCAGACACACTGGCAGAAGCCATACACCATCAGGATGACGAGGCTGGAGGGGACCAGGCTGACGAAGACGACCCCCAGTGTGACCTTCTTGGAGACCAGTAAGTAGATGCCCAAGGGCAGGGAGCTGAAGTACAGCAAGCCCAGCAACCACACCAGCACCCGGATGGACGTCTGAAAGACCAGGGACGTGCAGTTCCACATGGTCCAGTTGTGCGACACGGCGGTGGTCACCGAGTCGAAGCTGGAGGGCCGGTAGAACTCGACCACGGGCGTGGAGCTGAGCGAGGGCGAGCTCTCCCGCTGCACCTCCATGATGGTGATGACCAGGCAGTTGGAGGACGCGTGGGAAGGGCTGACCAGCGAGGCCAGCCGCTTGGGGGTCAGCAAGAGCTCGGTGGGGTTCTCGGGCAGGCACTTCTTGCCTTTGCCGCCGCCGCAGGTCAGGTTCAGCAGGATGTTGTTGTCGTCGGGCAGGCTGCTGACTTCGTCATCCGGTAGGCACGTCTCGAACCTGCAGAAAGGGCAGACGATGACGCCATGCGGGGAGTCCCCGAAGTTGATGATCTTGCACAGGCATTTGGCACACACGCGGTGGCAGCACCCCAGCACCTTGGGCTTCCTCTGTTTCAGGTTGTACCGGTTGTAGCAGATCTTACACTCCAGCTCGTCTGAGACCTGAGACTCGGCTGCCTCCTCTGGCAGCTGACTGGCCATCCCGGGCTCTGTGCCTCCCGTCCTGGGCCGGACGGGCTGGACGGGTCCCGCAGAAGGAAGGCTTGGACGGCGCCTTCTCTCTGAATTATCACATCGTCCAAATCAGGCAAAGATGCACACAGGCAGGAAAAGGAGGGACAGAAATCGGCCGGGCATTTTCAGTTTCTGCGTATCGCTCTCTGTCTCAAACAGCATATTGACATAAGCCACGAGAGGGGTCTGCAAAGGAAAAGAGATTCTAATATGGTGAGCGGTTCGCTGAAAAGTGCTTTACGGAATTTTCTGAGCTTCCAGCGATTAGAAGTGGCAGACTTGAAAGGTTAAATCCCCAGCATCTTTTCACGCGTTTCTGCCTCCAGGATATAGGAAAGCATTATCTCCATGCTTAGCTTTTTTCAGTCCACAGATATGATAGTAAAGAAGGCATTAAGAATCTTAGCGGTGTGAAGTACACTGCAGAGCACTGTGTGTTCAGCTCAATAGAGAGATTTTTCTCTCTGAAATTGTACAAATTCGGCCTTTTTGAAGACAGAATGGGACACTTACCAGAAATAGATACATTTGCAGTTAAACTCCATTCAGTATAAATTAACTCTTTTAGAGGCTCATTGGTAATAAACTCCGATTGTCTAAATAACCCCAATAGTGCTTCAGAACACACTAAAGGAGGGAAAACTTAAGGATAGATGTTGAAAACATGTTTTCAGAAAGTAATTTATACAGATGAGAGTGTATTTAAATACAGCAGACTATTCTTACCTTTCCAGTGTAAAGAAATCTGTTACAAGTGTCTTCCTTATTTGACTATTCAATTTCAAACTTTCTGTTTCAATACTAGTCTTGCAAACCATGGCTGTACACATACATTCACTCAAAGAAGAGTGAAGCATATGACACCTAAAATAAGCATTATATCCAAGTCAAGTCTAATTGCCAAGACAGAGAAGAAAACACAGAAATGGAGTTGTTAGTCGTGTCTGACTCTTTGCGACCCCATGGACAGTCACCTACCAGTCTCTTCTGTCCGTGGGATTTTCCAGGCAAGAATACTGGAGTGGGCTGCCATTTCCTTCTCCAGGGGATCTTCCCAACCCAGGGATCGAACCCAGGTCTCCTGCATTGCAGGCAGGCACTTCAGCATCTGAGCCAAGAGTGTTTAAACACAGAACACACGTGCAGTTATGTCTCAAAACATGAAGAATCATGCATGCATGGCTATCAAAAAGTACTCAAACTCCAGCCACTTGCCTACTTTAGCTCATGTAAACTCTCTCTATGGTGAACAGAAAGCATGATGGTTGCTATTACTGCTGACTTTGGACAAATGGCTGAAGACTGATGTCACATAAACAGTCCATTCTCAATTATTAGGACTAAAAGAAGGGAGCAGCAATGTGAGAAATCTCCAAATAATTTTTAGCTTTAATATATGTGATTCGGGGCTAGTAGATTTGTCCTGGGCTTCCCAGGTGGCGCTAGGGGAAAAGAATCTGCCTGCCAATGCAGGAGACTTGAGAGACATGGGTTCAATACCTGGGTCAGGAAGATCTCCCGGAGGAGGGCATGGCAACCCACTCCAGTGTTCTTGCCTGGAGAATCCCATGGACAGAGGAGACTGGTGGGCTATGATCCACAGGATCGCTAAGAGCCGGACACAACTGAGCAACTTAGCACACAGGCACGTGCAAAGATTTGTCTTAAATTATATTTTGCTTGGAAAAATATCAGAATGTATTTGAATTTCTGAGAAGACCCCCAAGGAAATAACAGCAGAGGGTGGTCATAAGAGTTCTGAGAAGTAGAATGCAACTATGCCAGCATTTTAAATTTGCCATGGACCCTACTGCCTTAACAGAGAAAAGCCAGTGTGCAGGTAAACTTGGATGGTTTTTGAAATCATGACTAACTGGTTTGTGAATATGTATTATCTTCCTTTTAAATTATGACCTTAGTTAATTTTAAACTGACTCAATATAGTACAAGAATGTATAGTGTAATGGCTAGCATGGTAAGATGTACTCTTGGTGGGAAAAGGAAGACAATCAATAAGTTAGGCTCTTACCTCTGGCATCAGCCAAAAAGTATAGGTAGAGTTTTTTTTAATAGAGTTTACTATTGCAACCCACTCCAGTATTCTTGTCTGGAGAGCTCCATGGACAGAGGAGCCTGGTGGGCTACAGTCCATGGGGTCACAAAGAGTTGGACATGACTGAGCGACTTTCACATCACTTCACTTTACACTGTATATGAATGCGTGTATTTCAAAACTGCTATTAAAGCTAATTTCTCTGTAACTACACTGACATGCAAAAAAGAATATATAGAACTTATTGTGATCATTTCACAATATATATGTAAGTGACATCTGTTGGGATCCCATGGACTATATCCCGGCAGCCTCCTCTGTCCACGGGATTCTCCAGGCAAGAATACTGGAGTGGGTTGCCATGCCCTCCTCCAGGGGATCTTCCCAACCCAGGGATCAAACCCAGGTCTCCCACATTGCAGGCAGATTCTTTACCAGCTGAGCTACCAGGGAAGCCCCTATAATGCTGTATGTAAATTGAATCTCAATAAAACTGAGGGAAATGAAAAAAATTTAAAGGCTGTGTGTGTGTATAAGAATACATTACATTGTCAACATCTGATAGTCAGCTGGTTACTGTAATACTTTCTGTACCCAAGCTTCCTACCATTAAAGGAGCAGCAGGAAAGTTCTATTAATATGTTGAGCCAGCACAATTTTTATTTCCTAATTCTGGGAACATAAGTTATTCACTGAGCCAATGTGTGTCTGAAAGTCACTCAGTCAGGTCCAACTCTTTGTGACCCCATGGACTATACAGTCCATGGAATTCTGCAGGCCAGAATACTAGAGTGGGTAGCCATTTGCTTCTCCAGCGGATCTTCCTGACCCAGGAATCGAACCGGGGTCTCCTGAGTTGCAGGCGGATTCTTTACCAAGTGAGCTATCAGGGAAGCCTCACTGAGCCAATACTGAGCTATTATTTTCAATAAAGCTTACCTTTTTCACAGAACCACTCTTCATTCCTATGAACATGTTTAGAGTGTTATGATCATAACGTTCTAAAAATTCATACAGGGGCTTCTTGGTAATGTGCAAAAATAAAAATACTGAATGTTTAAATATCCAATCAAAAAAGTACCTACTTTATCTCTAAGGAGTTTTCTAGAAAACCCACTCTATTAGCTTGAAATACTTCATCAACTCCAGGCTCTGAAAGTGGCACTTCTGGGCAGGACTGGCTGACAGCCTTGAGCTCGGGTCACATCCCAGGAAATGCAGCCAGCACAAGGGCTTTCTTTCTGGAATGGCATAAACAGGGCAGTGTCTGTTCCTCTTGGGAGGATGGGGTACCAAGTTCTAGGATACTTAAATACTTCATGTGTCTCCTTTTAATTCTAAGGTCCCCCTAAGTACTCAAGTAATAGCCTAAAATCTGTAACTTTATAGGGTTACAATTAGTGGGAGTTGTTAATCTGATCATCTAAAAGTTGGACACTGCAGCTCATTCCCACCCTGCATTCACTCCACAACTGTGGGCCTCAATTCAAATGCTGAATGAAAGAAACTAGACCCCGGAGAGCACACAGTGTATGACTCCATCTTTAGAAAGCTCAAAAAACAGGCAAAGGTAAGCCGTGGTAGGGATGCAAGTGTAAGTGGTAAAACTAAGAAGCCAAGCCAGGAAGCGATTAGCATGAAAGTCAGGACAGCAGATACACCTGGGTGTGGGCTGAGAGGCTTGACACGGGCGGTGCCTGTGAGCGTCCCTGTCGCCCTACACCATCGGGCAGCATGTTTTTCTGTACTGGCGTTACTTTCAGAGTAAAAAGTGTTTTGTTTTGTAAGTCCATGGCTAAATACATTTGCTACTTTGATAGCCCAGACTTTTCTGTCCATGGATACTTTGGATCAACTTATTTTTTTCCTCTGTGATCTGTAAGTTCATTCATTTTTTTTTCCACAAAATTGAGATGCCAGTCATTTATTTATCATGTAAATATCCAAGCGTCGCTATAAATCAATATTAAAAAGGATGGAGTCTTTAAAGTGAGCAAATCTGGAGCATTACTTGATGAGAAAAACTAAACGTATGTCTCACCAGACACAGGGCAAAGAATCTGGCATGCTAAACTGCCTCAAAAACAAATACATGTGGTTACGTGAGGTGAGTGATGTCGTACCCCATCGTGTTAATCACTTTGCAGTACATCCGGGTATCAAATCATCACACTGTGAACGTTGAACTCACATAATATTGTGTACCAATTACATCTCAATAAAGCTGGAGGGAAAATAAATACAAAAGGTAGATTTTCTTTTCCTAGAAAAATATCTATTCAAATATCTGAAGCTGATATTCCTCATTAGCCACTTAAGTCTTTAATCCTTTTATAGATTATCTAGTGTAAGTATATACAAAGAGATAATCACCTACTATAATTCTTATAAATTAACTTGAGTTTTAGACAAAGGACTAAATATTTTCATTGCCCTAAATGTGTTAAGGTCCATATAGTTAAAGCTGCGGTTTTTCCAGTAGTTATGTACGGATGTGAAATTTAGACCATAAAGAAGATTGAGAGCCAAAGAATTGATGCCTTCGAACTGTGGTGCTGGAGAAGACTCTTGAGAGTCCCTTGCACAGCAAGGAGATAAAACCAGTCAATCCTAAAGGAAATCAATTCTGAATATTCACTGGAAGGACTAATACTGAAGCTGAAGCTCCAATGCTCTTGCCACCTGATGCAAAAAGCCAACTCACTGGAAAAGACCCTGATGCTGGGAAATATTGAAGGCAGAAAGAGAAAGGGATGACAGAAGATAAGATGGTTGGATGGCATCATCAATTTAATGGACATGAGTTTGAGCAAACTCTGGGACATAGTGAAGGAGAGGGAAGCCTGGCATGCTGCAGTCCGTGGGGTCACAAAGATCAGACACAACTGAGCGACTGAACAAAAAGTGTGTGGTGGTTACTGCTTGACTCAAACCCACTGTCTCCACTACTGAAGTCCTTTGCTATTAAAGATGCAAACTTGGCTTGTATTTCGAACCAAAGTCCCTCCAGGGGACATCTGTTGTTCACCCACCCAGGATCTTTTTTTTTTCCTTTAGACCACACTGCTCCTTCCCACCTGCCACGGCTTCTTTGGGGAAGCCTTCCCCTCACTCAGATTCTGTGATGTGGACAATGCCACACTGCCTCCCTTCTCTCCCAAGCTGGGATCCGTGACCCCGGCCTGCCTCACCCCAGGACTCCACAAACCCCGTGCTCACAGGGACCACAGTCTAGGTGGGCATGCGACTCAAACCAGCCCTGTCACAGCACCTCCTGAGCCTTTTTCAATGTAAAGCTTGGAGGAAAGAAGAAATGTACTGAAGGCCAGGGAAGGGAGGACAGACCAAAAATAAATGTACCGGGCAACTGTCATGCCATCAAGAGGGAGAGAAGCAGAAGATGGGCCAAAAAGAGAGAGAGAGAGAGAAGTAAAGGAAGGCAGAGATGCAGGTAAAAGCAAAAGACTTTTCATGAAAGCTGAACTGAGCTTCTGAACCTAATCTTGTGTGAGGCGCACGTGAGTCAGTAAATCCCCATTTTTGCTCATGTTAGATTTTTTGGTAGGATTTCTGCTACTCACAACACAAAGAGCCAGGATATAATTACCATGCTGCATTTAACTTAGAGAATTTACTGTGTATTTATATCTAGGCTTCTGCTTAGTACTACAGAAATTATAAATAAATAATTGAGTAAAACAAGCCAAAGCCAATAGGAATTCTTTAAAAGTTTCATTTGCACATGCGTGTCCATGTGCACACCTGCATGCACACACACACAAATTTATATACAAAAGCATATAAACATTATCGCCTGTGTGTATGCTCAGTAGCATCTGATTCCTTGAGACCCTATGGGTTGTAGCCTGCCAGGCCCTCTGTCCGTGGGATTCTCCAGGCAAGAATACTAGAGTGGGTTGCCATTTCTTCCTCCAGGGGATCTTCCCACCCAGGGATTGAACCCATGTCTCCTGTGTCTCCTGCATTGGCAGGCAGGCTCTTTACAACTGAGCCACTTGGGAAGCCCCCAAAGGCATCATTTTCAGTTCAGTTTCAGCTCAGTCGTGTCCGACTCTTTGCAACCCCATGAACCACAGCACACCAGGCCTCCCTGTCCATCACCAACTTCCGGAGTCCACACAAACCCATGCCCATTGAGTCAGTGCTGCCATCCAACCATCTCATCCTCTGTCGTCCCCTTCTCCTCTTGTCTTCAATCTTTCCCAGCATCAGGGTCTTTTCCAAGGAGTCAGCCTTCGCATCAGGTGGCCAAAGTATTGGAGTTTCAGCTTCAACATCAGTCCTTGCAATGGACACCCAGGACTGATCACCTTTAGGATGGACTGGTTGGATCTCCTTGCAGTCCAAGGGACTCTCAAGAGTCTTCTCCAACACCATAGTTCAAAAGCATCAATTCTTCGGCGCTCAGCTTTCTTCACAGTCCAACCCTCACATCCATACATGACCACTGGAAAAACCACAGCCTTGACTAGATGGACCTTTGTTGGAAAAGTCATCATACATATTGTTTATTTATTAGTGGTCTCTCTATGTGTTCCCTTTTTATTTGGTTAATTTCTCCTCTTCATTTCCCTTCACTGGTATCAGCCTGAAAGGCACTCCCTTCCCTCCAATAACCCATATTAACTACCTGCTATGTTTTCTTCCAGGAGAAGGTGATGGCACCCCACTACAGTACTCTTGCCTGGAAAATCCCATGGATGGAGGAGCCTGGTGGGCTGCAGTCCATGGGGTCGCAAAGAGTCTGACACTGCTGAGCGAATTCACTTTCACTTTTCACTTTCATGCATTGGAGAAGGAAATGGCAACCCACTCTAGTATTCTTGTCTGGAGGATCCCAGGGATGGTGGAGCCTGGTGGGCTGCCATCTATGGGGTCGCAGAGTCGGACATGACTGAAGCAACTTAGCAGCAGCATGTTTTCTTCCATATATATTCCAATGTGCATATTATCTATCCACGTACATATAATTGGAAAGACACTATAAGCACAGTTTTTTCCATTATTTTTCCTAACTATTACACTATATCCAGTTTTCTGCATCTTGTTTTTCCCACTAAATAAAGACTCATTTTAAAATCTCTCAATTCAACCAATACAGCCCCAAATTCCTTTTTAACGGCTGTATAACATTTCACCATTGGGATGAATGTAATATAGCCCACCATTCCTCCCCTGATAAGCATTCATGTATCTCCATTTTATCCTCCACACTAACATTACTGTAGAACACAATCTTGGGATACACACCCATGCATACAGTGTTTCATTTTTTTAAGAGAACAAGGAGTGGAATTCCTGGGTCAAACAGATGTTACTCCGCACACATGCTGCTGGATTGTCTTCTAAAAAGACTGTCACACAGACTTCAAAACTCAGTAATGTGAGAGCTCTTCTCCCCTAACAGCAATAGATGATATTGATGTAATTTTTGCCAGCCTGAGGGGTGATATGTCATGATTTGAGAGAGACTGTCTTCTCATTTGTTGGCCTCCAGGATTTGTTCTCTGAATTCTGTCTTCACGTTACTGTTGTTTAGTCGCCAAGTTGGGTCCGACTCTTTTGCAGCCCCAGGGACTGTAACCCACCAGGCTCCTCTGTCCACGGGGATTTCCCAGGTAAGAATACTGGAATGGGTTGTCATTTCCTTCTCCAGGGGATCTTCCCGGCCCAGGGATGGAACCAGTGTCTCCTGCATTCTAGGCAGATTCTTATCTGCTAAGCCAAGTCTAATTTGTTGGCCTTCTGCATCTGCTTGACATGTATTAAAATCTCATGCGTTCCGAGATCTATTTCCGATGTTCTACTATATTGCATTGATCTATTTGTTTAGCCATATGTCTCGACCATAGTAACTTGAGTATCATGGCTTTTTAGTATGTTTTGATACCTGGTAAGTTATGTCTCCTTGAGGAAGTCTCCTTTATTAATTCATTCAACTATTTATTAAGTGTCTCGTATGTTCCAGACACAATTGTAGGTGCTGACGATTCAACCGCAAGCAAAATCCCTTCTCTCCTGAGCTTACATTTCAGTGGTCTGGAGGGAGGCAATGGAGCAATTATTTTCTTGGCTATTAGTGGCACTTAACCTTCTGTTATAAATTTTCAGATCATTTTATCAAATTGGAAAAAAAAACCTGTTGGGATTGGAATCGCATCAAATGTATAAATATTAAGACTTCCAAGCAATTATCCTCCAATAAAAAATATACTAAGACTTCCAATCCAAGAACATGGTCTCTCACTTGTTCACAATCTTGATCTGTGTTCTTCAATATATTTTCATTTTCTCCATGTTTCATGCCTTTTAAAATTATTCTTTAGTATTTTTAGGATTTTGCTTCTATTCTAATTTGTCCTTACTCTTCATTTATAAGGGACTGTTGCTATTTTGGGGCAAGAAGGAGGCTTTGATTTTATTTATTTTAAATTTAGCCACTTACCAAATTCTCTTATGTTTACAGGATTTACTGGGGGTGTCTTGGATTTGCAAGGTATACATTGATATCACTAGGGGGAAAAGATAGTTTTAGCTTGTCTTTTCTAGTATTTATTCCAGTTATTTCATTTTTCTTGTTTTAATGAACTTACCACAAACTCTAAGACAAAGTTAACAATTCCCACTAGAATGTAAGCTCCATGAATCACAGCCTTTTCTCTTTTTTATTCATTCCTGAGAACACAGACCAATATCCTGACCCAAAGGAGATGCTGGAAAAAACATTTGTTAAATAAATAAGTGATAGAAAGGTTTAGTTACTTAATAACTAAGTATTAGTAACACTACTGTAAATTTTGTGTTTTGCTGTTTAGGATGACACTGTTTATTTTGGTAAATGGTCCACTGTACTAGGCCTTATACAGCAGGGCTTCCCTGGTGGCTCAAAGGGTAAAGAATACACGTGCAGTGAGGGAGACCTGGGTTCGATCCCTGGGTTGGGAACGTTCCCTGGAGGAGGGCATGGCAACCCACTCCAGTACTCTTGCCTGGAGAATCCCCATAGACAGAGGAGCCTGGCAGGCTGCAGTCACGGGACTGCAGAGTCGGATTCGACTGAGCAACCAGGCACTACTATACTCACGTAGTTTCTTTCCATTCTTCCTGTTTCTGATTTATATTTTTTTACTGTGTCTACACATTTTATTAAACACTTTTCAGCATCTCCTGATATGACCATATGGTTTTCTAGCCCTAATTTGATCCGGTGAAGGATTTCACTGATAAGATTTCGACTCTTCTGTTCTTGGGATAAACCCTACTCAAATGGTAAAGAATCCACCTGCAATGCAGGGGACCTGGGTTCAGTTCCTAGGTTGGGAAGATCCCCTAGAGGAGGGCATGGCAACCCGATCCAGTATTCTTGCCTGGAGAATTCCATGGACAGACGAGCCTGGTGGGCTATAATCCATGGCGTCTCAAAGAGTCGGACATGACTGAGCGACTAAACATTCACACACATAAATCTCATCTATAACTTCATATGATCCCATTGCCTTTTTAAAAATAATTTTTATTTATTTTTTGGTTTTGATCACACTGGGTATTCATTGCTGCAAGCAGGCTTTCTCGAGTTGCAGAGCACAGGCTTCTCACTATGGTGGCTTCTCTCGTTGTGGAGCAAGGCGCTGGGGCACTCGGGCTTCAGTAGCTGCTGCACAGGGGCTCATTAGCTGTGGTTCGCGGGCCCTAGGGGGCACAGGCTTCAGCAGTTGTGGCGCATGGGCTCGGTTGCCCGTGGCATGTAGGATCTTCCCCAATCAGGGACCGAATCCGTGTCCCCTGCATTAGCAGACCGTCTCTCACTCATTATACCATGAGGGAAGTCCCACCACGGCCTTTTTAAAGGGAAGATCTTTAATCACTTTTCCAATGTCTTTTATGGTATTTATTGTCTTACTCAAATTTTCTACTTTTTCCTGAGTCAAATTTAGACATTTATATCTGGCAAGGAAATAATCCATTTCAGGTTTCTGAAATTTTATTGTCCTGGAGCTGAATGAAGTTATCTTTTTTAATCTTTGTTTTTATTTATGTATTGGTTTGCACTGGGTCTTAGGTGCAGCACGCCGGATCCTTTATTTCTGTTGTGGCATGCAGCGGGATCCTTGCTTGCAGCATGGGGGATCTCGTTCCCTGACCAGGGATGAATCCTGGGCCCCCGGCATTAGGAGCACAGAGTCCTAGCCACTGGACCATCAGGGAAGTCTCAAATGCAGTTATGTTTGTTATCTTCTTTGAATTGCTCCTGTAGCTCTGATTATATCCTTTTTCTCATTTCTAGTCTGTAAATTTTTCACTCTCTATTCATTTCCTAATCAGACACAAATCTTTATGTCTTATCTTACTGTTTCAAAGAACCAGCTGTTTACAGCTGGATCCCAGGGACAGAGGAGCCTCATGGGCTCTACAGCCCATAGCGTAGGACACGACTGAGGCAATTTAGCACATGTAAATTTAGCATATGTATTTATCCTTTCTATTATTTTTTATTTCACTAACTTCAGCTTTTGCTATTGTCTCCTTCTGATTACTTTAGTTTGTTTTGTCATTCTTCTTTCTCATTTCATGATGAGGTACACTTTGTCTCTATTCTTAAATAATGAACACATCCCAAGGCTGTAAACTTCCACTGCCTATAGCTTTCATTCTACCTCACAGCTTTTAGAATAAATCATGCCCCCTTTATTGATTTCTAGATATCGTGTAAATTGACTTTTGCCTCTTCTTTTGATACAAAGGCCATAAAGAGTGATTTTAAATTTCCAAGTAAAGTTTCTTTTTTATTACCTTCTCTTGTTCATTTCTAATCTTACTGGATTATGATCAGAGAATGAGATCTGTAAAAATCTCTTTTCCTTTGGCTTTGTTAAGGTCTTCTTTGTGGTCAAGTATATAATCAAGGTTTGTAAGTAAACCAGAAAAGAAATATTCTGTATTCAAAGGATGTAAGGTTCTTGCATATCTGTTAAATCTAACTTTTTTACTTATTCAATTTCTCCATCTTAGAGGTCTGCATGAAGTTAAGATGGGTTGAGACAAACGAGAAAGGCTTACTAAAGTGTCTCATCGTAACTGCATTTCTAATCCTCTGCTTTACAGATTTAATGGCTATGTTCTTTATATATACAGGCTTATGTATCTTCTTCATAAACTGTGCTTTTTAAGAATCATTATATAATCTCTTTCCTTATCCTAAGTATGCCTTTATCTTAAATATAACTTAAATACTAAACCTAATATTACTAGTTCTTCTGACTCTCTGTATTGACCTGGGATCTTTGTCTACCGTTTTTTTTTTTTGTTTGTTTTTTTGTTTTTTGTTTTTTCAACTTCCGTTACTTTGTTTCAAATGTTTCTTAAAAATACCCTATAGCTGGGTTTTGCTTTTGAATTTAGTCTAATAGTATCAAATTTTTAATGGGAAAATTCAGTTCATTCACATTTAATGTAAAGACTATTTGAACTTACTCTTTCCTTTCCACTTCAATTAAATGGTTAATTTAGAAATTAAAAAAAAAAATTCCTCTCCTATTGTCTCTGCTCACCTTGAAGTATTTCTGATTAACTTTTGTTTACATGCTTTTCACTTGATACTCTTCTTAAGTACTTTTGTTAGAAAATGGGTGGTGACATCTCTGAATTTTTACGTAACAGTAAATTTCTTTTACCCTCACAGAGAGATGGTAGCTTGACTGTGTATGCGATTTTCACTTTTGTCTCCATGGTCTATGGAAGGGACTCCACTATCTCTAGCTTCTGGGGTCATCAGTGAGAAATGTGTTGCTAGTCTGCTGCTGCTGCTGCTGCTAAGTCGCATCAGTCGTGTCCGACTCTTTGTGACCCCATGGACTGTAGCCCACCAGGCTCCTCCGTCCGTGGGATTTTCCAGGCAAGAATACTGGAGTGGGGTGCTATTGCCTTCTCTGATAATCCTTAAATGGTAGGTAATTCATTCTCTCTTTCTGGAAGCTTTTAAGGTTTTGCTTTGTATTCTTAAGAGTTCGAGAACTTTTCCAGTATTACAGAGAATTGAGAAATCTTGCCTGGAACTTGATGAGCCATTTGAATGTACAGACACAAGTCTTGATTTTCAAGCTCAGAAAATTTATTTCTTATATTTATTTAATTATTGCCTTTCCTCCATCTGTCCTTTTCCTCCCTCTGGCTCTCCTGTTACTCACATGTTATATTTCCTAGATCCATTTTCTCTTGTGATTTGGATCCCTTTCTTTATATTTTTGTTCTATGCTTTCAGCTTCTTCCACTTGAGAGACCTGGCTCTTCATTCAAGTCTCCAGGAAGACTGTCATCTCCTTCAATTCATTTACTGAAATGTTTGATGGGAAAATCATGCTTTTCCTCTCTAGGAAGTCTTCTTAGGCTGCATTTAAATCTCCTTATGTGCTCTTACTATATTTTGTCAGGTCGGCGTCTGTCTCCAGCTGCCACTCTACCGCATTAACCATGTGTTCATGGAACCATTATTTCTGTTATATCCCTGGGGATCTGGCTGGGAACGGGAGGACCCACGTGACTACACTTCCATGAGGGGACACAGAGGTCTCTATTCTGTGACCTTGAAGAGTGACAGCAGGCAGCCACCATTTATCATCATCCTACCTAAAAGACTTCCTTGAATACTTTGAAGCTGCCTAAGAGATCCTTGCAATTTTTGTTTGTGTTAGAAAGTTCTTGGTCAAAAGAAAGTCCCCTGTACCTTCCTCTATATATAAACTTTTATAATTTTTACTATAATTACTTCTGTTAATTAAGAGACTTTCTCTAAGAAACTGAAAAATTTTAGAAACATACATAACCTTCATAATAATGAAGGGCACCATCATTCCTATTTAATAGACATATGCTGTGCTGTGCTAAGTTGCTTCTGTCGTGTCAGACTCTTTGCGACCCCACGGACTGTAGCCCCCCAGGCTCCTCTGTCCATGGGGATTTTCCAGGCAAGAATACTCAAGTGGGTTGCCATGCCTTTCTCCAGGGGATCTTCCCGACCCAGGGATCAAACCCTTGACTCTTGTGTCTCCTGTTTTGGCAGGTGGGTTCTTTACTACTAGCACCACCTGGGGAGCCCCAAAGGAATGTAAATGGACACAAAAGATAAGCATTTTTTCCAAGATCACATAAGAAATAAGAACAAAGGGAGCTCAAAAAATAAGCCATCAAATGTGATGCTATTTTGTCGCCTGTCCAGGGCTCTGTCCTCTGTCTCACTCCAGTGTCCATATAAATTATCTTTATATGTCTCAGGGTGAATTTAGTTTCTTCCAATATTTCTCATACTGGTTTCATTTAGCCTGAATCATGCTCACGGAGTCCATCAACCATTTTAATTTGGCATTAACAGGACAGGTTATATTTTTTCCCCTTATGAAACAGCAACACTGCCAAGTCTCAATTCTCATTTCCTGGATCCTCCTCCAATCCTGGAAAATAAACAGTATTAACATTGCTTCCTACATGGGTAGACAGTATATTTTAAAGGGTTCTCTAACCAAAAAACTGATACAGATTGAGCAGCAGTCACTTACATTACCTATGGTTCCTGTTTTTAGAGATGGTGCTAAAGACTTGCTTCTATCTTTAATTTCTTTTTGTGCAAAACTGGAACATCATTATTCAAACATTTTCGGTTTTTGATCATCAGTTTTTATGACATCTTAAATTCTTGACTGATAGCTCTAACCCACCCCCCACCCAAAGAGTGAAAAACAATATGAGAGATGCCAGCACTTGCAGCACCATCCTTCTTTGTGAATAACCAAGGCAGGACACTGATGTTAAGCTCAGCTACTAAAAATGACACATACTGGCCGTATAATGCTAAATCGCATTCACAAATCCCTACACTCCAAATCTTAGTATTTATGGCTCTTGAGTCTCAAAGTAAACTTATACCATATATGTGGCATCTACCTTCAAGAATGTCCAGTCTTTCCATCCAGAGATTCATTAAGTTAGCTTCCAGTTAGAGTCTGAAAAACTCACATTACTGGTAATAATTACAAATTGCCAATAATATGCTGATTTCAGTCCCAGTGATCATAGTGGCCCCTTAGGGAACATTAACAACATTTAAGCTTTTGTATAGCATGATAAGCTCAGATTGGTGGGGGTGGGGCGGTTGCTGTGCCTTTTCATTAAGAACAATCCTTCTTGCTATTAAAAAACGGCTCTAACTTAGAAAACTCTGGAAGAAGAGGCTCAGTAGATGCCGAACGCTCATTCTTGAAGGATCACCAGCCGACTCTAAAACGAATTTAACCTCCAACACCAATAACCCTTAGTGGTTGCTTGGCAGCCTTCTGAGCACTTCCAGAAAACTTCCGTCAAAGACAGAAACTCTTACTTTACCCCTCCTCCACAACCAGGCAATTTAATTTGATGGGGAATCATAATCTATTTATTAGAATACAGCAGAATTAATGACCGAGCGCTCCAGGCTTTAACTGCTGGATGAGAGGCCACTGTTTATACAGATGGAGGAGGGATTTAACGATTCATCATTTGCCAACTCTCTTAAACCAGTGTGTATGTCCAGCAATGACGGAGAAAAGTCAGGTTCTCCTCACCCTACGTATATCCACACCTGCAATCTCAGGACTTGTGGGGAGTCAGAGGCATGGCCATCACTTGAAGGCAGTCTGAAATGAGTCAGGAGACCCAGATGTGGGGCTCGGCTCTGACACTGACAGGCTATCTGATCTTGGACTAAGAAGGAACACCTGTCTCAGCAGTTGTTGTAAGGATTCAATGAAATCATATGGGTAGAAATATTTTACATAAGTAAATACTATACGGATGCTGTCAGAAATTTATAAATAATGTATCCACTGATATTTTTAAGTACTTCAGCATTCTAAACCGGTAGCAGTTATAAGAATATGCACTGAACCAAGCAACCCAGGTTTTCTATCTATAGACAGAACTCACAGCAAGTAAAACGTTATCTACCAAACTTACAGGATTCTAATAATCTCCACGACCTGATGAGTTGAAAGGGAAATTTTATTTTATTTTTTTTCAATGAGTATTCTGTCTGTATAGGACATGAACAGATGTCTTATTAAGTCTTATTAAGTTTTGGCTTCCCTGGTGGCTCAGATGGTAAAGAATCTTCCTGCAATGTGAGAGACCCAGGCTTGATCCCTAAGTCAGGAAGATCCCCTGGAGAAGGGAATGGCAATCACTCCAGTATTCTTGCCTGGAGAATTCCATGGACAGATGAGCCTGGTGGGCTACAGTCCACAGGGTCACAAAGAGTCAGACATGACTGAGCAACTACACTTTCTTTCATTCTTTCTTTTATAAGTTTAGATTGCTTGTCTGGTATCTTACTTTACTTGGAAGAAGCAAAAGTAGAATATAAGAAGATCAAGTGTTAATAGGAATATAGGCTACAAATTACATTGTTAAAAGTGACTGAATCCTTTCCCATTAGACAAACCTCTTTGCTGTTAATCCTTCCCCCATAATTTCCCTTGGCCAAATTGAATAAAAGTCTCTAACTATATCAAGAAAGAATAACATGATCAAAGAGACTAACATAGGTGCTTTGCAACATTTCTACAACTTCAAACTTAGGTAGAAATAAGTTAATTATTTTAATGCTGATTTCAAATAAAACTAATACCACACATACACATATACTCAAATGCTCCTTCTCCCAAACCAATGTAACTGCCTTTATTTTGGAAAACAGAGGAAACATACCTACTGGTCAAAAAAAACTGCACAATCATACGCCTGAAATCATAGCTGAAAATCAAAGACTTTCAAAACATTTTAATCAATATATTAGTAATTGATAGGAAAGCCATCTTCAATTCCTACAGAAAATACTTAAAAGAGCAGTAGTTGGATTTTAATTCCGATAGACACATGATGTAGCCCTCTTTTCATACCACCTCTTTCATTTAATTATTCAACAAGTATTTACCCAATGCCTATGATGTGTCAAGCTATGTGCTAGACGTTGAGGATACAAAAGCAAGTAAGATGAGATTTCTGAAGGCAGAAGTCGACTATAAAGGTAATAAATGTATCCTTCTCTGCCTTCATCTCGTTTCACCTCTCTAGAGTTTTCCACCCACTGCCCACGGCCTTCCTCCCCAAACCCTCTCTGCTCATCCCTGCCAGGATGCCACATTTCCCCAGTTCTCTTCGGGACCACTCGTTCTCTGCCAGCTCCTCCTCTACCACGTCTCTGAAGGTTGGGGCACCCGAGCACTTGGTCTGGAGCCACTGATCATCGCATCTGCTCCCAAAGTTTTAAGTGCCACCTGACAGCCCCCCTGACTCTGGATCTACAACTCACACCTTTCCCCTGAGTCACAGACCGCCTACTAGACCCCACCCCTTGTCTTCTCACTAACATTTCAGACCTGAATTCAATCCAAGACCAGTTTTTGATCTTCACTTCTAACCACACCCAGTACAGTTTCTCCATCATAATGAATGGCACCACCCTCCTCTGCTTTTTAAATTAATGATTAGTTACTTTGTAAATTGGGGTAAAACTGCTTTACAATGTGTGCTAGTTTCTCATTCTCTGTTTTTCAGGCCACAACCCAAGAGTCCTGCTTCATCCTACCCCGCATCTCACTCCTCACACCCGACCCACTGGGGAGAAGAGTCAACTCTGCCCACAACATGTGTCTCCAGTCTTCCATCTGCACCCACGTGTGACTTTGTCCATTACAATTGCTGTGTTTGACTCTTTGCGACCCCATGGTGGGACCCCATGGTGGGACCCCATGGGTGGCCTACGTGGTCACCCCATGTAGCCTGCCAGGCTTCTCTGTGTCCATGGAATTTTCCCAGCAAGAATACTGGAGTGGGGTGCCATGCCCTCCTCCAGGGGATCTTTCGGACCCAGGGATCGCACCCACATTTCCTGCATGTCCTGCATTGATAGGCAGATTCTTTACCACCAACACCACCTAGAAAGCCTATCTGTTAGGATATGGTCTCCTAAACAATCTTCCTGCTTCTGTTTTGCCCCACTACAAACTATCTTCTTTGCAGCTCAAATATGAACTTCTAGAAATGTAAATTAGATTATATTTTTATAGACATCAACCTAAGGAGGTATACTTTGTCATTAAGGTTTCTATATTTTCTCTAAATATTGTTTATATATGAATATTAATACTAAGTTTCCCTGGTGGCTCAGAGGATAGTGTCTGCCTGCAGTGCAGGAGACCCAGGTTTGATCCCTGGGTTGAGATGATCCCCTGGAGAAGGAAATGGCAACCCACTCCAGTATTCTTGCCTGGAGAATCCCATGGACAGAGGAGCCTGGCGGGCTACAGTCCACGGGGTCACAAAGAGTCAGACATGACTGAGCGACTTCACACATTAATACTAAGCAAAACAGTCACCATCACTGACTAGTTTTCCATTACATAGAGATTAGAGTCCAGACTCCCTATGGCACAGTCTGGCCTCTACATTCCCTTCGGTCTTGTCTGGATTCACCACTCATGTCACCTTCCTGTCACATCCCCGTTTGCTAGTTCCAGGAATAGTCCAAACTCATTCCTGCTTTAGGTTGATATGCTGCAGCTGCTGCTGCTGCTAAGTCGCTTCAGTTGTGTCCAACTCTGTGCAACCCCATAGACAGCCTCCTACCAGGCTCCCCCGTCCCTGGGATTCTCCAGGCAAGAACACTGGAGTGGGTTGCCATTTCCTTCTCCAATGCATGAAAGTGAAAAGTGAAAGTGAAGTCGCTCAGTCGTGTCCGACTCTTAGCAACCCACGGACTGCAACCCACCAGGCTCCTCCATGCATGGGATTCTCCAGGCAAGAGTACTGGAGTGGGGTGCCCTTAAATCATACCATCTAGAAAGCCTCCAATATATGTTGAACAAATGAATGAATTCTTTTATCTTCATCATTGAAAATCCCATTTTCATAAATATTTATCCACAGTCAGCTTCAGGTTTAGGCTCCTAGATACTCATCAACAAAAATCAGAGATTACAACTTCTGTAGGATTGTTTGTCTGTAAATATCAGGACATCAATCTGAAGAGGTATGCTGCTGCTGCTGCTAAGTCGCTTCAGTTGTGTCTGACTCTGTGCGACCCCATAGACGGCAGCCCACCACCAGGCACCTACATCCCTTAGATTCTCCAGGCAAGAACACTGGAGTGAGTTACCATTTCCTTCTCCATGAAGAGGTATACTTTGCCCTTAAAGTGTTTTAAATTTTCTCTAAATGTTTCCTTATACACTAAGTAAAAATGACCACTACTATTCTCGAAACTCACAACTTTCTCAAAATTATAAATATAGTAAAAGCCAGAAAGGTATTCTTGCTATACTATTATTCTAAAGTAAAAACAAAGTCACAAATGAAAATATTTTTCCTTTTCATCTCTCCCAAAAGTGTTTTGCTCACTTCCCATAATTCTAAGGAATGTATCCTCTCTCCTCCATCTTCAATAGAAATGCCTACATATCCTGAATATCTGTACTTACCAAGGCCCACCTGTGGTCTGACTCAGTAAAATGTGATCAATCCGATGAACAAAATACTTCAATTAATAATGGGCAAAGATTTTTAAAGGAAAAAAATCACTTTCTAAATTCTACCACATTTACTATTTGCCTTAATACAAGCTTGGTAAGCAGAAACAGAAATATTAGATTAAGTGTTATTGAATTTTCCCTGAAGGGCTTTTCTCAAAAGGCCTTTCAGCCTCAATCTTAATGAACGTGTCACTCTGCAACACAGTTACATAAAGTGGCTTTATTGATCGACACATACTCAACTGTGAAGATTAGGATACAGCAAAGAGCTTCAATGTTTTTTTAATGAGATAAAAATGATGTTTGTATAGGAAAAGGAGCATACTTTTAGGAAATAAAGTTTTACATTTATTACACATTAGGGTTAAATGATTTTGTTGTGTGTCAGCCATACTAAATACTCACATCTTCAAAAGATAAAAAATAAAACATTGCTTCCCTTCTTATCAGTGCAGAAAATAATGGGTTTGGGGAAGTTTTCAAGTCATGAAAAAAAAATCCCTCCTAATTTTGTGGTGTTGTTATTTAGTTGTTTAAGCATGTCAGACTCTTCTGTAACCCCATGGACTGTAGCCTGCCAGGCTACTCCATCCTTGAGATTTTCCAGGCAAGAATACTGGAGTGGGTTGCCATTTCCTTCTCCAGGGGATCTTCCTGACTCAGGGATAGAACCCTCATCTCCTGCATTGGTAGGCAGGTTCTTTACCACTGAGCCACCTGCTCGAGCCCCCCAGGTGGCTCAGTGGTAAAGAATCACCTGCCAATGCAGAAAACTCAAGAGACTGGAGTTTGATCCCTGGGTTTGGAAGATCCCCTGGAGCAGGAAATGGCAACCCACTCGAGTATTCTTGCCTGAAAAGTCCCATGGACAGAGGAGCCTGGCAGGCTACAGTCCATGGAGTTGCCAAAAGCACACACACACACACACACAGTTTTATGGTTCAGAGAAAAGGGGTTCAGCTTCTGGTATCTAAAGATGGTCAGAATTCATCTGGAAAATCTTTCCAGAAAGAAGGGAAACTGGTGGTGTGGCAAGATATATTAAATAGAGAAATGTTATAAAGTAGTCTAAAGCAAGGACAGCCAGCAGATATAGGGCCAGAGCAGAGACAGGGTATAGCCGAAGATGGAAACGGAGAGGGATCTGTAGACAAGTTTCAGAAGGCTTTAAACCCATCTTCAAGATCGTTTCATTGATCAGCCAACCACCAGGGACTTCAAGAGGGATAGGACTACATTGAAAGGTACCTCAGGAACACGGTATACTCTCTTCTCTTGGATCTTATCTTCAGTTGTTAAAAAAAAAAATTAGTCAATGTTTAAACATCTCATCCTTGACAATAAATATAGAAATAGAAACATCGGAGCTCAGCGTTGGAGACAGGGCTCTAGAGTCATGTGCAGAGCGGGGATAATTAAAATCGTGAACCCAAGACTGGCAAACCACGAGCTTCCCAAGCAAGTCAGAGAGAAACGCGGAGGTGAGATCAAACAAGATCCGGGCACATTGCTGGTGGGTTGGGAAAAGAGAGGAGAGGGAAGCAAGCAAGAGGAGGATGAGAAGAAAAACTAAAGGTCGCCCCTAAATCCAAGGAAAGAGAGGGTGACAAGGAGGTGTCAAAAGCAGCAGCAGGGCAGTGACACCAACACTTAAAGGAGACCTCACAGAACCTCAAATAACTGAGGGGAAGACAGAGCCTGTGGGTTTAGGGTGAAAGTCCGGCCACAACAGAGAGAAAATGCAGAGCGAACTCAGCGCTAAAACAAGAGAGAGAGGAAGCGAGAAGGAGCATCGGAACAGTCCACTGATTGAAGAGAACTTTGGCTGATTCACCAGGAGAGAGCATTTCAACATTTCTGACAATGTTAAATTTGAGCTCTTTAAATGTGTCCGTTTTTTCCCCCACTTGGCACTAATGAAAAACCAGAGGGTATTAAATCAAATTTCAGATTGCAGGCTAACTAAATAATATTGCATTGTGAACACTTAAATGTCAATCTCGCTTAATAGCAGTGACTTAGCCATGATTAAAAACAAATGTTTTAACACAGATTAAAAACTATGGAAAGCTATGTGAAAGAATCTCACTGTTGAATTTGAAAAACGTGTTTTTCTTACCTGATAAAACTGGAAACCAGAGCATCGTGGATTCTACAGCTGCAGAAGGAGACCACTTATTCTATAACAACTGTACATCAGAGCCTTTCTGCCAGGGATATAAGGATGCCTGGGAGGAAAGGATCCAGGACTGGGTCTGACATAGAATGGGCACTCATTTAACACCTGCCAAAGGAAAATATTTGAGGACATCTGTCCTTGAGATTTGGGATTTAGATTCACTCAAAGACAAAAAAAATAATAATAACAATAAAATAAAGACGTCTGGGAAGTGCCACACGGCTGCAGTTTAACTATTAAGACAACAGCCGAGAGGCTCTTCTGAGCATGTAGAGGGCCGAAGTCTAGGAGGCCTGAAACATCGACCATGTCACAGATCTGGAATTCCATGATGGTACTTTAAAAACAAAATGATCACCTCTGGAAGATGCTAGGAAACCAACACCATATTCTGAAGGTGGATAATAAACAAAGGGAAAGACTCCAGTATTTACCCTGCTTTTCCTTTACAAACAGTTGCTTAGAGGAGCCGAATAACAGATGAGGTCAAATTCTTTACAGAAGGCTTTCAGTGAATAAACAAAGAAAGAATGATAGAATCATATCATCTTGCAACCCCTTATGAAATAATTGATGTAGGTCAGGAGTCAGCAAAAAAATTGGCCAACAGGCCAGACCTAATCTGGTAAGTAAAGTTTTATAGGAACACAGTCATGCCCAGTTATTTACATGTTACCTAAGGCTGCTATGTGCAATGATGGAGACCATATGGCTCTCAAAGTCTGAAATATTCACTATCTGGCCCTTTATAGAAAGAGTCTGCCAGCCCCTGATCTAGACAATAATTACCAGTGATTGCTAAAACCACCAGGCACAAAGCAGATGGGGGAGTTTATAATGGATGTGTCAGGCTGACGACACTTGTTCGCAGGTCAAACTTAACCCTACAAACAGGAAGGCCAGGTAGCATGTGGCCCCTGATGTCCTGCAGGACAAAGTATACGTGTGTGTGTGCTCAGTCAGTCGTGTCCAACTCTTTGCAACCCCATGGACTGTAGCCCACCAGCCTCCTTTGTCCATGGGATTCTCCAGGCAAGAATGCTGGAGTGGGTTGCCATTTACTCCTCCAGAGAATGTTCCTGATCCAGGGATCAAACCCATGTCTCCGGTACTGCAGGCAGATTCTTTATCACTGAGCCACCAGGGAAGGTCACTAGAAAGCATATGCCCCCTACCCCAAAATCTGCCAAAGCTCTGGTTCTAATTACCAGTTTATGGGAAATACAGGGGACAGGAAAATTAAGCTACATCAGGGCTATACAATTAGCAAAAATTCATACTGTAGGAAATTCTACAGGTGAAGAATTTGGTTTCTGCAATAAATCGCAAGAGGAGGGAGAAAAGGGTGAACCTATAGATTAAAAGAGGCCTGAGACATTTATCAACTAAGCGCATGTGTGGCCCTTATTTGGATCTGATTCTAACTCACCAACTGAGAAAAAATTTACAAGACAATCAGGGAAATCTGAATACGCATCAGATATTTTTGATGACAGCAAAGAATGCTGTTTTCTGGTGTGCTAATAGCACTGTGGTTATTTTTTTTTTTACAAAGGCAAATCTCTTTATTGTTTTAAAGATACACTCTGGCATAGTCACAGATGAAATAAGACATCTGGGCTTTGTTTAAAATAATCCAGTGGGGAGGGGCAGATGAAAGAAGCTAGATTGGCCATATGTTGACCATTGTTAAGGCTTCATGATTAGTGAAATATGGATTCATTCTACCATTTTCTCTACTTTTGAATACATTTAAAGTTTTTCCATAATAAAAAGACAAAAATAAAAACCACTAGCAACACTTTCTGTCCCTACTTGCCAATGTTTGTGTTCAGGGATGCTTACTTTGTCCTGCTGGGTGTGGGCTTAGTCACTCAGTCGTGTCTGACACTTTGCGACCCCATGGACAGTGGCCCGCCAGGCTTCTCTGTCCACGGGGATTCTCCAGGCAAGAAGACTGGAGTGGGTTGCCATTTCCTTCTCCAGGAGATATTCCCAACCCAGTAATTGAACCTGCATCTCCTACATTATAGATGGATTCTTAACCACTGAGCCACCAGGGAAGCCCAATTAACACCTAAAACAGCATAAATGAAAAGATTTGACATAAGTAACAAAAATGGTGCATTTTAATCTTTGAAATTTTTAAAACGCTCTAATGCTCACATTTAGGCAAAATAAATAAATAAAGAAAAGAAAGGTTTGGGTTTTTTGTTTTTGTTTTTTAGATGTGTGTTGGGTTTTTTTGGACTTCCCAGGTGGCGCTGGTGGTAAAGAACTCACCTGCCAATGCAGGAGACATAAGAGATGCGGACTCAATCCCCTGGGTTGGGAAGAGGCCCTGGAGGAGGGCCTGGCAACCCACTCCAGTATTCCCGCCTGGAGAAGCCCATGGACAGAGGAGCCTGGCGGGCTACAGTCCATAGAGTCACAAAGAGCCGGACAGGACTGAAGCAACTTAGCACGCACGCAGGTTGGCTGTTTTGTTGTTATTGTCATGTTGCTATTCTTTTATTTTTGCCGAAGCTATAGCATTGGGGCTAGGGTGGAGGGGGAGGGCCACTAAAAGCCATCTGGCAGATGGAGGCAGAAGTATCTATACAGAGAGTTCTGCTAAGCCATTAACGGGCTCAAGGACACTGCTGAGTCACTGTCATCTCCACCCACCGACAACTTCACCTTTTAAGGTTATTTTTCTAAAGGAATGCAGTGGAGACGCTGTGGCAGTTTGACATTTGATAAATATGTTCTGTGATAAGGACATCTTAGGGTAAATTTCCAAATCGGGCCACAATAATTTGTCTATTCCAATCCCAGCTCTGTCTAATGAGCAGGCTCTGGGATCTTGGAGTAAATCACTTGGGGAAATCACTTACCCTTTCTGGGTCATGACGTTTTCATCCAAGAAATTAAGATTCTGGACTTGATGGCTAAAGACCTCCCTGTTCCAACATCACAAGGATCTAGGATTAGGGCCCGCCTTTCCATAGGTATTAAGGGTGTCGGCAGTCATTCAAATGACAGCTGAGAGCATTTACATCTGGACAAAGCAAAGCACTAGGAACAGTCTGACTTTCTCGCTATTCAGAGTTTATTAGATCTTACTAAATTTTCCCCTTAGGATCTGACACCTAGTAAGCAGCTTATCGATATTAACTGCTACTAATGTAAATTACTTCTAAGAAAAGTAGATTGCTGTATAACAATATAACACTGGTATATCAGAGTCAGATCAGATCAGATCAGTCGCTCAGTCGTGTCCGACTCTTTGTGACCCCATGAATCACAGCACGCCAGGCCTCCCTGTCCGTCACCAACTCCCGGAGTTCACCCAGACTCATGTCCATCGAGTCAGTGATGCCATCCAGCCATCTCATCCTCTGTCGTCCCCTTCTCCTCCTGCCCCCAATCCCTCCCAGCATCAGACTCTTTTCCAATGAGTCAACTCTTCGCATCAGGTGGCCAAAGTACTGGAGTTTCAGCTTCAGCATCATTCCCTCCAAAGAAATCCCAGGGCTGATCTCCTTCAGAATGGACTGGTTGGATCTCCTTGCAGTCCAAGGGACTCTCAAGAGTCTTCTCCAACACCACAGTTCAAAAGCATCAATTCTTTGGCGCTCAGCCTTCTTCACAGTCCAACTCTCACATCCATACATGACCACAGGAAAAATCATAGCCTTGACTAGACGAACCTTTGTTGGCAAAGTAATGTCTCTGCTTTTGAATATGCTATCTAGGTTGGTCATAACTTTCCTTTCAAGGAGTAAGCGTCTTTTAATTTCATGGCTGCAGTCACCATCTGCAGTGATTTTGGAGCCCAGAAAAATAAAGTCTGACACTGTTTCCACTGTTTCCCCATCTATTTCCCATGAAGTGGTGGGACCGGATGCCATGATCTTCGTTTTCTGAATGTTGAGCTTTAAGCCAACTTTTTCACTCTCCACTTTCACTTTCATCAAGAGGCTTTTGAGTTCCTCTTCACTTTCTGCCATAAGGGTGGTGTCATCTGCATATCTGAGGTTATTGATATTTCTCCTGGCAATCTTGATTCCAGTTTGTGTTTCTTCCAGTCCAGCGTTTCTCATGATGTACTCTGCATATAAGTTAAATAAACAGGGTGACAATATACAGCCTTGACGAACTCCTTTTCCTATTTGGAACCAGTCTGTTGTTCCATGTACAATTCTAACTGTTGCTTCCTGACCTGCATACAGATTTCTCAAGAGGCAGATCAGGTGGTCTGGTATTCCCATCTCTTGAAGAATTTTCCACAGTCTATTGTGATCCACACAGTCAAAGGCTTTGGCATAGTCAATAAAGCAGAAATAGATGTTTTTTTGGAACTCTCTTGCTTTTTCAATGATCCAGCAGATGTTGGCAATTTGATCTCTGGTTCCTCTGCCTTTTCTAAAACCAGCTTGAACATTAGGAAGTTCACGGTTCACGTATTGCTGAAGCCTGGCTTGGAGAATTTTGAGCATTACTTTACTAGTGTGTGAGATGAGTGCAATTGTGCCGTAGTTTGAGCATTCTTTGGCATTAAGGAATGAAAACTGACCTTTTCCAGTCCTGTGGCCACTGCTGAGTTTTCCAAATTTTGCTGGCATATTGAGTGCAGCACTTCCACAGCATCATCTTTCAGGATTTGGAATAGCTCAACTGGAATTCCATCACCTCCACTAGCTTTGTTCGTAGTGATGCTTTCTTAGGCCCACTTGACTTCACATTCCAGGATGTCTGGCTCTAGGTCAGTGATCACACCATCGTGATTATCTGGGTCGTGAAGATCTTTTTTGTACAGTTCTTCTGTGTATTCTTGCCATCTTTTCTTAATATCTTCTGCTTCTGTTAGGTCCATACCATTTCTGTGCTTTATCAAGCTCATCTTTGCATGAAATGTTCCTTTGGTATCTCCGATTTTCTTGAAGAGATCCCCAGTCTTTCCCATTCTGTTGTTTTCCTCTATTTCTTTGCATTGATCGCTGAAGAAGGCTTTCTTATCTCTTCTTGCTATTCTTTGGAACTCTGCATTCAGATGTTTATATCCTTCCTTTTCTCCTTTGCTTTTCGCTTCTCTTCTTTTCACAGCTATTTGTAAGGCCTCCCCAGACAGCCATTTTGCTTTTTTTGCATTTCTTTTCCATGGGAATGGTCTTGATCCCTGTCTCCTGTAGTAGGTGAATGTAATTTCTGTGTATCTAACAATTTTTTGAAGACTTTAATTTTTTTTAGAGCAGTTTAAGACTCACAACAAAATTGAGAGTAAGATACAGAGATTTCCCACTTACCGTTTCCCATCACACCTGCACATCCCCCCACATAATCCGTGTCATTCATCTGAGCAGTGTATTTGTTACAACTGATGAACCTTACCTAATAATTTTTAAAAGCTATTTTCAAGATTGATTTTTACTTTCTATAATAAAAAGTATTAGATCCAAAATTAACTAGCTCTAAAAATTAAGCATTCTGTGTTGTTTCACTTAAAATAAAAAAACCTAAACAATAATTTGACACTATAAATATTTGTGTTTTCCAAATCGTAAAAACAATATGATTCTTCGCTGTTGTTCAGTCACTCAGTCGTGTCCAACTCTTTGTGACCCGCTGGACATGCCGGGCCTCCCTGTCCTTCATTATGTCCGGGAGTTTGCTCAAACTCACGTCCATTGAGTCGGTGATGCCATCCAACCATCTCATCCTTTGTCGTCCCCTTCTCCTCCTGCCCCCAATCCCTCCCAGCATCAGGGTCTTTTCCAATGAGTCAGCTCTCCGCATCAGGTAGCCAAAGTATCAGAGCTTTAGCCTCAACAATAGTCTTCCCAATGAATATTCAGGGTTGATTTCCTTTAGGAATGACTGGTTTTATCCCCTTGCTGTCCAAAAGACTCTCAAGAGTCTTCTCCAGCACTGCAGTTGGAAAGCAGCAATTCTTTGGCGCTCAGCCTTCATTATGGTCCAACTTGCACATGCATACATAACTACTGGAAAAACCATAGCTTTGACTGTACAGACCTTTGTCAGCAAAGTGATCTCTTTGCTTTTTAATACACTGTCTAGGTTGGTCATAGCTTTTCTTTCAAGAAGCAAGCATCTTTTAATTTCACGGCTGCGGTCACCAAATGCAGTGATTTTGGAGCCCAAGAAAATAAAGTCTGTCACTGTTTCCACTGTCTCCCCATCTATTTGCCATGAAGTGATGCATGTTAAAAAGCAGAGACATTACTTTGTCAACAAAGGTCCATCTTAGTCAAGGCTATGGTTTTTCCAGTGGTCATGTATGGATGTGAGAATTGGACTATAAAGAAGGCTGAGCACCAAAGAATTGATGCTTTTGAACTATGTTGTTGGAGAAGACTCTTGAGAGTCCCTTGGACTGCAAGGAGATCCAATCAGTCCATCCTAAAGTCCTGGATGTTCACTGGAAGGACTGATGTTGAAGATGAAACGCCAATACTTTGGCCACCTGATGCGGAGAGCTGACTCATTGGAAAAGACCCTGATGCTGGGAGGGATTGGGGGCAGGAGGAGAAGGGGACGACAAAGGATGAGATGGTTGGATGGCATCACCGACTCAATGGACATGAGTTTGGGTGGACTCCGGGAGTTGGTGATGGACAGGGAGGCCTGGCGTGCTGCCATTCATGGGGTTGCAAAGAGTTGACATGACTGAGCGATTGAACTGAACTGAACTGAACTGATGGGACTGGATGCCATGATCTTCGTTTTTTGAATGTTGAGTTTTAAGCCAGCTTTTTCATTCTCCTTTTTCACCTTCATCAAGAGGCTCTTTAGTTCTTCTATGCTTTCTGCCATTAAGGTGGTGTCATCTGCTTATCTGAGGTTATTGATATTTCTCCTGGTAATCTTGATTCCAACTTGAGATTCATCCAGCCCGGCATTTTGCATGATGTACTCTGTATATAAGTTAAATAATCAGGGTGAAAATACACAGTCTTGACGTTCTCCTTTCCCAATTTGGAACCATGTCCAATTCTAACTGTTGTTCCATGTCTGCTGTTCCATGTCCGATTCTAACTGCTGCTTCTTGACCTGCAAACAGGTTTCTTAAGAGGTAGGTAAGGTGGTCTGGTATTCTCATCTCTTTCAGAATTTTCCATAGTTTGCTGTGATCCACACACTAAAAGTCATTATCAAATTTTTGTAAAATTTCCTTATATAGTCATGATTAATTTTACTGTAAGAAGTAATTCAAAATAAAGCATTCATAAGACCAAAATTATAATAACACTGCAGGTCAATTTATGCAAAACAATTTTGTCTCTTAGCTACTGATATATTTTGAGTAAAATTTCCCTAGTTCAAATTTTGCAAGATGATTTTTCAGTCTTTCCAGTCTAGTTATTGTATCTTCAAGAGACTCCTTGATTATTCCAAGATTCTAATCTAGAGAAAAAAATTGCATGATCATACATCTGTCAACTTAGATCAAATAAAGTATAATGACACTAAGAATACTTTTGTGGAGCTCCACTTCCATAAAGAGTGAAGTAGTTGCTATCAGACCAGTAATCCCATGAAGAAAGAGGAGATAAGATTGAAAAAAGCAAAAGCTGAGTCCTTAAACAGCAACCCAAGCAACCAGGACTTGAGAGACAAGTTGCTGGAGAGAAGGGAAAAGCACTAAAGTGGGTAACTTGCCATGATCTGCCACGTCGATGGTCAAGTGCACACAATTTCTGTGTACACTTGGGGGCCAGTAGACCATGAAGAAAGTGGTGGTTCAAATATTTTGGTTCAGCGGTATGTGCTCAAGAATTAGAGTTCAGGTTTACCAAAGTGAGTAGGACTGGATGAGCCAAGACACCAAAGAAAAGATAGGTGCAGAGAGCAAGACTAACATTCCACAAAACATTTCCCTTCAAGATTCCTAAGCTGCACACTCTGAGAAGCCAGAAAACAGTGGCACATGTGAGGTTAAAATACTCAGCAGAGATTTTGGTAGATTTGTAGGACTGAAGAAAAGAAAGTGGGGCTCAGGCTCACCAAGGAGGAAGCCCCCAGCAAACACCTTAGGTTTCAATTGGGATCTCTAAAAGCTTGTGCCCCAGGAATAAAAGAATATCAAAGTAAGATATTCCTCAAGAAGAATAAAACTCTGCCACGGTGGACCAGAATCCACCCACCAATGCAGGGGACACGGGTTCGATCCCTGGTGGGGGAAGATTCCACATGCCTCGGGGCAGATAAGCCCGAGCGCTACAACTACTGAAGCCAGCACACTAGAGCCCGGGCTCCCCAACAGGAAAAGCCACCGCAAGGAGAGCCCGAGCACCACAAGGAAGGAGAGCCTCCATGTGTCACAACTAGAGAAAGCCCGCACAAAAGCAGTGAAGACTCAGCGCAGCCAGAAAAACAAACGAAACTCAGAATCACATCGTCTCGATTCTTGACCGAATCAAAACAAGCAGCCCCCTAACTGTCTTCCAGAAGAAAACTTACTGCACTCTGAAGAAAGATTGCATCATTCAGAGCTTCTTACAATTTTTACAAATACACGCTCTGACACTCTAGCAAAAATATCGTGTGAGGGGATAAGATGAAATGTCTAAAATCAGGGCAGAGGTGTGGGGTGGGGAGACATGAGATAAAGTGACCCCACTGGTGATCCAAATACTGGAAGTTATCCAACATGGACATTAAAAGAAATATGATTAATATGTCCAAAAAAAAAAAAATGACAAGTGAAGAATTACACCAGAGAACTGGGACCTGTTTTAAAGAGAAAAAGGAAAGGTAAAAATCAAATAAAGATTGTAAATCTCAAAAATACAATAGCTAGAACAGATTCACTTTGGCATGATGAAGAGGTTGATAAATCATCTCCCCACAAAGCAACTATAAAGCCAGTCAGAACTGTCAAATACAATCATTTCGGCATTCTGAAAATTCCAGCAAACAACAAACAGAAGGAGAACTCTGGAGAGCTTAACCTAAGTATTGAGAGCTCTTGCCTGGGGCCCTCCCATCACCCCCCGCCCCCGCCCAGCAGCATGCTACTTCACCCAGGGCACGACCAATTGCGAGAAACAGCAGCTCCATTGCCACTGTCACGGAAGCTCACTTGATACGAAACAGTGTTGTTCAAGGTGGTGATCTCGGTTACAAGCTAATAGAGACAGCATTTCTGCTAGCCTAAGAAAACAATTTGAGACAAGCCATAGGCAGGATGTTCCGGAAGTTAAGATGGCAAAGACAGGCTTGAAAACTTTTCCACATAGCCTGGGGTTAACCAGAGGCTGAGCACATACATCTCAGAGACTAATGTGTAACACATGAACACATTCACAGCAGAGTCTGAATACCTGCATAGAGAAGACATGAGTGCCCGTGGAAGTAAAAACGAGAGCAGACTTGAAAATGCCCTGAACTTGAATGGACTTCCCAGGCCACATGCAGCTCTCTCCATAGAGAGGGGAAGTCTTCCTGGCTTGAGAAAATTGCGCACAACCTCTGTCTCTGGCTGAACGTACAGCTATGCACACACAGAAAAGATCCCCAGGAAGCCAAGCTTTAAAAATAAAAGACGAGGGAAAAAAACTCAGCAGAGACATCAGTGTGTAGACTCATCATGGGGAGACAGACTTCATAGCAAGTGTCTAAGTTACCTAAAGGTCAAAGGAAAAAAGTACCATGACCATTTTAAAACATCTTGAGCAGAAAAATTAAAATACAACATCAAAACTTCTAGGATGCTATTAAAACCACAGTTTAAAGGAAAATGTAGAGTTGTGAATGCATACATTAGAAATGCAGACTGAAAATCAATAATCTAAGTATCTTTCTCAAAAAAGGTAGACAACATCTAATTTTAGTCCAAAAAAAGTTAAACTGGACACAAGAAATGGTATATAGAAATATGTCTAGGCCTGTACTTAATATAATTACATCCATAATATAAAACTTTGCTACAAAGAAAACTCCAGTCTCAGATGCCTTCACTAATAAATTTTCTATCAAACACTGAAGACAGAAGTAATACCAATCTCTTCCAGAGAACTGAACAAAAGAGGGAAACACTTCCCCATTGATTTTATAAGACCGGCATATCCTTGATGCCAAAACAAGGCAAGTTCATTACACAAAAGGAAAACCACAAGCTAACCTCCCTTCCCAAACACAGAAGCAAAATTCTTAAAATATTAGCAAATTGAATCCAATCAAACACAAAAATGATAGCACATCTGCTGGGTTTACGACGAACATGAGACTGTTTTAATGGTTTTTAATATGATTACCATGTTGACAAAATAAAGGAGAAACAAATTCTATGACAATCCAGTAGCTGCAGAAAAAGCATTTGATAAAAGTCAACACATGTTCATAGTTAACTGCCTATCAAATTAGAAATTAGAGAGTTTTCTTTAACAAAAAAGTTTTCAACCAGACTCCTAAGTAAACGCCCTACTTTAAATACTGAAAGCTCTCCTTCCTGATTTTGGGAACCAGAAATACATGTTATCATCACTACTATTCAAAATTATAACTGAGGCCCTAGTGCAACAAGGCAATAAAAAATAAATAAATGGAAAGTATAAGAACTGGACAGTAAAAAATAAAACTCTTCCCTACATAAAATGATCATGCACAAAGAAAATCCAAATGAATCTATGGGTAAACTATTAAGACTAAGAAGTGAATGGAGCAAAATCCTTGGAAACGAGGTCAATACAAGAAAATCTATCACATTGCAACAGATTTGTACAGGCAACAAAAATTAGAAGATGAAATGGTAAAAGATGTCATTTGCAATAACAACAAAAAGAATATAAGTTGATGAAAGATATACACGAATGCTACCAACAGAACTTGAAAATATTAAAGACAACCTGTAGCATTCATTGATTAGAAGAGTCAATATCGTAAAGACAGTAAACTCTCCCAAACTGATCTACAAATTCAATGCAATCCCAACCCAAGCCTCGGCCAGGTTTTGTGTGTGTGGAAATTGATAGAATGATTCTAGGATTTTTATGTAAATGCTAAACACTAAGAAAAAGGCAAAAAAAGGAGAAAAATAAAAATGAAAGACTTACTCAACCTGACATCAGAACGACAATAATTTAAGGCATTTTATTAAAGAAATAGCCCAGTAGAACAGAATACAGAGAGTCCAGAAACCAATTCACAAACATTACATGATTATTTGATTGATGAAAGAAGGGCCACTGCAATTTAGGGGAGAAAGGATGATCTTTATAACAGATAATGCTGAGTCAACAGGATATTTACATAGATATAAATAACCTTCACCCCTACCTCACACCATATACAAAACTCAATTCCAAGAGGATTATAGATCTAAATGCAAAAGGTAAAACAGATGATTACACAGGTGATAACTAGTGACTTAGTGAAAATGCATAGAGCTGTATGTCACGTTCTGCCTTGTATACCTTTCTGGCTGCATGCTAACTATTAATGACACAAGTTTACTTAAAAAGAAAAACAATGCTTCCTTAAGTCTCTACGTGATACACAAAACACAAAACAGATAAAAGAAAGTGATTCTGAAAAGTCTACACTCAGCAACCAGAGAGATTTTCTAGAACTCAAAAGCAATCACTTATGCCCCGGCTGAAAATACCGTGCTGTTGTTTAGTCACTAAGTCTTGTCCAACTCTTTGCAACTCCAGGGACTGTAGCACACTAGGCTCCTCTGTCTTCCACTGTCTCCCAGAGTTTGCTCAAATTCATGTCCACTGAGACAGTGGACATGACTAACCATCTCATCTTCTGCCACCTCCTTCTCCTGTTGACTTCACTCTTTCGCAACATGAGGGTCTTTTCCAAAGGGTCAGCTTTTCAAATCAGGTGGCCAAAGTATTAAGCTTCAGCTTCAGTCCTTCCAGTGAATGTTCAGGGTTGATTTCCTTTAGGACTGGCTGGTTTGATGTCTTTGCAGTCCAAGGGACTCTCAAGAGTTTTCTCCTGCACTACAACTCGAAATCATCAATTCTTTGGTGCTCAGCCTTGTTTATGGTCCAACTTTCACATCTGTAAAGAATCTGCCTGTCAGTGCAGGAGATATGGGTTTGATCCCTGGGTTGGGAAGATCCTCTGGAGAAGGCAATGGCAACTCACTCCAGTATTCTTGCTTGGAAAATTTCATGGACAGAGGAGCCTTGTGGGCTACAGTCCACGGGGTCACAAAGACTCGGACATGGCTGAGTACACACACATGCACTCACATCCATACATGACTACTGGAAAAACCATAGCTTTGACCATATAGACCTTTGTCAGCGAAGTGCCATCTCTGCTTTTTAATTCACTGTCTAAACTTGTCATAGCTTTCCTTCCCAGGAGCAAGTGTCTTTTAATTTCACGGCTGCAGGAACCATCTACAGAACTTTTGAAGCCCAAGAAAATAAAATCTGTCACTGCTTCCCCTTTTTCCCTTCTATTTGCCATGAAGAGATGGGACTGGATGCCATGATCATCGTTTTTTTGAATGTTGAATTTCAAGTCAGCTTTTTTCACTCTCCTCTTTCACCCTCATCAAGATGCTCTTTAGTTCCTCTTCACTTTCTGCCATTAGAGTGCTATCATCTGCATATCTGAGGTTGTTGATCTTTCTCCCTGAAATCTTGATTCCAGCTTGAAAACATTTTAATGTCTTCCTAATCTGACTTCTGCTTCCTCACCAGCCACTCCCTCATCCCCTCCCCACTTCACTCCATCCCCTCCCCAACTCTACCTGTTCTAGAAGCCATATTCTCCCTAGAATAGATTCTAGGATTTCAATATGCAAAGTTCCCTCCTTTTACCTCTTGCCTACTCTCACCAACCTGGCCAGTTTGTTTTCTGTTTGTGAGTCTGTTTCTGTTTTGTAAAAAAGTGTATTTGTATCGTATTTCAGAGTCCACGTGTGATATCATGTGATATTTCCCTTTGCCTGACTTACTTCGCTTAGTATAAACCTTCAGTCCGTCCATGTTGCTGCAAATGGCATTATTTCAATCTTTTTTAGGACTGAGTAGTCCTGGGTGTTCACTGGAAGGACTGATGTTGAAGCTGAAACTCTACTTTGGCCACCTGATGCTAAGAGCTGACTCATTTGAAAAGACCCTGATGCTGGGAAAGATTGAGGGCAGGAGGAGAAGGGGACGACAGAGGATGAGATGGTTGGATGGCATCACTGACTCAATGGACATAGGTTTGGGTGGACTCCGGGAGTTGGTGATGGACAGGGAGGCCTGGCGTGCTGTGGTTCAAGGGGTCACAAAGAGTCAGACACGACTGAGCGACTGAACTGAACTTAACTGACGTTTCCCATTGTCTATATGCACATATATATATGTACATATATACATACACCACATCTTTATCCATTCATCTGTCAATGGATATTTAGGTTGCTTCCATGTCTTGGCTATGTAAACAGTGCTTCTATGAACATTGGGATGCATGTATCTTTTCAATCTTGAGAGTTTTCTCTAGATGCACACCCAGGAGTAGGACTGCTGGGTCATATGGTAGCTCTATCTTACTTTTTTTTTAAGGAATCTTCAGTAAAACTTTTAAAAAAGGCACTACCACAATATATTTAACCTAAATCCCACAATTTAACCACAGTTATTTTAATTTTATTTTCCTATCCTGATTTCAAAAGATGGCTCCATCTAAAAAAAATAGCTGCTACATGAAATATGTCTTATAAAACACATCAATTGATGAAAATGTATTTGTAGAATCAGTTTAATAAGAAACTCCAATTCTATTCACGGAAATATCATTGATGCTGTAGTTAGTATGTCTGACATTTTAATATGCTAAACTATTAAACAGTATATATATCATTTATTTTACCTATGTAAATGAATATATTCTCTTATAAAACCAAAAAATTCATGGGCTAAATATAGGGTTGACACCATCAAAAGTAAAAATATGCCTACCTGAAATGTAAAATTACATATTGGACAGCATCGGTCTAAAGATTAAAATGCCAATACTATATCTAAAGAGCATAGTTTGGAATCACTGGTTGTCATGGTGACTACAAAAAATGGGTGAAGCCTGTGAACGAAGGTCACGGGAATATTACTCAGGATGTACGCAGCCCACGTGCAGTATCTAAGCCTTAAATCTGTGATCCATAAGGAGCCGTATTTTAATGAAAAAGAGTCAAACAGTAATTTGAAATCAATGTGGAATGGGATGATAACAAAAGTTCACCTAAAATGGTACCTCCAGCTTACCCGAAATAATACACTTCTTTCTAACGGGTAAGTGCCTCTCCAATCTAGAGAAAGTTTAGAATCAAACAGAGACTCTCAGATGGCACAGGAGTAAAGAACCCCCCTGCCAATGCAGGAGATTCAAGAGACTCAAGTTGGATCCTGGGTCAGGAAGAACCCTTGAAGTAGGAAATGGCAACCCACTCTAGTATTCTTGCCTGGAAAATTCCACGGACAGAGGAGCGTGGTGGGCTCCGGTCCACGGGATTGAAAAGAGTCAGACGAGACTGGGCGTGCACAGTAGCATAGAGACCACAAGGAAAATGAGACTCACGTTAATATTTTTTAGAATATTTTAGAAATATGTTTTATATTAACTGGAACAGTTTGTGCATAATTATTACGTTTTTAATGTTTAAAAGAATCTGACATAAACTGACATGTGATTCTCCTTAAAATGTGAGCTATATTTAGACATATGATTTATTTAGATTGAAGTGTTTAAGAGGATTTGGCTATGTCTATAAAATATTAATTTTGTAAGTGATGGAATAGTCAAAGGAAATTGAGCTAAGTACTTGGAAAGGCTTCACTCATTTGAATCATACATTTGCCCACTGAGCATCTGATTTGTTTAAAAAGAAAATCAAATATATTAAATAAATATATACAATTGAAAATATTTTAGGGTTTAAATTTAACTAAGTTTACAAACGGGACTGATAGTTTAAGGAACTCAATCTGTTCAATTTGAACTAAAGTTTCATCAAAGAAAAAGGGATTGTGATTGCTCACATTTAGCAGATTTATAAGCAGAATAAGAAGATATGTAACTTAAACGCTTAAAGGCAACTCGATATTTATTTTTACGTGTAAAAACTTAAAATATTACCGAAATTGTCCTTTCTGCAGACAAAATTGATTCTTAACAGCTAATAAGACTTTACAAATATTAATTCACTTAACCCTCACAACCCAACCAAGTAAGTAATATTCTCCCCATTTTATAAGTCAAGAAATGAAGGCACAGCATTATTAAGCCACCACCCTAAGGTCATAGAGATAGATGGTAGCACGGCCAGAGTTCAAATACAAGCTGTCTGGCATCAAAATTCACGCTCTCAACCACTGTGCTTTGCTGACTCTCAGACTGCCCTTGAACATGAAAGAAAGAGCTCATCCTGACAAAAATAACTAGTTGCTCAAAAAGGTGAGCTTTTACACGCTGTTAAGATGTTAACGAAAAATCTCGTTTCTCTTTTTTTCCCAGTAACTATCAAGAAAGGTTTGCGCTAGGAATTCCAGGAAAAACCCGTGATGCACAAGGGAGGGACCCAAATGAGAGCAGTTTCCAAGGCTTCTAACTTCATCCTGACCTTGCGACTCCAGGCTGCTGGCGTTCTAAGACAAGGAACTCTCCCGCAGCGACAGAGAACATGTTGCTCTGACCCTCAAAGAAGTCCAGCCTGAGGGAAATGACACGTACTGAGTTACTTTTCATGGCATTTCTTTTCATCCTACAACATCTCATCTGGCCTCTTTTTGGGTGTGTGTTGCCGGGGGCGGGGGGCGTTAATTCTGAATCCAGGGCACAGTACAAAATAAAACAAAATAAACTCAGGAAAGAGAAGATAATTCCTTTTAATTTTGTTTTTAATTCTAAAAATAGATTGGGGGAGGGGGAGACTTTGCCCCCTCCTTCTACACCAAAACCCTATCTGGGGGTCTGAGGCAATGAGCATAAACAAGGACTATGGTTTTGATTACCTCCTGAGAACCATCTCCCCCTTCAACACTGACCATACCTACCATCCTGAATCTTCCCCACCAGGCAGCCACTCTTTCCAAAGCAAAGGTAATTAAAATGCATGTTCACTGCAGCAGGAAAGCATTCTTTGTTGACTGGCAATTAACAAAGCTGCTGCTGCTGCTGCTGCTAAGTCGCTTCAGTCGTGTCCAACTCTGTGCGACCCCATAGACGGCAGCCCATCAGGCTCCCCCGTCCCTGGGATTCTCCAGGCAAGAACACTGGAGTGGGTTGCCATTTCCTTCTCCAATGCATGAAAGTGAAAAGTGAAAGTGAAGTTGCTCAGTCGTGTCTGACTCCCAGCAATCCCATGGACTGCAGCCCACCAGGCTCCTCCGTCCATGGGATTTTCCAGGCAAGAGTACTGGAGTGGGGTGCCATTGCCTTCTCCGATTAACAAAGCAAGCATAGTCAATTTCAGATTGTGACTTATCACACAGATGACGGTTTTAAATTTACCAACCTTGTGTGATCTTGGATAAGCTATTTATTAGCATTTTATAGATGAGGAAAGAAGAGTGATTGTGAAGATCAAGAGATAGTTTGTATAACATACTAAATGGACTACTGGGGTGCCAGGTAAGTGATCAATAAATTATAGCTATCACAATATTTATTATTAAAAGAACCTACAGAACTGTGTTTTCTTACTTGCTTTTATGGACACCTGTCTCTTATTTAATTTTGCTTTTCATATAGCTTAAATAAGAAAAGCCCCCTGAAAGTAAAACACTTGATCACTCTTCTATGGAGACAGTGAGAACATGAGTTTATAATGGGGTGGGGTAGATAGAAGATAAAATAGTAAAAGCAATGTAAAGACAAATGTAGATGATTTTTAAAGATCCATTTTTTGCTCTCTTTGACTTGAATAATCAAAAGCTTATGCATAACTTCGAGTATAAACTTCAGCTCAGTTCAGTTTAGTCACTCAGCCGTGTCCAACTCTTTGCAACCCCATGGACTGCAGAAAGGCTTCCCTGTCCATAACCAATTCCTGGAACTTGCTCAAACTCATGTCCATCCAATCGGTGATGCCATCCAACAATTTCATCCTCTGTCGTCCTCTTTTCCTCTCGCCTTCGATCTTTCCCAGCATCAGGGTCTTTTCTAATGAGTTAGTTCTTTACATCAGGTGGCCAAAGTACTGGAGTTTCAGCTTCAGCATCAGTCCTTCCAATGAATATTCAGGATTGATTTCCTTTAGGATGGACTGGTTGGATGTCCTTGCAGTCCAAGGGACTCTCTCAAGAGTCTTTTCCAACACCACAGTTCAAAAGCATCAATTCTTCGGCGCTCAGCTTTCTTTCTAGTCCAACTCTCATATCCATACATGACTACTGGAAAAACCATAGCTTTGAATAGATGGACCTTTGTCAGCAAAGTAATGTCTCTGCTTTTCAATATGCTGTCTGGGTTGGTCATAGCTTTTCTTCCAAGAAGCAAGAGTCTTTTAATTTCATGGCTGCAGTCACCATCTGCAGTGACTTTGGAGCCCAAAAAAATAAAGTCTCTGTTTCCATTGTTTCCCCATCTATTTGCCATGAAGTGATGGGACCGGATACCATGATCTTCATTTTCTGAATGTGGAGTTTTAAGCCAGCTTTTTCACTCTCCTCTTTCATCAAGAGTCTCTTTAGTTCTTCTTCACTTTCGGCCATAAGGGTGGTGTCATCTGCATATCTGAGATTATTGATATTTTTCCCGGCAATCTTGATTACCGCTTGTGCTTCAAAATTAAGCTAGCTAGAGTTTTTTGTGATATATATATATATATACACACACACACATACACACACACACACACACACACATAGGTGAGGTGAAGTCGCTCAGTCGCGTATACACACACACACACACACACACACACACACAGGTGAGGTGAAGTCGCTTAGTCGCGTCCGACTCTTTGCGACCCCATGGACTGTTCCCTACCAGGCTCCTCCCTCCATGGGATTCTCTAGGCAAGAGGACTGGAGTGGGTTGCCATTTCCTTCTCCAGGGGATCTTCCCGATCCAGGGATCAAACCTGGGTCTCCTGCATTCCAGGCAGACGCTTTAACCTCTGAGCCACCAGGGTGAGCCACACACACACATACATAACCTTTTAAGATATGACCATCAGGAATCCAAATAAATTGAAAATGAAACGATGATCTTTGATTTCTTATGTTGTATTTCAAATAACTAAAAGCTACAGTGATTTTGCAGCGCCCTGATGACACACTGGAGCTTGGATAACTGAAGTAATGCTGCTCTGTTTCCCCCATGGTGCTGTGGTCTCTCTGCCAATGCAGGAGACAAAAGAGGCGAGTTCCACCCCTGGGTGGGGAAGATCCCTGGAGGAGGTCACCGCAACCCACTCCACTATTCTTGCCTGGAGAATCCCCATGGACAGAGGAGCCTAGTGGGCTACAGTCCATAGGGTCGCACAGACTCGAACATGACTTAGGATGCACGCGTGCAGGAAACCTGAGTCACTTTCCTAAGACCCTAACATTGACACTTGTAAGGTCCTCAATACTGACTTTGGAACTAGACTTTAAAATAATCTTTTTATATCACATAAAAAATCTTTTAGGCATTCATTTAAGGAAAGCACATTTGTATTTATCTTATCTTTGGAAATGAATAAGGCATAGTTCTTGTTTACAGTCTGGCACACATTTGGTAAAGAATCCACCTGCAATACAGGAGACCCTGGTTCGATTCCTGGGTTGGGAAGATCCGCTGGAGAAGGGATAGGCTACCCACTTCAGTATTCCTTGACTTCCCTTGTGGCTCAGCTGATCAAGAATCTGCCTGCAATGCAGGAGACCTGGGTTCAATCCCTGGTTTGGGAAGATCCCCTGGAGAAGGGAAAGGCAGCCCACTCCAGTATTCTGGCCTGGAGAATTCCATGGACTATATAGTCCACGGGGTTGCAAAAAGTTGGACAGGACTGAGCAACATTCACTTTCACTTCACACACACACAAAAAAGATATATGTGTTTTCAAACAACATGCTAAGTTGTTTTTCGGTTTTGGTTTGTTTTTTAAATAGGTATAGACAGAGTTCTCTTGGAAGAGAATGAGTGAGAAGGGAATATTACCTGGTCCTCAGGACATGAGAGAGCTACTGAGAAAAGACCAGACAAGCCTACAGCTCAGGGAATGATAGCCATTATCTTGTAGTAGCTTACAACGATTATGCTGCTGCTCCTACTGCTGCTAAGTCGCTTCACTCTGGGGACCCCATAGATGACACCCTACCTGGCTCCTCTGTCCCTGGGATTCTCCAGGCAAGAATACTGGAGTGGGTTGCCATTTCCTTCTCCAATGCATGCGTGCATGCTAAGTCACTTCAGTCATGTCTGACTCTGTGCGATCCCATGGACAGCAGCCCACCAGGCTCCTCTGTCTACAGGATTCTCTAAGCAAGAATACTGGAGTGGATTGCCATTTCCTTCTCCATACCATGATTATAACCTGCAAAAATACTGACTCACTGTGCTGTCCACCTGAAAACTAATACAATACTGCAAATCAACTACATTTCATTCTTTTTAAAAAGGTGTGCCTAGACTGATGATACACCACATAAGGCAATCCCAAATAGACAAATGTAAAAGATACCTTCACATGTATATAGCAAAGCTAACACCACCGAAAATATACATTCTTTTAATATATGAATACAAATAATAAGTGAAAGAACAACTATCTTCAAAAGTATCTTTTCCATAAATTAGTCTGTTCTAGTTTTTAAGTAAAGAAAATACTGACATAGGTCACAATATGCTATGAAGAAATAATTCTTGCTTTATTCTTGAAGAAATCATTCTGGCTTTAGGTTTTGTTCCTTTTTATTAAAATAAGGGGGAAAAAAACGAAGTACCATTACAATTGACGCCTTTATTTCTACACTTGATATCAGTTAATTAAAAAGCAAAGTTTGCTGCATTCCTTGACATAAAGAAGCCAGGATTCTGCTACATATTTTGCCTGCGTGCTTGTGTGTGCTCAGTCATGTTCTAATCTTATGACCCCATAGACTGTAGCCCACCAGGCTCCTCTGTCCATGGAATTCTCTAGGCAAGAATACTGGAGTAAGTTGCCATTTCCTCCTCCAGGGGATCTTCCCAACCCAGGAGTCGAACCTGTGTCTCCTGTGTCTCCTGCATTGGCAGGTGGATTCTGTACCGCTGAGCCACCTGGGAAGCCTCTGTACTTTTAGAATAATATAACAGAAAGATCACATCAGTTTCCTCCTTCTTAAAATGAGGATCACAGTAGTACCTACTTCACAGAGTTCTTAAGAAGATTAAATAGATTGATATTTGTGAAGTATTCAGAAAAGCGCCTGGCCATTAAGAAGCACTTGCAAGGGTTTGACTGATAGAAAAGAGATGGAACTGCAATCATGCTAACCAGGGTCTAAGGAAGCCATATGAAACAAGACAAAATGCCAGATGAGACCACACAGAAACCTTTCATTAGAGATTTACAATTCAGGAGTTTGAGTAATCATCTGTCCTTCAATTCAACTCTGCCTGACACATCACGTAGTAATAAAATTGTGTAAAATGCCATGTCTTCCTTGAACAGCTACGACTGTAACAGAGGGAAGATGGTTCACAATAGACTGATACTCAGAGAAACAATTTCTCATTTAAACACCCCCAAATACATGGGACAAACCCATAGTTTTCTTTTCAAGCTCCATTACTGTCTTGGCTATTTAACTGGTCTCCCTGACCAATTATGGGCTTCCCCAGTGGCTCAGATGGTAAAGCGTCTGCCTGCAATGCGGGAGACCCGGGTTTGATCCCTGGGTCAGGAAGATCCTCTGGAGAAGGAAATGGCAATCCACTCCAGTACTCTTGCCTGGAAAATTCCATGGACGGAAGAGCCTGGCAGGCTACAGTCCATGGGGTCGCAAAGAATCGGACATGACTGAGTGACTTCACTTTTCCTGACCAATTATACACTATAATCATGTGGAAATCTTTATTCTTATGTCCTAACTTGTGGTTTATAATATTAAAAGTGCACCCACATCCCAGTTCAGGGGAGTCACTTTTTACTCGGTTGTAAGGAAAAGTGGGGGTAAGTGAACAGAACAGCCTCTCTGCTGTAGGAGTGATCAGTCTCTGGAAACCATGTAAACACTCGCTGGGGAGTTGCTTTAGGATTCTGGACCACAAGGTGCTGAAGAGATGATCTGTGTCATCCATCTTTTTCCTCCCCTTCACCCGGTCCTGAAAGGTCTCAGTATATATTAATCTCAAATCCCTTGGACAACAAGGAGATCAAACAACTCAATCCTAAAGGAATTCAGTCCTAAATATTCATTGGAAGGATTGATGCTGAAGCTGAAGCTCCAATACTTTGGCCACCTGATGTGACTCATTGGGAAAGACCCTGATGCTGGGAAAGATAGAGGGCAGGAGAAGAAGGGGGTGACAGAGGATGAGATGGTTGGATTGCACATGAGTTTAAGCAAACTCCAGGAGATAGTGCCAGACAGGGAAGCCTGGTGTGCAGCAGTCCATGAGGTTGCAGAGAGTCAGACACGACTTAGTGACTGAACAATACTTTTTAACTCACCGAACTCTCCATCTTGAGATTCTTTGGCTTTCACTTCAATTGGTTATGAGGTAAAGAAGCAGAGATCTAGATCTAGGCAGTTAGGGAAAACAGCACTTCATCACCTAACAGGATTCCAGATTTTCCTATCCACCACACGACCTTTGTACATGTCCAGAATGTGAAATTAAGGATTATAACATGGCCTGGATTGGAGGGGAGTTTGGGAGAGAATGGATACATGTATATGTATGGCTGAGTCCCTTTGCTATCCACCTGAAATTCTTACAACACTGTTAATCAGCTATACTCCAATGTAAAATAAAGAAAGCTTAAAAAGAAAAAAAAAAGATTATAACATGAATTATGAGTTTTTTAATACACACCATTATAAAGTAAGTTTTCTAATATTCTGGTTGAAAAACAAATTAACCAACTTATATTTTCTAAAAGCCCTGGAGGATATAAAATTACTTACAAAGCATTAAAGAATTAACTGGTAACTTTTCCCCATAAGAAAAGGAAGGCTAACATAGAATATTTGGGTATTAGGTATCATAAACAATGAGTTACACATATAATAAGAATAATCGTAATAGTTGGAAAACAAGTAATTCCTCAACTATA
Source organism: Bos mutus (assembly GCF_027580195.1). Classification (NCBI taxonomy): domain Eukaryota; kingdom Metazoa; phylum Chordata; class Mammalia; order Artiodactyla; family Bovidae; genus Bos; species Bos mutus. The sequence continues at coordinate 9,593,290 of NC_091639.1, read as the reverse complement.
AAATCTCAGGTGACTTTATCAAGCAATATGGAATAAAGAAAAGGAATCAGCTGATAAACATTTGCTGACTGATGTCCAAAACTATTCTATATAATTGCTACAAAGAACTGGCACATATGGAAATCAAGCGTTGATCTCGAACTATGTTTATAACACTCCAATTCTGTGTCAGACTGAATAAATATATGCATTTCCCATTTTGTAAAGTGGTTTACAAAATGGCTTAAGAGATCTTACCCTCATTTTAACTGAGAGCAGGAAAAAAATGAAACACACGCCCACAGAAGTTTCTCAGCCTCCGTCAATCTCTACTAACTGTCCGTAGCACAAACACCCCTTCCTATCACCACAAGCATGGATTCCCATGCCTTTTCTCAGCACTGTGGTTACAATCAATACTCACCACACACAGCAGGTCAGCTGACAATACCTTACATTTACAGCATTTTTTCCTTGAAGTCCCAGGGCTAACATTATTCTCCCCAGCCACAAATCCAAATCCAAGTGTTTTGGCAGTGAAGAAATTATGTTTTAAAAAACTATCATCTTTTTCACAAATACACTTTTACAAATGCTACAACACGTTGTACGAGACGCTAAATTACCAACCAGTCATCACGTTATCACAGAGCTAGAAATTGCTGGAGAACACTGACCCAGAAACAGCCAACAAAGCCTCCAACGGCCTAATGCTGCCCGTGCAGGCTCATATGGTTAAAAATATGACTTTCAGTGGCACAAGAACAATGTTAATCTGACTTAAATGAGAACATTTCTTGACTCCTTTTATCTCTTTGGACATGCTCGCTAAGTCAAGTTACAGAATTCTTCAGGCTGTGTTTATAATTATCAGACCAAATTTTACAACGTATACCAAAAATTAGGACCAGGGTTTTATTTTAATTATTAAATTAAGACTATAAAATTATGATGTTACAAAATTATAAAATAATTTTACAAAATTGAGACTTTTCTAATTTTAAGGCTCTGAAGCTTAGAAATGCAAAAGATTTCTACTACTATGAATGAGCCGGTGACAACTGGCATATTACACCTAAGGATGCTCTGTGCTGTTCCCTACTTCCACCAGGTGGCCGATCTCAACCAGGGACCTACTGCACACTCCCATCTGCATTTCCTAAGGGGCTTCTATAGATATCACAGCATTTTTTTTTTTTTTTTTTGGCTTTCATTCAAGGAGATCCAACCAGTCCTTTCTGAAGGAGATCAGCCCTGGGATTTCTTTGGAAGGAATGATGTTAAAACTAAAACTCCAGTACTTTGGCCACCTCATGCGAAGAGCTGACTCAATGGAAAAGATTCTGATACTGGGAGGGATTAGGGGCAGGAGGAGAAGGGGATGACAGAGGATGAGATGGCTGGATGGCATCACTGACTTGATGGATGTGAGTCTGAGTGAACTCCGGGAGTTGGTGATGGACAGGGAGGCCTGGCGTGCTGCGATTCATGGGGTCGCAAAGAGTCGGACACGATTGAGCAACTGAACTGATTTGGTCATGCACATACCTCGTGATGCTAGTAACATATATAAATATGCCAAATTATTGTTTTTCACTTCACTGACAAAAGCTTCATTTCTTGCTTCAGAGCTTGTGTAAATAAACCACTAGGACAAAGTTGTGCTTGCAATATATGCCTGTTTATTTCTGATGTTTACTGACTTTATTTTCTTGGCAGAAAGTGATCCAGCTTTAAAGATGCCAAACTATATTGAATCCTGTGCCTTGGGTGAGCTAGTAGCAAAGGCAAAACACGAGTTATCACTGTGCTGAATTAACACTGGCTATCACCAATCTTCAGAATCCAAACCAAGAACCACAGACTAGAACTCATAGTGAGGGGCCCATGTAGCTGAAAAGCAGGTCCAGAATCCTTGCATTTGAATGTTGGATTTGCTAACAAAGATATGAATAACGCTGTACTGTTGCTGCCTCAGAAAGAACACAAAACTAATTATTTTTAGCACAAAACATGAAACGATATTCTGTCTATAGAACAGGACAAGGCCTCAATATTCATCCTAGTTGTCTTTCATGCTCAAGTGAAAAAAGGCTTATTTTTCCTCTCCTGGTTATCTTCTGAAAACAGATCAACTTCATTTTAATCAATGTACCATTTCACTACCATCATTGCAGAGTGTCTGTGAATCACTCTACAGGTTAAGACTCAGTTTAATAACAAAACCAATTGTGAAATAATCTGCAAATTGTTGCTGCAACTCAATTCTTAATAGTTTCCAATACAATCTTCTAATGAAGTGACATTACTTAAAATTACTAGCAAATATGAACAGACTCAGAAACCTAGTAATCAGCCAGCTAACAGGTGTTGAAATCCCAAAAGAGAGAAGTATCAGATAATCACTTTATGTCTGACACCTCAAGTAGCTTTAATATCCATAATTCTAATCAACTTAACTGCAATTCAAAATGATCAGTGCCAATGGTTTCTTCTCATTGACTACCTTTAAGCAAAAATACAATTTCTTGCTTTCCATAAAATTTTCTCTGACCTCTTCCAACTTAAAGATTATTTTGCTAAGTTGGGTATACAATTCAATATCTTCCTATTATCCCCTATTTCAAAAAAATTAACAAATACCTTATTTCCTTCTGCACTGATCAGCTTCTTAAAAATGAAAACTGTCTTCTTCCACATAAGTACACCTAAAGATGATATCTAAGTCTTCACAATTCTATTTTTAATCTACTCTAGGTCTGCTACAAACTAAATATCACGAAATGATGGCAAGGTTGGGGCCCGTTGAGAAAGGAGGAGACTACCCATAACTTGAGCAGGTCTCCATCCAGTAACCCTATGCCCTTGACAACCGATCGTAACCCTCTCACCACACTCATAAACAGACGCAAACACCGCCCAGACACCTGCCCTCAGAGGTGCTTTGGTTTGCTTCCTCACATAGAGAAACCAAAAAAAAGGCATTTCCAGTTCCTTAAAGCAAGAACACATTGCCTTCCAGAAACAACAGCGCTGACACGGGTGCCAAGCATCTAATCTACAAGTACTGGTCCTGTTAACTCTCGTATTGCCAGAAGGAATCCCAGGCTACCTCTCCCATTTAGTTACAGGTGCCAGCACCCATTCCAAAGATAAAGGTGCTGATGTTCAAAAGCCCAGGGAACTTTAAAAGCGCCTCAAAATGCTCCCGTCCCAGGCATCGAAACCTGGGCTCACTTTTCAGAGGTTGTTTTAAAATAATAATAATAATAAAGTCTCATTTGTTCCCTTGGCGACCTATAGCATCATCCCGCCCTCAAAGAGGATCAACTCGGCAACATCAAAGTCCCAGAGGGAAATATTTTCGTATCTTTTTGTCTCCCCCCCTACCCCACCCCCCCACCCCCCGCCAAAAAAGCCTCGCTAACACTCCAAAAGAGACAGAGAAGGACGGATAACGTAGACAGGTACCACCCCCGCCTCTCCGCACGGCCTCACCCCGCGCACCCCGCTGGCTCCGGGCACCCCAGCGCCCCGCACTCGGTCGAGCGGAACCGGGACGGGCCGGGCCCGTCGGGCGCGCCCGCCGCGAAGTTTGCCGCCCGCCGCCGCGCCCCGGGGCGCCGTCCGGGATTGCGGGGCGGCCCGGCGGAGAGACCTTGTCCGGCGGGGGCGCACCCCTCCGCGGAGACCCGCTCCCCGCGGCGGGTGGACGCCCCCCGTCCCCACCCCCCGGCGCCCGGCCCGAGCCTCCGCCCCCGCCAACCCCCGGGCGGCCGGCGCGCTCGCCTCACCTGACCCGCGGGCGGCCGCGGCAGCGGGTGTGTGAGCGGCGGCGGCGGCGGCGGCGGCGGGCGGCGCGGGCCGGGAGGCAGCTCCGGCGGCGGCGGCGGCGGCGGCGGCGCCCGGGAGGGGAGGGAGGCGCCGGCGGAGGAGGAGCTCGGGCGAGGAGCGGGCGGGCGGCTTTGTTTCCACGGCGCGGAGCCACCGACCCTGCGTCACCATGGCAACCGCCGGGGGGGCGGGCCCCCATCCCGGGCCCTGCGAGGACCCCTGGGCATCCCGGGTCCGGGACCCCCGCCCTTCCTCTTCCCAGTCTGGCTGCTCCGAGGGGACAAGGACCACCCCCACCCCCAACCCCCCACCACCCAACAAGTAGCCGCCACCACCGCACACGCCCCTCTCTCAAGGGCCCAAAGCGTTCGTCTGGCCCCAGCAAGAGGGGAAGAGGGGGCGAGAGGAGCCCACCCCGGGCCCGATGCCTATTGGCATCCCCCGTAGGCACCCTCTTTGGCTTCACACACTGGACATTCCCAAAGCCCACCACCACCAACCACACCACCACCACCACCCCACCTTTCTCCTCTCTGGCGCTGTGCCCTCAACATGGAAATTCACTGAAGAGAGGAGAGAACGGTGCAAACAGATTAAGTGTGGAGCAACTGGTCCCGGTGCATCTGTTGCGAGCTGCCGCAGAAGCCCGGCGCTGCCAAGAGGCTCCGGCGCCCCGCCGCCTCCCGCCCTGACCGAGCTGCGCCTCGACGGGTCTGGGCTCGCTCCACCCAAATCCGTATGTTTCGTGGGGGGCTCCAGTAAGAGAAGAGAGAAGGGGGCTTCGTGTTTTTTGGTGTGTGTTTTTGTTTTTGTTTTTTTTAATTTAAACACTGGATACACTTGTAACCTCACCCTAAAACAACTTGGAGGCTGTCCTTGTGAATCTCTGCTGCTGCTACTGTTCGGCTACTGGCCGTGACCGCTTAAGCGCCTACCTTGAGCGCGGGCTCGCTCGCTCTCTCTGTGCCAAGCCCCCGAGCCGTGCACTGCAGGTCGTGGTGCTCCGGGGAAGATGAAAGGGTGAGGCTAACCTTGGCACCTGGTAGGCATCCTCTCCTATGGAAATTCTTGGAGAGGGAGGGAAAAGTACTAGCACGGTCACAGTAATACTTCCTCTGAAGGACAGAGCTGGAGGACAGCTACCACCGGGGTGAGTCATCACCCCATCCTATGTTTTCCTGAAATATCAGTGATTAAACCTAGGACCTACAGTGTCTTCGTTTAGACCCCGGGGAACGCGGCATTTATTTTCTGGCACTTGTGAATCACCAAAGGAATGTCAATAACATAATAAAACCCCAGGGTAGCTGATGTTTTCTGGATTTGCTCCCTATCTGAGAAGCCATAAAGGAAAACAAGGTTATTACCAATGGAAGCCACACATTTTAATTAATGAAAATAGAAGATTCATTTTAGGGTGAATAGAAACAGCCTGTTCCTCAGAACAACTGGCCTCTTTCCTGTACTGGGAACATTGGTGATTCCAGACGAAGCCCAGAGACAAGGACTTCTCACAGGCTCTTAAGCAGTCTGACAGTATTTGTCAAAATTTTAAATGTACATCCCTTTCTCCTGGCTAGCTCAATTCTCAGAAATTTGTCATGCGGAAATAAACAAGTGTACAATGATAGATTTACAAGGATGTGCATTCCAGCAATTATTTATTAGCAAAAAATTGAAACAACTTGTTTGTCCATCAGGTAAATAAGTTTGGCACACTCATACCATGTAGTCCAAAGTGACTTGTTCAGTAAGTGCAAAATGCTCACCAGATTCCAAACACTTGGAACAATAACCCCCCAAAAGTATTGCTACTGCTAAGTCGCTTCAGTCGTGTCTGACTCTGTGCCACCCCACAGACGGCAGCCCACCAGGCTCCCCCATCCCTGGGATTCTCCAGGCAAGAAGACTGGAGTGGGTTGCCACTTCCTTCTCCACTGCATGAAAGTGAAAAGTTAAAGTGAAATCGCTCAGTCATATCTGACTCTTAGTGACCCCATGGACTGCAGCCTACCAGGGTCCTCCATCCATGGGATTTTCCAGGCAAGGGTACTGGAGTGGGGTGCCATTGCCTTCTCCGCCCAAAAGTATAATATCTCATTAATAATCCTTATATTGATCACATGGTGAAATAACATTTTTAATATATGGGGTCAAATAAAACATATTAATTAAAATTAGTACAGTTTCTTTTCACTTTAACATGCTTACTAAAAAATTTTAAATTATGTAAGTGGCATATTGGACTGCTCTGTTTTAGAGCTAGTGTTTATGCTAAAAATCAGCAGGAAATCCAAAGTTAACTTTTAGTTAAAACAAGATATAATTTTCACATTAATGTTTTCATACATGTGTCATAGCAATTTATGTTAAATATTTTTTACTTATTGAAAATGTTAAACATAGACAAATGTTAGAGATAAAACTAGCTCATTTGTTTATATTTTAGAAAGACTTTACCACAAGCACTAAAGTTCAATTACCTGGGCCTGAATCCCAGCTCTCCTACGTATCAGCTATATGACCCAGGCAAGCAGTTTAATACATCTGGTCCTCAGTTTCCACATTTGTTAAATGGGTCCCATAATAGTACTTACCTCACTGAGTTATTTTGAGAACGAGATAAGTGAATGTGTGGAAAACTCTAATTATGATGTCTGATCATATACAATGCTGAATAAATTTTAACTATTTTTTTTATTATACTTTGTCAGATCTGTCACTATTCTATTAATCTTCAATTCTGGTTAGTCTAAATTTGTCTGGTTAGTCATAACAAATCTTTTCATCTTCCTTTAAGTAAGCTGATTGGCACTGTGACTGAGACATGAAATTTAACCCTCCTCACCCCTGAACTGGTTATAAAATTACTATCAAAATCAAGGAGATATTTTAATCCATTTAAAAATAAACAAAAATGTTCAGTTACATCATCAGTCGTATGTTTCAGAGTCTCCAAAAGATGCTCAATTAACATTCTCAATTCCTTTATCAGAGTGAATCTCTTGGAGAAAGAAAGATCCAACCAGATGACAAGAATGTCACCTAACTTGAAATGAGCTCTGTGCATCAATTCCTTCATCACTGGGAATTTCTTGGAGACATAAAAAAAATCCAACAAGCAACAGGAATGTCACCCAGCTTGAAAGGAGCATTTTGTGTAAAGTGTTGGTTGACGAAAGGCTATGCATCCCCAAATGGCTCTAGTCAGGTTTCCTACCAATGCCAAAGTGAAAGTGTTAGTCACTTAGGCATATCCAACTCTTTATGACTCAGTGAACTGTAGCTTGCCAGGCTCCTCTGTCCATGGAATTCTCCAGGCAAGAATACTGGAGTGGGTAGCCATTCCATTCTCCAGGGGATCTTCCTAACCCAGGGATTGAACTTGGGTGTCCCACACTGCAGGCGGATTCTTTATCATCTGAGCCACCAGGGAAGCCCATCAAATGTCAAACAGACCCATAACTGCTTACAGGAGGACTAATTTTTCATTGCAATCCATTCCACAAAGATAAAATGAATTTTGAAATTCAGTACTTGAAAGTAGCAATGTATTTACTGAGCTATCTGACATATCAACCTCAGTGTGAGAAACTGGCTGCTGATTAAAGAAATGTATCCTGTAAAAATCCTGGAGGATACAGGCAAAAGTAGATAGGATTGAGAAGTACTGTCCATTTTATCATTTCTTAGCTCTGGTGTGTATTGTGCAGCCCAATTAAAAATATATACATATTCTGTGCCAGTGGGAAAAATGGCAGGGAAACAGAGAGTTAAACAAATACATCATAGTTCTTTGCCAAGAGCTCCCTATGGAGAGATTCCACATGATGTCTCAGCCAAAAGTATAATTTGATATCGACCAGATCCCATTAAAGTTAACTTTTGATGTGCTTTAATCTGGTTTAAATAAGTTTTGTTTTAAATCAATTAATTTGGAGCTGTGTTTAAAAATGTCACAGTTTAAAGATGTTGCTTCCTTTTTTTGAGTCATTAATAGAGCCTCACACCTCTTTTCAGGGTTCCCTGGTGTCAGACTTTACCCACACTCATAGCTTATCTCATTCCAGTGGCAAAAAGTGTGTCAGAATATTAACCAGTTCAACATGATGTTTTAAATTCATAGGTCATTTACTTATTGATCCCTGACATAGCTCTCAGCAGACTGGAAATGATTTGTTTCTCGTTTCCTCGCCTATAAATTGAGGGTACTGAAGGCTGCTCTTGTTAGCGGCAAAGGATTTCCTAAGTCTAAATTAGATCGTTCAGTAAAGCTCATTGATCAAAGGTTCTGTGCAACTCTAATGCTGTAACACTTTTGAAGTGAAAGACTAGAATTGGTGTCAAAAGGAAACCCTGTGCTGTACACATCATTAGAATAGTAAAATGATGTGAAAGGCCTTCTTTGTGACTAGCTCTTTTGAACATTATAAACGAAGAACTCTGTGCCATCAAAGCCATGGATATTGTGACCAGACAGGCTCTCCGTGGATGAGGCACACAACACAGGGAAGGAAAGATGGCTCGGGACCCTTCCACTGAAACCTCACCCTCACTCTGAGAGCTTACCTTGCTCTGCTAGACAGGCATAGATGACCGGAAGTACCCACTTGTAGGCTTGTTTACTGTGACCAGACAGGGTAGTTCAAGCAGAGGGGAGAGAGACAAACTCTGCTCAGTAGGATGGCAGAACTCCAGACAAAGGGCAGGATAGAGTGACCAGGTAAAATACAGGACACGAAATCTGGGGGACATGCCAGTACTTTACTCCTTGGAAGGAAAGCTATGACCAGCCTAGAGAGCATATTAAAAAGCAGAGACTACTTTGCCAACAAACGTCCGTCTAGTCAAGGCTATGGTTTTTCCAGGAGTCACGGACATGAGAGTTGGACTGTAAAGAAAGCTGAGTGCCAAAAACTGATGCCTTTGAACAGTGCTGTTGGAGAAGACTCTTGAGAGTCCCTTGGACAGCAAGGAGATCCAACCAGTCCATCCTAAAGGAAATCAACCCTGAATATTCATTGGAAGGACTGATGCTGAAGCTGAAGCTCCAATACTTTGGCCACCTGATGCGAAGAGCTGACTCATTGGAAAAGACCCTGATGCTGGGAAAGATTAAAGGCAAGAGGAAAAGGGGACAACAGAGGATGAGATGGTTGGATGGCATCACCGACTTGATGGACTTGCATTTGTATGAACTCTGAGAGTTGGTGATGGACAGGGAGGCCTGGCGTGCTGCAGTCCATGGGGTCGCAAAGAGTTAGACACGACTGAGTGACTGAACTGAACTGAACCGATACGAAAACATTTTTATGTGTTTATCCTAAGTTCAAATCTAACTGGGTGTCCTCTATCTGTATTTGCTAAATCAGGCAACATCAGGTACAGGAGCAGCTCTGGGAAAGAATCTATTCTAGTGGCAAAGCAAGATCTCTCAGTGACGCGATGGTCAGTGCTACTAATGGCGGTGCCCACGAGTCGTCCTCGAAGGAAGTGAGGGCCAATGTGAGGGCGCTCACGGGGAGGAAGAACAGTTATTAGAACAGGGAACAAGATCGAGGCTACACTAACAAGAGTGAGCTGACTGTGAGTTCCAAAATAGTGGGTGGCAAGTGTGCTTCTCCATGTTTCTGCCTCCATACCATTCCCAGAACCCGACAGTCCAGAGAACCCGGAGGTGTACCAAATTTCCCAACAGGAGATAGAGGCTTAAAAAAGCCACCCTTCAGCTTCTAATCGTAAACGAGGCTATCTCCCCAATTAGCAGCTTTTTGCACATCCCTCTGGTTGATGGAGAATGGATTTGTGGTGAGCAAGATGAAAACAGGGAAACTCACATGTGTATCAGTTTACTAGAGCAAGTGGCAGATGATTTTGAGTTGGACTGGGTGGGTGGTGACAGATGAAATGGCGAAAAGTAAAAAGATTAAAGAGGCATTTTAGAAGAAGAACAGAAACCTCTTCAGAAGGTTTCTTCCAGGTCATGGAGGAGAGGACTGTGCCAAGAATGCCTTCTAGGTTTCTGGCCATGAAAGGTTCTGTGCTGAGGGAGGTCACCTGAGCCAATTAGATTCTCTCTCTTGAAAGAAGAGTGGGGGACGAGTGGGTGGAAGTGGACAAAGCTGGGATATATGATGCACAGCCAATGCAGACCGCCATGTTCATCCCAGGGCCAGAGAAGGACAAGCTACTGCAAACAGAGAAACAGACATCATTGTGTGACCTGCTAAGAGACTAAAGCCTCACGGGCTTGCTTTCTGCTGTCTGAATACATCAAGTCTATTCCTGTCTGAGTCCCCTGCCCAGATCTCCTTCCCTCGTGTCTTTCGGCCACCCACTAAAGCGTCACCCACTCAAAGATGGCTTTCCCGACCAATCTGCAAGAACACCCAGTTTCTCATCATCATATCAGCATCCTCTTTTAATATTTTCAAAACGCCACCTTCTAAAACTGTTGTTCATTCGTATGTGTGTCTCCCACCACCTCTGCCTCTAGAATGCAAGCTTCCAGACCACAGGGACTTGCGTGGCCCTTTCAGACTGACCACCTTCCACCTCTAGAACAACACCGGCATGGCCGGACACTCATCGAACACCTGGTGAGTCGGTTCTGATCTGGCCGGCTTCCCAGTGCCGGGTTCTAGCTCACAGAGATCCAGCCATAAACTGCTTTCTACCCTTGGCTGCTGTAAAATCGCCACATCCTCATAAGAATCTTTTCTTTTCCTTGATCTTATTTGAGTGACTTCTTGACCTTACCAACAAAAGGGCTGTACCAGAATACACATAGAAATCTAAGTCAGTAGAGGGCTGGACAAAGACCAGGAAAGGTGCCAAAAAGATCAACCTCTAATAAAAAGAAAAGCCACAGCTTTTTTTGAAAAAAAATTAGGACAGATACATCAAGGGAAGAATACTCCACTAAGACACTAGCCTGTCTTACTGCTGACGAATATTAGCTAATTCAAAGGTTTTATTCCTTCCATGTGCAATCTCTGAGCAAGGCCAGGGATCCAGAGATGAAGAAGGGGCAGCCCAGCTGTGAGGGAAGGCAGCGTGCACAGGGCAGATAAGAGTCTCGGTAATGGTAGCATGGGAGATTCCCAGGTGGCGCTAGTGGTAAAGAACCTGCCTGCCAATGCAGGAGACACAAGAGACTCGGTTGGTTTCCATCCCTGGGTCGGGAAGATCCCCTGGAGTAGGAAATAGCTACCCACCATAGCAGCCCACTCCAGTCTCCTTACCTGGGAAAATCCCATGGACAGAGGAGTCTGGCAGGCTGCAGTGCATGGGGTCCCAAAGAGTCAAACACGACTGAGCAAACCCGTAGCTCAGGTGGTGAGCCTTCTGTAGCAGTCTGCAGATCAGGCTTCAGGTACTGACAGCCACCAAGGAGGTACTGCTGCTGCTAAGTCACTTCAGTCGTGTCCGACTCTGTGAGACCCCATAGACGGCAGTCCACCAGGCTCTCCTGCCCCTGGGATTCTCCAGGCAAGATCACTGGAGTGGGTTGCCATATCCTTCTCCAATGCATGAAAGTGAAAAGTGAAAGTGAAGTCGCTCAGTAATGTCCAACTCCTAGCAACCCCATGGACTGCAGCCTATCAGGCTCCTCCGTCCATGGGATTTTCCAGGCAAGAGTACTGGAGTGGGGTGCCATTGCCTTCTCCGCCAAGGAGGTACGTTTCCCATTATCTTGAGATAATGAAGGAAGGAGGTCATTGCAGGTAGAGGAAGCAGCAGATGTGAGGCGCTAAAGATGCTGAGCCAGGGTATCAAGTTCTGAGCCCTTGATTCAGTGTGGCCAGAATTCAGGGTGTTCAAGAGCCAGTGACAGAAATGATACTGAGACAGTAGCAAAGACCAGACTGGATGGACTTTTGTAAGGAAAAATCATTTTCTTTAGTAAATAAAACCCAAGACAATAAAATCTAGTCCTGGAAAAAAAGTCTTGCCTGGTGAACAGGAACTCACAGAGCCTCTGCTCCCTTCTGGATTTTTCCCACCTCCTGGCAACTCTCAATACTAACAAGCCTCAGGGGGACCCTTGTTCTTCCAAGCTGGAGAGCTGGGACTTTATTTTCTAGCTGACCACACACACATACACACATACACATCCTTTCTTGAATGCTATTTGACATTCTCCATGAGACTGCCTTCAAAAGAGCTGAGCAAATATTAAAGCCGCGTGTGATTATTAATGAAGTGCATTGGAAGTTAAGAGGCCGGCTGGTCCCAGTCCAGGTTCCCATGGATGGATATCCAGTGTCGCCAAGACCAGCGCCATTGTCAGCCTCCTCAATGACAGCTTGCCAGAGGAAGGCGGCGAGCCAGGAATCCTCCAAAAGCTGCCTGTTGTGTAGGCTGCCGGGGATCACAGCATCACAAGGGGCTTCAATTCACGAATTTAACAGGAAAGACATTCATTAGAACAGTTTGATTTTCATGAAAACAAAACCTGTTGCCTGGGAGGTACTCTGTCCTCTCAGAAACATTAGGGAGGAAACCCGGGGTAAACTTTTTCCTCTGCTTTCTGGCAATTTGCCACTTTCTGTCAATTCCATCTTTTTATTTAAATTTCAAACCCACCCTCCTGCTTCACTTTCATTCGCATAATTGTAGTAAGGACTTTAGTATATTTTTATCTGAAATATCATAATAGCGTTTTAACTGGTCACGTGATTGTCGGTCTCCCCTTAGCATCACTCATCATTGGACTCATTGTTTCTGGCTCCATCTTCCTAAAGCAGTGCTTTGAACATGCCATGCTCTGCCCCTGAGCTCTCTGTAACTCCCCGCTGTCTACAGAGAGACATCCTTGCCCAACTCTCACTCTCTGTGCTCTGGCGCTAACTCACCTCTCCCACTGTAACGCCTACTACTTCGTCTTCATATTGCAGCTGAACTAAAACATACTGTCCTTCTGTAGTGACAGGTTTATTCAGCTTAAAGTGCCCTTTTCTCCAACTTTCCCCACCCTTCAATGCTGACTTCAGATGCCCACACTTCACTGAAGCAATCTCTCATCCTTTGGTGGGGATGGACTCGCCTAGTAGCTCCCATAGCCCGTGACCTCACATCTCTCTTATAGAGCTAATCCCCTGGCATTTTGTGCCAGAGTGGTATTTGCATGCACGCCTGTGTGTATGGTGGGTGAGCAAGCTCAGTCGCTAAGTCATGTCCTACTCGTTTGCAACTCCATAGACTCTAGCCCACCAGGCTCCTCTGTCCATGGGATTTCCCAGGCAAGAATACTGGAGTGGGTTGCCGTTTCCTTCTTCAGGGGATCTTCCCAACCCAGGGATCGAACCCACATCTCCTGCATTGGCAGGAGGATTCTGTACCACTAAGGCACAAGGGAAGCCCGGTATTTTCATATGTCAAGAATAAAAACTCCCAAACCACAAAGTGCGTGTCTTCTTTTGAATCCCTCATAGCCCCTAGCATGGCCTGTCTCTCCCTAGCCTAGTGTCTCGCCCTCGCTGGCAGTCTGTCTGTTGATTTAATGACGTTAAGTATTTGCTCCCACATAGAACTCCCAGCCCAGGTGTAACTTCATGTGGCATTGTGTTTAGTTGTCAGACAAGAGTGCCCACCGAGGATTTGTTTCATTTTTCTGTTTTGTGCGGGAGGAGGTGGTTGGCTGTTGGGGGTTTGGGGCAAAAGCAGACTGAAGAGGTGCCCATTTGTAAAACGTGGCCTGGAAATCAACTAAACCCCTGCCCTGAAGGGGCTCTTTCTGGCACAGAAGCCCAGCTTTGGCTCTGCAATCTGCGCTTCCTTTCCTGCGTCCCTAATTACTCACGTGGGCTCCTTTGTTGGGGGTTTTTTCCATCTTGGACCTTTGCCCTGCTTAACAGCCCAGAACACCCTAGTGCTAGCAACACATTTGTTTTGTCAGCTTTTACTCCGAAAGGATTTTATAGGATCAATTTGCTTAGGCAAACTTTTAATTTGGTTTTGTTTTCTCTTCAGGGACTTTATTTGTAAGAACTGAAACGCGTGTGTGCAAAATCGGATGATTAAAGTGCTTGAAATGCCAGGGAGCAGAAAGACAGCTCAGTCTCAGGGGGCGCCGAGACAAACTAGCGGCATACACCCCAGATGTTCATCTGGACTGTTTGCACGTTTGCAGCGGCAAAACGTGCAGTGGTTACAGTACCTGTATCTACGTCCTTTCAGGCTGCTATAACAAAAATACCATATACTGAGTGGCTTCAACAACAGACATTTGTTTCTTGTAGTTCTGGAAGCTGAAAAGTTCAAGATCAAAGTGCCAGCAGATTCCTCTTGGCAAGGGCCCACTCCCCAGTTTATAGATAACCATCTGTTTGCTCTAACCTCACATGGCAGAAGGAGAAGAGCTATCTCTGGGGTCTCTTTTATAAGAGCACCAATCCCATTCATGAAGGTTTCACCCTCATGACCTCAGCATCTCCCAAAGGCTCCACCTCCTAATACCATCAGATGGGGGCAGAAGGTTTCAATGTAAGAATTTGGCGGGCGATGGTGAGGGAGCTGGTGCACAAGCATTCAGACCACAGCAACTTAGAGCAGGTAAGACACCTTCAACTAACAGGAAGGAAATAATGATTAAAAGTCGTCCTAGGACTACTCTGGCGGTCCAGCGGCTAAGACCCTGCGCTTCCAGTGCAAGGGGCACAGGTTAGATCCCTGGTCGGGGAGCCAAGATCCCACATGCCATGGGGGCATGGTCAAAAAAAAAAAAAGTTTTAATAAAAGTAGTCCAAATAATTGTGTTTATTTCATCAAACAAGACATCTAAAGGAAGGTACATCTATAGGAAGGTAGTTCTAACATCAGCAAAGGATAGGACTCTTGCTGTCTCCTTGCTCTCCTCTCCCAGTAATTAGCAGGGTCCCCAAATGACTGGCATGACTGCAAGTATCACGTCTTCACACAACCACATCCAAACAGGAAGAAATGGGGTGTGACAAACGGCCTTTCTCATCCTGCTGCTCCTTTTCATCAGAGAGGAACTTTTTCCCAGAATTCTTCAGTAGCTTGTCTTGGTGTACTGAACTGGGTCACATGTTCATCCCTGGACCAATCACTGTTAAAGGGAAATCCTGAAGTCCTGATTGGTGTAGGCCAATGACATCATTTGCAGGAGCTGGGCAGCTTGTCAGATAAAAAAAGAAATGGGTTCTGAGAGCAAGAAAAACAGGGCATGGTTATCGAGTAGGCAGCCCACTTTACCTGCCAAGTGCTGTACACGGCTCTTCATCTTGTTCAAAATCAAGAACGTATTTTTTGTGGATAATCAATCAGTACTAATAAGAGTGAAAGGATTTCTCATTACTCCAAATCAAATATTAATAATAGCCCACTGTTATTTTTATTGTTGTTATTATTATCGGCATCATCAAACAGGATGATGATAAAGAACAGAATCTAAAAGACCAAGACTGTCTTCCCGCTTTAAGCTATAGTTTGTTTTATTGTCCTGGGTATTTTTATACAGGGTTACTGAAAACATTTATCTTATGTTTACTTGAATTAAGCTGAAATACTATCACTATTTATTCTTTTCACATCAATTGCTAAATTAAATAGTGGCTTATGTATAATTACTGGGCCTGGAGGCTTATCCCAACCTGTGGGAAAATTCCTCTCCATCTGTATGTCACTGTGAGTTTTCATTCAAACTGAGTCACCCAACCTTTGACCCTTCCTGCTAGTCCAGCCACAGCTGTCATTTACCTTTTACCACTGCTTCCCAGGACACTTCCTGCTAGCCTTTCTTCCTCAGTGGTTCTGTCTCACCTCAAATTTATTTCCTTTATTTTTGCGTGGGTGGCTCTTCCTCTGTGTCCTGCATTCACTGCCACGTTCTTCTGAACACATTGCAATCTGACGTTGCCCACAGACACAGACATTCCCCCAAGGGAAGCCGTCAAGGTTACAATTCCAGTGTAAGACTGCAAATATCAGAGTCTTCTTTGAAGCTGTGCTCCACTTTGAACCTTTCAAGAAACAGTGATGGAACAGACAGAGCAGTTGAACAATTCAAGGAGGACGAAAATGCCAGGGAACAGAAAGATAGTTCAGGCTCAGCAGAAACTCAGAAGACCTTGGACCAGATGACTGCCCTTATTGTAAAGAGACAGGGGAACCTCAGAGCTGTCGGAGGTCTGTTCTAGGAGGCTGGTTTAGTGAATAAGAGAACGGCAGGGGAATGGTGATGGCGAATTTGATCATACGCTAATTCTGAAGGCTTTTATTGGTCCCCTGTCTTTAAATCAGGCTTCCCAGGTGGTGCTAGTGGTAAAGAATCCATCTGCCAATGGAGGAGATGTAAGAGACGTGGGTTCGACCCCTGGATCTGGAAGATCCCCTGGAGAAGGGCATGGCAACCCACTCCAGTATTCTTGCCTGAAGAATCCCATGGACAGAGGAGCCTGGTGGGCTACAGTCCACGGGGTTGCAAAGAGTCGAACATAACTGAAACAACTGAACATGCACACACGCCTTTAAGTCACTTAATAGGATATTAAGGTTTATCCCTGCTCTCCCATCTTTCTCCATAGCCTGCTGCTACCCACACTCTTCCTAACTAGATTTAACAGTGAAGCAGAAATGGCATGTGGAATACCTGAGTTTCTCCTATAAAAAAGAATCCCTCTAACTTCAAGCAAGATCTCTCTGCAAATTTAGTTGCCTTGAAATCCTCTGATAATACATAATGAAGAATGAGACAGGCACTATTTCGTGGACATGCTTGCATATTATTTCAGTTTCTCTCTCATAAATTCCCAAATCCCCAACCAATTTTATTGCCTGCTCCATCATTTTCTTCTATTTAATACTCCTGCAACGCCATCTATGCAGTCTGACCTACCTCTCCCCCTAGATTCAAAAGTAATAAATATGGAGTTTAAGAAAAGACTGTCTTTCTGTGTATGCAGATGGCTCAGACTTTGTCCTTGCTAGGCCTTCTGTATCTGAGTGACGGGATTCATTGGAGAGCCCCAGCTCGGGCATATGTGGCAGCTGCACCCTAAGTGTGCCTTCTTTTCCTGTATATTAGCTCAGCTGGTAAAGAATCCACCTGTAATGCAGGAGACCCGGGTTCAATTCCTGGGTCAGGAAGATCCCCTGGGGAAGGGATAGGCTACCCACTCCGGTATTCATGGGCTTCCCTCGTGGGTCAGATGGTAAAGAATCCCCCTGCAATGCGGGAGACCTGGGTTCAATCCCTGGGTTGGGGGAGATCCCCTGGAGGAGGGCATGGCAACCCACTCCAGTATTCTTGCCTGGAGAATCCCATGAACAGAGGAGCCTGGGGGGCTACAGTCCACGGATTCAAAAAGAGTCGGACATGACTGAGTGACTAACACACACCTGTAAAATAAGGAAGATTAAAAGTTTCCACCTCATGAGATTTTTGAGAAGATCACAAAAATTAACATATGAAAAGCCTTCAAAGTTTTACATAGGTAGCCATAGGGGACTATGGATTCTTTTTGGTTTTTTTCCTCTCTTTAACAGCTTTATTAAGGTGTAATTCACATATTCACCATTCACCCAGTTCACCCATTGTATGAATCAGTGTATTTACGGAGTTGTGCAACTATCATGACACTCAATTTTAGAACATTTTTATCACCCAGAAACACCATGCTCTCTAGCGATCACCCTGTCCCCTCACATCCCACCCCCAGCCCAGGGCAATCACTAATCTGCATCTGCCTGTGTAGCTCTACCTGCTCTGCACATCTCGTATAAATGGAACCACACACCACGTGGTCTTTTACGACTGGCCTCTTTCAGTTGCAGCGTAGTGTTTTCAAGGTTCATCTATGTTGTAACACATGTCAGTGCCTCGTTCCTTGTCATTGCTAAATAATATCCCTTTTTATGGATATCTTCATTTATCAATTAATGGACATTTGTGTTGTTTCCACATTTTCACTATTATGAAAAAATGCTGGTATAAATAGGCATGTGCGAGTTTTTGTGTGGATGTACGTTTTCATTCCCTTTGGGTATAAACCCAGGAGTGGAATTGTTAGTTCATTTTGTAGCTCTAAATTTAATCAAACCGCCAGACTGTGCTCCAAAGTGGCGGCACAATTCTTCATTCCCATTTGTAATGCATAAGCATTCCGGTTTCTCCACATCGCTACCAACATTTGCTGTTTTCTGACTTGTGGTTTCTAGCCATCCTTAATGGGTGGGAAATAGTATCTCTTTGATTTGCATTTCCAGATGGTTGGATGGCATCACCGACTCAATGGGCATGAGTTTGAGTAAACTCTGGGAGTTGGTGATGGACAGGGAGGCCTTGTGTGCTGCACTCCATGGGGTCACAAAGCGTCGGACAAGACTGAGTGACTGAACTGAACTGAATAACTAAGGATGTAAAGCATTTTTGCATGTGCTTATTGGCCACTGGTAAGCTATGAGCTCTTACAAAATACCTCTTGTTGATGCTTCAGGAAACTTACATCACAAGAGAGATTCTGAGAGCAGATCTAGCTCCTACGTTCTCTTGAGATTTTGAAATGATCCAGATTACTCCTACAACTCAGCCCTTGCCAGGTGGGAATACTAGCCATGTTTTTAAACATACCAATCAAAAGAAACTGAAAGAACAGAACAAGTTCATCTTATGTTCAATACGTCTCCTATTTAGCTTACATTTCTACCCAGGCCTCTTCTGTTTCTATGAAAACTCTTTTATTCCAGTATCTCCCCAAGATTACACTTACCGTAATTTGGGTTTTCTCAAATTCTGCTGCCTTGATGTCTTTTTGATGTGTGTAAGCCGTCCCACTGTAAAGTCTTCAAAGATATGGAACATTTACATCTTTCACAATGCACATGGAAGCAGTCTGAACATACTGAACGAGAAGGTCAAAGTCTTCCCACGTCTCAAGAAAGGGCCTCCTTAAACCAGCCAAAGCAGTTTAAACCAGATTTACAAACTTCAACAAGTTAATTCACTTCCATTTCCACACTGGTCAAATGAGATTCATAATTTCTAATTTATGGAGCTCTTGTGGATAGTAAGAAGTTGTATATATAGTATTTGGCACAGTGCTAGTCAAATAATAAGCACAGAATAAAAGGAATATACCTACAAATCCATTTATGCCAACTTTAAATTATTCTGTCTAAAATCATGTGCATGCTGGCTCTCTAGTCTCCAGGGACCAGTGATACACATGAGGACTCAAGTCAGGGGCTGCCCAAGAATACAATTTGCTGAGAGGTTGAGAAAAAAGAGAGAGAGACTCCAGACCCACAGGGGCCAAGGGACAATGCTGAATTGTCAGAGGCACTTCCAATTCTTAAGGCTTGACCTGAATGAGTCAAGGCAGGAGGCAGAGGCCCTGGGCAATTCAAGGAAGGCCTCAGCCATATGCACTCCCTGGATGACCTTGGCCTTCCCATCCAGCCTGACCCTCCCTATTTGACCTTGATGGCTACTTCAGTGCTGCTGGGGTTCTCCAAAGCCACAGAAGAAGAATCAAAACAGAACGGAATTCTCCAGCTCTAAAGACGAGGGCTACATCTCAGAAAACAAAATGAAGCATCCGTCAGAGATGCAATCTGTCATCTTCCATGTTCTTTGTTTTACCAGGGTTTTACAACAAGGGGCTGATAGAAAGAGACTCGAAGGCCCTGCAGATGGTGACTGCAGCCATGAAATTAAAAGATGCTTTCTCCTTGGATGGAAAGCTATGACAAACCTAGGCAGCATATTTAAAAGCACAGACATTACTTTGCCAACAAAGGTCCGCATAGTCAAAGCTATGGTTTTTCCAGTAGTCATGTATGGATGTGAGAGTTGGACCACAAAGAAGGCTGAGAGCCAAAGAATTGATGCTTTTGAACTGTGGTGTTGGAGAAGACTCTTGAGAGTCCCTTGGACTGCAAGGAGAGCCAACCAGTCCATCCTAAAGGAGATCAACCCGGAAAAGTCATTGAAAGGACTAATGGTGAAGCTGAAGCTTCAATACCTTGGGCACCCTATGCAAAGAGCTGCCTCATTAGAAAAGACTCTGATGCTGGAAAAGACTGAAGGCAAAAGGAAAAGGGGGCAGCAGAGGATGAGATAGTTAGATAGCATCATCACCAACTCAACTGACACGCGTTTGAGCAAACTACGGGAGATAGCGAAGGACAGAGGAGCTCAGTGTACTGCAGTCCATGGGGTTGCAAAGAGTCGGACACAGTTTAGCTTCTGAACAGCAAAGGCCCAGTGTCTAGCAGAGTAGTCACTTGCTGCCACCTATGGGTAGGACATTAAAAGTGACCCAAGGGGAAATGGAAATTTCTCTCATCCCTTACGTGCATTTAAATGTAATTCTACAGAAAGTACCAAGGAAGATTTTTCGCTTATTTGTTGATTTTTATATTATGCAGAAACAAAAGAAAAAAGATTAAAGATAGCTACCAACTCTACAACAAATATCACCAAATCTTCCTGAGAACAGTGATTCACAGATTATGCTATTGGTTTGAAAAATAGATTGATTCTGACTTGTCTAGCCCACCACAGCCTTTAACTGAGAGCAAGTTGAAAAACACACATCAAATTAGGTTAAAAAATTGTCATTGTTCTGATTTAAAATAAGCTCATCAAAACCTATTATAGCAAAAGTCTGTTTGTCATGGTTACCATGGAATTAGGCTCTTCACAATTATTTGAAAATAGTACTTCCACTCCACAGCTCGAAACTTCTGCATACAGAAAGGGAAGAATGGGCAATAATGAGAAAAGCTCAACTGTGTCCTGAAATATTTATACCAGCTTTTCAAATAAGTATAAAACATTTAAGAGTTCTGCCTCCAAAGATATCCTTGAAAAAGATGGGAAATGTAACCTCTGATTCACCAAAAACAGAAACAAAAATATGTTTTGGCTTATCTGGTCTGCAATTTTAGGCAAATTTAAAAGTATAGGGTAGATGAATAGAACAAGAAATCGGGAAATGGTGACTTTAATTGGGGTGATAGAGAAAGAAGATGCTGTGCACACAATTCTTAAAGCATCCATATTTCTGGTTAATATGCCTGTCTCCTAAGTAGATATAAGATATTTGAAAGCAGAAGTAGTATTTTATACTTATATCCACCAAAGGTATTCTGAATGCCTAAAGTTTAGACAATAAATATTTTTAGATATCTAGCCTCCCAAAATTTATTTCCCACCTACTATGTACCAGAGACACAAGCTTGATTTAGAAAAGGCTGAGGAAGGACAGATCAAACTGCCAACATCTGCTGGATCATAGAAAAAGCAAGGGAATTCCAGAAAACACCTGCTTCATTGACTACACAAAAGTCTTTGCCTGTGTGGGTCACAATAAATTGTGGGAAATACTCAAAGAGATAGGAATACCAGACTACCTTATCTGTCTCCTGAGAAACCTGTATGTAGGTCAAGAAACAACATTTAGAACCAAACATGGAACAAGGGACTGGTTCAAAACTGGGAAAGGAGTACATCAAGGCTGTATATTGTCACCCTGCTTATTTAACAGGGTACATATGAAAAGTACATCATGCAAAATGCTGGTCCAGATGAATCACAAGCTGGAATCAAGATTGCCAGGAGAAATAGCAACAACCTCAGATAGGCAGATACCATTCTAATGGCAGAATTAAAGAGCTTCTTGATGAGGGTGAAAGAGGAGAGTATAAAGGCTGGCTTGAAACTAAACATTCAAAAAACTAAGATCATGGATCCAGTCCCATCACTTCATGGCAAATAGAAGGGGGGAAAGCGTAAACAGTGACAGATTTTATTTTCTTGAGCTCCAAAATCACTGTGGATGGTGACTGCAGCCATGAAACTAAAAGAGACTTGCTCTTGGAAGAAACGCTATGACAAACCTAGACAGTGTATTTAAAAGCAGAGATATCACTTTGCAATAAAGGTCCGCATAGTCAAAGCTATGGTTTTTCCAGTAGTCATGTATGGATGTGAGAGTTGGACCATAAGAAGGCTGAGCGCCGAAGAATTGATGCTTTCGAACTGTGGGCACAGCTAGGCCTGAGGGCACAACTAGGCCTGTGCACCATGACTGCTGAAGCCCGCATGCCCAGAGCCCATGTTCCACAGCAAGAGAGGCCCACGCACCATGGCTAGAGAGCGACCCTCACTCACTGCACCTAGAGAAAGCCCGTGTGCAGCAAGAAAGACCGGTCGCAGCCATAAATAAATAAACCTGCTTTTTTTAAAAAGGAAGAGTCCTGACTTCAGCAATGCAGGCCTGATACAAGGCAGGAGGAATAGTATCTTGTTGAACGGATAAGTCCAGATAAGTTCAATTGATTTGGCTAATAAGTTTGGCACAGTTTAGCCTGCCCTGTGGCTTCCCCACTGGCTCAGATGGTGAAGAATCTGCCTGCACTGCAGGAGACTTGGGTTTGATCCCCGGGTCAGGAAGATCCCCAGGAAAAGGGAATGGCTACCCACTCCAGTATTCTTGCCTGGAGAATCCCATGGACGGACAGAGGAGCCTGGAGGGTTACAGTCCATCGGATTGCAAAGAGTTGCACACAACTGAGCAACTAACACTTTCCCCATCAGCCTACAATACCAAGAAGAGGTGATACATGAAGGCTAAACTTCAGTGCGGTATATTGACAAAATTCAAGCAGATTAGCTGATTACTTCCGGGTGAGGAAGGCAACAACCTCCCCTTTAGGGGAAAAAAAAAATAGATTATCTCTTGTTTACAACTGTATCTCTAGCTCTTACAAGAGATACAGCTGAATAAATACCTGTCAGTTCAGTTCAGTCGCTCAGTCATGTCCGACTCTTTGCGACCCCATGGACTGCAGGACACCAGGCTTCCCTGTCCATCACCAGCTCCCGGAACTTACTCAAACTCATGTCCATCGAGTCGGTGATGCCATCCAACCATCTCATCCTCTGTCATCTGCTTCTCCTCCCGCCTTCAATCTTTCCTAGCATCAGGGTCTTTTCCAATGAGTCAGTTTTTCACATCAGGTGGCCAAAGTATTGGAGTTTCAGCTTCAGCATCAGTCCTTCCAATGAATATTCAGGACTGATTTCCTTTAGGATGGACTGGTTGGATCTCCTTGCAATCCAAGGGACTCTGAAGAGTCTTCTCCAACACCACAGTTCAAAAGCATCAATTCTTCATAAATACCTATGACTAATATTAATATGATACTCTCCTACTGGAAGCATTATCTGCATATTAGTGAGAATGAGGGCTTCAGAGAGATGGAATGATCATCCCAAGGTCATTTAACAGGAAACTTTGAGTTCCAACTCAAATCGTATCCAAATGGGAGATTTCTGAGGTCCCAACATTAGTCATTAGACCAGACTGTGTTATACTGCTCAGATCTCAGACCCCAGTCTTATCGACACTAGCAAATAAATACACACAAAGAAACTAGTGACTCCAGCCTCTTTACCTGCCTCTGCCCCACGCCTAGCTCAGTCCACCTTCTGTCTGAGGCTCTCCGAAGGCTTTCATGAGAGTCACTGAGTTATATAACCATCCAGATGAGATTGTCCTTCCATCTGTCAAGGGCCATCAGAGCCCCTGTGCACAGAATTTCAATTTAAGGAGTTTCATGTCCCATCTGGAGCAAGAGGATTCATTCGTACACAAGAGAAAGAGATCACTGTGATTTTAACCCGGTTTTAACAGAAATGACTCAATTCTAGTTTTAAAATTTAAATGACGTTTACATATGGCATGTTCCACACACAGCGAGAATTATCTTGCCAACCATTGTTTTCAAAGTCACATTAGCACAGCAGTAAATGCTCTTTAAAAATAAACCATAAAGACAAGAACTCTCATGGCAGCTTTGTTTGCCAGAGGAGAAAACTTGAAGCTAACCCACAAGTCTATCAAAGGAAATGAGATAAAGAGATTGTGTTATGTTCCAACCATGAAGCTATTAAAAAGGATGAAGTTGATCTACATGTGCCAAGGTGACAATATTTAACATCTACCGATAAATGAAAAAAGTGAAATGCAAGACACTATGCATGTCTCTAATAGTAATGATAACAGCAATAAAGGTCAGTATGTGCATATCACAAAATCTGGAAGAATAGGCAACGAATTATAGAGAGTAATGACTCTAGGAAATGACATTATGGGGTAATTTCACTTTCGACCTTATTCATCTCTGTATCTTATAAACTTTTATAAGCATTACCTATCGCTTATGTAATTTTTTAATGCTTCTGTCTCATTTTAAATATAAATAGGTATAATAAATTTAAAATTAATAAACTGGAAGTTTTCAACGACAGTTTATACGTCAGCAGAGCATGATCCTTCTAGAGAGTTACCATGTGCCACAAGCATTGTTCATGCTCTTTGGTCCAGTAATCTTTAATACAGAAAACCTTCATCTATACAGATGTCTATTACAGTTCTGTTGTATTAGCAGAAAGCTGCAAACAACCCAAGCGGTTACCAGAAAAAAACAGTGAAATAAAATGCCATTCTCAAAATATTATGCAACCTTTTAATAAGAAGTGTTAGAAGACTATGAAATACCATGAAATCCTTACATTATAATATGAAGGGTAAATGCAAGATATAAAATTATATATTCAAATGTGTGCAATCAGATGTCTCAATGGAAAATGAACTAGAAAGAAATTTACCAGAGCTGAGAATAATGTTGTTTTGATGGCGGTGCTCGAGTTTATTTTTTTTCCTTGCACATTTTCATAGTTTCCAATTTTTCAATTACCTCTTACTGCCTGCATCATGGAAAATAATGCCATCAGTGCTGTTGATAGGAAATTAAAGACACAGCAGCATTCTTATTACTGGCTTGGTAGAGAAATTCACATTTTTTCTTTTACTCAACTGTCAGGTTCATTCGAAGGAAAAATGAGTTCTCACCCTATGGTTGGCCCTGGCTTCCCCTGTGCTCTGGTGCAAACCCTTCCCAGCCTCTTTGCTCCTTAACTGTGAGATTAGACCATGCCATCAGGCTCAATGAGAAACTGAATAGTTTATGAAAGATGAAATTCCCACAAAAGTAGGTCATTTCTTCTAATGATTAAACTTAGCGTCACGCATGAGCAACCAGTGACTGCTAGAGAGATTGACAGGCCCGTGTCAGGACAACTGAGCTCCAGTTACAGTTCGGACACTTAGTGAGTATTCTCCCTGTCTGTTTTCTAATGGCTCCATGTTTCAACTTTTTCACTTGTGAAATAATTGTGTTGAACTAGAATCTGAATTTTAAATGCAGCCTTTTTCTAAAATGGAAGGAATAGGAAGTACCTTTTGGATTCAAGGATAATATTAGATATCGTTACCTTTATTTGATGCGTAAAGAAATGAATATATAAAGAAGGTAAGAAAGTCGACCAAGGTAGCAACTAAGCTAAGATTCAGTTCCAGGCCATCTGACTCTTTCTCTTTAAGATTTTGTAGATTAGGGAACTGAGGCTTCAGAAGACTGAATGATTTATCCAGGGTACATAGCAAGTTAGAGTTGGGGCCAGAATCCAAATTTCCTGATGCCTGTCCTACATTTACTTTACTTTAAAAAAAAAAACAAAACAGTTGCAGATTCAAGTTACTTATAGTCCTCCATTTATAGTTGTATAATCAGTTAGTGATGGACAGGGAGGCCTGGCGTGCTGCAATTCATGGGGTCGCAAAGAGTCGGACACGACTGAGCAACTGCTCTGATCTGATCTGATAATCAGTTATCGGTATTGCCTACCCCCCTTGTTTTATTTTATTTTTCCCTTTTACTTCCTATCTTCACTATAATTTAATTTGCCCTCTGGGGCTGTTTCTGGATCTGTTATGGCAGTTCACTAATTTGTCCTTTGGCTATATATTTTCTATTGTGTATCCTGCCCTCAAATTGGATGCTTTAACCATTTTCAAAATATAATCATTATATCCAGTAGATTCTCCTTTATAATCTTTCATTCCTATGTCATTTACCAAATATTCTCTATTTTAAGTTTTTGATCAATTTTTTTCAATTCCTATGGGCTTTCCTTGTAGCTCAGTCAGTAAAGAATCTGCCTCCAGTGCAGGAGACCCGAGTTCGATCCCTGAGTCGGAAAGATCCCCTGGAGAAGGAAATGGCAACCCACTCCAGTATTCTTGCCTGGAGAATCCCATGGACAGAGGAACCTGGCAGGTTACAGTCCGTGCAGTCGCAAAAGTCGGACATGACTTAGCGACTAGAGAGAAAGAGAAGATAGTGTGGAATGTGCTGCAGTAACGAGTGATACTGGACATTTCAGCAACTAATACGCACAAAGCTGTATTTCTCACTCACAGGCAACTTTAGTTGATTTTCTCAGACTGTGACCCAGGCTGCTTCCACACTGCAACCCCACCATCTTGGAGGTCTTCACTGTAAGTCATAAAAACAGTAGCCCAAGTACCACGGAGAACTCACACTCCATTAGCCAGAACTAGTCACGTGGCCCCAAGCCAACTGCCAGGAAAGCCAGAACACGACAAATGAGCACATGGACTTTTGGTGAGCACCAATTATCTCCTTGACAAGGGCAGCTTGCTTAATTTGTTGTCTGTGAGCTCATTTTCGCCTGGGACCTCACAGTCCCCCACCCCCTTTTTGGCTGGAAATATGGATCTGGGGAAAGTCCAGGAGCTGTACAGTGGGTGTATTAGTCAGGGTGTGCTAACACATATCCCAGGATCCCCAGAATCCCACAGGCTTATCATATTAGAGGTGTTGCTTCCTACTCATACCATAGATGAACCATGCATTTAAGCAGGCAGCCCTCCACATAGTAACTCAGGAAGCCTGCTCTTTCCGTCTGGTGGGTTTCCCAAGCAGGCATGCAGAGCAAAGACCCATGGTCACCCTGGACCATTGCATGGGAAAAGCCCTAGGCAGAAAATAAAAGACACACAATTCGTGTTCAAGGTGAGATGCTCTCAGCAAGAAATGAGCCCCAGCCCAGAGGCAACTATTTGTTCTAGCCATTACTGAGATCAGAGTTGGGGCTGAGAGGATGTAAGGCCGTATGTGAAAGGCGTCAGATACCCCAACGCATACAACATTGCTCGCCTTCAAAGGACCATGATTAAGCCTAGCTCTAAGTCCGTGAATCCCGAGTTTGGTTGAACAACCCGACACATCTAGGATTGAGACGCATAAGGGAAAGTGGCAGAAGTAGCCCCAGTGTTCTTATCAATTTTAAACCAATCACAAGCCTCCATTCAATTCTCCCTGGATATTGAATGCCCTGTCATTTCAGGCCCTTGCTATACCAGAAAGTTCTGCCATGCAGCTCCAAGAATTGTTTCCTGCAAGTGTCTGTGTGTGTGTGTGTGTGTGTTAGTTGCTCAGTCGTGTCCGACTCTTTGCGACCCTATGGACTGTAGCCCACCAGGCTCCTTTGTCCATGGGATTCTCCAGGCAAGAATACTGGAGTGGGTTGTCATTTCCTTCTCCACAAGTAGGAACCACTTACTGGCTCAGTCATCTTGAGTGAGTATACATGCCAAGGATGCCTATATCAAGTCCTGACGTCCCTGGGACAAATCCCCACACGTTTAAAAGTATGTCTTGCCCAGGTCAACTTTTTCTGGGATAAGACATTTCCGCTTTGGTCTGCACAAAGTCTGCACATGAGATTTCCATTTCCTAGGAGCTTTACATTCAGGGGAATAATGCAAGGGAAAATGAAAACAAAAAGAAGAAAGGAAAGCCTATTTTCTGATCTTCCGGATATCTCCTCCTTTTCACCTCTGAACTCACACCCCAGCTGCCTCCCTGAGTGACTCACTTGGCAGGGTTGGATCAGAGCTCACAGGATGTCCTCAGGCATCTAGCCAGGAGTCTCCCGGGGTTTCGATCAATGTGCCCCTTTCCTTAACCACCAGGACCCTTCCCTCTGGTGCCTGCAGGGTGGGTCTACAAGCAGTACTTCAGCAAACTTTCTGTAGCCCTGCAGGTGGTACCACAGCTGCTGCCCCCCGGGGCTCCTGGTGGTACCATTCCTCCTGCGTGCTTGCAGAGCAATTAAACGCAATGCTAGCTTGCTTTAATATTAATAAACAAAATAAGTATTGTTCATTAATCACATACTACAGACCAGGCACGATTGTATGTTTTGACCTTTCATTTTAATCCTTACCTAAGAGGTAGATGGTATTATTATGACAGAATTCTTTTTAAGAATGGTATAATTCAGTGTGAGAACAAGAAAGAAATCACCTAAGGTCATATAGTTAGTAAATGTCAGTGTGGGCACCCACAATCTTAACACTGTGCTATTTTGCAAATAGCTCTTAATTTTTGGAATACAAAATTTAAGTGACTAGATCTCAATTTTTGGAAGGCAGACAACATTCCAGGACAAAAGTCTGTCTGTTACCTGAGAAATGTTAATATAACAGAGCTTGGCTCATACTGAGAGTTACACCACCTGTCTCTCCACAAACAAAACTACATAACAAAATAAAATGGGGTTACTGTAAAGAGCTCATGAAAATTTGAACAGTTTAATCCTTGGGAAAACCCCAAAGGGGCCCATCTGGTTTTGAAATGCAAAACTGGCCAAGCAGAGTCTATGCGGAAAACTTTTAGACAAGATACACAATTGTGCTCAGACACTCAGCTGTGTCTGACTATTTGTGACCCCACAGACTGTAGCCCACCAGGCTCCCTTGCCCATTGGATTTCTCAGGCAAGGATACTGGAGTGGGTTCTAGGGGATCTTCCCAATTTGGGGATCAAGCACTCATCTCCTGCATTGGCAGGAGGATTCTTTACCATTAGCTCCACCTGAGAAGCTCACTGTACACAATAAAGTATGAAGAAAGTTTGGAGTTGTCAGCCAGTGCTACAAAAGGGAAACGGACTCCAGAAGAAAGAGAGTGGGGGATGGCCAGTGGGGGTATGCACATGTGGACAGAGCCTGCTCATCACTGCTGAGAGTGATGGGAAAACTTACAGAGAGGGACATCATTTGAAGTCCTTTTCAACATTTGCTATCAGTTCAGTTCAGTTCAGTTCAGTCGCTCAGTCGTGTCCGACTCTTTGTGACCCCATGAATTGCAGCATGCCAGGCCTCCCTGTCCATCACCAACTCCCAGAGTTCACTCAGTCTCACGTCCATCGAGTCAGTGATGCCATTCAGCCATCTCATCCTCTGTCGTCCCCTTCTCCTCCTGCCCCCAATCCCTCCCAGCATCAGAGTCTTTTCAAATGAGTCAACTCTTCGCATGAGGTGGCCAAAGCACTGGAGTTTCAGCTTTAGCATCATTCCTTCCAAAGAAATCCCAGGGCTGATCTCCTTCAGAATGGACTGGTTGGATCTCCTTGCAGTCCAAGGGACTCTCAAGAGTCTTCTCCAACACCACAGTTCAAAAGCATCAATTCTTCGGCACTCAGCCTTCTTCACAGTCCAACTCTTACAGCCATACATGACCACAGGAAAAACCATAGCCTTGACTAGACAGACCTTTGTTGGCAAAGTAATGTCTCTGCTTTTGAATATGCTATCTAGGTTGGTCATAACTATCCTTCCAAGGAGTAAGCGTCTTTTAATTTCATGGCTGCAGTCACCATCTGCAGTGATTTTGGAGCCCAGAAAAATAAAGTCTGACACTGTTTCCACTGTTTCCCCATCTATTTCCCATGAAGTGATGGGACCGCATGCCATGATCTTCGTTTTCTGAATGTTGAGCTTTAAGCCAACTTTTTCACTCTCCTCTTTCACTTTCATCAAGAGGCTTTTTTTTTTTTCCATTTTTATTTATTTATTTTTTTTAAATTTTATTTTATTTTTAAACTTTACATAATTGTATTAGTTTTGCCAAATATCATAATGAATCCATCACAGGTATACATGTGTTCCCCATCCTGAACCCTCCTCACTCCTCCCTCCCCATACCATCCTTCTGGGTCTTTCTGCCATAAGGGTAGTGTCATCTGCATATCTGAGGTTATTGATATTTCTCCCGGCAATCTTGATTCTGCTATAGTTATCCTCAAACTTCATAAACATTTGTTAATCAAAACAGCCTTGTATTAGCACGGTTTTGGAGAAGCAATGGAAGGGTGGGTAGAAGTGACCCAATAGCAAAATGAATACTGTTCCCAGCAATGATGAGATGACAAGTTTCAGCAGGAAACCCACCTGAGCTGTGGAATAATTCTGTGTGTGTCCCAAATCCAGGAGACCCTTGGAAGGGGCAGAGAGAAGAACTAGATGCTATCAGCAGGTAGAACAGAGGGTGTGATATAATAAGAAATAAGTAGATTTGTTCTTTGTCCCCAATTCTTGGCACCTAAAGCCCTTGGAATCTCCAAAGTGATGAGTGTCTTTTGTGCACTGAACTGACTGGAGGCTGGGGGCCCCTGGATAGCTTCAGGACAGGGGCTGGTTTCCAGAAAGACCAAGGCATAGAACTTGCAGCCCCACCCCCTGACCTCCAGAGAAGGGAGCAGGGCTAGAGGCTGAGAAAAATCACTGGTGGCCAATGAATTAATCAATCATGCCTAAGTAATGAAAGCTCCATGCTGCTGCTGCTAAGTCGCTTCAGTCGTGTCCGACTCTGAGACCCCATAGATGGCAGCCCACCAGGCTCTCCCATCCCTGGGATTCTCCAGGCAAGAACACTGGAGCGGGTTGCCATTTCCTTCTCCAATGCATGAAAGTGAAAAGTGAAACTGAAGTCGTTCAGTCGTGTCCAACTCTTCGAGACCCCATGGACTGCAGCCTACTAGGCTCTTCCATCCATGGGATTTTCCAGGCAAGAGTACTGGAGTGGGGTGCCATTGCCTTCTCCAAAAACTCCATAAATACCCTTAAGTGACAGAATTCTGACAGCATCTGGGTTGGTGAACATAGCCACTTATTTAGTCAGAAGTACAATCGTCCCTTGGTATCCACGGGGAACTGGTTCTGAAACCTCTGTGGATACCCAGATCCATGGATGCTCGAGTCCCTTGTATACAATGGAGTAGTACAAACAAGTAACAACCTGAGACGTGAAATTGGCTTCAGAAACTGAGGCCTGAAATGCATGTTGTCTGACACCAACTTCCCAGAGTTGTTGAACTGAATTCTAAGACATCCAATTGGTATCTGGAGAGTTGGAGAAAGTGGCTGTTGCGAAAAATATCCCCACCCCTGTGATGTCAGAAATGTGAGTAAAAATGGCTCAGAGAGGATAAGGCCATTTATTGAATGGGTGACACTGGAAAAGTAGCACCTTAAGTCAATTGGTTTTCACTGGTTTATTAAAAATTGGATAAAATACAGACCAGCTTTTATGTCCCATAAAACATAGTCACAAATGAAAACCACACATGTAATTTAAACGGTTTTTTTTAGTAGGCATGTTTTAAAAAAATAGAAATACATGAAGTTAACTTTAATAATATATTTCATTTAACCTAATATATTCAAAATTATCATTTCAACAAGTAACCAATGTCTGAAAATACAAGAGGTATTTTGTATTCTGTTTTTTTTTTTCTTTTTTTTGCAGTAAGTCTTTGAAATTCATTTTATATTTTACACTTACAGCTCTTCTAAGTTTGGACCAGCCAAATGTGAAATGCACAAATCACTGAAGTTTCTCTGGTCAAGATTTAAAATGAAACTTTTAAATAATTTTTCATGGAAATTTGCATAAAAGATAGTACTATATACTATTCCTATTTGCAGCTTCTTCTCTATTATAAAAGCAATACATGTTCATTTGTAGAAAATTTGAAAAACAAAATACAAAGAAAAATAAATGCATCTATTAACCCCCTTTCAGAAATAATCACTGTTAAATATTTTAATACATGTGCTTCTAGAATAACATATATATATATTACTCTTTATATACACTCAGCACTTCAACCTAATTCGTTTCTCCCCAACATTACCATAAGAGTTGCCTCTTTAATCTCCCTGAGTCCAGTGTTCTCCATTTCAATCCATCTTGACTACTGATGCAAAACTAATCTTCCAAAAATGCTATTTTCCAGCTATTGAGGGAAGGCAGGTAAAATGAGAGCTTGCATAGCCAGGTGTGACTGACTCATTCTAACAGAAACATACACTCAGTGAAATTTTTCCTTCTAATGGAAATAGAATTACTCCTCTGTTACCTCTTTCTCATATCTAGCCCATTATGGTGACGCAAAGTCTATTGCAAGATACTTAATAAGATCGAAGAACGATTTGAGAGTACAATCTCTCTAAGAAAGGCTGGAGGCAATAGCAGCTGAGCTCTCTCCCATGAGTGTTATAGCTTCAGGCTATGGCCAAGTATATAGAGCCCAAGAACTACACTCTCAAGCTGAAGTACAGACCTCGAGACAAAAAGGTCTCACAGGAAAATCAATAAAGATGTAAGACGAGACCATCCAAGCAAACTGAAGGTCTGGTTAGGGCTGCCTACATTAAGTATGTGTGTGTGAATGCTAAGTCGCTTCAGTCATGTCCAACTCTTTGCGGCCCCATGGACTGTAGCCCACCAGGCTCCTCTGTCCATGGGATTCTTCAGAAAAGAATACTGGAGGGGGTTGCCATTTCCTTCTCCAGGGGATCTTTCCAGCCCAGAGGTGGAATCCTGGTCTCCTGCACTACAGGCGGATTCTTTACCATCTGAACCACCAGGGAAGCCCAACCTTAAAATAACTTCAGGCAAATATTTTCTTTCTCATATTAGCGTACAGCCTTGTGGCTCTTGCCTTTATAAGCCTCTGACTCTCTTCCTTGGAACACTCATTTGGTTTTACCCTACAAAGTGTCTCCCAAATTGCAATTTTGAAGACAACAACAACAACAAAAACTTTCATTTCCAGACTTTCTCAGATTTTTTGGTTGACGTTACATGGTGTCAGATGTAGATGCAGGCTTTCTGGTTTTTTTAAATTTTTGATTGACAATACTCACAACTGTTGGCACACGGTGTCTAAGGAATTTACTATTTTGCAATAGTAAACAAGTCACACATTATTGTTAAGTGTATACACACATACATACAAGATACAGCATGTGTGAGGCATGATTCTAATTCTTTACACTGGTAACTATGTGGACATTAAAAACTAAAACTGCAAATCATTTTCCAATACAAAAAGATTTATGTGGTTGT
Organism: Bos mutus; assembly: GCF_027580195.1. NCBI lineage: Eukaryota > Metazoa > Chordata > Mammalia > Artiodactyla > Bovidae > Bos > Bos mutus. The sequence continues at coordinate 9,560,378 of NC_091639.1, read as the reverse complement.
ATTCCAATGTATACAATTAAATAAGCTGTCAACTTTAATTTTGAAATAAAATTTTGATTTTTAATTATAATTATTTTTCTTTTAAAAGAGCAACTCCAGTATTTTTTAAGAAAATGTATAAATTATCAAAGCAATCTACTTTTATAGTTTTTGCATTTACCTTATGTTTTTGATGTAGATCATTCAACTTTTGTTCAATTTGAGTACATTTCGCTTTTCAATTCTTTAGATCTTTCCTATCCTAGAAAATGAACTATGTGAAAGTCTCCACTATACCAAGATAATTTGATTTTGTTAAAATGAAGGAAAGAAAAATTAATTTCATAGAGTAGGTAAAAATTCATAGGATAGGAAAGTGTTTCAGTACTCATCTAAACATCACTGGTTCAGGAACTCAATGTGCCCAATGATAATTACATTCATCCTCTTTAATATTTTGCCAAGTTTCAATTATGTAAAAACTCTGCAAAACCATGAAAAATCAAGTTTTACACATTTTCTATTTTTCCAGTCTGAAAGTATATCTGTCAAGTGTAAGGAAGAAAAATTGTTTTTCCATCTTAGAATCATAGGCTAGGGCCCTGTATATTAGGCTGATTAAAAAGATAGATTTACAGGAGAAAAACAGACAAGCTTATTAACACGTATGAAGAACATACACATGGGAGTACTCAGAGAGGAGTAACACAAAGGAGTGGTCAGAACTTGGACTTACATAGTGTCTTAGCAAAGAACCATAATTTTGCAGAGAAGTGGCAAGACAGAGGAAAAGGACTTTGAGCATGTAAGGCAGCAAATTGTGGCAAGGTCAATATATGGAAAGTAATGGATAAGGGCTAGTCTGAGTGAGTTGATCATATAGATTCCTCACATGCTGTCTCTGGGCTGCTAAGAGTTCTCTTTGGTGACTACCTTCTGCCCTTCACAGTAGAGAGGGGAGAGGGACACCCTTTACAAACTTATGTCCTGCTTTTAGGCCAAAATGAGAGTAGAGAGATTCTCTTCTATCAGCTTTTTTTCAACAGCCTTCAGTTCAATATAACCTTCATGCCAAAGTGTGTATTTTGGGGTGGCATATTTTGCTACCTTTCAGAGGGAAGAGGGATAAACCATATTTTATTTAACAGTATATTAGCTTGATTTTCTCTGGTATAGACAATTTACATTTCATATGATTATTACTACATTTGAATTCGGGTCTACCATTTTACTATTTGCTTTTGGCTTGTTTCCTCTGGTTTTTTATCTATTTTCCCTTTGCTGTCTCTTTTTGGGGTTATTTGAATATTTTTTATTATTACATTTTACCTATTATGTGTTTGGACTATATCTCTTCAGATAATATGTTTATAGATTAGGGATTATGGTGTACATATTTTTTTTAACTTTTCTAAATCTATTTAGACTCAGTATTTTAGCACTTCAAGTGCAATGTAGAAAACTCACCACCACAAAGATCTCTTTATCCCTGCCCCTTTACTTTGTAGTTACATTATAGAGACGTCACCCTCAGGTCACCACATGGTAACTACACCCTGGCCAGGCCCAGGGCCTCCAGGGACAGCCCTGCCATCCTTCACTCTCTTCTCCTTGGTGACCTCTGAGTGTGTGAGGCCTGCCTAGAGATCTCACAGCTGGTGGGTCTCAGAGCATTTGCTCTGCGAACCCAAATTGGCTCATGGAAGTCCCCAGGTCCAGTTGTGGGGAGACAGCAGGAGGGCCCCATGTCCAAACATATTCTCCAATCCAACTTTGTCAGAAAGTTATGAGCCTGTGGGTTGTTTGGTCCCTGCCTGAAGCCTTAATTTGTAGATACTTCTTTTTCATTTGGCCTTTTAATCCCTGTATCTAGTCTGTCTGTTTATTAAGATTTCTGTGTTAGGGTAAGAGACAGAAACCTTACTCTATCAAGTTTAAACAAAAACAGTTTATTGATTTATGTAAATAAAAATGTTGTTTTCAATCTTTTTTTTTTTGTATTTCCTAGGCTGGTGCCTTAGACATTTCATTCCTTCGTCCAAGGAACACCTCTGAGTCCACACAATGGACCAGTAACTGAGACAGGTGCAGCGGGCATTCAAAAAGCTCACTGAACTAAACACTGCTAGTATCAGATATCCTTTTAGACCAGAAGGTTTCATTTAACACTCAAACCCCCACGTTTTAAATTCCCAGATTGAGAATTTCTCACTTGATCCACTAATCCGGAAACAAAAGCTCTTCAAGTTTAGATTTAAATGCGTTGACTACGTTAAGTGCTACACCCTCGACCCTGTTAATAATTATTAAAATGCACTTCGGCGCCAACACTCTGAGGGACTTCGGACCAGGAAAATCAGGAAAACCCAGGGCAGTTCGGCGGACTTTCCACGGGATTCTAAAGGGGCCCAGGATAATTAATGTCTTTATAAGGACATTAGTGTAATAAATACGCAAATCGTGGCAGTTCCAAGCTCATTCCAGCTCTGTGAAGTCCCACGACCACCTCCTGGTCTCCCTGGTCGCCGTCACGAAGCAGTATGAGGGTTTGATGTGTACCTGACTCTGAACTGTGTTGTTGGAGAAAACTCTTGAGAGTCCGTTGGACAGCAAGGAGATCCAACCAGTCCATCTTAAAGGAAATCAGTCCTGAATATTCATTGGAAGGACTGGTGTTGAAGCTGAAACTCCAATACTCTGGCCACCTGATGCGAAGAACCGACTCATTGGTAAAGACCCTGATGCTGGGAATGACAGAAGGCAGGAGGAGAAGGGGACGACAGAGGATGAGATGGTTGGATGGCATCACCGATTCAATGGGCATGAGTTTGAGTAAACTCCGGGAGTTGGTGATGGACAGGGTGGCCTGGCGTGCTGCAGTGCATAGGGTCGCAAAGAGTCGGACATGACTGAGCGACTAAACTAAACTAAAGACTCGCCTCTCTTAGGGTGCTGGCTCCGGTAGACGAGCCCGGCCCCGCCCCCAGCGCGCGCCCGGAGCCCCGCCCCTCGGCCCTGCCCCGCCCCCGGCGCAGGCCTGGAGCCCCGCCTACCCGCACAGCCCCGCCCCCGGCGCGGGCCCCGAGCCTCGCCTGGCGGGCAGGAAAGGGCGGGCTCGGCGCCGCCGCCCGTGCTCGCTTTTGCCGTAGGTGTCGAGCGGGGGCCGCGCGTAACTGGCATGAGCGCGCTCCCGGGCCAGTGACTGCGTCGGGGATGGACTGCGGCTCTATCGCGGCCGAGAGGCCGAAGTGCCCGCCCAGCCGCCGGCGGCTCCTGCCCCTCCTGGCCGCCGGCCGCGCTGGAGGTCCGGGCGGCCGCGGCAACCCCGCGCGCCGCCTCCTGCCCGCGCTACCCGGCGGTCCGGGGGCGCTGCGCCCCGGCGCCCAGGCGGCCCGCGGCGGCGCGGCACGCGCCTCCCCGTTGCTCCTCCTCCTGCTGGTGCCCTGCCCGCGCCGGGCGGCCGCGGCCTCGCGCCGGCCGCCCGCGGACTGGGAGCGCCCGCGCGCCGGCCCCCCGGCCCCTCCGGGCCCCCCGGCCGGGCGCGGCGGCGTGTGGAGAAGCCAGCCGGGCCTGGCCCCGGGCCTCGCGGGTGCGGCGGGCGCGCTCCCCCGGTGCCTCGGCCGGGTGGCCGCCCTGGCGTCCTCCAGGAGAGGTGAGGGCCGGGCCGGGGCGGCGGGAGCTGGGCAGGCCGGCCGAGGTCGCCGGTCTCCTCCCGGGCGGGGGACTGTCCGGTCAGACGCCTGGGCCACGCGCTAACCTGGGCTTCCCCACACGGGAGGGTCCGACCCTTCCGGGAGGCGGGCGCCCGGTGTCCGGCGCAGGTTGTGACTGATGGCTGCGGGAAGGGGGTGCGTACTTCTGCAGATCCCCCGGGTCGGGTGCACACACGGCGTGTAGTAGGCTTGCGATGGGAGGTGCGAAGCTATAGGAGACGAAGGGATTGTTTCACAGTTTAATTTCAGACCCTCTTTTGGTTCGTTGCTCTGCCTGGCATTTTTCTAAGTACTCAGGGTGTATCGGTCAGCAAACTCTTTTCCTTCTTGGAGCTTAATTCTAGCAAAGGAGATTATATATATATAATATAATAACATGTTATAATATATAAATATCATATATATTATATACAACTATATATGTGTATATAATAACATCTGATCAATGGTGTCGGAAAAAATAGAGGGGGTAAATGTTGGAAAGTGGAGTGGTCCTCCAGTTATTCATTTAAATGGAGTCCTCGTAATAAGCTTCATTGAGAAGTTGGCATTTGATTAAATTCTTTGAGAACGTGAGATCAATCACTCCCTTGTATGAGATGAGGAAAGTCTAAGCAGACTCAGTGTACTAGATTGAAAACTGTTGATTAAAAAAAAAAATCATTTGGGGTAATCGTTACTTATTAGCAAAAGTCTAACTTTGGGGAATCTATACATATACATCAGTGGCTCTCCCTAACCACACTGATGGCTATTTAAAAAATGTTTTCCTCAACAGAAATGCTCGGTAAATGTTGGTTGCTTCTGAAATTTAAGAATATCTTTGGCTGGGCAAGAAACTGGTTAGTTTCTTGCAAAGCGTGAGGAGAGTTGTGTAGGAGACTGGGAAGTGAGTGGTCAGCTGGCAGTGCGCTGCAGTAATTGTGAGTCTTTATTTCTGTCCTTTGCCTTTTGTTCCTCTTTTTTTGACAAGCTAGTAACTAGTAATTTCTTTTCCTCTCATGATCCCATCAGCTAATGAGAATTTTGTTTCTTGGTCTTCAGCCTAGTGGTCTGTTTGGTGTCCAGAATTCTCCGTAGAGCTACTCAGACCTAAGGATGATTTATGAATAGGAACTTTGTGCTGAGTTTCTTCGTCTGTCCAGGGCTAACTTTGGGCTTCTTTTGTGTATGCTTTTGATGTGCTGCTGCTGCTGCTGCTAAGTCGCTTCAGTCATGTCCGAATCTGTGCGACCCCATAGACAGCAGCCCATCAGGCTCCCCGGTCCCTGGGATTCTCCAGGCAAGAACACTGGAGTGGGTTGCCATTTCCTTCTCCAATGCATGTGAAGTCACTCAGAAGGTCCCCAAAGGAGAATTACATACCATAGCTCAGTTTCCTTGTTTCCTGGTGATTAATTCTGGGAATTCATAGTTCTTGGACCTCAATTTGTTATCACAATAAAGAAAGAAAAGTGGACCAGAGCTGCTTCTGGTGTCCCTAGGCCCTGCCCTGTGATGGAGGCAAGATGGACTTCACCTTCCATCAGCCGGGGTTGGAGGGTCAAGCGACACATGACTAGGCCGTCTCCATTTTTCAGCCGATAATATTTATTTAAAATAAGCTTGCAGTATTGTTTTAAATTACGTGAATGATTGTTGTTATTAGAAGAAAGGAATTTTGTACTAGAATAATCGCATCAAGCCAGTTCTGGATACAAATATATTTAAGCTGTCTAACCCATGGAACAGTCCAGCACGGTTCTGAAATGGGTGGGGTGGCCTGTAAAGAGCCCTGTAAGAGGTGCATTCATTCATTCACCTGCCATCCAGCTAGGGCTGTTCTGTGTCGGGGTCTCTTCTCATAAAGGCCAGTTTTTGCCCAGAGCTGGAGATAAAGGATGAAGAAAGAGGTGCCAGATTTAAGTGACCTCACTTATGTGAAAAGGGAAAACCGTAGGTGAAGAGGAGAAATTAGTTCATCTCAAACTTTCTTTGTAGACGGTTTATAGATCTGGATCTAAGAATTCATACAGTTGGATATTTTGTTAAGTTATTTCTGGCCTGCAATGTACCAGGACCTCTGCTAAATGCTAGTGATACAAAAATAACTGACTGAACACTCTTGGGGAGTTTGGAATGATACACAGACATGGAAATAAATGTAGTAAGTGCTATGATGGGGTTGTCTGTCCTGGGCTGAGAACACAGATAAGGAAGGAATACAGGCTGCTCCCTTACCTGGGAGGAGTTAGCAGAGAGAACCTTACAGGGTAGCATAATGCCCTGCCCAGAGCATAATGGGTGCTTAGCACACTGTTAGATCAGATGAAGAGGGGTAAAAGAGATGCTTAAAATTTACCAGTTGAGAAAGGGGAGCAAGCCAAGCTTAAGGATGGAGTACAGAGTCTGACAGTGCGGGAAACAGAATAGCTTAGGTGGCCAGAACAAAAGCTAAAGGGGTGAGTGGGCTAAATTGGGATGAGCTTTGTGTGCCTTGTCAAGGGCCTTATGCTGTAGGCGAGTGCTTCTTTGAATCTAAGCAACTCTCAAGTTTTTCTGTTCTGTTTTTACTGTTTGCCACACACATACATACAGTAGTTGCTGCATTTGATGTTTTGTTGGTCTGCAAACGGTGCTTGGTACAAAGTGATTATTGGTTTTCTAGTCCTTATCTTGGTACAGACTGTGACTGCAGCCACCCCACTCTTTCCAGTAACTTGGGAATCACTGCTGTCGTCTTACAGAAAAGCATCAGATCTGTAGGGTTCTGTCCATGTCACATTTTTGCTTACTTGGAATTTCCTTTGAATGTTTAGGGGATGAGAATAAGAGTTGATCAGCTGAAGGATGTTTAGGAGAGCTCCTGAGAAAACCTTTGAACTCTGAATTAATAGATGACTATTCTGTCTTCTCTCACTCTTCTACACCTGGCATCTTAGACAAGTAAGAACAAAAATGTAGTAGGTTTTTATATTCAGTTCTGTGCAGTCGCTCAGTCGTGTCTGACTCTTTGTGACCTCATGGACTGCAGCACACCAGGCCTCCCTGTCCATCACCAACTGGTGGAGCTTACTCAAACTCGTGTCCATCGAGTCGGTGATGCCATCCAACCATCTCATCCTCTGTCGTCCCCTTCTTCTCCCGCCTTCAGTCATTCCCAGCATCAGGGTCTTTTCCAGTGAGTCAGTTCTTCGCATCAGGTGGCCAAAGTATTGGAGTTTCAGCTTCAGCATCAGTCCTTCCCGTGAATATTCAGGACTGATTTACTTTAGGATGGACTGGTTTTTATATAGCTATGTTTATTACATTTAATTGAAAGATTTTTATTTTATATTGTCCATCTCTCTTTTTCTTTTGCTGTCAATTTTAGTATGCTTGTAAGAATAAGAAACTATAATGTTTAAATGGCCTTTCTTGATAAAAATTACAAGTTCATTTTGCAGTTGTTCCCTGTCTTTTTAAAACTACTTTTATGGTTTGTGGAATACAAAACCCAGGAAACCATTACTATGCTGCCTCTTTCAAATGAGCACCGGGAGGGACTTCCTGGGCTGTTCAGTGCTTAGGACTCCACCCTTCATGTAGAGCGGCTGCAGGTTCAATCCCTGGTCAGGAACTAGGATCCCACATATCATGAGGAGCAGCCAAAAAAATTTTAAAAATCAAATGAGCATCTTGAAACAAATTTGCAAAACAGGTTGGATCTGTGGTTAAACACACAGAAATTTGTACAACAGGTAATATATGAATTGTTAGAACATGTCTCCCCAAAGGTGAAAGTGAAAGTGAAGTCGCTCAGTCGTGTCCGACTCTTTGCAACCACATGGACTGTAGCCTACCAGGCTCCTCTGTCCATGGGATTTTCCAGGCAATAGTACTGGAGTGGATTGCCATTTCCTTCTCCAGGGGATCTTCCCAACCCAGGGATCGAACCCGGGTCTCCCACACTGTAGACAGACGCTTTACCGTCTGAACCACCAGGGAAGTCCCTCCCCAAAGGTAGACTTTTGCAAAGTCAAGGAAAGAAAACTACAGACAAATATCTGTTACGAAAATACTAGCAAACCAGATCCAGCGATATGTGAGAGGGAGTCAACACCAGGACCACGTGGGCTTCCGCCTCAGGAACAGCAGGTTCACTTATGAAAAAATCAATGTGTGTAGCACACCACACTCACCGTGCAAAGGAGGGAAACCACACGATCATGGGAAAAAACGAAGAACTTGATGAAATTCCGTAATCCATTCATGACAAATCTGAATCAGGAGGAACCTGCCTCATCTGATTAAGGACATCTGAAACATCCATAGTGAACTTTGTACTTAATGGTGAAAGACAAGATTATTCTCCCCCCAAGGTCAGGGACAAGGATGTCTGCTCTCGCTATTCAGTTGAACACTGTGCCAGAAGTTCTAGCCAGTACAGTTAGGCAAGAAAATGAAAAGGCATCCAGATTGTGAAAGAAGAAGTAAGTTATCACTATTCACAGATGACATGACCTTGTACATGAAAAACTCTAAGAAATTCATTAAAATACTTTCACAGCTAATACACAAATTTAGCAAGATTGCAGGATACAAGATCAACATACAAACTGTACAAAAACAAAACTCAGTTGTATTTTTATATACTAGCAATAAACAGTCTGAAAAATCTAAAGAACAATTCCAGTAACAATAGCATCAAAAAGAACAAAATCCTTAAATTTAACAACAACAACAAAAGCACTAAAGTTATATTCTGAAATCTATATATAACATTATTAAAGGAATTAAAGACCTAAATAAATAGACATTCCATGTTCATGGTTGGAAGACTTTAATATTTTTAAGATGGCACTGCTTCCCCAAATTGACCTACAGATTTAATGCAATCTCTATCACAGTTCTAAGTAGCTTCTTTGCAGAAATTGATACTATATAATCCTAAAATTTGTATGGAAATGCAATGGACTCAAAATAGCCGAGACAATCCTGTAAAAGAACAAAAAGAACTCACTTCCTGGTGTCAAAACTTATTACAGAGCTGCAAGTAATCAAGAAAATGGGGCACTAGCAGATGGACAGACATATAGATCAATGGAATAGACTGGAGAATCCACAGATAAACCCACCCACTTAAAATCGGTTGAATCTTTGACGAGAGTCACAAGACAATTTAAGGGAGAAAATAGTGTTGAGAGAACTGGATAACCACATGTCAAAGGATGAAGTTGAACCCCCATCTCACACCATATACAAAAACTCTCAAATGGGTTAAAGACCTACATGTGAACATTAAAACTGCAAACCCCTTAGAAAACAGATGTGAATCTCTGTGCTCACATCTGCCAGTGGCTTCTTAGTTGTGACACCAAAAGCAAAAGGACCAAAAGGAAAAGATAAATTGGACTTAAGATATATTTAAGAAAAAAACTCTCAGTAATAAAAAGATAGCCCAATTTTTAAAAAGTGGGCAAAGGGTCTGAAAGTATATTTCTCCAAAGATGTACAGATGGCCAGTAAACACATGAAAAGATATTCAGCATCATTAACTGTCAGGGAAATGCAAATCAAAACTACAGAGAGATACCACTTGACACCCAGTAGGATAATTATAATTAAAAAAAAAGACAGATAATAACAGTGTTGAGGATGTGGAGAAATTAGAACCTTCATACAGTTAGTCCTTTAACTGGTGACTACATTAAAAAAAAAACAACTGGTATATCTGTACAATGAAATATTATTCGGCAATAAAAGGAAATAAGATACTGACATAGAACACGGTGGGGTGAACCTCGAAAATACCACTCTGTGGGAAAGAAACCAGTCACAAGATATCATATACCTAATGCTGCGAAGTCACTTCAGTCGTGTCCGACTCTGTGCGACCCCAGAGACGGCAGCCCACCAGGCTCTGCCATCCCTGGGATTCTCCAGGCAAGAACACTGGAGTGGGCTGCCATTTCCTTCTCCAATGCATGAAAGTGAAAAGTGAAAGGGAAGTCGCTCAGTCGTGTCCGACTCCCAGAAACCCCATGGACTGCAGCCCTCCAGATTCCTCCATCCATGGGATTTTCCAGGCAAAAGTACTGGATGGGGGTGCCATTGCCTTCTCCGTCATATAGCTAATGATTCTATTCAAATGAAATGTCCAGAGTAGGCAAATTCATAGAGATGGAAAATAGATTAAGGGATTGTCGAGGTTGGGGGGCACAGAGTAGGGAAATGAGAGAGGGTAGCTAGAGGGTCTAGGATTTCTTTGGGATTGATGAAAGTATTCTAGAGTTAGTTGTGGGTCAGCTGCACAGCTCTGTAAATATACTGAAAACAACTGAAGTATGCATTGCAAATGGGTGAGTCATATGCATGTGAGGTGTGTCTCAATAAAGCCGTTGTTAATTAAAGGCCTTTGAGGTATGCCTTGTTTTTTTTTTTTTTCCTGATGCTGAGTTGCTTTTTTTTTTACCATCAGGTCCTGTTATGAACCATAGTGTCCTTTCCTTTCTAGAGCTTAGCTTCAGTGCTGGGAACCTGCAGCTGGACAACAAAAGAAGAGAGTTCACCTCTTCTGGGAACAGGAAGCTCTACTTTGACACCCATGCCTTAGTGTGTGTGCTCGAGGAGAATGGTAATCCTCTGCCAGTCGCCACTCGGTGCCATCGAGAAACCCTGTACCTCACGGCTTCCTGATGGTCTTACCTAATTTCCCGTATTTCCCTTTGACTTTGAAGTCCACAGGTCGCCTTTTGATCAGTCTCCATTTTTTTAAGTCCTTGTTTTTTCTCTGTTTAAGGGCATTTTTGCTTCATCAGCACAATTGAGACTTTTCTCCTACATTTTCCCTTTGTCCAAGTGAAGTGTGTGTGTATAACATCACTCTGGAAGTATAGTGTTACAGGTTAAAAATTAGACACAAGCCAGCAAAACTCAGGAATGGCTCCTAGGACAGCTGTCTAAGGCCAGAAGGGACAGTTTTATTCCTGTGCATCTCGTGTGCTCTAAAATTTTTCGTGAAATTAAAATGTTGCGGAGCAGCAGTTATTGATCATTTCAGCTTACTGTGGTTTTAAAAAAATATTCAGACTGACATTTTCTCTTACTGCTGTTGAACCAACTGATGTAAAAGATTACTCCGATATGTATGGCAGCTATTCAAAGTACACTTAGTATGTAGGTAGCAGTCTCATATTTAATCTTGTCTAGACAAATGCACAGTGTAAGTTTAATACATATTATATTGATAATTCTTTAAACCGTGAACACATATCCTCTCACAATCAGAATCTCAGATACCATAGCTTATGCCTTTGAAATAAACCAGTCTGTGCTATAGTACAGTCATCCATCCGGTTATGCGTGTTCATATCTGAAAAGCTGCCCTGTGTTGATGTGCTTTGTCTGCCCAGACACCACCCCACAGTGGTGTGCATACGTGGGTTAGTTAGCAGCTCTGGGTTCAGGTTCTGCAAGCTTCCAGCTGCGTGGCCTCACAGTCTTTCTCCCCTCTCAGTTCCCAGAGAATTCCAGAGAGCCCTTGTGAGTGTTAAGTAATGTCCTGAATGCACGTTGGGAAAACTGTCACATGCTCTGTGATAATTTTTACAGCTTTTTCTTCTCAAACTTGAAACAGTCAGCCTTTTCCACCACAACGTCTTTCTGCTCAGAATTTTAAAAAGAAAAGTAGAAGTAAGAGGGCCATCTAAAATTATCTTGATAAGCAGAAGTCTTTCCACTTTTCTTTTTCTTTCCTTTTTTCTTTTTTCATGGACCTTTTGTATTCGAAGTAACCAATTGTAAAAAAGACATTCCAGAGATAATAGGAGTGTCTCTACATGGACTGGATGTCTGATGATGCTAAGAGAACGTCATTCATTTTGCTAAGCGTGACTGTGGCCAGGTAGCAGCAGTGGTCCCAAAGCCTTTCTCTCATGAAAGGTGGGGTTTGTTTCTCCTCCTGCCTTTCAGAATCCATGTATAGATGTTGAATGTTTCAACATATGTACTTCCTACTTTTCTTGATTTGAAACCCTGGCCCGTGAGTATTTGCCTATTTCAAAACCAGTGATGTAAGGACCCCACTGGGTGTAGGATGTGAAAGTGCTTACCTGGATGGTGGCTGGGTTAGGGTAAGACCAGGAAGGACCCCTTGGGGAATGCTCTGTCCTTTATCCTTTTTTTCCTCCCCTGGAGTTATGTCTCCTGATTCACAGAATGTCCTCTGTCCATAATCTCACTGGCCCTGATTTTGTCCCACCTCTCTTTCCTATTAAAACAAAGAATTCATTTGCATCTGGGTATCCCAGAAGTTTTCAGGCTTAACTTCTCCCTATTCTTATCCTTTCTCCTCCTGTAGGTGGTTCTAAATTATAAGGCTGTAAAGTTTATCTCTTTTCTTATCAGTGTAAGTCCACTTTGGTTTCTCTTTTTCTTTTCTTTATAATTCCCAAGCCTAATTATGTTTAATTATGAACTCTTATTAATAAATTTTAAAAATTGCAAAAGACTTGTTGACTTTTTTAAAATTAGGAAAACAGAAAAGAACCAAGAAAAACTACTGTGAATCCCAGTGCTAGAGCTAAACTGTTAACATTTGAGTGATGTTTTTTGCTAGCTGTTCATGACCCACACATTGAAACTAAAAGGATTTTGAATAAAGTGAAAAGAATAGGTTTTTGGAGGTCTTTTTGTCTTCTTTGAATTTGTTTCTTTGTTCTTTTTCAGTATAGTCCCATGCTTAATCTCATCCAGATTGAATCAGGTATAACTTTATCCAGACAAATATGCCATGAACTAATTATAAGTATCAGTACATTCTTCTGAAGTTCTTATAAATGAAAGTATTTAACAAAGAATTATATACCAGGTACTTATTCATCTTAAGTATTTAAAATTAAGCATTTTAATTAGAATTTTAAATGTGAAATATGTTAGTACCTATAGTTATTAAAAATAGTAGCACTGCTAAGTTGAGTCTTTATGTAATTCAGTTCAGCGTCATTTATTGAATATAAAAGAATATATTCTTTCCAATTTGGGCTTTCCTCACTAGTGATTGAGGAAGATTGTGGAGGGAAAAATGTAAGAACTGATTTTGTCTTTTAACATTAAATAAATTAACAGCTGAATTATTATTATATAGCCATTGACTTGACCGATTTGTGCTGGAAATAAACAAACTTTCTCTACTTAATGTAATTATTTTTTACTAATATATACACTTTAAAATTAAGGAAGTCATATCCATTGTAGAAATAAGACAACACAGAAGAAAATAATAGCTACCTAGACTCTCTCATAAATTACGAAAGCAATAACTTGTATAATATCTGTATTTTTGAGTCTTGCATCTTTTCACTTGACCTTGCAGAGCAGTTATCTCCTGTCATTAGACATTCTCTGAAAACATGGTTTTTGACCCCTAGAAGGGACATCAGAGCTCAGTCAGCCCCACCCCTCATTGTACGTAAGGAAACAGTCGTGTAAATGCTCATGTGTCCCAGCTTGTCCTGAGTGACAGACACACCACAGCCTGTGACTAGACTCCACCCTCTTGCCATGCTAAACTTTCCAGCTGCTTCTGAATTCAGACATTCACCTGCAGGTGTAACTTTGCATTTTCTCCCTTTCAATGAAGGATGTTTTTCTTTTTTTAAATTCTGACAATTACGGTCTCCTGAGTAATTGTCTTTGTGTGTTTGCCTAGGGTTTACTACTCAACAAGCAGAAGTCGTCGTATCTGCCTTGATCAAGATCATGGAGGCCAACATGGATATCATCTACAAAGATATGGTCACCAAGATGCAGCAGGTAGCTTGCTGGGCTCTGGAGCAGATTGAGCTAGTGAGCCACCAGGGAAGTCCCAGCATGTAGCAATTTTAGTATAGACGAGAGGCAAATGGCTAGAGTGGCATAAAATATATTTATTCAGAGCTATTTTTTCAACTTCTATAGAACCATTAAGTTTGAAAACTAACTCTTCTAGTCATCTATGCAGTGGACATGAGTTTGAGCAAACTCCAGGAGATGGGAAGCCTGGCACGCTGCAGTCCATGGGGTCACAGAGAATCAGACACAACTGAGCGACTGAACAACAAAATGCTTTAATAAATGGAGATGTGGCCCGAATTGTAGCTGGCGGTCCTCTGACTGCCACTCTGTTAACTGTGATTCATCTGGTGCTGATACTGGCCTGGAGTTCTTCCTCTTTTCTCGTTTCGAGACGGAGGAGTACCTTACTGAACCTCTTTCTATGTGCCCACGTCCTGGTTTCTCATTAAGATGATCCCAGGTTGGGATGGTAGGAGGTGGACTTCCTAGGCCAGACAAGGTTATATGTTTAGTTTTTCTTTTCCCAGGAGATCACTCTTCAGCAAATAATGTCTCAGATCGCCAATGTGAAAAAAGATATGATTATTTTGGAGAAGAGTGAATTTTCAGCCCTCAGATCAGAAAATGAGGTAAAACCAAAGAGCCACTCATATTTCTCAAGTGCTTTTCTATTAGGATATGGAGATATAATGTGAATACACAAAAGTGTACAAAGAAGTGTACACAGTGAATTTTCAGTATGGACTGTCAGTCAGATGAAGAAGCGGTCCTTGACTGGCACCCCAAGACCTGCTGTCATCCCCTTCTGGTCACTCCTCCCACAGCAAAAATCACCATCCCAGCTTACATGGCCATTAACTGGTTTTGACTTTATCAATGGAATCACCAATGTGTCTTGCAGCAATAGATAACTCTCTTTCATCGTTCATAGTATGATTGGAACACACCACATTATTCTACTGTGATGCATATTAGAGTTGTTTCCAGTTTGGGGTTATTATGAATAAGTGGTGCTGTAAAATATCTCTTCATGTCTTACTTAAAGTGTGGGCGTATGAGATCAGTGTTGAAATAGGTACTGTCTCCACATCTTCCTTTTGTTTTTAGTCGTATTTAGAGTCCCATGAAGGAAGTTCATTGATCACCTGTTAGTTTTGATCTTATAAGAACCCACCTAGCAAACGATTCCTTCTTTTGCTAGAAAAAAAGATAAAAGTTTGAAACTGTCTTGAAGTCATTTATTTGAGGGCAGAATTAGTTAAAAGGAAACTTGAAAGAGGTACTAAAGCATCGCTGGAGGGAGATGAAACTATTGAAGACAGTTGCGTTACTGATTGTATGTGGCCTTCAACATGAATTGAAAGCCCTCAGGACACGCCATGACTGTAGTGCCCTCCTGGCATGACCAGTGATCATTTCTGCCTCTGAAACTGTTCAGTTATGGTTGTGTGCTAAACGTGGCTAAATTCATGTTGACTTGAGGAAAGAACTTGAAGAACTTGCTCATAAACGCAGGTTGTAATATTTATTACCAAGTTTTAGGTTTTTCTTCTAACCTTCCAAACATACCCTTGACTGACTTCTTTTTTAATGTTTTTTTAGAAAATAAAACTTGAACTCCATCGGTTAAAACAACAAGTAATGGTAAGATCCTCATTCCTGTTTGCTTGCTCATTTATAATTACATAAGTTCAGTAATAAATATAGTATCCAAAATATTTATGTGTTCTTAAAAACTTGCTTCTGTGTTAAATATTTGTGTGATATGTCTCAAAAGTACATATTGGAAGATTTAACTGAGAACATAGCCAAAGAATAAGTTAACTGATGTCTGTAACCAAATCCATTAAGAAAATTGTGATCCAGAAGGAATGAAGTCATTTTTAAATAAAATTTTTCTAAAACAGCCACATGGAATCCTTACATTCTCTTAGGAGAGACTGTCTTTAAAAGAATTACATGTGATTTTAAAATGCTGACTAATGCCAGCTACTTGATTTTTTTGAGTGGAAAGGACATTGGTGTTAAATAAGAAAAAGGTTTTGATGAGTGTCAGAAAGCTTTATTTGAACCAGAATCTAATATTTGACTTGAGTCCATCTCTGCTTTCCAAAGTTGTCCAGAGAACAGCTTGATTCATAAATTCCACAAGGCGATTTTATTGGGAATCTTGATGTTAAAAGCAACAGTAACCCACTGTGATCTGACTTCAACATAAAAGGGGATTATCTGTATAAATAACCAGGAAGTCCCCGCAGACATGGCTTAACCAGTCTCTTGACCTGCCTCGTTTCTAGCTCCATCGCTCTACACACCCCCGGCCCCTACCCTTGACCCCTCCGGTGGAGCAGTGGAGACAGTGGACCCAGGCTCATGTCCACACAGGCTTTGGATCTCTTACTTTGGATTTCTTTCTGTCTTTGATGTTTGCCCTCCCACTAGGATGAAGTGATCAAAGTCCGAACAGATACCAAATTGGACTTCAATCTAGAAAAGAGCAGAGTGAAAGAACTGGTATGTTTCTTTATTTAAAAATAGAACATGAATTAATTTCTTTGCAAGATGGAACATTTGGTCAAGTCTAAGGTTATTTACAGTTCATAAGTACTGTTAAATATTTACCTACATATGATTGTTACACATGGTGTTTCTTTATTTCAACTATATTTTGGATTAGGACTTTAAAAAGTAACATTAAAATTAAAATCTTCGTCAAGTCAAGTTTGAATCTTGTTTGTTTCAGAGATACTAAACTATTTGTCACTTAGACATGAATAAATTGTTTTATCTTGATCTCTTTGATATTAACTTAAATCTCTACTGGTCCTGATTTTGCAGAAGTTAAGTTGATTATCTGACTTGAATCATATTAAATTATAAATATTAAATAATGTTAAATTCTACATTAAAAATTGAGGGTTTGAAAACTATTTTCATGTAGTTTTTTTAATAGAGAAATCTTAATGAGTTTTTTTGCATTGTTTTGAAATGCAAATTCTAAATGATTCTTTAAGTTATGCTAAACTGAAATTTTCAGTTAGGAAAAATAACTGAAAAGTAAAACTTTCATTACCAAAAAGATACCACAAAATATGGGTTGTATATAAGCAGAAGGGATATATATATATATTATATGACATATATTTGTTGTTTACTTGCTAAGTCATGTTTGACTATCTTGCAACCCCATGGACTGTAGCCCACCAGGCTCCTCTGTCCATGGGATTTCCCAGGCAAGTGGGTTGCCATTTTCTTCTCTAGGGGATCTTCCCAACACAGGGATCAAACCTGTGTCTCCTGCATTGGCTGGCAGGTTCTTTACCACTGAGCTACCAGGGAAGCCCCCATATGATATACAAAATAATTATTATGCCAGTGTTACCTGCCTTTCTAGTTTTGAAACACTTTTAACCATGAAGAGGAAATCACTTAGTATTGCTGAAATATATAATGATCACTAGCATATGACTTAAAGTCCTTTGGTTACCTTTGCCCTTAAGGGTTATATATAGGCTTAGCGGGAATTCCGAATCCACTTGATGTAGGAAGATGCCTCTAGCAACAAAGTCAGGAAGAACTAGATCTCAGAGATTGGGAGATAGGGGCTGTGAGCATGGATTAAAGTCAGTGAATTTGTGTGACTTATTAACCTAGGTGAGAAGTCCTTTTTGGAAATCCTAAATTCAGATTACTCTGAAGTGCGGGACAGCAGTATACTAGTCTGCAACTAGCATGAGTTTAACATGCACTGAGGAAGATGAGCTATCCAACCTTCTCATTCTTTTGTTTAATACACTTAGAATACTGTTCTAGCAGCATTGACTGTGGTGATATTTACAGCCAGTTTCAAATGCAGTGTAGCCTATAGACTGCTTTGGGGTAGAGGGAGATGGGTCCAGATAGATGCTACTTTTATAATCATGGCAGTGTCGAGATTTAGTCTTTTCTCTTGTGGCTGAGTCAGTATTAGTGAAGGCTGGAATTTTAAGGGATGCAGAAAATCCCATTCCACCCTGCCCCCTGGTGGTAATCTGGTGCATAGCTCTCTCTGAAACCCTGGAGATGAGCATTCTTTGGTCCTGCAAGTAGTTCTTGGTTTGGGGTTTGGGTTGTTGTTTTTTTAAACTCCTAAGCAATGCTGTTTTTATACTCTATCCCCCTGGTAGTCATAGGGGGACATTTATAGCTAGAAAGTTTCTAGAGACTTAAAAAGCATTAATTTCCCCCCATAACAAGTGTTAATTTATTGAGGATTTTTTAAATTCTTCACTTAAGTTACAAATTTTTCTTTGCTTAAGCAAATCCTGATGCCTGCCACTAAGGAAATACGCCTGATTTTGTTCTCAGTATTGACAGAATCACACAGTCATTAATAGCAAAAAAGGCAAGATATCATTTTAATTCTGAGTAGAACTAGTCAATTCCCTTAATAACATTGGATTGTGACAATGCTCACATGGGTTTGTTTTTTGTTTTTTGTTTTTTTCAATTAAAACCAACATGTGATGGTTTAGTGTATTTCTTGAATCTGTGAATTTACATAGTGTTTTATATTCAGAAGGCAGCATCTATGTCACAGAATAATAATCCTTGAAATTATTTTTTTCCCAACTTTATGTCTTTTCTCTTTTGTCTAGGCTTCAAATAGTGCCAATTTTGTTTGTAGTTAAGATGGGATAGCTCCGAAATTGAATTGTTACCCTACTTTTTTCACCCCTCCCAAAGCTGAAAAGCCTGTGACTCAGTATCCATCTAAATTGGTCCCAGGTGATGCTATCATAGTAGTGGGAGGGGCTTAGAGACATCACAGCAAAGACAGGAAAAGAAACCCAACCGAGAGAGAGGTAGAAGATGACAAAGGGGAATCTAGATGTTGAAGCAATGAGTGAATATAAATAAGATTTAAAAAAGATCAAAAGGAGAAAGCAGGTAGGCTGCTTCATCCTAGGGGTGACTGCTCATGGTACATATCTTGGAAGTGCTGAGAGCAGAATATTTAAGGTACCAGGGAAGGAGGAGAGGAATAAATAAAGGACTAAATCAGAATCTAACCTGTGTTACATGTTTGTTTCAGTATTCGTTAAACGAAAGGAAGCTGCTGGAAATAAAAACAGAAATGGTGTCACTGGTAAGAAAAGACTCAGTTCTCACCTTGCAGAACTGAAATTCTGCCCATTAAACGCACTAGCTCCTCCTTCCTCCCGCTGGCTACCGTCATTCTGTTCTCTGCCTCTGAATTTGACCACTCTCGGTCCCTTGTGTAAGTGGGATCATACAGTATTTGTCCTTTCGTAACTGGCTTATCTTCCTTGGCTTTCCGTCCTCAGGGTCCATCCCTGTTGTAGCATATGTCAGACTCCCCTTCCTTCTTAAAGCTAAATAATACTCCCTTATGACATACTACATTTTGATTATTATTACAGTCATTGTGAATAGTGCTCTGATTGTGGACTTGTGGATATCTGTTGGAGTCCCTGTTTTTAATTCTTTTGGGTATACATACCCAGAAGTGGAGTATCATGGGAATTTTTTGGTGCTTAACAAAGTACTTAGTTATTTTAATTGAATAAATAAGGAATGGAGTTTTGTTTTTTTTTTACTATATTTTTAATTTATGGCATGTGTAACTTCTTTTCCATCCTTATTACCCGGGACCTCTGAAACCTGGAAGAGACTTCCATGAGAGAATACTAAACTCATCCTCTGGAATATTTAACTCCTCCACGCATTTATTTCCTTATTCATTACCTGAACTGTTCACCACAGAGGACTACTTACTTGCCCTGGGATTTTTAATGAAGTATTTCCCATGCTTTTACGCATTCACATTAATGAATTGTTACAAACCCTTTATAACATCAACCAAACTCACTACCCTTTGGGTGTTAACTATGTATCTGGTTTAACTATTTATATTTGGGAAAGAACTCATAAAGGCCCTTAGTATAGCCAAGCCTCATAATAAAACACTTGGTATTTGAATTATAAAAAAAGAAAACTTTTAAAAAATGTGAATAGAAATAGTGTCAGCAAGCACTGTTGCTTTTAGATTACCTAAGATTCCATTCATTTTTTAAAGCCTGTTTTTTTAATATAAATTTATTTATTTTAATTGGAGGCTAATTACTTTACAGTATTATATTGGATTTGCCATACATCAACATGAATCCGCCACAGGTGTACACGTGTTCCCCATCCTGAACCCCCTCCCCCCTCCCTCCCCATCCCCTCCCCCTGGGTCATCCCAGTGCACCAGCCCCAAGCATCCTGTATGGTGCATCAAACCTGGACTGGCGATTCATTTCACATATGATACTATACATGTTTGCATGCCATTCTCCCAAATCATCCCACCCTCGCCCTCTCCCACAGAGTCCAAAAGACTGTTCTATACATCTGTGTCTCTTTTGCTGTCTCACATACAGGGTTATTGTTACCATTTTTCTAAATTCCATATATATGCATTAGTATACTATATTGGTGTTTTTCTTTCTGGCTTACTTCACTCTGTATAATAGGCTCCAGTTTCATCCACCTCATTAGAACTGATTCAAATGTATTCTTTTTAATGGCTGAGTAATACTCCATTGTGTATATGTACCACAGCTTTCTTATCCATTCATCTGCTGATGGACATCTAGGTTGCTTCCATGTCCTGGCTATTATAAACAGTGCTATGATGAACATTGGGGTACACGTGTCTCTTTCAATTCTGGTTTCCTCGGTGTGTATGCCCAGGAGTGGGATTGCTGGGTCATATGGCAGTTCCATTTCCAGTTTTTAAGGAATCTCCACACTGTTCTCCATAGTGGCTGTACTAGTTTGCTTTCCCACCAACAGTGTAAGAGGGTTCCTTAAAGCATGTTTTGTATACCTTTTACTGAGAGGAATTCAGAAGGAGGAGGTATATTCATTGCCATTGAGAACAGACGAGCTTCCTAATCTTAATCTTACTTGTAAAGCTGCCTATAATTTATAAAAGCTTTCTTCTATTAGTAATTGCACTTGATTCTCTAAACAGCCTTTGTGAAGACAGGGCCAATGTTACTTTTTATCTTTGTTTCAAACTGAAGGAAACAGGCCTAGAGATAGCTAAGGCCCTGACTAGCAGAATATAGCATGAAGCTAGAACTCAAGGCTAAAGCCCAGGTCTCCTTAATCTGACCGTGGGTGTACCTTGACTGCACCCTGTCGGGAAGGGACTCAGGGACAAATCCAGTGTGCTTTAATGCTGTGAATCTCTTTGTTTTAAAAGCACGCCCAGCAGGATCGGGCCGTCACACAGACAGACAGAAAGATAGACACCGAGGTTGCTGGCCTAAAAACCATGCTTGAGTCGCACAAGCTTGATAATATTAAATATTTAGCAGGTAAGCCATCTTACATTTAGATAGTTAAAATGAACTGAAAATAAATAAAATTT
Organism: Bos mutus; assembly: GCF_027580195.1. Lineage (NCBI taxonomy): Eukaryota > Metazoa > Chordata > Mammalia > Artiodactyla > Bovidae > Bos > Bos mutus. The sequence goes on along the minus strand of NC_091639.1, from coordinate 9,539,468 downwards.
TAAAGTTTTTTGGCCGAGCCACACACGATCTTAGTTCCCCGACCAGGGATTAAACCCATGTGCCCTGTGATGGAAGTGCAGAGTCCTGACCACTGGACCACTAGGGAACTCCCAAGATAAATGTATAAATTGAGTCACAGACAGATATTGCATTTCATTGATTCTAGAACATTTTTTTCATGCTTTAACATCTCTGAAATTAGAAGGCATCTTACAGTTTCCAATAGATAAAGTATCATACTATTAATGTCATTTCTTTTCTTTCTTTGTGAAGTACCTGACTTTATTTACTACTACTCATGGCATCTTAAATTTGATGAGATGCTATCATCAAACTGTAGTTATTGGTAATTACTTTTAGTGACATTCAAGGTGGAATGTTTTACACATAGTTGAGTCGTGATCTTTCAGTGGGTGACACTTCTTATAAGGAGTTATTTTGCTGTTGAAATTTTTGAGCCAAAAGAGGGGAAAAGATTCACGTACCAAAAAAAAAAATTACTTAACCATTATTTTAACCAAATTTAACATTCTAGATCCATATTTTGAAGTAGAATAGTATTTAAAAGCAGAATTTTGCTCACAGGGTTAAAGGGTGCGTCCCTCTGTGGTACATGTGCATTTACTTTGCTGCTGCTAAGTCGTTTCAGTCGTGTCCGACTCTGTGACCCCATAGACGGCAGCCCACCAGGCTCCCCCATCCCTGGGACTCTCCAGGCAAGAACGCTGGAGTGGGTTGCCATTTCCTTCTCCAGTGCATTTACTTTGTGACCACAGAATTCTTGGGCTTCTATACATTTATTGAGACGTTTCCTTGGATATTGAACGCATTTGTCCTTTGGAGATGACGATATTAGATGTGGGGTTTTTTAATAGGAAGGTGTTTCATGGCGTGTGGCACATCAGTGAACAAGCCAGGTTTCTTGGGTTTGGTTTTACTTTCTTGGAGGATAAATGACTGTTGTGTTTTTTGTTTTTGTTTTTGTTTAGTAAAATGATGTTCCTGCAAGTAACTTTTAATAGAACTAATACTGTGCACAATTGTTCTTTTTCTTCCAGGATCTGTATTTACGTGCCTAACAGTAGCTCTGGGATTTTATCGCCTGTGGATATAATAAAGTGTCTATTTAAAGAGCATTCTATTGTTCTGCCTTAAGAACACCAGAATCTTGCTGTACTTTTTTTTTCTCATTTCTAATTATAATGCTGATTTTTTAATTTAATGCATATTATTTATTTTATGCAAATGATGGACATATAACCAAGGCAAAGAAGTAAGAAATTTCACAACTGTTTCTTTCATCTCTTCTATTTAGTTAACTTTATAACTCTGAATGGTGGACAAAGCAAGGAGGACTCCACTCCCCTGGACCAGTGAACTCAGTCTAACTTGCAGGACATAGCAATAGTAAATATGTGTATAACTCTGCAATTTTAAATCTTCTGTCTCATCAAGGATTTGGGTCTCCATGTAGAGGCCCAGGAGCTTTACTAAGTGCTGAAGAATCACGGTAACCAAACCAAGAGCATCGAATCTTCTTCACCTGCTGACCCAGACCCTGACATCAGCCGGTCCCTGTGTTAGAGGTTGTGTTTCAAGTCCAGTCAGTTGGTAGCCTCATGCTACACTGTACTTGACACCAGAGAGAGATTTTTTTCCTTTTGGTTTCCATTATCTTCGTTATTATTCTGCTTATTGTTTATGCGCCTTCCAGCTGGAAAATCTTATTGCCTAATGAAGTATTATGATTAGGATGGAGACTGTCCCAGCCTCCTGGTGTGTAGACTTCTTCTGCCTTCTTCCCCCTTACTCGGTCCCTCTTCCTCTCCCTCTTGATTTAAGAGCTATCATAATGCTCCAGGGATGACACTGTCTCCCTAGAAAACGTGCTCACTCTCAGCATGGAAGTCAACTTCAGCGTGTGTGATCGTCACCCTAATGGCCTTCTTCAGCTTTGTACACGATACAAGGGAAGCACAAGGCACAATGTCTGTAGCAATACTAAGATAGTTAGCTAGTGTAGGTACTGCTCAGAAATATCTTTAATGAAGATGCCTTTGCCCATTACAAGCTCAGGTCATAGGCTTTGAAAATTAGAGAACTGTCCTGCCAGGTATCAGCCTAATATGGGTTGATTTCTTTGGTTGTTAAAGACATTCTCATAGTGACCTTACCTCTGCATTTAAAACAGATTACTAGATACAACTGGGAGGGGCTTGGAAATGCACATTCCCGTCTTACTTGAATGACCTGCCCGTAAAGAGAATAAGCATTCAAGAAATGATGACATCAGATGTCTCCTTCCTGTCTTTCTCACACGTGCGTGTGCGTATCTATGCATACCTGGTCCCGTGGAAAAACCACATAGAGACTTCTGGATCACACTGGTAGAATAAAGTACCCATCATTACTCTTCATCCACAGTGGTACAATGTTGTCCTCTGTCCTTTGGATGCCATTTCTAAACTTTGTAAGTCATTGCCTTGTTTGAGAATATTTGTGTAACTTAAAGAGTCTGAGCTCCAGATAAGTATGAAAATCAAATGCTTTGGCATTCGTGGTGTCATTTTCAAAGTGAAAAATAATCTTTTTTCAACTAGATCCAAAGTTCCCTTAACTGCCACAAAAAGTACTTTATCACTATATTTTGTCCCTTTCAGAGAAGGTTCTCCAGAAAATCCTGTTCATTTAACAATTGCCCTAAGTATTAAAGAGTGAAGTAAGTGACCTCCCATTAAGCCCACTTTTGCAACATAACTTTGATTAGGGAGAACCAGAAGGAGCCTGGAGCACACACGCTCCAACAAAACAAAGTCCCAGGAGGAAAAAGCACTGTCCGCAGTTCTGTTTCAAAGCGAATACCAATGCGTTCACAAAGTGACCTTATATTCTGATAAAATATTTTTTAGATAACACTCAGCTGGATGACTTTCTGTCCTCCGCCAGTATTCCATGTGACATTCCTCCTAGTGAGGGCGGGCCGCACCCCTGTCGCTTGGTCTGGGCCATCACTGACTGCAGTGGAGTCCTCCGAAGTACCAGCCCGCACCTCCCCAGCCTCGGGGAACAACGAACTCTCCTCTTGGTGGCCCGGACTGCCGGTTCGGGACCATGTTCTCTATTTAGTCAGATATATTCTATTTGAAAGCACAGGAGCCAGAAATGCAAGTATACCCTTCCCAGCGCTCGCCTGGCCGTCTGTGAGCCTGTAAGTGGCTGGGGCTGGATTCCGTGTGACCGTTCCTGAGCTCAGCTGGCTTAGAGGAAATTCAGCATTAGCACTCAGAAGGGAAAAGATGCCTGACGAAACTCTGTGCGTCTAGCACATGGGGGAATTGGCCATAGTGAGGTCCTGAAGATCACCCTTCCAGGCACAGGTTCCTAACCCTGAATGTCAAGTGGCCTGAGCCCTTATTTCCTGTTCATGCACGAACCGCTCAGAAGGTTCCTCCATACCTTCTCTACACTCCCTGCTTTTTATCTTTTTAAAAGAGCTTAAGCTGCAGCCCGACTCCTCTCCTGTTCCCTTCATAAGCAAGCCTGTTTGTGTGTATGGTTCTTTAGAGGAAACGTGAATTCTGACTTCCTTGCTGGTCTCAGCCCTCCACTAAGTACTTTTCCAGCTCGGTAGCTAACAAAACTACATCTGAAGGTCTCGTCTTTTCGCTTAAGGATGTCAAGTACCAGTCGAGAAGTCTCTGGTTCAGGAAGAAAGGCTTGACTCAAGCCAGCCATCTTGCTCTGAGCTCTTTGAAAAGCAGACTCCTGAGCCGCAGGGTCTGTGGCCCTTTGCTGCTGTGCAGAGTGACGAGCTCTTCTGTCCCAGGCTCCTCCGCAGCCTCTCCTCCTGCTAACTAGCTGTGTCAGCGTTGGCAGGGACCTCTCTCCCCCCCGATATGCCGTGTTCTGAGAATTTTGGCGTCATTCCTGAACAAATGTCGTATAGACGGCACCATGGAACTCACGTCTCAAAAACTGGCTCTTAACATACGTTCATCACATGTGTTGTGACTTTTCTGACACTGAAGCAAAAACATGTTAATCAGGAGTGATTTATTCTTTATAGAAAATGTTTGAGCCTGTTTAGCCTTTTATCAGGGTTTCATTTGGAAAATACCAACCTTCCTGCAGATTTATAACTTATGTTGTTCTCATTATAACCCAGATCGTTCCTTAACCCTTTCATTACTTAAGCAAATGTTTGGTTACATTGTACTCTATGACAGAGGGGGCCTAATATTCTTATGATCTAAAATAAAATACTTAATTTTATGTGATTAGAATACTCTTCTGTTCACATTGAATATGAAGAACTAGAACAACTTCTGCCTACACTCTGTTTATACTGTTTTTTTTCCTTCCAGTTGTATATGATAACAATGATGTATTATTTTAAAAATCTAAAACCTAAACATTTGGATTTGCATACAGGATACATTTGAAAGTGGTTATTTGATTTAAAAAATAAATTTTTATTCAAAAGACTCTTATTAGCATGCTTGTGGTGAAGTGTTTTAACTCTTTGTTTGAAGGAAAATGTGGTTTATATGCAAGTTTCTACAAAAGCTGAAGGTCAAGTTACAAGTGATAGAAATCCAAATCAGATGAGCTTGAGCAAAGAGTTTGCTTTTCTTGGCCTACATGATCAAAATTCAGGAAGAGCAAGACGAAGGTACCATGGGAACTCACCCGCCGGCACCTCACACTTCCACTTCTTACGGGGTGGGTAGTCCTCTCAGACCAGCTTCACGGTGGTGAAGTTGCGGCACACGCCCTGCGACTGAGCCTGGGAGAGTTCCACTGCGAAAGGGCCTGGAAGAAACCGAAGCAAGCACTGCAGGAGCAACCGGAGGAGGGGTCCTGAGAGGGTCTCCACGCTCCTTCCCCAGGACCCACCTGTTCGACACAAACGCCACCCCTGAAAGGTGGGGCTTTTCTGGGTCACCTGCACAGGCTTAGCTTCTGTGTGACAGATACCTGCTCGAGAGGGAAGCAGAGGAATGGCTTGAGGGAGCAGATAAATGAGCGAGCGCCTAGAAACTAGTTTTGGGCCCCTTTCATTTTCTCCAACCAGAAACCTTTTCCTCAAGTTAGGGAGTCACCAAGAACTGACTAGATCCGAGGGGTTGGGGGGGCATCTGGTTTCTCAAAGCCCCTGAATGACCCACAAACGCAGCCTTCCTGTGAAAACCGTGCCACTGAAGTTCCAGACGTCAGTCTTCTGTCTGCCTTCTCACCTCAGTCCCCCTTCCACGTGTGTGGCGCGCAGACAAACTAAAAACCTGCTTTTTACCACAGCTCTTTGATGTCTTTAAGAAAATTGTTTTAAAGAAAGGCATTTTCTAAAAACAGCGTTGTTGCTGGACTCTAAAGCCCCGGCACGCCACAGCAGAGTCTCGCTGTTGGTGCTGCTGGCAGCCGTGTTTCTACTCTAGTTCTGCAGTTTCCACGGAGGTTCAGACCAGGACCCCAGCAAGGGGTTGTGGTGGCCGCTGTCAGCCACAGGGCCTGAGCTCCGGCATCTCTAAGTTTTAAATGGAGAGCAGCAAGTTTCCACTGTTTTGTACGTCAGAGGTACGTGGGGAACTGCTTTTAGGCCAACACTCAGGGGTAAGAAGTTGATACATGCTCACATTTTACAAGGTCCTAACTATTCCTTTCAGTTCTATTTCTTGTTTCTTTTTTCACGCAATCTGTGTTTCAGTAAACCCTGATCTATTGCTCATGATTCTGCAGTTCCAAGTCAGCTTAACATAAAGCCCAAGAGCTGCACACAACAGCTTCAGGTCAGCATGGTGTTTCTGCACTTACCACCTTCTTGGGGAAGGCTTTTTAAAAAACTTCGGCCATCTCCAACTCCTCAACACCCATTCCCTTAGGAGAAAAACTGCTGCTTAGCAGCCTCTTGTCCCTCAGCATGAAAGCTAGTGTCTACCTAGCACAGAGATATTTTTCACTAGTTCTCTTATCTCTTATACTAGTTATGGCCTGCACGAACCTGAAGTGCTGTATCAGGCAGTGTCTAGCTCAGGCCTCAAGAACTGCTACCTGTGAAAACAGTGGTAAAACTTTGTGGGGAAAAGATGGAAGCTTGGGGGAATCAAAATACTCAGTGATCCCATGAGAGCACTTGCTGCTAAGTCGCTTCAGTCGTGTCCGACTCTGTGCCGCCCCACAGACCGGGCTCCCCCGTCCCTGGGATTCTCCAGGCAAGAACACTGGAGTGGGTTGCCATTTCCTTCTCCAATGCATGAAAGTGAAAAGTGAAAGTCAAGTCGCTCAGTCGTGTCCGACCCTCAGCGACCCCATGGACTGCAGCCTTCCAAGCTCCTCCGTCCATGGGATTTTCCAGGCAAGAGTACTGGAGTGGGCTGCACTTAGAAGAGCACTTAGTGAGAGCACTTAGAATTGTTTTTTTTTTTCCACATTTGTATCAGTTGGATGCTTTCAACTGTAAGTAGCATAAAACTAACAGTGATTTATACCTCGTGACTTTTACTACTCAAGTCTAGAAATAAGTGATCCTCAGGACTGGGTGGCAGTTTAACCCTTCACCTTTCCACTCTTACCTTCCTCTGTACAGTTTAGTTCTGTCGCTCAGTCATGTCTGATTCTTTGCGATCCCATGGAATGCAGAATGCCAGGCTTCCCTGTCCATCACCAACTCCAGAGCTTGCTCAAACTCATGTCCATCGAGTCGGTGATGCCATCCAACCATCTCACCCTCTGTTGTCCCCGTCTCCTGCCTTCAATCTTTCCCAGCGTCAGGGTCTCTGTACATTAGCTTTCAACTTCAGCCATGGGATTGCTGATCACAACATGACTGCCCCAGCTCCAGGCATCACATCCTTACAAAGCATCCAAGACAGAGAGATGCATAAGAGCATTCTTCTCATAAGAGGTCTCTCTCCTTTTAATCAGGAAGAAGATTTTCCACCCCTCCCACAGAAATTCCCTCCTGTCTTGTAGGCCAGGACTAGGTCACATGGCCATCTGTAGCAAGAAAAGTTACCAAAGGGAATGTTTAGCTTTCCAGCCCCTCTGGTAGGAGGTGGGCGAGGAAGAAGGAGTTTGGAAATGGTTGTTGGATTGGCATTCAACAGTGTTGTTTACAATGTTCGTGAAAATTTAATAAAACACAGGCTACAGTAAAGACAGCCATAGGACTGCTTGATCTGAAATTCGAGTGGTCGTAGGAAGTGTGAAAAATAAGTCTACATTTGGTAGAATTCAAGGTCAGGGAAGGATGACTGAGACAACAGCCCTCAGGCTTGTTCAGGGTGGGTGGACTTGGAAGGCATCTTGCTGTCTACAGAACAATGTGTTCTTTGTGAAATACTGCAAATTATTGGTGTATCTGTAATTCCTTCTCGCGACCCAGGATAGGTGTACCTGCAGAAAGTCTACTGACGCATGTATGGAATGAAATCACAAGGTCAGGGGCTCATGGAACGAAAAAAAAACGTGGCTGTTGAACCAAGAATGGACAGTGAGTTCTCGGTTTTCTGCATAAATATTTATGTGAATGCCTTGACTTGGCCATGAACACCAGCAAGTGGGAGAGGCAAAGCAGTTGCAGGTCCACAAAGTTTAAGAAAACTCTAAGGGAAAAAGTGAGAGACAGACAAAAGTCTACTAACGTCTTCCTTCCAATGAACAAAACCACGATTATTTTGTCAGGGCAACACAATATCCTGGTCTGGTCGCTACATACCAGTTTTTACAGGCAGGTCATTTCACAACCACGGGTAGGATGAGTCAGGAGCCCTGGTTTCAGCCTCCAGCCTTGCCACTTGCTTTGTTCTGGCGAAGCCATCTAACATTGCCGATCCTCAGTCCCACGTTTCTAAAATAATAGCATCAACAACAATAATGATAATGGGAATAATTATAGGGCGTTCATTTACTGTCTTAGAGGCACAGTTCTAAAACCTTGGCGTGCTCTGTCGCTTCAGTCATGTCCAACTCTTTGCGACCCTATTAACTGTAGCCCACGAGGCTCCTCTGTCCATGGGATTCTACAGGCAAGAACACTGGAGTGGGTTGCCATTTATCTTCATCGCATCCCTAGGAATTAAGTATTATAATGATCTCTGTTTTATGTTGAGGGAATCAAGAATGAGAGAGTGGAAAAACTTGTCTGAGAGCACCCACCTACTAAGTGGTGATTCTAGATTCAAGCCCAAACCTCCTGACTCCAAGGAATAGAGACCCCACCCAACTGAGAGCACTTGGTGAGGATCAAGTGAGGCCAAACACATGGACACGTTCTGCAAACTGTAAAACCATACATTCATGGAAAATATAATGCAGTCCATGTGTAATAACTGGAATCACTTACTAGTAATTACTAGGCATATTAGTTATACCACCACCATAGGCATATTAGTTATACCACCACCCAAACAAGTAAATTCCCCTTAGTATGCTCCCTAGCAACCACCCCAGAGCACCAACACAGATGATGCCATATCCCAGCAAAAGAACATCATCATCCTTTGAATGGCTGGTATAGAGATTGCAGTAGATATTAGAGGAATGTAGAGGAAATAAGTATTATACTACACCAGCCCTTCATATAAATCCCAGGGTAATTGTGACTGTCCATACTTCTCTTTGGAGGTCTTCCTACCAAAGAATTGGTGTTGGCATGGAGCCCACTGTCCAAGCCTTAGCTTCATCTGAAGTTTAGGCCTTAGGTAATTCCTTCCTGCTTAGTTCACCCTTCTTTCTGTGACACAATCATTAACTAGGATATTTCATTCTTAATCAATGACATCAACCACTGCTACTGCTGCTGGTAAGTCGCTTCAGTCGTGTCCGACTCTGTGCGACCCCATAGACGGCAGCCCACCAGGCTCCCCCATCCCTGGGATTCTCCAGGCAAGAACACTGGAGTGGGTTGCCATTTCCTTCTGCAATGCAGGAAAGTGAAAAGTGAAAGTGAAGTCACTCAGTCATGTCTGACTCTTATCGACCCCATGGACTACAGCCTACCAGGCTCCTCCGTCCATGGGATTTTCCAGGCAAGAGTACTGGAGTGGGGTGCCATTGCCTTCTCCGACATCAACCACTACATGAGAAAATAAAACAAATTTCAGCCTCTTTTCAAAAATTTCCCAGAAAACTGGGTTCCCCAGATCCTGACCCAGGCCCCTTGGGAACATTCACATCTCATCTGAATTCTATTTTATTTGTATAAAGCCCTTCTTGCTTGCTCTCAGCTTTCCATGGAAACTAAGGGTCTCCTCCTCTTCTCAAGCCAAGCAAGATTTCAGATCTCAAAGAGGAGGGAGGAAGAATTGGTACCCTTATAGGTCACACTATGCTTTCACCCCAATCTCTTGTGCATTAAAAAATATATATATATGTAATTATTTATATTAAATTTTGTAAATAATATATATGTTTTGTACAGACATATACACAACCTCACAAGAATAGGCAAATCCATAAAGACAGAAAGTAGACTGATTGTTGCCAAGGGCTGGAGGCTGAGGATGGCGGGAGATGACATGTGAGAGCTAATTCTACAGGCTTTCTTTCTGGACTGATGAAAATATTCTAAAATCCAATTTTGAAAAAAAAAATTTCAGAGGCTAGGGGTGGGGGACAGGGGGCACAAGCGCACTGAGACCTGGATTTGTTTTTCTAAATTAAGTTGGAAAAGCAAAAACAAAATAAAAACCAATTTTGGTGATGGTTGTGCGGCTCAGTGAAGGTACGGAGAACCACTGAATGGCACATTTTAAATGGGTCACTTGTAAGTTGCATGCTAGCTCCATTAAAGCTGTGTTGTTGGTTTGCTTTTTGGTCTTTTTTAATGTCCATTCTACACCTCCGGTTTACAGATGCAGCCCTGAGGCCTGAGACTTGTCCCTTTGACTGTGTGAGTCACACAGCCGTGACTGGCGGCCCCGCTGGGATCTGAGAGGCCAGCTCCTCCTGTGGCCTCATGACTCCTGACTAGTCTCCTGAGGTGATGCTTTGGTTGCTGTTAAGTCCTAAATTACTTTTTATCAGGTTTCATAGATGCCATAATATAGTCATCCTTCTTCTATTTGTAATGTTTTACAAGGGGCAAAGTCAACTCCTGGTCAGTACAGGGAGAGAAGCGGGAACACGGCCATTTGTGAGTTTGTCTCCTCAAGGGCACCGGACCCACCCCCTGGCCCGGGTACTCCAAAGTCAGCTTCAGGACTTGCTGGTCTCTCATCCCCAGGATGGCAGGAGAAAGGGTACCCACGTGGGCGGCGAGGGTGGAGAGGCGGCCCATGCTGACCGCAGAGGCCTCTTCTAGGGAGCGAATCAGCGTGTGGCCAGAAGGGGGCGCAGTACCAGCCGGGAAGGCTGAGACGTCCACCATTCGTGCACCCCACCACTTGGCTCTAACAGGAGTTCCGTGATTGCATCCTCACGCCTCCAAATCTGGACTAACCCAGGCCGGGGTAGGCAAGATCAACGTTTCATAATTCCCCAGGGAATCAGGAGGCCGGGGCATGCTGGCCTGGGCGCCACAGAATCGCTTTCAGCTTTAGTTTCTTTGTCTGTAAAATAAGGAGGGGGAAGCTGGTGGTTTATTGTCCTTTCCAGACTCACAGCGACCTTTTAGAAACATCTTCGGAAGAACTGGTCCCTAACTGGTGTCCTTTCCCAGTGTCAAAATAATGCCCTGCACTGCCCACTTGTTGCTTAGTCACTCAGTCCTGTTGGACTCTCTGTGCCCCCAGGGACTGTAGCCCGCCAGGCTCCTCTGTCCATGGGATTTCCCAGCAAGAATACTGGAGTGGGTTGCCATTTTCTTCTCCAGGAGATCTTCCCAACCCAGGGATCGAACTGGCAGGCAGATTCTTTGCCACTGAGCCACCGAGGGAAGCCCACGGAGAGTCTTCAGTTAAATGCATGTGCTTTTTCCTACAGGAATCTGTTTACAATTAGGAGAAAGTCCAACACTGGATTTTTTTTTTTTTTTTTTTTCTGAAAGAGATCATTTGGTTTTAATGAGAACCAGAGAGGTTAAGTGACTTACTGAAGTTACTCAGCTAGTTAATGATAAAAGCCAGAATTAGAATCCTCTTCCTTTGACTGCCAGCCTGTAGTATTTCCATAATGTCACAGTACCTTGCAAACTTCCTTTTCCAGCAGAGACACAGGAACAAATTGAAGTGAGAAAATGAATTTAGGCAAAGCGAATGAACACTGAAATTTTTATCGAGGGTGATCTGCCCCTATTCCCAGGTGGCGCTATCAGTAAAGAATTCGCCTGCCAATGCAGGAGACACAGGAGGCAGGGTTCCATCCCTGGGTCAGGAAGATCCCCTGGAGGAGGAAACGGCAACCCACTCCAGTATTCTGGCCTGGAGAATCCCATGGACAGAGGAGTCTGGTGGGCTACAGTCCGTTGGATCGCAAAGAGTCAGATACGACTGAGCGACTGAGCACACGTTGTAAACTCTGGATATTTGTTGCAGAGACGAGCTGTCACCTTCTCATTTGCCTTGTTCCCCTGAAGCCTGAAAGTGTCCTTTAGCTGTGCCACCTCGGGACTGCCCTAAACAGGGCTTCAGATTACAGGTTAAAATTGGCCTCCTCCCTCTCTTCAGAGAAGGCAGGAATGTGGTGGGAGTAGGTGGCATAGTGGGAATAGAGGCGAGCGTCCCCCTCAGATGTTGGCATCCGCTGAGGGGGCAGGGAGCCCAGAGATCCCGGGTTATAAAAATCCTGACTTCATGTCGTGGCTCGAGTATCTTTGCAAGGTCTGCTGCTGCTACGTCTCAGCAGCATTGACAGCTGGAATCCTGCAGCTTGTTCCCTGTGTGATTATAAACTGTCTCTGGAGTAGCGTGCTGTGGGCGGTTGCCGTTTATATTAATAGAACTGCCTGGACCAATCAGCCTGCTCCTCGAAGGAACACGCGCCTTCCCGTCTTCCAGGATTGTTCTTGCAAAACAACATGCTGTGCCGATCTGTTTGGGAAGAAAGGAGGAGAGAGAGGGCATCTTCCAACTCACAGACATGAAGAAATACCGGAGCCCAGGCCAGTCCTGAACAGAACTCAGAGAGAACTGTCTGTCTTTTATGTATCACCTCTGCCCGTCTCCCACCGCCCACTCTCCGGGCCTTCTCTTCGTTCCATGGTCTCCAGATGCCCACTCCTTTCATGTTTTCTCAGGACCCCAACCCACCAAAACCAAACCCCAAACCACCTACTCTCAGGAACAGTGCACATCTCACCCTTTGGAGGCGGCCTTATGAGGGTGGGACTTCACAAGGAGCGTGCGTGCTTAGTCGGTCAGTCGTGTCCGACTCTTGCGACCCCACGGACCTAACCATCAGGATCCTCTGCCCGTGGGATTCTCCAAGCAAGAATACGAGAGTGGGTTGCCATGCCCTCCTCAAGGGGATCTTCCCAACCCAGGGGTTGAACCTGCATCATCTCCTCCATCAGCAAGTAGCACCACCTGGGAAACCCAACAACAAGGAGAGCTGAGTTCAAATCCTCACTCTTCTGCTTCCTAGCTATCTGAACGATTGCAAACTACCTTCCGTCCCCGATGGAAAATATAGGTCATGTGTGTGTGTCTGTTAGTCACTCTGTTGTGTCCGACTCGACCTTAGCCCCCAGGCTCCTCCGTCCATGGGATTTCCCAGGCAAGAATACTGGAGTAGGTTGCCATTTCCTTCTTCAGAGGATCTTTCTGACCCAGGGATAAAACCCGACTTTCCTGCATTGCAGGCAGACTCTTTACCGTCTGAGCCACAAGGAGCCATACAGGTCATAACACTCACCATATCTGAGTGTGCTTTCAGCACCAAGTAACCAAAAAGTCAACCCATAAGGAAATGTATTGATCCATATAATCAGAAGTTCAAAATCTTTTTTTTTTAGGAGATATTTTTAAAAATATAATATAAAGTCTTGAGTATGAATGTAAGTGAAGAACTTACCATAATTCAGTGCTCAGGAAATGAGTATTATTACTATCACTATTCTTTGCAGGGAACTTTGCTTATTACACTTGATCTGTTATTGAGGAATTTAAGACTCTCTCAACTAGTAAACAATTTTCAGGTTCTAGTCAGCAAGTGAGGCAGCATTTTCTCAGAAAGTGGTCTTGCCAGAGTCCCTCAAAGCCATACCCTAAGTAACTATTTCCTTAACTGGGAGTAAGACCTGCACTCATCAGTATTTCCAAGATACAGTGGAAAGGTATCCTTTCTGTTGGCTTCCATGTGGCTCCTGTATTAGAATGCTGGCTTTTGATGAGGCTCCTATAGATTGACTGATTTTACTTAGGTAAAAGCTAGTCCACCAACGTCCTCATTCACATTTCAGTTATGGCGAGTCTCTCGAACCACAGCTTATCAAGGTACCAGTCAGGCATCTCCACTCTGAAGACAAATACACCTTCCCAATCTGAACAACATTACCCATCCCCTGGGGCTTCCCAGGTGGCTCCAGGGGTAAAGAATCTGCCAGCAGTGCAGGAGGTGTGGGTTTGATCCCTGGGTGGAGAAGATCCCCTGGAGAAGAGAAGGGCTACCCACCCCAGTATTCTTGCCTGGAGAATCCCGTGGACAGAGGAGCCTGACAGGCTACAGTCCATGGGGTCACAAGAGTTGGAGATGCCTTAGTGACTAAACCACCACCCAGTACCTATCACTTAGCTTCAGAATAGTCTGGTGGATAGAACAGTTTTTCTTATTTCTGCCAAACATGTACATGTATATCCTAACTTGCTACTTCCCGGGTTGTTTTCTCCCTTTCCTTCCGAGTGTGAGAGTCAGGTGGGTTTTTATCCAACTCTGTGACCCAGAGTAACCTGAGGGGTTCTCAGTTTCTGCATGTTGCTGGGGATGGGGGAAGAGCAGGTGCCATTGAGAAGAATCTACCAGTTCACTGGGAAGAAACCAGGGGAGCCTGAGGACCTAGAGTGTTTCCTCTGTCAGCTAATGTACGCCTGCAGCCCTGCCAAGCTCTGATGTGTTTAGACTTGAACTTCACAGGGAAGGTCGCACAAAAAGCAAGTTCCCGGGATTCAGTCTGTAGTCTGAGTGGGCTGGCGTGTTCTCGCTGGGCTATTTCTGTACAAAAAGCTGTCTGGAACCATCTGAGAATCACTAACCGCTGCGGTTTATGGTAATATATTTCCTAGCCACTTTCTGTTGCATCATTTCCTCTCCATTTTATGCTGAAGAGAATGAGTGTGTGTGTACTTGCCTGTGTGCGTGCGAGTCTGTGTTGTGTGTGTTCCCAAGTTGCGTTACCATGGAGAGTTATTTGGAAAAGGTGTCTTGTGAACCACTTCAGCTGATGTATGAAACTGCGTTTTAGAAATCAAAGCTCCTCTTCTGTGCGTAGCTTCTGTCTGGAAGAACACATGAAAAATGGTAACAGTGCTTGTCTGTGGGGGAGAGAACTAGGGGTTCAGTGGTTAAGGGACACTCATTCTTCAATGTGTATTATTTATTTATTTTTATTTATTTTTACCGTAAGCATGTAATCCTTTCTAAAAATGAAATCTGGAGATTCAGTGCCAAGGCTTCTCTTGGAAAATATTCACTGACTCAGATATTCCTCTTGCGGGGGGGGGCTTCCCTGGTGGCTCAGTGGTTAAAGGGTCCACCTGCCAATGCAGAAAACATGAGTTCAATCCCTGGCCTAGGAAGATCCCACATGCCTCAGAGCAACTAAGCCCACGTACCACACTACTGAAGCTGTCCTCTAGAGCAGGAGGTGAAACTGCTGAGCCCAGAAGCCACAACTATGGAAGCCCCTGTACCCTAGAACCTGTGCTCTGCAACAAGAGAAACCACGGCAACGAGAAGACCTCGCACCTCAACTAGAGAGTAGCCCCGGCTTGCCACACTAGAGAAGAGCCTGTGCACAGCAACGAAGACCCAGCACAGCCAAAAGTAAATAAATATTTTTAATATACTACTGTTGAAAAAAAAAAAAACTCCCCTTGACTCCTGCACTCAGCTCCCCAGAAAGAATCTGGGAATCTCTGAACAATCATAAAGTGAATATGAAGATGGAATCTGACTGCCTTCTTGGGTGCATGTGACTCATCATCAAGGATACTGTCCTCAGCCCTATCCATTGGGATGGATAAAGGTTGTTGAGTGGAGATAGGATATCTGTTAGATTCAATAGTAATCAATAATACCATTAAACACATTCTTTCTGGCAGTATCACAAAGAAAGTGCAGCTGGTGGTGAATGTAGCTACCTACTGACTGCAGGGAGCCGGGCATACACCTGAGTTTCTGCCAAGCCAAAATGAGATAGTTCATCCAGGCTGGACAGGGAAGCCCCACACCTGGTCATGTAGAAGAATACTAGACACTTTCATGATGTGTCTATGCATGTTTTGATTCCACAAGAGGTGATGGCTCCGGCTTCAGAAGCTGTGGTGACCTTACGGTGTATTTTTATATTCTCTGTGCTGAGCGGATGACCCACTTCCAAACCAAGAGCGCAAATTACAAACGAACATCCCAACCGCATGTCATTTTCCATCTTCACTAGACTGGGAGTCCATGAAAATAGAGTGTCAACACAGCACCTCCCATGGATGCTTGACATTCAATGTGGGCTAACTGGATTGCGCTGGACGTGTTTCTATTCACTGGAAATCATCAGCCAGCTCAAGAGGGAGGAAAACATTGCCCATCACAAAAATAACTCGAGAATTGTGCAATCTGCCAACATCGGTCATTTGTGTTGAACTTGCTTTCAGCACTCTGCTAAATATACCACACCCTATCACGGAAGCGATCATTCCCTTCCTTTTGAGTAGCAAAGTGGTGGGAACTAGAAAAGCTTCTGTGAATTTGGCAAGGGTTAGGATAAATGTTTCCAGTCCCTCTGGCAAAGGTGAGGCCGGCAGAGGGAAACACGTCTATTCATCATGCTTTAGTGCCACTTGTTCATTAAGGGCTATGCTCTGGGGGTAAAGCTGTGCTTTCCTGTACCTGAGACAATGCCTGGACCTCGTAAACATAACTGACAACATAATTTTGCCGCACAGGTTATTGTTGTGTTGTTCCAATATGCTTGAAGTGATCATGAATCTTCACGGAATGCTGAACATTTTCCCACGGGAAATACTTTATTTTGCACACAGAGCCACCTGGTCTGAGAGTCCCCTGCTGGGGACACTGTGCTACTCCACTGAACACGAGGGAGCAGATGTTTCAGAGGATTTCGTACAGTTGGGAGGAATTTTTGCTGACTGCCAGCTACATGCTAGACCCTTCTGCATTTTTCAGGTCTGCACGCGTTGTAGACAGCCTCTCTGCAAGGCTGACGTCACTGACTGCCGTCCAAGGGCAGAAGGTGGAGCACAGGGAAGGGAGGGGCTTGCCCGAGCGTGCCCTACTGTAAGTGACGGAGCTGGGGTGCTGCACACCCAGGCCGTCCTTGTCCAAATGCAAACTTCTTTCCCTACAGCAGTGACATGGCCCTCCAATGCTTCTTTGAGGCCGAAGGGCAAGGTCTGCTCACAGTTTGGACGTGACTTTCAGGAAGGCTGCCCAGACCATGGATGGGACATTGGTGAGAAAGAGAACTTGGATTTTTTTTTTTTTTTTAGGAGGGTGTCCATGAATTGCTAATACAATGACATCTGGAGAGTGAGAGGTGAGATTCCTGCTCTTCAAATAGCAAATATATAGAGAGTGGATCATAGAGGCAGGATTGCACTCTCTAGAAAGACTAAGGAGGAGATCACAAGGCGGCCCCTGAGTCACAGAGAATATAAACCAGGAACGCATTGACTCAGAATCAAAAGGATCAAAGGAGCCAAGATGGAAACCCACAGGGAGCATGACATTGGCTATTCATTGATATGAGCAGCCAATGACCAGAACCAGAAGAGCAACTCTGGGCTGCTGGATGGCAGGCACTATTCTAGTTGCTACGGAAATAGCCATGAACAAAATAGTCCTTGCCCTTATGGAGCTACAAGTATAAAGATGATAGAATGGCATGTAGTTAGAAAAAAGCTGAAACATGGGGCAGGAAAGTCATTTTCCAGATGTCACTGAGCAAACCTAGCCAAGCCTGGCATTGAAGCAAGAGAACAGGCATTCAGGACCAAAAGCCCAGTCCACCCCAGGACCCAAGGGAGATAAAAGACACCTTAGGAGACATATGGAATGGTTTCAACGCTGGGCTGGTGGGCTGTCTTTAAAATTTTAAGGACCAGCATCAAATATATAAACAGGATCTTGGATAGCAGCCTGGGGCATAGGAACAGAAGACACTGTAGAATGGCTGCAGGGCAGATGGGCTGATGGCTTCGGTTTGCACTAAGAAGAGGATGCCCATCCCATGCTTAGAGAATCAGGGCAGTAGAGTACCACCCTGGAAATGAGATCCTCAAAATTAGCAGGCCTCCTCAGGGCCTTTGATGCACTGTAACCTCTGAACGTGGCCCACCTGCCCTTCCCTGAAGCCCTGGGTGACTCTCCATCCTTCGGGTCTCATCTGAAATGTCATGAGGTCAGGAAAGCCTTTTACCTCAGCCAGCCTCCTTCCACCCAAATCCAGTTGTGAGGCCAATGAATTTGAAAGCTACCAATATTTTTTTCTGTGCAATTTAATGAAAATCCAAATTTTAAAGAAGGCAAGCATGTCATTCTAATCAGGTATCATTGAGGGCAGAACCAATGCTTTGTGAGCTGGGCCAATTGTGTAGATGCTGGAGGCCAGTATAAGTTTCTGGGCCCCTCCACATCTCCTGGGATTGAGGTCCGTAACGTTTCTGCCCAAAGCACTCTTCCTGCTTCCCTGGTGGTTCAGACAGTAAAGAATCTGCCTGCAATGCAGGAGACCCAGGTTCCGTCCCTGGGTCGAGAGGATCCCCTGGAGAAGGGAATGGCAACCCACTCTAGTATTCTTACCTGGAGAATTCCATGGACAGAGGAGCCTGGTGGGCTAGAGTCCATGGGGTGTCAGAGAGTCGGATACGACTGAGCTACTAACGCAGCAACAACGGAGCTCTCCTCCTGCAGAGGTCTAGACAGCCTGCCCCTTCTGAGTCTGCTGAGCATCCTCAGAGCCAGCATTCCTGAATTCTCTCTCTAAAAATAGCAGATGTACCCAGGCCACCCCATCTCCATCCCTCTAAGCTCCCTTCCTGGTTCTCCACTGCCTCTGCTGGCATTTTCACATGTCTGTTCATTGACCAACTTCCTCCTTCCCATGAGGGCAGGGCATGTATCGTTCGCCGTTGTGTCCCCAGGGCCTGGCGAGGAATAAGAGCTTAATAAATATTTGTTGAATGAATAAGAGGATTAATCAATGTCAGACGACAGGGAGAACAGGCTGCCCGGGCACTGTTCAGCCCATTACACCCCAGGCCCCAGGCCCCAGGCTCCAGGTGAGGAAGCTTCCAGACTTCCCCTCATTTCCTTTTGTTGCTTTTTCTGCAGTAGAAGGTGGTCTGTGGTCTCCTGGATTCTCCTCCGTTTCTTGGTTTGAGTCTCACCTGTCCTGGCCCTGATTTTCTGGCTCCTCTGGGATTAATTGACTTTCCTGGTGGCCCAGACGGTAAAGAAACTGTCTGCAAAAAAAAAAAAAAACTGTCTGCAAGGCAGGAGATCTAGATTCGATCCCTGAGTCGGGAAGATCCCCTGGAGCAAGAAATGGCAACCCACTCCAGTATTCTTACCTGGAGGATTCCATGGGCAGAGGAGCCTGGTGGGCTACAGTCCATGGGGTCACAAAGAGTTGGACACGACCGAGTGACTAGCACACTGGGGTTAAAGCAAGGCTCTGACATCCTGTTCACGCGCTGTTCTTTCCCTCTGGCTCCAGCTGCCTGTCCAAGGTCAGTCCCACCTGTTCCGTGGGACAAAGCATCTCAGCAGCGCCCTATCCAGTTCCTGAAAAGATGCCCACCTGTCTGCTAGTCATACTGGGGAAAACGTCGCAAGGAAGCCCCTCAGTCTCCTGGCTAGATAGTGATCACCAAAGGCTTTCCTGCAGGTAAACATTCCAAAAATCGCTGAGAGGCACTTTTATCTGTGTTGAGGTCGCCCCTAAAACCTCCCATTGCTTCATGACCACCTTCCTGTGTGGAATTTTGAAGAAATTCTGACCCAAGCACCAGCAGAGAACAAACCTGTGGGAAGAAACTTCACGAGGTCCCATGTCATTTGCTGTTTCAAATATTCAGCTAGAAAGGGGAAGAACGAGAGATGAGGTGAGGGGGTTATCTTCTGAGGCTGCCACTCAGCGGAACTGACTCTCCCTCACCATAATTAGGACAGGACACGGACCGTAAGCCTGTATTAGGATGCCCTGCTCCTGAAACAAAGCCAGGGCATCCAGCTCTCCTAGCCCTGCTGAATTTCTGCCAGGTCTTCCTTCTCCCCCAGAGACAAACATGCCTGAGACCCTTCAGACCCTAGCAGCCAAGGACTTTCGATGGCTTTGGTTTGCGGTCCTGAGGCTTCTTCCTAAAAGGCCAGGGAGCCACCAACTGCCTTCACCCACTGAGACCACAAGCTGTTGCTTGTTACCACTTTAGGTATCAGGCCTCAGCCACAAAATGCCAGCTGCCACCAAGCCTTTCTTTGTTTACTCCTTGAAAGCAATGTCATCCATAGGTATTAAAACAGGTAAAGAGGGCACTGCAATCATTGAGGGATTAAGAAGTCCCACTCAGGCTCTGTGGCTGCATCTTTACATGAGCGGATGTCAGAAGCCTCCTTACCAAAGGCCCCCAGTGCAGTGCCATTTAATAAGCACTGGTCATTTTTCTGCGTGAGCCTAGGAAGAGGACACAAACTCTCTTTATCCATTGTTGAACATCCAGCACCTAGCAGAGTGCCAGGTATACAGAGATCAAATACATATTTGTTTAACGAGCGAGTGAAATTTTCAGAATGGTCTTTGGTGACAAGACTGCAACCTACTACCTGAGTAAGCTTAGGAAATTTATGGAACTTCTTTAAGCATCAGTATCCCTATATGTTGGAGAAGGCAATGGCACCCCTCTCCAGTACCCTTGCCTGGAAAATCCCATGGACAGAGGAGCCTGGTAAGCTGCAGTCCATGGGGTGGCTGAGGGTCAGACACGACTGAGCGACTTCACTTTCACTTTTCATTTTCATGCATTGGAGAAGGAAATGGCAACCCAGTCCAGTGTTCTTGCCTGGAGAATCCCAGGGACGGGGGAGCCTGGTGGGCTGCCGTCTATGGGGTCGCACAGAGTTGGACACGACTGAAGTGACTTAGCAGCGGCAGCAGCATCCCTATATGTAAATGAGGAAAGGAAGGTGACCCACTGCAAGGCTGTTTCAGAGACTAATTGTGATTGGACAAGACAGCAGTTGATACATGGGCACAGCAGCTGGCACTGGTAATAGCTCAATACAATATCCTTATTATGTCATTGTTATACTTTCAACCTTGTGCTCCTCCTAAGGCCTAAAATTCCTAGATCACAGATTCAGAAACCAAATAATAGGAACTACTATCTTTTATATGTCAATGGCACTGCGGTTCAGTGTTACATAACTGTGCTTTCACACTCAGTCACTTAGTCGTGTCCGAGTTTGCAACCCCATGTGCTACAGCCTACCAAGCTCCTCTGTCCATGGGGTTTCCCAGGCTAGAATACTGATGTGGGTTGCCATTTCCTCCTCCAGGGGATCTTCCTGACCCAGGAATTGATCCCATGTCTCCTGCGTCTCCTGCATTGGCAGACGGATTCTTTACCGCTGAGCCATCAGGGAACTACTCCTTTTCAGTTCCTACTGTTGAATGTTTCTGTAATGTAAAATGAGATTTAGCTAAAATAGTTTTTCAGGAGTAAAGGACTTTCTTGTTGAAGGTGTTCCAATCCCATCCAAAAACACTCTTACAGCCATGCACTTAGAATAATGTTTGACCAAATATCTGGGTCCCTGTGGCCCAGTCAAGCTGACCCACAAAATTAATCATCATAGGAGAACAGACTAATGATGAAGCAAAGAAGCGTGTTTGTGTTGGAGATACTTCCTACTTGAGTTTTCTTAATGAAAAGGAACCTAAGAAAGAAATCCTCCTTTTGGACAAAAAAGTATAAGTGTTCCGCTGAGAGCTTTCACTGGCTGCCCGAGCACTTTTCATCTGAATGTCTGGAAGCCAGGGAGCTACTGCCTGCAGGGAGCAACCAATGATGATTGCAAATGGGTAGAGAAATACCCCAGCTTCCTCACCTCTCATGTCAGGCACATCTAATGTACCTGTGTACCATCTGCAACAGGAGCTTAGTGAAACTGGGTCCCGGTTGTTCAATGGTAACTTCAATCTCATTAATACACCGTATCCAATTCCTTTTTTTGTCTAATTCTCCACTGCCCTACTGGGGCTACCCAAGATATCACCTCTAAAATAAACTACTTGCACTCAGATCAGGTCTCAGGGTCTGTTTCCAAGGAAACCAGACCTAAGATAAGAGAATAAATTACAGTCATAAATTCATTTTTACGTGGGTTTAAGATTGAAATTCACATACATGGTTCTCCAAAAAATCCTACGTGGAATTTGTGTTTAATGTAGGCCAGAGCAGTAAATGAGGCCTGGAAAAAGTGAATGCAAAATCTCTGACAAACATGTTTTCAATACAGGCCTCAATGAATTATCAGAGATAGTTTTCCTGAGATAGATAGTTGTGAAAAAAAGTCACAATAAAACTATCTCAGAACACACAAGGATTCAAGTCTTCATGCTCAAGAGACCCCAAGATCAGAATGAAATTTTTTAAATGAAAAAAATATTAATCCATAGATTCACTGAAATCTCTTTCACAATCTCAGCATGTTTTTTGTAAACAGTGACAAACTCATTTTAAAATTTATATGGAATTGCAGAGCCAAAAAATTTTGAAATAGGAGAGCAAAGTTGAAGGAATGACAGTAACTGATTTCAATACTAGCTATAAAGCCACAGTAATTAAGACAGTGTGGTCTTGGTATAAGAACAAGCATACGCATTAATAGAATCCGGTAGAGTCTAGAAACAGATCTTCACATATATAGCCAATTGATTTTTGACAGAAGTACCAATGTAATTCAATGAGTTGAGGATATCTTTTCAACACAATGTCCTGCAAAAATTGGATAATTGCATGGAAAAAAAAATGAGCCTTGGCTTCTATTGATGTCAAACCCCAAGATTAACTTGAAATAACCAAAGACCTAAAAGCTAAAACCGATGATACTTCTAAAAGAAATGATAGGAAAAGGTTTTCATAATCTCGGATTAAGCACTTGAAAAATGCTCAGCATTTTTATTCATCAGAGAAATGCAAATTAAATTCACTAGAATGACCAAATTTTTAAAATTGACACCACCACCAAGTAAGTATTGGGAAGGATGTAGAGCTGGTGGAGATGCAAAATGGAACCACCACACCGGGAAACAGCTGGATGGTTTCTTAAAGTTACACTAATCACATGATCCAGCTATTCTACTCCTTTAATTGTACCCAAGAGAAATGAAGAATATGTTCACCCAAAGACTTGCACATGAGTGCTTACAGAAGTTATATTCATAATATCAAAAGCAAAACTGAAATTAACCAAAATGTCTGTCAGCAAGTGAATCAATAAATGTGTTTTGGTATATTCTACCAAATATAATGAAATACTTGTTTCACTAGATTGTTTGACTGCTAAGTCATGTCCAGCTCTTTGTGACCCTATGGACTGTAGCCCTCCAGGCTCCTCTCTCCATGGGATTTTTCCAGCAAGAATACTGGAGTGGGTTGCCATGCCCTCCTCCAGGGGATTTCCTTCACCCAGGAATTGAAACTGCATCTACTGCTTGGCAGGCGGATTCTTTACCGCTGAGCCACCAGGGAAGCCCATAATAGAACACTGCTGCTGCTGCTGCTAAGTCGCTTCAGTTGTGTCCGACTCTGTGCAACCCCATAGATGGCAGCCCACCAGGCTCCCCCGTCCCTGGGCTTCTCCAGGCAAGAACACTGGAGTGGGTTGCCATTTCCTTCTCCAATGCATGAAAGTGAAAAATGAAAGGGAAGTCGCTCAGTCGTGTCCGACTCTTAGTGACCCCATGGACTGCAGCCTACCAGGCTCCTCCATCCATGGGATTTTCTAGGCAGGAGTACTGAACACTACTCAGCAATAAAAAAGAGCAAACTGTTGGAATACCCGACATGGGTGAATTTCAAAAACATTACACTGAATGAGAGAAAACAGATACCAAAGTGTATACACTCTAAGATCCCATTTATGAAGTTCTAGAAAAGAAGAAGGGAACCTACAATGACAGAAACATTCTCAAGCTCATGCACAGTTTTTAAAAAGCAAAGTAAAACCACAGTGAGGTATGGTTTTTTCAATCTTCAGGATATCCAAAGTGTGTGTTTGAACAAAGCACAAATCTACATCAGAGGTCAGAGGTGGAATTTGGGAACTGACTGCAAAGGACCTTGAGAGAATATTTTGATTATTGTAGAATACCCAAGAGTATACATTTGTCAAAATCCAACAAAATATACACTTAAAATGAGTTTTATTTTAAGTCACTTATACACCAACCAGGGCAATGGGAAGTTACTGTTTAATGATCATTGAGTTTCAGTTGAGGAAGATGAAAAAGTTCATCTTTTTTCATGGTGGTGATATATGGTCCTTCATGTGAATTTCTAAAACAACAATGTGAATATACTTAATGCCATAGAACTATACACTTAAAAATAGCTAAAATGGTAACTTTTGTATTATATATATTTACTACAATAAAAAAATCTATACCTCAATAATACTATTTTGCAAAAATGAGAAGATGGAGTTCAAGGTAGCAGTTTGAAAATGAATGAAATGCAATGTCTGGAAATGAATATAGGGGTTTCCTTAATGGCTCAGCAGGCAAAGAATCAGCCTGCAATGCAGAAGACAGAGGAGATATGGGTTTGATTCCTGGGTCAGGAAAATCCCCTGGGGGAGAAAAATGGCAACCTACTCCAGTATACTTGCCTGAAAAATTCCATGGACAGAGGAGCCTGTGTGGTCCTGAGGAGCCTTGTGGTCCACAGTCTGTGTGGTCACAAGGAGTCGGACACAACTGAGTGACTGACCCACGCTCATACAGAAATGAATATATAATATTTGGAAATATCTATGGAGGATCTACTATATGTTAGCAAGATGTTAGATGCTGTCGAAGAAGACAAAAATGGCAACCATGGAGTAGAAAAAGAGCTGGACTTAAAAAGCCAGAGTTGTAGCACCTGCCCAGCTCCCTGTGGCAGCAGGTCTCCTTGTCTTTCCTCCTTGAGCTTCAGCTGCCTCGCCAGCAACATGTGGGGGATGGACTGGTTCACACCCAAGGGCTCTTCCGGTGCCAACACCTCTGCTCTTATGTCCAGTGGGGATTTACTTTCTTACAGAATACGAGATGGGAAAACGAAGATCCAAAGCTTGGGTTAGACCGACGTAGGGCATTGTAGGTGGCGCTAGTGGTAAAGAACTTGCCTGCCAATGGAGAGGTAAGAGATTCTTCAGTCCCTGGGTCAGGAAGATCCCCTGGAGGAGGGCATGGCAACCCACTCCAGTATTCTTGCCTGGAGAACTGCATTGACAAAGAAGCCTGGCAGGCGTCAGTCCGTAGGGTCGAAAAGAATCGGACACAACCCAAGCGACTTAGCACACATGCCCAAAGAATGCTTTAACGACGTGAACGATATTTGCATTCATGAAAAAAATAATTTGTCTTAAAGAAGTCATGCTAGTTTTTTTTTCAATTAACTTTTATTAAGCACTCGTGGTTTATCCCAGGCTTCTCTCTCTTTTCTCTGACCCTCTCTCTCCTGCCCTCCCTCCCTCTCTCTGATTTTCTTTCTTGTGACTCAAGTGTTAGCCGCTCAGTCATGTCCAACTCTTTGAGACCCCATGGACTGTGGCCCACAAGGCTCCTCTGTCCATAGAATTCTCTAGGCAAGAATACTGGAGTGGGTTGCCATTTCCTTCTCCAGGGATCTTCCCGACCCAGGAATCAAACCTGGGTCTCCTGCATTGCAGGCAGATTCTTTAGCATCTGAGCCACCAGGGAAGAATCAAGCCTCCCCCAAACCTGCTCTACCAAAGGTCACAATGACCTGCTTCCTCATTGCCAATTCCAAAGCACTCTTAAATCTTCATTTTACCTGAGTTCTTGGCCAAACTCAACACTGATAACTCCTCCAATCTAATAAAACTTTCTACTCCTGGCTTCTCAGCTGCTGGTCTGTCTGCATCTCCGCCTGTAACCCTGACAGCACTGTCTCAGCCTCCTCTTTTTCTCTTCATCCCAGATTTCAGGAATTGACAGATGTTTTCCATAAAAGGAATGATGGTTCATATTTTAGGTTTCATGGGCCACAGGGTCCTCACTGCACATTCTTTGTTTTTTTTGTTTGCCTGCTGTTGTTTAAAACCCTATCTAATGATAAAAGCCCTTCTTAACTGTTTCTGCTCTGTGTGGGGCCCCCCATCACTGAGGGTTCTTCGTGGACCACTCCACCCACTGCCATTGTTCCAACACCTGTAACCCAATGGCCTCAATAGCAATGCCTTTTAAATTCCATCTTTCCATCGAGGGGTATTAAGGATGTCCCATTTTCTGCATTCCAAGAAAAAATTACAGTTGTGCAAAAGAGAAAAGTACACGAACAGATGATTTTAAGCATATGAAGACTTTCAACCTACACGATAGAAGAAAGACAAAGTCAAACCACAATGAGATGTGGTTTTACAATCTTGCAGACTAACAGACATGGAAGAGTGATAAGGAAAGTTGTTGATGGGGTATTGGAGAGACAAGCATCATCCTTTTCAGTGGGAAGTTTAGCACTATCTCTCAAAATATGAAACACACACCTCTTCAGCCCCAGAAGGTGTATAGGTGTATACCATGTATAGGTAGTTATATGAGCATGGCAGAATGGAGAATACCTGGGTGGCAGGTTACTACTTGTATACGGAAGGTATGGGGACAACAAATGCATATACAGCAGATTGTTAAGAGTGGTTTGCGTGGGGCAGAAACTGGAGGGGAGGAGTCAAGGGTAGGGAAGAAACTGACTTTTTCACTGCTGTAACTTTCTGTATTGTTAGAATATTTTGGTCTTAGGCATATAGCATTTTTGCCAAAAAATTAACATAAATAAGTGAGAGGATAGGTAGAAGAATCTGATAAACAAGAAAAGGAATAGTTGAGTTAGAAGGGGCCTTTGTTGTTGCTGTTGAGTTGCTAAGCCGTGTCTGATTCTTTGTAACTCCATGGACTACAACATGCCAGGTTCCCCTGGCCTTCCCCATCTCCCAGAGTTCACCCAAGTTCATGTCCATTGCGTCGCTGATCCTATCCAACCATCTCATTCTCTGCTGCTATCTTCTCCTTTTGCCTTCAATCTTTCCTAGCTTCAGGGTCTTTTCCAATGAGTCAGCTTTTCATATCAGATGGCCAAGTATTGGAGCTTCAGCTTCAGCATCAGTCCTTCCAATGAGTACCCAGGGTTGATTTCCTTTTAAGATTGACTGGCTTGATCTCCTTGCAGTCAAAGGGATTCTCAAGAGTCTTCTCCAACACCAGAGTTCAAAAGACTCAATTCTTCGGCATTCAACCTTCTTTATGGTCCAACTCTCACATCTGTACATGGCTACTGGAAAGACCATAACTTTGACTATGCAGAACTTTGTCAGCAAAGTGATATCTTGCTAGGTTTGTCATAGAAGGGACCTTCGGTTCAGTTCAGTCACTCAGTTGTGTCTGACTCTTTGCAACCCCATGAATTGCAGCACCCCAGGCCTCCCTGTCCATCACCAACTCCCGGAGTTCACTCAAACTCATGTCCATCGAGTCAGTGATGCTATCCAGCCATCTCATTCTTTGTCGTCCCTTTCTCCTCCTGCCCCCAATCCCTCCCAGCATTAGGGTCTTTTCCAATGAGTCAACTCTTCCCATGAGGTGGCCAAAGTATTGGAGTTCATCAGTCCTTCCAATGAACACCCAGGACTGATCTCCTTTAGAATGGACTGGTTGGATCTCCTTGCAGTCCAAGGGACTCTCAAGAGTCTTCTCCAACACCACAGTTCAAAAGCATCAATTCTTTGGGGCTCAGCCTTCTTCACAGTCCAACTCTCACATCCATACGTGACCACTGGAAAAACCATAGCCTTGACTAGATGGACCTTTGTTGGCAAAGTAATGTCTCTGCTTTTGAATATGCTATCTAGGTTGGTCATAACTTTCCTTCCAAGGAGTAAGCATCTTTTAATTTCATGGCTGCAGTCACCATCTGCAGTGATTTTGGAGCCCCCCAAAATTAAGTCTGACACTGTTTCCACTGTTTCCCTATCTATTTCCCATGAAGTGATGGGACCAGATACCATGATCTTAGTTTTCTGAATGCTGAGCTTTAAGCCAACTTTTTCACTCTCCACTTTCACTTTCATCAAGAGGCTCTTTAGTTCCTCTTCACTTTCTGTCATAAGGATGGTGTCATCTGCATATCTGAGGTTATTGATATTTCTCCCAGCAATCTTGATTCCAGCTTGTGTTTCTTCCAGTCCAGCATTTCTCATGATGTACTCTGCATATAAGTTAAATAAGCAGGGTGACAATATACAGCCTTGATGTACTCCTTTTCCTGTTTGGAACCAGTCTGTTGTTCTGTGCCCAGTTCTAACTGTTGCTTCCTGACCTGCATATAGGTTTCTCAAGAGGCAGGTCAGGTGGTCTGATATACCCATCTCTTTCAGAATTTTCCAGTTTATTGTGATCCACACAGTCAAAGGTTTTGGCATAGTCAATAAAGCAGAAGTAGATGTTTTTCTGGAACTCTCTTGCTTTTTTGATGATCCAGCAGATGTTGGTAATTTGATCTCTGGTTCCTCTGCCTTTTCTAAAACCAGCTTGAACATGGTTCACAGTTCATGGTTCACGTATTGCTGAAGCCTGGCTTGGAGAATTTTGAGCATTACTTTGCTAGCATGTGAGATGAGTGCAATTGAGCGGTAGTTTGAGCATTCTTTGACATTGCCTTTCTTTGGGATTGGAATGAAAACTGACCTTTTCCAGTCCTGTGGCCACTGCTGAGTTTTCCAGATTTGCTGGCATATTGAGTGTAGCACTTTCACAGTATCATCTTTTAGGATTTGGAATAGCTCAACTGGAATTCCATCACCTCCACTAGCTTTGTTCGTAGTGATGTTTCCTAAGGCCCACTTGACTTCACATTCCAGGATGTCTGGCTCTAGATGAGTGATCACACCATCGTGGTTATCTGGGACATGAAGATCTTTTTTGTATAGTTCTTCTCTGTATTCTTGCCAACTCTTCTTGATATCTTCTGCTTCTGTTAGGTCCATACCATTTCTATCCTTTATTGAGCCCATTTTGCATGAAATGTTCCCTTCTTATCTCTAATTTTCTTGAAGAGATGTCTGTTCTTTCCCATTCTATTGTTTTCCTCTATTTCTTTTCATTTATTGCTGAGGAAGGCTTTCTTATCTCTCCTTGCTATTCTTTGGAACTCTGCATTCAAATGGGTATATCTTTCCTTTTCTCCTTTGCCTTTTGCTTCTCTTCTTTTCTCAGCTATTTGTAAGGCCTCCTCAGATAACTATTTTGCCTTTTTGCATTTCTTTTCCTTGGAGGTGGTCTTGATCACTGCCTCCTGTATAATGTCATGAACTTCCACCCATAGTTCTTCAGGCACTCTATCAGATCTAATCCCTTGAATCTATTTGTCACTTCCACTGTATAATTGTAAAGGATTCGATTTAGGTCATACCTGAATGGTCTGGTGGTTTCCCCTACTTTCTTCAGTTTAAGTCTGAATTTGGTAATAAAGAGTTCATAGTTGGAGCCACAGTCAACTCCTGGTCTTGTTTTTGCTGACTGTATAGAGCTTCTCCATCTTTGGCTGCAAAAAAATAAAATCAATCTGATTTCAGTATTGACCATCTGGTGATGTCCATGTGTAGAGTCTTCTCTTGTGTTGTTGGAAGAGGGTGTTTGCTATGACCAGTGCATTCTCTTGGTAAAACTCTGTTAACCTTTGCCCTGCTTCATTCCGTTCTCCAAGGCCAAATTTGCCTGTTACTCCAGGTATCTCTTCACTTCCTATTTTTGCATTCCAGTCCCCTATAATGAAAAGGACATCTTTTTTGGGTGTTAGTTCTAGAAAGTCTTGTAGGTCTTCATAGAACTGTTTAACTTCAGCTTCTTCAGCATTACTGGTCAGGGAATAGACTTGGATTACTGTGATATTGAATGGTTTGCCTTGGAAATGAACAGAGATCATTCCGTCATTTTTGAGATTGCATCCAAGTACTGCATTTCAGAATCTTTTGTTGACTGTGATGGCTACTCCATTTCTTCTAAGGGATTCTTGCCCACAGCAGTAGATATAATAGTCATCTGAGTTAAATTCATCCATTCCATTCCTAATCAGTGATTTTAGGAAGGACCGATTCCTAAAATGTCGATATTCACTCTTGCCATCACCTGTTTGACCACTTCCAATTTGCCTTGATTCATGGACCTAACATTCCAGGTTCTTATGCCATATTGCTCTTTATAGCACTGGACTTTACTTCCATCACCAGTCACATTTGCAACTGGGTGTTGTTTTTGCTTTGGCTCCATCTCTTCATTCTTTCTGGAGTTAGTTCTCCACTGATCTCCAGTAGCATACTGGGCACCTACCGACCTGGAGAATTTGTCTTTCAGTGTCTTATCTTTTTGCCTTTTCATACTGTTCCTGGGGTTCTCAAGGCAAGAATACTAAGTGGTTTGCCATTCCCTTCTCCAGTGGACCATGTTTTGTCAGAACTCTCCACCAGGACCCATCCATCTTGGGTGGCCCTAAACGGCATGACTCATAGTTTCATTGAGTTAGACAAGGCTCTGGTCCACGTGATCTGTTTGGTTAGTTTTCTGTGATTGTGGTTTTCATTCTGTCTTCCCTCTGATGGATAAAGATAAGAGGCTTATGGAAGCTTCCTGATGGGAGAGACTGACCAGGTGGAAACTGGAAGTTGTTCTGATGGGTGGGGCCATGCTCAGTAAATCTTTAATCCAATTTTCCATTGATGGATGGAGATGTGTCCCCCAACTGTTTGACCTGAGGCCAAACTATGGTGGAGGTAATGAAGATAATTACTTCAAAAGGTTCCATGCAGGCACTGCTGCACTCAGTGCCTCCAACCCACAGCAGGCCACCGCTGACCCAAACCTCTGCCAGAGACTCTTGGACACTCATGGGCAAGTCTTGGTCAGTCTCTAGTGGGGTGGCTGTATGGTGGGGTTCATGGTGACCTCCTCCAGTATGCTTATGCATACCCAGGTCTGCTGCACCCAGAACTTCTGCCCCTGTGGCAGGCTACTGCTGACTCGTACCTCTCCAGGAGACACTCGAGCAGTTCTGGCTCAGTCTCTGTCGGGTCTCTGGGTCCTGGTTCGCACGAGGTTTGTCTGAGCCCACCGAGCGTCCCTGGCAGGTCTGGCAGGTGTGCGGTTTGATTCTAAACATGAT
This sequence comes from Bos mutus, assembly GCF_027580195.1. Lineage (NCBI taxonomy): Eukaryota > Metazoa > Chordata > Mammalia > Artiodactyla > Bovidae > Bos > Bos mutus. The sequence continues at coordinate 9,508,922 of NC_091639.1, read as the reverse complement.
TCCCCCTCTTACCGTCTCACTGGTGCTTCACCTTTGCTCTTGGACACGGGGTATCTTTTTTTGGTGGGATCCAACATTCTCCTGTCGACATTTGCTCAGCAGTGAATTGTAATTTTGGAGCTCTTGCAGGAGAAGATGAACACACTTCCTTCTACTCCACCATCTTGTGGTCCCAAGTCACCTAATTTGAGTTAGGTGTTCCATTACTTCTATGCAAAGAAATAGAGGAAAACAATAGAATAGAAATAGAATGGGAAAGATTAGAGATCTCCTCAAGAAAATTAGAGATACCAAGGGAATATTTCATGCAAAGATAGGCTCGATAAAGGACAGAAATGGTATGGACCTAACAGAAGCAGAAGATATTAAGAAGAGGTGACAAGAATACACAGAAGAACTGTACAAAAAAGGTCTTCATGACCCAGATAATCACGATGGTGTAATCACTGACCTAGAGCCAGACATCCTGGAATGTGAAGTCAAGTGGGCCTTAGGAAGCATCACTACGAACAAAGCTAGTAGAGGTGATAGAATTCTAGTGGAGCTATTTCAAATCCTGAAAGATGATGCTGTGAAAGTGCTGCACTCAATATGCCAGCAAATTTGGAAAACTCAGCAGTGGCCACAGGACTGGAAAAGGTCAGTTTTCATTCCAATCCCAAAGAAAGGCAATGCCAATGAATGCTCAAACTACCGCACAATTGCACTCATCTCACATGCTAGCAAAGTAATGCTCAAAATTCTCCAAGTCAGGCTTCAACAGTTCATGAACCGTGAACTTCCAGATGTTCAAGCTGGATTTAGAAAAGCAGAGGAACCAGAGATCAAATTGCCAACATCTGCTGGATCATCGAAAAAGCAAGAGAGTTCCAGAAAAATATCTGGTTTATTGACTACACCAAAGCCTTTTACTGTGTGGACCACAACAGACTGTGGAACATTCTTAAAGAGATGAGAATAGCAGACCACCTGACCTGCCTCCTGAGAAATCTGTATGCAGGTCAGGAAGCAACAGTTAGAACTGGACATGGAACAACAGAGTGCTTCCAAATCGGGAAAGGAGTTCGTCAAGGCTGCATATTGTCAGTCTGCTTGTTTAACATATCCAGAGTACATCATGTGAAATACTGGGTTGGATGAAGTGCAAGCTGGAATCAAGATTGCTGGGATAAATATCAAGAACCTCAGATATGCAAATGATACTACATTTGTGGCAGAAAGTGAAGAAGAACTAAAAGAGCCTCTTGATGAAAGTGAAAGAGGAGAGTCAAAAAGATGGCTTAAAACTCAACATTCAAGAAACTGAGGTCATGGCATCTGGTCCCATCACTTCATGGCAAATAGATGGGGAAACAGCGGAAACAGTGTCAGACTTTATTTTGGGGGCTCCAAAATCACTGCAAATGGTGACTGAAAGTAAAAGATGCTTGCTTCTTGGAAGAAAAGCTATGATCAACCTAGACAATATACTAAAAAGCAGAGACATTACTTTGCCAACAAAGGTCCATCTAGTCAAAGCTATGGTTTTTTCAGTAGTCATGTATGGATATAAGGGTTGGACTATAAAGAAAGCTGAGCACTGAAGAATTGATGCTTTTGAACTGTGGTTTGGAGAAGGCTCTTGAGAGTCCCTTGAACTGCAAGGAGATCCAGCCAGTCTATCCTAAAGGAAATCAGTCCTGAATATTCATTGGAAGGACTGATGTTGAAGCTGAAGCTCCAATACTCTGGCCACCTGATGCAAAGGACTGACTCATTGGAAAAGACCCTGATGCTGGGAAAGATTGAAGGTGGGAGGAGAAGGAGAAGAGGATGAGATGGCTGGATGGCATCACCCACTCGAAGGACACGAGTCTGGGTGAACTCCAGGAGTTGGTGATGGACAGGGACGCCTGTGTCTTGCAGTCCGTGGGGTCGCAGAGCCGGACAGGACTGAGAGACTGAACTGAGCTGAGAAAGGCTTTGTAGTGCCCACCCTGGGGCTTTGTAACTGTGCCCACAGCTCCCCCTTCTGTGTGCCACAAGACCTCAACGTAGAACATGCCTAGGCCAGGGAGGATGCAGGTCTTCAGCCCTCAGTTAGTTCAATATTTACTGAGCTACTGAGCATGGTATTTAGCTGTGGAATACAGGAATAATACAGGATATGGAAACAATCAAGTTCCTGCCCCAAGGATGCCTGTAGGGCAATGGAGGAAGTGACACACAAAATTCCTTTCCCTAATGTTTGATTAACCATCTACCTTCACAAAACATTTAAATATAGATACTGGGGCTTCCCAGGTGGCTCAGCGGTAAAGAGTCCGCCTGCCAATGCAGGAGACCAGGATTCAGTCCCTGGGTCAGGAAGATCCACTGGAGAAGGAAATGGCAGCCCGCTACAGTATGCTTGCCTGGGAAATCCCATGGACCGAGAAGCCTGGCAGGCTATAGTCCATGGGGCTGCAAAAGAGTTGAACATGACTTAGCGACCAAATAACAACAGCAATAACAAATGAGGTTGACTAGATAACTTTAGCATTCCAGAATTCTACCTTTAATTTCTCTTTGTATCTCACGCAGCACAATGTCTAACATGCAATGGTGTTCATGAACAAAGAAATAAATTTTTTTACAAACATTCACTCTTAAAAATGATTACTTATGCTAACAATAAATGTTTCTACTGTAAAACTTCTACTATAGCTTCCCTGGTGGCTCAGATAGTAAAAAGTCTGCCTGCAGTGCGGGAGACCTGGGTTTGATCCCTGGGTCAGGAACATCTCCTGGAGAAGAAAATGACAACCCACTCCAGTATTCCTGCCTGGAAAATCCCATGACGAAGGATCCTGGCAGGCTACAGACCATGGGGTCACAAAGAGTTGGACACGACTTCACTTTCACTTTAAAACTTAGATGTAAGAAATAGCTAAGCTTGAAACAAAGAAAAAGCCTGGACACATTTTTTTACATCTGAGGATGCATATATTATGAGAACCTTATGAGGACAAAATCATTGGCATTTGGTTAATCCTGAGCAGTAGATGCTATTAATAATGGTTGGTAAGAAATGTCACTGAACCTCCATATTTCTTGACCTTTCCTCTCTGTCTTGGTTCAAGGAAGTGAGTCTTATATTGGGTTCAGTTTAAGGGTTTAAAAAAATGTTAGAAGGAACTTTCTGGCCATCCAGTGGTTAGAACTCCAGTGTTTTTAAAACAGTAATCTGATTAATATAGGTAGAATTTAAGTAAATCTCATAACTGGAGAGTAGGATATCTAGCCAAAATCTTGGCTAAACATAAAAACTCACCACAGAACCTCTCTTGAACAAAAGCTTCTCGTTTCTCCTTCAGTTTCCAGCTAGAGAACATTTTCAGCTGCACGTGCATCTGAGGAAGTTTGTGCTGCCTGCTAGGGTCCAGCCTCCTTTTTCAAGGGGTCTCCTTCCCATCACGAGAGTGTGTTGATTTAAAATGGTAGTTAAATAAACAAAGGACTCAGAGAATCTCAAGAAAATGTTCCTTGGAGAGCTCACCCTCTCCTAAAACTGCAGCCTTTCCCTTTGTGCTTCTCAAGGAACAAGGACACTCAGAGGCCACCACTGTGACCTCTGGCACCCAGAACAGAGTCAAAATGCTGGTTGCATTTCTTCAGACATCCCCTGGCCAACTACATGGGCAAGTGGGGGTGTGTGTGTGTACATGTGTATTCGATTACTTTATAAAACCAGACTCAAATGTTGTATTTAAAAAAAAAAAACAAAACTACTTTTGAATTTGCTGGGGAAAAAACCTCTAAAAACAGTCATAACTAGCACATCTAAAAATTCTGTTTCTTTCTCCCCCGTGGTGTCTCTTGTGTCTTGTTTTTGCCAAGGAGAAAGGGCTCTGTTTACATTTCGCATCTCCCTCTTCACGTGTTCGGGATCCTCTTCGCCAGGCTCACGGGTTCTGGCAGCCCGCAGGCATTCTCTCCTGCTCCCACCCCTTAAAGGAGGCTTGTGCAGCCGTGTGGAGCCGGGGCTGTCACCCCGGCAGGCAGCAGGAGGGTGTGCTCCGTGTCCTGATTGCACGATGCTATTCTTTGGGTCTGTTTTGACTAGCTGAGTGCTAGATCAGGGTGATTAGGGAAGACTTGATAGTATCACTTGACTACCAAGTAAATACAACCCAAAGCCACTGTCTTATTCATGATGAACACCAATAAGGGAAAAAAAAGATGATGATGTCCACAAGGCCTCTTGGAAGGTGTTCCGGTCACAAGGTCAAGATTTTCCAGGTCTGATGCTTTTCAGTGACTTGGGTCAAACCAGTTAACATTTCTGTGGTGGTGACTCATGTTCACCCCTACACAGTTACTAGGGATTTTATTATAAGAAAACCTTCTGGTTTGTTATTATAAGTCTGAAAATCAAGTCATGTGCAGCTCCGAAGTCTCCACAGGAAGCAAGTGCCTTAAACCCCGTGGCTGTGACACGGTCAAGACTGAGGGTGCGCGTCACGCCAGAAAATTGTTCTTACTATTTTTTAATCGCAATCAAAGCTGCTGCCTTTCTTAACTCAGATTGTGTCGGAAGATGATCTGACTCTTTGATCCCTCTCTTTCAGTGGTTTGCAAATGTAATTGTGCATCCGTGTTCAGTGAGACTCTTTAAATTATGGTGCTCACGTTATATATGGGGTCCTGAAATCCAGGGATATAAATAAAACCATCCATCCAGTTTTATATGCATGTTACTGACCATAAAGAAGGCTGAGCACCAAAGAACTGATGCTTTTGAGCTGTGGTGCTTGAAGACCCTTGGACTTCAAGGAGATCCAACCAGTGCATCCTAAAGGATATCAACCCTGAATATTCATTGGAAGGACTGATGCTGAAGCTGAAGCTCCAGTAGTTTGGCCACCCGATGCCAAGAGCCGTCTCATTGGAAAACACCCTGATGCTGGGAAAAATTGAGGGCAGGAGGGGAGGGGGACAACAGAGAATTAGATGCTTGGATGGCGTCACTGACTCAATGGACAGGAGTTTGAGCAAACTTTGGGAAATGGTGAAGGACAGGGAGGCCTTGCGTGCTGCAGTCCATGGGGTTGCAGGGAGTTGAACAAGATTTAGTGACGAAAGAACAACAACAACACTGACCATCGTCCACCAACCACTGGGGTAGGTGAAATATGATGTACGGCTTCTGGGGTCCACATATTCTGTAGAGATAGTTACTGCATGTACTAAATTCTAATTCAGTCCATATTTATTGAACTTTTTGATGCTGTGCTTGCCTTCAGCCTGGAGACACAACCAAACAAAGGAATAAGAGATGAAAGAGCTAGTGGCCATTCTTCTGAAAAGATTCCCATCTTTCTCACGTCAGCCCAGTAGCGTGTGCCACCCAGGGCGGCTGGTATCAATCACTCAACAAGCATGTGAAAGACAGAACGAAGTAGATCTTTAAGGAACTTACTACCTAGCTTAGGAGAAAAGATGTGTCTACATAAAAGAGCTAGAGATCAGTGCAAGGTCATACAGAATCAAGCAATGGAGCATGATGACAAGGACAGGAGCATGGATGGAATTTGAAAAGGGGATAAATCCGCTGGGCTCAGGTTAGGGAGCGCTTCCATGGAAGATGGAGCCTTGGGAGCTGGCCCTTGAATGAAGTGAGGAATTGAACTAACACGAAGGACAGCAAAGTGGGCTTCTCTGGCTAGAAGAGAGATGAGCTCAGGGAAAGCCTAGAGCTCAAATCAAAGGGCTGAGCATCCTTGTTTACCTTTGTCCTCTTTCATTTTTTTTTTCTACTGCTTCACACATCAGAGTTCTTCCAACTCCAGCTTATAGGCTGCAGATTTATAGAATAGCCACCTGTATTTTACACCATCTGTTCAGGGAATGTTTTATACCTATTCTCCCACCTTTTGGGGGAAGAAAGGAGCATCACACCTGATGAGGAAATAAAGAATCATTGAAGAGAAGTGGCTCTTTTCCTGTCTGGTCCTTCCCTTCTCTTCCCAAATGATTCGGTCATCCTAAAGTATTAGATGGGGCAGAGAGAGGTGGACATTCACGGTGAGGGAGAGAGTTACCTGCAGCGTGTTGGCACCCACTCTAGGTAAAGAGGACCTCTGTGCCAGGGGGAAATCTGATGGGGGGGTCAGAGCCCGTGAGGGTGGGGGCATCCACAGACAGGGCGGCTCCACGTGTGTGTCAGAGTGTGAACACAATGACCAAGTCATCCTTCTGTGAGCGTGTTGGAGCCTGAGCAGAGAGGAAAGCATCCATAAGAGGGAGGGGTGGAGGTGATCCCACGGAACTGATCAGATAAATAAATCTATGAAGGTTTCTCACGTTCGAGAAAGGAGTCACAAATATGGAAAGGGAGAGAGCCAGAAAGGACATGGTGGTGTTGGACTGGAACTGGACGTGTGAACACAAACCATGATTTTCCAGATAGAAAGACAAATGATAGTCAGATAGAGAGACTAGACAGACAGAGATACAGGCATAGATGTACGTATGTAAATATGCACTGTAGCTTCTGGACTCCCCAGTTATGCATTTCAGGAGGCCTGGGCTTCCCCCTTGCCTTTGCCTATTATTAAGGTGATTAAGGTTAAAGATTCCAAGGTGGTCCCTAATAGTCCACCCCTCCTGGAGCTCATGCCCTTGTGTAATTAATTCCCTCCCCTTGAGTGTGGCATGACCAGTGACTTGCTCTCAACCAACAGAATACAAAACGAATAGGATGTCTTTTCTGTAATTATATTGCATAAGATTATATCTGTCTTGCTTGGAGACTCTCTCCTTTGCCTGTTTTCACGAAGGATGCTGCTGTGTTTGGTCACTTGTCCTGTGGAGAGGCCCACATGGATAAAAAAAATTGGAGGCAACTTTATTCTTTGTGTTCTTACCAAGAACTGAGGTCCTTGAGGGTCCTCAGAATAAGAGAGGGTCCTCTTTGACCCTCCCAATCCCATAACAGAAGGCAACCCACTCCAGTATTCTTATCTGGAGAATCCCATGGACAGAGGAGCCTGGAGGGTCACACCCCATGGGGTCGCAAGAGAGTCAGACTTGAGTGAGCAACTAAACGGCAACAACCTCTAGCCAACAGCCTCCAGGAAACTGAGACTCTTTGTCTAACAAATCCACAAAGAACTGAATTCTGCCATCACATGAGCTTGGAAGTGGATCCTTCCCCAGTTGAGCCTGGAGACAAAAACACAGCCCCAGCTGACAGTTTTTGGGACCGTGATGCAGAGGATCAGCTAAGCCATGGCTGGACTCCTGACCTCAGAAACCAAATGATAATAACTGCGTGTTGTCGTAAGCTGCTAATTTGTGCAGCTATAGAGAACCGATAGAGGAGCCTGGCAGGCTACAGTCCACAGGTTGCAAAGCGTCGGACACGACTGGGCAACTACTCCTCAACACTCAGTAGAGAACCGGCACAGCAGTCTATGTACCTTAGCGCTCCCTGAGGATGCCTGAGGGACCAGCGCTCCAGCAGCAGTGAGCACCCCTGGGCCCAGATTTGGACTTTAAGGCCACTTTCAACTGAAAGGAACCATGGCTCCTTAGAGAGATGGCTGATTCCAGGACTGCAGCAGAGAAAGTACAAAATGAAGCTGGAGCATTTTGTTGTGCCAGAAAATAAGCAAATGCTCAAAGAATGACCAGGGCATGTCAAAAGGATATAGAGGTCGACTTGAAAGCGTTCCCACGAGCCAAGTCAGGGATAATTTGAACATCAGGGTGAATAATCATAGGAGCAGATTATGAATCTGTTGAATAAAACGAGAAGCCACGTGTCCATAGAGACACAAGTAAATAATCTAATGAATAAACTGAAAATTTGACAAGAAGTGAGAAATTCAGATCAGCTCAAAATACTTCTTCGCATAATAGCTATTAATGACAAAGAGGAGAGAAACGTGGCAGATACCACCTTTATTACACAAAGGAAATTTGCCTCGTCATTAACAGGAGAGACTGAAATCGTGTAGCCTGAGAGGATGCACTGAGAGGAGCACAGAAGCATCCATTTGGGATTCCTGCTCAAGACACATAACATGAACCTACTCATGAGGAAATAGCAGATCAATCCAAATCGGGGGTTGCTCCAGGAATAACGAGTCTGTGACCTTCAAAAGTGCCAGGGTCATGAAAGTCGAGGAGAGACTAGGAACTGTTCATGACTATGAGAACGTGACAAGTCACTGAAATGCATGATTCTGAACTGGATCCTTTGGCTGTAAACAATGTTATTCGAGCAGTTTGCAAAATTTGAGTAGTACGGAAAGATTGGGTGGGAGCAATGCATCAGTGTTCCTTTCCTGATCACAATGGTCATACTTTGGTGATGTAGCAGAATATCTTGGTTTGTAGGAATTCCACACTAAAGTTTTAGAAGGTGATAGGTTGTGAGTCAGCAACTTATTTTCAAATAGGTCAGTTTTTTAAAAAGCTTTTTGTCCTTTATTTCCAGCTTCTTTGTTGTTCTTCAGTCACTAAGTTGTGTCCAACTCTTTGTGACCCCATAGACATCCTGGAATGTGAAGTTAAGTGGGCCTTAGAAAGCATCACTATGAACAAAGCTAGCGGAGGTGATAGAATTCCAGTTGAGCTATTCCAAATCCTGAAAGATGATGCTGTGAAACTGCTGCACTCAATATGCCTGCAAATTTGGAAAACTCAGCAGTGGCCACAGGACTGGAAAAGGTCAGTTTTCATTCCAATTCCAAAGAAAGGCAAAGCCAGAGAATGCTCAAACTACCACACAATTGCACTCATCTCACATGCTAGAAAATAATGCTCAAAATTCTCCAAGCCAGGCTTCAGCAATATGCGAACCGTGAACTTCCTGATGTTCAAGCTGGTTTTAGAAAAGGCAGAGGAACCAGAGATCAAATTGCCAACATCCGCTGGATCATGGAAAGAGCAAGAGAGTTCCAGAAAAACATCTATTTCTGCTTTATTGACTATGCCAAAGCCTTTGACTGTGTGGATCACAATCAACTGTGGAAAATTCTGAAAGAGATGGGAATACCAGACCACCTGACCTGCCTCTTGAGAAATCTGTATGCAGGTCAGGAAGCAACAGTTAGAACTGGACATGGAACAACAGACTGGTTCCAAATAGGAAAAGGAGTACGTCAAGGCTGTATATTGTCACCCTGCTTATTTAACTTATATGCAGAGTACATCATGAGAAATGCTGGACTGGAAGAAGCACAAGCTGGAATCAAGATTGCCGGGAGAAATATCAATAACCTCAGATATGCAGATGACACCACCCTTATGGCAGAAAGTGAAGAGGAACTCAAAAGCCTCTTGATGAAAGTGAAAGTGGAGAGTGAAAAAGTTGGCTTAAAGCTCAACATTCAGAAAACGAAGATCATGGCATGCGGTCCCATCCCTTCATGGGAAATAGATGGGGAAACAGTGGAAACAGTGTCAGACTTTATTTTTCTGGGCTCCAAAATCACTGCAGATGGTGACTGCAGCCATGAGATTAAAAGACGCTTACTCCTTCGAAGGAAAGTTATGACCAACCTAAATAGCATATTCAAAAGCAGAGACATTACTTTGCCAACAAAGGTCCATCTAGTCAAGGCTATGGTTTTTCCTGTGGTCATGTATGGCTTTGAGAGTTGGACTGTGAAGAAGGCTGAGTGCCGAAGAATTGATGCTTTTGAACTGTGGTATTGGAGAAGACTCTTGAGAGTCCCTTGGACTGCAAAGAGATCCAACCAGTCCATTCTGAAGGAGATCAGCCCTGGGATTTCTTTGGAAGGAATGATGCTAAAGTTGAAACTCCAGTACTTTGGCCACCTCATGGGAAGAGTTGACTCATTGGAAAAGACTCTGATGCTAGGAGGGATTGGGAGCAAGAGGAGAAGGGGACGACAGAGGATGAGATGGCTGGATGGCATCACTGACCTGATGGACGTGAGTGTGAGTGAACTCCGGGAGTTGGTGATGGACAGGGAGGCCTGGCGTGCTGTGATTCATGGGGTCGCAAAGAGTCGGACACGACTGAGCGACTGATCTGATCTAATCTGATCTAGACTGCAGCATGCCAGGCTTCCCTGTCCTCAACATCTCCTGGAGTTTGCTCAAACTCATGTCCATTGACTCAGTGATGCTATCCAACCATCTCATCCTCTGTCATCCCCTTTTCCCCTTGCCTTCAATCTTTCCCAGCATCAAGATCTTTTCTAATGAGTTGGCTCTTTGCATCAGGTGGCCAAAGTATTGGAGTTTCAGATTCAGTCCTTCCAATAAATGTAACTTCTTCGTAACTTTGTGATTGCTTCAAAAATTTTAAAAAATTCTTTAAAAAAGAAAAATTCCAGTCCAGGGATTCCCAGAATGTGTTCCCCAGAACAGAAGCAGCAAGGCTACCCGGGGACTTGTTGGAAATGGAAATTGCTGGGCCCCGCCCTTTAGGTGATTCTGAAGCACTCTTCAAGTTTGAAAACCACTGTACTAAACAGCATTCAAAAAGCCAGTTTTTATCTGATTATAACTCGAACTGTTGACTACAAGTAAGATTGGTCTTTTTGAATTCCTTTTTCTCTTTCTGGGCCTCCCTGTGGCTCAGATGATGAAGAATCTGCCTGCAACGTGGGAGATCCGGGTTCGATCCCTGGGTTGAGAAATCTCCTAGAGGAAGGGACTGGCAACCCACTCCAGTATTCCTGCCAGGAGAATTCCATGGACAGCGGAGCCTGGTGGGCTACAGTACAAAGAGTTGGACATGACTGAGCAACTAATACTAACTAACCTCTCTTTTTGTTAATGATCCATTATGAAGCTGACTAACTTGATACTAAGTAAGGAAAGTGGAATACTACGAATAGATTTTAAAGCTGTTTTGGAAAAGGAAGAAAGGAAGTACTATCTACTGAGAGGCTGCCACATGCCAGGTTGCATGCTAGGCTCTTTCCAGTAGGAAAGAAAATCCATATTTTTCAGGATAGTCTCCAGAAATTTTGAAAAGTGATCAGAATCTCCTAACCCAATTCACTGAATATTCTAGGTTTTCAGAAGTCTATTCAAGATTTATTCATTAAGCATCTTTTGATCACCTACCATATACCTCACAGTGAGCAAAGCATTTAAAGTTGTATTATAGTTCATTCCTACGCACGGGATTTGGTGGCTAGGACAAAACCCTCCCTAATACATATAATCTTCTTTTAAATCACAGCTTTATTGAGATATGTTTCACATACCACAGAATTCTTCTATTGAAAGTGTACAATTCAATGGTTTTTAGTGTATTCAAAAGTTGTACAACCATCACCACGATCAATTTTAGAACATTTTCATCATCTCAAAAAGAAACCTTATACTATTAGTAGTCACTCCCCAATCTCTCCTTCCCTCAGCTCCTGGTAACCACTCATCTACTTTCTGTCTCTACGGATTGGCCTACTGTGGACATTTTATATAAACAGAATCATAAAATACGTGGTCTTTTGTGACTGGCTTCTTCACTTAGCAGATTGTTTTCAAGGTTTATCCATGGTGTGGCTTGTGTTAGAATGTCATTTCTTTTTACTGTTGAATGCTGTTCCATTGTATGGATGGACTTCCACTGTATGGACGTTCCATTGTATGGATATACTACTTTAGTCCACGGAGTTGCGAAAGTCAGACACGACTTAGTGACTAAACCACACCACCCCACTACCTTATTCATTCTTCCTTCGGTGGGCATCGGGACTGTTTCCACCTTTTGACTCTTATGAATAATGCTGCTATGATATCTGTGAACAAATCTTATTGTTGTTTTCGCCACAGTGCTTGGCATGCAGGATCACAGTTCCCACAGAAACACAAAGTTCTAAACACTGGACCATCAGGAAATTGTCTGGACACGTCCTTGTCATTAGTCTCATCGTTCATAAAAGTATGGCTTAATCATAAGTTCCGTGGGCTATTGGAAAACCATATATTATGTGTTAATTAAAAGAGCAAACATCAATTCAGATCCTTCTGGGCATAAGTGTATATTTTAAATTTTATAGTAAAACAAACATACTTTTAAGTAAGATTTCCCCATATTTTCAAAAAGATACTGCTGAACAAACCTCATAGTGAATTTCACATTTGACTTTATTTTTCAGTAAATACAGTTGTGAAGATTGAGTCAGACTCTTTCTTTAAAAAAATTCTCCCCTTAGTACACACCACTGTGATTGGTCAGGACAAGATGGCACGTAAAGGCGGCAGCATCTGGACATACGCTTTCATTCCTTTTGGGAAAAGGAGTGGGATTTCTGGGTCCTATGATTACTCCATGTTTACCCACTGCACTCTTTTTCAGAGTGACTGCCTCATGTTTCATTTCCACCAGCCGTGCATGAGCGTTCCAACTTTCCACATCCTCCCCAGCACGCTACCCGTACATGTAATCTTTGCATCATAATAGACTGAAAACCTTCATGCTTAAAATAAAAGCCACACGGTGGATTAAAGACGTGGAAGCAAGTATTATGAAACTAGCTTGTTCGAGCATCAGGAAGTTTTTAAGGAGGGCCTGCTCGATGTAGGGCACTGTAATAGGAAATGGCTCTTTTGAGGTGTTTCTTGCAGCTTGTTAAGTAAATGGGACACCTATGACTCAGATTTCCCTGGCAAGCCAAGAAGTGTCTCAAGATCACCTCTACATCTGGTTTTACAGGCAGAGAAGCGTGACTGAAAATGCTGGTTCTTCCAATCACCCATGGGGCAGTGGGCAGAGGCAAATGTAACAGTTTCCAAAAAAATGTTTAACTTTCATACAATTGTAAAGGTTACTTTCCATTTAGAGTTGTATAAAATACTGACTATATTCAACCTATGGTACAATAATACATCCTTGAGCCTGACTTACAGCGGATAGTTGGTACTGCCCCCTCCCCGGCCCTATATTGCCCCCTCCCCTCTGGTAACCGCTAACTTGTTCTCTATCTGTGAGTCGGCTTCTTTTATGTTATATCCACTAGTTTGTTGTAGTTTTTAGATTCCACACATAAATGATGTCATACAGTAGTTCTCTTTCTCTTTCTGACTTATTTCACTAAGCACAATGCCCTCCAGGTCTGCTCATGTTGCTCCAAATGGCAACATCTTGTTCTTTTTTATAGCTGAATAGTATTCCATCGTATATATGCACCACATCTTTTTTTTATCATTCAGCTGTCGATGGACGCTCAGGTTGCTTTCGTGTCTCGGCGACTGTAAATAAAGCTGCTATGAACATGGGGGTGCGTGTATCTTTTTGAACTAATACTTTTGTTTTTTCCGTTTATATACATAGGAGTGGAATTGCTAGGTCAGATGGTAGTTCTATTTTCACTTTTTAAAAGAAACCTCCACCCTGTTTTCCACCGTGGGGGTGTCAATTTACAGTTCCACCAACCATTCACGTGGCTTCACTTTCCTCCACATCTTCGGCAACGTTTGTCATCTGTGGACTTTTTGATGATAGCCGTTCTGACAGGGGTGGGGTGATATCTCATGCTGGTTTTGAAATAATAATAGTTTTTGACTCTTCAGGGAGCCAGACAAATGTAAGACAGCAGAGCCCATCCAGGACATCTGTAATTGGCCTGATTTTCCAGCTCTGAGCTCCGATCAGCCTGTAGGCCACTAACTGGTGACATTTTAACCAGGTCTGAGCCACAGAAGTGTTTTGTTTGGCCCGTGTCGTGTTTCAAGCTTTCTGATTTGAATTCCTTTACAGTCTCTAGTCTGTGACAGCTCCCACTGATCTCTACTGCTTTATGCACCATCAGCTTCACTCTTTTACACTGGCTGTCTGGTTTCTGGAATTGTTTGAGTGTGGGCATCCTGCTTCGGAGGCTGTCTTAGTCACATGGTTAAAACCTGGGCAATTATTAAGTAGAACACTGTTGCCATCATCCCAAAGCAAATAGGGCTTCCTGGGTAGCTCAGTGGGTAAAGAAACTGCCTGCAGTGCAGGAGACCAGGGTTCAATCCCTGGGTCAGGAAGACTCCCTGGAGAAGGAAATGGCAACCCACTCCAGTGTTCTTGCCTGGAGAATCCCAGGGACGGGGGAGCCTGGTGGGCTGCCGTTTATGGGGTCTCACAGAGTCGGACACGACTGAAGTGACTCAGAGAACAATACATACATTGGGACCTGTCCCCACTAGGACTTTATAGACTAAAATAATCTACACTGACACAGACAGACACTCACGTGGCTGACAGACCATGAACATAAACATGATGGAACTCAGCCCTGGCCATAGGAGCACTGCCAAACTTGTGACTGGGCTCCTGCTTACACGTGCGTTCTAACAACCGACTTCTTTACAAAAGACGCTCTTCCCACATTATTCCTATTAAGATTTGAAAGTATTTGCTGATCGTGTCTCCATGACATGATTCGAAAGACTCATGAAATTCCAATAATCTTTCGTAATGCAAGCGTTTTTTTTTTCTTTCAGTGAGTTCTCTGATAGCTGATGCGGCCACTGATATGATCAACCGTGTGATCAGAGACGCAATCTGAAGCTAAGTCCCCGCATCCTTGGACTTCCGAGGTGGTGCTAGTGGTAAAGAACTCATTGCCGATACCGGAGGCTTAAGAGACTCGAGTTCGATCCCTGGGTCAGGAAGATCCCTGGAGGAGGGCATCGTAACCCACTCCAGTATTCTTTTTTTTTTTTTTAATTTTATTTTTAAACTTTACAATATTGTATTAATTTTGCCAAATATCGAAATGAATCCGCTACAGGTATACCCGCGTTCCCCATCCTGAACCCTCCTCCCTCCTCCCTCCCCTACCCTCCCTCTAGGTCGTCCCAGTGCACCAGCCCCAAGCATCCAGTACCGTGCATCGAACTTGGACTGGTGACTCGTTTCATACATGATATTATACATGTTTCAATGCTATTCTCCCAAATCTCCCCACCCTCTCCCTCTCCCACAGAGTCCGTAAGACTGATCTATACATCGGTGTCTCTTTTGCTGTCTCGTACACAGGGTTATTGTTACCATCTTTCTAAATTCCATATATATGCATTAGTATACTGTATTGGTGTTTTTCTTTCTGGCTTACTTCACTCTGTATAATAGGTTCCAGTTTCATCCATCTCATTAGAACTGATTCAAATGTATTCTTTTTAATGGCTGAGTAATACTCCATTGTGTATATGTACCACTGCTTTCTTATCCATTCATCTGCTGATGGGCATCTAGGTTGCTTCCATGTCCTGGCTATTATAAACAGTGCTGCGATGAACATTGGGGTACACGTGTCTCTTTCCCTTCTGGTTTCCTCAGTGTGTATGCCCAGCAGTGGGATTGCTGGATCATAAGGCAGTTCCATTTCCAGTTTTTTAAGGAATCTCCACACTGTTCTCCATAGTGGCTGTACTAGTTTGCATTCCCACCAACAGTGTAAGAGGGTTCCCTTTTCTCCACACCCTCTCCAGCATTTATTGCTTGTAGACTTATGGATTGCAGCCATTCTGACTGGCGTGAAATGGTACCTCATAGTGGTTTTGATTTGCATTTCTCTGATGAGTGATGTTGAGCATCTTTTCATGTGTTTGTTAGCCATCTGTATGTCCTCTTTGGAGAAATGTCTATTTAGTTCTTTGGCCCATTTTTTGATTGGGTCATTTATTTTTCTGGAGTTGAGCTGTAGGAGTTGCTTGTATATTTTTGAGATTAGTTGTTTGTCCGTTGCTTCATTTGCTATTAGCTTCTCCCATTCTGAAGCCTGCCTTTTCACCTTGCTAATAGTTTCCTCAGTTGTGCAGAAGCTTTTAAGTTTAATTAGGTCCCATTTGTTTATTTTTGCTAAAAATATGGAACGCTTCACGAATTTGCGTGTCATCCTTGCGCAGGGGCCATGCTAATCTTCTCTGTATCGTTCCAATTTTAGTATATGTGCTGCCAAAGCGAGCACCCACTCCAGTATTCTTGCCTGGAGAATCCCATGGACAGAGGAGCCTGGTGAGCTACAGTCCATGGGGTTACAAAGAGTTGGAC
Source organism: Bos mutus (assembly GCF_027580195.1). Taxonomy (NCBI): domain Eukaryota; kingdom Metazoa; phylum Chordata; class Mammalia; order Artiodactyla; family Bovidae; genus Bos; species Bos mutus. Next base: position 9,492,928 of record NC_091639.1, on the reverse strand, counting down.
ATGACTGAAGCAACTTAACATGTACACACTCTGCATCCTTCGATGCAGCTGATACCCTGATCAGTTTCCCTTTACCTGCTGGTGTGCCCATCTCAGGCTGCCATGAGCACTGGTTACCAATGACTCACACCATGTCCTTCTCCAGAAGGCGCCTCCTTGCTCAGAGATGCTCAAGATGCTATGCTTTCCCCAGGAGGAAGGTAGTCTGCAGCTAATGAGTGATTAATACAGGTTACAAAAGTCCTGGACTCTTGCCGGGGGCGGGACATGGAATTCTGTAGTGCTACACCCACTCCAGCTCATTAGACTGAAGCTAGACTTCCCCGAACTTTCATTTTTGTCTGACTTTTCCCCCTGCGTTCTCCTGCTTCCCTTATTCCCTAACATATTTCACTTGAGAGCATGCTCCTCCCAAAGTCACTTGATTCAGAAACTCCATCCCAGAGTTTGTCGCGGGAAACCTGATACAAGACCCCTGACCTATCCTATAAAGTTATCCTCATAAAGTCAGATGTTTAAATGGTTGTTAAAGGATAACACAGATGATATTTAGGCAGGTAATGGTTAAAAGGTAACAGCCCTGTTTCCCTGGTGGTCCACTGGTTAAGAATCTGCCTTGCAATGCGAGGGACACTGGTTTGATCCCTGGTCCAGGAAGATTCCACATGCCACAGACCAACTGAGCCCACGTGCCCCAGCTACGGAGCCCATGCACCTCATACCTGTGCTCCACGACAAGACAAGCCACCGTGACGAGGAGCCTGAGCACTGCAACAAAGAGAGGCCCCTTCTCGCAGCAACTAGAGAAAACCCACGTGCAGCGATGAAGACCCAGCACAGCCAAAAATAAAACAAATAAGTAAATCTAAAAAAAATAAATAAAAAGGAACAGCCCTGAACTTCGCAGCCATGGTGACCCACTAGCAGTGTTCCTAAGGTAGCGTTCTGGCATTTATGTTTCTGCTCAGTGGAAGAGTAATTTCAGCTCATATTCTAATCAAAAAATTACTTTTCCATCAAACCAGAGTGCTTATAATCCCCTTTTTACTGAAGAGCGGTCAGAACTCAGAGGGAGAGAAATCGAGAGAGAGAGAGAGTGAACTATAAAATTATGAAGACAAGTAGTGAATCTATATTTGCCTTTATTGACGCATAAAATTTATATAACATATGAGCTCTGCATCTTATAAAAAAGTACATTCCAATAAAAAGCATTGCAGTTCTGATAGGGGAGAGATGAAGTGCTATATCACTGTAGCTTCCACAATCCACTGGTACCCTTGATCTTTTTAACAACTTTGTACAACTCCTTTTCCCAAGACCCGAAAAATCTGAGCACTATGTGTGTATTAGTTTCCTACAGCTGCTGTAACAAATGACCACAGTCTTGGTGGCTTAAAACAACAGAAGCTTATTCTCTCAAGTCCTGGAGGCCAGAAGTCCAAAATCAAGATGGACTCCCCCCAGTTCTGTGGGGGAGGATCCAGTCTTTGTCTCTCCCAGCATCTTGTGGCTGTTGGCATTCCTTGGCTTGTGGTTCCATCTCTCTGCTCCATTTTCACATAGCCTCCTCCTCCTCATCTGGCTGTCTCAAATCCCCTTATTCTTCCCTTCATAAGCCCCTGGATTCAGGGCACACTGAGATAATCCATTATATCCACTACTGTGGGCAAGAATCCCTCAGAAGAAATGGAGTAGCCATTACAGTCAACAGAAGAGTCCGAAATGCAGTACTTGGATCCAATCTCAAGAACGACAGAATGATCTGTGTTCGTTTCCAAGGCAAACCATTCAGTATCACAGTAATCCAAGTCTGTGTCCTGACCAGTAATGCGAAATGTTGAATGGTTCTATGAAGACCTACAAGACCTTTTAGAACTAATACCCAAAATAGATGTCCTTTTCATTATATGGACTGGAATGCAAAAGTGGGAAGTCAAGAAACACCTGGAGTAACAGGCAAATTTGGCCTTGGAGTACAGAATGAAGCAGGACAAAGGCTAATAGAGTTTTACCAAGAGAACGCACTGGTCATAGCAAAGACCCTCTTCCAACAACACAAGAGAAGACTCTACACATGGATATCACCAGATGGTCAACACTGAAATCAGACTGATTATATTCTTTGCAGCCAAAGATGGAGAAGCTCTATACAGTCAGCAAAAACAAGACCGGGAGCTGACTGTGGCTCAGATCATGAACTCCTCATTGCCAAATTCAGACTTGAAATGAAGAATGTAGGGAAAACCACTAGACCATTCAAGTATGACCTAAATCAAATCCCTTGTGATTATACAGTGGAAGTGAAAATAGATTTAAGGGACTAGATTTGATTGATAGAGTGCCTGATGAACTATGGACGGAGGTTCGTGACATTGTACAGGAGACAGGTATGAAGACCATCCCAGTGGAAAAGAAATGCAAAAAAGCAAAATGGCTGTCTGAGGAGGCCTTACAAATAGCTGTGAATAGAAGAGAAGCAAAAGGCAAAGGAGAAAAGAAAAGATACACCCATTTAAATACAGAGTTCCAAAGAATAGCAAGGAGAGATAAGAAAGTCTTCCTCAGCAACCAGTGCAAAGAAATAGAGGAAAACAATAGAATGGGAAAGTCTAGAGATCTCTTCAAGAAAATTAGAGATACCAAGGGAACATTTCATGAAAAGATGGGCACAATAAAGGACAGAAATGGTATCGACCTAACAGAAGCAGAAGATATTAAGAAGAGGTGGCAAGAATACACAGAAGAACTATACAAAAAGATCTTCACAACCCAGATAATCACGATGGTGTGATCACTCACCTAGAGCCAGACATCCTAGAATGCAAAGTCAAGTGGGCCTTAGGAAACATCACTACGAACAAAGCTAGTGGAGGTGATAGAATTCCAGCTGAGTTATTTCAAATTCTAAAAGATGATGCTGTGAAAGTGCTACACTCAATATGCCAGCAAATTTGGAAAACTCAGCAGTGGCCACAGAACTGGAAAAGGTCAGTTTTCATTCCAATCCCAAAGAAAGGCAATGCCAAAGAATGCTCAAATTATCGCACAATTGCAGTCATCTCACACGCTAACAAAGTAATGCTCAAAATTCTCCAAGTCAGGCTTCAACAGTTCATGAACCGTGAATTTGCAGATGTTCAAGCTGATTTTGGAAAAGGCAGAGGAACCAGAGATCAAATTGTCAACATCTGTTGGATCAATGAAAAAGCAAGAGAGTTCCAGAAAAACATCTATTTCTGCTTTATTGACTTATGCCAAAGCCATTGACTGTGTGGATCACGATAAACTGTGGAAAATTCTGAAAGATGTGGGAATAGCAGACCATCTGACCTGCCTCCTGAGAAATCTGTATGCAGGTCAGGAAGCAACAGTTGGAATTGGACATGGAACAACAGACTGGTTCCAAATAGGAAAAGGAGTATGTTAAGGCTGTATATTGTCACCCTGCTTATTTAACTTATACGCAGAGTACATCATGAGAAATGCTGGGATGGATGAAGCATAAGCTGGAATCAAGATTGCCAGGAGAAATACCAATAACCTCAGATATGCAGATGACCCCACTCTTATGGCAGAAAGCAAAGAAGAACTAAAGAGCCTCTTGATGAAAGTGAAAGCTGCTGCTACTGCTGCTAAGTCGCTTCAGTCGTGTCCGACTCTGTGCGACCCCATAGACGGAAGCCCGCCAGGCTCCCCCATCCCTGGGATTCTCCAGGCAAGAACACTGGAGTGGGTTGCCATTTCCTTCTCCAATGCATGGAAGTGAAAAGTGAAAGTGAAGTGAAAGAGGAGAGTGAAAAAGTTGGCTTAAAGCTCAACATTCAGAAAACTCAGCTCATGGCATCCGGTCCCATTACTTCATGGCAAATAGATGGGGAAACTGTGGAAACAGTGAAAACAGTGGCTGGCTTTATTTTGGGGGGCTCCAAAATCACTACATTTGGTGACTACAGCTATGAAATTAAAAGACACTTACTCCTCGGAAGGAAAGTTATGACCAACCTGGACAGCATACTAAAAAGCAGAGACATTACTTTGCCAACAGATGTCTGTCTAGTCAAGGCTATAGTTTTTCCAGTAGTCACGTATAGATGTGAGAGTTGGACTATAAAGAAAGCTAAGTGCTGAAGAATTGATGCTTTTGAACTGTGGTGTTGGAGAAGACTCTTGAGAGTCCCTTGGACTGCAAGGAGATCCAACCAGTCCATTCTGAAGGAGATCAGTACTGGGTGTTCATTGGAAGGAGTGATGTTGAAGCTGAAACTCCAATACTTTGGCCACCTGATGTGAAGAGCTGACTCATTTGAAAAGACCCTGATGCTGGGAAAGATTGAAGGCAGGAGGAGAAGGGGACAACAGAGGATGAGATGGTTGGATGGCATCACTGACTAAATGGACATGAGTTTGGGTAAACTCCGGGAGTTCGTGAGGGCAGGGAGGCCTGGCGTTCTGCGGTCCATGGGGTTGCAAAGAGTTGGACACGACTAAGCGATTGAACTGAACTGAACTGAACTGAGATAACCCAGGATTATCTCATTTCAAGACCCTTGATCACATTTGCAAAGACCCCCACTCCCAAGAAGTCATGTGCACAGATGCACAGGTGAGTCTCTTGAAGGGGCAAGTTTGGGTCTGTCACAGTGTGTGCGTGTGTGCTGACACAATCATGCCGAGATACAGAGAGACATTGGAAGTATCTCATCAGGGCAGAACTTGCACACTTATATATAAGTGCTTATGTACTATATTGAACACCCACAGTCTTTAGAAGCAGTCCAGAAAGTTCTTGATGTAATCCAGGTTCATAATTGTGCCCAAGCATAAACTGCATCACATGTGTGATGAGGTTAGTGCGTGACTTGGAAATACGAACTTGGTCATTGAGTGATCTAGCCAACACCACTCAGTGGCCACGTGTCACTGTGACTTTGGTGTTCTCTAATCATGTAAATTAGTCTCATTATATTTATTCAGTTTTATGGGGTGGCATAATACACTATGGTAGAATTAGGAGTTTGAGGATTTTGGAAAGGTCTTGGGCCTCTTAAGAACAGCCAAAGATCAATTACCTATGTGCAATTCTCAGGTGGACAGTAGCATAAGGCATATTTGAGGGACTGAGACTGTTGATGACATTAGGAGACAGACAAGTAATTCCACAGCAAACGCAACTCCTCTTTAAACAATTGATATCCGTTTCTAATTTGAATATTCTTAGGATAATTGCAGTCGAAGCAGAGAAAGACTAAAGAAGTCTTTGAAACAGTTTTCAAGATACAGATGTTCTGACATCTTTGAAATAGTAAAATTTTTAAAATCTTCACATATTGCTGGGCATATTTTTCCTTGCATATCTTTAAAGGCAGTTAAGGAAAAAACTAGCAAAAATGCTTATAAAATTAATTACCAGGCATAAAATGACACAGAATCATGATGAAAGACATAGTGAATTGTGAATTAAATCACTTCACTAAATTACTTTCTTCTTATATTTACTGAGGCTGCAAATTAGGCTTTGTACCCTCTTTGAGGACCATAATGATGAAATATATATATATGTATAATACTTTGGCCACCTCATGCGAATAGTTGACTCATTGGAAAAGACCCTGATGCTGGGAGGGATTGGGGGCAGGAGAAGAAGGGGACGACAGAGGATGAGATGGCTGGAAGGCATCACTGACTCAATGGACATGAGTTTGGGTGAACTCCGGGAGTTCACCTCAGGGAGGCCTATGCTATGCTATGCTAAGTCACTTCAGTTGTGTCCGACTCTGTGTGACCCCATAGATGGCAGCCCACCAGGCTCCCCCATCCCTGGGATTCTCCAGGCAAGAACACTGGAGTGGGTTGCCATTTCCTCCTCCAGTGCGTGAAAGTGAAAAGTGGTGTGCTGCAATTCATGGGGTCGCAAAGAGTCGGACACGACTGAGTGACTGAACTGAACTGAACTTAACTGAATATATATATAATATATATGTATGAAAAATACATATATATATATACTGTAAAAAGTAAGTGTTAGTCACTCAGTCATGTCCAGCTCTTTGTGATTCTATGGACTATAGCCTGCCAGTCCATGGGATTCTCCAGGCAAAAATATTGGCATGGGTTGCCATGCCCTCCTCCAGGGCATCTTCCTGACCCAGGGATCGAACTCAGGTCTCCTGCATGGCAGGTAGATGCTTTACTGCCTTAGCCATCAGGGAAGCCATATATACATATAGTTATCTCCATGCTATAACAGATACAAAGAAACTCACACTGGAAAATTCATTTTAGTGATAACGGGTTCGGCTTGAGAATTACTTTTCCTTCTCCTGGGATGTTAGAAAAATAGCCCTGGTGATCTTTGTCTCTGTTGTGGCTCTTTTCATACTCCACCCTGAAAAACTGGTTGTGGAAGTAATGTTTTTTTCCACAAAACTCAAGGAGCTTAAGTTCTTTCTCTCTCTTTCCCTCTTTCTCTCTCTCTTTTTAATTTCCACATGCTGCCTGGCATTGTGTATTGCATAGAGGAGGCACTAAATAAATGATGACTGATGTACAGCCCACATGTCAGGAAATAGGTGGCTAACTCACAGAAGGAAGGCCAGTTATAGCCTCTGTTTCTAAAGAGCTTCCCCTGTTTCTCTAAGTCCTTGTTATTCAAAGGATGGTCCATGGACCAGCAGCAGTGATATCCCCCGGAAGCCTGTTGGAAATGTAGCATCTCGGCTGCCGCTCAGCAAATGCCCACCTGCAGATTTGAGAAGCCCTGTTGTTAGTCACGGGTACTACTCTTGCCTCTCCAACTAGATTCAGTTCACTGAAGGCGCAGATTCCATATTGCTTTGTTTGTCTTTGTAATCCTTCTTCATTCTTTCCTGACTCTGCGCCCAGAACCTAACACAGGGTTCCAAACGTAATAGGTGCTTAATAAATGCTGACTGAGCATTACTCCAAAGCCCTTCCTGCAGCAGCTTCCTAGCATTGTTCTGCCATTTGCCATCCAGTTCAATTTGCCACCCATTTGTGGCAGAAATATCCCGACTCCGTTCATGTATGGCATCAGGTATGTCCAGGACCCGAGGGTGAAGCACAGGTCATTGGTCATAAAGCCAACTTGCTGCCTTCTGGGATTTCATTGCTAGTGGCTTGGTCTTGGCATTTAGTACTGAGGATGGTTTATAAGAGGTGTTTTCTAGAACTGGGATCACAGTCTGTAGACCAAGTTCAGCCTGCTGCCTGTTTTTTGTAAGTGAAGTTTTATTGGAACACAGCCATGCCCATTGGTTTATGTATTGTCTGTGGCTTCTTTTCATCCACAAAGGCAAAGTTGAATAGTTTCAACAGGTGCGCAGAATCTAAAATATTTACTACACAACCTGTTACAGAAAAAGTTGGCCAATTCCTGGTCTGAGAAGATATAGTTGATGTGTGTGTGGCAAGTGCAGTCTCCCTGGGTCACTGGAAGTTGTAACAGCCCTGTAAGAGGCAGTTTTCAAAGACACCCTGCAAGGAAATTCCCTGCTGTCTGGTATCCATGCCGTTGTGTCAAACCCTCCCCTTAAAAGTAGGCTGGACCTAGTGACTTACTCTGAACAAACAGATTGTGGCCAAGGTAATGGATGTCATTTCTGTGATGCAGTTACTAAAGGCTGTGACTTCTGTCCCTCGGCTAGTGCTTCCTTGGCTGGCATATTTCAATGAAGCAAGCTGCCATGCTGGAGAGCCCCATGTGGCAAAGAATAGAGGGCCAATATCCAGCAGGTAACCAAGGCCTTAGACCAATGGTCTCTAGAACAGAGTCCTAGAGAACAGAGACAGTCCTAGAACAGAGACAACCGTGTGAGTGAACTTAGATCCTTCCCCGTTGATCCTTCAGTCCTAGCTGGCACCATGAATCCCCATGAGGTTTCTTTCCCACCCTCCCACTGCACCTCTTGGCATGTGGGATTTTAGTTCCCGGATCGGGGATAGAAGGCATGCCCCTGTCATGGAAGCTAGAAGTCTTAACCCCTGAATCTACAGGGAAGCTCCTCCACCTCCCACACCTCCCCCACCCCCCCACCCCATGAGCTTTCTGACCCACAGAAACTGTATGATAATATTTTAAGCCACTTAGTTGGGGGATAATTTGTTCAGCAGCAATGGATAACTAATACAGACCCTAACACCACATGACAGATGGCACAGTCTGCCATCCCATTTTCCAGGGCCTAGAAGGATACTCTCATGGACATTTACTGAAACTGACTGGCCAGGGTCTGAACCTCTTTCTTGGTACTGGAAAATCCTTGACTGTGGACATCAGTGGTCCCTGTCCCATTAGGGCAGTGTATCTAACCTCTCCATGTCATGTCAAGCAAAGAAAATGAATTAGATGTGTTAAGTTCTCTATGAACTCACGTGACTGCTCACTGCCAGAAGGTGCCACAGCCTCTAGCCACTCCAGTCCCACCCTGAGTTGAAGGTCTCAGTAACTTAGCACCTCTATAAGCTGGAACTCTCTACTCATTGGTAGCCCTTGGCAGGAGGTTGCAACTTAGGTTTGGCCAACTTTGAATGTTGAGTGAGTGATGAAAAGATTGGGGGTCAGAAAGGTGGCAGAGGCAGCATCTGATGTGGCTGATGGAACCAGTGGTGGGGCTACTCTGTGTTGCCTGGCCCCTTTCGGTCTTATTTTAGGCCTGGTTGTCTAGCCTTCTGGTTAATCCTGAGACCCACCCAATATTTTTCCAATGAGTTCCTTCCACTTAAGACAGTCAGAATTGGCTCCTAATTGTTTACTACTGAGAACCTCAGCAGATATGTGTGTATCAGTATCATCGCAACACATGGGAAGGACTGAAAATATAGGTGTAAAATGATTGTGGACAGGTTCAAGGCTAATAGGTTTTTACCATCTAGGTCTCTAAACGAAAGTCTCATATTTTTGTAATAAAACTTTACTTTTAATTATGGCTTCCCTGGTGGCTCAGACGGTAAAGCATCTGCCTGCAATGTGGGAGACCTGGGTTCAATCCCTGGGTTGGAGAGATTCCCTGGAGAAGTGGGTGGCAACCTCCCACTGAAGTGGGAAGTGGCAACCCACTCCAGTACTCTTGCCTGGAAAATTCCATGGACTGAGGAGCCTGGTAGGCTGCAGTCCATGGGGTCGCAAAGAGTCGGACACGACTAAGTGACTTCACTTTTACTTTAATTATGTATTATAATTGTGCATGGTAGAAGAATTTTGTGATTTTTTTCCCTCATGTCTTTCTGGTAATAATTTTGGCAAATTATTGTATAGCGTTTTTCCATTTAGAACATCAGAATCACTTTTCTGTGTCTTCATCTTTAATAATGTATATAGCTACTTCAGGCTGTGCTTATGCAAGAGGCTTGGAAGGACTGGGTACGAAACTGTGTCCTGTATCCACTGGCTGATTCAAGAGGAAGGCGTGCCTGTTCTCTCATTAGCTGTCCACCTTCTTTTGGAGATTCCACTGCCCAGGCGGGATGCATTAAAAAAATTTTTTAAAACAAATTTGCTAAATATGCTTCTGATTCCCTTGAGTGGAATCTCTTCAACTAGTCCCTTCATGTTGGCCATTTAGTTTGATTCCATGTTTGATTTATCAGTATTTCCTGTTGAACTTTTTTAGGCCTTAATTTTTTCAACACTTCATGTTTTGCTACTTGGTTCTAATTTTTTGGTGGGAATATGTCAAAAGGCATGAACACCTTTATGTCTCTTTATAAATATGATGATGCTTCCCTGGTGGCTCAGCTGGTAAAGAATCCCCTTGAAATGTGGGAGACCTGGGCTTGATCCCTGGGTTGGGAAGATCCCCTGGAGAAGGAAATGGCTACCCACTCCAGTATTCTTGTCTGGAGAATTCTAAGGACGGAGGAGCCTGGCGGGCTGCAGTTCATGGGGTCACAAAGAGTTGGAGACGACTGAAGCAACTAAGGATAGCACATAAACACGACAAATTTGTGGCTTTCTAAAATGATGTTGCTGTTTTCTGAAACTTTCAGGATAAGGAAGGGCCTGCTTTACAGAATCCTGAAATTTACACAACTGAAATCATTAATTTCTTGAGGCTGCCTGTTTGGTAAGTAACTAGTCACCCCTATAAAAAGCTTCCAATAAAATATCAGCTACTTTTCTTCTCTCAGTTGTTCCTAAGCATATGTAAACTTCTACATGGTTTCTCAGTGTGCCGACAGGAGAAAATACACCTTCGTAAATAAAACCTTGCTGACTACTTTAAGCAAGTTGGATGAGACTTGGAGCTCACTTATTCTACCTTGGCTGCTGCTGCTGCTAAGTCACTTCAGTCGTGTCTGACTCTGTGTGACCCCATAGACAGCAGCCCACCAGGCTCCCCCATCCCTGGGATTCTCCAGGCAAGAACACTGGAGTGGGTTGCCATTTCCTTCTCCAATGCATGAAAGTGAAAAGTGAAAGTGAAGTCGCTCAGTCGTGTCCGACCCTCAGCGACCCCATGAACTGCAGCCTTCCAGGCTCCTCCGTTCATGGGATTTTCCAGGCAAGAATACTGGAGTGGGATGCCATTGACTTCTCTGCTACCTTGGCTAGCCAATATTTAAATAAAGCTTGGCTTACAATTAACTCCTTACTGTAATATAAATGACAATCTTGGAACAATTTAAATACAATGACTTCATGTAATTTAAAGTGCAGTGGCTTGAAAAAAGTCATCAAGTGTTAGGTTAGAATTATCGGATATTTTTATTAAAGAGCAACAGGGCATCTAGTGGCTGGGTAATTCAGGGAGAAATTAGACTGAATGACTATTAGTTCTGGCCAGCCTTTGAGGGCCTTCAATTAAGTCACCATTTACCTACTCTCTTCAAGACAAATAATTCTCTATTCAGCAAGGAATGTTCTTTGCTTATTTGGCCAAACAATTACCATCATATCTTTGGAAGCAAACAAAACACTAGAATTTATATCGTGTAGATTACACACTGTAAAGCTCGATTTTGCCAGCTAAGTAAAGGATAATTTAAGGAGAAGTGCTGAAAACAAAATAGTAAGGTTGGGAGGGGTTGGAGAGCAACGCTTGACCAGTTATGCCAATCAGTCGACCAACCAAAGCACTGTTGGGAATTGCAAAGTAGGAAGTCCTATTTTTGACTCTGCTGACCTCAGTGAATAGTTCCTTGTTTTAAAAATGGTCATAATTCATTGCTACCTAATAAACATGTTTGTTATGAAAATTAACGAGTCTGCAAAGTGTTTGGACGCCTCTAGAAGCCCTTCCTGGAGAAGGGAATGGCAACCCACTCCAGTATTCTTGCCTGGAGAATCCTGTGGACGGAGGAGCCTGGTGGGCTGCAGTCCATAGGGTCGCAGAGTCGGACACGACTGAAGCGACTTAGCATCCATGCATGCATTGGAGAAGGAAATGGCAACCCACTCTAGTATTCTCGCCTGGAGAATCCCAGGGACAGAGGAGCCTGGTGGGCTGCCATCTATGGGGTCGCACAGAGTAGGACACGACTGAAGCGACTTAGCAGCAGCAGCAGCAGTAGCAGCATAAGCCCTTCCTAAATACAACTTGTAATTTCGTGTTCCTGCTCTCCGATGACATGCCACTCTTTATTAGCACTCCTAATAAATTAGTGACACCTTCTGCCACCAGAGGTTCACTTTTAAGGCCTCATAAAATTAATTAATAAGACGCTCCCTGGTTTAAGTGGGAGACTTTCCCTTTAGAAATGGGTATTAACATAACTGTGAAGGATGCGGAACAGTTGGGTCATCAAGAGGGAGGCGGCAAACAGGGCCCTGTCCCGGGGCACGAGCTCGAGCAGAACCCGGGCAAGCCCCGGACGGCTCACTCACGGACCCGATTTGGGCTCCGGGAGCCGGGACGGTCCCGCTGGTCTCGGGGGTCCGCCGACTGGGCTCGCGGCTTTCCCAGCGGGGCTCGATTGCTTTCGCCTGGATGGGAAGCTGCCGGGCCGCGCCAGAGGCTACCCTACGGTGCCGGGGGCGGGGCGACGGCAACAAAAAGAAGTCAGGTAGGAGGAGAGTCTGCCGGGCGGGCGGGGGGGCGGGGCTCCCGGCAGAGGCGGGGACGCCAGCGGCCGGCCCGCCGGCAGCCCGGAGATCCTCCACCTACCGCGCGCGTACCCCTAGCAGCCTGAACCCGGCGCCTGGACCCGCACGGGCCCGCCTTCCGCCGCCCGCGCGGCCCCGCCCCTCGCCCGGCCACGCCCCCTCGAGCTCCGGTCCCGCCCCTTCGCTGCACCGCCCGCGCGCTTCTACTCGCGCTCCGGCCCTGCCCCCTCGCCCGGTCCCGCCCCTTCGTCTGGCCCCACCCTCCGCGCCGCGCTCGCGCTCCGGCCCCGCCCCCTCGCAGCACCGCCCGCGCGCAGCGTCTCGCGCCGGCCCGGCCCGCCCGCAGGGAAACAGCCGCGAGAGCAGCGGCCGCGGCGGCCGGCACCGCGCTCTCATCCCCGCCCCGCCTCGCTGCGGCCTCGGCGCCTTGTTCCGGGCCCGCGCTCCGGCTAACGTTCTCTCGGGGGCCCGGGGCCCGCCGCCCACCCACTGCCCCGGCTGCGAGCTCCCCAACCGTCGCGCTCCCTCCGTCTGGGCGCGCGGCCGGCCGCCTGCTTCCGGGGCGGGCGGACTGGGCGCCTGGTGCCGGCGGCCGCCGCCACAGCGCCCCCGGGAAGCGGAGGAGGAAGGAGAGAGGAGGCGAAGGCGGCCGCAGGCTGAGTCGCGGCCGGGATGTCCGGGCAGCCGCCGCCGCCGCCGCCGCCGCAGCCACAACAACAGCAGCAGCAGCAGCTCCCGCCGCCCCCGCCGGCGGCTGCGGCCCCCGTGCCCGGAGTCCTGCCGGCGCCCCCCGCCGTCAGCGCCGGCTCGTCTCCGGCCGGCTCGCCCGGCGGCGGCGGCGGCGGCGGCTTGGGGGCCGCGGCGGCCGCCCTGCTCCTGCACCCGCCGCCACCGCCGCCGCCGCCGCCGCCCCCGGCCACCGCGGCCCCGCCGCCGCCGCCGCCCCGCCCCGCCGCCACCCGCTTCGGCGGCCGCCCCGCCGGCGCGCCCCGCTCCCCCGGGCCTCTCCGCGGGCCCCGGCCCGGCCGGAGGCGCCCCGGCCCCGGCCCCGGCGGCGGGCGGCAGCGCCGCGGCGCCCTTCCCGCACGGGGACTCGGCCCTGAACGAGCAGGAGAAGGAGCTGCAGCGGCGGCTGAAGCGCCTTTACCCGGCTGTGGACGAGCAGGAGACGCCGCTGCCGCGGTCCTGGAGCCCGAAGGACAAGTTCAGCTACATCGGCCTGTCTCAGAACAACCTGCGGGTGCACTACAAAGGTGCGGGGCGTGCGGCGTGCGCAGGGAGCCGGGGCCCGCGGCCCGCCCGCCGCTCCGGGGCCGGGCTCGGGGTCCGCGGGGGGCGATCGCGGGAAGGGGGTGCTGAGGGTTAAGGCTCCCTGCGTGTAGAGTGGGAGCTGGTAATCCCAGGCCGGGAGCAGGACACCTCGGGGGAATCCAGGATGACAGGACATAACTCGCTTTCTGATTGCCTTTTGAGATAAATCGTCGGGCCGGGATGGAGGATATCTGTGGGTTCTCAGTTGGGTTTACATTGTTCTCCAGGTGGTGGTGGGTCAGGCGCTGTCCTCTTACGTGGGGGGCGGTGGGAGGGGTGAAGAGAGGCACGATTCTGGGGTATTAATTTCTAATCAAGGGAGAGCAGGGATGTATGGGGGGGAGGAGTGATCCGTGGGGGGTTTTGCCCCAAATTAGGCCAGAGATTGTCTAGCGGAGACGACAAAAGGACCGGCGACCGAAGTTTGTGTCCGTGTTATCTCCATAAAAGCAACTGGAGGGTGAGAGAGGTTGAAACCTCAGGAAGACGTGTTGTCTTGGGGGAGCAGAAACGTACCACTACCGATTGGAAATGCCCTATATTTGTATGTTGGCGTTATATAAAGTCTCGTGGAAAACAGGAATTTTTTTTTTTTTAAACACGTTTTTTAGTGTTTTAAAGAAAATTGGCTTGTTTTCTACCTGCAGTTAAAAAAAAAAAAAAAAGGCCTTAGGCTAAGTGCTCTTGTGTCCCTCCTCCCCTCACCTATCTCTCCTATGTAAAACAAAGCTCTAAGCAGATTAGTTGTATATAAAATTATTAATTACCATGGGAATTTTTGAAATGTAGCCCAAATTAATAGCATGCATCAAGTTTACATGTCTGGGGGGGGGCGCAGAAATCAATCCATTATATCAGTCAATCTGAAAACAAATCCAGTTTTTTAGGCCCCAAACCTACTGCTTTTACATTCAAAGCAGCCTCATTTTTGATTGGCTTCAAAGGGAGGGTCTTACTCAGATCCTAGTGACATTGATATAGAGGGTATAAACACTCATTGTGGTGAAATTCTTAAAGTTTACCGGACTGAAATTTGAGAAGAACCTTGATAAATAAGTTACTATTTAATCAGAAAGGAGAAATAACTACAGAAATCTTCCAAATGATTTGGCAGCAAAGAATATGCACAGAAATAGGCCTTGTTGAATATTTCTTCCTTTTATCCATAGATCCAGAGAAGAACTTTCAATTTTAAATGCTGTCTATGGCTCTTAGTCTAAGTGACTGAAAATTTCACAATATCAGACCTTTGTTTTTTTATGTTAGGATATTTTATTAATACCCTCCTCTGAAGGCTATTATTTTTGTGTTTTGTGTGAACATTGCTGTAACGAAGTGTTCACTTCTGATCAGACTACCAGAATGCTTTTTGTTAGACTCGACAGAACTTGAAATTTTATGGTTGATGGTTGATAGTTAGCTTATAAAATCAGAGACAGAAGATACAGGGTATTATTGAACAAAGAATTCTAGCTTTCTGAATCCTGGCACGGTTTGTGATTTTAGGCATATTACCAGACAGGGCCTCAGTTTCTTCCTCTGAGTGGTGAGAGAGTTGAACTAGGGTTGGTAAGGAAATTTCCAGCTCTGAATTTCCATGGTATCTGAGATTTGTGATTATAGTTTATTTAGCACTGTAACATGCCTTGACTAGTTTTACTAACTCCTTTGACAAAAAATTGTTGATTCAGGTCAGGGAAAAGTACAGCTTATGTGAAATTGGTTGGAGTTTGGAATATTTATGACACTGCTGTCTCAATTATTTTTCCTGTTGGCCTCTTTATTACTTTCTGTTGTGTAATACTAAGATTCACTTTCTGGAAACTTCACTGTTTTGTAAACATAAACCATTATTTTTGGAAAAAAAGATCTTGCTGTTGGGCATCCTTTGCGCTCCTTTTCTCTCTCTCTCCTTTGTCTCTCCCTCCTCCTTGTCACAAACACAGTCCCTTTCCCCACTCTGCCTCTCCCTTGGTATTTTAACGTGTGCATGTGTGTTTTCCCTGTTGTTTTCGTGTGTGCCTTCTGGGTGGACCACGCGAGAAGTTACTGGGCATCTTAGCAAAGGAGAGGTGTCATAGGCAGTGGTAATCAAACTTCAAGGCACAAAATAACATTGAAAACTACTGTTCATAAAGTATTTTTTGCATGCTGTAAAATTTCAAAAGATTGAAGGCAGTTATTTTCCAGAATGGTGAGGATTTTCCCTACCTTTGAAAAAAGAGATTTCTTTTGCTCTGAATGTATTCTGGTTTGAAGATGTAGTTCTTCTCAATAGGAATTAACTCTTTGGAAGCTGTGGGGTTCCTTAAGTGATTTGAGGGAATTGATGTTAAACAATGCCAGCCATGCAGACAAAGTTGATTAGATTGCAGGGGAATTGGGTGTGTTTACTCTTAAAATTTTTAAAAAGACTTCTTGTTTAGCAGTCATACCCCAACTGTTGAAATCCTTAAACATGACCCCTTTTATTTTTAAAATTCTTGTTAGCTTTGAATAAATAAAATATGACAAGTTTAGACCTAGTTATAATGCTACGTTTATTCCAGCTAAAGCATTTTAACAAATACGACAGTAGTTCTGACTGTTCTGGATGTTTCGGTTGCAGGTTGGGTTTTTGTATTTGTGACGTTACCACAGTCTGGATACTTTGTGAAGCTTTCTGATACATACACCAAGAGCATCTTACTGGATTTGGGTAGAGTGGTAGAGCTCTCCTTTAATAAGATGCGAGGAAGTGGGAGCACCTGGAGGTGCCGCTGCCCACCACAGGCAGGCCAGGAGTGGAAACTCGTGTTCAGACTCTGAACTCACTGTTCTTCAGTGTGTACGAGACGTAACTGTCTCAACTAGACAAAATCCGGTGATCACATTTAGAGCTTTCTGGAGAACAGTTGACTTTGAAGAATAGTTGATGCTGAAAGTACTTCCTGTGGGGAAAGTGCTGCCGGGAGCACACTAATGCCATGGAAAAGTCCAGACACCTAGATTATACTGATTTAGGGCAGCTTAGAAGAAATGTGAAAGTTGGGAAGAATAGGAAGAAGTGAATAGTGAGTGTCACCTTCTAATTGAAGCGTTATTAACAGTAAGCAAAGTGAACTTTTGGTTGCCCAGCTCCCCTCCCCCTCAGTATCGCCAGTCAGCAGACCTCTAACACTCCCTAAATTTAATCGCCTATCTAATTTCTTGCACTTTAGGTAGAACAAATATCTCAACACAATTTGCTTGCTTCCCAATACAAATGTCTTTTGAGATTTATGGGAGGTGATACAGAAAATGTTCTTTAAAAATCAAGGAATTTAAAAACTGAGTTTTTCTCTCCAAAAAAAAAAAAAAAACTTTCTTTGCCAAAATTTTGCTTTAAGAATGCTAGTTGAGGGGACTTCCCTTTCCATTGCAGAGTTGGATCCCTAATCTGGGAGTTAAGATCCCAGATGCCTCAGGGCCAAAAAGCCAAAACATAAAGAGAAGCAACATTGTAACAAATTCAATGAAGACTTTAAAAATAGGTCCACATCAAAGAAAATCTGTTTGTTTTTTTTTAAGGAGTACTTGTTGATAACTGCAAGAATTAAGCAATTCTGATAATCATATATATATTTTTTGTAGTGATGATTTATTAAGCAATTGATCTATATAGTGCTTGTTGAGAAGAAAATGGCACCCCACTCCAGTACTCTTGCCTGGAAAATCCCACGGACGGAGGAGCCTGGTGGGCTGCAGTCCATGGGGTTGCGAAAAGTCGGACACGACTGAAGTGACTTAGTAGTAGCAGCAGCAGCAGCAGTGCTTGTCGTGTTTAGTCACTAAGTCATGTCTGACTCTTTTGCGACCCCGTGGATTGTATAACCCACCAGGCTCCTCTGTCCACAAGATTTCCAAGGCAAGAATACTGGAGTGGATTGTCATTTCTTTCTCCAGAACTACCCAACCCAGGGATTGAACCCACATCTCCTGTACTGCAGGCAGATTCTTTACCACCGACCCACCTGGGAAGCCCAACTGTGTATTTATTTAGCAAGCTTTTAGTGAGTATTTACTTTGTGACAGGTTCTGAGCACTCGAAGGTGAGTAAGACACCGTCTTTGAATTCAAAGCGCTCAGAGGGCTTTGCGCAGTGTGTATTGGGGATGTGTGTTACCCAGTGCTGTGGAAGATGCGGGGGGGTCCACTGCAGGCTGCGTGGGCAGGGGTGAAGCTGGTGGCTGAGGGACAGCCTCTTGAAGGGGATGAGGCCAGTGGTCAGTCTTAAAAGATGGATATGATACAAGGGAGGAGGAGGGGCTGGACATTACAAGGGAAAAGGCGTAAACGACAGTGTAGAGGCGAGAATGATTCTAAATGTTTGGATCTGCAAGCAATATGGGGTTGTTGGAATGTAAGTGTGTGACAAGGAACAGCTGGGAAAAGATCCAGCAGGGCCTTACAGAATATTTCATTGAGCTTGGATCTTATTTTGTAGGAGATGAAGAATCATCAGAGGATTTTAAATAGGAAGTGACTGGCTCGTTTTCATCTTTGTCAGATTACACAACTAATTGGAAGATGGATTCAGGGGCCATAAGACTGGAAGTAGCAGACTCATTCAGAAGGCTGTTGCAGACCATAGAAGAAATAAGGACCTGAATTGGTTGGTCAGTGTTGGGTGTAGAGAAAAAAAGACAACATAGCTGTGATCTGTATTGAAGTCATCCTGACAGGATATAATGGAGTGATTAAAAAAAAAAATCAAGGCCAATGCTGGGTATATGGCCCTATTAGTTTTTTGCAGTGAATCGTGAAGTAAATGATGATGGCAAGGAAATATTACAGTATATTTAGAGATAAGTAAAAATGTGAACCTCAGCCATGTGATCTGACTTCTGCTTAAACCAGCAGAAGCCAAAGAAATAGCATTAAAGAAAGAACAGCTAGTGGTCTTCTGGAGTCAGTGAGGTGCAGTGTAAGCGCACAGCTGGAGCTCATGATTTTTCCCTTGATTGTAATGTTAAGGTGACTCAGCGACAGTGCTAGTTTCTGGTTGTTTTCTTCTTTTCCCTACTAGTTGGTTTATCCTTTTTCCTATTTTAAACTCCCAAGAGCCTTTTCAGGTTGGCCTAGCTAATGGCCATCATTCCCAGTTGGACAGATCTTTTCATTATATGCTGTGGTGCGAATTGGTGGCCTTCTCGTGGGTGCTTGTCTGTGTTGAGTCACCTGTAGGGGTGTGATGGTTGTTACGAAATGTCCTCCTGGCACAAGGGGAGTGTGGGCCCCCCCTTGTTTCAGTAGGGACAGCGTGTGGGGCAGTTTCTCCTCGAAAGGGCTGGCATTACCGCCATGGACGGGATCCTGGGGGAGAGGTCGAGGTCATGACCGACTGGGGAGCCACCACTGGCTGGTGGTTGGAACTCAAGTGTCTGAGAGAGAAAGTAAAGTGAGAGGAGCAGTGGGCCGAGCGTGGAATCCTGAGCCAACAGCAACATTGAAAACTGGAGGGAGCCCAAAGAGGAGCAGTTAAGAGACACCTGCACAGAGGGGAGGGTTGTGTCACAGAAGCTGAGCAGAGGAGTGGAGTGTCAGAAATGAGGAAGTGAACTTTAGCGTCAAAGGCAACAGACGGGTTTAGTGAAATAGGCACAGGAGAGTTTCCACTGGATTTGGAAGTTAGATCACTGTGACCTTAGGCAGAGCAGTGTGAAGTGGGTGACGGGGGCAGGAATCAGGGTGAATAGAAGGGACCAAGCAGAAAGTATGGTGAATACAAATTATTCTTGAGGAATGTAGACGAGGAAAGAGATTAGGCAGTACCTGGAGGGGAATGGAGGATAGGGCCGATTTTTTGTTTTTTCTTTGTTGTGGCTGATATTGTGGCTCACTGATATTTGAAAATTAGCTTCTAACATCAGCATATACGATGAAAATCCACATAATTAAAATTATCCCTAAGAATCCTTTGGACAGTACTGTGTTAGAGACTACTGTGTCATTTCTAAGTAGGTCTCATTTTAATCTGGTTGTGGGTATAAAACTGAAGTGACAAGTTAGGTGACAGTAGTAAATGTCTACAGGATTTAATGTGTTTTAACAAATAAGATAAATAGTAACAATACCTGGTTTTATTACCTTAAAGTTAGGGGAGAAAGTTCATTATACTGGCCACCAACCCCAGTGCATCACTGACAATGGTTTATAACACAGAGGCATATGGTTTTATGAAACATGTATGCATTTTGGGGTCACTGTGCCCTTATAGCTTGAAGGGAAGGAGAAAGATGAAAATACGAGCTTGGGAGGCTGGCAGAGTGAGGACGTAGAGGGAGGAAAGTGGTTCAGAAGCTGAAGATGCTTGGCCTTGAAGAAGGGAGAAATACGTAGTGGCCCTTCGATAACAGTGAAAGAGGCCACCAGTTAGCAGTAAGGCAGCGGAGAGTAGAACGTAACCATGTATAACGGTGGAGCCCCACTTAAGTCCCGTTTTGTGAGACAGGAGGCGAGGCAGTTTGCTCACTGAATTCAGATAGAGGACTTAAAGCCTAAAGTGAACGGTGAGGGTGTGAGCCATGTCCCTCATTCTGAAGATGTCTGTGTGCTGTGGATATCGGTGGGGGTCCCTGCTGACATCATTTGTTCATAGAGGTGACTATTTGCAAGATGTTTGGACGTGTATTCGGCAAAGGCCAGCCGCCTGGTGCATGAGTGGGGAAGATGGCTTGTAACATTGACTTAGGCTGTGGTTTTGCTGCCTGTGATGGAAGGGTAGGCATGTGAGGGAAATCAAGACATTTGAGCGCTTTAAAATAATTACCATGTATATCGTCCTGAAAGAGGAAAAACAAACAAGAAAGAGTTCAGTGAGCCGAAGTTCCCTGGATTTTGAGTGCAGAAGTGAGTTCTTTAGGAAGGGGAGAGGATAGGAGGCTGTGTCCCGGGGAAGACGTCGACCTTGCCGCTGTAATGCCAGGATTCAGTTGCTGGGAAAACCTCACATTTTCCACAGAATTGCACACTAAAAGTAACAGGGCTTTTGGGGAAAATAGGGCTGGGGCAGACCACTTAAAACCTGTGGAACTTTGTAACCAGAGCACTACAAAAATAACAGTTGTAATAAAATACAAGCCTGGTTAAATTCCCACTCCCATGTGTGCCTGATGTCACAGGCTGCTGATCCCTCCTGGCGTTCAACCCGTAGGCTTGGTCTTCCCTGTTAGCGATGTAAGTTCCTGTTTAATCAAAAGTAAGCAACTGGGGTTTCCCTGGTGGCTCAGTGGTGAGGAATCTGCCTGCCAATGCAGGAGACACGGGTTTGATCCCTGATCCAGAAAGACCCCACATGCCTTGAAGTAACTAAGCCTGTGCACCGCAACTCCCGAGTCTGTGCTCTGGAGCCCGGGAGCTGCAACTACTGGAGCCCGAATGCTCTGGCACCTGAGCTCAGCAGCAGGAGAAGCCACTGCGGTCAGAGGCCCTCTCACTGCCGTGAAGAGTGGCCCCCGCTCTCCGCAGCTAGGGAAAGCCTGCGCAGCAGTGCGGACCCGGCACAGCCAAAAATAAATAAATAAATAAAATTATCATTTTTTAAGGTGAACCTTAATACATGCATTCCCCCCAAACCTCCAGTGTTTTATTTTGTACTGGGGTGTAGCCAGTTGACAGCGTTGTGATCGTTTCAGGTGACTGGCAAAGGGACTTGGCTGTCCATACACACGTGTCCATTCTCTCCCACCCCTCCCATCCAGGCCTGCACGTCACGTTGAGCAGAGTTCCACGTGCTGCACAGGAGGTTCTTACTGGTTATCCGTTTTAAGTATCACAGTGTGTACATGAGCGTCCCGAAGTCCCTAACTATCCCACCCCTCATGCTGCAACCAGAAGTTTGTTTTCTGTCTTTCTGTTTTGTACGTAAGTTCGTTTGTATCATTTCTTTTTAGATTCCACATATAAGGGATGTCATTCAGTATTTCTCCTCCTCTGTTTGACTTACTTCACTTGGTATGACGCTCTTTGGGTCCTTCCATGTTGCTGCAGATGGCATTATTTCATTCTTTTTAACGGCAGAGTAATAGTCCATTGTATATATGTTCCACATCTTCTTTATCCTTTCCTCTGTCGATGGGCATTGAGGTTGCTTCCATGTCTTGGCTGTTGTAAACAGAGCTACAGTGAATACTGGGGTGCGTGTTTTTCTTTTGGATCACGTTTTTCTCTAGATCCATGCCCCTGAGTAGGATTGCAGGTCATATGATAGCTCTATTTAAGGAACTTCCATGTTACTCTCCACAGTGGCGATACCAGTTTACATTCCCACACAGTAGCAGGAAGGTTCCCTTCTCTCCACACCCTGTCCAGCATTTGTTATTTGTGGATTTTTTGATGTTAGCCATTCTGAGCAGTGTGATGTGATGTCTCATTGTAGTTTTGGTTTAGTACATATTTTTAAAAAATTGCTTGAGAGGAAGGTTGGGGGGATCACAGGATAGAATGTGAAATGTGACTTTAAAGCAGTCTAACTATACTGCAAATATATGAAGCAGTCTCAGGAAGGGAGGGAAAAGGTGCTGACAAGTTCCTGGAAATCAGTGGAGTCTATAAAACTAAAAAAGGTAAATGAAAGTAGATACGCGCCAAATTCTTGTTGATAAGCTGTACCTCGGGGATATGGGTCAACAGTTCTGATACTATTATCCACGTAAACTGGAATTTAACGAGTGAATCAATGGATGGTGGACAGTAGGAGCTAGGTTTCTCAGCATTGAAGTGGTTAGAATGATCCATGTGGTAATGGATTAGAGTTGGTTGTTTAATATTTACACAGATAATTACATAAATTATATAGATGTGTATAGTGTGTATAGTGAAGTGAAAGTGTTAGTGTCCGACTCTGCGACTCTGTGGACTGTAGCCCGTCAGGCTCCTCGGTTCATGGGATTCTCCAGGCAAGAATACCGGAGTGGGTTGCCATTTCCTTCTCCCGGCGTCTTCCCAACCCAGAGATTGAACCCATGTCTCGCGTCTCCTGCGTTGGCAGGCGGATTCTTTACAATGTGCCTGGGAAGCCCAGTGAGCGTACCTAGCATCTAGACCTCGGGTTCGAATGCCATTTGTCCATAAAAGGAGCCAGGGCTCCTTAGAGAAATGACTGACTGTGGGACTGGGGCAGGACGTCAGCCAGATGAGCTTCCAGCATCTGCAGAGCCAGAAAATAACAAACAAAAAATAAAAACACACAAATGGAGGTGTATCAGAGTGCCAGAGCAGCCAACTGAAAAAGCGCCCAGTGGCTGAACGGGGCATAGCTGAGTAGCAGAAGACATGAGCTGGCCCTGAACTGTCACCCGAAGTGTAAAACCAGTAGGCGTGAGATGCGCGAGTCCATACGGATGTCAACAGGGAAGTGTAGCGCTTTTGGTCTGTGCTGCTGTTGGGTTTTTCCCAGATGGCCTAGTATGGTGGTTAGTATAGCAGTGTCTGAAGCCACCAAACACCAGGGACAATAGGAATACACTTCTGTAGGAATCCCAGCTCTTTTGATTTAGGCCTTTTGTATATTGCTGAAATTTTCCCTTTAATTCATTAATGTACTGGGGAAAAGCTGTTATGAACCGAATGACTTCTTTATTATGCTGAGATCATTCCCATATTTATCAAGTGTATGTGAGCTAATTTGTATTCAAGAAATGTGTTCAGTAGCAAGACAGACTTTATTAGAATTGGATGTTTCTGCCGTGGAGTAGTTTCAGGTGATGTGTGAATCCAGAGCATGGCTCCAGGAAGAATGGTCAAAATTAGGGTGGAAGTCCATGGGGAAAAAAGAGGTCCAGGAATTGAAATGCAGAAACAATAAAATAATCACATGTGAGTGTTATGTGTGTGGATGTTGTATGGAGGTCCTGTAAACAAGGTTAGACTGAGTCCGAGAGATTAGAGAAAGAACAGTTGAGGAAGTAAAGCTTGAGCTGAGATAGAAAAGCTGAGAAGGAAGGGCACCACTCTCCAGTTTGAGGGAGTTGCGTGGGCACTGCCTGGCCTGGCCAGGGTGGCTGGAGCCAAAAGGAAGAGGTGGGAAACGCAGAGGGAGGGAGAGGTCAGACGGGGTTTTCAGGAAGTTTATCTTTTTCTCGGCTGAAAGGGAGGACGTTAGTTGTACTGGAGGCTAGTGGTTCAAGGAAGACTGAGGTATGTTTTCAGAACGGCACTTGGCTGCTCATTGGAGAGCCGCGGGTTCTAGGGATGGGGGCTTTATTCAGAACCGTCCAGTTAAATGCAGTCAGCAGATGGTGTGCAAGGGAGCCTTAGAATCCTGAAGCAACACATGTGTTTTCTTCTTGAACCATCTAGAAAACACTTAACCTTGAAGACTGTGGTTTTTAAAATGTGCACTTTGGTAGTGTGAGGTTGTATTTTGGTCACCACAAAATTTAAGGTAATATACTTCCGGCCAACAAATGTTATTAGAAACAGGCCCTTTGCTATGGTATTGCTAGTCTCACCTAAAAATAGTATGCATCCTTTTAATCTTACATCTCGCCTTTCTCCTGGGTCTTTACCTTTTAAAGTTAATTTTAAAATGAAGCAAATCCTTTTAACCTTTACAGAATTTTTCTATAGTGTCTTGGTAAAACATAATGTACTAGTCTTGGAGACCTAAGATTGTGTAATTCTTTACAGTTATTTTTGCACGGTAGTAAAATGTAGGGGATTTAATTCAGACATGGATTTAATGCATGATTCTACCAATTTGGGGCAAGTTATATTACCTCTGTAAGAATTTCTTCATTTTTAAAAAATGAGGTTGTTGCTGCTGCTGCTGCTGTTGCTTCAGTCGTGTCCGACTCTGTGTGACCCCATAGACGGCAGCCCACCAGGCTCCCCCGTCCCTGGGATTCTCCAGACAAGAACGCTGGAGTGGGTTGCCATTTCGGTCTCCAATGCATGAAAGTGGAAAGTGAAAGGGAAGTCGCTCAGTCGTCTCCGACTCTTAGCGACCCCATGGACTGCAGCCCACCAGGCTCCTCGGTCCATGGGATTTTCCAGGCAAGAGTATTGGAGTGGGGTGCCATTGCCTTCTCCAAAAATGAGGTTAAATTATACCTATTTCACAGATGTTGACCGAGAAAAAATCTATACAAAAGCACCTGATGCTTTGAGAGATTGTTTACGCTCAAATATTAGTTTTCTTTTTCTTTTCTCATAGAAGTAGCTTAAATAGGAGGTGAGAGTACTTGTGAAGTGATCCCAGAATGCCATGGTAACTAAATCCTTCCTGTGGGTTCAGGGCTCGCTCTGGATCAGGCTTCTTGAATTTAAATCCCAGCACAGATCTTGGTTTGGGACTCTCACTCAGCAGTGAGACCTGAGTTTCTTCCTTTGGCTTCCTCAAGTGTGAAATGGTAATAAATAGTACCTACTTCATGGGTTGTTTTGAATATTAAATGAGCTGATAAACACAGTGCTTTTATTTGCTTATTTACCATTTTCGGAATCGAAGTACAGTTAGTTTACATGGTGTGTGTGTCAGATGCAGTGTGGTAATTCAGTTACACACGCATATGGATTTTCTAGATTCTTTTCCATTGTAAGTTATTACAAGATACTGAGTATAGTTCTCTGTGCTGTGCAGTGGGTCCTTGTTTGTCTGTTTTATGTGCAGTAGTGTGTGTATGTTAATGTCAAACTCCTGACACACCCGCCCCAGCCCCATCCCTTTTGGTAACTGTAAGTTGTTTTCTGTGTCAGTACAGCGCCTTTAGAATGGTGCCTTTACGTAGTATTAAATATACGTCATCTATTATCACATACTGTCATTAAGTATAGTTTCAGCTCCCTTATCCCTAAAAGTTTTGAGCACGTCTCTTCAGAAAAGCCAAAACCAAAATAAAGGCTGGTCGATTTAGGACTCCTGGGTTAATTGGGGTTTTCTTTAGATTTATTTTTAGCTGCCTCAATTCTAAAAATGCTTTTCCTTTACATGACCTTTTCCCAGGCAGCTCAATTATTTAAACATAATTTTACTGTAGAAGATGTTTTGCTGAAACCATAATTTATAAAATTTCAGTTTTTAAAAAGGGATTAGCGTATCATTCTTCAGATTTGTGCTGTTATATTTTTCTTCCACTTGAGTTCAGTTCAGTCGCTCAGTCGTGTCCGACTCTTCGCGACCCCATGAATCGCAGCACGCCAGGCCTCCCTGTCCATCACCACCTCCTGGAGTTCACTCAGACTCACGTCCATCGAGTCAGTGATGCCATCCAGCCATCTCATCCTCTGTCGTCCCCTTCTCCTGCTGCCCCCAATCCCTCCCAGCATCAGGGTCTTTTCCAGTGAGTCAACTCTTTGCATGAGGTGGCCAAAGTACCGGAGTTTCAGCTTTAACATCATTCCTTCCAAAGAAATCCCAGGGCTGATCTCCTTCAGAATGGACTGGTTGTGCTGTTACATTTTTCTTGCACTTAGCTCAGTGTAAATATTACCTACTTATGCTAAAGCAGTTTTATCAGCATCTGTACATTGCCACTTCCATTGTTATCTTCCTAGCTAAGTTTATCACCTCTCAGTTGTCCCCTGGGCTGAAAACTTGTGTCCATAATATGTATACTTAAGACCCCTATGAATGGTAGTAGACGAGAGTGGCTGAGTTCATTCAGCTTCTTTTAGGCCATGTGACCAAGTGCTAATTTGCACTGCAAGTGTACACTCAACTGTTTAATGATAGGACATGCATTGATAATTTGACAGAGCATATGGTAAGAAAAGATGTGATCTCATTGATGTGTGATGGTTATTGTATAGCCAATATAGTTTTTGACTTAAAAGAAGGGTTTAATTTTAAAACAATCATGTTAAATTTAAGAAGGGGAATTCTGCTACCCATGAAGGTAGTGGTATAGTGTGACTGCAAGATTAATGACTGTACTGGGTGAGGCATATCTAACTGGAACACCTGAGTAATGACTTAGAGCTTTATTTCTCATCAGCTCTTTTGGGGATTGTGGGCTTGTCTCATTCACTCTGAGTACTTTCTGACATGCTGCTTCAGCTTCTGTCTGTACTCTTCTGGTGGTTTTATGGGCATATTTGGGCATATTTTGTCTTGCTCACATGGTTTTGTTCACAGGCTAGCTTTCAAGATAATTTGTGTCTTGGGTGATAGACATAGTGGGGGATGTGATATTAGTGAATAAAATTCTCTGCGATTAGATTGAGGAATAGCTAATATGTAAAAGTTTAAAAGCCATTGTCTGGTTTTGTCAGCAATAGTATGGTATATTCATTTCCTTTCTTAAAAAAGAAAAGACAACTGGAGGGCAGATACGCTTCTCGGTAGGCCGTGATTGACCACAGAGCTTTTATGGATCAGCCTCTGTATAGAATTAATGATCAAAGTATGTCAAAGAACAGCTTTGTAAATTCTTAAAGTAAGAAAGCTGTTTCACCAATTCAGTCTAATTGTATATGTCAATGATATAGATGCTTCTGGTTTAAAAAGGTCATTTGGCAAAAATGTGTTGTTTAGGAATTTTACAAGTGATATGCAAATTTAGATATAATAAAATGAATCTCATTCTCATCATGTTCTTAAAGTGTATCCTTTTGTCTCTTAAAAGTATTGTTTACCTTAAAATATTTTTTTTAATTTGCAAAAAGGATTACTAGGTTCAACGTACTTATTAGATTCTGAAATTTCACCAAAACTAGTAACTGTGAAGAGTTCCATGTTTAACTTGTGCTGTTTTGCATATTGGATTAATTGTGATTAGTGTGGTACTGAATCTTTGGTTATTTGTACTGATGAGAGTAGAAATGCATATATCATTCAAAAGCTGTGTTCGTTCCTGAGTTAAGATTTTCATTTGAATATCTGTCTTGATTGTCTTTCTTCCTGTTCCTGATGCAGGTCATGGCAAAACCCCAAAAGATGCAGCGTCAGTTCGTGCCACGCATCCAATACCAGCAGCCTGTGGGATTTATTACTTTGAAGTAAAAATTGTCAGTAAGGGAAGAGATGGGTAAGTGTAAATTTTGGTGGGAAAAATCTGTTTACGGGTAATTATTTTTGTTTTCATTCATAACCGTTTATGATGTAATTGAGAAATTTGAATTTTTTGGAAAATTTTGGTAATTGAAAGAGTGGAATCTGAATATTCTAGTATAGCAGGTTTTATCTGGTTCTGCTTTAATACTCATTGAAGTTAACACTTGAGTTGATAAAATTACCAGATTTTTCTGGTAGGTTTCTTGTTAAAACGGAGAATTGGAATAAAACAATAGAAAGTTAATGACTCATTTTCCATGCCTTTCTTACACTGCCATTTTCTGAATTCCACTGAGAAGTTAAATCCTCTCAAAGATAGTTAACCAAAACCAAAAGGTGATTCACAGATATTTAATAGGGGTAGAGACTCAGAATTTTAGGTTGAGGTCAGGGAAATGTATGTTAGTACACTCTCAGCTAGTTGCAAGGATTAAGATATAGTGTAGAAGGTTCCAGTTGACAACTTCATGTAGCTGCTGGAACTAACTTTTAAAGCCATTGTCTGGTTTTGCTTTTCAACTTGGGCTCAGTGGTGTGTGGTGTGCACACAGCAGAGTACACACCTGTGATGTGTACACACAGTATACACACCACTCTGTGTGTGTATACACAGCAGAGTCACTTAAGGGACTAATAAAAATACAGTAGTTTGGGTCTTACCCCCAAAATTCCTTAATCAGTATTTTCAGGTGTAGACCTTGGACATGATGGACATTTTGAGGACACTTCACAGGGAATTTCGGTGCTTACCTCTCTCTGAATGAGAGCTGATTATATAGACTCATTGGATCGGTCCTGTGGTATTTCCTGATAAATTCATTGTGGTATCAGAGATCCTTTAAAACATCTCTAGAGTTGTTTGTCCAGCTCTCAAGGTGAAGTTACTAGAATGTGTAACTTTACCTGTATTTGGAGTGAATCATTTCACCCCTTTTAGTGCTTCTTAGGGAGAAGGCAGTGGCACCCCACTCCAGTACTCTTGCCTGGAAAATCCCATGGACCGAGGAGCCTGGTAGGCTGCAGTCCATGGGGTCGCTAAGAGTCGGAGACGACTGAGCAACTTCACTTTCACTTTTCACTTGCATGCATTGGAGAAGGAAATGGCAACCCACTCCAGTGTTCTTGCCTGGAGAATCCCAGGGATGGGGGAGCCTGGTGGGCTGCCGTCTATGGGGTCGCACAGAGTTGGACACGACTGAAGCGACTTAGCAGCAGCAGCAGCAGTGCTTCTTAGGGTTTAATTGACTAAATAAGTGTGTTCAGTAGATTATTTTTCTTCATTTGCTGAACATTATCAACGTCAGCAATATGGAAAGTACAAAGTGAAGCCTTGGATTCAACAGTAACTTTTTAACTACTTCAGTTTTCCCAGGGTGATCAAGCCAAAGATAAAATCAGAGAAGCTAAGTGTAAAGTGGTTGAGAGACCCCAGATTGAAATGGCATGTAATGGTAACCATTGCTAGTTCTACTGCTGCATACTCACCCAGTTCTTTTATACTTCAAATTATATCATTAGCTCCATAACACTGGTATTGCTCAGGATAATTCCCAGAATTCTCTTTACCTTTAATTCTACATACTCTGCATAAGCTTGACCTTATATTTTCATGGCTGCCAGTACCCTGACGAGTCTCAAATCTGAAACTGCATCTCAGGATATTCCCTTGAGCTCTGGACCAGATGTTTGTATTTGAATGTCCCATAGGCATTTAAATTTAGCTTATTTAAAATCTTTTTCTCAACCGTGGCCTGGCTCATGGTTTCACTGTTGCTAGAAACTTGCGCATTTCCTGCCTTTAACTTTCTCTGTCCACGACAGTCTCTGCCCTGCCCGTCAGGTGTCGGTCCTTTGTGCCCTGAGGGACTGAGACGCCCCGGGCGCTCCCTGTTTCGCTCTCACTCCAGTCTATAACTCGTCCACCTTCCTCCTGATACAGAACTGAAGTGTCTGTCCCTCCCTTAAGATTGTTTAATACACTGGTTACTTTGAGAGTAAAATCTAAAACTTCTTAGGATCCTGCATGATGTATGACTAATGCCTTGCTGATTTTTTAGTCTCATCTTTCTGTGGCCAGAATTTCTTTCATTTTTAAAACTAGGTATATTTTACATGTAATAAATCTTAAACTGTTTTAGCATGCAGGTCTATGAGTTTTGACAGATCTGTACAGTCTTGTAACCATCACCACAATCAGTATATAAAACATTTCCATCACCCACCAATACCCAGATTCCTCCATATCCCTTTTCAGGCAACCTTTGCCCATCTCCAGCCCCTGGCAACCACTGATTTGTTTTCTTCCTTTATAGTTTGCTGTTTCTAGGATGATATATACATGGAGTCATGTAGTGTAAAGAGTATAGTATCCTTTAAAGCCCGACATCTTTCACTTAGTGTACTGCATATGAAATTCATCCCTATTGTTGTATGTATTGGTAGATCGGTTCTTGTTATCGCTGGTTGTATGGAGGAACCAACCACAGTGTCCTTACTCACTCTTCAGTTGAAGGACATCAGATTATTTCCAGTTTTTTTGACAACTAGGAATATAGCCGCTAGAAACATTTATGTATCGGTTTTTGCATAAACGTGAGTTTTCACTTAACTTGGGTAAATACACAGGAATGGGATGGCTGGGTCGTTCGTTAAGTGTCTTTTTAACTTTGTAAGAAACTGCCAGGCTGTTTTGCAGTGTGGCTGTGCTGGCTGCCATGCCCACCAGCAGGGTGTGGAGTCCCGGGGGTGTGCCTCCTCAGAAGCCCTTGGTATTGTCAGGGTCATTTGTTTGTTTGTCTTGAATTTGCTGCCGTTCTAATAGGTACCTAGTGGTTTCTTGTGATTTTAACTGACCTTTCCCTGAGGACCAATGATGTTGAAGAATCACTAATTCTCATCTGCCCTGTTTTTTTTTTTTTTTAAACAAACTTAATAATTCTTTTAATTTTAAATTAATTTCTTGTCAACTATGGACATGGTTAAGCAAGGACGTAACGTATACTTAAGAATACTGAACTGACGAGCACAATTGAATGCAGTGCTTCTTAGGGCAAGTCTCATTTTAGCCTTCACCCTGATTAAATTTAAGGTCCTTATTTCTCCTCTCTTTCCTGAGCTACGGTGGGGGGGGCTCAAAGTGGGGCACCCAGTTTCTCTCCATTCCCACTTTCCTGCCAGCTTGGGCTTCGAGAGGCAAGCCCCAGAAGACAGAAAGTAGGGTGTTAAACAGAGCCGAATCAATATAAAGTGACCTGACAGGAGAGGGATGGGATACACTTTAGGTTAGAAAATGTTACCTAACCAAACTGGGGTCCACTTGCCCAGCACCCAGCAATGCCAGACTGCCGACACCGGGTTGTGGTGAAGACCAGTGATGAGTGCGAGCACCAAGCCAGGAGGATGGGCGGCTTACACCCCAAGACCAAACTCCGCATTGGCTTCCGGGGAGGTTTTCTAAAGGCAGCATTAGAGGTGAGGGCTCAGGGTGTATGCTCAGCCTGCGGGCTTTCTGCAGCTGTGCTGAGATAACGGGTGATGCTTTGGGAATCTTAATCATCAGCCTTCTGGTTCCAGCCTGTCCAGGGTCAGCACATAGTCCCCATCCACCTCCTGGGAGGGCTGGGGGAGGTCTTAGTTTCCACAGAACAACTCAGAGATACTCGTCAGATTGTTGTGTGTATCCCTTGAGGGAGACTGCGGCTCTGTTTTGTCACTGAACTAGCAAGCTGTCATTACTTTTTTTGAATGACCACTTTTTGTTTGTTTCTGCATTCCCTCACTTCCCTAATTAGTAACTGCTTGAATCTGCTCTTCGGAATTCAGGACACATGGAAGGGCTTTCGTGCCCGGGAAGACCTCACAAGGACCTCCTGGGTTTCATTCTCCCTTTTTCTGATACGTCTCATTCTGGAGGGGAAGTGGGGAGAGAGGAGAAAGGGAATCAAGTTTTGGATAGAGCGGTTAACCATCAACCTGGCGAGAAAGTAAAAAAATGAATTTCTCTTGTCCCTTTCCCCATTTGCCAAGCTTATTAGCTAATTTAGTACTCTTCTGTTCCTAGTTTACAGGTACGTTATTTTGGTGGCACTTTCTCTTTCCCAAAATAAGATCGTGCCTTTATCTTGCTTCCTTTCCTTTGAGGGCAGGCAAGTTATAGTACCTATACTGCTGTAATTGTCACTTATTGATCCAAGGATAAGGGACTGTTTTATATTTCTGTATTCCAGGGCTTTATTTTTAGTGGGCCCTCATATGAATGAACAAATGGATAGATGAGAAACAGCACCTACCGCCTGTATCAGATCAGATCAGTCGCTCAGTCGTGTCCGACTCTTTGCGACCCCATGAATCGCAGCACACCAGGCCTCCCTGTCCATCACCAACTCCCGGAGTTCACTCAGACTCATGTCCATCAAGTTAGTGATGCCATCCAGCCATCTCATCCTCTGTCATCCCCTTCTCCTCTTGCCCCCAATCCCTCCCAGGATCAGAATCTTTTCCAATGAGTGAACTCTTTGCATGAGGTGGCCAAAGTACTGGAGTTTCAGCTTTAGCATCATTCCTTCCAAAGAAATCCCAGGGCTGATCTCCTTCAGAAAGGACTGGTTGGATCTCCTTGCAGTCCAAGGGAGGACTCTCAAGAGTCTTCTCCAACACCACAGTTCAAAAGCATCAATTCTTCGGCACTCAGCCTTCTTCACAGTCCAACTCTCACAGCCATACATGACCACAGGAAAAACCATAGCCTTGACTAGATGGACCTTTGTTGGCAAAGTAATGTCTCTGCTTTTGAATATGCTATCTAGGTTGGTCATAACTTTCCTTCCAAGGAGTAAGCGTCTTTTTAATTTCATGGCTGCAGTCACCATCTGCAGTGATTTTGGAGCCCAGAAAAATAAAGTCTGACACTGTTTCCACTGTTTCCCCATCTATTTCCCATGAAGTGATGAGACCAGATGCCATGATCTTCATTTTCTGAATGTTGAGCTTTAAGCCAACTTTTTCACTCTCCACTTTCACTTTCATCAAGAGGCTTTTGAGTTCCTCTTCCCTTTCTCCCATAAGGGTGGTGTCATCTGCATATCTGAGGTTATTGATATTTCTCCCAGCAATCTTGATTCCAGCTTGTGTTTCTTCCAGTCCGGCGTTTCTCATGATGTACTCTGCATATAAGTTAAATAAGCAGGGTGACAATATACAGCCTTGACGTACTCCTTTTCCTATTTGGAACCAGTCTGTTGTTCCATGTCCAGTTCTAACTGTTGCTTCCTGACCTGCATACAGATTTCTCAAGAGGCAGGTCAGGTGGTCTGGTATTCCCATCTCTTTCAGAATTTTCCACAGTTTATTGTAATCCACACAGTCAAAGGCTTTGGCATAGTCAATAAGGCAGAAATAGATGTTTTTTTTGGAACTCTCTTGCTTTTTCCATGATCCAGCGGATGTTGGCAATTTGATCTCTGGTTCCTCTGCCTTTTCTAAAACCGGCTTGAACATCAAGAAGTTCACGGTTTACATATTGCTGAAGCCTGGCTTGGAGAATTTTGAGCATTACTTTGCTAGCGTGTGAGATGAGTGCAATGGTGCGGTAGTTTGAGCATTCTTTGGCATTGCCCTTCTTTGGGATTGGAATGAAAACTGACCTTTTCCAGTCCTGTGGCCACTGCTGAGTTTTCCAAATTTGCTGGCATATTGAGTGTAGCACTTTCACAGCATCGTCTTTCGGGATTTGGAATAGCTCAACTGGAATTCCATCACCTCCACTAGCTTTGTTCATAGTGATGCTTTCCAAGGCCCACTTGACTTCACATTCCAGGATGTCTGGCTCTAGGTCAGTGATCACACCATCATGATTATCTGGGTCGTGAAGATCTTTGTTGTACAGTTCTTCTGTGTATTCTTGCCGTCTCTTCTTAATATCTTCTGCTTCTGTTAGGTCCATACCATTTCTGTTCTTTATCAAGCCCATCTTTGCATGAAATGTTACTTTGGTATATCTGATTTTCTTGAAGAGATCTCTAGTCTTTCCCATTCTGTTGTTTTCCTCTATTTCTTTGCATTGATCGCTGAAGAAGGCTTTCTTATCTCTTCTTCTTGGTGAAAACCATTGGTTTTTTGGTCTGATTTTGTTTATTTCTGGTAATCTTTCTGACTGCAGTTTTAGGTCCAACCCAGTGCTTTTGGAAGCGAAGAACAAACAGTTCATTTATGGAACAAAAGCAAGTCATGTAGCTTATTTTGGCCAAGTAAGGTCTTTCTGGAGATACATTGAACTGTTATCAAGAGATACAAGAATTCCTTCCTAAAATCCTGACATTGTTGTGAAGATTTAACCAGAAAGAGCAGCTGTCAGTTTTCTTTCATTTGCAGTGATTTATGTTCATCTGAGAGTTTATTATATTTAATTTAAAATTGACTTTTTTTAAACAGTGTGTTTATCCAAGATAAATAAGTATTTGGATCCAAGATGGCAGTTTTCTTAAGAGAAATTGTCATTGTAGCAGGTTTTTTCATAAAGTGGCAGGAGTTGGGTATGAATTGCTCTTCGGTTTATTTGTAAAATGCGTGATTTCTAGGTTGCCTTGGAAAATTAGGACTATGACTGTGATGATTATGACTTGTATTTCTTCATTGCCTAAGAAGTGAGGCTTGAAGGAAGCTCCTCTTATTGAATAAAACAATATGTTTTGCT
This sequence comes from Bos mutus, assembly GCF_027580195.1. NCBI lineage: Eukaryota > Metazoa > Chordata > Mammalia > Artiodactyla > Bovidae > Bos > Bos mutus. The sequence goes on along the minus strand of NC_091639.1, from coordinate 9,458,848 downwards.
TTCTGCCTTGGATTTTCATTTATTTTCAATCTCATTTAAATGTTTATTTTCATTTAAACGTAATTTTTTTTGTATGTTCAGCAAAATAAGCTTACTTTATTACGACAAAATCACCAGTCTAGATTGTTTAATTTAAAAATGAATTTCTAACACATTTTGCAACCAGAAAATTAAGTCACATTATCTGCATAAAATCATGTTTTAGGAGACATATTTAAAGGGTATATATTTACTTTATGTTCTTGTTAATTCTTATTGACAGTCAAGATGAATTTTAATAGACTTTGTCTCATGAATGTACTTTCAGTTCAGGAATTTCATTCAGGTTTTAAATTATGCATACTAATAGAGACAGTGGAGATAAAGTTAATTATAAATGTGAGCGATAATAAAATTTTTATTTGGAAATTTTTAGAATAATTTATTATGAGTGTGATATTTTTAGCTCTTCAAACAAAATATTGATGCCATTCTGCCAGTGTGATTCAGGAGAAATCAGCAAGTAATCCAGTCTCTGTTCTGTTCCTAAATTCTGCTGATAATAAAATGTAGTCTTCAGAACATTCCTTCTGTGCTTCCTGACTTTTCTGGATTATTTCCTGGGGGAGCAGAAAAGAAATCAAAGGTCTTTTTTCCCCACCTAGCTTTAAAAGGTCTTTTCTTCTAGTTTCTGTTGGTGATAGCAGTAAAGGGAAACGCAGACGGAAACTGTGAAAAAGACATCAAATGAGCGATATATTTATTAACATAGTGAATTTAATGAATTGAACAAGAGTGATATATGGTGTATCAGGCACTCTCAGCACCTGAGTGAGTTTAAATAAGAACTTATTTGTCTCTGCCTTCTCCCTGGATTCTAGTAGAGAGCCTGGCAGCAGAAGCCCAGTGAATGCCTTAAGTGAACCAAATGTGGGTTCCTGTCCTCAAGGAATACAGAGTTCAGTATATGGAGGGGACAGTGGTGCAGGGCAGGGAGCAGGTATGTGCGAATAACTCTAGATGAAGACATAATATATTAAGTACTTAAGGAATGAGCGACAATATGGGAAAACTGAGGAGATGATGATTCTAGCTCCAGGAAACAGATTTATAAAGGAAATAGTATTTGATAGGCCTTAGAAAATGAGTTAGAATTTGAGACACTTTGTTGGGGAAGAATATTCCAGACTGTGCCAAGTGGGAGGAATGGAACCATTTGGTGTCTTTGGCTGAGGTACCTGACCCAGTGTTGGTGGCGACTTGAGGGCTTATAGTGAAGAGTTTACAGAAGTGTGAGCGGAGTTGAAATCGGGTGTTGGAGAGCCTTGATGATAGCTCTGTGGGCGAATACTCTGTAGATAGAAGGGGGCCTTCAGCCTTCTTGAATCAGGCAGTGATATTTTATCTGTTTAGAAAAACAGTACTGGGTGGGGAGGGGATACAATGTGGAAAAGAGCCAGAGATGGGAGTGAGGCTCTGAGGGTGTTGCCTAGGATTGAATTGTGATAGAGGTTAAAAAAAATAGAGGAAGAAGAGGTAGTTGCCCTTGTTGGGCACCTCTTATGTACCAGCTACTGTGCTAGGAACCTAGGGTTTTCAAGGATGTGTTGGCCGAGACTGGGTCCCTGCCTTCCAGACATGTGTCGGTAAGATGAGAAATGAGCATGGTAACACATTATAACATTATAATAATAGCTGTATGAACAAAGTAGAGAAGTGTGGTGGAGAAAGTGACCAGCTCTGTTGGAAGATGGGGTGGCAATCAAGGAAGCCTCTAGAAAGTGTGCATGTAGTTACGGAAGAGGAAGAAAGCCGAACACAAGTCTCTCTCACTTCCCTGTCCTTCAGCCACCTGCTCACCCTCCTTAGACCGGTTTCCTAGGAATCCCTCCAGAGTTCGTCCCTGAGCAGAGTTTTCAAAGACAAATAGCTGCTTTAGAAGCTGATTTAGTTACTTTTGCTAAAATACAGTGAAGTACTTTGGGATTAGAAAGATGGAGATTTGGATATTGGCTCTGCCACTAACCAGGGCTTCCCTGGTGGCTCAGACAGTAAAGAATGCCTGCAACGTGAGAGGCCTGGGTTCGATCCCTGGGTAGGAAAGATCCCCTGGAGGAGGGCATGGCAACCCACTCTGGCCTGGAGAATCCCATGGACAGAGGAGCCAGCTGGCCTACAGTTAATGGGGTACAGAGGGTTGGATTCGCCTGAGCGACTACATCACTTTCACTTTTCTGCCACTTACTAGCTCTGTGTCCTTGTACTTTTTGACAAACTTTTTTCCCCTTTTCTGTAAAATGGAAACAGTGCCAACCTCATAGGATTGTAAATAGTTCAGGTAAAGCAGCTATTGCAGTGCCTGCTGCAAATGCTTGATGCTGCTGTTGCCGATGGAGAAAGAGAAACACGAAGGTTTGTGGCAGTTTTAATGGGGAATGATAACGATTGGATTTGCATGTTGGGACAGTTCCTCTGATACAGAAAAGAGAGGTCTGAGAGACACAGGATCAGTTGGGCCATTATGATTTTGAATTGGCTTAATCTGTGTGGTGGCGTTAGTGACAAAAATAAATGGATTTGTTAGCTCTTTAGGACTTTAAAGAAAACGAAAAGGCTTGATTAGGAAGTGGGAATAGTAAGGGTAGCTGTTAAAAAGCAAAGAATGAAGGGTGGTGACTGGGACAGTCAATTAGATAGATGGTGCTGTGACTGAATATAATAAAGAATACTGGAGGGAAATGGAGCTTTGAAATTGCAGATAATGGGAACAGTGTGAGACATCCAGATGATGAATTAATAGTAGGGCTTTGACTAAAAATAAATGGGATTTAGGAGAGAGAAAAGCTGTCAGTGGATTTTGGAGTTATCAGAATGTAGGTTGTTGAAGCCATGAGGATTGATATGATCATCCAAGTATGTGGCGTAAAAAAGAGGAGGTTGGAGGATGGACATCTGAATCACCACATTTATAGGAAATGTAGAAGGGTGTTAATAGCTAAGAATTCTGAATAGGGATGGTCAGAGTCAGAACGAAGGTCGTGGAGAGTCCTGGGTGTTAGAAGCCAAGGAGGTCAGTTAAAAGGAGAACTGAAGTGTCTGCTGGTCGGTCACTGTGGAGGTGGTTAATCCTTGTTGTAGCAAATTCCTTAAAGTTGGGGTGGGAGTGAGTGCAGTGTGTTAGAAAGTTAGAGTACGGGACGGAGTTAATGGAGCCAGAGGGCTGCCTAGCTGTGTGGCTATTATGGGAAATAGTCATTTTCTGTCCCTTCAGAAAAACAGGAAGAAAATTACATCTTGTATAAATTCTATTAATGATTCAACTTGTTTCCTTCCAGTGTTTATATATACACTTTTATTACACAGCTCTAGTCTTCCTTAAACAGTTTTATAGCCTATTTTTATTATTGACTTACTTACTATGTATTTTTTAACCTACTTACAGGTGTAAGCCTTTTGCTATAAGATTAAAAGCTCTGGTCATCTTTCTTCTTTTTGCTTTATTTTTTTCCTGAAGTATCATCTATTTTGAAGTAGAATTAATGTGTCAAAAGAAGGAGTATGTACACTTTTAGATACATGATGCAATGGCCAAATTACTCTCTAGAAAAATGAGTTCAACTTCTGCTTGGGCAGGAGAAGCTTGGTCATATGTGTAAATTAAGGAGAGGGAATCTCCGGGGAATCCAAGGCAAGTTGAGGAAACAAGCTCCTTTGCTGATGGAGTGGGGTTGAGGGGTTAAATATAAGTTAGGAATGTGGGCTGGAATATGCAGTTGATTAGAACAGAAACATCTCTGCTTTGGGGAGCCTGTCTTGACAGCCTTTGCACCTCCAAACTAGGTTAGACTCCTGTTTTATCTGATTACATAGCACTTCTACCCCCCGTCATAGCATTTCATCATATTCATAATTATTTATGTAAGATCTGTCTTCCTTGTCAGAGTGTGGGCTCCACTAGAGCACAGACTTTTGTCTTTTTCACAACTTAATCTCTGTTGTCCCACACATAGTTACTTAGTAAATATACATTGATCAGAGAAGTAAAAATGTTGAACTGTGAGATCTAAAACCATGAATTTGTTGTGACAGCAATTTACATATGTAACATTATTTTTCACTCTGTACTCAGCTGGCCGGGGAGGAAAGTTGAATTGCATGATTGATGCAGAATGGAAAATTACAGTTTAGGAAGTTAGAAGAACAGTTGTAGTAGTTGAGGTTTACTGGTGAAGGAACTTTCAAACGGACAGTTTTAGTTCAGGCTGGGTGAAGGAGAAATGAAATCAGTAAAGAGCCAGCAGAAAAGTAGGCAGGATGGAGACATTTGAGGATTGCTGCTTCTCGTGAAGTTTGAGAAGAGGCGTGGTGGGATTTCTGTGGTGGGATTTCTGCGGTGGCGTTCCTGGAGCTGCCAGGCAGGGTGTGCCAGTGACAAAGGGCCTGCATGAGGAGGGGGAGGAGGGCTTTGGGGATGGTTTTTTCACTCGTGCGTCCTCAGTGCTCAGAACAGTGTCGGGCACAGAACAAGGGCCTGGGTGCAGGCGGCAGGAAGAACAGCTTTTCCTCTGCACATCCCAGCCCTGTGGCACGTGCAGAGTATAGCTGTTGGTGTTTATAAAATGGGACAAGGGGAAGCTTGGGTTTTGGATACTTTCCTACATTTTGAAACCACCAAAGATGCTTGGGAGCTGCATTTTTGATGGTGAGGAAGAAAGTATTATTTAACAAGTGCCTAGTGAATGTGGGAAAAGTGCCCGAGAGATATATAACCACCACGTTTCTTAAATTATTCTTGAGTTGGTTATCTGTCTTCAGTGTTGTTGAAATCCCAAGTCAACTCTATGCCTGCTCCATCTCTTATTTTATGTCCAGCAAATGCATGTGGATTTTTTTAAAGAACATTTTCTCCAGTAGTAAGGTAATGTATTCTTCCAAGGAATGTGTGTGTGTGTGTGTGTGTGTGTGTGTGTGTGTGTGTGTCATTGCATGCAGCATGTGGGATCTTAATTCCCTGATCAGGAATCAAACCCCTCCCTTGCATTGGAAGCCTATTGGAGTCTTAACCAGCGGACCACCAAGGAGGTCCCCTGCTGGTGTCTTCTTATGCAAAAGAGAAAATCAGACAAATCCTGTGAAGGAGAAAAAAGCATAACTACTTTAAGGAGCATTTTCAGTCCTACCACTCATACTAAACTACAGTTGATATTTGGGGATATATTCGGATATATTCTGCCTTTTTTCCTTCTATTTAAACAAATTTTAACATTAGTCTAAGAATGAAAATTTGGTTTAAGATATATGCGAATCGTGTATACCACTACCTATACTTAATATGAGTTTAATTAAAAATTGAGAGAAAATCCCCTTTTGATAGTGTCTTGAAGACACCCACAGTCTTTCAATATAGCATTCAGGTTGTATTTGTTGTTCGTGTTTGGTCCCTGAATCGTGTCTGACTCTTTGTGGCTCCATGACTGTAGCTCTCCAGGCAAGAACACTGGAGTGGGTTGCCATTTCCTTCTGCAGGGGATCTTCCCTACCCAGGGATCAAACCCAAGTCGCCTGCATTAACAGGCGGATTCTTGAGCACAGAGCCACCAGGGAAGCCTGTTAAGGTAGTATAGCTTTGTCGTAATGAATATGTTATTATTTAGTCATATTTCAGTTATACAGAATCAGAAAACAGTTTGTAACCAGTCCATTTATGTTTATTTCAGATATATTGCATGCTTGCTGTTTGCCTACTGCTGAAATCACTTACATAAAAGTAAATGTTCCAGAATAGAGAGACGTGATGTGTTAGTCCTGGACCTTCTGATTTTCTGTGGGTGATTTGGCACTTGGATAGGTTTTTCAGGAGGGCCATTGAGATATTTAAAGTGATGACAGAGTAGTAACTGTTTGGGATAGAAGCAGAGGCTGGCAAGGAGTTGTCCCTCATCCTAGGGCTGCCCTCTCTGTGATTTAGATGGTGCGGAATCTCAGCAGCTTTCCTTGTGTCAAGAAAAGTTAATACAGTGAACACTCACATGCCACCTTAATTTTAGAGTTAGGATTTTGCTCTATTTGCTTTATCCCAGATCTGTCCATCCAGGAATACTTTTTTTTTTTTTCCTAAATGCACTTCAAGGTCAGAGTTTCCAAACCAGTTTTAATTCTCCAATTTTACACTTGAATCTCTCTTTTCTTACTCTGAAAATCTTGTTTCTAATCCTATTGACATGATTTGCTTTGTCCTAGAACATAAGTATACATTTCTGAATGAACATACCAATACTGTTACTAAAAGAATGTTGAATACCACGTGGTTTTTTACAGTTTCACACCAATTGACATTTATTAGTTTCACTTGTTTACATTTATCTTCATTTATAGGGATTGCTTTTTTCTTTTTGATTTTGGTTTAAATAACACATCTGAACATTTACATTGTTTGTTCACAAATTAAAACTGTACAAGAAGGCCCTTCACAGAAGGCCCCCTTGACCCTGGTCTTCCCCCATAGGTAACCATTTTCACTGATTCTTGTTTTTTTCTATTATTTCCTTTTGAACTTACAAGCAAATATGCCAGAGAAGACTATGAATGGATCTCACAAGTCACTGGTGACACTAATTGCCTGTAGATACGGGGAAGTGGTTAGGTGGAAATAGGAGTGAAAGGAAACTGTAAACATTTTCGTCACATTTGAATTTTGGTTTTTTTATTATGATGTGGTCTGTTTGCCTTTTTTTTTTTTTTTTTAAAGGTGGGGCATTAGTATATTTTTACATTTAGAAAATTACTTTATAGTAATAGCTGTAGTCTCCTCTTTAAAGATATTCTCTGTTGTGAGCAGTGGTGAGCAGTAATGGAATTAATTACTAGCCTCTTTTGGATCTTCCCTTCCCGCTTTCCTAGAATCTTTTTGTTGAGTTTTTTGGATAACCAGCCTTGAGGTTTCTTTGCTGAGGGGCAGGGTGGGAATCTTTCCAGTCCTCCTCTTTATTGATTGAAGTATAGTTGCTTTACAGTATTGTATTAGTTTCAGATGTACAACGTAGTGATTGAGTATTTTTATAGGTTATACTCCATTTAAATTACTATGAAATATTGGCTATACTTCCTCTGCTATACAGTATGTCCATGTGGCTTATTTAGTGTATACATAGTAGTTTATACCTCTTAATCCTCTACCTTTATCTTGTTTTCTGTATCTGTGAGTCTGTTTATGTTTTGTTATAATATTTATGCCAAAGAATGCTCAAACTACCACACAATTGCACTCATCTCACACGCTAGTAAAGTAATGCTCAAAATTCTCCAAGCCAGGCTTCAGCAATATGTAAACCGTGAACTTCCTGATGTTCAAGCTGGTTTTAGAAAAGGCAGAGGAACCAGAGATCAAATTGCCAACATCCGCTGGATCATGGAAAAAGCAAGAGAGTTCCAGAAAAACATCTATTTCTGCCTTATTGACTATGCCAAAGCCTTTGACTGTATGGATCACAATAAACTGGGAAATTCTGAAAGAGATGGAAATACCAGACCACCTGACCTGCCTCTTGAGAAATCTGTATGCAGGTCAGGAAGCAACAGTTAGAACTGGACATGGAACAACAGACTGGTTCCAAATAGGAAAAGGAGTACGTCAAGGTTGTATATTGTCACCCTGTTTATTTAACTTCTATGCAGAGTACGTCATGAGAAATGCTGGACTGGAAGAAACACAAGCTGGAATCAAGATTGCCGGGAGAAATATCAATAACCTCAGATATGCAGATGACACCACCCTTATGGCAGAAAGTGAAGAGGAACTCAAAAGCCTCTTGATGAAAGTGAAAGTGGAGAGTGAAAAAGTTGGCTTAAAGCGCAACATTCAGAAAACGAAGATCATGGCATCCAGTCCCATCACTTCATGGGAAATAGATGGGGAAACAGTGTCAGACTTTATATTTCTGGGCTCCAAAATCACTGCAGATGGTGACTGCAGCCATGAAATTAAAAGACGCTTACTCCTTGGAAGGAAAGTTATGACCAACCTAGACAGCATATTCAAAAGCAGAGACATTACTTTGCCAACAAAGGTTCGTCTAGTCAAGGCTATGGTTTTTCCTGTGGTCATGTATGGCTGTGAGAGTTGGACTGTGAAGAAGGCTGAGCCCCAAAGAATTGATGCTTTTGAACTGTGGTGTTGGAGAAGACTCTTGAGAGTCCCTTGGAGTGCAAGGAGATCCAACCAGTCCTTTCTGAAGGAGATCAGCCCTGGGATTTCTTTGGAAGGAATGGTGCTAAAGCTGAAACTCCAGTACTTTGGCCACCTCATGCAAAGAGTTGACTCATTGGAAAAGACTCAGATGCTGGGAGGGATTGGGGGCAAGAGGAGAAGGGGACGACGGAGGATGAGATGGCTGGATGGCATCACTGACTTGATGGACGTGAGTCTGAGTGAACTCCGGGAGTTGGTGATGGACAGGGAGGCCTGGTGTGCTTGAGATTCATGGGGTCGCAAAAAGTCAGACACGACTGAGCGACTGGTCTGATATTTATTCCTTTTATATTTTAGATTCCATATATAAGGGTAACATATAGTATTTGTTTTTCTTTGTCTGACTTATTTCGCTGAGCCTACTACTCCGCAAGTCCTCCATGTTGTTGCAAGGGGCAGAATTCTTGGCTGCATGGCGCTGTGTGTGTGTGTGTGAGATCACATCTTCATCTGTTTGTGTGACACTTAAGTTGCTTCCATACCTTGGCTGTTGGAAATAATGCTGCCGTGAACACTAGGGTGCATGTATCTTTTAAAATCAGTGTTTTCATTGTCTTCAGGAGTGGAATTGCTGGATCACATGGTAGTCTGTTTTTAGAACTATTTTTAATTGACTACACCAATTTACATTCCCATGAACAGTGTACAAAGGTTCCCTTTGCTCCACGTCTTTGCTAGTATTTGTTATTTGGGGTCTTTGATGAGGGCTGTTCTGACAGGTGTGATGTGATAGCTCACTCTGGTTTTGACTGCTTTTCCCTGATGACTAACAGTGTGAAGAACCAGCTTTTGGGTTTTTTTTTTCCTCAGGTTTCCTGTTTTCAATTTCATTGATTTCTGCTCTGATTTTTATTATTTCTTCTCTTCCTAGGCTTTTATTTTTCTTAATTACTGATTTCCTAAGATAGAAGGATAAATTATTGATTTTAGATTATTATAATGTTCAGTACTATAGATTTTCCTGGAAGTACCTTTTTTAAGCTGCATCCCACAAATGTTGATAAGTTATGTTTTCATTTTTATTTAGTCTAAGATATTTTAAAATTTCTTTTGAGAAATCTTCTTTGTGACTTTAGCAGTGTGATGCTTCATCACTAAATAATTGGAGATTTTTCAGCTTTTGATATCTTGTTCAACTGCACTATTGGTTTCAGAGTATCCCTTGTATTATTTCAGTTTTTAAAATGTGAATCTGATCTTTCCTGGTCAATGTTTTTTGTGAACTTGAAAAGAATGTGTATTCTGATGTTTCTAGATGTGGATGTCAATGAAATCCAGTTGACTGATGGTGTTCTCTATATCCTTACTGGTTTTCCTCCTGCTGTCTGCCAATTACAGATGTCTCCAGTTATAATAGTGGATTTGACTGTTTTTCTGGGTAATTCTATCAGTTTTTGCCTCACATCTTGTGACATTTTGTTACTAGATGCATCAACATTAAGAATTGTTGTGCCTTCTTCAAGAATTGACACCCCACATAATGCTTCTCTTTATCCCTGATAATTTTCCTGGTTCTGAAATCCGCTTTGTTTGAAACTAGTATAACTAGTCCAGCTGTCCTTTGATTAGTATTAGCACAGTGTACCTCTCTGCATCCCTTCATGTTAATCTGTCTGTGTCTTTATTATAAAATAGGTTTCTTGTAGACAGCACTGGTGGGTCTTATTCTCTTACTCAGTCCGTCAGTTTCTTTTGGTTGTTGTATTTAGACCTCTCACGTTGAAAATGTTGTTATAGTTGGGGTGGTATCAGCCTTTACAGGTGACGCAGATGCTTTCTGACAGATTGTAACCAATCGCTCCTTCTCAGCAGTACCAGCTACGTCACCGCTGCTTTTCTGCTTGCTTCTGAGCACCCTTGACATAACAATACTGTACCCAGAAGCACGGCCGTGTTCGCCAGACACATGAACTAACTTACGTGCCTGGACATGTGAACGCACGTTTGCATCTCAAAGTTCGCAGCTTGAAGATTCGTATGTAGGGGGCTTACTGCACATACTACCACTGTAAGCTTCTTGTCCATCGAGTCTTCTCACTCTGTCACTGCTGTTGAGTTTGAGCTTGTTTTTGTATGTCATGCAACACCTCAGACAGCTGCCAGCTGTCCTGGTTCACTCCTGGTTGTGAGCCACAGCTCTGCACATCTGGTGTTGCAAATCTCCCCTGTCCAATAACTCCTTCCACCACTTCTCAACTCACAAGCTTCAGTTCTATTTCACCAACTTCCCCGAGTAACCTTTAGGTCTTTCTCAGTGTAAGGTGCCGTATTTATTATAGTATTTATGTATTTATTGACAATTCAGCGTGTGTAAAACCATTGTTATTGAATTTTGGTAGTTTTTAATTGGATTTTTACCTTTTTAAAAAAAGATAGGATGAAGTTTTTGAATGTTGTGCTCTTAAACCCATTTGCTCCTTAAGCACTGTGGTTTTTATTGCATGATGTTGTATACTGCAATGATTTTAAGGAACTCAGATGTCATGATAATAGCAGAACTGACTGTAATTGCTGTATCCCATATCTGCCCATTCCTCTGTCCACCCAGCCATCCATCTTATTTTTTAATGCATTTCGAAGTAAGCAGACTTACGTCCTAATGATTATGGCATGCGTAGCGTTAACTAGAGTTTGATACTTGCTTACTGCTCTTTTAAAAATTATCATAAAAGTTACGTACTGTGAAGTCTGAAGTGTACCATTTGATGAGTAGAAGTGTTTCCTCCTCCTCTTTCCCAGTTAGGCCGTGTCCTCACTGTCTCAGAAGTGCCATTGCTTTCCTTTTGCCAGTTCCAGAGCTTCATATACAGGCAGACTTTGGAGAAATGGCAGGTTCAGTTTCAGACCACCACAGTGAAGCAAATATCACAGTAAAGCAAGTCCCATGAATTTTTTGGTTTCCCAGTACAAATGAGTTATGTTAACATTAAACTATCATCTGTTCATTGTGCAATACATAATGTCAAAAAAAAAAGTATATCCCTTAATTTAAAAGTACTTAATTGCTAAAAATGCTAATAATAATGGAAATGGTTGAAATATTACAAGAATTCCCAAAACGTGATAGAGACGCAAAGTGAGCGGATGCTGCTCGAAAGTCGGTGCTGACGGACCTTGTGGACGCAGGGTTGCCACAGACCTTCATTTGGTTGTTTTACAACTGTACAGCTGTTTTACAGCTGTATCTGTGAAGCTGAATAAAATGAGGTGTGTCTGCAAAAGGCGTCACAGAGCGTAGACCCTTTTGTCGATTTCTTTGATTCAGGATTGCATTTTTTAGGTCATCTGTGTTGTGTGTATCAGTACTTCATTTTCCATTTTATTTCTGAGTAGAACATGCCAGTTTGTGAATCCGTTCACTTGTTGATAGATACGTGGGCTGTTTGAGTTTTTCCTCTTTTGTGAAGAAAGTTCTCAGGAGCATGGTTAGACAAGTGTCTAGGTGCACGTGTTGCCTTCGTTTCTCTTCTGAGCGGAGCTGCAGGGTCTAGGGGTGAGCATCCACTCAGACGTACGAGAAACTGCCAGCCGTGTTCCCAAGGAGTTGCCCCATTGTACGTTCCCACCAGCAGTGTGTGAAAGTTATCCTTGTGCCAAGTTCTTGGCAGTGCTGGTGTGGCCAGTCTGAAACTGTCACCACCCTGCTGGCTGTGTGCTGGTGCCCTGTGGGGTTTAATTTCCCTTCTGTGGTGACCAGTAGTCACTGCAGTGCAGCGCTTCCACGTGCTTCGTGTTTATTTGCAGTTTTCTGTGATATTTTGTGAAGTGTCTATTGAAATCTTTTGTTCGTTTATAAAAATTAGATTGTCTTATGTCTTTGGGGCGAGTTTAATTTTGCTGATGTCTGACTTACGAGTTTGTTATTTTGTGCTTCTTGCTTTCTGTGTCCTAATAGGTATTTGCTTTATCCCCGTGTAAGTAAGATACTTTTACACGTTTTCTTTTAGAAGCTTTATACATTTAATCTTTGTGTTTAGGACTGTGATTCATTTTCAGTTGAGTTTTATGTATCGTGTGAGGTAGAGATCAATGTTGACTTTTCCAAATGGATACCAGTTCTGTCACTGTTGATAGAAAGACCTTCCTCACTCTTTGGGACTGTTTGGCACTCCTGTAAAAATGTTAAGTGACTGTCTAAGTGTGGGACTCTTTTGGGTCTCTTTCTGAATCCATTGCGTTGATTTGTTTGTTGATTCTTAATGCCAGTACCACACTGTCCTGATTACTCAGGTTTATGCTAGGTGAATCTTGAGGTCAAATGATGTAAGTCCTCCGTCTGTATTCTCTTTCGTACTTTCTTTTGCATATTTTAGATCCTGTTTATTTCAAACGTTAGAATAAGCCTGTCGGTTTTATAGAAACCTCCTAGCATGAGTATAATTGGATTGCATTGACTCTAGAGATCAATTTGGAGAGAATTGTAGCCTTAATAATATTGAGTCTTCTAGTCCATAAATGTGATGTATCTCTCCATTTATTTACATCTTCTTTAATTTCCCCATCATTGTTTGGTAATTTTCAGCTGAGAAATTCTACATGTCTTTTGTTCAGTTCTTAAATGTTTTATGCTTTCTGGTCCTTTTGTAGATGTAATTGTTTTAAAATTTTATCTTTTTAGTGTTTGCTGCCAGTATATACAAATAGAGCAGATACTTTTATATAGTAATTCTGTATCGTGCACCTGTATTTAAATTCACTTATTAACTTTACTGATTATTTTGTGTTTATCTTTTGTTAAAGTAGTGTTATTTACAGATAAAGTCAGATTTATTTCTTCCCCTTTTTCTTCAATAGGATGTTTTCATTAGATGAATATATTTATGTCTATATTTAGCTTTTAGCAATAAGCTATGCTGAACTCTAAAAATGTCATACCATTAATGTATGCAATATTTTTTAGTCAAATTAACCATTCATTTATTCATTCATTCGAAAATGTGTGTTGAGCACCTCCTCTGTGCCAGTCCTCCACTCTGCACGGAGAATAAAATGCTAATAGTCACAGTAACACAGTCCTTGTTATAAATTTGGCACACCTCTGAGTTGTTCCTTGCGTGTGAAAGCCAATGAGGTAGGTTTCGTTATTATCAACAGAATGTTAAAATGAGTAACTTGGCCAGTAAGTTCTCTTTACTCTTGACTAGGGGTCATGTTATACTGTGTCTTTATATGTCAGGTAATTTTGAATTGCATGTTGTAACTGGATTATAATTTTTAAAATTAACAATATTTTTTCAGTAAGTTTAATGACATTTCATAATTTTCTTTGCTAATTGTCATTTCTTTGTCGCACACATTTCCTTCTGGTTTCGCTGGACTTCCTACTGAAGTCTGTTCTCAAATAGTTCTTTTGTGAGCATTTGTGGATAGTAGAGTTTTAGCTTTTTATGCCATAGAATGCCTTGTTTTGCCGTCATTCTTGGATGAGGCTTTACCTGGGATTAGATGCTGGGTTGACAGTTCTTTACTCTAGGTGCTTTGTGCCGTTGTTTACTGTCACCAGCTGCTGCTGGAGAGCAGTCAGCTTTCGTTTTCATTGTCATTCCTTCTGACATGATCTGCCTCTCTCTTGGAAGCTTTTAGGATTTTGTTTGTATCGATAGTCTATAGTGTGTGTGTGTGGATCTATTTTTACCTTTCTCAGTGTGTGATGTGCACTTTCAACTTAACCAAAATATTTTTTAGTTGTGGGAAATCACTAGCTAAACTATCTCAGTAAATACTGGTGTTCCACTGTACTTTTTAATAATGGTGATTCCATTTTTTTTCTTTAACATAATCCTAAATGTATGTATTTTTTAAATGCTTTTTCTTTTTAATCGTACTCTCCATTGATGTCTTCTAGAATGAATTCACATTCCAGTTGTGTATTTCGTTGGTCTTATGTACCTTTTTGGGGGGCTTCCTGTGTAGCTCAGCGGGTTAAGAACCTGCCGGTAGTGCAGGGGACTCTGTTCGATTCCTGGGTTGGAAAGTTCCCCTGGAGAAGGGATAGGCTACCCACTCCAGTGTTCTTGGGCTTCCCAGGTGGCTCAGACAGTAAAGAATCTGCCTGCACAAGAATATACAATGGAGAAAAGACAGTCTCTTTAACAAGTGGTGCTGGGAAAACTGGTCAACCACTTGTAAAAGAATGAATCTAGAACACTTTCTAACACCATACACAAAAATAAACTCAAAATGGATTAAAGATCTAAATGTAAGACCAGAAACTATGAAACTCCTAGAGGAAAACATAGGCAAAACACTCTCTGACATAAATCACAGCAGGATCCACCTCCTAAAGTAATAGAAATGAAAGCAAAAATAAACAAATTAAACTTAAAAACTTTTGCACAATGAAGGAAACTATAAGCAAGGTGAAAAGACAGCCTTCAGAATGGGAGAAAATAATAGCAAACGAAGCAACTGACAAAGAATTAATCTCAAAAATATACAGGCAGCTCATGCTGCTCAATTCCAGAAAAATAAATGACCCAATCAAAAAATGGGCCAAAGAACTAAACAGATATTTCTCCAAAGAAGACATACAGATGGCTAACAAACACATGAAAAGATGCTCAACATCACTCATTATCAGAGAAATGCAAATCAAAACCACAATGAGGTACCATCTCATGCCAGTCAGAATGGTTACTATCAAAAAGTCTACAAACAGTAAATGCTGGAGAAGGTGCGGGAGAAAAGGGAACCCTCTTACACTGTTGCTGGGAATGAAAACTAGTACAGCCACTATGGAGAACAGTGTGGAGACACCTTAAAAAACTGGAAATAGAACTGCCATACGACCCAGCAATCCCACTGCTGGGCATATACACTGAGGAAACCAGAATTGAAAGAGACACGTGTACCCCAGTGTTCATCACAGCACTGTTTATAATAGCCAGGACACGGAAGCAACCAACCTAGATGTCCATCGGCAGACGAATGGATAAGAAAGCAGTGGTACATATACACAATGGAGTATTACTCAGCCATTAAAAAGAATACATTTGAATCAGTTCTAATGAGGTGGATGAAACTGGAGCCTATTATACAGAGTGAAGTAAGCCAGAAAGAGAAACACCAATACGGTATATTAACACATATATTAGAAAGATGGTAATGATGACCCTATATGCAGGACAGCAAAAGAGACACAGATGTAAAGAACAGACTTTTGGACTCTGTGGGAGAAGGAGAGGGTGGGATGATTTGCGAGAATAGCATTGAAACATGTATATTAGCATATATGAAACAGATCGCCAGTCCAGGTTTGATGCATGGAACAGGGTATTCAGGGCCGGTGCACTGGGATGACTCTGAGGGATGAGATGGGGAGGGAGGTGGGAGGGGGGTTCAGGATGGGGAACCCATGGCTGATTGATGTGAATGTATGGCAAAAATCACTACAGTATTGTAAAGTAATTAGCCTCCAATTAAATAAATTTTCTAAAAAAAGAATCTGCCTGCTTTGTGGGAGACCGGCGTTCAATTCCTGGGTTGGAAAGATACCCTGGAGGAGGGCATGGCAACCCACTCCAGTATGCTTGCCTGGAGAATTCCCATGGACAGAGGAGCCTGGCGGGCTACAGATCATGGGGTCTCAAAGATTCGGACACAGTCAAACATGGTACATTTTTGGTGTATTTTAGAATTTTGTTTTTGTGGCATTATTTTAATTAGGAAGGTAAACATTTTTCTTCACTTTGTTTATCTAGTTCTATACTTTTCTCTTTATTACAGTTTATAGTTGCTTTCTAACTCCTGGGCCCTCAGTCGAAAGCCTGGTCTGCATTAGGGTTTCCAGGTTCTTTATTCAGGGTGAGTGTTGCAGGGTGAGTCACAGATGGAGTCAGTAACTTTGTCCAGCTCTTAGCTGCTCCTTCTCCCTCCCCCTTAACTAGGCCACAGTGTCAGATGAGCTTTAGCCAAGGCCGCGGGTGGTATCTGTGTTTTCTTCCCTTCAGGAGGGGAGCCTCTTCCCTGTGGGCTCTAAGCAGTGAGCAGGGCTGATGATCCACTGTGGAGCCCTGTTAGCCTCGGTGCCTCAGGAGGAACTCCTCCCCGTTCATGGGTGTCCGCAGGCCCAGAGCTGTCCCTGCTTACTTTGTGCTGCTTCTTGGAGGCTCTCTTGTAACTCACTACTTTCTTTAAACATAAATAATTACATTATATGCTGTATTTTCAACAGAGGGGCTGAATCAGAACACCAACTTATCGAGTCTCGACTAGACATCCAACACGTTTCTTCTTGTTTTGTCATTGTTGTGTGCCTGGACACACAACTCTTGTTGGTCATACTGCACTTGTGAATTCCATTATCTGTGAATGGTAATATCTAGTAGGACAGACACTAAGTTATCTTTTATTTAACTTTGTCTTGATCACAATTTTCTATTTTTACATAAGAACTTTAAAATCACCTTGTCTAGTTTTAAAAAGATAGACTCATTTGGAGTCTTATCTTGAACCTCAGTACACATATATATTGATTTTAGAAAGATTGCTATTCTTACGCTGTTACGTTATCCAGATACTCAAATACTCGTTTATTATCACTTTTAAGATAGCACTTTTGAGCTTTACTTGAGCTCTTTATTCATACGTGCATGCTAAGTCCCTTCAGTTGTGTCCGACTCTTTGCAACCTTATGGATGTAGCCCGCCAGGCTCCTTTGTCCATTGGATTCTCCAGGCAAGAATTCTAGAGTGGGTTGCCATTTCCTTCTCCAGGGAATATTCCCGACCCAGGGATCGATCCCGTGTCTCTTAAGTCTCCTGCTTTGGCAGGCAGGTTCTTTACCACCAGCATCACCTGGGAAGCCTCCATCCTTAATGATACCCCTGTTTTATAGTGTCTGTGGTTATTATGATGGGTATCTATAGATTCTCCTTCCTTTCTCTAGCTGATTATTACTAGGAAAGAAATTAAAATATTTCTCTTACATTCAGTCATTTTCCAAAAGTGTATTAGTTGCTCAGTTGTGTCAGCTCTTTGCGACCTCATGGACTGTAGCCTGTCAAGCTCCTCTATCCATGAAATTCTCCAGGCAAGAATACTGGAGTGGGTGTCTATTACCTTCTACAGGGGGATCTTAAATTTTCCCAAAATACCTAGTTAATTCTAAAAACTTATATTCCATAGTTTCCGAGGTATATAATCAGAGCAACTACAATTAATATAATTTTATATCTTGTAATATTTATACTTATCTAGTTCTCTTATTAAACTAAAACCTCTAAGACAATGTTTAAAAGTTGTAGGCATCTCTATGCCTGATTTTATTGGAAATGACTTAAGTGTTTCACTGTTGAATACCTTGCTTGTTGCGTTCAGTTCAGTTCAGTTCAGTCGCTCAGTCGTGTCCGACTCTTTGTGACCCCATGAATCGCAGCACGCCAGGCCTCCCTTAGATTTGGCAAAAAGTGTGTCTTATTTAGGTACTTCCCTTTTATTTTTATTTGAATTTTTATTAGGAGTGGTAGCTGAATTCATCAAATACCATTTTAAATCTTGCACAATTAGCAATTTAACTAATTGTTAACTAATGGACTCAGTTTGCTTTTTAAAGTTTTTTAAATGAATTGCATACCTTAATGATTACCTTTTGCTCTAGTATTTCTTTTGTAGAGATAATTTTGTTCTCGTGTTTTATACATTAATAATTAAGGCTTTCATGTTTAAGTCCATATCGTCAGTTTGCCTGAATACTTTCGGAAAACCAATACATAGTTACCCTGTAGCACATACTTTTTAGGATATTTAGGTATTGCAGATGCTCTTATCTGAATTGGATACTTTTTCAAATTTGTCTCCATGTCTTTGTTGAGGGAGGGGAGGAACTAGATTTTTACTGTGTCCTTTTAAAAGCCACATGCCCCGCTGTACTTTTTGTTAGAATTCTTAATTCCAAATATGTATGTGTAGATAAGTTGGAAAGATTTTTATAATTGTAAGAATACATAAGTAATTCTTTGGGTATGTTTATGAATGATGCTATAGGAATGTACTGTCAGTCTGGGTTTTGTTGTTGCTTAATACTGCCCTTTTTGCTTTTTCATGAATTCTAAGAATTTTTTTGTAGCTACCCTGTGCAGTTCATCTTGGGCTTAATTCTGATAATGTTTGGGAGTGTTTGGTAATTTATACATATATATAACTATAATCAGCTTTTCTTTCTTCCTTTTTTTTAAACAGTTACATGGGAATCGGTCTTTCTGCTCAAGGCGTGAACATGAACAGACTACCAGGTACACTTGTAATTGAATTACAGTGCGGTCTTATGGCTAACTCTGGCTAAAATGGCAAGTAATAACTCGAGATATTAAGTACATCAATCTTCTATATTTTTAATCGCTGTATGAGTTCAGAGTTGAAGCTAAATGGTTTTAATAAATTTTATGCTATTTTGCAAAATATGCCATGCCTCGTTTTGTTTTGCTTGTTTTTGTTTTGTGTGTTGGTATTTTGAACTTCTAGTACATAATGATATCAGCTACTTTAGATGTTTTAATTGGTTGGTTCTGTCTCCTACCCAACACATTCCTGACTTCTAGGAATTCCCCATTTTCAGTTGTTTAATACTCTGGGTATCTAGGCTGATGTTAAAAGTAAACGAAGGAGAAAAAAAGCAAAGGAAGGAAGGTGTGAAACACAGTGGTAGACTGTTTTCCTAAAACCATTAATTGTACCAAGTGATTCTTCGATTATATTTTCTGATGTTCTGCTTACTAATGTTAAAAATTAACTTTAGAGGAAACTGCTTGAAAATTGAGAGAAAAATCTTGTGTGTTATTTTAAACTCTGTGTGTGTTTAAACCAAATCAAAGCAAAATTCCTTCGGTCTGTTAGCAAAGGAAATATGCATGAGACTGCGTCTTGCTGTTTGTTTGCTTTTTCTGTTAAGAGTCCTCTCTGAGACATAGTTTAGCGTTCTGTGTGGCAGATTTACTTTTGTTAATGTTGTAAGCAGTGTTTTAATACAGAATTTATGTACTGTGATTGTTGAGAATTTAAATGTACTGTTGGAAATTTTACCTTTGGAAAGGGGAAATTTACAGAGATTGTACTGTTCTTGCTTGTGTTGTTATAAATTTGCTGAATAGTTCTAGTATGGGGCAACCTTACTTTTCACTGTAAATATACTGAAACTTTCTCTTTTAGGCTGGGATAAACATTCGTATGGTTACCATGGTGATGATGGACATTCATTTTGTTCTTCTGGAACGGGACAACCTTATGGACCAACTTTTACAACTGGTGACGTCATTGGCTGTTGTGTCAACCTTATCAACAACACCTGCTTCTACACCAAGAATGGACACAGTTTAGGTACTAAAGTAACCAGATGGGGTGCTTATGTACTTACAGCATGGTAGTAATGGTTATTATGTAATTCTCCTTTATGAGTAGATGCCTCTGGAGATTATTTCTTTGTTCTTTCTAGGTAGAAGCTGAGAAAATGGTGAAAATTTAAATCTGAAGTATTATGTAATGGGCACATATTCAATTAAAAATCTTAATTTTTTACGTTGAAGGCCACATGATATCACACCTGTGGGACTAACTAGAAATAACTGCATGCTCAGATATTTATTCTAACAGTGGAAATGCTGCATGCTTTCTGCTCTGCTTTGAATAAAGCCCTTCACAGTATGATCCAGTTTTCTAGATACCGGGTGCCGAGAAAAAAGCCGTCAGTTTTTAGTATAATATGAGGGTAATGACAGAGCATGGAAAAGCTTATGCTCCCAGCGAAATGAAGGGCATTGACATACTGAAAAATCAGGCCTGCTAACAAAAAATTAACAAAGATTGTAACTATAAGCTAGTTCTGCAAAAGGGAGCAGAACTAAAATGAGCAAATGATAACAAAACTTCTAAAAGACAGCTGGCAAATAGATAGATTAGTGAAAACATGAGAAAATCACTCCGCTGTAAGACTAACAGGAAATTAGGGGTTTTGGTTGAATATCTGTACTACTTCAGATTTAATACTTTTATGCTCCCTTTTCTTAGATTTTT
This sequence comes from Bos mutus, assembly GCF_027580195.1. Lineage (NCBI taxonomy): Eukaryota > Metazoa > Chordata > Mammalia > Artiodactyla > Bovidae > Bos > Bos mutus. The sequence continues at coordinate 9,438,615 of NC_091639.1, read as the reverse complement.
TTTGTCTTTGTTTTGTATTAAAGTAAGTATAAAGGATAGCAAGGTTGATGCTTTAAAAAAAAGTTTCATATTTTTAACTGTTTAGAACATTCTTGATTTATAGCAGGTTATTTCTGATGAGATAAAGTGAAAGAAGGCATCAACTAATCCCCAAAGGCAGAAGATTCAGTTTGCTTATAAACAGTATTTAAAAATTAAACTACAGATAGTATGCTTAGACATATAATAAATATTCTTTAATATAGTGCAAAAACTATTCTGTAATTTAATAGTAGAGAATTCTAAATTTTGGGCTATGTTGGTAATAGTTATTTGGGTTTTTTAGTGTCTCGACATACTCCTTATATAATGTTACTGTCTTAGTCATAGTTAGTTACATTTGGCTTAAAACTTTTCCTTCTGATTATTACTGTTGATTCTGAAGTTCTGTGCTGGCTAACTTAAAAGCTCTCACAAGTCCACAGAGACTCTTAACATTCTTTTCAGTACAAGACTGTTGATAAAGGATGCCATGTATGGTGTGTGTATTTGTGATCTGATTGTTATTGGCAGACTGGTTTCCAGAAGGACACAGCCCTTCTAGTTTGTTGTTGCTCTTCAGGCTCTGTCTGACTTGTCAAAGCAGTTAACTGGGATAGTCTTCATTGGCTTGGCTGCTTAAGGTATTTAAGATCTTAAACCAGAAGTCTGCCTTCAGGTAGGACCTTTGGTTCAGTACTGCAAAGATGACATTTTTAAAACCAAAATGAATTTTTTTATAGTTTGCAAAAACTTTATTTCAGAGAAATTTTATTTTGGGACTTGAGAAGATCATAGGTGATGTGATATTATTTTTTTTCCTATTAGATTTTCACAAGCATTTACATTGAGATTTTTCTCTTGCGTAAGGAAGTTGTTTTTAAAATATGTTGTTGTTGTTCAGTCCCTAAGTTGTGTCCGACTCTTTGTGACCCCATGAACTGCAGCACATGGGATGCTGTTTAAGAACAAGGGTACTTGATGGAAGCATGTTCTAAAATTGTCAGTTTGAAACAGTTGGCATTATTCATTCATAAACCTAATATGTGTTTGTCAAGCACATGGAGGGTCAGGATAGCAGTGGTCAGTATGGGAGTTCAGTTGTCTGGGTTTTTCTCCTGGCTTGGGCTTGTGACCTTAGGCGAGTTACTTACAGATCTGTGTGCCTCAGATCATAAAACCAGATCGCTGTAACATGTGCCTGTTGAGGTTGCTGGGGTGGACTGAAGTGATGCACGTGAAGCTAAGTGATTGCCATACACTTAGTGAGTGCTCAGTAAGTGGTGTTCATTGTCGTTTGCCAGACTCTGGCCCAGGTGCTGGGGATGCAGTGAGCAAGAATTATTCCTCTGGAGCAGAGGTCAGCAAGCTATGATGGCCCACGGGCCAGATCAGTCTCGTGTCTGCTTTCTAAGTAAAGTGTCACTGAAACCCAGTCACCACCACCCCCACCCCTGGTTCATTTGCTTTCTGTATGTGGCTGCTGTCCTGCTACTGTAGCAGAATTAAGTAGTTGAAACAAGCCCAGAGAGCTGACCCCTTACAGAGTAATGTGTTTCTCTCTGGACCAGATTCTAGCATCTAGAAGATAAAATATTACTCAGCTACTTTTCCCTTGTATTTCGCAAAATGGATAATTTGTGCCCCAAAGCTTGGTACATGCTTAGTTTCTGTCTCATGGAGGTTTTCAAAATGTATATTTACTTACTGTATAAAGAGAAATGAAGGGGGTTTTGAGGAAATAATTAAAGGAGAAACATTTCAGTATGCAAGTTAATTCATTTGAATTTTTAAATTTTGTTATAATTCTTCAGTAGACAGTTACTTTTCTAAAAGTCTCTTGATAATCAGATTAGGAAATTGGGAAAAAATTGTTTTCTGTGTAAAACTTAAATAATTGTTCAGCTTGTTAAAGTGCCATTTTTGTGGTCTGAATATGTATAGGTTGTGTTTAATATATTTGACAGTGTTCAAAAGTGTTATTCTATAGAATTAAGTTGGATACTTCATTAGAGATTTTGGTAAAGTGAGGAAGGATCTCAGTAATTACTGACAAAAGTAAATTTTTGCTTAAACGATATAAATTTAGACAGTCTTTATCGATAGACATTTTTGAAGGAAAGTGATTAGGCTGCTGTTTTATGAAAGGTGGTAAAATTATATATGGTCATGTTTTATTTATTCTTGCTGTTTTCTTTGTTCTTTTTAGTTTTCTGAAATTTTTAGGATAAATTCTCACATTTGTTTGGCCCACAATCACTTTACTTTCTGTTTATTAATGAAACTAAAGGTAATCTGAACGTTTTCACTTTTGACAAGTTAACATATGAGTTTACTGGTTTTTAAAAGTCATAAAAACAGTATTTTAATTACAAAGCACTATTTTTACATTTATTTCAAGGCATATATAGTAGAGATTTATAGTCAGTTTGCCTTTTAACTTTATTACTTTAATGAATAGAGTCAGATGTATTTTCTGAAGGCACAGCACAACGGTAGAGCTACAGACTCTCAACCGGGAAGAGACCTTAAAGATGATGTTTCAACAGGAGGGCCCTCATTATTTTAGGTGGTGATCATCACCATAGAGGGCGGGATGCTGGCATGGTTTGACTTTGTCTTAATGTGTGTTTAAACTGAAGAACTGCGATTAGCCAAGTCAGCAGTACCACCCCCTCCCATTATTATAGAGCTCAGTCTTTTTAAACATATGACTGAGGTCCTATAGAAATATCTGGTTTGTTTATTATCTTATTTTCAGCTAAGTAATTTATTTGAATATTTAAAGGGTGATTACATCATCACTTTGGGATGTCAGTAGATTTATTCCAGTGATGTTGCCATTGTTCAAATGTATTTGGTACATAACTGTTGAAATTACTGTCAGAGGGCATTTAAGAGAAATTTTCAACTGTATGTATCTTTGTCCTTTGAAAGAGGAATTAATTTTGTTTTCTAGAGTGATCAAAACTTTGTATTTTTATGAGAATTTTTTAAAGTAAACAAAGCTACTATATTTTCTATTCACCCCTTTTTGTAACAGAAAATCTTTCCTTTTCCCTTAAAATTATTTAAAAGCTAAATCTAGGTAAGGAAGATTTAAATAACAAGGCCAGATAAAGCAGCTTAGGTGTCAGTCAGAAATTAAATGTAATTATTTTGCAACCAGTTTTCTTTTTCCTCACATAGCTTTGAATATTTATCTGAAACCATTTCAGAAATCCTGGAGGCAACTACCGTACCCCAGAAATAAAATTGGCGTGTCCCTAACAAGGGTCACGAGCTTGACACAGGATGGCATTCACTCAGACCTGCATAAGTGTTATTGAGAGAAAAATTAGTCTTGTTATTTTATATTTAGCTTTTTAATTTTTTCCTTCCTTTGCTGTATTTTCCCTTCTTTTTGGTGAGAAATTCAGCTTGTCACCATACTCTGCCTGAAAAACGACTTCTAACGCCATTTTCCTTTCCTTTTAGGTATCGCTTTCACCGACTTACCGGTAAGACAGACTTTCTTGTAAAAGTAGTTTTGTATTTTTAATTAAAAGAAGTATATAGAAACTAGTACTACTCACGTTTAAAATGCAGTCTTACTGATAATAAGTTTATAAGCCGTGCCGCACGTGCACCAGAGCGCCTTTCATGAGCTGCCATCGGTGCGGACCGGCAGAAAGTAAGCCGAGTTGCACTGGGCCCCGCTGCCCAGGGGAACTTAGCTGTGGCTGAGAACCAAATCGGACATGTTTGTTTAGAAGACACTTTTTAGTATCACTGTGGATTCGTTTGAAATATGTTTCTCTTTTATTGTTGGGCTTTTTAGTAAGTGGCTGTGTGACAGTCATTTACTAATTCAGCGTCTGTTGATGCCACTGTGTGGCGAGTTCTCTGCTTGCTTTTATTCAACAAAACAGATGGAGGTCTCTGTCCTTTCGGAGTATTCAAGTTGAGGACCTTAATAAATAATGCATTAAAAATATTTTTAAAAATTTAAATACTTTTTAAAGGGAGAAAACAGTAGTGCCTGAGAGGACCAAAGACAGAACCCAGGTGGCACAGTTTGCTCACCGTTGTTCAAGGTAATTGCTGAGCAGAATCTTTGGAGGAAGCGAGGATATGGAGAACGAGAACGTTCCAGGCAGAGGGAGTAGTTAGGGGGCGGGCACTCAGGCAGGAGCGCATGGGGCGTGTTTGAAGAGCGTGCAGGGAGGTAGAGAGACTGAGGCGGGCGGAGTCAGACCCCAGGGTGGGGCGGAGTCAGACCCGAGGGCGGGGGCCGTTGTGAGCACCTGGGCATTGACTCTGAATGAAGGACGCTGACAGTGCAGAGGTTAGCTGTTGTGATACACCGGATGACAGAGAGACGGCAGCTGGGGGAGTAAAGACAGAAACAAGCCAACTGTGAGGGGCTGCTGCAGAAACTCAGGCAGGAGATGCTGGTGACTCAGCCTCTGGAGACATAAGGAGTGGTTCCATTCCGGACGCCTTGCATCCCAAATCTAAGCCTCTGTCAGTTGTAACAGGCATCATATATAGCCCTAAAGGGAGTGGGGACTAATAAACTCTGATACAGCGCTTTCTTATCATTTAGGACTGATAGTTTATATTCACTGATCTCTTCAGATATTTAAATCTATTAATAAACTTTTGATCGGTATCATTTATTGTATGCCTGAAACAGAACTTTAAGAAGCAGTGACCAGTGAGTAGGGCAGGAGGAGGACTAAGAATTGGGTGCCCTTCAGAGCCAACTGAAGAAGATCTGTCCGGAAGGAAGGAGAAGCCAGCGTGTCAGATGCCGCTGTGATGTATCGCGTCACACGGGCTGAGGATTGACCGGCGGGCTTATTGTCAGGGTTAGCAGGGTGTCTGCTTGCTGTTGAGAATGATACAGTAGCAAGAAAAACAGGGGATGTTGTATATCCAGAGGGAAAGTAGCCGTGATCCTGCCCTTGAATGGACAGGGGGTGATCCCGTGCGTGAGTGGAAAGGAGAGGCTTTCGAGAAGAGTGTCTGGTGGGGGCGGCTGGGTGTTGGTCCAGGTGCAGGTACGAGGGCCCAGGTAGCTCAGTCTTGTTGCAGACGTTTTGCTCAGACTCTCCGAGTCACGTGGATTTGGTGAAAGGGCGTATATAGCTGGTTTGATTTTTTTTTTCTTTCTTTCTTCTCCCAGTTTTTGTGGCTCTAAGCAAGTAAAATCAACTTGTCAGTAGATTTTGTTCCTTACTGACAGATAGTGGTGATCATTTTAAAAAGGCGTAGCTAGTTTTAGATATGTTGACTGTTTGGGGTTGCCTTCTGATCATTTTTTGTCCCATTTTAGAATCACCAGTTATATTTTTTGCCTTGTCTTTAATTAGCCAAGGGTGATGTTCATTTCTACCTCAGTGGGTAAAGTGGTGGTTAGGGTGGTGGTTGTAAGTTTTCTGTTAATAACACAGTGGTTCTGAGAGCTCTTTATTTTTGTGACTGTGAGATCTTCTGGGACTTCCACACACAACATATCATTTTTCTACTTAAAAAGGAAAGAAAGTTAGTCTTTCTCTTAGAGTCCCCACCACCTGTGATCCTTCACTAGACAGTCACAGCAGTCAGCCTCCGTGGAGGGGATGTTTACAGAAAAAAAGCTTACCTATTATGGAACCAGAGGGTGCTTTACATCTCTGAAAACTGGAGATGTTTTTCAAAATGATCATTCTTCCCCAGCTCACCTCACCATCTTTAGATATGATGATGGTGTTGAGTGTATGGCCTTCTAGATCTGTTTTAAACTTACGTTGGCCAGTGTGTCCGTGACTGTCGGCTGGAGGAAGGTGGGTCGTAGCTGAGGCACTGTTCCGGTAGCTTGCTTTTTTCACTTAGTGATGTGTGTTGTGCCTCTTTCTGCATCAGTGTACACGTTTTTAACGCTTTCTTTTTGCTTGTTTTTATAATATCTTATTGTAAGATGCACTGCAACGATTTAAAGATGTATGTTTTTGCGTATTTGACATTTATGAAAGGGGGTGTATCCTAGAAATCCATGGCCTGTCACAGTTTAATGGACAGTGTTTCTTAGACATGAAATGATGGTAGATCTTATAGTCAGTGCGGGCTGAGCTTCCCTGATTGTGGTATATAATACCACCTGTGAATGGACATTCTTTTTAATTTTTTATTTGCTATTAAAAATAATGCTGCAGGACATATATCTTTGCACATGTTTGTTTTTCTGTAGGATTAATTTCTTACAAGAAAAGGACTAATTATCAGCAAGGAAATTGAATCGGTAATTTCAAAATCAGACAAGAAAAAGAAATAAAAGCAATTCAAATTGGAAAGAAAGAAGTAAAGTAAAATTGTCTTGTCAGTCTTAATAGATTTTGCCAAATATCTTTCTTACAAGGTTATATTGGTTCATATTTCTATGTACAGTGAATGAGAGGGCTTATTTTCTCAGCCTTCATCAACACTGGGTGTTCTCAGCTTTTAAAATCTTAATCTGTTGTGCAAAATAATCTGCTTATTTTAATTTGCATTTAAGAAATTCAATTCATATCTCTTTATATTTTTAATCATCATCTTATGTTTCTTCAAATTGCCTGTGTATCTATTGCCAATTAAATTGTTTTTAACTAGTAATTTTGTTTGTCAGTTTTTTGTTTTGTATCGGGGTATAGCCAATTAGCAATGTTATGATAGTGTCAGGTACACAGCAGAAGGGGCTCAGCCGTACATATCCGTGTATCCTCTCTCCCCCCAAGCTCCCCTCAAATCCAGGCTGCCGCGTAACATTGAGCAGACGAACTAGTAGTCTTTGTTTTCCTATATTCTGAGATTATTTTTTCATATTTAGAATATTGGTCCTTATAATGTGTGGCAAATTTTTTTTTCTATAAATTTCATTTTTCTTGACATAAGAGTTTTTGGCTTAAAATACTTTTGTTTTAAACTATGTCGCAATTTTGTAATGGGCTTTAATGAAAAGAATACTGTGCTCGGAGTAGAGCCATGAGTTTCCCTTTCTGCGTGTCATTAACAAACTGGTGCTTTTGGAGACACTGTGCAAGCTCTTTAAATCTCCGTTTCTCATTGGTGAAATGAGAAGGTTATAATGAGTATCTCACTTGTCTTCACCGTAAAAGTCTATTAACTTGTGAGTTTTGTTGATTATTAAGACTCAGTACACGTGTGGGTGTTGTGTTACCACTTGTTCCCCTAAGCCAACGTGACTGACTGTCTTTCCCAGTATATTACCACAGTACTCCTTCTGTTTCTGATTTGGGTTGCTTGATTGGTCACCTGAGTTTAAAAATACCTTCTTAGCTTTTTGCAGTGAAATCTATCTAAGCATCTTGTATTTACACACATTATATTCTCTTAATCTTTACCTGATTTTGTACTGAAAATACCTGTGATAATCATTAAAGCAAAGCAATAGGCATAAACACAGAGACTGAGGATGAAGTAGGCTTTGGAGTTACAGAAAGGTCCACTGAGCTTAGATTTTGGTGTTAATAAGCCTGTGTCCAGTCCCAGCTCTGCCGTGGTGTAGGACAACTGTGAGCACGTTAATTTACCCCGTCCTCAGTTCCTCTATCTTCATAATGCAGATAATCATAATGATGATGACTTAACAGGGTAATGACAGTGATTAAACCTGGACCTTTAGAGGACGCTCAGTAACTTACTCTCCCTTCAGATGTGACAACAGTGATTGAGCTGACAGAAGGACTCCTGTATTTTTTGTACAGATTTTTGAAGCTGTTGAACTTGTTTCACCCTCAAGTCTTAGAGTATATCTTAGAGGAAATGCATTTCTTAATGAATTTGAATGTTTAAATCCTTTCTGGAGATGTGTGCATTTTATTTTTATGTAAAGAATCTCTATTCTTAAAGGCACTGTTTTGCTTATAATTAAGTTCTTATACCATTCCTTAATAAAGGCATCCCAGATGTAAAGAGAATAGAAATTAGTAAACTTAACATAGTGTATGCCCAGTTAGGATGTTCTTCTATGGTAATCAGCTTCCACGTGTACTTTCTAGAAGCGCATCGCAGTATCATACTTCAGAGGATAAATATGAGTTATGCTTGAATCTCTCTATTGTATGATTTTTTTTTTCAATTTTTTAATTGAAGGATAATTGCTTTACAGAATTGTGTGGTTTTCTGTCATACATCAACAAGAGTCAGCCATAGGTACACCCATGTCCCCTCCCTCCCAGACCTTCGCCCGTCTCCCTCTAGCCCACACTTCAGCCTGTCGAAGAGCCCCTGTTTCAGTTCCCTGCGTCTGTATGACATATTCCTAAGAGCAAGAATTTATTTATTAGAAGTACCTTCATTTATTAGATGTATAATGCCCTATGGTCTGAATAAATAAGTAGCTTAGGTTGCTGTGTATTTTTCTTGACCATTTGCTTTATTTCTTCCTCTATTAGTTTCTGATTGAGATCTTAAAATATTTGTGGAGCAAATTTGCAATTCTGTTATTTTAAAGGTAGCATTTGCAAGAATGAATTTTCTTTTTTAACATAAAAGGGATGGATATTTAGTGAACTGTGTTGTCTTACAGCCAAATTTATATCCTACCGTGGGGCTCCAGACACCAGGAGAAGTCGTTGATGCTAATTTTGGGCAGCACCCTTTCGTGTTCGATATAGAAGATTACATGCGGGAGTGGAGAACGAAGACACAGGCACAGATGGACCGCTTTCCTGTCGGAGACCGAGAGGGAGAGTGGCAGACCATGATCCAGAAGTGAGTGGGGAGGCGCGCAGGGACGTCTTCCAGAGTGCGCTTTTTATAAAGCATTTCAGCCTTTCGGTGTGAAAGACTGTTTATCTATTCATATGTGTCCTAATGATCTTAATGTATTAATAATGCTTGATTTGGTGACACACGTCCCGAATTGTGTTTTAGTCTGATTTATTAATTTGCTGGAGGAAATAAAGTGGCACTAGATCGTGTAGGTTAATTCATTTGCCAGCCTTAGTAATGGGACTTAACGGTTTCCATGAGTTACTTGATTCAGCTGTTAATAGCGCCAGTGCAGAAGATAAATTGAGAAAGAATTTAGATTGTAGAATTCACGTTGTGGTTTTGGCACATGAACTTCACTGTGTTGTTCAGTAGTGGTATAAACACTTAGGAGAAAAAATAATTACTGTTCAGTAAGAATGAACATCAGAATAACAGTGTATTTTACATCCCGGAATACAGACATGATGTGCTCATGGCACCTTTCAGGATTTAGCTAAATTTTTCCGGTGAATGGGTAACTATGTAAGAATAATATCAGCTATTTTTGTTTACTTGGATCCCTTTTTTTGTCTGACAAAAAATCTCCAGCCTAAAGAATTTTCAGAACTCCATTTACTTATTGTATATTCTGTTAGACATTTAAGAGGAAGTAAAGGGAATACAAATCACAGACAGTGAGTGTGGAGCTTAGATTCCGCACTGCAGTTTAAATGCCTACGAGTCAGTGTAACAGGTGGACAGGCAGCAGCAGAGCAGATAGCGGGCGTTAGTGAAAGCACTATACGTGGATGACCTTTGTCTCAGCTCACTCTTTACCCCCAGTTTACAATTTGTTTTATTAGACAGCTTTTTATGAAAAAGTAGAATTTCAACGTGGGAGTCAGCAGGAAAATACAAGCCCTGTGACAGTCACCTATTTTAGACTATGCCTTTGTTTGAAAGGCTCGAGATGACATGTGAATGTCAGTCGTACTGAGTAACAGTGGCTCTTAAAACTCCAAATAGTGCAGACTTCAAACTAAATACTGTTAAGTTTAAGTAGTCATTTTCACTATCATAATCTAACCCAAGAAAATTGAAGATACCCTCAGTCTGACACAGTTCATCTTAAATGTCTGTATAATTGAACAATCTTAAATTTGCAAACCTCGTAAAACTTGTCATGTTTTTTGGAGGAGATAATCTGGGGCAGGATGATGATTCGAGAACGAGCGTCCTCCCCGGAGCTGTTGTCAGAGTCTCCACACCAGTGTTTCTGTCCTGCACAGTTGGAAGAGTGGTGGCTCTGACTCAGAATCCCCGGGTCACCGTGAGTTAGCAGTGCGCGCTGGGCTGGACTGCTCTCTGGGGTCCCGTCCCTTAATGCTCTCCAGTGGTTCCCGCGGAGCATCCTGGCGGGTGGCTGTAGAGGAAGCATCACCTGTCTTAGTCTTGCGCCAGGGTTCAGGGAGAGCACCTCCCCTGCCCCATTCCTCACAAAATAGATCCTCACTAGGGGAAGTTCATGTTAAAACATTCTCCCCTACCCTCTTAAATTAATCTAACATTTAGATGAAATAAAATGAAAAAAATCCGTTTGTTAGAAATTTCCCCGTGCCAGCTCGGTCCCCTTCCTGAACCACTGCTTCATACCATTTTCTGTTGGGCCCTTAGTAGCGCCAGATGGAGGCAGGTTCAAGAGTTGAATATTTATAGATATATTGGGTATTTCAGTTAATATTGTTTAGTCAACGGTTTTTCTAACATTTTGTCATTAGATCCAAATACCATACTTGTAAATACCACTTGGTTTTTAAACAATCAGTTTGCTCTTTGGAAGTGTCACTTACTCAGTCGTATTTGAGGAATTCCTCTCCTGTGCTCGAACATACTACCTGATTTAGATTAGAAGGCTGACTCCTTACTGATTAATATTATCACCCTCATAGACTTTGTTCCGGAAGATTCTGTCTGTGGGGTCACCTTCGTGTTTTTTGTGTTCACACCTTGTGACCCGTTTTATGTAATTGGTGGACAGAACTGCAAAGAGTTAAACTACAGAGCAGGAAGAGTTAATCTATTTTTAAATTTTTTATTTTACAAAATGCCAGCACTTTACTAGGGTAAGTCATATGATACTGGTAAAACAGAAATTACGGTTAGTACGGTGGAGTAAGGGTGGGAAGCAATAGGGAAGGACCTGGGGATGATGGAGTGCTAAGAATTAAAGTTACTTCGTGTCCTGATTGTCTGGTAATACTTCCTTTTAGGCAGAGTAGACTCACTATAGCATTTGAAGTTATCTTTTTGGAAATAACTCTGTGAATAAGACAAAATGATGTTTTGAACTGATTTTGAACCTGAGGTAATTAAAGCCTTCATTGTTCCCAGGGCATAGATTGGTTTTGTAACATCAGGGTAGACCTTGGGTATGTAAATTGTAGTATGAAGCATGTATTCTCTTGACTAAAAGCTGTGTGTTTCTTCTTTTTAAGAATGGTTTCATCTTATCTAGTCCACCATGGGTACTGTGCCACAGCAGAGGCCTTTGCCAGATCTACAGACCAGACCGTTCTAGAAGAATTAGCTTCCATTAAAAATAGACAAAGTAAGGACCCGTGGTGCATGGCTAACACGTGTTTTCAGATTATAGGCTTGGTTACATTGACTTTTAGAAACCTGATTTTTTCATGAAAGTTTTTTTTTCAAATTTATTAATTTGAAATTATGCCTCTGAAATTGCCTTTTACTGACATTTTTGAAGGTTACCTTAAAAAATTCATGGGACTGTAGTAGTATTCTGGATGTAGAAAGAATTGTGGTGAAATTTTTGTTAAAATGTTTGCCACTTTTTCTTTAAAAATGTTTTCTTGAGCTTTCAGAAAGTAAACATTTAATAAGAAGTGTGTGTGTGTATGTGTTTTTCAACAGGTAAAGTAGTCCCATGATTATTAGATGTTAGTGGAGATGCTGTGTGAGATGTTTGCACTTAAATTGCTATCTAAATTTAAGATAGTATTGGTCTTAAGTATTTATTGCTTAGGTCCCAATGCTAGTGACCAGTGCTGTGGGGCCTGTTCCAACTGGGGCAAATCCACAGTTAGCCGTCCTCAAATCGGTGCTGTTAGTCCATCAGGGAGAGCGTGGCTTGATGAGGGTGTCAAGACAAAAACAAGACAAGAGGGATGCAAACAGAACTTTCATAGGTCAGATTGTTAGAAAACACTGATGACATTACATTGTAGCTGATGGTATGCTTGTCTTTTCTCACCACGTTGTATAGACTGTAGCAAACAGGAGATGTCTGCTCAATCTTTCCCTGTCCTCATCATCTAACCTTCGGGGCATGCTCATTCAGTGGCTGTTGAATTCAGATCTTACTCAAAGGCTAATTTTCATTTAGTACTGGGTTCAAAAGGCTATATAGTGTTTGATAAGACATTTTGAATATTACTTCTTTCATACCTCCTATGGTCTTTTCTTTAAAAACCACTTTATTGAGGTATGGTTGACATATGAAAAACTATGCCTATTTAGGATATATAGCCTGATGAGTTTGTATATATCCATGAGACCATCACCACAGTGTATATGGCATAATATACCCATCTTTTTCATCTTAGTGTTTAATACATCAGTATTGCTTAACAGCTGTTTTTCCTATATTACTTATATGTTTGAATTTTTTTAGTAGTTTATTAAAGTGTTTGTTTTTCTAATAGATTATTTTGTCTGAAAATACTCCTTAAAATAGAAACTGAGTTAGAAAAATAAGTGCAGACTCATCACAATTTAAAGACTTTTTTTTACTAGTTTTTTGAGGGTCTACTAAGTTTCCTTTTCTATTCTTAGAAAATTTATCTTTTGCTTTCTTTTTCTAAATAGGAATTCAGAAATTGGTGTTAGCAGGAAGAATGGGAGAAGCCATTGAAACAACACAACAGTTATATCCAAGTTTACTTGAAAGAAATCCCAATCTCCTTTTCACATTAAAGTGAGTTTAATAAATGTTATATTAATTATATATGTCGTTACATAACCAAAATTATTTTCTTGCTTTAATAGTTTTAATTTTTGTTTTACCTCGTTTCAGGTATTTAGATATAATTTTGTAATGAAGCACATTTAAGCAGCAGGTTGAGGAATACACTTTTGTGTTGAGGACTCTTAAGTAGAAGGCATTTTTCTACTTTCTGTTTGCTCTTCTATCATTCTATCCCTGTATTTAAAAAATGTGAAACTCTTACTTAGAAGATGGGTATCTATTTTTTCTCTTGTAAAATACCTTATAGTAAGTTTGCAGCATTTTTTAAAATTGCGGTAAAAATATATGTGAAAGTCGCTCAGTTGTGTCTGACTCTTTGTGACCCCATGGACTGTATAGTCCTGAATTCTCCAGGCCAGAATACTGGAGTGGGTAGCCTTTCCCTTCTCCAGGGATCTTCCCAACCCAGGAATCGAAACGGGGTCTCCCGCATTGCAGGTGGATTCTTTACCAACTGAGCTAACAGGGAAGCCCGGTAAAAATACACATATCATAAAGTCTGCCATTTTTACCTGTACAGTTTTCTGATACTCACTTTGTTTCTGGTACACTCACATTGTTCTTCAGCCACCGCCAGCCATCTGTTTCTAGAGCCTTTTCCATGATCTCAGTCTGAAACTTGGTACCTGTTAAACAGTGACTCTGCATTTCTCTCTCTTCCTCAGCTCCTGGCAACCACCATTCCACTGTCTGTCTCTGTACACTTGAATTGGAGTACTCTGAGTACTTCATGTAAATGGAATCATAAAATGTTTGTCCTTGGTCACCGCCTTACTTCCCTTAGCATCATGGGTGTTCACATCTGTGTCGGAGTTCCTGCTTTCATTCTTTTGCATATATGCTCAGAAGGGGATTGTTGAATATAGGATAATTCTGTGCTTAATTTTTTGAAAATTAGTCCTCACAATTCCATAGCCCTGTACAGTTTTCCATTCCTGCCAACAGTGGCAAGATTCTAGTGTTTCATCCTCACTTACACTTATTGTTTTCTGTTTCTTTCATTTTTTAAAAAATAAATAATAGCTATTTGGCTTTTTCTGTTGGTTGTATGAATCTTTGTTATCTTAAAATTTAGCTGTTATTAAGTTTAAGATTTAAACTTTTTAAGCATCAGAAATGCTAAAAAAATGATCAGAAATTGATCAGAAATGATCATAAAAATTGATCAGAAATGCTAAACCTGATGACAGACCTACTTTGCTTTAGAATAAAAGTTTGAATGTGGCCCGTTTGATTAAGAGGTTGCAGATGGGACTGGGGGTGAGGAAGTGTGGGGAGTAGGCCCTTATTTTGTGTGAAGGTAGGTGTGTACATAAAACTACATCAGGTACTTCTTAGGTACTATTTGATTTGCGTCCAAGTGCAAATATAATTTTGATTATTTTAGGTTAAAAAAAAATGAGGTCCATTTTGATTTACTATAGCTACAGACAGATTTTCAGTTTCTTAGTAAATCTTGATTAAAGGTGATACAATGTCTTTGCATTATACTCTCATTTTTCAGGAAATTTTTAAATAATATTCTAAGCAGTACAGTATATGGAGCCACATTTAGCATTTTTAGTATACTATCTAAAGGCGAGACTTACTGATAAATGCAAATAACTAACGTATTTCCTGGTAGAAGTCTGTTGCTATTAGGTAACTAAACAGTGATCTGGAGATGATGTAAATACATTTCTGTTTTCTCTTTTTAGAGTGCGTCAGTTTATAGAAATGGTGAATGGTACCGATAGTGAAGTACGGTGTTTGGGAGGCCGAAGTCCGAAGTCTCAAGACAGTTACCCTGTTAGTCCTCGACCTTTCAGTAGTCCAAGTATGAGCCCCAGCCACGGGGTGAATATCCACAGTTTAGCATCGGGCAAAGGAAGTACTGCACATTTTTCTGGTGAGATTCAGTCTTACATTATCTTACAATTTTTACCCTTCTTCATGATTTTGAACAGAAATAAATTTTAGAAAAAATGTAGACATTTCTACCAGCCATTTTGTACATTTGTAATTTGATCTCAAGAGATTCTGAAAGAAAAATTGTGGGCGAGTCAGATTCATGTGTTTTTGGTACCAGAAAGTAACTTCAAGATGAGCTGTTTCTAAGAGTGGCTTACTAACAGATCTCCCTAAATGAAGGGCAACGTTCGAGTTTTGTCTCTAGAAGTCAGATCAGAGATATCTGGTACTGAGAAGGCAATGGTGTGTTTTAGTCAAGTATACATGTAAAGGCAGTGACGTGGCCATGGTGTCTGAAGCCCCCGACCCCACGCCCGGCTCCCGGCCGGGCTGCCTCTCCCTCCTCCCTTCCCAGCCCGGCTGCTGGCAAGAGTCAGGTCTGCCTATCTGCTTCCTCCTGGACTCACTGAGGCTTTTGGTGAGGCTTAATTAAAGTTCTCTCCCTTCTTGGCTTTTATGACATCTTCTGCAGATTTATTTCTGGTCCTTCTCAGTCTTTTTGCTCTGCTTGTCTCTTTCTGTTTTTCCCGAGGTCTTACCTTTCCTCTGTACGTTTAACTTTGTAAAACTCAACTCAAATACTGTTTCCTGTGCTTTCACAGAGTAGAGCAACACCTTTGCTGTTTCTTCCTCAACATAGCACCTTTCTGCGTTGCTGCCTCTCAGCTCGTTCACATCACCATCCTGCACAGCGTGTGGGGGTCTCACGTTTGTGTCCTCAGTCAGCGCCCCTCGGACACCGTGTGTCCTGTCAGGCTGGGACAGATCCTTGGTCTTGCTGTGTACTTACGTAAAACAGGGTTATGGTAACACTGGGCCTCATGGCAGGGATTAAATGAGATGCATAATTAAGCCTTCAATAAATACAGGAGAGGATTACAGCTCACAATTAAGTATCCTGATGTTCTTTCAAGAAGTTTTCCACTTGTTTTCTATTTAAGTAGTCCACTGACTTTCCTACATTATAAAAGGTTTAAGTACATCATCAGAACATGGTAGATCTGTTGCAGCCTGATTTGTTTCTTTTTTTATAAAGCGTCTTTTCTTCTTTTTTTCCCCCAGGTTTTGACAACTGTAGTAACGGTGTGATATCTAACAAAGCACATCAGGCGTACTGCCACAGTAAGCACCAGCCGTGTGGTCTGAATGTACCAGAGCTGAACAGCTTAAACACGTCCAGGTCTCAGCAGGTCAGCAGCTTCACCAGGTAATGAGTCCCCTGGCGTTGGCATCACTGTGAGCAACCTCGGTTACGGGTGGCATCGTCTGAAATAATTTGGAAAAATGGAGTTAGATGGCCACAGTGGGGGTCTGCGGGAATGAAGGGGTGAGGAGTCAGTTCCCTGGTGCTGTCCCTTCCTCTGCGCCCCTCTCCCTCTGGAGGGGTGACGAGGGCAGAGCCAGGCTCTCTACTGCCTTCCTGCCAGCGCAGACCCCCACGGTGGCCACAGAAACGTCATTTGTTAATGTTTCCAAGTTAAGTCACTGTAGTGTATTTAAGCTCTGGAGTTGACATATGATACATATACAACTGTTTTTTTCTCTTTGTGTGGGTTTTTCAGTGTGAGGAGTGTTTCCTGAGTTGCAAATAACTAACTTTACAAAAAATATTTGTTGATGAGAACCTACCTTTAATTTGAATAGCTTGCATATAGCAGATAGTTAAGTCGTTTAGTAAACATACAGCACAAGGAGAGGATTGAAAACTTGCTGGGTGTCAAACACTCTGCTGCTAGTGTGGTCTCCACTCGAAGAGCTTTGGGAGGAGAGATGTTCCCGTCATGGTACTCTGACATACTCAAGTTTCTATTCATGAAACCTAAAGGTTCATGAAATATAACCATTTGAATTAAATGCTAGTGTGTGAGGGCAAGTTCTTATGGATTTTTATCAATTTGATTGATGTTGGTTTGGTCTTAGAGCATGAATTGATGGGTCACACTGCGTTTTGGGGGAATATGCATCAGTGCAAAATTCTCCCATGGAAGGAGACAGCTCCTAATGTTTACAGTCTCAGTGTAAATATGATTCTGGAGAAGTGCATGTAAAAAATCTGTATTTACAAATTTGGAGATTAATCAGAATTTCCAGGTTATCTATTACAAATGACAAATATGTACTGAAATAATGGTATTATGTGGTACAGTTGTGAAATCCACAAAAATGATCCAAGAACAGCAGTAGGAAAAGGGATTGTCTTGCTGAGGAGGTTAGGGTAGGCAGTGGAGACGCCACACTAAAATATGAAATGAGAATATCATAGTAAAAATTTTGTATGGAGATGTAAACAATTAAGCCTTTAGTTCATCATATACTTTATAGTATTTATTAACAGTACTTTATGATTATTAGACGGTTCTACCATAGTTTGAAGGTAGGATTGCAGTTACTTTGTTGAGTTTTTCACTTAAATATTATGCTCATGGCAGGAAGTTGCTAAAGAGACCTGTAATTACCTGAGTTGAGGGAAGCAAGCTGAACGGAAGGGGTTGATGACATAGCATCCTCTTTTGGGTGCAGCTTAGAAGAAAGTAAGCTCTCAAACTGCCTTAAACTGTTAAGCAGTACCAGTTATTTTCTAGTTGGTAATGGCTTTCCTTGTGACAGTGTTGTGAAGTAGGCAAAGATGGTATTAACTGACTATGAAAACCATTTTACAGATGTAGAGCTGAGTGCCAGAGAAGTAAATGGCTTTTTTTAAAGGTGAATAATTAGTAACTAGTAAGTTGCAGAACGATGACTACTTCCCAGGATGTCTGACCTCTAGACTCGCGCTTTCTTCATTAGACTCCCCGTGAGAAATGCTCTTCTTCCCACCTCCTTCTCCTCCATCCCAGATTCTACTCAAGCTGTAAAATTCTACTTCAGTTGTTAACCTCTTCCAGGATGATTTCTTATCAATTCTCAAATTTCATGAAGATAACTACACAAGCTTTTCTAACTGACGGAGATGTGCTGGGGCCACGCCCTGTTCTTCTAGATCTCTGAGTGTCCTGTACCTTGATGGTCTTACGGACAGAAGTGTGTATGCACCCACTCACCCAGGCTGGAAACCAGTGGTTGCCTTTGCTGGCATTATGCATAAAGTGCAATTTTTGCTTCTCTGCATTCAATTTTGTTGTTGTTGTTGTTTTCCTACAAATGAATATACATTGCTTTTTTAATGAGAAATAATCATTTTTATTTATTTAAATATTTTCTAAAGTTTCATCAAGTGTTTCCTTCTGGACTGTATAATCATTACCTAGATCTTCATAGGAGAAATCTGGAAGGTTAGATATTGTTGCTCGGGGTGTGGATGGAATGAAGGGCAAACGTTGGCAACCTCAGCGTGGCCACTTAGAGCTGTTGGCACGTGTTATTCATCCCGTCAGTGTGAAATGGCCTTAGGTATCTCCAAAACAGCATTTCAAAAATTCAGATTCTGCAGTATATTTAGAATCTTCAGCCAATAAGAAAGTCTGTCAGAGAAAAGTAGTGTTGGGTTCTGAAAAGGGCTGAGGGGATGAGACTGAGTAGTCATTTCTCGTGTTATCACTTACCTTCGAGAAGGAGTATAATTTTGAGTAGTAAGGACAAATGCCCAAACGCCATTTGGGCAACGCCAATGCCCAAACAAGCAGTCTTTCTCTAAAAGACTTAGAGAAAAAGTAGTCTAGAAGCAAGCTGAGTATGAGGGCAGGGAAGGAGGCGAAATGGGGTGGGTCCCAGGAGCAGGTTGTTTCGTCAGGGAGGTTTTTGCCTTACATGCTTGGGGCAGGGAGGGTGGTATTTTAGGGCAGGAGTTGATTAAATGAAGTGCAGATCTAATTCTGAAAGATAATGGGAAATATGTGCTGGAAAATGATTTCTCCATAGTGATAGGAAGTCTTAAAGCCACTGCATTTTAGTACATGTATCTTTTTCCTTCCTTATCTCCAGGACTACAAATTCGTTAAAAGTTAGCTGCATCTTTGGCTTTGAATACATTCAAGATTTAACTAAATACCTTTTTTCCAGATTGCTGTTGCCTTATGAAGTCAGTTTTATAAGTAGGCTCTGTAGTTGAGTACTAATTGATATTAAACTAAGCTGCAAGTGTGCTATTTCTAAAATTAGGTTTGTTTTTTCATTTTCAGTAATGATGTAGACATGGAAACAGATCACTACTCCAATGGAGTTGGAGAAACTTCATCCAATGGTTTCCTAAATGGTAGCTCTAAACATGACCACGAAATGGAAGATTGTGACACCGAAATGGGTCTGCAGTGATATTTCTTACATTTTTAATAAAAAATGATGACTACAAGGTTATGTTTTTACTTGTACTGATTCACAGCTGATGAACATAAATCAGATTTAAAGATGTGTGTGCCATTGGATTTGATAGTAACATATTCTCTTAGAAGTCTCTGAGAGTGGATTGCTAGAGAGACTAGAGTCTAATTTTTTAGTATTTGGCGTTTTCTTTGCTGAACTGTTTCTGCACAACTGCAGTGCTCTCAGTAGCGCAGCAGTGCGAACTTACTAGTGCTCACTGTCCTTTGAAAGGATTGGTAAGGCTGGAGATACAAAAAGTTTGTGTACCTATTTCAATATAGCCAATATAGATAGGCCACATGGGTAGAGATGATTTAATAAATTCTAATCAAATTTTCTTTAATTCATTTAACCTGAATATATGCGACTATTCATAGTTCAGTGCCTGGCAGGTAGTAGGTGCCTGTTTTGACACCCTCCCTTGGTTCCTTCCCCCTCAAAATTATGTGGCTGAGAAACATATTAGCATGCATAATTTTACTTTGTGGACAACTTGTGTAGTAAATTGTACCATAAAGTTAAACAAGCAGCAAACTTCCCCATCAATTGAGAGTGAAAATTACTGAAGCTTATAAATTTTTATTTGATTTTATAATATTTTGATATTAAAGGGAATTTATTAAAATTGCTAGAAACTATTTTATAAATGCAAACTTAATATTACTTACACGACCACCTTGTTTAGGATCATGTGTTCCAATGTGTAATTCACTCTTTCAAGCAAGGAGTAGGACTGAAAGGCAGCCTCGTTTTACCCTATCAGATATTAGCAAGCAGCCTCAACATTCCAAGAATAGTTTGTGTCTAGGGATAAAGAGCAGGAGTTCTAGAGCCGGATCACCTGGATTTGAATTCTGCAACTGCCACTTACTAGCTGTGTAACCTTGGGTGAATTACTCAGGAGCTCTTTGCCTCAGTTTCTTCATCTGTAAAATGGGTGTAATGATAACTGCCTGTAAGTGCTTCATAAACATTAACTGTTACCGTCATGATTAGTGATTTATATATTGTTAACTAGTGATGTATACTTTTTGCATTGTTGATCAGTGATTATTGTCAGTCAAGATATATAAACTGAAAATTTTTTTCCTAAAAGTAGTGTAATTAACCCTTTTGATTAGGTACAGTATCGTCTGTGTTTTTATTGGAGTCATTTAGATTATCTTACCTTCAAACTGTTCTATGTCAATTAAAGTAGCCTGGGAAGTAGCTACTTTTTCCTTTTCTTTTTTTGCAGTGTTGCTATATTTTTAGAAAATTGTGCTTAATTTTTCATAACATTTTCTTTGAGACATGTACATCATAACACTGAAAGCTTGTCACCTGACTTTCAACTCCAAGCTAGATAGATATTGGATCCTAGAGTCTTGAGCCCTAGAGAAAGTATTCCTTGTAGCTACAAGGTTCCGTATTATAATAAATTAAAAAGAAACTGCATATTTAGGTAAAATATTAGAAAGTAGTTACTATATGAAATGTTCAAAATGTTGTAAGCAATTTATGTTTGTTTCTCCATTGTATCCCAACTGTAAGGTAGTGAAATACCTGTTTGTTTTGCTTACAGAAGTTGATTCAAGCCAGTTAAGACGCCAGTTGTGTGGAGGAAGTCAAGCTGCCATAGAAAGAATGATTCACTTTGGAAGAGAGCTGCAAGCGATGAGTGAACAGCTGAGGAGAGAATGTGGCAAGAACACAGCAAATAAAAAAATGTTGAAGGTAAATTTGTTTTCCCTTGAAAAGCTGTAAATGTGTGGATGAAACTAGAATGTCGCTTTGTGAAACCCTGAGCAGGGCTGCGGTTGCTGTTGGGAGGCTTGGACACGAGCTCCTCCCTGGCTTCCTGCCCAGTCGCGGGTGAAAAGGTGCGACGGGGTGAGGCGGCCAGGCTCTGCTGGAGAAAGCGCTGGACTTCAGGAAAACACGTAGGTTAGACCCCGGTTCTGCACTTCCCAGTGTCGTGCGCCTCTTATCAACTTACTTTCTTAGTTTTATTTTCTCAGCTGTAAAATTGGCAGAGTTATTAGGAGAAATGTGAGAATGCTGATCAAACTATAAATGTGAGATATTTTGATTTTAGGAAACACTGCTTAGGGTTGCAGCCAACTGAAGGTACGATATGTGGCCTTTGTTTTGATGGTGGTTGGCGAAGGCTTGGCTCGTCTTCCACGAAGAGTGAAGACACATTCTCAGGTCTCCTCTGGATTGATGCTGTGCCGGGTGGTGATAACGGGCAAAATGGAAACACTTCAGTTAGCCACAGCTCTGTGTAGCAGCTGAAGATGGAGTTTCGCCTCCCTTAAGCCAGCACTGCAGTCAGCCGGGGATGAGTTTTCCCATAGTCACAGCAGTGCCCCCAGCCCTGTCGGCTGTGAGCAGGAACCTAGCCGTTGTGGCCGTGTGTTTTGTTTTGTTTGCCCTGCATCAGGTTGGGCTCAGTGTCAGTTTGTTAAAACACTTTCTTCTCAGTGTTTTGAAATAAGTCCAGAAACTGAAGGAGAAATGGCACGTGGTGGCCTTGACACCGAGACTTTGGGAACTGAAGGAGAGGGCGAGCCTCGGGGCTCCCGCCATCCCTTCCCGAGCTGAACCGAGAGGGCCGGTGAGCAACCGACTAGCACTAAGTGTGTGTAAAATCAGGGGGAAATAACCGTCCCGGCTTCCTGCACCAAGAGCTTTAGTACAGCACCTGTGTAGGCAGAGTGTCCCTGTCTAGGAAGGTTCAAGAAGCCACTTTTACACTTCCAGTAAAAAGGCATGCATAACTGGATTTATCCAGATTGCAAATTTTCATCAGTCTGTTAGGTTGGTGCAAAAGTAATTGTGTTTTTTCATTGTTGAACTTTGCCATGTAATACTGGAATACATTCTTAAATAAATGTGATTGTTATACATCATTTTAATGCGCATTTCTCACTTTGGTTTTTTTGCTAATTAATGATGTTAGACAAAAAGAAAATTCGAGCGATTTTTTTCTTTGAGTTCAAAATGGGTCATAAAGCAGTGGAAACAACTTGCAACACCAACAACCGCATTTGGCTCAGGAACTGCTCACGAACATACAGTGCAGTGGTGGTTCAAGAAGCCTTGCAAAGAAGACAAGAGCCTTGAAGATGAGGAGTGCAGTGAGCGGCCACTGGAAGTTGACAATGACCAGTTGAGAGCCATCATTGAAGCTGTTCCTCTTAAACTACATGAGAAGTTGCCAAAGAACTCAGCGTCGATCATTCTATGTTCATGTGGCATATGAAGCAGATTGGAAAGGTGAAAAAGCTTGAAAAGCAGGTGCCTCTTGAGCTGACCGATAATCATAAAAATTTTCATTTTGAAATTTTGTTGTTTTCTCTTATTGTATTAAACAACAACGAACCATCTCTCGATCGAATTGTGATGCGACAAAAAGTGGATTTTATATAGGCAGCTGGAGACAACCAGTTCAGCGCTTGGACCGAGAAGAAGCTCCAAAGTGCTTCTGAAAGCCAAACTTGCCCCAAGTAAAGGTCCCGGTCACTCTTTGGTGGTCTGCTGCCCATCTGATCCACTGCAGCTTTCTGAGTCCTGGTGAAACTTACATCTGAGAAGTATGCTCAGTCAGTCGATGAGGTGCCCCAAAACTGCCACACCTGCAGCTGACATTGGTCAGCAGAATGGGCCCGTTCTTCTCTGTGACGACGCCCGACCGCATGTTGCACAACTTAACACTTCAAAAGTTGAACAAGTTTGGCTACAAAGTTTTGCCTCATCTGCCGTCTTCACCTGACCTCTTGCCAGCCAACTACCGCAGCAAGCACCGCAGAAGCTTGCTGCGGGAAAATGCTTCCACAGCCAGCAGGAGGCAGAAGATGCTGTCCAAGAGTTTGTTGAATCCCAAAGCATGGATTTTTATGCTACAGGAATAAATGGGCTTAATTCTCGTTGGCAAAAATGTGTTGATTGTAGTGGTTCCTACTTTGATTAATAAAGATGTGTTTGAGCCTCGTTATAATGATTTAAAATTCACCATCCGAACCAGCAGTTACTTTTGTATCATCCTAATACAACTTTGTAGAATCTTTTCAGCTATCAACAGTGCTAAGAAACTTACTTCTTAGGCTTTATTATTGCTTCCTATATCCAAAGCTATCCATCTGGGAAACTTGTTTTAGGGCAGTGGTTCTCATCCTTTTTGGTATCTAAACCCTTTAAAACCGATTAAAGATTCCCAAAGGGCTTTTGTTTGTATGAGTTATATTTATTGATTTTTCTGTACTAGAAATTATTACTAAAATTATTAATTCACTTTAAAATAACAAATCATTACATGGGTATTTTTCATAAAAGTGTTACTTAATCTTTCTAAAATAAAACAATGAGAAGAGAGTAGCATTGCTTTACATTTTTGTAAATCTCTTTAATGCCAGGTTTAATAAAAGGTAAGCTGGATTCTCGTCCCTACTTCTGCATTCAGTCTTTTATGAACTCACACATCATGTCACCTCTGGAAAGCCCCACTGGGAGAGTTGTGAGGAAATAGGAGTGAGAAAAGAGCCAGTACTATCTTAGTTTAATATCATGAAAATAGTTTGGACCTCACAAGAGCCCATGAAAGGGTCTTGGACTCTGGTTGTCCCTGGAGAGAACTGATGTTTTAGGAGATATTTTGGAGATAGGAAATGTTTTTTTAAAAAGAACTCATAGACATTTTTACACTAGGTCATCTGCTTTCTTGTTAAAACTTTATGCTAATTGAGTATCATTTTATGTAGTCCCTTTGAAAATTTAACATTTCACTCCATGGCTTATTCTTGATTGTAATTTGTGTGAAGCACAGAAAAGGGCATTACATGGCCTTTTCTCAGAGATACTCTTTGATTATATGTTGAATGAAGTAAAGAGGTAATTTATCATCTAAGGAACGCGGATGGCTTTGATTTTGCACCTCTGACTTCCGTGCAGATGCTGACTGCTGTCTCAGCGTTCTGAGCTGCTTCTCACCTTCCCCAGGCTTAATCTCCTCCCAGGTAGACGTCGACCCGAGTGACTGACCCAGTGGTGTCTCAGCACCTAGGGGACAGTGCTGGGGAATTAGTGTTGGAGGCGGACACAGAGAGGACTTTTGTTTGCCTTGGTTAAGAAGGATTAGAAATTAGTGCTTTTTTCTTTTATTTTTCACTTCAGGTCATGGGTAGCTGAAGTGGGTTTTTTTATCTTTAATTTTTTTTTTAATTTGCACAGACTTCTGAAGCATATATACGTATGTAGAGAGAGAGACAGTAAAAGCTGAGGTGAGGTTTACCTAAGTGGCATAGGGCCCCTGGTGTTCTGCTTCTCCTCAGTCGTGGAGTAGCAGGCACGTGGCAGACCCTTGGAGCAGCCCACCCCCGGGGCTCGGGCTGGGGGTTCCTGCTGCACCGGGGCTCGCTTGACCTTTTCCTCACTTTCTCAGTCTTCCTTTCCTGTTTTCCTGTTGTCTTTGTTTTTCTTGCTTACCTGCCTGAGTCTGCCAGTGGCTCCCAAGAGAGTGCCCTAAATTGTTCAACAGCTGTGTATTGAACCTTGCAGAGCGGAGGGTCAAGCGGGAGGGCTGGGTGGGTCAGGTTAGAATACTCAGCCCCAGTCTGCAAGTAGCTCTTAAATCTAGTAACTGAAGCAGAAATTGAATCATTTAGGCACATCCTACTGAGAAACTGCTACTGATTTTAAGCCAAATATAAGTACAGTTTGAGAATCCTACCTAAATGTCGTATTTCCCTCAGAAATTATTTCCACTGAGGTAATTTTTTTTTCTAAAATAAAAAGTAACCCATAATACCATGATATTTTACAGGTATTTTCAGTTTCCTGCCTTAAATGCATGGGCATATATTAATATTTTATCTGGTTGGTAATTGTGGTTATCCTATTTCGTGTTGCCCTTACTGTCATAACATGTGTTTCCAGCTCCCAGGTGGTCCTAGTGGTAAAGAACCAGCCTGCCAGTGTAGGAGTCACGGGTTCAGTCCTTGGGTCAGGAAGAGGCCCTGGAGGAGGGCATGGCAAGCCACTCCAGTGTTCTTTCCTGGAGAATCCCAGGGACAGAGGAGCCTGGCAGGCTACAGTCCCGGGGGCCCCAAAGAGTTGGGACACGACTGAGTGACTAACCAACTCCTGTTGCTATACTGGAAAGAATTGAAGTTTTCTAGGGTGTTTTAGGGTCTAAGCTCATA
The DNA here is from genome assembly GCF_027580195.1 of Bos mutus. NCBI lineage: Eukaryota > Metazoa > Chordata > Mammalia > Artiodactyla > Bovidae > Bos > Bos mutus. Next base: position 9,413,400 of record NC_091639.1, on the reverse strand, counting down.
CCCACGGCTCCCACCATCCAGGGCTTTTCTTTCCTCTCAGCCTGTGTCTGTGGCTGCTGCCTGTGACACAGCACACTCTGTTAGTAAGCAGTACCCCGAGCGTCACTGCTCACACAAGCTGCCTTCCTCCCAGGACTGCGAGTCCTTGGAACAGTGACGAGGCCCTGGTGATCCCTTTGTCCAGTAAATACTCATTCAACTGTACTGAAAATACGGGTCCAAAATCTTAGACTTTTTTGCTTGTAATATTTAGATTGGTAATTGAAAGAAACTGTTTTTACTAAAAGAAGTACAGGAAGTACTAGCTGTGTTGGTAACCTCTCATGGCCTTAGTTTGCTTCTAAGTGAAGTGAAGTGAAAGTCGTTCAGTCCGACTCTTTGCAACCCCATGGACTGACTGTACAGCTCGTGGAATTCTCCAGGCCAGAATACCGGAGTGGGGAGCCTTGCCCTTCTCCAGGGCATCTTCCCAACCCAGGGATCGAACCCAGGTTTCCCACGTTGCAGATGGATTGTTTACCAGCTGAGCCACAAGGGAAGCTTCTGAGCCACAGTTTGCTTCTAAGATGGGCATAAACATCTGGCTCCTAAGGTTACTGTGAGGATTAAATGAGATGGTACACACTAGCCCTTGAAACACTGCCTTGCACAGTGTTAGCGCACAGTAAGTTACTACCATCATGATCTTTTTCTGTTAATGTTTTAAATACCAGGAGGTGTAGATAGAATGGTCTTGATGGGAGATTTGGGACTGCAGCATCCCACCTTTCGGGGAGCAAGTCAGGATGTAGATTCAGGAGCATAGTCTTGTGCTTAAAGTTTTATGTAGTGATTATTCCTTGGACAGACTCTTTAGTCTTTTAAAATTTATCTGCGCTATAGGGATCGCAAAGATTTAGACACAACTGAGCAACTGAACTGAGCTGAATTGCACTATAGGGGTGGCATTTCATGAGATGGATGTGGGTAGGGTGAATTAAGTCTTGAGCAAAGCTCGGTCTTTAGAAATAGTGATTGACCAGTTAGCTTCACAGGATAATCAGATATTAGTACTTTCTCCATGAATAAATTTGGATTGGGAGGGAACCAAAAACAATATAGTAGCTTTGTGGGATGCAAAAGATACCTTAAGTACTGTGAAGCAGGCCTTGCAATCAACAGGTATGTGAAGCCTTTTTTCCCCCCTTTGTATCTAGCACCTTGAGTACTGCAGGGGATCAGAATAGAATAAGTTCTTCAAAAGAACTTTCATTAATAGCTGGGGCAAGAGGTCTAATGTGAGTGAAATGCTCAGCCGTATAGAACAGTGGATGGGGGAGCCTATGTATCCCTGTTGTCAACCCCAGACCGCACAGCTCTGCTCAACGGGCAGTTCTCTAGTTGCCGCAACACAGAGGCCAACTCGGATAAGAAAGGATAAGGACACACTTGACCAGGAAGCCTTCTCCCACTCGCAAGATGACTCAAGGGGTGCTGGGGCAGTGTCCCTGGGAAGATAGTATTCTTCAGGAATTTGTCTTCCACGTTTCAGTGACCGGCGTTTTGAGTGTTGTTACCTAATTCACTGATTGAGTTTCCTCAGCACTTGTCCACGTACCCCATGTGAGCCGGGAAGGTGTCCTATGTCTAACTGTCTATATCTGTATCATAATATTATTCTGCATTGGGGTATTGATTTCTGGCAAAACAGTAATTTATCATTCATTGAACGATTAGCATGAACTGACATGACTAATTTCTTTAGCTCAGTGAGTCCTCATAAACTGAAATAGGACCTCGTATAATCCCTGTGATGGGGGGGTGCGCTTAGCTGTGTCCGACTCTTTGTGACCCCGTGGACTATAGCCCTCCAGGCTCCTCTGTCCTGTGATGGGGGGGGGTGCGCTCAGCTGTGTCCGACTCTTTGTGACCCCGTGGACTATAGCCCTCCAGGCTCCTCTGTCCTTGCAATTATCCCAGCAAGTATACAGGTTGCCGTTTCCTCCAGGGGATCTTCCTGACCCAGGGATTGAACTTGCAGCTTCTGTGGCTCCTGTGCCGGCAAGCGGATTCTTTACCACTGAGCCACCTGGGAAGCCCAATCCCCATTATACAGATAATGAAACCGATACTTAGGAAGGTGGTTCTTGCCAAAGGCTACACTGGTGATGCAGCTCCACTCGAGGCCAGCGTCTGACACCGTTGTAGTTATATCCTCCCACAGAAGGACAAGGGCCATCAGCTGAAAAGATGCTGTATGTCAGTTACTTCAGGAGGGGCAGTCTGAAGATGGTTCTGAAGGGGAGCTGGTTGTTTTTTTGATCACTGAGTTTGAGAAGACGTCCAGTAAGATGTGTCCAGTTTCCCCCATCTATTTTTTAAAAAATATATGGCAGGTCATATCCTTTTGATGTCACATTCGTATCAGTGGTCATTAATTGTAAAGCATCTGAATGTTTTGTCTTTACCTTAAACAGTAGTAGCCCATTCCACAAGAATGAGTTTTTTCCGTTTTATTTCTGTCCTATATGTTGTGTAGGTATAAGTGGTGGATGGTGAAAATGGGTGTTTGTAAAAAATAGGAAAACAGATTAGACTTTGCTGCATAATCTAGTTGTTAAAAAAGTCTCATATCACAGGGGTAGATGAGCTTAAGGGTTAATCTAGTGCCTTAAGGTGTACTCGTAGTCTCTCAAGTTGAAGCCATAGTGAGCACAGACACTGAACTATCTGACTTAATCAAATTGCTGTTTTCAACAGGATGCATTCAGTTTACTAGCCTATTCAGATCCTTGGAACAGCCCAGTTGGAAATCAGCTTGACCCAATTCAGAGAGAACCTGTGTGCTCAGCTCTTAACAGTGCAATATTAGGTAAGTGAAGCCAGAAAGCACAGCTTTAACTAGTCTCTTGAGTATTTGAGACGGTATTTGTGCTGGTATTTATCCTATGGTAAAATCTTAAGGGAAATGTTTTCTACATTAAAAAAAAAAAATTACCTCACAGTATAGAAAAATTCCTGTTATCTCAGTCCCAGATTAAATGGATTCAGATGGAATAAAAACAGTACATTGGGGTGTATCTTGTGATGTCTAGAAAACAAGTGTCTGTGAGTGTGGACACAGCATTCCTGGCCTGAATTGCCCGTGCCCAAGCTCCCACCACGGTGAAGACACTGGCTCAGGGCCTCCCGGGCTCTTCAGTGCCGTCAGCCCCAGCTCTTGGAGACGCAGGCTATGTGCAGTAAAGTTCAGATTTAACTACATGCCCTTACCAAGTGAAAAGGGGAGGGGAGGGGAGAGCAGCAATACGTAGGCTTAGCCAGGGGGAGCCCAAAGTGGGAGACGGGGACTTGCTGTCCCCTGACTGGTGGCCGTTCCTGTGAGCAGAGTGTGGTGCTTATAAACTGAACAGATGCTCTTTAAGTGAATTCAGTGACTGCACATTTTATGCATTTATATATAAACTACATAGGGTTGATTATTTACATAAAAGGACATTTTAATATCTGGGCAATTTTTTCCAAAGGGAATTTGGATGAGGGTGACTTTTCACTTTCCATTTTAGAATGTAAGTCCTCAAAAAAATGGGAGCTACCAGTTTAGTCTGTTGTGTGCTGTGTGGCCGTTTGGCTTGGGAGCTTTGAGGAACATGTGAGACACTCAGATGAGGGCAGTGCACACACAGTCAGTGTAGGCCGGAGACTGGAGCGGAGGCAGGGCTTAGATGGCTGGAATGTAAAGGGAGCGATTTAGAGTTCTGACATGGGGGCCTTAATCTGCTTCTTTGCCCTTATAAAGTTCATTATTAATTAATTGTTGTGGCTTAATACTGAAGTTTTGGCATAGGAATTGGTATTGCGTTATAATTTTCTCAGATTTAGAATTTGTATATAATACTGTGAATTTTCTTTGGTTAATATGTTGTCTTTGGTTATACAAAATTAATTTAGTTCTACCGGTAAAAAATAAGTATACTCAGTAGCACTGCTAGGATTGTAGGGCAAATTATAGTTTGCTGTAACTGTCTTTTTGAAATGACTATATTATAGGTAATCATGAAGCCCTAATTGCTTTGTATCTGGGTAACACTCAGACTCGGAAAGAATTTTTGAGGAAAAGTGACCAGTTTTCATACGATAGTTAAGAATCTTGCATTCTCCAGGGCAATTAAAATTTCAAGTAGTCAATTGCTTAGGACCATTATCCAGGATATATATATATATAGTGCCCTAAATTATGTGGCTCAACTATAAATAGTGCTTTAATTTATTAAATCTATACAATTCCTGCAAAAGAAAGGACAGGACTTGAACTGCTGTGGGTGTGTGTGTGCATGTTTATAAACACTGTGCTGTATTACAGAGCCTCACGTCTCAGCAGTGCTTCAAGTTAGAGTACTGGCATGTGATGCCTGCAAGTTCTGTATTCCAAAAAAATGTAAAGGACAGTTATAACCGCTGTGCCTTCCGGGGCCAAAATAAAACTGTGACAACGTGCTTACCAACCCAAAGAGCATTCACCACTGTGCCCTGAAGAGGGAGGAGTAGGCGGCCTCTGTTGGGCCGTATCCCCAGAAGAAGAACCCATCAGTGAAATTTCACTGAAAGCCTGGTGCCCTTTTCTCTGACCTTGATCAAACCTTGATCAAACTTCTCTGACCTCTGGGGCCCTTTTGTTTGACCTTGATCAAACAGGAGAGAGACACTAAATGTGCCTTACTCCCCAGTGCAAACATTAGGTAAGCAATTACATCATTCCCATCATAGTAAATATGAAAGTAAAGGTTTTTGAATATCTAACAAAGTCTTAATTCCGCAAGAACTTATTACTACTTGAAAACCCAGTGAGCACAGTACCTTGTCACAGTAATGTCCAAGGCACTGTTTGCTTAAAAACCACCTTTGCTGCTTAGCTTGTTAAGTACAGTGCAGGCATTGGTAATTTTGTAAGCAATGCAGTACTTTCCTGATTGAGAGATGCTGTTTAAAATGTCTTGCTAATTGCCATTTCCACTTTCAATCATTTTTCCTCAGAAACCCACAATCTGCCAAAGCAACCTCCACTCGCCCTAGCCATGGGACAGGCCACCCAGTGTCTGGGACTGATGGCTCGATCAGGAATCGGATCCTGTGCTTTTGCCACGGTGGACGACTACCTACATTAGCTATGCATTTTCGGAGCTCACACTTGCATTGTGGCGCATAGACGACATGGAAGTAGACCAGCTCTGCTGATTTGAAACTTAGATTTTTAATTATGTACTGGGGACAGGTTTTTGTCGCTTTACATTGCTTCCTAGTTTACAGCATGATGCAAATGATTTTCTAACTTAGTGTTAGGAGCAATTATTTTCCATCTTTAGCCTCTTAGTTGTCTAAGAGTTAAATATTACTGAATTCCAGACATTCAAATTGATCATCACAAATCCTCTAAAACAGTTACCTAAAAGAAACCAAAAAGTCCTGCCTTCTTTGTTGGGGGGAGAGAGGGGGGAAGGAAACGGAACAAGTTGTGTTTGTGTTAGCATGTGGGTGATGTAAACTTCAAATTGGGAGGTATTCTGACCCCCGCTCCCATATAAGCATTCAATCAGTGTAACTTGCAAAATGCATAAACATCTGACAGTTTGAATTTATAGTGTTGATGGAAGAAATCATTTTTAATGTGTACTGTAAAACTTGAAATACTCAGGAGCTGAGTGGATATGTTTGTTGCTACTTACAATCCCGACCTGTTAGTCCCAGTAGTTTTGTTTTAACATGGTCTTTCTCAACTTTGTTTCTGTTTAACTACAGATGACTTCTGTTGTAGACTCACAAGTTGAACTGTTGTATTATAACAGTATTACATGTCAACAGTGTGGTTATGACCTTTATTTATATAAAAACCAAATATTTAGTCAATTTACTGTGTCTTAATTTAATCTTTGTACACCTTCCATTTTTAAGTGCTTAAAATGAGTACTATATTGCAATAAAAATGTAGTGATATAATTAACCAGCCATTAAAAATTTACTTCTACAGATACCAGAGTGTCAATTGAATTTATACATTAGGAACTTGCATACTTATGATTAATGTAAAGTTAGAACAAGTAAAATGAATGGTTGCTACTATAAATCTGAGCTCTGCAACCTAAGACTGCCTGGCATTTACAGGCCTCCCTGGATTAGGGCCAAACCTGATACGATAGGCGATATAGACAGCAGGCAATTAATCTTATTTTCATAATCGTCATGTGGCATGTGACTTGGCCACTTTTAAAGCAAACCCCCAAACTGGTTCAAAGTAAAATAGGAAGAAGCTCTTCAATAGAATGACCATATCCTTTGGTTTGGCAAAGGTGTCTGTTGGCTGTACACCAAGTCTTAAGCCTTCTTTTAAAAGAACAGATTATCCACACTTGGACACTGTGCTCTTCCACATATTCTGTGAAATCTCGTCAGTGGCACCAAAACACCAGAGACAAACACATCCAAGAGCTTCAGTGAAGCTTTTACTGCCACACTGCGGGGTTGGGGGGGTGCGGAGGTGCCCTCCTGGTGTGGGTACTGCTTGTGGTCAATAAAATGGAAAAACAGAAAATAAAGGAAAACAAGTCCTTTTAAACTGCTGCTTCCAGGATGCTCAAAGCCTAGGAGGCTTACACGCCAGGTGGATGAAGTGTGACTAGGTGCTGCCCCTAAGAGACTTGAGATTCTTATGACGACTCTTCAGAAGGATTTATAAGTGATTTATTTTTTTTCCATAAAAATTACATTCTTTACATAACTAAGTTCTATACATACAAAGTACTTGTTCTTCATCTAGCTTTGATTTACGTCTTAGGAGTTTTCATCTTTCTGACCATCCAGCGTTTTGTAAACCTCTTGGCATTTTGTTTTCTCTGAGATCCTAGAATAAAAGGTTTGGGGCAGTTAAGAATAAAGAAATAAAATTCCCAAGAAACAATTCACAGATTTTCTACATCGTTAAAAATTGGTACATGTACACATATACTGGGCTTCCCTGGTGGCTCAATGGTAGAAGAATCTGACTGCAATGCCAGAGACACGAGTTCAATCCCTGGGTCAGGAAGATCCCCTAGAGGAGGGCATAGCAACCCACTCCAGTGTTCTTGCCTGGAGAGTCCCATGGAGAGAGGAGCCTGCTGGGCTACAGGCCCTGGGGTCACAGGAGGTGGACACAGCACATGTGCACATACGTACTACACTGGCCTGCTCTCTGAGCAACTTTCAAACAGTAACAGAGCCACTGAAGAAAAAAAGATACACTATCTCCTTAACAAGAAACATTATTCAATAAGATAAAACTCAGATTCAAGAGAATAAAGCCAAATCTTACCCCAAGTATTATTCAAAAACTGGGCTGCAGCCTTTTTCATCGGTAACCTCTTATTTTCAAGAGACAGGAACTTGTTTACTAGGAAAGAGGATTATTTGTCATTTTTTTTGTTTAATTCACAGAAAAGAAAGAAAAACAGTCTAAGGAAATTACCAGTAGTTCTGTTGGTTCCAGGACCATATAAACAATTTTGTATGAAGGCTTTGGCAGCTTCTTGCCTTGAATCCCTCAAATCTTGATCTTTTAGCCTTACAGCCATGTAGCTTTTATTCTGGCTGGCGATCAATACAAAAAGAGAAAATGAGGCCACACTTATTTTCAAAATAAAGTATTTCTGTTAGTTGATTCAAATAGTGGAGAAAAATCCCCAAATCCTAATTTTGTATAAGCACAGGTTAGATGATAAAATTATAGGGCTATTTTACAACTAATGTTTACGTTTTAGTAGAGCAAATACTTTTTAATATAAATACCCAAAATGTTCCACAGAGGATCCAATCTGAAACTGCTACTAATTGAGGTAATACCCCCCTCAAAGGTCACCTTTACATCCTACACACAAAGACGACTTCTTACCCAACAGTCTGTACTTTCTGCACTTTAGCTTTCTTAGAGTCACTTCCTTTCTCTCGTTCTTCATTTTTCTTTTGCAAATTAACTAAAAAATTGAGTTAATATTTCTCATTAGCATTTGTGCACAAATAAATCAAGAATATATACTGGAGTTTAAATATCCACTACACATCAATCTGTATGTGATCGTACAAAATAAGCTACAATTTAAGACTGTGCTCCCAGCGCAGGGGGCTCAGGTTCAATCCCTGCCGGGAGAACCAGATCCCACATGCCAGAGCTAAAGGATGTGCATGCCACAACTAAGACCCGGCGAGCCAGATACATTATTGTTTTGAAAAAAAGAAACAAGCTAAAGCCCACCAGGCCTGTTTCCATGCTCCTTCTCAAGGGTAACAACATTTGCAAGTATCAGCAAATGCCCTTGACACTTAATGAGAGGTTACGTAAATAGTCCATACCTTCTTTCAACTTTCCCGGTGATTTCTTCACACTGAGGGAAGAAGCAGCAAAACACTGATTGGGATGGCCGAGAGCGACAGACTCAGGTTATCACAAAATTTCAGCTGGTTTCACAAATAAGATAACCCCCTTTTACTACCACCATTCTCAATTTTTATTGAGCATCCTTAAAGTCACTCCCCAATGTGCTGTCAACAACTCCCAATCAACAGACTATACTAGGCTAGGAGGATCAGAATTTAAAATCTGAAAGTATATTAGTAGGCTTCCAAAGAAGCAGATTGTTGTGGTTGATGGAGTTAAAAGTATTTAAGAATTATGTAATACAGTATTTGAAATATGAAGTGAAAGGTGGTAGGCCTGCCTGCCTCACTTTATGTGGAGAGAGCTGAAAGGATTAATTGAACACTTCAGACACAACAATGGAGACAGACAATGGTAGTCTCAAAAAGTGTGGTCTAATGGAGAGAGAGTCAAAGGCCAGAACACAATGAGATGTCTATACAGAAGTGGAAAAGCTAAACCGCCGGGGCAGTGATGGGATAGAGGGAATAAGAAGGGACAGGTGACAACTTGGTTTTCAAAGATGAAAGGGACTTTGCCACCATGATGTATTCAGAAACTCAAAGAGTATTGAGTAACTCTTTGGAAAAGTTCTTCTACGGAAAAAGAACAACTGTTCTAGCAGGGCTAAGCTAAATTTAAAGCAATAAGAGAAGACAAAGGGGAACAGGAAAAAAATAGCAAATATTTAATCTAAATTTAGTACAGTATAGAATCCTGATGCCATAGCACACAGGAGAAAGAGGAGCTTTAAACATACGGTGGATGGCAAAGCTACTAAATGAAAAGAGGAACAAGGAGGGAAAAATTATGTGGCTCAGATGGTAAAGCGTCTGGCTACAATGCGGGAGTCCAGGGTTCGATCCCTGGGTCAGGAAGATACCCTGGACAAGGAAATGGCAACCCACTCCAGTACTCTTGCCTGGAAAACCCCATGGAAAACAGTCCCCAGGGTCGCAAAGAGTCAGACAGGACTGAGTGACTTCACTTTAACAAGGAGGGAGAACAAGGTAAGGCAAGCAAGGGACAAGCTGAGTTTTAGGAGCCTATGGATAATAGACCAGTACTCCACACCCCACTAAAGGATGAACTTCAAAACACTTTTATTCACACCCTCTATCCTGCCCCTAGTACACTGACAGTGGCCACAGTTTACTGTAGGAACTCACTGAGATCAGCAACTCAGAAGCTAGAGCTACCCATGGGAACGACAAAAATAAGAAACAGCCACAGACGGAAAATAAGTGGAACATTTCCCTCCACCTGTCCCACCAAATTCAAATATCTCCTAGTAGCTTTTTAATTTAGACTTTAAAACTTGAGTTCAGACAAATGTACCAAGACAGCATTAAAACACTGTATGTAAACAAGTAATAAAAGGAGACCCACCACTTACCTAGTTTGTGAAGCTGTAGTTAACTTCTCTAGAATAGTATCTGGAAGGAGTTTTCTTTTCTTTAAAGACGTTAAAAAAAAATCAATAAAAAGTAAGCAACAGGACAACACGCCCTGAAGTGCTTTTGAAGTTACCATTTTAAGGACAGCCCTACCTCTAGGCAAATAAATGATCCGAACACTGCCCTCCACTACCTGTGAGCTGTGGGAAGACTGGGGCCCAAGCAACTCAGAGCCTACTCCTACTTCACTTGGAAGACGTGAAGGCTGGAAAGGGTGCCCGCTTTATTCCAACCCTCGGGTCACGTTATACACCGAGGGCAGTTCACAGGCACGTCCACCTGCGGCCAATCTCCGGAACAGCAGAGCGCGAACCAAGCATCCTGTGCGCGGCCCTCCGTTTACCCAGCGCTGCCTCCTCACAGAGACCCAGGTTCACATAAACCACCTCCGCCGCGCGTCAGAGGAGGGTCTGGCTCTACTTTACCTCTTTCCAACCCTATTCTAAACTGGTGGACAGCGAGGAGCACTAGCACGCCGATGTCAGTGCTGTCGGAAGAGACCACCAGCGGGGCTCTCCTCCACCCCGGACCCCTGCAGCATTGAACTCTTCCCCGAGCCGGCCCGTGAAACGGCCCCCTCTTTGCAAACCTCTAACCTTCTGTTCGATGAACAGTTCCTCGCGCCGCTTCCTCTTCTCCTTCAGAAGCGCTTTGTCCCTGGAAGAGACCGCGACGAGTCAGGGCGGGCGGAAAAGAGAAGGGGGACGGTTAGGCGGCGCTTCTCCCCACCAGCTTGTCCCCCGGGGCTCCGAACCTGCGCACCGTCTCCCGAACTCGCCGCTCCTCCTCTTTCGCTTCGGCCTGGGCGCTGGCGAAAGTCAGCTCCTCCGGGGCCTCGTCGTCGAGCTCGTCGTCCCCCTCCTCGTCTTCCTCCAGCGGCTCGGCGGCCGCGCCGCTGCTGGGCTGCCCGAGCAGGAGCCCGTGCCCCGCCTCCTCTTCGGAAGCGGGCTGGCCCTCGTCCACCATCGCCGAGGCCGACGCCGGGGCGCGGGACGCGCGCGGCCTGAGCTGCACCATGACCCAAGCTGCGGGGACCCGGCGGCCGTCTTGACCTCTGACCCGGAAGCCCCACGCAAGCGGTCAGTGACGCAAAGGGCAGGCGCGGCCGGGGTCTGCCGCCCTCTGCAGGTTCGGAGGCCCCACCGCGCGGTACGAAGGCGCACGCGCAGAGCCGGGAAGTGGGGCGTGGCCTAAGGAAAGCGCCGGGCGTTCCCTTCCACCCGGCCCCGGAGCCTGCGAGCCGCGGGCCAGGATGCCCGGTCCCCGCCCACGGTTACGAGAGCCGATGGACTTGGGGGCTTGTTTCCAGGCAGGGCCGATCCGTGCTGCTGCCGCCTTAGCGGGGATGCCGAGAGCGTTGTTGCTTGGATCCCCGCGCTCCTCGGGGCGGGCTGGTGCGGGTCACGCCTCCCGGTGCCCAAGAACCCGAGGACCTCGAGCCCCTATCGCCCTGTCGCCGCCTCTTTCCGCTCAGAGAGCCGCTCAGTCGTATCCGACTCTGCGACCCCATGGACCGCAGCATGCCAAGCCTCCCTGTCCATCACCAGCTCCCAGAGTTTACTCAAATTCATGTCCATCGAGTCGGTGATGCCATCTAACCATCTCATCCTCTGTCGTCCCCTTCTCCTCCCGCCTTCAATCTTTCTCAACATCAGGGTCTTTTCCAAGGAGTCAGTTCTTCGGATCGGGTGGCCAAGGGTAGCCAAAGTATTGAAGTTTCAGCTTCAGGATCAGTCCTTCCAATGAACACTCAGGACTGATCTCCTTTAGGATAGACTGGCTGGATCTCCTTGCAGTACAAGGGACTCTCAAGAGTCTTCTCCAACACCACAGTTCAAAAGCATCAATTCTTCAGCGCTCAGCTTTCTTTGTGGTTCAACTCTCTCATCCATACACGACTCAGAGAGCCGCTGGGTCGAGCTAATAAATTCGGCTTCCTCCACTCCGCACTCCCTGTAAAAGTACCGTTTCTAAAGGAGGACGTGCGGCATAGCAGCGGGACCCCATGCCTTGCAGTCCTGTTGTCACTGAGGAGAAACAAGGTGGACAGACCCACACGTACATCGATCTTGGCACCAAGCGTGCGGTGTGACAACCTCGGCCGCCCTCTCGCAGGCATCCCTGCCCAGCCCTCGGCCGCTGCCTATTCTTTGTCCGCACAGACTCTCTCCCTCCAGACTGCCCCTCCCCGCCCCCCCGCCCCGCCCCCCTTTAGAACGTGAGCTCAGTGAGAGCAGGGACCCCCGCTTCCCGCTGTGACCCCAGGATCTTGCCCAGTGACTGCCCGTTGCACCTCCACTAAGTGACCAAAACCCGGGCACCGTGTATTTTTATGCCCGCTCCGCCCCACTACACCTATTTCATTTCTTAGCCTATGTGGCCATTCAGTAATCTTTGTGTTTATTTTCTCCCACCTGCTCAGCCAGTAAAGAAAACGCCTGCAATGCAGGAGACCCTGGTTTGATCCCTGGATTGGGAAGATCCCCTGGAGGAGGGCTTGGCAACCGACTCCAGTGTTCTTGCCTGGAGAATCCCATGGACAGAGAAGCCTGGTGGGCTACAGTCCATGGGGTCACAGAGTGGAACAGGACTGAGCAACTAAGCACACACCCATTACACAACAGCAAATGATTCATCATTCTCTGAACTGCCGATGCTGCTGCTAAGTCACTTCAGTAGTGTCTGACTCTGCAACCCCATAGACTGCAGCCCACCAGGCTTCTCTGTCCATGGGATTCTCCAGGGAAGAGTACTGGAGTGGGGTGCCATTGCCTTCTCCGCATTCTCTGAACAAACCAAGCTACTTCATGCTTACCTTGCAGTTGGACATGCTCTTGTACACAGTCCTCACTTGGAACTCCTATTTATAACTGAAAAACCCGCACCCAGGCTGACTTCCTCTCAAAGCCTTTCAAGCACCTTAATGTCCACCCCATCCCTACCCTGCTGCTGCTGCTAAGTCGCTTCAGTCATGTCCGACTCTGTGCGACCCCAGAGACAGCAGCCCACCAGGCTCCCCTGTCCCTGGGATTCTCCAGGCAAGAACACTGGAGTGGGTTGCCATTTCCTTCTCCAGTGCGTGAAAGTGAAGTCGCTCAGTCATGTTCGAGTCCTAGCGACCCCATGGACTGCAGCCTACCAGGCTCCTTCCTGCTACCGCTACTGCTAAGTTGCTCAGTCATGTCTGACTCTTTGCCACCCCATGGACCACAGCCTACCACGCTCTTCCGTCCATGGGATTTTCCAGGCGAGAGTGCTGGAGTGGGGTGCCAGTGCCTTCTCCCAGGCTCCTCCCTACTCGTCTCTAATTGCGCTCTCCTGTGAATCTTTTGCTGTGACTGTAGCTTCCGTGATGTGTAACAGTTTCTGTACCAGTGGTCCCAACCAAGTTCTTATGAACTCCTTGAAGGAAGGTCCAGGCCTCTTCTTAATCACTGTATTTCTAATGTCTATCATAGAGTAGATGTTCGATAAATATTAAATTGAATAATCCCTCAATGATTAAATGATCAAATATTAAATGAATAATCCCTACATAAATTTTGCAGTATTTTCAATTTGCTTTTCCTTTTCTCTTGGAAGCATCTCCTAGCTTAAAAACAAGAAGACCAAAACACAAACAAAAAGTATGAAACGGAACCAAAAAAAGCTACGGGAACCAATGGCCTAGTAGGAAGGGGTTTACAAAGGATAGTTCTGAAATATCTGGGCCTTGGTCAGATAGAAATTACAAATTAAAAATACAGTCAGGCTTCCTCCACCAGTGTACTGGCTTCCACCACTGCTAACACCAGGGCAATGTATATAGAATGCTCTTTTGAAAAGCTCAACAACAAACCTATTAGAAGGGAATGATGGTATATTATGTACAAAGAAGTGTTAACTGTTAGTTGCTCAGTCGTGTCCAACTCTTTGTGACCCCATGGACTGTAGCCCACCAGGCTCCTCTGTCCATGGGATTCTCCAGGCAAGAATGCTGGAGTGGGTTGCCATTCCCTTCTCCAGGGAATCTCCCCAACGTAGGGATTGAACCCAGGTTTCTTGTGTCTCCTGCATTGCAGGCAGATGGCAACCCACGCCAGTTACTCTTGCCTGGAAAATCCCATGGACAGAGGAGCCTGGTAGGCTACAGTCCATGGGGTTGCAAAGGATCGGACACGACTGAGCGACTTCACTTCACTTCACTTCTCTACCATCTGAGTCACCAGAGAAGCCCCATTTTACATACCGAAACTACATTATAAGTATTATAAGTCCCCTCCTACCCATGCAAAGGATCCTTGGCATTTATTAAAAGGTGTGACTTGCAAATGCAGCACAAACCTTTATGTCACCATGTGGCTTCTCCGAAAGCCAAGGGTGTGAGAGTAAATGCACTTTTGTAAGGGCCGGAAGTGATGTCACCCAGCTGCATAATCCCTGGGGAGCCCACCTGGTCTAAGGGAGTTAGATCTGTCCAACCTACCCACGCTGGTACTGACAGCCACTCCCCACATGGGTCTCTGGTGCTTGCTGACAGCGGGATCCCTGGATCTGCATTAGGTGGGAGGAGTTGAAGGGGGAGCTGTGTTCTTCCTACTTTACACAAAAGGTACTCTGAGCATACACTTTTTAAGTCCCATGGGAAAAACTCCCTTCCAGGTTCCGTGTCTGGGGAAGCTTGGCGGACCCCGCAGGGTGTGTAACAGTGAGATGTCCTTCCGTGTATATGATACTGAGAAGCAGCCCACCATCGTCTCTCCCTTTCCCCTCGGCTCTGCTCCGTTTTAGGCAGCTTTAGCCCACCATCGTCTCTCCCTTTCCCCTCAGCTCTGCTCCGTTTTAGGCAGCTTTAGCCCACCATCGTCTCTCCCTTTCCCCTCGGCTCTGCTCCGTTTTAGGCAGCTTTAGCCCACCATCGTCTCTCCCTTTCCCCTCGGCTCTGCTCAGTTTTAGGCAGCTTTGTTTGGTGCAGCTATATTTGCGTCATTCTTTTTTCTCATCCTGATTTTCTACCTTGCTGCTCATTTTCTCTTCCATCCTTGCATGAGTTCTTATTGTAAGCTATCCCCACCCTGAACTTGGAGTAAAGCAGTCAAACAGATAAACACTGAAAAGAAAATGTCCCAAACAAAGACAACTCTTGGGCTAACATTTTAGTACAATAAATTACCTGCATAGAGAGTGATTTTATTTTCCACCAAACCTTGCGCAACAATCAGAAATACCCACATTTTACCCCTCTGTTTCTATCTTTGCCCAAATAGCAGAAACACAATCAGGAGAATCACTTTGTTTTAGACAGTCTAATCACAAAGTTACCCAGTAACCAACCAAACACATCAGACTTATGTTCAGGATCAAACAAAATAACAGGAACTGACTTCAGAAGTCCTGTGACTTCTCCTTCTAAACACGGTTACTACTGTTGCTTCCAAGTCCCCATCAACCATCAGCAGTTTGGATTCCAGCCCAGCAATCAAAAGATATTTTCAGACTTTCCAGTATTTGGCTCACCATCCACAAGACTGCCTCCCCTGCTGGTGGCTTGGTACTTAGATGCTCTGAGATTTCTTCCTTCCCCAGGATGGCTATGAAACAGTTTCAGTTTCGTGAGGAGCGAGGGCTTCGGGAAGAGTCGTCCCACACGGCCCCTGGAAATGAAACCTGAAACAGAAGGACGAACACAGCAAAGTTATGAGCAAAATGAGCATTCTGCTTCAGCAAGTCAACTTTCTTAGTTACAGCCAGAATAAAATCCAGATTCTCACAGGAGTCTTAGGCATTTTGGAGCCCAGTTCTTTCATCGAGTTTCTGACATCGCCAAATGCAGACACTTCAGTATGGGTTGGCACCCTCATTCCCAAGGGAATTTGGGAAAGCAATTGCTTAGAATTTCAGTTCAGTTCGGTCACTCAGCTGTGTCTGACCCTTTGCGACCCAATGGACTGCGACACTCCAGACTTCCCTGTCCTTTACTATCTCCCAGAGCTTGCTAAAATTCATGTCCATCAAGTCAGTGATGTCATTCAACGATCTCATCCTCTGTCGTCCCCTTCTCCTCCTGCCCTCAATCTTTCCCAGCATCAGGGTCTTTTCCAGTAAATCAGTTCTTTGCATCAGGTGGCCAAAGTATTGGAGTTTCAGCTTCAACATCAGTCCTTCCAATGAATATTCAGGACTGATTTCCTTTAGGATGGACTGGTTGGATCTCCTTGCAGTCCAAGGGACTCTCAAGAGTCTTCTCCAACACCACACTTCAAAAGCATCAATTCTTTGGCACTCAGCTTTCTTTATATTCCAACTCTCACATCCATACATGACTACTGGAAAAACCATAGCTTTGACTAGACGGACCTTTGTTGGCTATGTAATGTCTCTGCTTTTTAATATGCTGTCTAGGTTGGTCATAACTTTCCTTCCAAGGAGTAAATGTCTTTTAATTTCATGGGTGCAGTCACCATCTGCAGTGATTTTGGAGCCCACAAAAATAAAGGCTGCCACTGTTTCCACTGTTTCCCCATCTATTTCCCATGAAGTGATGGGACCGGATGCCATGATCTTAGTTTTCTGAATGTTGGGTTTAGAATTTAGGTGCCTATAAATGAGAATTTTATTTTAAGGAGGAAGGAGAGACATGATTGTATTTTGTGACTGTTTTGCCAA
This sequence comes from Bos mutus, assembly GCF_027580195.1. Classification (NCBI taxonomy): domain Eukaryota; kingdom Metazoa; phylum Chordata; class Mammalia; order Artiodactyla; family Bovidae; genus Bos; species Bos mutus. Next base: position 9,396,876 of record NC_091639.1, on the reverse strand, counting down.
ACCCATAACTGTAAGTTTTATAAACTCTTACACAACTACATAAAAGCACCTTCACTGGTACTAAGGACAAGAGAAAATGAACCTCGTACACCAAGCAGACCATAAGGATCTTAACTGAGTCAGCTGGCTCACGCCAATCACTGAAATTCACAACTAGCCCTGACTTGTAGTTAAAAAGTAGGAAAAAGAGAAAGATCAAAGAAAAAAGAGGGAGAGAAAAGACGAAAAACCAATGATTTCTGCTTTCTTCAAGGGAAAATACTTATGACAGGAGGAAACAAAGAAACCAACTAATTCTACTGTGTTATTAATAAATGAAAACCAGCTGAGCACGATTTAAAATTAAAAAAAAAAGCATCTGGTCATATTACTTATTCTTGATACAACACAGATCAAGAATGTTCCCTCTGTGCCATGAATGGACGGCCCTGAGCAACTGGCATTTCTGATCCTTCTGCCTCCCCTCCCGCAGCCCCACCCCATCCCCACCACCCCCAGCACGAGGAAGGCTGCCCACTAGAAAGCTCCTCCCAGCACAGTCCCTTGAGGACTTACCAGGAAGCACAGCTAGGCAGAGAGCACTCAGGGACTTCCCTCGACTTGCACCTGTTCTTTTGTGCACCCCTATCCACATTCATCCTCCTCCCATTTACCAAAGCAAGCTGCACCTGACCTCACCCATCCCAAATCTTACATGGTGCCTCTTATCCCAGAATGTGAAAACTTAACCGGCTGCCAAACCAAGGGATGTTTGAAACACTGCTGTGGATCTGAGAAAACAAATGGTTTCTAAAGACTGGGTGATATATACAAACAGGGCCACTTCATTCTTGCTTCCAGTAAAACTGAAAGAGCCTCTTACAGAATTGCCAAACAGATCACTAAAGTTGATTCAGGAGGACTCTGGACATTTCAGCATATAAGATGGAAAGTGGTCCGAAATCTGAGTGGCCAGAACAAAATTCTTTCATGCCCGGGGTTTATGTGGCCCAGGTTTCTGAGTATTTTATGTATGGTATTGTTGTTGTTCATTGCCAAGTCGTGTCCAACTCTGCGGCCCCATGGACTGCAGCCTGCCAGGCTTCCCTGTCCTTCACCATCTCCCAGAGCCTGCTCAAACTCATGTCCATTGAGTCAGTGATGCCATCCAACCATGTGGTCCTCTGTCGTCCCCTTCTCCTCTTGCCTTCAATCTTTCCCAGCATCAGGGTCTTTTCCAATGAGTCAGCTGTTCGCATCAGGTGGCCGAAGCACCGGAGCTTCAGCTTTAGCATCAGTCCTTCCAATGAATATTCAGGACTGATTTCCTTTAACATGGACTAGTTTGATCCCCTGGCAGTCCAAGGGACTCTCAAGAGTCTTCTCCACACCACAGTTTGAAAGCATCAATTCTTTGGTGCTCTGCCTTCTTTATGGTCCAACTCTCACATCTGTACATGACTACTTAGTTTTTGCTTTTCTCTATAAAAAGAAAAAACTAAGAATTACAGTTGCCATTGAAAAGGTAAGTGTTTAGCTTGGAAAATCTGGGCTGCCACCCCTCAGACCAGAAATAGAGACACAGATACTCAAAACACAATTCCCCCCGCCCCACTCCAGGACAAGCTGCCAGGGTCACAGCAGCTCCCTTCTTCGAGCGACCTCTGCTTTGATGCTCACTAAGGAAGTCTGTCCTCTCAAGTCACATACTATCAGACACTTCACTGTTGGAAATGACGGCAGGAAAGAATGAAAGACTCCCGTGCCTGCAGGAACTCAGTCACTTGGCCACAGAGAAGCAGCCTGACTTCCAGCCCAGGCAAGGGGTGTCCGGGCCCAGTGTTTCACGTCCACCTCCAAGGTCACAGGACCCTGCAACCACATTGCAGCCAGAGTGGATCTAACCCCTCTCCACACACACGCACGCACACCCACACCCACACACACGCACACACACAGTCCTGCTAGCTGCTGAGTTGATCAAAAACGGCTTCACTGAAATTTCACCTAAACTCAACCCTCCTTCCACATCCTACAGTAACTCCATCTTTTCCTCTGTTTGGAACACGCAGCAGGGCTCTCTGGGGTCCCCTGCGCTGCGGTGATCAGGAAACTTGATCTTCCTAGGATACAGGTTTGTTTCCCACGACCACAGGCCTATTAGGGCTGCAGCATCATGAACCCTGCCTCCTTCTAATGCTGCGCAGTACTCAGAGTGGATATGTATATGTCTCTGTTAGTCACTCAGTCGTGTCCAGCTCTTTGCGACCCCGTGGACTGTAAGTCGCCAGGCTCCTCTGTCCACGAGATTTCCCAGGCAGGGATACTGGAGTGGGCTGCCATTCCTTTCTCCAGGGGATCTTCGCAACCCGGTAATCGAACCCAGGTCTCCTGCATTACCAGGCAGATTCTTTACTGTCTGAGCCACCAGGGAACCCAGTGGACACTTGAACTAATTAAAAAACCTCATGCTCCACGCATCTACTAAGAGATGCACTTCCCATAGTTTGACTTTTACGGGATTATTAACCGAAATGTATTATTTGTTGTTTTCAACAACTACAGACGATAAATTATGGCAGTGATAATTCCATCCAGAGGAGCTTTTCCGTGGAACAAGTTTTAAGAAAACTGAGAATAAATAATTCATATACTTTGAAGCAGAAGTATAAAAGGATAGTCAACAAAAGATTTTCAAGCATAAAAATACATTAGTAAAAATTTCTGTGGTAGAAATAGGATGGATGGGGATACAAGTTTAAAGAGAAAAAGAAAAAAATGTGAAGGTTCTCACTGTGAAAAACCCGCTTACATATTTGTTTTCTAAATAATGATGGTGGGTGTCAAGTTGCTGTGTCATTCAGATTCGACAGGATACAATTAAAACCAGGACAACAGCAGCTTTACTTTTAAATGTCGGTATTCTATTTCTAGGGCTTCATTGGTGGCTTAGTGGTAAAGAATCCGCCTGCTAATGCAGGAGACTCAGGATAGATCTTTGGGCCAGGAAGATCCCCTGGAGGACATAGCAACCCACTCCAGTGTTCCTGCCTGGAGAATCCCATGGACAGAGGAGCCTGATGGGCTACAGTCCATGGGGTCGCAAAGTCAGACGCGACAGAGCAACTAAACCACCACCAGCAGGAGGATTATGAGTATGATTTATGCAACAAAGGTGAGCCCCAATCTGCAGATTCTTACTCAAAGGCCTTTGGCTCTATCAAAAAAAAAAAAAGTAAATGAATGCCCATTTATGCTTTAAATGAAAATGAGATGCTTATGTGTCCTTTTTTCACTATTCTTGCTTTAAGTGACTGTTTTGGTTAAGGGCCAACTGGGGCCCCACTGCATGGACTAACAGGGTCCTACCAGCTACCTGATGATCTAGGCAGGCAGAGCAATGGCCTTCCCCATCAAATGAGGCCAACGGTAAATTACAAGTAACCTCTGCACCCTCCTGAGGAGTACAAACGTAAAGAAGAAACCATCTATGAAGCTGTTTTCTAGCTAAGAGTTCCTGAGACTTCTACACTCCGCCTGCAGGGCGCTGTCTCTGGGGACACGTGCCCCGCACACAGGTGACGTGCCCTCCACACACACTACTGACCACCTCCACCTCCTGGAGCCCCCTCCCCGCCCCTCTCCACACACACTGGCCCCTTGCTGTCCCTCGGGCCTCCTGGGCTGGCTGCCACCTGGGGCCTTTGCCCAGGTGGTCCTGGCACCTGGCAGGCTCTTGGCCCAGAGGTCTCCTCAGCGAACCACTCCTCCTCGTGTTGCCAGACCTCTTCTCTCTGAAACCCCCACCACCCACTGGATCCCGAGCCCACCTGCTCCCCCTGCCCACTTCTACCTCTGCTTTTTCCCACAGCCGGATCCCACCTCTCATGGGCCACACAATTTGCATTTATTATCTTATCGTTCACTGTTTGCCCTTTGCGGCTAGGAGGCCATTTCACGTGGTAGGATTTTATTTTGTTTACTAATATATCCTATCCCAAGCACTCAGAACAGTATCAGTGGTAAAGAATCTTCCTGCCAATGCAGGAGACGCAGGTTCAATCCCTGGGTGGGGAAGATCCCTTGGAGAAGGAAATGGCAACCCACTCTAGTATTCCTGCCTGGAAAATTTCATGAACAGAGGAGCCTGAACCTGGTGGGCGACAGTCCATGGGGTCGCAAAAGAGTTGGACACGTCTGAGTCACTAAACAAGAACAAAGTCTAGGACATAGTAGGTGCTAAATAAACACTTGTGGACTTGGACTAAATTCCAAAGTTTAGAGAAATGGAAAGCTGCACGACTGGGGGTTGCAGGGAGTGGGGGGCCCACTGTCCTTGGAAGGCCTTGCACACCAGTCCTTTGGGCGCACTACTCCCATTTCTGCTTCAACAAATACACAGATCCTTACATGCCAAAGACCCCTGGGGTTGAGAAACAGTCAAAATCCTGATGCCTAAATCCCCAAATACCTAGTCTAATGGTTTCTCAGAAAATCATCCAAGATAACCATCTGGGACAGGGGAAATGACAAAAAACAAAACAGGAACTAATTAACACCTTGAAAATATTAACACATTTCGATGGGAGGCAAATACCATGACTCTGTTTCTAAATTAGAATTGGGGCAAAGAATCTAAACAACTTGGGCAAGGTCGAAGGAGTCTTGCGAAATCCAAATTGAAAATGTAGGCAGAAATAAATAAATACATAAAATGCAGGCATCATTTCCTGCAACCTATTTAGGTAACAAAGAAATCAGGTGAAAAGGCAGTATTATTTCAATTTTCATTTTTGCTACTAACCTAGAGCTGGGGCTGGCAAAATGTTTTCTGTAAAGAGTCAGAGACTTAATGTTTCATCTTTGCAGGCCAGTCTCTGCTGCAACTCCTTACTTCCATTGTTTAAGTGCAAAAGCAGCCACAGACAATATAGGAACATGTGGCTGTGGCTGGGTGCCAATAAAACTTTATTTACAAAAATGTAGTGGTTGAGTTCGGAGAAGGCAAAGGCACCCCACTCCAGTACTCTTGCCTGGAAAATCCATGGACAGAGGAGCCTGGTCAGCTACAGTCCACGACGTTGCAAAGAGTCGGACATGACTGAGCAACTTCACTTTCACTTTTCACTTTCATGCATTGGAGAAGGAAATGGCAACCCACTCCAGCGTTCTTGCCTGGAGAATCGCAGGGACGGCGGAGCCTGGTGGGCTGCCATCTGTGGGGTCGCACAGAGTTGGACACAACTGAATCGACTTAGCAGCAGCAGTGGGTGAATCTGGCCTACAGGCAGTACTTTGCTGACCTCTGACCTAGGCTAGAGTTCAGCCAACATCAGTTACATGTGAGATGTGAGAAATTTCGGCCTTTGTTAAGATGCGTGTTTAAACCAGCTTCTCAGTCACTCTGGGTTTGGTTCCCTGTTTGAAAACCCAAGTAGGATGAGAAGATGACCACCCACGCCTCTTCTAAATGTCAGCTTTGATGATGCCCAGATAAAAGCATTGCTGGCTTCACTGGTCAATTATACTCATCTGGGAAAATTCCCAGACGTGGTGGTACAGAGGGTCTTGGCTTCCAAAAAGGTCCACTGAGCATCTGTTGTGGTTCTTGCGGCTGGTGCTGTTCAGATCTGATCAAAGTCTCAGACCAGAAAGAGGCCTGTTTATTTGAACAGAGACACTGCAGGTTTTCAGGATGGGAAGCTGAAGAATTTTTGTTGAAGATGAGTAGCAGCTGAAGCAGGTTTGTGGTTTTGGGAGGCCCAACTTATGAAGTGATATCATTATACTCCAAGAATTTCGTCTGAACTTGCAGGGAAAACTGCCAAGTTCATTATCCTTTCACGTGAAGACGTACACAATGGATGAATATCAGAATCACCCAGGAAGCGTATAAAAGAGGGGGCCCAGGCTACACCTTACACCAGTTACATCAGAATCTCCTGAGTGGTACCGTCATCAGATTTAGAAAAAAAATTTTTTTAAGATTTTTTATATGTGGACCATTCTTAAAGTCTTCATTGAATTTGTTACAATATTGCTTCTGTTATGTTCTGGTTTTATGGCCAAGAGGCATGTGTGATCTCAGCTCCCCGACCAGGGTGGAACCCACACCCGCTGCACTGGAAGGCCAACTCTTAACCTCTGGACCACCAGCGAAGTTCCCAGTCATCAGATTTTTTAAAATACGTAGTTGAGGTAAAAGTCACCGACTCAAGTAATGACAAGATGCTTCAGTAACATTTTACATTTTACTTATTCATATTGATGTATTAGTTCATAGTCTACCTTATTCTGGAAAGGAAATGAGACTATTAAGAATATATAAACTACATTAAAAGGGAAGACAGAAAAGCAGGGGTGAAAAAAAGCAAGTAAAACAAAGGAGATGTAAACTAGAGCCTAGACTGAGACAACATGTGAATATCCTACGATAACCTGTACTTCCCACACAGATTTGCGGGGGCAGGATCAATATCATTAAATGGCCACAGGTACAAACATTCTTGGCAATAAGACCAGAGAGGATTTGCCCAGGGAGCCCCACGGAGAACAGCGGGTGACGGAGTTGTGTGTGGGTGCCTCCCTGGCTTGCGTGCTGAGTCTTCAGCTGACCGGCATCTAAATGCCATTACTATACTTAGCTTCAACGCATGAATAAGAGTAAAGTCTAAAGCATCAAAGAAGAACTTTCAAAATGTGAAAAACAAAAACCCTTTAGCAAACTCCCTGTAAAAAGACACGGCTACCTCAGTCTACAGTTAATGTGCTTTCTTCCATCAATCTACAACTAACACGTTGTTTTCTTCCCTCAAAGCAACTACAGACCAAATAAGAAAACACAAACTCTGTGTTACAAAACCAGGACAGCAGGTAAAATCTGCTTGGATGACCACGTCCAAACCCGCTCAGCGCTGTCCGCCTCCCACCCTGGTAACCCCGTACCTGAATCTTTCGGTGGCCGGGGTGGTTTCCATGTTGAATTCGGCCACTGGCACGCCGCGGGCTGACACTTGGGGGGCAAACATGGCCGCGGGATAGACCACGGAGGAAGTCCCCACCTACCGAGCAAACAGACGGAAGCGGACAAGCGACCACACGGTGGAGAAGCAGTGTCTTTGAAGAAAACCTTAACAGAAACTCAGACCAGTTTGTGGCTGCTGGTGTGAGGGAAGGTAAGCTGGGCGGGATAAATGGAGAATGTCTGGGGGACAAGAGGGGAGGGGGAGGCTCCCCTTTGGCTGATCCCTAGAATTTAGGAAGGATTTTTTTCATGTTTAGTCACCAAGTCATGTCTGATTCTTTGCAACCCCATGGACTGTAGCCCTCCTGTCTCCTCTGTCAATGGAATTTCCCAGCAAGAATACTGGAGTGGGTTGCCATTTCCTTCTCCAGGGGATCTTCCCGACTCAGGGATCAAACCCACGTCTCCTGCCTTGGCAGGCAGGTTCTTTACCACCAGTTACCTGGTATGAAAAAGAGAGCTGAGCTCGTGGCAAGAGTGGCAAAGAAATGATCTGATCATCACCCAAATTAGTTTTAGTTGTCTCTGCTCTTTGAAAAGATCAGGGAAGGCCGTGACTTACCACTAGACACAGGTCACAGAGGGCCAGCTCTTTGTCCACCTCCTCCAGGATGGCAGGGTCCAGGTTTTCTCCAAACCACACCACGTGAGGTCGCAGCAGGCCCCCACATCCTGCCTCTTCACACCTGTAAGAGTGTCATCCTTAACCCACTCCCAAGACCTACTCTTGGGAAGGCCTGCCTAGGTGGATCAGGGGAAATCATAAAGTCTCTATTGTGTCCGGATGCACTGGGGTGATTTGTGGGCGAATGTGTCTCAGCCAACCTTGAGAGACATAGCTTTCTCTTTCCCAGTTACTTCCTTCCACTCAGGCACAGCCGTGCTCATGGTTAGCTGGACCCAGGAGGACTACTGGACTCAGACTTGCCTTCAACACACAAACCACTTGCTAATGTCATCAATGACCTCCCTCATCTTCTCTCAAATTCACCTCTCTCTTGCCTTGTCGGTAGCCAAGTTCTCCTGTGTCAATTTCCCAAGATCTCTCGTCTTTCACTAGCTACTACCCTAGGTCATCTCTAGTCAACCTATTTATTTACGTTCTAAAATAATCTCCCTCAAACTCCATTTTCATCATATTAATTGCCTAATCAAGTTTATTTTAGATCAAAACTTTAGAATTTAGTCATGAAAACTTACTCTTTTAGGTCAAAACTCTGATTTTAGTAATGAAAATCCTTATTAAGAAAAATTCAAAAGGTTAAGTAAACCAGAGAAATGTTAGCATAATTGCTCCTTAGGGAGTAATAATGTACTTTCACACATTCAGTGCTCTGAGTAGCTCTGCAGCAAAGCAAGATGCTTCAAACTTGGTTCACTCTAGTGGTTCCATATTTATTTGGGCATGTGGCATCTTTTTTCTCCGAGTAGTGCCTATCAACATCATGTGGATCTACTGCCTTATGAAACACTTTGGGGAAGGCCATTTTAAGGTCAAGTTTTGAAAAATTGACATAAAAATCTTTCCAGGGTTTTTTGCTATTGCTAATCTGCACAAATTCTGCTCGGTCCCATAACTTTACCTCTGTGAGACCTCCTACGGCCTCCATAGCCCTGGATTAGTAACACTGATGAGGAGGAGAAGGGGAGGAGGACAGTAGCTGAGGCTTCCCGACCAGTTAGGTCCGAGATGCCAGCCACTATGCTTCACACACGCCGGGGGAATGTGTACAGCACAGCAGCTTCTGAAACGTTTCCAGACCTCAAATGATCCCACCACAACACAGAGGAGAAAGGGAAGGACAGATGAACTTCTCTTAAGCCTGGTTTGGTTCACCCTTTGTCCTTTCACCCTTGACCTCATGGGTCAGGGCTGGTTTCTGCATTGGCATGTTTCAGAGGCATCTCACCAAGTGAACTTAGATTTTGACTCCTACTAATTTTCTTTTTTTTTCAAACTGGAGCACCAACACAGATCAAAGTCGTTTTACTCACCGGGGCAGTTTCTCCACTGGGATTCCGGCATCTTGAGTTTGGGGGTCTGGAGCCCTGAAGTAAGTAATATGAGAAAAGAAAGAATGTCACTGGTGTAATCAAAGAACATAGAAATAAAATAACCCAGTAAGATTGTCTTTGCCTGGCCATGTATGGCACAAAACTCCTGATGAATACACACTGGCTTATAAGAGGATGAGGAGGGTAGACACAACAATTGATTATCAGTGGTTCTACCTCAAGAGAGGGAATATGTATGGGAGAGGGGGGAGTAATACTGTTGTGCTAAGGAGAGTTTCATGATTTGCATCATATATGTCACTGCAATTTCAATCACCTGCAATGATATTATATTAATAAGTTACTTGTATAACTTATACCAATGGCTAGGTAGAATTTTTCTCAATATTTTGAGTCTACTCTTAATTTTTCCCCCAATTATAATATTTACAATAGTAAATGTTCACCATAGACACATTGGAAAGTTCAGAAAGATATAAAAAAGAAATCAAAATTGCCATACTACTACTGTCCCTGTTAACATGTTGTTGATTTTCTTCTGGACGTTTATCTATATACAGATACATCAACATGGTGAGGGTGGATGTGTGTTTAAATACAAAGTTGGGATCATAATGTATAGAGTTAGAGCCTGTTATTTTCACTTATTTTAACCTGTGAGCAAAATATTTCCCTTACAATACAGCTGTACTGTCTCTAGCTTTATGTCTCATAAATATACATGGGAGTCATAGATAAATGTTCAATTTCTTCATGTTTATAGTCAACTGAAGAGACAAAACAACACACCTATTCCAGAGTGCAGTATAATTACCCTTTTCCTGATAAGGCTGGACAAATTGGACTCTTATAGTTCTCAGCCACAACCCCACAAGAGGTACATCGAGTTTTAAATAAGCTACCTGAAAAACACAAGTTGAACAAGACTGGAATTTAGTATAATCGGGAGCAACTGACTCCACGTCTAAAAGAATACAAAATGATTTCGTTTCTACACATCACTTTAACAAATGCACCCATCCCAGCTTTCATGGGAAACATCAAGGCATGTAGTGAGATGGAAAAAGCCAGAACACATGCCCTCCTGGACTTCGTAATCTGGAGAGGAGCAGGGACAGGAAGTAAGTTACTGCATGACCAAGGAGCTCTCTGATCACCCCAGTGTTCAGGTGGAATTCAAATGTGCAGCAGGGCAGAAGAAGCCAACCTAAACCTACGGGCAGGATTTCCTGAGAACATGCCTGACAGAGGCTAGTAGCTTGGGATATGTTTTACAAAATCTTAATTTTGACTTAGTAAAGCTTGAATTTTTTCTACAAAAGCAGCTCAATAAATAATCAACTAATAAATGAGGAAAATAATCATTAAAACTAGCAAAGACTTACTGAGCTTAACCCATAAAAGGTGACCTCAGTTCACCACATGGTCACCATGTGCCCAGCGCTGAGCAGGTCACATGGCAGGGGACACATGCTGGTCCATTCTCTCCAGGGCTCCTTCTTTGAGAAACCACCCCCTTTTCTGTCCCACGCCAAGTTGATGGAGCTGTCAGTCACGTTCCCCAAATACAAGCTGGGGCACAAGTTCCAGACTCGTCTAATTGTGGCATCCTGTCCTCCAGCAGGAGTGTTTGGTCAAAAAGGATACTGATGGTCAGGCCATCCAGAGATTTATTTTCTGAGGAGATGGTTAAACTGGGGGAAGGGAGCATGCAGCCCCACTGGGTCACTGCTTCTGGAAATTCTGCAATTTGAAATGCATTTCTTTGGACTGAATTTTTGTAGAGTATTAAATGGCTTCTATGGATGGCTCAGCAGTAAAGAATTTACCTGCAATGCAGGATATGCCGGTTCAGTCCCTGGGTCAGGATGATCCCCTAGAGAGGGAAATGGCAACCCATTCCAGTATTCTTGCCTGGGAAAGCCCACAGACAGAGGAGCCTGGCGGGCTACAGTCCAAACGGTAGCAAAGAGTTGGACACAACTGAGCGGCTCAACACAGCATCACAGACTATCAAATGCCCTTGGGAAGAAATTCTGGCATACCCATTTATGCTCTTGTGTAAACAAATTTATTTGATTTTCAGTGAGAAGAGGGAAGAGGAGGGTGTCAGTGAAAGCTGAGAAGGGAAACCAGAGGGACCCCAGACAAGCTCCTCGGTGTCACAGACCCAGTGGGCTCCCAAGAGGGAAGGTCACTAAGCTGGCAGCCCCCTTAAGGCTCCAGGGTGGAGGAGGAACACAGCCAGAGCAGACAGTGCCCATGGTGCGGGGTGGGACAGGGACAGTAAATGGATCTCCCAGGGATGCCAGGCCTTCGCAGCCTGAATCCTGCTAGAGCCCCAGCCGTTCAATGGCTCAAACCTCCCACTTCCCGGCGCCCAGGTGGGGGGGAGTGGGGGCCATCTGGGAGCACAGGGCCCCCTCAACAGGACCCCCAGGGAGGGGAGAGCACGCAGGGATGCAGACCTGCATGGCCAGGTGGTCTGCGCACCAGACCCCGGGGTCCTGGCACCATGCTGCTCTGACTCGGTGGACCCAGCTGGGCCCCAGCAGAACGTGTGTTTTCAAGTCTGGTTTCCCCTTCCCATGGAAGACTGAGGGCCTCTCACCATGGATTTCCAGAAGGTTCTTGGTGCCAGCCTTGCGGTGCAGCTCGTCGATGTTCTGGGTGATGACCACCACCTGTCGGCCCTGCCTGTGCAGCCGGGCCTGGCACTCGGCGATGGCCAGGTGCCCAGCATTGGGCTCTGTGCTCTGCACCACCTCCCGCCGGTAGTGGTAGAACTCCCACACCTGGGACGGGTTCCGGGCGAAGGCCTGCGGGGTGGCCAGGTCCTGGGGGGCAGGCAGGAGGTGGGGGTCAGGGGGGAAAGAAGGGCTGATGCTCCGAAAGCCGGGCCGTGAGGGCACTGGACTTGGGTGGGAGGACACCCCCGTGCACCCTTGGCTGTGGGCAGGCAGGCACACAGTTCCGGGGGGGTGTCGAGGGAACACGTCCATGTAGGTTCACATGGGCGGGGCCCAGGGCTCCTAAGGAGCCCTGGAGAAATTAGGTTTAATTTCCCCAGCAATATCGTAACCCGTCCCATCTTCCACTCAGGTGAGCTACAAACATAGAGCAACACATGGGAAGGTAACTTAGGCTGGAAGCCATGTTTTCATGGAGCTCCGCGTGACATGATAGCTATCTCATTTATCCAGGAAGAAAAGTAAAATGCAAAACACCCAACTGAGCTATAATGGCCATAGTGGGAAAACTCGGTTTTTGTAACTACAATTATAGGCGCACACACACATACAACTACACATTAAAAAAATATACATTATAGTAATAGGATATATAAAATATACATTTTTAAAAGTACGATTCCTCCAAACTTCCCTGATGGTACAGTGGATAAGAATCCACCTGCCCAATGCAAGGGACATGGGTTTGATCCCTGATGAGGGAACAAAGATCCCGCCTGTGTACAGCACAGCCAAGATAAATAAATAAAAATAAATACTTGACAAAATAAAGTAAAAAAAAAAAAGAAATGTTATACACCTTGACTGTGGTGGCAGTTGTACCACTATATATACATCTGTCAAAACTCACTGAACTGTACACTTAAAATTGGTGATGTTTATTGCATGTATATCTCAATAAAAATTGAATTTTAAAAACTCCATGCCCCCAGAGAACTTATATTCTAATGACTTTTGTACAAAGTTTTGAGCATCAAGGCCTAAGCCTTTAACAACTCAAGACTGGTTTTCATTTTGAAAGTTCACAGGAACTTTTAAAAAATGTGTAATTCTTAATTTCAACATGAATAGAAAAGTAATGAATTATGCTAACCAAAGTGTCCCGGTTCCACTTTGGTTACTAGAGGAAATCCAATTGTTATCTGAATAAGGATAATCAATACACGCCGAGAAAGAAAAGAGGCGGCTTTGCTGAGGTTTTAACCCTATGGACTTTGTGTCTATGCCAAAAAGAACAGGATAAAAGGGTCACAGTAAATTTCAAAACGTTCCCCTCTGATAGAGATTCTGAGTCAAACTGTTAAACGGCTTCATTCAGAAAGAGCCTTTCAGAGTTCTGGAAACATTACCAACCTGGGCTTTCCATTTTCTCCAGTAACCTCCTGCTCCTCTGAACGTTGGAACCCCACTCTCAGCACTGATGCCAGCCCCGGAAATGATGACTATGTGCTTGGCTTTTGCAAAACACTTCCGGAAGTCAGCCATATCTAAAGAGAGGAAAATCTTGGTCAATCCAGGGTTTCATTTGGACAGTTACGTCCCAGTTCAAATGCCTGTATTTTGAAACTTGACCTTGCATGAAATTATACTTTTAAGATAACCAAATAAAAATCTTCCCATGCAATGAAGATGGCCCTGTGCACCTAATATGTGAGAGTACAGTGTTTGCAGAAAGGGGCGGGGGTCTGGGGTGAACAGCCTGAGCTCTGAGCTCCACTCTGCCCACTCCCCCCGCAACCCACCATCTCCCATGAGTGGGATCCTATGTGAACTGCTGACCCTCTGCTGTCTGGGTCTCCTTAGCTGTTACACGTGCACAAGCGTGCTTTCCCGAGAGAGCGGGGCTGCTGTGAGGATTAAAAAAGGCTTCCCAGGTGGTACAAAGGTAGAGAACCTGCCTGCCATGCAGGAGACGCAAGAGGCGTGGGTTCAATCCCTGGGTTTGGAAGATCCCCTGGAGAAGGAAATGGCAGCCTGCTCCAGTCTTCTTGGCTGGGAAATCCCATGGACAGAAGAACCTGGCAGGCTACAGTCCATGGGGTCGCAGAGTTGAAACTGACTGAGCGCGCACACGCGCGCGCACACACACACACACACACACACACACAGTGAATGGGAATGTATCTTCCTTCTTAAAAGTAAAAGCAAGCTTGTGTGGTGTGAGGGCTGACTTCAGGCCCACTGGACCCCAAAAGTGTCCCTTCCTCCCCAAATTCACTTCCCTTGGAGGATCCTGCGAATTCCAGCTTCCCTCAGCATCACTACCAGGGTGAGGATGAGAGCCCCTCCCCATGAACAAATGCTCCGTCCCACTCTGGACACACTCTCCTTTACAGCTCAAGGGAGACTTGGTCTTTTTAACAAGACGGCCCCGGAGACCTGGGGTAACAGAAGGGGACTGAACGCACAGAATGACACGGCAGCAGGGAGTCCTGGTCACAGCCTGAAGCTTGCGCCCCAGGACACAAGGGTTGGCCCTCCATCTCCAGGCATCCTCCTGCCCAAGCTCAGACCCACAGGGGCAGCAGCTCGCCTTCCATGAGGGCTCCCTGTGTCCAGGCTCTGTGCCAAGCACTTGGGCATCACAAGGTGGCCTGAGCCAAATATCATCATCCCAGGATAAGGATGAAGAGCCAGACTGGGAACTGCAGTTGTCTCTCCTGGCAGCAGAGACTGAGTCCTGGCACAGCCTGTGGCTCCCGCTGTCCCGGGCACTGCAGCTCTGCAGCCCTTGTGCACGGGATAAGGAAAGGTTGTGTCCCAACCAGCCAGGCCTGAGTGGTTCACAAGCTGTGGAAGTCCCCCTCCACTCCCTGCGCCAGGAGAAGCCAGTGTGGACCAGCATTGCCTCTGGCTGGCCCAGACCACCCAGTCAGGGTCTGCCAGGCACAGGCCATCTTCCAGGTGCAGCCAATCTGTGCTAAGGCACTGAAGGTTTGAACAAGACCAGAAGCAGGTTCCTTGGTTGATGGAGCGGGCTCTCTGGTCTCCCCGGGAGACAGTGGCGACCAAGACTAACTAACTCTTGGACAAATCAAGAGCCCCTCAGACATGAAACCAGTGATGGAGAAAAGGAAGGAAGAGAGTGGGCTGCAGAGGGAGGTGATGTCACCATGTATGAAAGACCTACTTGAACTTGGACGAGCCATTGTTAGGCAAATCTTGGTTTGTGTGGAGATTGGAGACTTCAGTCCACAATACAGCTGGGAAAACAATCGGTTCCGGATGATCCAGAGAGGTGGCATCAGGTTTTCTGTGTTGCACTAACAATTGAGATGGACTTTAGAAAAACCACAAAACAAACAGAAACAATCAGAAAACACTCATATTTCTACAAATACACACACACACACACACACACACACACGGGCTTCCCAGGTGGCACCAGTGGTAAAGAACAGGCCTGCCAATTCAGGAGCTATAAAGAGGTATGGGTTTGATCCCTGGGTCCGGAAGGTCCCTAGAGGAGGGCACAGCAACCCACTCTAGTATTCTTGCCTGGAGAATCCCCATGGACAGAGGAGCCTGGTGGGCTGCAGTCCAGTGGGTCACAAAGAGTCAGCCACAACTGAAGCGACTTAGCATGTGTATACACATACACACATATATAAAAGAATAGCCTTAACAAAAATGTTCAGTAGCAATCTTCATGGTTCACACAAACACCATCTAAACTGGCAATTTACAGTGTGTACTCTTAAGTGTGCTTGATCATGGAAAAAGAGAGTTCCAGAAAAACATCTATTTCTGCTTTATTGACTATGCCAAAGCCTTTGACTGTGTGGATTACAATAAACTGTGGGAAATTCTGAAAGAGATGGGAATACCAGACCACCTGACCGGCCTATTGAGACACCTGTATGCAGGTCAGGAAGCAACAGTTAGAACTGGACATGGAACAACAGACTGGTTCCAAATAGGAAAAGGAGTACGTCAAGGGTGTATATTATCACCCTGATTATTTCACTTATATGCAGAGTACATCATGAGAAACACTGGACTGGAAGAAGCACAAGCTGGAATCAAGATTTCTGGGAGAAATATTAATAACCTCAGATATGCAGATGACACCACCCTTATGGCAGAAAGTGAAGAGGAACTCAAAAGCCTCTTGATGAAGGTGAAAGAGGAGAGTGAAAAAGTTGGCTTAAAGCTCAACATTCAGAAAACGAAGATCATGGCATCTGGTCCCATCACTTCATGGGAAATAGATGGGGAAACAGTGTCAGAGTTTATATTTTTGGGCTCCAAAATCACTGCAGATGGTGATTGCAGCCATGAAATTAAAAGACACTTACTCCTTGGAAGGAAAATTATGACCAACCTAGATAGCATATTCAAAACCAGAGATATTACTTTGCGAACAAAGGTCCGTCTAGTCAAGGCTATGGTTTTTCCAGTAGTCATGTATGGATGTGAGAGTTGGACTGTGAAGAAAGGTGAGCGCCGAAGAATTGATGCTTTTGAACTGTGATGTTGGAGAAGACTCTTAAGAGTCCCTTGGACTGCAAGGAGATCCAACCAGTCCATTCTAAACGAGATCAGTCCTGGGTGTTCTTTGGAAGGACTGATGCTAAAGCTGAAACTCCAGTACTTTGGCCACCTCATGCAAAGAGTTGACTCATTGGAAAAGACTCTGATGCTGGGAGGGATTGGGGGCAGGAGGAGAAGGGTATGACAGAGGATGAGATGCTGGATGGCATCACTGACTCGATGGACATGAGTTTGGGTGAACTCTGGGAGTTGGTGATGGACAGGGAGGCCTGGCGTGCTGCAATTCATGGAGTCACAAAGAGTCGGACACGACTGAGCGATGAACTGACTGACTGACTGACTGACTCTTAAGTGCTCTAAGGTGCCTGGAACAGTGGTTTACAAAGTATGGTTCCCAGACCAGCATCATCCCAAGATCTCATCAGAAATGTAAAGTCATAGGCTCCACTCCAGACCCACTGAAACAGGAACTCTTCAGGCAGGGCCCCCATCTGTCTCCAGGTGATTTTGATGAACACTCAAGTTTGAGAACCACAGCCTTAGAGGTTTAGGAAGGAGTTAGATGGGAGAATTCATTTGAAAAACAGGTTCTGATACTTTTAAAAAGGTATGAGAGCCACTGGCTTGACTTTGAGTCAAAATACAGTTTCTTTGAGAATGTAAATTCTAACTGAGATCTGAATGAGGCCGGAAAGATATGTATCATAACAACAAATAGGATTAAGATGAGATCATGTCAAAGAAATCTGTGAGTCTTAAAGCACATTGACTAAATCTTTATCTATCCCTAAGCAGTTAGACAGAGATAATGGAGAAAGACAAAGACACAGAGAAAGGCAATATTCAGATCCATGACATCAAAAGGGTAACTGACATATCTGATTTTTACCTAGTAGAAGAATGCAAATTGTTGGAAGAACTCAGGATTAAAGGTCTGTAGGTATAGGAAAAATAGAAAAATAACGCATTTCCCAATATTTTACAATCCTTTTGGAGAACAACTTATCAAAATTACACATGCACTTTCCCTTTGACCTAGCAATCCCATCTGGACATTTTTACAACAGTGAGACTTGCACACATTCAACATGACATATCTACAGGGTTGTTCTTTAGACTATTGTGATTAATAGGAAGAGACTAGAACAACCTATGTGACCATCTACAGGGGATGAGTTCAATAAACAAGGACACATTCACAATGCACAGTGCAGTTGCTGTAAAAAAAGAATGCATGTATGATTCTGCCCGTATGACATTCTAGAGTGCAAAGAGTACTTATTTGCGTGTGTTTTAAAAAAAAATGGAAGAATTCCCAAGACATTAGTAACAAGAATGAGGATGAGAATCAGGATGTATGGAGACGAGAGTGGAAGCAAGGATTTTCAGTAGATGTGTTTCTATGCTATTTGCATTGTCCGGTGAAATGTGCTCTCCGGTGAAAGCCTAGAAACACACCTGCAGCTGAGCAAGTGCGAGGAGGGAGGAGCTCACAGTGAGGAGCTGCAGGCTTATTGGTGACTTATTGGTGATGTTGGTGGTGGTGGCTTAGTTGATAAGTAGTGCATCTTTTGCAACCTCATGGACTGTAGCCAGCCAGGCCCCTCTCTCCATGGGACTTCCTCGCAAGAATACTAGAGTGGGTTGTCGTTTCCTCCTCCAGGGGATCTTTCCAACGTAGGGATCGAACCTGAATCTCCTGCATTGCAGGCAGATTCTTTACCAGTGAGTCACCAGGGAAGACCATCTTGATGAAGTTAGGACTCAGAAAAGAATTTGGGCTTGTGTTGGGTAAGGCTAGGGAGAGTCATGGAAGGAGGCTCTGATCTACGCTGGATGTTGTCTGGGAAAAGTTTCCTTTTATTGGATATTTCAATGAACATGATCTAAAGAGGAAGGAGTGAAGTAAAGCTTGAGCTGGGATTGGTCAAGAGGCAACAGGCCGTCCTATTAGCCAGCATAGGAGGGTGTTTTGTCATTTTTGTGGTTTACAGCAAGTTCTTATTTATATCTGGTTTCAGACCTAATTATGAAGTTGTCTTACTTTTGTCCTGCTTCATCATGATTACAGTGTAGCCTTGTTTGATGTTGGTGTCCTGTGAAATTATTTACGTTCAACAGGCCTAACAGATAGTGGCGGGTCAAAAGCTGGAAGCAAACCAAAGGCCTATCAATTTATGAATGGATAAACAAACTGTGGTTCATCCATAACAGGTATAGCTCATCACTGGATGTGTTTCATCCAGGGAAATACTATTCGGCCTTGTAGCTAAAAACTACAAGTTTAGTTTAACTAAAAGTGTAAGTTTTAGTTCTGCAGTTAAAACTTAAAAAGGTACTAAAACGCTGGAGTATTTCAAACTGCTGCTGATTGTCAACTGGAAATTAGATAAAATTCGAAATTGTAATATTAAATAAAAAACATTTACAAGACAAAAAAATCGAGTTTTTTTAATGAATGTGGGAATTGTTTTGCTAAATTTTCCATTAATTTACAAGATATTCTCCAAGTCTCTCAGTAAATGTGAAAACAAAGGAGAGGTTTAAAAAAAAAACTTTAAAAAAATAAAAAATAAACACCGTTTCAGAACTGTGCCACCTGAAATTTATCTCCACGGTTTGCAAATGCTCAGAAGTCTATTTTCAATGCTTTGTTGCTGCTGTTTAGTCGCTCAGTCGCGTCTGACTCTTTTCAACCCCGTGGACTATAGCCAGCCGGGCTCCTCTGTCCATGGAATTCTCCAGCCAAGAGTACTGGAATGGGCTGCCATTTCCTTCTCCAGGCTATCTTCCCAACCCAGGGATACAGCCAGCGTGTCCCGTATTGGCAGGCGGATTCTTTACCACTGTGCCACCTGGGAAACACTTTCAAGACGCTACTGCAAAATATTCATCAGAAGAATCCTCTGTGTCAATATTTATGTGCTTTTCTGGGGGATCAGAGTGGGCAGTTCTAGCTGCCACAAACTCACAACCCAATTCAAATGCCAAAGCAAATACCCGGAGGGTAAGAAGGCCCCCACTGTGCGGAGTCACAGGAGGAAGACATCAGTTTGTATGGTCCAAAAGCCCTCAGGGTGAAAAGTGCCCTGGGTAAAGCCTCCAATTATCCTGCCCTGATTTGACTCTCAGGTGGCAAGTAAGGCCTCAGGGAAGAAAATAAACTCATTCATTGCAGTCATTGGGAGCTTTCTGAGTGCAGAAGAGGTTTCCAAACACTGATATTAGTCTGGGTGAATGGCAATCCTCACTTAACCAGGCTTTTTTCGGAAACCTGAAACTCACCTACCCAATTAGAAAGTCAGAAAAATGTCTCTATGTTCCCTGTTGAGAAAGGGGGCACCCCACCAATTCCTAAAAATACAATAATACAATACAATAAATGTAAGGTTATATGAGGAATTCGAGAGAAAAAGCATTTACAAAACATTAATTTAAAGTACATCGCCAGGGAACTACAAAAACTCCCACGGGTGTTCAATAAATACTTTTTGAACACCTATGAGCCAAACAAATGCAAAGTACCAGGCCCCAGCCATCAACACTGGGAGACTTACTTCCTCTCCCCAGTCCACCGCTGGCTCTTGTCTTGGTCACCAGCCGGCTCCACCTTGCTAAACCCAGCGGTCCACCTGGATCAGGTCCAGCCTCTGACCCCTTTGATCACCTCTCGGGGAACCACTCGCTGCTCCCGGTTTTCCTCCTACCTCGCTGGATCGCCCACCCTCCTGGGGCTTCACCACTGCACCCCGCCTCGGATGTCCAACACAAGGCTCCCAGTTCACAGTCAAGCCTCAACTCTTGAACGTTCCCCAAAAGCCTTAGGTCGCCATCCTCCTTGGCCCCCACTTCTCCCTTCGGCTCACGTCTCACACCCATACAACCCGATAAACCCCAGCAACTGTGTCCCAACCCGGCCGCGCCTCCCACGCCCATCACCCGGTCCAGGCCGCCCCATGTGCCACCCGGCCTGAAGCAGGGCCCGGAGGGCCTCTACTCAACGGGTCACCCTGCCCCGAGTCCCCCGGGCCACCCCCTCCTCCACGGCGGCCTACCAGGCCCATCAGCCCCGGGCGCTTGACTTTCCAACCTCGTTTCTGGTCCCCTCCCTCGCCTCTCCGGCCGCAGCTAGGCCCCGCGCTGTGCCGGGAAGACCCCCGATCTCCGGCCTCCGCACGCGTGTCTGCCGGGGGGTTTGGGGGCTGCCAGCTGGATCCACCCGAAGAAACGGGGTCCGCGTCCCCTTCCCTCTTCCCACCCCCTCGCCCCCCACCCCCTCGCCCCCCCCCCCCCCTCCCACCCCCTCCCCTTTCCCCCCCCTTTCCCACCCCCCCTTTCCCTTTGCCCTTCCCTTCTACCCCCCACCCTCGCGGACCCCGGAACCGGCCTATGCAATTGACCCGCGCATGCGCGCCGCGGTGGCCCGCCCCCGCCGCCCCGCGCCCGCCCCGGGAGCCCCCCTCCACGGCGCCCACCCGGCCCCGCTGTGCTCGATCGCGACCCTCGGAGTCCAGGGAGGCGGCGGAGAGCACGGCCCGGCCTCGGCGCCCACGCACCTGTAGGAGGCGGGGACCGTGGTGGATCCCTGGCGCGGGGGCTGGACAACGAGCCTGGGGGCGGAGCGGCTCGAACCACCTGCTCGGGGCTGCAGCGGCCCCTATCGGAGGCCCACACCTGATCCGGCTCCCGAGCCCTGGAGGCCCTTCCCTGGGCCTGCTCGTCGCACAAGATTGTTTCTTTGCATTTCTTTCTTGGGGGGAGGGGCGGCGGGGGAAGGGACGGGCTGTTGCTTCGTCTTTGTGAGCTTCGCAGACGTGTCGTGAAAGACGTATGAGCAGCTTTCTTCTTTGAGACTGCAGCTGGACCGCACTACTTGGCCACAGAGCATGTCAAATATTGGGGTGGCTTTCCCCGAAACGGTATTTCCAATGAAGGTTAGCAGGGGTTCCCAGGCCTGCCCGCCAATGACGAGCGCTGATGCTGAGATCCTTTCCCTGCGTCGGAAGGGACCAGTTTCCAGGCCTCGAGTACTCTGTGATCTCCGTGGCTCCCCGGGTCTAATCGCCCTTAAAAGCAGTCATCTTTCTTTGTCTTTGATTCTGTCTTACCGCCAGAACTAATTTTCCGAGAATAGAATTGTTTCTGGACTGGCCAGAATCCTAAAGGGAGGTGGTCTGAGAACTTGGGTGCATAGAATGTGATGTTAGCATTTGTTTTTCCAACTCTGACCTCAACCACCCCCCTCAGTGTGACTGGAAGTCCCGTCCGGCAGGCAGGTTATATCAGTCTCCGGGAGCCCTATGGGGTCCAAGAAAATTGGAGAAGGGTCTTATGTCTGGCTGCTACTTTTTCTGTAACATGTATATGGCACTTTGTACCAGACACCTCTAAGTCTTAACCAGTTAAAATCTTCCCCACCCAATAAAAGATATACAGTTATTCCCACTTTATAAATAGGGAAACTGAGGCACAAGGCGGTCAAGTAACTAGTCAAGATAGGCTGTTGAATAGCAGAGCTGGGGTTTGAGCCTAAATGCTTTGGCTCCAGCCGCAGGGGTCTGCACCACTGTCTGTACTGCCTCTCATTGACATGTTAAGCTGCTTTTTGTGGTTTTGATGTTAGTCATCAGGTGTCAATCCTTGTCTTCATTCAGACACTGGGGGGAGGGAGGGCACACTGTTGGGGAAGCCCTGTGCCCATCACTGCAACCTTCCATGGCACCACCCACAGGTTGGATCCCTTCTGGGGCATCACACTCTATCAAGGCCCAGGGGTCACCATCCACAGCTACCCACTACATATCCCTTAAAACCACATACCTTCTTCCAGGCTTAGAAAAGCTGACTCTTCTGCCAATATCAGGCTGCTTTCTCTTCTTGAAACATCAACCACTATCCTTTCCATCCTTAGAGCAACTCAAGCTTAATTTCTTGATGGTCTTGTCCTTCCAAACCAAAGGCCCTCTTTCCGGAATATTCGTTTTTCATTCCCTCAGTAGTAATGCTGCAGGGAAAAGTTATTTCTTACTCCATGCTGAGACTATTTCTTTGATATGCTTTTCGTTGCTTTTGTAATTGTAATTATACATAATGGCCTGCCTCAGAGAATCCTGCCCCTCTGCTACTGCTAAGTCATTTCAGTCGTGTCCAACTCTGTGCGACCCCATAGACGGCAGCCCACCAGGCTCCCCCATCCCGGGATTCTCCAGGCAAGAACACTGGAGTGGGTTGCCATTTCCTTCTCCAATGCATGAAAGTGAAAAGTGAAAGTGAAGTCGCTCAGTCGTGTCCGACTCTTCGCGACCCCATGGACTGCAGCCCACCAGGCTCCTCCATCCATGGGATTTACTGTAAACTAAAGTGCCTTTGTTTGGAACCCTGTCCACCTGTAGATTGCGGGATGGAAGAAATTAACACATCCCCTGCCTGAGGTTAGCCATTCTAGAGATATTTGCTAGATTAATGGCCTTTTTACTTTGTTCATGCCTCTCCCCTCATCTCTGATCCATAAAAATACCTGGCATCCAGACCCTGTAAAGATGATCATTTTGAAACATTAGTCTACCATCTTCTTGGTCAGCTGAATAAAGTTGTAATTCCTTGCCTCAACACCTCCTCTCCAATCCATTGGCCTGTCGTGCAGCAGGCAGAGCAACCCTGGACCTGGTAACAGTAACTCCTTTCTCACCCTTCCAGTCTCAGCTCAGCCGTCACTTCCTCAAGGAGCCTTCTCTGACCACATCTCCCCCTGCCTCCACTAGGTAGATCCCTTGTCCTGATGCAGGCTCGTAAAGCACCATAGCAGTTATCCCAATGAAGACTTCAAATGTATTTCTGTTCATTTGATTAAACTTTATCTGCCCACCAGGCTTGAGTTTCCCTGAAGATGACCCTTTTGTCTCTGTGTGCTCACAGTGGAATTTCCAGTGATATTTCCCTCACGGTGCCTGATAGGAGATGCTCTATTTATGAATTCATTCAATATGTATTCAGTAAAAGAATGAGCAACCTCACAGGAAAAGCAGCCCAGAAGTGAGAGGATAACAGCTTGGCTATCTTTACCAAAATGAAGGTAAAGCAAATAAATTTTCTTCCATGCTGCTTATGGGTCCCTAGCAGGACAAAACAATTAAAAAAATACAGAAGCAAAAATGTTTATTAATAACTCACCCTATCTATAGAGGGTCTCCTGGCATAACCAGGTAGGAGATGTAAGAGTTTAGGAGCACATATACTGGGAGTTGGTACTGCCTCTTTCCTTTAGTGAAATGCAGACAGGCCAAGCTTTACCTCTGGAAAGACAGTCTCCCCCCACCCTGACTTTTCCCATCCTCTTGGGGCCACTCACTTTGCTGGCTGTCATGCTGCCCCTCGGGAGTGGACTGTCCTCTTTAAGCCTCTGATACAAATATAAACTTGGACATAAACCCCTAGGCTTGATGTCTTTCATTGATTGATTGATTTTGACACACTAGGAGAAGGCTAAAACTTTCTAAGGGAGAATAAGAAGAAAATAAGAATCAAGATCACAAAAGTACAAGAGACACAACACAATCCAGAAATTGTGCAAAAGCCCAGCCCCACTTGGTTCTATTCTATTTCCCAGCTCCAACTTGTGTCCATGAGACCATGCCAAGGTAACATCATCGCCACATGGCCACTCCCAACAACATGTTGGGTCCTTCTTGGAGGAAGGCAAGAGACCAAGGCCCTCTCTGCACAGCCCCTCAGGTTCTTTGGGTTCCAGTATGAGTTCTGATTGGGAAGCTAACACCAAGTGTGATCCTGTCCTAAGAGGGATCCACACGCACAGCACTGTGGCTTATGGCTTTTACCCCCTGCAGCTGGTCGGTGCGTCTGCATAGAATGTGAATGCATATATTACAGCAACCAAGCACACAACTCAAGCTGAAGAAGTAACATTGACAGGAGGAGCTGAACCGAGTGGTGGTTGACAGGAAATGGGGTGGCAGGTGTTTGCAGGTCTGCGGTAAGGAACACAAGGTAGTGAGCCCAAGGCTGCATCAGACAGTCTGGAGCAATGAGAAGGACAGTCTTTCAGGGCTGGAAGGTGGGCTGTGGAGGAGCTCATACCTGTATTCATAACACCCAAGAGTCTCGTCCTTTCTTTTGATGTTTAAACATCCAACGTATTGTTGATTTTTTGGTGGGTGCAATAACTTTTATCTTTCTAAAGAAATTGAAAGAGTGACCACACTCATGCAAAGATAATTTCCCCATTGTGTCTTTTCCTTTCCACATTTATCTTAAGATATAGCTCTTCTTTCATGCCTCCATCCATCCTCAATTAGATGTCTGAATTCTCCATACTTATGAGTGCTTACTGCCGAATGGAAGGCTGTTCACACTTGTTGAGTAGGGGGAGGAGAGAGTTGAGTAGAGAAGGTCTGTGCTTGAGGATCTGTCTCTTCGGAGACCCCTCCACATTGCTACTTAGCCTTCTGATTCATTCTTTGTATCACTTCTTCGGTTTTCAAAGTCTGGTGTAGGTGCCTCTGCCTGCCATGCCTCCGTCCTGTAGTCGACCTTTGGGAAACCAAGTAGCTTTGCATTTTCGCCTTCTGGAGCAAAGGCAAACTCTACCTCCCACCAAAACCTCTAAGGCAGGAGGATTCCCCCAACATTAGAATGGGGAACAGACGCTGAGTGGCCAGAAAGAATGACACGTCCCCTGTGACAGTGGGTACTGTCTCTTTCAAGTGTTGTCTTAAACTGGCCTCTTTTGGTCTAGAGATGCTTCACATTCCAGTACAGGAAATTCTCCACATTTACTTCACAAGTGTTTCAGTTCAGTTCAGTTCAGTTCAGTCGCTCAGTTGTGTCCGACTCTTTGCGACCCCACAAATCGCAGCATGCCAGGCCTCCCTGTCCATCACCAACTCCCAGAGTTCACTCAGACTCACATCCATCGAGTCGGTGATGCCATCCAGCCATCTCATCCTCTGTCGTCCCCTTCTCCTCCTGCCCCCAATCCCTCCCAGAATCAGGGTCTTTTCCAATGAGTCAACTCTTCGCATGAGGTGGCCAAAGTACTGGAGTTTCAGCTTTAGCATCACAAGTGTTTACTACACGTCAAAACACTAAGATGCTTGACAAGATATTCACTTGTCTGCCCACCTCTTCTTCCACATGCTCCACTACAGTTTCTAGACAAACCTTTGTATGCTCCAAACCTGTTAGCATTTTCTGCTCTGACGTGTTTGAGAATAAAAGCTCTGCATTCTACCTAAACAACCAAAGGCAATGAGGAGGCCCCAGACTGTATGGCACAGAAAAAAGTCTTTGGGTCACGCCAGATCAGTACAGAACAGCCACAGGGAAATATGTAGAAACAAAGTTTGCAAGTGTCCATTACTTTGATCTAACTTCCCTTCGGCAAAAACTTTGTGGTGGAAAAGGTCTATCTTCTTTTGTCTAACTGTCACAGAACACCAGAATGGCACCTAAGTGGTTCATTTCCACTCTGGCAACTGGCTCTCGTGCTCAGCTTATGCTATCCGTACATTACTGCACAAGGGATTTTATAGTGTTTTATACGTCCTAAGTGCTCTCCAATCATTAATAAGTTATTCCTTCCTGAATCTTCAGGTCAATGTTAACATCTTCCGTTTTAAGAGCAGCCACCTGGATGTAGAGAGTAAGTGCCTGGCCCAAGGTCAGGGGGTGAGGCACTGTCAAACCTGGGACTGTGTAATTTAATAGAAAAAGAATCCAACACTGTATCATTCATCAGAAGAAGGCTACACTTAACCCAGGCCACTTTAACAGTCAAAGGAGAAATGAATTAAGTGCGGAGCTGGTTTGTTTCAAAGCTTGCTTAGGGGAGTACCAGCCAGGTAAGGGTCACTTTGCTGTGATGGGACTTCTAAATCAATCCAGTTCAGCGCCTTGACTGCAGACACTAAAACTGTCACTTGTGATGGCTCTCCCCATGTTTTTAGGTATTCACAGTCATGTTCTAAAAATGACCTTCTGGGGGATTGATGGAAGAGGTGATTTAGATCCAAGGTCACTAAAATTGACAATAAAATATGGAATTTCAGCTTTATGTAGTAGTCATTTCTTAAAGGCTATGGGTAGCTGATATTCTATTTATTTTTTCTTACTAGTAGGGTCAATTTAAAATATATTTGGCAAGAATACTGTACTGTTTTGTAGGACTTCTCAGCAAGGGAAGGTTAAAAGCACTAAAAGGAATCCTCAGGCGTTGCCAGGCAAAATCGATAGCTGCTTCTTCTGGGCTTCAGCTTCAGAGGATTGCCAGTCTTCCAATTTTCCCTTCTTGCATTCCTCTGAAAGGCCGAAGGAAAGCTCTAGAAGTGAATTCAAACTCAGTTTCCTTGACTTTCCAGAGATCCCTATAATTAAGCAATTGTGATTTAGTGAGAGAATCTAAGAAAACGGATTCATTCTTCAGTCTCAGTAGAAAAAGCTTCTGCCTAAACTAACTTCTTTGTTCACTCTTGCCTCTGTCCTTTCAGGTACCTATGGATTGTCTCAGCTCTTCACTGTGAGTTATTTGTGAAGCAGCATGAAGCAGTTTTTCCAGAGAAAGCAAGTATGTGGCTATTTGATCCCGAGAAGGTGGAAACGGAGTCTAATAAGTGAATCACGGGGACCAGGGGGCTGGAAGAGGGTAGTCAGGCAGACTCGGGTCACATGTCCTCCCATGGCCCAGAGAGGTAGATCAGCCCATCTGAGTCACATGTACTAAATAAGAATGCAGGAGGGTGACCACCAGCAGAAAATTAAAACGCTATTAGAAATCAAAGGAGAATTAGATGCTGGGCAGACAAAAACAACAGGTGGCACTACGGAAATTCATTTTATATATGAGGAAAATAAGGCTCAGAATGTTTAAGAAACTTAGTCAAGGCCATGTAGGTAGTGGTTTATCCAGGCTTCAAACAAACAGCTTTGGAATCAGACATGTTGGCTATGTGGTCTTGGTTAAGTTATTTAATTTTCTCTGAGCCTTGGTTTTTTCTTGTGTAAAGTGGGAATAATAATACATGTTTCATAAAATTAAATAACACATAAAGAATTTGTCAGGGCCCTTTGTACACAGAAAGCTGGTGGTAATAATACTAGTTACAATGTTATTACAATATTATAATTTTGGCCTATCTTCAGAGCCCATAACTATCACAAAATATGAGTAAAGTTTGACAAGAGTTATTAGTAAACTTAGAAATGTATAAATACTAATGTTTAAGGATCCCAAGACTTTTAAAATAAAGGTTAGAAGTTTAATTAATTCTGATTGCATTCTTTCTCCTGTTTTCTTGTGACCATCTTCTGGTGAAAATATTGCATTTCTTTTTCCTGATTCCACTTTGAAACCTTTTAAAAACTAGGATCTTACTGCTCTGTTTATAAGCAGCCATAACCCCAGAGTGAAGGCATCGATCTCTTTTTGGCTTCTGTTGGGGATCCCTTTCACCTGTGACCAAGATTTCTGCACAGCTTCTAAGCTCGCTCAGTCTGCCCAGGCGGCTCAGTGGTAAAGAATCTGCTTGCCAATGTTGGAAATGTGGGTTGGATCCCTGGGTCTGGAAGATCCCCTAGAGATGGAAATGTCAACCCACTCCAGTATTCTTGCCGGGGAAATTCCATGGACAGAGGAGCTTGGTGGGCTACCATCCATGGGGTCACGAAGAGTTGGACGTGACTGAGCGACTAAATGACAACAGGTTTTGAAACACTGGAAAAAGAAACTTCTGATGATTTAAAATTCAAACCACATACCATCCGTTTTGAAGTAAAACATTGGATGTCAGTCAAGACCCATCTTTTTTCCAATCTGCAGCTCTTTTATTGAAAAATAGTAGTGATAACCTCCACCATCTGACTGTGCTGTGCTGTGCTTAGTTGCCCAGTCATGTCTGACTCTTTGTGACTGTAAGAACTGTAGCCAAGCTTCTCTGTCCATGAGGATTCTCCAGGCAAGAATACTGGAGTGGGTTGCCATGCCTTCCTCCAGGGGATCTTCCCAATGCAGTGGTCAAACCCAGGTCTCCCACATTGCGGGTGGGTTCTTTACCATCTGAGCCACAAGGGAAGCCCATCTGACTACTCAAATATAAAGTGACACAGAGACAAAGCTTATGACATGATCATTTTTATTAGTATGATTTTTTTTCTTGAGGGTATTTTAAGGACGGGGAATGCATGCCAGTCTCAGAATATATTTTAATCATTTTGAGAGTTACATAGAGTCATTAGGACACTCTTTACTATATCATCTTGCATCCATGACAAATATTTTCACTGCTTATGACAATCTGTTATTGTTGAAACTGGCTAAAATTCAATTTAATGCCAGCTTGTGAGCCAGACATCCTGGAATGTGAAGTCAAGTGGGCCTTAAGAAGCATCACTACAAACAAAGCTAGTGGAGGTGATGGAATTCCAGTTGAGCTATTTCAAATCCTGAAAGATGATGCTGTGAAAGTGCTGCACTCAATAAGCCAGCAAATTTGGAAAACTCAGCAGTGGCCACAGGACTGGAAAAGGTCAGTTTTCATTCCAATCCCATAGAAAGGCAAGGCCAAAGAATGCTCAAAGTACCGCACAATTGCACTCATCTCATATGCTAGTAGAGTAATGCTCAAAATTCTCCAAGTCAGGCTTCAGCAATACATGAACCGTGAACTTCCAGATGTTCAAGCTGGTTTTAGAAAAGGCAGAGGACCCAGAGATCAAATTGCCAACATCTGTTAGATCATCGAAAAAGCAAGAGAGTTCCAGAAAAACATCTACTTCTGCTTTATGGACTGCCAAAGCCTTTGACTGTGTGAATCACCACAAACTGTAGAAAATTCTTCAAGAGGTGGGAGTACCAGACCACCTGACCTGCCTCTTGAGAAATCTGTATGCAGGTCAGGAAGCAACAGTTAGAACTGGACATGAAACAACAGTCTGGTTCCAAATAGGAAAAGGAGTACGTCAAGGCTGTATATTGTCACCCTGCTTATTTAACTTATATGCAGAGTACATCATGAGAAACACTGGGCTGGATGAAGCACAAGCTAGAATCAAGATTGCCAGGAGAAATATCAATAACCTCAGATATGCAGATGACACCACCCTTATGGCAGAAAGTGAAGAAGAACTAACGAGCCTCTTGAGGAAAGTGAAAGAAGAGAGTGAAAAAGTTGGCTTAAAGCTCAACATTCAGAAAACGAAGATCATGGCATCTGATCCCATCACTTCATGGCAAATAGATGGGGAAACAGTGGAAACAATGTCAGACTTAATTTGGGGGGGGGCTCCAAAATCACTGCAGATGGTGATTGCAGCCATGAAATTAAAAGACGCTGACTCCTTGGAAGGAAAGTTATGACCAACCTAGATAGCATGTTAAAAAGCAGAGACATTACTTTGCCAATAAAGGTCTGTCTAGTCAAGGCTATGGTTTTTCCAGTGGTCATGTATGGATGTGAGAGTTGGACTGTGAAGAAAGCTGAGTGCCGAAGAATTGATGCTTTTGAAGTGTGGTGTTGGAGAAGACTCTGGAGAGTCCCTTGGACTGCAAGGAGATCCAACCAGTCCATCCTAAAGGAGATCAGTCCTGGTGTTCATTGGAAGGACTGATGTTGAAACTGAAACTCCAATACTTTGGTCACCTGATGCAAAGAGCTGACTCATTTGAAAAGACCCTGATGCTGGGAAAGATTGAAGGCAGGAGGAGAAGGGGACGACAGAGGATGAGATGGTTGAATGGCATCACCGACTCAACAGACTTGAGTTTGGGTAAACTCCGGGAGTTGGTGATAGACAGGGAGGCCTGGCGTGCTGCCATCCGTGGGGTCTCAAAGAGTCAGACACGACTGAGCGACTGAAGTGAACTGTGAGCCACAGTTAGTGATTGTTCATGCCCGGCTTTCTTGGACTCGAGGGCTCAGCTCTGTCCCCAGGCAGCCCTGTTCCTTCTGGCCTTACACCTTTGACTTTGTCTGCAACTGTGCCAGGGCAGAAAAGGTGCTTAAGGACCGTCTACACCACATCGCTGGGTGAGCCAAACTGCCGGTGAAAGTGCTAGCGGCTCTGAGCCCACCCTAAGAGCTGTGGGGCAGGGGTGACCCAAGGACACAGACTTTTCTGTCTCAGCTTGGAGACTGTGCTTCAAGAGGGCCGGGGCTCCCAGAAGGAAGAGACACAGAGATGATACAAGGGGTTAAAAAAAAAAAAGTTATTAGCTCATTTAACTTGGAGAAAGGAAGCTGAGAATAGTTCTGATTTGTGATGTTAAATATCAGCTTTAACCCAGAAATATTTACCAAGAGCCCACCGCACAACTGGGCTGGTGCTACTCCCAAGGAATCCTTGCCTGAAACAGTGTCCCGCTTGTTCTGTCTCCACTGAGGATGGAACAGAGGAAGCGGACCTGTGGAAGAAGGGTTTCAAAGTAGCTGTGATGGAGCTTTTTGACATCACAAATGCTGCTGCTGCTGCTAAGTCGCTTCAGTCGTGTCCGACTCTGTGTGACCCCGTAGAAGGGAGCCCACCGGGCCCCCGCATCCCTGGGATTCTCCAGGCAAGAACACTGGAGTAGGTTGCCATTTCCTTCTCCAATGCATGAAAGTGGAAAGTGAAAGTGAAGTCGCTCAGTCGTGTCCGACCCTCAAGGACCCATGGACTGCAGCCTTCCAGGCTCTTCCATCCATGGGATTTTCCAGGCAAGAGTACTGGAGTGGGTGCCATTGCCTTCTCCGGACATCACATAATGAGTGTCCATTAAACCCAGGCTGGCTTGCCAGGGGGATGGCAAAGCCCAAAGCATGCCTGGGGCTGGCTTGCATGAATCAGTTCTGGCTCGGTTGAGATGCGAAGTTTACAGCCATCAATTGTCCAAGTAAGGCGAGGGTTGAGATAGGATGGTGTTGTTTTCTCTCTGTGTTATTTTGAAACTTCATTTTTATAAATACTACCAAGAAACCTCTCAGAAGAGTTAAAAACATGTTACTTGGAGAAAAGAGAAGTGAGTAGCTAAACTTTACATGAAGGATGTTACAATGGAAAACACCCAGAGATTTAAATAAACATTTTCAAGTGTTATGAAAAAGGTATTCAAATGTTAAAGGAAATAGCAATCTGAGGACAATACTGAGACTATGACCAATGACAAAATATTTGCTGTCTAATTGTTCATTGCAATTGGTTAGAAAAAAATTACAACCCCAATAGATAATTGGATTAAAAATTCATTAAAAAGGTTTATATCTGGCCAACAAATGAATGAAAAAAATTTTTGACCTGATTCCTTATAAAGCAAAATTCAATATAAATAATGTACTATAAGTCAACTATAAAATGTACAATGTACTATAAAAAATCAACTATTTTTTCAATAATAATTTCCATTGCTGATGAGAAATTAAGTAGCCCATTTGGACATCAAGGTGACTCTTATAGGCAAGAGCTCCTTTCAAAACAGTTTTAGTGGTTCTATTTCCATTTTTGGAAGTCTGTCCTTAAAAACATCTAAATCCAAAACCAGCTTTGCTCAAAGATATTCCTTGCCTTTTCCATAGTCACAAATAAAAGAAGTTTACCATTACCCGTAACCACAAGAAACTGGACATAACCCAGATGTCCAGTGGTAGGTGAATGTTTCGTCAATTGGGACACAGCAACTCATAATGCTGGACAAGAATGGAAGAGAAGTTTTAAGCCGAGTTTTAACGTGGAAAGGGTCACGCTCAGTGTTAAGTGGAAACAGTAGGATACGCCTTGTTCGGCTGTTTACTATGTGGTGAGTAACAGACTCAGTTTCTCATCCATAAAAGAGTAAGTAACAACAGTTATCTTCTTTGTCAGGTTTTTGACTGTTAAGTGGAATTATGTACATAAAGTGCTTAGCCCAGTGACTAGCAAATAGTAAATGCTCCGTAAATTATAGTTTTTATTTTTTGAACACAAGATATAACCTTGGGTTTAAAGAGTCATCATCACAAGATTTTAAGCCAAAATCTAAGCTTAGAATGAAACCTGGAAAGAAATAGGTCAAAAGCAAGGGTCATCTCTGTAAGTATTCAATTATGGGTCAAATATAATTCAATTATTATTTTCTCTCCTTTTTACTTTTTTTGTATTTTGGAGTTCCTCCCCTTGGATATTGCTCCTACTTTTATAATGGATTAAAAAGCCAGTTTTTTTTTAAACTAATAATTTAGTAACGGAATACTACTCCGTCATAAAAAAGACTGAAATATTGCCATTTGGACAACATGGATACACCTAGAGAATATTATACCAGGTGAAGTACATCAGACACAGACAAAGATTACACACTATCACATGTATGTGGAATCTAAAAATGATACAGATGAATCTCTATACAAGACAGAAACAGGCTCACATATAAAGAAAACCAACTTCTGGTTACCAAAGGGGAAAGGGACAGGGGTGGGATAGATTGGGAGTATAGGATTAACAGACACAAGTGAATTGAAGTGAAGTCACTCAGTCGTGTCCGACTCTTTGCGACCCCGTGGACTGTAGCCTACCAGGCTCCTCTGTCCATGGGATTTTCCAGGCAAGAGTACAGGAGTGGGTTTCCATTTCCTTCTCCAGGGACACAGACACAAACTACCATATATAAAATAGATCAGCAACAAGGATTCACTGTGTAGCACAGGGAACTATATTCAACATCTTATTATAATAGACAATGAAAAATATTCTAAAATATATATGTATATACCATATATAACTGAATCTCTTTTGCTGGACACCTAAAGCAAATGCAATATTGTTAATCAACTATACTTCCATTAAATAAATAACTTAGTTTGTAATACTTTCCAGAAAGAAATACAGTAAGTCACTAAAACTCGGAGAGAATTTACAGACATTAAATTTGGCTTTACTGGACCAAAACTGCATGAATGGCCAGTGGGAACATCAGGTTGCCATTGCCTCCCACCCAGCCCCGCTCCTCAGTCTCCCCATTTTGTTGTTGAGACCATGCTAGGCCACATCTGAAGCTAACCGGGTGTTTATAAAACTGTCTACCCGACTCCTCTTCTTATGTTTTGTTTCTTGCATTCTTTTCTCCAGCAATCAGAGAACTGCAAAGACAGATTTTCCATAAAGAGCCAAGTTTTTATACAACCAAAAGCCTGATTCATCTTGCTTGACTTAATGAATACCCGAATGGAGTTTTATTTTTAAATTCTCAAAAAACTCTGTTCTCTCTCCTTGAGTCAGCAATTAGTGGCTTTTAAAAAAAAAAAAGTTTTTTCTATTCCTTAGGTTAAAAGTTAATCTAAGAAAGGAAAAGAACCTACCAGCAGTTTTTTCCCTAGGGACACGGAAGTATGTAATTTGGATGGCTAAGTGTGTGTGTTCATTCTTTGGTACGTACACCAGCACGTGTGACGCACGGGTCCCTGGGGAGGGAAGGGAATGAGAGCTGGTTGTTGCAGAAGGAGCGATGACCCCTGAATGCTAATGCTCTGGTATTCATTTCAGGGACAACTGTGAATAGGACTCGGGATAAATATCCTCAGATAACCTCCCGCAAATTTATACACATCTCATAACCAGAACCTCCCCCGACCCGTGCGCTTCCTTCCTTTCCTGCTCTTTTAAAAGCTGTTTGATTAACAGCCACGTCACACCATCCCCACCTTCTGCTGCCGGCTCCCTCCCATCCCCATCCCTGGGCCCTGCAAAGAAAGAGTCTCTTCATGAGACGTGCAGCTGCGTGGCTCCCAGGCAGGAAGGTGCAAGTCTGGCCTGAATGAGATGGATCGGGGCCCTCGGCACCCCCACCCCCAGCTCCTCAGGGCTGCTTTGTGAGGCTGGCTCTGCACTGGGGCTTTCCCAAAAAGAGGCTCAAGGCACAGCCAGGCCCTCACACATCCCTGAACTGAACATAAATGCTGTCCTATCTTGGCCGGTGCGTCCTTGGTCTGCTTGCGAGCTATAGAAGAAAGCGAAGAGGAAA
Source organism: Bos mutus (assembly GCF_027580195.1). NCBI lineage: Eukaryota > Metazoa > Chordata > Mammalia > Artiodactyla > Bovidae > Bos > Bos mutus. Next base: position 9,362,636 of record NC_091639.1, on the reverse strand, counting down.
GAATGCTTGCGTCTCTGCTGTGAACGTGGGTAATGGGTCATGCTGAGATGTTAAAAATAAATGAATGTGCTCCCGCTCCGGGCACAGGATGTCAGGCAGGAGTCTTGAGCTTTATTTTCTGGGGAAGCTGAAAGGAAAAGGTTTGCCCTAGAGCAGGATTTCTCAGCCTTGGCACCACTGACTCTTTGGACCAGATAATTCTTTGTGGTGGGAGACTTTCCTGGGCATGTAGGATGTTTAACAGCATCCCTGGCCTCTACCATCCCAGTTGTCACAACCAAAAATGTCTCTAGACGTTGCCAGCACCATCCCCTGGGTGCCACCAGGTTACCAGATAAAATAGAATGCCCAGTGAAATGTGAATTTCAGATAAATAATGCAGTATTTGGAACTGACTTATACTGACAAATTATTTGTTGTTTATCCTGAAGTTCACATTTGACTGGGCACCCTGTGTGTTTAATTCACTAAATCTGGCAACCCTCCCTGGGGAACAAAAATCAAGCCCAGTTGAAAACCACTGCCTTGAAGATACCAGCCACTGGAGGCATAGTCTTGAGGCTTGGGGTTTTCATCAGGAACTGATTACTTGATCAATCTGGGCGCCTGAGAAGGAAATAGAAATCAATTACCACAGCACTCTGTTTACTATGTCAGAGGATAGGGGAGAATTCCACTCTTTCTTTTTAAGAAGTAGCATTAAAAACATCCCTACTGTCTTGCAAAATTAATTTCTCAGTGGAAGCAGTTTCCCAAAGAAACATGCACACAACTCATAGATTCTTGGGATTAACTGATTCTCTCCCCTGATTAGGTTGACAACAAGACTTTCTCTGCCCTCTTTCAACACTCAGCTGTCGATGTCATCGGCAACATCAACACAGTGTTTTCTTAAACATAATTTTTGCCTGGATAACTGCCCTAAGGACCACAGTTTTGCTTGGATTTTGTGTGTGTGTTTATTTTTGCTTTGCCAGTGAGTAGGTGTGGGGCCAGGGCCACCCACAGCCTTGCCTCTGGTGAGCGCTTCTGAAAAGTGCTGTGATGGATGATGTTCCGGATATCCTGTAGGAACATAATCACTCCAGGCTGGCATTCCTAGGGAACAAATATCACTCCCATTTGAAACCACTGCCTTGAAGATACCAGCAACTGGAGGCATAGTCTTGAGGCTTGGAGTTTTCATCGGGGAACTGATTACTTGATCAATCTGAGAGCCTGAGAAAGGAATAGAAATTAATTACCATGGCACTCTGTTTACTATCCTAGGGGGTAGGGGAGAATTCCACTCTTTCTTTTCAAGAAGTAACGTTAAAGACATCCCTACCTTCTTTACAGAAGAGCCATACCATTCCCTGGGAAGTCTGTCCATCTACTCAAGGCACCAAGATTCTCTCCAATTGGAACTGAGTAGAAGAAACTGGGGAAAGACTGTCATTTATTTTAAAATTAACCTAACGAATTTGAATTTCAGGCTTAACTTGAAAGGGCAAAAATATTTGATTAATCCCTTTGAACTTGAATTTTAAAATTTTAGATTTCAACTTCTTTGAGATTTTAACTTTCAGACTTCAGATCCATGGTGGACATTATGATAGGAGGAATGTGTTATTGGCATGTTTTTATCATTATGATACCGTTTGAACTCATGATGGAGCCTCTAATAGATGACACTGAATGACCTGACTGATGACTTAGGATGGGAACTAGACCAGGGAAAGGAGTTTTTAGCTTTCCAGAATCTTGGAGTTAATTGGAGAGGGGAACAGGAAATGAATCTAGGTTTTATGAGATTCTAGGTTCAAAATCTAGGTTTTTTGATACTTATATAATATGTGACTCTTTTAAGAAAAAGAACAAAATTGTGAATATGAAATTATATGTGAAAGTATATATGTATTTAGAATGAGAAAAGAAATCATAAAAAATTATAATTTTAAAAAGCTTACAGGTACCTCAAATATCACAAATCCAGAAATCAACATTAACATTATTTTTAATCAGTTGCTTGATCCTATATATATATATATATATATAATAATTATTTTTTTTTTGCTACCTACTCTTTGTTTTCTCCACAATGTTTTCTAATATTTTGTGTAGCAAGAACAGAAAAGTAATCCAGTCTTTCTTCTGGCATGGTTAATTAAATTTTCCTCAGTTGCACATTTTTCCTCAGCAGTGAAGCATCATTTGGAGATGTAGAGCTTGACCTTGAATCATATCTAAAAAGGAGAATGCTTTCTGCAGGAACTCAGTTTCCCAAAGAAAAAGGCAAAGGGATGACTTCTAGAGTCACCGATCTGATGAGTGACCGCTCCTCCCCTGAGGATGAATGGGTGAGGGGAGAAATGGAAAAATCCCTCCTCTTAGAACCAGAAAAAATGGCAGTGTAATGAGCATTGTCCCCTACCTGCCTCAGCTTTTTATTCCTGTAACCTGGAGGGCTTAATCATTTAGTCTATGATCACAAAGAGTGGGGTTGGCCCCCTTCAGGGAGAAGACCCAACTGATCAGGGAAGACCCACTCCCACCTTCCTTCCAAACCAATCCTTCCTCTTCTGTAGCTCCTCTGAGCAATGCTGGTGAGCAGCCTTGATTTTGTCCTCAGAAAAGTTCCCAAGTGGCTCAGAAGGGCAGAGGTAGACTGACCTTGAAGCTAACAAGATCTAAGCTCCAGGGTCCATCAGCTGTGCAGGTCTCTCTGGGGTCTCGTGTATTCTGTGGCGTCTGCAGTGGGATCTTTATTTGCCTTCTCAAAAACTAACAAAAATCTGGGCTTTGTATTACCCAAGGCATCTTTTTTGCTTTGGGGAAATTGGAAGATGTTACAGAATTAATAGAAAGACAATACTTCTGACATGCCAAGTAGGATTATGCTTTGAGATTTCAGCCCTGGGAAGCAGGCTAGGGTCTTAACGGTTGACTTTCTCAGGGCCTTTATCCACCACCCTCTCCCCTCATCCTATGTCTTCTTCCTGCTAAATTCCTAGTGCTTTCATAGGTCCTGAGGTACTGGCTGGCACTCAGAGTGCAATTGCGCATCAAAGGATACTATCAAGAGAAGGAAAAAACCACCCACAGAACGGGAGGAAATATTTGCAAATCGTGTATCTGATAAGGGATGGATGTCAGAATAATGTGTATAAATAATGTTCACAACAAAAAAGCAAAAGCAAAAAGCTTGCAAATAACTCAGTTAAAAAACGGGCCAAGAGGGAATTCCTTGGCGGTCTAGGACCTTCCAATAAGGGAGTTTGGGTTCAGCTCCTGGTCAGGAGCTGAGATCCCACCTGCCTCAGAACCAAAAAACCAAAACATAAAACAGAAGCAGTGTTGTAACAAATTCAATAAGGATTTTTAAAAAAATGGTTCACATCAAAAAATCTCTAAAAAAAAAAATAGGCAAAAGACTCAAAAAGACCCTAAAGAAGATACAGAAATGGCCAATGAGCAATGAAAAGATGCTCAACATCATTAGCCATTAGGGAAACACAAATCAGAACTACAATGAGACGTTACACCCATTGTGGTGACTATTATCAAAAAGCAAAATAACAAATCTTAGTGTGGTGTGGCGCTATCAGAGCACTCATACAGTGCTGATGGGAATGTGAAATGGTGCAGCCACTGAGGAAAACAAGTTTGCAGGTCTTCAAAGAGTTAAACACAGAATAATCACAGGACCCAGCAATTCCACTTCTGGGTAGATACCAAGAAAAAAAAAATGGAAAGAAGGGACTCAAATAGATATTACTATACCAATGTTCATTGGAGCATCATTCACAATATCTGAAAGATCAAAGCAAGTCAAGTGTTCATCCACAGAGGAATCAATAAATAGCACAGTGGTGTAAACATACCACGGAACAGTATTCATCCGTAATTAGGAAATTCTGGCACATGCTACAGTTTGGATGAACCTTGAATACGTTATACTCAGTGAAACAAACCAGAAACACAAAGGACGAATACTGCCTGAATCCATCAATAGGAGTTATCCAGACAGAGAGATTCCTAGAGACAGGAAGTCGAATACAGGTAATCAGGAGCTGAGGAAGGGGGCAACGGGAACTTGTTCCATGGATGTGGAGTTTCTGTCTGGTGATGATAAAGTTCTGGAGATGGACAGCAGTGATGATTTGACGACAATGTGAATGTACTTAATGCCAGAGAACTACCCACTTAAAATGGTTCAGTTCAGTTCAGTCGCTCAGTCATCTCCGACTCTTTGTGACCCCATGAATCGCAGCACGCCAGGCCTCCCTGTCCATCACCAACTCCCGGAGTTCACTGAGACTCACGTCCATCGGGTCAGCGATGCCATCCAGCATCTCATCCTCTGTCATCCCCTTCTCCTCCTGCCCCCAATCCCTCCCAGCATCAGAGGCTTTTCCAATGAGTCAACTCTTCTCATGAGGTGGCCAAAGTACTGGAGTTTCAGCTTCAGCATCATTCCTTCCAAAGAAATCCCAGGACTGATCTCCTTCAGAATGGACTGGTTGGATCTCCTTGCAGTCCAAGGGACTCTCAAGAGTCTTCTCCAACACCACAGTTCAAAAGCATCAATTCTTCAGTGCTCAGCCTTCTTCACAGTCCAACTCTCACATCCATACATGACCACAGGAAAAACCACAGCCTTGACTAGATGGACCTTTGTTGGCAAAGTAATGTCTTTGCTTTTGAATATGCTATCTAGGTTGGTCATACCTTTCCTTCCAAGGAGTAAGCTTCTTTTAATTTCATGGCTGCAATCACCATCTGCAGTGATTTTGGAGCCCCCCCCCACAAATTAAGTCTGACACTGTTTCCACTGTTTCCCCATCTATTTGCCATGAAGTGATGGGACCAGATGCCATGATCTTAGTTTTCTGAATGTTGAGCTTTAAGCCAACTTTTTCACTCTCTTCTTTCACTTTCATCAAGAGGCTTTTGAGTTCCTCTTCACTTTCTGCCATAAGGGTGGTGTCATCTGTATATCTGAGGTTATTGAGATTTCTCCTGGCAATCTTGATTCCAGCTTGTGCTTCTTCCAGCCCAGCGTTTCTCATGATGTACTCTGCATATAAGTTAAATATGCAGGGTGACAATATACAGCCTTGACGTACTCCTTTTCCTATTTGGAACCAGTCTGTTGTTCCATGTCCAGTTCTAACTGTTGCTTCCTGACCTGCATATAGGTTTCTCAATAGGCCGGTCAGGTGGTCTGGTATTCCCATCTCTTTCAGAATTTTCCACAGTTTATTGTGATCCACACAGTCAAAGGCTTTGGCATAGTCAATAAAGCAGAAATAGATGTTTTCTGGAACTCTCTTGCTCTTTCCATGATCCAGCGGATGTTGGCAATTTGATCTCTGGTTCCTCTGCCTTTTCTTCCAGCTTGAATGGTTAGTGGTAAATTTCATGTTATGTATGTGTGTGTGTGTGCTAAGTCATTTCAGTCATGTTCTACTCTTTGCAACCCCATGAATTATAGCCCGTCAGGCTTCTCTGTCCAGGGGATTCTACAGGCAAGAATACTGGAGTGGATAGCCATGCCCTCCTCCAGGGGATTTTCCCGGCCCAGGAATCAAATAGGTGTCTCTTACGTCTCCTGAATTAGCAAGCAAGTTATTTACCCCTGAGCCACCTGGAAAGCCCATGTTATGTATATTATACCACAATTTAAAAATGAAAAATAAAAAAGATTCCGGAAGCCATCTGGAAACAAAAATCCAATCCTGTTGGTTCTATTTACGCCTCTTTCAAGTAGATGTGCTTTTTCCTTCCTTAAGGCTGCTGGGAAAGTCCAGCTCCCCCTCGTGTTTACCTAGATTATTGTAGTAGCCTCCTTGTCTGTCGCCAGATGTTCATTCTTACTCTTTCTAATCTGTTCTCCAAGGAGCAGCCACTTATTGTTTGTTGTTCAGTCGCTAAGTTGTGTCCGACTCTTTTGCAACCCCATGGACTGTAGTCTGCCAGGCACCACTGTCCTTGGGATTTCCCAGGCAAGAATACTGAAGACGGTTGCCAGAGGGGCCTTCAAAAGTATAAACCCAACTGGGTCAGCCCCCTGCCTACTAAGCCAGCACACGGGGGAAGGTTGGAGGATTTCAAGCAAAGGGGTACCATAACCACCTTTATACTGTTAAAAAACATTGGCTTCTGTGGCGGGGAAGCTGGATTTGTAAGAATTCAAGAGAAGAGGTTCTCAAACTTCAGGGTCACCAGCTGAAGGGCTTGTTAATACCCAGATAGCTGGGTCCCAGGGTTCTGATTCAGTAGGTCTGGTGTGGGGCATCCCAGGCTAGGGTGAGGAATCTGCATCTCTAATAAGCTTCCAGGTGATGCTCTGATCAAGTTGCTTCTGGTTGATTCCAAACCAGGGAACATACTTTGGGAGCCCCTGGCCTGGAGTGAACAAAGCAGGAGAACAAAGCTCTCTGTGGCCTGGCCCTCCTCTCCCTCAAAGAGACTGCTTATGGAAATTCTTCTATTTTCTTAGATGCCTCATGTTCAGGACTTCATTCTCACAGTCCCATCTGCCTGGAACATTCTTCCTTTTCTCCCCTTTCCTTTCTCTCGGTACTCCCACTTTCTGCCTGGTTAACCATCATCCATCTTTCAAGAATCTGCTTATACAATGTGCGTGCCTTTTTTTTTTTTTTAAAGCAACTTTGAAATATAATTCACATATCATCTGGTTCACCCAATTAACACACACAGTTCATCAGTTTTTAGTATAGTCACAGATATGTGCAACTATTACCACAGTCAATTTCATTTAATTATTAACAGTAGAAGCATCCATTTTACTGCATGACAATTATAAAATACAAAATAAAAGAATAAAACCCAAAAATTATTATCATAAAAGTCAGAATAATGACACTTCTGAGAAAGTATGAGAATGTGATCAACATGGACGCAAAGGAGTCCCTAAAGTCCTGATAACATTTCTTTCTTACTGAACTATAGTTGATTTACCATATTGTGTTAGTTTCAGATATATAGTACAGTGATTCAGTTATATATATACCTGAAATACATGCAGCCTATAAGGGAAAATGTTATAACCTATTACCTATAGGTTATAAGTTATGTTATATAGGTTTTATATATATATATATATATATATAGGTTATAAGTTAAACCTATAAGGGAAAAAGATCTTCCTGATAGCTCAGTTGGTAAACAGTCTGCCTGCAGTGCAGGAGATCCCCTGGAAGAGAAAGGCTACCCATTCCAGTATTCTGGCCTGGAGAATTCCATGGACTACAGTCCATGGGGTCACAAAGAGTCAGACATGACTGAGTGATTTTCTCTTTCACTATAAGGGAAAAGAATCTGAAAAAGAATACATATTTATAAATATAAATATATATAATAAAAACAAATATAAATATATATTTTTCTTTTTCAGATTCTTTTCCCTTATAGATTATAACAAAATATTGAGTACAGTTCCCTGTGCTATAGAGTCGGTCCTTGTTTGTTATCTATTTTTATATATAGCAGTGTGTATATGTGAATTTATCCTAATTTATCCCTACCTCCTTACTCTTTGGCAATCATAAGCACGTTTTCTATGTCTGCGAGTCAGTTTTAGACTAAATAGAAATCTTGTACTCTTTAGCTATCACCTCCCTATCTCCCCTTCTTGCCCTCTAACCCCCAGTAGATCCAGGGAGGGGGTCTGGTAATTTGCATTTCCCCTGGGTGATTCTGTTACACAGCAAGTTGAGATTCTCTATTTAAACTAGTCTGTGAAGGCAAGAACCACACTTGTCTCCCCATTATTGTGTCCCTGCACCCAGAAGGGCAGGGCAATGGTACTGTGCATGGATTAACAATCAATTAATTTTGTTGAATAAAGAAGTGATGCAATTTGACCAAGGTCACATAACCAGGAGATGAAAGCTTAGAACCGTTGTGTTTTTGCCTTGTCTGGTTTATCGTGTGAGGTTGGTAAGACTATCCCAGTCCATTCAACAAGCATCTGTTGAGGAATTACTACCTACTCAGCATTTTTCAAAATTTGGCCAAATGTTCTAGCTTTGGTAATAATCTGTGAGGCATCCATGGATAGCTCTTAAAGATAATTAGAAGCACTTGGAGTCCAAAAAGAATTGGGGAAAACTGGACTTTATTAAACACCAGGGGGAGCTTTGTTAAGAAAGTACGGAATAGCAGACCACATTGAAGGGCAAGTCACCCCAGCATAAGGCACTTATTATTTTTAAGAATAAATTTGTTCAAAGTTGCCGGTACTGAATTTTTTAATAGACAACCTTTTCCCCCACTAGACTTTACTATCAGGATATTTTCATTTCCTAGGCATAATAAAATCACTTAAGATTGAAACAAGTTTTTAAAGAACACATTTATGGAAAAACAATTTTATAATTTCCTGAAATAATAAAATTCAGTTAATCACAAAACAAATGCATGGTAGCTAGGGCTACTTCCGTTTTGCACAATAGTTTCAAATTCTAAAAGGGAAAAAGTGAAAGATGAAACAAACACACTGTTCTTCCAGAATTCTGAGTGGTTGTGTGGAGTTCAAGAATTTCTATGTCAAGAATTACTAGAACGGTGATGCTTTTCTGATAAATCTTTGAGAATGTTGGAAGTCTAATCGAAAAAATATTAGGCACAGTAGAAGGAAACCACTCCTGTGAGTTTTATTAGCTTACTTTAGGGAAGGCAAAGGTTATCATTCTAGAGGAAACTGAGTTATGTGGAAGGGAGAACACACTGTTCATGGCCACGTTCATCATCTACTCATAAAGCCTCATTACTAAGGAAAAGCCTTCCTCAGTCATCCAACTTTAATTCGACAACACTACTTTAGTAGAAGTTCACACTCTTCTGCTTTATTGGAAGTAGATCTAATTCTGGGAAAGTGCCAATACTTTGCAGATGTCCAACAAGCAGCAAATGAATATATGGAATCAGCCACAAGTTTTCTTTTGAACTTTCCAAGAGCTGTAATCGTGTTCAAAGCTTCAAAACCGTGTTCAAAACCTACCTGTTTTGCATGAATTGGTTGCTATTAAAGCAAGAAATGGACATGAGTCTCAGTGAACTCCGCGAGTTGGTGATGGACAGGGAGGCCTGGCATGCTGCGATTCATGGGGTCACAAAGAGTCGGACATGACTGAGCAACTGATCTGATCTGATCTGAAAGCAAGAAAGATAATACAAAGCGAACACAAATTTAAAGCTACAAATGATGGACTTTCAGATCTAAGCCCAGTGTCCAGCCAGTCATTCTGGAAATATTACACTATTCAATAAGAAAAGGTTATTCTCGAAAATTTTAACTGTAAGTTGTTAATTTAAAAAGAGACTGAATGAATGGATGGATGGACTAAAGTGATTTTAGGCAGATTACTTAGCCCACCCATGCCTGTTCTCTGATTTTGAGCACGTAGATAGTAATAATACTTACCTTGCAAAGTTTCTGAGAGAGTTATGCATGCCCAGAACTTTGCAGACGTGTGGCAAATATTCACTGTTCAACAAACGTTCATTATTATGTACATACACTTATTTCCTTTGATGTTCCGCTCCACAATCCTTTATCTGCAACTCCGCCAAATCTCTGAAAATCCCAAATTTAGTGGTACAACCATGCCTGATGATGAAAGGCTGATCTGAGGCTTCTAGACCCATTTAGTGAAAATATTAATATGTTTCTCTGCTGCTACTATAATGTACATAAGTTTCTAAAATCTCGAAACTTCTCAATTCTAAGCTGCTTAGTCCCTCGAGGTTTCAAGTAAGTGGCTATGAGCCTCAAACATGATGCTAACACAATTCAGAGAAAAACCAACCAACCTCTGATTCACAACCTGGCTTTGAATCCAGGATTGGTCATAACTTTGCATCCTCGGGACAGCTACTTGACTTCTTTAAATCCTCAGTGGTTGGTGGATGGATAATTCCTTTTATTGCACAAGATGTGAAACTCCTCAAATTCCTGCACCTCCCCACTCCACCATGTATCTTTCTCTTTATTCATCCTCATGAACAACCCATTTTTAGAGACTGCTGCATGCCTGAGTTGTTCAAGGCCATCCTCCCCCTACACGCTTCACCAACTGAACCACAGGTGGATGGCATATGAGCCAAATGAGAGAGTTCTATGGAATTTCAAGAATTAAGAGAATGGTTCAGATGAAGGGTCTGGGTTGATTTGTCAGTATTTTTTTTTCTATTTGTCCTTCTCTGACCTTCTGCCATTAGCAATTGATGAGTTAACTTCCCAAAGGGCTGCTGAGCTACAGCATAATGCATAAGGGTATAAATGGTATAAATGCATAAAAGTATAAATGTCTAACAGTTTAAGGTGGTGCTGGTTTTAATTCACATATAAATTAGAAGGAGGAAAAAAAGTTTCACCTCCTATCATTATTAGCTCCAGAAATCAGAAATAGAAAGTCGGAGGATGTGGAGGAGGCAAGATTCAAGATGGGTTCATTGTCAATCAACCAACCAACCAACAAGTTTGCCTGAGCTCCGTGTGTTCCGCAGAAGCCAGTTCCCATCAGAGTTACAAATGAGAGTTTAGTAGTGAGCTCCGGTATGTGGGAACAGAGGAGAGGGACATCAAGTCCAGCTGGGGGTCCAGGGCTAGAAAAGTAGGCAAGAAGCCTTTCCAATAGAGGTCACCGTGAGCTGGGTCCCAAGGTTAAGCGGCAACGAACCACATGAGGGCCTGGGGCATACAGGACAGACATTCTCAGTTAAACACGAAACAACTAGATTGGGAGGGAGGGATGGCTTCTTCCAGGGATTGCAGAACCTGAAATTCAAACCCTGGTTCCATTACTTCTTGACACAGGACCTTGAGAGGGGTAGGTGGGATCACGGCTCCCTAAAGACATCCCTGCTTAATATCTGTGTCCTGTGACTATGTTATCTTACCCGGCAAAAGGACTTTGCAGATGTGATTAAGTTAAGGATCTTGAGACGGGAGATTATCCCGGATTATCCAGGGGTGCCCAATGTAATCACAAGGGTCCTTAGAAGGGGGAGCAGGAAATCAGAAAAGAGAGAAGGAAAGGTGATGATGGAAACACAGGTCAAGCGATACGGTCAGGAAGCAAGGAACACTGGCAGCCTCTAAAAGGCAGAAGAGGCGAGAAAAAGCAGCACCTCTGGAAAAAATGCTCTGCTCCTGATGTCTTGATTTTAAAACTGATTTTGGACTTCTGTTCTCTAGAAGGGAGGGTAATGAATTTGTGTAGTTTAAACCACTAGGTTTGTGGTAGTGTATTACACATAACAGTGTTTGATTAGCTCAGCTATACCCTTAAGTTAAATAACATAACAGAAAGTGCTTAGAACACTGCCTTGCATGTGACAAGTATTCAATGATTTTTTATCACACTAAGTTATTTTATTCAGTGTGAAATAAGGAGATACAGGAGCATTTTAACCAATAAAATGACATAAGCAGATTCCTATTGTGCGTGCATGATCAGTTGCTTTAGACTCTTTGCAACCCCATGAACTATTGCCCATCAGGCTCCTCTGCCCATGGGATTCCCCAGACAAGAACAGTGGAGTGGGTTACCGTGCCTTTCTCCAGGGGATCTTCCTGACACAGGGATGGAATTCATGACTCCTCCAACTCTTGCATTGCAGGCTGATTCTTTACCACTGAGCCACCATTGGGGAAGCCCAAGATTTGCATTGTAGGCAGATCCAATGGGACAATGTGAAGAATGGGTTCATGGAGTAGGTGGAGGAGAGGGAAGGTCAGTGGCTGGAGGTCCAGTTAGAAGGATACAACCATAACCCTAGCCAGTGGCAACAAGGTAATATCTAAGGCAGCCTTTCCTCACCCCTCTATCTTGTTACCCCATTTAATTCTGAAATGCTCTTTATATATTGTAATCAACACAGCTAGCTCCCAACCCAGAATCTGCTCCCCTACACTTCCTTCCTGAAAAGAACCCGAATTTTGGTCCAATACATCCTCCCACACACCCCCTTGGGGCAGAGACTCCCTCCTCTTTGATCTAAAGTTAATTCCATTCCTCTCTGCTAGTCTTGGTTCTGGAATAGGCTGGTGACCCAATTATAGCTAATGAGATATGAGCGAAGTTTAGAGGGTGGTGGTTCTAGTGAAGGGTCTCTCTCTCTCCTTGGAGTGTCACAGGAGAAGAGCACTCTACTTCCTCTGGCTTTGGTAAAATCTGGATGTGATGCCTGGGGCTGCTACAGTCATCTTGCTTCTGGCTTTAGGATAAAGCGAAATAAGGTGCTGGAGCAGAAAGATGGAAAAATCCCAGGTCCTTGATGACACTTTTGAACTGCCGATCATAAGTCCCTGGAGACTTCTCCAGAACGGAAATTAAGCCAGTTTCTTATACCCAATAGACAAAAACAGTTTGACATGCAGTCTGAGATGACTGTTTATATATTGATTACTGTCTCACCTGATAAGATGGCAAGCTTCTTAATGATGAAGTCCTTATGCCTGCAATCCCCTCCACTACCTCGATTGTGCTGGGCACATCATAGGTATACAATAAATATGTTTTATTTGACTTTTCAGTCAGACTTGGTGATTGTTGGACTATGAGATGTTGGGGAAAGGAGTCCAAGATGACTTCTTGGTTTCAGGCTCATGTAACCAGGCCAAAAGCCCTGCCATGAATAGAGCAATACTGGAAATGGAGCAGCCCAGACTTCTGACACCACTGGGCATTTTTCTAGGGACTTTTTTGGCCTCTACCTCCACCACATCCCTGGCTGTTACCATGGACGCTTTGTGAAAACAGTAAGGGAAAATAGGTAGGACCCCCAAGACCAAAACGAAGAGACACGGCTTGGCCATTTACAGTCCCTCGTCCCTCCTTTCGCCACACCTGTACTTAGGACTCGAGCATGTTTCCGAATGGGTCTTGTCCTGACCTGCCGTTTTGTAGAACCATCCTCCACTGGAGAGACACTCTTATCAAAACTCATCAGGTTTCTGATCTTCCAGGTGCCCTGGGAAAATCTAAGAGGGGTAAGAAAACCGCCTTTTTTCACAATTTAAATAAAATCCATCTTCATCATCAAAAAAAGAGATACAATACAAAAACTCCCCTTCTAACCTGCCCTTTCCCATCACCACACAAAGGTTTGCGTTGCCACTCAAGCTTTGAGATTCTGAAATCTCCAAAACAGCTGGACCAGGTACTGGGAGGGCCTTAGGGTCTGGCCCCAAGCACTCCCTCTAAAGTGGGTGTTTTGAATTCAGGCCTTGGAGGTTGCTTTCTGCTTTGACGCTTGTTTCTCTCTCCGTTTTCCTGGTTATTAGGAGAAAGTGCCTCCTCTCCTCTTTCCTGGGTAACACTTAGAGCTTCGGGGCCCTCCCACCTTCCCCTCCCTCCTCTCCTTCTCACCAGGAATCCTTAGCAGACTCGTGTGCCTTGCCCTCTCGCCTCTGTCCGCAGAGGCAACCAGGGGCCTGATGTCCCACGACGATGTAAACACAGCCAGTCTGGAAACTGATCTGGTCTCTGTTGCTTCCTTTCTCTTGAATTAAATTAAAAAAATTAAAGTGAGAGAGACGCCAAGGGTTAAGAGACAGGCGCAGAGAAGAAAAACAGCTCTTAAATGCTGCTTCGCTCATCCTTGAGAAGGTGGGGGAGACCAGGAAGAACGCTCCTTTGTTTAGGGGAAGCTAGGCTGGAAGACTCTGCTGAATGAACCCCGCGGGCCTGTCCTGGAGAGAAGAAACACAGGAGACGGTGATGCTCCCTTTAATATCTGGTCCACTTAAATAGGTGCGAGTTTTTGGCTGGGTTAAAGAGGCAGCCAACAGTCCCGGGGTGGGCGGGGCCAGACGAGAGCGGGCGGGGCCAGGATGAGACAGTGGGCGGGCCAGAAAATGAGTGGGCGGGGTCATGATGAGACGAGTGGGCGGGCCAGAAAATGAGCGGGCAGGGTCAGAATGAGATGAGTGGGCGGGCCAGAAAGAGGAGTGGGCGGGGTCAGGACGAGACGAGTGGGTCACTGGCTGATGCTCCTCACCTGTGTCCCCCGCCCCTTCGTCTTCTGCCCTCCTCTGCCGTGTGGTTGGGGGCATCTACAGGGCAGCCTCACCGAGGCCCCTCTGTCCCGGGGGCTTCCTGAATTTTCTGCTAAGGGGAGACACCAGCAGGAGATGGAAGGGACCAGGCCGTCTCATGGGTGGCCGCAGCCCCCTCCCCGCCCCAGCGCTCCCTGCCTTCTGTTGACCCGGTCCCTCCACCATCAGCCCGCCAGTCCTAGAGGTGGTGACCGCTTCCGGCATCTGTTGTTTCCGGGGCCTCATCGCCCCACGCTGCTTCCTTTCATCCTGCCTGCCCTTCTGTAAATAGTCCCTCCATTACATTTTTTTCAGCTGAACACTCTGGATTGTGCCATCTGTTTCCTGCCAGGTCCTGGCTGATACTGTCAGTAAACCTTCTCTCCCTTAGGCTTAAAATAAGTTGGTGTGGCCTGTGTACCCAGAGTCAGTAGCTAACACCTGTAGCAACTGATTGCTTATGGGCTGAATTTTTGGCTGTGCACCCCATCCGGCTCTACCTTTCCCATACTTCCTATTTGGGTCATTATCTGCTGATTAGGTAAAATTGTAGGTAGCTATAGGATAATGTGGTATGGTGTTTGACCTTGGGCAATGATGCAACTCTTTGTGCCTCAGTTTCCCTCATTCCTAAAAATGGGTATAATAATAGCATTGTCTTATAGGGTTTTCATGAGAGTTAACTAAATTTAAGTGAGTATGGCACATACGATAGGGCACAGCACAGAGTAAGTGCTCAATAATTGGGAACTATTTTTATTACCTTATTAGAGAAAGGATTTTACTTGGAATTAAATCATGAGGTTTGAATTCCAGTTCTGTCACTAAGAGGGTGACTTTGAAATGACCACTTAAACTCCTCAAGTTCAAGTTTTGAGTTTAGAGCATGGGATTCACAATAACTGCCTCACTCCATGGGAAAGGTTTTTGTAAACTTGAAAGAACTACACAGATATGAGGTTGTCTCACCACACGGTGGTAGAGGATTCCCTCTGTTATATGTGGGTCTTTGCTCTGGTCCATGGGTTACCGTCTTTCTAGGAGTGTTTCTCCAGAGAAAAATGGGTATTTGTTCCCCATCCAGTACTTGTGGGAACATAGTTTTATCCAGGGCTTCCTGCTGCTGCTGCTGCTAAGTCACTTCAGTTGTGTCTGACTCTGTGTGACCCCAGGGATGGCAGCCCACCCGTCCCTGGGGTTCTCCAGGCAAGAACACTGGAGTGGTTTGCCATTTCCTTCTCCAATGCATGAAAGTGAAAAGTGAAAGTGAAGTCGCTCAGTCGTGTCCGACTCTTAGCGACCCCATGGACTGCAGCCTACCAGGCTCCTCCGTCCATGGGATTTTCCAGGCAGGAGTACTGGAGTGGGGTGCCGTTGCCTTCTCCATCAGGGCTTCCTAGGAGGCCCTAATGATAAAGAACCCACCTGCCAATGCAGGAGACCTAAGAGATGTGGGTTCGATCCCCACGTTGGGAAGATCCCCTGGAGGAGGGCTGGCAACACACTCCAGTATTCTTGCCTGGAGAATCCCATGGACAGAGGAGCCTGGTTGGCTATAGTCCATGGGGTTGCAAAGAGTCGGACATGAGTTATATCTAAGGAAGAGAAGAGAAAGGCAGGGTGATGGTTATGGAGGGAATCTGTAAGGGGTATGGTAGTGTGTGTGTGTGCGCGCACGCGTGCACTCCTGTGGTACTTTTTCTGTTTTTCGAGGAGCCATATTCTTCAGGAGTCCAAGGCCAGCTCTCCTTGGCTAAGACTGAGGATGTGTCTGGAAACCTGAGTGACTAGGAAGGAAAAGGCCCAGAAAAGACATGAAATATTTGGCCATCAGGAGAGAGAGGGTGCAGTCTGGCTGGAATGGATCAGACTACAGGGACCACTGCTGGTTCCCCAAGGGTCCAGCCCAGCGGAACCCTGAGACCCCGTGGAAGCCTCAGGTGGTCACATGACACTGGAGTCTGCACTTTCTCTTCTCTGGGCCTGTCTCTACCAACCAGTCCTGATCTTGGACTCTGCTTAGCAGATAGACCCTGGTGCTGGGAAAGATTGAAGGCAGGAGGAGGGGACAACAGAGGATGAGAGGGTTGGATGGCATCACCGACTTGATGGACTTGCATTTGGGTGAACTCTGAGAGTTGGTGATGGACAGGGAGGCCTGGCGTGCTGCAGATTCTGGGGTCGCAAAGAGCTGGACATGACTGAGCGACTGAACTGAAGTAGCAGATAGATCCTCCCCTCTTCTCCTCAGAGTGGTCCTTTCTTGGTCTCAGGCATTTCTGGTACAAAAGTGCAGAATGATAATCACTGTTACTTCGTCTGAGGTTGTCCCCTGACTCTGGGCCTGGACCGCCTCCATGTAATATGCCCGGTGCTACTTGCTCTCGGTAGTTTCTGGAAAATCCTAGTAGCTCAGCGTCAGCAGAGCCTGCATGGCTCCCCTGTGACCTTGCCGCTGCCTGTGGCTTTGCCTGAGGGCCGGCAAACTCCAGAGCTCACAGCCAGCCCTGCTGCCCTGACGCAAACGCTCCCCTGGCGGCAACCCAAAGGCTATTTCTGAGGCTCTCCCGGCATCTGTGTCCTGAGGGCTCATATGCCAGCCGTTGAAGGACCCGCATTTCTCCGTCTCCAGGCTCTGCTTCCCTCTCCTGTTGTCCTCTTTTTCTGGCAAATGCGCTCGTCTGTGACTTTGACTTGGTCGCCCTGCAGTGATGGGTGTTTCTCTGCCCGGGCTTGGATATTTGTCGATGCTGTCAGACTGACCCACTCCTCCTTTGCAGAGGGTTTTGTTTTTGTTTGTTCAGTTGGCAGAGACTCCCGCAGGCACTGGGGTCCTGTCTCCTTGCTTGTCACGCAGCCCTGTGAGTCTACAGTGTTTGGGCTTCTCTGGTCAGGCCTGGGAGACCCATGGTGCCCACGCCCCTCCCAGCAGCCCAGGTAGACTCACCTGGGACCTTGCGACATCTCAGGGGAAGCTTGACTTTCGCCTTGCCCAGCCCACACCTCTCAGCACAGATAAGGACAGTCAGAGGTCTGGAATTCAGAATTGAAGCATCATATCAGGGCACCAGGTTGAAAAGGCTCTCGTTATCTGTCCAGATTTCCCACCAAACAACTTCCCTAAAAACGTGATTTCTACTTTCACTTAGAAATCATTTTGCTGAGTCCTGTTCCTTAGCCTGCTTGGATCCCATTGATGAATTATTCGGGGAACAGAACAGATGGGAATTTCTTCCTTTCTGTCCACTTCAACAGGTTCTCTGACCTAGTTCTGCCTATACTGAAATAAACATAATGAATTTTTTTGTTTGCAGTTTCCAATATACAGTATGAGGTTTCTGAAAATGCCTATTCTTAAAGTATATTTATTATTAGGTGAAAAGGCTCCTGTTATTCTTCAAAAAAAAAAAAAAAGATCAAAGATCCTAAATACTTTGTTCTGGCTCTTTTTAAAAAAAAACAGATGAAGCCACTTAGCATTCCTTAGCTGAAACAGAAATGTAGTCAGAAGAAGCTGGTTGCAAATATTTGCATTTATATACAATTTTAGTAGGAAGTATGTGGCTCAGCTGGTAAAGAATCTGCCAGCAATGCAGAAGAGCTGGGTTAGAACCCTAGGTTGGGAAGATCCCCTGGAGAAGGGAAAGGCTACCCACTCCAGTATTCTGGCCTGGAGAATTCCATGGGTTGTATAGTCCATGGGGTCACAAATAGTTGGACATGACTGAGCGACTTTAACTTCATTTTATTCTAAACTTTTCCAAAGTGTGAGAACTACAGAAGCTAACAACGATATTGAATACGTTTCAAATTTGTAACAGGGATTTACATGATAATGTGGTACATTATCTAGATCATTAGAAGGCAAATCTGAAAAACCTTCTTCAGCTACTGGGCTTTTTCAGTGGCAGGAAACCCTGAATCACATGCTCTGCTGGAGACAGAGAATTTTTTTTGACAGCATTCTACCCACCATGTGATATGATGATCATTTTAATGAACTCCATGTCCTTGAGTCATATCTTAATGAGAACTTGCTGGCTAAATATGAAAAAGGAAGCTACAGATTAGAGCTGGACAGAAGTACTTAAAGAATTTCATTGTTAAAACATTCATCTTCCAAAGAATAAACAGGGTGTGTGAATTCTTCCAGTCACTATTGGGTTGGGACTCAGTAGCCTCATGAATATTTCTTTTAAGTGGCTCGTGATAGAAAATTTCAGATAATAATGTAATGAAATCCCACTTCTCCAGCACCTAGTTTCGACAGTTATCAACATTTTGCCAATCATATTTCATCTATCCTCCCTGGATTATTTTTTTAATTAAAAAAATTGTTTTCGAGTATTTTAAAGTAAACTCGTTAATATAAAAGCTTGCATGATGATTAATTTTATGTGTCGGCTTAGATGGGTCACTGTATTAGTCTGCTAAGGCTACCATAAGAAAATACCAGAGTGAGTGGCTCAAACAGCAAAAGTTTATTCTCACAGTTGTGGAGGCTGAGTCCAACATCAAGGTGCCAGCAACAGAGGTTTGATGCTGAGGCCTCTTTTCTTGGCTTGCAGGCAGCAACCATCCTCCTGTGTGCTCACGTGACCTCTCCTCTGTGTGCACTTCATAAGGCCTGTAATCCTATTGATCCAGGCTCCACCCTTAATTTAACCGTAATTACCTTCTACAGTCCCTATCTCCAAATCCAGTTATGTTGGGGGTTAGAGTTTCAACATATGAATTTGGAAGATGGAGGATGGAGGACACAGGTCAGCTCCTAACAGCCACTGTACTCAGCACTTTGGTCAGATATTATTCCAGATGTTTCTGTGAATGTATTTTTCTAGACACGAATAGTATTTAAGTCTGCAGACTCAGAGTAAAGCAGATTGCCCTCCATAATGTGGACAGGCCTCATCCAATCAACTGAAGGCTTTAATAGAACAAAAACTGAATTAGAGTTCTTTGTTAAGCCCTGTGTTCTCATTTGGGGCTCAGACTATATGCTCATCTCTTAATAGAATATGGTGCATTGAATGGTCAGCTGGATTATTTGACAGTAGGCTTTGTTCCAATTCTCCTCACCCATTAAGCTTATGGGCATTTGCCTTCCTCTGTGGACCACTTTATAGGGAAGGGAGTACATTGACCAATAGACATGAATATTTCAATTCTCCAGGCAGTTGCATTACTGACAAAATTATATATAGGCATTTTGATTTATACATCTGTTTTCCATGACTTTGGTCAATGTGAGTCAATCCCCAGAATCTGATTGGCTGAATAAAATGAAAGAAACTGAATTGCTTGATATTCTCAGGTCGAACTCTGGATTAACAACTCCACCAATATCCTGTCATTGAGGGAAGCCCTGCCTGCAAAGCCTGCCTACCTTTTTTTGAAGTAGCATGTTATTTTTGTCCTCTTGGGAAGAGAACCTTTCACCATCAAGAACACTGAAAGGAACATTAGCCTTGTTTTCTTTGATTCTAATCACTTTAACTTTTTCCCCCTCAAAGGGCTCTGCTGTGTGTACTGTGCCTTGCATTCTTCAACCTCATCGCCCCATGGTTCCACCTCAGAGACCCTGCCCTGCTGTTCCTTCAGCCTGGAGCCGTCTACCACCTCAACACACCCGAACATAATTACCTTTTATTCGTTTTTCAGATCTCAGCTCAATTATCACCTTCTCGGGGAGATCGTCCCCAGTCCTTAGACTAGGTGATATCCTTCTGTTATATGCTCTCATGGCACACAACACCTTTCTTCCCTAACACCTGTCACTGTTTGTAATTAAACATTTATTTGTATAATTATTAGATTAGCGTTGAGAGATAAGGACCACTTCTGTTGTGCTTACCTTTGCGTCTTCTGTGCCCATCACCAGCCCAGCACAACAGTAGGTGCTGATTACCGACATCAGTGACTAAATGAATGACTGACGTCTCCCCAGGAGAGGACAATGATCCCAGCACTCTAGGAATCCAAGACACTTGGGCGCATATGATGGGTAACCTGCTTCACCCAGACTCCTTTCCTCACCTGCAGCTCAGCATTCCTCAAACCTGGACCAAGGCCAGACATCTACTAACATCCTCAGATTCACCAGTTGGCTTAACCATGGAGTGTAACCCTTCATCCTGGGTTAGTCAGGTGCTGTAGGCTGGTGTGGAGTGTGTTCTTGGGGGTACCCCTCCTCATGCAGTCTTGTATTCACACCATATTGGTCCTGGTTTCTGACCAACTTCCCTCCTTAAACTCCAATTTTCTTCTGTGATGAGTTCAGTTCATTTCAGTTGCTCAGTCGTGTCCTACTCTTTGTGACCCCATGGACTGCAGCACGCCAGGCCTCCCTGTCCATCACCAACTCCCAGAGTTGTCCATTGAGTAGGTGATGCCATCCAGCCATCTCATCCTCTGTCGTCCCCTCCTTCTCCTGCCTTCAACTCTTCCCAGCATCAGGGTCTTTTCAAAAAAAGCACTCTGTGATGAGTGCTCTGCCCCAAATGCCAGCCCCCTTGATGCTCTGCTTAGCGTCCATAGTTCTGTCCCTCTAGGAGACTGGCCCACTGTCATGGGACTGGCCCATTGTCAAATCTGTCATGTACTGGCTCTGTGACCTTGAACATGCCATATCAGCTCTCTGAGCCTTAGTATCCTTAATGAAAATATGGGCCAACAGCCTGGTCTTCTGCAGTGCTGGAGGAACTAATTAGAAGAATACAGATAGTAATACTTCCTCACCGAAAGTAAAGAAGAGAACCTTGCAAGTCTGGATTTGGGGAGAGCATCTGTAAAAAGGAGACACTTCAGGTGAGATGGGAAGGATAAATAGGAGTTTCTGAAAGATATAAGGTGGCAATGATGACAGATTAATTCATTTCAATGAATATTTTGGGGAGCAATTGCTATTTCTCCAGAATTGGGTTATTAGTTTGGAGAATGCAAAAAAGGCATGATATGCTCCTGACTTTGTGTTGCTGACGATTATGTTATGGTGACCACATATTCACACAGACCAGGGACTCTCAACCACAGTATTTTGTCTCTTAAGGAGAAAAATCTGGAGACATTTTTGCTTGTCATGCCTGGAGGAAAGAGATATGCTTATTGGATCTAGTGGGTAGAGGTCAAGGGTGCTGACAGACACCCTATACTGAGTTCACATACTTGCGAAGGCTCTTAAACAATGGGCCATAAGGCCATTGTTTTTAAGGCCCTGGGGGTGGCTTCAAGGCTGAGATGTGAGATGAATCTTGAAAAATAAGTTGGATTTTAAGAAGTGGAAATGTCTGTAGCCTCCACTTTGGCACCTAGTGATGTGTATCATCGTGTTTTGGATAGTAGCTTTGGTGGGGTCAAACCAGGCACTCAGCGTGATGAAGGTTTGTGGCAATGACTGATCTGGCAGTATAGGCTGGTTAGCAGCACCCTTGACCTTACTGATCTTGGCAAGAAATTGCTTAAGGAACCTAAGGGGCACTGGCGAGTCCATTCTCTTACAGTCCTGCCAGAGAGTGAATTCCAAAAGCCCTGGGAAGAAAGACAGCTCTACTCTGAATAATCAAGTTGGCAGGGGACAGCCCAGTGGGCCTTGTAGTGTCCTTTGAAAAACTTCTTTGGTTTCCAACTTCATTTGTCTGTTTCTGCATGTCTTCCATATCAGGGAGAACAAAAACTCCAAACTCAGAAACTTTTTTTTAATCTTCAAATCTGCCCCACTTCTTGGTGGGGCTATGGCTGTATTGAAAATGTTTGCTTATTTGCTTAAGTTCATGGATGTGATATTGGTTTTGTATGGGGATCCTAGTATCTATTGGTTTTGTTTATTTGTGGGATTTTCCAGGCAATGATACTGGAATGGGTTGCCATTTCCTACTCCAGGGGATCTTCCCAACCGAGAGATGGAACCCACGTCTCCCGTGTCTCCTGCCTTGCAGGCAGGTTCTTTACCCACTGAGCATTCGGGGAAGCCCGTTTTATTGAAAACCCCAGGTCAGTATCAGGTCAGAAGCTGGCCAGCCCAGCTGTGGGTGATTTTGAGTGAGCAGCTGGAATTACTTTTCAGATATTTTGGCAACAGGGAAATCCCAAATGTATTTTGCCCCAAGCACTTTTACACTTATTTAAAAAAACATTTGTAGTGTAGAAATAAATTTAATCTCTGAACCCTTAATTACTTTAAACTTGACTCATTCAAATAGTGTTTATGTTTAAAAAGATGTTTTGTTCCAAGAAACCTGTAAGACATTAAAAATCCTACCCACTCTACTGTTGCCAGAAATAGAAAAAGCATGACTGCCAAGAATAAATGAAACTGTACAACCACTTCGTAAAACTGTTTGGCATTATTTCACAAAATCGAACATTCATATAACCTATGACCCAGCAATTTATTCTTAGGTGTATACCTAACAGAAATCCCTGAAGGATATGCATTAAAAAGACATGTACCAGAGTGTTCAGATGAGCACAGTTTCTAACAACTCCAAACTGTAAGCAGACCCAAATATCCATGAATAGTAGCGTGAGCAGATAAATGGTTGTATAGTTATTTAATGGAATATTACACAGCAATCAAGTAAGTGAACTACACCCTGGGTAACTCTCCAAGACAACATATTCAATAAAGGAAGTCATACCAAAAAATACACGTTATATTATTCCATTTATATAAAAAATTTTAAAACTAGCAAAACTAATCTTTGTTAGAGGTGAACTGTGGTTAGCTTTGGGGGGTGGGGGAGTGGTGATGGTGATAGAGAGGGTTAGCAGGGCCTTTCTGGGGTGCTGGTAACATTCTACTTATCAACCTGGCGGGTGTTACGTAGACAAGAGTACCTTGGCATAATGCACTACCCACTCTTGAGTAATGAACTTTTTAATAAGTTTTTTTTTAAGTAAAAAATGCATTCTAAATCTCATAAGTTTTAATATCTTACGAACACAATCTAAATCTAAGAAAATATATTCTTTTCCCCCAAATCTTATTCCCACTGCTTTACCTAATTAGAAGGTAGTCTCCATTATAAGTAACTAAAGAGCCTCTTGATGAAAGTGAAAGAGGAGAGTAAAAAAGCTGGCTTAAAACTCAACATTCCAAAACTAAGATCATGGCATCTGGTCCCATCACTTCATTGCAAATAGATGGGGAAATAATGGAAACAGTGAGAGACTTTATTTTTGGAGGCTCCAAAATCACTGCAGACGGTGACCGTAGCCATGAAATTAAAAGTCGCTTGCTCCTTGGAAGAAAAGCTATGACCAATCTAGACAGCATATTAAAAAGCAGAGACATTACTTTGCCAACAAAGGTCCATCTAGTCAAAGCTATGGTTTTTGCAGTAGTCATATATGGATGTGAGAGTTGGACTATAAAGAAAGCTGAGCACCAAAGAATTGATGCATTTGAACTGTGGTGTTGGAGAAGACTCTTGAGAATCCCTTGGACTGAAAGGAGATCCAACCAGTCCATCTTAAAGGAAATCAGTCCTGACTATTCGTTCGAAGGACTGATACTGAAGCTGAAACTCCAATACTTTGGCCAGCTGATGCAAAGAATTGACTTATTGGAAAAGACCCTGTTGCTGGGGAAGATTGAAGGCAGGAGGAGAAGGGAACAACAGAGGATGAGATGGTTAGATGGCATCACTGACTTGATGGGCATGAGTTTGAGCAGGCACTGGGAGTTGGTGAAGGACAGGGAAGCCTGGCGTGGTGTAGTCCATGAGGTTGCAAAGAGTCGAACATGACTGAGTGACTGAACTGAACTGAACTCCATTATAAAGTACATAACTTGTATATTTGAATCATTTGGAATACCTAGAATGGATATCAGTATAACAGTTTAGGTTAGAATGAAAATAACCAGTTGGTCTTCTGATTATACAGTAGATAAAGAATCCCATAGGTCTCTTTACAGATAAACCACAGTTTTCTTATAATTCACTAAAAATTTCCATGTCTCTATTAGCTAAAGGAGAAGGCGATGGCAGCCCACTCCAGTACTCTTGCCTGGAAAATCCCATGGACGGAGGAGCCTGGTAGGCTGCAGTCCATGGGGTCGAGAAGAGTCAGACACAACTGAGCAACTTCACTTTCTTTTCACTTTTATGCATTGGAGAAGGAAATGGCAACCCACTCCAGTGTTCTTGCCTGGAGAATCCCAGGGACAGGGTGGGCCTCCTGGGCTGCCGTCTCTGGGGTCGCACAGAGTCAGACACGACTAAAGCGACTTAGCAGCAGCAGCAGCATTAGCTAAAAAGAAAAAAAGGAAAAACGTTTCACTTAAAGAGAGCTCAGCTCTTTTCTAGTGTAATATAGCTTTCTGAATCTTCAAACAATTTTGACATGGGATTCAAACTCAAGCATAGGAACAGAAAACTTTCAAGTATGCAAATGAGCAGGTCAGGAAGCAACAGTTAGAACTGGACATGGAACAACAGACTGGTTCCAAATAGGAAAAGGAGTACGTCAAGGCTGTATATGATCACCCTGCTTATTTAACTTATATGCAGAGCACATCATGAGAAATGCTGGACTGGAAAAAGCACAAGCTGGAATCAAGATTGCCAGGAGAAATCTCAATAACCTCAAATATACAGATGACACCACCCTTATGGCAGAAAGTGAAGAGGAACTCAAAAGCCTCTTGATGAAAGTGAAAGTGGAGAGTGATAAAGTTGGCTTAAAGCTCAACATTCAGAAAATGAAGATCATGGCTTCTGGTCCCATCACTTCATGGCAAATAGATGGGGAAACAGTGTCAGAGTTTATATTTTTGGGCTCCAAAATCACTGCAGATGGTGACTGCAGTCATGAAATTAAAAGACGCTTACTCCTTGAAAGGAAAGTTATGACCAACCTAGATAGCATATTCAAAAGCAGAGACATTACTTTGCCAACAAAGGTTCGTCTAGTCAAGGCTATGGTTTTTCCAGTGGTCACGTATGGATGTGAGAGTTGGACTGTGAAGAAGGCTGAGTGCCGAAGAATTGATGCTTTTGAACTGTGGTGTTAGAGAAGACCCTTGAGAGTCCCTTGGACTGCAAGGAGATCCAACCAGTCCATTCTGAAGGAGATCAGCCCTGGGATTTCTTTGGAAGGAATGATGCTGAAGCTGAAACTCCAGTACGTTGGCCAGATCATGCAAAGAGCTGACTCATTGGAAAAGCCTCTGATGCTGGGAGGGATTGGGGGCAGGAGGAGAAGGGGACGACAGAGGATGAGATGGCTGGATGGCATCACTGACCTGATGGACGTGAGTGTGAGTGAACTCCGGGAGTTGGTGATGGACAGGGAGGCCTGGTGTGCTGCGATTCATGGGGTTGCAAAGAGTCGGACACGACTGAGATACTGAACTGAGCTGAACTGAGCTACATGCTCCTGCTTAGAACTGTTTGAGTTCTTTTTGAAAAAAATTATTTTATTAAAGTATAGTTGATTTACAATGTTGTGTTAGTTTATTTGAGTTCTTGAAGGATTAAAGCTACCCAGGTGTTCTTTTCAAAGCTCTATAGCATATTACGAATGTTAATGGGACTGGCATGGCATCCATTATGGGCATATTTGGGTATTAGGTTTTCATGAAATGGATGTAACATTGTTCTCAGAGAAAAATGTGGTTGCTGAGTTTTGGAGCCAGTTTTCAAGGAGTGTTCTACTTTACAAAACCTACCCACAGGTATTATAAAGACCACGCTATAGTTAAAGGGAGTCACAGGGAATAAAAGAAAAGGCAGCCTCTGCCTTCTAGATCAGAGAAGGCAATGGCACCCCACTCCAGTACTCTTGCCTGGAAAATCCCATGGACAGAGGAGCCTGGTAGGCTGCAGTCCATGGGGTCGAGAAGAGTCAGACACGACTGAGTGACTTCACGTTTCACTTTTTACTTTCATGCATTGGAGGAGGAAATGGCAACCCACTCCACTGTTCTTGCCTGGAGAATCTGAGGGATGGGGGAGCCTGGTGGGCTGCCGTCTATGGGGTCGCACAGAGTCGGACACGACTGAAGTGACTTAGCAGCAGCAGCAGCAGCCTTCTAGATCCTTCTAGATCCAGACTTGGACTGGTCTGTAGTTACACCCAAGTCTACTTACTTGTGTGGGCATCAAAAAAAAAATTTCTATTGGACCAGTTACTTTTCAGTTTCTCTTCTTTTCCTCTATGGCACAAGTACTTCTCCAACAGCCCAGGGCAGTACCTGACAGGCATTGATGGGCTCTTGGAATGAATGGGTACAAGACGACGAATACTATGCAAACTAGAGTGGGACCGTGGTCACTAACACAATCCTCACTTTTCAGAGGAGGCGGCAGTGCGCCCTTGCTGACAGTGACAGGTGGAGAAGACTGCAGGTCCTTCTCCATCTTGTCCCCTCTTTCTTACCCTCTGGCTGGTAAGATAGGGCTGGTCTTTGCTGCTCTGTGTTACAGAGCTTTGGGTAGGGAAGCTGATCTGAGAATTAGAGGCCATAACAGCAGCCTTCTTAAATCTTGTCACCCCACTGCCCACTTGTCCATGGTATAGCTGGCTTTTGAAATCTCTTACCTCCTCTTTCCCTTCCCTAGGGCTCTACCTGAGCCTCTATTTTCAAAGCATGACGTTCAAGTTTCCTGATAGGGAAACTTGTTGCCGTCAGAGTCCCACGCTTGGGCTTCCCTGGTGGGCCAGTGGTTAAGAGTCTGCTTTTCGGAGGGACGACTCGAATTCTATTTGGAGGCTTCTTTGGGCTTGCCGGGTAGACATCACAAGCAATGCTCACCCTCCCAAGATGAAGAAATTTATGGACAAGATGTTATCATTGAAATTAAATGGTGGCAGACATGTCCAAGGGATATTGTGGGGACTTGACCCCTTTATGAATCTAATCTGTCTTGCAATGCAGGGGATATGGGTTCAATCCCTGGTCTGGAAAGATCCCACATGCCTCGGAGCAACTAAGCCCATGCGCCACAACTACTAAGCCCATGAGTTGCAAGTACTGAAACCTGAATGCCTAGGCCCCGCCGTGCTCCGCAACATGAGAAGCCACCACAATGAGAAGCTGGCGCGCCACAGCTAGAGAGTAGCAACACGACTGAGAGACTGAACTGAGCTGAACTGAGTACTTTCTCTGCAAGTAGAGAAAAGCCTTGTGCAGAGCAGTGAAGACCCAGTGAGGCCGTAACAAGAAAAAGTCCCACACTCATATCGATACTGAGAGTCCTAAATAAACACTGCAGTTTCTATTTGACAGCTTATCTATCTCCATTCTTGTGTGTGTTTTCTCCCCAGGGTTGGACAGGTCCTAAGAGGCTTCAGCAGCTCCTCTGAACTATTCTGCTGCTGCTGCTGCTGAGTCGCTTCAGTCGTGTCCGACTCTGTGCGACCCCATAGATGGCAGCCCACCAGGCTCCCCCGTCCCTGGGATTCTCCAGGCAAGAACACTGGAGTGGGTTGTCATTTCCTTTTCCAATGCATGAAAGGGAAAAGTGAAAGTGAAGTCTCTCAGTCGTGTCCGACTCTTTTCGACCCCATGGATTGCAGCCTACCAGGCTCCTCCGTCCATGGGATTCTCCAGGCAAGAGTACTGGAGTGGGGTGCCATTGCTGGCTCTCTTTACAACATTCAACAAAAATGTGACCTCATTTATGTTTCTGCAGTGTAAGCAAGAAGAGGCAGGTTACCTCCTCGGCACTCAGCCCAGGCAAGACTCCTTTGCAAGTGGAAAATAACTGAAAATAAGAGTTAACCACAGAAGGAAGAATAGGTGAATGCCAACTCATTAACAATGAAACTGGTGCCTCTGCTTCTGGAGCCTCTTGAGTAACAGGGTAATGCCACCACTGGGCAGACCCTTGCCTCCAGTCTAGGTGCCCAGCAGTCACTGGTTGACGAATCCTGCAGAGGTGGGTCGTGGTAACTTACACTGATGCCACCTTCGAGTCCTGGAGCATCCCGTGACTTCCATGAATGCAGGTCTCATTTCATAAAGGGGCCAGAATCTGGTTAACTGTTCTGGGTATCATCACAGAATATTTGAAATTAAAATATGTGGCTCCCAAGAAAAGAGGAAATTCTGTCCATATAAGGTGAAATAGGACCTGAGGACCACCCATATATATATGGCTTCCCTAGTGGCTTCTCTGGTGGCTCAGATGGGGAAGAATTTGCCTGCAGTTCAGGAAACTTGGGTTCGATTCCTAGGTGGGGAAGATCCCCTGCAGAAGGAAATGGCAACCCGCTCCAATATTCTTACCTGGAGAATTCCATGGACAGAGGAGTCTGGTGGGCTACAGTCCATGGGGTCGCAAAGAATCAGACACGACTGAGTAAATAACATATTCACATTCACATACATATTAATGGTATTCTTGGATTGATCCCTTGATTATTATGTAGTGTCCTTCCTTGTCTCTTGTAATAGTCTTTATTTTAAAGTCTGTTTTGTCTGACATGAGTATTGCTACTCTAGCTTTCTTGTGATTTCCAAAACAAGAGGATTGGTTTGTGCCTATGATATACTAGATATTAAATAATTCTGTTGTCATCCCTGGGTGAGTGAATGGCCTTGGTTTCTCTCTACTCCCATTGTGCTTGAGTTGCATGACATGTCCTTTCTGCCATGATTGTCCCAGGCCACACTTTGTCCCTCTGTCTCTCTACCCAAAAGGCCTTGGGTCTCCCAGCCCTTCAGGCCATGTACCTACAGGGCCAGAGTCTACATTATGGTATCTCTGCCCAGATATGCATTGTTCAAGGGCTTGATTTTTGGGTTCTATGCTCACTCACTAAGTCGTATTCAACTCTCTGTGACCCCATGGACTGTAGCCCACAAGGGTTATCTGCTCATGAGATTTTCCTGGGAAGTACACTGGAGTGGGTTGCCACTTCCTTCTCCATGTTGCCTGTAGTTCAGCTGGTAAAGAATCCACCTGCAATGCAGGTTTGATTCCTGGGTTGGGAAGATACCCTAGAGAAGGGATGGGTTACCTACTCCAGTATTTTTGGGCTTCCCTACTCCAGTAGAATTGCCTGGTGAATTCCATGGACTGAGAAGCCTGGCAGGCTACATACAGTCCATGGGGTCACAGAGAGTCAGACACCACTGAGCAATTTTCTCTTTCTTTGATTAACAAATAGGAGAGAGAGGGATGTCCCTGGTGCTCCAGTGGTTAAGACTCCAGACTTCCATAAGCAGGGGTGTGAGTTCGATCCCTGGTCAGGGAACTAAGATCCCGCATGCTGCATGATGCAACCAAAAAGTAAAAAATTAAAAAAAAATAAATAGGAAAGACTTCTTTAAAATGGAGCATATATTGCTTTATGTGCTAACCCTTTAAACTAGAAACTGTTCCTAAAATTTGAGTTGCAAAGGCTACATCATTCTTTTCCCAATAGTATTTGCCTTCTGCCAGACTGTTACAAGGGTTATTTTTCTGGAGTGCTAATCTGCATATGTAAGCAGTGTGTTAATGATTTGGGACGATAAATAGTTTTCCTATGAACTTATTGATCTGTCTGGATAAAAGCAAACTGCATTCTTTCTGTTTATTTATGGAGCAATTACACCACCTGCCCCCCATGCTTTCTCATGTTGACCGAGAGAGCAGAAAGTTACACAGAAGGGCATTATTCCAGAGAAATCACGGGTGTGAAGAAGCAAAGGGCCCTGAGGGTTTTTACACATCAAGAAGAAAAGTTCTGTATTTCCCCCTTAACCTTATGATGCCTAGGCCCCTGGGCATTACTTGAAAGCCATTCCTGCCCTTTAAACCCATTTCCACTCTCCAAGAGACACAGATTTGTTGATGGTGCTTTAAAGGGTGCCTGAGCTTCTCTTGCCTTGGTGAGAGACAAAAATAAGAAATCTGTTGTTTAATCACCTGAGTCACCTATGCTTTTTGGTATTTCAGAGCACTTGTAACTAATTAGACACGTTTAGTCACTTTCACTCACTTTTCAGGCTTCTTCCCTCAGTGAGTTCACTTGCTCAGAGTTGGACCTGGAGATGAAAGAAATTTCTGAGCGTGTGACCAGACCTGTTAGGTCATTGAAATGTTTACATATTTTTCTTTTCTTTGTATTTTCCTTTTTTTCTTACCTTTAAAATAGACAGTAGAAAGTAGCGGATTTCTTTTAACTTCATAGGTGATGTCTTCTTAAAAATATGTAGTTGAATGCACAACAATCTGAATGTATTTAATTCCATTGAATTGTATACTTAATGATGGAAATGGAAAATTTTATGTGTATTTTACCCCAATGAAGATGAAAAATATATACATTTGCAGTGCTACTAGATATGCAATATTGTTTTGGCTTTTAAACATAACATTGTGCTATAATCATTTTTCCATGCCACTATATGATATAAGGGCAATGGCACCCCACTCCAGTACTCTTGCCTGGAGAATCCCATGGATGGAGGAGCCTGGTAGGCTGCAGTCCATGGGATCGCTAAGAGTTGGACACGACTGAGCGACTTCACTTTCACTTTTCACTTTCATGCACTGGAGAAGGAAATGGCAACCCTCTCCAGTGTTCTTGCCTGGAGAATCTGAGGGATGGGGGAGCCTGGTGGGCTGCCGTCTATGGGGTTGCACAGAGTCGGACACGACTGAAGCGACCTAGCAGCAGCAGCATATGATATAAGAACATTTTACTATCTATTTGGTTAATCTACTCACTCAACAAAAATTTCTTATGTATCAGTAAGGTACCAAGTACTGTTTAGGTCTTGAAAATATAGCAATAGATGAGACCACCAAGAGCCCTGGACCCCAAGAGTCTATATTCCAGGCAGGAGAGTCACGTAGTGGTCAAGAAAGCAAACTCCAGAAGTCTATGTACCTGGACGGATGGAATTAAGCACAGCAGTGTTGGAAAGCGGGCTTCCCCAAAGGCTCGGTGGTAAAGAATTCATCTGCAATTCAGGAGACACAGGAGATGTGGGTTTGATCCGGTTCAGGAAAATCCCCTGGAGGAGGAAATGGCATCCCACTCCAGTATTCTCCCTGGGAAATCCCATGGACAGAGGAGCCTGGTGGGCTACAGACCATGAGACCGCAGAGTCAGATGCAACTGAACAAGGCCTTTCTTTTCTTTCTCTGATTACTTAACAGATCAGAGGTGTCAAGAGTGGGAGGTTTGGGCCTTCCTGGTGCTATTGTTAGTCACTAAGTAGTGTCTGATTTTTTTGCGACCCCACAGACTGTAGCCCACCAGGCTCCTCTCTGCATGGGATTTCCCAGGCAAGAATACTGGAGTGGGTTGCCATGTCCTTCTCCAGGGGATCTTCACAACCCAGGGATCAAACCTGCATCTCCTGCTTTGTAGGTGGATTCTTTACCGCTGAGCCACCTGGTCCATTTCAGGAATCCACCTGCCATTTCAGGAGACATGGGTTTGATCCCTGATCCAGGAGAATCCACAGGCCCCAGGGCAACTGGACTGCTGCACCACAACTATTGAGCTTGTGCTCTAGAGCCCGGGAGCCACCGCTACTGAGCCCTGAGCCCTGAAGCCCGAGCTCTGCAATAAGAGAAGCCACGGCAGTGAGAAGCCCGTGCAACTAACAAGGAGCTCCTGCTTGCTGAGACTAGAGAAAAGCCCTGGCAGCAATGAAGACCCAGCACGGCCAAAGGGAAATATAAATAAATAAATAAATAAATAATTTTTTAAAGAAGAGAGGGTGAGTCAGCCCTGCTAGGAGGGGACTGTGGGCTGCCTGGGGTGGACAGTCCTGTCCCTGCCCTGCTCCCCAGGAGCAGCAGCGCCATGGGGCACCTCGCTCCTGGCCTGGATGGCAGCACTAGCAAAGCCCTTCTCCGGGGATCACTGGCTCTCTTTTAGGGGAACAGAAGAAAGACATCACCATCTTCTCTAGAGGCCCAAGGGCCCCGTTGTCGGGGGCAAAATAGAGATTGTTGTATTTAACCGTAGTTACAGCCCACCCAGGCTTAGCGGTTCCAATGCTATGATTTGTAGAATCAGGGGGTTTTAGTCAAATGCTCGCCTTTATGACCGCACTCAGGCAAATTACTTTTTTTTGTAGCGGTTTATTTATTTGTAATAATGGGGATAATTTTACTTATCTGAAAAAGCTCTGAGGAGTAAATGCATACAGCATGCTTAGTTTATGCCTCATATATAACAAACACCCAATAAACGGTAGCTATTAACAGTAACAATAGGACTTCCCTGGCGGTCCAGTGACTAAGATTCTCTGCTTCCAAAGCAGGAGGCCTGGATTTGACCCCTGGTCAGGGCATTAGATTCCATATGCTACAGCTAAGACCTGGCACAGCCAAATGAATAAAAATAAATATTTAAAACAATAACAATTCTCCCTCCCCTGAACAGAAAGTATAATGGTGACTAGGCATTTTAAAAGAGTTTACTAATGAAGATAAGTTTGGGAAAAACTTTCACCATGATACATATTAGAACTGTTTAGAATTGCTCTAGAATCGTTGGCGGTCATAACTATGCTAGTTTTTCAACTTGGCAAAGCTCTATTTCCACCAAGTGCAAAAGGATTTCATTCCACAAATACTAAGATTCATAAGGATATTGAGTATTTATGGATAACTCAGCTAAAAATAACCAAAGCCTGTTTCTACTTTGTATCAAAGAAATAAACAGATTTAAATAGCAAGGCTTTCTCTTTGTCATCAAAGTATTTCCAAAATTGTGGAAGTAAATAAACCAAATTATTTACAGGAGCTTTGTAAGGGTAGAGAGATTAAGGTGGATGTCACCCTGTTTTCTGAAATTTCTGTAATGTGTGTAAGTGATTTTTATAATGAAAACTATTTAAACTTATCCTTAAAACTAAACTAATATGAGAAAAATTCCATTTCATAATCATGTGAGGGCTGCGAATAAAAAATAAATCCTTTCTATTTTTATTTATAAAAGAAGGTTTAGGATGCTCTGTTTGGAGTCACATGACAATCACGTGAAATTAAAATGGGCCTCAAATCTTCACCCAAATGCAAACAGTAGAGGCTGGCAGGTAATCCACGGATTGAGGGGAAAGAAAATTCTAGGTCTATTTTCAGAACTATTTTAAAATGTCAGGTTGTGTTGGGATTCAGGATCGAGGTGAGAGAGGATTTTGCGAGCAGATATGGAATAGCCAGAAGATGTTTTGGAGGGTATCATGGGTATAAGCACGGAGGTTCAAAGGTCAAAGGTCTGTGTTATCAGAAGCTCAGAATCGATGTGTGACCCTCCCAGCTCAGTACTGATCAAGCCTGCTGAGCTGGTGAGAACAAACGTCCACCCAGCCTCTCCACTCTCCCAGGACAGGAAGTTGCCCCAACTGCTTCTCACGTACTTCCACATCCAGTTAGCAAGGATGCCCCGGAGATTTCATTCCCTAAGGAAACGGCAACCCACTCCAGTATTCTTGTGTGGGAAATCCCATGGACAGAGGAGCCAGGCAGGCTACAGTCCATGGGGTCACAAAGGAGTCAGACACGACTTAGTGACTAAACAACAATAGCTCAAAGTGCCCGGTTTTATCACAGGCACCTGTGGCTGCATCTCCAGCCCCCTGCCCGCTGCCTTCATTTAATCCCTTCCTTCACTCTCCCATGACTGCAGTGGTCTCCTTGCAGGGCTGTGATGAGTACAATCTACCCTCCACTACAGAGCCTTGAGCAACGGTTCTCAAATGCAATCTGACTGAGCACTGTCTGCTCGAAGTCTTTCAGTACTTCCGCATCACATCTTGGCCTCCTCCACACACCCTCCCATGTTGAGTTAGCTTGTTTTCCACCTCCCTCTGTCTGGAATCTCCTCCCCTCTTTCTTCTAGCTAACTCCAGCAAGTCTTTCAAAGCCTGGGTCCAGCCCACTCCCCTCTCTGCAAGTCTTCCAAGGCTTCCCAATCTGATTTCAAAGCCTTTCTCTGCTCCCAGGTGATCCTCTGTAGGCCCCTACCTTGGCCCTGGTGGCTATATTGCCATGTAATTCATGTGCCCAATCAACAGGCCACCAGGGGCAGGAGCATCACGGTCCTCAGCCTTACTTCCCCAGGGCCTGAACCATTCTTGCACATGGCACTTGGCACAGTTCTAAAGGGTTTATAAATACGAACTTACACAATCCTCATAATAGTACATGGTTATTAGAAGAACCATGAGTAAACATTTGTCCAACAAATATATATTGTCCAGCAGAGGCCAGATACAAATTTTAGGCACTGGGGGATTCAGCAATGAACAAGACACACAAGCTTCTAATCTCAGTGAGTTTAATAGTCTATTGAGACAAATGGATGATAAACAGATAAACAGGGATCTAATACAATGCGAGGTGGTGAGAGGAGCTAGAAAGTAAAATACAGCCAGACAAAGGGATGAAACGTGACAGAGCTCATCTTAGACAGGATGGTCAGGCAAGGCAACCAAGTAGGGGACATCTGAGAAGAGGCCTGGGTAAAGTCAGTGAGTGGGCCACACGGATATGTGGCGGAGTGGGGGGTGTGAGTGGGCAGAGGAATGTGAATTCAAAGGCCTCGGGAAAGAGGACAGGCTATCTGTGGAGTGCACAGTGAGGCAGCGAGTGTGCTAGGGTGTAGGGTGTGGGGCAGAAACTGGCAGGAGACAAATGAGGCAGGGGGGTTGGTGGGTGAGTCCGGTAGAGCTTTTCAGGCCATCCTGAGGCCATGGGAGATGTTGAGGCCATGGGAGATGTTAAGCCTGGTGGGAAACGATCTGACTCATCTTTGAAAAGATCACTCTGGCTGCTAAGTGGAGCATACAATGAGGAGCAAGAGCAGAAGCAGGTAGAGCATTGAGGAGGCAGATGGCGTGGTCCAGGTAGTGATGATGAGGAGGAATCAGGTTCCCCATAATGGCAGAGGTGCGGTCAGACTCTGGAAGTGCTGTGCAAGAAGGGCAGACATGTGCTGATGCTTGGCTGTAGAGCGTATAAGAGAGGAGTCCTGAATGGTTCCAAGGCTTTTGGCCAACTGGTGGGCTGGCAGTGCCATTTGTCGAGATGGGGATAATTGAAGGAGCAATAGTTTGGGAGGTGGGTTGGAAACGAAGCCTTCTGTTTTAGACCGTAAGCTTGAGTTGCCGCCAGGATCCAGTTTTATCTTCTGTGAAATGGGGGTCGTGTTTATTTTACACGTTTCTTATGAGAATCAAATGTGATCATTTTCTTTTCATATCATGTAGATGGAAGGTTTATTTTTATTCACACGGCAGCTAGGGATAGACTTCCCTTTAAAAGAACAGAATCACAACTCTTTTTTATTGGCTAGATGTTGCTGCTCATGTACAAGCATCTCTCACATCACATCAAGGAACGATGTTGATAAAAGACCCACTCTCCACATTCATTTAACATTTATGTAACGCTAAGGACTTTATAAAACTAGCTCATATAATCCTCCCAAATCCTTAGCAGTCTATACCATGATTACTCCCATTTCACAGAATCTGGCCCAGAGAGGTGAACTCGTTTGCTTCATAGCTAATTAATAGCCCAGCCAAGTGCCAACCCTATGCTCCAGTTCTGTTTCCAGCCCCAATGCCAAGCCCCATGTCCCCTGTTCCCTATGAGTGGTGCTATCTTTGATGAGTGACCTGGCCTCTGGGTACTGAGCTGCCAGGTCACTCAGTCTGTCTCCTGTCTAACCTCAATGCCTGCCCCTCTGCCCCCCGCCGTAGGCATGCCTGCCTCTGTTCTTGGAAAACCTCTGCTCTCAAGAAGCCTAACAGTATTGATGGCCACACCGCTTTCTGCTCAGCCGCCCCAGCCCTGTGGCCTGCGTGCATTTCTTCTAATGCCCTGAGGTCAGCCTCCTCCCTGCATTGTTACAAGCTTTTTTTTTTTTTTTTTTTGGTATCCTGCTCTCTCCACCGCGCCCCGCCTCACTGCCAGTTGTTATAAGCTGTTTTTAAAGCTTCCGAGTATTATGCTTTTCACTCATGCGTTCAGGCGGACCTTGTGCCACGTTGAGTGCTGAAGACGAAATTGACAGGATGCCCGACCTTTCCAGAGACTTTGAACTAGAGGCCAGGTCCCATGCCTTTCAGCTTGAGTCAACCCTCCTAGGACCAGGTGGGCGCAAAGCGGGCATTCAGTGAGCATTCATTCATTCATTTACCAGATGTTTATGGAGCGCTTACTACGAGCCAGGCAGGCCGAGTGAGGGGTGTCGAAGATAGGGCAGGAAACCATTCATGCGCAAGGTCCCCACCGCTTGTGGGACGCGGGGTCAGCCTCGGCCTGCCCGCCACGGCTATTCCACGAGGGCTCGGGGAGGCAGCTGAGGGTTGAGGTGCGGGGACAAGCGAGTGGAGGGCCCGGAAAGTGGTGGTGAAGGAGCCAAAGCGCAAGGCAAGAGGCTGGCGAGTCCTCTGGCCGAGCGACCCCCTCTTGTTTCCAAACCCAGAAGCGACATACACGTGCCGCAGCCGTTTCGGGGACCCCTTTCTCCACGGCGGGCCGCCGGCCCCCCTGGGAAGCAGAACTTATCAAGACGAGACTGTCTGGGAGGCAGGTGGCTGGACCTTGCGTGCGCGGCCTGGAGAGGGTGGTGCACGATCAGAGGCCCTCTTGGAGAGGAGAACGCCCCCGGCTCGCCGCCCAAGCTCCGGAGCCGGGATTCCAACTCCAGGCCTGTGGTTTACCTGTTGTGCAACCTTGCGCGAGTCCCTGAATCTTCCCAGGACTCAGTTACATCATCGGTTTTATGGGTTTCCCTATAACTTTAGGGTTGGTGTGGGGATTAAGGGAGCATGCGAGGAGAGCTTGTCCAGCGTCGTTCCCGTAGCGGAGGTAGTAATGACTCGCTGCTCACACCTGGCCGCCTCCCCTGGCCTCCCGCCGGGGCCCCGGCGCCCTCTGCTCTTTTCCAAGGCACCGACGACTAGCCTGATGGGGCGTGCCCTGCCTCGATACACTTATTTTGGCTTGTTCGGGGCGGGGTTTGGGAAGAGGCGAGGATAGGGTGAAGGAGGTGGCGGAGGGTGAAGAACCGGGAGATGAGCGAAGCTGCAGGCGAGCGAGGCGGGGCCGGGGAGGAGCCGCGCGGGTGCTGGCCAGGGCGCAGCGCGCACCCCGGGCCCTGGCGGCGCGGGGGCGGGGGCGGCGCGCGGCGGCCAATGGCGAGCGGCGCTGGGGCGGAGGCGGGGCAGGCACCCCCAGGGCCCCGCCTCCCCCGGCCGCTGACAGCCAAACTCACCAACTCCGCCCTCGCGCCCGCGGGAGCCGGGAGCCCGGAGCCCGGCCCCGGCCGCCCGGCGAGCGAACATGGCAGCAGCATGAGAAGGCTGGCGCCGGGTAGTGGCCGCCGCCGCTCTGCCGTTCCGCATCCGCGCCCGGCGCCCTCCGAGCCTCCTGCTTAGCCGGCCTCCCGGTGGCCGCCGGTTTATTTCCTTTGGAGCGGCGGGCAGCGAGGACTGGGACCCCTACCCCCCCGCAGCCTGGCCGGTCCGGTCAAGGCTTGTGCGTGCAACTCGCCGGCTGCGGTAAACAACGCGCGCGGGGGAGAGAGCCGGTCCCGGCTGCGGCGGCGCGGGCGCGCGGGGATGAGCCGGCCATGGAGCGGCCTCGGCGGGGCGCACGCAACCGGCCCGCGCTGCCGAGGGGGAGCCGCCTGAGCCCGGGTTCCGCGGGGCTTCGGGGCCTCGGGCGCCCCGGCGGGGTGCCTGCCGCCGCCTCTGGGAAGGACCGGAGCCTCGCGTGGCGGACACTGCAGCGGTCACCGTGCTGAGACGCCCGAGCCCGCTGCTCCTGCAGCTCGGTGCGTTCTTGGGCACCCGGGCGCCCTGCCCAGTGCACGGTGGCTGGCGCACCGCGGCGAGCCGGGTGCCAGACTGTCTAGAGGGGTGTGTACGTGTGTGTTTGTGTGTGGTGTGTGCGTGCGCGTGTTTGAGCGGAGATCCCGAGCTAACGCCGAACCAGGCGGATCGGAGCAGCCATGCTTCCCGGGGTAGGCGTGTTCGGCACTAGCCTCACGGCCCGTGTCATCATCCCGCTGCTGAAAGACGAGGGCTTCGCGGTGAAGGCGCTGTGGGGCCGCACGCAGGAGGAAGCGGAGGAGCTGGCCAAGGAGATGAGCGTCCCCTTCTACACCAGCCGCATTGACGAAGTGCTGCTGCATCAGGACGTGGACTTGGTGTGCATCAACCTTCCGCCGCCCCTCACCAGGCAGATCGCCGTCAAGACTCTGGGTGAGCGACCCCTCCCCACCTCCCCCCAGCCCCTTCTCGCCTTCCCTCCCCCGCTGCTTTTCTCCCCCTCGCCCCTTCTTCATCCCGGAAGCTTACATGGTACCTACGGCGCCCCCGGGGACCCGAGATCCCACATCCCACTCGGAGCTTTCGCCTCCGTCATCCCTGGCCTTCCCCAAACCTACGCTTCCCTCCTCCCTTCTGGCACCGCTCGGGCGCGCTTTCCCACGTGCGTGGCGCGGAGGCTGGAGGAGGCGCGGGTTCCGGGGAAGTCGATCAGGCGGAGGAAATGCTTAGGACTGGGGATGAGCCGCTCGCAGGAAGACAAAACTAAGTCGCCAGCTGTGTGTGTAGCGCCCGAATGTGTGTGTGTGTGTGTGTGTGTGTGTGTGCGCGCCTGCGAGAGGCGGGTGCGCGCCCAGGAACGCCTGAATAAAGGGCCGCACACGTGTCTCGGGTTTTCCTGCGGGCAAATAGATTACCTGATTGTCAGCAGCTGTGGCGCCCTGCTAGCATAGTTTCTTTCTTTCTGCGGCGTTGTTAGTTTAGAGGGAGATTAGAGATGTGACAATCAGAGAATTATTTCGTCTTTGCTAGAATGGTCGGAGTGGTGGGATGGGGGTGGGGCGCGTATCTTTTAGGACGTCTGGGAGTTATTTGATAAAACCAGAAAGACTTAACTTTCAGGTGCTGCTGCCCAATAACTGACTTCTGCGCTGTTTTGGAGTAGGATCTTAGTAATTTAGGGCTTCCCAGCTGGCTCAGTGGTAAAGAATCCGCCTACCTATGCAGGAGACTTGGGTTCCATGGAGGAGGAAATGGCACCCCACTCCAGTATTCTTGCCTGGAAAATCCTTTGGACAGAGGACCCTGGTAGGATGCAGTCATTTCGGTTCAGTCGCTCAGTCGTGTCCGGCTCTTTCCGACCCCATGGACTGCAGCACGCCAGGCCTCCCTGTCCATCACCAACTCTCCGAGCTTGCTCAAATTCACGTCCATCCAGTCGGTGATGCCATCCGACCATCTCATCCTCTGTTGTCCCCTTCTTCTCCCGCCTTCAATCTTTCCTAGCATCAGGGTCTTTTCTAGTGAGTCAGTTCTTCACATCAGGTGGGCAAATCCACGGGATGGCAAAAGAGTCGGACAGGACTTAGCGACTCAACGGTAACAGCTTAGTAATTTAGGGATGAATGAATGCAGTAGTTCCAGAGGCTGCCAGTGTCACGTGGGAACATGCAATGGTCCCTCCTTAATTCCTGGCAAGAGTAGTTCCAGGACCTGGTGACAGGCATGTTGAGGATGAGCTTAACAGCCATCACCGCCGGTTTCCCCCACCTAGTCCAGGCAGACTGGACCATCTGCGAGCAGAGTATCAGAGTCCCTGCCATGCCCAGAGGAAGCAGTGCATGTTTTGTTGTCTATCAGCAGTTCTTACATGCACCTGGATGGTTGCTCACTCCTTGGTTGTTCAGTCGTGGCTGACTCTGTGCTCGCTCCTTCGGGCCTGAGAAAATGTCATTGCCCACCCTTGAAAGTTGGAATTTTTGTTGTTCAGGAAAAGAGACGCAGCTTAGGGCTCAGGACGCCACGTTAGGGAAGAGTTGGAGGAGAAGCCCTGGGAAGGAGCGGAGACAGCATCCAGAGACCAGTGGGAATTTATGCAATCTTGGAAAGAATGTTTTATTTTTAAAAACAGGCATGGACTTAGGGTTGGTGACATGTACATATATTTTAATTTTATCTTTCCAGAACTATGATCAGATGTAGAACACGCTATCCCTAGAAAACCACTTTTATCAGGCCATTCTTTTGTTGTCTCAGATGGTACATCTGATAGGATATCTAAGGAGGCTGTCCACGGCTGTCAGTTTTCACGTAAATTTTATTAAGCTTCTAACTTTTGTTGCCTGGTTTCTTTGGTTTTGAATGTAATGTCGTGGGGTTCTGGCCAATATTTCTTTTCTGTTTGATCTAATATATATGTTGGGTAGCTAGCCTCTGTGCTCACGATGGAGCTGTGCATATTCAACAGATGATAACTGTCTTATAGCATAAATCTGTAAGGGCAATGCATATAAAACAGATCCGTCTTGAGCCCTGTCTCTGCTCAAGGGCATATGACTGATCACATCAGAAAGACCTTGTTGTAACACTGTTCCCCTGCCCCCCGCACCCCATGGCAGCTCAGCCCTGAAGGTCAGGCCCACAGAGCAACTGCAGAGCATGGCTCCTGGAGGGCAGCAGTTTGGGGAACAGGGATGTTCTGGTTTTCTGGCTTTGAGAGAAGTGGCACAGATGATACATTTCTGGATACTTCTGATCTTATTTTTAAAAATCCCTGTGATTTTTTTTTCCTTAACAAGACAGACATGGGTTACCTTTTCAGAACGAAGTGTCAGAGGCGAAAGAAATAGACATGGTGTAATCGTGCCTAAGGAATAGGGGTTTGTTCATATTTTCATGGTAAGTCTTGGCCATTTAAAATTCCTGATTTCACAGGTAATCAGACCACCTGCTTTTGATTGTAGGCAATGTGGAGGCTCTGGATTTAGAGATGACTGGACTTGGGCTCATTCGAGGCTTCATCTTCACCGGAAAATCGCTAGGCTTGACTCTTCTTTCCATTGTATCTGCGCGTGCCCGATGGGTTGGTCATCTCGGTTTGCTGTGCTGTCACAGTTGGAGATTGAACGCATGCAGCACAGGAAGTGACAAACCCCAAACAGTTATGGGGCCGGCCTGGCCATTGAGGGTTTGCAGATATTAGTGTTTGCCTGGAATTGAAACAAGCCAAGCTTGGTTGGTCCTGGCCTCCTCTTGTCCTTCTTTGAGTTGCTTGCCCAGCAATGGCAAGAGATCTGTGCCCTCCATCCATACTGGTCAGAGGTGAGGGGCAGTGGCCAGGATGGAGACGCAAAACTTGTGATCGATTGAACCACAGCATCCTCCACTGATTTCCAAAAATGGCCTGAAATCCCTACCTTAGTGAACTTAGCATTTCTCTGTTGGAGACATTTTTCTACAATGTATAATTTCTACAGTGTCCGGGGCACAGTGTCTGGGGCTGCCTCTTGTCACATGCCTACTATGTGCAATGGGGTAGGTGCGGTCTATGACATGTTTTGTTTCATGACTAAAATAATCCTCTAGGATGACTGTTGGCCCTATTTTACAGACGAGGGTGGAGTCGAATTTTTCAAGGACATACAGCTAGAGATGTGAACCTACTGCTGTGCTTCCCCCACCTCCCCGGAAATAGTCATGCCTTCGTCTCCCACCCCCTAAATGTGCTCCTTTGCCTCACTTCCTTCCTAGAGAGTGGCACCTTGTACCCCCATCAGGTGAGATGGTTGGCGTTATCCTTTATTTGTGTCTACCCCTCTGATGGAATCAGTTCCTAAATCTGGTTGATGCCGACTCCCCACTGTTCTCATGTCTGTTGCCTCGTCTACGTCATTGCTTCCCCCACAGAAGGAACTAGGCCCTTATCTCATCTGAATTAGGCTCCAGTCTGCCCACCTCCAGCCCTGCCTCTGTCCACCTTCCACGCTGCTGCTGGAATTACCTCGAAGAGTTGCAAACCTGCTCATGTTACTGCTCCCTGCTTTCATCACTTCTAGGAAAAGCCCCAGCTTCTTGGCACAGCAGGCAAGACCTCGCCTCTGTCCAGCCTCATGTCCTGCCGGTGGTTCTGGAACCCCACGCCCTGCAACTAAACCAAACTGCAGGTGTTTCCTGGAAAGACCCTTTTTTGTTCCTGCGTCCACGCCTCTGTCAGGAACTCCCTTCTGCCTCGTGTGTGTGATGGATGCCTGTTTCACCCTTCCAGGTTCAGCCCCAGTGGTACCTCCTCCTCAAATCCTGCGCCTTCCTCAATCTTGACCCAACCCCAACTCCCCAAGTCTCAGCACCGTGTACCTCCATCTTTTCTTGCACTCACATTAAAGCATTTGTGTAAAGAGTAGATTTAATTCAGCTATTTTACGTAGGTTATATATTCAGATGGTACAAATTTCAAAAGCTCTAACACATTCAAAATAGTACACAATGAGGAGGAAGTGTCGCCTAGTCCCTGTCAACTGGTGGTAATCATGGTTATAAGTTTTTATGTCCCTTTTGAAGATTTTAAAAGTCTATGCTGGACTTCCCAGGTGGCTCAGTGGTAAAGAGTCCACCTGCCAATGTAGAAGACACCAGTTCAGTCCCTGGGTGGGGAAGATCCCCTGGAGTAGGAAATGGCACCCCACTCCAGTATTCTTGCCTGGAAAATTCCATGGACAGAGGAGCCTAGTGGGCCACAGTCTATGGAGTCGAAAAGAGTCCGACACAACTGAGCAACTGAGCGTGCACACATACATACAGGTGTATATGGAAAACTCAGAAGGTAAAAGTCCTGTTCTTCCTGTTTTTGGCTGCATGGCATTTCACTGTATAGATAAGCCAGAATTTATTTAAGCAGTTCCCCGTGACTCAACATTTCGGTTGTTTCCTACCTTTTGCGTATACAAATTTGTAATGAATAATCTAGCACATACAGCATTTTGCTTGCAGGCCAGTGTGCTCCAAGGATAAATCCATGGATTCTTTGTCAAAGGTGGTGATAATCTCTTTTATGTGTTTGCTTATTCTTCTATTTGCTACTTGTCTCCGCAGTTAGAATGTAAGTTCTTCGAGGTGGTAGGGCCTTTGTCTGCTTGACTCACCGGGTTTCCTTATCTCCCCTAGACAGTGCCAGGCACTGAGTCACATCATAGGCACGCTATAAATATTTCTTGATTGCCAAATGAATGCCTTTCATCGAATGAATGAATGCTCTGCTTATCAACAGGATGTGTCAGTAAATACAGAACATTTTTGTCCGGTGTGCAGTAGCCTGGTACCTTGCAAACATTAATTTGTGGTTGGGGATCTTGTCAAAATGCAGATTCCAGGGTGGGACCCAAGATGCAAAATTTCCATCCAGCTGTCAGGTGGCACATACACTGGAGCAGCCAGACACAGAAGTGTGACGGTTCTCTGCCTCTGGGAAAACAAGGCGTCCCCCACCATGAGTTGTTAAGCTGGCAGGGGAACTGTGTTAAAATACCTGTTGCCTTTATGTGTCACAAGACGACATCTGTGTCCACGGTCCCTGCCCTGATTTTTAGAGAAAACAGTGCAGGCTTCCTTGGGGAGGTCTCCCCCTGGGGTGGATGCTGCTTTGAATAAGGCTGTAGGGTTTCATTGAGCCTTGAACTTGCTTCACTCTGATCTTGCCCCAACTTGTTTGGCATCATTAGCTGTGGACTGGGAGCACTGTGTCCTTTTCTCCCCTACTTCACAGTGTCAGCAAATTGCTCAAGGTTGAGGAGGGCTGCGGGGACAGGCCTGAGAGAGTGGGGAGGAAACAGGGCCCCCTCGGTCACCGTTGCCACACGAGCAGAGATACGGCTGCAGATAACCACACGGTGTACTTGGAGTTGATAGTAACCGTTCTGAAACTCCAGCAAACCCTGCATTTCCTGTTCTTCCTTCAAGGTCTGTTCTCTGTCTGTTCCTGTCTGAAGTCTGTAGTAAAGGCAATTGCATTTTTATCTGAGTGTCTGCCCCTGAGCACAGAGAGAAATTATTTCGGTCTATTGATTTGGTGTAGAGTTGAGAAAGCTCTGGGGCTTTATGTAAATGAAAGAAATGACTCTATTTACTGTTAGGAAAAGTCAAGCATCACCAGCCTCATTTCATCTAACTGAAATTAGGTTCAGGTGAATGATTGTTGATGGTATC
Source organism: Bos mutus (assembly GCF_027580195.1). Taxonomy (NCBI): domain Eukaryota; kingdom Metazoa; phylum Chordata; class Mammalia; order Artiodactyla; family Bovidae; genus Bos; species Bos mutus. The sequence goes on along the minus strand of NC_091639.1, from coordinate 9,318,645 downwards.
TGGCTTTGCAAATGTACAAGTCTGCAGAAGTTTATTTTGGAGTGGGAAGAAGCCAAATGAAGAAGTTGGACATTTTGATAGCTGAAACTGGGAAAGAACCACCCCCCCCAAAAAAAAAGTGAAAGTAAATAACGTGTTTTAAAGGTTTCACTGAGAAAGACATAGGCAATTAGTTCTCTATTTTGATTCAAGGACATCCTGATCCATCCAAGAGCCTTATGATTTAAGACGTGGTGATACATAAAAGTAACCAGCGTTGGGAAAGGTTGGCAGGTTGCAACCGTGTGGCTTTGGCAGAGGTAACACCCTTTGTGAGCCTCAGTTTTTTCATCAATAAAATGGAGTTAAGGATACTATCATACACAGTTTAAATGTGGGAGGCAAGATAAAGACCTAGTTCATGCTCACTGCCCCTCCCCACCCTCCTTTGTCTGCATCAGCTCAGTAAATGTTGGTTCTCCCTCTCCCCAGTGTGGTCAGTAATTTAGACAGTCCCAAGTGGTATTTCTGGAGATACTTTCCCCTTCATTTTCTGATGAGATGACTCCTTCCTGCTAGATTCAGAAAGTAGAGTTTGAAGTTTCCTTATTTTAAAAAGGGAATGTGTGTAAACTAGGCTTCCAATGGTGTCCGTGCTGAAAATCCAGTCCTGGCTTCATAGATACACGGTCTCCAAAGTGCTGATGGTGAGTTTTCAGGTACTCACCGTCCTCTGGGAAGATTTAGCATCACCTGTGGGAAGGATGCAGGGCACCTCGTGGAGCTCGGGCCAGGGATGTTGCTGGGTCTCCGTAGGTACCTGGAACCCACGAACTCCTGGAATTTCACCATTTTGAGTTCTGCTTTTCTCCGCGCGTCGCCTCTATCAAGCATCTCTCTCTCAGGCAGCCTCCTCTGCCTCCTGCGCCTATGTGATGGGCGGAACACTGTCCACATGCAGCTCCCAAACAGAAAAATTACTTGTCTCGCTGCCTGATAAGGGCAGTCCTCCCCGCCCCCAGGTGTTCCTATTCCTGCCTGATGCTTTCTCCTGACCCAGCCTTTTTGGAGGTTCTCTCACAATGTGGGGGATACATCACAAAATGCTGCAGGGACCAGTCTATTGCAGGGCAGAGGTGGAGGGATTAAGAGTGGTCATTCTGAGCCAGTCCACACTGCACACAGGTGCTGATTATAAGAACACAGACTTGGCTAAAGATTTTACAGCTGCAGATATTTCTTGATGATAGAGGTTCTTTATCTACTTTGTGAAATTCCACATTTGGCATTTTGGTGCTGTTGAAATGACCATGGTAAAACAGTAGAGAGAAAAACGTATACGGGGATCAAATGATGCCAACCTTGTCATTATTACTAAATTTAGGAATGCACATGGGTTTTAAGTAGGTAATGGGAGAGTAGATGAACATGACCATCTCCATGGAGTTTTATGTGGGTTTGCAGGTCTTCACGGAGCACCTGTTGCATGATGTCTATCAGCAGAGGACCACCAGGAGGCAGAGACCCTTTGAGTTCAAGTATTAGCTTAAGGCCTCAAAGGAGTCAGGAAAGACTGAGGCCCTCGAGAAAGGAGGACTTCTGCTTTCAGACCGCTTTCCTACTGGAAATGGCAACATCAGCTCTTCTCCAGTTTCCAGCCTGCTGTCCTGTCCTATAAATTTTAGAACTTGCCAGTCCTCTTCATGGCATGAGCCAATTCCTTAAAATTAAACCTCGCTCTCTATTTATCCATATTCTATTGATCCTGTTTCTCTGGAGAATCCTGACAAGTACAGATTTCGTCTGGACCAAGGCCACGTGGCCAGGGGAGCTGGGCAAGGAGATGCCTTGCAGACCTGGCCAGGACTGTGGGTCTAGAAAGACTAGGAGAAGCCACTCTGGGGGACTCAGCTGATAGATGTGGGCCCCTGGGGGCTTCTCAGGTGATGCTAGTGGTAAAGAACCCGTTTGCTAATGCAGGGGACATAAAAGATGCAGATTTGATCCCTGGGTCGGGAAGATTCCCTGGAGGACAGCATGGCAACCCACTCCAGTATTCTTGCCTGGAGAGTCCCAGGGACAGAGGAGCCTGGCGGGCTACAGTCCATAGGGTCACAAAGAGTCGGACACGACTGAAGAGACTCAGGACACACGCACTCACTGAGCCTTGCTCGGAAGCTGGAAGATGTTGGGTGGTCATCCACCCACACAAAGGGGGGGTTCCTTTGTGTTTCGGGCTCAACCCAAAGGGAATGCTGTCAAAAGACTTTCCTGCACCCCTGCCTGGGAGTCTCATGGACCCCTCTCCCTGACAGCCCTCGACCTGTCAGCAGGGCTGCGGGGGAACTGGTCTCTCAGGCTTGGGCAAGTCTGGGATGCCTTGGGGTTTAGACTTTATTTAAAAAAGTGTTTATTTATTTGGCTGCACTGGGTCTTGGTTGCGTCATGCAGGATCCAGTTCCCCAACCAGAGATCAAACCCAGGACTCCCTGCATTGGGAATGTGGAATCTTAGCCACTGGATCACCAGGGAAGCCTCTAGACTTGCCCTGAGAATTGTTAATGAGTATGAAAAATTGCAGAAAAGAAACTTTACATTAAATGATACGAATTGTTTTTTAAATTTCCAATTTCTGACTAGAATAGCCCTTAGGGTACTGAGATGCTCTCTTAGTTAGCTTTAATATCCATAAACTGAAACTATCAAGTTTTGAAGCCCCAAATTAAGTTGGTTTGCAGCTTTAGCATTACTTAAAAAAAAAAAGCAAAACAGCTTTACTGAGACATGCTTTATATTTAATCATAAGTTCACCGTTGTGAGTGATTTTATGATTTTTAGTAAACATAGGTGCTTGTGAAACTATCACCACCAAAGGCTTCAAACACTTCCAACATCCCCCCACATTTCCTCATGCTTGTTTTTGGCCAATCCCCCTTTCCCATCCCTAGCACCAGGCAACCACTGATCTGCTAACACTTTGCCTTTCCTAGGAATTTCATATAAATGTAGTCTTTTAAGCCTGGCTTCTTTCACCTTGCATGTTTTTGATATTCATCATTCTGTTGCATGTATCAGGAGTTCATTGTTTTTTCTAATTGCTGAATGATATTTTATTATATACGTAGAAAACATTTTGTTTTATCCATTCATCATTTGATGGGTATTTGTATTGTTTCTAGTTTTTAGCTATTATAAATAATGCTGCAATGAACATTTGCATACGAGTCTTTTATAGACCCATGTTTTCATTTCTTTTGACTAGATATCTAGGAGTGAAATTTATGGGTTACCTGGTGGCTCAGACAGTAAAGAATCTGCCTGCAATGCAGAAGATCTGTGTTCCACTCCTGGGTCAGGAATATGCCCTGGAGAAGGGAATGGCAACCCCCTCCGGTGTTCTTGCCTGGGAAATCCCATGGACAGAGGAACCTGAAGGGCTGCAGTCCATGGGGTCTCAAAGAGTCAGACACCACTGAGTGTCTGACCAGGCATGCATGCATAGTACGTATATTTAACTTAAGAAACTGCCGAAGTATTTTCCAAGTAGCTGCACTATTTTATATTCCTACCAGCTATGTGGGAGAATTCTAATTTCCGTACATCATCACCAACACTTGATGTTGTCAGTCTTTCCACTTGTTGCTGTTACAGTTAGTGCACAACGGTATCTTGTGATTTTGATTTGCATTTTCCTAATGACTAATAATGCCCGGCACCTTTTCATGTGCTTATTAGTCAGTCATAGATTTTCTTTGGTGAAATGTCTATTCAGATCTCTTGACCATTTTTAAATTGTGTTGTTTGTCATCTTATTATTGAGGTGGAAGCAATGGTTTTATGATTTTCTTGTTAACTTAGGGGTAGGTTTTGGGTTTTAAATGCTACTCTTTATTTTTGATTTTGAAACTAGATACAGATGAACTAATTCTGCAACCCAAGTGAAATTAGCTTTGCCAAATATTCATTGAGATGGTTCATTATTTAAAACAGAGAGACAATCATGTGAGCAGATGCCGATGACAAGGGCTCCTGAGTTGCCCGGGGCCCTGATGGTACTCTAAACATCCTTTGAGGACCCTTCCCAATTCAAAGATTTTTCTTTTTTTTTCTGAGAGGTGCCCCAGGACCTTTCAATCATTTATTTTGCCCCGTGTCTGGAGAGAGAGTCCTTCCCCCTTCCCCATTTCTATTTAATAAATGCCTTTGAATGCCTGTAGGTGTGGTGAGCAATACTCTAGATAGTAAGATACAATCTTTGTTCTTGAGAGAAGATAACCCTTCGCAAGGACACAGAAATGCAACGAAGTATGTGATTAAGTACAGAATGAATCGTTACCCTGCAGCAGCAGGAAGTGTTTGCTTCAGGCCCTTGAGTAACCCCAAAATATCAGCACCGGATTAAGGGCTGGCCACCTGGGTAGCTTGCCAGTGCCAGTCTATAAAGGGTGCTAGAAGAAAGGGGAAAAGCGGAGGAAGTGTTTGAAGAAGATTCTCTTCATAGAAAGTGTGGTGTGGGTGGAATGGGAGATGCGACAGTGAGACTTGGGAGGGACTTCCTCTCATCGGGGATGAAGTCCTGCTGTCTTCTAGAAGCACTGGCCCCAGTTCACTGATGAGCTTTTGTCTGGCTGAGGGAGGAGCTTGAGTTTGAGGTTAGAGATCAAATGCACGGGGCGGTGAGAATAGACCACACTGGTCCCCAGTGCCCTTCCCCTTGGGCAGCCTGGGTCCCCGAGGAGGTGGCCTTGCAGATAATGGATGCTGCCTGAGAGCTGAGAACTGCAGATTATTCCTGAGGGTGAGATGGTTTGGAAGAACCTTTGGAGGAGGTGGGGCTTATACTGGACCAAGAAGAGGGTGTTAGTTGCTCAGTTGTGTCTGACTCTTTGTGACCCCAAGGACTGTAGCCCGCCAGGCTTCTCTGTCCACGGGATTTCCCAGGCAAGAATGCTGGAGTGGGTTGCCATGCCCTCCTCCATGGGATCTTCCTGACCCAGGGATCAAACTGGGCCTCCTGCATTGCAGGCAGATTCATTACCGTCCGATGTAAATAACTAAAAGGAAGTTGTAGAATGCTCCATGATGTAAAATCCTCTTCAAGGAACTGCTTGGCTCTGTAGCAGCACTCTGGGAAAAATTGTTTCCTATGAATCAATTGCCTCGGAGAAAGAGTGGTTTAAAAATGTCCGGAATATAAAAAATTTTCTTACCTAGAATTAAATGTACATATAGTCAGCAAGTCTTCCCCTTGCACTGTCAGCAGTAAGTGCCTCTTGCCTCTCGCCCTCGGATCCCAAATAGTGACAGTCACGGATGATACAGCTCTGGGGGAGGCAGAGGAAGCAGCTTGGGGGGGCGTTGGGAAAAACCCCATTGAGAGAGACCCAAGGGGTCTTAAGGGGTGTGAAGCCCCCTTAAGGGGTGTGAAGCAGCTGGAAGCCTTGTGAGGCCGGGTGCTCTCAGTGTGATGGGACTCTCTCTGTGATGGAGTGGGGCAGGGCCTTGCCGTGAGGGAGGGGAGGGTCAACAGAGGGGAAGATGGAGCTGGCCGAGCTCATCTTCTGGTTTTGTGCTTGTGTCGGATGGTGATGTCTTTCTTCTTCACTTTTTTTTTTAGCTCTAACTTGCTTTAGTTTTTATTTTTTTTAATTGGTATATAATTGCTGTTAGGGGTTCTGTTAATTTTCTGCTGTACAACCATGTGAATCAGCTGTATGTACACATCTATCCCTTCCCTCTTGACTTTCCCATCCCACCCATGTCCGTCATCACAGAGCACCAGGCTGAGCTCCCTGCACTGTATAGCAGCTTTGCACTAGCTGTGTGTTACACACGTGGTAGGTAGTGTATAGATGTCAGTGTTCTTTCTGCCCCTTATGGTTAAGAGCTTCCCTGGTGGCTCAGATGGTAAACCATCTGCCTACAATGCAGGAGACCCGGGTTCAATCCCTGGCTCGGGAAGATCCCCTGGAGAAGGCAATGGCACCACACTCTAGTACTCTTGCCTGGAAAATCCCATGGATGGAGGAGCCCGATGGGCTACAGTCCATGGAGCTGCAAGAGAGTCGGACATGACTGAGTGACTTCACTTTCTTTCTTTATGGCCCAAGGGGCGAGGCAGGCCTGGGGCTGTGAGTCACTGGGTGAGAAGGGATGAGTGATCTCCTTGGAGAAGGACACTTCAGTGCATGAGAGGTGGACAGGTGTCACAGGCTGTCACCTGTCAGCCTTAGGAGGTGAGAACCTCCTATGATGACCTACATAATGACCAGGCGGCAACTGCAGAGGAGTCGGCTGTCATGGGAGTTGATTTTACGGAGCAGCCCCAGTGGTGGGATGCACTGTTAATTCTTGACTGGGGACCCAGGAGGTCCTTGCTTGGTGGGTGCGCTGTCTGGCTAGGCTCTTAAAAGATGCCCAAATGTGAAACACTGTATATTCATTGCTCCGTTTCAAAAGGAAAAATTCTTTCCTTTTCCAAGTTTCTAAAAAAATCGTTGAATCTGGTGTCATCCTGTAGAAATTAAAGTGAGGTATCGGAATGCTTTTCTCATCAGTGGAAAAGTTGACTAGTTTTTTAAGAGGCTGCCTGTCCTCCTGTGTGGGGTTGAGTCTTGGCTTTTACTACATTTTACATGGCTGGGGCTCCTGCACTTTTATGAGCCTCCGTTTCTTTATCTGTAAAACAGAGATGATAAACATACCTAACTCAGAAGGTATGACTTAAACAGGGATTTGTTTAAAGTGGGTGCTCAAAAAGCATGGGAATCCTGCTTAATCAGGACTTAGGATAGTGTCCATTCATTCTTCCCTTGAGCCAGTCTTTATTGAGCACCAGCTGTATATCAGGTGGGGCTTCCCTGGTGGCTTCAGATGGTAAAGAATCAGCCTGCAATGCAGAAGGCCCAGGTTTGATCCCTGGCTTGGGAAGATCCTCTGGGGAAGGGAATGGCTACTGGCTCCAGTATTCTTGCCTGGAAAATCCCAGAGCTTGGTGGGCTAAGTCTATGGAGTTGCAGAGAATCAGACATGACTGAGCAACTAACACTGTATACCAGGCACTCTCCAGATCTTTGCATTACTGTAGTCGCTAATCATACATGGCTCTTTAACTTTGTATAAATTAAAACTAAATAAAATAAAGAATCCGGGTCCTCAGTTGCTGTAGCCACGTTTCAAGTGCTCAAAGGCCACCAGTGGTGGGATGCACCGCTGGAGGCTACCATATTGGACACTGCAGCATAGAACATTTCCATCATTGTAGAAACTTCTGTTGGACTGGAAAATTTGGCTGTGAGCAAAGCAGTCATTTATTCTTGATCTGAACAGGGATTTTTGAGAAATCCAAACTTTTGCATGTGTTTCCTTTTCTCCTAGGAATGAGGTGCTAATGATTAGTGGATGTTTAATGATGTGTAGGTACCACCTCCTACATTTGTTAGTAAGGACTCTGTTATTAATAAGAAGTACTGGGGTAAGTCTCCTAAAATCTTCTTTAGAGGTCAGAAATGGGCAACCAGAAGTAAGTGACATAACTCCCAGCCTTGGGGGTCCTCGAGGGGACCTTGGGTGGCAGGTGTCCCCAGAGGAGGCTGAGTGACACCAGGGCAGGAATGCAGGTTCCCCTCGACGCTTCCTTAAAGCCTCTCAGCAACCCTCTGAGGTTTTTCTCGCCTTTGGCCAATGAAGAGCCCAAAGCACAAAGAAGCACAGGAGCTTTGGAGTCTGCATCTAGGGGTTGGGGGTGGGGCAAGATTGATGCCCCTCCATCTCGCGAGAACCCTGCGGGCAGGCCTGGGACTGGGTTGGGGAGCATCCTGCCTTCCCCCTCCACAGCCTCTGCTCTGCAGCTCTGGTGGGGACGTGGTTTCTGACTGTTCCTCCTCTCCCTGCTCCCTCTGTCCTATCTTCATCCAAGGGCAAAGGCTACACAAGCACTCAAGCAGATATGCCTCCACGAATAGGTTACTGCTATTTCAGTAATTTTTATTGCTTTCTTCCCCTTTCAAGTCCCATTAACTTTGTGAAAGCAATACCCATCTGTGTGAGTGTTCCTTAGGGAACCGGGACTGTGAAATTCCAACTAATTGGAGCTTGGAGGCAGCAGTGGGTGGCTTTGTGATGTCTCTTGACTCAAGTCAAGGGCGGCATCAGGATTTCAGATGACTTGTTTAAATTTGTCATTGGCAGTGCCTCTCTTCTCCTACCTGACTATGAATAATCAAAAGTGGGTGGTAGGAAATTAGATTGTTTCCCTGCCCTTTTCCAGAGGCATTAGAGGAGAAAACAGGAGCTGTAAACATTTTGGGGGAAAATCCCCCCATGCCACACAGTCCTGTTTGTCTGAACTGTTCTCCTTCCAGCATCACCCACGTGGGACGTTTGTTTACACGGCACACTGCAGTCTCAGAGAGGCCTGGGGAGAGGCTGAGAGCCCCTGGGGACATGGCCTGTCTGCCTTCACATGCACAGCCGTTCGCATCCACGGCGCAGAGGCAGCCCGGCTTTCCCGGGAGGCCGAGGTCCGCGCTTGTCTGCGGACCTGAGATGTAGCCGCAAGTGCTGGCCCCCGTGCAGCGGGCTGCCGTCCACAGCCTGCCCGCGTGCGGGTTCCATGGGGGATGTGTACCTGCCATCTGCTTTTCTCCTTTCCAGCCCCCATGACCCAGGATGATTCCGAGAGACGCGCTCGACACTGACAGGTCCTTGCAGCGGCCACACCCTCCCACAGGGGTGCCGCACGTGGGCATACACCAGCTTTCAAACTAGTTTACGCTGTATTCACTGTCCATCTATTGGATGCCTAGAATGTGTACGGCCTTGTTCTACGTCAGGGAGGGCGTTGAGAAGAGGCCGAAGACGTGTGAGATATGCTCGCTGTTCTGAAAAGAACATCTAAGGACTTTTCTAAGAACGTCTAGACTCTATCTAGAACCTACCCTCCCCTTTTGGAACGAGAGGAGGAACTGACATTTTCTCTTTTTGAAATTTAAAATGTTTTGTATTTTTTAAAATTGTGATAAAGTATGATAACAGATTTGCAGGAGACTTGGAAAATACAGGACAAAGTTACGTATGAGGAGCTAACATGGTCTCAAGTACTTTGGACCAGGTCCAGGGCACAAGCGTCACTTCATTCCCACCTTAAAACCAGGCTTTCCGGTCGGGCATGTAATGTCTCCGTCTTAGAAGTGAGAAGTTGCACGGGAGAGAACTTGAATATCATGCCTCGTTCACTTACCTAGGACGCATTTTTTTCCCCACACTTATCATCTAAAATAGGGAACTGACTTATAATTGATGTCAGGTCATAGTTTAATTGGCAGCAGCTTTTCTTTCTTGGTAATAATTAAAATCACCATTGGTCTTCGCGGCAGTGTCTTCGAGTCCGTGAAACAGGCTATTTTGTCAGGTTTCACCCAGCAGAGGAGAAGTGGAATCGCAATTCAGCGTGGGAGCGCCTGACTCCAAAGCTGGCGTATCTACCAACACAATGTGCTGCCAAATCCACGTGCCGTATGCGCATAGGCCATAGGGCTTTCACAGACGAAGGATGAAAAGGGGGAAACGGTGACTAAATTGGAGCACACGTCATCTGATTCCATCACTGGGGGGACAATAGCTGGGGAGCTGCAGATGTTAAGCAGGATGCTGAGAGCCTGAGAAATGCTGGTTTCATTGTCTTCCCTTCTCTCCTGGTTATTTTTTATTGTTTAAAGAGGACAGAAATAAATGCAAACTCTGGCGTAGACAAGATGCAAACAGGAGTGCGTGGTCCTCCATCGGTTCCGTGTGCTCTGGGCTGAGGGCCATGTTTGCACCTGCGTGGACCCCCTGGGGGTGTGACTAGGGCTCACAGTGGCCTCTGCTGTCCTCGAGATGTCTGATAGGAGACTCGGGCCAGCTCCATCGCCTGCACGGCTGGATTCTGGGAAGCCCCCAAGTGCAGGCCTGTGTGTGTTTACCGTCGACACAGTGCTCTCTGGTCAGCACACTCAGGTATGAAGCGAGGGCTGTCAGAGTCCACGGCTGACCTGGATTCAGCGCCAAGGACTCGGGGGTGGAGGGAGAAACAGCCACTGCAGCTGCCACAGTTTGCAAGGCCCGGGCTTGGACTGCAAGGCCCCTGCCTGTTTAAACAATTCTGATCTCACGATGAGCGTAGACCAGGTCATTCTCCTGAGCAGCTGATGTGAAAAGCAGGGAGACAGGTGGGTGATTTGGTGTCTCCTGGGAGGCCCTGTGGAATGGTGGACAGAGACACTGATAGGCTTGGAGGGACTGATCCCCTAACACTCAAGGGAAACTGAGTCTCAGAGGAGTTGGAGCGGCTGATTGCTATTCTCACGGCTAATCGTTGACAGCTGAGTCAGGGTGGAACCGGGGTCCCTAGAGGCTGTTCGTTTTACCTTATCAGACATTTAATCACTCCGGGCCTGTGTTTCTCCAACAATGAAAAAAAAATGGGAGATTGACTTCTGGTAAGCTCTCCGAAGGAAATAACTTCAAATAACAACTCTGAAAAAACCTGCACGCACAATAGGGTTCAGTGAAGCCTTATTTGTGTCATGAAACACTAGGAACAAACATAAATGTCCCAAAGTAGGAGAGCTGTTAGGTAAATATAGTTGATTAAATACTAAATAGCCTTTGGAATTATGTATGGGAAGACTATAGCAGCATGGGGAATTTTTTTGATACAACCATAGGTAAAGAAAAAGGATATGAAAGTAATTGTATATGATGATGATAGCCTTGCTTAAAATACACACTGGCCCAGAAAATTAAAGCCTGGTAGGTAATCAGCCAAAATCCTAAGGATGGTTATTATGGGCTCATGGGATTGTGGATTTTTATTTCTTCTTTAAATTTTCAGTTTTTCAATGGTCTTAATAGAAAAAACTACATTGATTTTTTTTTTTTCTCCCCCCAGAGGAAAGAGACCATAACATGGGGAAGATGTTTGGCTGAATTGACTCTCCAGTTCTTATATTCTGTGATCCTTAAAATCTGGGACAGTTGTCCCCAGGCATGTGCAGACGTTTGTGATGTGTAAAAACTAGTGCAGCATTGTCCAAAGGGGAGAGATGGTCTTCCAGGAAGTGGAAGTGGATTGCTGCGGGCCTAAGAGCTCTGCTGCTGTTCAGGAAGGTAATCGGAAGTGACTCTGAATCTGGGGAGAAGCCACAGGCTCTCGGTTGTAGGGTGATTTCTTTGTAATTCTAACCGTGTGCAGCCAAATCCCAAACACTGTGGGAAAGAGCGGGGGCAGCTCCGTCGTTTTCGTCTTCCTGCTGACCTGGCCCCGGAATGGGAAGTGAAGCTCCTGTTGGCTTCAGCCTTCCAGAGAAACATAGAGGTGGTGCGGTGGAAATATTTCCAGTTTTCACTTCCCCTTTTCTTTGCAGAAGTCATGCCTTTTAGGCAAACCTGAGCTGGTGTAGCTGGTGCACAGCTTCAGAACCTTTGTTCTGGGAGCTTCATCAGGGTCTGTGGGAATCCCTTCTTGGGCTGTGGTTGGAGATGTGAGCAACCAGAGGGTGTTGGCCTGGGGGCCTGGACAGGTGATTCTTATCCCGACAGCACAACTAATTAGCTGTGACCTTAGGCAAGTGACGTCACCTCTCTAGACCTTTCATTACCTTCATGGTAAAATGCAGACGCTGGAGTCAGTTTATTAAATTCCCACCTGCAACACTTGCGTTCTAACAACTCACTGTAAAAGCTTGGCCCTGACCGGACAAAGTGATCTGTATCTGTGTTAGGTGCTCAGTCATGTCCAACTCTTTGTGACCCCATGGACTGCAGCCCTTCAGGTTCCTCTGTCCATGGGATTTCCCAGGCAAGAATACTGGAGTGGGTTGCCATTTCCTTCTCCAGGGGATCTTCCTGACCCAAGGTTCGAACCCGGGTCTCCTGCATTACAGGCAGATTCTTTACCATCTGAGCCACAGGGAAGCCCAGTGACTTCCTGGTGGAAGTGATCTGGGTCTGGCAGATATTTTTAAGTGCTGTTTTATTCCTACTGTGGTCATGTGGTTGGTTACCCTGACCTGTTGTTGTTTTGTAATCTGTTAGACAAACACAGCTCTCTTTTATACCAGGAAGATAAAGTCTCCCCTTTATCTGCAAAGGAGGAAATGTGTTTTGGGGGGCAAAGTGACCTGACCAGTGTGGCCTAGTGGGAAGGCTATTTGCCTAGGTTTGTGTGTGTGCACGCGTGCGTGCCTGCCTGCCTGCCTGCCCACATGCATTGTGCCGTTGATGGTGTGGTTTTTTGTTTTTTTTTTTAATACCACTGCTGAGAGCTCATCTGCAGGGGTGGCTGCCACTACCAGCTGTCAAGCTAGTAATACAGTGGGGTTTGGTATGATTTCTGAGCACAAATTTATCGACACAGTGGGTGTTTGGGGTTAGCTTTGTTTGCAGGTGCCTCATTAAGCAGATTGTCCTCCATGGCACTAAGGAAAGATGTAGTTTTGTGCAAGAAGAACTCTTGCATTGTCAGTAACAGATCAAAGACATATTCCATACTCCATCAAGCAGATTCATGTCTCTTCTCCAAAGACATATTCACTCCAGCTCAGAACTTGTTCGGGGGACAGCTTATAGGAGGCGGTGACAGGGAACGTCACCCTGTCACACGTGAGCAGTCATCTGGATGCAGCCACTTTTCACGCGAGGGTCTTCCCGGGTTGGTGCCCGCTGCATATTAGGCACCCTTCCTAAAACATAAAGCATGTGATGGGAGTGCCTGGCGGAAAACTTGGTGTAACTGATCATAACCCTGGCAGGGGAGTTAGTGGGCTTTACCTGTTAGCGTCAAGTTAAATGCAGAGAGGGTTTGAAAGGAAAAGAGCTCTGTTTACTCCCCCCATCTTTTCTCCCTGTTATCTCCTATCTTCAGATGAAAAATCCGTGCCATGGTAACACTGAGCAGCACAATAATATCAGCTTGTGCCTTCCACAGGAATTACATAAGCAAATAAGCAGGGGCCAGGAGAAGATCAAGGCACCAGTAGAGGTGGAATCTGTGTCCACATCAGACGTTTTGGGGTCACCCTAGCCCACGGTGGCTCCTGTCTTTCCCAGCACTAATTTTACACCTGGTTTCAGTGTTTGACAGTCATTAAAAATGGGAAGGGTTCCTAAGAGCCAGCCTGGACTGAGTGGTTCTTTGTGTTCATAGAACCTGTTCCTGCTGGTTCGCTTTCTAGAGGAGACGCTTGGTGTCGTGACAGCGTTGTCATTGGTTGTGTGTGTCATAGGTTTCATTTAAAATTTGCTGAGAGTGCCTATGGATTTTTTCCCCTCTCTCCTTAACATTTTTAGGGACACAGGGAACTTTGGTGGGGTCCGACATTAACTCACTTTGTAGCTTGACCGTCTCTTCACTGGTCTCAATTTCTCTTATAAAATGAGGGGTTCATTTACAATGGTTCTCAAGCTTAGCCACACGGTAAGAACCCTTGGGATGATTTTCAGCATCCTGATACCCAGCCTGCATCCCAGACCAATTACATCAGAATCTCTGAGGGTGGCAACTGAGTGTTGATATTTTCACAAGCTCCTTGGAGTTCAGGAGCTTTGTTCAGAAACAGTGCTTCTCAAACTTTAGTGTGATATGAACCACCTGAGTATCTTTTCAAACTTTCAGATTCCAGTTCCCTAGGTCTGGGATGGGGATGATGCATTTCTTTTTTTTTTTTTTAAACTTTTCAAATTTGTTTGTTTTTGGTTGTGCTGGGTCTTCACTGCTGGGCCTGGGCTTTCTCTAGTTGCTGCGAGTGGGGGCTACTTTTCATTGCAGGCTTCTCATTGAGGTGGCTTCTCTTGTTGCAGAGCACAGGCTCTAGGCTCTTAGACTTCAGGATTTGTGATTCGTAGGCTCTAGAACACTGTCTCAGTTCAGTTGAGTTGCTCATTCGTGTCTGACTCTTTGCGAGCCCATGGACTGCAGCACACCAGGCCAACTCCTGGAGTTTACTCAAACTCATGTCCATTGAGTCGGTGATGCCCTCTAGCCATCTCATCCTCTGTCGTCCTCTCCTCCTCCTGCCTTCAATCTTTCCCACCATCAGGGTATTTGAAATGAGTCAGTTCTTCGCATCAGGTGGCCAAAGTATTGGAGCTTCAGCTTCAACATCAGTCCTTCCAATGAACATTCAGGACTGACCTCCTTTAGGATGGACTGGTTGGATCTCCTTGTAGTCCAAGGGACTCTCAAGCGTCTTCTCCAACACCACAGGTCAAAAGCAAGAGCACTGGCTCAGTCACGTGTTTAGTTGCCCCTCGGCATGTGGCATCTCTCTGGATCAGAAATTGAACCCATGTCCCCTGCATTAGCGGGTGTATTCTTATCCAGGGGACCACCAGGGAAGCCTGGGATTCTGCATTTCTAACAAGTTTCCAGAGGGTGCTGATGCTGCCAGTTCGTGGACCAAACTTTGAATAACAAGATTCAGAACCTAAATCTTAATCATGGTACAAGGCACAAGAATTATGTTTGCAAAAATGTGGCACAAGGAATAGACTACAGAAACGAGCAAAGAAGCAGCAATCGTTTTGGCAGAAGAAATCGGGGGTTGCTGCACAGAGGAGGTGGCATTTGAGAGAAGAGAATGCCTTGAACCGTGAGGAGGCTTTCTTGGATAGAATATGAGTGTATGTTAGTCTGAGAAACTTGTTTCTCTAGAGAAGCAAACAATAGGATGTGTGTTTGTGTGTGTATGTGCAGTTGCTGCTTGAACATCATGAGGTTTAAGGATAAAACCTCTCCACAGAGTCAAAAAAATCTGCATATAACTTATAGTCGGCCCTCCATATCCACAGTTCCTCTGTATCTACAGTTTTATCTGCATGGATTCAGCCAACAGTGGATTGTGTGGTACTGTAGTAGTGTCTATTGGGAAAACACACCAAAACTGCCTGTAAGTGGACTCACACAGTTCAAACCTGTGATGATCAAGGGTCAACTGAATGTGTGTATTTATTTATGTATATGTGTGTATATTCACATATGTATATATGAATGAGAGAGAGACTGATTTTAAGAAATAATCTTCTGCAGTTGTGAACACTGGTGAGTCTGAAACCTGCAGGGCCGGAGAGCAGGCTGGAGACCCAGAGAAGAGCCAGTGTTGCAGTTCAAGTCTGAAGGCCATCTGGCAGAATTCCCTCTTTTTAAGGGGAGATCAATCTTTTTCTAGTAAAGGTCTTCAACTGATTAGACAAGGCCCACCCACATTGTGGAGAATATTGTGCTTTCCTCAGAGTCTGCTGATTTAAAATGTTAATCTCATCTAAAAAATACCTTCTCAGAAACTTTTAGAATAATGTTTGTTCAGATAACGAGGTGTCGTTTCCTAGCCAAGTTGATGCATAAAGTTCACCACCCCGGTAAGGGAAAGTGAGTCACCCAGTCGTGTCTGACTCTTGGTGACCCATGGACTGTAGTCCTCCAGGCTCCTCTGTCCATGGAATTCTCCAGGCCAGAATACTGGAGTGGGTTGCCATTTCCATTCTCCAGAGGATCTTCCCAACCCAGGGATTGAACCCAGGCCTCCTACATTGTGGGCAGATTCTTTAACATCTGAGCCACCAGGGAAGTCCAATGAGGGAAAGGGTATTCCAGTTTCTTTTGGCCTCTGGGGACAATAGAACTAACAGCTGAAGCAGGAGGAGTGCGTGGTCCAAGGCAGCAAGGGTGATTTTTGGACATTTCTTCATCTTTACTCTGTTCGGCTCTAGATATAGCAGAGCCAGACTTCACAAGCCACAGAATCAGTGTTGGCCAGGCTGTGGGTCTGTCTGCCCAGCCTCCCCTCTGCCTCTGCCCGTGTGTGGGTCCTGGAGCCCAGACAAGTGTCTCGGTCCTTCCAGTTGCCTGGCTCTGTGCCCAGGGGTAATGAATTAACAGGGAAGAGCACACAGGGGAAACCAGGTGTGCAAGAAAACCCACGTGTGACGCTATGGTGCAGACGCTCGGCCTCACTCCCTCGCGATTTGAGTCATCCTGGAAGAGGGGAAGGTGAGCGGGGGCAAAGGCACACACACACAGAGTATCTATAGGCCAGGAGCACGCTCTGGTGCAGAGGGTCTGAGTTTTTCTGACCCTGACAACAGGAAGAAATATGTTGTACCTCATGGTCAAGTAGATACATAACTATGTTGTTCAGTTGCTCAGTCGTGTCCAACTCTTTGCGACCCCATGGACTGCAGCATGCCAGGCTTCCCTGTCCATCATCATCTCCCGGAGTTTGCTCAAACTCATGTCCATCGAGTCAGTGACGCCATCCAACCATCTCATCCTCTGTTGTCCCCTTAGATACGTAACTATAAATATATCGATATAGAGAACATGCGTGTATGTGTCTCAACAAAGTGGAATCAAGTTGAAACAGTTTTATCCCATGACGCTTCCCCTTATGTCACTGGCACATGATATTTTCTATTCTCTGCTGTTTCATGAAGAAGAAAAGCTGGTCTGTCCCACTGACCCAGTTTTACAGCGCTCGATAGAGGCACCTGCAGTAAAAGTGAGACCGAAACCCGGGTGGAATGGAAAGAGCTTGGGGAGTCTTGTGACCCAAAGGGATGCCGTCCAGTAGAGTTTCTGTGCTAATGGAAACATTACGTGCCGTCCCATGCGGCAGATGCTGGCCCCACGTGGCTTTTGAGCACGTCAGATGCAGCCAGTGCAAATGAGACACTGAATTTTACATTTTATTCCACTTTAATTAATTGAAATGAGAGTCTTCTCATGTAGCTGGTGGCTCTGGTGGTGGACAGCACAGATCTGGGGGACTGCCCTGCCCCTGCCTCTCACTAGCTCTGTGGCAGTGAGTCCCCATGATCACCGTGACCCCAGGACACCCACCCCCACAGGCTGGCCACCTGCACCTTTCTGGAGTCTGGTGGTCAGGAGAGCCCGGCTTGATGGGGGCACACGGTTAATTAAGTGCCCAGGGCGGTGTTACAGATAACATGCTTTGCATTTTTAAATGGTCCTTAAGAGACCTTTCCCTTCTTCCGTTTCAGTTGCTTGATTGTTCACCTGTGTGACTTGTTGGTTTGAAAGGAGAGATGCTTTCTGCTTAATGAAATCTTAGCCCATCTTCACCGACTTGGTGGCATTTGCGACCTGAACACAAGGTGCTTTTCTTTCATTGCTTGCTTGCTTGACTTTCTTCTTCCCAAACAGATGTAATAGCCCAAAGGAAGAGGCCAGTGGGAATTGGGAGGCAGAGGTTAACCATCAAACTGGGTTCTTTTGCTGTTGTTGTTGTATGTAGTTTGCAAAGCTGGTGATGACATTTGAGGTTTGGTGGACAGATTTTGTTTAAATTCTAGCAGTTAGAATTGGAAAACATCCATTACTCCACTGACCTCAGGGCTCTGATGGAAAAGATTAGGGGACCCAGGAAAGGATAGGGGAAGGGTGACTTCATCCTCACTCTCCAAAAAGTTCTGGTAATAAGAACCAACTTTGACTGAGCTGGGGTTTGACAGGATACATATGTCAGCTTATTTTACTTCACAGAAACCAGTTTCTTCTCAAGCAGGGCCTCACAGTTGACCAGACTGAAGGTGAGTTGGGTGAGAAGCTCAAGCCTGTTGCTTACTGTTGAACCCAGAAGTGAGCTGAGATGCTCTGCCAATTCATTTTGGCTCCAATGGGAGGGGTACAAAGAGGAATAGAAATTTAAGTGCTAGTTGCTCAGTCGTGTCTGACTCTCTGTGACCCTTTGGACTGTAGCCTGCCAGGCTCCTCTGTCCACGGGATTTCCTAGGCAAGAATCCTGGAGTAGATTGCCATTTTTTTCCTCCAGGAGATCTTACTGACTCAGGGATTGAACCCAGGTCTTCTGCATTGCAGGCAGATTCTTTACTGTCTGAGCCACCATCAGTATAGAAATTCTAGGAAGAGCCTTAACTCAAGACATTTAAAAACTGGGGACAAAATAACCTGCCCCCCAGTTGGAATTATTGTAAATGGCCCAGGCCCCTAAGAGCTTTTATCTTATTTACTTGTTGGTAATAATATAAATAATGTTTGCATTTTTAAATGGTCCTTAAGAGACCATTTATACAGAGACTCTCTGTATAAATAATGTTAAGAGTTAGTTGCTCAGTTATGTCCAACTCTTTGCGATCCCGTGGACTATTGCCCACAAGGCTCCTCTGTCCATGGAATCCTCCAGGCAAGAATACTGGAGTGGATTGCCATGCCCTCCTCCAGGGGATCTTCCTGACCCTGGGATTGAACCTGGGTCTCCCCCACTGCACGCAGATTCTTTACCATCTGAGCCACCAGGGTGTAGATAATGAGAGGAGTTTTAAACGGGTCCAACGATAGCAGTGAAGATGAGCGATGTCAGAAGCCACTGCACAGAAGTGCAGCCCTTTTTGTTAAAAGTACATTTGTCATATGCCAGGCATCTCACTTAATTCTTAGCACTGCGTTTTGAAGAAATGATGGTTTTCATTTATAGATGGAGAAACAGAGGGGTTAAGTCACTTGCCCGATGTTACACAGCTAAGAATCGGCAGTCGGCACCTGAATCTGTGGTTGCGGCTTTAAGCTTCAGACCTGACAGGCTGAAGGTGGCCCCGCTGTGTCCCAGAATTTTGGTGACTCATTGGTACACACGGATGCCCCGATGGTGTACAAGAGGTGTCCTGGATGACCATCACTCCTGGAGCTGGCAAGACCGGTCCTCTGCTTGCTGGCTGTCTTGGTGGAGACAGCCCGGCTCCCATATGTTTCTGAGAATAGCCGATTCTGGGGCGAGGTGGGGTGATGGACTTCTCTCTAAAGTCAGAGAGAGGGAACGCACAGTGAAGGAGAGCATGCACTCCATGCATACCAGATACGGTGGCGGGAGAGAGCCGCTGGCCCTCGCGGATTCAGCTGACAGGAAGCAACTGCCGAAGGAGGGCTGGCAGTTCGAGGGCAGAGTGGCACTGCCCTGCCCTGGAGGGTGGAAGGTGTGAGCTGACAGGGGATGGAAAAACAAGAGGGGGAGGCGGCCCTGGGTTGCTCACCGACCATGGCTGCGCTGGAGGAATCACAGCTGCGGTGGCTGACTCAGGAGACCCAGGGCGCTTTCCACGGCCTCGTGGCGAGGGTCTGTGACGGCAGGTGCTTCCTGCCCCCTCAGAACTGGGGCGTCCTCCCCCCTCCCCAGCAGCTCTGGCTCGGTGACACAAAGAGATACCAGCCTGCGGGGGGCGAAGGGGGCTGCCTGTCGTCATCATCACGGGAGCAGCATTGAAGGAACCTGCCATGTACCTATAAGCTACTCAGCCAGCGGCTGCAAAGGAGACTCAGAGTGGGATGAGATGGAGCCCCTGCTTCCAAAGAACCAAGTTGGGAGATGAAAAATAGACTCTATACAAAAACAAAGGGCTTCCCTCATAGCTCAGTCGGTTGAGTCTGCCGGCAATGCAGGAGACCTGGGTTGGATTCCTGGGTGGGGAAGATCCCCTGGAGAAGGAAATGGCAACCCACTCCAGTATTCTTGCCCCGGAAATCCCATGGACAGAAGAGCCTGGTGGGCTACAGTCCATGGGGTTGCAAGAATCGGACACAACTGAGTGATTAAACCACCAAAACCATCACATACAAAAACAGGAAAGAAAAAAAAAAAAGAACAAGACTGAAACTCAGAGACAAAATTTGAACTTGCCCTTTGGCCCCTAACACGGCTCTTCTGAGTTGCCTCTCAGCTTCAAGCATGGCACGTTTGAGGGGACTTGCTGTGCCCGATGGAATTTGTGACTCCTGGTGTACCCCTGACGTCCCTGGAACCCGTAGATGTGGGCAGCATCAGTGTCCCCCATCCAGAGAGGTGGGAAACGAAACCTAAGGCAGATTCTGGGCAAATTCCCAGGACTGATAGAGTTCCAATTTTCTTTCCAAAAACTCTTCATTCAACACTGGTCATCTGTGGCCTCTGGGGAGGCCCACTGGAATTGCTGCAGTTCAGCTCAGCGATAACTCAACAAAGGTTTATTTTGAATCTATTAGAAGCAAGGGAGTGGGGTCCCTGTCCTCCAAGAGCTTGCAGTCTCTTGGCTTCCAGGACGGGGTAGGCTGCTGGGAAGGAGAGAAGCCACCCCTAATTTGAACCACTCACCTCAGTCTGAGCTCCAGGAATCTCATCTGGTGCCTCTGCTGTTGCCTGGATAGAAAATGCTCCTTGCTTTTGACTGAAGGCCGTCGCTAAAGGAGCCCAAGCAAATGGTGCAAGAACATTGAGGACAGGGCCCGCGAAAGCTCCGAGCTCACTTTTCTAGCGACAGCCTCTTCCAAAGAACACACGTTGTAGAGTCCAGTTTAGAACTACGTTGAGGATGTCTTGCTGACCTTGAATCACAGCCCGCTGCAAGCATTTGTTACAGATGGTTGTTGACAGTGGGAAATACCTGCTCTCCATCAATAATCAATAATGCTCCTGGCATAAGGGAAGTATCAAGTGTCGCGTCATCCAGGCTCTAGTCCCAGCTCCAGCATTCCCTGGGCTTGTGCCTTTTTCTTTTTCTGTGTTAGTTTCTCAGAGTGTTTCTGTGGATCTGTTGGGGGTGCGCGAAGGACTTGTTAAAAGTGGAGACCCTTGGGACTTCCCTGGTGGTTCAGTGGTTAAGAATCTGCCTGCCAGTGCAGTTGGTGTTCAGTTGCTCAGTCGTGTTGGACTCTTTGTGACCCTGTGGACTGCTGCACACCACGCTTCCCTGTCCTTCACCATCTCCCAGAGCTTGCTCAAACTCATGTCCATTGAGTCAATGATGCCATCCAACCATCTCATCCTCTGTCCTCCCCTTTTCCTCCTGCCTTCAGTCTTTCCCAGCATCAGGGTCTTTTCCAATGAGTTGGCTCTTTGCATCAGGTGGCCAAAGTATTGGAACTTCAGCTTCAGCATCAGTCCTTCCAATGAATATTCAGGACTGATTTCTTTTAGGATTGTCTGGTTAGATCTCCTTGAAATCCAAGGAACTCTCAAGAGTCTTCTCCAACACCACAGTTCAAAAGCATCAATTCTTTGGCTCTCAGCCTTTATAGTCCAACTCTCACATCTATATGTGACTATTGGATAAAACATAGCTTTGACTATACAGACCAATGTGCCAATATAGGGCACACACGTTTGATCCCTAGTCTGGGAAGATCCCATATGCCAAGGAGCCACTAAACCCGAGAGTCCCATGGCAGCTGTCCGAAAATGTCCACAGAAGGCTGACCAGGCAGATGTTACATGATGACCATCTGGGGGAGCAGGTGAGGCTGCCTGGGAGAGTCAGGGTCCCTTCCCCATGAGAGCAGGTTCCAGTAGGCGGGTGGACAGACGCAGATGTGCAGAAAGGCCACGGGGCAGTTTGACCTCCTGTGCTCTTCCTGATCGAATGTGGTGCTTTGTATGGGTGTCTGTGCTGAACGCCGGAGAAGGCAATGGCAACCCACTCCAGTACTCTTGCCTGGAAAATCCCAGGGACGGCAGAGCCTGGTGGGCTGCCATCTATGGGGTCACACAGAGTTGGACTCGACTGAAGCGACTTAGCAGCAGCAGCTGTGGTGAACACAGCTGAGACGTTTCCGCACAGGCTTCCCTGCTTCCAGCAGGGTGCGAGGTGGCCCAGGCAGGGCTTTGATGGCAGGCAGTTAGCGGGACCTCTGGTTTGTCTTGTTAGGGCTGAAGGAGACCTCTTTGTCTTCAGTTTCAGAAATTTCCCGTCAATCTGTGGGGCAGTATCATGAGGGTTTTCTCTTGACAAATAACCTGTGTTATCATCTCTGACATTTCTATAACAATTTTCAGTCCAGAGACACGGCTGCCTACCTGTGGCAGCCTCACTGCCTGGGACGATTCTCCATGGCTTCTGTGAGCTGGGGCCACAGGAAACAAAACCCTGATGGGCGTCTGGAATTACCACGGTGATGTAGCGATAGGGACCTCTGAGAGAACCAACCCTCAGCATAAAACTCAGTCTGGATGGAGTCAGAAACCTGACCACCATCTCGGGGTGTACTTGCTCACTGCCAAGCTTCCAGAATCCCTAAGGATGCTGGCAGGGGCAGGGGCCTGGGTGGAAGGCGGGGTGGGGTGTGTGTGTGTGTGTGCAGGACCCCAGTGTGATGGATGCACATGCCCAGAGATTCCGATCAGGGAGCCTCAGATGACTAAACCCTAAACTCTACTGGGAGCTGCAGTATCGGATGGTATAAAATCTCACCCCAGTGCACGGATACTCTACTCGAGGTTTCATGTCGGGGTAGCAGATAGGAGTGGCAACCAGAGGATGAAGCCAGGTCCTGGGGTCTCCCCATCTCCCTCTTCCCCCAACTCTGCTCTGGTGTTCCATGTGGGGGCCACCTCTGTCTCCGCCAGGCAACCCCCAGAGGGACCGGGAGGTGTCAGCATCTGTCCCCAGCTGTCATTTGTCACCTCTGAATCACCGCAGGCCGAGCTCCTTGGGAGGTGGAGAGTGAGGCAGTGTCTTATGCAGTGGCGAGGGAAGAGCTGCTTTGTGGCGGGGGGTGGGTGCGTGGGTGTGTACAACTACATGCGTTCATGGACGGGGTGGGTGTGGGTGAAGGGGTGAGTGTGCTATTGCTCATTCTGGGGAGCGACTGGGTAGCACAGAAATGTCTTCTCTTGGTTTGATTTTAGAAGAAGAAGTCACTGAGCGGCCAGGAAATAGGATTTAGGGACATGCCTGAGAACAAGAAACCCCACGAGCAACCTGTATCTGCTGCGCTCTGGTCCAGCGTGCATGCGTCATGGCGTCAGTAACTGTTACTGCAGGACAGTCTCTGAGAACGAGACGTCAGCCTTGCTGGCTCCAGCCTCGTTTTATTAGCTTGATGGGCTTCTATTAGCTTCCCAGACCTGCCCTACCAAGGCTCAGCTGGGCGGTGTAAACAACAGAACGTAATTTTCTCACAGGCCTTAGAGGCTGGAAGGCTGAGATCAAAGGTGCTGGCAGGGCTGGTTGCTTCCAAGGGCCCCGGGGAGCACCCATTCCAGCCCTGTCCCCCAGCTTCTGGTGGGTTGCTGGCCATCTTTGTCATTCCTTGGCTTGGCGAGCATCCACCCATCTCCGCGTTCATGTTCAGTGGTGTTCTCCCTGCATGTGAGTCTGTGTCTAAATGTCCCCCTTTTGGTCAGGATGCCAGTCATGTTGGACTAGGGCCCCATTCAGTTACCCCGTTTTAACGTGATGGTCTGTGAAGACCTCCCTCCCCAATAAAGTCACCTTCACAGGTACAGGGTTGGGACTGCGTCTTTTGTGGGTGGCGGGGGACACAGGTCAGCCCATAACAGGGGCAAAAGGGGTTTTGTGCTCACCTTACAGGCGAGGCCATGGGAATGTGTGTTACAGGATTTGATAGCCTGCGATTGACAGCTGCCACTTGGTAGCTGTGTGTTCCTGAGCAAGTTATTGGAGTTATTGGCTTGCTTCCTTTTAGTAAATTGGGCGACTTAAAAAAAATGGTTGATGGATCAGATAAGTTAATACACGTAAGGTTCTTTAAACAAGACTTGGCGCATTTGGCTTTCACTAAATATAAGTTGCTTCTGCTATTACCTCTGCTATTCACTTGCTTGTTTTAAAGTTGCAAGCCTTTTGTGTTTTTGAAGATGTTTTCAAAAGGGTGAATTGAAAGCGTTACAGATGTTAGCACCTGAATTTCTAGATTCTCACATCTTCAGATGATGAAGTAATTGTCCCCTCCGGGGAGTTTGCAAGGATCCATTGTGTTTTGAATACTGAAAAAAAGCTGTCTTTGAAACTAGGTTTATTCACTTAACAAACATTTATTCAAGCCTTGCTATGCGCAGAACACTTTGCTACGTGCTAAGGTGGATAAAAACATAACTAAGACGCTATCTCGGGGTTTTAAGGAGCTTGTAGCCAGTGAGAGAGACACGGAGCAAGGTAGTCAGGCGGGTGGAGGCCTTCTGCAGAGCACTGTGCCTGGATTAACCAGGTTATCCACCCAGTGAGCTGATGAGGTGGATTCAGGACTATGGTCCCTAATCCTCAATTCTGGGGGGGGAAAAAAAAAAACCAAAACCAAAAACTCAACTCCAAAAATCGAATGTTTTCTTCGGTTGGTGTAAACTCTCTTGATTACAGTACCTGAGCTGAACGAGTGTGAAGCAATTTGTTTATTTTCTCACATCATGTGCATATTTGCACGTTTCGCTGCAGGAAAGCATGGGGGTGATATATAACTTCCAGCAAACACATCATAGTACCTTTTTAAAATCTGGGAATCTGGGACCACAGATTTTTGGGAAAGGACTGGTGGGCCTGTACAGTCAGACATTTTACAGACAAGGAATGCAGAGGGTTGGTTAACTGTGTGGTCAGGTCTGAAAACTCCAAAGGGATGCAGTCTGTCTTCAGCCTGGCTCCAGCACCCTGAGCTGCGGACCAGGCCCGGGGAGGTGCTGAGGGTAGATGTCTCACCCGATGGGCCCAGCCATCCCTGCCCCTGGGTCTCCAGACGCCTTTCATCTGGACCGTTCCCACAGCCTTTCTTTATCATAGTGAAGGAGCGAAGTCTGGTCAGCTACCTGCATTCCTTAAGCCTGTGTTTCTTGCAGGTCCCAGAAACCAGCTCCAGGAGGGGATCTAATGGGGCTGGGGTGGGAGAGCTGTGATTCGGGGATACGGTGTCTGCGGAGCCCCAGACGGAGGGGCCGTGGCTCAGCCTTGGGAAGGATTCCAGCCAGGGCCCTAGGGGGCTCTGTCTCATTCCCATCGGAGCTTCTTTTTTGACTGTTGCTTTTCCTGTTTCCCAGTCTGCACATTAGAGAGCAGCTGCCACCACCCGAACCTGCCTTTGCTGTGTGGTTTAGTCACTCCGTTGTGTCAGACTCTTTTTTTGACTTCATGAACTGTAGCCCACCGGGCTCCTTGGTCCATGGAATTTCCCAGGCAAGCATACTGGAGTGGATTGCCGTTTCCTTCTTCAGGGGATTGTCCTGACCCAGGAATCTAACCCACGTCTCCTGCATCTCCTGCATTGCAGGCAGATTCTTGACCACTGAGCCACCATGCAAGTCCAAACCTGCCTTTCTATTACCTCCTCGATTTAAGAGAGGAGCCAGGCAGAGCTAGGGTCTCTAGTCTTCCTCACATTCCCATGTGTCTGCTTCTCTTCTGTGGGTGAGAATGAAGAATTGAGGTTTTAAGAAAACAGCACATAGGCGCCCTCCCTCCAGGTGGGTTTGACCTGGGATGATTATCAATGACCTTGGGGGACCACCCCCTGACCTTGCTCCTTACTGCTCCAGTCTGGTGTTGCCAGTCCCGTCGCTGATTTGCATTTCAGCTGCTTTGGGATGACAGTCTGTTTGCTTGGGGCCAAGGGACGCTGCTTGGCCTTTGGTTGCCCTTGACCCCCAAGCTCCTGGCCTCAAGCCGAGGAACCCCTGGAGCTGTCAAACCACTGCCTGCCTGATAGCTGCTTGGAGGGCTCTGCTGATTAAAATCTCAGGACACTTGCAGGCGGGCCTCATGTGGATGGGGATGCACTGGGCTCGATGAGCTGCATGTCCCGTGTTCACCAGGACTGAACTGCTAGGCAGCCATCCCAGACCTCCCCAGGCCCCGTCACACAGCCAGGCCACTCCCTGGGCCCAGCCCTCCACATTGCTCATCTGTTTCTCGTCTCTTCAGCCTGTGGGTCGTGGCTGAAGGCCATGGATCAGGGCCTGCTCAGTGTCAGAGGCCAGGAGAGTCTGGCAGAAGAAGACAGAGAGGCAGGCTTATTCTGGGCACTTACCCTCCCTAAGGGTCCCTTTCCTCATCTGTATCCTGAGGGGAATGAAGCAGTGTTCTTTCAGGGCCCTTCTGGTTCTGAGAAATTTTGTGATGTCCATCAAGGACTCTGGCCAAAGCTGCCAAGGCTGCACAAAGAGTGACCATCACAGCTGATGGAGGGGAAGGCCTGTGTGTGGAAGCAGCCGGCCTGCTGGTGTGAACCACATGGACACCAAGGAGGGTGGGAACCTTAATAAGGAGGATCCTGGGTTGCTGGGGTCTGGGATGCACGTTCCTTGGGCCAAGTCTTGGTTTACTTGCTGCACAGGCCTGAGTCTGCTCCATGGAGAAGGGCCGGGTTGGGAGATTGACCCTTGGCCAGCATCTGGGAGCTTGACTGGTAAACAGTTCTCTGTGCTGTTATAAAACCTTCCCTAAGAAGTAATCAGAGCCCACTGCCTGTTTGTGCAAACAGTGTGGTTTATACTGAACACCAGCTTGTCTCCTGCAAGTCTGGGATGTTGGCACGTGCCAGGCAGAGGGTGCCTATGTGACCGGTCTCCAATAAAACCCTGGACACCGAGTCTCTGCTGGGTTTTCCTGCCTGTGGTCACAGTTGGCTGCTGGAGGAATCAAGGGCATCCCGTGTGGCTCCACTGGGAGAGGACTCTTGGAGGCTTGAGCCTGGTGTCCCCCAGACGTCATTCCACGTGCCTTTGCTTTTTGCTGGTTTTGCTTAGTACTCTTTCCCCGCAGCGGTGGGTATAACTATATGCTGAGTTCTGGGAATCTTCTACCAGTTCACCTCCTTCCAAGCCTGGGAGTGGCCTTGAGGAGTCCTGCTCTCATAGACTTTAAAGTGATTGAAAGCCAGTGAAGGCAAGCCCCACACGGCAGTGTCGCCCCCAGTGTTAACTCATGGCATCTGGGTTCTGGGTTCCTCTGCTTGCCCTAAGAGGAGCTTCAGGTAAGTTAAAATCACTGAACATTGCCTCCTTAGCACTGATGTCCCCACCAGCCACACGGAGAATCTGGTCGTCGCCCTGTCCATGGAGAGGCCAGAGCACTTGTAGTCCAGGTGTGAAAAATCAGCTTGACTTTCCAGAATAAAGAGGGAATTTTCTGAAACAATTTGGCTGGCATGCCTGCTCATCGGGGCAATGCTGGCAGCACGATTCTTTATCAAATAAGGTTATAGATTCTCTGGAGCCAAGTCAGGAAAGCCAGTTAGTCTGATATAAGTGAGAAAAAATTTATGGATGGGGGAAAGATCATTGGAGAGGAAATGCAAGGTCTTAACCTTAACATATTTAGACTGTTTATGTGAACTTTGAATAGAAGCCACATGGCTTTTCCTGAATGCTGTAGGAAAGCATTCTGTTGAGAATAGAGTTCTCTTCTGGGGAGGTCACGTCTTACAGCCTTTGTGGCAAGAACCGTAAGTGGAGGATAGTATGAACTCTTGTGTTTGGCTGTCGTATCTTTCACGGGCCGTGAGAACCCAAGTCACAGATTTGTTTGTCTAAGCGTCTGTGTTTTCTGCTTGCAGGTGGCCTGGGTTGCCTGGTGGTTGGGTATTTGGCTCCCTAAGGGCAGAAGATCACTCTACCACGTTTCATGTTCCAACATTTAAAATTAGCCCCTGTGTCCAGAGCCCTTTTGGCTCTGTCTCTAGAGGCAGAGTTGGAAGTCAGCAGCTGCAGGCACAGAGTTGTCTCAGGAGGGACTCCAGGCCTCCAGCCCCTGGAGGGCAGTTACTAGAAGCATGGCCATCGGAGGCTGTGCTGAGAGCCTATAAATCCCCTGACAGTTCAGTGGGGTGAGATGCTGCCTTTACCTACATGTGGCCTAAGCGTGTTTCTCCTTATCCTTCAAGAGCCGCTGCAAGGCCCTGAATCCTGCAAAAGGCTGCCACAAATAACATGCGAGTAGGCAGACCTGCTCCTTGCGGCTTTGGTGAGGAAGTCTGAGTGTTGCTATGGCATTTGGAAACTTTTGTTTTTTTTTCAGAATTGTTCACAAGATCCCTCTTTGGTAGAAGACCAATAAGAACACCCTTTCCTTGGGGCTAAAATGGCAGAAAAGAAGGGAAACCGCTGGCCAGTGCTTTAACCGAGCATCTCCTTTGAGTGGAGAACTGGCTGTGTCACATGCCTGCTGGGGTGGGCGACGGGCTCCGGGGAGACCAGTCTTCTCTGCCTTTTAGGGCTTCCCTTTGGGTTGAGTGAGGGGGCAGCCTTTGCCTGAGTGCAACGATTGGGCACTTGCAAAGCAAAAGTATCAATTAATGGAAGATACCTGTGTATGTGAACGCGTTCCCCTGAGTAGGATGGCTTGTAGCCAGAGTCAGGTGTGGCCAATTAGAAAAGTTGTTAAGAAAGACGTTTTTGAAGGAACCATTAAAACCATACCTTTATTCAGAGGCATCTCCTCTTTCCTGCTAGGCCAGCTTCCTTTCCTGCCTCTGTTCAGTTCAGTTCAGGCGCTCAGTCATGTCCGACTCTTTGTGACCCCATGGACTGCAGTACGCCAGGCCTCCCTGTCCATCACCAACTCCCGGAGTTTACCCAAACTCATGTCCATTGAGTCAGTGATGCCATCCAACCCTCTGTCGTCCCCTTCTCCTCCCACCTTCAATCTTTCCCAGCATCAGGGTCTTTGCAAATGAGTCAGTTCTTCGCATCAGGTAGCCAAAGTATTGGAATTTCAGCTTCAACATCGGTCCTTTCAATGGCTGTTCAGGACTGATTTCCTTTATGATGGACTGGTTGGATCTCTTTGCAGTCTAAGGGACTCTCAAGAGTCTTCTCCAACACCACAGTTCAAGTGCATCAATCCTTTGGCACCACAAGCCCCTTGGGCTCACACTCTTGAGACTTGGAAGTCACCCTAGGTATCTCTCTCCCTTATCCCCCCATATCCTACCAGTCACCCCAGAGTTTACTCTTCTATATGCTTCATTCATCCACCACACGTGGATCAACTTTGGTGACTTTAATCATTGATACAGTGCTTTCATCTGCCTCCCATGTCCCAGTTCTGCCAGGGGATCTGGTCGTGTCTCCTGTCTCCCCCACTAAACTGGGTCCAGCTGAGGGTCAGGCACTGCGTTTGGTTGTTATGTCTCTTTAGCCAATGTTAGTTGCAATGTCTGGAACATGGTCAAGCCTTTCGTGGCCTTTTGTGATGTGACATTTTAGAAGAATATGGTTTCTTCATCTTTAAAAAGAATGTCTCTCGTGTGGGGTTTGACTGGGTCTTCTCGTTGTTAAATTCAGGTTACACATTCTCAGTGGAATCACGTCAGCAGATCTCTGTCCAGAGTTGGTGGTCTTAGTTTTGATCACCCGGTAAATGTGAACCCTGTGCGTTTCTTTGAATAAGGCCGCCATACTCGCCTGGGTCCCTGGAGTGGTGCTGTGTTAAGCGATCGGACCTCACTGTGGTGTCCAGCCCGAGAGGCTTAGGAGGGACAAGGATGGACGTGCAGACCATGCAACTCAGCCAGATGGACTGTCATGTGTGGCCTAAGGCTGCTGGTCTCTTAAAGATGAGACGTGCCGTCGTTACATTGGTGCATCCTCTGGGCTGCAGCATTAGAGTGTTTCCTACTGAGTACATCTCTTGATTCTGCCGGAATAAGGGAGAAATGTTACCTTTCTTTTGAAAGCAAACTTGTTAGGGATAACAGAGAGGGCAGACCCAGCGGTCATTCCTGATGGTTCTGTAGGCAGAGGAATCGTCTGTGAGCTTCAGACTGTGGTTTTGAGAGGATTGAACCCAGGCACTGCCAGGGGACATGATCTGCTTGTCTTGGCCTTTGAGAAAAATGTCAAAGAAGAATTTTGTTTTCCTAAATCGTTTGAATTCTATGGCTATTCTGGCAAGGCAGGTGGGTTTGGAGCTTGGCCATCTTAAATTCAGGGCCTGGTACAAGTGCAGAGCATTACCATAGGGATCAAACAGGGGGTTGTGACCGGGCAGTCTTGAGATCTCATTGAGACGCATATTAGCTCCTCGATATTCACATATGAATAAAGTGGTGCTCCATGAACCTCAGGAGATCTGGCCCTTTAGAGGGATGGAGTGACAAGAGCTTGGATGGCTGCCTGCTGTCTCTTCCACCAGAATTCTGCTTCCCTCCCCAGTCTCCCTCCATTTCGCCTTCTGCCAGAGGCTGAACGGCTTCTCTGCTGTGTTTAGTCCCCTCGCCGAGTGCAGAAGACAGGATGTCAGCACACAGCTGGTGAGATAAACTGGCTGTTCCAGGAGGACTGTTGTTTGTGTTATTAACTTAGTGACCTTTGGGGGAGGGCCTCACTCAATAATTAGAGATTGCTTTCTATAGTGGAGCTGAGAAGATTCAAAGGTAAAGTCTTTGCCTCAAGTATGAAATTGAAGAGAACTCTGAAACATTTGCCCCTTTGTCCTTGGAAACACGTGCATCTGTGATGAGGGCTGGATTTCGTTTGAAAGACACCCATCGTTTACAGTGATCTCAGATTTGCTGTTTTCCAAGAAGCTTTTCACCAGAAGCCTCACTGGTTCAGAAAGAGGATGTCGAAGCCTGTAGGATGTGGAGGCAACAGGCATGCCGGGTGGACACAGGAGGAGAGTGGACACCCACGCTGGTGCCCACGGACCGGCGGGGCTGGAGGGGGTCTCGGAGTGCTTCAGGAAACTTGGGCTTTGGGTTCTTAGGTAGCTTGCCTGAGGTCACAGCGGGTGAAAACCTGCAATAGTTGGTGAGATAAACCTCCTGGCTTCTCAGCCCTATGGAGTCCATGACACCATGGGCTTGGCTGGCTCCCCGTGAACAGGGCGCAGCATATGAACCCAGGAACGGGCAGTACTGGTCTGGGCTACATCCCCAACTCACCTCCTCATCCAAGGAGCTGACATCAAATGTGTTTCTCTTCAACACTGAATGCACATTGCTGCCCTCACTCTGGAGGAGGAGGGCTTAATGCTAAACGTTTACCATGCAATGAAATAATATCAACACTGGCCGTCGTGGATCCTGGAAGGACTTCCCTGTGATGATCTGATTACTTTCTGAATAGCTGATGCAATCATCAGTGCATCAGGCCATATTCCACTCTTTATTCCTGTCCATCTGAAAATCCAGAAGATTGCCATGGTCCCCGTCGTCATATGGGGAAGATCTGTAGAGAGGAGAAGAGGAGAGAATGTTTTGAGAACAGGATGGACGGACGCTGGGACTGGTTTGGCAAAACTGAAGCTTTGTTAGAAGATGACATAAGCGCTTATTTTAAAGTATTTAAAGGGCTTTGCATTTTTTTTAAAAACGAAGTAGAGTTGTTTGGGTAATAACCCAAGGACTGTTGACATAGAAAGCTGTTCTCTAATTTAATAGGAAACAGATCTGGTTTTGATTTTTGAAAACATTTGTTGGTAGAATTGCTTCCAGAAGACCAAGCCAGTCCGGGGATGGGAAGAAGTCTGAGCTCTTGGATTTCTAGAAATGAGAAGAGCTGCCCAGGGAGAGCTCTGAGAGCAGATGTCTGAAGACTGATTGATTCCAGTCTAGGAGGGAGGCATGGTTCCCAGGGAACTCATGTTAATCCTTCAGTTGGAAGGCCCAAAGCTGGATGGAAGACCTGGGCAGCCTGGATGGGAAGAGTCGATCTTGTTTAGATTTCTTGTGACGATTATTATTGTTACACATAATGGTCTTCATTTCACCATGGAGGCTTCCCTGGTGACTCAGATGGTAAAGAATCTGCAATGCAGGAGACCTGGGTTCAATCCCTGGGTCAGGAAGATCCCCTGGAGAAGGGAATGGCTACCCACACCAGTATTCTTGCCTGGAGAATGCCATGGACAGTGGAGCCTGATGGGCTGCAGTCCATGGGGTCGCAGAGTCAGACACGACTGAATGACAGACGCTTTCACCGTGGACAGTCCTATAGGAAAACAGGCTCTAGAATCAGAGAGAATGGAGTTTGGATCCTTCCTCCTCCATTTACTTGCCCTGGTGCTGTGGTTCTCAGTCTTGACTGTGTGTTAGAATTGCCTGGGTAGCTCTTAAAATTCTGGATACCCAGGGTACATCCTAGATCATAAATGGGCATGGAACACAGGCACAGATTTTTTTTTCAAGTGTTCTTCTTCTCCCTGTCGTGGGTAGCCTTGTTGAGAACCATGGCTCAAATAAGACCGTGGAGAAGTTTAGAGCTAAGTAGCTTTGTTTCCTTGCCTATGAAATGGGGCTA
The DNA here is from genome assembly GCF_027580195.1 of Bos mutus. Lineage (NCBI taxonomy): Eukaryota > Metazoa > Chordata > Mammalia > Artiodactyla > Bovidae > Bos > Bos mutus. The sequence continues at coordinate 9,286,654 of NC_091639.1, read as the reverse complement.
ACATTATCTAACATATATGGCTCCTGGGAAGATAAAGAGAGATAACACAGCCCAGTGCTCAACATATCACTGGAGCTCAGTAAAGGAAAACTTATATCACTAGCTCAGCCATTCTGCTTGCCAAGAGTACTCTTGAGATGCCGATGTGACATTTCTCGAATCCATAGAGGAAGGCTCAGAATGACAGGTCTTGCACTTATTTGAGACAGGCAGGTGTCCTCTAAGCTGGTAGTGGTCGCTGGGGAGGGTTGAGCACCAGAGCCCCCTGGATTAGGTGTGCACAGGACAGCCGTACTTCCGTGGTCTGACTTTCTCAGACCTGCAGGCACACCGGCTCCATTTGAAATCACAGAAACCCATATTCTTCTTTTATTTCCCATTGTTTATTCTCTTCCCTCCTCTCTGCCTCAGCATCGTGATGACTGCTTAAGAACCAATCTTATGATGCGTTTGACTGGCGTCAGTCTCCAGAAGGCCAAATATGAGGCGAACATCTTAACCTCTTTAAGCGTTAGCTTCCTTAAGTGTGTCAGTCAGGCTGTGACTGTTAAACAGAGTTAAGCTCATACAAGGTTTTAGCGCAATGACTGGAAGTAACTTTTTGAAAAGTTAGAAATCGAGACTCCTTAGGGTGGATGTTCTGATGGGAGGGAGAGGTCCTCTTTGGAGAGGCGAAGGTGGCGGTGGTGGAGTTTGTAGCTATCCTGGAAGGTGATGAACTTAATACATAGGATAACTCTTTTCTGTTCTGCTCTTTGAAGAAAGATGCTCTGTACCAACCCCCTCAGTCCATTTCATGACACACTATTGTGTTGTGCTCAGGTCTGGTTCTTCCAGAAAGTTCTGGGCAGAGAGCTGTTTTTAAGAAGCCCAGTGTCTGAGTTAGGGGCCCAGGGCAGCACCTGATTACATTTCTCGCCAAGCTGTTTGTATCAGCAGTACCTGAGTGACTCCAAGATCTTGGCCAGCAGGAAACGCTCACCTTTCTGCTTGCTAGGACCATGGACTTTATCCCTTGTGGTGTCTGAAACCTTCCTCCTTTGCATCCCAGAGGCAGTTGGGCAGTTTTTGAAACATCAGCAAGCTAGCTGAATGTCCTGGTTGATGGTATGCGAAGGGGCCAGCTCCCGAATGCAGCCACCCTTTCGTGTCGGGGCCATGCAGCCCTTTGGGAGTGCAGCGCCTGCCATGCAGGGATCAGCTTTCCCTACAGCCTTTTTGTCACTTCCCAGCCTAGGCCAGTGACTGGGAGGCGGGTTGTGGCCGGCCAGGGCCTCTCATTTTGCATGGAAATACCCCTGCTTTTGTTTCTTTCCTGGAATGAACAGACCCTCCCTCTGCCTCAGTCCCTCCTGGGTCTTTCCTCCGTGTTTCATTTGTGAAGCACCCGTGAGCACTTCTTTGTAAGGTCACATCTGGGCTCATGTTCTTAGGATCTTATCTGGGTTTCTACTGAGCTGGCATCCCACACTCTTTACCAACCCACTCAGTCCATTTCATGATGCCCTATAGTGTTGTGCTTGGGTCTGGTTCTTCCAGAAAGTTCTGGGCAGAGAGCTGTTTCTAAGAAGCCCAGTGTCTGAGTGAGGGGCCCAGGGCAGCACCTGACTACATTTCTCGCCAAGTTTTTTGTATCAGCAGTACCTGAGTGACTCCACCAGGGACCCTGGTGCTCATGAGAATGTTTGTCTCCACGTTTGGGATGATCGAGAAGATGGATGTCTTAACGTGGTGCTTGTGAGCCAGGTCAGGGAAAAAGCAGAGACGTGGACCTTGTGTATTAAGTAAATAATCGGAGAGTCCTCTGCTCCTGATGCTGGACAGCAGGGACCCTTTCAGCTCAGAGCTGTTGGAAGAGGCACGCATAGATGGTGCAGATAATGGAGAGCAGGGCCCCCCTCTCCCTGCCCCGGGAGGAGGCCGGGGGATTCCCTCAGAGAAAGTTCTAGGCACTTCTGTTGGATATACAGAGAGAATTCTGCTGGTTCATCAGCTTCTTGATTTAAACACTTGAGTCTTTTTTTCCTTTTCCTTGAAGTGGTCTCACACGTACCGGGTGTGAAAGGCGGGGGAAAGAAGAAGCCGGCGCTGTCTCCCTGGGTGCCGGAGATCAGAAGGTGACAGGAACATGACAGCATCAAGTTCGCGCTTCCACCACCGGCCGCGGGCTCGGCACCTCCTCCCCCTCTGCTTTCGCACGCTCCCCACTTCCTCCCCAGCCCCCGGCTTTCACACCGCTCACTGATGAGTGTCACCCCGGACCGGGGCTCACCTTCTAGCCCAGGACGCACTGAAACCAGAGCCAGGACGTTCAGCTGGGCTCGAGAGCTGGGGAAGGGACCAGCCGTCTACAGAGGCAGGGTGGGCTGGTTGCCTTCTAGCACTAAGACGAAAAGGGAGTTCAGTGCTAAAACTTGGCTGGTAGCAAGGGCAGCGCTCGGCCCGGCCGGAAGCTGTCATCAGCTTTCCATTGGGGACTGGTCATTGTTCTCTCTGGGCAGAGCTGAGCTCCAAGTATTGTGGTCCCTTCCCAGGCTTGGGGGCCGCAGCGTCCTGAGGCTCGTCTGGTGTCCAGAGATGGAGAGGTGCCCATCAAGGCCCCCAGCATCCCCGAGGTGCGTGGTCCAAGGGCTCCTGGCCCAGCAGGTGGTGGCACCTGCCTTCCTTTATTATCAAACGTGATGGTGACATCTGTGAAATGCAAGTAGTTCATGCATGTGTCAACTGAGTGTCCCAAGGACATTAGAGGAGTTTGCTAAGGAACAGTACTTTTTTTGTGTGTTGGAGTATCGCTGATTAACGATGTTGTGATAGTTTCAGGTGAGCAGCGAAGGGACTGAGCCGTATACATGTATCCATTCTTCCCCAAACTCCCCTCCCATCCAGGCTGCCCTGTAACACTGAGCAGAGTGCCACGAGCTGTACAGTGGGTCCTGTTGGTTATCCATTTTAAATATAGCAGCGTGTACATGTCCATCCGAAACTCCCTACATATCCCTTCCCCTGTTTTTCCCCCGGCAACCACAAGTTCATTCTCTAAGTCTGTCTCTTTCTGGAGTAACAGTACTTTTAAAAATCACGTTTTTAATCTTAGTTCAGTCTGGTCTGTTCACTCCCTTGAGCCTTGCAGTTTGTAATTTGGATTTTTTGCAGTTATCAGGTTTTCTGCATAAATGGCCAAAGCCTCCTCCTTGTACTTCCCAGGCCTGTTTTCTCTTCCAAGGCTTGAGGTTGTGGGAGACCCATGGCCTGGGTCCTGGGCGGCCCCCCAGAGTGTAATGTCAGGATGATGAAGGCAAACTGGAGAATCTCCCTGTGCTGTGAGCCCCTGCTGTTGTGAGTGTGTTCTGTGGGTTCCCATATCACATGACGTCAGGGCCATTTCCAGCTTGCTGTGGTTTCAAACCCTGCTTTCCCAGGGTCTGCTCATCACAACAACTGCACAAAGTAAATATTCTCATCCTGCTTTGCAGGGGAGAAACCTGAGGCCCAGAGAGGGTAAATAACCTGCCCTGAGACATGGAATAAAAAGAAATTGTTGAACTTAAACCCCAGCCCGTGGCACCAATCTCCCCAGGAGACTCAGCCGCCATCCCCAGAGCAGGAGAAAGATCCAGAAAACTTGTTGCCTTCGGTGGAGGGCTCTCGGTCCCCCACTCGAGCTTACTTCCAGTCCCGTCAGCCTTGTCAGGTGGGGAGTGGTCCCTCCCGGGTCTGCCGTGCCCGTCCCCCGGAGCTTTGGGGGCGCTCTCCTGCCTGCTCTGGGTTCTGGCTGTGAATTGCCCTCTTGCATGCCTGCAGGACATGAGCTGGATGTTCATTCAGCATCAAGAGGGGCAGTACGCAGCTTCCCGTGCTCTAAAGGGGCAGACGGTGCCCCCACGATCCTTGGCTGCTTCAGGAAGCCAGAGGAGAGGTGGCAGTCATTTTACTGGGAGCTGGCGGGTCTGTGTCTTGCCCCTAGTTGGAGCTTCCACACCGCCTGTCATGCAGAGAACACAGTAGGAGCTGGGGAGGAGAGACCTGGGGTCTGCGGGACCCTGAGCCCCATCTGTGGCCGTTTCTGCGGCTTCCTGGTGCTCGTATCTCGTGTCTTGTAGGAGCAGGCAGGCCGGCCTGAGGCTTGCCTCTCTGTGGGCTTCTTGGTCCGGAACCCTCACGCAGGAGGCAGGTGGGCAGGAGCCAGCCCGACTCAGCTGCCCCCCTCATCAGATGGCGCCCCTCAGACTCGGTGCCTGTGCCCACAGCTGTGTGAGTGCGGCGGCCCAGACCCTTTTCCTCATTTCCGGGAAGACGTGGTGAACACGGAGGTCTTTTTTATTTCAATTTCTAGAAGAGCCACATGGAGCCTCTTCCTAGTTGGCTTTCTGTTGGTAGGGGCCAGGGCGGGCGTGCTCAGGTTGGGTGTACTGGTCAGGAGAACGCATGGTGTGGAGATCCACAAGCTTTCAGACCCAAACGAGGACTGCAGCCTAGTTTCTGTCTCTCGGAGCAGCCCCACAGGCTCACAATCTTCAGATGGTTTTTATCCATTTTGATTTTTTCCCCCAGATATTTTTAAATTGTGGTAAAATATGCATAATGTAAAAATTACCATCTTAACCGATTTAAGTGTACTGTTCAGTGGTATTCACTACATTCATAATGTTGTACAACCATTACCACCAACCATCTCCAGAACTCTTTCATCTTGTAAAAGTAAAGCTCAGTTCAGTTCAGTTGCTCAGTCATGTCCAACTCTTTGCGACCCCGTGGACTGCAGCACGCCAGGCTTCCCTGTCCATCACCAACTCCCGCAGCTTGCTCAAACTCATATCCATCGAGTTGGTGATGCCATCCAACCATCTCATCCTCTGTCGTCCCCTTCTCCTCCCACCTTCAATCTTTCCCAGCCTCAGGGTCTTTTCCAGTGAGTCAGTTCTTCACATCAGGTGACCAAAGTGTTGGAATTTCAGCTTCAGCATCAGTCCTTCCAATGAATATTCAGGGCTGATTTCCTTTAGGATTGACTGTTTTGATCTCCTTGCAGTTCAAGGGCCTCTCAAGAGTCTTCTCCAACACCACAGTTGAAAAACATCAATTCTTTGGTGCTCAGCTTTCTTTATAGTCCAACTCTCACATGTGTACATGAAAACCATAGAAACTACTAGAAAAACTATAGCTTTGACTAGACAGACCTTTGTTAACCAAGTAATGTCTCTTTTAATATGCTATCTAGGTTATTAAACTAAAGGTCTGCCCCTAGTAAACAGTAACTCTCCATTTCCCTCTCTCTCCAGCCCCTGGCAACTACCAGTCTACTTTTTCTCTGGTTTTGCCTACTTTAAGCACCTCACATAAGTGGAATTATATAACATTTGTGCTTTTGTGACAGGCTTACTTCACTTAGCAGGATGCCCTCCAGGTGCCTCCATGAGGGCAACTCATGCTGTAGCATGTGTCAGAATTCCATCTCTTTTTCAGACTAAATATTTCAGTGTGTGTATGTGTGTATATCACATTTTTTAATCCATTCATCTGTTAATGGATATGTAGCTTGCTTGTACGTGCGAAATCAGTCTGTACAAGTCATTTCAGTCGTGTCCGACTCTTTGCGACCCTATAGACCACAGCCCGCCAGGCTCCTCTGTCCATGGGATTCTCCAGGCAAGAATACTGGAGTGGGTTGCCATTTCCTTCTCCTGAAGAGCAACAGGCTGCTTGTACCTCTTATGAATAATGCTGCAGTGAAAGTCAACGCGCAAATACCTCTTCAAGACCTGGTTTTCCATAAATTTGACTGTATACCCAGAAGTGGGTCACATGAGCTTCTGAGCCATTTTCTGCTCCTCTGAATCCTATATTAGCTCAGGTCTGGTGGAACATGAGTCTTAGAGTCATGGCCAACGGTCTGGCCCCTGACACCAGACTGCCTGCATTTTAATCTTGGCCCTGTCTCTTATGAGTTTTGGGGCTTTTGGCAAGTGACTTAATCTTTCCAACCTCAGTTTTCCCATCTGTAACATGATGACAAGGATAATATGTAACTCAGAGGGTTGTGAAGAGGATTGAATGTGTTAATATGTATCAAGTCCCAAGAATGCTGCTTGGCCTGTGGTAAGTTATTTAAGTTTTAGAGCTGCTACATTATTGTTATTATGCTTGTTATTAATATTATAATCTTCATACCAGTGTGCTCACAGGTAGTTCCCTAGATTGGATGGTTACATCTAGAACATTTAAAAAAGAAAAACTTTGTAAAACTTCAAAATGATGAAGATATATAAAAGGAAGACATTTTTCTAATGCTCTCTGAATTAATCAGAGGTGATCACAATTTTCCAGCAACTCAATGGTAAAGAATCCACTTGCAATGCAGGACACCCAGGTTTGATACCTGGGTCGGGAAATACCCGACCTAAGAAATGGCAACCCACTCCAGTACTCTTGCCTGGAAAATCCCATGGACAGAGGAGCCTGGTGGGCTACAGTCCATGGGGCTGCAAAAGAGTCAAGCATGACTTAGGGACTAAAAAAAGGATCATAGTTCTTCTTCGTATTTCCTTCTATACATTTTCAAGACTGCTTTCAGCAGACCTGCTGTGAGGGGAATGGTGGCCCCTCAGACACCACTTTTTTGTGAGAATCACATTTGTTCCCATGCATGTGCTTCATCTAGGAGAATCTATATTTAAAACGGCATTAGATGTAGGGCAAATAGCCAGTTAAAGCAAGTTGAATGTAAACTAGTTCCTTGGGTAAAATCTCCAGTCACACTCATTCACACAGTACGCCCTGCGAGCTGACTGTCCGGAACTGTCAAATCAGGGAACGGTCTTCCCACCAGAGCACCTCCTGTTTCCACCAAGAAGAAAATTCTTGCTAAGAACCCTTGGCCTCTGGTTCTCTGAAGCTTTCAGGAAAGCCTTTTGTTTAAACAGAGGAACCAGCCCACTGGTATCTGGGTGAACACCTGCTTCCTTCTGAGATGGAAATGATCTGAATCGAAAGGAAGGTAGCTTTCTTTTCTCTTTCTGTGTTCACATCCACCTGGAACAGCGCATGACTTCCTTGTGGAAGGTCGCGGTGTAGATCTGGACATGTCGCTGCTTTTTGGGGAGTGTCTACTTCTGTCCAGGGGAGGCATTTAAACTAAGTTCTGAGCAAGTAGGGAAGTGAGAGGATGAAGGGGGGTGTTTATTGGGTGGCTTCTGGGGTTGGAGCTGGGGAGGACATGGGGACTCTGTGATGTATCTTGGGGACACTGAGCATCACTTGCTAAACCACAGCACCCTCCTCTGTGTTGGGGGGTGGTCTCTCTGGTCCCTTCTAGCTATGACATTCTCTGCTGTCTTTTACGCTTCAGAGCATCTCACCGGGTGGCATGAGTTCCATGGACCTCTGGTTCCACCTGGGCTTTTCACAGCATCACAAACCATACAGATGAACTTAATGTTCTTCTTGTTGTCATTTCAACCTAAGGATTGAGTCGCAGCCTTAAGTGCAGGAGGGCATGGTTAGTGAAAGTGGAGACTGTGCGTGTGTGTCTGTGCACTTGTGCGTTCAGCTGTGTGCTTGTGTGTATGTGTGCCGGTGTGTGATTGGCATGTTGGTGAGTAGGTCTCTGTGTATGTGTGCACGTGTTCCTGTGTGTATGTGCAGAGGCGAAGGAGGAGGGTCCCAGCCAATCCCTAGTTTTCTGAAAGCCTATTGATTTGTGCTTTTCCTTCCTTGGGCAAGAATACTGGAGTAGGTAGCCATTCCCTTCTCCAGGGGGATCTTCCCAATCCAGGCATTGAACCCAGGTCTCCCACATTGCAGGCGGACTATTTACCATCTGAACCACTGGGGAAGCCCATTTCTCCTCAAGGAAAGTATACCTTATAATTTCAGATTTTGCCCCCTGATATTTCCCAGAGGAAGAAACCTGTCGTTGATTGTCTCACTGCAGGTTGCTATGTCTGATTGGTTGACAGCCCTGGAGAAAGGCTATACTTACCCAGCAGACCTTCTGGACTCTCACTGGAGACCCTCTGCAGACAGGAAGGGCTTCTGACCCAGTAACCTAAATAGTCGCTCCTGTGACTTTCATCTCAGTAAAGGCACAAATGTGTTAGATGCTAAAAATGCCGATTGAATTGTGGAATGATTTTTTTTTAATCTGCCTCTCAGAGGGAAGGCTAAGAAAGACTGATAAGACAGCAGCACAGGTAGAAGGGACAGAGCTTGTGGGGGGACAGCCTTTCGTGCACTTGCAAATCCAGGGCTGGGGGAGGTAGGAGAAGATAGACGGGGCGTCTCTGAAAACACAGATGCATAGGCTGTCTCCTGCTGAAGGGTAATTGTCTAGTTTTCTTTTCCTTGGATTTTTATAGGCATGTGACTGCACCAATATGGGGAGGGAAAAGAAAGCTTAAAGTATGCATCCTACAGTGTACCACACTTTATTTACTCACAATAAAATGTTATATATATATATATTCCTTATGGAGCACTTCCTGTGTGCCAGGCACTGGGCTAAGAACTTTTGTTTTTATGATTTTTGAAAAATGTTTCTTTTATATTAGTTAATGGGTGTTTTTATGTGTATTTGGTCACGTCCAACTCTTTAGACCCCATGGACTATGGCCTGCTCGGCAACTCTGTCCATGGGATTCTCCAGGCAAGAATACTGGAGTGGGTTGCCATTCCCTTCTCCAGGGGATCTTTCCAACCCAGGGATCAAACCCATGTCTCCTTTGGTCAGTGCAGGAGCATTCTTTACCAGTGAGTCACCTGGGAAGCCCTATTTTGAATTAGAGTATCATTGATTTACAATATTGTGTTAGTTTCAGGTGTATAGCAGAGTGATTCAGTTAGACATAGATTGTATCTATTCTTTTTCACAAGCTTTCCCCATTTGAGTCATTACAGAATACTGAGCAGAGTTCGCTGTTGGGCTAAGAATTTTATGTGAGTTATCAGTCCTAGGTTGTTTCCAGCTTTTTTCTGTTATAAATTGTACTTAGATGAATATCTAAGCAAAGAGCTTTTTGCCTGGTTTGTACATCCTGTTTAGAGTGAATTCTTCTAAACGCAATTACTGGGCATGGAATTTAAAAAAATACTCTTAAAACACACTGCTGTGTTGCTGTAGTGCTGTGTCACACTTCCACGTGGAGGAGGGTGGCCCCATGCCTGCTTCCTCCTAAAGACTCGGAAAGTCAGCCCCTTTGTTGAAGGAGAGGTGTGTCAGCCTGCTGTGTAAACTCCTAAAAGTTTAGATACCTGACCAAGTTTATTCCAGACTTAGAGCGCGCAGCTCTTTAACTCCATTTCTGTGTGATACAAATCAGTGGCACGTGCTTCTCTGGTGGCCCAGTGGTTAAGAAGCTGCCTGCCAGTACAGGAGATGCGGGTTCAGTCCCTGGGTTGGGAAGATCCCCTGGAGAAGGAAATGCAACCTACTCCAGTATGCTTGCCTGGGAAAACCCCATGGACCGAGGTGTCTAGCGGGCTACAGTCCATGGGGTCACAAAGAGTGGACACCACTGAGTGACTGAGCACAGCCACGTTGGGACGAGAAAACACACACACCCTTGCTCTCACGGAGTTGGGATGTTGAGCACCGGAGGCCCTGCCCCTCCGGGAAGTCAAGGTCCGATCTCACCCCCTTGGCCTCTCCCCTAGGCCTTGCAGCCGTGTTCCCTGCGGCTTGGTTGTGACCCTTCAAACGCAGGGCTGTGTGGACAGACTGGAGGGTGTTTATTCGGAAACAGGTCTATGAACCCAGAGGATCCAACTGGCCTTGGGTTCTCCAGTAAAAAATGGTCTTTTCTTCATCCAGACCTAGTTTTTTTTTTTTTAAAGATGTGGGTTCAGTTCCATGCAGGCCAATAAGCCTTCTGCATGCTGGTTGTTGTCACTGGAGACGAGACAGCAGGCAGACCAAGTCCTGCCCACTTGGAGCTGAGAGCTGCCAGTGGGGGAGGAGGAACCCCGAAGGGGTTATTGCAGCCCCTCAGCTGGGATGGGTGCCTTGTCTGAGAGCAGAGCGGGGAGGGGTCAATGATGGGGCCATGGGGACGCGGGTGGGGCTGGCTCCCTTGGGCCCTCTGACCCTCGAGTGGAGATCTGCAGGAAGCCAGACCGGCGACTGCCTGGGTACGTTCACAGGTTGGATGCCTTGGGTGGGGCACAGCCAGCACAGAGGGCTGGGAGCCAGTTTCAGATGCTCCGTGACAGGGGAGCCCGGGGGGCAACAAGGGAGAGAGCGGCGGGGAGAGTCAGAGGAGGGGGGTCGGCTCTGGGGGAGGGAGGTACCGTGGACACCCGGGAAGCCATGGCGAGGACTCAGATTCCGTGTTAGACGCCCTGCAAAGCCGCCGGAGGGTCAGGATGGTGATGTGACCTGGTGCCCTGCTTCACACCCTGGGTTAGCTGAGGGCAGGGGCGGAAGCAGGGAGAGCGACCGCTCCTGCCACGGTCCCGGGGCAGAGGATGGTGGCAGAGTGGGACGTGAGGAGTGGTCCCAGGCAGCACACCAAGGAGTGAGTTCAGACGTCGCTTGCCTTCACTCCATCCCTCGGAGTAGACCTCCGGAAGCTTTCCCTCCCCGCCCCGGGGAAGAGCAGGAACTTCTAAAACTATCTGTTCCCTCTTCGGAATCATCATCTCCAAGCCTCAGCCACATTCCTTGCCTTTTGGAAGGACACCTTTCTCTCAAATTGTCACGAATCTTTCTTTCCAAGTTCTTTCTTCAACAGGAAATGCAGAAGTCCAACATAGCAGCCCAGGCTTGAGTCTGAACCATCTGTCTGTTTCCCCTCATGCCAAGCCTTCTGCTAGATGGGAACTTAAGAAAACACCCCACAAAACCAGGAACCACCTGCCAGAGCTCCGTAACTATACAGTCCAGCCAGGAAACACACAACAGACAATCGTTGGGACGCATTTTGAATGCCCCGTGAGCTTCAGCACCTGTTTGGGCTTCCTCCTAGGGCTCTGCATTATTGATGAGCTTAGTAGAAAGGGCTGAGAAACAGTTCCCGGTATTCAGGAAGATATCATAGAACAGGGCTCAGGAGACCTTGCTGTTCTTTCCAGCTCTGCCAGATGTGTGCCTTTCGAGCATCATCCTTGCTGGGTCTGCTCCTTCATCTTGAATAGGAGTCCTGGACAGCTTGGTTTCTAAGATACCTTTTGGCTTTAACATCTTTTGATTCCAAGGAAGCTTTGAATAAGAAACAAGAAGCGGTGGTGACTGATGAACCCAGTATTGTGGATTTAGGAGAGAGAGTCCTTCCAGTGGTGGTATGGGTTTGAATTTAGGCAAACTTCTCTGTGCCACTTTTTAGGGCGTCCACATTAATAATTTTCAAGATGTCAGGGGCTGCCTGACTTGGCTTATTCTGTTAAAGGAAGGATGAGCAAACTGAAGACAAGGGTTAAATTAAATTTCTTCTGTGCTAGGGGAATCATCCACATGGCTGCATATTCCACAGAAAGACCTAATTTGATCAGCTCTGTGTCAGTCAGACTCTGTGTCTGGGTTGGACTTCTGCATCTCAGAAGAGAAATTAATGAGACAGGGATAATTATCCACCAAGAAGTGACAGTTTCCTGCAGTTCCAGCCTTCATTTTTTTTTTTTTTCTGTCCATTTCCCTATTTTCTTATTTATAGTCTTGCCTGTCTCCTGCAGTGGCTTTGGTGTAGATTTTAGAGTAGGTAAGTGGCTGGCTTCTAAAAATGACAGCCTTAGTCCAAGTCTGTGGCTGCAGCCAGATCAGGGAAGCCCGATTGATGCCTTTCTCTCTCCTTGCCTATAGGTCAGACCGTCCTGCCAGGCTCGAGAGGATGGGGGACCCAGGGCATTTGTAGGAAGTCCCTTTCTCTTCTCCCCTTGTTTTCATTTCCTCATTGTGCCTGCTGCTTACTGTTGTGAAATTCACCTGTACATTGACAAGTGGGGTCCACCTCTTCCCCAACGCATCCTTACTAAAATGAGTGTGTGTGCTCTCCACTGAGGGTAGATTATACTCTTTCAACTTAATCATCTCCCAGCAGGCTCCCAAACCAGACACAGGTTATTGTTTCAGCAATGATGTGGTGATGGATGGCATTATTCAAGCTGTGCCGGAAAGTACTCCATGTCCCAGGATTTCTTTACCTGCTGCATTTATGAGAAGCTGTCCCCGGGCTGACGGCTTTGTTGCTGTTTTGAGCTGACGGTGTCCTGGGTCTTTGTCTGACGGGCTGAGTATCGCCGTCTGTACCAGTGGCATCGCTGCGTTGGTAACAGCACTGGTACTTTGTGCCTCTAGGTTTGTCTCCTGGCTTTGTTCTTGGTTGTTGTTGATCAGTCATTAAATCATGTTCAACTCTTTGTGACCCCACGAACTGCAGCATGCCAGGCTCCCCTGTCCTTCACTATCTCCCAGAGTTTGCTCAAATTCACATCCGTTGAGTCAGTGATGCTATCTAACCATCTCATCCTCTGCTGCCCCCTTCTTCCTTTGCCTTCAATCTTTCCCAGCATCAGGGCCTTTTCTAATGAATTGGCTCTTTTCATGAGGTGGCCAAAGTATTGGAGCTTCAGCATCAGTCCTTTCAATGAATATTCAGAGGTTGATTTCCTTTAGAATTAATTGGTTTGATCTCCTTTCAGTCCAAGGCACTCTCAAGAGTCTTCTCTAGCACTATAGTTCAAAAGCATCAATTCTTTGGTGCTCAGCCTTCTTTGTGGTCCAGCTCTCACATCCATACATGACTACTGGAAAAACAATAGCTTTGACTACATAGACCTTGGTCAGACTTGCTCTTGGAGCTGCCTTAAATCAGTTGGACTACTGGGCAGTTGTCAGGTTGTTTTGGAGACTATTTCTAGCCTCAGCCTTTGGCAGTAGGAGTACCCAGCATGGAGTCCTAGAGTACGCTGGAGTGCAGGGTAACCTAGCCATGCTTCTTATTGAATACATTGTCCTTCAGAGTGTCACGTCTATAGTTGGTGCTTTATAAACAAGTTGACTAATTGAGTTAATCTTGTGCTTTGGTTAAATGACAATCGTGGAGATGATAATTACGATCGTGTAAGTGGTTGGAGAACTACTGCAGCGGTCGTGTCTGAGCTGGTTTCTCCCCTGGGCCCCATTCATCCTACCAGAGAAGCCTGACCGCTCTTGACTCTCATGTACATCTCCAGCCTGTCCACCTTTCTGTCCCCTGGTACCCATCATTGCCGTGTTGCTTAGACAATGTACGTAAAACTCTTACTGCAAAGCCTGGCACGTGTGGAGTACTCAATAATGGAGAGATAGAAATGTTTGCCGTGAATAATTGAAGAAAGTATAATACGGCTATTAAAACCTTTCAGAGCCTTCCCATCGCCCTTAGGATCAGTACCAAACCTCCTTCTGAGGCCGACAGCTCCATCTGCAGCCTGCACTCCCCCTTCACTTAGGGACACTTTTCCTCTGTGATGACTTAACTTATTGGCCAGATTGACCTGTCATGCTTTGGACCTGCCACGCTTCCACACCCCAGGACCACCCTGTGTGCTGTCCCTCTTCTCTCACTTTTTCGCATCCTTAAGATTTTAGCTTAAATGTCACTTCAGCAAGGGCTTCCCTGGTCTCGCTGTTGACAGTATGTCCCCTCTCTTTATACTCTGTCACAAACTGCGTTTGATTACTTCCCAGACCTTCCACGACCTGAAATGCCGTCTCTTTCTGTTTACTTGTTTCTCGACTGACTCCCCAGCGAGACCCTAAGTTCCAGGAGGAAGGACAGGCACATGTTTGCCTGGCACATGGCTGATGCTAGACACACAGGGTCAGTGTTTGTCGAATGAATGAATGAATAGAAAACTGAACACTGATCCTAATAAGCGTACAGATAACGATGCGAATGATGGGGTAGGCGAGTGGCCTTCATGTGCCAAACGCTAAACTGCGTGCTTTGTGTTCATCATCTCGTTTAGCCCTTTCCATGGTCCAAAACATCTTTCTTTGCCTGCTGAGGAAGTGAACCGTCAAAGTCACCTTGCCCAGATAGTGAAGCCAAACCACACAGGTTCTGCTCTGTTACTTAAAGCCACATCGTCCCTACTCCACTGTGGTCCCACACGTGGGCAGATGCCCCGCCTTGAGGGAAGGTGAGGATGGGAAGCTGTCCCGGGTCTGCCTCTGCCTGCAGGGCTGCACCACCCCTGGTGGCATCCAGGTGCTGAGAGCTTTGGGTTGTGTTCTGAGCTTGGGTGGCCAACACGAGGTGGGTGGAGGGGGTGGGCTGACTCCACCATGCTGCCTTCATGTCCAGAGAGAGAACGCCCTCCCGCGGAGGGGATGTCAGGGATGAAGGTTCTCAGTGGGTGGAAGGGCAGGGCAGACAGGCTGCAAAGAAAGGTCACGTTTCCCGTAAGCAGGCATGTGCTAGAGCGATCTCGTGAGGAGACACGTGTGTTCAGGTTCTGGGAAGGGTGGAAGAGGGTTTGGGGATCAACTCTTAAGAGGACATGAGAAGGGAGGGTGTCTGGGTCCAGCCCCTGAGGCGTATTTTAAGTGTCCTTCCCAAGAAGGGCCACAGCGTGGGGGAGTGACCTGAATCCAGGCCGTGAAGAGCGAGTCCTTGTAGTAGACAGGTGGGCTCCTTCCCTGCTGCTGGGTGTCCTGGGACGTCGTCCCAGTGCCCTTTCCCTTCAAGGCTGAGTCTGTTCCCTGCTTGGACACTGCAGCTGCTGGTCACCCTCGGGCACAGCAGGCAGCCTTCTGCTTCTAACCCTGTGAGCTGGGGTGACAGCGGCCGACACTCTTGAGTTTCGGCCTTTTCTGGCTAACACCATATTCGTGGCATTCTAGGGCCTCTCCCTCCCTTGCCTTTTTTTTTTAAAAACAAATTGAACTGTAGTTAATTTACAATATTATGTTACTTTCAGGTGTATGGCAAAGTGATTCAGTTATACATATATATTTATTCTTCTCCACAGTAGGTTATTATAAGAGACTGAATATAGTTCCCTGTGCTATTCAGTAGGTCCTTGTTGTTTATTTCATACCTAGTTGTGTGTCTGTTAATCCCAAGCTTCCCGGTTTATCCCTACCCGATTCCCTTTCCCCTCTGGTAACCCTGGTTTATCTTCTTGACTTGGTTTTCTATGTCTGTGAGTCTGTTTCTGTTACATAAATAACCTCCCTCCCTTGTCTTGTTTAAAATTAAAATTCCTTGCTCTTACTGAATCTGTCTCCTGCCTCAGACTGAATATCCTGATTGCTGGCATCAGCTGAGGGACACCGTGTACAAGTCCAGGCCCATGGTCTTGACAGCTGACGTGTATCAGGCACTTCCTGCGTGCCAGGCCCTCTCCACGACCACCAGTGACGTGGATGCTGTTTATCTGTCTCCATGGACAGCTGGGGTTGTGGAGGCCCCGGGGATCCTGTGAGAAGGGCCTCAGGTCACGCACATAGCGAGTGGCGATGCCGGGGTTTGCTCTCAGACTCACTTTCCCAGACTCACTTCCCGTGCTGGGAAGGGTGTCGGGCCAGAGACAGCCGTGACCACCCTGGGCTGCCAAACACCCCTCCCACCCCATTTCAGAGCAGCAGCTCGGCTGGTCCGCCTGTCCTGTCTCTGCTGGCTAGCTGTGTTTAGCTGGGTGGATGTGCGGCGGGGCTGGCTGACTCGGGCGCTCTCCAAATTCTTAAGCACTGATGCCTGTGTCACGCGATCTGGGCCTCCATCCTGTGTGACCGCACTGCCATCTCCAGTCGTTCCCAAATATGCACATGCCTTCTTCCCGTCCACAGGGCAAGATGCTAATGAACAGGGCCATGCTTTGTCTTTCTCTGCTAGTCTCCCTAGAGCCCCTGGCATATTAGGGCGTGCTTAGAAATGCTTCAGTGCCAGTTAGCCTGACCAGGGGACAGAGAAGACTCCTCTTAGGTGGAAAGCTTCTACAGGTAGACAAAAGTTGCATCGGACTGGTGTTAACAAGTCCAGTGGTATTAACAAGTTTTGGGACTGGTATTAACAAGTCCTTCTCTGTTTGTAGAACAAATGTGATTTGCTTTGGCAACTGTTAAGCAGAGGAAAACATCACCTGTAGACCCCAGAACCTGATTTCTGGGATGTTTTAGGGGCTGATCCATCTCATGCCTTCTCTTTTTTTAATTAAAAAAAAAAAAAATACTTATTTGGCCACACTGGGTCTTAGTTGTGGCATGCGAGACCTCATTTCCTGACCAGGGATGGAACCCTGGCCCCTGCATTGGGAGCGTGGAGTCTTAGCCACTAGACCACCAGGAAGGTCCCTCTTATACCTTTCCTACTGGTCTCTTTGTAGTGAGCATCTTTGAGCTGCATAATTCCCAAAGGCACTTCTGTTCTCAGTAATCTGTTCGAAAGACAGAGCCAAACTGAACTGGTTTGCTCAGCGGAGTCTTGGGGGCTGATCCGCCAGTTTGTTTGTTTGCTTCTGCAGTGGGTTGGTTCACCCACGTGGTTGTTTGAGGGGAGCGCAGGCTGTTGGACAGGCTGGGCAGTGGGAGCTGGTGTGGCCTTGGTGGGAGGGGACAGTTGCATGCTTCAGAGCGGTGTTTTCCTTCCCACCCCCAGTTTGGCCAAAGAATGCTCAGACATTCTTTTCAGGTTGCCTCACCCTTGGCTTACTTTGGATAACGAGAGTAAAGAGCTGAATTCCAGCCATGTGGGAGCTCCCAGTGCTTCTGGACTCGATGCCTCTGTGGGTACTTCCATTAGAAAATATTTTGATCATTTGTCCTGGACCAGACCTCTTCTTTTGATTATCCTTGGCTGACGAATGCATGGTTGTTACTCTTCATTGTCCTGGCAGGTTCTGGCCAGGCTCATGTACCTTGATGGAAGGAGAGTGGAGACCACTGATAGCTAAACAGTCCCCAGCAAGCGGTGACCTACGCCCCCCCGCCGCCTGTCCCCGGGAAGATTTGTGAGCCTGAAAGTTTGCCTCTGGTTCCCTTCTCCAGTGTGTAAGGGTCAGGGCACTGCGGGCAAACGCCCCACCAAACCATGTGGCCGGAAACCTACGAGAGAGAGACCGTGCCAGGAGACAGCAGAACGTAGTCTCGGGGGCAGACTTTGGGGGAACGTGACGGCCAAGGCTAACGTGATGACAGAGCCTGGGGCGGGGGGGCCATCAGCCTGGGTGCGCTCGGTGCTCTAGTGCAACTTCTTGCCCAGTTCAGATTTCCCTGGGCTTCTTGTGCCTACAGGGGCTGCCACTGAGGCTGCCAGGACTGACCAGTGCCCAGCAAACAGCGTGCTTGTCGTCATAGCAACTGTGTCACATCCCTCAGATGCTACACTCTCTGAGGCAGACAGGATCCCAAGGGCTTCTCAGATGCAGATTTGGTGGCGGCCTTGCTCGGAGGAGCCCCCTTCACCTCTTCACTGTTGCAACTTTCATGCTTCAAAGAAAGGAGGCAGAAGTACTCAGATGTTGTGGGGCTCTGGGCTGTGTGAGCCCAGAAGAGGGGATACGATGAGGGGAGTGGAAAGCAGACACGTTCTCGTAGATTGTGCATCCAAAGGCTGATTCTCTCATCCAAGGACTGGCAGCACTGGGATAAGACTAATAAGAGGTGGGGAGGGGCCGAATGTTAAAAATACTTTATATCTGATATCACCAATCAGATGCAATGCTGGCTCTGCTTCCACGTGGATTCACACGGGCTGAACATCAGTTCTGCTAAAATAATAGTCAACCTTTGTGTGTCTTAGTTTGCCGGGTCGCCATGACAGAGTACCGCAGATGGAGTTGCTTCAGCAACATTTATTTCCTCACGGTCTGACGGCTATAAATCTGAGATCAAGGTGTTGGCATGGTTGGTTTCTTCTGAGGCCTCTGCCCTTGGCTTGGAGACAGCCACCTTCTCCCTGTGTCTTCATGTGGACTTCCTTCTTTACACATCTGTGTCCTAATCGCTCCATCTTTTAAGGGCACCAGTCATGCTGGGTTAGGGCCCACCCCCGTGACTAATTACCTCTCAAAAGACCCTGTCTCCAAGTGCAGTCACATTCTGAGGTCCTGGGGGTGAGGACGTCCGCATCTGAATTTGCAGGGACACAGTTTGACCCATAACGCGCATTACGGGCTCCGTGATATTAGTGGTATTAGTGGTCCTTGTGGCCCTTCCTGGGTCCTGGAACTGTGCTCGGCACTCCTTGAGGACCTTCTCCTCTAATCCCTGCAATAGCTCTAAGGTAGCTATGAGTATTCACCCCATTTTACAGAGGAGGAAACAAGGGCACGAAGAACTTGAGAACGCAGCAGAGCCAGAACTGGGCATCCTGGTTCTAAAGTCCGTGTGCTGAGCGTCTCTGTGCGGCCTCGGAAACAAAGGCTTAGCCCACTTCTCTGACCAGAGGCTGTCGGGGGGAAGTCTCACTTTAATTTGTTGGGAGAAGAAAACGCCGAGATGTTCTTTCACCCGCACGCATGGTTCCTCCCGCAGGCTGGGAGGACAAGCCTTTGTCCGTGGGGCCATCTGCCAACCTTTCTGTGCAGCAGGAGGTCAGGGGAGAACCGGCAACCGGGGTGTCTGTGCATCCTCACCCCGTGGAGGACGAGGCGGGCCGACGGCCAGAGGCCAGCCCAGAGCTGCTATTTTCACAGCTGACTTCTCTGGTGCTAGGCGTCCCTTTGCCTGGAACCTTCCCTCTTTTGCTCCTTGTTCCTTCTGGCAGGGCTGGGAGGCAAGGCCCGCGGCTGAGAGGGCTACAGGTGAGCTTGGCTGTTGGGAGGGCCCTAGCTGTGCCTGGTGAGAGCTTGAGGCCTTACTGTGCTAGAGGGTACGAAGCCCTGGTTACTTTGAAAGCATTTTCGCTGTCACCTTCAAGTCAAGGTGCTTTGAAGAAAGATGGGCGCTTAGTTGCCCAGACAGAGGGTGATGGGTGGGGTTGGGGGGTAGGTAAGGTTTTGGTTCTCAGTGTCAGGGCAGCCAGACATGTCTTTTCTTCCCACCCTTCTCTTCCTCCTTCACTCTTTCTCTCCTTTTTCACCCAGACTGGTCAGGCCTCCTCCAGTCTCTGCCGGGAGCCCCCTGACACGAATCCTGAGCTTTCACACTATTCCCCACTTTCCTCCTGCCAGCATCCTTGGTGACCAGCACCCTCCTCTCCACCTTCCTTGTTACTGTCAGAATTTACCAGCACTGCGTACATGCTCCCTTCTTCAGAGGTCAGCTAATCCACCCAAATGCAGGGTGAACCACCCTGGGTATTAGAGCCTAGCCCTGGGGAACTGAATCCAGAGCACGCCTCCCTTATCTCGACCGAAGGGATGTCTCCAGAATGTCAGGGCAAAGAGTTCAGACCTCTTAGGCCCTGGGATTTTACTTCCCTGAGTTAACCTACCTTTTTAAAGATGGCTCAGTGGGTAAAGAATCCGCCTGCAATGCAGGAGACACAGTTTCGATCCCTGGGTCAGGAAGATCCCCTGGAGGAGGAAATGGCAACTCACTCCAGCATTGTGTGGAGAATCCCTTGGATAGAGGATCCTGGCAGACTATAGTCCAAAGGGTCACAAAAGAGTTGGATATGACTGAGTGACTAACCACACACCTGCCTTTCTGACGTCATCTGCCTCAGTTGGCCTTGGACGCCCATCCTGCCTTCAGAATCCTGCCGGGCTCAAAACGTGAATCTTTTCAGGAACTCAGCAGGTTCTGTTTCATTTCAGTTTCTTTCTTATCTGTCGAGTTCCAGTACTGGAATCCTCTTTACTAAAGCTGCTGTATGGTAAACTCACTCTTAAGCTACTTCTTACCTATAAATCTACCCCTCTTCGTACATAAAACCACTGGATAGCGGCCACATAACTTAGTGATGGGTGTTTGATGGGACTCAGAGTTTCATTTTCCTCTTCGGATTTTTCTGGGTTGTTGACAAAAACAAATTAATAAATATGTGCCATTGCTCCAAAAGGCTTTAGAAAAGCCCCTGATGCTGGGAAAGATTGAAGGCAAAAGGCAATAAAGTCATCCCCAGATAAGCGAACATTTCAGTAAGCACATGTCTCAGCCCAACCGAGGTGGACACTGAAGACGCTGAAGGTGAAGAGCCCAAGGTCTGTGCCGGCCTCACGCTGTCTGCCGTTGATGACATCTCTTGTTTGCTTGTGGCAGGATTTCATTCCGACCCACTGTCCTACTTCCCTTCATTTCCTGAGTTACTCTTCTGAGCTCCTTCTCGTGGCCGCCTTCTCTTTCCTCCCTGCCAGGTTCACATGGGCAGACTCTCACAGGCAAATATAAACCTTTACTGGAAGAAAAAGTAACAGTAGACAAAATACCTTCTCGTCACAATTAACAGTGGTTTTTCTTCTTTTTTTTCTGTAAGCGAAATGTGCCCCTTATCAAACTTCTGCTTCAAACCAGAAGGAGAAACCAGAGGAAGCTGGCTTCGCTGCCCGAGATAAGGTGCTTGCTGTGTTGTGCAGCAGAAAATGTAATTAGGCACAAGCAGATGATGGGCCCTGCCTGCCTCCAGCCCGAGGAGGAAAGGCAGTTAACCTCCGCCTGCCTAACTGGGGCCCAAGGTCGTGTTCAATTGTGTTCTGACTGGGCAGCTATTTCCCCAGCTGGAGAGCGAAACTGTCAGTTCAGAAACATTCTCCACCTGGAGACAAACGCTCCTGGGGGGCGCTTGGCGGCTCTCCCTTCTGTGGTGTCGGGTAGCGAAGGGCACGCTTCTCGCATACCTTCGCTGGATCACAGTTTATCTGGGAGCGAAGCCAAGCGCTCCATCCTTTGGGACCTGACCCAAGAAGAGAGCTTCTGTGAACTTCTGCTCTCTGGTTGGGCAATCTTGGAGAGTTGGTTGGGAGGGTGTGAGGAGGGAGGGAGTCGAGTCAGAGTCACCCTATCTATTTTATCACCAGCCACGTTAGACAAAGGGTTTGTGTCTGCAGTCCTCTCCTGGTGGAGGAGCTCAGTGACTCAGGAAAAGCTGTCTGACAAATCCTGTTGCAATAGCTTATCCTCTGAACCCCATTGGTTTCATCATAATTTTCCTCCAAATTAATGTCCCCCCAGTTTTCCTTTTGCTACATAGAGCCTCCTGGCTACACTGAAGGTATTTATACAAAACCCAACTTCTGCTTTGAGAAGGTTTTGATGCTAAGATAAGTCATCTGAACTTGGCCATCTTGGACAGTATTCTCAGCCATTGCAACAGGGTGTTGCAAAGACACTCCAAAGAGAGGAGACAAACGGCTTTGTTTTTAATATGATTTCTTATTCAAGTGTTTAAGTCAGTCTGGCCAAGAAGTGCTGCTCTGTGTCCAGCCTGGAGTAAGCAGCGTATAGAGGGAGGTGGAGACAAAAGTAAGTGAGGGAAAAAGATGTATCTTTGCATCCCAGGAGCCTGTAATCTTGTCAGGGATGTGGGATTCTTCAGCAGTAAGAGGTAGGAAGAGCCAGAGGCTGGCTTCTCAGAATGAGAGCCAAATAGTGGCTGTATGAGGGTTCTCTGGAGAATCAGAACTGATTGGAGATAGATTTATATCTGTGTCTATACCCATCTATATCTCATAGTATGGTGTAATTAGACAACGCCTTGTCTGTTTCCCCATTGACAGGATCACTTATTACACACCAATTTTATCTCCAGCTTCTGGAGATAAAAGCCCTGTCTCAGCCCATGGGTCTCAGCAAATATTATAGGTGTAGCACAGACTCCTGGTTATCCCTCCCCTCCCCCAAGTCAGTTCTCTCCTTCTTCTTTAGTCACAGAACCATCAACTTTTAGCCGGACCCATGGTTGCTGAGAGTTAAAAAAGAGATGGCTCATAGGAGATTAGGATACACAATTACAGAGGCTGAGTCCCAAAGCTGCAGTCAATAAGCTGGAAACCCAGCAGAGCCAATGATGTAGTTACAGTCCAAGTCCAGTGTAAGTTCTAGTCTGAAAGCCAACAGGCTTGAGATTCAAGAAAAGCTGATGATTTGTGAGTCCAAAGGCAGGGAATGACTGAGGTCTCAGCTCAGAGAGTCAGGCAGGAGGAGATCCCTCTTATCCAGCATTCAGACTGAGGACTTCAGTTCATTAGATGAGGCCCACGCACATTAGGGAGGGCAATCTACTTTGCCCAGTTCAGTTTAGAGGTTAATCTCATCCAGAAACACCGTCCCAGATACCTCAGAATAAACTTTGACCTCATATCTGGGTGCCCTGTGGCCCAGTCAAATTGACACATAAAATAACCATTGCTGTGGGGTTCTCTGTTTTAGGGGTATTGTCCTTTCTTTTCTTCAACAAATCTAAGCATGTAATTTTAGCTGCTGCTGCTGCTGCTAAGCCGTTTCAGTCGTGTCCGACTCTGTGCGACCCCATAGATGGCAGCCCACCAGGCTCCCCCGTCCCTGGGATTCTCCAGACAAGAGTGCTGGAGTGGGGTGACATTGCCTTCTCTGGTAATTTTAGCTACCATAACCCAGTTTTCCAAAATAACAGTTTGTTCTTACACAGCAGCCCCTCTGAAAGAGGTCTGATGTTCCACACTGCCTCTGTCTTTTTGCACCACCATCCCTGGGGTGTTGTTTTTGGCTTTGTGGCCCAAGATGGCCTCACCTCTGTCAGTATTCACACAGGAAGGGGAGAGATGGAGAATTGCACCATGGGAAATTTATACTTTACTTCTACTCATATCCTATTGGCTGGAACTTAGTCACATGGCCAAGTTCCAATTTACTGTAAAGGATACTGGGAAACAGTTTTTATTCTTGGCAACAGAGGAGCCTGGCAGGCTACAGTCCATAGGGTTGCAAAGAGTTGGACATGACTAAGCACTGCACACAGGCTTTGCTGAGACCCCTGCTTGGGGCTGGAGATAGAGGGCTGAGTGAGATACAGTCCTGCCAGTGGTCAGTGGGGAGATAGAGCATGTTGTGTATTAAGTCCTGCCACAGGGGTAGACCCAGGCAACCCAGCTAGAACATGGCAGTCGAAGAATGCTTCCTAGTGAGCCGCTGCATGTCATTTTAAAGGGCAATTGTGTTAGGCCTGATGGGTTGAGAGTCCATTTTCTTAAACCCCAATTTCAGATGGATGTGTATTTTTCCCTTCTTTGCCAGTCAGAAGTCTGAATTCAGAAGGTGAGGTTCAGATTTTGGCATGTCATGTCAATGAGGGGATCAGAAATATTCCTGGACCCCCCGCATTGGTTTAGTCTGGGATGAGGGAGTTCTGCAGTCCCAGAAGGAATGCGGGCGTCCTCTCTGTGCATGGGGAGGCTCCTGCTGGCTTTGTGCAAGATGTCCTGTAAAGGGTTTCAGGGTGGGGGCTGGGGTAGGAGTGGTGGGAGTGAGAATTCTTACATAACGTGGTAAACAGACAGCAAGTGGACGCTTTGTTTTCCATTAGCCAGGGAGGCGTTTTGTTTCCACTAGAAATGGGAGCAGACGTGAAAGCAATTAGTGTTAGTGGCTTTACCATGATGTCCCTGGAGCCAGCACAATCCTGGGGCCAGATGTCTGTGTTTTCCTGATTCCTTGTTCAGAGAACATTCGTGAGTTATTTCCGCCCCTGCCCAGCCCACCTCCTGCCAAAAAGACCCAAAATATCACAGTTGGGAGAACATAATATTCCTTGAAGAGCAGAGGCAGAAGGGCTGCTTTTGGAGCTAGAGAAGGTACCTCAGAAGCTGGGGAGGGGAGGTCAGGATCAGTAGGAAGATCCTCACCCCCGGGCTGTTCAGGCCACTGCTGAGTGGGGCCCCAAGCTTGAAGCAGAGTTGGATAATAGGAGTGGTGATCGCTCAGCCTCACCTACTCTTCTTTGCTTTTCTTTCGACCCTGTCCCGTCCCACCCCCAACATGCATGGAGTTGTTTGTTTAGTTGCTAAGTCATCTGTGACTCTTCAGTGACCCTGTGGACTATAGCCTACCAGGCTCCTCTGTCCATGGGATTTCCCAGGCAAGAATACTGGAGTGGGTTACCATTTCCCTTCTCCAGGGGATCTTCCCAACCCAGGGATTGAACCCTGAATTGGCAGGTGGATTTTTTGCCACTGGGTCACCTGGGAAGCCCATGCATGGAGTAGGGAGGATGGAAGTAGAAACCATAGCAGAAAAGAAAGCTCTGAATATCCTCTCTTCCCCTGTGCACTGGAATCATATGATCTCAGGTTCACTTCATCTCAAACTTCAACATGACCCTTGTCACCACCGTGACCACCAAAGCCCCCGAATCTGCCACTTAAATAGTTTCTAATGTTGAGGTTCTTTTCCTGTATAACCCCACTTCTTCCTTTAAGGTCTCACAGTGCATGGTTTGTCATTGGTTTTTCCATTTCGCAAGCCAATGACCATGTGTGGCTGCTGACTACTTGAAATGAAGCCATTCCACATGAAGATGTACTATAAATGTAAAATACGCACCAGATTTCAGGCACTTCATTTGGAAGAAGAATATAAAACATGTTTCTTTTAAACTTTTTTCATGAGACTATTAGAAAATTTAAAATCCCACAAATGGCTTGCACTTATAACTTGTGTGATACTTCCATTGGGACAGGGCTGGTCTATGTTATCTTTTAAAATATTTCAGAAACATATTTTTAAGTTATTGAAAGTATTAGAACTTTAAAGTCTTCCAAAACTTTAAAAGTCTTTAAAAAAAAAAAATAAAAGATGAGGCTCTCCAGACATTTGTAAGAAGAAAGTTGGACAGTCACCAAAAATTTCTCTGCATTTGAAATAGAGCATAGAAACTTAATCACCCTGAAGGACCAGACAGTGATGTAAACAAGTGAGATATGCCTGAGGTTGTGCAATAAAGGAGGGCTTCCCAGTGGCGCAGTGGTAAAGACTCGCCCTGTCAATGCAGAGACGCAAGAGATATGGGTTCGATCCCTGGGTTGGGAAGATCCCCTGGAGAAGGAAATGGCACAACCCACTCCAGTATTCTTGCCTGGGAAATCCCATGGACAGAGGAGCCTAGTGGGCTACAGTCTATGGGGTTGCAAAGAGTCAGACACAGCTGAGTGTGCACACACACATACATTAAGGAATGGTGGGGCTTGTGGTTCACTGGGATGAGGTACCTCATGTGAAAACATCCAGACTCAAAAATTGTAAGTGCTGGTTGCTCCATAGGCAATGTCTTCAGGTAGAATTTGGCTCAGAGGGCTCCAGGATGCTATTCTTGGGGCCTTTGAAACAAACTGTTTTACACTACAGATTCCATCAAAATTACCCATTGCGGAGAATTCAAACCAAGTTTTGTAAATTGGAATTTCTTTTTTAAATCTTGAAGTGGCCTTTTACATTTTGCACCCAAGTCCACATGTACACTCAGTAGCTTACATGTTCTTGTACCAAGAACACGGCTGACAGTGAACTCACAGGGCCTGAGTTCATGTTTTGGGAGATGCCAGTGTTGCCTCATATAGTTTTTTTTTTAACAACCCCATGAGGCTGATTGTATCTTCATTTTCAGTGAAATTCAGCCAAATTAAGCCATCTGCTTGGCCATAACAAGGAAGTGGCAGAACCAAGGTTTAAGTCCATGGAGTGTGGATGCCATGGTCATATCCTGCTAACACAAGGGTTAGTTTTAGCTTTTATACGTAGGGCTTTGATTCATTTTGAGTTAATTTTTGCATGAGGTTAAAGTCCAACTTCATTCTTTTGGATAAGTATATCTAGTTTCAACATCACTTGTTGAAAAGACTGTTCTTTCCCCATTGAATGGTTTTGGCATCATTGTTGAAAACCAGTTAACCATAAGTGTGAGGGTTTATTTCTGAATTCTCAATTCCATTTCATTGATCTGTTTGTCTGTCTGCATGACAGTACCACACCATCATCATTACTATAGTCGTAAGTTTAAAATCAGTGTGTATCTTCCAACTCCTTTTTTAAGATTGTTTTTGCTCTTCTGGGTGTATTTTCATATGAGTTTTAGGATCAGCTTATAAATTTGTAAAAAAAAAAAAGAGGGAGATTTTGATACAAATTGTGTTGAACCTGTACATCAGTTTGAGTAGTATTGCATCTCAGTAATATTAGGTCTTCTGATCCATGAACATAGGATATCTTTCTAATTACATAAGTAATTTCTAATTTCTTTCAGTGTTTTTTTTTTTTTTGAGTTTTCAGAGTACAGGTTTTACATTTCTTAAATGTATTTCTAAGTATTTTATCCT
This sequence comes from Bos mutus, assembly GCF_027580195.1. Lineage (NCBI taxonomy): Eukaryota > Metazoa > Chordata > Mammalia > Artiodactyla > Bovidae > Bos > Bos mutus. The sequence goes on along the minus strand of NC_091639.1, from coordinate 9,260,512 downwards.
TTTCAATGCTATTATTAAGACTTGTTTTCCTAATATAATATTCAGATCGTTCATTTTTCAGTAAAATTTTAACTATTTAAGTAGCATCCAAAGTACTGATATGACAGTCTACCTATAAATACCTAAGTTAGCATCTGTTAGTTCCCTCCTTCCCTCACTTTCCAATTAGCCACCAGGCCACTATTGGACTGATAATAATTAACAAGAATTGCTTGCTCTCATTTACTACACAACCCAGATTGATATTTCTTTGATTCTGTCTAGAACGTCTCCTCATGGCTGGCCTTTTCAAATCAGGATTCAAACAAGTCCTCCCCTTAAGACTGGCAATCGTGTCTTTCAAGTCTCCTTCATTCTCTAATGGCTCCCCTTTTCTCTCCTTCTGGAATTGAGGATTTAAGTCTAATTCAGGCACAGTGAGTCTCTGACCTTATACAAAGCTAACATCTACAGTCAGATGGTTGTTGTTTAGTCACTTACTCACGTCTGACTCTTTGTGACCCCATGGACTGGAGCCCACCAGGCTCCTCAGTCCATGGGAATTTCCCAGGCAAGAATACTGGAGCGAGTTACCATTTCCTTCTCTCGGGAATCTTCTCCACACAGGGATCAAACCTGCATCTCCTGCATTGGCAGGTGGATTCTTTTCCACTGAGCCACCAGGGAAGCCTAACATCTTCAGTCAAATAATCCTCATTAAATGGAATCAGAACCCTCCTGCTTCATTGCAGATAAAGAAATTTGAAACAGAATTATTTCCTCCGGCAGTAGGTCCGTTGGTCTGCACAAGTGTGCGATGTTGTTGTTGGCTCTCCAAGCACCTGTTGAGAAATAATCCCCTACTGAAGGTACTGGACATACCACCATTGTTTGCTACCCCTCCCCCCATACTTGAGCAATAAAGACTAACTGTTCTAGGGGGTGATACAGAAGGCTGTTGCTCATCTCACTTTACTTATTAGGATAGAGAGTTAGATTCCCCTGCCCTGGGAAAGAGTTTCCTGCTCAGGGCCTCTTGTGTTCCCACTTCTCCTCCCTAGCCTCCAGTTACCAAATGTGGTTTTCTCTCTGTTCTTCCAAGTTCTTGCCTTTTTTCATCATTTAAAATATTGGTCTAGAAGGGATTTCCCTGGTGGTCCAGTGGTTAAGAATCTGTCTTCTGATGCAGGTTCAATCCCTGGTCAGGGAACTAAGTAAGCTCTCACGTGCTCCGTGGCGTGGCCAAAAAGTAAAAATTAAAATATTGATCTGGGAGTAAGACACAAGTCTGCATTTAGGGTCAAAGCAGGGCTCACAAGTGGAAAAATCCCTTAAGAGTATGGCATGTGGCTAAAAAACCAGAATCCTGCGTTTGTGTTTTTCCATTGGCAGCACTCCATTCTGACCAAACGTGTGTGCTTTTAATCATTGTATGTTGGCGGATTACTCCTGACTCATACCATTCCTGTGGGGGAGCCATTGAAATATCCCCCCATCCAGAGTAGTCAGGCACCAGTCCATCAGCACAGAAGCCGCCTTAGAGTTTGGCTGTGGAGCTGCCAAGCCTTCCACTTGCTGGACCTTCGGAAGGTGGGAAAGGGTGTGGTTGGGGAGATACTCAGAAGGTGGGAAAGGCTGCGGATGGGGAGATACTCAGAAATCTCAAGGCAGAGGCTAAATTTGAGTGACTGTGTGCTCAGTCATGTCCGACTCTTTGAGACCCCATGGACTGAAGCCCGCCAGGCTCCTCTGTCCAGGGAATTATCCAGGCAAGAATACTGGAATGGGTTGCCTGGGGATCTTTCTGACCCAGAGGTCAAACCCTTGTCTCCTGTGTCTCCTGCATTGGTAGGTGGATTCTTTACCACCACACTACTTGGGAAGCCAACTGATAAATACATGTTTTAATTTTTTTCCACCTCTAATTGGCTGTGTACTGGCAAAATATTGGCCCCGGCATCATGGCCACTTCTGTGTCCTAGCTTGCGCTGTGTCTGTTGTAGAGCCTTCCCTTTTTATCACGTCTTCACACGCTCTGCAGTACATTAGGAGACCAGAGGTCTCTCCTCTGCATGAAAATCTGCATTCTTACGGTTTCATAGATGATAATGCCTTTAGGGTGAAATTCAGCTTCTTAGTGATTACTTGATTTTCTGTGTAGAGGATTTTAGAAGAAAGAGAAATGATGCCTTGGCCTACCCAACAGGGAAAATGCCGAAGACATCACACACACATCCTTCTCTTTGTCCCTCTCTGTTTCTCTCTTTACTTAATGGATGTGTGCTTTACATTCAATAAAATGCATTCATCTTCAGTGTGTAGTTTGAGTTTTAATAAATGTATGTGCCTATGTAACACCACCCCAGTCTCAGAATATAGAATATTTCCATCACTCCAGAAAGCTTCAAGTGACCTTGGAGTCCATATTCTACCCTCCCAGCCCCAGCCTGGTACCCATTGCTGTGCTTTCTGTCATGCCAGCTTACTTTGCCAATTGAACAGTCTCAGATAAATAGTCCTAGAGTGTGGACCCTTTTCCATCTAGCTTCTTCCACTCAGCCTAGTGTGTCTGACATTTCTCCATCTTTCTCCATGTCTCGGGAGCTCATTTGTTTTTTTGCTGAGTGGATTCCATTTTATGGGTGTACCACAATTTCTTTATCCATTCAGCCACTAATGGACATTGAGTCGTTTCCAGTTTGGGGCTTTTGTAAATAAAATTGCTATGAATGTTCATGTTCAGGTCTTTTGTGTTGCTAGATGGTTTTATTTCTCTTCGGTACATTCCTGGGAGTGGAGTTGCTGGGCTTTAGGATTGATGTATGTTTTACATTCTTAAAAAATCTGCTTGCTTTCCAAAGTGCCTGTGCAGCCCTTTTCTTTCAGATGCCTGGCATTATTACTCACTGGCTCATGCTTTGCGCTAGAAGAAATAAAGAGAATGAGCAGAGTCGACTAATGTGTGCCGCTTTTTTGTCAATGGAGAGATTTTTTAAAAAGACTCTGAGTCCCTGAATGCCCCTTGATGGTTCTTGTTCTGGGGCGCTGGTCTGAACTCTGGCTCATCTGAACCCTGGCTGGCAGGAAAGTGAGAAGTTTCCATTAACTGAGAAGCTGAAGAGGGCTAATGTTTTATATAGATATATGTGTGTATGTATATTTATATATATGTATATATAAATGCATACATATATAATGTATATTATATATAACATGTAATATGTAATATTTAATATTATGTGTTATATATACTGTATATATTGGTGTTGGAGAAGATTCTTGAGAGTCCCTTGGACTGCAAGGAGATCCAACCAGTCCATTCTAAAGGAGATCAGCCCTGGGATTTCTTTGGAAGGAATGATGCTAAAGCTGAAACTCCAGTACTTTGGCCACCTCACGCGAAGAGTTAACTCATTGGAAAAGACTCTGATGCTGGGAGGGATTGGGGGCAAGAGGAGAAGGGGATGACAGAGGATGAGATGGCTGGGTGGCATCACCGACTCGATGGACATGAGTCTGAGTGAACTCCGGGAGTTGGTGATGGACAGGGAGGCCTGGCGTGCTGCGATTCATGGGGTCGCAAAGAGTCGGACACGACTGAGCGACTGATCTGATCTGATATATACTATGTATTACATGTATAATAAATATTATATCACATAATTTATAACAATATAGTAGCTAGCATAACACAGCTAGTGGCTGCCTACGCCAGGAGTCAAACACAGCTGTGAAGACTCTAGTGCTGGCAGGTTTTCCTAAACCCAGCTTCTCGGACTTTCTTTTGAAATGTTTAAGAAAAGGGAATGCATCCTTAAGGAGACAGAGGGAGTACCTGGGGACGTGGTTTCTAGGGAGACATTTCTTCTTCTAAAAATTAATACAAAATGTGTATTTGTTTCCACATGTCTGTGTTTATTTTGATATAAGATATACTTAATATAAAAATGTTCATACCCCACCTCCCCCCACAAACGGTGCAGCCAGAACGCTCCAGGGAGAGGCACACGGGCCAGTGTGTCCTGGCACGTCCCCTGCGGGAGCCGCATCTTCTCGCAATGCGTCCCACTCAGGCTGAGTTGTGCTTTGGCCAAATGTGTTTCCTGTTCCCCACCTGCTCTCCTGGTCTGCCTTGTGGCTTCTGATGTGGCGGATGGAGGCGAACGTTTGCCCTGCCAGGTGCTGTCAAGGCCCGCAGTCTCTCCCGGGTCCCCTCTGGGTTTTATCATCTGTTCTGCCTCCCAGCCTACAAGCTATGGCAGGGGCTCCCCCGAGATGATGGAGGGCCTGGGAAGTGAGGAAGTGAAAGCAGGCAGTGGCAGGGCGGGTGAATTTCTCACAGCGGGCTGGCTATCCTCCGGTGGAGAGCAGAGAGGCCTGAAGCCGGACGCCCCTCTTTCCCTTCGAGGCCGGCTTCTGTGGGGCCCACAGTCCCCAGTCACCGCTGCCTTCTCCCCTGGAGAATTATTCCTGGTCCGTGCCCCGAGCTGGTGACATGATGGTCGCAGGCACCCTGGTCCTTGTCTCAGCGCTTTTCTCAGCGGGCCTCTCTGTGCTCTGAAGGTGGGGTCTCCCAGCGGATCACTGCACACCTGTGATCACTGCCCATTCAGAGCGTTTCCCCTCCTTCTGGGAGGTAACTGTCCCTCCCTCTGACATGAAACATCGGGCGTGTGCTTCCTAAGGCTGCTGTAACAAAGAGTCCCAGGGACTCAAAACAATACGGAGTTACTCTCAGAAGTGAGACATCTGAATTCAAAGTGCTGACAGGGCTGCGTTCCTTCTAGAAGCTTCGGGGAGAATCCTTTTTTCCAGCTTCTAAATGCTGCCTTGGTCGTATTTGGTAATGACTTTCTCACATCCCTCCAACCTCTTGATTCTGTGACATGTCTCCTACCACGCATTCTGATCTCTTTCCTCCTATGGATAAGGACCCTATGATGACATCAGGCCCACCTGGATAATACAAGCTAGTTTCCCATCTCTAGATTCTTACCATTGTCCCATCTGTCAAGTCCCTTTTGCCATCCTATAAGGGAATGGTCATAGATGCTGGGGATTCAGATGTTGACCTTCAACCTATCACAACAGGAGACAGCATCTTTGGTACTAACTCCTGGGAAAGGCTATGTGTCCTGTAGGAGACCATGCTCCTGGTACATCCTACAGACTCGCAGTGTGGCATGCACTTTGAGAGGAGTGTTTGAAAGCAGGTGGCCACTCAGACCGGAGTTGACATCCTGACCTGTGACCTCTTGCAGGTGAAATAGACTGTCTCTGAGCCTCCACTTGCTCATCTGTAAAATGGAGGCAGTCACCTAACTTTGCAGGGAAAAGTAAAGATAAACATCTTTACTGTGGCCAGCAAACAGTAGGTGCTCAATAAAGGATGCCTAAAATCATTTGGAGAATTTCTAGTGAACTGCCTAGAACAGAGACCAATGCTGCTCCTCAGCTTGGTTTGCATGTTGAGGAGTTTCATAGGTATGTCCGTCTGTGGTCATGAAAAACGTACTAAACATGTAAATGCTGTTCCCCAGGCTCCCGAGTTCTAAGTCCACTTCTGCACGTTTGAAGCAGGCAGGCGATGGTGACACCCTAGGATGACCTTCCTGCGTTGCCCTCTGCCCGCCCTTACTCACCCTAGGGTCAGCAGCTGGCACATTTAGTCCCAGAGTCAAATTTTTCTAGAAAAAATGAACCCCAAGTTTGGCCTGGAATTGTCCCACCGCACCCGCCTCCCCACCACCCCATGCCCAGATCCCAAGGGATAACGCAAGCCGGAGAGGGCCCGCCCAGGGAAGGTCCCACCGCACCGCGCTTGCCCCCGCCCCCCCATGCCCAGATCCCGGGGATAACGCAAGCCAGAGAGGGCCTGCCCAGGGAAGGTCCCACCGTAACCCCCAACCCCTCCCCGCGCCTCCCCCACCCCCATACCCAGATCCCAAGGGATAACGTAAGCCGGAGAGGGCCCGCCCAGGGAAGGTCCCCAGCTTCCCCTGCTTGTGACTGTGGCCTTGCTCAGCTGGGAGTGGCGCTGGCTGGTATTTACACCCAGAAATTTCTTTTGGGGGAGCACAGCCTAGGGACCTCAGGATGGCTCCCGCCATGGTGGTGGCTTCTGGGTTCTTTGTCGCTCATTCATGAGTGAAGACCGGCAGCCGGGCACTTTCCACGACTTATCTTTATTTGCTCCTCGGGGTATTACTGCCTGCATTTTACTGACGAGGAAGCTAAACTCCTGGGAGGCTGACGCTCTTATCTGAGTTTGCACAGCCACTAAAGGGCAGGCCTGGCATCTGCCCAATGCCTAAGCCCGTCAAGCCTGTAACACCGCTTGCAATCTGAATTTCTGGATAACTCCTGAATCTCTTCTATTACAGGGAAGGAAAAACAAGATTCCTCTATCAGAGGCCAGGCCATGATATATGAGTTTTATCAAGTGATTTATAGGCTCCTTATCACATGCCCCGTGCGTCTTGGCAGAGGGCCATGCCCAAGGCCACGGCTGTGCCAACTGCTGGGTGAGTCCCTATCGAATCTCTCCTGACCCTCCTTCTGGAGCTTAGGCCCCCACCTCCATCCAAAGGATATTGAAAGGGTTATTTTTTTTTTTTCCTTTTCAAACAAAAATCCTAATTTTATCTAGTCCTCTTAAAATTTGTGATGCACTTAAAATTCAGAGAGAACAAAAGCCAATACTCTGAGATGCCACCCTCCCATTTCCTGCCCACAGGCCCCCAGTGTTACTGGTCAGGGTTCCCTTCCAGAGATATTTTACATAAACACAAGCAAATATATATAGTTATCTATGTCTTTCTATACAGATGATATTATACCAGGCATATTTTTCTGCATCTTGTCCTTTTTGTATAACTTTCCATATCCTGCATGAAGAGCTGTCTCATTTTTATGTGAAATATAAAATTTACATAAAAATTGTGAAAAAGATCATGTTTAATGATAAAGTAAGTCTTTTAAAAATAGGCTACATGTTTATCAGTTAGCCAGCTAGCAAAATACCTATATATTATTCCTTTAAGAAACTGGCCAAGGAAATTCATGTACTATTTTGTAGAGTCCAAATTAATTGAATAAGTAATGATGCCCACAACACGAAAAGGTTGTTTTGAATCAATCTTTTTTAAAAAATTTGAAATTCAAGCAGCACAACTTGGTGCTTATTATTAAAAAGAAATGCTTCAGTAAGTTTTAGTGTCATTAGATTCCAGAGAAACAAGAGCGGGAGAAGATGGTGTTTGGGGGAGCCCCATTCTCCACCTGGATGGAGAGCTGTGATGCAGCTGTGTTCCCGCAGGGCTGCACAGGACTGGCCCATGGGGGCCTTTCCACAAGGATGCTGAGCCTTCCACTCTCCTTCCACAAGGACTATGGGCACAGAAAGCCCGTGTTGCTTCTTTTCTTGACTGAAAAGCTCTCTGACTTCTGTTCCTATTGGTGGCTCAGACGATAAGAATCTACTTGCAATGTGGGAGACCTAGGTTCGATCCTTGGGTCAGGAAGATCCCCTGGAGAAGGAAATGGCAACCCACTCCAGTATTCTGGCCTGGAGAATCCCATGGACAGAGGAGCCTGGCAGGCTACAGTCCACGGGATCACAAAGAGTCAGACACGACTGAGTGACGAACACGCTCACCATTTTATCTACTCACCCCCTCCCCAGTATGAAATGAGTCAATTATCTGAGAGAACCTGGGGCAAAGTGCACTGACCAATGTCCACGCAAACATTAATGGCTCATAGAAGTACTGAATCAGAGAAACCTTTTGCTGATGGAGAGGGTGATTGCAGCTTCTACTTACTGTGTGCAGTGCCTGGGTAACAGGGTGCTTAATGTTTTAAAACCATCAAAACAGAACCACACGGCAGCACATGGGATGAGGGGTGGTGACTGGCACATTGAACCTCTGCTAGGATAGTGGGCAGTGAGGTCTAGGCTGGAGGTGAGGATGGAACACAGGGTTGAAACTGTTTTGTGTTTTTGACAAGCACTTCTTGCCCCTAGAATCCTTTTCTCTTGCTCAGCTCGGACATGAGGCTGAAGCCCCATCCCTCATTTTGTGGATGAGGAAGGAAATGCACAGGGGCTGGGCTGGGGTCTGGGAACAGGATCCACATGAAGTCTCCACCCACTCCTGTCCCCCACCTCGTACCCACAGACACTGACTACTCACCCCTGACAGCAAGGTGTGTGTGGAAGGGGACGCTGCCTGTGAAAGCCATCGGGCAGAGCAGCAGAAGGTGTTCGGTGAGAAGGGCTTTGTGGGGCTGGCACACTGGTGGGGGAGTGCGTGATAGCCCCCAAGAGTGGCTTCTGCCAGGTGAATGATGCTTCTGCTGGCTCTGGGTGGCAGGCGACAGCCCCGTGTCCCCCAAGGAGTACGAGGCTCCTCTGCAGTCTGGCTGGGGCCACTGCAAGTCAGGTCTCCAGACAGTGGCCCTGGAACTGCTGATTCTCTCCAGCACAAACACAATGCAAGTTTGTTTGTCTGAGCTTAAAAATGGGAATTGGGGTGAGATGGAGGCTCCCTGGACATCAACATAATGACCTTTTCGGGCCTGGGAATAAAAGGAGGACAGAGGTCCATAAACACAAAGCTCTTGTTTGAAAAAATTAAGGGATAATTGCGCAAACTCACTACCCTAAGGTAACTGATAAGAGTAGAGGCTTATAAACTGCTGTTTGATGGAAATGGGGCATGAAAAAAATCTAAAGGAGACGTCAGCTGCACAGATAGGGCAGAGATAACTAAGGAGGGAATAGTTCATGACTTTATTCTTGCATATTATTGTTTATTGTTATATTTGTTATTTATTATCATTCTGCCCTATGAGTGCTTTAACTTCACAGAGACCATTCTTCAGGCTTTAAGCCTTTGAAGAGGCTGAGTGGCTCTTGTTTTAGACACAGTTCTTTCCCTGCCCCTCACCTATATGACTCTGTTTAATACAGTTCTTCCCTCTCTTCTCTCACTCACTCACCCCCAACAGAAATTGACCTGCTTTCAAAAGTCACTCACCTGTTCAATGAGCTAACAGGACAGTTCACAAGTTCTACTCAGAAGCCCCTTGATGACTATTTAACCTTAATACACCTAAAGGAAAGAAAAATTCTGTTATTTCCTTTTCCAGCCTGGCAGGAATGCATGATTGGAGACTTCTCTGAGCCCCATCCCACTATCTTCCTGTCTCTAGCACCAAGCAGGACTTAGCCACCCTTCCTTGTTGCAGAGTGATCGGTCTTAACAGAAGGTCCCCACCATCACCACTTGCCAGTTTTGTCGTTGTTCAGTCACTAAGTTGTGTCCAGCTCTTTGTGACCCTATGGACTGCAGCACGCCAGGCTTCCCTGTTCTTCACTATTTCCTGGTTTTGCTCAAACTCATGTCCATTGAGTCAGTGATGCCATCCAACCATCTCCATTCTCTGTCTCCTTCTCCTGTCCTCAGTCTTTCCCAGCATCAGGGTCTTTTCCAGTGAGTCAGCTCTTTGCATCAGGTGGCCAAAGTATTGGAGCTTCAGCTTTCAACATCTGTCCTTCTAATGAATATTCAGGGTTGATTTCCTTTAGGGTTGACTGGTCTGATCTCCTTGCAGTCCAAGTTTTAAAGACCATTTAAAGATAGTTCCATGCACTCCAAGGGGGCATTTTTAGCTTGCTGATGTCATCCACAGTTAGTTAGGACCAGAATCCTGTGGGAGTGAGTGCCTGGGTGGGTCCTCTCCTGCCGGGCCTCTCTGGAGATGCTGGCACAGGCCTGAGATGAGAATGTCAGGCTCACCGTGGGCCCACGCCTCCACCCCCACCCGTGAAGCGGCTGCAGCTGTTGCTAAGCAACCAGTTTATCTGCGCTGTCCTGGTCAGCAGATACAGAAGCAACTCCTGCTAGAGAGTTCCAGCTGGGAGACACCCAGGCGCTGGAACGTGAACTCTGCTAATGCCTACCACCTCTGACCCTCCCCTCTGTGCTGAGAGCCCCTCCTTCCTGGAGGTATGAGTTTGCCTTTGGAGACTGGGAAAAAAAATGATCTAGATCATTGATGTGCTAATAGATTCAGCTTAAACTCAGAAGTTTAAAGTGATTTATACCTAAAGTTTATATCTTCATGTGTCTTCAAAACCCTTAAGAGGCAATTGATTGTATTACTCTGCGTCAGAGAGTTGAGAAAATTGTGTTTATTCTCTAAGATCAAGAAGGTGCCACGCACGACTCTGCCCACCCCAGCTGGTGGGACCAGCTTGAAGTATCCATAGCCCCCATTTCACTCATGGTTCTCTGGACCTCTGCGGATCTTTAAGGGCTTCTTCAGGTCAGGTCCAGATTCTTCAGATTCAAACGTTTATGAGGATCAGGTACTAAAAAGTGTCTACAGCGAGCCACTTCTATGCCAAGGAGAAGCCAAAGTATTGATAAGATGGCTTCTGCCTTTAAAGAACTTTTTTTTTTCCTTTTTCAAACTTTAGACTTCTTATTTTGTGTTGGGGTATAGGCGATTAATAATGTAGTGGTTGTTTCAGGTGAACAGCAAAGGGACTCAGCCATGCATATGCGTGTATCCATTCTCCCCAAGCCCCGCTCCCATCCGGGCTGCCACATAATACTGAGCAGAGTTCCATGTGCTATCCGGCAGGTCCTTATTGGTTTTCCATTTTGAATATAGCAGAGAACTTCTAATCACGGGTTGAGGAGGGACTATACAGAATGCTCTAGAACAAAAGTTCCCCAACGTTCTCCATTCATGGTGCCCTTAATGTCTCAGTAATTTTTTCATGGTGCTCCTGGATCTGGCAATTCCATTTAGTAAGTCCAAATAATAAGACAGATTTGTCCCAGATACTTGAAAAAATAGCACCTAAATTGAAGGAATAAAAATATTTGCACTTCATTCTTAAATGATCAGATTCAGTTACACTGGGATCCGAGTGCATCAAACCACAGAAGCAGCTAGAACACTGCACCCTCATTTCCCAGCCTGCCCTGAGTTTTGCCTGATATTTCTGATTGTTTGTTTGGTTTTTATCACCGCGACTGCTGAAAGCCAAGCTTCACAGAGGTGGGAAGCTGTCGAAAGGCAGATAGTGTAATTCAGGATTGAAACTGTGAACCTTCTGAGGAGTAGCTCCTGCAGTGTCCAGCAGATGTCAAGTACCGTTACTGTGTTTTCCTCAAAAATGAAAAATACACTGCCGTTCCCCAGCAAGTTCAGTCTGGGACCACTGGATACCTTGGGTGCCGAGACATTCAGGCTGGGAACTATGGTTCTAAAGCACAGACACTAGTCGTGGAAACTACAAGACCAGGCAGAGCCTGGGCACCTCCTCCCATTGCTTCCTCAGGAAAGCCCTCAATAAGTGTTCTTGGGTTAAATGAATAATTACATGAGAATCCATGACGACAACTGGATTCCTCTGCAGTCGTGTTTTACTGCCTATGAAGTTGGCTTTAGAATTATAATGTACTTTTGTTTTTCCTTTTTTTTCAGTTTATGAATTTTTTAATGTATTTATTTTAATTGAAGGATCATTGCTTTACACTATTATGCTGGTTTCTGCCATGCATCAACATGAATCAGCCATAGGTAGACATATGTCCCCTGCCTCTTGAAACTCCCTCCCGCTTCCCACCCCATCCCACCCTCTAGGTTGTCAGAGAGCCCAGTTTGAGTTCCCCGTGTCACGCAGCCAGTTCCCGCTGGGTCTTTAATATGTGGTAGTGTGCGTGTTTCTGTGCTACTCTCCCCTCCCCCGCCCCCACCTGCCCAGGCCCACGAGTCTGCTCTCTGGGTCTGTATCTCCTGTGCTGCCTGAGAACAGGTTCATCCGTACCATCTTTCTAAATTCCCGGTATGCTGCTGCTGCTGCTGCTGCTAAGTCGCTTCAGTCGTGTCCGACTCTGTGCGACCCCATAGACAGCAGCCCACCAGGCTCCCCCGTCCCTGCGATTCTCAAGGCAAGAACACTGGAGTGGGTTGCCATTTCCTTCTCCAAAGCATGAAAGTGAAAAGTGAAAGTGAAGTTGCTCAGTCGTGTTAGACTCTTAGTGACCCCATGGACTGCAGCCCACCAGGCTCCTCCGTCCATGGGATTTTCCAGGCAAGAGTGCTGGAGTGGGGTGCCATTGCCCTCTCCATGTATATGCGCTAATATATGATATTTGTTTTTCACCTTCTGACTGACTTCACTCTATGTATGTTAGGCTCTAGGTTCATCCACCTCATTAGCACTGACTCAACTGCATTCCTTCTTATGGCTGAGTAATATTCCATTGTATGTATGTACCACAGCTTCTTTATCCATTCATCTGTCGATGGACATCTAAGTTGCTTCCATGTCCTAGCTATTGTAGATAGTGCTGCAGTGAACACTGGGGTACACATGTCTTCTTCTGTTATACAGGGTATATGCCCTGTAAGTAATGGGATTGTTGGGTCATATGGTAGCTTTATTCCTAGTTTTTAAGGAATCTCCATACTGTCTTCCACAGTGGCTATATCAATTTACATTCCCACTAACAGTGCAAGAGGGTTCCCTTTTCTCTGCATCCTCTCCCAGCATTTATTGTTTGTAGATTTTTTGGTGATGGCCTTTCTGACAGGTGTGAGGTGATATCTCATGCAATGTACTTTTTCAAGATGAGTCACAGGCACGAGGAGGGAACCAGAATATGGTTTGAATCCTGGCTTTACCACTTACTGGGGTGTGAATTTGGGCATCGACTCTTGAGGGTTTGGCTTTGTGGTTTGTGACACGGTGATGACGGTGACTCTCCAGGGCGTTGGGAGGAACTGACGAGCGCAGCTGCACCTCACCAGGTGCTTTGTACCTCGTAATCCTTTCAATCAGTACGTGTAGTTGTTTCTATAGTCCTTCTTCCTGGGGTGGACAAGCAGACTTCAGTGTGATCAAGCATGACAAGCGTTTCTCAGGGTGAGGGGGGTGAGACTTGACTTGGAGGAGGGAAGGGAACAACCCACAGCTGTCTGCTCTCTAGGGGTCTTAACGACACCCTGCCCCACTGTGGAACAGAGAGAACCAAGCCTGGGTCTCTGTCCCTGTTCTCTGTCTGCATCTGGCACATCTTTAGGGCTTCTGCTGTGCCTTAGCATCTGGGCATCCCCCCGCAGTCCGGTACAAGGCTGCTGAGTGGTCAGGTGTTCAGGAGCCCCAGGCCAGGCTTATTCCAGCTCTGTGCCCTGCAGAACCCTCTCTGGGGGTCAGTGGGAGTCCCTTCCACTCAGGAGCATCGACAGGATTATGGAGAGCCTTCAGAGCCTTTATCACCTGTACCCCTGCCTCCTTCAGGGTCTCACAGTGGAAGAGAGAGTATTAAGACTTGACTCAGCCCACTCTTTCTTCTGTAAAGTGGGGTTGTTTCCACCTGACATCACCAGGCAGCCCACGAAACTTCTAGCTTCTCAGGCTTTCAACTAGCATTGCTCAGGCAGATACACACCCAGACGCACCCAGTTGGAAGTTGCTGCCAACTAGGCTTTTGCCTTTAAAAGAGTCTGCATTGTTTACAAGTTGTTGCCAAAACAAAACAACAAGACCTCCAAAGCTCTAAGACTCACCCTAGCCAGCACCTGGGCCTTTCAGCCACGGTTGGCTAAACCTGTTGAAACCTTCATGGGCTCAGTGCAGGGGGTTGTCGACTGGTCCAGAGATGAAAAATCGAACACTATCTCTTTAAGAGAAAAGGCTGGGGCAGGGAGGATGTGGCTGGCATCTGGGTTGCTCCAGGGTGGCCTGGATCTCTGTGCCCAATTAAGGGCGTTGTAAACTTTCCCCTGCCACCCTCACCCTCTCCAAGTCTTGCCCATTTCTAAGGTTCTGAGCTCTGTGGACAAGACCCTCATCCTAGTGATGATGGGAGCACAGATGCGTCCAAATATCAGCAGCAACCAAGGGTGAGGGGCGGTTCTCAGGAAAGAGGGGTTCTGATCCGCAGCCTAGATCACCGCTGAGCTTCAGTTATTTACAGGAGCAGCTGCTAAGGTGCTCAGCTGAATGTCTCACACTGGTTTTGCCTTTCCGTTTGCCTGTCCTTGCCTCCCTGGGCCTCACACATAGCCAGTAATGCCAGGGGTGTGCCCAGTGTCAAGTGAATCAGCACCCCAGCTGGTGCCTGTCGGCTCTGCCCTTTGTTTTCATTCACGAGAGCGCCCAGCATCCAGCCCCGGGATTCCAGGCAGAGAACGATGCAGCAGATTTGTTTTTTCAGGGGACACTTTTCTACTGCATCTCAGCAGTAACTTCATTCTTGAATTAGGTTTATTTCTTCCTGAAGACTTTCCTAAGTACTATTCATTTCCTATTCTCATCAGTCCTACCAAACTGGAAGGGCCAGATGATTGTTGTTGTTCAGTCACCAAGTCGTGTCTGACTCTTTATGACCCCATGGACTGCAGCACGCCAGGCCTCCCCTTCCCTCACCATCTCCCAAAGTTTGCCCAAGTTCATGGCCATTGAATTGGTGATGCCGTCCAACCATCTCATCATCTGTCACCCTCTTCTCCTTCTGCCTTCAACGGGGCCAGATATCTGCCCCATTTCAAGATGGTTTGCACATGGCATCAGGAACAAAGCCAGACTTAGGACCCATTTTGACTTCAAGTCTTGGCACCTTACCCACCCCCTTTGCTGCCCTGTACTTATCTCCCTGCCCACCCCATCTCTTTCAACTTTTGTTGCTTTCAGAGCTGACATGGGCAGCTTTTATCTGGATGCATTATTAAATTCAGCTGACATTTATGAGCACTTTTCATGTGTCAGGATAGTACCTATATGTCATTTCACACTTAAGGCAGCCTTGTGAAGAAGGCGTTATTATTCCAATTTCATAATAAGGGAACTGAGCTCACTCAGTGTCAGATGGCTTGGGTCACACCGTTCCAAATGCCCTGATCCCCATTCCACTTCCTCGCTCCAATAAATCACGTGGGATCTTGGGCTGCTTTATTTATAGATTCTCAGTGCTTCCTCTGCGCTGAAATCAATCTCAGAAAGAAGTCCAGAAAGCTTGTAAACCTGTTGTATTAGAGAAGCATGTTAACTGCCAACCACAGAAACTGCCTGGCTGATTTTATCAGAATGGAATTTTTCAAAAGGACATTAATGCATCACAGAAATGTTCAGGAGCCCGGGGAGACAGCCTTGGAAAACAAGAACAAAGACAGACTTTGGCAGCTGGAATCGGGCCAGATGACACAGAGGAACCCCACCAATGTGGATGGACCTGGTTGCTTGCATTGATGCTGGTCCTGGGCTGCAGGGGCCATCATTGGCGTCACTGTCACTGCTTTGGAAGTTGAGGTTGCTATCCCTCCTGCTGGCCTGGACTCTCCACACTTCAGCTTCTTTGGGTACCAGGCCCAGGTAGTATCCCTAGCTGGCCAAACCCAAGTGTGCCTGTGCTTTTGCTGCAAAGGCTGCTGGGAAACAACCCCCGGCTTGGCTTCCATAATGGGAAGATGCTCTGCTTCCTGCCAAGACGCCCAAAGTGGGAAATTTCCACGTGGAGCAGGCTGATGTGGGTGCATGACAGCCCCTGAACGTCACAAATCTGTACCACTCTGCCCTAAACGCACACAAACACCCTAGTTCATTCTAGATTACTTCTCTGTTTCTAATCCTCACTACCCTCCCCACCCCTTGTCACAGACTTGGTCTGAGACCTGGAGAGAGCTTTGGGAAGTGGTTTGTTAATGATTATGCTGACCTGCTGGTTCTCAGCCCTGGCTCTGGATTGCCTTCTGGCTGTGGGAGGGGTTTCTTATCATTGTCTGGTCCCCTGAATAGAAACCGGAGCTCTTGAATTAAAGATGGTCCCACAGCTGACTTGTTCCCTCTGCTTCTGGCCGAAGGGTGAGATCCATTGTTTCAGGGTATTGAGCTGCTTTCCTTTCCTGGGCAGCTTTCTGGCTATATTTATTGTTTATTTCTGGAGGTGTTTATTCCTCCAAGGATCTGTGTTCCTGGGCTTCACAGCATGGCGGGAGTGTGGCCCCACAGTGGTTTGGCTGCTGCCTCTGTGTTTCTCAGGGCTAAAGTGTGTGGCAAGGCCCACTGCTGCCCAGCCCCTTCTGCCAAGATGTCAGGTGCTGCGTGCAGAAGGCTGGGGCCCTTTCCTTTGTTCAGTGTGGGAACCCAGTCGCCACGTGGCCTGTTCCCTCAGCCTGTCTCCTCCTGATCATATTCCTTCAGTTGCTCTGCGAGTTCACTGCTGTCGACTAAAAAAAAAAATGTCCAACTGGAGAGTTGTGAGTTAAGCTTTGTTTGGGGCAAAATGAGGACTGCGGCCTGGGAGGCAGCATCTCAGAGGGCTCTGAGAGCCTGCTCCAAAGTGGCAGTGGGGGAAAGTCAATATATAAGGTTTTGGAGAAGGGGGAGTTCAATACCATGAAGCACTCATTTTACAAAAGGGTTTCTGTTAGTCATGAGGGTCTGATGTCACCATGAAGGGATTTAGTGCTTCTCTAGATATGAGGAGATGCAAGGATTGAGATCATACATCCAACTCTCTGAAGACCTGTGCTATCAGATTCCCTGGAGCACTAGCTCCTCCCTCCACCCTGAACTCCCTCAGGGCTTGTCAAAGGTCAACAGCTGTAGCAGCTGTTCAATCTCCGTAAAGGCAGATGGCAAATGCCTTTGTTGTTCAGTCCTTGGCAATGCTCTTGGTAAGTGCCACTTTGTAGTTGACACTGCCCAGGTGTATCTACCTGTCCAGGATGACAGTGGCTGTGGTCCTCCCAGGCGGGACCTCCAGCCCGCCCCCTCCAAGCAGTAACTGGCTTCTGCCATCCCCCCATTGCCTTTCCTGATGGCTTCTCAGCTCTGTGCTGGGCTCTAGCTGGGCCCAGAGGGCTTGGGCTTCTTTTCTCAACCCACCTGGTGCTCTGAAGTTCAGTCCTATAAAGCTGCTCCCACCCTCCCATTAGTAGCAATTCCCGACATGGAAAATAGAAGACATAGAGCCTTGGGATCACAGAACTGAATTTGCAGGCAGACCTGCCGTCTTTCTATGGTCTTGGGCAATCCCTTTTAGCCTCGGTCCTCTATTCTGGACAAATGGGGATAATGATGCCCGTGTGATGCTTAACTGAGCTGACGGGAAGCCTGAGCACCTGGTGGGTTCATAACTGTTACAGCTCTCCTTCCCTTCCTTGTGCTTTTTCCAGCCCCCCAGAGGCCAAGTCTGCCACCTTCCTGGCACTGTTCCTATTACCGCTGTCTACAGGGAGCCCTGAATTGAGGACACAATCTCCGTGGTAATGAGCAGACTAATAATAGATTGTAAAAAGCCTAGAGTAGCTCACCAAGTCCTATTTGATGGAGTAAAAACTACCACAAGAGCATAAAAGCAAAGGGAGGTCTGGAAGGAATGTTGGCACGTGTCTGAAGCCCTTTGCTTGGAAAATACTTGAGAATCTTTCTCTACTTGGGTCTTTCTTGGGCTCGCAGGCAAATGAAGGACCTGGGATGGGGTCATTTGAGTATGACCTTTGCCCTGATCTGGGTGGACCTAATCTCATCACAGGAGTCCTTTAAGGACAGAGTTCCCTCTAGCTGGTGGCAGAAGGGGAAGCCAGAGAGATTCCAAGCGTGGGAAGAATTTCCTTCCACGTGATACTGTTTCTGGCCTGAAGATGGTGCCTCTAGAGGCTGCAAGGAAAGCAGCAGCGACCTCAGGCATGCAGCCCCAAGGAACTGAATTTGGCAGACAATCTGAGCTGGGAAGCCTGTTCTTTCCAGGAGCAGCCTTGTGAAACCCTAAGTAGAGACCCAGCTGCGCCCGCCTGGACTTCTGATCTAGAAAACTGTGAGACAGCAAGTGGGTGCTGCTTTCAGCTGCCACGTGTGTGGCCGTTTTTAGGGCAGCAGTAGAAAGCTAACAGAGCCACGCTGCGGGGACTGGTAGGGACTGTGGTCTATTGCACGTGCACGACCGCTGTTCACTCCAACCGCTTGTTGGTGTGCAGGAGACTCTGGGGGAAGAAATCCAGTGTTTCTGGATCTTTCTATCTTTAAAATAGTGTGAAGTATACTGTTTTTTTAAAGTAAAAAAAATCTGCTGGGTGAATATACCTATGATCCCTTCACTAAAGCATAACTCCTCTTAGATGGAAAGTGTTTGCTACTTTTTTTTTTCTTTGAGAAGTTGCCTAGTTTAAAGTCTTGTCTTCCATTCATATTATTACATATACAGTGAGGACAGTATTTCTCTGTAGTGTTGACTTGCTGTCGACAATTAGGGACTCAGGTTTTGTCGGGGACTCCGGGGGAGGTGGCTTTGGGAGCTAACAGGTATGTCCCACGCTTTTGGGTGTGTGGAGAGAACTCCCGCTATAATTAGGAGGAAGTACAGATTTCTTTATTTCTCTGCAGCTATCCAGATCGCCATTCTAAGCCCCATCTTTAGGGACGAAGGTAGGAAGTAGAATGATAGTGAATCTGGTCATCTCACCCAACCTGATCACTTATATTTTCTTTTAAGTACCTTGGTCTCTTTACACGAGTCTGGTGGCCCAGGAGTTCAGCACTCTGCCCTTTGCCCGCCACTAACTGCAGAATGTGACTGCTTCTATGGTGAAAGTGAGGCTTAGGTAACTGGCTGTTCCCTGGATCCAGATGGTGCCTCTGACTCCTGGCTTGTCCACGTGTGTGGTGGTGGTGGTGGTACAGGCCACGCCCCAGGGTAATAACCACTGACGTGCGGTACGTGTCATTTGGCTCTTTAGGACCAACACAGCAGGACCCACGGTCCTGGCCGTTTCCCTTTGTCCCCAAGTCCTGACCATTGCAGCCACTGCACCCAGCCCCAGACCTCTGTCCCCCCAGGGACCCTCTTACCACCTCCCTGCCCCCCTCACTTGGGTGTCTGCATGTGCCACCTCTAGGCAGGGAGGTTGGGAAACTTGCCTCTAGCCTAGAAGGTCTCTGGCTCCCACCTATCTACCTGCTGTTTCTAAACCTCTCCTCTTGGTCCCCTTGGGCTAGAAGTGGTGAGCTTTTCTTTTCTCTCCTGGGGATGTCCAGGCTGGAAGGAGCTAGAAGGAGCTGGCTAGAAACTTCCCAAGATTATCTCCTCAACCTGTATTAGCCATAGTATTGGTGTACATGTTCATGCTCAGTCCTGACTGAGGCTGAACTGATTGTGTCTGACTCTTTGTGACTCCATGGACTATACAGTCCATGGAATTCTCCAGGCCAGAATACTGGAGCAGATAGCCATTCCCTTCTCCAGGGGATCTTCCCAACCCAGGGATCAAACCCACATCTCCCACACTGCAGGCGGATTCTTTACCATGTGAGCCACCAGGGAAGCCCAAGAATACTGGAGTGGGTAGCCTAGTCCCTTCTCCAGTGGATCTTCCTGACTCAGGGATCAAACAGGGGTCTTCTGCATTGCAGGCGGATTCTTCACCAGCTGAGCTACCAGGAACCAATAAGGAAACCCCCAATTAGAAGTGTGTCAGGAGCGCTCTCCCTGTTGTGGGTATTATAGGAGCTATAATTAGAATATACCATTGTATGTGAAACCATCTGAGAAAATCTAACCCCTGACGGGTTCCTGTGCAAGAGGAAGACTGACGACAAGCCAGAGTACTGGGGGAAAGTCCATAAGAGGTTGGTGGAATGTGGGCTGGTCTGCAAGGGAAGGTTTTGTACAGAACAGCACTTGAACATCTAATTCAGTTCAGTATCAAGTCCCATCCATATTAACCCACACTGACCTCCTTTCCTTGGCTTCCCCCCACTCTTTCAGAGCCCACTGACAGCATCCTTGACAAAAGGAGCTGAAGACGCATCACCCTGACCCATTTCCATCTCAGGTTTGAAATTAGAAGTTGCTATGGGAGACTTTGAATTGTCACCCAGCTGGGCATTGGGCACCCCTGGCACCCCCACCACTGTTTCCCAGTTTCTGGTGCTCACCACAGCCAGTTGCACTACCTCCTGGGAGCTCCCTCTGTGGTGCCCTGGGCATTGCCCTTCTGTGACAGGCACACTGGGCCAGCCAGAATGGGAGCACGTGTCTATGGATCAGATCCCAGCTGTCCTCACCATTGAGTTGCGGTGCCGCGGGCAGGTAGCTTCCCCTTGCAGAGGCTCGGTTTTCGCATCTGTGAGGTGGGGACAATGTGCGTTTCTGCCTTGTGGGGTTGTGTCCATGAAAAAAAAAAAGGAAGGGTGTGTAAAATACGTAGCCTCTTCTGGCACAGAGCCAGTGTTCCGTGAATGGTGGTGGTTGCTATTTTAAATTCTGTTGGGAGTATTGAGAATGCATCAGAATTGGGCTGTGAGTTAGGAAGTCGTTTGTCAGGAACTGTCATGGGGATTGAAGATGAAGGATTTAACCTCTCCAAGGGGGTTCTGCTCCCAATTTATACGGAGGAAGGCCCAGAGGGCAGAGTGGGGTTTAGATAGGTCATTTCAGCTGATGTGCATTCTCAGCAGAAAGAAAACGTGTGTGTGGGGTGAGGGGGGTAGAGATATGGCCGTAGGATGGGGATAAGGAAGGAAGGAAGGGACTGAGCTGGACTAAGTGGAGTGTCACAGTCAGAGGGTGAACCTGACCAAAGGCCCGTGTCTCTGGGTACAAGGAACGTAGGATTTCAAGTAGCCCTGTCTGTTCAGATACCTAGTTCGGTTGAAGCCAGAGATTTATCTTGGTCTTTAAAAACTTTTTTCTTCACTATAAACGTTAGCTCTGCTTGATTTCCTTTGAATTAGAGACCCTTTTAAGACTCCACTGACCCTCTTATTCAGAAAATTTAACATCAGGATACACACAATTTTTTGTAAGTAGTCTAATTTTTGTGGTTTCTCAGACCCAGGTTAAACATTTTTTATTTTTTTAAACAGTGAAAATCTTGTTTAATTCAAATTGCATCTCAAAAGAATTTTTTTAAAAAACACTCTTGTTTTAGACCATTTTCTAAATGAGACCTGAAGCTGCTGAACAAACAGGTGAACTCTTACCTATGCTTCAGAACCCTGCCCAAATGTCCCCTCTCCAGCAGAGTTTTGTATCATATCCAAGTCAGTTGGGTAGCCCCTCCTTCTGCTCTCATTGTTCATCCCTCTATTAGACCCTATAATCTATTAGATCCCATAATCACTCATTTCCTGGTTGGTTTCTTCTTCTAAACTGTGAGCTCCTTTTCATCTTTTTTACTCTTTTTTTGTGTGTGCCTAACACAGAAATATTGAAGGAAAGGAATGTAAATGAAGAGAATGAGTTCCCCATTGGAAATGCAGGGAAAGCCCTCTCTTATCTTGTGTGAAGGGGAGAGAGAACTAGGAAGCCATATCCTATGGGACTTCTCGTGGGGGCTCTGCCAGCCTGTAGGACCAGCATCCACTCTGTCTTTCAGAAGATTAGGGGCTGTCAACAGAAGTGGAATCACCAGGAAGAACCGGTGGAAAACGGAGCACTGGCCTCAAAGATCATCGAAGATAAGGGAGTGTGTGATTGGAAATGTGCTGGGAGCGAGGGATGTTTTGAAGTTCCAGGCTGACTGTGCTAAAGAAGGGCTCTAAGTGGCCGGGTGGCAGCGATTCTCTGGGGATCCAGGGATAACCTACCTGATCCAGGGCAGGAGAGCACAGCTGCTCTGTGGACAGAAGAAAGCATGTGTCTTTCCCCAGAAGTGTCAATGGGGAACCCCTTACCCCACTCCTGGGGGCAGGGTCCCTGGGATGGAGTATCAGCTCCCATAAAAACTCTGGTCTCTGGAAAGAGAGACAGGTGGGTTCACAGCCATAGTGTGGAGACCCTGGGCTTGGAGGGTGTGATGGCGCAGCTGCCTGAATTCTACTTTAGGGTCCTTTGGTTGGAAACTCCTTCCCTGTGGCACTGAGTCTTCCCAGGGCATGGATGTTTAGGATCAGTTACACAGCACACCTGGGGGCTTCCCAGGCAGCACTAGTGGTAAAGAATCCACTTTTGGATTCCATGCAAGGCAGGAGACGCAGGAGACTCGGGTTTGGTCCCTGATTCTGGAAGATTCCTTGGAGGAGGGCATGGCAACCCACTCCAGTATTCTTGTCTGGAGAATCCCATGGATAGGGGAGACTGGCCAGTTACAGTCCATAGGGTTGCAAAGAGTTGGCACGACTGAAGCGACTTAGCACACACGCATGCAGCACACTCTCAGCAGAAAAACTCTCCGTCTCCCCACGAAGGACTTCAGGATGGTGGTAAAACTCCCGCAATGATTTCATGTAAAGGCTCCTAACACAGAGCAGGCGCACTGCCTTGCACATGGTACCTTCACCTTCCAGAAATTTACCATCATCTCATTTTCTCCCCAGCTTTAGCTCCGTGACTTGGGTGAGAAGGCATTAATCTCACCACTTTAAGCACTGGGAGCTCTTACTTTATTTGCTGACAGGGGACCTTGAACTTGATAAAGTAAGTTGGTTCCAATCCGAAGGCTTCCAAAAGACCCAACTTAAGATCTTTGTCCTCATGGAAAGGGGCAGATGGTTTTCGTGGAGGTGGGTTAGGAAGACTTTCCCACAACATCCGGGCCGGTTGCTGTGTGTTTTCTGCCACCCACCAGAGTCACGTTGTACCCCCTAACAAATACAGCAAGGTTCTTAGACAGCTGCTTTTGGTGTCATCACAGGGCCCCATGTGGAGCGGGCTGAGCATAGGACCCTGGTATTGCTGGAGGGAACAACAGGGTGACCACCGACTGCCATCGTCATGAGTGTCAAGAAAGCTCCCGCTGTTCCTTTACATCACTTTGAGCACAAATGTTGTTGTTCAGTCATGTCCGACTCTCTGCGACCTCATGGACTGCAACCCGCCAGGCTTCCCTGTCCTTCACCATCTCCTGGAGCTTGTTCAAACTCACGTCCATCGAGTCAGTGATGCCATCCAACCATCTCATCCTCTGTGACCCCCTTCTCCTCCTGCCCTCACTCTTTCCCAGCATCAGGGTCTTTTTCAGTGAGTTGGCTTATCACATCAGGTGGCCAAAGTATTGAGCTTCAGCTTCAGCATCAGTCCTTCCAGTGAGTATTCAGGGTTGAAACTCTTCTGCTGCTTGGCAAATGTCTGGGGTTTGGCCAAGTACACAGTGGTTTTCCTTGGGCACTTGGGATTGTCCCGGTCTATTTCACATCGCCTGTTTATTCGGAGTGGAATCAGGTCCATGTGTTTCGAGTCCCTTTGTTTGATTCTCTGCTGCGTGATTTTTTTTTTTAATGTTTGTTTTTGTTGTGGTAAAGCTCAATATAAAACATGTTATTTTAACCATATTTAACTGTACAGTTCAGTGGCGCTAAGTACATTCACATTATTGCGCAACTCTCCTCTTTATTCTCTCTCAAATTTTCCACTTTCTAAACTGAAACTCTGTCTCCAGTAAACATTGAGTCTTCATTCCCTCTCCCCACCCCTGGGGCCTCTGTCTGCTGCATGATTTTGTCTAAGATTGTTTGAGGCCTAAAGTTTTGGATGTTTTGCTTTAGAAGGACACATCTCACCACAAGACAATAGGAACCCCAAACCTAAAGGAAATGTGTGTGTGTGTGTGTGTGTGTGTGTGTGTGTGTGTGTGTGGTGCTCTGAGAGACATGTGGATGCAGGGCTATGGGGCCAGCCCTGCTGTCCTTCTGGTAAAGCTGTGTGCCCAGGAGTGCCAGAGCATAGGCTGTCCTATTGAGGTTTACAAAGCGGAGACCAGGCGGGTGATTTTCCCTTTAGGAGTCAGCCATGGCTGCCTTGGCGGTGGGCAGCCTTTGAGGGCAGGCAGCCCTCTGCCTCTCCCTGACCTCCTCAGTTCCTGTCTCCCTGGGAAAATCTACTTACTTTCACAGCAAAGGAAGGTCAGAGCCTTGGGCTTAGGGAGGTGCCTCTACTTATTATTTCCTTTCTAACACGAAATGGGGAAGGCTTTTCTCTCAAGAGCCCACCCCAGCACTTTCTCTGGGAGTGGCAAGAAAGGCGAGGTGCTAAGTCATGAAAATCAGGAAGGCACCAGGGACCTACGGTATTTCTGGAGAACCAGACCCGGAGCCCAGGCTGACAAGGGTGATTTGGAGGGCAGGGACTTGTCTGCTTTCTTTGGGAAAAATCCCTACACACAGTCAGTGGCATCTGACACACCAGACTATGGGCTGTGCCACCCCTCTGCATAGATAACGCAGGCTCCCTTCACATGGCTCATGATTCTGGGGGTAAGAGGAATGCTCTGCGCCACATGGATGCACACACACACTACACAAACACACAGAGCGTATGATGACTGCAAGTCCACGGTTAGAATGGTATTCTTTCAGCCTGTGTCCTCGATTCTTGTTAAACTGCTAAGGACATGGGAGTTTCAGGTTCTGGGCATTTTGGAAGGGCAGACTTTGATGGGGAAGAAAAGAAGGCCAAGAAAACCTAAGGACTTTGTGGGGGGTGGGTCCCAGAGTGGACTTTTAAAAAGCCCCACCAAGAAGTAGAGTTGAGGAAAGATTGTGTAAAAGAGAAAAAATAAACTGTGCTTTATAGATATGTGAGGGGTCTGCTAGCTCTGAGTTAGGGGTTCCCTTTAAGTTAGAAGCAATATCTTATGTTTTTAAACAATACATTAATCCAGAAAAGAGCGGATATACGTATACATATAGCTGATGCCCTTTGTATAATAGAAACTAACACAACACTGTAAAGCAACTGTAGTCCAATAAAAAGAGCCCAGTATGTTATAAGGGTTTCCACAGGGCTTCCTGGGTAGCTTGGCTGGTAAAGAATCTGCCTGCAATGCAGGTTCAATCCCTGGGTCAGGATGATTCCCTGGAGAAGGGACTAGGCTACCCACTCCAGTATTCTTGGGCTTCCCTGGTGGCTCAGATGGTAAAGAATCCACCTGCAATGCAGGAGATCAGGGTTCAGTCCCTGGGTCGGAAAGATCCCCTGGAGGAGAGCGTGGCAACCCACTCCAATATTCTTGCCTGGAGAATCCCATGGGCAAAAGAGCCTGGTGAGCTACAGTCCATGGGGTCACAGAGTCAGACACAACTAAGCGACTAAGCACAGCACAGGAGTTATAACTTACGATGGAGATACCTATCCTGCAGAACCCTAGGGGGCCATCCATGAGCTAGGCACGTGGGTACAGTTTTGTGAATTGATCTTATTGAGAGAGTACATAGCCATCACCAGGATCATGAAGTCTTGGGAAAATGGGCGGGAAGACCTGGCAACAGAGCCTGAGCCTCAGCAGCATCACGAGTTCAGCGTCGGTGGGGCTTCTCCCAGCTCTCTGGGCACAACGGGGGCAGGTCCGAGAGCTCTGGGACCTTGGCTTTGAAGGGCCCTTCTGCCATCACATGAAGTCTTTATGACTCCTTTGGCCCTAAAAAAACCCAATGTTTCTCTGACCATAAAAATACAAACTTAGAAAATGGTAGTGAAGAAAATAAAGATCAGTCTTGATTGTATTAATTAATTAACCACCGTAAACATTTTGATGTATTCTCTTTTTTTTTGTCCTTTTAAGAGAGAGTTGAGATCATAGTATGTGTATGAATAGAGCCCTTTCACTTAACATGACCTCATAATCATCTTGCTTGTCACTAAAAAGTCTTTATGAGCATCGCTTTCAGTGGTTGCACAATCTTCCATTATGTGGCTGTATTACAGCCTACTTACACATTCTCCTATCGTTGGGCACTTGCATTGTTGTTAGCTTTTCACTTTAATAAATAATGCAGTGAGAGTCATCTTTGGGCAAGAAGCTGTGATCGCATTTTAGAAGATTTCTTTATGACAGATTCCTAGAAGTCTCTTCTGATTTTTGAAGATACAGTATTGTGTGCCAAGACGTTGCCAAGACCCATCTGTAAAGTGTGGACATTGAAAAGGACGGTAGGCAGAGACATGGGGCCAGGCAGCAATACTCACTGGTTTCCGGCACACACGTGCATGCCGCTAACGTGCTGTGGGCATCGTGGAGACCTAAGAAATTAGAATGCCCAACCTTGTTCCTTGAGGAAGCTGCTGTCTCTTGTGGGATCACAATATAGTTAAACAGGCAAAGGAAGAGATGCCTGTGTCTCAGAATCTTGGGAGACCCACGCATGCATTTTTCTGGAAAGGGAGTCAATAGCTTTCATCAGTGTCTTTTCATCTACAGAGCTTCAAAGAATTACCCGTGAGTTGATTGCTTTGGGTATGTGGAGGGGAGTGGATTATTTTTCTCAATTTATGTTTTCTTTTACTATTTTATCTTATCATTCTTATAGTAGAAAAGTCAGGTCAACTTCTTTTTTCATGTGTCATTAATATGACCGGTAGCTGAGAAGATGGCCATCAGGGATGGTTTTGCAGACCATGAGGTAGGGTATGGGAGCAGCCACAGCCTGTGCCCAGCTGGTGTGAGGCAGATTTGGGCAACCTTTTGTCACCTGTACCTGTGTGGCCTGCTAATCTGTTTACATAGAAAGCTGCTCCTGCCAGCAGGAGTCCAGTGCCGATAGGATCATATTATCAGAACGCGATGTCACACAAGTGCACAGGACAACCCAGGCTTTCCTTATCCCTCTGCTGGAGCCTCAGTCTTCACCTGGTTGCTCAGACTTCAAGAAGCTTCTTGCTGCTCATTCACAGGCATCAGGACAGCCAGTCCAACTCTGCCAACGTAGAGGAGGCCAGGAGATGGGGCTGGTGTGTGGGCTCCACGCCTTTCACTCGGGGCCAGAATTTGATGTACACTAGGAGACTCACAGCCACCGATTGTATTTATTTTCTCCCATCTGTGCCGGGCACCTCCATTGCTCCGCTTGCTCTTCCAGTGGGAAAATGAGAGTCCCACATGCCGATAGCCTTGCCCAGGCATTTCCACCGGACAGACACTCACAGTCGTAGGTCTTCCACGGGACCCTCTTACCTCAGCTGGGGGGCAGTGTCCGTGGATTTTGTCAAGTCAGGTTCCCGTGGTCGAGACAGCCGGGTCTCATGGCACCATCTCCCCTGTGGCCTGTCCCCGTCTGTGGCTGGAGTGCTCCACAGTGGGGGTCGATGTGCGGGACATGACAGCACAGCAGAGACCTCGTAGAAGGCAAGGTGCCTTGTCTCAAGCTCCCCAATCTGGCTTGCTAACAAATCTGTATGATTTTTTAAATTATTAAATTATTACTTTATTTTTTTGAGTCCCACATGACTGTTTCTCCAGGTTCAGCTGAGTTTTTCTTCCCTGACCCTTTATCTTGGAGTAAATCCTCTTCTCCTTTCACTCTCCTAGCCTTTGATCCTTGGTCTTCTCTTGCCCCAGAACAGCTTAGTTTCCTAAAGTGCATCCATCTCCCTGGAACTTACGTACCCAGTATAGTCATGGTGCAGACACGCTAAATCACTATAAGCATAATTCTTACTTGGTCTCAACTCCATTGCCAGAGGTGCCAATACCCCCAGTCTCCAGGGCTGAGTCACCGCCCATGTCTCAGATATAAGGAATATCCGCTCTCCCATAAGGAACTGGAAAACTAAACAAACACATCTGTGACTGCTGCCAGCCCTAACCCATAATGCAAAATAAACAAGAAAACACACAAAACATAATCCTTTGTTGGTGGTTGTAGGGGAGATAGGTAAAAACTTAGACTTTTGAAGTATGCAATTAAGAAATTCTTCCTCATACTTTATCAGACTTACATTGGCCATGATTTCATCTTTATTCCAGTTCTGTCCAGATAAAAATACTATTCTCTTTGCTACACATATTTTTAATAAAAATTATATTTTACAAATAAAAATATGTAAAACATTTCACGTGTAAGATAACTTTTGACAAAGTATATTTGATATGTAAAACCTATATTGTGTACTTTAATAGAACATTTTATATTTAATATTTTAATTTTACAAATAAAACTATATATGAAATGTTACAGATTAATATAAATAAAATATTAAGTAAAACACCTGATATTGGCAAACATTTAAAAATATTTGTAAAATATAGGCTAGTTAAATGTATGAAAATAAATCTTAATATTTAAATCACTGTGATCAGATCAGTTCAGTTGCTTAGTCATGTCCGACTCTTTGCGACCCCATGAATCGCAGCACGCCAGGCCTCCCTGTCCATCACCAACTCCCGGAGTTCACTCAGACTCATGTCCATCGAGTCGGTGATGCCACCCAGCCATCTCATCCTCTGTCATCCCCTTCTCCTCTTGCCCCCAATCCCTCCCAGCATCAGAGTCTTTTCCAATGAGCCAACTCTTCACATGAGGTGGCCAAGTACTGGAGTCTCAGCTTTAGCATCATTCCTTCCAAAGAAATCCCAGGGCTGATCTCCTTCAGAATGGACTGGTTGGATCTCCTTGCAGTCCAAGGGACTCTCAAGAGTCTTCTCCAACACCACAGTTCAAAAGCATCAATTCTTCGGCACTCAGCCTTCTTCACAGTCCAACTCTCACATCCATACATGACCACAGGAAAAACCATAGCCTTGATTAGACAGACCTTTGTTGGCAAAATAATGTCTCTGGCTTTTGAATATGCTATCTAGGTTGGTCATAACTTTCCTACCAAGGAGTAAGTGTCTTTTAATTTCATGGCTGCAGTCACCATCTGCAGTGATTTTGGAGCCCAGAAAAATAAAGTCTGACACTGTTTCCACTGTTTCCCCATCTATTTCCCATGAAGTGATGGGACCGCATGCCATGATCTTCGTTTTCTGAATGTTGAGCTTTAAGCCAACTTTTTCACTCTCCGCTTTCACTTTCATCAAGAGGCTTTTGAGTTCCTCTTCACTTTCTGCCATAACGGTGGTGTCATCTGCATATCCGAGGTCATTGATATTTCTCCTGGCAATCTTGACTCCAGCTTATGTTTCTTCCAGTCCAGCATTTCTCATGATGTACTCTGCGTATAAGTTAAATAAACAGGGTGACAATATACAGCCTTGACGTACTCCTTTTCCTATTTGGAACCAGTCTGTTGTGATAGTTTAATACTAAAGTAATTCGACTTGAACATTTAAAGTAATGCTGAAATATATATCCTGCAACTTTACTATAATCATTGATTAGTTCTAGTAATTTTCTGGTGGAGACTTTAGGGTTTTCTATGTAGAGGATCATGTCATCTGCAAATAGTGAGAGTTTTACTTCTTCTTTTCCAATTTGGATTCCCTTTATTTCTTCTTCTGCTCTGATTGCTGTGGCCAAAACTTCCAAAACTATGTTGAATAGTAATGGTGAAAGTGGGCACCCTTGTCTTGTTCCTGACTTTAGAGGAAATGCTTTCAATTTTTCACCATTGAGGATAATGTTTGCTGTGGGTTTGTCATATATAGCCTTTATTATGTTGAGGTATGTTCCTTCTATTCCTGCTTTCTGGAGAGTTCTTATCATAAATGGATGTTGAATTTTGTCAAAGGCTTTCTCTGCATCTATTGAGATGATCATATGGTTTTTATTTTTCAATTTGTTAATGTGGTGTATTACATTGACTGATTTGCGGATATTGAAGAATCCTTGCATCCCTGGGATAAAGCCCACTTGGTCATGGTGTATGATCTTTTTAATGTGTTGTTGGATTCTGATTGCTAGAATTTTGTTAAGGATTTTTGCATCTATGTTCATCAGTGATATTGGCCTGTAGTTTTCTTTTTTTGTGGGATCTTTGTCAGGTTTTGGTATTAGGGTGATGGTGGCCTCATAGAATGAGTTTGGAAGTTTACCTTCCTCTGCAATTTTCTGGAAGAGTTTGAGCAGGATAGGTGTTAGCTCTTCTCTAAATTTTTGGTAGAATTCAGCTGTGAAGCCGTCTGGACCTGGGCTTTTGTTTACTGGAAGATTTTTGATTACAGTTTCAATTTCCGTGCTTGTGATAGGTCTGTTAAGATTTTCTATTTCTTCCTGGTCCAGTTTTGGAAAGTTGTACTTTTCTAAGAATTTGTCCATTTCTTCCACGTTGTCCATTTTATTGGCATATAATTGTTGATAGTAGTCTCTTATGATCCTTTGTATTTCTGTGTTGTCTGTTGTGATCTCTCCATTTTCATTTCTAATTTTATTGATTTGATTTTTCTCCCTTTGTTTCTTGATGAGTCTGGCTAATGGTTTGTCAGTTTTATTTATCCTTTCAAAGAACCAGCTTTTGGCTTTGTTGATTTTTGCTATGGTCTCTTGTTTCTTTTGCATTTATTTCTGCCCTAATTTTTAAGATTTCTTTCCTTCTACTAACCCTGGGATTCTTCATTTCTTCCTTTTCTAGTTGCTTTAGGTGTAGGGTTAGGTTATTTATTTGACTTTTTTCTTGTTTCTTGAGGTATGCCTGTATTGCTATGAACTTTCCCCTTATTTTTGTATAAATAAAAGGTGTAATAAGATTTTTTTAAATTGTAATAAGAGTAGTTAGTCATACAGGGAGGTCAACCCCAGTGCTCTCTGTCAACCTAGGGGGGTGGGATGGGGTGGGAGGTGGGAGGGAGGTTCAAGAGGGAGGGGACATATGTATACCTATGGCTGATTCATGTTGATATTTGGCAGAAACCAACACAACTGCTGTAAAGCAATTCTCCGCCAATTAAAAATAATAAAAATTTTAAAAGATAAATTTTTAAAAAGGATAATAGTAGCTCAGCTGGTAAAGAATCTGCCTGCAATGTAGGAGACCCCAGTTGGATTCCTGGGTGGGGAAGATCCCCTGGAGAAGGGATAGGCTACCCACTCCAGTATTCTTGGGCTTCCCTGGTGGCCCAGACGGTAAAGAATACGCCTGCAATGCGGGAGACCTGGGCCCGATCCCTGGGTCAGGAAGATTCCCCTGGAGGAGAGGATGGCAACCCACTCCAGTATATTTGCCTGGAGAATTCCATGGACAGAGGAGCCTGGCGGGCTACAGTCCATAGGGTCGCAAAGAGCCAGACACGACTGGGCAACTAAGTGTGCACACACAATAGCAACTACCAAAAAAAAAAAAAGAGTAGACCCATTGGCTTCCTGGTTCATGACCAGGGACGGGGCGGCGGGGGGGGGAGGGGGAAGGGGGGAGGGGGGATGGGGGGGGGGGGGGTGGGGGAAGAGGGGTGGGCGGGGTGGGGGGAAGAGGGGTTGGGGGGTGGGGTGGGTTGGGGGGGAGGGGGGTGGCGGTGGGGCGGGGGGGGGGTAGAGGCCACAGCGTCCCCTGTCTGCCGCTCGGCGCCAGCGTCCTGATGTGCTGTTTGTCCTCCCTTGCAGGCATCGGCAAGAACGTCATCTGCGACCGCGCGGCCACGCCGCTGGACGCCTTCCGCATGATGTCGGCCGCCCACTACTACCCGAAGCTCATGAGCGTCATGGGCAACGTGCTGCGCTTCCTGCCGGCCTTCGTGCGCATGAAGCAGCTCATCGAGGAGGGCTACGTGGGCGAGCTGCTGGTGTGCGAGGTGCAGGTGCACAGCGGCAGCCTGCTGGGCAAGAAGTACAACTGGAGCTGCGACGACCTGATGGGCGGTGGTGGGCTGCACTCGGTGGGCACCTACATCATCGACCTGCTGACCTTCCTCACCGGTCAGAAGGCCGTCAAGGTCCACGGGCTGCTCAAGACCTTTGTGAAGCAGACCGACCACATTAAGGGCATCCGCCAGATCACCAGCGACGACTTCTGCACCTTCCAGATGGTGCTGGAGGGCGGGGTGTGCTGTACCGTCACCCTCAACTTCAACGTGCCCGGCGAGTTCAAGCAGGACGTGACCGTGGTGGGCTCGGCCGGGCGCCTCCTGGCCATGGGCACGGACCTGTACGGCCAGCGCAACAGCGCCCCGGAGCAGGAGCTGCTGGTACAGGACGCCACGCCGGTCAGCAACTCCTTGCTGCCCGAGAAGGCCTTCAGCGACATCCCCTCACCCTACCTGCGCGGCACCATCAAGATGATGCAGGCCGTGCGCCAAGCCTTCCAGGACCAGGACGATCGGCGCACGTGGGACGGCCGGCCGCTCACCATGGCTGCCACCTTCGACGACTGCCTGTATGCCCTGTGCGTGGTGGACACCATCAAACGGTCCAGCCAGACGGGCGAGTGGCAGAACATCGCGGTGATGACCGAGGAGCCCGAGCTGAGCCCTGCCTACCTGATCAGCGAGGCCATGCGGCGCAGCAGGATGTCCCTGTACTGCTAGCCCGGACTGGGGGAACCCGGACTGGGGGTACCCGGACTGGGGACCCGGACTGGGGACCCGGCGTGACCCAAGCCTCCAGCCAGAGGATGGGGGTGGGGAACAGGCTGAGGGGTGGGGGTTGGGGGAAGGGAGAGGTAGCCTCAAGGAGTCTGGGGGCCGGGAAGTGGAAAGGGGCAGTGTGTGGGAATGGGGTCCGGGAGGCCGAGCCCCTACCGGGATGAGGGGCCCCAATCGAGACTGAGTTGGGAGGCTGCCTCTCCCTGCTCTTCAACTGTGAGCAGCCGGGAGGGATGGCTGGCCTCCGCACCACATCCATCGCGCCACCATCCCCCGCCCCCCGCCCCCCAACCCCGTCTTGGCCTTCTTTGCAAGCCAAATGCCCCTGTGCAGTCAGGGCCCCTGAATCCAACAGGCGAGCACAGCGGGCAGGAGAAGGTGCATTGTTAGGTGGCCACGCCAGCCTCTTGGTCTGGGGAGAGGCGGGGATCGGTGGCTAAAGAGAAAGTTCAGATTCCAGGAAGCCACTTACAGGGTCTACGGGGGATAAAGTACTTGGTAGCAAAGTATACAGCTTTCTTGAAGGTTGGGCCCCTGAAGCTGGAGGGAGGAGGTGTCTTCCTAATTGACTTATTGCCCTTTTCCTGGCCTGAGGCCAGGTCAAGGAGTGCCGGGAAGGGCCAGCCGAGAATCGCTTCCCTGGAGCCAAAAGGTGAGGGCAAGGGCACTGAAATAGACAAGGCAGAGAAGAAAATTTCCCTTTGGATGTGTCAGGATTAAAAGCCCACAAGGAGTCACCTTGTAACTATTTCTGATGCAGTATTGACATGGTCCTTTCACTGACCGAGGAGACAGCAGGACGGAGGTGTGGGTCTGACCACAGGCTCCTGGGCTGTTGTCCAGGCCCCGGGGCAGCCGTGAGCCCCAGGCTCGCAGGGGCAAGTCCCCATCAGAAGAGAAAGTGAGCCAGCCCTGCACCTGTCTCTCCTGGCAAGCTGGGGAAGGGCTCCTAGGAGAGTCCCCACTTTGTGGATTTTAAAAGGGAAGCCTTCAGGTTCACACAGATATAATCGTCTTCCCTTTGGGGGAGAAAAATGTCAAGGCTCTTTTCCTTATTTGGACCTTTGTTCTCATGCATCAAAAAAGTGAAAACTTCTGACTAGGTATTAAAAGGACAATAAGGAACATTATATTCAGTATTTCTAAATGGGGTTTAGAACCCTCTGAGGTGTATAGTTTGCTTAGGCTTGAGAAAGCTAATGTAGGAGAAAACATCTTCTCCCTCCCCTGGTCTCCTATCCCTCTTGTCTTAACGCCCTCTGCTTACTGAGCTTTTACTGGAGATGGCAAACTGCAGGCTTGGAGCAGGCGGTGCCAGAGGGAACGACCAGAGACAGACAGACAGACACACACGTTTATAAATGCTCTCTACCACCATTGTCACTAAAATCCCTCTTGGGAATTCAGACCTGGTCTTGAAAGAAAGCTTAAGTCAAATACATTTTGAAAATGAGGACTTATCCTATTGTTTCCTTTTCTTAATTCTTCACCACACATAGGATATTTGTTGAGGTTGGCTGTTGAGAGGGTTACTTGTAAGTCTACGGAGTCTGTTCACAGTCACAGAAACCCGCTGTTGTCTTTGGCACACAAGTAACATTTGGAGTCTTTTCAGATGGCCCGCAGTGGAACTGGAAGGGAATTTAAGGGGCTGAGAGTGCACCCCAGGCTCTGAGCAGGCAAAGTCTCAAAATGAACTAACTGATCAGTTGCTCCTCCATCCTCATACGCTATGCATCCCAGACTGACCCTGAGTGCAGTGGCGCCATGTCCAAACATTCCCTGGGAATGTTGGTATTTTCTAGCACAGAGGAGTAGGAATTATCTTCCTAGAAAGAATTTCCCTGCTTCCCGGGCCTTCCTGCCATGTGGGAAGGTTAGTCGGCTACAACTCTCCATCACACGATTTGTTCCTTCTCCATTGACAGAATCAGCATGCCAGCTTTTGTAGCTAACAGCTCAAAACTAGAAGTTTGGTAGCATGGAAGTCTTTCAGTGAGAGTTTGAGTGGAAAGCCGTGCCATGGACTTTTGGGGTTCAGATTCTCCTAAATTCTAAATTCCTCTCTGGATAAATAGCTTTTGTAGAAGCTGAGTAGAAAGAATTTTTTTTTCCTAGTTGGCCCAAAGGGGTGGGATCGAGGATGAAAAGAAAGGAAACTAGTGACCCTATGGGTCTCATTTTTCTAAGTCATTTATAATCTAAGTAGAGCTGTTCCTGGGGGTTCAATTTTGCTTCTGTACTTTAAATACTTGGAAGTTCTTTCCCCCTCAAAGATCTCTGAGCTCTGTGATGAATATTTAGTGTCTAAAACAAAAATTCTCATTTGAGGCTGGGGTATATGGAAGAATATATATTCTTAAAAAGCAGCATGAAAAATAGTAAGTGTACTCAAATTTTATCTACTGAAATGCATGTGATAGGTAGATGCAGGAACAGGTGGAAGAAAAGGCCTAGATGGTTTATTTTGTTAATAGAAAAGCTACAGTACATGGCTTCGTTAGTGCTCCTTTGGCCCCAGTCCTGTCACTTGCAAAGACTTTATTAGGAGCCACAATATAAAGTTGAAATCTCCAGCTCGCAACAACATTCTCTAGGACTTTGTCCCAGCCCAGCACCCCCAGCAGTACCCTCAGGGGACTGGGTATCCTTGGTTGGATTGGAGCTTAGATGAAGCTTCTGGAGTCATCCAGCCCCTCTCTCTGCCTTGTTGAATGTGTTTCAAGGGTCCAGCATCATGGAGGCTCCATTTCAGGATCATCATAGTTAGTCCCCACTCGCCTGGTTTGTCCCCATAATTGTTTTGGGGGGCCTCCGATAACTGGATGTTTGGCTCGTGCCACTGCTGGCCTCAGAAGATGTTCCAGATTCTGAGAGAGGGTGTAAGGGGTGCTCACCTGGTGCCCACAAGTGTTTAGGAATGCTCTGTGCTTATTTGGAAGGTTTGGGTTCTCTGAGTTTTCTCCTGGAGAGCTGGTGACCCCTGTCAGCTCCCCCTATGACTCCTCTTCACCCCCCTGGGAGAGGTGCGGCAGGGGACCACAGGGCCTTCTCAGCCCACCTTGGGCCTCTCAGGGCAGTCTTGGCCGACTCCACCTGAAGCGGAAGTTCTCCAGGCCCTTTTTCCCTCTGCAGAGAGCCATCTCAGTCCTCCCTGTGTGCCCACATTTCCTGATCATCTGCTGTGTTTAGGGTATTTTAAGTGTGGTGGTTTAGTTGCTCAGTCGTATCTAACTTTTGCAACCCTGTAGACTGTAGCCCACCAGGCTCCTCTGTCCATGGGATTTTCCAAGCAAGAATACTGGAGTGGGTTGCGTTCCTTTCTCCAGGGGATCTTCCTGGCCCAGGGATTGAACCGGGGTCACCTGCATTGCAGGTGGATTCTTTGCCAACTGAGCCAAGTACCTCCTCTTACTTAATCCATAAAACCACCCTATAGTTTTGGGGATTGTTAGTCCCATTTTACACATAAGAAAATTGAGGCTGAGAGGATGAGTCACCTGCCCAGGGTCACAAAACTGTGAAGTACAAGAGGGGTCGCCTGAATCCAAAAACCTTCCTTCTCCAAACCTCATGGCTTCCCACGAAGGAAGGTGTGCTCTCTGCAGTTCTTTGCCCGGCAAGAAAGCTCTCCTTGTTGAACCCTGTCGGGGTCTGTGGGGCCACAGTGATTCGACACTCTGCCCTGCATGGGGCTCCCCTCTGCGGCTGTCAACACCTCCCCGTGGAGCCAGGTGTCACATTTGCTGTTCTGCCAGAAGTTTCCTTGTAGAGCTGCAAATAGAAGAGTTGATTTTTCTTCCTCTTCCAAACTGGAAATACCACTCAGCTTCTTTTAAAATCAACTTCCTAAGTTGATTCTGATGGCAGGCGATACAGCCAACCGCAGAGCTGGAGATTTTTAAGAAGTTGTTGGCTGATTGTTACAAGGTTGTGCTCTCGCTGGTCCTAATAACATAGGAAAATGTCTCTTCTCAGGGAGCAGGGCGTTGACAGTGCATCTGACTTGGATGTTAGCTGTGCATGGCATTTGTACCTTTAGACTCTCTTAATTCTTGATCTTGTCTCATAGCCGCAGCTGTTGAATTGGACCTGTGGTCAAAGATGAGGTTTCTAATTGCATCGCTTTTATCCTGGTGGGTATGGTGGAATGGGGGAAATTCAGCATTGGTAAGGGTACCCTGGGGAGAAAGTAACTCCAGCTGCAGCTGAAGGGACTTCAGAGCCAATATATTCAGTAGTTCCTTTTGCATCCCCAAGAGGTTGTTGTCATTCAGTTGCTAAGTCGTGTCCAACTCTTTGCAACCCCATGGACTGCAGCACACCAGGCATCCCTGTCCTTGGCTATCTTCCTGAGTTTGCTCAAACTCATGTCCGTTGAGTTGATGATGCCATCCAATCATTTTGTCCTCAGGTCACCCCATTTTTCCTCTGCCCTCAGTCTTTCCCAGCATCAGGGTCTTATCCAATGAGTCAGCTCTTCACATCAGGTGGCCATAGTGTTGGAGCTTCAGCACCAGTCCTTCCAATGAATATTCGGGGTAGATTTCCTTTAGGATCGACTGGTTGATCTCCTTGCTGTCCAAGGGACTCCCAGGAGTCTTCTCTAGCACCCCAAGAGGCTAAGTAATGCAAAAAAAAAAAGGAACTGAATATGCCACTTCTCAGCCAGGACTGGAACCCCAGTTTTCTGACTCAGTCCCATCCTGCCTCCCGCAGCATCTCAGAACTCTCAGGTGGGAAGAGGGAGGCCCACAGCGGTGACGTGACTTGCCCGAGGTCCCAGGGCTCGTTGGTAGAAGAGTTGCAGTGAGAACTGGGGCCTGCAGCTGCCTGTATTCCCTGAGCTCTTAAGCTGAATTCACTTAAAAAATTATGTCTCAAATGTAGTCTGAAGACTAGCTGTTTAGAATTTCCCATTGTGACTGTAATGTGCGCAGTGGTCTAGAGTTTGTATTGTGTCTGGCGAGGATGGGGAATGTACGTTCAGATGGTCACCTCTGAGAGTCCCTGAGGCCCTCTCTCCTAGGCCCCGCCCCATGGGTCCAGATCTAGGCCTTGACCAGCTTAGGACTCCTGTTCCACCACTGTCTCTCCGTTTTCAGGCTTCCAAAGCCTGCAGGTCACGGGCCAGAGGCCACGACTGGAGAGTTTCTTTTTTTGAAATCAACTCTCAGAGCCCTGCACTTCAGTTCCCTTTTGGGGACAGCAAGACAGGTAATGTGACAATGCTTCTCTGCAGCCCCCAGGCGCCTGCCCAGCCTGCCGCAGCCCCGGCAGAGAAGTGCGCAGGGCAGCGCCCCTGGTTTGAGGGGACAACCCTGAACTGGCCTTTAGGACTCCTCCCAAGAGGCGTGCAAACCTTCAGTGCTGCTTTCAGAGGCGATGGGCTCAGTGGTGTTGTCAGAGTTTGGAGGTGAAGTCAGTAAGCACCGCGGACCTGAGTGACCACACCAGTTTTAGCAGCAGAAGGCGGTGGCCTACTGACTCTCTCTCTGTTACATCACTGTTCCTATTTGCTGGAGCCCTTGAGAGGGCCACCCGAGCGTCTGGCTCTCAGTCAGGCTGCTACAGCATTGCACTACTGAATACTCTTGAATCCGTTGCCCTCGTCTGTCCACGGCAATAGTGAGTAGAGGGATGACCAGACCATGTCACGTGTAGGGGCTCCGTGCTTGGCGTGGCAGCCAAGCTTGCCGGGGTGGTGTGAACAGGGTCCCCAGAGCAACCCTGGTGTCCGCGGTCTTTCCCCGTCTGGGTCTCTGCTGTCCCCTGCAGCCATCACAAGGGCTATGTTGTTGTTGGCAGAGCCCTGAGGTTTCTCCCCATAAACCCGATGACTGCTTGGTAATTCTTGTCCGTGGCTGGGAAACAAAACCCAAGCTGGCGACCTACCCTGTTCCTTTGCTGCCCTTTTCTCTGTCCGGCATCCAGCCATGTTTAGTATTCTGGCCCTGTGCCTTGCCCAGGGGAGGCAGAAGTTTCTAGTGATTATGGCTTTCTGTTTGTTGCCCGGTGCTTTTACTGTGTTTTATTTTTTAACCAAAATTGCATCTGTTTGGTTGTCAGTGTTGAGTATGTATTTATTGTGTTTTACAAACATGAGTATATATGTATGTATCTGTATAAAAACTTATCTATGAAAAGTCAAGGCATGTAAACTAGATATTTTAAAGAGTTATTTATCAAGGGGAAAAAAGATGTGTGTTATAAAGTAAACAGAGTCTATATTTTATATATAATGTAGATAGCAAAACATAGCTTATAAATTATAGAAAGTTTGGGTTTTCTTTTTTTATTATTAAAGCAAAAAAAAAAAAAAAAAGACAATGAATGCAACTGTTCTTAGTGTTTTACAAGCTGAACTGCTGTGGGTGGTGGCCTTCCCTCCCAGGCCCTCGGGTTGAACAGTCTGTGCTCCGGGCCTGATGCCCGTGTTATGTCTGCGATGCTCTGGGGGCCACGGCTTACCATCACCCCGCCAGCTGACATGTGCCACTTCAAATGTGGCTTCCTGCTGTCCTCCCCAATTGACGTTGGTGGGATAAAGGAATGGAAGTAGCAAATAAAGATTGAAGAGAAGATGTAACTCCAGCTGCTTTATTGTTTATTAGACCCGGGTCTTCTTGCTGATGAGCTAGGTTCCTGGTCGAATTGTGGGATGTGAAGCAAGAATGGGGGTGGGAATGAGACGGTGCATCTGGGGTGTGGGGGTGTGTCTAGGCGGGGAGGAGGGGGTCTGTTCTGGTGTCAGCACCCATGAGGCTGAGCAGTGGAATCCACTCTGCTTTTTTAATGGTAGATGTATTGGAAGCTAGAACTGGAGGCACTTTGGACCATCTGGCTCAAATCCTGGTTCTAATTTTGAAAATGTGGACATGGAAGGGAAATAACCTAAGGCCACTCAGAGTGTGTGTGTGTGTGAGAAAGCCCAAACCAGGCAAACAAGATGACAACAGAGACCTTAGACTGGGGAGCAAATTTCAGGATTCTCTGGTATACCCAGATCTTAACCTAACACCTCCCACCAAGCTCTATAAGACACATTCAAACAGGCTCCGTTGACTCTTTACAAGAGCATCTTTGCTTTGTTCTTAGCAGCATTTAAGGGCCACCATTGTGGACTGAGGTCAGCTGAATCTGAGATTTGTGTGGATGAGGTCTCTCGTGGATAGGCTGGTCTTTCCACCCTCTACTGTCTTAGAGAACACACAGGTAATTCTTCTGGTCCATGCTTTCCCTTCACGTAAAAACAGGAAATAGGAAGAAATATACAGAAGCTGAGATCTCATTGTTCATTTCTTATTGAGCAGGTCGTGATGTTAATGCATTCAGAACACAGCCCATCCTTTAAGACAAAAAGGTGCAGCAAATGCCTGTGTTCACATGGATCCTGACGATACACGTGTAACATCTCATACTTGGGACAGTGCAGTAAGTCTGAGCTCGGTTCTGAAGAAGGCAGTGAGAGGGGCTTCTTTATCAAAGCTGCAAGTGCCATGTGCCCAACTGTAAAATATTGTGCCATGGGGTCCAGTTCTCCAGTTCTTCTAGCCACATGGCCTGGGAACCAGCCCCTGGTGAAAGACTCCACGCTCCTGAGCATTTATGTACATTTTCAATCCAAGAGCAAGTTGTTCCTTCACAGGTTTGGAATTTCTTTGTGATGCTGGTTTCTCTCAATATAAGCTTATTTCTTGTTACAGAAACGGGATTCTGCTGTGTCCTACTGAATCACAGGATGTGATCACAGTGCTTTCATAGTCTCTGGACTGTGGTTTAAAAAGAATAGTTGCAATTACATTGCAAGTCATTCAGGTTGTAGCTGATGGATCAAACAAAGAGTACTCTGTGTCCCCCTGTGCCTGTCGGCCTCCCTCCCCCCCGCAGCCCCCCCCCGCCACACACACACTTTGTTTTTACCTCCTGCTTCTTTTGTGTATTTTTAGTGCCTGTTGTGACAAGTTTGTGTGATACAACCTGAAACACAGAATGACTGCTACAATTGTTATGAGAATAAAATGCACATCTACCAAGTATGCAGAAGTTTGTATAGAAATGAAAAAATAACAATTCCAGCTCACTCTAAGTTGTATGCTCCCATTTTATCATCCTGTGTGCATGCCAAGTCGCTTCAGTTATGTCCAACTCTGTGCAACCCTATGGACTACAGCCCTCTAGGCTCCTCTGTCCATGGGGATTCTCCAGGCAAGAATACTGGAGTGGGTTGCCATGCCCTCCTCCAGGGGATCCTTCTGACCCAGGGATTGAACCCACATCCCTTAAGTCTCCTGCATTGGCAGGCGTGTTCTTTACCAGTAGCGCCACCTGGGAAGCCCTTTATCAACCCACACTTAGCCTTAATCTTGCCTAAGCAGAAAAGATCCCTCTGCCTAGATATTCCTAGCCAGTGCCTACATGCTCTGGTCAGTAGCAGCGCCCTCTGCTGGAAGGTTGGCCAGGAAGTGCAGGAATAGAAATGGAACGAGACACCACCTCATAGAGTTTGAGCCATGTCATGACCAATTAAGACAGCGTGACAGCTTACCTGAACCAAAACTTTGACAAAGAAGCTGATGTGAAACATTCAGAATTCTTTGGCTTGTTCATTCAAGTTCAGGTTTCCTTTGGAAGCCTATCTCTGAGTTTCCCACTGCTGGTGAATTCCTGAGAAGTGACTTGCACTAGGACAGCCATTGCAGGTTTGCTGTGGTCCAGGCACAGCTCTCAGGATGAACTCACATCTAAGCTGGTGGTTGGACTTCCTCCAGAAAT
Organism: Bos mutus; assembly: GCF_027580195.1. Lineage (NCBI taxonomy): Eukaryota > Metazoa > Chordata > Mammalia > Artiodactyla > Bovidae > Bos > Bos mutus. Next base: position 9,219,565 of record NC_091639.1, on the reverse strand, counting down.
ACCCCAATGAAGGGAGCACCTTTCTGTCCTAAAGTTACACAGATTGTGATCACCTGGGGTCCAACCAGACTCTCCCTTTTAGCCACAAGGGAGGATGAAGGACTAACTTTAGGAGCGACTTCTTGGGCAGTTACAGATTCATTCCTTTCTTGATTGATGGTGTGTACATGGATGGGGCTCAATCCCAGAATTACTGCCTGGGGTGTACACGTTCGGAAGTCCCATTGTCTCTGACCCATTCATCATTGGCCATCAGCGCCTTGGAAGAAGAATGCCCTGGGGAGGAAGAACCCTAAGAGGGCTGTGAGCAGCTGCAGTGGGTGTGGAGATGATGTCTACAAGCCCACGAGGCCCCAGGGAGTCCCCAGTCTGGCAATTTGCCCCCCAAAGTCACTACCTCCCTTTTAGAGTGCACTGAGGGGTCTAAATCAGGCAGAAGCCAGACCAAAGCTGTTTGAAGCTGCCTGGGGAATGGTGACTCATTCCAGACTCTTCAAAACCGGAGAACAAGCAGGCATAATAGCTGGTGAAACTACAGGCAGGGAAGCAAGGCCAGAGGCCCTGCTGTCTTTCCAGACCTTCTGAGGCAGCTTGTCGGGGATGCGGTGGCTAACAGGTGAGCCTGGAGCACTGGTCCATTTAATGGTGCTGAACTCAGGGATCTGGCTTGGCACTCAGGTTCTGCTGTGAAGCAGAAGGAAGCCATCCTGGGACAAGCAGGTCTGCGTAGGCTGTGAGATGCTAAAAAGCCTGGATCACTGAGGAAGCAAGGGGGTGGGGACGTATGGGGAAAAAAGAGAAGGAACTGGGGTTATGGGATTGGCTGGGCAGCAGGGGGAATACAGGGCAGAAGCAAGAGTGGATACTGATGCCAAGGGTAAAAAGAGGAAGAGGGAAGAACTGGAGACGGGTCAGAGGCATGCATTTGACATATGGAAAGTTCTGGAGATAAGTAAAGGGTACATGAGATATCTGAAACGCAGTTGCTCTGTGGCTGACAGGCCTGATCTGTGCTCTGAGAACAGCTTGGATGAGGAGGAGGACAGCGGATGAGAAAGCATGAGGGCGGAATTCTTACAGAACTTGGCAGCGTCCGGCTGACTCACTTCTGGAGCTGTGCACGGGGATCCAACAGTCAGCATTTGCTGGAACAATTTCCATACGCGCCTCTGTTAAGTGAGCACCAGACCCCAAATGCACCCTGCATCCCTTCCTCCGCTCATGTTGCTTCTCCTGTTTGCAATCCCCACGCCCCCCGCCTCAAACCTGAAGTTGTCAAGGATTCACCAGCTGCCATTTCACCCTGTCCTTTGACACATTCAGGAATCTTCCAGATAGCCTTTTTCTTTTTTTTTCTGAACACACAGAATCTCACATCCCTCTTCAGCTTTCAGAGACCCTGCCCACCAGGCCATCACTACAACCTGCTTTCTCCTCTCCCGCTGGAGCTTTTCTGACGACAGTCTCCTGAGGGAGCAGGCTTGGCCCGGCAGGACTGATAGCCGTCAGCTGCACCCAGCCCTGGCCTCTGTTGTCTTGAGCCCCACCTCAGTCCTCGGATCTGTCCCGGGTCTCGTCATGTGGACATCCAGGCAAAGGCTGATTCCTTTCTCTCCTCCGGCTGTGTCTCAGCCCTTCCCAGCCTGCTCTCATTCCCCAGCTGGACTCTCTCCCTGTCCACTGAGCTCTCCCTTCATCCTTCAGTTGGGCCAGAGTCTTTGAACTTGGATAGAAAGAAAAAAACCCAAACCAAATCAGCAAAATACATCTTCATCTGCATTAACTCTAACTGAAACTTGGCATCTTCTTCAATTGTGGCATCAAATTCCAGTTGGATGAGCAGTGTCTGTGACTTTACCCCCACTAAGAATCACATGTATCTTCAGATCTCATCATTGGCTTTTGCAGATATTTTGAAATACCATGTATACTTGTCACTTCTCTAAAACTATGGAAATCATTAGACTATCACCAGATCTTTTAATTTATTAATAATACTTCAATAAAAAGCCCATACATTGGCCTATCACAAGTTTTAAAAATTGGGGGGACAACTATGACAACATAATTTGTTACTTTGTAGCCACAGGTACCTTATTTTATACATTCAAAAACATTATTCCGGGGGTTAAATACATTATCCCAAAAAGGGATCCACTGGCTTCACCAGATTGCCAAAGATATTCGAGACACGAAAATGCTGAGAACCCCTGCGTGTGGCAGAAATAGCCTTGGCATGACCCTTGTTCTCAACTATAAAATTTTTCCATGGTTATTGAATATGATTTAAACAATACACAATTAATTGAAAAGAGATACTCTGAAATCTGAAGACCCTTTCTGGGTGTCCAAACCCTTGTCTTTAGGAAGTTCTTGCTTCAAAGCCCTGTTTCCCAAACAAAGCAGAGCATCAGAACCAGAAGGGTGCCCTGCACCAAAAACCACCTGAACTGATCTGGGGGCAGAAGAGATTTTTAAAAATGTGAATGACACAGGCATCTATTAAACAGCCCACTCTGTTCAAGGAGGTATTATACAATGAAAGTTAAAATCTGTTTCATCCCGGGCCCTCATTCCACTTTTTAGAGGTAACCCCCATTCACAGGGCTCCCCCAGTACTCAGTGGTAAAGAATCTGCCTGCCCATGCAGGGGACATGGGTTTGATCCCTGGGTCTGGAAGATCCCCTGGAGAAGGAAATGGCAACCCTTGCCAGTAATCTTGCCTGGAGAATCCCATGGACAGAGGAGCCTGGCGGGCTACAGTCCACAGGTTTGCAGAAGAGTTAGTCACGACTTAGCAAGTAAACAACAACAACCTATTCACAATTTATACCTTTCCCTGAAATTATCCCAATACACACACCAATATTGTGTGTGCTGTACACACGGTGGCATCTTGTTCTTTTTTTCTTAATGCATTTTGACCTCTTTCCACAGTAGCCTGTATCATTGACTTCATTCTTTTTCATGGCTTTGTCGAAAAAATCTACATGAAAAATTCTAACTAAAAAATTTTAAGGCTCTGAAGACAGATGGTAATGGTTACATAATCATGCGAATTTCTGAGAACCACTGACCCACCCACTTAAAGATGGTACATTTCGTGTTTTGTTGGGGCTTCCCTGGTGACTCAGTGGTAAAGTGCCCACCTGCCAATGCAAGGGGCATGGGTTCAATCCCTGGGTCAGGAAGGTCGTGTGGAGGAGGAAATGGCTACCTACTTCAATATTCTTGCCTGAAAAAATCTCATGGAGAGAAGAGCCTGGGGTCCATGGGCTCACAAAGAGTCAGACATGCCTGAGTGACTGGGTACAGCATGTATATTTAACCACAATATATAAAAAAAGGTTAAGCTCCGCAGGTAATGGAGCCGCAGGCCCCCAGTTCCTCCCCAACCTCCCTTCAGGTCAGCTAGCTCGACATCTTGGAAACGCCTCCTCTTTTTTGCCTCTTTGCTGCCATCCAGAGTCCCCTTGTCCCTATTTCTTTTCAGAAACAAAAGCTCCCTTTTCCACAGGTGCCTGTTACCAGAGTGAAAGTGGATGAAAGCTTCTCTCCTAATCCTGTCAGAAGTCAGCAGACAGCTGGCATGGCCACGGACAGTCCAGGCTCTGGTGGGGACTGAATCCTTTTCAGCTCTGGAATGCCTTTCATCCTCCGTGTTGAAAGCTTTGCGGAAATGAGGCCAGGGCTTGTGAAACAATTCAAGCCTGGTTGCAAACAACCCCTAGAGTCTACGCTAACGCTTCCTCGTATTTTTTTTCAGTGGCGTTTTGACATCCTTCACCCAGCTAAAGGGTTCGGAAAAAACCTTTTCACGAGGAGCCTATTCAGATAAGTTCAGTTCAGTACAGTCACTCAGTCGTGTCCGACTCTGCGATCCCATGGACTGCAGCACAGCAGGCTTCCCTGTCCTTTACCAACTCCGGGAGCTTGCTCAAACTCATGTCCATCGAGTCAGTGATGCCATCCAACCAACTCATCCTCTGTCATCCCCTTCTCCTCCTGCCTTCAATCTTTCCCAGCATCAGGGTCTTTTCCAATGAGCTGGTTCTTTGCATCAGGTGGCCAAAGTATCGGAGTTTCAGCTTTAGCATCAGTCCTTCCGATGAATATTTAGGACTGATTTCCTTTAGGATGGACTGGTTGGATCTTCTTCCAGTCCAAGGGACTCTCAAGAGTCTTCTCCAACACCACAATTCAAAAGCATCAATTCTTCGGCACTCAGCTTTCTTTATAGTCCAACTCTCACATCGATACATGACTACTGCAAAAACCATAGCCTTGACTAGATGGACCTTTGTTGGCAAAGTAATGTCTCTGCTTTTTAATATGCTGTCTAGGTTGGTCATAGCTTTTCTTCCAAGGAGCAAGCGTCTTTTAATTTCATGGCTACAGTCACCATCTGCAGTGATTTTGGAGGCTCCCAAAATAATCTCTGTTTCCATTGTTTCCCCATCTATTTGCCATGAAGTGATGGGACTGGATGTCATGATCTTAGTTTTACACACCCTGAAATTCAGCACCATGTGGGGAATCTGTAGCGTTTAAGGCACTCCCATTGATCCGTGGACGCTGGAGCAGTTAAGATCAGAGGGAACAAGAGCTGGCCCAGAGCACAGCTTCATGGACCTGTCACTCCAGGCAGGTTCTCCCAGAGGGTCCATCCATCGGTGTGACATCAAGTCCGTGGGAAGTGTTGCCTTGGCTACAGACGGGCGTAGGGTACCAAGGTACACAACTTATTTTAGTCACCTGGAGGAGTTACTGAGGCACCAGATTCTTGTCTCTCCCTGTGAAGGGATCCCTTAAACTCCCATTTTTATTGTAAAAGCCTCCATGCCTCCTTCCCACATTCAGGTGGCCTGGCTCTGGGAGTTTGACCCAGCCTCATCAGTAGGTCCTGCTGTGAGGTGACTCTAGTGAAGAGGAGGGTTTTCCCACTGCTCTGTCCCTCCCTGGAGGGCTTGACCGAGTTGCTGCAGACACCAGCATTTCAACATTTTGGAGAAGGAGGTTTTGGTTTGGTGAGGCATGGCCCTGAACTTGTAAGTTCATTGGAGATGCTTTTCAATTTTCAACTCCCTATGTCATTACTAACACCTGCTTCTCTGGAAGGTCTCATTGGGCATCACTCCACCCGACCACCACCCCCCCGACGCCCCCAGCACTGCGTGTCCACCCGTTCATGAACTCTGTTCCATGTGCCCCCTCTATCAGACTTTTACCAGCTCACACATCCTTTCTATGAGTCACTGTGGCCTCGCCTGGTCCGGGCAGAGATCATCTTCAAGACAGAGGATCCATGGAGCCGCAGAGATCTGGCTGGAAGGCTGGCCCCATCCATGGTGTTTTCATCTCATTGCTGCCTTTCCTCTGAGATCAGATGGTTCTCAGACCTCATTCTGTGACTGAGGTCCTGGCCATTACCCTATAAGGTGAAGTAAAGGAGTCAGGGCAAGCCCCATGGAGGTCAAAAGACATCCTCCTGGCAAGCTGGGGTTTTTGAGATAAAGCCCTTGCTCCCGGTTGCTGGCTTGCCTGGGTGCCTGATAATAGATCATTTCTATCCATTTTAGGACTATCTCCTGAAAATTAAATAGTTCTAGGATGAGTTTCAAGAGACTTAATTTGCAGTTAAGGAAAGAAATATAAACAGCATTCGATTCTGCTTTGTATGTTCTGGGTTGCTAGTTGGCAGCATTTTTCTGCAGGACTCCTGAGAAATGATACCACTACGATGGGAGCTCTGTGATCATTTTTTGTTGGGATTTTAAATCAGAACCACCCTGTCCCTGTCCTGTGCTCCCTGAGCCTACTCTAGGGGGTACAACAGACTCTCTCAGGCTGGGGAGAGTTTGCAAAGTTACCTGTAGAGCAGTGGTTCTCAAAGTGTATTCCCTGACTCAGCAGCATCACAGGGTGGGAAGGGAGCTTGTTAAAAACACAACTCCTCAGTCCTATCCCAAACCCTAGAAACACTGGGCCCGAGCCCAGCAAGCCCTCCAGGCCAGTGTGGGGCATGCTCACTGCATTGCAGTCCTTGGTGACTCTTTGTTTTCCATTATCTCCATTAAGAATCATGGTTCTGGACAATGGGTCTCAGCCCTGGCTGCATCTTAGAATTACCTCCTGCCCCGCCCAACCCATCATCCCGAGGTTCTGATTTAACTCACCTGCCGGAGGACCCAATCGCAGCTCTTCGAGTGATTCTAATGGCCAGCTGGGCCTCAAGAACCATTCCTGCTGTTCTCCTTGTAGATTTCAGCAGCCTTGTGGGTGACCACCTGTTTATTCCTCACGTCCTCCTCCCAGCACAGAAGGAATTCATTCCTTGTAATTCATCGTGATCACTCATCAGCCAAAGAGACAACAGGAGGTAAGACAGAGCATTGCCAGAAGGGGACACTTGGATTCCTAAGCCCTGCCCCACCTCACTTGCTGCTGGACTTCAGTAAAGTTAAATCATTTCATCTTTCTAGGGCTCAGTTCCCTCGTCTCTCAAACTAGATTCAAAATTCCTTCCTTTCTTCAAGTCAGAGAGCTAGTTGATAGTCTCTTAAAGTCTTTCCCAGCTCCTCCTCCCCAAATTATCTTAGATTCTAAGGGCTTTTAAAAGGTTGGAACTGCTCTTCAGCATAGAATTGCTAATATTAATGTTTTGATTTTACTTCCTCCAGGATGAACCAACTCCAGATTGTGAGCTAGTCAATTGTGTGTTTTTGTAGTATTCACAAATATGAGTCAAGTCTAAAAGAACCTGTTACTCAGACAAACAGGTGCCAAAAAGGAAGCACTACAGTGATTTGCATTCTTTCTTTGCCCTGTAGTGCTCCAGTGGGCACTCAGAAGTCCATCTGGAGGGTAGCCCGCCTGCAGGTTCAGCCCAGCGCCCCCACGTTCACGGACCTCTGATTCTTTTCCCTTCTCCTCAGCTGCTCACCTTTCCTCCCGACTCCTTCTCCCAACCCCCACTTTTTTTCCCTGACTCTGCACAAATGGTACACCAACCAGCCTGCGATGAACCTTCACTGGGTTCGTCCACCCCACCGTGCTGATGTGAAAACTCCTGTAAAAAACAACAAACAGCAGAGTGAGTCAGGGAGAGAGTGTTTCCTGAGTCAGTTGCTTATTTATTTACTTATTTTGGTATGCTGACTTTCTTCTTCCCAGAAAACAAGGTAAGTGTTTTCTCTCTCCCTCTCACCCTCCGTCCCGAACAGTGAGTGATGAGATTAGGAGGCTGAAGGAAGATGGGGAAATGGTTGCCAGGTGATACCAGTATATCAGCAGTACTATGTAAACAGTGGCAGAGCTGTACAAAACGGCCCTGGAGGAAGCCATCCACGAGGGGGTGTCTGGTGCCGCTGCCTGCCAGGTGCTGGCATTGGCTGTCATACACTGCAGGAGCCGAGCTCTGTAGATGGCACGCACAGGGCAAGCGACCGTTTAGATATGCTCACCGAAATCAGGAGAAGAAACCCTTCTGTGTTGTTGCAGCGTCCTGCCAGTGCTCTCTGCTAAGGACACTCAGTATCATGCCAGAGAGCAAAATAAAAATGTTTACAGGGCTCAGCTCCATTGTCACAGAGCAGGCACTGAAAGGTGGATCTGGAGCTGAGAGGAGCTTCACTGACATCTCAGACTTGTGACCAATCATCTACGTGACATTGCCGCTTGGATGTCTGAGAGACATCTCAGAATCACTAGGTCCAAAGTTGACCGGTGTCCAGATCCTCCTCCCAAGCCTCTACCTGCCCTCTTCCCCATTCTTGCCGGTGCTCAGGCTCAAACCTCCAAGTCATTGCTGACTCTCACTTCTTGCAAATAATATGACATGGATGGGTGTCTCTCTCTGCAAGTCCGGGCAGGTACTCCCGAGTCAAGGCAGAGCTGAGCATTTCCCCCCTTGATTTCCTTAAAGGAAGACGTCTGCCAGTGAACAAGGACGCTGCGTTTGCTCCCTTGTCCCCTCTAACACGCTCCATGGCCCCGTTTAAAAGTGTTATGTCTGCCTTAACCAGCTCTTGTTTGTCTCTGTTGTTGTTTTCCTCTGAGAAATGCCGCTTCTCCTAAAACTTTTCTCCCCCACATTCCTAGATAGCAACTTTTTGATGCTGAAGCTTGAAAGAGGCCAAGGGCTCTTCTTTCACCTGAAAAATCAAGTATTTTTCATGATAGGTGACTAGTAATAAATCAGTGTGAAACCTGGTTATTTCATGGATGTCTGGATCTTTTGCTGTATCAAATGGACGTGTGAAAGATGCTTCAGCAATACCTAAGGGCAGGTGTTGAACAAAAAGATTCCACACGCCATCTGTTTCTTTATAATTGTGTGTTTTTCCTGGGTCATTATCAGAAGTGAGGAGGATGCTGTTCCTCATTAATAAGACTTAATAATAAAAGTTTTATTGAGCTTTTTCTTCCCTCCTTCTCTCCATCTTCATTATTCTCCTCCCTCCTCTACTTCTACCTCCTCCTTCTTCATTATATTTTAATCATGACCATCAGGGGCGCTGTTGGAGCATTTACCGGGATAACGCCTCCATGTTTTAACCCTTGTGCTGTGTGTTCATTTCCCCGGGTAAAAGGAACAGATCTAAAATCCTACAGACTTTTGTGCCTGTGTTAAGAACTCCACTGCTCTCATGCCGTCTTGTGGCAAAGAACCATTTTTTTTTTTTAAATTGCTATCTGTTGTGGACTTGTGTCTTCTCAAATGCAATAAATACGAGTTACTAGAAAATGAAATAAATATGAAAAATAAAAATGAAATTAAAGACATAAATACAAGCCCTCAGTTTTTATTATTAGATTCAACAGGCATAAAATGACTCTCTCAAACTGGTGTTAGTGTCTGAGGGTATGCTCTGAATTTCTGTACTTACTGGGTTGCAGACCATCACACACAGTCTACAGACCAGCACTAGTCGGAGGACCACCCTTAAAGTAACTCTGGCCCAGCAATCGTGTTACTGCCTTACAGGGTTTTAATAAGAAAGATCAAAAACACCTGGAAGTTCCTCCCCTTACCCTAAATCCAAACAGCTGACAAAAGCTATGCACCAAAGAGAGCGTGCACGCACGCACGCGTGCGCACCCCCCCCCCCCACGGGTTAACACAACATAGGTTAAGTGTGCGGACTCTAGAGCCAGATAGCAACCATTTACAAGTTGGATCCACTTGAATTTATTTCCTATAAGATATGGAAGGTAATAATACCAATTGCTTCCTTTTTTAAAGATACTAGTTATTGGCCATAGGATGCATACAGCTCTCAGAACATGAGGCACTCAATGCATTTAGCTATGATTCTTTTTACTTGAAGGAGTAAAGAGGTCTTTGTTGCCTTGCTCAATCTTTCCATTGACACGAAGATAGATCTGTGGTCTACCTGACAAGCGGGGGTCCATCTTGCCTTCCCCAGCCCCTGGAAAGCCAGACCTTGGTGGAAACCCAGCAGAATCCCAACAGCTGCTTAGGCATGAAGTTCCCCTCCGCTGAGTGAAAAGTATCCCAACCGCCTCCTCTTGCTGCCCTCTGCTGTTTCTACTGAGAATTGCACCGAGCAGAGTTTTCACTGCAGGAGACGAGCAACACCTCACCTCAAGTAGGGGGGAGTTGTCCTTCTGTACCTTGTGCAGGATTTGATTGAATGTCCTAAAGTTTGTTCTTCATGGTGCCTTTAACCTCATAGCTTTGCATTTTCATATGGAATGCAACCCACTCCAGTATTCTTGCCTGGAGAATCCCATGGACAGAGGAGCCTGGCGGGCTGTAGTCCTTGGGGTTTCAAAGAGTTGGACAAGACTGAAGCGACTAAGCACGCACGCATAGAGTCTATAACTGCTTCTGGACTTTCCATCAAATGCAGACTTGTGTTGCCTCAAGCTCTGCCGATTTTCAAGCAAGTGTGACCAGTTGGCCAACCTGCTCCTGGCTGACTCCTCATTTTGCTTCTTCATGCCCCCGCATCCCAGGTTCGCTCTTGAGCCCCAGGCTAGCTGTGGCCTCTCCCATTCTCTCAGCTGCTCTGCACCTCCAGAGAGAGGGCCTCCTGCCTCCAACTCTCTCCCTCTCCAGGTCTCTGACACCCATGGTTACCAAGTCTTTCTCATCTGGTCACCACTCCACCGGCCACACTTGGTCCCAGCTCTCGGACCTTCTCCATCTGACCCTTCCTGCCCTCAAGCCGTATCTCTTGTGACACCCACACAGCTACCTCAGGTGCTGAGTCCTGCCCCCAAGGCCACCTCTGAAGCTGACTTCTGAAGCTGACCCTTTGTACCCGCTGCCAAAGACCCCTGATCATTACAAACTTCCCGACCCCCAATTAGGCAAAGACACCCACTCCCGCAAACATTCTATAGCGCCCGAACCAATCAATCACCTAACGCCAACCTTCCAGCAGGAATTTTATTTGTCTTGAGGCTTTAAAACTTGGCTATTAACCCACAAAAACTGTCGACCCTCCTTGGTCCGTCGGGAGATTGGCTCACTGTGCTCGCAGTGCCCACGTTATCTCTGCTCTTTGTTCTTAATAAACTCACTCCCTTCTGAAATGCTCTGTATCTGGAAATTCTTTTCCAACCTGCACTGGGACTGACTCAACGTTAGGCCAGCTCCCATTCTCCACAGACACACCGTCATTTCCTTTGTGGTTAGTGGGTACTGTTTCATCAAAAATACCCTCATTTCTACAAAAATACTACTCAGCTCAAATGTCCTTCCACCCACGGTGTCTTACCTACCACTGCAGGCAGCAGTGCTCAAGTGCTACGGCCTTTCTTCCACGCTACTCAGGCTGCCCTTATCAAACGCATGGTTACTTGGGTAAATTTCTTCTTAAACTATTTTTCTAACAAAACTTTTTGTTGAAATTTGGAGACTTAACCAAGAAAGTGATAAGATTAAAAATAATTTTGGGCCCTTTGCCTCCAACTGAGACACGGAACAAGGAGAACAGGTTTATCTCCCAGCCACGATCTTTTCTGACCACAGTGGTATGGAACTAGAAATCAATAACAAGAAGAAAAGAGAAAAAAAAAAAAGCACAGTTATATGGAAATTAAGCAACACACTCCTTAATAATCAATGAGTCAAAGAAGAACTCAAAAGGGAAATCAAGGAATATCTTGAAACACATGAAGATAAAAACAGCATACCAAAACCTATGAGATTCAACAAAAGTAGTTCTAATAAAGAAGTTTACACTGATGAAGGTCTACACTGAGAAAAAGAAAGATCTTAAATAAACAACCTAGTTTTACACCTAAGGGACTAGTGAAAAAAAAAAAAACACACCAAAAAACCAGACCAAATCCAAAGTTAACAGAAGAAAGGAAATAATAGAGATAAGAATAGAAATTAATGAAATGCTATGCTATGCTAAGTCACTTCAGTCGTGTCCGACTCTGTGTGACCCCATAGACGGCAGCCACCAGGCTCCCCCGTCCCTGGGATTCTCCAGGCAAGAACACTGGAGTGGGTTGCCATTTCCTTCTCCAATTAATGAAATAGAGACCAGAAAAACAGTAGAAAAGATCAATAAAACTAAGATCTATGTTTTTTTAAAGATAAAACCGCCAAAACTTTAGCTAGAATAACAGTAAAAGAGAGAAGACACAAATATTATAAAATCAGAAATGAAAGAGAATATGAACAATTATATGGCAACAAATTGGACAGCATAGAAGAAATGAATTCCTAGAGATATACAACCTACCAACCTACTGAAGCATAAAGAAAAAGAAAATCTGACTTTATGTGCCATCTTGACACAAAAGGGCCAAAGATTCATGCAAAATATAAAAGAGGGCAAAGGCCAAATAATCACCAGTGGTTAATAGATTCATTATTTGTTAAATGAACCCATAGCAATATCTGACCTCTGACCAGGGATTTCCATATACCAGGACAGTACTGGAAGTCTATAATCACATCTATGTAATAATATGCTACATTTTGACAGGTAAAGTAATATCCCCTCCCTCTAACAGAACAGTTCTGTATACAGTTATATATCCAAAAAAAGGGTCATGAAACCACACCAGTGCCAAATGATGCAAGAATAAGATAGGCAGAAAAAGAACAAAAAAAATAAAGTAGGCTTTGTGTGTGTGTTAGTCGCTCAGTTGTGTCCGACTCTTTGCAACCCCATGGACTATAGCCACCAGGCTCCTCTGTCCACGGAATTCTCCAGGCAAGAATACTGGGGTGGGTTGCCATTTCCTACTCCGGGTGATCTTCCTGACCCAGGGATTGAACTCGGGTCTCCCGCATTGGCAGGTGGATTCTTTACTGTCTGAGCCACCAGTGAGGGAAAAGTAGACTTATTAGAGGAAAATTTTACAAGTAGAAGATAGTGCAGTGTATGCAATCCTATTCCACAGTTTAGGTGAGGCTTAGAGTGAACAGGTGCTGCGGCCAAGACTGGAATCAAGCGAGGCGGGTGGGTGTGGGGAGCCGTGCCCTTAATTTTTCACAGATTTATAGTGATGGGGTTGGGGTGAAGCACAGATCTGCTCTGACACTAAGGGGAGCTCCCTGGGCAGATAGGGGAGCCTCCGGGCCCTTTAGCTGGTGTCTGCCTATGTAATTAGCTAACTCAGAACTGCTGAACAAATCTCCACGCAATAGCCAAAATGAAGGCAAAAATGAGCCTCCAGAACCATCCAGATTTGTCCCTCTTCAGATGTTTTGGAGACGTAATTTGATATGTCAATTACCTGAATTCATATGTTCACCAATCATGCTTTAATGGACTTTTTTTTTTTTACTATGTTAATTTTGGTTACTGCTCAAAATGAAGACAGTTGTCTTAGAGCTATACCCTCACTGGGTCTCCATTGCCTTAGCTCTTAAAAAAAGAGGGGACAGGTGGTTGAGGTTGATGGTAACTGATAATTACTGCTCTACCACAGGTGAATTTAAAATGATGTGATGCCGTTCCTGAACACTTTCTGCTGCTTCCGTACCCTGAAGTCTTAACTCTCAGGCCCATCATATTGAATGGAACGGGCTGACCTCCAAGTCCCTTTTGATCTTGAAGCTGGATTGTTCTGTGCAATTATTTTCATCGTTTTAGTAAGAACAATTAACCACCAGAGGGCAGACAGGTTACAAGGCAGTAAGGGGTGAGGCTAGCAAGGGATCCATTCAAACGAAGTGCACCTGTGACTTTTAAAATTCTTCCAATCTCACAACATCTTACTGCGTTGCTTGTGAAGATTAAGATCAGTGCAGCGGAGGAAAGGAAGAGTGGAGGTGAGTGTGGGGAGCTTGAGATTCTGGTAATGGGTTTGCCATTTTGGGGTAGGGACTTTGGAGGGAACGTTTGATCAAAATTGAGGTGAGGGAACAGGCTGCTGTGGCTCTCTGGGGACACAGCATTTGCCCAAGGAAGAACGAACGCGAGAAGGTCCTAACACAGTAGGGTCCCCAGTATTCAATAGGGTAAGAGGAGGCAGATGCAGAGAAGACTGGTCTTTGCTCTGAGCCAAATGGGGACTAGCACAGGATACTGAGCAGAGGACGGTTGTTTTTAAAGGGTCACTCTGGCTGCCGGGTAAGAATAGCCTCCAAGAGACTTAGTTCCTATGTATGTGTATATGGTCAGTCGCTCAGTCATGTCCAACTGAGGCCCCATGGACTGTAGCCCGCCAGGCTCCTGTGTCCATGAAATTTTCGAAGCAATTAGACTGGAATAGGTTGCCGTTTCCTATTCTAGGGGATCTTCCCAACCTAGGGACTGAACCCGCATCTCCTGCAGCTCCTGCCTCAGCAGGCGGATCGTTTACCACTAGCGCCACCTGGGAAACCCATACATCCCGCTTATCAGCAAACAGCACAGCAAATAGACCATTCAAGGCTACCAGGTTCTGTCACTATTTAACTAATAGCAGATGATTCCCAGGCACCATGCCAAGCATCTTACATACCTTCTCCTTTCATCCTTTCAATACCTCTATGATGTCATCACCACTGTCGGCTCTATTTTAAAGGCAAGAAAAAAAAGATTGTAAAAGTTAGTGACAGGTCCAAGGTTCAGACGAAGTACACGGAATTCTTAAAAGCTAAGACTTGAAGGAGCAAAGCTCCTTCTACTTGCTAATGTGAAGAAGCACTGCCTAAGCAAGGCTTAGGACCCCAGAGCTGAAGAATTGAAGATGGTGATGGTGGAGGGTGGAGCATCAGTGTTTGCATTCAATCATCACACGCTTCTTTAAAGTTCTGTGTAGCCCTTACACTACAAGCTGGCTGACCCCGTAACTGGACTGACTTTTGTGTTGATGATTTGTAAGATGCCCTCTAGAGCTTCTAATCTAATCTTTTATCTAATCTTCCCTCCTAGTTGTCAGTAAAGAATCTTCCTGCAATGCAGGAGACCTGGGTTTGATTCCTGGGTCAGGAAGATTCCTTGGAGAAGGGAATGGCAACCCACTCCAGTATTCTTGCCTAGAGAATCCCATGGACAGAGGAGCCTGGTGGGCTACAGTCCATGGGGTTGCAAAGAGTCAGGCATGACTTAGCGACCAAACCACCTCTAGAGGGTGGCCCCTGTGTGCTCTGCTGTGTACATATTTGGGCTCTTAGGGAAGCAGCTCCCTTCATGGGACTGACTCCTCTTTAGTAGTAATGAAGTCGCTCAGTCGTGTCCAACTCTCTGCGACCCCATGGACTGTAGCCTACCAGGCTCCTCAGTCCATGGAATTTTCCAGGCAAGAGTCCTGGAGTGGGTTGCCATTTCCTTCTCCAGGGGATCTTCCCAACCCAGGGATCGAACCCAGGCCTCCTGCACTGCAGGCAGATGCTTTACTGTCTGAGCCCCCAGGGAAGCCTGACTCCTCTTTAGGTGGACTGAAATCATGGGTCAAATCTGTTTCACCTGTCTTCACTTTTCAAGGTTGTTTTAAGGCCTGTGCCTCCTCCGAGCATCACGTGGCCCAAATGATGACGGGCAGGCATGTGGTCCTTCATGCATGCACAAGACTGCCAGTGAGCGGCTGTTAGAGGTTCCGCTCTGCCAACCATCAGTATTGCGGTGGTCCCTGGGGCAGCGGTCACCCTGAGTCTCAGTCCACAGGACTAGGTCCCCTGTTTAGGGGTCCTGAGGAGTCTGAGGGCCAGCTGGGTGCTGGGCACCTGGTTCCCTCAGAGATGACAGCTGGGCAGGGCCTGGGGACCTCGTCATGGGGGCAACATCGGCTGAAAGCTGCCCCCTTAGCTAGGCCTGGGGACTGGCAGGAGGACCCAGACTGGGTGCTAGACAAATGCTCCCAGGCAGGGTATACAACCTCGCTGGGACCCCCTCCTATTATCCAGGACCTGGACTTCAGAGGGCGAAAGTGGAGCCTTGGGACCTTGAACAAGAAAAATGCAGGGTAATGATGCTGCTTTACTTACAGGTCTTGTTACCTTTAAAAGTGTTATACCTTTAGATAAAAAGTTGTAGGACAGGGTAACTTTTGTTACCTACCTGATAGAGGTTTACAGGAACATCGAGACCTGACCTGCATGGACAACTGCAGGAACAAAGGATCTTACACCAGGAAGTTTTCCACAACGAGCCGCGTCCCTCCCTCACCTTCCCTCTAAAAGTGCTTTTTAAGGTATGAGCCACCTGTCTCTTTGCATGGCCCTGCAATAAACCTTTCTCTGCTTCAAACACTACGATTTCTGTATTGTCTGGCCTCACTGTGTACTGTTGGGCACACGGACTTGTAACAGTAAGATGTTTGCCCGAGTTGTTTTTTAGGAACTTGGACTCAGCTGTATCTACTTCGAGCTGAGCTGGTTAAGACTGGATGGGACCACCGACCCTCCAACTGGGAATGTGTGAGTGTCTGCCCTGTGATCTTTTGAACGTGCAAAGGCCTATAGCTTAATTACACCTGGGCAGAATGACCGTCCCACACCTTTTCCCAATCACCTTTCCCTTCATTCCCCAAGCCTCAGTGCACCTTGCCTCTTTATTTTTTAGCCCCCAGGCACCCCAAGCCTCTTGCTTTCAGGGAAGCAGTTCGAGACTGGTGCTCCCTCTCCCAGCTGCACACATTGGTGTCTCAGCGTTTGGCGTCTCAGCGTTTGGCTTGCTGAGTATTGAGCAAACCAAACGTGGCTTGGTAACAGTTCCTCTCAAGCCCAAACAGTTAAAAAACCCACTCAGCGGGTGCTGCTTACAGGGGTGTCCCGGAAACCAGTTCTGGACTGTGACAAGGTAAGCAGAGAAAGTGTTTATGAACTTTAATAGCTATATTAAAGAGTAATTTTGTCTGTGGTCTAAAATGTTGGCGTTAGTTTACCTTGTTATCTTCATTTTTCATATAATTCACTTTTATAGTGTTTTATCTGAGAGCCAGAATATACAGACCGTGGTCCACCATATATAAAAGCAGAAGGAACCCACAACCTGCCTAGAAAAACCAGCCCCTTAACTACAACAAACCTAGGAAGTCAGCCTGACTGGTAGCTTTCCTTACAAGCCAGGAAGCTTAACAATAACTACTGTTAACAACTGACCTGGGCTTGATTAATAACTTACAGCTTCCCTAATCTGTATCCTTGCTTTCAATTTAGTACTAAGCAGGGAAAGCCAGTCGGTAAAGAATCTGCCTGCAGTACAGGAGACCTGGTTCGATCCCTGGGTTGGGGAGAGCCCCTGGAGAAGGAAATGGCAATCCACTCCAGTATCCTTGCCTGGAAAATCTCATGGACAGAGGAGCCTGGTGGGCTGCAGCCCATGGGGTCGCAAAGAGTTGAGCACGACTGAGCGACTAACACTTACTTACTTAGGGAAAGCCAGGCGTGGCTAACGGGGGATCACACAGGAGGCCCGGCTTCTCATCTACTTGCAGCTCCCCCGTGCCTACAGCTTCCGACGAGAGCACACCTGGAGGCTTCCCCTTTTCCCACTATCAGCCTTTCCCCTCCTGCCTTTGTGTTTCTGCCAAAAGAGAAGCGGCAGTGGGGACGACTCTCTTGTACAGCAAATTCTCAGGAAGCTGCTTTGCACGTCTCATTTGGTGGGTCATTTTATTTCCAGATACAGGGAAGAAGGAGGTGACAACAAGGCAGGGGTCTGCCGCTGCAGACCCATTAAGGAGCACCATCCTGGGGCTCTGCGATCACCTCCAGCGCAGGGTTGGAAAGAAGCATCCCCGGCACGCACCGACCGGCACAGCGGGAGGAAGGTAGACGCCAGATTCTCCGGACTAGAAATGAGTCGGGGGAGCAGGGGGTACCGGGGCGGAGAACGGTGTAGCGGGCGAGGGGCTTGAGCTATTAGTCGGACTTGCACCTGCTCTTTCCCGGGTCTAGGACGCAGTCTACCGCCCTAAGGCTAGGAGGAGCGGCGGCGGTGCTCTCGGCGCACGCGCGCTCTCGGCACCGCCCCCTGACGCCGAGGTAACGTCACGTCCGGAGCGGCGGCGGCGTTTTCGGCGCACGCGCACTCTCGGCACCGCCCCCTGACGTCGAGGTGACGTCACGCGCGGCGGCGACGACGGCGGGGGTTGGGGGTTTTGTCTGTCTCCCTCCACCCGGCGGATCGGGGCCGGCCCCCTCAGGTCGCCGCTTGCCTGCCGGCCACTCAGCGTGCCGGGCTTGAGTTCCGCGGCCTCCCCGGACCTCTTAAGTCTCAACCCGGGTGTGGTTTTCTACTCCTAGAGGTGAAGCATGTTAGGGAGAGTGGGACCCGCGGACTTGGCCTAGGGTGTGTTTCTTCTCCTGTCAGGTGGGCGCTCCTGGGCGGGAAGGAAACTTAAAAATGATTTCTTCCTGGAGGACGCGTTCGCTGTTGCATTGCAGTCGGAGGATGGGGGTCCTTAAATGGCAGGCACCGGATCGCCTTGCAGCTGTTTGGATGCTGCTTTTAAATAAATCCCACCTCTTGTAGCGTTTTAATGCTTTGGAATTCTGCTCTTAAAAAAACATTCATTTGATAATAAAAGCTCAGAACCATTTAGACTTCCTCAACTTGCGCGCATGCCAAGTTGCTTCAACCGTGTCCGATTCTGTGCGACCCTGTGGCCTGTCGCCTGCCAGGTGATTCTCCAGGCAAGAACACTGGAGTGGGTTGCTGTTTCCCTCTAGAGGGGAGCTTCCCGACCCAGGGATCGAACCTTCGTCTCTTACATCTGCATTGGCAGGCGGGTTTGTTTGTTTTGTTTTTTTGAATAACCACTAGCGCCTCCTGGGAAGCCCAATTTAAACGAACTCTGTTTTTTACTGTGCCCCAGGCGACTCAGTGGGTATCTTGTCAGTAAGGAAGAACTTGGCTGTCTAGCAATTCAACGCTCCCCTGGCCACATCTCAAAATTTCGTAAAACCTGAGGGTTATATTCTTTGCACCAGTGTTTTAAGCATTTGGGTCGTGCAGTGTTACACGTTTTGGAAACTGTTACATCCACTCTGTTCTTAAAACACAAACCTGATTTGACCATTTCTTGATAACTCCAATCTACTGAAGGTTATTGTGGAAGAACCTGGAGACCCCTGGACTTTTTGAGTTCTAATGTCAGATTTTAAGTTATTTTGTCTCTAACTCTGTGGAATCGCTTGTCAACCAGGCTGCATTCCTGCCCCTCTTCTGGTTTATAATTTAATGCTTAATCTGTTGTGGGTTTTGAATTTTGACAACTACGTTTGATAGAATTGTGTTTAAAAGAAGAGTGAGTGAGGAACTTAGGTTTTTTTTTTTTTACTTTTTTTATAACTTAGATTGTTTTACAAAACACCCATTTTAGAAAACACGGCTAAGCCAAAGAAAATTAAAATCATCTGGAATCCTGCTGCCTAAAGATAACTACTGTTAACATTTCAGAATAGTTTAATTTTTTTAAATACATACTATTTTTAAAACATAAACCAATTGTGTATATTTGGTAGTACCCTTCGTGTGACATTTTGTCTGTCTTCCTATTTCACTTTTTTCTTTGAACATGTTTAATGGCTGCAGAATATAACATTGTGCTAGGTTCTCTCCTAAGTTATGTAGGAATGCTAAGGTATGAACCTTGTGCCATCTGTTTGAGCAGCTCGGGGGACTTCTATCTGTTTCGTATCTTGGTTTTGGGCCAAGGTGCATAGGTGAGGTCGTACTAAGATTGTGTAAACAGGAAGGTTTAATATTGGGTCCTATACACGGGCAGACCATTTATCATAGTGTATCAGATTCATGGAAGAGTTGGAGAAAATCACGGAATTTTTCTCAATTCTTATTTTTCGTTTCTAGGCTCACTTTTTTTTAGTCCCTATTCTGTCTCTCCAAGAATGAAACATGACTGAGGACTCCCAGAGAAACTTTCGTTCAGTATATTATGAAAAAGTGGGGTTTCGTGGAGTTGAAGAGAAGAAATCATTAGAAATTCTCCTAAAAGATGACCGTCTCGGTGAGTTTTATAAGTTAAACCTATTGGTTCTCAGTCATCCCAGATGTTCTGAAGTATTAACTTAAAGAGATGTCCAAGGACTTGAGCCCCTCGCCTTTTGCTGGCTTCCCTGGTGGCTTGCATAGTAGTCCAGCGCTTAAGATTTGGCCTTCCAATGCACCAGTTATGGGTTTGATCTGTAGTTTGGGGGGTTAGGATTCCATGTGCCTTGTGGCCAAAAAACCAAAACGTTTAAAAAAAAAAACAGAAGCAATATTGTACCAAATTTAAGAAAGACTTAAAATGTTAAAATTTCCAAAGGTATGTTACCAGCTGTATGTATATATATATATATATGTATATGTATTTTAGTGATAGAATGATAGGAGAATGGTATATTTTGGGAGGAGCTAAGGACTTTTCAAGTTTATACTTAGTCGGAGTCAGACGTTTTTGAAAGGCCTCTTAAGTTAGTAATATTTTTTCTCTTATTAGACCCATATATTTTCTTAATTTTTAGAGGCATCATCCTAGCTTCCGGATAAATTTGTAGCAACTCTTGCCGTAATTTTCTTTTATGGAAATACTGGGACTGCATGATGGATTAACATTTTTATTTCTACTAAGCCAATCATAATAAGGTCTTTAATGTGTCTAATTAAAGTAGGATAAACTGAACCATAGTTAAAAACAGTAGTTTAAATGCATAGAGTGTTTTTAAAGTTTCAAAAACATTTCCCACCTGATCTTTGATCCTCACTATTCAGTCTGTGCTTTTTAAGTATTATAATTCTCACTTGACAAGTAGGGGAATTGAGGTCCAAGATGTGGTTGAATGTGGTTTATTGGTGAATATGGGAGTTTGCAGGCTGGCTGTGCTCCTTGCTAGTGATGTTAACTCAGTCCTGTCCCTTAATCTGGTCTGAGCTTCAGTTTCTGGATCTTTAAAACAATAACTACCCAACAAGCTTGCAGTGTGCATAAATGAAGTAAGTTCTATAAATGGTAAATACCACTGAGGTTATGGTGAATGTAGTAATAAGTATGCAAAATACATCTCCTCCGCTGTGAAACACTGATTGTTTTTGAATAGCTAGTTGGAACACCTGGGCTGGAAATCAGTCTAGTGTTGCCTTTTCTGGATTTGCTGACTGTTCAGCAACCTTCATCCAAAGAGATGTCTTTACTCTAATTTCAGTTTTAAAAGATAAAATGCGTTTTTACATATCATGATCAGCATGAAAAGCATCTAATTTTTTTTTTTTCCTTCCTCCAGATATCGAGAAACTTTGTACTTTCAGTCAGAGGTTCCCTCTCCCATCCATGTACCGTGCGTTGGTCTGGAAGGTGTTACTCGGTATGATTCCCAAGAGTTGGGAACTTTTATCTTCAAAAATGTCAAATTGATGGGGTCATTGGTATCTTATCAGTCAGAAAAATGATTTTTTTAGGATGTTGACTGGGCACTAACCTCAGAGCCTGAATCCTCACTCACTTTGGAAACTCTGGAAGAAGGTGACTTCAGCACAGAGCCCTGAGCGTCACTCTGAGAGCATCAGGGCAGCAGTTCCCAGCCTTTTTGGCACCAGGGACTGGTTTCATGGGAGACAGTTTTTTCCACAGACTGGGGTAGGAGGCTGGCCTCTTGATGATTCGGGTACGTTACTTTTATTGTGCACTTTATTTCTAATCGGATGCTGCCGCGATCTGACAGGAGGTATGGGTCCACGGCCTGAAGGTTGGGGACCCCTGATATAGGGGCGTTAGAAGAGATAGTGAGGCAGACTTGTTTCCCTGAAACAAGTTATGGGAAGAGCACTGAGCTGGGAGAAAGGAGAACTGGTCTGAGCTTTACTGTCAACTGGGTCACCTTGAAGACACCAGTAGGCCTCTCTCTCTTTTTTTTTTCTTTGCATCTATAAATGAGAATGTTGAGTTAATTAACTCCTAGGGTTGAGCTCTTGATTTGTTATTCTGTGACTTCCAGCTGCAGAGGTATAACTTCCTAATGAGTGCTATCAGAGTCAAAAAAGGAAGTGTTTGCTTTGAGAGTGTTTACTTTGTTGAAGCACAAATAACTTCCAATGAGGATGGCTGAGAGAGAAGGAAAAAATAACCTTGCTCGGTTTCTTGTGAAAGAAAAAGTATATTAGGTGCCTGAAGTGACTGGCAGCATCCCTTCTGAGCCAAGGATCCTTTTTTTTTTCCTGTTATCTCTGAGCCTGTTAACACCAAAAATACCCATCTATTACCACCCTCCTTTTCTTTCTTCAAAAAAAAAAAAAAAAATCCTGAAATTCCCTTGCGAAGCAAGTATTAATATTCCAATTTTACCAATGGGGGAAAAAGACTGAGGCTAAATAATTTTCCTGAGGCCTTGTAGCTTGTAAATGGCAGAGCTCAGGTTTGTAGAAGCCTTTTGAAGTTAGGCTGGATTATAGACCTTGTTTTCTTTCCACGATGTACTGTATTTTCAGGACTTGAAAAACCCTTAGAACCAAGTCTGATGATGTAGTGAGGAGGCCGTGAGGGAATGCATGCCATGCTAGAGACCACTGACTGCACGGTGCCTTTTCTGTCATGTATCTTGGCCGTCTTTGTACACTTACGTTTCTAATAGGTCACTGTGCGGTTAAAATATAGAGAATTTGTAAAAAAGATCTCAGTTTTTCCCAGAGGATTTCTTAAATCTTAGTGTTTCCAGTATCCAGCGAAATAAATGCCTTCTAAGGGTGCCTTTTAGGTGGCAGAGCCTGTAGTGTTTATTTCTGCTGGGAAATAATGTGTCTTATTAACAAATAACGCCTGTGGATTCATGTGAGATGGACAGTAATACTTTGCAACTGAGCGCCAAGGCCTGTCAGGCTGCTCATCAACTCTTTTTTCCTGACTTGCTTTATTAGGTTCAGTTCAGTCGCTCAGTCGTCGTGTCCGACTCTTTGCAACCACCAGGCCTCCCTGTCCATCACCAACTCCCAGAGTTTACTCAAACTCATGTCTATTGAGTCGGTGATGCCATCCAACCATCTCATCCTCTGTCGTCCCCTTCTTCTGCCTTCAGTCTTTGCCAGCATCAGGGTCTTTTCCAGTGAGTCAGCTCTTTGAATCAGGTGGCCAAAATATTGGAGTTTCAGCTTCAACATCAGTCCTTCCAGTGAACACTCAGGACTGATCTCCTTTAGGATGGACTGGTTGGATCTCCTTGCAGTCCAAGGGACTCTCAAGAGGTTAAGTCTTCCTTATTCTTTAGTTATGGTGCATGGGTTTAGTTGCCCTGTGGCTTGTGGGATCTTAGTTCACCGACCAGGGATCAAACCCGCATTCCCTGCATTGGAAAGTGATTCTTAACCACTGGTCCACCAGGGATGTCCCATTTTCTTTGTTCCTGAGGTTAATGCACTGGAGATTTAGAGCTGCCTTGCTGTGTTGGAGTTCTGGTTCTAACATTAAACTGGCACCAAGCTCATCCAAGTTGTGTTTCCCAGAATGTTCTTTAGAATACTGGATCTGTAGCTGTTTGCACCAAAGAGAGCTCCATGATCAAATATACTAGCTAACACTTACAATAGCTTAGTATGTGCTATGTACTGTGAGTGTTTTATGTATATTAATTTGTTTATTCATCATTACAACTGTGTGACATGGGTGTTACTCTTCCCATTCTTTGGGTGGAAAAACTGAGGCACAGGAAGAGCAAGTACGTTGCTGAGGTTCACCCAGCCAGTTCACTGTAGATTCAAACCCGGGAACTTTGACTCTGGAGCTTGTGCTGCAAAACAGTTTCTTTAGGTTTAGTGAAGCCAGAATAAATAAAGATGTTTTTCTTTAGAGCAAAACTTAAAGCCTTAAATTCATTGTTGCCACTTCACAAATCTGTTCAACTCTGGTACCCTTTTTATCATGGAGACCTCAAGGGCCCATGTTCTGTGGAGAACATTTGGGGAAATGTGTAACCATCCCATTTCCCGCCTCTGGCAGAGGAGGAGACAAGTGCCGGGAGAGATGTCAGAGAGTCTGGGTGTCCTCGTTGACTGAAGGCCCTTCCGCTGCTCTTTCCTCCGTGTTTTCTCCATGCCTTTGTTTGTTCTTGCCCCAAAGTCTAAATGTATTAATGAATATAGAATGGCATTGAAATGTAAGGTCTTTCATCAGTGAAAATTGGAGGTTTGTTCTCGTAAAGGTAGGGTATTTTGTGACCAAGTTTTAGTTGTTGGCAAAGGAAAGGATTTGACCAGTTGATGGTGGTTCTGAGATGAAGGGGCTTGTCAGCCAGGGCTGCCTTGAAACACCACAGACTGAGTGGCTTAAACAACAGTTTACATTCTCACAGTTGTGGAGGCTGGGAAGTCCAAAACCAAGGTGCTGGCTGATTTTGTTCCTGGTGAAGCGTCACCCCCTGGCTTGCAGGTGGCCATCTTCTGGCTATGTCTTTGCATGGCAGAGAGAGACAGCTCAGTTCAGTAGCTCAGTCCTGTCCAACTCTTTGCAACCCCATGGACTGCAGCACGCCAGGCCTCCCTGTCCATCACCAACTCCCAGAGTTCACTGAAACACGTCCATCGAGTCAGTGATGCCATCCAGCCATCTCATCCTCTGTCTTCCCCTTCTCCTCCTGCCTTCAGTCTTTCCCAGGATCAGGGTCTTTTCCAATGAGTCAACTCTTCGCGTGAGGTGGCCAAAGTATTGGAGTTTCAGCTTTAGCATCAGTCCTTCCAAAGAACACCCAGGACTGATCTCCTTTAGGATGGACTGGCTGGATCTCCTTGCAGTCCAAGGAACTCTCAAGAGTCTTCTCCAACACCACAGTTCAAAACCATCAATTCTTCGGTGCTCAGCTCTCTTTATTTTCCAACTCTCACATCCATACATGACTGCTAGAAAAACCATAGGTTTGACTAGATGGATCTTGTTGGCAGAATAATGTCTCTGCTTTTTGACAGAGAGCATGCTAATTCCTGTGTTCATTTTCC
Source organism: Bos mutus (assembly GCF_027580195.1). Taxonomy (NCBI): domain Eukaryota; kingdom Metazoa; phylum Chordata; class Mammalia; order Artiodactyla; family Bovidae; genus Bos; species Bos mutus. The sequence continues at coordinate 9,195,223 of NC_091639.1, read as the reverse complement.
TAAAAGGACACCAGCCCTATATGTATTAGGGCCTCACCTTGTGACCCCATTTAACCTTAATCATGTCCTAAAGGCCCTGCCTTTGGGGATGAGGGCTTCAGCATATAAACTGTGGGTGCAGGGGGACAATTAGCAGACAAGCACAGAAACTGGAGATAGGCTTCTATGAGCTAAGGGTGGCCCCAGGATGACAATCGTAAACTTGAATTAAACCATACTAGTTACAATAATGATTTATCTTGAATTTATGTGGCATATTTATTCAAAGGCTTTATGATGTCATTTCATGCAAACATGGGCACAATAAAAGGCAGAAATGGTATGGACCTAACAGAAGCAGAAGATATAAGAAGAGGTGGCAAGAATACACAGAAGAACTATCCAAAAAAGATGTTCATGACCCAGATAACCACGATGGTGTGATCACTGACCTAGAGCCAGACATCCTTGGATGCGAAGTCAAGTGGGCCTTAGGAACCATCACTGCAAACAAAGCTAATGGAGGTGATGGAATTCCAGTTGAGCTATTTCAAATCCTGAAAGATGATGCTGTGAAAGTACTGCACTTAATATTGGAAAACTCAGCAGTTGCCACAGGATTGGAAAAAGTCAGTTTTAATTCCAATCCCAAAGAATGCTCAAACTGCCACACAATGGCACTCGTCTCACACACTAGCAAAGTAATGCTCAAAATTCTCCAGGCCAGGCTTCAACAATATGTGAACCGAGAACTTCCAGATGTTCCAGCTGGATTTAGAAAAGGCAGAGAAACCGAGATCAAATTGCCAACATCCGTTAGATCATCGAAAAAGCAAGAGAGTTCCAGAAAAACATCTACTTCTGCTTTATTGACTATGCCAAAGCCTTTGACTGTGTGGATCACAGCAAACTGTGAACAGTTCTTAAAGAGATGGGAATACCAGACCACCTGCCCTGCCTCCTGAGAAATCTGTATGTAGATCAAGAAGGAACAGTTAGAACTGGACATGGAATAACAGACTGGTTCCAAATCGGGAAAGGAGTATGTCAAGGCTGTGTATTGTCACCCTGCTTATTTAATTTATATGCAGAGTACATCATGAGAAATACTGGGCTGGATGAAGCACAAGCTGGAATCAAGATTGCCAGGAGAAATATCAAGAACCTCAGATATACAGATGACACCACCCTTATGGCAGAAAGTGAAGAAGAACTAAAGAGCCTCTAGATGAAAGTGAAAGAGGTGAGTGAAAAAGTTGGCTTAAAACTCAGCATTCAGAAAACCAAGATCATGGCATCTGGTCCTATTACTTCATGGGAAATAGATGGGGAAATGATGGAAACAGTGAGACTTTATTTTTGGAGGCTCCAAAATCACTGCAGATGGTGATTGCAGCCATGAAATTAAAAGATGCTTGCTCCTTGGAAGAAAAGTTATGACCAACATAGACAACATATTAAAAAGCAGAGACATTACTTTGTCAACAAAGGTCCGTCTAGTCAAGGCTATGGTTTTTCCAGTGGTCATGTATGGATATGAGAGTTGGACTATAAAGCTGAGCGCCGAAGAATTGATGCTTTTGAACCGTGGTGTTGGAGAAGACTCTTGAGAGTCCTTTGAACTGCAAGAAGATGAAACCGGTCCATCCTAAGAAAATCAGTCCTGAATATTCATTGGAAGGACTGATGCTGAAACTGAAACCAGTACTTTGACCATCTGATGCAAAAAACTGACTGATTGGAAAAGGCCCTGTTGCTGGGAAAGATTGAAGGTGGGAGGAGAAGGGGACGACAGAGGATGAGATGGTTGAATGGCATCACCAACTTGATGGACATGAGTTTGAGTAAGCTCTGGGAGTTGGTGATGGACAGGGAAGCCTGGCATTCCGCAGTCCGTGGGGTCGCATAGAGTCAGACTCAACTGAGTGACTGAACTGAATTGATGTCATTTCGTTTCTCATTGATATCAGCGATGCAGTTGCCATCCAGATATTGATTGTATTGATAGTTAAAATTTATTTTAGAGTAAATTTCTAAAACAATGTGTATAGTAACTAAATACTTGTGACTTCTACTCTAATTGTGGTAGACAGCATCTCACAGGATTCTTTCATAGAGGAGGGGTTCAGATCGGTGCCTCTGTATTTTACTATCTTTATTCCCCCTCCCCCCCCCGGGTCTCTATAGGAATCTTGCCTCCGCACCACGAGTCGCACGTCCAGGTGATGATGTATCGCAAGGAGCAGTACTCTGATGTCCTTCACGCCTTGAAAGTCATCCGCTTCGTCAGTGATGCCACCCCTCAGAGTGAAGTCTATCTCTACATGCACCGCTTAGAGTCTGGGAAGTTGCCTCGAAGTCCCTCGTTTCCACTGGTCAGTGGTGTTTTTGTTTGACCCTTAGCTTGACTCTCGACTGCTCCGTTGGCCAGCCTTCGATCACGTCATGTTTTGCCTTTGAACCTTTCAGTGGCTCTTCTTTGTAGAATAAAAGCATAGCCCTGTACAATCTGACCCAGTCTCCCTAATTTTTTAAAATTTTATTTTGAAGAAGTAATTTCAAAAGTTACAGAAAAGTTGCAAGACTACTACCAATAATTCCCATTTAACCTTTATCACAGTTCCCTAGTCATTAACATTTTCCCACATTTGCTTTGTCATTTTTCCTATATATGTATACCTGTTTTCCCCCCAAAGTATTTGAGAAGAAGATGTAAATGTGGCATCCCATTATTTCAGATTCTTGCAGTATATGCTTGCTAAAGATGAGAACACTTCGCTTGGTGACCGTAGTTCTGTCATCAACACCAAGAAGTTGACATTGATACAGTACTAACATCTAATCTTCACTGCATTTCCACTTGACCAGTTGTCCCAATGATGCCCTTTATCATAAACAATACAAGTTTTGGTTCAGAACTTATCAAACTTTCAGCCGTTAGTTTTACCATTTGTTGATTTTTTAAAAAATTTCCTTATGTTTAAATTCTTCAATTCAAATCATTTTAGATGTAGAGAAAACTTACATAAAGAAAGAGTAGTGTTCCCATTTACCTTCACCTAGCATCCTCAAATGTTAGGTCTCAGTTGTACTCTGGTTATTTATCAAAACCAGAAAGCTAACATTCATCCAATGCCGTGAACCAATCTGTAGCTGTTTTGGAAATTTTGCTGACTCACACCAGTGTCCTTTTTCTGGCCCACGATCCAATCTGGGGTCCTGCATTGCACTTATTCTTAGCTGCCTTTAGTCTGGATCAGTCCCTCGGTCTTCGTCTGTCTTTCATGACCTTGACAGTTTTGAAGAGTACTGGCCAGTAGTGTTTCTCATTTATTTCCTCCTGATTGAAGTCTAGTTGTGAATTTTTGGAAGGAAAACCACAGAAGTTGTGATACTGCTTTTGCTGCTTTGATCACTGGGTTAAGGCGATGTCTGGGAGGCTTCTCCTGCATGGTTGCTTTTTTTCTCTTTGTAATTAATAAGTAACTTGTCGGGGAGGTACTTTGAGGCTGTGTAAATATCAATCCTTAAATAGTTTTCACTCTGCTGATTGCCAAATGGTGACCTTCTGACTCCTTCATTCCTTCTGCATTTATTAGATGGCTTTTTGATAAGGAAGAGTTTTCCCTTCTCTTTTATCTGTATGAATTTATAGATTTCTCTTTTATTCGGTGGCCTATAAGCCATTACTGCCACTATTTTGATGTTAAAGTTGTCCCAGATTGGGCTAGTGGGAGCCACTTCAGGCTGACTTCTGTTTCGTCTGGACAAGTTCTCAGCATTTTGAGAACTTCCTTACTTTCTGGAACAAAAAGATACTCTAGGTTCATCTTACACTCTTCCCCAAACCTGGAATAATCATCCTTTTATCTTTTTATTTTAATTTTTAAAAATTGTCATTGGAAACCAAGAACAGGGGGCTAGATGTGCTCATTGTCCTTGGTCTGTCATTGCTTGTAGGCTCCCTCAGCGGACAGAGCTGGGAAATATACACACACATGCTTATCACTGTATTAAAAACCGTTAATGCTAATTAATGCTAGTTAATTAATGTTAATGCTAATACTGCCAGTAATCACAAGTTTATTCTCTCTCTCACCCTTTCTATACTTGCTGCTTCCTTCTCTGGCAGTTACAACGAAGCTAACGGAAAACCTCTTATTTGTATTTATTTCTTTGCTCGTTCCTCTGTCTATAACCAACATGGTCAGCCACGTCTTTGGCCCCAGCCTGCAGGCCCCAGAGGCCTTGTGGTCATTGACTGCCTCTTGGCCTCAGCTTCACAGGCTCCAGCCTCCTCTCTAGGCTTGATCTTTGACAGACTGCTCGCTCTAGTTACTAGGATTGCTTATTGTTTATAAAGGGAAGAGAAGGAGAAAGTGGAGGAGGGCAGGCAAACTAATGACTACAGCTCTTGGGTTTTGGCTGCAATTCACATAAGCATTTTAACTTTTGGCTAAAACAGAGTGAATTGTTATGAATAGGGATTTGTCTGCAAACTATGCTCTTCTATATTTTTTTCGTGGTGGTTGTAGATTTCAACCTGCTAACAGCAGTGTGAAGCTTTGACTTATTCTTTCTCTCTTTTTAGAACATTTATTTTTATTTATTTGGCGATGCTGAGTCTTGGTTGTGGCATGTAGGATCTAGTTCCCCAGACCAGGGATTGAACCCGGGCCCCTTGCATTGGAAGCAAGGAGTCTTAGCCACTGGACCACCAGAGAAGTCCCTTTTTCTTTAACTTTTTGAGATTGCTGTGGGTCCCATGGACAGATCTTAGGTTGTTCGCTTTTATAAAGTTTATCAAGAAAGAACATCCCAGGAAATAGTTGGAACCCTTGAACGTCTTTAGATTTTATTTCTCATCAACAAAATGCAGTTAGTTGATGGTACTACACAAGTTCCTGAACTATGAAGTTAGGTTAGATTATCCATTAGCTCGAGGTCTAAATGTTTCCATTGGCCTTGGGCAGACACGCTGTCCCAAGTATTCATTTTGGGCGCGTATCTCCTTGGCCTCCAAGCCCCAGTCAGCTGTGTTTTTCTTATCTTTTAATGAGACTGCGTAGCAGTGCAGTACCCACGGCTGGGAACATAGAAGCCGACTTCAGCTAAAGGGCGCTGGTCCTCCTAGCCGCGTCTCGGAGTAGCTGGGCGCAGCGTTGAGCTGCTGGATTCAGGAGCACAGAGCCCAGGGCCAGGCGGGAGTCCACGAAAGGAGCCTTTCTGCTGCTCTTGACATGTGGAAACTTAATGAGCGGAAAGGAGGCCTAAAATGCAGTTCTTCTGTTAAAATAGGAAGTTTGATTTAACTTGGGACTTCTTAGAGGAGTAGAAAGAAACTTTTTCTTTTCAATGTTAAAATCCTTTAGCTGTTAAATCCTAGATGAAAACGTAAAGCTTTTGGTATAAGGAGCAGTGATTGAAAACAGATTTTTCAAGTGGATTCCAGTTTTTATGAGACTTCTTTCGAAATTTACTTGAAGGTTTACTTTCATGTTCTGAGTGTTGACAAAAGGCTTGAGAAATGCCATTCTTCTGATTCCTGAAATTCTGATTCTCGGGGCAGTTTTAGCTTTATATAGTGCTTAAAGATAGAGCAAAAATGTAAAGATCTGTATGAATGCTTTGGAATAAAGAAAATGCTTATTAGTCCTTTTGGGGTCATTTTTGCAAATTACTGTATTGACAATAATTGTCTCTAATTATTATTTGTGCTGTTTTATCACATCTGTTTGAAAGGAATTCTCTTCCAGCACTGAGAATACTTTTGGGTGGAAAGTCATCCTTTGCTTCAGGTTTATGTTGACGCTTTGGGCTTAATGTTAGAAGCTGGGAAATCTGTGAATGTTCAGCCTGAAGCCTGAGTGTTCAGAAGCAACACTGCCTCAGATTCCCTGGTTACTCTTCATCTCCCCTCGGTTGTCTTTTTAGTGATGGACTGGGTGCTTTTGGTCTCACTTTGATTTATTTTGGCTCCTTCAGAATTTAGGGAGTAAGGCTTCATTTTTATTAGAGAATCCTCTGTTTTTCTCTCTTGCCTCCTTGAGTTGTTATTAATTTTTCAGGAGCCAGAAGATGAAGTATTTCTTGCCATCGCGAAGGCCATGGAAGAGATGGTGGAAGATAGTGTCGACTGTTACTGGATCACGCGATGCTTCGTGAACCAGCTGAACAGCAAGTACCGGGACACTCTGCCCCAGCTGGTGAGGGGTGACGTTATGGCTGTTGTGGGCTGGGGCTGAGCAGTGGTGGTGGGGGTCCTCAGGAAATGCCCTTACCACCTGGTGGCACTACAGTTACGAGTGGACCCTCTGGCGGGGGTCAGCAGTAAGAGGCCAGGTAGTGAGTATCTCCAGCTTGTTGGGCCAAGTGGTCTCTGTGTGCCTGCTGCAATCACACAGCTTTCCAGGCGGCACAGTGGTGAAGAATCCACCTGCTGATGCAGGAGATGCAGGAGATGTGGGTTCAATCTCTGGCTTGGGAAGATCCCCCGGAGAAAGAGGTGGTCAGCCCACTTCAGTAGTTTTCCCTGGGAAATCCCATGGACAGAGAAGCCTGGAGGGCTACATACAGTGCATGGGGTCACAGAGTCAGACACGACTAAGTGACCGAGCATATACACACACGCTGTTGTCACACAAAATAGTAACGCATAAATGCATGGTCATGGCTGGATATGGCCATTGCAGGCTCACTCCAGCTCTATAGTATTCTCTATCTGATCTGGAATTATCACTCAGTACTAAGGTTTAAGTTTGGCTGTATGTAACGGGAAGCCCAAACAGTAGACGCTTTACTGTCTTCTCTCATGTAAGCAGAAGTCCAGGGGCAAGCAGCCCAGGGCTGGGCCGTCCCCGTCCTCCTGCTCCAGCGCTCCTAGGGGCAACTGTCCTCTCGTGATCACGTGATGGTGCCGGAGGGACAGCCCTCCATCTGTGCTCTGGGCAGGAAGGGAAGGTAGAGGAGGAAAGGTGCCAAGCCCGGCCAGCCTGCCTCCCTTGACGGACTTCCGTTCTGCATGACCGGAGTGAGGAGGGTGTCCCCAGGTTGCCCTGGTGTGCAGGGGAGCCTGGGGAATGTGGTTGGTTGGCTTTGAGCCGGGCATGCTGTGGTCTCACATTGGAACAGGGACTCTGTTCCTGAGGAAGGAGAAGGGAGTGGACGTGAGCTGGGCAGCTGGGGGTCCGCCGCACTGACTGGGCAGTCGGGAGAACCAGCACTTGGCTCATCCTCGTATCGGGTCCTTTGCCATTCTCTCTCCTCAGCTTCCCCCCCATCGCCCCGCCATTTCTCTTTTTATAAAAACGAGTCTTTTTTCTTAAGTCATTGAACTGTCTCATTTGGAAATTCTGCTGAAAGCGGTAACCACGGTCCAGGGTGCAGGGTCAGGTGCGGGGCACAGGCTGGCCGCGCCCTGGGGAGCCCCGCTCTACCCCTGCAGCGGGCCAGACCCTTCAGCCCTCAGCTTCCCTGAGCCCTGAACAGGAGTGCTTTTTATGTGTGTCCATTAGGTAAAGTTCGATTCTTAGATTTTAAAACTTAACTTCACTTAATCTCAATAAAGCATGGCATTGGAGCATATGTGGTTGGAATGTTAGCTGCCTAATTCAGTCAGGAGGTCCAAACTTGTACCGTGGTTTCATCAGCCTGTCTTAATATTGGAGTGAATGCAATCGCATAGTGATGGATTGTTTAAAAAATTCATTATTTTTAAGAACACAAGTAACAGATACATTCTGGGAGGATTAAATAATCCAAATGAATCCACAGTTGTCATCGACCTGCCCCCATGCTTCCCCGTCCCCCGCTTTCTAAGGTGTAAGCTTTGTCACCAGCTTGGTGTGTGTTCATCTGGTCTTCAGTGCTGTGCCTGGACTTCCTCTAGTTGTGGCGAGCAGAGGCTCCTCTCTAGTTGTGGGGCTGGGACGTCTCATTGTGGTGGCTTCTCTTGCGGAGCACGGGCTTCCGCGGTTGTGGCGCTTGGGCCCTGGAGTACTGGCTCAGCGGTTTTGTCATGAGCTCGGTTGCTCTGTGGCGTGTGGAATCTCCAAGGACCAGGGTTGAACCTGTGTCCCCTGCCTTGGTGAGTGGGTTCTTAGCCACTGAACCATCCAGAAGTCCCTTGTCTAAATCATTTTATGTGCATCAGAGTGGATGGGGGTGTGAGTGCATACCCGTGCACATGTGTGTGTGTGTATGTCTTATACATATTTTTACATATATAAATTTTTAATGTATTATACTGTTCGTACGGCCCTATGATTCTGTTTAAAACTTCATGTGGTGAAGTTTTTCCACGTCACTACACGTGGGTGGTTTTCAACCCTGACTTCCCGTTAGTACCACCTGAGAGTTCTCAACAATGACCAGAGCAGTGAAATCAGAGTCTCCCAGGGTGGGGCCTCAGAATTCTAATATTTTAAAACTCAGTGATTCTGAAATGAGGCTAGGGTTGAGAATCACTCATTTAGAACCACTTAAAAAATTCTCATGGGGTGGCAAAGAGTCGGACACAACTGAGCGACTGAACTGAACTGAAAAAGTTCTCATAGTCTTTCTTGTTAAGAATTTGCCCTAATTTAGTGCAATGGTTCCATGATGACAGCCCTCTCCATGTATGTGACATGTTCCCGTGTGTGTGTGTGTGTGCGCTTCTCTAGGGTGGGTTACCTACATGTTAAATGCTCTAATGCAACAGACATATTTCAATGTGTTAGCTACCAGGTTACTCACCCAGAAGTTGGACCAATTTTGCTTCCCCCACCAGTTTGAGATTTCCTGTTTTCCACCCCATTGCCAATAATAGGATCAATCTCTTAAAATTTTGCTGACCTGATACTGAAATGGTAGCCCGTTTTAATTTCCATTGCCTTCAATTTTGAGTGACGCTGAGCAGCTCTGGAGATAACGTTTATTGGTCATGTTTGTCTCCCTTTCTATTTTGTTTGCATCTTTCCTCTTTGGGTAAGAATTATTGCTATATACTGAATGTTTATGTAAGTTAAATATTTTCTCTGAAAATATTTCTTGCTGTTGTATAAAGATATGAAGGTGATACTATTGGTCTTATCAGTATTTCTTTTTTTTCTTTTGTATCTTAGTTAGAAAGGCCTTTCTAACTCCAAGATTTTTGTTTTAGAAAGCTTCTAGCTTTTAAAAATTTTTGAACATTTAAAATTTTAGTCCTTTAGCTGGTGAGGGGCTGAATCTTTGTGACTGGTATGAGATGCAGAACCAGCAAGATACTCAGTGTCCTTATGTCCCCTAAACCTTAATTTCATCATCATCAAAAAAGGGTTTTTCACAGGTACATTATTGTGTCTAGGACATAGTTTTTAATAGTTGCAAAAGTTCTTTTTAAAAGTTCAGAACGTATTAATGTAAGAAAAGCTACATTTCCTTTGTGTTGCTATTTCATGTAGCCATTAAGTGACTTAAAAAATCTTTTAATATTTTTTAAAAATTTATTTATTTGGCTGTGCAGGGTCTTTAGTTGTGGGGTTATGGGGTCTTTTAGAACTTTTTAGGAGATATTTTCATACCATTTTTTTTTCCTGTCCTTATTTAGGTGGTTATATCCTTTTTCTCCTTAGTTTGTTAATGTTATTGCATTGTTTCTACACATAAATTTTCTTTCATTTCTTTTTTAAAAAATTGTTTGGCTGTGCCAGGCGTTGTGACGTGTGTGATTCTAGTTCCCTGACCAGGGATTGAACCCTGGCCCCCTGCATTGGAAGTGCAGTCTTAGCTGCTGGACTATCATGGAAGTCCCAACTTAAATGCTTAAAGTCGGGTTTTTTAAAAAAATTCTTTAGTTAAACCTTGTTAAATCTAGCTGAAAATTTTTGTTGCGCTTGTATAGATCTCTTCTGCCCAGCTTTTTGTTAGTTTCTGTAATCTTGTCTGTCATCTTTTCAGATTTTTGTGGTTTTTACCAAGTTTGTTATCGCAAAGCATATGTTGTTTCATAATCCTAGGGAAATGTGCATGTGCTGCACAGTGATAGACTTTTGACATACAAAGAATATTTCTGGCGATGACGCCTTTATGCTGTAGTGTTTTGATTTATAGGAGAGGAGAGCTTTTCTCTCCATCAAGCTTCTGGAAGGTCTTTTTGATGAGGCCCCTGATTGTCAATGAAAGTGGAGGCCAGCTTCAGTGCTGTGGCGTGGGAAGCCTCTGTTAATCTCTCTTCAGATCAGATTGTCTTTAAGCCATCTCAGTCTTTACTGTGTTCAGTCATTAAAGCTTTTTTTTTTTTTTTTCCTTGCCATTGACACAATTTTTAAAAGCTGTCCTAAAGAGAGGGTTTTTTTTTTCCTCTTAACACTATTAGCAGCCTCTTTCTAAGTTGAGTATAAATTCCTCGGTTAAATCTCTTTTGTCAGATTTTGCCTTTTGTTGAGGTGTGCTTTCTTGTCTTTTTTTTAAAAAGATCTATTCATTATGGCTGCGCCGGGTCTTGTTCCTGCACGCAGCTTTCACGAGCCGCAGTAAGCACGGCCCGCTCTCCGCTGCGCTGTGCAGGCTCCCCATTGTGGCAGCTTCTCTGGTTGCAGAGCACAGGCTCTAGGGTGCGTGGACTTCAGTAGTCGCAGCACGCCGGCTCAGTCATCGTGGTGCTCGGGCTTAGCTGCCCCACGGCATGTGGAATCTTTCCAGACCAGGGATCGAACCGTGTCCCCCGCATTAGCAAGTGAATTCTTTACCACTGAGCAACCAGGCAAGGCCACTTTATTTTCTTAAAGTAAGAACTGAAGGTCATGGAAATACTGGAAATAACCTAAATGTTTTACAGTAAAGTATAAAATCGTCTGCTTCCCAGGTGGCGCTAGTGGTAAAGAACGCGCCTGCCAATACGTGAGAAACATGAATTCAGTCCCTGGGCCGGGAAGATCCCCTGGAGGGAGGGCATGGCAACCCACTCCAGTATTCTTGCCTGGAAAATCCCGTGGACAGAGGACCCTGGTGGGCTACAGTCCATGGGGTCACAAGGAGTCAGACACAACTGAAGCAACTTAGCGTACACACAAAAATAATATCACATCTACCATTTACTGTGTCCTCAAAATTTCATGTAAATGTCATCTTCCACTAAAAGAAAAAAGCACACATGGATATGTATTTATACTCACCCTGTTAGATTTAGCTCTAGCATCTGATACACATTTCTCTTCACCCTGCTTTTTTTTTTTAACCTGATACATGCTGGGGTTTCTTATGCCATGAGCAGTGTATAGAGACCTTCCTTATTCCTGTTCATGGCTGCATTCCACTCCATCCTAGTTTCTTCAGCCCTTCCTTTAGTGTTGGCTGTTGGAGCTGTTTCCAGTCTTCTGCTGTTATGCGGTGTTACAGGTGAAAAGCTTTGTGCATGTATCCTTTAGTGTATTTGGGGGATAGACTCTCTAGAAACGAATTGACGAGATCACATGTTACTAAGTAACACGTCACTTAGTAGGTCTTTTCAGATTCCCCTCTGTAGCACTCATACCGCACTTTTGCATCCTTGTGACCGACAGCTGCGCACCTGTTTCCCTGTAGCCTCGCTGACCTGATGTGTTCTTGCCAGCCTGATAGGTGAGAAGAGATGCCTCAGGATAGTGTTAGGTTGCATTTGTTTTGTTCTAGCCAGCTTGAGCATCTTTTTGTATGGGTTAGAGCCATTTGCATTTTCTCTTGTAGAGTTTTTGGCTTTTTTCTTTTTTAGAAGCTCCTTTGTGTAGGGCTGTTGACCCTTTAAGCAGGATCAGATATTACTCTGTGGTCCTTTTTGCCCAGCCAAGTCGTGTCCCTGCTCATCGTGGGCCAGCTCAATCGTCAGCTCTCCTGGGAAACTGGTTCTGGGTTAAGATTTCCGCCTGGATGTACCCAGCATCTCGTGCTCATTCCCGTTGTAGCTCTATTGCAGCGTGTTGTTGTCAGCCCTTTGCAGGTCTGTCCCAAGCAGGTTAGAAGCTCCTTGAAGGCAGGGATGCTGTCTTTACCTTTTACTCCCTTTCCTGTATGGAGCACGGTGTCTGGCTGCAGTGGATATTGTAAGGGTCATGAATTGCCTCTTTAGTGGAAGTAGAGGTGCAGATATTAGGTTGGCTGAAAAGTTTGGGTTTTTCCGTAAGCCTGAACGAGCTTTTTGGCCAACCCAATATTTAGTTAAAAACAACAAAATATTTGCATTTGCATGGGTGCTACATTGATCTGGTTGTGTCCTTCTGGATGGAGAGTGCAGGCTTGAGGGTTTGACCTGTAGGGTCCATGCTTTGCCAGAGGACCCTGGAAGTACAGCAGTCCCGCCTGGGAGCCAGCTCTGGTAGCTCCCAGTCTTCCGGTGTTGGCTGCTGTGGAACCTTCCGTGGGAGAGGCCTCCAAATGGGGCCCCGGAGCTTTGTTCCCCTGTGTTCTTCCTGTCTGCCTGGAGTTCTCGTGCACATCTTGTTGGGGACAGCGCTCCTCCTCCGGACGCTCGTGTTGTCTGACCCTCCCTGCCAAGTGCAGTGTGCCTCACGGGGTCAGCGGAGGTATGACCGGTGACTGCTGGGCCCTGTTCACCTCCTCTTTCCCTAGTTCCCTCTCTGCACCTAGTCCTGCCCTGTGTCTTTGATCTTAGCCTGCTTCTTTCTGTGAACCTATAATCTCCTGCCCTGGAGTAGCCAGCACATGGACCTTTCTTGGCTTCCCAGATCAACTGAATTTTGCTCTGGACTTTTGTCTTAGGTTGTTGGATCTGCTTAGCGCAATTAGGACTAACCAGCGTGACTTAACTGTTCTATTTAGCCAGAGACTGCCCCAGAAAAACTGTTCCGTCCTGGACAGTTGGTTACTCTGGTTAGTGCTGACCTGGGAGACGGCAGCATCACCAGTGGCTTGAATGAGTCTGAAGCTTTGTTTCCTACACTTCTTGCTTGCAGCACGTATACTTTTTCGTCATAGCCTGTAAGATATGGTAACATTAAGTCACAGGAAGTGAGTAATCTCTTCCCCTTCAATCATTAGCCAAAGGCTTTTGAACAATACCTGAATCTGGAAGATAGCCGACTGCTGAGTCACCTGAAGGCCTGCTGTGCAGTGTCCACACTTCCCTACGAGCTGTGGTTCAAGAAGTGCTTTGCCGGGTGCTTGCCCGAGTCCAGCTTACAGAGGCAAGTGTTTCTTTCAAATATGACTGAATGCACAGAGTCAGAAAAATCCTGTTTTTGTTGTTGTTTTGTTTTTTTTAACGTGATCATCTCAGAATATAAATTTGCTTTAGAACCATGTAGTCATTTGATGCTAACTTCTCCAGGAGCTGACATAGCGACTGGTGATTCTGCTTATTATATATACAATTAGAAGTGTTAGAAATATTGAGTATTAAAATAAATATAAAAAATGTTAGGATATACGGTTAGAGAAATGGAAGGCCCTCAGTGTGTTAGATGCTGTTGAATATTCGCATCTGAAGTGTCTCCAGGAGTATATATGGATGTGGGCTTTTCCAGAAATGGAGCAGATCCTGGAGAAAAACGTTTATTTCTTAGACCTCTTATGACATCATTAAACTAGCTGAAGGCTAGACTGGAGACTCAGACTCAGCTCTTCATCAATTTCAGACGTGTTACGGGTATTTTGGAGTCCCGTCCTGCTCCCTCCAGGACTTAACACTTGAGGAAAAAGGCAATACACAGAGTATTACAGGACAGTGCTTAGTAAGCATATTGAGAATGATACTGACTGTAAGAGCTATTGAAGTTATCAGAACAATGATTTTAGAGTATATTTAATCTAGAGTATATTTAATAGCTCCTTAATTAAGGAATTTACTGGAAAATGAAACTGAATTTCATATTTCATTCCCCTTTTTGTTCTTGTTCCTTGGTCTGTAATGGTTATCTTAGCATTACAGAATGTTAGTAAACTTGAAGCTTTGGTTTTTAGGAATTTCCTGCCCTAAAATGTCAATTTTGAGATATTAATTGGAGGACGTCTTCCTGGAGGACAATGTCCTCATTAGCTCTTCTCTGAAGCTTATGCAGTCAGCCATCTGTCTCCACAGTTGCACATCTCTGGAGTTGGCCGATCCCAGATCCTGGGCTGTGTTTACACTTGTGGCTGGTCGAATCCTTGGTTATGTAATCTGTGGATGCAGGGGGCTGACTGCACCACCTCACTTTATATGAGGGACTTGAGCCTCCTCGGATCTTGGTATGCACAGCAAGTGAGCCCATGAACCACTTCCCTGGGGATACTGAGGGATGACGGTACCTAAAAGAAAATGTAATTTGATCTAATTTTGAAACTTGAGCTGTTTAGGTGTAAACATCAACTTCAGACTTGTAATTTGATTACATCTTTCTTTCATAGGATTTGGGATAAAGTTGTAAGTGGATCCTGTAAGATACTAGTTTTTGTAGCTGTGGAAATTCTTTTAACCTTTAAAATAAAAGTAATGGCGCTGAACAGTGCAGAGAAGATAACGAAGTTTCTGGAAAACGTAAGTGTGCTTTGCTTCACTTGAACTTTGAATCTAGAAAGGAGTTCAGTTTACCAAGCCAGATTTTTCTATGGCATTAAATTATTTCAGAGACAATATAGTATATTTTTACATTATAAGAAATGATTTTCCCCAGTATAAGTTTCAGCTTGGTGTGTGGATTATAGTCCACATCCTTTGGGGGTCACTGGTCTGAGCAGCAGGTCTGTCTCCGTGAGTGTGTGTACCTGGGACCACAGTGGCCACTAGGAGGCCGTCGGGAAACGAGGAGGTGAGATCTGTCACTTTAGGGCGAGCGATCCCTGTTAGTGGAAAAGGAACGTTTTTGTGGATTTTGCTCGTAAGCCCTTTCATTTCTGTTCCTATATCTGGTGGAGTCCCAGCTGAATTTGTTAATGTGCTGAAGTGTAAACTTGAGCATGTTGAAAAAGGTCTGAATGAATCTGTTTTTCCCTATCTTTGTATCTTAGAATACCCTTAACCAGGCAAGAAGAGGTCAAAATAGACTTAGGCTTGACTGAATTTCACTGGACCCCAAATCTGTTTTAATCAGTCCGTGTTAACAGTTGAGCAGCGGCCCGGTAGACAAGTGCTCAGTGAGTGTGTGTTCGATCAAAGCGCCCTCTTGGTTGTAATGAATAGTGGCACGCACTGCCAGGGCCCCTGCTAAATACTTTTTTGTGAATTGCCTCCTGTAACCCTGTAAAGAGCCCTGTGAAGTGGGGCTATCATTTGCCCCATCTCAGATCTGGGGATTTGAACCCGGGGAGCTTAGGTAGCCTGCCCAGGGCTCCACAGGGAGTGGGCAGGGCAGGATCCGAACCCAGATGGGTGACACTGCACTCCTCACTGTGGCCGCGGGTGCCACGTGGCACATCTGGCAGCAGCCGCCTATGTGATCGCTTTCTGAAAAGCAGCGAAAACTCCAGTGGACACGAGTTTTATGCCACAGTGAATGAGAGAGAGGCTGAAGTCAGAATCATGCCTTCCTGGTCTGCTTGTTCACAGATCCCCCAGGACAGCTCGGACGCGATCGTGAGCAAGGCCATCGACTTATGGCACAAACACTGCGGGACGCCGGTCCACTCTGCCTGAACTTCCCGACGTTGTGGACAGCAGCCAGGCCTGCTCAGCGCCTTTTCTTCCCCCTTGGGACGTGACCTACTGAATTGATAATGGGGTTCTTGCTTTGGTGCTCGAAGTGTAATTGCTTTTCCAGTAAAATTGCTTAAGATAATGTCACTGTGGAGTCACTGTGTTGTGGAATGGCATCTTCTGGTTACACAGAAGTACAGGGCTCAACTCTGAATAGCATTTAGAAAAACGTTTATGGAGGTGTAGTCAGTTTACAATGTTGTGCTCGTTTCTGCTGTGTAGCAGTGATTCGGTTGTATATACATATGTATCCTTTCTCGGAATCTTTTCCTTCATGATTTATCACACGCTATTGAAGATAATGCTATGCAATAGGACCTTCTTGTTCTGGATAGTAGTTTAAAAGGGTTGTTGGAAATAGCTCCCAGCTTGTAAAGCAGTTGAGTCAGGGTGGGTGGGTGCGTCAGTGAGCTGTGTGTAACCAGGCCTGCCCTGCCGCGCTTTAATTAGCACCAAGCTAGTTGCTTTCTAAGGTCCATTTCTGGAACAAAGAACAACTTCCTTTTGTTGATGACTTTTGTTGCTGATGCAGTACCTGTCGAAATCTAAGCTGACTTTCTAAATCTTTTGAAATCTAAATCCACTTTCTGATACTTTTGCTAGATTGGTTTAAATAAAGGCCTTACTATGTTTTTTTTCCTCTTTGTGCCAGTTGGAAGAAATATTACTGAACATAAATGTGTCTACATTTACCTGCTGAGAGAGGACTTGTTGATGCTTTGCTGAAACCATGCTTTTTCCTGATGGGTCATTAGATGCGGGGTGGGCGTCAGAGGACTCTGCCACCCCCGCAGGCACGGTGGAAAGGGCAGGTTCTGGTATATAGCTGGGTGGGCGTCAGAGAGGACTCTGCCACCCCCGCAGGCATGGTGGAAAGGGCAGGGTTCTGGTATATAGCTGGGTGAGCGTCAGAGAGGACTCTGCCACCCCCGCGGGCACGGTGGAAAGGGGAGGGTTCCGGTATATAGCTGGGTGGGCGTCAGAGAGGACTCTGCCACCCCCACAGGCGCGGTGGAAAGGGCAGGCTCCAGTTAATAGCTTAACGCCTCCCCCACAGCCACGGTGTCCCCTGATGGTAACTTGTTGGTTGGACAGTTGCAGGCTTTGAGACGGGGCCCTTTGAGACTGACTCACTCGGCTGCCAGACCTGCAGGAGCCCGGGTGGTGAGCTGGGTTCTCCACCCCACAAGGAGGAGATGATGAAACTATGGAGCCGTCACTCTGAGAGTTGAGTCCCTGCCTGACGTGTTCAGAGTGCACCAGAGTTGTTGAAACTGGGTGGTGCTTGTGACAGTAACATAGCCAAGAGTATTTAATTTCTTTTCTTTTGAACTTTTTATTTAGTGTTGGGGTATAGCCAGTTAATATTACGTTGTGACCGTTTCAGGTGAACAGCAAAGGGCCTCAGCCATACTTACACGTGTATCGACTCCCCGCAGCCTCTCTCCCATCCAGGCTGCCGTGTAACGCTGAGCAGAGTTCCCTGTGCTCTACACTAGGTCCTTGTTGGTCATCCAGTTCACATATAGCAGTGTGTGCATGTCCATCCCAAATGCCATACCTGTCCCTTCCTCCATCCTTATTCCCCTGGCAACCGTAAGTTCGTTTTATAAGTCTGTGAGTCTCAAGAGTGTTTAATTTTCTAAAAACACTCATAAGAAAACTTCTTAAAGCAAACTCTGCTTACAGCTAATACTTTACATTTATCCAGCGATCGCCTCGCCCCTGAAGAACTTTGACTCCAGTAGGGGACGTGAGCAAAAGTGCGTGAGAAGGAGTTCCTGCCACCGTCGTCTGCTGCCCAGTGAGTGAATGTGGGGCTTGAGTGAAACCCACGGAAAAGTCTTAGACACTTCACTTCCATCTCGTTCATGAGCCACGTACCATTACGAACCATATAAGTTTGTACAACTTTTCGGTAGAATAAAGATTATTAATAAAGTCGAGTGATATCAGTGAGTCCTGGCTCCAGAAAGGAGGAGGAGCGGTCTCCCCACAGGAGGGTGGTCAAGGTAAGTGCTCCTGCCACCTCCCGCCGCCGCACTGGGAGAAGGGGGTGCAGGCCCTGCAGAGCAGGGGGGCGGCAGGGAAGAGGGTGCCTGGGGCTCCTGGGGAGGAGGGGGCTCCAGGGGCTGGGGTTCCTCTGAAAATTCTGGTGGGGGTCTCAACAAGTGGAAAGGGAAGACAACGGCCCTACTGCTAAGGGGTCAAAATTAAATGCTCTGTAAGTATATTCTGTAACCCTGTTTGGTAAAGCCTTGCCTGCTATATAGGGTGTCGTTTTGGGCTGTGGGGTTTGTTTTGTTGAGTCAATCGGATTATCAAGAGTTTTCCTTATTAGAAAGCAAAACGGCTCCCTCTGGAAACAGCAGAGTTTAAGGCCGACTAGGGGGGCACAGAGTCGGTGAGGATCCAACTTCCTTTTAATATCAGAATTTTATATTACTGAGGGCTCAGTATTTTGAAAATGTTTCTGTCCACTGCGTCCTGTGAGCAGCACAGCCCCCAGTGAAAACACCCATTGAAAATATCCCTCTGTTCTCTCTTTTCAAGACGTTTTGTCGAGATTGTGCAGAAACCTGGGGTTTTGGTTGTGACTAGTATGTGGGGTTTTCCCTCTGCCTTGGAAAACTGGGATTTAACATTATTACACTGAGTTCCTGCTTGGTCCCTCCTGCAGTGTCGCCTGAACACCTGGAGGTGTCCTCCAGGTCTGAGGGGGGGAACCGCTGGGGTGGGCGTGTGTGGCTTTTGCCTGATGACAAGGGGAACTGACAGATGGTACCTACGTGGGCATGTGTGTGTGTGTGTGTGTCTGACACCACTTCAGGAAATGAGGTCAGGGTTCATGAGAATAAAGGGCTTTTTTTGTTGTTGTTAATGGAAAGTTTGCCTGCAAACTGTCATAAACCCTCAAATCACATGGTGTGTGGAAGGAGCTCTGAGGCCTGCGTCCTCTTTCGCTCCGGGTGTGAGAAGCTGGCCTGGTCTTGAGTTGCTGAGTGTCCGCCCTCAACTCTGACCGGCCCGGTCATGTGGTCAGCAGGTCCCCCTGGGACTGTGGTTCAGTTCCCCACCCCCCAGAAAGTGTGGGACGTGGAAGGACGTCCGTGCAGGTGGGAGGGTAATGATGGAGCCTGCGTGCCCAGGACTAGGTCCCAAGTGGCAGCCTCTGCGGGTGGGTGGGCACCACCAGGTCTGGGCAGGAGCGGGGAGGGGGGCCTCGGGGAGGGGCAGGGGGTGTGATGGCCCGCCAGAGGTCCCAGAGAAGTAATTTTTGTCATCAGCTGGGTGTTCTGGAACTAGAAGGGCCAAAAGCCCCTTTTTTCTGCTTTGATGGGGAAGAGGGAGTTTTTGCAGCAGGACCTGGCGACCTTCCCTCTGGTGGATGGAACAAAACCCTGTTCCTGCTTTAGAACCAGTGCCAAGTGAAACCGCCCGTGGCTGCTGGCTGGAGGCCAGGTAGAGGGGGGGTGGTGAAGGCAGTGGCCAGGAGAGCAGAGGGGAGGAACTGTCCGGGAGGCCTGCAGGCCAGGGTGGGGCCGCCTCTCCGCCTTCCTCAGCAGACCCTCCCTTTCCTCTCTGGTCTGCCAGCCTTGCCTTCTGGAGGTTGCAGAGTGAGTGGACAGTTCGTCACTAGCTGAGGTGACAATTCCTCACTCCTGGGAGCTGGCTTTATTGCAGGGCCACCACCTGGGGTGGGGGTGGAAAATGTGTTTGAGAGGACATGGGAAAAAATCCTTCTAGAAGCTTGTCCTGACCAAAGAGAACTCCCAGTAGAATATCAGTGTTCAGACCTCAAAATCATCCCTACAACATAGGGATCACTTGGGAGTTTACCAGGAACTTATACACACATGCTTGGGCCTGCTGGAGCTCACGCTGACCTCTGACCTCCCGTTTGAACTCTCTTTGGTCATCTCTCCCATCACCCTTCTTTCCCTGGAGTGTTAACAAGGAGCAGCCGGGTGTTGCTGGAAATGTTAGCACCTCTGCCTTAACCCCCTGCTGCCCTCTGGATTTAATGCCGAGAGGCTTGTGAGAGTGGCAGTGAGGAGGAGAGCTTTGGGTGGTTTGCTTCCCACTGTCAGAAGACAGCATCCTCACCTTCCATCTCTCCCCCTTGTGTTCTGTGTGGTTCACTGGTTCTGTTTGTTCTCATTCGATCGTGAAGTCCATTTGAGCACCCTCCCAATTAATGGCCCAAATACGAGCACCTTCCCAATTAGTGGCCCAGCTTAATTGCTGAGGAAGCCGTATCTGCTCCAGTGGAGCTCGTAAGCCCACGGGAAAGACAAACATGCAACAATACATGTTTTGTCTTCTTCGTCTTGAGGCCCTCTCACTCCTGAGCTGCCGCACAGGGTGGAGGTGGCCTGGGTTCGCCCAGAAGGTCCCGAGGAAAGTTACTCTGCAATGCATGGTTCTTCATTCCCTCCTCTTATCCATAGACGAGGTAATGAAGGAGCCTTGGCAGGGATGGGTGTTGGGGAGGCTCTGAACCTCTGCCCCAACTCATCAGTTCTGTGACCCAAGGAGACCACTCAGTCTGTATCCCCATCACCAAGCAGGAAAGTACTAGAATGGCTGAAGTCCTCACCTTGCTTGTGAGCATCAGATGAGTTTAATGTGAAAGCACTTCAAGGGGCACAGAGCCTTTTGACATTTTGAACAGCCTGGTTTATGAGAGCGTGGCTCAGGTTCTGCTTCCGTCTGCGTCGGCTGTGTGCTTCCAGGCCTGTCTCCGCTCTGCCCGCTCTGACACGCGTCCCCTCGTCCGTGTCCTGGCTGCAGGTGTCTTTTCCTGCCTCTGAGCTTCCGTAGTCTTTCACGCGTGGTTGGTCAGAAGTCTTTGGTTAGGTCTCGAACTTAGATTCTGCTCCACGTGGTTTCTCTCTAAAAAGCCGGCTTCTTGCTTGCAAAAGGGCTGTGTCCCCTTCTGCACACATCTGCTTCACCTAGTGGAGTTCCTCACGGGTGTTTTCTCCCTGAGACCACGCTGTGTCCCCTCCCCCGAGTCCCCAGCAGCAGTAGGGCGTGCTGCTGTCCTTGTGGTTGGGAACAGTCTCCCCACTGCAGGGCTGCATCCTCCCATGTCTGTGATCCAGCTCAAGCACCCCCTCCCCCAGGAAGCCCTCCTGGCTCTCTGCCCCTTGGCTTCTGCCCCAGGCTTGTTTCCTTCCAAGGAAACAAGGGCACCCTGTGCCCTTTTCAGCACATTTAATACATTGATTTATTATAACCTGTGTATATCCCACACTTAGCTTCCCTACTGGCTCAGTTGGTCTGCAATACAGGAGACTGCCTGCAGGAGACCCGGATTCAATCCCTGCGTCAGGAAGATCCCCTGGAGGTGGAAATGGCACCATACTCCAGTATTCTTGCCTGGAGAATCCCACGGACAGAGGAGCCTGCTGGGCTACAGTCTATGGTGTTGCAAGAGTCGGACAGGACTGAGCGGCTAAACCACCACCACATATCCCACACTAGCCCGTGAGCCCCTGGAGGGTACAGATTGTGTCTTTTCTTTTCCTTTGGTGCCAAGCACATCTCAGCCTGCCTGGCCTTCCCCTGAGTGACCAGGTGAATACATGAATGCCTGGCTCCTCTGGTGACAAGTGACAGAATCTTGGTTCTGGAGCTAGCTCACTTAAGGGGCCTTGATTACAAGGCACAGGGGTGAGGCCCAGAACCTGCTGGAGTGGGGCAGGGACCTGGGACGGGACTCCAGCACACACTGGCTATGTGTGTGCTCACTTCTCTCTCCGCAGTTGAGATTACTCTGGTGGAAGATGCCTCCCCCTGTGGTCCTAAGTGTGTGGTACCGTCCAGCCTTGGAGACAGGATCTTGGCCCCAATTCATAAATCCCTGGGAAAGGGCCTGTCTCTGTCTTGGGTCTGGTGCTGGCTGTGGATCAGTCCTTCGTCACCATGGAGACAGACTCCTAGCCACCAGGAGCCTCGGGTGTCCATGGCAGTGCAGGGGTTGTGAGTGAGGGACGCTGCCCGGGGCCACTGTGACAGGGAGACGCTCCTTGGCAAGTCTGCTGACCAGGCTGTGTGCCCTGCAGAGGTGCCAGGAGCGTACAGGCACCTTCCACTGTGAGCTGAGTCTGAGCAGTCTTCCTTCACTGCTTACTGCTGGGTTCTGCCAACCAGTCTGAGGGTGGCATAGTCAGCCCTCCCAGATGAGGTGGGCAGATTGGTAATAACCCCACAGGCAGCTTTGGGAAATAACGTCTGGCATGGCCAGGTGTTTCCTTGGGAACATCTCCTATCAAGTCTAATTCTGGTGGTCTATAGGAAGTCGGCTTTGCCTGCCTCCTTCCCCTGCCCCTGAGTCCGGTTGGGGTGGGTGGTGAGAGTGGCTGGCAGCAACTGTGTTTATTGGCCTCTGATTGCTCAGGAGGAGGTATGTGGTGGTTTAGAGCATCTAGCATCTGGGTCTCTGGACCCAGATGGGCTCTGGCCAGACCTGGTGGCCCTTGGATGAACCTAATAAAGTCAGAGTTGGTGGCTGCTAAGGCCGACTGACTTCAGGATGAGGGTGGAGGGGGGTGGGTCATGCTTAGACTTGAGGAATGCCAGCTGGAGGAAAGCCTGCCGGTCATCCGGTCGACTCCCATCCCTGATACGCAGATAAGAAAAGTGAGGTTCTGGGTGGTGACGGGGCGGCAGGGCGGGGGGGCGGTGCGTGTTATGCAAGGTCCCCACTGGTAGCCGAGCAGCCTTTAGAAAGAAAGATCCCAGGCATCTGGGCTCCATCTCTGTCTAGAGTGTGCTTCATTGATGCAAGCTTCTCCCTCCTCCTACACACTGCCCCTGCCTGTCCTCTTAACACCCCTTCAGTGCCTTCTGGGTGGGCACCACGGGGCAGTCTCCTCCCGTGCAGCATGATAGTGACAGCAGCCACCTTACAAAACCGTTCAGAGCAGTAAGTGCAGAAGGACGCACAGGCCCTCGCCTAGTGTCTGCACACTAAGTGCTTACTAAATGATAGGCGTTACTGCGTCATGAGCATTCATAGTTAAAATGTGAGCTCTCGTTGGAGCGAGGTGACACTGTGACTTACAGTCTCACTAAACACTCAGCATCTTAGAGGTGATGCTTCCTGGGAAATGTTCTAGGAGATCAGAGGGCCCATTGCAAGATCTTTAAGTCATACGTTTGAATGTGGCTTCTTAAACGTGCACGGGAACCCCCTGGGGCCCCTGTTAAAATCCCGATTCTGCTTTAGTAGCTCCGGGGTGGGGCTTGGGTCATGTGTTTCTAATATACTCCATGATGATACCGGTCCTTGGGGACCAGAGCTTGAGTAGTAAGGACCCCAGGGAGTGTAGCTTTCAGGTTGCAGCTAGTCTGAGGCCTAACCCTGCTCGCTGAAGAAAGAAGCCACAGGCATGCTACCTGCCTGTGCCATTTCATCATTTTAGTCTGACTTCATTTCTAGGTGATGGGGATATTGCCAAAAGTTTATAAAATACACGATCAAAATCTCAATATAATTCATCAAAATCTGAATTTCAGTACCGAGATGCAGATTTCCTCTGTGAATAGTTCCCTCTCCTTGCTGGGTCAGAAGTGATTTCACTCTAACCTTACCACAAATCAGTACCAAGAATAGCTCTGTGGCAGCCAACCAACCATATCCATCCTCCCCCTCCTTACTAACCAAACCTTAATTTCATTTGAGGCAGGAGTATATTAATAACACTTCATTTCCCAGTCTCTTGGGCAGAGAGGAATGCACAATAAGATAGAAGACAAAGTAATTAGTTAGGACTTACATAAAAGGTTTTTATTTAAGGCAGATTTAAAAGGTAACCTGTCTCAGCTGGCAGGTTACCTTTTCTTTTACTTCTGCCTGGAATACATAAATAATGACTGGCACTCCAGCAGCTATCTTGGAACATGAGGCAACCTCAAGGATGGAAGTCACAAGGTAAGGATGATGGTGCAAAAAAAATAGAGCTGTGCCACAAGCTCTTTCCTGTTTTACTCCAGACTTCTTTTATGTTAAAAACCAACCAAAAAAAAAAAAAAAACCCAGTTGTTTCAATGACTATTTGGCAGGTTTCTTATTGTGTGAAGGCTGCTGAACCCAATGTTAACCGACTCCACCAGAGCAGGTGCAGTTTAGCAGAGCAGTGCTGAGTTGTTTCAGTCATGTTCAACCCTTTGCGACCCCATGGACTGTAGCCCACCAGGCTCCTCTGTCCATGGGTATTCTCCAGGCAAGAATACTGGAGTGGGTTGCCATGCTGTCCTCTAGGGGATCTTCCTGACCCAGAGATGAAGCCCACGTCTCTTATGTCTCCTGCATTGGCAGGCAGGTTTCTTTACCACTAGCGCCACCTGGGAAGTCCTTCGCAGGGCAGACGTGTTTAAATCTGTCTACAGCTGTCATCCTGAGCACCCTTCGTGGGATTCCCTAGTCATGTAGAGGCAAGGGAACTGGATTGAGGGTTAGAAACCCGGGGTGCTCAGCTCAGCTTTGCCATTTCCTAGTGGTTTGACCCTGTTCCTTCAACCTCAGTCCCCACACCTATAAAATGGAATGATGGATTAGAGAGTCCAATTTAGTGCGAGGTGTGGAACACATTCTGCTGGTGTTGGGGTAGAATGGGGCTCAAGGATGATGGGGAGGTTGCAAAGATGCTGGTGTGAGCAGCAAGGGGCCGTGGGGGGTGAAGCTTGGAGACAGGCACTGATGCCCGTCTCAGTGCTCCCATTAGAGGTGCTCCGAGGGTAGCAGAGCACCGCGGCTGCTTCTGGAACCAGAAGGGCTTGGACTCAGGGCTCGAGCAGCATCAGCGAGAGTCTGATTTTGTTCACAGGAAGGGTGACAGCAGAAGTAGCTTTCAGCTGGGCCTTGAGAAGCCTGCCTCAGCCTTCCTCTGCCAACTCGTGACCTCTGAGCTGAGGCCTGCGAGGTGGCCCGGCATCATCTCTGTGCCCCCACTGCTTTGCAGTTGAAACCCAGATGACTGCACCCCAGCTCCTAGCTTGGAGCAGCTGGATGGGCTGGGGGGTCAGCGGTCAGTGTGCGTTGTCTCTCCTGGTGCCTGGAACCTACATGGAGGTGTTTCCAGCCACAGCACAGCTGTCCACTCCGCTTTCATCCGAATCGGAGCCCCTCTTTGCTGTGGATTTCTCTCAACCATCTTCCAGACCTGAAGCCGGCGCTCTGTCTTCCCCATCCCGGTTCCCTAGTTCAGCACCTGCTCCGTATCCACTCAGTGGGGCCAGCTGGTCCCGGGAGGGCACAGACCAGGTCCTGACAGTGAACAGAAACTATCGAGAGGCATCTTTTCTCCCAGCGCGGAGAGCAGAGGCGCAAATAGGAGTGCTCGGGGGGAACCTCTCACTTCTGGGTCCTGGGGGCAGGGGGGTCCACTCCTCTGACCAGCTGCTGCTGCTGCTGCTAAGTCGCTTCAGTCGTGGCCGACTCTGTGCGACCCCATAGACGGCAGCCCACCAGGCTCCCCCGTCCCTGGGATTCTCCAGGCAAGAACACTGCAGTAGGTTGCCATTTCCTTCTCCAGTGCATGAAAAGCGAAAGTGAAGTCGCTCAGTCGTATCTGACTCTTAGCGACCCCAAGCACTGTAGCCTACTAGGCTCCTCCGTCCATGGGATTTTCCAGGCAAGAGTACTGGAGTGGGGTGCCATGGTCTGAAATGCCTGCATTTCCTCACTGTGGCCTGTTCTAGATTTTTTAATTTGATATGATTGAAATAAGGTCTGTCTGGGCGGATATGGTACTCATGGGTCAGTTCCCTTGATCTGGGATGAGAACGGTAACCAGCACAGTATGTACTTAAAATCCCCTGCTCCTTTGTAAAACAATGTAATTGTAACTAAAGTTTTTAAGGGGACAGGGCTGTGTGCATGTGGGGATAGAAGGCAAGCAGGACAGGAAGGTATGGGACTCATGGCCAGTGTCCCCCACCCTAGCCCCAAGTCCCTTCTTCGGAAGCAGCTCAGACGTGAGTGTGGTGTTGCATGCATTTTCTGATGAAAGGGACACCATGGGGGTGAGTCCTGCCTGGCGTGGGGCTGTGATAGCCAGGTTTGGAGGAGAGAACTGAGGAAGACCCAAGACATTTAACCTGTGATGAGGGGCTTTTTCTTCTGTTGCCCTGGCTGGGAGGGTCTGGAGCAGAGAGGTGAGGCGGGAGCTGGTGGAAGTGACAGGAAGCATGTAAATGCTGGCTTGAAACAGTGTCCCTGCCACCCAGCATCAAGGCAGCACATAGTGGGTGAACGAGGCCAGCCCCCAAGGCCTTTTTATCCTTTCTGTGTTGTGTGGGGAGTTTCTGAGATAATTAGTTCATGTGTAAAACACTTTTATTTGTGAAGAGATGGGCTTGCCCTCTCCTGGGTCGAGACGGCTGAATCACAGGCCCTGTAAGGATGTACCCTCTTGGGGACCTGTGAGATGCCTGCTGGACAAGGTGTCAGTGACGACCATCCTGCTCCAGGCTGGTAGTATAAACAAACAGAAGGGAGTTTTCTCCCTCCCTTCCCTCATTTGGTCTTTGCTTTTTTTTTTTAATTTAACAACAACAGCAATGACATGGTATCACCATGTGGGAAACAACCTCTGAGATCATGAGTTGCAAAGTCTATTTGGAGAAAAGCAACGGGCGTGTGGAAGTCCAGCTCAGAGCAGCACGCGTCTTAGCTGGTTGTCACAGCCTGGGAGGAGAGTCGGTAAAATTCTGCTTTTGGGGTGTACTCTCCCCCTCTGCAAACGGGATTCAGGAGTTCGGCGTTAACCTGCGGTGTTGCCCCACAAGTGGATGATCATGGCTTCCTATTATGAAATGAGCATTTTTTGATCAGTGGCACGTAAAGAGCTGAACCATTTTCTTTAAAATCAAGACTGGCACACAGGAGAGGGCCTGGCTGCCCACCCATGAGTGATTTAAGGGTCCGATGTGTTCTTCCTCGGTGGAGCAGGCGGCACGCTGACCTTGTCCTGCCTTCGTCGCAGCTCAAGGTGGACCCATGCTGTGCAGGTGCAGGGGCCTCGTTCGATGTTAATTCCCTTGCAGGAAGTCATAAACACTGGCTGACTGTCTCACCGGGGGAGGTCCCCACTGGTGGGCACACAGGCAGTGCGCAGCAGCAGGGAGGGAGGGGCCGCATTAAGGAAACAGTGTCTCCCTACCTGGCGGCTGGGAGGCAGTTGCGTATCTTTCCTGGTCTGTGATGTCACCTGTGTCAGGGAACTGGGGTGATCGGACGGAAGCTGAGGAAGTGTGAACTCAGCAAAGTGGAGGTGAAGCAGTGTGTGCATTGGCCCAGCGGGGAGGGCGAGTGATGCTTTCGAGTCAAACACACTCGGCTTTGGAAGCCGCGAGGCATCGTGAGGATTAAATAAAACCGTATGTGAACAGGGAGCTGAGCTCGGTGCTCTGTGATGACCTAGAGGGGAGGGATGGGGGTGGGAGGGAGGGGATATACATGTACCTATGGCTGATCTACGCTGTCGTACAGCAGAAACTAACACAAGTTGTAAAGGAGTTATATCCCAATAAGATAATCACACACAAAATTGTGCATGAAAATTGTGCAGTGTGGTGGAGCCAGAGGTGTAGTGAGTATATTTGGGAGCTGCGGGAGACCGTGGCAATCAGGAATCAAGCGCCCAGACAGTTGGAAACGAGGTACCACAGGGCACAACTCGTGGTGCACACGGCTTGTTGTTCTGTTGGTGGTGGTTATGCCTGAGTCATCTGGCTCCTCGTTATGGTTCTGCAGTCACCAAAGTGAGACCTCTCTTGGACTTCATTCAGGGAAGCTTCAGTCCACATCAACACCTGCCTCAAAGGTGAGTCACACAACCCATGGGGGTCAGCTCCCAGACCCCTAAGCAGAAGAACTGGCCACGCTGACTCCGAGGATGGTGGGCTGGAGATCAGGACTTTATTGCTAAGACAGCAGACCCCTGCAGACGTCAGACAGGAGAGTGGTGCCCAGAAGCTCGTGTTTGGCCAGGGGGCTGGCATCAGGACTGCAGACCGTGGCTGTGCACGCCCCGGCAGGTGAGGCCCTTAATCACAGAGCAGTGGAATAGCTTCTGGAACTAGTCAGCAGGTGTTCACGGTCCGCTGGAAGGTAATGCCATTCACTGAGAAAGGAAGGACGACAGGAGGAAGTGGCCTGGGGCAGGGAGGGCTGGGGTTTAGAAAGCAGGAAAACAGGAGCCTGGGACAAACGGAGTTAGAGGTGTTCTGAGACAGATGCCAAAAACAAGACCAGGAGCTGACTGTGGCTCAGATCATGAACTCCTTATTACCAAATTCAGACTTAAATTGAAGAAAGTAGGGAAAACCACTAGACCATTCAGGTATGACCTAAATCAAATCCCTTATGATTATACAGTGGAAGTGACAAATAGATTTAAGGGCCTAGATCTGATAGATAGAGTGCCTGATGAACTATGGAATGAGGTTCATGACATTGTACAGGAGACAGGGATCAAGACCATCCCCATGGAAAAGAAATGCAAAAAAGCAAAATAGCTGTCTGGGGAGGCCTTACAAATAGCTGTGAAAAGAAGAGAAGCAAAAAGCAGAGGAGAAAAGGAAAGATATAAGCATCTGAATGCAGAGTTCCAAAGAATAGCAAGAAGAGATAAGAAAGCCTTCCTCAGCAATCAGTGCAAAGAAATAGGGGAAAACAACAGAATGGGAAAGACTAGAGATCTCTTCAAGAAAATTAGAGATACCAAGGGAACATTTCATGCAAAGATGGGCTCGATAAAGGACAGAAATGGTATGGACCTAACAGAAGCAGAAGATATTAAGAAGAGGTGGCAAGAATACACAGAAGAACTATACAAAAAAGATCTTCACGACCCAGATAATCACGATGGTGTGATCACTGACCTAGAGCCAGACATCCTGGAATGTGAAGTCAAGTGGGCCTTAGAAAGCATCACTATGAACAAAGCTAGTGGAGGTGATGGAATTCCAGTGGAGCTATTTCAAATCCTGAAAGATGATGCTGTGAAAGTGCTGCACTCAATATGCCAACAAATTTGGAAAACTCAGCAGTGGCCACAGGACTGGAAAAGGTCAGTTTTCATTTCAATCTCAAAGAAAGGCAATGCCAAAGAATCTCAAACTACCCCACAATTGCACTCATTTCACACGCTAGTAAAGTAATGCTCAAAATTCTCCAAGCCAGGCTTCAGCAATACGTGAACCTTGAACTTTCAGATGTTCAAGCTGGTTTTAGAAAAGGCAGAGGAACCAGAGATCAAGTTGCCAACATCTGTTGGATCATGGAAAAAGCAAGAGAGTTCCAGAAAAACATCTATTTCTGCTTTATTGACTATGCCAAAGCCTTTGACTGTGTAATCACAATAAACCGTGGAAAATTCTGAAAGAGATGGGAATACCAGACCACCTGACCTGCCTCTTGAGAAATCTGTATGCAGGTCAGGAAGCAACAGTTAGAACTGGACATGGAACAACAGACTGGTTCCAAATAGGAAAAGGAGTACGTCAAGGCTGTATATTGTCACCCTGCTTATTTAACTTATATGCAGAGTACATCATGAGAAATGCTGGACTGGAAGAAACAGAAGCTGGAATCAAGATTGCTGGGAGAAATATCAATAACCTCAGATATGCAGATGACACCACCCTTATGGCAGAAAGTGAAGAGGAACTCAAAAGCCTCTTGATGAAAGTGAAAGTGGAGAGTGAAAAAGTTGGCTTAAAGTTCAATATTCAGAAAATGAAGATCATGGCATCCGGTCCCATCACTTCATGGGAAACAGATGGGGAAACAGTGGAAACAGTGTCAGACTTTATTTTTGGGGGCTCCAAAATCACTGCAGATGGTGACTGCAGCCATGAAATTAAAAGACGCTTACTCCTTGGAAGGAAAGTTATGACCAACCTAGATAGCACATTGAAAAGCAGAGACATTACTTTGCCAACAAAAGTCCATCTAGTCAAGGCTATGGTTTTTCCTGTGGTCATGTATGGATGTGAGAGTTGGACTGTGAAGAAGGCTGAGCGCCAAAGAATTGATGCTTTTGAACTGTGGTGTTGGAGAAGACTCTTGAGAGTCCCTTGGACTGCAAGGAGATCAGCCCTGGGATTTCTTTGGAAGGAATGATGCTAAAGCTGAAACTCCAGTACTTTGGCCACCTCATGCGAAGAGTTGACTCATTGGAAAAGACCCTGATGCTGGGAGGGATTGGGGGCAGGAGGAGAAGGGGACGACAGAGGATGAGATGGCTGGATGGCATCACTGACTCAATGGACGTGAGTCTCAGTGAACTCCGGGAGTTAGTGATGGACAGGGAGGCCTGGCGTGCTGCAATTCATGGGGTCACAAGAGTTGGACATGACTGAGCGACTGATCTGAACTGAGACAGATGCAGGCAGTGAAAGTGAAAGTCACTCGGTTGTGTCCAACTCTGCGACCCCATGGAGTATACAGTCCATGGAATTCTCCAGGCCAGAATACTGGAGTGGAGTAGCCTTTCCCTTCTCCAGGGGATCTTCCCAACTTGCAGGTGGATTCTTTACCAGCTGAGCCACAAGGGAAGCCCCATGTCAAGCACTAGAGCTAGCATTTAAAGTTTTTTGGTGCTCTGTGCCAAGTTGCTTCAGTCCTGTCTGACTCTGGGCAGCCCTATGGACTATAGCCTGCCAGGCCCCTCTGTCCACGGCATTCTCCAGGCGAGTATACTGGAGTAGGTTGCTCTGCCCTCTTCCGGGGGACCCTCCTGATCCAGAAATCGAACCTGGCCCTTTTACGTCTACCTGCCTTGGCAGAAACGTCTACCAGTTTCTTTACCACTGGCGTCCCCTGGGAAGCCCCTTGAAGTTTTTTTATGGAGAATCAATTTATTGGAAGATTATATAAGATGAAAAAATTAAGAAACTGTTCACATAAGAAGGCTCACTGGAAAAGTAGAATGTAAGTGTAAGCACATTGGAATTAATAGTTTTGAAAAACAGAGATGGTAGAACTTGGTAGACAGTCAACCCCCCTGACTTCAGACTATACTACAAAGCTACAGTCATGAAGACAATGTGGTCCTGGAAACACATACAGACCAATGGAACAGGACAGAGAACCCAGAGATAAACCCATGCACCTGTGGGACCTTATTTTTGACAAAGGAGGCAAGAATATACACCAGGGCAGAGACACCTCTTCAATAAGTGGGCTGGGAAAACCAGACAGCTACATGCAAAGGAATGAAATTAGATCATTCATAATGCCATACGAAAAGATAAACTCAAAGTGGATTAAAGGCCTAAATGTAAGACCAGAAACTATTAAACTCTTAGAAGAGAACACAGGCAGAACACTCAATGACATAAAGCAAGATCTTCTATGACCCACCTCCTAGAGTAATGGAAATAAAAACAAAAATAAACAAGTGGGACCTAATTAAAAGCTTTTGCACAGCAAAGGAAACTACAAACAAGGTGAAAAGACAGCCCTCAGAATGGGATAAAATAATAGCGAGGGAAACAGCTGACAAAGGATTAATTTCCAAATCATACAAGCAGCTTATACAACTCGATACCAGAAAAATAAACAACCCAATCAAAAAGTGGGAAAGGGACCTGAAGAGACATTTCTCCAGGGAAGACATACAGATGGCTAACAAGCACATGAAAAGATACTCAACATCACTTGTTATCAGAGAAATGCAAAGCAAAACTACAATGAGATACCACCTCACACCAGAAAGAATGCTGCTGCTGCTAAGTCGCTTCAGTCGTGTGCGACTCTGTGCAACCCCACAGACAGCCTCCTACCGGGCCCCTCTGTCCCTGGGATTCTCCAGGCAAGAACACTGGAGTGGGTTGCCATTTCCTTCTCCAATGCATGAAAGTGAACAGTGAAAGTGAAGTCGCTCAGTCGTGTCCAACTCTTAGCGACCCCATGGACTGCAGCCTACCAGGCTCCTCCATCCATGGGATTTTCCAGGCAAGAGTACTGGAGTGGGGTGCCATTGCCTTCTCCAGTAAGAATGGCCATCATCAAAAAGTCTACAAACAATGCTGGAGAGGGTGTGGAGAAAAGGGAACACTCTTGCATTGCTGGTGGGAATATAAACTGATACAGCCACTATGGAAGACAGTATGGAGATTGCTTAAAAAGCTAGGAATAGAACCACCATATGACCCAGCATTCCCACTCCTAGGCGTATACCCCGAGGAAATCAAACCTGAAAAGGACACATGTACCCCAGTGTTCACTGCAGCAGTATTTACAATAGCCAGGACATGGAAGCAACCTAGACATCCATCAGCAGATGAACATATAAAGAAGCTGTGGTACATATATGTGATGGAATACTAGTCAGCCATAAAAAGGAACACATTTGAATCTGTTCTAATGAGGTGGACGAAACTAGAGCCCATTATAAAGAGTGAAGTAAGTCAGAAAGAGAAATATAAATACCGTATGCTGCTAAGTCGCTTCAGTTGTGTCCGACTCTGTGCGACCCCATAGACGGCAGCCCACCAGGCTCCGCTGTCCCTGGGATTCTCCAGGCAAGAACACTGGAGTGGGTTGCCATTTCCTTCTCCAGTGCATGAAAGTGAAATGTGAAAGTGAAGTTGCTCAGTCGTGTCCGACTCTGAGCGACCCCATGGACTGCAGCCTACCAGGCTCCTCCATCCATGGGATTTTCCAGGCAAGAATACTGGAGTGGGGTGCCATTGCCTCCTCTGAAATATCGTATACTGACACATATATATGGAATCTGAGAGATGGCACTGATGAATTTATTTTCAGGGCAGCAATGGAGAAACAGACATAGAGAGCAGACCTATGGACAAGGTGGGAGGAGAGGAGGGAGAAGGGGAGATGTATGGAGAGAGTAATATAGAAATTTACAATACCATGTGTGAAACAGGTAAGCAATGGGAATTTGCTGTATGACTCAGGGAACTCAAACAGGGGCTCTGTGACAGGTGGGGTGGGGAGGGAGATGGGAAGGAGGGGACATGGGTGTACCTGTGGCTGATTCTTGTTGATGTATGACAGAAAACCACAAAATTCTGTAAAGCAATTATCCTTCAATTAAAATCTGATGGGAAACTACAGATAATTGTTTTTTGGTAGGTTTGCTTAGTGTTAGAAATTTTACATTATTTTGTAAGGAAGTCATAAACCACAGTTGCTAAATATAAAATCGTTTGAAATTTAAAATCTAAAGACTTTTTATAGTCAAGAGACTCATGTCTTTGAAGATTAATTAACTTTTGGTACCTCGCAACCTCCCAGTCGCTCCTCTTCCCTCTCCCCACTGGTAACTGCTGCTGCTGCTGCTAAGTCACTTTAGTCGTGTCCGACTCTGTGTGATCCCAGAGATGGCAGCCCACCTAGTGTGCTAACTCACTTCCGTTAGCCTGTTCTCTATATCTGAGCCTGTTTGTGTTTTGTTATATATATATATATATATATATTTAAGATTTTACATTAAGTCATAACATATATTTGTCTCTTATTTCATGTTACCTTTTGGGTCCATCCATCCATGTTGTTACAAATGGCAAAACTTCACTCTTTTTTATGGCTAAGTAATAGATTGAGGAGCCTGGTGGGCTGCAGTCCATGGGGTCGCTAAGGGTTGGACACGACTGAGCGACTTCACTTTCGCTTTTCACTTTCATGCATTGGAGAAGGAAATGGCAACCCACTCCAGTGTTCTTGCCTGGAGAATCCCAGGGATGGGGGAGCCTGGTGGGCTGCCATCTATGGGGTCGCACAGAGTCAGACACGACTGAAGCGACTTAGCAGCAGCAGCAGTCTATTATATATGTATACATATATAATATAAATATACATGTGTGTATATAAATATACACACATGTATAACATACATATACATACATATTTACATATCATCTTTACCCATTCATCTATTGATGGATATTTACATCGCTTCCATATCTTTGCTCTTGTTAATGATGCTGCTGTGAACATTGATTGGGGTACATGGATCTTTTCAAATTAGCATTTTCATTTTCTTCATATAATTATTTCATATAATTTCATATATGATAATTTCAATTTTATATGATATCAATTATTCCATTTCAATCATAGAATAATTCCATTTCAATCATATAATAATTTCAATTATTTCATATAATTCCCTACCTGGGAGTGGAATTGCTGTATCATATGGTAGTTACATTTTTAATTTTTTGAAGAACCTCCACACCACAACACAAAGTTATGGCATTTTTCCACAGTGACTGCTGCTGCTGCTAAGTTGCTTCAATTGTGTCCAACTCTGTGCGACCCCATAGACGGCAGCCCACCAGGCTCCCCTGTCCCTGGGATTCTCCAGGCAAGAACACCAGAGTTGGTACACCAATTTAAATTTCCACCAACCATGGACTAGGGTTCCCTTTCCTCTACATGCTTGCCAACATTTGTTATTTGTGGCCTTTTTGATGATAGCCATTCTGACGTGTGTGAGGGGATATTTCATTGTGTTTTTTATTTGCATTTCTCTGAGGATTAGCAATGCTGAGCATCTTTTCTTGTGCCTGTTGGGCATTTGTATGTCTTATTTAGAAAAATGCCTATTCAGCTTGTTTGCTCATCTTTTAATCAGGTGGTTTCATTGATACTGAGCTGTATGGACTGTGTACATATTTTGGATATTAACCCTGTACCAGTCACATCGTTTGCAAATACCCTCTCCCACTCCTTGCTTAGGTTGCCTTTTGCTTTGTCAGCGGTTTCCTTTGTTGTGTGAAAGCTTTTAAGCTTAATTGGGTCCCAGTGCTTTCTGTTTGGTTTTGTTTCCTTTGCCTTAGGAGATAGATCCAAAAAATAACGCCCATTTTATATTAAAGAGTGTCGTGCCTATGTTTTCTTCTAGTTTTACGGTTTCTGGTCTTACATTTAGGTTTTTTAATCGATTTTGAGTTTATCTTTGGAGGTAGTGTGAGAAAATGTTTTCATTTCATTCTTTTACATGCGGCCATCCTGTTTTCCCAGCACCGTTTACTGAAAGGACTGTCTTTTCCCTGCTGCATATTCTTGCCTCTTTTGTCAGAGATTGACCATAACGCACGGGTTTATTTCTGGGCTCTCTTTTCTGTGTCTGTTTTTGTGTCAGTCCCATGCTGTTTGGATTACTGTAGCTTTGTAGTATATCCTGAGATCAGGGAGTGTGGTACCTCGAGCTCTGTTGTTCTTTCTCAAGGTTTCTTGGATTATTCAGGGTCTTTAATATTTTCATTCAAATTTCAGATTTTTTTCCAGTTCTGTGAAAACTGTCTTTGGTATTTTGATAATGATTGTATTTGATCTGTAGATTACCTTGGGTACTTTGATTATTTTAACAATGTACTTGCAGTCCATGAACACAGTATAATCTTTCCATCTGTTTGTGTCTTCAGTTTCTTTTTTCAGTGTTTTATGATTTTCCAAGTACATGTGTTTTACTTCCTTAGATCAGTTTGTTACTAGGTATTTTATTCCTTTTGATGCAATGGTAGATCAGATTGTTGTCTCAATTTCTCTTTGATAGTTTGTTGTTAGTGTATATAATTTCAGAAGATTTCTGTATATTGTACCCTGTAGCTTTATTGAATTCATTGATGAGTTGTCTTTTTTTTTTTTTTGGTGGCATCTTTAGGATTTTCTAGGTATAGTGTCCTATCATCTGTAAAAGTTTTACTGCTTCCTTTCCAATTTGGATTTCTTTAATCTTTATTGT
Organism: Bos mutus; assembly: GCF_027580195.1. Classification (NCBI taxonomy): domain Eukaryota; kingdom Metazoa; phylum Chordata; class Mammalia; order Artiodactyla; family Bovidae; genus Bos; species Bos mutus. Next base: position 9,159,880 of record NC_091639.1, on the reverse strand, counting down.
CTGATTGCTTGGGTAGGACTTTCAGTACTATGTTGAATAAAAATAGTCAGAGTGGGCATTCTTGTCTTATTCCTGATCTTAGAGGAAATGCTTTCAGCTTTGGACTGTTGAGTATGATGTCAGCTGTGGATTTGTCATGTATATCCTTTATTATGTTGACGGAGAAGGCGATGGCACCCCACTCCAGTACTCTTGCCTGGAAAATCCCATGGATGGAGGAGCCTGGTAGGCTGCAGTCCATGGGGTCGAGAAGAGTTGGACACGACTGAGCGACTTCCCTTTCACTTTTCACTTTCTTGCATTGGAGAAGGAAATGGCAACCCACTCCAGTGTTCTTGCCTGGAGAATCCCAGGGGCGGGGGAGCCTGGTGGGCTGCCGTCTATGGGGTCACACAGAGTCGGACACGATTGAAGTGACTTAGCCCCTAGCCACGTTCCCTTTATGCACACTTTGAGAGTTTTTAATAATAAGTGAATGATGCAGAAGTAAATGGTGAATTTTATGCATCTATTGAGATCATATGATTTTTATTCAGTTTCTTGATTTTAGAATGAACAGTTTCCTGGTTGATTATAGGATCATCTATTGAGGTGATGATGTGATTTTTATTGAGTTTTCTAATTGATTTTAGGATGTTGAACCATTCCTGCATTCTTGGGATTCTTGCAAATCCCACTTGATCATGATGTATGATCCTTTTAATGTGTTACTGAATTCAGTTTGCTAATATTTTGTTGAGGATTTTTTGCATCTGTGTTCATCAGTGTTATTGGCCTGTACTTTTCTTTTTTGTGTGTGATATTTCTGGCTTTCATATTGGGATGATGCTGGCCTAATAGAAAGTTCAGAAGCATTCTTTCCTCTGCAATATTTTGGAAAATTTGAGAAGGATAGGTGTTAATTTTTCTCTAGATATTTGTAGAGTTATCTGGTCCTGGACTTTTGTTTACTCGGAGTTTATTACTCAGTTTTATTTCTAATAATTGTTCTGTTCATATTTTCTATTTCCTGTTCATTATTAGAGTGCATATTTCTAGGGATTTGTCCATTTCTTCTAGTTATTTTATTGTCATGTAGTTGTTTGTAGTAATCTCTTAGGAGTATTTGCATTTTTGTCATATAGGTTGTAACTTCTCCTTTTTCATTTCCAATTGTAAAGTTTGGCTAAAGGTTTAGCCATTTTGTCTTTCAAAGAACCAGCTGCTAGTTTCATTGGTCTTGTCTGTTGTAGTCGCTATTGATTTCTGCTCTGATCTTTGATTTTTTTTCCCTTCTACTAGCTTTGGGTTTTCTTTGTTCTTTTTCTGGTTCCTTTTGTGTAAGGCTAGGTTGTTTGAGATTTTTCTTTCTTGAGGTAGAGGTGTATCACTATAAACTTCCCTCTTATAACTGCTTTTGCTGTATCCCATAGATTCTGGATTGCTATATTTATGTTGTGATTTGTCTTGGTAATTTTATTTGATTTTTTTCAGTGATCCACTGTTTAGTAGGATATTGTTTTAGACTCCACATATTTGTGGTTTTTTTTGCATTTTTTTCTTGTAGTTGATTTATTTCATAACATTACAGTCAGAAAAAATGCTTGATATGAATTTCATTTTTCTTAAATTTATTGAAACTTATTTTGTGGCCAAGCATGTCATCTATCCTGGAAAATGGTCCACGTGCATTTTAAAAGAATGTGGATTCTGCTGCCTTTGGATGGCATCTATAAAGTCTTACCTGTTTTAATGTGTCATTTAAGGTCAGTGTTTCCTTATTTTCTTCTAAAAAATTTTTATTGGAATATAATTGCTTTACAATGTTTTAGTTTCTGCTGTACAATGAAGTGAATCACTATATGTATACATGCATCCCCTCCTTCTTGGACCTCCCTCCCACCCCTCATCCCATCCCACCCATGCAGCTCATCACAGAACACCGAGCTGAACGTCCTCTCCTTTATAGCGGCTTCCACTGACACGTGGTAGTGTATATATGTCAATCCTAATCTCCCAGTTCCTCCCACTCTCCCTTTCCCCTCCTGTCCACGTTGTTCTCCGTGTCTGCGTCGGTATTCCTGCCTTGGAAATAGGCTCATCTGTACAGCTTTACTAGATTCCACATATATGCATTCATGTGCAATATTTGTTATTCTCTTTGACTTACCTCACTGTGTGACAGGCTCTAGTTCCATCCACATCTCTACAAATGACCATTTCATTTCTCTTAGTGGCCGAGTAATATTCCATTGTGCGTCTGTGCCACATCTTCTTGATCCATTCCCCTGTGGTTGGACATTCAGGTTGTTTCCGTGTCCTGGCTACTGTAACAGTGCGGCAGGGAGTATTGGGGTCCATGTGTCCTTTTGAATTACGGTTTCTCAGGGTATGTGCCCAGAAGTGGGACTGCGGGTCATATGGTGGTACTGTTTTTGTGCCAGTCCCATACTGTCGTGATTACTCTACCTTTGTGGTGTAGTTTGAAGTTGGGGGTGCCTGATTACTCCAGATTACTGTAGCTATTCAGGGTCTTTTGTGTTTCTGTGCAAATTGTAAACATTTTTGTTCTAATTCTGTGAAGAATGTCATTTGTAATTTGATAGGAATTGCATTGAATCTGTGGAGAAGACAATGGCACCCCACTCCAGTACTCTTGCCTGGAAAATCCCATGGGTGGAGGAGCCTGGTGGGCTGCAGTCCATGGGGTTGCTAAGAGTCAGACACGACTGAGCAACTTCACTTTCACATTTCACTTTCATGCACTGGAGAAGGAAATGGCAACCCACTCCAGTGTTCTTGCCTGGAGAATCCCAGGGACGGGGAGCCTGGTGGGCTGCCGTCTGTGGGGTCGCACAGAGTTGGACACGACTGAAGTGACTTAGCAGCATTGAATCTGTAGATTACCTTGGGTAGTATATTCATTTCCCCAATATTGATTCTTCCAATCCAAGAACACGGAATATTTCTCCATCCATTTGTGTCATCTTTTACTTATCAGTGTTCTATGGTTTTCTGAGTACAGGTCTTTTGCCTCCGTAGGTAGGTTTATTCCAAGGTATTCTTTTTGTTGCAGTGGTAAATGGGATTGTTTCCTTAATTTCTCTCTCTCATCTTTTGTTGTTAGTGTGTAGAAATGCATGAGGTTTCTGTGTGTGAATTTTGTATCCTGCAACTTTACCAAATTCATCGATTACCTCTAGTAGTCTTCTGGTGGCATGTTTAGGACTTTCTGTGCACAGTATGTCATCTGCAAACAGTGACAGTTTACTTCTTTTCTGATTTGTACTCCTTTTCTTTTTCTTCTCTGGCTGCTGTGGCTAGAACTTCCAAAACTACGTTGAGTAATAGTGGCGAGAGTAGACATCCTTATCTTATTCTTTATCTTAGAGGAAATGCTTTCAGTTTTTCACCATTGAGAATGATGTTTGCTGTGGGTTCGTCATAGATGGCCTTTATTATGTTGAGCTAGGTTCCTTCTATGCCCATTTTCTGAGGTTTTTTTTTAAATCATAAATGGGCTTTGAATCTTGTTAATAGCTTTTTCTGCATCTATTGAGATGATCATATGGTTTTTATTCTTTAACTTGTTAACATGGTATATCACATTGATTTGCATATATTGAAGAATCCTTGCATCCTTGGGATAAATCCCACTTGATCATGCTGTATGATCACTTTAATATGTTGCTGGATTCGGTTGGCTAGTATTTTGCTGAGCACATTCTTGTCTATGTTCTTCAGTGATATTGGTCTGTAATTTTCTGTGTGGTATCTTTGTCTGGTTTTGGTATTACAGTGATGGTGGCCTTGTAAAATGAGCTTGGGAATGTTCCTTCCTCTGCAGTTTTTTGGAAGTGTTTCAGAAGGTCAGGTGTTAGCTGTTCTCTAAATGTTTGGTAGAATTTGCCTGTGAAGCTGTCTGGTCCTGGACATTTGTTTGTTGGAAGATTTTTAATTGCAGTTTGAATTTCATTACTTCTGATTGGTCTGTTTATAATTTCTTCTTAGTTCAGTCTAAGAACTTGTCCATTCCCTCCAGGTTGTCCGCTGTATGTGGCATGCAGCTGCTTTTGCAGTAGTCTCTTATGACCCTTTGTATTTCTGTGTTGTCAGTTGTGATTTTTTTTCACTTTTATTGATTTGTAGGCTTTTTTTTTTGTTGGTGAGTCTGGCTAAAAGTTTATCAGTTTAATCTCAAAGAACCAGCTTTTAGTTTCATTGGTTTTTGCTATTTTTTTTCTATTTCATTTCTTTCTGCTCTGATTTTTATGATTTCTTTCCTTCTACTAACTTTGGGTGGGTATGTATTGTATTTATTGCTATTCTTTTAATCATTTTGAGGCATTTTCGTAGTTCTTTCTTTGTTCCTTCTTTTCCCTTGTGATTTGATGATTAGAGTTATGTTTGGATTCCTTTCTCTTCTGTGTGTATCTGTTATAGAGTTTTGGTTTTTGGTTACCATGTGGTTTACATATAGCAATCTATATGTATATAATTAAGTTGCTGATCTCTTAATTTCAAATACATTTTAACATCCCAGCGGTTTTACTCCCCTCTCCCACATTTGCTGTTTTTTGCATCATATTTTACAACTTTTGTGTCCCCTTAACTACTTATTGCAAATATAGATGATTTTACTCCTAACCCTAACACTTCTTTTAATCTTCCTGCTAGTTTTATATGTGGTTGATTCACTGACTTTACTATAAGTCACTGCCTTTACCAATGAGTTTTTCCTTTCTTAATTTTCATATTTTTAGGTGTGGCTTTTTCTTTTTTGCTTAGAGAAGTCCTTTAACATTTCATATAAGATTGGTAGGGTGGTGCTGAACTCTTATCTTTTGCTTTTCTGTGTAACTTTTGATCTCTCCATCAAATCTGAATAAAAGCCTTGCTGGGTAGAGTATTCTTGGTTATAGATTTTTTTCCCTTTCATCACTTAAAAAATATTATGCCACTTCTCTTCTGGCATGCAGAGTTTTTGCTAAAAATTTAGCCAATAGCCACATGGGAATTCCCTTGTACATAACCTGTTTTATTCCTCTCCTTTTATATTCTCTAATTTTTGCTGTTTTAATTACAATATATCTTCATATGATCCTCTCTGGTTTGGTTCTGTTTGGAACTCTGTGCTTTTCGAAGGTAAGAGGCCTGTTTCCTTCCAGGTTAAGGAAGTTTTTAGTTATTATGTCTTCAAATATGTTCTCTGCCCACCCCACCCCCTTCCTTCTGTCATACAAATGTTAGCTTATTACTGACTGGGGGGGTTTTTGCAGAAACTAATGGCTGTGGCCAGTGATTTTTATCTTGGCCGGCCTCAAATTCTGTCGTCTCAGTGACGTTTTGTGGGTTGTTACATCTGACAGTCACACCTGGAAAGTCTCCAACACTATTCCATTTTCACTTTCTATATCAGAATCAATCACCTTTTTAGAATCCCACCAGGCTCCTCTGTCCGTGGGATTTCCCAGGTAAGAATACTCGTGTGGGTTGCTATTTCCTTCTCCAGAGGATCTTCCCAACCCAGGGATTGAACCCACGTTAACTGCTTGGCAGGTGGATTCTTTGCCACTGAGCCACCTGGGAAGACCCTCTGGGGGTATGGGTCTTGACTAAACCAGACTCTGTCCCTCCTAACCATCTTGTGCTTCTTTCTTTATATTTTAGTTGTAGAAGATCTTTTCCTTTAGATTCCAGTCTGTCTCACCAATAGTGGCTCTGTAAAGAGCTGTAATTTTTGGTGTGCCCATGGGAGGTGGTCAGGGTCTTCCTATTCCACCATTTGGCAAAGTCCTCAAGAGCTAACATTTAGTAAGGCCTAACTCTTATGTCAGACACTGTGCTGAGCACTTTACACATGTTATTTAATCCTATCAGGCTTATAAAATAGGTGCCATCATTCCCATTTTAGAGATGAGAAAGCTGAGGCACAGTGAGATTAAGTAACTTGTCTGAAGTTGCTCAGCTGGTAAGCGCTGAAGAGCCAGGGTTTCTCCCAGGGCCTCAGTCTGACCCACGCTGCTGCTCTGTGACACCTGGACACCTGGGTCAGGAGCTCAGGGGGATCTGGGTTTTACCTGTAGATATGGAGTCATCTGAGGCTGGGATAGCACTGAGGCCTGGGGAGCCAGCCAGGGAGCATTCCGGGTGTCAAACTTGTCCTTGGGTGAATAATCAGGGGTAAGTGCCCGCATCACTGAGGTGCCCTTGAACTTGGGGTGCTGTAGGGGACAACAGACTGTATCTTAAGCATCACAGCTCAAAGCTCCAAGGCCCCTCCAGGGTCCTTGGCCCAGAGGAAGCGGGAAGCGGGACAGTGTAATATGGTTGAGAGCAGCTTTAGGACAAGCCCCCATGAAGACACCTGAGCGTGCAGGTCCCAGTGCCAAGCAGTCCCCCAGGAGCCCAGCTCCAGGCAGGGAGGCATGGCAGGTGTGGTGTCCAAGCTGTTCCCCAAGAGCCTTCCCCAGCAGGACTTACGCAGAGCTCACTGGTCCCAAGGACTAAGCGCTGTAAAAATTCAGGTAACCCAAATCTTAGCTGATGTCCTTGAGGACACTACAGGACCCGTAGAGTTCAGTGTCCCCACTTTCCACATGAGGATATTGAGGCCCAGAGAAATTAAGTGACTCGGCCAAAACTGTCCAGTTAGAGGTAATGGTGGGGCCATAATTTCTGTCCTATGATGACCAGAGGGTGGACACAGCAGGCCCTCTACCTATTGAGAATGTGTAGTCACGACCTTCTTTACTTCGTAAAGGGCCCTCTTCCTTCTGTCCTACAGGCCAAAGCCTGTTGGAGCTTTTCTTACTCTAGTCCTTTTGCTCCCCTAGGTAACTACCACCAAGTTCTGACTTGTTAAGGTCAGAGAATTCTGGAGTGAGGAAGACCACAGAATGACAGAGAAGCTCTTGGCCTGCAGTCCTTTCTGTAGACCACTCAGCACCGCTGTCTGCCAGGGCCTTGGCGTTCCTCTTCCCACACAGGTGAGGGCTTGTCCAGGCCCCTGCCATGATCCCGCTGAGCTCCAGCAGGGCCTTGCCACTGCTGCTCAGCAAAGAAACGAGCAGTGTACCTGTTCCCCTGGCCCACTGAGGATGGAGGCTCCCAGGCAAAGGGAAGCCAGCTCCCTCTGGATGGATCGCCTAAGCCCTTGAAGTTGCTCAGAAGTGTGATGCCTAGGCCAGTGGCATCAGCATCTGCACTAGGAAAGGACGCCCCAGTGATCCCTGGCAGTGGCACGGGGGGACGGCACCATGCCAGGCCGTCTTCCCCAAACCATCTTCCTTTGTTAGCAGACCAAGGGCATCTTGGGTAGTGTCACCACCTAAAACGCAGCCGGCAAGCCCTGCAGCCCTTTGTGCTTCCCCTAAAGCCTCCAGAAAGACACACTGGGACCAAAAGGTTAAGTGATAAAAGGTCTGGGCTTTTTTTTACAGGATAAACACTCAGGTTGCTCAAGAAAGGAGACAGATGTATATACTCTCAAGAGCAAAGTCATCTGGGGCTTTTGCTTGGGGACAGTAATTTATCATTCCCAGATTACTAAAGGACAGAAAACTGGAAATACATTTAGATATTCTTTAAAAGATGTTTAGAAGAAAAAAAAAAAACACTTTTGTGTGCTAGAACTTACCTAGAAAGTTCATCATGTATGTGCAGCATTCCTTCCCTTCCCCAGCAGTACCAGCTACATGAGGTGGTTCTGTGTTTTCATAACTCTTGTTCTTTTGCTGATGAGCTGACCTACCACTCCCCCCAACCAATCTAATAAATTTTCGGTGGTTCCTGCTGGTTGTCAGTAAAAACACACAGGAGTCAAGGAAATGTTTTTTTTTAAGACTTTTTTTTTTGGTTTGTTTTTAAAGAAACTGCATACATCATCAGAGACAAACAATAATTTAAATACCATGCAGTTTCTGTCTGTACAAAACCTAGGCCATAGAGCTCCAGTTTAATTTGTATCCTATTTACATTGTCTTCCTCATACAGCCGTCGTCTGTTAAAGCAGAACACGGGAGCGCGCTCCGGTAAAAGACAAACTATGTACAGACACCCAGGAAGCAACCAGAGGAAAGAACCATGTTGGGGATCAACAGACAAATGGGAGGAAAAGTCGTCTAAGGTGACCTTCGCCCACTGACTGTGCACGGGGGGGAGCCTGAAGTTCCATTCACCGAAGCACACAGCACGGTTTTCATTCGGCAAGTATAAATACACGTTCATAGGCAGGAGAAAAATAAGCTCAGAGATTTTCATCACATCCACCGTCACATCGTTTGGTTTCTCTAATCTGACATAAAGGCTAAAGTTTTACAGAGCTTTGAGGGCCTTTGGGGAGGAATAGGTCAGCGATTTCCAAGGAGCAGGTAGGCCCATGGCAGTCTCCTCAGTCCTGGATAGGGTGGGGACCTCGGGCAGTGTTTGATTGATCAGAGGGAAACGTTTTGATTTGAGAAATCTCAGGTTGTTCTTGTGCTAATGCAAATGACAAAAAGCTCAAACTAGCTTTTTCAGAAAAAAAGGCGCACTGTAAACCAGCCAGCCTACCTTTTTCCCACCTCACCCCCCACCACCATATCAAATTGTCATTTTGGAAAGAAACACATTTTTTTTTCAGTTGTTTTAACAATGTGGCAAAAAGGAAATTTGGATAGATTTCTGTAAACACCTCAAGATTTCAAGAAAAGAAAGACAGCAGAAGGTCCTTCCTGTGACCTACAGAGGTTGCTGAGCCACTTCCAATGGGCTCGGGAGAGCCCAGCTTGGGGCAGTGACACGGGAGGGGCACCCTTCAATTTGTAGGGAGTTACTTCCGGAAAAAGCTACTCTGCAGGAGCAGCAGAAACTGTGTTCAGTTTCTTTCACATGCAAAGTGGCTGCAACAATGGGGCACTTGGGGTGGGAACCCGGAACCCCTGGCAGGCGCGCTGCAGGGAACTGGACTGAGGCATCATGTTCCCAAGACACTGAAAGGCCCGGAACCCAGGCCAGCAGAGAAGCCCCTGGCCTGTGTGGGAGACGTCCAGGCAGGGGAATGAGGTCCCTTAGGACTCGCTCTTGGGCCAGGAGAAGGCTGACCATCATAACACTAGAAGCCCAGGCTCAGACCCTGGCCAAGGTGGGCACCTCCAGGAAAACGTGCCCATGTAGAGGGGTTACACGGAAGAGCCCCGCATCCTTCACCACACCATCTGCACATTCAAACGTCAGTAAGTCTTTTGGGAAGACACTGTTTACAGCCACGCTAAAATCCTGGCCACGTTTTCCCTGAACAACGCCTCTACTCACAGCGGTTAACTATCCGGATTCAACATTCAAAGAAGAGAGGAAGGGGGTGATGCGTCCCAGGGCTGGGCGCCAGGCGCTGTGAGGAAAGCGTGTGCCAGCCTGGCACCGGCCAGTGGGCACCGCCTGGAACGCTGCCGGAGCTCCCCTGCCAGGTGCATGGTGACACCACCCCGGGGAGCCATGAGGGCCAGCGGAGAAGGAGCCCGCCCTCACCTGTGGTGATGGTGGGGCAGCCCCAGGGTAATGTGATCCCACGCAGCTTGGGGTGGGAACTGGTTACCTCTTTTTTTTTTTTTTGGTGAAGGCCAAGCTGGAATCCTTCTAAAGCCTGGGCCTGTGTGGTAGGGCTCTAGCCATCACCGGGAGAGCTGGTGGAACAACCAAGATCACAGCAGGAGGCCAGGCGGAGCTTCACAGCCATAGCCCGGAGGGGAAGGAAGTAGCTCAGGTGGCCTCCTACGGAGAGCGGTCAGGGTCTGGAGGGGTCCCTCCTCTGCCACACCCTGTCACTGTTCTCCTGTGATCACAGGTGAGGAGGATGGACAGAGATCCGACCTCTGTCACCCTCACCAGCCTCCAGAGGGAGAGGAGGGATGCTCCCTGGAGAAGCAGGTACCTCCTGGTGGGCGGGGCCGGTGCCTGCCCCGACCCTGGGGCTTCTGCACGGACACCTACGGGCATGGCCAGCCTGGAAGGGCCTCGGGTAGTTGTGGAGGACCTGCTGGGGGAAGCCAGCCGTTCAGGAATGGATCCTGGCCTGGTCCTCAACTCAGAGGCCGTTAAAGGCCCGGCCACCGGGTCCCCAGCCCTGGGGTACATGCAGAGAGAATGAACATCAGCCAGGCGGTTGGTCACCCCAGCCTGGGTACCTTCCACAGCGGCATTATGATCGCACACGTGATGCCACTCAGATAGCAGAGGCTGCTGGCATGTGTAAGATCCCCTGTGACTCTGGGCTCGTCTAACGACAGCCTTCCCCTGCAACACCAGAGCTTCCTGGAGGGCAGCTGGCTCGGCCCGAGGGGACAGGACAGGCACTCGTGCCTGCCTTCCACACCTGGAGCGCACGCACTCTGAGGCCAGCCCGGCGACCACAGGCTCCCCGGGGAAGGGCTCTCCCCGTAGTTCACCGCGTGGGTGGTGCGGCCTCCTTCAGCAGCCTCCTCCGGTCGGGCGCCACCCCCGGGCTGTCTGCTTCTGCACAGTCGTCCCACGACAGATCCACCGGCTCGGTATTCTCTGGACTCAGGGGACAGACACTTTGGCGGTACAGGCTCGAGGGAGCCTCAGCAAACGCGGTACCTGCCGGCCTGAGGCCCAGGGCCGCTTTGAGCGCGGGCAAGTCTTCGGTGCCCCCGGCCCGGGATGGGGCACGGTCCCTTATCCTCGGCAGCGCCGGCAGCCTAACCATCACGTTTTTGCAAGCAGAATCCTGTGTTTCCTTTTCTTTTTCTTCTTTTTAAAAAAAGGCAGTTCATAAGATTTACATCATAATGGGGAAGTGAATAAATACCAGCACTTATGGTTCTTATAAATTTATGTTTTGAAGACAGCATAGCACTCAAGAGGAATTCGACTGTTAAGGTCGGTGAAACCTAGGAATACAAAACAACTCAGTCAAGACCCAGCGGCTGCCCATGGTGTCGGACCTGACAAGGCCAAGCTCTCCAGCCTCCATCCTTGTTTGTGACAGCCACAGGGAGGCTTAAATCTCCAACCAAAGGCAAATAAATCTCCATAGGACCCCCGGAGAACCTGAGGCCCATCCAGTGCACCCCTGGTTTTGGAGTTTAATCTGGAGCTCCCCAGGGGGGCCGCAGCCCAGGTAAGGAATCAGCAGCAAGGCGGGGACCCCCAAGCTCCTGTCCCCGAGTCAGGCACTCAACGTTCAACCAAGGAGAGAGGCAGGAGGAGGGAGCTGACGGCCTGTCACTAACCAGCCCCGTGACCTTGTGCAACCCCCTCCAATCTGTCTGCTTCAGTTTCGCCAAGAAGCACCACACAGGACTGTCTGGAAAAAGGACACCGAACGGCAGGCGTGACCCCCACCTGGAAGTACCACGAGGATCTGGTACCCTGGCCCGGTTTGGTCTCTGCTGTAATCAGCAACGACCTTTCCTCCTCAGCTTATGTTTTCATAAATACCCATTCCGTCGTGGTCTGGCACTCAGCAGATCTTTAGGCTGCAGGCTCTGAGAAGGCTGCATTCAGCCCAGACCTCGCACACACTCCTCTACTTTCAGTAACCATGGTGGAACCTGGATCCCTCCACGTGGATCTTTCTTTTATCTTCCCCCCTCACCACACCCACCACTGCCCAGCACTTGTCCTCCAGAAACGGTGAGGATAGTTCAGTCCGGGGTAAATATTATAATTTGAAGCGGGAAAGAAAAAAAAAAGAAACCTCTTGACACTAACCTTGTTAAATGCCTACTCAACTCGTGAACTTCCATTTCAGTGCTTTTAAATTCGTTCAGCTCCTTCCGAATGGCAGCCTAGAAGAAAGAGAAGCCCGTGAGTGTGCGGAGGAAGCAGACAGCTCACCTTCTATTTTATTCCTGAAAACGTCAGGAAACCTCTTCAACAAAGTCAGACAGGTGCGTAAAGTAGAATCTCACCACTGAGTTACCCTGAGATAACAGAGTTACCCTGAGATACTCTTTAAAAAGTGGAAGTGTTAGTCACTCGGTTGTGTCCAACTCTTTACACCCCTGTGGACTGTAGCCCACCAGGCTCCTCCTCTGTCCATGGGATTTTCCAGGTAGGAATACTGGAGTGGGTAACCATTCCCTTCTCCAGGGGATCTGCCTGACTCAGGGATCGAACCCAGGTCTCCTGCATTGCAGGCAGATTCTTTACCATCTGAGCCACCAGGGAAGCCCCTTTAGAACCTACGAAGAATCCCCTCCCCCCCAAATCTAAGATACAAACAGTTCGATTTGGGGTTCTGCCCGGAGCTGTTCATCCGGGCAGCGAGAGGGCCCGTCCACCTGGCCCACATCCTGGGGTCCCTGGTGCACACTGAAAGGTCAGCCCCTGGTCTTGCTGCGGTGGATCTAAGCTCAGAATGCACAGTGACACCTCAGGATGGGTCCTTCCAGAGCTGGTGGGTCAGAATCCCCCAACCAAATTAAGGGAAGGAGTGTGGCCCATCCCTGGAGCCTGCCGGCCAGGCTATCCGCCTCCAGTGCCCACCCGGGCACCTCAGCTCTGCTCCTGGGCTCTGCGCAGGCTCCCAGCAGCGTGCTAGAGACCCAGCGCTTGGTCGAGAGGCCTGGGCAGCCCTCCCCACCCCTCTCACTTTGTCGGCAGCGGTGAGGCGGGTCCAGGGCTTGTCGGCCCTGCGGTCATAGTCCTGAGCGTCGGCCACCTCCACGTAGTCGCTGAAGCGGATAAGGATCTTCCGTTCCCGAAGCTCCTCCACTGTGGGCCTCTGGCTGAGCTGCGGGAGAGAGAGAGAGACATGGATGCGGTCAACCAGCCACGTTTTAGATCACTTGGTCCACCCGTGAGTGTACATGTGAGAACCCGAGGTGGAGAGGCGCAGCTGACACATCACACACCAGTGAGGGCAGGGCCCCGGGGACCCAGGGCTCCTGATTCCTGGACCTGGGGCTTCTCCAGACTCTGTGAAGGAGTTGACTGTCTCGTGAGCCGCCTCCAGGACTATTCAGACAAGCGGCCAGGCTGCGGAACAACACTGCAGCGTGTGTCTCTGTGTGGGTGTGGTGGGTCTTCCCACATGTACCTGCCTTTCCCACCAGGTGAACCGAAACCTTACACAACAGGTTTGTATTATTCTGGATTCGTGAACTGACCTGTGTGTCAAATTTAGTGCTCTCTGCAAGATGGGTTTGTAATCTTTGTGTTTGGGGTGTGCAGGAATTAGGAGTGTGTTGATTTACGCGACCATGGAGACCCTGCCCCTCACTAGCTCAGTAGAAAGGTGCGCCCAAAGGCAGAGCGAGGCCGCGTTGATGCCGAGGAAGACTTGGGACGGGCTCTCTAGAGGAGTCTGCGGTGAAGGAATGAAGCAAGTGAGGGCATTTCACCATCTCCCCTGTCGCCTGCTGGCATCCTCCCTTTGAACTTTCACAACTCGAGGCCGACGTTTCTATTATCTCTTCCTGTCACTAGGTTTAATTTCCTCTGGAGCAACACAGTTGCTCTCTCTCTAGGAGGCTGTCAATTCATGTTCAGCCAATGTTATTTAAAAGCAATTTTTCTCTAAGCCTTAGACTGTGTTTAATTCTATTAATAGAAGATGCGGTCAAATAGAATCTTAGCACAAAGGCCTATGAAACAAACACATGCAAGCAAGTCCAAACCACCTCTGGCTGTTCTGACTCTATCTTATGCAGCTGCCATACACCTTAGGCTGGTGCCAGAATGTTCCAGCTTGCCACCAACTGGCCTCTAATGGAAAACCATAATTAGATGACTGCCTGGCCGGCGCTGAACAGAAAGAATGGGGACGCCGACTGCCAGGCTCCAGATGGGACCCGAGCAGCCTGCCGCTACCCCTCAGCCAAGGGACGAGAGACCTGGGGATCACAGGTGTGTTGGGTGTGACTGGTCCCCAGTCTGGACGCTGCAGCTCCCCCTCCGAGTGGCTCCTGTCTCTCCTGGTTCCCAGGCATTTTGGTGTCGGCGGTGGCCTCTTGCAGGAAACCCAGAGGTTTCCCGGGCTCGATGGTCAGGGTTTGCTGTCAGCAAAAATGGGGGTCTATCCTGACTCAGAAATGAGTGCAGGGAGCTTCATAGTGTCATTACAATACAAAGAGCCATTTACCATAATACGCTCAGTTGTGTCCTACTCTTTGCAACCTCATGGACTGTAGCCCACCAGGCTCCTCTGACCATGGGATTCTCCGAGCAGAATACTGGAGTGGGTAGCCATGCCCTCCTCCAGGGGATCTCCCCGACCTAGAGATCTAACCGGGTCTCCTGCATTGGCAGGCGGATTCTTTACCATCTGAGCCAATTGAGTACTTCATTATCATGATAAATGCCTGTCTGCATTATAAAGACTCCTACTCACAGCCCCAGTTTTTGTTTCTGATTGGTAAGGTTTACCCTGGGGTGCCAGACAAACAGTACCGTTTGTTCAGTGTGCCATGCAAGCATGGAATTTCTACTTTAAATTTCTGGAAATCATGGTCTGGATTTTGCTCATAGCCTGTCTATGGTAGAGTCTGGAGTGAACAGAAATCTAGAGATTGGCTCTGAAGGTAAGGGACTCTTTTTCATGCCTGAATCTGATGGGGATGAGGAACTGGGCCCAGGTGCTACCAGGGAATGAGCGAGGAGGGCCCTGGGTTTTCCTGCTGGGAGAGTCTGACTAACCACCACCGGGATTCAGTCATGAGCAAGGGCTCACAAGCCTAGCCATGTGGGCTGAGGAGAGGCGCTTTTGGCTCACGACTGGCTCTCACCTTCCAGGTAAAGTGAACCCAGGTTACCTGCCTGGATGCTAAGGAAACAGTCTCTGCAGCCAGAGTTGGTTTTCCAGGAATGACGGGCTGCAGAGGTTGGCAGCATTATGTTTCCATCTACGAAAGTGTCAGTTGCAAACGCTCAACAAAAGGGTACACGTCAAGACCCTAATCCCACTACTAATACAACCCGACCCAGGTAAAGTTCTTCCCTGCCTGCCTTCCAGCCAGCCTCCCTCCCTTCTTCTCATCCATCCATCAGGCTAGCTAGCAATTTTTTGGAAGTGGAAAACAGGCACCTACTAAAAGATGAAGCAATGATTTTTTAGGTTTGTCTCAATTTGGCAGAAGAGAATGCCTGGTCTGTGGCGATCAGCATCCGCTACTGTGTTTTCTTTTTCTCAGGTCTTGACAGAAGTATATGGAGGCAATCCTGGGGCTGAGGGAAGGTATGCCCGCCCCATCCTGCCCCCCGACCTCTGGCATCTGGTCTTGCTGCGATAAAGGCTCCTGAGGAGCAGAATGTGTCCAGGGCCAGGAGGTGGTACAGATTCCCTACCAGCTGCCAGGCCCCACACCTCTGTTCACAGAGCCAGATGTGAAAGCTACTTTCGGTCTCTCCCTTATAAAAAGCAGCCTAGCCCTTCCCTCAAGCTCATTATCTCTAATTCCCTGAGCCAGTCCCAGGGGATGGCAGATGCTGAAATTACAAGGCACTTTTCCTGGGAGGAGAGAGAGGTAACTGGGAGGAGGAAGAGGCATTTATCTTGAAGACTTGCAAGAACTATGGGTATTTGGGGACCCCACCCCCTCGCTCTCCCAGGGGAGATGGTGTGGGAGGAAACCCTCTTCTCTCACCCCTTCCTGCCAAATTATGCAGTTAGTCAAGTTTTCCCCTGCAAGATCGTATACTTTTTTTTTTTTTCAAAGAGAATTAACTTCATGTCCAAATCTTTCTGTATTACTAGCTTTTAGCAAGAAACCCTCAAGTTTAGGAGAATTGGGGGTGGGTACCAGCCGTCAACTCCCATGAACACTGCAAAAATCTGATTAAACGTTTGTTTCTGAAGGTCTAGACCTTTCTGTATCAGAAACATGGGGTCATTACCAGTCTCCTTTTGATACCCTCATCATTTCAAGGACCCACTTAGAACAATCTAATACACCTCCCCTGGTCCCCTTCGCTGCTCAGTCTCAGGAAACAGGGTGCCCTGCGTCCAAAGGCTAGGTGATCTTAAGGATGTAAGAACCAGACCTGGATCAGGGTGAGGGCACCTGGATGAAGTGAGGGCCCGAGCTCTTGTTGTAGTTTCCCAACAGGGGACACCAGCTCGTCACCGGCTCTCAGGCCCTTGCTTATCTTACTCCTTTTAACTGGGATGGCCTTTGTCTTGTCACCAGATGTTTGGGGTGCTCCAAGGGGGAGAAAGCGTTGAGAAACAAATCATCACCTTAGTAACTGGTATGATATTTCAGGATCTCTGAATTTCTTCCATTGCATAAAATGTCCATGGAGAAAAACCATTAATAAAAACTTTAAAAATTAATTTTGATGTGCCTCTGAACTGTCTTTAAGCTTTGAGTATCTTTCTCTCAAGATGGTCACTGTAGGAGAGTGATTAAAAACACTCTAGTCAGACAGAATAAAGTGTTTTCTGTGCCATCAATTATTAAATTTCTCAACATCCCCCAAGAATAGCCTCAAATAAAGAGCTTCGTATCAAAGAGGTTACTCCAAATTAGATCTGCCTGTGGGTCTACATTGCATTGCCAAGCCATCTATTTTGGGGGTTTTTATGGAAAAATATATGTAAATTCTATCTTCCTGAATTTTATCTAAGTGCTTTTCAAACATCTCCATTAGTTTATCAATATATTTGACATTTTCCTAATTAGTTGGATTTAGCATAATAGTTCTTGGGTAGTAGGTCAGAAGCAGTATCGGGAGATAAGGAAAACTCGCATTTTCCAGGGTCATAGCAAATAACTGATACATTTTGAACTACTGATGTTGATGGTGAATTTCCACTTGAGAGATGGGATTACAGTGAATTTTTACCACAGAATATTTACTGTAACTGCAAATATAATACACCTGCCATCAAGTTGCTTGGAGGGGTAGGCCGCTGTCACAAAACGAAGCAACCTAGGATGTCACCAGCCACCAGGACCGAGGGTTGTGAAGCTGTGACCACTGGCCCCTGGAGAGTCTAGAGAGCCATGTGTCCTGACACCCGAGGAATGGAACCACTGATGTCACCTCCAACAGGCCAGGCAGTGGGCAAGGCCCACACCCGAGGGGCGGGCAGCCTCCTGTCCCAGCCCCGTTGGCACAGAGAACCCTCTCACCTTTCGAGTTAACCTCCTCTTGATCTCTCTCTTCTCCTCTTGTTCCTCTTGTTCATTCCGAGCTGAAAGAAACGAGGAAGCTTTAGGTTTTGGTTGCAGTGTCCCACAAGGATGCGCCCTCTGAACCTCCGCAGGTTCTAGGCCAAGCAGCTCACAGTCTCAGGAAGAGAGTTCCCCGTCCGGACCGCAGCCACCCTTCTGCCCCTGGGGACACTCTCCAAGTGCCTGCACTGTTTCAAACGGGTGAGCAGGTCGACCTTATTTTGCTTTCTTCATGTCACTTGGGGTTCCTTCCGAGTCTGCAGGCAGAGATGCTGGATCAGGAGGTGGGTCCTGAAAGAGTGGGTGCTGCTCACAATGACAGGCGCGTCCTCGGAGCGGGGAGGCGCCCTTCTCTGCACAAGACCTGGGCCTCGCTCAGCTCTGCCTCAGGCCTCACAGTGACCTAAGGAGTCTCATTATGAGGTGGTCCGGGGCACCCAGTGCCCCGCCTGGAAGGAACAGAGGCCAGACCCCCACAGAAACAACACGAGGCGCAGCTGACGCCAAACAGAGGCTAGATCTGCAAAACGCTCACCTTTCACAAGCACTGATTCCATCAATTCTTTGACTCTTCCAAGAAGTCCACAGAGCACGTGGGCGGCCATAGTGTGGGGTACAACAGCCTGCATGTCGACTTCTAAGGAGCGTCTTAGAGCAGACTTGAGAGCTTAAACGTTCTCAGCGCAATGTGGGGGGTGACTTAGCATTAGGTGTGTGCAGGTAAGAGGGTCTGGGGAAAGGAGCAGAGACATGGTGGACAGAGAATGTGGGCACATCTAAGTAACCGGATGACGTGGGTACCTCACTTTCCTCCCAGGCCTTGGGATGGAAGGCCGGATCGCAGCCCAGTACTGTCTGACTTGAGGAAAACCATGAACGTCAGCCTGGGCCCAGTGCCCCTGCGTCTCGTCTACTGAACTGAGGATGACTTCAGACACAGGCCACCACGGCGACTTGACTCCGGCGCCGTCTGCATCGGGAGGGCCCGTTTGAAAGCACTGATGTAAATGATGTTTCCGTAGAGTCAGATCTTTAAAAGTGTGACCCCCTCGTGCCTAGAAGTGGGGTTCCCCCGCCCCTCCTTCCAGCAACCGCAACCCTGAGCCAATTCACACTGCGAGTGGCATCGCCTCCCACCAGGAGGAGCAAGGATGAGTCAGAGCACGACTCAGGCCTTCGCGCGACACCCCCAGGGACACGCTGTGGCCACGCTGACCACCTATGAGGATCAGGATCATGAACGGGGCAGCACCAGAAACGCCCACATCCGGCCCTTGGCTGAGGTCCCCAGGGGTCCCCGCGGTCCCAAACCCCACACCAGAGTGCCTTCCTTTGAATTGAAAGGTCCTCCCTCCCCTTCCAGAGTTTCTTTGAAAAATGTGAATTTCTTCAGGATTAAAAACCCATTCAACTAGTCAGCCATTACCACCTTTGTATGAACGAATCTCTCCGAGATAAACTGGGAGGCAGCCAGTTAGACCCAGAAGAAGGGTGTCCCCACCCCCACCACCGACAGTGCATTTGTGGATGGGAAGGAGGACAGACGGAAAGGTCTAGAGTGGATGGTGAGTGCCCAGGAGGCAGCTCGAGGGCACTGGGTTAAAATGGACAGACTCACAGCGTATTAGAGCCCGCAGCGGCCCAGGAGACCACCTAGGTTGCTGCTCTTTGGCTTGGAAATGGACAGACAGGCCCAAGGGAACTGAGGGGCGAGCTGCACACTCCAGGGCTAATACGTTAGACACACGGTCCAGCTCTTTCTCTTGCTCAAACACACTGCCTCTTCCCAATCCGATTTTGCTTGGGGGCCAGCCCTTACTGGTTACTTGCCTCGGACTCCACTTGGGGGCCTCCTCATCCTACAGGCCCCCTCCTGGGCCATGAAAGTCAGCACCCTGCCCTCTCATCTCCTACATGTGTTCCTGAGGTCCCTCTGATGGGTGGGGGCCCCAACCTATCACCAGTGGCATCTAGACCTTTAGTTCAAAGCCATTTACAAACTCAGGGTCATGAATTCTCAGGCAGTGGGTACCAAGACAACCCCATTAGGCAAGTGGAAAAAGGGAGACCAGGAAAAGCCCTCGAGGTCATCACTGCCGCCACCACCAGACAGCTCATTGTGTGCTCAGATGGGCCTGATGTCTCACTGGCTGCCCCCAGTGGAGCAAGTACCACCCACAGGGCTGGGCAGGTGGGGGCTCTCAAAACTCCAGCACCGCCCCCAACCCCAGGCTGCCCACGCTGGTGGCCCACCCTCCTGCAACCTTAGAGACATGCTGCCTCCCGTGATTGAAAGCCCAGATGATAATTCTCAGAATACACCATTTGAGGGTATCTTCTGATGCCACAAAACATTTTTTGTTTCACAATCACAATCGATTTTAAAAAAGAAAAAACCCTATTTCAGAAAACAAAGTTTCAGAACGTGGGAGAAAGCAAAGAACCAGCAGGAAAAATAAATCTCCTTTCCAAAAAGTTTTGAAACTGCAAAGTGACGACCCTGTTTGAATTTGGTCAGTGGTCCTTCAGTTTGCAGCTATTCAAACAGGACACGACGGAAGAGGCCAGAGAACAAAAGGGAACCATGGGAACAGCTGGGCGCTCTTTGCTCCCCTGAACCTGAGCCCATAGGCTTACGCAACACAAGCAGCCACCTCTACGACCCCAGCATCTTTCTGGAGGGTGAGAAGAAAGCAACTTGAGGGCCTGCTCATCGTCTATCAGGAATCTGGGCAGATGAGACTCGGGAGTGGTGCCTCTAGGAAGCCAGGTGAGCTGGGGACTCCCTGCCTTCTCTTTCCAAGTCCTCTGTCCCCGCCGACAGAAGCATGCATCTTTTGAAACCTGAACAAGTCCCCAGAAGGGTTCAGCTTCTTCACAAGTAAGAGTCGGGTTAGGGACCGAGGTACAGTGTAACCCGCCAGAGCACAGTCCTTCAGCCAACCACCGAGGCGTGTGAGGCAGGTGGCGGGGCCGAGGAAGGAGCAAGCATGCTCACTGGATCTCTGAGTTTAGAAATCAGTGGCCACCTGTTTGTTCTTCCCTCTGATGTGGACGATTTTTAGCGGGTCAGGTATCAAGTGGGGACAGAAATGGAGACACAGAAGCCAAAAGTTTCCCCAACCAGGGAAGTCATCTGAAAGAGTTCTCAATCTGTTTCGGCTCAAAGTAAACTCTGGAGAAACTCTGAAAGGCACCCCTGGGTTAGGAAGAACATAATCATATACGCAACCTCCTAGAGATCTGGGGAATAGATGAGGTGCCCTGAGGCCCGAGGAAGGTCAGGGCTGAAGGTGCCACCCTGGAGGGGCGAGGGAGTGGCCATAGCCGAGAGCAAGGGGCAGGATGTGGGTGCAGGTACAGCGCGCAGGGGGGATGCTCTGGGCCACACCCCACACCCCAACAACACAGCCTTCCCAGGGGAAACTCAACAGCCAGCCACACGACACTGACCAAGTCGCAGGACCACAATGAGGAAGGCAAGAAAAGTAAAATCAAGAACACTTTTGTTTGGTTGTGGTGGAAATACCCAGTCACCCATGCAGAGGCCTCACGTGACTCGTGTGTGTGTGTCAGGGGGGGGAGGTGTTGTGCACACTTAGTAAAACTGCATAGATCATATTTCTCTTCTGGAGAGAGAAAGGGATGGGTGTGTGGGGAGAAAGGGTCTGAATTAAACTAAAAACATCTGTTGACCATCTAGAGGGCAGTGCTGATGAGAGTATCCTGCAATGAAGCAGAGAGGTTTTATTTTTCAACTATTGAATATCTCCCCCCCTAAATTGAGGAATGCTGGTTTGTGTCTGTGAGATGATTTCTTTTAGCATTTTTAAAACAAATATTTTAAGCACCACATGGATTTTCTCTACACACTCAAATTATCTGTGTCCTAAACCAAACAAGAAGCTCGTTCATTTTTTTTCTGTCCACAGATGAGAGTGACAGTGAGACTTTCTGGAAAGAGAGCTTCAGTAGCTACTCCAGCAGCTGGCTACGGGAGGCCCAAGACGAGGCCAGAAAGGATTTCCACTGGAAAATGCTTTCTTAGACTTTCAACTGACTGCTCAGAGGGAGGGGGGATTTTATCAGCAGCAGCCAGCTGCAGCAGAAAGTCATATCCTCTGGTTCTAGTTTTCAAATGGCTATCTGCCCTATTTTAGCCATCAGTATCATATTTGCGATTTCTAAGCCAATTTGACTTTAAAGGCAACCCCAGCTCTCATTTAACAAGAAGTTATCTTGCTTGAACTTTCCAGCTTCTCTGACTCTGCAGCCCACTCAAGGGCAGGCTTTTTCTTGGAGACCCTGAGCTCCTCATGAACCAAGTAGATTCGAAGTTGCTTTCTCTGTGAGGAGGCTGTCTCGGGGGGTCTAACACACAGGGGTGAAGCCTCCAGCACCAGTGAGAGTCTCGATCCTTTCCACACAAACACACGGGAGAAGTCCAGTGGCTTGCTGTGATATACCATAACCAAAGCGATCATGAAACCTCAGCGTTTGCCATGGGCTCTGTCACTTACGTTTCAAAATGTTCCTCTGCTCCAGCTCCTCCGCAGTCGGCCTCTGGCTCAGTCGCCTGCGGAAAAAATCCAGGAAAAGTTTTTGGACCATGTCATAGCCTCCCTGGGTCATTAATCTCCCCGGCCGTCGCAGATGCAGGAGGCAGAGGCAGAGGCTGGGGTGCCTGTTCCATCCTGTGCTCTCAGAGACTGACGCTCACCACCAACGTCGCCTCAGTTCCTCAATTTCAAGCCCAGGAAAGCCACTCGATGTGATGTCACGTGGAGCTGACCCTCCTCCCTCCGGCGGCCCCTCCCCTGCCCTGCTCCCCCGGCCTCCAGGCCCGTGAACTCTCATCACAGAAGTCTCATTCTTTCGCTGGGGCCTCCTAACTTTGAGATCATGGCCTCTGCCTTTCTCCCCTGACCCTGAGGCTAGAGCTTGCCTCTTGCCATGTCTGTGCAGACTCAAAGTACAAAGAGGCTCATGGCCCCGGGGAGTCGGGAGAGAGCAAGTCTGTCTGCAGAGAACAATAGCTGCTCTTCTGGTCCCCACCCATCGCCACCAGAGCCTCATTAGACACGGGATGACAGATGAAGAGGAAAAGGGATGACACTTGGTGCCGGCATGTAATTTAGCCATAGCAAGTGAGGCGTCACAGCCAGGATGTGAACTGGCTATGATGCAACAGCAGGGGGCGGAGTCGAGCAACAGGCGGGTACCACGCAGGACAGAGACTGGGAAGGACACCAGCGAGCAGACGCTACATGTTGTCAGAGGCGCTTTAGTGGATCTGACTCCAAAGGCAAGGGACACAAAAGCAAAAGCAAGCGGGACTACCTCATCCTAGAAAGCTTCTGCACAGCCAAGGAAATCATCAAAACAAAAAGGCAACCTACTGAGTGGGAGAAGATAATTGCAGATCATATACCTGACAGGGGGTTAAAATCCAAAATATACCAAGATCTCATACACATCAACAACCAAAAAAACCAAACAACTTGATTAAAAAATGAGCAGAGGAGCTGAACGGACATTTTTCAAAGACACAGGGATGGTCAGCAGGTGCATGAAAAGATGCTCAAATCCGTGACTACCAGGGAAAGGCAAATGAGAACCACAAGGAGGTAACACCTCACACACGTCTGGATGGCTGTCATCGAAGAGACCACATAAAGCAAATGCTGGCAACCGTGTGGAGGAAAGGGGTGGTGGCACCCTGTTGGTGGGAATGTAAACCAGGGCAGCCGTTATGCCAAACGGTATGGAGATTCCTCAAAAAGTCAAGAATGGAACTACCATACCACCCAGCTGTTCCACTCATGGGTCTTTGTCTGAAGAACACGAAAACACAAACTCAAAAAGATATCTGAGCCCCTACGGTCACTGCACTATTATTTACGGTAGCTAAGATATGGAGCCAACCTCAGCGTCCACTGATGGGCGACTGGATAAAGAAGATGTGGCGCATACACAGTGGAATATCATCCAACCATAAAAAGTATGAGACCCTGCATTCATGACATCATGAAGGCAGTATTCTAAGTGAAATGAGTCACACAAACACTGTATGATTTCACTCCTACGTGGAATCTAAAAGACTCCCAAACAAATGAACACACACAGTAAAACAAAAACAAACAGATACAGAGATCAGAATAATGGTTACCGGGGGGAGGGGACTGGGGGCGGGTAGCATGGGGGAAGGGGGTCAACTGTACTGTGACAGGTGGTCACTAGACTTGAGGTGGTGATCGCTCTGCAGTATATACAGATGTTGAATTATAATGCCGTTTGCCTGAAACTTACATTAAAAAAAAAAAAAAGAAAGAGGAGGACTACATGTCCAGATGAAGTTCCAGGAAAGATCACACAATGGGCTTCAGCATCACAGATATGTTGGTATTTTTGAGACTCTTGGAAACTATTTAACAACCCTGCAAATAATTATTCAGTTTTCTGCTTCCCTCATCAGGATGAGGTGTGTGTGAGGTGAGAACTCTGTGGAAGGGGTCTGAGGCCCCCTGAGTCCTTCCAGTAGAACTAAGGGGTAGAAAACAGCACTGTTCTAGCAGCAGAGGTCATAGTCCCTCCCGAAACATCAGCAACCGGTGTCTAGAGTTGGCAAGATGTTTACACCATGGGGGCTTCCCTGGTGGCTCAGGCAGTAAAGAATCCACCTGCAATGTAGGAGCCTGAGGTTCGATCCCTAGGTGGGGAAGAACCCCTGGAGGAGGGCATGGCAACCCACTCCAGTATTCTTGCCTGGAGAATTCCAGGGACAGAGGAGCCTGGCGGGCTACGCTCCATGGGGTCGCAAAGAGTCAGACATGACTGAGCGACTAACATTTTCACTTACATCTTGGACACTAAGAGCGACACAGATTCAAAATAAAGTCCATGGAGTTGCCAAGTATAACTGTTTTAAACCCAGTGCTCACTGACAGCTGATTCCATGATGCTCCGATATCACTGCCATGTAGGCTGCACACAGGGAGTGGGCCTCAATGCCAGAGAAAGGAGTTTTGATCGGATATCTGTCTTCAAGGTGCTTGGGAGGACCTTGGAGACAGCTGGAAATGGATAATCCCAAAGTGTTCTCAAATTTGCAAGAACATTTTAGCATCTATTCTTCATTTTCTAAAACATCCCATGAAGGTATTATTTATCTGCACTGATAAGGGCCAGCTCCTCGAGGTTCTAAATTTGGACTCAACAGTCTTCCCGTCCTTTCTAAAACGGCATTCTCCAACTGCAGCGGGGGAAGCTGAGATTACACAAGTGAGCAAGTCAGTGTCACAGGTCTGGGATGTAACTCCTGACTCCACTTAGAATGAGCTTCTTAGAGGCTCTCCCTCACTTTTCTGTTTATCTTTCTGCCAAATACTAGTTTCTTTTGTAGGTATGCACAGTCACCTTTTGGGACCGTTTTGGAAAACCAAGGTTTCACAGGAAGCTAGGGTTTGGGGATAGTCTGTTTTGAAGAAGCCCTTCCAGATTCAAGGTGGAGCTTGCACCTTAAAAGTGGGGGTCAGGGTTTTAGAATCTTACGCCCAGAAGCGTCTGCAGAAGGTTCGCTCACTGGCTTGTGCTACGCAGCCCATGGATCCCACGACCAGACGCCTTGCCTGGTTCTTTGCTGGCCTGTCTGCTTTTGTTTTTCTTATGCGTCATGTTTGGACGGGATGAAACAACGAGTGACTGAACTCTAACCAGAGAAAATTCTGCTATTAACTAGGCAGCCTTATCGTTAAATACACATGATTTCAAATGAGGCCCTCTATTTATGTTTCATTTCTCTTGAAAGGGTCTGAGAAAAATATCCAGGCTAATCACACACAGCTATAAAATGCAGCTAAGTCCTCCCAAAGGGCATGTGCTATAATTAGTTGTTTTGACTTTGAAAATGAGATTTGGTAGGAGAATGATATTGTGGCTTAATGACAAAGTGCTAAACAGCTCAGGAGTTAGGGGGCCAGGGTTCTACTCCTGGCTCCGCACTGAACCCACCTGGACAAGGTAACGGACCCATTCAACTCTGTGTTTCTCTCTCTACAAACAATAGGAGTAATGGAATAAGCTAATGCTGACTTAACGCCTAAAATGTACAGGCAGGCTCTAAGAAGCACGCATACTAATTCATCTAATCTTCAGGTCAGCCCCTTGAGATAGCACCACCAGCATTTCCACCGTACAAAGCAGGAAACCGAGGCACAGAGAGCTGCATACCTTGCCCTGGCTGGGTGAGGGGATGAGCGTTCCAGATTTACAACATATCACACTGTTTGTTGTACAGAGAATGGGTTGGGAGATTCAAGAGGCAGTCTGAGTAGGAGCCCTGGAGGCTACTGCACGCCTGGTATTGGATGATAGGCACTTGGGCTAGGCTATGGAGGTGGATGTGCAAGCTCTTTAGGAGTCTAGTTGACAGACCACAGAGACACAGCGTCTGTGGACACTGGGGAAGAAGGAGGTATACTGCCTAGCTCTCAAGTTCCATAACTTACACGGCTCGATGGATGGTTATGCCATTCACTGAGAAGGTGGGGAACACTGGAAGGAAACCGGGGCATTTGAGGATGGGGGGAAGGATAGAAAGGGACAATGAATCTGAGCTTAGACCTGTTGAGTCAGAATGATTGTGCAACGTCACAGTGGATGTGTCCAGTAGGCAGCTGGGTCTACTGAGCTCAGCGGAGAGGAGAGGGTCAGGCCAGCGGCAGAAATTTCTGGCTAGTCTGCGTAACAGATACTCTCTGAAGCCAGGGGAATGGAGAGAGCACAGCATGAGAAGAGGAGAGGGCCTGGGATGAAGCCTTACGGAATTCCAATAATTTAATGCTCAGATGAAGGAAGACAAACCTGCCAGGGAGTCTGAGGAGGGGCAGTGCACAGATGCAGGATGCAAACTAGAAGCCTGGCACCATGGAAGCGGAGGGAGGAGACGGGCATGGCCAACCAAGTGGCTGGCACGCCGAGAGGTCAGACGAGGCCTGAAGAGCCTGCCCTCGGGGCAGAGCCCCAGGGAGGCGACAAGCAAGCTCACCCAGAGCTCTTTCGGGGGCGGTGGGGACGGGAGCCAGGCTGCAGTGGGTGAGAACAGCGGCGAGGAAACGGACCCAAGAGGCACGGGGGACTCTGCCACGAAGCTGGCTCTGAAGGGACCAGAGCTGGGGGGGGAAGCAGGCTCAGAGGAGGGTTATAGTTTCTACTGACTAGAGGCTGCCTGTGTTTAACGGAAAGAATCCAGGTTAAGAGGGAGTGGCGGTGACAGTGAGAAGCTAAACATATAAGGCGGGAGAAGGCTCTATGGACAGCGCAGGAGTCCGGGAAGGCAGGAAGGGTTGGGGTTTTAGGGTCAGAAAAGACCTTATCTTTCAGGTGGAGGAGGGACAGCTCTCCGCTGTGGCAGCAGGATGTGGGAAGGAGTGTGATGTACGGAGCTTTGTATGTTTCGTATCAGAATTAAGGGCATTGCCAATTGACAGCTTTGACTTACTCTTTCAAGTTGGACTATAATAAGGATGACTTACAATAGTTTAAAATATTACTTTTCCTTGAAAGGTTTGTCTTTGAACAGAGCCAAACTCACAAAGCAAAGGGATAAAGTCCTAGCTTCAGAATTCATCATCGGAATTTTAGGTGAGTCCCCCTGGGCAGCCCACCATCTTTACCATGTAAAGCACCCATCTGCTTGGTTCCTCTTAAGGCCAAGCTTGTGTAGAAGTGTGGGTTAGTAGCAGAGCACAATTACTGTGCTAATGAAGAGGTCAATTTTATGAATAATCCCGAGGAGCTAATTTCAAGAATAAAAGCAGAGATGCCCTCTGAACGCACTGAATCTCTTATACCATCCTCACCTTGGCAGTAGATTCAAGTAATTTTATCTGATTTTAGACTAACATTAAATTAAAATCCCTCCTGATATCTAGACATGACCCCTCATATGCTAGATGACACAGAAAAACTCCCATTTGGGGCGTTAAACTTTTATACAAAATGAATTATCCAAAACTCAAACTTTAATGTCCTTTTCAGTGATCTATTTAATCAGCTTTATTATATAGGTGACCCTGGTTTATACAACCTCTCTGAGCAGCAACACTGTTTCCACACCTCAGATGATTTCCTCTTTGCCACGGACCACAGCTTAGAGATCTCCACTTACCGTGAACTGAAAAATCACCAAAAGAAAGTGAAAGTGACTCAGTCGTGTCCGACTCTTTGCGACCCCATGGAATTCTCCAGGCCAGAATACTGGAGTGGGTAGCCTTTCCCTTCTCCAGGGGATCTTCCCAACCCAGGGATCGAACCCAGGTCTCTCGCATTGCAGGCAGATTCTTTACCAGCTAAGCCACAAGAGAAACCCACTTGAAAAATCACTGATTCCCATTTAAATGTCACTTGCCATCCATTGCCATGTATGAGCCCTCTATTTTCCTTCAAAATGTAAGAAGGGATATTATTATTTTTTTTATCAGTCTGAACAATTCCATCTTTATCACCAACCACAAGAGAAGAGCAAGCAAACTGACATTTTTCTGTGAAATAAACACACCCATCCCCAAACAAACGGCATTCGGTGTTGGCCTTGGAAGGAGGAGACTGCCAGCAAACAGTGGCGAGATGCTTTAATATATGCAGGGCAGCATGACAGTGTCCCCAGAGCAGTGACACGGGCCTTGGAGGCTTGGCCGGTCTGACGCCAGCAAGGGTTCGTTCTGCCTCCCAGAGCCACTGAGTTTTCCACAGGCTTTGGAACGGCAAGGTCACAGCTTTCATTCGTCTTTACAACCGCTTATTGTTCTGCGGGCCCTGATTCTAAAGCCTGGATTTCTAAAACTGTATCTGCATTTCAGGGCTGGTGGGGAGCTGAATTGACTTTGGTTTCTTTGCCGCATCTCAGCAGCGGAGGGAGGCAGCTGCCTTTTCAGACGGATGGAAAGAGAAAAGGGCAGAGGTGCTTGTGGAGAAGGACAGAAAGCAGGGCCCTCCTTCCTGCGGCAGGAAGGAAGAGACGGGGTTTCCCAACAGAGGCCTGAGATGGGACACAGGACAAGTGGAGACAGGCGTGGTGGGGCCAGGGGCAGGGGAGAAGCTCTGAATCCTGTCCCCTCCGAATCTGTGTCTCTCGAAATCTTTCTCTAGCGCTTGTCAGCGCCATGTGGGCTGGGGCATTTCTGTCTGGGGCCTGGTCATCACTCCGTCCCCAGTTCCTAGGCGAGGACCGAGAACATATTAGGTGCTCATGTAGTCATTATTAAACCCAGATCCGCCCACACATGCTCCCTGGATGATGTCCTCAACACTCACGACTTCAGTTAGCATCCACACGCCACTGACTCCAGATTCGACGTCCCTAACCAGGTTTCTGAGCTCCAGATCACCTTTTCAATTATCATTTTAGATTCCAACAGGCCGTCAAAAGTAACGGGTCCCCAAAGAATTAATTTATCTTCCTCTTCTGGGCAGGTAGTTTTGCCAGCTGGACAAATTATTTTGTCCACCAATAAAATCCCCTCTCCCGCCACAGTGAGCTACCCAGGAAACCAGGAACTATCCCCTCTCTGCACTTCAGCCTTGGTGGCCACTCAAGCCCCAAGTCCAAACCATGTCTCATCCCATCCCACCATGGACCCTCTGGAAATCAGGCCACCATCTCATGCCGCCAGCCTGTCGAGAATGGCCTTTGTGAGGGGTAAATCTGATCACTCCACTCCCTGCGTGAAAGCTAGGCACGCCTTCTTGGAGTCTGAAGGAAGGACTCAGAACACGCAACGTCCCATAAAGTTCTTTGTGATCTTGCCACTTGCAGAGAATCTCCCCCATCCTGTCCTTTAGACATAACCACCTCCTCTTGGCTCCTTCCAGATTTGCATGCCTTTCCTTATGTTTGAACATTCTTTCTCTTCCTCTTTGTCTGGCTAACTGGCAGTAATCCCCAAGACTGCAGCTTAAACCTCAAATGTCACTTCCTCTGTTCACCAGCCTTTTGGTTAAGGTGCTTCCACGGCGTGTGACAACAGTCTTGCGCTTCCTGCTGTACCCTCGTACTGTGATTCTTCCATTTACGCCCACCTTGTCCCCTGCAGCCCAGGGCTGAAGCTTTGGGATGCAGGGCCACGTGTCCCACTCACCAGCTGGACTGCATCATGAGAGTATAACCTCGAAGGGGCACAGAAGCCCCCACTCAGAAGGGTCCTGTGCTAGATAGATGTGCAAGACAGACATAAGAATACAGACTTCTTCATCCACTCATTCATTCACAAAATACCGTGGGTCCGGATTCCCCCAATGCTCTGCTTTGGTGGGCCTCGATATACAACATACACAACGCTTGGTTACTCTTCAAAGCGAGGTGACGGATGCAAAGCTGGAGGTCGGCCTCGGCCTCGTGCCTGCTCTGATGAGACACCTGCGTGATTCCAGGACCCACAGGGGTCTGTGCAGCTCACGCTCTTTTCCTGTTCCCCCCCAAGGGCCCCCGTCATCTGGGGCCCATCAGCACCTCCTGGGGGGAGGCTGAAGGGCCTGGCTGACACAGAAGCTGAGAGGCAGGTGCCAAGCACCCCCGACCTCCTCTCTCTTCCTTCTCCAGGACCACAGCTATTTTCCTACCTCTCGGGGCCCCTTCTGAGCTCCTATTTCTGGAAAAAATCACAACTTGGGTTCAGATGAGATTTCATGCTGTTTAGAAACCTGGAGATGGAAACACAAAATCTCCCCAGGGAATCTCAAACGTTCAAGTGGAGGGGATTTCGGTCACCTGATTCTGCCCAGTCTTCTGTAATTCCCCCTTGGTTAAAAGTCTCACTTCCATACCGCTTCCTGGTCTGTGACACTACAATTTTAACGTATAGCTTCATTTTAAACCAATAGCTCTGTTGAATTAAAGACTGGTAAAGAATGTAGGTATTCTTATTAAATTATAAGTGCTTTCCTAAGGCTTGATAATATTTCACAAAATACATACAGCTTCCACATCTGCCTATCTTTTTCGATCTATCTCATATATATATATATATTTAGACAGAAGAGAGAGGTGATGTGACAAAAAGATGCTCCACAACCCTGTCTTTTTTCTCCCAGCAGCATGGCAGATTTCAGGAATGTCTAACCACTTTGGATTTGCCTTTTTGCACTTTTTGAAAATCTATTTGCTAATTCAGAAAGAATCAGAAAAGACAGAGTTCTAATCATATGTATGCATGTTCAGTCGCTCAGCCGTGTTCAACTCTTTGCCACCCCATGGACTGTAGCCCACTAGGCTCCTCTCTCTGTCCATGGGATTTCCTAGGCAAGAATACTGGAGTAGGTTGCCATTTCCTACTCCAGGGGATCTTCCCGACCCAGGGATTGAACCCATGTCTCCTGCCTCCTGCACTGGCAGACAGGTTCTTTACCACTGCACCACTTGGGAAGCCCAAGTTCTAATCAAGGAATGGGTTTATTTTTCTAGGAATGGATTACCAAATGGGAAAGGCAAAGAGGAAAGAGAATGCAAAACGGAATGTGATATGGTTGCTTCAACAGGCTTGACATTGATCATACAGGAGATGAATACCAACGCGTTTACTCATGTCTTGGCCTGCTCTACGCAGTGGATTGGGAGATAGATCACTTGTAAGAAGAGACTATATATATCCCATCTAGTATGTTCCCCCAAAACAGACCATGAGTTCATAGCACATGTCGACCATAGCATCCTCAGCTCCCAGCCTGGGGGACAGCAGGCCTGTCTTTTCTCTCGCTCTCGTGTGTGTGTGTGTTACACACACATACACATGTCCTGTTTTTTTTTTTTTTTTCCTTGCATTCTGTCCACATCAGATATTCAGCATACACACATCACCCACACATGCCCCTTCCCTTGGACGTGTGAGAGCGGAGGGAAATCACAGGATCACAGCAGCACCAGCCCCCAGGCAGGGAGCGCCTCAACACCAGCAGGCCCGGGGGGACCCGGACGGAATCTGCCAGCAGCTTTGCCCATGACTGCAGGTCTGTCACCGGAAGTGCCAGCAAAACCAGCTCCTGGGGCACAGAAGCGGCTCCCACGTCCATCCCGAGGGAACTGGCTGAGGTAGACCCTTCCCCTCAGGGAGGCGTGATCTCCTCCTCCCAGCAGAGCCAGACCATGGCCAGCAGCCTGACCAGCATGTCTTTAAAGACAGCTAGCTGTACTTTCTGAGCTTGTCTGGAAGCAGAATCCTATACACGGCGGACAGAAACACTCAGTCACTCAGAGCCCTGAAAGCCATCCTTCCCAGCCAGACCAGCGTCCCCAGAGAAGCAGGTGGAAGGCTCTCAACCAGAGCCAACCACAGTCCCCTCTCCAGAAGACGGACATTCCTGACATTGTGTGTCTGTGTGTGTGCGTGTAGAATACAGATGTCTTTTCTTCATGCAGTAAGTGTTGTGTTTACACACATCCCACACATCCACAGTTCTGAAATCTGCTGGGACCGCGGCCACAATATCCCTTCATACCTGCGTGATGCTCGGTTCGGGTACCACCCTGTCACCTGTCCTGAGGCTAGCGATGGGTGAGGCCGGTCCGGCACCCCAGGAGTCTGTGCTACTAGTTGACTTTCACTGGTGTCCCTCTCACTAGCCCCCAGCTCCTCCTGTGGGGCTTGGAGCTTAGCTACAACAGCGGAAACAAGAAGACACTCATCACCCCTGTTGACACTGATGTCCAAACTAGGCCGGCCTGGCAGGGCGTGTGGCCTTCCTTTCTCGAGGACAACACCCATCTTCTGCTCTAAAATGACTCCCTCTGAACCCTGTGTGTGGGGCCAGCCCCTTCCACGCTGGCTACCAGTGGAGCGACACTGCTTTCGATGCTACCTGAGTGTCCTGGAAGTAGCTTTTCTTCTTGTTCCAGTAGGAAGCAGAATTTAAAAGAACGGACTTCATCCCTGGTATAATTTCTAGCATAATACGGTGCTTCAGGGGCTTCCCTTGTGGCTCAGCTGGTAAAGAATCCACCTGCAATGTGGGACACCTGGGTTGGGAAGATCCCCTGGAGAAGGGAAAGGCTGCTCCACTCCAGTATTCTGGCCTGGAGAATTCCATAGACTGTATAGTCCATGCGGTCACAAAGAGTCGGACACAACTGACCGACTTTCATGGTGCTTCAGACTTGGACAAGGTTGCATGAATCTACAGCTCCTTCATGGGAAACACCTGAGCATCCGAGTGATGCTGTTGACTGTGGGGTGAGAATCAGATTGCACAGGTTGTGGCCCCAAATGGCTACTACGTGTGATTGAAAACTGTCAAGAGGGAGCACAATGCAACAGAAATGAGATGGAGTGACGCTCCGAGGACGCAGCAGGCTCCACCGCACTCAGCTCCCTCGAACCTCAA
Organism: Bos mutus; assembly: GCF_027580195.1. Lineage (NCBI taxonomy): Eukaryota > Metazoa > Chordata > Mammalia > Artiodactyla > Bovidae > Bos > Bos mutus. The sequence continues at coordinate 9,127,409 of NC_091639.1, read as the reverse complement.
GGAAGCACCTCCCGGGTCACTCAAGAGGGCGTGCCCAGGGCTTCCCTCAGACGGGATGTTGCCTGGGCTGTGTGGGGTGGAATATGCAGATGGCAGACTCATCGGTCCAACCAAATTTGGGGAGGGCAGCTCTGCAGAGTCTCATTTTAATGAACCTGTCTCAGCATCTTTCAAGAGGGAGCCTAATAAGTTATAACATGAAGATAAGCATCCCCCCATGGCTCAGTGGTAAAGAATCCACCTGCCAACGCAGGAGACATGGGTCTGCTCCCTGGCCCAGGAAGATCCCCTGGAGAAGGAAATGGTAACTCCCTCTAGTATTCTTGCCTGGGAAATCCCATGAACAGAGCAGCCTGGTGGGCTACAGTCCACGGGGTCGAAGAGTCAGACACGACTCCAGAGACTAAACAACAACCACACCAGGAATCACCACGTCCAAAGCAGGGCTGCGCTCACTGCGGGCAGAATTCCCTCCGACATCCCGATTACCTGTCAGCAACGTGTTTATCCGTCTGCCTACTTTTTTTCCCCAAAGGCACTAACAAGGCTGCCCGTTTTGAAGAACTATTGTTTTAATGGTTCAGTGGGCATAGAGCATAAAATTTTCATGATCACACTTCCTAAAATAGAAGCGCATTCACTTGTATTTCAAAGGAATTGCCTTCAGAATCAGAGGGAAAAGCGATTTTCCAGGGTTTGGGTCTTTGGATGGTGATTTTTCCTGTTTATATTCTGTCAAAAATTACCATTTAGTTATTAGCATATATGCAATTTTCAAGGCTATTATAAAAAATCTTTGCATTCGAAACCAAGAAGAGGGAAATGGATATAATGAAGATAAATAAAATGAATTACTCTTATTAGCATTTTGCATGAGAGGGTTTTTTTTTTTTTTGCCAGTAAACAAAGACGGTGCGGGGACCCATGAAAAACTGGTATACTGCAAACATCTCAGTTGTAATCCACTTCTGCTATTTAAATATTCAGGATTACATGCCAGCACTAATAGGAGAGCTGCAGAAAAGTCACTGACAGCCAAACCGGTGGCCAGATTTGGTGGATGAGGCAGAAAGAGGGCTACACACCACGGAAATTATTCTGGAGACCAGAAATGCCAACTTCACCACTGAAGCAAAGAACAAAAAAATCTTCTTAAGTATAAATGACTAGAGCTTCATTTATCATCTGAATGCCAGAATCGCTAGAATAGACCAACCCCAAACTAAGGCATTAGAGAGAGAGTCTTCTCAAGTGCCTTCTCAGTCTTCAAAGTTACTAATGAGACTTTCCCAGCTGTGAGTAACTAGAAAGACAGGGACCTCTCTTTCACATGGGCACTTTATTTAAATGTTCCTTTAGCAACATGGGACAGACCAGGAAACGATGCCCGTGAAAGAAATCACCCGTGAGAGAATTCAAGGATTCCTTACTCATGGGCTTTTTGATTTCTGAAGATGTTTCTTAAGGATTTAATCCAAAACTTTTGAGTCATTTCTCTTTCAGACAGGAATTGAGAAAATCAGCTAAGGCCTATGACTTGTTTTACTTTCCAACAAATAACTGGCTTGTTTCTTCCAGTGAGAAGTGAATTCATTTCTCCTCTTCCTGATGGTATTAATTTTAGCACTGGCTGGGGTCAGAAGTCTTGGTTTCAGATCCCAGTATAACCAGATAACTATGTGAACTTGGCTAGCCCCTTAATTTCTTCTGATCTCAGTTTCTTTAACTGTAAAATGAAGGATGTTAGAGGTGGTGATATGTGAATGTCCGTGGCAGCTCTAAAGTGCTCTATTATTTCTTCACATCCAGAAAATGCAGTTGTGAAAGGAGTGAAGAAACTCACAAACAGCCTCCTTGTGATACAGGTACAAAGCCCATTGTGGAAAAAAATGAGGCTTGTTCTGCTTATTGGACTAGGAGAAGTGATGGGTGTATTGACGACACCGTCTTCCCTGGCTATGGAGATGCTGGAGCCGTGGATTCTAGAAGCACGTGATGAATATACGGATAGAAGCTACCTGACCCATGTTAGGCTTTACTCCAGTGAAACACACACTTTTAATGGCTTGAACCACTGGAATTCAGGCTTTGTCTGGTAGGGCAGCTAGCATCACTTATTCTGAATAACAAGTCTAGCATAATACGGCATTCAGCTTCACAGTGAGAGAGAAGGGACTAGCATTCATTATCTACCTCAGTGTGGAGAATTACTCGTCTGGTGCTCCTAGATGACGGTGAGCGGAAAGTCAGTCTTACAGGGAGAGAAACTAAGGCTCGCCAGGAACCTGACTAGTTAAAAGATGGAGCTGTCCCTCTCAGGCCTGGCTTCACAGTCTTTGATTGCTCTCTACTGCACCACTGCTTCCCAGACTGCAGTGTGCACCAGAACCAAGCTTGCTAAAAAGCAGATTTCTGGGCCCCATCCTCTGATTCAGAGTCTGGGCGGACCCTGAAAACCTGCATTTTTCCAGGTGATGCTGGTGCGCCAGGGACCATGCTGTGGGAACTACGCACACTGCTTCTCACCCTGCATCAGGTACCAGTGCCTCAAGAGCCAAACCTCGACGTCAAGTGTTTCAGGTCTCCCTACTCATTTCAGGGAAGCCCCAAGAATCCTGGAGTTGCCATTTCCTTCTCCAGGGGATCTTCCTGCCCAGGGATTGAACCTGGGTCTCCTGCGCTGGCAGGCAGATTCTTTACCATCTGAGCCATCAAAGAAGCCCACTTATTATGGACACAGCTACTGAAATGCAAGACAGAGCCCAGTTCAATCCAAGATGGAAGAACATCTCCTATTCCTTCTTCTTTCCATGGCTTATCTCTCCCGTGAGCACGATTGCTCCCATGAGCCTGAGCCACTGGTTCAGGACTCCACCCTCCCACACAATCCCCAACCACAGGCACCCACCGCTACACAAAAACGAAACCAAACTAAATGTTGTTCTCAGCATGTTGGCTTAAAATAGAAGGTTCTGGATTTGAAAGGTGTGTTTCTCTTTGCTGCTCACTATCTCTAAAGTTCACAGCTCAGTTTCCTCACCTACAAGAACAGAGTCTCAACTGCAGCCACCTTGGCAGGGTTGGGGAGAAGGCGGTCAGATGAAGTGCGGCTGGGAGAGCATTTTCTCAACAGCAAAGGCTCCAAAGTCTTAGACAATGTTATGTCAGGACCATCACCCCGAGAGGTTGTCTCTAAACATACATATCTCTTTCTTAGCCAAATATTCTGAGAAACAGGGTCTTTCTTTCTGACATTGGCTAAGATGAACGACAAACAAGAATCATCATTGCAGATGACCCTAGTCACGAGCAGGAGGAAAACCCATGGAGAACTAAAAGCCCTTCCTTTATCTAACTTCCGGGTGAAGAGAAACCTCTTAGAATGCGGCCGTCAGCAGCCTATTTGAAATATCAACAAAATGCAAATGACACCACTCTAATGGCAGAAGGCGAAGAGGAACTAAAGAGCTTCTTGATAAAGGTGAAAGAGGATAGTGAAAAAAGCTGGTTTAAAACTCAACATTCAAAAAACTAAGATCATGGCACCTGGTCTTATCACTTCATGGCAAATAGATGGAGAAAACGTGGGAACAGTGTCAGATTTCATTTTCTTGGGCTTCAAAATCAATGTGGATGGTGACTGCAGCCATGAAATTAAGACTCTTGCTCCTTGGAAGAATAGCTATGACAAACCTAGACAGTATATTAAAAAGCAGAGACATCACTTTGCTGACAAAGGTCCATACTATAGACAAAGCTATGGTTTTTCCAGTAGTCATGTATGGGTGTGAGAGTTGGACCATACAGGCGGCTGAGTGTCAAAGAATTGATGCTTTTGAACTGCGGTGCTGGAGAAGACTCTTGAGAGTTCCTTGGACTGAGAGGAGATCAAACCAGTCAATCCTAAAGGAAATCAACCCTGAATATCATTGGAAGGACTGAGGCTGAAGCTGAAGATCCAATCCTTTGGCCACCTAATGCAAAGAACTGACTCAATGGAAAAGACCCTGATGCTGGGAAAAATTGAGGGCAAGAGGAGAAGGGGATGACAGAAGATGGGATGGTTGGATGGCATCACCGACTCAATGGACATGAGTTTGAACAAGCTCAGGGAAGTAATGAAGGACAGAGAAGCCTGGCGTGCTGCAGTTCCTGGGGTCGCAGAGTTGGACACGACTGAGCGACTGAACAACAACAAAGCAGCCAACTCAGGACTCGCCCCTTCTCTGCTTGGTCTGCAGCTGAAGACAGCTGTACTCTTCCTGCCCCTCTATGCCCTGAATTTGAAAAGCCGCTAGAATAATCAGCCATTTAAAAAACATATTAAAAAAAACAACCACCAGGGACTTCCCCGGTGGTGCAGTGGTTAAGACTCTGAGCTTCCAATGCAATGACTCACACCTTCCAATGTGCAGGTTCAAGCCCTGGTCGGGGAACTAAGACTCCACGTGGTGCATGGTGTGGCCACCACCCCCACCACCCCCTCCCGCCACCCCGCACAAAAAAAACAACAAAACAAACAGAAAAACCCAAGACTCCCCATCCTCCAATCATGGCCACTTTTTAAAAAAAAACCCTCTGCAAGTTTTAAACCCTAATTTGGATTCTATTTCTGCTGGACAAAAGCAGCTCTCTGGTCCTACACACTTGCTATATTGCTGGAAATTGCACAGGTGACCAGGGCAGCTGCGAGTCCTAAGTGCAGAGCACTGGAAGGGCCCTACAGACGTGGCTTTGTTCCTTGACATCCAGTGTGGAGCCTGCAAACTGACTCCTCCCCTACACACACACGCACACACACACACACACAGGCACACTGTCAGGGCTCATCTCTGGCAACAGGATGGCAAGAACTCAGTCTTCACTGCATTTCTTAACAGCTGGAGGCTGAGACAAGAGGGCAAGGCTGCAGATGTCTCTGCAAGGCTCTGAGACATGTTCAGCAGCTGTGGGTCCCTGTGAGACCGGCTGGGACCTGCAACCCTGTAACCGAGCGCTTGCGCTTACACCTACACCTGGACAAACATCTCCTCCAGCAACAGCATACAAAGAAACTATCAGGGACTGAAAGTAACTGCATGCATGCTCAGTTGGGGCAACTGGGAACAAGATACAAAGGGCCACAAATCAACCTCCATCTCAGAGGTGCTGGGAGCCCAAGCAGGGTCCTGGGCATGAGCCCTGCACACAGCACCACCAAGAGGGTAAGTAAACCACCTAAACCACTCCTCTCATCCAGCCTACCCTCATCCCATTTAAGGAACCAGCTCGGCCCCCACTTTGGCACCTGTTACTTGTTTTCGCTCCCATGGGTGCAGCGTGAGTCCCAGTAAAGCCTTGCCTGAACCTCTCATCTGGCCTCTTAATCGGCTTCTATTGATTACAGAATTCAAGGACCCAAGTTGGTGATATCTATGACAGGTGTGGCTTCCCTGGTGGCTCAACTGGTAAAGAATGTGCCTGCAATGCGGGAGACCTGGGTTTGATCCCTGGGTTGGGAAGATCCCCTGGCAAAGGGAATGGCTACCCACTCCAGTATTCTGGCCTGGAGAATTCCATGGACCGTACAGTCTATGGGGTTGCAAAGAGTCAGACAAGACAGAGTGATTTTCACTTTTCATGATGGGTGTGGCTCACGCCTCAATGCCACAACCTCTACTCACAGGGTCCTGAAGTTTTATTCCACCTCCTCCCAACACACCTCACTTAAATCTTTCTCAGGACAATGTCTGAACCATTCATTGAAATTAACATAAAACCAATGTGCAGCTTCCCTTAACTTTCCATCGTCGGGTTGTGCTGTAGCCTTGACTCAACTCAGCACCTTTCAGAAGATGTCAGCCTTTCTGAAGGGCTTTTAGAGAAGATTGTCTACTTTGCACAGTGAGTTAATGGGAGGTGTCAAATGATCTGAAAGCAGCTGAGCTGCTCGAAGATTCCACGAGTTTGTTATGCAAATGCTGCAGGATTCAATAACTCCATTCCCATCATATTTTGCCCAGATTTAGCTTATTCCAATCACTCAGTTGCAGCTTGGTGGCTGGTATCTAATTTCAGTTTTGTTTAGAGGAGGGCTCAGAATCCACAGAAAAAGCCCACTAACCTGAGCCATTCCCACCCAGGCGTTGCAGACGTGAAGGCGAGCGGATATCCATGCCCTCTTCCCGCTCCCCTGTGGTCTCCTCTCCACTCTATCCCTCATCACAGCCCAAGTGGTGAAGAGGAGGATGCGACTGCTGCTGCAAGGCTGCAAGGCCAGATGCATGAGGAAGCTCCTTCAAAACTTCACTCAAGTCTATTTTCCTCCCCTCTTTCTATCAAGTGATTCACAGGGATGTGTGTTTAGGGCACCCTCAAGTCAGCCAAAGTTGAACTGAATTCCTAGAGCCTTTGATTGTTATTCCTATTTTTAGAAAGTGTTTTTTTTGCAACAGCAGAAATTACCTGGCCTGAGAAGGTGCCAGCTTACACTCGGCATCAGCCCTTAGGTCTGGGGGAGATGCCATTTGCCACCTTGGAACTAGACTCCTAATGCTGATTTTCCCAAACTGTAAACAGTATGCAAGCTCCAGTCAGAAGGCAGGATTTAATACTGCTTTTATTGCCTGTGCTATGAGCATGAAAAATGGATTTCAAGTTTCTCCCTTGAACATTATATGACGATTTAAAGCTGCACATAATCCTCTGTATATATTATTTTATATTCTGCCTGTAGTGTGAACTACTTAGGAGCATAAAATACAGATTTAGAATACTCTCTATTTCTAGCATATTAAATTCTACATAAGAGAAAATAACACGTTAGGTTTCATGGGAATGATCAGGGCGTCATTCCCCACCTCCCCTATCTCATTCCCCACGCCCCTGTCAGTGTAAAGACAACAGCTTTTTAAAAGAGAGCAAGGGCTTCGCTGGTGGTCCAGTGGCTAAGACTCCATGCTCCCAGGGCAGCGGGCCTGGGTTCAATCCCTGCTCTGGGAACCAGACCCCACATGCCACAACTAAAGATTCTGCAACGAAGATCAAAGATTCTGCACGCTGCAACCAAGACCTGGGGCAGCCAAATAAATAAATAAAAGGAAACAGTAAAAAAAGAGAGAGAGAGAGAGAGATGACAACGTTAAGTGCCAAGCAGGAGGCAAGAGGGAGAATTCTGGTAATTTTCAAAGGGGGCTCCTACATCTGATGCCCCGTGATGCATGGTACTGGATCTCAGGCCGTAGGCACAGATTCAAACTGTCAACAATGACCGTGCTTTACCCTTAAATCCTTCTGATTCTGAGACTCATACACATTAAGGAAAAAAAGCAGCTACAGCTATTTCAACCAATTTCTTCATTCATCTTAACGTATTCTTCCACAGTTAATGACAAATATTCTGAAAACCAACTGACTACAAAGTCCTGAAAGACAGAGAGCTGAGTCAAAAGTTTTTTTTAGGGATACAGTATATTTCTTTAATGATTAATCCCCATAACCCCATTCAAATTAATTGGGATCCTAGAAGATGCTAATTCCCAGTTGCTACAGATTTGGAACAATGAACTAGTTCATAACTGGGAAAGGAGTACGTCAAGGCTGTATATTGTCACCCTGTTTATTTAACTTATATGCAGAGTGCATCATGTGAAATGCCGGGCTGGATGAAGCACAAGCTGGAATCAAGATTGCTGGGAGAAATAGCAATAACCTCAGATATGCAGATGACACCACCTCAATGGCAGAAAGGAAGAGGAGCTAAAGAGCCTCTTGATGAGGGTGAAAGAGGAGAGTGAAAAAGTCTGGTTTAAAACTCAACGTTCAAAAAACTAAGATTATGGCATCCAGTCCTATCACTTCAAGGCAAACAGATGGGTAAAAAATGGAAATAGACTATTTTCTTGGGCTCAAAAATCACTGTGGACAGTGTGGACTGCAGCTATGAAATTAAAAGACACTTGCTCCTTGGAAGAAAAGCTATGACAAAGCTAGACAGCATATTAAAAAGAAGTGAAAGTGAAAGTCACTCAGTCTCGTCCGACTCTTTGCAACCCCATGGTCTATACAGTCCATGGAACTCTCCAGGCTGGAATACTGGAGTGGGTAGCCTTTCCCTTCTCCAGGGGATCTTCCCAACCTAGGGATTGAACCCACGTCTCCCACATTGTAGGCAGATTCTTTACCCAGCTGAGCCACAAGGGAAGCCCAAGAATACTGGAGTGGGTAGCCTATCCCTTCTCCAGCAGATCCTTCCGACGAATCGGGGTCTCCTGCATTGCAGGCAGATTCTTTACCAACTGAGCTATCAGGGAAGCCCATTAAAAAGCAGAGACATCACTTTACTGACAAAGGTCCGTCTAGTCAAAGCTATGGCTTTTTCCAGTAGTTATGTACGGATGTCAGATTTGGATAATAAAGAGGGCTGAGCACCAAAGAATTGATGCTTTTGAACTGTGGTGCTGCAGAAGATTCTTGAGAGTCCCTTGTACTGCAAGACCAAACCAGTCAATCCTAAAAGAAGTGAGTGAAAGTCACTCAGTTGCATCCAACTCTTTGTGACCCCATGGACTATACAGTCCATGACATTCTCCAGGCCAGAATACTGGAGTAGATAGCCTTTCCCTTCTCCAGGGGATCTTCCCAACCAAGGGATCACATCCAGGTCTCCTGCATTGCAGGCGGATTCTTTACCACTGAGCTATGAGGTAAGCCCATCCTCAACGAAATCAGTCCTAAATCTTCATTGAAAGAACTGATGCTGAAGCTGAAGCACCAGTAGATTGGCCACCTGATTCGAAGAGCTAACTCATTGGAAAAGACTCTGATGCTGGGAAAGATTGAAGGCAGGAGGAGAAGGGAACAACAGAGGATGAGATGGTTGGATGGCATCACTGATTCAATGGACATGAGTCTGTGCAAACTCTAGGACATAGCAAAGGACAGGGAGGCCTGGCATGCTGCAGTCATGGGGTCGCCAAGAGTTGGACATGACTGAGTGACTGAACAACACAGACACACACACATGTCCACATTTATCACACACTGAAGAATTCAGTCTCATGTCATCAAAGTGTATAGTGCATGCCCATAGCATTTAGGACTATCCTGTACACAGCAAACACTATGATTTCCAGGTCAGAAATTAAATCCAGGGGCACAGGCTGAGACATGATCCTGGGGCTAAATTTAATCCATGCTCGGTCTGTACAATGTTAAAAAAATTTGAAATTTTCATTTAAAAAAAAATTCAGATGTTTTTTCATAATATCAGATAAATGGTTCTTCATTTCTCCACAACAACCAGGGGCTGAAGCTGAAGAGTGGCGACCCCTTTTGATAAAGGGTGGACTTTTCATCTCACCCCAGTTTCCAGCACACCTTGATAATATCAGAACTGCCTGCTTTCCTTATGCTCAATACCTACCTGGCTCTGGGCATGCATTTGAGTTTCTGGCTCCTTTTCTAGGTAGACACACTTTATGCTTCCCCGACTGGTATGGTTTGAATTGCATTTCCCCAAAATACAAATGCTGAGGTCCTGGGACTTCTCTAGTAGGCCAGTGGTTAAGATTCCACCCTGTAGTGCAGGGGACTCGGGTTCAATCCCTAGTCGGGGAACTAAGAGCCCACATACTGTGTAGCAATTAAGTCCACAGGCTACAACTACCGAGCCCAAGCACTCTGGAGCCCATGTGCCACAACTAGAGTCCCTGTGCTGCAACTGCTGAAGTACCGAGCCCACACACCACAACCAGAGACCGCAGGCTGCAACTGGAGAGTCTGTGTGCTGCAAGGGAAGATCTAGCACGAGGCAATGAAGATCCTGCATGCTGCGGCCAAGACCCAACGTGGCCAGATAAACACACTGAAAACACAGTATTGAGGTCCAGGTCCAATCTCCAATACCTCAGAGTGTGAGCTTATTTGGAGACAGGGTCTTTTAAGAGGTAATCAAGTTAACACAAGTTGACGAGGGTTGGGTCTGAATCTAAGATGACTGGTTTCCTTCTAAAAAGGCGAAATGTGGGGAGACACACACAGCAAGGAGAATGCTGATGGAAGATGAAGGCAGAGATCAGGATGCTACATCTACAAGCCAAGGAAGGCTAAAGACTGTCTGTGAACCACCAGAACCAGGGAGGGGTCTGGAACATTCTCCCCCACAGCCCTCAGAAGGAACCAACCCTGCTGACACTCTGATTTCAGACATGCAGGCTCCAGACGGTGAGACCATACGGTTCTGATGGGTAAGCCACTCAGCTAGTGGTACTTTGTTATGGCGGCCCTAGAAAGTGAATACTCTCAGTGGCTGAAATAAAGTCAGTATCTCCTTTGATCACTGGGAAGAAGCATAGGTGAGTGGCCTGAATCACCAGCTACTCTGGTCTAGGAAAAGCACATCACAGGGAGAAACATCCTTTCCAACCCAAGCAAGGTTTCCAAGGCTTCCCTAAATGGGTATTTCCTAACGGTGATATATTAAGGGTGAAGAGATGTTTTAGGGGAACAAGTGTCAGGGAGGCAGATTGCTCAAATCTTCATTTATTCTTGAGGTTAATTTCGTGCCTACGTATACTGCAAGGCATCTCCCATTTTATTCTCCTTCCCAGGCTTTTTCTTCCCCTATATGATCTAAAGCATGCAGAAGTGCTGGAGGGGACTGAGGAAGTGATCTCAGTTGGACAGCAATGGGCAGCTGGGTCTGAAAAGCTGGCTGTTCCTCAGAGGAGGCCCTGAGTAACTATGAACAGATCCTGTTTGAGTCTGAGCTCCTTTCTCTTAAAATCAGTAGTCCTTATACGAGGTACCTAGAACAGTCAAATTCACAGAGTCAGAAAGTACACTGGTAGACGCCAGGAGCAAGGGAGTAGGGGAGAATGGGGAGTTCGTTTTTAAAGGGGGTCAGAGTTTCAGTTTAGGAGGGTGAAAAAGTCAGGAGATGGATGATGGAGAGAGTTATACAACAATGTGAATGTACTTAGTGCCAGTTAAATATGGTTAAAATAATATGTTATATACTAAGTGACTTGTACCATAATAAAAAAAATTTTTTTTAAATAAGTAGTCTTGGTGACTTATGGAATGATTCACTTTCTAAAGGATGTTTCTGAAGCAAAAGAATGACTCCTTCAGGCATCAGACTTCTATTTGGTCCCTCAAAATCCTGTTCCAATGGGCCCTCGAACCGCCTTCTAGGTGGCGGAGGAGGGGAGGTTTACTTCAGTCAATCAACACTCCAAGCTGGCAAGTGAAGCAGGGCCAGATCAGCTGTCCTCTGGCTGATCAAGAGGTCACTCTCACTATGAACACAGAGAAGCACGGCTCCATATCTGATTTTTTAAATTACAATTTTTTTGGGGGGCTGGAGTGGGGTAAGATGGATTTCAAATAAATAAAATGGAACTATGTGGGCTGACTACTAATCTTAGGGGAGTAAAAAGGTTGGTAAATGAAGGGAACTAAAGGTGGATTGGATAGCCAAGATCACGCAGGCTGACCACCTCTTAGGGTTCATGTTGAAGCGCCCAGACCCAGAGAGAAAGCAGTGGCACCTTGCATCTAGGGGGCTCTGGAGGGGCGAGGGAGTGTCCTGAGGTCTCTACATTTCCACGGACTAGAGGTTCCTGGAGAGAAAAAGACCTGCTCACGTGGCTATGAGACAGGACCCTCAGACCTGCGGATTTGAACCTTTCAGAGAACTCAATTTAATTTTTAAAGCACATACCTCTACATATGCCATTTCTTTATCTATAAGTTATGTATAAGTACTACTGCATGATATATACGGAGAAGGCAATGGCAACCCACTCCAGTACTCTTGCCTGGAAAATCCCATGGACAGAGGAGCCTGGTAGGCTGCAGTCCATGGGGTCACAAAGAGTCGGCCATGACTGAAGCGACTTAGCAGCAGCAGCAGCAGCATGGTATATATGTATAATACAGACATGATTGACTCAAAAAAAGAATGATGTAAAATAAATTTAAGTTCCAGCTCTATTTCATCTACCACATACCCCAGTGGATGGCCATGTTGGCCCCCTGGTTCTCTGCACCTGGCTTGAGTCTGTATACATAAGGCAGAGCAACACATACCCAGCTGACTGTGTTCATGTCTGAAGGGCAGCCCACACCTCTCAAATAACGGTAAGTTGAAATAGTTATTCATTATCAAAGCATTCAAATGACTGAGGTTTAGGAGAGTCTGCCCAATAGCATCAATGAGAAAACATTTTTAGAAGAACACTATTTTTGCATTTTTAGGTAGAAACTCACGTACAGATGTGAGAGTTGGACCATAAAGAAGGCTGAGTGCCAAAGAATTGATGCTTTTGAATTGTGGTGCTGGAGAAGACTCTAGAGAATCCCTTCAACTGCAAGGATATCAAACTAGTCAATCCAAAGGAAATCAATCCTGAATATTCATTGGAAGGACTGATGCTGAAGCTCCAGTGCTGTGGTCACCGGATGTGAAGAGCCACCTCACTGGAAAAGACCCTGATGCTGGGAAAGACTGAGGGCAGGAGGAGAAAGGGACAACAGAGGATGAGATGGTTGGATGGCATCACTGACTCAATGGACATGAATTCGAGCAAGCTCTGGGAGACAGTGAAGGACTGGGCAGCCTGGCGGGCTGCAGTCCACGGAGTTGCGAAGAGTCAAACGTGACTTAGTGAGTACACAACAACAGCCTTAACACTGGACGTCATTTTACTTGTTTCTGCTCCCTTCTCCCAATTTGGGATTATTCTTAGAGTGCTACCTTATATTTTTATGCTATTAAAACCATCAGGATAAAATTATGTTTTACATCGTGCTCACTCCATGAGGACCGCAAACACGGCCACAGGCTTTTCAAAGAGAGTGAGATTTCGAGTGCACCTCAAACAGTCCAAGGGAGCCCCTGACCTACCTGGTGAGCTTGGTGCCAATCTGCTGCCGCAGCTCTAGTCGCTCCTCGTCCGTCTGGCGGGGAAGGATGTTCTTTTCTTCCAGCTCTCGCTTGGAGGGCCTGTTGCTGAGTTTGATGGCTAAGGAGTCCTTCCTGCACACCTTCATGGCCAGGGAGCCTGCAGGAGGGCAGAGATGAGTTAATGAAGTCATCGCCAACCTGGGCTCCGGGCTCCCCCAGAGTCAGCTGTGGCCCACAGGGCGCAAGACAGGGAGACAGATATAACAGCCCAACTCCTGAGAGTGGTCAAGACCTCAGCCAAAGGAGGAGAGTGACTGTATGTCACTTTCATGGTTTCTGCCATCAGCATGTCCTGTCTACCTCCCAGTGTGCCGGGCATGTGAGGAGCACACGGGCGACCTGTGACGGGATCTCTGCTTCCCCAGGAACTCCCCACCTGGTGGGAACACCGCAAAGGAGGGCAGACAGACTGTGGAGCATAAAACAGACCGCGAAGGACGGAGGACGAGGGGCTGGCACGTGCAGGATAAATGAGACCGACAGGCAGCCGGCTGGAGTGCACCTGCCTCTATGAAGGCTCAGAGGTGATGTGTGATAAGCCAGGGAATCACAGGAGACAAGAGAGATCAGCTACAGCGGGGCTGGGGGTGCGGAGCAAAGTAAGGCTGGGCAACGTGGGTCAGCGTGGGGTGGGAGGGAGAACAAATTCACGGAAAGGCAATATTTGGGCACTGCTTTTCAACACAGGAGGTTCTGAGCACCTTCCATCTGGAATAAATCCATGCTTCTCAGCCAGGAGAGATTTTTGCCCCCCCCAGGGGACATTTGGCAAAGTCTAGAGACATTTTTGGTTGTCAAACTGGGGTCTGGTGGAGAGGCTGCTACTGGCACCAGTGGGTAGAGGCTATTCAACATCCTACGACGCACAGGGCAGCTGCCATGACAATCAGTCATCTGGCCCAAGACGTCATGAGTGCTGAGGTTGTGAAACCCTGGTATAAATGCTCCATCATCTGGGCAGAAAGTGATGGGCAGAGGCTGGACAACATGGGCCTTTGGCTGCCCCTCCGTGGTTCTCTCCTTAATAGCAGGACTGTTTCCAGTGCTCAAGTTTAGTTTGCTACCTGAACCCCAGTATGTGAGGCAAGAGCAAAGGCCTGGGAAGCACCAAGTTTGGGGGATCCCTTTGGATTTTGCATAGTAAGTGCTTGTCTTCTTTCTTCTGCTGCTGGTTTTAGAACATGGGCTTTGGAGTAAGGCCCAGGCAGCTTCAGCTCTCAGCGCTGCCTCTTAGCAGATGTGAAGCTCTGGGCAAGATCCTGGCTGCTTCATTTCCTTCCGCACTACCGCCACCCCCCGGAAAACAGGGCAGGAATTTATGCCCCTGGGGGTTGTGAGATGTAGATAAGAATGAAATCTTAGCCTATTATCAGGCACACAGTAAAAGTTTGCTATTATTTAAGTTCATGCATTAAAAGTTGATAAAATATCAGTCAATATTCATTCGATTGAAACATTCATTTTTTGTAACCAGAATGACAGATTTTGAACTTTGCTTTCTTCATTTTTTGCCTTGTTTCTTAGCGCACTGAAAGGCCTTAAAGAAGAAATTTAAATTCAGTCTCTGAAGTGGTTGAGGTATGTTTAAAAATGAATTTGTTCCATATGCAACAGTTAGTACTTTAGTGTATTCTGTATACTGGAATTGAATTTTAAAGTGCTTCCTTCTCCTCACCCCCCTTTTTTTTCTTTGGATGGGGGTTTCCCTGGTGGCCCAGATGGCAAAGAATCCACCTGCAATGAGGGAGGCCTGGGTTTGATCTCTGGGTTGGGAAGATCCCCTGGAGGAGGGCATGGCAACCCACTCCAGTATTGTTGCCTGGAGAATCCCCATGGACAGAGGAGCCTGGCGGGCTACAGTCCATGGGTCGCAAAGAGTCCGACACAACTGAGAGACTAAGCACAGAACTGCACATGGCATCCCACAGGAAGCCATCAGAGAAAGAAAGAACATCTAAAGAGGTAAGAGATGGCAGCATGATGCTGTGGTTTCTAGAGTTCTGATGTTGTTCAGAAGACCGTTACTTTCATTTTACTAATAAAGAAATAACAACACTGGACCTCAGATTTGAATCCACAGAGGTGGGCAGCTCCTCACTCCGGCCATGCCCCCGCCTGGCCATGCCCCCCCATGCCCGCCACGCCCCAAGAGTTTAGAAGTACCTACTGGTATACAATGAAGTGTCGTCATCCTCGTCCTCTTCCTCCTCCTCCTCCTCTTCTCTTGTGTACAGGCAAGAAGAGTCTTCGTAGTCTGCTTCATGAGGCACGTTTTCTTTATTGTCATCACATTCAATCACAACAGTTGGCACTTGTCTGATTTCCGGAAGGCCCAGAGGTCCTGCTTTTGTGACACTGTCACCCGAGTGCAAACCAGAGCTGTGGTAAGAAGTAGAACAGGGGACCCGCTGCTCAGAGCTGTTTAAAAAGAAAGAAAAGAGGACATTCATTCTGGCTAAGGTGTCGTATAAATGCATGGGAACCTTTTAAAACCCTGGCCGTCCTGCACTCAGAAGCGAAAGGTCTACGGGACAATTTGAGTCCCATTTCTCACCTACAGCTCGACGTGCTGGGACAGCAGAGTGACCTGGTGGTGGCAGCATCTGCTCTCTTCTGATGGCGGGCAGACTGTTACCTTTTCTGAGCCTCAGTTTCCTTGGATGAAACTGGGTAAATCCTATCTTTTCAGCAGGTCTGGTGCCTGTGTGTCCCACCGGAAGGGCCTCAAAGGAGCCCCACACTTGTTATTTCTAGAAAGGGCCCTCCAAGTGGTTTCTAGACATTGTCCATATCAGTCTGTTCTCCAGGACAGCTTTTGGAAACTCAGATGTGGCTATCTCATCTGTTAGAACCCTGAGTGTCTTCCTAATCTACAAAACCAGTGCTCCAAGACTGATACAGAAAAGTTGTCAAAAATCCACACTGCAGGCTACACCAGTCATAGCAAAGAACTCAATTAACTGAAACATAGCTTCTTATTACATCTGGCCTCCACCTCTGATGGCCAAGGGCAGGAAGGGAAAAACCTTCTGGAATGGTGTGGTCACTTAGAAGACCTGCTCTAAATGAAAGGTCTCACTGCCAGAGGAGAGGGAAAACCATTAGCCTGGAAGCAGCAGTTTAAACACAGCCCGACATGCAATACCTCGTATCGTCTGCCCCAGCCTCATCCCCCTACCTGTCCCCACACAAGTCACGTTGTTCACATGGTAAACAAGGTGAGATGTGCTCCCATCTTACCTTCACCTTGCTAATTTCTGTCGACCTTTCAATACTCGTCTTGGGCAACACTTTGCCCAGGTTCTCGGGAGATTCCACAATTTTGAAAACTGGGAACACCCATTTGCTTGTTATTTGGGGAGGAGTTGCCCCCGCCAGCCAAGTGCTAGACACCTCCAAGGGCAGGGACTGTGCCCTCTTCACATCTGCAGCAGGTGCCTGGCACCGTGGCTGACAGTAAATGGGCACTCAGTCCGTGCTGATTGTCTTTGCTGGGCTGGAATCCCTGACATAGATGCATTTAAAATGGGTGATGAATCATACTCAAAAGTATTAGTGAAGAGATCAGTCTTTAATTTTCAGGGACTATTTTTAGTGTACTGCAGAGCTATACATGCCCCTGACCTGACTGGCACTTTTGGTAACGGCTTAACGACCGAGTCAAATATGTGCAAGAACTGAGGCAGAGAAGCAAAAAGCGAACATTTATTGAATGTGTCACCCACTGTGCTGCAAACTTCCACATCCAGTATCTCATCACATTGTTAATAACAACCCTGCAGGAGAGGTGTCAGTTATCCTCATTTTAATAAGCAGGAAATGGAGGCTCTGAGAGGGTAATTAATAAGCCCACGATGGCACAGGTGGTCAAGGAGCCAGTTAGAATTTGAACTTGCTCTGTTTCAATATGCTGTATCCAAACACTGAATTGTGATACTTGTAAGATTGTGTATTTTGGTTAAACACAAACCCTACTAACCATGCACACATGCATTCAAGGCGGAGGAAACATCATGCTTTGTCAACAACACGTGTACCAAGCAGGCATCGTGACTCTGTAAATGTTTTAGATGTTACTAACCAGGGTAAGTAATAGTGTCCCCTCTCCTGTCACGGTCAGGTCACAGGGCACTGAGTTTAAAGGATACGTCTTGGATGCTGGGTTTAGAATGGTCAGGATGGGGAAAGGACTCGAATGTTTACCTACTGTCACAACGACCTTTGCACCAGAATGGCAGTGTTGAGAAGCTGTAACAGAGCCTCAAATCTTTACTATCCATTCCCCACTGCCCCCCCACCCACCGTGGTTGTGAGATCTTAGTTCCCTGACCAGGAATCAAACCCATGCCCCCTGCATTGGAAGCATGAAGTCTCAACCCCTGGACCACCAGGGACGTACCAACTGTTCAGTTCTTTACAGAAAAAGTTTCCTGACCCCTGATCCAAATGAATATTTCTAACCTCTATCATAAGGGGACGACAGAGGATGAGATGGTTGGATGGCATCACTGACTCGATGTACATGAGTTTGAGCAAGCTCTGGGAGTTGGTGATAGACAGGGAAGCCTGGTGTGCTGCAGTCCATGGGGTCGCAAAGAGTTGGACATGACTGAGCGACTGAACTGAACTGATCATCCCTCACCCCTCAGCTTTTCTGTGTGAGCTACATTTGAAGTCCACAAGTTGTATGTTGACTTCCCTCGTGGCTCAGACCCCGATGCTGGGAAAGATTGAAGACAGGAGGAGAAGGGGACAACAAAGGATGAGATGGTTAGATGGCATCACTGACTCAATGGACATGAATTTGAGCAAGCTCTGGGAGTTGGTGATGGACAGGGAAGCCTGGTGTGCTACAGTCCATGGGGTCGCAAAGAGTCGGATAAGACTGAGCGACTGAACTGAACTGATGCTGAAGCTTCAATACTTTGGCCACCTGATGCGAAGAGCCAACACATTGGAAAAGACAGTGATGCTGGGAAAGACTGAAGGCAAAAGGAAAAGGGGACGGCAGAGGATGAGATGGTTAGATAACACTGCCAACTCAATCGACGTGAATTTGAGCAAACTCCGGGAGATAGTGGAGGACAGAGGAGCCTGGTGGGCTATAGTCCACGGGGTCGCAGAGAGTCAGATGCGGCATAGTGACTGAACAAAAACAATAATAACAACAATTAAAACTTTTAAAAAGCTTGTCTTAAACTCCATTAAGGTACCACCAACGATGTGTGCGTATACATATATACACACATATATATATAATACACCACATTTTGATTAAATGTGTTGAGCTCGACCAGAGTCTCTCAACCTTGGCGTGGCTGACCTTTTGGACTGGGTCCTTCTTTGTGTCAGGGGGTTGTCCTGTGTGTTGTAGGATGTTTAGCAGCAAACCTGGTCTCTACCCACTAGATGCTAGTGGCATCTCCTCTGGTGGTGACAACCCCGAGTATCATCAGATATTGTCCAATGTCCTCTGGGGGGCAAAGCTGCCCATTTGGGAACTACTGACCTAGAGTATAGGACTTCCCCGGTGGCTCAGATGGTAAAGAATCTCCTGCAATGTAGGACAGCTGGGTTTGACCCCTGGGTCTAGAGTATGCAGACAGCTCTGCTACCTGCTGCATCCTCAGAGTTGTACCGTGTGAGTCTCCTCTAATGCAGCCTGGGTATTAGTGCTCAGCAATCTGCAGTATTCGCTGAAGGGTGAACTGCTCAGATCCCTTGACCTGCTGTGTATCAGGCTGGCACTCTGGGGGCGGTACCAGCCCATCTGACATCGTGACAGTTCCGCTGAGTGCATTCTCTCTGCTCCTGCTGTGGTCCCAAAGCAGTTACCCTGTTAACACAGGCACTCTGAACCCATCTGAGGGAAGCAGCTTGGCTTGTTATGTGGCCCAGATGGGTGAGTTACAAAATGACACTCCAGCAGCCTGAAAGAGTTACCACACCTTCCAGAGTACCTGTCAACGTCCCCGAGGCAAAGCTGACTCATGTAAGCAGATCTATTCTAGACCACTCAGGTCAACACTCTTTGGGGATTAAGTACTGAGTTTGCTCAGAAGTCAAACAGATCTCATTTTGAAATAGAAACGCGTATTTTAAGTGCTGCTGCTAAGTTTGCTTCAGTCGTGTCCGACTCTGTGTGACCCCATAGATGGCAACTCACCAGGCTCCGCCATCCCTGGGATTCTCCAAGCAAGAACACTGGAGTGGGTTGCCATTTCCTTCTCTAACACGTGAAAGTGAAAAGTGAAAGTGAAGTCACTCTGTTGTGTCCGACCCTCAGCGACCCCATGGACTTCAGCCTACCAGGCTCCTCTGTCCATGGGATTTTCCAGGCAGAAGTACTGGAGTGGGGTGCCATTGCCTTCTCCATTTTAAGTGCTAATGAAAGGTAAATGAAAAACACTTTTAAAATGTGTGCAGTATACTTATTTTCTCTAAAAGAATCATAATGGAAGTGATTTGTGAGCAAGCTGGTTTGGTCAGACATTATACAGATTTTGGGCTTCCCCAGTGGCGCAGATGGTAAAGAATCTGCCTGCAATGGGGGAGACCCAGGTTCGATCTCTGGGTGGGGAAGATCTGCTAGAGAAGGGATTGGTTACCCACTCCAGTATTCTTGCTTGGAGAATTCCATGGACAGAGGAGCCTGGCAGGCTACAGTCCACGGAGTTGCACAGAATTGGACACAACTGGGCGACTAACAGAGAAGGCAATGGCACCCCACTCCAGTATTTTGCCTAGAAAATCCCATGGGCGGAGGAGCCTGGTAGGCTGCAGTCCATGGGGTCGCTGAGAGTCGGACATGACTGAGCGACTTCACTTTCACTTTTTACTTTCACGCATTGGAGAAGGAAATGGCAACCCACTCCAGTGTTCTTGCCTGGAGAATCCCAGGGACGGGAGAGCCTGGTGGGCTGCCGTCTATGGGGTCACACAGAGTCGGACACGACTGAAGCGACTTAGCAGCAGGGCGACTAACGCTTTGTAGCAACTTTGAAATATATAGAATGCTTTGTTGTACTTGAGAAATTCTCTCGTTTAACCTGAATTTACATTCCATGGTGATAACACGGTAAAGTCAAAGTGAAGTCACTCAGTCGTGTCTGACTCTCTGCGACCCCATGGACTGTAGCCTACCAGGCTCCTCTGTCCATGGGATTTTCTAGGCAAGAGTACTGGAGTGGATTGCCATCTCCTTCTCCAGGGGATCTTCCCAACCTAGAGATCGAACCTGGGTCTCCTGCATTGTAGACAGACGCTTTACCGTCTGAGCCACCAGGGAAGTCAACATGGTGAACACAGTGTCCTTAAAGTAGGTGAACACACACAAGAAAAAGTCACCCCTGGGTGGTGTTCACTGTTTCTCCTCCAGGCGGGTGATCAGGAACTAACCCTGGAGGTGACCATGGAGCCCTCACCCTGACCTCATAGCGGGAGTCTCCCTAACCCCTCCTGGACCACTGCCTGCAACGGTGATGAGAGCTGATGCTTTCAGTGCTCACACGGCACCAGGATAAATCCATGTAAGCCTCACAGCCACCCTGTGAGATCAGAATTACTGTTACACTCCCATTTTAGAGAGGGAACATGAGGCCGCCGGGCACGGTCACAGCGAGAGGGGTGCAGGCATTACTGAACTCGGGCAGTAGGGCTTGTAGAGCCTGGTCTTGTAGTGATGTCACCTGGGCAGCAGCAGAGC
Organism: Bos mutus; assembly: GCF_027580195.1. Taxonomy (NCBI): domain Eukaryota; kingdom Metazoa; phylum Chordata; class Mammalia; order Artiodactyla; family Bovidae; genus Bos; species Bos mutus. The sequence goes on along the minus strand of NC_091639.1, from coordinate 9,106,755 downwards.
CCTGCAGTGGCTTCAAGATTTACTTTTTCCAGAACTTTCTCTCCTTCTCACCACCACCCACACAACTCCTTGCTGCTGTCAGACAGGTCTGAACATGACATTCCCTCAATTAAAAGACCTTTCAAGTGTCTCATTGTCAACTGGACAAACCTCACCCTCTTTGGAATGGATGAGGAGGTGCCTTGCCATCTGCACCCCTCATTCCTTCCAATCTGATTTGTTACTGTTATTTACCATGCACCCCGAGTTCCAGCCACAGAGGCCTTTTGGCTTCTGAAGCATACTGTCCGGTTCTAAATGTTGCTTCTTCACCGGTATACAGATTTCTCAGGAGGCAGGTCAGGTGGTCTGGTATTCCCATCTCTTTAAGAATTTCCCACAGTTTATTGTGATCCACACAGTGAAAGGCATTGGCATAGTCAATAAAGAAGAGATAGCTGTTTTTCTGGAATTCTCTTGCTTTTTCTATTTTGTCAGTTAGAACGGGACATGGAACAATGGACTGGTTCTAAATTGAGAAAGGAGTATGTCAAGGCTGAATATTGTCACCCTGCTTATTTAACTTACATGTAGAGTACATCATGTGAAATGCTGGGCTGGATGAAGCACAAACTGGAATCAAGATTGCTGGGAGAAATACCAAGAACCTCAGATATGCAGATGACACTACCCTAATGGCAGAAAGGAAGAGGAACTGAAGAGCCTCTTGATGAAAGTGAAAGAGGAGACTGAAAAAGTTGGCTTGAAGCTCAACATTCAAAAAACTAAGATCATGTCATCTGATCCCATCATTTCATGGCAAATAGATGGGGAAACAGTGGAAACAGTGACAGACTTTATTTTCTTGGGCTCCAAAATCACTGCAGATGGTGACTGCAGCCATGAAATTAAAAGATGCTCCTTGGAAGAAAAGCTAGACCAACCTAGACAGCATATTCAAAAGCAGAGACATTACTTTGCCAACAAACGCCCATCTAGTCAAAACTATGGTTTTTCCAGTAGTCATGTATGGATGTGAGAGTTGGACCATAAAGAAAGCTGAGCGCCAAAGAATTGATGCTTTTGAACTGTGGTGTAGGAGAAGACTCTTGAGAGTCCCTTGGACTACAAGGAGAGCCAACCAATCAATCCTAAAGGAAATCAGTCCTGAATATTCATTGGAAGGACTGATGCTGTAGTTGAAGCTCCAATACTTTGGCCACCTGATGTGAAGAACTGACTCATTGGAAAAGACCCAGAAAATGGGAAAGGTTGAAGGTAGGAGAAGGGGATGACAGAGGATGAGATGGTTGGATGGCATCACCGACTTGATGGACATGAGTTTGAGCAAGATCTGGGAACTGGTGAAGGGCAGGGAGGCCTGGTGAGCTGCAGTCCACGGGGTCACAAAGAGTCGGATAAGATTGAGCGACTGAACTGAACTGAAGCACACTTTGAGCTCTCCTGCCATCACTCCACCTCAGAACAAGCCCCTCAGAGTTTGGTTGCAGCAGCCCACCCAACCTCAGGGAGAGCCTTGATGCCATTCTTTTGAGCAGCCTTTCCTGATTTTTCAGTGGAAACCAGCCCCTTCTGCATCCACAGCCTCTGTTCCCACCTCTTTTCTAGCACCTGTCGGGTTATATTATAATCACATATCTAAGCATTTACTCCCTGCCCCCAATGACTACAAGCCTTTCAAAGACAGAGGCTGATTATCATTCTCTTCATATCCTAGCCTCGTTTTTGTCCACATTTTAAGAACTGATGGAAAAGTCAATCAAATATTTGAAGTCTCTAGGAGTCACAGTAGTCATAATACAGTTCCCATCATTTAATTCACTAAAATAATCATCCTCGACCCTTAGATAGTCTTCCTGTGTAGAGAAAGTGTCCTGTGAACAGAGAATTAAAGATGTGGAAATAGCGAACTAGGATTCTTAAGAAGATAACGCAAAGAGATAAGGCAGAGAGATCTGTGCAAAGAAGAAGGCCAGGGTACCCAGGACAATGTGAGCATAGAAGCACAGAGAGCTTATGGCCACTGCATTTTTCCCAACTGTACGCTCACAGGCTCTCAGGCCCCTTCAGTAAGATTGTCCAGAGTCAGGCTGCGTTGTATGGTGAGCTAGTTGGGCTAGAAGATTTCTTCTCATGTGACATTCTACAATAAATTTATATTAACACCTAAGGGCCTACATTATTCTCCAGGAGGAGGGGGGAAGAGATTCCGTTCCCTCATCTCGAAGGCTCCAAATGATGTAACTTTCCTGAGATGTGTTACGAGTAAGAAGAGATGCAGTGGGTTTCTTGGTGCCGCAGTGAGGATGCAGCTCCTGGAGGACGGAAGGGCATCACTATCGTAGGTGATGCTCACTCCCCCGCTTCGCGCCTCCTCCAGTGTATGGATGTAAGTACACAGCATCTAACACATTCACTGGCGTATCACCTGCATCCTCCAGAGAAAGGGAAGCCTGGGAGGATGTCCACTTTGTTTTGTCCTCACTTTCTCCCCAGATGATGGAAGTGCCTGAGTACTTTCCTTCATGAAACAACTGAATAAGCCAGAAGGAACAAGCAGAAGTTTACCTAAATTAGGAGGCCTGCTATTCACAAGAGACACACGAAAATAAGATTCAGGAAGCTTGAGAGTAAAACAGCAGTCCTAAGTCAGTAAAAAGCAGGCATTGCAAACTCTCTTCGCCTTCTCTCTGTCCCCGTGACATGTCAGGAAGTCCAAAGCTGTTTCTTCTCCCCTTGGTGCTGTCTCCATCCAAAACAACACTTAGCCAGTCTTCTTTTTGGAAAATCCAACTCTCTGTGTGGGCTCTACTAAAAGAAGTAGGACGACCCAGAGAGAGGGTATCGGGAGGGAGGAGGGAGGAGGGTTCAGGATGGGGAACACATGTATACCTGTGGCGGATTCATTTTGATATTTGGCAAAACTAATACAATTATGTAAAGTTTAAAAGTAACATAAAAAAAAAAAAGAAGTAGGGGGCTTCCCTGGTGGCTCAGTGGTAAAGCATCTGCCTGCAAATGCAGGAGATGCGGGTTCCACCCCTGGGTCGGGAAGATCCCCTGGAGAAGGAAACAACAACCCAGTCCAGTAAGTATTCTTGCCTGGGAAACCCCACAGACAGAGGAGCCTGGTGGGCTACAGTCCATGGGGTCGCAAAGAGTCAGACATGATTTAGTGACTGAACAACAACAAAATAGGAGACACGTAAATTGAGAACACAGGGAGCTTCCCTGATGGTCCAGTGGCTAAAACGTCACACTCCCAATACAGGGGGCCTGAGTTCAATCCCCGGTCAGGGAACTAAATCCCGCAGGCCACAACCAAGAGTTCTCGTGATGCAAGTACAGATCTCACATGGCGAAAGGAAGACTGAAGAGCCCGTGCGCCACAGCCAAGACCTGCTGCAGCCAAATTAAAAAAAGGCAAAGGACACAATGGCCCCCGTCAGGCCCCCATCCCCCCCATCCCCCCTCACCACTTTTCCCTGTCATTTAAACAGTCACATGTTTCCAAGAAATCCACAGACTTTGAAAACTGAGACTGTTTCACCTGTCCTGTTCATGACTGGGTGAGGGAGAGGCAGCTTGTTTTTAATAATTCATTAAGAAATGCATGCCAAGACATCTGTGACAACCAGGGTCATTACACAGTTAGCCCCCTTTCAAGGGAGCTTCATAACCGTCACTGTATCTCCATCACATGATAATAGGGAGATGCATATAGAGCACTGTGAATAATCCTGGGCGTGGGATTACCCGCCATCACGCACCTTTGATACTCTCCTAGGAAATCAGGGGCAGGTTTTGAAATTAAAAATCACTGACTATTTTAAATCCTTTATCTTCCCTGAGAATACCTGGGAATCATTTCACCACTATTTTTAAAGAAAAACGTGTCATAAAGGGACACTGCTTTCTGGCATCTGATTTCATATGCAACCATTGTTAAAATGCAAAAGGAAAAAAAAAAAGATGACATTAACCTCCTGAAAGGACAGAGAAAATGTATTCCCCTCCAATAGGATGCTGAAAATGACATTAAACTTCAACAGGAATGGCTTTTGTCATTCAGACCGCACAGACTCATAAAGGGAGTTTTCAGAGAGAGTTTTCAGTAGGACGTTTCTTCTTGGAGCCCAAAAATGTGTGAGAAATTATGCTACAGATGGCAGTGCCTGAGGCTGGAAGGTGACAGAAGTAACCACTAACACCCTCAGTTCAGTTCACTTCAGTTCAGTCGCTCAGTCGTGTCCGACTCTTTGCGACCCCATGAACCGCAGCACGCCAGGCCTCCCTGTCCATCACCAACTCCCACAGTTCACTCAGACTCACGTCCATCGAGTCAGTGATGCCACCCAGCCATCTCATCCTCTGTCATCACCTTTTCCTCCTTCCCCCAATCCCTCCCAGCATCAGGGTCTTTTCCAATGAGTCAACTCTTCGCATGAGGTGGCCAAAGTACTGGAGTTTCAGCTTTAGCATCAGTCCTTCCAAAGAAATCCCAGGGCTGATTTCCTCTAGAATGGACTGGTTGGATCTCCTTGCAGTCCAAGGGACTCTCAAGAGTCTTCTCCAACACCATAGCTCAAAAGCATCAATTCTTCGGCGCTCAGCTTTCTTCACAGTTCAACTCTCACATCCATACGTGACCACAGGAAAAACCATAGCCTTGACTAGACGGACCTTTGTTGGCAAAGTAACGTCTCTGCTTTTGAATATGCTATCTAGGTTAGTCATAACTTTCCTTCCAAGGAGGAAGCGTCTTTTAATTTCATGGCTGCAGTCACCATCTACAGTGATTTTCGAGCCCAAAAAATAAAGTCTGACACTGTTTCCACTGTTTCCCCATCTATTTCCCATGAAGTGATGGGACCAGATGCCATGATCTTCGTTTTCTGAATGTTGAGCTTTAAGCCAACTTTTTCACTCTCCTCTTTTACTTTCATCAAGAGGCTTTTGAGTTCCTCTTCACTTTCTGCCATCAGGGTGATATCATCTGCATATCTGAGGTTATTGATATTTCTCCCAGCAATCTTGATTCCAGCTTGTGCTTCTTCCAGCCCAGCGTTTCTAGAAAACAGTTTAATCAGCTTCCCCGGAGGAAAGCAAGCAGGCATTGTGGTGCTCATCACAGCCTTCTAAGATAAGCAACTCCACTGGAGATCTTGTGTTTCTGTGGGACTTTAGTCAGCAGGAAACGATGCCATTCTATATATAGAGCAGGAGACTGAGATTTCCTGAGTGGAGAATGTGTTTTCAGTCTTTTTTTCCAGAGGTGGTAATGAATGCAAATGAATGCATTTACATCCCTTGTTCTGTCCTTCTAGGGACCAATGACTCACATTTCTGAGATGGTGTCTGGGGTCAGGATGTGGTGAATAGGACCGTATGACACACCCAGAGTCTGCCTGAGAGCATTCTCCATCTCTCACGGAGGAACCAGACAGCGTTGGTTCTTCCACATGACTTTGTCCCCAGACGTCAGCTTGTCTGGACGTGGGGTCAGGAGGGCAGGACCTGGAGTGAGGACCACATTTGGGTCCCAGCTGAGCCACTCATTAGTACAGCATCTTGCTTTTTCAGTTCCTCATCAGGTAAATGGAGAAATCCTTCTACCAAACTCACAGGCTGCTGCAAGATCAGAGAGTAATGACTCGTAAACCTCAATATTGGTAGTTGCTGTTTCAGCAAGGGATGTACTTAAAGCTCAGCAATTTATCATAGACCAATCATTATGGATATTATCCATTAGTTTATTAAAATACTTCCTTTAGCCTTTTCAATATCTTTGGCCTGCACAGTCTTTCTAGATAAATGGTTTCCAAGAAGATCAAAGAATCGATACTTTTTCATCGGGCAAGGGAGGGATTTCTACTGATGCACACATAGGAAAATTCAGTGGCAGATTCTCTTCTGAAAAATATACTTCCTTTTTTAATCCCTTTAAGACTTCAAAAGATGTTAATGAATCATCTAGTCTCATTTTAACCTTCCTCTGACCAGTTGGCTCACCAGCCTTGTAGGAAAGGATCTGTCTTGCTCAAAGTGACATTACCTTGCTCTGCAATCTCATCCTACCCCTTAAAATAGCAATTATAGTGCAAAACATTATCTACATGCAGCCACTTACAGATGATAAATATATGCTGTAAAACTGAAGTACTGGCCTAAAGTAAGAGATTGATAACTCTGGCCTCAAAGGGTCAGAGACAAATGTCTCACCAGAACTGCAGAAGATTTTGAAGAGATGGTCATCAGTGTAAAAAAGAGATGCTTTCCCTGGAAACACATTTCATTTGAAAATATATGCCATTTGCTAAACGATGAGCAAAATACCAAACTTCTTCAAATAAATGCCACTTCACAAATCAGATAACACGGGTATTCAGAGGTTCATTTTTGCTTGGTATCACAGCATATCTGCTCACCATCACATGAACACTCCGACTTGCAGGTGGAAACACTGACAGAAATCAGTGCAGTAATTATGTCAGACTGATACAGCCAGAAGAAACCCAAGGGCCCATCTAGTTCAGGACCAAGAGTTACTCTTTTCCCATGACCCTGGAGGCCACATAAAGAAAAGTAACTGTCACCTCGAAATGTTTTAATACTAAGATTATAAATGAACTGTGATCTTGAAGAGTCTATACATAATGATAGAATAATAGAATTAGTGAAGATTGAAGGGATTTTTTTGGGGGGGGGTGGTTACTGATTTCAATTTCTTCTGTCCAATATTGAAACTGTCCCTTTTTCAATAATCTGGACAGGTAGTAATGTAATCCCTAGCTAATGTATGCAGTACTCAGTATTTTACTGAGTAATAATTTTACATTATTACTGTCCTCATTAATAAGAGTTCAAGATGGTTCTGGAAGCCTTTCTGGGTCTGGTTGGTCATCGTTGGTCTGGACTATCTATATTAACACAGATATACAACTCTTCTGGGAAAACCATTCCATTTCTAAAAATATTCACATTAGGGTTAATTTCATGACATAGAATTAGAGGGTTGACGGGGACATCAACAGACGATCTCACCTGCAGGGTTTTCCTTTATGAAGCACACGAGTAAACCACTTGGGACAGCGGCTGGCCTGATCTTTTAAAAAGATCTCCTGTATTCTCTGCAAAGGTTCCTAGGCTCTCCTTATCAGATGACAATCTTCTGTCATTTCCCTCATTCTCGATGATTGGTCCTCTAAGAACCTGCCGAATAACTATCAACTTCCTGCCTTTTCTTATTAAAAATCTCATCGCTCAGCTTGGAGTATCACTCCTTCCTTTAATCTGCCTAGAATATTCATTCTCTCATTCTTTTCCCCTCTTCTCCCGGTTCTTTCAGTCCCTTAGATTTCAGTTTAAATGCAGCTCTCCAGAGAAGCCCACCTGCGGACCCCCTGCCTGCTCCCCCGGACGCCCCCAGCTTCTGCACCCTTGCAGGTACTGGCCGGCCAGTGTGTGCTCCCAGCAGACTCCATGCCGCTCTGAGGGCAGCATCCTTTATGTTTCGTGCAGGGCTGTACCACCAGCAGGGCGGCAAGCTCTGAAGATTCTGAGGGTAAGGAGCTCCAGGAACACTGGAGGTGGAGGAGGGAGGGAAAGAGAGCAGAGCCGGGCGTAGTGACGGTCTGCCGTCCCTGACTCACTGGGCAGGCGCGCCACGTGCCCCAGCAGCACCTCGCCATCCCCACCAGGGCAGGGGGGAACACTGGTGGGCAGCAGCAGTGGGAGTGGGGCCTCTCATACCACATACACCTCCATCCCCCCCAGCTCCTCTGGGATGGGCTCAAGCTCTTTCCTTGTGGGCAGGAAAAGCAGCTGACAGCGAGGCTCTGGGCCAGGCTCCCGCCTCAGTCACTGTCGAAGAAAGAGGACTAGGACAGAAGGGGTGGACCTGGGAGGCAGCCACGCTGCTGTGGAAGGAGACCCTGGGCCACCCTGTGGAGTCACCGTCAAAAACGATCTGACTCATCGGTGAAGAGAAAATAAACGAAGATGATCTAGCGCTGGAAAACCAACCCAAAATTTCCAACAAGATTGGATCAATTTGCAATATGCCTTCTAGGGGCACTCAAGGTCGATTTTGTGTGTGGTAGGATTTTGCTTAACTTTCACCATCATTTATTTACAGACATTTACTGTATGCTGTGTAATAAGACGACTGATGTGGACTGATCGTCATTTGTTCCTCACGAACAACCCTATTGAGGTTGATGGTGTTATTAACCCTGTTCTAAAGATGAGGAATCAAAGGCAAAAGCAAGTGTGATCTCTGAGACTGAAACCCTGGAGTTTAGATTATGGAGCCCATGTACTTAGCCGTGATGCAGGGACCACCTCCCGCCTGGCCAAGCCGCCCAGTGACTTTGATAAACACAGAAGATGGTCTCCAGTTCCCTTCCCCAAATCTAGTGAGCCAGCACCACATCACTTTGCTTACAAAGATCCATCTAGTCAAAGCTCTAGTTTTTCCAGTAGTCATGTATGGATGTGAGAGCTGGACCATAAAGAAAGCTGAGTGCTAAAGAATGGACACTTTTGAACTGTGGTGTTGAACAAGACTCTTGAGAGTCCCTTAGACTGAAAGGAGATCAAACTAGTCAATCCTAAAGCAAATCAGCCCTAAATATTCATTGGAAGGACGGATGCCGAAGCTGAAGCTCCAATACTTTGGCTACCTGATGCCAATGAGCGGCTCAGTGGAAAAGACCGTAGAAAAGGCTGAGGGCAGGAGGAGAAAGAGGTGACGGAGGGTGAGATGATCAGATACCATCACTGACTCAATGGATATGAGTTTGGGCAAACTCTGGGAGATAGTGGAGAACGAGGAAGCCTGGCATGCTCAGTCCGTGGGGTCACAAAGAGTTGGATATGACTTAGTGACTGAACAACCACCAAGCACTGTAACTAACTAAAATGACTTTAGTGTCATCAGGCATAGATTAGGGTAATGGTTAAGAATCTTCATTCAAATCAAAACAGATTTGGAGTAATTTGCAGAGAATAAGATAGAAAAGGGTCTAGAAACCATCTCAATACATGATTGATGAAATTTTTAGCCTGAAAGGGACAAACCACTGGATAAAGGGAATATTATCTATCTTCAAAGATTTAAAAGTCTCTCATAGGAAAGGAAGATGAGAAATAAGACTGGGACAAGGGAATTATAAGAAGAAGAAAGAAATCTGCAGTAATCAGACCTTCTGGACAATGGGGTGAGTTATGCTGAAATACATCCTTCTTCTGATCTCATCCACCTGCAAAACCCCAATATCTCCCTCCTTCCCCACTTGCTCTCTGATTCATTTCAATAAAGAACTTGATCTGGTGTAGGTCCAACAGACCTATTCATTGGGCTACATGTGACTGAAATATTCTACGAAGACACAGGGAAATCAAGAATATCTCGTAACTTATTGGTTAGTACTTCTAATGGAGACTTTTTAAATGGCATGCTTTAAGTGGAAATGTACCTAGCGACATCCTACTAGTATGCTGGGCGAGCATCTTTTTCAGGTGGTCAGATTTTTCCGGAAGAGATGCAAAAATGTTCTCGGGGTTACAGGAGATATGAGGAAATTGCATTTACTGCCAGTGGTCTATTTTTTAAAAATTTTTTGATGTGGGGCATTTTTAAAGTCTTTATTGAATCTGTTACAATAGTGGTTCTGTTTTATATGTTTCCGTTTTTGAGCCCAAGGCATGTGGGATCTTAACTCCCTGACCAGGAATCGAACCTGTACTCGCTGCATGCGAAGTCTCAACCACTGGATCACTAGTCTTCTTTACGAAAGCAGTTGCCAAACTGCTATGAAACTATCTACAAGTTTGGTCTCAATTTCTGTACAATTTCTGCAGATGGGCAGCGAGTTTGTGGACTACTCTTTTGAGTAGCTGAAACCCAGTCTTCCCTAGGTTCTTTGCTGATGTAAGTCTCCCTAAGTGGTGTGAGGGTTAATATGATAATAAAGTATGTAAAATAAATGACTAAAAAATGCCATCCAAATTTTACATTATTATTGTCCTCATTAACAATAATAGCAGAGGTTGAGGGACTTCCTGGTGGTCCAGTGGAGAAGACTCCACACTTCCAATGCAGGGGGCCCAGGTTCGATCTTTGGTCAGGGAGGTAGATTCCACCTGTCACAACTAAAGATCCTGCAGGCTGCAACTAAGACCCGGTGTAGCCAAATAAATAAGTAAATACTTTAAAAATATGAGACACATTCATTAAAAAAAAAAAAAAAAGAACAGTAGTTGAAAATGCTGGCAATGGGCCAAATATAATTTTTTTTTCCCCTGTGAGGGGTGATATTAATGTGAACCAATCAAGTCAGAATTCTCAGTGATAACCACTTCCCTGGGAGTCATTAATATCCCAAATATAGACTATTTGGCTGAGACAGAGGGAGGGAAAAAGCCATTGAGAGGCAGGAAAAACTGAGGAGTGGAAGTTGCTCAGTTGTGACCCATGGACTGTGGCTCCCCAGGCTCCTCTGTCCAGGGAATTCTCCAGGCAAGAATGCCGGAATAGGTTGCCAGTCCCGTCCCCTGGGGATCTTCCTGACCCAGGGACTGAACGGGGCTCTCCTGCACTGCAGGCAGACTCTTCACCGTCCAAGGTACCAGGGCAACTACAACAGAAAGCTCCCGACTGTGTCCATCTCGCCCCCAGCTCCTGCCTGGCGATTGGCCGGGCTCTCAAGGCTGAGGCTCAGTTGCAGCCTGTCTGCAGGACTAGGTGACTAGCCTGGGGCAGGCACTCGGGGCCCCAGCCCAGACACAGCCTCATGCGAGAACGCAACACTTTCTTCTGGTCACGCCACAGAACAAAGTCAGGCAACACGCCTTGGAACCACACTGGGAAACAGCCACCTCTTGGGCACAAGCGAGGTGGTATTTGAACGCACTGCAGCTGCTGCTAAGTCGCTTCAGTCATGTCCGACTCTGGGCGACCCCATAGACGGCAGCCTACCAGGCTCCCCTGTCCCTGGGATTCTCCAGGCAAGAACACTGGAGTGGGTTGCCATTTTCTTCTCCAATGCATGAAAGTGAACAGTGAAAGTGAAGTCGCTCAGTAGTGTCCGACCCTTAGCGACCCCATGGACTGCAGCCTACCAGGCTCCTCCATCCATGGGATTTTCCAGGCAAGAGTACTGGAGTGGGGTGCCATTGCCTTCTCGCACACACACAAGCAATTCAGATCCAGCAGGAGAGCTCTCCCTGGGTGGTGGAGGGTTAGGGTCACTTCTACAGGCCTGTCCTTGGATTCCCCCTGGAGGCAGAATCTGATGAAAGAGAAGACTTCCGCGAGGTTGCAGGTACTTATTCAAGGCTCAGGCTCGTATAATCAGACTTCATCTGCTGCTTCCTCTATCAGTGAGAACAAGGTGTAGCTCTTCCCCTTTCTTTGCATTTCTAGCACTGCTCTAGCCGTGATCATCTTTTCTTATTCTATATCCGCATTGCTTTTCATATCATAAAAGTAATATACACAAAATCAAAAATTAAGCGGTACAGAAAGAGATGAAATATAAAAGTAAAAGATTTTCTCCCATCTCCCTGCCCTTGGGGTTACCACACTAATAATGATGTGCATACATTTCCAAAAAATGTTAATGCCTACAGAAGCACAATATGTACTATCCATCCATCCATGCATCTATTCACCTATCCACTCACCCCCCCGCTCCCCCCACCCACACACATACTATACCTCTTGATAAATGTGATTGTTCTAGTCTGGCAACTGGCAAGATGGTTTTTTCCTCCAAACTTCTCTTGACATTCAGATGTTGATCTGATTTCACTTTCAAGCCACCCTCCCCCTGATCTCCTGCCCTATGCTGGCAGGAGTGCCAGCCCTTGAGCTGGTCTTCCTACCCCTTGGCTGTGGTCAGATGCCCCAATCCCACTCGGCCACCCCAGACAAGCCCTCCCCCTCCCGCCCTCCCCCCTGCCCTCCCTCACCTTTCCAGCCTCTGCATGGTCATGGCCAGCGTTTTGTTCAACTCCTCGATCATCCTGCAGCCGGAGGGGTGCAGGGGCAGGGAGCCAGTGGTGGAGGGGAGGTGCTGGCCCAGGCTGCCGTACTGCAGCTGATGCTGGATCTGGGAGGGCAGGACGGTGTGGTGGTGCTGGGCCCCACCCTGCGGGCCACTCTTCTGGGCAGCGTAGGATGCCAGGGAGAGCTCTGGCCCCCCCACAGGCATACAGATCATGACTTTCTTTGGAGGTAGCGGAGGCGACAGCTTCACTGGCAAGCAAGGCAATTTCACGGGGGCACCAGGATCTGCAGCGGAAGGAAGGCGAGAGGCAGACGTGAGTTCAGGGGCATCAGGACAAACCTAGAACACCACGTGGCCCTCGGGATGGGGCCCTGAGATGAAGTGCATCAACTGCAGAACCGGCAGGTGAGTGGCACTCAGCGCCCTGTGTGAGTGGCACTCAACCGCCGGCTCTCACTTCCTGCTCAAAGTGCGCTGGGACCCAGGTGGGGGGGCATGTGCCACCCCGCTGTCAGACTGAGGCTCACCAGTGGGAAGGGGGGACGTGCTCTTCTGCGTATGGAAACCCAAGGATCTTAAAAGAGACCTTTTTTCAGGATATGTGCAATGCCGACAATTTTGGCACTGTAATGGGAAAATAGCCTCTTGGCTGGTACTTTCTAATAGGCATGGGATTAGAAGCCAGGCTGAGGTTCAAGTCCACTAAGAGCGTGTCCCTCCAGAGGTGACTGTAATGCTGCCAACCTTAATTCCCGCAGCTGGGGACAATCATCCCATGCTTTTTAGGATTCAAGGTCACAGAGCGTGACCAAGAAGCCCTGCTGCTCTGCTAAGACATCCCCTGAGCCTCAGTTTTCCCACCCATAGAAAAGGAGTACTGTCCACCCTCTAGGTCCATTATGAGAAGTAAATAGATTCACGTCTACACCATTTCCACGTGAGGGGATGAGAGGGTTGAGTCATCCCAGAGGAAGGGGCAGCTCTGCATAATCAATTCCTCCAAAGGACACTTTTTAAGAATTTTAAAAAACCCCCAAACAAGTTAGCAGAGGGCTTGAGTATAAAATATACCCAGTATAGCCCTTGATAGGTAATATCTACTTGCTTGCTTAGTCATGTCCGACTCTGCAACCCCATGGACTGTAGCCCACCAGGCTCCTCTGTCCATGGAATTTTCCAGGCAAGGATACTGGAGTGGGTTGCCATTATAGGTAACATATGTTATCTTAATTCATCCTGAAAAAAATATATACTAGGCTTCTCCTATGGGTTGTTGTGAGGGTCAGACAAGATAATGTGGACATGCTTTATAAACTGCAAAGCATGACATATATCTGAGTCCTATCATGAAAGGATAGGACCCTGGCCGCTCCTGTGAGAGTCCACCTGGCCTGATCCTTCCCAGCCTGGGAGGCAGAAGATAGAAGCTGAGAAAGCAACAGAGTGCGTGGTGTTTCATTATAAGTAGTTCAGTTCAGTTCAGCCGCTCAGTCGTGTCTGAGACTCCATGGACTGCAGCACACCAGGCTTCCCTGTCCATCACCATTATAAGTGACTTCCCGGACACCCACTGTACGTAAGTGGGTGAAAAAACCTGGTGATGGTGAATCAGGCAGCAGAGCACAGAGGTTTCCAAGGCACCATCCCACAAGTTTTCCAAGTCTGTAACATGGCCCTGTGGGGAGGGAAATGGCAAGGTCCTCCAGCTTCCAGTGTGCTATTCCAACGTGCGCAGCCCTGCATTAGTACTGAGACCCCGTGGGGAGGATGCAGAACCAGGCGTTAGAAAACCTGGATGCTCTGCTATTAAGTGTGTGTGTGTGTGTGTGTGTGTGTGTGTGTGTGTGTGGTTGCTCAGTCATGTCTGACTCTCTTCGACCCCATAGACTGTAGCCTGCCAGGTTCCACTGTCCATGGGATTCTCCAGGCAAGAATACTGGAGTGGGTTGCCATGCCCTCCCCTCCAGGGGATCTTCCAGACCCAGGGATCGAACCCTGGTCTCCGGCACTGCAGGCAGATTCTTTACCATCTGAGCCACCAGGGAAGTGCTCTGCTATTAACTGGCTAAGAAATATATCTATGCTTCTTGGGACCCAGGCACTTTTATATCTAAAAATCCAGGGGTTAAAAATGCCTCCTTTATCTCGACAGCATCTCCCTGAACACGACACTTTGCATCTCTCTGATGCATGATATTCATGGGTGAGGGGGGGAAACATAAGACCTCCTGCATTGGTAACAATAAATGGGGTACAGGCAAAGCTCTCTGCTTGCTGACTTAGAAATGGATGGGTCTTCTGCAGCCAGACTGATCGAGATGCAGTATATTCATAAATCTGTCTCCGCTGATGGAGTGGAAAGAGCAAAAACCAGTTCCAGAGAACAAGGAAAATAAACCCCAGCTATGTCACAGAGCTATAAAACCCAAGAGGACTGTATTTCCAAACAAATGACTTCAGACAAGAAAATGAAAACCCCAGATGACTTCTGTAGTGGATCCTGGCGTCAGAGCACTGCAGTCTATGCACAGAACGAGTCTGGGCTAAATGGATACACCCTGAGCCTCCCTCCTCACCTTTTCAGTTTGCACCAGCTGTAGCACCTACAGAGGCATTTGTAACTTTCTGTATCAGACAGTGTCATCAATGATAGTAGCACTTAGCATCCTAATGAACAAAAGTGATGTAAGAATTTCTCAGTCATTTGCCACCTGGTTCCAGTGAGTCAGAATCTCTGATCTCCTTTCGTGAATACAGGCATCCATTCAAAAACATGAAGAGTTTATAAGAAGCATATTTAAGTTTATAAGAAGTGTTCAGAGTCCAGTATCACAAACCAAAAGGCAGAGCACCAAAGAATTGATGCTTTCAAATTGTGGTGCTGGAGAAGACTCTTGAGAGTCCCTTGGACTGCAAGGAGATCCAACCAGTCAATCCTAAAGGAAATCAGTCCTGAATACTCATTGGAAGGACTGAGGCTGAAGCTCCAATACTTTGGCCACCTGATGTGAAGAACTGACTCACTGGAAAAGACCCTGATGCTGGGAAAGATTGAGGAGAGAAGGAGAAGGGGGCGACAGAGGATGAGATGGTTGATGACATAGTTAACAACTCAACGAACATGAGTTTGAGCAAACAACGGGAGATAGAGAGGGACAGGGAGGCCTGGCGTGCTGCAGTCCATGGGGTTGCAAATGGTCACACATGACTGAGCAACTGGACAACATCACCAACTCCTGAATCAGATTCCCTGGGCTGCTAGAAGGGCTCCACTAATCCCTTTGGGCCACCTTAGGGATTGTAAGGTAGTCTGGCCCTTTTTTGGTCAAATGCCTGGAAAGGCAAAAATGTGTTGACTGACCCCTCATGGTGAGAGGGACAGAAGAGTAACAAGTGATAAGGTTTAAATGCCATCAGCCTGTGTAGGTCTCCTGAACCAGCCTAGCAGATGGACACCACAGTGGACACTTCACGTGGTGAGCACCAAGTCCAGAACCTGCCAAAATCCTAAAAGAAGGGCCATTATCACATAGGCACCCCCAGACCCTGCCTTTGTTTCAGAGCCACTTTGCAAAGATACAATTTTGTTTTTAAGTGGATCCTTCCTGTCATCTCCCCAGGTGGCCTCGCGGAGATGCTGGCGACACTGGGCAGTGGAGGGGGCTGTTCACCAGCCACCTGGGTCACTTGGGCATGTCAGCTCTCCTGCAACTATATTCGATCTTGTAAAAGTCAAATTACACGTCAGGAAAGTGCTCTCAAAGAGTCAGAACTGCAGATGTTTCTATAATCATGAGAACACACATTTATTCCTAAGACCAGTATTTTGTTAGAAATGATTTTTAAGTTATGGATAAAAACATATCCTCTGGTTTATTTTTGCACCAATGTTGACTTGTGCTATTGCTCCCAGGGAGACCAAGCAACGAGAGGGCCAGAAATTGCTATCTGGGTGGTTGAACCCAAGCTTTCCACATGACAGGTGTAAAGAAAGGTGAGCGGGTCCGGAGGTGGACAGCAGAAAGGAGCCTGCATTGGATGTGCCCGCCAGGGAGGACTGCTGTTTGTGACCATCCAGGCAAAGGCTAGGAGGGAGTCAAATCAAAATTGCAAAGTCCTGGAAACAAACACACACATGCTGGTCTGGTTTCAGAACCCTGGAACCAGGGGTTCTCTCTGTGAGGTTCAAAGGCAGTAAATTTAGATCACAGACAACAAAAAACTGCATAGACTATCTCCCTATTAAGAGGTAGTACAGCAGAAAGTAACCCAATTCCCTGACAGCTCAGATGGTAAAGAATCCGCTTGCAATGCAGGAGACACAGGTTCGATCCTTGGGGCAGGAAGATCCCCTGGAGAAAGGAATAGCAACCCACTTCAGTATTCTTGTCTGGGAAATCCCATGTACAGAGGAGCCTGGTGGACCACAGTCCATGGGATCTCAAAGAGTTGGACATGACTGAACAACTGACTACAGACTACACATCAGAAACCAACATAACACTGTGAATCAATTATACTCCCAGTAAAAATATGTATTTGTGGATGGAAGATAAGATATCTGGGGTTTGATTCAAAATAATCCCATGGGAGAAGACTGTCAGAGGGTTAAAAGTGAAATAAGACTGGTCTAACCAAGGGGTACACAGAGGTTAACCATAATAATCTCTTTACCCATGTATATGTTTGGAAGTTTCCAGTATAGAAAAATTTTTAATAAAGAAAAAATAAACACTGCTTGGAACATGAAAAAAAAGAGGTAGTATATTCATGGTTGAACTAAGAAGTTCAAGCTAGATCCATGTTTTAAGAAGGAGAGATGAGGACGGCCACAGTTCATCTCTAACTCTCCATCCATCTGATGTAAATATTTATTCACCGTTTAAGGACATGCTCAGGTTTCTTGCATTTATAGTGATGGCGGTGGCTGGTCCAACCATCTGCAGGAGCATCCCCACTCCCCCATGCGATTCCCAGTGTACTTGCTGACACCTAAGGCTGTACCGCAGGTTTGCCCGATGGATGACTCTGATGTTTAACTGCTGCTCTCAAAAGGGGTGGCTTTTCTACCTATGCGATCACATTTCCTTTATTTTTTTTTCACATTTCCTTTAAATACTACAGAACACATGAGAATTAGATTTCATTTTCAGCAGCACTCAGAGATGGAGAACAATGTGCACAGATTCTCCTAAAGAAGAAAATAACCTGCTATGAACTCTTGGGCAAATGATCATCGAGCTCCTCCTTCAACACCTCTGCAATGGGGTGCTGTGCCTCTCACAGCCTCCTGTCCTGCTGCTGAGGGGCAGTGGCCAAGGACCCTCAGGGAACACAGCAGACCAAATTCCCACTCTGAAGGGAAACCTGTCGCTGGGACATTTGAACAATGTCCAAGAGGAAGATCCAAGGGCAGCAACTCTGTGTCCTCTTCATTTTCAGGGAGACAATGGATAGCCTCAGTCACATTCATCCATCCAGTTGTAAATCCACCCAACAGCAGCATCCATTTTATCCAAGCAATGTCAAGGAGACAGGCTTGGATGAAATCAAGCAATTGCAGCTAACGGTCCTCAAAAGATGTCTACTTCTTCCTCCAAAAAGTTGCATCCGTCACCACAGCTTTCAAGGTTCTCCAGTTTCCTTTCAACCCACTGCTGGCCTGATCTTTCTTGATTTCCCTAGCAGAATTGCACTTTCCCGACAAGCTGAGCCATTTGCCATGTCGTGAACACCCTATGCCTCGTATGCACGAGCCTCTCTGAACCCTGCTTCCTACTTCCTGGCAACCTCCCCTCCGATCCCTACTTGTCTTATTCATCTCTAAGGCCTGTCTTAAATACATCCTTTTCTACCATGCTTTTCCTGAGTCTTTCAAAAGGATTTGATCTCTTACTATTTGAATTTCTTTAGAACCATGTTTATACATCTTCAGATTAAACATTTTCTGTAGCTTACAACCATCTACAACTCTGAGAGCTGATAAGAGAACACTTTTTGTAAACTGTGTCAGGGTTGGAAGAGTACTTTGCTCATAGTGCAAAAAACACATAAAATACAAGCACCATTCAGACATAACAAAAGACAGAAATCCACGCGAGCTACAACGTGGATGAACCCTGAGGATAACACGCTAAATGAAAAAAGACAGCCACAGAAAGACAAATTGGGCTTCCCTGGTAGCTCAGATGGTAAAGAATTTGCCTGCAAGGCAGGCGACCCAGGTTCGATCCCTGGTTGAGGAAGATCCCCTGGAGAAGGAGATGGCAACCCATTCCAGTATTCTTGCCTGGAGAATCCCATGGACAGAAGCGCCTAGCAGGCTACAGTCCATGGGGTTGCAAAGTATTGGACACAACTGAGCAACTAACCGTAGTGAAATTCATAGAAACAAAGAGTAAAAAGGTGGTTACCAGGGTTAAGGAGAGATAAAGGGGACACTGTTTAATAGGCAGAATTTCAATTTCGCGAGATGAAGAAGTCCTGGAAATCCACTGTGCAATGTGATTATACATAACATTACTGACTGTACATTTTAAAATGGTTAAGGTGGTAAATTTTATGTTTTCACCACAAAAAGAAAAGTGCCAAGTGAATTAAATCTGCACCCTAACAGCACTACCAAAAAACGAAAGGTACTCTGCTGCAATCTTTGCCTTGATCACAGAGGTCAGAGCAGAAAGCATCCTTTTAAACATGTTTCATCAATAGACAGTCCTTAGATTCACTAAGAAAAGAATTTCTGTATTTTGAGAAAAGACAACCAGGACCAGAATACTAGGGAGAAATGGGTATAAAGATTAAACTCAGGTAAATTTCCCATTTCTTCAAAGTATCAGTTATCCAGAGACTGTGAACCCTAAACTTCTTTAGGAGGCTTCTGAGTTACTATCCATTTTTTTCTGTTTAAAAGCACAGTTGAGGTCCAGGGTCCCGAAGCTCTAATCATCCATTTTCTTGCACTTTCTGAATACAAAGCCAGGAAGGAAGGCAGGGACAGAGATGAAAGGAGCTGGGTGATTTGGGAGAGTTGGAGAGGAAGCTGAAAGAGAACAAGGAGGGTGGGACGGGATATTCTGGGGGAGAAATGGGGCCAGAGGGTCAGACAGCGACAGAGACACATGGTGAACTGACGGATCAGAATGTGATTGTAGAAAACCCACGGTGGACACTCTCCTCAAAACTAGAGAGGCAGGCTCTAAATAGAAACACTGGTTCTACCTTGACAAGCCCTGGATAAAGGATTCTCATTAGACACCTGCTGGGGCTGAAAAAATACCACAGGGCCTGGACGCTGTCTGGCAGAGAAATCTGCAGCTACAAATACTTCGTAACATTGAAACTAGCAATCAACCAGTTCTGGTGATACAGTTAAGTTTCTCTGTATTCCAGGCTCTAAAGACAGTGCTACAAAGTCACATTAGCAGAAGGACTTGTTTTTGAGGATCAGGAGGAGTTCCCTTTCTTTGCTGAATTGTGTGTTTCCAACGGTGGTCCAGTGCTTCCCACGCGATCGGCCCCATTCTTGATCCTCAGACTGTCTCGTTCTAGCACGTGCTTTGAAACCAACTCGACTACTTTTTCTCTTTATAGTCAACTGCCTTTTAAACGTTATTTTCAAAGGGCTGAATTTTTTTTGTCTTTGAGTTATACAAAAAAAAGCAGATTTTCTAATTTGTTAAATAGATTAAAAAGCAAGGAAGCCAAACAAGCCAACCAAAACAAACAAAACCCGAAGAAGACTAATGACTTCAT
Source organism: Bos mutus (assembly GCF_027580195.1). NCBI lineage: Eukaryota > Metazoa > Chordata > Mammalia > Artiodactyla > Bovidae > Bos > Bos mutus. The sequence goes on along the minus strand of NC_091639.1, from coordinate 9,086,986 downwards.
TGTCACAAATGTTAAGAACAGGTATCTTAGTGGAGATAGCGTAAATTAACGGTGACAAGTGAGGACTCTGGAATAAAACGAAACAGATCGAGTCCATCTAGCTATGTCACCATGACTAAGTTATTTAACTTCTCTGAATTTCATTTTCCTCCTATGAAAAAGAAAGAATAAAGATGCTAGTATTGTAAATTTTCCCAAAAATGGCACCTGCCATTATTACCTAAGTGTGATTGTCAGACTGTGAAGCTCAGCTAGCACATAAATTGATTATCCTTCATTGCAATGGCTCCTGTAGGGTACCTAATCACAGGTACCTTATGCAGAAGGAATAGATTATTCAGGCAATGTTTAACATTTGATTTCTGGAGCCAGGATGGCTGGAGAGGTGACTGACAAAGAAAAGTAGGAGACAATATTTTTTGCTTCTACCCCTCTTTTTTTCTGGGGTCAGCCATCCTTCTAAGAAGGATACATTTGGAAAATTATTCATCTCAGATCATACTGGTTACGCAACGAGCTCTGCTGGGCACTGTGTCCTTCCAGAAAGGAAAGGAAGTTAATGCCCAGCAATTCCTGATCCTATATTACATCCGCTGCATGCATACTGATGTTGGAGATAAGCTGGATGAGGATAACAACAAGAGAAGAAGAAAGATAGTTTGGGAGAGCGAGCGGGCTTCTATCTACTGGCTGAAGAACAGAGAAAATGCATGAGACAATCTCCAAGTTAATTATGGTTTTCTGGATTAAATGGAAGCAAATGCCAAAGCAGAGGAATTTCTGCATATCTTTCCCTGCATGTACCCAGCTGCAGTCCAAGTCCACGTTCATGCTTCCTCCAGCATCCACCGGACCATTAACCACTGTCACTTCCTATTAATCACGCATGGTGTCTTTCAAACTGTTGTCTGTTTCCTTTTAAACATGTCAACAGAACAACAGATACTGAGAACACGCTAAAACTCCTAAGTCTCAATTTAGAGTTCTGCTAGAATTCTCAGTTTATTAATTCCTTCTGACACGGCCCAGATGTCTCTAGAGTAATTAGTAACCGAACAGGGTTAATGTGGCTGCTTCGTGGTGATGCAGATTCACTGTGACGGATGGTTCACTTACAAAAACGAAGCAAGTTCAGTCAAGTTTAATCCCGAAGGGGAAGCACCACACTTGCCCCCTGTATACATCTGTGCCTATCTCGTCATCATCGTATTTAAGTGGCTACCAGGTACAATACGGTCAGAGATCATCAGCTTTCACATATTTTTTAAATCCATTTGGCCCAAGCTCTATGGAAGTGAGATGTACAGATAATGGGTAAAATTCACTCTCTCGGGGAAAGAACAAGGGGAGCCAGAGAGACAAGGCTAACAGAGCGAGAGAGTCCTGTAAATGCCAGGCTTGTGGCTGAAGTTCTTAATTAGGTAAATAAATTATAGGGCAGTGTTTGTTTTTTAAAAAAATACTGTCAATTCTTTTTATTTTTTTTTTAAAGTCTTCTGGTGTGGGCCATGTTTAAAGTCTTAACTGAATTTGTTACAATATGACTTCTGGTTTTCATGTTTTGGTTTTTTGGCCAAGAGGCATGTGGGATCTTAGTTCCCTGACCAGGGATTGAACTCACACCCTGTGCCCTGGAAGGCAAAGTCTCAACCACTGGACCGCCAGGGAAGTCCCTGTTAATTCTTCTTTTAAAATGTCTTATCTGCTCATCCATTCTCTCTCTTCCCACTGCCATCAGCTGATAATTTTAGCTTCTGTTTCAACAAATGGAGCGGCCTCTCAAAGTGTCTCCCTGCCTTAAATTGTTCGATTGAATTCAACTAAAGCTTCCGGAGAATGAGGCATACAGGTGGCTTCACTGGCTTCTCGGTTCGGCTGTCAACCTCCTCTTCTTCTGGTTCATTTTACACAATGACCCAGGAATGTATTTTAAAGTCTAGTTTTCACCCTATCACTCACTCCCCAGCTCAAAATCCTCCAAAGGCCACCACTGCCTAAAATCAAAATTCTCACATGGTAGGTAGGAGTAAACCCTCTCTCTCAACACAGCCCAAGAAGGCCCCTCCATCCCAGCTCTGCCTCCTTGTCACTGGCCTGAAGCAGGGCCACCTCTGAGCCTTTCCTCATTCTCTTTAAGTCCATCATGCCTTAAGGGTGGGCTCAAGTTTCAGGCTCTCCAGGAGCCTTTTTAGCAGACTATGCTAAACGGCAAGGATTACACCTGATGGTAGTTATTCTGGCATTCTATTTCTGGAAATTTAATGAGGATATATTCATAATTGTATATATATCATATACATATATACTGAGCTGTCATATTTTGATACCTAGCACAGTATTCTGCCTACAGTTAGGTGTGCTGAATAAATATGTACTATATACAGGAGTTTACTTTTTTCAATATTTAAGCTTTCTCAAGGGAAACTTGGCCTCTCAGTCTTAAAATGTACACAGACCTTAAAAGTACATAATTTAGTTCTAGAATCAGAATGAGCAATTCTCATACCAGGAATAAGTGAGGAAAAACTCAGAAATGCTTATAAAAATACATGCACATTGTGGAGATATTGAGTTTTTTTATAATAAGGAAGATAGAAACCCCTTAAGGGGTCCCTCATTTAATTGGGGTCCCCTACAATGTAGCTAACAAAATCACTTTTTGGAATATTTTAGTAACATGAGGACCAGTTCATAAGACATAAGTGAGGGCAAAGAAAAAGTAAACTAGCATTTCACTTTTTCTGTTTGATCAATGACAGACAGTGGTTATCTTTTCAGGGAGGCTTAAGAAGGCTCTTTTCCTTTGTGGTTTTCTCTGCATTTAAATTTGGGAACACTAAAGTGTTACTACTGTGTTGAGCGGTTTCTTTAATTGGAAACTTGCTCTTTTGAACCACAAACACTGACTTGGATGGGTATGTACTTTGATAGAGGAGCCTGACACAAACTTCTATTTGAATTGTAACTAATAAGCCTCCGCGTTATGTGAGAGATGTCCTACGGCCATGGAAACAACAGTGATTGACTTAGGAATCGGGAAACAGGGTCTAATGTTGGCTTTACTGCAGAATTCCCGCCAGCCCTGGAAAAGTCACTTCTTTCCTTGAACCCCAGTTTTTTAATGATAAAATAAATGGATATTCTTGCACCCTCCTTCCATCTTACAAAAATATATAGGGATCAATTAGAAACTATTTATCAAAATAGCAAACATATAAAAAGGAAATCAGTCAGTATCATGTGGGATTATTATCAAGGTTGGAGAAACATCCCTCTGAAATCTTGAACCTCCGATTATACCACAACTTTAAACCACTAAGTGGTACCCGATTCATGTGCTAATGTACAGCAAAGCGCAATTCCACTAAATGCCCAATTTAATAACTGGAGGTGCATGTGTTACCTAACACTGAACAATGAATTTTAAAGTCATTTCAGGTAATTACAAAATATTGAACACAGTCCCCTGTGCTATATAGTAAATCCTTGATGCTTATCAAGCTTATCTATTTTCTGTAGAGGTTTGTATCTGTTAATCCCGTTGATAATCTGAAAATATATATATAACTGAATCATTTTGCCATACACCCGATTAAAACAGTATCATAAATCAACCACACTTCAATTAAAAAGCAGTCATTTTAGGACAACATTCCTCTTAAAAGTATTTTCCACAATATTTTGCAAATTACTATCTTTGCTCCCACCCCCCCCCCCCAAGAGAACAGCACAGGTATACATTTTAAAAGAAGAAATACACTGGGTTTCAGATGAAGTATTCAGAGACAAAAAATTGAATGCTTTAGCAAACTCATGATGAAGAGAACAGGTGCTCCTCTATTTCCACGAAGATTTGGACAGTGAATCTAACCCACCTAGACGGGCAAACACTCTTAGCCACATCAATGCCAACGGATATACTTACCGGTGCACACGACTGGAGGCCCTGAGCACGTGGCTGGCAGGTGTATACTGCATGCCTCGGAACACACACACACAAACCCAGGTCACAACGGCGTGTATCAAGACACACAGAAACACCAAAGTGTCCCACAGGGCGACCTCGCCAAAGGTTCTCAGGTAAAAAGCAAGAAAGGATCCCGTGAAGGGAAGGCAGGGCGGCGGGCCCCCAGAAGGCGTGCTGACTCACCTGGTAAGTGGTTGCCAATCCTGGCAGTGGGTTTGGGAGGCAGGGCGGGGGGCTGCTTGAGGAGAGAGAGCTGCTTCATGGGGGTGTCCTCGTGGTCTCCGGGGGAAGCAGCAGGTTTTTTGGGGGCAGGAACAGGACTGGTTTGGCTGAAGGATCTTGGGACAGGAGGGCTCCAGACTCACTGGCAGAGGGACTCTCTTCGGACACTGAGGGGACAACCACATGACACACGAGGACATTACACACACGCAGCGCGGGTGGGGCTGGCGGCAGCCGCGGGGGCGCAGCGCAGGCCAGCGACGCGGCAGAGCGTGCAGCGCGCATTCCGCGGGCGCGCCAACACCGACTCACGGACCACGGCGACAGGCAACAGATGGGCAGGCACAGAGGAGCAAGGACCAGGAGCCCCTCTGAGCCTCCTTGGGGTGTGTTTGCCCTTTGCTCCCGGGTCTGAGGGCGGCCTAGGGGCTGACACTGGGCAGGCAACCCCCATATCCTGGGGCGGCTGCTCCTCCAGGTTCGGGGCCGTCCAAGCTGCACATCAGTGTTCAGGGGGCGCTCTGCAGTTTCAGGGGCACTGGCTCCTATTGGCTCCTATACACCTGGACAAGGTGAAGGATGCTCCAGATTAACATCCTTTTTGTTTTCTCTGCTCCTCTCTCCTACCCTCGCCAGAAGCATGGTTTTCTCGTTTGGATTCTGCCCATTCCTTATTGCTCCAGGCCTGCCTCTTCCTCTCCCCCTGGGGGTGGGGGGGCAGGACCCAGACCAGCTCCAGTTAAGAGCTGTCCTGGGTGGTAGCAGAGGTCCTCCCATCAGACTGGTGACCTAGCCGAAGACTGAAGGAGACTCTACGACTTCCCAAGGGTGACAGATCTCAGGACAACAAATCAAATCTGTCTGATCCCAATGTCACAAGGAAGGCTGGAGAGAAATCTCAATTTACGGCTTTAGTTGGAACAATCTCTCCAGCTGGGAGGGGGGGAGCTTGGGAGGGAAATGCAACTCAGATGCATACTCCCCCCTGCCATCACTGCTCCAGTAAGAAAGCCTGTACAAGAGTACTCCCCTGCCTCGTCCTCCCTCCCTAATCCGGGCAGCAGTGTTCCTGACAGCATCAAAGCCTTGCACATCATCCGCAGGAGAACCAGGTTCTCTCCTGGCTCAAGGGACATTGGTGTTACCAGTGCTGGACATTGATGGAGCAGCGACTCACAGGGTCCCAAAGTGAAGCAGGGCGCCGACTCTCTGAACCGCCATCACTCCCGCCTCCTGCCTGAGCTCCGTGTTGCACACTTTGCACACGGTGCAGACAGGAAGGACGTGGCCTCCCTCCCCAGACTCCAGACATTGCCAGAGGTCCCTCCCCAGAGGCTGGTCTCCTGATAGCAAGGGCCTCTCCTTAATGGCTGTCGGGAGCGCGCCACCATCTGGCTAAAGAGGACCACTTTGCAGTCCTTCTGAGGGACTGAATATTGGCGACTCTGGACCAAAGAGGGAGTGGCGGTCAGATGGCATCACAAATCACCTGTCAGCAGGCTACAACTTAACCGGTTAAGTTGTACAATTAATACATCAATTTTATACGGTAAACTGGTACAGTCTGCTAAAGTGATGTAACAGTTAACTGTTATATCGGGATGAGGATTCAAAGGCATACCCGGGCTTTGTGACCAGGTGACTTAGACATCCTGCAGAAGCATGGGGCTCAGCGTTAGCAGGAACGAATGTTAGAAAACAAAACGATGGCGTTTTAAATCATCTATATTACAAAACAAGACCTATCCTCTTTAAAGAGATTTAGGTTTTAAAAGTGTTTTTAAAGATTGTAGAAAAATAAATGGATATTTCCTCCATATTTTTACACTCAGCATGTACTGGGTTGGCCGAAAACCTTGTTCAAGTTTTCTGTAACGTTTTACGGAAAAACCCAAAGGAACTTTCATGACCAACCCGATACTAAATCGGTCACTTCCATCCTCATTTCCAGGAGATCCTTCTATTCAGGGGGCTTCAGAACAGAAGCCCAGGTCCATCCAGGCTGAAGGCCCGCCACACCACATGCTGGGGACCAATTCAATGTCTATCAGGGGGCATTACCTGTCCCATCCATGATGTCAGCAGGCTGGAGCACCTCATATGAGCAAGGATCCCTGGGCATCGGGACTGGCTCCATTTCGGACAGGGCAGGCAGAGACAGCTGGCTGGAGCTCAGGGACTGCCCGTTTTCCAGGGAGTCATCTTCATTTGATATGGAGAGCTCCCCATCTGTTGGAGCGAGAAAGAGACCGCAGAGTTAGATACGCCTGCCTTGCAGGAAAGAGTGACATTTATAGCCTGCTACCTGAGTCTGGATGCTTTTGAACAATCTTCATCAAGACCAGACACAAAGTCTGCACTTGTTATTTTGCTTTTAAGGCATCTAACCACCAGGGAAACCATTTCCAATGATCTTCAGTAGTGTGCCTGTTTTCTCTCCATCGACAGATGAATGGATAAAAAAGATGTGCTGTGTGTGTGTGTGTATGTATGTATGTGTATATACATATGTATGGAATATTGTGAAACTGAAAAGTCACTCAGTCATGTCTGACTCTTTGCAACTCCATGAACTGTAGCCCGCCAGACTCCTCTGTCCATGGAATTTTCCAGGCCAGAATACTGGAGTGGGTAATCATTCCCTTCTCTAGGGGATCTTCCCAACCCAGGGATCGAACCCAGATCTGCATTACAGACAGATTCTTTACTGTCTGAACCACCAGGAAGCCCATATGGAATATTACTCAGCCATAAAAAAGAATGCGGGAATGCCATACACAGCAATGTGAACCTAGAAAAAAACCCTAGAAATCATCACACTAGTTCAGTGAGCTAGACTGGGAAAGACAAGTATCATATGATATTGCTTATGTGGAATTAAAAAGAAAAAGATACTAATGAACTTTTTTTTAAAAAATAAAACAGAGACTCACAGACATAGAATGCAAACTTATCGTTACCAAAGGAGAAAGGGAGCAGGGAGGAATACATTAGGAGGTTAGTATTAACATATACATTCTACTATATATAAAATATGTAAATAACAAACAAGAACCTACAGTATAGCACAGGCAACTATATTTTTGTAGTAAACTATAAGGGAAAAGAATCTGAAAAAGAGTGTATATACACACACACACACACACACACACACACATATATATATGTATAACTGAGTATCTGTGCTGTATACCTGAAACTTACACAATATTGTTAATCAACTATACTTTAATTGAAAATTTAAAAACATTTACAAAAGTTTTAACATTTTAAAAGTGCTAAAAAATCATAATATACCATGTTTTATATTTGTTCTTTAAACAAAAATGAAAATCAAATTTTCTTCATAATTTTTGAAAACCTGGAAACACTAAGCAGGACTCAGAGATGGAAAACGAGGTCAGGAATTCCTACTTCTGGGAGCCAAAGGCTTCAAGCGCTCAACAAGCATGGGGACCTGGGACATCAAGGCACTAGGAAAGACTCACCCTGTCTTCTCGGCACCTCTGCCCACATCCAATCTCTCCAAGTAGACACGTTTAGGGGTCTCTGAGCTCCAGCTGCAGGGCTGCAGCGGCCCAGAGTCACTGGGAGGTGCCAGGATTCTCCTGGTGCCCATCACTGATTCTGCCGGGCAGGGTGTACGCTTTGATCTTGTCAAAGCTCAGCAAGACAAGGAGCAGCCAGTTAACACCACGGTGGAGGATAAAAGTCTCCTACACAACGGCCGTTTGTCAAATCAAAACTCCCTGGGTGTGATTTCCTCCTAGCCCAGGGGAGTCCTAGATAGCTAGACATTAAAGTCAAATTAATTTTTAAAGAGGACTGAAAGCTGTTCCAGCCAGATGAATAAATATCCAGATGAAAGGCTCTAAGTTATGTTTGGGCAGAAACACAGAAATCAGCAAAGCAATTACCTGCCTTACAATGAGAAGACAGATGATTTACTTGAAGAAATACAACAGTGAAATGCCTCCATGGTTAATCATGGATAAATAAGCTTTTCCTTTTGCTGTGTTCCTCCCAAGGCTTTAATTTTCTACACAATGATGATACAGCAGCAAAAGATTCCTCTACCTACCCCCTTTCCTCCTCATTTAGAACTGGCCTGATGAAACGCATGCTCAACAGAGCAATTTATAAACTGACAGGCTTTAGGCAGCATATAGTTCAAGGACTTATGATATTTGACCTGAAATTTTATACACATAGAAAAAAAATATAATGTACACCAAAAAGTCATTTGAAGCAGATAATTTAAGGCACTAATTTTTGAAGACTGTGGGTTTATTTTTTCTTTCTTTTCACTTGGCCTTAAAATTTTTTTTTGTTAATTGGGCTTTTGTTTGCTGTTGGTCATGCTGCTTAGCATGTGCGATGTTAGTTCCCCAACCAGGGATGGAACCCATGCCCCGTGCAGTGGAAGTGCGGAGTCTTAGCCCCTAGATGGCCAGGAAAGCCCCTCATGTGGCCTTTTTATATGTCTCAAATGGAGGCAGTAGTCACTATAATCGTGATTAACAATACGGCTATGACATCTCATTCCTAAGAGAAGAGCAGACTGCCAGGCCAAGGCTATCTGGGAAACACTCAGCTGAACTGAGAGTACCCAGGATGGGAAGAGCCGCGCGCGGTTGTGAGCGTTAACGCAGCGCCATCCAGTAACGGACAGTCCCGGGTCCTTTACTCCGTCTTGTTCAAACCGACAACATGGGAAGCACCTCTGCTTTGGGTTCCCAGGTGGCGGAATAATGATGGCACTGCCGTCAGGTTTACTGCATCTCTGGGAAACCATTCTGATTTTGGATGTTCTGGCACCCCACTCCAGTACTCTTACCTGGAAAATCCCATGGACGGAGGAGCCTGGTAGGCTGCAGTCCATGGGGTCTCGAAGAGTCGGACACGACTGAGCGACTTCATTTTCACCTTTCACTTTCATGCACTGGAGAAGGAAATGGCAACCTACTCCAGTGTTCTTGCCTGGAGAATCCCAGGGACGGAGGAGCCTGGTGGGCTGCCGTCTACGGGGTCGCACAGAGTCCGACACGACTGAAGCGACTTAGCAGCAGCAGCAGCAGTATAGTAAAAGTACTGGCTTAAAACAGCCAGAGGAGGAGGGGTTTCAGGGTTGTTGTCATATTTTGCTTCTTTGGGGCAAAGATGTGATGGAATGATCGCTACATATTTTAGCTACTTAGACTACTTACGTCTAACAACTGTAGATGCAACATTAAGGGGAAGAAAAGACACCACAGCAGTAGCGCTAGAGGTCTTGGTGGTTACGGGGAAGCAGTATTGCTCACCCGTCTTGGGACACATCAACTCTCAAAAAATATAGCTCTCTACGGTTAAAAAGTACCTCTGCTAAATCACAAAGGCCCAAGTCATTTGGGAGAGGAAACAATCTTGTGAATTCCACCACCAAAACTTCTAAATACACATCTCATTAAAAAACAAAATTAGAAAAAAGGAGAAATATGACATGAATCATATTTCTACCCTAACAGAAAAGCTCTTTTTCCATACGTAGTTGTATGTATCAAATTTTATTTCGTCTTGTTTTTTTTTTTAAATTTTATAAGCATTATAATTTGCATAGTTATCATCTTAATGATTATCTCTCTGTGGTTGGTCACAAAGGGATTTCGAATGCTTTATGCTGTACTCTTGCCTGGAAAATCCATGGACGGAGGAGCCTGGTGGGTTGCAGTCCATGGGGTCGCTGGGAGTCGGACACGACTGAGCGACTTCACTTTCACTTTTGACTTTCATGCATTGGAGAAGGAAATGGCAAACCACTCCAGTGTTCTTGCCTGGAGAATCCCAGGGACGGCGGGGCCTGGTGGGCTGCCATCTATGGGGTCGCACAGAGTCGGACACGACTGAAGAAACTTAGCAGCAGCAGCAGCAGCAACATGCTCTTATAAAAACAGAAATCTCTGCCGATTACCTTCTGGTATAAAACCTTCTCTGCGATTAGAATTCTCCCCCTTTAGAAGAGAGTCCGATAAAGACATTTATGTGTATTAATATTTTAATGTCTACTGACACAGACCTGGATATCGTTAAGTCATTTTTCTATAGGGTTTGTCAATTTACACAGCAGCAGATTTCTGGGCTTTTGGTCATTTCTTCAATATTAACATTGATAACCATGTTTTATCTATCGACATACCTACTTACCTGCATATATATGCACACATCTGGTAGAAGTAAATTAAAACCATGCAATAAGTACAGATTCATTATTGATATCACTTATGACTAAGATAGATGATGACAAAAATTAAATCTGATTTGGATTCATATAATATGGGATTAAAAAGATGCTGCTGTTAAAGTAACAGTTATTTTTAAAATTCTTATGTTTTCAAATGCACACAAAAGGTAGAAGCATGAACGTAATGAACTCCATGTTCTCATCATCAAGCTATGAGGAATTAGCTGGGAATTCCGAATGCTTAGTAACTTCAAGGTTGATTCATCTAAAGACTAATTTATTGATGAATAGTTGATTCACAAGGTTGTATTAATTTCTACTGTAAAGTGATTCAGTTATTATATATAATATACATGCACATGTGCATATATACACATATATGTGTGTATATATATACACACACGTATGTGTATATATACACACATGTATATATTCACACATGTATGTATAGATACACATACACAGGTGTATATACGCACACATTCCTTTTTCATATTCTTTTCCATTATGGCTTAGCACAGAATACTGAATATAGTTCCCTGTGCTATTACACAGTAGGACCCTGTTGTCTATACATCTTATACATAATAGCTTGTATCTCTGAAGACTGTTTAGGCTCTCCATGTCTTTTTACTATTTACCAGTTCTGTTATCAGCAGATTACTGCTGCTGCTGCTGCTGCTAAGTCGCTTCAGTCGTGTCCGACTCTGTGCGACCCCATGGACTGCAGCCTACCAGGCTCCTCCGTCCATGGGATTTTCCAGGCAAGAATACTGGAGTGGGGTGCCACTGCCTTCTCCACAGCACATTACTAGCATTTTTAAAATAAACATCATTAGAAAAAACTGTTTTCCCTCCCAGGAAGAATTTAACTCTCCTGAATAAAATGAGTCTCACAGAACATTTCTACTTTCATCTATCAAGATCATCACAGTTTCTTAGGTATTTGCTCTTTTTGATACAATGGTAAGTGGAATTGCTTCCTGAATTTCTCTTTCTGATCTTCCACTGCACAGTCTCTTGTTAGTATGAATGAGCAAAAGCTCATTGAGTATTGGAAATCATTTTGACGTTTCACATACTGTAATTTTCAAAATGGTACAATTATCTTCAGGTATTAAGACAGTTCCTACTAGAATTGGCAAAGTGTGGAAAGGAGGAAGGGAGAAGGCAGGAGGAGACCAGACAGGTTAAGGCAGTGGTTCTCAAACTTTCATGGGCATCACAATTTCCTGGCGGGCAGTTAAAACACAGATGACAGGGCCTCACTCCCAGAGTCTCTGACTCATGAGGTTTGGCGTGGAACTGAGAACACACGTGTCTAATAAATTCTTGGGTGATGCCAAAGCTGCTTTTGCTGGTCAGGGTTCCACACTTTGAGAACTACTGGACTGGAGGGAAAGAACTGGACAAGCAAGAGAACCCAGAATAGCAACAGTGCCTTTTCATGATGAGGTTTAGGGCAGGAAATGTCGTTCATGGGGCTAACACGTAACAGAGGCGGCTGGTTTAAATCTCAAAGAGAAAGCAGGAGGTTGCGTGGTCTAACCATGGATTATGAACTTGTCACGAAGGGAGATGGGACTGGAGAGGGCACCAGGGTGGGGAAGAAAAGTAAAAGATGAGCCAGGTGCAGACATGCCCAACGGGAGCATCCGGTCACAGAAGTGAAGAGAAAAGAATGCAGAAGAGAGTGCAAGTCAGAGTCACGACAAATGGTGAGACGTAGAAAGCAATGGATTGAGATGGAGACCTGGCCAGTCACTGTCTTCTCTTCCTTGTGAGGCACAAGAATTGAAGATGCTGGTAAGTCAGGCTCACATCAAGTTAAGGAGAGTGCAGGGAGAGGTGCTGCTGTGCTGCTAAGTCGCTTCAGTCGTGTCCAACTCTGTGGGACCCCAGAGACGGCAGCCCACCAGGCTCCCCTGTCCCTGGGATTCTCCAGGCAAGAACACTGGAGTGGGTTGCCATTTCCTTCTCCAGTGCATGAAAGTGAAAAGTGAAAGTGAAGTCGCTCAGTCGTGTCCGACTCTTAGCGACCCCATGGACTGCAGCCTACCAGGCTCCTCCATCCATGGGATTTTCCAGGCAAGAGTGCTGGAGTGCGGTGCCACTGCCTTCTCCCAAGGGAGAGGTGAGAGTGAATGAATTCATTCGACTGACAAACACCTACTGAGACCCTATCGTGAACAATGTGGGGTCACACCCACTGAGCCTCACAAACAGATCTGCTGTTAGCTCCTTAGGATACCTGGAGAAACGACTGTTAGGGTGGCTGCCTCCAAAGGCCTGGAGTTGAACCATATTCTGCCCTGCCCCTCCTGCCACAGGCCAGGCATTGTGCTAAATGCTGAGGAGGAAACAGACATCCCCTGGGGAAAGAGTGAGGCAAGACGGGGTGCAGAAATGCAGACAGGGAGGAATTTGGTGTACACGAGCTGGGGTGAAAGATGAGGAAAAGAAGCGTGAGAAGTTAAGCCCTGAGAAACAGAAGAAGAAAAATGAGAGGCGAAGGAAGGGAGTAGATGTGTGTTTGGAACAGATGGAGATTCACCTCTTGTCTTGCATAAAATTTTTCTTAATGTTCTAAGAGTACAATCTACTGGTTGGTCAAAAAGTTCATTTGGGTTTTCCCATAAGATGGTATGAAAAACTGGGATGAACTCTGTGGCTAACCCAATATATAAAAGCTGTGTTCCAGAGAGTTGGCTTGAAAGATGTTTTTAAAAATACATATTTTTTGTTCTAATTCAGTTTATTTAGGAATGACATCTACCTATAACCAGATGTTACCTATGTGACAATATTCCAAAAAATTTTGTTGTTGTTGTTTGTTTTGCTTTAAGATACCCTCTGGTTTTAGGGTGATTGACATATATATATATACTCACAGACATATTTATTTATTTAGGGTGCATAAGAAGGAAGCCAGAAATGTATTAACTTACTCATAAACTTTTAGGTTTTTATTTTTTAAATTTTATTTTTAAACTTTACATAATTGTATTAGTTTTGCCAAATATCAAAATGAATCCATCACAGGTACACATGTGTTCCCCATCCTGAACCCTCCTCCCTCCTCCCTCCCCATACCATCCCTCTGGGTCGTCCCAGTGCCCTAGCCCCAAGCATCCAGTATCGTGCATTGAACCTGGACTGGCATCTCGTTTCATACATGATATTTTACATGTTTCAATGCCATTCTCCCAAATCTTCCCACCCTCTCCTCTCCCACAGAGTCCATAAGACTGTTCCATACATCAGTGTCTCTTTTGCTGTCTCGTACACAGGGTTATTGTTATCATCTTTCTAAATTCCATATATATGCGTTAGTATACTGTATTGGTGTTTTTCCTTCTGGCTTACTTCGCTCTGTATAATAGGCTCCAGTTTCATCCACCTCATTAGAACTGATTCAAATGAATTCTTCTTAATGGCTGAGTAATACTCCATTGTGTATATGTACCACAGCTTTCTTATCCATTCATCTGCTGATGGACATCTAGGTTGCTTCCATGTCCTGGCTATTATAAACAGTGCTGTGATGAACATTGGGGTACACGTGTCTCTTTCCCTTCTGGTTTCCTCAGTGTGTATGCCCAGCAGTGGGATTGCTGGATCATAAGGCAGTTCTATTTCCAGTTTTTTAAGGAATCTCCACACTGTTCTCCATAGTGGCTGTACTAGTTTCCATTCCCACCAACAGTGTAAGAGGGTTCCCTTATCTCCACACCCTCTCCAACATTTATTATCTGTAGACTTTTGGATCGCAGCCATTCTGACTGGTGTGAAATGGTACCTCATAGTGGTCTTGATTTGCATTTCTCTGATAATGAGTGATGTTGAGCATCTTTTCATGTGTTTGTTAGCCATCTGTATGTCTTCTTTGGAGAAATGTCTATTTAGTTCTTTGGCCCATTTTTTGATTGGGTCATTTATTTTTCTGGAGTTGAGCTGTAGGAGTTGCTTGTATATTTTTGAGATTAGTTGTTTGTCAGTTGCTTCATTTGCTATTATTTTCTCCCATTCTGAAGGCTGTCTTTTCACCTTGCTGATAGTTTCCTTTGATGTGCAGAAGCTTTTAAGTTTAATTAGGTCCCATTTGTTTATTTTTGCTTTTATTTCCGATATTCTGGGAGGTGGGTCATAGAGGATCCTGCTGTGATGTATGTCAGAGAGTGTTTTGCCTATGTTCTCCTCTAGGAGTTTTATAGTTTCTGGTCTTATGTTTAGATCTTTAATCCATTTTGTGTTTATTTTTGTGTATAGTGTTAGAAAGTGTTCTAGTTTCATTCTTTTACAAGTGGTTGACCAGTTTTCCCAGCACCACTTGTTAAAGAGATTGTCTTTAATCCATTGTATATTCTTGCCTCCTTTGTCAAAGATAAGGTGTCCATATGTGTGTGGATTTATCTCTGGGCTTTCTATTTTGTTCCATTGATCAATATTTCTGTCTTTGTGCCAGTACCATACTGTCTTGATAACTGTGGCTTTGTAGTAGAGCCTGAAGTCAGGTAGGTTGATTCCTCCAGTTCCATTCTTCTTTCTCAGGATTGCTTTGGCTATTTGAGGTTTTTTGTATTTCCATACAAATTGTGAAATTATTTGTTCTAGCTCTGTGAAGAATACTGTTGGTAGCTTGATAGGGATTGCATTGAATCTATAAATTGCTTTGGGTAGCATACTCATTTTCACTATATTGATTCTTCCAATCCATGAACATGGTGTATTTCTCCATCTATTAGTGTCCTCTTTGATTTCTTTCACTGGTGTTTTATAGTTTTCTATATATAGGTCTTTAGTTTCTTTAGGTAGATATATTCCTAAGTATTTTATTCTTTCTGTTGCAATGGTGAATGGAATTGTTTCCTTAATTTCTCTTTCTGTTTTCTCATTATTAGTGTATAGGAATGCAAGGGATTTCTGTGTGTTGATTTTATATCCTGCAACTTTACTATAATCATTGATTAGTTCTAGTAATTTTCTGGTGGAGTCTTTAGGGTTTTCTATGTAGAGGATCATGTCATCTGCAAATAGTGAGAGTTTTACTTCTTCTTTTCCAATTTAGATTCCTTTTATTTCTTTTTCTGCTCTGATTGCTGTGGCCAAAACTTCCAAAACTATGTTGAATAGTAATGGTGAAAGTGGGCACCCTTGTCTTGTTCCTGACTTTAGAGGAAATGCTTTCAATTTTTCACCATTGAGGATAATGTTTGCAGTGGGTTTTTGTCATATATAGCTTTTATTATGTTGAGGTATGTTGCTTCTATTCCTGCTTTCTGGAGAGTTTTTATCATAAATGGATGTTGAATTTTGTCAAAGGCTTTCTCTGCATCTATTGAGATGATCATATGGTTTTTATTTTTCAATTTGTTAATGTGGTGTATTACATTGATTGATTTGCAGATATTGAAGAATCCTTGCATCCCTGGGATAAAGCCCACTTGGTCATGGTGTATGATCTTTTTAATGTGTTGTTGGGTTCTGATTGCTAGAATTTTGTTAAGGATTTTTGCATCTATGTTCATCAGTGATATTGGCCTGTAGTTTTCTTTTTTTGTGGGATCTTTGTCAGGTTTTGGTATTAGGGTGATGGTGGCCTCATAGAATGAGTTTGGAAGTTTACCTTCCTCTGCAATTTTCTGGACGAGTTTGAGCAGGATAGGTGTTAGCTCTTCTCTAAATTTTTGGTAGAATTCAGCTGTGAAGCCATCTGGACCTGGGCTTTTGTTTGCTGGAAGATTTTTGATTACAGTTTCAATTTCCGTGCTTGTGATGGGTCTGTTAAGATTTTCTATTTCTTCCTGGTCGAGTTTTGGAAAGTTGTACTTTTCTAAGAATTTGTCCATTTCTTCCACATTGTCCATTTTATTGGCATATAATTGTTGATAGTAGTCTCTGAGCGAACTTTTAGGTTTTTAATTTGCAAAATAAAACACTGTACAACCAGTATAAGGGAGAAAAACCAGCATGATGGGGAAATCTGAACCAAACATAACTATAAAAGAATGGCTATTTCAAGTATGCGGAGTATTTGTACAAATAAATAGAAATCAGTTCCAGGTGCCCCTCGTGAAATGCACAGCCTGGCTGGGAACGAAAGAAATGCAAGTGAAATGACCCTGTGGGTGACGCTGACCCCTAACCGTGTGCTTGAAACAATGTCAAGTGCAAAACCAGGACCGGAGAATGAGAGGCACGGGTTGATTACAATGCCCTCAAGAGGAAATATGCAGGCACGCTGCAAAGTTCTAAAGTGAGCTTGGCAAGATATGAGTAGAGCTTGCTGCTGCTGCTAAGTCGCTCCAGTCATATCCGACCCTGTACGACCCCATAGACGGCAGCCCACCAGGCTCCCCCATCCCCGGGATTCTCCAGGCAAGAACACTGGAGTGGGTTGCCATTTCCTTCTCCAATGCATGAAAGTGAAAAGTGAAAGGGAAGTCGCTCAGTTGTGTCTGACTCTTAGCGACCCCATGGACTGCAGCCCACCAGGCTTCTCGGTCCATGGGATTTTCCAAGCAAGAGTACTGGACTGGGTTGCCATTGCCTTCTCCATGAGTAGAGCTTAATGGTCATTAATTTTTTTTTTTTCCAATGGAGATGCTTACATGTACAAAAAAAATAACAAACACTGGCATGCTGCCTTGTTCAGTTACATGAAAACCTAATAATTTTTGTTGGCAAGGGAAAACCCCCTCCTTACTCCTCAGGTTTCTTGAATAGCTATTTTCTCTGAGCCCAACTTTTTACCCCTTCTCCACAGTTACTGCACTGCTAGGATGCAAATTCTGAATAAAAGACGTGCAGAAGAGGAGAACAATGAGTGTCACGAAATCATGGTTACATTGATGCTTCCAGTAGAAGGAAAAATGATTATGTATGTGAAGCACCCTGTGAGAATTTTAGACTCAAAACATTAGGAAGTGTTAGCTATGCTGCATCCCCGTCGGTAACGCAATGTGTAGAATTCGCACATGCAGACCTATGAAAATTTACTGGCAATCGCCAACAGCTATAATTAGAGCAAAAAGTGCAGCCACCTATGTTAAAGCAAATAATCATCTTTGTGAAGACATGGAAGAAGAGCTCTACTGCAAGTATTTGCTAATTGTTTTTTCCCTTTGAGACAGAGCTGCTGCTGTAGCTTTCAATACATGTCCTTTGACCAAAAAGGGCATCTCTGCTGAGTGGCTGATGGGGACCCCATAGAGCCGAAGTGACCAAGTGTCACTGGTGATGGGGAGCTATGAAACATGGACTTCATCTGATGTCTTTTTATTTTTTCTTTCTTGACGTTGATACACTTTTTCCATTAGAGTAGAAAAAAAGTTCATCCACTAAGGGGGCACTGCTGCTAAGTCCCTTCAGTTGTGTCCAATTCTGTGTGACCCCATAGATGGCAGCTCACCAGGCTCCCCCATCCCTGGGATTCTCCAGGCAGGAACAATGGAGTGGGTTGCCATTTCCTTCTCCAATGCATGATGGTGAAAAGTGAAAGTGAAGTCGTTCAGTCGTGTCTGACTCTTCTCGACCCCATGGACTGCAGCCCACCAGGCTCCTCCACCCATGGGATTTTCCAGGCAAGAGTAGTGGAGTTGGTTGCCATTGCCTTGCCACTGTTTAGTAACACACATAGGTGTCATTTCCACAATATAGACAGCTTTGAAAAGCTTCTGTTAATCCCAGTAATCTTCTAAATCACTGTCCTCAAAGCCACTGGCTGCTCTCATTGTCAGCCAAGTGATGTGCCATCAACCGCAGCTCTAAGGATTTCAATGAAAGATGAAAAGCTCTCAATCTAAGCTGGAAATGGCTCCATGGTCATTGGAGTTTGCTTGAATTCAAGGAGTTGAAGTCATTAAACTAAATGGTGCTACAGATATCATCGTGTAGAATTTTAAACATATATTGAAAGCAATACATTTCTATTAACTCTGGAGATTTACTAACAATACTTAATGTTTTTGAATCTCGGGCTTTGAAAAAGACAAACTGAGAGTCTTATTCACAAAAACTAAAACACAGTGTGTGTGTGTCTCTCTCACGTCTGGTACATTTTCTTTTCCAGTGAAGAAAAGTCATTGTCAGAGTGTGATCGTGTGTCTAAAAGTATCTATACCCACTTTCACCATTACTATTCAACATAGTTTTGGAAGTTTTGGCTACAGCAATCAGAGCAGAAAAAGAAATAAAAGGAATCCAAATTGGAAAAGAAGAAGTAAAACTCTCACTATTTGCAGATGACATGATCCTCTACATAGAAAACCCTAAAGACTCCACCAGAAAATTACTAGAACTAATCAATGATTATAGTAAAGTTGCAGGATATAAAATCAACACACAGAAATCCCTTTGCATTCCTATACACTAATAATGAGAAAACAGAAAGAGAAATTAAGAACAATTCCATTCACCATTGCAACGAAGAGAATAAAATACTTAGGAATATATCTACCTAAAGAAACTAAAGACCTATATATAGAAAAAACTATAAAACACTGGTGAAAGAAATCAAAGAGGACACTAATAGATGGAGTAATATACCATGTTCATGGATTGGAAGAATCAATATAGTGAAAATGAGTATACTACCCAAAGCAATTTATAGATTCAATGCAATCCCTATCAAGCTACCAACAGTATTCTTCACAGAGCTAGAACAAATAATTTCTACAATTTGTATGGAAATACAAAAACCTCTAGCCAAAGTGATCTTGAGAAAGAAAAATGGAACTGGAGGAATCAACCTACCTGACTTCAGGCTCTACTACAAAGCCACAGTTATCAAGACAGTATGGTACTGGCACAAAGACAGAAATATAGATCAATGGAACAAAATAGAAAGCCCAGAGATAAATCCACGCACATATGGACACCTTATCTTTGACAAAGGAGGCAAGAATATACAGTGGATTAAAGACAATCTCTTTAACAAGTGGTGCTGGGAAATCTGGTCAACCACTTGTAAAAGAATGAAACTAGAACACTTTCTAACACCATATACAAAAATAAACTCAAAATGGATTAAAGATCTCAACATAAGACCAGAAACTATAAAACTCCTAGAGGAGAACATAGGCAAAACACTTACATCACAGCAGGATCCTCTATGACCCACCTCCCAGAATATTGGAAATAAAAGCAAAATAAACAAATGGGACCTAATTAAACTTAAAAGCTTCTGCACATCAAAGGAAACTATTAGCAAGGTGAAAAGACAGCCTTCAGAATGGGAGAAAATAATAGCAAATTTCAACTAATCTCAAAAAATATACAAGCAACTCCTACAGCTCAACTCCAGAAAAATAAATGACCCAATCAAAAATGGGCCAAAGATCTAAATAGACATTTCTCCAAAGAAGACATACAGATGGCTAACAAACACTTGAAAAGATGTTCAACATCACTTTTATCAGAGAAATGCAAATCAAAACCACTATGAGGTACCATTTCACACCAGTCAGAATGGCTTCCAAAAGTCTACAAATAATAAATGCTGGAGAGGGTGAGAAAAGGGAACCCTCTTACACTGTTGGTGGGAATGCAAATTAGTACAGCCACTATGGAGAACAGTGTGAGATTCCTTAAAAACTGGAAATAGAACTGCCTTATGATCCAGCAATCCCACTGCTGGGCATACACACTGAGGAAACCAGAAGGGAAAGAGACACGTGTACCCCAATGTTCATCGTGAGCACTGTTTATAATAGCCAGGACATGGAAGCAACCTAGATGTCCATCAGCAGATGAATGGATAAGAAAGCTGTGGTACATATACACAATGGAGTATTACTCAGCCATTAAAAAGAATACATTTGAATCAGTTCTAATGAGGTGGATGAAACTGGAGACTATTATACAGAGTGAAGTAAGCCAGAAGGAAAAACATAAATACAATATACTAACGCATGTATATGGAATTTAGAAAGATGGTAACGATAACCCTGTGTACGAGACAGCAAAAGAGACACTGATGTATAGAACAGTCTTATGGACTCTGTGGGAGAGAGTGGGAAGATTTGGGAGAATGTCATTGAAACATGTGAAATGTCATGTATGAAACGAGATGCCAGTCCAGGTTCAGTGCACGATGCTGGATGCTTGGGGCTGGTGCGCTGGGAAGGCCCAGGGGGATGGTATGGGAGGTTGGGAGGGAGGAGGGTTCAGGATGGGGAGCATGTGATTTTTTTTTAAAAAAAAAAAAAAAAAAAAAAAAAAAAAGTATCTATATGCCACCAGAATTGTGAGCAGACATCGCAGGACTTTGTAGGATCACTAAACCTGTACTTTCGGAATCCACACCTCAGAGATTCTTCTAGTTTATCTTTCGTGTCTATTCGAGGCCAGAAGTCTTTGGATCATTCAGACTAGTTTATACGGAAGAACAAATGTGCAAGAGGTATGAGGTTTCTTTGTGTCTGACACAGGCATCTCGGTAACTCACAGAATCCTTTCGATGCTAATAGCTTGAAACCTACGCAAGATGGATTTCAATCTCAGAATGTAACTGATTCCGTGATACTGAGACTGGGTGACTTTAAACACAGAATGGAATGGTACATGTTTTCGTGCTTGGAGAATCACCTTACTTTTTAAAAAATAGCTGCTATTGTTCTGGATTTAATATCCTATTTTGATGCTAATATTTCCTGTCTTGTACAGAGGACTTTGCCGAAAACCCTGAAGTGTGTGAGTTGCAGTGACTTCCTATCACAAAAGTGGCGTTGACTAAAACAAGTGCGTAGCTTGTTTCAGTTGCACTTCCCGGTAGTTGTTCCCTGATGGATTTATCAGCGTTTTCTGCCTTTTACTGGACCACACAGTCAGCAAACCACAGCTCACATGGCTTCTTGGTGGCTTCCTCATTGCAAACACCTCCTCGTATCAAACCGTGGTGTCTGTCTCCCAGAGGTGTTTCTTTCATCTGCCTGGGTACAGTTATGCCTCCTCAGCAGTCTTTATACCCGAGCCCATCAGTTCTTTACATCATCTATCCTGATGAGGTATGATGGCTCTGACCACTATTTCCAGATAATGACTCTTGACTCCAAGGTTTGCAGCAGAAAGAGGATTTACCATCTTGCTATTCCTAGGCATTCTGATATCAAAAATGCAACTGGGGCAGAGACCGAATATAAAATGAATGGGATGACACAGTTTCTCTCCTATGCTATTACACAAGAGTGGAACTCTCACAAAATCATATATCGCTGTGCGGTGGGCCCTTCACAGTTAATAGCGAATCCAAGATTTTTTAAAAAAATCTTTAATGGCTAGAGTAGGAGAAGGAAAGTCATAGGGACTTGTCATTGCAAAATTTAAGCAGTTCTGTTTCTCTAGCTGAGCTGCTCTCCAACATACGGTTATGGTTTAAGTTAGTTAAAACTAAATAAAACCTAAAACGCAGTTCCTCGGTCAGCCTAACCACATCGGAGGTGCTCGATAACCACACGTGGCTGATGGCTGTGATGCTGGCTGGCAAAGATGACGGAACATTCCTGTTATTGCTGAAAATTCTACTGGACAGCCCCGCTCAAAATAGACTTAAAACTCACAATAATGGGCCTAGTGAAGTGAAGTCGCTCAGTCGTGTCCGACTCTTTGCAACCCCACAGACTGTAGCCTACCAGGCTCCTCCGTCCATGGGATTTTCCAGGCAAGAGTACTGGAGTGGGTTGCCATTTCCTTCTCCAGAGGATCTTCCCGACCCAGGGATCGAACCCTGGTCTCCCGCATTGTAGGCAGATGCTTTACCGTCTGAGCCACCAGGGAAGCCTAATGAATATGCAAAAATGAACCCATTACTGGAACTGGGAGATTCAAACGGCTTTGCTAACCTGGTCCATATCACAACAAATGGCCAGTTCAGTGGATATTTGCTTTAAAGAAGCTGCAGTGGTAGGAAGGAGGAGGCACAGGGAAGAAAGATGTCTCTGGGGCACGTGTGGATGGTGGGACCCAGAGAGCAGCAAGACACAGCTCCAGAAGTGTGCATGGCCTGTGGAGGAGTCCTAAAGCCTCCTGACAGAATCTCAGCTCTTCTGGGTGGAAGCAGAGAGTCTAGACTTGGGTGAAGGGGAACCGGGAAAGAAAGACAGGCATCAAAGAACAGCAGAGGAGAAGTCCAGGTCACATGTCTGGTGGAGACCCTTGCTGACATTTACTGAGCGCTTTCTCTGGGCAGAAAAGGCCGTAAAGCCCAAACTGGATCATGTCCCCTTATCTTCCAGCAACCCTCTGGAAGGACAAGCAAGGGCAGAATGGAGTTGAAGAGTACGCATCCAGGGGTGTTCCCAGAGCCTCCAGGAGGACCAGCTGCTTGGTAACAGACTGTCTTCAAGCAAGCAGGCTGGAGGCTGGGAGCGATAAGAGAGGATGGAAGGCAAGCATGGCTTTGCTGGCTGGAGCCAACTAGGATCCTGGGGGTTCATTCAAGCAGAAACCAGAGTCCAGGGAGCTAAGAAGCTGCCCTGTACCTTCTACAGACAGAAGACAAGGGAGCTAGGACCAGCGCTTAGGGCTCCAAGGAGAATGTGGTTGTTTTACAGATATCTGTGTGGGACTAAAGGAGTATATAAAGGCTGTATATTGTCATCCTGCTTATTTAACTTATATGCAGAGTACATCATGAGAAACGCTGGCCTGGAAGAAGCACAAGCTGGAGTCAAGATTGCCGGGAGAAATATCAATAACCTCAGAAATGCAGATGATAGCACCCTTATGGCAGAAAGTGACGAAGAACTAAAGAGCCTCTTGATGAAAGTAAAAGAGGAAAGTGAAAAAGTTGGCTTAAAGCTCAACATTCAGAAAACGAAGATCATGGCATCTGGTCCCATCACTTCATGGGAAATAGATGGGGAAACAGTGTCAGACTTTATCTTTTTGGGCTCCAAAATCACTGCAGATGGTGACTGCAGCCATAAAATTAAAAGACTCTTACTCCTTGGAAGGAAAGTTATGACTAACCTAGATAGCATATTCAAAAGCAGAGACATTACTTTGCCAACAAAGGTCCGTCTAGTCAAGGCTATGGTTTTTCCATTAGGCGTGTATGGATGTGAGAGTTGGACTGTGAAGACAGCTGAGTGCCAAAGAATTGATGCTTTTGAACTGTGGGGTTGGAGAAGACTCTTGAGAGTTCCTTGGACGCAAGGAGATCCAACCAGTCCATTCTAGAGGAGATCAGTCCTGGGTGTTCTTTGGAAGGACTGATGCTAAAGCTGAAACTCCAGTACTTTGGCCACCTCATGCGAAGAGTTGACTCATTGGAAAAGACTGATGCTGGGAGGGATTGGGGGCAGGAGGAGAAGGGGATGACAGAGGATGAGATGGCTGGATGGCATCACAGACTTGATGGACGTGAGTCTGAGTGAATTCCGGGAGTTGGTGATGGACAGGGAGGCCTGGTGTGCTGCGATTCATGGGGTCTCAAAGAGTCGGACACGACTGAGCGAATGAACTGAACTGAACTAAGGCTTCAATACACCTGCAATTCAGGAGACCCAGGTTTGATCCCTGGGTCGGGAAGATTCCCTAGAGAAGGGAACGGCTGCCCACTCCAGTACTTTTGCCTGGAGAATTCCATGAATTTCCTGGTGGGCTACAGTCGTGGGGTGGCAAACAGTCAGACACGACTGAGCGACTAACACTTTTACTTAAGGCTTCAGTGCCCCACCGACTTGCCTAACTCTACATGAGTCTTAGGCAAACGTATGAAGTCAGGAAAGCTTTTCTAAGAGTGACTAGCATCCCTTCTATTAGCTGTTACTTTCCAGAGTTTGACTTGTCTCCTCATTACAAATGTCAGTGCAGGTCAGTGGCTGTGGCATGATCAGGCATCAGAAGTGGGCAGGGATGCTCGTCATGCCCAGGGTACCGTGCCCTGCCCTGGCTTCATTGGTGGGGTCTGAGATTGGAAGGGCGGTATTGTGGTGGGTCTTCCAAGGATAACTTATACTAGGTAGGAGCCAGAAACATCTGTCAAAATTAGGGGAAAAGGTAAGTAGTTATCTCTTAAGAATTCTGGTCAATGAGAAACGAGAGGAATTCTGAAGAACCTCTGGGGCAAGGTTTTCTTGCTCTTAGAAAGCAACACCAAGAAGGGAAACAGGCTTGCCTCTCCCCTCTGGACGTTGTGTCTGCATGTAATGCTGGACCTCCTGCAGCCACCTTGTTACCATGAGGGGTGAGAGCCTGAGGATGGCTTCCTTTTGCCAGGATATTGAACTACTGAACTAACCAGTCCTGGTGCTGCCCCACCACTGGATTTTATGATGTGGAATTCATTCATTCACTCACTCACTCATTTATGCAATAAATAGTCAATAAGCACTGACAAATGCCAAGCACTGCTCAAAAGGCATGTGGGATAGTTTAGAGGATAAAACACAGGAAGATATTTGGCCTAAATTTTCTTACTAGTTTAGCCTCCTTGAATTGAGATTTTTGTTTTCTGAAACCTTAAGAAACTTAAGGTTTAAGAACCATTAGTTCTTAAGAGCCATGTTAACTTACACCCTGATGACTGCACACTGGCTTCACAGGGAGCTAAAGAGCCTACAATTAATAGCATAAAAATAATCAAAAGGACACACCTTATGTGATGTGTCTGTAATCGATACTTTGGAATCATTTTTCTCCCTGATCTGAACCACTGTCTCTTGGCTGCCATAATGCTACACATGATTACTTCCCATTTTCCTGTCCACTTTTTAGTTCTTGAGTACTTTCTTATTCCCAGATCATTTTGTTTTAACTTCCAGATCACTCAGTGCTGGAGTACCGAGGGGTTTTCTATCAGGGGCACTTACTTTCTCATGCTACATCTTCTCGGAGAAATACCATCAATCCACATGTCTTCATGACCATGTATCCACGGACAATTCCAAACCTGCCATCTCCAACCCAGCTCTCCCTCTTGAGTTTCAAATCTGTACAGTGAGCACTCTGCTTAGACATCTGGATATCTCACACTCAGTGTGGTCAAACCATCGTGATATTCCCTTCTCTATACTTGCTTCTCTTCTGCTCCCAGCTTAGCAGACAGGCACCTGCCCTTCATCCCTGTCCACCAAGCCTCCAAGCCAGAGTGCTGAATGTTGGCCGCGCCTTCACCCTCGCCTTTACTGCCCAAACCTAAGTGGTCACGAGCCCTCCTGACTCCATCTCCTGTAATTCTCCAGCCTCTCCTCCCCCCTCTGCCATTCCTACCACCCTCATTCCTGCCCACCTGCCATCACATCATCTAAATCCCAGAGACAGTCCACTAGCTGGACTCTCTGACTCATGCCTTGGTCTCCCTCCAAGTCCTTCTCCCCCATAGGCACAATGATGAGGCTGCATAACCGATCATGCAGAAAACCCGTCCAGAACTCCTCACTGCTCTCAGGACAAAGAACAAACAGCTAACATCATTTTCCTGCCTGTAAGCTCTGCCCTGACTCCCCTGATCATACAGACATGCTCTCTCTTGCATTATCCCCAACCTGTGCCTCCCCATGTGTGGGTCCCTCTACTTAGAACATTCCCCCAACCCATCCCACCTTCTCCATGACAATCCTCACCATCCTTCAGGTTTCCTCGAAGACATCATGTCTTCCAAGATGCTATCCCTGAGTCTCCAGGCCTGGATAATGCGTCCAAGACACCCCACCCCTGAAACATCTTGTACTTTCCTCGTCGCATCCATCAAGCACCTGAACTCATTCTGGGACTACAAGTTCTATTAGTTAGGGGAGCTCACTTGCCCCTCCTGGTATTCATGACGCCCAGAATGATGCCTTCAACATAACAAGCGTTCATTCAACAAACACACAAGAGATGAATCCACTTGCTGGGGAACGTCTGCTCACAGCTATAATAAAAACTACTTTATTAATTTTTTTTCACTTGGGATAGTGATTTCCTGAAAGAACAGTGATACCTGAAGGAGAATCTAGAGCACAATTTCTCTTCATTCTTTACCATTTAATCTGCTTTCCATTTACCCCACTGGGGCTACCCACTGCATTAGGTGCCAAGGTGCTACATAAATGATTTTACATCACTGAGACCAAAGTAAACATCCTTTTCACTTTCACACTGTTACTCCAAATCACAGCTTCCAGAAGATGCCGTTTCTAGGTGAGACATCAGAAACAGCTAAAAATGTGACAAAATACCAGTGCCTCGGAAAGGCTGTGAAAAGCACTGCTTCCCGTAAACCTCACGGCTTTGTAAGTCTATGCGCCTGGGACGCCAGATAGACAACGAGGCTTAAGAGGCGCAAGCCGATGAATCCGTCTCCTCTGATACAGGAGAGAATTGTTATTTTTATTTTTAAAAGACGACGACCTTTTCATTTAAATACCAGGCTTTTTGGTCATGAATGCCTGAGAGTTGAGGGAAAAATATAGACTCTGCATAAAAGAGTAATCCATTTCAAGGAGGTTCTGTTTGTGTTGATAATTAAAAATAACACCTTCCAAAATGTTGCTCCAACTCTATGAAGGGGAAAAAAGCACCTCAATGCACTTTATTATTTGCAGTGAAATGTTATCGCTAATTCCCAGCACACAGGGGAAAGGGAAGACTCTCATCGGCACATGGTCGCTACTCCCCCTACACCGCGTCCCAACCTTCTTTCTGCGCTGGTGGGATTATGTATCTCCTCCCCCAAGTCTTGGTGTGACTGTAGCGAGCGGTCGCCTAGTGACCAGGGACTGACTGCATCGGCCTCAACTCCATCCCTGCACACAGCCGCACATCCCAGCTCCCTGCTCCTGTTTGGGGATTGGATGCATGTAATATATGCATCCATTTCGTGGAGAGAGAGGGTCTTCTTTCCCTCTCCTCCCCTCCTGATCAGTGATACAAACTCACTGATTGAGTGAGTGAAACACACTCACCCATTACGAAGCACGTGACAGGACTGTGATAGAACTGAGGTTTCATCGCAAAACCCAGTGTTGAAAAATACAGAACGTTTGCCACCGTTATCCTGATGTTCTTTATATACAGCATCATGCTTATTTGTAGAGATCACCTGCAATAACCACTAGGAGCAGTATTTATCAGTATCCTCTGATAACCAATGGGTAATATATTACAAAGTTCTCTGTGTGTTCCTATAAATTCCAAGTGCTTCCCAAGAGGCTCAGTGGTAAAGAATCCGCCTGCCAATGCAGGAGATGCAGGTTCAATCTCTGGGGTTGGGAAGGTCACCTGGAGAAGGAAATGGGGATCCACTCCAGAATTCTTGCTTGGGAAATCCCAGAGACAGAGAAGCCTGGTGGGCTGTAGTCCATTGGGTTGCAAAGAGTTGGACATGACTTAGTGACTAAATAACAACAACAACATAAATTCCACACGAAGGACAGAAGGTCTTAGTAGAGTTTTTCAGAGTCTACATTCACTGGCTGTGAGCCCTTAGGCAAGGCTGTAACCTCACTGGGCCACAGCTGCTTCATTTCCACATTAGAAAAACAACAGAGGCCAGGCCAGCTGACCTCACAAGATCCTTGCTAAGTCTGAGAAAAATCAGTGCTATTTTACTAATGGCCAAACAGCTCACTGTTTTCAGGATATTCTTCTCCGTAACATTTAGAAGGCACTATTTGTATGAGGAGTGTTTGGCATCCATATACATGAATATAGGAGCATCCTTGGTAGCTCAGATGATAAAGAATCAGCCTGCAACGCAGGAGACTTCAGTTGGATCCCTGGGTCGGGAAGATCCCCTGGAGGAGGACATGGCAACCCAAACCAGTATTCTTGCCTAGAGAATCCCACAGTCACAAAGAATCAGATAATCAGACACGACTGAGAGACTAACTCTTTCTTTCTATACATGAATATACACCCAAGATAGTGTTTCCTATTTAAATAATTGGCAAAAAAGTTTCACGTATCATCAGTTCAGTTCAGTCGTGTCCAACTCTTTGCAACCCCATGGACTGCAGTACTCCAGGGCTCCCTGTCCGTCACCAACTCCTGGAGGTTACTCAAACTCATGTCCACCGAGTCAGTGATACCATCCAACCATCTCATTCTCTGTCGTCCCCTTCTCCTCCCTCCTTCCATCTTTCCCAGCATCAGGGTCTTTTCAAATGAGTCAGTTCTTCGCATCAGGTGGCCAAGGTATTGGAGTTTCAGCTTCAACATCAGTCCTTCCAATGAATAACAAGGGGGATCAGAGCTCTAGGGCTCTGGATTTTGCCCACACAGGTGAACAGACCAAGTTACATCAAGCTGGCATTTGTTGTTCTTTTCAGTAAACATGTACCGAGCATCGACTATGTCCCAGCACTGCTGCGGGCAGCAGGATGCCTATAAGGTCCATGAACAAATCAGACAGAGATCCTGTCCTGCCTGGTGGAGCTCACATTCCAGTGTGGAGAGACCGATGAGGAAAAGGCTAACACAATATATATGTAATTTATACACTGCAGGCGGTAATAGACAGAAGGGAAAAAAGAGAGAAAGAAAGAACACAGTGGTGCAGGGTCAGGGGACTATGGACCTATGGGAGGAGGTGACAATTTAAAATCCAGAGCTTCCAATGAAGGTTTGTTGAGAAGGTGGCATCTGAGCCAAGAATTAAAAGAGCAGTGAACCACGTGGATGGATGTCTCGGGGAAGAGAATGCTGGGAAGACAGCGCAGCCAATGCCAATGTCAGGGGCTGGAAGCAGGTGAGATGTCACAAGAGGAAGTTATAAGGAGGTACCCCAGGAACTGAAGCAAACTTAGGGGCTGGAGGGCAGATCACAGAGGGTTTTGGAGGCTGCTAGAGAAACCTGGAACTTCTCTGAGTAGGGGGTGACATGTTTGGATTTACAGAGAGAAGCAAATGCAGCCCAGAGGCTTTACTGTACATACCAAGACAACTTAAGGGCTCAAGAATTCGGTTACACGTTGTTTAGAGTTAGTAGTAGGACCAATGCTCCTGTTTCACGGCATTTAGGTCTCTGTGTAAAACATCACCTCCTCCAGAGGGCCTCCATGATTGCGTTTATATAAAATCATGCCCCGCCCTGAGTTTATCTCCTTACACTACTGCTTTGTTTGCCTTCATAGTATTCACCACTCCTTGACAGTATATCATCAGTTCAGTTCAGTCGCTCAGTCGTGTCCGACTCTTTGCGACCCCATGAATTGCAGCACTCCAGGCCTCCCTGTCCATCTCCAACTCCCGGAGTTCACCCAGACTCACATCCATCGAGTCAGTGATGCCGTCCAGCCATCTCATCCTCTGTCGTCCCCTTCTCCTCCTGCCCCCAATCCCTCCCAGCATCAGAGTCTTTATCAAATGCTTATTTAATTATTTCCTGACGCCTTTGGAAGAGTGTAAACTGAGAAGGTGAGGGTTTTACTCTTTTGGTTATCACTATAGCTTGATACCTGACCACCTGGCTCAGGGTGGGGAGTCAGTACCAATTTTCTGAATGAATGAATGTTCTAGGAGTCTAGGAGAACCCTTAAGTTCTCATTCAAAAAAAAAAAAATAGATTACAAAATTGGTGAATAGTTAAAAATAAGCTGTCTACAAAATGACAGGCTATTTTCCATCATTAGTTGGTTTCACATTTTTATTCCTCAGATTGATGATAGTTCACTGCAATGGTTACATTGCGCTTTTCACAAAATTGCTATATCCATATTGTGAGAAATGTGGGAAATGGAGGAAAAAGCATTTAACATTTTATGTTCCTACTGCATCATGATTAAACAGTTTAAAATTTTCTTCATAGTTTTCAAAGTTTGCTGCATTTTTTATATGGCCTTGATAAATCCAGAGATCAAACATTTTTTGATTTTTAAAGTTTTATCTGAACTTGCTTCTGAACTCTATACTTCCATGATTCGATAGGGAAACCAATAAAAAATATGAGCCATCCAGTAGCTCCTGCTCGTCACACCTGCATTCCATTAAATGAAGGATTCCTGAGCTAGTTTCTACAGATACTGAGAAAATCTCTGCTCTTCAATCCAAGCTCACATTTTGCCTGACTTAAAGTTAGTGACCAGTTTGGAATTTTAGACTTCCCAGTGGCTCAGACGGGAAAGCATCTGCCTACAACGCGGGAGACCTGGGTTCAATCCCTGGGTTGGGAAGATCCCCTGGAGAAGGAAATGGCACCCCACTCCAGTATTCTTGCCTGGAAAATCCCATGGATGGAGGAACCTGGTGGGCTACAGTCCATGGGGTCGCAAAGAGTCGGACACGACTGAGCGACATTTACTTTATTTATTTTTACTTGGGATTTTAACCTGCTAAGAAAAATATACTCCAGTATTATATATGCAGTATAAAAAGAATACTTCAGTATTCTTGCCTGGAAAATCCTATGGACAGAGGAGCCTGGTGGGCTGCAGTCCATGGGGTCGCAGTAGTCAGACACGATTTAGCGACTAAACCAACCAAGAATAAGATAAGGAATTTCTAGGAGAACTGTCAGAATAATCCAAAGTGTTAGTTGCTCAGTTGTGTTCAATTCTTTGCAACCCCATGGACCCCCTGCTAGGCTCCTCTATCCATGGAATTCTCGAGGCAAGAATACTGGACTGGATTGCTATTCCCTTTTCCAGGAGATCTTCCTGATCCAGGGATAGACCTGGGTCTCCTGCATTGCAGGCGGATTCTTAACCATCTGAGCCACCAGGGAAGCCATAACAAAACCTCAGTAATTCTGAGTTCCCTCTGCCCAAACAGGTGCACTTCTCAGTTTATCTTTACACTTTCTATAGACAAGTAAGGTGTTATTAAGCAAAATCAGTAACAAAGAGCTGGAAGAGAAAAGCTCACCTACTAAAGACAAACTGCTTTCCGCATTAGCAATATCATATCCAAAACAGTGTAACTGCAGCGTGAACCCAGGCCAGCCCTGGCAGACGTGCTGGCAGTCACTGCAAACCACTGGGCAGCCGTCGGGGACTGAATCTCTGGTGGACAGCGCTTTGCTGCCAGAAGACCAGACTCAGGTGCTAACACAGGAGGCGGTGCCAAATGAGGACTGACCAGCCAGGCGACGAGGAAGGATGGCGGAAAATCTATGAAATTAATCTCTGAAACGAACAACTTGGAAAAGGGTAAGAGGCTCTTGGCCCCTTGCTGTTCACTCAGGTTGTGGCAATCAAAGTTTGTCTGTTCTACTCCCTAGGCTCTCAGACACAGCCGCTGAGTGATGCTGTAGGAAAGGGAAGGCTGACGACAAGCACACGACGTGTTTAGAGGCTAAGAGGACGAGAGGGGAAGGATGAGAAGGCAATGAATCAGACATCGAGGGCCTGGGTTCTCGGCTACCCACATGGTAGGACAGTTGTGAAGGGGGCTGAAGATTCCTGAACCTGAAAGGGGACAACGATGCCCCTTCGTAACACTGAAGGGGGCCTGAGCTAGGAAGAGGCATGTCAAGGGTATCAAAAAATACAAAGGATGGTGATGATGAGATTACCACCAATAGAGGTTAACAATTTCTCAAGGATTTATGGAATGACAGCCGCCAGTGCACTCTGCACTTTGTTACAGACGGAACTGCTTCCGTCCCCGCCGACGGTCCACATTTACACGTGAAGCCCAAACCCCCAGTGGGACTGTATTTGGAGATGAGGCTTTTAAGGAAGTAATGAGGTTAAATGAGGTCTGAAGGGTGGGCCCTGGTCCAACAGGACTGATTTTCTTGTGAAAAGAGGAAGAGACGCCAGGACTGTGCACGCACGGAAGAAAGACCACGTGAGGTCACAGGGAGCCGGCAGCCGTCTGCAAGCTGACAGGCGGGCACACCAGAAACCAGCCCTGCTGGCACCTGGATCCTGGACTTCCAGCCTCCAAAACCACGGGGAAACTCATTTCTGTTGTTTAAGTCACCCAGCCTCTGGTATTTTGTTATGGCAGCTTTGGCAATCTAATTGCAGATATGTGATCTCATGTCATCCACATTATATTATCATCCACACTTTCAAATACAGAAACAGAAGCACCAGAGACGTTCAGCAAGTTGACTAAAGTTGCACAGCTCTTGGGAAGTGGAACTAGAACTGAATCCAAGCAATGATTTCAGGACTCACATTCCTAACAGCTGATGAAACAGAATACAAGGTCATGTGATTAATATCTACAGTGACAAAAAAAAGAAAAACAGCACTTTTATCAGAAAAATCTACAGTAAATACAATTTACTTTGCACTTTTACTTCTCTCCTTCTCACTGTCCAAACAGTAAGTATTCTGGTGAGTAAGCCTGTCTCAAGCTTCTCTATCTGAGGCTTGGGAGGTCTGGCAGCAAGCCTACGAGGTCCATGTTCTCCTGGAGTTTATGTGCCAGTGAGGAAGGCCAGTCAACCACCGAACGGAAAAAAGCAGACACTGATAAGCGCAAAGACAAAAATGAAACTGGAAGTTGTGGTGACAGGTGGGGGCCAGACCGGTCCTTTTCTCCACAGCCAGTGACTGAACGCGTGCCATGAGATGACCTCAAACAGGACTCAGCTCCTAATTCTGGGGCAGCTCCTAGTGTGGGCTGGCAGCCCCCAGACTCAATGCACCCCCCATTTCTTCCTCTATAAAGTGGGCCTTTTGCTCTAACGGTCTCAGTTCAGTTCAGTTGCTCAGTCGTGTCTGACTCTTTGCGACCCCATGGACTGCAGCACGCCAGGCCTCCATGTCCATCACCAACTCCTGGAGTTCACTCAGACTCATGTCCTTTGAGTCAGTGATGCCATCCAACCATCTCATCCTCTGTCGTCCCCTTCTCCTCCCGCCTTCCATCTTTCTCAGCATCAGGGTCTTTCTTCTCTAATGGTCTACGGCTTCCTTGATTAAGTCAGGAAGTTATTCAGGCAATATTTACCCTAACTCAGTTATTAAGCTGGAGAAGGCAATGGCAACCCACACCAGTACTCTTGCCTGGAAAATCCCGTGGACGGAGGAGCCTGGTAGGCTGCAGTCCATGGGGTTGCTGAGAGTCAGACATGACTGAGTGACTTCACTTTCACTTTTCACTTTCATGCACTGGAGAAGGAAATGGCAACCCACTCCAGTGTTCTTGCCTGGAGAATCCCAGGGACGGGGGAGCCTGGTGGGCTGCTGTCTATCGGGTCGCACAGAGTCGGACATGACTGAAGCGCCTTAGCAGCAGCAGCAGCAGTTATTAAGCATAATGGAAATTATGAAGACTATAATAAAATGTATTCTCTCCTTTAGAGGATTCCTGAAGTTTTCCAGGGAGAGACATAAAGGTTGCAGGAACAACGGAGGAAAGGATCACTGAACTGGACTGAACAGGCTCTATTGCTGACAGTATTAGCCCTTGGATGCTGACTGTGGAATACCAGACCTGTAGTCAGACACTTCTCATCTTTACTGGGGAGGGAATGTGGAGAAAGGAATTTGAGATGAAAGAGGGAAAGTTAAGATCAACAAAAGGGTGGGTCTGGGGGACCTTAAAGAAGGCTGTGCACTGAAGAATTGATGTTTTCAAATTGTGCTACTGGAGAAGACTCTTGAGAGTCCCTTGGACTGCAAGGAGATCAAACCAATCAATCCTAAAGGAAATCAACCCTGAATATTCACTGCAAAGACTGATGCTGAAGCTCCAATACTTTGGCCACCTGATGCAAAGAGCCAACTCATTGGAAAAGACCCTGATGTTGGGAAAGACTGAGGGCAAAACAAGAAGGCGACAGAGGATGAGATGCTTAGATAGCATCACTGACTCTTCAGACATGAGTTTGAGCAAACTCCTGGAGACAGTGAAGGACAGGGAAGGCTGGAGTGCTGCAGCCAATGGGGTTGCAAAGAGTTGGACATGACTGAGCGACTGAACAACAACAGAAAGTAAGACGTAGGATAAAAGTGACAAAGTTATGGATTCTTTTTCTCTGGAGAGCCTAATCAGCCAAAGAAACTGTCTCTTGGCATGGCTTGCTCAGAAGTAGAAGGCTTGCATGGCTCACCCAGGAGGTGCCAGAAGGCTATGATACTTAATGAAGAATTAGTCACTCAGTCAAGTCCAACTCTTTGCTACCCCATGGACGGTAGCCTGTCAGACTCCTCTGTCCATGGAATTATCCAGGCAAACATACTAGAGTGGGTTGCCATTTCCTATGCCAGGGGATTGTCCTGACCCAGGGATTGAACCTGGGTCTTCTGCACTGCAGGCAGATTCTTTACCATCTGAGGCACCAACTAATCCAGGAAACGTGAAATAATACAACTTCACACCCTACCAGTGAGCGGTGGTGCAGATTTTTTGTGTATTTAGTAAAATATACACGGGAAGATCATGTGTGTGTTTGGGGCTGTGGGTATAATTGTTGATAGGGTAGACTTGAACTCCTGGTTTGCCTGGCCGAAAATATTCCAGAGGCCTTTCCAATACATTCATGATACATGACAACTTAATTTTATTCAATAAACTTTACTAATTCAGATTCACTTTTAAAAACCCTTAGATTTAGCTAATAATAAAGATTGAACTTTAAAATGTGTTAAAAATAGACTGGGTTTTATTTCATTAGTTTTAGAACACTCTAAATTGACACAGATTTTTCACTCTAATTGTTGCCTAGGAGATCTTATTATTACATACAAAGCCCTTACGACTTGCAGCATTTCAGAGTGGCAAAGTGTTCTAAAAATACTTTAAAAGTGCCATCCGGATGCTCCATGACAGGGGTGAATGAGGTGAGTTGTACCAGAGGAATAAGGACCAACTCACTGAGGACAGCAGAATCAGAGAAAAACACCCAGGTTAGAAACACACCTGCTTTTTGGTGTCAGGACACAAACTCAGCACGCAGAAGACCTACGAAAATGTGGTGAACTGTCAGAATTACAAGATCACTCTGATGATTAGGGTGGATCTTTAAAGGAGTGTGTGTGATTTAATAATCTGGCCCAACAAACAACGCTGGCGTCAAACAGTAAGACCTGAAGAGTATGGACGACCGTAACAAAGCTGGAATAAGAGTTTGTCATTTCTAAAGGACTTCCCTGGTGGCTCAGAGGTAAAGACTCTACTTGCCAATGCAGGAGATACAGGTTTGATTCCTGGGTCGGGAGGATACCCAGGAGAAGGAAACAGCAACGTACTCCAGTATTCTTGCCTAGGAAATCCCACAGAGGGACCTGGTGGGCATCAGTCCATGCAGTCGCAAATAGTCAGACACGACTGAGCGACTAAGCACAGCACAGAGACTAAACAACATTTCTCGTAAAGTTTTAAGTGAAGGGTGATGAGGGGAAGGGTGGAGAGGAAGGAGGAGGGTTGGCGGGGGCCGGTGATGACTAGTAAATATGCTATGTAAACCACTGTGTACCTTTGTCTCTAAAGGCAGTAGTTCAACCAGCAAAAGACACGTGATAAATCACTGGTAAATGCTTGTGGACGCATTCACAGAGCATTTGTAATCATTGTAAATATTATCATTTGAAATCTCTTACGTGTACATTTATATTTTATCATTTTCTCCACTTTGATTCTCCTACTGCTGGGAGATGGACTGCCCCAAAAAAACTCTTCAGGATATTCTAGACGCTTGTGGATTTTTAACATTTGTCTTGGGAATCCCTGGTGCCTGAAGAACCGAAGCAATTAAGTTCACCCCAGCTGTGTGTGTCCAGACACCAACAGGCTCACCCCCCGTACTGACACCATTCCTGGGGCCCCATTACTTTTCTTAGCATCCCGTGGTTTGATTCCAAAGCTGAGAAAAAGGGAGGGTTCACCTTCGCGACAACACCAATCACTTCAGTGCTGTCAGCTCCATTCTCTGATCTCTCCAGAAGTGTCTGGACTTTTACAGGTTCAGACTCTGACAAAGCAATGCAGAGAACAAAATCCTACTCTGGGAAACACACACACAGAAATTCCAAGCATGGCTTCTTTCTGGCCCGTGGAGCCGGGAGTGGTCCCCTTACCTTTATCATAGATTTCCTTCAAGACCCCTCGTTTTATCAGCTCCTCTCTGCTTTGCCTCATGGATATTTTCCTTTCCAGGGCTGCAAGCAAAACACAGAGAAGCAGGTGTGAGTCAGTAACAAAGACAATTAAAAAAAAAAAAAAGCATATTTTAAGACGTGCTAAAATATAATGTATGGAAAGTGTCTGTAAATCATACTTGACTAATGTAAGCTAATGATACCAGTGAACAGCTACTATGACTGGCATCTTAATCTGCTTATTTCATTTCATCTTCAAGACAATCAAATTACCTATGATGTAGGCATTTTCCCTTTATTTAATTGTGATATATGGTTGAGGAAACTGTACCACAGGGCAGCTCAACCACCTCTCAGAACCACACTGGGAAGAGGATCTAGGATTCGAAGCCAGAAATGCTAACTTCATCCTTGGTTTAACTTCTGCATCACATAGCATCTTCTAGAGTGCGACCTTTCCTCAGAAAGGGATTCCTCAAAAGGGATTCCTCTTTGAATTACCTAGTTCATACAGATCATGTCTTATTGTCTTATTGAGGATTTAGTCACTTCTCAACTATTAAAAAATGGTATGAAAACATCTCTTCTAAAGGTCCCTGGATTGGTACCCAGGTTCCCGAGGAGAGACTGAGGGGGCGGAGGGAGACCTCCGAAGGACACCCACCCATCTCTCTCGGCTCCCAGCGAGGAACGAAGGAATGGTTCAGTTCCCAAACGTCCCTCTACAAGGACCCAGCCACTCACCTGAGCCAGCTGCTCAGGCAGGTGGGGGCTGGAGGAGGGAAGAGGAAGCATTTCCTCGGATCAGTGGTGTGATGGAGGCAAGTCAAGTGGGAACAGAGCCTGCGAGTGGGGAAGGGGGGGAGGGCACAAAGGGCAGGCCCGTGGCTCCTGGCAGGACGGAGCAGGGTGGGGGAGGATTGGCAGAGCCCGTAGAGGAAACAAAGCTCTTCCAGCACTGACATCCAGGAAGCACTGAGAGGAGGAGGTGAGAAGTGGCTGTGGTCCCTTCGGTCAGCTTGAGATTCTTTGCATGCTTTGGTTACACAGTCATCCGGGGGCGGGGGGTGGGGGGGCGGTGGAAACATCATTTATAAAATATGAAAACAATTTTATGCAGATAAATTTAGGTACAGATAATTAAACACACACAAGTCTCAATCGAATTTAATGCAAAAAAAAATACATGAGTAAGAACTAGAAAGAAAGCAAGGAAACAAGAACTGTGATTGAACTCTGTTACCCACTAGCTGTTCGATCTTCACCAAGTCACTCTGCCAGTCTGGAAAGACACTGATGCCTCCCCTGCTGCCATTTAACAGGTCCAGCCTGGGACCCGACAACTATATGACAGTAAAAAGCCCTCTGGGTTATCCTCAAGCATATCAGGACTGAAAATCCCTGATAATCCATTTTGAAACTTATTATTTTAAAAATGTACTCTAACACTCTCCCTTAGATTACAATGAATTCAGTGGTATGAGAAGGAAAAATAAATGTTAGCCCTGGCAGACAGCTTACTGAGAACATATTAATAAGAAGATGGATGTATATAAACCTACAGCCCCCAGAAGTGAGGGCAGGAAGTCTGTAGGGAAGGACAAAGGTTAGAGGTGCATGGGGAAACTATTGAGCAGTATTCGCTTTGAGAGGTGAAGGAGTTTTATGTCCTGAACCAAAGGACAAGATATGGTGGGAAGAGGGCAGAAAGTGCTCTCGTGCAGAAAGGGGATACCCGGGGAAGGGGAAGAGAAGTGTGTGCCATTAGGTCAGAAAGTTCTGCCTGATTTTAAAAAACATTTGCTCAGCAGCACAGTAGGAAAGACTGAATAGGCAAGATGAAGTGGGGGTTTTCAAGGTAAAAGTTTATTAGCCACCTTCCGGATGAATAAAGAAGTGTCACCCTGGCCTGAACCATGTAAATGAACAGATTTCCCTTCAACAAAACAAGTTTCCCAGGGGCTTTTCAAAACCATGGAGTAAAGTGGGTGAACCAGAGCCACAGATGGAAAGGAAGGTTCTGCAGGCAGGCGGGCAGAGCCCTGGACACAGAGGTCCGAGAGCTCCAGCACCAGCAGAATATGGATGCTCTCAGGCCAACCGCTATTATCTGGACTTCAGCTGTCTCTCCACACTCAGTCAACAACTGAGGACCAGCTGCCCACAGCGTAAGGGACTCCATCAGGGACTGGGGATGATGGTAAGCAGAGCCTCTCCCTTCCAGAGATCACAGGCTAAGGTGTGATTCAGTCATCAAAGGAGATGCCACCTCATCCATGATTGCAAATTGAGATGGGCCTCAAAAGAAGACATGCATCAGAGCAGATGCTAAATAATCTCCTCCATGGGGGAGTTGGGGCTTCCCTGGTGGCTCAGCGGTAAAGAACCCGCCTGCCAATGCAGGAGACGCGGGTTCAATCCTGAGTTGAGAAGATCCCCTGGAGAAGGAAATGGCAACCCACTCCAGTATTCTTGCCTAGGAAATCCCATGGACAGAAGAGCCTGGCGGGTTACAGTCCATGGGGCTGCAAAAGAGTCAGACATGACTGAGTGCCTGAACAACAGCAACGACTGGGGAATAAGAGGAGGGTTTTCTGAGGAAGAGACCTCCGAGTTGGGTCTGAAAGCTGAATGTATGTTATCTTAGCTCAGGGCAGTCGGGGAGGAAGTGGAAAACACTCCAGGCAGAGCAAGCTGGGGGGATCAGGGTGCCGTGGACAAGCAGAGAGGAAGCCAGTGTGACTGCACAGCCAACGCCAGTTGAAGGAATGATGGTTTGAGATGCAGTCAGAGGGGCAGGGGGCGCTGGGCCACGCAGGGCCTTCCTGACCACGTTCTTCTAAGGGAAATGTGAAGAAACCGATTGGGTTTGAGTTATTTGACAGACCAATGTCCACTTCAGCCTGGAGGATGGACTGGACGGAGGCCAGTTACTGGATGATTGCAGAAGCCTGGGCAGAAGATGAAGGCAGATACACAAGGATGCTGAAGATAAACATGGAGTTGTTAAGAAATGAAAAAAAAATAGTGACCACAAGAGCAAAAACATCAGTTAAAAACAAAAATAGTAAATCTAAGCAGATGATGATTAAACCTTAGGCCACAGTAAACGAGAGGGCAGCATTAAAACACAAGGATTAGATGTACAGCATATATCTAAAGATACATGGCGAAGATATCTAAAGATGTAAAGGTGAAAGGGCTTCCCCAGTGGCTCAGTGGTGAAGAATCTACCTGCGACACAGGAGATGCGGGTTTGATCCCTGGGTTGGGAGATTCCCTGGAGGAGGAAATGGCAATCTACTCCAGTATTCTTGCCAGAAAATCTGACGGACAGAGGAGCCTGGCGGACTACAGTCCCCAGTGTGGCAGAGAGTCAGATATGACTGAGCAACTGAGCACGAGCACGGGCACATAAGGGTGAATTTCTAAAACCAACCACTGTAACCTCTAACACAACAGAAGCAAAAAAGGAAAAGCAGGAGCTGACTTCCCCCACCAAAATGAAAATACAGGCTGCTGCTGCTGCTGCTTCTGTTAAGTCACTTCAGTCGTGGCCGACTCTGTGCGACCCCATAGATGGCAGCCCACCAGGCTCCCCCGTCCCTGGGATTCTCCAGGCAAGAACACTGGAGTGGGTTGCCATTTCCTTCTCCAATGCATGAAAGTGAAAAGTGAAAGTGAAGTCGCTCAGTCGTGTCCGACCCTCAGCGACCCCATGGACTGCAGCCCACCAGGCTCCTCCGTCCATGGGATTTTCCAGGCAAGAGGACTGGAGTGGGGTGCCATCGCCTTAGGTGGCAACAATGCAATTCTTTGGATCTTCAGAAAAGAACCAAATTTCTGGGCTGCAGTAATGCAATAAATGCAAAACACTGTAAAAGGCTTTCAACATAGTCCTGTGGCAACTGAAACACCGAAATACAGTTGCATAAACAAGCAAATGTGCAAATGCTAAAGCAGTGACATCCAGTCTAAAATTCCACACCAACATATGAAACAGCCTAAAGAGGAAAAGGGGGAAAATGACTGATTGGCTTTTATAGACCAACAAAGAACGAGAAGAGTAGATCCAAACACCTTTTAAAAAGCTTCACATATCCCCTGTTTCTTGCCTGAAATGAGTGAGAGAAGGACTTCTCAGTTACTGTACCCAATACAGCTCCCAAAAACATATTAAAAGGTTAGCCCATCTAAGGAAGGCTCTCTAAGCTTGTCATTAAACAAAATATTAATGTAAAAGTCATCCAGGAAACCTTGAAGAGCATAGTTATCCTTGCATCTTTATCAACATCTATTGATCACGTCTTTTTATTTTCCATTTTTTTGATCTGTTGACGTCTTGGGGCCACACTGATCCTAGAGTTGGCCCCTTGCAGGGAGCCTGCCTTTCCTGTGCAAACTGACCAATCCAGAGCCCCACTCTCAACCACGTCCTTCACAGAGTTCTTACAGAAAATAGGCCACTCTTCCTCTGCCCTAAACACCACAGGGCCAGGTACCAGACAACTGGAGACGCTCCTTAAGCCCCAGAGTCCACTACAACGATTCAAACCTGCCAGGTAAGCCCATTTACCCTGTCCTGCCCATTGCTTCTTGTGGAAACCATGAAAAAAGGCTCTTGCCCACATTTTCCTCCCATTCTTTCCATATCCTGAACAACCCGCTTTGGCCCTCCATGGCCTGGCACGCCCTTTCTCTTGCAAGCTGTGAGGATAACAAACTCTTTTCAATGGCAATCGTCTCTTGATCTGTTGGCTTCACCATATCTGAATAATAAGAAAACCTACATTTAAAAACATACCTATCATTGCACTGGTTTGTAAACAAAGGTAAAAAACTAAGGTTATTATTTTCCACAGCTTTATGTTCCATTCTATTGCTCGGAAGTCTGTTTACAATTGAGTGAAAGATTTATAAGAAAGAAATCTGGTGAAAGAAAGACTCTCAACAGTAAATTCCATCAAAGCCCAGAGACCAACTCTG
Organism: Bos mutus; assembly: GCF_027580195.1. NCBI lineage: Eukaryota > Metazoa > Chordata > Mammalia > Artiodactyla > Bovidae > Bos > Bos mutus. The sequence continues at coordinate 9,045,669 of NC_091639.1, read as the reverse complement.
GTAACGGAATGACAGCAGTTTTAATCACTTTGGTAAACTTTTTTTGAGCCAGTACTGCAGTCTATGCCATATTTACTAAAAGCCAGTTCCCCATCACCTCCAATTAATTTTTTCCCTATACATTCGGATTTGTGCTAAGCCAAGGAATCCTATGCTTCTTTGACATAGAAGAATTAAAACTGGCATCTTGGAAGGGCTTGTTCTTACTTAGCGAATGCCTGGGCTGGATAAATCTGTTAAAAATAGCTTGAACATTCTCTTTTTATTTTCTGCATGTGCACAAATGCATGTTTTTTTTTTTAATTTATGGAAATAGATGAAGCATTTTAATAGTAAATAATTTAAGAAATAGAAAACAAACTTCTTTTCCATTGTCCCTCCTTCCAAACACCCAGCTCATCACCTCTCACGACTGCCTTTCTTTGGTAATGTCCTTTTCTCTTTCCTCCGTCTCTCTGTGCTCCTTTCCCACACGCTCCCACACTATATAAATACAGTTTTTAAAACCACAAATGGGCTCATTCCGCTCACATTATTCCACAACTCTTTTTTTCTCCTCTCATTTATGAATATGTTTTGGAAATCTTCCCGTTGGTACATACAGAAAACACCTCATTCTTTTTGAGTACCACCTACCATTACATGGATCTAAGTGCCAAATTCAGACTTAAATTGAAGAAAGTAGGGAAAACCACTAGACCATTCAGGTATGACCTAAATTAAATCCCTTACAATTATACAGTGGAAGTGACAAATAGATTCAAGGGATTAGATCTGATAGAGTGTCTGAAGAACTATGGATGGAAGTTCGTGACACTGTATAAGAGGCAGGGATCAAGACCATCCCCAAGGAAAAGAAATGTAAAAAGGCAAAATGGTTGTCTTAGGAGGCCTTACAAATAGCTGTGAATAGAAAGGAAGTGAAAAGCAAAGGAGGAAAGGAAAGATATACCCATTTGAATGCAGAGTTCCAAAGAATAGCAAGGAGAGATAAGAAAGCCTTCCTCAGCGATCAATGCAAAGAAATAGAGGAAAACAATAGAATGGGAAAGTCTAGAGATCTCTTCAAGAAAATTAGAGATACCAAGGGAACACTTCATGCAAAGATGGGCACAATAAAGGACAGAAATGGTATGGACCTAACAGAAGCAGAAGATATTAAGAGGTGGCAAGAATACACAGAAGAACTATACAAAAAAGATCTTCACGATCCAGATAATTGCAATGGTGTGATCACCAACCTAGAGCCAGACATCCTGGAATGTGAAGTCAAGTGGGCCTTAGGAAGCATCACTACCAACAAAGCTAGTGGAGGTGGTGGAATTCCAGTTAAGCCATTTCAAATCCTAAAAGATGATGCTGTGAAAGTGCTGCACTCAATATGCCAGCAAATTTGGAAAACTCAGCAGTGGCCACAGGACTGGAAAAGGTCAGTTTTCAGTCCAATCCCAAAGAAAGGCAATGCCAAAGAATGCTCAAACTACTGCACAGTTGCACTCATCTCACGGCAACCCACTCCAGCGTTCTTGCCTGGAGAATCCCAGGGACGGGGGAGCCTGGTGGGCTGCCATCTATGGGGTCGCACAGAGTCAGACACGACTGAAGTGACTTAGTAGTAGCAGTAGCAGCACATGCTAGCAAAATAATGCTCAAAATTGTCCAAGCCAGGCTTGAACAGTACATGAACCGTGAACTTCCAGATGTTCAAGCTGGTTTTAGAAAAGGCAGAGGAAGCAGAGATCAAATTGCCAACATCCACTGTATCACAGAAAAAGCAAGAGAGCTCCAGAAAAACATCTATTTCTGCTTTATTGACTATGCCAAAGCCTTTGACTGTGTGGACCACAACAAACTGGAGAATTCTTAAAGAGATGGGAATACCATGAGAATACTTGAGAAATCTGTATGCAGGTCAGGAAGCAACAGTTAGAACTGGACATGGAACAACAAACTGGTTCCAAATAGGGAAAGGAGTACATCAAGCCTGTATATTGTCACCCTGCTTATTTAACTTATATGCAGAGTATACCATGAGAAACACTGGGCTGAATGAAGCACAAGCTGGAATCAAGATTGCCAAGAGAAATACCAATAACCTCAGGTATGCGGATGACACCACCTTTATGACAGAAAGAGAGGAACTAAAGAGCCTCTTGATGAAAGTGAAAGAGGAGAATGAAAAAGTTGGCTTAAAACTCAACATTCAGAAAACTAAGATCATGGCGTCTGGTCCCATCACTTCGTGGCAAATAAATGGGGAATCAGTGACAGACTTTATTTTGTGGTCTCCAAAATCACTGCAGAGGGTGACTATAGTCATGAAATCAAAAGACTCTTGCTCCTTTTGAAGAAAAGCTATGACCAACCTAGACAGCATATTGAAAAGCAGAGACTTTACTTTGCCAACAAAGGTCTGTCTAGTCAAAGCTATGGTTTTTCCAGTGGTCATGTATGGATGTGAGAGTTGGACTACAAAGAAAGCTGAGTGCCAAAGAATTGATGCTTTTGAACTGTGGTGTTGAAGCAGACTCTTAAGAGTCCCTTGGACTGCAAGGAGATCCAACCAGTCCATCCTAAAGGAAATCAGTCCTGAATATTCATTGCAAAGACTGATGTTGAAGCTGAAACTTCAATACTTTGGCCACCTAGTGCAAAGAACTGACTCATTGGAAAAGACCCAGAAAATGGGAAAGATTGAAGGCAGGAGGAGAAGGGGATGACAGAGGATGAGATGGTTGGATGGCATCACCGACTTGATGGACATGAGTTTGAGCAGGCTCCGGGAATTGGTGAAGTACAGGGAGGCCTGGCGTGCTGCAGTCCACGGGGTTCCAAAGAGTCGAACACGACTTCTTGACTGAACTGAAGTGGCAGAACTTATTTCACCATCTGAAACTGAAGAAGTTTAAGTTGCTTCACCTTTCGGGCCTATAAACTTCGCCACTGTGATTATATCTGTTCAGGCACCCACATGAACAGGCTTAAGACTTTTTCCAGTATGTATCACTAGACTTACTGGGCACAGGGTGTTTTTGATGTGCTCCAGTACTGATGGAAGAAAGAAACTCTTATATTTCGTAAAATGAGGAAATGGGGAAAAAAGCAATATCAATTCTTTTTAGTCATCTGCTTCTTCTCAGAGTACCAGGGCAGGGAGCTATTCATATAGTTCTCTAGGATAATTTATCTTTGTTGAATTCTCTGCGCAACTGCCTTAAATTACACTCTGTATGGGACAGAAGTTTGAAGGGGAAAAAACAATTGATAAATGATGAAATCTATAGTAGCCTACTGTGGAGCCTTATGCCTTCAGTGGTTAAAACAGTCAGCCTGCAAGTACTGGGTTGGCCAAAAAGTTCATTTGGGTTTTTCCGTAAGACGGTGTGGGGAAACCTGACTGAACTTTTTGGTTAATCCAGTAAAATCTGCAGCCTTTATCCCTTTAAAATTTGACAACTCCAGTGAAAGTGAATTTAGGCTAGAGATCTACAAGTAACAAATGGAATGAGCCTCCGGAACCTGGAATCTACCTCTACTTCCCCTATGACATCATAAAAAGGAGGATCATTAATATGATGCAACAACTACAGCCTAGAAAAACCCAGCATGAAACAATAACCCACACTTACATTATTTCAACCTTCTTTAAGATGAAGAGACTCTCCAAGTTAAGTGTATACAAACAATATATAAAAGAGGAGAAAGAAAAGCAAAGATTTGGAGGAACAGGATAAACCCAGAGGTCTTCCATTTTGAAAGATTAGCGAGCCAATGCCAGTTATCTCTTATTTCATAAGACAATAAATGAGAAAAGCAACAACACTGTTGATCTAAGTGGAGTAGGAAATGGCAACCCACTCCAGTATTCTTGCCTGAAAAATTCCATGGTATACAGTGTGGTATACAGTTCATGGGTGGCAAGGAGTTGGATACAACTGAGCACACATATCAATCTAAATGCCGTGTTGAAGAAAGAAGTAAAAAAAAATTCAATCCTAAATGCTCAGTTTTTTTTTTTTCTTTTTAATGAATCCGCCACAGGTATACCCGCGTTCCCCATCCTGAACCCTCCACCCTCCTCCCTCCCCTCTCCTCTCTCTGGGTCGTCCCAGTGCACCAGCCCCAAGCATCCAGCACCGTGCATCAAACCTGGACTGGTGACTCGTTTCATACATGATATTATACATGTTTCAGTGCTATTTTCCCAAATCTCCCCACCCTCTCCTTCTCCCACAGAGTCCATAAGACTGATCTATACATCGGTGTCTCTTTTGCTGTCTCGTACACAGGGTTATTGTTTCCATCTTTCTAAATTCCATATATATGTGTTAGTATACTGTATTGGTGTTTTTCTTTCTGGCTTACTTCACTCTGTATAATAGGTTCCAATTTCATCCATCTCATTAGAACTGATTCAAATGTATTCTTTTTAATGGCTGAGTAATACTCCATTGTGTATATGTACCACAGCTTTCTTATCCATTCATCTGCTGATGGGCATCTAGGTTGCTTCCATGTCCTGGCTATTATAAACAGTGCTGCAATGAACATTGGGGTACACGTGTCTCTTTCCCTTCTGGTTTCCTCAGTGTGTATGCCCAGCAGTGGGATTGCTGGATCATAAAGCAGTTCTATTTCCAGTTTTTTAAGGAATCTCCACACTGTTCTCCATAGTGGCTGTACTAGTTTGCATTCCCACCAACAGTGCAAGAGAGTTCCCTTTTCTCCACACCCTCTCCAGCATTTATGGCTTGTAGACTTATGGATTGCAGCCATTCTGACTGGCATGAAATGGTACCTCATAGTGGTTTTGATTTGCATTTCTCTGATAATGAGTGATGTTGAGCATCTTTTCATGTGTTTGTTAGCCCTCTGTATGTCTTCTTTGGAGAAATGTCTATTTAGTTCTTTGGCCCATTTTTTGATTGGGTCATTTATTTTTCTGGAGTTGAGCTGTAGGAGTTGCTTGTATATTTTTGAGATTAGTTGTTTGTCAGTTGCTTCATTTGCTATTATTTTCTCCCATTCTGAAGGCTGTCTTTTCACCTTTCTAATAGTTTCCCTTTGTTGTGCAGAAGCTTTTAAGTTTAATTAGGTCCCATTTGTTTATTTTTGCTTTTATTTCCAATATTCTAGAACAAATAATTTCACAATTTGTATGGAAATACAAAAAACCTCGAATAGCCAAAGCGATCTTGAGAAAGAAAAATGGAACTGGAGGAATCAACCTACCTGACTTCAGGCTCTACTACAAAGCCACAGTTATCAAGACAGTATGGTACTGGCACAAAGACAGAAATATAGATCAATGGAACAAAATAGAAAGCCCAGAGATAAATCCACGCACATATGGACACCTTATCTTTGACAAAGGAGGCAAGAATATACAATGGATTAAAGACAATCTCTTTAACAAGTGGTGCTGGGAAAACTGGTCAACCACTTGTAAAAGAATGAAACTAGACCACTTTCTAACACCATACACAAAAATAAACTCAAAATGGATTAAAGATCTCAATGTAAGACCAGAAACTATAAAACTCCTAGAGGAGAACATAGGCAAAACACTCTCCGACATACATCACAGCAGGATCCTCTTTGACCCACCTCCCAGAATATTGGAAATAAATGCTTAGTTTTAGACAGAATGGTATGATAAACACACTCAAGAAGTTCTGTTAATCTAGAAGCAATCTGTGTAAGCACCAAATTTTTACCAACTCAGATGATTTCAGGAGTCCTATGCATATCTAGTACTTTGGCCACCTCATACGAAGAGTTGACTCATTGGAAAAGACTCTGATGCTGGGAGGGATTGGGGGCAAGAGGAGAAGGGGACGACAGAGGATGAGATGGCCGGATGGCATCACTGACTCGATGGACGTGAGTCTGAGTGAACTCCGGGAGTTGGTGATGGACAGGGAGGCCTGGTGTGCTGCGATTCATGGGGTTGCAAAGAGTAGGACACGACTGAGCGACTGAATTGAACTGATGCATATCTAAACATTCTGCTAAGTGTAGAGTCACTAGGCAAGAAGGTTTTTCCCTTGATTATCCATTGATTATCCAAAGAAAAGCTTACTGAACCTAATTCAAGATGAAAAACATCTTTTAAAATATTTCATAATTAACATCAAATGATCCTCAAAATCAGAGACTAAACAACAAGGTTTTACTGTAAAGCACCCGGAAGTAAATTCAATACCCTGTGATAAACCACAGAGGAAAAGAACATGAAAAAAAAATGTGTGTGTGTATATATATATATATAAATAAATGAATCTATATATATTATATATTATATATATATATAAATGAATCACTTTGTTGTACAAATGAAATCAACACAACATTGTCAATCAATTACACTTCAAAAAATTAAAAACAAAACAAAACCGAGGCACTGTTGAAACTCTTTTCCCTCTAAAGATCTAAAGCATGTGGAAATTCTACCTAAAGGGTAGAAACTAACATTTCAGTGTCTTCATCACGTAAGCACAGCTCCATATTTCCCCCCATTGTTACAATATGAACTTCAGTAAGGGCGCAAGCAGAGTGAGTACGTGAATGAAGTTCCTCGTTACCAGTACGGCAACCCACCCACTGTACTTGGCCAACACTGGTAGCTAGCTTAGACCAACTCTTCACAGCCCGTGAGGCAGGAGATGAGATTGTTGGTTTACTGTTGCTTGTGATCACACCAAGTCATCTAGATCGCACTTCCCACAGTCTGTTCTGCAGAATAGTAACCCCCAGAGATGCACTATGGAAAGGGTTTGAGGACAGTAATTTTGGGAAATGCCATGCACCACTAGAGAACCACTGTATTCATTAGCAGGAGAGGACCTAAAGAAACCAGTTTAACCCAGTGTTTCTCTCAAATTCATTTGAACAATATAACCCTTTCATAGAGGACCACGGGGACTTTTATTCTGAGGAAAATCTTTTGGGCAACACTGATCGAAATGTCAGGCTGGGACTTTCTTGGTGGTCCAGTGGTTAAGAATCCGCCTTCCAAGGCAGTGGATGTGGGTTTGATCCCTAGTCAGGAAACTAAGGGGTTTCCCAGGTGGCTTAGTGGTAAAGATTTCGCCTGCCAATGCAGGAGCCGCAGGTGTGATCCCTGAGTCAGGAAGATCCCCTAGAGGAGGAAACGGTAACCCCCTCCAGTATTCTTGCTGGGATAATCCCGTAGACAGAGGAGCCTGGGCGGCTACAGTCCATGGGGTCACAAAGAGTCAGATGCGACTGAGCATGCATGCAGGGAACTAAGATCCCACATGCCAAGAGGCAACTGAGCCTGTGTGCCATAACTAGCGAGTCTGAACCACAGCGAAGGATCACCCATGATACCACGAAGATCCTTCATGCCACAGCTGGGACCCAATGCAGCCAAATAAATAAATATTAAAGAAAATAAAATAGATGCCAGGTTGCAGGAAGCGTATGTTGTAAAAAGGACCCAGGGAGGTCAGCTCTTCCAACACAGCAGGGACACAGAGGGGCCAAGATCTTTTACAAAGACCTTTCTGATCAAAGTCTGAGTCAAACAGAACTGAAAACCCGAAGTCCTGCCATATTAAATGAGCAAGGCATGACCAACCAGAAAGATCCGAACAGAGCAGAGTGACCAGCCATCCACCTGTTTGTCCTGCAGTCCTGGTGGGAATTTCAGTTGGGAGACATCCGTATTCCAGCGGTCTCCCTGGATGGGCAGCCCACTATCCATCCCCCAAATAAGTAAAGACTAGACATAGCCTTGATCAGCTCAATACTACAGAGTATCTGTCCAAAGTAACAGCTTGGCTTTGGACATAATTGGTTTTCTGACAGTAATGCAGACTGGAGTCAAGGAGCATGAAAGTTGGACATGTCATTAGCATAGACGAGGCGATTTATTCTCCTCTTACTGTCGGAGAAGTGCCTGCAGCCAGGCCCCACCATAGCCTTATCTACTGATGAAGTGTGGGAGAAAAAGGATCACAGACTTGTTTTTAAGCTGTAAGTTGTGTTTTTAACAGCACATTTCTCATGGATCTTGATTTGGATCCTGGTTTGAACAAACTAGCTGTAAAAGTGTTTGGGGGAGTCAGCTGGGAAATTATGAATATTAGATGATATTGCGCTGTACTTAGTCGCTCAGTCGTGTCCGACTCTTTGCGACCCCCATGGACTGTAGCCCACCAGGCTCCTCTGTCCATGGGATTCTCTAGGCAAGAATACTGGAGTGGGTTGCCATGGCCTCCTCCAGGTGATCTCCCCAACCTCAGGGAGTGAACCCAGGTCTCCCCCATTGCAGGGGGATTCGTCACCATCTGAGCCACCAGGGAAGTTCTAGATGCTATTAGGGAATTACTATTAGTTTTGCTACCTACGATAATGGTCTTGGAGTGATACGGGACATTTTCCTGAGTTTTTAGAGATGAATGATTAGAGATGTCTGTCATTTATTTTGATTTAAAAAAAAAACATGAATATGGCCATATCTTAGTAACTCTTGGGTGATGGCTATATAACTACACAATTGTACAATGATATCATATGATTCTCTCATGTTTCAAGATTCTCAAAATAAAAAGTTAACACACAAAAATGAACGAATCCTGCAAGTAATGCTGAGTTAAAAGAGAGTAAGACAAATGAGCACACACACTGTGATTCCATTTACATAAAGTTCAAATGCTGGAAAATGAAATGTGTGCTTTAGAGATGTATGTCTCTAAACTTCAAAACTACAAAGAAAGGCATGATGAAAATGCAGGATAGTGACCACGTTTGACGGGAGGAGACTGCAATCAGAAGGCACATTAAGGATTCCCAGATGCTGTCTCTCTAGCTTTCTCTCTCTCTCTATATATATATACACACACACACACACACAGAGACTTGGCAGCAGTTATATGACGCTCGCTTTAAAACCATCTGTTAAACTATATGTTGAGGTTTAATGAATTTTCTCAATGTATGTTTTTATTTTCCAAAGCAAAAACATTCAAAGGACCTTCTTACTAACTCTGCTTCTCTTTTACGGATTCAATGGTCTCTGAAGGGGAATAAAACCCTAGCCACCATATAATGCAATTATACAGCTGGCCAGAAGACTAGGAAGAAAAGGTGATCGTAAGACAATAAAAGCCACAAGTTCTTTCCTGGTCATTTTTTAAATAGTTCAGATATCAACACAGAATGATTGCTCTTAATGCCTTCCAGTATCTGGATAGCAGGAGAGACCTTTAGTTTTCGGGGAAGAAAGCTGATAGAAAGTTTTAGAGGTGAGTAGTTTTGCAGAACTAAGAATTCAGATTTATGACAGAAAGAGAGGAACTAAAGAGCCTCTTGATGAAAGTGAAAGAGGAGAATGAAAAGTTGGCTTAAAACTCAACATTCAGAAAACTAAGATCATGGCGTCTGGTCCCATCACTTCGTGGCAAATAAATGGGGAATCAGTGACAGACTTTATTTTGTGGTCTCCAAAATCACTGCAGAGGGTGACTATAGTCATGAAATCAAAAGACTCTTGCTCCTTTTGAAGAAAAGCTATGACCAACCTAGACAGCATATTGAAAAGCAGAGACTTTACTTCCAACAAAGGTCTGTCTAGTCAAAGCTATGGTTTTTCCAGTGGTCATGTATGGATGTGAGAGTTGGACTACAAAGAAAGCTGAGTGCCAAAGAATTGATGCTTTTGAACTGTGGTGTTGAAGCAGACTCTTAAGAGTCCCTTGGACTGCAAGGAGATCCAACCAGTCCATCCTAAAGGAAATCAGTCCTGAATATTCATTGCAAAGACTGATGTTGAAGCTGAAACTTCAATACTTTGGCCACCTAGTGCAAAGAACTGACTCATTGGAAAAGACCCAGAAAATGGGAAAGATTGAAGGCAGGAGGAGAAGGGGATGACAGAGGATGAGATGGTTGGATGGCATCACCCGACTTGATGGACATGAGTTTGAGCAGGCTCGGGAATTGGTGAAGTACAGGGAGGCCTGGCGTGCTGCAGTCCACGGGTTCCAAAGAGTCGAACACGACTTCTTGACTGAACTGAAGTGGCAGAACTTATTTCACCATCTGAAACTGAAGAAGTTTAAGTTGCTTCACCTTTCGGGCCTATAAACTTCGCCACTGTGATTATATCTGTTCAGGCACCCACATGAACAGGCTTAAGACTTTTTCCAGTATGTATCACTAGACTTACTGGGCACAGGGTGTTTTTGATGTGCTCCAGTACTGATGGAAGAAAGAAACTCTTATATTTCGTAAAATGAGGAAATGGGGAAAAAAGCAATATCAATTCTTTTTAGTCATCTGCTTCTTCTCTCAGAGTACCAGGGCAGGAGCTATTCATATAGTTCTCTAGGATAATTTATCTTTGTTGAATTCTCTCATAAACTGCCTTAAATTACACTCTGTATGGGACAGAAGTTTGAAGGGGAAAAAACAATTGATAAATGATGAAATCTATAGTAGCCTACTGTGGAGCCTTATGCCTTCAGTGGTTAAAACAGTCAGCCTGCAAGTACTGGGTTGGCCAAAAAGTTCATTTGGGTTTTTCCGTAAGACGGTGTGGGGAAACCTGACTGAACTTTTTGGTTAATCCAGTAAAATCTGCAGCCTTTATCCCTTTAAAATTTGACAACTCCAGTGAAAGTGAATTTAGGCTAGAGATCTACAAGTAACAAATGGAATGAGCCTCCGGAACCTGGAATCTACCTCTACTTCCCCTATGACATCATAAAAAGGAGGATCATTAATATGATGCAACAACTACAGCCTAGAAAAACCCAGCATGAAACAATAACCCACACTTACATTATTTCAACCTTCTTTAAGATGAAGAGACTCTCCAAGTTAAGTGTATACAAACAATATATAAAAGAGGAGAAAGAAAAGCAAAGATTTGGAGGAACAGGATAAACCCAGAGGTCTTCCATTTTGAAAGATTAGCGAGCCAATGCCAGTTATCTCTTATTTCATAAGACAATAAATGAGAAAAGCAACAACACTGTTGATCTAAGTGGAGTAGGAAATGGCAACCCACTCCAGTATTCTTGCCTGAAAAATTCCATGGTATACAGTGTGGTATACAAAGTAAAAAAATTCAATCCTAAATGCTCAGTTTTTTTTTTTTTAATGAATCCGCCACAGGTATACCCGTTCCCCATCCTGAACCCTCCACCCTCCTCCTCCCTCTCCTCTCTGGGTCGTCCCAGTGCACCAGCCCCAAGCATCCAGCACCGTGCATCAAACCTGGACTGGTGACTCGTTTCATACATGATATTATACATGTTTCAGTGCTATTTTCCCAAATCTCCCACCCTCTCCTTCTCCCCACAGAGTCCATAAGACTGATCTATACATCGTGTCTCTTTTTGCTGTCTCATACACAGGGTTATTGTTTCCATCTTTCTAAATTCCATATATATGTGTTAGTATACTGTATTGGTGTTTTCTTTCTGGCTTACTTCACTCTGTATAATAGGTTCCAATTTCATCCATCTCATTAGAACTGATTCAAATGTATTCTTTTTTTAATGGCTGAGTAATACTCCATTGTGTATATGTACCACAGCTTTCTTATCCATTCATCTGCTGATGGGCATCTAGGTTGCTTCCATGTCCTGGCTATTATAAACAGTGCTGCAATGAACATTGGGGTACACGTGTCTCTTTCCCTTCTGGTTTCCTCAGTGTGTATGCCCAGCAGTGGGATTGCTGGATCATAAAGCAGTTCTATTTCCAGTTTTTTTAAGGAATCTCACACTGTTCTCCATAGTGGCTGTACTAGTTTGCATTCCCACCAACAGTGCAAGAGAGTTCCCTTTTCTCCACACCCTCTCCAGCATTTATGGCTTGTAGACTTATGGATTGCAGCCATTCTGACTGGCATGAAATGGTACCTCATAGTGGTTTTGATTTGCATTTCTCTGATAATGAGTGATGTTGAGCATCTTTTCATGTGTTTGTTAGCCCTCTGTATGTCTTCTTTGGAGAAATGTCTATTTAGTTCTTTGGCCCATTTTTGATTGGGTCATTTATTTTCTGGAGTTGAGCTGTAGGAGTTGCTTGTATATTTTGAGATTAGTTGTTTGTCAGTTGCTTCATTTGCTATTATTTTCTCCCATTCTGAAGGCTGTCTTTTCACCTTTCTAATAGTTTCCTTTGTTGTGCAGAAGCTTTTAAGTTTAATTAGGTCCCATTTGTTTATTTTTTTGCTTTTATTTCAATATTCTAGAACAAATAATTTCACAATTTGTATGGAAATACAAAAAACCTCGAATAGCCAAAGCGATCTTGAGAAAGAAAAAATGGAACTGGAGGAATCAACCTACCTGACTTCAGGCTCTACTACAAAGCCACAGTTATCAAGACAGTATGGTACTGGCACAAAGACAGAAATATAGATCAATGGAACAAAATAGAAAGCCCAGAGATAAATCCACACATATGGACACCTTATCTTTGACAAAGGAGGCAAGAATATACAATGGATTAAAGACAATCTCTTTAACAAGTGGTGCTGGAAAAACTGGTCAACCACTTGTAAAAGAAATGAAACTAGACCACTTTCTAACACCATACACAAAAATAAACTCAAAATGGATTAAAGATCTCAATGTAAGACCAGAAACTATAAAACTCCTAGAGGAGAACATAGGCAAAACACTCTCCGACATACATCACAGCAGGATCCTCTTTGACCCACCTCCCAGAATATTGGAAATAAATGCTTAGTTTTAGACAGAATGGTATGATAAACACACTCAAGAAGTTCTGTTAATCTAGAAGCAATCTGTGTAAGCACCAAATTTTTACCAACTCAGATGATTTCAGGAGTCCTATGCATATCTAGTACTTTGGCCACCTCATACGAAGAGTTGACTCATTGGAAAAGACTCTGATGCTGGGAGGGATTGGGGGCAAGAGGAGAAGGGGACGACAGAGGATGAGATGGCCGGATGGCATCACTGACTCGATGGACGTGAGTCTGAGTGAACTCCGGGAGTTGGTGATGGACAGGAGGCCTGGTGTGCTGCGATTCATGGGGTTGCAAAGAGTAGGACACGACTGAGCGACTGAATTGAACTGATGCATATCTAAACATTCTGCTAAGTGTAGAGTCACTAGGCAAGAAGGTTTTTCCCTTGATTATCCATTGATTATCCAAAGAAAAGCTTACTGAACCTAATTCAAGATGAAAAACATCTTTTAAAATATTTCATAATTAACATCAAATGATCCTCAAAATCAGAGACTAAACAACAAGGTTTTACTGTAAAGCACCGGAAGTAAATTCAATACCCTGTGATAAACCACAGAGGAAAAGAACATGAAAAAGAATGTGTGTGTGTATATATATATATATAAATAAATGAATCTATATATATTATATATTATATATATATATAAATGAATCACTTTGTTGTACAGCGGAAATCAACACAACATTGTCAATCAATTACACTTCAAAAAATTAAAAACAAAACAAAACCGAGGCACTGTTGAAACTCTTTTCCCTCTAAAGATCTAAAGCATGTGGAAATTCTACCTAAAGGGTAGAAACTAACATTTCAGTGTCTTCATCACGTAAGCACAGCTCCATATTTCCCCCCATTGTTACAATATGAACTTCAGTAAGGGCGCAAGCAGAGTGAGTACGTGAATGAAGTTCCTCGTTACCAGTACGGCAACCCACCCACTGTACTTGGCCAACACTGGTAGCTAGCTTAGACCAACTCTTCACAGCCCGTGAGGCAGGAGATGAGATTGTTGGTTTACTGTTGCTTGTGATCACACCCAAGTCATCTAGATCGGCACTTCCCACAGTCTGTTCTGCAGAATAGTAACCCCCAGAGATGCACTATGGAAAGGGTTTGAGGACAGTAATTTTGGGAAATGCCATGCACCACTAGAGAACCACTGTATTCATTAGCAGGAGAGGACCTAAAGAAACCAGTTTAACCCAGTGTTTCTCTCAAATTCATTTGAACAATATAACCCTTTCATAGAGGACCACGGGGACTTTTATTCTGAGGAAAATCTTTTGGGCAACACTGATCGAAATGTCAGGCTGGGACTTTCTTGGTGGTCCAGTGGTTAAGAATCCGCCTTCCAAGGCAGTGGATGTGGGTTTGATCCCTAGTCAGGAAACTAAGGGGTTTCCCAGGTGGCTTAGTGGTAAAGATTTCGCCTGCCAATGCAGGAGCCGCAGGTGTGATCCCTGAGTCAGGAAGATCCCCTAGAGGAGGAAACGGTAACCCCCTCCAGTATTCTTGCTGGGATAATCCCGTAGACAGAGGAGCCTGGGCGGCTACAGTCCATGGGGTCACAAAGAGTCAGATGCGACTGAGCATGCATGCAGGGAACTAAGATCCCACATGCCAAGAGGCAACTGAGCCTGTGTGCCATAACTAGCGAGTCTGAACCACAGCGAAGGATCACCCATGATACCACGAAGATCCTTCATGCCACAGCTGGGACCCAATGCAGCCAAATAAATAAATATTAAAGAAAATAAAATAGATGCCAGGTTGCAGGAAGCGTATGTTGTAAAAGGACCCAGGGAGGTCAGCTCTTCCAACACAGCAGGGACACAGAGGGGCCAAGATCTTTTACAAAGACCTTTCTGATCAAAGTCTGAGTCAAACAGAACTGAAAACCCGAAGTCCTGCCATATTAAATGAGCAAGGCATGACCAACCAGAAAGATCCGAACAGAGCAGAGTGACCAGCCATCCACCTGTTTGTCCTGCAGTCCTGGTGGAATTTCAGTTGGGAGACATCCGTATTCCAGCGGTCTCCTGGATGGGCAGCCCACTATCCATCCCCCAAATAAGTAAAGACTAGACATAGCCTTGATCAGCTCAATACTACAGAGTATCTGTCCAAAGTAACAGCTTGGCTTTGGACATAATTGGTTTTCTGACAGTAATGCAGACTGGAGTCAAGGAGCATGAAAGTTGGACATGTCATTAGCATAGACGAGGCGATTTATTCTCCTCTTACTGTCGGAGAAGTGCCTGCAGCCAGGCCCCACCATAGCCTTATCTACTGATGAAGTGTGGGAGAAAAAGGATCACAGACTTGTTTTTAAGCTGTAAGTTGTGTTTTTAACAGCACATTTCTCATGGATCTTGATTTGGATCCTGGTTTGAACAAACTAGCTGTAAAAGTGTTTGGGGGAGTCAGCTGGGAAATTATGAATATTAGATGATATTATGCTGTACTTAGTCGCTCAGTCGTGTCCGACTCTTTATGCGACCCCCATGGACTGTAGCCCACCAGGCTCCTCTGTCCATGGGATTCTCTAGGCAAGAATACTGGAGTGGGTTGCCATGGCCTCCTCCAGGTGATCTCCCCAACCTCAGGGAGTGAACCCAGGTCTCCCCCATTGCAGGGGATTCGTCACCATCTGAGCCACCAGGAAGTTCTAGATGCTATTAGGGAATTACTATTAGTTTTGCTACCTACGATAATGGTCTTGGAGTGATACGGGACATTTTCCTGAGTTTTTAGAGATGAATGATTAGAGATGTCTGTCATTTATTTTGATTTAAAAAAAAAACATGAATATGGCCATATCTTAGTAACTCTTGGGTGATGGCTATATAACTACACAATTGTACAATGATATCATATGATTCTCTCATGTTTCAAGATTCTCAAAATAAAAAGTTAACACACAAAAATGAACGAATCCTGCAAGTAATGCTGAGTTAAAAGAGCAAGACAAATGAGCACACACACTGTGATTCCATTTACATAAAGTTCAAATGCTGGAAAATGAAATGTGTGCTTTAGAGATGTATGTCTCTAAACTTCAAAACTACAAAGAAAGGCATGATGAAAATGCAGGATAGTGACCACGTTTGACGGGGAGGGAGACTGCAATCAGAAGGCACATTAAGGGATTCCCAGATGCTGTCTCTCTAGCTTTCTCTCTCTCTCTATATATATATATATACACACACACACACACACACAGAGACTTGGCAGCAGTTATATGACGTTCGCTTTAAAACCATCTGTTAAACTATATGTTGAGGTTTAATGAATTTTCTCAATGTATGTTTTATTTTCCAAAGCAAAAACATTCAAAGGACCTTCTTACTAACTCTGCTTCTCTTTTTACGGATTCAATGGTCTCTGAAGGGGAATAAAAACCCTAGCCACCATATAATGCAATTATACAGCTGGCCAGAAGACTAGGAAGAAAAGGTGATCGTAAGACAATAAAAGCCACAAGTTCTTTCCTGGTCATTTTTTTAAATAGTTCAGATATCAACACAGAATGATTGCTCTTAATGCCTTCCAGTATCTGGATAGCAGGAGAGAGACCTTTAGTTTTCGGGGGAAGAAAGCTGATAGAAAGTTTTAGAGGTGAGTAGTTTTGCAGAACTAAGAATTCAGATTTTTGAAAATACGGTAGAGAGTTCCAGAAAAACATCTATTTCTGCTTTATTGACTATGCCAAAGCGTTTGACTGTGTGGATCACAATAAACTGTGGAAAATTCTGAAAGAGATGGGAATACCAGACCACCTGACCTGCCTCTTGAGAAATCTATATGCAGGTCAGGAAGCAACAGTTAGAACTGGACATGAAACAACAGACTGGTTCCAAATAGGAAAAGGAGTACGTCAAGGCTGTATATTGTCACCTTGCTTATTTAACTTATATGCAGAGTACATCATGAGAAACGCTGGGCTGGAAGAAACACAAGCTGGAGTCAAGATTGCCGAAAGAAGTATCAATAACCTCAGATATGCAGATGACACCACCCTTATGGCAGAAAGTGAAGAGGAACTCAAAAGCCTCTTGATGAAAGTGAAAATGGAGAGTGAAAAAGTTGGCTTAAAGCTCAACATTCAGAAAATGAAGATCATGGCATCTGGTCCCATCACTTCCTGGGAAATAGATGGGGAAACAGTGGAAACCGTGTCAGACTTTATCTTTTTGGGCTCCAAAATCACTGCAGATGGTGACTGCAGCCATGAAATTAAAAGACGCTTACTTCTTGGAAGGAAAGTTATGACCAACCTAGATAGCATATTCAAAAGCAGAGACATTACTTTGCCAACAAAGGTCCATCTAGTCAAGGCTATGGTTTGTCCAGTGGTCGTGTATGGATGTGAGAGTTGGACTGTGAAGAAGGCTGAGCGCCGAACAATTGATGCTTTTGAACTGTGGTGTTGGAGAAGACTCTTGAGAGTTCCTTGGACTGCAAGGAGATCCAACCAGTCCATTCTGAAGGATATTAGCCCTGGGATTTCTTTGGAGGGAATGATGCTAAAGCTGAAACTCCAGTACTCTGGCCACCTCATGCGAAGAGTTGACTCACTGGAAAAGACTCTGATGCTGGGAGGGATTGGGGGCAAGAGGAGAAGGGGACGACAGAGGATGAGATGGCCGGATGGCATCACTGACTCGATGGACCTGAGTCTGAGTGAACTCCAGGAGTTGGTGTTGGACAGGGAGGTCTGGCGTACTGCGATTCACGGGGTCGCAAAGAGTCAGACACGACTGAGTGACTGAACTTAACTGATTCTTGAGGTCCATCCTGGAAGCAACATGTAAGAAGCAATTTAGGGCAGTGTTGCAAGGCTCAGGCTCAAAGCTCTGGGGAGGGCGCTAAGGAAAGTTTGTTACAGTTTGCAGATTCCATGTGCTCTCTCTAGCTCTACTCCAATTTACAGAGAAAAAGTTCAGACCAAATTGTAACAGAATAACCATCAGTTTTGTCTTCTGAGATTTATAAGACAGCAGAAATAATTCTTTCTCCGTTTAAAACTAAGATCTGAAAAATAATGTATGTTAAGCCCTGTTTACAACCTTCACCTCATCCTTTCACCTATAGATCACCCACTATAAGGGATCTTTTTCATTAAATGTGGAAGAGGTGGCCCAACAGTGATCGAGAATGCAGTAGAATGAAAGTATTTATGTTAGAAATAAAGGTTTGATGCTTTAGGGTTTGTTTCTATTACTCAGAGGGAAGTATGTCCCAACATCTAATTTTTTTTTGATTGTGTACAAAGCTACAGTTCACATTTCCACCGGGTTCTCTGCTACCTCTAACACCTCCCTTGCCCTCCCAGGAATAAAAAGAAAATCCATTGATTTTGAGTTAGTTAAGTGAGTTTCTCTTCCAGATGTAGGGAGCATAATGCTGCACTGTATTTCATGCCAGACACCTAATTATTATTGATCGCTTTATGATTGAAGAGTACTGCCCAACGCACTGAAGAAGGAAATCTGAAATTCTGCCCAGAATAGTTTAATACCCCCAGCAACCACCTGTTACCTAAAAGATAAGAGGGCACTTATTCAAAGGGCTGTGTGGTGCCAAGTTAATGGAAATAGGTTTGCCTACTTCCCTGCTTGTTTTTCCACTCATGGTCTGATCAACTCTGATGCAATGAAGTTTCCAGAAGGCAGTGCTGAGATGTAAATCTTCCTTCTCTAATACTTTCTAAGACAGAGACGACAGTGTTAGTTGAGGGCTTTTATTTGTTCTTATTATCTAGTCAGAACTAAAGTCAACATTTTTGAACAAAAATTTTGAAAATACTATGTATAGTTGTGTCAAATGTCTATTCAGATGAATATTTTGCCTGAAAGGGATATTTTTATGAAGACTCAATTTCTCCTTTCCATTGCCATGGTAACACTCACACTGTATAATATTAGGAACTACTCATTTCCATGTAGTACTTTATTGTAAGTCTCACAACAACTCTAGAGACGTCGGACTATTATCACTATTTTGCAGATAAAGATGTTAAGCAACTTGCCCAAGGTGCAAAATTGCACTTGACCCCAAGCTGCACGGTTCCAGCATGTGAAAGCTTAAGTGTGGTGTCGCACTGCCCATCCTAGGCTCTCAAAGCCAGGAATATGCCTGTCAAGTTGTCCAGACTATCCATAAACAAACAACTGTGTACAGACAGGTTACAGTGCATACATTAAAGAACAAAAGATGTAACATTTGCTCACTTCTGACCAAAACTTTGTCGCTTGTAAGATCATTTCTTGAATCATCTTATTAAAGCTTAGCTGTGATTTAATTGTCATCAAATGAGGTTTCACAAAAGAAGACAAAAGCATCCTGTCTTGCACATAAAATTCAATAAACTATGATTGTTTTTAGGATCCCGTTGAACTTTAGGAAAAAGTTAAACCAGCCAAAGGAAATACAGGGTCACACAAAAATTTATCATTTCACTCTTTTCTTTGATATGAGTATGATAAATGATGTTCATGTTTAGGAAAGTCAGCATCTACTCAGTTACTTCTCATTGGTCACTTCTGATGGAGAGAACTATACAGGTAAGAAATGTGTGGATTTGCTATGTCCTTGAAAAACTGAGTTACATAAAGACTTTTATGCCAAAGCAAAACAGAAATGCTCATGAAGAAGAAATGCATAATAATCACATGTATTAAATAAACAAAACCTTGCAAATATAAGAGAAAGTCGAAGTAACTTAGGACTCTCCCTTCCTATTCTGCACACCAAACGTACTTTCTCATTTCCATTTCAATCTTCTCCTCTTGCAAGGTAAGTTGCTTCACCCAGAAACAAACTGGGTTTGGCTACCCTTTTTCCAAGCATTCACCAGCTAATGATAAAAACCATATGGCCAAACAGCCATGACCTACAAATGGGAGGAGAGAATTATTCATCTGTATTAGGAGCGGGAAAAAAAAATCAACCTTCAGTACCTAGATAGTATTTCCTTAAAAAAAAAAAAAATCCCAGAATATCTGAATAGCAGGTATGTGAATTGAACATTTACCCAGCAGCAAATGGAAAAACTGAAAAACATAAACACTGCCAAAAGAAGAAATCTCAAAATAAATGCAATGAAGAAGAAAGGTCCAGAAGCATGGGGCTATTCAGAGCTTTCCCTGAGGCTCTGCTTGTTCTTACAGACGCCGTTAGTCCCCCCCGTAATGATAAGCCAGCGAGATGCGACGAGCAGCACGGTGCGCCCTTAAATGAACACTCAGCCTTCTCCATTCATCTTTTGTGGCTGCACCTTCTGAGTTTTGTTTCTGATGGGTATTTTTGCACTCCTTTTGAAGTAACTGTTACATGCACAGTGAAACCTGACGAACGAGCAACCTCTAATTCACCAATGAAAATAGCAGAATTCAATTTCCTTCTTTGCTTGGGACTGATTCTTTATGACATCATATGTGGATCTTTTTTTCCACATAACACTGTCTAGCAGTTTCTCATTATTAGGGATTGACTCTCAATGATGAGCTGATTTGAGGAAATGTCTGGGCCAGGGCAGCAATTTATTTTTTATTATTTATTTTTATTTTATTAATTGGCTGCACCAGGTCTTAGTCGTGCCATGCAAACTCTTAGTTGCGGCATGAGGGATCTAGTTCCCTGACCAGGGATCAAACCCTGGCCCCCTGCATTAGAAGCGTGGAGTCTCAGCTCCTGGACCGCCAGGGAAGTCCCCTAGAATTCAGATTTAATGACTGTTAGTTCCATCTTCGGCTTCCCAGGTGGCGCTAGAGGTGAAGAACCTGTCTGCCAGAGCCAGAGACATAAGAGATGCCGGTTCGATTCCTGGGTCAGGAGATCCCCTGGAGGAGGGTTCCAGTATTTTTTGCCTGGAGAATTCCATGGACAGAGGAGCCTGTCTGTTGCAGGGTTGCAAAAAGTTGGACACTACTGAAATGACTTAGGATTACGCAGCACCATCTCAGCTTGAGTGAGCAAGCGGATAAAGTGTTTGATCGCCGTGGTCCTGCCAGGAATCCAGCTGACCTCAACCGTGCTCACAGGCCAAGTAAATCATCAACCCTTTTTTCTTTCTTCCTCACAAACCCACAAAGTGGTTTCCCTGGCCTTGTCAGCAAGTTAATAGCAAATCTTGCCCAATGTTGTGTCTATACAATATTACAGGAGTGAGTGCTGAAAACAGGTCAGTCAGCTTGATTTGATTTCTTTCCCTATTAAAACATCCCGTCACCTGACAGAGCTAACGCGATAAATTAACCGCTGTGAAAGCACCAAGACAGAGCTGGAACAGAAACAGTCTTGTCACACTTCTGTCAGAAGTCTTAGCTCAGGGACTCCATCAGCTTAGCCTTATTTAAGTTGTGGTAACATACATGTTACATACAATCGGCCATCATAACCACTTTCAAGGGTACAGTTCGGTAGTGTTAAGTATATTCACATGGCTGTGTGACCAATATTGTCATCTTGTGGAACTGAAACTCTGTACCCATTGAACAGTAACTCCCCTTTCTTCTCCCTGCTGCACAGCCCTTAGCAGCCAGCATTCTACTTTCTGTATCTGTCAGTCTGACTCCTCTGGGTACCTCGTATACATGAGATCAGACAACATGTCTTTTCTCTGTGACTGGTTTGTTTCACTTAGCAAGGTCCATCCACGTTGTAGCATGTGACAGGACTTCTTTCTTACAGCTGAAAAAATATTCCCTTTTATTTGTATATGCAGTGCATTCTGTTTATCCATTCATCTGTCGACAGGCCCTTGGCGTTGCTTCCACTTCTTGGCTATGGTGAACAGCCCTGCCGTGAGCATGCGTGTGCAAACATCCTTTGAGATCTTGCTTTAGTTCTTGTGGGTGCATACCCAGAAGTGAATGCTGCGCCATGTGTGTGGTAGCTCTGTTTACTATTTTTAGGAACCACCATACTATTTTCCAGAGTTACTGCACCATTTTACATCCCCACCCAAAGTGCACAGGGCTCCAATCTTTCCACATCCTCACCATTTTTGCTTTTTTAAATGTAGCCATCCGAACGGGTGTGAGGAGATGAGCTTAGTTTGAAGAGGTCAAAACTCAGGGGCAGGAAAATTATAAGAATCTAGTATCTAATATCTGGCTATGAGCTTAAATGCTTTTAAAAGCTGCCATTTATTCGCCTCAGGGCACAGAAATATTACAAGCCAAAGGCCTCCTTTGACCCTCTGGGATTATAAGACTTGATTTCGTTATAGAGGAAGAGTAAGGATACATTTTATGGAAAGGATGAATAAGAAGGAAGGTTATATTTTTCAGAGACAGAGATAAAGGTTTCATTGTTATTGTCATTTTTATTTTCAAAATAGAAACTTATCCAGAAATTTCTTCACAATTCACGAAGGACAGTAACTTCACTGCAAATTCTTATATCTCTCCACTGTGTGTGATGAAAGTCGTTATACAGAGTCAATGTTTCCAGTTTATGAGGAAACCTGGCTACTTGGTATGCACTTATTCTCTTTCTTTGAAACTTCTATGGGGCTTGAAACAATGCTGTGCACTCAACCTGAGTTCCTCAAATGAAAATTTAGGAGGAAATACAATTGCATCCAAAGGTAGCAAGTATAGATTTTGTGAGGTTTTCAACTCTACACTTCAAACAGATGGAGAATATATTTATAATGAAAAAAGAATCTGTGATTGTGTAAAACAGGTATTGACAAACTTTTTCTGTAAAGGACCAGAGAGCCACTGTCTTTATGGAAACGATGATACTCAACTCTGTCACAGCGGCTCTAGACAGTATACAAATGAATAAGGCGGCTGTGTTCCAGTAAAGCTTTATCTACAAACACAGGACTGGAGATGGATTTTCCCTGTGGGTCATAGTTTGCTAACCCCTGCTCTAGAAGACCCAAGAAAAGGAACTTTACAGAGTTTTCCTGTCAGTTGAAAGAGGAAGAACAAATCTTCAAGCACTGTGGCAAAAAAAAAAAAAAAAAAAAAGGACAAACAGCAAAAGAAACCTTGACAACATTTCTTTCAAAACTAAGTACAAACCTGTGGCTTTTCCATAAAAACTGTACCTCAGGGCTCCAACGTTACTTTCACACCTTGATCCTGATCTAAAGAAGCTTATCGTACATGAGAATCGACATAACCTCAGATGTAGAAACCTGAAATCCTAAGTCGCTCAAAAGCTAGAGTTGAACTTTACAAAGAAGAAATGGTCCGATTCATCACAAGTCACTTAAATTCTTGCTGTCAGGAGAAGGAAATGACATTTTCCTCAGGAAATACAATTGGAGGCTCCCAGGTAATTGCTGGAAGGGAACGCTGGACCATCCCCTCTCAGGTCCACCCATTTTCCCCTGGTTGGCCCAAAGTGGTGACGAAGACTCTCTCCTTGACCAAATGTAGGTCTAAGTCTAGAGGTTTTCTCTGAACCTCTTGCTGACCTGGCCTCCACCTTGGCCTGTGTGTTAGTCACTCAGTCGTGTCCAGCTCTTTGCGACCCCTGTGGACTGTATAGCCTATCAGGTTCCTCTGTCCATGGGATTTCCCAGGCAAGAATACTGCGGTGGGTTGCCATTTCCTTCTCCAGGGGATCTTCCCCACCCAGCGATCGAACTGGGTACCCCTTATTGCAGGCGGATTCTTCACTGTCTGAGCCTCCAGGGAAGCCCCACCTTGGCCTATGCTATGCTATGCTAAGTCACTTCAGTCGTGTCCGACTCTGTGCGACCCCATAGACGGCAGCCCAACAGGCTCCCCCATCCCGGGGATTCTCCAGGCAAGAAGACTGGAGTGGGGTGCCATTTACTTCTCCAATGCATGAAAGTGAAAAGTGAAAGTGAAGTCGCTCAGTTGTGTCCGATTCTTAGCGACCCCACGGACTGCAGCCTAACAGGCTCCTCCGTCCATGGGATTTTCCAAGCAAGAGTACTGGAGTGGGGTGCCATTGCCTTGGCCTGGAAGAACTCAATTTTCAACACAAACGATTCTGTCCACCCCGCCGCCCCCTCACACTAGGAGACTTGAAGAAACACACAGTTTCCAGCAGCTCAAGGCGTTGTTCCTGGGGTGATGACTCTAGTCCCCCTGAAGTGCCTGACTGAAGCTCAATGCTGCCAAATGAAGGGACTGCTTGTTCCAGGCAAAATCCGACTCGGGCTCCTGGCTCCCTTTTCTTAGGGCATTTACTTTAGGGAACTGGCAGGAGTAGGCCTTTCTCTGTGCCTTCGAGACAGACACAGATGTACATATGCCTTCTACAACCCAGGAGCGTCTTTCTCAGGGGTGTGGAAGCCATGCCTTTGAAGCCTAATCATGAAAAACGACAGAACCCCTATCTCCAAGGCTCTGTGGAGGCTGGGAGCCAAACTTCAATAACAGCCTGCGAATAGACACAGACGGCCTGCTCACAGCACTGACCAGCTCCAGGACCTTTAGCAAACCCAGTGTTTAAAGGCCTCCAGCCTTTTGTTTGCATGAAGCTGAGCTCAGGTCACACTGGGTACTACCACTGCAATAGTAAGGACTAACATCTGTCTCACTGCCTGTAACTAATGTCCAGCTTTCTCTGTGGCTATGGCTACTGCTCCACACTGCCTTCAAGAGACATGGTTCCATCTTTAATGCTCAGGCCCCAAGAAGGACAAAACTCCTTCCTCTTCTTTTTGTTAGCAGGTGGAAGACACATCACCTCTTCAATCTCAAGGGGCCCAACCAGCTTCACAGGCGAATCCAAGAGACGTATTTTCCTCTCCCGCCACCTGGAGCCTGCTCTCCCCCTTTCAGGTTTCTAGAGAGACCGGCCTCCTTGTCCAGGTGGATGACAACAGGAACAGACTCACCAGTCCCCGTCCCCACATGCATGGACCACCTGTGCAGTATAACCATATCTCAGTACAGTACAGCATTGTAGAAGTCAAACCACAGGAATTACCAAATACAGAAACCAGACTTGCTTTATTTTTTATTCTGGACAAATAAGAGGAGGGGGAAAGGAATATGGATGACTTAATCCCAACAATTTAAACCTACCAGTGAGACAACTTTTGAAAGTACCACTGTATGTTGCACCTCTGAATTCAGATGGCTTGTGCCCAAATCTAGTTCACACGGTTATTCATTTACTCAGTCACCAAAAACTGAGTATCTTTATAGTTAAGGCACTGGACTAGCTTCAGATGGTAGGCACATTCCATTAACATTCCTCAGTACACCTTGAAAAATTTATTTTTGTCTTCTGTACTTTCTAAAGAAAAAACAAGAGTATATACACTGAGGTGCAGACACGTGTACCCCAATGCCAATGCAGCAGCATTTACAATAGCCAAGACATGAAAGCAACCTAAATGTCCATCAACAGATGAATGGATGAAGAAAATGTGGTACAAATACACAAGAGACTATTGCTCAGCCATAAAAAAAGAATGAATTAATGCCATTCGTAGCAACATGGATGGAACGAGAAGTATCATGTTAAGCGAAGTAAGCCAGAAGGAGAAAGACAAATACCATGTGACATCACCTATATGTAGAATCTAAAAAAATAATACAAAAGAACTTATTTACAAAACAGAAGCAGATTCACAGACATGGAAAACAGACTTATGGTTACCAAAGGGGAAAACTGGAAGGGGAGGGATAAATTAGGAATTTGGGATTAACATAGACACACTACTATATATAAGATAGATAACCAACAAGGATCTACTGTATAACACAGGGAAGTATACTCAATATTTAGTAATAACCTATTACTGGAAAAAAATCTGAAAAAGAATATTTATATATATATATAAGAATACATATAAAACTGAATCATTTTGCTGCACAGCTGAAACTAACATAACATTGTAAATCAACTATACTTCAAAAAAAAAAGGCTCAGGGAACTCAAACCGGGGCTCTGGGACAACGTAGAGGGTTGGGATGGGGTGGGAGGTTCCAGAATGAAGGGACATACGTACACCTATGGCTGATTCATGTTGATGTATGGTAGACACCAACACAATATTGAAAAACAATTATTCCTCAATTAAAAATAAATTAAGATAAAAGAAAAAAGAGAGCAGGACAAAACCAAGCCAAAATCTAACATCTCATACTTCCAGACTTTGCAACGAAGATTTCACATCTAGAGTGCCAAAGATTGTCCACTGATTACCTTGGCAGCCTCAAGTGCTAATTTTCTGTAGTGCTTCCAGAAGACAGTGATTCCCTTTTAATAAAATAGATTGTAATCACATTACTACATCATCAGCCACAACAGATCTAACAAGCTGAGGAAGCTTTTAAACTATTTTAATTATCATTTTAAAAGCAGAATGCTACATGTTACCAAATTACATGAAGTTAAAATTCCACAAACATTTGAATATGCTTTTGAAATGGAAATATTAACTGACAGGATTTTAAAATAAACCTTGTTCTTGACTTAATTGAGAGTTATAGGAATTAAATGTAGCATCTACACAGCTTGTGACTAATGTCATTTTTAGAGAAATGCAAGGTGAAATACATCTCACTGAATGGGCTCAATCTCAATGGAAGATTCACCCCAACCAGAAGGCAGATTCTGCTTGGCCTTCCGTGCCCAGAGACTTCACAGGCTTCTATACTAACAGGAAGGATTGCCAAACCTCAACTGTCTGCTCTTCTTCAAGTCAGTGAGCAATTTCTGAATATTTTATCTGTGGATTTCATTCATCTTTTTTTCCAATAATGTTTCTTGGTATGTTTTGATTTTAGCCCATCCTATGTTCCAGGCATACAGGCAGGCATTGGAAACAGGGTGGAGAATAAGGCATCTAACCTGGTCTTAAGAATAGTGGCTGACCCTGCTCTGCCCAGGAATTCTGATTTTGGAACCCCAGTTTTAGTAACTGAGTCCTTTTCTCAGTTTCATCTTTGAACTCTGTTCTAAGGGACTAAGAGTCTGTTTCTTCCACTTTGGCTAAGTTGTTGTTGTTTTTCCCCTGAGTATTTCTGCTTGGGAATGCAATCCTGAGTTTGAATCAACAGGCCTGTTCCTATCTAACTGTATTCAGATAACTTTCCATTACCTTTTCATTCTCCAAGCGCCTAATTTCTTATATCAAATCTCTTCCTGCACTGAACTCAACTGATGCCCCAATCCTGATGGGGAGGTAAGGAAGGGGTCTGACTTTGGGCTGGGGGTGAGATAGGTTCGTCTTCTGAATGAGTTAGGATATCCCAATGAAAATTTCTTATGGTCAAATCAAACATACGCAAACTGGAGAAGTGACAAGAAATCTGAAGCAAAGGGACAACCAAACAAGTCTCAGTATAAAATCAAGGGAGAGGACAGGCTTCCCGGGGAAATGAAATTGGACGAGAAACCACAAAAGGACAATGAGTGAGCCTGAGAGACAGACACAGTGATGCAGCCGGAAAAAACACATTCAGAGAAGTGAGAGGGAGAAAGCAAAGCTGCTGAAAAGTGGTCAGTAACAAATTTTAGGTATTTTGAAAGTTATAAGTAAGAAGCAGTATTACTCTATTTCCCAGAGGTCCTCTATTTCATGTAAGGGTTGTGTAACTATTGTTTGACCAATACCTTAAAAGGATTTCCTATGTCAATCATAATCAAAGTAGAATTTTTACCTTCTTAAATATTCATGATAAAGTTACCCTCATTTCCTAATTATCAGAGAGAAAAGCACTTTAACTTTACAAATAAGAAAATTACACCTTCAAAACTTATATGTATCCACCTATGAATAGGCTTCCCTTGTGGCTCAGATGTTAAAACATCTGCCTGCAATGCAGGAGACCTGGCTTCAATCCCTGGGTCGGAACGATCCCCTGGAGAAGGGAATG
Source organism: Bos mutus (assembly GCF_027580195.1). Classification (NCBI taxonomy): domain Eukaryota; kingdom Metazoa; phylum Chordata; class Mammalia; order Artiodactyla; family Bovidae; genus Bos; species Bos mutus. The sequence continues at coordinate 9,018,080 of NC_091639.1, read as the reverse complement.
GCTACCCACTCCAGTCAATCCTAAAGGAAATCACTGGAATGATTCCTGAATACTCATTGGAAGGACTGATGCTGAAGGTGAAGCTCCAATACTCTGGCCACCTGATGTGACGAGCCGACTGACTGGAAAAGACCCTGATGCTGGGAAAGACTGAGGTCAGGAGGAGGAGGGGGGCGACAGAGGATGAGATACTTGGACGGTATTAGCGACTGAATGGACCTGAGTCTGGGCAAACTCTGGAAGATACTAAAGGACAGGGAAGACTCGTGTGCTGCAGTCCACGGGGTCACACTGAACTGGACACAACTTAGGGCTGACAACGACCTGAGAGTGTTTTAATCACTAAGTTGTGATGGACTTTGCACCCCCATGCACTGTAGCCTGCCAGGCTCCTCTGTCCATGGCATTCTCCAGGCAAATACTGGAGTGGGTTGCTATTTATTTCTCTAGGGGATCTTCTTGACCTAGAGATTGAACCCGGGTTTCCCGCACTGCAGGCAGATTCTTCACCATCTGTGCCACTGAGTATTAGCCTACAACTGATTTATTCAGTTACAGAGAAAATTCAGAGTCGCATTCTCCTACCAAGACCCCCCCAAAATAAGAAACTGACTTGAAGAGTAAAAAAGGTTAAAAAAAAATCTAAGTCTCAGCTTACAAATTTGAGGTGGGAATTTTATAGAACTAGCTTAGAGCATACCAGGCTTTGGTCATTTAGAATACACCTAAAAGGTTATTTTCAAATGCACCTATCTAAAATCACAGGTTGGATGAATTTCCTAATGAGGTCATTAAACTATTTTCAAGTCTCATGTTGCCAGTTTATGAGAAGGTTCAGCTAAAATTTTAACTTGCCTCAATGGAATTGCAAAATTTATACTAGGCTCATGGTTGGCTCAGCAAAAATATGCAAGAAGGAAAAGGCTTTCAGGTTGTGAGCTGAAGCTGAATCTTCCATACCTGTCAATTCCTTCCCAGTTTAAAAAAACCACTGGAATAGCAGGCGAGCCAATTAAATGAGTATGAATCTGAAACTCAGGTAATATTTTTTCTTTATACTGATGTATTTTAACTTAGAGAACTTTCACCTTTACTAATGATTTGAAACAAATTCAACGAATTGTCCTCCTCTCGAGAATCCAGGCATTACTTTGAAATAGTTGCTAGAGTTTTAAGTCACCACAGCATTCACAAATCTAAATTGAAGTCAACTTTCTAGCAGCAAGAAGCCAAAAAAACAATGCAGCCAGCAGAAAGGATGGCACAAATCCATGCATTAAAACTCACGGAGTTAAATCATTCTGAGGGCTCCCCAAGCTCCCACTCCCAGCTAGTTTACTTTAATTTTAGTTACAATCTGAATGGGCTTGGTAGTCTGGTTTTCTAGACCATAGAAACATAAATCAGAAAGCAAGAAGCAGCCAGATAGAAGTAGCATCATAGAGAGATGGAGATGGGGGAGGGGATTTTAAAGCAAAAAAGACCAAATGGTTCTACACCCTTTAACAGCCCCTGTGAGCATCATTATTCAGAGCATGCATAGTAAGAAATGTTTTAATAAGGACCCTGAAGCATCCTGAAAGTATAAAATTAGGTTTACTGTACTCTGAGGAGAAATGGGAAAGCACATATTTCAAAGAGAAATTGATTTTTTAAATTATTTAAGGCATCGAAGAGAGAGACTCTTTTGGTAAAATGACTAATACAGAACACCTAATTTCCTAATGCTTAACGAAGTGTTACATTATTTCCATAATGATGTCAACTGACATAAATCACATGGAGACAGGGTTATGTACACAGCTCAATAAGGCTGTGGGCCTATACTTGGCTAAAAATACTGAAGAAATTAACAATGTAATAAAGGCATACTGATGTTATTGTTTTCTAAGTACTTCAACAACCTTAATCTGTATTTCTGAAGTTCAGAAAATACATATTACACCTTCAAAGTGACAAAGCCAGGACATGGTTCTAATTCTAGAGTATAATGCTTATCAAGCCTGCTGCTGCTGCTAAGTCGCTTCAGTCGTGTCTAACTCTGTGCAACCCCATAGATGGCAGCCCACCAGGCTCCCCTGTCCCTAGGATTCTCCAGGCAAGAACACTGGAGTGGGTTGCCATTTCCTTATCCAATGCATGAAAGTGAAAAGTGAAAGTGAAGTCGCTCAGTCGTGTCCGACTCTAGCAACCCCATGGACTGCAGCCTACCAGGCTCCTCTGTCCATGGGATTTTCCAGGCAAGAGTACTGGAGTGGGGTGCCATTGCCTTTCAAGCCTAGTTTGTTTAAATCTAGATTCCTAGAGGCCAGTGGGAATTAAAATTTTTGGGTGCTGTCACTAAAGCCATCTACCATTTAGAAAGTAAGAAGATACTTTGGGGGGATCCCACTGGTCTCTGATTCTGAGGAATATCTTCTTTGGTCAAGCACAAAAGAATGCAAAAATGGCTCCAAATAAGCCATAATTTGTATAAGCCATTCAACCCAAAGATGGGACAAAGTCTAGCACAGGAGAAAAAAAAAACAACCCTAAAACCATCACCTTCAAGCATAACGAATCATCCACACAATACATCAGAGGTACATCTACATATGTATTCTCATACACATCCGTTACTTTCAATTTTTTCTATAGGTTATAAACTAGTGTATATATTTTCAAGTTGTATGCTGCTGCTGTTAAGTCGCTTCAGTCATATCCAACTCTGTGTGACCCCATAGACGGCAGCCCACCAGGCTCCCCCGTCCCTGGGATTTTCCAGGCAAAAATACTGGAGTGGGTTGCCATTTCCTTCTCCAATGCATGAAAGTGAAAAATGAAAGTGAAGTCGCTCAGTCGTGTCTGACTCTTCATGACTCCATGGACTGCAGCCCACCAGGCTCCCCTGTCCATGGGATTTTCTAGGCAAGAGTACTGGAGTGGGTCAAGTTGTGTGAATATATGACAAATATCAAAGAGCTAAGGAATCAAATATTTTTACAAGTGGATGAGAACTCAAGGACTTTCTAGTCTTCTAAGAGACAGAAGCTGGAAGAGATTCCAGTGATGTATGCACTCAACATTCACAGTCAGTAACTAAATCCAAAAGCTGAACTCTAGGATACTTTCAGTCACATGGAGAATCAATGTCAGGAAGATCAGATGCATGTCATACACAAACCTCTCTTACTTTGCATTTTCATTCCTTGAGTCTTATTCCCTCAAAACAGCCAGATACGCACTTCATATTGACCTTCTATCAAGGAGTCAGGTGGGAGAAATGGAAAAGGAAGAAGGATTTCCCAACGGTTAATAGTTTAAATTTCTGCAGGTAGTCAATATCTGCCAAAATTTAAAAACTTCTGGTCAGACGATTCACGTCTATAGTCAACTTCTATATGATTCTTTAGAAATAGTGTCGTTTGCACTGTATAAAACATTAAAAAATATATACATCAATTTATACTTCAGCACCTACTAGAGAGAGAAAAGGCAAATAAGAATATTGACACTTATCTCCAACAATTCAAACTCAAATCCAGAAATACAGGTTGATGCATAAAGTTTTAACATTTGGTAAGGAATACAGATTTTGGAGCTCAACAGACCTGAGCTCAAAGTGCATTTCCACCGTTTACTAGCTGTGTGATCATAGACAATTATTGGGCCTCTCTGAGCCTCAGTTTCCTTGTTGGTAGATCAGAAATGATGATGTGTGCCACATAACGTGGCTCTGATGTTTAATGAGCAGGTAGATACCAAACACACGCTGGACATTTAGCTTAGATACTACAGTGGGTTACACATTTTGGTTCTAGGGCTAAAAGGCTTATTCAAGCCCATTCCAATCTTTAGTGGGAACCAGGCCTCAGTCTCTTGGTATAAACCAGTCACCCATTCTCTTACCTTGAAATCTAACCAGCATTTAACACACTTAAAATTAGCAAGTAGTCTTTTATAGGCATCCATGGTTATTTTCTTTCCTGCTCATTTGAAGAATTGAGTAGTTTCATTCCCTTTTTTTCCCTCTCCCTTTGCCTTTTTTTTTTTTTTTCTAACCTCCCCCACCCTGCCCAAAACACTGATCTGGTACTTACTAGATTCAGGATACATTGATATTTATTATTACTTAAACATAAACACAATAATGTATCTTTACCATTTAGTAAATTGAGATAATTTCTAACTCACATACACATATAAACAGAACTCAGTCATAGCATTATGCTCCTTTTGTGTCTTTTTTTCCTTCCTGCATGGTTATATGGTGGTATGAATTTCGAGAAGGAAGTCTTACTTGAATAAGAAACATGTTTCTTAAACATTATTAAATTCATAATATTAGACATTAACCAGACACAGATGCAGAATCTGGACATTTTCCACATGGAAATATCTTCACATAAAAAGCATTTATTTAACCTGGACTATGTTCAATGTAGTATTTTTTAAAATACAAGAACTATGCCTCTAAATATTGGGATTTTTCTCATTTAAATCCTTAGCCACAGACTCAAATTTTGATGAACTTTTAGGAATGATATATTTCTCCCTTTGTTGGATGGAGATAGTCCTATGAATCCATAGGACTAGCAATTATAAATGATTTTTCAGTGGGTTACTTCCATTGACGGATGGAGATAGAAGATGAAGCCATAGGACTAGCCATTATAAATGATTTTTCAGTGGGTTTCTTCCATTGACAGTAACATTAAAAACGACTGAAAGGTGGATTTCCCTGGTGGTCCGGTCAAGAAGAATCTGCCTGCCAATGCAGAGGACTCGGGTTCAACCCCTGGTCTGGGAAGATTCACATGTTACGAGGCAACTAAGCCTGTGCACCACAGCTACTGAAGCCCACCTGCCTGGAGCCCGTGCTCCACAACGAGAGAGGCCCCTGCAACGAGAAGCCGGGACACCGCCACAGAGGCAGTCCCTGCTCGCTGCAAGCTAAGAAACCGCACACAGCAACAAAGACCCAGCACAGCAAAAATAAATCATAAAAGTTTTAAAGAAAACTGCAAGGTAAACTAGAACACCTCAAAAAGCTGCCGGCCTTGAAAACAAGATAAAATCAAGGTATGAAGATAATCATCACAGAAAGACTGCCACTGAGGTTACCAGTTACTAAGAATACAAATACAAATCAGAGCAGAGCAAGTACATACAAATGTTCAAGAAGATTACGCCTAAAAGTACCTAAAACAACAACGGCAGCAGGAAGTAATTACAGTCAATGCCCATTATCTGCTATGTTCTCTAACACTGGTAAGAATACCGGATTAACGAACACTCAACCATTTCTCCCAGGAGAAACGCAGGGTTAGGTTCCTTCGGGCCTCGGGTCACAGTACTTTTGTCAAGGGATCAACACATAATTTTGTTTCACATGTGTTTCTGTTTTTTTTTTTCTTTCTTTTTTCCTTCCCCAGTTTTATGGAGGTGTAATTGACAAATAAAATTTTAAGATATTTAAAGTGTACAAAGTGGTTGATAACATATACAGATAGTGAGAAGATTTCTCCATTACATTAATGAACACGTCTATCACCTCACATATTTATTTCATGTTGTTGACTCATTAACCTTGAACTCTGCCAACAGCACTATGACTCATGCCTGAACAAAAGCTTATCAAACACATGCATTTCCTTCATATGGCACAGCACAACCTTCCTGCAGTAAGAAACACCAGACAGCGATTCAACACTGTGTGTGGGCATCATTTTAAACGGAGAAACCACCAACAAAAAAACCTGAAAACAGAAAAGACACGGCACCACGTAGACTGCAAAAGGGCACTTAGTCACCGTACGAGAACCGAAACAGGGTGGCCGAGGATTGCCTTGTTTCGTCTCAGCAAGGAAGGTGCACTTTGTCAGCGAGCTCACATTTTTCACTGCTCTGCAGATGTCTGCAGATGACTGCAAAAGTGTCACAACACTGATGTTGGGATTACAAGTAAATGTTAGCGAGCAGGTGAATTCGGAGACATCAAATCTGTGAACAGTTCTTAACTCTATTCTTGTTACAAATGAAGCCATGGTAGATTGATAATCAAATTGCCCTAGTGCCTTAGGAACAAGATTTGGAAGGAATTGTGCCTTTTTTTGTGTAAGACGAAGCCCAAATCTATACCCACATAAATATGAACACATGGCATCGGCAACCCAGATGCAGGATTACTTACTCATGGACGGTGTTACACTGATGCAAAAATAGAGAAATCCAGCTGTGGAGGCCAGGGTTTGAACATACGGAATTAGAATAAGATCAGTGACCTACACAGTAAGTGTCTGTCTGGCAGAAAGGAAATTCCTCAGGAATTGTCTGGTGGGTATAAAACTTAATACCACTGCTTCAGTGAAAATTGAGGCCAGAACCTTTAGAAAAACAAAGTCAAATTCTCAGTTTTCCTGGCTCATGCTGTCCATTATGGTAGCCCCTACCCACTCACCCCCAACCCCACACCCCCTGTAACTTTTTAAGTTCATAAAGTGAAGTGAAAGTCGCTCAGTCGTGTCTGACTCTTTGTGACCCCATGTTCTATACAGTCCAAGGAATTCTTCAGGCCAGAATACCAGAGTGGGTAGCCTATCCCTTCTCTAGGGGATGTTCCCAACCCAGGGATCGAACCCAGGTCTCCTGCATTGCAGGCAGATTCTTTACCAGCTGAGCCACTAGGGAAGCCCAAGTTCATTAAAGTCAAACACAAAACAAACCCAGCTCCTCAGTCTTACTGCCCACATCTCCAGTGCTCTGTGGCTGGGGTCACATGTGCCCAGGGTCACTGTACTGAATGGTGCACAGTGAGGGGAGTATCAGGTGAGGGGCTTCAGGTGGAGACCCCTCTGTTTGGTGGAGGATCCCAGACTGTCCATATCTGGGAGCTTTCCCAAGGCCTGAACACATTCCCTAGTTAAGAGTCCTCTAGGCTCCTTGGAAAACACAAGCCTTGGCTGCTGGCATGCCTAGCTCTCAGGGCAGGGGTGGGAGAAAAGATGGGCCTCATCACAGGTCAGCAAGCAGTCATACATTATTCATTAGGGAGCCCCGCGACCCCAGTGGGCATGGCCCACGTGGACATAACCACATTAGTTCAAGCTCCACAATGGCTGAGCTCCACTTCTTTTGCCAGGATTTGAAGCAGGGAGCAGTTGCTTCTCTGCATGGGGTGAATGAGAGGATCCAGAGATTTAACTGCTTCTTACATGATCTTTTAAAGCATCCACCTTTTAAAGCCCCACCTGCACCCCCAACCCTGTCTTTAGAGCTACCTGAAGCCTCTGGCTCCTGAAACTTTCTGGGTTTCTGTAGCATGAATTTTCTGGCCCATGGCTCCCAAAATGTGAAGAGTTAGTTTTCACCTTTCTGTGGTCTGTTCAGTCCGTTCATCCGCTTTTCAGCTTTGAAAGTTTTGTTGAATTTTATTTCTATTATTCTGCTGTTATTTTCTTTGTCCTAGCAGCTTCAAACGTCTATTGCCCCTTAATATCACTCACTGGTGTTTCAGGAGGGTGTGGTGACAAAGTCACGGATTCAGTCCACCATATTACCTGAATGCCCTTAAGGTGCGCTTCAAGATCTGGGTCTTGATGTGGACGAATATTTGTATCCCCTCCATCCCTCCGCAAGTTCATCAATGTGATGGTTTTTGGAGGTGGGCCTCTGGGAGGTAATGAGGAGTAGATGAGGTCATGTGGGCAGGGACAGTCCCCATGATGGGGTTAATGTCCTTACAAAAAGAGGCACCAGGAACTTTGTCGCGCTCTCTCCACCACGTGAGGACCTACTGAGAAGGTGGCCGTCTGCAAGCCAGGAAGAGAGTCCTCATCAGAACCCAACCATGCTGGTACCCGGATCTCAGACTTCCAGCCTGAGGAATTGTGAGAAAATAAATTTCTGTCCGAGTCACCCAGTGTGTGACATTTTGTTACAGCAGCTGGAGCTGCCAAATACAAGATCCTGTCTTTAATCAAAAGGCCTCTCTAGATATACATGAGACAGTATTTGACTAAAAACTGAACTGCATTAGTGGCCACGAGGCACAGAGGGAACTGGAGTCCCAGTGACAATAAACTGACCAAGAGACTGAGTCATAAAGAGCCTGCACGCTGGACTAGGACGGACATGAGCTTGAATGGCCTCAAGCGGTTTCATTTCATAGAGAACACACAACTATTTCATTAAGAAAATACATGGTAACAGGCATTACAACTGCCTCTAATGAACTGAACCCCAGGGAATTCTACTGGTCAGGGAATTCCATGGGATCAGAAGCCATGCTCTGATTCTTCCAAGTTGGCTGGAGAAACCCGTGCCCAGCCATGCACACCTCCAGGTCCCAGTGGTAATGTGTCTGGTTAAAACTTGGGGAGAGGGAGACCTCACAGATGCTCACAAATGAGCTCTCTGTGGCTCAACACCCCCAGACCCTTTGACAAAAACCCTGCTCAGCCTTTTAAATCCTGGGGCATTTCCTTGGGTTATTTGAAGATGGGAGGACTGGTTCCCCTTCTTGAACCTGAGACAGGAAGCTTTCTTGCCCCTTTGAGACTTGGGCTGTCTGACCTTTAAGCCACTGCCTTCATTGGCAAATCAGCAATTTACAACACTGCCCCTCAGGGCTGTCTGAGCCCCCCAGTCCCTGACCACATGCCACTGTGATGGCCTGAATGCAAAGTGACCTCTACCCAGCATGGGATGCAAGTAACAAAGAGGGTGTGACGAGGGCCAGCATTTCTAGCAACACATACAGATGTCATTCATAACTATTTTCTTGATTTCAACTTGATATTCTTTTACCTGTTTTAGAGGAATGGCTAGGGATGCTGGAACTCTTGTCAAAACTTTAGCGATGAACAAAAAAACACCCCACCTAGGCCCAACCAACCCTCCTCAAACCATCAAGGACAGACAGAGGTCGGCCAATGTGATGTCCCCCACCAGAGCTGGCTGTAGGATTTAAATTTAAGTGGCCTTCCAGTTCTCATTTTAAGAGACATGCGCCCATTATAAGCGCCTAAATGTTTCCTGCTTTGCACCTGGGGAGAGAGAGGCACAAGCTATTACGCTTCTGTCTCCTTGTCCTTCATTGATTTTCTGGTGACAGCCCCCTCCAGGGCTCACTATTCTTCCAATCACGAGAATATGCAGATTTGGATTCTCCCAACATCTTTAGAATGTTCCCACTACTAAATCTGATCCCTTGGGAGCTCAGCTGTACTCTGGCCACTCAAGAAAAAGGCAGTAAAGCTCTCTTCTAAATCATTATCCACACCCAGGATCTGGGGACAGGCTGAGCTGGCTTTAGGTGAAATTAAGTATCAAAACTACTTTTTTAGGTCCTTTTTTTCTCCTTCCAAGATCTGGGAGCCACTGTCCTTGGGCAGCTTGCTAAGTTCTTTATCTTTAGGTCACTCTTTCAATGTTCATCCCATGAGTTGTTTCTTGAGAGGCCTAACCGTCACACTTCTGGCTTCTAAAGGAGTCTGTTCATTAAACAAGTGAAACAAACCAAAGCAAACTGCTGCTGTCTAATGAATACTTCTGGAGCACTGTGTAACTCACAGGTTCATTTTCAAAAGGGCTCAAGGCATGACCTTCACTGATGGAGTTGCTCAGCCTGGTGGGGACATCATTAGGCTGAAAGGATAAACAGTCTTCTTCAGGGGCCTTAAATCATGCCATATTCTCTCTCTCTCTTTTTTTTTTTTATTTTTCATATTCTCTCTTAAGAATGGTTCCTAACAGCATCTTCTAATTCCTCTCAGTGTAATTCTCCTTAGAAACCAAAGAAAAAATAAGAGATTTTAAAGGCATTTTAAAGTGGAGAAATTAGTACCACGTAGCCCCATCTAGGCTTCCCTGGTGGCTCAGGCCATAAAGAGCCTGCCTACAATGCCGGAGACCCGTGTTCACTCCCTGGGTCAGGAAGATCTCCTGGAGAAGGAAATGGTAACCCACTCCAGTATTCTTGCTTGGAAAATTCCACGGACAGAGGAGCCTGGAGGGCTACAATCCATGGGGTTACAGAGAGTTGGACATGACTGAGCAACTTCACTCACTCACTGAGCCCCATCTATGCATTCCCTGTCTTCAACAAGTGTCACTAAAATTCTTACCAGGTTGATAAACAAGTTAGCACATCTCTGGAGTAAAAGCCCCACACTTGAGTAGAGCAATAGTTTAACATGGTCAGGATGTCTTAACCTGTAAGCGCTATGTTGATATACATGAGTGTACAAGTTTTTAAAGCTTGCCTGCTTTTTTCTGACAATTATAAAGTTCTTTTTAGATCAGGTGTGGAGGAAGCTCATCACACCTTCTCTTCATTAGTCTAATTAGAGACGGAACTGGAATATGTATTTGGGGGTTAAATCAGTCACAGGTCACGCAACTCTAATTAAAAGTAACTCATAAAAACACAAGGCACCAAGATGCAAAAAACAAGTCCTTATGCACTGAAACTCTTCAAAGGGATTTTTAAGGCATCATTTTAATTGTCACTGGATTTTTCTTTTTCTTTACTATTTAGAAAACGCTGGCAAACACTTGGACGGGAGATGAGTTCTTACGGAAGAGGGGTGGCCCCAGGGCTCTGGAACAGGCTGCTCCTCTATCACACTGAAGCAAACACACGATCACACCATAGACACACGGCAGGCCGTAACACTGCCTGTAACTTCTCTTACAACACTGACTCTGTATATGGATACATATATACACAGACACAAATGCAGATACATTCATAGATGCCCATGGGCTTCCCAGGTTGCGCTAGTGGTAAAGAACCCACCTGCAAATGTAGGTAGATGGAAGGGACTCGAGTTCCATCCCTGAGTCGGGAAGAACCCCTGGAGGAGGGCACGGCAACCCACTCCAGTATCCTTGCCTGAGCATCCCATGGATAGAGGAGCTTGGTGGGCTACAGTCCATGGGGTCTCACAGAGTCAGACACGACTTAAGTGACAGCATACATGCACACAGAGGCACATACACACACATATATAGGCATGTGTGTGTGTTAGTTACTCAGTTGTGTCTAACTCTTTGTGACCCCATGGACTGCGGCCCGCCAGGCTTCTCCATCCATGGGATTTTCCAGGCAAAAAGACTGGAGTGGGTTGCCATTTCCTTCTCCAATGCAGGCATGTAAATATACATATTTAAAGCCCAGAGTTGCCTTGAACTTCATGCTGCTGGATATAAATCTGAATCCACTAAGTTCCCCACCACCCACTTCCCTCATCTGCTCATTGTGGAATCCTGTTCCTATGATCTCCATCACTTTATCCATAGCCTCATTCCAGGCAGCTCTGATTACCATCGTTTTCACACCCTGTCTAGACAGAAAGAGACATCCGACGTGTCTTCCTGTCCCCAGTCTCACCCATTCTCACCCTCACACTGCTGCCAGAATTATCTTTTAAAAATCACGTCAGACCACATAAAATACACCTCGAGCCCCTTTTGAATCTCCCCACTGCTTACAGAATAAATCGACATGCATCAGATTGACATATTAGGCCCTGTGCCATGGAACCTAAAGTTATAACTACAAACTGTTATACTATATGTGAGGAGGGCAACCCACTCCAGTATTCTTGACTTGGAGAATCCCCATGGACAGAGGAGCCTGCGGGCCACAGTCCAGGGGGTCACAAAGAGTTGGACACAACTGAGCGACTCAGCACAGCACATACTATAGGTGCATTACATAAAATCATAATTATTACATATCATATGATCAGTAAAGTAAGATCCATGATACATTAGAGTGCTGACTCTACAACAACTCTTTGAAGGAGGTACTATTATGTCCATCTTACTGATGGGGAAACAAGCACAGAGAGGTTAAGTAACTTTCCGAAGGTCACCCAGCTATGAAGTGACAGAGTTGGGAGCTGAGCCCAGGCCATCCAGCTCTGGAGTCCGGGCTCTAACCACCACTCTCTCCTGGCTCCCCACCCCCCAGGTCTTCCTCTCGGCGCCTCCACCCCTAAGCCAGTCATTCTTTCTGAGCACAAGGATCTTCTCTGTTGGCACTGCCTCCCTCACCTGGGAAAACATCCAGTGTGAGTAAAATTTCTTTGGCCAGGCTCCCCCAGACCTGAGTTAGCCTCATCCTCTCCCACTGAGAGCTCCCCAGCTCCTCTGAACCTTCTCTGCTTCTGTCCTGCATTGCCGTCCACTGCACACCAGTCTGAACACCCCACAACGATCCGTCCTTTAGTCTGGGGGGAGCTTGACTTATTCTTTATCACTTAGAAGACTGGCTCTCAACTACTGGTTACTAATTTGAATTATAAAAAGGGGAAGAAATGGGATGACCTCACAGGCCACAATGCTGGGTAAAGCAGCAAATGCAGACTTTAAAGTCATGTGGATAACAGCAGTCCTGACAGAATGTGTCTTATCTTTCTTCCAGCCCTGACTGCCCCACAAATGACTGGATGGTGCCAGGGAGACAGGCCGGGCAGCATGTCCTGGGCTACCAAGGCCATCCGTGTCCTGCAGGGTTAAACAAGAGATGCACACAGGAAGGCCATACCACCCTCCCACATCCCTACCCCATGAGAACAGAAGCCAGCCAGCAGTCCCAACTCTGCGCTGAACACACTTCATGTCGGCATTTTCCTATGAACCCCCTACGTGAAGGAGCATCTCTTGTTTCTCAGAGGTGTGGGTGTAGCATGCCCCAATGGGGATACCTCATCACTCAGCTTTGCCGGGTTTCCCGTTTCCCTAGTTTGTGTAAATGGATTAATTTCCTTTCAGGAAAGGAGGCCAGAATAGAGGGAGGGAGGAAGAGGTTCTTTGAAAGCACTGGACTGTAGACCAGGAAAGGAGCCCTTTATTCTGTTTCTGCATTTAGCCTTTATATGTGGGAACAATCCTTGAAAGATCTGTACAGCCCTGAGGCACTGCCGGGGGCAAGTGCTTCCCCCAAGGGGAACGGGAGAAAGAACCAAAACTAAACAGGAGCTAGGATTAGAGACGGGTCACGTGCCCTGGACCCCAAGCCGGTGTTAGCTGCGGACCGCGTGCACTGTGACTAAGCAACCTCCTCATCAAACCAAGGTGGGGTTTGACTTGGGTGCCTCCGTACAAGAAAGATCCTTCAGCACACATTCCCACTTGGGGTTTCTGTCTCTGAGTCTAGACTCCTGAGATGACACAGGCAATAGTGAGAGGGGAAATGAAAAACACAGGTCAGCTTTTCAGGGAAATGTCAGTTCTGCTGGAAGCGTTCCCGTAGCTCAGGGTGTGGTATTTGAGGTCACTGGCGCTAAAACTCTAGCACACGCAGGCATCTGAGACTTCTCTGTGGGAAGCAGAGACAAGAACGCAGCCAACCATGTGCTCCAAGCTGTTGCTCCCGCCTTGATCCAGGGGACCAGAGGAGCCACCGTGTGCATCAGACAGCATCAACTTCCTCTGATTTGAGGACCATTCACTTTAGCATAAGATAGGCAGGACTCTCCTGGAGCCTTCCAGTGTCAGGAGAAAAGTGACGGATGATCGTGAAACTGCTCATCTTTATCAATGAAAAAGCTCATCATTTCCAAAGTCAACCATTGTTTTCCAACCAGCATCCCAAGCTAAACCCAGTTTCCCAACCAGCAACCCGTCTCTAATCCCATCAGGTTATCACAGACACACTGCAGGACACTGGCCTTTCTCTACAAGAGACGTTCTTCCTCCCACGCGCAAGGCCCCATCTGCTGTCTTCTCCTATATGGATAATAAGCTGTGGAAGAATAAGGGATGTTGAAAAGAAGCACCTCACTTTGTTCATAGTGAGTCAGAAAAAAAACAAAACAAAACAAAGAGAAAGCCTGAAAAGGGAAAGGAAGTTTCTTATAAACTCTCCAATAAGGGGAGAAGAACAATTTGTTCAGAGCCTATTTATGCTGTGTGTGTGTGTGTGTGTGTGCGCGCGTGCGCGCGCTTAGTCATGTCTGCCTCTTTGCGACCCTATGGGCTGTAGCCGGCTAGACTCCCCTGGCCATGGAATTTTCCAGGCAAGAATACCGGAGTGGGTTGCCATTTCCTTCTCCAGAGGATCTTCCCCACCCAGGGATCGAACCTGCGTCTCTCGCGTCTCCTGCATTGGCAGGTGGGTTCGTTACCGCTGAGCCACCTGGGAAGCCCTATTTTGGCCCAGGTGCCTTTAGTTCACAGGTACCCTCACTACCAGCATTATAAGTGCTCTAGCCCCCACTCTATGGACGGGGCAGCTGAGGCTCAGCACTGCAGGAAAGGTGGGAGAAGACTGAGTCTAGGATGTGGCTGGCCAGAGGGGCAACCCTGGTGGTTCCAGCGCCAGTGTGTGGGTTCTTTGCTCTGTACCACTGTCCTCTCTGAGAATGGGCCCTGCTGGGGCATGTATCCAAGCAATGACCTCCTGGAGAAGTACGAAAAGCCACCAGGACTTGGGTAAAAAACCCAGGCAAGTGGCTTCTTGGGTTGTTGCTTCCATGAGGCCAAACGCCTCAGTTCCGGCCTTCCAGAAGAACGGAAAGGAGCCGCAGTGCTTGAGTGTGACTTATGGAGAACATGTAACTCTTCATCCACATTCAGGAAGCCTAGGTGCTTCTGGCAAGAAAAATGGACAGAACAGAACAATCGATCATATCTTCAGTTCATTTTTTCTTTTCCATGTTAGAAAAGTTTAAAATACTTCTCTGAAGTTCTGATTCATAGAAACTGACTGAATATTGAATTTGATTCCGTCCAGCTTCGAGGGCTGGCACTGAGGGCTGCATCCTGGTTTAAGGAAGAGGGTAATATCAGAGTCTACACACAACATCAATATTTAAAATTCTCCTCCTGTTCATAAAAAAATCAAGCACTGAGTGGAGAGGCTCTGGTGTGCACTAATTTATTTGAGACATCTGTTGAGTGCTTACCAGGTGCAAAGCTCTGTGTGAGCTGTTAAAAGGGTGAGGAGAAAAGGTAGGGAAAAAGAAAGTAGCTAAAAATGATTACAATACCCAAAGGGTGACAGAGGGTTAGAGTGCTAGAATCATCGATGAAAACAATCGAGAAGTGCTGTGATGTGTGTGGGCTAAGATTACAAGGTGATTTATGGAAAATTATGTATATGCAATTTCAAAGCCCACCCCGGTAGGATTTCAAATACATTTGCACATTCACACATACCCCATCTTCCCGACTAAAGATCACATTTTTGTTAAACTCACACACTAACTAGTCACCAAACAGATGCCAAATACAAGCTTGCTTGATTGCATCAAGCATGTCAGATGTGACTGGCATTCAAATTTTAGCCCTTTAAGAGCTAAGGATGTATTTTAATTTGATATTTAAACTGCCCTTTATTAACAGTCATCTGAGATTATTCAGATACCCATTTCACAAACACAGCCACGTGACATCAGTATGAAAGAAGAGATCATCTGAAAAAAATGATCAGACCTGACACAAGACAGAAAGGTTATCAACTGAAACCAAACCCCAGACCCATTCAATATGGCACCCTGCTCGGGAAGGGGGTCAAGTCTGGAGAAACTAGATTAAGGGGTCTCTTGTCTTTGTAACTACAATTAACTAGTGACTTTTAATTTAAAGGAAACCCAAGAGATGGAGAAGAGTGGCTGGTTTCTGCAGAGAAATGTCAGCTGCTCTGAAAGAACATGGTGACCAACTTCTTCCATGGGGCACTGGGGTCCTTTGCTCAAAGCTCCCAGTGGAGCTTTGAACACAAGCTACCTGCTCTCCTTGCTTGGTCCTGCAATAAACCTTTCTCTGCTCCAAACCCTGTCTCAGTTTGCTTGATTTCACTGCGCTTTGGGCACATGAACCGTATTCAGTAACAGCAGTGTGACTTGGGACAAGTAATGTGATCTTTGTGCCCCTCGGTTTTCTTACCGGACGATAGGTATAATAATAGCTATTTGTTCCAAGGATGAAGTGAGATAATGCAAACAGTACCCTTACCTGTTTCTTACTATTATTCTCTCCTCCACAGAAGCTATAACTTTTGTATCTAGTCATTAAACAAATGTTTAATATTTTAACCTTATTTCAATTGCAAAAGCTCATGCATTTTAATAAAAGGTACATACAGCATGAATGTACTGCATATTACACAGAGCACATCTCTGTAACCACCACTTGGAAATAAGAAATAGAACCTTGTCAGCTCCACAGGAGATCCTCGCATGGCTCTCCCCCAGCCCAAATGCCTCTATGCTCCCTGAATATACATTTTCTAACTTACTACCATACTCTCTCAAGGTGGCCTTAACAGACTTAATGCACGGTAAGTGCTCAATAAATGTTGGTCACTGGTTTTTAAAGAAAATACAAGGTATGCTCAAGCAGTTTTCTGCTTCCTTCTATCTCATTCCAAAACTGCACTATGCAATGCCTCTCGCCCAGCCTGTCTCTGGACATAACCAGGCTGCATCTGTCATTCTGAATATGGCTTTCAGACTTCACAGCACGCCAGGTTTGTAAAACTGTATTAATTTAAAGCACATCCCTCCAATTTCGGTCTAGTTAAGTACTATCCTCAAGACCAGCCACGAGGAAATGGAGTCTTAATGATTGCCTCTTGTTCATTGGATTTGTCCAGAACTTTTTCAGAAAAACCAGATAATTCCAGCAGCATTTAGAAAGAAAAAGGAGAAGAGATAATGTATCCAGAAGAAAGTCTGCCTGCGGTACACCAACCACACAGGGACCCATCTGATCACATACCCTGAGAGCTCCATGGTACACCAGCAGGCCTTTTTCTATTTATCGGAAGCAGAAGAATAATCAGGACTTAGTGGAGAAATTACTGTGTCTCTGCTGCTCTGTCACCGCGCTTGGTGAGCCTTTCAGATGAAACAGGTTCATAGCCTTGGGCCCAATTCTGAATTCAGCTGTAGCTGGAGAGTAAGTTCCATGTGAACTCGGGCCCGGTGTCACCGAAACAATCCCTTCTCAAGGGTACACACTCATCTGCATCACCACACTCTCTGTCCCAAGCCATTTATGTTCAGCCCAAGTGCAAGCGCAGCTTGAAATGGGTGGACCTAAAGCAATGGGCACAGGAGCTCCCAGTGCCCACACTGGCAACCCAGTTCAGTTCATTTGCTCAGCTGTGTCCGACTATTTGCAACCCCATGAACTGCAAAATACCAGGCCTCCCTGTCCTTCACCAACTCCTGGAATTTACCCAAACTCATGTCCATTGAGTCAGTGATGCCATCCAACCATCTCATCCTCTGTCATCCCCTTCTCCTCCCACCTTCAATCTTTCCCTGCATCAGGTTTTTTTCAAATGAGTCAGTTCTTCGCATCAGGTGGCCACAGTATTGCAGTTTCAGCTTCAGCATCAGTCCTTCCAATGAATATTTAGGACTGATTTCCTTCAGGATGGACTGGTTGGATCTCCTTGCAGTCCAAGGGACTCTCAAGAGTCTTCTCCAACACCACAGTTCAAAAGCATCAATTCTTCAACACTCAGCTTTCTTCACAATCCAACTCTCACACGACTACTGGAAAAACCATAGCTTTGACTAGACGGACCTTTGTTGGCAAAGTAATGTCTCTGCTTTTTAATATGCTGTCTAAGTTGGTCATAGCTTTTCTTCCAAGGAGCAAGCATCTTTTAATTTCATGGCTACAGTCACCATCTGCAGTGATTCTGGAGCTGCCAAAGAAATAAAGTCTGTCACTGTTTCCCCATCTATTTCCCATGAAGTGATGGGACCAGATGCCATGATCTTAGTTTTCTGAACGTTGACTTTTAAACCAACTTTTTCACTCTCCTCTTTCACTTTCATCAAGAGGCTCTTCAGTTCTTCTTCAGTTTCTGCCATAAGGGTGGTGTCATCTGCATATCTGAGGTTATGGATATTTCTCCTGGCAATCTTGATTCCAGCTTGTGATCCAGTAGCATTTCTCATGATATACTCTGCATATAAGTTAAATAAGCAGGGTGACAATATACAGCCTTGACGTACTCCTTGGCACCCCAGTAACATGCCTTAATATTGGCTTTTCTTCCTCTCTGACTTTGCCTCATTTCTCAGCTCACCTCCCAAATAGAATACTTGCACCCAAACCCCTGCCTCAGGCTCTGCCTTCAGGTTATCCCCAACTAAGAAACAGGTGGAAGGGGAAAGGAGGAAAAGCGTCAAAGATATTCCTTTGTGGTGACGGAATCAAGTGCCATAGGACGGATACTAGGACATGTGCAATGAAGTGGGGGAACTTTCTCAGTTCCACCTTTAACCAGCCTCGTGGCCTTACAGGGGTCACTGTAGGTTAAGTCAAGTATTAGGACAACAAGATCTTCCACCAAACAGATCTCCGGAAGCACAAAAAAAAAAAACTACAGGTAAACCTGTCTAGTGTCATGAGAACATTTAACTAAAAGGACTGACCAAGGAGCAAGCTTACATTAGAATCCCACACTGGCCCTAACCCAGGAGGCAAGCAAGCCTCCTTAGAAGTTCTGGCCATGGGGTTAGACACATCAGTCTGAATTTCAACTTTATCTTTTAGTCATTGGGTAATCTTAAAAAAGTTATTAAATCTCTTTAAGCTTCAGTTTTCTCATATGTAAAACAGGAATAGCATCTTCCTCACAGGACTAGCTGCAGAAGTTCCACGAGAATATATACAGGATTTACTTAGCACGTGCCTGGGATATAGTAAGTGGTTAATACACGTTCACAGTTATTACGGTGATGATGGTTTAGATTTATAACTTTTGGAGGAACTGAATTATAGCAGGGTTTCTCAACCTCAGCACTACTGACATTTTGAGGAACATCACTGCTTGTCAAGGGCTTGTGTTGCAGGATGTTTAGCAAGATTCCTGGCCTCTACCCATCAGATGCCAGACGCACCAACGCCTACCACCACCACCCTCTTGAACTGTGACAGCTAACAGTGTCTCCAGACGTTGCCAAGTGTCCCCTGGGGGCAAAAATGCCTCAGTTGAGAACCAGAGCTAGAGAAATTAGATTCTAATTCTAAGTCTGTTGATTGGACTTCCCTGATGGTCCACTGGTTGGGAATCCGCCTGCCAATGCAGGAGATAGGGGATCGATCCCTGGTGTAGGGAGATTCCACGTGCGACAGGCAGTGAAGCCCGTGCACCACAAATACTGAGCCTGCCTGTTGCAGCCACTGAAGCCCATGTGCCCTAGAGCCCGCGCTCTGCAACGAGAGGCCACTGCGATGGGAAGCCTGTGCACCGCAACTGGAGAGTAACCGCCACTCACTGAACTAGAGAAAGTCCAGTGCAGCAACAAAGACCCAGCACAGCCAAAAGTAAATTTAAAAAATAAACCTGTTGACTACTGATTATGAAATTTATCATGTAACAAAATGTCTTCTTGCTGTGTGTGGGGGTATATATATATATATGTATATGTTTGTTTCCTAACACTTTAGTGGTCAGCTTTCCAAATACTGTACAAATGTCAATTTTTATTGACATAGAGCTGACATAAAACACTGTATAAGTAACAACATATAGATTTGATTATTCAGATTGCAATGTGACTGCCCTTGTAGCCTCAGCTAACAACAGTATCGAGTCACATCATTTCATTTGTTCTTGAGGTTGTTGCTGTTGTTTAGCCATTAAGTCATGTCTGACTCTGCGACCCCATGGACTGCAGCCCGCCAGGCTCCTCTGTCCATGGGATTCTCCAGGCAAGAATACTGGAATGGGTTGCCATGCCTTCCTCCAGGGGATCTTCCCAACCCAGGGGTCAAACCCGGGTCTCTTCTGTCTCCCGCATTGGCAGGCGGGTTCTTTACCACGAGTACCACCTGGGAACAACTAAGATCTGGTTTCTTGCATGTGTGTGAAGTCGCATCAGTTGTGTCTGACTCTTGCAACCCCATGCACCATATGCTTAGCAAGCTTAATGTTTATAATACATTTTAATACTACAGTACCTTGATTCTCTCATCCTCTAATAGGATATCATTTCCCAGGGGTAAGGGATTTAAGCAGATGCTCTAGATCAAGTCCAAAAGGAGTACCTGAGTCCGGAAAGACCGAGCAATTACTCTCGTGTACATATCAATACCAGGAGCTTTACGGATGAACACAGACCAGATGCTTTCCCCACTCCAGAGACTGCTGTGAGCTATCTCAAGGGAGCAAGAGGTTTTGGAAAGAACTGTAGTCTTTCCTGTTCTTGAGCTAATCCACCAGAGTAGCTAGAACAGGTCCTGGAAGAGGGAAGAGAAACTGAAGCCATCTTAGCTTCAGTTCCAATAGCTGATGGAACTATTGGGGCTTTCCTGGTGGCTTAGATGGTAAAGAATCTGCCCGCAATGCAGGAGACCCAGGTTTGATCCCTGGGTCCCACAGACCTCCTGGAGAAGGGAACGGCAACCCACTCTGGTATTCTTGCCTGGAGAATCCCATGGACAGAGGAGCCTGGCGGGCTACTCATGGGGTCACAAAGAGTCAGACACAACTGAGTGACTAACAGTTTCACTTTAATGGAACTAGAGGGCATGAAAGCCAAGCTTGGTGGTACCAGTTACCTCTGCCTGGGCTCAGCTACCTTCAGGATCAGACATTTGTGCTGTGTGTGGCTGTTAGTGTTTTTGTACATCTTTTTATTTCCATTTTGGATTTTCTTAATATTTTTGTTTTTCTAAAATTAATGGAGTTTTAAATTGCTTTTTATCTAGCTGAAACCTGGCTACTTACAGCTTCTCTTGCTCAAAACTTTTATAATTTCTAGTAATTAGTCTAGAAACTTCATGTCTGTATGTGTGCTTACCTAAACTATTGTATAATCTGCAAATAATGACAGTTTGCAGCCTGCTTATCCTCATAATTTTACTATAATATTCTTACTACAGTGACTGAGGCCACTGGCACAATGATGAAACAGAAGCCTGAACAGTGGGCATCCTTGCCTTTTTCCTGATTTTAAATGCTTTTTAACATTTCACCAAAGGAGAAGCACATAATTGAATATGCAGAGAGTGGCTGTTTTCATTGTAAGACCTTCTCCACTATCTGATGCTTTAAAACATGGAAAGAACTTAACTTGATGGCATTTAAATTAATAAATGGCCAATAGGTATTATGCAAATTCAAGCATAGTAATAATAAAATAATGAATGTCCAGATGAATGACTTTTCAATAATAAGATATCAATTTTTACTTAAATGAAGATTTTTAAAAAAACATTTTAATATCCAGCACTAACAAGGTCATGGGGATACGTACAATCTCATATAGGGGTGCTGGGTTTAAGTTAAAATAACCTTTCTGGATGGCAATTACATAATCCATGCAAAGAACCATGCAAATATCTACTTCTTTTGACATAATTTCATTTTATCCTATGGAAATAAAAAATGTGCATTAATATTAAGTACCACAATTGGGGCCAATGTTCTTATGTAAATTATGGGGGATTCTTATGTAAATGATGGTATATCTATTAGAAAAACTGTTCTCCAGTCATTGAAAAGAGAATTTCTGAAAAGCATGGAAAATATTTCAAAATATAAAGGGAGAGAGAGAAAAAAATAGGATACAAAACTCTGCAGAAAGGGCAGAATTTCAGCTTTTAGTTAGACAAGACAGAAAAATCTAACTTGACCTTTGACAGTAAAAAACCAGAAATCTGCACGGAATTTATAAAATAAATGTTTCAGATAGTTAAAACACACTGACTGGGATCTATGAGAAAAGGAAAAAAATCCCAATGAGATGAGCCCTGTGTTCTCCCCGGCTTCCTGTCTGGAAGCATTTTACATATGTGGTACTGAGATGTGGTATCAAGTATTGCTCAGCGGTCCTGTTGAGTTGAAGAGACAGAAATTGAGGCAGCTGGAATACGGAATTAGAGTACCAGAGATGAAAGAAGTACAGAGTAGAGGTGCAGAAATTTTCTTGAGTTTTTAGCTGATATTCAAAGCTTTGAGCAAGCTACAATTTCTGGGGAAAGAAAAATTACTAGAAAACCAGATTTATTTAAATTCTGATTATTAAGAATAGGGAAAATTCATTGAACACTGGCCGCATTCTATATATACTACATATATATGTATGTATGCAGAAGGGCTAAACTAGCCCTGGAGGGGGAAAAAACACCCTAGAATCATCCAAAACAAACTGTAAAAACAAGCCATGGAAAAACTGTGCAAATGACTGCGAGCGAGAACAAAACTCAATACTCTGTAATGGAGTAAAACAAAATCCAGAGTCTACAACGTGATAACACAATGCTCAGTATTCAATCAAAAATTACTGGGCAAAAGAATAAGTGGGAAAAAGCAAAGTAAGGCCAGGAGAAAAATCAATCAACAGACACAGACCTAGAAATAATGGAGATAATGGGATTTACAGACAAGTACCCAGGTGATACTACTTGTAAAGAAGCCACCTGTCAAGGTAGGAGACATAAAAGACACAGGTTCGATTTCTGGGTTGAGAAGACCCCCCAGAGGAGGGCATAGCAACCCCCTCCAGGATTCCTGCCTGGAGAATCCCATGGATAGAGGAGCCTGGTGGGTTACAGTCCATAGGGTCATAAAGAGGCAGACATGCCTGAAGGACTGAGCACACGTGCACAAACTTAAAACAATTATTTTATTTACACCAAGAATTGAAAAGTATGAATATAAAAGAAACTGAGAAAAGAAAACTTAAGAACTAAAAAAGAACCAATACAAACTTGTAAGTTAAAAATACTATATCTGAATGAAAAGTTTCACTGAGTGGCTTTAACAGAAGATTGAACAAATGCAGAAGAAAACATCAGTAAACTTGAAGACACAGAAATAGAAATTATCCAAACTGGAGATTAAAAAAAAAACTTGAACAGAGATTAGAAGTCCTATGGGGCAATTTGAAATGTGCTAGTATACATAAGAATTCCAAAAGAGAAAAATAAAGGAGAAGGCAGAGACAGTTTTTATAAAAATAAGGTTAAATTCTTCCAAATTTGATTTTAAAAACTATAAAATATTAAAAAACTCAACAGCCCATGCAAGGTAAGATAAGGTAACACCAATATACATCACAATCAAATTATTGAAAATTAATTATCAGGGTAAAGTCTTTTAAAAGTAGCCAACTAAGGAGATATATCACATACGGGCAAACAAAAACAAGAATAACCTCTTAACTTCTCACCAGAAACAATGCCATCTAGAATTAGACAATGGATTAATACCTTTAAATTAAAAAAAAGAAAAATATTCTACAGAACTGAAGGTAAAATAAATTTTCAGATAAGTAAAAGTTGTATAAATTCATTGCACGCAGGCCTCCACTATAAAACATATTAAAGGAAATTCTTCAGGATGAAGGAAATTAATATCAGACAAAAATTTAGATTTACACAAAAGAACAGAGTGGAAAAATGGAAAAGATTTCTTGTTCTCAGTTTTAAATTATTTAAAAGGTAAATACCTATGAAAAAGTAATAAAAATATATGGTGAGGTTTATAATATATATAAGAATAAAATGTACTTCAACAAGAGCATTGTTGGAGGATCGAGGTGAGAAATGAGAATTTACTGTTTTAAGGTTTTTACATTACACATAAAGTAACATAAAGGTAGTTTGTAAATATACTAAATCCTAGAGCATTCAAAAATAATAAAACAAGGGAATATAGCTAGTCAGCAAAATTAATGTTAGAAACAAACTCAATCCAAAAAAAGGCATAAAAATGGGACAGAGAACAGATGGGAAAGCAGCAGCAAGAATGGCAGATTAAATCCAACCATAACGATAATTCCACTAAAATAACCTGCTAATTAAGAGGCAGAGACCCACTGTACGCCGTCAACTACAAACGAAACGCACTTTAAACATAAAGACAAAGATTGGCCAAAAGTAAAAAGAATGAAAGATAGTATATTATTCAGACACAAATAGTAGGAAGCTGGAACAGCTACACTGCATCAGACAAATAACATCCATGACAAGGAAGAGTGTCAGATATAAAGAATGCCATTACATTACAATACGAGTCAACTTTTGAAGACGACATATTTAACAATCCTAAACAGCAGAGTTCCAAACTACATTCATCAAAAGTTGACACTATGATAGACAAATTCACAATTTTTTTGAAAATTTCAAAACTCTGGTGGCCTTATTTGCTAGAATAGTAGATTTACAAAACAAGCAAAATATGAACAACACCATCAACCAGCTTGACCTGTCATTTATAAGATGTTTTACCCCAGACTGCAAAATGCACATTCTTTTCAAGGGTATGTGAAACATTCTCCAAGATATTCTATATATGGTACTATAAAGCAAGTCTCAGTAAATGTAAATCAGCTGAACTCTGACAGAATGTGTTCTGTGATCACAATGAAACTAAATTTAGAGTCAAAACGAAAAATATTTTAAAGTAGTTTTTATACAAAATTAATACCAATATATATAACTGATAGGCCCAAGGAAAAAATCATAAGGAAAACAAGGAAACATTAGAAACTGGGTAACGATGAAAATATAGCCTATCAATGTTGTGGGATGCAGCTGACACAGTGCTTAAAGGGAAAAGAATAAAACTTAAAAAACTTAAATTATAGGAAAAAAATCAATGACATAAACTTCACATTTTAAAGGAACTGGGGGAGCAAAACTGAACTGAAAAAGTAGAGGAAAGAAAAGAATAAAGACTGGAAATCAGTGAGGAAAAAAATGAACAACAGACAAAAATCAAAACTAAAATCCAAATCTTTGAATAGATTGGTAAAATTGATAAGTCTCTAGTAAAACTGATTAAAAGAGAATTTTATAAGTTATCAATATCAGGGATGAAAGAAAAATTAAGGGACATCAGTACAGATACTATAGACATTAAAATACCAAAAGAATATTGTGACCAATTTTAGGCCAATAAATTCAACAACTTACATAAAACAGATAAACTGCTTGAAAGACCAGTCATAACATATAAGAAGAAAGGAAAAAATGCAAACAGCCCTATATCTATTAAAGATTGAATTTGAAACTGAAATCTTTCCTACAAAGAAAACTCTGGTCCAAACAGCTTTACCGCTGAATTCTCTAGGACATTTAAAGAGGAAATTAATAGCAATTAAAAAAAATTATCAAATAGAGAAAGAGACCTTTTTCAACTCATTTTACAAGATCAGCTCGACCCTGATAATAAAACCAAACAAAGACATTTCAGGAAAATTACAGACTAACATCTCTCAGGAACATAAACATGAAGATCCTTAGTAAGTACAGGAGTATCTAAAAAGTACGAGACAGCATGACCAAGTGATATTTATCTTAGGAAATGTGAGGCTGCTCTAACATTCAAAAGCCTTTAAACTGCAATCTGTTATCATATTAACAGAACAAAGAAGAAAAATCAAATAATTATCTCAAAAGATGAAAAAAAAGTGACAAGAAGCAACATCCATTTATGATTTTTTAAAAAAGCTCACACAAAATTATGGATAGAAGGAAACTTCCCAAATAAAGGGCACTTTCTTGCCTGGAGAATCCCAGGGACGGGGAAGCCTGGTGTGCTGCCATCTCTGGGGTCGCACAGAGTTGGACACAACTGAAGCGACTTAACAGCAGGAATAACTTACAGCTAACATCACAGTTAATAAAGACTAAACATATCTCCTCTAGCATCAGAAACAGACAAGGATGCCCACTGTCATAATATCCTAGGTAGCCAGTACCACAGAGGACAAAAAACTAAAAGGAGTACAGAATGGAAAGGAAGAAATAAACCTTATTTGCAGGTAATATGATTGTATATTTAGAATATCCCAAGGACAAGGTCAACGTGTAGAAATTATTTGCATTTCTGGCTTCCCTGGTGGCTCAGAGGTTAAAGCGTCTGCCTGCGATGTGGGAGACCTGGGTTCGATCCCTGGGTTCGATCCCTGGGTGGGGAAGATGCCGTGGAGAAGGAAATGGCAACCCACTCCAGTATTCTTGCCTGGAGAATCCCATGGACGGAGGAGCCTGGTGGGCTACAATCCACGGGGTCGCACAGAATCAGACACGACTGAGTGACTTCACTTTCACTTTCATACTAAAAATAAATGGTTGGGAAATGAAGTTTCAAAAACATGATTTGCAACAGCATCAACATTAAGTACTTGGGGTAACTTAACAAACTATGAAAAAACTATAAATTAAGCTCCAGTACTGTATGTATATAAGAATATTTAGTGGTATTGTCATTGTGTGAGCAGGACCCTGCGGGGCTCCTGGGCATGGAAGCCTTTCGTGTCCCCTGTTTCTTGTCTGCAGAGAATAGACTTCAGCCTCCACGATGTTCCTGGAGTTCCAAAGAGCAGGTTCAAACAGCTGTTATCAGGGAAGAGAGGACGCAGAGACAAGGGAGGAGCAATGACAGCAAGGAGATCCAACCAGTCCATCCTAAAGGAAATCAACCCTGACTATTTGTCGGAAGAACTGATGCTGAAGCTGAAGCTCCAGTACTCTGGCCACCTGATGCGAAGAACTGACTCATTGGAAAAGACCCTGATGCTGGGAAAGACTGAAGGCAGGAGGAGAAGGGGACAGCAGAGGATGAGATGGTTGGGTGGCATCACCGACTCAATGGACATGAGTTTGAGATAGTGAAGGACAGGGCAGCCTGGCGTGCTGCAGTCCATGGGGTTGCAGAGAGTCGGACATGACTGAGTGAACGAACAGCAACATGGGAGCCTGTGTGCTCAGTTGCTCAGTCACGTCTGACACTTTGCAGTCCCATGGACTGTAGCCTGCCAGGCTCCTCTGCTCGTGGGACTTCCCAGGCAAGAATACTGGAGTGGGTTGCCACTTCCTATTCCAGGGAATCTTCCTGATCCAGGGATCAAACACATGTCTCCTGCATTGGTACGTGGATGCTTCACCACTGCCCCGCCTGGGAAGCCCTATTCCTCACAGAACCGTAGTCATAAGTGCTTCCCTGAGTTCTGTGAATCCTTCAGGAAAATTACTGAACTACAAAGGGGAACCCCTGGATTTGCAGGCACTCGGTCAAAAGTACAGGTGGTGGGTCCCACTTGCTGCTGGCCTCTGAAGTCAGGCCAACTGGGTGGATTTTGCCCTTAATTTGTGGGGTCAGAGGTAAGTTTGGGGGGTTCATTCAGACCCAAACTGGAGTACACTCAGTTCGTATCAGAATAGTTCAAACAGAATGGAAGAATCAAACAATGTCTGTGGAACTGGGGTGTGTGTGTATCTCCATTCAACAGCTGTTTACTAGAAGAGGGGCAACATCCAGAATTCCTCCAAGTTTACCCACTGGGCTGCGATCATAACCCTTGTGCATACACGTGACTGTGGTGGGGGCAAACAGGCTAGGCTGAGAGGAACAGATCACTTTAGGAATGGTCCAACTGCTCTCCAAAACCACACTTCAGTAACAACTTTAACCTTCTCATACAATAAAAATCTATTCATTTGAATCACTAATTTGAAATTTGTAGAATATGGGCAAGATTTTGCTGTGATTTATCTTTGCTTAGCCAACACTTTTTTACAATTAAAAAAAGATAAGATACATCTTAGGGAAAAAAGTTATTTTTTGAAGCTGAAGTAATCTACTACAGCTATGCTAATTATAAATTAGCCTTTCCTGTAATAAAAAGATCCCCTAGACAACAATTAGAATGAAAAATGTGTATCAATTTAGAGCTTTCTAAAACTAGTGAAATAAAACCCAATCTATCTTTAATATATTTTAAAATTAAAATACAATCTTTATTTTTAGCCAAACCTTAGTGGGTTTTTAAAAAATTAATCTGAATCAGTAAAGTTTATTGCATAAAACTAAGTTATCATATCATTAACGTTTTGGAAAGGTCCTTGGAATATTTTTGTTCAAGCAAAACAGAAGTTCAAGTGTTTCCTACTCAATGATCACACCCACCATCGAAAGAAAACACACACATGATCTTCCTACGTATATGTCACTAAATACACAAAAAAATCTGCTTTAAGATACATTTTTATGAGAAAGACAAATGAATGCTATAGAATACAGGAGACTAAAAGAGAACTATCAACTCAATTCAACTTGATGGCCTAGACAAAATCCAGAAAAGAAAATCAAATTAATGGAGAAGTAGCTGAATTTCAATAAACTGTAGGCTGATTAATAACATGACACCAATGTTAATACCCTCTCCCTGACTGTGTACTATGGTTATATAGAAAGTGAGTGAAAGTGTTATTCTCTCAGTTGTGTCTGACTCTCTGTGACCCTGTGGATTGTAGCCTGCCAGGCTCCTCTGTCCATGGACTGGGTAAGCCATTCCCTTCTCTGGGGATCTTCCTGACCCAGAGATTGAACCTGGGTCTCCCACATTGCGGGCAGATTCTTTACTGTCCGAGCCACTAGGGAAGCCCCATGGTTATATAAGATCCCAACAGTAAGTGAAGCGAGGAAGGATAAGATATAAGGAACTGCTGTGTGTGCTATTTTTGCAACTTTTCTAGAAGCCTAAAATTAGTTCAAAATTAAAAGTTCAAAGCAAAGAAGCATTTCCACCCCATATTAACATTTTTTACAGCTTAAAATGTTCAGTTGGTCTGGAACGAGAAAAATCCATTTTAGGAAGCTACTATAGGTCCTGGGGGTGTCAGAAAAATAACAGTAGTCCTGTAAATTGTATCATTTGCTATTTCTACCATGATTTATTACGAAAGTCATATAATCACCCTTCCAACTTAGTGAAAAGTATTTGTAAGTTCTCACAACAATTAACCAACCACTGCTAGGGTTGTGCTTGCATCCCTCCAGTTTTTCCTTGGAAAAGAACTCAGACACTACCTCTAGTCTAAAGCTGGTATAGATCTCGGGTTCACAGTGGTCACATCTAAATTATAATATGCAGCCAATTAGGTCTACTGCTTAACACTAATACGTTTGCCAGAAAAGTAATAAAATTAACAGCATGGCACTTTTTCCCAACAGGGCAAAATAATTTACATAGAATGTTTCCAAGCCATATGTGTGATAAACCTTAATAGGCAGAGTTAAGTAGAAATTAATGTGTTTTTTTTTTTGTTTTGATGGTATCAAAAATGAATTCCAACCACATTTGAGCCTGGGCAGACTCAGCCGCTCCATGAAGACATAATATAGCACAGTGTGGACTGGCCTGCTCTGCGGAGAGAAGTTAAGGTCATGAGCTCGTTTAGCGAGTACCCTTCTTGGATAGAGGTTGACTGGCCAAAAACTAGGCAGTGGGTGTCCGTCCATCTGTCACTTTACAGATTGCTTTAAAAGGCACGGTTTGCTTATGAGTCATGTATAAGGAAACATCAATTACATTCTCTGGGTAGTATACACTGCTATTACATCAGGATGTTGTGTGAATTTTTCAAAATAGGTTTTTGCTGCTAAATGCAAATATACATATGGAAACTTTATTTTTCCCCTCCAACCCAATTCTGTGCAAACTCAAGGTTGCACTCAGTCTATCCAGACATCTACAACTTACGTGGCAACAGCTTTGGTTGCTCTGCAATGTTCTTAAGCCAAAAAAAAGAAAAAGAAAATATACATACTTCTTCATGTAAACACGGTGAATGAATAGGCTATGCTGTTAAATACTAAAATTCTCCCTGCTTTTCCATTTTAATTACAAAACCTACTGCAGAGATTACAATTTTTATTCATTCCATTTTTGATCCTTTGAGAATAAGAAAATATTCCAAATTGCTGAACCATGGTTTTTCACACTGCAGATGACCCTCAGCACCAAACCCAGAAACTCCCATACTCCAAGCCAAGGAGAGCAGTTTTAATGAATCACTGGAACAATGCAGTCAATGTTGAATTCTGATGATTAGTTTGAGGCTTAATTGTACTTGCTTTTTCCTCCAGCCCAATCAATAGCTCCTTGCATGGGGCTTGTTAGAGGCTGCTTGTTAAAGACTTGGCAACTGTTTCACCCCCAGGGAAAACAAAGGAAAGTGCTAGTCTGATTGCAGAGGTGCAGGTCTGGGTCAATGAGCAATACCAATGTTTCCCCAGCTAGCCCGAGTTTGACAAGCATCCTCCAGCTGGTGTGGAAAGCCTTTGCAAAGGCTCTCTAGGGTATCGAGGGAGTGGACATCCACCTCTCTGAAACATGGTGGTATTAACCCATGGGCAGCAGGGAACCCCCTCCCCAAGAAAACTGAGCATTCTAAGCATCTGACTTTACCCAAGGAAGACCCTTCAAGGATAGGGTGGGTTGAGAACTCTTCGTTGATTTTAAGCATCATCATTGAGCCTTACCATGGAGTTTGTGATTGGCATTCTTATTGTAAAAGTTAAGCGACATGTTTTTTTTTTTTTTTTAAATCTCTTCAGAGATATCTTGTGTTTCCCCAGCTACTCAGATTTCTGGCAATATACTTTCTGCATCTGGATATACAATGTAGTTTCCTAGAGATCACCAGGAAATAGCATTGTTATTCAGTGAAGTGAAAGTGAACGTGTAAGTCGCTCAGTCGTGTCTGACTTTTTGTGACCCCATGGACTACAGGCCATGAGGCTCCTCTGTCCATGGGGATTCTCCAGGCAAGAAAACTGAAGCGGGTCTGCCATTTCTTTCTCCAGGGGATCTTCCCGACTCAGGGATCGAACCCGGGCTTCCTGCCTGACAGGCAGATTCTTTACCATCTGAGCCACTGACAAACTCATCGCTATTCAAAACACTGTTTTAAATTCCATGCCCCCCATATTCTGAGCACACAACTCTGTGAGTTACATAACTGGAGGTTCTCTTAAGTTTTCTCAGCTCTTCCTCTTCCTCTTTTTAACACAAATGGATTGCAAAGGTAGCCAAAAGAATGGAGAGATGATAATTATGTGTCAGTGGCTCCTGCTGTTGGCTAAACTAAACCAGCTCTACTCAAAGTGTGATCAGACCACCAGCAGCAGCAGCATCTGGAAGCTTTTAAACATGACCATATACGGGCCCTAGGTAGTATTTACTGAGTCAGGACCTTTAGTGGGTTGGGGGGTGATGAAGCCCAGGAACATGCATTTTAACAAGATCTTCAAAAGATTGAAATGTACACTAAAGTTTGAGAGGAACTGGGTTAAACAAGCTAGAACCATTGCAACTGCAATCTGGGAGGCATCTCTTCACCTACCCTTTTCTTTATCCCAGTGACCTGAGCCTTAGTAATAAGTGCGAAGATGTAAACAGCGCTCAAGCATGTTACCTTCTGCAGAGGCCTTCCCTACAATACACAGCTGCACAGAAAGTGCTGGACAACTGACGAGTTCAGTCTACAGAGGGTTTCACATATTGTAGAAGAACAATTATGCTAAAATACCAACCAGCTAGCTAGTTCACTACGTAGGATTTAAGAAGCTGAGAAAAAGGAATATTAAGAGTGCCTGCCACTGCAGAGTAGAAGAGGAATCAGTGAATAAATATACAGTGCATACATACGGGGCTAGGGTACAGGGACAGAGAGTTTTGAAGGTGTGTAGGTAGGCAATGGCACCCCACTCCAATACTCTTGCCTGGAAAATCCCATGGACGGAGGAGCCTGGTGGGCTGCAGTCCATGGGGTCGCACAGAGTCAGACACGACTGAACGACTTCACTTTCATTTTTCACTTTCATACATTGGAGAAGGACATGGCAACCCACTCCAGTGTTCTTGCCTGGAGAATCCCAGGGACGGGGGAACCTGGTGGGCTGCCGTCTATGGAGTCGCACAGAGTCGGACACGACTGAAGCGACTTAGCAGCAGCAGCAGTAGCAGGTAGAACTGATAAAAGAATTTTCTCTCCAGCACTTTACAGAATAGTGTGTCTCCATAGTTTTGGGACTTATCTACCATAAGCAGACAATCTGTCAGGTTTCGGGCTTGGGAATTAAACCACTGGTCAGGTCTTTTATTGAGGCTGGTAGTTCTTTTTTGCAAATCCTAGAAAAACATTTTATTCCAAGATCCTGAGATTTCTAATGTGACTGTTCAGAGGTTAACATGGAATCTTGGCTCAATTACTTGTATTAAATGAGACAGGTGGAAAAAAGATTCAGAACAGAAGCAGTCTGAAATTTTCACAACCTTGCTTAATCAAGGAAAATGAAATATTCTGCTGGTGAGTGGCCCTGAGTGCAGTGGTATTGCCAGCGGCTCCAGTCGCCTCCATTAGTGTGTGTGTGTGTGTGTGTGTGTGTGTGTGTGTGCATGCGCGCGCACTAGGACGCTTCAGTCGTGTCCAACTCTTTGCAACCCTGTGAAATGTAGCATGCCAGACCCCTCTGTCCTTGGGATTCTCCAGGCAAGAACACTGCAGTGGCTTGCCATGTCCTCCTGCAGAGGATCTTCCTGACCCAGGGATGGAACCTGCGTCTCTTACGCCTCCTGCACGGGCAGGCGGAGTCTGTACCACGAGCTCCATCTGGGAAACCCTGCATTAGTGTAGCTTCCTTTTATTAATTTTATTTCTATTCCCTCATCATCAGGGTTTTATAGCACAATGTTCACTTGTTTAAATATAGTTGGTTATTAGATAGAGTGAAACTGACCCTGGTTGTGACATTAAATCAGCCACCCTTCCTAATGTACCATCTTCCGTAAGACTGAGAAATTACAGGAGACATTCACTGGGGCAGGTGCTAATTTTCAAATGTCTGTTTTATTTCTTTTCCCAATTGAAAAAAAAAAACTATCATGATAAACTAAAAGCTGAAAAATGTGTTTACGCAGGAATAGCTTTTGTTGAAAGCTACTGGCATTTTACTGGGTCAATATACCTATGTTTGGATTTTAGCAGATAAGTTATCTTGCATGCCTATTTAGAAATCCTTAAACACTCTTCAGAGGCAGAAGGTAAAAGGGTTCGCATGTAATATATAAACAGATTATCTCTATCAGGAGTGATTTTTGATGAGAAGCAGGAACTCTCATGACTATACCTCAGACACAGCACCATGGGAACAGGACTTGTTCTGTCACCAGCAGCTCCAAAGGCTCCAGTGTGAACCCCTGGTGTCTAGGTCACTTCCGTGGGGATGTTTCTATTCATCACTCACTGATTCATTCAACAACTACCATTGGGCACCTATTACATGCCAGGAACATCTAGGACTGAAGAGACAGAGGGCCTATAGCTTGTAGTCTACTGTAGACAGTAGTAGTAGACAACTGTTAGGTTATGAGAAGGGGAGACACAGCAGCAAACTGAAAAAGTTCCCTTGAAACAAAAAGCTATGATGAAGAGTTGTGATGGGGTGCCTGATGTAAGCTGGAGGGTATCTGAGTGAGGCACACGAGACAAGACTAAAGGGATACCTAAGAGCTCACTTGGATGAGGACCAGGACGACGTGTGCCAAGGTGATGGCAGAGAAACCAAGAGCACAGGGTAGGCTGTGTGGCCGCCGTGATCGAGTGAAGGGGGGGAGAAGGCTTGTGGGCATGGCGAGCTCAAGCAGGGCCTTCTGGCCACACCAGGACTTGGGTCTCTATAAGTGTATTAGAAGCTACCAAGATGTATTAAAGAGGGAATCTGACCATATTTTTACTTTTATATCATCGCTGTAGTTAGAGGGCAGAGTTGTTGTTGTTCAGTCACTAAGTCTTATCCCATTCTTTGAGGACCCCATGAACTGCAGCATGTCAGGCTCTTCTGTCCTTCACCATCTCCTAGAGTTTGCTCAAACTCACATCCATTGAGTTGGTGATGCCATCCAACCATCTCATGCTCTGTCAGCCCGTTCTCCTGCCCTCAGTCTTTCCCAGCATGAGTCTTTTCCAGTGAGCTGGCTCTTTGCATCAGGTGACCCAAATACTGGAGCTTCACCTTCAGGGTCAGTCTTTCTAATGAATATTCAGGCTTGATTTCCTTCAGGGTTGACTGGTTTGGTCTCCGGGCCATCCGAGGGACTCTCAAGAGTCTTTTCCAACACAATTAGAAAGTATCAATTCCTCGGCGCTCAGCCTTCTTTATGGTCCCACTCTCACATCTGTATGTGACTACTGAAAAAAATCACGGCTTTGACTATATGGACCTGACTACTGAGTGCCAAGGTGTATGCAGAAATAGACCATAGGAGGCTATTGTGAAATTCCAGACAGAGAACAGTGGTTGGCCTAGGAAGCAGCCACTGGAACTAGATAAAAGTGAACATGACCTTCAAATAAATAGGAGCCGAAATCAACCGGATTTACAGACTGACAACGTGAGAGCATTGTACTTATTAATTCCCATCAACCTGGATACAATTTTCTTAGAAACAAATCCATCTGTAATAGGTACAATGCTGCCCATTCTCTATGGAAAACATAAAAAGAAATCCAGTAGAACATTTGGAGATTTAGAAACAGCATTCCTTGGCTAGAATCCCAGCAGAGCTCAGGGGAACTCAAATCGACCCCATCTGCAACCTTGTGGATTGCAAGGAGTTAATACCTTTGTTCTGGAAAAATGGTGTGTATGCCTCACTTGTCTAAATTTGCATTGATAGGAAACACAGTTTCGAAGTATGAATGCTAATGACAACGCAGAGGCTGTTTTTTCTATGCATAATAGGACATTAGTTCTTCCCTACGCGTCTAAAACGTACGCTATCCTGCCTTTATCTGCCATCCCTGCTTTTTCCTCTGGAGTACAAATGCAAGAAAGGGTCTCTTCACTCATCCAGAGGTCACACGTGACATCAGCGAGCAACCACATGCCTCTGGAAACTATTCACAGAAGAGATCCAACCTCCTTGTTATGTTTCCTGGCACCTCTACGTCTGCACCCCTTCCCTAAAAGTAACACAAAATCTACACTTAATAAACAAATCTGTCACAACACTGACTTATACCCCAGATCAGAGTATTTTAGAAACAAGTAAAAATGAATAAGCTGTACAAACTTCAATTCTCTCGGTTTCGACACGTCCTCATATCTTTGTACTTGTTCTTTTCCATGCAGTGATCATCTGTTTGTTTTTTTCTTTTACAATGTCCACAACCTCACAAGTCTAATTACTAACATTAATTTACACCCACAGTGTCATCATTTGATTTGCTTTCCCAAGAAACTTCCTAAACAGGATCTGCCTATGTTAAAGAGTAAAAATGATGATACATACGTAGGCAGCCTTCTCTCCTCAGGCTCTGCTTTCTAAGGGCTGTCTAACGATTTCTAATAATCTGTGTACTCGAAGGATCTGACACACCAATCTCCAACCAGAAGAGGAATTTTGACTTTAGAGTCTTGTGAAGGAGCCCATCACTTATTTTCTCTTAGGCTAACAGCATTAAAATCAGGGGAGTGGGAAAGACATGGCTATATTTATTTCTTTAACTTATCAATTGATTTCTATCCAGAAAAGCATGTTGGTAGAAAGAGAGGGAAATAAAAGTGGGGGTCAGAAACACTCTCATTTTAACCTCTGGAGGTAGCCTAATCCCCTGGCTGACTGTGGAGTGGCATAAAAAAAACTCAAACGTTCACATCATTTGTGGGGATGAGTTTTAAAACAGAGAGGGCACAAAGGAAAAGAATGTCACCGGCCTCTGTGATTATTTCAGACACTGGCTCCCAGAAGGCACACGGTTCAAAGAAAGGACATGCAGATCAGAAGAGTTGGCCCTTCTATTTACCTTTTGAGTTTCAAAACCTGTGATTGTTCCTACCCACTCAATTTCTTGTACTTACATGACTTAACGCTCAGACATGAAAGAAGATATGCCAATAGATAAAACCTAATTCTTGATAAGTCATCCAGTTACGATTTAAGTCTTTGATCTAACAGAAAGCTTCAATATGATCCGTTTCAACTGTTAACGTTCAGTATCAAGCATATTTCCAAGTTAAGTTCAAGGTCAGATCTTTTCCTCTACTGTTCACCTGCATCCTCCACGCACAGAAATCTTTGGATGACCTTCCCCCTTGGGGGTAGGTTTATTTATTTATTTATTAGTCTCTCTATTCCTGCATAGGAATGCCACAAAGTCAGGATATTCTGGAGACCCTGTACCTAGGATCTCCTGTTTATTCAATGACTAAAATAAACCAAAACCCAAAGAAGGCAGAGCCCATGCCTGATTAAACTTACACCCTGCAGACTTAGCAGAGCATCACCCAAACTGAGCCAGAGTGTCGAGGGTGGTATGAGGATTGCTCCTGACACATAACTTAGACCACTCGTGCTGAAATATGCTCAGTTCTTTGTTTGCTTATTTCAGGACTTCAACATATGAATTTGGAGGGACACAACATTCAGTCCACACGGAGAAGAGAGAAGGGATGAAACAACGCTGCAGACCTCTGTGGTACATAATTATCATCAGATGTATACAACTTTATACTCTCATCTGTGTCAAAACTCCGCAGTTGATTTGTGTTCTCCAATACACGTATCAAGTTGGTGCTTCATCTCTCTTATCTTTAGCCTTTTTTTCTGGGCTCCTTACCTCATCCTGATCCCTTCTCTAAACCACAAAGCTACATTACCATTTAAAAAATACAATCATGGGAAAAAGTATGATGCAGTTAATATGTTTTAATTTTAAAATTAAAAGCTTGCTCAGCTAACTTGAATCCAGAATAAAAACAGCAGACCCTGCTGGAAGAATGGCTCTTCAAAATCAGATTCCGCCTTGCCCCCAAGCCTATTTACTGGGGCGTTTTATTTCCATTCTGGTTTTCAGTCCATGGTTTGTCGTTGCCTCACAGAAGTGCTATTCATCAGTGTAACATTAACAGAAGAACCTGACTGTTACAGACTACAGTCAGGATACTGACTGGAACACAGTCAGTGTTACAGACTGGAACACAGTTTAGCCACAACTGAATTAATTTGAGGCACAGAGACCCCTGTTTTCAGTCTATTAGTTTAATGTCTTATTTCCACTAAGTTGGACAAATTAGCATTGAGGGTATAAAGTGAGGTCGCTCAGTTGTGTCCGACTCTTACGACCCCATGGACTGTAGCCTACCAGGCTCCTCTGTCCATGGGATTTTCCAGGCAAGAATACTGGAGTGGGTTGCCATTTCCTTCTCCAGGGGATCTACCCGACCCAGGGATCGAACCCGGGTCTCCTGGATTGCAGGCAGATGCTTTACCCTCTAAGCCAGAGTAAACTCTTCACCATTGAGAGTGTAACTGCTAATAACTAAACTGACCTAAAACACGCACGTAACTGTGATCTCCCTGTCACAGTACTGGGTGTGCTGTGCTGGCTGGAAGGGCAATAACAGGGAAGTGTGTGCGTGTTGGGTGCTTAGTTAGGTCCGACTCTTTGTGACCCCATGGACTCTAGCCACTAGGCTCCTCTGTCCATGGGATTCTCCAGGCGAGAATGCTGAAGTGGGTTGCCAGTTCCTTCTCCAGGGGATCTTCCCAACCCAGAGATCTAACCTGGGTATCCCACACTGCAGGCAGATTCTTTACCATCTGAGCCACCGAGATAAGGGGAATGAATGATTGTAACAATCGGGTATGGACCATTTCTAATAACTGGAAAGACAATTTGCTCACATAACTTTTAGCTTCACTGTCTATTTACGGACTTGGATACATTTGGTATTCTTCTGGCTAAATATACCTAGATACGAAACATTTTATTAAGCTGTTGCAAAAAATATATAAACATAAGACCATATGGCTGGCTCAGAAAATACCTCCTCTTTGTGATTCATATGAATATACTATGAAGTGTAATAAAAGCGAGCTGCTTTTGATTTACTTATTAATATATCTCACCCAGAGTTCCACAAAAATCTCACAACATTGTTCAGCACTGTACCACCAGTTTCTAAATAACAAAGTAGATGCATATCGCTCAGTATCACCAAGCACTGTCAATCATAAAAAGGTAATGAAGCTCGGACAGACCCTGAGGGGTTCCCTAGGTTTATCACTCAGAGATACAAACAAGATCCTGGCTAAACCACCTTAGGCTAAAGGGTCTATTTTAAAGCTCAGCAGCTTTAAAAATAGGAGACTATTCCATAATTTCCTCTAGATTTCCATTTCTAAAGCCTTTTAAATATGGAAATGTTACTTCTCAGGTGAGTCTTCAGGCTGCAGTTCACCATTTTCTCAATGAAGGCAGAAAAACCGTTTGCCATATTCAGTGACAAAGCATCCAGCATCTCCACCATGGTTTGCTAACCAGTAGAGTTCATTTGTTCACTCAGTCATTCCTTTTCTTTCTCTCTCTACAACTTTATTAAAGTACAGTTGGTTTACAATACTGTGTTAGTTTCAGGTATACAGCTCCAGATTCTTCTCCACTACAAGCTGTTAAAGATACTAGTTTCCCATGTGCTATACAGTAAATAGCACATTTTTATTTATTTGTATTTATTTATTTGTATTTGTCGGAGAAGGCAATGGCACCCCACTCCAGTACTCTTGCCTGGAAAATCCCATGGATGGAGGAGCCTTGGTAGGCTGCAATCCATGGGGTCGCTGAGTCAGACATGACAGCGACTTCACTTTCACTTTTCACTTTCATGCATTGGAGAAGGAAATGGCAACCCACTCCAGTGTTCTTGCCTGGAGAATCCCAGGGATGGTGGAGCCTTGTGGGCTGCCATCTATGGGGTCGCACAGAGTCGGACACGACTGACATGACTTAGCAGCAGCAGCAGCATTTGTATTTGTATTTATTACAGTAAATATGTGTTGTTTATTTTATACTGGGGTGTGTAATAATTCCATAATCCTAATTTATCCTTCCTTCCCTTCCCCCTTTGGTAATCACAAAACATGGAAGTAATCTAAATGTCCATCAACAGATGAATGGAGAAAGTAATAGTCTACTGCATGTGTACACACACACACACACACACACACACACACTGGAATACTACTCAGCCATAAAAAAGAATGAAATATGCCATCTGCACAACAAGGATGGGCATAGAGATTATCATACTAAATGAAGTCAGTCAGGTAGAGAAAGACAAATATCTGTTATCACTAATACGTGGAATCTAAAAAAGTAATACAAATCATTTACAAAATAGACACAGACTCAAAGACATAGAGTTCCTTTTTACTTCTTGCTCTACGAGGGGCTTCCTAGATCTCAGTTCAGTTTTTTCACACACCTCCCTACCCTCTCGAAGGTCTCATATAATTCTCCCCAGTAGACTGGAAGCTACTTAAGAGCAGGGACTGTATCTGCCTTGTTTACCTCTCTATTCCTAGCTCCTAACACAGGACCTAGCATATACCAAATTATTCAATAAATACTTGTTGAAAGAACAATCAATATAAAATGAAAAGAGATTCAAGCTATCTTCCTCCTTCTCTTCTCACTTGGCTAAAAATACACTCAGTGAACTACAGCTATAGCTTTCAAGAATGAGCAATAGCTCGTCTGTGAGGCCAAGTTGGATCCAGCATAGGATCCACGGGGGATGTTACTCTGGAGGGCTCTCTGAAGGGATAAGATGGATTTTAAAAGACGTCAACAATGCAAAGCTATTTCCTTCCACTGTATTACTTGGTTTCTGGCATTTCAACCCATCTGATAGTTTACTGGTGCCCACTTCTGATTCTAAAAGACATAACCCATTCATCACATGGGAATTTATTATTTCACAATTAGGAGAAACTTAAATTATGTAGATGCTGCAGAGCATATGGGTGCATTTTCCTCTGCCCTTCCCACATGAGTCCCTTCCACTGTGGCTATAATATATAAATTTTATTCACTAGCAACATAGTTTTTGCTAAAAGCAAAACTATTTGGAAAGCATTCAGAAACTATAGTGATAGGCACTGAACAGAGCTAGAAGGACAGGAATGAGAAATACACCATCTGGTCTCTGGAGAAAGACCTGGTTTTCTAATATGTGTTTAATGC
Organism: Bos mutus; assembly: GCF_027580195.1. NCBI lineage: Eukaryota > Metazoa > Chordata > Mammalia > Artiodactyla > Bovidae > Bos > Bos mutus. The sequence goes on along the minus strand of NC_091639.1, from coordinate 8,978,294 downwards.
TGACTGATTATATTACTGGCAAGTCAGTTCATATCTCTGGCCTTGGTTTCCTCAGTTAATGAAAAGTTTGGATAAGAAGGTCTCTTCAAGTTCTTACATGTTATGATTATACCTAAAAAGATGGCAGTGCATTGAATCAGAATTCTTCAAGAAACAAGTTGATGGATGCTTGTTGCAGGAAGCAGAGAAAGCCTGTCCTAAGCCTGGTGCCCAAGAAGAACAACTCTGCTCCTCCCAGGTAAGCTGTCTGGGCCAAGGGAGTATGTCCACCTGAAACCTGCATCACCATTTAAACCACACTCTGGATATTGGGTACTTAGGAGCATTTATTTCCTTGTCCAGATGGCCAAGTTCTTCTAGAAGATGGGTCTTGAACAGGTGTTCTGGTGGGTGTCCACACATGTGCCTCAGAGGCTCCTTGTGGTTGGAGGGATGGGCCTTAGGTAGGAAGAGGAGTCAAACCAAGGGGGAGGGCAGCTGCATTTGCAGTCTTATCCAGTCCTGGAAAATTTCAGTGGAGGGCCTACTGGAGGTCACTTTATGATTGAACAGTGACCACGAAGGGAAAACAGATAGAAGGGATAAAGCAGCACCTTCCCTACCTGCTTGTGGAGAACCTAAAATAAATCACTCTGTTTTCTGGTCCTCTGAAGTTCTGTATAATCCGCTTAAAAATATAATTGGCACCGTGTTTTCACAAGACTCTCTGTTAGGCTCAAGCGATGCAGAGTTGAATGGTGTCACGCTGCCCTGGCTCTGCGAGCACATGAGGAAGTATTTTATTATCTATTGTGTTGTGTCCTCTGTCCTCCTGCAGACAAGGCAGTCATTTCAATGTTGAGTTGAGCTTAGAGGCCTTTTTCAGGATTACTGTGGGGACAATGTTATGATATCCAAAAGGCTCAGAATCAAAGGTGGGCAAAGTTTGGGAGGAAAGACTGTTACACACAGAAAGTGGGGTCACGACAATGACTATCTGATCCATGTTTAGAAGACTCTGGAGAACAGACGTAGAGAGGAACTTTTCTAGATCTAAAAAGGCGAACTTGTTAAATAGGTGCTAGACAAAAGTAAGTAACATAGTGAAAGTGAAGTCGCTCAGTCACGTCTGACTCTTTGCGACCTTGTGGACAGCAGCCTACCAGGCTCCTCCATCCATAGGATTTTCCAGGCAAGAGTACTGGAGTGGGGTGCCATTTCCTTCTCCAGGGGATCTTCCCAACCCAGGGATTGAACCCGGGTCTCCCACATTGTAGGCAGACGCTTTACCATCTGAGCCACCAGGGAAGTCATGAATAACACAGTAATTACTTTATAAAGGTTTGGGAATAAAATCAAAGGAGTCAATATATCCACATATAGGGCACAGAACCTGGAAACAGGTTATTTGTAAAGTCAGAAGATTCAGGTCCTTTAGGGGTGAACTAGAGAAGCAAAGTCGGACACAACTGAGCGACTGATCTGATCTGATCTGAGAGAAGCAACTATAGAAACCAGAATCACAGCTCCCAGTGGTTTTGAACCTTGCAAAGAATAGAATCGTTTTAAAAATTATCATTGTATTCTCTTACTACTTTTAGCTGGTATGTATGACCTCTACTGATTACATAGTGATATTATATGACCTCTATTAAATACACACCTTATTAATCTTATATTCAGCAATCTTGCCAAATCTTCCAATCAGTTCTGAGTTCTCTACAGAGTCTCTTGCACATAGATTCTCTGTAGAAATCGTCATCTCATTTCTCTAGGTAGGACCCCTAGGCTAGGTTAAATAGAAGCAGTGAGAGTGAACAGTCTTCTCTTTCAGCTATTATCATAAAAAAATTCTTTCGGTGTTTCACCATTAGCATGGTGTGTTCTGTAGGTGCAGTTTACCAGGTTAAAAAAGTCAGCTTTTATTTGTAACATGCTACCTTTTTTCTTTCTTTAATATCATGATTAGATATTAAATTTTATCAAATGTTTTGCTTTGTCTTTTGAGATAATTATAAGATCTTCTTTTTAATATGGTCATATGACAAATTACATTAATACATGTTAACCAATGTATCTAATGTTAACCCATCCTGGGATAGATAAACCCTAGGATGTGATTTTTTTCCTCAATTACTGGATTTAGTTTGGTAATATTTATACCAAACTTTAATCTGGTAATATTTATTCCAAATAAAGTAAATTTAGTTACTTTAGTTTGCAAGTAAAGGTGACCTACAAATTTTCCTTTCTTACTTACAATGTGTTCTTAGCTCTGTTTGTGATTATACTATGAAATGATTGGGAGCTTTATCTCCTTTCTATGTTCTAAAATAATTTGCAGTTGTTTCTTGAGAGTTTGGTAGAATTTATGTAAATAACCATCTAAGTCTAAAGATCTTTTCTATATTTTAAAGAAAGGTAACTATAAACTACTATATGTAACCTTTTAATTGTAACAAATTCAATAAAGACTTTAAAAATGGTCTACATAAAAAATTCTTTAAAGAACAAATCATTCTGTTTCCTCAGCAGTCAAAAGAAGGTTACTGTAATCTAACTTTCTTTTTTAACTTTTAATTTTGTATTGGGGTATAGCCAAGTAACAAACAATATTGTGATAGTCTCAGGTGAACAGCAAAAGGCCTCAGCCATACACATACATGTGTTCATTCTCCCCCAGACTACTGCATGAAATTTCTATCCAGAATATAAAAGCAATCTGAAAATTCAGTAATAGAAAAACAAACAGCACAAATGGTTAAAAGATTTGAACAAAGATATAAAAATGGTAAATAAGAAGATGCTTAACATCATTAATCAGGGAAATGCAAATTTAAACCACAGTGAGATATCATTCATGCCTATTAGAATGGCTTAAGCAAGAGAAGGGCTTCCCTGGAGGTTCAGACTATACAGAATCTGCCTGCAGTGTAGGAGCCTCGGGTTTGATCCCTGAGTGGGGAAGATCCCCTGGAGAAGGAAATGGCAACCCACTCCAGTATTCTTGCTTGGAGAATCCCATGGATAGAGGAGCCTGTTGGGGCTATAGTCCATGGGGTCGCAAAGAGTCGGACATGACTGAGCGACTACCAAACAAAAGAATGGACAATACCAAGTGTCAGTGGCAATGCAAAGCAGCCAGAACCCATTGCTTTGCGAATGGTTAAGGCAAAATGGCACAGCCCCTTTAGAAAACAGGGTGGCAGTTTCATATAGCATTAAACACACCCTTACATATGGCCCAGCAGCCTCACAGCCAGTGATTAGAAACATGTTTATATGCAATCGTCAAAAACTAGAAAAACAAAAACCAAAAGCCCTCCAATTGGTTCAGTGAATAAAGTGTGGCAAAACCATGTAATGGAACACTGCTAAAAAGAAAAAAGAAACAAATCAGTGGTACACAGCACAACAGAAATGCATTCCAATGCATTTTGAAAAAGCTACAAACTTTCTGATTCTATTTATGTAACATTCTGGAAAGGCCAAAACCATGAGGACAGAAAACAAATCAACCATTACTGGGCCTTGGGCGGGAGAGAGAGTCGTCTAAAAAAGGGCAGGAGGAAAATCGTTAACAGCAATAAAGCTGCTCTATGTCTTCATTGTGATGGGGTTTATATGTCTATACATAGTTAACTGAACTCATTGACCTGTACATGAAAAAGGGTGAAACTTACTGTATGTAAACTATATCTCAATAAAAAAAGTTTTAGAAAAGGATGATTTTTAAACCACTGATTTAATTTGGATACTGGTTATTTTGATAGTTTATTCAGATTTTCTATTTCTACTAGCTCCCATTTTGGTAATATATATTATCTTCTAGGAAGTCTCTTTAATTTAGGTTTAAAATTTTTGGTATGAAATAGTTCATTTTTTCTTCTGAATAAAAAGCTCTGTAGTTATGTCTTTTTTATTTCTGATTTTTTTTTAAAATTTGTGTCTTTATTTTTATACAATTACTTTTGTTAGATTTTTATCTATTTCAGAGGTCTTTTGTTTTTAGGTTTTATAGATCTTTTTACTGTTTCATTGTTTTCTGATTCATTAACTTTGGCTCTTTTCAACCTTTCTTCTTTTCTAAAGTTTGCAATTAAGGTTATATATTTCCCTTTACTGCTTTAGCAATGTTTCACATATATCTGTCATGCAATATATTTTCAGTCAATTCTAAATATCTGGGATTCCCTGGTGGTTTAGATGGTAAAGAATCTGCCTGCAATGCAGGAGACCTGGGTTCAATCTCTTGGTTGGGAGATCCCCCGGAGAAGGGAATACGGCTACCTACTCCAGTATTCTTGCCTGGGAAATCTCATGGACAGAGGAGCTTGGTGGGCTACAGTCCATGGGTTTGCAAAGAGTCGGACACAACTGAGCAACTAACACAAGTATTTAATAGAGTATAATTTATTCTTTCATCTGTAAAATAAAATTTATTTAATCCAAAAAATATAACTCATAAAACATCTAATCCATAAAATAATCCATGAAATATATTAAATTTCAATTTCTAAACTTAAGATGGGCTTTGGCCATCTTATAGCTTGTTGATAGTGTATTTATTTTTATATCTTCCTAATGAACAGTTCCTTTCATCAGTACATAATGATCCAACTTTATACATGTTTCTTGACTTAAAATATTTTTGCCTGATATTAACGTATATAAATAAGCAGGGTGACAATATACTGCCTTGACTTACTCTTTTTCCTGTTTGGAACCAGTCTGTTGTTCCATGTCCAGTTCTAACTGTTGCTTCCTGACCTGCATATAGGTTTCTCAAGAGGCAGGTCAGGTGGTCTGGTATTCCCATCTCTTTCAGAATTTTCTACAGTTTATTGTGATCCACACAGTCAAAGGCTTTGGCACAGTCAATAAAGCAGAAATAGATGTTTTTCTGAAACTCTTTTCCTTTTTCCATCCAGCGGATGTTGGCAATTTGATCTCTGGTTTCTCTGCCTTTTCTAAAACCAGCTTGAACATCTGGAAGTTCATGGTTCATGTATTGCTGAAGCCTGGCTTGGAGAATTTTGAGCATTACTTTACTAGCATGTGAGATGAGTGCAATTGTGTGGTAGTTTGAGCATTCTTTGGCATTGCCTTTCTTTGGGATTGGAATGAAAACTGACCTTTTCCAGTCCTGTGGCCACTGCTGAGTTTTCCAAATTTGCTGGCATATTGAGTGCAACACTTTCACAGCATCATCTTTTAGGATTTGAAATAGCTCAACTGGAATTCCATCACCTCCACTGCTTTGTTCGTAGTGATGCTTTCTAAGGCCCACTCAATAACCTCAGATATGCAGATGACACCACCCTTATGGCAGAAAGTGAAGAGGAACTACAAAGCCTCTTGATGAAAGTGAAAGTGGAGAGTGAAAAAGTTGGCTTAAGGCTCAACATTCCGAAAACTAAGATCATGGCATCTGGTCCCATCACTTCATGGTAAATAGATGGGGAAACAGTGGAAACAGTGTCAGAGTTTATTTTTGGGGGGCTCCAAAATCACTGCAGATGGTAACTGCAGCCATGAAATTAAAACACACTTACTCCTTGGAAGGAAAGTTATGACCAACCTAGATAGCATATTCAAAAGCAGAGACATTACTTTGCCAACAAAGGTCCGTCTAGTCAAGGCTATGGTTTTTCCAGTGGTCATGTATGGATGTCAAAGTTGGACTGTGAAGAAGGCTGAGCGCCGAAGAATTGATGCTTTTGAACTGTGGTGTTGGAGAAGACTCTTGAGAGTCCCTTGGACTGCAAGGAGATCCAACCAGTCCATCCTAAAGGAGATCAGTCCTGGGTGTTCTTTGGAAGGAATGATGCTAAAGCTGAAACTCCAATACTTTGGCCACCTCATGTGAAGAGTTGACTTATTGGAAAAGACCCTGATGCTGGGAGGGATTGGGGGCAGGAGGAGAAGGGGATAACAGAGGATGAGATGGCTGGATGGCATCACCGACTCGATGGACATGAGTTTGAGTGAACTCCTGGGAGTTGGTGATGGACAGGGAGGCCTGGCGTGCTGTGATTTACGGGGTCGCAAAGAGTCGGACACGACTGAGTGACTGAACTGAACTGAATGCATATAAGGGCTTCCCTAGTGGCTCAGACAGTACAGCATCTGTCTGCAATGCAGGAGACCCGGGTTAAACATTCTTTTAAAAAAATAACTGACTGGTGTATCTTTTTGTGTCCTTTTATTGTAAACTCTTTCATATCCTTATGTTTGAGGTATGTTTCATAAAGAACTTATATCTTGATTTTATTATATACTTTTTAGCAACCCCAACCTTTTAACTAGTATATATAGACCATTAACACAACTGAAATGACTTAGCAGCGGCAGCAAGCATAGACCATTAATGTTTACTATAATCACTGATATTTGGGCTTATTTCTACTCTTACTTGTACTAATTATCATGATTTTTCATTTTTCCTTCTTTATAACCTTCTTTTAGACCATGAGGTTTCTTTTATTTTTCTTTTTCCCTCTAAACTACTTTAAGCTATGTATCTACTTCTATTCTTTTAATGGTTAGCCTTGAATATTTAATATGCTTACTTGACTTTGAAAGTTCAAAATAAATCCTTATCCTCGCCTTCCAAATAATATAGTGAGGTTAGACATCTTTACTCAGGTCTTATCATTCTGCTTTATATGCTGTTATCTAATATACAAGATATAGTAGACAGATTTTATTTTCTTGGGTTCCAAAATCACTGCTGATGGTGACTCTAGCCATTAAATTAAAAGACACTTGCTCCTCGGAAGGAAAGCTATGATAAACCTAGACAGTGTGTTAGAACACAGTGATATCACTTTGCCAACAAAGATCCATAGAGTCAAAAGCTATGGTTTTTCCAGTAATCATGTACGGATGTTGAGAGCTGGACCATAAAGAAGTCTGAGTGCCAAAGTACAGATGTTTTCAAATTGTGGTGTTGGAGAAGACTCTTGAAAGTCCTTTGGACTGCAAGGAGATCAAACCATTCAATCCGAAAGGAAATCAAACCCAAATATTGGAAGGACTGATCCTGAAGCTGAAGCTCCAATACGTTGGCCACCTGATGCAAAGAACCGACTCATCGGAAATGACGCTGTTGCTGGGAAAGATTGAAGGCAAAAAGAGAATGGGGCAGCAGAGGATGAGATAATATCACCGACTCAATGGACATGAATCTGAGCCAACTCCAGGAGACAGTGAAGGATAGGGAAGCCTGGCATGCTGCGGCCCATGGGTGTGCAAAGAGTCAAACACAACTCAGTGACTGAACAACACCAGCAACCTAGTATACTAGTTCTGCCTTTATCTAATTAACCCTCCAGTGATTAATGATTATTATTTTATAAACAATAGGCACTGAAAAGTGTTACCAATTTATGTGATCATTATTGCTTCCAACATTCTATTCTTTTACTTTCTTTTTCCTAAATTATATTTTTTTCATTTCTTTTGGGATTATCTGTTTGTGGTAAACTCTTTTAGATTTTTATCACTCAAAATATTTTAATTTCACTAGTTTACCCAAGCACAAAATTGCTGGTTAACAGTATTCCTCCTCAGGTGCACTGGGACGGCCCAGAGGGATGGTATGGGGAGGGAGGAGGGAGGAGGGTTCAGGATGGGGAACACATGTATACCTGTGGCGGATTCATTTTGATATTTGGCAAAACTAATACAATTATGTAAAGTTTAAAAATAAAATAAAATTGGAAGAATAAAAAAAAAAAAAAATGAAAACTGTATATTCTAAAGATACAATTTGCAATAGTCAGACATTTCCAGCATGTTGACATAAAGCAAACTGATGCTTTCTGAGAGCCATCGGTGACTGGTGGAGGAGAAGGAAAAAGTGGAGAGGATGGCAGATGAAGAAGGGAGGAAGGGAAAGAAGGGTAACCTTACGACAAACAAGGACAAGAGGCAGAACAATGTGGGGTACATGACCGAGGGCTGTCAGCGCATCCCCACAAGTCTGTGCCTGGCCTAAAACAACTCTTTCTTGGCTCCTAAGGGTTCTTTTAAAATAACATCTGCTGTGGCTCAAAAGAAAAGGTGGTAAGAATGATCTTACCTGCAATTCTTTATGAATGTTAATTACTCTAGGAAAAGAACTGCAAGTACTTCAGGTGTTATCATTTTCCGGCATTCCCTGCAAGGGGAGCTACCTGCTGTAGCATTTACAGGGCCGAACCACGCTCCTTTTTGGCTTATTTACAGAAGTCTTCAGGTAACATCATACAGCCTTTTCCAGCAATTATAGCCTGAAACAGTGGCTGGGGAGGGCGTTGTGCAGGAGAGATATTTTGCTAACAGAACGGGTAAATCCTCTGTTCTGTATCATTTCTCCTGTTACTATATTTGACTGCAACAGAAAACTTAATAAACTTTGACATGTTTTTTCCGTATGTGCTGATTTAAAACCAAAGAACATGAGGGCTGGCAGGGGCCTCAGGGACCATCTATTCTGAACCCTTCACTTTATGAACTCTTTCATCCAGGAAAAAAAAATCTAATTCAGGAAGGAAAATGGGGATACACCAAGGACATCAAATACTGGCACAGCTTCACTCAGAATAATTACTGCTATATATATTTTTTTAATTTTCAACACTTTTGGGGTACATGAAAAGAGCGACACTCAGGACTTTCTTACCCAGCTATTTTAAATACTGCACGCTATACCTATCCTCTCCTTGGGGGGAGAAATAATCCATTGCTGTTCAACACATTCTGATTTAATGTTGATGTAACAAATTGTCTGTACTCCCAGTGCTTGCTGTATTTTTCTAAAAATATTCTCATTTTTAGCTCAGCTTGAAAACTCCTCTGGTTTTCTATTAGTCCGGGAAGCAAGCCATTAAAAACTTTTCTTTCACAAAAAGTTCTAACCTAAGAGGACATAAAATTTAAGTGGAGACAGTTCTAACATCACTGAGCTACCCAATCCCTAATCATTCCTTAGCCTCTTTCTACCAGGTTTTCTGTTGATGTTTTCTCTCTCGGGACACATTACTGTCCTCAAGGACAATATAAGGGAATTTGTTTTCAGACAGCATTTCTGGCTCCTGATCAAAAAGGTTTATTCCCAAGATAATTACTTCTAGACATCAGATATAGGCAGTGCACGGTGACGAAAACAGTGGGGGAAAAAAGCAGTTATCCTATTTCATTCACTGAGCATTTGAATTATTAGTTCTTAGAGGACTACCTGTATATTCAGGAGGTTATCTCATTCTAGAGGACTTCGCAGAAAGAAACCACAAGCACTAGACTTAGTTTAGCATCCTGAAAGGCTTATCCGTTTGGACCCTGAACACACCCCAGTTCCAACGAAGACTGTTGGTAAAATTTCCAATAAGGTTAATTTTACCAGTGTAGCAGGTTCGTGCTTACTAAGACTGCAGGCTTATTACAGAGGTCTCTGGCCCACTCTTGTCCCACAGAACCTTAAATTCTAGCATTTTACCTACCTTTTAAAAAGGTCCCTAAAGAAAAGTGTTCAGTCTTCTAAATCAGGAGGGAAGGCTGTGTGGGCTCCAGTGGGGAGGAGGGCAGGGAAGGTCAGGATTCTCTGTGCAACGTCAAGACAGCTGGCAATGGAGCTGTTCTAACAGGACGGTTTCCATGGGTCACGTTTCTTACATAAAGCTGGATGCCAGAGAATATTTTAGCCTTCCAACACACAGATTCTGTTCTTGGCTAGAGTAATGGTGACAGGGAGAGAAACTGGTGAAATGATTTTCTTTATACTCAGAGAGAAGAATGCTCAGCTGCTGTCAAAATGGGAGAAGGCTTAGATGTAACAGATGCCTGGATGTGGTCCAATCTAAGCCTCACATGTTGAAGACGAAGAGATAAGGTTCAGAGAGGTGAAGTCACTTGTCTATGGTCACACAGTTAATAACAGTTAGATCAGTGACCTTGCTAATATAGGGCATTGCTACTCTTTTTTTAACTTTTTATTTTGTATTGGGTTATATGGCACCCCACTCCAGTACTCTTGCCTGGAAAATCCCATGGACAGAGGAGCCTGGTGGGCTGCAGTCCATGGGGTCGCTAAGAGTCAGACACAACTGAGCGACTTCACTTTCACTTTTCACTTTCATGCACTGGAGAAGGAAATGGCAACCCACTCCAGTGTTCTTGCCTGGAGAATCCCAGGGACAGGGGAGCCTGGTGGGCTGCCGTCTCTGGGGTTGCACAGAGTCGGACACAACTGAAGCGACTTGGCAGCAGCAGCAGCAGCAGCATAGCTGATCGACAATATTGTGATAGTTTCACATGAACAGTGAAGAGACTCGGCTATACATAGACATGTAACCATTTTCCTCTAAGCTCCCCTCCCATCCAAGCTGCCATATAACATTGAGCAGAGTTCCCTGTGCTATATACACTAGGTCCTTGTTGGCTATCCATTCAGCACTGTTACCCTTAACAATCAATGTTTTAAAAAAGAGCAAATTAGTGCACACCATAATACTGGGATATAGTGCAACTTTCCCAAGGACTAATGGGAACCCCATAATTAGAGTACAACCAGGTCCTGAGCATTTCACTTGTCAAAGTCTCTGGAGGTATGTTGCTGAAACCTATTGCTGCTGCAGAAGGAACTCGCCAAGCATTCGCTGGTTTGCAACCCCAGTGTTGTGTATCTGTGCGTCTCCCGCAGGGAGAGGAGTGAAAAATTAATGAGAAGCTCAGAAAAGCTCATTTTCAGGGCTACAGAGATTGGAAGGGTAATGAAAATTGGAAGTGAAGGGAAAGGTTTAAGCTATCAGCCTCAAGCTCTGGCAAATCATACAAATGGAGAGTAAATGTAAATATACCAACAGAAAAATGGAAAACCACCAAAGAGTCATTTAGGGAAGGACTGGATTGGAATTACAAACACCCAGGGCAGAGCTCTTTGAGATTCATTCCTGGGTGTCCATCCATCTGAGACGCCCAAGCTTATGGCCATTGGACATACAGAGCACAGCCCTGGTCTCCTTGGGTCGGCGTTTCATGAGGAAGGACCATGCATGTTGATCCAAAGGTGTTTTTCCTCTGATCCTGCTTGGGCACAACAGCCTATAAGCCTGATGAGGATGAGGGTGAACTTGGGAAAACCAGGTACCTTAAAAACTTTTTGGAGGATTTTTTTTTTTTCCTAACAAGGTGATATAATTAATTTTCCAAGGAGAAAAAAATCTGAGTTAAAAGCTATATGTGATTTTGTTGACAAAGTTTGATGTCCAAAGCAGAAAAAAATGGGCAGAAACCACTTCCTACTGGGACCGACTGTGGGGCTCTCTTTACACCTGAACACCCCAAGTCCTCCCAGCTGGGGCTCTGGTTCTCACCTGTCCTTTCCCTGGAGCAGTTTATTCCCAAGTGAGAATACTGCAGCTATCAGTCTTGTGCGCCTTACAATGAACTACTCTTCCTGGAGAAGGTCTTGGACTGTCACTGCTCAGAAGGGTTTTAGAGCCGAGAAACCAGGAGGATGCTGGTTCATGGGAATAACTAACATTCTTCTGCTGAAGAGAAATATTTGCAAGCCCAGTAAGGAGTCGCCACGAGACCTCAGCTCTGATTGACATGGCCAAAAATAAAAAAATTCCCGCCAGTAATAACTTGCTCATAGACCTCCAGAAGAGAAACCTGGTTATCCTTTGAGAGCAAGAAGGCCTTCATCTTATGCACTGTTGGTGTGGGTTTAATTGTTATTCCCACCCCCAACTCCAACCAAATGCACATGTCCAAGTCCTAACTCAGTATCTCAGAATGTGACATTATTTGGAAATAAGTCCATTAAAGATGTAACCAGTTAGATTAGGATGAGGAGATGCTGGAGGCAGGATGGGCCTCTAATCCCATCTACCCAGAGTCCTTGTAAATAGAGGAAATTTGTACACACACACACAGGGACAGCATCACGTGAGGATGAAGCAGAGAACAGGGTGATGTATCTGTAAGCCAATGAATGACAAAGGTTGCCAGCAAACCACCAGGCCTAGAGGACAGGCAACAGGCCAGAGCCTCTTTCACAACCTCAGAAGGAACCGACCTTCTTGTTGGTTGTGTTGACACCTTGATCTCGGTCTTCCAACCCCTAGAACTGTAAGACCATAATTCTGTCATTTAAACTCACTTTGTTGTGGGAGCCCTAGTAAACACACACCACTGTCTTGTGCAATTAGAACTGTGCTCTCTTTCGAGACACAACAGAACCCAGCCTGGGCTCTGCATGGTCCCCGGAGATGGCCCCTCCTTCCTTGTGTGACGGGGGCCTTGAGGAGTCTGTTGAAAACAGAACGCCCAGGGACTTCCTTGGTGGCCCAGCGGCTCAGACTCCGTATTCCCAAAGCAGGGGACCCAGATTTGATCCCTGGTCAGGGAACTAGATGCCACATGCTGCAACTGAGACCCAGTGCAGCCAAATAAATATTAAAAAAAAAAAAAGCAATTGTTAACAAAACAAAAAAACCAGAATGCCCCGTCTCTCATCTCCTGAACTGAACTCTCACCCATTCCTGTTAAAAAAAAACAAAAGAAAACAAACAACGTAGTCATGAGTCACCCAGGGTCAAAGCTTCGGTGCTGCCTCTGATGGCTCCTCTCCCTCTCCCCCACATCCTGTCTCCCAAGTCTTGTCATTTCTACCTCCTCTGTGTCTCTCAAATCCCTCCTCTCCTTTTACCTCCTGATGCCACCACCCCATGCAGGCTCCAATTATCTCTTGACTAGCCTGTTACTAACTGGCCAGCCCTCACCAGGCTCTCGACTGTCCTGATTGGTTATATCTGTAACTGCCAGTGAGTCACTCAAAGGCCAGCTGTGATTGTGTCACCTCCTTGCTCAAAAGTCAGCAAGGGAATAAAAGCTCAGCTCTGCAGTCTTGACTCTTCCACAATCTAATCTTAGCTACGTCCCAGCACCTGCCTATTATGAGCCCATGCTCCAACTAAGTCAAACTTCCAGAATGCACTTCTGATTTTCCACTGCAGTGCCTCTGTTTAATCCCATTTGCTCTGTTTGGAATATTCTCTCCCTTCATTCCCTCTATCCAAAGTCTAGCCACTGTTGAAGGACTGTGGCTGCACTGCTACGGTTAAGTTTTCAGGCTCTGGAGGGTGAAGAGCCAGCTCGATCTTGGCCCCATACACACGGAGATGTGACATCAGCAAGATATTCAACTTCCTCCTGCTTCACTTTCCACAAATCCAAAATGAGGATGTAATGCCTCATGGGGCTACATCAAGAACTATACAAGAAAATGCACAAAGCACATCTAGAATAGTAGCTAGCATATTAAGTATTCACTGAAGTCCATCTAGGACTCACAAACACTTGGGTGGGAGTTAACGGTAATAGCATTCTCCCCTGACCTCGCCGAGCATTCCACCTCATCCGCTCCTGGGACACTGAAGTTTTATCGTTTCGTTCGGACCTGCCTCTCCACAACTTTGCAGCATTTCTTCCTGTATCTGGAAAATCTCTTCTCTCTTACAGAACTTCCACGCCAGTTCCAAAGTCCTTGAAGAATCTCTCTGTCTTCTTGGCTCCTCTGTGTTCAATTATAATTTCTCCTCCTGTACCAGTGGGGCGAGGCCTGAGTCTCTAGGGATAGGAACCAGATTTTTCCATCTTTCTGTCCAAGTCAGCACTTCACAGTAAGTACAAAATAAATGCACACAAAACAAACACAAGACCAGATGTTGGGCGCCTTGAAGAGTGAACATCCCAGCGGGCTGTTCTCCATCATACTCTTCTCGTGTAGCTGTCAGTGCTTACATTTTTAGATGTTACGTAAGTGTGTGCCGCATACGTGCACACAGAGGTAAAGGGCTGAAATCACCCAAGTATTTCCCAATGGAAACTTCTGGTCATTTCCCCAAGCAGTAATTCTCAACTGGAACTAAATTAAGAGTCAAGGAACTACTTCTTTTGTGCTTCCAAACACTGTGTATATCTCATGACCACTAATCTGGCAGCCTTGGAATTACTGGTTGCCAATTCTCTTTCTTCCACAGGGTATGTTCAGCGTGGGCAGATTTTTGTCTTACTTAACTCTCAATTTTCTATGCCTGGCATTTAGGAGATCTTAGGTACGTATTTGTTGAACAAAGGAATTTTTCAGGAGAAACCTTAGCTATACAATGATGGGGCACCGTGAGCCATTGAGTGAAAGTGAAAGTCACTCAGTCATGTCCGACTCTTTGTGACCCCATGGACTATACAGTCTATGGAATTCTCCAGGCCAGAATACTGGAGGGGGTAGCCTTTCACTTCTCCAGGGGATCTTCCCAATCCAGGGATCAAACCCAGATCTCCCACATTGCAGGCAGATTGCTTACCAGCTGAGCCACAAGGGAAGCCCAAGAATACTGGAGTGGGTAGCCTACCCCTTCTCCAGCAGATCTTCCTGACCCAGGAATCGAACCAGGGTCTCCTGCATTGCAGGCGGATTCTTTACCAACTGAGCTATCAGGGAGGCCTGAGCCTGGACAGTCAAAAAAGAAAAATGACCCCATCCTTGTTTTCTTAAATACTCTATTGCTAAGCAGCTACACCTGGTCAGATACTTCTGTGATTTCCGTGACACAATTTTGAAGAGTGAAACTCTTAAGATTTATTTTTTTTATCTCGCTGGCCCTGGACCTAGCTTAACTTACAGTATTTTGTTTTCCAAGCTTGAAGTAGGCAGTCAGAGAGCGGAAAGACCCTTTGGCATACGACCTTGAGTTTATAAAGCTATGGGGCAGCCAGGAAGCTGAGGCTGGGAGCCTGCAGCTTGAGATGACAGAAGACAGATGTGAATGTGTCCTAGCCCATCTGTTGCTGGGGACTCGCAGCATGTCTGGAGGGGATAACTCTGTGGATTTCCCTTTCAGAGAGCAAAACCAGGCTTCATAAAGAGGAAGGAGAGGCTTCCCACCTTATGCGGTGGCCTCAGTGCTGCAGAGGAAGGCTGAACAAATTCTGCATCTGAAAAAGAGGCACTTGTTGGAACAGAGGCCAGAAATGACTTCAATCTCTTAACAAATAAAACTGTTTGTAGGGACTGAACAAAAAGAATTTCAATTTGGTAACAATCAATGGTATCTATGGGTTCCCAGGGGCTCGGTGATAGAAGAATCCGCCTGTCACTGTAGGATTTGGTAGGAATATATCCTTTGTAATTATTCTCTGTAAAAGTAACACATACCTGTGGCAATCAATCAAATGCAAAAAAAGGAATATGACGAAATGCCAAGCTCGCCTCCTTCATCTAGCCACAAGATCCAGTTCTATTCCCCAAAGTCCATTACACTTCTGCTCCTTCCATATTTTTGGCAGAAAAATTTTTTATTCAGAAACCAACCTGTCTACATATAATCTATCCCGTAACAATACCGTATTGAATACTGAAAATTTGCTCACAGTAAATCTTTGGCACTCTCATCACACAAACAAAAAAATGGTAACTATGTGAGACAAGTTAACTAGCCTGATTGAAATAATCACCTCGTTACATGCGAATGTCGTACACCTTAAATATGTATAATTTTAAATCTTAAAAATAAAATCAAGATGAAATGTAGGGGCTTCCCAGATGACATTAGTAGTAAAGAACCTGCCTGCCAACACAGTAGACACAGACACAGGTTTGATCTCTGGGATCCGGAAGATCCCCTGGAGGAGGAAATAGCAACCCACTTTCAGTATTCTTGCATGGGAAATCCCATGGACAGAGGTTCTGATGGCCTACAGTCCACAAAGTCGCAAAGAGTCAGACACAATGAAACACTTTAGCGAGCATGCAAGACAAAATGTAGAAGTGAAAAAACACAATAATCATGAATAAGATAATACACCTTTTGTTTGCATCTCACATGGCTTTCTGTACTTACCTGTACATCCTAAGGTTCCCTTCATACCTCTTCAGAGATGTGTGTGTGTGTGTGTGTGTGTGGCTCATTGGCACTTTTTGTAAAAAGACCATGATTTATATAACCAGCCCTCCACTGCAGGCTTTTGTCTTATTTCCGGCTTTCTGATATTATAAACAATCTGTAACGAACAACCTTACATATCCATCTTACTGCAAGCATACATGTGGGTTAAGCCCTTGGAAAAGTACAATTCCTCCTGCGCCTGCCCCTCCTCAGATCTGTAACTCTGTAGATCTTCTGTCTGGAGTGTTTTTCCTTGCTTCACCATCTGGTAGGATGATGCATTGTAAGGTCTAGGGTAAGAATGTTTAAAACGTTGGCTACTGTTGCCAAACTGTCCTCTTAAAAGCTTGCACTGATTCATCCTTTCACCCACAGCGCATGGGAGTGTCTGTTTCATACTCTGCTCTCGCACCAGCTGACCCAGTGTGGTTCTCAATTTCTTCTCTTTGCCAAAATTATAAGTGAAAAACGGTAGTATCTCACTCATTTCAATGTGTGTTTCTTTAATTATGAGTGAGAGTGATATACTTTTATATTTATGGGACATTTATACTCTTCTTTGATTTGCGAGTTACTTCCTTTGCCTAGTTTGTTAAGTTGAAAATACAAACTGTGTTTGAAACCCTGATTAAACCCTTTAATGGTGACCCATTGCCTACAGGATAAAGTCTGGAATCCCTATTATAACACAAAAGAGCCTGTGTTCTGGTCCCTCAGAAGCCGCCTCTCTGACGTACTTGCTCCTCTTGCCTAAAAATTGAGGATCTAGTAACACCCAAAGTGGGTGGATCTAGACCCACCCACTTGTGGGTCCAAACCCGTATCATATCTTCTTTGGTAAAGACTCCTGTGACTGGCTGAAGGAATTCCACTTTTCATACAATTCCCCTTAGATAAAGAACTATTATAAAACATCCAACTATTTCCTGGAGCATTATTTTTTCTTATTAATCCCATTATCAGAGACCATTTGTAAATAATGTGTCTGTCACAGTTTCTGAGGTTTATACTGGTAATATCCAGATATCTTCCAGCCGGCTCTCACTAGATTCTCACCAAAGTTCCATCATTCTGATGGGAAGACATGCAAGGCATGCACTCCACACACGAGTGCAGGGCAACATTCACACCAGGAGTGTAAAATTAACCATAAAAGAAACTGGTCCAAACGGAGGCCAAAGATCCCAACAGCTTACCCAAGGGCCACTCTGGACACACTGTCCCGTGCTGGAATATCCTAGATACACACCCTAGCCTACTCTTCCCTGCCTGATTTCTCCCTGACCACACTTAGAACTTAACACCCCTACACATCCTTATATTCCAGCCCTGCTGAGGGCAAAGTCATTACCCTTCACACCCCATTACAACCTTTCTGGAATGCAAGAGACAAAAAATATTTACCCACAACACATTGAGCCCCAGAACCAATTCTCTACCCTAAAGAAAAAAGTAGAAAATACAGAAATGCTACACAAACAGATTTCGGTGGCAGGGTTATTTATAACAGCACACACTCAGGGAAATGTCTTACAGTCATCAGGAAGCCGTCATAGCTATGAGCAAGAGTTCTACGATGACCCAACATTAAGTTTAAAAATTAAAATGAGAGTGGGATAAAAATTAACTCCATATTAGATTTTTTTTCTTTAACCTTCACATTCTATTGTTTTTTGCTTTAAGGATGTTGCCTGAAATACACATAACGTTTTTTTCCATTCATATAGAGATAAAAAGTTGCAGCACAGAGAATAACATTTGTCCTGCTGGAGGTTTACAGGACCTATGTGGACAGCTGCAAGAACAAAGGATTCCCACACCAAGAAGTTTGGGACAACCAACCACAGCCCCCCCTCACCTTGCCTTTAAAAATGCTTTGCTGAAACCCTAAAAGAGTGTGAGGTTTGGCGGGGCATGAGCCACCCATTCTCCTTGAATGGCCCTGCAATAAACCTTTCTGTGCTCCAAAATCATATGTTTCGGTTTGTCTGGCCTCACTGTGCGTTGGGCACATGAAATTGAGTTCGGTAACATTTATATTTTGATTTCATCTTTGTGAAGTTACTTTGAATGAATGTGAGCAGATATATATGTAAATGAACATAACTGATAAGCAAGTAGGATACAGGGTGAATTTTCAATTTTCAAACTTTAATGGAAATTTTTATTAAAAAAAACTCTCAAGCTTATTTAGAATCTAGACACAAAATTATGACACTAATTTCCTTACATGGGGAGACAGTTTGTGATAATACCATAAGTCGACTCTTTTTAGAGATGTTTATATATCTTCCATTAGCATTCAACACACACGAGCCCACTGGTCTTTACAGAACAGCCAGCAACGGATGTGGCCATCAGGAAGGCCCGTTATCATGAGCACCTCTGTAAATACTGACCTGACCCAAATCTATCAAGTGAAGTTTTAGTCATTCATGCAGCAGGCAAGAAGGATCCTCATCGTAATGGCAAATTTTCTGTTAATAAATCTTTCCAGTTGTCCATGCATGAAATAAGAGTTTTGTGCCATGGTGGAGAAATTGTATAATTTTTTTTCCCCATTTAGGAATACATTATTGTAAAATGATATTGTAAAATGCCAGTTCATAATCGCTTCATAGAATCTTCACAGAAACACCTGGAAATGTAATTAGCATGCTGTTCAAACTATTGCATTATACAAGCCCTTCCTGGAGGTTGGGAAGCATTCAAAGACCCTTTACACGGGCGCCCTTGACAGCCAGGTGCAGGGGTAGCAGGCAGCTTCCTACAATTGCGGAGCCTCTCACGGCTCCCAAGAAGCCAGGCACTATAAACCCCAGACCAACGAACAGTGCAGCCTTTCCAAGGACACAGCAAGGCTGCTACGACCACAGAAGGGATATTCATTCTCTTTAGAAGCTCACACTGGGCTAACTGGAGGACAAAAATAGACGAAATGTTACAATAGTCTTCTTCTATGCTGAAACGACATCTGCATCTGAACATCATCGCCTCTCTTCCCTGACTTCTACCCCACAAAGCCCTCTCAGAGCGCTGCTGACTAATAACTCACTGGGACTAGACAGGGAAGTCCTCTGTGGCATCTGAGGTTATCACCCACAGCCTCCTTCCCCAGGTCAGACTCAAGGCAGGTTCTTGGAACACACTGCTTCCTTTCATTCACAGGATTTCATGAATAGTTAACACACGTTATAGTCTTGCAATGCCCCCACCCCAACTCACCCCTGAGCTAAGAGAGAGAAGGAAGACCTTTAAAACTGACCTTCAGAAACGATTCGATTCATGTGTGGGCTCCCCATCTATTTTCCCATTAAGGTTCTTTGAAATTTGTTTTAGTCAAACGAGCCCCAAATCATAATTGATTCACTGCAGAAGGTCATTCCTCTATTTCCTCTAACTGTACAAGGAAAACCAGCCCCAGTACAAATCAACCAACACATAAGAAGTCGTGTTCTTTTGAGACAAGTTAATATATATCATATAAGTATCATTCTCTGCTTAGGAATGCCAGCATTAATCACTAAATCACCACGTCTTCTTTCTCACATTATTTTGTTTTCTTAATGGGTCCTGCTTCCTGAATTCAAGTGTGTTTAACACGTCTACCTAGATATACGTACATCTCAACCTTTTCACTCTTTTGACTGCTTCAAGTCACATGTAACAGTGATATTTCTGAGCAAAGAAAGCCTAGATGACTTCGGCGTTAGACGGACTTGCATTCAAACCCTTTCAGTTCAGTTCAGTCGCTCAGTCGTGTCTGACTCTTTGCAACCCCATGAATCGCAGCACTCCAGGCCTCCCTGTCCATCACCAACTTCCGGAGCTTACTCAAATTCATGTCCATTGAGTCGGTGATGCCATCCAACCATCTCATCCTCTGTCATCCCCTTCTCCTCCCGCCTTCAATCTTTCCCAGCATCAGGGTCTTTTCAAATTAGTCAGGTCTTCGCATCAGGTGGCCAAAGGATTGGAGTTTCAGCTTCAGCATCACCCGTTCCAAAGAATATTCAAGATTGACTTCCTTTAGGGTAGACTGGTTGGATCTCCTTGCAGTCCAAGAGACTCTCAAGAGTCTTTTCCAACACCCTTCAGGGGCTTTACCATTAACCAGCCAAGTGACCAGGGGAAGTCACTGACCCTAGGCCTCATATTATCTTTATCTTTAAAACAGGTATTAGCAGTAACTGCTCAGTAAGTGCTCAAACAGATATTAGGAGGAACTGCTGAGGCTGTAAGAGCTATATCACAGCTCGTTGAGTATTCGCCATGCAGTGGGCACTCAATTATCCTCTGCTACCACTGTTATTGCTAGTGCTAATACATTATTACCATGTTCATAGTGAATAAAAGTCCAAGGGGAAAAGGTTAAAGATTTCTGGGGAAACACAGAAGATGAAACACAGCAGGAAGGGAAACACAGCAGACCTCAGAGACATTGTGGGTTTGGTTCCACACCACCGCAATCAAGGGACTATCATGATAAAGCAAGCCACATGAATTTTTTTGGTTTCCAAGTGCATATAAAAGTTATGTTTACACTATATTGTGGTCTATTAAGCGTCCAATACCATTCTGTCTAGGAAACAACCTACATACCTTAAAGATACTTTATTGCTAATAAAACGCTATCATCTGAGTCTTCAGCAAGTTGTAGCATAACATCGAAGATTCTTGATCACTATAACAGATAAAAAAAAGTTTGAAATACTGCACAAATGAGCAAAGTGTGACACAGAGATACAAAATGAGCAAATGCTATCAGAAAAATGGCGCCAATAAGACTTGCTCGATGCAGGGCTACCACAAACCTTCAATCTGCAGAAAATGCATCGTCCTCAACGCACAATAAAGCAAAGCATGATGAAATGAGGCATATATTAAAGCGACCGTGCAGAAAGGAGACACACATTGTAATGGGAACAGATAAGGAACTAACATACAGGCTGGATGCAAATGTCCCCAAACTGAATGGTGATTCATCACATAGTCAAGGTACTTCTGGACTGGAAGCCTGATAGGGCAGAAATGAGGCATCTGGTGCCCATGTACTTATTTGGGAATAAAAGTGGGATGGTCCAGCTGAGGGCTGGCTTCATCAGAGTGGAGGCTGGACCTGCCCATGGAGATGTGAGTCCATGGAGCCAGCAAATGTCTGAGAAGGTAACTGAACTTAGGAGGCATCAGAGCTTCAGAGGGGACAAATGAGAGCTTCCAGAGGAAAGGATGAGGAGGGAATAGAGCTGAGGAAGGGGAATAAAGAAAGAAGAATGTTCTGAGCACAGACGGGAGGAGCTCAGGGCCAGTGGAGCACACTGTCTGGTCCAGCGAGAGGCTGCAGTAGAGCGTGAGATGCCTGGAGGGGCTGGAGGTGGGAAAAGCGTCCTTGCCCCTGCTGGCCCAGGAGCTGACGACAGGCACAGTCAAGCACTGTGGGGAGAGGCGCTGAAGGACGAGAGAATCCGTAATTAGTGGAAAAAACTGGCCCTGGGACAAAATTTCCAATCAAGACATTCAGCAGAAGTGCTGAAGAAAAGAGACACAGTTGAGGGCTGCAGACAGACACTGAACTCTGCAAAGATGCAGAGACTCCGTGACCACTGATGAATTCAACTGAACTGGCAGACGATGAGGGCCGTGTGCGTGTTCTTAAGAGTTTCAGTCCAAGCGGCCCCTTCCACTCTCCCTTCAAGTTAACTGGCACGTCTGCTGTGTTTGCACAGCAGAACCGGTCTCAGGGCCTGTAGCTTCTGTCCAGGTGGCTTTGCACACAGTCACTATGCTCCCTGCCTTGCCTGGCACAGACCCACTTCATGCTTGCTGTCCTGGCTCAAGTAGTAATGACATCTCATTTTACTGTCAAAGATGTCCAGGTTTGGAAAATAAAGTACACGGTCGGTATTCCTTCCTATGTCTTTGTCTACTTTTGAGCGTCTGGACTTGCCACAGAGATCTGATTTTCAGGAGATTACACCTTCATTGTTTTTTCCCCCAAGAGTACCTCATTATAATCAGTATTTCTGCCTGTGATGTAGCAGAGGAGAAACCGGATGAAGCACTTCCTCGGGGGCCATTGTGTGTGTTCACTTAATTGTAAATTCACAGAGAAGAGGAAATACTTGAGTGAACTAACCTGTGGGCACCTAGGAAAATGCGGGGTAAACTTCAGCTGTGTGGAACTGTACAAGGTGTCTGAAAGCAAACTCTTACACCCAGTACCCAGATAAACATTCCCTGGTGGTTCATCGGTAAAGAATCCTCCTGCCAACGCAGGAGATGAAAGAGATGTGGCTTCGATCACAAGGTGGGGAAGATATCCTGGAGAAGGAAATGGCAATCCACTCCAGTATTCTTGCCTGGGAAAACTCATGGACAGAGGAGCCTGGCAGGTTACAATCCATGGGGTCACCAAAGTTCAGACATGACTGAACACACACACACACACACACGTCTAAGAGGAGCTCATCATAACTGTCGTCTGACACATACACCGTTCAAAAGCTGAAACTATGAAATAACTATTTCATTACTCTTGGATGTTTCTTTGCTTTCTAAAGCACTTCTAGGAAAAAAAAAATAATGGCAGATAAAACTTACAAAATACTTAACTATGTTCAAGGTATTATCCTAAGAGCTTCCACAACTCCTTTTTCAATCTTCACAGCTTTATGAAGTGTTGGGTTTATTCCTATTTTAGCTGAGGGAACTGAGGTCAGAGACTACAAAGTACTTTCCTGAGACACCTGACCAGAGAGGCTGCAGGGTCCGTGCCTTAACCACTGGTTCACACCGCCTCGTCACAGGGAACTCCGATTACCTTGCAAGTCAGTGGCCGGGCAGACGCCTCATCACAAATGCTGTGAAGCCTGTGTCCTTTCAGAATCAGTTCTGCCGATGTCCAGCCCTCAAACAAGCACTTGCTCCAGAAGCCGGGCTGTCAACGACTGCTCACCTAATCCAGGATCTTTTGTTTCTGTGTGCCCTATAGCAGAAAGATGCCATGTTCCAGGCCAACAGAAATGCGATGGTTTTGAATGGTATTTGCTTGGAGCCGGTTCATTGTATTCTTTCTTAGTCAATAAACAAACAAACCATCTGCCATGTACATGACACTGAGCTAGATACTGTGTGATGCAAAGATGGGTAAGTTGTTAACCCCTGCCTCTAAGGGCATTCAAGAAAGAAATCATGATTTCCAGTGTCCGTGTTTATTGATGAGATTCTCTTCCTTCACATTTCAGCTTTCTAGAGATAAGCAGGAAAAGGAAAGGATCCTGTAACATCACTTTAGTGCAAATGAATGGTATGTTTTAGCATCTAAATTATGAGTTCCCATATTCATGGATCCAAAATGCAACGTAAGTGACAAGATGCCAGGCTTAAGTTCTTACCCTGCCATTTCTAACTGAAAAATATTTAGCTGCTTTAATCATCAGTTTCTCCACCTGCCAAATGGGCCTAATAACACCATGCAGGTCTGTTGTGAGAGTAAAGTAATATGGCATGGAAAGGGTCGTGCATATTTCACATTCCCAAAAAACCCAATAGATTATAACAATTTCCCTTGTTATCAACAAAACTGTTACAGCACATCATACATGGAAAGAAGGGAATAAGCAGCACTTGCAGTTTTCTTACACCTTGACAATGGAGGTTGCTGGCTTGCAAAAACGGCACCCCATGAACCATGCTCCTGGTACTCACACTCTTGTTTGGTTTGCTTCAACAAAGAGTCTGGGCTGCTCCGGTGACTTGTTTTTAAGCAACAGAACCCTGCAAATGGGATACTGGGCCAACTCTGGACAAGAGTCTTAACTGGCCTGGCAGCTTTTACTTTTGCATTCTTGGGGGCCCTGAATCACCCTGCTGGACAAACCACAGGAAGAGACCTCGTGGAATGGCTCTGTGAGGACCCAGAGAAGGAGGGAGGCCCCAGGAGCCTCCAGTCCCATCTGTCTGCAAACACGTGAGAGGCCCCAGGGCAGACTGACTGAAGAACCATCCAGCTGAGCCCAGTCATAGGATGTAATACAACTGAGTTCATTGCTTTAAGCCGCTAAGTTTTGGGGTGTTTCATTCCAAGCAACAGATAACCCAAGCAACAGTACTGCCCAGATAACCTGACCTATGAACTCTGATAAACTGAAAAGCAATCATGGAAGTCCTTCCAAGGCAGGGACCTTCTGGCTTATGCTTCAGTCGCTGCCCTCACCTCTCCACTTTCAGACTATTAGCGGACCTCAACAATACAGTTGGCCAGCCACTGCACTTGGGTACCCATTATATCAGGTGCTCTACCTAATGCTGGGGGTCAGAGGGGCAAAGGCAGGCAGGACTGCCATCATCAAAGACTTCACAGTCTTGACATGTAAGCAAAGCACGCTGCATAAAGTTCACTTCAACAGGAAACAATGATTTCTATACAGTCTCCACTCCAGGTGGGGGCTGATTTTCACAACCTTTAGCCTGTCCCTCCTAGAGTTGTCCTTTAAAAATAGGACCACTAAGTCTACTTTGCCTTCTAACCCCTAGATGTTCCTGCTCTGGGCCATGATGGGTACGCAGGAAAGAAGATTCTGTACCTGTCCATGCTCAGCCTTTTTTGTTGTTGTTGTTGAAGAAACTGAATTTTCCAGTCATACAAGGAGAACTGTGATCCAGCCAGGTGCTGAGAGCTACGCAACTTGATGATTTCTTATTAAAATCAGATGCTCAATAGTGCTCTGATTATTTGCATGTTTGTTTTTCCTCGTCAGGAGACTTGTCATCACTGAAAAATGTGTGGAGACACACTTAATCTGCCTCCACAGTCACTGCGCTGATGTTTCTGTTTCCCCTGGAATGCTAAAGCCACGTGAAGGCAAACTCTGCATCTTGACACAATCCAATCAATCTCAAAACACGCTTCCCTTAAGCTCATACCCCTTCTGGTGATTACTCTGTATTTCTCCTTCTCCCTTCTAGCCAAACTCCTTAAAAGAAGTCTGCTTCCTCAGTGCTCATTTACACCTTAACCATAAGCTTTCTAAACTCCAAGCCATATGGATTTTCTGAAACTGTTCTTCCCAAAGACACCAGTGATGAGTTGTCACTGAACCCAACAGGCACTTTTCAGTCCTGACTATCTCGTCAGGTCCTGGCAGACCGGGGCCCCCTCCTGTCTTGAGATCTGGACAAGGAAGCCAACGACCCCCTCCTGGTTTTCCTCCTAACTCTAGCGGGCCTCGTCTACCTTCTCCATAGACTCCTCTGTCTGTGTTCCTGACTTACAGGTCAGGGGACCTCAGGGGGCTCCGAAAGCCCCTCTTTGCTTCCCATGGGACATTCTCCTTTGGACTTTTCATTCCATGGCTTCAACGAATATCCAGGTCCCACAACTTGCAGATCAGCATTTCCAGCCAGACCTCTCTTGATTCCAGTCCTCTGTATTCAGTATCTTCCATCTATATTTAATATCCCTCCAGCATGCCTCCAAATATATGCTCACTTTCCCCCATAAACACGATGTGGTAAGTGGTACCTCCATCCATCTGACTGGCGTGTCATTGCTCAAGAGAGAAACCAGAGCCTGCTCTTTACTCCTCCCTTACTCTTCACATCCAAGCTGTAATCAGGTCCTGCTCATTCTGCCTCCTAAATATCCCCAGCAACTGTCTTGGTTATCTTCATTTCTCGCTCACAGTATAATCAACCACCTGCTAACCACTTTCCTTGTTACCAGAACCAGAGACACTTCATATTCCTTTGGTTGTGACAGCAATGAGGTATCTTGATTCTCTCACAAGCAAATCTTCTGTCATTACAAACACAAATATATAGAAGAAGCTACATTAACAGCACTGGGTACCCCTGCAAACTTTCCCCATCATATAGAAAAGGAGCTTTCAAAAAGGCAGGTCTTCCGACAGCTTCCTTAGGATAATGCATCAGGAAAAAGCCTGATGAGAACTCCACGATGTTCTCATGAGAACCTCTAAGAGCAGACCCTTGCCCACCTCTTCTTCCTCATCTCTCACATATTCTGAACACCTCTCAGCCAACAGTCCTTTCCCAACCACCACCTCTCTGCAAGCTGTAGACAGCCAATCTCTCCTGTCCTCTTTCCCAGGCTTCCTTCCACTGGGAGAGAAGATTCTCTCACCCCCATTGCCTAACCCCTTAGTTAAATGCCCGTTTCTCTAGGAAACCTTTCCTGGTAAGTTAAGAGTGCAGTTGGCTTTGTCTCCTTTGAGTTCCTGGAGCTCTTGTGTGTCTCCCATCACTTTCACTGGGCTGACCAAAAAGTTCATTTGGATTTTCCCATACCATATAATGCAACAACTGGAATGGACTTTTTGGCCAACCCAATGCTCTGTTGTAATTATTGACTCCATTACTTGGTTTTCCCTTCAGGCCATAACCTTTGGGGGATGGGGGCTTGTCTGTCGTCACTGCTGCCTTCTTTAGGCACAGTGGCAGTGCTTGGTACATACATCGGTGCAACACGCCAAGCTGCTATTATTTCTAGACTGGCTGTGGTTTACAGAGGTCTGAAATTCTAACCTCTGGCCAGGCGGATAACATTACCTTGTCACCTGGGAAAGCGCGGCTACAAGAGAACATTAAAGTTAGGGCACAAAGTCCTAAACCAGCTGTCTTCCAAGCACACATGTGTCTATTCATGATAACTGATGTTGTCAATCTATCCGTTTCAGCTCTCCGCCTGAATGGGAAGGAAAAAAACTTCCAACTCAAGAGTGCCAGTGATGATCCAGAGGGTCTTCGTAGTGAACACAGCCAGTCTTGTGCCGGATCTGAGGCAATGATTCCACTTGTGAAAGGGATTTTCAGTTCTATGCCAGAAAAGGATGTCACGATAAGCCTGGAAGAAAAGTTTAGGGTTTCATTCTCTCTTCCAGGAATTGCAGGTGACCTAGGTCTTCCCTGGAGACTCAGATGGTAAAGAATCTGCCTACAACTCAGGAGACTGGGCT
Source organism: Bos mutus (assembly GCF_027580195.1). NCBI lineage: Eukaryota > Metazoa > Chordata > Mammalia > Artiodactyla > Bovidae > Bos > Bos mutus. Next base: position 8,951,404 of record NC_091639.1, on the reverse strand, counting down.
TCGATCCCTAGGTCAGGAAGATCCCCTGGAGAAGGGAATGGCAACCCACTCCAGTATTCTTGCCTGGAGAATTTCATGGACAGGGAAGCCTGGCAGGCTATAGTCCATGGGGTTGCAGAAGAGTCAGACAGGACTGAGCGACTAACATTTTGCCTCAATCACACAGCATGCTAGGGATCCCTAATAGACAGGAATCAGCAAGGTGGGGCTAGCAGGGGGGCCAACTGTCCTGGATATCAGTGACAGACTCTCCCTTCAGAGCCAGGAAGCCAACACACCAGGTCCAAAGGCAGAATCCAGTTTACACTGTCTTCACTATTTTCCCTGGTGGCTCAGAGGCTGAAGCGTCTGCCTGCATGCAGGAGACCTGGGTTCAATCCCTGGGTCGGGAAGATCCCCCCTGGAGATGGAAATGGCAACCCATTCCAGTATTCTTGCCTGGAGAATCCCATGGACAGAGGAGCCTGGTAGGCTACAGTCCACGGGGTTGCAAAGAGTCAGACACGACTGAGTGACTTCACTTTTACTTTCACTATCTAAGCAGTTTTATTTGAAGAAGAACAATTCTAGAGACATGGGCTACTCAGGGACTCCTTGAAGCTAATGGTTGCTAAAGATATCAGTAACTCTGCATGAATGGATGCAAGAAATAAAGGAAGTAGAGTCTGGCCCTGAGGGAAAGGGGCGACTAGAAAGTAGCTGAAGTAGGTACAAGCCAGGGTTCAGGGTTGGCTCCTGCTCTGGGGAGGGGCGGTGTGAGATAAACAAAATCTACAGCTGAAGGGCAATCAGTCTGGGGACCTAATGAGAAGGCTGGAGCTCCGTGCTCACGTGAGTCCCTAAGCATCTCCTACCCACAGTTGTATTCATGTCATGCTATACAGAAAAACACTGGGCAAGTCATGCAGACTGTTCTTGGACCCTGTTATTAATATGAACAGAGCTCCCAACACATTTCAGGCCTGGCCCTTCAACACTGCTGGCAGTTGGGTGGGGCTGGAGCCAAGTAAGGCAGCGCTAGGGGTGAAAAAAACCCGTCTGCCAGGAGACATAAGAGACATGGGTTCAATCCCTGGGTTGGGAAGATTACCTGAAGAAGGAAATGGCAACCCATTCCAGTATTCTTGCCTGGAGAATCCCATGGACAGAGGAGCCTGGCGGGCTTACAGTCCATGGGGTTGCAGAAGAGTTGGACATGACTGAACGACTTAGCACTCACAGAGCAAACAAAACCCAGGGGTTGGTGCTCAGGTTCCCAACTGTGTGCCAGGCAGACGGACCACCCATCACTTCTGCTTGAAAGTCGCTGCCTTGCTGTGACACAACTTGACCTGTGCTAGATGAGGGTTTGTTAATAGCTGGAGTAAATGTTTAAAAAGCAACCTTTGATTTTCTATGAATTAAACTGCAGTACTTTACTGGCCTGAAATTATTATGGGCTGAATCATCTCAACTGGAATAAAAGAAACAGAATCTTTCCAAGAACATATCAATGAACAATTAGTTGAACAGCAGAATCAAAGGACAGTTCCTTTCATTACTTGATTGAAAATAGGAAATTAAATCAGCACAAGATTTTGCGATAAGAGAGATACATAGGGTGTTTGCCCTACGTATGGGACGGGATCATTTCTCACATTCTAAATAACTTCCTGACCTATTCCTCCACCTCAGCCACCCAATTCCAAAGCTTTGGTCTGCATTTTGTCTCCATAACTTCGAAGATCGCAAGTTCAACAATGCGGTTCTGAACCCACGAGCTCCTGTCCTGCCAGCTTGCTTCTGGCAACCGATCCCACTGACCGTCTTAAAATTCTTTGACTTCTTTGGAACTTAAAGTCACTTTTTATTAGAGTTATTTCTTTTGTTTAAATTATGGAAATTTCAAATATACAGAAAACTGTAGAGAATAACATTCACGAACCCACCACCCAGGATACACATTAATACTGGACCTTTTTGCCTCATATTGTTTAAAAGAAATAAAATGTTACAGTTTCTGTTGAAGTTATCAGGAATCCCTCCCATTCCCATTCACTGTTTTCAGGGCATATATACTGCTGTAAAAACTACAACGTATCTCACTCTGTCCATCCTTCTACAATTTGCTTCCTTCACTCATCAGCATCTTCAAGATTGATTTTTTAAAATTCCTTTCAACCCACTGGACCTCTCCTTTCCTATCCAATGTAAATTCTAGGAGCACATTGGAATGAATTGTATCCCCTCAAAAGATGTTCAAGACCTAACCTTCATCAATGAACCTTACTGGGAAATATGGTCTTTGCACACGTAACTAAGTTAAGGATCTCTGGATGCAGTCATCTGTCTTGGACAGTCGAAAGCATCAGTTCTTCCGCGCTCAGCCTTTTTATGGTCACACTTTCATATCCATACACGACTACAGGAAAAACCACAGCTTTGACTATGTGAACCTTTGTTGATGAAGTGATGTCTCTGCTTTTTAATATGCTGTCTAGGTTTGTCATAGCTTTTCTTTCAAGCAGCAAGCATCTTTTAATTTTGTGGCTACAGTCGATGCTTTTGAACTGTGATGTTGGAGAAGACCCTTGACAGTCCCTTGGACTGTAAGGAGATCAAACCAATCAATACTAAAGGAAATCAACCCTGAATACTCATTGGAAGGACTGATGCTGAAGATTCAACAATTTGGTCACCTGATGTGAAGAGCTGATTCATTGCAAAAGATTCTGATGCTGAGAAAGATTGAGGGCAGGAGGAAAAAGGGAATGACAGAGAATAAGATGGCTGGATGGCATCACTGACTCAACGGACATGAGTTTGAGCAAGCTCCAGGAGATAGTGAAGGACAGGGAAACCTGGTGTGCTGCAGTCCATGGGGTCGCAAAGAGTTGGACATGACTGAGCGACTGAACAACAATCCTGGATATGGAATGGATTCTTCATGCAATGTCTCCTCTCTCCTCCTAAGAGAAAGGAGACTGAGATTTGAGACAGAGAAATCAGGTGGGATGAGGACCATGTGAAGACTGAGATTCAAGTCTGGCAGCTACAAGCCAGGAAACACTTAGGGTTGCCCAGTAGCTACCAGAAGCTACGAGAGGCATGGGATAATTCTCCCTCAAAGCTTCTGGGAAGAACCAACCTGCCAACACCTTGATATTGCACTTCTGGCTTCCAGAATTACGAGAGAAGAACTTTCTGCTCTTCTCAGCCTCCAAACTTGCAGTGATTTGTTACAGCAGCTGCAGGAAACTGACATAAATAATCCCCGTTGTCTATCTTGCCCTTTTATCCATCTGGCAAAACTCCAGCCATGGACAGACCCAGCTATCTGCTTTATGCATAGCTGTGCTCAGACAGCCATGCAGACTCATCACCATCGACCTGAATTGGGCCTAACTCTGCACATCTTCCTCATCTCCTCCCTGGTAGGAGATGATTTTATTTATCACCTAGGAAGACTCAGGGTCACTTCCAACTTCCTACTTGACCAGGAAACTAGGCCCTCTGATTCCCTTGCTTCACTGGAGGAGGCTGTTTAGCCCTTTGCAGATGCTAATTCTCCCATCGGTGCTCTATATCCCAACTACCTCTGTCATCTCAGCCCTCTTACCCTTTTGGTTTCATATTTTCTAACTCTTTCTACTGGATTCCTCACACTGGCTCCTCTTGCTTCTGTCCCCTTCATCATAAAACACCAGCAACAAATTAGAAGGCACACACACAGTCCCTCCCAAGCAAAATGCACACGTACAAGCCCCTGAAGACACATTCGTGTCCTCCACCATCCATTCTGGTGTTGTCTCTTCTCCACTTGACAGCCAGACATTTTGAGAACTTATTCTTCCTTATTTCCTGCTAAATTCTCACTCCACCCTCATTTGGCACCTACTCCCAAAGAATCCACCTCTCACTAACTTCAGTGAACTCTAGACGACCAGAATCACTGATGCCGACGGGCATTTTTCTGTACCTCTTTCACTTGACTTCTTCATGGCAATGAACAGAGGTCATCATTCCCCACGTCTTGAAACATTTCTTGTCTCTTGGCTCCTGTCTTCACATCCTTCTGGTTTTCCTCCTACATCTTTCTTCCTCCTTCACAGGTTCAGGCCACTCTGTCCAGTCACTAGCAATGACATTCTTCCTCTGTCTACAAGACAGTCTTCAGCCCATTTTCTTCCCTTTCCCTACTCACTCCCTTGCCAAGCTCACATATGGTCATCGCTCTAATCAACACGCGATCCCAAAGTAAATCCAGAGCAGACCTCTCCTCTGCCTTCTGTATATTCAATGCCAACACTGGGTATCACAAAGTTGACTCGAACAGAGACCTAAAATTAGAACCATTTCCCCTGCACTTCCCCGCCCTGCCTCCGCTCCTCCAAACCTGTCACTCTCCCAAAGGACTCATTTTTAAGGCCACGCCATATACCCTAGATCAACATTAGAGTGTCAGATGTGACACTTCTCTCTTCTTCTGCCAACTGATCTGTTGCCAATTCCTGTCACTAGTTTCTTATGACATCTCCTAAATCCACCTATTATTCTATCACCAAATATTAGTCCAACCTACCAGCACCTGCACAGCAACCTCCTAACTGGTTTTCCTGCAGCCACGCCCACTCTTGTCTAATTTTTCCTACAGGATACAGGACCAGCGAGGCTCCGGTCTCCGGTAACCATTCCAGCCTCAGTCCATCCCATATGCCTTGCTTTCCATTCTCTAGCCACTGATTTTTGCTTTCCTAGCTTGCTCACTCCTGCTCTGTCCACCACAGGACCTTTGCACACGTCATTTCTGCTACCTGGAATGCTAATTTTATAAATTTTTACTTCTCCTTCAGATCCCAGCTCACATTTCTCTCTCTCAGGAAAGTCTCCTTGCTCCCTGAAGCTCCCCCTCTCCACCATTCTTTTGAGTACCTTCCCTTCGCTGTCCTATCACAGGTGTGATCTTAACCATAACTGTAACCTTAACCTTTACTCTTGCAATTTGATTGTCTGCCTCTTCCAACGACACCACGCATGCCAAACCCACAAGATCTGGTTTCCGCTCACGCTCATACCCCATGGCCAGTGTCAGTATGTGGATGGCACTCAGGACAAGGTTTGTATTATTTTTTTTATTGTTGTTCAAGCCCTAGGGATGCAGGAAAGCTTTAGAAGCACAAAGGGAATTTTGGCACATGGTAGATTTCCAGGGCCAACTCCTGCAGCTTATGATTTTCTGTCAAGAGGAAACAAAACCGTAATTCGGTGGCATCTTCACAGTTTATTCCTGCCAGTTCTGCTTTTCTATAAATACAGTCCTCATTTTCAAGGGATCTGGAGAAGATGGCTGTGGTTGACTACTCTGGGGGAGGCCCTCTCGATTTCGGACAGGATGCTGTCACCTGTCTCTGCCCCTGGGGCAGGTGTGGGGTGTGTGCTGGACACCTGTTGCTGATTCTACAGAAGCTGGACCTGTCGGGCTGAGTGTATCACAGGACCTGGGCAGGGCACCTGAGGGCAGGCCGAAGGGCGTGTCAGGATCATCTCCACGAGGACGTGTGATGTGGTGTTCTATCCATTCCTGTTTTATTCCTACCCTCGTGTAACGCCGGATGCTTCTGAGAGAAGCTCCCTGTCCTGTTGGGCTTTCACCACCATCCAAAGTTCAGTGCTGAAGACCTTTTAAGGACACCAGCCTTCAGCTTGGAATACAAAGACGTTTGAGCAGCATGGAACGTGGAGATAGGTCTTTGATAAACTCATGTAATTGCTGATGCCAAGACTGAGGAAAATGTTGAGCTCATCATTTTCCAACGTGGTTCTCTTATTGCTAATATGGCTTACAAAGCCAGATTTCTGGATGCACCTTTGAAAATGCTGTATACACAGACACATGCATTCTGTAACTTGAGTTACAAGGAAACTACAGTATAGCTAATTCTGGCAAATTAGAAATGTAACTCACTGTGGAAATAACAATAGGCCAAGTATCCACTGTATTAATGTCCTTTTGTGTAATCAAGAAAGCACACAAGTTTAAATGCAAATACATAACATAAATGTAATACCTGGGCTTATTCTGTGTATTTAAAATTGTGGGAATTGTTTTACATATGAAATTACATTACATACACATATGTACACACACACACGACAAATATTTGCATAATGGTTGAAATTGATCAACCAATTAACATTCCCACAATCAGTCAATTCTTTTGTACATTTAAAACCTGAAGCTTAGCCACGCATAGGAAAGTTTGTACTTCAAAGTACTATTTGATCATACACACAATTTATCATGTTAAACATCCTTCAGTTGTCATTTTTTTCTCTGTGAAGCTAAGAACTAGCACAGAAGTCTCTCCTTATTTACAAAAATCAGGAAGAATATTTCTGAATCCAGGTAAGAACAAAATATACTACAGTGCACACCACTGACTTAAACTAAAAACCAGATTAGCTGGTTACAGCATATAACCCATCCATTTATCATGGTTTACAGACAGCCCACAGCCTAGCTTCCATTTTCTCTAATTCAGGAGCTGACTGGCCTTTAAAATAAAGCCACACAGGGACTTCATTGGTAGTCCAGTGGCTAAGACGCCACGCTCCCAATTCAGGGGGGCGGGGGTCGATCCCTGGCCAGGGAACTAGATCTCACAGGCCACAACTAAGACCCCACACACTGCAGTGAAGACAGAAGGTCCCCTGTGCCATGACCAAAACTCGGCACAGCCAAACAATAAAATAAATACATTTTTAAAAAATAAGTAAAACACATGGAAATATTACATTCATCTGCCAAATGAATCAGTTTGGCCACTGAGGTCATAACAACTTGCTAAGATGAGTTAATACTAAGAAAGATTAAAGTTGCAATTTTGCCTATCTCAGGTCTTAATTCTTTCTCTCTAAAGTTTTAAATGAAAAAATTTTCAGACTTTAATGGTTCATGAGTAGTCTGATGCCACTGGATTTGCATCCATCAAAGGACAGGTTCTCTGATACCTTAAAGAAGTCAGCACAACGGTTCAGGTGCCTTTTTGCACAAGAAGCATCGGAGCTTCGCCCCACGGTCTTGCCAAATGGACCAAGCCAAGCTCGTGACTGTCCAGAGGAAATGCATCCGCTACAGCATCATTCAGGAGTTCATGCTGATACATGGCAATTATTTAAATGTATTATATAGGATTGTTTCATTATAAGCTGTTTTCATAGCACAGTCAGGAGGACCACAAAGGAATCTGTGGAATCTTATTTTTTTCCAGTGCTTCCAGAACATTCCCTGTTTCTTTCCTGTTCACATCTGACCTCTCACTTTGCCTGAGAATATATTTCATTTATATTTCTGTTCTCCAAGGCAATGCTCTAAGTGCCCTTTTCTGTTTCACTCTGGGGGGATATAGGAGAGTCATCCCTTTAGAGTTTTGCTTGCATGAAAACCTCTCAGAAGTGTTTAGAGATATGTAAATGACCTACACGCTTTATGATACCTTAATAAGCCTGTATAATGGAGAAAAAGCCAGGGAGAACGCATTCAGGTGAAGAGACTGTCAGCGGGGTGACAATTTAGAGATTCATGCAATTCACAGATTCATTCTAATCTCAGGAATGAACAAGTGATGGCAACAGGACATGGAGGCGTCCATCTCAGAAACAAGCAGCAACTGGGGATGGCTACATGAACACTGGTACAGATTTCAAGACTTGGCAACTTTCCTATCTCTTTCTCTTTCATTCCTCAAAGCAACCAGCATGAAAATTCTCAGATCTGTAGACAAGGTACGAGAAGCAGATTGCCTATTTCACACTTTGGGAGTGAGCCACAGCGGGAAGAGGACCAAGAAAGAGAGAAGGTGATGATTCTGAGGAGGAGGGAGAACAGGACATGGGGTAAGAAGGAACTAAAAGCCCCAGAGTGGCCCTAGATGACCTGTGTACTTACGTTATCAAAATCAGAATGAAACAAAGCGAATGAATCTGCATGGTTCCTCCATCATCTCATCTCAAACCCAACACAGTGAAACCAGAACTCTTAGCATTTCTTTCCCTAGGCATTTCTCTGTGTAATACTCTTACCTATTAAAAAAAAAATGCACATAAAGTGCCACCAGGAACATCCTACTAATACATAGTCACGTAAGGTACCATTCTCACCCCATCTCACAAATGAGAAAACTGGGGTGCAAGGTTCAATCAACCAAGGTCACGCAACTAACAAGTTTCAGAGCTGAACTTGAAGCTAGGTCATCTGACTCCAGAGTCAGGGCTCGTCAGACCCCAGCCATGCTGAGTGTACCCAGATTCCCTTGCTGTCGACTAGGCTATGAACTAGAGAGTTACCTTTGTCATTTTACAATGATGCTTCACTTATTCAAGATTTTTCCTCCATAAAAAAAAAAAATACCTATTCCTATCTGCCAACAACCATATACAACTTACTTTCTGCTCTGTGTCGATTTTTAACCAGAGGAGGGAAAATAAGGATAAAAAATAAGAAATGGATTGTCAACGCTGGAATGAAAGCATTCAAGTATGGGCAAGGTGGAGTGCTAAGTTCAGATATTTATAGATCAAATCAAAGTGGTGGTTGTATAAACCGAAAAGCACCAACAAAAAGCCCGAGACTCGTGAAAACACACAGGATCTAAAAGCCATTTTCAATCACACTGAAGAATTATTCCACACGAGAGCAATTCCAAGGCTTGATTTTTTTCCCTTTGGTTCAGGCAGCCAACTGTAATTAAATTCTACTAACAAACCTACCGAGTTGAAGTCAACAGATGCCCAATGAAAAATCAAGGCAAACAAATAACCTTACCTGCAGACGTGTGTTTGAACTTTTCGCTTTTCTTCTTCCTCCATTTCCAAGGCTTGAAGATCCTCCCCAGGTTGGCAAACTTACTTCTCCTCCGGATGGGTGGGGTGTGGGTACCTGGGACGAGGGAGTCAGAACGCATGGCCGCCAGCCTCTCCACTTCCTCAGCTTGTTTTCCCGAGGAGGAGATGGAAAAAGGAGAAAGAAAAGTGTTAAAACGGGAGCCTCACAGATGGCCAACGTTTTCCATGGTTACAGATAACAGAAACCACGTGACCGAACTTCCGTTTCTCTTTTTGCCTTTTGGAATGGGAGTCATACCAACATGTTCTAAAGGCTGGTGACAGTCAGCCAAAGCCTAGGGGATCTGGAGCACCCAAAACGGATTTGGCCAACCTTAACCTAGGCTCGAGAAGGAGGACGAGGAGGAGCAGAGCCCTCCTGACACAGAGACTCCCAACAAGGCGAGGACAGGCCGTGAGAAGAGTCAGATGACAGTCAGTGTCACTACCGGTCCAGCACTTTCTCGAGTAAGACTTGGCAGACGCTATCACTACAACACCGTCTGCTGAGAAAAGAGGGAGAAAACATTTACCAACCGTCCATTCCAATGCCAGCACGTTCTACCACCCACGACGCTCTTTCCTAGGATGATGCTTCACCCAGACGGGCAGAAGCACTAGACTCTACTGAATGAGTGGCTCCACCTTAAAATCCAATTGACTGTTTTCAGAATCACACTTCAGTAGATCTTATAATTGCTTTAATTCCTCTAGGTCTTTTTGTTCCTGGTACTTTGCTTTAATAAAAAAATTCTTAGAAACTGAGAGTGGAGAGCGACATTAGGTACCATCTAGACTCATCCCACGGAGAAGGCAATGGCAACCCACTCCAGTACTCTTGCCTGGAAAATCCCATGGACAGAGGAGCCTGGTGGGCTGCTGTCTATGGGGTCGCATAGAGTCGGACATGACTGAGCAACTTCACTTTCACTTTTCACTTTTCATGCTTGGAGAAGGAAATGGCAACCCACTCCAGTGTTCTTGCCTGGAGAATCCCAGGGACGGCGGAGCCTGGTGGGTTGCCGTCTATGGGGTTGCACAGAGTCGGACACGACTGAAGCGCCTTAGCAGCAGCAGCAGCAGCAGACTCATCCCAACAACTTGACATTTGAGGACATGAAGACCTTCAAACTCATAATGCCTTGGGGACCCTTTCTTAAGGGCCACAATCTCTCTGACTCCTTTTACCACTTGGGACAAAACTTTTCCAGTGTACTTGAGCATCCATAGATCTCAGGGAGGTAAAGAGAAGGTAACCTTATTGGCAAAATCAAGGCAGGAGGGAGGGACCTGCCTTTCCAGAAAGTCCAGTTACATCTAGAGCTGAGGCCAACACAGAACCACTCTGCTGAGCCTCTAACATAATCCTTCAGAAAAACTCCTGGACTTCGCAACACAGGCTGATCTCTGAAGCTCGGTCTTACAGCCTGATGTTTTACCTGCTGTCATCCAGTATGGATTGAACTCAGGAGATTCAATTATTCAACAGAAAGAGAAAGAACAGCACTGAAACATACACACTGCCATGTGTGAAGCAGATACCCAGTGGGAATTGGCCATATGATACAGGGAGCTCAAAGGGGACATATGTATGCCTATGGGTGATTCATGTTGATGTACGGCAGAAACCAATACAATACTGTAAAGAAATTATCCTCCAATTTAAATAAAAACAGACCTATATATGGGACCTCAACCATGTGCTAGGCAGTGTGCGACAGTGACAGATGATGGCAGGTTGGTAAAGGCTGTGGGCAAGACTGAAAGGAAGTAGATGAATTTTAGAGACATCTGGGAAGCCAAGTCAACAGGACCCAGGACTGACTGGGTGGTTGAGGGGGAGGAGGCAGATCATTCCTGATGCCCCATGGATCACGTCAGTGGAATGGCCCCCTCCATTCATGGAATCAGGGAACACTGTGGGGCCATCAGTTTGGGGGACGGTGGTGAGCACTCAACAACTTGAACACATTGCATGGCGAAAGCACTTAACCCTTTGACTACAGGGTTCAGTGCATGGGGACCCCTCTCTTCCATCACTGTCTTATGTGACCACTTAATAGTGAGCCAGACACTGATCTTTCCTGGAACAGATACACCGAAGAACTGGACATGGTTGGGCAGAGTCTAGAGGAGGAGACAGTGGCATCAGTGTGGAAATTCCTCTGTCAGAGGGAACTGCCAAATTCAACAGAGGCAAAGAGGACAGAGGGGCGGACTCTTCTTCGTCACTGGAGAAGACCCCAGGGTGTGCCATTTGGGGCTGGATTTTAGAGAAGGAACCGTTCTCCCTACACGGGGAAGAAGAGAAGTGGATCTCTGGAAGGAGAAAGAGACCCAAAAGGAACAGAGCGGGCTGAAAGAATACGGCATTGCCTGGGAGCTGTAAGAAACCCAGGGAACCCGCGGAGTCAGCTACGCTGGGTGAGACGGGGAGTCAGTGCTGAGAGGCGGGCATGGGTCCAGAGCCAGACTCTGCAAGCCTTCGGAAAACTGGGTGTTTGGGTTTCATCCTATTTGCAGAGGGAGATGGACGGGAATCTGAAAATGGGAATTGACATTATTACGTTCAAGGAATACTTCTGGAATGCTCACTGCGTACCAGACACTTGGGCTATGTCAGTTAACAGAAGATAAAAATACCAACTGACGGAGCTTACACTGGGGGTAGGGTGGAGAGCAGGCAACGCACAGCAAAACCAAGTAAACCGCACCGCATGCTGGGAGACAGCCGCTTGAGGGAGAAAAGAAAAGGTAAGCACGACAAGTAAATGACATCAAGAGTGTCTAGGCTGGGGGAGGGACTCAGCCTTAAATAGCCTGATTGAGAAGACATACGACCAGGACACAATCAGATTTGTTTCCGAGAAATATTATAGTGACAGCCAACGGCATCTTGAACTGGAGTGTGAACAGACAGGTGGTGGAGCGTAACAAAGGAGCCCACCAGACACATCTGGAGGGCAGTGACAGAAGGGGCACGGAGAAAAGACGTGATCCAGCAGAGAGAGAATCAGCACATCACGGTAATCTTCTAGATGCACATGGCGGAGGACAAGAGAGCAAGAACGAAGTTTTCGCTTCCCACGACCAGGGAGATAATGAAGACTTTACATGTTTGAATGAACTCTGACTAGAAAGGAAAGAAGCAGAAAAGGATGGTTGCTCAAGGACAAGGGCTTTGAAACCAAATAATGAAGTCTTTTTTTTTTTTTTTTTTTCTTTAGGGGGTTGGATTTTATTTCTTAAGCTCACGGAGAATTACTGAAGAAAGTTTGTCAGGAAGGGATGGGAAGACAGGATCACATTACTAGGCTGAGCAGCAAGCACCAGCGGAGAGCAATAGACTAAGATGCTGGGAAGAGATTGAGAAGTTTGTGAAACAGGGTTCTTAGGGAGAAGAGGTAGGATCAAAAGTACTTACAGAAATCAGTCATCAAAGACTTTACTCTGAGTTATGAACATCTGAACCGAGGTCTGTGATCACAAATGGCACGGATCAGATGTGAGCCTCAGGAAGATGAATCTGGCAGCAATGGATAAAGTGGATTACTGGGGACTGAAGAGACAAAGATAAAGATGGAAGAGACTTTAAGTAAGTCTGGGCTACAGAGAGGCTGAGCAGACTGGTTTAAAAAAAAAAAAAAAACTGCAATGAGGAACTAGAAGCCAAATAGAGCAAGTAAACAGTCTCTGGAGCAATACTGATTTTGGAAATTATTCTCTTTAAAGGCTACCAGCTGCTTGAGTTGGTACCCTCTTGAGTGTGCTAAGTCGCTTCTATCATGTCCGACTCTTTGCAACCCCCTGGACTGTAGCCCACCAGGCTTCTTGTCCATGGGATTCTCCAGGCAAGAATACTGGAGTGGGTTGCCATGCCCTCCCTCCTCCAAGGGATCTTCCCAACCCAGGGATCCAACCCGAGTCTCATGTCTCCTGCACTGCAGGTGGATTCTTTACCACTAGAACCATCTGAAGGCCCCCTCAACAATGCCGAACAGCTGGGAAGAGCCACATAGTGACAACTGTGGGAAGCCACAGCAAGGAGGTTTTGAATCCAGGATGGAAACCAGCTCAAGACAGTCTGGTGACCTGATTCCCACAAGATCACTTTCTCTTTTGTGGCCATCACCTTTTGAAAACTTCTTACCTTAGTTGATAATCTCAGCTTGTCCAGATTCTGCACCTATCTTCCTAATCTAGTCTCCTGCCTTCAAACTTACATGTTACACTGTTGCTAGATTACTTTTCTCAGAAATTTCCCATGGCTCCCCATAACTTAGAGTAGAAAGTTCTAGTTTCTTGCTTTGCCCTTCAGGAATCTCCATCTGAGTTCCTGCCCAGAATGATCTTCTAGTACTTCTCTAAACAGAGTTTGCAGCCCAAATGAAACGCTGCCTGGACCCAACAGACTTGGGGAGTGGGAATCAAACCATTGAAATTATATGCAAAATTTCATGTCTATTTGAGTATCTGAATTTGGCTGGAGGAGTTCCCATCATTTGAGTCTCCAAACACTCTAAGACACAAAAGGTAAAAAATTTAAAGCATCCAGGGGCTTTCCCGGTGGCTCAGAAGTCCCTGGTCTGGAAAGATCCCACATGACTCAGCAACTAAGCCAATGCACCACGATTACTGAGCTTGTGCTCTAGAGCTCGGGAGCTCCAACTACTAAGCCCACATACCACAGTTACTAGAGACCTAGAGTCTGTGCTCTGAAACAAGAGAAGACACTGCAAAGAGAAGCCTGCTCCCTGCAACTAGAGAAAAGCCCACACAGTGACTAAGACCCAGCACAGTTCAGTTCAGTAGCTCAGTCGTCTCCGACTCTTTGCGACCCCATGAATCACAGCACGCCAGGCCTCCCTGTCCATCACCAACTCCCACAGTTCACTCAAACTCACGTCCATCGAGTCAGTGATGCCATCCAGCCATCTCATCCTCTGTCGTCCCCTTCTCCTCCTGCCCCCAATCCCTCCCAGCATCAGAGTCTTTTCCAATGAGTCAACTCTTCGCATCAGGTGGCCAAAGTATTGGAGTTTCAGCTTTAGCATCATTCCTGCCAAAGAAATCCCAGGGCTGATCTCCTTCAGAATGGACTGGTTGGATCTCCTTGCAGTCCAAGGGACTCTCAAGAGTCTTCTCCAACACCACAGTTCAAAAGCATCAATTCTTTGGCGCTCAGCCTTCTTCACAGTCCAACTCTCACATCCATACATGACCACAGGAAAAACCATAGCCTTGACTAGACGGGCCTTTGTTGGCAAAGTAATGTCTCTGCTTTTGAATATGCTATCTAGGTTGGTCATAACTTTCCTTCCAAGGAGGAAGCGTCTTTTAATTTCATGGCTGCAGTCACCATCTGTAGTGATTTTGGAGCCCAGAAAAATAAAAGTCTGACACTGTTTCCACTGTTTCCCCGTCTATTTCCCATAAAGTGATGGGACCGGATGCCATGATCTTTATTTTCTGAATGTTGAGCTTTAAGCCAACTTTTTCACTCTCTACTTGCACTTTCATCAAGAGGCTTTTTAGCTCCTCTTCACTTTCTGCCATAAGGGTGGTGTCATCTGCATATCTGAGGTTATTGATATTTCTCCCGGCAATCTTGATTCCAGCTTGTGTTTCTTCCAGCCCAGCGTTTCTCATGATGTACTCTGCATAGAAGTTAAATAAGCAGGGTGACAGTATACAGCCTTGACGTTCTCCTTTTCCTATTTGGAACCAGTCTGTTGTTCCATGTCCAGCTCTAACTGTTGCTTTCTGACCTGCATACAAGTTTCTCAAGAGGCAGGTCAGGTGGTCTGGTATTTCCATCTCTTGAAGAATTTTCCACAGTGGATCCACTGATCCACACAGTCAAAGGCTTTGGCATAGGCAATAAAGCAGAAATAGATGTTTTTCTGGAACTCTCTTGCTTTTTCCATGATCCAGCAGATGTTGGCAATTTGATCTCTGGTTCCTCTGCCTTTTCTAAAACCAGCTTGAACATCAGGAAGTTCACGGTTCACGTATTGCTGAAGCCTGGCTTGGAGAATTTTGAGCATTACTTTACTAGTGTGTGAGATGAGTGCAATTGTGTGGTAGTTTGAGCATTCTTTGGCATTGCCTTTCTTTGGGATTGGAATGAAAACTGACCTTTTCCAGTCCTGTGGCCACTGCTGAGTTTTCCAGATTTGCTGGCATATTGAGTGCAGCACTTTCACAGCATCATCTTTCAGGATTTGAAACAGCTCAACTGGAATTCCATCACCTCCACTAGCTTTGTTTGTAGTGATCTAAGGCCCACTTGACTTCACATTCCAGGATGTCTGGCTCTAGGTCAGTGATCACCCCATCGTGATTATCTGGGTCATAAAGATCTTTTTATACAGTTCTTCTGTATATTCTTGCCACCTCTGCTTAATATCTTCTGCTTCTGTTAGGTCCATACCATTTCTGTCCTTTATCGAGCCCATCTTTGCATGAAATGTTCCCTTGGTATCTTTAACTTTCTTGAAGAGATCCCTAGTCTTTCCCATTCTGTTGTTTTCCTCTATTTCTTTGCATTGATCGCTGAGGAAGGCTTTCTTATCTCTTCTTGCTATTCTTTGGAACTCTGCATTGAGATGCTTATATCTTTCCTTTTCTCCTTTGCTTTTTGCTTCTCTTCTTTTCACAGCTATTTGTAAGGCCTCCCCAGACAGCCATTTTGCTTTTTTGCATTTCTTTTCCATGGGGATGGTCTTGATCCCTGTCTCCTGTACAATGTCACGAACCTCATTCCATAGTTCATCAGGCACTCTATCAGATCTAGGCCCTTAAATCTATTTCTCACTTCCACTGTATAATCATAAGGGATTTGATTTAGGTCATACCTGAATGGTCTAGTGGTTTTCCCTACTTTCTTCAATTTAAGTCTGAATTTGGCAATAAGGAGTTCATGATCTGAGCCACAGTCAGCTCCTGGTCTTATTTTTGCTGACTGTATAGAGCTTCTCCATCTTTGGCTGCAAAGAATATAATCAATCTGATTTCGGTGTTGACCATCTGGTGATGTCCATGTATAGAGTCTTCTCTTGTGTTGTTGGAAGAGGGTGTTTGCTATGACCAGTGCATTTTCTTGGCAAAACTCTTTGCCCTGCTTCATTCCGTATTCCAAGGCCAAATTTGCCTGTTACTCCAGGTGTTTCTTGACTTCCTACCTTTGCATTCCAGTCCCCTATAATGAAAAGGACATCTTTTTTGGGTGTTAGTTCTAAAAGGTCTTGTAGGTCTTCATAGAACGGTTCAACCTCAGCTTCTTCAGCGTTACTGGTTGGGGCATAGACTTGGATTACTGTGATACTGAGTGGTTTGCCTTGGAAACGAACAGAGATCATTTTGTTGTTTTTGAGATTGCATCCAAGTACTGCATTTCGGACTCTTGTTGACCATGATGGCTACTCCATTTCTTCTGAGGGATTCCAGTTAGCCAACTTAAATCATCTTCTGCTAAGGAGTACAGGGAGAGGGTATACACTGAAGCCAAAAAAAAAAAAAAAACAAAAGCAAAAAAACCCAGATATGAGTTATTCAGGATTGCCACAGAGTTCGCTCTCATAGTTGGTGCTTCCTAATGGTCTGTTCAGCCAGTAAATGAATGACGGAACTGACCCCACTCATTCACACCATTTTGAGAGGTATGAAACTCAGCATCCCTATTTGACTCAGAAAAATGCACTGTGAGGACCAAAAGCTCTTTCACAATCACAACTTCCAGAAATGAATTAAAATCATTCTGAAATTACCATGCTAAAATAATTATAAGAAATTAGGAGTGCCTTTGAAAAATTTAGAGTGGAAAAGAGCTGACAAACCATTACAAAGGCCTAATTATAACTCCATCTTTAAATGAATCCTTATGAAGTATATTATTAAACCCAAGATGTTTAGTCCTTAAGTCTGGAGTTTTTGAACAGATGGATTACTTTAACTGTTTATGTTCTAATCATCACATGACTTCTTCCCCCCGTTCATCTGATGGAAGGGGCTAGCTCTCAACCTGTTTTGCCCCTAGACAATGATCTTGGAAGGCCTGAAAGTGAAGAAAGAGACCAACTCTGAACACAGTTTGAAGAGGAAGAAAAACAAGAAAACAGAACACGGCTCAGAATACAGTGGCCTCTGTCCAGCCAACCCCAGGGACAGGAGCGAACAGGATGGAGCCGAGTAGGTGAGAAAGGTCTGTTTATGAAAACAGCCTTCTTTTGAAACACATCAAGAAAAGGCTGCTTCGCCCAAGCCCGCTGCTCTCAAAGGTGGCTTCCTCTTGCTGCTGAGAGAGGAGACAGCTGTCTGGAGAAAGTGCTCCATTGAGACACAAATCAGCTTGAATGTCAACGGCCAGAACTGAGAACACTGACCCCCGCAAGGTGGGAAGCTGGGCAGCTGAGCCCATTCAGAGGGAGGAGGGGAGGCCTGGATCTCTGGGGGTCTTCCCTGCGCATCTATCAAAGATCCCCTCCTAACAGACCAGGTGGGCTGGGCTCCCTTTCAGGGCATAACTGGGATGGATTGGCTTTATCAGACAGCGGGGCCTGTCTGGGAGGAGGTGGCTTTTCATTCTCTTTAGCAAAGCAGGAGACAAAACACTGATGGATGCATGATTTTAACACATTATTGACCAGGGGATTTTTGCAGAAGCTAATGCCTGTGGCTGGTGATTTGTTATGTAAGTGAATATTGATACAGTCCAGTCAAAAACGTTCAGGGTAACAAATACCTGAGCATTAACACCTCTCTGGTCAATATGTTGTTAATTACCAAGAACCCAAGGAGCTGTGTCTGTGTGTGCTCTGAAGTCACACACCACCACCCCCACCAGCTCCCCGGGGTGGCCAGGCTGCTCCTGGTGGGCTCTTAGAACCTGCGGGGGGTGGGGCACAGCAGGGCACTTCAGCGGGCATTCCCTTACATTGGTTATTTCTTATGGTGGCTCAGCTTTCAAAAGGCTTATCCAAAGGAAGCACCAGCTTTGGCGTCCTGCTGGCCAGGAATGTGTTAGTCATTCAGGGTCCCCCTGAGAAGTCTGGACAGAAGGGAGCCACAGTGTCTGTGTTGTCTGATGTCTAGTCAACAGACAAGGCAGAAGGGCCAGGACATCTGGGGCCTCCACTCTAGATCTCTCCACATGCCAAGTGCTCTTGGGATTTCTGAACAACTTGAGAGGCTCCCAGGTTGGACTCTTGCTTCTCAACCCAAAGCGAACCCCAGAAGAGAATGCTTATGGAGCAGGATCCGGGAACATTCACTTCCCCTTCCAATAAGATTGCAAGGGGTTCTGTTTTCATGACATCTCACCAGCCTAGGAATGGGAGCCCAAGATAGGGGTGGAGAGCTGTCAGTCAAGTACACTGAGCTGCCCAGGGCACAAAACTGCCGCCTTTCTGCCTCAGGCAGGATGACCTTTGCTTACAGATGCAAAACAAGGTCACACAGGTCCCTGGCCAGTTAGGAAGTGCTCAACTAGGACCCGCTCTCCCCTTTTAAAAATGCAATTTCAGTTCCAAGAGACACCTTATCACATGGACATGGAGAATGGTTATGAAGCACCAGGCATAAGAGGGCCGAGGTTTCCCTTTTTCACTCAACTATCATAGCACAGTCTCCTTTAGAGGCCAGATCTCTTTTGAAGAGTTTCTGTCTAACCTAGCACTGATCTGTGTTAACTACCAGGTGTGTTTAAAAAAAACAAGAGTGATGCATTTTTATTCTAAAAATCAGGACCCACTGCCTAGTTCCAGGAGGTGCTGAACGGGAGGGCTAGACATTAGAGGGGGCGGCCATGAGGGTGAATGGAGGCTTCATTGCCCAGAAAAGGTTTAGGGGACACACAGGAGCCTGTAAGGGCTGGGAGGCAAAGCAGAACTGCCACATTGCCCCCGGAGAGCCTAAAGGGTTCAGTGCAAACACAAATGTGATTCCTGAAAACACGCCGGTGTTAACATCGCTGAGGACAAAGATCTGTGGTGTTCACACCTCTTCTCGCTCTAGCCTTCCCTTGACTTTCACCGTCCTTACATGTTCTTCCACCCTCTATGTACTACCTGCCTCCTCCTCATCCCTCACCAGCAAGTCAAAAATGGATTCAACATTAGAATTAAGGTGCGAGCACTGATTCAGGCGTGTGCTGTGTGCTTAGTCTCTCAGTCGTGTCTGACTCTTTGCAATCCCATGGACTGTAGCCCTGCTGGCTCCTCTGTCCATGGGGGTTCTCCAGGCAAGAATACTGGAGTGGGTTGCCATGCCCTCCTCCCAGGCATCTTCCCAACCCTGGGATCGAACCCAGGTCTCCTGCACTGCAGGCGTATTCTTTACCATCTGAGCCACCAGGGAAGCCCATGAATACTGGAGTGGGTAGACTATTCCTTCTCCAGGGGATCTTCCTGACCCAGGAATCCAACTGGGGTCTCCTGCACTGCAGGCAGATTCTTAACCCGCTACGCTACTAGGGATGAGCACAGCTCCAGTGAACAAAGGCTTTCTCTGTCTTAATCCAAAGGCTGGTTAATCTGAGTGATGCAGGCTCCAGTGAGGAGGGGACGGAGCTCTGGAGCCCCTTGGCTACTTAGACACACAGGTGGCTGCCTTCTCTACCTGGGACTCCCCAAAGGAAGCCAATCACATGGCCACAAACTTCACCCCAACTCCAGGTGCAACCATCACACACCGCTCAGCCACTGTGCCTCTGGAAAGATAGAAAAATGTTCATATTCAGAAAGCAGCTAATCAATAATCCTGTTACAGGAAGGGTATTCTTCCCAAGGGAAGAACCAATAAGGGGTGCGCCTTACAGTCCTGAGGGCTAGAAGCAGATAGAAAAAGTCAATTAGGCTGCATGTGCTGCTGCTGCTGCTAAGTCACTTCAGTCGTGTCCAACTCTGTGTGACCCCATAGACGGCAGCCCACCAGGCTCCCCTGTCCCTGGGATTCTCCAGGCAAGAACACTGGAGTGGGTTGCCATTTTCCTTCTCCAATGCAGGAAAGTGAAAAGTGAAAGTGAAGTCGTTCAGTCATGTCTGACTCTTAGCGACCCCATGGACTGCAGCCTACCAGGCTTCTCCATCCATGGGATTTTCCAGGCAAGAGTACTGGAGTGGGGTGCCATTGCATTCTCCGAGGCTGCATGTACCCAGGCCAATAAAAAAAAAGTGAAAGCCTGTCGCTAAACCGTGTCCAACTCCGTGTGATCCCATGGACTGCAGCCCACCAGGCTCCTTTGTTCATGGAATTTCCCAGGCCAGAATACTGGAGCGGGCTGCCACTTCCTTCGACCCAGAGTTTGAACCTAGATCTCTAGCTTGGGAGGTGGATTCTTTACCACTGAGCCAGTGCCAGGCACTGGCCAACTTCCTTTCTGGCTCCGGAGATTTCTGCCTGGCAGGGGGCTGTCCCACCCACTGGCGGGAGCTGGTCTTAAAGGGCTTTCCCAGGCTTGCCACTGTCTTCAGCACTCTGAACAGTCACCCTTTACTGGCACCTTGGCAAAGGCACACCAGGACGCTATGACAACAGGAGGAGGAGAGAGGAGAATTCATGGATCTCGTGGGGCCAAAGATGACCCAAGACATGTTTGTGTTAATCTGCTCTTGAAGCAGTAGTTGAAATCCAAGAGGAAAAGGAGACTATCCCTAAATCCTAGGCCCAAAATGTACTTTTGAAGATGAAAAGAGGGTAGCTCTGCTGGTTCTGAATTTTAGAGGTCATTGTATAAGCAGCTATATGACTAACATGAACTCTGCAGACTCTGAACAGGATATGAGATCCTTGTAACAGGAAGAGAGATTTTAATCAGGAGGTGCTTCCGTAAGTATTGATGTGAATGACGACCATGAGGATGATGATAATAGTATTATAACAGTGACCAGTTTTTAGACACAAAGTCAGCCAGGCACTTAACCTAAGCACTTGATACATAACACCTTACACAATCCTCACATTAATCTTATGAGTTACTGTTATTATTCAGTCTCCACTTTACAGGTGGGAAAATTGAGAAACTGATGAATAGGAAGATGCGATTCTCAGCAAAGAGAAAAAACCCAGGCCTTAAATGAAGATTTGTCTATTTTCAAGAATACCTTCCCACACTATGAAAATCTGGCTCTTCAAATCTCTATGTTAGTGACTAATGTAATAGGACTTCAGTGATGAGGGAGAAAACAAGCCTCTTTTTGAAAAGGCTACAAAACAGATGCCAGTATAAGTAAATCTAGACAGCATATTAAAAAGTAGACATTACTTTGCCAACAAAGGTCCGTCGAGTCAAAGCTATGGTTTTTCCAGTAGTCATGAGGAGTGAGAGTTGCACCATAAAGAAAGCTGAGTGCTGAAGAATTGATGCTTTAGTCCCTTGGACTGCAAGATCAAACCAGTCCATCCTAAAGGAAATCAGTCCTGAATATTCATTGGAAGGACTGATGCTGAAGCTGAAACTTCAATACTTTGGTCACTTGATCCCAAAGAACTGACTCAATGGGAAAGACCCTGACACTGGGAAAGACTGAAGGCAGGAGGAGAAGGGGACGACAGAGGATGAGATGGCATCACTGACTAGACAGACATGAGTTTGAGCAAGCTCCGGGAGTTGGTGATGGACAGGGAAGCCTGGAGTGCTGCAATCCATGGGGTCACAAAAAAGTCGGTCACAACTGAGCGACTGAGCTGAGCCAAAGAAAAGTGGTGTCATTGGTCTTATCCTAAAATGTCATAAAACGTACATATATATATAAAATGCACATGCATATAAGCAAACATGCCCTGGAGGATATCCACCCAAAGTCACTAGGACACGCAGAACCAGTAGGATGTTCTCCATGAAGCCCTTGTGCCCCAGGCTACAATTAGGAGCTCAGCAGGTGCAGTGTGGCCTGAAATAGGCTCAGATCTGCTTTACTTAGAAAAGGCTATACACATGTATGGTGGCAAGAATCTCAGTTTTGAAACCAGGAGGATGTGGGTTCAGATCTGCAATCTACTGCCTACTAGCTGTAAGATAAGGGTTCTTTTTGGCTTCTGGGCAGGAGGTCTGGGTTTCCTGATTTTTCTCCAAAGAATCACCTCTCCTCCACTTCCAGTCCTGGCAACTCAGGAAAGTGCTATCTCACTCCTGAGGCCAGAGGCAGGCACGTGACCCAGCGCCAGCCAATCAGAACACTGCATTCTCCACCCACCCTCCTACCGGTAGTCATTCATTCAAGGATGACGAAGTTAGCCCTGCCAGGCAATAAGACTAAATTATGGATTTTGTTGGGGCTATTGATAGGCGTGTGCTCTCAACTGGGATTGCCTATTAGGCCCTAAGCCTGGTCAAAGCAGGGACCATAAATTTTAAATCCTTCTCTCAGACTTGGTTAAATATTAAAAAAAAAAAAAAAAAAAAAATCTAGGGCCCAATGGTAATTCATATGCTTTGGAAGAAAACAATTCTATTAAGTCGAGTACTTTCTATTTTCAGAGTTCTGTGCTGAGAGGATATTCACATTCCAGGGCCACAGACAGTCAAGGGACAAAGAACACTGCTAACAGACTAAACAGGAGGGGAATTTAAATTTATAGAGGTGTTTCTATTCATTGAGATAGTAGATGTTATCCAAAAAATTCTTCCTGAGATAGTCAAAACAAAGTTCCTGTTTCATCTCCCAGTCAACCACCAAAGAATGTAACAACTACAAAAATTTATAACACATTCTATTGTTCCTTTAATCTACAAATTTGTGCTGGGAATGGAACCTCTGCACTTAAAAGAATTCTCAAGTCTTTTGTTAATCCAAAGGGACAATCTAAATAATGTAAATTCTGTGCTTATCCTAAAACCTCAGATCCTTGAGTCCCATGCTCTTGAATAACTACATAATGCCTCTCACAGCTTTGGGATTCTCCAGGCAGGAATACTGGAGTGGGTTGCCATGCCCTCCTCCAAGGGATCTTCCCAACCCAGGGACTGAACCTGTATCTTCTGTGTCTCCTGTACTGGCAGGCAGTTCTTTATCACTGTGCCACCTGGGAAGCTCCAATATGGGCCATTCGCTTCTGCTGCAAATACTCAATTCTGCTGCTGCACCATGAAAGCAGCCTCAAACAAATGTACACAAATGCACATGGCTGTGTTTCAAAGACTCTTCTTTACCCAAACAGGCAGCCAGCCTTTGGGACCATGTCAACCCTTGCCCTATAGCATGGAGTTGCTGGTAATCTTTCCGCCATCTCGAAGGAAGAGCCCACCAGAGAATTGGCTCAATTCTCAGCCAACAGAGAAGAAAATAAAAGGTTGAGGGTGGTATTGCTCAGGTTAGCCCCTGAATCATTTGAGGCCCTGGATCCAGCCATGCCTGAAACCATTCTAAACCCAGACCAATGAATTATATGAACCAATGAATTATCCTTTTCACTTAAGCCAGGGTGGGTTTGGTTCACTTTCACTGGCAACCACAAGAGTTCTAACAAATTAACTGTGTGATCACCAGCTTGCTCTCCTATAAAACAAGGACAATATTGACTTGCAAGGATTAATAGGTATGTACTTAAAAGTCAGGCAGACCACCTGGCCAATGAGGGTTCCTCTAGGGCAATTCCTTACATCTTTACCCTAGGATGTTCCTTAAGGAATTAGATGGGTTTTTTTGTTTGTTTGTTTGTTTTTGAGTTTTGGAGGCTCTGAACTATGCTGAAACACTCCAGGCTGATGTAAGAATCAACTGAAGTACCAGTGTAATTTTTTAAATCACTGGTTTGCATCTTAAACCTGTTGAACCAGAATGTGAATGTACAATAAGCAGCCCAGGGATTTCTGATGCCAGGGTTCTGAGAATCACATGTGGAGAAACAGACTAGACAGGGAATTCCTACAGAAACCTAGAATCCTACTCCCATCTCCCCAGTTAAATCTATAGCCTTCAGGAGGCTGGCTAAGGAGGACCATCCCTAGTGCAGAAAACTAAGTCATGCTTCAGTCCCATCAGCCAGCCCCCAAATCCTCAAATCACTAGGATTTTTTGCTTGCATACTAAGTCATGTCCAATTCTTTCTGACCCTATAAACCAGTCTGCTAAGCTCCTCTGTCCATGGGATTCTCCAGGCAAGAATACTTGAGTGGGTTGCCATGCTGTCCTCCAGGGGATCTTCCTAACCTAGGGGTCAAACTCATGTCTCTTATATCTCCTGCACTGGCAGGCAGCTTCTTTACCACCAGAACCACCCGGGAAGCCCAAGATGCTTAATGTTCATGGACTGCTTTATTCTTTCCAAGTGCTTGTACCTCTGTCATCTCATTAGAATTTCAAAACCTCCTTTTTATGCAGGTGGGGCACCAAATTTCCTAACTTTGTTTCCCTACAATGATGATTAAAATCTTATTTTCTCAAATATCACAATTTAGCCTGAGACCTAAGAAGGTCCATACCAAACATTTTAATCCTTTATTTCCCAAGCTTAATTTAATCACAAATATTGCTGTTTGGTGTTTCCTGGTGGATCGTGATTTCGGTCTCATCAGAGACTAATGTTCACAAGAACAAAATGTGCAAAATGCCAAGGCAGTGCCTTTTAAATGTCCCCTTTTACTGTTGCATGAAGTTAAGACATTGAGGGGTCAACTGCCTTGCCCAGGATGCACCAGCTCAGAGGAATGAGAGTGGTCCAGGGCTTCTAAGTCTAGAGACGGTCAAGTGTCTTGCACATCTCTTATCTACTGGATGGCTCGAGAATGCTCAAGACCAGGCTGTGTAGGCTGTTGATTCATCTATTTTCAAACAGTCTTTCCGTCCATTAACACTGTCAAGGTTCACACACTTCTCGACATTTTTCCTCCCTAGAGCTCATTCTAAGATCGCATAAGAATAGTCACTCAGTCATTACTGAATATAGGATGACAGACAGCCTTAGGAGCCCTCACATTCCACTGAAAAGAACCGTTTCTTGAGTCTACTTTCTCTTACGCTCAGATTTCTCATTCTCTTCCTCTGATGATGTTAGTTTCCTTATTTGCCCCCCATTAGTTCAAAGACCAGCCTCTCAGTACCGTTTGTCATTTGGGCAGTGATTGTGTGAAACCTAAACGTTCCTCTGGAAAACACACTTTAGCAAGAATGTTGCTTCCTTGCTAAAATATGTTTTCATTCCCTTTCCTTGTGTGTGTAATTCCATCAGTAGCTCTAAATTGGGCCTTGACCGTTACTCAGAAAGTAAGAAATTTTGCTTATATATTTTTTGAGACTTTCACAGGGAATTCTTACTTTCACTTGCTTCAGAAAACAGACAGTAAGCGCCGTTAGTCTTTTTTTCACAGGTAAACGTCCTATTTTGCTTGTCCTCAGTAATTAATTGGGGATCTTTTATTCTTCTTCTCCAAGAAAGACATTCCATTTTTGAAGAGATCTCAGCAAGAAAAGTCACTGGTTCATTTTCTCCCATAAGGTCAGAATTCACATTTAATTTAGTTTATTTTAAAATTCTTATTATTGTTTCATATGACTACATATATTGACCTCAGAGCCCTAGAATTTGGACTCTGAAACCACAGTCTAAGTGCCAGATATCAGTTTGCTTTGGGACAATGGGCAAGTTAATTAACCTCTCATAATTACATTTCCTTCATTGCAAAATGGGGATAATACCTACCTCTCTGGTTATACAATCGTTATATCGATACATATAATGAGTTTAACGTATTAAACTCTAGAATAATAACTGGCACTTACTGTGTGTTCATTACATACTTCTTAACTTCAAGTCTAGGGGTTTGAATGATTTCGAATGATTTGGTCTGCGACTCTCTGAATTCATTCTTGGCTCCACTGGAAACTCATCTGAAGGTGAGGAAAGGTGGAGGGCTGCTAGGTCTTAGCTGGAGGATAGCAGAAAGCAGAGTTAATGACTATCAAACAGGACTCCTGATCTAGAACAAGGAAACTAACTGGACAGAGACAGGTCTAAGGGGAAAGCCTCAAGTTCCTAAAGTTGAATCATTAGAATTTTGACCTAGACTATGTCAACCATTCTCTCCCCAACCCCCACTTTACTTGCCATAAGTGATTTTAATTGATAAGCATTTTTTCAGTTTGCCTTTGAGGTTATATAATAAAACTTCTCATCACTAAATTAACTCTAATGGTGCTAGTCTCTCTCCCCTTTCCAAAGCTGTCTAGGCATTAAAGGATAAAGCATCAGGTCTGGGAAAGGAAAAAAGGGATGTCATCAGATACAGACCGAGCTCAGGCCTCTCTCCTGTCTGTCCCTTCTGGCACCTAAAGAAGCACCAAGGCCCGTGAGCATGTGAAGTTATGATGCATTAACTCAGCAAACATTCGTTACACATGCATCATGCAACTCAAGTCGTGGGATGGGGATTTAAGGAACGAGAAGATGAAGTTCCTACTCTTTAACACCCTAAAATGAAAAGTATCCCACAAAAGCAAACCCTATTCCATTTTTAGAGGAATCTGAAATTGATATGGACATATTAAAGCACATACAGAATCAGAGATAATAGAAATTCCTTGCTCTGTGTGACAGAATCATCTTAAAGGTCATTATTTCGTGCAAAAGTGTCATCTATTTCTGGACTCAAACTCAAAATACAAAAAGCAGAGCAACACTCACAGATAATTTCGGACCACCCTAGATTTTAACAGGAAAAAGGACTTACTTGCTTTTATCTGTACCCGAATCTCTGGGTACAACAAGCTACGGTATCATAGCCCTTCTATCTTTGCATTCGGTTTCTTATATGATCATGGCAACTAGTATCTGAATGGTACAGCCATTCCCTTAAATGCATGAGGCACCTCGGGCGGAATCCTTGTTATATTACAAATAAGTCAAAATAGTGAGGACCAGGCAGGTTAACGACACCAACTGCTGTCCCCACCGATCACTCTCCTGATTTATCAGACAGCATTCCTGGATACAATGTCCAAGCATTCCCTGGACAGTGCATGAGTTCAGCAGATATCAGGCAACACTGATGAGACATTTTGCTGCAGA
Source organism: Bos mutus (assembly GCF_027580195.1). Taxonomy (NCBI): domain Eukaryota; kingdom Metazoa; phylum Chordata; class Mammalia; order Artiodactyla; family Bovidae; genus Bos; species Bos mutus. The sequence continues at coordinate 8,924,539 of NC_091639.1, read as the reverse complement.
GCTAATCAAATATCAGTCTTGGATAGTCTGAAATTGATTCTGCAAGCATAGGAAAGCTTTTCCATTGAAATGCAAGATGTGTAGAAAAATTTGCACTTCCTGCTTCTGAACCTAACAAAACAGTGGAAAATCTTAACTGGTTTCAAGATCTTCTCATCCAAAATACAAAAATCTACCGTGTGCAAGAGGAGTTCATGGTCATTCTCACAGCAACAATTTGAACAACGTTTTATCATTTATTAAGCACTTGCCTTTTATCACATCATGTCCCTACAACAAGCCAACAAGAGGCAAAGTGAATATTTTATTGCCATTTCACAAAAGAGCAAATTGACAGTGGCAGAGATGGCTGGCTGCCTGGTCTCCCTTCCTCTTTAACGAAAGCATCTTGGGGTTCTGCCCAGCTGAAGACTGTTTCCTAGGCTCCTCTGAGGATAGGTGTCACTACGTTATCAAGCTTTGACTTGCGCTATAAGCTAAAGTGTTGCGAGCAACTTCTGGGAAATCTGCTTGAAGGGAAGGGATGTGCCATTTCTTTGGTCCACTTTTCTCTTCATCCAATTTCATGGAGCAAAGATGTGATGACTGGAGCTTGGCAGCCGCTATGAAGACAAAGGCCACCTCCTCATAGTAATGAAGGAGAAGTAAGCTAGGTGGCACCATGGTCCTTAAAATCTTTGCAGAGCCATCATACATAGTAGCTTTGAACTGATTGCCTCTGCACTTTTCTGTAAGAGACACATAAGACCCGATCTTGTTAGTCACTACTCTACCCCACTCCAGTACTCTTGCCTGGAAAATCCACGGACGGAGGAGCCTGGTGGGCTGCAGTCCATGAGGCCGCTAAGAGTCGGACACGACTGAGCAACTTCACTTTCACTCTTAGGCGTATCCTGCTTTTGATGATAAATTATATGGTAACATGATCTTGGCACCCCACTCCAGTACTCTCGTCTGGAAAATCCATGGACGGAGGAGCCTGGTGGGCTGCAGTCCATGAGGCCGCTAAGAGTTAGACACGACTGAGCGACTTCACTTTCACTTTTCACTTTCATGCATTGGAGAAGGAAATGGCAACCCACTCCAGTGTTCTTGCCTGGAGAATCCCAGGGATGGGGGAGCCTGGTGGGCTGCCGTCTATGGGATCGCACAGAGTCGGACACGACTGAAGAGACTTAGCAGCAGCAACATTGAGTTTATGTGTTTTATGCAGCTGAATCTAATCCCAATACAAAGAATAGCTTGCAGATGTTTATACAAACTATAGTGTTAAGTGGCAGAACATCAAGTGCTTACATACATGTTCTCATGCCACACTCTCTGGTGGACCAATTTTAGAACCTTTTATAGCCTGTTTCTTGGTTTGTAAAGGAACCAAATCCTTTCATGATTTTTAACACTAATATTCATTTTCAAAAGCCAAACTAGGGACTTCCCTGCCAGTCCACTGGCTAAGATGCCATGCTCCCAATGCAGGGGGCATAGGTTCAATCCCTGGTCAGGGAACTATGATCCCACATGCTACCCAGTGTGACCAAAAATTAAAAAATGAATAAAAAATAAAAAGCCAAACTACAGGAAGATGTTCTTCCTCCCTGCCCCTTTTCCTCTCTCTTCTATTGTATTTTTATGTCTCTCAGATTTTTTTATTTAAATCATTAGATTTCCCAGGGCTCAGCTCTCCCTAGACAATATCACTTACTCTTGTGGCTTTAATTAGGATTGATAAGCTGAATATTTCTAAATTTATATTGCATCTGAGAAGGCTCTTCTAACAGACACCACATGTACTAGCTGTGTACCTCTGGCCAAGTTACTTAACTTCTCTGGGTCTCAGTTACCACATCTGTAAAATGGGGATAACAGCATCTACATCATTGGGTTATTGGGAAAACTCAATTATTTTACACAAACAAAAGGTCGTGAATGGCTCCTGAAGCTACCCTCTATTGTTACTATTCTTCCTCTCCAGATAATATTTCACAGGCCTTTAAGATGAATGATTCTTATCCTTGGTCTGATCATTCTTCAGTAATGGCAATGCCAGTCACCTAACTGCTCAGGGAGAAATCCATGAGTCAGCCTTGACGCCAATGCTTCTGTCACCTCCCCCAGATCTAATTCATCACCAAAACAGGTCAAAACTACCTCTTAAATTATGTCTCCACTCTCCCCACCTTTCTCCTCAGGTCAGCCCATTTTCCACATCACCAGCTTCTGTGTTCTAATTCCAGTCCATCACCATCAGAGGTCCTTCACACAGCAGCCTGGGAAGCGCTCATAAACATCAATTAAAGCATGACACGGCTCTGCTCTAACCCCCAGCGAGTCATCCTGCTCTCAGGACAAGGCCCCAGTGTCTTCACATCAGCTCAGAGGGACCGTCCGCCCAGCTCACTACTGGCTCCAATCCTGCTCATCTTTTGTTTTCTTCAAACACAAGAAACACATCATTTCTGCATCAAGGCCTTTACACAGGCCATTGCCTCTGCCTGGGTGGGTACCTGCCGCACTTCTGAATGCCAGTTTCTCATTTAACAGGGAAGGCTGCGCCCCTTTCTGCCCATCTTCCCTCCTAACAGAACCCAGATCATCAAGCTCACCTGTCTGTTCCTCTTCCACAAGATCACAAGCTTCCTGGAGGCTGGCCCCGCTTCCAGCATTAGTGGCTGGATCTCTGATCAGTTATTAAAGCGTGGGTAGCCCACCCGTATCTGGCCACTGAGCTTTGTAAGGGGTGCCTGTACAGGTGGTCAGGCTTCTAAGAACTGCTTCTTTGCTCCTAGAGAAAGACACCAGGAGGTGGTCCTATTTCTACCTCTGATCATCACGGGGTCAGAATGTAAGGCCTGAACGGTAATAGGTATCTCACAACCAGCCTGGGAATGGAGTCCTGAAGCAAAAGAGGGCAGGGGAGAGAACCTCAGGGCAATGGATTCGGGCTTGAGCCTGCCTCATGTAAGGATTTATGATGTTAGACAATAAATGATCTAATTATTTAAGGCCAAGATGTCCAGGGTCTTCCCTTATACTGCAGCCAGAAGCATCATAATTGACCTGTCCATACTAGAATCCTGGAGACCTGGGTTCAATCCCTGGATCTGGAAAAATCCCCTGGAGAAGGGAACAGCTACCCATTCCAGTATTCTTGCCTGGAGAATCCCACGGACAGAGGAGCCTGGCAGGCTACAGTTCCTGAGGTTGCGAAGAGTCCAACACAACTGAGCAACTAACATTTTCACTTTCACTTTTCCATACTAGATTGAGAGCAGGGACCATTTATGACACATAGGAAATGATCAATGAATAATTTGAGTGAATAAATGAATGAATGTTTCTCAGGAAAAGATAAGATAGGAAATATTATATATACCCAAACCAGAGTGTTTCCTGAAATGTTCAGAGTCAGGAAAAACAACTGTGGTTGAGACTCATTCTTTCTTTACTTGTAGGCAGAGCCATGGCTGGAGGTGGGGCTGTGGTGTAAGAGACCGTCCACCTCTAAGATGTAAGAAAGAAGTGACCTGGTGAATTCTCACATTTTCAGCAACTGAGAGAAGAGAGGTTTTCTTGTCTCTTAGAAGAGTTGTTTAGTCCTTAAGTGTTCTCCCAAATCTTCCTGAACTGAGACTTTGTTTCAACTCAGTCACTGCTTTTCACAAAAGTTTGTCCCATAGGCCAAATATAAATAAGAGTTTTGCTGACCTAGATTGAGTTTCATACATTTTTGAAGGGTGACATCACAAGCTAAACTCCATTTCTCCATTTGCAACTCAACAGCATTAAAAACACAGTAACTCAAATGGTCCAACCAGGAGGGATTAACTAAATTAAGGGATAATCATTGACCAAACGACTGTGTGGCCACTAAATACAATGATGGACATCTCTAACTATCAACATGAAAACTGCCATAGTTTCTTGTTCAGTGGAAAATAAATTGCCAAATATTTTATGTGGTATAATTCGGTTTTTCTAAAAGAGAAGTTTTCTACTGAAAAATGGAAGTACAGTCTTTATAGACTAATAAAAACCAAAGAACACACTGGCTGGTTAATAAGACACAGTTAAAACGAACTTTTGTCTTGGGGAAAATAATGTGTTTTTAATCTGAGCACTAAGTTGACCACAAAAGCAAAGAGTAATTCAAATATATTCTAACTGTTATGCAAGGCTCAAAGCAAGCACTGCATGCATCCTGGGAAGGCTATAGGGGTGTGTATGTAAATAGGAATTGCCTGAGACCTGGGGCAGATCCACTAAGCCGAAAGAAATCTGACACCATGAAGTCAATATTTTCACAGGCTTTCTAACATTATTTGCTATTTGTTGAACTATCCTTCAAGAAACATTGAGGGTAATTTCTTCATCTATTTCCTGTCTCTTTGCTCCCCAGAAAAGTAAATGTTTTTGCCATTCATACTGGCTCAAATGCAAATGTAACTGTTCCCTTTTATGCTTATTTAAAAATTCGATGCAGTTACAGAATTGAATGGATCTGAGAAAGTCAACTCAGGAGGACAAGCCAGGTGAAAACAAAACTTATTTGCAAATGGAGAAGACTTAGGATATTTAAGTCTCACAAAGAAATCCTCTCTGTAACACTCAAGATACTCACAAGCACAACCCCAAAGCCAATAACAGGATTTTTAAAAAATATTATCAGGAGAACTCAGCTACATACCCACTGGGGGGAAAAAACAGCTGTTTATTTTTAGCTCTTTCTCAGCAATAACTGAACTCGTAAGATAAAATATGAGGGGAAGTGGTTTGGAGGGGAAAAAATTCTATTTTAAGGACTTTAACAAAAATTGGTTTCCCCATCAAACCACCTTTTATGAATTCAATTCACCAACATTTATCAAAAATCTGCACTCTCTGCAGCTTTGTGAATTAGACCAAGAGGAGTCTCTGCTCTTCAGACATACTTGCAATACTGTAAAACGCACAGGGTCATCTAATGACTTAGACAAGACATGGAGAAAACAATTTTCAGGTTTTCTTGAAGATAGGATCATGCAGAAATGTCAGCAGAAACATTTCTTGGGAGCATTTTTGCTCTCATATTCCGTATAAGGTACACACAATTTTATTAAAAAACAAACTATTAATACCACTTTGTTGGACATGAGGCAGGCATGAGCTCTATCTTTATAGCACCAAGAAAGTTCTTTTCTCAACAATTCAAATCGGACAAGTTGAAGCAGAATAAAAGTCAGATTTATATGAATTAAGCTTCAAAACTTCTGACAGATTGAACCAATACCATATACAGGATTTTTCTATCTGGTTCTGGGCTTGACCAACGGTGTTCAGTGCAGAATGTATCTCTTTAATAAGTGGTAAATATAGGTGGTGCCAGTAGTAAAGAAGGCAATGGCACCCACTCCAGTCCTCTTGCCTGGAAAATCCCATGGATGGAGGAGCCTGGTAGGCTGCAGTCCATGGGGTCGCGAAGAGTCAGACATGACTGAGCGACTTCACTTTCACTTTTCACTTTCATGCATTGGAGAAGGAAATGGCAACCCACTCCAGTGTTCTTGCCTGGAGAATCCCAGGGACGGGGGAGCCTGGTGGGCTGCAGTCCATGGGGTGGCTAAGAGTCGGACATGACTGAGCGACTTCATTTTCACTTTTCACTTTCATGCATTGGAGAAGGAAATGGCAACCCACTCCAGTGTTCTTGCTTGGAGAATCCCAGGGACGGGGGAGCCTGGTGGGCTGCCATCTCGGGTCGCAGAGTTGGACTCGACTGAAGCGACTTAGCAGCAGCAGTAGTAAAGAACACACCTGCCAATGCAGGGGACACAAGAAATGCAAGCTTGGTCCCTGGATCAGGAAGATCCCCTGGAGGAGGGCATGGCAACCCACTCCACATTCTTGTCTGGAGAATCCTATGGACAGAGGCGGCTAGCGGCTGCAGTCCATGGGGTCGCAAAGAGTTGGACATGACTGAAGTGACTCAGCCCAGCACAAACATAGATTAGGCCAGCAAAAATTTGACAAAATTATTCCCAAGCTATATAATGTCAGAAAAATTAATTCATGGGTAATTATTCTATAGTATTAGGTAAAAATAATGTATTCCTGAATTCCTTTAACCTGATGCTGAAATCTGATATTGCATTAAACTAGTAGACTATTCCATAGGTCTCAGAATAGCAGTACAGAAAACTATATACATGTTCTATCATAAATATTTTCAAGCCACAATCTTAAAACTGACACCTTTCTCAACATCCCCCTATAACATCCTATTACAGGTTAAACAACCTCATAATCATGTAGAACTTGGTGTAAGATTAAGAAGTGCAAACAATGATTTCGTTTTTCTTGCCACCTTTGCTTGGGCAATGGTGAGTTAAAAAGAAAGCTGGTAGTTTTTGAAACTTATTTTAAAGACATGAGTAATGTCCACACATGGTATGCACCCTAAAAACAAATGAACCTGCTTCAGGTGATATAACCAACGTGCCAGAAATTACCTGGAAGGGTATCTTGGTAGACAGGTAAAACAATCCTTTTCTCACACACTCCAAAAGACCGTCCCCTCCCAGCCACACATGAAGCAGACTAAACCTTAGCTTTAAGGCTTTACCTCAAAAGCTAGCACCAACATGGGGTGGGGGAGAGACCAAAACATTGTACTGCTCTGCTTCTTTAGATGTCTTAATGAAATCTGTTACAATTAAACTAACGGTGGACTTCTATCATTCCAGGATACAGTAACATTCTATGTCCTTCACCTGTACAAAGTGCATGGATTTGCCTAAGCAGAAGACTGAATGTGAACAGGGAAACAATAAACGTATTCAAACTTTGTGTGTGCTCAGGCGAGTCCGACTTTTTGTGGCCCCGTGGACTGTAGCCCTCCAGGCTCCTCTGTCCATGGAATTTTCCAGGTAAGAATACTGGAATAACTGCCACTTCCTACTCCAGGGATTGTCCTGACCCAGATATGGAACCCAAGGCTCCTGTGTCTTCTGCACTGCCAGTCTGATTCTTTACCACTAGTGCCACCTGGGACGCCCCATTCCAACGTTAAGGGCCAAATGAGACAAACATCCATAGGGACCATCACCGTATTTCCAAATTTAACATAATTTGCTGACGTGAGAATATTTGAAATTTAGATGATCCTGAGAAATCAGGCTTGTGTAGGAATAAGTTATTATTGCCTCGGTATGTTGGACCTTGATGTCTCTAGGCGCTGTTTAACCATCAGTCTACACTTGTGGTTCTCAGTTGGGGTGAGGGAGGGAGGGAGTTGGGGGAAGACATTGGTAATATCTGGGGGCTTTCTGGTTGTGACACTGGGGTGGGGCAGGGGGGTGTTACTGGCATCCAGTGGGTAGAGGCCAAGACGCTGCTAAACACCCTCCAATGCACAGGATAACCGCCCATAACGAAGAATTATGCGGCCCAAGTATCAGTGGTGCCAAGGTGGAGAAGCCCTGTTCCCTATAACTCAGAACACATGACTCAGAAGAAGCCAGGCCTGTCAACAAGCTCTGCCTTCACCTCTTGTACGTATTACTGTTGGGTTACTGGCTCAGCACATCCGTGCCTGTTCACTGGGAGTGCCCCAATACGTAAAACAGACTGTGCTGCCGGACCAACAGACAGCCATTTTGCTTGTTGTGACTTTTCTTGTTTGGCTATAATATAAACAGATTGTTTGGAAAAGCAAATGCCTTGACTGGTTTTAAAGTTCCTAGTTTATGAACAATGGATTCCACTTTAGGAAATCATTGATTAACAGAGCCAAGCAATTAATTGGCTCCTAATGTAAAAAAAAAGAAGTCATTTACGTATGCAGAATGCTAAGATCTCCCCCATCAGAATTCCTATTTGAGATTCAGAATACTATAATAACTGCAATAATGGACACTACGTATTGAGTGCTCACTTACTGTATCTAGGATCAGTGCCAAATGCTTTATTTATACTATCTCATTTGACCCTCCCTCCAGTCCTAAGTAGTGGATGCTATCAGAGTCACCATTTTAGAGACGTAGAAATTGAGGCTCAATCTGAAGAAGACCCTCAGGAAGTGGCCCAGCTGGGAACTGGGCCCAGTCACACTTGAGAGTCTACACCAGGGGTTGGAAAACCATAACCCTTGGTTTAAGTCCGGGTTGCTGCCTGTCTTTGTCAATAAAATGTGACTTCGTTTATACATTGCCTATGACTTCACTTTCACTTTTCACTTTCATGCACTGGAGAAGGAAATGGGAATCCCAGGGACGGGGGAGCCTGGTGGGCTGCCGTCTATGGGGTCACACAGACTCAGACACGACTGAGGCGACTTAGCAGCAGCAGCTGCAGCATGGCTGCTCTGGGACTACCACAGCAGAGGCGAGGGGTTGCAACAGAGATAATATGATGAAAGCCTAAAATGTTTACTGCCTGGCCCTTTATGGGAAAAGTTTGCCAACGCCATCTAAACTCTTCAACAGTAAGTCACATCAACTCAACATTTGTGCTCATACTCTGAGGCATGGAAGCCCTCTGCTTTCTACTGTCTAGGTAAGGAGCCTCCTTTCCTTTCTATAGGACCTTCTGGATCTGTTTTTGTAGCCATCCTGAAGGCTCATACTATGCTTTTCTTCAGGAAAAGAGTTTACTCGAATCATGGTAATGTTATGCCAAATGCAACTTATGAAATCTGATTTTCTCAGTCTGAAGTCATTAAAAAACAAAAACAGAACAAAATTATTGATCTTTTACTGGGAACACATTATGTGCCAGGAATACAAAAACATGTAAAACAGCATCTTGCCCTCAAGGAGCTCAGAGATGCGGGGAAAGAGGTTCACGGACAGCAGAGTGGCTTCCTGTGGACAAGGCTCTGGGCCCTGGGACTTCAAGGACAGGGTCTCTCTTCTTGGGCCAATCAAGGTCTCAAAAGGAAAACATTTGAAACCCCATTTCTTTTAAAGAAAAAAGGTCTCCGTTATAATAAATAACAGAACTAGGTCTGATTTGCCTAATAAGTAGAACTATCGTTCGGACACATAAGTGTACCCAGTGATGAGAGGAGACAATGATGCCAAAAGGCTTAGCAGCTGAGTGTCAACAATGTGCTCCAGAAGCTGCAAAGCTGAGTACTTGGTGACCGGCACATATTTGCCATATTTGTGGCAAGATATCGAAGCTTTCTAAGCCTCAGTTTCCTCATCTGGAAAATGGTGACTGCATTCAGAGGTCACCATGGGGAATGAGCTGATGTATGGAAAGTGCAGAGAGCAGAGCCTAGATCGTTGTAGTGAGTATAACAGAAGTATGCACTACTACGAAAGCTAAAAATGAGGCATGGAGAAGTGTCAGTCGCTCAGTTGTGCCCAACTCTTTGTGACCCCGTGGACTGCAGCCTGCCAGGCTCCTCTGTTCGTGGAATTCTCCAGGCAAGAATACTGGAGTGGGTTGCCATTTCCTCCTCCAGGGGATCTTCCTGACCCAGGGATCAGACCCAGGGATCAAACCCATGTCTCCTGCATTGCCGGCATATTCTTTACCATTTGAGCCACCAAGGAAACCATGGAAATGAACGAAATGAACCAAAATCTTTAAGTGGGCCCATATTCTACCCTGTTCCTAAGATCCCAGCCTGACTTTCTATTACACTCAATGCCCTTCTCCGTTGCAGAGAAGGCAATGGGAAGGGAGCACTGGTTTTCTAGGCTTTGTGTTAGACACTGTGGAGTAACTCTCTTCTTTATCCCTTCAGCCTTTATTTGCTACTGTCAAGAAACATCTCTGACGCCCCTTTCTGCTCCAGTCCTATTGTGACTACCCTTGGCCAAGTGCAGATCACCACAACTGTATTGTTCAATCCTGTTCAGCACCACCCCACCCCACCTGCAACCCATTTGCTCATGCCTGCTGCAGAGCTGCCGAGAAGGCAATGGCACCCCCCTCCAGTACTCTTGCCTGGAAAATCCCATGGATGGAGGAGCCTGGAAGGCTGCAGTCCATGGGGTCGCTAAGAGTCGGACACGACTGAGCAACTTCACCTTCACACATTGGAGAAGGAAACGGCAACCCACTCCAGTGATCTTGCCTGGATAATCCCAGGGACGGGGGAGCCTGTTGGGCTGCCGTCTATGGGGTCGCACAGAGTCGGACACAACTGCCGCGACTTAGCAGCAGCAGCTGCAGAGCTGATGCCAGGAGACAAACCAAAATACCCTTTCCATATGATCACCCCTCTGCTGAAGAATCTACCATCATTCCGTGCAGCGCATCTCTGTAAGTCCAGACACTTCTGCCTGTCATTTATTAAATATATCTTAACTACCTTGTAATAAAAAAGAGACCTGATTTCAAATCCTAACCCCACCACTCACTACCGGTGAGACCAACCTGCTGCTTAATCCATTGGAGGCTGTCTTCTTTTCTGCCAAGCTGAGATAAACAGTACTTAACTCATGGGGCTCTTGAGAAGATTAAGCCCGCATTTCCCATCACTGGTGCTGGGCTTGGCATACAGCAAGTGACTGAGATGTCCTTGTTATTATCTAGCAATGTATATGGAGAAGGCAATGGCAACCCACTCCAGTACTCTTGCCTGGAAAATCCCATGGGCGGAGGAGCCTGGTAGGCTACAGTCCATGGGGTCGCTAAGAGTCAGACACGACTGAGTGACTTCACTTTCACTTTTCACTTTCATGCGTTGGAGAAGGAAATGGCAACCCACTCCAGTGTTCTTGCCTGGAGAATCCCAGGGACAGAGGAGCCTATTGGGCTGCCACCTATGGGGTCGCACAGAATCAGACACGACTTGATGCGACTTAGCAGCAGCAATGTATATACTCACGCTTCCTTCCCCTCCTTGTTCCTGCTCTCTGAATCCTCCCATTTAGGATTTCTGCCTTCCTGACTTCTGCCAATCCACCAGCCCCCTTCACACAGATGCCCCTCCTGGGCTTTAGTCCACACTAATCTCAAGCTTTGGTGACCCCACTCAGGCTTGGTACCCCTCACACCCTGGCCCTTCATCAGTGATTCCTTTTTACTAAGATTTTTTTTACATGTGGACCATTTTTAAAGTCTCTATTGAATTTGTTACAATATTGCTATTTTTTTTTTTTGCCTCTTAGGCATGTAAGGGTCCTAGGTCCCTGAACAGGGGAGCCCCCTGAATTACTGGAAGGCCATGTCTAAACCACTAGATCGCCAGAGAAGTTTCCTTAACCAGTGACTCTTAACCCAGGAGCAACTTCGCCCTCTTTCCCCCAGGGCTGGGGGGCAGACGTTTGGCACTGTCTGGAAACATTTTTGGTTGTCACAAGTGGGAAGTGGGTGTATGAAGGCTGTGTTTAAATATTTTCTGTATTAGATGATGCTCTGCCATCCTGGGGCCTGGAGAGACCGCCCCTCCCAGAACTAGCTAATTCCTAGAGATAGTAAGCAACTCGCCTGCCAGAGCACTTTTCGGAGGCAAACCTAGTACTCAAAAGCTTATCCCCCAACCCTCTCCTGGATCTAGCTCTCACACACCAAGTGAATATTTCCTCTGCCCTCAATCACCCCAGGGCCAGGTACTGAACATCTAGAGACCACCGTTATAACCATGAGCCAGTCAAAATCATTCAAACGAACCAATCCTAACCTCGCTCAAACTTACCTAGCTTGATCCGCCCGTTCTTTTCCAACAAAAAGCAAATAAAGACTCTGGGCTGTAGTATCTCTGGGTCCTGCCTCCTGGCCCTCCCTGTGCATCCCCGGGGACACCCCGCATGGTGTGTGGCATGCTGCTTGCTCTCAGCAACTCTAATACTCCGTTCTCTCAAACGCAGTTACCTTCTTGTCTGTCCTCCTACCAAATTAAAAGTCCCAGGCGCATCTTAAGATGTTAGTGATAGATGCTACTGGTACTTCGTGGACAAAGGTCAGCGTGTGTGTGCTCAGTCGTGTCCGACTCTTTGCAATCCCGTGGACTGTAGCCGGCTGGGCTCCTCTGTCCATGGAATTCTCCAGGCAAGAATACTGGAGTGGGTTGCCATTTCCTTCTCTAGGGGAACTTCCCGACCCAGGGATTGAACCCACGCCTCCTGCTTGGCAGGCGGATTCTTTACCACTGAGCCACCTGGGAAGCCAGAACAGAGGTCAGAAATGCTGCTAAATATTCTACAGTGTACGGAATACCACTCCCCGCCCCCAACAAAGGCATATCCAGTCCAAAATGTCAGTAATCATGAGGCTGAGCAACGTGGACCTGAAATGTTCCACATATGGAGACCCAGATCTCTAGAAGCTCCAGCCCTGCCGCACGGTTCAACCTTATAGCCTAACTTGGGAAACTGAAAAAGTACCTAATTGCTGGACTCATTGAAACGAAGGTATAATAACTTGCATTCATAGCTCTTTTAGTCAAAAATCACTGAATGATACATGTTCAGCAAAAGTGAAAGTATTTCTTTGCAGTTAACATGAAGCTTGATGCCAGTAGCTTCCGGTCAGAAAGAAAAATTCATGACCGAAACTCATTGTTCTGTAGGATTCTGTATCTTTCACAAGAGGGAAGCAATCCATCAATGTAGCATTTCTATGGGAAAATTCTGAAGCCACACAAGAATTCTTCTCTAGGACATTCATCACCTGTGATTCTCCCCACCCCACAAGGGAAAAAAAAAAAAAAAAAACACTGTATGATGAAATCAATCTGGGTAAATAAGTATAAACACTCTGTTCTTGAAGTTTCTCTAAGCACGTGGGCACATCAAGGCTCAGAGATTAAACCAATCTACTTAACTTTGTTCAGCTCAGTTTTTTTTCCAAATTAGCTTGGTCTTGAAATTTTTTACATACCGTCTATTACCATCCCATGGAGCATGTGTTCTGTGGAACATATTCTGGAAAACATCTCATTAAAAGTGACAACAATTCCTAACACTGAAGGTCAGGACTTGAGTGCTAAAGTTTCTCACGCTGTAATCAGAGCTGCTTTGAGAAGTTCAATAGCAGAGGCGCGTGAGGCAGCCTCCTTTACAGGCAGAGGTCTTTGGCAGGAAGTTCAGTGGTTCTGCGGGTCTCTGTTGGAAGGGCACAGACCCTGGAATCTGGATGGACCGTAACTTCCAAATGGCAAGGGAGACCTTGTCTTTTCTGTCTTATTACCGTCTAAAAAGGACAGACCTCAGTATGTGTGTGCGCCAGGCAGAAAATGTATTATTTTCCCACAAGCGATACAGCTAATTTAAACTTTTGTGTGTCAGAAGAAGTGAATAAAATGGACCCTGCATGTCCGTAAGGAAGGAAAGGGAGTAAATTAAGAGCCAAGGCGAGGTACCAAGCACCCCGATTAACCCATCTACTTCCTGACTAGTCCATAATCCTCACTCTGACCGCTTTTTATCCCCAAGTCACAGGCATATTTGTGCACTTAAAAGTCTGTGATACCTACGGATTCAGCGGGACAGCAAAGGACTGCATTCTGAAGAGGCTCCTTCTCCCTAGGGGCCTTGGCCCACCCTCTCTGGCCTGACGGGAGAGCCTTGGTCTTTTTGGGGGACCAGCCGTGGGCAAGGTGCTGGGGTCTCTGGCCTAGCCTTAGGAGCCTGCTCTTCTGAAAGCGCAGTGCTCTGTGACCTGCAAGTCTGCAGAGGGCTCGGCTGGGTGTGCGGGAGGCCACGCACAGCCGGAAGCAGATGGCAGAGTCATCTGTTCATGGAGCTCAGGGAAGCCCTCTGCTCTTTCACCTTGAGAGAATGTGACAATGGTTCTCCCAGTCCCCCAAGCTCCTCAGCCTGTCTGGCTCCACATCCTTCCACCAACCATCACCACGGCCCTCAGAGAGGAGAATACGAGGAGAAAAGACAGACGCAGGCCCTTCATCCCTTTTGAATGTGGGAGCTGGCACCACGGACTGAAAACCACAACACCGCCCCCCACCCCCGCCGTGTTTTCTATTCTTGAAAAATTTCCAAAAGCCTTCTGAAGATTCTCAAGACCCTCTGGAAGAACAAGCATGATCCGCCTCTCCTTTCCCAGCTTTCACAAGGAGCGAAACCAAGGTCAAGACTGAATTTGTTTGAGGCCAGTTTGTATCGAGGCTACTGGCACCAGGACTTAGGAGCTGGGTTCCCAGAGGGTGCTTTGTTTTCCTAACCCTCCCCTGGAGGCTGCTAATTCCTGCTGTCTGGTAAACACTGCCAGGAATTGCACTCTTAGGATTCTGCAATAAAAATAAGCCGTGTTTGCTTTCTAAAAGCATAGTGGAAATGGTCCCAGTTAAATCTCACAATAATTTATGGCTATGATATTTTCAAAGTAACTTTGTGTCATTTCATTCATGGTGAACTATGTACTTTGAGTGAGTCACACACTGACCCATCTACTTGTGGTTTAAATGCTAAGTGTCATTCCTATTTGGTCCTCAACATTTGCTTATAAATCTAATGGTGAATTTCAACAAGTTTCCATCAACAGTGTTAGAGACAGATACGTGCTCAGTCGTGTCCAGCTCTTTGGGACTCCATGGACTGTAGCCTGCCAGGCTCCTCTGTCTATAGGATTTTTCAGGCAAGAATACTGGAATGAGATGCCATTTCCTCCTCCAGGGGATCTTCCCAACCCAGGAATCAAACCCATGTCTCCTGAGCCTCCTGCATTGGCAGGAAGATTCTTTACCACTGAGCCGCCTGTTAGTTCAGTTCAGTTGCTCAGTCGTGTCCAACTCTTTGCAACCCCATGGTTTGCAGCACGCCAGGCCTCCCTGTCCATCACTAAGTCCCGGAGTTCACTCAAACTCATGTCTATTGAGTTGGTGATGCCATCCAACCATCTCATCCTCTGTCCTCCCCTTCTCCTCCCACCTTCCATCTTTCCCAGCATCAGAGTCTTTTCAAATGAGTCAGTTCTTCACATCAGGTGGCCAAAGTACTGGAGCTGCCTGTTAGAGAGGAAGCAAAAACGACTGGACACCTGGTCCAATTTCATTTTGAGCAGTTGTCTTTTTTTACAGAGGTGACTATTAATGTCGACATGAGATTAAACATTCCTCTTGAAATAATCTGAGGCTAAAGAGTTTCTATTAGAACCCATTTATACATGATGCCATGCAAATCTTCACCCAATATGTACATTTTCCCCCAAATTAACTCTACCTTAGGGTGGACCATACGCATACACACACGAAAGAAACCGATACCTTATCTGGTTATACCTTATTTATGTCAAAGGCTGCTCTATTAGCTGTTTCATCATCTTTATAAGATAAAGTTGAGCATATATAATGTCCCCAGTTATGAGTTGATGTTCATATTCTAAAAATGCAGTAATCACTTTACACTGTATCTCATCTAAATGGAGCAGAGAACAACTTTTCAACGGGAAAGCCTGGAGATTCCCTGCTGGTCCAGTGGCTGAGACTTTGCCTTTCAGTGTAGGGGGTGTGAGTTCCATCCCCGATTGGGGACCTAAGATCCCACATGCCTCGGGGTCAAAAAACCAAAACATAAGACAGAAGCAATACTGTCACAAATTCAATAAAGACTTTAAAAATGGTCATTATCAAAAAAATCTTAAAAAAAAAATAAGTCCACTGGAAAGCTTTAGGACTCTAGGGCACTCTGTGAGAGGGTAGCCCCGTGCAAACCAGAGCCATCCCCCCTTTTATCTGGTTTATACATGAGGGTCTTCTAAGATACTCACAAGTTTCTTCTTCCAAAGGGGAACTCTCGTCCTTATGTCCCTGGTCTTTACTTTTAGGTCTTGAATACAGATGCTCCTTTTCGTATGTATTCCCTCTTCTGTATTCTTGGAAAACGTTGAAAAACTGACCTAGGCACACAGCCCAATGACTACAACACTCGCCAGTAACCCATGTTACATCTATCGTCTGACCACAAGACATAGGCATTCCTGTTCATGATTCCGCCTCAAAGGCAGGGAAGAAGGATGGGAGGGGTCCCGTGGCTCATTACTTCTGCTCCCACTGCAAAGGGCGCTGTCAGCTGCAAATATGCAAACCTGTTCCTCTGTCTTCCGTTTTACTTCAGGCGGTGGCGTTCTGACCACAGGCTGCTTCTAGGGCATGAATAATTCATACCATGGCTAACTGGAAATTGTAGCATACTCTTCAATGTGGATACGCAAATAACAGGGCTCTGGGCCAGCAGAAAGGTTCATTGTGTGTTCATCTGGGGGACGATAAGCTCCTGTCTGGGGACTGTTTGGCTTCTTTAGGGACTCACGGATTAGTGAGTCACTGAGATTTGGAGAGTGCGAGTCTTGAATACGTAGCAAATCCATCATAGCACCCATAGCCAAGATCAGCTGCTGGAAACAGCCTTTCATCATGGGGAGTAGCCGAGTTCATCAGATGAGTAAGTTTCCAAACATATAAACATTAACCACAGTATCTGCTGCATATGGCAGACAAACACTTGCCCATAAAACAGACTTAAGTCTCTCAAGAAATAACCCCCAATTCTGCTCTGTGGCCAGCTTGTCAGTGATGGACGGTCATTAACTATGTGGCAGATTGCATTCCTCGCTCTGTGCCAGGAAATCCTGGTGCCAACTCTCACTGAGAACACCTTCAGAATCTGGAGGTCTCACTACAGAGCAGCTCCCCAAAATTCCAGCCCAAACCAGGTATGGAGTGTGGTAGGCTGTGACACCCTTTTAAAAGTGGATTTCCTATCACTGGAAGGATTAAACCAGGCTTCACTTTTCCCTTTTCTTGCTTGTTCCTCTTTCTGCTCATAACCTTGGAGCAATACTACTGTTTAAGAAAGCCGCCTCAAGGGCAGCTGGTGCATCACTAAAGACTGTACTTGACATAACACAAAACCTGAGGTAAAGGGGCAAGGGAGGTAGACGGTGACAGTCCTAAAAACGAAAACTCAAGAACGGAGCTTCATTCCCCTCCCAAGAGTCATCGCTGGGGTTACAGCTTGTTTAGAAGCTAATTATTTGATTTTATAATTACTTTTGTGGGTTGCAAAATAATTACCGTGGAGGCAAGTCTCCATGTGCCAAAATAGCAGAGGCGATTGTTCTAAAGTTCACACCGAAACAATAACAGCGTCAAGACAGCATGCTCTTAGGTGGGGATTAGAAATACATCCCCTTTGTCACATGCGCTTGCCTGAAGCCCACATAAAGGTCACGGTGGGGGTGGGGAGCGCAAAGATACTCCACAAACCCAATTCGGATGAGTTGTTTCTTTTTAGGTTGATTTTCATTTTAAACCTGTCCCTCTGCCTAAACCAGGACATCACGGAGCCTTTGAAAAAGAGTAAAACTGCAGTTCTGGTAATGATATAGACAAGTGATCGAGTCCCTTTCAATCCTAAGATTAGACGTGTTGTTAAGATGGTCAATTGCAGTACTTCCTAATTACAGGAACGGGGATGTATCAGGCGTCGGCAACATTCTTCTGATAAAGGCCAGAGCAAATATTTCAGGGTCTGCAGATCTCTGCTGCAGCTCCTCAACCCAGCAGCTGTGCAACAAAAGCTACTGTGGACAGCACATGCACAATCACGCATGGATGAGCTCCGACAAAATTTTATTTATGGACACCGACATCAGAATTTAGTGTAAGTGTCTTACATCATGGAATAGTCTTTTTCTTCTGATTTCTGTCAGTTGTTGTAATTGTAAAGAAACAAAGAAACCCTTCCTTCTCTGCTGTGAAAACAGAGGGCTCACAGACCACAGTTTACCAATCCCTGATGTAGTTGGGTTTCAGACAACTCAGCATCTTCAGGGAGGAGAAATAATGATCTCACAGGTGGAAGAAACCCGGGTCAGAGGTGACTCAAGAGCAGGTAGAGAACAGATATAATTATCTCTCTTAATAATCCTCCAGGGTGACTATCATCCAAAACACACATAACTTCCTCTTTTGCTTTTCAATGAATTCAGTTTGTTTTCCATGTTCTTTTTCTTCCTGAATTTTCCAGAAGCAATCACGTTCACATTTCACTAATCACTTTAAGAAGTGAAACTTCACTGGCTAGAACAGTAGCCTCGTGTGTGTGTGTGTGTGTTTCTGTTAGTCCTTCAGTTATGCTTGACTCTTCGACCACATGGACTGTGGCCCACCAGGCTCCTCTATCCATGGGATTTCCCAAGCAAGAATACTGGAGTGGGTTGCTATTCCCTTCTGCAGGGGATCTTCCCGACCCAGGGACTGAACCCACGTCTCCTGCATTGGTAGGTGGGTTCTTTACCACTGAGGTAGGGAAGCCCAGTATCCTCTTAGAAGTTCACATCTCAGAAGGAGCCAACCAAGGCTGCAGAGGTGGAAGCAGAGGGCTAGCCCAAGTACAGCAGCATCAGCAGGTGATGTGGAGGAAGACATGACCACTGCTGTTTCCTCTTCCCTAAAATGAGCACAACAGGATTTCCAACCCTAAAATGTTCTCATGATTGCAAGGAAATAATGTGCAAACTTTAAAGTGTAACATGATGTATGTAAGTGTCTAGGTTTTCTCAACTTACTGGCTTTAAGCTGACTGAATCAACATTCTTCTTGACCACCAAATCTCACTTCCTCTCTTAATAATCCTCCAGAGTGACTATAATCCAAAACACACATAACAGCAACCATTGGAAAGATGTAGTAGAATAGGACTTTATCTTCACTGCTGTCGGGAATGTACAAGGGTGCAGTCACTTTGAAAAAGAAACGGGCAGTTCCTCAAGTGGCTAAATAAGGTGTTAACATATGATCCAGCAATTCTAGTCCTAGGCATATACTCAGAAGAAACGAAAACAGACGTCCACACCAAAACTTGTGTGTAATGTTCAAAGCAGAATTATTCATCACAGCCCAAAAATGGAGAGAACACAAATCACCATCCACTGACTGGTGAATAAGCAAAACGTGTCATATCTATACAATGATTCGGTGATAAAAAGAAATGAAGTGCTTATGCATGTTCCAGCATGGATGAACATGAAAATGTTATGCTAAGTGAAAGAAGTCAGTCAAAGAACTACATATTGCCTGATTCCATTCATATGAAATGTCCAGAATAGGGAAGGCTATAGAAACAAAAATAGATTAGTAGTTGCCTAAGGCTAGGGGAGACAAAATGACTGGAGAGATTCACTAAGGGGAGTAGGCTTTTTCTTGGAGGTAATGAAGATGTCTTAACACTGACTGCGGTGACAGAGAGCCACCTTGTGAATATACTGCTGCTGCTAAGTCGCTCAGTTGTGTCCGACTCTTAGCGACCCCAAGGACTGCAGCCCACCAGGCTCCTCCGCCCGTGGGATTTTCCAGGCAAGAGTACTGGAGTGGGTTGCCACTGCCTTCTCCAAAAAGCCATCAAATTGTACACTTTAAATGGGTGAACTTTATGGTGTGTGAATCATATCTCAATAAAGCAACTAATACTCCAATGACATTTTTCACAGAAATAAAAAAAAAAAAATCCTGAAACATGTATGGGACCACAAAAGACCCCAAATAGCCAAAGCAATCTTGAGAAAGAGGAGCAAAATTGAAGGGACACTTCCTGATTTAAACCGTATTACAAAGCTACGGTAATCAGAACAGTACAGTACTGTCACAAAAACAGACGCACAGATCAGTGGAACAGAACAGACAGCCAAGACATAAATGCATGCATATTGGGTCAGTTAACTCATGACAAAGGAGCCAAGAGTATACGAGGAGGAAAGGGCAGTCTCTTCAATAAGTGGAAAACTGAACAGCTACATGCAAAAGAATGAAACTGAATCCCTGTTTTATGACCTACACAAAAATGAAATATTCATGCCCCCTCTCTGCCATGTCTTAAAACTCTAAACACCTACTCATGTCCAAAACATTCTTACCATTAACATCAACTACAGAAATGAATGTTGGGGACTAGCAAATAGGTTCTGAACCTTGCCCTCTCAATAAAGTCATATGTATATATTTTATCTATTGATCTTTTTTAAATCTCCCTTAGATATATGGGTATATTTTAAGCTATGCTGCTGCTGCTAAGTCGCTTCAGTCGTGTCCGACTCTGTGCGACCTCAGAGACGGCAGCCCACCAGACTCCCCCGTCCCTGGGATTCTCCAGGCAAGAACACTGGAGTGGGTTGCCATTTCCTTCTCCAATGCATGAAAGTGAAAAGTGAAAGGGAAGCCGCTCAGTCGGTCCAACTCCTAGCGACCCCATGGACTGCAGCCAACCAGGCTCCTCCATCCGTGGGATTTTCCAGGCAAGAGTACTGGAGTGGGGTGCCATTGCCTTCTCCGATTTTAAGCTATAGATTTTTACAAATATTTTAAAAATATCTTCTAAGCTGAGTGAATATTTACAGATGTCAGTGAGTCAGAAAGATATTAGAGCAGGAGAAATTAGCAAAACTACTTACAAGTTCAAAGTCATGCTGAAACTAAGGCAAACTGAATTGCTGGTACTTAAAACGTTTACTGGGCCTTTGTATGCGTATACCAGAATAGCAGAGTCTTGGTCTTTTGACACTTGCTGCTCAAGGTCCTGAAATGGCCATTCTTGGTTATGAGTGTCGGACCCAGGTCCCTTCTCGACCAGTCCCTGCTTAAGCTCTGCTGGCAACACCCTCATAAAACGTATACAAATTTGCTTCAGTATAATACAGGACTGGGGGAATATGTGAGGAATCTATACAGACCATTATCCTCTTCTGTCCACACTTGTATGTGTGCAATTTTTCATAATCGTTTTTAAAAAGGTAACTCCATCATGCTACCTCTGCTTAAAAATCCCTGTACTACCTTTAGTGTTGCTGACCTAAAACAAATAGACTGCTGGTAACTTCTCCAGCAAAAAGATGGATTCAGTCAGGATCAGCAGAGAAATTCAACTGGAAGTCTACAACCCGTGAAAGTCCCAGAAAGGGGGCCACTTTTACAAAAGGGAAAAGGAAGTTGGGAGGACTTAGCCACAAAGAGTCCGTGGCTTTTCACTGGCTGAATCCCCGCCAGGAAAGAAGAGTCTGTCTTCTCCCTGTTGGGCTCTGCTATCCTCTCAGGGTGTGATAACTCCCCAGTTTGGTCTCCCAACTCTATTTCATTGAGACTTCTGTTTATTAATAAATATTTTTACAGTGCTCCCTGGATGAAATCTGAACTCCTTCGTAAATTGTACGAAGATTTTCCGGATTTCTCTCTTGCCCAAGTCAGGCCTGACACTCTCTACTTTCTGCCTCCAAAACAACACCTGCCCTTCACATACACTTTTTAAAACTTCTTTGCATCTGTCTGTCTACCTATTGGAGAAGGCAATGGCACCCCGCTCCAGTACTCTTGCCTGGAAAATCCCACGGACGGAGGAGCCTGGTGGGCTGAAGTCCATGGGGTCGCTAAGAGTCGGACACGACTGCATGACTTCACTTTCACTTTCCACTTTCATGCATTGGAGAAGGAAATGGCAACCCACTCCAGTGTTCTTGCCTGGAGAATCCCAGGGACGGGGGAGCCTGGTGGGCTTCCGTCTATGGGGTCACACAGAGTCGGACACGACTGAAGCGACTTAGCGGCAGCAGCAGTCTACCTATCTCCCTGTGCTACATTATAAGGTCTTTGAGCACAAAGACCATACTGTCTCACTGACTTTTATATTCTCAATGCTTAACCTGGCACATAAAAATGCTGCACAAATATATCACTGGGAAAAAATGAACTGCCCCAACATATGTTTCTGGACTACTGCATGTCATTTCTGCCACATTCCACTAATTCTACCTGTTGAACCTCTCCCTGTTTCTGAGTAAGTTATGCATGCATGTGTGCTAAGTCACGTCAGTCGTGTTCAACCCTATGGACTGTAGCCTGGCAGGCTCCTCTGTCCATGGGATTCTCCAGGCAAGAATACTGGAGTGGATTGTGCTCTTCTGTAGTTTAAATCATTTGCACATTGTTTTCCTCACCGACATGCCCTTCCTTCTTTACCTGAGAAAACGCCTCCATTAGGTTCTTGTCCAAATATCACCTCCTCCAGGAAGCCCGCCTGCCTTACTCACACAGTTAATGGCTTTTTCCAACTTAGCCGTTTATTTTCCTGTTGCAATAGCTGGTTATTGTACCTATTGGTATCTGAAAGGGTCCATCACTTTCAGCACACATACGCTGCTAATTTTATAACAAATGTTTAAGAGAATCAATCAATAGCTCAGTTGGAGGAATTCAGTCCACCCTCTGTATCACAGATGTAAAACCCACAGGTGTGGAAAGCAGATTGCATTTGTTGCCCTAGGCCATTTTATACAAGGTACTTGAGCATCCCTGGATTGTGGTACCCATGGAGGGTACCTGAAACCAATCCCCTGCAGATACTGAAGGATGACTGTGTATGATACTTACACAGAATTTTAACAGCCCACCTTTGTTAGAATTTCCCTGCTTTGCACCCCTTCCTAACACCCCACTAAGTCCTTTTTCACTTCTCTTCACTACTGTCTCAGCACATGCCTTTCTTTTCAGGGTTCCAGCCTTTATATAACCTGCCCAAGTTAGAGCCTTTCCCAGGCCCTCCCAACTTTAAGGAGGCAGATTCCCATCTCTACCCCTTGCTTCAGGCCATGCCTTCCACAGCTCTCCCTTTGCCTCTGAGAGTCCTTCCGGCCCATGTTGATAGAATTCTGCAATAACTACTTCATCCCGCTGTTCACATTTCCTCTTCAAGATCTCACCTTGCCTATTTTTTTGATTACTCTACTGACCAAAAAGTGCTCAGTCATTGTAAATTTAGACATAGGCATGAACCCTTTCATCTAGAACAAGCGGGTCATGATTGTTAAAACTCTAAAACCACCACCGCAGAATAATTTTGAAGTGCACAACGCTGAAGGGGGCTCTTCTCCAATCTCACTTTTCCTCGCTTTTATTAGAAAGATACGTTTTCACTGTTAAATACAGAGTAGAATTGATGCTTTCATCTTGGACCCAATCCAGGGATGTTTAATTACAGAAGAGACCAAGGAACGCACAATAGCAGGAGGAAAAATACAAGACAAAATTGAACTTGGCGGTAACAATAGAGATGATAGTAATCACAGCTAATATTTCTCCAGCACCTTCTCTCGCCAGGCACCATGCTAAGTGCTTCATACCAATTACCTCATTTAATCCTCACAACTCCATGCAGTAGATAGTAAGTATCGTGGCATCCTAAAGTCACCCAGCTAGCAAGGGGAGGAGCCATCATTTGAAAACAGGCAGTGAGGTTCCAGGAGTCAGCTCTGGACCACTATTAGAAATTTCTTGCTTCATCAAGGGACAGGTACTGTTAGCAACCCCAACACCAAATGTTTGGATCTCGGGGGACTGCTCACCTCATCTTTATGCACCTCAGTTTCCTCATCCGCAAAAGGAAGGATTTGACCCACAAAAACTAGTAAAGCACTGCTTTCCAAAAGGCTGTCTTAACGGAATGAAACTTACAGAGTAACTCAGAAGTATTAGGACAAATTGTTTTTGTTCTAAAAGTTCACACTGGAAGCCATTAGAAAACAAGTTAAATATTTCTAATCCCCAAAATAAAGTTTGGAAATTCATCTAGTAAGTGACTGGATTAGTGATTTTATGTACAAATATTTGAAGAATGGAAATCATATTTAGTGAAGTGAAAACAACCTTGAAATATTGATCCATCACATGTAAAAGGCACAGAGTAGCAGTTACAATCAATATCTTGTTTCCAAATCTACTATTTATCATTTGATTGCTTTGTAAATAGGCCACTATAAGACAGAAGTTTCAAAATATTTTTTAAAACTCTTCAAAATGTTTTATTTCTAAATTATCTTAATACACAATTATTAATGGCATAATTCTATAATTCCTCACTAACAGACTCAAAAGGAATTCAAAGGAGAAAAGAAAAGATGTATAAAATTATATAGTATAGATCCTAGATTTCCCCCTAGAGTTTTTACCTATTTGTAAAATCAAATTCTCCTACTGACTTCCAATAGCTATGTCTCTTGGAGCTTTACAAAATACAAAACTTAAACTCATCTAAAAACTTCTCCCCCTCTATTCCTACTAATGACAGCCTAAGTAGGAAAAGCAGGTAAAATTAAATATGCTAGGGAACTGTACAATTCCTTTCAGCTCAGTATCTTAATAAACCTGGCTTATCGGGACTGTACATGTATATAACACAGGCACACACACATCACCGTACTTAATTTCCTACATTCGGTACAGGTGCCATAAAAAAAATAATCAACTTGAAGGCACAGTGGGAAGCACTCCAGTTTCAAAGACAGACAAGAAATTTGAATTTTTTCTACCATTCACCCACTTGTGGCCTTTACACCAAAGTACTATGGTAGCTTGTTTCCACATCTGAAAAATGGCTTCAGTATTGAACCAAAACAGCAAGAATGAAAGAAACACAAAATACCTTGGGCCATTAAAGGTGAACTACATTCTACAATTTTTAAAGTCATTTTCTATTTAATAATAAAGTCAGCCAAACATCTTTAGTTCTAGTCAGTGGATACCAGGAACTTAAAAAAAAAAAAAAAAAGACAAACTCTTTTAAGTAAAAGGGCAAGTGCTGAAATGCAATTTCACTTTTTATATATGTTCACTGAGACAGGGATCTTTTTTTCTTTTAAAGTTTATTCTCTATCAGCCAAATAGTTTTATAGATTGTCTTTACACTGAGTTACAAAAATGTTTAAATATATCTTATATATGAGGAAGTTAAGATTGAGCCTCAGTGGACAATATCTCTATAAAATTCTCCCTGTGTAAAATTTCAGGTAAGGACTTTCCACTTGGACCAGAACTTTCCTTGGTGGCTACTAAATGACCTCCGTGGCGCTGGAGGAGAAACCAAACACATTTAGAGTGCTGGCCACAACACAGGCACACTCCACCATAAGAAATGTCCTCCTCTGTCGAGTCCTAGCAAATCTGTTGGTCTTACTACAGTCTTCACTACACACTTCCGTTAAAATAGCTGGCTCTTCCTGGCATGCACAAATAGATGACTCAAACTGAGAAACAGCTGCTGGAGAACTTCACTCGCAGAACCTCCACTCATGACGTCGGATGATTCAAGGTCAGTCTCGGCAGAAAGTGAAATGTATCTGAACTTCCTTTCCTTCACAGTGGGCAGCGCTGCTTTGGGTTCTGGCACTTAAAGAAGGGTGAGGCTCCTGACCTCATTTTCTCAGTGACTAAAGAAGCACACCACACACACTGGAAAGCAGGATTAGCCGGGGGAGAACTTGGCAGAAATTAAGCACCCCCACATGAGGTTCCCCCTGCACAAGAATCCTTCGAAATGAAAGGCTTTAGTCCCATCAGGTGACGTGTGAACATCCCCAAAGACAGCTCCGTAACACATTCTGGAGCATCTGAGGTTGTGGAGATGACTCGTATTGTAAGCAGAAGCATCGTGTTCATAACTACACACACGAACCCATACCCTTGAGTGTGGGTACAGACCTTTCCTTACTGCAGTAACATTCAGAGATCCCAATTTAAATCAATTCCCCAAGGCTGTGGAAGTATCCCATTTGGGAAGCAATTCCGTCAACAGAATGACTCATTTAATAAATATTTTAGCCTGCATCTCATGCTCTATTATAGTAGACAGTAAAAGACCAGCTTTAGATCATCTCACTAATCCATTTATATATCCCATAGGTGTCATCAGCTTATAGAGTAGCCAAAGGACCAAACGCATGTCAGTGTGTGGATATCCTCCCGCAGACCTCCCAGGAGTGCTGCCTCCTGTGCTGTGTGCCTGCCTTTCTCCAGCATGGTTTTCCTCCTACCGCCATCCAGCACAGCCTCTCTTGCAGTTTCATCAAAGAAAAGTATAATTACGTTAGCAGGACTCCTAATTTTGAAAAGACATTAGCCAAGCCAGTCACTTCATTACGCTGCACTTCAGAGGCCAGCAAGAAACCAGAGAAGGCCCTAAGTAATAAGTGTTCTTACAAAGGGAACAAGCGAACCCCGCTTGGGGTTGGTAGCAGAAATCTGCCTGCCCAAGCAGGTGTGTGCAGCACCAGGTGATGAGCTTCAGCCTGGCCAATAGCTAATGCTTTCCCTGCAAAACCCCACTGCCTGAAACTTTTTCCAGACCCTCCGGAGTCAGCTCTGTGAGCTGCTTCCAACTGCCTGGGAGATGCTGGACCGTTACACAGGCGCGCCCACAACTGCAGAGCTTTCTGCCCGTGCAGGGCTGTCCCTCCTGCTTGGCTCCTTCTGCCCAGAGTCGCTGAGGCCCGGTACCCTTTCACCGCCCCGCTCGGATCGGTTTGGGGGGGCGATCTTTAGCTCGAACAGGCTCACCTGGAGGAAGCCGCTGCCGTCCTTCCCCACCTCCCACATTCGGCCACTAGGCATCATTCCAGGAGGGAGCACCAGCGGCGCTCCAAAAACCACGGCCATGTTTTACTCCGAACGGACCTCATTCCACAACTCCACAAGTCTGCAGGGCGCAGGGCGCTGGGGCCGAGGCCAAACCACCTCTCCAGAGTCAACCCACCCGACGCCCACATCTGTAACGCTGCCCAGCAGAGCTCACATCCTCATAACGCAAGGGTGAGAGAACCCTAAGCCCAGAAAGCTGGGAGAGCAGGTGAAATCGTCTCTTGAAAGCTAATAATGTTGCCCCTGATGAACCCCCTAAAGCCCCACCTTCCCCCAGAGTTGCCCCTTTAACGGTTTCAAACCCCTCGTTTGGGGGGAGCGTTTCCATCAATGGTCTCAGCACGGATGCGGTCCAGGTTTGGCTCTGGGCAGCGCTCCGCAAAGTGCCGGGTGGGCGGGCGTCACGCCCGGTTAGAAGGCGGATGTCCCCGCAGTTCTCCGGGTAGAGCCGCCTGCGGCGCCCCCAAACTGGGACCGGCAGGGCCGCCTCCTCTCCTCCCGCGTTCGCCGCCGCCCCGACGCGCCCCGACACTCACCGTCCCGGGCGTCCTCCCCGCGACTGCAGTTGCTGCAAATGTGTTTGATCTCCTTGCCCAGTTGACAATGGATCGCAAAGGACACGTTGTTGTTGTTGTTGGGGGCGGGCTCCTTCAGGGGCTTCATCCTCAGCAAATAAAAAGCTTTCCTTTTGGGTCTCTGGGCGTTCGCGCCTGGCACCGCGCCCTCCCTGCAGCGCGGCGAGCGGAGCGCAAACCTCCCCGGCTCCGCGGCGCGCGTGGGCTCCGCCATCCGGTCCCCGGGCGCCCCGGGCCGGGCGCCGCTCCGGCCCCCGCGCGCTGCCCCTCGCGCCCCGCCGCCTGGCCAGCATGCCCCCGCCACGCCCCGCAACCCGCGTCTCAACAGCCGCTCGACCGCGGCAGGGCGGATCAGAAGAAGGCGCCGAGGGGGTCTTGACCTTGCCGACCTCCCCGCCCGAGCCAATCGGGATCCCGAGGCCGAAGGAGGGTTTCCAGAAAGCACTCCCCCGTCCCACCTGGGATGCTGCGCCCCCGCCTCCCTCGGGGCCTCACGCGCTCATCCTCGCCGGGCAGCCCCACCCCTCCGCGCGTCTCAGCACCAGCCACTGGAGCCTGCCGGGTTTTGCAGCTACCTTCACTCTCGAACTGCAGGGCAGAACGCCAACCTCCCCCGCCCCCCGTTTCCTCCAGCCTCTTGCTGCCTATTGAAAGCAAGATGGGCCACACCGAAGGCCGCTGTGTTGGGAGCCCTCGAGGTGCACGCGCCTCTCTGGGGCCAGAACACGTTACCATTCTCGGGCGGATCCGCCCCCACCAAGCCCTTGACTTTTCTCTGGAGTCGACAACCTGTTACAACGGAATTGATGTTTTCATGTTCAATACAAATTCCCCGACCTGAAGAGGGCCTTACACCCATGTCATTAAAACTTAAAGAGCGAAAAGGAACAGGAAAGGTTGCTTTTATCAATCCTCAGAAACAACAACTTGCAACTTTGGGATCCTAGCTAATTTGGGTGAAGATTCTCCAGCTGAGTTAACACAGTTAATAAGGCTCAGCAAGGCAAATGACATCAACTTGAGATCTCTAAAGAAAAGAACAGTATCTTCAAGAAGGCAAATCCATGGCTCAAGAATTGTAACAGCTACAAGTTTATCCAGCCTTTGTTTGATCTACCTGTTTGTTGTTGCTGTTTTTTAAATGACATTATATGGATACCATAATCCTGACTCCAGGTATCATGAATCCTACCTCACCTTTTGCAGAGCTAATGCTAAGAGAAGCCTCACAGCACAGTCACTTTGTGTGTTTATTTTAAAAAGAGCCTTTCGACCCCCAGCGGAGAGATCCTGGTTTAGTAGCTCAGTGAAGGGACCGGGAATCTGAACTTTTAACAAGCTCCCAGGTGATCTTGATACAAAGCCTAAGTGGGCAAATGTTTTTATAGCCAGGTGTGTCTGACTCCAAGCTTGTTTTTCCCTCCATGCCCCATTCCCTGTGAGCCCTTGTCCTCTTTTCTGGCCAGTGAAAACAGTATCAGCTAAATCGTTATCACCACCCATTGTTTCCAAGAACTTCTCCAAAGTGAATTTCATAATACCCTGTGTCTTGCACGCATGCTTAGTCACTTCGGTCGTGTCCGACTCTTGGCGACCCTATGGACTGTAACTCACCAGGCTCCTCTGTCCATGGGATTCTCCCGGCAAGAATACTGGAGTGGGCTGCCATGCCCTCCTCCAAGGGATCTTCCCCAGCCCAGGCAGGAATCGAACCCATGTGCTTCCTGTGGCTCCTGAACTGCAGGTGGGTTCTTTACCACTGGGCCACCAGGGAAGTCCTGCCCTGTTGTCTTACACCACCGCAAAAGACAGGTCACTGGGCAAATTCTCGACACATACAGCTCACCTCATGGGGAATAGGGTCCACCACCCACTGGGGATATTAAATTACTGTGTTATAAATATGCTTCTGATCACACCAGTTCTCCCACTCATTTATACTACTTCTCACATGCAAAGCATTCTGTCCAAGTCAGCATATTCCGAGCCTCATTTGCATTCTGTACTTAGGAGCACCAGGTGTCCAGCTGCCATGGTCTGCTCTAGAAGGAGATCTCAGGGAATCCTTAGTTGGAGTTCTGTTCTCTTTAATTATATCACAACCCAGTCTTCCCTAGTGCCCACTGAGGCTTTCAGGGACCCCTCCCTTCTCACCTGGATTACCAGTCAAGTCAGCTACAGGTAAATCTTAGTTTCTTTTCCTGTCATATTCACATCACGTGGTCCCTGGCTGACTAATAGCCTTATCTTGCTGCTGCTGCTAAGTCACTTCAGTCGTGTCCGACTCTGTGCAACCCATAGACGGCAGCCCAACAGGCCCCGCCATCCCTGGGATTCTCCAGGCAAGAATACTGGAATGGGTTGCCATTTCCTTCTCCAGTGCATGAAAGTGAAAAGTCAAAGTGAAGTTGCTCAGTTGTGTCCAACTCTTAGCGACCTTATGAACTGCAGCCTACCAGGCTCCTCTGTCCATGGGATTTTCCAGGCAAGAGTACTGGAGTGGGGTGCCATTGCCTTCTCCGAGGTGGCCAAAGGCTTTTCAGGTGGCTCAAAGACTGAAGACTGAAAGCGTTAGTTGCTCAGTCATGCCTGACTCTTTGCAACTCCATGGACTGTAGCCTACCAGGCTCCTCTGTCCATGGGATTTTCCAGACAAAGATACTGGAGGGGGTTGCCATTTCCTTCTCCAGGGGATCTTCCCAACCCAAGGATTGAACCCAGGTCTCCTGCACTGCAGGCAGATTCTTTACCAACTGAGCTCCAAGGGAAGCCCTTCCCAGGTGGCGCTAGTGGTAAAAAAAAAAATGCAGGAGACATAAGAGACATGGGTTTTATCCCTGGGTTGGGAAGATCCCCTGGAGGAGAGCATGGCAACTCCCTCCAGTATTCTTGCCTGGAGAATCCCACAGACAGAGGAGCCTGGCAGGCTACGGTCCATGAGGCTGCAAAGAGTCGGACACGACTGACGTGACTAAATATGCACAGATGTGGCCAAGGAGCCATTTGCTCTGCTGGAGGGGTGTATGAAGGAATTTATTGCATTGTGTTATGGGTCAATATTTGTTATTCCCTTTTTCAAATACTAGATCCCTCTCCCAAACTGTGTCACCTCTTTAAGTATCTTCTGAGCAAAAAACACAGCTTTTTAAAAAAATAAATTTTAAAAATTCCAAGCCTTTTCCACCTTACTCTCTGCCCACAGATCAGAATAACAGAGCTGCACAAACTCTGCATGGTCTTATTAAAACAGTGAAGCCCATAGCAATCTTTTATTTGCCCACTGAATATGAAACAGACCCAAGAGCTCAAGTGTCTCTGTCTTAATTGACCAAGTTATCAGTACATTGTAGTAGAGAGAATACTGACATGACCGCCGGCTTGTCTCAGGGTGCTGCCCTGCAGCTGTGGGGGCTCTTTATTCAGGTTTAGCGTGTAGAGGCCTAAGGGGAGCCTCAGAGAGCTATTCCCTTGTTCAGTGGTTCCTTTTCCTAAACAGTCTACCCTGAGTTTGAGCTTCTAACTATGCTGGCCAATAATGGTATCAACTAGCTGCACATGGCTATTTACACTTGAATAAATGGAATGAGATTAATTTTGGTGCCTCGGTTGCACTAGCCACACTTCAAGTGCCCAACAGTCACATGCGCACGGTGGCTACCGTATGAGACGACAGTGGTAGAACACTTTCATCTGTGCTGAAAGTTCCATCAGACCTTACTCTTCTCAGCAGGGGCTTTTCAGATGGCTCAGTGGGTAAAGAATCCGCCTGTGATGCAGGGGAGATGTAGGAAACGCGGGTTCGATACCTGGGTGGGGAAGGTCCCCTGGAGGAGGGCATGGCAACCCACTCGAGTATTCCTGCAGAGAATCCCATGGACAGAGGAGCCTGGTGAGCTACATACAGTCCATGGGGTTGCAAAGAGTTGGACAGGACTGAAGAGACTGAGCACACACTGCTCTTAGAAGATGTATGAATGTTTGCGTCTCAGGCTGAATTTGGAAGCTGAGACGCACAGTCATTTATTGTTATAAGGGAAGGTGGGTAGAGAGGGGACTGGGATGGAATACACCTCGGTGCTGGCTGGAAGAAGATGCTGAGTGTGATGTCTGCTGGCACCCCCTTTCCTCTGGCCCCTGGCAGACAGCAGAACAGGTGTGCACACCCATCTGGCACTTTTCTAGATCCTGCTCTGTGCCCTGAATGCCACCTCCATGAAGCCGCCTTCTGACACCCATTACTCTAATACCCTACAGCTCTTGATGCCAGGACACGTCTTATACAGAGTCTGTGTTTGCCTCATCACATAAGATGAACCTGTGTTTCATTATGATCCTTGTAATTATGGCTCAGCTCTATTGCTGCCTTTGATAATCATCTCCCTGCATTGTCAATGAGAGAAAATGATCATGCTACAGCATTCTTGGAAAAATAGATAGTATTGTGGGATTTTATTTTCTTACCCACTTTTAAGAGGAAGGAGAGGACCACTGAAGGGAAAGATAGTCCAGAGCATTTCTATCACTTACATCAGGGTATCTCAACACAGAGCCAGTGCAGCTTGAGTGAGATGTTCACCCAGATGATCTAAATGGGAAAGAAGAAATGCAGCCTGTCATGCTGTACCCCAGAATCTGCATTTGAACAGGACTGCCAGTGATTTGGGGGCACTTTAATGTTTGAGGAGCAGCAGCCTGGGAAGAGTATTAACTGCCTACCAGTGGAGAACACTCTGGTTCTGAAGAGAGCACCAGACAGGACCCTTTACCTTGCAGGGCTTAGAAGAGAAAGAAAAGTGAAAGTGAAGTCGCTCAGTCCTGTCCGACTCTTTGCGATCCCATGGACTGTAGCCCACCAGGCTCCTCTGTCCATGGGATTCTCCAGGGAAGAATACTGGAGTGTGTTGCCATTCCCCTCTCCAGGGATCTTCCTGACACCAGAGATCGAACCTGGATCTCCTGCATTGCAGGCAGATTCTTTACTGTCTGAGCCACCTGGGAAGCCCTAAGAGAAGAGAGGATGCTCTCAAAACACAGGCAGCTGAAAACACCTGTGTAGGCTTGTAATTCGGAGTAGCCATAGAGAAATATGCATTTGCTCTCTGAGTGGGAGGCGTGTGTAAAGGGAGTTCTGCAGTGATGAACGCGGCAGAGATGAACCTGACGGGAGAGAATTTCCCTGGGAAAGCTCATCTGCAGCTGCTGGGGGCAGAGAGGGGTGGGAGAGGTTGTGGCATTGAGGAGAAAACAAGCTCATAGGCTAGAAGGAGTTCACGGTCAGCATGGGCATGGTTATCAGGCTGGTGGGAGAGTTACACCCAGCAAGGCAGGGCCTGAAGACTGAGCTTTCCAGGAGACGTCACCAGAATGATGATATGACGCAACTGCAGACATTGAAATTCCATGGCATCGCTTGGAACTGAGATTTTGTTCCGCTTTCTGCTTGTCTGTGCTCCATCCTACTTTGAACACTTAACAGCTCTTAGGCTCAAAGGAAGTCAGAATCAAAGTTAAGGGTAGAAATTTGGAAATGCTCATATAGTGCTTTACCTCTTATAAAAAAGAGAATCAAAATAGAAAACAGTAACGTTGATACAAAGCAAAGTGGCAGAATCATTCAGAGATGTACTTAGAAAAATAGTACTACACATATTTGATGTAAGAAAAGATTAAAAATTTTTTTCTTCCTCAATTTTTTTTCTTTGGTTTAAACTCAACCTATTTGTTAAATTTTCTTCCTTTCTTGTTCCTATCTTCCCTATAGTGGGTTGAATGGTGGATCCCAGAAGATATGTCCATGTCAAGTTCCTGGAACCGTGAATTGATGTTATTTAGAAAAAAGGTTCTTTGCAGATGTCATTAAGTTAAGGATCTCATGCTAAGGATATCTTTTTGAATTACCTGGGTGAATCCTAAGTCCAATGGCAAGTGTCCTTATAAAAGACACACAGAGGAGAGACAGAACTCTTTTCCCAAACAGCAACAGGACAAATGTCTGTTGTATGCCACTAACTTTCTGACAATTTATTACAGCGGCCCTAGAAATCTAATACACTCCCTAATTGTTCACTCACATGTAAGAAGAACCTCTATTATTTTTCTCACAGAACGGCATCTATTTTTTCTAAGTTTGATCTAAATGTGTACTATGTTAAAGCCAGAATTGTAGGCTAATCTACAAAGTACACATTTAAGGACAGCGTTAGAAATTCCTTCCAAATGGTTCACGAACCCAGAACCACGCGGCACTACTTCCGTGCTTGCGTGTGTGTTGTTTTTGCTCTTGTGTTTTGTTTTCATTTTGGCAGATGCTGGAATGGAAGCATGAAATGGAATGTGTCATTTCAGAGAGGGATACAGCTTCCAGGCTTTCTTATATTTAGCATGAAGCATTTATATTCTGAGCAAGAAGACGTGATCAGAGCTTGCTGTGGGATGCTGTGGAAATTCTTTAGGCAATTCAGTCATGTATCAGCAGAGCTCACATGCAGCTCTTGTCTTCTGGCACAGCTGTATGGATTGTTTATGGCTGGCATCTGTTCTAATAGGCCTTTCTGACTCTTGCAACTCTAGTTATTAAATATTTTGAATGTCATTCCTGCAGATAAAGGTTAGAAACCAGCTGTACAATTGGCAAGCCTTGATTCTCCTCGTAGAAAGGCTTTCTACCACATGTTTTCCTTCAAAATGTGTTTTAGAACCCATAGCAAAAGTTATTTTGCCCCAAGCTTTTATCTTATTATTTCTTAATCCAACCTGACAGGTTTTTGGTAGAAGAGCCAGGGAGTGGTCATTGGACAGTAGGTTTGAAGAAACAATTTCACAGCTGTTTTTAGAACTAACATTCTTAAAAATATAGTTGAGACATCTGAATGATGTGAGCAGTTTTTTGGTGTGTTTTTTGTTTTAATTTTAGCTAAGAATTTGCCTTTTTCTTCCTCCTAAAACTTTGACTAGAAAGCAATTTTACTTTTAGGGTTGCAATAATTATGCTTACTAAGGGTTTGTTCTGTGCAAATTGTAAAAACACTTGGCAGATAACAATGTGATGGGAAGGGGTGATTGGAAGCAGTTACACAAAACAGGTAGAGAAATAGGTGACTGAGGGGAAACCATCTGAGCAAATTCCTGTAGCTTCTTGATAGCACTGTTGTTCTGGAATGTTTCTTTTCCTTCGTTACTATGAATGGGAAGAGGACTGGAGTGCTCCAGTTCCTTCGCCCAAATAACAGAATCTTCTCCATAACAGGCCGTGCTTTGTGGCCCGTGTATATAATTTTTGTGACTGTGATTAAAGACGGCAGGAAGTTTTCTGCAAAGTCTTGTCTGTGTCAAGCATCTTTAAAATCTCTATTGCCAATGGTCAAGGAAGGCTCTTAGTATAAATTTCAAAATCTGGGATCGAATATTCCTGCTTATATCCACGGTAAAAGAGAGGATAGATTTGGTAGAGGTTGTGGGTCATTAAAGATTAGTAAATGAGAGGTCTCTTGTTCCAAACTATTTAGTTTCTTTACATTTCGCCTCAAATGACAAATCCTATTTAAATTGAGGTTTATAGCCTTATACACATATCCTTTGGAGAAGGAAATGGCAACCCACTCCAGTATTCTTGCTTGGAAAATCCCATGGACAGAGGAGCCTGGTAGGCTATAGTCCATGGGGTCGCAAAGAGTCAGACACGACTGAGCAACTTCACTTTCATGTCACACAT
This sequence comes from Bos mutus, assembly GCF_027580195.1. Taxonomy (NCBI): domain Eukaryota; kingdom Metazoa; phylum Chordata; class Mammalia; order Artiodactyla; family Bovidae; genus Bos; species Bos mutus. Next base: position 8,889,909 of record NC_091639.1, on the reverse strand, counting down.
ATCCTTATGATTTCCTTTCTGAACCAGGTGGATCCTGGCAGATTTAGATATTTCTGGATATTTATTTTATAGTAATAAAAGCCCTAGAGAATAAAGACATTATAAATATAACATGGGTGTGTTTATATTTCAATGAAATAAAGTCCAGCAATAAAGAAATGACTGCCTAAATTATAGTAGGCATATAGCACAATGCCACTAAAGTAATGAGTTATATTTAAACAAGTTGACTTGGAAGGATTTCCACGATGCACTGTTAGTAAGAAAATTAACATTCAGAGAACTGACCATAATACTGTCTCATTTTTGTAAAACAGATATTGTACGCGTTAATATTGTTCTCCAAATATTTCTGATCTCCTATCTTCAGGTACGTGGTAGAGCTGCAGTCTGTACGTCTAGATCCCCTGGAGGTGGGTGGAACCAGGTGACCAACTCTGATCTATGTGTGATAAAACTGAAGTTCAAGGTGATGGCTGCTGCTTCCCTTTGGGTTCTGGAGTGAGCCAAACCCACCTGCTGACACACCAGGCTCATGTAGTTCGTGAAATGAACTTGTGTTGGTTTAAGCCACGGAATCTTGGGGTTGTTTTTTATTTTACTGAAGATTAATCTAGCCTATCAAGACTAATACATCAATGACAAATGTGTGTGTAGCTGTGTGGGGATGCATTTGTATATTATAGATCACCTTATTTAATCATCACAGCAACTCCATAAGATGGAACTATTATTTCCATTTTATGCTTCAGGAAACAGAAGCACAATACAATTAAGTAAATTCCCCGGGTTACGCAATTAGCATTCTGCCAAGTAGAAATCAGATCCAAAGTATGTTTAATGGCCAAGCGCACCTCTCCTCCTCCAACCATCCCACTGACATGCAGAGAACTGCTAGGCAGTTTTTCTTCAGAGGACCCTCAATACTATTTTAGGACAGAAGCATATGGCATCATGAAATCCAACCAAGAAAGGTTATGAGACTGTGGGCACAGGACACAGAAACCTTGCCTGCCGTGCAGAGCTTAGCTGCTGGTGGTAAAGAGAACAGGGGTAAAAATAGGATGCACAGAATCTTATCTATCATTTCTACTGGCACATTCGTGCCCTTTCAATCTTGAAAACAGACGGCAGCTGATACTCACTGTTATCCTTTTAGGGCAGGATGGTATTAACAGTGTAGTGAGCCCCTCCGGGCTGTTTAACAAAAGCTCACGATCAGCTTAATGATAATTGGCCATTAGGACAGAATCACAGTTGTGTTTGTACAGAGCAGATGCAGGAACAAGGTACCAGGATAACATACCACTGGCAAGAAATGCAGGTTGGCCCTTTATCCAAGTGGGAGAGCTTCAGTGATACGTGAAACATCACTGAGTGTGTGGCGGTAGCTGTGAGTAGCCAGTGATGGGGAGCTTGGAAGTGGGTATCACGGGTGTATAACTGTGTGACATGCAAATTACTTCTCCCACGGAAAAGAAGATGGTCTAATTCACTGAGGGAAGCATTACAATACGCACTAAGATTAGTGAAGTGAATGATCAAAGGGATATCTTTGCTTCTAACAAGCCAGCTTGTACTCATCTTCCCAGTGCGCCAGTATCATGTTATCTCAGGAGTTCCAAAACAGTTTTGTTGTTTTTTTTTTTAGTAGTAGAGAAGCCTGCTGAAGAGGAATTCTATTTATTTCTATACATTTTATATCAATAGAGCTTTTTCTTTTGTGATGCATATTTTATCCATACAAATTATTGTATAATAACAACAGTTTGTTGCCATCTTACATGTAAGAGGGAATTTATTTACAGGAATGGAAGGGAAATTAAAAACTAAGAAGAGTCTAAAGAAAGGATCATATTACAGTGTGCTATTGGGAATTACTGGAGGAGGGCTTGGCAACCCATGCCAGCATTCTTGCCTGGAGAATCCCTGCGGACAGAGGAGCCTGGTGGGCTACAGTCCATAGGGTTGCAAAAAGTGGGACATGATTAAGTGACTAAGCTCAGCAGAGCACAGCATTGGGACTTAAGAATAGAATAGATGCACAGTATATATAGATAAAGATATGCTTTAAAACCCATTCACTCAGTGTCACAATGATTATTTTGCCAGGGAAGGTAGAGAGGGACTGGGATGGAATACACCTCGGTGCTGGCTGGAAGAAGATGCTGAGTGTGATGTCTGCTGGCACCCCTTTCCTCTGGCCCCTGGCAGACAGCAGAACAGGTGTGCACACCCATCTGGCACTTTTCTAGATCCTGCTCTGTGCCCTGAATGCCACCTCCATGAAGCCGCCTTCTGACACCCATTACTCTAATACCCTACAGCTCTTGATGCCAGGACACGTCTTATACAGAGTCTGTGTTTGCCTCATCACATAAGATGAACCTGTGTTTCATTATGATCCTTGTAATTATGGCTCAGCTCTATTGCTGCCTTTGATAATCATCTCCCTGCATTGTCAATGAGAGAAAATGATCATGCTACAGCATTCTTGGAAAAATAGATAGTATTGTGGGATTTTATTTTCTTACCCACTTTTAAGAGGAAGGAGAGGACCACTGAAGGGAAAGATAGTCCAGAGCATTTCTATCACTTACATCAGGGTATCTCAACACAGAGCCAGTGCAGCTTGAGTGAGATGTTCACCCAGATGATCTAAATGGGAAAGAAGAAATGCAGCCTGTCATGCTGTACCCCAGAATCTGCATTTGAACAGGACTGCCAGTGATTTGGGGGCACTTTAATGTTTGAGGAGCAGCAGCCTGGGAAGAGTATTAACTGCCTACCAGTGGAGAACACTCTGGTTCTGAAGAGAGCACCAGACAGGACCCTTTACCTTGCAGGGCTTAGAAGAGAAAGAAAAGTGAAAGTGAAGTCGCCAGTCCTGTCCGACTTTTTATGATCCCATGGACTGTAGCCCACCAGGCTCCTCTGTCCATGGGATTCTCCAGGGAAGAATACTGGAGTGTGTTGCCATTCCCTCTCCAGGGATCTTCCTGACACCAGAGATCGAACCTGGATCTCCTGCATTGCAGGCAGATTCTTTACTGTCTGAGCCACCTGGGAAGCCCTAAGAGAAGAGAGGATGCTCTCAAAACACAGGCAGCTGAAAACACCTGTGTAGGCTTGTAATTCGGAGTAGCCATAGAGAAATATGCATTTGCTCTCTGAGTGGGAGGCGTGTGTAAAGGGAGTTCTGCAGTGATGAACGCGGCAGAGATGAACCTGACGGGAGAGAATTTCCCTGGGAAAGCTCATCTGCAGCTGCTGGGGGCAGAGAGGGGTGGGAGAGGTTGTGGCATTGAGGAGAAAACAAGCTCATAGGCTAGAAGGAGTTCACGGTCAGCATGGGCATGGTTATCAGGCTGGTGGGAGAGTTACACCCAGCAAGGCAGGGCCTGAAGACTGAGCTTTCCAGGAGACGCCACCAGAATGATGATATGACGCAACTGCAGACATTGAAATTCCATGGCATCGCTTGGAACTGAGATTTTGTTCCGCTTTTCTGCTTGTCTGTGCTCCATCCTACTTTGAACACTTAACAGCTCTTAGGCTCAAAGGAAGTCAGAATCAAAGTTAAGGGTAGAAATTTGAAATGCTCATATAGTGCTTTACCTCTTATAAAAAGAGAATCAAAATAGAAAACAGTAACGTTGATACAAAGCAAAGTGGCAGAATCATTCAGAGATGTACTTAGAAAATAGTACTACACATATTTGATGTAAGAAAAGATTAAAAATTTTTTTCTTCCTCAATTTTTTTTTGGTTTAAACTCAACCTATTTGTTAAATTTTCTTCCTTTCTTGTTCCTATCTTCCTATAGTGGGTTGAATGGTGGATCCCAGAAGATATGTCCATGTCAAGTTCCTGGAACCGTGAATTGATGTTATTTAGAAAAAGGTTCTTTGCAGATGTCATTAAGTTAAGGATCTCATGCTAAGGATATCTTTTTAATTACCTGGGTGAATCCTAAGTCCAATGGCAAGTGTCCTTATAAAAGACACACAGAGGAGAGACAGAACTCTTTTCCCAAACAGCAACAGGACAAATGTCTGTTGTATGCCACTAACTTTCTGACAATTTATTACAGCGGCCCTAGAAATCTAATACACTCCCTAATTGTTCACTCACATGTAAGAAGAACCTCTATTATTTTTCTCTCACAGAACGGCATCTATTTTTTCTAAGTTTGATCTAAATGTGTACTATGTTAAAGCCAGAATTGTAGGCTAATCTACAAAGTACACATTTAAGGACAGCGTTAGAAATTCCTTCCAAATGGTTCACGAACCCAGAACCACGCGGCACTACTTCCGTGCTTGCGTGTGTGTTGTTTTTGCTCTTGTGTTTTGTTTTCATTTTGGCAGATGCTGGAATGGAAGCATGAAATGGAATGTGTCATTTCAGAGAGGGATACAGCTTCCAGGCTTTCTTATATTTAGCATGAAGCATTTATATTCTGAGCAAGAAGACGTGATCAGAGCTTGCTGTGGGATGCTGTGGAAATTCTTTAGGCAATTCAGTCATGTATCAGCAGAGCTCACATGCAGCTCTTGTGCGCTGGCACAGCTGTATGGATTGTTTATGGCTGGCATCTGTTCTAATAGGCCTTTCTGACTCTTGCAACTCTAGTTATTAAATATTTTGAATGTCATTCCTGCAGATAAAGGTTAGAAACCAGCTGTACAATTGGCAAGCCTTGATTCTCCTCGTAGAAAGGCTTTCTACCACATGTTTTCCTTCAAAATGTGTTTTAGAACCCATAGCAAAAGTTATTTTGCCCCAAGCTTTTATCTTATTATTTCTTAATCCAACCTGACAGGTTTTTGGTAGAAGAGCCAGGGAGTGGTCATTGGACAGTAGGTTTGAAGAAACAATTTCACAGCTGTTTTTAGAACTAACATTCTTAAAAATATAGTTGAGACATCTGAATGATGTGAGCAGTTTTTTGGTGTGTTTTTTGTTTTAATTTTAGCTAAGAATTTGCCTTTTTCTTCCTCCTAAAACTTTGACTAGAAAGCAATTTTACTTTTAGGGTTGCAATAATTATGCTTACTAAGGGTTTGTTCTGTGCAAATTGTAAAAACACTTGGCAGATAACAATGTGATGGGAAGGGGTGATTGGAAGCAGTTACACAAAACAGGTAGAGAAATAGGTGACTGAGGGGAAACCATCTGAGCAAATTCCTGTAGCTTCTTGATAGCACTGTTGTTCTGGAATGTTTCTTTTCCTTCGTTACTATGAATGGGAAGAGGACTGGAGTGCTCCAGTTCCTTCGCCCAAATAACAGAATCTTCTCCATAACAGGCCGTGCTTTGTGGCCCGTGTATATAATTTTTGTGACTGTGATTAAAGACGGCAGGAAGTTTTCTGCAAAGTCTTGTCTGTGTCAAGCATCTTTAAAATCTCTATTGCCAATGGTCAAGGAAGGCTCTTAGTATAAATTTCAAAATCTGGGATCGAATATTCCTGCTTATATCCACGGTAAAAGAGAGGATAGATTTGGTAGAGGTTGTGGGTCATTAAAGATTAGTAAATGAGAGGTCTCTTGTTCCAAACTATTTAGTTTCTTTACATTTCGCCTCAAATGACAAATCCTATTTAAATTGAGGTTTATAGCCTTATACACATATCCTTTGGAGAAGGAAATGGCAACCCACTCCAGTATTCTTGCTTGGAAAATCCCATGGACAGAGGAGCCTGGTAGGCTATAGTCCATGGGGTCGCAAAGAGTCAGACACGACTGAGCAACTTCACTTTCATGTCACACATATCCTTATGATTTCCTTTCTGAACCAGGTGGATCCTGGCAGATTTAGATATTTCTGGATATTTATTTTATAGTAATAAAAGCCTAGAGAATAAAGACATTATAAATATAACATGGGTGTGTTTATATTTCAATGAAATAAAGTCCAGCAATAAAGAAATGACTGCCTAAATTATAGTAGGCATATAGCACAATGCCACTAAAGTAATGAGTTATATTTAAACAAGTTGACTTGGAAGGATTTCCACGATGCACTGTTAGTAAGAAAATTAACATTCAGAGAACTGACCATAATACTGTCTCATTTTTGTAAAACAGATATTGTACGCGTTAATATTGTTCTCCAAATATTTCTGATCTCCTATCTTCAGGTACGTGGTAGAGCTGCAGTCTGTACGTCTAGATCCCCTGGAGGTGGGTGGAACCAGGTGACCAACTCTGATCTATGTGTGATAAAACTGAAGTTCAAGGTGATGGCTGCTGCTTCCCTTTGGGTTCTGGAGTGAGCCAAACCCACCTGCTGACACACCAGGCTCATGTAGTTCGTGAAATGAACTTGTGTTGGTTTAAGCCACCGGAATCTTGGGGTTGTTTTTTATTTTTACTGAAGATTAATCTAGCCTATCAAGACTAATACATCAATGACAAATGTGTGTGTAGCTGTGTGGGGATGCATTTGTATATTATAGATCACCTTATTTAATCATCACAGCAACTCCATAAGATGGAACTATTATTTCCATTTTATGCTTCAGGAAACAGAAGCACAATACAATTAAGTAAATTCCCCGGGTTACGCAATTAGCATTCTGCCAAGTAGAAATCAGATCCAAAGTATGTTTAATGGCCAAGCGCACCTCTCCTCCTCCAACCATCCCACTGACATGCAGAGAACTGCTAGGCAGTTTTTCTTCAGAGGACCCTCAATACTATTTTAGGACAGAAGCATATGGCATCATGAAATCCAACCAAGAAAGGTTATGAGACTGTGGGCACAGGACACAGAAACCTTGCCTGCCGTGCAGAGCTTAGCTGCTGGTGGTAAAGAGAACAGGGGTAAAAATAGGATGCACAGAATCTTATCTATCATTTCTACTGGCACATTCGTGCCCTTTCAATCTTGAAAACAGACGGCAGCTGATACTCACTGTTATCCTTTTAGGGCAGGATGGTATTAACAGTGTAGTGAGCCCCTCCGGGCTGTTTAACAAAAGCTCACGATCAGCTTAATGATAATTGGCCATTAGGACAGAATCACAGTTGTGTTTGTACAGAGCAGATGCAGGAACAAGGTACCAGGATAACATACCACTGGCAAGAAATGCAGGTTGGCCCTTTATCCAAGTGGGAGAGCTTCAGTGATACGTGAAACATCACTGAGTGTGTGGCGGTAGCTGTGAGTAGCCAGTGATGGGGAGCTTGGAAGTGGGTATCACGGGTGTATAACTGTGTGACATGCAAATTACTTCTCCCACGGAAAAGAAGATGGTCTAATTCACTGAGGGAAGCATTACAATACGCACTAAGATTAGTGAAGTGAATGATCAAAGGGATATCTTTGCTTCTAACAAGCCAGCTTGTACTCATCTTCCCAGTGCGCCAGTATCATGTTATCTCAGGAGTTCCAAAACAGTTTTGTTGTTTTTTTTTTTTTTTAGTAGTAGAGAAGCCTGCTGAAGAGGAATTCTATTTATTTCTATACATTTTATATCAATAGAGCTTTTTCTTTTGTGATGCATATTTTATCCATACAAATTATTGTATAATAACAACAGTTTGTTGCCATCTTACATGTAAGAGGGAATTTATTTACAGGAATGGAAGGGGAAATTAAAAAACTAAGAAGAGTCTAAAGAAAGGATCATATTACAGTGTGCTATTGGGAATTACTGGAGGAGGGCTTGGCAACCCATGCCAGCATTCTTGCCTGGAGAATCCCTGCGGACAGAGGAGCCTGGTGGGCTACAGTCCATAGGGTTGCAAAAAGTGGGACATGATTAAGTGACTAAGCTCAGCAGAGCACAGCATTGGGACTTAAGAATAGAATAGATGCACAGTATATATAGATAAAGATATGCTTTAAAACCCATTCACTCAGTGTCACAATGATTATTTTGCCAGGGAAGACAGTCCATTGCAGGCAGGGAGGCAGAGAGGGACATATCACTTGGTGAACTTCCAGTGTGTTTAAGAAACTCTGCTGGGCTTTTTACTGATGGGTATATTAAATGTTTATATATATGCATTTATTTGTAGAAACCCCAGTATTCTTGGCTGGAAAATTCCATGGACAGAGGAACCTGGTGGGCTGTACAGTCCATGGGGTCGCCAAGAGTTCGACACGACTGAGCAACTGAGCACACAAATATATTAAATATTATCTATGAAAATTATAGGTCACATAAATTATATATATGTATTTTTAACTAAAAAGTTAGCATTGAGTCCTGACAATAATTCTAAAAGTTGAAGTGTTCTGACCACCACCTGACAAGAAGGCAGAGAGAGAAAGAAGTGGCCCAAAGCTGTCGGATGTGGACTAGGAAGAGTCCAGACCTGAAACGAAGGCAGATCTCCCCATTCAGAGACCAGTCATGCACCGCGACTTCATGCTACTGTCCAGAAATTTGCACACAGGAGAGAGGCTATATTGAAGGTAAAAATATCTTTCCAAGCCAACCTTGGAAGAAATTCCTGGAGGACTGCTTAAAGGATGAAGGGCAAACCTGTAACATTTACTAGGATCTACCGATTTACAAAGGAAGTAAATCTATCTTTCCATTTTATGGATTAAAAAAGAATTGCTGAAATGAACATTCTTTCAATATGTAAGTAATTTATTTTTAAGACCATGTAAAAATCATGCCTTTTTTTCCCCTTGAAACTCCACAGGTGAAAAAAACAGAATTAAACATACCTTGACAAAAATGATCAGTGTTAAGCAAGCATGTGAGTTATGATCAAAAAAATCAAGGAGATATTCAGAATCTATGAATATTAAGTCAGTATATTTTTATATTTTACTAAACCTAATGAATAGAAATTATTTTAAATGAATTTTGCAAAAATTTTAAGTACATGAATTCCTTTTTTTCCCCACTCCCTTTCTCTTCCTTTTCCAAAATTGACAATATGTCAAGGGAGCCCTGGAGCTCTCAAGTTAGTTTTCCCTGATTTCAAGAAAACAATGACAGGGACTTTTCTGGAGGTTTGGTGGCTAAGTCTCTGCGCTCCCCATGCAGGGAGGCCTGGGTTCGATTCCTGGTCAGGGAACTGGATCCCACCTGCCACAGCTAAGAGTTCACATGCTGCGTGCTGTGTCCAGTCGCTCAGTCGTGTCTGACTCTGCGACCCCATGGACAGTAGCCCACCAGGCTCTCTGTCCATTGGAGTTCTCCAGGCAAGAATACTGGAGTGGGTTGCCATGCCCTTCTCCAGGGGATCTTCCCGCCCCAGGGATGGAACCCATGTCTCCTGTCTGCATCTCTTGCATTGGCAGGTGGACTCTTTACCGCTGGAGTTCGCATGCCACAACTAGAAGAGTAAGGATCCCCCATGCTGCAACTATGACCCGGTACAGCCAAATCAATAAATACTTTTTAAAAAGAAAAATGGGCTTCCCTCATAGCTCAGTTGGTAAAGAATCCGCCTATATTGCAGGAGACCCTGGTTTGATTCCTGGGTCAGAAAGATCCCTTGGAAAAGGGATAGGCTACCCACGCCAGTATTCTTGGGCTTCCCTTGTGGCTCAAGCTGGTAAAGAATCTGCCCACAATACGGGAGACCTGAGTTTGATCCCTGGGTTGGGAAGATCCCCTGGAGAAGGGATAGGCTACCCACTCCAGTATTATGGCCTAGAGAATTCCATGGACTACACAGTGCAGCCAAATAAATAAATATTTTTCAAAAAGAAGAAGACAAGAAAATAACCATGTCTTCTCATACTTGTCCACCCTACCCCCCAAATCTGTCAATTCCTTAAAGGCAAAGAAGCCTTCTGCTCTTCTAAATCCTAACCTCAACTTTACCTTAAAAATAAACACTCTTGCTTTGCTTGCGAGAGAATGGTAGAGACATTGCTCTATAGCCTGCTTGATGTTCTACAATTCTCAGAAAAGCTCAAAGGTATCTAATGCATATGAATTGCAAACTTCAATCATACCGCTTTCCTGCTAATATATTCCTGAGCTCATCATACAGAGCACACTAGCGTATTTGTATATTAGCATCTGATAATTTTGTTTTAAATGGTGCATATTAAGTCAACCTGTGTTCTTCAGAACATTTTGCATACAGTTTGGGAACTATTACCCATCATTCATTTAGAGTGAACGCCCAAGGCAAGCATTGGCAACCCTAAGGTTAGTTTCAGTCTTTTTTTAGCTTAGTTTTTGACAGCTGCATGTGATGAACCAATACCCAACATAGCTTCAGTCTTAGGGATCCTTTCCATCAGAGATAGGCTTTGTGATTTGTCTCACTGTGTTTTTAAGAATGAACATGAAATACACAAGGCTTACAGGAAATACTTTCTGCTTTAATTTTCCCTCAAGTTTTGATAATAAGGAGACATACAGATATTTCCACAAGTAATATTGGAATCAAAAGAGAGCTGAGCTTTTTTTCCTACAAATAAATACTGGCAACTAACAAGGAAAGTTAATAGAAATGTATAGAATGCTTTGTAGTGAATGGGGGTTCTGCTAAGCCAAGACAGAAACTGGATCGCTAACTAAAGCTGTGAGCATTTTTCCTTGACCTGAGACACTGTGTTGGTTTGCTAAAGATGAGCAATGTGCTGCTGTGTCCACCAAAATGACCTTAGCTCAAAATTGTATCAAAGAGGAGAGAGATCGGTAACCCAGGAAGGAGTGGGTCCATTATCCACAAATGTATAGTTTTGGACGTTAGTTAAATACAAGCGTAAATTTGATAATGTGAAGAGACAGCCCAGATTGCTGACATCACTAACTGTTGGAGCAAAGAAGGAATGAGTCAATAAAATCTTCATCTCAAACCAAGATTCATGCTACTCTCTACATTAATCACCTGTCAGGGTCACCTGGGAAAGACCCTGATGCTGGGAAAGGTTGAAGGCAAGAGAAGGGGATGACAGAGGATGAGATGGTTGGATGGCATCACTGACTCAATGGATGTGAGTCTGAGCAAGCTCCAAGAGATGATGAAGAACAGGGAAGCCTGGTGTGCTGCAGTCCGTGGGGTCGCAAGGGGTTGGACTCAACTGAGCAACTGAACAAGTGTCCCCTGGACCACTTCTTCCGTGATGGTAGTTTTATAAATTAGAGAAATTATGCACAGACATTTTGATTTATATATGGCTCAGGCATGACATGAAGGATTAGAAAACAAACATTTCAGACCAAAGTCTGAGAGAAGACCAGAAACAAGAGCGCACTTCCCGAAAGTGAGGACTTCCTATTTAATGGATTTCACTAGACTGCCAAATTTTTCTTGACAGACGGAATCTGAATCAAGAAAAGGAAGAGATTGTCCTTTTATGGCAGAAATCGTATTTTAGAACATTACAGATAATCCTTGAGAAAGACCTGATGATGTTTATCTGAGCTATTGTAAGCTGTAGTGCTGGGGAAGGGGTATGAATCATTGGGGTGTACAGTCATATTCTGAAATTCAATAGCCTGAACTCAAACCATTCTTGTTGTCAACTCATGCAAACTGCAGCTCCTTCCCAGGTCCCCTGTTCCTCCCAGTGACCCGAACTGGAATCCTCTGTGTGATCTATGATCTTCATATTCCACATAGAGTGACCAAGGCTTACATTTTTGTCGTAATTCTCTCATCTATGATAAAAAAAAAATCCCCAAAGTTGGGAGTAGAATGAAATGTACCCCACCACATTCTTCAGCAAATGAATTAAAGAGACTTCTTTTATTAATTAATTTTCATAATTAAGAACCCATCAAAATAATTTATTAAGCATGCAGCTTAGACAGTATATTAAAAAGTAGAGACATCACTTTGCTGACAAACGTCTGTATCGTCAAAGCTATGTTTTTCCAGTAGTTATGTATGGATGTGAGAGTTGGACCATAAAGAAAGCTGAAGGCTGAAGAATTGATGCATTTGAACTGTGATGCTGGAGAAGACTCTTGAGAGTCCCTTAGACTGTAAGGAGATCAAACCAGCCAATCCTAAAGGAAATCAACCCTGAATATTCATTGGAAGGACTGATGTTGAAGCTCCAATACTTTGGCCACCTGATGCAAGGAGCTGACTCATTGGAAAACACCCTGATGTTGGGAAAGACTGAGGGCAGGAAAGGGGGGTGGACAGAGGATGAGATGGTTAGATAGCATCACCAACTCAATGGATATGAGTCTGAGCAAACTCTGGGACATAGTTTGGACTCTGGGAAGACTGGTGTGCTGCAGTCTGTGGGGTCACAAAGAGTCGGACGTGACTTAGTGACTGAATAACAGCATTCAGCACACATCTATATATATCACAGTATGACTTTCATGAAATCTTCTACCAATGAACAACTTCTCTGGACACAGCCTTTCCCCAGATTCTTCCCTAAATCTGCCCTAGGAATCAGTTCTTCCAAAAAGCCAACTGAGTTAACTTGGGTTGCAAAGATGAAAACTTTCAGAGTGGTTTGTCCTCCAAGAGATCAATACATTCTTTGGTGGATAAAACGAAAGGATTGGACTAGTAGATGATTGCTAAGGTCATTCCAAAAATGTGGTTCTTGTACTCTGCTACTGCTACTGCTAAGTCACTTCAGTCGTGTCCGACTGTGTGTGACCCCATAGACGGCAGCCCACCAGGCTCTCCTGCCCCTGGGATTCTCCAGGCAAGAACACTGGAGTGGGTTGCCATTTCCTTCTCCAATGCATGAAAGTGAAAAAGTGAAAGTGAAGTCACTCAGTCATGTCCGACTCTTAGCGACCCCATGGACTGCAGCCCACCAGGCTCCTCCATCCATGGGATTTTCCAGGCAATACTGGAGTGGGGTGCCATTGCCTTATCCGTCTTGTACTCTGCTGCTGCTGCTGCTAAGTCGCTCAGTCGTGTCCGACTCTGTGTGACCCCAGAGACGGCAGCCCACCAGGCTCTGCCGTCCCTGGGATTCTCCAGGCAAGAACACTGGAGTGGGTTGCCATTAAATTGCAACAACCAGAAGAGTGTCTTGAGGAGGAAAGAAACATAAAGAACCAATTGTGTTCTTGATATAGAAGTAAGAGCTTTCAGTGAACATTTAAGCTTTCTAAGGTATAAAATCTCAGCTGACAGCAAAGACAGGTCTGATCTGGAGGCACATCTTCTGTCGCCTTGTGTATCTCCTGCCACTTCGTGGTCAGCTGCTCCAGGGCACTCACAGCTCCCCCAGTTCCGTGCTGTCTCCTCCTGCTCCTGGACCTTGCCCTCCTCCTCCCAGGAGCCTCTTTCTCATTCTCCACATCACAGCATTCACAGTGCTCAGCACTCGGCCAGACAGAACTACCTGCTCATCACTCAGTGCTTCCTCGGAAGCTACTGCTGATTGAATTCTCACTGTAACATCCAATAAATGTAAGTTCTTACTTGTGATGTAGTTCAAAGGTACAGAAAAAGATAATGGATACTATACTGTCCAAGTGTGCATCATTCAGGTTTTAAAATGTTAACACTCTATCCCAGGTGTCTTAGTGCTTTAAAAAGAATATAAAGGGATAAAAATTAGAGATATTGCAAAGACCATCAATCTTCCTCCCCACTCCATTTTTCCAGAGGCAACTACTATCCTGAAATTGATGTTTGTGTATCCTATCTATTTTTTATATTTTCACCATACATTTGCAAGTATTTTGCAATACTGATTTATGGGTTTCCAGGGTACATAAGGGGTTATCTCATTTTAAGAATCATTTTGTAATATTCTGTATTTAACTCAACATTATGTTTTAGGATTGTTGCATGTGGATTCATGTACATCTACTCCATTCATATTTCCTGCTGGTATTCCAATGTTAAGATTATAGTTTATGAATCACTCATGAAAGATTATTTAGCTAGTATCTAAACTTTTGGCAATTACAACAATTACAAACAATTGTTTGAATTACAAACAATTCTCCAGTGGGCATCCTGATAAAGTTCTCTTTTGTGCTCTTGTGCAAGTTTCTCTAGGAAATATAACTACAATTGGAATACCTGTGTCATAGGATATGCACATCCTTAGCTCAACTAGATATTAACAGGTAACTCTCAAGATGATTGTAACAATTACCATCTCACCAACAGTATATGAGAGCTTCCATTTCCACATCATTGTCACTTGGTATTACCAATCTTTTGTTTTTCAGTATGCTGGTTGTGATTTAATCACTATATCCTGACTACCTGCTATGTATTCAGATTTCTTCTTCTGCAAATTGCTTGCTCATATTTTTGTCCATTTTGATCAGTTGTTTATGTTTTTTTTCTGTTTTTTGAGTTTTAAAGAAATTCTTTCCTATGATGAGGTTGTACAACTGTAACCTGTGTTCTCTTTAAAATTCATTTTATTTGGGCTTTCTACTTGTCTTTGTACTTCTTGGTCTCTGATTGATAGATTTTTCTTTATTCTTCTCCCTTTCTTTGGTTTGGAAGTTGTATGCTTTATTTCTATTTTCTTTATAGCAACCATTAAATATTTAATATATTCTGGTTTTACCTATCAGGCCAATATATCTATCAGGTTGATATATCCAGATGGCTCAGCAGGTAAAGAATCTGCCTGCAATGCAGGAGACACAGGAGATGCGAGTGCCATCCCTAGAAGATCTCCTGGAGTCGGAAGTGGCAACCCACTCCAATATTCTTGCCTGGGAAATCCCCTGGACAGAGGAGCCTGGCGGGCTCCAGTCCAAAAAGAATAGGACACAACTTAGCAACTAAATAACAGCAACAAACTGAAAAAATATCCAAAGGCTTGACTCTGATCACCCCTCTCCATCTTCCCTGTTATTAAAGCCTTGCTTTTACCTTGTTTATAATCCCCCTTATTTAAAACACATTCAGACATTTCAGCATTTTTGTTTTTGTTTCACTTTTACAAACATACTTGTCAACTTCACATCTGCTTCTTGAATTTCATTCTTTCTATCTTGGTTCAATTTCTTTCCTTCTGAATAATATGTGATTAGTTCATTTAGTAAAGGTCTGTGAATAGTACACTCAGGGTCTGTCTGAAAACATCTTTAGTTCAACATCAATCTTGTATAATTGAATTATAATTATCCAAGAAATGCATGTAAATAGCTTACATTTTTAATGGTGCTAAATGCAGTCATCTCATTTCCCTGGAAATAACCATTTTCAACTTTTGAAAGTGAAAGTCGCTTAGTCATGTCCAACTCTTTGCAACCCCATGGACTGTAGCCTGCCAGGCTCCCCTGTCCATGGGATTCTCCAGGCCAGAATACTGGAGTGGGTAGCCGTTCCCTTCTCCAGGGGATCTTCCCAACCCCGGGAGCAAACCCTGGTCTCCCACATCACTGGTGGATTCTTTACCATCTGAACCACTAGGGAAATTGTGGGGGAGAATTATCCCTTATGGTATTTACCTCCATGTCTTCAAATAGTGTGCTTATAATACTCTCTTAGTTCACTATAATATTTTTTATTAATGACCTACTATGGTAGACATCAATTAAATACTAATGGTTTATCTCAAAGATACAAAACCAGGGTTCTAAGAGTGAGAAAAGGGAGGAGTAAGGCAAAGAAGGATGGGAAGTGGTGTTAAATAATGCATTACCGCACTGGCTACTGCTTCCCAATAAGCCAAAGATAGTGCAGGTGGATCCCAGGTGAGTATGGAGAAATGGGGCTTTGGAACACTTCTTTGGGAAGAAGGTGCCTGGTTCCCTCCTCTCCCAATTCCCATCTCTCAACTGTGCATGAATTTTCTCATCTGTAAAATCAGGGCTGGTAATAGTACCTACCACAGAGAGTCATTATGAACCTTGGATGAATTAAAAGATAGATAGAAAGATGGAAGTGGCTCAGTTGTGTCCAACTCTTTGCGACCCCACGGAAGAGTCCACGGGATTCTCCAGGCCGGGATACTGGAGTGGGTATCCGTTCCCTTCTTCAGGGGAATCTTCCCAACCCAGGGATTGAACCCAGGTCTCCCACATTGCAGGCAGATTCTTTACCAGCTGAGTAACCAGGGAAGAGAAGCAATATGAAGTGAGCCTGGTATACAGTAAGGACTTAATAACAATTAGGTATTATTGCTATTTTCCATGTCTCTTAATACCATACTTTTCTTATTCCTCTGGGCTTCCTTCTGAGTGATTTCCTCAGATCCTTCAGTTTTTTAATTCTTTCTCTGGCTGTGTCCACTCTGCTGTTTAATCCAAACACTCAGGGCTTTCTGTCAGTGACTATATTGATCAGTCACTTCTAGATGTTTTGTTTCCTTTTCTAGTCTGTCTTCTGTTTGCTTGTTTTTCATAGGGGTCTCTTCTTCCATGAGGGCTTCTATTATTTTATTTTCTTATTGTAAGCATCTATATGCAGAGTACATAATGAGAAACGATGGGCTGGAAGAAACACAAGCTGGAATCAAGATTGCCGGGAGAAATATCAATAACCTCAGATATGCAGATAACACTACCCTTATGGCAGAAAGTGAAGAGGAACTAAAAAGCCTCTTGATGAAAGTGAAAGTGGAGAGTGAAAAAGTTGGCTTAAAGCTCAACATTCAGAAAACGAAGATCATGGCATCCAGTCCCATTACTTCATGGGAAATAGATGGGGAAACAGTGGAAACAGTGTCAGACTTTATTTTTCTGGGCTGCAGATGGTGACTGCAGCCATGAAATTAAAAGATGCTTACTCCTTGGAAGGAAAGTTATGACCAACCTAGATAGCATATTCAAAAGCAGAGACATTACTTTGCCAACAAAGGTCCATCTAGTCAAGGCTATGGTTTTTCCTGTGGTCATGTATGGATGTGAGAGTTGGACTGTGAAGAAGGCTGAGCACTGAAGAATTGATGCTTTTGAACTGTGGTGTTGGAGAAGACTCTTGAGAGTCCCTTGGACTGCAAGGAGATCCAACCAGTCCATTCTGAAGGAGATCAGCCCTGGGATTTCTTTGGAAGGAATGATGCTAAAGCTGAAACTCTAACACTTTGGCCACCTCATGAGAAGAGTTGACTCATTGGAAAAGACTCTGATGCTGGGAGGCATTGGGGGCAAGAGGAGAAGGGGACGACAGAGGATGAGGTGGCTGGATGGCATCACTGACTCCGATGGACGTGAGTCTGAGTGAACTCTGGGAGTTGGTGATGGACAGGGAGGCCTGGCGTGCTGCGATTCCTGGGGTCGCAAAGAGTTGGACACGACTGAGTGACTGATCTGATCTGATATTTTATAATAACCTTTAGATTTTTCTCTTATTTCTAGCTCTGCCTTTGCTGCATCTGCTGGTTTTCCTTACTGTGGTCTCTTTCTTCATGTGATTTGGAACTTGTCATTGTGAATTTATGCTCAACAGAATGGGTTTTCATTCCCTACAGAGTGGTTTTTCATTTGCTTCTATCAGTATCTCAGTGATTCCAACAGTCCAGGGAAAAAATGTTACATTCACTTTTGGTGCTGGGTTTCCTGAACCCTATCAGCAGGATATATTTGAATCCCACATAAAGAGTGGCACAGGCTTGCCACCTGAATTTCTCCCAGGGTCCTTCCTCTCTCTACTCACATCCTAAGGATGTAATTTTCTCACTACCTCCCTGCCCTTATAGGCAGAGTTTCCTTGTCTTTGTTTCCCTATTTCCCAGTTTAAGTGAGGCCAGACCCTTCACTTCCCTTCCCTTCAGCAGAGGCTTCCCTTCAGCAGAGTCTTAGCTCATTGCTTCAAGCAAAGCAAGGACACTTCTCATGTCCCTGAATTGGGCATTGAGACTCCAATCCTCAGCATCTAGGGTGTACATCCAGGTCAGGCATCCCAGAGGAACATCAGTGCGGCCAACTGTGCTGCTACAAGTTCCAGTTAACTCTACATCCTGTCTCCCTCACTGGTCAATAAGCATCTCTCCGGCAAGGACCCCAGTTTATCTCCCAATCCCTTTGCTCTGCTCTGCTCTCTCAGCTTCTAGTATAGTTCTGGCGCCTGGTAAACAGGAGCTCGGTAAATACGGGATGGGTAAATGAGTGAATGAATGGCTATAATTTAGGTCAGTTTAACAGCTACATAAACATTTCCCACAACTTGTCTCTTGAAGCACAAGGTAGACCATTTCCAACACACAGATAAGAGACGTATCTGAGAATTCGGAGGACTGGAGACACTTGGAAACGTATGTGGCACTTCCTTGTCCTGATGGGATCTTCAACTAGCTGTCTTCCTCACTGTTTGAAACATTACTGAAATTAAATAACTGAAACTGTATTAAAACCCAAGAATAGCACTCAGGCACTAGATATATCTTCTGGCTACCTAGTTACATAGTGCACTGAAATGAGGCAAAAAGCTTTTTGGCAGTTTAATTAACATCTTTCCAGATCTTCAGTTTCTTTAAAATACCAGGATGCTTCATTTTTGAGCTGCTTACAGTGCAAGAGGAAGACACTCTGATTAGTATTTCCCTATCTATCATTGAGAGGTTGAGGCGGGGAATTGGAACAGGGAGAAAGAGGGAAGAAAAGCCTTGTCCTTTTTAACCCAGAACATGTCTTTTTCTTGAATTTACATTTTGAATATGGTAAATAAAAATGCATGTGTTGTCAGCTAATTTTGGATGGCAAAAAATAGCAAAGGTAATTAGGGTAAAAAGACCTTTAATGATAGCAACACACACACACACACACAGGAACATATGTGTGTTCCTGTTTCTTTCATGAAAAAGACCATGCATTCTGCTGTGAAATTTGCAAGGTTTATCACGTTAGTGTCAATACTTGATGTTTTTATTATCTGAGATCTTGAGAGCTTTTAATGAAGTGTGTGTAGAAAATATTGTTCTAGTGATTCCCTTCCCTTGGCTCCAATATGATAGTTTAATCTAATTAAACTAAGTTCATTTCCTTCTCAGGCTCACCCTAGAGTGCTGGCCACTTTTGATAATATGCCTTGTCATCCAAGTCTCAGATTATTCCTCTGAGGCCAGCCAGCTCCATATGGCAACAAAATGCTGATGAAGTAGTTTGAATTCTGTAGTTATAGTTGTTTTTTTGTTTCGTTTTTTAGAAGAAGAAAAAGATGTACAAACAGGGCTGTGTCAGAGAATAAACCAAAGAGCCAAACAGAATATTCGTAATGAGATCAGAAGATTACTTTTCTCAATTGTTGGCCTCTTCAGAAAGTATTCTGTTGGGCAAGTATTTTTGTCATAATGGAAAGAGCTGTTGTGTTACTGGGCGCTGACTTACTGGTCAGCTCTGTAAGTGGACAATTTTCCCGTGTGGGGCAGGCGTGTGAAGACAAATGCTATTGTCTTGCAAACCATGGCCATCCCTAGAGCGTGCAGGGTCCTTGTCTTAGAAACTATTGGAGTCACTCCAAATCAGCATGTCAGCACTGGTTTCATCTGATTCACAAAAGAAATAGCTGGCCAGGGAGAGTGATCTGCTAGATAGGCCACCCTTCTAGAACAAGGGACAAGCCACAGGGCCCACCACCCACCCATGAATGGGAGTTTTGAGCTCCTTGGGACATCTGGTCAACCTCACATGCCAGGCATATGGTGGGATGGAGTTTGAGGATTGGAAAATATACCAAAAAGGAAAAACAGGTGTCTAGGGCCACATGGATTCTGGCCTAGGTCCAGGGCTCCCCACTCAGATAGCTGCTACCCCTCCAGTCCCAGTTACCTAATGAGGTCTTAGAAAACATCAATAAAAATGCTTCAAGGAGGGGTCACGGGTAGGGGACTGAGGGGATTCTCCTAGGATGGAGGACGCAAGTCAAGAACCAGGAATTTCATCACTATAAAAAGCCCACACTCCTAATATTCCATCTAGCTGTTCTCGCAGACACTGGCATGACTGGCAGCTCAGAGGCCATCTCCCAGCTGAGACTTTCCTGCCCAGGTAGAGAGTGATTCATTCTTCCCTCTGTGTTCCCACAGCATCTTCTTCATGCCTCAGCTATCAGTTGGCTCTGTGATATGTGGTTCTCTCTCCCTCTCCCCTTGTAGGCTTGGAGACTCTGTGGAGAATAATTACATATTGTGTTTCTTTATGTCTACAGGGCCTGGACACCTGGATGAGCAGGGATGTTTGGAAAATGAAGGAATGACCTGCCAGTCACCTCAGGTAGCGTGTATTCCATGTGCTGATTGTGAATTATGTATAGACACAAAACTATGGCAGGCATTGTGATGCTATGTTAAATATTCATACTAAGCAATTAAAAACAGGAGTTTCCTTTTTAGTCTTTACTGCAGCAGCAGGTTGAGCCACAAGCACGTTGTTCTAGGGTCTCAATATTCCTTAGTGGGCTGTGGGGAAGTTCAAACATGTATATGGGAGCTTTCCATACTAGTCACACTGATGGCGTCTTGAATTTGAACCCTGCTTTCACATCCGTTATCTCTGTGATCCTCACAAAACCCTGTGAGATGGGTAGGCTTTTATTTCACAGGAAAAGAAAGCAAGAAAGACGGATTAACTGATGCATCTCTGGTCCCCAAAATTTCCGACATGACTGTCTTGACCAACTTAGATCTTTTTCCCCACTATGCATTTGCTGTCCTGATGCTGGCCAAATCATTTAACCTCTCATTAATCTTTTTAGACTTCCTGTCTAAAAAGAGGGAAAATGTACTCTGTATAGTGGGGAGGTAAGATCGAGGAATTAAAGGGAGGCTTAAATACTTTGTAGATATTATTTTGTATCTTAGTGGTGGTGGTGGTGGTGGTTTAGTGCTAACTTGTGTCCTACTCTTTGCAACTCTGTGGACTGTAGCCCGCCAGGCTCCTCTGTCCATGGGGTTTTCCAGGCAAGAATACTAGAGTGAGGTGCCATGTCCTTTCAAAGGGATCTCCCCACCCCAGTGATTGAGCCATGTCTCCTGCTTCACAGATGGATTCTTTCTGAGCCACCAGGGAAGCCTATCTGGGTGGTAGCTTTCTACACCTGTTTCATGGACATGAGATCCCAGGGGCCACAACTAACATCTGCTGCTACTAAGTCGCTTCCGTCGTGTCCGACTCTATGTGACCCCATCGACGGCAGCCCACCGTCCCTGGGATTCTCCAGGCAAGAACACTGGAGTGGGCTGCCATCTCCTTCTCCAATGCATGAAAGTGAAAAGTGAAAGTGAAGTCGCTCAGTCATGTCTGACTCTTAGTGACCCCATGGACTGCATCCTACCAGGCTCCTCCGCCTATGGGATTTTCTAGGCAAGAGTACTGGAGTGGGGTGCCATTGCCTTCTCTGACCTGGTGCAGACAAATAAATAAATATTAAAAAAAGAAAAAGAAAAAGACTAGACTTGGAGATATGCCCTGTTATCATATAGGTTTGCACTTTCCCATGGTCATAGGCTAAGTGACGCTTTGCACCCTGGGCCACCAAAGGGCCTCAGCAGGAGAAAGAGTGGCTGACCCGATCCAGCACAATTGCTGAAAACATCCAGGACATTCAAGCTCACGTTCTGGGGATGGGTGTTGCCCCTTTCCTGTGACTGCAACACTATGACAATTTACAGCAATCTTCAGGACTCTAGCGTTCTGTTCTCCAGCGACAGCGCCGTGAGCCCTCTGCTCGCATTCCATCTCTAGCCAGTCTCCAGCCATTAAGTCGATTTTTCATTTTAAAGCACGCTGCCCCTGCTGCTCCATCCCGCTGCGGCCACTGTCATCGCCCGCGTGGAGCTTGTCTGTGCTTCTCCCACCCCTTCTCCCTGCACACTGCTGCCGAATGAGCCTTATTTGTTCAAGGACTATTTTTATCCCATCCTTCTCCTGCTCTAAAATCTCCCTTGGCTTACCCAATCAAGTCCAAACCCTGCCTTCTGGAACTAGAAGCTGTCTTAATCTGCTGTGAGTTCATCTATGTAGCCCAGATCTCATTATTTCCAAACAGAAACATTTGTCCTCATCACTTTGCTTTTGCTCACACTTCACCTTAGCCTAAAATGTCCTCTCCCCTGTTTTTTTTCCTCTGTCTAAACTTACCAATCTTTTCAAGATGAGCTCT
This sequence comes from Bos mutus, assembly GCF_027580195.1. Taxonomy (NCBI): domain Eukaryota; kingdom Metazoa; phylum Chordata; class Mammalia; order Artiodactyla; family Bovidae; genus Bos; species Bos mutus. The sequence continues at coordinate 8,867,971 of NC_091639.1, read as the reverse complement.
GATTCCTTGACTTTCCATAAAGCCCATCATTCACATTCTGGTCCGCAATGCTCTTCTCTTATCTATATCATACGTGGATATAACACACTTTGAAGTTGAATCAAACACTGTTGTGAATCGTTCTCCGTTTGTTTCACTTTACTTCCCTGGTGGCTCAGACGTTAAGGAGTCTGCCTGTAATGCAGGAGACCTCAGTTCAATCCCTGGGTTGGGAAGATCCTCTGGAGAAGGAAATGGCAACCCACTCTAGTATTCTTGCCTGGAAAATCCAATGGATGGAGGAGCCTGGTGGGCTACAGTCCATGGGGTTTCATTTGATAATTTGCTCTTCTTAAAAGGGCCTTTCTCATTTCTTATTTCCCTATAGAATAAAATCCAAATCTTTAGGAGTCTGGATCCTTCTTAACCCAGTTACAGCAGATCACTGACTGTGATCCAATATTCCAAACCACATTCCCTTAAAAATCATATATACAGATCAATTTTTTTTTCTGAATGTGAAAACAGTACATTCTTATTATAAAAAATATGTAAAGGATGTGTATGTGCCTGCTAAGCTACTTCAGTCGTGTCCAACTCTTTGCAACTCTGGACTATAGCCCACCAGGCTCCTCTGTCCATGGGATTCTCCAGGCAAGAATACTGGAGTAGGTTGCTGTGCCATCTGCCAGGGGACCTTTCCAACCCAGGGACCGAACCTGCATCTCCTGCAGCTCCTGGCTTGCAGGCAGATTCTTTACTGCTGAACCACTGGGGAAGCCCTTGTAAAGAATAGTCTTAAATAAAGAAGTAGGAAAAATCAACCCCTCCAAACCAGCCCCATTTAGCACTCCCTCTGAAAGATACAGTCCTGCTAGGTCCTCTCAAATGAGCGTGACTCAAGAACTGTCCAAATAACACCTCACCTGTGAAGCTCTCCTTAAGTCTTATCCTCACAGGCAAGACTAACCCTGCTTCCCCACCTCGATCTTCCATGGGTTTCTAACATACTGGCATCATGTTGTTCAACTCAAAGTGACTTGGCAGTTACTTGAACCCCATCTTTGGCGACCAGATGTGAAGAACAGACTCACTGGAAAAGATCCTGATTCTGGGGAAGACTGAGGGCAGGAGGAGAAGAGGACGACAGAGGATGAGATGGTTGGATGGCATCACCAACTCAATGGACATGAGTTTGAGTAAACTCCAGGAGATAGTGAAGGACAGGGCAGCCTGGTGTGCTGCATTCCATGGGGTCGCAAAGAGTCAGACATGACTGAGTGACTGAACGATGACAAAATTGTTTGCATCCCTGGAGTCCACTTTCCTGCATCTATTGGTCTCTTTTATCTTCCCAAATCTCAGTAAGCCTCTTTTCCTGATGGTCTTTGGAAAGAGATTAAATGTTGCTTATTAACTTTCAATATGATCACTCTTTTGATTTTGTCATTCTCATAGACACTAACCAGGTTATACCCTTCGTTTATAGAATATTAACTAAAATTAGTTTCTAAATATGCTTGCATATCTCTATGGAGGTGAATAGCATATTGAAAGATACTTTTTTGGAACACTGGGAGGACAGATCAGAAGTGAGCAATGACATGTTTCTAAGGTTAGATCTATGAACTTACATTCAATCCTGACATGGCATGGTCCTAACATTTGCCCTCCTCTCTCCATTACCACTATCCATACCCTTTGGCCATTTCAATCCAACCTAGATCAAATTTTTAGGTATTAAATTATCTCATATCCCCAGGCTCTTTCAGTATCCGAAATGCCTGTCCATTTACCTAAAGGGCCAAAACTCTTGATGATATGGCTCCAAACTGTTTGTTTTTTAATCTAAAATTTAGACATATTTCCATAGAAACTCTAGGTTCTACTTAACACTAGTCTCTTTTATGGGCTTCCCTGGTAGCTCAGAGGGTAAAGAATCTGCCTGAAATGTAAGAGACCAGTTCACCCCATGCACTTTCAAGGCTGTGGTTTTACTTTTGTAACTTCCTCTGCCTGGGATGTACCCACTGTTCTCCATGTATCCAAACTTTTCAAAACATCAAGACCCCATTGACATACCATCGCCTCCTTGAGTTAGGGTAACTATACACAAATGTTTCCCTTATTTAGCACTTCCTTCATCCTGCCTTGTGTTAGTTAGCTGGTGACATATTTGTCTCCCCTATTTGTTCATGATCTTTTTCAGAGCAGAAACCAGGCTTTCTTTCTCTCTGCTCAGTGCCTAAGATGGTTCCTTGCTGTGAGCACTAAATAAATTTGTATTTATTTGAAACCTCAAACTTGGAATATTGTTGAGGAAAAAACCCAACGGACTGGAGATTCGGGGGCATGAATTTTGTTCTTAGCTTCAGTAGTAACTGTCTTCTGATTGTGGGATCTTGGGACACCATTTTTTCTCAGCTGAAAAATCAAGAAATTGGTCCTCATGTTTCCCCAGTGGCTCATCGGGTAAGAAATCCACCTGCAATGCAGGAGACGTGGGAGACAGTGGGTTCAATTCCTGGGTCGAGAAGATCCCCTGGAGGAGGAAATGGCAAGCCACTCAGTATTCTCACCTGTGAAATCCCATCGACAGAGGAGCCTGGTGGGCTATAGTCCATGGGGTCACAAAGAGTTGGACACAACTGAGTGAGCACGTGCACACACACACACACACACACATCTTTAGGGGTCCTAACTTTAGTGATCAAAGAAGAAATTTGAAACTCCTCATTTACACTGAATTTAAGATCTTCACTTACACTGTTCCTGGGAATATACCCTTAATTTGCTGCAGAGAGGAAGGAAGAACGTCTTTTGAGAGTCATGAGTTGAGCCACTGGACAGATGAGAAAATAAAGGCTCTAATGGGTAAAATCTGGAGTTTGGGCCCAAACTGGTTGATTTCAATTCTACTGTTTTTTATGCAGGTAAACTCTCCCTTGAGACCAAACCTAAAAAAGGAACCTAGATAAATTAATATTTGAAATGAATAAATAACTGACAGGCCATAGAAAAGTCATCATTCATGCCTCAGAGGAAAGAACTAAAAATAGATTTAAGCAGTGGTTGGAAAAAGTTGTGTTGGGGAATGAAATCTAATCATTCCAGGAAGAAGAATACAAGGTGTGTGGTTTGCAAAAGCAGCAACATATAGCAAGAAGAGGCCAGATTACTGAGGGGAAGATGCACAAGGAAAAGGCTTAAGAATAAGGATGCTGGGGAAAACCTAGACACACAATATATAGAATAGATAACCAACAAAGACCTACTATATAGCACGGGGAACCATACTCAATATTTTGCAATAGCCTACGAGAGAAAAGAATCTGAAAACAGTAGATACATGTGTATGTATAACGGAATCACTTCTGTATACTCGAACACAACATTGTAAATCAACTATATTTTAAATAAAAAAAAAAAAAAAAAAATAAGAATAGGGATGTTTGGACCTGCCACTTAGATGAAATACGCCTTTTAAGTCACCTCAATTTCAAGTCAATATGCTATCATTTAACCTCATTTCAAAGACAATCAAGGAAAGAGGCTTACTGACATTTGGAAAGAGAGAGGAGAGGCCAATTAGACATAGGAACATGAACGCCAAGGATGCCAACAATTTGATGGGGGTCAAATAACTGCCAGATTGTTCTGACCTGGACAGGGCCCTGGGAGTAAAATACACAGAACTAAAAAATATGTAGATAAACATATGTCAAGACAAGTTGAGGTCCATGATAGAGCTACCTGCTAACCGTCCATTTACATGTGGTTTACAAATAGCTGTGAAAAGAAGAGAAGCGAAAAGCAAAGGAGAAAAGGAAAGATATAAACATCTGAATGCAGAGTTCCAAAGAATAGCAAGAAGAGATAAGAAAGCTTTCTTCAGCAATCAATGCAAAGAAATAGAGGAAAACAACAGAATGGGAAAGACTAGAGATCTCTTCAAGAAAATCAGAGATAGCAAAGGAACATTTCATGCAAAGATGGGCTCGATAAAGGACAGAAATGGTATGGACCTAACAGAAGCAGAAGATATTAAGAAGAGGTGGCAAGAATACACAGAAGAACTGTACAAAAAAGATCTTCACAACCCAGATAATCATGATGGTGTGATCACTCACCTAGAAACAGACATCCTGGAATGTGAAGTCAAGTGGGCCTTGGGAAGCATCACTCCGAACAAAGCTAGTGGAGGTGATGGAATTCCAGTTGAGCTATTCCAAATCCTGAAAGATCATGCTGTGAAAGTGCTGCACTCAATATGCCAGCAAATTTGAAAAACTCAGCAGTGGCCACAGGACTGGAAAAGGTCAGTTTTCATTCCAATCCCAAAGAAAGGAAATGCCAAAGAATGTTCAAACTACCGCACAATTGCACTCATCTCACACACTAGTAAAGTAATGCTCAAAATTCTCCAAGCCAGGCTTCAGCAATATGTGAACCATGAACTTTCTGATGTTCAAGCTGGTTTTAGAAAAGGCAGAGGAACCAGAGATCAAATTGCCAACATCCGCTGGATCTTGGAAAAAGCAAGAGAGTTCCAGAAAAACATCTATTTCTGCTTTATTGACTATGCCAAAGCCTTTGACTGTGTGGATCACAATAAACTGTGGACAATTCTGAAAGACATGGGAATACCAGACCACCTGATCTGCCTCTTGAGAAATTTGTATGCAGGTCAGGAAGCAACAGTTAGAATTGGACATGGAACAACAGACTGGTTCCAAATAGGAAAAGGAGTACGTCAAGGCTGTATATTGTCACCTGGTTTATTTAACTTATATGCAGACTACATCATGAGAAACGCTGGACTGGAAGAAACACAAGCTGGAATCAAGATTGCTGGGAGAAATATCAATAACCTCAGATATGCAGATGACACCACCCTTATGGCAGAAAGTGAAGAGGAGCTACAAAGCCTCTTGATGAAAGTGAAAGTGGAGAGTGAAAAAGTTGGCTTAAAGCTCAACATTCAGAAAATGAAGATCATGGCATCCGGTCCCATCACTTCATGGGAAATAGATGGGGAAACAGTGGAAACAGTGTCAGACTTTATTTTTCTGGGCTCCAAAATCACTGCAGACGGTGATTGCAGCCATGAAATTAAAAGACGCTTACTCCTTGGAAGGAAAGTTATGACCAACCTAGATAGCATATTCAAAAGCAGAGACATTACTTTGCCAACAAAGGCCCGTCTAGTCAAGGCTATGGTTTTTCCAGTGGTCATGTATGGGTGTGAGAGTTGGACTGTGAAGAAGGCTGAGCACCGAAGAATTGATGCTTTTGAACTGTGGTGTTGGAGAAGACTCTTGAGAGTCCCTTGGACTGCAAGGAGATCCAACCAGTCCATTCTGAAGGAGATCAGCCCTGGGATTTCTTTGGAAGAAATTATTCTAAAGCTGAAACTCCAGTACTTTGGCCACCTCATGCGAAGAGTTGACTCATTGGAAAAGACTCTGATGCTGGGAGGGATTGGGGGCAGGAGGAGAAGGGGACGACAGAGGATGAGATGGCTGGATGGCATCACTGACTCGATGGAGGTGAGTCTGAGTCAACTCCGGGAGTTGGTGATGGACAGGGAGGCCTGGCGTGCTGCGATTCATGGGGTCGCAAAGAGTCGGACACGACTGAGCGACTGATCTGATCTGTACTCTGAAGTTCCCTCCTTCTGTAGTTCAGGAACTTTCTGGTTCAATCAGTTCACTGGTCATGAAATTCCTGAATGAGGACTGGAAGTGAACTTGGGTCAAGCCAGTTATCCCACAGCAAGATTCTAAACCGGAGAACTCCTAACCCTTTAATTGGGAGCATAATGTCTAGAAGTTAAATAATATGTGAAGAGAAGCATCTATGCCTGGAGATGCTTTGAATAATTTTTCCTACATAACCAAAAGAGCAATCTTTCCAAGGTGAGTTTTTTCCAGATGGCTTAGATTCTGTCAGGAGAAAGAAGGGATACATAAGTCATTTCTTTTAGTCTAGAGGTTTTCCTCCTCTTCAAGGGAAGAACCAGGAAGAGCCAAATCATGCATCAATAATAAGGCGTGGCTGAACAACTCGTCTTCATCTGCTTTGCAAGGGAGGCTGAGGTGGGGAGTAGCCTTGGGGTACAGTCTTTAGAATCCTCATTCAGATTACTTTTTTTATGAGTACTTTATGCAGTTAGAGTCACAAAACCTGCCTGAAAAATCACAGAGTTCTTGGCAATTCCAAAATTAGCCATGGAAAACGCCAAATACTGACACTATTTTCTAACTGTAGCTCTTATGCAGGCCCCACCGCTGCAGGCTGTGGCTGAGGACCCCAGTGTGTAACCTGCTGGGTAAGCGTTACCACCAGTAACCTCGGGGGAAGCTGGCCAGGTTTCCGTCAAACAGAATGGAAGCACTTCCCCAGACATCTGTATAACCTGCCCACAGCTCAGAAAAACGGGAGGAGGAGTAGGTGGAGCTATGAATACTGATGCGCAAGTTTAATTTTAAAGAAACTGTGTAGGCAGATTCAGTCCTACATGGGAATTTCTGAAAAATTAAAATAAGACTAAGGAAAACTATTTTAAAGCATATAAATGACAGTAAGATGATCTCCTGGCCACCTTTATCTTTGGTCTGTACCGTGTCTCTAGGAAACAGTGAAAAGAATTTGTGTAAGACTTAGGAGACGGGAGTCTCAAATAGACAGCTTTCACAGAAAGAGACTCACAGACTTAGAGAATGAACTTATGGTTGCTGCTGGGGAAGGATGGGTGGAAGGGATAGTTAGGGATTTGGGGATGGATATGCATACTCTGCTATATTTAAAACGGATAACCAACAAGGACCTCCTGTATACCACAGGGAACTTTGCTCAATGTTATGTGGCAGCCTGGATGGAAGGGGAGTTTGGGGGAGAATGGATATATGCATATGAATGACTGTGTCCTTTCACTGTTCATCTGAAACTATCACAACACTGTTAATCAGCTACACCCCAGTAGCAAATAAAAAGTTTAAAAAAATAGGTAGTTTTCATCCACTCCAGTATTCTTGCCTGGGAAATCCCATGGACAGAGGACCCTGGTGGGCTGCAGCTCATGGAGGTCTCAAGGGTTGGACACGACCTAGCCACTAAACCACCACCACCACCCACAGACATGCGGTGGGTATTTTTTTTTTTCCAATCTGCCCACTTCATCCCATCCCCCTGCCACCAGCACATCTAGAAGTCACTCTGTTTAGGACTCAGAAATGGCAAGTCCAAACTCACCACAGTTTCAGCCACTAATGCCTAACTACACGCTCAGTCTAATGTTTCCAGGGCACAACTGGATACACGGCAGGCACGGCATCATGCTCTCTGGTGGCAGAACCTGGGAAGGCTCATTCCCTCCCAGAGTGTACAATATTCAAATGATAAAGCAACGAGTAGAATAACCGCAGTACAAAGAATGGCTATGATTAATTAGCATTGTAAGAAAGACCCGAACTGACTGTTACTAGAGGGAAAAGCCTGTGGCTTGGAGTACATAATCCACGGGGAAGGTCACACTTGGACCTGGGCCGGCAGTGTGGGAAGGAGGGCAAGGGGATTCTAAGTGTGGAGCAAAGTGTAAGCAAAAGCAGAGAGGTTGCCAGGCACAAGATATCCCCTTCTATCAGTTCACTCGCTCAGTCATGTCTGACTCTTTGTGACCCCACGGACTGCAACACGCCAGGCCTCCCTGTCCATCACCAACTCCCAGAGTTTACTCAAACTCATGTCCATCGAGTCAGTGATGCCATCCAGCCATCTCATCCTGTCGTCCCCTTATCCCGCCTTCAGTCTTTCCCAGCATCAGGCTCTTTTCCAATGAGTCAGTTCTTCACATCAGGCGGCCAAAATACTGGAGTTTCAGCTTCAACATCAGTCCTTCCAATGAATATTCAGGACTGATTTCCTTTAGGATGGACTTAGGTTTGATCTCCTGGCAGTCCAAGTTACCACCCGGCTATGGTCAGTACCTGGCTCTGCTGCTTGGGGTACTGGGGTTAGAGGGAGGGTGAGACGGAGATGATGAACGGTCCACTCAGCCTGCTCACCGTAAGGCCTCTGAGGGGAAGGACGTGACAGAGCAAAGAAAGTGAAAGAGGAAAATTGATGGACGCTTCTAGTCTTTATCTCACTTGCGCATGCACACACACACAATTTATGTTTTTTGTCTATAAGCTTGTAGAGTCCCCAGTGTTTTCACACTGTAACAAGAAACTCTGTTACAACGAGGACTTCTCCCACCTTCCTTTTGCTGTGACACAGAGCAACTCTCCACCATCTGACCAGGATACCATAATCATGTTACCATTTTACCAGCAGTCCACTGAACACTTCTTTCTATCTCGCCACTTGTGGCTAAGAAATCAAGCTAACTGTGAAATCATTTCACTCCTGGGCAAACAGAAAGGAACCACTTGGAAAGTTCTCCTCGGAAGGAGAAACAAGTCTGCAGTCAGTCATTTCCAGATCAGCTGTATTATTTAGCAAGGATTTGCTATATAGGATGGGCGAACTTTCACCCTTTGATTTGTCTTGGAGAGATTCAGAGTGTCTTACAAAACTGGCAGAATACACACTCTAACATGGGTTGGTGGGCTTTTTTGGTGGGGGTCATTTACTTGAAAGGACAACTGGCCGTCTTGGACCTCCTCCACGCACAAACATAGAAAGGGAAGGTTTCTTCAAACAACAATGCCTTGTGTGAGGCTCACGATGCTGCTCAGCTTCAGTCAGCACAATACAGCGTAAGCAAGGAATGCGTGCAGGTGTAGCCAGGTTGGGTCCACTGCCGGTCTCTGGGCAGGCGGGTGGGCAGAGTCTCTCTCCACGTCCGAGGACCCACTGCCAGCTACGGAGCAGAGCTCAGGAGGGCCCCTGGACCCCGACGACTGCTCTCTCAAACACATGTGCACTCTGAGCTCCCAGAGGTAAGACACACGAGCTGCTCTGGATTTTTGGTTTGTGCCTAGCGCAATGGCACCCCACTCCAGTACCCCTGCCTGGAAAATCCCATGGACGGAGGAGCCTGGTAGGCTGCAGTCCATAGGGTCGCTAAGAGTCGGACACGGCTGCATGACTTCACTTTCACTTTTCACTTTCATGCATTGGAGAAGGAAATGGTAACCCACTCCAGTGTTCTTGCCTGGAGAATCACAGGGATGGGTGGGCTGCCATCTCTGGGGTCGCACAGAATCGGACACGACTGAAGCGACTTAGCAGCAGCAGCAGCACAGCATCGCCACCTTGAGAGAGAGGCACTTACTGGATTCAGAAACACATTTGATGATTATCAGAGTGATTAGAAGGAACCAGGGCAAAGGGAGAAACTCAGGGGCAAGGAGAATTTCTCAAGTAGCAAAAAAAAAAAAAAAAAAAAAGGCTCAATCTCCGTCTTCGCCCACCTGCAGAAAGAGAAATACAGCATCCTTGGCCATGGCAGACCCCGGTCACCCAGGAACAAGGAGCTCCATGGCCGGGCTGGAGGTGGGGAGGGGAGATGGCCCTCTGTCTCACCATTCAGGTGAGATATCTCCAGTCCACTCTCTCCTTCAGCTTAACTCCTGTCCTCAAGCTTTGCAGGGGGCGAGATGGTGAAGCTCATGGGAGCACTCAGGTGTCCCAGAGTGAAGACCTGTGTGTGTAAAGGTGAGGGCAGGAGGGGCCACCTCTACTTGGAGGGAGGTCCTGGAGAGCCTCCACCAGCAGGTGATGTGGGAACAGGACAGGCAGGTATGGAACAGAAGCTCCAGAACCCGACAGGCATGGGGACAAGAGAGCCTGACCTGCTTCCGGAAGAGCGGACACTGCGGATGGCTGGAGAAAGTACAGGAGAGGCACGTGAGACCGGCTGGGACCTGGGACCCTTTGCTGCGGGGCCTGCATCTGGACAAACATCTCCTCCAGCAACCGAATGCAAGGAACCTACAAGGGACTAAAAATTACAGCACGCATGTGCAGTTGGGGCCCATTATGAATGCCAAGATACAAAAAGACCAAAAATCCAACTGCCACTTCTGGGGTTTGGGGAGCAAAAGCAGGGTCCTGTGCATGATCCCTGACACAGCACCACTGAGGGGGTGGGCAGACCAAGTAAGCCACCCCTCCACCCCTACCGTCACCCCATTTAAGGGGCAAGCTCACCCCCATCTCAGGGAGCAAGCAAGAGAAACTATTGTTGGCTTTTGCTCCCCGTTGTGGCAGCATAAGTCTCAATACAGCCTTGCCTGAATGCCTCATTTTGATCTCTTATCAATTTCTATTGTCTAAGAACCTGGGTCAGTAACACAAGGGCTGGCTCCTTCTGAGGGCCTTGGTGCCTTTAAGGAATCGTGGCTTGTCTTTAAGATACTGGGGAGTCAGGGGAGCTTCACAGGAGAGTGTGACATGATTTGATTTAGATTTTGAAGACTTACTCAGGCAGCCCGTGGGAGAAGGACCCCTGAGTGGATGCTAGTGGGGGACCAGGCAGGGCTGCTGGCATCAACCAGTAAGACAGAATATGGGCAGATTTCCTGAGGTAGAGGGGAACATCTTGGAGGATACCGGGACATATGGGCAGATATATCCTGAAGGTGATGATACGCTTAAATTAGGCACAGGCCCCTTCTGCAGCCCTGGGAAGGGACCCAGCAATATGTTCACAGGGAGATAGCATCTCCTCCATTACCCAAGTCAAACATTTTTGCATTTTTTTCTAAGAAATACCCCTTCAAAACAAGAGGTATCATTCAGACACAGGGAGACTGAGGTTCAAAAATGTTGAGGACAATGACATTGGAGCTGGTCAGGGAAAAAGAAGCAGGATCGACGATACAGAAATATCACTTTTTTTAAACTAAATGTTGTATGGTATACAGTGGACATCAAACAGAGACAAGGTCTAGAGAAGACGGTTTCAGTGAAACCAGCTGCTTCATCGATCTTAGCGGCGTGCTCCTTCAACCTCTGTCCTTACGTAACCGTCAATTATTTTGTTCTCAGGGTTAAACAGATTCCACAGCACAAATCCTTGCAGACCTTATCTGACTAGAGATTTCAGTGTTTGAGGTTTATCACCGTAAAGCCAAGGGCAACTTTATAACTTTCTTGGGGTGTGGGTGTGAAGCTATTAAATGTGGGGATAAGGTAAAAGAAAGAAATCCTAGATAGCTGTCCTTTCAATTTAAGCGTTTTGTTGTTTGAATGAACTTCGTGCGTGTGTGTGTGCGCGCGTATAAGAGAGAGAGAAGTGGGGAGGAGGAGGAGGAGAGAGAGAGAGGCATGTGGTAGAGTAGAAAGAACACTGGACAAAGTATCGGAATCTTGTTGTCGTTCAGTCCCTAAGTTGTATCCAATTCTTTGTGACCCCATGGACTGCAGCATGCCAGGCTTCCCTGTCCATCACCACCTCCCAGAGTTTGCTCAAACTCATGTCCATCGAGTCGGTGATGCTCCAACCATTTCATCCTCTATCACCCAGTTCGCTTCCTGCCCTCATCTTTGCCAGCATCAGGGTCTTTTCCAGAGTTGGCTCTTCACATCAGGTGGCCACAGTATTGCAGCTGCAGCATCAGTCCTTCAGAATACTTGGGCCCATAGGCTCAGTAATCCTGACGATGAATCTGTGAACTTTCAAGGTCTTGGTTTCTTCTTGAGTCAAATGAGAGGTTTGAATTAGGTGCTCTAGAAGGTCTGCCTTTTCTAAGTTTCATGTAAGTCAAATTTTACCTAATATTCACCCAAGGAGTTTCACTTTTTAACCAGATTGACTATTTCCTTAAAGGGTTACACCTATACTTGGCTTTATCAGAATACTCAATATGCCGCTTGCATACTGCCTCTCAAAGGAAATCTAACAGTCAGCAATCCTGCTCTCTTGTGCTGAAATACAAAATGACTGAAGCTTAGGGATGCTTGGCCAGCCTCCCTCTTCTGTCACCTCCTCCCCTCGTGATTGATTGCTAAGCCTCCTCTATGTTTCATAGATGTTGGCAAGTCAGGTTCTCAGAAATAAAGTTCAGAAGGGAAGAATGAATTGAATTATCCTATTCCTCCCATCCCACGTATTTCTAAGAGCGTGTCTGAATGCTGCAGCTCTTTAGGAAGCAATGGATGATCCCAGAATCAACTGGCCCATTTTACACAAAGCACTGGCTTCACACTAAAGGAAAGACCCACAGTACAGAAGGGAAGGCTCTTGGTCGCTGAACCTTTGATACTAAGTAAGTAAAAATGAGTTCCTTGTTAGTTATGTTGTCACAGTATTATAACGCTTTGATGTTTTCCTTAAAAACGGGTAGGAGAGGAAATGTCACTGCAGATTTTCTATGTAAACAATATTAAAGAATCCATAATTTACTAACACACACCCTTTTCACTCTGGGTAGTATTCTGATGAGCTGTTCTTTAATGTTTCTGACTCTCTGTGACCCCAGGGACTGTAGCCCACCAGGCTCCTCTGTCCATGGAATTTTCCAGGTAAGAACACTGGAGCAGGTTGCTCCTTCCTTCTCCAGGGGATCTTCCTGACCTAGGGATCGAACCAGCATCTCTTGAGTCTCCTGTATTGGCAGGTGAATTCCTTACCACTGTGCCATCTGGGAAGCCCTCTTTAACGTTTAGCTCCAAATTTATTCTCTGGTGCCATGCCCACCTTGAAGGACATAGCATGCACACACTGCTAAACATCACAGAAACAATGGCTTGGAATCTCTGAAATCTTCATGGCAAGTTTATTTATTTATTTATTTTTTTAATCTTTACATAATTGTATTAGTTTTGCCAAATATCAAAATGAATCCGCCACAGGTATACATGTGTTCCCCAAGTTTAAAAGGAACCAAAATATCAGACCGGTGCTTTCTCTTTTCCCAGCTGACCGTTTCTTTCCCATGCTACCCCACTCCTCTCACACACATTGTGACGTAGTCAGGACCCCACCCGTATCCTATTTCCATAATCAGAAAGCTTCCTGGGCACTGGGAATGCCAGCAACTGTACACAGAGGACTTTTTTTTCTGAATAAAGGAAAAAAGGAGCAAGAAGTGCTACAGAGACAAGACCTCAGACCGACGATGGAGACGGAGTCCACAAATATGCAGGTTCCACATTCTTCAACTGGAATAACTTGGAGGTGTGTGGCATACGGCAGTAACTGGCTTGATAGTAACTTTCATTGCCTTCCTTCTCTTTTCTGTCTTATTTCCCCACACCTCTACCAGTATTTCCTGAGCGCACCTCGCAAACTACCGGTACTCAGAATCTTATCTCTGGGTCAACTTCTTGGGATCCCCAGACCACGATCTAACCCATGGCTCCCATAACTACTAAATGTTCTGAGCTTCTGAGATATTAGAACTGAAAGGCACCTCACATCTTATTAGACTACCCTGATAGGTTTGGCTTTCATAAAAACAAAAACAAAAAAACTGAGGTGATCCAAGGTCACCTAAGCAGTCAATGGCAAACGGCAAATACCTTGAGTCCCCCAGGAATCTATCGGAGAGTGAGGCTTAAACCTGGCTAAGGGTTCAGGACAGTTTGGAACCAAAATACTACTTTTAGCAGAAGTCTGTCATGGGATTTGAATTGAAGAGTAGAAAAAGTCCATGGTGATATGCTGACTATAAGAGACTAAAAAATTAAGAAGATAATGTATTCTGTGAAGATGACAGGAGTTATAGAGAAAGGCATCATTATTAGTCAGAGAGATGAGAATATATAGGAAAATCTTCCTAAAGTGCTAAAGGAACAACCCTACCCTCTTCAACTCCCAAATTCCTACCATTCAATATTTTGAATGTACATTGAAAATATGGTAAGATTTCCCACCTTTGGGAGAACAACCCCTCCAAGCTCTGGACCGTTGGGTAGTAGTAGATAAACCCCCTTTTCTATACTCTACTTTTGGTCAGTCGGGGGAAGGTTTTGCTCTTTATCTTCTGTTGTAATTCGGTCCTCGACTTTGACAATTTCAGATGTTGCTGTTGGAAGTAAAAACTAGAGCAACATAGATACACAAAACCTTTAAAAAACAAGACCCTGACCTTTTAAAAAAGTGCCTTATGAAGCACATAGTTGTCTTAGATGACACTGTAGAAGAGAAAGCATGCCTCAAAAAAGTTTATGAGCAAGATAAATACTCTGCCACACGTGCATTTGTTCTCATTTGTCCCAACATCCACATTCCTTTAAAGTGAAATCTCTCCGAGGGCTTGACATATTAAAGTAATACTCAATTTATCGACTAATAATACAGCTTCAAAGGAAAGTAATATTCTTAATGGCACCTCATCCAGTCTATTATTTATTTTATTCCTCTAAAGTTTCAAGAGACAAATTGGAGACATACAATGAGTACTATTTGATTCAAGTCTTGATTTTGGTTGTTATGAATAGAGAGCAGCTTTTATGTTCAAGGTCAAAATATGGAAGGTTACATTTATTCCAAGACTTCTTTCAAACATAGGCTTCTAGAGTGGGAGTATGGTAGGCAGAATAATGCCCCTCCCAACTAAACTCACATTCTAGTCCCCCAGCCTGTGGATATGTTACCTTACACATGGAAGGGACTAGGGCTCTTGAGTTGAAGAGATTATCCTGGGTTATCCAGATGGGCAATGGAATCACAAGAGCCCTTATAAAAGGGAAGCAAGAGGGTGAAGTCGGAGAGGAAGGCGAGGAGCTGACAAGCAGAAGTTGCAGGGATCCCATCACAAAGAAAGAGCCAGGGGCCAAGAACACTGGTCTCCAGAAGCCGGAAAACACAAGGGCCTGGATTCTCCCCAAGAGCCTCTAGAAGGAACCAAGCCTAACTTTAACCTATTGAGACTGATTTTGGTCCTCTGATCTCCAGAACTAGAAAAGTACAAATTTTTCTTTATACTTTTTAAAGAAAAGTGCTTTCTTTAAGCCACTAAATCTGTGGTGATCTGTTACAACAGCAACTAGAAACTAATCCAAGGGGCATGTGAAAGTATTAATGCTGGCCAGTCTACCGGAGGCTTCAATCCAAGCATCCTAACTGTCCCAATCTCAGGGCAGCAGGGGGGAACGGAAAGAGCAAAGCCTCAGATCAATCAGACAGCCCTTGAGTTCCGACCCTGGCTCTGCCACTTACTGTCTGTGTGCTTTGGGGAAGTTATTTCCCCTCTCTGAGCCATAACTGTTTCAGAGTTAAAGCAGTGGTTGTCTGCATTTCAGATCCGATCGAATTACATCTCTATAGCAACAGCAATAAATCATCCAGCTAGAGTAAAGGTACCAGTAGGTTGCCATGAGGTTTAAATGAAATGATGTGTCTAAAGGGCCTGTGCAGCGTTTATCGCCCAGCAGACGCTCGGCAGAGGCTAGATTTCTTAACCTCACCCCATCTTGCACAGCAGCGGTGTGTATAATCCTGCAGGGAGCTTGCTAAAATGCAGGTGGTGCATGAATCTACACCATCAATACCTTCCTGCCTCACCTGGGAAAGCATCAAATCTTCTTAGCACGGTTTGTAAGATGCCTTTTTAACGGCTTTATTGAGACATAATTTATATACCCCAAAATCCGTGCATTTTAAGCATACAATTCAGTGACTTTCAGTGTATTTATAGAGCTGTACAACCATCACCACAATCTAATTTTTTAACATTTTCAACATCCTAAAAAGCAAACAAGCGTCCATGTACCATCATTCCTTGTTCTCGCCCTGCCCCATACAACCACAATCTACATTTCCTCAGATGGATTCCAAATGCAGTTCGCCCTTGCTTCAAGAAAATACAAAATTTTAACAAATAGACACCTGTGAGCTTACTGACCATCACGTCAAAATTCCACATCAGCTTTTTTTTTTGTCAAAAATGAAAACAGGGTCTACCTAAACAGTTTCCCTGAAGGGAACTGGGTTTTATTGGTCAGAAACTCCAGTATTACCGGAAAACTGAAATTTAAAGGGTACACTTTCAAATCATGATTTTTAAGGATGTACAAATTTAAATGCTCCCCTTCTCCTCCTCAACCCCCACTACAAACCTCCAGTCTCAGTGGTGAGAAGACCCACTGTTATAGAGAAGCATATCAGTTCAGTTCAGTTCAGTCGCTCAGTCGTGTCCAACTCTTTGCGACCCCATGTATCACAGCACACCAGGCCTTCCTGCCCATCACCAACTCCCGGAGTTCACTCAGACTCACGTCCATCGAGTCAGTAATGCCATCCAGCCATCTCATCCTCTGTTGTCCCCTTCTTCTCCTGCCCCCAATCCCTCCCAGCATCAGAGTCTTTTCCAATGAGTCAACTCTTCGCATGAGGTGGCCATACAAATGGACCCAAAGTCTGGGGCAGGGTGACAGGTGGGGCGGGAATCGGCTCCCCTAGTCTATGGAAGCTGACTCCCAGCCCCCTTTCCCTTCCCTCCATACTGCCTGGGTGTCTTCAGTGATCTGAGTGCCAGATCCTTTCCATTTTGCTTACCCCAGGCTTCCCTGGTGGCTCAGATGGTAAAGAGTCTGCCCGCTGTGCGGGAGACTCAGGTTCGATCCCTGGGTCGGGAAGATCCCCTGGAGGAGGAAATGGCAACCCACTCCAGGATTCTTGCCTGGAGAATTCTATGGATGGAGGAGCCTGGTGGGCTACAGTCCATGGGGTCATGGAGAGTCGGACACGACTGAGCGACTTCACTTCACTTCTTCCACCCAGGTTTCTAAGTGGTCTGGTGCATTGTTGCTGATGGGCGGCTAAAGCTGTCACCATGGGAGTGGGATCCTTGGGGATGAGGTTGGGCAGGAAGTTTCTCACCAGGACTGTAGGGTGTGTCATAAGTGACAGGGTGGCCAACCCTGCGTCTGTGACAGACTCTGAAATCTAAGTACTGACAGGAACACAGGTTAAGTGTGGTGTGCAAAGAGGCCAAGAGATGAGTTTCAGGCCCCAGGCTACTGGGAGCTGCAGGTGAGCACTGGAAATGCTATTGGAAATTAATGAACTCAGAAAAGAAACAAGTGAAAGTGAGACAGGCTGGGACCTGAGACCCTTGGATGCAATGCTTCCAGGAGCAACAAAATACCAAGAAACTTTAAGGGACTAAAAATAACTGCTTGCATGGGCAGTTGGGTGGAATTATGGACAAAAAGAGGAAAAACCCAACTGCCACTTCTGAAAAGCCATACAAAAGCAATAAGGAATGAGGTTGCCCTCCCTTCCCGAAGCAAGCAAACAAGGGAAACTGTTATTTGTTCTGGAGCTCTCCTGATCAATTTCTGTTGATTGAGGAAGCTGAGAACCCTAGTCAGTAACAAAAAGGTTCCCAAAATACTTCCTCTCGCACTAGCCGGTTAGTGCTGCTCACCCAGGAACATGAGCGCATTGAGTTAACTCCAAGGGAAGAGCCCCTGGAGGAGGGCATGGCAACCTGCTCCAGGATTCTTGCCTGGAGAATCCCATGGACAGAGGAGCCCGGCGGGCTACAGTCCATGAGGTCACAGAGAGTCGGACATGAGTGAAGCGTCTGAGCGCACGCGCACACGGGCCAGGGTGGAGCGCACAGGGGCTCACATCAGCGGATGCGCTGCACCGAAGAGCGTGAAGCATCTCTTCCTGCCTGTTCCAGCCACCTCCTTTCTGTTCCCGATCCTTCTACTGATTGTTACCACACAGTTTCAATTCATGGAGATATGGTTAAGAAGACAAGTTTTGCAATGATCATTGTTTCCTTCATTCTTAGATTCATGCCCATGAACTACTCACAGCATATAAAGGG
Organism: Bos mutus; assembly: GCF_027580195.1. Classification (NCBI taxonomy): domain Eukaryota; kingdom Metazoa; phylum Chordata; class Mammalia; order Artiodactyla; family Bovidae; genus Bos; species Bos mutus. The sequence goes on along the minus strand of NC_091639.1, from coordinate 8,850,254 downwards.
CAACATTTATACGGCATCCAAAATCTTCATGCTTTATAAGCCTGTCATCATAATACTGCTGGCCAAAAAACTGAGGTGGGAGAAGCATGGCTTTGGGGAGGATTAATTTAACTTCTAAAACAGGCTGGGCACTTAGGTTCCCTTCTTTTGGGTTTAACATTTAAGTAGCTTGATATAGTTATTAGGCAAATTGCTTCTGTATCCATCTACCACAATAAACAAAGATATAGCCATTTCTATCTTGCCATAGTTATTTTATTTTTAATCATAAACGAAAAGAGAACTTCAGAAGAAACAGCACCTGTTGGCTAATTACTGTGAGGAAGAGAAGTTCAGCATCAACTAGGCTACAACTGAAATAATTGTATTTGGCAGGCAGTCTCCAACGTTTAAGTATACAAAATTTAATAACCCAGCCACAGATAGCACATTCAGCTACTTACGGGCACACTTTGAAAGTGACTCATCCAAAAAGATCCACTGGGGTGCAGTTATAACCAGAATCAGATGTTCCACAGAAGTCAGATTATGTTTATTTTATGCTGGGAGACAAGTGGATGGTAACATCTGCTCTTGACATCTTTAAAGCAAAATGTTCTGTGTGTGTGTGTAGGTACGTGTGTGCAGGGTTCTGAGTTCTCAAAGATATGTCTAAGTACTCAAGCATTTTTGTGGTGTATCAAGGCTGGTTGTACCCCTAGCTCACTTATAAGAGTAAATGAGGAAGTTAAACAATTTTTTAAATTAAAAAAAAAAAAAAACCTGTGTGGAAGAAAAGTCAGTAAGAATGGAGAACCTCTGTGGGGGAGAGAATACAAGAGCAGTTGCTAAATGTTCAGAGCTAGATGCTAACCCTGTCTGTAGTCAACACAACAGGAATGTAAAGCATTTGGCTCTTTCTTTTATCAGCAACATAGAAACAGGCACTTCAGCCTCTCATTAGAGAAGTCAAGTATGAATTCACCACAGTCTGATACTCACCAAAGACTCCAGCAAGGCATCTGACTTTGAGAGAGGTGGCCTAGAAAGAGGAACTCTGCTTTTCCAGGTGAGAGCATCTCAACACTGGCTACAAATTTGAATCACCTGGGGTGCTTTAAAAACACCTATGCCTGAGTCCTAGCCAGCACGCCTGATTTAGAATTTTTCAAAGGCTTCCCTTGGTTGTGAACCACTACTCTAGAACCTTGCTTTTCCAGCATTAGCATCTTCTGGAAGACTGTTAGAAACGCAGTACCTCGAGTCCCGCTCTAGACCTGCCCAATCAGCGTCGGCTCTTAGTAAGATTCCCAGGTGATTCTAACGTATTTGGAAGCTCGAGAACCCCTTCTAGCAAGAAGGTTCTATGAGTTCTTTGTATTGTCAGCTCATCACAGAGTAGCACACCTCTCTGCTGAAATGCCTTCACTGAACCCAGCTTCTTGATTTGCCTGAAGATCAGTATAGTCAGTCTCCATTACACAATTCTCACTGAAGACGTTTTCCCCATGATACACTCAATATACTTTAACCAGTTGCATTTAACTATGCAATGAAAGTTCTCTTACATTTTAATGACAGAAAAAGCTCATGTCACCAGATGCGTTTAGTTCCTACTTACACATCATTTTAAAGCCTGAAGACATTCTAATCCATGAAAATCCCTGAAAACTGTAGGTATTCTATATATGTTGGCTTGGTGGCACTTCTATTTTATAAACTAAATCTTGTGGAGGCCAATTACATAAACTACTTCATTTCTTCAGCCATGAACAATGGTCTACAGGAATTTACGTAGATAGTATCCTTGTTAAGTCCTTGAAACACATCCTCAAGTAACCATTACTGGATGCACCTGGAATGGGCTCCACTTTCACTTCTGCTTTAATCTCTCCTTTCACTCAACACTCTTGGGCTCCAAAATCACTGCAGATGGTGACTGCAGTCATGAAATTAAAAGATGCTTGCTCCTTGGAAGAAAAGCTAGGATAAACCTAGACAGCATATTTAAAAGCAGAGATACTACTTTGCCAACAAATGTCCGTCTAGTCAAGGCTATGGTTTTTCCAGTAGTCATGTATGGATGTGAGAGTTGGACAATGAAGAAAGCTGAGTGCCAAAGAATTGATGCTTTTGAAGTGTGGTGTTGGAGAAGACTCTTGAGAGTCCCTTGAACTGCAAGGAGATCCAACCAGTCCATCCTAAAGGAAACCAGTCCTGAATATTCATTGGAAGGACTGATGTTGAAGCTGAAACTTCGATATTTTGGCCACCTGATGTGAAGAACTGACTCATTGGAAAAGAGCCTGATGCTGGGAAAGATTGAAAGCAGGAAGAGAAGGGGAAGACAGAGGGTGAGACAGTTGGATGGCATCACCGACTCGATGGACATGAGTTTGAGTAAGCTCTGGGAGTTGATGATGGACAGGGAAGCCTAGTGTGCCACAGTCCATAGGGTCACAAAGAGTCGGACACGACTGAGTGACTGAACTGAATTGAACTTCCACTCAACGGTGAGCCAGTGGTGAGGACTGGGAAGAGTGTAATGGTTCTCCAAGTGGGGTCCCAAGACCAGCAGCATCAACTGGGCACTTGTAAGAAATACAAGTTGTCAGGTAACACACCCAGACCGACTGAATCAGAGACTCTAGGGCTGGAGCTCAGCGGGAAATCACTGAGACCCTCAGTGACTCTGACATATGGGTAGTCTGAGAACCACTGGGAGCAGTCAGTGTGAGGTGGGCTCAGAGAATCTTCATTTCTAACCATTTCCCACGTTAAACTGATCGGGAAACTTACTTTAAAAACCCACTGAGGAAGAGCAATGAGAGAAAAAAACCAGCATAAACATTATGTAAAGCCCCTCTAGGAGGCTTTAAAAAAAATTCTTGAGAATTTTAGTTTATTTTTTTAAAAACTTCAAAATAAAGAGAAAAAGTGTTTTCCTATTAATACATACAATGGCTCCTTTGAAGCTGCTGTTTTCTAAGAAATTCGACCTTCGGTTTTTAAGGACGAAGATCCTAATATAATTTTGGTAGAGAAGTTACCTCCTGAATTATCATTTAGCAAACGGGCTTCCCTTGTGGCTCAGACAGTAAAGAATCTGCCTGCAACGTAGGAGACCCAGGTTTGATTCCTGGGTCAGGAAGATCCCTGGGAGAAGGGAATGGCAGCCCACTCCAGTACTCTTGCCTGGAGAATCCCATGGACAGAGGAGCCTGGTGGGCTACAGTCTCTGGCATTGCAAAGAGTTGGACACGACTGAGCGACTAACACACGAATGGCATACGGTGAAACGGGCGTGAAAGAGAGGGAGTTTGAGTGGAAATCATGGAAGCCTACAGTCACCTTCCCTCTTTCCCTTGGGTTATCACCCCTGAAGGATTTCTTTATTTCTAGTGAGTGGAGACACCACACAGCACAGACTCCACAGAGGCAATATGGAGAGCTCTGCTCAGGCATCTGCTAGCTCTTGGCAAAACAGGGCTTCCTGTTTTCAAGATAATGTTTTAAAATGGCTCATAAAAGGTTTCTTGGACATAACCAGTCCCTGCAAAGCAATATTTTGATGATTAAACTATAAATAAATCAGAAACATATGGAGCTAATTTCCCTGGGGTTTGGCAAAACACTTTGGACTTTATTCCATCCAGAATATTTGAAGGATGGTTTCAAGTGTTCGTGGAATCAAACATGGCTTCATGTTTCCCCAGCTCCCTTTCACGCCCTGGCAGTTTAAGGACAGGACCAAGATTCCTTAAGGTTTCTTTGTCTTTGCCTTTGTTCTGAAATTACCAGATCTCAATACAAACACAGAATTTGCTCACCTAAGCGTCACAGTTGCCTGAGTATATAGCACAGTTCACCAGCAGCACTGCAACTCGCTCTCTCTGGGTTTCAGAACAGTTCAGGAGGTTTGTTTCTAATTTACAAAGGAAGGGTTTCAGACTTGAGTTATTTCAAAGAATAGCAGCTCCTTTGTAGGTGAACTCTTTCCCACTTACCTACAGAGATTCAAGCTATCTGTTCTTACAACCTCCAGCCTTTGAACTCTGAGCAGAAATGTTTTGATGGAGTTCACAGCCCTAGGGGGCATCTTCCGTGTGGCCAGAGAGAAAGCCCACCTTCTGGATATCTGAGGGTGCATTGTAGAAAGAGAGAATGAGCCCGAAGATTCTGACAGGAGTTTTTTTCCCTATTAGATGCTGTTAATATGTTTGCTTGTTTGTTTTTTAAATAATAAACAGCTCTGGCACTTTTTAAAAGAAAGATTCTGTTTTTGGAAACTATTCTATCTCCAGGCACAGTACTACTAGGAGTCCTGTGGAAATAACCCTTAACACCTAGGTGTTAAGGGAAGGGTATAATTTCTTAGTATCATAAGGACATAGGCAAGTGAGTCTTGGTGATACAGATTTGGGAAACTTAATGAGAGACTCTGTGTCTTTAAAAATGTTCAAAGGTATCTGATATCCAAGATGAAATGCAAAATAAGGAGTATGTCATTTTATGTCAGGTTATTCAAATCTAATACACAAACAGCATAATCATATTTCCTCTATTAATGAGAACATCTGTAAATAAACCACAACACTATTAGCGTGAAATGAAGAGAGTGATTAGAAGAACAATTCTTCCTTTTTAAATGGAAGTATAATTGACTTACAATATTATATTAGCTTCAGATGTGCAACATAGTGATTCAATACTTTTATACATTGCAAAACCACCACCAGGATAAGTCTGGTTGCCATCTGTCACCATGCAATGTCATGACAATATCATTGACTATATGCCCCATGACTCATTTGGTTTATAATTGAAAGGTTGTACATTGCATCTTCCTCACCTTTTTCACTCACTGCCCCACTGCTCTGGCAACCACCAGTTTGTTCTCTGTATCTAGGAATCTGTTTCTGTTCTGTTGTGTCTGTTCATTTGTTTTTTAGATTCTACATGTAAGTGAAACCATGGGATATCTGTCTTTGTCTGACATTTCACTCAGCATAGTACCCTCTAGATCTATCCATGTTGTTACAGATGGCAAGATTTGATTCTTTTTTATGCCTGAGTAATATTTGGAGAATAATTCTTAAGTAACATATATTACATTCTAGGAAACCTTGAAATGTTCAAACTTTTAAAATTAAACAGCACAATATAACATAAAGTGTTCAATTTCTGCACCTACCAAATAACTTTACCTCCTTGCAACATTAAAAAAAAGAAGAAAGAAAGAAAGAAACCTAAAAGCTCGGAGAGAAGAAGAGCATTCTTGGGGGAGAGAAGAATCTGAGCAAAAAAACACGGAAAGTAGGAAACCATGCAGTGTAAAGATGGGATATTGGAAAAATTAAAATTAAAAAGAAGAAACTAGAGAACAGATAGGTACTATTAACATTAATGGAGCTCTTTCTCCAAGATCTTAAACTACAAAACTTGCCTCTGTAATTACAACTTCCAGGGTCACTCTGCCTGGCTCTGAAACCTCTGCTCTGTTTTTTATAAGCAGGGTGTCCTTGGGCAAGTTACTTTCCTTCTTTGAGCTTCACTGTACTTATCTGTTAAATGGGCATAATAATCTCTGTCTTATAAGGCTGTTGTAAGGATTCAATGAGATCATTTAGCTAGACCCTCTTAACAGTATCTGGAAAATAGTGAGTGCTTCAAACATAACTGGCATGTCTGTTTTCAAGCCTGATGTTTAATCCCAGTTCGAGAGATAGTGAAAGACAGGGAAGCCTGGTATGCTGCAGTCCATGGGGTCACGAAGAGTCGGACACAACTTAGCGACTGAACAGCCACAATAATCACCACATTATTGTAAACTGGTTTTGTGCCTGCTACTACATAGCCTCGGACAAGGTCGTTATCTCTTCCAACCCCAGTTTGCATCTCTGTGGAAAAGTGATTCCCAGTGTCTTTCTGATATGTACAGTGGATCTATGAAGTCACTGTACATACTGAATTAGTGAAACGCTGAACTGCTGTTCCTAGGGGAGTATAGGGTTAGGTTCCTGAGAGGCTCCAGTTCCAATGTTTTTATCAACTGATCATTTATTCCTTGTCTTAGGTGTGTTTCTGTTTAAAGACCTCTTGTGTGTGTGCAAAGCCACTTCAGTCGTGTCTGACTCTTTGCGACCCGATGGACTACAGCACACCAGGCACCTCTGTCCACGGGATTATCCAAGCAAGAACATTAGAGTGGGTTGCCATTTCCTCCTCCAGGGGATCTTCCTGACCTAGAGATAGAACTGACATCTCTTATGTGTCTCCTGCAGTGGCAGGCGGGCTCTTTACCACTAGAACCACCTATATTGTTGATCCATTAACTTTGAACTTGTGGCCAACACGACTATGACACATCTGAACAAGGCATATGTAACACACAGACTGTCTCCACAAAGCACATCACGGCCCTCGTGGGCTTAGGAACACTAGACACACTTCAGTACTACACATGGGGACTATTTTAAATAGCAAGATCCCAAAAAAACCAACAAAAACAACAACAAAAAGCGTACAGCATGAGCCTAAAGAGACCACAAAAATGACACTTGTTTACAGTATGAACTGAAAAAAATGGCAGCTAAAGGGGCCGCTGCGAATGGGGAGGGGTGGGAGGGGGCACGCCCACCCTTATCTGTGTACATCTGTGAATCACCCACTCTTCCCTGACTTTCTGCTTCAAGCCTTTTCAGGCCTGAGAATTCAGAAAAGGCATCAGTTCCCATCAGTTCCCATATGAGCTGGGCTCCATATCGCTTTCTCTGAAATCAAGGATCTGAAATTCAGAAAGGAAGTAATGTATACATATCACTTACAAATCATCTTCCTCTCTACTCACAAATTCTGTTTGTAGGATAAATAAAGGTGTGTATGCACATGTGTGTACACTTCAGGCAATCATGTCACTGAATATCATGGTTCCTACTGAATGGGACCTGGGAAAGTTGGAGACTGATTAGGGAAATAGTGAAAAGTACACATGATCAGCTGGGCATAGTAGAAACCCAGGTGGCGGGATAAATCTTTGATTTCCTTAAAGAGACAGAACATTGAAAGGAAGTAGGATGCTGAGCCCATGAAATGCCATAATACTTTTGACCTCAGAGGAGCATCCACTCCCAAACAATGTTAAATCCATCCTCCAAGATCAGCTGTCACTGTAGACATGTAGCCCTGCCAGTGACAATCCGCTAGTTCTTTACAGAACACTCAGGTGGAAGTGAACAACACAAGGTCCTCGTTCTCCCTCTTAGTTGAAATATGCCAGGGAGGCCCAGCTTCTCTTGACTCTTGGCCCCGGTCTACCAGGCTGTCTTCCAAGGCATGGTCCCCCTATGGCAATTAAGACATCATTTTCCTTTTGAAAGATGCCATCTTCTTTTATAAACCTGACAAATTCCTAGAACAAGAATATACCTTTTAATTGATAGGTGTATGCAGATGGTGACTGCAGCCATGAAATTAAAAGAAGCTTACTCCTTGGAAGGAAAGTTATGACCAACCTAGATAGCACATTCAAAAGCAGAGACATTACTTTGCCAACAAAGGTCCGTCTAGTCAAGGCTATGGTTTTTCCAGTGGTCATGTATGGATGTGAGAGTTGGGCTGTGAAGAAGGCTGAGCACCGAAGAATTGATGCTTTTGAACTGTGGTGTTGGAGAAGACTCTTGAGAGTCCCCTGGACTGCAAGGAGATCCAACCAGTCCATTCTGAAGAAGATCGGTCCTGGGTGTTCTTTGGAAGGAATGATGCTAAAGCTGAAACTCCAGTACTTTGGCCACCTCATGAGAAGAATTGACTCATTAGAAAAAACTGATGCTGGGAGGGATTGGGGGCAGGAGGAGAAGGGGACGATGGAGGATGAGATGGCTGGATGGTATCACCGATTCGATGGACATGAGTTTGAGTGAACTCCTGGGAGTTGGTGATAGACAGGGAGGCCTGGCGTGCTGCAATTCATGGAGTCGCAAAGAGTCGGACATGACTGAGTGACTGAACTGAACTGAACTGAACTGATGGGGATGAATTATGTTCCCCTCAAGTTAATATGTTGAAGCCCTAATCCCCAGTACCTCAAAATGTGACTGTATTTGGAGACGGGGCCTAGAAAGAGATAATCAAAACTAAATGAGGTGAGAAGTCATCTCTGGTGGTTCAGTAATTAAAAATCCACCTGCTAATGCCAGGTACACGGGTTCAATCCTTGGTCAGGGAACTAAGATCCCATATGCCTCAAGGCAACTAAGGCTGTGTCCTTAATGAAGATCCCTTGAGCGGCCACTAAGACCTGAGTCATCAATCAATCAGGTCATACGGGTGGGGTCCAAATCCAATAGGATGCTGAGCGGGGGGTTGGGCGGGGGCGGTGGGGGGAGCTTCCCAGGTGGCTCAGATGGTAAAGCATCTACCTGCAATGCAGCAGACCCGGGTTCAATCCCTGGGTTGGGAAGATCCCCCGGAGAAGGAAATGGCAACCCACTCCAGTACTCTTGCCTAGAAAATTCCATGGACGGAGGAGCCTGGTAAACAGCCCATAGGGTCGCAAAGAGTCAGACACGACTGAGCAACTTCACTTTCACTTTCCTGATAAGAGGAAAAGACACATGGGTGTTCACAGAGAGGAAAGGCTGCGTAGGGACCCAGCGAGACAGTGACCATTTTCAAGCCAAGGAGTGAGGTCTCAGGAAAAAACAACACTGCCAACATCTCGATGTTGGGCTTCTAGCCTCCAGGGCTGTGAGAAAATAAATTTCTGTTGTTTAAGCCATCCCAGCTAGTGGTATTTTGTTACAGAAGCCCTAGCAGACAAATACAGTGGTTACCGGTTATTCATTAGCTATGGATTATCTAAAGTGATTTTTCTTCTGCATTATTGAGAAGGAAACTCTGTTTCTTAGTAACACAGAAACTATATTAGGTGCTGCTCTATTCACATATTATTTTATTTACTCCCATACAACCTCCCAGGAAAGTGCCTCACTATCCCATTTTACAGAGGAAGAAACTAAACCTTAGAAAACTCAAGAAACTTGCCCAGGCTCACTCACTGAACAGGTGACAGAAATGGAGTGAGACCCAAGTCAATCTGAACACAAAAGTCTTATTCTTTTAACCAAAGCATCTATATTTCTTTGAGGACGAGATTTTCAAGAGTTCTCCAATTTTACATCTTCTGACCAGCTGTCCCATAAACTATTCTACTGTCCCAGAAGTGGACATCTGAACTGCAACTTGGCATCTGAACTGCATTTTCCAAACTGTCCTTATACTGAAAGCACTTTCTTACAAAAGTCCTTTATAAGACTACAAGCCCTGGTTCTTGGTGTGGAAAATGTTGTTTGTTGTTTAGTCGTGTCCGACTCTTTGTGATCCCATGGCCTGTAGCCCACCAGCCTCCTCTGTCCATGGGATTTCTCAGGCAAGAATACTGGAGTGGGTTGCCATTTCCTTCACCAAGGGATCTTCCACCCAGGGACTGAACTTGAGTCTCTTGCTTGGCAGGCAGATTCTAGCCTGTGAAAAAGTAGGCACTACAATTTAGGCAGATTACCAAATTTTAAAGAATTAGAGAAGAAGAAAAATGCACTCAAAACTGAAACTATTCAGAGCATGGTGTTCTCTTCTGTGATTTGGAAGGCGCTGATGGCTCTTGCAGTGTCTGGAGGTCATCCTTAGCAAATTCCACCCTCATTATATTATTGAAGTGCAGAAATGCAGATTTCCAGCAAGTTTCAACCAAGAGAAATCTTGATAAAAAAGAACTCAGCGTGCTGACATTAATTATTTAAGTGGTGCTTTCTTGAGGGACTGCCATGGCTTGTATAAGTGGCTCCATAAGTTGTTTTCTTCTATTGTGAATATTTATAATATTATGCTATCGATCATATTTCCAAAGTGGGCTTTAATTAGAAACCTCATTATGCTACGCCGTTTGGCTTTGTTGTCATTGTTTACTCTTGTTTGTTGAGCATCAGAAGATGGGTGTCAGGGCCACAACAGAGAGAGAAGTCTAGAAATTCATCATCAACTAAGTCTTTTCGATTCCCAAATATGGTACATAATGTCAAAGATTTAAGAACCACTGGCTCGGGAAGGATGGTGTGGGATGAACTGAGAGAGGAACATTGAAACATACACATTACCATATGTAAAACAGCGTCAGTGGGAATTTGCTGTATGAGGCAGGGAGCTCAAATCTAGTGCCCAGTAACAACTTAGAGGGGTGGGTGGGGTTGGAGGAGGTTGGGGTTCAAGAGGGAGGGGACATGTGTATACTTATGGCTGATTCATGTTGATGTATGGCAGAAACCAACACAATATTGTAATTTCCTCCAATTAAAAATAAATTTAAAAAAGAAACCACTGGCTCAAGATCATTTTTATTCTAGTACCTGAATATCCTTTTGCAGTGATAATTGTATCAGTCAGGGCTGCCATTTCTGGGGTCGCACAGAGTCAGACACGACTGAAGCAACTTAGCAGCAGCAGCAAGGAGTTTTTATATGATACATTCAAATCATATAATCTGCCCCAAACTAGGAGTAGGATGGAGAACTGGGGAAGGACAACAGAACCTTGATAACATCTCTATAGGCATTATTCTAAGAACACTTTGCCTTTGGTTCTGACATTCCCGTATTTGGCTTAGCGCATCTCCTGTGGTCAAACAAAATAGCAATTAGTGATGAACTCTTCCAAATTCACGCCCTACCTATTACTCAGGTTCTCTAGAAGTCAGTGGGGTGTGGGGGGAGAAGATCTATTGTAGCATTTCTTATTCATAACAAGTGAGCTGTTATTAGTTTGCTTATTGATTTTTATCTCTATGCTGCAAACCTCAAAATGCCACAGCCCGAACTGGGATCCCACCAAACCTGTTCCTATACTCATCCTTTCATTTTCCCAGTCATCCTTCTTTTTGATCCTTGACAACCCTGCACCCACCTTCCTGGAATTAACTGCCGGTTCGATTTTTTTTTCCTTTCCTGTCTCTTTAAATCAGAAACTTCCTGAGGTTCCTAAGAGCTGGCTACCTCCGCAGGCATCCAGGTCTCCCAGCAAGTCTCCATGGCAGTGAGATTTGCAAATGAATCCCCCCAGATCTGAGAAAACAGCAGCAGTTGTCTAATCAATCTCTGATTTCCAGGCATCCACCAGGGCACCAGTGGGTTCCAAGAGAGCCAATGAACCAAAGTCCGAGGATTGAAAAGCCCAATCAACTGATACTGGCAGCTCCAGAAAGGAGGAAGTCCCCAAACTGAAGAAAATATAAAACCAATACTAAATCCAATTAACAAACACACAAACGGCAATTAAATTATTTATGATTCAAATGCCTACCTCGCAGATTTCCCAAGCTCTCTGTTCACACATGTATCTTCCTCTGCTCTCTGCCTCCCCAAAGGCTGTGCTTTCTCAGCCTGAACAACAGCCTTCTCAAGAGTCAGGCTCTGAAATACACATGCTACACACACCCAGACAGCCTTTTGGTGCCAGGCAGCCCCTTCTCCATTCTTCCCAGCCCCAGGCCAGCTCATGCCAGCTCCCAGACAGGCAGACCAACTCCTCCATGGGATGGAACTGGGGCAGGGGAAAAGATCAGACAGGAGTTGGGGATGAATTTAACTCATCAAAGACCGGGTAGCCACCCATCCAGGCAGGAAGGGTCCATCTTCATCCCTTTCCTAACCTTAAAACCCTCACAGACGGTTTCTCCAGCCTCCTTCAGATCCCAGAGCAAGTTAGCAGACTCCTCCTGGCTGGTTTCCTGCTCGCACCCAGACCGCTCCCAGGAGGCAGCCCCCAGCCCGTCGCAGATAGCTTCTTACCTTCGCAAAGCCCCGGTTCTTAAAAGCCTGGCTGGCCTCTCCAAGGAGTCCTGTGTTTTCCTTGACATGGGGAGCCACCAGTTTCAGAAACAGGGCACATTTCGAAATGAAACAGAAAGTAACCCGGTGATCCAGACCGGAGCCCCCGACCTGCACTTGGCTTTGGCTCTCCACAGCCTCGGGAGGCCTGGGACTCTGCCAGCTCACCCAGCTGTTTCAGCTCAGAGAGAATTCAGAGGAAGCTGAAGCTTGGAAGTCTGGAACTCACAGCCTGGGCTCTGTTTTTTTCTTTTTTCAGAGTATTTGTTGAGCTTTTTAACATGCAGTTTGTTTCCTTCTGCAGGGAATTACTCAGTGAGCCTGTCACCTGACTCCCAGCGGCTCCATTATATAATTCAAACAGTGCCATTTGAGTTGTGATCAGAAATCCACACTCCTTCCTACCCCCACGACCTCCCTCTCCCTTCCTTGGAGCGGAGGGCAAGACGCTCAAAACACCAAACAAAGACGATCACCCTTTCTTGCAACTTCAGCAGAGCCACTGCATTTCTGTAGTGTATTTTTTTTATTTCCCCTGAGGTTTGAGTTTTCTTGGGCAGTATGTGTGCTAAGTCGCTTCAGTTTCGTTCAACTCCTTGTGACCCCCTGGACTGTAGCCCGCCAGGCTCCTCTATCCATGGGATTATCCAGGCAAGAATACTGGAATGGGTTGCCATTTCCTTCTCCAGGTTTAGGACTTTCTGAATGTCAATGCTGAGTTAGGGGATTTCTCAAAATGTAACATCTTGAGATGTAGCTGTAGCAGTATCCTTGATTTTCATTTAGGGTGGTGGTTTGTAGATTAGATGAATCAGTGAATGGATTTGCAAATGACAGAGCTCATCATCAGTTGAACAGCTTCACACAGATTTAATGACACCTGTGCAAATGAAATCCAAAACCTAGAATGTTTATTACTTTAGCCACAATATCTAAGTTCCTTGAAATCTCAAAGGGGTAGATTGAGTGGAGAGGTCTTTAGCGTCTTCAGCCAAAACCCTGCCCCGACCCTGATCATCAACATCCCTCCTCCAGCTACCTCAAAGAAGCATGACACCCAACTGAAAACTGCAAGCTTGATGTGCAAACACCACTTCATGGCCAAACCCCCAGCCTCTGCTATCAAGCACATGGAAATTCTTAAAGCCAGTCTATAGAAATATTTGGAGCCAGCACTGTCCTGGGTGAAGGTAATGAAGATCGGTCCTAATTTCCCTTTCTTAGCATCAGTCATCTCTGTTCAGATGATGTGTATTGAGTGGCAAGTACATTAAGACAGAATTGACCCAGGAATGAGAGATCTTTGAGAAACTTGGGGGGCATAAATGAGCATAACACTTCAAGTGTTCGTTGCTCAGTCATGTCCAAGTCTTTGCAACCCTATGGACTGTACCCCGCCAGGCTCCTCTGTCCATGGGATTTTCCAGGTGAGCATACTGGAGTGGGATGCCATGCCCTTCTCCAACGGAGCTTCCCGACCCGATCAAACCTGGGTCTCCTGCATTGCATGCAAATTCTTTATCGTCTGAGTCACCAAATGATCAACATAAAAAAAATAATAAATACTCCAACCTGTTTGCTTTTTCCTTGTCAAAGCCAGATGAACTGTATACAGTGGTGGCTCTGGGTTCCTAGTCTCCTCCTAGCCAGTGGAGACTTGTTGCTGAAGATGGGAAATGCTCCAAAAAGACTGTTAAAGTCTAGGGAACAAACGCTAACAAACGCTAACCTCCTTTTGGCTTTTCTTGGTCTGACCTCTTTTTTCCCTTTTGCATTTCCTCACTCCTATCGGCCAAAGGAACCTCTCCTGCCCTTCTTGCCTGCCTGCAACAGTGTATTAATAGTTGATACCACGGCTATACTAAACTATGTGACATTAGACTGATACTCTGCGCTAAGAATGGGACTTTCCCAGGTGGCTCAGTGGTAAAAGAATCCACCTGCCAATGCAGGAGACAGAGGAGATGCAGGTTTGACCCCTGGGTTGGGAAGATACCCTGGAGAAGGAAATGGCAACCCACTCACTCCAGTATTCCTGCCTGGAAAATCCCGTGGACAAAGGAGCCTGGTGGGCTACAGTTCCCGGGGTCGCAAAGAGCTGGACACGACTGAGCATGCTCCTGCCCTAAGAATAGTTTGCAAAATTCTTTGTAACTACCCACATATCCCTCTGAAGTGGGCATGGGGTAATTATTCTTCTTTTTCAGACCCAAAGAAAGCCAGTGACATAGATGGAAATTAGAAGTCAATTTTCCTACACTCAGAGCTCTGTTTTGCAAAGGAAGACCCAGATATACATTAAAAAACAGAACCGTATAAACATGAATGACAGATTGATGTCTGTTTATATCTCTCCCTCCAGGTGTGGTAAATACAGAGTGGTGTGGCCGTTGCTATGGTAACTACTTGTTTATTAATGAGAATAAGGCTACATAGTAAAATATTAGAAAACATCAGGTGGTGAGGAAGAAGCAATAATGCAAAATAAATACTTGGTCTCTGTACACTCCCTCAACACTGACACCACAAAACTCCAACTTCCTAGACCAGTGTTGTCCAACAGGAAAACAACGTGAGCTACATATGTAATTTAAAATTTTCTAGTTGTTGCATTTAAAAAGAAAAAAAACTAGTGAAACTGATTTTGGTAATATTATCAGCTTGACAAACACCAGCTGTCCAGCTGAGAGGCTCATTCTACCTCCTACTTCAAATCCAATATATTAAAAATATTATTTCAGCATGTAATATTATAAAATTATTAACAGAGCATTTATGTTCTTTACTTCAGACTAAGTCTCTGCACTCTGATATGAATTGTATGTATTTTACACTCACATCACATCTCAATTAAGGGTAGTATCTACATCTCAAATGTTCAGTAGCCACAAAGAGTCAGTGGTAACCACATTAGATGGCCAAACTTCAGACTATATGTGGTCATTCTGGCTTGAAATTTGTTCTCTGAGTACACATTTGTCTGTCCCTACTTGGAACTTTTAGAAAAATGAACTGAATTCATTTGGCTCTAGCTTTATGGCATAATTCAAGTGATGTTCTCTTGGGTGGAGCAAGAAAATATCAAATAAGCTTGAAACTGAAGTAGTATTAAAGATTCAGCTTCTTTCATGCCACCAGAGGATCATGAAGATTAAAAAAAATAAATCTCAGGTTTATAAAAATTCCTTTCTTGGTTGGTCCCATTCGCCCAAATTACCCAGAACCGTGCTTGACTACACGTTTTCTGCCCTCTCCTCTCAGCACCCCTAACAGACCGCTCAGTCATAACAAGCCTACCTGTCACCTCTTCTCGAGTCTGGGGACCTCTGCCTGGTCTCCCTGCCTCCACTCTCCACCCATTACATTCATGTTCTCTCCTGCCTTCAGCACGAGCATGCGTTGAAAGCAGACGTTAATCATGGAGCTTCTCAACTTAAAGCTTTTAATAGCAACCTGTTACCTTTTGAATAAAATCCATACTCCTTGGCCTTACACACTAGGCAATCATCAGCTGGCCTTTGGGGAACTTTCTGTCCCATCTCCTGGCTACCCAATCTTTGATTTTACATTCTTGACTATACCATCATCTCCATGACTTTGTTTAAAGTCTGCTCCCTCTGCCTGGAATGTCCTTCCTTAAAATACCCACCCCTCACCAAACAGCAAAATCCTTCCAACCTAGTTCCAATATTTACTGTAGCTTTTTTTTTGGAGGGGGGGGAGGGTGCCCTATAGACATATAGGATCTTAGTTCCTCAACCAGGGGTCAAACCTGTGCCCACTGTGGTGGAAGTGTGGAGTCTTAAACACTGGACCACCAGGGAAGCCCCGATTGCAGCTTTTCTTGCTCTTGTAAGCTTAACAGCCAACTCATCTATGTTCTCAGGCCACTTTTATAAATAAATGTGCTATAACATTTATCATGTTCAATTATAATTATATGATAATGCTAGAAAAGGATTTCCCTAAGAAGGGGAACCACATACCATTTACTTTTGAGTTCACCTTAGGACATAACAGGATCTCAAGAAATGCCTGAGGAATTCCAATACTCTTTTCTTTCCAGCTCTCTCTCTTCTAATTGTCTAACCACTTGGTATAATTGGAACCAAGCCTCAATTTTTTAATAGCTGTGGTATCTTGAATGCCATTTCATTCAACAGGTGTTTTAAGGTCATTCTTATAAACTCTGGTTATGACAAGTAGATATACAGGTATGCCTCTAAAGAATCAAGATTACATACTTGTTTGTTAACTCCTTTGTCAACAGGCTAATGTCTGTGTCTTTGGTTTTACAGTTTCGGTCTCTCCATCTCTTCAAAGCTTTCAGTTGTTGGCAGGTTGGGGAAACAGAACACCTGTGTTTTGTGCAGAATAAGAGTACAGTGGCTTTATGAGTAAGGGCATAAGAAACACTGCCCCATCGATATCACAGGATGTGGCATTCAGTTTTGTTGCTCAGAGAGTCATTTTTGGCTTTATGCCTGGCTCTCTAATGGTTTCCACACAATTAAATAAAGTTGTGGTTTAAAAAGTAGAGGAATCAACACCAAATGCTGCTAAGGACGTGGAGCCACCAGAACTCTCGTTCATTGCTCCTGGGACTGCAAAGTAGCACAGACACTTTGGAAGAGGGAGTTTAATGGTTGCTTTCAAAACTCTTGCCTTCAGCTCAGTTCAGTTCAGTCGCTCAGTTGTGTTCAACTGTTTGTAACCCCATGGACTGCAGCACACCAGGCTTCCCTGTCCATCACCAACTCCCAGAGTTTACTCAAACTCATGTCTGTTGCGTTGGTGATGCCATCCAACCATCTCATCTTCTGTCATCCCCTTCTCCTCCTGCCTTCAATCTTTCCCAGCATCAGGGACTTTTCCAATGAGTCAGTTCTTTGCATCAGGTGACCAAAGTATTGGAGTTTCAGCGTCAGCATCGGTCCTTCCAATGAATATTCAGGACTGATTTCCCTTAGGATGGACTGGTTGGATCTTCTTGCAGTCCAGGGGACTCTCAAGTGTCTTCTCCAATACTGCAGTTCAAAAGCATCAATTCTTTGGCACTCAGTTTTCTTTATAGTCCAACTCTCACATCCATACAGGACTACTGGAAAAAAACCATAGCTTTGACTAGATGGACATTTGTTGGCAAAGTAATGTCTCTGCTTTTTAATATGCTGTCTAGGTTGGTCATAGCTTTTCTTCCAAGGAGCAAGTGACTTG
Source organism: Bos mutus (assembly GCF_027580195.1). Taxonomy (NCBI): domain Eukaryota; kingdom Metazoa; phylum Chordata; class Mammalia; order Artiodactyla; family Bovidae; genus Bos; species Bos mutus. The sequence goes on along the minus strand of NC_091639.1, from coordinate 8,833,179 downwards.
TAATTTCATGGCTGCAGTCACCATCTGTAGCGATTTTGGAGCCCAAGAAAATAAAGTCTGTCACTGTTTCCACTGTTTCCCCATCTAGTTGCCATGAAGTGATGGGACTGGATGCCATGATCTTAGTTTTCTGAATGTTGAGTCAAATGCTGCTAAGGACGTGGAGCCACCAGAACTCTCGTTCATTGCTGCTGGGACTGCAAAGTGGCACAGACACTTTGGAAGACAGTTTGGTGGCTGCTTTCAAAACTAAACATACTCTTGCCTCACAACCCAGCAATTACACGCCAAGGCATTTACCCAAATGGACTGAAACCAAATCCACACAAAAACCTGCACATGGATGCTTAGAGTAATTTTATTCATAATTTCCAGAACTTGAAAGCAACCAAGATGTCCTTTGGGAGGTGAATGAATAAACTGTGGTGCATCCAGGTAATGGAATATTGTTCCATGCTAAAAAAGAATGAGCTGTGAAGCCACAAAAAGACAGGGAAGGACCTTAGAAGTCCATGACTAAGTGAAAGCAGTCAGTCCGAAAGACTCCATACGGCGTGATTCCAGCTATATGGCTTTCTGGGAAAGGCACAGCAATGATGACAGTAAGAAGATCAGTGGTTGCCAGCAGCTGGGAGGGCTGGAGGGATGAGTAAGTGGAGCGTGGGGAGATTTTTCAGGCAGTGAGACTGCTCCATATAATACGATAATGTAGGTCATTATACATTTGTCCCGACCCACAGAGCGGACAGCGCCAAGGATGAAACTTTATGTAAACTAGTGACTTTGGTGACAGAGATGTATCGACCATGTAGTACTGTGTCAATGTAGAGTCATCAGTTGTAACACGTGTAGCAGTGTGGTTCCTGATGCTAATTGTGGGGGAGGCTGTATGTGTGGGAGGCAGGGAGTATATGGGAATTCTCTACTTCCTGCTCGATTGTGCTGTGAGCTAAAACTGCTCTAAAATATAAATCTCTCTCTCTCTCTTTTTTTTTTTAATTGGAGGGACCAGAGAGTGGCTTGCCCGTGGGTGCCCAGGGACTCTGCTCACTGGCTTCTGGCTTGATGTACAAGTTGTTTTCCTGCTAGGTTGTCAGTTGCTCAGATTTATTCATTGCTTTCTCCACTTTGTTACCAACACATCACTAAATAAATGGCATGTACTTAGGGACTAATAAATTCTCATTTAAATGAAATGAAGGGAAAACACACTTAAGGCTTTGAATAATAAACACATATTTCCACCCACAGACACAGCACAATGGCCTTAGTGTCAACAGAAAAACTCTCACTGAGACGGTTTCTGGAGGCTCTGGAGCCTGGGACAGTCTCAGGAGGAGGGGTTTCCTTGGGAGGCCTGCTGGGGCTAGAAGAGCCGCTGAGATGGGAAAATTTAACTCTCTCACTTTGACTCAAGCCTGGACGTGCTTTCTGTACCCCCAGGGACCAGCCCTTGGTCACACAACCTGGCGGATTTACCAAGACGCTGCTCAGAGCAGGGCTAACACCATTGTGCAAAGTACTTGCCCCAGCGAGCCTGTTTCCTCATCTATAAGAGGGGGATGAGGATATTGTGGGTTATTGCGGGAGGTCATGTCTATAGTCACCCTGACGTGGAGTGATAGTGTCACCCGATGGGCTGTGCTTATTCTTAGTATTACATATTATTAGATATCACACAATACTGGTAAAACATTGGCGATGCCACGAGGGAGCTCAAATCATGACAGTGCCCATGTGAACCCCTCTTCTGCTATCTCACCACACTTTCTTTCTACTTAATTTGCTGTTGGCACATATGAAGATGGTGACTTTACTGGCTTTTATGACCTCTGTCTTCCTCCCTTCTTTGTTTCTTTTTTCTTCCTCTCCCACCTCTTCTTTTTCTTTCTCTTTTTCCCTTTATTATTTTTAAAGTGAGTTTATTTTGTCCCTTGCTATTCTTGGCCGGCCAACTAAGACTCTTTGTATCGAGGTCTTCTTGCCAAAGCCACATTAAGCTCCCCAGGTTGCTAAACTTAGGCCAGCCTGTCTCTGCTCTCTTGGAAGGCCTGCGATGCCATAAATAAGAGAGGGAGCAGGTCAAAGGGTGCTTGTTCACAGCAAAGGGGGCTGCTTCACACAGAGCTTCCCAGAAGGAAGACAGAGCCTGACAGGAAGAAGAGCTCAGACCTCAGGCATCATCTATATAACAGAGCAGTTAATACCCCTCTCCCTGCCAAGTCACGGCGACTGCCGATCTCAGAAGCCATCATTCAAATTGCTTTTTGGCCAGTTCAGCATCAGTGTCCCCATGACAGCTCTACTCTGGGAGAACAAGAGAAAAGGGCAGTTTCCCAGAGGAGAAGGCGGCTTCCTTTTCTTTCTATGAGATACATAGCCTTTATTTCTCTCCAAAGCACCATGCGGAAGTTCTGTGATGACCTGTGTCCAAGAAAGATACAAGAGGGGAGATGGGAAAACACAAATGGCCCTAATAATGGGCCAAGTGAGCAAGGTTTTGAAAGGCGGAGAATGCAGTGGAGACCAGCCCTGGGACTGAATTCTGGTCCTGCCCACTGCTCATTGGAGGCAAGTTAATTGGCCTCAGCTCTTCCTGCATGATATGCTAATAGTAATATTAAACTGGGGAGTGGGGAGTCTGGGGTGACTTTCTTAGCATCTGTCAGGTGGCCTGGTGTACAGCAGGTGGAGAATGACCTGGCCAGGTGCGTAGAGCCTCCATTCTTCATGCCCAGAGTGTAAAGAGACTCCAATGCCCCCTTTGCTAAAGTTCTTTGATGGAAGTTAAACGAAACCTCTAGCAAAGGGTAAACACCACGTGTGCGTGTCTTCCCACTTACAGCCCCACCCCCGGCCCCCCAATCTTCCATGCTGCAGACATTTTCCCCAAAGATGGACACAAGTGTGTCTCCCATCCCCCATACTTGTTTAGAGCCTCGCCACTCCCCTGTCGAGTGGTGGGATCAAATTCCTCTCCCTCTGAACCTGGGTGAGCGTGGAACCTGCTTGCAGCCTCTGCAGCAGAAGTCATTCTGTGGACCCCAGAGGCTAGGTCATAAAAGGCAACGTATTAGCTGGAATCCTTGCTCTTGAAGCTGGCAGGTAAGCAGCTTACTGCACTGGAGCTGCCATGTTAACGAGGAAGCCTGACCTGGTCCATGTGGAAAGACCACAGAGAGAGTTCCCAGACACCACCCTCCATGTCCATGTAACTGTCTGTCTGCAACCTCAAGAGAGACTTGGAGCCAAAACCACTCATCTGAGCCCTTGCTCAACTGCTGATCTATGTCAATGAAATGTAGATGATGAAACACAACAAAACCCAGTTGGGGGGCTTCCCCAGCAGTCCTGCAGTCAAGTCTCCACCCTTCCACTGCAGGCGGCATAAATTCGATCCCTGGTCAGGGAATTAAGATCCCACATGCCTCGTGGTGCAGCCAAACAAAAACAAAAAACCAACTGGAAGAGAATCGTAGCCTCTGTTACCTTCTCCTAGAGCACCATAAATGGGGTTTAAGGCTCAGACCTGGGGAACTGAGGAGAACCAGGGTTTAAATCGACCCTACTACTTCAGCTTGTGACCCTAACAAATCCACGTCTAAAAAAGTGATAAATATAATGCATAGGCCATAGGATTATTATCAGGGTAAATGAGGTGGTTCATGTCAAGTACTTAGCATCGTAACTGGCACAGAGCACACACATCTTAGACAGTCATTTGTCGTCACCCTTACCACCACCACCAACTCTGTTTCAATCATTACGATGGGTTTTGCTTCCAAGACATCCTAGCTGGCTGGAATATACCCCCCTTTTCTTTAATCACACTTCCTTCTATTTAGACAAGTTTCCTTCAACCCATAATCTGTATTTGTCAGCCTTCATGCTAATGTCACAATCATGAGGAATTGTTTCAAAAAATCCAATCAGTCTTAGCTGCTTCATCCGGCTCACCCACAATCAGCCATCGCTTTGCCCTCAACGTGTTTGGCTGTCTTAGTCATCATCACGTATGAAAAGCCAAATATTCTGCAGCAGGAAGTCTGTTTTGACTAAGGATACAGAACCATCTATCTAAGTCTGTTGGGCCATTCAACTCAGCTTTTCCTTTAGTGATGTGGAAGGGCTCCTCAAGTACCTACAACGAGCCAACAGAGGAGAAAATTAAGGCTCAAGAAGATTGGAAACAACATTATAGCTTCATTGTTCATTCACTAACCTGAGTATTCATTTCATCATTCAACAAATAGCTATTTAAAAAAAACCAAACAGCTATTAACAGCTTACTCTGTGCCAGCCTCTAGACATACAAACATGAACAGTCACACTACTTCTGATTTTTATTTTCTCCCAAATCATTAGTTCGTCACTCATTCAAAAGTAAACATTTTGTTTTTCCATGTGTTTTTCCCCCATAGTCTCTGCTGCTATGAAGCTTATAGTTTTGCCTGAAGGGCAGCCTAAAAACATGCAACATGCAACAACAGTAGCGTGTGCTAAGAGCTGTGTGAGGGGAAACAGAAAGCTGTGCTTACTGATAGGACTTAGTTTGAGGGAAAGCTTAGGGAGGGCTTCCTGGAGGAAGTGGTTTTATATTGGGACTGAAGGAAAGGTGGGAATTAGCCAGATGGAAGGTGGGCAGAAAAGGAGAGTGATGTAGGCAGGGTCAACTGCTTATGTGAAAGTGATGTAGGCAGGGTAAACTGCTTGTGTGAAAGTCCTGAAACCAGAGTGAGTGTGGAAATGACTGACGGACTAGAAAAAAAATCTCAACCCAATATCCACCAGGAAGTCTTCAATATGGCTTTGAAATCTACTCCCAGAATTTTCGTCTGTCCTCCAACTCTATCTGGCTTACAAAGTGCACGTTTAATAAATGCTTGGTGAATTGATATTTCCCTTATCATAATCCTTTTTAAAATCTCTACTGAATTTGCTACAATATTGCTTCCATCTTATGTGACAGTTTTTTGGCTGTCAGATATGTGGGATCTTAGTTCCCCAACCAGGACTGAACTGGCACTCCCTGTGTTGGAAGGCGAAGTCTTAACCACTGGACCTCCAGGGAAGTCCCACCCTTCCCGTAAACTGGTAGAACTATTATTTTAGGGAGACAGATATTATTATTTTAGGGAGACACACACCCCAGCACTTTTAATAAATTCAAAATATTGGAGTTATTATCAGTTCATATAGTTTTTAAAAGCTCATGTTTATAGATGTCGTTATCTTAATTCTACTTTACTTTTTAATTAAAAAATAATTTTCTTAATTAACTCCTTTTCTGTTTAATCCTCTTTAGTATGTTTTCCATTTCCAGGCAGCCTGCTTTTGTGCTTTTGTCATTGAGCAAATAGGTAAAACTGTAATTGGGCAGATTGAACTAGACGCTTAGAACTGAGCGTATCTAAGAGCTCAGAAGTTGGCATCAGCCTGTCTTCTTAAAGCCACTACATTGGGACTTCTGCTGTCTATCGCTACCTTAATTCCTAGACACTGTGATGTCTACCTTTCTGTGGCTGCTGTCTGGTAATAAAAGGAGAGCTATCCCCTTTGTCATCTATAGAACAGAGGGTAATATCCCTTAATTAACGAAAGGAAGTGGTGCAGTGTACTGAGAACACTGCAATTGTTTCCAATTAATCCCACATGCAGTTTGGCAAAGTTAATAATCCATAAAATGACCTAGGATCTAAATGTGGAGAACAATCAGCTTTTATCAGTCATTTTTCTATATTTCCAGCACCAGCCAGAAAATTCCAAGGCCAGATGCATAGAAGGTCTACAGATTTACAATACCATATGTTCCTGAATATAATCTCAAATAGAAAAGAAACTTACACATGCCATTCAGATCTTACAAATTCCCCAATGTTTTACAATCTTGATAATCACCACATATTGACAGATGTCAGCTCAACTACCAATGGAGCAGTTGTTTGACTGTTTATATCACTAGGCACCAAAGCAAACAAAAACATGAAGGTCATAGTCATGGAAGAGCATGGTATTTTTCCATCTGATACTTTTCCATCTGATATTTCTAAAACCTTCTAGGACAGAGAAGGTATCACATGTACCCATGAACACCTAAAAAATGTCTCATGGAGCATCTTACCCCAGCTCCAGATCTTTTTTAAAGAAACTGGGGTAAAATACACATAACATCAAACTTACCATGTTAACCTCTTGAAGGTGAATACCTCAGTGCCTTTTAGTACATTCTCAAAGCTGTGCTACCATGACCTCTATCTATTTCAGTACTGCTGAAATAGTTTAATCAACCAAAAAGCAAACCCTGTACCCAATAATCACTCACTCCTCATTCCTCCCCGCACCCCGCCCAGTCCCTGGCAAGCACCGATCTACCTTTGTCTTTATGGACGTCTCCGCTCTGGACAGCCCACGTACATAGAGTCATACACTGTGTGGCCACTTGTGTCTGGCTTCTTTCCCTCAGCATGAAGTTTTCCAGGTTTACCCATGCTGTAGCTTGTATTAGTGTCTTTTCTTTTTATGGGGGAGTAATACTCCATCACAGGGCTATACTACGTTCTGTTTATCCATTCGTCAGTTGATGAGTATCCGAAGCATTTCTAGAATTTGGCTGTTTTGAATAACATTCACAGCATTCAATGAGAATGCTGTTATTGAACATTCTCACACAAGTTTTTGTTTGAACACTTACTTTCCATTCTTTTGCGTCTCTACTTTGGACAAGAACTGGGAAGTCATATAAAAATTCTGTGTGTAACCTACTGCCACCTTACCTGCCTCCTGAGAAATCTGGATGCAGGTCAAGAAGCGACAGTTAGAACTGGACGTGGAACAACAGGTTGGTTCCAAATCAGGAAAGAAGTATGTCAAGGTTGTATATTGTCACCCTGCTTATTTAACTTATATGCAGAGTACATCATGAGAAATGCTGGACTGGATGAAGCATAAGCTGGAATCAAGATTGCCAGGAAAAATATCAATACCCTCAGATGTGCAGATGACACCACCCTTATGGCAGAAAGCGAAGAAGAACTAAAGAACCTCTTGATGAAAGTGAAAGAGGAGAGTGAAAAAGCTGGCTTAAAACTCAACATTCAAAAAACTAAGATCATGGCATCCAGTCCCATCACTTCATGGCAACTAGATGGGGAAACAATGGAAACAGTGACAAGACTTTATTTTTTTGGGCTCCAAAATCACTGTAGATGGTGACTGCAGCCATGAAATTAAAAGTCACTTGTTCCTTGGAAGAAAATCTATGACCAACCCAGATAGCATATTAAAAAGCAGAGACATTACTTTGCCAACAAAGGTCCATCTAGTCAAGGCTATGGTTTTTCCATAGCCTTGTATGGATGTGAGAGTTGGACCATAAAGAAAGCTGAGTGCAGAAGAACTGATGCTTTTGAACTGTGGTGTTGGAGAAGACTCTTGAGAGTCCCTTGGACAGCAAGGAGATCAATCAGTCAATCCTAAAGGAAATCAGTCCTGAATATTCATTGGAAGGACTGATGCTGACGCTGAAGCTCCAATACTTTGGCCACCTGATGTGAAGAACTGACTCATTGGAAAAGACCCTGATGCTGGGAAAGATTGAAGACAGGAGGAGAAGGGGACGGGGGAAGATGAAATGGTTAGATGGCATCACTGACTCAATGGATATGAGCTTGAGAAAGCTCCGGGAGTTGGTGAAGGACAGAGAAGCCTGGGGCTGCAGTCCATGGGATAACAGAGTCAGACACAACTGAGCGACCAAACTGAACTGAACTTACTGAGGAACACATAATAATTTTTTTGTGAATACTATCAGAATTCTACAAAGGTTGAATCAGGTTGGAAGGGAAAATTCACCCCTGATGAAATGCCCTGATGGAAGTGCAACAGGGCATTGGAATATACATGCTTACATCACAATGGGTCAGGAAGATGTCTGTAGGTATCTCATCTCTCTGCTGGCCCACACGCTACTTTTTTTTCAGTCAAGTTTTGTTGACAGGCCCTTGGGCACTGGAGTTGATAGGTCTCTTTCAGTACCAGGCATGTATGACCTAAACTAGTTCCTTAAATTCTAAGAGTTTCATCATTTGTAAGTGGAAGTAGGTGTAATCTACAATATGGTTATGATAACTTTAAATAAGGAGGTATATTTAAAAGACTTAGTATGGTGGTGGTTTAGTCGCTAAGTCATGTCCGACTCTTGTGACCCCATGGACTATATAGCCTCTGTCCATGGGATTCTCGAGGCAAGAATACTGGAGTGGAAGGAAATACTGCCATTTCCTTCTCCAGGGGATCTTCGGAGCCAGGGCGTGTACAGCATGTGTATTTCAGAGCCTGACTCTTGGGAAGGCTGTTGTTCAGGCTGAGAAAGCACAGCCTTTGGGGAGGCAGAGAGCAGAGGAAGATACATGTGTGAGCAGAGAGCTTGGGAAATCTGCGAGGTAGGCATTTGAATCATAAATAATTTAATTGCCGTTTGTGTGTTAGTTGGATTTAGCATTGGTCTTATATTTTGTTCAGTTTGGGGACTTCCTCCTTTCTGGAGCTGCCAGTATCAGTTGACTGGGTTTTTCAGTCCTCGGACTTCGGTTCCTTGGCTCTCTTGAAACCCACTGGTGCCCTGGTAGATGCCTGGAAATCAGAGATTGATTAGACAACTGCTGCTGTTTTTTCAGGTCTGGGGGGATTCATTTGCAAATCTCACTGCCATGGAGACTTGCTGGGAGACCTGGATGCCTGCGGAGGTAGCCAGCTCTTAGGAACCTCAGGAAGTTTCTGATTTAAAGAGACAGGAAAGGAAAAAAAAAAAAATCGAACCGGCAGTTAATTCCAGGAAGGTGGGTGCAGGGAAACGTTGTCAAGGATCAGAAAGAAGGATGACTGGGAAAATGAAAGGATGAGTAAAGGAACAGGTTTGGTGGCAAGATACCTAAGGTATCTTGATTGCAACCTTATTACCAGCAGTTCAAGTGTATATCACAAATATCAAGCAGAGAGACAGAAAGTGATGAGAGAGCAGAAGCGGCATCCAGGTCTCTGGCAACTCTAAAACTCACCTCTCCTTCTGTTTAAGGTCGGAAGTGCATCATGAATTCTAAACTGAGTTCAGATCAGCCATCTCTAAAGCAATTTTATCTCTACTGAATATTTCATCATCCAAAATAGAAACTCTTCCAGCCTATTACTCTGTTATGTAACTTGTTACTAAAGAAAAGTCGGGTGTTCCCAGGTGGTGGTAGTGGTCAAGAACCCGCCTGCTAATACAAGAGATGCAGGTTCGATCCCTGGGTCAGGAAATTCCCCCAGAGGAAGGCACAGCAACCGACTCCAGTATTCTTGCCTGGAGAATCCCATGGACAGAGGAGCCTGGCGGGCTACAGTCCATGGGGTCACACAGAGTCAGACGCGACTGAAGTGACTTAGCACACACACACAAAGTCACTCTAAAACATATATATTGAGGCTTCCAGGAGTTAGAATGCAAACCTCTTACAACTGTATCCTGTATGAGAAATTCATCTATTATCACCAAAAGATGAAAAAGGCAGTTTTATGAAGCCCGAACAGTTCCATTCTACACCATGAGTTACTTACTCGTGGTAGGAGCACATGTACCCAGAATCACTCCTTAATTAGTCTCAGCCTAAAACAGCGCTTGTTACATGTGAGACTTGAGTTGATGCAGTGGGGTGGGCTTATGCCATCATGTGGCAGAGACAGCCATGCTTCTCAGGCTTTATTTTTAAAGTTCCGGTAATTATAAACTTAAACCAACAGCAGAGGGGAAATGAATCATTGATTTGTCTCTCTTAAACAGTTTCTTTCCCACCAAAGTGTTTCCTTTTTTGTAGCATTTACCTAGCTTGCGAGGTGTTACTCTGTGTCCTGAGGACTTCAGCATCTGCACTTTGATCACAAATTGTATAGTAAATGTTCCGGGACAATATTGCCAGTCTAATTCATAATAAAATGGGAAAAGAAACCACACTCCTTTCATCCGGTACTTTGTTGATGTAAAACTTGAACAGGGAACAAGCAGCAGTTTGGGGTAGAAGAAACAGTTCGGCACCCAACGTCAGGACACCAACTCCGGCCATCCCGCCTCTCACTCCCTGGTCCGTGGGTTTCTTCCATGCTTTCTCTGGTTGCACACCACTCTGAGATGCTGAAGCAGGACCTAGATGGGCCCCAGGCTGAGCAGCTGGAGTTGTCTGCTACGGACAGATACTCCAAGATGAACCACATATTTCTCATTCTTGAAATCAAGGAGACCTTCTCAATATACATATGCAGAAAGGCTCCTTGAAAATGGGGAGTGATGTCAAACGGGGAGTGATGTCAAATGGGAGTGATGTCAAATGGGGAGTGATGTCAAACGGGGAGTGATGTCAAATGGGGAGTGATGTCCACCTACTTGGGTTTCCCAGGTGGTGCTAGTGGGAAAAAACCCATCTGCCAATGCAGGAAACATAAGAGACGTGGGTTCAGTCCCTGGGTTGGAAAGATGCCCCTGGAGGAGGGCATGCAACCCACTCCCGTACTCTTGCCTGGAGAATCCTACAGACAGAGGAGCCTGGTGGGCACAAAGAGTCGGACATGACTGAGCAGGCACACACACACAAGTCCATTAACAGGTGAATGGAGAGACAAATTGGGGTGTGTCCAATACAACAAAACACCACTCAGCAAGAACAGAGAACTGTCTGGACCTGCGACGTGGATGAATCCCAAACTAATTACGCTGAGTATAATTAGAAGCTAGACAAAAAAGAGTTCATACTGTAGGATTCCATTTGTACAAGATTGGAGAAAACGCAAGCTAATCTATAATGTTGGGGAGTGTGGAGAGGGGTGGATGAGGGGGAGGTTAAAAGAAGGCACGAGGAAACTTAGGGCAGTGAGACTCACGTTCATCTTCTTGACCATATGATGGTTTTGTGCATATACACACATGCCAAAGATTCTCAAGTTGTATGCTTCAAATACGTGCAGTTTATTGTATACCAATTATAAGCTCAATTCAGCTATTGCAAAAAAAATAAACCCCTCGAAACCTCAGGGGGCCTGGAGTTGAAACCCAACTTCATGATCTACTGTGTAACCCTGAGTGAGTTACTAACCTCATCTGTAGGAGGAGGGTGATAATCATTTCTACCTCACAAGGCTGCTGTGAGGATTAAATGAGTTAATCTTTGGAAGGTACTTAATACAAACTAGCTCTTCGTGTTGTTTTCTGAGAACCACCAAGAAAGGATTCTGTTGTATCTTTAGCATCTCATTCCCGTAAGATTTGAATTCATTAGTCTACTTAAGGCATATTAAAGGCAGGCTCATTCAGGCAAATTTTTCAGATCTCTATTCAGCACTCACTGGGGAGCTTTTTCCAGACCACATTCTAATAAAAACACACCCTTCCCCAGTCACTCCTGAGACCCTCCCCTGGATTTCTTCTCCTCCCTGACACTTATCACCGTCTGACACTAGCTGACACACTTCTTCGTTTATCTGTTTACTCTGTCTCGCTCCACTGGAACACAAGTTCCCTGAGACCAGGCACTTCTTTTGGTTTTTTGACATAAAAGTCACTCAATAAGTATGTGTTGAGTGTTGAACAAGTGAATGACCGCATTATCTCCAAGTGCCTTCGCAGGTGATGGTAACAGGGAGGCGGGAGCTGGCCCTGTCACCACGGCACTGGGGACACTTGCAGAGGGCACACAGGTCCATGTCCCCTGTGACCGGTGCCGCGGGTCTAACCCCCAGAGAGAGCTGCGTCCAGGGAAGGTCTGAACTTGGTCAGATCAGTGAGGTCCTCATCTCGTGTCATTCCTGGCTCTGCAGGAGTAAGAGACTGCAGAGACCGATTAGGGTATTTGAAAGAATAAGATCAGGGCCTGGGACTGTTACTAAAATGATAAAGAATAGAAAGCTAAAGCTTTAGAAAGTTGCGAACATGTAGGCTTTGATGGGATCCATCCCTAGACTGTTTCTTGATTGTCAATAAGAAGACAAATTGGATTAAAATTGGGTCCAAGGTACAAAGTCACCCCTGCCTTCCAGGTGCCCTGTAAAGTGAAACCAACTGGGTTTCCCAAAGTGAAATCAGCTGGCTTCACTTTGGGAACTCAAGACCTGCCCAGACTGTCTTTCGTCCCCCTTCTTTAGAACTCCATGAATGCAAGTAATATAGCTAAGCCTCAGAGAAGTCAAGGGTTGACTGGCTTCCGTTTGCCTCTCTTGTCCTTCTGCTGCTGTGTGTCCTGCAAATGCTATTTCTGCAAGTTGGACACTTTCAAGGAGGTGTCAACATGGCATTAATATCAGTTCGTGTAGCATCTTCTAAAAAGACACATCTAAACAACACTGAGGAAGATGTGCTTGGGCTTGCAATTGTGCTGCGGTCCATCCTCGTGTGGGTACATTTATCTGCTGCTTTTGTGTAAGTAGATCACAGAATGTATTCTGCCGTGAACTCTCTCCTTAGGAATCTCCAAACAAGGCCTCATAAATAAGGAGCACACGTTTCAATGCATACAAAAGACTTCTTGAATTAGCATTTGTCATCTTTTATGTTTTAATTATCTCATTTGATCTCTTTATTGTTGCAATTACATTCTAATTTTGCGTGCAGACACTCGAGTGCCTTGGGCTAGATTAATCAATTAATATTATAATAATTATGATAGCAATAGAAATATAAGTGGATAGGTCACTCCAGTAATTCCAGATCCACTTCTTGAACTCTGAATAAAGGGAATCTGGCTGTGGGAAATTTTTTCAGACTATTTTGAAGTCAAAAAAGCGAGATTTTTCCTTAAATCGTAAAGGCACATTAGAGGTCTGGATTATTTTTCTGGTTTTGTTTTAGTTCTAAGCCAACACTTTTTTTTTTTTTTGGCTGAAAATATGCATAGTTCTTTAAGGAACAACACCACTGTCTCTTTGTCCTGTTTTCTATAACCCTGAGTCTGAATAACAAGGCAGAGGCTTTGACCAATGGCTCTCAAGGAACAGGGAGTGTGCGCAGGTGGTCAGACTTTGTTGTCGTTCAGTTGTGAAGTCATGACAGACCCTGCGACCCCACAGACTGCAGGATGCCAAGCTTCCTTTCCCTCACCATCTCCCAGAGTTTGCTCAAACTCATGCCCATTGAGGCGGTGATGCCATCCAACCATCTCATCCTTTGTCATCCCCTTCTCCTCCTAATATTGGGCTTCCCTGGTGGCTCAGAGGTTAAAGCATCTGCCTGCAATGCAGGAGATCTGGGTTCAGGTTCCTGGGTCGGGAAGATCCCCTGGAGAAGGAAATGGCAACCCACTCCAGTATTCTTGCCTGGAGAATCCCAATTCCCATAGACGGAGGAGCCTGGTGGGCTATAGTCCATGGGGTCGCAAAGAGTTGGACATGACTGAGCGACTTCACTTTCTTTCTCCTCCTAAAGTCAGGAATTTAGGGTCTAGGAATAATTTTCTCAGACAAAATAAGGAGACTTATCGCAACCATGGGGTGACCTTTCGGTTCAGGGCATAATTCTAAGAGATTTCCAGAAACCCATTGCCTCTCATCAAGGCACACAGGCTGGCAGACACCACTGCAGGGCCCAACACAGAACTGAGTTCATTCTTGCAGCTTTGCAGGAACCCTATGGTTATATGCAAGCAAAAGGAGGAAGACAGGGTCCTACGATCTTTTTCCATCCCAAGAAAGATTTCATCCTCCAGATTACTGCTCCTCTGTCAAACTACCCCCAAACCAAACACACACATACAGAGTTACCACATCTACACATTCACATGCAAACACATACATGCCATAAATCAGATAAGAAATCAATATCTGAGATGCTCCTTTGTCTGAAATTCTATAAGATCAGTATATAGCATCCTGTGCTTTTGGTTATTATTTGTTCTCTAAACCATGGATGCATTTTGTTCACACATTGGATTGAAGTCACAGGTAACATTTACTGAGTCTTTGCTATGGTCCACACAGTGACTCTTATCTCATTTAATCCTTGTAGCAACCCTGTGAGGAAGCTGCTGCAGACAGGGAAACTGGGGGACAAGAGGGGTAGGTAACCTGGTGAGGTATGGATGGGTTTTGTACACCTTGAGGGTCCTGCAAAGAGCAGTCCAGACACACACAAGGCGACCAGCAGGAGACCATTGACTATAGGAAGCCATGTAACTACAGATATAATCAAGTTAAAATGAGGTCATTAGAGTGGGTCCTAATCCAGTCTGGTGTCCTAAAGGGAAAAGAAGAAAGCCAAAACAGGCATGTACAGCGGAGAGATAACTCGAGACCCACAGGGAGAAGGCCATGTGATCATGGAGTCAGACACTGCAGCGATCCACCTACAAGCCAAGGAACCCCAAGAGCGGCAATTTGCCACCAGCAGCTAGAAGAGGCGAGAAAATTTTCATCCTTAAATTCTTCAGTCAGAGAGCAAGGCCTTTCTGGCACCTTGATTTTGAACTTCAAGCCTCCAGAACTATGAGAATAAATTTCTGTGGTTTTAAGCCACCTAGTTTGTGGAAACCAATATATACACCCACCCATATTTTCACTTTTTATATAAGATCAAAGAGTAAAAGTCCTCTCTGACTTCTAAAATCCCCTTTACAGGGCTCATGCTGAGTAAAGAATTGCTCAGCTGCAGCTGGGGCCCCAGCAGGTGTGGGCTAATGTAGTTTATGTAGGAGCTCTCTTGAGGAGTCCATGGTTTCCAGGGAATGCAACTCTAGTTGAAGGATCCATTCAAGGTTTGGCACTGTTGATCCTGAAACTGAGCAGGAACCTGTGTGGCTCCTGGGCACAAAACCTTTCTGTATCCACATGTCTTGATTACAGGAAGTAGGCTTCATCCAGCCTCCCTTACCTTCCTGAGTTCCACTGAGCAAGTTCAATCAGCAGTTGTTAATTTGGAGCACCAAAGAATTGATGCTTTTGAACTGAAGTGTTGGAGAAGACTCTTGAGAGTCCCTTGGACTGCAAGGAGATCCAACCAGTCCATCCTAAAGGAAATCAGTCCTGAATATTCATTGGAAGGACTGATGCTGAAGCTGAAGCTGCAATACCCTGGCCACCTGATGTGAAGAACCGACTCAGTGGAAAGGACCCTGATGCTGGGAAAGATTGAAGGCAGGAGGAGAAGGGGAAAACAGAGGATGAGACGGTTGGATGGAATCACCGACTCGATGGATATGAGTTTGAGTAGGCTCCAGGAGTTGGTGATGGACAGGGAAGGCTGGTGTGTTGCGATTCATGGGGTCGCAGAGTCGGACAGGACTGAGTGACTGAACTGAAATGAAATAGGGAAGGGAGGGGATGCAGAGACAAGGAACAGTCCAGAAACAATAGTGCAGCCCTGGGGCAGGAGCCTCCCTCCCCCGAGGGATACACAGAACAATACCTTTGAGCTGTTTTGCAGAAACCCCCATCACGTGGGTGAAATTAACCTTATCTACCCACAGCACATAAATCCCAGAACAGTTGGAACCAGGAGGTTGATGATGCTGACTCCTGATTTCCTCACCATCAGCCAATCAGAAGAATGTCCACGAGCTCATCACATCTCTGAACCATCCCTCTCCAACTCCTCACTACACCTCTCCAGGTGGGGACACACAGTTCTGAGTGCATTAACTGGCTGAGGCTGTCTTTGTCTCGCAGAGCAATAAAGTTAGTCTTTTCTATCAATACTTCACCCCAAACTCTGTCCCCAAGATTTAATTTGCTGTCTGAGTACAGAGGCTGGATTTGGCTTCAGTCCCATCCTTGCTTTATACACGTTCTCCAAAAGGGAAAAGTCTGGACCTTGTGAGAACTTGAAGATAGTAAGGTGTGAATCTTGATCATGGGGAGAGAAGTTATCCCGAGGTGTAGTCGAGTATGGAAGATCCTGGCATGAACTTCATTTGTTGGCTCTGTCTGATTTGACTCAGGCGTTCCAGACACTGGCTTGTGCTGGTTCCTTAACAATCTTTACAGACCTTTAAGAAAAACAGCCCTTTGTGGAAAATAATTTTTTTTCATTCTGAGATTATGCCCTATTTTTAAAATATTAATGTGTCATTTGTTTTGTGAAGTGAAGGTGAATCTAAATAGTAAGGTTTTTTTTTTTTCTTTCAATATCCTTCCTGAACAAAATTAAGTTGGCATTTCTATGTCAATCCCTGTTTTAGTCCTCAGACTTGAACATGAATCAGAATTTTCTGGAGGCAAAGTTAGCACAGATTTCTGGGCCCCTATCCCCAGAATTCGTGATTCAGTAGTTCTAGGGGTTGGGCCTGGGATTGGCTTCTCTCAAAGTTTGCAGAGGACGCTGATATAGCTGGTATGGGGCCCAGAGAAAGGGATTCCAAGAGGGGAAGATGCCTATTGTCTGAGTGATGTCTGAATGCCAGGGTAGTGGCCTGGGTCCCAGCTCACTGAATCTCTCAGCCATGAAAGGCTGCGGTCACCATCGAAATGAGTGAGCAGCCCTCTCCTCTCTGTCCTCGCACACCCCTGCCCACCTCTGCTGGCCTGCGCTTGGCAGGAAGTATACCAGGGCAAGCCAGGATGCACACTCCTACGTCTTGGTGCTTATGTGAATCCATCTGTGTGGGATTCTACTTTGTGAATATCACCCCTATTTAACAGGAGTCTCTGGATGCTCACAGGAGCGTTTTCATTTCATTCATCCCTTTACTCATTCACCCATCAATCCAGCCTTTAAACATGTCCTCGGTGTTTACAATGTGCGTAGTTCTATGCTGTGTTGATTTAGATTCCACTTCCAGTCTTCTCCTGGATTTATCTGGGGTCTCTGGACATTTATACTACCTTGCTATGGTAGACACTGCTGAGCCCTTTCTTTAAGTAAGAGAATCCCCTGAGTTTAGTAGGACATACAGCCATTGTGCTCAACATGAAGTTTGCCAACCTTCCATGCAGCTAGGTTTGACCATGAGACTAAATTCAGGCCAAAGGAGGGATGAGTCAGAGTAATGTGTGTGGCTTTGGGGTTATCCTCTCTAATGAGAAAAGTGCTTCTCCAAACTTCCTCTCTCCTGCCCCACTGTCTGAAAAGTGACAGTGGCTAGAGCAGCTCTGGAAGCTACAGACTGAAGATGGCAGAGCCACTGCCCCAGCCCTGGGCCACCCCTTCCTAGGCTGTTATGTTGTTGCTGTTGTTCAGTCGCTAGGTCGTGTCCAACTCTTTGCAACCCCACAAATGCAGCACACCAGGCTTCCCTGTCCTTCACTATCTCCCTCAGCTTGCTCAAACTCATGCCCATCGAGTCGGTGATGCCATCCAACCATCTCGTCCTCTGTCATCCCCTTCTCCTCCCACCTTCAATCCTTCCCAGCACCAGGGTCTTTTCCAATGAGTTGGCCCTTCACATCAGGTGGCCAAAGTATTGGAGCTTCAGCTTCAGCATGAGTCCTTCAATGAATATTCAGGGTTGATTTGTCAAAAGCAGATTTCTATCTTGCTTAAGCCATTGTGTTTTGGGACCTCTTCATTACAGCAGCTTAGCCTTTACCTTAACTAATACAGTGGCGTTCATGACTGTCTTTAGCATTTGTCTGGATTCAAGATTCAGCTCAAATTTCTAGAGTCATGATACTGATACATCCTTTCTAATACCTAGTACTGGCCTTAAATTGGTATTTGTTTCCACTCCTTCCCATCAGAGTCCCAGATTGAGTTTTCTGTGTCTCCTCTGCAGTGACTTACAACCTAGAGGACTTGTCTGAGGGAAAAATAAATGTTGAAGGACAGATGTAGCTGGCAATCCTGATATACAAAAGCTGCTATAAGAATCCAAGCAAAGACAATGATTACCAAATACTTGAGTTACTGAGGCCCAATCAGCAGCTCTCTTTCTTTTTGTATAATCCTAAAGAAGCCCTCCAGACACACAAAGAAGCTCCATTTGAAGGGATTGTTTGGAGTTTCATCCACTGATTAGAAAGCCTTTTATACTTGCAGCATTTTGGAGATAAAATATTTTATTTAAAAAACAAAAGGCTGTGCAAAAAAAAAAAAAAAAATTTAAAGGGCGGCAAGAGCCATGCTGGTGACTCAAATGGCATTGTCCTTTGCGTCAACATTTTAAAACAATGATCACTCAGCCAAGAAGTGTCATGAAGGCATCTGTAGAAAATTAAAATGATTACTGCTGACAAGCTTGAATGAAGGAGCAATCTCAGTAGAGGCTGATCCGTCAGAAACTATTCAAGAATATCATCTGGGGATCCTCGACGTGTTTTCCTAAACTAAGTCAATATAGTGAAGGAGTTGAAGAAGGCTCTGGCTGTGCATAAACAGTCCTCAAAAGAGGTGTGCTTGGCAGGTGTGTATGTGCTGTGACATGAGTCACTGGTCCTTCAGGCATGCCTGTCTCACACCGGAGAGTCACTGTGTCGCCTCAGTCTTTCTCGGATGAAGCCGCTGTCCTCCACATCCTTCCAATACAGGGACAGGGCATCCTTTGCAGATAATATTTTGGGTCCATACATCCTCTGGCTGGGAAATTTTATCAACACCACCCTTGCTACCAGTTAATCTGCATTGAGTGTTACAGTGGATATTGGGAGGATTGGAAGATCAGGAGTCAGGGACCCCACAGTAGAGCCCAAGTGGAGTTTCAGGCGTGGGCAACTTGCTAGGTGAATGCTCTTAGGAAAAAGACAGTGAGCAGGGGCTTGCCTGGTGGTTCAGACGGTAAAGAACCTGCCTGCAATGCGGGAGACCTGGGTTTGATCCCTGGGTCGGGAAGATCCCCTGGAGAAGGGAGTGACAAGCCACTCCAGTTCATGGACAGAGGAGCCTCACGGGCTACGGTCCATGGGGGTCACAAAGAGTCAGACACCACTGAGGGACTGAGGGGCAGGTTAGGGCTGGGAAAGGGTTAAATGCAAGGCTATGACCTCAGCTAGAGGGCAATGTCATCCTGACCCATGACCCAGGAAGCTCTGAAGCATGGATTGCTCTGCAGAGTTGGTCCCACCTTTAGGCCAGGGGGCCAGCCCTTTGTCCCCTGGGCCAGTCATTCATTCACTGGCTGCCAGCTGCTCTGGGTGGGACATGAGTGGAGGGTGAGTGGGCATAACCTCCCAGATGAAGCCGGTCTGCATGTTTTAGGGCGGGTCTCCAGAGCAGTGCTTCTCACACTTTGCTACACATTGGACACTCCTGGAGATCTTTAAAAAAATAACCACTGTACTTCTTTCATAATCAGACCTCATGATTTAAAGTGCTTCCTCCTGAAACTCCCTGATGTCCCCCTCTGTTCCTGCAAGCCTCACACACCTTCCTTTGGGCAGCTGTTCTGCAGCCCTGCCTCAGACGGGGAAGACACATCAACTCCGCTCTCTTCCAGCCCCTCCGCCTCTCCTTGTTACAGGATCCATCACCCTCTATGGAAGAGGTCTTTCTACCCATCCACATTGCCCACTGGGCCGGGCTCTCCCTGAAGGATGTGGACAGTTTTAATGTGTCTCTCTCATGGCTCCTATCCCACTGCCCAGCACAGAGGACAGTGTTAGCATTTGCTACATGAATGAATGGATGGGCACAACTGCAGCGCTTCAGATGGGTGGTACCGACACTAATGCTCCAGGGTCTCCAAGCAGGAAGTAATCCTTCAGGGATGGAGCAGGCTTTGAGGGAAAGGGGGAAATTAAACCAGGATTCTGAAGAAAAAAGAAAACCAAATCCCTGTAATTTCCTAGTTCTCCATCATTCTAGGACCCTGGGGGCTAATTTCGAGTCAGCTTTGGGGGTAGGTTGCAGGAAGGAAGGTGAAAGAACCAGGCATTTCGGTGCTGCTCTCTGCTGCCTGGCAGAAGCACTAACCATGGTTTTCAACACACGGAGAGAAAAGGGCTTTGGAAAGAGATCTTGTCCTTTCCCCATGGTCACCTGAAGATGATCACTCACCCATCAGTGGGCCTTCCTCTCAGGAGGCATCTGTCCTTCTCTTGCTCAACATATTAAAGAATTCTGGGTGAAACGGTGGTGTGTATGGGCACAGAGCCATCCCCCCAGCAATGATCAATGGCTCTGAGGTCCCTCCTCATCTGAGCCTGACAGAGGGGCTCTGAAGCATCCACAGAGCCTGCACGTGGCCAGGACTCGAATGAGAGCCAACATCCCCGCTGAGGTTCATGACTGGTGAGAGAGAGAGGATGCTCAAGGCAGGGACAGAGCAAGAGACACCTGCCGGCAGCATCAGAGGTCTCACTCTCTTAACCGGGAGATTTGCTAACCGGCCGGGATCACATTTCCTGGAGACGGCAGAGGCTGTGCAGAAAGGTTACATCTGCCTTCTTACAGGTGGGCTTCTGGATGTTGCTGGGTTTGCTTTTCACCACACTGCTCTCCACAAACACACTTTACATTCTCCAATGGTCCTGAGTCCCAGGCTTTGTCATCAGGGCATTTGGTGTGTGCATGCCAAGCTGTGATACAAGGTGATGTTAGTGATAAAGAACCCACCTACCAATGCAGGAGACACAAGAGACATGGGTTTGATCCCTGGGTTGGGAAGATAGCCAGGAGGAGAAAATGGCAACCCCACTCCAGTATTCTTGCCTGGGAAATCCCATGGACAGAGGAGCCTGGCAGGCTACAGCCCATGGGGTTGCAAAGAGCTGGACCCTGCTGAGCACAGAATGGCACATCCGTGATACAGTATATATGCATGCACCTGTTCGATCCACTGTGGCATTTAGGTCCAGAAGCAAGCCTGGACTCAAATCCTGGCTGTGTGACTAAGCAAACACTGAGTTTCTTTGAGTCCCAGTTTTATGGTCTCTATAATGGAAGTAATAATAGTATCTTCTTCATACTAAAAAGTGTGTTAACTAAGTGAGATTATCAAAGCGAAAACATTTAGAGTTGTTCCTACAACAGAAGAAGGGATTTAAAATGCCGATGAGTGGGACTTCCCCGGTGGTCCAGTGGCTAAGACTCCGTGCTGCCAGTGCAGGGGGCCCGGGTTCAATCCCTGGTCAGGGAACTAGATCCCACATGCCACAACTAAAGATTCCACATGCTGCAACTAAGAATTTGCATGTTATAACTAAAGAATGCCCGAATGCCACAACTAAGACCCGACACAGCCCAATAAATAAAAAACTTTAAATGTTGATAGTATTTTTGTTATTGTTATGATTAATCTTACAAAACTGACAGCCTTTAAAAATCTATGCAAGAGACTGGACCATGCATTGAGGACAAAAATCAAAGTCTTGAGACCTAGTTCTAAAGAACTCACAGTCTAAAGGGGCAGACATATTGCAGAGCACTAAACAGAAGTTCCTGTTTGACGCTGGGTCACCACTAGCCTATATCGCACCTTTATGTGAATTAGAAAAATGGATGCTCCTTCCTGCCAGGCGACTGGACTTTAGACCCTTGCCCTCTTGACCAGGTGTCCTTGCTCAATGAGCAACCTTAACAACTGTACATAATGACTATGTATATATACATACAGACTGGTTCCAAATAGGAAAAGGAGTACGTCAAGGCTGTATATTGTCACCCTGCTTATTTAACTTCTATGCAGAGTACATCATGAGAAACGCTGGGCTGGAAGAAGCACAAGCTGGAATCAAGATTGCCGGGAGAAATATCAAGAACCTCAGATATGCAGATGACACCACCCTTATGGCAGAAAGTGAAGAGGAACTCAAAAGCCTCTTGATGAAAGTGAAAGTGGAGAGTGAAAAAGTTGGCTTAAAGCTCAACATTCAGAAAACAAAGATCATGGCATCTGGTCCCATCACTTCCTGGGAAATAGATGGGGAAACAGTGGAAACAGTGTCAGACTTTATCTTTTTGGGCTCCAAAATCACTGCAGATGGTGACTGCAGCCATGAAATTAAAAGATGCTTACTCCTTGGAAGGAAAGTTATGACCAACCTAGATAGCATATTTAAAGGCAGAGACATTACTTTGCCAACAAAAGTCCGTCTAGTCAAGGCTATGGTTTTTCCTGTGGTCATGTACGGATGCAAGAGTCGGACTGTGAAGAAAGCTGAGCACTGAAGAATTAATGCTTTTGAACTGTGGTGTTGGAGAAGACTCTTGAGAGTCCCTTGGACTGCAAGGAGATCCAACCAGTCCATCCTAAAGGAGATCAGCCCTGGGTGTTCTTTGAAAGGAATGATGCTAAAGCTGAAACTCCAGTACTTTGGCCACCTCATGCAAAGAGTTGACTCATTGGAAAAGACTCTGATGCTGGGAGGAATTGGGGGCAGGAGGAGAAGGGGATGACAGAGGATGAGATGGCTGGATGGCATCACCAACTCAATGGATGTGAGTGTGAGTGAACTCCAGGAGATGGTGATGGACAGGGAGGCCTGGTGTGCTGCAATTCATGGGGTCTCAAAGAGTCAGACACGACTGAGTGACTGAACTGAACTGAACTGAACTGATATATATATATATATATATATATATATATATATATATAGGCTTTAGCCAGCAGCATTAGCATAACTGGTTATTAGATTTGGGGGTAGGAAAAATAAAATAAATTTTCACAGGCATGGTGGTATCTGAGCTGCATCTTAAACAATGAGTAGATTTAACAGGGCTTGCAAAATTTGCTAGAAAGAGCATGGAAATAACAGCATAGAGGCATAGAGGACGTTGGTGACTTCCTAGGCTAGAAAGCCTCGTGGGACCAGAGTGTGAAGAGACTTGAATCTCACAAAAAAATGAGATTTGTCTTTTGTCTCTAAGCACTGTGAGTTCATGATCAGCTCCGTGTGAGCACAGTGCGTGCTGGGTATTTGTGATATGGATTTGTGAACAGAGAGTAGAGAAGCCACTCTACAAATCCTGATAAGAGGAAAGACGGCCCAAAGCAGGTTGTGACGGAGAAGTAACCAAAGCCGGAAATGCTGAAAAGGAAGAATCTTCGGGATTTGGTAAGCAAATTTCTTTGGTGATAATGAATATGAAAATTAAGTCATCTAATACAGAAGGCTTGATGGATGCAGGACAGGGCAGGAAGCAGCGGGGGCATGGATTAGGGGCAGGCAAGGACTTGGGTCTGGAGGAGTATAAAGTTTGAGGCACCTGTAGTAAATCCAAATGCAGATACCGATCTGGAAATCAGGTGAGGATCAGGGCATAGATTTGGAAGTCAGTTCAGGGGGCAGAACTGAAGCAATGAGAATAAATGAGATTCACCAGGGACAGTATACAATGAAAAGAGAAGATGATCCAAGACAATATCTTAGAAACAGGAATAAAGGACTAGAAGGGAAGAAAAGAGACAAAGTTGGGGAGGAAGTGGATCCAAAATGGTAGAGAAGATCCAGGAGAGAGATCAGAGGGATGAAAGACATCAAAGTGAACTCGAAGCTGGTGCACTGGGACAACCCAGAGGGATGGGATGGGGAGGGAGGTGGGAGGCGGGTTCAGGACAAGGGGACACATGTACACCTGTGGCTGATTCATGTCAATGAATGGCAAAAACCACCACAATATTGTAAAGTAATTAGTTTCCACTTAAAATAATAATAAAAAAGACTAGAATTTTTTTTTTTTTAAGTGAAAGTGTTAGTCACTCAGTCATGTCCAGCTCTTTGCAACCCCATGGACTGTAGCCCACCAGACTCCTCTGTCAATGGGATTCTCCATGTAAGAATATTGGAGGGGATAGCCATACCCTTCTTCAAGGGATCTTTCCAACCCAGGGATTGAACTCTGGTCTCCTGCATTGCAGATGGATTCCTTATCATCTAAGCCACCAGGGAAGCCCAGGGAAACTTTAATTCTAGAAGAAATTAGGCTGATAGGGTTAATAGCTGAAGAGTCCTAGCAGTATGGGGTCAGATAGCATTTAGAAATTCATGGGGACCCAACCAAAGATGCTTCAGGAATGAAGTAAGTCAGAAGCCACACTGCAGAGGGGATGACATGAACTTAAGAGAAGAAAGTGGAGGAAGCAATACAGATGGTCTTTTCAAAGATATTAGTGAAGAAAGGAAAAAGAGACAGGCAACAAGAGCTAGAAGGAAGGTAAGGTTTCTTAGGATGACTTTGAAGATAGAGACAGAGCGTCTCCTAGAAATGGATTATATATTTCTGCTCTGGGTGGCAGAGAAATGGGAGACCTTTTACTGGAAAGTGGAGAAACAGGTCATTTTTTGGTTTACCTTTGGATTTCAAGTCTAGGCTTCTGTAATTCCCATGCAATTGCAAGACAAGATGCTATTTTCATGTGTTTTTCTAGTGGGAACAGTTGTCAGCCAACTCTAGGACTTTCGAAATCAACTATGAATTCTAAATTTTAAGGAGATTAGGGAAAATATACCAATATTTATTGCATATATGCTAAATCCTACTCCATGGGCTAGAATTTTTATGCACATTATCTAATATAGTCTTCAGAATCAAAATCTTCTATGGAGTAGGAATTTCCCTCTTAGAACAGGAGTTCATAACTTACAGATACATTTCATTAAACTTTCTGTGGACATGTATATGGTACTCAGAAGAACGCTCATAGCATTCACAAGATGACCAACAGGGTCCAGAAAACTTAGAAACTGTTGACTTATCCCAGAGTATAACATAATAATGAACATCATTTCTTCTTGTTTACACTGATATTCTTCTAGAGTAGCTACTATATCCTATACTCCCTTCTGTACCCTGCCTTCCACAGTCATGAGCAATCAATACACTCTCACTGCTTACTGATTAATTAATAGACTCTCATGTTTACTCAAATATATTTATAATCTGTAGGAAAAAGAGAAAAATTTCACTGTCAACCTACAGCGGATATCACAATTTAACTGTGGTATATCAATGGGTTAGTTGAGGCCTCAATTGAAAGGTGATAAAGTTGTTGGGAGCTATCTGTGTTTGAAATTTGCATCACAAATTTCCTATGAGATATTTGACTGTATATAAAATAAAAATGACATCTGCCGTGCATCTGTATTAGTAGCTACCGCTAAGAAAGCATATGCCAAGATAAATAAGCAACTTAGATGATGGATCTGAAAGAGAATAAAACCCAGAGAAACAACTCATGCTGGCATAATGAGCTTCTCACAGATGACTTCCATTATAAATGGTACATTTTGAAGGGTAATATAAGAAAGAAATGGCTTGAAAATGTCTATTTCCATTGTGATCATCAACTTTTAATATAAATACATAATAAAAAGCACTTTTGCATTTTAAATATGGGTCCAAATGAGTATAAGCAACTGCTAAACATGATGACTTACTATAATTTAAGAATTTTCATTTCACTTTGTATCTCATTAAGAATTTATGGAAATTGGTGCATTGTCAAAAGCTTGGCAAATCAGTGTTAATGAGAAATTTAACAAGTTGAGTGTGGTTGTTTATAGAAACACACAATAAAACCAATAATGAAAACTTATATTTTTATTTGTATATGGCTTAAATAACCTAAGTATGAATGTACACAGGTTGGTATATATGTGTGTATACTCATATATACATCTGTATCTATCCAAATCCATAAAAATATGTGTATATATATGTTTATATACATACACATAATCTAGAACATATAGTTTCAATAATCCACATTATTGGTCAATTTAACCTGAAGGAGAAATCTTTTATATATTCTAAAATACTTCCAAGAAAATAGAAACCATAATTTGTATTTGGTGATTATATCTTTCAAGATTGAATTAATAAATTAAAGAGGTGCTCCTTATTTAAAACATCTGGGGTGTAAAATTTAAGGAGGAACTCACTCTCCAATGGCAACTGACACAAACCTGAGAACTGGTGCCTCCTTAAATTTTGCACCCAAGATACCTCATCTGCCCCTGCTTAGTCCTGGTTTGGACCTTGGACAAGTTCCTTCATTTCTCTAAGCCTCTTCTGTAAAATGGATTAGTTAGCGCCAAACTCAAAATGCCAAACTTGATGTCAAACTCAAGGAGACATGGAATATTAGGAGTTTCTCTGCTTTAAGGAGAAAACACTGTTATCCCAAATTGGTAACAGTTAGTATTAGGGATACTATTTTCAGGTTCCTTGGACTTGAAAACATAATTCTTCCCTCCTTAGATTTCATAACACGTCCAACAGGAAATCAACCCTGAATATTCACTGGAAGGACTGATGTTAAAGCTGAAGCTCCAATACTTGGCCTCCTGATGCGACTCATTGGAAAAGATCCTGATGCTGGGAAAGACTGAGGGCAGAGAAAAAGGGGGAAACAAGAGATGGTTGGCTGGCATCACCACCTCAATGGATGTGAGTTTGAGCAAACTCCGGGAGACAATGAAGGCCAGGGAAGCCTAGCATGCTGTAGTCTGTGGAGTCGCAAAGAGTTGGGCATGATTTAGCAATTGAACAACCAATATGTTTTAGGCACTGGCCAGTCAAGATTTAGGGAGCCTGCTCACTGATGACACTGGAGCATGTTGTCTTATGCTCAGGATGACATCACATAAAATTAATAAAATCTTAAAGTACAGTCAGACACCCTCTATGTGCCAATGGAGTAATAATAGATAAGCTGTGACAGCTCTCATAAAACATGGCTAATTTTATGTACAATAGCAGAGCAATGTCAACAAACACAATTATAAAAGCGCTGCCAAAATCTCAGCTCAACTCCTTTCACTAAGTGGAGGTGTAATTATGTATAAAACAAATAGTGTTTGCAATTTAACGTTACGGATTTGTGTGCGTGAGGACAATGGCTACGGCGTGAAAAGTCCTTCTGGGCTGTTCAGCAGGATGATGGGGCATTTTCAAACATCAACCCTGTGTTTCCTTAGCGCCGTCTGACAGTTCCTAGATGAGGAGAGGAGGGGATTCTTGGCTGGGTCAAAAAGACAGCCTTCCCACTGAGACCCTGAACAAGTGCTGTCTGGTGGAAGCCACTCTGTGGTTTCTGGAAGAAGCGATTTTCCTGGACTGACTTATAAAAGTGGTCCACTGTGCAGTGCTCCCGTTTGGCCAGGGGTAACAGGGCACACAGCGAGAACATGGAAAGAAAGCTCTGAGCAGATGTGCTGTTCTCATCTTGTACCTGATCCTATCACAATGGGTGATGCTAAGCTTCATGCCCTACAAGGCGAGATCATGTTTTTTGTAGTTATTTTTGCTTCCCCCATCAAGCACAAAATTGAATTCTATTTTTAGTGCTGCCATCAGAATAGTGACGCCTGGATTGCCGGTCACCTCCGCGTCCCTGAGGTCTGGGCTCCTGAACGCTGGCTCAGTGGGTGAGGGTCAGTGTTGAAATGAGGGGCAACTGTCTTTCCTTTGTGGCTCTGTCCTTGGAGTTGACCAAAGGCAGCAAGTTCACAACGAGCACAGATGAGTCTGCCATGGCTCAGTCCCTCCTTAGGGTCGACCTGAAGGGTTGTAGGTCTGAAGGTGGGCTCCAACCTATCCTGCGCGGTGGCATTGACCGAGAAAAACGCAGCCCTGCCACCCATCTCCAGGAGACAAGTTCACTCAAGAGCACTTAGGAGCACTCTCACTCATAGGGAGGCTGATCTGAAAATAATACACTGGCATGCTACCTGAAGAACTATCCCTGGTCATGGATAAGGGGCTGATTAAACCAATGTGAGGGTTAAGGAGGGAATCCATGTACAGCACCATGTTCCCGGCACACGCTTTTATAAATTGAAGTCTAGTTTATTTTCAGTGTTGGGCTAGTTTCCGGTTACAGCAGAGGGATTCAGTCACACTCTCCAGGCAAGAATCCTGGAGCGGGTGGCCGTGCCCTCCTCCAGGGGGTCTGCCCGACCCAGGGATTGAACCCACGTCTCTTACATCTCTTGCATTGGCAGGCGGGTTCTTTCCACTAGCACCACCTTGGAAGCCCCATACATATATACGTATGTATTTATCTATATATTACTTTCCTTTATAGGTTGTTACAAGATAGTGAATATAGCTCCTATGCTATATAGTAAATCCTTGCTGTTTATCCAGTTTGTATATGGTAGGGTGTATCTGTTAATCCCATACTCCCAATTTATCTCTCCCCTGTCCCTTACCCTTTGGAAACCATAAGTTTGTTTTCTATGTCGGTGCATCTGTTTCTGTTCTGTAAATAAGTTCATCGATACTACATATTTTTTAGATTTTTTTTAGATAATAGCTGAGTGATATTATATAATATTTGTCTTTCCTGTCTGCCTTACTTCACTTAGTATGATAGTCTCTGGATCCATACATGTTGCTGCAAATGGCATTATTTTATTCTTTTTATGGCTGAGTAATATCATTGTACACACACACACACACACATCTTTATACGTATACACCACATCTTCTTTATCCATTCATCTATTGATTGACACTTAGGTTACATCCATCTCTTGGCTATTGTAAACCTCTGGCACCCTTATTATTAGTGGAAGTTAGAATTATAATCACAATTGTACACTCTGCTGCTCATTGTCCACCTAAACGGAAAAAGGTAATAGAACTGAAACCACACCGTGGGTGAAGTGTCACCACAGCCTCTAAAGCTGATATGTTGAAAGTAAAAACCACGAGTCGCTTTATCACTTTGACAATTTATTCTACTCAAGAGCCCAGGAACAGATGTATCCAAGTCTCCTGAGATTTATGAGTTATTAATCATTTTGAGTGAATAATTGTAAACTGACTGACTGACTATCAACATTATACTTTCATTAAGGGTGCATAGAAAGGAATGTCTAGCACTTTTATTTGGGCCTGTTATTTCCCCCACAAGATACATATCCTGACTCCGTAAATGATATCGCTCTCCCAACTGCACAGACAGGGCAATGAACTTGTCATACAGACTCCTGATGCTCTTCTCATCGTCTATTCATCCCCCATTCATCATCTACAAACATTTATTGAGTGGTCACTCTGCCCCAGTCACTGTGATAGGTGCCAGAGACAAAGAGCCGAATAAGAAACAGTCCCTGCCCTCTGGTTTGGAAACAGACGACAAAGGCTGACATGTAAATGGGTAATTTAAAATACTGCCTGTGAAGGAATAAAAGGAGAGCAGAGGGAAATAAAAGGAGAGCAGAGGGAAATAAACAACTGGATGGCCCTATTGTCTGGAAAGGTTTTTCTGAGTGTTGACATCTGAGCTGGAACTTAGAAGGATGAGTAGAAATTTTCCAGGGGAAGGAAGCAGGAGAGGAAATCCACACAGAGGTGGTGCCCTGTTTTGAAGGAGAGCTGGGGAGATTCAGGGCTTGGTATGGAAAACTCAGTCTGATGAGAGAGGAAACGTGAGGCTGCCTGACATGAAGGCTGGGGATGACCTGATGACAAGAGAAGGAGTTTGGCAAAGGAGGGCCACGGGGGTAGTTTTTTTTGGGGGGGGTGGGGTAGGGTATATTATTTTAT
Organism: Bos mutus; assembly: GCF_027580195.1. Lineage (NCBI taxonomy): Eukaryota > Metazoa > Chordata > Mammalia > Artiodactyla > Bovidae > Bos > Bos mutus. Next base: position 8,803,802 of record NC_091639.1, on the reverse strand, counting down.
TAACATTTAAAATTCAAGAGTTTCAAGTATATGCTAGCCTTATGTTCAGATTTTTTTTTTTTATGTTCAGATTTTTTAAGCGAAGATTAAAACAAAGCTTTAAGGGTGCAATGTGTTGGACGAAGGTATATTAGCCAGCTAGACAACCTAAGCGGTGGAGTAACTGTTTAGGAGCACATGTACACGGATGAGCCCTGGAACTGGAGGGAAAACCTGCCGTCAGTTCTTGGCTGTTGACAGAATCTCCCCTTGACTTCAGAGGTGACTTCAGAGTTGAGATGAACCCAGGAAGTCTGTCTGTGTACAAAACCCACTGAATTCAGGACCAACAGTAGCAGGATAGATTGGCCAAAGCCGATTCGGATTGTGGGGGCCCAGGGTTGGCTGGAGACTGGGAAATGTTGCAATCAGAAGTCCAGGATCAGTAGAGAGCAGCCATCTTCTGAAAATCACTGATTTCAAACAAGTTCCTGAGATGCTTTTCAGAAACAGGGCACAGAGGTAGTTTTTTTTTTTTTTTTTTTAAAGTTACTTGTTTCTTTTAAAGCGGTTTTAGGAAACTGAGTAAAAAGTACAGCAAATCTTCATATCCCCACCCCAGCACTTTTTCCTGTTTTTAACATCTGGCATCAGCCAATTCGCTGGAGAAAGAATAGGCTACCCACTCCAGTATTCTTGGGCTTCCCTTGTGGCTCAGCTGGTAAAGAATCTGCCTGCCATGTAGGAGATCTGGGTTTGATCCCTGGGTTGGGAAGATCCCCTGGAGAAAGGAAAGGCTATCCACTCCAGTATTCTGGCCTAGAGAATTTCATGGGCTATATAGTCCATAGGGTTGCAAAGAGTCGGACACGACTCAGCGACTTTTACTTCACTCTCTATCAGCCAGTTAGGCACCAGAGGTTTGGAAGCAAGAGTGTAAGGATGCTTTTGTGATTTTAGGAAGACACCTTGTATCTGTGTGCTAACGGGACTGGAGTCAGGATGTACCAATGGCAGGAACACCAGTCACAAGGCCATGACCAAGGTCCATGTAGGGTGAGGAGAGGATGAATCCAGGCGGAGGTGTCAGGGGTAAGAAGGAGGATGGATTTTATCCTGGAGACTTTTACCTGCTAAGCAGCTAGCAAGATGTGCCACCTGAATGTGAAGGAGTGAGTGGGAGGGGGGAGTCCAGTTCGGGCAACCATTCCAGCCATCCATGCGTTCCAGCCATCCATGCGTTCCAGCCATCCATGCGTTCCAGCCATCCATGCATTCCAGCCATCCATGTGTTCCAGCCATCCATGCATTCCAGCCATCCATGCATCGCCTCTGTGCTCCAGGTTCACCTCCAGTACTGGCCGCGGCAGAAGGAACTGGCCTCTGTCTGCACTGCTCCTTTAGCATGTGAGTGGAGGGTGCCGGATCGACACTGCAGGAAGAAGGAAGCTACTCTTCCTGATGTGATACGCTGAGCTGTGCTTTTTCTTCCTCTTGTCACATGGCCGAGCCGTGGTACAGACGTATGGGGACATGCAATGGCTCCCTGCCCGAGATGCACGCCCGAGATATGCAGTCCCTGGCTTGATCTGGTATCATATTGCTGTGGTCCTCCCTATGCACGCATGACCATGCTCCGGGTCTCATGCTAGTCATGGTGTCCTGAATCTCTGTGATCTGCCATCAGACGGGGCGCCCCCACACCCCAGAGGGTGGATTCCTGCTGCCCAGTGACTGTCAACAAGCTCTGCCATGGACATCTAGTCAACTTCTCCATCACCCAGTGGGCTGCAACCACACCTTCTCCAGTGAGATCTGAAACCCAACCTAGGGAGGAAGACCTACTTCCAAATGTGTCCTTCTGTGCATACTCCACCCACCCCTCCCCACCTGCCCCAGCCTTAAGTGCAATTCAGAGTCCTCTTTACATTTTATAATTGCTCAGAAGACCGCCTGCAATGCAGCAGATGCAGGTTCGGTCCCTGGGTCGGGAAGATCCCCTGGAGAAGGAAATGGCAACTCACTCCAGTATTCTTACCTGGAGAATCCCATGGACAGAGGAATCTGGTGGGCTACAGTCCATGCGGTCACAAGAGTCAGACACGACTTAGCGACTAAACTACCACCACCTCTACCCGAGTTTAATAATTCTTACATCAAGCTTCCTCCCTTGAGTTACTCTGAGGATTTGTCTCGTGACTGGAATCCACCAGTGAGCCACTGAGTGGATGGTGGCCCTAAGGAGACCGAGGAAGAAGAACACCTTTTGGTAGTAAAGACAGTGAAGTCATATTTGCAGTTGCTGCATTTCAGGCGCTTGTGGGACTACCAGGTGGAAAAATCAAATGGCTGATGGGGACAGGAATCTAGAACTCAGGCAGATGTCTTGAGCACATATACAGTGGATGAAGTGAAATCATCCAAGACATGGAGAGTCTCAAAGGTCAGAAAGACCAAGAATGGAATCCTTAATTTTCCCAACGTCCAAGGATGAGGCAGAGCCAAAGAAGACTGAGGACCAGTCCTAGAGGAGGGAGGAGAACTGGCAGAAGCCAAGGAAGAAGGCTGTGATAAGATAACTCAGACCACTTAACAGAACCTGCTCGTTTTCAGAGCTTGCTTGGAAGTTCAGGATGTTCTCAGGAACAGCATCCCCGAGAGGGTCACAATGTGTAGCATGTAAACCTGTCACCTCCGTGAACACCTCCCGCTTGCTAAGAGTGAAATGGCATCAAGAAATGCTGGCGTGTGGCTGCCTTTGCTTCACTGGGAACGCACCCACAGGCTCACAGGTCGCGGTGTCTCTGGACTCTAAACGTCACTCAGATCCCTTCGGGCCCGACGCCCTGAAAGCCCCTCTGACGCTGAGAAGGCAGAGGAAGGCGAAGCATTTTGCTCCTGCAGAGGTGGAGTTTAACAAGGACACCGGAAAGATAATTCCCCCCCTTAGGAGTTTCCTTGGACTTGAGGGCATGCAGGCTGGATCTGGAGCAGCTTGGGGCCCCTGGCATGATCTGAGAACTGTCTGATCGATCAGATGTTTCCTGGGGAGATGCGGCCTTAGATGGAAGCCGTTGGCATTTGATCAATCGCACCAAGTTCTAAGCTGCCTGGTGCCTAACTGGCAAACGGCTCTTGGATTTGTAACGAGAGGGTCTTGGGACTGTGAATGCTAAAATTTGCATGCAGTTTTTGACATTTTATGTGCCCGTGGGACAGTGATAATTCATGGTCAATTTGCCTGGCAGCCTTGAGGCATCCTAAATCACCTGACAAATCTCTGGATCTAGCGCTGGTCTGTATTTCATATGGTCTCTTTCCATTGACAGCCAGGAAATCATCTTCTGTGCTCCTATGAGATGGGGCCATCTGATTGTTATGTTTTGGTCATATGTCTGCATCGGGTTTTTCTGTAGGACGTTCAGTACCTAACCTGATATGATAAACTGTGCTTCCCAGGGACTGGATGGATAGATATGAAGCCTTTTGAAATAGGATGGATCCATCCTATGAAACATATTTAAGATAACTCTAAATGCCATTTTAAAAAACTGTCATTTCTTGACACACAGGACTAAACAGAAACTATCTGTTAGAGAAAGCCAGCTGTTGGGATGGGGGAGGTTGACAGTGTGGCCGAGATGAGCTAGGCATGGACACTGTCTTCTTCCCTAGCGTTTTCTTCCTTATATGGGCATTTCCTAACTTTATAGACACACGTAGAAACACACGTAGAAATGACAGCCGCTCTTGCTTGTGCTCCAAAATCACTGCAGCCATGAAATTAAAAGATGCTTGCTCCTTGGAAGGAAAGCTATGACAAGTCCAGACAGCATACTAAAAAGCAGAGACGTCATTTTACTAACAAAGGTCTGTATAGTCAAACCTACGGTTTTTCTGGTAGTCACATATAGATGTGAGAGTTGGATCATAAAGAAGGCTGAGTGCCGAAGAACTGATGCTTTTCAACTGTGGTGTTGGAGAAGACTCTTGAGAGTCCCTTGGATGGCAAGGAAATCAAACTACTCAATCCTAAAGGAAATCAACCCTGAATATTCATCGGAAGAGCTAAGGCTAAAGCCGAAATGTCAATACTTTGGCCACTTGATGCAAAGAACTGACTCATTGGAAAAGACCTTGATGCTGGGAAAGATTGAGGAAAGAAGGAGAAGAGGGGGAAAGATAAGATGGTAGGACAGCATCACCAACTCAGTGGACATGAATTTGAGCAAACTCTGAGAGAGTGCAGGACAGAGGAGCCTGGTGTGCTGCAGTCCATGGGGTCGCAAAGAGTCAGATACAACTTAGTGACTGAACAACAACAACAACAAAAATTACAGCTGAAAAAACCCTTTTCAAAACCAAACAACAGATTCTCTCTTTGGATAACACAATCTATGTATGTACCACAAATAATGAAATAAAATCACTCACAGGGGACCTCTGATTAGTTTTAGAAATGAGGTCCCCTAAAAGCCTGCCCTTGTCAACTCTTGAGAGTAAACGCTTGTTGGGGAAACACAAGACTCATAAAATGTCTCTTTGCCCTCACGGTACGCTTTCCTTTGACCTTCCTCTCTCATCTGTTGGTGTTCAGGCCGTTGAGTTAATAGAGCTTTGAGGTGAGCATTTCCCAGCTGGCGGTGGAGAAGGTGAGGTGCCTTGAATCCTGTTGAGGTTACTGTGTGAACACGTTTGCAAAAGGGACAAAAACAGTAATAAAGGTGTCCACTCGAAACCCTTTGAGAAATAGCAAAACACCAAAGGCTACTGTTTTTCAACTGGGATCCCGATGGGCTTTGTGGATTCTGTTTTTTAAACAACAACTTATTTGACCATCTCAGAGGCTCTGGACCTTGCATTTGAACTAAAATCAAACCAACCCACCAACCAAAAAACAATATAAAAGCAAATTTGTGTCTTTTCCCAGAAAAATAGCCACATTATTATTTAACATACACTGCCCTCTAGCAGATGATTCAGTATTGCAAGCATTTTACTCAGAACGTTTTTCCTTACCAGCTCTCTGGCATACATATTACATCTGTATTGTAGACCTCGAGCTGGTCTAGGAAGAAGTGCAGAAGAGAATCTGCCCTCTTAGCTAGCCTGGGCTCCCAACTGCTCGGTACAAAGGCTGGACTATGCTCTAATCCACGCAGAACTGAAGAGCAGATGGGCACATACTAAGGATGCAGGCCAAGTGAGATTAAGCAGCTCCACTCTACAGAACTCACTGCCATGACCATGTAAGGGCAGCTTGCCAGGGCAGGGCTGGATGGACACTGAAGAAAACTGGCATCTTAGGATGAAGGACTGGGAGGGATCACAAACAGTTGCTTGCTTTGTTAGAAGTGGGGGGCTTCACGGGGGTCCTGACAATGGGCATGCGTGAGTGGTGAGCTTAGATGCTACCGAGCCTAACTCCTGGGGAAATTTCAAGTAGGCACTGGGGATGTCTGAGGGATGCCCCCAGGTCTCAGCAGGACGACCAAGATGCCCTCCTCTTGCTTCGGGCATTGGTCCGTTTGCAAAGTGACTCTCATGAAGACTCCGCACGGCAAACGCACTGAACAGTCACTGAACTTGGAGGCAATGCAGGGGTTACTGTACCTATATCGCTCTATTACAGGTGAGCAAGTTCATTTCAGTTACTGGTGATACTAATTTCTTCAATCTACTGATTCTGAAGATACTGCATCAGGCTCAATGCCATGCCCTTCATATTTTTCAATCCACTTCCATGTTCAATTAACATGATTACAAAAGTAAATTTAAAACTAATTATGCCTGCATATAATTCCATCACTTACAACTCAGCATTTGCAGATACTGGAAGCCATAGCTATTATGACAATAGTTCCTAATAGTCTGGAAATGTGACTTAATTGCAGTTTAAGTTGACACCATGATATAAGCGGTGACACTGCTATCATTTCGGGATCATTACTCTGTGAGGAAGAACAGGGTGCGATCCAGTTATGGTAGAAGGGTCACGAGGTTGCATCAATATCAAGACAGCAATGGAAGTGGTGAGGAGACGGGAAACAGTATGATGCGGAGCGGTTGAAACAGCTGCAGCCTAAGACATGAAAATCTTTCTGAAAATGTATTTTCCTGACATCCAGTTGGTGCTGGGTCCCCAGGATTTTACCTGTGTGATAGGTTGGGCTTGCCTCTCCATCCCCATTGCCCTGGTACTGCCATATACAGATCCTCCTGCCTTTCTCCCAGCCCTCCATCCCTTCTCTCTACACAACCATCTGTCACATTTTACTAAAGTGCAAATCTCACAGCATCATTTCTCTGCTAAAAGTCATTCAGCAGCTCTTTGTGACTTGAAAGGTAAGAGATTCTCACATTGTCAAGCACACCTGTCAGGACCTTGGAGACGCTGCTTCCTTTGTATCGTGTAGCATCTCCTTCCTCCCTTTCCCACCACTCAGGTGCGGACTTGCAGCTGCATGAAAGCACTATCCTTAACCCCGCCTGCCCCGACCTGGGACTGCATTTGCCTGTGCACCCTCTGTGTGGAGAGGCGTGTGTGCTGAGTCACTCAGTCGTGTCCCACTCTTTGTGACCCCATGGACTGCAGCCCCCCAGGCTCCTCTGTCCATGGGATTACCAGGCAAGAATACTGGAGTGGGTTGCCATGCCCTGCTCCAGGGGATCTTCCCAACCCAGGGATTGAACCCGTGTCTCTTCTGTCTCCTGCACTGGCAGTTGGGTTCTTTACCACGAGCATCACCTGGGAAGCCACGTGGAAAGGCAGCCAGACTCTTTTCCCAGCCAATCCCCAGCCCATAGTCACCTGCCCAATTCTTATCTGCCCTTCAAGACTCAGTTCAAACTCATCTCCTTGCTGATGCCTTGCTTGACTCCTCCAGGAAGCGTTATCTCCTCCATCTTACTACCACAAAGCATCCTGTTTTTAATCTCTGCAGTTGCACTTATCATATTTTTAATTCATTTTAATTATTCATTATGTCCTTCACTAAACTATACACTGTTAAATACAGTCACCAATCTTTATGCCAGGACTCAGCTCACTGCTTGATCTATAGGCAGTCTCTATAGGATGTTCAATTCCATTTTTGATAAATAAAAATGCTGGTCTAAAGAAGAGATGGTCGAGGACCTGATAACTCTTGGAGTATCTGAAGGGTTGTCTTATAAAGAAGGATTTGGGCTCATTCTACCTGGTCCTGCGTGTGAAGCTTGGTCAGTGCATGGAAGATACCATGAGACAGACAGTGGATCAATATAAAGAAGAATATCCTGAATGTCACCTGCTCAAAGACAGAATCAGCTATCTCTTGAGACAGGGAATGAATATCTGACAGCTAAGACATTTAGGCTAAACTGGAAATTTTGTAAAAATTACTCAAGCACCAAGTGGATGAGCACACTTGCTGTGTTTTTATTTTTTGATATAACGATCAAAACATGGCATGGACGTTCCATTATCCAAGCTGTCTTTATCTCAAAGATACTAAAGCCATAAATGAAATTGTTGGGACCCAGATCTGTCTAGACCATTCACCTGAGATGCTTGATACTAATTACTGAATATTAAAGATATCAGTACTTGTTTTTACCAGGATATTCACTGAATACATGATGCCAATCCAGAAAGGTTTATAACATACTTTAACATTTAAGATTTTGATTTTTTTCAAAGGACATTTCTTGTTTACTGAGGTGTGGTCTACTGATTCTTGAAGATGGAAGTGAAAAGAAAGTTTTCACTTTCCTAACTTGATTCCAAAATAGCATCAAGATTGTGGTTACAGTTCTTATTTTCAATTAATAGCCTGAATTTATTCAAATGTTATAAGAGTTCACCTGTATATTTTGAGAAATAATACTAATTTATACCATGAAGTTTCCAAAGACTTCATTATGGTTGTGAAAGATCCATTACTATGCAAGATTTCTTGTATTACATCATTTTATGCTGCTTTTATTTTTTTCTGCAGCAGTATAACGGATAAAATCATTATGGTGAATTTGAGATGCTGGATCATAATGGTAGTACGAAGCTAATTGATCATTTTTCCTCTTCTTATAAACTCCAGTTTTATTGCAGCAGCCAAACCTTATCCAGTCCCAAATTAAGCTTCTTTATATTATTACAACCACATAAGAACAAATTTCTATTACCTAAATAAAGCCCCAGAGGAAATTTGACTCACACTAGCTGGAAAGTATCCTTTTAAAGATGCCTATGGCTGCTTGAAACCTCATGTGCCTGAAAATTCATTTTGCCTGAAAATTAGGCAAAGTCCTTCAAATTAAGCTCAGGACAAAGAAACTGGCTTTCTGAATGAAGTTTCTTGCATTACTGAACAGAACACTAATTGCGTCTTCCCGTTCTCTAGTCAATATAGTAATACACCACCATACTGGAGAAACATCTCTCAAGAATCTGAATCTGCCAGATCGCCAAGCGGGCACCAGCCAGATGGTGGCATTTGATGTTTACTTCAGACCTATTGACCTCTAGGAATACATGACTCCTTTGTGCCACCACCGATGAGTCTGACCACAGTCCAACCAGCAAGAGAGATGTCCATCTCAAGTTCAGGGCAAGCACTCAACAGAAATGTATGAAAGTGACAGGATGCTAAGGCTTATTTTAGGGCTTCCCTGGTAGCTCAGCTGGTAAAGAATCCACCTGCAATCAGAAGACTCCTGTTTGATTCCTGGGTCAGGAAGATCCCATGGAGAAGGGATAGGCTATCCATTCCAGTATTCTTGGGCTTCCCCGGTGGCTCACATGGTAAAGAATCTGCCTGCAATGCAGGGGACCTGGGTTTGATCCCTGGGTTGGGAAGATTCCCTGGAGGAGGGCATGGCAACCCACTCCAGTATTCTTGCCTGGAGAATTCCATGGACCAAGAGGTGTGGTGCGCCTGAGCGACTAAGCACAGCGAGGCTTATCTTAGGAAAAGGTACTATGAAGATGTATTAGGATAGCTTGTGATTTTGATAGGTATGTGGAGTGTTAAGTCCTTTTCACCTGTTTCTAAGGTTCTATGTGTCACTCATAAATCTGTTTTCTCATGTAGTGATTTGCAGTTCTTTGTACTTGCTTCTCCATCATACCACCATTAAAAATATTTATGCAACAAAGTCCAGACACTATTTTAAGTTGTATAACAGAAAGGTTTCACTGGGTCAACTAGTTAACTAGGTGAAATCCATACATGAAGAATGGAATCAAATGTATATTTTATACATGTAGCTCAGTCGGTAAAGAATCTGCTTGCAATGCAGGAGACCTGGGTTTGATTCCTTGGTTAGAAAGATCCCCTGGAGAAGGAAATGGCAACCTGCTCCAGTATTCTTGCCTGGAGAATCCCACGGACGGAGGAGTCTGGTAGGCTACAGTCCATGAGATCACAAGAGTCGGACATGACTTAGTGACTAAACCACCACCACCACATATATTTTAAAGGTTACTCTCTATCTGTCTAGCATCTATCACCTATCTATAGTCTAATCTCCTTAAAAATGATCTTTTAAGGCTTAAATTGGAAAAATAGTGTCCAACTGGTCCCATTACCATTTCTAAAGAAGAATACACCAGCAGAAGGGATATAGTAGACATGAACCTTAAAAAAAAAAAAAAAAAGAATTAAGAAAAGGAGAAATTGAGAGTTAAAGAAGGTTCCCTAACCAGATGGCTTAATGATCCAATCGATCCACAAAGAGGATAGAGAAGTATCAAACTGGTCTAGACTGACACTACTAACCATCAAGATTATCCTGGGAGTAGGTCTTGCTAATGTTTCATGCCCTCCGAGTGACACTGAAATTAAAATTCGGCTTCTCCTAGAAATTTCCTCCGAGAGAAATCACTGACTATCCTTTCTCTTTGAAGGACCACTGCAAACAGCAGTACTGTTTCAAATATTAATTGAGGACTCACTTAACTCTGTACCAGTTTCCCAGGCTAGAAGTTCATTTTAGATTGACATGTTGAATGTGGATATTGACTTATCTACTTCAGTATGAAAAACGGGTTTAATAAGGAGGAAAGGCTGAATTAGGATATCAGAAAAGTAGAACCATGGTCTGGATTAGAGATTATGAGAGTCTGTATACAGTAGAGGCAAAAAAGAGAGGATGAAACTGCAGGGTCGGGGGAGAAGGGTGGGGGCAGGTATTAAGACAGAATTAGGAGGACTTGATCAGCATGGATATATACATGAATCAGGGTTTCAAGAAGACTCTCAGGTTTCTTCTGTGAGTTTGGTATTACCCAGATTTGGAGATACTGATAATGCTCGAATGTATTGGGGGAAAACAAAATTTGTGGATCCTCAAAGCTGAAGACTATACTTGGACCAAATTTGACTTTCCCAAGGTAGTTCTATCATGTTAGACATGAATGATTTTTAAACTGCAATAATTATGTGTTAGCTGCTCAGTCGTGTCCATCTCTTTTCGACCCCTCGAACTGTAGCCTACAAGGCCCCTGTCCGTGGAATTCTCCAGGGAAGAATACTGGAGTGGGTTGCCATTTCCTACTCCAGGGGATTTCCTGACCCAGGGATTGAACCTGGGTCTCGTGTATTGCAGGCAGATTCTTTACTTTCTGAGCCACCAGGGAATACAGAAATACAAATATATTAACAACCTTTCATAGAAGTTTTATATAATGAAGAGCACAAAAATAAAACTGTGTATAAGTTTCAACTTTATCTCTTTCCTTCCCACAGGTAATTAGGTTTGGTTTATTTATTTTTAATTTATAAAACCATACTTCTTTTTTTCTGATATATTAGTTCTATGAACTACTAAGAATGTTCTCATTAAATAAATAACCAAAGAGTTTGTCATGTTATAGAAAAAGCCTATTGTTCACTGAAAACAAATGTGTCAGTAGCTGGAAGGATTTTCAAAAGGGAAGAAGCCCCACTAAGTGCAGGAAACGTGTCAATAGCTGGAAGGATTTTCAAAAGGGAAGAAGTCCCACTAAGTGTAGGAAACGTGTCAATAGCTGGAAGGATTTTCAAAAGGGAAGAAGCCCCACTAAGTGTAGGAAACATGTCAATAGCTGGAAGGATTTTCAAAAGGGAAGAAGCCCCACTAAGTGTAGGAAACGTGTCAATAGCTGGAAGGATTTTCAAAAGGGAAGAAGCCCCACTAAGTGCAGGAAACTTTTTATTGGATCTTTGTTTTTTACTTAGTGGAAATACTAACATTTTGGAGGCAGAACAAGAGAAACACTCTAATACCGTGGTCACCAGTAATGGTCATCTGTCAACTTGTCTTTCCCCAGGTCATTTCTCAAGGGAATTACCCTTACCCCTTCATTCTGGTTCTGGCGGGTGGGTCCATCAAGGGTCCTATTTCACCACAGTGGTGGAGCCAAGGATAAGTCTGAAAACCTAATTTCCCTAGACACTGTGATTGGTTCAGAGTAGGCACATGACCTAACCAGGGCCAATCAGGGTTCTTTTGGGGACTTGGAAGTTTCTGGAGAGAGTTTCTCTTTCAGAGACCATGAACTGTATTTATCTAAGGGCTTTGGACCAGGCTTCCCTGGTGGCTCAGGCAGTGAAGAATCCACCTGCAATGTGGGAGACCCAGGTTCAATCCCAGGGTCTGGCAGATCCCCTGGAGAAGGAAATGACAACTCATTCTGGTATTCTTGCCTGGGAAATCCCATGGACAGAGGAGCCTGGAGGTCTACAGTCCATGGGGTTGCAAAGAGTCAGACACGACTGAGTGACTAGCACACCAACAACTCTCCCTCTGTGTAGACATACATTGCTAGGGAATAAAAGAAACTGAGAGATGAAGTGACCCAGACAGTCTTAATGATATCAATTGAGGGCCTGCATTCATCTTTGCGTGAACTATTACTGTTTCCTGAGCCAACAAATTCTCCCATTTTTTACAGTTTAGTTTGAATTTCAAAGCAAAGCATACTGGATACTTACATACCCTGCACTGAATTGTGTTTTTCAGCTGTCAAAGCTATAACATACAGATTATCTGAGGGAAGGAAAGGCCTTAGTTTATTACCAATAGCACTTCTAATTTATAGATCTGAAAGCATCGTCAAACATGTGAGGGAGTAAAAAGGACCCCTGAGTAACCTAACAATATGATAAAAGGAAAAGAGAATGTGGAAACAGAATTTACGTGGATTTTAAGTTGATTACCAATTCTGCAATGCTTTGATGTCCTTCCCAATTCCTAAGTTCAATAATTTATGGTCAAACACCACTGAGCACGGGAAGTAATATTTATTTTTTAAATCATTCTGACTAAATGGTTAAAATCAGAGCTGTCAATAGGCCAAGTATCTGGGAATTGATTTTATACTCAGGACACAACTGACCTTTCCCCTCTTCCATGTCATATACAATCAATGAATTCTTGGCACATAAACGCTGTCTTCATTTGTCTATCAGATAAACAGAAGTATGGGAATAGAGTAAGAACAAAAAACAGTTTGCAAAGTCACTCTACCTGTGTTCTAGGACTTTGAAAGTTAGAAACAATAGAGTATAATAAGAGTGCATAAGAGTGTTAGTCACTCAGTCATGTCCGACTCCTTACGACCCCATGGACTGTAACCTGCCAGGTTCCTCTGTCCATGGGATCTCTCAGGCAAGAATACTGGAGTGGGTTGCCATTCCCTTCTCCAGGGGATCTTCCCAGCCAACAGATTGAACCTGGGTCTCCTGCATTGCAGGCAGATTCTTTACCATCTGAGCCACCCGGGAAGCCCCAGAGACAATATTAGGAATCATTTGTTCAACTTTTAAAAACTATGTCAGGATATTGTCACACATATTCCCTAGGAAATTGAGTTAATGGGATGTTGTTGGGTAGGGACTTTCTAAATCCTTATTTTTCTACTGCTATCCCAAACGTATAACAGGTGTCCACAGAATTACATGAAAAACTTTAAAACAAAGCAATATTAATCTGTGGTTGTGATGTGAAAACAACCAACTCTCCTTCCCACCTGTGCCACCAACATCCTGTCTTTGGACCTCTCTTCCCCGTTCAGATGACTTCTGTTCATCCCTATCGTCACCTCTGGATATGCTCTCAGAGCTTCCCCTTCCCTAATTCTGGGTCGGTGGTCCTTCCCCAGCGCTCTCTGATGTGGAGACACATCACACACAACTCTCACTGTCCTTGGCTTTCTCTGCTAGACTGGAAGCCACGTGAGCCAAAGATTGTGTCAGACTGAGTTCTGGATCCCAGAAGAACAGCACAGTTCCTGGCACATACGTTCAATGAATTATGTGTTTGAATGAACACATGAACGCTGACTCTGGCTCTAAAATCATCACTGAAGATCTTACTTAAAAGATATTCAACACACTATGTGCAAATGGATCTCACCATCAAACTGTGCTTAAATGGTTGTTTACCACCAAACCTCTGACTTACCAGAGTGTGAGGACATTAAGTCTTGATCACCTGTTAGTTCTGTAGTTATTAGCCCTGAATGGTCATTAGAATCCCCTGGGGAAACTTTAGAAACGTATAGATCCATTGTACTCATTTACACCAGGCTCCCTGGGGGTGAATACCAGGCATCAGAATTTTTCAACAGGTGGCTAAGTGATGTTAACCTTTAGCCAAGGGTTGAGACACGCTGAATTAGCTATTAGGTGGGAAGGCTCCCTACTATACAATCTGCTTTCCTGTGACATTCCTGCTGTTTCTCTGGAGGTTACTGGGATCAGGGCCTAACAAAGGGCATGGACTGAGGGCTCACCATGTGCCAGGCACTTTTCATACATTATCTTCACCAAATCCCAACTGCTTCCATTTATATTAAGTAAATGAGGCTCAGGGGGTTACGGAGGAACACAGCCTGAATTGGGATACCCTTTTCTCAAAAGCCAGACTATGTCCTTTATATAATAGTACATCATGCAGCTTGGATGGTATTCTGATTATGCTCAACAGAGAACTGGTCGCTGACCTCAGGTATATAATTGGTTCACCCTATAGGTAATGAGCTATTTATTCTTCCCTGGGTCAAAGAGGTGTCAGAAAAATGAAGATAGAAAGTTTGATGTTCAATGTGATTCTCATGCCAGCAAAACTACACTGATGGGCAGGTTCTTTAAAAGAAGCTAGCTGAAAAAGTACAGCACCAGCAAAATAAAACCCAAGCTATGGCTTTTCTTCTTGACTTGCTAATTCCTGTGTATGTTTTATTCATTCAACAAACATAAATGAAATGTCTTCTTTGTTGCAGATGCCGTATTACATGCTGAGAATATAAAAAAAGAATAGCTTGATTATCTCCTCAGTCTTAAAATAAATGTAGGTATTCTATTAATCAACAAACTTTTCTTTTTTAAAAATACCTATCTGAAGGTTGAAAGCAAGATTTTATTCTTAAAAGTCTGAAGGCAGTTACCTCCTTCAAAAGATGTTAAATTATGAAAACATGTGGTATCATCAGGAAATGAGAAGAAAACAAAAATCCATAGATATGACAACTGAATTCTTGACCTATTTAGAACTGTTTAGGAATGCTAACAGGCTGAAATCTCTCTTCATTCACTCCAGGCTTTTCACGCATTCTAAAACACAGCTGGGGAAAAAATATCACAGTGGCCAAAGATTTTAAAACTCTTTTGTTTTATATGAACTTTGGGGATAGCCGAATTTCTTTCCATTCATAAAATAATTAGAATCTTCATTTGTGGTTCAGAAAAACAGATGTGCTGAGTTAGAAGGGGGAAGCCACGTGCTCCCCTGGGGCCTAGGGAGCCGGTGCTTTAGAGAAAGGCATTGGGCAGCTTAGCGTACACAGTGTCCTTGTCCTTAAATAGCAAAGAGGAAGCAGGATCGAGGGAAGTAGGGAAGAGTCCAGTCCCATTACCCTTGTGAGCAAGTGAAACTCTCAGCTTTGCACTTGACCTTGGAGAGGGGTAACCTTTCATCGTGCTGAGCCGTTTGTAATGATGCTGCCCAAGGGAGGTACTGGCAACAAGAACGCTCACTTCTTGGCTACTGGCTCATGGCACAGCCTCCCCCTTGACTCAGCTCTCCAGGCAGTGGTGGTGACTGCCCTGTTCTAAGCTCCGCCTGGTCCTGACTCACTGGAGCCTCACGGCGACCAGGCAAGAAGTCTCCACTTTACATACAAGGACCCCGAGGCACAGATGGGCAAAGGAATGTGCCCAAGAGCTGGGAGTGGATGGCAGGTGTTCTAGCTTCAGAGCCCACATACTTCACTCCAGCCTCCACCTCTTCCCACTAGGATCTCTGCTTCCTCTCGTGCATGATCCCTTAGCCAACTTTGCCTCAAACCTGTGAACTGAGTGCATAGAAGCTGGGGCTCTTCAGAGCTGGTGGAAGAAAGTAGTCACAGAAGACCTACTCGGTCTGGAAAAACAGAGCTGTGGTCCTTAGGAAGCTCAGGGTTCTCCAGGGCTGGGCTGCTGGGGAGAGACCCACTGGGATGGGCAGTGGGTTTATTGGGCTCTCGTCCAAGCACAGAGGGTCCATTCTGTGTGGTGAGAAGACTCTGTGTTCCCCAGGCCAGATATGCCTTCTCAGTGAGAATAGGTTGATTGGACTATGTATGTCTTGAGAGGAAGAAGCTGATGCTGGGCAGAGAAGGTTGGGGTCTAAGCTCCTTGGCCTGGGCAGGCACGTGGAGAAATAATCTGTAGAGAAATAAGAGGGCCCTGGGACATTCGAGACATGGCTGGGTGATGGAGCTGACACTGTGTTTTCTAGAGGGGACTTAGAGGGGTGGGGGCGGTGGGAAGCCGTCAAATGGGAGTGAGGAAAGTCCTGCAAGATGGGAAGAAGATCGTTAGTTAAACTGGCTTTTGTGTGAGGTTTCCCAGCCTCGGATCTACTGGCATTTGGGGTGGGGTGATTTTCTCTGTGTGTGGGGAATGTCCTGTGAAGTGCAGGGGATTTAACAGCATCCCGGGCTTCTCCCACCACCAAAAATGTCCCTGGATATTGCCAAATGTCCCCTGGGGGGAGTTCCATTCATGTCCCCCTCCCCACTTGTTGAAAACCACTTCCTTCCAGCCTAGACACTGGAGTGTAGTTTCCGGGGACTAGGTCCATCTGAGGTCCTGACAGTCTTTTTTCTCTCTTAGGCTGCGCAATAAGAAGCTTGATACAAAAATTCTTGAAACTTCCTCTTTATTTTTTCCCCTCCCTTCAATCCTTCATTCTTCCTTCCTTTGCATTGGCTCACCTCCCGCCTCTCATTTAACATATTATCATCTCTGGGGAAAGACTGTAAGAGTCTTGTCCTTAGCCCTGGAGAGGGAAAGGGCAACCCACCCCAGGACTCTTGCCTGAAAAACCCCACAAACAGCCCTGCGGGCTACCGTCCACGAGGCACAAAGAGTCAGACATGACTGAGCGACTGAGCATACTTGCCCTTAGGTCTCCTCGACTTTCTTCACTTCCTGTGAAGACAAGGTGCAGGGCTCTAAACCGAAATTACCTATAATCATGTTCTTGGTCCTGATGTGTAGATATTATTGCAAAGTGAAAGTGAAAGTTGCTCAGTCGTGTCTGAATCTTTACGACCCCATGGACTATACGGTCCATGGAATTCTCCAGGCCAGAACACTGGAGTGGGTAGCCTTTCCCTTCTCCAGGGGATCTTCCTGACCCAGGGATTGAACCCAGGTCTCCCTCAGTGCAGGCGGATTCTTAACCAGTTGAGCCACAAGGGAAGCCCAAAACTTCTCTTATAAACAGAAAACAGAACTTCCATCAGTTAGCTTCCCAGCTCGGAGTGTCGGGGTCTCCGAGAGCCCCTTCTTTGCCTCACTCCTGACTCAACATCCTTTCTGTCTTTATTCATGCGAAAAATGAAGTGAAGGGGAGACACTGGCCTGGGCTCCTGCTGCCCTTCCCTCTGCCTGGGAGAGGGCGAGCACTGCGCTTACTCTGCTTCTAAGCGCAGGGCAGCCTTCCGATGGCCGCCTTAATTAGCACGTCTCTTGTATTGCTCTTTGTAAAATAAGAGGAAAAAAAATAACAGTTTAAAAATAAAAGCAGGGGCTTCCTTGGCAGTCTAGTGGTTAAGACTCCGTGCTTTCACTGTGGGAAGTGCAGGGTTGACCCCTGCTCAGGGAACTAAGACCCTGCATGCCCCGTGGTGTGGCCAAAACAACAACAGAAAGATATGAATATATAAGTAAATAAAAATAGAAGATAATGTTTGTCTGAACAGTATAAGAAAAACACAGTAAAGCAGACTTACAGGTCAAGTTGGCAGGTAAAATGTTGAATTACAATGAAAAACACAGACAAGAGTTAGGAATGATTAACGAGAAGTAGATAAAGTAAGAACAAGGTGAAGAAGAGTCTATTTTTGGAGTCAAACATGAAAAACTGGCCTTCAACTGAAAAAAATTGATAAAATAGTAAAATAAGAAAAGATTGTATAAAAGGGCCAATAATGTGAGTAACCAGGAAATCTAAAGGATGAAAGCCTTGTAGGTGAAAAGATGAGAAGTCAAAATAAGGTTAAAATGATAAGTCACTAGATAAAGTGATCAGAAACAAACAAACAAAACGGAAGAAATAAAGAATGAAGGGAAAGGAGTGCCCCAAAAGAATTAATAGAAAGTAGAACGGGGACTTCCTTGGTCCAGTGGCTAAGGCTGCACTCCCAGTGCAGGGGCCTGGGTTCAATTCCCGGTCAGGGAACTAGATGCCACCTGCCTCAACTCAGACTTCACATGACAACCAAGACCTGGCACAGCCGAATAAATAAATATTTCAAAAAAGAAAGTAAAAAAATGAACTAAGAGCAGAGAAAGGGGGAGGGATTAAGACAACACATTTTCAAAGGTCCAAGCAATTTAAGAGACTAGCAGTGAACTTTAAGAGAAAAAAAATCAAGTGGGTTGAAACTTGAAGCCAGGCAGCACCAGGTGACCAGAAGGTGGTCCCGCTGAGTCTGTCAGAGATGCGGCGCCAGATCAAATATTTCCCAGAGAGTTGCTAGATCGGGCAACCAGTCCTCTAAGAGGGCAGCCAAGGAGAGGCCCCCGACTTGATTTTTCAGCTACCAAGGCAGAGGCCACTGTGATGAGAGGGTGAGGACTGTGTGCCCAGGGACAAGGGCTGTGTAGGGCCCCCTGGAAGCCCACACCTCTCAGCTGGAGGGACAGAAGGTGAGCTCTGGGGTGCAGACCAGGGAGGGGGCTTCCTGCACAAAGAGCTCGCTGGATGCCACAGGGCAGCAAGGTCTCCTGACTAAGGTGACATTGCACACTTTGCTCCCCCGGTTTTCAGCCACTCATTCTCATCTAGAAAGCCAGAGTTGATGTGAACCTAGAACCATGCTTTTCGGTGGGTCCTAGCCATTCCTTTGTTGTTTTCAGTCGCTCAGTCATGTCTGACTCTTGTGACTCCATGGATTGTAGCCCTCCAGGTTCCTCTGTCCATGCGATTTTCCAGGCAAGAATACTGGAGTGGGTTGCTATTTCCTTCTTCAGGGGATCTTCCTGACCCAGGGAGTAAACACGGGTCTCCTGCTTTGCAGGCGGATTCTTTACCACGGAGCCACCTGGGAAGCCCCAGGGAAGCCACCAATCAATCATTCCTTTTGGAGTCTTTTCCACTCGTAAGCTATTCTCAGTACATCCAGAAGAGGGCGCAGTCGTACACGCGTTTATCCCTAAGAAACACTAGCCCGCCTCCTTCCCTACTTGGTTGTTTAATAACTGTAGTGTCAGCATTTTATGACGAGTTGCAAGTATCTACATAGAGAAACACCTTTAATTACAATCTCGCCCACTTGGGCAAATTAAATGAAACATACTCGTTTGGCTATTTTAGCAGTTAATGGCATACAGACAAGATGAAAAATTACGTTAGGGTAACAGGAGAAGGATTGATTTGTCGTCTTTCTTCTGGGGTACTTTCATTTTTGTCTTTAAAATGATCCTTTCCATCAGGATTCCACACACTATCCCAGCACTAGGAAAGTAAAATAATGCTGCATTTATTCGTATGATATTTCTCCAGCAGTTACTGTACATCAGTCAGAGGACAGACTTTGTGCGGTGAATGAGATTAAGACTCTACCTTGGGACTTCCCTGGCAGTCCAGTTGTTAAGACTCCGCACTCCCAACGCAGGAGGTGGGGGGGCCGGGTTTGATCCCTGGTCAGGGAACTAGATCCCACAGGCTGTAACTAAGACCCAGCACAGCCAAAGAAATAAATAAATAACAATAAATATTCAAAAGTCAAGTGAAGGAAATTTTAAAAAAGACTCTATGGAATTTACAGTCTTGTTGAAGTAAGAAGACGCAGAAAAAGAGCCCATTTCAGCTCAGTGTAATAGATGATGTGGTAGAATGGCGCATGCGCACGCGGGGTGAACACAGCAGGTGAAGATCACAGCCTTGGGGAGGAGGGGAGGCTTCACTGGGGAGGCCACAGGTGAGGATATGTAGCCTGCAAGTAGGCAAAGCCCAGGATGGACGGGGAGCTCTGCTGGAGGAGGTGTTTCAGGCCCAGGAATAGCAAATGCAAAGGGCTTGAGACGAAACACAGCAGGCAAGCGCCTGGGTCCCCAGCAGGAGGCAGAAGAGACGCAGGTGCGATCCCTGGGTCGGGAAGATCCCCTGGAGGAGGAAACAGCAACCCACTCCAGTATCCTTGCTGGAGAATCCCATGGACACCGGACCCTGGCGGGCTACAGTCCACGGGGTTACAGTCACACATGACTGACGCGACTTAGCCCATGCACACACGAGACCCCAGAGAGCTCCCTCATCCCTTCCATCATGTGAAGTTGTTCTGAAAAGATGGCCATGCTGAGACCTGGGAGCAGGCTTCCACTAGATATGGAATCTGCCATCAGACTTGATCTTGAACTTCCCACCCTCCAAAGCTGTGAGAAATAAATTTCTGTTGTCTTATAAGCCATCCAACCTTGGTATTCTGTTATAGAGGGATGAATGGACTAAGATAGGAGCTAAAATAAAGAGAGGAGTTGTGTCTGAGACACTTAGGAAGTAGGCTTGACAGGAAGGGTGGTTTTGTCCTCGAGAATGATTGCCAGGTTTCTAGTGTGGCAAGTGGGCTCTTGGGGTCATCCACTCACAGAGACAGGGGATGTGGAAGTGAGCGGGCAAGTCAAGTTTGGGACCTGCTGAGATCATGGGATCCAACGGATACATGGCTATGGGGCACAGGAAGATGATGAGGGCTGAAGGAGAGTCTGAGAGACATCAGCTCCCAGCTGGTATTTGGAGGTGTGTGTGGGGGAATGGAGCCTCCAGGCAGAGACCCTGCAGAGAGAAGAGAGAAGCGTGGAGGGCCAGTCATTGAGGAACCACACGATGCAGGGGGCATAAGGAGGCACAGGGGGGCAACAGAGGAAAGTGGGAAGGCAGGTCCTCAGAGAATGTCCTGAAGTTCAGAAAAGTGCTGTTTCAAGGGGAGAGCGGTCCACAGCGCTCGATGCACTGGAAAGTCGAGCAGTAAAGACCCCACAGTGCCTGCTCCATTGTGGAACAAGGACAGAAGGGGTGGTTTGGGTGGAGAGGACTTAGAGGGATGATAAAGCCCGAAGCCAGATTGAGGGTGTAGCTGATGAAGGGTGTAAGTGATGAAGGATGTAAGGGGGGAGGTAGGCACAAAAAATTAGGTGAAGTGTGCGTGTGTGTGTGTGTCTGTCTGTCTTGGGTAGGGGTAGTTAGGCTGATAGCCCATGGCATTAGTAATAAGAGGATGGGGGATTGAAGGGGGCTTTATATTTAGCATAGGAGGGACCGGGCAAGTTTAATGCAAATCTTCTAGAAGAAAGGAGTCAAAGGAGAGGTTGTGAAATATTTTCCGAGTCCACTGTGTAGCAAAGGGACACAGAAACCATGGCTGGCATGACTTTCATTTATCATTCAGTTCAGTTAGAGGCTGTTCTCAGAAATGGCTCCTTTAAGAAGAATACACGTGATCATCTTGATTTGAGGACTTGTATCTGAATCCAGCTTTTCCACATCTGCTGCTCATCCCAGTGACTGGATTTAGGTGAAATTCACCATGACAGCCCACTGCTCAGGAAGGCATGGTGGGGCCTTACAGTTCAACGTCAAGAAGGCATCAATAGAACTTTCTGCTACTTCCCTTTGAATTCTACCCTTAGCCCCCAGACAGGCTCAATACTGACCTTTCCAATTCTCTAGAGTGATCTTCCCATCACTCCCCCAAAACACAAGAGTGGTACTTAAAAGACAAGAAAGAACTGCAGAGATCAAAACCAACTGTGTAGGCACAAAAACATATACGGAGCTGTCGGTTTGCTGGAGTTTTAAAAATCGAGACTTTTATTCCCTAAAGAAATATGGTTAGAGCTGTTTTCAGCACTGAAGAATGTTTCTCCACTGTTTGCTTTTATTTTTAACTACAGTCTCCCAGGGAGTACAGACGACCCCAGGGGACTCTCTGGCATTTTGTTGCCCCGTAAAGTGTTCATTGGACCTTGGGTGGAGCTGGGGGTGGGGTAGGTGACCTGAGCCTGCTCAGTTCAGAAAGGGACGCTCAGAAGTCTGGTACATGTAAAATAAGAACAAATAGTAATCAGGCCAAGAGAATTGTGCAAGGAATATGTGGTCCCTATTTCTAAGGAATCAGAGAGGAGAAATTTCCTCATAAATCTACCAAACGGTTCTAAACCAATTACAACCTTTGTGCCGCGTGCAGTTTCAGGGCAATTTCCTCTGCCTTGAGACTGCAGCCTGCGTGAATACTCATGTGAGTTACATGGATGACGTCTGCGGATGGGTTTACTATGTCACAGTGGAGAGATGCAGTCTACATCTTTACCCACAAAGGGCCATGACTGCGGCACGTGAAATCACTGTGGTACTGGAGGTTATCTAACATATTTACTCATCTTGCATCATTAATATTCTGTTAATTCCCTTAAATACCTCTGAACGGCTCCAATTAACATGAGGATGTAGAACTTGCTGCCTTGTCTCTGAGGAATGAAAACGTCACGCCAGGTGGTCTGGGCTCATCTTCAGACACACACTTACCGAGGGCTGGGCTTCCTTTTATTAGGCCGTCTCCCCTCTCACGACGTCTCCCTGACATGAACTCTGCGGGTAACTCCATTTAAAGTAGAGTTTTTCTCCACCCTGGCTGCACATTAGAATTACCTTGGAGTTTTGGAACATATACGAATAAGATCCACCTGAGACCAATTAAATCACCATCTCCGGGGACTGGGGGCTGGGCATTCTGAGACTTGAAAATCAAGGACTAAAGTTGTGAAAAAGATGCTCTCATGTTGATGGGGAGAGCTGCATGAACACAGACTCTCCTGAACTTGATGGAGGCTGGTTGGCTGAAGGACTCTTATCACCAACGAGTAAAACTCAAAACTGCACTGCTCTTGCTTATTATGGTTGTGCTCATAATAAAAATAAACATTATTAGATGAGAGTAAATAAATAGAGGGTTGCCCCCAAAGTAGGGAGAAGGCGATGGCACCCCACTCCAGTACTCTTGCCTAGAAAATCCCATGGACGGAGGAGCCTGGTAGGCTGCAGTCCATGGGGTCGCGAAGAGTTGGACACAACCGAGCGACTTCACTTTCACTTTTCACTTTCATGCATTGGAGAAGGAAATGCCAACCCACTCCAGTGTTCTTGCCTGGAGAATCCCAGGGACGGGGGAGCCTGGTGGGCTGCCGTCTATGGGGTCGCACAGAGTCGGACACGACTGAAGCAACTTAGCAGCAGCCCCAAAGTGGAAGATTATATAGGTATTAAAAGTAATTATACAAATTGCTTATTCACTTTCACTTATTTAACAACTACTTTTGAGACCCTATTTTGTGTTAAATATTGTTCTAGACTCTAGCTATTGTAGCGAGCAAGAAAGAGGCATTAATAATTTTTAAAAAGGAGTATAAAAACAGCATTCATGTTATGATTCTATTGTGGCATATATGCATAAAAATACAGGAGATCTACATTAAAATGCTAATTGAGATAGCTATCTCCATGTGATGGGATTAAAGATTTGATTTTCTTTCAGGTTTTGGATTTTTTCTATGTTGGGGATTTATCTCTTATGTAATTCATGTATATCAGGTATATTCCATTCTGTTTCTCAGCCCACGAATCTAATGGGAGCACGTTAATGACTTGTCACACAGCAAGACTCGTTCTGTAAAGTCGACAACGAGGCTGGGCTGAGGTCAGCTAGAGTTTATGGAATTTTGATATCTCTTTAAACCTGATCATGCAAACCTAACTGCTGAGGTTTAAAGCATATTAAACAATAACTTCAATAATAATCATAGGCTTTCTGACTCTTTACCTTTATCAGCTTGCTTTTCTGCGCAAATGTCTGAGATACTAGAGGCTTAAAATACCTGTAATCTGCAATATTAAAAGGAGCCACGAGATGGCGATAACATTTAAAAAGTAAAAACTAAAGGGTTTTTCAGTGGAAATTCTGCAAGTCAGGAGTGGGAGATGTGTTCCCAGGCAAATTGCCATCAACATGAGCTAACTGTCCCATGTACTACCTTTCTGTCTGGGGTCTTCCCTCCCTTGCTCCAAGCTGGGCAGAGGGCACAGCTGGCCTCAAGTAACTAGGAAGGTGGGTTCTTGAATCTTCTCTGCCTGGAGCAAGGGGGTTGCTTTGAGGAATCTGGAGGGTCTTGTGACCTGATTTGGAAAGGGGTTTTAGCCTCGAGTGAGCTGCCTGTGTAGAGAGGACCTCAGCTATTTTGTCCCCAAGCCTGGAGAAGATGGAAAGATTTCTCTAATCAGCCTGAGGCTGGAAAAAAGAGGCTGACCCTGGGTTGAAAGCTACTGGTGTTCTCATCACACAGGCTGCAGAGGCCCTGGGCACAGCAGGTCACAAGCAGGAGGGATGAGGGAGACCCAAAAACAGTTAAAAATTATGTACATAACGATGAAGGGTTCCAAGGGCCATCTTGACATAACTACAACCTGTCCAGGGATCAGCAGACCAGTTTATGACATATCTCTCTACTTATACATCTTACATATCTCTTAACTTTGGAGCCATTCTGTTGTTCATATCATCCTGGTAGCCATTCCTATGGAGAATCTGGAAAGGTAGGGAGAACAGGAGAACCTAAAAACAGCCGTTTTCTACAGCTGACAAATCCAAGTTTGTTGAAAAATAACAGCAAAGTCACTGTATATCCCTGAGATAGACATAGATAGAAATACAGGTGTAGCCTCATCCATCTAGCAAAATAGGCTTACTGATGGCCTGGGAGTTCAGAAAACCTTCCTTTCCTCCTCCTTGTCCCCTTACCGGTGGGAAGAGGACATTCCCACCCCACGGATTTTAACCTTGATGTTGCAACCTGCCTTGGACAATGAAATGTGGCTATGGCACGCACCTCGTGGAGGCACTTCAAGAGGCGTTGCATGTTTCTACTAGTCCTCTTTCTCTCTCTCAAAAGATCAGCAAAGCCCA
This sequence comes from Bos mutus, assembly GCF_027580195.1. Taxonomy (NCBI): domain Eukaryota; kingdom Metazoa; phylum Chordata; class Mammalia; order Artiodactyla; family Bovidae; genus Bos; species Bos mutus. The sequence goes on along the minus strand of NC_091639.1, from coordinate 8,779,354 downwards.
GACACCTTCACCATGGGTTCTGCAATCAGAAGACACGGGGAACAGAGCTACAGCTTATAAGAGAGCCCACATGTAGAATGAGTGAGAAATAACTGTTTCAAGCCACTGAGATCTTGGCATTACTTGTTACTGCAGCCCAACTGACTAATACAAAGTCATTCTGGAGAAGTTCATTTTCTAGATAGCTAAAGGGTTTATTTCTTAGAGTGAAAACCTAATTAAAAACACACGTTTTATTCACAGCCTTCAAAAGGTGTCAAAGGGCTGAGTTAAAGAAAACTCCTTTTGTGAAAGCTTTGGGTTTTTAAACTAACTTATGATTAATTATAATGTGCTAACCTAGATATAGTTGATTAAAATTTTGATTTCTGTTCAAAACTTTCTATTAAATGAGAGATTTCTTGAGATTAGGAGTAGGGTAAGACCATCTCTGTCTCTCTGGCATCTAATTTAATGCCTGGCACATACTGGACCCCATACCTGTTAGTTAAAAGCACAAGCAAACGGATGAAAGAATAATAATAAAGAGCTAATATCACGCTTTCAGTGCTGGAGAATTGCTTCCCTTTCAACTAGAAAGGACGGTGAGAGTCCTTTCAACTAGCAGTACAGGACGATGAGAGTCGGTGATGTAGTGGAGGAGAGAGGGCGGGGGTGCTGAGCTTTGCTGGTGGGTTTTGGATTAACAGAAAGACTTGGGGCAAGGAAGAACACAGCATGTAACTGCAGTGCACAGTTCTGAGGACTCAGCGGCTTCACTGTCTGCAGGCAGTGGGCGTTCTGGCATGGAAGTCTCTTCCTTCTTCCTGTTGGTGCATGGTCAAAGAGCCCAGAAGTCCAAGAGGAGAGGAACAGGTGGACATGAGCTTGGGGAGCCCAGGAGATGGCTTGATTTCCCAAACTTGGAAGGGAGGAATGATTAAACCACAGGAAAACCCTGGGGAAATGATTTACGAAACAAACCCCATAGGAGGAGAGGCAAAGAGACAAGGAAAACGCATCCTGGCCATTTATAAAGCCAGACTACAATTTTAAGCCTTCAAGTGAAACAAAAAGGCAAAGCCCCAAACACTCCCATCCCAGCTTCCTAGGAAACCAATTTCCCAGATAATAGGAATCCTGTGATCAAAGGCAAACAGGCATTTCCCATCAAATGGGTCAAACTGCTTACATGAAACACCCAGATTCATAATTCTTCAGCATTCTGAGAGTCAGGGAGGGATTTGGACAGCTTGAAGGCAATCGTCCCCAAAATACTCCCCCAAACAGCACCAGATGAAATAGGCTGCTTGAGAGCAGGATGAAAGCATTTCTTTAGCACAGGGCTATGTGGTCCTGACTCGAGGAAATTCCAAGGAACCTCCCTGCACTCCACAGGGACGTGTGGTTCTCTCGTGCCGTCTGTGACACTAGCGGTCACCGCAGATTTGCACTGTCCCCAGGTGAGTTGAAGGATGCTCCTATTCATCCCTCAGGACCAATGCTTAGTTACCAAGGGAAACCCAGTGGCTCCTTTATCCACCACTTTTGTTATAATATGTCAAATCATCCTGTAATTAATTATGTATGATTAGTCTTTTCTTGGGCTTCCCTGCTAGGTCAGCTGGGAAAGAATCCACCTACAATGCGGGAGACCTGGGTTCGATCCCTGGGTCAGGAAGATCCCCCAGAGGAGGGCATGGCAACCCACTCCAGTATTCTTGGGGAGAATCCCATGGACAGAGGAGCATGGTGGGCTACAGTCCATGGGGTCGCTGAGAGTCGGACATGACTGAAGTGACTAAGCACAGCACAGCAGAGTCTTTTTTAAAAAAATGAAACCAAGTTACTAGAGAACAGGGATTTGTGTGTGTGTGTGTGTGTGTGTGTGTGTGTGTTGGGGTGTGTGTGTGTGTGTGTTGGTGGGTGTGTGTCTGTCTGTACTCGTGTAATGTGCAGTGTAATGTGTAGTGTGCATAGTGCTGAGAGATAAGAGGTCCTCAGTGACGTTGAATGAATGAATGATACATTGGTGCCATTTTGAGGTATATGAATTTCCAAGAATTCAACAATCTAATTCTGTAACTTTCTGGAATGAGTCATGAGGCTCATCTCTGTGTGCATATGATCCCTTTAATGAATGTTGTGCTAATTCACAAATGTATAAAAGGAAATGGAAATGAAAATAAGATCCATAGTGATTTCTATCTGTCTGGGCATAGCACTGTGCCAGGCCCCGGAAGGTAAAGATGTCTGGCATAGGTCCCTGCCTGGAAATGCTCACGATCAGCCAAGAGAATGCGTGCAGCTGAAAACAGAGACACTGACCTTACAAGACAGGCCATGATGGGGCCAAAGGGCGGGTACAGATGAAGAGATAAAGATGAGATTTAGGGGAAAAGCGAAGGGAGGAGGAGAAGATAGGGAAGCAGAGAGAAAGAGTGGGACGGGCTCGCCATCAAGATGCCATAATCCACCAGGCCTAACGCCCCAGCTTCATCAACCTGAGCCAGGGCTGTCCTTGTAGGCAGGGAGGGGCAGCAGGAAATGGACCACCTTTGAGAGCAAGCAACTCTGAGAACTCAAATCCCTGGGGGTCTGGAGTTTGGGGCATATTTTTTCTCTGTTGTGCATTTTTTTTTTTTTTTTAAAGATTCTGTACTAAAAAAAAAAGCCTGACATTCTTGTTTTGGTTTATCTGAGAATGCAGGCTCCTGAGCTGGTTCTCCCTCAGGCAGGGGCTGGAGTGGGTGTCCTCGGTCAGGCTCCATCTCCGTAACTGATCTGGGTAACTGGGAGGACCCGAGCTGGATCCCTGCCCCCGGGGCAGCAGCCTCCCGCAGGAGTCATTAATGCTCCCGCTGGTCCAGCGCCTCTCCAAGCAGGTGCTTTCAGAGTTCTTTGCAGGAGGCTGCTGGGGAGCCATCAATCACCTCTCAGAGGGCGTTTACAAAGCTGTCCTGGTCCTTCTGGGATAAGAAATTGCTTCTAGGCTTTTCTGCACCAGCTCACATCCACTTAGAACATAACGCTAAGGGCCTGACAGTGCCTTACGGCATATTATTTTTCCACTGAACCTATGTAAAAACCTTTCAAGGAAGGTAAGAGACCGGAAACCATCCTGTTTTCCAGAATGGATGGCCACAGCTCCGGGAGCCTGAGGAGCTTGCATCCACCAGGAAATGCTGGCAAGAGTCCTGGTATTTCTTTTTCCTTTCTTTATTTTGACTATTTTCTTTTTTCTTGAATTGTTTTCTCACTCTGCTCCTGAGGCCTGATTTTGTCCCCTAATTTTAAGCAGATGAAAATGTTGCTTTTCATACAGCAAAGGCTGTGGTTAGCATTTGCTTTTATGTATCTTCATATTTCTTTTCAGAGGTCTGACTCTATGGTAACGGGACCAGTCTCCACAAGTCATAAACAGGTCACGACGTGGGTTTTGGTAGTCAGTTTCATGGACCCGCTCAGTCTGTCTGCCTCCCCCGTGGGGAGACATCCTCTTCTTATTGCTGTCCCTTTCTCTCAAGCATCTTCAGTCTGTGGGGAGACATCCTCTTCTTATCGCTGTCCCTTTCTCTTAAGCATCTTCAGTCTGTCCCTTTTCATGCCCAATTCTCTCCTGTCTAGGTACTTCTGTTTTCTCTTACAGTTTTCTCCCACAAAGCTACTATCTATCTTTTCAACCCTGTTTCCCATTCAAGGATTCCCAGGGATTGGCAGGTAGCAGGACCTGCCTCCCTTCATCACACTTGTCTCCCCCCGACTCAGGTGTGTGTGCACCAGTCAGTGGAGCCCCAGCCCCCAGGAAATGCCTCGTTCTTACAATTCATTTTCTGTGACACCTCTGCAGCATTTGACCATGTTGAATTTTGTATCTCTTTGGTGGAGAGGGGGAACATACTGGGTCCTGGGTCTGCAGGACACTTCTGTATCTTGCTTCTTTTCCTCTCTCTCTGATGTTCGACTCTGTTCTGACGTCATCCCTGCCTCCCGCATCGCATCATGGATATTTCCAAGGGATTGGATTGTAACCGTCTGCTATTCCCTCTCTTCCCCCTCTGCCTACACCCAACACTGTAGTTACACGTACTCATTTACTCACATGTTTGTTGTTGTTGTTCAGTCACTCAGTTGTGTTCAAGTTTTTGTGACCCCATGGACTGCAGCACACCAGGCCTCCCTGTCCATCACCAACTGCCGGAGCTTGTTTAAACTCATGTCCATTGAGTTGGTGATGCCATTCAACCATTTCATTCTCTGTCATCCCCTTCTCCTCCTGCTTTCAATCTTTCCCAGCATCAGGGTCTTTTCCAATGAGTCGGTTCTTCACATCAAGTGGCCAAAATATCGGAGCTTCAGCTTCAGCATCTGTCCTTCCAATGAATACTCAGGATTGATTTCCTTTAGGATTGACTGGTTTGATCTCCTTGCTGTCCAAGGGACTCTCAAGAGTCTTCTCCAACATCACAGTTCAAAAGCATCAATTCTTCAGTACTCAGTCTTCTTTATGGTCCAGCTGTCATATCCATTCATGACTATTGGAAAAACCAGAGCTTTGACTATATGGACTTTGTTAGCCAAGTGAAGTCTCTCCTTTTTAATATGCTGTCTAGGTTTAACAGTGTTTAATATTGTTTACACTCACAATTACACAATTGCACTCATCTCACATGCTAGCAAAGAAATGCTCAAAATTCTCCAAGCCAGACTTCAATAGTATGTGAACCATGAATTTCCAGATGTTCAAGCTGGATTTAGAAAAGGCAGAGAAACCAGAGATCAAATTGCCAACATTCATTGGATCATCGAAAAAGCAAAAGAGTTCCAGAAAAACATCTACTTCTGTTTTATTGACTATGCCAAGCCTTTGACTGTGTGGATCACAATAAACTATGGAAAATTCTTCAAGAGTTGGGAGTACCAGACCACTTGACCTGTCTCCTGAGAAATCTGTATGCAGGTCAAGAAGCAACAGTTAGAGCTGGACATGGAACAACAGACTGGTTCCAAATCAAGAAAGGAGTACATCGAGGCTGTATATCGTCTCCCTGCTTATTTAACTTACACGCAGAGAATGAGAAATGCTGGACTGGATGAGGCACAGGCTGGAATCAAGATTGCCGGGAGAAATATCAATAACCTTAGATATGCAGATGACACCACCCTTATGGCAGAAAGTGAAGAGGAACTCAAAAGCCTCTTGATGAAAGTGAAAGAGGAGAGTGAAAAAGTTGGCTTAAAGCTCAACATTCAGAAAACGAAGATCGTGGCATCTGGTCCCATCACTTCATGGCAAATAGATGGGGAAACAGTGGAAACAGTGCCAGACTTTATTTTTTGGGGCTCCAAAATCACTGCAGATGGTGATTGCAGCCATGAAATTAAAAGACACTTGCTCCTTAGAAGAAAAGCTATGACCAACCTAGACAGCATATTAAAAAGCAGAGACATTACTTTGCCAACAAAAGTCTGTCCAGTCAAAGCTATGGTTTTTCCAGTAGTCATGTATGGATGTGAGAGTTGGACTATAAAGAAAGCTGAGCGCCGAAGAATTGATGCTTTTGAACTGTGGTATTGGAGAAGACTCTTGAAAGTCCCCTGGACTTCAAGGAGATCCATCCAGTCCATTCTAAAGGAAATCAGTCCTGAATATTCATTGGAAGAACTGATACTGAAGCTGAAATTCCAATACTGTGGCCACCTGATGCGAAGAACTGACTCATATGAAAAGACCCTGATTCTGGGAAAGATTGAAGTTGGGAGGAGAAGGGGGCGACAGAGGATGAGATGGTTGGATGGCATCACCAACTCAATGGACATGAGTTTGAGCAAGCTCTGGCATTTGGTGATGGACAGGGAGGCCTGGTGTGCTGCAGTCCATGGGGTCACAAAGAGTCGGACACGACTGAAGGACTGAACTGAACTGAATACTATTTACTAAGAATCCTGAGTCTCATTGCCTCCCAGACTCCTCTCTAGGCCCTGGATGCAGTGGGGACGGGACTGAGCCTGCTGCATGGAGCTCACACTCTCCTGGGGCCGCAGACTGTGGACAAGTAAACAGACACGTGGCAGCCGGCGAGAGTCCTGAGCTGAGTCAAGCAGATAACGGGGGAGAGAGACGGGACTGCTCTCCCACCTTCGGGCCAGGGAGGGCTCCTCACATCTGAGCTGAGCCACAAGTGATAAAGGAGCCGTGGGCATCTCCAGGGGAAGGAGGTGGAGCAAGGACAGATGACATCTGTACAGATGAGCCCGAACCAGGGCCACAGTTCATTCCCTCCCTCCGCGCCTCCCGCTGCCTCTCGGCTGTCCCTGCTGTCACTGCAGGTGCCGCTTGTCTGGGACCAAGTCAACTCTGCCCAAGAACGGGCGCTCTCTCTCCTGATTCCTGTGTCTCTTCTTCTAGAGCCAGTCCGGCTGGTCGCTGAGGAGTCACCCAGTAGAGACCACCGCCCTCTCTCTAGTATTCAGTGTCATTAAGCGTCCCCAGCGCCCTCTGCTTCCTCACCCTCCACCAGTCCATGCAGTCCCCTGACGCCAGGTTCTTTCCTACACAGTTCGGCCCGCGACCACAGGCAGACGAGTAAGCACCGTCTACGGTGAACTCAACAGTATTCCAGGCATGGGTGGGCACTTTGCACACACTGGCTCATACCACCCACAAGGCAGTCTGAACGGCTCTCTTTTACAGATGGAGAAACTGAGGCTTAATAGCCCCTAGATCACAGCCTTCTCTATGTCTTTTCTTTTTTAAAAAATAATCCTCATGGAAAAGACCACATTTCCTAGCTGACAAATAAAGGCCCCCAATTCCCTATTGAACCACAGCTCTCCCACTCTTCTCAACATGAAATCTCTGACCCTCCTAATCAATAAATCTATTTCTCTTTCTTCTGTCATGTTTTCTTGCCATGCCTTCCGTGTCTGACACGCTTTGCCCTTCTCACTTTGCTTGTTCACATCTTTCCTCCTCTTCCCTCCTCTCCTCAGTGATACTTTCTCCACTCACTTAGGCCACAAAAGGGGAACCAGTTTTATCAGTTGTTGATTGCACATAAATTTCCTCACAGTAACTGTGAGCAGACCCGTCAAGACAGAGCATGACGCGTGGAAATGTGAACTCTGCAGACAGTCTCGGGGTTTGAATCCCAGATCTGTCCCTGAGGGGCTGCACGATCTCTGGGCTCCATTTCCTCATCTATAACCTAGAGCTGATGCTGGCAGTCCCGCCTCAAACGGTGCAATCAGGTTAAATCGGCGAATGCACAGAACCATGTGGTTAGTCTGGCACAGAGCGCGTGCTCAGTGTTTGCATCCCAGACTAGCATGGTATTTGGGGGATAATGTGGCCTCAATGAATATCTTTTCAATATTGCTTCATTCAAATCAATAAATATACACTTGTGTGTGTGTTTTGTCACTTAGTAGTGTTCGACTCTTTGCAGCCCCACGGACTGTAGCTCTCCAGGCTCCTCTGTCCATGGGATTTCCCAGGCAAGAAGTGGGTTGCCATGCCCTCCTCCAAGGGATCTTCCCAACCCAGGGCTTGTCCCAGCATCTCTTACATCTCCTGAATTGGCAGGTGGGTTCTTTACCCCTCGTGCCCCCTGGGGGCAGTCTTCTAACTATTAGTACTATGAAAATGGAGAGAAGTATAAGGACAGAAGAATTGACACAGGGAACCAGAATCATCACCCACTATTCATGGATGAAGTGGGAGAGTAACGTGGGGACTGTGGGTTCTAATCCTGATGCTTTACCTCTGTGTCGCTTGGTTTTCCGTCTGAAAATTGGGGACAATAATAGTATCTGCTTCAGAGAGTTCCTGTGAGGACCTGGTGACGATGATAAGTGTAAAATACTTCATGCTCAGTGATCACTGGTTCTCGTATCACTGTGGCTGAGCCAGCCCCGCACACGTCTCTGACACAGAGGTTCTGAGGGCAGGGTCACAGGTCAGACTTGGAGGAAGTCAGGAGGAAGGAAAGAATTAGAAGCTTCTGGAGGAACCCAGGGGGTTCTGGGCACCGGGGAAAAGTGAGGGGAGGATGCAGGAAGGAGCCTGCCCGTCACTTGACTCAGAGCTTCCTTGCATGGCTTACGTTCAAGTGTGCTGAGAAGCCTTGGACAAGGACACTCCTCTCAACCCCGCCCTCCTGCTCAATTTCCACCTTCAACTGGATGAAAGAGACGTGGACTCTCTCCCCAGAGAACTTAACCCTCTCCGGGTCTCTCCTCTCCCACCTGCCCACCGCCACGGCCTTGTTTCTGATCTGTAGTTCAAGTTTCTTGTTCAGACGATCACTCCAGATCCCGACACTCTCTATGGCCTCCAGCCACGCCTCCGTAATCCTCTCTACACTTGAGTAAAGTTAACCTGTGCGAAAAACCTGACTGCAAGCAAGAACTGTATTCAAATATTGAAACCGTGAACCACCGCACGGCGTCTCCAGACTGTTATTAATAACAACCCCCAGCTGTTGATGACGACTCATGTCATCTCAATGCTGTCGATACAAGAAGAGGCAGAGGTGAAATTTCAAGTGGATGAAAGACTGAGTGCACAGAGCCATAAATTCCAAACGAGTCCATGGAAAACAGTGCATCTGAATCTGTCTCAAACCTCTTTAACCACCACCTCCTGTTTTAGACAGTGGTTCTAAAGGATAATATATAATACTTTCAGGACCCAGGGAAGTTAAAAGGGAGAGAAGACTGTGAAATGAAGCTGAGCAGTACCCGTGTGGTTTAAATATTTCAGAAGTGATTCAGTTCTCAGGGGCTTCCTCTAACATCCCCAGGCAACCACGTCACGGCTGAGTTCCAACTGCACTTGTACTCGTTGGCTCCCCACTCAGCCCCTGGTTACACACAGTATCCCACGTGGAAGTTAGCTCGAGTCCTGTCCGTGCAAGATGGTAAGTTCCCCAAGGACGGGAGACTTACTTTCTTGTTCTGGCTCTCCTGTCCAGTGCCCTGTGACCCTCAGTCGTATCTGACTCTGTGTGACCCTATGGACTACAGCCTATGAGGCTCCTCTGTCCACGGGATTCTCCAAGCAAGAATACTGGCGTGGGTTGCCATGCCCTCCTCCAGGGGATCCTCCCAATCTAGGGCTGAACCTGAGTCTCTTATCTAACCTGCATTGGCAGGTGGGTTCCTTACCACCAGCACCACCTGGGAAGCCCATGGTAAACAGCAGAGGTCGTTCATAAATCTCTATAATGGTGGTTTCCAATCTCAGCCCAGAAAACAGAAGAGCAACTGAGCAGCACTAGGGGCTGTACTTAAAGGTCAAGTTGGACCAGCCGCTCCTGTTACTGACTGGTCAAGCACAAGATAATAAATGGATGGTTTCTATTCATTGGGGCAGCACAGAACATTGAAAAAAGCCCTTGACTTGGGATCAGAAGGCTGAGTTTGACCCTTGGCTCTGTGTGGCTCTGGGTGATCTTGGCTAAATCCACTAGACTCTGCTCTTAGAGCTAGAAGGGGCCTCAGCAGTCATGGCGCGGATATTGAGGTGGTGAGTTGAGGTGACTCGCCAGACATAACTGAGTTAGTGAAGAGTGGGGACTCTCACTCTTGGCTCTTGGCTCAGGGCTCTTAGAAAACCAAGAACCATTTGGAGTCTTGACAAGGGATAAATAATTTTTCCAGATAAATTGTAACACGCACTGAGCACACTAAAGTCCATGTGTAAACGTTTGTGGGAATTCAGTCCTTATGCTTCTGAGTCATTTGGTGTTAAATCATCTACATGCTATTCTTCTGAGAGCTATTGATGTCCAAAGTGCCCTTTAAGCTTGGTTCTTTACTTAAGTCTTTTTTTTCTTTCTTTTTTGATGAGAAAATAGGAAGCTCTCTGCCAGGAATAAACACATTTGAATGCCAGATGATTTAAATTTTTCTTTCAGAATTAATATCTGCCAAATCTGAGTTAGTTCTAATGCTCTATTTTAAAACAAGAGGAGGGTAGGGGTTGTTCCCAACTTCAACCATCAGAACATCAAGCTGAAATAAGTAAAGCGTAACTTAAGTCATTCGAGTAAATGTTCTTATTTTAGTGTAATGTTTATAAGGATTTTGGAAAGGGGCATGCCTGGAGAATCCCCATGGACAAAGGAGCCTGGTGGGCTACAGACAATGGGGTCGCAGAGAGTCGGACACGACTGAGTGACTAAGCACAGCACAGGTAGATATAAGCATTGTAATTCTGCTTGTTACGGTTCAAAGTAGAGACCCACTGGATTTGCTTTTCCACTGGTTTACAAGAGGTCCTTTTACTTTGATACTACATTTGGGGAAATGTTTGGGCACCATATTATTGCAGCCAAGAGAGGGATGTAGATGGGTGGTCCAGTGGGGATGAAGTGCATCTGTGGGGTGGGGGCTTATGTGACCCACAAATGAGATCTTTAGCCAAAAAGGAACAGAAGTGGAAAGAATGGATGCAGGCACAGGGTACTCCAGCGTAGCTTTGTTTTCAGCATGAAGAAAGACATGATTAATGACCACTGCTTTCTAAAACTCTTCTTCTAATAGTTTAAACTGTAGTTACTGAAACAGAGCTTTGCATCTCAGTGAACTGCAGTGAGTCAGTTGTATCCAGAACTGAGGCCAGCTCTGTCCACAGCCTCAACTCTCAGATGCTTTCTGATGGACTGTCCTTCCAGAAGAACAAGCCCTGAGAATCCTGAGGCTCTCTAGACCTTTGCTACTCAGAGTGTCTCCAATTGTCTAGCAATGTTGGCATCACCTGGAAGCTTCTTAGAAATTCAGAGTTTTAGGTCCACTAAAGGTTCGTCTAGTCAAGGCTATGGTTTTTCCTGTGGTCGTGTATGGATGTGAGAGTTGGACTGCAAAGAAGGCTGAGCACCAAAGAATTGATGCTTTTGAACTGTGGTGTTGGAGGAGACTCTTGAGAGTCCCTTGGACTGCAAGGAGACCCAACCAGACCATTCTGAAGGAGATCAGCCCTGGGATTTCTTTGGAAGGAATGATGCTAAAGCTGAAACTCCAGTACTTTGGCCACCTCATGCGAAGAGTTGACTCAATGGAAAAGACTCTGATGCTGGGAGGGATTGAGGGCAGGAGGAAAAGGGGATGACAGAGGATGAGATGGCTGGATGGCATCACTGACTCGATGGACGTGAGTCTGAGTGAACTCTGGGAGTTGGTGATGGACAGGGAGGCCTGGCATGCTGCAATTCACGGGGTCGCAAAGAGTCGGACACGACTGAGAGACTGAACTGAACTGAGCGCTATTGAATCAGAATCTGCATTTAGACAAGACTGCCAAGTGATTTGGGCTTCTCTCATTGGAAAAGACCCTGATGCTGGGAAGGACAGAAGGCAAAAGGAGAAGAGGGTGGCAGAGGAAGAGATGGTTAGATAGCATCACTGACTAAATGGACATGAATTTGCACAAACTCCAGGAGATAGTGAAGGACAGACAGGGAATCCTGGCATGCCGCAGTCCCTGGTGTTGTAGAGTTGGACACGATTTAGCAACCGAACAACAAAAAACAACCCAAGTGATTTATATGCACGTTAAAGTTGGAGAAATACTATCCTGGAAAAGAGGTGGGGAAACTATTTCTGTAAAGGACCAGATAGTAAACATTTCAGGCTTTGCACACCAGAAGGTCTCTGATGCAAATGCTCAACTCTGTCATCACAGTACAAACAAATTGGAGTGGCTTCGTTCCCATCCACGTTATTTACAACACCAGGTGGGGGCTGGATTTGGCCTGGGGGACTGAGAGTCACAGGCATATGTTGTCACAAGCAAAACAGAAGAGCACGTCTCTTCCCTTCTTTGTCTGTTCTTACTCTCTGCCTATGCGGCCCCACTTCCCTCTCCCTAAATAACCTCCTCTCTTCCCTTGATTCCATTCCCTTTCACTGACCGGGGAATTCCTACCCATGTTCAAGGCTCATTCCACACACTACCTCTTCTCTAGGCTTCTATTCTGTGCTTCCTCAGAATTAACTGGTCCTCCTTTATGTTTCAAAAACTCTTTAAGGAGCTTCTAATGCTGTGCTTATACTTAACAAAGAAACTTTTTTCTCTTCCACTAACTTCCAAGCTACTTAAACACTCTGTGTGCATCTATTGGTTCACTTGCCTTTCCTGCCCCTGAAATGTACCCTCTTTGAACAGGCACTGTTGTGTTTCTGTTTGCACATCTGACCCAGCACAGTGATATGTGTACCTGGTCATTAAGTCGTGTCTGACTCTCTGTGGCCCATGGACTGTAACATGCCAGGCTCCTCTGTCCAGGGGACTCTCCAGGCAAGAACACTGGAGTAGGCTGCCATGCCCTCCCCCAGGGGATCTTACCCACCCAGGGATCGAACCTGAGTCTCCTGTTTCCTTCTTGGCAGGCAGATTCTTCACCACTAGCAGCACCTGGAAGCCCACAGTGATATAATGTATACCAGATAAATATGAATTACTTTCTTGTCTCTGACCTACACTGGTCTTACTTTAAGAAATGCATTTAGAATTAAAGAGAAAAACTGACCTAGAAGAACTGCACAATCATGGGAGTGCCAAGCACTGAAGATGCAAAGCCGTGTATCTTCACAGCCCACCTCGGGAAAGCTGTGGTCCTGCCCACCTCGAGGTTGATGGATTGAGATTTTTCCATCAGCCGTTATGGGCAAATCCAAACGAACTTTTTGGCTAACCCAATATTTGGATCCAGCACATCTAAAGAACCACAGCGAAGAACAAGAATGATAAAGGACTTCAGAGGCATCTTCACAGCATCAGGGAAAGAAGTTGAGCTAAGAGAGTCACAGGATTGAAACAAATCAGGTTCACAATTCTTTAATGTATAATAGGGGCTTCTCCTTTGTAAGGATTAAAATACTCACATCTTGTGTCCCCCTACTCTCTTCCTTGTATCAAGATCCTGGGAGAACTGAGTAACTAAGATGCTGCTGCATGGACATGAAATGAGAAAGAAAAGTGAAAAGGTAGGGGTGTGGGTGTGTGTATGTGTGTGTAATATAACCTCTTTACAAACCTTTTTATCATGGAGATGTTCAAACATCCAGTAAAAGTGGAATAAATAGTATAAAAAGCATGCCCATCATTCACTTACAACAATGCTTTCCAAACTTTTTTTCATCCCTCTACTTTTAAAAAGATTTAGGATCCTTAAATCCTAGCTACCATGTCACATATCACTAATATTAACACTACAGTGAGCGCCTTTAACAGATAAGTTTTCTCTTATTAATAATGTACCCGCAACACCCTTATGTATCTCCTAGCTCTGTCCAATGATAAAGCTTAGAAATGATGAAGATCCAGTAGTAACAAGCACCCCTAGCATCCAGATTGTGGTTTTTAAAATCACTTCCCACTTAAAACGGGGTGAGGGCTCCTTGGAGAGATGGATGACACTGGGCCCAAGATGGGAAATGTACAAACGAGCTATGAACATCTTACTGTGCCAGAAAAGCAAGGATGCCATCAGACTACCGGAGCCAATTCCAAAAGCACAGGAGCTAACCTGAAGGGCGTCCTACCGGCCAAACATGACACAGTTTGAGCCTCAAAAGGAATGATGACAGCAGTGAATTAAAACACGCTTGGTATGTTAAAACCCATGTGATCACAATGGTACAAAAACTCACTGGTCACCAGCTCATTATTCTGACTACTTCCCCAGTAGCTCAGCTGGTGAAGAATCCACCTGCAATGCAGGGGACCCTGGTTTGATTCCTGGGTCGGGAAGATCTGCTGGAGAAGGGATAGGCTACCCACTTCAGTATTCTTGGGCTTTCCTGGTGGCTTAGCTGGTAAAGAATCTGCCTGCAATGCGGGAGATCTGGGTTCGATCCTTGGGTTGGGAAGATGCCCCTGGAGAAGGGAATGGCTACCCACTCCAGTGTTTTGGCCTGGAGAATTCCATGGACTATTCCATCAGACATGACTGAGCAACTTTCACTTTCATAAATGAAAAATAATGAATCATATCACCTGCCTTTCATATATCCTGAAATTATATTTTGGGGTAAACAAATGTTTGATGAGGGAACAAGAATCATTAATGGCTGTTAAAATATTTAGATGTAAGTTTGATGAATAACTTCAGAATGGATGACAATACCTAATAATACCTGACAACATCAGGCTGACAGTACCTGAGCCAATTAATCAATCTTAACATCACTAGAAGTGGGACAAGCAAGTATTCTATGACTACCCATGAAGTACTCTTTGGCAAAGGACTGAGCCTAAATCTAATCGAGCCTGTTTACAGGAGATGTGGGGAACAAAGCAACATGTTAACTGATACTATGGGGCTGAAATGAACTAAATCTAGCATGTGGGGAATTCTACAGATGAAACGACCTGATTAGTTCCACAATGAATGCAATGATAAAGAGGGGATCTTATGGATGAAATGGGACTTATACACCAAAGGCAATGCGAGATTTTTTTTTTTAATCTTTTTGTTTGTTTGTTTTGGGTGTTTTTTTAGAATAAATCAACAGCAAAAACAAAATTTGTAAGGCAGTTAGGACATTTAAACACAGTGAAGAGTCTGAGGCATTTTGCTAGGGGAGGCCCGAGGCATGTAAATGCTGGAGTCCGGTGGTATCAGATCTATAGACTCACGGGCAGACGTGCACTGGCTCCTGGAGCTGAGTGAATGTTGACCAATTCTTCATCTGTCCCCTTTCGCTTGACGCTGGCTTCCCAGCCTCCGTCAGGACGCTGTTCTTCTTTGTCAGGCTTCAGCTTTGGCAGTGGCTGTCATGTGTCTTTGACTCCTCTCTGGAATGAGTCAATGTGGGTCTCTGCATTTCAACCACATATTTACTGACAGTCTCTGGTGACTTTTGGGACCTCTTCACAAACCTAAGTTCATTCCTTATGGATGATAATTACAGTTCTGTTCCTAAGATGGTAATTTTATTTCCTGGGTCTAAGAACTCCTTTTCCTCAGGTACAGATATTAACAGTGGGTTTGATAGTGAATTGGTAAAGAAAATCACTTCAATAAAGATCTTTAGAAGCTGATAAAAGCCACCTTCCAACTCTCCCATCATGAAACGAA
This sequence comes from Bos mutus, assembly GCF_027580195.1. Taxonomy (NCBI): domain Eukaryota; kingdom Metazoa; phylum Chordata; class Mammalia; order Artiodactyla; family Bovidae; genus Bos; species Bos mutus. The sequence goes on along the minus strand of NC_091639.1, from coordinate 8,764,289 downwards.
CACATGTTGCTCTTTACTTTCAGACGGAAAGGAATGTGTGTGTGAGGAGGTTGTAGGTGTTATGAGGATGGGGTTCTGAAGCCTTGATGTACTCAGATGGGGAGGCCTTGTGCTTCCCCATGCAAAGAAGGAGAAAGAGAAGAATGCATGTGTGTGTGTGTGTGTGTGTGTGAATTACAGAGGTACCTGCTGTAGACCCGCCAAGTAAAATTCCCAAGGAATCAGGCTCCAGTGTGTTTTCTGGATGATCATCACTTTAAACTTTCCAGAGGCTGACATTTTCTAATAAAAATCATTCTACCAAGTCCCTCTCCAAAAAGGGGATTGATAAAACCCTATTGATGAAACATGTAATCATACAATAACGAATCTTCCATTTAGATGAATTGAATCAGGCTGAACAGCAACACGCTGAGTAAAAAGGGAGAAAAAGAAAGCGCAAAGCATTCCAAACAAGATACACATTTCTCTGAAAGCAGTGTGTCAACGAATCTCTTTGAATTGATAGAGCAATGTGTTATTACACCTACACACACTGCCACAGTCTCTGACATCTTATTGAAGAAAATGTGTATGTTTTCTTTGAGCCAATTAGGGATGCTGTTGATGCATGGGACATGTCGGAGTTTTTGCTATGCCTCTCTTCAGCTACGGCGATCATTCAGCCAGCTAATTTGCTTTCCCCCTTTCATTCTATCCAACAAAATGTCCTAAGGGTCTGTTACTGGCACTTGGCCAGATGCTCCAGGGGCATATAAATTATCAGACTATAAAATAAGGTCATACATGGCCATGTCTTAGTCATCTTATAGTCCCAGCCCCTAGGACAATCCTTAGCACAGAGGAGGAGCTCAGGGACTTTTTGTTAAATGAATCTGAGGCATTGCAGCCATGTTCCCCTTTCCAAGCTTGTGTATGTGCAGAAGAGATACAAGAATGCATAAAATTAGAAAAATAGAATATACTGAATCCTCCAAGCAAGTAAGTAAGAAGAGCCACAGATAGAGAAGGTGAAAGGGGAAATTTTGATCCTAAAGAACTCATGCACGTGGTAAAATTTCAAGAACAGAAGGTATGAAGGGCATTTTAACAGAGTGAACATTATTAACAAAGGCACCATAGCTGGCAGGAAGGAGGAGGACAGGTTTGCTATACAGCGAAGAGTCCAGTTTAGTTGTCCTGAAGGCATAGGGCTGAAACTCAGGTAGAGTTTCAGGGGATGGGAGTTAGGACCAACCGGTGGAATTGCGGTAGGACCATCACTGTGGTATAAGAGGAGGAGGTGGGGCTAAACAAGAAGAGAGAGCAACAGGAGTGGAAGGTGGGCTGGGCTCTGGGGCAGAGGCGCAGGGGGCTGCAGACAGGGCTGGATTATCCGAGAAATGTGCAAAGGATGGAAATAGGGCTGGACCGCCAGGGAGAGGTACAAGGGCTTGAGATGGGGCTGGGACATTAGGGGGAGGAGATAAGGTAAAGGTGTAGGGGGTGGGAAACAGGACTAGGTGATTAGGTAGAGGTCCTGAGAATATGAGACTGGCCTGCACTATTAGGCATATGGCGCAGGGCTGGGAAATTAGTAGTAGTAGTAGTGAAAGTCGCTCAGTCATGTCTGACTCTTTGCGATCCCATGGACTATACAGTCCATGGAATTCTCTAGGCCAGGATACTGGAGTGGGTAGCCTTTTCCTTCTCCGTGGGATCTTCCCAAACCAGGGATCGAAGCCAGGTCTCCCTCATTGCAGGCAGATTCATTACCAACTGAGCCACAAGGGAAGCCCGCTGGGAAATTAGGTGGAGACAGATAAGAGAAGGACCCGAAGGTCACAGTAAATTTGCTCCTCATTCTGGATGCCCCGGGGAAGTGCTGTCAGCTCCAGATCTGGACTAGATCACACCCTGTGAGTCTCTCTCCTGGCTCAGAGTGATGACAGCTGAACCACAGTCACGGCTTCAGATCTGAAGGAGGTGGATGTGGATCTGAAGGAGATGTGGGTGGTGCTGGGAAGGGGCTTGCATGAAGAAGGGAGTAGGCTGGACCCTTCTATGACTGTATCATGAATTCATGGCACCTGTTACTCGAGACCTGGATCTTAATAGGAGGCATGTTCTAGGCTACTTTCCCTTTAGAGAGGTTCTAGAAGGCAATGGCAACCCACTCCAGTACTCTTGCATGGAAAATCCCATTGACGGAGGAGCCTGGTGGGCTGCAGTCCATGGGGTCGCTCAGAGTCAGACACGACTGAGCAACTTCACTTTCACTTTTCACTTTCATGCATTAGAGAAGGAAATGGCAACCCACTCCAGTGTTCTTGCCTGGAGAATCCCAGGGACGGGGGAGCCTGGTGGGCTGCCATCTATGGGGTTGCACAGACTTGGACACGACTGAAGCGACTTAGCAGCAGCAGCAGCAGATAGTCTGTGGGCAGGATTGAGGTGCCTGGCCTTCAGTGAGGGGCCCCTGAGAGATGCTCATTTCTCACTGCTCTAAATGGACGGGATGCCTGCCTGGGGTCTGGATCCTGGGCACGTCTTACATTGTCCTTGTGTTTCCATCCACCGTTTCTAACTCTCCGCATGGTCCTCCGGGGACAGAGCAGGACATGTGCTTCTTGCTATTTTTAGGATGGTAAGAAAGAACGTGATAGCTTTCTTCTCTTTTTCCTCCCTTGCTGCTTTCTCTCCCTTTCAAGCTGTATTTCTATTCCGTGCATCCATTATCTGCCCTGGTGCTATGTTGGTGAACACTGGTGAGAACGTCCTCACCCACATGTCTTGTTGACTACAGCCTGCCCCCACTCCCTCAGGGTTTCATGGCTCTTCTCCTCCACCTCTCTATTGAGTTTGCCATCTCCAGAAATGTCTTTTCATACAGAATACAACTTCAGAATGTAGATTCTGTTAGCAGCATGAAAAAAAAAGAAAAAAAAGATGGTTATCATTCTTTGAGGAATTATAGAGATGAGGAAATGTTCCAGGGGTCCTCTCTTGCACATGGTCGGCATATAAACTTATTCCCACCAAATCTGCCATCTGAGATGGGAGCATTTGCTGCTGTGGGCTGTGTGAAAATGTTAGTCTGAAAACAAGAGGGCCTGGCATACAGACTCTGCCCTGCTTTAAATTCCACATGAATCATGGGCCAGTTCTTCATCCTCCTCCTTCTTCTTTAATTCCTCTAATAATCTAGCTAAATCAAGCAAGAAACAAAAGGAGTGGAAAAAAACAAAACAAAACCCTGTATCTCTGTTTTTCCCTTTTTGCAATGCAGGTAACTATGACTCCAAAGCTCTTACTGTGGATAATGACTGTGAATTCAAGTTTTGTGAGGAGCTCCTCTGTGCCAGGCATTGGAAAAGGGCTGAGATAACGGCGTCTTGAGGGATCTTGCTGCGGTTAAAATTCTAACTCCTCCATTTCCTAGTAGCTTGTTCAACAACACAGTAATTAACCTCTGGTACTGGTCAGTTGCCCTCTTTGTACCTCAGTGTCCTCATCTATGAAGTGGGGAGAATGACCAAGCTGGAATCATTACTGTTCCCGTGAGGATAAGTGACTTAATGCATGTTAAGCACTTAGAATTGATGCTTTCGAATTGTGGTGCTGGAGAAGACTCTTGAGAGTCCCTTGGACTGCAAGGAGATCAAATTAGCCAATCCTAAAGGAAATCAACCCTGAATACTCTTTGGGAGGACTGATGCTGAAGTTGAAGCTTCAATACTTTGGCCACCTGATGTGAAGAACTGACTCATTGGAAAAGACCCTGATGCTGGGAAAGATTGAAGGCAAAAAAGGAGAAGGGGGTGGCAGAGGATAGGATGGTTGGATGGCATCACTAACTCAATGGACATGAGTTTGAGCAAACTCCAGGAGATAGTGAAGGACAGTGGAGCCTGGCGTGCTGCAGTCCATGGGATTGCTAAGATTCTGACACAACTTAGTGACTGAACAACAACAAGCACTTCAAAGAGAGCATGGCAAAATGGAAGGCTCAGTAAGTATCTGCTAAATGACTTTTCATCTAATCCTCGGAAGAGCCTGACCTGTTAGGTATTGTTACTTACGGTTTGCAATGAGCCTGGGGAGATTTGGCTTTCCTCTGGCCCCTGGAAGAAGCCAGCACCACAGACCCCAGCAGACATATGGGGTAGAGCATGCCCATATGAGTGGAGAGCTGCACACAGGATATGGGACCTACATTTGGATCCTGTCCTCCAGACTGAAGACCAGAGGGCCACCAGTACAAATGCCCAGACTTACGGCCAGAGGGAGCCCTGGACCAAACACGCTGCAAACTGCCCCCTCCTGGGGGTCTGATTTTGATTTTGTTTTTCCACCAGTCCCTGAAGCAGCTTAGTAGCCTTGCAGTTGCACTGTTGGTAATATGTGAGTCCAGACAAGCCGTGAAATCATCCCTAGATTCTCCTCTCATTTCACGTATAAAAGCTGGTGGTTAAACTAGATTACTGTTGTTTAAGATGTGTCCATTTCTCTGTCTTTACAGACCCCATGGACTGTAGCCCACCAGGCTCCTCTGTCCATGAGATTCTGCAGGCAAGAATATTCAAGTAGGTTGCCATTTCAAGAACTCTCCCCCTATAGAATTCTCTCCCAGGGATCTTCCCGGCCCAGGGATTGAACTGGATTACCTACTCCTCCAGCCTGTTACTTACATAAATCAAGGTCAGTACTTCCTTCCGGTTGACATCCTGTCTACCCTGCCCAGAAGGGCTGTCCCCACAGAGGTCATCGGTTATCCCCAGAAGAGAGGACATTTGTGTCCAGGTCCCCCTCGCTCTCCTTTCTTCTCTCTCTTATATTTTTCTCTTTCTATCTCTGCATCTCTTTCTTTCTCTTTATCACTCTCTGTATCTTTATTTTCCCTGTCTTTCTGTCTCTACCCCTTTTTTTCTCTCTCTGTGTATCTTTCTCTTTTGCTGTTTTCCCTCTCTGTGTCTCCATGTTTCTCCTCTCTCTTTCTGTATCTTCTTCTGTGTTCCTCTCTCTTTTTCCCGATATCTCTGTATCTGTCTCCTATGTTCTCTCTCTCCGCTACCAGTTCCTAACCATTAGCTACACTCAAGATTCATTAAACACCACAGGCAGTGGTGGGGATGGTGGGGACAGGAGAAACAATAACCTTCTGCAAAGTGGGACTGAAGCCCAGGAACCCATGAGGGACCATATGTTTCCTTTGAAAGCTCTATTTTAGCTCAACAGCAATGAAAAGCAGAAAGACTAGTTCGGTACCCACGACCACTTGACTCTCGAGCATACAGGGCTGCAGAAAACACCTCCATCTATTGTTGGTGGCTCGTGTCTGTCACCAAAGCTCAGAGTCTCTTCTCAGCAAGGCAACTTGCAGAATGTTTTACTTGCAGAGGGAAGTTAGGTGCCCTGCGGGGGCTCCTTAGCCTTCATGAACACAAGTGGAACATTCCGAATGTGCCTCTTCAATTGCCCCAGCTCAACCTGCAGAAACGTGGCAGGTGTGTGGGAGGCGAGAAGCTGAACAGGCTGAGCCTTTCAGGCAGCAATTCTTTCAGCAAGAAAGAATAGCAGTCCTGGGCTGTAGGGAGAGAATTCTTGAAACTTTTCCACTCTCTCTCGGGGAGAAAGGAACTGATGAGAGAACTTCAGAGTTGCAGGGAACCAGTCCTTCACGGATGGAGGATGAGGGTGAGAGAGAGTGGAAGAGGTTAAAATAGCCCAAGAGTGAACACTGAAATGCAAGCAAAATATTTTTCTAATTTCTTCCCTTACTAGGAAAAGCTCAGGTTTTACAACACATGAAATCTGCTGGCCTGATACACCATTTGTTCTGGATGAGAAGAAGTGAGAAGCTTTGAAGTCTGCGGTCACGAACCCCACCCTCAGCTTGAATTACTCAGGCATAGCAAGAGTACACACTCCCCGTGTATTTATCACAAGGTTTCTTCCCCCAAACAGTTGCTTAGGCTGAAACTTGCTGGGTACAGTGCCTATTCACAGATGACATAAAGCAGAATTGAAAGAGCTGTGTATCTCCTTCATTCAATCGGAAAGAGAGTAACTCAGAGCCCCCGAACCCGCCCTGCCTCAATTTTCCCAAGAGTGCCTTTCTTAGGGTGACGCTACAGGAGAGAAGGGGCAAAAACTAAAGGACCGAAGGAAGGGCACAGAGTTCAAGTTCTCCCACTGAACTTCATTACTGGGTCATTTGCATTCCTTAGGCAATAGGATCATAAGGTTTTATAGCTGCAGGAAAACAAAATAGCAAACTTCCCATGCCCAAAATTGCTCCCCCGCAATCTAACCCCACAAGGCTATTTGTGGGGACAACTTAACAAGGTCTCTGAAAGTGGAACCATCCTGGGGAAATCAAGAAGGCAAAAACTTGAATTTTATATCTTTGCAAACTATGATATTTTAATTGTACTGATAATCAGAGAATGAGGACTCTGCTTTCACAATGGCACTTCACAACAGCTAAGACTACCAAGCAACAACTGCCTGCAGGAACAGCATGCGAAGGTGCCCATTAGAGAGAGCAAAAACCCAGGGGGCTGAAAGTGAAAAAAACCCGGAGAAGAGGGACTGTCTATTCACACGTGGACCCATTAAGCAACTGCATGGTATTGCAACAATAGCGTCACCCTGGAGTCCAGTCGGAAGGCAGCAGGAATGACCTTGCTGGTATTTGTCGAATCAGTTCATCGGTACTGAAGGATATTGTCCTGCTGCCATGACACCATCGTCAAAGGGTTTCACCAGTCCACAGCAGCGATACTGGTATAATGGTGGGATCAGTCTTTGTTATCCTCCCTTCTCCCCATCCTCCCCAAGGTCACTGGCAAGCTTCTGTTAGTATGACCAACCTTCCTAGTCTGCCTGGGCTGAGGGGTTTCCTGGGATGGGCGCAGTCTGAAAAGCCTCCAGAACTGTAAGCAGCAAATGTCTGTTGTTTGATGCACCGATCTGTGTGCCAGCCCTGGGCTGATGGACACACATGCAGCCTCCAGACCAGCCCAGGCTCGTCTGTTCTCTTCTGTGGAGAACAGGATGTCCAGTTGTCTTGCAGATATGGCAGAGCCAAAACTGCAAGTGGTAAGCAGGGTATGGCCGGAGGAGGGAAGCTTCAAGTAACACTCAGAATCCACAGTTCATGCCCACGGAACCAGGAAAACTGGAGCAAGACCCTGAACGCTTTCAGAAACTAGGCTCTATTATCCAGAAGATCCAGGGCTGAAATCCACCACCCCATACCTCACTGGCCAAGTTTAAAGCTCTCCATTCAAAACTTGCCCCGCATTTCTGCATACCAGCCTGTCCTCCCTAACTCATAAATATGTGACTGAATTCCAGATCCAAAAGACAGACTTAAGTCCTGCCTATCTCCTTGCCAGGCGACCTTACAATAAAACTCCTTCTTTTCCTAAAAGCCAGTGCAATAGGGTTGGCATCTAGGTGATTTGAGTGTAAGCCCTGCTGGGTAACCCATACAGTATAGGTTCCACATTCATAACTTCTCTACCTACACTGGTTGTTAGTAAATGACGCTGACAGTGTTAAAACTTTAGACTTCATGGAGCCCTTTCATGGATTATTAAGAGTCTCCATTTAGTGGTAAAAAAAAAATGGGGTTCTTAGAGCTGAATGACTTGATCAAGGACACAGATGATAAGGGGTAGCTCTAGGGTGGAACCCATGACTTTAGAAGCAAAGGTCACTGTTCCATCCACCACAAGAGCTGTTTCAGTTGCATACGGTAAAAAATATATATTAGTGTCTATTATATACTAGTATTGATATGATTGATATGCATATATATGTGTGTAGCATTTATATAAAGTATAATTATATATACATTCATATATATTTACAAATGTGTATTTGTATGCACATATTACATATTTTGGAGAAGGCAATGGCACCCCACTCCAGTACTCTTGCCTGGAAAATCCCATGGATGGAGGAGCCTGGTGGGCTGCAGTCCATGGGGTCGCTAAGAGTTGGACACAACTGAGCAACTTCACTGCCACTTTTCACTTTCATGCATTGGAGAAGGAAATGGCAACCCACTCCAGTGTTCTTGCCTGGAGAACCCCAGGGATGAGGGAACCTGGTGGGCTGCCGTCTATGGGGTCACGTAGAGTCGGACACGACTGAAGCGACTTAGCATTACATGTTTATTTCAAATTGATTTAATCAAAGTTAGCTATTATGGTATAGGGCCAGTTTTTGGCTCTGGTCAAAATGTGCATTTGAATTCTGGCTTGCCATGAAAGATGATGTTAGTTCTCATACTTACTATGTGTACATTGAAGAGGATGGTTAATTGTGGGTTTAAAGACAAGGTAAAGAAAACAACTGGGAAGGAAAGCTTTTATAAACTGCACTTTTATAACTGACTTAATAAAACAAGGGCTTCCCTGTGGCTCAGATGGTAAAAAGTCTGCCTGCAATGCAGGAGACCCGGGTTCGATTCCTGGGTCAGGAAGATCCCCTGGAGAAGGAAATGGCAACCCAGTCCAGTACTCTTGCCTGGAGAATTCCATGGACTGAGGAGCCTAGTGGGCTACCGTCTATGGAGTCGCAAAGAGTCATACACGACTGAGTGACTTCACTTTCACTTTTAATTATCAAAAAGGGCAACTGTATATATGTCCTTTGCATACAGCACAGATCCCCTATTCTCTTTCAATGCTCTTATTCCATTCACAGCAAAATAGCTCATTTGTCTAGAACAGTGCAGTGAGGGGAACTCACTGGGTAAAATGCTTGCTCAGCTTCTCTGCTTCTTCATTTCATCTCCATGTATATTTTACTACAAGTGGCTAAAATGCTTCTTTTAACTTGAGGTTCGTGCATCAGCTGTTCTAGGCTCAGGAAGACTGGAAGTTGGCCTTATTATCATTGTTTTCCTGTGTTGGTTTAACAGGAGCCGTGAGCAGTCCAAATGAGATCCCCATCAGCAGGTCACAAAGCACACTGCATTTCCTCTCCTGCACACAAGAGCTCGGTGACCATTTTTCAGCCTCTACATGAGGGACTCGTCTCTAAAGAAGTCAGAGCCACAACATTTACTCAATGGGCAGGTTCCTGAGGCTTAAGAAGTTCAATGTGAGACAGACTGCGCCCACCAACTTCATTTTTAAACTCCTTGTTGCTATTTAGTCACTCAGTCATGTCTGGCTCGGTGACCCCATGGACTATAGCACACTAGACTTCCCTGTCCTTCACCATCTCCCGGAATTTGCTCAAACTCATGTTCATTGATTCGGTGATGCCATCCAACCATCTCATCCTCTGTTGTCCCCTTCTCCTGCCTTCAATCTTTCCCAGCATCAGGGTCTTTTCCAACGAGTCAGCTCTTCGCATCAGGTGGCCAAAATACTGGAGCTTCAGCTTCAGCATCAGTCCTTCCAATGAATATTCAGGGTTAATTTCCTTTTGTTTTGATGAGTTTGATCTCCTTGCTGTCCAAGGGACTCTCAAGAGTCTTCTCCAGGACCACAATTTGAAAGCATCGATTCTTTGGCACTCAGTCTTCTTTATGGTCCAACTCTCACATCTGTGCATGACTCCTGGAAAAACCATGGCTTTGACTTTACACGATCAAAAATGTTGATGTTTTGAAAATTCATTTCTAATAAGTTGGGGAGGTAGTTTTCAGTCACCAGAATGTCAAAAGTATGCATCATGTTTGGGGAAGAGAGGCATGGCCCCCTGTGATGGGCTTCTGTGAGCCATATGTGCAGGGCAACTCTTTTTTGTGAGTGACCTGGAACTATAAATGTACTTTATAATGCTACCTTCCTTGTCCAACAAAACTGGTATCCTTTATGTAATACACCAACATCTGATCTTGTGATTGTCAAGCAATCCTTATATCATAACCTTGGGAGAATGGTGCACTTAAGATACGATTCCTAACCCACAGTCAAGAATTTTTATAGAAAACTCAATGGTGCCTTAGTGATTGTTGATATCTCCTAGCTCTCAAAGCTGGACCTAATAATACCAGCAACTTTTAAAAGGGTCTGCCGAGAATTACTATCTGTTGTCCTCATGTATTAGACTCTGTGTTAGTTAATAATGGTGAACACATTGGTTCTGGGCAAGAGTACAGAGAAATGGTTGATGGGGCACCATCCATAAACAAGAGGAGAGCTCATCAGCATTCGTGGGACAAGCGGGCTACTTGGGTGATGCTCTCATTCAAAGCCCTGCTCCCTAAGAATGAACTCTGCACCTGTGGTTCTTAAAGTGTGTTGGTTGCTGCTCTAAACCCTAGATTGCTATTGTCTCACTGTCCCTGGACTTTTATGCCTACATAAAACCCACCATAGCACTGGATTTAGATACCATTTAGTACAACCCTACTACTGAATTCATAAAGTATGCTTGAAATATACAAGCCATAGCAGTGCCTCACCAATATATATCAAGCAGGAAGGAAAAGCTCTTAATCACGATATAAACTGTGTGTGTGTGTGTGTGTGTGTGTGTGTGTGTGTGTGTATTCGGTTGTGTCCAACTCTTTGGGACCTCATGGACTGTAGCCTGCCAGGCTCCTCTGTCCATGGGATTCTCCAGGCAAGAATCCTGGAGTGGGTTGCCATTTCTTTCTCCAATATAAACAGTGAAGATTCACCATATACAATACATATATTGGTTGTAGATACTATTTGCTGATGTAAAGCAGGCATGAGACAGCTTTTTAATGGTTATATCTCAAGTGCTATATATTTCTGTAGGCAAAAAAGTAGGTGCAAGAGCCAAAAAAATAATAGCCAATAACTTATGACAGTATTCTCGCCACCTCTTCTTAATATCTTCTGCTTCTGTTAAGTTCATACCATTTCTGTCCTTTATTGAGCCCATCTTTGCATGAAATGTTCCCTTGGTATCTCTGATTTTCTTGAAGAGATCTTTAATCTTTCCCATTCTATTGTTTTCCTCTATTTCTTTGCATTGATTGCTGAGGAAGGTTTTCTTATCTCTCCTTGCTATTTTTGGAACTCTGCATTCAAATGGGTATATCTTTTCTTTTCTCCTTTGCTTTTCGCTTCCCTTCTTTTCACAGCTATTTGTAAGTCCTACTCAGACAGTCATTTTGCTTTTTTGCATTTCTTTTTCTTGGGGATGGTCTTGATTCCTGTCTCCTGTACAATGTCACAAACCTCCATCCGTAGTTTATCAGGCACTCTGTCTATCATATCTAGTCCCTTAACTCTATTTCTCACTTCTACGTATAGTCATAAGGGATTTGATTTAGGTCATACCTGAATGGTCTAGTGGTTTTCTCCACTGTTTTCAATTTCGGTCTGAATTTGGCAATAAGGAGTTCATGATCCAAATAAGAATAAGAAGAGGTAGCAAGAATACACAGAAGAACTGTACAAAAAGATCTTCACAACCCAGATAATCATGATGGTGTGATCACTCACTTAGGCCAGACATCCTGGAATGTGAAGTCAAGTGGGCCTTAGAAAGAATCACTATGAACAAAGCTAGTGGAGGTGATAGAATTCCAGTTGAGCTATTCCAAATCCTGAAAGATGATGCTATGCAAGTGCTGCACTCAATATGCCAGCAAATTTGGAAAACTCAGCAGTGGCCACAGGACTGGAAAAGGTCAGTTTTCATTCCAATCCCAAAGAAAGGCAATGCCAAAGAATGCTCAAACTACCGCACAATAGCACTCATCTCACACACTAGTAAAGTAAAGCTCAAAATTCTCCAAGCCAGGCTTCAGCAATACGTGAACTGTGAACTTGCAGATGTTCAAGCTGGTTTTAGAAAAGGTAGAGGAACCAGAGACCAAATTGCCAACATCCGCTGGATCATCGAAAAAGCAAGAGAGTTCCAGAAAAACATCTGTTTCTACTTTATTGACTATGCCAAAGCCTTTGACTCTGTGGATCACAAAAAAAGATTTCTTTTAAACAAAGGAGCTTTTAAAGAATACACAATATACAGAGCCTGCTCCTTGCAGAAAAACCCCCTCAGGGGGGCTTCACGAAGCAAAAAAAAAAAAAAGAGAGAAAAATAAAAAGAAAAAAGAAAAAAAGTGAAAAAGAAAAAAGGAAAGAAAATAGAGAAAGATCTAAAGATAGAAAAAGAACTAAAGAGTGAAAAGGAGAGAGGAACGGAGGAGGAAGGAATCAGGGAACGCAGCAAGATTGAGAAAGGAAGAAAGGAAGTTAGAAAAAGAGATACAGAGAGAAAGAGAGGGAGGAGGGAAGAAAAAGAGAAAGAGGGTAAAGGAAAAGAAATGAAGGAAAGAGAAGGTAGTAAGAAGGAAGAAGGGAGAATGAAAGAGGGAAACAAGAAAGAAATGATAGAAAGTAAAAGAGAAGAGAAGAGGAAGGAAAAAAGAGTGAGGGAAAGAAAACTTGAGAAAGATTTAAAGAGAATAAGGAAGAAAAAATCAGCAGAGGAGAGAGGAGAGGACTTACAGGACACTGTGGCCAGACGACCTGGCGAGCTACCTCCCCCTCTGCGCAAACTTTAAAAAAAAAAAGCTTATCCACCACTTTCTGATTTGGGGCGATAGCCGCCGCCTCTGTTTGCGCCTTCCAGGGCCCAAAAGTTCCCCACTTTGCCCCCAAAGCCTCTCAAAGTGTTGCCTAAGCCTGAGGAAGATAAAAAGTTTTTTAAATAGTGGAGCTTTTAAAACAGACTGCATGCACAATATGCAGAGCGTGCTCCTTGGAGAAAACCCCCTCAGGGGGGTCTCACCCAGGCTAAGAGAAAAGCCAAACGGTAAGGGGATCAGTTTCTCGAAATACTGGTCTCCCCATGTCTCTCTCTCTTTCACTCTGGCTGAGTCTCCATCTGGAGCGCGGAACCCACCATGCTTACTAATTATGCCTGGGCTTCTAAGATCCGACCGGGGAGGCCTCAGTGTCTCCTCTCCTTTGGGAGAACGGAAGGACGCCTGTGGCCTACGTAAGTGGTGCAAACTTCTTGTCTTGAAGTTTTATTGGTCTCCCGCGTAAACCAAGCCACTCAGCCTCTTTTCTCCACTGAATTTTCCTACTGAGCTATCCTTATTCTATTACTGTTTATATCTTTAATTAATATCGAATTGAAGCTATTGTATCCTGATCCTCGCCTATGCCGTCTCTCCTTCGAATACCCTGGATCAGCCGGGGCTGGTCCCCGGCAAGCTGACTCATTGGAAAAGACCCTGATGCTGGGAAAGATTGAGGGCAGGAGGAGAAGGGGAAGACAGAGGATGAGATGGTTGGATGGCATCACAGACTCAATGGACATGAGTTTGGGTAAACTCCGGGAGTTGGTGATGGACAGGGAGGCCTGGAGTGCGTTCATGGGGCCGCAAAGAGTCGGACACGACTGAGTGAACGAACTGAACTGAACTGTGAGAGTAGTGTCTAAAACCAGCAATTATTTTCCTCAGTGTTCCTGTTTCTTGCCACATCCTATTAAGTCTTTCTTGTAAAGGTGTTTGCAGTTAATAAAGTTCTTGCAGCATGTTTTTATTATTTCATGGGACATTGTACACTTTGTCTGTAACACCATGGGTTTTAGAGTAGCCACCCCATAAAGTTGTCTGTGAAGCTGATTTGTTGTGTGATCTTGAATAAATTATTAAAATTTTCTACGCTTCGTTTCCCTCTTTTATAAAATTGGGAAAATACTACCTGCATTTTAACCCAGAAGAAACGAACAAACTACATAAAGACACTGAATAAAAGGGTGCACATCCAGGACTTCCCTGTCAGTCCTGTGGTTAGGATGGCACACTTCCAGTGCAAGGGGTATGCGTTCGATCCCTGCTCAGGGAACTACGATCCCACATATCTTGCACTGTGGCCAAACACTTTTTTAAAAAAGGATGCATGACAAGCACTTAGTTCATATCTTGATAGCTAGACTTGGATTTCCAAACCTAGCCGCATACTTAAGAGGCACAGAGGGACTGTATTGTCATCATTATCATTGCTACGCTGACGGATAAGAAATCAAGGTGTCAGGTGCAATTATCCAATTCTCTAGGCAGTTACTGGTTTATGCGTAAATTAACACATAATTTTTTGATTTATATACTTCAGCCTTCTCAGAGTACAAACAGCAGGTATCGGTTTCCTGGACTCTGATGGGAATAAGGACTGTGACCAGAGAGAATTTCTAAGCCTATAATGGTAACAATGACATGCAGACTGTTGAAGAATTTATGAGTATTGTTGTTGCCTTCCAGGACCCTTTAGAAACTCCTCCCAGACTTCCTAAGCTCACTATGTGCCTCCCATGCCAACTTCTATAACCTCTGTTATTTTAACTCTCATATTGTAGGGTAATTGCGTATCTGCATCTTCGCTCTACTGTATATGTATTGAGAAAAGCCTATATCTTTTCATCTTTGCCTCTCAAATGCCTAGAACAGCAGCTGCATGGAAGAAGCACTCAATACTTGTCTGTTGAATGACTGAAATGACCTGACCAAGATTACAGAGAATAAATGATGAATTCAGGACTTAAACCCATATCTTGTGACTACAAATCCCTTATATTGTTTCTGTGGACTTTAGCTAAAGCAGGGTGATTGAGTCCCATGTCTTAAGAGTGGGAGATTCTACCTACTCCTCATAGAAATTAATCCCAGTAAAGGACAGAAAGATACAGCCTAGGCTTGACAATATTAAAACCCCCAAACTACAAACTCATATTGTTAGCAGATTCAGTATGATTTTTTTTTATATCACCAGCTGAGTACTATTCTTGCCTAGGAAAATGTCAGTGTGTAAGAGTGTGTGTGTGTGTGTGCCTCACACATGCCCATGCGCAACTACATTAATCTGGCTCCAAGCACTCTAAGTGTAATTTATAGTTCTTTCTCTTATGATAACATTTGACCTAATTTTTGTCTAAGCAATAAATTCCCAACTAACAGTGGCCCTATAGGCAGGAAATAGCTAACAGAGCAAAGAAATACATTTTTTGAATAAAATCAGTGTTTCGTCTTCCTCATACACAGAACTACTCATTGAGAATAGGAGACTGTTTCCAGGTTCTGTGTTTCAGAAACATACTTCGCTCAGTTGGCTCCTAGGTCTGTCTGAAAAACAATATTCCTCAAACAGACGAATTCTCAGTTTCAACAGAGAATGAAAACGGCTCAATTTTCATAGGCTGAGAAGGATTGTGAGGTTTCATTACTCCCAGAAGGCCCTTTCCTGAGGTCCCACTGCTTAGGAGAGCAAGTTCTCTGGTTACTAGTGAAGATGAGACTGCTCACGGCCCTTGGGGCTTATTTCTCATATAAACACAGCATTCTGTTGAGAGCTTGTCCAACCGTGTGCCCTGCTCTTTCTTACATGCTCCCATGAACTGGTCGAGGCAAACAGCCAAGCAGGTGGAAGGTGGGGTCGATAGAATAAAAACCCAGCAGGAGACGGGATCCTGGTAGTCACAGGAACATCTCTTGCACATCTGGGCAATCGGAAAGGAAGACTTGCATTTGTTGTGCGGGTTTCTTTTTAAGATAATTCAAGAATGAGTGAACTTTTGAATTAAACCTAAGTAGATGGCGACTTACTGAGTTGAAAATACTGAGCAGTTATACTCCCCTGGGGATCCAAGAAGCTAGGGCAGTAGTTGAACTCAGATTAGCTGAGCTTTTCCACTAATAGCTTCACATCAAACCCTCATCATTAGGGATACATATTACCTTTAGCCACACTCTTAATCCAGTTTAGCAGCTTTTGATTGTGACTATTCATTCCAAGCTTTACTAAGTGCTGGTCTGTAAGGCTCTGGAATTCGGAGAAATCAAGAATCTACCGTAAACCACTCTGCCAGGAAGCAGCCAAGTGATAAATGTGTAACTTGTATCTTCATGATCATGTCACCACTGTTATCGTGTCACTTTCAGATTCCGAGCCAAACTTTAAAAAATTAGGTATTCAGGAAGCCCTTGGACAGATTCCATCCATCACACAGTGACACTTCCACAGGTTCACAACAAAGCACTCTATCATGATTTGATAGAAAGAAGGAAAATGATAACAGGGTACAAATATCCTTTGAGACAAACAGGTCAACCCAAAATACATCCTACTAGCTTGACCTACTACCCTACATCTGCGGAAATGAAATTAAAAAAAAAAAAGAAGAAGCATACACTCTTCCATGGCAAATCTTTAGGTGGATTTTGGAGGATCCTTGCATTTGGTTGCTCTTTGGAGAAATGGGTTATTCAGATATTTATGGTCCTATTTTAAATGAATTGATTAAAGTAACATGTTGTTATTTTCCCTCAAAACACTGCCATTATTTCAGAAAAAAAAAAGTTAAATCTCCTAAGACACTAAAGGTCTTCCATGGCATGACTCTAAGTTACTTTTGGGTTTCTACTACATCTTTATATTGGAGAAGGACCCTCTACAGTATTCTTGCCTGGGAAATTCCATGGAGAGAGGAGCTTGGCAGGCTACAGTCTCTGGGTTCACAACAGGTCGGACATGGCTTAACGACTAAAAAACAACATATGTTTACATGCACCCAGTCTTACGGAGAAGTCAATGCACCTAGTTCCATACACATGCCCTGTAAGCTTTGGTTCCTGATGTCATCCCAATGTTCATGTACCAAACATCTGTCCATTGACATCATGTTCATTCTGGAAAGTCTTACTTAAACACTTTCTCTTATTTGAAATTAATCTCAACTTAGCATTAAAAAAAGTCATCTTGGAGACTTCTCTGATGGTTCAGTGGCTAAGACTCCATCCTACCAATACAAGGGGCCCAGGGTTTGATTCCTGGTCAGGGAATTAGATCCCACATGACACAACTAAGAGTTCACATGATCAAAGAGTTCACAAGATCAAGAGTTCACAAGATCAAAGATCCTGTGTGCTGCAACTAAGACCCGAGAAAACTAGGCAAATATAAAAAAAGAAGCCATCATGAGTCACTACTGGTGACACCCAATAGCAGTTAACAAGTAGATCTTATCTCCTACGGCAAATCTATCAACGTCTTTTGCCTGCCTAGATGTTGTGTTGGGGATTCTGAAACTGCCCACCAGTGGGAAAAAAAAAACAAAGTTAGTGGTTAATTAATAACGTCTGCAAGGGACACTGGAGCAGGGCAGCCATAGTCTTGCCATTTCTGCAACAGACAAATCCTGAAAGATGATGCTGTGAAAGTGCTGCACTCAATATGCCAGCAAATTTGGAAAACTCAGCAGTGGCCACAGGACTGGAAAAGGTCAGTTTTCATTCCAATCCCAAAGAAAGGCAATGCCAAAGAATGCTCAAACTACCGCACAATTGCACTCATCTCACAAGCTAGTAAAGTAATGCTCAAAATTCTCCAAGTCAGACTTCAGCAATACATTAACCGTGAACTTGCAGATGTTCAAGCTGGTTTTAGAAAAGGCAGAGGAACCAGAGATCAAATTGCCAACATCCGCTGGATCATGGAAAAAGCAAGAGCTCCAGAAAAACATCATTTTCTGCTTTATTCACTATGCCAAAGCCTTTGACTGTGTGGATCACAATGAACTGTGGAAAATTCTTCAAGAGATGGGAATACCAGACCACCTGACCTGCCTCTTGAGAAATCTGTATGCAGGTCAGGAAGCAACAGTTAGAACTGGATATAGAACAACAGACTGGTTCCAAATAGGAAAAGGAGTTCATCAAGGCTGTATATTGTCACCCTGTTTATTTAACTTCTATGCAGAGTACATCATGGGAAACGCTGGACTGGAAGAAACACAAGCTGGAATCAAGATTGCCGGGAGAAATATCAATAACCTAAGATATGCAGATGACACCACCCTTGTGGCAGAAAGTGAAGAGGAACTAAAAAGCCTCTTGATGAAAGTGAAAGTGGAGAGTGAAAAAGTTGGCTTAAAGCTCAACATTCAGAAAACGAAGATCATGGCTCAATGGACATGGGTTTGAGCAAGCTCTGGGAGTTGGTGATGGACAGGGAAGCCTGGCGTGCTGCAGTCCATGGGGTCACAGAGTCAGACATGACTGAGTGACTGAACTGAACTGAACAGACTCTCCTATATTCTTTCTCTTCAGATCTTACCTATAATCCATATCTCCACTGGGTTTTGCCTGCAGCCCTCTCCACAGGGGATCACAGACCATATGTCATTATCTTCAACACCCCCACTGCAATCTCATCGCACCTCCTCTTCCTGGCAGGTAGGGGCCTGTGCCCTTACAGAAACGTGCCTGTCGGTCTGGCTGACTACGTCACCTACATGGGACCTCACTACAGCTAAACCTAAGTCCACAGGGGCTTGTTGTTGAGTCTTACAGAACCACCAACAATGGGGTGGGGCCCTCCTAACTGGTTCATCCTCTCACACACTCCCAAGGAGCGTCTATTGTTGCCCACAAGCTGGAGGAACTGTAGCATGTAACTCAGTGGTCTCCTCTGCCACACCTGGGACTTCCTGCTGGAAGAAGCAGCATCCACCTCACTTTACAGAGGATTACATTGTAGGATAACTTATATGCAGAGTACATCATGAGAAACGCTGGGCTGGAGGAAGCACAAGCTGGAATCAAGATTGCCGGGAGAAATATCAATAACCTCAGATATGCAGATGACACCAACCTTATGGCACAAAGTGAATAAGAACTAAGGAGCCTCTTGATGAAAGTGAAAGAAGAGGGTGAAAAAGTTAGCTTAAAGCTCAATATTCAGAAAAGTAAGATCATGGCATCCGGTCCCACCACTTCATGGGAAATAGATGGGGAAACAGTGGAATCAGTGGCTGACTTTATTTTTCTGGGCTCCAGAATCACTGTAGGTGGTGACTGCAGCCATGAAATTAAAAGACACTTGCTCCTTGGAAGAAAAGTTATGATCAACCTAGACAGTGTATTAAAAAGCAGAGACATTACTTTGTCATCAAATGTCTGTCTAGTCAAGGCTATGTTTTTTCCAGTAGTCATGTACGGATGTGAGAGTTGGACTATAAAGAAAGCTGAGTGTTGAATTGATGCTTTTGAACTGTGGTGTTGGAGAAGACTCTTGAGAGTCCCTTGGACTGCAAGGAGATCCAACCAGACCCTCCTACAGGAAATCAGTCCTGAGTGTTCATTGGAAGGACTGATGCTAAAGCTGAAACTCCAATATTTTGGCCACTTGATGCGAAGAGCTGACTCATTTGAAAAGACTCTGATGCTGGGAAAGATTGAAGGCAGGAGGAGAAGGGGATGACAGAGGATAAGATGGTTGGATGGCATCACCAACTCAATGGACAGAGTTTGGGTAAACTCTGAGAGTTGGTGATGGACAGGGAGGCATGGCATGCTGCAGTCCATGGGGTCACAAAAAGTTGAACACGACTGAGTGACTGAACTTAACTGAACATTGTAGGCACCGTCTGCAAAGTGATGTGAGTTGTAGTAAAGAAGCATATTCCCTGTCTTGGAAATCCTAGCCAGAACAGTCACTGATAATTGGGGGGCAGTCTGATTAAATGTGCTTTGAGACATTAAAAAAAAAATCTCCATTTCCTTGGCATTTTAGTGGTTTTAGTGAATGTCTTTTGACTTTTCCTTTAGCTATTAATCCAGAATCTTATTGCACTTTCTTTACAAAACATTTTTTTTTTTTGCTTTCTTTAAATTGAGGTGGATTTCTTTCTCAGGAGAGTTCATAAAAGTGTTTTCTGATAGAAAGCAGAAAGCCATTTGAAAATAAGTTTGGAAGCAGAAATCTAGCTATTTTCCTCATTTCTGCTGAACTTCACAGGTCTGGTTTTCAGAGTGATCAGTTACACTGAATGTTTATAAGGATGTGGAAAAGAAAGCTATTAAATGTCATTTAAAGTGAGATAATCCTCAGGCGTGTGGCAAACCAATTGTCTTAAGAGACCTTTTATTAAACTCCACCATCACTCTCCTTTCTAAATGAACTGCTATTAAATTTCCAAATCAATGTCTCTACCAGTTGCATTACATTTTTAATGGAAATGAATTGACACCTTGATTCAGTCCAATGGAGCCTGAACTAGCTTGGGGAAAGGAGATGGTAGAAGAAAAGAAAAACGAGACTGCTCTTATGTGTATTTGTGTAGTGGCTCAGTTGGTAAAGAATCTGCCGGCAATGCAGGAGAGCTTGGTTCAATTTCTGGTTCGGGAAGATCCCCTGGAGCAGGGAATAGCTACCCACTCCAGTTTTCTGGCCTGAAGAATTCCATGGACTATATAGTCCATGGGGTCACAAAGAGTCGAACATGACTGAGTGACTTTCACTTTCAAAATTGTATATGAGACAGTTAGATAGCATCACTGACTCAATGGACATGAATCTGAGCAAACTGTGGGAGGTGGTGAAGGACAGAGAAGCCTGGTGTGCTGCAGCCCATGGGGTCACAACGAGTTGGACACGGCTTAGTGACTGAACAACAACAAAATCTTATGTATTTAAAACACATGTATGTACATCTATGTATAAGACCACACACAGAAAAAGGACACAGCATTATCTTCATCAGTGAGAGATCACAGTTATAGATAAACATGTGAACACACAAGCCTGGTACCTGTGTGAGTGGGTAGATCTACACTGTTTATAACCAATATGTGCTATTGGTTTAGCTTAAAGATGAAAGTGAAAGTGAAAGTCACCCAGTCGTGTCTGGCTGTTTGTGACCTCATGGACTATCCAGTCCATGGAATTCTCCAGGCCAGAATACTGGAGTGGGTAACCTTTCCCTTCTCCAGGGGATCTTCCCAACCCAGGGATTGAACCCAGGTCTCCTGCATTGCAGGTGGATTCTGTACCAGCTGAGCCACAAGGAAAGCCCAGCTTAAAGTTATGAGTGGATTAATGAAAATACAGGTGTGCTGCTTTAAGGATAATAATTATTAAGGATAATTTATTGTACTTTTCTTCCTTTTGTATATAATGTATGTATAATAGCATCACCCAATGATTAGCTGTTATTCCCGGGAAGTGTTCTCCTATCCCCATTAGGATGAGAAGATATATCAAAGTTGAAATAAAAGGTAATATAGAGAAAATAGTGAATACTATTTTCAAAACCTCAGATAAATGTTGTCATAGAGGAATATTAAAGAATGCAACTTTGTTCCTTTAAAACCTCACTTCAATTATTTAAAATCAATTTTAGAAGGAAATATCTCCAAATATATTAGCTATTTCCCTGCCTTTGAAAACAGAATACACACCCTGAATATAAAGTAGCGCCTTAAAAGCAGTTTCTTACCATGATAATCTGCCACTGAAACATCTTGGGACAGACTTCGTAATTTTTCCTCTTATACTACATTCTCTCAGATTGATGTTCTCATTGAGGTTTTATGCTTGTTTTCATCATTTTACTGTTTCTTTCTTGCCAGGCTAGTAAACCCTGGCCATTATCAATATCAATACTAACACTGATACCAATAACCACGTATGTTAGAACTGTACATAAGAGTAATATATCATGATGGAGTACTGAGAAGTACTTAATATGACTAAGATACATGAGCTTTGTGTCATCAAGTTTGGCTACTAAAAGCTCTTTATTCTTTTCTTGGTTTTTGACTCATCAATTTGTCATAGATAAAGTTGCTTTATGTTTGATTTCTAAACAGTTGAGGGGCTATTATTTTTTCATAGCTCTTTATCTGTATTTGTTAATATACACACATATATCTTTGCAACCCAGTGGACTGTAGCCCACCATGCTCCTCTGTCCATGGGATTTTCCAGGCAAGAGTACTGGAGTAGGTTGCCATTTCCTTTGCCAGAGGATCTTTCCGACCCAGGGATTGAACCCAGGTCTCCTGCATTGTAAGCAAGAAGCTTTACCGTCTGAGCCACCAGGAAAGTCCTATACATGTATATAGCTGAAGTTAAAAATGTCTTCACTTAACGTGATTATACCAGAATTATCTACAACTGTGCAGATTATGCAGCAACATAAAATTCTTATGATGGAACATTATCTTAAAAAAAGAAAGCAAGATGCTGAGTGGTATACAAACTATAACAGGAATTATCAAAAATTCTCTAAGGCTGTGGAAAAAAGGCCAAAGAGAAATAAGTGAAAAGAGGCATCCATTATTAGGTTAGGGTGATGGCATCATACTTTTCTATATTTCCAAAATTTCTGCAGGGTTCTACGCTCAGTCACTCAGTCATGTTTGCATCTTGTGACCCCATGGACTGTAGCCTGCCAGGCTCCTCTGTCCATCGGATTCTCCAGACAAGAAGACTGGCATTAGCATTGCTAAATTAATTAAAGAAGGAGGTCATCATCGTGAGGTGGTTCTCATACCTTAGCAGCCTAACTAAACAAATGAAACCTAAGCCCAAAGTGCGTCACTGGGATGACCCAGAGGGATGGGATGGGGAGGGAGGTGGGAAGGGGGTTCAGGATGGGGAACGCATGTACACCCATGGCTGATTCATGTCAATGTATGGCAAAACCACTACAATATTGTAAAGTAATTAGCCTCCAATTAAAATAAATAAATTAAAAAAAAATTCTTTTAAAGAAAAAAAAAAAAAGAACTGGAAACCAAAGGACGACCAATCACAAACAGCCAACCGGCTTTCTCAAACAAAGCAACTGCTAAAGCTGTAGCCAATCAAATACTTCCTTGCTTTGCTTCCGCCTGTTTTCTATAAAAGTCTTGCCCCTACCTCCCGTCGCAGAGTGGCCTAACCACTTCTGGTTTGGCACTGCCCAATTCAAATCAAGTTTTGCTCAAAAACAAAACAAAACAAAAAAAAACTCTTAAAATTTTTCAGAGGCTTCAGTTTATCTTTCAAGAATATCATTTCAAAAGTTAACAAGCAAAGGTATAACAGAAAAGCCCAGCAAGGGGGCCCACAGTTCTGCCACACCCCCCTCACCGGACACTTGGTTTTCATCAGTAAGCATCAGTGCATGCCTTGCAGCTCTGAATCTTGGACCCAAGGTCTACCCAAGGCTTTGTTAGAGAAAGCATCCTCCCATTAGGTTCATTTACCTAGCAACAGGGATCCCTACAATGTGAAAGGGAATTGGGCTTATTAGCAAACAGAGTCCTTAGCACTCTTTTTTTATTTGTTTTAATTTCTGGCAGTTAGTGAGGGATCTCTTTAGTGAGAAACCTATATGCAGGTCAGGAAACAATAGTTAGAACTGGACATGGAACAACAGACTGGTTCCAAATAGGAAAAGGAGTGCGTCAAGGCTGTGCATTGTCACCTTGCTACTTTAACTTATATGCAGAGTACATCATGAAAAACGCTGGGCTGGAGGAAGTACAAGCTGGAATCAAGATTGCCGGGAGAAATATCAATCACCTCAGATATGCAGATGACACCACCCTTATGGCAGAAAGTGAAGAGGAACTCAAAAGCCTCTTGATGAAAGTGAAAGTGGAGAGTGAAAAAGTTGGCTTAAAGCTCAACATTCAGAAAACGAAGATCATGGTATCTGGTCCCATCACTTCACGGGAAATAGATGGGGAAACAGTGTCAGACTTTATTTTTCTGGGCTCCAAAACCACTGCAGATGGTAAGTAAGATGCTTACTCCTTAGAAGGAAAGTTATGACCAACCTAGATAGCATATTCAAAAGCAGAGACATTACTTTGCCAACAAAGGTTCATCTAGTCAAGGCTATGGTTTTTCCAGTGGTCACGTATGGATGTAAGAGTTGGACCGTGAAGAAAGCCGAGTGTTGAAGAATTGATGCTTTTGAACTGTGGTGTTGGAGAAGACTTTTGGACTGCAAGGAAGTCCAACCAGTCCATCCTAAAGGAGATAAGTCCTGGGTGTTCATTGGAAGGACTGATGCTAAAGCTGAAACTCCAATACTTTGGCCACCTGATGCAAAGAGTTGACTCATTGGAAAAGACCCTGATGCTGAGAGGGATTGAGGGCAGGAGGAGAAGGGGACGACAGAGGATGAGATGGCTGGATGGCATCACCATCTTGATGGACGTGAGTCTGAGTGAACTCCGGGAGTTGGTGATGGACAGGGAGGCCTGGCGTGCTACAATTCATGGGGTTGCAAAGAGTAGGACACGACTGAGTGACTGAACTGAACTGAACTGAGGGATCTTAGTTCTCCCACCAGCGATGGAACCCAGGCCACAGCTGTGTAAGCACCAAGTCCTAACCACTAGATTGTCAAGGAATTCCCAACTGTCACTATTTTTGAAGAATATTTGCAATATAATCCCAAGTGGAGTATCTTCTGGCACCAAATTAAAATTTTCCATTTCCTTAACACTTAAGAATACATTTCGCATTTAAGATCTTAACCATTTAAGATCCCCGTCTCAGTTGTGAACATTTATCAGTCTATCCCCTTAGCATGCATTAATTAAGCTCTTACTGTGTGCCAGGCAGCACAGCACACGCACTGAACAATACTCAAATAGCAACACGGGGCTAAATTCATCCTTCTGTATAAAAGTCTTCATTCCACAGTTTAGGCCTCAGTTTTGTTTTGTAAAAAATAGCTTCAACGTGGGCTTTGGTCCTCTCCTTTCCATAGTTCTCCCTTTTGCTATCTGCTAACAAGTTACATTTTGGAGAAGGCAATGGCACCCCACTCCAGTACTCTTGCCTGGAAAATCCCATGGATGGAGGAGCCTGGTAGGCTGCAGTCCATGGGGTCACTAGAGTCGGACACAACTGAGCGATTCCACTTTGACTTTTCACTTTCATGCATTGGAGAAGGAAATGGCAACCCACTCCAGTGTTCTTGCCTGGAGAATCCCAGGGACGGGGGAGCCTGGTGGGCTGCCGTCTCTGGGGTTGCACAGAGTCAGATACGACTGAAGCGACTTAGCAGCAGCAGCAGCAGCAGTAGCAAGCTACATTTAAACTCTTCACCTGTGGGCTTGATTTTGGAATAAGTAGAAAAGAGAGAGACAGACTTTCCACAGACAGATGAGGTCTGCTCACAATTAATTGCTTACTTTGTTGGATGAAATTTTAAGGACAATACAAGTGCTCTCTTGAAGAAGTCAAAGTGACTCTTGCAGACTAAGAGAACTCTGCTTTCTGGTGAAGCAAATGGCCTATTAAAAGGAATAAGATAACGTTTATTGCAAGGATGCGTGTGAACAATTCCATATCAGAGCCAAGAGAAAGAACTCAGTAAGTTGCAAAGATCTAGTATTCAGGCATGAGGACAGCATGCTAAACAGATGCACTAACCCCAGCAATTATCTTCCTTTCAGAAGCATTTTTTTTTGGTAAACAGTACACAAAAGCCATATATATGATAATAATCTCAGCACATTAGACCTTCTCCATGCTGAATAGAAATACTAATTCCCGAGGTGAAATAGCTGCTGGGCTGTGGATGACAATACTGCCATCTGATGCTACAAAGCTGCAGAAGTGATGCTCAGCATTAAGGGGGATTTTTCACACTGATAGCTTTGCAGTCCACTCCATTTTCCCTGCAAAAGGATGAGCAAGCACCTGGCAGCAGAGACTCAACTGCAAAGGAGAGAGTGGGGAAGGACCTAGAAAAGATCTGAGGGCATATGTGATGGGAAGAGCTATGCAGCATGGGAGCTGGTCAAGAAGAAAGGAGACTAAAATAACTTGGGGTATTTCTGCGCTTTCCCTAATAGAGATCATGCAAAGATGTATAAACACATCAAGCACATAATCAAACTGTAAATAAAAAATCACAGTTTTGAGAAAGATTCCCAGATGCAGCTGTATGTAAATATGCACAAATACACACACACATGTCACACATACAACATTATGGTTTTATTTAATGTTTTTTTCTTAAAAATCTTATCCTAGGAGAGAATTGAGACAAAACAGGTGTCCCCTTTTCTGGAACCGTTTGTGGTTGCCTGGCAGGGGAAGGGGCTCCAGTCTTGAGTGTAGTTACTTATTTCCACCAATAGAGGGCTAACCATTTCCCCTCCGGTGCCTTAACTGTGGTCCCAATGCCCTCATCAAGCCACTTTCCCCCTGATTTTTCCAGGAGTACCTTCTGCTGCGTTTTTTCCCTCTCTTTCACATTGCTTCTTTCCTCAAGTATTTATTGAACCATCTCAGGCTCCAGAAGGCTGATATATAGTGTTGCACATCGCTCTACATTAGGGTTCTGTGTATATTGATAAATTCTATCATTCGTTGAGCCTGCTTATCGATATATGAACGGAGAGGAAGGGGCTGGCCTATACGCTTCACCTCTGCCCTCAGTGTTTAGAACAATGTCTGGCGTGTCGTAAAGGGCGCTGAGACCTGTTGCTTTTGTTGTTGTATCAGTCTCTTGGCAACCTCATGGACTGTAGCCCACCAGCGCTCCCTGTCCTTCATTATCTGCTCCAGAAATGATGAAGCAGCTGGGCCAAAGCAGAAACAACATTCAGCTGCGGCTGTGTCTGGTGGGGAAAGTAAGTCCAGTGCTATAAAGAACAACACTCCTAACCTGGAATGTTAGGTCTGTGATTCGAGGCAAACTGGATGTGGTCAAGCAGGAGATGGTAAGATTGAACATCAACATTTTAGGAAGCAGTGAACGGGACAGGAATGGGCAAATTTAATTCAGGTGACCACTATATCTACTACTGTGGACAAGAATCCTTTAGAAGAAATGGAGTAGCCCTCACAGTCAACGAAAGAATTGGAAATGCAGTACTTGAGTGCAACTTCAAAAACAACAGAACGATCTCAGTTCGTTTCCAAAGCAAACCATTCAACATCATAGTAATGCAAGCCTGTGCCCCAACCACTGACACCAAAGAAGCTAAAGTCGATCAGTTCTATGAAGACCTAGGACATCTTTTAGAACTAACACCAAAAAAAAAAAAAAAAAATGTCCTTTTCATCACAGGTGATTGGAATGCAAAAGTAGGATGTCAAGAGATACCTGAAATAACAGTCAGATTTTGCCCTGGAGCACAGAATGAAGCAGGGCGAAAGCTAGCAGAGTTTTGTCAAGAGAACACACTGGTCATGGCAAATACCCTTTACCAACAACCCAAGAGACAACTCTACACATGCACATCACCAGATGGTCAATAGCAAAATCAGATTGGTTATGTTCTTTGCAGGCAAAGAAGGAGAAGCTCTATACAGTCAGTAAAAACAAGACCTGGAGCTGACTGTGGCTCAGTCATAAGCTTCTTATTGCAAAATTCAGGCTTAAATTGAAGAAAGCAGGGAAAACCAATAGGCCATTTTGGTATGATCTAAGTCCGATCCCTGATGCTTATGCAGTGGAGGTGACGAATAGGTTCAAGAGATTAGATCCGGTAGACAGAGTGCCTGAAGAACTATGGATGGAGGTTCACAACACTGCACAGGAGGCAGTGACCAAAACCATCCCCAAGAAAAAGAAATGGAAGAAGGCAAAGTGATTGAAGAGGCTTTACAAATAGCTGAGGAAAGAAGAGAAGTTAAGGAAGAAAGGAAAAGATACACCCAAGTGAATACAGAGTTCTAGAGTATAGCAAGGAGAGATAAGGTCTTCTTAAATGAACAATGCAAAGACATAAAGGAAAACAATAGAATGGGAAAGACTAGAAATCTCTTTAAGAAAATTGGAGATACCAAAGGAACATTTAACGCAAGGATGGGCACTATAAAGACAGAAACGTTAAGGACCTAACAGAAGCAAAAGAGATTAAGAAGAGGTGGCAAGAATACACAGAAGAAATTTATGAAAGAGTTCTCAATGACACGGATAACTACAATGGTGTGGTCATTCACCTAGAGCTAGATGTCCTGGAGTGTGAAGTCAAGCGGGTCTTAGGAAGTGTTACTACAACACAAAGCTAGTGGAGGTGATAGAATTCCAGCTGAGCTATTTAAAATCCTAAAAGATGATGCTGTTAAAGTGCTGCACTCAAAATGTCAGCAGATTTGGAAAACTCAAAGTGGCCACAGGACTGGAAAAGATCAGTGTTCATTCAGTCTCAAAGAAGGGCAATGCCAAAGAATGTTCATACTACCATACAATTGCGCTCATTTCACATGCTAGAAAGGTTATGTTCAAAATCCTTCAAGACAGGCTTTAACAGTACGTGAACCAAGACCTGTGCATTTGCCTATACGATTGTATGATCACTAATCCTCATAGATGCAGAGCTGACTTTTATAGTCAGATTTTTAATCTCATTTTACATACAAGGAATCTGGGATTCAGAGACACCACCAACTTTGCACAGGGTCACACAGCTATTGAGGACAGAACTGCTTTTCAGACATACAGCTCTTTGACTTTGAAACACGTTTAATTTCTACTACAATATACTTATTCAAAGAAAGAAGGGGCTTTTATGACCATAGAATATCTTATACAAATATAAATATCAAGTTGCCCTCTAAATGAAGGACAAAGGGAACTTTGCCTATTGGTTGTCTTACAGGTGTCATACCCAGTATGGAACCTGTTACCTGTATTACCTCCTCCACTCAGTGTCAGGTCTTTGTCAACCATCTTCTGAATGTCTGCAAATCTCAGATGCCCTGCTAGGACTGAAATCCTTAATCTTATTCTCATTGGCATTGGAAAGTAGTTGCGAATTTATGATGCATGGCAACTCCTCAGGCTTCAAAAGATGTAGGTGTTTCTAAATAAATCCCGCTGAATGTGAGTCTATGTGTGTGTATGTGTAAGTAACTGCTGTCCTCCACTCTCCTCGCCCTGCTCTCCCCCTGCTACCTCCCCACCTCACAGCATCTTCACCAAATTCTATGGCTTTGCATTTGTGCTCCCTCTTTTCTTCTAGGCATCCCTAAAATTGTCATTGGAACAGAAGCAGTGAAAAGAAGATGATCCAAAAGACTAGCAAAATCAAACTTTGCTGTCCAAATTCCCAGAGCTAAAATTCCTGAGATGAGCTACAGAACAGACTTTTATTGTAATGTCTTCAAAGACTCAAACTAATTTTGCTCTTGGCGAGTAACAGGAAAGTTTTGAATATTCTTTTTGCTATAGGGGATTTTTAACAAAAGAAAGGGTGCCACCAGCTCCAACTTCAAGATATGTGGACCATCAAAACATCACCTTAAACTCTTTCTACATTTCAGTGACCAAAAGCCCCTGAAAACGTTTATTTGAGATCGCATATAAAGAGGAGCTGCTGCTGCTGCTAAGTCGCTTCAGTCGTGTCTGACTCAGTGCGACCCCATAGATGGCAGCCCACCAGGCTCCCCGTCCCTGGGATTTTCCAGGCAAGAACACTGGAGTGGGTTGCCATTTCCTTCTCCAATGCATGGAAGTGAAAAGTGAAAGCGAAGTTGCTCAGTCGTGTCCGACTCTTCGCGACCCCATGGAGGAGCCTACCAGGCTCCTCCGTCTATGGGATTTTCCAGGCAAGAGTACTGGAGTGGGTTGCCACTGCCTTCTCTGATATAAAGAGGAGAAGATACATCAAATTGTAACCCAGAAAACATATACAACTATGTGCTAGTTGTACACCTTATGGTACACTGTAAAAGTGAAAGTTGCTCAGTTGTGTCTGACTCTTTGCAAACCCATGAACTGTCGCCTGCCAGGCTCCTCTGTCCACGGAATTCTCCAGGCCAGAATACTGGAGTGGATAGTCATCCCCTTCTCCAGGGGATCTTCTTAACCCAGGGATTGAACCCAGGTCTACACGGCAGGCAGATTCTTTACGGTCTGAGCCACCAGGAAGGGCCTATGGTACACTGAAGTTCCTTAAATTGTCAATAAGTACAGTACATTAATGTTGACTTTTGAAAAATTCAGAGAAATACCTTTACTGTTTAAATGCACTTATTAAAATGTGTTTTACTATTTAAAATTATCTCAAGCATTTAAAAGTAGATCCCTTCCATTTAACAGATCATCATTAATTAATGACAATGAACCACTGTCAGCCTCAAATAGCCCCCTCCTTGCAATAGTGTCCTTACAAGAAAATGGGACACACTTCTTATAATCTACTTCCCTCAATAACATGGGCAAAGCTGAATCCTGTTTGTGTAGTATATAATACTAAGAAACGTGATGTTCATATGTCATGACATTATGCTTTAAATAATTAACTAAACCTGAATAAAGAAAATTGATTATCGGCTTATTTTCAGAAATTTTTCAATTACACAATTACATTTAAGGGTAGAACACTGAACAAACAGCATTTTTCCTAGTCAAATATAGTTTTTATTGCTGTTATTTTACATACGTGCTTTTATTTTTTATTTGTATATTTCTCTTGTTAAAGGGTAGAAAAAGAGTTGTCAGACACCATTGACTGAGCACACAGCCTACACACATGCTTATCACAGGATAAAACTTATTTCTAGTAGCATAAAAATAACCACTCATGATTGCTTAGATGCCAGAAATATGAAGTAGACTGTCAATAATGGTGGTGGTGGTTTAGTCGCTAACTTGTGTCTGAGTCTTGTGACCTCATGGACTGTAGCCTGCTGGGCTCCTCTGTCTGTGGGATTTCCCAGGCAAGAATACTGGAGTGGGTTGCCCTTTCCTTCTCCAGGGGATCTTCCGGACCCAGGGATTGAGTCTGTATCTCCTGCGTTGCAGGCAGATTCTTTACCTACTGAGCCACCAGGAAATAATAAGAGATTCTAAAGAGAACTTTTTTATTTTTAAAATAAAGGTTTAAGAAGCCCTCAGGCAACTGAAATAAGCTGCTTAATTAAGTGATAATATCAGGGAAAAGAACATGGTCAGAGTCTAATGACTCCCACAAGAGATTCACCAGGTACAGCCAGATAATTCCCAAAATGAATTTTGGTATAAAATTGAGCTGTTTACAGGACTCCTTCTTGGCCATTTCTATTTAATTCTTTAAATAGAGTACTTATTTTTAAAACCATCATTTTGAGTCTCCCTTTTTGGGAGTTGGATGGCTACAGTAAACAATGAAATGCTAAATCATCCATTTTGGTTAACACGTCTTCCCAAGCATGATGGAAATTTGATTTTAATCTCGTCATCAGCAGATCAAAATTAATCTTATTAGCCTAGTCCTATAACAAAAAAGAGAATTTTGATATCTGATGCTCTCATATATATCATGCTCTGCTTGTAAGGAAAGCGCAGAGATGTGAAACTGTGAAGTTGAGCCTGTTTTAATTTTAATGATAGTCTCCTAGAAGTTGGCAAGTTCAAAGTAAGTAGCCTGTCCTATCATTCTAGGAAAATATAGCAGGGGTGCGTTCTTGATCTTCAGTAGGATGACAGCGTGCAGCAAAGGAGAGCAACAAGGAGGTAACACACTGGCCTCACGCAAAGTGGGGTCAGTGCCTCATCTGACAACATACATGTCTGACCTTGACTGTGTCACGTAACTTCTCCAAATTTCAGTTTCCTTCTCTCATACCTCAAAGACTTGTAAGGATTAAATGACGCAACTACATTTAAGAGCTTAACACAGAGCCAACTATGCAACTGACAGTAAAACAACAAAGTTAGTTCTCATCATATTTCTCAGTATAATTCACTCTGGTGAAGCCAGGGTACCCTCGCCTAAGTGTCACCTGTTGCAGGTCTTCAGCTGCAGAGCCTGCAGCATTATTTCCTTACCAACTCAATGCAACAGCATGTATTAAATGATTCCTGCATGCACAGTGCTCTTTTCATAGCATAGATAACACCTCTGGAAAAATTTTTAAGGCAAAAAGAAATGGTCACTGCCTTTGAAGATACATAAACTTGTGAGTGGAGGGTACAGACTTCTGTATTTTATTTTTGGGCAGAAATAGTGATATAGAAAATATAAGCAAGGGTATAGACAACCCGTGCCTATATTACTCATTGTGTGTGTGTGTGCTAAGTTGCATTAGTTGTGTCCAACTCCTTGCGGCCCTAGGGGTCCTCTTTCCATGTGGTTCTCCAGGAAAGAATATGGAAGTGGGAAGCCATGTCTTTCTCCAGGGGATCTTCTCAATGCAGGGACTGAACCCACATCTCTTACGTCTCCTGCATTGGCAGATGGATTCTTTACCACTAGTGCCACCTGGGAAGCCCATGTGACTCATTAATACAGAGGATTTCTCTCAACTCTGCATTCTAAGGGAGTCTAGAAAGTTCCCTTGCTGTTGATACACTATTGTTTCTCTCTGTGGCTGAGGAAGCAGGTCCAAGCAGCAGTGCGGAGGTCTCTTTGCATGTTCAGCTGTCTGAAAGTCTGCTTCTGCAAGGCAGTCCCTGGACATAAGCTTTCCTGGCCCCTTTCTCATGCACAAAAGCTTCTTCTCTGTTAGGCTTAGATTGGGAGCATGATGGAGCAAGTTCATGGAATGAACAGCCAGTATTTAAAGAAAACAGATTAGACATGCCAAAATAATCGCTTGACTAAAATCAGTTCTTCTGCATTTTTAGATCAATTTCTATAAAGGTCTATACCATGCATTCATGAAGGAATTAACAACAAAAAGAACAGAACACAAGAATTTAAAAATAATGTTTTAAGCTAGTGAGACAGAACCAGATCTCCGTGAAGTCTCCTACAGGACACCCACACAGAAACTGTGTGTGTGATTTCTCATCAATGTATATACATAACTCCTCTACTTTGGGGCTGGGAGTGAACTCCGGTAACAAAAGTCTCAGGTAATGATCCCTTGTTCTTGCTTTGTAGTTGAATTGCACCTACATTCTTGCCAAAGACCTTTAATGTTTCCTTTTGCACAGCCTACCCTCACCACACCTAACTGAGGTGAACCACCCGGGATACTGCCAGCTGGTCTTACTTCTTTCATTTCAGTTTCATGAGATGAGCATCATGTGACAGGGGTTGCTCAGTAGTAAGGAACCCACCTGCCAATGCAGGAGACACAAGAGGCAAGGATGTAATCCCTGGGTCGGGAAGATCCCCTGGAGAAGGAAATAGTAACCCACTCCAGTATTCTTGCCTGGGAAGTCCTGTGGACAGAGGGGCCTGGCAGACTTTTGTCAACTGTACCCGACTTCGGTATCAGGTGGGGAGGCTGAG
Organism: Bos mutus; assembly: GCF_027580195.1. Lineage (NCBI taxonomy): Eukaryota > Metazoa > Chordata > Mammalia > Artiodactyla > Bovidae > Bos > Bos mutus. Next base: position 8,731,381 of record NC_091639.1, on the reverse strand, counting down.
GCCAGGTCTAAGTGTAACCTGAGTGCACACCCTTTGGGCCACTGGGACAAGGTAGAAGAGCCCATAGGACCCATGAAGTATCAGTCAGTTCAGTTCAGTCGCTCAGCTGTGTTTGACTCTTTGTGACCCCATGGACTGCAGCACGCCAGGCTTCCCTATCTATTACCACCTCCCGGAGCTTACTCAAACTCATGTCCATGGAATCAGTGATGCCATTCAATCATCTCATCCTCTGTCATCCCCTTCTCCTCCCACCTTCAATCTTTCCCAGCATCAGGGTCTTTTCCAATGAGTCAGTTCTTCACATCAGGTGGCCAAAGTACTGGAACTTCAGCTTCAGCATCAGTCCTTCCAATGAATATTCAGGACTGATTTCTTTTAGGATTGTCAGGTTGGATTTCCTTGAAGTCCAAGGAACTCTCAAGAGTCTTCTCTAACACCATAGTTCAAAAGCATCAATTCTTCAGCTCTCAGCTTTTGAGAGGAGCCAAAAAGGGCCCCAGCTACTCTGCTTGCTGACTCTTACTGAATCCTACTAAGGACTTCAGATGCGGTCCTAGCCCATTCCCTACTGGCTGACTCTGACAGAAGGGGTACCAGCTTGCTGATGCCAGGGTTCACATTCTCAGCAGCCAGGATGGGGTGAGAGTCAGAGCAAGGGCTGACATCATTCCTTGGCCACAGGCACAACTCTTATCCCCTTTCAACAAGACAGTCCTATAACATTTTGAAGAGAATATTTGGGTCCACCTTCAATCTTCTTGATTGTATCTTAAAGCTCTTGGTTTTTCACAGCCAGTTCTGAGGTTCTGAGATTGGACTTTTCTATGGTTAGAATCCAGGCCCTGGCACTTCCTTGACATGTGATCTTAATCTCTCTAAGGTTCCATTTCTGCATTTGTGAAATAGGGTTAATGATAGTTCCTTTCTCACAGGGTTGTATTAAGTTGCATATACAAAGCAATTCAGAATAACTGGCATGTGATAAATACACAGTAAATGTTAGCCATCACTGTCATCAGCAGCAGCAGCAGCCTCATAATTATTAAAATCCCTACCATCTTTGGATGACTCTAGTGCCCAGAGACTGCAAAGACCGGAGATGCAGGTAGGCCACACCAAGCATGGCCAATGGTGCCCAGAGACTGCAAAGACCGGAGACGCAGGTAGGCCACACCAAGCATGGCCAATGGTGCCCAGAGACTGCAAAGACCGGAGATGCGGGTAGGCCACACCAAGCATGGCCAATGGTGCCCAGAGACTGCAAAGACCGGAGATGCAGGTAGGCCACACCAAGCATGGCCAAACCCCAGGATCGCTGATCCCTGCACTGGTGCTGTTCCGCCTTACGCTGGGGTTTGTGGTTATTTTTAACCACATTTAGGAGAATTAAATCCACAGCCGTTTCTAGGCTATTTAGTAGAATTATTTTTCTAGTGCCCGTGTTTCATGAGCGCTTTTGTACTCATTGATTTAGACTCGCAATTATTTTCTGAACACACTCCAGCAAAATGGCATCAAAAGCATCAACAAACAGGAGAAAACAAAAGGCCTTTTGTTTTATGAAATTTTACTTAACTACTAATTTTACTGAATACAATTTCACTTGTTAGAAAACACTGATTTTAATATTTTCCATTGCAGGTTGTCTTTTTCTATCTCATGAAATTCTAAAGTACTGTCTAGTCACTTAGACAAAGAAGGTTTTGATGAACAGCCAGAAGTCATGGTCTCCTCACCTAAGAATCAAAAAAAGGAAGAAATGCTATGATAGGCAAGGAGGAATTGGGTATTGCACACTGTGGTGGGCAAACCCTGATTCATGCCTTCTTGTTTTCACACCCTGTGTGATCCCTTCCCCGGAGTGTGAGCAGGAACTGTGACTTGTTTTTCCTCAATAGAACATAGCTGAGGTGACGGGATGTCATTTCTGTGATTGGGAAACATGGGGAGATTCTCACCCTTGCTGGTTCGATAAAGTATATAAACTTTGTTGGGGTGGCCCACATGGCAAAGAACTGGGGGTGCCCTCTGGGAACTAAGAACTGAGGATCTGTCCATCAATAGCTAGTAAAGATCTGAGCCTTTCAGTTGTACGACTACAAGGAACTGAGCTCTGCTAACAACCACATGAGCTTGGAAGTGGATCCTTCCACGGTCAAACCTTCAGATGAGACTGTGGCCTTGGCCAACACGTGATTGCAGCTTTGTGAAACCCTGCAGCAGAGGACCCAGCTAAGCCAGGCCTGGGCTCCTGACTACAGAAACTGTGAGATAATAAGTGTGTGGAGTTTTTTAAATTCAGTTCTATTGTTTATGGGAGTATCATTGATTTACAGTGCTGTGTTAGTTTCAGATGCACAGCAAAGTGATTTAGTCATGGCTGACTCTATGCAACCCTATGAACTGTAGCCCTCAAGGCTCCTCATCCATGGATTCTTCAGCCAAGAACACTGGAGTGGGTTGCCAAGCCACTCAATTATACATATACATATATCCACTCTTTTTCAGATTCTTTTCTCATATAGGTTATTACAGAATATTGAGTAGAGTTCCCTGTGCTATACAGTAGGTCCTTATTGATTTTTAATTCACACTAAAAGTTGTGTTACTTTGGCCACCTGAAGCAAAGAACTGACTCCTTAGAAAAGCCCTTGATGCTGGAAAAGATTGAAGGCAGGAGGAGAAGGGGATGACAGAAAATGAGATGGTTGGATGGCATCACCAACTCATGGACATGAGTATGAGCAAGCTCTGGGAGTTGGTGATGGACAGGGAAGCCTGGTGTGCTGCGGTCCATGAGGTCACCAAGAGTCAGACAAGACTGAGCGACTGAACTGAAAAGTTGTATTACAGCTTAACTTGAAATTTTTCTTTTTAAAATTTTGTTAATTTCTATTTATTTCTTTTTTTAAACTGGAGTACAATTGCTTTACAATGTTGTGTTAGTTTCTATTGTAGAATACCATGAATCAGCTTGATTGGATTGGGATTGATGGGATTGATTGGATTGGATTTAATTTTTTATTTAAGTTGACTGATTTTATTTGGTTTGGTTTAGTTGGATTTGGTTTGATTTTATGTATTCAGTTTGATTTGACTGGATAGTAAATAGGCCTTTAGTGATGTGGTGGTGAGTTGTGGGGGAGGGAAGGCATTCTGTGGACCTATGATGAGGACTCAATCTTTAGTGAGCTCATGCTTTTGGACTGAATTTCACAAATTTCTGTGTTTTTTCCCTCCCCCTTCAGGTGAGACAGGATGGCTAGATTACACTGGAGTTGGGAACAGGCATACATACCTCAGAGACATTATGGGTTTGGTTGCAGACTACTGCAATAGAACAGATATTTTAATAAAATAGTCACATGAATTCTTTTGGCTTCTCAGTGCATATGGAAGTTATATTATACATATATCCCCTCCCTGTGTGCTGTTTTAGGCCATTAAGTTTGAGATAATATTGCTATGCAGCTCCAGGTGACTAAGACTGCCATGTATTAGTGCCAGTCACTGGATTGTTACTTTCACATATATAGCTTCACGGTACTCCCAATAATTCTGGGAAGATGGCTTATTCATAATTTTAGAGAGAGAAAATTGACATTTGGGGATGTTAAATAACTTTCCTAGGGCTACTCAGCTATCCTGAGCAAGGGTTATAATTCATAGAGAGAAAGAGATTTGTGTGATTTGTTTGTCTTTTTTATTTTGATCAAAATGTGCTAAGTTAGGTAAGGGGTGTCTCTTACTTTTATTCTTCATAAGTAAAGTGGAAAGGATTTTAAAAGATCTGTTCCATTAGGACTAGTAGGACTGATGAGATAACGCTTTCAAGAAACTCCTTGCTCCCTGGAGTAAAACTTGTAAATGCAGTTAATATTTGAAATAACTTTAAAAATGTTAAATTATAAGTGAACTACTGAGGAAGTACTTGCTTTCTGAGAACATTTATTTCTTCTTTGTAACTAAAAGATGGTGACTTAACAAGAATGTAATTTAGACTCTAGCAATATTACACAGGAAGTATTTCAACTATCATTTCTAGGAATGGACATGGAAGGTAAATGAGTCCTTTTCTGACACACACAGAACTTCTTTTTATCATTCTTTATGGCATTTGCTCTGGAAAATTTGCAAAAATGATTGCTTATTTAGTACTCGAGGATACTTCTTTACCTTTCCATTCTCTAAATATTGTTGGAGACTTTCTACTCTTATATTTAGCCTAAAATCTTGCACATTGAGCTAACATTATTGGGTTCCAATAAAGGGACAGAGAAATAGATAAGAGCCGGACAACTAGGACTCAAAAGGAAAAAAGGTTTTGACTTTACTTTTTAAAATTCACCAAACTGTGTTGCCGGAAGTATCCAGATAAATCGCCTGGTCAATGGAGGAAAGTAAGATATGAATAGAATCATTCAGTAGAATGTAAATATAATATTTATCCTATCTGCCTTACAGCGTGTTGATATCATAACAAGAAGCTATGTTAAAGAATAAAAAAGTAAAGTGAAAATGTTAGTCACCTAGTCATGTATGACTCTTTGCGACCCCATGGACTATAGCCCACCATGTCCATGGGATTCTCCAGGCAAGAATACAGGAGTGGGTAGCCAGTCCCTCCTCCACGGGACCTTCTCTGACCGAGGGAGGAACCCAGGTCTCCTGTACTGCAGGCAGATTCTTTTCTGTCTGAGCCACCAGGGAAGCCCATGGTAAAGAATAAACCACTATACAAAACAGTGTGTTTTAAATACTCAATCTCTCCCCCATCATGTATCTTTAAAGTGGGGATCTATAAAATTTTTATATCATTAGTTGGCTGGAAGAGATTTTTTTCATCTTCATAGCCTTTTGAAACTTTTGAATTTTGAATGATAAGAATGTCAGGTCTGTTCAAAAATAAGTAAATAGCACCCCAATGTTCATTGCAGCACCATTTGTACAATAGCCAGGACATGGAAACCACATGCCACATAAACATCCACCAACAGAGGAATATACACGATGGAATAGTATGTATTGTTTGTGTGCATGCTCAGCTGTTGTATGGACTGTAGCCCATCAGGCTCCTCTGTCCATGGAATTTCCCAGGCAAGAATATAGGAGTGGGTTTCCATTTCCTCCTCCAAGGGAGCTTCCTGACCCAGGGATCCCATTCAAGTCTCTTGCATCTCCTGCATTGGCAGGAGAATTCTTTACCACTGTGCAATCTGAATATTACTCAGCCATAAAATGGAACAAAACTGTGCCATTTGCAGAGAGATGGGTAGACCTAGAGACTGTCACTCAGAGTGAAGTAAGTCAAAAAGAGAAAAACAAATATTGTATGTTGTTGTTGTTTAGTCGCTAAGTCTTGTTTGACTCTTTGAAACCCATGAACTGCAGCATGCTAGGCTTCCCTGTCCTTGACTATCTCCTGGAGTTTGCTCAGACTCATGTCCATTGAGTCAGTGATGTTATCTAACCATCTCATCTTCTGTGTATTGACACATATATGTGGAATCTAGAACAATGGTACAGATGAACCTATTTGCAAAGCAGAAATAGGGACACAGACATAGAGAACAAATATATGGACACCAAGGAACCAAGGAAGGGAGATGGAGGTTAGATGAACTGAGAAATTGGGATTGACATATATGCACTAATGAGCTTCCCTGGTGGCTCAGAGGTTAAAGCGTCTGCCTCCAATGCGGGAGACCTGGGTTCGATCCCTGGGTTGGGAAGATCCCCTGGAGAAGGAAATGGTAACCCATTCCAGTATTCTTGCCTGGAGAATCCCATGGACAGAGAAGCCTGGTAGGCTACAGTCCACGGGGTCGCAAACAGTCGGACATGACTGAGCGACTTACTTTCTTTTTTTTTTCTTTTTGAGCGATGTACTTTCACTTTCATGTATAAAATAGATAATTAAGGAGAACTTACTGTACAGCAAAGGGAACTCTACTCAATGCTCCGTGGTGACAAAGAGGGGATATATGTATAGATATAACTGATTTACTTTGCTGTACAGCAGAAACTAACCTAACATTATAAAGCAAATAAACTCCTATAAAAAAATAAGTAAGCAAAATGAAAGCCAATAAAAGTTTAAAAGAATGTTTCCTCCAGTTCCTTCCTTGAGGCTTGGCAGGCTGAAATAGTCACCTCCTAGATAGAGGGTAAGATAACCTAGCAGTTCAAACCTCCTCTACCTTATACTTGCCTGTCCCCAGAGTCTCATGCCTCTTGCTCTGACACCAACATCTCCAGAACTGTTTCATTTTCCTTTGGCCAGATTCCTTCGATGGGTTGAAAAGAAGAAACGTCTTCATCATTCGGCCTGACCTGCTCTACCCAGCCCGACTTCTCACTCCTCTAACAGGTGTACTCTTCCTTCCAGCACCCACTCCAATCAGGCTCTCCTCTGCCCACAGATTCTCTCCACTGAGTTTGCTCACCTATCCACCCCACCCCCAACTCCCAGCTCTTCACATGTCCTCTAGACCCAAGCTTCATGTCATCTGCAGAGCTTTTCCCCCTAACTCACCACTCCCTATTTCTGAATTCCCTTGATTGCTAGCTGGTAATGAGTCAATGGGAAATCATTTCACCTTTTTGAGGATCAAGATCTTTGGGAAGCTGGTATTTGAAGAAATGGAGATGCTTCCTCTGCTGATAGCCCATCATTCTGTACTAGGATGCTCTAAGTTGTCCTAGCAACCGATTAGAAACCAGTCAGTGTAAGGAGCTTGATTCAATCTATTTGCTTCCAAGTGGAAAACTTTATGACTAGGACATTCTGACTCATTCTGTGGTCTTATGTATTATCCATTGTGCCAATGGCCCCTTAATTGTTCTGACTCATTCTGAAAACAATATTAAGAGAACCATTTATTTTGACTTCCGATTTTATAATCTCATTTCCTCATGGCTCTGACCATCATATTCCTAAAGCAAGGATAAGTTCTGAACTATGTTAGTATTATGTTTTGCTTGAATTACTAATGTTTTTGTTTCCATCCATTATTCTAGTTATCTGGATTTAAGAGTGTACTGACAATGTTTTTTTACATCTGTGTGAATTCTCTGTCTGAATCAGATGCCATTTGCATCTGGTCTGTTCCTGGGTGCTTGAGAGGTATGCGTACATGCTGTCACTCAGTCATGTCCAACTCTTGAGAACCTGTGGACGGTAGCCTGCCAGGCCTCTCTGTCCAGGCCCCTCTGCCTAGGTTTCCCAGTCAAGAATACTGGAATGTGTTGCCATTTCCTTCTCCAGAGGATCTTCCTGACCCAGGCATGGAACCCACATCTTTTCTGTCTCCTTGATTGGCAAGCGGATTCTTTACCACTGAGTCCCCTGGGAAGTCCCTAATTTGCAGAGAGCTATATGTGATCTAAAGGTGTAAGTTACATTAAGACACCTTATGCCCTCTATTTTAACTTCTGGGTTAACACAATCCCATCTCTCCATGATTTTAAACCCAAACTCTGCCCAATCTGCAGAGGGTTCAATTTATAGAACCAGATGTCACTAGGTCAGGCCTCTTCAGGGAAGAAGGTTGAGATGTTTCTTCTAGTATCTATGGTTCTACTACACCAATCAATTCCCAGAGCTGTCTAAAATAAATTAATTCAGCCAAAGAGAGCATATTTTATTCTCTCAAGTGCTTAAAAAATACTAATAGAGCAACTGCTATGTGCTAGGCACTGTTCTAGTCATACATCAATGGAAAAAAAAAAGCAAATACTTCATTTCTGGGTAGATAGGAATAAAAGAGGCAAACAAGTGGATACATACAAAAATATGACGCTAAAGCTGTGGTGGAACTAAAGCCAGATGACCAAGTGGACAGTGACTAGGGGATACAGTCAGGATGCGTGGATTAAGAAAGGCTCTTTGAGGAGAGTGAGCAGAATTCAGGCTGTGACCCGAGACACAAGATGGACCCAGGCATGTGATGTTCGGGGAAGATTATTCCAGATAGAAGAAGCCATTCCTGAAAAAGCCCTATGCTGAGGATGAGCGCAGTATGTTTGAGAAAAAACAGAAAAAAAGCCAGAACAACCAGGCCAGGTGAAAAGGGCAGGAGAGCAGGAGGAGAGGGAGGCAGGGAGCCAGTCATGCAGTATCTTTTAGGCAGTCTAAGGGGTTGGGACTTTATCTCAAGTTAGCAAGAGGCCATTAGAGGATCTTTACATAAAAGTGCTCACTCTAGTTACCATATAGTGAATAGATTGTGTGTGAAGTTGTCTCTGTGTGTGTGTGTGTGCACACAAGAGTAGAGGCAGAAGATCAGTAAATAATTCAGAGGAGAAAGATGGTATTTTCAAACACGATGATAATGGTGAAGATGGAGAGAAGAAGACACATTGAGATGTTGTTATTCAAGTAAGAGAAGTTCCTAGAATAGGGATTATCTGGTATATCAAAAGGCATCTTAGATGTGCCTAGCTTTAACACGCATAAAAGAAAGCAAAAAACCAAAGAGCATATGGAGGGTTCCTTTACAGCAGCATTTTCAAGGTAGAAGAGATCTCAAGTCACTTAACAGATGAAAATACATTGATCCTTATACATAGACAACTTCTTTGCTGCTGCTGCTGCTGCTAAGTCGCTTCAGTCGTGTCCGACTCTGTGCGACCCCATAGACGGCAGCCCATCAGGCTCCCCGGTCCCTGGGCTGGAGTGGGTTGCCATTTCCTTCTCCAACAACTTCTTTAAGGACATACAATTAAGTGACTCCAGAACAAAGACTACACCTCCTCGTAATCTCTCTTTCTCACCATATACAGGCTCATTGCTAATTTGGAATTCTTCATTTGTATCACTATACAGAAGTTGATATTATAAAGCTGCAAGTTACTTAAAGAAAATCTCAGAAAGACCATTTATATATAAGCACCTCATATGTTCTAAGACCTTGATCGGTTGTGATCAAAAAGAAGCCAAATTTCTTTGCTCAGAGAGAGAACGTACTTTAGCATTTAGCATAGTCAGAGATCTGCCTATCTTTCTACATCCCTGAGTCTATTTCTGGTACTTCTGTGTGCCTGAAAACAAGAGAATTTTATTGGTCTAATAAAATGAATTTTGTGTATTCTCTTCAACTTTCTGGAAGCATTTGAGAAGGATTAATATTAATTCTTCTTTACATGTATGGTAGAATTCACTGACTCAGTGAACATGAGCTTGAGCAAGCTCCAGGAGTTGGTGACAGACAGGGAAGCCTGGCATGCTGCAGTCCACTGGGTCACAAAGAGTCGGACACAACTGAGCGACTGAACTGAGAACTCACCAGTGAAACCATCTAGTTCTGGGCTTTTCTTTGTTCAGAAGTTTTAATTACTGATTCAATCTCCATCTCCTCATTCATTAATTTTAGATTTAATGAATCTGTTTAGATTTTTTGTTTCTTCATGATTCAGTCTTGGTAGGCTGCATATTTCTAGGAACGTATCCATTTCTTCTAGGTTTTCCAGTTTGCTAGGAGGATTACATGTAATTACTGTGAGAGCATTAAATATTGATGGTTTTAAATCATACGGTGGTTGCCAATCTTATGTCAAAGGATACGACAGAATGTAGAATAAATCCAGACCCTAAGAGATGAGAAACACTTCAAACCACATCTGGAGCAGCCAATGTGAATTTAAAGAAGGGGCAGACATCTGATCTGTGTCTCTGTACCCAATTATGGATATAAGGTTAGTTTTGAGATGACAGACAAAAACTTTCTCCTGTTTTAAGGATCTCATCACCAAAGTGCAAGCCATGTAAATCTGTATGTGAACTTTCTGGATGATTCTCATTTTGGTACCATGACACTCTCTAGTCCCTAACAAACTTCATGTTTATAAATTGCAGAGACTGCATTCCTAAGTGTTCACAAAGTTTTACAAAATGCACCATAACTTTATTTGCTCATGTATTGAGTTATTCGGTGGATATTTGCTAAGCACCTACTATGAGCAGTGTAATAGATTTTTAATCAGAATATATAGAGAAACATTTCAACTTTTTTCCTTTCTCTGGAGGAAACTCATATATAACAGTTCTTTTATATCTTCATAAGATTAGGTTTGAAAAATTTAAACTTTTTAAACTGCTGCTTATGCCTTAGAAGAAATAAGTGATCAGTTGGTATACACTGCTATAGGTGATAATATTTGGCGGCCTAAAATCCATGCTTTTCGTTTTTCAGTTTTTGTCCTTTCTCTTTGTGTGTCTCTATCTCTGTTTCTCCATCAATTCATTATTTTTATTTACATATTCAACACAGAAATGACCAATATCAGCTTTAAATATGTTGATCCCCAAAAGCAGAAATTTAAAGAAGCAAGTATCTTACTATCAATACCTTTTTTACAGATTCTTTTTTTCTAAGACCAGTGAATTCTGTTTTGAAGGCAATCTACAAAGAGAATAGAGTAAGATTCTAGGAAACCTGGTCAGGAATGTATCAAACTTAGAGTTTTTAGTTTATTTCCAGTTTTTAGATTCAGTCATTTCTGAAATAAATAAATGGTGTGTCTTAGATTGAATGAATTAAGGACACCTTTAATTTTCTTTTATAATCTTTTATTCATCTCACTCACACCACTCATAAAACTAGAGCCCAAATCAAGATCTCTTCTGGGCCATTGCAAAGAGTCTCTACACCTTAAACTCATTCTTCTATTACTTCATTCCCCAGGCCATTAACCCAGGCTTGCAGATTAATTTTTCTAAAGTATAGCACTAATATTATCACCCATCTACTCAAACACTTCCAAATTCATTCTCATTACCTCCTAAATCAAGCACAGAACTCCTCGGTCTTGTACTTAAAGCTATAATGTAGTCCCAAATTCTTCTATTAAACCTGCTAAGAATCTCTCAAAGCTATATTAGGCCAAAATTCAACTGCATGTAAATAGTTCTCTCCACTCCAAGAAAGGCACCACCAGAAGAGCTTTTTCTCCAATCCATAAATTTGTGTTTTACCTTTTTTTTTTTTTTTTCCAGAAGCCCATCTCATACTGCTTTAAATCAGGCATTGTCTTGCCTGGCCTCTGTAATGACTCCCCCTAACTAAGGGCTGCCATGTAGGTCTTGCCTCTATTCCAAATTGCTTTTTAAAAGGACTTGCACCTTTTACAATAGAGCATTATTTTATCCGCCAAATGAAGTTTCTTTTGTTGCTCTTTTGCTCATTACAAAAGCAATGCATTTCCATTACAGTAAAATTGGAAAACAAAGATAAAGGAACCCTGGGAATTAGAAATCACCCATAACCCTACTTTTCCAGAGATAGCTACAGTTGAATTCTCGTGTATTTCCTTCTCCTTTTGTAAGAATATTACTCTTTACAAAGTTCTCAAATGTAGATTTAAGGTAATACTAAGACACCAATGGTTACAAATAAAAGAAATAAAAATGAACAGGAACTCCAGCATAGAGTACCCATGATTATCTACTTCTCCTGGCTATTTTCTTATAAAAAGAACACATCCCCATAATTTTACATCTTTTTATGCAAACTAAATTTACTTCAATCTCTAGGTTTTCTCAAGTGCAATGGTTTTGTGCTGAATACATACAAATATGCTACAGAAAATGTACATCAGTTCTACTAACATGTAAGTAGGTAACTGTAAAAACTCAGTGGCAAATCCTAATTAGTAGGAGAATAGAGAAACATAATGTTCTACTTTAAGCTGAGAATTTCATGATGTTCTATAAATAAATCTTTGGGACTCACTGGCATCATATGTAGCAAAATCACAGAATGACAACTCTATTGCCTACCCACTCAGTCAACAGTGATTGGCTAAAAAGTAACTGAAGCCCACGGCTGGTTACTTCTTTGTATAGATAATTCTAGCTCTGATTAACCTGACAAGCACATTCCAAAATTAAGTTTTCTGCTGGAAAAAAGACATTAAACAATTGTTTGAAACCAAAATGACTGACGAGTACCAAAAACGTCTGATTATTACATCATAATAGATTCTAACTATTCTATTTATTGCAAGACCTGCTCCCTCACAGAAGACAGAAAATAGAGATCTTTTTACTTTGATATTGTCATACAGTGTGGATGGAAGGTTATATTAGAATCCACTTCTGCCTCTTTTATATCATTGGTATGCTTGCTGAGGGCTAGTCTTCTCAGGAAGGGTGGACAGTTTTAAGCTGGCTTTTGCTTCCATGAAAATACTGTATTTTGGCAGCTTCAGGATTATTTCAGTCATAAAAATCAGGTTCTGTTAATTCTAGTAAATCGGATCTTCATCTATGAAGGTATTTATGTTGTGTTTCATGTGAATGAAAGTACCTTTACTGTCTGACTATTGACACTGACATGCAGTCATTTCCAATTAATTCCAAGAGCAAGATTTTCCTCATGGATGCTCTCATTTCTGTGCACATATCTTAAATAATCAGAGCTAAGTTAGAACAAATGGAATCTTTGAGTTAGAGGGCCTTTGTGTAGGCTCTGGGAGGATCCACAAAAATCTCCAAAATCACAAATAAAATTTAATGTTAAGAATCTTGGTGTGCTGTTCTTGGGAAAGGGTCTATAGCTTTCGTCAATTTCTTGAGTCTGTAACCCCAAAATGTCTAAGAACCTTTGCACTACATTAAATACAAGTGACTGAGTCTGCTTTCATGTTTATGCAGTAAAGTTACAGCAGCTATTTGGATAGTACTTTCTAAAGTGATTAATCAAAAGATAGGAAAAGTTTTTCAAGAAAAAATGTAGGCATTTTAGCCTATAACATTATTTCAAGATGTGGCAGTTTCCTACATAATTGATAGCTTAGTTGCCATCAGTTTTATGACCATGAAGAGTTAAGGCAGATGACAAGTGGTGAAATGTAGGTGTCCCACAGAACTGCCTTTAAATAGCTGTTTATTAGAATATAATTGGGCTTCCCTGTTGGCTCAGTGGTAAAGAGTCTGCCTGCCAATGCAGGGGACGCGAGTTCCATCCCCTAGAGAGGAAGATGGCAACCCACTTCAGTATTCTTGCCTGGGAAATCCCATGGAAAGAAGAGCCTGGCAGGTTGCAAAAGAGTTGACAAGACTTAGTGACTCGGCACAGCACTTACATATTTGCATATATAGTGAAATGATCGCCGCAGTAAGCCTAGTTAACCTCCATCACTATACAGAGTTACAATATTTTTTCTTGTAATGAGAATTTTTAAGACCTACATTCTTAGCAACTTTCAAACATACAATACAGTATTGTGAACTACAGTCACCATGACGTACATTATATTCCCAGGCCATATTCACTTATAACTGGAAGGTTATACCTTTCGACTACCTTCACCCACCTCCCATCCCTACCACTGGTAACCACCAATCTGTTCTCTGTATCTATGAGGTTGGTTTTGTTTTGTTATTATAGATTCCACAGCATGCCATTTTTAAGGCTGTTAAAATAATTAGTCCAAAGGAACTTCTTGATACTTATGTCAGGATGTTATGGAGAAAGCTAGTCACTGCATCAGAGTGAGCTCATTTCAATGAAAAGCCCCAGGAGAAATTCCCACTTGACCTTTGTTTCAAAATTAATTTTCCTTAACTGAGTCATTATTTCCTTCATATTGATTTATGAACACTGAGAGTTGTGCAAACCTGGAAGTTCTCTAGCATAGTATGTTTAAGATGTATTGCAGGTGATTTTGATTAGTAATATTAATGCAATGAAGTTTATAAATTATGTACTTAATAAATAAATTAGAGAAGATTTAATGATATCCTATATCACAATCATTTAAAATTCCTATATATTTTCTTCTTGAGTGACAGAGAGAATAAATAACAGATAGCAAACCGGCTACCACTGGGTTCATCTTTCCTATAAGTGGGGCTTCCCGGGTGGCACTAGTGGTAAAGAACATGGCTGTCAGTGCAGGAGACATAAGAGACGTGGGTTCGACCCCTGGGTCAGGAAGATCCCCTGGAGAAGGGCACGGCAACCCACCCCAGTATTCTTCCCTGGGAAATCCCATGGACATGAAGCCTGGCGGGCTACAGTCCACAGGGTTGCAAAGAGTTGACACAACTGAAGTGATTTAGCTTGCTCTCTAAGTTGATGCAGAGAATACATTGGGAATGTTACTAAATCTGATCAATTTCCCATTTTTCTAGCCAAATACTTAACAGTCACCAGCAGAGGTCACAGAGGTAGTAGGGGGAATGGAGCCCAGATTCAAGCCCTGATACCCTGGTTCCCGAACTTGTGCTATCCACTATGGTATGTGATTAATTGAAATACACATGGACACAGCATGTATATTAATGCTAATATTCTGAAATATCAAAATTCAAGTATATTAATAGACTCCCTTATTACATGACCAAGGAGGAATTCAGTGTGCAATGAAAAAGGGCCAGGAAACAGGACAGCGTCATCTATTTCCTGTCCAGCCACAGGTCTGCTTTCACTACCCCTCCAAACCTTCTGAATTCCATCCATAAACCTTCTTCTTCCAGAGGAGTAGACTGAGAATGAAAAGTATTTTATATGGTTTATTTCTTCTTTAATAGTATGCAAATATATAATCCCATTAGGGATACCAGGCAGGCAACAGAATTTTCCTTTCCCTGGAAGGAAAAATGAATAACTTTTGCTCAACTTATATTCTGCGGGTTAACTTTTCACTTCCTTTTCCTTGGAAAGAAAATCTGACAAAGGTATTTCAGGAATGCATCAAATGAATAGTCGTGCCCCAACGAAGCAGCAAATGACCCCAGTAGGTAATGTATTTACCTTGTATTTGTCTGCAAAATAAGGAAAGAAAACAGATATGATGAATGAACATTAAGTAAAAGCTTCTAAAGTAGTGAGAAACGATTTTGATGTATTGTAATAGCAGTCAAAAGCCTTGCCAGAACCAAAATAGAGAATGAACCTTGGAGTTTCAGCTGAGAAAGAGATTTTATAAAACTCAATTACTGTAAGTCAATACAACACCGTGATCTGCAAATGAAAGTGGGTCAGCCTGCCTCCAGGAAGTCCACACACATCTCCAGTCTTTCAAAAACCAGCAGGACAGATTCGTCCAAATCCAGAGGTGCACTTACCATGCCCATAGTAACCAACAAATATAGTTAACTCAATTTTTTTTCCCCCAGGTTACTCAAAAACTTCCATGCTTCTTATTGGTATTTGAACTAGTGGAACATTTCTTATATTTTATTATTTTTAAACTCATTGCTGACTTAAGGAATGGATGCTTTCAAAATTAACTTCTTGGGTTCACTGTGCTGATTTTGGGATTCCCAGGTGGCTCAGTGGTAAAAGTTCACCTGCCAACGCAGGAGACACAGGACACATGAATTTGATCCTGGGGTTGGGAAGATCACCTGGAGAAGGACATGGCAAGCCATTCCAGTATTCTTACTGGAAAAATCCCATGGACAAAGGAGCCTGGCAGGCTACAGTCCATGGGGTCACAGAGGCAGACATGACTAAGCATGCACACAACTTGCTAATTGTAATTAAGTTCACTTAAAATACCAAGTGCTTCACATGTGTCATCAACTCTTCTAAGCACTTTAAATGTTTGAACTTATTCCTCTCCCAAATCTTATGAAAAAGTGACATTATTCCTTCCATTTTGTGAAATGAACAATCTAAGCCCAGAGAACATAAATAACTTGCCCAAGGTCATATTAAAGTCAGTAGGTGACAGAACCTGTACAATTAGGTAGTGTCCTAATTGTGATCAGATATGAGGTTATCTGTATGCAGGTCAGGGAGCAACAGTTAGAACTGGACACGGAACAACAGACTGGTTCCAAATAGGAAAAGGAGTACATCAAGGCTGTATATTGTCACCCTGCTTATTTAACTTCTATGCAGAGTACATCATGAGAAATGCTGGGCTGGATGAAGCACAAGCTGGAATCAAGATTGCCGGGAGAAATATCAATAACCTCATATATGCAGATGACACCACCCTTATGGCAAAAAGTGAAGAAGAACTAAAGAGCCTCTTGATGAAAGTGAAAGATGAGAGTGAAAAAGTTGGCTTAAAGCTCAACATTCAGAAAACTAAGATCATGGCATCCGGTCCCATCACTTCATGGCAAATAGATGGGGAAACAGTGGAAACAGTGGCTGACTATTTTTGGGGGCTCCAAAATCACTGCAGATGGTGATTGCAGCCATGAAATTAAAAGATGCTTACTCCTTGGAAGGAAAGTTATGACCAAGCTAGATAGCATATTAAAAAGCAGAGACATTACTTTACCAACAAAGGTCCATCTAGTCAAGGCTATGGTTTTTCCAATAGTCATGTATGGATGTGAGAGTTGGACTATAAAGAAAGCTGAACGCTGAAGAATTGATGCTTTGAACTGTAGTGTTAGAGAAGACTCTTGAGAGTCCCTTGGACTGCAAGAAGATCAGTCCTGAGTGTTCACTGGAAAGACTGATGCTGAAGCTGAAGCTCCAATACTTTGGCCACCTGATGCAAAGAGCCGACTCATTTGAAAAGAGTCAAATGAGTCTTTCCCTGATGCTGGGAAAGATTGAAGGTAGGAGGAGAACGGGACAACAGAGGATAAGAAGGTTGGATGGCATCACCAACTCAATGGACATGAGTTTGGGTAAACTCCAGGATTTGGTGATGGACAGGGAGGCCTGGTGTGCTGTAGTCCATGGGGTCGCTAAGAGTCGGACACGACTGAGTGACTGAACTGATAAGGCAATCAGATACAAGCCTATCTGATGGGACTCAGAGATGCCCATTATCATAATATTGTTCAGTAAATCCACTGCCAAGTCACCATGAGGTTTCTTTGTTGATGAGCCACTCCTATCCCTGACGGAAATGTTATTGTTAAAGAAGGACTTGAGGGTGACATTAGAAGGCACTCCCCTCCCCACCCCACAATCGCTCTTGCAAATGTTCTCTGTGGATTCATGCTCATCTACCTCCTCAGAGGTAACAAACAAAGCAAACATATCTTTTTCTCACTTAAACCTTGAAATAGTCTCTATTCTAGAATTAGAATGTCTGGTCTGGTCTATTATCCACACGCTGAACATTAGTTGAAGTCAAAGCTATGGGCCAGGGCTGTTGCAGACGAGAAGCCTATCCTGGGGAACAGAGGCTTATCTATTTTTCTTTTCTGAGTTGAGTTTTTGGTGATGATAATCATTTTTTCATAGTTTATACAGGTAGTTCTCATATTGTAGCATTTCATTTCCTATTCTTAATTGAAAGAAGTACATAAGAATATATTTTTAAGTTTAAAAAAATAAAGAATTCAAATATTAAATGTTTAGATCTTTGAATGGGCTTCCCTCATAGCTCAGTTGGTAAAGAATCTACCTACAATGCAAGAGACCCCAGTTCAATTCCTGGGTAGGGAAGATCTCCCAGAGAAGGGATAGGGTACCCAGTCCAGTATTCTTGGGCTTCCCTTGTGGCTCAGCTGGTAAAGAATCCACCTGCAATGAAGGAGACCTGGGTTCGATCCCTGGGTTGGGAAGACCCCCTAGAGACTGGAAAGGCTACCCATTCCAGTTTTCTGGCCTGGAGAATTCCATGGACTGTATAGTCAGTCGGACATGACTGAGTGACTTTCACTTTCACTTTGTAGATCTTTGATCTCAAATTAATTTCAATTTTCCCCTGCCAAAGTGGAAGCTGTTCCTTTGGAAATCTCTCTGGCAAACAACCCTTCTTGTAAGGGTATGGTACTCAAAGATTGAAGTGGAGGTAGGGGAAGGAATGGAGGAAAGGAAAAGCATATGTATGAGGATTAGAGGGGTATTGTATAAAATGTCTCTTTGTTCTGAAACAGGTTTTTATTGTCTTTGGAAACATTAAGAATACTTGTTTGCTGATGACATCCTGACAGAGTGAACTTGATCCTGTGTGCCAAAAGGGTAGGGAGATATAACAGGTAATTTACCCTCACAGGAAATACTCATCCCTACCCCATCCCCTCAGATATTTAGGTCTCATTGCTTGCTTGCTTTCCCATATCTGAAACAAGTATGGCCAACGTGTAGAGTGGTTACCCAAGAAACGAGCTGCTGCAAGTTTAGGCAGCAACTGAAAGCAAGTAATCTGTCATCTGGATAATTAGTCTCTAAATAAACCGAAAGTTCTGACACTATGAAAATCCCAAGAATACACTGAAAATACCAAAAGGCAGTAATGGTGTGTGAAAAATCATCATCTTTAGACCACTACATGAGTATGACTAAACTTCTCCTTCTCTGTTGATAAGAGAAATCACATTACCACCATATTTTAGGCATACACACATACATACACACAAGGACACACACACACACACACACACACGTGCTTGTCTCACTTCTTTTCTTCCTTCTTCGGTATAAATTATGAGTGTCTCCTGAGTCACTGTGGTTTTTGTTTTTGTATTTTCTCATGGCTAAACCCAGTGGGAACACCCGAAGCCCTTTGACACTTTGGTAACACACCCTTCTGACTACCCTTGTTTGTTAATAGGATTGGGATGATTTTTAAAAACAGCAACAATAACAAATCAAAGCCTCTTTGGGGGCTGTGGCTATGGCGATCTATAAAGACAAAAACAGGTTATTGCTTCTGAAAAATTGTACAATAGGGTTGTGAGGCTAGAAAAAAGCTGTCAGACATGATTTCCCTGGACAATGACACACAGAGAGATGTCTCTAAATCATGATGTAATATAACACAAGGACCCAAGAACAAACGTGTCCTGTCTAAGAGTAATCACTCTCCCCTGGGGAGTGAGCTTAATCAGGCTTTATCTCTCCTTGACAGGAAACCCAAGGCACACACCCACAGAGTTTAATTATATAAGTCTAGAAGACTAAAGAGAATGACTGAATTTACCTTAGAGAGAACTCCAGACTAAGAGAGGGATAAAATGTTTAAGAGATGACATCCATTCTTTGAAAAGAATGGTCTGATGAGACATCTCTCATAAGACAGTAAGTGTTTCATCTCTCTTTTGAATATAGCAAGTGCTATCAAGTATATTAAGAAGTTGACAGCTTCTTTATGTAAATGCCAATGTTCATGAATCTCTAAGTTAGAAACCATTTAGTTGCAATTCTGCATTGATATGGAGCCATTTAAGGTAGCATTGGTGGAAGGTTCTAGAATATAATAATATTTAGGTTGTTTACATTCCCAATAGGACCCACCCTCAGGGGTGAAGAGATGTGCTCACTCAACTTTCTTTTGTCCTAGCCACACTGGAGAGATTCTTCCCCTTGGACACTGAGCACTGGCTCATGACAACTGATGTACACAAGAAGGGAACTAACTTTACTCATGGAAACCTTACATTTCTTGCAGAAAGGCTCTGCGTATTGTTAGGTAATAGAAGTAGGCTCAGCCAGAAAAGAGACAAAGGGACAAAAGAGACAAGAAGACAAATGAAGAAAAATAAATAAATGAAGGACAATTAAAGGAATTTCTCATTTATTACTTCCCCTAAAAACTGGTATCCTGTTTGGGATGTGAGCTGAAGTTTCTGGAATTTGAAGAAGGCTGAATGCCGAAGAATTGATGCTTTTGAACTGTGGTGTTGGAGAAGACTCTTGAGAGTCCCTTGGACTGCAAGGAGATCCAACCAGTCCATTCTGAAGGAGATCAGCTCTGGGATTTCTTTGGAAGGAATGATGCTAAAGCTGAAACTCCAGTACTTTGGCCACCTCATGTGAAGAGTTGACTCACTGGAAAAGACTGATGCTGGGAGGGATTGGGGGCAGGAGGAGAAGGGGATGACAGAGGATGAGATGGCTGGATGGCATCACTGACGCAATGGATGTGAGTCTGAGTGAACTCCGGGAGTTGGTGATGGACAGGGAGGCCTGGTGTGCTGCGATTCATGGGGTCGCAAAGAGTCGGACACGACTGAGCGACTGATCTGATCTGATGTGATCTGGGAGAAGGTGAAGTTGAGTAGATTGTTTTTGCATCTCTGCCTCCTCCTTCCCACACAACTGCCAACCTACACTCAGCAAAAAGGAGAGAATTATTTTCTTTCTTTTCTAAACCACAAGGAGTTAAGAGCAATTTCACTAAACCTGGGAACAGATTAATTTGTCACATTCGCTGTTCAGTAGCAGTGACCTGGCTTTAGGGCGAATGATCAGAATAGGTACGTTCTCTCAAGGTGTAGGAAGATCCAAGTGGAGAAAATTCTAGAAAGTACATACAGTTTTCAATGGGTTTCCCTGGGGTCTTAATGGTAAAGAATCTGCCTGCCAATGCAGGAGATGCAGATTCAACCCCTGGAAGCTCCCCTAGAGAAGGAAATAGCAACCCACTCCAGTATTGTTGCCTGGGAAATCCCATGGACAGAGGAGCCTGGTGGGTTATAGTCCATGGGGTCACAAAGAGTCAGACACGACTGAGTGACTAAGCAACAGCAACAACAAAACAGTTCTCAGTTGAGAAGGGAATCTTGGATAGCATGAGGGGAGAGGCAACCCTGGGACATATGAATAGAGAAAAAAGAAATTCTGGTCACTAAGGAAAGCTACTCTTTAAATTTCCCTTGAGAGGCTTTGGAGAGAAAAAGCAGCGTCTGTAGGTTGTTAAAATTTTTCTGACATTGCAAACAAAGCTTGGTGGCCCTCCTATTGCATGGGTGATGTGTCTGTGTTGAATTATAATTCAAAGCAAGGCAATTAGAACAGATTCCTTGAGCATGATTTTTAATTGTCTGCATGGGAGACTGTATCATTACAATGACAGTTGGTACCATGACAGATAAACACAAAGTACTGAAGCTCAAAATTAATCTTTTCATTTTGTCACAGAGGAATTTGCAACTATGCTCAATGCATGTCAAGTGTGTTGTGTTTTGAGACAAACTTAATGGAGGGTATCTCACAAAGGACCAAGGATTTGGGCTCTGGGTTACATAAAGCAGCCATGGCAACTCAGATCACTAACAGAGGGGGATTAGTATGCTCGGAAGTGGAACGATGAAAGTATATTTGTCTCAAGGGACACCCTTCAAGAGTTTGACTAATTCTGCACAGGATGGCTTTTTTTCACCATTTGTAGATCATCTGGGGGGTGACAGCTTCCTCTGGGAGGCAATACACAAAATGACAGAGTCAAAAAGAGTCTTGAAGAGTTCAGTTGTATCCGTCTCTTTGAGACCCGATGGACTGTAGCCTGCCAGGCTCCACTGTCCATGGGATTTCCCAGGCAAGAACACTGGACTGGGTTGCCAATTTCTTCTCCAGGGAATCATCCTGACCCAAGGATCAAACCCAGGTCTCCTGCACCTCCTGCGTGGGCAGGCAGATTCTTTACCACTGCGCCACTTGGGACACCCATGGTGGTCAAAGACTCATTTATAGGTTGGGAAACTGAGGGGGAAGGGACTTAACCAAGTTCACACAAAACTATGCAAAGCCTGAATTGTACCAAAAAACCAAATCCAACAGCTCCCAATTCAGCCCCCTTTCCAGAATTGAATAAGGATGCAAAACTTCAGTTACACAAGATAAATAAGATGTGTAAGTTCTAGAGATCTACTGTTCAGACTGGTACCCACAGCTATCCACACTGTAACTTTGAATAGTTACTAGTAGAGGAACTCTCTAGTGGGAAGAAGAAAAACAAACATGAATCTGGTTCATGACCCCAAGGTTAAGAAGGCCACCCTTCAGCTCTCAGAACTTGTGTTTGGAACCCATATCCCAGAACAAATACAGACAGCACACATCTATAAAAAATAAAACCAAGTTTCACTGAAGTGCAGTTTATAACTATTTAGCCATTTATTGAAAAACAAAATAATCAGGGCCCTCCTGTTTTCATCTCTGTGCACTGTTAATACCCAAACTCCACCAAGTTTTACATTTTTTAAATACGCGTATTTATTTTTACTATTTCCTAGTTGACAAAGCTTCACAACCAATTAGAGAAATAAATCAGCCTAATGAATTAATGATTAAAATCCGCCTCAGACACAGTGGCCTTTGTGAAGCTCGAGCATATTTAAAGCACCCCTTTTCCAATAGTTTAAAGAAACCGTGAGGAGGCATTCTTCCCTACTGATCATCAGGTGATGACGGAAAACTGCTTCAGGCTTCAACTGGATGAAACTCCAATTACACAGCACTGGAGGGCTATGAGAATTTCTGTAATCTTATCAGTATCTGTAGTGAGACCTAAGGCATGTGATTTCAAACAAGCAAAACTACAAGCAAGGATCTGTTTAGCCCACTCTATAATGCCAGGCTGTATCACTCATGTCAGCAGGTAATGGAGACAGACGTGGATGGGAGGAAAGGATCCCGTAGAGGGCGGGGTTGGACGAGCTACAGACATGCAGAAGCTGGCAAGAGAGACAGCTTGGGGCAATGAAGGCTCGCTGTGCTTGGGGTCAGGAACTGGGGTCCCAGACCTGGTTGGCTGGTTTGCTCACTTTTATAAATGTGGGCTGGACAAGACTTCTTTGAACTTTAGCTTCCAGGCTGTAAAATAGGGATAATAATACCTATATTTCAGGGCTGTTAGAGTGTTAGTTGCTCTGTTATGTCTGACTCTTGACTCATGGACAGTAGCCCACCAAGTTTCTCTGTCCATGCGATTCTCCAGGCAAGGATACTGGAGTGAGTAGCCATTCCCTTCTCCAAGGGATCTTCCTGACCTGGGGATCGAACCCTGGTCTCCCACACTGCAGGGCTGTTACAAGGACTCCATAAGGTTGCATATGGAAAGTGGCCGGCACAGCATCTAGTGCATTGTTAGCACTCAAAAATGGTAGCACTTTAGCCATCCAAAGGAATGAAGCACAGATACCTTGTGGATGAAGCTTGAAAACATTATACTAAATGAAAGAAGCCAGACACAAAGGGTCAGATATTGCATGATTCCATTGATATGAAATGTCCAGAACAGCCAAAGCCATAGAGACAGGAAGCAGAACAGTGGTTGCTGAGGGGTAGGGGAAGTGCTTAAGGGGCACAAGGTTTTCTCTTAGAGCCATGAAAATCTTTTGGAACTAGATAAAGGTGGTGGTTGCATAGCATCGTGAGTGGACTAAATGCTACTCTATTGTATATTTTGAAATGGTTATTTTTATCTTGTGTGCATATGTGAAAAATAAAAATTAATCAGTGTTTATTAATTAAAAAAATTAGTGATTGCTCATCTGTTCCCCCCACACACTGTAGACCAGTTTTCTCTTTGAGAAAAAAGGAAGGGCCATGGATCTCTATGGTTCCTTACAGTTCTGGCATTTTTCTGATTCAGTATGTTCTTAATGAAATCCTTCTATGAGTTAAGTCTTGAACTGGCTGCCATGGAGACATAAAGAAAAAATAAAAGATGGCACCTGCCTTCAGAAAGGGTACTGCTAAGTAGGCAGAAAGAGACAGGCTCATGAGTCATTTAAACAAGGGCACCCAATAAAGTCCCTTTACTTTGCCAACAAAGGTTCCTACAAAGCTATGGTTTTTCCAGTAGTCATATATGGATGTGAGAGTTGGACCATCAAGAAGACTGAGCACCGAATAACTGATGCTTTTAAACTGTGGTGTTGGAGAAGACTCTTGAGAGTCCTTTGGATAGCAAGGAGATCAAACCAGTCAATCCTAAAAGAAATCAACCCTGAATATATTCATTAGAAGGACTGGTGCTGAAGCTGAAGTTCCAGTACTTTGGCCACCTGATGCAAAGAGCCAACTCGTTGGAAAGGACACTGATGCTGGGAGAGACTGACGGCAGGAGAAGGGGGCGAGGATGGGATGGTTGGATGGCATCACTGACTCAACGGACATGAATTTGAGCAAGCTCAGGGAGATAGTGAAGGACAGGGAAGCCTGGTGTGCTGTAGTCCACAGGGTTCGCAAGGAGTTGGACATGACTCAGCAACTGAACAACACCTGATAAAGTCAGAACCCGACCAGGGCTCATTAGAGGAAGTGATCGGTATAGGGCAGGATGACAGGGAGAGAATGGAGGGCAGTGTGGGGCGTGTTTGGTCTAGAGCCCCAAACTGGAGATGATTTGGTCCAGACTGGCACGAGAAGTCAGAGACAAATTATGTGATATTCTTCCAGTATTGCGGGCTTCCCTGGTGCTTAAGATGGTACAGAATTCGCTTGCAACACAGGAGACCCAGGTTCGATCCCTGAGTTGGGAAGATTCCCTGGAGAGGGAAATGGCAACCCACTCCAGCACTCTTGCCTAGGACATCCCATGGACAGAGGAGCCTGGCGGGTACAGTCCACGGACAAGAGAGGCAGACATACTGACTGACTGAGCACAAAGCCCAAACCCCCAGGGCGTCAGGTCTTTGGGAAGAGCAATGTGAGCTATTTGGGGGAAAACGATGCAGTTGCAGGGACCAGATTAAATTGTCGTAAATTAGGCAGAAGTTTGGCCTTTTTTAAAAAAATTAAATATCAATGAGGAAAAATGAGTCTATAAATTCCCAGATTTTGAAATACGTGTACCTTATAAAGAGAGAAATAATCTGAGGAAACATTTCACTTTTAACCCAGATAGATTTCATTTGATTAGTCCTAGTCCATACCCTTCAAAACTGAATCTATATAAGACTTCAAAGAATTCTTGAGAAGCAAATATGACTGGTCAGGCAATGGAAGCAGGCTGTCTAAATACAGATTTTAAGTAAATCCAGTTCATTTATTCAGAAAAGGCAGTGGCAACCCACTCCAGTACTCTTGCCTGGAAAATCCCATGGATGGAGGAGCCTGGTAGGCTGCAGTCCATGGGGTCGCTAAGAGTTGGGACACGACAGAGCAACTTCACTTTCACTTTTCACTTTCATGCATTGGAGAAGGAAATGGCAACCCACTCCAGTGTTCTTGCCTGGAGAATCCCAGGGACAGAGGAGCCTGGTGGGCTGCCGTCTATGGGGTCGCACAGAGTCAGACACAACTGAAGCGACTTAGCAGCAGCAGCAGCAGTTCATTTATTCCATATTTCATCTCTTGGTATTAGGGTCCCAGACCACTTTCTTTCCATGGGTGAGGTCTTGGGCTTGAATACCAAGAAGATAGGAATTATTTTAATATATTCTTACCATTAGTCAGAAGAATAATCATCATACTGTTGACTAGCCATGAAAGACAATGTTTGATAAACTTCATTATTTTGTGAGGATGGAGGAAAAGTTCTAATCCATAGGCCTTTCCATCTGTATCTGATCTTATAAGAACAATTGAGGTATAAAGCTTATTTAAAGCATTTTTTTTCCTCCAGGAAAGACATCTGTCCTCATATCTACCATCTGATTTGTCTGTATTACTTCCCTGGAAGTAAAGAGAAGTTTTTACAAATGGAGAAATTAAAATGTTCCATTGTATAAAAAAATCGAATGTAAAGAAGATAAATCTCAGTTCCTGGAACAGTTTTGTTTTGTTCTGAGTAGGGTGGACACACATGTTTTATGTCTCATGCCAACTTGGATTAATGGACAATGGCTGCCAGGAGTATTGTGTGGAGGAAAATTGGGGTTTCATCAAGGTTACTCAGGGCAAACTGCTGAGATTCAGGAGCGGTGCCTGCTTGGGTGTGGAATATATATTGTTCCTGCACAGGGAGGGGGTTTTCCTTCTTTTCATGTGAAAGAATCTAATTATCAACGAAAGCTTTTATTTTCTTATTGCTAATGCAATCCCTGTTCATTGTGGAAAGTTAGAAAATACAACTAAGACAGCAGAAACTGCCGTTCTATCACCCAGAGGTATGACAACAACACAGATAGATATCCTCTCCCCTTCTTCTGTCTACACATTATTTTCTAAAGAAGAGGTTGTGCTCATGTAGTTCTGCAGCCTCATGTTTTAGCCTTGATCATACCTCATGATAGCTCAGTTGGTAAAGAATCCACCTCCAATGCAGGAGACCATGGTTCAGTTCCTGGGTTGGGAAGATCCCCTGGAGAAGGGAAAGGCTATCCACTCCAGTATTCTGGCCTGGGGAATTCCATGGACTGTATAGTCCGTGGGGTCGCAGAGTTGGACACGACTGAGTGACTTTCACTTTCACGATACCTCATGAAAATCTTTCCATGTCATTTAAAATATCCTCCCTGTTTTCTATCGTATCAGTCAACCACTCTTATTGCATATTATGATGGTCTCTAATATTAATAATCCCAACTCCATGAAACTTACGTAGCTACATCTTTATTACATCAGGATAAATTTTCATGAATGGAATTACTATATTAAAGAGAGCGCAAATTGGTTTTGATATATATTGATGAATAGCCCTCCTGAAATGCTATAAAAATGTATTCTCCATCAACATTTTAAAAGCCGAAAGTATAGTTTAAATGTGCCCAAAGACTGGATAAGAATACTAAGATTTAAGAGACTGACAAAGAACTGTGTCATATAGCAATTAGCTGTCTAAAACTGGTTTCTGTATATGCGGTTACAATGAATCGTTTTAATGTCATGTTTGGAAATATGCGGGTAACAAAATACTTTTTTAAAAAACACAAAGATATAATGGAGGAGTTAGCTGCTTGTCATGAATCTTTGGACTCTTTAAGTGGGTCAGGACTTGGTACTGAGCTCCACTTTGAGATGCCTCAGAGACAGTAAGAAAAATTTCCTACAAATAGGAAAGGCAGAGCTCTGTATTGAGACCCCTGCTTTCCATATGACCTGGTATATAAATTAAAACCAAACTAAACCTACTAAAATTATGGAAACACTTTCGCAGCCTCAATGGAAAATTCAGTCACTGAAGATTATACTTGTAGACTATAAATCTCAAAATAACTGAGGCTGAAGTGTAAATATCTACCATATTTACCCTTCCCAGAACAATTCAACAAACTCCACTGGGCATCCAAATTATGCCCAACACAGTGGATGTTCAAACATGTGGACTCTTCAAACATGGTCTCACCCATTAAAGCTTGTCACAAGGCTACTGGGAGAACATTCCTTGGTGGCTCAGACCACCAAGATCTTTACCATCAGGTAAAGATCTGCTTGCAATGTGAGAGACCTGGATTCAATCCCTGAGTCGGGAAGATCCTCTGTAGAAGGGCATGGCAACTCACTCCAGTATTCTTGCCTGGAGAATTCCATGGACAGAGGAATCTGGTGGACTCCAGTCCGTGGGGTCTCAAAGAGTCAGACACAACCAAGCAACTAACACTTTATATAAATATTTGGGGACTCAGAGTAACAAGTACAAGAACAGATGTAAAATATAAGACACAGGGATGAATGGAAACAACATGCTAAAACCTGTGGATCGTTAGTGAAGGCTTTATAAAGGATAGATGGTTTAAGACAGATTCCTGAGGAAGACTGTGTGGGTATGAGATTTTTGATCAGAGTTTTTGCCTGTTCTTTGTAAGGATTTCACATGTCTCTGTTCTAGCCAGTCTGCTGACAAAGTAAAATATCTGAAATCACACAGATCAGTGGCATCTGGATACACAGTATCCATTTTTTCTCAGCTCCTTGTGTTTCCCTGGGTTGACACAAAAGTTAACATGGAGAATCAAGCTCTCCAATGCACACCAGTATCTTTCTTGGTTTGAAATTCTCCAGAGAAACACTATTTTACCTCTTTCATGTTATCAGCCTGGGAGAAGAAAAGAAACTGGCATCAATAAATATTCTGATTTTTCTTTTCTAGTTGCTATCACACATACACAATCACTTTTAAAAGATACGGTTAAAAATCCAAATGTTAAAATTTACTCATCCATTCACGGGCCACTCATTGGGTATCCACTCTGTGTGAAATTTTTTAAAAAGCCCATCTCTACAGGATAATTAAGCTTTGGAAAACCTATGACAGCACACATGAGCTACAACATCATCTTTCAGAATCAGACTCTTCATGTTTTGAGAAAAAAGAGATTTGTTTGCCAAAATACTGTAGCATAGAAGAAAAAAACAAGAATCTTTGTGTTTTTAACCACAACAGCTGCTTTGAAAAAAAAAGTCATCATAAAAATAGTTAAGCAGGGGATGGTAATTACTCAACTTGTCATCTGATTGCTAGATTAAAAAACTCCAGATTTGTAATTGCAGTTATCATGCAAACAAATTCACAGTTCTGAAAATATGTCCCACTGGCTATGTTTTTTAAGGACAGTCACGTTGCTCAGGGAATTTGATGTGTGGGAAGTATTTGAATCATCCTAAAGATTGAATTTATAGTTATTACTTGTTCAAATGTATAATGCAGACCTGACTTACAGGATTTGTTGACTAAATAACACTCTATGAAAGTAAGATTTCTAGTATTAAAATATGGTGTGTGTGTATACACACACACAAACACACACACACACACAACACACACACCATTAAAAAAATCCTTTTGGCATGCTGCACAGCATGTGGGATCTTAGTTCTCCAACCAGGAAGCAAACCTGTGGTCCCTGCATTGGCAGCACAAAGTCTTACCGCTGGGCCATGAGGAAAGTCCCCACAAGTCATATTTTTAAAAAGACATAAAAATCCAATTAGCATCATTTAAAATATTCCATTAGCCACATTTCTGCTATATAACAGATCATATGTCTATATTCCATTATACAAACATTCAGAAGATGTGAGGGGATGTCTTCCAGGGGTCCTCAATGTTGAGGACCAGTTCTGAGCTTCGAGGATCCGTAAAAAGTGGACAGGAGGAGAGTGCAGTCAACGTCAAGCTGCATCTCAGAAAACTGCTCTCACTGGAGTGCTGAGATTAGAGTCTTGGATCTAAGAGTGCAGCTCTATTCAGTACCCACAGGACCCAGAGGGGAGTAACTCATGGATAAAAGGAGAGCTGAGGATGCTTGCATAAACACTCAGCCACTGCCTACTGGGGACAAGTTCGCGCTGCAGTGAGTGTTGACCTGAGCTATTCTGAGTCTGTGCATGTGTGCTAAGTCACTTCGGTCGTGTCCGACTCTGTCTGACCCCACAGAATGTAGCCGACCAGGCTCCTCTGTCCATGGGATTCTTCAGGCAAGAATACTGGAGAGGGTTGTCATGCCTTCCTCCAGGGAGTCTTCCCAACCCAGGGACTGAACCCCCGTCTCTTACATCTCCTGCATTGGCAGGTGGGTTCTTTACCACTAGTGCCACCTGGGAAGCCATTCTCAGTCTCTGAATTTCTTTGAGTGACCTGCCAGCATGTCCAGAATTCCAAAGCGCTGCAAACACAAGAAGGGTGAGCACCACTGGAGCTAATCTTTTAAGGGGGTCACAGGAGGTTTGTGTTGAAGCGTGGCTGAGTTTCATCAGTGCAGCCTGCAGAACCTGAACGAGGGTCTTGACCTCCCTTGGGCCAGGCATCTTCATTTGCTAGATGGTGATTTGTATCTCCTTTCTCAGAGCTTTTAAAAATTAAAGCACTATTTCTAAAGTACTGGATATAGAGTACATACTCTGTGACTTTTCTAATTTAGAACTCATTAGCTTGAATTCTTTTTGATCAATCATTAGAAAAGCCAATTTGCCACTACTTTAACAGCCCAGTCAATCTCGAACAAAGAAACAAACCAAAGCAAAATTTTCAGCAACTTATGACTTCATTTGAAATTATGGAGTGGTTATCATCACCTGTGTGACATTGTTAGATCCTACTACCTTCTGCCTTTTATTTTTCTATCCCCCCAATTCTTCTCCCCAACTGAGAAAACTGGGCCTGTATTAGCTTATGTTAAACGTGCAGGCACAGTCATAGTGACTCAGCCTTATGAGTGAACAGTACTTTAAGTGAATCAGTAAATATTAACTGTACAAAATGGAATAGTAAGAGTTTGAATCACAGATGTAGACAATTGGATTAATTTAGATGTACTAGTTTTAATATTTAAATTTCATGCCCGTCAGGGAAATTTTCTGTTTCCAGACACCCCTCTGGATAAAACAACTGTGAAAATAGCAACGGTAGCTGTGGACTTCGTGGGGAATAAGGCACATTCTGAAAACACAGCTTCTTGTCCCTGACTCAACTGTGCAGTGGAATTTTTTTTCCCCAGAGATCAAACAGTCCAAATCGTCTGAAGTCAATACCCCAGTAATAGACAGGCCTCTCATAATTGAATAAGCATGTGAGATTAAAGACTGGATTTATTTTATTAGAAAATTAAAGCTACCCTGCCAAATTTTAAGTGGTATTTCATTTCTCCTGATACTCTTCCAGATTCTGATGAATTATATCATTCACTAATTAGAAAAGGTTTATTCATTGCTTTCAATTCTATTTTTAAAAAACAGAAAACAAATGACAAAATAACTAGGCAAGGCAAAGTAGAAAACACACACAGAGACGCACACAGGCACACACACGAGCTCTCTCTATCCTTGAGCTCAGACTCTGCCAGAGGAGACCCAACACGTGCACATGACTGAGAACAAGGAAAGGTGTGGAAATGATACAATAGACACAAGAGGCGGTTGTGTGAGCAGGGCAGAGAATCAGAGACAACTTCATAGAAGAGTTCATATTTCAGCAATTTTTCGAAAGACAGAACATTTTAGCCAGGAGAGGAGGAAACGGCATTTCGTGTTTTAAAAATGTTAGCAGGCATCAGAATCACCTGGAGTGCTTATTAAAGCGCTGGACCTTATTAAAGCTGGACCTTATCCTCAGAGTTTCTGACCCAGCAAGTGTGAGGTCGGCCTGAGAATCTGCATCTGCAACAGGTTCTCGGGGGCTGCTGGAGCCGCTGGTCCTGACACAGCATTGGGGGGACCACAGTGTAGGCAGAAGCACCTCGATGGCTCAGGTGGAAAATACTCGGGGAATGGTGAGTTGTCTGTGTTAGCCGGTGTGGGGCATAGTACATGCAGATGGTTGAGGTCAGAAGGCTAAAGGCATTGGGACTTCCCTCGTGGTCCAGTGGCTAAGACTCCAAGCTCCCAAAGCAGGGGGCCCAGGTTCGATCCCTGTTAGGGAAATAAAGATTCCTGCCCCAACTAAAAATCCCCATATGCCTCAACTAGAGATTCTACATGCTGCAACTAAAGATCTCACATGCCGCAGCTAAGAGCCAGCACAGCCAAATAAATATTGTTAAAAATCTTAAAAAAAAAAAAAAAAAAGAAGGCATTGAATGCTCTGAGGGCCCACTGAAGGTTTTTGAGCATGGGATAGGCATGGCCATCTCCCATTTCTTATAAAGGAAGAAAGAGCCATTCTTTATATATGGTAGGTTCTAGAAAGAGCTTGTAGGAGAGATTAAAGGGAGAAAGCGGGGGACAGAGGCTTGAACTAGGAGCTGGAGACTGAAAGAAAAAGGGAATGGGTATCAGAGACATGACAGAGCATCTCCTACCTGTTTGGCTACTGATACAGTATGTGGCATGAAAGAAAAAAGGGGCATTAAGACTTCCTTCTAGATGTAGCATCTGAATGACGGCAAGACAACGGAGCTCTCATGAGACTGGAACAGGAGCGTCTACAATAGAGAGGATGGCAGACTCGGAGAAGATTGAGCCCCACGTAGCTTATAAAATGCAGACCGGGAACTCCAGAGATATATATCTGGGGGGCAGGTTCTAGAGAGCCTTGAGACTGGACAAAAGTGCGAATAAAGGAAATACACATGGGGAATAGGGTCAAGTAAACAACCTGGAGACGTATTTAGAATCCCATGAAGAATGCCACGGACAGCGGAGCCTGGCCGGCTACACTCCATGGGGTCGCAGAGTCGGACACGACTCAGCGACTTCACTTTCACTTTCAGATGTATTTAGAAGGAGGCCGGGAGAGGAGACTGGGAAACTGGGATTTGGGAAGCAGGAGATGGAGAGGAACACAGCATTACAAAGCCAAGAAGTGGAACTGTAGTCAATAAATGCTGCTAATCTTCAGTTCAGTCACTCAGTGGTGTCCGACTCTGCGACCCCATGGACTGCAGCACGCCAGGCTTCCCTGTCCATCACCAGCTCCCGGAGCTCACTCAAACTCATGTCCATCACGTCGGTGATTAGAGAGAAGCAAAGGAGGGGCCATTCACGTTGACAGTCAGTCACTGGTGTCTCTCAGAGAATGGCACCGTGGGTCAGAACCTGGGGACTGAGGTACAGACGGGAGGTGACCACGGGGCACTGCTGAGGGCCGCAGAGGGCTGTTTGAGAGAACGTGAGCCAGAATTTCAAGCAACACAAGCGTTTCATGCTTTCAGAAAAATGAAATTTTGAGGCCTTCTGACCTCAAGCAGATCAGATCACCTAAGAAGAGATTTATTCAGCAAAGAAGTTGAAGAGTTCGACACCCCCAAAAGCACTGTTAAATAACTTCCCTATAATGTGTTAATTGATGAATTCCACGTGTCATAATTTTAAGAGCACAGATGAGTCATTTTCTTCTTCAAGATAAAATTTTCTGACTTAACAAGATAGCTTAATAGATTTACCCTCAAATTTACCCTAAAATGTTAAAAAACCCAAACAATCCATGAGTAACCAAAAGGAAAAATTCTTCTTCCATACCTCAGTTGAGGATAAGAGGGATGATACTGTGAACAGCATATGATGCAGTGATTGTTGTTACTGTCCAATGCTTAAGCAGTAATTGCATAAATTAGGCTACTATTTTTGGATAAATGTCCTGTGAAGGTGGCGGACCCGGTCAGAGTTAGTAGCGCAGGTGCAAGGGAGGAAGGGAAGACATGGGAAGAACAGGCCAACCCTGTAAATCCCACCGCACCCCTCCCAGCTCTGAGGTTCCACTCCTGGCTCCAGGTACCAGAGTTCCGTGATCAAATAATGGGACCCAACAAGCTCAATGGAGCACAGATAAGACAGCGCAGCTTGTCAACAATTCACAATACAGAAGCTTTGAAAGGACAGCCTGATATTTAACATGTGTGCCCATCTTTAAAACATTATGGAATGTCTCTACCTCCCTAAAAAAGCCACATATACAAGATATCTTCACATACTTTTTATTTTGTCACTCCTATCATCCAAGAGCAGAGAATGGATGTAACTGATCTTCTTTTTGAGAAGGGCGTCGGGGGTGGGGTGGGGAGGGGTGGGCGGGAAATTTGTGGTCACTTAAAAAATTTCTCCTCTCAGAACAGAGAGATGAAAATCTCATGTGTGATGGGGCTTCTCACTGGGGAGGTCATCAAGTTTAGAGAAGTCGTCAATTCCTGTGTGGTCAATCATATTTCACTGATTTTACTATATGCAGTTTAAAAAAAAAAACATTTTAACATTTGAGAAAGTAGGATCCATCTTATAATTGAGCTGATTAAGAAGCTTGTGTCATGGTTTAATTGGTTTTTTTCCTTTCTTTTTTTGGTGCACATAAAATAATGGTACATCCTACAGCTGATGGCATTGTAGATTGAGTGAAATAAAATAAATGTTTTCCAAATTTCCTGGAATCATCTGGATCAGGCAGGTCATCTCTACTATTGCTCCTTTTTTGATGCTTGTGGGTACATTTCTTAAAAAATTTTTTTGCTTCTTGTTCAGCTTCTATTTTAGCCTAGTTATATATTCCATTTTCCAGCACATAAAAATGATTAATTTTGTGTGTGCTTTTGGTTCCTAAGACCATTTTTTTTTCATTTATATTATCGTAAATTGCTAATGAGGACTACAAACTAATGAGCACTATAAACTAATGAGCACTGAAAATATTTATGTTTTTCAATAAATCAGTTGGCTGGAAATAGAAGAGTAGGGGTAGAAGTCTGCATCTACTCATTAATGTTGGCCTTGTGTTTGTTGTTTAGTCGCTCAGTCATGTCTGACTCTTTTGAGACCCCGTGGACTGTAGCCCACCGGGCTCCTTCTGCCCATGGGATTTTGCAGGCAAGAATATCAGAGTGGGTTGCCATTCCCTTCTCTAGAGGATCTTCCAGACCCAGGCATCGAACCCACGTCTCCTTCATTGGCAGGTGGATTCTTTACCTCTGAGGCACCAGGGAATCCCATTAACTGGCTATATACATTTTACCATAATTATATAAAATAATGCATAACTCAATTTTCCCATGATCTTAAGGGCTGTATATATCCAAAGGGTTGCATGAGGTTAAAGTCATACCAGAACCTAGAAATGCTATTGTCTCTACCCAGTTCCATCAAGTTGAATCCAGTGAGGCTACCAATATGGTGTAAGCAACACTAAGCCAGGATATCAAAAGACTGGATTGACAGTTTATGAAGTCACTTCTTGGAAGCTAGTTCTTGATTTATATAAGTACAGATACTGGCTTAAGTGTTGCAAAAGAATCTTCTAGTCTAGCATTCTAGGATATTAGGAAAGAACTGAGGCAGACTTTCTACTTTGCTCAATAAGTGAAAGTCGCTTAGTTGTGTCCAACTCTTTGCGACCCCAAGGATTATACAGTCCGTGCAATTCTCCAGGCCAGAGTACTGGAGTGGGTAGCTGTTCCCTTCTCTAGGGGATCTTCCCAACCCAGGGATTGAACCCAGATCTCATGCATTGCATGCGGTTTCTTTACCAGCTGAGCCACAAGGGAAGCCCAAAAATACTGAAGTGGGTAGCCTATCCCTTCTTCAGCAGATCTTCCTGACCCAGGGTCTCCTGCGTTGTAGGCAGATTCTTTACCAACTGAGCTATCAAGGACAATAAAGTTTTATTAAATAAAATAAATGTCTTGTGAATGGACATTCGTAGGAGGTTTTTCTTGTTTTTTTTTTTTTTTCTCATTTCCCCAGTTTAATTTAGCCTTATTAATTCCAACTGAATCTCCAGATGATCTCTAAGATGCCTTACAGTTTTAAAACTCCAGGATTCTGCTAAGTGCTTCCTTCCTAAACTTCTACAGGCTTCTTAGCTCCTTTTTTGCTATTCATTCTTCCCTCTTCTGCCATCCATGCCCTGGCACAGCTGTCAGCCAAGCAGTGTGGATACCCTGTTTTCTTTTATTTTTCTTTCTCACATGTGAACCCCTGTAAGTACTTTTGTGGCCTCATGCTGAACTCATTCTCCTTTGCCTACACATTCTCACATATACTTGGGAAGGTGAAATCTTTCACCATCTAGTCCAAGAGGGTGTCGGCTCCAACCCTGCAGACTAGACCATCAGTCCCTCGGCCCTGCTGACCTTCTCACTAATACGACATCCACAACTGAGTTTTATCACCAAATTAGACTGTGTTTTCCTGTATTTCATTTGTACCCATCTCTTCAGGTTTTTGTACATTCTCCCCACTAGATTATTATCAGACTATATTAATATACTCAAAATCCTTCTCCAAATTACTTCACTAATACAAAGTATTAAGTCACATCTTTACACTTATTAAGTCACACCATCACACTTGTTGTTAGCTTCGGTATCTTGAATACAACATTCAAAGGCCCTAACGAATCCCAATACATAATCACTGTATGTTATCTTCCCAATAATTTCACCTTATTTTTTAAAACAAATACACTCAAAACTGAATTGTGGTGGAAGGCCCCCGAGGAAATGAACTACTCTAATTGACTTTTAAGCTTTAACTCAGTATTTTCTAGATCAAAAAGCACCTTTTGTTATGACTGCCCTAATGAGTTACAATATTAAAATTAGGAATCACTCTGTTGAAGTTAAGAGGGAAAAAAAAAATGGCACACAATGAGACATAAAATCAGTTTGTTCATCTTGAACCTAAGAAATCTTTGCACAAAATACCAAAAGGGTCAAGTCAGTCTCCCTGCACTTATTCCCCACTAGACAGGGAAGCCATGGGGTTGCAAAGAGTCAGACACAACTTAGTACTGAACAGCAACAACATCCTTCTTAGGTTGTAGCTTTTTGCTGAGATGTCCAGACTATGAGGTTTTTCTCTTGCACACATTGAATGATATCTCTGGATTTAAAAAATTGATGCCAGGAAATTATATCTCTTAAAACTCATTCCAAACAAATAAAAGAATAAACAACCAGGCTGGAGATGGTAAAGTTATGGAGTTTAAATTTTTTCTTTCTCACTGCTTCTTTCTTCCTTCTCGATGGAGTAATGGAAAGAACATAGGGTTGGAGAAGAAACATAGGGTTGGGTCAGAAGACCCTGGGTTCTAGGGATGTGTCTATTGTTTATTTATTTTGGCATCAAGGTTTTCATAGATTAAATGGAAATAAGAATATTTTAAAACTTGCACACAGTATTGATGGAAACAGTAAAGGCAATATTGTATGTGGAAAATTTTGGTCAACTGCAAAATAGTATACCATGCTCTACAGCATTAGAACATAAGCTCTGAATTATTATTACTGTTATTACTAGAATCATCTTCAGCTACCTTTCTTCTATGCCTTTGACTATAAATGGCCACTTGGATAAAAGTCTGCCCACAAGCAATTCTATCAAAACCCCTTTCCTTTATTATTTTCAAGATCATATTAACATCAGGTTAACCTGATGACAAAAACATTGACACTAGACGGTCATAAAGTCTAACTACACAGCTGTACAGCCTGGCCAGGACCATCAAGATAACTGACATATCAGAAATTTGTAACTTGTCGATTTCTAGTAATGAATCTGAGTTACATGATGTAGGTGCTTCTTTATGGGTCTCTTTTCCACTCCCAGAAGAAATACAGTTAGGTTTTTTCCCTTCCTGTGGAATCCCACAGAAGTATTAGGGCACGTAGGATTATGAAATGCCTTTTTTATTATGGGCTTCCCAGGTGGCTTCAGATGGTAGGAAATCTGCCTGCAATGTGGGAGACTGGGGTTCATTCCCTGGGTTGGGAAGATCCCATGAAGAAGGGAATGCAACCCACTCCAGCATTCTTCCCTGGAGAATTCCATGGACAGAGGAGCCTGGTAGGTTACAGTCCATGGGGTTGCAAAGAGTTGGATACAATTGAGGGACTAACACTTCCACTTTTTTTATATAGCAAGAAGACAACACAGTTATTTTTCACCCAGAAAAAAATTATGAAAAAATCTAATGTTTTGTATGTCCAGTAATTGGTTCTAGCTTCGAAAGCTGACAATTGTCCAATTTACATCTGTATTTTGATTTTGGTGGTATTACATAAGACATTACATGAAAAGATGTGAAGGTGAATTCTTTCCAGATGAGTGTCATCTATAGTGTAACTCCAGCTTAATGCTTGGCCTCAGCTTTCATCACACTCCAACATTTGGAAAACATGCTTTCCGTACATCATGATGAAATACTGCACTGGTGGAGATCCTTTTATAAATCTTTTATGCAATTGACTTAATGAAGTGAATCACACATACCAAACATGTTCCCAAGAAAGGTCAAATTTAAAAATGGATATTGTTTTTCCCAATGACATTTAGAAGGTGTCACTCAGCCTTTTCATACAATTTGACATAATCTTAAATCAGTGAAATGCTCCAAGTTGCTACCTGGAGACCTTCACAAAGGAAAGAAAAGAGAACAATTTTAGAGCAGAAAGAAATTGAATAATTTTCTGAGTGGGACTGGCGGAATTTATTTTTGGAAAGAAGAACCAACCAGAATAAAAGAACAAAGAGATCAAAGACTGCCACTCTACAGATTCAGGAAAGGGTCATAAACTGTTGACATTTTGAGACCACGTGAATTTGTTCTAAACACTGTGCATGATACATTTGCTAATCAGGTATCAAAAATTACAAGAGAAAGGTATCCTTTGAAAATTAGCCCAGCATTAAAAACATCTTCCTTAGTTTTACACTGATCTTTTAGGTGACCACCCAGAGTGTACAGGACAAGTCTCCACTCCATTAGTTAGACAGCAGGATATGTAATCTTTATGAAAAACTTCGAGATGTGAACAGTCAGCGTGGTCACCTCAGCACTGGCTTTAAGTTGGTCACTTGTGATATAATGCTTTATTTACTTTAGATTTAAGGAGTGATATGCTTCCCTGGTGGCTCAGTGGTAAAGAGCCTGCCAATGCAAGGGATGAAGGTTTGATCCCTGGGTCAGGAAGATCCCTTGGAAAAGGAAATGGCAACCCACTCCAGTATTGTTGCCTGGGAAACCCCATGGACAGAGGAGCTTGGCGGGCTACCATCCATGGGGTCACAGAATCAGACATGCTGTTCAGTCTCTCAGTTGTGTCCGACTCTTTGTGACCCCATGGGCTGCAGCATGGCAGGCTTCCCTGTCCTTTATCATCTCCCGGAGTCAGACATGACTTAGCAACTAAACACACACCACCAACAATCTGGAGGGTGACCCAAGCCTAGAATGCCAATATTTCCAATTACGTTCCAATATTCAGTGACTTTGTTTGTTTTGACCACACTGCTGGCATGTGGCATCTTGGTTACCTGACCAGGATGGAACAATTTTAGAGTGAAAAGAATCTGGAAATTAGAATAGAAAGGTATGTTTCTCAAGTAGAATCTTCAGCCTCATCTACTACATTGTATCACTTGCATCCGTTATATATGGCAGCTCTCCCTGATCCCCTCGCTTGCTTTTTTCAAAAAACATCCACTGAAACCTCACAACGTTAAGTAAACTATGCATTTTAAATCTTTAGATTCCCAAGGAACAGATGTATATATATTGGAATTCTTCTAATTTAAAATATTCTTTATTGAATTAAGTTTACAGAATGGCCAAGAAGCATTTGGAAATCTTTAATGAATTTTGAAAACAATAATTTATGTTTCTTCATAAATGTGAAGATTCATTTTTCTAAAATGTAAGTTCTGGCTAAGAGAAGACAAGCTTTCTATCAAGAATTTTCCCTGAAGAAAATTCTCACTCTTTTACTGAGAGAAAAAAACAAAAAAAAATTCAACACAATGGGCTAATTTAGTTTGCCCTTTTGAAAATGGAGGAATAAAAATATATAAAATAAACTTCAGAAATCATGATGTAACTCTCCATACCAATCAACTGACCTCCCGTATTATTTAATTTATAAGGACACAGCAAAAAATTGACAAGCTATGTTGCTACCTCCCCTCTCATCACCCACATCAAGTATGAGGACCCATTAATCACACTTCCCACTTTT
Source organism: Bos mutus (assembly GCF_027580195.1). NCBI lineage: Eukaryota > Metazoa > Chordata > Mammalia > Artiodactyla > Bovidae > Bos > Bos mutus. The sequence continues at coordinate 8,692,464 of NC_091639.1, read as the reverse complement.
ACATGGGCAGTTTTGTTACAGTCCTGTGATTTCCAATTCATTTGTGAATCAAATTGTCCTGCCCCAAGAGTGCTAAATCACAGGCAGTTTGTGTTCAAAATGTCTTTATCCTTTTAACATGAGTTAATGTTTCCTGGAAAGGTTAACAAAACTGAAATGCAAGATAACAGTTGTCATTAGCATCCTTAATTGACACAGCTAGTTACCTGGAAATGGAGATCAGTGCTAAGTAGTTCGTTCTGGGCTGTAAAGTAGTAGTCTCATTTGTTAACATTTTGATTGTTTTTTTTAAGATTTTTTTTTTTTTAATGTGACCATTTTCAAAGTCTTTGTTGAGTTTGTTACAGCATTGCTTCTGTTTCATGTTTTGGGTTTTTGGCCGGAGGCATATGGGATCCCAGCTCCCCAACCAGGGATTGAACCCCCACCCCCACACTGGAAGGCGAAATCTTAGCCACTGGACCAGCAGCCACGTCCTTACATCTTGACTATTAACTAGGGTTTCTCTGTTCTAAGTAAAATAATCCTTTCCATTATTGTCTACTTTGTATTCTTGATCCTTGCTACGCAAAAGAGGAGTTTCAATAGACAGTGGTACCAATATCTCATAGCAGCTTGTTAGAAATGCAGAATCTCAGGCCCACCTCAGACCGAGAAAGTTAGAATCTGCATTTAAACAAGATCTTCAGGTTATCTGTGTGCTTGTGAAAGTTTGCGAAGCAAAAGTCTACCTAGAGCTTTTGTGACAGGCTCCTAAGTGATGGCCCTTCCTTCACAAACCTCCTGCACAGTGATCTTTGTAAATTACAGGTCTGGTTACATAATTCTCCTGCTTCAACATGCCAAGCCCATTTCCATAGCCTGGTTACACTTCTGGTTCCTGCCTTCCTCTCTTATCCTTCCTTTCTCTCTCCCCCACCATCCCTCTCCTTCACACCCAAACCCAATTACTCAAGGGTCCAGGAGAGTAGCCACCAGCCACATACGGCTATTGAGCATGAGTGTAAAATGAGAGGTGCTGTATATAAGTGGGAAATACACACTGATTTCAAAAGCTTAGTATGGGGAAAACAATGTAAAATAGCACTTTAAACTTTTACATTGATGACATGTTGACATGATACAACTGTAGATACATATCTACATAAAATACAGCATCAAAATTAATTTCCACTGTTCCTTTTGCTTTTTTAAAATGTGGCTTCTAGAAAATTTAAAATGTCACTCATTTCTACTGAACAGCACCGCTCTATGCCCAACACACTCAGGCTTGTGACCTGCACGGACAGCTCTCCTGATTTGGAATTTCCTCCCTGACCCTGTCTGCCTGGAAAATGCCTTCCTGTTTAAATCCTTCTCTGAGTTCCCTGACACTTCATTTCAGGATAAATCAAGGAGGCACTGAGCACTTCTGCAGTAACTCACTGTAGCTGCTAAGTCACTTCAGTCGTGTCCGACTCTGTGCAACCCCATAGACGGCAGCCCACCAGGCTCCCCCATCCCTGGGATTCTCCAGGCAAGAACACTGGAGTGGGTTGCCATGTTCTTCTCCAGTGCATGAAAGTGAAAAGTGAAAGGGAAGTCACTCAGTCGTGTCTGACTCTTCGTGACCCCATGGACTGCAGCCCACCAGGCTCCTCCGTCCATGGGATTTTCCAGGCAAGAGGACTGGAGTGGGGTGCCATTGCTTTCTCCAACTCACTGTAGGGTTTTATCAAATTGTATAAAATCACTGACATCTCTTCACAGTGTGGTCTCTCTTACCAGACTGGTTGATCTCTGAATTAAAGGAGAGGGGTGTCTCATGTTTGAAGGCCTACTATGTGTGAAGGGAACTAGGCATTTTACAAAGTGTCATGTGCCATTTTGTCCTCACAAGTAGGCTAAGCGGAGTGAGGCTCAGAGAGCTGAAGTTATTTTTCTAAGGTCACACAGCTAGCCCAAGGCTCTCAACTTCGAATTGCACCCTTTCCATCTTATATCTCTTTGTACCTCCAGGACTTAGGACAGTACCCAGCATTTTGTTGGTGGACAGAAAATACTTTTGTCCAGTATTTAAATAAGATAAGTTTATTTCTAGTTCACATGAATTCACACATTCTATCCTTACTCGATTCATAGAACCGTTCAACTTTTATGCACCAGTCCATCCTAAAGGAGATCAGTCCTGGGTGTTCATTGGAAGGACTGATGCTGAAGCTGAAACTCCAATACTTTGGCCACCTCATGCAAAGAGTTGACTCATTGGAAAAGACCCTAATGCTGGGAAGGATTGGGGGCAGGAGGAGAAGGGGACAACAGAGGATGAGATGGCTGGATGGCATCACTGACTCAATGGACATGGGTTTGGGTGAACTCCGGGAGTTGGTGATGGACAGGGAGGCCTGGTGAGCTATGATTCATGGGGTTGCAAAGAGTTGGACACGACTGAGTGACTGAACTGAACTGAACTGATCGTTACTCAAATTACTAACACCAATAGGTTAGTTTGGGAGCAAGCTTTTGGAAAATGATATTGACTATATAGGAAATTTGATGATTCATTACAGAAAACAGAAATATATTTCTGAATATACCTTAGAAAAGCTGAGTATACCTGAGTATACCTTAGAAAAGCTGATTTACACTATTCATTTCTTTTTCCTTTGCCTTTGGAAAATAGAGTATTATGGTTGAAACACCACTAAGTTGGTAATCACTGATCCCGGATTCTGATGTGGCTGCTAATTTAACTTTAAAGTTAGTTGTGTGTGTGTGTGTGTATGTGTGTGTGTGTGTGCGCGCACGCACGTGCGCGTGTGTTCAGTCGTGTCCGATTCTTTGCAACCCCATGGATTGCAGCCCACCAGGCTCCTCTGTCCACGGGATTCTCCAGGCAATAATACTGGAGTGGGTTGCCATTTCCTACTCCAGGGGATCTTCCTGACCCCGGTTTCGAATCCATGTCTCTCGTGTCTCCTGCATTTGCAGTCAGATTCTTTACCACTGGTGCCCTCTGGGAAGTCCCTTAAGTTGTATACCACTAACTTAACTTTGAAAAGCCATCCACCTAATGGGTTTGGGTTCTTACATGATACAATCAGAGTTTGGAGCACTAGGTATCTTCCAGCCCAAAAGTTCATAAAAATTTTATTTTCCCTGTGATTTTGTATTTTTTTTGAATCCTGAAGCATACAAATGACATTATATTGAATTTGCTTGTGTTCACCTGTTACACAAAAAGGATAAAGAAAAAGATACAAGAACCAAAATTTTGCAATATCTTATTGAGGTAAGCCTTGTCCCTTTCCAAATAGCTTTCTTCAAAAAATACCAATGACAGAAAACAAACAAACAAACAAATCTGAATAATGAAAAAACTACAGGCAAAACCTTGAAGTTACAAGATTTTTTAACTCAACAAAACTCTAGAGTCAGTATTGGTGGGAAAGGATGCCAACTCTCACATGAGAGTTGCCAAGTTGACATATGTTCAATTTTGATTATAAAACACTCATAAAACACTGATTAATAATCTCTTATCAGAGAACTTAAGAAATAGCACAACAGAGAATGAAGCACCCCATGGGAATGATACCTGATAACTGTCTTTTCATTTATTTTTTTTTAATATGGGCAAGAGTTAGTTGATAACGACCTTGATCATGATCTCAGGGTAGGAACACAAATTTAAAGATAAAATGACAAGTCTCACAAATTTGTCTAGCAGCAAGAAAAGTCTAAAACCTAAGCAACATCTTTGACTAGGAGGGAGCTTGCCAAAAATAGCAAACATGTAGGTGTAAAGATAGAAAAGCTTCAGAATTCCTTTGATTACTCCTTGGGGCAGGGGGGGAGCTTTTTGAGATACAAATAAAGTAGGAATATCAAGCTTTGGGAATGCACAGCTCTATTTAACATCCCTAATTCTTAAATTCCATCTTAATGAAGTCTAAAAAGCCTCAGAGTCCAAAAGAATCCTCGCTTGAGCTACATATTCAGGATACTAAACAGAAATCGGAACAGTACGATTACAAGAGACTAATTTCGAAGACACAAAAACATTGACATTTTCACAACCATAGATATAGCTTGAAATATATGGGCGTAAGTGCCTGCAGTGCTGTATTTATGTTTTCTTGGTAATAAAAACGATTCCATGGATTTAAATTTTTTCAGGATGATGGCAGAATTCTTCATTCTTCTTTTTCTAACCTTAACCTATGATGCAAATATATTCATACTTGTAGTTAAATGTGTAAATATACACATTTATATATATATATGTCTACCTCCACTTTCATATACACATGTACATTTACACATGTATGTTAATATCTCCTTTGGATCTCTGCTCAAATGTCACATTATCAGAGAGGCCTTCTTTGACTCCACCCCTTCATTAAATGTTACCTGTTTTTACCCCGTTACTTTCTTCTTTTTTATTTTTCAGCAGGAGAAATATTTACTTTAGTAGAAAAGTACGTTGTGTTTTTTTAAAATTTTCATTGGAGGGTAGCTGACTTCCACGTCGTGTTGGTTTCCGTTGTACACAATAGTGAATCAGCTACATGTACATCTATCCCATCCTTTCTATACCTCTTGCTTTATTTGTTCATTCATTTATTTATCTTTTTGTGACACTTAGCACCACCAGCACAATATGGAGCATATTACGCTTTTCCTACTGGGGTGTAACTCCCAGGAGAGGAGCAGTTTTTCGGTCTTGGTCATCACTACACCCAGAACAGAAGGCGGACACAGAGGTCTTCAGCAAACATCCACTGAAGGAACGAGTACGGAAGCTGCTTATTTTGTGTGTGGCGTTATGCTAGTTGTTCTACACAACAACTTTTGGTTTTATTTAATCTTCTGAAAAGATTATGACCTTGACGTGTTATTACCTTCTTTTTAGAAGTGATAGAAAGAGGAAGGAACTTTCCCAAGCACATCCCAGCGGCCAGTGCATGCAACCACTCAACTCTTCTGCATCCCTCCTTGGCCCCTTTGCTAAGGCCACGTGTGTGCACCTTCCACATGAAAGGGTCCAGGATGGGACAAGGACTATGAAAGGAGAACGGGGTTAAGTCATCAGTGACTTTGGAGGGAAACCAGAAGAGACAGTCCTGCAGGCCAGGCACCTGGGGGGAGTTTGCCAATGGAAGGTGGGAAGCGGAGAACGGCGGGCTCCTAATGTCTCAGACAGTGCTGACAGGTCTAAAAAACTAGAGGTAGGAACTGACCTTTATTTAGGTTCAATAAGATGGAAGGTCTTGGTGGTCTCGGCAAAAGCAAAATCTAGGAGATGTGAAGGCAAGAATGTTCACCAGGTGACTCAGGAGGAAATAAGAACAGAGGGACTGGGGACTTAAGTATTAATGAAGAAGAGCCAAGGAACGATTGTTTGTATCACCCAGAGAACATCGACAGAAAAGTAACACAGCCATTCAGTTCCCCACTTCTTCCTTTCTATTCCAGATACTCACTTGTACACTTAAAATTGTGAACTTTACTGTGTATAAATCATAACTCAGTAAGTCTGACCCCTCACAAAAACAAACCATATAAAGTATGAGACTTAACTATTCACATGGCATTTAAAATCTGAACATCTGCTCTGTTCTTACTAACGAAAGCAGAGATGCTCTTGCTGGTGAAAAATACTTAGCTCTAAGGCAGGCACAGCACTACAGGGTGTATAATTGAATGTGGAAAATAAAATGATTTGAAAATTACATTACTCATTTTGTGAGGATTAAGAATAAAGTTCGATTGCAATATTTCTAAAAATCCAAAGAACTGTATAAAAATAATTGCTTTGCATGCATCAAAAATACTAAGATCAAGAAAGGCAAGGAAAAGCAGGAAAAAAAAAAACCCTTCACATTAAAGGAGACTACAGAGACAAGAAAACCAAAAATATCTGATTCTAGATTGAATGCTAAACAACAACAAAAAGTAGATAGCTATAAATAACAGTATTGGGATAACTGGCCACATTCGAATTTTCAGTATAGATTAGATAAAGAGTATAGTATCAATGTTATATTTTCTGGATTTTGATAATTGCATTGTGATCATGTACGTGAATTTTCTTGTTCTCAGGGAAAAAAAAAGTGGAAGAAAGAAATATTTTGTAAAAAAATACTCTCCAGTTTCTATCTTTTTTCAAAGGCCAACTCATGTTGCCCCTCTTGTCCCTAAAGATGTGTTTTTGCATTTTTCCCTATGCCCTCAAAGCAGCATTTAATCAAATTCTACTTCACCATTGTTACTTTACTCTTTTCTCATATGTCTTATCTGTCTCCAAAATTATTAGCTCCTGAAAGACTGAAGGAAGGTTTAAATATTTTTGGTGTTCTTATAAATGAGTACTAGAATATTATCAACACAATGGGCACCTGTCAAGGCCTTGGCTGCTGTTCTCTGCCACATTAATTTATATTCCCTGATAAGTTAACCAATTCCTCACTTTATTAGTATTTTGCTAGGTAAGAATAATACGTACAGAATTAATATTGGTATCTCATTCCATGTCAAAATCAGAACAGTGTATCAACATGAAGTAAAATTTCATAAATAATCAGAGCCTGATATATCCTTAGTGTCTTGATGGAATTCTCTCACTCGTTATATTTTCTTCCTCTCCTTTGACCGTGAAGTTCTCACTAAAAATATGAAATTTCATATATCATTGCCAAGTCAATGAGGGGCCTCCTAGGTGGCTCAGTGGTAAAGAATTCGCCTGCCAATTACAGGAGACACAGGAGACACCGGTTTGATCTCTGGGTTGGAAGGATCTCCTGGAGAAGGAAATGGCAACCCCCTCCAGTATTCTTACTTGGAGAATCCCATGGACAGAGGAGCCTGGTGGGCTGCAATCCATGGGGTCGCAGAGTCAGACACAACTGAGCACGCGCACATGCATGCATGCACACCTGCGTGTGCACACACACACACAATCCCTAACACATGCATGCATGCACACCTGCATGCGTGCGCACACACACACACACACAATCCCTAACACATGCATGCATGCACACCTGCACTCATGCACACACACACACACACAATCCCTAACAGTAGCTCTGATAAGATAATAGTCCTCTCTTGCCCATCCTTTCTAGATTTTTCTTCTGAAAACAAGCAGGAGCTTCATTCCTGCAAAGTCCACATCTTGCTAAATGGTGCAAATTTTCAAAAGAATCACCGGTACTTACACCAGTGGATGTAGCAGGGAAGGTGGGGAGGTAAGACTTGGCTGTAACAGTGAGGAGTTTCTCTCATTTGTTTTGTCTCATCTGCTGTTAATGGATCCAGATGCCCTCTTGAAACCCCAGGCCAGGCCAGGGCAGAGATGGCAGTCGTGGGCTCTGAAGTTTGCTCCCTTATTCATCCTGAGGTTCCAGTCTAGAAAAGTCACTCTGGGTACAGAACTGCAATTGATGAAAGCCCTGGGACCCTCAAAAGGGACAACAACCCAGCCTTGTTCCTGCTGTGATATAGTATCTGACCCCAGCCTGATGGGCCATTGAGTCTGAGCAGCATCTGCCAGCCTAGTGATAAATCACAAATAAACTGAGCTTTTGCTCACTGCCTTCTGAACCTTTGTGTAAAAGCAAGTTGTAATAAACTCCCCAGATACATCTCTGTTCTTTGCTTCAGTATTCTGGGAAACTATTTACTCAGGAAATAGTGTATCTTTTCCATCTTCGTCTTAGATATTTAAGATTCATTCCACCTAAGACCTTTTTGCTTTTCACATTCAAGTCATGGGAGAATACTGGTGTCTTTTTCAAAGGAAGTCTTTTTTGGGACTTCCCTGGCAGTCCAGTGGTTAAGACTCAGCACTTCACTGCATGGAGCATGGATCTTTAGGGAACTAAAGATCCCGCATGCTGCACTGTGCAACCAAAAAAAGTATTTTTCTACAAAGTTTAACTGCACTGAATTGAAGTAAAAATTCAAAATGCTTACACTTTACAACTGCTTTTAATCTCATACCTGAATTCTAAACTATAATAATAGTAACAAATTCTAACTTAAAAATTCAAGGTCATTAGTAGAGTGAAACTGACAAATTGTTTCAGTCTTGCATCTAAAGTTGGCTGAACCCTTGATTCATGGCTTCCCAAGAGGCTCAGTGGTAAAGAATCTGCCTGCCAATGCAAGAGATGCAGGTTTGATTTCTGGGTTGGCAAGATCCCCTGGAGGAGGAAATGGCAACCCACTCCAGTATTCTTGCCTGGAAAATCCCATGGACAGAGGAGCCTGGTAGCCTCCAGTCCATGGGGTCACAAAAAGTCAGACACAACTTAGCAACTAAGCACCCAGGCAAGCACAAACCCTTGATTCAACCTTATATTTTCTCATATCACAGTCTCCTTGGCTATAAAATAAAGGCGTGATCTCTAAGCTCCCTTCTATCCTAATGATTGATAAGGACTCTCCACCAAATTACCTCTTTTTCAGTAAATTGAAAAATCATCCTGATTTTCAATGGTTCAGTTCAATTCAGTTCAGTCAATCAGTCATGTCCGACTCCCCGAGACCCAATGAACCGCAGCACGCCAGGCTTCCCTGTCCATCACCAACTCCCAGAGCTTGCTCAAACTCATGTCCATTGAGTTGGTGATGCCATCCAACCGTCTCATAATGGAAATATTTTCCTTGGTAGTGGTACTTCACTCATAACAGCTGATTTCCTAACTTTTCTGAATTTATATAAAACTTATAATTTTCCTGCAGTTTTAAAGTTAGTGCATAGAGTCTGTCCCACCCTCTGTTTCCCTAAACTCACTGCCATGGGTGATTTGACTTGACAGATTCAAAACATGTAATTTCATAGACGGAATATTTTTATACATGGCCATCATTTCCAGTGTGGCCTTTTTCTGCCACTGGGGCTTAGCTAAGTGCTTCTAAAGTGGGAGGAAAAAACAAACAAAATGACTACTTTTATCAAGACTGATGATGGTGGGCACCGATGGGCATGCTCTTCTGCTCAGGAACCGGCTGTCACTTTGAACTCAGCTCCAGAATAGCAATTTCCAGACCAGTGACTTCCAGGATACTTCCGTATTCCACATACCGTGGCAGGGGAGTCTGACAGCTAACACTAGTCCCAACAAACCTGAAGCACGTGTGCACAGCCACTAACAATTGATACTTTCCAGAAACAGGGAGTTCAGTTTTTCCCCTTTTTATTCTTCTTTGTGCTCTGTTGTTAAGTCATATCCGACTCTTTGTGACCCCAAGGACTGCAGCCCACCAGGCGCCTCTATCCATGGGATTTCCCAGGCAAGAATAGTGGAGTGGGTTGCCATTTCCTCCTCTAGGGGATCTTACCGACCCAGGGATTGAATTGCGTCTCCTGCACTGTAGGTGGATTCTTTACTGCTAAGTCACCAGTATTCTCCCTACTTGAATACTGATTTCCGAACCTTAGACTGGATCTTGTTGCAAACTCACACTCTGGACTGTTTCAAGCCTTATATTTGATGTTTTGAAATTAATTATTAATAAACACCAGAATTTATATTAAGAATTATTTTATTATTCAAGAGTCACTTTAACCTGTAACTTATATAATATTGTATATGATGACACCACCCTTATGGCACAAAGTGAAGAGGAACTAAAAAGCCTCTTGATGAAAGTGAAAGAGAAGACTGAAAAAGTTGGCTTAAAGCTCAACATTCAGAAAACTAAGATCATGGCATCTGGTCCCATCACTTCATGGGAAATAGATGGGGAAACAGTAGAAACAGTGTCAAACTTTATTTTTGGGGGGCTCCAAAATCACCGCAGATGGTGATTGCAGCCATGAAATTAAAAGATGCTTACTCCTTGGAAGGAAAGTTATGACCAACCTAGATGGCATATTCAAAAGCAGAGAGATTACCTTGCCAACAAAGGTCCGAATAGTTAAGGCTATGGTTTTTCCAATAGTCATGTATGGATGTGAGAGTTGGACTGGGAAGAAAGCTGAGCGCCAAAGAATTGATGCTTTTGAACTGTGGTGTTGGAGAAGACTCTTGAGAGTCCCTTGGACTGCAAGGAGATCCAACCAGTCCATTCTAAAGGAGATCAGCCCTGGGTGTTCTTTGGAAGGAATGATGCTGAAGCTGAAACTCCAGTACTTTGGCCACCTCATGCAAGAGTTGACTCATTGGAAAAGACTCTGATGCTGGGAGGGATTGAGGGCAGGAGGAGAAGGGGACGACAGAGGATGAGATGGCTGGATGGCATCACCGACTCGATGGACGTGAGTCTGGGTGAACTCTGGGAGTTGGTGATGGACAGGGAGGCCTGGCATGGTGCGATTCATGGGGTCTCAAAGAGTGGGACACAACTGAGCGACTGAACTAAACTGAACTGATACGTCAATTAAAGATATTAATAAAGTATATTTGTAGAACAAAAAGAGACATCTTAGAAATCTATATTTATAATGCTGGCAAACACACACACACCCAAACACACAGACAAAATAGAAGCTCTTGGTTTTGGGTGACCATCAGCTTAAGGGTAGCATAAGAAGATCAGTCACATTCCTTAATGATAGAAGCTTGTGTTAAGACACTAAAGGCCATGTGCTCAGAACATTATGACAAAGGTCCTATTTATTGCAAGAATATGTAGTCTCTCTCGTCACCATGTTGATATGCTAATATTTTGAGTTCCCATAGGTAAAGGCAAAAATTGCATTAAGAAGAAAAGGTTTTAATTGCCCTTCAACTAGTGGTTTTGAAATCTCAAAACTACTATGCTGTTATGAGCACAACACAACCCTTGACTTTGGAAGGGCTGTTTTGTTAAGAAAGAACTACTTTCAGGAATGTTAGAATAGACATCAGCAATAGAATGAGTACAATCAGTGAAATATACCCCCACTACATGCAGAATATGTTTCATGAGAAACGCTGGGCTGGAAGATGCACAAGCTGGAATCAAGATTGTTGGGAGAAATATCAATAACCTCAGATATGCAGATGACACTACCCTTATGGCAGAAAGTGAAGAGGAACTAAAGAGCCTCTTGATGAAAGTGAAAGAGGAGAGTGAAAAAGTTGGCTTAAAGCTCAACATTCAGAAAACTAAGATCATGGCATTTGGTCCCATCACTTCATGGGAAATAGATGGGGAAACAGTGGGAACAGTGTCAGATTTTATTTTTTTGGGCTCCAAAATCACTGCAGATGGTGATTGCAGCCATGAAATTAAAAGACGCTTATTCCTTGGGAGGAAAGTTATGACCAAGCTAGATAGCATATTAAAACACAGAGACATTACTTTGCCAGCAAAGGTCCATCTAGTCAAGGCTATGGTTTTTCCAGTGGTCACGTATGGATGTGAGAGTTGGACTGTGAAGAAAGCTGAGTGCCAAAGAATTGATGCCTTTGAACTGTGGTGTTGGAGAAGACTCTTGAGAGTCCCTTGGACTGAAAGGATGTCCAACCAGTCCATTCTAAAGGAGATCAGTCCTGGGTGTTCATTGGAAGGACTGATACTGAAACTCCAATACTTTGGCCACTTCATGCAAAGAATTGACTCATTAGAAAAGACCCTGATGCTGGGAGGGATTGGGGGCAGGAGGAGAAGGGGATGACAGAGGATGAGATGGCTGGATGGCATCACTTACTCGATCGACATGAGTTTGGGTAAACTCCAGGAGTTGGTGATGGACAGGGAGGCCTGGCGTGCTGCGATTCGTGGGGTCGCAAAGAGTCGGACACAACTGAGCAACTGAACTGAACTGATCCTGCACAGAATAGAAACTCAATGGACATTTGTTGAATGAATGAGTCAATAAATAAAGCCATGAAGAATGATTAGTGGATAAAAAACATAAATGAAAATGGTATAAATAATATGTTATGTAAAGATATGTACTCAGTTGTGTCCAACTCTTTGCATCCCCATGGACTGGGGCCCACCAGGCTCCTCTGTCCATGGAATTTTCCAGGCAAGAATGCTGGAGTGGGTTGCCATTTCCTTCTTCATGTATACCTATACATATAAAACATAATATAAATGAATAAAACCATATTGGCAAATGTAAAAACAATTTACTCTGGAAAAAAAAAGTGTATTAAGACCTAGGCGATCAGGTCTGCTTTAAGGACTTTTTCTCTTGACGTCCACATCCTGAAAAACTTCCAAGTGAGTTTTGCAGTGTCATAGAGTCTTGGCTCAATAGTAAATGTACTGTTGCTTCAAACACGAGGGAAGAAACCTGAATCTCCCTCCCCTTTTTCTGCTGCATCCAGAGCCCAGCCCAGCAGGTGTGCAGTGATCTGGTCAACCCTGTACTGCTACTGTATGTTGCTTCGAGAAAGCCAGGAATAAGACATAACTGTGATCAAAGGTTTTCTTCCTGAGCAAAACAGAGAAAAAATTACCCTTATATGTCAGTCTAATACACACACATATGTATTATGCTGCTTAACACCTCTCTATGGAATAGTAGTTGAGACAAAGGGAGGGGGTGGATCCTGCAGCCTCTGCTATTTAATGGCAACATACTCAGTTATACTTGGTGAGGTTCAGTACTTGTCTCTGTACCAGCTCTGGTTAAAATACATTTTTTTTTCCACGGGTATGTACTATATTTTTTCTTTGAACATAAACTCTAGGAGAAATTTTTGTTTTCTCTTTTTCTTTATAAATATATGACTGTGTGTATGTTTACATCATAATAATGGGCATTTGTATGTGTCATTTATGTGTGTGTGTAAATGTGTGTGTGTATATATGTGTATGTGTATATGTGTGTGTATATGTGTGTATATGTGTGTGTATATATGTGTGCATATATGTGTGTGTGTACATGTCATCATGTATGTGTGTATGTATATAAATATGTGTATATATAGCCTTGTGTGTTTGTGTCCTATAAAAGATATCAAGCAAATACAACACTAATTGATCTCTTGTGTTGATTTTTCCTTTTTCTGATTTTCTAGGGTAATTGCCCATACAACTGCTATTTATTATTAGATTATTTTATTTATTTAACATGATATAGTAGAAAAAGGTGGACTAAAAGTCAGATAACCTGAACTTGAGTCCTATGTCTGGCTTTTGGGCTTGTCATTTAATCCCAACTCTTTAATTTCTTCCTTGTGAGAAATGAGATAGTAATTTACAATGTTTGTATACAGTTAGAAATACATGTAAAGCATTTAGCATGCAATAAATGTTCATTGTGATGACAACTGTGTTTTTATGATTGCCTTTCTCCACGATTTGATCAAAAGCTCCTTGAGGATAAAAAATGCAATTCTGAAATCCACCATGGATTTGTTTACCAAAGCAGGAAGCACATGCTGGTACTCTATAAATGTGAGTGTATTACACTGAACTACAAGGTAAGTGTAAAGATAAAGCACTGTCCTAAGGACATAATCAAAGCCCATTCCCACTCTCTATGACTTTGTTATCTCACATTTTCACCTTCTGAGCACAAGAGCAAATAAGTATGTCTTTAACAACGGCAGCCATGAAATTAAAAGATGCTTGCTGCTTGGAAGAAAAGCTATGACCAACCAAGACAGCATATTAAAAAGCAGAGACATTACCTTGCCAACAAAGGTCCATCTAGTCAAGGCTATGGTTTTTCCAGTAGTCATGCATGGATGTGAGAGTTGGACCATAAAGAAAGCTGAATGCCGAAGAATTGATGCTTTTGAACTGTGGTGTTGGAGAAGACTCTTGAGAGTCCCTTGGACTGCAAGGAGATCCAACCAGTCCATCCTAAAGGAAATCAGTCCTGAATATTCATTGGAAGGACTGATGCTGAAGCTGAAGCTCCAATACTTGGCCACTGGATGCGAAGAGCCAACTTGTTGGAAAAGAACCAGATGCTGGGAAAGATTGAAGGCAAGAAGAGAAGAGGACAACAGAGGATAAGATGGTTGGATGGCCTCACTGACTCGATGGACATGAGTTTGAGCAAGCTCTGGGAGTTGGTGATGAACAGGGAAGCCTGGCGTATTGCAGTCCATGGGGTCGCAAAGAGTTGGACATGACCAAGGGACTGAATTGAACTGAAGCACACTGAAAAATTATTGTTACTACATATAATTCTCATACTTTGAACCTACACTAATCAAAAGGTGGATCTGATCTCTGTAAATGTGAGGCATTGATCCACACACACTTTGATCAGTGTCTTCCTAATTACCTGCCAGGATGCACAACATGAAAAAAATCTGCATTTGGTGCAACCCACCAGAGCAATGGATGCAAAGAGATAACAGACAACACCGTGACCTGAAACCAGGCTTCCTGACATTAAAAAGGAATAATATCCAAGCAAAGCAACAGGCTTTAACAGCCTTTGCTTTTCAGTCCACAGCTCAGACATTCTTATAAGTCATATAAACTCTGTGTTTCATCTACTTCACCTAAAACACGGCTTCCCCTGGTGGCTCAGATAGTAAAGAATCCATCTGTAATGCAGGATTTGATCCCTGGGTTGGGAAGATCCCCTGGAGAAGGGAATGGCAACCCACTCCAGTATTCTTGTCTGGAAAATACCATGGACAGAGGAGCCTGGCTGGCTATGGTCGATGGGGTCACAAAGAGTTGGACACAACTGAGAGACAAACATTTTAAAACATGGCTACAGTAAGTATCGGAGAAGGCCCTGGCACCCCACTCTAGTACTCTTGCCTGGAAACTCCCATGGATGGAGGAGCCTGGTGGGCTGCAGTCCGTGGGGTCACTAGGAGTCAGACACGACTGAGAGACTTCACTTTAACTTTTCACTTTCATGCATTGGAGAAGGAAATGGCAACCCGCTCCAGTGTTCTTGCCTGGAGAATCCCAGGGACGGCGGAGCCTGGTGCGCTGCCATCTATGGGGTCGCACAGAGTCGGACACGACTGAGATGACTTAGCACAGTAAGTATGGGGGAGCCACAGTTCATATGAAACATTCAGAGCTGATTTTTTGCAAATATTTACTATGACTTGACTCCAAAAATGAAACAAGTTGAGCACAAATATTTATTTATTTTTCCCTCTCTATCTCCCAGTTGAGTTTCCAGCTGGCTATACATCTCATAAAAGAATAGACACTAAGATAATTACAATGTCTATTGAATAATTTTTCTTTTGGATAGCTACATGGCCCCTCATTTCCTATCATCAGGGTGCCATCCAGAATCATTATTTTCTGTTTTCGGATACTCTGCCTGTCTAATTAATAGTACTTCTCTCTGTAAATTCTACTGCTGGCCACTCTCCAGCCTTGTGGAACATTCCCTAAAGGCTACACACATCTCCTCTCAGTTCTAGTAAATTGTTATTACTGCTTTTCCTGTAATTATCCCACGTGCATCACAGTTCAAGAAAAGCAAAATATGCTAGATTTACAGACTCAGGTGGAAAAAATTTGTCTGTCAATATTTTTAGGAAAAACCTTAGCCATATCCTCAAATAGATATCACAAATCCAGATGCAAACACTAGAAACAGTCTTAGAAACTGGATTAGACACACATGCTGATTGTATTTCGTCCTTATGAATACAGTCATCCTGTGGTTTGACACTTTACTGGACGGGTCAGTCATGGCACTTGCCACATCTAATGTGCTTTCTGAGGACATCAGTTGCTTCCCTGCCCTGCTGGGGAAAGCAGCCATAGCAGTACTCTGTGCAGGAGTTCACGTTTGGTGCCATGTTTCAACCCTCCAGACCTAACGAATTGGACCAAGAAGAGGCGTGTGATGGCCAAATCCTAGGTTGACTAGAAACCTATGAAATGGAGTCAGTTTGCATTCCAGTATCTCAGGGCTTATCCATTTAAATTCATATATCTTTTTAGAGTTTCGGGGATCCCTTTCCAAAACTTTTGTTCAGATGTGTTTAGATGACTTTAAGATAGCTTCAACGGATGCATGCAAACTCCAGGAAGGCAGCAACACAAAAGTGCCTGCCTTGAGTGTGCAGGAGCGTGTGGTTGTTTATTTGCTTGACCCAAGCAAGACACTATGCATGCAACTGAAAGTATGCAGAATATAGTCAAGGCTTTGACTCTAGGTAGAAGGCAGCTCCTAGTGCTCTGCACTCTTGCAGGGATCTGAAAGATTTACCCTGTGATAAATGGCTATAATCCACTAAGTAAAATTGAGTCCACATAATTCAGCTGGGTCTGAAGCTCAGAGAAGAGAGGATTTACTATATAAACTCACAATCACATATCAGCAATTATCTGTTTCTGTATATCAGGCCCTGGTGCTCATATATAAAGCTGCCACTGCAGCATGTTTAAGCACGTGCTCGCACACACACAAAATGAAATGGTTTCTCTCTCTCCTCTCTCTCCCCATCACCCCTCCCCCATTCAAAATGGAATGCTTCCTCTGCTCTATCTTCTAGATATTGGGCCCTTATTAGGAATATGTCTATTAAATATGTTAAATATTTAAATAACAACGTTTTTAAACTTTTAATATTTAAAAAATACTTCTACAGTCAGCTTCTTGAAATGCTTAATCTTCCTAAACTTCCTGATTTCTACTTCCCGGTGTCATTGGAGGGTCCTCTGCCATAGTTTTTTAATACATTTCTCTTTTCCTTCTTCACTGAGCTGGAGCAGGCTGGGAACACAAGTGGGCTTGCACATTGAGAACTGAGCTGTAAATCTCTCTTTAAAGCTCAGTGAGTAACAGTCAAGATAACAGTATTACATAATTCTCCATGAAGTATTCCTGTTTGAAATGCAGTGTCCCAGGTGGCTCAGTTGAAAAGAACCCACCTGCCAATGCAGGAGACATGGGTTCAATCCCTGGGCCAGGAAGATCCCCTGGAGAAGGAAATGGCAACCCACTCCAGTATTCTTGCCTGGAGAATCCCATGGACAGAAGAGCCTACTGGGCTATGGTCCATGGGGTTGCAAAGAGTTGGACACAACTGAAGTGACTGAGCACACACACACATGTGTGTATATATATACATAGAGAGAGAGCGCGTGTACAAATGAGAGAAAAAAATATATATCTGTATTGCTTCTGGGAAACACTGTCATAGAAGATAGTAAAACATTAGTTTCTAGACCCGATTATATAGTAAATTCCAATGTGTGGAAGGGGGTTCCCCCACACCAACAAGCAATGCTTGGATACCAGCTGGGTGCTGGGTGTCCTACAATTTACTCCAGGGAGGAATATCAGATCCCATGAGCTAAGGGCTCAGACTTACAAGACTGTCCCTCCTCCCCTGTGTCCCACCAACTTCAGAGGGAGTTGCAAGGCCAGGTTGTCACCTGTGTGTCGGACTGACCGGCTACAGATTGGAGTTCAACAACCCCCTCTTTGGGTTCAATTAATTTGCTAGAGAGGGCCACAGAATTTAGAAGTATTTTACTTACTGGATTACCAGTTTATTATAAAAGGTGGTTACAGGGCTTCCCTGGTGGCTCAGGGGTAAAGAATCTGCCTGCCAACGCAGGAGACAGGTTCGATCCCTGATCCAGGAAGATCGCGCATGCTCGGAGTGACTAAGCTCATGCACCACAACTACTCAGCCTGTGTTCTAGAGCCAGGGAACTGCAACCCCTGAAGCCCGAGTGCCCTGCAGCCTGTGCTCTGCAACAGGAGACTGCCCACTGCAACAAAGAGTAGCCCCCACTCACCGCAACCAGAGAACAGCCCGCACGGCAACAAAGCCCCCGCACAGCCAAAACTAGCCAAATAAAATTATAAAATAAAAAAGGACGTGATAAAGGATGCAGATGAACATTCAGATGAAGAGACTAAAGGGCAAGGTATGTGGGAAAGGGTATGGAGCTCCCAAGCTCCATCTGAGTTTGCCAGTCTTCCCAAAACCTCCGCCCTCCCCAAGTCTCCTCCAACCTGGAAGCTCTCTGACCTCTCTCCTTTTGAATTTCTTTGTTTTTTGATAGGCAGAGTGAGTTTGTTAGCATAGGCTGCTTGTGAGAGAAACAGGTGGGCTAGCATGGAGTACAGCAGCCACAAAAACCAAAGGGTTATCTTTTTGAGTTTTTATACAGGCTTCATTGCATAGGCTTGATTGACTAAATTGTTGGCCACTGATGGATCCAACACGTCTCCTACCCTTCTCCCCTTCCCAGAAATGGGACTGAGCCTCTAAATGCATGGCTCTCTTGGCAACTCCCACCCTTAGGTTAAACTAAAGACTTTCCAGAAGTCACCTAATTAACATAACAATATGACAAAAAATATTTTTTTTGCTTTTATCATAGGAAATTTCAAGGGTTTTAGCAACTATGACCAAAACTCTTGAACAAAGACTAAATATATATATGAGAAATATATTTTGGCCATCTGAATGGCTGAATATATATTTCTTATAAATCATAAGATAACAGACATCAAGAAAATAGTCTCTTCAATAAATAAAAAGCAACCATGAAGGTGTGGGGGACTTATAATTAGGGTGGACTTCTTAGTCAATTATATCAAAGGGGAAAAAAATGGCAAGAATGCAATGAAATTAGGGAACTAGCAGAAATGAAAATCATGGTTAGAGGTGTCTTTATTTAAGATGAGGCTCTGTGCGTGCTAAGTCGCTTCCATCATGTCTGACTCTTTGCGACCCCATGGACTGTAGCCCACCAGGCTTCTTTGTCCATGGGATTTCCCAGGCAAGAATACTGGAGTGGGTTGCCATGCCCTTCTCCAGGGGATCTTCCAGACCCAAGGACTGAACCCATGTCTCTGGCATCTCCTGCATTAGCAGGTGGGTTCTTTACCACTAGCCCCACCTGGGAAGCTAGATGAGGTTACCAGGAATAATTTCCTGAGGGAAACTGCATGGATTATCTCCCAGGGCATTTGCTTTAATTAACTGAAGTAAATACAACATTACAAAGAAGGTTTAGCTTAGCTGATGAGTCAATCTGAGAGTCAGGATTTCTTTCTTTGGAAAAGAAAAAGAAGAGGATTCTGGCTTCCTTAGATTTCTAATATGCTGGGTCTGCCATGTACAGTTTGCAGGTTGCTGGAGCAGGAAGGCAGGGAGCCAGAGGGCAGATGCTGGTGAAATCCCGCCTGGCCCCTGGGGCTAAGGCCCTGCTTGAGGGTGTGTCGGCTGGGAGGGGCATCTAGTTCTAATTCCCACAAAAGAACAATATGGGTTAGTAGTGACCCTACAATACACTATGTGGAAAAATCAAATTGCATTTAAATGCTTTGTAATATGACACTGAATTTCAAACGTTTATGCTATTTTTACAGAGACTATCCTTTCACACAGTACAGGTTCAAAAAAAAAAAACACAAAAAAACAGGCCCAAAGTGGAATCACTTCTGCTAAGCCCCACGTCAGCAAACCAAGACTTAACACCTAATCTAACTGCAATTTCAACTTCTCCCAGAGATGGAAGCTTTAACCAGACAATCTTGAATTTTCTGGTCTGCACTAGTGAGGTAATCTTCCTGACTGACCCCCTTCTTGTCTGGTAAAGAAAGATGAGGGAATCTACTCTTTCCCTGCCCCTTTGTGGCGATAAAAGTCTCCATTTTTAAACAGCTTTTTAGAGCTCCCTTTGTTTACTAGATGGGATGTGCCTGACTCACAAATTGTTGAATAAAGCCAATTAGATCTTCAAACTTACTCAGTGGAATTTTGTATTTTTAACACTATCTTCTAGGTAACTGGTTTCAGTCAGGTGTGCTCATGGGGAATGGGAATTAGGGAGCTCTTGGACATGTTTTTAAGATTCTGCAAATTTTTGCAGGAACTGGTTTGATTTCATGGTGGCTCAGACAGTAAAGAATCTGCCTGCAAAACAGAAGACCGGTTTGATCCCTGGGTTGGGAAGATTCCCTGGAGAAGGAAATGGCGACCTACTCTAGTATTCTTGCCTGGAAAATCCCATGGCCAGAGGAGCCTGGCAGTCTACAGTCCATGAGATCACAAAGAGTCAGACACGACTGAGCGATAATACTTCCACTGTCACACTTTGACTCAGGTGACAGTCTGAAAAATAATACACTCTCTTTTGCAATAGGAACAAGTGATACTAAAGAGGACTCGAGATGAACCCAATAAACCAAGGGCTTATGTGTACCAAGTGAATCCACAGAAGAAATGGAGGCTTTACTTTGTTGTATCAAAAACTATCACCTGGCCCTTGCAATACCTGCTGCTGCTGAGTTGCTTCAGTCGTGTCCGACTCTGTGCGGCTCCACAGACGGCAGCCCACCAGGATCCCCCATCCCTGGGATTCTCCAGGCAAGAACACTGGAGTGGGTTGCCATTTCCTTCTCCAATGCATGAAAGTGAAAAGTGAAAGGGAAGTCGCTCAGTCGTGTCCGACCTTCGGCAATCCCATGGACTGCAGCCCACCAGGCTCCTCTATCCATGGGATTTCCCAGGCAAGAGTACTGGAGTGGGGTGCCATTGCCTTCTCCTTGCAATACCTAGGGATGCTGAAATCAAAATTCCCATTGCCATAAGAGTTGATACCATATTCACATTTTGAATGGTAATTTAATTTCAGCCCAACAACATGTTTTGCCACATTAAATTAGTTTTGTTAATTTGCTTTTAATTGATTTTGTAACCTCTACTTGATTATTAATTTGTTTTGATTTTATGGTTAGACAAGGGCTCTGAGTGTAAGGAGTTTATAACCAGGTTTGCATTATGTACAGATTTAACATGGTATTATGTTGCATGTGTACATAATAAAGATAATTTAAGTCACTTTCAGGGGTCCAGTAATATTTTTTTCTTTTAAAATGATCTATACATTACTCAACCCAGAGAAACCCCTTTACACCTTCAATACTCCTCCCAATGGGAACACAGAGTTACGACAGATAGTCATCCCATCCATGTGTGTGTACCAGGCATTAACTGTAGTCTGAATAAATCTCAGAGATGTCCTTGTTATTATTCCTCAGATGTGTGCAAATACCGCTGTTTTGAATGAAGTACAAAAATGTTTGAGTATTACTCAGTTCTTCATCATTTCCACTGATCAATGGATACTGAACACAAATCTTATATACATCTTTACAGTGGTGGCAGGGGAGACTTTGAAAATTTCTAACTTTAAAAGTGAGTGTTTCTATTAAAATGAAAATTATTATTTTGGGAGCCCATTGGCTATTTTGTGGAAAGAGCATGGGTCATAATTTTATTTTCTAATAAAGGTGATATTTTCCAACAGGCTGTATCATGTAAATGACCCATCCTGGTTTTCTTCCTTTTCTAAAGAATCTAGGAATCTTTGATATTATTCTACACTCCAACATCTTATTGCCTTAATCTATGTGTGAGCGGAAAGAAGGAGGTAAAAACCAATTTGCTGATATAACTAGTGCTTGACATTTCTTATGCTCTTAAATTAGTGAAGACAGTGTGATTAATGAAAATAAAAACAAACTTTAAAGTAATATGTCCACTTTGTTAAAATAACTCTATTTAATGGTTGGGCAGGATTTTATTCACATTGTGTGAAAATGGAGCAGAAGAACTGATTTTAATATACACAAAGCATCTCTGATTTTCCCTAGAACCGGAGCTGACACCTGCCCAGTGACAACTGCTGTTTGATGCTTTTCAAAGCTGAGTGCGAATCTTTTCGGGATGGGGGTGTGGACATGCCAGGACCACTGGGAGGGTCAGGGGGACAAGATTCAGCACCTGCTTTATCAGAGGCTGCTGAAAGCAGTGATTCAGGTTTTTCAGAGTAAGCTTTTTCAGCTCAAGTAGAAAGATTGTTTTCTTATTTCAGACTAACTGAAATCTGTAAATGGTAATGAGGCATTTGTTAAGACAACAGAAGAAATTCTCACTTTTTCCTTCAATCTATAAGTAAACAGGAAAAGGAAAATAAAGACAGTGTTGGCTATGTAACCAATATTGTCTTCTGTTGATGGGGATGTGTATAGCCAAAATAAGTAAACATTTATAGCCAAATTTGGAGAAAAATACTCTTTTTTGGTTAAAATACTGCATATGCATTTTAAAGAAAAAGATCTTTAGGCAACAAACAGCCCTTTTAAAAAACAATTTGCATGCATCACTTGAGTGTTTTGACTAAGGTGACCTTTAAGATTTTAAGAGCCGTTAGAACAGAGAATATGTCTTTCTACCTTCTAGAATAATGCCTGGCATAGACTGAGCATGCAATAAATAACTGTTGGAGTAATTATTTTTAATTATTTATTTTTAATTGCTTTAACATAAACATTGATGAATGGTTTCTTGTCCCAAGAATCTATGAAAATAGCTGAAAATCTCTTGTCTTCTATCAGATCTAGAGGTAGGTCAGCCTGGTGATACAGTATATTCTAGTCAAAACCATTGGCAGGAGAAAATCTTAGACTCTGAGGTCTTAAAATACCAAGCTTCTAAAAAATTTACTAGAGTAAGAGCAAAAGAAAACCACCTGCTCCTGAACTCCCACGTGTACAAACTACATTCCATCCCGCTTTGCATCTCACACGAACCTGCATATTTTCTCCACCACAGAAGATTAAAAAAAAAACCCACACATTGAATTTTATTTTAATTTGTCATTTGGCAATCACAAAAAAGCAACATATCCCAGAACTAGCCTTTATTATCATAATGCAAATTTATGCTGTGAGTGGTACTATGAAGTCACATTAGGTCCCATGCAGTCACATTAATCATGTATGATTAATGAATTCACTGAACAGAAATAGATTTATGTCCTCATATTGTATTTGGTACATTACTAGCTAGCTATGTGGCAACAGCTGGCCAACACCAACTTCCTCTAAATAAATGGTGTGGTTTTTTTTAATTTAAAAAAAGACCACTAATTTGGAAAGATTTTGTGCATTCCAATGTTCACAGCAGCATTATTTACAATTACAAGATAAGGAAACAAGCTAAATGTCCATCAAAGGATGAATAAAGAAGGTATGGGGTGTGTGTGTGTGTGTATACACACATACAATGGAATATTACTCAGTTTAAAAAAAAAAAAAAACAAAATTCTGTCATAGCAACATGGACATACCTGGAAGTAACATAAATCAGACAGAGAAAAAGCAATACTGTATGATATCACTTATTTGGGGCTTTCCTGGTCGCTCGGATGGTAAAGAATCCACCTGCAATGCAAGAGACCTGGCTTCGATCCCTGGGTTGGGAAGATCCCCTGGAGGAGGGCATGGCAACCCACCCCAGTATTCTTGCCTGGAGAGTCCCATGGACAAAGGAAGCTGGCGGGCTACAGTCCATAGTGCCGCAAAGAGCCAGACACGACTGAGCGACTAAGCACACATCACTTATATGTAGAATCTAAAAAATACAGCAAACTAGTGAGTATAATAAAAAAGTAGCAGACCCACCGATACAGAGGAAAAAACAGTGGTTACCAGTCGGGGTGGGGAACAATACAGAGGTGGGGAAGTAGGAGGAATAAACTACTGGATGTAAACAGGCTTCGGGATATAAGGGATTAGTACAACGCAGGCATTAACCAATATTTTGTGATAACTGTAAACGGAAAGTAACCTTTAAAAATTATATAAAATTAAAAAATTTTTTTAAGTTTTAAAAATTAAGGTATTTATTGTAACTTTTCAAAATACGAAGCATCATTTCATTAGGGGTGTTTTTTGGAAGCAGAACATTGATTTACCCTAGGGTTACAAACAATAGGAAACTGGTGTTTGAAAAGTTGAATAAGATGTGATATATGATAGTATGGGGGTTCCTGGGTAAATAATGTATCAAAAAATTTAAGAGACTAGGTTTGTCCTGGAGAGGACACTGAATGAAATCCCTGAACACTTCTCTTGCTCATTATTATTTTATTTATTTATTTTTTTTATCACACCAGCATGGCATCCTAACCACCGGACCACCAGGAAATTCTCTCTTGTTCATCTTTTTATAACAGGCTACCTGGGCTAGTGAGGATCTTAGAGGCTCTTGCCTGGCACTCTCATCCCTTCAGCATGCCCTAAGAGGAAAGTCTCCTTGGAGACTTGGAGAAAGTCATGGGTCCTTCAGTTGTAGACAGACTCTAACAGTGACTCAGGAACTTAGCAACCCTGCCCTCACTGGGAAAAGACTTTGATTTTGACATCAAGGCCAGCAACCTCTCTCTAGGAGCCTCCACTAAAACTGACTATATGTCTGTGTCTGCAGGTGAGATGTTGCATTTCAATATGCCACAGATACCTAACTGCTCAAAGAATTATATTCAAATCTCTGTGAAGTGTCAGGGAACTACAGACATGCCCCGGGGTCTCCAGGAGTTTACATAGCAGTAGATAAGATAATAGAATAAAATAGGATAAGATCTGACAGTGCTTTGTAAAGTGTAGGGGGTTATGCTGACATTCATTATGAATGTTACATAAAAGGTAGCTAATAATACCAAATATATACATAAATATAAGACAGAGTATTTCCAGTACAAAAATATGTATCCAACCTCATCTATAAGAAATGATGCTGTCTCAAATATTAAATTTTATTAATTCTCTCACCTTCCAGTTGAATCTTTTTCTTTTTACCCACCACTGCTTTCTCTTGTCCTTTACTTATATCTATACTCTTTAATTTCCCAGAGTAATGAAAGTCTTGAGCAAAAATTCTGAGAGGAAAACGGTTTTTGTGTTTAGCATGCAATTATCCAATCAATGCAAAATGAGTGACAAATATGTTCTAGCCTAGAAATGGAAAGAAGAAAAATGAACTCCCCAAACAGAAAGATATCTGACTCTCAGAATGGGATAAAATTGGATGTTTTAGTTAAAGTTTGCTATTTTTAAGTATTGTATGAGAAGTAGATATTCTGGCAAAGTGAAAAGTCCATGTGGTCTAAAGATTTTTAAAATGTCAAGTTGATGCCTGAAGCAAATATTCATAGCTCAGATATTATGAGATCTGTGAGATCTGAGGCTTTATATTAGAATTGAGATAGGAGTTTAACTGACAGCCTTCTGGTTCTACTGCACATGGTTCTTAGGGCTAGTTTGAAATGTGCTGTTTTTCAAGTATCTGATTTAAACTAGGTAATAGAATGAATCCCTGGGTCGGGAAGATCCACTGGAGAAAGAAATGGCCCACTCCAGTATTCTTGCCTGGGAAACCCCCTGTGCAGAGGAGCCTGGAGGCCCACAGTCCATGGGGTTGCAGAAGTGTAGGACACGACATACTGACTAAAGAACAACACAGAATTAATAAAATTGTATTCTTTGTTCCTCTAAAAAGGTGAAAAAATTGTGTAAGTCTGAAAAACACACTAGTGATTGAAATGAGCCTAAGTGGCACAAGTTATGTTCACCAGAAGTTAATTGGGGAAAGTAGAGCTATTTTTCACAGCACTCAAGTATTAGCTGATGCAGAGTATACGAATATATATACAAGGGTCAACTCCTAGATACAAAACACCATTAAGAAATCTTAGCATAAAACAGAATTTGGCTGAGATAACCAGTCTTTTTATTTGCAGATGTAAGCACCTTTTAACACCTACCCCCAGCTTCATTTCAGGAAAATGTAAACAGAAGCCACCACCACGAAAGACTGCTGCTGCTGCTGCTAAGTCGCTCAGTCGTGTCCAACCTTAGTGACCCCATGGGCTGCAGCCCGCCAGGCTCCTCCGTCCATGGGATTTTCCAGGCAAGAGTGCTGGAGTGGGGTGCCATTGCCTTCTCCAACATGAAAGACTATGTACTTTCAAAATCTACTAACAAGAGGCTTCCGAGAGGCTTCCGCTGTATTCAATCAGTTCACCAGATTTTAAAGCTCTTTTTATTACTTTGAAGTGAAGTGAAGTGAAGTGAGTCGCTCAGTTGTGTCTGACTCTTTGTGACCCTATGCACTATACAGTCCATGGAATTCTCCAGGCCAGAATACTGGAGTGGGTAGCCTCCTCCAGGGGATCTTTCCAACCCAGGGATCAAACCCAGGTCTCCCACATTGCAGGCGGATTCTTTACCAACTGAGCTATCAGGGAAGCCCAGGGCAGATTTTCTTACTCAAAGGTCTCTTTCTTATCACAGCCATACTGTATCTTTATATAAATGTCTGGAAACCCTACTAGGTTTGGTACAAGTTTAAATTAAAAATGGGACTTGAAAATAGAGTCCATTTGCTATGATCTGTAATCAGTTTTAACACTTTTCTGAGCTTAAATGACACATCCGAGTACACACAGAGCTTTAAATACGTTTGGGTGGGGGGTGGGGGGCATGCTTTACCCAATATAAACCAATATATACCTTTTAATTTAAGAGTGAAGGTAGGATGTTATTTTTGATCAACAACTAGTTACCCGGGAAGAGTTGATTTCACACTTAAGTCTAATTAGTATATTTACTTGGTATTTGAGAATGATGAGACCACCCCCAAGCACCATTTACTCCACTGAAAATAAGTCAAAACACTACAGAAGGAGAGCATATGGTCCAAGTACCATGGTAGAGAAAATGTTACTTAACAGACGAATGCAGGAGAAAGGCCAGTGAGTAGAGAAAACTGGGCACAAAATACTTGTTACACTTTCAAGTAAAACCAGATAAAAGAAGAGAAGGAATATATCTATTGAATCACAATACTTTTAATAGGTTCATTATTGTTAGATTCACTTCACAAAATCTGCTTTCTCCCCTAATGAAATGTGTCTATACGCCTATTTGCAAATGTATTCAGAAATTAGATCTGAAGTTGATGCACACATAATTAATGTTGTTTGAATAATTCTGTGACAAAAATCAGCATGTGAACCTACATATCGTGAATTAGCATCTGGACTATGCTCTGCGCTGTGGGAACACAGTTGCTTCTTTGGGGAGCTTGTAACCTAACCAGAGAAATCAGATTAGCTACACTTCTATGCATAAATGGAAAATGAAACCAAATCTCTCTGACGTTCACTCCACTCTAGCTAGCTAGGGGACTTGTTCTCACCTTTCTTTATTGGCTAATACCCTTGAATGATGAAATCAGCATCCAGTGCCTCCAGATTTCTACCCTGTTCACTCTTACAGTAACTGGGCTTCTACCTCTTGATCAACAACCTCTGATAAAGGCAGCAAAGGAAAGAACCAGTCAGTCCTCCCTGGGTCACTCTGCTACTGCATGTGAACCTGTTGGCCACTGTATTTCCCTAGAAAACCCTCTCTCCCCTGGCTTCCTCTTGATGCCTCTCTGCCTGGGTCCTACGGTCCTCCTCAAATGCTAGTCTGGCTCCTATTTTCTCTGCACCCCTTTGAAAATGGATGTTCCTTGGGGGTGTGTTGCCAAGTCTCTTCTGTCTCTAATTGCAGTTTCCCTAGCATAAGGCTCCCTTATGTTCTGCCAGGTCATACAGAAAAGGTATGTTCTGCCAGGTCAATACAGAAAAGGCTGGTAATGGAAGTAACTAAACTTATGGTGCTGATCAATTCACAATATATACCTGTATCAGATCATTGCGTTGTACACCTGAAACTAATACAATGGAGTTGTTGTTCAGTCACTAAGTCGTGTTCGACTCTTTGTGACCCCATGGACCACAGCACACCAGACTTCCCTGTCCACTATCTCCCGGAATTTGCTCAAATTCATGTACACTGAGTCAGTGATGTCATTCAACCATCTTGATCTCTCTCATCCCCTTCTTCTCCTGCCCTCAATCTTTCCCAGCATCAGGGTCTCTTCCAGTGAGTCAGCTCTTTGCATTAGGTAGCCAAAGTGTTGGAGCTTCAGCTTCAGTATCAGTCTTTCCAGTGAATATTCAGTCCAGAATGGTGAGGGTACCCAGATTTTGGCACAACGCAATCACTGAGGAGACACTGAATAAGAATCTTTGACCTGAGAGTTCTTTCCCACCGATGACTTTAGTAAATATGAACACTTCTCTCTAGCTCCTGATCAGTGTATTCACTTCTTAAGGGGTCATCCACTAGGGTGTCACACAGGCACCCTCCCCACTCCCCCCATGTATGCAAAAGCCCCTTAGCCTGTCCCATGAGTGTCTGCCCAATGTCTGTTCCCTGAACTGGTGAACAGAAATTAGTAGGTCAAGGGAGAAACTTAAAAGGGTCTCCATTCCTCTTCCTATAGTTCTGTAGTCAACTGGTTACTAAGGTCTGGCTATTCTATCTTTTAAAATATCTTGATTGTAAAATTAAGTGTTCCATCCCTGCTATTACTGCCCCAGCTCAGGCCTCTATCATATTCTGCCAAACTTTTAAGATAAACTAAGTACCTCCCAGCCTCCAGTATTCACCTTCGCCAGCCCATCGTCCTCACTGTGGTTGAGTATCACAGGGAGCGCAGCATTCTTTGACCCTACCCAGGTTCCCCTCAGCAATTTCCTGCTCACACAATATGCTCCCGTCCCATCTGTTTTCTTGCTCTTAGTGGTGTGAGCACACAATGTGCCTTCATGTCTCCACGCTCATTCTTTCCTCTGTCTTCCTGGGGCACACTGCTCTTGAGCCCTACTCAAGCACCACCTTCTCCGTGAGCCCCGCTGGGTCCCAAGGCTCTGCCGGCTGAGATCCCTATTCCTGCTGACTGTTAGGGCACTTGTTACTTCACAGTCTCCTCCCACAGCTGCCTTCTCTCTAGTCTGTTGTCTGTAATAGCAGAGATACCCTGTTCAACACTGCAAATCATATATCGTCATTTAAAGATGGAACCTAAAAAGCAAATATGCTTTGTAGAGATGGATTCCTCTGATTAGAAGCTCTTCAGTTCCTGAAACCTTTCCCCAGATGCCTCCAAGGTTTCATCCATGAAAAATCCTCCTCCTCCTCCGAGGATCAGCCCAAGTGATCTCCTCAATGAGGGTTCCCCAACTCTCCCAGGCAGGGCTGGTCTTCACTGTCTGTGTCTAAACTATGACACTGCCCTTTGCATTGAAACCATCTGTTTACTACTCCTCTACCCAAACAGACTTGAACTCCTATGAGCTAGGGGTTTGTTCCTACCTATCTTTTTGTTCCAAGTGTTCAGCCCGGGGTCCGGGTGTGGGGGATGCAAAACCGAGGTAGGGTGGAAAACAGCTGTATTAACACCTGGAACACTGGCTCCACTATCGCCCCTCTGGGATAATTGTGAAACCAAGTTTAAGAGTCTCCACAGTGGGAGGACACACCAAGGAGGCTTTCCAAATGAAAGGGCAAGAGGACTAAGTCGTCACTGACTCATACCCTGCTTCCCACGTCTTGCGGCATTTCAAATTGCATAATCATCTCAAGCAGTTAGAATTATAAGTGACTAAACACTGGTATATCACATTTTTTTACCTGCCTACTGAGTTAAATAGTTAGCCCCATAAATTGCTTAAGTTACCTAAAAGAGGCTTGAATCTTGAATCTCCTTAGTCACAGCCTGTGCAATGGCTTGGGGCAGGTTGCCTTAGCCGAGAGACTCAAACTAGGGGGTTACAGAGGTTTTCCTCTGAGCCTCTAAGCAGATCTGTGCAGAACAGGGAGCAAAGCAAAAGCAGCAACTCACAGAGGGATCTCACAGCTGAGCCAGCTGGGCTCCGTGTGCCTCTCCCAGCAGGTGCTGAGTCTCTCTCAGCAGGTGCAAAGCTTATTTGCATCCTGGGCTGGGCCTGCAGTCCCCACTAATAATACCAGTGAACATTTGCCAAGTGCTTACTAGGTATCAGAAACTCTTTCAGAACTTTACTCCTATTGCCTTATCTAATCCTCAAAACTGTAAAAATAGATGCTATAATTATCATCTCTGATTTACTGAAAAGCAAGAAAGGCATAGACGGGTTCAGCAACTAACTCAAGTGTTAGCTGTTCAGTCGTGTCCAACTCTATATGACCCCAAGGACTGTAGCTCGCCAGGCTCCTCTCTGTCCATGGAATTTTCCAGGCAAGAATACTGGAGTGGGTAGCCATTCCCTTCTGCAGGGGATCTTCTCAACCCAGGAATCGAACCCAGGTCTCCTGTATTGCAGGCAGATTCTTTACCATCTGAGCCACCAGGGAAGCCCCAACTAACTCAAGGTCCCATTCTTAGTAAGGGCTAGAACGGGAGGCACACTCAGGGAGTCCCACTCCACAGCCTGTGATCTAAGCCAATGATGCCAACCAAGACCAAGATGAGAACTCATTGCTTTCTCAAAGAGAAGGCGAAAAGAAAGTTTTTGGTCATCCATACAAATTCATCCTACCAAGATCTTAAACACGGAAAAATCCTATCTCTTCTCAGGATATTTTTCCCAGAAGGGTTTGATGGTGATGGTTGTTCTTCCCAGGATCTGTTCCCTAAAAGGGGTCTGATAGCATTCTAAGTAATTTGTTTCTATAGAAAGAAACTCTATTGTACCAAGTCACATAAAATTTGTCAAAAATCAGGTAATTACAGTTCCCACTTGATGTATGTATTGTTCAAACCCACCAGGTCTCCCTCTTTATATCAAAGAAAATTACTAAGCCCATTATGTGATCATTTTTGTCCACATAACATTTACATTTTCTGCTTGATTTATGTATTCAGCTAGAATATGTTTAAGTAATTCAAATAGGATTTCTTAATGCTTTTTAAGTTTGTCTTATCATTTTTCCTGGAATCTTCCATCCTTTGGCCACTTTCCTAATTAATAACCTCTCATTTCAAATCCCTTTATACATTTTCTTCTATATATCAGAATGGTCAGAAATGACCCAGAGAGCCTTAAAACACACCAAGAGAGCACATGTTCTCATTTATTACCATATACTCGGAGAAGGCGATGGCACCTCACTCCAGTATTCTTGCCTGGAAAATCCCATGGATGGAGGAGCCTGGTGGGCTGCAGTCCATGGGGTCGCTAAGAGTCGGACACGACTGAGCGACTTCACTTTCACTTTTCAGTTTCATGCATTGGAGAAGGAAATGGCAACCCACTCCAGTGTTCTTGCCTGGAGAATCCCAGGGACGGGGGAGCCTGGTGGGCTGCATCTATGGGGTCGCACAGAGTCGGGCACAACTGAAGCGACTTAGCAGCAACAGCAGCATTACCATATACTGCCCTGATGCACAGATTCCAAGGTTCTGCTTTGGTTTCTAAGTGTATGTATGCATATTCCTTTATGACTGTCATTGAATCACACTGTAAAAAGAAGAGTGTAAATGGGTTTCTCAAGTCCCTACCACAAGACAGGTGCTCCTCTGGGAGGTTCATTTCATTTACAGCTGCATTTACTATCCATTAACAACTATTACAAAAACAATAAAAAAGCTTTCTCTCCACTGCTTGAAAAATACATGTGAGCTGCAGAAACCAAAATACAATTTTAAAAGTGTCTCTTTGGAAAGCCTGCATGTGATGACTTAAAAAAAAATTTTTGTTGGAGTTTAGAAATTGTGCTAAGGACAGTAAGGCTGGGAGAATTCTAAATAGCTGCTGCCTCTTGCTTCAAGATGCACCTTTCCAGTTGGCAAGGCTAGTATGAGGACATTATAACTGATTCACCACTAATTTAATTGAGATTAGATTCCCAATCTAATGTATTATAGTAACTGTGAAAATGCTGCATTGCTGACCACTTGCTCTTACTATTAAGTGGACTGCAAAAAGAAATCCACTTTCTTCTTCGTAAGTGTCCAAATGACAAAGTGATAAAATATGTTCTTTGAAAAACTGTTAAACTGTATCATAAATATATCTATTTTAAAGATGAAAGCATATTTTCAGCAGACATATCTGTAGCTCTCATCTTAGCCATATCGATTTTTCTATATTAAAATAACAGAGAAGCAATAATATAGTAATTTCACCTATCAACATGTTCCTAGAGCCCCTGAAGTAAATAAATATTTGAATGTTAAGTTGTCAGATTAAACTGAGCAAGCAAAACCAGCCTGATACTTTTCCTTTGATATTTTTAGCATTTAATAAAACATGCCTCAACCACTTATATATTATACCTAGATGGTACTTAAAGTATGCCAATCAAATATTAGGCTCAACTCTGTGAATTGAACAGTGGTGTGCTTGTTTAGCATCGGTGTAAATGTTTAACAACCGGCTCTCCCAAGAAAGTTCCTTAGAGAGAACTTTTTCTTAATTAATGTCCTTAGTAATTTGTAGTAATGTTTACTGATTTCCAATACTCCCTCCAAGGTTGATTTCAAATTATAGATATGATGTCACTGAACACGGAGTTGACAAGGGTATCCCCCAGTTGGCTCTTATGACCCTATATGAGCTGTAACTAAGCTACTAGTTTTAAATGTCTAGATTTCAATGAATTTCCCTTTCTCTGTCTTTTTTTCTCTCTCTGGGGACCACAGAGTTCTCTGGGACATAATTTTCCCAACTTCAAGATATATTAATTAAAACAAACAATATCTAAACTGAGCCCAATGCTAAACAGCAAGCATTCAGGTGCAAATAAGGGAGACACAGTTCCTCCTCTTAGGAAGCTTGGAGGCTGGTGGATGTCAATGTTCCTACAGATGGACAGAGCTGTTGATGAAACTGTTCAATCTATATTGAGCCTGTGTTGAATGTTTGTCATATTGCTATTTAACGAAACAAGTTATAATAAACCATAACAAGCCATCCCTTCTTCTTCTAAAATTTTGTCCAGGTTTGAGAAGGGGGCTTTGTAAATCTAATAAAATATCTATCACTGTGATACAACATAGAGATTTTATGTTAATTAAACTGAGAGTGTTTCTTGCTTGAAATGTTTGAAAGGTGTTTACTGAGTACCTACTGTGCCAGGCACTTTGCTTTATATCCCCTTTCATGTAGTTTTCACATAATTTCTCAGTCATTCTGAGAAATCAGTATTCCTGTTGTATAGGTGGAAATGGCAAACCACTCCAGCGTTCTTGCCTGGGAAGTCCATGGACAGGAGAGCCTGGAAGGCTGCAGTCCATGGGGTTGCAAAGGGCTGAAGTTCATAAACATAATAAATTTGCCCTAAAATTGCCCAACAGAGTCCGAATTCATACCCAGGTCTGCCTGACACAAGTCCATGGTTATTCCTCTACACACAATGTTTCCAGAGCTGTCAGAAGGGTCATGACCTCTGATCTGACCAGAGATTTTCCCACAGAAGCCAATACTTCTCAGACGTTTTTCTCCTTCCACGTTTGATGATGTGTTACAAATCTGTAGGTCCTCAGGGAGATTTATCCCTGGGAAGATCAGAGCTCTGACTTTTCCTTGCCACCATATTTCCTCATCTGCTCCTAACTATATGACCTCTAGACCTTCATCCCAGGGACACATTTTAACACTAGACAGAGTGAGGAATGTAATGGGTGAGCGAGGAATGTAATGGGTGAAATTATGTGAACCTACAGGCTTGAAACTGTTTTTCTCTGGGGAAGAAGATAATGAACCCCAGCAACAGATTTATGGAAACTGGGGCTTCATGGGAAAAAAAAAATGTATGTTTTTATGAACTCATATAAATAACACAATCGTTTTTCCTTTTGCACAAAAGAGCAAGCACGAGAGATGAAAGGAGTTATAATTTTAAAAAGACACTAGCATGCACTCAAGATTCACTGCTGTTATTGGACCGGAGTTGAGGTTTCTAGAGATTGACAGAGAACAAAGTCCACTAAGAACCAGCAACTGGAAAGAGAATTACACCACCTTTAATATACAACAGTGCTGAGTGTTTTTGCCCAATTGCAGTGAATGCACTACATATTTGATTCAAATCCCAGGGACAGAGGAGCCTGGTGGGCTACAGTCCATGGGTTCGCAGAGAATCAGACACAGTGGAGCAACTAACACTTTCACTTTTCAATAGCAACCATAACATGCTTCTCATTTTTCCCCAGTTTTGAATGATGCATCGTGGCTGCAGGAAACTTTTCATTTGAACATTACATCTGTTTCTCTACTTGATCCCTTTCTAGCCTTTATTATAAGTGATTTCTTCTCAAAACCAGTATCACCACTTAAACTTGTCTGAGATAATAAAGTTAATATGAATCCTTACTGGTTTGAGTCTTGGTATAAAGTTAAAGGGCTTCCCAGGTGGCTCAGTGGTAAAGAATACGCCTGCCAATGCAGGTGCTGCAGGAGACAAGGGTTTTATCCCTAGGTCAGGAAGATACTTCGGAGAAGGAAATGGCAACCCAGTATTCTGGGTAACCCCAGTATTCCTGCCTGGAGAATCCCATGGACAGAGAAGTCTGGTAGGCTGCAGTCCATAGGGCCTCAAAGAGTTGGACACGACTGAGCGACTGAGCCCGCACACGTGAAGCTAAAAGGAATCACATCTTTCACAATTGGACTTTTTTCCCCCAACAATATATTTGTATCTATTATTAATTAATGATATATTTTTATGCATTGTATTCTTTTTTCCACTCTCTGGGCCTTGCCACCAAATATCTTAGCTATCAAAGTACCACGACGGTTGAATTTAAATGAAATAGCCAACTAATAGTTTTGAATGAATCATACACAATTTTTCAAATAAGTCAGTGATACATTGAAAATGTATTCATATTTGTGTACAAAGTGCCTGCTTACAGTTTCTCTTTAGACAAATCACCTCTGATAAATGAAGTTGACGACACGGCACTAAGAGAGAACTAACAGTGTGCCTGGTTGAGTGATTATACCAGCCTTTCCTGTGTTGGCTAAATTCAGTCATTGTTTCTTTCCACTTCAATATTTCCACTTCAGTGTCTTTAATAAGCAGAATCAAGGAGGAGAGGGAATGCAGATCCTAGCAGCTATAACTCTGCTGAATTGTTCCTGTAATTGGGTCTATGAAAGGACTCTGTAGATGATATATTTCTTTACGAGGTAACTTTACAGCAGAAATTGTTCATACAGATCATATTATATGAGCTGTAACCGAGAGGCCAATGAAGTGAGTTTAAGGCTGATTTGAGCTTACTTTGGCTTGACCTGGTATTATTTTTATGGATGGTTCTGGTTGGTCTGAGACTTAACACACACTTGTTTATGTGGTTTTGCCATCCACAAGACAAGCGGTGACATGGTTTGACTCAGACCTGGGGACGAGAAAAATAAGAGTATCTTTTCTATTTTGAAAAATGTAAGTGTGCTTAAGATACCCAAAAGGAATATGATCTGAACTATAGATTCAAGCATATGAATAAACTGAAAAACAAAGAAGAATTTTTGAATTAACTAAACAAACCAAGCGTTACTTACAGTGACGGTTGACCATGCTGTCTCATGTTTGCCTCATAAAATAGGGAGGGTTTTGTGGTGAGAACTGAGTGGCACATGGGGTAATAAGGACCATTTTGGTTAAAACATCAGAATCCACACTCGTGATTTATTCCTGCATATTTAGAAAGAACTACTTACATGAACAGATAAAAGAAAACTATTTTGCAACTTGAAGAAAAGATTTAGTCACTGGGAAGTTTTACAGAATTGTAATAATATATCAAGCATTTAATTTGCTTAAATCTATTAGCTAAATATCTTTCATGTCAAAATACAGTAAAATACACTCATCAAAGTCACATGGTATCATAAATTACATATAAAGGGAAATCTATGATTAACCAAACTTTGGTGTGCTCTGCATTACCCATCATAGCTCCAGACCCAGATATGAGCTGAAAAACTTTGCTTCTATATGAATAAAATCCATAGCTTAGACAGAGCCCCCAAGCTGCAAAAGTTGAAGACAAAAACAAATAAAAAAAGCCTTGTCACTCCTAATTTTGTTTCTGCCTGTTCTGTTTCCATCGAACAAACTAAACTCGCAGAAATTGTTTCCAGAACAACTTGAGAAGTTTCCTTATATGTAGGGCAGCTCTGAGCCGTATGCCAAAACTGCTGGTAGAAGTCACTTTTCCTATTGAAAATTTGCTTCTTAGCTGATTACCATCAGCGTCATGACCAGATATAGCAAGGATGTTGCTGGAAAGCAGTGTGATGTGAGGTCTGTAGTGAACACAGGGCAGCTGGCTCCACAGCTGTGCAAACTCTAATTGTATGGTTGGAGTGGGAGGTAATGAATTGCCCTAGACTTCCACAGATACGCTGGGGACATTTAACCCTCTCTCTCTGAGATGAGGGTTCTTCCTTGAAACCTCTGGTTCTGTTTTTTAAGGCCAAAACACACAAGTAGGACATTTAGTTGGGAGAAGAGTGAGAACGTGAAGAAGAGGGGAGAGGAGATTGTGAAAGAAGAGCTATTTGAGAGTTGAAGGCTGAAGGCTGGGGCTTGCAGAATGGTAAAGAACCTCCCTGTCACACAGAAGATACGAGTTCGATCCCTGGGTCAGGGAGATCCCTTGGAGGAAGGAATGGCAATCCACTCCATTATTCTGGCCTGGAAAATCCCATGAACAGAGAAGACTGGTGGGCTACAGACCACGGGGTCACAAAGAGTCAGACATGACTTAGCAACTGAACAACTACTGAAGGCTGAGTCTGCTGAATACTCCACCTGGCATTGGCTAGTACAGCTAGTGTGCAGTACAGTTACTTGTAGCTTGAATATGATAAGTACCTTCTCGAGGATTGTGGTCAAGTAGGAAGTTGAAGTTAGCCTTGAACTACACTAAGACGTACTGCATTTTGGACTCTTCTGTTGACTATGATGGCTAGTCCATTTCTTCTAAGGGATTCTTGCCCACAGTAGTAGGTATAATGGTCATCTGAGTTAAATTCACCCATTCCAGTCCATTTTAGTTCGCTGATTCCTAGAATGTCGACGTTCACTCTTGCCATTTCCTGTTTGATCACTTCCAATTTGCCTTGATTCATGGGCCTAACATTCCAGGTTCCTATGCAATATTGCTCTTTACAGCATCGGACCTTGCTTCTATCACCAGTCACATCCACTGGGTGTTGTTTTTGCTTTGGCTCTGTCTCTTCATTCTTTCTGGAGTTATTTCTCTACTGATCTCCAGTAGCATATTGGGCACCTACCAATCTGGGGAGTTCATCTTTCAGTGTCCTATCTTTTTGCCTTTTCATACTGTTCATGGGGTTCTCAAGGCAGAAATACTGAAGTGGTTTGCCATTCCCTTCTCCAGTGGACCACATTTTGTCTGAACTCTTCACCATGACACATCCGACTTGGGTGGCCCTACACGGCATGGCTCATAGTTTCATTGAATTAGACAAGGCAGTTTTCTGTGATTGTGGTTTTCAGTCTGTTTGCCCTCTGATGGAAAAGGATAAGGGGCTTCTGAAAGCTTCCTGATGGGATAGACTGACTGAGGGGGATACAGGGTCTTGTTCTGATGGGCAGGGCCATGCTCAGTAAATCTTTAATCCAATTTTCTGTTGATGGGTGGAGCTGTGTTCCCTCCCTGCTATTTGAAGTGAAGTGAAGTGAAGTCACTCAGTCCTGTCTGACTCTTTGCAACCCCATGGACAGTAGCCAACCAGGCTCCTCCATCCATGGAATTTTCCAGGCAAGAATACTGGAGTGGGTTGCCATTTCCTGGTATTTACCTGGGGCCAAACTATGGTTGAGGTAATGAAGATAATGGTGACCTCCCTCAAAAGATCCCATCTGCTACAGTCTGTGCCCACAACCCTGCAGCAGGCCACCACCGACCCATGGCTTCACTGGAGACTCCCAGACACCTACAGGCAAGTCCGGGACAGTTTCCTGTGGGGTCATGGTTCCTTTCTCCTGGGTCCTGGTACACAAGGTTCTGTTGTGCCCTCCAAGAGTCTGTTTCCCAGTCCTGTGTAAGTTCTGGCAGCTCTATGGTATGGGTTAATGGCAACCTCCTCCAAGACCCTGATGCTGGGAAAGATTGAAGGTGGGAGAAGGGGATGACAGAAGATGAAATGGTTGGATGGCATCATGGACTCAATGGACATGAGTTCAAGTAAACTCTGGGGGTTGGTGATGGACAGGGAAGCCTGGTGTGCTGCAGTTCATGGGGGTCACAAAGAGTCGGACATGACTGAACTACTGAACTGAACCGAACCCTAAGAAATGAAAAACTCTTGCAATTCACAAATGCTTGTAAAAATTCAAGCACTTTGTTTCTTATGAATGGATAATAATATCCTAGGGGGACCACATTTCATACAATAATGAGATTGACAGTGGAGGCATGAACATAATAGCCTCCGTCTATAAACAGGTAGATGCTGTATTCAGTTCCTCTAGACCACGAGGCTGTAGTAGTTGAATATTTGGCCACGACAGAGGCAACATTTTAGATTAGAATTAGTCTATTTCTCGCATTTCTATTCCTGCGCTAGAGCTAGACATTTAAACTGTCCCATTCACCCAGACTTCATCTGCTCCTTGCCTCTTTATAGCATAGAGCTACTGGCAAGGCATTCTCACATTTGGTCCTCAAAGTAACAGTGAAAATTAGACAGTGTTACCCCTGTCTTACAGGTCCTGATGATTCAGCTCATAAGTAGCAGACCAGATACTGAAACAAGCAAATCTTCAAACCCATCACAACACCCTTGTGTTGATTACTCAGATGAGAAGGTTTTCCTCTGACTCTCAAAAGTCAAGATTCTATGATTTTTGGTGTACTCCACTGACCTACATGGGTGGCTTTTTCAAAATGAGTAGTTTTGTTTTCTTTCTCTCCCTCTCTGTCTCACTCCTTTCCCCCATGTATATCTTTCTCTGATCTTCTTTTTTCTCTTTCCCTCACAACATCTCCTCCAAGTTCAGAGGATTCTTGGAAAGTCCAGTAGGTTTTTCCTAGGTGACCATTTCCATGTGGTCATTTGTAAAATACATTTCAAAGATGATCCATTCAACTCTACTCAGAGGACAGACAATTTTTAATGAAATTTCCTTAACTTTCAGAGTTTGAGGGTGACATTTTTTCTCATCTGGGGCAAGTCCCATTAATTCTGTAGTGTAACCAAGAAGGTATGAATGGACTAAAATTTAGTTAGGAAAATTTGTTCCTTATGTGAGACTTTCTGAATCTGTAGCTCATCTGGTCTTCTAAGATGTAGTACCTAAAGGGGCATCTGGTCTTGTACAATGTGGTACCTAGAGAGGCATCTTTGGTTTTTTTTTGGTAGTATTTTAGAAGACTAGAACACAGGTAAGGCAGAACAGAGAAACATATGGAATAAAGGAGCTCATTCTTCACTTTGTGCAGTGAATAATCACTATGTGGCAGGAATTATTCTGTTCTTCCACGTTTAATAAGTTAAATACTCTTTAAAACAAACCTCCCATGTGGTCAACATTGTTAGTCCCATTTCACAGGTGAGAAAATTGAGGCAGGGTGAGGTTAAATGTCTTGCTCAAGGCCACACAACTAGTAAGTGATAAGTAGGGATGTGAATCCCAAAATTCTAGTTCCAGAATA
This sequence comes from Bos mutus, assembly GCF_027580195.1. NCBI lineage: Eukaryota > Metazoa > Chordata > Mammalia > Artiodactyla > Bovidae > Bos > Bos mutus. The sequence continues at coordinate 8,653,264 of NC_091639.1, read as the reverse complement.
TAGCCCCAGCTGCTGCTGCTGCTGCTAAGTCACTTCAGTCGTGTCCGACTCTGTGCGACCCCAGAGACGGCAGCCCACCAAGCTCCCCCGTCCCTGGGATTCTCCAGGCAAGAACACTGGAATGGGTTGTCATTTCCTTCTCCAATGCAAGAAAGTGAAAAGTGAAAGTGAAGTCGCTCAGTCGTGTCCAACTCCTAGCAACCCCATGGACTGCAGCCTACCAGGCTCCTCCGTCCATGGGATTTTCCAGGCAAGAGTACTGGAGAGGGGTGCCATTGCCTTCTCCATATAGCCCCAGAGCCACTACTAAATATTTTTTTTCTCACTGCTTCTCTCTCTACCTATGTAGAGCTCCATTGTGACTTTGGTAGTTCCTAGACATGAGTTTGAGAAACTCCAGGAGAAGGTGAAGAACAGGGAAGCCTGGTGTGCTGTAGTCCATACGGTCACAAAGAGCTGGACACAACTGAGTGACTGAGTAACAAAAGCATGTTTGTCTTTGTAGGCTCCTTTTACCACAAAAATTTTTTAAACTATATTTTAATAAATGTTACAACATATTTATATGTATTGGTATAAAGAAAGGGAAAGTGAAGTGTCTTAGTCGTGTCTGACTCTTTGCCACCCTACAGACTGTAGCCTACCAGGCTCCTCCGTCCATGGAATTTTCCAGGCAAGAGTACTGGAGTGGGTTGCCATTTCCTTCTCCAGGGGATTTTCCTGACCCAGGGATCGAACCCGGGTCTTCGGCATTGCAGGCAGACACTTTACCATCTGAGCTATCTGGGAATAAAGACATATGTACAACAGCCTAGATTAAACTTACTTTTTCTTCTGAGTTTAAAAGAAATTAAAGCATTTTCAAGGGCCTCTAAATGCATCTTGAGTCTGAGCTGTGTCTGCAGTGTCCAAGAGCTAAGTTGGTACTGACCTTGGGAGTTTCCTTGTTTACCTTGACATACCTCCAGGTAAGAGAATGAACTGCCCATACTCTTACGGGATAGTGGAAGTACTAAAGAGGGATTTCCTTGCAAAAGCTTTTTCTGAGTTCAGAGATCACTCCTAGAAAACGATCAATTAAGGAATTTTTTAAAACTGAAGGTTATATTATACAATCGTTTAGATGGCATAAAAGGAGAATTTTCATAACAATAATAAGTTAGAATAAAAAGGCATGGGAAGGGATGAAACAGAAAACATCCATCAGAGTACATATGGGACTTATAAGGTACTTTGAGGAACATTTTGGAGCTTCCCTGGTGGCTCAGACAGTAAAGAATCCACCTGCAATGCAGGAGATCTGGGATCAATCCCTGGATTGGGAAGATCCCCTTGGAAAAGGGAACAGCTACCCACTCCCGTATTCTGGCCTGGAGAATTCCATGGACAGAGGAGCTTGGCAGGCTACAGTCCATGGGGTCACAAAGAGTAGGACACGACTGAGTGACTTTCACTTTCTTTCTTTAAGGACCATTGTGTTCCAATTTTTGATACGTATGTGAGGCTATATGAAGTACACTTTTTATAGTGAATCCCAGCCAAACATTTTTTAAAATACTGAGCTAGGATGCATGCCTAGTTCCACTTCTTTCTTTCCCTCAGCCATGTTCAGCTTTCAATGGAACCTCAAAGCAAAGCTGATAACATAAGCTTGCTCTCTTGTAATAAATCATGGCCATTAAAAACATAGATTTTGATGCCATATAAAACATGATCTGAATTCCAGTTCTTCCTCTATTCCCCTTATTCGCTTCATTACCTTTGCTAAGTTATTTAAGCTCTTTGTGACTTAGTCCCCACATGGATAAAATAAGAAGAGCAACAATCATGCCAATCTCATAGGGTTATTATAAAAAGATAAGTGAGAAAATGCTGACAAAGTCCTCTGCAAGGGCTCTATGTACGTTGACAGCTCAATTATTTATTTCTGGACTAGACCCTATTTGAACCTTAGGCTTGTATAACTGCTTATTGGATCCCTCCACTTGGATGTCTGGTTGACACCTCACACTTGCCAAGTCTGTCTCTGAATTCTCGATCACCGCCCACCCACCCGCAACCCGCCACAACCATGCCCCTAAATGGTCCTTCTATCCTTCTGGTTGCTCAAGCCAAACCTTGAGGTACTCTTTGCTCCTCTCCTCTCACAGCCCACATTCAATCCACCACGGAAGCCTATAGGCTGTACCTTCAAATACATACAGAATCTGACTATTTCTCACTGCTTCTGCTGTTCCATGCTGCTGAGACGGCACCATCTCTGGATTGCCGCAGGGCTTCCCAACCAGCTCCCTGTGTCCTCCTTGCCCCACTGCAGCCTATCCTTAACACAGCAGCCCCAGGGAACCTTCTAAAATCTATTTCAGATCATGTTACTCTTGTGCTCAAATCCCTGCCTTGTACCACATTTCAGCAAGAGAGGGCAGTGGCCCACAGGACCCTCTGTAATCTGGTCCCCATTCGTTCCCTCCGACCGCTTGATTCACTCCTCTGCAGCCACACTGGGCCCCTTGCCAGGTCCTAAACACACTTGATTTAGGGCTTTAGCACTGGCTTTCCCTCCGCTCTCTCTGCCTTGCCTTCTACCCCATATTCACACTGCTCATGTTCCTCTTCTTCGGAGAACTTTGTTCGCATTTCCTCTTCTCAATGTTGCTTATCCTGCAATCCAGCCCTTTCTTTGCTCCCATGTGCCTAACACTCTTATTCTGCTGTATTTATTTTTGCCTTATCAGTTAACCTATGAAATACTATACAATGTACTTACCTATTGTACTGTTTATTGTCCATAACTCACTTTGAGAAGTTAAAATTCATGAGGATAAGAAGTTTCTGTTTTAATCAATAATGTATCCCAAGGGTCTAAAATATTGTCTTAGCTTCTAAATTAATATTTGTCAAATGAATGAATACTATATATTATTATTTCATCTCACCTTCCTCCATCCTCCCCCCCAATCCCCCACCCCTAAAACGGCCCAGATGGAATAAGGGATAAATTCAAACATAGTAAAGTTTCTTTTATATTTTTAATTAAGCCATGATGACATCTTAAACCAACTTGTTGTCCTCTGATTGATAAACATTCAGAAATAATGAGCTCTCTATGTCTCCGAGTGTGTGCTCAGTTGCTCAGTCCTGACCAACTCTTTTGTGACCCCATGGACTGTAGCCCACCAGGCTCCTCTGTCCATAGGATTTTTCAGGCAAGAATACTGGGGTGTGTTGCCATTTTCTATTCCAGAGGATCTTATCAACCCAGGGATTGAACCTGCCTCTCCACATCTGTGGTTGGTTGAATTCATCAGATACAGAACCATGGATACAAAAGGTCAACTATATACTGAAGCCTCATGTCTACAATTACAGCCCAGGTATTTACTATTCAAAGACTGTGTTACTGTGTTGTAAGTAGAAGGTATACAAATGTGAAAAGATCAATAGGAAACCTACAGGCTTTTACACAAGACTTGCCATCATAAATGTTAAATAACCACGAGCATGAGATTATTCCTGGTGCCCTCTGATAACTTGAATAGAAAATCATGTGAATGAATCCATCATCATTCAAAAGGCCATAAAACTGATTTTGTCTTTTATTTTAACCATCCTTCATTATATAAAAGACTTATAAATTAAAGCAATTAAAATGTCAAAATGGCCCCAACCCCCCACCAATCATATTCACTTCATCACTGACTAAAGTGGATGGGGAGAGTTATGAAACAAAATATAAAAATTCTAGAATATTTCTTGTATCATGCAATGAGGAAAAACTGATATCTATTATTTGTTCCTTCAGGCCCTCTTCCACTGGCTATAATGTATGTCTCCTTTTTTGTCTTATTAAGTCAAAGAGGAAAAATAGCTCTATAACTTATCATCTCTCTCTACTTGAATTTTAGTTGTTTTACTTGTACAATAAATAATGATGATGAATTAAAGTTGCATATATTAAAGAATAATTTTATAAGGAACTTTAAAATATCTTTAATCAGTATGAAAAGGTATGCATAAAATCTGTCTGTGCACATATTCTGACCAATAGTTTATCTGCCCCTGTCAGCTTACATGCCTGTGAAAAAAAACAAAACAAAGTTCTTCATAGTTCATGGTCAAGTTTTATAACAATGCTGAGAAGTTAGGAATTCCAAAAGGGTACATTTCGCCTTGACTGAATCCTGCCATTTAGCTAGTCTGCATATATATTTCCCTTCCCTGGTAATTTAAAAGGATAAAGGGAAAATATAGATCTTATAGGTATACTTATTTCATTTTAATTACAAAACAACAGGCTACAAGACTTAAAATGCCAACTGGGAACTGGGTTAATATTTAGTTTTCTGACTGTCCATTTATTGTTAAGATTTCTCGAATTCTATATTCAATCATACAACAAATACTTATAGAGCACCAATTCTGTTAAGGATTCTAATCCCTGAATATTCAAATTAAAAATATTTTATTAATATGGTGCATGTAAATATGCCTTCTGGCAATTCTTAGTTATTACCAAAAAGTTATTCTAAATCTTTATAATATATACTATTATTTTAGTTAAACTTATTTTAATAACTTAGCTTTGATCAAATGTTTTAATTCATATTGAAAATTGTGCTCTTCTATATGTTTTATACCCTGGAGAAGGAAATAGCAACCTGCTTCAGTATTCCTGCTGGGAAAATACCATGGACAGAGGAGTCTGGTGGGCTACAGTCCATGGGGTTGCAAAGAGTCAGACATGACTTAGTGACTAAACCACCACCCCCGTATGTTTCATACCATAAATAAGACTATGCATAAAATCAGTGTCATAGTATGTATTCATTAGTACAGACAGAAGTACTAGTTAGTACACACAATTTTTTAAGATAGGATGGGACTTCTGAGATTTAAGTTCAGTTCAGTTCAGTCGCTCAGTCATGTCCAACTCTTTGCAACCCCATGGACTGTAGCACACCAGGCTTCCCTGTCCATCACCAACTCCAGGAGCTTAAACTCATGTCCATTCAGTCGGTGATGCCATCCAACCACCTCATCCTCTGTTATCCCCTTCTCCTCCTGCTTTCAATCTTTCCCAGCATCAGGGGCTTTTCCAATGATCAGTTCTTTGCATCAGGTGGCCAAAGTATTGGAATTTTAGCTTCAGTATCAGTCCTTCCAATGAATATTTAGGACTGATTTCCTTTAAGATTGGCTGGTTTGATCTCCTTGCAGTCCAAGGAGTCTAGCTTTAAGTCTAGTTTAGTCTAGATTTAGAGTTGAGTGAGTCAAACTCAGAAAGGTTAAATGACTTGCCTACAGTTTTAGAGGAAGAGAGGCAGTAGAATCAAGTTCTTCTGACTCTTGATTCTAATTTTTCATATAAAACACAACTCCATCACCTTCCATGAAATTTAAATAAATAGGCATATACAGATAAACCAAACAAGAAACTTAGAATTCAGTGCTAATAGCAAATAGCAAAAAATGCTATTTTTTTTAACAATTTTTACATATTAAAATAATAAAACATATTAATTTTTTTAACAATGCCCAGATCAAAAGATCCTAAGACAATTTAACCATGCAACTCATATTCTGTATATGAGTTATCTCATAAATGTATGAATTACTGTCGAAACAATCATTTGGTAAGCAGCCAAGCTAAATATTTACGGCAAAGAGTTTCCCATTTCCTCTTGGCATTAATTACTCACTTTTCTGTGCTTTGTATATTTTATTTATGTTACCTGGAGTGGTCTTCATTAGTACCACCTTAATGCATGACATAGTGAGATTACCAGATTAGCTAGTTTTCCCAATGACGCAGAAAGAGGGCAGACACTCAGAAAGCCCCACAATCGAGGCCACTGGTCAGTTATCTGGTTAGCCACTTGGATTCTGGCTGTGCAGTGAAGTGTTAGTCACTCAGTTATGTCCGACTCTTTGCAACTGCATGGACTGCAGACCGGGCTCCTCTGTCCATGGGATTCTCCAGGCAAGAATACTGGAGTGGGTAGCCATTACCTTCTCCAGGGGATCTCCCTGATCCAGGGATTAAACCCCAGTCTCCTTCATTGCAGGTGGATTCTTTACCATCTGACCCACCAGGGAAGCCCCTAATGAATGCTAAAAGCAATACTTTAAAGGAGATTTTGGGCCTACCAAATAAAAGTCAGGCCCATATGATCTGCTTTCAGTTTGGAATCAGTAAGAGAAATAATGTGAGGGATACATACATTGTCATTCTTCAGGGAAAGCTTGAAGGGGATGTCTACCAAGACCTTTACACTGGTGAAATAATCTTGGTTCAGCATGGCAATATTCACAATTTTGCCTAGAGACAGTCCTCACGGCTAAAGGATAATAGCACATTCTGGGATGCCACTTCTCAATATCAAAGACATTTATACTTCAGCTAAAGGATAAAGGTTCTTCCTCCTCAAGAAAGGTAGGAAAGGGATCTCAGCTTAAACTGTAACATACTGACCCATCCCCTCCTGCTGGTAGTCAGAAAAAGCTAAGTTTGATTACAGTTTTCTTCTGGGCCTGAAATAGTGGAGGAGATCAGTGGAAGTCAAAAATGACTGTCCCTGGCTTTAGTTCCTAACATCAGAAACTAGAACAGATCTCAGCCTTCCAAAGAGGATAAGCATTCTGAGGTTGCCCGTGCGATTAATTTAAAATCTCCTCCATACATACAAAGCAATTCTGCAATGTCAACAGAGGTTAAACGTACTTATGATTAGAGAAGTACTTATTTTCCTAAATAGTGCAGAATACTGGTTTGTGTTTTAAACAATCCTAAACCATCAGGATGACTAGCTTTCCTTCTTTTGACATCCTTTATAGAAGTTTTAGATGTGGTTAAATCTTTTATCATAATATTTTCATTCATTTTGGTGTGTAACTATGGAGAACCTTTCCATTTCAGTATCTTCTATGTATCAAACATTCTTTTATACATTGCTAATACAGAGATAAATAAATACAATAGAATAAACTGGCCCAAAGAAAAATATCTGTCAGATGAGCTGCAGCTCTACATTGCATTCATTTCATTGCAGTGAATCAATGACCTCACAAGGCAGAGCAAGTTCTTAGAAGCTAAATGTCAGTAATGTTCATTGCTGAGTGAGAACACAATTAGAAATACTTGCTACTAATAGTGTGAACATACTCTTCTGTTACACGATGTCCTTTTAACACATTTTAATTTCTCAGGAAAAAACTTCTTCCAGGGTTTTAAATGAGGTCTAATGTGTCTGGGTTACTTTCAGCAAATACATTGGCTTAATTCTCTCTAACATACTATCTTCAGCAAACAAGCATCTATCAAGGTCTGTGTAATATACTAAATGCTAAATAGAAGTTAAAACCTACAAAAGGGGCTGTTTTAGAAAAATAAAGTCATGGTTCAGAAAAATTTTTGTTCTCTACACTCTCAATTTAGGCTGAATCTTGAAATTAGCATCTTCATAAAGTACTGAAAGACCCACATTTTGGTGCTATTCTTTGACTGACTTGGGACTGTAGGTGAGGGATTATATCTTTCACTCATGCTGTGAAGTTATTTCTGAAATGATATTATTAAGTACCATCAGGGACAAGGTGTAGTTGAAGGAATGCTTAAGAATTTAATCAGTATTTAAAATGCCCCAGTCTACTTAATCTGGCAAGTGTACACATTAGTTTTAAGGGATTTGGTCCCCAAATGATTTCATGATATCCAAGTAAAATGAATATGTGTATATTTATTTCCTTGAGTGATTACTAAGCCTCTCAAATATTAAATGTGGACTTATATAAAATGAGTAGGTGTAAGAAGGCGAATCCTAAAGACAAATAGTTTAAACCAATGAAGAATTTCTCTGGAAAGAATAAAGAGTAAGTGACTAGGGGTAGGAGAGGAGCAGGAAGGAAGGGCGGATGAAAGCTTCCTCGCCTAATCGTTTATAAATTGTTGTTAAGAGACAAAATTCTCTCTATGCCCAGATTATGTAATTTATCCAAAGTGTGCAGGCTCTTCTGTTCAGCAGTGCTGATAACGACCCTAATAGTTTAATTACAACTTGCTGCTCAAGGAGATAAACAAGGCTGTTTGCTTTTTAAGCCAGGGGTTACAATTACTTTTAAGGGAGGGGGAAAGGAGCATCTGTGAGTAGATCTTATTGTGTCAGGAAAGCAACCTCAAACCAGCTGGAAAACAAAGCCCTGGGAGTGAGCAGCCGCCACAAAATTAGAGCAAAACCTCCTGATCTGAGCAGTGGAGCAGTAGGCGGGAGGCGTAGTAAACAGGCGTTGCACGTAGGTGGGCAGGGATAGAAAAGTTTTTGGAGGCCCGTCAGTGAGCACTTTCCCTGGGATTCCATCACCAAAGGACTGAGCACCGCCACCCTCCACCCCCCTCAGCTGTCCAGCTCATTGTCAGGTGTCTGTCACACAGCCCTCAGCTTCAGCACCACCAAGAGGACAGCTCCCCAACCAAAGAACACAGCCCTCAGCAACCGCCCTCCCTCATTGACAAACATCCTTCCCACCACATTTCTTTCTTACTGTTGTCTTTCTTGACACTGTGCTTTTAAGGGTATTTTCTAAAGGACATTTGGAAGGGACTGGGAGCTTGTTTGGCCTGTTTATTTCCAGATGAAAAGGAGACGAGTCCTCTCTGAAAAGTCCAATCTTTTCATTGGCTTCCAGAGCAATTTAACCAGAATAAAAGACTGCAAGTCACTGGCTTGAATCTGGTGGCAGAATGGTTCAGCCTAAGCCAGCACTAACAGAAACTTGAAACTCTTTTTTCAACCTTTGTTTTGTTGTAAAAGCACCAGTAGTAGGTGAACAACCTTTATTAAGTGTCTCCTTAGCCCCTTTCCTTCTCTGCTAAGCCAAAGATGTTCAGGGAATATACCGGAGTTTGGTAAAAAAAAAAAAAAAGGAGTGATCCTTAATATCTCTGGGTTGGAAACAACCTTGATCCTAAAAGGAACTCTTCTCAGTCCTTTCCAAGAACTCTCACAGTCATATTCTGAATCTAGAACATACAAGTGAAGGATTAATAGTTCCAATGGAGACCACAGGCTACTACTGTATGTCACAAAAACTATCAAAGCTTCCTCCAATGAAGTCTTCTTTCCCCCAGTCACAAATCCATAGGCAAACATTCCAGAAGTGACAAGAAAACAAAGGGTTTAAAAAAAAAACCCCAAATCACCAAAATAGGAAAAGTTACACTCCAAAGAAGTTGGCTACTTTGGCACACTCAGTTACCATCCCACCAGTCATAGGATATGGTTCTTTAGCAAATACATCTCATTTCTCTATGTAGAGCTTTCTCCTTCATTCAGACTTCTCAGTAGTGAGTAAAATAGTCATTATTTGAAATTTCTCTTTGCTCCAGCATGCACATACACACATATATTTTGCTTGATTCAGTTCCATTTTCAAGGGTTTAGTTTCCTAAAGAAAAAGATATCCTTTTCTTCTTAAACTTATTTTGAAGGAGGATTTTCAGGAAAATGCCCACTCTTTTTGCCTTGGAGTTGCTAGAATAGTAAGGAATTCTAGAAAGGAAGAGACACAAACTTGGGGGGCGGGAGGCAGGGGGACTTAGCAGTCTTTTAGAAAAGTTAGTGGTGAACAACTTCCTCCTGGTGACAGGGACCCTGTACTAGGATAGGAGAGGGCAAGGGCGGTCTGCCCCTGAATCTGGAGCAACAGCAGCATCAGTGGAGACAGCGAACACTGATGCGTCCTTTCAGGCAACCCTGACAGGTCTCAGCGGACACAGTTTGACTCCTTGAATCCCTCAGTCCTTTCTGTGGCTCCTTTCTTCCTTCTTTCCTCCTTCCTCCCTTCCTTTTCCTTCCCATCCTTCCTGTATCCGCCTCTCTTCTCCTCCCCATGCTTCTTTCCCTCCCTCCTCCACCTCAGTTGCCCTTTTCACTTAATCCCATCTGGGCCACCTTGGGTACCAGTCCCACTGACAGCTTCCCATCACCCCACGTGTATCCCACAGACCATCTTATTACTATCATCACGATGGTTGCTTGCCAACTGCTGGGTCCGGTTCCCAGCTGTTAAACCCCACCCCCTCCTCTCTCCTCACTCCAAAGCCGCAGCAGTGGTAACAACCCAGCAGAATCACCAGAGTCTGAATGGCACCAACAAGTTCCACCCGCGGTAGCAGCCCCACCAGCAAACCACACCGGCGGAGCCTTGCCAGCCCCCTCCGCCCACAGCCGGCGGCGCTCGGGCAGGCTGACCCCGCGCTCCAGGCTACGCCTACGATCATTGTTATCGGTGACAGCACTCTCCTCTCTTCAAGGAAGGGGGAAGCCCGGCGTGTGATTCCCCGGCGGATGCAGGGATCCACGCGCTACCCTCCCCCACCTCCGCAAAACACACACACACACACACACACACACACCTCACCCGGCACACAAAGAGAGCGAGTGCGCGCCGGGGACCAGCTGGGTAGGAAGTGGGGCGGGATGGGGCGGGCGGCGGGGTGGGGTACCAAAGGAGGGGCTGCGGGCTGAGCCAGCCGGGGAGGAGGGCAGGAAGCGGGGTGGGGGAGAGAGCGGGGCACGCGCTCCGTCCTCACCTGCCCCCAGGTTAAAGGAGATCCTGGCCTCGGCGAGGTACGGCGTGTCGCTCTTGGAGCGGACTCTTCTGATGGGCCGCCGGTCTATATCGTCCTCCGAAGATGCCGCCATTAAGGTGGGAGGCAGGAGCAGGGTCGCCCGGCGAGCTGAGAGGGAGAAGGAGATGGAGAGAGAGAGGGAGAGAGGCGGAAAAGGGGAGGGGGGGAAGGAAGAGGCTCTCACACAGGGAAGGGGGGAGGGGAGAGGGGGATGGGAGAGGGAGGGAAAGGGGACGGGGAGGGAGGGGGGAAGAGAGGGAAAAAAGAAAAAAGAAAAGGAGAGAGAAAGAAAGAGAGCAAAAGAGAGAAAAGGGTGAAGGGAGAGAAAGAAAACCCGTTAAGGATTTGTGGACTGGAGCAGAGATCATGCTCTCCCTGGCTGGCGCTCGCCCCCACCCCCCCCCCTCACCCCCAGCTCCTCTCCCAGCCCCAGGGCCAACGGGTTGGTGCTGCAGACGGACGGCCACCCCGCCTCCTGCCTGCAGCCCCGGGTTGCAGCTCTTGGCCCAGAGAGGCGGATGCGAAAGGGAGGACTCCAAAGATGCCCAGTCAGCACTGTGTCCTCTCCCGCCAAATGCACTTACCCATGCTTCTCAAGTGCACACGAGGGTCTCCTTAACCCCCAGGATCGTCTGGTCCAAGGATGCCCAACCAGACAGCCCAGCTTCAGCTTCCCTTGCATGCCATTATTAGTCCTGGGGTGCAAGCCTAGTCCCAGTTGGTCAGGGAAGAGAACAGGCTGGAGTACCCCTGTGCACCCTTTTCCCCAACTCTGGAGCTCAGATAGAGATGGAACCAGATGTAGAAGCATGTACAACTTTAGAGGCAGGTTGCCTGTAAAGTTTCTAGATTTGCTATTTTGAATGTAGACTAGTATGTGCTTAGGTGCTCAGTGGTGTCCAACTCTTTGCGACCCCATGGACTGCAGCCTGCCAGACTCCTCTGTCAATGGGATTCTCCAGGCAAGAATACTGGCGTGGGTTGCCATGCCCTCCTCCAGGGGATCTTCCCAACCCAGGGATCCAACCCAGGTCACACACACTGCAGTTGAATTCTTTACCATCTGAGCCACCAGGGAAGACTAGGTATATTCACCAAGAATTGAGTGGCTTTTCTTTTTTTTTTAAATGTGGACCATTTTTAAAGTCTTTATTGAATTTGTTATAATATTGCTTCTGTTTTATGTTTTGGCTTTTTGACTGCCGGGAATTTGGGATCTTAGCTCTCCCACCAGGGATCAAATCTGCACCCTGTACTTGGTAGGCAAAGTCTTAACCACTGGCTTGCCAGTGAAGTCCCCCAGCGGCTCTCTTAGCACTACTGATTTTGGGGATATGTTCATCTCTATGGAAGTACCCATTCATTTTCACCTTCAAGTTTTGATTTGGTGATTTACAGCATGCACAGTGGTCTTTGGATTGGGCCTGTAGTCTCTGTAACTCTGTATCGTTGTTTTTGAAGGACAGGCTGAAGATCAAGGGCACCTCATGTTTCTTTGAATGTCTGCACTGCAACCTTCCCATGTTATATAGTAGGAACAGCTAGAAAGGTTTCTGGAGTGTGCGTCAGAATGGTTTTGATGCTCCTACTGAACCTATTGATGGGCTCAACTCTTTGATGTTTGTCTTCTGGCAGCTTCAGTCACCTGGTCTTTTGTGGCCAGATGTTGCCACATTTCTTTCTAACAGGAGCCCACCTGGAGTACACAGATAAATGTTACCTTCATTCCCTTCCTGCTACAAAGGAAATCTCAGTGTCAAGTCATGCCCTTCAGTCTCAGAGGATGAAGTGCCGCTTCAGCGCTGCAAAACTTCCCTCTCCACTTCAGCTGTCAGTTCTAACTCTCATCCTGTATCCTTGCGCCCACCCTAGACTCTTCAGTCTCTTCACATTGGTCTCTTACTTCACACATAGGTAGTAACTCTTCATCTGCTGTCTCCTTGATGCTTCTTCAGTCTCCACCATACGGTTTCTCTCCCCGTCTATTTAACCTTCCCATGGAACTCTTGGCCCCAGAGTCTCCATTTTTCACTCCTAATCCCCTCCTTGTATCCCTACCTCTACTTTTTATTCCCACCACTCAGTCACTGTTACTTTAAAGGTCACCAATAGCCTTCCCCATTTCTTTCCTGAGTAATGTATCCTTCTTGAAATAATCCTTTCCTTTGGCCTCCCTGTACTAGACTACCTTCCTAATCACTGAATTTCTCATAGTTAGCCAACTTCCAGCATTTACTTTTAAATTACTTATCCTGGCTTTCAGGGCCCTTTACAACCTGATTCCCATCTGTCTTTCCTAACTCGTCTCCCATTGTTTCCCTCCAGTCTGTTCAGAGTTGTCCCCACAAGTCTGACTCGTTTCTTCATCTGCACCTTTCCTTGTGTTGTACACCACAAATTTCTTCCCAATGAGCTTTCCATGTTCTCCCTCAGGAATGTGAGATGACTGGCCCACTAGTCTTTGGCATGAATCCAGTACAGAGTAAATGCTCAAAAGGAGAGAAGAGGGAAGCAAAGAGTAAAGGAGAGTTGTACAACTAATGGGTCAATGAGTAGCTGAAATGGGGACAAAATCCATTTCTACCTGGTTTCAAATCCTGTACTTTAACCAGTATATTGATTTGCTAAGTGTATATATAATATATATATTTTGGTTGACTATCCACATTTTAAATTCATTTTTCTATGATATTTGTCTCCTTATTATGTCCCATTTGTCTCTGTTAAACATAGACTAAAAATGGATGCCTCCCATCCCAGGAGGCACAACAGGGGTGTTTGGCTCATGAAATGAACAATGAAGGTTAATGCTTTTAGATGACTAATCAGGCTGCAAACCAATATCATGATCACAACATTTAGGTTCAAGCTCTTGAGGAAGTGCAAAAGTAAGGAAACACACTGTGTGAACTACACACTGTATAACTATGCCTGCATGCAGAGTTGCTTCAGTTGTGTCCGATTTGTTGTGACCCTATGGACTGTAGCCCGCCAGGCTCCTCAGCCCATGGCATTCTCCAGGCAAGAATACTGGAGTGGGCTGCCATTTTCTACTCCAGGGGATCTTCTCAACCCATACCTCTCTTTGAATGAATGCAGTGCTATTATTATTATATTATTTTGCCTGCGCCACATGGCATGAGAGGGGCCTTACTTCCTTAAGCAGGGATAGAACTTGTGCCCCTGCAGTAGAAGCCCTGAATCTTAACCACTGGAGCACCAGGAAAACCCCTAATGCAGAGCTGTTTGATTATTCAAAAAGTTTGGGATTCCCCATGCTCTCGACTTTTCGTTCATCAGCGTTGCCATTATCAAAAAACAATAAAGTCATCTTCAGCTTTCTAGTCTTTTCTAGTCTTAGCTTTCTCTGTTTCTTAGATATTACTTAATAATGGTTCTTGACATCAAGAAATACATCTTTGAATTTCTGCTCTTATTCATGTTTCAGAGGATTAGGAATGTAATATTGCTACTATCTTAAGTTTACTTTTCTTCACAAGAGTTTAAATGTTCTTTTATATTATCTCTATCATGTGGACCAGTATTATTAAAATAATTCTAGATAGATATACTTTTTACAAAAGGGACATTAAAATGCTACATCCATCTGCACGCGCATGTTCTTGAATTATTTTATGCCATTTTCATTTCTGACTATTTTCTTCCATTGTTTGGCTTCCAAAGTTTGCTGTCTTCTTTGTCTCGTCTGTGTTTTCCCATTATCTTTTTTCACTTTGCCTCTTTTATTTCCTCCCGTCTTTTGAGGGAGGAAATCCTTTTAACAAGTCCCTTACAAAGTCAATCCCAGCTCATGTATCTCTCTCTTATCCTGTATGAAGGATTCACTCCTCTATGAGGGCTCATTCCAGTGTTTCCACAGTTTTCGTTCTCTGTGAATCCTTTCACAAACATGACTCTTGTCATAAAATATCTGACTGACTAACGTCAGGGGAAGAGCCCTGGGGTGTGCACTGGGGGTGGTGGGTGTTGCCCCAGTCCGGCCACTACTGCAGTGAGCACCACTGGGCATTCACTGTCACCTCAGCCATAGAAGTGCAAGGGTCGTCTGGCGCAAAAACAGACACACAGGTCGATGGAACAGAATAGAGCCCCAGAAATGGACCCACCCTTACACAGTCAATTAATCTATGACAAAAGAGGCAAGAGTATACAATGAGGGAAAGCCAGCCCCTTTAAGCAGTGCTGCTGGGAAAACTTGAGAGCACCTGCAAAAGAATCAAACTGGACTACTTTCTCATATTATCTATAATAATAATCTCAAGATGGATTAAAGGCTTAAATCTAAGACCTGAAACCATAAAACTCCCAGAATAAAACATAGGAGGTATGGCCTTTGACATCAGTCTCAGCAATATGTTTTTGGATATGTCTCCTCAGGCAAGGGAATGAAAGCAGAAATAAACAAATGGGATGGCACCAAACCAAGAAGCTTTTGCACCATGAGGGAAACTATCAACAAAACGAAAGGCAGGCTACTGAATGGGAAAAGACATTTGCAAATGATATGTCTGATAATGGTCCCAAATATACAAAAAGCTCATATATCTCAACATAAAAAATAATCAACTCAATTAAAAAATAAGCAGAAGATGTAAACAGGTATTTTTCCAAAGTCATACAAATGGCCCGTAGGCCCATGGAAAGATGCTTAGTATTAGCAATCATTATGGCAATGCAAGTCCAAATCACAGTGGGATAGCACTTCACGCCTGGCAGAGTGGTTTTTACTGGGGAGACAACAAATAGCAAGTTTTAGGAGAGGATATGGAACAGTGTGAAGGTTCCTCAGAAAACCGTAAATAGAACCAGCGCACAACACAGCAATTCCACTCCCGGGCACTTGTCTGAAGAAGACAAAAACATGGATTTGAGGGGATATGTCCAACCCTACGTTCACGGCAGCGTTGTTTACAGTGTGAAGAATATGGGAACAGTCTGGGTGCCCATCGGTGGATGAATGGACCGAGAAAATGTGGTATATGTATATTTAGTGGAATTCCACCCAGTCATGAAAAAGAATGAGCTCTTCCCATCTGTGACAACGTGGACGGACCCTGGCAGGGATGAAGAAAGATAGAGACCGTGTGATCTCACTTACACGTGGAATCTAAAAAGCAGAAGAAATGAACAAACTTAAGAAAATGGAAGTGGAGATGTGGATGCTGAGAACAGAGAGGTCGTGGCTTGTGGAAAGGGATGGCGGGTGAGAGAGGTGGGTGAGGAGATTAAGAGGTACAAACCTCCAGTCACAAAATAAATGAGGCAGAGTAAGAAATGTGCATCGCGGGGACTATAGTCAGTAACTGTGTAATACCTTTGTATGGTGACATACTGTGAACAGACTTATCCGTGGGAACCATTTTGAAATGTATAGCAATGTGGAATCACTATGCTATATACCAGGAACTAACGGTGTTGTGAGAGTGAAGTCACTCAGCCGTGTCCGACTCTTTGCGACCCCTTGGACTGTAGCCTACCAGGCTCCTCTGTCCAGGGGATTTTCCAGGCAAGAGTACTGGAGTGGGTTGCCATTTCCTTCTCTAACAGTGTTGTAGGTTAATTATATTTCACAAATAAACAAATGAACTCATAGAAAAAGAGATCAGATTTGTGGTTACCAGCAGTGGGAGTGGGAGAGGTTATTGAATGGAGGTAGTCAGAAGACACATTTCAAGTCATAAGATAAAAAGTACTAGGGATGTAATAGACAACATGAGAAATATAATTAACATTGCTATAGCTCATATATGAAAGTTGTAAAGAAGTAAAGTCTGAGTTCCCATCACAAGGAAAACAATTCTTTCTAATATATATACTTTTGTACTCCTCTCTGGATAGAGCAATTGACCCTTCTGTCAATAAACAGATAGGTTAGGGACTTTAGAGATAGGACAGCAAATGATAATCAAATGAGGTCAACAGGTGAATCTGCATAAAAGTACATAAATATTCTTTGTACTATTTTATTTTTGCAAATTTTCCATAAGTTTTACATAATTTCTAATAAAAATTTAAAAGTACTAGTAAAAATGTTTCCTTCTTTCTATTTGCAAGTTTGCAAGGATTAGAGATGACATCCCATCATTACTTTAATCTTTCTGAAAAGTTATCATGTCAGCCATTCCCACAGGCTGCAGATGAATACAGTAATGATCTTAAGGGTAATCGATTCTACATTTATGCTAGAGGTGTTTGAATTTTTGTTAAAAAATTTATTCTAGAATAGCATTGTCAAACAGATGAAAGAATCGGGGCTGCATAGATTAAGTATACATGTTACACTATTTTGTGTATCTAACACAAGTTAGATATATAAGAACCTTTATACCTCGCAATTAAACCCAGTTAAAATCAGTGTGATGTCACTAAGTAGAGTGATGGTACTGAAAATCATTTATGTAGAAAATGCAAAATGCCAATAATGAAGATGAATGTTATTAACTACAATATCAAGCCAATAAGATTGCAGCAGTAACTTGCATAGGTTTTAAATAGGCTTAACACCAATGTACCAAAAAGGCTTTTGTGCTTTTTATTGAAGCTAAATTTAGTATGTAGCTGCTGAGATATTTTTTCTTTTCTATACATATGTATGCTTTGCTAGATAACCAAGAATCTGAGGAGCTGTTATTGGCACATCTTAGAGCTCTCCGCTTCAACTTGTAATTAAAGGAGCTGTCCATTCTGCATAGTTCTGCTATTTATTCCTATTTCTATGTGGCTAATTTTGTGGGGCCCACAAAGGAGAGGGTATGGGTGCCTAGTTTTTCCCACTGCTTCCCAGCATTCTGTCTCCTTGGTATTCAGTGTTGTGCAACTTCGAGCAGGGGTACACTATTCACATCACAGCCCATGTAAGTAGAATTATGGAATTGTGAAGGGCACAGCTTGTGTGGCCATACCCCAAGGTGCTGCTGCTGCTGCTAAGTCGCTTCAGTCGTGTCCAACTCTGTGCGACCCCATAGATGGCAGCCCACCAGGCTCCCCCATCCCTGGCATTCTCCAGGCAAGAACACTGGAGTGGGTTGCCATTTCCTTCTCCAATGCATGAAAGTGAAAAGGGAAAGTGAAGTCGCTCAGTCATGTCTGACTCTTAGCGACCCCATGGACTGCAGCCTACCAGGCTCCTCCATCCATGGGATTTTCCAGGCAGGAGAACTGGAGTGGGGTGCCATCGCCTTCTCCGACGGTGGTGGCTTCCCAAAGAGATGGTTCCATGTCTGGGCATTCAGACCAGCCCTGTTCCCTGTAGCCTCATGGGTCTCACATTGACTTTGCTCTGACTCTTCCTTTAGGGCTTCAGTACCTGGGTCTGATGTCTGGATAAAGATGAATACAATACTATTTAATACTATTGAATAGCTACCATAACATTGCATAGTGGTTTCTCCCCTGGAAGGACTAATATTTTGGTTTATATAAAATTGTGCGTTGTTCTAAAACTACTTAAAAGATATCAGATCATATCAGTCACTCAGTCGTGTCCGACTCTTTGCGACCCCATGAATCGCAGCACGCCAGGCCTCCCTGTCCATCACCAACTCCCGGAGTTCACTCAGACTCACGTCCATCGAGTCAGTGAGGCCATCCAGCCATCTCATCCTCTGTCGTCCCCTTCTCCTCCTGCCCCCAATCCCTCCCAGCGTCAGAGTCTTTTCCAATGAGTCAACTCTTCGCGTGAGGTGGCCAAAATACTGGAGTTTCAGCTTTAGCATCATTCCTTCCAAAGAAATCCCAGGGCTGATTTCCTTCAAATGGACTGGTTGGATCTCCTTGCAGTCCAAGGGACTCTCAAGAGTCTTCTCCAACACCACAGTTCAAAAGCATCAATTCTTCGGTGCTCAGCCTTCTTCACAGTCCAACTCTCACATCCATACATGACCACAGGAAAAACCATAGCCTTGACTAGACGGACCTTTGTTGGCAAAGTAATATCTCTGCGTTTTAATATGCTATCTAGGTGGGTCATAACTTTCCTTCCAAGGAGTAAGCATCTTTTAATTTCATGGCTGCAGTCACCATCTGCAGTGATTTTGGAGCCCAGAAAAATAAACTCTGACACTGTTTCCATTGTTCCCCCATCTATTTCCCATGAAGTGATGGGACCGGATGCCATGATCTTCGTTTTCTGAATGTTGAGCTTTAAGCCAACTTTTTCACTCTCCACTTTCACTTTCATCAAGAGGCTTTTGAGTTCCTCTTCACTTTCTGCCATAATGGTGGTGTCATCTGCATATCTGAGGTTATTGATATTTCTCCCAGCAATCTTGTTTCCAGTTTGTGTTTCTTCCAGTCCAGCGATTCTCATGATGTACTCTGCATATAAGTTAAATAAACAGGGTGACAATATACAGCCTTGACATACTCCTTTTCCTATTTGGAACCAGTCTGTTGTTCCATGTCTAGTTCTAACTGTTTCCTGACCTGCGTACAGATTTCTCAAGAGGCAGGTCAGGTGGTCTGGTATTCCCATCTCTTTCAGAATTTTCCACAGTTTATTGTGATCCACACAGTCAAAGGCTTTGGCATAGTCAATAAAGCAGAAATAGATGTTTTTCTGGAACTCTCTTGCTTTTTCCATGATCCAGCGGATGTTGGCAATTTGATCTCTGGTTCCTCTGCCTTTTCTAAAACCAGCTTGAACATCAGGAAGTTCACGGTTCACATATTGCTGAAGCCTGGCTTGGAGAATTTTGAGCATTACTTTACTAGCATGTGAGATGAGTGCAATTGTGTGGTAGTTTGAGCATTCTTTGGCATTGCCTTTCTTTGGGATTGGAATGAAAACTGACCTTTTCCAGTCCTGTTGCCACTGCTGAGTTTTCCAAATTTGCTGGCATGTTGACAACAAAAGAGTCCGAAATGCAGTACTTGGATGCAGTCTCAAAAACGACAGAATGATCTCTGTTCGTTTCCAAGGCAAACCATTCAATATCACAGTAATCCAAGTCTATGCCCCAACCAGTAACGCTGAAGAAGCTGAAGTTGAATGGTTCTATGAAGACCTACAAGACCTTTTAGAACTAACACCCAAAAAAGGTGTCCTTTTCATTATAGGTGACTGGAGTGCAAAAGTAGGAAGTCAAGAAACACCTGGAGTAACAGGCAAATTTGGCCTTGGAATACGGAATGAAGCAGGGCAAAGACTAATAGAGTTTTGCCAAGAAAATGCACTGGTCATAACAAACACCCTCTTCCAACAACACAAGAGAAGACTCTATACATGGACATCACCAGATGGTCAACACCGAAATCAGATGGATTACATTCTTTTAAGCCAAAGATAGAGAAGCTCTATACAGTCAGCAAAAACAAGACCAGGAGCTGACTGTGGCTCAGACCATGAACTCGTTATTGCCAAATTCAGACTTAAATTGAAGAAAGTAGGGAAAACCATTCAGGTATGACCTAAATCAAATCCCTTATGATTATACAATGTAAGTGAGAAATAGTTTTAAGGGCTGATAGATAGAGTGCCTGATGAACTATGGAATGAGGTTCATGACATTGTACAGGAGACAGGGATCAAAACCATCCCCATGGAAAAGAAATGCAAAAAAGCAAAATGGCTGTCTGGGGAGGACTTACAAATAGCTGTGAAAAGAAGAGAAGCGAAAAGCAAAGGCGAAAAGGAAAGATAAACATCTGAATGCAGAGTTCCAAAGAATAGCAAGAAGAGATAAGAAAGCCTTCTTCAGCGATCAATGCAAAGAAATAGAGGAAAACAACAGAATGGGAAAGACTAGAGATCTCTTCAAGAAAATCAGAGATACCAAAGGAATATTTCATGCAAAGATGGGCTCGATAAAGGACAGAAATGGTATGGACCTAACAGAAGCAGAAGATATTAAGAAGAGATGGCAAGAATACACAGAAGAACTGAACAAAAAAGATCTTCATGACCCAGATAATCACGATGGTGTGATCACTCACCTAGAGCCAGACGTCCTGGAATGTGAAGTCAAGTGGGCCTTAGAAAGCATCACTACGAACAAAGCTAGTGGAGGTGATAGAATTCCAGTTGAGCTATTCCAAATCCTGAAAGATGATGCTGTGAAAGTGCTTAAAAGATATAAGATATACTAAATAAAAACTGTTCGAGTATAGGAACCATGTCCTCTGTGTTTTGGAGACGTTTTCTGCTTCCCCGAATACGTGTATGGTGTGATAGCCAGCCTCCAGATGGCTCCTAGGGATCCCCAACGCTTGGCATTCACATCCACGCCCTCCCACACTCAATCAGTGCTGGTCTCTGTGACCATTAGAATATGGTGGAAGCGATGGTGTATCAGGAAATGCATTGCAACTTCTGTCTTGCTTTCTTTTGGAGTCTTGGGAGAAGCCAGGTGCAGTGTCACAGGGACACCCAAAAAGCCAGTGAATAGGCTCATGTGGCAAGAAACTGAGGCCTCCTGCCAAGTGCCATCTGCATGAGCCATCTTCAAAGCCCCAGAGAAGCCCTGGGACTGATGATGACTGCAGCCCTGACCAGCATCCTGACTCTGAGCCACAACAACCCAACTAAGACATTCTTGAGTTTCTGACCTACAGAAACTATGAGATAATAAATGTTTGCTGTTTTAAGTCACTACATTTTGGGGTAACATGATATGCAGCACTAGATAAGTAATACACATGGGTTCTCAGTGGACTGAGAGCACAATTCATGAGTGCTTCGATGCCATCTGTGGCTACCAGAAATCCCAAACCTTAAACAGTTTGATGGATTAATTGGCAAATTGTAAGACAGAAGATTCAAACAGAAATTAGGAAAACAGTATCAAATGACAGTTCAAATTTTCCCACTGGAAAGCCTTTCATTTCCTTCTCTTCAATCATCGCCTGTTGAAACTCTGCCCATCTTTTACGGCTCAAATGTTTTTATTTCCACCCCAAATCTAGCATCAATGTGAGAATGTGGCATTTTCCACTCTATCTCTACCTGTGGCACTTTGTAATTTGTATGACTGTGTAAATAATGTGGATGCTATTTTCCTTCCAGACAGTATGAAATAAAAGTTAACTAGCTACACAGGCTTTGAGGTTTATACCCCAATTCCATACTTAATAGTTGAATGATTTCATGTAAGTCACTTGTCCCCTGTATATCTGTAAGATGGACCTTACATAGTACCTACATCTTAGGGTTGCTATGAGGATTTAAACATGTAATCTATGTAAAGTCTTCAGCAAAAGAAATTCCCAATAAACATTCATTATATTAAAACTATTATTCCTAGCCAGCTCCAAGTAAAGCTTGTCACTGTGAAATTAAACCTTGGCATAATTCCCAAGCTGAATGCTTATTAGATCGTGGAAAAAAGTTAGTGAGCTCTCCAAGCTTTAGTTTCCTTATATGTAAACTAGAAATAAAATAAACTCTCTCACTGGGCCTTGGGAGGATAAAACATTATATAACAAATGTAAAACACCAAACACAGAGCCTGACAAATGGTAGGCGGGCAACAAATGTTCATTGCTTCCTTTCCTCTCAGTTTCTTAAAGTAGATACTGAGCAGGGTGGCTGGGGGCTGGCTGCTAAACATGCTAGATGCAAAAGGGAAAATGTGTTTCAGGCCTGGTATGTTGAATTGAGTCGGACATAAACCTAAACAGCTTTGTGTTGTTGAACATGCCTGGTTAAGACATACAAGTCACTTTCCCCATCTTATTTAATAGCACAGGTAATGTTAAACCTTATTTATTTTTACGTTACTTTCATTTATTTATATTTCCTACATGGTCAGTTTTCAGTAGTTGCTGTAATTAATGACATAATCTGAGATCTAAAGATTCTAATATTTCTAATTCATGTTCAGTGAATGAAAGGGTGACATACACTTGGACATACCTTTGTGTGCGAACTACTGGCCTTGGTCACTTGCAAAGTGATCTTAGGGGCAAAGACAATGGGTCTGAGTTCCACTGGAGCCCCACGCACAGTAACAGGATGTAGATGTACAGGCGTCAGACTAGCCAGTAGGAGACCAGGTTCCAGCCCCAGATGTGCCACCATCTGGCTGTCTGTTTTAGATAAATTATTTTTTTCCAGAAGGGCAGGCTGTTGCAGGGGAAAGTGAGTCAGTGTTCACATTTGAATCCTCACTCTGCCTCTTCAGATTTGATAATTCCACTGAGCTTTAGTTTCTAAGAAATTGGGGGCAGTCATGTCTAACTCATAGCTTTGTGATTTTGAATGAAATAAACACATGTAGCTTCTAGTACACGGTAGGTATTTAATAAACAAATGCTTGCTTTTCTTTCTTCTCTGACCCTCAGTTTCATCATCTGTAAAATGGGCCAGTTGAATTAAGTTACTGCTGGTTCTAATGTTCTGTTACTGTAGGAACTACACTATTAAATGGCACTTGCTATTTGAATGCAGTGAAGTGCTTTATCTAGCTATAATAAGAACAAAAGCATTTGTGGTAGTGTGGAGAAGGGAAAACCCAAAAATTCCTAAATGTATGTGTCTAAGAAGGCCTGCCCAGTACAGATTCAGTAATTATTTAATTTGCATTCTGTTGTGTCTACAGATGGGCAGATGATAGCAATCAAATCATAGGGTATTAGTCAGAGACTCTGTATAGTAAATAGTAGCAGAACAGATCCAGTAACATCAAGCCAGTTGCCAAAGTCACCCTTTGGGCAAAAACAATGTGTGGTTGGTTGACCTTTTCCTCTTTTTTTCCCCCAAATCATGTCCTGATTATTTCCTAAGTTAGTTAGAATCAACCACCCCAAGACATAAATTATTTACTTATTTTAAATTAAGATAGAGAAAATGAAAGGTAATCAATTCAAGGAGCTTGATTTAGGTTGAAAAAATATGTGTGTGCATGAGTCTGTGTGCCCATGTATATAAAAAGAGTGTGAGAACATTCAGTCTTATACAGCTTATAAAGAGGGCTTATTTTTATTAATAGATGATGGGCTAATTGAGTTTTTTGTGTGTGTTTTGTTGTTCACCTAACTTTTCTGTAATTATTATATGCTACGGGTTACAGTCCATAGGGTGGCAAAGAGTCAGACATGACTGAAGTGACTCAGCATGCAAGCACCTTGGTAGTAGAGGGAAAATGAGTTCTAAGTATAACAAGAAGCTTAGGAGACTTAGGGGACTTAGGCGGGCTCCCCAGGTGGCACTACTGGTAAACAATCCGCCTGCCAATGCGGGAGAACTAAGAGGTGTAGTTTCCATCCCTGGGTGGGGAAGATCCCCTGAAAAAGTGAATGGCACCCCACTTTAGTATTCTTGCCTGGGAAATCCCATGGACAGAGGAGCCTGGAGGGCTACAGTCCATGGGGCCACGAAGGGTCGGACACGACTGAAGCGACCTAGCGTATGGGGACTTAGGCAGATTTCCTCCCTCTTCTCCACCCATCCCTGCAATTCAACCTAAAGGTCAGAGGACCTCACCATCCCCTTGTGACAATTCCCCAAGTAAATAAGGCAAAAATTCACTTTAAGAAACTGAACCTAAGGGTCTAGGTTCATAGAATGTTGCCACATTTGTATCTTGTAACACTGATGCATTCTACCATTTGAAATCCATGAACATCTTTGCATCCTTGTACCACTGCTCCTGGAAGTCTTCCCTACTGCTGCCATGGACACCAGTATCCTACAGGAGGTAGTGGGAAGAGTCACAAGGCTCAGGATTATCATTCTAGCTCCATTCCTAGTAGCTGTGTGGGTTTGGGAAGTGACTTGATGATTGGAAACATGGGTTACTTCACCAGTAACATGGGGATAATAAGAAGTATGTCACAAGTTTCCTATTCCAGGAATAACTGAGACCATAAATACCAAGTCCCTGGCACTGAAAATGTGGGTCTGCTTTTCACTGTCATTTCCTCTTGTAACTTCTGGGTACACGTGTGTCCAGATTACTGAGGAAGCATAGGATATGGGGCTAGTGTAAAAAGTCAGCTGTCTGGGATGATGTGTGAAGTGGGATCTTGCTTTCCAAAGACAAGGATTAAGCTGGACTAAGCCAAGTAATATTTTCTCCACTTGTGACCTATCAAATTTAGTCATCAAATAATGCATTATCAACTAAAAGGAACAGAAGATCTTACTGTGTAAGTTCAAAAGAAAAGTAAGGTCTGTTTTTAACTAACTGTAGCTGAATCTCTTTTTTTTTCTTCCTTTGCAACATTCTGTGACAGCCTATATTTCTCTAAAATGATAGAGCTGCATTGAGACTTTTTTTTAACAAACTTGTTTTCTTTAGATGCTCTCATAAGTGTTAACTCGGAATTTTCTTCTTATAAAAACACAAGCCTGAATTTGAATAATATTGCTAACTTCAGACATTTGGTTCATGTAAATATTTCAGATGGACTATTAATTTTAAGTACTAGGGAGAAAATATTGTATTTACAGGGAAAACTTCTAATTTAGAAAATAAATGTTTCCTTTAAATAACCTCCCAATCCTTCAAATAATATGAAAGGAAAATTAAAGGCCTAAAGGAACTACACATTCTGAGGCAGTTGTAAAACATGTTAGTGAAATTATTTTAGGAATTACCTAGGTACATAAAATGTTTTAGATGGTTTTCCAAACTTTACAGAACCACCCTGGAATCCCTCCCTCTCCATCTTTACACTCTTCCCTTATCTTCTTTCTTAGTGAACAGCTTCATTATCCATCCAATGAGGATGACAGTTAATCCGCCTTTGCATGCTTAGGAATTCCAAACCTGATATTGAATCCCTAAGGATATCTAATGCAGAGGAGATCTGTTGTCAGATCTGTTTTTATCTTTTCTTGGACACTAACTTAGAATCACATCTTTCTCCCCACGTATGCGCGCACACGTGCACACACACACAGCCCTCTCATTTGGATACCCTCATCTGTGCTAACAAAACTCCCAGTGTTCAGATTCTCTTAGCATTTATCTTTCAGGACTGAAATCACTGCTTTATCTGCCTCTGTATTAGACAGCTAGCTACATGAGGCCAGGGGATGTGTCTGTTGAGCTCGAATCCCCAGCTATAGTTAGTGTTCCAAAAACAGTGAATTTTGGATAAATATAATCGAATTTTTATTGCATTTCATTCATTTACCTCTCTAGGCTCCATTTTCCTTATTTATGAAAGTAAAGAATTAGACTAGTCAAATTCTATACCCCATAATGTTTGTATTAAAAGCATCTGAGAGCTGCCAAAATAAAACAAAACCACCCCTTAACATAGGAAAACTCATATTATCTCACTTGACTCTCAAAGATTCTGATCTGTATACTTGGGCAAGGGCTGTAGAATTTGCTTCTGAAATGTAACAAGGTTTAGAATCTGGAAGCTCTGAGCTCTAGACATCATTCAAATGTTCTGTGCTTCCTACAGAAGAGATGCTAAATTTCTGAATCTGTTGTTTAAGGTCTCTTTCTTTGAACTCTGCTTTGTTTTCCAGTCTCAGGTATCACCTTCACCTTGCATCTTCTGATCCAGTCGCACTGAATTGCTTACAGAAAGACCTATCCCTGCTGGCTTTTTGTGCAAGGAATGCACCACTGTTGTGCTGACTGAAGCATGAAGTTTAGGTACAAACTCTTCCAAAAACATTTCTCTGATACTTTCTCTTCCCTTTTAGACCCTTTATTTTGCTTCTATAAAGGTATTTTTTATTGTACTATATCATCTTTGAGCTTCTTGAAGACACAGAACAGTTATTCAACTAGTGCTCTTTCCTTATTGTGGCAAATTATTCCTTAAACAAGTATTCACTGAGAATCTGTTATCTAAATTTACATCATTTTATACTCATACTAATAATATTGCAAGCATTGTTAATATCTTGCAAATGGGGAAACAAAGGCTTATAGAGGTTCAGTCACTTGAATAACCAGCCTCATGGCTGTTTACTAGTTGGAACTGAATTAGCTTCCAGGACTTTCTGATGTTACTTTCTTCACATTACCATGTTTTCTTAAGGGAACAAAAGAATGAAGAGAAATATGATTTGAAGTAGATTCTCTCAAATCTATTTCCTTATTCCTAAGTAAATGCTGACTCATTTTTAAAATTGAGGTGACATTGGTTCATGACATTATATAAGTTTTGTGGCTGCAATATTATATTTCCACTTCTTTATACACTCTAGAGTATTCACCACGAAAAGTTTGGTTTCCATTTATCACCGTACAGTCAACACCCTTTATGCATTTCAGCCTCCCTAAAATTGATTCATTCAGATCACCTCTTAGAAGCCACATTTGGATAAACTAGAGTTTCCTGTAAACTCAGAGGAAATCAGTACAGTTTAGCCAATGTTGTTGTTGGTTTTTTTAATTTATTTATTTATTTTAATTGGAGGCTAATTACTTTTTACGATACTGTGGTGGTTTTTGCCATACTTTGACGTTAATCAGCCATGGGTATACATGTGTGCCCCATCCCGAAACCCCCTCCCACCTTCCTTCCTATCTCATCCCTCTAGCCAATGTTTTAAGAGAGTTTGCAGGAAAAAAATTCTCAGTAGTAAAATCATAAAGAGGATTCCTTTGGGATTTGTTAGCAACTTAATTTAAAAATTGAAGTTTTATGCTTTTCTTGTTCTTGTGTTTTAAGGCTGTTCCACCCTGCCAAGAAGGCTTCCCTGGTGGCTCATATGGTAAAGAAACTGCCTGCAATGCAGGCGACCCTGGGTCAGGAATATCCCCTGGAGAAGGGAATAGCTACTCACTCCAGTCTTCTTGTCTGGAGAATTACATGGACAGAGGAGCCTAGTGGGCTACAGTTCTCGGTGTTGCAAAGAGCCAGACACAACTGAGCGACATACTTTCACTTCTTTCACCTCACGTTCACCTTGCTAAGGGCTTGGAAATTTGAATTAGGAATAAATGGTGGTAGAGAAGATCAGAGATGGCATGAAGGTTTTTCTTGGGGAGCTTCAGGCCCTGCCACTTTCCTCTAAAGCTTGACAAGACGAAAAGATAATTAACATGAGAGCTAATATTTATTAAATGCATATTAGGTACTTGACATTTTGCTTAGTGTTTTATATTTATTTGTTGAGGGTTTCCAAATGTTAGTCATTTCTATATCACTTGTATGGATTTTGCAAGGTCTAAGTGTCACCTACACTATTATTTACTTAATGTTTTTCCTTCAGTGGACTTTACTCATTTTTTCCCCCTTTTGTTCTAAGCCATGCCATGCTCAGTGACGTCAGTAACGTTTGACTCTTGCGACCCCATGGACTGTAGCCCACCAGGCTCCTCTGTCCATGGAATCTTTCAGGCAAGAACACTGGCGTGGGTTGCCATGCCCTCCTCCAGGGGATCTTCCCGACTCAGGGATCAAACATTCACCTCCTCTATCTCTGGCACTGCAGGCAGATTCTTTATTGCTGAGACACCTGGGAAGCCCTTAATTCTAAGCAATAGTCCACAAATATGAAGTCTGTTACATATTTCTATACTCAATTAGTTTTCAATTTACATCTTTTCTAAAACACAATAAAATGAATTTTAAAAAGTGCAAGTGTTACCTGAAAAGCATATTGGACCACAGTTTGGGAAACACTTTGTTTCATTTAAACCCTCAAAAGAACCCTTTGCGTTGAGAACTTATTATCTTTTGCATTCAAAAGGGAAAAGTGAGGCAAAAAGAGTAAATAACTTGCCTAATATTATAAGCTGAAAAGTGAAAATCAGTCTGAACTCAGATCTGTGTTATTCCACAACCCAAGCCCTAAAATATTATGACATTCTTCTCCAGCCTTGGGAAAGATTTCAGTCATACCTCCACAATTTTGCATATGCCATGACTGTAATTTTGTAAAAATATGAATGTGCTTGAAATTGAAAGTAAAATAAAAAATTAAAATAGATGTGTGGGGTTGATTTTCCTTTCCATTTCCCCCCAAACACCTTAATATTTTACCCTTGCTTTGCTTTTGGGTTTCCCAGGTGGTGCTGGTGGCAAAGAACCCCCCTGCTGGTTCAGGAGATGCAAGAGACGTGGGTCTGATCTTCCTGGAAGATCCCCTGGAGGAGGAAGTGGTAACCCATTCTAGGATTCTTGCCTGGAGAATCCCATGAACAGAGGAGCCTGACAGGCTACAGTCCACAGGGTCACAAAGAGTTGGACACGACTGAGCGTCTGAGTACGTTTTGCTTTTATGATTGAAAAAAGGTACAGAGATCTCTAAGACAATCTCTCTGATCAGTCCTAACATTTCAGAGGTCCGATTTAATACCAATATTCATCCAGCAGTAGTAGTTGCTCAGTTGTGTCGGACTATTTGTGACCCCATGGACTGTAGCCCACCAGGCTCCTCAATCCGTGTATAATTGTGTGGGTCTGATTGTTTATTAAAATTTTCTCAAAAATATTAAAAATGGTATTTATTGTCTATGAGCTGATTTTGATGCTTTAGGCTCTCTGTCCTTGCTTCTGCTGGCTCAGTTAGAGAGGGTGGTACTGAAAGTTTTTAGGAACAGATTTGTTTGAGTAATGAGGAGTGAGAATTTTTTCCAAGCACCTGTGAATTGTTTATGCTAATTGGGTCATAGCTGATGCTGCCTGTGTGTGGGCTGCGTCTTTAGTCCACTCTCTATATGCTGTATGTGAAAGCAGGCGTTATTAATCGAGCAGTTATTTTATTGTATTTTCGTATGACTTTCTTCCTCTCTGTGTCTCATCCTCTCATCTTCTCTTTTGCCTCTTGTCCTTATGCCCTACTTACGAGCCCTGAATCACAGTATGTGACAAAGCAGGTGCTTGCTGGGGGCAAAGGCACAGAAAGCAATGGAAAGCCATGTGCATGTAAACGGACGGCACCGAGAAGCTACTTTGTGTGCAGAGAAATGTCCTGTTCAAGGGCACACCCAGAAACGGGAGCTTGGGCTTCACGGTCATCTATATATGCACAGAATTGGCAGGCTGGCTATCTCCACAATATCTTCCTTCTCGATCTGCGTTCACCCTCTCCTTCATAATGTTCCCTGCATTAAACACAGGTTTGGAGAGCCTGAATGCGAGCAATTACAGGTCTAAAATGGAGTGTGTGGGAGGTTAAGAGGGAAGGCTTGGTAGTTAGCTTGTCACCCATGAGTGAAGCACAGCAGGCTGCTTCCTGGCTAGAGCTACAGAGAGAAAAAAACAACCAGAAAAATGCCCCAAACTGAGTATTTGTTGAGGGCAATGACTTCAGCATCATAAAAACAAGGCTGGAAACTACATAAGAAAACTGTCGCCTGAAGCACCTCTCAGAGACAAGGGTCTGAAAAGTAGTCTGATGACACGTTAACTACTTGGTTAAGGACATCCCCACAAAGACAGAAAAGATGCAGCCCGTTTTGCTGTGCTGGCCCTAGCAGAGCTCTGAGGGGCAGATGGGTGAATGGAAACGGTTAGGTCCAGCTGGCAGCTGTGCCCTCAGTGAGGACACAGCTGCTTTAGAATCACTGTTTTTGCCTCAGTCCTTAAAGAGCGAATTATGAGCTACGTGTAAGAAAGTTTCAGGGGACGGACATGGAGAAGGAATATAACCTGCTCAGGTGTCTGGCTCCAATGTAGGGCTTAGGTGGGTATCCACGGCCACCTTCCAGGAGCGTGAACGGCAGCCAGCTTGAGGATTAAGCATTCCCAAGTATAAGGACTTGCCTAGGTAGTAAAGGTCTGAAGAAGGAAGGAGAAAGGAATCTCAACTAAAGGACAGCCCAGAGCTAGTTTCTGGAACGTGTTCAGAGCAGCTTTTGACTTGATCTCAAGTAAGTTCATCAGAGTAAATGTTGAGGGGTTCAAGCCTTCCTTTTATTTTTAGGCAAAATAAAAACTCAGCCTTCACAGACTATTGTATATTAAAAAGTCCTTCTAAGAAGGATACTATTCAGGAACCCCTGGAAATCGATTTTAAAAGGTTAATTCTTTTCAATAGTGCACCAACTCCCTCCTGCTGTATTTTCTTTTTGCTTTTGCTTTTTTCCCCCCTGCTTTATAGAAGGTACATCAGAGTTGATGACTTTCTTCCATTTCCTGCTTCTCTATGTATTTGAAAATTAATTTTGCCTGTCCCTCCCCTCAGCCTTAAGCAGAGTCTCTATTTCCAACTAAAGATTTTAATTATTTAAAGGTCTTAGGGAGTTTTTATTTTCTCTATCATGAATTGTCAAAAGTCCTTTCCTTGAATCCCAAGTTTCTCTTTGTAACGCAGATTTAAGCATTTTCATTCCTTTAGTTCCACCGAGACCTTTAGTAAATCTTAATACTTCCACTGTATATCAAGGATGGTACTAGGCATCCAGAATATGGTATTTAAGATCACCACCATCTATGTAGGTAACAGGCACCTAATAACAAAACAAGAGTTTCAGTAACTAATCAATAATAACAATGTACCAAGCACTTCATAAGCACACCTCCTTCATTCTCAGAAACCCCTATGAATGTGGATCTAGTATTATATGCATTTTGATTAGGACCCTGAGGCTTAGAGAAGTAAAGCCATCTATATGAACTCATGCATCTAGTAAGTGGTGGAAGCAGAATAATATAATATGCTAGTGGCTAGAATATAAGCTAATCAGAATATTATGGGAGAAAGTCCTGGAAAAGTCAGGCAAGACATCACAGAGGAGGCGACGTTGGAGCTGGGTCATAAACACCAGGAAAGAAAATAGCAGGCACTGGGGAATTCCCTGGCTGTCCAGTGGTTAGGACTCTTATGCTTTCTCTGCCAAGGGTGCATGTTCAATCCCTGGTCAGGGAACTAAGATCCCACACAAAAAAAAGAGAAAGAGAAAGAAAGAAAGAAAATAGCATGAACACTTTCTATGTAGATGACTGTTGTTAACAATTTGCAAACAACTGAGTGCAATCAAATGTCTTTTGTCTCTTGGGGCCACGTGAAGAAGTCCCAGGGGCTTAGACTTTAGGTTTACAGTACGTTAAACTCAAAGCTAAAGACTGAAAAAGACTTCCCTCATAGCTCAGTTGGTAAAGAATCCACCTGCAATGCAGGAGACGTGGGTTTAATCCCTGGGTCGGAAGATCCCCTGAAGAAGGGAATGGCAACCCACTCCAGTATCCTTGCCTGGAGAATCCCATGGACAGAGGAGCCTGGCGGGCTACAGTCCATGGGGTCGCTCAGAGTTGGACACGACCGAGCGACTAAACCACCAAAGACTGAAAAACCAGCTGTTCTGGCAGATTTCACAGGGTGGAGAAAAGAGGAGCTGGAAGCTAGTTGGGGTGGGGGACAGGGCGGGAAATGGTGGAGAGAGGGGGTTTTAGATGAGTTTCTGACTTAGCTGCTCACCGGGGCATTCATCAGTTGTCAAAACTGGCGTTTTCCTTTGTCGAACAAGACAATGTAGACGACAGAAAAGATGCATTAGGATGAAGTAACGACTACAGCACCTGGTTCCAGTGCCAGGAGTGATTTAAAATGATAAAAGAGGGGGCAATTGTGAGCAGGAGTCATAAATTTGATCGTCTAGTAACATTAGACAAATGGCTGCCTTTTTATGTATTTTCCCTTTTGAATGTCATTTAAACACCCAAAGATATTGATGGTCTTGGAGGAAAGAACCTGAACACAGTAGAGAGGGCATGATTGGTGTGGTAAGAAGAGACCTATTGCTCCATCCAGGAGGTCTTTGGTCTCCTCCACCTTCTCAGGATGAGCTCTGTGATCTGGGCATGTGGCTGAACCACTCTGAGCTTCCCCATCTTCAGAGGTGTGACTTGGTCACAAACGTTATGTTTACTGCCTGTGGGGTTGTTGGAGTCAGATATCCTTGAATTCAGCTTCTGACTACGCTATGATTTAAATGTATGAAAGTCAAAGTGTTAGTTGCTTAGTCGGGTCCGACTCTTTTCGACACCATGGACTGTAGCCCCCCAGGCTCCTCTGTCCTTGGCATTCTCCAGGCAAGAATACTGGAGTGGGTAGCCATTCCCTTCTCCAGGGAACTTAAATGACAGTCTTTTCTAATCTGTGAAATGAGCATTATAACTCCTCTTTTGCTAAATTTCTTTGAGGATTCACAGATACAATGAATACGCAGAGTGCAGCACTGATGCGTAGTCCAGTCTTTAAAAAAAAAGCCCACTTGCACCTTTCCAATGGTTTGGATTTCTTTAAAGGGAAAGACATAGATAAAGATACTCAGGCAAGAATAGCTGCATGATTGTGCTGAAACCTCCTTTCCTGTAAAATGGGAGGTCAGAAGTTCACAGCCCCGGTTGCACATTTGAATCACCCGGCATAATTTGATAGATTCCCAAGTGTGGGACTCACACCAAGGATTCTGACTTAATTGGTTTTGTCCCAGGACTCCAGCCTTGAGGCCACAGAAGCTTACCAGGTGTTTCTAATGTGCTCCAGGTTCAATCATTGCCTCTCACACTTTAGCATAAATTGCCTCGCTATCTTGTTAACTTTAGATTCCGATTCTCTAGGTCTAGGATGTCTGAAACTCTGGCATTCTTAACAAGTTCCCTGATGACACAGAGGCTGCTAGTCTGGAGCTGAGCTGAGTGATTAATGCTTCATAACGCTAGTTCTCAACCTTCAGGGTTCACCAGAATAACCCAGCGGCTTGTGTAAAATGTGGCACTGGGACCTGGGTCGGGCCCTTACCAATTCTGGATTACTTGGTTTAGGGCAAGGGTAGAGAAAAATCACTGAACTATAGTGTTCATTTCAACCTAAAATCCTGTGATGCCAATTTGGTGATTTTATGATTTCCCTCCCAGCTTAGGTAAAAAAAAGTATGACTCTGAAGCTGAGTGTGTGGGAGATCATTGTCAGAAGCATGAAAGACGGGTGATTGCAAGTTACGTGATGTCAGGATGTGACTGGTCTTGATATCACGTGCATCTTCAGCCTCCACAATTTTCCCTTTGTGTTAATGGGGACTTTTGCAGGACTCCCTGTGTGAGCCGTATTTACTGTTGAAGAAGCATCACAGGTGAACCGGGAGGGCATCCTTCACTGGCGGGAGATGAACAGGATGACTCTGGACTTTTTTTCTGCTCCTTGTTAACACATCATGGTTTCTACAGCAGAATCCCTCAGGAGAAGCGAGCTCATCTTCCCTACCCAGAGATCAAACCAAGGGAATAATGGAGATGGGGGGAAATAACAAGCCTGCTTTATTCAGCAGAGCAGAGGACTGGCTTTTAAAAAACTCTCTGGGAATTTCAGCAGAATCTGTCCCAGAACAGATCTTAGATCATTTTTCTCTTTTTCTTATCTTTCTGGATTCCTCTTGCTTTTAGTAGCTCAAAATATCCTCTACCCAGGGACAGGCTTTTTGCCCCTTTCCAAGAGAAAGTGAAAAACAACCTTAATGGGGTCACAAACATTGCAATTCTCGTTGTTGCTTTGGATAACCATTCATGTAATTAATATAGAAGGGCTGTTTCCCCAAAAGTTTATGAATTTGTACCCCAACTGATGCAAGGAAAGTAATGTGTGGAAAATGAAATTATTTTCTTGGTTTCCCCTTTAAAATACTTACACCTGTCCTTGATCAGTCTATTGACAAGTCTGCATTGCCTCAAGAATGCACAACCCAGTAAAAGGCAATAATCATACATCAGTTTAGCCAACCAAATCCTAAGTCGTCCACATTCCAGGTACTTAATACAGTATTTCCATGTGGGCCTTCTTTATAGAAGAGGGTATCCAGTGGGGGCTGCTCGACCTCACTAACATCCCCCTGAGGCTGGGCTGGGCTGGGCTGGCCGTGGAGAAAGCTGCTGTGTGCTGCATTGTAGCAGCAGCGAAAGGCCCTGATTGCTCCACATGCCTTTCTCAAGAGCCAGCCACCGTCCTGCCCTCCTTTCCCTCGTCCTGCGGGCCTTGCCATTGGCTTTCGACATCCACTCTACCACCTGTGCATTTGGTTCAGAAAGGGAAGGTGTAAGCCCCGGTCCTCAGCCCTCTGCACACTCACTGGAGTCCCTTCTTCGGGCTGAGGGCCTTGTGGTCCAGGGAGGTGGTGTCTGTGCTGAGCGGAAGGAAGCTGCTGTGAGGGAGCTGGAAAAATGCAGTGACAAGTCACAGTGGCAGCAAGTCACTCCCCAGCCAGGAGACCCTGGGGATGATTAGTCCTAGGCGATGGGGCTCTGGGGAAGCTGTTGGGAGAGGGGTTCTCAGTTTTAAAGTGAAAGGAAGGATAGAAGTTTCTCTTGGTACTCCCTGTTTTTCAGTTTTGCCCCAAAATTTACTTAAAATTGACTTTTTGTGTGTGTGCTAAAAAAAATAGGAGGTTCAGTCTTATCAGGTAGCACTTTTGTTTGTAAGGCAGTGGCTTCCTTTCAAATCTCAGAGAAGGGACAGCCTTTTGCAAAGATGTTTATTTTATTGCTTTGCTCATGTATGGTGTTTCCCATGTGGCAGTTGAAAGCATTTTCAAATCTTACCTCATTAGTGCTCTTAACAACTCATGACTTGGGCCTATGCATGACTGAAGGGCTGAACAACAACACTGTTCCCATTTTTCAGGGGAGGACATTGAAAGTCAAAGAGGTTAGTTTTCCCAGGTTGACTGTGGCAGACCCAGGGTTTGAACCTCGGCAGTCAGGGTCTGGTTGTAACCACTGTGTCATCCTCCCTCTAATGGTGAGGAAAGTGGCCCCGTTCTGGGGTGGAAGGAGAGAAATCAGACAGGATGGACTGGTTCTTAAATGTTGGTCCTCAGAATAGTGGGATATCTGGGTAATCATCATTGGACCTCTTACTTAAAATGCAAACTCCTAGGTCTTATACTCGGATTTCTGATTCAAGAAGTCAGGGGGTTTATGAAAAACCCACCTGGATGTTGTTTAGGGAGCCCCCACTCTTACTACAGATCCACAACTCCTTCATTGGAATATCATTCTGATTATCCCCAAATGAACGTCCTATCAGGCAGCCGAGGCAGCTTACGCTACCACCTCCCATGCACTTTCCAGCCTTTCCAGCTCTGGTGTCTAAACCACAGTCACCGATGGTGACAGTTCTGACCACTCCACCCCCGGCTCCATCTGCCGACAACCACCAGGCTGCCTTGAGTCCTCTGAGCCTCCCACACCCTGACTGCTTTCCTTCCGTCAATGCCTGGAGCCCACAGCTCTTAAAGGCTTAAACCGTGGCTCCTGCAAGGCAAAATGGGCATCTTTAGTATCTGTGATTTGCTCCCTTTCTCTGCTCTGTTAACAGAAGTGCAGCTCAGGTGCATGACCCCCAAGCACCAGCATTATTCTCCTGTTCAAATGGAGTGGACAGATGCAGCAGTGTTTCAACACAGAACCAGAGATGGGATGGAGCCCTGCCTCAGCTCCCCCGTTTCTTCTGGCCTCCGTCTGCATCTGCTCCTAGCAGCTTCTTCCAGACCCAGAAGGCGCTGGAGGATCTGGCCAGCATCTCAGGCTTCTGCTAACTCAGTAACATTCTCATGTCTCTTTCAGTGGCTGAGAGGAGCGATGCTGACTACACGTACCCACAGGGATGAGAAGAATTAGCTGTTGCTGATGTGCATACTGACCCAAGCCCATCAACCAGATAATTACCAGTCTCTGTTGCCTTTAAGACTGGATCCTATCCAGGAAAATGGAAGCAGAGAAGGAGGAGGCTTGCAAGCCACTGAAGTTGCTATGAGAATTTGGCGTGAGAGCCAGGCAAAACCAAATCAGAAGAGACAACTGGGAAACCCAAGGCAGAAGTCAGCAGGGCCCTGTGTGAAGTGCCCAGTAGCACGTAGCAGTGAAAGATGCCAGCTTTGTCAAAACAGCATCTATCCTTTTTAGTTCTCCCTCGTGACTTCCAAGAATTCAACTACTTCTCTATTTAAGGATATGGACATTGCCTTTCTCTCTGTGTTACTTGTACCATTTGGGATATGCCCATGCTCAGGTTTCCTGATTACCTTAAATAGTCCACGGAAAAGGGAAAATAGGCTTTAAAAAACTCTCCTGCCTGTCGGGAGAGCCCATGTAATCCCCCAGCCTCATTCTGTACTTCAGTGTGCACGCACAAGTTTCTAAGTGCACCCTGGAACAGAAGAACAAGCAAAGTGGAGCCTCATTGACCATCTTAAAATCTATAATTTAAATGTATACATCAGCCACACTTCACAACAGGCAAGTTCCTTTGTGTTCCCCAAGGACACTGCTGATTGCTCGAGTCTGTGATTGAATTCATCTAAAATAGATCAGGATGCTGTTTGTAGGAGTTCAAAGCCTCTCTCAGGAGCCTCTCACCCAGCTGGATTTCAGACAGAGAGGTCAGGGTGCCCTGGGTCTTCTCCAGTTCAGAGGCTGAAAACTCCACCTTTTCCTGGGGCTAAAAGCATCCTTGAAGTCTTTCAATCTTACACTTTGGTTGCAACGAGGTGGGGGCATCATTTTCTAACATAGCTTTCCAAGGGGCATTTGTACAAAAGCTGGGTAGGTTGCTTTTGAACCAAATCAAGAAGTTTAGGTTAATTCATTTTGCTGTATGCCTGCCTCCATGCCAGAAACAGCTCGGTAGGGGTTACCAACTGAGAAATCCCAGTTGTTGAATTCCTGCAGCAGAGCTTACACTGCTACAGGCCACAGGGCATTGTTAATATAAAACCAACATGCAAATGAGAGGAGTTTCCTGTCTTTAATTACCTTGAGCTCCTTGGCTGTAGAAGAATCTCTGAGCCGACTCAACATCCAAGAGTCTAGGAGCAGACTCCACATCCAGAAAATAATCCATTTTGGGATAATCCATGCTTGATGTTCCAGAAACAAGAGTTTTAAGGCAAAATAGTCACTTGTATTGCCTATGGGAGAGAAAAAAAAATCCACAATACTTTAGACTGTCAAATATGATTTGGAGATAAGAAATATCCCATTAAACATGCCATTATTTGACTGACATTTCCAGTTTTAAATCCATCTGTCAACAGAGCTTTCCTACTGTATAAGAAAATGAAGCATTTCACCAACATTTATTAAAAGTAATATATTCTACTCAGAAAATACAGGTGATCCAGGCTAAAGAGAGATAACATACCAGTTTTTCTTTGCTGTGTATTAACTGGAAAATAAGCTTTTAAATTTTCATGCTGTTTTCAAAAGGTCTGATAAATGACATCATTAAGTATCAGCTGTTCTGAACATTGATCCTTAATTGATCCAGGGACTTACAATCCCCCTTGAGCAGTGAGCACTAACCTGGGAATCAGAGCCTCCACTTACAGATGCCTTGCATTTATGACACATGCTAACATGTTTGCTGTAAAAATGCCTTGCGTTCCTTCCTTGTAGTGATTTCCTCCAGCACGTTTTATAAAGTGCTAAAGACCATCACCTGCTTGCCTCTGACACAGGCTGCTTATGAAAAAGAAATCTGGTTTGCCAAGCACCAGCAATTATTTCCGAATTGCAATGATCCCCATAATATTATCATGCCTGTCAGGAAGCTAATATATTTCATTAAAAAAAAAAAAAAGCCTGTTAGGTTCTTTCTAGCATATGTAGTCTTTCTCAGATACTTGCACAAACGTAGTATCTATTTCTGCAGGATGTTTTTGGAAAGAAGTAACAAGACCAAGTCATTAAAATCAAACTCAGAAGGATAATCTAATTCGTTTTTCTTTCTAACAGTGCATATTTTAAGAAGCCAAATCTGCTACAAGGAAACTTTTAAAAATATCCAAAAGCTACCCCAACAGCAAATCATACTTACTGCAAAAAAAGAGGAAAAAAAAAATCAAGGGTTAACTGCCGGCAGTAAGAGCAATTTCAGTCAGAGTGTCTTTGATCTCACTAAATATTCCCGGTGAAAGTAAACAATTTTGATTGTTTGATTAGATCGGCAATGAATAACATATACCCAACTGCTGGACTTCTTTATCAGATAAAATGGCCAGAGCATGTTACCTTAGCAACGGAAGGTGACGCCAGCCCCAGCCTCTTTGTATCCTCCACTGCGAAGGAAGAAAATGACCAGCTTCCCGTGTAAAACTTTGGCAGAAAACCGTCACCATCAAAATCTACATGTCACCATCACACGGGTCCAATACCCCATCTCTCCCTCCCCATCTCCACCCCCATCGCCACCCCCGGCCACTGCCACTCATCCTCAGGCAGAGAACTGTCATAGTCATTTTAAAAAATGGTTTTGGTTTAATTATTTTTAGAGCTTCAAGCTCCAGTTTTATTTGCAATTACAACAGGAATACACGGTTAAACAGTTAATATGGTAGAAAAGTTGTCGGGGTACCAGTCCTTACCCTAATGCTGGCTGAGGGTGGTGGGGACAGGCCATCTTAGCTGGCATCTGTTAAACATTCCCCTGTTATAATTAATACATGGATCAGTCACCAGCATCTAGGCTGAAAATAACTCTCTTCCTTCTTCGAATCAGTCACTGCAAGAGGCTTGAAAAGCTGTCTGAAATTTCCTAGGTTTTGCAAGCTGCATTGTAATGTAAATCTTTTGGGAGATTTCCCCCCTCCAAAAGGTAAATGAAACCCCGAAAGATAAATGAAAGGAAGAGTCTTGAAGTTAGCAGATACTCACCAGCACTTGTTGGCCCCTTTCGACAGGACACGGCTGAGCATAAAACGAAGCTATGCAACGCTGCTGAGCCCAGAAGCCCAAATGAACAGCTTCTAATTTTCCCTTCAATCTCAATTCAAGAGCACCGAGCAGAGGCAAGTGACGGATCTGCCCGTTTTATATTGTGATGAAATGCAACCCCTAAGACGAGATCTGAGGGGAGCTGCTCTTTAGAACACATTAGACTGCTAATTTAAGAAAACTGAAAGGTTTTGTTTTACTGTCTTTTATGTGTTCTCTCTGCTACCCCCTCAGTTTAATTTGCATTTAAAATTGCGCTCGCTCACGTCTCCTCAGTTCTCCAAGGTGTGGAGTACTTTCTAATCAGGACAGGCTGCTTGGGTAGGGTTTGGTGCAACGTCACTTTTATTCTGAGCTCCAGAACAAGGTGGGTAATTATAATTGTGGGCTGTTTTCTGGGGTAAAGTAAAGAGTGAATGCTTGATTTCACCCCCCTCCCTCTTTCCTGGCCTTTCTTCCTCTTCCACTTCTGATTGTTTGGTCAGATTTCCCACTGGCATAATGTCAGTTTGCCTAAATGCAATCTTTTCTGTCTGAATGTAACAAAATAAACATAACAGCAAAAAGAAACTTTGTTTTGATACCTGAGCTTATTCTGGTGATACAGCCTCCCTACCAAACCTCAGTAAGGATTTTTAGGCACAACACTTTGAGATCTGCTCATCAAAGCCATAATGGTAGTCAAATACAAGATCTCTAGTGGGTTTTCCATGACCCTCTTGTACCCTTTGTTGACAAGCAGAATTAGCAATAAGTGTGATGTGGTATGTACATATTGGATTGAGAAAAGAGAAGCTGCATTTAAGAAGTTACTTCAGGTTTAATAAAATACGTATTCCCACAAATTTAAAACAAATCAAACAAGAAAAGAAGCCTTTGGAGGATGACCACCAGATTCCCTTCTCCCATACCCACAGCTCCATGGGCTACTCCTAAGACAAACCTGAACATCTCCTTCGGTATGTCTTATGGGTTTTCCCACCCAATGAGAGCAAGTCAGACACCAACCTGGTGCTGCAGAGTTAAGTCTGATTGATGAGAGAGGAAGCTGAAGCTACCAATCATACACCCTTACAGAGAAAGCAGACTTCGGACTCAGAATTCTCAGAGCTTTGCCCAGACCCAAAGACTGATTTCCCTAAGGTTATATTTCTGTTCAGCCCCCAGTGGAGGCATGCTGAACACTTGACATTTACGAGAGGAGAAAGCTGTCTTCTGGCTCCTTAGCTCCCAGTGAGATGTGGGCGACAGGTTCTGAACTCTATTGTGAGTCTACAGAAACTGTGATGACTCAGTGGTGAGAGAGAGTGTGTGTGTGTGCGCGCACACAATCCACTGCTGGTGAGCACAAATGAATACATGATTGAAAAGGAGATGATAAACTGGAAACTTGAAAAACAGAGTTGAACCCTGGGGGTTGGAGGATGGGTTTGGAATCAGTCATTTCTAGAGAGTGGACCAAGAAAGGGAATTTGAAGTCTTACAAAATGGACATATAGTGTGAAAGGACCATGCTTTAAGAAAACTCTGAAAATTTTGACTTAAATGTATTTGGGAAGGGATGATTGATTATTCACTTGCAAAAGGGACTTCATTTTACCAGGTTGACTAGAGAACGACTGAGTTCTCTAACATGCCATGACCAAGTTCTGAAATAGGTTTTCAATAAATGATTTTACTCTCTGGGGAGCATAGCTGCAGATCACGTGTAAGAATAGCTGTGCAAGGCATTATTTTTAAAGGTGGGGAAGTACTGTAATGTTCAAAAGTCAATGTCAAAATCCGATCAGCTCAGGTCTGTTTTATAACTTTCATCTGCTCAAAAGCAGCACTTACAATGGCCCATTGTTCTGAGACATAATAGAACCAGACAGAGAAGAAGGCAAGGTTAGAGCAAGTATTCAGAATAACTCTTATGTAGCACTGAATGATTCAACCCAAAACATCCTTGAGATGTCAACTCTAGAAGTTAACTCAGACAATACTAACAGATCTTGGTGAGCTAGAGATAAAAAATTATATATATAAAAAAAAGCTAGAGTTGGGACTACCCTGGTGGTCCAGTGGTTAAGAAAATATGCTTCTAATGCTAGGAGCAGGGGTCGATCCTTCTTTGGGGAACTAAGATCCCACATACTGCTTGGTGTGGCCAAAAAAATTAAAAAATAAAAAGCCAGAGTTACATCTTTTACACTGATGGCATTGCAATATGAAATTTTAGCACTGTAAGGCTGAAATAAATAATATAGTGTTATTTAAAATACTGATTTGGCAGAGATGTTTATACTTCTCTATTGAGTAGGTGGTAAGAATAGGTGTGGACGTGTTCTATACACAAAAGAAGGGTTTGATTAAAAAGGGAGGCGTATTTCAAGATGGAATCTGATCCGTAAGGGTACCAGCTGGTATCAATTTACCTCTGAGGTGTACTTATTTATACGATTGGATAGCATAAGACCCAAACAATCTAGGAGAGAAGTTCACATGATCTGCAGTTAGACAGTTTGTTCCTTTCATATCATCCAAATAATGAGCATCAGTGTCAGCCTGGGTTTACTCTGTTTACTAAGAAATAAAGAAGTTTGTGTTATTGACAATTTTATGATTTTTCATTCTTGTTTAATTGCTTTACCATATTCCAGTTCAGTTCAGTTCAGTCGCTCAGTCGTGTCCGACTCTTTGCTACCCCATGAATCGCAGCACGCCAGGCCTCCCTGTCCATCACCAACTCCCGGAGTTCACTCACACTCACGTCCATCAAGTCAGTGATGCCATCCAGCCATCTCATCCTCTGTCGTCCCCTTCTCCTCCTGCCCCCAATCCCTCCCAGCATCAGAGTCTTTTCCAATGAGTCAACTCTTCGCATGAGGTGGCCAAAGTATTGGAGTTTCAGCTTTAGCATCATTCCTTCCAAAGAAATCCCAGGGCTGATCTCCTTCAGAATGGGCTGGTTGGATCTCCTCGCAGTCCAAAGGACTCTCAAGAGTCTTCTCCAACACCACAGTTCAAAAGCATCAATTCTTTGGCGCTCAGCCTTCTTCACAGTCCAACTCTCACATCCATACATGACCACAGGAAAAACCATAGTCCTCCAGAGATCTCCAGAAAACTCTTTTTATGTTGGACTGCACGAAATTCTGCCTACTACCTGCATGAAATCTCGGGAAAGTTTCTCTTTTCCCAACAGACCCAACTAACTTTAAAAATACTAGAAGCTCTCAAAGTGTGGGGATATTTTGGATCCCTTGGGGGTGCTAGTCTGAAGATCTTCGGTTAAGTACTAGCTCACTAAACAAAGGAAGCCTGTTCAGTCGCTTCAATCCTGGCTGACTTCTGCAATCTATGGACTATTGTCCACCAGGCTCCTCTGTCCATGGGATTCTTCAGGCAAGAATCCTGGAGTGGGTTGCCTACAGGAAGGAGACATAGGAGACTGGGGGTCCAATTTCTGGGTCAGGAAGATCCCCTGGAGGAGGAAATGGCAGCACACTCCAGGATTCTTGCCTGGAGAATCCCATGGACAGAGGAGCCTGGCGGGCTACAGTCCATGAGGTCACAAAAGAGTCGGACACAAGTAAAGTGACTCAAGTACTTCAGTACTGAAGTACTCGTCACTAAATAAATATATGTAAGAAATAATATATTCACTTATCTTGCAGATAGTTGACCTGAGAATAATATATTCAATAGCAGTGTTTTCTCTTTGCTTGGCAAGTCACTCTCATCTCCTCATCCAACACTCAAAAGAAATCTTTCCTTCTTTCCTCAATAAAGCTTGTCATTAGATGGTAGGAGTACTGCAAACACTTTATCTGGGGCTTTATTTTTATTCAGATCTCTCTGGGGAAGGAAGCACTTTCAGCCATCATCAAGTACTTTTACTGATACTTTAGTATAAATTAATTTCAAATCTTTTCTTGTGAAAAGGTTTTGATGATAGTTGGAAAGCTAAAGAAAACTGGGAGGGTTGGAAAAGCAGACTGAGGTGGGATAAAGTCTTACAGGGAGGAGGAGCCTAATTTTATTTCATGTAGTCATGTAGTCATGTTTTGAGGGCTTACTTATGTATAAGATGCCAGGTATTTGGCTGGAAAAAAGGAACATTAAATCTGTAAACACTTCAATTTGGACCAGGGCTTGAAACTGCCTTAAAGGACCAGAGGCAGACTCTAAAATCTTATTTCAAGAACATCAGGTGAAAGGAGTTTCCCCTTTGGGCCATCCTTGGCTAGCAGGAAAATTCTTCAAAACAAAATCCTACAAGCTTCTGCTTCTGAAACTGCATTCAAGAGAGAGACCCTAGGAGAAAGCCCACACTGGCCAACATGGTGAAGGCTGGAGCCAAGAGGAGTGAAGGAGCCTTTGGTTCTACTAGCTGCCCGCTTCTGAAAATGTCCTTTCCCCTCTTTTAACACTTTATACAAGGGTCAGTTCACAGAGTGAAGAACAAGAGTTCAAAATGTCATCCTTCCCTCTGCCAATTGGATTCTAGTAAGCTGACCTTGCTTATAATGTGGAAATTTCTTGGTTTGGCAGAAAGAATACTCATAAATTATGTCTCTATCTCAGTGTTTATCTAATTGACCTGGAAATAGGAAAATGAAGAAATGCTGAGTTGGGGGATGAGGGGTTCTCAAGCAATGCTCTGCTGAGTATAATTCTCAAAATCCCTAAATATGAAGACGGGAAAATGGCCAACGAGAAATGTGCTGACGGTGGCAGCTCCTTTTTAAAAAAGCTCAAGTGTGATGATGTATAATAATGATATCTGACTTCATTCCCTCTGGTGAGAAAATCACATTGCCCTCAGTTCTTTATGTGTGTGTTATTTGTGCAGTTTGTTTCAGCTTTCCTGGAGGGAGCTGAAAAAATTAATCACAATTTCAACTGCATTTTCCTAGTCCTCCTAAAAATCCAGATTGCTGCTGTTGTTTAGTCACTAAGTCATGTCTGATTCTTTCTGACCCCATGGACTGCAACCCACCAGGTTCACTGTCCATGGAATTTTCCAGGCAAGAATATTGGAGTGGGTTGCCATTTGCTTCTCCAGAGGATCCTCCTCACCAAGGGACTGAACCTGTGTCTTACCAAGTGCCTATTATAAACTGAAGTAAATTTTACTTATTGACATGAAGTATCTCCTTAATAAATTATCCAACGAAACAGTAAGCTGGAAAGTCATTGGGTATAGTAGGATGCCATCAATACAAAACTGTATTTATATATGTAATAAGATTGCCCAGAAAGACAGAGCTTCAAAGTCCTGGTAGCAGTATCTCTAAATGCTTTCCTCTTTAGATATGTTTAAACTCTTTGAATTTTCTATAGGCGTCACATGGCATTATCTTAGAAGAAATAACAAACAAAAACAAAATGAATGAAGACAGGTCCATCCACCTTCTTCCCCTGCGTATATCGCAACCTGAAAAATATCCCAAAAATGTTCAAGAAAGAAAGAATGATTTCTGAGGGCCATAGTCTTATAGACCTTACACAGAAGATATGACCCCTGAACTTCCAGAACA
This sequence comes from Bos mutus, assembly GCF_027580195.1. Taxonomy (NCBI): domain Eukaryota; kingdom Metazoa; phylum Chordata; class Mammalia; order Artiodactyla; family Bovidae; genus Bos; species Bos mutus. The sequence goes on along the minus strand of NC_091639.1, from coordinate 8,608,525 downwards.
CATTTAGGAAAATAGATTGGCTATAGCAGTGGGAACCCTCAGGCAGTGAATTGTATCAAAAGAGTATAAGTTATTTTTAGGCCTTTGTGAGATCATCTTTACAACCCCACATTACTGTGCACAGTGAAGTCTGACAATAGATACATTAGAGAGATAAGCATAGAGGTAGATATAGAGATTAGAAAGAGACAGAGATGGAGACAAGGATAGGGCTAGAGATACAGAAGAAAACGACCAAAATCAATTCAGACTTAGTGGTGACTTTGAACTACCTTTGTCCTGTTCCCAAATGTGAAGGTCAAAAAACCAGTTTTAGTCAGAGGAAATTTGGTAACAGTTTCATTCCTTTCAGGTCTTGAATACACTCATAAATTCTACAGCCAGGTCTACGTGCTTAAATATTAATACTAAAGGTTTTCCTTATGCATGGGGCATGTGATGTATATCTTTGTATAAAAATATTATTCATGATACAGTCTCTGGGCTAATTTCAGAGTTAAATTTCTTTAGTCTCTGTATCACCTGAAGTCACTGAGGAGCATCATAGTTTCGGAATCAAGTTTCCATGTCAGCATTCACTGCTGCTCCTAGTGAACAGAGGACAATAGAAACTCACCTGCTCCGTGATGCTCTTAAAAGAGGCGTGATGGTGGGTAGGGGCTTGCTTCTGAAACAAAGAGAATCTTATTGGTATTCACTGAGTTATAATTTCTCACAGGCATTAATAATATATGGGGAAATGTCATATTCAGCCTCACAACACTCATTGCTGCATAATAAACACCAAAGAAATGTTATACAGGAGATGATGCAGTGAAAGAGCAGTGAAAGGATTGGCTTGGAAATCCAGGTTTTGCTGCTTCCAAGCAGCAAGCTCACCTCTTTAGTCCTCAGGTTCCAGCTCTGTAGAACCTGGAATAAAAATAAGAATCAAAGGAGAAAATCTATGTAGACAACACAGTACCTAACACACAAGAAGTATTTAGGTTAGGTATTATTTTTAAATGTGTTTAACAGCTTACAAATGCAAGGAGTTGTGGGAGTAAGGTACTCCACCCTGACTGCATCTGTTGCACGTATCAGTTGAAATATTACCTCTGTCGTTTTGATTGCAAGTAAGCTCCTCATCCTATGAGATCCCATGGTATTTTGTCTAGATTTCCAACTTGGATTACAGTTAATTTTGTATATGTGACAATTATTTTTTTATCAATAAATAAATTTCTTTAAAAGAATATGTTAACTGGGATTTCTTTGGAAGGAATGATGCTAAAGCTGAAACTCCAGTACTTTGGCCACCTGATGTGAAGAGCTGACTCATTGGAAAAGACCCTGATGCTGGGAAAGACTGAAGGCAGGAGGAGAAGGGGACGACAGAGCATGAGATGACTGGATGGCATCACCAACTTGATGGACATGAGTTTGGGTGAACTCTGGGAGTTGGTGATGGACAGGGAGGCCTGGCATGCTGCGATTTATGGGGTCACAAAGAGTCGGACACGACTGAGCGACTGAACTGAAGTGACATTACCAACAGTTTTAGAGTGGTTAGCTCTAGAACCAGGAATGAAACACTGTTAGCCATTATGTATGTCTGTGTATTTTCTCTTCACATTTCTTAAATCACAAATAAAAACATACAAGATACTACAGTGAAAATACAATTAGAGTTTCTCTCAAATAAATTAAAAGAGTGCACGGTCTGGGGAAAACCGAAGCCCAGCCTACTGGCTTACAAAGGGGACATGTTATAAAACTGGCGTCCAAGTTTAGCAGTTGGCCAGTGTCTCCACCCACCCCACTTCACTGCCCTCTTTGATTGTGTTCTTCCCCAGAGCCCTAAGCTTCTCACCCACCCTATTAATTATTAGGATTAATGTCTAAAATGGCTTAATGTCGAAAATAGTACGTACCCCCCCCACCTCCAAAGTATTAGTTATTATAATTATTTTCCCTCACAGAGAGCTGATGGCTCTTAGTGGGCTTTTTAATGCATGTTCTTTTTCTGGACAGTCATGCAAAGTAGGGAGCCTTGAAGACCCATGTCAAGACAGAATTTATTATTCTTTTTACCCCTCTGCTTTCCTTAGAGAAGTTGGCAGCAGGAATTACAAACTAGGATAGAACTTTTTGTACTGTTTTTCATAAGCTCATCTTCACTTTCCTCAGCCAAATGAAGCGTGGATGCCAGGCGCAGGTCAGACACTTTGTCCACTAGGTACTTCAGAGCCCAGCAAACGTTTCTGTTCTTCCAGGACTGGGTCACAGTTGTTGTCTGATCTGAGCGTTCAGTCACTCTGTGTTTATTCACAACTGTTTATCAGCAGATAATTATTAATCATTCACTACATGCCAGGCATTGCGTGAGTTGCTGGGGGTACAGTAGTGGACTAGACCAACTTCCCAAGGAGATTACAAGTTAGCTGAACTCAAATTCTCCCAACTTTTTTCATATTAAAGTGTGTACTGAAATGATCATGTTGGTAATTGAGCAGGTGTGTCCAGAGGCAGCATCAGGGGCCCAACATGGTATGCCAGTTGGGAAGCTTTATGTAAGATGCTCAACTTAAATAAAAGATTATCGGGGTATAGTTGACTTACAGTGTTGTGTTAGTTTCTGCTGTACAGCAAAGTGAACCAGTTATGCATATACATATGTCCCCCTTTTTAAAAAGGTTATTTTCCCATACAGCTCATTACAGAGTATTGAATAGAGTTCCCTGTATTATACAGTAGATTCCTATTAGATTGGGCTTCCCTGGTGGCTCAGCAGTAAAGAATTTGCCTGCAATGCAGGAGACACAGGAGACATGGGCTTGATCCCTGGGTCAGGATGATTGCTTGGAGGAGCAAATGGCAACCCACTCCTGTATTCTTCCCAGGAAATTCCCATGGACAGAGGAGCCTGGTGGGTTACAGTCCAAAGTGTCACAAAGAGTCGGACATGACTGACGACTGAGCGCCCAGTTTCAATCCCAATCTTGCAATTTGTCTCCCCCACTGTATCCCTTAGTAACCAGGTTTGTTTTCTATGTCTGTCTGTTTCTGTTTTGTAAATAAGTTCATTTGTAACCTTTTTATTTATGTTCCACATACATGTAATATCGTATGATATTTGTCTGTGTCTGACTTACTTCACTCACTGTGACAATCTGTAGTTCCATCCATGTTGCTGCAAATGGTATTATTTTGTTCTTTTTTTATAATCTGTCCTTGTATACATGTACCACATCTTCTTTATCCAGTCCTCTAATGATGGACTTTTAGGTTGCTTCCATGTCCTGGCTGTTGTAAACAGTGCTGCAATGAACGTTGGGGTGCATCTCTCTTTTTCAATTATGATTTTCTCCAGGTCAACTTTCAATGTATTTAATTTCTCCATAGTTTTTTGACTTAGATGAATAGTACAATACAGTGTCCCATTGGAGGTAGGGGGAAGGGAGGAGTAGATACTTGGTGCAGTGTTGAAAGCTGAATCTGCAGGTTGGTACTTGCTGTCAGAACTTTGAATTAGCAAAGAAAAGCATTAGAGGGCTAACTGGTAGAGGAAACAAAAGTGGCAGGGATGGGGTGCCGCTTGTTGTAAACAATGTCTAAAATGGTTTCAACACTCACTAGTTTTAAGCCAATTATTTGGTTTTTAAATATTCTCCCACCACAGTTTAATGATAATTAACTTGGTTGAGTTACATCTGTTACAGATTCTCATATATTTCACAAATCCCTTCTGGAGAAGAAAATATCAAAACTACATTGTGTTTCCCTGGTTTGGAAGTTGTGGGGCCCAAGATAATGGAGAAGTCCATGTTCTTTAGTTGTTTGGGCCTTGAAAGTGACATTTTTTTTTTCAGGTTACTGTAACCTCCTTTGGCAGAGTAAACATTTGGTTGCATTTTTAAAAGCTGGTAGCAGTGAACAGCAAGAATCCAGTCACATTTTTTAATGTAGCTCCAGAGGAACTATGGTTTAAAATCGAAAGTCTTCTATTCCTATGGCAACCACCAGAAGTGTTCAGCTAATGCTACGTGCTGTGTACATTAAGCCACGTACTGTGCACCTCCCCCACCTTCTGCTGCCTCCTCCCCCTGCGAATTCATCCTGAACTTCACTAAACTGTCTACCTTGAAAAAGGCTCTTTTCCAGACTCAGAGCTGCTTTCCAACATGCAAGCAATCAAGCCCATGAAATCTAAAAGGGAAGACTCCTCCCAGAGGAAACCTTTACAAACCCAGAGGGGAAATGTACCCCAAAATAGAGACACCGTCTGCTTGCCTGATTTGACAGGTTTGAGAGCTCCTTGTTTGAAAGCCAGACGTGAATCTGTGAAGAGATTCCCTTGAGTTACAACCCTTTTTTGGGAGCAGCTACCATGAAGATAACATATGTGGTGAGACGGAGCCAAAACGCACCCACTGGGCAGCCGCGCAGTTCTGGGAGCGCTTCTAACACGTTCTCAGGAAGCTGGAGCGGTCAGTCACGGGGACGGAGGAAGAGCCCTCTGTGGCGCCTGTCTCATGGAGCAGGGGGCTGACTGTCACCCTTACTCCTGCTCTCCAAGGAGGCCTCCAGGGTTCTGCTCTCCTGAAGGGCTTGTTCTTCTAAAGAGTGAGAACCCAAAGCTGGGGATTCAAGATGCAAAGGTCAAGTCAAGGCAGGCTGAATCTTGGCTGAGTGTTTTTAAAATTTGAAGAGAAAAAAAAAACATTTTTAGGCGGAAATGGCCTGGGATGTCTTGCATACAGTCTTAGAGTCTAAGATATGAACCAAATACGGACGAGTCATTCACTTCTATTCCTTGGGGAAGGTTCAGAGGGACATTCTGGATCAGAATGAAGCATGAGGCCCCGATTGGCTTCCCTCTAAAGGCCATTGTTGTCCCTCTGCCCCCCATGTTTCCTCAATCAGGATGCTTGCTTAGTGGGGAGTTGGGTTAAGGCTCTGTGGGACACTCAGATGTTGATACCGGATCGGCTGCTCTGAGATGTCAGATGTGGTGCTTATCAGCTCCAGGCTGTTCTTCCCCTCACTTGAAGATGGAGATGCTAAACTATTAGTCTAAGTCGCAAGTATCATATTGCTTAAAAAGTGTAGTATTTCCAGAGCTAAAGTCAATAGAACTGGGGTCTGATTAAAGCTGACTTTTTTGTTTGGTAAAGAGGAACCAAGATATTTAGAAGTGGGGACATAACGGTGAGTCTTGCTCCTCAAAGTGTGTCTTTACATGAGCAGCCTCAGCAGTACCTGAGCCTCCGGGAAGTGTAGAATCTTGGCCTCCACTCTAGAGCAACTGTTTTAGAATCTCCATTTTAACAAGTTCTTCATCTGGGGCTGTTGAGAACCACTGCCGTAGAGTACTTAAGAGGCTGTGTTTCTAGTGATAAATATGTTGACAGCAAGGTGAACTGTTTCCACTTCCATGATCCACCCTCTTCTCACCCCTGTTTCTTAGTCCCACTTAACAGATGAGAAAACCAAGATGCAAAGAGATTATGTAACTTGCCTTTTTTGTTGTTGTTGCTCAGTCACTCAGTCGTGTCCGACTCTTTGCAACCCCATGGACTGCAGCATGCCAGGCTTCCCTGTCCTTCACCATCTCCTAGAGTTTGCTCAAACTCACGTCCATCGAGTCAGTGGTGCCATCCAGCTATCTCGTCCTCTGTGGTCCCCTTCTCCTGCCTTCAATCTTTCCTAGCATCAGAGTCTTTTCCAACTTGCCTACAGCCACACAATAAATAAGCTATTAAGTGATGAAACCAAGACAAATTTAAGGTAGACTTGCCTGTATAGCCAGTCAGCTAACAGGGGGATGGAGTGTCCACTAGACCTTCTTCAATGGTCTACCTTAAATACCCCTTGTTTATTAACAGACTCTTCTGGTATAGAAACCCTTTGTCAGATCTTACTCATCTTCCAACTTGACAATAGCATTTTTCAGTTTAAAAATCATCACAAATTATTTTTATGACAGTAAATCAGAGGTGAGATTATTACTTAATTTTATAGAAGGGATCAGACTCAAAGCCTAGAGAACTAAACTGACTTGTTTGAGCTAATAAGTCACAGGGCCCATGGACATTTGGGTGCCATGCCCAGTGTTACAGTATTGCCTTCAGACTGTGCTTGATTTAGAATATTTACTGTCTTGCTTACTTGCTTATCTGTGTTTGTGCTAACTTCAAAGATCAGAACAATAGATAGTGCCTTCTTGGTGATGTTCTTTTAAAATTAAATATCAATTGTGATATACATAAAATAGGGCTTCCCTGGTTGGCTCAGACCAGGTAAAGAATCTGACTGCAAAGTAGTAGGAGACCTGGGTTTGATCCCTGGGTCAGGAAGATCCCCTGGAAAGGGGAATGGATACTCACTCCAGTATTCCTGCCTGGAGAATCCCATGGACAGAGGAGCCTGGCGGGCTACAGTCCATGTGTCACAAAGAGACGGACATGATTGAGCAACTAACACACACACACACACACACTGTAAAACATGAAATTCATGGAATAAATGCTGGCTTTCCTTTCAAAAATTCCAGCACTCTTAAATGGGATATTAATGTGAATTAATCTATTGAGTATTCACTTATTAAATAATGAACTATTATTAGGTTAAACAATATGAAATTGATGATATTGAACCTCTTTAGATCTGTGAAAGCATCAAGCATTGGTGAGTTACCTTGAGAAATGATTAAAAGATCATTGCATTCAAAGAATTCATAGCCTATTGAAGTGAACTGACTCAAAAATGTGATTAATATGATTGTTCTATGGTACAGACAGGTAATGGTACTTTGGGGGCAAACAGAATGGAGGGATTAACTTTGCTTCAGGAGGAATTTTACTGACTGCTATTCATCAGTAGGGGTACATGTTTTGACAGAATAATCTACATATTCTTTTCTGGGCTCTCAAATTCATTTTGAAGGTGACACCTGATGCAAAGAGCTGACTCATTGAAAAAGACCCTGATGCTGGGAAACATTGAGGACAAGAGGAGAAGGGGGCAACAGGGGATGAGATGGTCGGATGGTTATCACCGACTCAATGAACGTGAGTTTGAGTAAACTCACAGTGAAGGACAGGGAAGCCTAGCATGCTGCCGTCCATAGGGTCACAAAAAGTCAGACACGACTTAATGACTGAACAATAACAGAATTCATTTTGAAGATGATATCATCAACAACCTTATGCAGAATGATAGAGGAGAATTACCTAGGAATGTTTTCATCATTTTCTCATCAAAAACTTTATTCTTCTGTCTTTTTAAAAAAAAATTCATTTGGAAGTCCTTTAATTTTCAGCAAGGAGACTGTCATCTAATGGTTCACACAGAACCAAGCAATGATGTTGTGCTGTGGCAATCAGCTCTGTAGAGTCACACCCGGATCCAAGGTGCAGAGGCCTCTTCTAATTACCTGGGATTATTATAATAACTCCCAAATTATATTTCTTGGGAGATAACTATAGCCTTTCTTTATGCCCCTATTTTAGCCATGCACAGGGTTTTACATTTGTTGGTGCCAACAGGTCTTTTAGTCCTTGCAAAGAACTTCCCTCTTGTAAAATTACATGAAGAAAAATAAGCTGAAGAGAATACATTCTAAACATTGAAAAGTTTTAAACACCTACTCACCTTTTAAAAAAAAGAAAGCAATTACACAGCAAACTTGCTGATGTCACTTTTCATGAATGTTGACGCATTTAGGTTGTCAATTCTATTTCTGTTCACTTAACCATAGCCTCCGATTTCCACTTATAGAATTTAGCTTGGAAATTGGGCTTTGTTCAAACTGTGATGGCTGAAAAGCCATGGAAAGCATGATACACTAAAAATACTCTTGAAACCACCTCACCTTTTTTGGACAGATCTTGAGCTGCTTTTATGATGATAAGCATGGCACTTTTATCCGTGGCTAATTGTGGAATGAAGGCTACAGAGACAAGCAACTATATTACTTAATAATAATTAAAAAAAAAAAAACCCACCATTTGTGCATTAGAATTCATCCTAATGCACAAGTATTTATTTTTTCTATTTGCCAAATTGACATCTCTTAACTCTTTTGCTCTCTAGGGCAGCTAAGCAATCAGTTCAAGTTTAAACAAATGTTTATTGAATGAAGCAAACAAAAACTGAATTCTTTGAGTCAAAGAAGGCGACATTAATGACCATTTAATGTTACCCTTTCATTTTACAATTTCTGTAGTTGATTCAAGGATTTGTGTTTAACCAACAAACTAGAGAGTTATTTTCTTAGTGCAGAGGTGGGTAGGGGACTCTAGGTCCATTAAAAAAAAAGCTTCCTAAAACAATAATGGCAATTCAAAATTTAAAGGGATTTAGCAGAGACACGGAAGAGAAAATTTGACCAACTAACCTTGGCCTTTCTCTCTCTGAGTCACTCAGCTATGTCCGACTCTTTACAACCAGAGGGATTGTAGCCCAGCCAGGCTCCTCTGTTTATAGAGTTCTCCTGACATGAATACTTTTGTGACCCCATGGATTATTGCCCACCAGGCTCCTCTGTTCAGGGAGTTCTCCAGCGAGAGTACTGGACTGGGTTGCCACTCTCTTCCCCAGGGGATCTTCCTGACACAGGAATCGAACCCAGGTCTCCTACAATGCAGGCAGATTCTTTACCATCTGAGCCACAAGGGAAGCTCATCTTGGGCTTTAGAGAGTGTTTAAGAGCAGGTGATGTTTGACTTATATTAACAGCTGAGCAGGAATTAAGTGGGGAGATAAAGAGAAAAGGGTTGTAAGACAGAGGCGGAAGCCTGAGAAGGGCCTGGGAACAAAGACGAGCCTAGCGAATTTCAGGAAGAATAAGAGGGAGCGAGACTCCACCAGAGGACAGGTTCAGGTCTCAGAAGAGAAGGACAAAGAGAGGTAAGCAGAAGCTGCACCCTGAAGGATGGTCTTCACTCTCCAGCCCAGAGGCAGGGAATCCTGCTAAGAGGCAGTTGACAAAGTCCAGGCAAACCCTGATGAGGGCTTGACTTAGGACAGTGGAATTCGGTTGGAATCACTTTGAAATTCAAATCTGAAATTCAAGAGTAGGCATTTAAAATGGAAAGAAGAAATTTGGTTCTAAAGGGAGAGGTCACAGCTATAGATATGGATTCTCACTCAGCATCTTTGGAAGATGAAACAGTGAGAATGAGGGTTCACTTAGGAGATGAAGTGTTCCACAGCCCAGGCCTCGAATCCCCCAACACTGGTTGGAAATGCAGAATCAGGCCCCACCCCAGACCGACTGCATTAGAATCTGCATTTCACTTTGATTCACATATGAGATCCATGCACATAAAATTTAAAATTTTGTTTCGTAAGTTAGATGACCAAGATCCTGCCATTGCACAGATCATGGATCATTTTTAGAAGATAATTGGACAGATCTGGACAAACCTAACCCCAGTATTCCCTAAATTGCACAAACATAGTTTAAACCCTGGCTGCACATTAAAGGACACCTCATAACTTAAAAATATACTGAAGCTCAGACTTCTCCCCTAGAGATTCTGATTTGTTCTGGGGTGAGGCCCAGGTATTAGTAGTTTAAAACTCCCCAGGTGGTTCTAACATATAACTAGGGAAAAGCATACTCATGCTAAGAAGTCTTAAAGGGAAGCAAAAATCTAAATTCAATCAATAGGATTTTTTAAAATAATGAGATATAATGCTAGGAATGTATTATTAATAGAAGCCTTAGTTGCTCTGCAGCAGGTGGTATGAAGGTAATTTCTGGAAGGTATGACTGATGACATAAAAGATAGCATATTCTTTAAGAAATCTTTTGAGTTCTTATCAAGCTCTTGCAAGAGTTGACATAGAAAACTTACACACTTTTTTAAAGTTACTAGAGACAGAATAAAAACTTGTTAAAGTAGTTTGGGAGACAGGGAAGGAGTAAGAAATCATGAGGAGGGGTATTTTTCTCTTACTGATAAAGAGCTGTATGCCTCAATTTGCTAAACTTGAAATGATGGCATTTTGTAAGACTGAAAGACTTCATGTAGGTGTAAGTAGAATGTCAAGGATGAGTCAAAGATTAATACCTAAATTATAGAGTATGATGCGAATTGTATGCCTCTGCCTTGGAAATCAAGTTGGGGGAGAAGGAAGTATTGACTGATTTTGAAAGTACTACTTCTCTTGGGTTATAATTTAATCAGATGGATCATACTCAATTCTGAGAATGGAGAAAGACTTAAGCCATGTATTTTTAAATAGTTCTGCAAGTTCTGTCAAGCATATAGCTTATCCATTGGCAGGCTAGCTCCAACTGTGCAAAAAGATTTCAAAAGTTTGGAAGTTCCTTATCTCAGAATGCATTGCTCACTAATCAGGATAAGATTTTTCCAAATGCCCAAATCATGCTTTGATTATAGTGGTAATCTCAAAAGTGACCTACCAGTATAATGATTCTTTATGAAACGCTTTATAGACTATCTGCAATTTTTTGTTAAGAACTGCTTGTTAAATCCTTCAAATTACCCTGGGTACCTTTGGATGGTATGAAAGAATTTCAAGAACACTCTCTCTGTTCTTAAGGAGCTTAAACATTCAATAAAAACTATCAAGAGTTGTGCATCTAGGGAAAAGAGTTTATTTTCAAGGTATAATAAAATTGCACTTAAAAGCTGAGAATCTGTAAAGTCATAAAGTACAAGGTTCTAAAAACTGAGTGACAGCAATAATACTGGGAATGCAAAATAGCTCCAGATGGTGCAATATTTTAAAGAAATCATTATATCAGCTTAAGGACACAGAATACTGGCTTGAGAAGTTATATTATCCTATAATTCTCTTTAACTTAGAACATAGGCATAATTACCTGCTCACTCCAATTCTTGTAATAGGGTAGATACAATCATTGTTGTTTTTCTCACCTGAACCATTTAATTTTGCAAAGATCTAAAGGGAGCCAATTCTGTAATATCAACCCTGCACCCTCTCTGTTCCCTGGTATTTTGTGAGGGTGAATGCTGCTGTTAAGTCACTTCAGTTTTGTCCAACTCTGTGTGACCCCATAGATGGCAGCCCACCAGGCTCCCCCGTCCCTGGGATTCTCCAGGCAAGAACACTGGAGTGGGTTGCCATTTCCTTCTCCAATGCATGAACGTGAAAAGTGAAAGTAAAGTCGCTCAGTCGTGTCCGACCCTCAGCGACCCCGTGGACTGCAGCCCACCAGGCTCCTCCATCCATGGGATTTTCCAGGCAAGAGTACTGGAGTGGGGAGCCATCGCCTTCTCCGTTGTGAGGGTGAATAGGAGTGAATTTATTTACTTTAGAAGTGAATAGGCTATTGCAAACGGAAGAGAGTTAAATGTATAATAGACATACATTCTATCATATGATATGTATGATAGACTAAAATTGCATGATCACTCTGTGCTCCACTTTCAAATAAATCCATTTCATTTCATTCTCAGAAAAATCCTTTTGGGTGATTTACAGGTCAGACTTGACAGGTTAAAAAAAAATGAAGCTCAGAGAGATAAAATTACTTGCCTAAAACCACTCAAGGGAGACTTTTAAAACCTGTTTTTTAACCTGAATTCCATAAAGGAGATAACATTTGCTCCCTGGGTTGTAGAACATTGCTACATGATTGAAATGCAAAAAAGTGAATCAACTTTCAAAGGAACCCAAGTGTGGTTCAGGGTTCTCATCTTAGCAACTCTCCTTGGGTCTTCCATCTCAAGTTTTAAGAGTCATAATGATGGTCCCTGATTCAGATTTTGGCTTGGCCACTTATTAGTTCTGTGACTTTGGGCAAGTCAAATAATATTTCTTATTTAACCTCTTTTTACTTCCTTATGAAAAGAACTAATGATATTAATAGCTTCAACCTCAAATGTATGTTGTGAGAATTAAGTGAGCAATACACAGGAAGTGCTTAGAACAGTACCAGGCATGTGGCAAATAGTAAATATTAGTTGTTTTTATCTTCATGATTTTCAAATTTTGATCTCCAAACCAACTAGCTCTCCTAAGCTGTACACTCATATGTCTTCCTGGTGCTGCTAGTGAGGGCATTTTCCTGGATAGTCACAGACCTCTCAAACTCATCATGTCCAAAATAGAACTCACCTTTGACTTAACAAAGAGGTTGTCACAATGAGTGGTGAATAAGCACTGAATAAATTTTAGTGGTTATCATTATGTATTCCCAAGCTATTCTCTCCCCTGTATTCTTTTTGTAAAGGGCACGTCATCATCCAGGGAATCTCATCCAGAAAGTTGAGAGGACTCCTAAATTCCCGAATTATCTCTTTTATACTTTCTGTTCCCAATGCCACATCTTTTTTGCTTATTTGAACAGGTTTCTAATGGTCTCTGGGAATTAAGGCATCTCTCCCTCAACATAAATTCTTAAAATTCAAATAGCAGGCCATTCACTCGCTTGAAATCCATCACTAATATGTATCCAATCTGCAGGGTGTGTCTGTCGCTCCTTTCTCACCATAGTTAACAAAGCCACCTTCTGCTCCAGCCTCACTTCTCAAATGTACCAGATGTTGTAGCCACATGGTCTTCTTCTGAAATTTTCTGTAGATTCTCTTTCCCGAGGGCCATTGCAAATGTTTTTCAAACTCAGAATAGGCTTTCCTCATCATGGTGAAGAAATATTTTCATCCAAAAGGTTGAGAAACAATGATTATTTGAATACATTTTTAAAAATTCAAGAATATGAAATCAAATTCAATATAATGACTTTTGGAGGAGCTAAAGATTTGCCAATAGTGGGTATACATAATTCACATAGGAGATGCTTTGCAAAGAGAGTAGAAATTGTTATTACTAACAGCTTTCTAAGTAGAAACTAGTATAATCCTTTGGATGATAAGAAAACAATAATCAGACAAAGTCTCTTTGTCAAAGAATTATGAACCCTGAAACAAACCCAAACCTTAAGCATTAAACTGATGTCACTACCATGGAAAGGACAAAACATTCGTGCATAACTAAAATATGTCAGTCTCTCCTTTTCACCTGGGTGTCTTGCAAAACCTGATATTAGTTTTTACACTGGTTTCACTGGCATTGATTCAAACTACATGAATGTCTATAAGCACCCTCCTAGAAAATTACCCCTAGTCTCTAGAGAGGGACCACTTGGATTTGATCTTGAAAGAGACTATTAGGGAAAATGACAATTGACACATCAACAGGAGAAAAAGAAAAATTGTTTTTAAAAAATCCAGAAAAGAGTGATTATACCAAAAATTTTGAGGAAGAGAAGAAGCAAAGTTCTAAGCATTCCAGTAAGTGGTTGAGTGAAATATTTTGCATGCACAAATTCAGTAACAGGTCATCTGTGCTGGGTCAATCTGTCTTTTCATACACAGCTTGTGAGTGTAAACCTAGGTCATTCAAAATGTGCTTCCTTTCAGAGTCTTCTGTCTTAAACAGCCCCCAATTAAGAAGTCATCTGAAACCTTCAAAACAAAGATTTGGGCCTTGCTTAGGAACAGTGATCTTTGGCGAGTCCTTCTTTCTTCAGGATGCAGTTCACACTTGCTAGTATGGCACGCAGGACCTCTAGATTATTTCCTTTTAGAGTTTTTGTATGTCATTGCATCTCCACAAACATCACAAACATTGTCAGAGCAATATCTCTGGTTTCTAGAGCCATATTGTTTTTCCTGCCTGCCTGCCTTTGTATGTGCTTTTCTTCTGCCCAGAGTACTCTTCTCTCCTCAAATAAATCTTTCATCCTTACACACTCTTAAGATTCTTAAAGACTGAGTTAACCTCCTGCTGTGTTTCCATCTCTGATCCCCCACATAATAATAATCCATGTTTCCATTGTACATAGACTCTACTGTAATGATGAAGATGATGATGGTGATGTTAGCAAGTATTTCGTCCTAAACTGTGGGCTTTTTGCGATGAGGACTGTTTCCTTCTTTTCTTTATTCTCAATTTCTAATTCAAGATCTCAGCCATAAAACTGTCTATAGAATGAATGAAGAAAGAAAGCATCATGGTATTTGCTGTATATTTGCCTTTTAGATGGCCTGTATTAAGAATTGCCTTTAAGATATATGGTAGGCTTTCAAGTGTTATTCACTTACGATGGTCATCAATCCAAATACATGTCTGATAGCATGGTTATAGCACGTCTGATGCATTATCTTGTCTGTCTTGTGTGCAATTTATGCTTGGTCCCAATGTTTGGCTAAAGCTCCTGTCATCATGGTGCAAGTTTTCCTGTGGTTTGCACCTTTCTTTTCCATCTCTCCATCAGCACTGAACACAACGGTATAAAGATGCCTTCTCCTCCACAGCCAGGCTCTGCACAACCTCTGGGGAACCAAGGTTCAGCTGTGTGGGGTCACTTGTCAAACTTTTAGGGTAATTTCCACAGAGGATTGGAAATAAAAGGGACTCATGGACTGCCACCCAAGACAGGATCCCCAGATTCTGCTGACCTAATATAACTTATATAATCAGATAAACTAGAAAAATATTGATGATAAGTTTGTTAGTAGAACTATATGAAAAAAAAATCTTATAGCAAGAAGAACACATACAAAAAGGAAAATAGCTTGGCTGCAGTGATGCAGTAGTTATTTACAGATGACTGTGAAACAGCATATTTGTTTTTTAAGCTGGTTAACCTTTAACAGAAAGTAAGAAAGATGCTCACAGTTGTAGCATCACACGATGCGCTAGAGCTTTCGAGAGGGAGATGCAGCCTTCTTCCCTCTGGGCCTTACGAAGCGCTCTCCCCCTCTTACCTCCCCATCTGAAGCCTAAGCAATCTTTGTAGCCATTTAAGCAAGCAAGCAAACAAAAAAAGGAGTGAAAAGTTTCCCTGAGGGCAAGGTAATGACAGATGCAATCATTCTGATCTAATTTTTCAGACATTTTAAGTCTTTCCTGGTGGGTCAGATGGTAAAGAATTTGCCTGCCATGTGGGAGATCTGGGTTTGATCCTTGGGTTGGGAAGATCCCCTAGAGAAGGAAATGACAACCCACTGCAGTATTCTTCCCATGGACAGAGGAGTCCGGCAGGCTACAGTCCATGGGATCGCAAGAGTCGGATGTGACTTAGCAACTAAACCACAGCTGCTGCTGATAAGTCGCTTCAGTCGTGTCCGACTCTGTGCGACCCCACAGCCCACCAGGCTCCCCCGTCCCTGGGATTCTCCAGGCAAGAACACTGGGGTGGGTTGCCATTTCCTTCTCCAATGCGTGAAAGTGAAAAGGGAAAGTGAAGTTGCTCAGTTGTGTCTGACTCTTCACGACCCCATGCACTGCAGCTTACCAGGCTCCTCTGGCCATGGGATTTTCCAGGCAAGACCATTATAAAGATAAAAGATACCTCTGGAAGCCAAATTTATGTTTATTTTTAAGTCTTTACAGTGCATCTTGCTATTGATCAAATCTTTGTTCTAACAAGCTGAAGAGAAATAATGGTGAAAATTTTGAGCCATAAGAAGGAAGAAAAACACACTTTTCAGTGAAAGTATATCACATCTATCCTGGCTACTGGTCTCTTTGGGGCATTTTAGTAGAATATCACATAAGTAATGCTGTTCTGTACTTACAGTGATGGGTTTATAACTTGAACATTTCACTATTTGTTGTAAAATTTCATCTTTCTGCAAATAGGTTTTAGATTTGAGCAATGACTAAGGCAAATGGATACATGAACAATTTGCAGGTAGATCACATTTTATGTCTTAGTTTAAAAATCACCAAAGGCTCTTTCTATGAAAAGTGTCTTTAGTGGCAATCAGAAGCACAAACTGGACTGGCATCCTAGCTTAGGCGCTGATTGATGGTAAGTTATTGTCTTACTACCTTCTGAACCACTTTCTCTTCAGTTATAGGGAGCATGAGGTTCTCTGGCATTATTTGTTCTCTCCTCCCCCACCACCCAACCCCAACCTCTGTCCCATGTACTCAAGAGTGGGCTTGTGCCATGAGCTTACTTAGACTCAAATCATCCTTTGTACACCCAAAGATTCATTAAAACCTTCTGCTAAGTAGTGGTCCCTCTGCTCCAGGCTCATCATGCTTGCTCCTTCCTTCAATTTTTAAAAGTGGAAGAGCGTAATATAAACATTTCCTAGCTAATAAGATTATTAAAAACCAATCTTTTCCTTCTTCCACTCAACCAACACAGAAAAATGGATGTCAGATCCCATCTTTTCCCAGTTCCCTCCTCTTACAGTGGATGAAGTGCCCCTCCTCTAATCTAGGCTTTTCTCTCTCAATCCTGTCCCCTTTCATCTCCCCAGTGACTTCAATCTGTCAATCATCCCTCTTCTCTGCTCTAGCTTCTCTTCTGATATACTTTCAAATTTATAGAAATGTGGTAGGAACAGTATGCAATTGTTTACATTTTGCCCCATCTGCTCCTCTCTCTCTTTTTCATAAGGAATCTCAATTCATCAGGAATCATTTCAGATACACTGGAGCAATACCATACTTCTTTTCTCCTAAATACTGCAGGGTATATTTCCTCAGACATTCTCTGACTTAACCACAGTTTGATGATCAAAATCATGAAGTCTAACACTGAGAACACCACCATTACTTAATCCATGATCCATATTCACATTCCATCAATTTTCCTAATAAAATCCTTTATCAATTCAGTCCAGTTCAGTCGCTCAGTCGTGTCCGACTCTTTGTGACCCCCTGAATGACAGCACGCCAGGCCTCCCTGTCCATCACCAACTCCCGGAGCTCACTCAGACTTACGTCCATCGAGTCAGTGATGCCATCCAGCCATCTCATCCTCTGTCATCCCCTTCTCCTCCTGCCCCCAATCCCTCCCAGCATCACAGTCTTTTCCAATGAGTCAACTCTTTGCATGAGGTGGCCAAAGTACTGGAGTTTCAGCTTTAGCATCATTCCTTCCAAAGAAATCCCAGGGCTGATCTCCTTGCAGTCCAAGGGACTCTCAAGAGTCTTCTCCAACACCACAGTTCCAAAGCATCAATTCTTTGGCGCTCAGCCTTCATCACAGTCCAACTCTCACATCCATACACGACCATAGGAAAAACCATAGCCTTGACTAGACGAATCTTTGTTGGCAAAGTAATGTCTCTGCTTTTGAATATGCTATCTAGGTTGGTCATAACTTACCTTCCAAGGAGTAAGCGTCTTTTAATTTCATGGCTGCAGTCACCATCTGCAGTGATTTTGGAGCCCCAAAAAATAAAGTCTGACTCTGTTTCCACTGTTTCCCCATCCATTTCCCAAAGCCTTTATAGCTATATTCTTTTCCTGGTCTAGGATCCAATCTCAGATGACTTTCACATTTAGTTGTTATACCTCTTTAGTCTCCTTAACCTGGAACAGTTCCTCACCCATTTTTATCTTTCTTGAGCTTGACAGTTTCATAAAATAAGCATCAGTTTTTAGAATGTCCTTTAATTTGAATTTGTCAGTTATTTCCATATTATTTGAAATCCGTTTATCAGGAGGTCCATGATATTGGTTTGTCCCAATATTGGTAGTATTAACTTGGCTAAGTGGTATTTCCCATATTTCTCCACTGTAAAGGTATTACTTGTCCCTTTGTAATTTATAAGTTATCTGTGGGGAGACAGTTTGAGAGCAGGCTATATTTGACTCATGAATTTTAGCATCCTGTTATTTCCATTCCATAGAAAATTGCCTATTTTCTCACTCTTATTTTCTATCCATGTGGACTTATGGATTTTACTTTTAAAAATGGTTTACTATTTCTATCATGATTTATTTTAACGCTCAAATTTTCAAGACTTGGTCACTGGCAGTCTCTTTCTTATATCTTTAACCCTTTCTGCTTACCGTTTTCCACCAGCATTTAAACCTATTTAACTCTTTCTAGACATACTTCTCTTTTACCATGTCTGTGTTTGCTTTCCCCATTTCTTTCTTTCTCATTCACTCTTCACCCTACTACAGTCTATCATTCCAATGAAACTGTCTCATTAAGGCAAAAATGACTAAGTTGAGAAAATTGAGAAATACTCATTTTCAATAACACCTCTTCTCCTCTCTCTCTCTCCACCCCTTTCCGCTTTTTTGGCCATACCATGCAGCATGTGGGATCTTAGTTCCTTCCCCAGGGATCAAACCTGTACCCCTTGCAGCAGAAGCTCCAAGTCTTAACCACTGGACTTGGCAACTAAGCAACAGTAACAAATATAAACAGTAATTTAGACAGTGTTATGGATTATTGTGGACTTCCTGGTGGTTCAGATGGTAAAGAATCTGTCTGCAATGCAGGAGACCCACCAGGTTCAATCCCTGGGTTGGTAAGATCCCTGGGGAATGAAATGGCAACCCATTCCAGTATTCTTGCCTGGAAAAATCCATGGACAAAGGAGCCTGGTGGGCCACAGTCCATGGGGTTGCAAACAGTTGGACACTACTGAGCAAATAACATTCTTACTGCACCTTTTTAGTGTTCTGAGCTCCTTTTTCTACCAGTCCCTTAAGTGTTGGAGTTTCTCATAGCCCTTTGCTCTTCTAACTTTATGGATTCTCTAGGTCCCTGTAGAAGTTTATATACAATTTTAGTATATGTGCTGCTGAAGCAAGCACAGGAGCTTGTATACAGTCTCACATCTTTCATTACCACCTGCTGCTGCTGCTAAGTTGCTTCACTTGTGTCCAACTCTGTACAATCCCGTAGACGGCAGCCCACTAGGCTCCCCCTGTCCCTGGGATTCTCCAGGCAAGAACACTGGAGTGGGTTGCCATTTCCTTCTCCAATGCATGAAACTGAAAAGTGAAAGTGAAGCCGCTCAGTCATATCTGACTCCTATCGACCCTATGGACCGCAGCCTACCAGGCTCCTCCGTCCATGGGATTTTCCAGGCAAGAGTACTGGAGTGGGGTGCCATTGCCTTCTCCGCATTACCACCTAGATTCTGCTTACTCCAAATTCTGTATTTCCAACAATGACCTGCTTCTTGAGCCTCAGATGTATGTATATCCACTTTCCAGCTGGATAGACCCTTGGGGCATCTTCCAGGCCCTTCACATTCAAAATATTCAGAATGAAGCTGAATCTTTCTTCTGTATATTGACACCAAATTAAATCTCAGAGACAGAATTTTGTGTAAAGTAGAAAAGAACAGCTTTATTGCTTTGTCAGGCAAAGGGGCCACAGCTGGCTGGTGGCGGTTTGGTTGTTAAGTTGTATCTGACTCTTGTTACTCCATGGACTGTAGCCTGCCAGGCTTCTCTGTCCATGGAATTCTCCAGGCAAGAATACTGGAGTGGGTTGCCATTTCCTTCTCCAGAGGATCTTCCTGACCCAGGAATCGAACCCAGATCTCCTGCATTGCAGGCAGATTCTTTACCCACTGAGCTACGAGGGAAGCTATGCCCTCAAAACTGTGTCCCAACCTGGAGGAGTTGTAAGGAGCTCTATAGTAATGTTTCAAAGAGGACATGATCAGCTCGTGGACATTATTCTGACTGGCTGGTGGTGAGGTAAGTGGAAGTCAGGATCACCAACCATCCTACTGTTAACTTCTCCCACCTGGAGGGGGTTTCAGTAGCTACAAAACAACTCAAAGAGATTGTTATTGTATTCCTTGAGGAGGAACCAGGGCACTGCCCCAAGGCTGCTCTATTGTTTCCTTTGACTGCTCCTATCTATTCTCCACATCCCTTCCCTTCCCTAGTTAGCAGCTGTTTGAACCTCTGGTTGGAACTCAGGAAAGACCCTGGAGGCTGAATGAAGCCTATTCCCCGTAATCAAGAAATGGGGGACACAGAAAGGTTTTTGTATCCAGGAGCCCCACAGGGTCCTGCTTGTCATCAAGAATAAAATTAATCATCCCACTGCATAAACAACTTCCTTCCCCTCGTGCCCTGGTCAGTAACAAGTACCATACTTATCGGTTTGCTCAAGCCATAAGTCTCGTTTCTTCTTTCTCATCTAAAGCAAACTAGTCCTTGTCCCCTAAGTATTTATCAAGTTTTCAATTTCTCTCTGCTCCATTCTCTATCCTAAAACAGACCGTCATCATCTATTTCCTTTTTTGCTCAGTCGCTTCAGTCGTGTGACTTTTTGCGACCCTATGGACTGTAGCCTGCCAGGATCCACTGCCTGGGAATTTCCTGGGAAGAATACAGGAGTGGGTTGCCATGATCTTCCTGACCCAGGAATTGAACCTGTGTCTCCTGTGTCTCCTGCATTGCAGGCAGATTCTTTACATAGATGGCCTTCTGGGAAGGCCATCTGTTTCCTAGAATCCTGCACTATCTTCCCCAAGCCATTCCCCTGATCTCTAGAACTGCTGTCTACAGACATATATTGGAATTGTGATAGGTAAGATAGAAGCATTTCTTCCTGTTTCTCCCTTTCCTTCCTTTTATTCTCTGAGACTGAGGACTAGATCCGGGTTGGAAGGAAGTTTAAAACACAGATGGAGCTGCAGTTTTATGAAATTCTGTCACCAGAGGAGCATATCTTTAAGTTAAAGTAAGTCAGCTTAACTTAAAAAAAAAAAATGTTTTCAGAAGCTGTGGAGAAAAAAATTTACAAATGGGCTATATTATATATTGGCCTCATTTGCTTTTAGGACAATAATTAAATCTGTTTTAAGTACATTAATTGTTGACTAATAGATCAACAGTGGTAGACTTGAACAGCTGGGTGACATTCAGGTAACTGTTACCAAGCCCAGGCTTGTTCTGCTTGCCACACAACAGACCAATAAACCTCAAGTTGTTGGAAGAAGGAATAACGACTTTATAATCAGAAAGCTAGCAGGTCGAAAAGATGACAAATTAGCCTCTCAAAAAACCTTCTCTCCTTCAGAATTTGGGCTTTTATATACAAGGAGGGGGAGGGGTCCAGTGTGGCACCAACCAATGGCTGAGCAGGACGGTTAACGGTCGCTGGTGGACCGTTGCTCACTAACGGTTGCTTGCTTGGGGGAGGGGCCCCGGTGGTACCAGTCGATGGCGGAGCGGCAGCTCCTGCCTGTATCGCCCCTATTACACCCTGAGTAGAAAGGTGTGACAAGGCTACCCAGGTGGCGCAGTGGTAAAGGGTCTGCCGGCCAATGCGAGAGGCAGACAAGACTCGGGTTTGATCCCTGGGTTGGGAAGATCCCCTGGAGGAGGAAATGGCAACCCACCCCAGTATTCTTGTCTGGAGAAGCCCATGGACAGAGGAGCCTGGTGGGCTACAGTCCATGGGGTCGAGAAGAGTAGGAAGTGACTGAACTCACTCACTCACTCATTCACTCACTCACTCACTCACACACACACACACAGCTGTGAAATCTGAAGAGGTACTGGGTGCTCTAGCAACTTCATCCTCTAGCTCTTCTTTTCTGCCAGTTTACTGCCGTATTTTAAGTTTGTTTTTTTTTAAAGGCAAAGTTACAATTAGCTAACTATTCTCCATCATTCATTCATTAACCATGTTCATGAGATTTGACTATCATAAATCAGGGACTTTCTTCTCAAAGTTGTCCTCTGTATTTCTTTTGTCAACTTAAAAAAAAAAAAAGTGCACAGCATGAGATTTAGGTTTTATTTGGGGCAAAAATGAAGACCATATCCTGGGAGACAGCGTTTCAGAATAGCTCTGAGAACATGCTCCAAGGAGGTAGTGGGGGGAGGTTAATAATATCTGGTTTTGGTGAAGGGGGAATACATGCAATCAAGCACATATTTTTGCAGAAGGATTCTGCTAGTCATGAGGAGCAGACATCACCATGAAGGAATTTAGTGCTTTTCTAGAGGTAAGGAGATGTAAGAATTGGACTCATAAAATCATGTCTAACTATATGAAGACCTGTCCTTCAAGTTTTTCCAAAGCCCAGAGTGCCTCATATCTGCTCTCCACCCACCCTGAACTCTCTTCAAGGGATGTTGAAGGTCAGCAATTGCAGAAGCTCATGAGTTAATCCTTGTAGAGGGAGATGGCAGGTGCCCTCGTGAAAGTGAAAGTCGCTCAGTCATGTCTGACTCTTTGTGACCCCATGGTCTGTCCATGGAATACTCCAGCCCAGAATACTGGAGCTGGTTGCCATTCCCTTCTCCGGGGGATTTTCCTGACTCGGGGATCAAACTGGGGTCTCCTGCACTGCAGGCAGATTCTTTACCATCTGAGCTACCAGGGAAACCTGGCAAATACCCTTGGCAAGTACCAAGTTGAAGTTGACACGTTCCCACTCTTTGCCCTTCTTCCATGAATACCACCTTCCTTCCATTTCTGCCTCTTCCACCCCTTGGTTTCAATTTCTCCTCTTCTTTCCTCTTACCTCAGCTCTCTTTCACCTCACATTCTTCACTATGCATTGGATTGGCCACAAAATTCATTTGGGTTTTTCTGTCAGCTCTTACGGAAAAACTTGAATGAACTTTATAGGCAACCCAATATTTCTTGATTTTTTTTCAATTTATCTCCAGAGTACTAGGTTTTCTCCTATTTAAAAAATGTTCAGGGCTTCCCTGGTGGCTCAGTGCTGAAGAGTCTGCCTGCCAGTGCAGGAGACACAGGTTCAATCCCTCATCTGGAAAGATCCCACATCGAGCCTGTGCCCTAGAGCCTGGAAGCCGCAACCACTGAAGTCTGGAAGCCCGGACCCTGTGCTCCACAAGAGAAACCAGCACGAGAAGCCTGCACATCACCACTAGGGAGTGGCCCCTGCTCACTGCAACTAGAGAAAGAAGTCCACGCACCAACCAAGACCCCACACGGCCAAAAAATAAATTTTTAGAAATTATAAAAAACTTTCACCATTCACAGCCCTTTTGTTCTTATTGCCTATCATATCTCTTCCTAATCCCCGCTCCTATTCCTTCCCCTGCCTCATATTCCACTCAAGTCGTTCTCACTAAAATCCCCATAGAAGCGGAATTCACGGCTTAACTGCATTATGGTCCACTTTAACTCTTCCGCACTTCCACTCCATTTGGGGGTGTTTTCTTAGGGTTGCTGCTATGACTATTGCTGCTTCCTCTGACGGGACACTCAACAGGCGGGCCCATCACCTTCCAGCACTCTGGCCGCCCTCTTACATTTGTGTGCCAGGAAGGGAAGAAGGCCTTCAAGACAGGGCTACGCTTCCACGTTTTACAGTTGAAGGGAAAATCACAGACCTCTTAAACCTCGGTGGAGGACGATATCTACTCTATTTGCCTTGTTCATCCTTCCTCTGCACAGCGTTTCCAGCCTCTTTTAAACCACCCTGTGGACACAGTGCCTGAATTCACCATTGAGCAGAGACCTCCCCCTCTTTCCTAGACTGGACACTGGGGGGCCAAGGTCCTGTCACTTCTGGAACTGTGGGTTGGCATGGCCTCCCTGGCACTTAGTCATCCAATCTGGGCTTCCCACAGTTAGAAGACAGCAGGGATTGGGGTGGAAGTTGGGGAGGTGTGTGTGTGGCGGAGGGGAATGATCACGATTTAATTGCTGCCTGGAACACCCTCACTGGTGGTGGGATTGCTCTGAGTCTCTACACAGCTTGATCTTGTGCCAGGAGATCCCACTGGGCACCATGCTGCTCTTTGCTGTACCAGCAAAGAAAACCAGAGGGGTTGATATTTCTTCTCCTTCTTAACCCACTAGGACCTGAGCCAAGAAAGTGGGGGGAAAAAAAAAACAAATTTAGAAACATTTTTTTTTTCTCCCTGGGGACATTCATTTCATGTATAAATTTTTCTGCATTTCTTAATCAAGTGGCATGTGATGTCCATTTAGAGTTGCCCCTTGCTCAGTTTGCGATCTCATGCAATTCCTGACAGAGGAGAACAAGTCTACAAACCAGATGGAGAAATAGAAGAATGCTGTCCTGAAGCCAGGGGGTGTGCTGAGCATCAGGAGAATAAAGTCTGGGACTTCCCTGGTGATGCAGGGGTTAAGCTTCCATGCTTCCAATACAGGGGGCATGAGCTTGATCCCTGATCAGGGAACTAAGATTCCTACATGCTATATGTGGCCAGGAAAAATAAATAAATGCAAATAAAAGAAAATAAATTTCAACATAGGAGCAAAACACTGAGAAGCTGCCTGTGCTTTGTAATTTTGTCACGACTCCCAGAAAGACAGCAAGAGGGGTCCCGGCTGGACTGTCCCACACAGTCCTTAGGAGTTCACCCTACATTGTCCTGGCATCCAAGAAGGGAAAACAATTTTTTTAATCACCAAATTCCTCAAGTAGCGTCTTCGCCTTTGTTTCAGGATTTTAAAATCCTGGGTTTCAAGGTCAATAGATTAATAGTCCCAGCTAATGTGCTGCAAATCTGCAATTAAAAAAAAAATTATCCGTCTCCTGTGACTGGTGTCTACTAGCCTATCACTTAGTATCCTTCCCTGGCTTTTTCACTGGAGATCCAAATGTTTATTTTGAAAGCTGCTCAGAAAAAGAGGGCAGAAGTGAAGATGACTCTTACTGTCAAACATCAGTTGGTGTGAGAGCATCTGTAAATTTCTCTCAAAACAGAAAGTGAAGAAAAAGTACAGGAGTGTGAGGCGTCCGAACGTGTCTTAAGTGTAATATTGATAGAAAAAGGGATGTTTGCTTCTGTTCATTTCTTGTCAAACACACTTCTCTCTCCTCCCTTTTACTCTAGCTTCTTAATTCATGTTTATACGGTATATCTGGGACCATAATCTGAGTTCTTTGCAAGTTCCAAAATATTTGTTGTCCTTATACAGGAAAGACAGCTTGGGTGGGTCTGTAATTCTTGGGTCATGCTCTTAGGTAGGCGGAGAGTATGCAAAGCCATTAAACATAGCAGGATATGCAGAGACCAGGATATAAACCTAAAAGCCTTTTTATATGGCCTGGGTTTTCTGTAACTGCCTCTTTGCCTGGGTTTCATGGAAAACTCTCTATGGGAGATGTCTTAGTAGAGAACCAAAGGCCACTGGCCCAGTGATCTGCTTCATAGCAATGCTGACTGCAGAAATCAGAGTGGACACATGGCTGGCTGCTGTATTTTAATCAACCTTGTGAGGCACTTGCTTAACCATCCACATCGGTCGGCCAGCTTGATCCATTTTAAGAACACCTGCTACTGGCCAGGTCTCATTATCTGAGAGAAGGTGAAGGTCAGGGATCACGGGATGGCTCTGATGGGGCTGCAGACGGCTGGCAGACAGGACATTGCCAACTCTGCGAAGGTGGTTTTACATCCGCTCCCAAGACTGGTCCTGCTCAATCATCCACGTGCTCTCCACCCCCACCAGCCCAGCTCCTTGGAAGAACTGACTTTACCCTTGCAGGCAGTGCTCAGTTTTCCGAAGGTTTGCTTCTAGCCTTCTTCCCCACACACTGACGCACTGTCATATTCAGTGACTCTTTTCCATTTTTCTGATCGGCTATATCATATACGCCCTCATTTTAAACCTCATACATTCCTGAATGTTTTACCTGGGGGTCCTGTATAGTTTGGTTGTTCAGTCTCTAAGTCGTGTCTGACTCACTCTTTCGTGACCCCATGGACTGTAGCCCGCCAGATTCCTCTGTCTGTGGAATTTTCCAGGCAAGAACACTGGAGTGGATTGCCATTTCCTTCTCCAGGGCATCTTCCTGACTCAGGGATCGAACCCACATGCCCTGCATTATAGGTGGACCCAGACCTGCCCAGCACAGAATCTTCAGGCACTTAACTCTCGATGCACCTGAGCTCCACCCGGGTATTGGCTCCATTACAGTTAAACTCCGCTGGTCCCACACTGACATCATCTTCTTTGCACCCTGTATTTTCCCTAGGTTGACAGTATCTCCTAGGCAACAAAACGTGGGAGCCTCCTTAACTGCTCCATCCTCTAAGTCTCCCACAGAAAAGAAATCTCTAAACCCCATCAGTTTTTCACGTTATTACTGTTTCTCATGCTATCACATTTTGTCACCTGACCAGCCCTATCCTAGGACAGATACACTCTGGCAGGGAATATAGTACCAGCTCCACGATCACTTTGCCAGTCTTGGGCATTCTTCCCTTGCAAATTCATCTTTTGCAAAGCCAGTGGGGTGATCTATCCAAAATATTAAGCCGACCGTGTCATTCCACACCTCGGAGTCTTTTGCTGGGTTCCCAGGACCTGCAGGTGAATCCAGAACTCCTTAAGGTGGAACAGGTGTCCCACTGCATCCGGCCCCATGCTCCCTCCAGCATCTGCTTCTGTATCTCATACTGAAATGACACTGGTGGTTTCTGAACTCACAGACCACGCCTTGCTTTCCCGGGTTTGCTCACGCTACTCATCTGCCTGCACGGTTTTCTTCCTTATTCTCCTCATCCTTTAAGAGAGGCTTCAAGTCCTACCTCCTTGGGAAGTCTACATAAATTCACCCTCGCTGCTGCTCACATCCACTCTGGTAGGTGACGGGATCTCTTGCATGCGTGCCTGCTAAGTCGCTTCAGTCGTGTCTAATTCTGTGCAACCCTGTGGACCGTGGCCCGCCAGGCTCCTCTATCCATGGGATTCTCCAGGCAAGAATGCTGCAGTGGGTAGCTCTGCCCTCCTCCAGAGGATCTTCCCATCCCAGAATCGGAGCCTCTTATGTCTCCTGCATCGGGAGGCAAGTTCTTTACCACTAGCGCCACCTGGGAAGCCCCATGAGATTTCTGGGGTTCCCATAACTTGTTTTCTCCCCTCTACTTAAACTGACAATAAGGCCCTGGGCCTTTTTCATCTCTCCTCCACTAGGCTTTGAGTTCCCTGAGGTCAGATTCTGTTACTTTCATCTGCACAACCAAGCACAGTGCCTAGGGGAGCATGCTCTCCTTTGATTGTTGAAAGACCAGCTTACTCAGTATCTCTAGCTTTTAGTTTTCTTGGGTAAATCAAGATGTAGGAAAGAATAGGAAAGACAGAAAAGAAGAATTTCACTGGAACTGTCTCGTTCTGCCTGACCCACAGCAAGCCAAAATGCTGAGACCCCGAGGCTTACAACAAAGAGCTCGATTCCTAAGGCAGCGAAGCTAGAAGACTTAGCTTATTACTTACCTCATTCTCATTACTTAGGAGACCATTCCTCCAATCCACTTCATGGAAGGTAAGGGGCTGGGGGTATTTACAGATGAATAATAAAGGAGCCGGGCAGTCTCAGACGTGGACAGCTTGGGGACTGTGGGGAAGTGTGATGGCAAAAAGGTGTGGTCATCCTAGTTCTATGCAGGCATAATTGGGCTACGGGCCTCTCCACGTTCTTAGGGTGGAGTTTTTGGCCCTCTGATGGAGAAAATCTGACCTTCATGCAAGCCCGGTTGGAGAGTCTGTGATCCTATCCAGTCTGAACTGGCTCAGCCTGAACTAGATGCAGCTGACTCCAAGTTCTTAGAAAACACTTGGGGAAAACATGCCATTTGAAGGGCATGGGAGTCTTAAAAAAAAAAACCAAAACAAACAAACAAACAAACAAAAAACACGACCTTGATTACTCAGGTGAAATGGATTTGACTAATTATTACCCACAGTTTCAAGAACGCATCATTTGTATTTGCTACACCTGACTGTAAGTGTAATTGCTTAAGAGAAACACAAGTGAGGGGGTAACACAAGATTGAAAGCAGGAGGAAAGGGGACGACAGAGGATGAGATGGTTGGATGGCATCACCGACTGGATGGACATGAGCTTGAGGAAGCTCTGGGAGTAGATGATGGACAGGGAAGCCTGGTATGTTGCAGTCCATGGGGTCACAATGAGTCAGACACGACTGAGTGGCTGAACTGAACACAAGGTGGGTATTGAAGGTAGCAGGGATGGGAGATGGGCAGGAGAGAGGTCAGGATAAAGCACTAGGAGGACCTAACATTTAAGCGGGGGCTTGAGGAAAGGGAGCAAGAGGTCTGGCTAGTAAAAATGGGCTCTGGAGCACCATCTAATGGTGCTCTTTTGTTTATAATAAAACAAGCAGCATTACAAACACAGTTAACAACAACAAAACCCACTGAGTCCTTGCTTATTCCAGCAGTGGTCATGTATCAGCCAGTGAAGTACTGGGTTCTTATCTAGGGCAAGCAGTTTAGAGAGGGAATTACCATGAAAGGAGAGAGAAAAATGGTAGCAAAGTGCCCTAGGAAGAGAGTCACACTCTTAGATGGAAGGCTGTCCCTACCAGTCATTACTCGGTAGGGAACAAGCTCGCTCACTTCAGGCTATAAGCCAGTCCTGCTTGCTCTCTGGATGGTGTCAGTGACTCAGCACCTTGCAATAAGCAAGGAGCCACCACCCATCAAAAGTACAAAATGAGATTCTCTCCAGGAAACCTATGCAGTCCTCTCACAGCCCATGGACCCCGAGGCCATCAGCTCCCCTGGCTTAGTTCTGTTAAGGAGAAGTTTTCCAAAAGCAGAAGTCATTGGAAAGGAAGGGAAATCTTATTCCAAGCAAGGAATATCAGGGGGCTTGAAACTGGAAGAGGGTAGGTAACAAGCCATTAGTGGAGCGTAAGAATAATGGGAGATGCCACTGAAACGTTATGTTAAGTGAACTGGTATGATATTTGAACTCTGGGTTTTTCCTCCAATGCTATGTGTGGGTAAAAGCTGTCTGGGTAAAAGGCCAGAACTGGATGCTGAAGTCTCACTGCAGTTGAGTCAGATAAGGACGTGGCTATCACCACCAATAAAGCAATCTATGCCACAGGTTGGGTACCTGCTGGCCCAGTGCTGCAACTGGTGCCCCTCTGGGCGTTAGCCACTGTGGTCCCTGCAAATGCAGAGCAACTGCTGCCACCGCCAGAGGCGCCCTGCGTGGACATCTTTTCATCTTTAGCTCCTCATTCCTGCTTGAGCGGGTGCCTTTGATGGTTCAAGCTTTGGGTGTGTGACAGGCTTTCTGCCAAGGGAGCCTGGCAAAACAAACATTGCCCGTTTTCAGCTTTTACTTTGCCTCTCAGAGAGCTTATCTGGTGGGGGTTTCCCCAAACACAGACGGAACTAGGCAGCTTAAATTTTTTTTTTAAAAGACAAATTCCAACATACTATTATTTGAATCAAACTTTTCAGTTGTAATTATTCATTTCCTTACTAAAGTAAGATTAGAATTGAAAGTAATACATATCAATTACACACTAACTCAATAATATTACAAGCTAATTTTAGTTTTACAGTCAAAGCAATTGCTAACCTCAGAATAGATTTTTTTTCCTACAAATTTTCACTTAAAAATCAGTTTGGAGCTCTTATTTTCCCCAAAGAAATAATTTTTTTCACATATAGTTTTCTGGGCCAGGAAACAGACTTCAGTTTAACTCCACATGTATCAAGGGTAACAGAAAGAGGGAGGGATATAACAATGAACTTACATGTCCATTGTTTTTTCCAATGCACATTTCCTTCTCTTTTTTGCAGTAGCTTCTGAATGCATTTTATGCAATATGATTGGGGCTGCTGCTGCTGCTAAGTCGCTTCAGTTGTGTCCTACTCTGTGCGACCCCAGGCAAGAACACAGGAGTGGGTTGCCATTTCCTTCTCCAATGCATGAAAGTGAAAAGTGAAAGGGAAGTCACTCAGTCGTGTCTGACTCCTAGCAACCCTACCAGGCTCCTCCATCCATGGGATTTTCCAGGCAAGAATACTGGAGTGGGGTGCCATTGCCTTCTCCGTGATTGGGGCTAGAATCCTCAAATTCATTGCATGTTATAAGATACTTGTCTTTATACAGAAAGACAGCTTAGCAGGGTCTGCAATTCTTGACTCATACTTTTTTCCTTTGAGGACTTTAGGGCAGAACTCCGTGTTCTAACCCTGTAGCAAAGTTTGAGACCAGTCTAATTCTTTTTCTCTTAACATTTTTACTTGCATGTTAAAAGATTCTTTATCTTTGAGGTCCAGTAATATTACCAATTGTTTATCCAGTGTTGGCTACATCAACTTTCTTCCTTCACCCTCAAATTACCTTTCATGTTTTCCTCCTCTTCTTCAGAAGGAAAAGTGAAGCTAAGTTGTGGGTATCCAGCCCCGTCCCCTTCACCTACTCTTGGACCTTGTCCGTTTAGTTACACTCACCTGACTTGTCCATATCCTCTTCTCTGTGGGGGCCCCTTTCTCCTGAGTCATCAGGCTGTCTTCTCCACATCATTAAAAATGACATTTTCTCTGACCCCGATAAACCTGCAAGCTTCTGCCTTTTCCCCTCTGCATCACCACCAAACTCATTAGAAGAAAAATGTACAATCGTTATCTAAATAATGAGACCTTGCAACTCATTTATCCAATCCATAAATGACGAACATATGAAGAAGGAAAAAACCCAATATGTTGCAGAGGAAGGACTGTTTTGCTTCAGAAGCATCCTTCAGCATTTACATTTGTAAAATCTGTTGGAGGACATGGAAGGTAACTCAAAAAATAACCAGCTAAATTAAGGCCGCCAAACACCTTACGTTCTACTTTTACACCTTTCTCCCCTGCATAACTGAAAATTTCTTCATTAAACTGGAGCTTCCTTAAAGTTCAGGATTCCCCAAGCTCCTAACACGCTGCTCACTCTACTTGTGTAGGATTTTGTGTCTGAATCGTCACAGATATTTATTCAAAATTCAGACCTACCCCAGAATTCTCTGGCCAATCCACTTCAATTAGCTTGAAGTCAGCTGACCTACTAGGTGAAAAATAAACAATGAGCATACGAGGACGGAAAAAAGCAATATATTGCGGAGGAAAGCCCTGCTTTGCTACAAAAACATCCTCCAGTAATTACATTGGTAAAATCTGTTGGGGAATGTGGAAGATAAATGAAAAAATAAGCAGTTATTTATTTGGAGTTATCCAACTCCATTCTACCCCATCTCCACTTGCTTTTCCACTTTCCTTCTCCAGGGCAAGTCAACCCCAAGGGTTGTCGCCTTGTTCCAGGCAGGTGACTCCCAGAGTCCTATCTCTGACCATTCACACAACACCTTCTCTATTTTTTGGCCTGATATCCTTATATGGGGGTCCTAAATTTCAGTATGTCAAAATTTCAACCTCAAACTCATACAAAACCAGTTTCTACCTTCCTGCCTTTTTTTTTTTATACTTTTAAGTGAAATATAGTTGAATTACCATGTGTTAATTACTGCTGTACAGGAAAGTGACTCAATTATACATACATATATATCTCTACCTATATATGTATATATTATTTTTCTTTCTTTGGGGGCTTCCCAGGTGGCGCAGTGGTAAACAAACCCACCTGCCAATGCAGGAGATGGAGATGCAGTTTCAACCCCTGGCTCAGGAAGGTTCCCTGGAATAGGAAATAGCAACCCACTCCAATATTCTTGCCTGGAAAATACCATAGACAGAGGAGCCTGGTGGGCTACAGTCCATGGGGTCACAAAGAGTCAGACACGACTGAGCATGCAGGCACTACATCTTTATCCATTCATCTGTTGTCTATCTCCCTCTTGACTCCTCTATTTTCATGACCATTTTTACTAGCCTCATGATTACGCAAGCTCCTGCCTTTTTCCAATGTGTCTCTTAATACAGTTATTTGCCAGGTTATTATCTTCCCCTTTTTTAACAGCCCTCAAATCACTTTCCTCCCTCCTATTCTCCTAGACATCATGAGGCTTTAGGTCCTTATTTCTCCTTGGCTTAGATGTTAAAGTAGCATTTCCTGCCAATCCACCTTCCCAACATTGCATATACATTGCTGTCAGAATAATCTTCTCAAAAACACTGTGGCTCTCTATTGCCACCAAATGAAAAAGAAAAGCAGAAAACAAAAGCAACAACAAAATGAAAGCTTTCTCTGGTTTTTAAGGGATTCTGCAATATATTATTTTATTGTTCTATCTATCATGCACTCTAAAGCAAACTATATTCCGTGTTCCTGCTCCTCCCCTGAGCAAGGGTCTGTGTCAGGAATGCATTCTATAGAGTGTTTAGAGAGAAAGTGCTCTTCAGTGCTCAAGACTAACATCACCTTATCAAAACCTTTCTTGATCTCCTCAGCTGGATGTGTGAGCTTTTCCTTTGAGCTGTCTTAGAACATTATTAGGACTCTTCTTGTGACATTTATCTGTTAAAAATATATTCTGGTAATGAAAGGAACTGTGATATCTCACACAGGGGGCTGGTGTTCCTGAACCCAGGAGTCACATCTGATATATGCCTACATTGGCCATGATACTTCTCCCTGAGTACACATATGTGTCTGTTAGAACCAAAGTGAGAAAACACACATCTCTCTTCAAACCATTGTTTTTAAAGAAGCAAAAATACTACATACTCAGGGTCATTTTTAAAAAGATTGTTACGTAGTATTTTAAAGAGATTGTTCCAGTTTCCTTTGAGAGTTACACCTGGACTATTTAAGGATATTTTTTGTTTGTTTCTGTCTTCTCTGCGTGAATTGTGTATTCAAAGACAGGTGGAATGGAGGAAGC
Source organism: Bos mutus (assembly GCF_027580195.1). NCBI lineage: Eukaryota > Metazoa > Chordata > Mammalia > Artiodactyla > Bovidae > Bos > Bos mutus. Next base: position 8,576,194 of record NC_091639.1, on the reverse strand, counting down.
CAAAGCGAGCTAACTCAGCCAACACTGGCAGCTGTCTGTCGCTGGAACTTGTTGCCCTGAAAGAGGAAGTTGTTTTTCCGCATTGCACCAGAAAAATAGCAATGCAAACACACTTGATGGGAGGGCTATTCCAGACATAGGAAATTACTAGAGGGAATATTTTTCCTTTGCATCCTTTCCTGATGGTCCTAAGAATAATGAGATCATTTGAAAAGAGAATGAAAGAGAAATTTCTGTAATTTGGCAAAACTAATACAATTATGTAAAGTTTAAAAATAAGATAAAATTTTAAAAAATGAAAATAAAATATTTTAGAAAAGTCTATTCAGTTGCTGACAACAAGGGTAGTAATGAAATTCATTAATATTCAGGTATCCCAAACACAAGACATACTTCTCAGATTTCCAGAGAAAAAACCTCAGCTTTCATTTTAGTAAGGTTAGAGTACAATTTGGACAAACCCACATTTTCCCAATAAATACAATAAAGCTCCAAATGCCCCTCTTTGTTGTTGAGTTGTTAAGTGTTCGGCTGCGACCCTGTGGACTGTAGCACATCAGGGTTCCCTGTCCTTCGTTATCTCCCAGAGTTTGCTCAAATGCTATGTCCACTGAGTCAGTGATGCCATCCAACCATCTCATCCTCTGTCAACTCTTTCTCCTCCTGCCTTCAATCTTTCCCAGCATCAGGGTCTTTTCCAATGAGTTGGCTCTTCACATCAGGTAGCCAAAATATTGGATCTTCAGCTTCAATATCAGTCCTTCCAATGAATATTCAGGGTTTATTTGCTTTAGGGTTGCTTTGTAAACAATCTTTCAGATTGTTTCTCAAGTAGATATAGGCTATTTGTACACTTAGACATGGGCTTCTAACATAAATTGGATTAAAACTCCATTTAAAAGAGTTTACTTTTTTTTTGACACGAAACTTTAGTTTTATAACATGTAGGACATTTTTGAACATTTCAACTTTCTGAAAAAATTGAAAGAATTTTGCAACAAATGCTGATGTGCATCAAGACTCTACCATTAACTGTTACTATATTCACGTTATCACCTATCCATTCTTCTGAAAAATGGATCCTTGGAAGAAAAGCTGTGACAAACTTAGACAGCATATTACAAAGCAGAGACATTATTTTGCCAACAAAGGTCCGTCTAGTCAAAGCTATGATTCTTCCAGTCGTCATGTATGGATGTGAGAGTTGGACCATAAAGAAGGCTGAGCGCCGAAGAATTGATGCTTTTGAACTGTGGTGTTGGAGAAGACTCTTGAGAGTCTCTTCGACTGCCAGGAAATCCAACCAGTCCATCCTAAAGGAAATCAGTCATGAATATTCGTTGGAAGGACTGATGCTGAAGCTCCAATACTTTGGTCACCTGATGTGAAAAGCTGATTCATTAGAAAAGACCCTGATACTGGGAAAGATTGAAGACAGAAGGGATGACAGAGGATGAGATGGTTGGATGGCATCACTGACTCAGTGGACATGTGTTTGAACAAGCTCCAGGAAATGGTGAAGGATAGGGAAGCCTGATGTGCTACAGTCCATGGGGTCGCAAAGAGTCGGATACAACTGAGCAACTGAACAACAATCCATTCTTCTAACCTTCTAGAATACCCACCCCCCCATAGAAAGCTCCTTCTTGCCTTTTCTTGTGCATCCCACCCCCTCTCCACAAAGGCAGACTTTAGAGTTTCACCCACCTTAGATTTAAAATTCACATTTAAATGTCTCTTAAGTACTTCTTGACTGCTTACATCATTTTGAAGTAGTTAGAAATTCACATGAGCCCTTTAATTTTAAAGTTAATCTGTGTAATGAATATTCTGCTTTCTAGACAAAAAAAATTCAGAACCCACATTTCATGAAGAATCATGTCTTTAGATAGAACATGTCTGGGTGGCATTTAGCATCATCATTTTGGGTGAGTTCATCTCTTTAGGGGTCAGGTCTTCATTTGTTCAATGGAGTTACAAATACTAACTCTACACTCACCTCAGAACTGTTATGAAGGTGAGAGAAGCAGCAGTTAAAATTTCCATAGAGATGTACAGTATTCATACCTGTGTAATCAGACGAGTTGCACTTTGCAGGTGCAGCCTTGGAGAGCCATGCTTTTCTAAATAAACATTATAAGCCTTATTTCTGAGAAAATTTGGTAGAATCCCATCATTGGCTCAGTGTGCTATAGTTCCATTTTTCTCATTAAAGATATTCAAATTCTCACACTGACAAAGCATGTCACTATTTTCAGCAGTGGCCTTTAATAATAATCTGCTTATTTTTAGTGCACTCTACTAATTCAAATCAATTTTATTTTTTTATTGTTAATTAGATGGGGATTCAAGAATAAAAGAACGTTAAGGCTTTTCCCCTATATCCTAGTTACAGGCCATTTTTGAATTCTTGCTTCAATGCCAACAAAAAGAACTGACAGCTGATCTTTGTGATTCAAAGCAATTTCCACCCTGCTAAATTATTCTGGGTGTCAAGCACATGAAGCATCTCAGATAAAAGTTGTTAGAAAATGAGTAATATAATCATTTTGTGTAAATATCTAAATAAGTAGCTTTGATTAATTTTTTATTTCTCAAGTGAATATTCTGTTGGTGGTCCATATCTATGTATAATTATGAATTCTACAGCAGTGATTTCAATCTTGAGATCTTCAATATGAAAGTTAAATTAACTCAGATGAAAACTTAATGAATTTTACTGTTTGAAGATCATAGAGTTCATTAGGACGGAGAAAACTGAAAACAACTGAAATATCCAGCCATGGAGAAGGATGAAGTAATTTATGGCATATCACACAATAGGATATGCTATTGCCAGCACATTCAGAGTTGCCAACCTATGTGTAATTTTCTTACAAGTTAGTGTAGAAAAAGATAGAGAATATGCATCATAATATTAACACTGGTTAGGGCAGGATCATGGTATTATAGTGTATTAAGATATTTGATGATCAAATTTCTTTCTTAAACTGGAAGCAGTGACAGACTTTATTTTTTTGGGCTCCAAAATCACTGCAGATGGTGACTACAGCTATGAAATTAAAGGATGCTTGCTCTTTGGAAGAAAAGTTATGACCAACCTAGACAGCATATTAAAAAGCAGAAACATTACTTTGCTAACAAAGGTCTGTTTAGTCAAAGCTATGCTTTTCTCCAGTAGTTATATATAGATGTGAGAGTTGGATTATAAAGAAAGCTGAGTGCTGAAGAATTGATGCTTTTGAACTGTGATGTTGGAAGACTCTTGAGAGTCCCTTGGACTGCAAGGAGATCCAACCAGTCCATCCTAAAGGAAATCAGTCGTGAATATTCATTGGAAGGACTGATGCTGAAGCTGAAGCTCTAATACTTTGGCCACCTGATGCGAAGAACTGACTCATTTGAAAAGTCCCTGATGCTGGGAAAGATTGAAGGCAGGAGGAGAAGGGGACATCAGAGGATGAGATGATTGGATGGCATCACCAACTCAATGGACATGAGTTTGAGTAAACTCTGGGAGTTGGTGATGGACAGGGAGGCCTGGCGGGCTGCAGTCCATGGGGTCGTGAAGAGTCAGACACGACTGAGAGACTGAACTGAACTGAACTGAAGATATTTGATGATCAAATTTCTTTCTTAAACTACTTTATTTCTCTCAAGTTAACTACAATGCTTGCAATAAACTGTGCTTTGTACTAGAAATATTCCAGTATTTTTTTCCTTAAACTATGAGCTCTTATTTAAAAATACAAACATTATAGACATGCATAACTTAGAAAATCGGAGAAGGCAATGGCACCTCACTGCAGTACTCTTGCCTGGAAAATCCCATGGACGGAGAAGCCTGGTAGGCTGCAGTCCATGAGGTCGAGAAGAGTCGGACACAACTGAAGCAACTTAGCAGCAGCAACTTAGAAAATAAAAAAATCTTATAATCTGGTATTTCAGAGACAATGGCTATGTTTTTCATACACACACACACACATCACATCACATAAAGATTAGGAATATGGAATTAGTCATACCTGAGTTTGATTCCAACTATGCTGTGTGGTCTTAGGAAAATTATGTAATCACTTTAGGCCTTATTTTTTTCATGTGTGAAATAAAGATAATGATAGTAAGACATTTCATAAACTGCCTAACATTTATTTAACAAATATTAGTTTGCATATACATATATACAGTTTTGCTTTGGCTCCATCCCTTCATTCTTTCTGGAGTTATTTCTCCACTGATCTCCAGTAGCATATTGGGCACCTACTGACCTGGGGAGTTTCTCTTTCAGTATCCTATCATTTTGCCTTTTCATACTGTTCATGGAGTTCTCAAGGCAAGAATACTGAAGTGGTTTGCCATTCCCTTCTCCAGTGGATCACATTCTGTCAGATCTCTCCACCATGACCTGCCCATCTTGGGTTGCCCCACGGGCTTGGCTTAGTTTCATTGAGTTAGACAAGGCTGTGGTCCTAGTGTGATTAGATTGACTAGTTTTCTGTGAGTATGGTTTCAGTGTGTTTGCCCTCTGATGCCCTTTTGCAACATCTACCGTCTTACTTGGGTTTCTCTTACCTTGGGCGTGGGGTATCTCTTCATGGCTGCTCCAGCAAACTATGCCAAAGCCTTTGACTGTGTGGATCACAATAAACTGTGGGAAATTCTGAAAGAGATGGGAATACCAGACCACCTGACCTGCCTCTTGAGAAACCTGTATGCAGGTCAGGAAGCAACAGTTAGAACTGGACATGGAACAACAGACTGGTTCCAAATAGGAAAAGGAGTACGTCAAGGCTGTATATTGTCACCCTGTTTATTTAACTTATATGCAGAGTACATCATGAGAAATGCTGGACTGGAAGAAACACAAGCTGGAATCAACATTGCTGGGAGCAATATCAATAACCTCAGATATGCAGATGACACCACCCTTATGGCAGAAAGTGAAGAGGAACTCAAAAGCCTCTTGATGAAAGTGAAAGTGGAAAGTGAAAAAGTTGGCTTAAAGCTCAACGTTCAGAAAACAAAGATCATGGCATCCGGTCCCATCACTTCATGGGAAATAGATGGGGGAACAGTGGAAACAGTGTCAGACTTTATTTTTCTGGGCTCCAAAATCACTGCAGATGGTGACTGCAGCCATGAAATTAAAAGACGCTTACTCCTTGGAAGGAAAGTTATGACCAACCTAGATAGCATATTCAAAAGCAGAGACATTACTTTGTCAACAAAGGTTCGTCTAGTCAAGGCTATGGTTTTTCCTGTGATCGTGTATGGATGTGAGAGTTGGACTGTGATGAAGGCTGAGCGCCAAAGAATTGATGCTTTTGAACTGTGGTGTTGGAGAAGACTCTTGAGAGTCCCTTGGACTGCAAGGAGATCCAACCAGTCCATTCTGAAGGAGATCAGCCCTGGGATTTCTTCGGAAGGAATGATGCTAAGGCTGAAACTCCAGTGCTTTGGCCACCTCATGCAAAGAGTTGACTCATTGGAAAAGACTGTGATGCTGGGAGAGATTGGGGGCAGGAGGAGAAGGGGACGACAGAGGATGAGATGGCTGGATGGCATCACTGACTCGATGGACGTGAGTCTGAGTGAACTCCGGGAGTTGGTGATGGACAGGGAGGCCTGGTGTGCTGCGATTCATGGGGTCACAAAGAGTCGGACACGACTGATCAACTGATCTGATCTGATCTGATATACATTTTTAAAATAGAGATGGAATATTTCACATGCTGTTTTTTTAAAATCTTCTTCTCCTATACATATATCTTGGACAATCAGTTCAGCTCAGTTGCTCAGTCGTGTCTGACTCTTTGTGACCTCATGGACTGCAGCACACCAGGCTTCCCTGTCCACCATCTCCCAGAGCTTGCTCAAACTCGTGTCCACTGATTCCATTACACCATCCAACCATCTTATCCTCTGTCGTCCCCTTCTCCTCTTGACCTCAATCTTTCCCTGCCAGCATCGGGATCTTGTTCAGTGAGTCTGCTCTTCGAATCAGGTGGCCAAAGTATTGGAACTTCAGCTAGAGGTAGAGGAGAAATAAAAGAAAATCAAATAGAAAAGCAAGATCAGGTCAGGGAGGAAGAAGAATGGTGAACAGGAAGCAAAAGACTTAATGTAAATGCTGGATTTACCTTTAACTAGCTTTGGCCTTGGGCTGATCTGTCACACTCTGTCTCAATTTTCTTTCAGCTTTAAGATCCTGTAATTTATTCTTTATTAGGTTAAAAACCTAGGATTCATGTATTTATGAATACTTGTTGAGATGTTATTTTCAAATGTGCCTGGTACTTCTTGGAAATCCCCACCCTGAAGTGGTAACACAGAACTTTCAGATAAGGTGGTCTTTAGTTTCTGATTTCTCATGTAAATATTACAGTCTTTAGACATCCTAACTAGAGCTGGCTGTTTGCATCTCTGAATTGGAACTTCGTATGTTCTGGAGGATGGATTTGTCCAGGGCATGGTTTGCAGCAAGGAGTTTGGGTTAGTTCTTGCTCTAAGTCAACTCCTTCTCAGCCCCTCATTTCTCCTCTGAATGTGGATCTTTTCTGTTTAACCTTCTGTGATTCTCTAAACCTCCATTCAGTTTCACATTTGATCAATCAGCAGAGAAAATCAGGAACATAGCATTCTCCAGGTCAGTGATTTGCAAGCTTTAATGCATCTAAAAATCACCTGAGATCTTAGTAACAGCAGGTCTGAAGTGGGACCCATACCTCTGCATTTCTAATAAGCCTCAGGTAAGAACTAGGCTGCTGTCTCACAAACCACTTTAAGTAACAAGGAGCTAAGTCAGTCTAGAAAGGAAGTGAGAACAAGGTGTTCCTTAAGCAGAATAGCCTACTGGAGCATTCTTGCCAAAACTGGTCAAATTCAACTAAGTGAGCAGTAACAGGTCAAAAATATAATCAGTTCCTTTCTTGTCCTTCACCTTGCCCTGGAGCATTTTTCCCTCTCCCAGGCAAAATGACTCAATACTCAAAGGCTCCTGCTGTCTTAAATCTCAAGGTGGGTAATCAAGAATGAGGTTTTAAGCAATCAGCAGTAGAGAGAAAAAATAGCGGAAAAAACGAAACACCCACACATTGAGAACAGAGAAATCGAGAAATCACTCTGAGGGACCAAAAAACCCAAAATGTATCCTTTGCTTCTACAGTTCCCAAACTTTAATTTTTAAATTTCTCCCCAATTTTAGTTAAATTAATAACATGCTTATCATTAATAATTTGACCAGCAATGAAAACGATAACATAAAAATTACCTAAAATCCTTATTTTTACATATAACTACTGCCAATATATTGGAAAACATACTTCTATGTCATTCTGACTGTACACACGCACACCCTATTTAATTTTACATAATTAAATGTTGTATTACAAATTGACTATTTTTACAAAATAAATTTACCCATTACTGTCTTACTGCTAGTACTTTATTGAATAAATTTGAAGTATAACATTGGGTAAATTTAAGCTGAACACATATTACTTTGATATTTATATATTATAATAATTACTGATGTAGCAATATTTATCACATTACATAATTATAGTACAATATTATTATCTATATTCATTAGAGTGTGCATTAGACCTCTACAGCTTATTCACCACACATTCAAAGTCAGTTTGTACCCCTAAATACCATCACTTTTACTACTGTCCCCCTCCACTCGCCATCCCCTAGTACCATGCTACTCTGTTTTTTATAGATTTAACTTTTTGATATTCCACATGTAAGTGATGTCATACAGTGCTTGTCTTTCTCTGTCGGAATTATCTTCTTTAGCATAATGTGCACAAGCTTCATCTGTAATGTGGCAAATGGGAGAATATCTTCCTTTCTCAAGGCTGAATGATATTCCATTGTATACACATTCCACATCTTTTTTATCCATTGATTCACTGATAGATTTGGGTTGTTTCATATTTTGCCTATTGTGAATAATATTGTGATAAACATAGATGTGTGTATATCTCATCGAAATCCTGTTTCCATTTGCTTTGGGTATATAGAAGTGGAATTGCTGAGGAATCTTCACATTGTTTTCCATAGTGATTGGGCCAACTTACATCTCCACTGACAATGTATAAGGGTGTCTGTTTGATCACATCTTTGACAAGGACCTGTTGTCTCTTTCTTCTTGATAATAGTCATCGTAATAGTCAGCAATAGTACTTTAAATCAGTTCAGTTCAGTTCAGTCGCTCAGTCATGTACGACTCTTTGTGACCCCATGGACTGCAGCACGCCAGGCTTCCCTGTCCATCACCAACTCCCGGAGCTTGCTGAAACTTGTGTCCATTGAGTTGGTGATGCTATCCAAACATCTCACACTCTGTTGTCTCCTTCTCCTGCCTTCAATCTTTCTTTAAATAGCTGTTTTAAATAGTTGTTTAGTACTTTAAATAGCTGTTTTAAAATTCCTAGTATTGATGCAAGCAGAGAAGACAATGGCAACCCACTCCAGTACTCTTGCCTGGAAAATCCCATGGATGGAGGAGCCTGGTAGGCTGCAGTCCATGGAGTCGTGAAGAGTCGGACACGACTGAGCGACTTCACTTTCACTTTTCACTTTCATGCATTGGAGAAGGAAATGGCAACCCACTCCAGTGTTCTTGCCTGGAGAATCCCAGGGACGGGGGAGCCTGGTGGGCTGCCGTCTATGGGGTCGCACAGAGTTGGACACGACTGAAGCAACTTAGCAGTAGCAGCAGCACTGATGCAAGAGAAGCATGTTTTTCTTTTTAAATTAGGATATACTTTAAAAGAATATTTTATTAATGTTATAACCTTACTAATTACATATGTTCAAACAATATCGGTCATCACAGAGCAGAGAGAAAGCTGTCATTCCAAATTTGACTGTCTGGAGTACCTTCTTTAATATTAGGTGAGTAGCATTCCTGAACATTTTTCTATGTGTATATGCACAGTTTAAAACCTAGCCAAATAAAAAAATAATTTTTATAAAAATGAGATTATGATATGTATACTATTTTAATTAGAACATTCCAAGTTGAATTATAATATAATAGGGGTGAAACAAACTGAAGTCAAAGTTATGGAACCAATTCTATAGACTCTGATTTCACAACCCATTGCAATATTCTTGCCTAGGAAATCCCATGGAAGAGGAGCCTGGTGGGATACAGTCCATGGGGTCAAAAAAGAGTTGGACATAACTTATTGACTAAACAACAATCCAGTATCTACTACTTAAGTTTCTATAGGAACTTGGGCAAGTTACATAATATTCTGTGTCTCAGATTTCTGATCTGTAAAACAGGACTTAGAGTCCCGAAATCACATGACGTTATCAGGATAAAAAGAGATAACATAAATAAAACATTCTGAATGGTTCCTAGAATATAGTGATTCATAAATATCAGTTATTTTTATATTAGCTCAACAATATAGATTTATTTATGAAAAACTGGTTAATGAATATCAGAGATAGTAATCATGTTTTGGGGTTAGGTTCCATTAAAAAAAATTTCATAGCTTTTTCCTATGAAACGTGGAGAAATGTATCATTTTTTTCTCCCTCCTTCCATTACATTCTGACCTCCATTTTATTATAGTTATTTAGCTAATGGTTTTAACATCTGGATTCTGTTCTACACGCATAACTCTAATAGTTGTCTCTCTTTCTGAGACTTTATTTTGACTCGTCTCCTGATTGCACGAACTTCACTTTGGACGAATTGCTTTTAGCAAAGTCCTATAGGTCCGCTGCCCGCTTATGAACGTGGCAGTGTTAGCTGCTCAGTCGTTTCCAACTCTTGCGACCCCATGGACTATAACCCGCCAGGTTCCTCTGTCCATGGGATTCTCCAGGCAAGAATACTGGAGTGGGTAGCCGTTCCCTTTTCCAGGGGATCTTGCCGACCCAGGGATCAAACCTGGGTCTCCTGCTTTGTAGGTGGATTCTATACTGTCTGCAAGAATGCCTGTCTCTTAGTTTCATTCCTGAGCAAAAATGTAGGCTGAGTAGTATATTCTTCAGTAATACTTATCCTCTGATTTTTTTTTTAAATTTTTATTTATTTAGGCTGTGCTGGGTCTACACTGCTTTGCTCGGGCTTTCTCTAGTTGTGGCAAGTGGGGGTTCCTGTTCCTCATGGTGTTCAGGCTTCTCACTGTGGTGACTTCTCTTGTTGCGGAGCACAGGCTTTAGGGTGCACAGACTTCAGCAGTTGGGGCGTGTGTGGTCAGTAGTGGCGGCTTGCAGGCTCTAGGGCACAGGTACAGGGGTTGCGGTGCACAGGCTTAGTTGCCATGTAGCACGTGGGATCTTCCCGGATCAGGGATTGACCCCATGTCCCCTGTACTGGCAGGCAGATTCTTATCTACTGTGCCACCAGGGAAGTCCTCTGATTTTTAGAAATGTTTTTATATCATCCTCTGGAATTTAATAGCAGTGAAGCCAACAGCTTCCATCTTCCTAGACAGTTTTTATGTTTTAAACATACACACTTTTTCTTGAATCCATTGTGACTGGGTGTTCCTATGACATGCAGACAAAACTGTCCTATACAAGGTTAAATCACTTTTTCTATCCACCAGCATTTTATGAGCGCCCATTTCCCCACACTATTGCTGACACCGAATATTGTCAGTCTTCTAAACATTTTTTCAATCTAGAGGACAAAATTGGTATCTCATTGTTTTAAATTTTAGTTTTCATTGCTGATGAGGTTGACCCACTTTGCATACACTCATATCCTTTTTTGTTTTTGACTTAAGGATTGATATCTATTCAAATTCTAGGAGATAGTGAAGGACAGGGAAGCCTAGCATGCTGCGGTCCATGGGGTTGCAAAGTTGGCCATGACTGAGCAACTAAACAGCAACAACCATCAATTACATATTTTCTATTGGTTTGTCTTTAGGGCCTAGCAAACACTAGGATTTTCAGGAGCAGTCTACTTTGGTTCTTTTTCTCTTTTTGTGTTTCTTAAGGCTGAGGCAAGCATATGGTAATTTTGGTGTTCATTAACACCTTTACCAGCCAGTAGATTGAAGGAAGAAGAGAAGATGAACTCCAGTCCATCCATCTGTGGTCTTGTTGCACGAATCTCACCACCCTCGCATGCATTGCTAAAGAACTTTTTGAATTCATAGTGCAAAGTAGAGTTGCTTCTCAAATGGTTCTGAAAATGGTTCTTATGCAATCCAAGTGTAATGCTCAAGTGAAAAGAGTAGAGACCAAAAGTAAAATAAAGTATCCCTCTCACCGAGTAAACACAGTGCATATGTGTGCTTGTTACAGCTACAGGCGTGTTTAAAAACAATACATACTTAAAAAAAACATACTAGAAAGCACTGCTTTCTGATGCCATGTGCAGTGGATAATATGTTTGATGCTAATGAATATATACAGGCTTTGTTATTCAGTTGCTAAGTCACGTCTGACTCTTTGTGACCCCATGGACTGTAGCATACCAGGCTCCTCTGTCCTCCACCATCCCCCCGGAGTCTGATCGAATTCATGACCCCTGAGTGAGTGATGCTATCTAACCACCTCATCCTCTGCCTCCCCCTTCTGTTTTTGTCTTCAATCTTTCCCAACATCAGGGTCTTTTCCAATGAGTTGGCTCTTGGTATCAGGTGGCCAAAATATTGGAGCTTAAGCTTCAGCATCAGTCCTTCCAATGAATATTCAGAATAGATTTCCTTTAGGATTGACTGGTTTGATCTCCTTGTAGTCCAAGGGACTCTCAAGAGTCTTCTCCGGCACCACAGTTTGAAAGCAATGATTCTTTGGCACTTAGCCTTCTTTATGGACCAACTCTCACAAAGTAATAAATATGGTTCTTTGTATTCTGAAGTTCCTATTTATAGTCTAACTTCCTTATTCATGGCCTCTTTCCCCTCCAGCCTTAGCTGCTGCTGCTGCTGCTAAGTCATTTCAGTCGTGTCCGACTCTGTGACCCCATAGACGGCAGCCCACCAGGCTCCCCTGTCCCTGGGATAGAATCCCAGCCTTAGCTAGACCTAGTTAATTCAATTTTCAGAGCAAAGAGATACACCTCTTTTCTTCAAGCTGTTATATCTTTTTATTTTTATTATGTTGAACCAGGGGAGGATGGGGAAGGCACTCAGTACTTCAGAGTCTGGGAGGCTGTCTTTTCATTTATAGAGAAAACAAAAAAAGTGAAGTTTTATTCTTTTTTAATTTTGGTATTTAAATTTGTGATAAAGATGGCTATTCATAGGCTATTTTGGCTTTAGAAACTGTGAATTTTTCTATTATGTAAGTTTTCAAGTATCTACTGAGTTCTTGCAAGGTTTCTATAGAATCATAGCACTGCAGAGCTGGAAGGGATTTTTACAGTCCCTCTAGAAAAATTCATTACCCATTGTAAGAATCCTTTATGTGTACATACTTCAGTCAACTTTATGGACTGTAGCCTGCCAGGCTCCTCTGTCCATGGGAATCTCCAGGCATGAATACTGGAATGGGTTGCTGTTTCCTTCTCCAGGGATCTTCCTGACCCAGAGGTTGAACCCTTGTCTCTTGCATTTCCCGCATTGGCAGGTGGGTTCTTTACCACTGGCAGCACCTGGGAAACCCTACAAATCCTTCATAGAACATCACTATTAGGTGATGATCTGACTTTGGCTTGAACACCTGCAGTGATGGGAGCTCATTTTAGCTAAAAGCAGATGGTTTCACCATCTCATGCTGGTCAGAATGGCTGCCATCAAAAAGTCTACAAACAATAAATGCTGGAGAGGGTGTGGAGAAAAGGGAACCCTTTTACACTGTTGGGAAGCAAACTAGTACAGCCACTATGGAGAACAGTGTGGAGATTCCTTAAAAAACTGAAAATGGAACTGCCATATGACCCAGCAATCCCACTGCTGGGCATACACACTGAGGAAACCAGAATCGAAAGAGACTTTTGTACCCCAGTGTTCATCAGAGAACTTTTTACAATAGCTAGGACATGGAAGCAACCTAGATGTCCATCAGCAGATGAATGGATAAGAAAGTTGTGGCACATATACACAATGAATATTACTCAGTTATTAAAAAGAACACATTTGAATCAGTTCTAATGAGGTGGATGAAACTGGAGCCTATTATACAGGGTGAAGTAAGTCAGAAAGAAAAACACTGATATGGTATATTAATGCATGTACACAGAATTTAGAAAGATGGCAATGATGACCCTACATGTGGGACAGCAAAAGAGACACAGATGTAAAGAACAGACTTTTGGACTCTGTGGGAGAGGGCAAGGGTGGGATGATTTGACAGAATAACATTGAAACATGTATATTATCATATGTGAAATAAATGACCAGTCCAAATTTGATGCATGAAACAGGGGACTCAAAGCCGTTGCACTGGGACAACCCAGAAGGATGGGATGGGGAGGGAGTTGGGAAGGGGTTTCAGGATGGGGGACACATGTATACCTGTGGCTGATTCATGTCAATGTATGGCAAAAACCACCACAATATTGTAAAGCAATTACCCTGAGAAACACTGGGCTGGAGGAAGCATAGGCTAGAGTAACGACTGCCAGGAGAAATATCAATAACCTCAGATATACAGATGACACCACCCTTATGGCAGAAAGTGAAGAAGAACTAAAGACTCTCTTGATGAAGGTGAAAGAGGAGAGTGAAAAAGTTGGCTTAAAGCTCAATATTCAGAAAACTAAGATCATGGCATACAGTCCCATCACGTCATGGCAAATAGATGGAGAAACAGTGGAAACAGTGGCTGACTTTATTTTTCTGGGCTCCAAAATCACTGCAGATAGTGACTGCAGCCATGAAATTAAAAGATACTTATTCCTTGGAGGAAAGTTATGACTAACCTGGACAGCATATTGAAAAGCAGAGACATTACTTTGTCAACAAAGGTCTGTCTAGTCAAGGCTATGGTTTTTCCAGTGGTCATGTATAGATGTGAGAGTTGGACTGTGAAGACAGCTGAGCACCGAATGATGCTTTTGAACTGTGGTGTTGGAGAAGACTCTTGAGAATCCCTTGGACTGCAAGGAGATCCAACCAGTCCATCCTAAAGGAGATCAGTCCTGGGTGTTCATTGGAAGGACTGATGTTGAAGCTGAAACTCCAATACTTTGACTACCTCATGTGAAGAGCTGACTCATTTGAAAAGACCCTGATGCTGGGAAAGATTGAGGGCAGGAGGAGAAGGGGACGAAAGAGGGTGAGATGGTTGGATGGCATCACCGACTCAATGTACATGGGTTTGAGTGAACTCTGGGAGTTGGTGATAGACAGGGAGGACTGGCGTGCTTCAGTCCATGGGGACACGACTGAGCAACTGAACTGAACTGAATAAAATAAATAATTAAAAAAATAAAAGCAGATGATTTCATAAATTGAACAAATGTACATTATAGCAATTTATTTTTCCTTCCAGTAATATTCCTTGTTGAATCCTAATATTACCCTCTGGAGCAACTAATCTGTTCACTCTTTCAACATGTTGCTATAGTTCAGTTGCTAAGATGTGTCCAACTCTTTGTGGCCTCGTGGACTCTAGCCCACCAAGCTCCTCTGTCCATGGGTTTTCTCAAGCACAGATACTGGAGTGGGTTGCTGTGCCATCCTCCAGGGGATCTTCCTGACCCAGGGATCGAACTGGTGACTCCTACATTGCAGGTATATTCTTTACTGCTGAGCCACCAGGGAAGCCCCCTGCCAACATGACAGATGGTCAAAATTTTGAAGCTCATTATTGCATATCCATTCAGTCTTCCATTTCCAAGGTTAATTACTACAAGCTTGTTCTGTCAGTCCTCGTGACTCTGGCTTCCAGATTGCGCTCTTCTGGCAATGATACTTTATATGCACTTCTGTTATTAATGTCATCTTACAGAGAACTATCCTATTCTGAGACCCATGCGCCCAGACACAACCTAAAGAGCACAAAATCTTGAAATACTAAGACCTTGTCTAGAATCCTGGTGGTTAGAGATGGAAGATGGAAGTAGCTGTAGAGAATGATTAATGACCTAATGTTTCAAAGGAAGACATTGCGATCCAGAGAAATTATACTACTTGTCAAAGGGTCATCAAATAGTTAAGCGGCAGAATCAAAGTGACGATCGGATGACTGGAAGTGCAAAATTAAGCCTAGAGATCCCAATGGTAAGTGCATTCTTTTGTTTTTAAATTGAAGTATGGTTGATCTGGGCTTCCCAGGTGGCAGTAGTAGTAAATTGCCTGCCTGCCAATGCAGGAGACTTTAGAAATGCTGGTTCGATACCTGGGTTGGGAAGATTCCCTGGAGAAGGGAATGGCTACCCACTCCAGTATTCTTGCCTGGAGAATCCCATGGACAGAGGAGCCTGGCGGGCTAGAGTCCAAAGGGTTGCAAAGAGTTGGACACGGCTGAGGCAACTTTGCACAGCACATAGTTGATTTACAATGTTTTGTTAGTTTGAGGTGTTACAGCAAAGTAATTCAAATATTTATGTACATACATATGTATATTCTTTTTTGAATTTTTTTCTTTTATAGGTTGTGCTTCTG
This sequence comes from Bos mutus, assembly GCF_027580195.1. Lineage (NCBI taxonomy): Eukaryota > Metazoa > Chordata > Mammalia > Artiodactyla > Bovidae > Bos > Bos mutus. Next base: position 8,560,658 of record NC_091639.1, on the reverse strand, counting down.
TAAATTCTGCTCAAGTTCCGTGTCCTTTTTTCTTTTTCTTTTAATATTTTTAATAGACACATACCAGCTCTTTATCACTTAACATCACTTTGGAGAAATCATATTTGTTGTAAATATTTTTCTCAAAAAATTTTTGATATTTTGGATATTCAAACATTTAAATTTTGTATAGTCATACTTCTCAGTCTTTCCATTTGAATTCTGTTTTTCAGCAACCAAACCATAGAGGAGTCAGAAATGTTCTTATATTAAACACAGGTAGAAAGGAGAAGCTTTCACTTGCCCCAGGTGAAAATATTTGCAGTGACAAATATTTTAGTTACCTTTTGAATAAGATATGAGTGATAGTTTTTAAAAAGAGAAATGTGGAAAAGAAAAGATGTTAAATGGTATTTTGGCATAAACCACTCCTTATAAACAAGGAATACAGATAAGGGGGTGGGAGGCTAAGGTTGGAGCATACCTGTTTAAGATCAGATGCTTGAAAACTCACCTGAATGGGTCCTAGGGAACTATAACCAGTGTATATGGACCTCGTCATCAGAGTGATATTTGGATATTGCTAACATTACTCCTTCCAAGAAGCTAATATAAGAAGAATAACAGTGAACCTGAATTTCAGAGATTATTGAGCAAACCATGACCTAAGTTTGAGCAAGCAGCCAATGATGTGTTGTTCAGGAATCGAAGATGATATATTAATGGTGCCGAGTGCATTAGAGTGAATGTGACCACAGAGATCTTTCTAATCTGTGTGTGAGCACCGCCTACTGGCCACGGTTGGACCCTGGAAAAGGATGAAGGCATCAGTCCACACTCAAAATATCATAGTCTTTAAAGTAGTAGGGCTTTCTGCAGATTATAGTGATGACTCACTGATGCAAGAGATTTTTTCTTTGAAAGTGTCTTGAAATACAAGGTTTTAGAATCATTTTTGTAAAGTGGAGCAAGTGTAGAGAAAAGTTATTCTCATGAACTGTTTGCAGGAGCATAGATTGGTTTTATCTTTAGGAAGTACACTTTAGTAATGTATATCAAAGATGGAACTCCCAAATTCTATTGTTAGGAATTTATCCTAAGTAAGTAATCAGAAAATTTAATAGAGATATATTGCAAGGGTCTTCTTCGGAGCATTCAGAAGTAAAAAATGATGAGGGGAAAAAGCAAACTACACCCCATGTCTGTGAAGAGATCAGTTATAACATCTATGGAACACTATGCAGCCATAAAAAGGATGTATGTGTTTTTACATGTATTCCTATAAAAAGATACCTATGGTTTTTCACTGGGTGACCAAGGCTAATCTTTAACAGCCCCTGATGTGCTGCAGACTTGGAGTCAAGGCCACCTCATTTCACATGCTGACTTTGCCACCTCTTAGCATTTGGCTTTGGGAAAGCTGAAGTTTTTTTTTTTTTTTTGCTTGTTGTTGTTGTTTTCAAAATTTCTTCATCTCTAAATTGGAAATAATAACAGTACTTACCTTTTGAATGGCTTTTAGAGCTAGAAGCTTTTAGAGTTAAAGTTCTGAAGCACACTGCACCTAAGATAAAGTCAGTTATTCTCACTGTACTTTTGTGTTCACATATAAAGTTCATGTTTATATGTCTAACTATAAACAGAAGCCCAGAAGGATATACCAACATGACGGTAAAAGGTACTTCACAATGTTAGGATTAAATGTAGCTTTTCTACATTTTCTTTATACCTTTTTATACCTTTTAATTTTTACTTTGAATATGAATTACATATAAAATAATCAAAGCTATTTCTATACCAAAAAAGAAAATTAACCTTCTTTTACTGCAAGAACAGTAGGATATTGTTAACAGCATGCTTGTTTACCTGAAAATGATGCAGTTGGATATTCCATATTGTATTTAGGATATCATATCATAATAGGCTTGGTCAATGGCCTTTGTGCTTACTGAAAATCTTACTTTTCTACTGAAATTCTTATTTTTCTAGCATGAAGTAGCCATAACAATTGGGGAAACAAATTGAATTCTCCAAAGGAATACTTTCCTTGTAATCTGTATGTTTTAAAACAAGAGTAAAACATGTATTATTGATGTGCATGTGATTATTATAATAATGAAATCCAATCGAATGCTATTTATACATATTCTTCTGTCATCTGCCATTCACAGAGAGGAAAAGATAAAGGAAGAGAAGGAAAGAGGTCATACATGCTTAAATGATTTGATTAAAAAAAATTTTTTTTATTGTGGTAAAAGTCACATAATATAAAACATGCTGTTTTAACCACATTTAATTGTACAGTTTAGTGGTGCTAAGTATACTCACATTGCTGTGATTATACTTAAAACTCTCATCCTTATCCATCTCCCCAATTTTTCACTTTCCTAAATGAAGCTCTGTTCCCATTAAACACTAAGTCTCCATTCCCTCCCACCTCCCCCCTGGCCCCTGGCACCTACTAGTGTATTTTTCTGACTCTGTGAATTTGACCATTCTAGGTACCTCATAGCAATGAAATCAAACAGTGTTTGTCTGCACCTAATGCATATTGAAATTTAAATGACTGATTTTTATCCTCAGTGTTATCTCATTTGGATTTTGATGTCAGAGTGTTAACATAAGAAATTATTTTAACATGAAGTTCCCAAGGTTTCATCTGTGTTTCTCTAAAACGTCCTATTTCACAATACTCACTTAGCAAATCTTACTGTCTGCACATTCCCTCACACTCAAACTTGGCAGCAAGAAGCAATTTCTTCCAAGATTACCCTTTGTAAAAAAACTGTGCTTTTACAACCCGAAGGACAATCCATTCATAAAATTATTAACCATCTTAAGGATCAGTATCACAATTGGGTTTCTATGTTTATTAAAGTTCATGGTGGAACATGAACTTACCCATTTGACGGTATGCAAGAATTCATTTTGTTTCCCATCAAGCAAATTATCCTGACTATCCAGGTTAGGTGGCAAAATGACTGTCTCAGTCATCTAATAGTCTCCTTCCCTGAGCCCCTTTAAATAATTAATAGGAGCTTGCATGGCCACTGGGAACTACGGATTTGGTATAAGATCTGAAGAATTTATGTGAGAGGTGGTGAAATAGACCCAGACTGATGAGAGCTATAAAGAGTGATCCACACCACTCCTCCCATAAAAGGGCAATGTTCCCAGGTGTGAGTAGAAGAGATCCTGACAAACACTGGCTAGCCTCCAAAAAACTCAGAGAAGCAAGGCTTGGAGACAAGAACGATCTATTTGGCAGGATTTGCATCCCACCAGTTAAGCTCCATTGTAGGATGTCAAATGGACATCATCAGCTCATGTGTCAACTCCATTTATACTGACTGCCCCTTTGAGAAAAGCTTAGAGCTGTTATTGGGATGAGCAGTAGGTTTGGCAGATAAAATACAGGAGACACAATTAAAACTGAATTTCAGATAAACAGTGAATGGTGTTTTAGTATAAGTCAGTTCCAAGTTTACTCAGGACATAGTAATATTGCAAAATGATGTGTTCTTTGTTCAAAGTTAACTGGGCATCTTCTATTATTTTATTTCCATATCTGGAAACCATATGGAGTAGCAAAGAACACACTAATCATTGGTTTTGTCTGCCATGATTATTGAAAACTAAGCACTCGTAAGGAGATGCAGGGTTTCCTACTGTGTAGTGCCTATCCATAACACATGGAGAAATGACATGGACACAAGTGATGGCGGGGGCTGCTGTGGTGTGCACATTTTGCACCCCTGCCCCCCAGCCAGTACTCAGGACAGCTCAACCAACAGTGTAAATGTATTCGAAAAGCCTTACTTACTCTCCTTGTTTACCGGAACCCAAAGAATTATTAACAAGGACACATAACATATCTCTCACAAGCCATCTTCATGTTGACCTGACTATAACTCTCATGGGCAGCAATAAGGTGCTTCTGGACAATTTGTATATCACATATCCTGGCAAAGATAAAACATTTATTTTAGGTTAAGCCATATAAAACTGCCATGTTTGTACATTTCAAAATGGTTAGAATCAGGGTCTTCATAGGTGGTCCAGTAGCTGAGACTCTGTGCTCCAGACGCGAGAGGCCGGGTTAGGTCCCTGGTCAGAGAACCGGATTCCACACGTGTTCACGTGTGCACGGTCAAATAAATGTCAAATAATAAAGACCTGGCAGTGTCAAATAAGTAAATCGTTTTTTTTTTTTTTTTTTAATGGCTAGAATCCTAGCAATTTTAAATGTGAACAGCTCTGAAGAATCAAAGCGAATGCTTCCCTCTGAAACAGACTTGCCTCAGGAGACAGCAGGGGAAAAAAGTTCAATGGTTCCTACTGTGCTTTGTGAGCCTCAAGATAATTTGCATTAAGAATTCAAAATAAGTAGTCATGAAGTTCTAAAATCAGAGTGGTATATATAGAGATGTAAAACACAAGTGTTTAATAAAAACCATGATGTCTACAATGAATAGTAGATTGGATATGGAAAAAATAAGCTTTCTGAACTGGAAGAGAAACTCAAGAGTTTTTCCTGAAATTAGATATTAAGACTATTCCTGGAAGTATAGAGATAAAAATGGAAGGGAGGAGGAAAAGGAAAAGGGGAGCAAGGCAAAGCATAATTAGGATGCTTCTGCTCTCACATTGATGCAGAACTGAATTTCTGAGGAGAGGCTGCTGCTGCTGAACCCAAAGGGGTGATCAAAGAAGAGAAAAGAACATTTTCCAGAACGCTGGAGCCTGCAGATGAGAAGAACTCACCACGTACCGATGATAAACAATGCAGACCCTACTGGTATTTTATGCACAAAGGTGATGAAAGACGCACTTGAGTCTCTGCCAGGCTAGCCAACTGAGCAAGAAATCAACAGAGAGAATTGGAAAATGTGAAAGAAACAAGAAATGGCAATGTCTGCAGGCACTGAAACTATCTAATCCTAGAGAGACCTCTACCTTACAGAAGTATGTGCATACAAGTTAATAAAAAAGGTCAGAAGTTCCTAACAGGGGAACTATATACTATTAAAACATTAATAATTAAGTAACTTATTGAATAACAATTGCATAAAAGTAAGGCTGGGTCTAAAATTGCAGATTATATCAAGGATAGGAGGAGGTAACTCTCATATTTTTCATCTCAACCAGGAGTAATTGAAAGATGTTTTTCCTTTTCAATGTTAACTTTACAGTGTAGAGAAAAAAAAATTAAAAATAAATGTGGTCACTAAGAAAACACAAATGAGCAATATAAAGACAAAGTACAAGAGAAAGAGAGAGAGACAGAAACAGTCCCTTTGGTAAAAGACTAAAACAGAAAAAGAAATAGCAATGGGGAAACAGGCTAGAAGGGTAAATGGTTTTAATGCCTTGTTAAGTCTCTCCAATTAGATGGAAAATAAAATCCAGAATCAAATTATGTGGAGCATTGAAGCCATATATTTAAAGTAGTAGGACATGGCTAAGTCAAAAATAAAAGTAATGGACAATAATTTGGAGGGGTAAATGTCCACCTAGTCAAGGCTATGGTTTTTCCTGTGGTCATGTATGGATGTGAGAGTTGGACTGTGAAGAAGGCTGAGCTCCGAAGAATGGATGCTTTTGAACTGTGGTGTTGGAGAAGACTCTTGAGAGTCCCTTGAACTGCAAGGAGATCCAACCAGCCCATTCTGAAAGAGATCAGCCCTGGGATTTCTTTGGGAGGAATGATGCTAAAGCTGAAACTCCAGTACTTTGGCCACCTCATGCGAAGAGTTGACTCATTGGAAAAGACTCTAATGCTGGGAGGGATTGGGGGCAGGAGGAGAAGGGGATGACAGAGGATGAGATGGCTGGATGGCCTCACTGACTCGATGGACGTGAGTCTGAGTGAACTCCGGGAGTTGGTGATGGACAGGGAGGCCTGGCGTGCTGCGATTCATGGGGTCGCAAAGAGTCGGACACGACTGAGCAACTGATCTGATCTGATCTGATCTGATACACATATGGAGCTTCCCAGGTGACTCAGTGGTAAAGAATCAGCCTGCCAATGCAAGAGATGCAGGTGGGAAAGATCACCTGAAGTAGAAAATGGCAACCCACTCCAGGATTCTTGCCTGAAGAATCCCATGGAGAGGAGCCTGGTGGGCTGTAGTTCATAGAGTTGCTAAGAGTTGGGCATAACTAAGCGCGTGCACACACACACACACACACTCTTGCACATATAGATACATATATTAGGAAAGATACAAGCCAGGTATTATTAGTGGTTATCTCAGGGTGTAGATTAATGTGAGCTTTTCTTCTGCAACGTTTCTTCTTTATATTTATTGATATTTGCTGCTTTTTTCCACAGTGACATGTTCTCTTTTATCATTCAAAACACTTATGGTTACCTCTATTTAAAAAATTAATGAATTTAAAGAATAAGAATAAGCCAATCTCAACATTGCCACATTTGTAAGGTGTTACTTTCTTTAATATATAAGTTAAGTTTTCAAATCAGAGAGAAAAAAAAGATGAATGGTTGTTTTAAAATTTGGGTAAATGGATAGTTTAAAGCAGAAATGCAAATGTTTATTATGATTTTGGTTTTTAAACACATGCGTGTCGTGGTGGTATAGTCACCAAATCATGTACGACCTCTTGCGACCCCATGGACTGCAGCCCACCAGGCTCCTCTGTCCATGGGGATTCTCCAAGCAGGAATACTGGAGTGGGTTGCCATTTCCTTCTCTAGGGGAACTTCCTATCCCAGGAATTGAACCTGGGTCTCCTACATTACAGATGGATTCTTTACCGACTGAGCTACGAGGGAACATGCATATATATGCATTGCTAAAAGCCTTGAAAGGAATGTTTTAAGATGTTCACAATGGTTCTGTTAATTAGCCTCTGTATATCTATCTGTGTTCTCTAGAAATGAGCATGTATTATCTGTATAATCATAATATACTGTGAAAGAAAATAATCTCTCAAAGGACAAGAGAAAAAAAAATAAGAGCAATGTGTCCTACAACTGAAAGTAAGTTTGTGGAATTTGAACAAACTTGCTCAAAGCTAGAGAAAGATTAGATCTGGGATTGCTCCCATTCCTTTAGGATGTTCATCCGCCTTTCCCATCCCAGCCAAAGCCTCCATGAATGCCAGCTGGGCAGGAGCCTGGCTTCGTCTACCAGTTGAACAATTCGCAGTAGAAGTGAGATTAGAGGCTTGATGTGCTCTGAAACTTAAGCAGAATAGATCAGATCGTATTATTTGGAAGAATCTCTAGGAAGGCACATTCAATTTCTGATGCCTTCCCGAGAGGTACTCTTCTTGGAGCTTTAAAATGATCTTGCATTTTGCATCTCCTGTTAAAATCTTTTAATGTCTCTATTCAGAGACACCCTGGAGAAGAAAGTGGCGACCCACTCCAGTATTCTTGCCGGGAGAATTCTGTAGACAGAGGAGCCTGGCAGACTACAGTCCATGGGGTCGTAGAGGGTTGGACACAACTAAGCCGCTAACACATTCAGAGACAAGATTATCATCGGCATCTCTCCCTAGGGCTGACTGAAGTTCCCAGGTGTCTACACGACAATGAGAATGCAGTAGCAATTGAAAGGAAAACCGTTCCTATCAAACCGTGGCACTGGGTCTATCTTTTAGGAGTGGCAGACCCTGCGTGACCCTTCTCTGCGTGTACATGCCTTTCACCATGGGAAGCGGCAGGCCCTATATCCAAACCCACTACCAGGAATTCCAGGTTCAGATGAAGACATTTTTCTGTTTTTATAAATAGCTAATTGAGAGCCTCAAATCTAGAGCTGTATATCTGTCTCTCCCCCAAAAGATTCACCAGCACAGATGGCAAATAAGCCAAAGATAGATGTATCTGAGTCCTAAAGAAAGAAATGAGATTTCTCGAGCTACTTCCATTTCTGCAGCAGGCATTACTAGAACCAGTTCTGTATTCCCTGCAAGCTCCTACAGAGCCTGGAGGTACAGGAGGACATGAGCAAAAGTCATGCACAGATCCTTTAAAATGGACACTGCTTTTTTCTAGGTCTCTGTAAAAATCTTAATACACAACATGGATAATTAGGTAATCAAATTCGGACACTATCCTAGGCAGTTCTCAGTTTAGAGCACAGATGTCCAGATGTGCCTCGACCAGAACAGGAGGCCAGTCGTCTGTCAGCAGCCAGACGGGACAGCCAGAAGGGACAGAAAGACAACATCCCAGGTTTCGGAGAAGGTCAGGAAACATTTCCACAAGAGCAACAGTTGAGTAAAAAACAGAAGCAGGCGTAACTTAGCATTTAAGGAGCATTTTGTAATTCATAATATTTCACAGATATATTTCAGCTCCACCAGTACTTGTGAAGAAGGCTGAACTGGAAGTCTTCCTTTCCAATCCGCAGATATGAAAATTTACTCAGAGAGGCTAAGTGACTTGCCCAACGTCACACAGTTAGTATATGTTGGAACTTCAACTTCTTTCTGTTACCTGAGAGTCATCATTCCTTTGCTAATTTTTGGTCTCTCTCCAGCTGGAAGATACTGAAATTGCTCATTAGGATTTCATCACTTTAGCTGGAGACTGCTGCTGCTGCTTAAATACCTCTACAGACGCCTATATGATTGCACAGGGATATGATGTCAAATAACAGAAGAATAAGACCTTTTGGGGCCTTTAGCTTAGATATCCTACCACGATTATAAAGATTTCTTTTCAGATTTGTGTTTTGTCTTTACAGTTCTTAGTTTCTTTGCAATCTCAATTTATAAAGCCATGCTTGTTTTAAATATGAATACAAATCCATAATTACATTCAAGAAGATGTACCGTATTTTATCCCAAGACTGCATACTCTGGCAGACCAAATATGCCCATAGGATTGAAGGTACCCACACATGAGAAGCTCAGACATTGTTTTCTTGTTAAAATTCAGCTATCACTTTATGGGGACATACACTCAGATAAAAGGAGGTTGGGATTAATACACCAATTTCAGTAGTTATTTCTAAAGCAGACTTGGATGGGTTAAATCAGGTAGGTGTACAGACACAGTTTTCTCTGTAAGACTGGAGAGAAGATGGGAGGTGGGATGGAGGATGCTAAGAAACAGATTGGGTAACTGGACTCATGATTTTCTCTAAAGCCAGCCCTGAGTACATGTCCCTGGTAAGCAGGACTCAAGAGAAAAAGATGTTCAAACACCTTGATCCATGTAAAAATAACTTTACCTACAAGTTATAGAAAGATGAAAAAATGAAATCACATCCTCAAGCATTTAAAAGAAATTGTAGTATTAAGATACATAAAACCTGTGCTGCCTTATCTGTGGCAACCCACTCCAATACTCTTGCCTGGAAAATCCCATGGACGGAGGAGCCTGGTGGGCTGCAGTCCACGGGGTCGCTAAGAGTCGGACACAACTGAGTGACTTCACTCTCACTTTTCACTTTCCTGCATTGGAGAAGGAAATGGCAACCCACTCCAGTGTTCTTGCCTGGAGAATCCCAGGGACGGGGGAGCCTCGTGGGCTGCCGTCTATGGGGTCACACAGAGTTGGACACGACTGAAGTGACTTAGCAGCAGTAGCAGCCTTATCTGTAGTAACAGATGTAAGAGACAGGCACATATTAATTCATAATTTATACTATAACTGTTCCCTTGACTGAAACTGATTGTTGCTAGCATATTTTAAATAATCATGACAACCAAGACAAATAAAAATCAGACTACTTAGACTTTTATCGTATAAAGTATATATTTTTAAAAAAATTACAGTCTCAGTATCACTTTGTTGTTATTTAGTTGCTCAGTTGTGTCCAACTCTCTGAGACCACATGAACTGTAGCACTCCAGGCTTCCCTGTCTTTCACCATCTCCCAGAGCTTGCTCAAACTCATGTCCACTGAGCTGGTGATGCCATCCACCAATCTCATCCTCTGTCATCCCCTTCTTATCTTGCCTTCAATCTTTCCCAGCATCAGGGTCTTGTCCAATGGGTTGGATCTTTGCATCGGGTGGCCAAAGTATTGGAGCTTCAACCTCAGCATCAGTCCTTCCAATGAATATTCAGGATTGATTTCCTTTATGATTGACTGGTTTGATCTCTGTGCAGTCCAAGGGACTCTCAAGAGTCTTCTCCAACACCACAGTTCAAAAGCACCAATTCTTCAGCGCTCAGCCTTCTTTATGGTCCAACTCTCACATCCATACATGACTACTGGAAAAACCAGAACTTTGACTAGATGGACCTTTGTTGGCAAAGTAATGTCTCTGCTTTTTAATACGCTGTCTAGTTTTGTCATAGCTTTTCTTCCAAGGAGTAAGTGTCTTTTAATTTCATGGCTGCAGTCACCATCTGCAGTGATTTTGGAGCCCAAGAAAATAAAGTCTGACACTGTTTCTACTGTTTCCCTATCTATTTGCCATGAAGTAATGGGACCAGATGCCATGATCTTAGTTTTTTGAATGTTGAATTTTAAGTCAGCTTTTTCACTCTCCTCTTTCACCTTCATCAAGAGGCTCCCTAGTTCCTCTTCACTTTCTGCCATAAGGGTGGTGTCATCTGCATATCTGAGGTTACTGATATTTCTCCTGGCCATCTTGATTCCAGCTTGTGCTTTATCCAGCCCAGCATTTCACATGATGTACTCTGCTTAGAAGTTAAATAAGCAGTATACAGTATCACTTAGAAGCCTACAAGAAGCTACTGTATTTAGCCCTGGGGTTCTCTTTTTCTTGTTGATACCATAGGATTAGAGCAATAAAACATTTTTTTGTCATGCATGGATTTTATATTTGGGTTTTTTTGGGGGGTTTAAAAGTACTAAAAATCTCATCCTTTGGAAGGTGAACATATCCTTTTCTGACAACAGTGATCTAGGGCAAAAAATAGCACCACCATATTGTAACAAAATACTGCCCCTTTTACTCTTCGCAAGTCGTCTCCTCTCCTCTCTCATAACTCCCACCGACGTGGGAATCCTCAGAGCAGTGATCACCCCTCAAAGGCAGTGTTCTGATGACCCACCCTAAGACTTGTCTGGTCTTCGAAGAGTGAGGCAGGACACAGACTCCACAGAGTCAGAACACAGCAGGCATCCTCCCATCCCCTCATTTCCTACTCTCTTGCCGCCCATGACAAAAGCGGCACCTGTGCCATAGATGCCGACTCAAGATCCTGCTGGGCTGTTGATTCCTGTCCAAGGTGTCTACCCTGAACCCTGAAACTGCCTTTTCTCAAGAAAGTTGATGCCTGACGGCAGAGGCCACTGATGGCCACCCTCAGCTACATGAATGAAGTGATAGCAGTAACAATAATAATAACAGAGATAACTAGCATGTATAAAGCATGGGCTGTACTGGGCACTGTTACGCCTGCTTTATATTACCAACTGTTTAGTCTTTGTGATAACCCAGGATGGTGGTCCTCGTGTTTCTTGTTTCTCTGGCATCATTGGTTCCAATACTGCTGATAACTTTCTTCTTCATTTTGGAGGGAAATTTTGCAGCAATTGCTGTCTTGGGTTTTGTTGTTATCTTCATTTCAGTCCCTCTGTTCTAAGGGAACAGAGTTGGAAGATAATTTTATCCCTCTTAGACTCAGGATTTTCTTTCCACTTCTCATGAATCAAAGTTGTCTGCCTGGAATTTAAGAGTGGAATATCCCCTCCAGGGTTTTTCACAGATCCTGAACCCCAGTACTCCTGCTACATAGTAATAAGGAAGGAAAACTGTAGTACTAGCTGGAGAAGGTGTTGGTGCTTATTCAAGAACAAGGAACCTCCTATAATTCCCCATCTTGAGACTCATCACACTTTTATAGTAATTACTTGCTTAGTGTATATTTTACTGTTGGACTGTAAGTACTGCCACATGAATGAAACAAGAGTAATAACATAATAACAGAGATAACTAGCATTTATACAGCATGGGCTGTGCTGGATACTGTTATGCCTACTTTATATTAACAACTTGTTTTGTCTTTGTAATAACTCAATGTTGCCAATTGCAAATGAGGAAACTGAGGCACAGAGCGATTCAATTAGTAAGTGCTACAGCCAGAGCCAGAGTCTCAGTTTAATCAAATGAAAATAAGTCGTTAGCTGAAACCTTAACCTTCCCAGGGTAAAAGTCACATTATTTCTTGATTTCTTATCATTCTAAAGAACAACATAGTAAAAATGTCCACACATAGAGGTCAATTAATTTAAAAATTGCTTAAAAAATAGGAATTCTTTCATTCGAACCCTAGCTGATTGGGACTTTTTGTTCATTATTGTTTGATTGCATTAAATATGATATATTTAATTTTCATAAATGTGTATATATGTAAATTTCTGAATCCTTCTTTGGGTAGATGCAATCCAAATCCATTGCAATTGACCTCATGCTGCTAACATCTTCCGATTATGGTCACAATGGCAACTATTACAGATTGTCTTATACAGCATGCTTACAGAGAACGGTGTATATTTATGCTATAGAATCACTTCCACATTTTCCCAAATCAATTCGACATTCGTTTGTTGGGAGCTCACCGGGCCCAAGAATTAGTGTCAGGCACCTCCTTGTGCAAGGTGCCTTTGTAATGCCATGCAGTCTGGCTGGCTGCAATTGAAGCTGAATCCTCCCAGAGTCTGCAGGCTGTGTTGCTATTATCAGGATGCAAAAGGCAAGCTCATTCTCAAATTATTTCTTGGACCATTTGTCTCAAGTAGATAAAGGTTAAAATGTTCTTACATCTCAGTTGGAAAGCCTCTTTTTCTTTGATTTCCTCAGATGTGGAATAGTTTACTACCAGTCCCCATCTCCTGTTCCCCTGCTGGGGTTCTGAACTCCATCAGATAATATTTGTAAAGCACTTTGTGCTCAGAAGAAAGGCCACACTTAGAAGGGTAAGCATTATCCACCTGACTGCGCCCAGGGCAAACGTTGTCATCGGCCAAGCTTTCTTCTGCCCTCATACGCCATGTACCAAAGGCATACGTAATAATGAGAAACTCACTTTTCAAGCTCAAGCACAAAGGAATAAAGCAACCGTTGTGCCCAATGGAGCCTTGGAAGGCATGTGAAATAAAGCAGAAAGCAGAGGTTAGTTTTGCAAATTGTTAGAAAAAATCATCAGACCACAATATTCATGATAGGCAGTAAATCGCATTGGCCTTATCCAGGCTGACAAAGTATGCTTCTAACTCTCCACATGTTGCCTTTGCAAACAGTTTCCCTTTCTCTGCTCTGTTGAACTGGAGATTAAAAGAATCAATAAGATAACTGTTCAACCTCTTTTTGGATTTTAATGAATGACAATCACAAGACCATCATATCGCTACATCATTAACCACTTTTAAGAGTTCAACACATTTTTATTATAAATGATATTTTTATTATCATTCATCGCATACGTTCCTGAGGTACAGACGTGAATAAAACGACGAGCGACTTCATTTATTAAATAAATAGACATAAACTGAGCAATTTAATGGCTTCAATTATTTTCATAGCCAAGCAATATTATCTGTAGCATGAGAAATGGGTTTTCAATTGGCCATTAGTACAACTTTAAAACTATGTGCTGTGCTTTCTATGGTGTCTGGCACATAGAATGTGTTCAAAAACACTAACTTCTTTGGTTTCTTCTAAAAAATTGGAATCTTTGTCAGGAGCTCTCAGAGCAGACTTTCTTTTAAATCATTCTACCTCCAGCATTCAGCACAATTTCTGGCAAGAGGTAGATGATCCATAATATTTGCAGACTGAGTGAGCCTGTCACAGAGTGGTAAATGGACATTCAAATGGTTTCCTAGCGCAGCTTACAGTGAGAACCTAACCAATAAGGTAAAGCACAGGAAAGCAAAATATATGGAATTTCTTTTAGTTCTGAGCCATCTTGTTATTATTTTTCAGTTATTATTTTATGGCTGTGGTTGCTAATGGATATTTCATCTCTTTTTAATGTTGATGAAATAAATCTAAATTTTCTTTAAAATGAGTACCAACAAAGGCATATTGTAACAGCTTTATTGAAATATAATTCATATTCTATACCATTCACACATTTATAGTACACAATTCCATGTCTTTTAGTGTATTTAAAGCATTCTGTAGCCATCACCACAGTCAATTGTGAAACACTGTCATCACTCCAAAAAAGACATCACAGGCCTCTTAGCCATCACTGCAGGACTTGCTGCCTGTCTCCCCTAGCTCTGTGCACCCACGATCCTGCTTTCTGTACCTATAGATTTGGCTCTTCTAGACATTTCATATACATGGAACTATTCTGTGCCTGACTCCTTCTATTAATACTGAGCGTAATATTTCCAAAGTTTATCCTTGTGGTAGCACGTGCTGGTACCTCATTTCTTTTTATTGCTGAATAATATTCCATTGCATGAATATGCCACATTAAAAAAAAGATCCATTCATCAGCTGATGGGCAGTTGGATTGTTTCCACTTTTGGGTTATTAGAATAGACCATGCTGCTGTGAACATTAGTGTATAAGTGTTGTGTGGACATACTTTATTTTCTCACCCAGGAGTGGAAGGCATACTTATAAATACGAAGAAGGCGAAACAAGTGAAACAAACGCCACATCCGTTCATTTACTAGAGGAGATGGGAGAATTTTAGGCAGAGGAGAAGCTGCATTGACTAGGAGTCGTCAGGAGCCCAGGCACTAACTCTAATGAGGCACGTGACTCACTAATGAGGCACATGACTGGAAGGAAAGACGTCACCTCTGCTTTCTTGTGCGTAAGTGGTTGGGCCCTTACCTTTTTCTCAAAGGTCAGCTTGCATTGCAGGGATTCAAAAAATCTAATGTAACAGGGGCCTGGAGTTAGATTTAGTTGAAATTCAAGGCAAAATCCAAAAGTACTAGGTCAAGAAAAATGAAAAAAAAATAGTGAATATGAAGAATGTAACAGATAAAAATACTCCCTCCTTGCCTTTAGGAATAAATAAAGGTTTTATCAGAAAGAAGGAAAAAAGTATATTCTGATCATCTTAATAAGGGCTACCCAAGTGGTTTAGTGCTAAAGAATTCACTTGCAATGCAGGAGACACGGGTTCAATCCCTGGGTCAGGAAGATCCTCCAGACTAGGAAATGGCAACCCATTCCAGTGTTCTTGCCTGGGAAATCCCATGGACATGGGAACCTGGCAGGCTGCAGTCCATGGGGTCACAAAGAGTTGAACATGACTGAGTGATAGCATGCACGCATGCATCTTTATAAAGCAGTGATAAATGACTAAAGAGAATTAAGTAAATATTGATGCATAAAAATAAGAGTCTTGCTTGTTAAACAGCACTATAAGAAATGCAGATAAAAATTGTATTTGCAAACCTACCTTTTTTTAATCTAACAAAACTCTTTCTTTAATTACAAAGAAAAAAGAACACTTTATGAAAACAATTGAATATATAATAACTATCTCTAAGAAGGGGCTATTCAAGAAGTGTCTTATGATTTTATGAGGAAATGTCGAAAATTTAAAAACATCCACGTGTAATATTTCCTTTGTTCACATTATGTAGAGACTATATCCAAGATCCCAGCAAAAGATGGCAAACAAATGGACTATCCATGCCTTTCTTACTCTTTCCTCTTAATTAAAAGCTGTCTTCACCCAGGGGTTTCCCCTCACCCTTTCTATTCTTCAATTTCACTTAATATTTTTTAACTTATTAAAATGTGGATAAGCAGAAATATAATAGAACCTGTATTTATTAGATGAGAATATAGAAAAGTGGTTAGACAGATTTCTGTTTAAAAAAAATTATGCTTAGTCAACGGTATAAATTAACATCCTCATGCCTACAGCATATGCCTTTTTCTTCCCATGTGCTCAGAAATAGGCCATCTTTGGAAGGTATGGGGGTGCTTTTCTTTCCCATATAGGTTCCAGGCATTGCCTAAGTGACTTGCCTATCAGTCTAGTAAGAAGAGAGTGAGATGGTCTCACTGCCATATTTATCCAAGCCTTAATGCTTCCCTGTCTTTAACACTCATACACACACACACACACACACACACACACACCCTCTGGGTAAAAAGAAGTGGCAGATGAGGGACATGAAAGACGAGGGTTGAAGAGGGTGAAGGTAATTCCACCCCTCTGCCTGTGTGCTGTGCTCACCCCAGGTCGGCTCAGTCTTGATTTTTGCAGTTCACGAGTCGCACCTTCTTTGCTTTCGCTTTTCCCTCTCCCATCACCCAGCGGCCTCCGGCCTCCGTGGGTCATTGCCTCAAGCTGTCTGGTCACTTGAGACAGTCAAGTTAAGGTAGATGGGAAGTGGGGCTGGGAAAGCTGATCCAAATCCAGAGTGCTTTAAGCATAATTTTTGGGACTACTTTTTTTTCATTTTTTAACACCAAAACATATGGCATTAGTTTCCTGAGAAACCAGGCATTTGGAAAGAATGATTTTGATATGAGGTTTTTAGCCTATCCAGAATAAATTTCAATCTTTTTCAAGCTTTCTTTCTATTCAAAACACATATTTTTTTAAAAACTGAAAAAAGTGAAAAATATTCATGTTAATCAACAGTGGGATGGATAGATAATGGTATATTTTTATAACTGAAAGCTATTGCAATGAAAATGTGACATTGAGTCAAAGAATTCAGACACAAAATAACACATACTGATGATTGTACTTAAATAAAATTAAAAAAAAAAAAAACTTGTAATGCATACTTAGATGGTTAAGCTATAATGAAAAACCAGGAAAGTGATTGCCATAAATCCCAGGATGATGGTTTCCTTTGCAGAGGAGAAAGTGGACAGTGATTGGGAAATGGTATGAAGGTGCTTTCTAGGGTTTTAAAATCTTCTCTGTTTTGACTAAGGAGGTAGTAACATAAGTATTTGTTGTGATAATTCCTTGAAGGTATAAGGAAGTTATAATTCCTTGGGGGTATAAGATAAGAAAGAAAACAAAACATGCATTCACTACTATTTGGAATAGGGTGTGTGTGTGTGCACGCGTGTGCTCACATGCTCTCACTCAGTTGTGTCCGACTCCTTGTGACACCATGGACTGTAGCCCGCCAGGCTCCTTTGTCCATGGGATCTTCCAGGCAAGAATACTGGAGTGGGTTGTCATTTCCTTCTCCAGGGGATCTTCCTGATCCAGGGATCTAACCTCGTCTCTCCTGCATTGCAGGCAGATTCTCTACCACTGAGCCACCAGGGAAGCCCATTTTATATGTTACAGGTACACAAATAATTCACAAATTTGAAAAGTTATATTCCACTTATTATTATTAGAAAATGTTGGCTGTATTCGCTGTGTGTGGTACAATATATCCTTATTTTATACCTAATCCTTATTTTATCCTAATCCTAATTTTATCCTTATTTTATACCTAATAGTTGGTACCCTTGAAAGAGAAGTTGAGATTGCCTTTGAAAATTGGTAGGTTTTCAAAATAAGGTGATAGAGAACAAAAGAGACTTTTAGCTAATGGAACAGAATGAGGAAAAGCCTGAAATAGGAAAACTTCAGTTATCTCTTGGGTCAAAGTGATAGTGTAGCTTATGTGGAACATAGGTTAGGAAGCAATAGGAGGTAAGATTGAATACCTGTACAAAGAGTTTGGAGTTTATTCTGAGACCGAGGTTCTCATACGGTAAGGTGTACCAGAATCCCCAGCAGAGCTGTTAAAACAGATTCCTGGGCCCGAGCTCCTGAGTGTTAGATTCAGTAGGTCTGGGGTAGGGCCTGAGGACCTGCATCTCTAGCAAGGTCTCAGGTGGTGTTGAGCTGCTGGTTCAGGGAGTGAATCCTGGGAGGACAATGGGAAGCTGGAACTAGACCCAGCGTGAGCAAATGAGGCTAAACAAGGGGATGGTAACAAATGTGCAAAGGATGAAACCGACAGAAGACCCTTCAAGGAGGTGAGATGAACGCGAGCTAACCAAGAAAGTTGATGTACAGTGTGGGAAACTGTTTCTGGCTCACTTTCCCTCCATCCCTTCCCTACTTCTCTCTGTGTTTCTATTTCTCTCATATTTATTGGTTAAATCATTGTCGCCTTTCTAAGTCCTCTAGCTGAACTACCTTATGAAAGGTGACTGCATGTCTTCGGGCTTCAATTTTCTTGACTTTAAAATGTGGGAGTTGAATTAAACCCATGCTTTCCATTCCTTTTATTTTTTAAAAGAAACAGAATAAGTTGGACTGTGTGCTTAAATTGGCCTAGGCCTTCTCTGTATCTGTTTAAGATGTAAAGGGCTTCTAGGAGCAGAGTTTGGAAACCACTGTGGTTTTCAGGCCTGGCATAAATATAATTTCTGAATTATACTTATGAACTGATAGAATTCTTGCCTAAAAAAGACTATAAGTCAGAGATTCTGGGTGCTCAGATAAAAGCTTCAGAAAAAACTGGCCTAGTGTATTAATTATAAAATAAACAGATTGCAGCATTTCCTAAAATAGATATTGCTTTGGTGTTATTTATACCTATGGAGAGTTAGAAAGAAAGGGGGGAATATTTAGGTCAGAGCCACACTGATAGTTAATTTCCAAAAGGTTAAGTAACTGATCATCAGTTCATCTCTACTTGATCAGAAAATTAGTCTAAACAGGTTTTATATTTTTTAAATGGAGATTTAGGTTAACTTTTAGATTTACTTTGAAAACAACTTTCTGCACCATGTCTTTGGAAATGAGAGGCTTTTTAAAAGCCTTCATTTATTTTTTAACTGAAGGATAATTGCTTCACAATATTGTGTTGAGAGCTTCTTAATACTTACTTGTATGTTTTAATTAGCAATTGAATATTTGACTCTTTTTACCAGTGTCTTGATCTTTGATTTTTTTTCTGCCATCATAGCTTGATATAATTTAGCTCTTTGTCTTCAAAAAGAAATACTGAAAAATTAGTGTAATATTTGTTACTTTATTTTTGATTAATAGAAAGCACTGGTCTCCTGGGCACACTGACGACAGTTATCGTAGTAAATGCCCAGGAAAGCAGTTACCGAACACAAGTTAATTGCCTCTAACACCAAAGCTGAATTTGGGTGCCAGTCGTCTCTTTTAGAACTGTAGCTCTTTTCATGATAGAAAAGTACTTTAGCAATAACAAGTTTCAACAGAAGCAGTGGATGCGTGGGAGGAAATTGAAAACAGGGAGAGGAATAACATTTTATTGTGGGTGGTTTTTTCCCTTTCCCCCTACATGATGTCAGTTCTGTACGAACTTAATGGCAGCACATTACCTTTCCTTTGCGGGTTTTCATATCTTTTAAAACCCACCTGCTTGCTAATGTCAGTTCTCCTTTTTTAAAAAAAGAACACTTGTGAAGACTTTGTGATGCTTACTTGAAAATGTTCAAGTTCACTAAGTTCATACGGGGACAAGTGAAACTTGATCCTAGACTTTGGCCAAAGAGATCATCTCAAACTGGGTACATCTTGCATCATGAGAGAATTCTTAGAAATATAGGATTATTATCCTTTTCAAAAGAGCCCAGTGATGACAACAATTATTAGCCACAAAGGGGATTTGAAGGAGCAGTTCTTTACTTAAAACTATTCATGTTGTAAAGAAGAAGCTGAGTGTTGAGTAACTTTTAGGGGTCACTTACAGTCACACAACTAATTAATGACAGAAGTAGAACACTAACCTTCTAACCAGAATTCTCTGTCATCATACGCCAAAAGCAGCTGAAAGATGGGGCACACTGCTGTACCCTTTTAACATGCGCTCATGCTGATAAGACACAGATCACCGAGAAAAGATGGGGAAGGACTCTGTTGCATATGGCACAGTGTTTCGTAAATATGGCATTTACTCAGTTTTGTTCCTTTGTCTAAGTGTCACCCATCTTCCAGTAGCTGTCAGACTTAATTGCTCTCTAATGCCTTCAGGTAGTTGCATTTTACATTTTGTTCAGAGTTGATAGTTACTGTCTGTGCATGGAATGGGCTGGTAGGAGCAACGTGGCTGTTACCAGAAGTGGAACCTTCTCGGTCCCTGAGGTTTTGCATTGTGTACACCCGTTACCGTTCATCCGAAACAAGATATAGAGAACTTCCGACTCCACAGAGCTTTTCTTTCTGTCAATTCAGTTCAGTTCAGTCGCTCCGTTGTGTCCGATTCTTTGCAACCCCATGGACTGCAGCACACCAGGCCTCCCTGTCCATCATCAACTCCCGGAGTTTACTCAAACTCATGTGCATTGAGTTGGTGATGCTATCCAACCATCTTATCCTCTGTCATCCCCTTCTCCTCCTGCTCTCAACCTTTCCCTGCATCAGGGTCTTTTCAAATGAGTCAGCTCTTCGCATGAGGTGGCCAAAGGATTGGAGTTTCAGCTTCAACATCAGTCCTTCCAATGAACACTCAAGACTGATCTCCTTTAGGATGGAGTGGTTGGATCTCCTTGCAGTTCAAGCGACTCTCAAGAGTCTTTTCCAACACCATAGTTCAAAAGCATCAATTCTTCGGAGCTCAGCTTTCTTTATAGTCCAACTCTCACATCCATACATGACTACTGGAAAAACCATAGCCTTGACTAGACAGACCTTTGTCTCTGCTCTTTAATATGCTGTCTAGGTTGGTCATAACTTTTCTTTCAAGGAGTGTCTTTTAACTTCAGGGCTGCAGTCACCAACTGCAGTGATTTTGGAGCCCCCAAAAATAAAGACAGCCACGGTTTCCACTGTTTCCCCATCTATTTCCCATGAAATGATGGGACCGGATGCCATGATCTTCGTTTTAGCTTTAAGCCAACTTTTTCACTCTCCTCTTTTGGTTTCATCAAGAGGCTCTTTAGTTCCTCTTCACTTTCTGCCATAAGGGTGGTGTCATCTGAATATCTGAAGTTATTGATATTTCTCCCAGCAATCTTGATTCCAGCTTGTGCTTCATCCAGTGTTTCTCATGATGTACTCTGCATATAAGTTAAGTAAGCAGGGTGACAATATACAGCCTTGACATACTCCTTTTCCTATTTGGAACCAGTCTGTTGTTCCATGTCCAGTTCTAACTGTTGCTTCTTGACCTTCATACAGGTTTCTCAAGAGGCAGGTCAGGTTGTCTGGTATTCCCATCTCTTTCAGAATTTTCCACAGTTTATTGTGATCCACATAGTCAAAGGCTTTGGTATAGCCAATAAAGCAGAAATAGATGTTTTTCTGGAATTCTCTTGCTTTTTCAGTCCTTTCTGTGCAAGTTCAGTTCTCCTCTCCAGCACTATCTCATTCCTGGAGCCCTTGAGTAATTATGTCTGAGTATGAATCTCTTATACATGGAGACACAGCACCTGTAGTCATTCCTGCCCAGCTTCATTCAGTAAAACACTGAGGTCCATCCAGGCTGCTGTGTGCATCAGCAGCTCTTTTCTTTTTGTGCTAATTACTATTCTGTTCTATGGGTGTGCCACAGCCTGTGTGTCCATTTCCTTGTCAAGGAGCACTTGGGTTGTTTTCAGGTTTTGGCTCTTATGATTAAAACCGCTATGATTATTCTTATACAAGTCAGTCTTTATCTGGGCATAGTTTTCATTTCTCTTATGTAAGTACATAGGATAGGAGTTGCTGTTTTTCAAAGTACCACTTATTAAACACTCCATCAGCACTCGATGAGTAGTCCAGAGGCTCCGCAACCTTGCCAGCGCCTCGTGTTATCGTAATTTAATTTTAGCTATTCTAATGAGTGTGAAGTGAGGCTCTATTGATTCTAAACTACATCTTACTGATGGCTAATGATGATGGAAATTTTTTCATGTGCTTATTATCTACTTGTATATCTTCTTGGAAAAGATGTCTATTCAAAACTTTTACCAGTATTCATTGTGTTTTTAAAATTAGTTATTTGTAGTCATTTAAAACTATATGTTGTATATGTGTCCTTGGTCAGATGTGTTTTACAAGCACTTTTCCCTCAGTCTGTGGTGTGTCTATTTATTTTCTTAATGGAGTTTTCAAGTAATAAAATATTTTCAATTTTAATAAAAAGTCCAATTTATCAGTTTTTTTCTTTCATGGCAATGCTTTTTAAATTCTATTAAAAAATTTGCCTAAGGTTCATTTCTAATTATACCATTGAAGATTAGTAGGCTTTAAAATATTTTTTCCTTCCTTGAAGCTTTGAAACTTTGCATGTTGTCTTTTTAACCAGTGAAAATGTTTTTTGAGATAAAATGGAATATGTTTTTTGCAGATTTTTAGGGTTTTGGGTGAGACAAATGAAAAATTAAATGATGTTTATGCAGTGACTTGCATGAAAAGATATTTAATAGATGCTACTTACACTCCCAGTAGCAAACGTCATCCAGTGGATTTAAAATTTTTGACTTATCGCTGCACAAGTACGTGTTGATGTGCTTAGACTAGTCCAGGAGCACTGATGTGTGCAGCTCTCGTGCCGAGGCCTGCAGGGCTTAGCACCGAGTCTTACAGACACACCAACTCTGCCAAAACATATGCAGAGGTACCTCACATTTGCTCTTGCTTAAAAGATAACAACACTTTTGCATCAATGACATTAGTGTCCAAATAAAATAGCAGTCCCTAACTTTATATTCTTACTGAATAATTAGCCTCTTAACCCAATAAAGTAGCCAAACAACATCCAATTAAAAGTACTTTATGGGATAAGCCGTGGGAACAAAAAGTACCTTCTGGTATAGTTAGGGAGTTTGGGATGGACGTGTACACACTGCTGTATTTAAAATGAATAACCAACAAGGACCTACCGTATGGTGCATGAAACTCTGCTCAGTGTTATGCGGCAGCTTGGATGGGAGGGAGGTTTGGGGGGATGGATGCACGTATGTGTATGGCTGAGTCCCTTTGCTGTTCACCTGCAACTCCCGTCACACTGTCAGTTGGCTGCATCCCAACACAAAACGAAAAGTTTAAAGTTTGAAAAAAAGTACCTCATGTAGATTGAATAATAGATGAAATTCTAAATGTGCCAAATTGGGATCTGCCCAGTGGGTGATGCAAATTCGCATTTGCCAAGACTGCATTGTAGTTCACAAGGTTGATTTTAAGCACGATTCTTGCAGACTGACTTTGTCCCCATGAGCTCTGCTTTCTACAGTGCCTATGTGACTTGCATGCGCACACACACACACACACACACACGCACACACACTCTCCACCAGGGCCATTTGGAAATGTACCTGAGATGCAATGCGCTACAGCAGAGTCACTCTGGTTTAGGACAGTGTCAACCTTTGCAAAGCCTCAGTCACATGGTTTCCCGGCCTCACTGTGCCAGCTGGATTTGAAAGAAGCATTTCGCTCTTGAAGTATTTGATTCATCATAATTCTCAGTCTTTTTCTACTTGTGTTTTCAGCAAAATCTTCTTCTCCTATTCTATCTTCTGTAGTCTTAGAACACTCTCAGTAATGGTTAAAGATGTAGTCTCGGTACTTCTTGCAAATTATCTCTAGATTCCCATACAGTAATGCTAGGTATAGATTCTTATACCCATTTTACAATTAAGAAGTTCAGATTCAGTATTCTATAATAACCTAAATGGGAAAAGAATTTGAAAAAGGATGGATATGTGTATTTGTATAACTGAATCACCTTGCTGTACCCCTGAAACTATTAATAATACAATGTTGTTAATCGACTGTGTGTATGTGCACTCATTTGCTAAATCATGTCTGACTCTTTGAGACCCCATGGACTGTAGCCTGCCAGGCTCTTCTGTCCAGGGGATTTTCCAGGCAAGAATACTGGAGTGGGTTGCATTTCCTCCTCCAGAGTAAAATAAAAATTTAAAAAAGAAATTACCAAAGCTACCCAGCTGTTAAGTGGCTGGGAATACACACTTCAGTTTGTCTGTCTGCAAAGCATATGTCTTTCCCACTGCACACCATGCCATTTCCCTGGTTCAAGGGCAACATAACATTTACTACAGTGGAAGGAAATTCCAGAGTTTAAACTATTGTCAAGATAAGTCACTTATGTAGTCTTATATTAGTCAACTTGACAAGTTATAAACAGCTTCATAGATACTTCCTGTTGTCTCTCTATGGTAAACTTTGACATACACATTTACAATTTGTCTTTCTGGACAATACCATGTCTCTTCTCCAAGGGGAGATTTAGATACGTCACTAAGTCCTTTCTAGTGAAACAATGAAGAAAGTCACTTTTAGTTTGATTTATGCAGGGTTGGATTGAAAATATTGGGCAAAGGGCTGGATTTTCTTTGTTTAGGCTATCTTTGGTTGAGCACGTAGGGACAGAAATTTAAAAATACACAGACACACACATACATAAAAACCCAGAAATGGCTAGAAGAAACAAGAATGTCTTCTAGTTTGGTTTCTTTTCTCAAGTTGATTATTTGTGACTAGCAGTCTACAGATGAAGAATTTTAATGATCAGAACCTAGAAGTATGCATTGTGCTATTCTGAGCCCGTTTCATTAAAATACAAGCTTGCTGGAGGTACGAAGAAGAAGTTTTTGTTGTTTAAGATAGCATACAATATTGATCATCTCTTCAAAGGCGCTCAAAATTACCATTTAACTCAGGGAATTTTATATCCTGATACCAGAAGATATGGTGATACTTTTCTCTTTTATTTTATTTTAATTTTTTACAAATAAAACACAACAACACACACTGTCCGTGTGTCCTTTCTTTCTGCGCCCTGGCAGGAAATTAGCTAACGTTCTTGGAATGTGCAGTCTTTCACTGCTCAAGGTTTTTGTTTTCCATCCTTTTACAGAAAGGATTGTTCTTAGCATCCTACCAGGGGCACATCAATAGAGTCACCAACACAACCGGTGGATATTTTCTGTTATGTTGACGGAACAGTGTGCCAAAAAATTCTCCGGCTTCTTCGTGTAATACTGCAGGTGTCATCTACATGTTTTAAACGTGAAATAGATATTTCATTATCATCAGGCTTGTTATGAATACCAACAACTGGTAACTCAAGTTCTGCCCCAGAAAACTATATTTCGGGATGACTTTCTCACACAAAGTGTTTTTCTTTGCTTAATATTTAAATCAAGATTCTTGTTCCTGGCTTTAGTACCTCTGTCATATGTATTTGCATTATTGTTTATCATTTAAGTATTTAAAGAATCCACATGCGATGCAGGATACCCTGTTTCTATCACTAGGTTGGGAAGATCCCCTGGAGAAGGGATAGGCTACCCACTCCAGTTTTCTTGGGCTTGCCTGGTGGCTCAGATGGTAAAGAATCTGCCTGCAATGTGGGAGACCTGGGTTCAATCCCTGGGTTGGGAAGATCCCCTGGAGAAGGGAAAGGCTACCCACTCCAGTATTCTTGCCTGGAGAATTCCATGGACAGAGGAGCTTGCCAGGTTATAGTCCATGGTGTCACAAAGAATTAGATATGACTGAGTGACTTTCACTTTTCACATCATAGGTTTAGCAAGCTATCCTTTTTGAGAATGTCATCAGATACCTAGGGACACAAAAGAGCCAGTAGATCAGAATAAATTCTTCATCCAAAATCCAGTCTTGCTTCAGCTAGACCAATACTTAGTGATCCTTCCCTTTCCTAGAAGCGAAACTTGGTGAGGCGGTTAAATAAAAATATTCAAAATCATAAAAATAAACATAAATTTTATGTTTGTTCTGTTCACAGATCATCTGTGCTACACTCCAGCATTTTAAGTCTATATCCATGTAGGAAATGGGTGAGGAAGATGGGCAGTCAACTGGGAAATTTAATGAATAGAAATAAAACATATAACTGTAGGTTTAAAAATAATTCAGTGGTTGTTCTGCTACCAGGATAATGATTCTGGGACATATATTTCTTTCTTTTTTTTAAAAATAATAAAGCGTTCCCTTACTTTTCCCCTTCACTCTTCAGAGATAGCCCCCATTACCAGATCAACCTGTATTTGAATTCTGTTTTTAGGGAAGAAGCATTCTGCTGTGTGTCTGTCCTGTTGATATGAGGATGATTAAAAGCTTGGCAACTGGACACACACGGCAAGGACAAATTGATGAGGGCTCCGATAGAGAACGTGTGTTGAAATGCATTCTCTTCTTGGTGGAGTCACAAGATGATCCTTCGTCCTTTGCCTAAACCAGTGGGGCATATATTTCTTGTGGAAAATAAAGAGGAGAAGTAAATATGTGTATTTATTTCTGTATCTGTGTATAAATGGATATGTATACGAACTGTGACAGAATCAGGAGAGAGGGGGCTTCCCTGGTGACTCAGTGATAAAGAATCCACCTGCCATGCAGAAGGCCAGGGTGCGATCCCTGGGTTGGGAAGATCCCCTGGAGAAGGAAATGGCAACCCACTCCAGTATTCTAGCCTGGAGAATCCCATGGACAGAGGAGCCTGGTGGGCTACTGTCCATGGGGTTGCAAAGAGTCAGACATGACTGAAATGATTAAGCAGCAGCAGCAGCAGGAGAGACGAAAGGGCCAGATGAGAAGGGAGACAGGTGTTAGTATGACCAAACCAGTGAGGCTGAATTTTTTCTTTCTCTTTCTTGTTGCCTTAGCTCGTTTTTGGCTCTGAGTTGCTGAGGCCTTTGTTTCGTGAGTTCTAATATTGTGATATTTCAGTACAGTGTGGCATATGACAAACACGTCTTGACTTGTGACTAGACAGATTGCTGAAGAGGACTTCTGATAAGGGGCTTTCCCGCATTCTGAGAAAGTCAGCACTGCCCATCAGCACAGCCAAGGTTCTCAAGGACACTGGCCTTGGCTCATGGGATCTACAGTAGAGGCTGGTGCTTCCAACCCATCCTTAGTCAGAGCAGGCAATTCTGTCCTCCCACCTTTTTTTTTTTTTTTTTTTTACTGATAATACATTCCTTCCCCTTCAGACACTTCATCTTCAGATTTTGAGAACTTCTGCCCACTTTAACTCCCATCAATCAGATGTTACATAACAGCACCGTGTTCTCTTCCCAAAATGAAATCTATTCTTCAGAACAGCTATAAGTGGCTCAGGCTCAGAAAGAAAGTGGATGTTAAATGTGATTTGTCATATCCTAGGAACAACTAGACTTTTCAAGGAATAATTGTAGCTGGATGTAAATGGAAGATTGAAGTGGAGGAAGTCTACAATTGCGTAGACAAAAGAAAGAGAAATTGCCCTTCTTCTGGGAACTCATATTCAAAAGGATCCTTAAAAATGGAAGACCTCATGCGAAAATGCAAATCCCTCCAAAATTCTACCAGATCTTTTGTACTTCTGTTAATTAAACTCATGTGGTAGGGCTGAGGCTATGAGAATTCTCATAATTAACTTCAAGCGCTTTGAAATTTGGATGCTTTAAAATGTGTAAGGTGGTTTTCTAAGTTAATTTGAAAATGGAACTGTCTTCCTCCTCCACCCCTCAATTCCTATTGTGAGATATGTATTAATGAGAGTTGAATCTTAAATGATGGCATTATTACGTCATCCCAGATGGCGCTAGTGGTAAAGACCCCATCTGCCAATGACGAAGATAGAAGAGACACAGGTTCAATCTGTGGGTTGAGAAGATCCCTGGAGGAGGAAAATTGCAACCCACTCCAGTATTCTTGCCTGGAAAATCCCACGGAAGAGGAGCCTGGCGGGAGACAGTCTATGGGGACAGTCTATGGGGTCACAAAGGGTCAGACACAGCTGAAGCAACTCAGCTTGCCTGTGGGAATCATTATCATGTGACCCATGCATGTTGGTTTTTGCGAGGTGTGCCCTCTGGTAAGTAGTGTCCAGTTTGTTCTTTGGTCACCAACCATGATTGAATAGAAGACAGTTTTTACTGGACACTAGGTGGCAGCAAACTGTTGAGCTAAACAATTAGCCGAAGGACAAGGACGCTCAAACCTCTTCATGGTTTTCAAAGGGAGGTGATGCAAATGGCTATGGATGAAACTGAATGGTATGGAAGAACAAGCTTGCTTGCAAGTTTCAAAGGCGTAACTCTAACTGTTGTCTCTCTCAGTATTTTCTGAAGCTTCTTGAAGCTTCATCGACTTACCTTCACACTATATGTGTGTATGCAAGGGTTAGTGTGTTAAGTGTTAGTCACTGAGTCATGTCCCACTCTTTGTGACCCCATGGACTGTAGCGCACAAGGATCCTCTGTCCATGGGATTCTCCAGGCAAGAGCACGGGAGTGGGTAGCCATTCCCTTCTCCAGGGGTCACACTATATAGGGCAGAATTATACACCCAAAAGACTAACCCTAATGAATGCCACATTCAGTTTCATTATTTCTCTGGAGTCAAAAATAGATATCCATGAAATTAAAAGATGCTCGTTCCTTAAAAGAAAAGCTATGACCAACCTAGACAGCATATTATAAAGCAGAGACATTACTTTGCCAACAAAAGTCCGTCTAATCAAAGCTGTGGTTTTCCTAGCAGTCATGTGGATGTGAGAGTTGGACTATAAAGAAAGCTGAGTGCCGAAAAATTGTTTCTTTTGAACTGTGGTGTTGGAGAAGACTCTTGAGAGTCCCTTGGACTGCAAGGAGATCCAACCAGTGCATCCTAAAGGAGATCAGTCCTGAATATTTATTGGAAGGACTGACACTGAAGCTGAAGCTCCAATATTTTGGCCACATGATGCAAGGATCTAACTCACTGGACAAGTCCCTGATGCTGGGAAATATTGAAGACAGGAGGAGAAGGAGATGACAGAGGATGAGATGGTTGGATTGCATTGCTGACTCGATGGACATGAGTTTGAGCAACTTTAGGAGTTGGTGATGAACAGGGAAGCCTGGAATGCTACAGTCCATGGGGTTGCAAAGAGTTGGACATGACTGAGCAACTGAACTGAACTGAACTGTAATATCTTAGCTTCTGTCTGTCATGAGAGGTTGTCTTTAAATCTGTGTCACCAATTAATCTCTTTTAGTTGTTTTAAGTGGTAATATGTAAATCATTACTAGAAATATAGAAAAAAATATATGTCAGCCCAATGCTTAGTACAAATGCTTAAAAAAATAAATATAACCTGTTCAACTGTGTACAAATCACCACTCAATGATGGCTAAGAATATTAATTGCCTGTGAAAGATGATTAGATTGTCAATAGAGTTTTAAATGTAAAACAAATAAAAAGTGAATCAATAAAATTTGACAATGAGAAATAGGACTACAGAAGTAGATAACATTCTAATTATCAACTTGTGTATTTACCTATAGATCATTTTTGTAATATTTCTTTGTAAAGTGTCCCATTGTATTTTATATGCTCATAATTGGCTTCTTACTCCAAGAATAAGAATGGACATAAATGATGCTAAATATAAACCCTATAAAGAAACAAAATTCTCAATGATGGAACCCAATGTTTCAGGAAAATTCCAGTGACATTGTATTTATAGTGATTCCTCTACGTACTATTACCAAAGCAAGTTGTTATAAAAAGAAATTTGAAGTTTTGTGAATTGATTTTAAGGCTTTTAGATTGAATTAGGGTGGAGGAAATTCTAAATTTCTTCCAAGTATCAATAGTTCTTTGTGGTAAGGTCATTAGCTTGTCAACTAGACACCATTAAAAGTCTTGACAAGATGAGAAACAAGAGATAATTATACTTTGCATGGGAAGCTAGATGTATTCTTTAGTTTCATATAGTCATGAAATAAAAATGATCAAAGGATGGATGTTGTATCAGAGTGCTAACATTCTCTTTGGAAATCTGACTTCTGTAGACTTGACTTATATTGCCAATCTTCTACAAGACAAAATGGGATCTGACAAAATATTTTTCTGACTTGTGAACTTAGTTATATGAAAATTTATGTAAAGGCATAAAAATTATCATTTGACTTGCTTATTTAATGCCTTGCTTTCTAGAAAGCTGTAAGTTTGAGAGTCGAATTACCCAGAAAATGAGTGAGATATGGCTGCTGAATTAAACAAAGCAAATCTTAAATGACTGCTTTAGACGATTTTGAAGTCTGAAATTTGCTTTAACATTGATTTTTTTTTTAATCATAGGAGAGTACTTTTCTCTTTCAATACTGGGATCTACTCTTGGCTAACATCTTCCAGCCCATAAGAGAGAATTCTTTTGTATCTTAAGAGATACACATGCCTTATTCTGCTTTAGTGTAAGAGGGTCTGTTTCTTCTGCTATCAGAAAAGGAAAGGTTATCTATAAAGCCAGAAAACACTAAATGGTGGAAATTCTTTGTACTCACATCTACTTTAGTATTCTTCTTTTAGGACATTTGTCCCTCCTCAAATCCCCAACCGAATAAGAGGCTCCTTGAGGGCAGGGACCGCGCTGTCCTTCATCTCTCCATGTCCCTTTCTGTTTAGCACAGAGTCTGACACTCAGACCATTTTAATTAAATGTGAGTGAATGACTCCCATGGCTCAGTAGTAACAGACAGAAACCCAGTCAGAAGTGTGCTGGTATTCATAAGGGATTCTTGAAATCATCAGGAGGGTAAGTTCCTATTGGGCTTCCCAGATGGCTCAGGGATAAAGGATCCATCTGAGGTGCAAGACACAGGGGTCCAATATCTGGGTTGGGAAGATGACCAGGAGTAGGGAATGGCGACCTGCTCCAGTACGCTTGCCTGGAGAATCCCATGGAGAGAGAAGCCTGGCAGGTTACCGTCCAGGGGTCACAAGCAGAATCGGATATGACTTGGCGATCGAACAACAACAAAAACAATGCAGTTCCCAGGAATCAATCAGTCGATTCAACTAAACTCTACATTTTTTTCCATTTAGTCAACTTCTTTATTTTGAGTTTACAAGCAAAATGGTAAGATGGTGCAAGTAGTGGCCTTGAATTTGTTTTTTGTTTTTTTTCCCCCCAGAATGGAAAATTTGATGCCACTAGAGGTCACTCCAGTCATTAGCAACAGAATGATTAGCATGGTCTTTGTCTACGGGTAAAGCAGCTCTTGTAAAGCCCTTAACATTTCCCGTCAGCAGGAGTTGAGTAAAAATTGAACACTCACAAATGGTCAGGGCAAACATGATGATTTGTTCTGTCTCTCTTCCCCATCACGGTTTACCTTCCTCTGTATCATTTCTTTTGGCTCCAGCTGGAGACCGGCTAGCCAATAATAACCAGGTTGTTTATTGCATGCATATTATGTGTCAGGCAATGTTTTAAGCACGCTGCAGCACTTAACAGCAATCCCATGAGATCAGTACTGTACTGTCACCAATTTACAGAAGGTAAGCTCGGGACTGAGAGATGTCATTTATCTCATGACGGGCAGAGCTGGGATTCAAACAAATGCCCATACATTTAACACTAATCTGATGCCATTGGCAGCGGCGGAGTATGTCTGCCTCTCCTTTCCACTTAAACAACAGGTTTCAATGTCAGAACAGGAGAAAAGCTTCGGAATACATATATGTGGCAGCAGAAATACATTGACAGCATAGCAGCATATATTCTGACAATATATTCAGCATATATTCTAGCATTCTTCAAATTATTGTATAGGTCAGGCAAATAACTAGTGTGAGGAGGTATTGTGTGTGTGTGTGTGTGTGTGTGTGTGTGTGTGTGTGTGTGCACGTGCTTGGGAGGGAAGTTGATTTAGGGGAGAGCATGAAAAACAAATCTTTCAAGTTAATGGTAGGATTTGCTGTTCAACATAGTAGAAAAGGCCAGCCCAGCAGATCCATGAGTTTATCATTTCAGAGTGATTTATCAAAAAGGAAAATAGGGATTTCCCTGGCGGTCCAGTGGCTAAGAGTCCACACTCCCAATGCAGGGGTTCAGTTCCTGATTGGGGGAACTAAGATCCAACATGCTACACTAAGATCTGATGCAGTTAAATAGGTAAATAAATAATGTTTTAAAAAGGAAAAAGAAAACAGGTTTTTTTCAATCTGCCATTGAAGGAAATATCCCTGGTTCTGAGCTGCAGCTGGGAATGTATCAAAAGCTAAAGAAAGTACCTTTTAAGAATATCTTTGACAATTTGGAGTGAGACCTGGGACTCTGATTTAAGCCCTGTCCTACATAAAAGAGTACCTTGTAGGCTAAACAAGGCATTTAATCGTCAAGAATGATGATATCTATGTGTTTATATAATACCTGTCCCCATGGCACACCCAACTCAATAGATGAAGACATGGAGACAGAGGGAGTTTAAAGACATTTTCCTCAGCTCCCCAAGCAAATGAACACAGAGTGTAGAATCCCCAGCCCTTGGATTTCCACTCAATTCTTGGGTTAATGGGACCCTGTTTTATGCTCGTTTGCACTGAGCTTGGAAACCTTCCTTGCTGAATTTTCTTACAGGATCCCTTTTTACCCAGGGTGACAAAGGCTTCCAGTTTACCCTAACCAGGCAGATATCTTAACCTCATAATGCAATCTTCAGGAAACCCCCCTCTGCTTTCACTCGGAGCCCCATAAAAATCAGTAATCAGGAATGCTCCTCATTTAGGCAGTCGCCACAGTTGGCACCTGTACTGGCGTGTGCCTTTGGAATGGAAAGTCAGGATGGTTTCAAAGTTCCATATACAATAACAGGAAAAAAATTAAACAAAGGAACATTTTAAGCAGCAGTCCCCACCTCTGAGCTGTTTCTTTCCTATCTCAGCCAAAGCGCTGCATACTTAAATTCCCCTGAGAGTAGACAAGACTATAAAACCGACATTTGAGGTTTTCTTTGCCCCACAGCTGAGGAAATACAAATTGTTATAAACTTTCTCTTCTAGCATAACTTGCTGCCTTTCAAAACACTCTAGAATGGCAAGTAGAGACAGTTGAAAAGGAGGAAAAAACTGAGCTCCAATCTATTTATCTCACACCCTTTAGTATGAGAAGTGATGTTTTCTGGAAATATTTTAAAACAGCATTTGCATTTCTGGTCAGCCATCACATTTTAGCTTTAACACATACGGGACAGTAAAAGTAGCAGGTTAAAAACTATTTCTAACTTCATGGATGGGGAAGTAGGATTTAAGGAGGAAGAAGCCTGGTAATACATTGTGTCGTGAAGTGTTAGTCGCTCAGTTGTGTGTGACTCTTTGTGATCCCATGGACTGTAGCCCACCAGATTCCTCTGTCCATGGAATTTTCCAGACAAGAATACTGGAGTGGGTTGCTATTTCCTCCTCCAGGGAATCTTCCCGACCCTGGAGTCAATCCCAAGTCTCTTGCATTGCAAGCTGATTATGGCAATCTATTAGATGAGTGGTTTATTTGTTGTTAAAACTCCAGAGCCTTTCTTTACTTTTATTATGAAAAATTTATTATTTCACTACTCTTATTATGAAAGTACCATGACTGGAGCTTACTGTGATCAAACAGGCACTGTTTATGATAGAAGTTTCTCTGGAGAAGAAATTGTAAGGATCTGAACTTAGCTGCATGACAACTTCTCCAGGCATTGGTTTCTTCATTTGTAAAACCTAGGTAATAATACCATATTAATTGTTCCTTTCTCATAAAACATTTCATCTCATAGCTATTTTGTCAGGATGAAGTGAGCTTTTTAAAGTAATATAAGATGCAAATTTTTAATTATATCCTTCAATGAAAGCCTTTAAAAATTCTCTATTTGTATATACCAGTCGGAAATACGTATTCTAATGCAGAAGAAGAGATCATGTTACATTATTTGCCTTAAGTTCCCCACAAGTATCATACCAGTTGAATTATAACTGCCAGTACATTCTTTGGTTTGCCACAGCAAAAGCCACACTCTTAACTTTGATTCCTTTCTCTCTTTCACAACCCAAGTTCATGCCAATAGGAAATCCTGTGGGCACTCCTTACAAAATGTACCCAGAGTCCAACCACTGCTCACTGCCTCCATTGCTACCTGCTTAAGGCACTACCTGCATTATTGCACGTTTTAAACCACAAGCCTATAGAAAAGTCACAAGTGCATTGCAAAGACTTTTGTTCCCTGGTGCTATTTGAGAATCTGTTGCTGACCTCATGCCTGACAACCCTAGAATAATTTAGTGTATCTTTTCTACAAACAATACATTTTCCTATGTAACCGCAATATAATCATCCAAACCAGGAGATGACCCTTGGTACATTAGTGCCACATTGGTTCTAAATGCCTCTACATGGGCAGGTTCTCTACCGACTGATCTGCGAGGGGAGCCCCTCTACAGGGGCATGCCCTCAAAAATCTATCCTCAACAACAGCCAGAGGATACCTTTAAGATGGAAGTCTGATCACGTTCCTCTTCTGCTTGAAGTTCCCCAGGCCCTCCCCATCACCCTCAAAGAAACAGATCTTCTCAATGGGTTGGTTACAAGGCTCTGTGCATCTGGCTTCCTGCTAACTCCATGACCTTCTTCTGCCCGCTGGCCTCCCTGGCCTTTTGCTGTTCCTTGAATGCACAGTTGGGCTCCCACCTCATGTCCTTCACAACCTGAGCCCTCTGTCTGGACGTTCTTCCTCCAAGCATCCTCATGTTCACACCTCATCTCTTCCACCTTCTCAAGCATTTTTCTAAATGCCACTCCCTCTGTGAGGTCTTCTCTGAGCATCATCTTCGAAATAGGAATCCACCTCTCACCTGACTTTCTTCCCTCCTTATTTATTTTCACTACTAGCCTACTGCCTTCTCATCTTCTAATATACCCTTTACTTCCTTCTTTTGTTTGCTTGCTTTTCTCTCCCTGCCATCAAATGTCAGCTCTTAAAAGGAAGACATTTTTTTCTCTGTGCTCTCTGCTCATCCTTGTACTTAGAATAGTGCTCCCCTCATAGTAGGTATTCAATCACTGTTTGCTGAATGAATGAATAACACAGGAGCAGTGCAAATACCTTGACCTCACAGTGGTGTGGCTTCTCCTAAGAACCAAAGCAACCACTGTTTCACTTACCACACTTAATCCACAGTCTCTTTATGAGGCAGATGTTTTTTACCCTGTGTTATTGGAGAATATGAAGGCCAGGTGGCTGTCTTCCTCTAAGTCACATAAGCAGTTAGAGAGGAACTCCGATGAGAGACCTAAGCTCCTTCCAACTTTCTCCATGTCCTTCATTCCACCATCTCCCCAAAAGAACAGGGTAATTTTTCAAGTTGAGCTGGTACCTTTTTGTGTGCATCACATTCTTTTCCCATGAAAGCTACAGCTTCCACACTATATTATAAAACAAGCGCTTAAAGGAATTTTATCCAGAATTTATCCAGGAAATTTATTTATTTATTTATTTTAATCCAGGAAATTTAAATTCTTTATAAACCAGTGTTATTTGCACAGGCACGTGTCTTACTATACTTTTCTTAACTGCTGCTGCTGCTGCTGCTAAGTCGCTTCAGTTGTGTCTGACTCTGTGCGACCCCATAGACGGCAGCCCACCAGGCTCCCCCGTCCCTGGGATTCTCCAGGCAAGAACACTGGAGTGGGTTGCCATTTCCTTCTCCAATGCATGAAAGTGAAAAGTGAAAGTGAAGTCTCTCAGTCGTGTCCGACTCTCTGCGACCCCATGGATTGCAGCCTACCAGGCTCCTCCATGCACAGGATTCTCCAGGCAAGAGTACTGGAGTGGGTTGCCACTGCCTTCTCCCTTTCTTAACTGATACATAGTAAATGCTCAGTTGGGTTTTCCAATGCCTGCAATTAGAGCAAAATAGATCTCCCTGGGTTTGAGGCTATATCTTCATTTCAATTTCCATTTTAGGAAAGAGAAAGTTCTTTAGATCTCATAAGAACCTTCATATTTGGATTGATCTTCAGAAAGATCTTTTGATTGAACAAGTCCATGAAGCGCAATAAATTCATTACTATTCTGTATGCCACAATAAATCACCTCTCAGGAAACCAATCACTCAGGTAACTGTGGCCCTTTTTAAAATGTTGCAGTTTATGGGACAGCCCTAGAGATATTCTGTTTATCCAGCTTTGAGAATGATAGTAAGACTGAACACTGTGAAGATGTCCAGGAATGGTGCCTATCATGAGGTAAAAGAGATGCTGTTTTTTCCTGCTGCAATTCCCGGGGCAGCTTTTAGAAAACAAAGGCATCAGCTGTGTGGATTCTGTGGCGAAGCAATGGTGAAAGAAATTATTCACAGAGTGGTGGTGGGACAGACACAGACTTTCAGAGTTTATCAGCTTTCTTTCTTTCCCTTCCTGCAGGATGGTAACACTTCTTACTACACGGTATAGAGGATGGCTCACTGGCTCTAAGGGTTCTAGGTCATGGTTTTTCCAGTTGTGACATGACCTATGCATGCCATGCATGCTTAGGACCTTAATTTCCCAGGAAGAATCATAGGACCATGAAACAATCTGGTAAGGGCTGTAGGTAGTGGAATGAGTTAAGTATTGTAGAGAATGAACTGTAATTAACTTGTCTGGAGGTAAGTTTTTATAGGGTGAGAATCTGGAGGAATATCAGGAAATGTTTTAGAGAGGATGTATTTTTTTTTTTGTATTTTGCAGAGCAAGTATAATTTTTCCAGGTTGAGAAATTCAAGACAGATATTCTAGGTTCAAATTTAAGCAGAAGCAAAGGCATGAGGTGTGAAAATCATGGCATGGTTGAAAAACTTCACCAAGTTTTTGGAAGATAAAGAAGGGGAGGAGAATTAGAAAAATAGATTGGGACAGATCTCAAAAGATTTTCTGTGTGACAAGGAGAACTTTCAAAGGGAACAAAATAGGATTTATCACTTAGAAAGATCACTCTGGCAAAGTGTGGAAGAAGAATTAGAGGGTCGTCAGAATAGAGACAAAGAGATGCATTAAGAGGTTTTCATTCTAACTCAGGTGAGAAACAAGGCTGGCATACACTGAACAGTGACAATAAGCTGGATGTTGAAAGGTTAGAATTGATAAATACCAGGAAGGAAGGTCTAACAGGGACTTCACTGGTGGTCCAGGGGATAAGACTTCTCTTCCAAGGCAGGGGACAAGGCTTTGATCCCTGGTCAGGGAGCTAAGATTCTGCATGCCTCCAGGCCAAAAAATCAAAACATAAAACAGAAGCAATACTGTAACAAATTCAATAAAAACTGAAAAAGAAAAATCTAACAACTTTCTGTTGCTTGAGCATGGGAATTCAGAGACAATAAACCCTAAAAGTAAATAAAATTACTTGGAAAGCTAATGGAATTAGAAACAAGTCAAGAGCTGAACTCCAGAGTCTACAAACTTTTAAAGGGGCAAAGAATGACCATACATCTAGAAGAAATATTTAGATGGAGAAGAGAACTAGTAAGGAATTAATATTTTAGAAGAGAGAGCATTGCAAGAGGGAAGAGATGATTGCATTTTGAGAAGAGTTCACTGACTCATCAATGAGGAGATTAATAAAACAATTTAAGAACAAGTAGAGGCTGCTGTCCATGGGGTCACAAAGAGTCGGACATGACTGAGCGACTGAACTGAAGTGAGAGGAACAACAGACTGGAATTGTCTTTAAAATGTGTGTGTGTGTGTGTGTGTGTGTGTGTGTGTGTGTGTTTGCTTTCTAAGAGGGAGAAGAGCTGAACTTTTTTCATGCTAAACTAGGGTGAGGGGGGAAGGTGGAGATACAGGAGAAAATAGTATCTGTCATATGTTCCAGATGAGGTATGAAGGGTCCAGGTCTCAGTGATTTACAGAAAGCTTTGGAGAGATTAATACCTTTTTATATAAGACAATATGACAGGGTGGAAGTGGGAAGGAATTGATAGTAATAGACAGAAACTGAAGAATTTCCTGAATTTATTTCTTCAGAAAAAGCAGACTGGGTCATGTCCTGACAATCAGTAGTTATGGCGCAGTGTTGAAGGCTCCAGGAGACCAAAAGCAAGGAGCTACTCTGAGGAAGCGTCAAAGAACTGCAGGCAGTACTTGAGCATCTATTGGGCTGGACTGACCACAAACAACCGTATTTGGCTACACACTACTGCTGCTCTTGTGAATCCTTATTTACTCCTCAAAGCTCAGTTTTGATGTAATTTCCTCTGGGATATCATTTGTGTTAAAGGCCATCCATAGGTCTTGTTCAATTTTGAAACCCTAGATTTCAGTTCAGTGCTTGGAACATAATAGGTGTTTTACACAGGTTTGTTGGGTGAATGGGTATTGTGTGGCCTTGCATGAGCTCATGCCTAGAACGGCCAGAGCCAGTTCAGATCAGAGTTATTTATATTTTTTAAAATTAGTACTTTCTGGCGCACAGTTGCTTTACAATGTTGTGTTGGTTTCTACTGTACAGCAAAGAGAACTGGTTGGGTGTATACCAATATCCCCTCTTTTTTTGGATTCCCTTCCCATTTACATCACCACAGAATGCTGAGTAGGGTTCCTTGGGCTGCACAATGGGTTCTGATTAATTATCTATTTTATACATAGTATTAATAGATCAGATGTCAGATCAAAGTTTTCGATCAGTGAAATTAATCTTCATGTTCTCATCTTCCCACTTCTCTACTATCATCTTCTGCCTCCTGCCATCTTTGCCTCTCTTCCTCCTCTACGTCTCACACTCATCAGTAGCTGTCTACTCTTCTGAAAAAGTCACCCTTGCTCTCAGGTGACTATATACTCATTTCTACCAAGACACCACTTCAAAATTAATCCAGATGTCAACAACACTTAAAATGAAGAGTGCATTTGCTTTAAAAAGGGGAAACAGTGACTGTTGTCTAGAGAAGCAAATAAGCTGGAATATTAAAGAGAAAACCCAGTCCCAACGTGTGGAAGCCTTCTCTCCAGGTGACTCCCCTTTGGCCTCTCCGCTAATAGGCTCAGCTAGTTTCTTCAGAGGAAAGTCACCATCACCACCTTTTCCATTCTGGGAATGAGCCAACCTCACCCATCATTTGGAAAAGGAATGGAAAAGATAGACACTTGGCACACTGCCTTAATACAGATTGAACAAGTATGTATACGGTGGACATCCATCCTGTAAAACACAGATTGTACACCTCTCTTCCCTGATCCAAGTTAAACTCTGTCATTACCTTTTATCTTACTGAAAAGTTTCCACTTCCCAAGTTATTAATAATTACTATGACATTTATTAGAGTCTGTGTGACAGGGAGAAATTCTTATAGGTTTCCCTGTTTTTCTCCTTGATGTTCATAAGTTTGAATACTGGTAAATATTCTTTTTTCATGAAATAGCAAGGGGTAGCCTAATATACGGAGAAGGTGATGGCACCCCACTCCAGTACTCTTGCCTGGAAAATCCCATGGACGGAGGAGCCTGGTAGAATGCAGTCCATGGGGTCTCGAAGTCCATGGGGTCACTATGGACATGACTGAGCGACTTCACTTTGACGCATTGGAGAAGGAAATGGCAACCTACTCCAGTGTTCTTGCCTGGAGAATCCCAGGGATGGTGGAGCCTGGTGGGCTGCCATCTATGGGGTCGCACAGAGTCGGACACAACTGAAGCGACTTAGCAGCAGCAGCCTAATATATGACTTCATGACTCTCATCTTTTTCTGAGCTGGGATTAAAAGGAAGAACTGAATTCCCTATGAAGAAAAATGACAGCCGTAAAACCAAGAAAAATGAAGACATCATTGATAATGTTCAGAGAGCCATTAGAGTTGGCAAGAATTTACTTGAACTTGGGTGGTATGAGTCTTTTTGCTGCCAAAGATGTTTCTTGGATATAAAAGCAGAATTTTAGAATATTTGAGTGATCCTCCTATGCCCAGAGTTTAAAATACCTGGAGCTAGTAAATAAATTCTCCCTTTTATAGCCAAACCATAATTTCATTGCAGTTATTCATTTTGACTCCCATGAATAAATTAACAAATACCATTTTTTTTTTCTCGCCTAGGACTGTCTGATTCCAAAGTTGGGAAACTGGGCATTTCTTCCTATTTATTATCTTGAGTGAAGTTAGATTGCTTCTCTCCTAGTGACTCCCACATTCATGCTTCTTCTAGGATGCTGAGATATACCCAAGGTTGGGTTTGCCTGAGCAACACTGAAACCAGATCATTTGAATCCTATTTTTTCCTCAAGCGTTTCCTACCTGGTCCCATTCCTTACCTCCTCATCCACAAATCCACAAAGATACTGCACCTGCAGATCCCAGTCAGATCTTACCCATACCAATTCAGGCACTGTTTGTAAAGAAAAAATGCAAGAAGAAAAATGAAACAACCACCTCAATAATTTGTAGTTTTCCAGTTTCTGTGTGATCCTTCTTCCTCTGTTTTATCTCTCTGTCCTTTCTCTGTTTTTCTATAAGCTATTATTTACTACAGGGTTATATGCAAATTGAGATTTTTGAAAGAAAAAGATAAACAAAAGCTTTGTCACTTGGTCCTCTTAGGACAGGGTTTGCAAAACAATGACTTAAGAGCTGAGACCAGGTAGGAGAAAGAGCCTCTAGGGACCACTTTGCAGAACTGCAACATGCTGGGGATGGTCTGGGTTTCGCCTTCTGTGGTCATCACACCTAAAAATAGTTTTCTTTTGTTAATAAAATTGGAGAATGTTGATAAATTCAGTTGAAAGTGTCAAAAGAGGAAGGCTCATGAATTACAGCATTCCATTAACTACCAAAGCCACAGGAATGCATGTTGGGAAATAGCAAGAACTAAGGTCTGTGATGAGAAATAGTAAGCCCTAAGGTCTGTGATGAAAAAGGAAGCTTCCAACCTCCTCTCCACAGATAAGGCAGAGGGCTCCACATGGACCCCTCTTAATGTCCAAATCAACCCTGATAATCCAGTTCCCAGGTCTCTTTATTTTACTCATATAGGATGAAAAGGGAACTGATGTGAAAGAAATCCCAGGTACATACTTTAGAAGCTCAGAACAGAAGAAAAATCGGTCAAGGAAATAATTGCTACCCACATTCTATTTCTTTTTTGATCTAAACGAACACACAAATCATTCTCCTCCCTTTTCACTTCTTTTCCTTCCCCTTCCTCCTTCCTTCTCCCCCTGCTCCTTCGTCTGTTTCTGTCTGTCTCTCTCTGATGGTTTAACTTTTCCCTCCATTCCAAGCCCCAGAGTCTTCCATTTCACAATGTCTTTCTGGATGAGCCCTCCAACTCTCACAGCAGCATGAGATCTTTTCCTTTATGTATAGAGTGACCATATATTTTATTGTCAAATTGGGACACTTCTGGGAGCAAAAGGGGGTGCCACGACTAGTTACTCTGGAACAGAAGACATGGCTGAGGCTCTAGCAGGCCTAGTGGGGCGCAGTCACCCTACTTTCAGGGGTCTATTTAGGTGATGTGCTGTTTTACATTTGCTGACAGGCTGCTTTTGGAATCTTTCTCAAGTTGCTTCTTGCGGGCCGATTGGTCGCAAACTCCGTGGCTCCTCTTCTGCTAGTATTCTTTCTCACAGAACTCATAGTATCACAGCCAAGGCGTGTCATTTGTCCAGGTCAGGGGAAAGCATTTAAAACATCTCTCCTGAAAGATGTGTATGCAGAAAGGCTGAAATCTGAAAAAAATGGATAGGTGTACATAAAAAGAAATCTCTCACACACTGGCCTGTTTGATTCTGGTACCTGCTCTTTTTTTTGGGGGGGGGTCCTCTGAAATTGGAGGATTCTCTCTGCTTTTCTGTGTATCTAGATAGAACTTCAGATAACATAAATCGATTGAAGCTGCATTGTGGTGGTGGTGCTGCTGCTGCTGCTGCTAAGTCGCTTCAGTTGTGTCCGACTCTGTGCGACCCCATAGACAGCAGCCCACCAGGCTCCCCTGTCCCTGGGATTCTCCAGGCAAGAACACTGGAGTGGGTTGCCATTTCCTTCTCCAATGCATGAAGGTGAAAAGTGAAAGTGAAGTCGCTCAGTCATGTCCGACTCTTCGAGACCCCATGGACTGCAGCCTACAAGGCTCCTCTATCCATGGGATTTTCCAGGCAAGAGTACTGGAGTGGGGTGCCATCGCCTTCTCCGGTGGTGGCGCTTGTGGTAAAGAATCCACATGCTCATGCTAAAGCAGGAGATACAAGAGATGCAGATACAATCCCTGGGTTGGGAAGATCCTGGGAGGAGGAAATGGCAACCCACTCCAGCCTTCTTGCCTGGAGAATTCCATAGACAGAGGACTCAGTCCATGGGGTTGCAGTTAGTCAGACATGACTGAGCACATGTGAAATATACAGCATGTACAAAAGGGGTATAAAAGCTTTAGGTTCAGTTTAAAGAATAACAAAAGGAGTGGCCACGTACCTATCAGCTATAGCATGAAATAAAATACCACCAGTATTTGAAAACTACCCCCTTCACCCAGTATATCTCAGGGATCATGTCTTCCCCCATCCGCTTGTCAGAGACGACTGTGCTCTTCACTTTCTTGTTAATTATTTCCAGCTTCATTTTATAGTTTTACACATGTGTATGCATCCCTAAACAAAATCTCGCTTGTTTGGTGTCAGATGGTACTTTCATGTCACATGGAAAGAAAACACTGTCATTCTTCCTAGTATGGGAACAAACTGTACTTTTTAGGGGGAAAAACTGAAATATGATGTGCTTTCCAAATACTTAACCGAGGAGAACGTCAATACATGTGGAAGGGAAGACGTTCAGGGAGAAACCCCAGCACTTGCCTTCCCCTTCCCAGGCTGCCTTTGTGTTCCATTTCCTTCTATTTTGTGATTAAATTCCAGCCTTCCATTATTCAGAATTTACATGAACAACTAATGTCACCAGGGAAGTGGTGACTGTTGTGGAATTTCCAACCCGTGGCAATTTTGCAGGCAGAGGCAGGACTTGGAGAAATCACCCACCAAGTGAAGCATGTCGACAATGGTACCCACTAAATTTCTGTCCTCTTACCCCCAAGACCTCCCTGGGAAGCTAATGGCCTCTGTCGGTCTGTATCATCTCATCGTACCAAAACTTTAAACTCATTATTTGCATTGATTAACTTTAAAACAGGGCTTTTAACCATTTCCTACCGTAATGGTCCAGTGGCTAAAAATAAGGTATCTGGGGAGTCTTTGGACATGAACAAGCTGAAGTAAGCATAGATTTACTTACTTTTATTGTGAATAGTATCTCATATACACAGAAGTGTCTCAAATACATCTGTATGATAGAGGATATCAATAAAGTGAATTTCTGCCTACATACCACTCAGCTTTAAAAATAGAGCATAACCTATAGCTTAAATCTTTCTACAGAGACTTCAAAAATTGCTTCTGCAACATTTTATCCTAAATCTGCTGCTTCTCTTCACAGTTTTGCCTGCATATGTGCGTAGTCACTAATTGTGTCTGACTCTTTGCAACCCCCTAGATTATAGCCCACCAGGCTCCTCTGTCCATGGGATTTCCCAGGCAAGAATACTAGAGTGGGTTGCCATGTCCTTTAACAGAGAATCTTCCCAACCAGGGATCAAACCTGTGTCTCCTGCATTGGCAGATGGATTCTTTACCCCTGCGCCATTCCTAAGCAAACTATAGTTTGACTTTACTTTGGGGGGAGTTTATATAAATAAGCTATTATATTTTCCTAGAATTTAATCCTTTTGCTCAAAACTGTGTTTTAAGAATTCATCCTCAATAATGCTGTGTCTGTACCTCATGATTTTTGCTCTTTGTACTGTTTCATTACATAGATTTATTTACTCTGCTTTTGACAGACAATTGAATTTATCCATTCTGCTTTATTCATTCTTATTTTGATCGACACAGTTTTTTTTTTTTTTTTTTTTCTGGTTTGGGACTACTGCAAAGAGCACTGATATGATTATGGGAACTTGTCTTCTGGTGTACATGTGTATGAGTCTCTGAACTTGAATTCCACCTAGAAATGAAATTGCAGAGTCATAAGCCATAGTATTCAAATTTCTAGGCAATTCCGAAGTGTTTCCCAAAGCAGTGGTTAGGGTTAAATCCCGACCGGATGTGGATGAGAGTTCTCATTGCTCAACATCCTCTTTTAACATACTATTTCACCATTTTCCCCCCAATCTGATGCATTGTGATCTTATCTTCTTATTTCAGTTATTACTGAAGAAACTGAGCATCCTCTCATTTATTATTATAAGCTTTATGTGTTTCCTTTTCTTTGTAATTTCTTTTTCGGTCTTTCGTCTATTTTTCTATTGGGTTGTTTCTCTTTTTCTTACTGATTGGAGCTCTTAAATATCGAAGTTGGTATAGTGATAAGCAATAATTTTAGCTATTGATATATAGTTTATTTTTATAAATTATATGAAAGGTAATTATCTTTCCTTACTCCATATCTAATTATTTCACTCTTTTTGGTGGGCTCATTTGACAAAGAACAGTTCTTAATTTTAAAGTCACTAAATTCTTCAACCTTTTTCTTTAGAGTTTGTCCATTTTGAGTTTAGTTTCTAGATAACTCTTACAGTCTCTTCTTGGAACTGCATAGTTCTGACTCCCACATTTATTTACTTATTCCTTTTTCAATTTGAGTTTTGTAGATAGTGTAAAGAGGGGGTGAATTTCAATTTATAAAATTTGAATGTAGTAGATATTGAACAGTTCACCTTTTCCTCACTTATTTCAAATACAATCTCTGTCATAAATCAAGTGTCCAAATTCAAGTGACTGTATTTCTAAATTCTCTGTTCTATCCTTTTGTCTATTTATCAATTAATGTGCAGTATCACACTAATCACATGATTAGTATCATGTCAATTATTATAGTAAAATAAGTCTTGATATCTAATAAGACAAGTTCCTTCTTACTTTGTTTCCTTCGGAGTATATTGGCTATCCATTACCTTTTTATTCTTTTGTATGAATTTTGAAATCAGCTTGCCATATTTCATGAATAACATTTCAAAACTGGTATTCTATTTACCACTTAGATCTACGTGAGTAGAATTGACAACTTTATGATATGACTCTTCTTATCCAAGACATAGTGTATTTTTCCATTAGTCGAGTTCGTTAGTGAACTTAAAAAGCTTTCTAATTATGCATGCCTTGTATAACTTTTGTTAGATTTATTCCCATGTGTTTATGCACTTTATACACCTTGTTGCTTTTGCAAGACACATTTTAAATTATATTTTGTTTCCGAACTTTTTCAATATCTAGAAATGCAG
The DNA here is from genome assembly GCF_027580195.1 of Bos mutus. NCBI lineage: Eukaryota > Metazoa > Chordata > Mammalia > Artiodactyla > Bovidae > Bos > Bos mutus. Next base: position 8,515,797 of record NC_091639.1, on the reverse strand, counting down.
TGGATTTTGTTTGCCAATTGATTCGTTGCTAATTTTTAGAATAAATGTAAATAATGCATCTTTTGATATTTTGGGTTTCTCTGTAGATAATATCATCTATAAATAATGAGAGATTGGCTCCTGTCTTTGAAATTCTTGAAATATTTATTTGTTTTCATTTTACTCTGATGATTGGGACTTCCACTACAATGTGGAAAAAATGTGACAGTAGTGCTCATTCCTGTCTTATTCATGATTAAAAAAAAATATTTTCAAGCTTATACTATTTTGAATGATGTTTGCTCTAGAGGTTTATAGGTCTTCTTTATCAAGTTGAAAACATACTATTTTTACTTTGCCAAAAGTTTTATCATGAATGGTTATTGAATTTTACTGGATCATTTTGCTACCATGGGTATAATTATGTGGTTTGTCTCCTTTCACTTGGTAATGTAGTGAATTATAATAGTTCTGACCTGTAATTTTCCTATTTTATTTTGCCCTTAGCTAAATTTTATATCGAGGCTGTGTAGTCTTGTGAAATATTTTGGGAATTATTCCATCTTTTTCTATTCCCTAGAAAAGTAGGTGTGAGAAATTTTTGATAGAATTCACAAGTAAAATAATCTTGCATGTTATTTCTTTTGTACTACAGATTTAATTACATTTTTTAATTTGTAGGGAATTTCTATTTCATCTTGAGTCATTTTTATACATTATGTTTCTTAAAAATTTATATATTTCATCAATTTATAAACTTATTGGCCTAAAGTTGTTTGTAGTATTTTCTTATTTCTTTTTACATGTCTGTGGGAAAAGTATTTATTTCCCCCTTTTAATGCTGTTTGCATATTCTCTTCTTATGTTTCTTAATAAATCTGTCTTTTAAAAAAATTCTTTTTAAAAAAAAGACTTTTATCTTTTTGAGTATTTATATGAAATTTTACCTTCTGTTTCTATACTTATTTTGTTTATCTGTTTTTCTCCTTTCTTTGGGTTTATTCTGTTTCTTTTCTAATTTCTAAGAATGGATAGTGAACTCATTTAATTTTAAACCTTCTTCTTTAAAAAAAAAATCCTTTTCCTCTTTTCTAATGTAAGAATTGTAGACTATATTTTTCCTTGTAAAAACTTTTTTGCACTCCACATATTTTGTATTAGTTTATATAATGTATAGTGTTTTTGTTAACTGCATAAATACTGAATAAATAGAGCAATTACCTGACATTTTATTTACATGATCTGACAATGTGTTGAGAGCATTTCAGTCACAGAACACGGCTTTCATAATTTCTGATGTATATGCTTGTCTTAACCAAGATAAATAAGATAACCTACCCCAAATAAATCGCTCCATAATTTCCTTCCTCTTTTAAGTATGCATATCTTAACAGGGTGAAAAATAAAATTACACAGTTAAAAGCAGAAAATGTTTCTACAAAGGGCCAGTGATCTTTTGCATTTTTGCCACCTAAAACATAGTAATCTGAAGGTTTTCTTCCCCACTAGGCACCCCTACACTTGCCTTCAGGCTCTTCAAGGAGTCCTATTCTTAGAGCCCAAGAGCTTGATTTGTTATCTTGTCCCTTTAAAATTTGTTTTAATACTTAAGCCTTCATGGCTCTGTACCTTCAGCAAGTCTCAGTTTCCTTATTTGTGAAATAAACATCATAATATCAGTCCCGGTATTTTTCTGAGGATTTAATGAATGTGGAAGCACGTTTTAAAAAGTGCTAAGCAAGTGTAAGTCACTATTTCTCTTCCTACGGCAGGATGAATCTTCAAATTTTTATCCCTCAGTTCTTTACTCATCTGTGCCTTTTCCTACTTCTCTAGGAAGCCTTTAAGCTCTCTATAGAATCTTCTGTTCTAGAAGCCACATGTTACAGAGCTTATCTTTAAAGATGTGAAATCCCTTAGAGGCCATATATTCAAAGCTCCTCCATTTGCAGATGAAAAAACAAAGGCGTTTTAGTCCAGGGAATGCTTATCCCAGTGCCTGTAAACAGCAGAGGTGAAATTCCCTAGTGATTCGTGCCAGAACCAAAACCAGAATGAAGATCTCAAGACTTCTGGTCTTGTGTTTCCTATTATATTCTCACCTGATGAGTGCCACTTCTCATTTTTATTTAGTTTTGAGTGTTTCCACCAGTAATTAGCCACCACTTAAGAGGCAGTTATGCTCTCCCCACTACATCTAATAATGGCCCTCTAGGAACTACTTGAAAAAATTCAGTTTTACCAAAAGACTTAAAGATAGCTGTGTGATTTTTGCCCAAAGCATACTCATTTATTTAAAGATGAATCTCAAGCTGCCTATTTAAAAATAAAGTGAAATTTATTTCAACAAAGTACAACTCTCCATCGGGAAACCAGATATCTAAAACAAGTATCGCCATCCATAACATGGGGCTGGATGAGAAGTGCCTCAGTGCGGTCCAGTTGTTTTCCTACCCTGGATGAAACAAGCCCTGTGGCAAGTCACTTAACATACACACTTCGAGGCCTCATTAACTGGCTTCCCAGGTGGCTTAGGGGTAATGAACCCTCCTGCCGAAGCAGGAGATGTAGGACATGCAGGTTCGAATCCCTGGGTCTGGAAGATCCTTGGGGGAGCAAATGGAGCCCACTCCAGTACTCTTGCCTGGAAAATCCCATAGACAGAGGAGCCTGGCGGGCTACAGTCCATGGGAGTTGCAGAGACGGACAAAACTTAGTGACTTAGCGAACACTCAGGCTTCATTGTGTTTATACTGATTGATTTGACAGAGACAATCACCCACCGAGGTTCATTCGGTCCTTGTGTGTAAGAACATCAGTGCTCTCATGTTTCCCCTTAAGGTGCCATGACATTGGTGCACAGCATGTGACTCGCTCCGGAACGTTCATTGTGCCTGGAGAGCAGTGGGTGCTCCTAGTTGAAAGGATGCAGTCCGGACAATGTGATAGCTACAGCGTCCTTAACAACAGGGGCTATGGATTATCACGTGTTCAACGGGCTTCAGCATCCTTCACCGAGAGGGAGCTAGAGGCAGTCTGGTCAGTCCTGTCTAGTTGGGCGGCTGCAGTGAGATGTGGTGGGGTTGTGAGTGAGGGTGACCAGCCACACGGCTGCCTCTGCACTGGGTGTCCTGAGCAGCGTGGGCGGCCTCTGTCCCCTCCTGCAGCCCTGAGCCCAGTGGCACCGGGAATCTCTATTCGCTGCAGAGAAATCAAAGAATTCCAGAGCGAGGCCCTGGAATGCCTGGCTGCCTCCCAGCTCTCTCACGAAGAAGTAAATCCCATTGTTGTCTCCCTCTCCTTTCCGCACTCTGGGAATCGGCACTAGCGTAGCCCAGAACCTTTCTCCCTCCAAGGAGAAGCCTCGGCTGTATCAGGAAGCACAGCAAATCTTATAACATCAACTCAGAGCGCTGCCCACATTTTATCTTCCACCCTCGCACCCGTCTCTTCCATGGGGGGGCGGGGACGGGGCTGTGGGCTTCGTGACTTTCTCCACGCGCTGGCCTGTCGCGTGGTCCCTGCTGTCGGGGACTCTTTGAACCGAGCCCAAGCCCGTGTCCGAGAAGGGCTTGTGATGGATCCCCGGTGCCGTCCTGAGCAGACCGGGATATCGCACCTCTAACTGGAGGGCCTGGTAAACAATACAGCGTGTACTCGGCTTCATAAACACTCGGCGTTGTTACAAAGGGCCTTGCAAACTCTGTGTGATAGGACTTGACCTTAAAAGCTATAGACAATCTCTCGGAGCACAGACGGTTTCATAAAGTACAATCACTTCCTGGAATTCTTGGGCCAGTGCAGTCGGAGCCGTGCAAATCCTGTTTTGCTTGCATTACTTCCTGCATGTGAATATCATCAGTCTAGCAGGACCGTAACCATGGCACTTGTAAATAGCCGAGGGGCGACTTCTGATAACGGGCGTACAGTTTTAAGAAGTTTTTTTTTTTTTTTTTTAAGACAAGCCTGAATCGTACCTCACAAATGCCATATGGCAACAACAAAGTTGACAAATTGCCATTTCAAAAATGTATGTGTTCAGACCCAGATATGTGTTTAAATCACCAAAGGAAGCAAACTAGATTCCCATAGTATTGAGAGTATATCATGGGTTGTTTTCATTTGTTATAATGTGTGCTAAATCACTTCAGTTGTGTCCGACTCTTTGTGACCCTATGGACCATAGCCAACAGGCTCCTCTGTCCATGGGATTCTCCAGGCGAAAATACTGGAGTGGGTTGCCATTTCCTCCTCCAGGGGATCTTTCCGACCCAGGGATTGAACCCACACCTTTTAACGTCTCCTGCATTGGCAGGTGGGTTCTTTACACTAGAGCCAGCTGGGAAGCCCTTTGTTACAATGTAAATTTATATAAATCCTTAAGTGGTGAGCAGAGATGGACACTGACCAGAATCGTAACTGATCCTTTCCACAGTAGGGTTCCTTTTTCTAGTGAACAGGTTTGTAAATTTTAACTGTTTGGCTCTTAGTTTCTCAAATCAGTACTAAGAAGGAAAAACATGAATGCTACCCCTTGCAATACTCATTTTGAAACTCTGACTCTTCAGAAACTTGACACCACTGCTAGGCAGTTCTGCTCCGACTTTGTTTGGTATCGACGTGTGCACGTGCACACTCATGCTCAGCTGTGTCTGACTCTTTGTGACCCCATAGGCTGTAGCCCGCCAGGCTCCTCTGTCCGTGGGATTTTCCAGGGAAGAATACTGGAGTGGGGTGCCATTTCGTTTTCCAGGGGATCTTTCCCACCCAGGGATGGAACCCATGTCTCTTGTGTCTTCTGCATTGGCAGGCGGATTCTTTACCATTGCACCACTTGTGAAGCCCACTTTTACACCATCTCAATCCACGGAGATGGTATAAAAGTAGAGAGAGACCAAAGCAGGCTACTTTAACCTCCACAGAAAATCCAAAGTTATATTTGCTGTAAATGCCTCAGTATTTAAAACGGGGACCTGCTGAACCAATCTTGATTCTTTAGCCTTTGTTCCATGATTGAAATGTTTACTGAGCTAACATTGTTAAGTTAAAATTTTAACAGATACAAAACATGATGGGTATTGGACAGATGTTGACAAAAGTGTTTAAGTTTCCAACAAAGATTTCCTTAGAGAGAAATAAAGAGAAGAGGAGCTTGTAAGACTCTCAGTTATGTTTTCATAGATGCTGTTTGATTTTTTTAATACCTAAAATTCTAAATTATTTCTCAAATAAGTTGTGGATGGAATAATGTACAACATGGGGACTATAGTTGAGAATATGGTGTTGTACAATACAGTTGAAAGTTGCTAAGAGAGATCTTAAAAGGTTTCATCACAAGAAGAAAAAAGCTTTAGTAAGGATGTGTAGTGATGGATGTTAATTAAATTTACCATGGGGATGATTTCATAAAATATATAAATATCATTATGTTGTGCATTTGAAACTAATCTAATGCTGTATGTCGATTAACCTCATGGAGGAGCAACAAAAATTTTAATTATTTCTATTTCTAAATTTCAAATTAAAATCAGTAATATCTGACCAATATTTTCACATAAGTATTAAGGATCGTTTGACGTCTTTAGATAAAAATAAAATCTTTATTTTTCTTATGCATTATACATAGTGCTAAAAATCTTAGGATGGTAATTAACAAAATACTTCCATTTTAATCCTTCATCTTAAAAAAAATTAGCACCAGTATTTTCAATGTGTTGATTTGCTCAAGATATATCTTAGAATAATGATCTGCTTTCATACCCTCAGTTTCTCTGAAGTTATTATGGACTTCTGGTGTTATCTTATAAAATCTTTCATAAGTTGCTTCTATAAAGTAAACAAGACTCAGAAAGCTCTTGTCTAAAGCCACACAGCTCACAAGCAGCAGAGTCAGGATTTGCGTCCAGGTGTTCATGGCTTCAAAACAATTTTATTTAACCCAACAATGCAACTGCACTGACGACAGTCATCAGACAAAAATATTCTGAAGAATTCTGGAGAAATAGGAAAGAGTCAGACAAAACTGATACACGTGGGGGGAAGAGGCTGTGAGTTCGGAACAGGAAATACATGGGATGCTTTCGTCATGAAGCAATACAATTTCAGCTTGACTTTCCTTCTTCATTGTCCTTCCTCATTGTCTAGCTTATAATGTGGTCATGGTTATGTCCAGTGGCTACATTCCTGAATATGTATTCGGTTTCCTCATGGGAGGCAAGTCATTCCTGATTGACTTAGATGGAGAAATAAATGCCAAAGTTTCTCCAAACATCAGTACCATGGAGGCAAGAACCCATTTTTATTCATTTTTTTCTTAAACTTTTTATTTTGGAGCATAGCCAATTAACAATGTTATGATACTTAAGAAAAGGGTGTTAGTTTTAGGTGATATATTGTGATATATTACAATAACTATATTGTAATCGTTTTAGGTAGACAGCAAAGGGACTCAGCTGTACATAAACACCTATCCATTCTCTCCCTAACTCCCCTCCCATCCAGGCTGCCACATAATACCAAGCAGAGTTCCCTGTGCTACATAGTAGGACCTCGTTGGTTATCCATTTTAAATATAGCAGGGTGTACACGTCAATCCCAAACTCCCCTAAACTATCCTTCGCCCTCTTCTCCCCCCTGCCAGGCAACCGTAAGTTCATTCTCTAAGCTTGTGAGTCTATTTCAGAACATCCATTTTAAAATGGATGTATCTAACGGTGTCACCTACATGAGCTGGTGATCTGATGCTAGTTCTCAAAGGATGTGACTTCTCTTTATGCTATTAGAAGCTCCCCCTGCCTTACAGGCCAGGTAAAGAACACTTTCCCAGCAGCCAGAGGGCTGGGACACCGTGTCTTGGTACATCCTGTTGGTAAAATCCACTCAATGGAGTCTTGTTACCATGTTGCCTGCCACCCAATAATGGCACACCGAATTTGGTCCTCTGATAAGCATGAGTAACTTCCTCTATGGCCAAAGGGAGGTACATAACATGACTTTGGAGCCAGGCTTGGCTTTATATATTGTATTTACTTTGTAGAATTCATTTACGGGCATAGGCAGGGAGACAAAACACCTCCTTTTCATGAGGGTCCCAGAGGGAGAGCAGGCGCACAATGTCGCTTCATACCTCGCAAACAATACAGCACAGAAGACTCCTTCTAGCATAATAAACAGCCCACAGTCTACAGTCTCCGTGTTTTTGGTATTGACAATGCTTTTTAAAGTTAGATCAAAAAGGTACTTGGGCTTTTTTTAAAAAAAACTTGGTGTCTGTCTGAACAGGGCAAAAATTCTGCCCAACTGTTGGATCAAACAGACCTGAAAAATCTGATGATCAAAAGGAGTTGTACTTCCAGCATTTTGAGGGCAATTCTCCTTGAGAGCTATGAGGTAGAAAGAAATTTTAGGTTTTCATTGTATCCATTGGGTTATACGACGTCACTTTTCTTTTGGCGATTTCACTATGCTTGGTAAGAATAGAGACCAATTCAACAAAGAAATGAAAGTTTTCAGAGTATCCCTGGAGAGATCTCAGATTTGCAGTCTCAATTAACTATTAACTCATAATAAACTATACATAATACTTTTAATAGGATTTTTAAGATTTTTTTTGAAAGATGAGAAGTGATTGGCTCTTCTCTTTGAAAAGAAAACAAGCATCAAGAGGAAATGAAAGCCAGATATGAGAGAAATATCAAAATGTTTTTAAAAGTCAGCCTGTCTCACTTTTTTTGTCTGTCCCTCTCTATGAAATTTTTTGAAAATCTATGATAGAAAAATTTCCCTAAAATTTAAATATCATTGAATTCAGAAATAGGAACAAGGGCATTCCCAGTCCTAAGGGTTCATCTACAATTGTCAATGTGTAGACATGTGTCTTTCTATTTAGAAAAAAAAAAAAAAAACTTTCTTAAAACAGGATCTATTGGCAGGGGTGGGGCGGCGCGGGGCGGGGGTTGGCAAAAAAAAAAAAAAAAGAAAAAAAAAAAACAGGATCTATTTATACTTATTAAAAATTCATTTACCAAAAGTATGTGCTATTACTCCTAGAGTAGTAATGAGTAAGGGAAAGTAATTTGGGTCTGGTACAGTCAACATGGAGATCACTGTCTGGAAAAAAAAGTTAGGGCATAAGCACATGCATGACCTGGACACAAATCCAAAGAGATAAATTCCAAATGACATATATGAAGTGCTAAGGGAGGTCCCATTTGAATATTAATAGACCTACATGAGGCTACCAACACACAGTTTCCTCAGATGTCAAAATGTTTCAATCCATCAGTATCTCTTGCACAGAATTCCCAAGATACTTGCTTTAGTAAGTTCAGTTCAGTTCAGTTCAGTCCCTCAGTCATGTCTGACTCTTTGCGACCCCATGATCTGCAGCATGCCAAGCCTCCCTATTCATCGCCAACTCCAGGAGTTTACTCAAACTCATGTCCAGTGAGTTGGTGATGCCATCCAACCATCTCATCCTCTGTCATCCCCTTCTCCTCCTGCCTTCAATCTTTTCCTGCATCAGGGTCTTTTCCAATGAGTCAGCTCTTTGCATCAGGTGGCCAAAGTGTTGGAGTTTCAGCTTCAACATCAGTCCTTCCAATGAACATTTAGGACTGATTCCTTTAGGATGAACTGGTTGGATCTCCTTGCAGTCCAAGGGACTCTCAAGAGTCTTCTCCAATACCACAGTTCAAAAGCATCAATTCTTTGGCACTCAGCTTTCTTTATAGTCCAACTCTCACATACTGCTTGCAAAAACAAACAAGATTCATTTTAAATATGGCTTCTTTCCTCATTCATAATTGGTAATGTGGAGCTTTTTACATAGACTGCTTCTGAGAAATCCATTTTGCCCCAATTCAAGGAAGATGGAGTCCATGTTGTAGGCAAGTTGTGTCTGGATAAGCTCGATGAGTTTTCATGCAAATGCATTGTTCCCAAAAGGCTCATAATAGGAAATCTCTTATTTCAGCTGCCAGAAATACTTCATTGATATCATGGTTGTTAAAGAACCATTTGGACAGCTGTGATCCTGACTCATAAAGGTCACTAATATCCAAGTACCTTGCAAGAGTCGTTTCCAACCATCCTTATGATCAGCCAGAGCATCATCGCAGTTCCCCGAGATGGATGACTGAAGTTCAGAGGCAGACCCAGGCCTTCTGAGAAAAGCTAACCTCAGCAGGGTGTTTCTCCTAAGGTAGGTGGGGAAGAAGCGTTATCTGGTTTTCCCACAACACTGATCAACTCAACCCACACAAAAACAGAAACTTTCCACGGTTTGCAAGCTGTGGCATATTTTATCAATGTGTCTGCCCTCAGTAAGTTTTTCCAAGGGGTAGGGAAAAAACACAAAGAGAATTTCTTTCTTCTTTCTTTCCTCCTTCCCTCCCTCCTTCCCCCCCTCCTTCCCCCCCTCCTTCCCCTCTCTCTTTCTTCCTTGTACAATTTTTCTGAAGGCACAGGCAAACACTCTGTGAAAATCAGAGTTGGGCCTTGTTAGCATCATTTCACTGCAGAAATAGAGACTGTGTTACCTTCCAAGGTGAGGAGCAGTCAGCACGAAGAAGCTGCTCCACCGCCTGTCTTCTAAGAGGTTTCATCCCCTCGGGGGCAAGATCTTTCTTAGAAAGTCAAAGCGTGAGATGGCAATCTCTACAGCTGTTAGAATTTGGGGGAAAAAACAATAGTAGTTGGACCTCAAAACATATGTGTATATTTTAATTCTGAGATTTTGAAGAAGAAAGGGAATGTTTCCAAATTTTCAGCATTTATTGCTCCCCAAATGGTAATTATAGAATAAGTGATGATTTATCAGTGCTAAGATTAGAGTCACCCCAAGCAAGTGCAAAAAAGTAGATGGAGATTCATAAGACAGATGTTCTTTGAGATAATTCCTACCAATGACCACAGATTTGGGCTTAATCCAAAGAGCAGTCATAAACAGACTCGGAATTAGATAACTGAAACTGGGGACAATGGAAGGATTATGAATATTCTGGCGTATCATCTTTTATCTGAAAGGCTTTAGATAGTACTAATTTTTTCTTTAAGAACAATAGATAATAATGGTGACTCACTTGATTCTCTTGGTCACTTCAAATAAATGTAGCAGTCAAAAATAGCTCTTGTAATTTCATGGTGACCAAGTCTATTCTATATGCTTTCATTAATGCAATTGCTATTTGCAGGCTAACAAATTGTACCCAGCTCCCCTAGGGTTTTGTTTTTCCTTGAACAACATTCAGAACAAGAAAAAACAAATATCACTGCTGAGTGATGGACTGGATTTAGTCTGGGCTGATTCAGGCCTGGGCGATGGCTCTAAAATTCTTGCCTATGAGTCTGAACTTGTGAGTCACTGAAAATCAGCATTGCTAGGGTGCTATATGCAGGCATAGTGCAAACTCAAAGCCATTCTAGGACTCAGAGCAAGAAAATATTATGCTCTAGGTTGCCTGGGAAATGAGTACACTTCAAAATGCCTAGACATGTACCTTAAAAGGGGAGGGGTCTTCAAGCTTCTTAATACCGCCAACTCTTCTGCTGCTATTTTTAAACATTTAATGGAAGTTGTGTTTTATATTTTCAACTTTTTATTTTGCACTAGTTGCTAAGTCACTTCAGTCGTGTCCGACCCTGTGCGACCCCATAGACGGCAGCCCACCAGGCTCCCCCGTCCCTGGGATTCTCCAGGCAAAAACACTGGAGTGGGTTGCCATTTCCTTCTCCAATGCATGAAAGGGAAAAGTGAAAGTGAAGTCGCTCTGTCGTGTCCGACTCTTTGCCACCCCCTGGTCTGCAGCCTACCAGGCTCCTCCATCCATGGGATTTTCCAGGCAAGAGTACTGGAGTGGGGTGCCATTGCCTTCTCCATTTTGCACTAGAGTATAGCCAAATAACATTGTTTGATAGTTTCAGGGGGACAGCAAAGGGACCCAGCCATACGAATACATGTATCCATTCTCTCCCAAACTCCCCTCCTATCCAGGCTACCACCCTGAGCAGAGTTCCCTGTGCTCTACAATAGGTCCAAACTGGTTACCCATTTAAAATATAGAAGTGTGTGCATTTATTGCTGGTGAGAAATGAAAATTGATTGATATTTCTGTTTTTTTTTTTAAATCAAATTGACAGCTGATTTTTAGTTTAATAGCAATAGAGTGAGAATTGCCATGAAGATAAAATATTGGACTCAAAGTATAGTTTATGTAATTAATTTAAATTCTCTTGACTTCATTTTTTAAAATCTGAGGTAATTTTGTCATTTTTACTTAATAGACATCTTAGAAGTTTGTGGTATATGGTATAAGTTACACTCGAATAACCTTACCTACACCGTCAAAATCTTGCATGTACACATTTCAGAAATATTCAAGAGTTTGGTGTCAACTCTGTGTGGTTTTTTCTGTTTGTTTGTTTAGCAGCAGTTCTTACCAAGAAACATATCAAGCATGAAATTTACTTCTAAAAAGTTCAATTCCTTGTTCAGTCAATGAATTATTAGATTAAGTCGCCTATCTGAGGCAGATATGCTCAGAAATTACTTACTTCACAGGGTCCTGGAGAAGGAAGCATAACATAGGTTTGCCTTGAAAAAAGGATGCACCTCAATTTGTCAGCCTAGAATCCTGCACAAATTTTACACTAAATCAATATGTACATGGATAAGGTTTCATTCTTTCTCTGTTGAATCGGTTTCTCCTGTACTGTGCTTAGTCGCTCAGCTGTGTCTGAGCCTGCCAGGCTCCTCTGTCCATGGGGATTCTCCAGGCAAGAATACTGGAGTGGATTGTCATGCCCTCCTCCAGGGGACCTTCCCAACCCAGGGATTGAACCCAGGTCTCCCATGTTGCAGGCAGATTCTGTACCATCTGAGCCACCAGGGAAGCCCAGCATTAAAAACCAACCCTGAATATCCAGGAGGACCTAACAGCCTATGTCACTCAGTGCCACCTCTCATTATAGAATACACGGTATTTTGTGACCATAGGGAGATTACAGAGCTATTTTTTTTGTACTCCTTCTTGTCTTCTTCCTTCCTTTAGTTTGTTTTTTTTTTTTTTTTTAGGGGGGCAGTGGGGGCAGTTAACTGAATGGTGATATAAAGATGGGGCAATTTTAAGACATTTTCAGATCCTTTTTCTCTTAGTATCTGAGGCAAAGAAGCAGCCCTGTTTTTGTCTAAAGAGTGTGGGTTAGCAGCTCCAACCTGCCCCAGGGCAAGGAATGAAGGACGAGAGACTGGCAGCTGCAGAGAGCACTTGGACTCACCCAGGAGGGGCAAAATGCTCCTGTGAATTCCTTCAGATCACTGAAGCTGCCTGTCAGATTGAATCTGAGTGTTCTGGCTCATCAATCAGAGCCTCAGGGCAGCCCCTGTTGCCAGAGTCCTGCGTCACCCAGAGCCACAGCACCAGGGAGGCCGGGCCCCCGACTGTGAAGAGTGTCAGTGGGTCTCAGTCCCCAAAAGTCGAGCATGCCCTGCAGTGGACGGCCTCCTGGAAGGGGAGACTCTGGGAGGTAACGGGCATTAGATAAAGAGAAAGGAAAGAGGCAGCTGAGAAAGGAGGAAGAGAGGGATGTGAACAGAGGAGATTAAAAAAAATAGCTGGACATTTTGTCTTAGGAATGAAACCCATTCTCATGCCAGCCCTCTAAGATTTTTTTTTTTTCCAAACTTTAAACTTTTTATTTTGTATTGGGGTAGAAAAGGAAATGGCAACCTACTCCAGTATTCCTGCCTGGAGAATCCCATGAACAGAGGACCCTGGTGGGCTACAGTCCAGGGGGTCACAAAGAGTCAGATGTGGCTTAGGAGCTGAGCAGCAGCATAGCTGATCAACAGTGTTGTGGCAGCTTCAGGTGAGCAGCGAAAGGACTCAGCCACATGTGTACATGCATCTGTTCTCCTCCAAACCCCGGTCCGAACCAGGCTGACACAAAACACTGAGCAAACCGTGTGCTATGCAATAGGTCCTTGTTGGTTATCTGTTTTACATATAGCAGTCTGTACATGACCTTCCCAAACTCTCTGACAGTCCCTTTCCCCCGGCAACCATAAGTTTGTTTTCTAAGTCTGTGGGTCTCTTTCTGTTTTGTAAGTTCATTTGTATCCTTTCTTTTTAGATTCCACATATAAGGGATATCATGTGACATTTCTCCTTCTCTGTCTGGCCAGTCCCGTAAGATTCATTCATTCAAGTATCACGGTACTTCTGCCGCCAAAGCAGAGCTTCTGCAAACAGTTATATAATGTATGTCTTGATCTGGGGGTCTGCATTGGAGGGCAGGGGGTGTATCACCCAGAGTAATTCTCCCCATGACTTGCCCATGAAAGTGCTTGTTCTTAAAAGTTGCATCTTGAACAAATGCTCGTGAGTATTAAAGAAATACATTTATGTCTCCTGAGGACCGGGCCAACAAAGGTCCGTCTAATCAAGGCTATGGTTTTTCCAGTGGTCATGTATGGATGTGAGAGTTGGACTGTGAAGAAAGCTGAGTGCCGAAGAATTGATGCTTTTGAGCTGTGGTGTTGGAGAAGACTCTTGAGAGTCCCGTGGACTGCAAGGAAATCAAACCAGTCCATCCTGAAGGAAATCAGTCCTGAATATTCATTAGAGCGACTGATGCTGAAGCTGAAACTCCAGTACTTTGGCCACCTCATGCGAAGAGTTGACTCATTGGAAGACCTTGATGCTGGGAGGGATTGGGGGCAGGAGGAGAAGGGGACGACAGAGGATGAGATGGCTGGATGGCATCACTGACTCGATGGACATGAGTTTGGGTAAACTCTGGGAGTTGGTGATGGACAGAGAGGCCTGGAGTGCTGGGGTTCATGGGGTCGCAAAGAGTTGGACACGACTGAACGACTGAACTGAACTGAGGACTGGGATGGCCATTCCCATGGGAAAGGAGAGCAGCACACACAAGCTTGTTTTTAAAAAGAACTTAATAATTTTAAGGGCTTCCCTGAAGGCCCAGTGGTTAAGAATCTGCCTTGCAATCCAGGGGATGCAGGTTCAATCCCTGGGTGGGGAACTAAGATCCCACATGTTGTAATGTAACAATTAGAGGAGCATCACGAACAAGACTCAGCACAGCTAAATGAATAATTCAAGTTCATTTGTTTAAAAGAAAATACAGTATTTATAACAGAAAGTAATGAATGATATTTATTTTAAAAAATAGAACTTAATAATTTTAAAAAGGGTAAAGATCTCAGTCAAAGTTAGTCATCTAAATTGTGGGAGCCTGAAACCAACACCAACAGCATAATGTTGATAATGATTTATCAGCATAATGCTGATAACAATCCACACTTATATCTACACATTCACATAGTATACATATGAACATATATACATATACACATGTGTATATATATGCACATGTAGTATACATAGATATACTGCTGCTGCTAAGTCACTTCAGTCGTGTCCGACTCTGTGCAACCCCATAGACAGCAGCCCACCAGGCTTCCCGTCCCTGGGACTCTCCAGGCAAGAACACTGGAGTGGGTTGCCATTTCCTTCTCCAATGCACGAAAGTGAAAAGTGAAAGTGAAGTTGCTCAGTCGTGTCTGACTCTGTGTGACCCCATGGACTGCAGCCCACCAGGCTCCTCCGTCCATGGGATCCTATACACATACATGCATATATATTCACATACATATATAATACACATAATATACTTACTTAACCAGAATCATGACATTTTTCTTCTTATTAAAATCTTTGAGATAGATGAAAAATTGAGTAATAGATTATTAAGAGCTCCAGGTCTGGTAACTTCTTGAAACTAGTGTGTAAAAATATGTAATCAGGCATGTTTTTTCAATCACACATGCCTTCTATCCCCATTTAATAATAAAAATAGATCAAGACTAAATTCTATTAGCAAATCACGGTTATTTAGTTTCATTTGTGTGTTACATGTACTAGTCAGAAGAATAATAAGATTTCAGGAGATTTGGTAGAATATTCAAAATTTTTGAAATCACCAATTCAGTTAGAGAATTCCACAAGCATGAGTTCTTACACGAACTTGAAAGTACAAAGATTAATGACCTAAGCATTTCAGGTTTAGCTTTAAGTCTAAAAGTGGAAAGAGACCCACCCATAATTAATGAAGTAATGGTGACTTAGAGAAAAGAATTACATCAGTTTTAAGAACGTAACTCAGGATTCACCTATTCAAGAAAACTTGGTTTACGAAATCCAAATGTTAAAAAACAAAACAAAACATCAGAGCTTGATGTTTCACCAGATTCCTTAACTTTATAAGTAGTTTCAACATGGGATTAAAATAAATATTAACTGATCTCACTCATTTACTTAGAAAATGATTCAGTTTTCAGAAATGATCTACTCTCAAACCCGAGGAATATCACAACTCTGTGGTACAAGTTCTATCCGGAAATGCTGAAAATTCAGTTTTCCAAAAGATGCAATATAATCAGTCTTTGAAGTTATCCTAGAATAGAAGATAGCAAAACTTTCAAAATTTAAAGATGGAAGCCAATTTCTAACCCCTTTTATATAACAAATATAGAATTAGGGCAGGGAAGAATTATATCAGCTGTTTTAATAGAAGAGGCAAGAAGGAATAATTTGAATCTTATTTTAATTCTGTGCCATCTATGTGCTGATGCCCACCATTTAAATATTTTTGGCCATTTTTTCCCTGAGTTTGACCTTGTATATACAAAGGCCAACTTTCATTTATCTCCACTTGGATGTCTCATAGGAATTTCACAGGTAATATCCCCAAATTATTGAGTTCTTACTTATCCAGAATGCTGCAAGAGCTTCCTAAATCGTATTCTTATTTTCAATTTGACTCTCTCATTTTCTGTTTTCCAGGTAGCAACCAGAGAGATCTCAAAAGTCCTTGAGTAACTTCCTATTTTACTTGACATAAAGCCTTATCACCTTCCACGCTCAGTCCCTTCAGCCATGTCTGACTCTTTGTGACCCTCTGGACTACAGCCAGCTCTGCTCCTCTGTCCATGGGATTCTCCAGACAAGAATAATAGAATGGGTTGCCATGCCCTCTTCCAGGGGATCTTCCTAACCCAAGGATTGAACCTGTGTTCCCTGTGTCTCCCAATTGCATGCAGATTCTTTACCCACTGAGACACCTAGGTACCCCTTATCACCTTAAAATGACTTATATACAGGGTGACCATCTGTCTTGGTTTGCCAAACACAATTCTGTTCATATCAGTTGGCTATGTTTTTGTAAAGACCATTCACTTCATTCCAAAGTGTCCCTGTTTGGATGATACGTTTTGATGACTTTAAGGTCCTGCATGATTTGGCATCTGCCCCCTCTTCGACTTTAAGTCAGACTATCCTGGGGCCTTGCTCATGCTACTCCAGCCACATGAATCATTGTCTTTCAGCCCCTCAAATATGGCAAGGTCCTCACTAACTCAAGGGCTTCCCAGGTGGCGCTAGTGGTACAGAACCCATCTGCCAATGCAGGAGACATAGGAGATGTGAGTTCGATCCCTGAGTTGGGAAGATCCTCTGGAGAAGGAAATGGCAACCCATTCCAATATTCTCACCTGAAGAGTCCCATGGACAGAGGAGCCCGGTGGGCTACAGTCCATGGGGTCGTGAAAGAGTCGGACACGACTGAAGCGACTTAGCATGTTTTTACTAACTCAAGGTCTACACACTTCACTTTTTCTTTTCATTTTTTCAGTTTCAGCTTAAATACCATACTTGAAGGGACTCCTTCCCTGATTATCCAACCTGTCAAAAGAAGATTGTCCCCTTCTAAACACCTCCGACCTCTGTTCTTTCCCCTAGTAATACACATGAATATTTACAAGTATACATTTATCTGCATATTTTTTCAGTCTTTTTCAGTACAACACAGTTTTCTTCATAGAAAAGTTTCTCCAAATGGAAAGAGAACATGTCTGTTTTCTTTCATCTTTGAAAACTGTATCTAGTCCAATGCCTGAGACACAGTGAGCTCTCAGTATTTGTTTTAATGGATGTTTGGGTGAATAAGTACATGAAATGGATGATCTGTGATCATCACTTAGGAGAAGTTAAGACTGATTCAACTTTGGGAGCAATGGGAAGAAAACCAGACACATAAAATGAAAGCTTCTTAAAAATCAGTCATAGACTTACCTTTGATTTGTGAACAATTACCAATTATCTTGAAGCACTGAGGTAGGGACTGAGGTTCAGCTCAGTTCAGTTCAGTTCAGTCGCTCAGTCGTGTCGGACTCTTTGCGACCCCATGAATTGCAGCACGCCAGGCCTCCCTGTCCATCACCAACTTCCGGAGTTCACTCAAACGCACGTCCATCGAGTTGGTGATGCCATCCAGCCATCTCATCCTCTGTCGTCCCCTTCTCCTCCTGCCCCCAATCCCTCCCAGCATCGGAGACTTTTCCAATGATTCAACTCTTCACATGAGGTGGCCAAAGTATTGGAGTTTCAGCTTTAGCATCATTCATTCCAAAGGAATCCCAGGGCTGATCTCCTTTAGAATGGACTGGTTGGATCTCCTTGCAGTCCAAGGGACTCAAGAGTCTTCTCCAACACCGCAGTTCAAAAGCATCAATTCTTCGGTGCTCAGCTTTCTTCACAGTCCAACTCTCACACGACCACAGGAAAAACCATAGCCTTGACTAGACGGACCTTTGTTGGCAAAGTAATGTCTCTGCTTACAAAAGTGAATAAAATACAGTATCTTCTTCAGGAGTTGACAAGCCTTTTGAAGCGATAAACACAAGTTTGTTCAGCACAATTTGGAGCACAGAAAAGAAATAACCTAATACTGACTAGAATTTGAGGAATCCTTTCTCAAGGAGGTGGCTCCAGAATTGATCAGGTCAGATGTAGATCAAATGTAACACTATTATTTTTAAAATAAATCATGAATGAATAAATGCTTTAAATAGGTGAGTGAACATCTGTGTGTTAAGGAGATAGCATTATAACCTTTAGATGGAAAGTTTACAAAGTTTCTGGTCACAGGACCACTTTACACTGTTAAAACTGACTGTGGGTCCCTAAGAACTTTAGATTATATAGGGTACTTCAGTCTGTATCTTCTATTAGAAATTACAGCTCAGGCATCTAAACTCTTCACCCATTCACTTAAGAAAAACAATAAATGTATTATATGTCAACACAGATAACCTATTTTTATGAAAAACAGCTGTATGTTTCAAAACAAGAATAAAATTCGCTAAGAATGTGGCGTTGCTTTACATTTTTGCAGGTCTTTTCTCTGGCTTAAGAGAAGACAGCTGGGTTCTCACAGATGTTTCTGCATTCCATCTGCTGGATTAGGTTGATTTTTTGAAGTGTATGAAGAAATTCCAGCCTTACAGAGATAAATCTTTGAAAAGGTGAGGACTTCACAAACCACCTGAAAGAGAACTGGTTCTGAGACTACAGCCTCCCTTTGGATTTTGGCTGGTAAGCGTGAAACAAAGAAGGGACTTGACCTGATTTGTGTTTTAGATAAATTAGTTTAGAAGCTGTGTGGCCAATAAACTTGAATGAGTGAGGCCAGGTATTCGGAGACTAGTCCATGGAGAAGTGTAATGGACATGAAAGGGTCAAGTCGCTCTCAGTTGTTGTAAGTGAGGGAAAGAAGAGGCTGAGCACATGGAGGTGGAGCGCAGATTTCTTTGGGGAATGACAGAGATTTTAATGTTGCCACCAGCTGACTAAAGATGGTGTTTGGAAGATGAAATCTTTGTGAGGTGGAGGAAGGAGTGAAAGGGAGGAATAAGGAGACAGGGATTGACACATATTCATTGACTGATCCTATGGATAAAATAGATACCTATGAAAACTTATGGGATAGCACAGCAAAGTCTACATGATACCCTGTGGCGGCCTGAATGGGAAGGAAGTCCAAAAGGGAGTGGGTGTAGGTGCAAGCTTAACCGATTCATTTCGTTGTAAGCAGAAACGAACACAACACTGCGAGGCAACTATACTCCAATAAAAATTAATTTATAAAAGTACTTTGTGAATGTGCTGAGTGTAAGGTTGTGTGGAGCATCCAGATAAAGGTGTGGGGAAGACATTGTATCATGTGAGTCTGAAATACAGGCGAAATGCTCCTGGTGGAGACAGGCAACTGCAAATGGTCAGTTACTAAGTGGAGGCTAAGTATTAGAGAATGGAGTGATTTTTCTAAAAACAAACAAACAAACAAAAAAACAAACAGACTGGGAGGAGTGAACAAGAACGGACACCAGGAAATTAGCAAGGTTAAGGCGATGGCACCCCACTCCAGTACTCTTGCCTGGAAAATCCCATGGACGGAGGAGCCTGGTAGGCTGCAGTCCAGGGGGTCGCTGAGGGTCGGACACAACTGAGCGACTTCACTTTCACTTTTCCCTTTCATGCATTGGAGAAGGAAATGGCAACCCACTCCAGTGTTCTTGCCTGGAGAATCCCAGGGACGGGAAGCCTCGTGGGGTCGCACAGAGTCGGACACGACTAAAGCGATGCAGCAGCAGCAGGGCTGGTTGGGCATAGAGAATCTCACAAAGTGTCCAAGAATGAGAATCGTCAGGCAGGCGTGGTGTAACTAAAACTGTGAGAGTGGAAAGTTCATGAAAGCCCTGACAATAGGTCAACTACGGTGGAAAGATTGAGATAATAACAGAGACATGGTTATTGGTGTTCTGAGGACAGAGTTAGTGGAGTGGGTTGGAGAACAATGTCATTTTAGATCTCAGCTGTTTGAAGAGCAAATTGAGGTGCAAGTAGAATGAGCTTACATATGGAAGAATGTAACCTTTCTTAAGACTTTGGTTGAGAATAAAATGAAGAACAATGCTATCAAACAGAGAGCCAAGAGAGTCCTTCTGATTAGTATAGAAGAGATTGTATTTGCTTATGGGGTGACGCAATGAAGCTAGTTGAGGAAAATGTTGCAGACATGTGCCATTAATCATTATAGAATATTCAGGAGGATAAAGGAAAATATATTATCAAGAGAGCAAGGAGAATATCTTTCCATTTCTCGCTTTCTCTAAGACATCGCAGAATATGGATGTTTCAGAGAAAATACAAAGTTGTGAGGACTAAGAAATTCAGCAACAACTTATTTGTGTAGTTACCAACGGTTAATAACTTTTCTACATTTACTAACATGGGATGAAAAACAAGAAATATATACTCCACCCCCAAAAGGATGGACAAGACCAGTGAATAGAATAGAGAAGAAAAGACAAAGATAGGGTACATTAGAAACTCTTTCCACGCCCCACTGATTATAAGGCACGTCTGAGGTTAGCCATGATACAAGTGGTGCCAGTGGTAAAGAATCTGCCTGCCAGTTCAGGAGATGCAAGAGATGCAGGCTCGATCCCTGGGTTGGGAAGATCCCCTGGAGGAGGAAATGGTAACCCACTCCAATATTCTTGCCTGGGGGATTCCACTGACAGAGGAGCCTGGCAGCCTGCAGTCCACGGAGCCACAAAGAGCTGGACATGACTGAGCACAAAATGGCAGAGCCGTAATACAATGCACCTATGTAGAGTCAGCTGCGTACAGTTCTCATGACAGAAAGCAAGTGAGATTTTTCTCAACGAATCCTTTCAGTGTCCTCAAAAAGATCTGAGTTAAAAAAAAAAAAAAAAAACCTTTTAGGGAATTTTTCTATATTGTGTTCCTTGGAACATTAGTGTTGTTTGAAATGTTAATAAATCATTAAAAATAAGAGGGTGGTGGTCTTCAGGCAAATCCATTTGGAAAACATCTAGTTAAAGCCAAGCAGATTTCTTAACAGAAAGACTTCTCAGAATCATTACTATAGTTACATGCATTGGGAGTTATTCAAGTGAGGGATACAGTAGACACCATTTCCCAAATGTAATCATTGTTCTCATTGAACTATTGTTTTCATTAAACACTTACTGACTTCTTGCCAGAAACTGGTGTGTTTGGGAAACACTGCTCTAAGGTATTGTTAAAGTCAGTAGTGTCTACCTGATTAATTGGGGTCATAATTCTTGTGTCTAGAATAGTTAAATTGATAAGATACCCTTTTTAAACTTTTTATTTTATATTCAAGCATAGCCAGTTAACAATGTTGTGATAATTTCAGATGGACAGCAGAGGGACTTAGCCATACAAAGATTTGGAGAAGGAAATGGCAACCCACTCCAGTATTCTTGCCTGGAGAATCCCATAGACAGAGGAGCCTGGCAGGCCATGGTCCATGGGGTCTCAGAGAGTCAGACACGACTGAAGCGACTAAGCACGCATGCAGACATGTACACACTGCTGAATTTAAAACGGATCATTGACAAGGATCTACTGTATGGCACAGGGAACTCCGCTCAGTGTTATGTAGAATGGATACCCCTTTTTTTTAAAAGCCATTAACACAGCCCTGTGATTTCTAGATTTGGTGTTATTGATGTTCTGGTTTTGATTTTGTAACACCTACTCACTTCTGAAAATAGTCCATGGGCACAGTGGACTCCCAAAAACAATGTTTTGATTGATGGCTTTCTATTTTAGAGTTTTAAAGTAATTTTGCTTTTGACATCCAGTGGGAAGAGAAAACCAGAAGAAGGCATCATCAGTGTTTGTGCCCCAGGAAAACATGTGTCCACGAAGATCCACGGACAGACCGATGATTGCATTGCTCATCCAATGAGTGTTTTGTCATTTGATTCCAATAAGAACCAGATGAGTTTGTGGCAAATGCTGCATCTTGATTTTGCTTAAGCTCATGATAGCCCTTTATAAGAAGAATATCACAGGGCTTTTGTTCATTCCGAATGTTTTTGAATTCCAATTCAGTCTAGATGCTGTGGAAATTGCAGAGTAAAAGGCATGGTCCTGGCTTGCATAAGGTTACAGCTGGCTTCAGTAGATGAGAGAATAAATGAAAAAAGTAAAATAATATAAGAATTAAAATATGTTGCACTTTAAATATAAAGAATCATAGGACAGCATATTATTAGTTGAAATCAAAAGACAGTAGACAAGGAGACAAGGTAGTATGAAAGTGCATATATGTGCATGAATTGAATTATCACCCACACATATATGTCTTCCGAGGAACATGTGATACCCAGTATGACAGTCAGCTTCTACTGTTCTAAGATGCTAAAGAGAGTGTTGAAACACATTCTTTTTCCACAAGTCAAGTAACGGCTGAGAGCACAGCAGTACACGAGCGTCTCTGGAACACCCCGACCTCCACCTCCATTGACTTGGATCTCAAAAAGTTTAGGTTCAGGTCTGCACTACTAAAGGAGAGGCTCCATCCTGCAACCTGGATCTCGAGAATCTGATCTGACACCCAAACCAGACATCTGGTAAGAGCCAGGCATTCCTGACATGATTGCTTGATGAATCATTTTCAGAACTCTCAGATTTGTGAAGGGCACTGCTTTATTTTCATTCTCATTTTTTTTCCAGCTAGAAAAGCTTCCTGGCATTGCTCTTCCTGTAAAAACATGATTAATATTCAGACCTAGATTAGATCCGAATTTCTATAGAGGGCAATGAACAGGTTGTTTTGTTCTTTCTCTCCAGCTGAGAACTCAGGGAATAAACGTCATTTAATGATTCTTAGTGGCTTTGTCCACTGTGTTACAGACTTCACAGGGATGTGCCCTATGCTTTCAATGCAAACTCGCACTCTAAATCCCTTATGAAATGAGCCAATAAGAACATATATTAGAGAAATTTTGGGCTAGTGAGAGTTGAAAGATTGTAGTTTTCAACCAGCAGCTCAATTTGATAGCTCTTCACCCTACACAAGCTGCTAGCATTTATTAAAATGTGTAAAAATTTGGGATGGAGAGTTTCTAATTGGGCTAAAATTCCTAGATATATTGGAATTAGATATGCAGGGTATTGAGGCTTATTCAGAACATGATGGGTCTAGACAGAAGTGAAAAACTAAAAGGAACTAATATATGAAAGAATACTGTTCACTGATGTATATGTCAGGCATCTACTTTCAATAAAATATTATCTATTGTGATTTTAGTAGCAAAGATCATTCCCTCCTGAGAAATCTGTATGCAGGTCAAGAAACAACAGTTAGAACTGGACATGGAACAACAGACTGCTTCCAAATAGGAAAAGGAGTACTACGTCAAGGCTGTATATTGTCACCCTGCTTATTTAATTTATATGCAGAGTACATCATGAGAAATGCTGGACTGGATGAAGCACAAGCTGGGATCAAGATTGCCCGGAGAAATATCAATAACCTCAGATATGCAAATGACACCACCCTTATGGCAGAAAGTGAAGAACTAAGGAGTCTCTTGATGAAAGTGAAAGAGGAGAGTGAAAAAGGTGGCTTAAAACTCAACATTCAGAAAACTAAGATCATGGCATCCAGTCCCATCACTTCATGGCAAATAGATGGAGAAACAATGGAAACAGTGAGAGATTTTATTTTGGGGGGCTCCAAAACCACTGCAGATGGTGACTGCAGCCATGAAATTAAAAGAGGCTTGCTTCTTGGAATAAAAGCTATGGCCAACCTAGAGAGCATATTAAAAAGCAGAGACATTACTTAGCCAACAAAGGTCTGTCTAATCAAAGCTATGGTTTTTCCAGTAGTCATGTATGGATGTGAGAGTTGGACTATAAAGAAAGCTGAATGACGAAGAATTGATGCTTTTGAACTGTGGTGTTGGAGAAGACTCTTGAGAATCCCTTGGACTGTAAGGGGATCCAACCAGTCCATCCTAAAGGAAATCAGTCGTGAATATTCACTGGAAGGACTGATGCTGAAGCTGAAACTCCAATACTTTGATCACCTGATGAGAAGAACTGATTTCTTGGAAAAGACCCTGACGCTGGGAAAGATTGAAGGCAGGAGGAGAAGGGATGACAGAGGAGGAGATGGTTGGATGGTATCACTGACTCTATGGACATGAACTTGAGTAATCTCTGGGAGTTAGTGATGGACAGGGAAGCCTGGTATGCTGAAGTCCATGGGGTCGCAAAGAGTTGGACACGACTGAGTGACTGAACTGAACTGAACTCATCATTCCCTGACCACAGTGAAGCTATATCCTATAGATACATAGCACTTTATTGTGATTCATATTTTATTTCTTGGGTTTATTTTCATGTACTTTTGCCTGGAAAATTCCATGGACAGAGGAGGCTGGTGAGCTAGAGTCCATGAGGTGGCAAAGAGTCAGACATGACTGAGCCTACATGCACACACAATCAGGATAGATTGCCCACCAGCTACACAGCTGCCTTCTTAATTATTAGCTTGTCAAAAACCAGATCCATTTTACCATTACTGGAAGGAAGATGATATGGGACTGGGGGTTAGGAAAATTCAATTGCAGAACATTAGCTGCTTCTAATATTAAGTACCCTGCTTTAAACAACGAAATCACACAATGGTTTCTGACTTTTAAGGTTGTCCATTAGGTATTTACACTTTTTTCTCTGGAAATAAAGATTTAACATTTTTACATGCTTCCTTACCTGTTTATTTTACTTTGCCAACAAAGGTCTGCATAATCAAAGCTATGGTTTTTCCAATAGTCATGTATGGATGTTGAACCATAAAGAAGGCTGAGAGCTGAAGAATTGATGCTTTTGAACTGTGGTGTTGGAGAAGTCTCTTGAGAGTCCTTTGGGCTGCAAAGAGATCAAACCAGTCCATCCTAAAGGAAATCAGTCCTGAATATTCATTGGAAGGACTGATGCTGAAGTTCCAATACTTTGGCCACCTGGTGCGAAGAGCCGACTCATTAGAAAGCAACCTGATGCTGGGAAGAATTGAAGGCAGGAGGAGAAGGGGACGATAGAGGACAAGATGGTTGGGTGGCATCACCAACTCAATGGACATGAGTTTGAGCAAGCTCCAGGAGATGGTGATGGACTGGGAAGCCTGGTGTGCTGCAGTCCATGGGGTCCCAAAGAGTTGGACACAACTGAGCAACTGAACAATAACCACCCTTTTAATATGTTGTCTAGGTTTGTCATAGCTTTTCTTCCACAATATACTAATTCCTGCCCTCTTCCTACTTATCAGTAACTGAACTATGTAGAGTATTATGAATGTACTTTTGTTTTTTGTATATCTGATCATTTTTACTGGAGTTCATTATTGTTTTACTTTTTTGGTTATCTATGCAGGTAATACAAATTCATTGCCAAACACACCCAATAAAAGAGTAAAACCCCTTTTCATGTACTCAGATAGTCAGTTGAGCCTCTCAGTTCCATCTTTTTCTTTGAGTCAGTGCTTTTGAAACCTTCTTCTTGCTTCATTCTGGACAGATTGCCCTCCAGGTCTGCTGCAAAACCATATACTTGGAATATTCTTCCTCTGTGATAAGAATATCTTTCCTTTATCTTATATGTTGGAATCCCTGTTTCCTAGATCCCACATCTTCCTCCCTCCTTGGATACCTGCTTCTTTAGTAATTCCTCTAATGAGTTTCTATGAATCACTCTAGAAAGTTCAGCCTAGAATAGAACCTGGCATATTATAGCCTGTAGACCAAATTCATGGCCTGTTTTGTATAATCCATGAGCTAAAAATGTTTGTTTTTTTTTTTTGCATATAAAAAATGTGGCTAAAAATTCAAACAAACAAACAACAACAAAGAATAGTACATGGCAGAGATGACATATGAGCCATAGAGTCTAAAATATTTACTATCTTATTCTTTATAAGTGTGGGTGGCCATCATTTGATTCATTGATGGCCAAGATGTATCAACGATGCAGAGAAAGGGTGAATTTGCTCTCTCTGTTGGAGCAGAGACCTCCATCTTCTTTTGCCCTTGGACACGAACATGCCTTAGTTTTCAAGCCTTAAGACTCAAACTGAGACTTATGCCATCAGCTCCTTTGGTTTCCGGGACTTTGGACTTGGACTGAATGATGTCACCAGCTCTTCTGGTTCTCCAGTTTGCAGACAGCAGTTTGGAAACTTCTCATCTTTCATAATTGTGTAAGCCAATTCCTGTAATAACTATCCTATTGGGTCTGTTTCTCAAGAACCCTGACAGATACGTAAAGTTATTCACTGCCTTTGCCGTGTTACCTAACATTATAGAACCTTGTCCTCTGTAATCCCAAACTACTCCTCCTCGCTTATATACCATTTACCCTCATTACATTTTTGTTCTTTCTTGTGTATTTTAACAAAATTAGAAATTATTATTGTTATTTCATGCAAGATCACTGCTTGTGTAAGTTGCTCATATACTTTATCAATTTCTTTACTCATCCTTTCTCTCTTCCATATATGATTGCTTCCTCTTGCCTAGAACTTTCTCGATATTTTATTAAATATTATTAACGGAAAATGCTCTCGGTTTAGTGTTGCCTACAAATATCATTACTAGATAGTTTTTCTGGGTATACAGTTTTAGATCAATAATTGTATTTGCATAGCACTTCAATACCATTCAAGCTGTTTAGGCTTCTATCATTGCCAATGAGATATGAGTTGTTTATTTGTCAATATTGTGTTTTCTCTTAGACAAAATTTCAGATTATTATAGTCTCCAGTGTTTGTCAGTTTTACTATGGTGAGTATAATTGCAGATGTTTTTATTCATCTTACATAGGATTCTTTGGACTAAGCTGGAAGTGCAAAATTGGGTAGCAAACATACGTATGTGCCAGAATGTGGTTATGAATTCTTCAGGGAGATTTTTTTTTCCCTTCTGTCCAATGCCAAGTTCAGAACAGACACATTTCCTCAAGGTCTCCTTTTATATGGGAATGAATATGCCTTGATATGTCAGGTTCCAGTACTTATTTGCTGACTATTGGCTACTTCATTTATGTATAAAAGTCATCTTTTTCTTAAATGTTGGTACGTGCACTCCAGTACCAGAAATGGTTGTTTTGTTGTTAGTAGCAAGCTCCTTGAAAATTAGAGCACAAGACCTTTGAAAGCTGATCTGAGGCACATGTAGCTCAGGAAAGTATTAGCTTTGCCGGACGACATTCAGTCACATCCTTCCCCATGGAAATGACCTTCCTTTTTTTCGTTGGATGTTTTATGAAACATGAAACAACCGGGTCACAAGGACAGTTCTAGAGAGCATTGTCATCAGTTTGAGCTATCGCTATTGAAACAGCTTCCAACCACCAACATCTTTGAGGTGAGACGTGTGAGGACAGTGGGCCAGGCTTTCCTTTTTTCCTGCTGGTATTTGTTTTTGCCTCTGACGGTATTCCCTGCTCAGTAATATATGCTTTGACTTTATGACCTGTCTTCCTGCAATAATTCTTTGGTGGAAAAATCCAGTAATACAGCCAAGAGTTAGTTCTTCCTCTGGCCCCACGTGCCTGGCCCAGAGATCACAGTTTTTTGGGTTAACAGACACATCTAGCTGGGTTACTGTGTTAGTCATTCAGGACGTTTTTCCCCAATGCTGGGTCGGTGGAGCATCATTCTGTTTCCAAGTTCAAGAATTTGGTTAATTTATGGATAGTGGAGGATGAATATAACCTAACATGAATAACGACCAAAGAGCTGGTATACCAACTTCTACATTTTTGCAGTACAAGGCAAGGTAATCATGCTGTGCAAAAGCAAAAGCAGAATTGAAGAACGCAAGATTTATTCTTTCAAGGGGTAGAGAAATCTTTTGGCTAAAATTATCACAGAGACTCTAACGGAGATAATCAAATATTGCGAAGACAAAAAATCGCTCTTGCTTGTTTGCTTTACTTGGGACTTTTGATGTAGTGTATAGAATGATATAAGGCATTAGACTGTGTCAAGAAGATCCATGAGCATGTTCCTATTTGGTTTTGTGTTATCTATGAGTCTTCAGCATATGTCTTGGTTCCTGCATATATAATATTGTCAATTTTAGAGTATTTAAGAATTAAGTTTGACCTTCATGCACTGACACCTTTATGGGAATCTAAAATGTAAAGTGGTGCAACTATTATTAAAAACAATATAATAGTCCTTTAAAAATGAAAACTGAAACTGCCATATGATCCAGTACTCTTACTTCTGGGTGTACATCCAGAATAATTGAAAGCAAGATCTTGAAGAGATAGATGTATACCCATGTTATAGTATCGCTATTCACAATAGCTCAGAATGGAAGTAACCCAGCACTTACCAACGAATGAACAGAAACAACGTGAGGGACTTCCCCGGTGGTCCAGCATCAGCGTTAGTCATGCGTCAGCCAAGCTGAGGCGGGACTAGGACATTCGACATTCCAGCAGAGGGTGAAACGTTCTTTCTTGTTTCCAGTTCATCTTCCATCTTTGGACTTAAGGAGATGGGGGGCAAGTTTTCAGTATGAAAGTTCTTAGGCTTTCCCTAACCTCCAGCGTTTGAAAGCGAGCACGTGTTTCAGAGGACTTTGGGAACTCTGGCTTCTAACTCACTGCTCTTAGTAACTCCTAAAACATCCCATAGCAGTTGGCTGCTATGCCTATCCCATGGTTGTCCCAGAAACGGTAACTCTTGCACAATAGACGTGTTACTGAAAAGTTGCATGTAATCTAAACCATATTTACATGCTAGACCAAAATTTAAAGGCATCTTATGGTGAATCTGTCATTACTGCAAAGAATTGGCCTCTGCTGCAATGTATGTATTTTGAAAACAGATTTTCTGATATCAGAATTTACATATAGTGAGATTTACCTGCCTATGGCTTATGGTACTTTAAGCTTCCTTTTACTAAATGATAAGACTGAGTTCCCTCAGTCTGGGGAGTGACAATACTTTTTATAAATAGTAAAGGGAGGGCTTCCCAGGTGGTGCTAGTGGTAAAGAATCTGCCTGCCAATGTAGGGGGTGCAGGAGACTAGGATTCCATCTCTGAGTTTGGAAAATTCCCT
Organism: Bos mutus; assembly: GCF_027580195.1. NCBI lineage: Eukaryota > Metazoa > Chordata > Mammalia > Artiodactyla > Bovidae > Bos > Bos mutus. The sequence continues at coordinate 8,486,977 of NC_091639.1, read as the reverse complement.
GGAGGAAGAAAGGGCAACCCAGGCCAGTATTCTTGCCTGAAAAATTCCATGAAGAGAGATCCTGGCCTTCTCAGTCCATGGGGTTGCAAAGAGTTGGACATGACTGAGCACTCACAGTGGTGAAACCAAATAATCAAAACACCAAAAATTTAGTAAGATGATGCTTTTTCATTAACAAAAGGCTGAATCTGGTGATCACAATAGAGCATCTGTGAAGGGCTCATTTAGCCATACTTTTTTTGTGTTTGAAAACAGAATTAAGTCAAACCACATCACTGCATACTAGAAATTTTTGAAAACACAGTGGAACATTCCAAGATAAAATATTAGGTCATTTCAGGGCTTTAGGTGGGGTGCAGTGAGCTACATTGGTCCTCAGATTATTCTGTTTTTGAGAGCTGAAATATATGTTTGAGTAGGAAGAACATGAGAAACTGTATCAGGAATCCATAGATCAGTCATTCAATAAGTATTGTGTGCCTACTGTATGCTTGGCACTGTGTTAAATCTGGAGATAATGGTAGAAAAAAACAGACAAATATCCTGCCTGCATGGAGCCCACAATCTTGACTGTAAACCTTGCTCTTATCTACTAAGAGAAGTACAGTGAAAGTCACTCAGTGGTGTCCAAACCTTTGCAACCCCATGGACTATACAGTCCATGGAATTCTCCAGGCCAGAGTACTGGAGTGGGTACCCTTTCCCTTCTCCAGGGGATCTTCCCAACCCAGGGATTGAACCCAGGTCTCCCACATTGCAGGTGGATTCTTTACCAGCTGATCCGCAAGGGAACTGATCTAAACTAGGGGAGGGTGATTTTGATCTAGTCATTGATCTATCTGGTCCTTGGTTTGCTCGTTTGTAAAATGAAGTTGTCAGATTAGATGACCTTTCTCTGTCTTTTACAGCTCAAGATTCTTTGTCTTTGATTATTTAATCACAGACTCTTTCTTTGATAATGCAAAAGATCTAGAAGGTCCAGAGCTTCTAGTTTTAGGGTACCAGACTACTTGCAAGGGGGAGACTGAGAAATTGATTGTAGCACTACATTTCTACAGGCAAGACAGTGTTTAATTGCGGTTGAGTGATTAATATAATATTAATATAATATCTTATTATTTAAGATAATACACAAACGGAACACAAACCAAGGCTGTAGTCCCAGCCATCTTCTTAGCACTGCTGTTTCTTTCTACCCTCCTTTTCTTTATTCCCATTTAGTACGTGGAACAACTAAATTTGAGAAGATTAACACTAGCAAAGTCAGAGCTACTTTGCAGCAGGAGAAAAATGAACTCGTTCAGCTCCATTTGGGGGATAGAGTGGGAAGAAATGGGGGTGTGCTCCAACTTCAGAGTCCATTAGCGTAGAGAGAGGGAAAGCCAACACACCCCGACTCTGTGTGATCTCAAGAACCGTTCCAACCCGGGACAAGAGCAGGAGGTCTAGGAAATTTCAAACAGGGACAGCACTTTTCCTTCCTGATGTCTTCAGTAACGTCAGGCTAAAGAGACCGGAAAGAATCTTCTGAACCCAGACGCCCTTTATGTTGGTAGTCACAATGCCGTCCAATGTTATCCTAGTTGGAGGAGAACTTCTCTGGTTTTTTCAAGACTGCAGGAAGGTGATAATGAGGATGGTAATTACAGCCTTAACCATTTATTTTTGGTGTTGGGAAAGGCTCCCTGTTTCAAATCTCCTCCTCTTTTGTTGATTCCCATTCTGTAATTCCCTTCTATTTTCTCCTTCTGCCATTTGCTTTACCGCCTGAAGAAAAAGGAACCCACCATACCCTTCCTCTCTAGTTAAGCACTGGACATGGTTCTTTGGAAAAAGTACCACAGCTGTGTATTGTTAACCTAGAGACAGCATGGAATTCATTGTAAACTCCAAATGATTTTCTCCTGTCCTGTGATTTTTCTCTTTGTGTGCATTGCCTGGAACATGTCCGTAAATTCTTCACTAAATTCCTCTCCCACATTGAGTAAAGTCATCCTGAATTTTAATTTTCTCTGGGTCAGCCTGGGGTCATCTATTAACTTAATGAACTCAAATATGTTCTTGGTGCCATCCCTGAGTTGTTGCTGAAAATATGAAACCCCTACAGACCTAGGACCTACCCAACAGATATCACTCCTTCACATTATCACATTTCCTGCCTGGACTCATTTGCACTTTATAGCTCTCTTGTTTAGGAATTGCATTGCTAGTTCCTAAGGCTCTGGACATCTGTTTTCTTAACATTAATTTCATGTTCCTTTTCTTGTCCCCCAGGTCCTTCTTGCAAAGGATACGCCTTGACACCAGGGAGCACAGTCCTTAGGATGGGTGTGATGGTTTGAAAACGCTTATTTTTAATTCTTTCAAAGGTTTTGTGCAAACTTCTTTAAATCTGTGCAAATATCACTGGTTTGCAGAGATTCGCTTGGGACTTGTTATGGAGCCTGCTAACAGTTTCTGCATAGAAAAAGAACATTGGGTTATGTTTGTGTCTCTTAAAATCCAAAAGGATGAATCAACTGTACATAATATTTAATAAAAACAGCAACTCACTAAAGAGTGGTTACTTCTAGGCAATACTGTCTAGAAAATCATTTTGCCTTTTGCCAATTGAAACAAAATGCTTTGTTTTAGACAGTGGCTCCATTCTGTCCCTTTGGTCAAAGCTTAGCAAGCTGACAAGTATCAGACAGGGTCAGAAGACAACAGTAAATTATCTAGTTCCCAGTTGGGCATATGGTGCTTTGGATGACTTGAACGGGCTGCCTAACCTGTGAATACCTGCTGCCCATTTTGATAGCAATGGAGAGATTTCTGATGAATTCCTCTCAATTTCGCGCCAGACTTAGAACTCAAATAGAAGTTCTACACGTACTTCAGCTGGTCCTTCTTTAAAGGTTGTTCGAAACCAGTTTATAGGAAACTTGCATGCAAACTTGAAGGTATGGGAACCAAGGCACAAAGAAACTCAACAATGATTTAAGTACATCCAATGAGTTATCAGGTAACCTAGGAAATAATGGGCTTCCCTGGTGGCTCAGATGGTAAAGAATCTGCCTGCAGTGTGAGAGACCCAGGTTCATTCCCTGGGTTGGGAAGATCCCCTGGAGAAGGGGACGGCTATCTGCTCCAGTATTCTTGCCTGGAGAATCCCACGGACAGAAGAGCTTGGCCAACTATAGTCCATGGGGTCGCAAAGAGTCGGACACGACTGATTGACTAACGCTAGGAAATAAATACGGAGAAGGCAATGGCACCCCACTCCAGTACTCTTGCCTGGAAAATCCCATGGACAGAGGAGCCTGGTAGGCTGCAGTCCATGGAGTTGCTAGGAGTCGGACATGACTGAGCGACTTCAATTTCACTTTTCACTTTCATGTATTGGAGAAGGAAATGGCAACCCACTCCAGTGTTCTTGCCTGGAGAATCCCAGGGACGGGGGAGCCTGGTGGGCTGCCGTCTATGGGGTCGCACAGAGTCAGACACGACTGAAGCGACTTAGCAGTAGCAGCAGCAGGAAATAAATACAAGTTTCTTGCCTCATAATCCACAGTTTACCATCTCACTGACTTAGGGTGTCAGTGAGAGAGGTATATCAGGGTTCAGATCCCAACTACCACTTGAAGATAATGTGACCTTAGATAACACATTTCTCTGAATTTGTTTCCTTATCAATTAAATTGTAATTAACCCTCCCTCAGAGAGTTGGCATGGAGACCAACAAAGAAATGATGTACCTTGAGGACAGTGTGTGGAACACAGCTGGGTGCACAAAAATGGTAGCGATTCCATCAACACTCCTTTTTACATATTTTTTCAGTGATTTCCTTTAAAAATTAAATATATAAATAAAGAAACTCCAAGCATCACTAATTTATAGGTGTCTAATGCTACATACCGGAGAAGGCAATGGCTCCCCACTCCAGTACTCTTGCCTGGAAAATCCCATGGACAGAGGAGCCTGGTAGGCTGCAGTCCATGGGGTCGCTAGAGTCGGACACGACTGAGCGACTTCGCTTTCACTTTTCACTCTTATGCATTGGAGAAGGAAATGGCAACCCACTCCAGTGTTCTTGCCTGGAGAATCCCAGGGGCGGGGGAGCCTGGTGGGCTGCCGTCTATGGGGTCGCACAGAGTCGGACACGACGGAAGCGACTTAGCAGCAGCAATGCTACATACACCAAGGAGACGGGGGCTGTTGAGCTGGGGACCTTGCAGAGAGAAACGGAGACCTTGATCTTGGACCCAAATGCGAGCCTAATTCAGAGTAGATGTGAGAAAGCAAAGCCTCCGGTGTCTCCCTCTTTCTCTGTCTTTGTCTTTTTGTCTTTTCCCTCATATTCTCATATCCTAAGTTTCCAGTCACTACTCACTGCTGACATTATATTGTCATACTTAGTTTTCTTGATTTTTTTCTCCCATCATATATATTCATTATATATGCTTTTCATGTCTGAACTCTTTTCCAGTTTTTGTTCATTCTCTGTAAATATATTAAGCCATAAATGGTGAGATCATGATACTGGGATTCCATATCCTAGAAAAATATTTCACACTTTCTTGATATAAAGAATCATCTTATTAGCAATTTGTATTCCTGGGCTCTAATCCATATTGAATGAGTCAATCTGAAGTGAGGGATAGGTGAGCAAGTGTGAGAATTTATACTTAAAAAAAATGCCCCCAAATAATCCTTCTGATCTAATATACTTGTGGCCAGGTGACTTTACACAGTTTCCTGGACCCAGACAGCCATCACTAACATCATGATCCAGAAAGAGCTGGGTGAGAAAGTGTGTTCTTTAATGCACACCCTATGGTTTTTTGTTTGGAGGAATCATCTTATTTTTTGTACAGTATGTTATGAAAGCTTTACAATATACACCTGGTAATACTCGAAAGATTTTATTTTTTACACTTGAAATTTTTTTAGATTCTTATTAAAGAAGGTGCATTTAAACCATAAAAGCCAACCAAGTATTTTTCTTACATTCTGATTGGTCCTTTACTTGTTGCTGTATTTGTTCAATTTAAGACGGTTTTTCCAATTGCTGGCTTCCATCTTGGTCTCTGTCTTCTCTAGGGAAGACACAAGTTAAAACGCGGTGGGTACCAGTAAATTTACGATTTCATTGTCCTTTAGCTTTGTGACTAAAAATCCACTGGATAATGATGATTTTCATAAAGAGACACTATCTCCTTAGAGGTGTATTCAGAGATCTTTTGAGAAGCTGTCCATCACCTTTTTTTTCAGGCACATAAAAGATCCTGAATATTTTGTAAAGTTAGTTTCCTTGCTTTGTGACAGATCCAAAATTTTCACACCCAACTTTGAGGGGGGAAAAAGATAACTCCAATTTAAATCAGTTAGAGTGGATTTTGAGAGACGGCCTGCACTATGTGGAACCTGTTTTCACCCTAAATAAGCACCTTCGATGGTTGACTAAAGCTCATCTTGTCAGTGAGAGGTACTGAACCTCAAAAAGGAAGCCCCCACTCAGCTGCTTTTGACGACGGATAATTAAGAAGAGTGCATTAAAGGCCATTGTGGGTAAATTGATAAGGGTCAGTGCAGAGAAGCAGCCTCACATGGAAGCAAGCCAGCCTGTTTAGCCAACATGAGCTATGTTAACCACATACTGTTCTGCTGGGAGAGCCAGAACAAAAGAGGCGCCCGCCCCGTGGGGCCGACCACACACACCTGGGATGCCCTGTCGGCAGCTCAAGGAGATTCCATTCACACGTGTCACCACAGAAAGAGCTTTAACTTCTGAACATTTCTAGAAGTCAGCGCATGCCATTTACTCCAGCGGGAATGGCAGTCAGCCATACTGGAGAATATTAAACAGTTCTTTCCAGTCTCAACAGTGCCTTATTGTCTCAGCATAAAAACATTCGTTTAAATATTAAACAGTGAAATCTCGCCTGGTCATTAAACCCCGTAAGGAAAAAGAACACGACGGAAACTGGTTAATATAATAATCTTAGACTTTGGCCAAGTGAGTGGCTAGAATGTCATTTGTCTTGGTGGCATGTCACCCACCCAGAGGAAGCTCTGGACATCACAATCCCAGTTTCATTCTCAGACAGTGTTTACAATGCTCTTGTGATACGTGCTTTTCTTCGCATAAAACGTGCAGATGCTGAGCACAATCGTTTTCAGTTTTCTCAAAGGCTGCCTTAAGGAACAGTGAGACAGGCTTCTTAATTTCCTTTTTTTTTTTTTTTTTTGAACAATATTGTGATCTAATGCAATTAATTATTTAGTAAATTGCTAACAACTTTATTTTTTTTTAACTAATTTTTATTGGAGTATAGGGCTCCCCTGGTCACTCAGATGGTAAAGAATCTGCCTACAATGTAGGAGAACAGGGTTCAGTCTTTCAATTGCAAATACACCCCGGACAAAGAAATGGAAACCCACTCCAGTATTCTTGCCTGGAGAATTCTAAGGACAGAGGAGCCTGGCAGGCTACAGTCCATGGGGTAGCAAAGAGTCAGACACGACTGAACAGCTAACACACGCAGTTGCTTAACAATGTTCTGTTAGTTTCTACTGTACAGCAAAATGAATCGGCTACACGTACGTGTGTGTCCCCTCTTTTTTGGATTTTCTTCCCCTTCAGGTCATCACAGGGGATCGAGTAGCCTCCATTGTTATACAGTAGGCTCTCATTTGTTGGGATTCTTAATTTCTATTGACCAGGCACAGTGTTTGATCTGGGAAAGAGAGATTAAAAGTGCTTCTTAAATCATATGTAACTCAGTCAAAAGTTATCAGGATGCTTTTAATGGAAAATTCAGTTCCATTCCAAAGTATTAGTGGATATCCACAACGAGCTTATCTTCTGCTTAACAGGGAGTAGGGAAGTTCGGAAGGTATGGAAGAAGTCTTCTCTAACACACATGCCACATATTATCTGACCAGAGGAGATGACACCTTGGTTAATGTGTCATCCTAATCCTAGTGAGTTTTTCCTGAAATGGCTTTACTAACGTGGCTTTCCACCCCTGTACTCATCCCTGTACATTCCCGAGAGTCTTTCAACTGCTTCTGTCAAATACAATATTGGAAAGAAAGATGCCAGGCTGTGCTTTTCAATCAGTGACCTACCCAGATTTCTGACTCTTTCCCCCAGATTTGTGGTACTCTCTGTAGAATAAGATACTGTCACCAGTTCCCTGGTAAAAACTTGATGGTTTCTTTAAACACCTTAAAAGTAGTCATTCAATGGATAGTATATAGAGGGGATGGTTATTTTGTTAAAAGTGCTTGATATTTTTGCATTGGAATGTAATTGTTTGGATTTAATATGAACATATTTTTCTAGCGAGCTGTCAAATTACATTTGATAATAGCCTGTCCGCATTGGTGTGAATTTATTTTGTGATGCAAATGAGGTTTGATGCCCCAGTCTCCTTCATTTAAGCGGTGATTTACGGAGTACCTGCCATGTGACAAGCACAGTCCCAGGAATGAACTCTGACAAAAACCAGAGGTCTCAGGAGAGTGTGGCATCATGGAAACCAAAGGAAGAAGGGATGTCAAAGAGGATAGAGCAAGTATCAGTACACCAGATGCTGCTGCTAGTAAGTCATGGAGTGTGGGGATTAAGAGTTGAATATGGATTTAATGACAAGGTTATTGCTGTTCCTTTGAGAACAACTTTAGTAGAACAAGCAGTTGGAGTGGCAGTTGGGAGGGTGAAGACCTGATGTGAAAAAATTTTAAAGGGAACAGAAAAGAGAAATTGAGGAAAGTTCTGAAGGCATTTTACTTTAAGGAGACATTAAGAAGCAGGGCCGTAAAGAGAAAGTTTAGTCAAGAAAACAGATTTTTTGTGTGTGTTTTTGTTTTGTTTGTTTTAAGATGAGAGAAAATAAAAGCATGTTTGTAAGCTGATGGAAATTAATCAGTAGAAAAAGAAAGATGGTGCAGGAGAGGAACAATTGACTTTTGTTCCTTGTATGATTGCTTGCAGATTCAGAGGGAGAAAAATGCAAAAGTGATCTAATAAACTAAGAAGGAGAGATACAGTGCTTATCACAAAACCATAGCAAGCAACTGAAGTTGTACAAACAGAGGATTGTAAAGCAAAACTAAAACATAAACCATGTTTTATTATGAATAAATCTGAGTCCACAACCAGTATGCAGCTTTTAACTGCGACAAACAGAGCTATGCTCTAGAGATTGTAAGGAATACAATAGATTACAATACAGTACAATATTCTCACAAGATTTTATTTATCCAGGATGTTTGGGGAATGGGATGTTTTGGCTAAGAGAATTGTACTAAGTTTACCCAAAGTGGATTTGAATGGTGTGAAAGATACTGAATTCTAACACTTCACCAAATAGACTTGGATCTTTTATGATTTAGATGATACCTTAAGAAGTTGCAGTGGGTCTCAGGGTTAATATTATGAACACCTTGATATATTGAGTGTGTATAATACAGAGGCAGACAGATTGATTTACACTAACACTTTTATACTAATCTGTAAAAGGCCAGATAGTAGATAATTTCAGCTTTGCAGGACACGGGGTCTCCATCATTATAGCTTTACTGTAACCGGAGACAATACACAAAGGAATGAGTGTATTCTGATAAAATTTTATTTACAAAGGCAGACAAAGACTGGACTTGGACCATGGGCTGTAGTTTTCCAACCCCTGCTCTGGAAGATGACAAAAAAAATTCCTTAATGTTCAGTTCAGTTCAGTTTAGTTGCTCAGTCGTGTCCGACTCTTTGTGGCCCCATGAATCGCAGCACGCCAGGCCTCTCTGTCCATCACCAACTCCTGGAGTTTACTCAAACTCATGTGCATCGAGTCGGTGATGCCATCCAGCCATCTCATCCTCTGTCGTCCCCTTCTCCTCCTGCCCCCAATCCCTCCCAGCATCAGAGTCTTTTCCAATGAGTCAACTCTTCACATGAGGTGGCCAAAGTATTGGAGTTTCAGCCTTAGCATCAGTCATTCCAATGAACACCCAGGACTGATCTCTTTTAGGATGGACTGGTTGAATCTCCTTGCAGTCCAAGGGACTCTTGAGAAGACTCTCAAGAGTCTTCTCCAACACCCCAGTTCAAAAGCATCAATTCTTTGGCACTCAGCTTTCTTCACAGTCCAACTCTCACATCCATACATGACCACTGGAAAAACCATAGCCTTGACTAGACAGACCTTTGTTGGCAAAGTAATGTCTCAGCTTTTCAGTATGCTATCTAGGTTGGTCATAACTTTGCTTCCAAGGAGTAAGCATCTTTTAATTTCATGGCTGCAATCACCATCTGACCCTGTTTCCACTGTTTCCCCATCTATTTCCCATGAAATGATAGGACCAGATGCCATGATCTTCGTTTTCTGAATGTTGAGCTTTAAGCCAACTTTTTCACTCTCCTCTTTCACTTTCATCAAGAGGCTTTTGAGTTCCTCTTCACTTTCTGCCATAAGGGTGGTGTCATCTGCATATCTGAAGTTATTGATATTTCTCCCAGCAATATTGATTCCAGCTTGTGCTTCTTCCAGCACACCGTTTCTCATGATTTACTCTGCATAGAAGTTAAATAAGCTGGGTGACAATATACAGCCTTGACATACTCCTCTTTCTATTTGGAACCAGTCTGTTGTTCCATGTCCAGTTCTAACTGTTGCTTCCTGACCTGCATACAGGTTTCTCAAGAGGTAGGTCAGGTGGTCTGGTATTCCCATCTCTTTCAGAATTTTCCACAGTTTACTGTGATCCACAGAGTGAAAGGCTTTGGCATAGTCAATAAAGCAGAAATAGATGTTTTTCTGGAACTCTCTTGCTTTTTCAATGATCCAGTGGATGTTGGCAATTTGATCTCTGGTTCCTCTGCCTTTTCTAAAACCATCTTGAACATCTGCAAGTTCATGGTTCATGTATTGCTGAAGCCTATGTTATATTATGGTTAAAGCTTCACATCCTTGGGGAGCCTTTGGCGTCACACCTATTTGGAAGTTGTACATCTGACGTAAGTAAATCCCTGACATGAAAGAGTGAGTGAGTGAAAGTGTTAGTCACTCAGTAGTGTCCAGCTCTTTGCAACTCCATGGACTGTAGCCCACCAGGCTCCTCTGTTCATGGAATTCTTAAGAATACTGGAGAGGGTAGCCATTCCTTTCTCCAGGAGATCTTCCTGACCCAGGGATTGAACCTGGGTCTCCCGCATTGTAGGCGGATTTCTTTTACTGTCTGAGACACCAAGGAAGAGTATTACAGGTTTTAGGGCCAGTGAAAGGTGATTTGGGATGATCTCAAGCAAGTTGCTTAATCTCTTTAGGTCTTAGGTTTCTCGTCTGTAAAATGGGGATTAAGATCTCTTTCATGAGGTGTTTTGAAGAGTTATGAGGGGTTTTTTTTTGGTCATTGTTGAATGTTTATTTTACCTACATCACCTTGTTTTCCTGGATGCTGGCTCTTTGCCATTCATGTTGAACATGAAATTTTTCTCTTAGAATTTTTCTATTGTCTGTTACTTGGATGCTACAGAGGTGGAGGTTTATTGCAGGTCTCTTAGAAAAGATATATCACTCCAACTCCACCTTCCATCTCCCCAAACCTCTTCATTTTATCTTGATCGTCTAGATCTAATGAAAAATTTTAGTCTTAGTGTGGAAGTTTCTCACAGTTAGTGACAATGTCTCTGAGAGAGTTTGGTCAGCTTGAGTTCTTGGGTTCACCTGCATGGCAAACTATTAAACTCAAAATCCACATTCAGGCTCTTCCTTTGAGCCACTGTGTTGAGATGTGGCAACTTGAGATGGAGCCAAGGGGTAGGGGAGCCTGTTTGTAAAAGTGACACTGGTAAGTTGTGTGAATTATGCTGTCTTCTTTGCACTTGGATCTGTCTGGACATAAAACACTTGACAAATGAATGTTCACATTCTCATGGCTTCTAGAGTATCTGGAGATTGGGTGAGCCACATGTTGCCCAGCTGGAGAGGACCTGACACATCTTGGTCTAACTTAACTCTACCAAGTGCTGGAGACCATGGGGAGAATGAGTCCCAATAGGGAAAACCCAACTTCGCTTTCATTTCTATGTCAGGTACCCACCCCATTCAGCACTGAGAGTCCCTGCCACTCAGGGAACAAACGGGTAATCCCCTTGAATTCACTGGGCCCATAATGAGTCATATCTAGAAAACAGTTACTTTAAGCCAGGATACAATTTATAAGATGCTATAGAAAATGCTATTTTCCCCCCCATGTTACACATAAGGGAACTGAAGTACAGAGACATTCATTATCTTTCCATGTTAAGGAACACTTTGATTACCTCCTGTTTATGATCATACCTTTGAGGTCATTACACCTAGTGGGTCAGTTGCTTCCTCTTGAATTCTGTTGTGCTTGAGATTTCATTATAACTGACTGTTACCTTGGGTTTAGTATAGTGTCTGCTGCTTGTTAAGGGTTCTGTCAACTTTTGATGAGTACATGTAAGAGTTGTTTGGTCGCTAAGTCATGTCTGACACTTTTTTGACCCCATGGACTCTAGCCCACCAGGCTCCTCTGTCCATGGGATTTCCCAGGCAAGACTACTAAAGTAGGTAGCCATTTCCTTCACCAGGGGAATCTGCCCAACTCAGGGGTTGAACCTGCATCTTCTGCATTGGCAGGCAGATTCTTTACCACTGGGCCACCTGTGAAGCTCCATATATAAGAATAAATGTCATCAATGATATTAAGTAAAAGTAGCCATGCAAGAAGAGGTGGCTGAGATCATATTTAAAATAAAGAAGAATACTTGTCTTAAACTCATCAAGATGCGTACATTAAGTGTACAGATTTTTGGCATGCCCGCCATACCTCAATAAAAATAAAGAGGAGCCATTTCCCCAAGGAGACTCATTGGTAAATAGTACATTTTATTTCAGTTGTGTTCAGCACTTCTCAATCCCACCCATGGCAAAACTCTAGTACAAAATAAACAAACTCAGAAAATGGCAAAAAATAGCAAGAAGAGGGGCTAGTAGGGACAGAGGGAAGAAATTACCCCAAGCCTTTTTGTGTTGTTCTTTCCTCTTTAATTCACTCATTTTTTCCGAGTTATTTCTCCTTCTAAGCAAATGAACTAAGAGGCTCATCGCATTTCCCTCCTGTTGTTACTTATCTAGATGGGTGGTAAGTCCATTGGATAGAGGTCCTGTCTACACTCTACAAACCTTTCAAAAATATTTACATTATAAGTGGAGGCCAATCCCTGTTCACAAGCCTGACCCACCAGAGGAAAAAATGCAGAGTCTGTAAGAACCAACCAGCCTCCTCCACATGTGCTCAGGTTAGACTTTTCATCCTGAAGCCAGACCACAAAGGACAGAAGGCCCAGAAGCTTCCTGGAAATTGGGCAGCACTGAGATGACCTTGAGTCAGTGTTGCCTTGGAGACCGTTGCAATGTGTTGGAATCAGCTGTGGGGCTGCGTCTCTGCTGGGGGTTGACCTTGCCAAAGGGAAGGACAAGGTCAAAAGGCTCAGAAGAAACATTTCTGTGTGGCATATTAATTTGGGAAAATATGTTTACACATTAAGCCTCTTTTTTTTTGGTGTTTCCATTTTCCAACTAAATGATCTCCTCTAAGTTACAGCACAGTTACTTCTGCTCTCGAGAAGTTTTATATTATGCCAGATGGGAAGGGCAGCTGTGACTGAAAACAATATTTCCATGTCTGTGAGTTAGGCATTACAGATATGATCGGGTGTCAAGGAGAGAACTTAGCTTGCCTTTCATGCCAAACCAAGACGGATGTTTTCTATCCTTTCCTTCTACACCATGAAAAGAAAACTGGAGACTTCCTTGGTAGTCCAGTGGTTAAGACTTCATCTGCCAATGCAGGGGATGCAGGTTCGATCCCTGGCCAGGGAGTTCTAAGATCCCACATGCCAAAAAACCAAAACATAAAAGAGAAACAATATTTTAACAAATTCAGTAAAGAACTTCAAAAACTGTCCACATCAAAAAAAAGAAAAAGAAAACCAAACTGAATCTCAGCACAGTCATACTGCTGTTGGATCTAAAATTCTACTTCCTGTTCCCCTGCCTCAAATGAAACCTTGGAAATCACAGTCTCGCTAGTTGTAAGTGGACACTTGGATGCTTATTTTTTATTCTTAAACATCATTCTTACTCTAAGAGGCACACTTCGCCTCCCAGTCGTTGCAGATGGAATTCCTGAAGGGGACATCCTTCCATTCTTCTCTTCCTACAGGCCTAAACATTCAGCATTTTAAACTTGAAACATACAATGTTATCTACTCCTGGTGTCTTATGTAACTTTTCAGGAATGTTGCAAGACTTTCCGGGCTTCAGTGAGGTTGGGATGGGGAAAGGAGAGAAAGGGGGAAGGTATGGGGGGAGAAAAAAAAAATCAAATGTTTCCATACATCATGGTACTGGCTGTTTGTGACAAGAAGTTATTGCAATTAAGATACAAGCCGGATGTGTGGGCTAAACACTCAGCTGATACCACAGGCATTTATTGATAATGAAGACTTGGAGGAAGGGAACTGGAAAATTGCTGTCTTTAGTGGTTTCCGAGGCAAGAGGACAAACCATATGGATTAATCAAAAAATTACTTCACCTTATCTAGGAGAAGAGAAAACTGTTTATTTTACTGCAAAAGGAATGTTTCTGTCAAGTTTGAAGTGTCAATCTTCTAGGTTTGGGCTTTACATTGTACAGTTCACTGCATAAGCACATTGTCCAGCTTTAAGCAATTTGGAGTTGCGGAAAGACCTGGCAAACAGTCCCAGCTATAAGCAACAGGAGAAAAACATTCCAGTGAGCTTACCTCCAGAAAGTCTTGGCTACCTGGGCCACTTTAACCCAACTAAACCTGAATTTACCTATCAGGAGAATAGGTAAATATCCCCTGAGACTTAACTCAAGCGAAATGGGTTTCACTTGAAATCATGCTACTTTCATGCAAGACATCGTCAGGGAAAAGCCCAAAGAAAAATGTTCCCAAACGTCCTTTGGAAATGCAGTGCTAAGTTAAGGGAATAATTAGTGAAAATCAGAACCCTTAAGAGACTAATTTAAAAGTGAAATATAAGAATAGAGTATCTTAGATAGACGCTCAGCAGAGAGTAAAAAAATATCTGGAAATATTAATATCATGTACAGAAAAACAGAACGACAGAGTCGAGAAAGAGCGTGAAACTTTCCAGAGGGCTAAACTTCAAGATCGTTTATAAAAAATGCTAAATGGTGCATGTGAAATGGGCTTTCATAATTAAACCATATCTTCTTTGCCTTCCTAAAGAAGGCACTTTGGACATTTCCACATTTCAGATTTTTCTTGGCTGAGCATGTCGGTCTGTTCAGTATATCATCATTTATGGCATGAATAAGAAAATCAGGTTACTTATCACCAATAAAACAAAAATTGGATGAAGATGGTTCCTTCAAGGGTGCTGACGTTTATGAAAAATGTTGGCCTTCTGGGTTATTGAATTATTCCACACATGGTTTCATGATTAGAAGAATGGGGCAATATCTCATTGGGATTTTTATCAAACTCTAAATAGCCCAAATCTAGTATGCATCAGCTCAAATACTCTTTAGAAATCACTCAAGTAACTTGTTTGGGTTAGAACAAATCCAAAGTTACAGACAGAATTTCAGAAAGACCTTCCAAACTAACTGAAGGTCAGGGAATTTAGATGAGTGGTCCCAGCTCTAAAGATTTATAAAATTTTAATATCAATTCTGGGGCTTCTCTGGTAGTAAAGAGTCTGCCTGCAATATAGGAGGCCTGGGTTCAATCCCTGGGTCAGGAAGATACCCTGGAAAAGAAAATGGCAACCCACTCCTGTATTTTTGCCTAGAGATTTCCACGGACAGAGGAATGTCAATTCTACTTGCAGTAAAGCCTATGTTAAATTTACCTGAGTCAGAAAAGTATGATGCCCACTTAGAATATGAAATGCATATCTATCAGAAATAAATAGTTAAGCTCTCCAGGTGTCTGGAGAACTCACAGGAAGGCACTCAGGAGAGAGGACTTGTTAGTACCTCCTGCTCTTTGTGAAGGATGGATTGTTCTCCTCCAGCATTGCTTTCCCTCTTTCCATCAACAAGTTCTCATCAGGTAACCAGATATGGTATTCTGTATCTGACAAACAATCAGCAGAAACAGGTTTGTGCAATAGACGCATATGAAGAAAATAACTTTCTTGGATATAAAGAGATTCATGTGTGTTGTAGACCAATCAAAAGACCCGATAAGTGGGACACGGAATCTTAATGCAGCTGCATTCTGTGAGGCCCTCTGTTTCCCTGGCAACAGCAGCTCTGCGGATACCAACCTTAGGTTCCCTTTAACGTTACAGAGAACACATAAGCGACCGCAGAGGGGCTTTTATCTGAGTGTTTACAAAAATCTTCCTATAGTTTGCCCTCTTTCAGGGGAAGAAAGAGAACAAGATTGATAACATTTCCTAGATATGGAACACATAATGACACAGTTAGAGGCTATTATCCCACTGTGTCTCTTCTCGTATTCCTAGAGTGTCTTCAGAGGGTTCTTATGGAAGTTCCCAAAATTAAATTACCATTAAATGGGCTAACCCACTAGTGAGACCCATGCCACTGGCCATTTACACATGTGTATGTGGTGAAAATCTGCCTGCAAATGCAGGAGATGAGGGAGATGTGGCTTCAATCCCTGAATCAGGAAGATCCCCTGGAGGAGGAAATGGCAATCCAATCCAGTACTCTTGCCTGGAGAATCCCACGGACAAAGGAGCCTGGTGGGCTACAGTCCATGGGGTCACAAAGAGTCGGACATGACTGAGCATCCATGCATGTATGCCAACTGGCCCAGAGATAGGAATATACGGACTTCTTGGGTGGCTCTAGTGGAAAAGACTCCTCCTGCCAATACAGGGGACATGAGACATGGGTTCGATCTCTGAGTCAGAAAGATCCTCTGGAGGAGGGTATGGCAGACCACTCCAGTGTTTTTGCCTGGAAAATCCCATGGACAGAGAAGCCTGGTAGGCTACACTCTGTGGGGTCAAAAGAGTGTCAGACGTGACAGAGCCTGAACACAGGACATGCTCTTCAAGAAATAGAGGGCAGGGAAGATTCTGCAGCTGTCCAATCAGTGTATTACTTCCTCTTTTACACTTAACACAATTTCCAGAAAAGAAGCGAATGTCATTAATGTGCTCCTCTTCGATTCTTCCCACTCAACCTCACCTTACTGGGCAAATGCCATTACTCAGAATCACACCAGCAGCATGAGCTTTGCTTGCCTTCTTAACCCCTAGTCTGGGGTAATCTGTCCTCTTGCCTTTCGTTTATTCTCTGCAGAATAAATTACACCTGTGGTTATTTATTTACTTTTTTTGTGGCTCACAGAATAGCAGAATAGGAAGTGGCCTTAGATACTATCTACTCCAATATTGTAACCTAACTATGCTATAACTCTACCATCAATCACTCTGGGTGACATAGAACTGTAGCATGTTCCTACCAATGACAGGGAGACTATTTCCACGTTTAGCAATTTTAATTTTAAGAGAGGTGTTCTGTGTATCTAAGCTCGATCCTCTGAAACTACTCTTTCTTTCAGAGCAGATTTTTAAAAGTTAATTTTTATTGGAGTATAGTTGATTTACAATGTCGTGTTATTTTCTGCTATACAGCACAGTGAATCAGTTATACAAATGTCCATTCTTTCTTAGATTCTTTTCCCATATAGGCTGTTGTAAGGTACTGAGTAGAGTTCTCTGTGCCATGCGGTAGATTTTTATTAGTTATCTATAATAGTGTATATATGTCAGTCCCAGTCTCCCAATTTATCCCTCCCTCCTCACTTCCCCCTTGGTAATCTTGTTTTCTACATCTGTGACTTTATTTGTGTTTTGTAGATAGGTTCATTTGTACAATACTTTTAGTATTACATGTAAGTGATATCATATGGTGTTTGTCTTTGTATGACTTACTTCACTCAACATGACAATCTCTAGGTTCATCTGTGCAAAGTCAAAGTGTTAGTCAGTCGGTAGTGGGACTGACTGCTGGACCCCATGGACTGTAGCCTGCCAGGCTCCTCTGTCCATGGGATTTCCCAGGCAAGAATACTGGAATGGGTTGACATTTCCTTCTGCAGGGATCTTTCTGACCCATGACCGAACCTGTGTCTCCTGCATTGGCAGTTGAATTCTTTACCACTGAGCCAGCTGGGAAGCCCTGTCTACAGTTAGTAGCATTCAAATGTTTACATTATTTAACATGCCTTGAAAGAGGGCGTAATGGATCAACATCTTGTTTTTTCTCCATATGAAATACATCAGGAGGAAAAACAAAGGTTGATGTCTACAAACCGTGAAATCCTTAGTAACAAACATTTTATACTAAGAATATATGGACCTCTGATGTGGAGATACAGTTAAGAACTAAAAGGTCAAATGTATAAGAATGAGTTGACTCCCTAAAGTAGAGCAGAAAAACTAGAAACCTCAGCAGATATCCAAGATTGGAATCAGAGTGATTCTTCTCCATTTCTGTGCAGTCTGGGCTTGAAGCCAAACTCAAAACAATTGTAATCTCAGAAAGTCCCACCCTGAAAGAAAGGTCAAATTTTCCTCTGGAGAATGACTAAGTCTGAAGATGTGGGAGGACTGACAGGCCATTTAAAAATAGATCTTGTTGGTTTGGTCACCCCATCTTTATAGGCATCAATGGTCTTTGTAATTCCAATGAAAATTCCACATAGTAGCCAAACTGGACAATGTATTGTCCAAAAAAAAGCTTCCAGAAATGAACTGTGGGTATGCAATCTCTCCCATATCTTATGGGAAAGTTTAACAACGTTACCTTTTCATCTTTACCTGAGTCACTGACTCAAGCAGAGAGGCCCCCCAGCAAGGACATGCACGACAAGGATACACACAGGAAGACACACATTTCTATTCATGTCCAAAACAGAAGACAGCATGATGGAAAACAACGCCTTCCAGGGATGCCTGTTTTTTATTTTGATTTTGTATTTTGATTTTGTATTTATTTTATTTATTTGCATTTATTATTACTTTCATTTCTGGTTATAGTTTAGGAGAAATTTTTTTTCGTTTAAGCATTTGTTATGCAGAATTGCATAGGGGGCTTCCCAGGTCGTGTTAGTGGTAAAGAACCTGCCTGCCTGCAGGTTCCATCCCTGGATTGGGAGGCTCCCCTGGAGTAGGAAGTGGCAACCCACTCCAGTATTTTTGCCTGGAAAATTTCTTGGACAGAGGAGCCTGGTAGGCTATAGTTCTTGGGACTGCAAAGAGTCGGACATGGCTGAGCAATTGAGCACATGGAGAATTGCTATTTACCAAAGATAAAAGAAAAAAATGGAAACATTCATTAAAAAAAAAATCTTTATGATGACCTTAGATTGGAGGATTTATTTTTGATGATTTTTAAGAATAGACATTGCACCTATCTTGGTTTGGTTTCTAAGAAACCGATTCTACAAAATCATGAGAAAGTCAGAAGAACAGTTAAGTGGGTATTCTTACTTTGTGAAATTGTGGTTATTTATTTAGTAGTTAACATCTGTCTTACAATTTTCCCAGGATGGTTGTTAATATGAAATCAGATGACATATGAAAAGCACCTTTGCAAATTAAAAGTGCTATAAAAATGTGCTATTATGGAAGCTTCCCTATAACAGGCTATTAATTTGACATGGCATAAAAGTGAAGTTTACTACAAAACAGAAATTTGAATAGCAATCTTTGAAATCCATTTCCAGAATGATTGTGAGACCAGACTTTCAAAATCCTTTCAGGTGGAAATGTATTAAAGAAAAAATAAATTTTCTATTATAACATAAAATACATGTTCTATTATGTTCTTCTTTCCCATCTTTATTTCACGAGCAAAGTTAGAATATCTCTGAAGGTTTACCGGTACAAAAGTCACTAATGGATAGCCACTAAAACTGAATTGATAAAGACCAATCTCTCTTAGAGTGATAGTATTAGTGTGGATTTCCGACCTATTCCCCTCTTCATTTGTCATTCATTCATTCAGAAATATTTTTATTTCATAGAATTGACTTCCTTGTAAGTCCTCAAGAAATCAACATTAAATATTATCTCCTTTCACTTAAGAAAGAGGAAATACAGTGTCCTCAGCCAACAGATAGTTACACAATAAAAATTCAACTTTAAAAAAAATCAACAAGGCATTGGTAACAGGGGGAAAAATGGGTCTCTAGATGTTTTGAGAATGTAATGGGATTCAGTGAAGGAAACATTTTTTTCCTGTGTCATTTTGTACTTTTTAAAGCTATTTTAAAGAAAAATTGAACTTATAGAACAGAGAATTTCAATAACCTCCCTCTCACCTGTGCTCGTTCCCCCTATTATTCACATTTTGATTATTGTGGTGCATTTGTTATAACTGATGACAATATTGACACATTCTGTTAAGTCCACTGTTTACATTAGCATCACTCTGTGTTTATTGTTGACAAACGTATAATGACGTATACCCACCATTACGATATGACGCAGGAGAGATTCACTGACGCCCAAGTTTTCTCCATGTTCCAACTTTTCATCCTTCTGTCCCCACTAACCCCGGGCAACCACATCTTTATATCATCGCCATAGTTTTTATTTTCCATAATGTCATAGAGTTGGAATTGTGTAGTATGTAGCCTGTTTAGACTGACTTTTTCACTTAGCAATATGCATTTAAATTTCCACTGTGTCTATCCAGGGTTTGATAACATTAATTTTCATCACTGAATAATATTGCATTATATGGATATAACATGGTTTATTTTTCCATTTGCCATCTTGGCTATTTCCAATTTTTAGCAATTATGAGTAAAGTTACTATAGACATCTGTGTACAGGTTTTTATGTGGACATAAGTTTTCAATTCATTTGAGTAAAGACTTAGGAGTAAGATTGTTGAATCATATGATAAGACTGTGTTTAGATTTGTGAGATACTGTCTAACTGTCTTCTAAAGTGGCTATATGGGGAAAATATTTTTAAACTATTTTTGGAAGCAGCAAAATAATGTACATCACACGATAGGAACTCATTCATCATTAATATATTATACAATATTAGAAATAAATTATATAATAGAAAAGAGCTTGATTTTTTTTCCTTATATTAAAGGAAAGCCTAGTACTAATCACATATGAAAAAGACAAAAATATATATTATCTTAATTTGTTACATAATCTTCAATTTAACCAATAGTTTCCATTGCATTTCTAGTCCTAGAATGGTGCCTGACACAAAGCTAGCAAATGATAAGTGACTGTATTTGCAATACACATATATTATTAAAATATATGTATATAAATATATTATCCTATGTCCTTCCTGAATCTCAAAGTCCTTTAGCCTCAAATAAAAGCCTCCCAAAGAGCCCTCTTCTATTGTCATGACATCAGCACTATCTCTGCCAAAAAGCCAGGAGAATGCTGTGTGTACAGGTGATGCACACTATGCTGTTCATCTGTGGTTTGGCTGGATCCAGATGCTTGACCTAAGGTAACATCACTCATGTGACTGATTCCATTGTTGCTGTAGGGATCAATCTTTTGAGTTGTCACAGTAGGCAGCAGCCTCTGCTGCTTTCCAAACTCAACTACTATACCATCCCCTCTATAACCCCCATCCCTTCCATACTTCTTGGGAGTAGAACTTCCTTTCTTTCTCCATTTCTTCCATCTTGACTTCTTTCTTAGTCAGTTGAATGGAGCTTAGTAGGATGCTGCTGCTGCTGCTAGACATAAATAAGACACTGCTGTGTCATAGAGAAGGATAAACATATAGCTAGAAAAGTTCAGGACCATGTGTGAAGTGAGATATGTGACCAAAATACATTCAGATCACACATGAAGGTGGGGCAAGATGGAGTTGAGCCTGGGGCTGCGGAAGGTAAGAGTGAGTAAAAAGTGAGTCCTCCTGATTAGCGTATCCTGCAGCAGTAGTTAAAAGTAGCCGAAAGATATAGTGATGTGAAGGAAGTGAAGAACATTTTAGAATGTTCTCACATGGCCTTCCCAAAGAGTGAGCACAGGTGGAGCCCACTGAGGCTGGCAGGATGTCTGCTGGTGACCCCTATACCTTGAGATGTGCAACTGTCCACGTGTGAGGGTAACTTACTCTCTAACTTTCTAAATAGCTATTCAGCTATTCTGAATAGCTCAGAACACTGGATTGTGGCAATCAATGGCTGGAAATCTAAACTAAAAAGAAAGAAATAGTCTTGGTTCTTCAAATGGAAGACTCAAATCAGTGCTTTAGATTCCTGGACCAGCACGAATAGCATCACTAGGACCTTGTTATAAATGCAAATAGCTGGGCTCCACCCCGGATTTTCTGGATCTGAGACTTGGAGGTAGGGCCCAGCAACATGTTTTAACAAGTTCCCCAGGGACTTCTGACACCTGCTAAAAGTTTTGGAATTGCTGCCTTAGACAACTGTAGTTGTCCATGTGGGGAAGACTGAAATATTAATCAAGGTTTTATTTATAACTTTAATAAACCAGATTCTAGCTAAAGAAGAAACATATGTAAATCTATGCATGCACACTTTCAGGATTTTAACTCAACTGGTGCTAAGAAATATATTGATAGTTAAACTAAACTAATGCTAAGGCTTCACTTTGTTGAGATAAAGCAAATCCTCTGGACCTATGCAAGAGTATAAAAAGCATAATAAAGGTGACTGTTCTGTAAAAATTTATAGTGCTTTATTTACCCATGCTGACACGTCAGTTGTAAATGTTTATAGCCTTTAGAGACCGCATGAGAAAGTACACCGTTCTGCGTGACATAACAGTCATCAAGGCTTGAGAAATGCTGGCTGGCAGGGGCTAGGGGCTCACTGCAATAAAGGCAGTTGGGGCGGGGGGTGGGGGGAGGCTCGGGGCCAGGCCGTATTGATAAATATTTACAAGCAAATCACTGAAGAATGAGAGGGGGTCTATTATAGTCGAAAGGCGACAGGTCACTTTTGAATAGTGGCATCTGAAACTGGAAACAAATTTGTTGCTGAAATACAAATTGGAGGAAATTGCTTTTGTGGGAAAACATTTCCTCTCCTCAGTGGGTTTCTCTTTTGTGTTCTGCCTGTTCTACTCGTGGAATTTCAGAGGCAACTGGAATCTCCTGATAGGGGACTGGCTACTGTTCAAGCTCCACACTGTGGCCTTAAGAGAGGTGCTTTGCCCCCCGGGTCTGCTTTTTCCCATTAGAGATGGTTACTTTACCACCCGACTCTCTCTCAAGATCTTCAGTAAGAGATCTGTAAGATTCAGTAAGAGCGCTCTCTCTCTTAAGATCTGTTGTAAGATCTTCAGTTGATTGTTTCTAAACACAGAGCATTAGAAAAAAGTTCAGCCTGATGAGTTCACGACAGTCCTCCCAATCTTCCCCTTCTCTCCTCATGATGAGCTCAAAATTCTGAGGATTTTAAATCCTGTCTCTGAAGTTGGTGAGGTCAGGAATATTTTTCATCACATAAGAGAGTTTGTGTCTCTGAAAAGTATGAACAACAGGAAACAAAGACAGCTGTCCTTTTCTTGAAATAATACTGAGCACAGGTTGGTATCTTGCATGGGGACTTTTGAAAAAATACCCACTGAGTTCAGCTCCTTGGAAGTTATCATTCGAGGTCACTGGAGCAGAGCTTGGAGTGACATCTCAGGGTGAGGAGGAATGGAAAGGTGTGAGACCACTGTCTTCACCTTGTATGCAGGGCGGTGACTGTCTGCAGGGGTAGACCATCCACCATTGCAGTCAGTGCCCTGGGGGACCTCAGCACACACACATGGAAAGTTGGGATCTTTGGGGAGGTTCAAGACAACAGAGTTTACTGCCCAGGGCTGACAATGACATGTCATGTTGTTAGGAGACGGCAAGAGCCAGGGGCCCATCCTGTACCAACATGGAGGTTGCAACCCCTTGGAAATTGTCCATCAGCTGTGGGTTGGAGAAGTGAGAAGGAGAGATTGATTTCCCCACCCTAGTCCAGGCTCACATTTTCACTTTGTCCTGGTTTCCAAAAGTTATGCAAC
Source organism: Bos mutus (assembly GCF_027580195.1). Lineage (NCBI taxonomy): Eukaryota > Metazoa > Chordata > Mammalia > Artiodactyla > Bovidae > Bos > Bos mutus. Next base: position 8,463,893 of record NC_091639.1, on the reverse strand, counting down.
GCACATGCACAGGACTAGTAAGTGACAGATTAGACTTTGAATCCAAGTCTGTCTTATTCCAAGTATTAGCCACTCAGTTGTGTCTGACTCTGTGACTCCATGGACTCTAGCCCACCAGGCTCCTCTGTCTGCGGGATTTCCCAGGCAAGAATACTGGAGTGGGTAGACATTTTTTTCTCTAGGGGATCTTCCCAACCCAGGGATTGAACTCAGGTCTCCTGCATTTCAGGCAGACTTTTTACCATCTGAGCCACCAGGGAAGCCCTGCCTTACTCCAAAGCTCCTACTTTTAACAGTTATATTTAAGGCATTGTATGGATTCTAGAAAGTATACAGGTAAGAACAAACTGCAGTTCCTTACATTAGAGAGCTTAAAATGATGAACAAATTACAACCTCTGCCCATCACATAAAATATAGGTGGAAGAGGTAAAAGTAAGTAAAAAGCAATACAGTGTAACAAAGGCAAGTAAATTTCCATGCTGTGTGACAAATGCCCAGACAGAAATAAGCATCGGGTACTGTGGAAGAATAGACGTAGGGGCATCTAAGCTTTTGGAAGTCAGGGAAGGCTTCTTGGTGCTAATCTAACTGATAAAATGGATAAAACTAACTAGTATAAGGGGTAACAGAAACAAGGTCTGGTGACATAGAGTGTGTTTGGGGAAGACAAGTAGTTCAGCATGTCTCCAGCTTGGAAATGAGATCTGGGTTTTGAGGAAAGGATGGTAAAAAAAGCTGGACACAGCATGAATGGCCCTAGAGAGTGCCATACTGCATGAAGTGAGTCACACAGAGAAGGAGAAATGTTGTTTGACATCCCTTACATGTGTAATCTAAAAAGAAATGATACAAATTCACTTACAAAGCAGAAAGAGACTCACAGACTTAGAAAATGAATTTATGGTTACTGGAGTGGGGGGCAGGAAGGGATAGTTAGGGAGCTGGGGATGGACATGTACACACTGCTATATTTAAAATGGGTAACCAAAAAGGACTTATTTGTACAGCACATGGAACTCTGCTCAGTGTCGTAGCAGCCTGGATAAGAGGGGAGTTGTGGGGAGAAAGGGTACATGCGTATGCATGGCTGAGTCCCATTGGGTCCGCTTGAAACTGCTACATTGTTAATCGGTGATAGCTCAGTGAAAATAGAAGGTTTAATGTTTGGAAACAAAAGAACAGCTGGACAAGTGGCAGTCACTGTTTGAAACAGAGGAAAGAGAATCACTGAGACATTTTAAGGAGGAAAATGATACAATAAGATTTACACCTGGAGGAAATCATTCTGATGATCTGCATAGCAAACTGAATTCAGCTTCTATTTATCTGCCAGTCTCCAAATCCATGAACCAGCCAGAAAGATGATAGAAGGCGAATAGATCGATAATAACATTAGGAAACCAAGAACAGTATCACTGGTAAGCCTGAGAGTTTGAGTAATTCATAGACAGTAGAAAGTGTCAGGAAAACATACTTTCCTAGAGAAGTTGGAGCAGCTTTGGGGAACTCCTGAGTCAAAGGACCCAGGGAGACAGCCTCACAGAGCTCACCTAAGAGCTGTGATCAAGGCCTCTGAGACTTGGTCCCCGACCTGGTCCTTTCTCATTTGGGCAGCAGGTGAACAGTCATGGCGTGTTCGCCATGCTAAACCAGTGGAGGCGGTCCCTGCAGGCAGGAAGATGGAGACCTTGACCTCTCAAAGGGGCAGGGCTCTTTCTCCTCCTGGCTTCCTTCACTTAGCAAAACGCCTCCAGATTCATCCACACTGTCACAAAGGATTTCTTTCTTTTTTATGGTGCATAATGTTCCTCTGTGTGTGTGTGTTTATGGCTGAATAATATTTCACTGTACACACACACACACACGTATACGTAGATACATACTACATTTTCTTTATCTGCTCATTCATTAAGGACAGATTGTTTCCATATCTAGGTTTTATGAAAAATCCCACAATGAACATAGGGGTGCAGATATTTCTTCAGGATTCTGACTTCAATTCTTTCAGATATATATTCAACAGTGGGATTCCTAGGTCTTATGGTAGTTCAATTTTTAATTTTTTTTTGAGGAACCACCATACTGCTTTTCATAATGACTGTAGTTAATTATATGATGTAGAGTACTTGAAGGTTGTTAAGATTACATCTTAAGCATTCTCATCACACACAAAAAAAGTGTTACAAAAAAGTAATAAAGTAAATAAATTTTAAAAAATTATGATGTTAACTACTGAGGTGATGGCTATGTTAATTATTTTGATCTTTGTAATCATTTTACAGTGTACATGTATCAAATCATCACACCATACATTTTCAGTTCAGTTCAGTCACTCAGTCATGTCCAACTCTTTGATACCCCATGATGCACGCCAGGCCTCCCTGTCCATCACCAACTCCTGGAGTTTACCAAAACTCACGTCCGTTGAGTGGGTGATGCCATCCAGCCATCTCATCCTCTGTTGTCCCCTTCTCCTCCTGACCCTAATCCCTCCCAGCATCAGGGTCTTTTCCAATGAGTCAACTCTTCACATAAGGTGGCCAAAGTATTAGAGTTTCAGCTTCAGCATCAGTCCTTCCAATGAACACCCAGGACTGATCTCCTTTAGGATGGACTGGTTGGACATCCTTGCAGTCCAAGGGACTCTCAAGAGTCTTCTCCAACACCACAGTTCAAAAGCATCAATTCTTCTGGGCTCAGCTTTCTTCACGGTCCAACTCTCACATCCATACATGACCACTGTAAAAACCATAGCCTTGACTAGATAGACCTTTGTTGGAAAAGTAATGTCTCTGATTTTTAGTATGCTATCTAGGTTGGTCATAACTTTCCTCCCAAGGAGTAAGCATCTTTTAATTTCATGGCTGCAATCACCATCTGCAGTGATTCTTGAGCCCCCCAAAATAAAGTCTGACCCTGTTTCCACTGTTTTCCCATCTATTTCCCATGAAGTGATGGGACCAGATGCCATGATCTTCGTTTTCTGAATGTTGAGCTTTAAGCCAACTTTTTCACTCTCCTCTTTCACTTTCATCAAGAGGCTTTTTAGTTCCTCTTCACTTTCTGCCATAAGGGTGGTGTCATCTGCATATCTGAGGTTATTGATATGTCTCCCAGCAATCTTGATTCCAGCTTGTGCTTCTTCCAGCCCAGCGTTTCTCATGATGTACTCTGCATATAAGTTAAATAAGCAGGGTGCCAATACACAGCCTTGAGATACTCCTTTCCCAATTTGGAACCAGTCTGTTGTTCAATGTCCTGTTCTAACTGATGCTTCCTGACCTGCATACAGATTTCTCAAGAGGCAGGTCAGGTGGTCTTGTATTCCTATCTCTTTCAGAATTTTCCACAGTTAATTGTGATCCACACAGTCAAAGGCTTTGGCATAGTCAATAAAGCAGAAATAGATGTTTTTTTGGAACTCTCTTGCTTTTTCGATGATCCAGTGGATGTTGGCAATTTGATCTCTGGTTCCTCTGCCTTTTCTAAAAGCAGCTTGAACATCTGCAAGTTCACAGTTCACATATTGCTGAAGCCTGGCTTGGAGAATTTTGAGCATTACTTTACTAGCATGTGAGATGAGTGCATTTGTGCGATAGTTTGAGCATTCTTTGGCATTGCCTTTCTTACCATACATTTTAAATATATACAATTTTACTCGTGAATTATTCCTCAAGAAAAGATAGGGTTCTTTAACATGTTTTTGTAGTTAACATTATTCTTCCCCTTTTTCCCTTTCTTAATTTCTTTTTCCTTCATTTATTTTTTCAGCACACTTTAACCATGATGCACTTTTTGCCATCGTCCTGTCCTCACCAAAAGCAGCTGCTGATAGCTCAAAAGGAGCCAAGCAGGGACTCTCAAACATGAAGCATAAAACATTAAGCTATTTGGAAAGAAACAATAAAGATCTAAGATTAAAAAATAGACTAAATATTAAAACATAAACTTAAAAACTTTCCCAAACAGCAAAAATGACTAATTAGAAAATGTTTTGAAAGAAAAAAATTCCGTTTGTAATAGCAAAAACAAAACCAGAAGACTGAGTAATATATCCAAGAAATGTCCAAGAAACCATATAAAACAAAAACATAAAAATGTAGGAAGGGGTATTTAAAAAGACCTAAATAAAGTCAAATCGTGTTTGAAAAAGTGAACAATTTTAAATTAGAAGCCAATACATAATGTTTGTCTCCCAGAGAAGCCCTGAATATAAGATAACTTTTAGTTACTTTGTCTTTTATTAGCAATGTTTGGGCACTTTCATTTTATCTTTTTTAAATACTATTTTTAAAGCAACAACAGAGATAAGAAAATATCCTTTACTCTTGCAAATATTTTTAGCATGGTCTTGTTTAGTTACTAAGTCTGACTCTTTGCCACCCCATGAACTGTAGCCCACAACGCTCCTCTGCCCAAGGGATTTTCCAGGCAAGAATACTGGAATTTCCTTCTCCAGGGAACGTTTCCAAACCAAGACTCGAACCCACCTCTTCTGCATTTGCAGGCAGATTCCCACCTGGGAAGCCCTAAAGAATCTTAAAATGGACAAAAAAAGTATGTATTGTCCAAATACAGAAATAGAGATACTGTCAATAATATAGCATGTTTAATATCTCTGAAATTACTAGTTAAAACAATAAATGTCATAGTTTACCATCATAATTCAAAGCATTTAGAAGGTAAATGGGCTTCCCAGTGGTGCTAGTGGTAAAGAACATGCCTGCCAATGCAGGAGACATGAGATGTGGGTTCCATCCCTGGGTCAGGAAGATCCCCTAGAGAGGCAGGGCATAGCGACCCATTCCACTATTCTTATCTGGAGAATCCCATGGGCAAAGGAGCCTAATGGGCTACAGTCCTTAGGGTTGCAAAAAGTCTCACACAACTGAAGCGACTTAACATGCACACATGCAAAATATAAACAAAATTGGTTGTAGAAACAGGCAGTTTTGATGAAATTTCTAACAGGTAAAGAATTTTTATAATATTGTTGTTCAGTCGCTCAGTCATGTCCAACTCTATACAACCCCATGGACTGCAGCACACCAGGCTTCCCTGTCTTTCACTATCTCCAGGAGTTTGCTCAAACTCATGTCTGCTGAATCGATGATGTCTTCTAATCATCTCACCCTCTGTTGCCCCCTTCTCCTTCTGCCCTTAATCTTTCCCAGCATTAGGGTCTATTCCAGTGAGTCAGCTCTTTGTATCAGGTGACCAAAGTATTGGAGCTTTAGCTTCAGCATCAGTCCTTCCAATGAATATTCAGGGTTGATTTCCTTTAGGATTGACTGGTTGGATCTCCTTGCAGTCCAAGGGACTCTCAAGAATCTCCTATCAAATGAGAGGATTCATGCTCTTTCCTCAGCATTCTACTTTTAGGCAGTCTACTCTATAGAAATAGGTCAGCTACACAAATGCAGCATTTTTAAATTTTAATTTAAAATTTTATCTATTTATTTTTCTGGCTATGCCACACACTTGTGAGATCTTAGTTCCCCAACCAGAGGTTGAACCTGGGCCTCTGCAGTGAAAGCATGGAGTCCTAAACACTGGACTACCAAGGAATTCCCACTGCAGCATTTTTTAAAACAGCAAAGAACTATAAAAAGCTCTAATGTCTATTGATAAGTGAATCACAGTATATTCCTTCTATGAAATATTTTACAATAGTTAAACAAGATAAGGTAGACTTTATATACCTAAATGGAAAATTCTCCAGAACACATTTTTAGGGGGAAAACCAAGCTGCAGGACAATACACGTGGTATAATCATGTTTTTGTGAGCAATAAGAAAGGAAGAGATGTATGGAGGTGTGTGTGTCTGTGTGCATTAGGAGGCTAGAGGGAAACTAGAAATTTAGTCTAGAGAAAATGTAGGGAAGTGACATTGGAAGGAGGGCAGGAAGGAGATGTTTGGATAATTTGATACCTGAATTTTCTACATTAAAATATAAATTTATATATTTATACGTAATATTGGGTTGGCCAAAAGTTTTGTTTGAGTTTTTCCATAACATCTTAAAGAAAAACTCAAATGAACCTTTTGGCCAACCCAGTATATAATACCTAATTGTAAAACTAAACGATTTTAGTGAAGAATCATGGTCAAGGCATTTGTATGGATTGGGGGTTGCAGTGGGGTGATATGGGTAAGCAAAACCAGAAGCAAGGAGACCATTTAGAAAAGTAGCTCAAAGCTGAATTGAGAGAGAGTTTCCCCCTAGGCTGGGAGGTTGGTTGGGGAAGGTTATTTCTCAAAACAGACAAATTCTAAAGTCAGGACAAAGGCAATATTGAAAGGCAGAGGCAGCTGAGGATGAGATGGTTAGATAGCATCACAGACTCTATGGACGTGAATTTGAGCAAACACTAGGCTATATCCGAGGACAGAAGAGCCTGGCATGCTGCAGTCCATGGGGTTGCCAAGAGTCAGACATGACTTAGCGACTGAAGAGCAACAACAATATTGAAAGGACTTGGTGATTATTATATCCAGGTGGACTCGGGGTCAAGTTTGATTCCAGCTTTCTTGAACCTCCCTCTGTGCCACCTAACGACCTCACACATTTCCCATCCTACGTTCCCTCCCCAGGGGTAATACTATGAATGGTTTATTATGAACCTCTGCAGACTTTCACTTTAATTTCTCCGCATTTTAACACAAACACACACCATTTTATTCCCTTCTTTCTTCCCTCTTTATTTTTCCTTCCTCTCTTCCTCTATTTTCTTTATTTCTTTATTTTCTCTCTCTTTTTTCTTAATGAGGTTTATACTTCATGTGTTATCCTGCAAGCTGATTTCTCACTTAACAAGATGTGTTGGAAAATGTTATCTATCTAACCATCCATCCATCCATTTATGCTTTGAGTTCAGAGAAGAAGGCCAAAACAAGCACCACCACCACCGCCCATGAATACTTGCTGCCATGGATCCAGCAAGGACCCTTGCCTTGGCATTTACTGTGAAGCGAGGAAGGGAGGAGCAGCTAAAACTCACAAATATGATTTAGTGGCCACACCAAGAAGCCTGTGTGAAAGAGTTGTGGGAAATTCTGAATGTGGTTTATCATTTGTTGTCAGGGGATTATTTTCACTGTCAGAAAATGCAAAACACTCAACAACTGTGCCCCTACACCACACAGTCTTCTACGCTGTCTGCAGAAGTACTTTATTTCCCATTTACTCAACTAGAGAATTATTACACAGGATTTTCCAGTGTTAGTTCAGCTTCCCTTGATGATGGTGGGAAGAAGACACATTTGATTCTCTCTGGGAGTGTTCATTCGCTTTAAGGGTGATCTATCTTAATTTTAAGGAAATCACAGTACTTCATTGATCTCACGCCATTTGTGGAGTAAAGTTATTTTTTCATTTCATTGCATCATATACTTTTGATCTCCAAAATGATAACAATCTTTATATTTTACGTTTGAGCATAGTTTGTCTTTCTTTGACTGTCTCTGCATTTATAATTTGAATGTTATTAAGGGTAATATGATGTCATATACCCTTCTGATTTCTTTCCATTTGTGATGTTTCAATCTTCTAAATTTTTGTGCTTGCCTTTTTCAGTCTTTCCTACATATTTCTAGTTTCTGATCGAGTTAATGAGAAATTATAATTTCCAATTTGTTTGAATTTCTTGTTAATGAGCTGTCAATACCCTGAGCAGTTAACCAAATGAGAGTACAAAAAATGAGATCTTATGAGAATTATTTGGATGCTGTTCAAAGTCTCTTTTATCCCCAAATCCTGAAATGAGGAGCTATAAGCAGGACAGTTGATGATAAGAAGGAGTTGATCATTGAATACTGGAGTTGGCTGTATTTACCAATATTGATGTAATATGTATAAGTTTCATGCCTAATGTACATTGATAATGATAAGAAAGTGAAAGTCACTCAGTCATGTCCGACTCTTTGTGATCTCTTTATACAGTCCATGGAATTCTCCTGGCCAGAATACTGGAGTGAGTAGCCTTTCCCTTCTCCAGGGGATCTTCCCAACCCAGGGATCAAACCCAAGTCTCCCACATTAGAGGTGGATTCTTTATCAGCTGAGCCACAAGGGAAGCCCAAGAATACTGGAGTGGGTAGCCTATCCTTTACTCCAGCAGCTCTTCCTGACTCAGGAATCAAACTGGTGTCTCCTGCATTGCAGGCAGATTCTTTACCAACTGAGCTATCAGGGAAGCCCCAATAATGATAAAGTAAAGTTATATTTCCTAAGAAAGTCACTTCTAAATATTCTCTCATGAATTGGTTGGGGAAAAGGGCATATGAATTATGCAAAGACTGAAAAATAAAATCATTATGTAGATTTTGAGTTGAGAAGCCCTACCATATCTTCCTTTTCCTTGTATGTCATATCTTTTTATAAAATCTTCTTACCAATGAAATTGATACACACTAGAATCTAATGAAGTGTTAAGTATTATATCATTGAGAAAACAATACTATTAAAGCATATTTAATCTAATGCCTTTGATGATGGTTATAATAAATATATTTATATTTTTCATGAGTAACTTTAATCATCCTTTGATGATTAAATCCACTAATAATAGGTAAAGTTGGTTACCAAGGTAACAAAGAAGCTTAAAATCTAGATGGGGTTGAATGGGTTTGGGGGAACTAATATTGAACATCTGCTCTAATCTAGGCACCACAAATTTATATAATTTATCCAATTTAGCCCTCATGGCTGCCTTGGATGGTCGGAACCACTAGCCTCATTTGTATTTATGAAGAAACTAAGGTTAGAGAATTGAAATACCATTCCCAAGATTACATAGCTATGATGAGAGGTCAGCCCTAGGCTTACATCACTTGAGAAACTAAAGTCATCCTTTGCTTAGCATCCTAGAAAATTATTAGGAATAAATTTTATATCAAAGATATTTTAGCATCTTAGTTATCAGGAGAGCATTTCTCAAAGTAAATTCTAATCTAGTCAAGTTAATTCTATTTCACACAAAAACATGTACTTTTTGTAGATAATGTGGAAATAAAGTCTTGAGGGGAGGGAAAGGAAGACAGTTATCTGCCTTGAAATGTTGATGAAGCCAGTATTTTATAGCCCTAAAAAAATGTGTATCTAGCTACTTCAATTAATTTAGTTGCTTCATATTATACAATCCCTCCATTAAGCTCTATCTTAGTACACTTAAGAAACTCAATCTGGAAGTCACATAGTTGCTTTTAGAATTAGAGTGTAGGATTCCTCCACAAGGGTTTAGGGAAGACTGGGTGTGTGACATTCTTACGAGGTGTCCTTCCCTTCTCCCTAATCTTTTCATCCCGCCCCTGTGGTAACATGTGAAATGATTAAATACTATCTGTGCTCTCAATACCATAAATCTTCAGATAAATAGCACTGAGCTTAGCAAAGACAAATAGCAGCATTCTTGAGTAGTTTTTTAGTAATGGTCCTACTGTTGCTAAACCATTTGCTTGTCATTCTTTTAGCTCAAAGGCATAATTTAATTGAAATACAGAGTCAACGAGTGAACTTAGTGAATGTGTCTTTAACTGGAAGAACTGTGGTCCTGTAACCAGCTTCCTGCGTCCCACTGGGCAAGAATTTTACGGTCTTTTGTAACTCACTCAGTGTTCTTGATAGGGCCTTATTTCATTGCCGTAGGAATCAAGGGTTCTTAAGGAACAATGGCTCACTATTTGAAGGACATAAAAAGGCAACTTTGTGACATCTTTATGATGAAATGTGAATGTCTCTTGTAGACTGTAAGCTATACAATTAGATTTACTCCAAGGAAAGCAACTTTACACTGTTTCCAATTTATCATTTATGACCTCTAATAATATTCTTTCTTAAAAGGATGTGTCCTTGAATCCTCGAATAGTCACCATCTGTATTTCAAAAACACATATAGGTGGAATCTAGAATAATGGCACAGATGAAACTGTTAGCAGGACAGAAACAGAGACGCACATGTAGACAACAGACGTGTGGACACACTTGGGGTGGGGGGGGCTGGCGCCTGGGATAAACTGGGAGACTGAGATAGACACACACACAGCTCAGTTCAGTCCAGCTGCTCAGTTGTGTCCGACTCTTTGCGACCCCAAGGACCACAGCACACCAGGCCTCCCTGTCCATCACCAACTCCCGGAGTTTACTCAGACTCATGTCCATTGAGTCGGTGATGCCATCCAGCCATCTCATCCTCTGTCGTTCCCTTCTCCTCCCGCCTTCAATCTTTCCCAGCATCAGGGTCTTTTCAAATGAGTCAGCTCTTTGCATGAGGTGGCCAAAGTATTGGAATTTCAGCTTAACATAAGTCCTTCCAATGAACACTCAGGACTGATCTCCTTTAGGATGGACTAGTTGGATCTCCTTGCAATCCAAGGGACTCTCAAGAGTCTTCTCCAACACCACAGTTCAAAAGCATCAATTCTTCGGTGCTCAGCTTTCTTTATAGTCCAACTCTCACATCCATACATGACTACTGGAAAAACCATAGCCTTGACTAGACAGACCTTTGTTGGCAAAGTAATGTCTCTGCTTTTGAATATACTGTCTAGGTTGGTCATAACTTTCCTTCCAAGGAGTATGAGTCTTTTAGTTTCATGGCCGCAGTCACCATCTGCAGTCATTTCAGAGCCTCCCAAAAGAAAGTCAGCCACTGTTTCCACTGTTTCCCCATCTATTTGCCATGAAATGATGCGACTGGATGCCACGATCTTAATTTTCTGAATGTTGAGCTTTAAGCCAACTTTTTCACTCTCCTCTTTCATTTTCATCAAGAGGCTCTTTATATACATACTGCTGCTGCTGCTAAGTCGTTTCAGTCGTGTCTGACTCTGTGCGACCCCATAGATGGCAGCCCACAAGGCTCCCCCGTCCCTGGGATTCTCCAGGCAAGGACACTGGAGTGGGTTGCCATTTCCTTCCCCAATGCATGAAAGTGAAAAGTGAAAGTGAAGTCGGTCAGTCGTGTCCGACTCTTAGCGACCCCATGGACTGCAGCCTACCAGGCTCCTCCGCCCATGGGATTTTCCAGGCAAGAGTACTGGAGTGGGATGCCACTGCCTTCTCCGTATATACATACTACCATGTGTAAGACAGATAGCTACTGGGAAGCTGCTGTGTAGAGCAGGGGGCTCAGTTCTGTGGTGACCTAGAGGGGTGAGGTGGGCTGGGTGGGTGGGAGGAAGGCACAGGAAAGAGGGGGTATATGTACACATGTAGCAGGATCATATTCTGCTGATTCACTTTGTTGTACAGCAGAAACTAACACAGTATTATATAGCAACTCTACCACAGTCAAAAATTTAAAAAATAAAAACAAATGAATAAAAACTCTACTGTAAACAATTTGGGTTTAAAAATATAATAAAGCTCGATGGATATTCATTACTGTGTATAACTATAAATGTTCGCTGAGGCCTCCTGAACAAGAAGTTCATGGCAGAATACAGGGAAGAAGTTAGATTTTAGGAGCTTTCTTTTTTTTTTTCTCCTAAGTGTGTGTGAATATGCTTTAATAGTCCATCATCCTGGCGGGCAGAGCTTATAACATTCATGACATCCCCGAGTGACCTCAGCTCACACAGATATTATACATTCCACAAGCAGCTAGGAAGTGGCAGTCCCATTGATAAGCTTCCCCAGTTCACAGAAATCGAGCCATAACATTCCCATTAACTTTGTTTGGAGCAATGATTAATGATAAAGGGTAGAGACAAATCCAAGTTAATATAGATAGGGAACTGTTATTTTCCTCATCCTCCGAAATTTGGCTATCATTGGATAAACATTCCTCCGTGGAAGCTTTTCTTTTTCCCTCAGGCTGGCATGCCAGCAATGCAATGGACACTCTATAGAAGGATAAATCGGGAGTTTGGGATTAACATGCACACCACTATATATAAAATAATCAACAAGGACCTAATGTAGAGCAGAGGGAACTGTACTCAATATTCTGTAATAACTTATGTGGGAAAAGAATCTGAAAGAGAATGGATATATGTATTTGTACAACAGAATCACTTCACTGTATACTGGAAATTAATGCCGCTTCACGGGCTTCCCAGGTGGTACTAGTGGAAAAGAACCTGCCTGCACAGGAGACCTAAGAGAGGTAGGTTTGATCCCTGGGTCGGGAAGATCCTCTGGAGGAGGGCATGGCAACCCACTTCAGTTTTCATGCCTGGAGCATCCCATGGACAGAGTCCATGGGGTCACAAAGAGTCGAACGTGACTGAAGCGACTTAGCTCACAGATAGTGCCATGTTATCAATCCACTCTACTCCAATATGAGATAAAAATTTAAGTAAACATTTTAAAAAGAATGATAAATAAAATATAGTATGATGGGAGTTTTTAAGAGACAGCTATAGAATCTATGAGAAGGCAATGGCAACCCACTCCAGTGTTCTTGCCTGGAGAATCCCAGGGACGGGGGAGCCTGGTGGGCTGCCGTCTTTGGGGTCGCACAGAGTCGGACATGACTGAAGCGACTTAGCAGCAGCAGCAGCATAGAATCTATCTTTGCCTGACTCGATGCTCTCAACCCTCCAAAACAGTCTCTCCTCTGCAAAATGATGACCTCAATTTCCCCAATATCCACCTTCAATTGCACATACTTTGAACTCACACAGTTTCTTAGCTTCCCTAGAATAAAAATACAAAGAGGATGGTAGGAATTTATAACAGTTCCCACATGGTGATATCCTAAAATTGCCTCCAAGGGAGCAGACCAGCCCAATGACTGGCCAGGAGTGCCCCAGAGAAATCACCTACCAGGGACCCCCAGCCTGACTTTCAGCCATGAGCACTCTGACGTCAGGTTTTGTTAATGCAGTGACAGCAGGCAGATTTGGACGAACCAAGGCAGAATATCATCCATATGTTTTCAGTGTGTTAATTTGCAGTGAGAAATAATCTGTCATAGACCTGAAATACTCATGCTGGCATCTTTAGTGAAATTACTCCCTGAAGTCAGACCTACATGGAGAGACAAATCACAGTCAGCATTCTCTTGGACTCAGAACATGAGGAGCTCAAAGAACTGTGGGTTAAAATATATCAAGCTCTCAATAAGGTGGTAGGGGAGAGTCTGAGCTTAGTAAGGACGTCAGTATTTAATGATACACTTATTGAGAAGACTCCCTAGTTTTGCTGAGGCATAAAACTTGAATTACATTTAATTGGGCAATTGCTTTCTGGTTATAGCACATAGAATATTATCAAGACTCAATTTCAACTAAAAGATAATTCCTGTGCAAATAGAAAGGTTTTCAAATTGTCCGCAATTATATAGGGAAAATAAAATAAAAATATAAATCAAATCTACGAGGCTCCGACATATCAGAAGTTAACCACAAAAGGTAGGCCAAGCCAGTTGACTGAGTGCTGCTCTCACAAGAGCAGAGCATCGAGTGTAATTCCCTACTTTATAGCCTCCTGACTCTGCATAAAGGAGAGACAATATCATCGGATCTCCATTCCCCTGTTGACTGGAGAGACCAAGTCCTAGAAATGTCACATGCCAATGCAAATAAATATAATAATAAATAAAAATCATGGTTTTCATGCTCTATTGCTTCTTTCCCCACGTACCCTCACCATTATGGGATTTGATGGGTACATGCGTGCTCAGTCACTCAGTCGTCTCCAACTCTTGCGACCCCATGGACTGCAGCCCACCAGACTCCTCTGTCCATGGGATCTTCTAGGCAAGAATCCTGGGTTGGGTTGCCACTTCCTTCTCTGGGGGATCTTCCTGACCCAGTAAATGGAATTGAGTCTCCCATGTCTCCTGCATTGGCAGGTGGGTTCTTTACCACTGAGCCACCTGGGAAGCCCCACGGGATCTGATAGGTGGTCTCAATAGGTATATTCATCTTGCCAAATAATATAGGGAAATAACAGAAAATGTTTAGCCTAAAGGGCACTTCCCCAGAAGGTAATGACCTAGAGGTACACTTTAGCATTGCTCTTGCACTTTACATCATGTGTAATTCATGTTAAAAATAAAAAAGCTTGCTCCCTGAAGATGTTGTGTAGAACAAGTCACTGCAGGCAGCCCAATCGTGGGTACTTCTTTCTAAGGTAAGATTGGGCACATGAAGTGTCAGAAGCTGGAAATGGGTTTTATGCTCATTCTCTCCACATGCTTATTCACATATATGGGAAATTCTCCTTAGCCACTGCCAAAAGACTTTTCTAAAATGTTTAGTAATGCCCGGTTGCTTAGAGACATTTTATTTCAAAATAAACACTGCTGCCTTGTCCAAAATGTATACACAGTGCACTCAACATCGATTTTTGGCGTCCTACAAACCTCCAAGGTTGACATTGCAAGGCCTGCTTCAAATGCACTTTTGGCAAAACCACATCTTAATTATTTCTGAAAGAGGGACATGTCAGTAATGCACATTCTGTCTAAAAAATACCCTAAGAATATAAAGACCTTTCTCCTGACACTATTCTAGGACTGCTATTTTGAGCTGGAGGAGGTGTATAAGAACTCTGAACCATACACAGCAATGAACCGCCCTTCAGGGTCTCGCTCCCCCTGTCGCTTACAGGACTTGTCCAACACGTGTACACACTGCACTCATTGCCAAAGGAGGAAAACTTCCTGTTCTTTCTTGTAATCAGCGTCGCCACTGATAACAACCTGGGATTATTGTACCCCTCTTTCACTGTATGAAAAGGTGCCCAAGGAGCCCTGTACAGAACTGACAAGTCTTTGTGTCTTGACAACCAGAAACAGATTTTAAAGTAAACACAGAATGTCTGAAGAGAAGCCATGTAAGTCAGTCTGGGGACGGGACAGTGTCTGGGAACATTTATCATGGTTTGGACACAAGAAAATACCAATTTGAATATTTCTACCAATTCCTCTTTTGGTTCAGCTATGGAAGGACAGTGTGGGGCATTAAAACGGCAGTTATGCAAAGCAAACTGAGCTGGATGGACTCACAGTTCAGTCTTTAGGTCACCCCTGCCACTCCTGTTTATCTCACATACTATGCCGGATGAAACGCAGAGAGACTGTTTACAACTTATCTCAGTTGAGATAATTTGTCTTGACACCAAATGCAATTTTACAATTGTGATGCTTCTCAGGCATCTCCTCTGGGTTTTTTCACCACTTTTGCCCATCCCTTTTTGGAAATCTTTTTTGGGGACTGAGAATAAAGATCTCATTAGCTTCAAACATGATTTCTCTGTTGGCTGCAGACTTTTTTCTTCTTTCACTTCCAATGAAATATAAATTTCAAGGATAGCAAAAATCTGAGTACTCTGTGTTCATCTCTGAGCCCCGTGGTCTCATGTTGTTAGACTTCAAAATAGCCTAAAAAATTACATAATATGAAATCTCTGGCTGATTCAGAAACCAAATAAGCTTATCTCCCAAACAGAAAAGGCACATCAATTTGTGATCATGGATGGTTGCCTGACTCTCTGGGATTTCTACCTTCAAGGCTCATGCCTGGTTAACTAACAGTGGAGACCTATAATTTATCTGATGCTCAATTTTTCTTTTCTCATCTTCTGTTCTGAAAGTTTCCCAGTTTTCTTTTTGACAAAAAGAGAATAATTTTAGAGTTCGTGCTTGTATCAATGTGTTTCTAATTTACTGATTTTAATTTGATTCTCTCTTTTTTAACCTTTGTAACTTAAGCATGCCATTTCTATGTTTTAAACAATAGCCTTCCTTTCATTTGCCTGCTTACATCACAAATGTCAGAAATAAAAAGTCACTGGTAACACCAAGCCATGGCTAAACAGAGTTCATGTAACTGGTTTGTTTTACATTCACAAAATGCAAATTTATCTCAAATTTACTTTCCACTTGAGTTTGAGTGTTCAACAATTCTGGAAGTATTGCTGTGTTATGGTCTTGTTGTCTCTGTATGAAATAATTATAATCAAATTAGGTGATGGGGGAATACTTGAAGTGAGGTGGTGATATGATCAGCCTCCTGAATCAGGTTGAACAGAATTAGGATACCTGCTCTTGTATTTATTCTCTACATGACTTTGTGCAAGTCACTGAACTCTGAGCCTCAGCTTCCTCCTCTGATCAGTGGATAAAATCATGTGTTCTGTATCTGTTAAAGAGCATTGGTAGGAATCATCTCTTCACATAGTGACACTGTGTGTTAATGTAAAAGGATAAAGGCATCTTTCAGGTAATGCTTGATGAAACTCAAATACACAATTAAGGTCAAATTAAAGTTGAACAGCCTTCTTTATTGCAGAACTTCTTGCTATGTTGATACAATAACATGAATCTCCAGAGGAGGTGTGGAGAACACAGCATTATCCTGACTTAGGGCTTCCCTGGTGACCTAGACAGTAAAGAATCCACCTGCAATGCAGGAGACATGGGTTTGATCCTTGGGTTGGGAAGATCCCGTGGAGAAGGAAATGGCAACCCACTCCAGTATTCTTACCTGGAGAGTCCCACAGACAGAGGAGCCTGGTAGGCTACAGTCCATGGGGTCATAAAGAGTCAGACACAGCTGAACGACAAACACTATTACTTTTCATCCTGACTTATTTGGAGACCCACAGGGTCTATATTCAGAAGAGTGTATCCCCCTTCCTAATGTGGCTGTGGCTGTGATAATGAAAGTGGAGTAAAGTCGCTCGGTCATGTCCCACTCTTTGCGACCCCATGGACTGTAGCCCACCAGGCTCCTCCATCAATGGAATTTTCTAGGCAAGAGTACTGGAGTGGGTTGCATTTCCTTCTCCAGGGGATCTTCCCAACCCAGGGATCAAACCTGGGTCTCCCGCATTGTGGGAAGACGCTTTACTGTCTGAGCCACCAGGGAATGATAATGAACCATAATAATGCACATCAAACGTTTAGCTCAGTATCTCCTGCATAATAAGGGCTAACAATTAATTGACTACAGCTGTCTGTGTTGCTATGTTGAATTGTCATCACAGCAATCCTTAGAGGTAGGAGGTATCTCACTCTTCTCTAGAACCTAGAGATATTGACCAAATGCCCAGGGTTATATGCCAAGAAATTGACAAATGTGGGGTTTTTTGACACCAAAGCTTCTGTCTGATCACACTATAATACACGCCATTTCCCTGGCTCCTATGTCTCTTTAGCTGGCCCTGTGACCAATGCTGTGCCATCATTTGAGCTTTGGTCAGGGTTGGCATCAAAGTCAAGGTCCCCTGGAAGAGCATTGTGTTTTTTTAGACTTTATCCAGAAATGTTATTAGACAACTCCAGGCCCCACATTCACTCAGCCATCTTTTACCCTTCAACAAATACATATTAAGTTCTTACTGGATACCAAGTGCTCTAGGTAATGTGGATACACACAGCAGTGAATAAAGACAAAACCCCTGAGCTCACGGAGCTCATACTCTACTGTGAGAGACCCAAACAAGTAACAAGTAAAATACACAAAGATCACGGTAATAGGTGCTATGTTGAAAAAGGAAGCGGGGAAAAGGTACAGAGTGCTTTTTTTGCAGGGTGGGGGAGTGGTGGTGGTTGCCATTCTAAGTAGGATTGTAACAGGGAAGCCCAGGTGAGACTTGTGCAAAGATCTGCAGGGACAGAGCGGGCCGTGATACCATTTAGAGGTGGAACTCAGGGCTGAGGGAACCATCAGTCGAAAGATTCTGAGGTGGGAGCAAGTACAGTGTGTTCAGTTCAGTTCAGTTCAGTCATTCAGTTGTGTCCAACTCTTTGAGACCCCATGGACCGCAGCACGCCAGGCCTCCCTGTCCATCACCAACTCCCGAAGTTTACTCAAACTCATCTCCGTGGAGTTGGTGATGCTATCCAACCATCTCATCCTCTGTTGCCCCATTCTCCTCCTGCCTTCAATCAATCTGTCCCAGCATCAGGTCTTTTCAAATGAGTCAGCTCTTTGCATCAGGTGGCCTAAGTATTGGAGTTTCAGCTTCAACATCAGTCCTTCCAATGAACACTCAAGGAGCTGCAAATTTCTCTCCCTAATTCGATTTCAAAGTGATGCAAAAACATGTGGTCGGGCAGATACTGTTCAGCCCAGCTCATAAACCTACCTTCTGCTTGAAAGTGAAAGAACCACGCCATCACATTTATTCTTTACCTAGAGGAGAGATCTTGCTTAGAAACATAAGTTTTACAACTAATGAAAAAAATTCTAAATGCAAAACAATTGTGATTTTTTTTTTAATGTGGCTGTATTTCAGGGTTTCTGGTATGCTCAAATACCACAGAATTCTCCAAAGTTCATGGTGATTAATATCACTTATGAAAGTATTTGCAAACTGTTATGTAAATATTCAATATAAGGGATTATTTTTATTCTTAAAGAATGAACTCTAAAAAATTGCCTGCAATGTTACTGTGGCTATAAATTCGAATATTTTTAAAGTCCTAGCATTTATTAGTAAAGATGTCATTCTCCATTTTGTCTTACAAATATATCTCAATAGTTTGTCTTTAACACATGGTCTCTTTCAGTTCAGTTCAGCTCAGTTCAGTTGCTCAGTCATGTCCGACTGTTTGCCACCCCATGAACCGCAGCATGCCAGGCCTCCCTGTCCATCACCAACTCCCGGAGTCCACCCAAACCCATGTCCATTGAGTCAGTGATGCCATCCAACCATCTCATCCTCCATTGTCCCCTTCTCCTCCTGCCTTCAATCTTTCCCAGCATCAGGGTCTTTTCAAATGAGTCAGCTCTTCACATCAGGTGGCCAAAGGATTTACCATCGTGTAAATTTTCATAGGACAATGTTTCAATTAAAGAAAACTAAGTACATTTTCTTGTTTACTTTCATAAACTTCTGTTGGGGTATAAATTGGTACAACTTTCTATTAAACAGTTTGGCAATATGCACCAAGAATTCTCAAAAAACGTATTTCTTTGACCTTGTAATTTCACTACTAAGGATCTTGAGAATATCATAAGTCTAATAAGGAGAGACACATTTGCAAGGGCATTTTACCCAGAATTATTTAGTTAAAAAAACCTGCAAACAACCTTGATGGGCCAATTATGATATATTCATATAAAATGGATCCATTTGTGAAAATAATCTTTGCATAGTATTTTAATAGCATAGGAACTTGCTTATGACAAAGTTAAGAGGAATAAAAACAGGATGCAAAATTGTGGATAAATGTTGTCTGATGTAGGTAAAATATAAAATGCAAATACAGCTAAATGTTAGCAGTGGCTGAACCTGAGTTTGGGGATTTGAGGGCATTACTTTGCATCTTTGCAGTTCCCTAATGTTTATAACAATAATGCATTCAGCAATTTCACCCTCTGGTATTCAGTCTCGGTAACATTTCACAACTGTTGACATAACCACATATTAAAAATTCTTTTCTCTGTGCCTGGTCAACAATGGATGACATCAGTGATGTCTTAGCAAACAAGGAAACTTCTAGTTACTTGTCATAATTAAAAAGATGAAAACCATCCCCAGAAAAGAACCTTCTCATTACAACCTAAAGAATCCCTCAGTATACTTATTTCGATACCAATACGTGCTTTGAAGATGTGTTTTGAGACTTTTGTGTTTCAAATGACTTACTGGCTTTCCAACCTCACTCTCCTGTCTCTTTCAAAGCTACTAAAGAAGATCAACTTTAAAATGAAACATATGCACTCTCTCTGTTTGCTGTTACAACATAACTTGAGAAAGTTTGGGGAAGTATATTGAAATAGGTCAGCTAGCTCTTGTAATTGAACTATAAAATATGTGATAAGCAAATATGCCTTGGATTAAACTTAGAAAGGGATCTCCTTGCATGTTCAAAGGAAAGATCCCATAGAAGGCTACTGGCTGCTCTTTTATCTTCTAGTCTTTGAGAGCATATGAACTGCAGTATCTCACTGTCTGCTGGAAATTACCTCCAACTGCTTGTAGCCTGGCCCTTGCCTTGTTTCAAATTCATTCTCTAGAATGTTCTTAGAGAGAAGTGTCTCCACATGACCAAGGCTGAATGGCTACACTCTTAGCAATAATGTCTCTTCTGTTAACTTGTCATTTTTTACCATTTTCTGGAATAATGACAAATTGCCTCCCTTGCCAGAAATAGAAGCAACAATGTAAGTCACTCAGTCAAGACCATGCAACAGACAGTAATTTATATGTCTTTAACAGTATGCGCTACATGCCTTCAAAAAAAATCTACTATTCAGTTCTTATCTGGCAGACTACAGAAATAGGAGTTTCGTTTCCTGTTATTGCAGTACTTGTGGAGTTGGAGAAATGCTCTTGATTTCCTTTCATAAAGTTTTCTTTCTGAAACAATCAGGATTGTAGTAAACACTGACCCAGAAAAGAGGGTTCATTTCATGGATTTCCAGTAATGCTCATACTCTGAGTATTGTTTTTGTCATACAAGATATGAAATTTTAATTATTAATGTCACAGGGATGTTTCATTTGTTCCTAATATTTTCATCGAATATTTCCCATATCCCGAGCACTGCTGTGTTCTTGGAAAAACAGGTGGGCAATGCCACACTTTCTGAGCCCACTGCCTCCACGATGAAGTTGATCAGTTTAGAAAAGACTTAACTAAATTGCCTTACACTGTGAAGTAATCCTGAGGTACAGTTTCCTACAATCTGAAGGTGCTGAAGAGTTTTGGGCTTTCCTACTAAACACGAGCATTGTGTTTATTCTTGATGGGGTTACACCCACCTGATCATTGTTTGTTTTCCTTGGCACTCAGAGTTTTCCCTTTTAGTCTGTTAAGTCTCTCAAAAAGTTATAGGAATCCTACTGGAAAGCTCGAGCCACCTCTTGGTTTTAGTCTTAACATCCTTGACATCTCTTAGTAGACCTGGCAGGTTTCCATGGTTCTATGAGATTTCGGATCTGTTAACTAGCTGCAAAGGCTGAAACTCCCTCATGATCTACCTGATCTGGTGTGAAGTTTTATCACCCCAATTGCATTTCTCCCTCTGCTCGTGCTTTTTTTTTTTTTTAAATTATATATTATGTTTTGGCTGTGCTGGGGTCTCCATCGCTTCCCGTGGGCCTTCTCTAGTTGCGGAGAGTGGGGGCAGCTCTCTAGTTGTGGTTGAGGGCTTCTCACTGTGGTGGCTTCTCTTGCTGCAGAGCCTGGGCCTAGGATGCGCAGGCTTTAGTCGCTGTGGTTTGTGGACTCGGTAGCTGTGGATCCCGGACTCCAGAGCACAGGCTCAGTGGTGGTGGCACAAGGGTTTAGTTTCATGTGGGATCTTCCAGGACCAGGGATCAAACCCATGCCTCCTGCATTGGCAGGCAGATTCTTCCCCACCGAACCACCAGAGAAACCCTCTGCTTGTACTTAATGTCGAGATGTTTATGAGTACTTTGCCAAAGCTTTGCCACCCTGCTTTCAGCTAATTTCTCTTTTCCTTTTTACATTCCTTACAATTTCACCATCTTATACAAATATCCCCTCAGCCAAGGGACCACATCTTTTCTAACACGATGTTTGGTGTGTGTTTTCTTTGATGGCAGTAGAGCTCAGGTAACAGGAAAATATTAAACATAATACTCATTTTACTGGGGGGGAAAATCCGTGAGATTTCTTCCCTCCAAATCATACATTTACAATGTAGAACCTCCCTTTTGCTGCTAATGTTCCAATCGTCATGTCAGAATTAGTCCCATCCACTGGTTTGAAATTCAAGCCAGTCACATCTGTCTTGCTACTGCTGCTGTTCCCCTAACCCTTGTTTTCTACAGCTCCAGTCCTGACTTTCTTTCTGGGGAGCAGTGGGGGGTGGGGGGTGGGGTGGGTAATCAAATCCCCATCTTGATAACCAGTCTGTTAATCCTAGGGTTTCTGAGAATAGGGTCTTGCCTAGACTTCATGGATCCTGACAGGAAATAGCCGAGTCCTTTTCAAGGTCTCAAGCCCCAGACCCAACCACACAAATGGGTCCCAGGGGCCAGCCTGGGATCCTTGCCTGAATGGCACCCTCTTTTGCTATAGGGCTCCACCTGCTGGTCTGCACTGCTTCCTGTCACCTGTGGCCATCACTGCCCACTTTCCACTCGGGCCCATCCGTGGACACGTCCAGCCATCAGGTTCGGATCCTCCTCTCGGAGTGCCAACTGAGTCTGGCTTTCTGAAAGCCCTGCCGTGGCTGTGGGAGTCACTCTCAGAGTGTGGTGGTGGTTCAGTCACTAAGCAGTGTCCGATTCTTGTGACCCCAAAGACCGTAGTCTGCCAGGCTCCTCTGTCCATGGGATTTTCCAGGCAAGAATACTGGAGTGGGTTGCCATTTCCTTCTCCAGGGGATCTTCCCCACCCAGGGATCGAACCTGGGTCTCCTGCACTGCAGGCAGATTCCGGAGCTACCAGGGAAGATAGAACTACCAGGAAGAAAGAGCTACCAGGGAAGTCCAAAGTACATGATTTATCTTTGTGGTATGAAGGTGAGCCTGGCCCTAAAACTCTCCCACTGATGAACCACTGCCCCCAAATTCGCACCATTAAAGTCTTTGGGGGTAACACATGCATGTTCAGTCACGTCAGACTTTTTACAACTCCATGGACTACAGCTTGCCAGGCTCCTCTGTCCATGGGATTTTTCAGGCGACAATACTGGAGTGGGTTGCCATTTTGTTCTCCAGGGGAATCTTCCCGATCAGGGGATTGAACTGGTGTCCTCTGAGTCTCCTGCATTGGCAGGGTGTGTTCTTTACCACTGAGCCACCTGGGAAGCTGAGATCCTCAAATATTAATCTTTAGAAAAGGCTGTTTTGGGATGAAGTATTATATGAGCTCTGATTAATTCAGGCCATTAGAATGAGTTTTCAATAAAAATTATAATTTTAAAATTTAAAGAATTTTCTTTGAATATGAAACTAAAACCTTTCCAATATTTTATCTTAAAATATCCTTTTTGTGAAATTTTGGTGATACTGGTATTTTGAAAGGTTCTTAACCAATCAAAATAAAATGCTTAAAAACCCTAAACCAGCCTTTATTTGTTCTCTTCTCTTTTCTCTTCTCTCCCCTTCTCCCCTCCACTCCCTTCATCACTCACACCTTCCACTCCCTCCTCCTCTCTCTTTCACTTACCAGTCTATAAAACCTCAAATTCTGAAAGCCACAAGATTAAGGGATATCTTTTTTGAAACATCATTAGTGTCTTGTCTGGTAACAAATAATGCTCAGATTAGTTCATATTAGTCATCAGTTCTCCTGAAGGTCTTTAGAGTTTAAAGCATAGTGTAGACCATTTTGGAAAGGAGAGAGGGTGCATTACTCAGGAGAGAGGGTGCATTACTCAGGTGCAGGACATCAGGGCCAGACGGCTAGGGATGTATATGCGCTTTGGTGGACAGTGGGTAGAAAGGGAAAGAAAACAGGACCACAGAAAAAAGAGATGGAGCCCCCAAATGCAATGTACCTGAGTTCACAATCTTATCCAGGACCAGACCAACTGGAAAAGTATGATGAAATTACTTGAAATTGAGTGTGTTCAAAATTCAATCCATAGCTCCTCTCTCCAATTCACATAATGACTCATGCCAGCCTCATTCAGGACTGTCAACTTCTTCTTTTTAGAGAAGCTAATGTCTCCTTCAATGAAGTCCCTATGAGAGTCTTCCCATGTACAGTGAATGCCCATTTCTCTGTATCTCTAATACCCCCATAGGGAATCACCGACCCCCCACCCCCACCCCCATCTTTAATGGTACGTTTCAGTCCAAGGGATTTAGGGGAGCCTCAAATCTCTATCTTTGCCCAACTACCCACTAGCCTTAGAACTGGACACTTGACTCAGTTCTAACCACACAGAAGCAATCAATCTTGCCGGCCACAAAGATGGATGGGTGTGTGATCCAATCCAAGCTCATCTGAGCCCTCCCTTGAGCCTTCCGGAGCTCTTGAATGAGATGGTATCTCTTTCTCTGAGATCACGAGTTCAGAGGTCTGTGTAGACTCAGGCTTGCTGGGGACCGGTCTGTGACCGGATGCGTAGACCAGGGTGGTGCACTGGTGAGGACAGCCTTCAAATCCAGAGTTTAGTCATGTCTAGACGTCTAGGAAATTCTTTTTCTCTTATTAAGCCAGATTGAGTTAGGCTTCCGCCCCTTATTACCAGAGGCCACAGAGGAATGTCCAGTTTTGGTATGAGGGCCTTTCCTCTGAGAGAAAGGGAAGTGTGCCTGACATCTTTGGGATCTCAGGGAAGACGGTCGATTCAGATTCTTTCATCTGTTTCTTCAGCACATTCACCTCCTTGGAGTCCCATGAGGAGAGAGACTAGGAAGCAGAGTGGAGAGAAACAGGTCTCTCCCTAGGGACACCTTCCGTTTTCACTGGTGTCTGGTTTAATCATAATGGAGAATCGTATCAGGGCCAGTAACTCGGAGGACCTGTTAGAAAGCTGGCCATGTACAAAGCTCATGACAAAGACTAGACAGGGACTGTTACTGTTTTATTCTCCTCCTCTCTAGATTATTTATACTTCACTGAGGGCTGAGAGGCTATACTCTCCTTGCTAATTTCCAAATCCCGTACTGGAATGTGCCCAGCCCGCTCTTGGAGATTTCCCTGGGAAGGCCGAGGAGCCATTGTCAGAGACAAGACCCTGTTCTAATAGAATTCAGAGTTGGAGCAGTTCTCTTCCCACTGACAGTTGTCTCTCAGTAAACAGGCAGGACAGCTCCAGACTGCAGACGCCTTGGTGGCTTGAAACTTGGAATGCATGTTACTGCTGCTTGACTGAAACATTCCAGTGAATCTTTATGGGCTCTACCATCCCCACAAAGAATAAGTCTTAACCACAATAAAATGTATCCTCACATCAAAAATTTCTCAAATGCTTTGCCCAAGATCAAAAGTGAAAACAGGGCTTCCCTGGTAACTCAGTGGTAAAGAATCCGCCTGCCAATGCAGGAGACATGGGTTCAATCCCTGGTCCAGGAAGATCCCACATGCCACAGAGCATGTGAGCCTGAGAACCACAACAGCTGAGCCTGTGCAGTAGAGCCTGGGAGCCGCAACTACTGATGCCTATACATGCCTAGAGCCTGTGCTCCTCAACAAGAAAAGCCACTGCAATGAGAAGCCCGAGCATCACAACTGGAGAGGAGCCCCCACTTTCTGCAACTAGAGAAAAGCCTGCACAGCAACAAAGACCCAGCACAGAAATAAATAATAAAAGAAATTTTTTTTAGTGAAAACAAAAAAACATCCCTGAAGGAAAAGGTGAATCATATGGCCTAAGACGAGGATATTGTTTCTTGGTGTCCACCTCCAACATATGGTAATTTTCAATGACTAACAAATGAAATGACTAAGAAGGAGATGGAAAATTGTTTACTCCTGGTAGCAGGGGACAGAGCTCTGTTTACTAAAATTCTTTAAAAAGGACATCAGGCCGTTTTCGCAATGAGAAAAACTTCACTTGGAAAGGAAAGCAGCTATAATTCTGAAATCTAGAACGTAAACACAAATGCACAATCAAAACAGAACATTAGAATAAAATGTGTAAATGGCTTCCCAAAGAGAACCTAGCCTCTACTCATTCATGCAAGAAAATCTTTGCTTGAATCTGACATTATTTAGGGACCTGCTAACAAGGTGGTGATGGGAAGAGGAAGAAGTTGGAGGGGAAGATAAAAATGAGGAAAAACTTCAGAACTCTTAGTATTATTGACTATGGAGAGCATTTTTGTTAATACAAGATAATATTTTATCTAGAAATTAAAAGCTTGAAAGCGTAATCCTCAAAATATTACCTTGATTCACTCTGCTGCTAATAATGCCTAGAAAACATTTCAATGATAGAAATAAATTAGAAGTAATAATAATAGATCTGGACTGATTTGGACTCAGGGTTTTTTGTTTGTTTATTTGGCTATACAGCATTTTTTCTATTTAAAAGTTTCAGGTGTACAGCATTATAATTCAGCATCTGTATATACAGCAAAGTAACCATTGCCACAAGTCTAGTTACCATCCACACAATAACGTTGACTCCCTTCACCCACTTAGTTCACCCCTCAACCCTCCCCTTGTGGTAACCACTAATCTTTTCTCTATATCTATGAATCTGCTTTTGTTTTATATTATTTCTTCTTTATGTTTCACACATGAGTGAAATCCTAATGGTATTTGTATTTGTCTGACTTATTTCACTAAACATTATACCTTCAGTGTCCACTCATGTAGTTGCAAATGGCAGGATTTCATCATTTTTATGGTTGAATAATATTCCCTGGCATATAGACCACATCTTCTTTATCCACTGATGAATGTTTAGGTTCTTTCTATATCTTGGCTCTTTTTAATGATATTACAACAAACATAGGGCTGTACATGTCTTTTCAAATTAGTGTTTTCAAGTTCTTTGGACAAATACCCGAAAGAGAATTGCAGGGTCATATCGTATTTCTCGGAGAAGGCAATGGCACCCCACTCCAGTACTCCTGCCTAGAAAATCCCATGGACGGAGGAGCCTCGTAGGCTGCAGTCCATGGGGTCGCTAGAGTCGGACACGACTGAGCGACTTCACTTTCACTTTTCACTTTCATGCATTGGAGAAGGAAATGGCAACCCACTCCAGTGTTCTTGCCTGGAGAATCCCAGGGACGGGGGAGCCTGGTGGGCTGCTGCCGTCTATGGGGTTGCACAGAGTCGGACACGACTGAAGCGACTGAGCAGCATCGTATTTCTAAATTTTCTGACTCATCTCCATACTGTTTTCCATAACAGCTGTACCAATTTACAGTTTCACCAATAGTGTTTTAGGGGTTCCTTTTCTCCACCTCCTCTCTAATACTTACTATTTCTTATCTTTTCGATCATAGCCATTTTAACAAGTGTGAGGTGATATCTCATTGTAGTTTTGATCTATATTTCCCTAATAATTAGTGATGTTGACCATCTTTTCATGTGCCTGTTGTCCATTTGTATGTCTTCTTTGGAAAAATAGCTATTCAGATTCTGCCAATTTTTGATCCAGGTGCTTACTTTTTTTGTTGCTGTTGAGTTGTGTGCATTCTTTATTTATTCTTGATATTAACCCATATCAAGGATATATTCACAAATATCTTCTCCTATTCCATAGGTTACTTTTTTGTTTTGATGATGGTTTCTTTCACTGAAACCAGAAAGAAAAAACAAACAAACAAACAAACTGGGTCTCCCAGGGCTCCCTCTAACTTGAATTGCATATTTGGTAAATAGCACCATTACTGAAATCTAACATCTGGGCCTTGGAAAGTCCAAATCTTCATACTGAACATCTGACTTCAGTACATACCTATTTTCATTTCACAGGCTTCAACTTTAACATTATAGACAGTATCTCACACTTATCTCTCTGCCAATCTTCTTTTTCCAAACTAATTATTTTTTTCCAAGCCCTTTTCATGAGCAGCTTATTTTCTGCTGAAGCTCCTAAAAAAGACAGGGTTGTGTCTTCTCATCATGGAACCACAACACCGTGATAGGAGAAAACAGAAAATTCAGTCATTGTGTTTCCCTTGTCAGATTTCTTCCTGTGTTACATTTGTTAAAACTCTGGGAGTCAGTAACCATTCCCTTTCCCAACAAACGGCCCCTTTAAAATACAACAAAACAAAGCTATAATTCAAGCTAAGACAGTTACAGAGATGAAAATGAGAGAGCATGTTTGAGGATTGATGTAAAGAATTACTCTATTTCTTAAGCTCTCAGAGGAGAGATGTATGTATGTTCCTCCTTGTTTCTTTGCCACAGAATTTTCACTGTCTGTACAAAGTCTAGAAATATTTTTCTTCCATTCTCAATCATTTTGCGCTTCTGATTCTTCAAAATCT
The DNA here is from genome assembly GCF_027580195.1 of Bos mutus. Taxonomy (NCBI): domain Eukaryota; kingdom Metazoa; phylum Chordata; class Mammalia; order Artiodactyla; family Bovidae; genus Bos; species Bos mutus. The sequence goes on along the minus strand of NC_091639.1, from coordinate 8,436,106 downwards.
GTTGCCCCTGACTGCTCTGTAGACATCAGAATTGTGCCCCTGGCTATGAGAGTGTATCTACATAAACCAAATTCAAGATTGAGATTAGAGGAAAAGAAAAGACTGAAGATTCCTCCAGCACTGTCAACAGATTTGAGGGAGGGAGGTGGTTGGTGTGTGTAGGTAGATGCAGTCTTCTTTATCTTTAATCATGCATTTTCATGGCTATCACACTGTCGGGAAAGAGAATCTGTTGATGTTGCCTTTGACGGTAGGAGAAATGGAAATACAGGAAGATAAAGTTATTTGGCTCAGTTTCATAAAGCAAATTTACCATGGCATGCTTCTCAGCTAAACCTGTTTTCAAAGTCCTCACACTCTTTTTTTTTTTTTTCTTACCTGCATCAATAGAAATGATCATATGTTCCTTTTGGCTTGGGAAATGTAGTGGAATTTGAAGAGGAAGAAAGCTGACATAATTATGTATGGTTATCAAGCTTCCAAAGTAAATGAAACCCTGCAAGTAAATAAAAAGTTAACTCAGAACAAACTTAAAAGGGTTTGGGTTTTATAACTTCACTGACCAGCTTGGACGGTCACCTGAGTGCCCAAAGAACTGCTTACTTTTCAGAATATTTTCATACTTGTAAAATTTGATAATGTATCACTGTCGGGTCTAATTTTCTTTCCTGTTCTAAGAGGAAAGGTCAGTCCCCTCCTTCTTATTAAATTTGAAAAATAAATAACCACAGCAGTATCTCAACAGACTTAATGTGTTTACTGCTGCTGCTGCTGCTAAGTCGCTTCAGTCGTGTCTGACTCTGTGCGACCCCATAGACGGCAGCCCACCAGGCTCCCCCGTCCCTGGGATTCTCCAGGCAAGAACACTGGAGTGGGTTGCCATTTCCTTCTCCAATGCATGAAAGTGAAAAGTGAAAGTGAAGTCGCTCAGTTGTGTCCGACTCTTCACAACCCCATGGACTGCAGCCTACCAGGCTCCTGCGTCCATGGGATTTTCCAGGCAAGAGCACTTGGCACTAAAGAATGTGAAATTACTGAGCAACACATCATGGGAGGAGGGGAAGACCAGTTTGTTTTGTTTGATAAACTAACTTCTACTCTATCTGCTGAAAAGATGGTTATTGAAAGTTGTGTATCTTGGTCATGAGCACAGACCTAAAACTTTATCAGGACGAAATAAAACTGCTTAAAGTTGTAGTTGATGAAATAACTTTTACCTGCGTAGGGCAACTGCTTCCAAGAAAAAGTCAAATGTTTGAACTTCCCATCCTTTTGTTATTAGGGAAGAAGGAAACATTTCACAGAGAGAAACTGCTCTGTTGAATATTGAAAGAATTTAAAACAAAAATATCCGTATTGACAGAATTATAGATACAGAATTATAGATTAGAAAATATTTACCCCTTTTTTTCATAGTTAAAGGGAAAAAGTCATTTTTCCAATATCAGTGATTCAAGTGCATCAAACATAAGATAGGAAAAGTTCTTTCTATTCCCTTCAAAAGCTAAGAATATTTTCTTTAAAATGTAGCCTAGGATAGTGGCTGCCAGGGCCTGGAGAGTGCAGGAAATAGGGAGATTTGGGGCAAAAAATGCAACAAAAAGTTGTAGTTATGCAAAATCAGTAAGTTCTGGAGACCTAAGATACAGCATGGTGACTGTCATTAACAATACTCTATTATATTCTTGAATGGGTTGCATTTCCTTCTCTGGGGGATCTACCTGACCCAGGGACTGAACCCATATCTCTTACATCTCCTGCATTGGCATGGGGGTTCTTTACCACTACTGACACCTGGGGAGCCCCTGAAATTTGCTGAGCGATCATATATGTTCTCACCATACACACACACACAAATGGTAACTATGTGAGGTGATGGATATGTTAGTTAGCTTGATTGCAATGTCTACATATCACAATGTCTACATACAGCAAAACATGACATTGTCCACATTAAATATATATAAATTTGTCAGTTTGAAAAAGCTGAAAAAAATTAAAAATAATAAAAAATAAGATGCAACTTAACCTTTTATGATGAATGAGACTGAGTAAGGAAATGTTAAGGGAGAACTTTGAAACAAATTATCCCTGAATTTCTAATGTATAGATGACTCATCTGTGATGAAAGTTAATTACTATTATTAATTATAATTATGACTTTGAGGCAGTGTTTTGAGAATCTTTCAGGGCTTTCTGATTCTGACAGCACCTGTCAGAGGGAAGTACTGGGGAGGAACTTGTCTCCAAGGCAGAAAGAATTTCTGGGATTTGTCAGAGGTCACATAGTCCCAGAGGGAACTGGAAGGTCATCCATAATTTCTCTCCAAGCCACCCTCAACTCATCTGTGGATGTAGATTCGGTCGCAGAGGAGAGGTGAGGTCAGCAGACTAGAGCCACAATAGGATTCCTACAGATACCAGACCTACGACCCAGAATGCAGTTTTCTGCCAAAAATATCAGCTTGTAGATGCATTATCTCAAAGAAGAGCTGATGTCTGCGGGTGACCTGTGGCTTGAAGATGAAACTGGAAAGTTGAACTATTGCATTAAGAAAAAGAACCTAAGAACTCATGTGGGATTCCCTGACGAGGAAGCTCCCTGATTTAAGTCCCAATCTATAAAACACAAGGGAAGCCTGAATATGTTTTTTTTTTTTTCCCCCAGTCTGACATGATTGATTATTAAGTTCAAGTTCTGTGAATTAAAGAACAACCAACTGTGTTGATGGTGGTCTTGGTCCACCACCAATCATTGTGCTCCCAATAAAATGCTCTTATCAGAAGACTGTTGCACCTAAAGCATTTTCACCAAAATAGAACTGTGCCTTTCTCAGTCTCCCATAAAGACAAAGAGACATGAAGTTACAACAGGCCAAACCAAAGACAAGCCTGAGACTCTACCTCTTTCCATCTTAGCCCAGGAAAAAGGTAAGAAAAATCACATGCCCAGGCTCATGGCAGAGCAGTGATGTAATAATAAGAATAACAACAAAAGCAATAGCAGCAATAATATCTATCATTTAGTATCAATACTGAGACCAGAATGGAAGATTTCTTGTAAGCCTCACAAGTACAGTCTCATTTGTACAGAGGTGGAAGGTGTGTAGCTTTCCTAAGCTACAAAATTACAAAGCTCAGAACATGACCCACCCAGGTCTTCTGTACCTAATTTGATCCCCTTGCTCTTTTCATCCCATAGACTGATACTGGAAACAAACCCTTAGAGAGAAGAGGAATCTTTGTGATTCTTGTCTGGATATGAAAGGTTGAGGAAATATACTGCTGATGCTTGGACAGCAAGAGTTTGAACTGCATGGGTTCAAAACTCCACTTACATGTGGATTTTTTTCAATAAATATATTAGAACATTTTTTGGAGATTTGCAACAATCTGAAAAAAACACAGATGAATGGAATAGCCTAGGAATATAAAAAAATTAAGATAAAGTTGGATATTACATGAAGACATAAAATATCTGTACTAGACACTAGTATAGTTTACCTTACTTGTTCCTTTGAGATACATTCTGAAGATATCTGCTAAAATAATTTTCAACAAATGTAATTCGTGTCTTAACAGATTCTTACTCCAAGGACAACCCTGGCCTCCTACTCCCCATAAGAATAAAGCCAAGGTCTAGGTCATGAAGCTATCTATTTCCCTGCCTTTTCCCCAGTTCTCACTTCCCTCTATGATCTGTATGCTTTTTCCAACAAAGCTTCCTTCAAAAGCCACTCTCATGAAGCTCTAGTCCAATGACTAATATGAAGCAAAATGTTAATAATTAGACTTTAATTCTCACTATCCCTTCCTACCCCTAATCGGTTAACATGCTAATGATTAGCAGAGCTTCTCCATGAAACACCATCCTCAATAAAACTATGACTTGCTCTCTTTCATCGTCTTCAAAATTCAAACATTTCCATCAGTTCTTACTTCAATTAGAGTAAAATGTTTACCACCTGCCAGGGTTTTGGAGCCCTCCATGGTTTTAATGGGCTTCCCTGATGGCTCAGATGTTAAAGAATCTGCCTGCAGTGCAGGAGATGCAGGACCCTTGAGTTGGGAAGACTCCCTAGAGAAGGGCATGGCAACCCACTTCAGTATTCTTGCCTGAAGAATTCCATGGACAGGGCCACCGGGCGGGTAACAGTCCATGGACTTGTGAAAAGTTGGACATGACTGAGCAACTAACACTTCCACTTTCACTCTTGATTTCCTACTTTTGTATTCTAATCCCCTATAATGAAAAGGACATCTTTCTGTTGGTGTTAATTCTAGAAGTTCTTGTAGGTATTCATAGAACCGTTTAACTTCAGCTTCTTCGGCATTAATGGTTGGGGCATAGACTTGTATTACTGTGATGTTGAATGGTTTGCTTTGGAAATGAACCCAGATCATTCTGTCATAGAATGGACTACATAGGTCAAGGGGAATACCAAATGGCAATCCATTGGAGTTTTATTCTGATGAAAAGATTAAAAGGATGTGGTGTTAGAATACTACTTAGAATGGATTTGGTATTTTGAAGCTCTGAAAGCATTCCTTTGGCAGATATTTTCTTCTAAGGGGAAGTAAAATTGCCTGCAGTGGACTCCTTGTCCAAATAACGCCAAGTGTCAATGAGGGAGGAAGAGAACAGTGAGGTTTCTTTAGGTCAGGAAGAGTAGAAAGAACTTCTTCTGTTGGGTAAAGCATTCACCCATTGTGATAGAATTCGTAGTAACTGATTGATTTTCATAGTCAAGACAAATTCCTTCTGCCTCCAGCAGCTAGTCAAATTACCTTAATATTTTTAAAGTTCATGGCTGTAAAGAATTAACCTACAACAGGAACAACCAAAGGTGTTTTCTCCAATGTGCAAAGGACTCCAATTTTGCAAACTGTTACTCTTCTTGTCCCTAATACATATACTGCATTTTCTACCTCTTTGCTCTTATCTGAGATGTGGTGGTGGTGGTGGTGGTGTAGTCACTCAATCGTGTCTGACTCTTGCGACCCCATGAACTGTAGCCCGTCCGGCTCCTCTGTCCATGGGATTCTCCATGCAAGAATACTGGAGTGGGTTGCCATTTCCTTCTCCAGGGGATCTTCCTGACCTGTATCTGTCTTTTATGCATTTCCAGTCTTCACTCAACTTTCAAAGAGTAAATTGATTTCACCTTCTTCCATGACCACCCCAGGTTCAGGGGTCTCGCCTTCTGCAAGTTTTACAGCCCTCATTCTTTTGAATATTCACTATTTACTCACCCCCTGGTTGTATTTCTATGTGTATTCCATGAACCTCCTTAACTCTAAATATCTGTAAGTTCCTTTAGGAAGCAGAACTCCTTTGCTTTCTTTTTCTGGAATCACTAATTACTTATTAGAATTTTTTTCTGTGGGCTAGATTCGTATTTTTAAAAGATAGCAAAGTCCCACTGGTGACCCCAAGGACCTGGCAGTCTGTTTTAGAGATGAATAAATTGAGGCTCAGTATGTGGACTATGATCATGCAAAATTCAATAGAAGAGTCTTGAGTGTGCAAACGTTGCCCTTCTCATCTTTATCTTAACTTTCTACCCTCCGCATGACCCTCATGACAGTTTGAGTCACAGTTTTTCTGCCTCTAAATGTCTTTGGTCTCTGGTCTGTGCATTAGTTTGCTAAATCCGCTGTAACTAATTACAGCAAATGGAATGGCTAAAACAACAGAAATGTATATTCTCAGTTCTGGAGGCTAGAAGTCCAAGATCAAGGTGCTGGCAGGGTTGCCTTCTTCCGAGGCCTCTCTCCTCAGTTTGTAAACAATGGCCTTCTCTCTCTGTTTTCTCATCCCCTGTCTTTAAGTGTCTTGTGTCTGACTTTCCTCCTCTTACAAGGACACCTGGGCTTCCCTTGTGGCTCAGCGGGTAAAGAATCCACCTGCAATGCAGAAGACCTGGGTTCGATCCCTGGGTTGGGAAGATCCCCTGGAGAAGGGAAAGGCTACCCAGTCCAGTATTCTGGCCTGGAGAATTCCATGGACTATATAGTCCATGGGGTCATAAAGAGTCAGACACAACTGAGCGACTTTCACTATAAGAACACCAGTCATATTGGATTAGATTAGCTCCCCCCACCCCACCCCAAAAGCCTCATTTTAACTTAATTTCTTCTGGGAAGATACTGTCTCCTAATGTGGTCACATTCTGGGATACTGAGCTTCCCTGGTGGCTCAGATGGTAAAGACTCTGCCTGCCATACAGGAGACCCAGGTTCAGTCCCAGGGTCAGGAAGATCCCCTGGAAAAGGGAATGGCTTCCCTCTCTAGTATTCTTGACTGGAGAATCCCAGGGAAGGAGGAGCCTGGTGGGCTGCAGTCCTTGGGGTCACAAAGAGTCAGACACGACTGAGTGACTAACACTAGATTCTAGGGCTGCAGTGCATGAACTGAGGGGTGGGGCTGGGAACCACTGTGTTCATAATAGTCCCCTTTCTTCTTTTCTTTTTGCTTCCACTTTGTGGTGGAGGTTTCCTACAGCTATTAAAATTAATCTGAACTACACATATTAGGCCCTCTCCTTTGAAGTCAGATCAGTATCAATACTCAATACTCTGTTATAACCTATGTGTGATGAGACTCTAAAAAGGAGTGGATATATGTGTCTACATAGCTGATTCACTTTGCTGTACAGCAGAAAATAACATTGGAAATCAACTATATGCCAATAAATAGTAATTAGGAAAAGCCAACCTGTGAGAGTTCTGCCCGTGTAATTGTCCTATGTTTCTTCTGTCTTGCAAAAGCCCCTTTAAACATTTATGTTGACTAAAAATTTGTTTAAATCATTCGACCCTAGAACCTAATGCTCTTTCACAGAGAAACCAGTATTTTTGCAAGATCTGAATGAACAATTTTTAGCAAAAAAAAAAAAGAGAGAGAGAGAAATAAACAGAAAAAAAGAGTTAACTTTCTCAACAAATTGTATTTTTAAAAAAAGAGAGAGAAAGAAAATAGGTTCTTCACAATCTAATAGAAACAGCAGTGCCATGACAGTTTTGGAAAGTTCTCTGACATTTTTCATTTCTACTGAGGCTCCACCCACTCTCTTATTCACAGAGTTCTCAATGCCAAGGAGCTACGCCATTGCCATTCCCAATACTGGGTCTGGCCCCAAAGGAGATCAAGTTACACTTGGTTTTTCTTCACAGCTAAGTTTTTGGTGAGGCATCAGGCAATTGCCAAGACATGTCAGAAAATATCTGTCTGGTTACCTAAGCCTACACTTGATCAGGCAGTGCAATAGAACATCAAGAGCTTTCTGATGAAATGATGCAACAAATAGATTTCACCCAAAGGTGATGGAGGGTAAAATCTGTGGATTAAAATAGGTGGAACGCATGACTCTGAGTCTTAAATATTAGACCTTTGAGCAATTAAGTTGCATTTAGTTATATTTTTCACCCCGTATAACCTCAAAGGACATTATTGTAACTGGGTGCATTTTACTTTCCATCTTAATTATCCTCCCTTGCTTAGGGCATGGAGCTGTCTTGTTCTATCCAGAAGGCCACCACGACAGTTGGGCAGGCAGTTTTTGACACGTGGAACACGTGAAATAATTTTACTTTGATGGGTACTCTTAGTAATGGGTCAAACAAAAAATATTTCCTCTGAAATCTTATCTGTAAGTGACATCAATTATTTTTTTCAAATCGTATTTCCAAGAAGAATGAATTACACCAGTTTCACAGCTGACTTTTCATCCTAAAAGATCACTAGTGAAATATTCTTGAAACTATGAATAGTTATTTTTGGAGGTAATAGAGGGAAGCAGGGAGATGACACACACTCTGAAAATCCCTTCTGCACGTTGGCTTTCATCTTCTTATGATGAATGTTCCCTAAGCAAGTAACCTGCCAGCAGAAGACCACTCTAGGCATTCTCAAGCTTGAGAAATTGATGCAAAACAGGAGAGGACTAGCTGTTGACCTTTTTTTCAGGTTCCTGATCATTGTATTAACACAAGGAGGCTTGGGATCCAACATCAGATAACAGAAAAGGGTGGAGATCGCAAGCCTGCATATTAAGAAGGTGAAACCTTTCTTTGCTGGATGATATCCTGCTTGGGAGAAGTACGGTTCATGGCAGCGTTCGTAGTTACAAGCGAGGGACGTCGCTGGGGGTCCAGTGGTTAAGACTTCACCTTCCAATGCAGAAGTTTCGGGTTTGATCTCTGGGAGGGGACCTAAGATCCCATAGGCCACACGGCCAAAAAAGCAAAACATGAAAGAGAAGCAATTCTGTAACAAGTTCAATAAAGACTAAAAATGGTGCACATCAAAAACAATTAAAATAGTTAGGAGTGACCAGTATTAACTGAGCCTCTCCTTTGTTACTTGTGTTGCTCATATAGCCATCAACCAGTTCCCCTTTGTCTTCCTGAGCCAGCAGGAGAGAGGTGGTAAACAGAGAGTGTGTGTGGTTCTGGGGAGAGTTCCTCCCGGTTAAATCCAGTGCTTCATGTGGGAGCCATATTCCACTTAAGCAATGTCATTAGGGCTTCCCAAGTGGCAAAGTGGTAAAGAATCTGCCTGCCTATGCAGAAGACGTGAGTTCTATCCCTGGGTCGGGAAGGTCCCCTGCAGGAGGAAATGGCAACCCACACCAGTACTCTTGCCTGGAGAATCCCATGGACACAGGAGCCTGGCGGGCTACAGTCTACAGGGTCACAAAGAGTCAGATATGACTGAGCACAGCACAGCAGTGATGTTACCTAACCTCCATTAGAATGCTTCCTTCTACTCCTATTTATCAGTGCTTGGAGGTCCTATTTACAACCCTCTGCAGTTGTTTCATGACCAAAATCTTCTACTGAGGGGAGAGAGAGGAAAAAATGGCATTCACATAATTCACTGCACTTTTCAGGACTGAACGGGACTCTCTTGCTACCCAGCCTGCTTCTCTGAATTGCCTTAAGAATGGTCTCACCAACACTCTCTTCATCCACGTGGGAGAGGCTCCAAAAAACCAGGTCAGGAAAATAGCCTCTAACATGTGGCTATAAATAAGGTAACACTGAGGCACAGGCCTATTTACTGGCTCATTGCGCGGACTTACCCACGGAGGCCCTCACCCGCCATGCCCCTAAGCCCCTCCCAGTTATCTCTGGGATTCCCCTGGTGCTTCTCGTCTGTGCTCAGCCGCCGAGGGACCTCTTCTGTTTGTCCACACAGGCCTGGGCGATGTCTCCACCTACCTCTGCATTCGGATCCACCGCCAGGGTATAAATCCCGAGCTTCTACCGGCTGCGGGCCTGTGGGCACCCGTACCGTGGTGTTTGTGTCCCGCCTGTAAACAAAGACAGGCCTCTCCTCGCTCTGTGCTGTGTGCCGTGCTCAGTCGCTTCAGTCGTGTCCAGCTCTTTTTGACCCTGTGGACTATAGCCCGCCCCATGGACTGTAGGCCATCAGGCTCCTCTGTCCATGAGATTCTTCAGGCAAGAATACTGAAGTGGGTTGCCCTGCCCTCCTCCAGGGACTCTTCCAGACCCAAGGATAGAACCTGCATCTCTTACGTCTCCTGCCTTGGCAGGTGGGTTCTTTACCTCGGGGGCCACCTGGGAAGCCCCCTCCTCATTCTGTTTCTGCCCTAACGTGTGCTGTCCTTTGTCACCGAGGGGCTTCCCTTGTGGCTCAGCTGGTAAAGGATCCCCTGCAATGCAGGAGACCTGGGTTCGATCCCTGGGTTGAGAAGATCCCCTGCAGAAGGGAAAGGTTACCCACTCCAATATTCTGGCCTGGAGAATTCCATGGACTACAGCCCACGGGGCCACAAAGAGTCGGACACAACTGAGCAACTTTTACTTTGTCGCTGAGGCCTCGAAGCACTTCTACAAGAGCATTCATTTCTCTCAATTCCCCTTTCAGTTTCTGTATTCAGTTCCTCTTTTTTAAAATAATAAATAAATAAATAAAATTCAGTTCCTTTTGTGAGAAAGGGCTTACCTACTCCTCAGGCCCCAGGCTCCTGCCACCAGCTTTCCCTCACCTCTAACTCCAGGCTTTTTTGTGCAAATCTCCTCAAACATCCTTCCTTTCCATGCAAATCAATATGCAAACAGACCTGGAGGCTTCTTCTCTACCAGCAGTTCAACATTCCTGATGGTAATCATTTGAGTACAGCATCCCTGAAACCTGAAATGGTATTTGGTAATTAATTCTTGTGTCTTTTACAATCACCACCACAGAGCTGGGAATGGCAGTCAAACAGGAGACCTAGAAAATGCCTGTTGACTGATGGTGGGTCACAGTCACTCAGTCGTGTCCGACTCTTTGCGACCCCATGGACTATAGCCTGCCAGGCTCCTCTGTCCATGGATTTCTCCAGCAAGGATACTGGAGTGGGTTGCCAGCCCCTTATCCAGGGGAACTTCCTGACCCAAGGATCAAACCCAGGTATCCTTCATCGCAGGTGGATTCTTTACCATCTGAGCCTCCAGGGAAGCCGTTGACTGATTATGTTTGTCAATTAATGCCTCTCTTGCTATGAATGACCAGCTGTGGAAGCTGGAGGCCAGATCTCAGTTATAAAACTCTACACACCTAACTTAAACGCCGATGGAACAAAAACGTATCAGGTCATTTCACTGTTTCTGGAGAACAGAGTGAACTTGCCTGAATCAGTGTGACACAGAAGAGCTCTCAGTCACTGATATGAATACTGGGTTTCTGGCTGGTGTATAAAATCTTAGCTAGTGTTTCTCCCCCAGTCCAAGTCATCTGAGTCATTGCGGTTGTACTGGGTAAGGCATCCCGATTTGGAGATGCCTGCTTGCCTCTTCGTGTACAGGCAAGCACTCACTAGTTGTCTCATCTCCCTCAGAAAAAGCATTTCAGTTGGGCGTTGGGACTAAATATGAGCCAGAGGGAGCCTTCTGATAGCCGTTACATGGGCTTCAGCTGTCTAAGGACTTTGGGAGCAGCTAATTGTTAATGAGTCAGGAGGTTGCCAGGGCAACCAGCAAACTGCTCTTTCTGGTAAGCTCTGCCTCAAGTCCAAGAGGGGTTATGAAAGAGTTGCAGCTTAGAGAAGGAAGGTTTTCCCCTTTCCCTGATGTTTATAGAAAAGGTTTATGATGTTAAAGCTTTTCTACTCATCCAAGGAGAGAAATCTGAGATAGCTAAAGAGTTCTAATCTGAATTATTTGGAAATAAGAGAAATGGAAGCAGAACATATTAAACAAGATGATACAGGATAGGAAAAAGTTAGGCCAAAGACAAAAAGAAACATTCCCTTCATGTGGAGCCTTTAGGAACACATGGCCATGAATTCATAGGAGTGAAGAGAATTTATTTGAAAGCTTTTTGTAGCTACTTCGTTCAATCTAGGAGATGACTACAATTCTGTTGAATAAGTGTAATACAGTGAAGAATATTAGAATAAAGTATGAAGAGATCTCTTGAGTCTCCATCTGATTGTGTAAACAGAATGCTAAGAGGAAATCCAACTTGCCCAATAGTCAGCAAAGGACGTCATCCAGTGACAGGTGTCAGAAGAACCAGTGCCCCGTGTGGCTTTGGAACACTTGGTTTTCTTTGTCAGTGTATGGAAAGGTGCGGAATATATGTGAGAATGAGGTTTCTTTTCAAAAATGTTTTAGAACTATGCTGCTTAAGATTGTTGAATATTAAGTTACAGTCTTTTATGGCATTTAACAAGCCAGGAAGTCTGTCTTATTGCTAAGGTGTTAACTAAACATGTAGGGTATTTATTTACTCTCACAGACAACACGCACACTCAGAGATGATGCTCTGAGTTATTAATGGGCCATGACTTCTTTTGCTTCTCCTTCTTCATCCCACGTTTGACCATTTAGATCTCAGCAGCCCCCTTCCTGAGGCAGAGGCCGATGGGCAAGTCTGCACAGACAGGTATGAGAGGCAGGTGGCATCTTCCGCAGATGGAGCTTCCATTGAAAACTTCCCCTGAAGGAGGTGCTGGCTTTTCTGTCAGTTTGTGTGTCTTCCTCACTTCTATTCTCTGGTTTGATAATTTCACCTCTGTGCTCCTTAGTCAGTTGAAGCAAGAGATACAACCTAAAAGAGTTTGAGAGTAATTTATAAAGCACATGCTATATACCAGATACTATTGCTGGTCCTGGGGATACACTAATGAACAACACAGCTTAGATATCACTTATTAAATTATCTTAATTTATTACCTATTTAGCCATACAATTAAAAGTATGCATGCATGCATGCTAAGTCGCTTCAGTCGGGTCCGACTCTGTGCGACTCCACAGACAACAGCCCACCAGGCTCCTCTGTCTACAGGATTCTCCAGGCAAGAACACTGGAGTGGGTTGCCATTTCCTTCTCCGATGCATGAAAGTGAAAAGTGAAAGTGAAGTCGCTCAGTAGTGTCCGACTCTTAGCGACCCCATGGACTGCAGCCCACCAGGCTCCTCCGTCCATGGGATTTTCCAGGCATTAAAAGTATACACGTGTATAAAAATGAGTGTATATTCAGCAAATTGCAAGGCAGAAAAAATTCACAAAGGTTAGGATGATAGAAAAAAATTAGAAAGGACAAGATTGATAGATCTGACTATATAAGAAATTTAAAATTCTCTTCGTTCAAAAATTAATCAAAATTCAGCCATATTTCAAATTCAGTTATTCAATAAATAAGTGGTGAATTTCATTATTTTATAAAGACCACATAAATTTTATAAGAAATATCAATGAAAATTCAATGAAAACATGCAAAGAATATGAACAACACTTTACAAGATAGAACTATAACCAGTTCACAAATGTGGGAAACCACTTCCTTTCACTATAAAGAGAGGAATTGAAAAAAGAAAGGAATTAAATATTTTTCACCTATAAAATTAAGTCTTTATGGTAATACTGACAAATACTAGCAAGGATACATAAGAAAGAACAGTTTAACTTTTGTTGTTGTTGTTAGTTATGCAGCTTATTATTGTCTATATTCCAGCTGTAATTGCTCCTTGGCAAAGGCTTTTGCTTTTGCATTAAATCGAATTCAAAGTGGCTGTTTTTGTACCCAAGAATTTTGGCCGTGCATGGCAAAATCAGCACAGTGTAATGAAGGGCACCTGGAGCTCCTGGAAGGCCTTTTACTGCCTTTCGCTTACTTTTGAATAGGCTTGTTTCCTCTTCACAGAAATGTACACGCAAATCGAAGAGATCCTGAAGATAATGCATTCCTGAAGATAAAAGAAAACAATATATTCACAATCCACATTTTGTGTTTCTGAAGATTTCTATTTCATGTCCGGCTGGAGACCGAAGAAAGAAGGGCCTTTAACCTGTCACTGATGGTTAGCAATTTCTAGGTAGGGGGATCCCAATCTCGATGTCTGTAAGAGCTCTGCTACCAGTGCCTGGGGGCTCCTCAGTCTGCACATGCGTGACTTTCCTGCTCACCCAGCCGCCTCCTGGTCTGGAGAGTGGTGCCTTGGAAGATGACATGGCGTGTTCCGAGCGGGATGTGTCCTGAGAGTCCCATTGGAAATACCCTCCCCCTCGCCCCCGCCAAAAGACTTTTGCCCTTATAAGATCTGCTATATGTTTCTCATTTGCACATAAGAACGATTTTTTAAAGAGTGGTTTTGAAATGTCGTTTGAAATATCTGCTTTATTCTGATGAAAGTTGTTAAGAGCTTTGCTGGATACCATTTAGTGAGAGGCAAGTTGACTTTGGCAAAGAGTTAGGATTGGACTGGTTGGGAAGTGGTATTTCCTGGAAACTTCTACAATGATCCATTTGGTCTTCATAATAAACAAGAGAGACCAATTTACTTACCTAAGAAGATTTTACAGTGCCGTATAAAATATACATTCAGCATATGGAGAACAATTCTTTTACTAGGAAACAAAAATACCTACCAGATGTAAAGTTCCATCATTTCCCTTTCGGATTTCTCTTTCCATCTGCCATCAAACTTGGATGGCCAATGATCTTTGCATTTTCAGCCAGGGAAACAATTTCTGTACGTGATGTGAATATGTTGTCCCTTGAGGGAGATTTATATGTTGAGCAGTTATTCCTAGAGAGAAAAGGCAAAGCTGCTTCTGGACGGTCAGTGTGAGCATCAGGTGTACCATTTCTAGCCATGGGACTTACATTGAGTCATTTAACTGTTCTGAACCATGCACTTTCAGTTGTAAATTGGGAAGAATCATCTCTGCCTTACAGAGATATTATGAAGGTTAGAGATAGCACATAAAAAGCACCGTAGTGGGTATTCCAGACATTCTTATTGCTTTCCTTATCATTAAATGTGACTGAAACCGAAAGAATATCTCTTATGGGAAATGGCACAGTATCATGATATGTATATGAGGGAGATTCTTTGAAGCAGGTAACATCTCAAGTTTCTTCCAATTCTGCTGTACAAAGGGGTTTGTTGGCAGGAATCTGAGATCTACAGTCTCTATTTTTTCAGGTGTAGGACGCTGGATAAGTCACTTACTCTCTTTGGGCCTCAATTTTCTTTCCTGCGACAACAGAAACCAGTGTTACGAAAGTGCCTTGTAAACCATGAAATAGAATGGTGACCATGAGCGGGAGAAGATTATGGCACGTTTATTAAGAATTAACATCTAGTGTCAGGGATCACCTGTGTCCTTCTAGTTCCTGAAGCATCTAACATAGAGAATTTGCACACACGAGATGAAATTATTACTGAAGATGTCCTCGGGCAGCTCTGAGTGAGCCTTATTTTTAGATCCTTGGATTTTATCAGTCAGTCAGTTGTCCCTGCCTGAAGGGAATGCTCCATCTTATTCTTTTGCTGACTGTGTATAACTTTTTTTTAGATAAAGAGAATACTGTACATATTTCAAATTCACATACTTTCACTGTTTTAGCTGTAAGGCATTTGGCTAATGTTTTGCAGCACTGCTTACGGTGTGTAAGCAACTTCACTTGCTCTTATCTTTTGAGTTTCCATGACTAACACTAGGTATGTGCTAAAACTTTGCATTTTTCATCAAAACTGGTGCTGCCAACATTTAATACCAGGCCAGTTCTGTTCACAGAAGTGTCTGTATCTGCAGAGCGCAAAACTAATTCAGCTGGCATGGACACTGGAAAAGCAAACACTATACCTTTCCACTAAGTTGAATTTTATATTTCAAATCATCTTTATTTTACTGCAACCTGAGACTTTTGTCTACTCTAGCTGAATTGCTCACAGAAAATACTCCTTTAAAAAGTAGCCCTGAGCACTTAAGTTCTGGTTTCTCGGCTCACCTTAAGCCTAGTGTAAGTAAGCCTAAGGCGCTCGCAGAGAATTGGGAAGTTAATTCAAGTGGAAAAAAGAATTTGAAGATGGAACAGATAAAGTGCGTGAAAAAGTACCATGAAGAACTTGGCGTATCTAGTTAAGACAGTAAATTCTTGAAGATTATTTACTTCCCAGTAAAGAGCAGCCATATTCTTTTATTCTCTTTTCTTATTGACATAAATTTCCAAGAAACTCTAATGTGGGTTTTGCATGCTTTTCTCTAATATTGCATGTTTGTGAAATTTTTGGCTGTCATTTGAGAGAACAATATTAATACTTTCAGTTTCTAAAAATCACCCCTATGAAGTTGTGCCTCATAGTGTTATACACTATAGTGAAAGCAAGCTAAAAGAAAATACATAATGGTATTTTGGTGAGGCAGAATGTTGCCTCCTCATTTAAAATATGTTTACAAAGAATAAATGATTACATCAGAAAACATTTATATTGAATAAAAATAGATGGATGGGAAAGGATTAGTATAAAATCATCTGAATTTTCTATATATAAGTGTGTGTGTATATATACACACAGAGAGAGTGCACATTCTACATACGTGTATATTTGTGTATATATGTGCATGTATAATAGGAATACATATATAGAAAAAAGTTTAGAGGAAAATCAGTACAAAGAACATTATAGTTGTTTTTGCTGAGCTGTATTAGATCTGTGTTTATCTACACATTTCTAGATGGTTAAGGCAATGGCACCCCACTCCAGTACTTTTGCCTAGAAAATCCCATGGACGGAGGAGCCTGGTGGGCTGCAGTCCATGGGGTCGCTAGAGTCTGATACAACTGAGCGACTTCACTTTCACTTTTCACTTTCATGCATTGGAGAAGGAATTGGCAACCCACTCCAGCGTTCTTGCCTGGAGAATCCCAGGGACAGGGGAGCCTGGTGGGCTGCCGTCTATGGGGTCGCCCAGAGTCGGACACGACTGAAGAGACTTAGCAGCAGCAGCAGCAAGCCTATACAGAGATTGTAAATGTATTATTTCATTCATTTATATGTGCCTGCATTTATTCTGCTTTACTGTGAAAAGGATTCAAAGTGGCTAGTTTTAGGTCACTAAAAGAATCTAAAATTGAGCAAATTGAACACCAAAAAACTAAAATGTTTCACAAACTAAAAAGAAAAATTTCAGAGTTTCAATGACCACCATCTAAATCCCCTCCTTCAGCACACACACACACACACGGAGCACACACACACACACACATACACGCGCGCGTGCAATGCACATACGCACACA
Source organism: Bos mutus (assembly GCF_027580195.1). NCBI lineage: Eukaryota > Metazoa > Chordata > Mammalia > Artiodactyla > Bovidae > Bos > Bos mutus. The sequence goes on along the minus strand of NC_091639.1, from coordinate 8,419,560 downwards.
TGTGCACACACACGCACACACACACACGCACATGTACACACAGCATACACAATCACATGTACTTTCAAGGAACAAGCAATCCTCCATTCTCCCACTGATAGATGGAGAATTCGTATAAGTTCAGATATGAATTAGAGAAACACTTTTGTGCTCTATGATGACCTAAACGGAAAAGAAATCCAAAAAAGAGGAGATACATATGTATGTATAGCTGGGTTTCCCTGGTGGCTCAGCAGAAAAGAATCCACCTGCAAAACAGGAGATGTGGGTTCTATCCCTGGGTCGGGAAGATCCCCTGGAGAAAGAAATGGCAACCCATTCCAGTATTCTTGCCTGGGAAATCCCATGGACAGAGGAACCTGGGTGGGCTACCGTCCATGGGGTTGCAAGTGTTGGACACGACTTGGCAACTAAACCACCAAGCACAGCTGATTCACTCTGCTGTGTAGTAGAAAGTAACACAACATTGTAAAGCAACTGTACTCCAATAAAAAAGTAAAAAAAAAATTTTAAATAAAAAAAAACAAGATAACAACAAAAACAAAACAAAGAAACCCTAAAATGTATTTTATTATTTTCATGTATATAAAGAAATGCAGGCAAATCTAGCAAAATATTTCCAGGTAGATGTTTTATTCTTGTTGAAAGAAAATCAGACCGGTTTAGCAGGATTTATTCACTTTCAAACAATGGCTGTGTCTTCAAAATTCTTCCTTCAAGTAAATTCACTATTTCTTTATCTTACTCTTAAAGTCTATTTAGCAAACCTTCTATTCATGGAGTGAAAAGTTAAACTCCAGCGAGACCTGAATTTTCATAATCGCCAAATAACTGAAATTCAACACAGAGACCCACACAGAAATGTTATACAAAGAAGCAGACAACGTGATCACAGCTATGACTGAGAAGAGAGAGCGTGCATGGCATACAAAGTACTGGGTGACAGTTTGAATTACAAAGTCGTACTACTTTGAAAAAGTAGATTGAAAAAGCAAATAGCAAAACAAACAAGCAGGCACCGCTCTTTTCAGTGTGAGGAACACTAGGCTCTGAGCTAGAAGCGGAAAACACACAGCAGAGAGAGGTTATCTGCAACGTATGACTAAGATGTCTTCATTGACTCCTGCACTGAAATGACAGATGAGAACGCAGCCTGTGTACAAATGATGAAATGCCCTTAATCCCTGTCTCAAAACGATCACCTCACTACAACTGCCAGGTTGACAGACAAGGCCTTGGAATTCCCTAGTGAAAGCAAACTTTCCCAACCCACAGCTGAGGAAAAGAAAACCATAGATTCTAGTCCCTCTAAACACTCACAGAAAACTATGGAAAACTTAAACAAGAGCAGAGACTAATTAATTAATGAAATCCAAAGGTATCCAGGAATATGTCAGCATGATTCTTTGCAACCCCACGGTCTTTCCAAGAGATTTTCCAGGCAAGAATACTGGAGTGGGTTGCCATTCCCTTCTCCAGGGGATCGTCCTGACCCAGGGATCGAACCTGGGTCTTCTGCATTGCAGGCAGATTCTTTACCATTGGATCCACCAGGGAAGCCCAGGATTTTCCAGGCAAGAGTACTGGAGTGGGGTGCCATCGCCTTCTCCGATGATTAAGCAACAGTATTGGAAATAGCAAAATCATATATTAGGAAATGTGACGGGTCCTCCTGATGGTACTCTACCATGGAGACCCTCGTGTGTGTTAGTCACTCAGTCATGTCTGACTCTTTGTGCCTCCATGGGCTGTAGCCTGCCAGGCTCCTCTGTTCATGGGATTCTTCAGGCAAGAATACTAGAGTGGGTTGCCATTCTCTTCTCCAGTGGATTCTTCATACCCAGGGATCAGACCCAGGTCTCCGGCATTGCAGGCAAATTCTTTACGATCTGAGCCACTAGGCTAGGTCTGTGTATAATATACCACCGTTTACCACTTTGGATTCTGACCCATGCTCTTGTTTAACATATGAGTGCATGAGTGCAATGGCAAATTGATTGGAGATTGATCAATCATTCATCTCGCCGACCATTCAGTGGAAATGAATTTACTTATACATTTTTGACAATTCTAATTGCATACCTTTAATTGTACAAGGTGATGAGTTGATATACATTAGGGAAAGATTACCAAGATCAATATAATTAACACATCCATCATCTCACATACCTAGTTTTTGTGTGTGTGTGTATTTGATGAGAATGCTTAAGATTTATTCTCAGCAACTTTCCTTATCTTTTTCGGCCTTGAAGCATGCAGAATCTTCCCCAACTAGGGGTCGAACCTGTGCCTCCTGCATTGGGAGTGCAGAGTCTTAACCCCAGTCCCAACTCTCAGAAACTTTCAGGGTTTCATTCCTGGTCAGGGAAGCAGATACCACATGTTGAAACTAAGAACCTGGTACAGCCAAATAAATAAATAAATGTGCTGTGCTGTGCTTAGACACTCAGTTGTGTGGATTTCTTGTGTCTTCATGGATTGCAGCCTCCAGGCTCCTCTGTCCATGGGGATTCTCAGGGAAGAATAGTGGAGAATATCCCTTCTCCAGGGGACCTTCCCCACCCAGGGATCAAAATGGGGTCTCCTGCATTGCAGGCAGATTCTTTACCAGCTAAGCTGCCAGGAGAGCCCAGATGAATAAATTTTTAAATTTTAATTTTAATTCAAAAAAGAATTTCAGGTTTACAGTATCATGTTAACTATAGTCATCATACTGTACATTAGATCCTCAGAACTTATTCTTATAACTGGAAATGTGTGCCCTTTGACCTGTATCACTCCATGTCCCCATCCCCCAGTCTTTATCTTTCTGGCTTATTTCATTGAGCATGTGAATGTAGTGTCCTCCATTTTATAGTAAGTGGCAAGATTCCTTTTCTTTTACTGAATAACATTCCACTGTGTGGGTGTGTGTTCATGTTTTCTTTATCATTTAGGTAATTTCCATATCTTGGCTATTGTGAATAATGTTGTAGTGAACATGCGTGTGCAGATATCTTGTCTGACTCTTTGTGACTCTGTACAGTCCATGTAATTCTCCAGGCAAGAATTCTGGAGTGGGTTGCCATTCCCTTCTCCAGGGGCTCTTCCCTACCCAGGGATCAAACGAGGTCAATTATCCATTCCCATTATAATGGCTGTCCAAACTAGACTGAATGAAAACTTATCAGAATAAGGATCTATGCATGAGTGTTGTCCCACAGCAGGCAAGAAAGAGTGCAAGAGTTCTGCTGCAGACCCAACTAGCAGACCAGGTTCCATGGAAGAGTCTGTGTATCTGGCTTTGGAGAAGCATTTGAAAAATCGGGAGCAGGAAAAGACTCGAGTGAGAACCTATGCTTCCCTGGAGAGTAAGTCTTCATGCTGTCTGACCATCAAGAAGCGATTTCTTTCTGCTCAGAACCACAGGACAAGACAAATAGCCCTTCTGGCTTACTGAGAGCAGTCAAAGGAGCCACAGAAAAGACCACAGAGATCTGAACATCAGTACATGGCTGCCAAGTACCCGAGGTCAAGCTGCTTAGTACAGACTCTGCTCAGGCAGCCTGTGGAGCCAGAGTCTGCTCAGTGGGGCTGGGGACTAGAAAAAAAAAGACAGACTAAAAGTAATGAGGATGGACCTGGAGAGAATTAGGAATTTGATGAGTGAAGTCATAAGCTGTGTTCCAGGGTGGAATTCCTCAGAGGCTGTTAAGTTAGGAACCTCCCTTTTCAGGGCCAAAAAAATAAGAGTAGCCTTCAGTGAGAACTGGAATGCTGTCTGTGGCAGAATCAGGACTAACACGGAACAACGCAGCGCTTACAGAATGGCACCAGGTAACAGCATAGCACTGTTCCCGGGGAGGAGAGTGCATGATGACGCTGAAAACATCACATTTCCAGCCTGTTCAGAGGGTGCAGAGAGCTTCGACATCAAGACGGTAAGAACTAGACAAGTACCCCAGAGGTTCAGTTCAGTTCAGTCATGTTTGATTCTTTGTGACCCCGTGAACTGCAGCACACCAGGCTTCCCTGTCCATCACCAACTCCTGGAGCTTGCTCAAACTCATGTCCATTGAGTCGGTGATGCCATCCAACCATCTCGCTCTCTGTCGTCCCCTTCTCCTCCTGCCTTCAATCTTTCCCAGCATCAGGGTCTTTTCAAATGAATCAGTTCTTTTCATCAGGTAGCCAAAGTATTGGAGCTTCAGCTTCAGCATCAGTCCTTCCAATGAATATTCAGGACTGATTTTCTTTAGGATTGACTGCTTTGATCTCCTTGCAGTCCAAGGGACTCTCAAGAGCCTTCTCCAACACCACAGTTCAAAGCATCAATTCTTTGCACCTCAGTTTTCTTTATGGTCCAACTCTCACATCTATCCATACATGACTACTGGAAAAACCATAGGTTTGATTAAACGGACCTTTGTTGGCAAAGTAATGTCTCTGCTTTTTGAATATGCTGTCTAGGTTTGTCATAGCTTTTCTTCCAAGGAGTAAGCTTCTTTTAATTTCATGGCTGCTGTCATCATCTGCAGTGATTTTGGAGCCCAAGAAAATGAAGTAGAGGTAGGGAGGCAAAATCAAAGCACTGTCATCAAAGAAACACATTAGCAACTCCAACATCTTGGTGCACTTGCCAGAAGGACTCCTTCCTTAGTGAGAAGAGATGGTATGTGGAAAGGAGAAAAGGAAGGAATGGGGGAACGTGAGATGAAAGTCACAGGTAAGTAGCTGGCATTATATACAATGACTATAACCCAGCACTGTAAGAGGAAAGCTTCCTGAGTTGAGAACACCTTGTGTGGTCCAGCAGTTAGAGCACTGATGCTTCCTGGCAGGTTGCCATGGAAACAACACCTGATAGGATGATGGACCCGTGGAGCCCGAGCAGATGCTACCACGAATCTGGAATTTCCAGTTCCACATGCCAGAAATCTGCAAATCCCATTCCAGAGCTGCTGTCCCCTAAAATTACACCCAATGCTCACCCTCTCAGGATCTCACCTTCTTCTTTATAAAAAATGCAAGTCCAGGGTAATGATGAGACTCACACAAGCAATGGGGTTTCATTAAGAGGAAAAGTAAAGCATACAACCTTTATAATCAGGTTAGTATTTAAAGAAAACCTCTTGAAATGGGTCAACTGATCTATTACAATCCAGGGAGGCCAAAGACATTTTATTTCCTACAGGTCCGATTTCGTCCAATGCTTCACGTGCAGAGACTCTAGTGTTAGAATCTCCTTACTTTTAACTAATTTACTCGGAAGATTGAAATACTATATTATTTTTCATTTCCAATGCACGATTCACATTGGCTCCTCATTACATCTAATCACACAACAAATTAAGTAAGGAAAAGAGTCTCCAAGCATGGATGACAGCTGATGGGAGAGATAATGGCGTAAGAGACCAGAAAGGCAGCTTAGGTGAGGGTAGGAGTTTTAGTATTTTCTAAATCTGTCAGCCTCACAATAACGGTTGAGTCATGACTTCACTTCAATTACTTCACAAAAGAAAGAAAATCATATGTGACAGTCAACCACAAACACCCTAGAGCTGCTAAATCTGCAAAAAGAAAGGGCAGGGATTGTACACTTTATCCGTAATGTGGTGAAGAGCACCCCGTTGTTTGAAAGGCAGGTGTGAGGTGTGTTCTCTGTGTGTGTGTGTGTGTGTGAGAGAGAGAGAGAGAGAGAAAGAGAGAGACAGACAGGGAAAGAGAGAGAGAGAAGACATGGAAAGTGAGAGAAGAGAGACGAGACAAAAGGGATAAACAGAGAACGGATAGAACCAAGAGAGGGACGCAGAAGTAAAAACAGTCAATTCTAGTGACATCGAAACACTCTGATGGTCACTAATGGTTTCTATGTCGTCCTGCTAATTCAGGGGAAATGTTGGTAACAGTAACAATGATAATTATTATTACATGAACAGACAAATGGCTGGACGTTGGATAAATAGAAGTCTGAGACGGTAGGTGTTTGCCTCTCTGGCAAGGTGAATAAAGTGCTGAAGGAATTCGGGTGTCCACAGTCTGCAAACTATGGAGCAGTTAGTTTTCCTTTCGGAAGAATGAATATCTAGTTCAGGCAAACTCAGTTACACGAACAGGAGTTCCCATTTCTGTGACAATGCCTGCTACCAACTCGTGGCTCGATAAATACCTTCTATCATGAATCCCTAAACTAGAGGGAGGCTTCAGCCTGATTCTTCCCTATCTGGTGGGAGGGCTCTTAGCCCAGTGACATGCTTGATGCTTACTCACTTGCCCTGTTCTTTCTTTAGCATCCAGCTTAAAATCACCCAAGGGCAGACTTGCTCTTCCCAAGCCAGGAATGACAGAGCTCATGTGAGTTAGGTGAAGTGAAATGTGTCAAGGGCCTTATTCAGGCTCCAGGAAAATCCCTGGAGAGCCTCTCAGATTTTAAGAGCAAAATATCCTTCCAGCTCAGGAATGTGCACTGGGACCAGTGGAGGGAGGTGGGGGCGGGGGCGGGGGGAGTTTTCCTCTTGATCTCTAAGTTCTCCCAAGGCTTTTGTCTCTGCTCCAGGCATCTGACAGCCAGCTCCTATGGTGAAAATAGACAAATATTCACTCCTTCAATGGATGTACTTTCCTTCCATTTACTGCTTGACTGTTTTGTTTTTGTTTTGCCAATTTCAGACTCAATTGACTCAACTGAAAAATAAAGGAATCCATATGAGAGAGCTGAATATTCAATTACAGGAAAAGTAATGAGCTTAAAATACTTGATTACTAATTTGATGTTGGGCAATGTGTCTTTTCCCCACTCTTCAAGTGTACAACCCTGTGTCACACAGATATAGACTGCCTCATTCTCAGTTGTAGACATGGACGAAAGTTAGGACCATGATGAACACCACAGTAGACAGGAGGATTCTAATTTAGGGACATCTTAGAAATGATGACAAGCTGCTGCTGCTGCTGCTAAGTCGCTTCAGTCGTGTCTGACTCTGTGCGACCCCATAGATGGCAGCCCACCAGGCTCCCCTGTCCCTGGGATTCTCCAGGCAGGAACACTGGAGTGGGTGATGACAAGCTAACCTGAAGGAAAGACAGCTATAATGCTCTTCTAAAGGAAGGAATTTCTTTGCTTAGAAATAATGGGAAAAGTCACAAAGAAGGGTGAGATCTGACATGGTGGAAAATTTGAAAAAATAAAACCATAACAAAATCAATAACCACACAGGAGACTGTAAACTGCGTAACAGCGTGACAAAGAGCTAATATCAATATCCTCAATTGATAAAATATGCCTAAAATAAATTTTAATAAGCAACTGAGAAGGCAGAGGCATGTGTGTATGTGTGTGTTTGTAACTATCATTGGTTGGTAACATGGAATTCAAAATGCTGCTGCTGCTGCTAAGTTGCTTCAGTCGTGTCCGACTCTGTGCGATTTTACATATTGACAGGCTTTTAGTACTTTCATTTTCCCACTCTGCAGATTTCCTTTCACACCTTCACCCCTCCAGTCATGACTCCTACACCCCTGTCCTTGCCTCATTCTCATGAATGGCTTTGCCTCACACATTACAGAGGAAATTCAATGAACCCCCATTAGCAAATTCTAACATATTTGTTTTCCAGAAAGGACTTTAAATATTTTCTCCTTTAGGTTTCAATGACTCCTAACCTCAGCTATGTTTTATTTTTTATTTTTAAATCAATTTTTATTGAAGTATAGTTGCTTTACAAGGTTGTGTTAGTTTCTCTTATACAACAAAAATGAATCAACTATGCTCGAGAATCTTCCTTCATATTGGATTTTAAGAGCTGATAAAGCACCTAAAAAAGCACCGTGTTGCCTCTTCCTAGTCTATTAGTTAGAAACATGCTTTAATTTATTAATATGTGTTGAATAATAATATGAGCTGCCAACTGTAGATGATATATGCACATTAATTTTTATACACAGGATCTCAATTCTCATGATAGTTCTCATTATGCACCCAGGATGGTTTTCAAAAGCCAGCAAAAAATATAGTTTATCTATGTAGAGACACCAGCAATTTACTTTTTCATATTAATGAAATTCATATAAGTATCATTAGTGATGAGTAAATTATACCAGCATGCCTTCATGGTGCCATAGTTAAGATCCAATGTTCCACTGGGACTTTCTGTGCTTTATAGAGGGTCATTTATCTATTTTTTTTTTCAGGGACTATATATGTAAGCTGAGGGTTCATCTTGTCTCTGAAAATAGAAAATGATGCATTGCTGCATTTCAGTTTTATTCCCTTTAGAGATGGTAATCCCCCACTGGAAAACAGTGTGTGTTTGGTTTGGAGCAATTAAAACTGATTTCTGAGTTCCAAGTTTAAGAGAATGAACAATTTTTTAAGCCTATAGTCATTTGAATTGGTGGAAGTAACCGACATTGTGTTAAAAGATATAATTTTTCAGGTATAACTGGCTAAAATAAATGAACACAGCCAAGTTAGAAATAAATGAACAAATTCTTTTGAGAAGATTGAATTACAAACCCATGAAGTAGATCAGAAGTAGGGATACTTTTCTTTAAATGAACCTCCCTTTTGTGAGGTTTCTTTCTTACTTGTGCCTTGATGCTCCAGGAGACCACACAGGTGGAACCAATACAAGACGGGTGGCAAGGTTACACAAATCAGCCAGGTCACCATACAGGTCGCATCCTTCGGCCAGAAGGAATCCACTCCCCTGCTATCTTGTTAAGATGCTCTGATACAAGAAATTCCTTATTCATAGTGAGGCAGAGCTGCCACCCAGGACCTTCTAGATAGTTCCTCAAATTCTCTGAAATAATGGTACCTACTGTCTTAGCTCAAGCTGCTGGGAAAAAATACCATAGACTGGGTGCTTTAAACAACAGACTTCTATTTTCTCACAATTCTGGAATTTAAGACATCCAAGGTCAAGGCACCAGCAGATTGAGTTCTCAGTGAGGACTTTCTTCCTGGCTTACAGACGGACACCTCTCACCATGTCCTCACCATGTCCTCATGTCCACCTTTCCTTGGCGGGCACTTGGGAAAGAGGGCTCACGTGTCTTCCTCTTTCTGTTTATTGTTTAGTTGCTCAGTCATCTTCAGTCTTTTGTGACCCCATGGATGTACACCAGGCTGCTCTGTCCATGAGATTTCCCAGGCAAGAATACTGGAGTGGGTTGCCATTTCCTTCTCCAGGGGATCTTCCCAACCCAGGGATCAAACCCTCATCTCCTGAATACCCTGCATTGGCAGGCAGATTCTTTATTGTTGTGCCACCAGGGAAGCCCTTCTTTCTCTTTTTATAAGGGCACTAATCCCATGATGAGAGTGCCACACTCATGACCTCATCTAACCCAGTTACCAAAAAGGTGTACTTCCCCAATGGTCCAGTGGTTGAGAACTCATCCCTGGTTGGGGAATTAAGATTTCATGGACAGCTAACCCTGCACACCACAACTATTGAGCCCTCATACTCAAGAATCCACGCTCTGCAACATGACAAAGCCAGCGAATCACAATAGAGAGTCCATGCACTGCAGTGAAGACCCAGCACAGCCAAAATAAATAAACCCAATTACCTCCTGAAGGTCCCACCTCCCAGTACCATAACACTTGAGGGCTAGGGCTTCAACTTATGAATTTGAGGGGACATAAACATTTAGTCCCAGAGAAGGTGATGGCACCCCACTCCAGTACTCTTGCCTGGAAAATCCCATGGACGGAGGAGCCTGGTAGGCTGCAATCCATGGGGTTGTTATGAGTCGGGCACGACTGAGCAACTTCACTTTCACTGTTCACTTTCCAGCATTGGAGAAGGAAATGGCAACCCACTCCAGTGTTCTTGCCTGAAGAATCCCAGGGATGGAGGAGCCTGGTGGGCTGCCGTCTATGGGGTCGCACAGAGTCAGACACGACTGAAGCAACTTAGCAGCAGCAGCAGCAAACATTTAGTCCATAAACCTATCATCTGCCAGATAATTTTCATACCAGTCTGTTAATCCCCTTAGGACATAGGATTATTCTTATTTTATATACATTGTAAATTATTATTCTCCCTTTATATATCATGAAATTAAATTTCTGATAAGGTAAAAGATTATTCAGCTCCACACAACTAGAAAATGATGTGACAAATCCAGTTCTGATTGCTAAACTAAATGTTCTAAATTAACTTAAAACTTCACCATTCCAGTTTCTAAATACACTTCATATGGTCAATGTCCCCTTAAAACATCCTACCAGGAACTGAGCACACAACTCCAAGAAAGCTCTGACTAAGATCTGGATGGGACCAAAATGTACCTTGTTACAACTGTTATACCTCTTTTAATAGAGGATAAATGTGACTGGCTAAGAGGGCATCGGAGGATGAGATGGCTGGATGGTATCACTGATGTAATGGACGTGAACTTGGGCAAAATTTGGGAGGTGCTGAGGGACAGAGAGGTCTGGTATGTTGCAGTCCTTGGGTTTGCAGAGTCGGACATGACTGGGTGACTGAAAAACACCAACAAAATGTGAACGAGTTGTGCAGCAGGCAGTATGCAGCTGTCCATAAGCATATTACATGATTTTGCCAAATGCCTTGCTAAAATTTGATATCCAAATTTTATAAGAATCTTTTAGGTATCTACACTAAGCTTATTGGCTAACTCTATCATTATCAAGGCTTCCCTGCTGGTTCAGTGGTAAAGAATCCATCTGTCAATGCAGGAGATTCAGGAGATGTGGGTTTGATCCCTGGGTCAGGGAGATCCCCTGGAGAAGGAAATGGCAACCCACTCCAATATTCTTGCCTAGGAAATCCCATGGACAGAGGAGACTAGTGGGCTGCAGCCTATGGGATCACAAGAGTCAGATATAACTTAGCGACTAAAACAACATTATCAAACAAAATTAAGTTCGTTTTTCACTTTTTTGGTAGTTAGGCAAGATTCATTTTATTATCTGTCTCATCTCAGAACTCAAACTGTGTCGCTATACACAAATCATTTTCACCCTGGGAAGAGTCATCTTTCTAACACTAGAGATAGTATACATTCTGCTGCTCATCTTCATAGACAGGAGTGATCAAACAGGGGGAGACGTAGGCGACAAAAACATTTCAACAGTTGAGTCAACAACGCAAAGGTTTTTGAGCAGAAAAAAAAAAATGTCACGGTGTTTTGTTTTAGAAAGATGACTGATAAAAACAAAAATTACTGCTTTTAAGTTGTCATGAGCCTTTGGCTTAATCCAAAAGCTACAATCCTACGTCAAAAGAGTAACTTCATACTCAAAGAAGAACCATAAGGATCATTTTCTCAAATAAGTCATTTGTTTACTGGAAACTATTTTGGCAAGAAAAGAGAAATTATTGCACTTATTCACAGAGGCCTGAAGAAAAGTCCTAACTAGTGGACTAACATCTCACAAGTTAAAACCAGCGTCTGCAAGATACTCCCTATCTCAACTAGTGACAGTGAAATTAATCTTGAGATAAAGTTAATGGGTTCGGTGTAGATATTTGCAAATTATCAAAACAAAATAAATGAATCCTACAGGAGTTCTCACTGTGTATCAGATTCTAATAAATCAGTGCCCTGACATGAAAGCTACACCAGTGAAGTCAATCTGTCTATATAATGTAATTACACCAAAAAAAAAAAAAAAAAAAAAAAGAAAAAATATATTGTACTTATGTTCCAGTCCCAAAATTCACTCCAGAAAAATCCATCTCACAAAGTTAACCCCAGGGACATCTTCTGCATTCACATGACATAGACAATGTGCTTTGAAATCTACAAGAGGATGACAATGGGATAAAGATCAGTCCCTTAAAAAGAGAATGAAAACAATCCAAGAATTAGATGTCATATTGCCAATCGTGCAAATGACTCCTTTGAGTTAACGTGCTGCCTGTCAGCATCATTGACCCAGAGTGCATTGTCTGAAAACTCAGTCTGGCTGTTCTGTTCTGAAGGAACAGGAAACTCTTCAGCAGTTTGCCCTATAGGGTATCTTGATAACATCAGCACAACAGAACATTGAGCACACGCCTCCTGGTCACATACACACACCCCAGATGAAAAGGTGACGAAGGCAGGCATTCTTCTGTGTTCTCATCAACAACAAAGAGACATGCATAAGCAGCAGCAGCAGAAGGATAACTCTGGCTACAGGATTTTACAGGGCAGTGGGAGAAAGCAGCCTGTTTTCACTACAGTCAGAAGAAACCAAGTCATGAGGAGCCTTGACAAGTTGCAAAGCCCGGTCTGTCCACCATGCCGCCCTCTGTCCCTGGCTGCTTCTTCACAATTCTTTCCTCTAGTGAAAAAATAAAGCCCATAAAATAGACATTTTGAGGGTAATTCCCATTCTTTCTCTAATAAAATAGTAAGGAGACACTGCTAATGTTCAGAGAAACACATAAGAAGTGAAGATCTAAAAAAGAAAAGCATAAAATAAAAACCTCTATAAATTACCTACAAATCACCACTAACTTTGAATAATATGTGGCTGTCTATTGTATTCCCTTAAGTGAAAGACATCCTTGCCCTGCTGCCTGAACTGAAGCAGAAACAGAGCAGTGTTGTGGGAGGCAGACCCTTTGTGTTCCTTAAACTACAGATGCATTATACAACCTCTGATTCTGTTTTCACATGAAATTCCCCATGCTTGTGTTCAAATGTTCCTCTTGTTTCAATGATATCAGTTAAGCCAGTATTAGCCTATCTTATGCAGAAGGCAATGGCAACCCACTCCAGTACTCTTGCCTGGAAAATCACATGGATGGAGGAGCCTGGTAGGCTGCAGTCCATGGGTTCACAAAGAGTCAGACATGACTGAGCGACTTCACTTTCACTTTTCACTTTCCTGCATTGGAGAAGGAAATGGCAACCCGCTCCAGTGTTCTTGCCTGGAGAATCTCAGGGACTGGGGAGCCTGGTGGGCTGCCGTCTATGGGGTCGTACAGAGTCAGACACGACTGAAGCAACTCAGCAGCAGCAGCAGCTTATCTTAGCTTGATTACATCTGCAAAGACCCAATTTCTAAATAAGGTTATGTTCACAGGTTCTAGAGGTTAGGACTTCAATATGCTTTTTGGAGGGTGGACACAATTCAACCCATATCAATATTCATTGAAATCACTCAAAAGCCAGTTAGCAGTATTGCTATAACCCTTCACAAGCTTACCAGAGTACGTATTTTTGTATCAGGACCATGGACAGTAGCTCATGTGCCTTCCACCACCTCCCCTATCCCACCCCAATATTAGTTGTACATATACCTATGGAGAGAAATGCCTTGCACTAAGCAAACTTTATCAAGGGACTATTATATTGCTCATTTAACTACTTCTCAACTTGTATTCTGTAAGTCAATTTATCTCACTGTAACTTTGCCTGGTATGGTGTAAAGATTATAGTCGTGGAGAACAGTTCGTTGGCTTATAAAGGCTGCTACTATCTTTCTTTAATCTTTAAAGTTCTATCTTCACTGTAAAATGAACCTAAATGCTCAGCTTAGTGAATGATGATATGATAGGGGAAAATGGCACTTATGATGTAAACTTATTCAGAATATGGGTGTTCCAGAAAAATCATGAAATTATCATATGACACCTAAGCTATAAAACTTACATTTATGTTGCTTTTCTAGGATGAAATGTGTTAAAGCAATGCATAAAGAAATATAAAGGGATCAGAATCAATATCATATTACAGCAGAATGGGAGGATGGGAATAGGAAGGGAAAAGGAAATGGGTAGAGTGGCCATATCAAAGGGGGCTAGGCCTCTTCTGAGGAGCCTAGACTTTGGAGAAACCTTTAGGCAGAAGGGTGATCTGGTTAAATTTGCATTTTACCGAGATAATCTGTTGATTGTGAAAAGGATGGATACGAGGTTGGTAAGATGAGAGGCAGACAGAGACATGTAATTAGGACAATGATTGCAAAAACAGGAGAATGAAGTGGATTAAAAAAAAAAAAATGTTTAGAAGATGGAATCCGTGAGTCCTAGTTACTTAGGTACCAGAGCTTCCAATATGACTTGAGTGACTTAAAATAGGAATTGGCTTTGCTGGGGGAGAGGAGGGCAGCAAATGTTCTTCTGATAAGTTAAATTTGAATTGCCTTTTGGAATTCGAAGCCTGTATCCCCGTAGGCTGGGCTCCAAATGTATTGCGTCTTTCCTAAATCCCTCATATCAGTGCTTCCCACTGTTCTTTCACTGTTCCGTTATGAACTCTGTGAAGGTTATCTGCCCAGGTCCAACCTTGGGTTACTTAGAGCCTGAGAAAGTGCTTGCTTGCAAACCGTTTCTGGTACCACCCCCATCCCTAACTGCTTTAGGTAGAAGGGTTGAAGAATTCATTTTTAACACTGGTGGATTCTCATTGTTTTCATTAAGAGGAACTTGCAGATCTAGGACAAGGACTTTCTTCTAAGGGCTGCAGACAAAGAGAAAGGCTGAGGGCACTGGGCTTCCTACACTTACCAAGTTACTGTTACTGACGGCATTTAAATGCATGTTTCCTTGACACACTCTATATGCATGTTGTGACCGCAGGTTGTTTGTTTTCCTCTGAATGTCAGAGATGAGGGTGCCCCTGACAGAGTAGGGCAGGGTCTGGTGCCTCTCTAAGGACGACGTAAAAGCTTAAAATGGCAACCTACGCATTATGAGATTTACATTTGACAGTCGTGTGTTATCCTGGAAATGCCCACCCAGGCAGACACCTAACACTCAGATACAAACAATCAAGGTTGCCATGACGAGACAGATGGCTGTGTAGGTGGAGATCAGGCTTCCTGGTGATTAACATTCCCACCCTCTCATCTCCACGTATTGGTGGGGAGAATGGAAATTATAAGTAGAGACCATCTCTATTTTTAGATCTTCCCATTCTAAGAGTGAAAGCAAAAAAAGGGTCTTTCATGCATTTTACTATTAGAAGATATGACGGAAACCATCTGGTTTTATACCTTTATTTTAAATATGGAGAATCTGAACCAAAAAAACAGAATGAAGTTCAAGGTAGAAACAAAGTTCTAATCAGAATCCAATTCCTTTGGTTTATAGAGCATATCTCTTTCCACTTTACCCGATTATTGATACTTCTTATGGCTTCTATCCTCTCGTAGTTGGATACAGGGCAATATTAGTCAGGAGGACCTCATCTGGTTATTTTAATAAGCAATTACACACTATATTAAGGAAGATCATTGCAATGAATCCTTAGTTTAGGGAATTCCTCAATGACTTAAGTTTTTATTATTAAAATCCAGTTTTCCAGATAACTAAAGCTATGCCTCATTTTAACACTTTAACATTTTCCTTTTGGATCATTTTAATATGTAAATCTAGATTCAATTTAATTGTAATACATATTTTCATGTCCTCTTGTTGGATTTAAAACATTATTCCCTGTAAAATACTTAGTTTATGAACCACTTACCCATATATGGCTTTTTTTTACCACTGGTATTGCACAAATAATTTTACTCTCAAGATAACTAGAAAACAAATATTAAGAGTTTAAGTGGCTTGTCCCAAGTGATATTGTTAGGACTTAAACTCCCAACTCTTAAACTCCCAATTCTTTGAGAAAGTCCTGCTTCTATATGATGGACACTTTGGTTTTTTTCCCTGAGAGAATCAGTTATAATTGATAATTGATATGTATACATTTTAAGTTGCTTCACTTCAGTTCAGTTCAGTTCAGTTCAGTCGCTCAGTCGTGTCCAACTCTTTGCAACCCCAAGAATCACAGCATGCCAGGCCTCCCTGTCCATCACCAACTCCCGGAGTTTATCCAAACTCATGTCCATCGAGTTGGTGATACCATCCAGCCATCCCATCCTCTGTCATCCCCTTCTCCTCCTGCCCCCAATCCCTCCCAGAATCAGGGTCTTTTCCAATGAGTCAACTCTTCTCATGAGGTGGCCAAAGTATTAGAGTTTATCAGTCCTTAATATTAGCCTCATTATCAGTCCTTTCAATGAACACCCAGGACTGGTCTCCTTTAGGGTGGACTGGTTGGATCTCCTGCAGTCCAAGGGATTCTGAAGAGTCTCCTCCAATACCACAGTTCAAAAGCATCAATTCTTCGGTGCTCAGCTTTCTTCACAGTCCAACTCTCACATCCATAAGTGACCACTGGAAAAACCATAGCCTTGACTAGATGGACCTTTGTTGGCAAAGTAATATTTCTGCTTTTGAATATGCTATCTAGGTTGGTCATAACTTTCCTTCCAAGGAGTAAGCATCTTTTAATTTCATGGCTGCAGTCACCATCTGCAGTGATTTTGGAGCCCCTAAAAATAAAGTCTGACACTGTTTCCACTGTTTCCCCATCTATTTCCCATGAAATGATGCCATGATCTTCGTTTTCCGAATGTTGAACTTTTTCACTCTCCTCTTTCACTTTCATCAAGAGGCTTTTGAGTTCCTTTTCACTTTATGCCATAAGGGTGGTGTCATCTGCATATCTGAGGTTATTGAGATTTCTCCTGGCAATCTTGATTCCAGCTTGTGCTTCTTCCAGCCCAGCATTTCTCATGATGTACTCTGCATAGAAGTTAAATAAGCAGGATGACAATATACAGCCTTGACGTACTCCTTTCCCTATTTGGAACCAGTCTGTTGTTCCATGTCCAGTTCTAACTGTTGCTTCCTGACCTGCATACAGGTTTCTCAAGAGCCAGGTCTGGTGGTCTGGTATTTCCATCTCTTTCAGAATTTTCCACAGTTTATTGTGATCCATGCAGTCAAGGCTTTGGCATAGTCAATAAAGCAGAAATAGATGTTTTTCTGGAACTCTCTTGCTTTTTCGATGATCCAGCAGATGTTGGCAATTTGATCTATGGTTCCTCTGCCTTTCCTAAAACCAGCTTGAATATCTGGAAGTTCACTTATTGCTGAAGCCTGGCTAGGAGAATTTTGAGCATTATGTTACTAGCGTGTGAGATGAGTGCAATTGTGCGGTAGTTTGAGCATTCTTTGGCATTGCCTTTCTTTGGGATTGGAATGAAAACGGACCTTTTCCAGTCCTGTGGCCACTGCTGAGTTGTCCAAATTTGCTGGCATATTGAGTGCAGCACTTTCACAGCATCATCTTTCAGGATTTGAAATAGCTCACCTGGAATTCCATCACTTCCACTAGCTTTGTTTGTATTGATGCTTCCTAAGGCCCACTTGACTTCACATTCCAGGATGTCTGGATCTAGGTGAGTGATCAAACTATCGTGATTATCTGGGTCGTGAAGATCTTTTTTCTACAATTCTTCTGTGTATTCTTGCCACCTCTTCTTAATATCTTTTGCTTCTGTTAGGTCCATACCATTTCTGTCCTTTATCGAGCCCATCTTTGCATAAAATTGTTCCCTTGGTATCTCTAATTTTCTTGAAGAGATCTCTAGTCTTTCCCATTCTGTTGTTTTCCTCTATTTCTTTGCATTGATCGCTGAGGAAGGCTTTCTTATCTCTCCTTGCTATTCTTTGGAACTCTGCATTCAGATGCTTATATTTTTCCTTTCCTCCTTTGCTTTTTGCTTCTCTTCTTTTCACAGCTATTTGTAAGGCCTCCTCAGACAGCCATTTTGCTTTTTTGCATTTCTTTTCCACGGGGATGGTCTTGATCCCTGTCTCCTGTACAATGTCACGAACCTCTGTCCATAATTCATCAGGCACTCTGTCTATCAGATCTAGTCCCTTAAATCTATTTCTCATTTCCACTGTATAATCATAAGGGATTTGATTTAGGTCATACCTGAATGGTCTAGTGGTTTTCCCTACTTTCTTCAATTTAAGTCTAAATTTGGCAATAAGGAGCTCATGATGTGAGCCACAGTCAGCTCCCGGTCTTGTTTTTGCTGACTGTATAGAGCTTCTCCATCTTTGGCTGCAAAGAATATAATCAATCTGATTTTGGTGTTGACCTTATGGTGATGTCCATGTGTAGAATCTTCTCTTGTGTTGTTGGAAGAGAGTGTTTGCTATGACCAGTGCGTTATCTTGGCAAAACTCTATTAGCCTTTGCCCTGCTTCATTCCGTATTCCAAGGCCAAATTTGCCTGTTACTCCAGGTGTTTCTTGACTTCCTACTTTTGCATTCCAGTCCCCTATAATGAAAAGGACATCTTTTTTGGGTGTTAGTTCTAAAAGGTCTTGTAGGTCCTCATAGAACCATTCAACTTCAACCTCTTCAGCATTACTGGTTGGAACATAGACTTGGATCACTGTGATATTGAATGGTTTGCCTTGGAAACGAACAGAGATCATTCTCTCATTTTTGAGATTGCATCCAAGTACTGCATTTCAGACTCTTTTGTTGACCATGATGGCTACTCCTTTTCTTCTACGGGATTCCTGCCTGCAGTAGTAGATACAATGGTCATCTGAGTTAAATTCACCCGTTCCAGTCCATTTTAGTTCGCTGATTCCCTGAATCATTCACATTCACTCTTGCCATCTCCTATTTGACCACTTCCAATTTGCCTTGATTCATGGACCTAACATTCCAGGTTCCTATGCAATATTGCTCTTACAGCATCAGACCTTGCTTCTATCACCAGTCACATCCACAAGTGGGTATTGTTTTTGCTTTGGCTCCATCCCTTCATTCTTTCTGGAGTTATTTCTCCACTGATCTCCAGTAGCATATTGGGCACCTACCAACCTGGGGAGTTCATCTTTCAGCATCCTATCATTTTGCCTTTTCATACTGTTCATGGGGTTCCCAAGGCAAGAATACTGAAGTGGTTTGCCATTTCCTTCTCCAGTGGACCACATTCTATCAGATCTCTCCACCATGACCCACCCATCTTGGGTGGCCCCACCCAAGACATCCCACAACTGAGTTGCTTGAGTTGTGTCCAATTCTGCAACCCTTTGGACTATAGCCTGCCAGGCTTCTCTGTCCATGGGATTCTCCAAGCAACAATAGTGGAGTGGGTTGCTCTGTCTCTCTCCAGGGAATTTTCCTGACCCAGGATCAAACCCACATCTCTATGTCTCCTGCATTGGCAGGCATATCTTTACCACTAGTGCCACCTAGGATGCCCTGATAATTGATATAACTTGATAAAATTCTGCAGTATATCAAGATGATCCAGGATTGCTCAGAGATATAAGGATATTTACACCAGACTTTTGTGCTTTTTGATATATGCACTTTTAAAACAAATTTGCTATCTTCTTACCTTTGGGTATGGCTTATGCAATTAAGTAATAATCTTCTTGCCAATGCAAGAGATGTGGGTTCAATCTCCCCACTTCACAGCTGCTGTGAATAATGTTATGGGCTGAATTATAGCACCTAAAATTTATATATTGAAGTCCTAACCCATAGTACCTCAGAACATGATTATATTTGAACATAAGGCCTTTAAAGAGGTGATTAAATTAAATGAGGTCCTAAGGGTGAGTGCTAATCCATTATGACTGGTGTTCTTATAAAAAGAGGAAATTTACCCAGGCATACACACACACCCCCTGAGGAAAGACCATGTATGGACAAAGAAAAAAGACAGCCATCTGCAAGCCAAAGGAAAATTTCTCAGAATGAATGAAATCAGCTCTGATCTTGGACTTTACAGCTTCCAGAACCAGGCTATAAATACATTTCTTTTGCTTAATTCATCTTTCGTTTAATCAGTCGGTAGTACTTGTTATGGCAGCCCTAGCTCACTAATATGAACAAGAAACAGAAAATCGGTAATTTTTAGAATAAACTACAAACAACTAGATCTTGAAGGGGGGCTTGTCACTGAGTGGTGCTCTTGAGTTTAGTGCATGGTGATATCGATTTTTAGCTGGAGGTTACACACTTGTCTTGTTTTGTGAATTCAAGCTATCAAATAGGTGCGTTCATAGTTCCCCAAACAAGGAGTTATAAAGTGCATACTAAGTGGTCCTTTTTTTAAAAACTCTCCATTTAATTTTCAGAGACATACAGAACAA
The DNA here is from genome assembly GCF_027580195.1 of Bos mutus. Taxonomy (NCBI): domain Eukaryota; kingdom Metazoa; phylum Chordata; class Mammalia; order Artiodactyla; family Bovidae; genus Bos; species Bos mutus. Next base: position 8,399,638 of record NC_091639.1, on the reverse strand, counting down.
AATGCAATTATTGGAGGACAATTGCTCTATAATATTGTGTTGGCCTCTGCCATACATCAACGTGAATCAGCCACAGGTTTACATAAGTCCTGTTGCTCCTAAATACCCCTCCCATTTCCCACCCCTCGAGGCTGTCACAGAGCGCTGGGCTGAGCTCCTTGCGTGGTACGGCAAACGCCCACTGGTTATCTGTTTTACATACGGTCATGTATACGCTTCCACGCTGCTCTCCATTCACCCCGCCCTCTCCTTCCCCAGCGTGTCCACAAGTCTGTTCCCTGTGTCTGCGTCTCCATTGCTGCCCTGCAAATGGTTCATTGGCTATCTTCCTAGATTCCATACACACGCATTCATATACGATATTTGTCTTTCTCTTTCTGACTTACTTCACTTTGTAGAAGAGGCTCTAGGTTCATCCACCTCATTAGGACTGACTCAAAAGCACTTTTTTTTAATGGCTGAGTAGTATTCCATTGTCCAAATAGTTCTTTAAATAAAAAAGATTTTTAGCTTAATTAGACTGTTGTTTTGATATGATCTCCTGGTCCCTTTAAAACACAGTTGAATATCCCAAACCTTCACCTTCTCACACTCTTTCAAGAACATAGCGGTGCTAGATATAGCGCCTGCATAGATTTTATTTTTTCTTTCCTTCTCCCAGACTTCACAGGTAGTTACAAGCATCATCCTCTCACGATTCCTAACGCCTGAGGTTCCAGTGACTGTAGAAATGAAATCTTCGGAAGTTCAGAAGTGCTGACTAAAGTTCACTTGCCAGGGAGCTCGCACTTCCTTTCCGCCCCAGGACTGCTTCAGTATTTTGGATGGAAATCAGAGCCGTTTATGCAGCAAGGGAAGAACAAGTGCAGTAAGTGTATTTCTGTAGTAGTAACGTCGACCATTAAATAGACCGTAGCAGACAGGAAAGTCTATATGGATTTCAAAAATAGCACCCATCTGTCGGTGAGCTGCTAAAAAAAAAAAATGGATGTTAGACCTTGGAACATAGCCCTGGAAGCAAAATCTGACTTAAATTCTGGAAAAGTTATAGAGGAGCTCTGCAGAGAATTACAAAAACATGTACCTTTTGCATTCCAAGAATAATAACCGGGACAGAGAGACACTCAGTGCCAAGTTTCACATTTAAAACAAGCAGCAAGCATAGAGTTGAGAGTTGAACTTCGGCCCTTCCCAGGTGGAATGCTGGTAAAACATCCTTCCTAGGTTCAAAGGGCAGCGCTTACAAAGGCATCTTGACAAGACAAGCCAGGCACGCAACCATCTGCTCGGGACAAATAAATCAAGCATAAATGAATAAAGAAAATAGTTTAGATGTCTCTATCTATATATCTGTCTACCTCAGCATATTGATATACATGCATATGCATTGTGGAATATGAAAATCAAGGGCAAAACCCTAAGAAAACATATTGGCTGGGTTTAACTAAGTCAAAGGCATTCTTTGGGGGGAAATAGATAACCCCGTGATGTTTTATCAGAAATGAATTGCCATCATATTCCTATTCCTGGCAATTTAGAAAAAAGATTTCATTTAATGTCTGTTTTGTAAAGGACATGTCGCAAAAAAAATAGTGTTCAAGATGTGGGTCCAAGTAATTTGCAAATCCAAACTTCCTTCAATTTTGTTATCTCTCACCTCCATATACAGAAAAAGGAAGCACCGTATCTATTTTATGAAGTGTAAAGATGGCTGAGGATAAAATATCAGAATTTGCATGTTTATGCCTAATTATTCAAAGCTTTTTGCTGTGGCAGACATCCAGGTAAAAATTATTTGGCTGTTTTACCGTGCAATGGAAAACTAGGATGAAGTATTAATATCATTTTCTAATGGAATAACATGTCAGGTTGAGAGAATACCTTTAAAAGCAAATTCACAAAAGAAATTCTCATGTCTCCCACGTGGTCACAACATGTATGAGAAGTTACAGCAAAGTAGAGCATAATACATACAGTTCTTGCTTTTGAAAACTTCACAGATAGGTATGAACATTCTGTACAGGAATAGATAATAGAAAAGGGATAATGATCAGGCTTAAGATATAAGACAATCAGGTATTATGGTCTGAATATCTAAACTCTCTTATCATAGGCAGTCTGGACTATTGGGACTTTGTATGTCTTGGTAAAAATCCAATTATGATATTTATCAGCTGAGAGAAATACAGACCATATTTATTCTGTTCACTATAGTGTCTTCCGCTCTTGGCACATATCCTGGCACTGGAAAGATTCACAATAAATATCATTGGAATGAATGGAAATAGATCCTGGGACATAAAATATACAGCTGAATTACTGATACCATTGGTTAGAAAATGTGGACTGAAAAAGTAGAATAGCTCATGAGATGCTATCTCTGTTGGGAGACAATTTTCCATAGGTCTCTCACATGAGAACAGAGGCCTTCATTCTAAATTCTCTCTTCAAGAATCCACACAACAAAAGAGAAAGAAGTAGTATTTCCCTCCACAGAAAAAGGCAAATATACTTACTGCTCATGATAAAAGTTTTGGTTTTCTTAAGCTCAGGGTTGGCCTAAAACACAACCCCCTGCTTGTGTAGGTATCATCAGGCCCTGTTTATTGCCCTCTAAGAACTGAGGTGTGGAGGACTTCTTTGGTGGCCCAGCGGTTAAGAATCTGCCTGCTAACGCAGGGAACGCTGGTTCAATCCCTGGTCTGCGAAGATAACACGTGCCGTGGAGCACCTAAGGCCGTGCACCACAGCTACGGATCCTGTGCGCTGCAACTGCTGAAGCGACTACTGAAGCCTGAGCGCCCAGAAGCCACAGAAACGAGAAGCCCACGCACCACAGTGAGAGCGTAGCCCTCAGCTGCTGCAACCAGAGAAAGCCCGGGCGCAGCAACAGAGGCCCAGTGCAGCCAGTCAAAAAAATTTTTTTTAATTAAAAAAAGAATTGGTGTGTGGGGAATGAGCACTAAAAGGATGATACCCTAGGAGCAGCAAATTAACCTTTGTCTGACTCAGAAGTCTCAGATCTCCGGTCAGCATCCATGAAACAAAGGCAGACTACCTACCTAGTTAACCTGCAAGAAGGGTGAAATCTCAAACCCTTCACAGTTTTGACAGTTTCCTATGCAAAGAAGATAATGAAGTTTCCTATTCACAGAAAGAGAATTTCACTTCCTTCTAGGAAACAATGACAATAAGAAAAAACTCTGACAAGAAGAGGAAAAAAAAAAAACCTGGATAAACTATAATAACAGAAATTTCCTTGTGGTCCTGAGGGAGCTAAAGGTTCAAGGCAACCTGACATCTAAGTAGAAACAGACCCTCCAAAGACACAGAATATGCACATTGGCTAAGAAACTTATGGCTGAAACAATTTCCAACATACAAAAAGTTATCAAACCACAGATCCAGGAATCTCAAAGAACCTTAAGCAAAATAGCCACTGAGCCTCCTACACATACACACATACCTACATACATCAGCCGCAAACTTCTGGAAGCCAAGGCAAGCAGCAAGCCAGAGAAAAAGATGCATTCCAAACAGAGGAACAAGGACGAGAAACACCAGACACTTCTTGTCAGAAACAGGGCAAACCCGAGATGTGGAGTAAAATCTCTGAATGCTCGAAAGAAAAAAACAAACAACTGTCAATCTAGAATTCTTTACCACGTGAAAATGTCTCAAAAATGAAGGCAAAGTGAAGATTTTTCAAGCAAGCAAAAACAGAGAATTCATTTTCAGCAAACCTGGAAAATAAGACATGTTAAAAAATGCTATTCAATAACCTATATGGGAAAAGAATCTGAAAAACAACGTGTGTGTGGATGTATACAGGCTTCCCAGTGGTGCTAGTGGTAAAGAACCTGCCTGCCGATGAAGGGGATATAAGGACACAGGTTCAATCCCTGGATCAGAAGATCCCCTGGAGGAGGGCATGGCAACCCACTCCAGTATTCTACCTGGAGAATGCCATGGACAGAGGAGTCTGGTGGGCTACAGTCCATGGGGTCGCAAAGAGTCAGACATGACTAAAGCAACTTAGCGTGTACATATACACACTCACTTTGCTTACACCTGAAACTAACAAAACATTGTAAATCAACTATGCTTCGATAAATTTTTTAAAAAGAATGTTATTCAAGTAAAATAAATATGATAGCAGACAGAAATTTAGGTTAAAATAGAGACTTGAAGATTTCCAGGACCTGTTAAAATGAAAGCTAATGTCAGCCCAACTAATCTAATTGCCATCTATAGAACATCCTATCCAACAACAGAACAATGTAAATTATTTTCAAAGACATAAATATAGGTCATATTATAAGCTATAAAACACATTTAAAGGACAAGAAGGCATACTGAATATGTTTTTACACAATGCAATTAAACTAGAAATTAAAAATAGAAGAATTCCCAATTGTTAATTGAAAGTTAAACAACACCAGTAGGTAGCTAATGGGTCAATGAAGAATTTATAAGGGAAAATAGAAAATATTTTGAACTGAATGAGCATGACAACACAATATATCAAAATATAGGTATTACAACTGAAGCAGTGCTTAAGGGGAATTTGAGGTGCATTCTGTCCCTATTGGAGAAGGCAATGGCACCCCACTCCAGTACTCTTACCTGGAAAATCCCGTGGACGGAGGAGCCTGGTAGGCTGCAGTCCCTGGGGTCGCTGCAAGTCGGACATGACTAAGCAGCTTCACTTTCACTTTTCACTTTCATGCACTGGAGAAGGCAATGGCAACCCACTCCAGTGTTCTTGCCTGGAGAATCCCAGGGACGGGGGAGCCTGGTGGGCTGTCGCCTATAGGGTTGCACAGAGTCGGACACTACTGAAGTAACTTAGCAGCAGCAGCAGCTATCCCTATTAGAAAAGAAGAAAGGTTTTTAAATCAATAATCTAAGCTTTCATCAAATAACAATGAAGTCAGAGTATTTTAAGGCATTTTAACTTTTAATTGTTAAAAGTCTTTATAGAGGTATAACTTACAAATATAGCATACCAATCTTAAATATACATACAGCTCAACAAAACTTTTATGTAAGTACTCACCCATGTAAATGCTGCCAACATCAAGAGATACTTGATGTATCTCCCCACCTAGATACTGACAGACACAGAAATGTAATCAATACAAAGTCAGAGCATTCAAACATCAATTTGAAAAGATTTATACAGTCATTTCACCACATGTCTAAATTCTTCAGTTTTATTAGGTAGTACTGAAACATTTTCTTCAAAGTAAACAGACTACTTGAAATTATATGGAGTCATTTGTTATCAAAGACGCAGCTTCCAAAACATTGACCATTTCAAGAAACATCCTCATTTAGGCAATACAAAATTTGTCCTAAGAAACTTTGGAGCTAGTGAAACCTGGGTTCAAATAACATCCCTGACTGAGTAATATTCCATTGTATATATGTAACACATCTTCTTTATCCATTTTTCTGTTGCTGGACATTTAGGTTGCTTCCATGTCCTGGCTATTGTAAATGTGTTGCTATGAACACTGGGGTACATGTGTCTTTTGGAACTATGCTTTTCTCTGTGTATGTGCCCAAGAGTGGGATTGTTGGGTCAAATGGTAGTTCTGGGCTTCCTGGTGGCTCAGATGGTAAAGACTCTGCCTGCCAATGCAGAAGAACTGGGTTCGATCCCTGGGTCAGGAAGATCCCCTGGAGAAGGGAATGGCAGACCACTTCAGTAGTCTTGCCCAGAGAACCCCTTGGTAGATCTTTAAGGAACCTCTATATTGCTTTCCTTAGTGGCTGGACAGTAGACACTAACACAATATTGTAAAGCAACTATACTCCAAGAAAAATAATTTAAAAAATAACATCCCTGACATTTAATTGCTAGGTCTCTTACCCAAGCCTCCGATGGTCTTCCACCTACCTAGTAGACTTGCTATGAAAATAGAATGAGACAGCAGATTCAAAATGCTCAGGGAGTGTTCCACACATACAGCTGTTACCAGCATTAATATAAACCCTATTTTTATGGAGTTATTGATCCACCAGTGTTATTTTTGTTGCTTCTCCATCTAGCAGATACTTACTGATCATATGTGTGCATGCTCAGTTGTGTCTGACTCTTCTGCCATCCCATGGACTATAGCCCACTAGACTCCTCTATGCATGGAATTCTCCAGACAAGAATACTGGAATGGGTTGCCATTTCCTTCTCCAGGGGATCTTCCTGACCCAGAGATCGAGTTGGCGTTGCCCTCACTGGCAGGTGGATTCTTTACCACTGACCCACTGGAGAAGCCCAGTACTGATCGTGAGTCTGTGCTTGGGTGTCACCATGCCTTGGTCATCATGCCACCAAATCAAGGCATAGGTGTCAGGAATCTAAGACTTGATCAGGCCTTGGAAGCAGGGGATGAAGCCTTTCTGTTCAAGTTTCCTAGTGTATGCATCAAAATGTCCTCAGATGGCCTTGGGCTCTTTGAAATGACTGTAGAATCTCATTATGGAACAAATCTCCGAAGCATGCCAAGAACAGCCTCCTTTATCCCTGCTGGGCTATGCCGAGCCCAGCCCAGGGTACCACTATCGGCACTGAAGCATTGGTTGAGGAAGGGGTTTTCTGTAATGTGTTCGGACAGAAAGCCTGAGTTACTGCCGGCCACCTACACCTTATAATAGGATTACTTATCATACATTAAAATGGAAATAAATAATGAGGCAAGTTAAGGCTCTTCTAGGAATGCATCTCTCTCTGTCTCTTTTTTTTCAGCCAGGCCATGCAGCATGTGGGGTCTTAGTTCCCCAACCAGGGATCGAACCCGCACCCCCTGCATTGGAAGCACAGAGTTTTAACCACTGGACTACCAGGGAAGTCTCCGAATGTATCTCATTTTAAACTAATAAAATCTATGTAAACTCAAATCAAATTTGCCAGCTGAGGAAAAAGCAGGCTGTTTCTAGGGATTGTTTAAAATATATTTTGTGTATTATTCCAAGTGAGACTTGCTCTTGCTAGATCTTGTTTTCTTCTACACCCACTCTGAGTGCTTCCGCCAAAAAGGAAGCAGTTGCAAGTTGTGAACATAGCAACCAGATTTCACATCCTCTACGTTTATCTACATCAGACTTACTCAGAGAAACATGGTGCTGGTAATGGCTTGACAGGTACATTTTCGACGTGGCCTCAAGGGGCCCAGTTGGCTGGAGGGGGTTGTGATGTTTACACAGAGGAGGAGAGATACCCATGACTTCACGGTGTTCATCTAACACAACAGTCAGCATGGCAATGGTCCCTTTTCCACACTGCAAGTTAAATTGAAAACATAAACCTGGTGGGCTGTTATTTGCAAAATTCTGTTCTACATGCTCAAGGAATATGAAGACATATTTGTGCTCAAGAAGCCCAAACAGTTTAGCTGAGTAGACTGAACATGTAAACATAAAAAACTTAACTAACAAGGCAGAGCAGTTCATAGCAAACCCTAGATTCACAATCAAGACAATAGAAGTTGTAGATATCATCAAAAGGAAAGAGAACTCTGAGTTGGAAAAAGATATCCCCCAAATATCAAGGCCAGAGTTGGACTTTATAGATGGGATGACAGAGAGGTTTAAGATGAGAATTCAGAAGGAAGTAGCAGTTTTAATTAAGGCAAAGGTTAGGAATGAACTAGCCTGATTTATGTCCACTCTTCACATACATTCCGTAAACTTGCATAGCTTCCAGGTCTTTGCATATATTCCATTTGTTTGCACACATTCCAAGCTCATTTTTAACATTCCATTCACAAGACTTCATTTAATTGATACATTTTATTTACATCCAGACTCATTCCAATAGGGACTTGAAGTAGCTAACATTCATTTTATATGAATAACAACACTAGACAGAATTGTTACTCTCTAGTTCCTAAAGATGAAGAAAGGGTAAGTTACTTGTTCCAGGTCACACAGAGCTGGAATTGGAAACTAGACTTTAAGGTGAACTGGGTCTGTGAAAGTAAGACCATCTTCTCTTTTTTTGCACTCTTCTCATCTCTGCATACTAAGCTTCAAATGGAAGCTAAAGAACAGATCAAGTTTGCCCTCCCAAGGTCACACCAGACTGTGGAGGATCTTGAAAGACAAGTAGAACACTTCTTCTTGTAAATGAAAGGAAATAACTACCATCATAGACCCTCAGCAGGAGGGACATAATTAAAGTGTTTAAGAAGATGGTGAGGATGAACTGGAAAGCTGTAAAAAAGAGTAATTGGCAGGCAGATGGAAGACTCAGAGAGGGCTATGAAAAGGCTGGTAATAATAATAATGCCCAATGCTGATAACATTGTAAAGGTGACAGGACTACTCTAAGTGTTTACATGTGTCAACTCGTTTAATTCTCTAACAAGTCTGTAAGACAGATATATCTCTACCTGCCTGATGAGGTAAAGGAGACACAGAGAGATGGTGTGAGTTAGTCAAAGTCACATAGTAAAGAGCAGAGCTCGAATCGAAAGATAGGTGGCCCACCTCCAGAGCCTGTACTGTCATCTCCATTGTGTGCTAACACACAGTATTGGCTATTAAAGGCCTGGCCACAGTGACAGTAATGGGAAAAAAAAAAAAAAAAGAGATAGACATGAGAGGCATTGCAAAAAGGACATATGCAGTTGGTTGTATAAATAATAGTAGTTGAGAGAAAGAATGAAAACTTAAAGATAGTGCTGTGGTTCAGCACGTTTCCCAATGACAAAAATGCTAACTCCAGAAAAGGAGCCAGGATTGTGAACAAAGATGGTGAGGTCCATTTCAGAACATGTCCAGGGCCACAGTGGTGAAGTATGACATGAAGCGGGGCTATTCAGAAGGCTGTTGGAAACAGTTACGCTCAGAATACCAGTAGGGATAGTGGAGGGAGAAGCATGGTCAGACGTGGTCACAGATTTGGGGCTTGTGAGGCTGTGGATGTTTGACTGAGATCCCAGAGAGAAAGCATAAATCAGAACATCTGAAGACCAAGGTTTAAAATATGGAAAGAGCCCATAGGGAAAGATGCAGAACCAGGGAAAGAAAAAAATGACCAAAATTAACTTCGTGCAGACAGGAGAGAGCCTCACAACAGAGGATGTCAACAACAGTCAAATGTCAGAAACGGCAAAGAGGATGAGAGGGTGGCAAGCACACCAAGTGTATCATGTCTGTGTTACTAAAGGCTTCGGAATAATAGCTCCAGAAAGGTAGAATCTGAAGTCACATATTAGGGGGATTATAGAAGTGAAGAGGCCAAGAATGAAACAGAGAAATTGTCATAATAATAATGAGGGATTGAGACTCAGAATGAACTTGTGGTTGCCGGGGGAAGGATGGGGGAAAGGATAGTTAGGGGGTTTGGGATGGACATGCACACACTCAGATCAGATCAGATCAGTTGCTCAGTAGTGTCCGACTCTTTGCGACCCCATGAATCACAGCACACCAGGCCTCCCTGTCCATCACCAACTCCCGGAGTTCACTCAGACTCACGTCCATCGAGTCAGTGATGCCATCCAGCCATCTCATCCTCTGTCGTCCCCTTCTCCTCCTGCCCCAATCCCTCCCAGCATCAGAGTCTTTTCCAATGAGTCAACTCTTCGCATGAGGTGGCCAAAGTACTGGAGTTTCAGCTTTAGCATCATTCCTTCCAAAGAAATCCCAGGGCTGATCTTCAGAATGGACTGGTTGGATCTCTTTGCAGTCCAAGGGACTCTCTGCTATATTTAAAATGGATAACCAACAAGGACCTACTGTAGAGCACAGGGAACTCTGCTCGATATTGTGTGGCAGCCTGGATGGGAGGGCTTTGGGGAGAATGGATGAATGTGTATGTATGACTGAGTCCCTTTGCTGTTCACCTGAAACTACCACAGCATTGTTGATCAGCTGTGTGTTTGTGTGTGTGTGTTAGTCACTTCGTCGTGTCCGACTCTTTGCGACCCCATGGACTGTAGCCCGCCAGTCTCCTCTGCCCATGAAATTCTCCAGGCAAGAATATTGGAGGGGGTTGCCAGTTCCTGCTCCAAATCAGCTATACCTCAATACAAAATGAAAAAAAAATTGTTAAAAAAATAATGAGTAATTGTTCTCTTGTGCATCACAATGTAAAATAGCAGAGTCCTTGGCCATCACGTCAGGTGGAAAGAAGCATAAATGTGAGGACTTTCTGAGGATACAAGGTTACGAGATAATTCTAAAGGTAAAAGGTAACCCACTACCACCATCAATTAACTCAAACTGAATCTACGTTCATGCTGTTACATTCGGCTGGGGGTGAGATTGATGCCAACACGGAGCACTGTCCAAAGCAGCAGGGATGGGTGACTTCAAGCTCAAGGATGTAGCTATTGCATTTTCCCATCTCACTCCTGGGCTCCCTACAGAATTGTTAGGTAGGTAGAATAGGGAAAAGGAGTCCAAAATGGCGGTGGCTAAAAGACAAGGAAGGTCCAAGGACCAGAGTGAAGACTTCAGGCAGAACAAACGGACCAAACAGCACTCCTGGCTAAGCCCAATTTGCATAGGGCAGGCCCAGGTGGAGGAAAAAACATAAAAGGAGGAGCCAAAGCGCTTTCTCACGGACTCTCTCTCCCTCTGTGTGCTCTTCTCTCTCTGTCTCTCTCTGTCTTTCTCTCTCTCTCTCACTTTCCTGCTATCTTCTAAATAAAATAGAGCTGTAACACTGATTTGCCTAAGAGCTGTAGCACGGTTTGTCCAAGACCTGAGAGCTGTGACGCGCCGAGGGCTTTAATGTCCGTGGCTCCAAATCTTTGTTGTGACGAGACAAAGAACCGAGGAGCATACGCTCGCGTGACATCTATGGTGCCGTGACTCGGGTATAACCTGGCTGAAACAACCTCTACGTGGAAGAGGCCAAGCACAGCAGGAGCCCAACTCAGCGAAGCTCCCGCGCTAGAAGCGGAAGGCGAAGAAACCCAGCGCAGGGGAAGGCCCATCGTGCTGGAAACCCGGACAGCGAGAAACGAACTCAGCAGGAAGCTCACAAGGCCTGGTCTCAGATTCCAGAAGACGTCTGGTTAAGGTAAGAGGTCCTCGCTCCTATGGCTGGAGGGACCTTTACAATCTCTCGTTTCTTGTTTCCTCAAACCTCCCGCAAACAGGCGGGCGGAAGGGGCACAACTGAGGGACTCTGGAGAGGCTGCTCCTCAGCATGTCCCAAGGGCGCTATCTGCTGAGCCCCAGTAGCTGTTACCCAAGCCGGTGGGGGTTCTTCTGTCCTTTCTCTTCTCTGTGCCAAAGATCAGACCAATGAAACTGTGAGCACCGGTCAGATATTTAGCAAATTTTCCAGCGGGCTATGAAGGGGATTCCTTGGCAGGTTTTTCCCACTGCTTTTTCCTCCTGTCCTTCAGCTCTCTCCCGGGACTCAAGCCCAGCCAAAACTAGTGAAACTCAGGCTCTGATGTCTCATTGCAAAAATTCATTGAGAGACAAAGAGGTAGATTTGTTAGGATCCAGAGAGAAGCCACTCTTCAGGGTGTGAACCATTGCCGAGGGCAAGGGCTGCGGCCATGGAATTAGGCCTGGCTCGGTTTTGTGAGGGGATGGAATTCATATGCTAATGAGTGAGAGGATCATCCCAGCCATTGGGGAACCACCCACTTCTCCCTCTTCTGACCTTGTGCCTTGGAGCCGTCTTGCCACCTCTGGGTGTGTCTGTTGGCTTATAGATTGGGGATTAAGGTTTTCTTGAAGTTGACTTGTCATCTTGGACCCAATTGATTTTAATTGGTTTATGTCATTCTTTCAAAGTTTGTGCTCTGCCCCCTTCCCTCCTGTTTCATGCCTTGGGAGGGAAATACTCTATAATATCCAACCCCTAATCCTACCCAATACTGGTCACACTGGAGATCTTGGGGACACCCAAACTCCAGTCCGGGGGGTCCCAGGAGGTCATCACGCCTTGACCTGCCTAGGGATTGGTCTTTGAAAGGTTGTCACGCCTCAACCTGTTCGGGGATCCTCTAGTCCCAGGGGTCCCAGGAGGTCGTCATGCCTCGACCTGCCCAGGGACCCAATTCTTGGGAGGCCGTCACACCTCGACCTGCCCGGGGATTCGATCTCTAGGAGGCTGTCACGCCTCAGTCTGCCTGGGGATCTTCACCCTGACCCCGGGATGCCTGGCTCTCAGGTTGCAACAGTTCTGGGTAGGATGAACTTACATCATATCTATTCCCATCCACAGTGGGCAATACAAACCTCTTAATTCTACCCAGCATTGGTCACACCGGAGATCTTGGGGACGCCCAAACTCCAATCTGGGAGGTCCCAGGAGGTCATCACACCTTGACCTGCCTAGGGATTGGTCTTTGAAAGGTTGTCACGCCTCAACCTGTTCGGGGATCCTTTAGTCCCAGGGGTCCCAGGAGGTCATCACGCCTCGACCTGCCCAGGGACCCAATCCTCGGGAGGCCGTCACACCTCGACCTGCCCGGGATTCGATCTCTAGGAGGCTGTCATGCCTCAGTCTGCCTGGGGATCTGCACCCTGACCCGGGGATGCCTGGCTGTCAGGTTGCAATAGTTCTGGGTAGGATGAACTTACATCATATCTATTCCCGTCCACGGTGGGCTAACTAGCAATGAGTTACAAATCTCTTAATTCTACCCAGCACTGGTCACACTGGAGATCTTGGGGACGCCCAAACTCCAGTCCGGGGTCCCAGGAGGTCATCACGCCTTGACCTGCCTAGGGATTGGTCTTCGAAAGGTTGTCACGCCTCAACCTGTTCGGGGATCCTCTAGTCCCAGGGGTCCCAGGAGGTCGTCATGCCTCAACCTGCCCAGAGACCCAATCCTCGGGAGGCCGTCACACCTCGACCTGCCCGGGGATTCGATCTCTAGGAGGCTGTCACGCCTCAGTCTGCCTGGGGATCTGTACCCTGATCCGGGGACGCCTGGCTCTCAGGTTGCAACAGTTCTGGGTAGGATAAGCTTTAGAAAGACTCACCCCTAAGGAAGTCCACCCAGGGAAACATAAAAAAAGCCTATTACTTGTGGGACTGTGCCCAGTCTCAGCAATAACTCAGGAGCCCAGTGAGAACCCCATTGCCTTTCTGGAGAGGCTAAAAGAGGCCATCCAAAAGTTTACCAACCTGGACTTAGACTCTTATGAGGGACGGGTGATTTTAAAGGACAAATTCCTGTCCCAATGTGCATCAGATATCAGAATTAAGTTACAGCAACTACAACAGCAGAACCCTGCTGCCTCTTTAGATGAGATGGTCCAGACAGCCACCAATACCTTTTATAACAGACAACAGGAGAAGGAGGCCAAGGCCCAGGAGGAGAGAAAGAAAGAGACAAGGCATGCCCAGATGCTGGCCGCCCTCCACAGAAGCCCTATGGCAAACCCCGAGTCCTTGAGGGACAAGGCACGAGACAGATGCCTGATCTGTAGACAGATGGGGCATTGGGCCAGAGAGTGTCCAAACCGCGACAAGTCTCCTAGAATGGCTTGTCACAAATGCCATCAACTGGGACATTGGGCGGCACTCTGCCCTCGGGACCCAAGAGCCTCAAGGTCAAGCGCCAAGCCTACCCTCACGATGGTTCAAGAGGACTGAAGCGGCCTGCTTCAGCCAGCCCGCCTGTCACAGATAACCATCACGGGGCTGGAGCCAAGGGTGCAACTGGATGTGGCAGGTAGGTCCAAGAATTTCTTGGTTGACATAGGGGCTACCTACTCTGTCTTGATCTCCTACTCCGGAGCCTTCTCCTCCCAAACCTGTACCATTTTGGGTGCTACAGAAAAAGAAACTACTTAAAGATTCACCCGAGCACTTCTTCGTTGCTGGGATGGACAAATATTTTCCCACCAGTTTCTGGTGGTCCCTGAGTGTCCTACTCCCTTATTGGGAAGAGATATACTCACTAAACTGGGGACCACCCTTGTGGTGGTAAGTTTTTCAGCCCCCAGAGCTCTACAGCTCCTGGTTACTACTGAAGAACCCATTACACCTTCAATAGAGAGGGACCAAAAACTATGGGAAGACAAAATTAACCCCCAGGTGTGGGACCAGGGGATTCCTGGGCGAGCCCACCAAGCTGAACCGGTCATCATTGTCCTCCGAGATCCCACTCGGTTTCCTAACTGGAAACAATATCCTCTCAAAAGAGAGGCTTGGGAGGGACTACAGCCTTTAATAAATAAATTCCTTACTTGTGGGCTATTGGTCCCTACCAGTTCGCCATGTAACACCCCAGTCCTCTCAGTAAAGAAAAAAGACGGAACCTGGCGAATGGTTCAAGATCTCCGGATTATAAATGAAGCTGTAGTCCCCCTCCATCCCACAGTACCCAATCCCTATGTAATCTTGGGAGAAATCCCACCCAGTGCCAAATGGTTTACAGTCTTGGATCTCAAAGATGCATTTTTTTTGCATACCACTGGCTAAAGAATCCCAATACCTTTTTGCCTTTGAGTGGGAGGCCCCAGGAGAAAAACACCAACAGATGACTTGGACAGTATTACCTCAGGGGTTCAGAGATAGCCCCCACCTGTTTGGACAGGCCCTTAGCCGGGATCTCCTAGATCTGGACCTGGGACCTAATGGGAAAATATTGCAATACGTAGATGACCTACTAATCTGCTCTCCAGATGAGAAAAGTGCCCAACAACATGCAATTCAGGTTCTAAACTTCTTGACAGAAAGGGGATATAAAGTCTCCCGTGCTAAGGCACAGATGGTCGAGACAAAGGTCACTTACCTGGGAGTTCAGATTACACATGGGTCCAGGAGGCTGTCCTCTGATGGGGTACAAGGAATTCTCCAGTTGCCCTCCCCCACGACTCGAAAAACAATTCACGAGCTTTCCTGGGGCTAACTGGTTATTGTAGAATCTGGATACCCAATTATGGTCTAATTGCCCAGCCCTTATATGAAAGCTTAAAGGGATGAGATGATTCAATCCCACTGATGTGGGGAACTCCTCAAAAGGAGGCAGAGGCTACACTAAAACAGGACCTTAACTCAGGCACCTGCCTTGAGGTTGCCAGACCCAGAAAAAGCACTCCAACTTTATGTCCGTGAAAGAGAGGGAATAGCCTTGGGAGTGTTAACTCAAAGGTTGGGATCTGAGCCCCAGCCTGTAGCTTACTTATCCAAGAGGCTCGATCCAACTTCTCGAGGTTGGCCCCCCTGCCTTCGAAATCTTGCAGCTATTGCAATCATGATAGAAGATGCTTTAAAACTCTCCTTTGGGGCAAACTATTTTTATCAGCCACCAAGTAAAACAACTCCTAAATGGGAGAGGCCACTTATGGATGTCTGATCAAAGAATCCTCAGCTATCAAGTAATGCTGATGGAAAATCCAGGCCTCACTATATCCCCTTGTGAGGTTCTTAACCCAGCCCCCCTCCTCCCTACCCCGAGGGCTCTCTCCCTTTCACTCTTGTCTAGAAACCTTGGACCACTGGACAAAACCCCGAGAGGACTGTCAGAAGATCTTCTGACCAATCCTGAGGAAATCTGGCACACTGATGGAAGCAGCTTTGTCTTGGATGGAAAAGAAGAGCCGGGTATGCAGTAGTCTCCAGTTTTGAGACCATAGAGGCTAAGCCTCTGCCACCAGGTACTTCAGCCCAATTAGCTGAGCTCATAGCCCTGACTCGAGCTTTAGAGCTGGGAAAAGGAAAAAGAACAGCCATTTACACTGACTCCAAGTCGCCTTTCTGGTGCTACATGCACATGCAGCTGTTTGGAAAGAAAGGGGCCACTTGACCACCCGAGGTCCCCAATCAAATACGGTGATCAGATTCTTCAGCTCTTGAAGGCAGTCCATCTGTCCACTGAGGTTTCAGTCTCCCACTGTAAAGGACACCAAAAAAGGGAACACGGAAGTGGCACGAGGAACCAAGCAGCTGATCAGGCAGCTAGGAGAGCAGCATTACAGAACCATGACCTAATAGGGATTGTCACCTTAGTTCCACAGACTAATTTGCCAGAATCATATACTGAAGGTGAGACTCTTAAAGCTAAGAGCGAGGACTTTCAAGAAGATCATATGGGGTGGTTCCAAAGGAGGGACTCCTTTTCTGCCTGGGAACCTCAATGGAAGTTGGTTACCTCCTTACATGCCACCACTCATTTAGGAGAAAAGGCCCTCCAAAGATTACTAGAAAAGTCCTTCAGAGGAACAGGCCTCCAAACAACTATAGGACAGGTGGTCTCCTCTTGTCCCATTTGCCAAATAAACAACCTCAAGGAGCTCAAAGACCCCAGCTGGCCCAGCCCGTCCAACGACGTGGGCCTACCCAGGAGAGGACTGGCAGATGGACTTCACCCAGATGCCAGTTTCTCAAGGGTATAAATACCTATTAGTTATGATAGATACATTCACAGGATGGATTGAAGGCTTTCCCACCCGGACTGAGAAGGCTAAGGAGGTGGTAAAAAAACTGCTCCATGAAATCATTCCAAGATTTGGTCTGCCCAGGTCATTACAAAGTGACAATGGGACATCATTTACTTCTAAGGTCACCCAAGGAGTCTCAAAAACATTGGACATTACTTATTATCTCCATTGTGCCTGGAGGCCTCAATCTTCAGGAAAAGTGGAAAGAGCCAATCAATTCTTAAAATCATCGATAAAAAAGATAACCCAGGAGACCTCCCTGGGATGGAAGGAGGCTTTACCAATAGCTCTCCTCCACACCAGCATTGCCCCTAAGGAACAGGTTGGTCTTAGTCCTTATGAGATGCTATATGGAGACCTTTTGTTTATGTCAATGACCTCTTTCTAGATCCAGAGGTTCAGACCCTCCAATCTTATACCATGGCCGTTGGGCAATTCCAACAGGATATACACTTGTGGGGTATGAACCAGGACCCAAAAGATTCTAAAGAGTCACCACTATATGCTCCAGGAACTCAAGTCCTAATTAAAGTCTGGAAAGATGGGTCCCCAAAGGCTCAACTCCAGCCCACATGGAAGGGCCCCTACCCTGTAATACTTTCTACCCCCACAGCAGTCAAGGTACCAGGACATGACTCCTGGATTCACTACTCACGAGTCAAGCCATGGAAGAAAACAGAAGAGGACACTCAATACACCTGTGAGCCCTGGGAGATCTCAGATACCTATTCAGAACTACCAATGAGTGTCATTCTAATGAACACACCCAAAACCTGGTTTCTGGGGATAAGATTTCTCAGGATAACTCTAAGGAGCCAACACAGCTTGACAGAGACTGTACTCCAAAACAGACAGGAGATAGATCTTCTGATCCCTGAACAAGGAGGGACTTGAGCCATCCTGGCCATGTGAATTTAAAATTGACCAATGTCCCTACTAGTCCTCGTTATGCTATATTGATGATGCTTATGATTATTCCATGTATTGTCAATTGTCTAACCTGTTTTGTCTCTGCCCAGGTCAACCAGCTACAACATGCAGTGCCAGTTCAACGAAGATATAAAACTACAGCTGACCACGGAAAATATCACACACCCTTGGACACCGCTATAAGGACTCTGAGGCTTGAGACTAGCAAGATGGGGAGGCCCAATACCCCTCGCCGCCCCAGTTCAGCAGGAAGTAGCCAGAAAGACCTTGACGCCCCTATTCCCAAAGAATTGGGCCTCCCAATCTCTTGAGGGGGGAATGTTAGGTAGGTAGAATAGGGAAAAGGAGTCCAAAATGGCAGTGGCTAAAAGACAAGGAAGGTCCGAGGACCAGAGTGAAGACTTCAGGCAGAACAAACAGAACAAACAGCACTCCTGGCTAAGCCCAATTTGCATACGGCAGGCCCAGGTGGAGGAAAAAACATATAAAAGGAGGAGCCAAAGCGCTTTGTCACGGACTCTCTCTCCCGTGTGTGTGCTCTTCTCTCTCTTCTCCCTCTTCTGACCTTGTGCCTTGGAGCAGTCTTGCCACCTCTGGGTGTGTCTGTTGGCTTATAGATTGGGGATTAAGGTTTTCTTGAAGTTGACTTGTCATCTTGGACCCAATTGATTTTAATTGGTTTATGTCATTCTTTCAAAGTTTGTGCTCTGCCCCTTCCCTCCTGTTTCATGCCTTGGGAGGGAAATACTCTATAATATCCAACCTAATCCTACCCAATACTGGTCACACTGGAGATCTTGGGGACACCCAAACTCCAGTCCGGGGGGTCCCAGGAGGTCATCACGCCTTGACCTGCCTAGGGATTGGTCTTTGAAAGGTTGTCACGCCTCAACCTGTTCGGGATCCTCTAGTCCCAGGGTCCCAGGAGGTCGTCATGCCTCGACCTGCCCAGGGACCCAATTCTTGGGAGGCCGTCACCTCGACCTGCCGGGGATTCGATCTCTAGGAGGCTGTCACGCCTCCAGTCTGCCTGGGGATCTTCACCCTGACCCGGGATGCCTGGCTCTCAGGTTGCAACAGTTCTGGGTAGGATGAACTTACATCATATCTATTCCCATCCACAGTGGGCAATACAAACCTCTTAATTCTACCCAGCATTGGTCACACGGAGATCTTGGGGACGCCCAAACTCCAATCTGGGAGGTCCCAGGAGGTCATCACACCTTGACCTGCCTAGGGATTGGTCTTTGAAGGTTGTCACGCCTCAGCCTGTTCAGGATCCTTTAGTCCCAGGGGTCCCAGGAGGTCATCACGCCTCGACCTGCCCAGGGACCCAATCCTCGGGAGGCCGTCACCCTCGACCTGCCCGGGGATCCTCTAGGAGGCTGTCGCCTCAGTCTGCCTGGGGATCTGCACCTGACCGGGGATGCCTGGCTGTCAGGTTGCAATAGTTCTGGGTAGGATGAACTTACATCATATCTATTCCCGTCCACGGTGGGCCTAGCAATGAGTTACAAATCTCTTAATTCTACCCAGCACTGGTCACACTGGAGATCTTGGGACGCCCAAACTCCAGTCCGAAGTCCCAGGAGGTCATCACGCCTTGACCTGCCTGGGATTGGTCTTCGAAAGGTTGTCACGCCTCAACCTGTTCGGGATCCTCTAGTCCCAGGGTCCCAGGAGGTCGTCATGCCTCAACCTGCCCAGAGACCCAATCCTCGGGAGGCCGTCACACCTCGACCTGCCCAGGATTCGATCTCTAGGAGGCTGTCACGCCTCAGTCTGCCTGGGGATCTGTACCCTGATCCGGGGACGCCTGGCTCTCAGGTTGCAACAGTTCTGGGTAGGATAAGCTTTAGAAAGACTCACCCCTAAGGAAGTCCACCCAGGGAAACATAAAAAAAGCCTATTACTTGTGGGACTGTGCCCAGTCTCAGCAATAACTCAGGAGCCCAGTGAGAACCCCATTGCCTTTCTGGAGAGGCTAAAAGAGGCCATCCAAAAGTTTACCAACCTGGACTTAGACTCTTATGAGGGACGGGTGATTTTAAGGACAAATTCCTGTCCCAATGTGCATCAGATATCAGAATTAAGTTACAGCAACTACAACAGCAGAACCCTGCTGCCTCTTTAGATGAGATGGTCCAGACAGCCACCAATACCTTTTATAACAGACAACAGGAGAAGGAGGCCAAGGCCCAGGAGGAGAGAAAGAAAGAGACAAGGCATGCCCAGATGCTGGCCGCCCTCCACAGAAGCCCTATGCAAACCCCCCCCCTTGAGGACAAGGCACGAGACAGATGCCTGATCTGTAGACAGATGGGGCATTGGGCCAGAGAGTGTCCAAACGCGACAAGTCTCCTAGAATGGCTTGTCAAAATGCCATCAACTGGGACATTGGGCGGCACTCTGCCCTCGGGACCCAAGAGCCTCAAGGTCAAGCGCCAAGCCTACCCTCACGATGGTTCAAGAGGACTGAAGCGGCCTGCTTCAGCCAGCCCGCCTGTCACAGATAACCATCACGGGGCTGGAGCCAAGGGTGCAACTGGATGTGGCAGGTAGGTCCAAGAATTTCTTGGTTGACATAGGGCTACCTACTCTGTCTTGATCTCCTACTCGGAGCCTTCTCCTCAAACCTGTACCATTTTGGTGCTACAGAAAAAGAAACTACTTAAAGATTCACCCGAGCACTTCTTCGTTGCTGGGATGGACAAATATTTTCCCACCAGTTTCTGGTGGTCCCTGAGTGTCCTACTCCCTTATTGGGAAGAGATATACTCACTAAACTGGGGACCACCCTTGTGGTGGTAAGTTTTCAGCCCCAGGCTCTACAGCTCCTGGTTACTACTGAAGAACCCATTACACCTTCAATAGAGAGGGACCAAAAACTATGGGAAGACAAAATTAACCCCAGGTGTGGGACCAGGGATTCCTGGGCGAGCCCACCAAGCTGAACCGGTCATCATTGTCCTCTGAGATCCCACTCGGTTTCTAACTGGAAACAATATCCTCTCAAAAGAGAGGCTTGGGAGGGACTACAGCCTTTAATAAATAAATTCCTTACTTGTGGGCTATTTGTCCCTACCAGTTCGCCATGTAACACCCCAATCCTCTCAGTAAAGAAAAAAAGACGGAACCTGGCGAATGGTTCAAGATCTCCGGATTATAAATGAAGCTGTAGTCCCCTCCATCCCACAGTACCCAATCCCTATGTAATCTTGGGAGAAATCCCACCCAGTGCCAAATGGTTTACAGTCTTGGATCTCAAAGATGCATTTTTTTGCATACCACTGGCTAAAAGAATCCCAATACCTTTTGCCTTTGAATGGGAGGCCCCAGGAGAAAAACACCAACAGATGACTTGGACAGTATTACCTCAGGGGTTCAGAGATAGCCCCCACCTGTTTGGACAGGCCCTTAGCCGGGATCTCCTAGATCTGGACCTGGGACCTAATGGGAAAATATTGCAATACGTAGATGACCTACTAATCTGCTCTCCAGATGAGAAAAGTGCCCAACAACATGCAATTCAGGTTCTAAACTTCTTGACAGAAAGGGGATATAAAGTCTCCCGTGCTAAGGCACAGATGGTCGAGACAAAGGTCACTTACCTGGGAGTTCAGATTACACATGGGTCCAGGAGGCTGTCCTCTGATGGGGTACAAGGAATTCTCCAGTTGCCCTCCCCCACGACTCGAAAACAATTGCGAGCTTTCCTGGGGCTAACTGGTTATTGTAGAATCTGGATACCCAATTATGGTCTAATTGCCCAGCCCTTATATGAAAGCTTAAAGGGATGAGATGATTCAATCCCACTGATGTGGGGAACTCCTCAAAAGGAGGCAGAGGCTACACTAAAACAGGCCTTAACTCAGGCACCTGCCTTGAGGTTGCCAGACCCAGAAAAAGCACTCCAACTTTATGTCCGTGAAAGAGAGGGAATAGCCTTGGGAGTGTTAACTCAAAGGTTGGGATCTGAGCCCCAGCCTGTAGCTTACTTATCCAAGAGGCTCGATCCAACTTCTCGAGGTTGGCCCCCCTGCCTTCGAAATCTTGCAGCTATTGCAATCATGATAGAAGATGCTTTAAAACTCTCCTTTGGGGGCAAACTATTTTTATCAGCCACCAAGTAAAACAACTCCTAAATGGGAGAGGCCACTTATGGATGTCTGATCAAAGAATCCTCAGCTATCAAGTAATGCTGATGGAAAATCCAGGCCTCACTATATCCCCTTGTGAGGTTCTTAACCCAGCCCCCCTCCTCCCTACCCCCGAGGGCTCTCTCCCCTTTCACTCTTGTCTAGAAACCTTGGACCACTGGACAAAACCCCGAGAGGGACTGTCAGAAGATCTTCTGACCAATCCTGAGGAAATCTGGCACACTGATGGAAGCAGCTTTGTCTTGGGTGGAAAAAGAAGAGCCGGGTATGCAGTAGTCTCCAATTTTGAGACCATAGAGGCTAAGCCTCTGCCACCAGGTACTTCAGCCCAATTAGCTGAGCTCATAGCCCTGACTCGAGCTTTAGAGCTGGGAAAAGGAAAAAGAACAGCCATTTACACTGACTCCAAGTACGCCTTTCTGGTGCTACATGCACATGCAGCTGTTTGGAAAGAAAGGGGCCACTTGACCACCCGAGGGTCCCCAATCAAATACGGTGATCAGATTCTTCAACTCTTGAAGGCAGTCCATCTGTCCACTGAGGTTTCAGTCTCCCACTGTAAAGGACACCAAAAAGGGAACACGGAAGTGGCACGAGGGAACCAAGCAGCTGATCAGGCAGCTAGGAGAGCAGCATTACAGAACCATGACCTAATAGGGATTGCCACCTTAGTTCCACAGACTAATTTGCGAGAAACTCCTTCATATGCTGAAGGTGAGACTCTTAAAGCTAAGAGCGAGGGCTTTCAAGAAGATCATATGGGATGGTTCCAAAAGGAGGGGCTCCTTTTTCTGCCTGGAAACCTCCAATGGAAGCTGGTTAACTCCTTACATGCCACCACTCATTTAGGAGAAAAGGCCCTCCAAAGATTACTAGGAAGGTCCTTCAGAGGAACAGGCCTCCAAACAACTATAAGACAGGTGGTCTCCTCTTGTCCCATTTGCCAAATAAACAACCCTCAAGGAGCTCAAAGACCCCAGCTGGCCCAGCCCGTCCAACGACGTGGGCCTACCCAGGAGAGGACTGGCAGATGGACTTCACCCAGATGCCAGTTTCTCAAGGGTATAAATACCTATTAGTCATGATAGATACATTCACAGGATGGTTTGAAGGCTTTCCCACCCGGACTGAGAAGGCTAAGGAGGTGGTAAAAAAAACTGCTCCATGAAATCATTCCAAGATTTGGTCTGCCCAGGTCATTACAAAGTGACAATGGGACATCATTTACTTCTAAGGTCACCCAAGGAGTCTCAAAAACATTGGGCATTACTTATTATCTCCATTGTGCCTGGAGGCCTCAATCTTCAGGAAAAGTGGAAAGAGCCAATCAATTCTTAAAATCATCGATAAAAAAGATAACCCAGGAGACCTCCCTGGGATGGAAGGAGGCTTTACCAATAGCTCTCCTCCACACCCGCATTGCCCCTAAGGAACAGGTTGGTCTTAGTCCTTATGAGATGCTATATGGGAGACCTTTTGTTTATGTCAATGACCTCTTTCTAGATCCAGAGGTTCAGACCCTCCAATCTTATACCATGGCCATTGGGCAATTCCAACAGGATATACACTTGTGGGGTATGAACCAGGACCCAAAAGATTCTAAAGAGTCACCACTATATGCTCCAGGAACTCAAGTCCTAATTAAAGTCTGGAAAGATGGGTCCCCAAAGGCTCAACTCCAGCCCACATGGAAGGGCCCCTACCCTGTAATACTTTCTACCCCCACAGCAGTCAAGGTACCAGGACATGACTCCTGGATTCACTACTCACGAGTCAAGCCATGGAAGAAAACAGAAGAGGACACTCAATACACCTGTGAGCCCCTGGGAGATCTCAGATACCTATTCAGAACTACCAATGAGTGTCATTCTAATGAACACACCCAAAACCTGGTTTCTGGGGATAAGATTTCTCAGGATAACTCTAAGGAGCCAACACAGCTTGACAGAGACTGTACTCCAAAACAGACAGGAGATAGATCTTCTGATCCCTGAACAAGGAGGGACTTGAGCCATCCTGGCCATGTGAATTTAAAATTGACCAATGTCCCTACTAGTCCTCGTTATGCTATATTGATGATGCTTATGATTATTCCATGTATTGTCAATTGTCTAACCTGTTTTGTCTCTGCCCAGGTCAACCAGCTACAACATGCAGTGCCAGTTCAACGAAGATATAAAACTACAGCTGACCACGGAAAATATCACACACCCTTGGACACCGCTATAAGGACTCTGAGGCTTGAGACTAGCAAGATGGGGAGGCCCAATACCCCTCGCCGCCCCAGTTCAGCAGGAAGTAGCCAGAAAGACCTTGACGCCCCTATTCCCAAAGAATTGGGCCTCCCAATCTCTTGAGGGGGGAATGTTAGGTAGGTAGAATAGGGAAAAGGAGTCCAAAATGGCAGTGGCTAAAAGACAAGGAAGGTCCGAGGACCAGAGTGAAGACTTCAGGCAGAACAAACAGAACAAACAGCACTCCTGGCTAAGCCCAATTTGCATACGGCAGGCCCAGGTGGAGGAAAAAACATATAAAAGGAGGAGCCAAAGCGCTTTGTCACGGACTCTCTCTCCCGTGTGTGTGTGCTCTTCTCTCTCTCTCTCTCTCTCTCTCTCTTTCTCTTTCTCTCTCTCTCACTTTCCTGCTATCTTCTAAATAAAATAGAGCTGTAACACTGATTTGCTTAAGAGCTGTAACACGGTTTGTCCAAGACCCGAGAGCTGTGATATGCCGAGGGCTTTAATGTCCGTTGCTCCAAATCTTTGTTGTGACGAGACAAAGAACCGAGGAACATATGCTCGCGTGACAGAATGAACCCATTTTCCTCTATGACCCCAGCTACTACCTGTAATCATCCAGCTCTCAAATCCCCTCTCCCCTGGTCCAGGTACCTGTTCTCACGTGCTTATCAGGCACCTCAAACTGGAGGCACCACTGGCACTTTGCGGGGGTCCAGCCCCGGTGGATCCAGGGAATTCGAAGCGGGGACGGCGTCAGCGAGGATCAGGAGACAATTGCTTAATTAAACATTAAGGATATAAAGAGTGGTTAAATAAGGATAGCTCAGTGAGGAAATTCAGTGGAGAAAAGAGGCTGAATAATTCAGCCAGAAGGTGAGAGAAAGAAGGACATGGGGAGACCAAGTTTCAGTGAACAAGGCCCGCACTTTATTTTCCAAAGTAGTTTTTATACCTTAAGTTATGCATAGAGGATAATGGGGGAAGGGATAGAGTCATGCAGTAAGCCAGGCTTTCTTCCTGAAAACTTATCATATGCAAAAGTTTAGGTGATTTGCATCATCTTCTGGCCCAGAGGCCTGTTAACATTTTAAGAAACTTATTTTTCTCTATAGGTGATTATTCTAAAGTCAGGCACCACCCTCCAAAAGCATTAGATAAAGTTGCATTCCTATAGGGCAAAGGTGTGGTGGACTGTAACAAGAAAAAGAATTAACTCAAGGGTCCAAGGTTACAAACACTAAAGCTACTACTTACACCAATTATATTAATCCACTGCCAGGGACACAGCAGGTAAGGGATATGGAGACTTAGCAGCAAACATTGGCCCAACAAGTGAAAAACCCTTCACCAATACAATTTCTAATCAATCTTTTAACTGCTCAAAGGAATCTGTATTCAGACAGTTTAGAACATCTCATACCTCTCACAGCTGGGAGACTCTGAGCAATCACATGTGACCAGAAAAACCTATTCAGGCAGGCTAGAGGACTTCCAAAGGAGTTTGTAGGTTGAAACACTGTCACACCCAGGAACTTTATTAACTGGAGCTGTAAGTTAACTCTTTTTTTTTCAGAGAGAGGTAGTGGGGGACAGCCCCCCGTAAAGTCAGAGGTGTAGGTGAGAGCACAAAGCAGAAAGTAGGCAGACTCTGGTTTTGGGGGTAGATGCTCAAGAATTTCCAGGGGAACTCATGAGGCTCAATCCCACCTTTGCGTATGCCGAGCCTCCTTCCTCATGACCTTTGCCATGGGTGGAGCTCCTGCTCCCGGCATCTCCCCCTTTTTTATTTCTTAAAACAGCCAGATGCAACTCATCATTCAGACACGAGCTTCTGAATGTTCTGCCGAAGAATCCTGACAATACAAGGAAGAATGCGGGATCGAGCCTCCTTCCTCATGACCTTTGTCATGGGTGGAGCTCCTGCTCCTGGCAGCACTTCAAATTCGAAATGTCCAGAACTGAACTAACCATTTTACCTCTAAACCTGCACCCCATGTCATTTCTCCCATCAAATGGAATGACAGTCAGCGGTGCCCCAGGCAGAAAGCTTCCTCTCCCTACAGTGATCACCACATCCTGAGCCTGCTCCTGCCATTTGCCCCCATGGCCTCTGCTTTGATCCTGGCATTGTTCATGCCCTGCCCACGTCTATTCAGCCTCTAGGCACATCCTGATTGAGCACTTACTATGCCAGGCACTCTGCTATGACTTAAGAGATACAGGGAAGAAAAAAACCAAAGCTCCTGACTTCATGGAGTTTAACATTCTAATAAGGAGACATACTAAACAAAATAATATAAAATATTAAGTAGGACTTCCCTGGTGGTGGTTGAGAACCTGCCAATGCAGGAGACATGGGTTCAATCCCTGGTCAAGGAAAGATTCCACAGGCTGTGGGGCAGCTAAGCCTGTGCGCCACACCTACCAAGCCTGTGGTCTACAGCCCATGAGCTGCAGCTACTGAGCTCATGTGATGCAACTGCTGAAGCGTACACACCCTTGAGCCCGTGCTCTGCACCAAGCGAAGCCACTGAAGTGAGAAGCCCTCTCGGCACAACTCGGCACAACTAGAGAAAGACCATGGGCAACGGTGAAGACCAGTGCAGCCAGGGAGTGACGGGAAGTGCAAGTTGCTCAGTGGTGTCCTACTCTTTGCAATACCATGGACCATACAGTCCATGGAATTCTCCAGGCTGGAGTGGGTAGCATTTCCTTCTCCAGGTGATTTTCCTAACCCAGGGATTGAACCCAGCTCTCCTGCATTGCAGGCAGATCCTTTACCAGCTGAGCCACAAGGGGAGCCCAAGAATACTGGAGTCAGGTAGCTTATTCCTTCTCCAGGGGATCTTCCCGACCCAGGAATTGAACCAGGGTCTCTTGCATTGCAGGCAGATTCTTTACCAGCTGAGCTATCAGGCAAGCCCAGTTCAGCCATAAATAAGATTTTTAAATATATATATGTATTATATATTATAAAATATATATATATATATATATATATATATATATATATAATATTAGTGCTTAAGAGACAAAACAGGGGGTGGTAAGAGGGAAAAATAATGGCCAGGGGAAATTGTGGAGCCTGAATAAAATAGAGAGACATGTTACTGACTGGTGGTAAAGCATTATAACCAAAAGGTAAGCAATATGGATGTCCTGAGGCAGGGAACCAATGGGTGAGTTCAGACCAACAAGCAGGTCAGTATGGACAGAGGAGACAGGGAGGAGAGGAAGGTCAAAAAGAATCTGGAAGGCAGCCAGGGACTTCGCTGTGGATAGCCTTGGGCCATGATGGGGAATTAGAGCATGAAGGAAAGCCATCAGAATATCCTAAGAAAAATCAATCATAAATGTAGAGTTTTAAAGGGCAACTCCAGATGATGAGTGTAAAACAGACTCCAGAAAGGCAGGGAGCATGGGATAATCAGTTAGGAAGCTATTCTAATAGTCAAAGCAAAAGATACGGAGCTTTTGACTAAAGGTAAAGGTTGTAAGAAGTGCTCCGATTCTGGCTGTTTGGAAAGCAGATTAGTAGGACGCGCAGATGGAGTGGATGGAGAGTGGGAGAGGAAGAAGGTTCTAGAATAATTCCTAGGTTCAGTCTGAGCTTCTAGGTGAAGTGGGTGCTCTTTACTGAGATGGGCATTTAAGAGGATGAAGACAAGGAACCCGTGGTTAGGTGTGGTGGCGGTGAAGACGCTGAGACCCCGGCAGGTGTCATTTCAATGGAGCGGGAGGAAAGCCTGGCTGGGATTGAATAAACAGAGTCCAGACGTCTCTTCCTCTGAAAAGTTCTGCCGACATCAGAAACGTCACTTCTCCCTGCACCAGGCACACCAGGAGTGCACACACCTAACATACCCATACACACTTATATCATGCCCACTCATTCCACACCTATACACTTCACTCACACACGCAACTCACAACACAAACCCAACCACACTCACATACATGGACAGCACATACATGCTTACATACATATCATGTGCAACCACGCCATGCACACACACACACACACACACACACACACACATTTCACTCCCTATGAACTAGACCCCCTTCTACCATGCTACCTGAGCTCTTGGGTTTGTTTGTTTTTTTTTGCCTTGTGGTTGTTCTTCAGTTGCTAAGTCATGTCTGACTTTGCAACCCCATAAACTGCAGCACGCCAGGCTTTCCTGTCCTTCACCATCTCCTGGAGTTTGCTCAGACTCATGTCCATTGAGTCAGTGAGGCCATCCAAGCATTTTTGCCTTAAGTCACTTAATTTACTATTGGTTGCCCACCCCCAAGGTGGCTTGGTCTTTTGCTCTAGGAAGCTCCATTCACACAAACTGGAGTGCTACCTTTGGGGCCCAGCAGTGCAAGTCTCTGCCTCCGTATGCCCATCTGCAAATTGAAGAGAGAGCCGAGTGTTATTCATTGATATGCTCACCTCCTGGCCAATGTGGGAACCTAGGAGACGTTTGTAAATGATTGTTAAAGAAAAGATTATTAGACAGACTTGCCACAGTCCACATTCCTCCCTCTACCCCCTCAGTTCAGTTCAGTTCAGTTCAGCCGCTCAGTCGTGTCCGACTCTTTGCAACCCCATGAATCGCAGCATGCCAGGCCTCCCTGTCCATCACTAACTCCTGGAGTTCACTCAGACTCATGTCTACCCCCTCAACGTTCTCTAAATGTGGATCCTAAAGTGCAAACAATAATATCATATTGATGAAAGTGAAAGTCACTCAGTGGTGTCCAACTCTTTGCTACCCCATGGACTATACAGTCCATGGAATTCTCCAGGCCAGAATACTAGAGTGGGTAGCCTTTCCCTTCTCCAGGGGATCTTCCCAACCCAGGGATCGAACGCAGGTCTCCCACATTGCAGGCAGATTCCTTACCAGCTGAGCCACAAGGGAAGTCCAAAAACACTGGTGTGGGCAGCCTATCCCTTCTTTGGGGGATCTTCCCAACCCAGGGATTGAACCCAAACCTCCTATATTGCAGGCAGATCATATTGATGTATACACTGCTATATTTAAAATAAAATGCCTTTCCATAAAAACCAATAATATAAAATTCATCAAGCAAAAATATTCACAGCACCATTTTTTTTTTTTTGCCTATTATAGGCACTAAAAACATGCTTTCACATTGTTCATTCATTGACTTTACAAGTTGGAGCAGTACTTGAGGATCAATAAGATTTTAGAAATTCAGTTATAAATTTCAATCCAAATCTAACCAGAGAGGACAAATAATTCAGTGAAATATCCACCAGTGCTCCAAGTGGATGCATTCAAATATATTCACTATAAATCCAGTATTAGTAGACCAACCTACACTTTAAAAAATATATTTATTTATTTACTATCTGTTTTTGGCTGTGTTGGGTCTTAGTTGCCCAGGGGCAGGTGGGATCTTAGTTCCCTGACCAGGGATTGGACCAGCATTTTCTGCACTGGGAGGCGGACTCTCAGCCACTGGACCACCGGGGAAGTCCTCACCCTCCGCTTTTGAATAATAAAAAAGTGGGGTTGGGGGAGTGCATTTTTGGTCACTGAAATTCTACAGGCACTTCATTTCTGGTATAAAAGAGATGGCAAGAACATATACTCTGGCAAAGAATGACTTAAGAGCACCCATAACAGATGTGACTATGTGATAGACGGCAGTCCCCAGTAGTCTTCTGAAGTCTCAACATGCACACACATCTCCAGAGGCTCTTGTTAAAATTCAGATTTCTGTTCAGTAGGTCTGGAGTGGAGCCTGAGATTCTGCATTTTTAACAAATTCCAAGGTGATATTGATGATGCTGGTCTACAGGCCACAAGATTTCACAGAAAAAGCTCTAAGTAAAGTTGGTTCTTACTCCCTATCTACACTGAATTGCCATGTTTATTACACACAGAATCTGCTTTAACAAACTGGTGTTAGTTTTCACACCTGACATCACTTTAAAACCACCAACTTGAAGGGGGTGTGTGTGCAAGGGACAGATTTCCCCAAGTTACCACAGATGAGGCAAAGAGATCTCCTCTAAGGAAGCACATTTGTTAGGGAAGAGTGACTTCAATTCCTCAGAGTCAGAGGCACCGTCTTTGTAAAAGTTGTCCCTGGTCAGGACCAACTCTAATCACATTTCATGCCTAACACTATAAGCATTTTTTCCTTAATAAGTGAACTTGGCAATGAAGACAGCATCCTCGGTGTGATTTCCAGAGCTCCTTGGCTTAAGCCAAGCTAAAGTCAGCTCTGATGTGTTGTTACATTCCCTACTGAATTAAAATAGAATTTAACAAGGGATGGGTAGAGATCGACTCAGGCAGAAACATGAAGCAAAGAAAGAACCTGAACCCTAAGTAAGAACCGTAAGTAAGAACTAGTAGTCCATGAGGGCAGAATTACAGAGCCGAGCAGCAGTAGTGGTTGAGAAAGAAGTGAAGGGAAATGACAGTAACTCTGTACCATAGAGATATTAACAATACCTACCTTACTGAGCTGCTCTGAGAATCAAGCTGGATGAAGTTATTGAAAAATGCATCAACCATTTTAAAGAACTAGACAGATGTTTACAGGTTTTGTAAGATCATCATCATTTACAAATTGTTCTTTTATATTCAGGGTACTTCAAGGCATAAAGCTTGATCATAGATATGCAATTGGGCTTCCCAGGGGGCTCAGTGGGAAAGACTCCACCTGCCAATGCAGGAGATGAGGTTCGATTCCTAGGTTGGGAAGATTATCTGGAGAAGAAAATGGCAACCTGCTCCAGTTTCTTGCCTGGGAAATCCCATGGACAGAGGAGGTTGGTGGGCTACAGTCCATGGGGTTGCAAAAAGTTGGATACACTTAACACACACATGCATGGCTCCTATAAACTTCATTCTAGCTCCTCCTGGAATACCTACCTGCATAGCTGTCTGCAGCGGGGCTGGTGTTTGGGAAGTGGTAGCAGCTTCTATTGGAGAAGGCAATGGCACCCCACTCCAGTACTTTTGCTAGAAAATCCCATGGATGGAGGAGCCTGGTAGGCTGCAGTCCATGGGGTCACTAGAGTCGGACTCGACTGAGCAACTTCACTTTCACTTCTCACTTTCATGTATTGGAGAAGGAAATGGCAACCCACTCCAGTGTTCTTGCCTGGAGAATCCCAGGGACGGGGGAGCCTGGTGGGCTGCCATCTATGGGGTCGCACAGAGTCGGACACGACTGAAGCGACTTAGCAGCAGCAGCAGCTACTATGCTAAGAGCTAAAATTGACTGAAATTAACCACAATTTACCATCTAAGTCTTCCTCTGGAGGTTCCATGCCTTCAATAGACTCCACAGTTCCAAAACAGTTACATCAGACTGATTCTGCCAGTACAGCTATTGTCTAGCTGGGGAGAGAATGTCCTCGCAGAACTCCAGGAATAACTATTCTTATAACCACAGAGTCCGAATCTCCAAGTTCCCACATATATTTCCTGGCAAGTGAAAGCCTTACTTTATGGAAATGGGGACTGAGAAACAAATTGAATTAAGGTTAGCCATCGAGAGAAAATATTCAAAATCTTCCCTTAAAAAGTCTAATTTTTCTTCCTCATTAATAAAAAAAGTTGCTATACATTCTTCAAGACATAACTGCAGTTTACATTAATCACAAGCATTTTAAGAGCCTGGCCCTGAGATAAAATATCTGCACAGGTAAAATAAAAAGAAAATATCCTTGCATTTTTATCAAATAGTAAATCATTATGGGGAATGGTTTTCATAACATTCACTTTAAAACTTGATCACTATACTAGAAGTGTTTTGATCCAACTGGATATATTAAGTAGATAGAGTGGGTATGAACCTTGTTATAGAGAACAGACCCAAGCCACCAATAAGAGTTATTAAGGTATGTCTTTCTCCACTTTAAAGTTCAATTTGATCTTCTCTTTATATGTCAAATTAGGGACTACTTGTACAAAATAGGATGATTTTGATTATGTCATTAAAAAAAGAGAATCTTTATTGTGTGAAAAATTATACCTGTTTTCACCAGGGCGTGGTGGTGGTCAGTGCGCTCCGAGTGTCTTAGATCTGGCTATTCAGCCTCTGCTGACATTCAGTCCTCGTCATCTCCTCAAGCACTGGGTGGCTTGAACATCTGTCATTGCTATGGGTTAATTTTTTGTTTTTGTGATTTATTGTTTGGTAGTAAAATTTTATAAACTCTCATAATTTTAAGTTCTTCAAGGATAAGAATTATGACTTCCACTTCCTGTACAAAAGTCCCACAATACCAAATAACAATCAACATAAAAGATGGTGTTGACCAAATTACTCATCTGGGGATGAAATTAGATACCTGGTTACTGCATCTATGAAAATAATATTTATTTCAGCTTCTTGATAATAGTTCATTACAATTTTCTTGTGCTTTATTTCTTCCTCTTTCTGATGACTTAAGTCAAGCATCTATAATTAAAATGTTAGTAAAGAAAAAGAAAGCATTCCAAGTAACAGAGCATGCAGCATTATGTAGATAAACATACTGGAATAACCGACTAGAATTTATTTAGTTTTTATTAGGTGATTTGCATCATTTTAACACAGCTTTGGCTCAGTCTGATTAATATGATCGGTTCCCCTTTCTCTTCATTCTAAGGAAGAGAGGTTATAAAACAGAGACACCTAACTAGTTTTCTTAAGGGACATATGAGAAAATAGTTATTGAAGTCCTAATGGCCCATTTGGCTTGCTTTCAAGTCCACACAGTCTCCTTTTACATTCTTACATTTTTCTTATTTCCACAAATCAGTTGCTGAATTCATCATGGGTTACATGGAAGCTACTGTTGTCATAGTTTTGTGCTCATGTTTGCAAGTCAGTTTTGAGATCCTTGATAAAAGGTACCATCACAAGCTCAAAATATATTTCTTTCATTACTAGGCAACACAAATAAAAATTGTTCCAGAGTCACAAAGATTATAACATAAAGGAGGTATTAATAAGCTCCACAATAGGGGAAAAAAGAATCGATGGAAGGGCAAATCTGTTGCCTTCAGGTTTCACTGAGAGTCTCACATTCAATTTCAAAAGGGATTTGCATATTAAAAACAAGCAGGAAGTCACATTTTTGGCAAATGTGAAGAAATTCAAATCCCAAACAGTGGTCAAAATTCTGCATTCACAAAAGCTGAGTGGGCTCTCAACTTGGCCAACATGTGATTTCAGCCCCTTTCAAAGAGAGAAAAAAAATGCTTTAAAAGGCTAAAAAGCAAAAGCATCTTGGACATTAAATATTTCTTCCCCCCAAAATAAAGACTCTGATGAGTTATGTGTGAAGGAATCAGAAACACATGGATAAAGCTTTACTTAAAACAAACATAGGTTTAAGCGTGGAGAGAAAGCCGTAAGCAAAGTCTGCTAAGAGCTTCTTTCAATCACAAATATTTGCAAACAGGGTTGACTTTTCCAGCACATCACAGATTTTCTATGTCTAGTGTGATGGCATCATTCACTGGAAATTGCCATTTACCTCGTATTTTTCTGGCCCCTATATGGCTGCCATTCGCTCTCTATTGCTCATCTTCCCCAAATTGCAATTGTCTAGGCCACACAAATGCAGCCTCACACAGAGCAGGCAGGCAGCCCCATGCTTTTGAATTTGAGGAATGTTCTGTGCCTGAACAATACCTAGAAACTTTACCAGGTGCATCTTAATAAGCACTGTTTCCAGAATGGCCATCTCAGGATGCTTTCTGATCCTTCTCCAGCCACTTTGGCTAAATTGGTTTCATGTGCCATTCACTCTAGATTTGTGGCAGGCTGGTTTTTCTCTGGCCGTGGGTGACATTTTCCTGGCCCGGCAATCACATGCCTAGGAGGTTTCTACTCTTGCATGAAGGCAAATTCCGGCCAAAGGAGCCTGGCTGACATGCTGGAGGCTCAAATCCTCCAGACACACAGGGTGTAGATGGGGAACAACTGGCGCCATGCTGCGCGTTCCCACCCATCTGCAGCATTTCCAGCACATGAGGGTGAGTCAAAGGTCTTCCCTCTGTTTTCAACAAGTGAAACTGGGTCTCCAGCATCTAAATGCTGCTGTTGGAGCTCAGCTCATGGAGAAAATGGGAAAAACTGGAATATAATAATCTAAGTTACATAATTAAAGCAGTGGGTCTCTAACTTGACTGTGTATTAATATAGCCTAGGAAGCCTAAAAAAAAATTCTCATGTCTGGGTCCCATGAACCACAGATTCAGATAGAATTGGCACAGTATGTAACCTGAAGGTTTAGATTCTTTAAAGTTCTCTAGATGATTCTTAGATAGGCAGCCAAGGTAGAGAATCTCTCAACTAGGGCTTCAGGGTTGATTATCATGGTGAAGCTAAGTATTGGTGTAGAAGCATGGTACTCAAACCTGGCTGTATATTAGAATCACCTGTGGTGATTTTGGGGCTTCCCAGGTGGCACTGAGACAAAAACTAAGATCATGGCATCCGGTCCCATCACTTCATGGCAAACACATGGGGAAACAATGGAAACAGCGATAGACTTTATTTTCTTGGGCTTCAAAATCACTGCAGATGTTGACTGCAGCCATGAAATTAAAAGACACTTGCTCATTGGAAGAAAAACTATGACCATCCTAGACAGCATATTAAAAAGCAGAGACATCACTTTGCCAACAAAGATCCATCTAGTCAAAGCTATGGTTTTTCCAGTAGTCATGTATGGATGTGAGAGTTGGACCATAAAGAAAACTGAGCGCCAAAGAACTGATGCTTTTGAACTGTGGTGTTGGAGAAGTTCAGAGTCCCTTGGACCTTAAGGAGATCCAATCAGTCCATCCTAAAGGAAATCAGTCCTGAATATTCATTGGAAGAACTGATGCTGTAGCTGAAATGCCAATACTTTGGCCACCTGATGTGAAGAACGGACTCATGTGAAAAGACCAGGATGCTGGGAAAGATTGACGACGGGAGGAGAAGGGGATGAAAAAGGATGAGATGGTTGGATGGCATCACTGACTTGATGGACATGAGTCTGAGTAAACTCCAGCAGTTGGTGATGGACAGGGAAGCCTGACGTGCTGCAGTGCATGGGGTCGCAGAGTTGGACACGACCGAGCGACTGAGCTGACTGAACTGAGGTGGCACTAGTGGTAAAGAACCCGCCTGCCAACGCAGGAGACGTAAGAGACCGGGTTCAATCCCTGGATTGGGAAGGTCTCCTGGAGGAGGGCACAGCAGCTCACTCTAGTATTCCTGCCTGGAGAATCCCCTGAACAGAGGAGCCTGGCGAGCTACAGTCCATAGAGTTGCAAAGAGTTGGACACAACTGAAGCAACTTAGCAAGTGGTGATTTTTAAACTATAATACTAATGGGCACTCCTGAAATTTCTGTTTAGTTATGTAACATTTACTATGGTCTAAGCTCTGTGGTGGACTTCCCAGCTGGTGTAGTGGTAAAGAATCTGCCTGCCAATGCAGGTGACGCAAGAGATGCAGGTTTGATCCCTGAGCTAGGAAGATTACTTGGAGAAGGAAATGGCAGTCCCCTCCCATGGGCAGAAATTCCCATGGACAGAGGAGCCTGATGGGCTGTAGTCCGTGGGGTCAGGAAGAGCTGGATACGACTGAGCAACTGAGCACACAGGCATGCACGCATACACACACACACACACACAAGCTCTCTTCTAAATGTGAGGTATACACACACAAAACATTATCTACTTAAGTGTTTTCTTAGCTGTTGGTCTGAGCTCTTCTAAGTGGATACACGTATATATTTGCAAAAAGCCTATGAGCTAGGTGCTTATAGTATCTACCTCCAAAATGGCCCCCAATGATCTTTACTTCCTGACAGAAGGGTGTAGTCTCCTTCCAAACTGAATAGGGTTGGTCTGTGTGACCCACAGAACACTGTATGAGGGGTGGTGTACGCCCTTAAGGCTAGGTCCTAAAATGCACGGCAAGTTCCGCCTTGGTCTCTTGGGTCGTTTTCTTTGGAGGAAGTCAGGTAGCAAGCCGTGTGGACTCTCTAGCAGTTCCTAGAGTTCTCTACTTTGTGGAGAAAAGCTGAAGCTCCCTGCCAACAATAAGCACCATTTTGTGATTTCATGTGAGCAAACCACCTTGGAAGTAGCTCTTCCAGCCCTAACCAAGCCATCACAAGACTGTTGCCTAAATCCTGGCTTAGAGAAACCCTGAGCTGAAACTGCCCAACCAAGCTTCTCCTGCATTCCCACCCAGAAAAACTGAGAGAGATCTTAAGGCATGAGAGCTTCGGGTGACTCAGGCAGCACTGATACGAGGCCATTATTATTCCTATTTTATAGCTGAAGAAACCGAGTCATGGAGAAGTGAAGTAACTTAAGAGTACACAGCTAGAGAGAATATATTTGGAAACTAAATTAGGTAGTTTATCCCCAAAATCTATGCTCTTGAAAATGATGCAAGGAAGTCACCCATGCATGTGTTAGGTAATACCTGTAGGAGAAGAAGGGAAAATGGCAATGATAAGCAAAAAAATTGACTCATGTGAATACCTGACATATTTTATATGCTTTATCCACTGTTTCAAAAGTATTAGACCATCGAAATCCTATCCTTCTGATAGTCACTCTACACTTTCCATTATTTCTTTCAGCACATGGCTTTGAAGGAGCTCTCAGAGCATCGTCCACTCCAGCCCTTTGAACTTATGACCAGTACTCCAAAATACAGACTGTAGAGTCTATGTTCAGATGGATCAACAAATATTTCCTCATATTTAAATTCTTTTCCACTTTAAGTTAAATCTTCATTTACGTTTTTGCAATCTTTGAGAACTAAGCTGTGGTTTATATTTTAAAGAGGTCTTTTCCATGTGGTTGAGGGGAAGTCCAGATGTTTAAGAGGCAGAAAGCCTTCAGCTCAGTCTTTGCTGTGTGGCTTTGGGCAAGCTACTGGGTGCTCAGGTGTCACTCTTAGGGATGCTGATTCAACTGTCCTGGGAGGAAGCCTAGGTATGAGTTTTTTTCAAGCTCCCCACTCCAGGATTCTTGCCTGGGAAATCCCATGGACAGAGGAGCCTGGTGAGCTACAGGCTCACCTGTTGCCAAAAAGCTGGACATGACTTAGCGACTAACCAACAGCATAGAATGTATGGGGCTTCCCAGGTGGCTCAGGTGGTAAAGAATCTGCGTGCAATGCAGGAGACCTGGGTTTGATCCCTGGGTTGGGAAGATGCCCTGGAGAAGGGCATGGCAACCCATTCCAGTATTCTTGCCTGGGAAATCCCATGGACAGAGGAGTCTGGTTGGTTACAGTCCATAGGGTTGCAAAGAGTTGGACACAACTTGGCAGCTAAACAAAAACACAGGCTGTACAACACCACGTGTATAAACTGTGGACTTTGGATGATAACAGCACATCAATGTAATCATGAACTGTAACAGACATACCACTCTGGTGAGGATGGTTGATGATGGGGGAAGTTGTTACAGTAGGTGATGAGGACGAGAGGCACGTGGGAAATCCCTGTGCCCTCTGCTCAGTTTGGCTGGGAACTTAAAACAGCTCTAAAAATATTAAGTTTACTTGAGGAAAAGAGTAGATGGATTAGAAAGTAGATTTACAATTGCTTGAAGTTTAAAGATGAAACATTAGACTTAAATAGAACATCAGCCATCTGATGAGCTTCTTGGGATTATACTCCCTGATCATGAATAAATAATTTACTTTTCTCTCCATTAGAAGTGACTTCTTGGAGATATAAATTTTAGATTCAAGCTTATTTGCATTTGGGCATCAGGAGACATGTATTCATGTCCTAGGGGATGTCATTAAAAACTACCATAAATTGGGAAATCTATTCTCTCACAGTTCTTGGGGATTTTTTTTAAGATTATTTTTTATGTCAATCATTTTCAAAGTCTTTATTGAATTTGTGACAATATTGTTTCTGTTTTATGTTTTGGGTTTTTGGCTTTGAGGCATGTGGGATCCTACCTCCCTGATCAGGGATCAAACACACACCCTCTGCACTGCATGGCAAAGTTTCAATCACTGACTGCCAGGGAAGTCCCTCTCTCAGTTCTTGAGGCTTGAAGTCGACAACCAGTGTGTCAACCGAGTCAAGCTCTGAGGGGAGGATCTGTCGTTGCCTCCTCCATCTTCCTTAGCCTCAGGCTTTCCTTGGCTGGTGGCTAGATAGTTCCCTCTTCACATGGCTGTCTTGTTACAACAATACTGGTCATATTGAATTAGGAGCACATTATACTTCAATATCAGAGAAGGCAATGGCACCCCACTCCAGTACTCTTGCCTGGAAAATCCCATGTACGAAGGGGCATGGTGGGCTGCAGTCCACGGGGTCGCTAGAAGTCGGACACGACTGAACAACTTCACTTTCATTTTTCACTTTCATGCAATGGAGAAGGAAATGGCAACCCACTCCAGTGTTCTTGCCTGGAGAATCCCAGGGACGGGGGAGCCTGATGGGCCGCCATCTATGGGGTTGCACAGACTGAAGTGACTTGGCAGCAGCAGCAGCATACTCCAACATGATTTCCACTTAATTACAGCTGCACCAATCCTAATTCCAAATAATGTCACATTCTGAGAAACTAAGGGTTAAGACAGCAGGGGTGTCAGGGGCGGGGGCGATTCAGCCCATCATGAGAAGAAAGATACAGAACACAACATATGCTCATGGATCTTGGTTGACCGAAGAGACGTGGGGACTAGGTGTCTGTCCAGAGATGCCCTCAGTTGTTTCCAGTCTGGACAGTAGTTAGCCCAGCTATTAAAAGGCATCCAATTCCTTTCATAAGAGCATGATATCAGTAGTTGTAAGCTAACATCGCTAATATCTAGGCTAATATCACTTTGGATTTTTGGCATCTTTGAATCCTCACTTAATTAGATGACAGAGTGGGACCACACACCCACTTTAACTGCAAATCAAACAAAGAAAATCCCTACCCTGATGCTATTTAAAAACACGAGTGACTGACACACATCACTAGTGTCTCTGTCATGTTGCAAACTTTCTTTCTGTACTACACAACCTCCTAGCAAGCCTAAAAGCTTTCATACAGACGAAGCCACTTTTGTAAATTAATAACAGATTTAAAAAGAAAGCTTTTAAATATACAAGTCCTACTCTAGTCCCCTTCCAGAGAATAGAGTCACTTTGAACTTGTTCCTAATCTGAAGGACCCATCAGGCCAGCACAAAATGGGTATTATTTTTGGCTACTGCGGTGTGGATGTTTATCCATCCCATACAAAGTTAAAATGACCTGCATATACTTTTGAGAATGCCAAGAATGATTGTCTGGCTGAATGAGAATGAGCGCAATGTTTCAGAAAACACATTGAGACCCAATAAGTTTTAAAAGCTCCTTTCTTCAGATATGAGTAGAGGCTTCTAGATAAACAGTCTTACTGAATCTTCTCAAGATACTATTGTGCCAAAATAATCAACAGATATTTAGGAACTAGGAAGAAAGGAGATGTAAAAAATGATTTAAAAAGAAGAAAAGAAGGAAGAGGAAAAGGAGGGAGAGGTTGAGGAGACAAAATATAAACAGCATATAATAGGTATAGACTCACAGGGGTTCAGAAATAGTTATGAGACAAACTTTAAAATAGTCATGCTGACTATGTTCAAGTGATTAAAAGACAAGATCGAGAATTTCAGCAGAGAAGTGGAAAATGCTGTTGATTATAAAATATTCTTTTGCAAAGTATTGCAAAATATTATTTACTATAAAGCCAACTAGTATGATTGGAAATAAAATACATTCTCTGCCTTTAAGTTGTGTCACGCAAATAGAAAATATCACAAGAGCAAGAATAATGAACCTCTTTCTTTCACCATATGCGAATTTTTCCCCACCCTTGAATTCTCCCAAACCATGCCAAATGTTTGCTTCATAATTAGATTATAATTAGTTTATTAAAATGTAGGTTTTTCTTGTAGTTTCTGTCAAGCTTTTTGTTTTGCTTTTATTGGAAAAGAAATGTAAACCACCTTTATTACTGATACATGAATGAGATGGCCCAATTTCTTAATTACATCATTCTGTTAAATGCATAATATTTTCGTTTTGAAAACTGCTTTCTCTGAAGAACAGCTACTCATGTTCACACTTGGACTTAGTCTTTTCTTTGCTGCGTGGTTACCACCCAGGAATTCTACCATGTACTGACTTAGTTCCTTTCTCTTTTCAACTCCATGTCCTTTTCTATATTCTTCTCTTGTTTTGCTACTTTATTCTCATTACAACAGTGGTGTCTGGGAGATAAACTTCCTATCTGTGCATTTCTGAAAATGCAGAATGCGTACATCCATAATCGTCTCATTATTTATTCTATTACATACTATTCTGATTTTGGTTTTGCTTTTCCCCCCCTGTTTATACACTTAATGTGAAGACTGATAATATTACAATTTTTTCCTCTTAGATTATTTTTTTCCTTCATCTTCTCTTTTTTCCATTTTTGGAATTTTTATCAAACAGATGTTAGATATATTAAATTCATTTTTCAAATCTTCTAATTTATTTTATTTTACATTTAATTGTTATTGAAGAACAATTGATTTGCAATGTTATGTTAATTACCGATGTGCAGCAAAGTGATTCGGTTATGCATATATAAATACATTCTTTTTTGTATTCCTTTTAATTATGGTTTATCGCAGGATATTGATTATAGCTCCCTGCTATAGTTCCAGCCACGTTGTTTGCCATTCTATATACAACAGCTTGCATCTGCTCATCCCAACCTCCCAATCATCCCTCTGTTTCAAAAAGAAAAACATTTGGACGTTGGCTTGCTAACAATGGCATCTTAAAGGATCAATAGTCAGAAAACAGGTGCCTCCAGACTGCCTTGATAATGTTAAGTTACAAATATGAAAAAAATGTTTCAAAAGTCTAGTTTCACTTTAGGATCTAATTTTCACACTGATTTTAATGTAAAATTATTTCCAGATACATTAAGATATATTTATGACAGTTCTATGCGTACAGTTTCCTTAATCATATAAATAATCTCCCCATCTATCCTCCTAGACAAACTTTAGAGGTCGAGGGTTTTTCTTAATGGACACAAATAGACATGATGATTCACAAAATGTAGGTAAATTATTTTAATTTTGGCCAGTAAGACCCATTTCT
This sequence comes from Bos mutus, assembly GCF_027580195.1. Lineage (NCBI taxonomy): Eukaryota > Metazoa > Chordata > Mammalia > Artiodactyla > Bovidae > Bos > Bos mutus. Next base: position 8,358,791 of record NC_091639.1, on the reverse strand, counting down.
CATCCTTTTAAAAGACTTATGATCCCAACTGTCTGATTATAATTATCAAAAATTTGACTGAAAATACTGAAGCTTATTAAGAGTACTTAGTTAAAGGAGGGAGCTAATAGCAGTGGATTTCAAAGAACAGAAACTGGTCCTCTCTTGCCTTAGCTATAAAACATCCCACCGTCCTGCCCCAGGTACTACTTCATTAGTTGCTAAGTAGGTGTCTCTAGAGTTAGTCTTGTACCTTCCCATCCATTCCCTTCTTAAGTCACCAGAGTAGTTCTTTCTACTTGAAAACCTGAATCCTTTCTGTGAAGGAGGAGAGTCACAAACCAGATACTGAACAAAGTGTAAACCTTTGTGTTAGACCAGTAGTTCTCAGACTCTAGCATGCATCGGGTTCATGGGCAGGGTTTTTTAAAACACATATAGGTATCCTCTATCCCCCAACCTCAAATTCCTGATTCATTGGTCTGGGACTGAGTCAAGAATTTGCATTTCTAATACGTCCTAAGGTGATTCTGGTGTTACTGATAAGGGATTGCATTCTAAGAACCAGGGCATCCGCGTTCTACCAATGTGACAGATTGGAGAGTAGCTGAATTTGAAACATTGCCCCTGAGTTCCCAGTTGTTGTCATTGTTCAGTCACTAAGTCATGTCTGACTCTTTGTGACCCCATGGTCTGCAGCACACCAGGCCTCCCTGACCCTCGCTGTTGCCCGGAGTTCGTCCAAGTTGATGTCCCTTGAGTTGGTGATGCTCAAGGGTGATCCAACCATCTCATCCTGAGTTCCCAGACAGGGTAATAAAATCCTAGTAGGCCATTGGATAGACAGGTTAGGAGCTAGAGCACAGGTCTTTTTTAAAAAACAAAGCAAAATGCAAGCTGTCAGATTCCTAGTTATTGAATGGTTCTTTTACTCCTTAAAGCTTTTAGAATTAAGCTAGCAAACAATCCATGGCAGTCACCACAAGTTTAAGGAAATTTTGGGTTAAATATAAGACGACACCACTGAGAATGAGATAATTTTATCTCCCTACTTCCTTCTCTAATGGGATTGAAAGAAAATATCCTCTTACACTAGGAGTGAAAGGCCTTATCCAGCTGGGGCTTCTCCAGCTTTCTTCAGGATTGTATAGGAGTCAGCCATCCATCTTATTTTTATAGATTCTTCTGTCTAAATGTCAAGGCCATCACCTGGCCACATCTTAGCTACTGATTCGCTATTGATCTGCTTGTGTCTGCTGTCCTCCATTCTACTCCAGGTAGGGAGGGTTTTTTGTTTGCTTGCTTCCTTTGAATGTTGCTTTCTATTTTTTTATTTGATTAAGTGATTGTTTCTCACTGGCCATGAACAGATTGGCCCCTTTTCCACGTTTGTTGCCATCAAGCTCTTCCAGAATGGAATCCACCTCAAAGATCACATCTTTGATACTTTCTCCCGAACATTCCCCCGTGGTTCTGATTCCCATTTGTGTATCTCCTACCCTAAGTGTTATGACTCCGAATCACTCAAGTTCCATCTTTTGCTTTTCCATCACTAGTAGGCGTCTTCTTTCCCTACCAAGATGGAAAACTCTTTGAGGGTCTGGAAAAAACTTACTTCCTAATATACAAAAGAGTAATTTAATTAGCACTAGGCTGAGTACATGCTCTACAAATAATTGTAAACTTTAAAAATTTTCCCTAAGTGGGTGAGGCTGGGTGCTTCTTGTGTATTAATTTTGCTTCCTTCTGCCTCCTTCAAAATGTAAAGACAAAAAAAAGTGATTGAAACTCAACTACCTAGAGAACAAATTAAGTGGGAAGCTTATCTTTTCAATTCTAATAAAATGTTTAAAATAATTAATATGCCAAGCAAAAACCATTATTCTGTCATGAAACTAGTTTATAATATTTGGTTTCTAAACAATACTTTTTATTATTAAAGATGTTTGCAAGAAAAAGAAATCTTGTACCAAAAATGTATATAAGTATCATAGAGAAGCTATTTTACTTTCAAAATAAGAGACTAAGTACAATTTTGCTCATCTATTTGATTTTAACAGAATGTCAGTCACATTCTGTCACTGAATCTGGATTATTTAAGAGTCACTGGAATTTTATGCTAATAGAAAATATGCCACATATGGTGAACAGAAAATGGAGGAACTTTATGTTTACCAAATGTTACAAAATGCAGAAATGCAGTCCAATCCCTTAAACCCTGCTTATTGTTCACATTGTATTAGAAGGAATCACACTAGCTATTCTCAACAATTTCAAAATGTCGCAATCATCATCCCTTTGATGATACTGACCTAGAGTTTCTAAGGCATTCATTTGCCTCCAGCTGTTTATTCTTATTTGGTGACTGTTAGGTTGAAAATACTTAAGCTTAAATTGAGTGAGTTATACCAAGATGTTGAAACATTACTATGATTCTTGAAGATATGTGTTGTCAATAAACAATTCTGTCCTTTCTCCATCAATTTCACCTTTCTGAATTCTAGATGTTCTATAAATCTACTCCTGGATTGTCTTCTAATTTTTTTTGTCTATTTTTGTGACCTTCTGAGAGACATAGGAAACAATAAATAACTTACTATTCTAGGCTGATTTCTGATTAACCACAAATATATAATTAAATGGAAGCAGTGAAAACACACAGGTCAAAAACTTCTTCAATAGGACACTTCAAACCCCACTTATGTAATGAAAGCTTTCTTTAACCTCACAGCCTGGGGTGTTCTCTGCTAGACCTTAAGCCCCACATTTCCAGCAAAGAGTTTTGGGCAGTATTTTGATATTTAAAAACTAATTTTCTATCTTCCTGTGACTTGCTTCTTTATATATATATATATAAATTTATTCATTTTAATTGGAGGCTAATTACTTTACAATATTGTATTGGTTTTGCCATACATTGACATGAATCCACCACAGGTGTACATGTGTTCCCCATCCTGAACCCCCCTCCCAAATCCCTCCCCATCCCATCCCTCTGGGTCATCCCAGTGCACCAGCCCCGAGCACCCTGTCCCATGCATTGAACCTGGACTGGCGATTCATTTCACATATGAGAATATACATGTTTCAATGTCATTCTCCCAAATCATCCCACCCTCGCCCTTTCCCACAGAATTCAAAAGACTGTTCTATACATCTGTGTCTCTTTTGCTGTATCGCATACAGGGTAATCGTTACCATCTTTCTAAATTCCATATATATGCGTTAATATACTGTAGTGGTGGAGAAGGCAATGGCACCCCACTCCAGTACTCCTGCCTGGAAAATCCCATGGACGGAGGAGCCTGGTAGGCTGCAGACCATGGGGTGGCAAAGAGTCGGACACGACAGAGCAACTTCACTTTCACTTTTCCCTTTCATGCATTGGAGAAGGAAATGGCAACCCACTCCAGTATTCTTGCCTGGAGAATCCCAGGGACGGGGGAGCCTGCTGTGCTGCCGTCTCTGGGGTCGCACAGAGTCAGACACGACTGAAGCGACTTAGCAGTAGCAGCATACTATAGTGGTGTTTTTCTTTCTGGCTTACTTCACTCTGTATAATAGGCTCCAGTTCCATCCACCTCATTAGAACTGCTTCAAATGTATTCTTTTTAATGGCTGAGTAATACCCCATTGTGCATATGTACCACTGCTTTCTTATCCATTCATCTGCTGATGGACATCTAGGTTGCTTCCATGTCCTGGCTATTGTAAACAGTGCTGTGATGAACACTGGGGTACACGTGTCTCTTTCAATTCTGGTTTCCTCAGTCTGTATGCCCAGCAGTGGGATTGCTGGGTCGTATGGCAGTTCTATTTCATATTTCAATTCATTGACGGCATGGGAGATGCCTTTAATTTCCTACTATAATAAAATGCTTAGTATAGTACTTGATACATTGTACTCACATAATATAAAGTTGTGGGGGGGGTTGTAAGATTTTTTTAATGTGGACCATTTTTAAAGTTTTTATTGAATTTGTTACAACATTGTTTCTGCTTCATATTTTGGGTTTTTGGCCATGAGGCATGTAGGATCTTAGCTTCCTTACCAGGGAAAAAACCTGCACTTTCTGCATCAGAAAATAGAGTCTTAACACCGGACTGCCAGGGAAGTCATTATACACACGTGATTAATACAGTTGAGTAGAAGGTCAAAAAGAAGAGCTTTGTTTCAGCCAATAGACATGCCTACAGATGGACATGTAACTTGAAATTTATTTAATTTAATTACATGTTAAAAAAATAGGAGTTGCTCTTATTTAAAGAAGTAATAGAAAAATTGATCTTAGAGTTGGTATTTAAAAGCCATATAGTGTAGTTTCCAACCCACATAAACATACACCTCAAGAATGTTCTTATAAATGGGCATTGAGTCTCTTGAAAATCTCCAGTGAAAGAAAAAAAGCTATGACACCAGAGTCTGAAACATTTCTAATATTTCATAAAGCAAAGTATCATTTTTAACCAACCTTTTAGAAAAGAATGAGGCTTCCCTTGTGGCCCAGCTGGTGAAGAATCCGCCTGCAATGCGGGAGACCTGGGTTCGATCCCTGGGTTGGGAAGATCCCCGGGTGAAGGGAAAGGCTACCCATTCCAGTGTTCTGGCCTGGAGAATTCCATGGACTGTATAGTCCATGGGGTCACAAAGAGTCGGACACAACTGAGCTACTTTCACTTTCACTTAGAAAAGAATCTAACGGACTTCTCTGGAGGCCCAGTGGTTTAAGACTTCACGTTCTAATATAGGGCGTATAGGTTCGATCCCTGGTCGGGGGGCAAGAATGCCAAATGCCTCGTGGCCAAGAAACTAAAGCACAAAACAGAAGCAATATTGTAGCAAATTCAATAAAGACTTTTAAAGAATGGTCCACATCAAAAAAATCATTAAAAAAAATAGAAAAGAATTTGAATTTCTAACACCTTTATTTAAATCCACTCCTTCTTGAATCACAGACAACATTGTACTTGCTCACGTGATTCTCAAATAGATTTCCCTTAAACACTGAGATAGTTCAAAAGTCTTTTTGAGCAACCAGAGATTTATAGCCGCCAGTCAGTCGTGTGAGAATTAGCCAGCTCTAAGACAATATCTACAACAACCCACTAAGTGCTCGTGGCCTCCAGAAATGAAGGAACAATGTCCTCTCTTGGCAAGGAGTCTTGAGGAGCTCCGTGGAGCCACAGGTAGAATGCAAATCTGGAAAATTGTGCTGCCAACTTGCTTCAGCTGGAGAAAAATCTGTCGTTAGATGCTTATCAGACATCCTTTTATTGTCTCCGTAACAATGGAGAGCAGTTCCACAAGCAGTCATTTTGCATGCCCTTCTCAGCAGAACAGAGGTTGCCAAATAATAAAAAGAAGAATACAGTAATGCACAATGGGAGGGTCCCCAGCAGGAAGGCGATGGGGAGGTACCAGGGTCAGGATGAAACTGGGCGGGGTGGGCGGGGTCAGTGATAAAGATGCTATCTAGTCTGCTCCCACCTTACTTCCTCTCTGCGTCTTAAATCACTTGAAGGAAGATCCATTTTAAATGTGCTGCATTGAGGACAATGATTCAGCCCGAAAGGCTTTTTTTCATTGGTATTATTGTTTGGGCTAACAATTTGCTTACAGGAATCTTGCTCCAACCGTAGCTATTTTTTATGACAGCTTGTCAGGAAAGCTGAAAGAGGAAAAGTGGAGCCTGAGGAGGGTAAAAAGGAAAAACCTCTCAAACAGGGATGAGTCTTGGTTTTGATACCTGTGTGCTGCTAATGCTTCAAGACCTCTCTTCCCACTTTGTCCTCATGCTGTCAGTGACTGGATCCCCTCGCAGCTCATTTATAACAAGATGCTCTCAAGGCTTCTCGTGTGGTTCCCTGGGGGTCCTCAGGTCATTCTGACCAGCCAGCCAGCTTCAGATCTCATCCTACCAAGCGAAGGACAGGCTCAGGCACAATAACAATGCGCTTCGGTACGGTACCTCATCGCCAGCATCGTCTACATAGGCATTGCATGAATGTCCATCTCTCCTGCTCTGCTGTCACCAAGAGAGTCACTTACTCTCAGTGGTCACAGGAATAGAAAGCACATCACACCTGGCTACCAATTTAAGGATTTTTTTAAATCAATTGGGCAAATAGACTAATTATTTGTTTTTACTGTGTTTTATCAGAGGAAATTCTTCAGCTGTTTTCAAGTAATATTCTTTATGCACGCTAAGGGCTGGGCCCTGAAGTAAAAAGATTAATAAGTTGGTCTCATGCCCGAGTGGACTACTGTGCTTCCCTCAGAAAGAGCCAGCTTCACTGTCAGGGGGCAAGTGCTGAGACGCTGGATTCTCACTGGGGGTTGCAGGAGAGACAGGTAGGCAGCCAGGCTGTGCTGCCTCAGGGATGACTCCCTGTAGCTGACGGCCTCTCTTTCTCCATCCCCGTGGACACAGGATTAAGGACAAAGGGAACAGAAGCTCTAATAGGAGATACAGTAATTTTGTTTTTACTTAGTAAAACAGTATTTCGTATCTTAGCCCTCCTGTTTATTCATTTATTTTTTTAACATTAATTGTATATGGTATTTTTTTGTTTTGTTTTGCTTTACGATGTTGAGTTAGTTTCTGCTGTACAACAAAGTGAAGTAGCTCTGTGTGTACAAGTATCCCCTCTCTTGCGCCTCCCTCCCAGCCCTGCACCCCACGCCTCTAGGTCATTCACAGAGCACCACGCTGAGCTCCCCGTGCTACACAGGAACTTCCTGCCAGCTATCTATTTTATGTATGGTAGTGTATCGGCTGCTTGTCATCCTGATCATAACTTCTCTCCTTCCTCTTGGGTCTCTTTCCTTGTGGATGGCTTGTTGCTTTCTTCTCTGCTCATCTGACTCTGAATCACAAGGGCTGAGATGAAATAAGACAGCAAAAGTACCATGTTCCATTCAGGTAACTTTGGGCAGCTCAGATTTATGCCTTAGGAGGTTTCGTTTCCTTTGAGGTGTACATTTCTGTCCTTTTCTCACGAAGGACAGTGTGCAGTGGCTTAGAGATATATTGTGGATGAGAAAGATGAGTGCAACCACGGCTAGAGTGGGACAGAGTCACAGAATTTGGAATATTGACCGGTTCCTCTTGGAAGCATGACTTTCCACATCCCAGGTATTGTCACATCTACTGACAGTTTGTCCCAAAGGCGAGAATCTAAACAGCCGTGTTGCAAATTCTGCTTCTAATGCTACTTAACAAGCACGTGGGGCACCGTCCTTTGGGACCCTGTTGGTAAGTGGTTTGTTGATTTACTTCCATCTTCTTCAGGTGCAAGTGAGAACTGAAAGAGTGTCAGGGCTCCGGCGATGCTCAGGGGTGCTGCCAAGATGTCAGGAGTAGACATGAGAGTCCTTTTCCCTCCCCTGTCCTACTTGGCTAGTGTGAGTGGAAGAAGGGGGTGTGGAAGGGTGTTGGTAGCACTGGAAGTTGATGTCTCAAAGAGATATTGCAACGGATCAAATGTTTGTGTCCCTCCCAAAATGAATGTTCATTGGAAAAGACCCTGATCCTGGGAATGATTGAGGGCAGGAGGAGAAGGTGACAGAGGATGAGATGGTTGGATGATATCACCGACTCAGTGGACATGAGTTTGAGCAAACTCCGGGAGATAGTTAAGGACAGGGAAGCCTGGCATGCTGCAGTCCATAGGATCACAAAGAGTTGGACATAACTCAGGGACTGAACAACTACAAAATTAATATGTTGAAAGCCTAATCCCATTGTGATGGTATTAATATTTGGAGGTAGGACCTTTGGGGTAATTAGATCATGAGGATGGAGCCCCCATGAACGGGACTAACACACTTATAAGAAGAGGCCACAGGGCTGGCTAGCCTTCTTTCTGCTATGTGAGGGTGCAACAAGGAATGGGCAGTCAGCAACCAGGAATCAGGCTCTTCTGAGACCAGGATCTGCCAACACCTTGATCTTGGACCTCCCAACCTCTAGGACTATGAGAAATAAATCCTGTTGCTTAAAAGCCACTCAGTCTATGGTATTCTGTTAGAGCAGCCTGAGTAAGACAGAGACGGACAGGGAAATGGGAGCATCGATGTCAGACATCGAGTGGAGCTCCACGAAGCCTGAGGCCCATGCTGTCCTGAGCTCCAGAAGGCACTGCCACACCTGGACTCTTTCTTGGATGCCGTGTGATCCTGCCTCTTCTAATTTTGTATGTATCTCTAGAATTAAACCATCATCTCATCCCTGCCTAGTCTCAGTGACCAAAAGGGAGGCAACGGGCTAAGAGGATGAAATATACCTAGATGGTCCCACGTTGACTTTGGGGCCCCACAGAAGACTCCAGAAATGACCAGGAACTGAGTCTAGCAGGAAAGACAGATTCATAAACACACAGTTGTAATATTAACGTGTGATCTGGACTAAGACACCCCTTAGCTGATGGAGCTGTGACTGAAATGTATGTTGCCTTCATAGCATTTTGTGGATTAACTTTATATTAGCTGATTGACTATGGCCTCAAGGTTTTTCATTCTTTTTCTCTTTCTTTTTCTTTCCTTTTTTGTTTTTAGTATTGCATGCTGCGGGTTTCCTTCCCTGGTGACTCGGGGTAAAGAATCTGCCTGCCGTCACAGGAGACACAAGAGACATGGGTTTGATCCCAGGGTCGGTAAGCTCCCCTGGAGGAGGGCATAACAATCCACTTCAGCATTCTTGCCAAGATAATCCTATGAACAGAGGAGCCTGGCGGGCTATTGTCCATGGGGTTGCAAAGAGTCAGACACAACTGAGCGCGCGTGCACACACACACACACACACACACACACACACACATACGTTGTGTTCTAAGAGAGAATTTGGTTCTTGGCTTGGGGCACTGGTTGACACAGGACACAAACCCAGATTAGTAGGTAGGGTACACGGTGAACCCAGCCAGACGTTAACTGTGTCAGAAGAGCAGACGAAGGAAGGAAATGCACTGGGTCCACGCTTTCTCTTCTGAACCAAGACAACCACGTAAGACCTAGGAGGGTTCCTAGAGATAGGCCCCTGTTCTGGGGTCCCTAAATGCCTGAAGTGACAAAAGATGGCCTACTATTACTTCATTGTGTTTCACTGTTACCATTTCATCTTATAAATAAACAAAGAAAACCAGAAGCCTCACCTACGGACAGTATTCAAAGTTTAGCCCTAATCCTTTGCTCCTCAGGCCTCGGAGAGGAGCAGTTGTGGGGGCTCAAGAGTGATTTCCATGTGCAAGCACTCTTCTAAATGTCTTTGTACAATACTTTTACCTGGAACTCTCCTGAAAGATGGTACTATTTTTATTACACCCATTTTATAGATGAGGAAAACTGAGGCGTGGCTCTTTTAGGCCACTTGCCCAAGGACTTTCTTATAGCCAGGAGCATATAAGACATAGCAGAGGCACTTCCGCATTGGCCTAACTTCTTCCCTGGGGAATAAAAAAAAAATCCGAATTCTTTGTTGGAAGTCCTCCGGCAGACAGTTGGCAGTAGCCATGGATGTTTCCAGCTTGAATTCACGCCTTTCAACCATTGCCCCTGCAGTGGGTCTTATCTGAGGAAGGACCAACTGTGTGATTTCAGAGAATTTGGAAAATCCCCCCAGTCCCCAAAGTGTTGCTCCCTCTCTGCCAGGGGACACTACCTGCTCTGTGTCAGTTGAGGGCAGCATGAGAGTGACAATTCCATTCAGAAAGGTATCGGTCAACCTCAGTCTAGATCAAATGTCAGGCAGCGATCGGCACACTTTCTAAAGCAAGCTTGTGGGCTAAGTCGCTTCAGTAGTGTGCGACGCTGTGACCCCATGAACTGTAGTCCGCAAGGCTCCTCTGCCCATGGGATTCTCTCAGCAAGGATACCGGAGTGGGTAGCCATGCCACCCTCCAGGGGATCTCCCCAACCCCGGGATCGAACCCATGTCTCTTGTGTCTCCTGCTTTGGCAGGAGGGTTCTTTACCACTAGCTCCATCTGAGAAGCCCAAAGCTAGTTTGGGGACAAAGAATTAAGAAGACTCAAGAAGCTCAGAGGGCTTTCCTGGTATCTCAGATAGTAAAGCGTCTGCCTACAATGCGGAAGACCCAGATTCAATCCCTGGGTCGGAAAGATCCCCTGGAGAAGGAAATGGCAATCCACTCCAGTATTCCTGCCTGGAAAATCCCATGGACCGAGGAGCCTATAGGCTACAGTCCATGGGGTCGCAAAGAGTTGGACACGACTAAGCGATTTCACTTTTCAAGAAGCTCAAAACGGTGTAGAAAAGATAGCCCGGAGGGCAGGAGCCAGAAGACAAACCTCACCGATGTCCAAGGGGGCCAAGGCCTGACTCATGCTGACCAGATGGCCTCAGAAGTTGCGGGGCCCCTGCAGAGGCAGGAGTGACCAGGGGCATCCCCGTCTGGTAGTCCTATTTAGCCTCAGGGCCTGGCCCAGCCACACAGCTAGAGCCTCAGCCGATTGCAGTCTCAGCGCCTGCAAGGTCCTGAGGCTGCCAGATCACTGCTACCACTCCACCGTCCTCTGTCCCTGGAGGGAGCCATCCGAATTGTCAGGGCCAGATTACATCTGACAAGCCAAACCATTTTTAAGGGGAGGGGGTCATGCAAAGCCCTTTCAGATGTTGGAATTAATACCCTCCACCCCACTGCATAAATCACAGCTAATTCTCAAACACTCTGAAGGCCCAGGCATCACTGTGCCTGTTTACTAGTTAGGATTCCTAGGTTTTTCTTCTTGGGCCTAGTTAGGAATTATCTCACAAGCACTAATTCCCTGAAGATAAAGGCTATTAGAAAGATTCCAACATCTTCTCTTTGTTTTTAAAACTCTAAAGCTCCCCCTTTATTTCTTTGGCATACAGATGCAGAGCAACTGAAAAAGGAAATTAATTTCTCAGAGATGAGAGATGGCTGTTAAGAAACCAAGAAAATGAAAAATCACCAGGAAGAAAAAAGAATGAAAACATTGGCATGGAATATTCTCCACAACCAGTCTTCTATTTCTGTTACTACTCTTCCTTGAGCAGGAAGAGGGCGATAGTAACAGAGGAAGTGGGGGGGGGGGGAGGGGGGAAGAAGAAGAAAAGGGAGAAAAACTTTCTAGATTTTTGGATATTCCAGAAAAAGCTCTTGATCCATCCTCTGGTCCTGGCAGAGGCCCTGGTAAACCAGTTAACCAGATTCTTACTCATTTCCTCAGTTTATATTGATTAAGACTTCCCTAGAGATTTACCTGGTTGTTCAGTGGTTAAGACTTTGCCTTCCAATGCAGATGGTACTGGTTTGATCCCTGGTCAGGGAACTAAGATTCCACATCCCGTGTTTTTTTGGCCAAAAAGCCAAAACATAAAACAGAAGTAATATTGTAACAAATTGAATGAAGACTTTAAAAAATACAGTCTACATTAGATTTTTTTTTTTTAAAAAAGAATCCCTTAAACCCACAGTGATCAAAAGGGTTGACCTGGGACATGGGTGGCCCTCAGAGAGAACGCTGATTCTAAATGCTATTTGCTGTTGTTTGGTCACTAAGTCATGTCCGACTCTACTGCTAGCTGATGGGTTGTAGTCCGCCAGGCTTCTTTGTCCATGAGATTTCTCAGGCAAGAATACTGGAGTGGTTGCCATTTCCTCCTCCAGAAGATCTTTCCGACCCAGGGGTTGAATGTACATTTCCTGTGGTTTCTGGATTGTAGATGGAGTCATTATCGCTGAGCCACCAGGGAAGCCCCGAATCTAAATGAGTCCTTCCCTGAATTCTTACAGGCAGGCGACAACCAGACGGCAGTACAAGGCCATAGGTTCCCATTTTGTGTAGAGCCAATCTGCTAGGTTAATGGTCAAAAGTTATACAAGCTGCACAATCATAATCCAAGAATAGCCTATTACTGGATCTTCTGAAAATTCTGACCTCACACCCACGCACACACACAAAATGGAGCCTCATGGCAGCACTGCCCAGGCCCTGTGACGGGCGCACATGCTGCTCTCTGAAATTCCACAGTTTCTGAGAAGGTGACTTTCACAACAGTGCCTCATCATTTTTGTTTTGGTTGGTTGGAGTTTCTAATGGCTATCAATCTTGCTCTTCAGTGATAAATTACTCTCGGTCCAGCGATATTATTATCCTAGCTTGATGTAATTTATTTGATTAACCCTGTAATGTGGAGTGATGCATTTTTGCATGAAGTTTATTTTTGCCCTATAATTTCCTAGTTGCTAAACTAAGACACATGTGTGTTCTGGTTCAAATATGACTCTCCCACACCCGTGTGTGAGAGCAAATGTAAGCCCCGAACTCGACTCGAATGGTATCACCTCCAGGTATGATGTGTCTTCTATGCATTTGTTCTAAGTCATTGGCAACTTACTAACAAGATAAATGTAATAACACTACCGGGTTAGTTTAGGTTTACTCGACGTGCTTTACAACTCTCAGTCCTGCGTATAAGCTCATGTGATCTTCACATACAGTAAGTACTTCTGACATACTGCCAGCAATGATTTTACCGCAATGTATTTCATTTTGCTTCTCTCTAAATTGATACAACCGGTGGAAAGTGGAGAGGGTAGGTCATGGAGATTTTCCCTGCTTAACTGGCCTTTCATCTTAAGAATGCTTGAGACTTATTGCCTTCAGGTAGTCTAGAAGAAAACATAAAAAAAAAAAAAAAGAATCTTGTGCTTGAGGAAGTATACAATAAACCCAAAGGACTGGAAACACTACATGTAACACATCTTCAGAGTATGGTCCTCTCTGTTTTCACCATTGCAGCCCCTTGTAAGGTCTAGAGTGCCACCCTATGTCTTCAGCTTTCTGGGCCTACTTCAGAAGCACAGTGAGGAAAGAAATCAGACTTTAAATAGTACTTCTGTCTCACGACAAAAGCAATGAATGTCCCTTTTCAAATTTTTCAAAAGTACAGTAAAATCCAAAGACAAAAGTACCAACAGCCCAAGGACTTCCCCGGCAGTCCAGTGGTTAAGACTGTGCTTCCCCTGCAGAGGGTGTGGGTTTGATGCCTGGTTGGAGAAGTAAGATCCTGCATGCTTTGTGGTGTGGGAAAAAAAAAAAAAAAAAAAAATATATATATATATATATCAATGGCCCAGTCGTTTTGCCACCCACCCTTAATATATTGGAATATTTAATATGTCTTCATTTTAAGCAAATATAGGTATAAATGTAGATTCTTATTACAAACTTAGAATCATTCTGTATAGTTTTCCTGAGCAGTGTATCAAGAACATTTTCCAGGTTTATCATTTTTTTTCTTTTTTTCCTAAAACACCATTTTAATCATTCTAAAATAAACATATTTATTTTAGAAAAATATTTATATATATAAATATACTGCCATTTATTTAAACAGTTCCCCAGGTCCAGGATCGTGTTGTTATAAAAACAATGTCGTGCCATCGTTGCAGCTAAATCTTTGCCCTTATCTAGATTTTCTTCATGATTAATTTCTACAACCTGGGATCACTGAGTTAAAAGTCATCAATATTCACTAACTTTTGAAACCTGTACTCAAATACCTTCAGAAAAGGAACCAGTCCTTTTCTGTACTTTAGAGAGAAATATGGGATGTCGAGTGGCAGAAAGCCCAGTTTCCGGGCTCCCTTGGAAAGTTTGTCCTATGGCTGGGCTGCGGAAGAACTTGCCAGCCTGCTTTGTGAAGGCGGCTCTAAATAGTCGTACCATGACCTTGAACTATGGAAGGACTGCCTTTGGTGCAGACCCATTGTTGGGAATCTAGAAGGCAGTGGGAAGGGTACCGGCCTGGAGACAGGATGTCTGAGTTCAGGTTCTGAGCCACACGTTAAACAGGTGACAAAACTGAGCAAATAATCTAATATCCTTTACCTGTAAACTGAAAGATTTGTTCTAATTGATCTCTATAATGTCTTATAACTCAAAAAGTACAAAATTCTGTCATATGTTTATCAAATCATTGATCTCTTCACTATGGAAACTGTGAACTGTGGACTTGGTCTCTGGGAAAGTTCCAAGTCGGGGTCCCCTAAGATTGATGACCATAAGAGAGGACACACAATGACCTTCAGGGGGATAAAAGATGTTCCATGTTTCATGTTTCATGAACATTACATGAATTTTATCACCTCCAATTGGTGATACTGAGAAATAACCAGATTTTGGAGCCTTATTAAAAAACAGCTGTGTAACCTGTATGGAATTCCTCCATTATGGGACACTCTGAAAACTACTGCTTGTAAACACTTTATGCTACAGGATAATGACCTGAAGCACAGGTGGGAAGAGAAATTCCGTTCAGGCCAGTGAGTTGTCCCAAGGGGGCAGCCAACTTACTCACCCTAAACAGAGGCACCACATTCTTCAATTTTTCAACTGGAAAACAGCCCAGAAATGGTACAGCCTCTTAGCCAGATTGGAGTGGAAGGCAGAAGGAGGTGAATGTGAATTGAGATCAACTTTTATTCTTTGCTATCTGTGCTAACTTATTATTCTCACCAAATACGTAGGCTCTAAAGACAAAGATGCAACCTGCCAAGAGTTGGAGAGGCAGGTTGACTTGTCATCTGTCACTTGGCTTATTCTGGATTTCAGCTTCCCAAATTAAGAAGAAGGGAAAACTGTTTAATTGTCTTTAACCATGAGAGCTATCATTTATTGTGAGCTTACTACGTCCTAGAGCCTGGACTAATTACTTTCCAACATTAGCTGATATGGTGAAAACAACTCTATGTGCAAAGCCCAACTGCCCTAATTTTAAAGACAAGGCAACTGGGCAGAAAGATGCTAAATAATTTTCCCAAAGTCCTACATGTAGGGAATGGTGGACTTTGGATCCCAGATGCAGGTCTGACTTCAAAGTCAATAATCAGTTTACAAAGATTTTAAATAGAAAATAAAAGGGATTTATAAGAGAGGAAAGTGCTACCAATTTCAAGGCAAAAGATATTGGAGTCTATAAATGAAACAATATATTCTAATTAGTTCTGCAATACTTATTATTCTGGTTTATCTGCATGAGTCTTATTGTGCTTCAGCCAGACATTAAATTTGTTTTATATTAAATAAAAATTTCCCATTAAATAAATATGAAAATGATTTTCATGTCAGTATATAATATTAAAAACATTTAACCCTTAAGGTAACGTGTGACCCCTTAGGTCAATATTTCTCAAAATGTTCAAGCTCTATGCACAGTTAGGAATAAATTTTATATTGTAATTTAGTATGTATTCCCACCCATACATATACAAAGCAAAATTTCATGAATAGGTATGTCTTCTTACTACACAAAATATGCCATGTTTTCTATTTTGTTTTATTTTATTTTTTACTGCTATTTGTGATGTAATAAACCTATTCATGATCTACCAGTGGGACCTGTAGTTTGACATACCTCCCTACACACTAAACATTCAGTTAATAGTGAACATTTGCTTAAGGCTGAGTGGCTGATTCTTTCATTATCTCCTCTGCCCTCCATTCCCTCCTTCTCTGATGCTCACCCTCCAAGAGAAGACTCCAATGCTTCATATCAAATATTTTAATTTTTCAAGACTCTCTTTCGCTTTCTACTCCAAGGGAAGTCTGCCCTCTAATGATACAAAAGCACTATTGATCTCAAAGACTCATCTAAAGAGTGAACAAAAAAAAGGAAATTCTGAATGTAAGATGGTTGAAAAGGACCTTAATGTTCACTTAGTTGACATTTCTTGTTTGGAACTAAGAGAAACTGGGAGGCCCAGAGGCATCTGCCCCATAGACCCAGGTGCCGTGGCTGCAGGTGAGAAAAGGGTACCATCTACATCCCAGTGTGGACGAGGAGGATGTTCTCTGGACCCCAGACCTGTCTGAGAGCCAGGAGCATCTAATGAGGAGAAGTAAGGACAGTTACACACCAAAGTCCATGCCTGATGGAAACCAAAATCTAATGCATACTTTAAGAAAGCTCTCTTAATTTGGACTTATGGGAGCAAAACAGGAGGATGCATTTCGATTTAATACTGAATCTTTTGATCAAAGCTTTTAATATATCTGATAATTCTTCTAAGGGACTTCAAGAAATAGTTTGCTTTGTTGCCGTGGAAACAATAGCAACAGAAGACTTCCTCTTCCCTTCACTGAGGAAGGGCCAAAGTGGAGGCAGCATGGAAGCAAGGGCCTAATTTTCCTCATCTTTCTAATTGCATTGTGTGGTTGTGCTGAGTCGCTTAGTTGTGTCTGACTCTTTGTGACCCTGTGGACTGTAGCCTGCCAGGCTCCTCTGTCCGTGGGATTTTCCAGGCAAGAATCCTGGAGTGTGTTGCCATTTCCTCCTCCGGGAATCTTCCCACAGGGATTGAACCTGCATCTCCTGTTTCTCCTGCATTGCAGGTGGATTCTTTATCCACTGAACCATCAAGGGAATGTGTTGCTAAAGTACACTGTCCCTATTCTTTTTGCCGGCTTCAGTCAGTCAGTTCAGTCGCTGTCATGTCTGATTCTTTTCAACCCCATGGACTGTAGCATGCCAGGCTTCCCTGTCCATCACCAACTCCTGCAGCTTGCTCAAACTCATGTCCATAAAGTCAGCGATGCCATCCAACCATCTCATCCTTTGTCGTCCCCTTCTCCTTCTGCCCTCAATCTTTCCCAGCATCAGGGTCTTTTCCAATAAGTCAGATCTTTGCATCAGGTGGTCAAAGTATTGGAGTTTCAGCTTCAGCATCAGTCAGATTATAATTTTTTTACTTGTCTGTAGTTCTTAAACAACTACATCACCTTGTTCGATGAACACAACCAGGTCCATCTTATTAATCATTATATTCCCAGTGCTTAAGCAGGTTTTTCTGGGAATGAATGAATGAATATTTAACAGGCCAATACTGTGCCATATGTATTTGGAAATGGTGGTGGTGGCTTAGCCTCTGAGTCATGTCTGACTCTTGTGACACCATGAAATGTAGCCCGTCAGGCTCCTCTGTCCATGGGATTTCCCAGGCAAGAATACTGGAGTGGGTTGCCATTTCCTACTCCAGGGGATCTTCCTGACCCAGGGATTGAACTCTTATCTCCTTCTTGGCAGGCAGATTCTTTACCTCTGAGCCATCAGGGAAGTCCTGTATTTGGAAATAGCCACCTGTTATTTCCTACTTGTCCTTCACAATCCAACTTAAATATCATCTTTTGTATAAAAAGATCCTCAACTTGCTCAGAAAGAATCAGAAATTGCTCTTCTGGGCTGCTTTTCCACTTTGTATTAATATAAGCCATGCTTATAGCCACCAGATTATTCAGGCATCTTTGTTCTATCATTTAACATCGAGAAGAATAGAACAAAAGTATAATTTGATCTGACAACAAAGAAATGATGCAATAATACAAGTTGAGTGCAGAAGGGCAGAATAAATGGCTTGGAGCTATCATAAGCAAAAAAATCCAACAAAACAAGAAAATACAGTGTGTAAAGATTAAAAAAAAAAGAATAATTGTCAAATATAAGCCGTGCTGAGTCTGAATGCAGAATTCAGAAGTCACCCTATAAATCTAGAAAGCTAGCAATTCAGATCCAGCCCCAGGTTCTATTCAACCTGCTTTTCTCTGGAGTCACTGGGTTGCATGGTGTCTGAGAACGACTCTGAGGAGAATCTCTTTCATGTTTGTGTCGATGTATGTTTATGTGTACAGCAGGCAGTACCGTTTAGGTGGGACAGCCAGGAACTATCCCCTCAAAAACATTTTCAAAATAATCATAAAAACTCTCCTGGGATCCACTCAGCTGTTCTTATTTGTGGTTGGAACAATGGACCTTCTCAAAACAGATTTTATCAGCTGCCCTTCTCACAGCAGGTATGGGGACATGTCTAAATTATTTGGGGGGAAGCGGGAGCTACCCAGTCCAATCCCGGTAGGACTGGCTAAACCGAGAAATAGTCCATTGTGAGCAACTACAGTAAGGCTCACCTCCCTCAGCCCTGGCAGGGCAAGGACTTGCCCAGCCCCCTGCCAGACAGCGTCTTAGAAAGGCAAAAGGAATTCGGTATTATCAATGTGCTGGTTTATCAGATATGAATTCATTTGTTTTTCTCGAAATGACTTATCAGCCTGCGCAGAGCTGGCTGACCAACGTGTGAATTGTGCTCCCACCTCGGGCTTCTGAGTTCCTCAGAACCCAAGAATGTTTTATCTCTCTGTTTGGTTCCCCTGTTTGTGTTTTTTTTTTTTTTTTTTTTAACTTCTTACCTATTGAGGTGCATTTCTGGGTCAGGATTCCTGTAAAGACACTAGGAAATTAGTGCTGCTGCAGGAAATGCCAGGCGTAGGCTGTCCGGGGGCCAGGGTTTCGGGTAGCAAGTCAGCTCTTGTGGGAAAAGAGCGGACAGTAGGAAGTAAGATGGATTGCCTGGAGTTGGCTCCTGGGCTGAGCCTCGGGGTCCTTCTTTGTGGGACCAATACCCCTCTCCCCTTCTCTGTGCACAATGGAAAATGTCTAACAGAAAAGACTGCAGCCTGTGTGCCAAACCAACACACCAGGAGAGAAAGGGAGCTTCCTTCAGCCTAATCCCATTACCTGCCTCACCTTACCTCTGGGGGTCCTGCATGTCCCACAGGGCTTGACATGGAGCAGTCTGACCAGGGCTTGTCCCTTTCAGACTCTTTGACGTCTGTCATCGGTTCACCTTGTTCTGTGTTTCCAAGACATCCTCTCACCTTACACCTTTCTGGGCCCCAAGGTCAATCTGTAGAAGTCGTCACCGTGACCTGCACACAGATGTGTGAGGGCAGGCTTCATTCAGAAAAGCCTGACTTGTTTCCAACCCCTTGAACAAGGGCTTCCCAGGTGGCGCCAGTGGTAAAGAACCCACTTGCTATGCAGGAGACATAAGGGACGCAGGTTCAATTGCTGAGTCGGGAAGGTCCCCTGGAGGGGGAAATGGCAACCCACTCCAGTATTCTTGCAGGGAGAATCCCATGGACAGAGAGGAGCCTAACGGGCTATAGTCCATGGGGTCACAAAGAGTCGGGCACAACTGAAGCAACTTAGCATGTGAGCACAATTTAAAGTTCCAGAAATCTCTCTACAGGTGAAATAAATGATAAGGGCTGCCAATTTAGATTGCTTACTAGAAACATTTAGCGGTTAGAGGAGAAATAGAAGTCCTTCATTTTTGTGGTTCTTGCTTTAGTCTACATCGTTGTAATTCTACATTCCTTTTTGTATTTCTAAGACTTACATTTGCACAAACATGACACATCTCCTGCGAGGGAGACCTGAAATTGAACCTGAGAGGAGATTGTCAGAAATTGTTGTTACCCACAGAAATTCTTTCTTTCCAGCGTGGCCCCTGTGGTTTGCAGCAACAATGTTGGTGAGGGTCATAGAATTACAAGGACGCCTCTGAGGCCAAGGCTAGACGCGCACTATCTAAGCAAGTTTATTCAGCCTTTCTTATGAAAACTTCCCAAGGAAGTGACTCCACAGACCTCCATAATGAGGTCTTACTGGAGTGTGGTGTCTGAGAATGGCAGTGAAGCGAGGAATTCAGAGTCAAGGTCAGGACTAGCGAGTGGGACACCTGGGTAGGAGTGTCCTCTTGGTTTAAAGCCAGCAGGAGCCAGGTGTGGGAACTCAGGTGGTCAAAGTCAACGGCCTACAGCAGTTCCGAGAGGTCAGAACAGGAAAGAAAGGCAGGGATCCGAGGTCATCAGTCACAGATTATTGGGAGGACAGGGAGCTGAGGTTCAGGCAGGGGAAATGCTGAAAAGCTAAGAAGAAAGTCAGGTAAGACCACCTGCCAGTAGATAATGCCGATATAACTGATGCTTAGACAGGGTCAAGCACAAACAGGGGTTGCCTGTATGGCCTGGGTGTGCGACTCTGGTTAGCATGTTCAGGGGAGCTATTTCCCTGGAACTACCTGGTGAAGACAAGGACCCTAACTTTAGGCATTCTTACAAGCATCAAACCTCTCCAGAAATACAAAAACCACCTCACCTCCTTCAGCCTCTGTTTCCATTTCTCTAAACTACCGAAGTCATTAACACCAAATCCTGTCCTGATTAGATTTTTCTAGAATGGCTGCTATCCAAGTTCACGACACCCTCTTAGTCCATGAAGCTGTGAAACTGAAAAACTCAACAGGGAAGATACCAAGTTCTCTTAGCTGCAGCCAAGCTCCCCACCCCCACCTTAAAATTCAGAATCAATTTGTTTTCTTGAAGTTCATTTTTAAAACAAGCTACATTTCTAGGAAGGGCAAGGTGCTTCCTCTGCAAACCCAGCCAAACTTAAGTAGTCTCTTCTGACTTGGAGGTTGAAAAACCATCGGTGTAGATTTAGGAAAAAGCATGGGCCTTTATAAACCATATTTTAAAAATATATTTTAACATGTGATAATTCTCTACACAGCCAAAAATTAAATTTGCTATTGGTTTTTGCTACTTCCTGAAAAGGGGTAAAAATGAAGAAAAAAATTCTGCATGTGGCTTTCAGCCACTAAAATATAAAGAAATCTCAGTTATTTTGTATATGTTTTGATCAAAGGAGAGATACGTGTTGTGTTAAAGAATTCAATGACTTTTTCCTGTGAGGTTTTAAAGTCCTTGAAAATAATTTAGAGGCTTTCTACATGACTCAGGATAAATGTGGAGACCTTGGAAAACACTGGTAATTAGTGCTGCCGGAGGCTGTCCAGGGGCCAGTGTGTCGGGCAGGATTTCTGGTCTCATAGGAAAACACTGGACAATTAGAAGTGAGATGAATTGCCTGAAGATGGCTCCCGAGGCTGAGTGTCTGGGGCCCTTCCTCCTGAAGCCATTGTCTCATTGTGTTTTGGCTGTCTCTGGGCACCAGCTTGAAGACAGGGCCAGGGCCAGCTGTCTTGCGTGCTAAGCCAACATAGAATCAATCACTATACCCTAATTCTCACGTTCATTGGAGCATTCGTCACTCTTACGGCACTTCTTTCTATGTCTGTCCTTAACTTGTGTCTCTCACATCACTCCGTGATTCTGGAAGTATCTGGTGACTGGGTTAGTTCTATTATGTAGAGTTCAATGTTGTCTACAGGATAAAACTGAAACCTCTTCCTTTGGCATTCTAGGCCTGCTTCCTCTGCTAAACTAATCTCACTGTGTATGTACCACACAAACTAATTGCTATACCCGGAACACATCCAATATATCTCCATACCTGGGTCTTTACTCCTATCTCTACCCAGCTGCTGCTGCTGCTGCTGCTAAGTCACTTCAGTTGTGTCTGACTCTGTGCGACCCCACAGACGGCAGCCCACCAGGCTCCCCTGTCCCTGGGATTCCATCTTCTCCAGTTACTGAAATCCCACTCATTTCTCAATACATAGATCAAATCCAACTTCCACCAGGAAATCTATTCAGAAGTTCATGAGAACTTATCATCTATGTCCCACCTGCTGGGCATTTATTGTCCCATGTTAATGTTTCAAGTAAATTGTATATTGTTTCCTCACCTACATATTAAGGTTCTTAGGGACAGAGACTAGGTCTGAATTTTTAAATCAACCTTTCATTTATCAGCTGAGCTATTCACCTATCTAAGAAGCTTTTACTGAGCATCTAATACGGGCAAGTAGCATGTTGTAAGGAAAGAAAGATCCATTAGATATAGCCCTTAATTTCAAGGGTCTTCAAATGAATAAGAGAGCTCTTTCCATATAACAAAGTTAAAAACCTAACAAAGATTATTGATTGATGACCATTGAAAGAAGTTGTATTTCATGATTAACAAAGAACGTAGAAGTATCTTGCATCAGAATCATAAAGACAAGATCCCATTTTTGAAATTTAATACATGCATGACATCATAAAAGATTAATTTCAGCCAACCCAACAAGACGATCAAAAGAGACTGTGTATCCTGTAACTAGTGTCTCTACCTGGGAACAGTCAGAAATAACTGAAGCCTGTTAGCAGGGCATTGAGAACTTGACATACTTGTTCTGTAAGAGCTGCTGAAAGATGAGGTGCTTGGCAGGAACCTCTTCAGGGCAGAAGGAAAGCAAGTGCTTGGCTCCTGTTTGCAGTATCTCAGTTGTGTCCTGGAAATGTGTGACCTCAGGAATGTCCTGTGAGATGATAACTGGGGCACAACCTCTGTCCTGAAGGCCTTCCTTGCTGATAAAACAGTGGTAAGAACAGGGCAGAGGAAATAACTTAGAAGCACCATCGGCCCCATGGGTTCTGATTTCCTCCGTTACCTTGAGGCCAGAATTAGCTTGATTCCTAAGAGAAGAGAATATCAGTGCTGTCAGCTCCCTTAAAAATGAACATTTTCTGAGAAGATTGGTAATAACTCTGATTGTATTTCTGCAGATGGTCTTTACTTATGATAAAACCCTGCTTTTTGATCATCCCCTCAGTCCTCTCCCCTTCCAAAAGGTAGATTATTCCATACTGATACAAAGGAAAGGAAAGGAAAGTCACTCAGTCGTGTCCGACTCTTTGCGACCCCAAGATTATTCCATAGGAATGAAATTGTTCCCAATGCTCAGGGCTTTCTGAAGTCGATGTTACCCTAACACTGCATCTCTTCTCTACTGCTTTCCCTAACATGTCTTTTTCCCTCAGTGGGGTCACATTGCTTCCTAGATTATCCCATGGCATCTCTACAATTTAATTTTTCCAAAAATCTGGTGTCCTGATGATGCTTTGGGTATTTTCCTTCTAGTTCCTTTACTTGGGCAATAGAAAATCAATAAAATCATTCCTTTGAATTCCAATTCTGCATCCATGAACTTACCTTCTGTAAGGACTCTGAGTAGAAAATGCTTAGGATCTGAGCATTTTTTAAATAAATATTCTAAGAAACAAATATATTGAAAGAGAATTCTTCTAAATATATTTCTTGGAATTTTAAAAATACATAGGTCTCCCACGTTAAATACTGTATTTGCTGAAAGCCCAAATTATTTCTGGTGAAATCCTTTGTTCTCATCTCAAATATGATGCATCAAAACAACAGTATTGATCCCTTCCAAGGAGTCCTAGTCCTTGAGTGAACCAAACCTCCCTTTCTATATATTATAAAACTATAATTGTTACATTGTATTATAGTTAAATAATCCCCTGGAGGAAGGCATGGCAACACACTCCAGTATTCTTGCCTGGGGAATCCCATGGACAGAGGAGCCTGGCGGGCTATAGTCCATGGGGTCACAAAGAGTCTGACATGACTGAAGCTACTTAGGGTGCACGCACTGTTAAATAATAATTAAAATGTCATTGAACTAACTTTAAGGGCAACGAACTATATATATGTGTGTGTGTGTGTGTGTGTGTGTATTTATTTATTCAACAAACATTTATTAAGACTCAGTATGTGCCAGTGTCTAGGCATTTGAGATAAATTAAAAGTTCTGCCCTAATGGAATTTACTTTGCCCTAGAGGAGGATAGACATAAAACAGATAAATAAGATAGTATATTGGATGGTGATAAGTGTCTAGGAGATAAATAAAGCAAGAGAAAAGGATGGGAGCAAATCTGGTTGGTCAATGAAGGCCTCACTAAGAACGTGATAACTGAGAAAAGACCCAACTAGGTCAACGCATTAACGATGTGAAAATCCTGAAGCGACGAAAGCCCGAGGGAGGAGCTGCCTGCCACAAGTGAAGAGCAAGGGGCCAGTGAGGGTGCAGCAGAGTCCAGGAAGGTGAGGAGAACTGTGGTTGATGAGGCGAGAAGGGAGAGTGGTGGGATGTAATCGGCACGGTTTTGATGGCCTTTGGGGGTGTCAAGCTGGGAAGGCAGCAGGAAGTGTGGAACAGAGGTCTCTGCTCGGCCTTGGTTGGTGTTCAGTCATGTCTGACTCTTCATTTCATGGTATTGCAAGGTTGAGATGAAGTTGGCCTGACTGGCATTTCCCACTTAGAGAGGAAAAACAAAATGGAGATGCCACTGAAATTAGAAGACATTCTAAAGAGAAAAATCACGGGAAAGAAGACAAAGAAAATTCCTTTTTACTTATTGTACAACAATTTTTAAATGTTCCTAATATAAGTTTGTGTGAGAGCATCCTGCTATTTCTTCTTCATCTCAAAGACCCCACTTCTAACATCTCTTTTGGCCATTTATTCCTATTTATACAAAAAGTACTAAACAAATTCATCTATATATGCACAGTTCATTATTTTAAAAATATACATTTATATCTACATCACTGTGACTATAAAGTATAAATTTTAAAGGAATAAAATTAAAATCAAATATATTCTTAAAGTAATTTTTATTTCTTATTGGTACTACTTTGTTATATTTTGTTCTCTATTTATTAATAGTACCAAATAGTTTTTCGTTGTTGTTTAGTCACTAAATCGGAGAAGGCGATGGCACCCCACTCCAGTACTCTTCCTGGAAAATCCCATGGACGGAGGAGCCTGGTAGGCTGCAGTCCATGGGGTCGTGAAGAGTCGGACACAGCAGAGCGACTCCACTTTCACTTTTCACTTTCATGCATTGGAGAAGGAAATGGCAACCCACTCCAGTATTCTTGCCTGGAGAATCCCAGGGATGGGGGAACCTGGTGGGCTACCATCTATGGGGTCGCACAGAGTCTGACACAACTGAAGCGACTTAGCAGCAGCAGTCACTACATCTTGTCTGACTCTTTTGTGACCTTGTGGACTGTAGGCCTCCAGTTTCCTCTGTCCATGGGCTTTCTCCAGAAAGAATATTGGATTGTGTTGCCATTTCCTTCACTGGGGTTGGGGGGCAGGTAGTCTTCTTGACCCAGGGATGCAACCTGCATCTCCTGCATTGGCAGGTGGGTTCTTTACCACTGAGCCACCAGGGAAGCCCCTACCAAATAATTTTTAGCTTCCACTTAAAATATTATTAATAATGTTTGAATTTTTTAAAAACATCTTTCTAATTGCAATGGTTGATACAAACTGAGGTTGAGGGCTGAAGTCCAGAAGCAGAGCTGGCCTAGAATGGAGGCCAGCCTTTAACATCCAGGCCTGGCTCCCAGTGGGGTGAGAGGCATGGTGAGTGAGGTTGGTGGGGCGGGGTGAGGGGGGTGCTGTTAAGGCAGTGTGAGATGAGACACTCCAGTTACCTTTCAGACTGCTCTGTGCAAGAATGAACTGGACTAGAGAACTAAAAGGGACCATTAAAAAAACAAAACTGGGAACTGCCTTGCCAACTGCTGAGAGAACAAGGAGAAACTAAGAACTCAAAACAGCTTGGTGTCCCAGGAACAAAATATGAGGGTGTTACCCGTCCAGTTCAGTGAGCTGAACAGAAAATGAACCAAAAAGCAGTGACGGTCATGGCGACACGGCTCAGAGAGAACGCCAGGAGTGAGGGAGCCCTGGGGGAAGCGGAAGACCAGAGACCAGCAGGAAGGGGCGGGGAAAGGCGGCCATCTTTAAAGGTAGACGGACACGGAAACGCCTCCGAGGAAAGTTCTCTAAGGAGCCTGGGCTTCCGGTGACCTGCTAGCAGGCACGAAACTGTAGATTTCTGTTCTATGGCTGCTATTTATCAGCTGTTGTGGCTTAGGAAACTTCTTCAATAAGGATTTTCTGTGAGAAAAGTTACTCTGGCTTTTCAGAAGAACTAGTAGAGAAACTTGATGAGTCTGTAAACTTCTCTCTCTTTCCTTCTTAATTTAAATGTAGGATGGAAGCAGATACCACCTTTAGAATAGCCTAGATTTCAGAACTCTGGAGACAGTCTAGCATGGGGGTTAGAAGCATGCATGTATCTTGGGGCCAACAGACCCAAGTTCAAACTATTCACCAGACCTGAGATTGAGGCCAGGGTGATCTCGCTAATCTTCAGTTTTCTCAACAGTACAATGGAAATTGTAATGGCGTACAACTCTTAAAATAATTGGAAACTCTAAATGATAAAATACCCTCTGTAAACATAGGATATTAACCATGTGGATCATACAAAACACCAGTAAATTGAAAGGAGGCAGCCCAGATAAGGAATAAATGTACAAATATGGCAAAACAGACTTTAAACAGTGCCAAGTAAGGACAGCCCCAGAAAGTTCGTGATGCAGACTGAGTGAGCTAGGAACCTGGGAATCTATGCTGCTGGTTCTCTATACACAGCAAAAGATCCACTGTACTCATTAAGCATCCATCTTAATGGTCTCCAGGGAAGACTCCTAAAATGCTCTTCCTCTTTTCAACACTTCAACTAAAGCAGTCACAAATAGGCTCTAGTATAAGGAGGAGGCATAGAGCACAAAATATGTTTGGGGAAGAACAGAATTCACCCACTGCCAGCCCCTGAACTAGTACACGCTGAGAGTGCCCACAGGTTTGTGCATATCTGTGCTCTTAAGTACATAACCTTCGTGTGTGTGTGTGTGTGTGTGTGTGTGTGTGTGTGTTGGTGGGAGGTAAGCATATTTCAGAAAGCATCTTTAATAATATTGTTTTATAACCTGGAATAATCAGGTAAACGTAATCCCTGATGAAGGTAAAATAGGATTTTATAATCTCCACAGGACAATCTTAGACTCCCTCTGATAGGTTAAAAATTAATAACTAGGGGGCTTTCCTGGTGGTCCAGTGGTTAAGAATCTGCCTGCCAATGCAGGAGACATCTGCCAACGCAGGTTCGATCCCCAGCCCGGGAAGATTCCACATGCTGCCCATGGGCCACAGCTACCAAAGCCCATGCGCCTAGAACCTGTGCTCCACAATGAGAAGCCCACACCCAACTAGAGAGCAACTCCTACTTGCTGCAACTAGAGAAATCCTGCAAGCAGCAATGAAGACCCAGGCACCATAAATAAATTAATTAATAAAAAATAAATGTAAATGATGGATCTTAAAAAAAAATAATAACTCAGTGGATAAGAATAGCTGTGAACTTCCAGGGAATGGATGAAATACCAGCAAGTAGATGAATTCCCTATAATTTATGAATTCAAGACAGAAATCTGAGTTATTAATAGTTTCCATTAGAATTCAATTTTCCACGGTTCTCTAAACTTTGAAGAATTTACGATGCTGGTTTCACAATGTTTCATTTCGCTGTTATTACCATCAGTTTACATTTGTGTTTTGTTGTGAGTACGTTTATTTTCTGAGCCCCTACTTAGAGTGAAAATGGCGTTAATAATTTCCCAAAGACTTGTCCTCTCATGGAGCAGTGTGTGTGTATGTGTGAAAGAAAGACGAGGTGCTGGCTGTTTTTTCAAGACTCCAGTTTAACTCTGTATGCATAGGTTATAATGAATATACAAAGCTGTATGTACTTTGTTAAAATAAATTTGAAGGGGATCAATGGAAAAACATTCTGAATTTTACTGGAGTCTTAAAAATACATATTAGTTTCCATTGTACAGGTAGCTCCTGCTTCTTAGTATCTGCCTTTCTTGTGAATTCTCAAACCTGATAAAAATCAGAAGCTTGTGATTCTCAAGGGTCCCCCCAGGACAAACGGACAGGTCCTGAAAGAAACCAAGAGAGGATTTTTATAAAAGTCAGAGTACATTTAAAATAATTAAAAATAGGGTTTTTGGAGAACTAGACGTGTAGAGAATAATTATTTTGCCCAATGGTAGAAACAGAGACCAAGACAAGACTTAAACATGTCATTGTGCTTGGTCCAATACTACAGATCATAAACATCTGCTTCTTGCAGAAAACATGAGATGAGCCTCTCACATGTTGCTACAGTTTGCAATAGCTCCCTTCTTATTTATCATTTCTGAAAAAGGATTATGTTGACCAAAGTGAGAAGTAGGCAGTGCTACAAAAGCTAAAGAGAGGATTAAGATGATTTGAAACTTAGATGCCTAGAATTTTTATATTCTATACAAATTTAAATAAAAATAAGAGTCACCACACTTGGAGCTCCACGAAATACTGGTGCTGAGGATGAAGGCGAAAGTAGTATTGTGTTGTTTCCGATTCCAGCATATGAACACTTGCAACGTTATTGTCTCTACTTACAGTGGACACCATTAAAATTCTGACCTCAGCATCCAAGCCCCCAGGAGAAGGCATGGTTGAATAAAGGCTTTTTTATGAAAATACAGGGATTTCCTAATTATGTTCGTTATTTTATCTCAACACCTGGGAAATGACCCTAACCTAAACAAATTGGTAAAAGGAGCCAACAAGCAACTGCTGTTGGCAGGAAAGTGACGCTGATTACAAAATTCAGACCTGGATTTCGGCGGTGAATTTGGACACGCCCACAAGGAAAGTAGGGCTTCCCTTGTGGCTCAGCTGGTAAAGAATCCACCTGCAATGCAGGAGACCTGGGTTTGATCCCTGGGATGGGAAGATCCCCTGGAGAAGGCACAGGCTACCCACTCCAGTATCCTGGCCTGGAGAACTCCATGGACTGTATAGTCCATGGGGTTGCAATGAGTCAGATATGGCTGAGCAACTTTCGCTGTTCACAAGGAAACTGGGGAGGGGAAGGGAAAGGGACATTACCATTGAAGGTCTGGCTCCTGGAATGATTCGGGTGTCCCATCCCCAGGCCAGACCAGCCTGGCGAGCTGCACGAAGAGAAGGATGCCCCAGTCATGGACAAAACTCTATCAGCTGGATGGCATGAAGCCACAGCCCTTGCTGCGGCCAGCTCAGCACTTCAGGAAAGGTTCTGCGACGTGCGGTGATGCTGAGAGCAAGAGCCAGGGTACACCGGTCTACCTCCAGCTGCTTTGTTCAAACAGACTGGGGAGGCTTTCCAGATGTGCGGAAAGCTGGTTATGCTTCACACAGAGAACTCTTTACGTCTTCGTAGCTCATTCATGAAGACCCCCTCAGAGAGAGGAGGAAGGCCCGGATCCTTCAACACTCTTATAAGACATGGATACATGTCTTATATGGACACTATGTGTCTGTATCTTGTAAGCATCCCCAACAGACTCCTTTGATGTCTGTCTGGCATGACGACAAGTTTAAGAGAGACAGAAAGCACTCCAAATATTGGACCTGAAAGGACGCTTGTCCTGAAAGACAAGAGAAGAATGGAGACCAAGGTGTCGGCCCGCCTCTTCCACAGGGTCCTTTCCTAGAGGCACAGGGCAAATGTTGGTGGACAAAATGCCTAGGAGCTTTAGGTGGCGGAGGAACAGGGAATCCCTGAAAGAGAAAGAAGCTGGCTGGCGTGGAAAGGACAACGATGACATCAGTTTTGCATTTTGGAACCTCCCCCTCAGCAAGCAGAAGTGTGTACGTCCTTTTGCAGAATTTGAGTGAAAAAATGGCAACTGAACATGTGAAGACAGAAACCACCCATCTCAGCCCCACAATACCATCTCCATTTGGCAAGGGTCTGCATCAGGGTGCCTGCCCGGCTATGCTCAAGGCTCACAACCTGCTTTGCAAATCAATGACTTTCCCAGCGTCTTGTCAGCCAAGTGGAGTCCTACGTTCTCTTTCCTAGGCAACAAATCATCGCCAAACTTTTGCTAACCTTAAAGAGCTTATGGTTTACTTAAGAGTACAAATGTGCACCCAAATCCGGCAGACTATCACAGGTGTTATGACAGAGAACCGTGGCTCTTTAACCCAGATCCTAATGTGAACTCCAGACTTCGATATTCAGCTTTCTACGTGAGATCTTCACTGAGACACTGAGTGTGCAGCTCAAGTTTACTACACTCCTCATTCCCTCCCAGAGCTGCTCCTCCTGCTGGATTCCACATGGCAGGAAATAGCAACCCCAGCCTCCCCAGTCGCTCAACCTAAAACTTTGAAATCATTTTTAATTTGCTCTCTCTCTCGCACTATCCACCTCCCTCACAGCTAACCTCTTAATAGATCTGTGGACTCTATTTTCAGAATGCATCCTAAATTCCAGCACTTCTCAGCACGTCCATTGCTGGAACCCAGGTAGACATCACCTTGATCTTTTTCTGGTTCCTGCGACACCCTGTATCTGGCTTCTTTGTTTCTACCTTAGCTCTCAGCACAGATCCACGGTGATCCTCTTAAAACATGTCAAATCACATTAGTGTTACACTTGAAACCCCGACAGTTTCACCATCAGGTCCAGTTTTTCACATATTATCCCCATACAGTGGAGATAGAATACTAACATTCAGTGGATTAGGTAATACTCGGTTCATTAAAAGAGCCGCATAACTGTTTCATCTCCCATGATCAGGCATAAACTGGAATTGCTTTTTAAATGAAGATTTGTTGCCAGAGAAGGATACACACATGTTCAGTCCCTTCAGTTGTGTCTGACTATGTGTGACCCCATGGCCTGTAGCCCACCAGGCTCCTCTGTCCATGGGATTCTCCAGGCTAGAATACTGAAGTGGGTTGCCATTTCCACCTCCACAGGATCTGAAGTGAGGGAAAATCTCCAATGTACTTAAGGGAAAAGATTTTACAAAATGTAACCTTGGGGCTTCCCTAGTGGTCCAGTGGTTAAGAATCCGCCTTGTAATGCAAGGGACACCTATTTGATCCCTGGTCATGGAAGAGCCCCGGAGAAGGCAATGGCACCCCACTCCAGTACTCTTGCCTGGAAAATCCCATGGACGGAGGAGCCTGGTAGGCTACAGTCCATGGGTTCGCTAAGTGTCGGACATGACTGAGCGACTTCACTTTCACTTTTCATTTGCATGCATTGGAGAAGGAAATGGCAACCCACTCCAGTGTTCTTGCCTAGAGAATCCCAGGGACAGGGGAGCCTGGTGGGCTGCCGTCTATGTGGCCGCATAGAGTCGGACATGACTGAAGTGACTTAGCAGCAGCAGCAGCGTGAAAGATCCCACGTACTGTGGAGGAACTAAGCCTGTGCACCACAAGTACTGAGCTCACCCTCTGCAACTACTGAAGCCCATGAGCCTAGAGCCCGTGTTCTGCAATAAGAGAGGCCACCACAATGAGAAGCCCACACCCTGCAATTAAAGAGCAGCTCCCACTCACTGAAACTAGAGAAAAACTGCATGTTCAGCAGCAAAGACCCACCACAGCCAATAAATAAATAAATAAACCTTAAAAAAAAAAGTCACCCTAGATTTCCAGACTGCATTAAGCTATGATTTAAAAGCAAGTGAAAAATGAAGAAATTTTCTTTTGTAAGTAGATACAGTGACTAAGGGAGGATTGACCCTTGTTCATTAAACAAGGACAGAAAAGAGTGAACACTAAAGGAAATAGTAAGCTCCAAAGGCAACAGAGTGGCATAAAATCATGGCAAGTATAAGGAAATGCTCAATGGAAACATAAATAATGTTGGCAACACTTTTTTCTTTTGTATTTAAAATGCACCGAACCTAAGACATACATCGGGCCTCCCTGGTGGCTCAGATGGTAAAGAATCTGCCTGCAGGGCTGGAGACTCAGATTCAATGCCTGCAGTGTGGGAGACCCCAATTCAATTCAATTCCAGGGGTCAGGAAGATCCCCCTGGAGAGGGGAATGGCTACCCACTCCAGTATTCTTGCCTGGAGAATTCCACTGACGGTGGAGCCTGGCAAGCTATAGTCCGTGTTGTTGAAAAGAGTTGGGCATGACTGAGTGGCTAAACAATTGAGGGGAAAAAGTTAGAGCATGCCTCAGAACCTTCTCTTCTTTAGGGAGGAGTGTAAGGATACTGAGTAATGGTTTGTTTTGCCTTGTGTGGCCTTTTTTGCATACATGACAACGTTTATTTTATTTATGAAAATTGCATGTGTTTAAGATGTACAACGTGATTTGATACACATATGCATAATGAAATAATTATCAAGGTAATTAACATTGGTATCTTTTTTGTATGTGATGAGAGCACCTGAGATCTACTCTCAGTAAATGTTCGGCATTCAATGAGATATTATTTACTATAGTCTCCAGGCTGTACATGGTATCTCTAGACTTACTTCTCCTACAGAAGTGCCACCTTCTACCCTGTGATCAACACCCCTCCATTTCCCCTGCTTCCCAGTCTCTGGTAACCACCATTCTACTCTCTGCTTCTATGTATTAAGTTTCTTTAGATTGCACATGCAGATGAGATAATGCAGCCTTTTGTCTTTCTGTGTCTGGTTAATTTCATTTAGCCTAACATCTTCCAGAATTCATCCATGTTGTTGTAAATGGCATAATATCCATTTTGAAGGCTGAATAATATTCCATGGTATAAATGCGGCACAGTTTCTTTATCCATTTATCTGTCATTGGACACAGACTATTTCCCAATCTTGGCTATTGTGAATAATGCTGCAATGCACATGAGGGCATGAGAGTGGAGATGTCTCTTTAAGATGCTAATTTCATTTCCTTTTGGTATATATCCAGAAGAGGGACTGCTGGACCGTATCGTAGTTCTATATTTAGCTTTCTGAGGAATCTCCATTGTTTTCCATAATTGCTACAACAATTTAAATTCCTACCAGCATACAAGATTCCATTTTCCTTCACATACTCACCAATACTTTTTTTTACTTCATTAGAAAATTAAACTAAGCATGTAGGTAAGATTTAAGAATGACCATTGACAGGATTAGATTATAAAAATTAAAATATCTTTTCTTTATGTTGGTGAATAGTTATGGAGAGAAAAGCTCCTTGGAGGTAGTTAGAATGGTTCTTGTTGTAACAATTAACAATAAAAGCATTAGTATAACAAAGATCAAAGTAAATTTAAAAATTAAAGGGAGAGAATTAAGCAGTAGAGGTGAAACTGTAATGAGTTTGTAAATAAGAGAAAAACAAAATGAAAACTAAAAACAGATCAAACAGATAAAATGTCATAAGTAGGTAAAAATAATAATTAAAAGGGATACAGTACAGAGTTAGCTGAAAGACTCTAACTAGAGAGTTGTAAAAATTGCTAGATATCTAATATTTATTCAGTGCCTGTTTTGTCTCAATCACCATATAACAACTTTACATGTGATTACAAAGACATTGTCATTTTATTCTTCATCTCAAGGTGAAAGGGTTTAATATTCCAATATTCAGTGTAATATCTGCTATAGGCTTTTTTTCCTGTAGACATTTTTTTAAATCAGATTAAGGAAATTCTTTTTTATTTCCTGTTTTTAGAGCTTCTGTTAGATGCTTTTTTTCTTATACGTGTTATGATAATCATTGATTTTCTCAGTGCTAATATGGTGAAAAAGCCAACTTAGTATGGTAAATTATCCTTTACAATATCAATAAAATAAAATAAAATAGAGTTTGTTTCACTAAATTTTTAAAGGAACATTACATATATGTTCCTGAGAGCGATTGGTCTATAATAATCCTTTCTTGTAATGTCCTGGTAGGTTTTAAAACCAATGCTATGCCATGTCTTGAAGAGTGTAAGTGTTCCTTCTCTTGCTTTCCTATCCTTTAAAATGGGATATAATTTCAGAGAGTGATATGTACAGACATTGACTATTCTGTTTGACAGGTTTTGACAACTGTGTGTACCCAAAACACGATATAAACATTGCATCAGTCTAGTAATTCCTCCCCATTTACTCCCACCCAGATGAAGGTTATTTTGTACCCTCAGCATTTGTTATTCTTTATTTCCTCTAACATTTCCATGTTTCCATCTGGAATCCCTTTTTGTTTTGGGTCTGAAGGATTGGACTTAATGCCCTTTAGTTTTTCCTTTGGTGCAGCCTGTTTTTCACTAATTATCCAACTGTTTGCCTGAAAACGTATGTATTTCACCTTCATTTTTGAAGAAAGTTTTTTTCTGCATGTTAATTTTTTTTTCTGAATTTAAATTGGCTGTTGTTTTCCTTCAATGCTTGAAAAAATATTGTAGTTATTAAATCATGAGGGAACTGTTGCATCAGTAGACAAATCAATAGAATATAATAGGAAATCTAGATATAAATGCAAAGAGGTAGCTACTGGTAGTATGTGATAAAATTAGTATTTTAAATTCATGAGGAAAAAATACAGGTCATTAAGTTCTGATGTTGAAACAACTAGAGAAATTTGGAAAAAGAGTAACATTTCATCCATGCCTTTTACCTTATATCAAAATTAATTCCAGGCTTATCACAGATTTAAACATAAAAATCGAAAGACAATACTAAAAGAAAAGAGAAGATTTAAAATACATACTCCTTAGAGTTAAATTGAAGTTAAATTCAGACTTAAATTGAAGAAAGTAGGGAAAACCACTAGACCATTCAGGTATGACCTAAATCAAATCCCTTATGATTATACAGTGGAAATGAGAAATAGATTTAAGGGACTAGATCTGATAGATAGAGTGCCTGATGAACTATGGATGGAGGTTCATGACATTGTACAGGAGACAGGGATCAAGACCAGCCCCATGGAAAAGAAATGCAAAAAAGCAAAATGGCTGTCTGAGGAGGCCTTACCAATAGCTGTGAAAAGAAGAGAAGCCAAAAGCAAAGGAGGAAAGGAAAGATATAAGCATCTGAATGCAGAGTTCCAAAGAATAGCAAGAAGAGATAAGAAAGCCTTCCTCAGTGACCAAGGCAAAGAAATAGAGGAAAACAACAGAATGGGAAAGACTAGAGATCCCTTCAAGAAAATAAGAGATACCAAGGGAACATTTCATGCAAAGATGGGCTCAATAAAGGAAAGATATGGTATGGACCTAACAGAAGCAGAAGGGATTAAGAAGAGGTGGCAAGAATACACAGAAGAACTGTACAAAGAAGATCTTCATGACCCAGATAATCACAATGGTGTGATCACTCACCTAGAGCCAGACATCCTAGAATGTGAAGTCAAGTGGGCCTTAGAAAACATCACTATGAACAAAGCTAGTTGAGGTGATGGAATTCCAGTTGAGCTATTTCAAATCCTGAAAGATGATGCTGTGAAAGTGCTGCACTCAATATGCCAGCAAATTTGGAAAACTCAGCAGTGGCCACAGGACTGGAAAAGGTCAGTTTTCATTCCAATCCCAAAGAAAGGCAATGCCAAATAATGCTCAAACTACCATACAATTGCACTCATTTCACATGCTAGTAAAGTAATGCTCAAAATTCTCCAAGCCAGGCTTCAGCAGTAAGTGAACCGTGAACTTCCAGATGTTCAAGCTGGTTTTAGAAAAGGCAGAGGAACCAGAGATCAAATTGCCAACATCCGCTGGATCATGGAAAAAGCAAGAGAGTTCCAGAAAAACATCTATTTCTGCTTTATTGACTATGCTAAAGCCTTTGACTGTGTGGATCACAATGAACTGTGGGAAATTCTGAAACAGATGGGAATACCAGACCACTTGACCTGCCTCTTGAGAAACCTATATGCAGGTCAGGAAGCAGCAGTTAGAACTGGACATGGAACAACACTCTGGTTCCAAATAGGAAAAGGAGTACATCAAGGCTGTATATTGTCACCCTGCTTATTTAACTTATATGCAGAATACATCATGAGAAACGCTGGGCTGGAAGAAGCACAAGCTGGAATCAAGATTGCAGGGAGGAATATCAATAACCTCAGATATGCAGATGACACCACCCTTATGGCAGAAAATGAAGAAGAACTAAAAAACCTCTTGATGAAAGTGAAAGAGGAGAGTGAAAAAGTTGGCTTAAAGCTCAACATTCAGAAAACTAAGATCATGGCATCTGGTTCCATCACTTCATGGCAAATAGATGGGGAAACAGTGGAAACAGTGTCAGACTTTATTTTGGGGGGCTCCAAAATCACTACAGATGGTGACTGCAGCCATGAAATTAAAAGACGCTTACTCCTTGGAGGGAAAGTTATGAACAACCTAGATAGCATATTCAAAAGCAGAGACATTACTTTGCCAACAAAAGTCCGTCTAGTCAAGGCTATGGTTTTTCCAGTAGTCATGTATGGATGTAAGAGTTGGACTGTGAAGAAGGCTGAGCGCCGAAGAATTGATGCTTTTGAACTGTGGTGATGGAGAAGACTCTTGAGAGTCCCTTGGACTGCAAGGAGATCCAACCAGTCCATTGTAAAGGAGATCAGTCCTGGGATTTCTTTGGAAGGAATGATGCTAAAGCTGAAACTCCAGTACTTTGGCCACCTCATGCAAAGAGTTGACTCATTGGAAAAGACTCTGATGCTGGGAGGAATTGGGGGCAAGAGGAGAAGGGGACGACAGAGGATGAGATGGCTGGATGGCATCACTGACTCGATGGACCTCAGTTTGAGTGAACTCTGGGAATTGGTGATGGACAGGGAGGCCTGGTGTGCTGCAATTCATGGGGTCGCAAAGAGTCAGACACAACCGAGTGACTGAACTGAACTGAACTGAACTCCTTAGAGTAAAGAGGGCTAAGCCCAAGTTGCTCAATCGTGTCTGACTCTTTGCAACCCCAGGGACTATACAGTCCATGGAATTCTCCAGGCCAGGATACTGCAGTAGGCAGTCTTTCCCTTCTCCAGGGGATCTTCCCAACCCAGAGATCGAACCCAGGTCTCCCACATTTAGGGCTGATTCTTTACCAACTGAGCCACAAGGGAAGCCCAAAGAGGGCTAAGTATACATCAAAATCCATATTGAATTAGAAGCCATAAAAGAAAATGTCAACAAATTTGAAAAGTTTTGCCTGGTAAATGATGATAAGTTAAAAGTCTCAAAATGCACCAAATTAAGAAATTCAGGGATTTCCCTGGAAGTCCAGTAGTTAAGGCTCCTCATGTCCAATGCAGGGAGTGTGTGGGTTTGATCCCGGGTCGGGGAACTAAGATCCCACATGTTTTGCAGTGTAACCAAAAAATAAAAATAAAAAAAGAAAGAGTACTGATATTACATGAAGTAAAGAGCTAATTCTCCTAACACAGACTTCCCTGGTGGTCCAGTGGTTAAGACTATGCTTCCAATGCAGGGGTCAGGGGTTTGATCCCTGGTCAGGGAGCTAAAATCCCACATGCCATAGAGCCAAGAAAAAAAAATCCTATAAATGAATATGACAAAAATCAATAGTTAAATGGAAAAAATATACAAGTAATCAGTCACTGCAGATTCTTTTTTTTAATTTATTTAATTGGAGGATAATTACTTTACAATATTGTATTGGTTTTGCCATACATCAACATTCTTAAACATATGTTGTTTAGAGATTAGGTCATGTCCGACTCTTTGTGACCCCATGGACTGCAGCACACCAGGCTTCCCTGTCCCTCACCACCTCCCGGAGTTTGCTCAAACTCAGGTCCATTGAATCAGTGATGCCATCCAACCATCTCATCCTCTGTCTCCTTCTCCTGTCCTCAGTCTTTCCCAGCATCAGGGTCTTTTCCACTGAGTTAGCTGAAAAGATGTTTATCTTCACTTGCAATAACAGGAATGCAAATATAAACTTCACTGACATACCATTTTCAACTTTCTTGTTTACAAGGACCAATTCGTTTACTTACACATAAGCTGGTGAAAATGTCAAGAAATAAGCACTTTTATTGTTTTGGGGAGTATAAACTGGTACAACTTCCATGGAGGGAATGATTAAGATCATTTTCTCATTCCACAGATATGTATTAGGAATATCATTATGCTATTGGGACCAGGGATGTTCTTAGAGATCTTATATTTAGCTAAGAAAATACTAATTAAGTAAGCAGCTATAATAAAGTAATACATTTAATGAGAGAGCCGTAACTGGATGTCAGGAAGAGTATTCCAAGAGAAACAATGTTTAAGTTGAATCCTGAAAAGAGGATATTAGTTGAAAATACAGATTACTTCTCTACCCTTCTCTGCCTTGCTGTGTGTCAGACAGTCACATCTCCTACACCTCTTATCCTGTGGCTGCAATAAGAAGCCAGGTGGGGAGCCAAAGCAGTTCAGTTCAGTCGCTCAGTCGTGGCTGACACTTTGTGACCCATGGACTGCAGCATGCCAGGCTTCCCTGTCCATCACCAACTCCCAGAGCTTGCTTAAACTCATGTCCATAGAGTCGGTGATGCCATCCAACCATCTCATCCTCTGTCATCCCCTTTTCCTCCCGCCTTCAATCTTTCCCAGCATCAGGGTCTTTTCCAAGAAGTCAGTTATTCACATCAGGTGGCCAAATTATTAGAGTTTCAGCTTCAGTATCAATCCTTCCAATGAATATTCAGGATTGATTTTCTTTAGGATTGACTGGTTTGATCTCCTTGCAGTCCAAGGGACTCTCAAGAGTCTTTTCTAGCACCACAGTTCAAAAGCATCAATTCTTCAGCACTCAGCTTTCTTTATAGTCCAACTCTCACAACCATACATGACTATTGGAAAAACCATAGCTTTGACTAGATGGACCTTTGTCAGTAAAGTAATGTCTCTGCTTTTTAATATGCTGTCTAGGTTGGTCATAGCTTTTCTTCCAAGGAGCAAGCGTCTTTTAATTTCATGGCTACAGTCTCCATCTGCAGTGAATTTGAAGCCCCCCCCTCCAAAAAAAAAGTCTCTCACTATTTCCACTGTTTCCCCATCTATATGACATGAAGTGATGAGACCAGATGCCATGATCTTAGTTTTCTGAATGTTGAGCTTTAAGCCACCTTTTTTACTCTCTTCTTTCACTTTCATCAAGAGGCTCTTCAGTTCTTCTTCGCTTTCTGCCATAAAGGTGGTGTCATCTGCATATCTGAAGTTATTGATATTTCTCCTGGCAAATCTTGATTCCAGCTTGTGCTTTATACAGCCCAGCATTTCTCATGATGTACTCTGCATATAAATTAAATAAGCAGAGTGACAATATACAGCCTTGATGTACTCCTTTCCCAACTTGGAACCAGTCTGTTGTTCCATGTCCAGTTCTAACTGTTGCTTCCTGACCTGCATACAGATTTCTCAAGAGGCAGGTCAGGTGGCCTAGTATTCCCATCTTTTGAAAAATTTTCCGCAATTTGTTGTGATCCACACAGTCAAAGGCTTTAGCATAGTCAATAAAGCAGAAATAGATGTTTTTCTGGAACTCTCTTGCTTTTTCCATGATCCAGCGGATGTTGGCAATTTGATCTCTGGTTCCTCTGCCTTTTCTAAAACCAGCTTGAACATCTGGAAGTTCAAGGTTCACGTACTGTTGAAGCCTGGCTGGAGAATTTTGAGCATTACTTTGCTAACGTGTGAGATGAGTGCAATTGTATGGTAGTTTGAGCATTATTTGGCATTGCCTTTCTTTGGGATTGGAATGAAAACTGACCTTTTCCAGTCCTGTGGCCACTGCTGAGTTTTCCAAATTTGCTGGCATATTGAGTGCAGCACTTTCACAGCATCATCTTTCAGGATTTGAAATAGCTCAACTGGAATTCCATCACCTCCACTAGCTTTGTTTGTAGTGATGCTTCCTAAGGCCCACTTGACATTGCATTCCAGGATGTCTGGCTCTAGGTGAGAGATCACACCATCATAGTTATCTAGGTCATGAAGTTCTTTTTTATACAGTTCTTCTGTTTATCCTTGTTACCTCTTCTTAATCCCTTCTGCTTCTGTTAGGTCCATACCATTTCTGTCCTTTATTGTGCCCATCTTTGCATGAAATGTTCCTGTGGTATCTCTAATTTTCTTGAAGAGATCTCTAGTCTTTCCCATTCTATTATTTTCCTCTATTTCTTTGCACTGATCACTGAGGAAGGCTTTCTTATCTCTCCTTGTTATTCTTTGGAACTCTACATCCAAATGGGTATATATTTCCTTTTCTCCTTTGCCTTCAGCTTCTCTTCTTTTCTCAGCTATTTGTAAGGCATCCTCAGACAACCATTTTGCCTTTTTTCATTTCTTTTTCTTCAGGATGGTCTTGATCACTGCCTCCTGTAAAATGTCATGAACCCATAGTTCTTCAGGAACTCTGTGTATCAGATCTAATCCCATGAATCTATTTGCCACTTCCACTGTGTAATTGTAAGGGACTTAATTAAGGTCATACCTGATGGTCTAGTGGTTTTCCCTACTTTCTTCAAGTCTGAATTTTGCAATAAGGAGTTCATGATCTGAGCCACAATCAGCTCCCGGGCTTGTTTTTGCTGACTGCTTCTCCATTTTTGGCTGCAAAGAACAGAATCTATCTGATTTTGGTATTGACCATCTGATGATGTCCATGTATAGAGTCTTCTCTTGTGTTGTTGGAAGAGGGTGTTTGCTATGACCAGCACATACTCTTGGCAAAACTCTGTTAGCCTTTGCCCTGCTTCATTTGTACTCCAAGGCCAAATTTGCCTGTTACTCCAGGTATCTCTCGAATTCCTACTTTTACATTCCAGTCCCCAGATGGCAAGGAGAGAGGGAAAAAACCTTGATATTTGCCCCCACCTCCTTTTTCTTTCAATAAGTTTCCAAGCAAGAGCTGCCTCTCCTCCATAGCTCAGGTCTCACAAGATGTCTCCTCTCGCAGCTTCTGCTCATATTTTAGCATCTACTTGGTTTCTGAGATCAAAGAATAGCATCTTCTCCTTTGGTTGCCTCCAGGCATAAGGATGGTAACTATTTCTTCTTCTTGGCAGCCTCTGACTTGTGTCACCTCCTCTGCTTGCTTCCTCAGTTCTTCCACCATGTCTGTGACCAATTCCCTATATTAAATTTCTTTCTGTCTGAAACTTCAGTGGTTTTTCATTTCCCTGAGTGGACCTTGACTGGTATACAAGAGAAGGAGGGCTACTGCTGCAAAGAGGATACACAACACCATAAAAGTAAGTCTAGATAGAGGAATAGAAAAAGAGAAATAGGATGGAGGGAGGGGTGGGAAAAGAGAAGTGATATGATTCAAAGTCAAGTTTTTCAGGTGGGATTTTCTTTTTTTTCAGGAGTATCACCCTAGGGGGTAGACGAGAAGACAGGGTCCAGTCCGTGGACTGCAGCGGTCATTTAGGCAAATGATGATGGTAGCGTGAAAGGAGATGGTAGCAGTGGAGATCGGGCATGAATGGGCCTGAAGAACACAGTAAGCCCCCTACGTACGAACCTTCAGGTTTCAAACTCTCAAAGACACAAACGTGCATCTGCACGTCCGATCATGTGAGTTCACGTGTCTGGTGTACACTGTCGAGTGTGTGCGTCCTCTGCAAGTCGCTGTGCTTTTGTGTACTTTACTGAACAGTGCTGTGTATAGCTCAGTAGTGCAGTGTCTTTATTTCAAGCCCAGGATGTCCAGAAGCAAGGGGAAAAGCAGCTGTGATGTAGCTGATACCAGTGTACTTTTTCAAGATACGGTACTATTAGATTTAAAATGTCTTCTTTAGTTACTGTGTTTGTCTCCTATGTATAATTTGTGTGCAAAGTATTATACACCTATTACAGCACAGTAGTATGTAGCCGACTGTGTTAGTTGGGAACTTTGTTGGATTTATAAACAAATTGATGCTGAAGCTCCAGTACTTTAGCCACCTGATGAGAAGAGCCAATGCTGGAAAAGACCCTGATGCTGGGAAAGATTGAGGGCAGGAGAAGGGGGCGATGGAGGAGGAGGTGGTTGGATGGCAGCATCCGCACCATGGACATGAGTTTGCGCAAACTCCAGGAGACGGTGAAGGACAGGGAAGCCTGGCGTGCTGCCATCCATGGGGTTGCTGAGAGCTGGAGGGAACTGAGTGACTGAACAGCAGTGAACACGTTGGACTTCTGAACATGCTGTCAGAATGGAACTCATTTGTATGTAGAGGACTTATTGTTTTTAGGAATAAGAATGAGTACAACTTGGTGCTTAATTGAATAGACGGAGAGAGAGAAAGGAATGCAAAACCACTCCCTTTTCCCTCCATTCTCTGATCTGATTACACAGACAGTGTTACAGAACAAGCATTTTTTTCAGCACTCTTATTCGGGGATTCCTCACTGAGTTATTCGAAACCTGCCCTAATAAATCAGGTGAAACATTAGGGTATTTCCACATGCATTTTCAAGTCTTTCATACCTGGGATCCTGTGAGAGGTTATCAACCTAATACCTGCTGGACACGTGAGGTAGGTTGGTGCTACCTTGCCAGAGATAAATGAAGCCTCTGTTTGGGCCACTGGTTTATTGAGGTTAGTCATACAAAGGGATCCTTGTACAATCCAGACATATCCATAATAAGGAAAATGCCAAAGTCACTACTACAAAGTTCAATTAAAAAATTTATTGCTGCTTGTCCTAACCAGCGTCTAATCATTTATTGAAATTATTCTGGGAAATTGGAGTAAGTAAAAAAATTTTTTTTTAATAAAAAAATAAACAAAAGTAGATAAGAGTGATTCACATTGCAGTTAAGAAAGGAAGGAAAGGGTCACTCTAAAGAGAATAGGCTATAAATCTTCATCAAGCTTCTAAAGTTTGAAAGGTGAAGGTTTGTTGTTTACAATTTGTCTCCCTTTCGTAATGAACTGTTGGAAAGAAGTCGTTTGGAAGGGTGAAGGAAGGACAGGGAGGAGTGGTCAGAAACCATAGAAGTCCTGATTTCCCACTGTGAAGCAGCTAGAATTTTTCCCCATCCTGAAGGCTCTTGAGGGTCCTGCAGTCCACTTCCTGCAGTGATAATGCAGTGGGATATTCAAGAACAACTCTGGAGTCATGCTGCAGGGAGTTCAAATCCCACCTCCACAGTCTGGGATTAGCATCAAGCTACTACGACCACTAATGGGTCAATTTCCTTAACATCTCTCTTCCTCAGCATCCTCGTCTGTAACGTGAGATGTCAGTAGCAAGATTAGTAAATGATTCCATATCCAATGGCATCAAAAGGAATAAAATAATAGGAATAAACTTAATCAAGGAGGCAAGGACTTGTACCCTGAAAACTACAAAAAAAAAGGCT
Source organism: Bos mutus (assembly GCF_027580195.1). Lineage (NCBI taxonomy): Eukaryota > Metazoa > Chordata > Mammalia > Artiodactyla > Bovidae > Bos > Bos mutus. The sequence continues at coordinate 8,316,204 of NC_091639.1, read as the reverse complement.
GAAAGAAATTAAAGACAAAAATAAATCAATGACATTCTGTGTTCAAGGCTTGGAAGACAATATTGTTACTATGTCAGTACTACCCAAAGTGACCTACAAACTCTATGCAATTCCTATCAAACTCCCTGTGACCTTTTTTTTTTTTTTTCCAGACTTAGAAAAATTCATCCTAAACTTCATATGGACTCTCAAGGAACCCCTGAATAACCAACCAAAACCATCTTGAAAGAAGAATGAAGTTGGGGATCTCATACTTCCCATATAAAGACAAACACTTGAAAGTGAAAGTACCAGTTTAGTCGTGTCCGACTCTTTGGGACCCCATGGACTGTAGTCCGCTAGGCTCCTCTGTCCGTGGGATTTTCCAGGCAAGAAGACTGGAGTGGTACTAACAATAGTGTGGTAGTCCATGGGGTCGCACAGAGTCGGACACAACTGAAGCGACTTAGCAGCAGCAGCAGCATAAAGACAAACATTTAGAGCAACGCAATTGAGTTGAAAACCTAGAAATCAACCTTGGAAAACAGGGTCAACGACTTTTGACAAGGATTCCAAGACCATTCAATGGAGAAAGGACTGTCTCTTCAACAACTGGTATTGGGAAAACTGAATGTCTGCACGCAAAAGAATGAAGCTGGACCCTTACCTTACATCCTAAACAAAAATTAACACAAAATGGATCAAAGACCTAAATGTAAGAGCTAAAACTATTAGAAGAATAGCAAGATTAAATGCATCTGAAGCCTGGAACCAAGCAAATGGTGCAATCTCTGCAAAAATCAAGCATGCACAGCCCCATCAGGCACAGACATCGGTTTGCCCTATTGAGCCATGCAGTGCGAGAAGGGCTTGTCAGAAACCAAACCAAAAAACTGAAAAAATAAAGTGGAGGAGGATAAAGACAAAGAGACCACTAAAGTTACCCTAAGAATTGAATCAAATATTATAGTTCATGAAGAGTTGGAAGTCCCTCCACACATTGGAATAAATTCCAGTGAAGGGACATTTGCTACTCCACAAGACAATCCAGGATCTCTTTTAAGCTCTAATTCCTTCTCTATGTTTCTTCGTAGTTATCTGCCTCTCTACAGCATCTACTGTTTGGGAGAGTTCCACTCTCCCTCAAGACAATTTTAATATGTATTTGGAAATATTTATCAAGAATCTTTGGACAGCCATCTCCCCAGTCTTAGCCAGGAGGCAGACTCAGCTCAAAGCAGATGAGGACTGTTGGACAAAGCTGCTGAAAAGAAAGTTAACACACAATGAACCTATTTTATTGAAGGCACAAGGAAAATAAGAGTCCTCCTGCACTCTGTATATCCCAGAAAATAGAGCTTTGTGTGAATAATTGATTGATAAATCAAAGAATGCAAGAAGGGCAACCAGCGTAAGGAGTACAGAACCATACAGAAAATAGTCATTTACATTCCAAGCAAAGAAAAAAATTAAGTTAGACAGGTCTTAATATCTTTGTTTTAAGTGTCCAAAGGATTGTTGCGGAGAAGGAGTCTTTCATTTTTAAAGTTACAAATTGAACCATAAAGGATATGAAATGGCCAGAAGAAGGATCCATCATATATGTTGTTTTAGAGATGGCAACTAAGATAAAATGTGCAGAAGTTAGAGTATTATAGACAGAGGCTCAAATTAAGGAAATTCTATTTTAAAATTAGAACCAAGAAAGAAAAATTTCCCCCGAAGCTCAAGCTCTCCCTTCTTTGCAAGGCCTGTAGCTCTGTTCTCTAAATAGCCTGCGTCGGGTGAGACCATCCACGTAGTATCCAGCACTGAGATGCTAGGACCATTGCTGTCTCACAAGGCAGCTTCTTCAGGTTTCAGAGCAATGTGAGACACTGCATCCTTTTTTTAAACTGAAGTAGAGTTGATTTACAATGTGCTAATTTCAGGGGTACAGCCAAGTGATTCAGTAATACATATATATCCCTTTTCAGATTCTTTTGCCATATTATTACAAAATATTGAGTACAGTTTCCTGTGCTATACAGTAGATCCTTGTTGGTTATCTACTTTATCTACAGTAGTGTTTAAAGTGAAAGTGAAGTTGCTCAGTCGTGTCTGACTCTTTGTGACTCCTATGGACTGCAGCCTGCCAGGCTCCTCCATCCATGGGATTTTCCAGGCAAGAATACTGGAGTGGGTTGCCATTTCCTTCTCCAGGGGATCTTCCCAACCCAGGGATCAAACCCGGGTCTCCTGTGTTACGGGCAGATTCTTAACCGATGGCTCAGACGGTAAAGATTCTGCCTGCAATGTGGGAGACCTGGGTTCAATCCTTGGGTCGGGAAGATCCCCTGGAGAAGAGAAAGGGTACCCACTCCAGTATCCTGGCCTGGAGAATTCCATGGACTGCATAGTCCTTGGGGTTGCAAAGAGTCGGACATGATTGAACGACTTTCAGTGTGTATAAGTTACTCCCAAATTCCTAATTTATCCCCTCACCCCCACCACATTTCCCCTTCCGTACCCATATGTTTGTTTTCTATGCCTGTGAGTCTACTTCTGTTTCGTAAATAAGGCCATTTGTATCATTGTATTCTGATGAAACTCTTGTTCCTCAAAGATTATCTTGGATCATATGCATTGTTTATACAAAGATTATCTTGGATCCCACAGGGAATGATTTTCATCCCCTTCTCCTAGGATTCAGAAACAAACGGCTGAAGGACAAATAAAGAAACTTCCTTTGGCACACTTCTACTCTTATCAATTTGTATTTTTGCTGTCTAGATTTCTAGTCACTACTCACATAGAACAACTCAGCTCCAGACATCATTTCATGGCAAATAGATGGGGAAACAATGGAAACAGTAACAGACTTTATTCTCTTGGGCTCCAAAATCACTGCAGATGGTGACTACAGTCATGAATTGCATAAAGGATGCTTGCTCCTTGGAAGAAAAGCTATGACCAACCTAGACAGCACATTAAAAAAAGCAGAGACATTACCTTGGCAACAAAGGTCCATCTAGTCAAAGCTATGATTTTTCCAGTAGTCATGTATGGATGTGAGAGATGGGCCGTAAAGAAAGCTGAGCACTGAAGAATTGATGCTTTTGAACTGTGATGCTGGAGAAGACTCTTGAGAGTCCCCTGGACTGCAAGGAGATCCAACCAGTCCATCCTAAAGGAAATTAGTCCCAAATATTCATTGGAAGGACTGATACTGAGGCTGAAACTCCACTACTTTGGCTACCTGATGTGAAGAACTGTCTCACTGGAAAAGACCTTGATTCTGGGAAAGACTGAAGGTGGGAGGAGAAGGGGATGACAGAGGATGAGATGGTTGGATGGCATCACCAACTCGATGGACATGAGTTTGAGCAACTCCAGGAGTTGGTGATGGACAGGGAAGCCTGGCGTGCTGCAGTCCATGGGGCTGGACAGAGGGCTGGACAAAGTCGGACATAACTGAGCAACTGAACTGAACTGACTCAGACATGAGACTTCCAGACCCTGGAAATGTGAGTGAGAGATGTACAATCTTTTTTACCAAAAGTTTCCTTTGCCACACGTGGATCAAATTAAATAATATTGTACTACTGATTCAAGCAATGTCACCAAATTCATAGATGGTCCATGTCCTGTCCCTAAATCACCCCAACACCTTCTGGCCACATCCCTGTTTATTGTTCTGAAATGTGCAATGTGGAAAAGGTGGCATCACTAACCCTCCTCCGTGCATACAGCCCATGGGCATTCTCAGCACCAAGGAGAAGGTCAAAGATAATCACCAATTTTTCTAAATGAAAACCTAAACAAGCACTTAGGACAAACGCAAACACTTCATTACCCTCAGAATATATATGTCTGAAACAGACTGCTGATTCTGTCATGTCCCATTCAGAAAAATTAAGGAAAACATAATATGTAAGTCCATTGCTGTGAGTCTAGGAAGAGGGAAACCATGTTGCTGGGTAGACTGCAGTCTCGGGTGGAACCGGAGACGCTCTGGTCCTTTTCCCCTACCCTACCTTCCCAAGCCAAGGTTGCTCAATGACTGTAGGCAACTCCTCCCCCTTTGCCTTAGTTTTTCTCAAGGATAACAGAGAAAATAATAGCCCTCTCCTCCTGTGGATGTCCCCTTGCAGTATTTGCTAACCAGTCAAATCTTTAGGTGATGGGTCCTTTAATTCCTCTGGTTAAAGCTAACTTATAGAACTGTAACATTTTCCCCCATTTTTATGGTACAAGACTGAAATATTTACACCTTAACTCATCTGTGTTTTGTCCAGCTCTCTGTAACTCTGCAGGGCCTCAAGTTCAAATTATAGGAAATATTACTAATGCTGAAAACATGGGCTTGAGCAGAGTTTATGCCAAATGGTGATGCTACTAATTTCTTTTGGAAGCTCTCAACAGAAACAGGTTGGTTTTAAGAAAATAGTTGGAAGAAGTTAGATTGTACTCTTTGTAGATAGTGTTGTTACTTTACTCTGATTGGGTTACTGTTATAAGCATTTTAGCCATATCCTTTCTATTGTAACTGTCAGTAATACATTAAAAAGACATATGTGTTAGACCATCGGAAAAAAAAAAAAGGAGAGAGAGACTGGATACATTTTCTATCTCTTCTCTTAATCCCACCAAATGGCTTTAGTTGGGCTCCCTGGAGTCCTTTACCTCATGTGCACACAGCCTTAGTATTACCTCTAACCTCTGCACCACCCACGAGAAATCAATACGCCTTTCTGTGTTTCCATGAATTAAACTGAAAACGAGGGTTTCAACAGGGTTCCTGGTATGCTTGCCGTCTAAGTCTCAGATTTGGCAAAAGGCAACGTGCTGCCGCCCTTAGTGAGCTGAGGCCTCTGATACGGTATCAGGTTCATAAAGAACTAGCTCCAAGGTCACCTCAATTTCTGAGACATTTATGGCATTTCTCTGTTGATTATTTACCCTGGGCGCTATCTTAAGAGCTGCAGTGACCTGCAGAGGTAATACTGGCAAACTGATGATTCAACCTTTTGTCGGAATAAGGTGCTCTAGGCAATGCGGTACATTTTCCTCGTGTTTTCACTCAAGCTCGGTTTTTAAGAAGGGATCTTAAGTGAGACCCTGCTTCTTCAGTCAAAGTAAAACATGCTCATAGATACACTCTACTCACTCATGGAAAACGCTGGGCAATTCTCACTTCTGCTTCTTGTCTCACTGGAAATAGAAAAAGGGATCTAACTGAGCAGGCTCCCCTGCTGTCATTCATTCAACAAGTATCCATCAGCTCCCTTCTCTGTGCTGAACACTGTGCTACAGGCTGAGTAGAGTCTATATAGAACAGATAGTTCCTGGCTTCCTGACCCTTACACCACTCGGCGTGCATGTGCGCTAAGCTGTTTCAGTCATGTGCAACTCTTTGTGGCCCTAGGGACTGTAGCCCGCCAGGCTCCTCTGTCCATGGGATTTCCCAGTCATGAATACTGGAATGGGTTGCAAAAAAGATCCCCTCCTCCAGGGGATCTTTCCAACCCAGGGATCGAACCCACATCTGTTACATCTGCTATGTTGGCAGGCCGGTTCTTTACCACTAGGGCTACCTGGGAAGCACCCCCACTACACCACTGGGAGGGACCCTTCTGAAAACAGGAAAACAAATAAGTATTAACTGATAATTCTAAGAGGTAAGCAAGCAGAATATAGTGCTAGAGCATTATAGAGAAATAAGGTAGAGTTTACTCCATGTTAGGTGGTCAGCGAAAACCTGAAGGAACTTTAATGCTTGGTACTCAAAGTGTGATCTGCAGGCAAGCACAGTGACATTCCCTGGGAAATTTAGGAAAATGTAGACTCCTAGCCCCCAGCCTCAGAGCCACTGAACCAAAAGCTGCATTTTTAACAATCAGGGTACTTGTTTTCATATTAAAGTTGAGGAGTATTGTCAAAGCACTGGTTCCAACCTTGAGAGCACACTGGAATCTGCTGGAATCAATCACACTGGAATCATAACTTTAGAAAATTAAGATGTCTGGGTCTCTCTTCCCCGGAGAAGAGTTTGGGATGAGCTGTAACATGGGCCTCAGGATTATTTTTAAGTTCCCCAGAAGATTCTGAAATGCAACAAAATTTGAGAATCAAATGAGTCAATCAAATGTGCTTTAGCACGGTGCCTGGCCCACTGTAGGTACTTGATAAATACTTGGGAATCAGTGCTCGACTCTTTAGTTTTCTCAGAGATTCCCTCCAGAGCCTGCAGGCGAGCACAAATGTTACCCTCCTCTGACTTTGTGCTTTAGAAGAGCCACTGTCCCCAAATACATGAAGCCAGACCCGCTAAACCAGTTGGAAAAATGAATTCAAGCACAAGTATCCCAGAGCCATCAAACTCTTCCCAATGCTGCATAACTATTCATTTGGGGCATTTTTTGGTGAAATCACAGGAGTCATAAGGGATCATCTTTCTAGTAGGAGAACACAGGTGAGGAAATGCAATCCTGGGTAGCACTGAGCATAATTTTTCCAATTCTCTGCACAAATGAGTGGGGAGAGCCCACACCAGAGAAAAACCTCTTCAGGCCAGTCTGGTAACATTCTTGGCTAATGATCTCGGAACAGAATGTCCCTACACTGGCATTATCAGGGAAGACTTGAGGGAGGGGAGGTGTGAAGGGGGTACAGACTGTAATCAAACCAAAGATGTACAAGATACACAGCTGTGGGGAAGCCCCTGGGTACATTCTGCACCTGAGGGAGGTAAGATGTACCCAGCCAGCAATGCGTATGTTGGTGAGCACAACAGAGCCCCCCATGTCAAGGACGATTTGGTGACCAGGGACACAGTCAGCCTTCCATTCTCCCAGAATTGCCCAGACACCAGGGAGACTTGAAGCACACAGAGAAACCCCTGAACTTGCCACAGGAGGTTGCAAAAGGTTTTCTAGCAAATAAACTTACTTTATTTCCTCCCTGTGGGTGTCCTAGGCTTTCAAGATCTCTTTTGAATAATGCTCTTCCAGGCAAAGGACAGGCAGGCAAGTTGGGTAATAATATCAGCTGACAGCGTGGAGGAAAGGGACAAGAAGGAAATTTCGGTGACACACATCTGTCTCTAAGGACTTCCTCAACCTCATGGGGGAAACAAAAGGTTTCGATTGATTGCGAACATAAAATAAGCAAAATCCCGACATAGAGGAGATACCACAAGCCCCAGAAATAGTTGGTTTAACCCTTTCAGGCTTTTCAAGAAACTACTGAGTCAGCAGAATAAACACATTTCCAGCTGGGGGCTGCCCACTGTAGTAGTATCCACTAGATAAGGTCCCCATGCTTTCGGGAACATGAAAATGCTTAAACTCTGGGTCTAAGCAGAGTTGAAAATGACATAGGCAAAGAAATATGTGAATACGTTACTTCCTCAGAGATAAATGTCTTTGAAAACAGGAATGTAGAAATCTAATGTGGGCAGAGTAATACCAAGGAAACGGCATATTCTTTGAGAGTAAATCATTTCCTGTAATGTAAATAATTCAGATCCAGTGAGCTTGGTTTGTGAGTTTCCTAATGAACTGGCATATCTAGTTCTTCCAGTGGCTGTGTGTACATGGTACCAAACCACAAGTTCAGCCTCACGGGCTACAGCTCTTGGCCCATTCAACACCTGCACCTGCACCTGGTAGCTAAGAGACCAAAAAAAGAAAAAGAAAGAGAGAAACTCTAACATGCTGCCTGGGCCTACAGTGCGCTGCTGACCACCAACCACCGGCTGGGTCTCACCGCTGCCTGGCGGGCACTCTACACGCTCACACCCTGTTTCCTCTCCATCATGCTTGCTGACTGTTCCCCACCTTCTCTCCCCTGAATCCTTCCTCTCTCTTCCTTATTCATCGCCCTAAGCTGAGACCTGCAAGGAGATACAACCAGTCCATTCTGAAGGAGATCAGCCCTGGGATTTCTTTGGAAGGACTGATGCTAAAGCTGAAACTCCAGTACTTTGGCCATCTCATGCGAAGAGTTGACTCATTGGAAAAGAGTCTGATGCTGGGAGGGATTGGGGACAGGAGGAGAAGGGGAGGACAGAGGATGAGATGGCTGGATGGCATCACGGACTTGATGGACGTGAGTCTGAGTGAACTCCGGGAGTTGGTGACGGACAGGGAGGCCTGGAGTGTTGTGATTCACGGGGTCGCAAAGAGTCAGACATGACTGAGCGACTGAACTGAACTGAACTGAAGCTGATACCTACTTTGCTTCTTTTTCAAAGTTAATTTTTGTTGGCGTATAGTTGCTTTAGAGTGTTGTGTTAGTGTCTTCTGCATAGCAAAGTGAATCAGCTATATGTAGCCATATATCCCCTCTGTTTTGAATTTTCTTCCCATTTAGGTCACCACAGAGCGCTGAGTAGAGTTCCCTGTGCTGTATAGCGGGCTCTCGCTGGTTATCTATTTTATGCATAGTCTCAATTATCTGTATATCAATCTCAGTCTCCAAGTCTGCCAACACCTCCCCTCCTCCCCCCTCAGTGTCCATGTGTTTCTTCTCTATGTCTGGATCTATTTAATAAGATTGTCTATATCGTTTTCCTATATTCCACACATATGCATTAATCATATGTATATTTTTCTCTTTCTGATTTCCTTCACTCTATACGACAATCCCCAGGTCCATCCACATCTTGACAATTGAGGCGAGATGTTTTATTCCTTTTTATGGCTGAGTAACATTCCATTGTATCTAAGTACCACATCTCTTTATCCATTCCTTTGTGATGGACATGTAGGTGACTTTTGTGTCCCAGCTATTGCAAGTAGCTACTTCGCTCCTTGTTTCGGTTTTTTAAAAGTAGCGCTCAGAAGAGAAACTCCCGCTCTCCCACCGTCCCTCTGCCCGACTGCTGGCATCTCTGGTCCTCCCTGCATTCTGCTTTCTCTCCTTTCTGCCACTGGATAAGCTGCCATTGCTGCTGACCAAGGCCAACCACAGCACTTAAGCATGAGATTCCATCTTCTCATGTTGTTATCTCAAGGAGTGGGCCAACCCTTCCCCCTCCCTTATCCCCTTGTCTGGATGCCCATGAGGATGCAAACATTCTGTAACAGCCTCCATCTTCTTAACCTTCTATTGACACCCCATCCCTGAGTCTCCCTCCATGACCACTGAATTTCTCTGCTTCTCTTTAGAATAAACGTTTATTCTCTTTAGAATAAAAACCTCAAAGGATTTTCAAACAAGTTGTTCCTGCTGTATCTTCAGCACCTAGGACAGAATCTGGAACAGAGTAGGTGCAAAACTTCGTCAAATGAGGGAACAGACACAGGTATGGCTACAGCCATTTTATTCATTGCAGCACTAGGAACATATCATCAAGTCAAGTCAAGCTTACCTATCAAAATGGGTGTGCATATGGAATAGAGAATTCCACAATACAAAGAATGCACTGTATGCTAAGCATTGTGCCAGATAAATGACATTATGAGAAGACAGCAGTTGTTTTTTACTCTCCCTTCAAGAGAACTAAAGATCAGTAGAGAAGGTGGTACACAGATACAAACCAAATAATATATTCAAGAAAAATACAGCAAATCTTACCTGGAGAGGGTTTAATAACAAAAGTATTTGTGGAGGCCCTGCTCTGTTGTGTTTTTAGCTAACATTTTTTAAAGATTTTTTTTTATGTGAACCATTTTTAAACACTTTATTGAATTTGTTACAATCTTGCTTCTCTTTTACATTTTGGTTTTTTGGCTGCGAGGCATGTGAGATCTTAGCTCCCCAACCAGAGACTGAACCTGCAGCCCCTGCTCCTCTAGGCAATGACTTCACTACTAGACCCCCAGGGAAATCCCCTAACATTTATTGAGTTCTTAAAATAGGCCAGGAACAATGTGCCAGTATGAGTGTTTCACATTTATTAACTCATTTAAAGCTTACAGGTTCCCTTGTGGCTCAGCTGGTAAAGAATCCACCTACAATGTGGGAGATCTAGGTTCCATCCCTGGGCTGGGAAGATCCCCTGGAGAAGGGAAAGGCTACCCACTCCAGTATTCTGGCCTGGAGAATTCCATGGACTGTATAGTCCATGGGGTAGCAAAGAGTCAGACACAACTGAGTGACCTTCACTTTCACACTTTCACTTTCTTTAAAGCTTATAAGAGTGTTATGAGAAAAATACTACTTAAAATCCCATTTTACAGAAGACAAAACTGAGTCACAGAGAGTCAAGTAACTGACCCATGATAGCACAGCATAGAATTAGTGTAATTGGATAAATAATAAACTGGAAACCTTCAAACTAAAGAACAAGAAGAATTTAGACCTATCAATCATCGAAACAGACCTATTTGTTCATCAGCTACTTGCCACATGTACTACACAAAAGCAGTCTCTAATAGAGTATCATACTTTTGTATATAGACTTTACCTTCCAGAAACATCACTAAAGGGATGGCAGGGGCTTAGACCACTGCTTCTCAGACTTTATTATGAATAGAGATCAACTGGGGATCTTGTTAACATACAAACTCTAGGGTGTTCCTAGTGGTCCAGTGGTTAAGAATCTGCCTGAAAATGTAGGGGACACAGGTTCCATCCCTGGTCTGGGAAGATCCTGCAGGCTGCCGGGCAACTAAGCCCATGTACCCCAACTACTGATACCCGCTTGTCCGTTCCTGGCAACAAGAGAAGCCGCTGCAACGAGAAGCCGGAGCCCTGCAACCGGAGAAAAGCCTTTGAGCGGAAACAAAGACCCAGCACAGCCAAAATAAATAAATAAATAATTTTTTTTAAATTACAGATTCTAATTTGGCAGATCTTGGTGGGTCCTGAAGCCCTGGCTTTCTCACAAACTAAAGGAGAGTTGGATCTGCTGGTCTAGGCTTGGTACTTTAAGCAGCATGCACTTAGACAAATTAGTACCTACATGCAGTCTTTATTTAATCAGCCACGCTGTAGCTGACAAGTAGGGAAGTCCCCTCCAATGAGCAAAGTATGAGCTATAGTGAAAGAGAAGGTGCTTCTGCCTATTTTGACCATATATCAAGGGGAAAAGTCAAGACTTCTTGAAAAATCTCTTTTCAAGTGAACAGTTGTTGCCAATTTTTATGTCATTTATAGTTTCTTTAGAAAAAAATTACTCAGCGATGAAATTGGCTTAATCCCCAGACCTTTAACTTATCTATTGTTCCCACTAGACCAACAGCTAGCTCTTAAAATACCTTCTCAGTTTATCTTTAACCCAGAAGCATGGGGCTTTTCCTGGTCTTTGGCTGGCCCCTTGCTTCCCCAGCCTAAACAGAAGTCTACCCTGCTGTGGTCACCTTTCCTGCTGGCTGCTAAGGGAACTTTAGGGAAACAAAAGCACAGAGGCTCCGGCTCCCTGCACCCCCCATCCAGGAGGCCTTTATGCTTTGAGATTCCGCTGAGAGGCTCCTAAGGTGAAGTTGCCCCAGGAGCTGAGCGTCTCCTCTCATACTTCACAGGCACAGGGAGGTTAGAAGGTTAAGGTAGCCTGCCCTTCAAAGCGTTTCGCAAAGATTAACTAATCCAGACAACACCCAGCCTCTGGCAGAGCAGAGCAACAGGTGATCTACACTCACAAGGGGAAGCTAGCCCCAGGCAGTCAGGGGACTGGGATTTCTACAGACAGGAGGAAATTTCAAGCACAAATTGAACAGCATCCCAGAATCGTGTGTATATATATAATCATACAAATAGAATATATTACATATAGTAATATAATTACAAGAGTATATTTTATTTTACAGATTTATTCTATATGCATTTAATCCCATACAGGGGCTTCCCTGGTAGCTCAGTGGTAAAGAATCCACTTGCTAATGGAGGAAATGAAGGTTTGATCCCTTGTTTGGGAAGATCCCCTGGAGAAGGGAATGGCTACCCACTCCAATATTCTTACCTGGAAAATTCCATGGACAGAGGAGCCTGGTGGGCTACAGTCCATAGGGCTGCAAATAGTTAGACATGACTTAGCAACTAAACAACAACAATCATATATATACTTGTGTGTGTGTGTTTGCATGCATGCTCAGTCGTGAAGTCATGCCTGACTCTTCGATACACCATGGACTATTGCCCACCAGGCTCCTCTGTCCCTGGGATTCTCCAGGCAAGAATACTAAACTGGGTAGCCTTTCCCTTCTCCAGGTGATCTTCCTGACCCAGGGATCGAAACCAGATCTCTTACATCGCAGGCAGATTCTTTACCATCTGAGCCACCAGGGAAGCCCATGTATGTATATATATATATATATACACAAACATACATATTAGTATAGGCTGAATTTTGTCACTCCAAGACTCATATTGAAGTCCTAAACTTCAGTACCTTAGAATAGGACTAATTAAAATAAACTGAGGTCAATGGCATAGGCTCTAACTCAGTATGATTGGTGTTCTTACAAGATGTGGAAGCTAGTATACAGATGATGCAAGAGGAAACACCATGTGAGAACAAAGGGAGAAGACCACCATCTGCAAGCCAAAGCGAGATTTTAGAAGAAACCAACCACGCTGACACCTTGATCTTGAATGTTAGCCTTCGGGATTGTTAAAAAAAATACACTTTTGTCATCAGTTCAGTTCAGTTCAGTCACTCAGTCATGTCTGACTCTTTGCTACCCCATGGACTGCAGCACACCAGGCTTCCCTGTCCATCACCAACTCCCAGGGTTTAGTCAAACTCATGTCCATTGAGTCGTTGATGCCATCCAACCATCTCATTCTCTGCTGGCCCCTTCTCCACCTGCCTTCAATCTTTCCCAGCATCAGGGTCTTTTCCAATGAGTCAGTTCTTCGCAACAGGTGGCCAAAGTGTTGGAGATTCAGCTTCAACATCAGTTCTTCCATTGAATATTCAGGACTGATTTCCTTTAGGATAGACTGGTTGGACCTTCTTGCAGTCCAAGGGACTCTCAAGAGTCTTCTCCAACACCACAGTTCAAAAGCATCAATTCTTCGGTGCTCAGCCTTCTTCACAGTCCAGCTCTCACATCCATACATGATTACTGGAATAACCATAGCTTTGACTAGACAGACCTTTGTTGGCAAAGTAATGTTTCTGCTTTTTAATATGCTGTCTAGGTTGGTCATAACTTTTCTTCCAAGGAGCAAGCGTCTTTTAATTTCATGGCTGCAGTCACCATCTGCAGTGATTTCGGAGCCCCCCAAAATAGTCTGTCACTATTTCCACTGATTCCCCATTTATTTGCCATGAAGTGATGGGACCGGATGCCATGATCTTCGTTTTCTGAATGCTGAGTTTTAAGCCAACTTTTTCACTCTCATCTTTTACTTTCATCAAGAGGCTCTTTAGTTCTTTTTCACTTTCTGCCGTAAGGGTGGTGTCATCTGCATATCTGAGGTTATTGATATTTCTCCTGGAAATCTTGATTGCAGTTTGTGCTTCTTCCAGCCCAGCGCTTCTCATGATGTACTCTGCATATAAGTTAAATAAGCAGGGTGACAATACACAGCCTTGAGATACTCCTTTCCCAATTTGGAACCAGTCTGTTGTTCCATGTCCAGTTCTAACTGTTGTTTCTGACCTGCATACAGATTTCTCAAGAGGCAGGTCAGGTGGTCTGGTATTCCCATCTTTTTCAGAATTTTCCACAATTGATTGTGATCCACACAGTCAAAGGCTTTGGCATAGTCAATAAAGCAGAAGTAGATATTTTTCCAGAACTCTCTACCTTTTTCGATGATCCAGCGGATGTTGGCAATTTGGTCTTTGATTCCTCTGCCTTTTCTAAAACCAGCTTGAACATCAGGAAGTTCACGGTTCACGTATTGCTGAAGCCTGGCTTGGAGAATTTTGAGCATTACTTTACTAGTGTGTGAGATGAATGCAATTGTGTGGTAGTTTGAGCATTCTTTGGCATTGCCTTTCTTTGGGATTGGAATGAAAACTGACCTTTTCCAGTCCTGTAGCCACTGCTGCATTTTCCAAATTTGCTGGCATACTTAGTGCACCACTTTCATAGCATCACTTTTCAGAATTTGAAATAGCTCAACTGGAATTCCATCACCTCCACTAGCTTTGTTCATAGTGATGCTTCCTAAGGCGCACTTGACTTCACATTCCAGGATGTCTGGCTCTAGGTTGGTGATCACACTATCATGATTATCTGGGTCGTAAAGTGCTTTTCTGTATAGTTCTTCTGTGTATTCTTGCCACCTCTTCTTAATACCTTCTGCTTCTGTTAGGTCCATACCATTTCTGTCCTTTATCGAGCCCATCTTTGCATGAAGTGTTCCCTTGATATCTCTGATTTTCTTGAAGAGATCTCTAGACTTTCCCATTCTATTGTTTTCCTCTATTTCTTTGCATTGATCACTGAGGAAGGCTTTCTTATCTCTCCTTGCTCTTCTTTGGAACTCTGCATTCAGATGGGTATACCTTGCCTTTTCTCCTTTGCCTTTTGCTTCTCTTCTATTCACAATTATTTGTAATGGAAGCCCCCTAATCACTTGTATTTTTGTCATGGCAGCCCGAGCAAACTGTCACACACGCGCACACACACCCTTGTCCTTTATTGTTTAGTTACTCAGTCGTGTCCAACTCTTTTGCCACCCCATGGACTGTAGTCTGCCAGGCTCCTCTGGCCATGGGATTTCTCAGGCAAGAGTATTGGGGTGGGCTGCCATTTCCTGCTCCAGGGGGTCTTTCCCAAGGATCACACCTGAGAGTCCTGCATTGGCGGGCAGTTCTTTACCACTGAACCACCTGGGAAGCACAGACACACGCACTGACCACAAAATCTGGAAAAAGAGACAAATGTATTTCAAAAGATTTAGTGCCGTCACATTACCATAAGTGATGAAATAGTATTATCTAAGAGTCAAGACTTTATGCCCACCCTCTACAGGTAGGAACCCTCACACATGTCTTGCCTTGTCCTTGGTCTAGGAGAGAGAATGGAGTTTTAAATAAAAAGCCAACTAATGAGGTGAGAAAGGACTCTGGAATGCTACCACGTTGCTTTCTGCCAAATTGGGGGTGGAAAGGAGTGTTCTCGGTCCTGAATGACAACTTCTTTGGAGTTATCTTTCCTCTGTTGGCCCTTGAGTTCTCTTCGACATTATTCCGTTAAGTGGCCCAAACTCACACCTTCACTTTAACTAGATATGCTCCTTGCCTTGGACTTCTTTGTTCTTTGCCAACATCCTTCTTAAACTCTCTGCAGTGAAGCCTTGGGTTGGGGGAGACTTACTCTGTTTGGGGATGGTTAATCATTTCCAAGAATTTGTGAATACTTTGATCATCGTTATGTACAGAAACTGAAACATAAAAATGAAAACAAAACCCCAGAAACAAGAAGAAAGATGACAGAAAGGAGAGTAACTCAGCTTGACCAGTCCAGCTGTGGAAAATATATGACTTTAGAGGAAAAGAAAAAACTTCTCCTTTTCTGTCATAGTAATGATTGTAAAACCAACAGTCATCATTTTGCTAAATGAGGAAGTCTAAAAATAAGTATTTTAGACTAAGTTACCCACTTACCATGAGATCTCAGGTCACTGAAAGTGAAATGAAGGGAACTCAGATATTTAAAGAATATGTTATGTAAACCAGGGACTTTTTGTGGCTTTCATGTAATTTTCATCATAATCACATGAAGTAGATTTCGTTATCCTCAATTTGTACGTAAAGAACTACGGAGAAATTAAATATAGACATTACCAGTTGAATGACTCAACAGACGTTAGCATTTTCTCTTACTTCCCTTCATCGTGGAATATGGAAAAGGTAGACATTCGTTTTCTCTCTTATTGTCTCTAGGGATGCCTAACGGTATGACAAAGTTCTAGTTGATGCTATCTAAGCATATGCAGAAGATTACCAAATTGATAGTCTAAGTCCAGATTTTTGTATACAACTTCCTGCTCAATATCCTTGTGTCAGAACCTCGGCCTGGCAGGTTCCATCTGTCCTGAGCTTCCTAGCCGCATCTGCCATCTGAGTAAATGCCAACTCTGTTTGCCCACGTGCACACACCTACCAGTGTGGTCATCCTTTCTCCCTTTCTTTCACCCTGCATCCATATCCAGTCCACCTTCAGATCCAGTAGCTCGGTTGCTTCTCCTCGCCCCTACGGCTGCCGTCTGCTCCAAGTCACCAATATCTGTTGCTTAGAAACCTCCTTCCTGTTGTTCAGTTGCTAAGTTGTGTCTGCCTCTTTGCGACCCCATGGACTGTAGTGTGCCAGGCTCCTGTGTTCTCCACTGTCTCTCAGAGTTTGCTCAAATTCACGTTCATCGAGTCAGTGATGCTACCTACCCAACTCATCCTCTGCCACCCTTTTCTCCTTTTGTGTTCAGTCTTTCCCAGCGTCAGGGTCTTTTCCAATGGGTCAGCCCTTCACATCAGGTGGCCAAAGTATTGGGGCTTCAGCTTTAGCAAGAGTCCTTCCAATGAATATTCAGGGTTGATTTTCTTTAGGATTGACTGGTTTGATCTTGTTGTCCAAGGGACTCTCAAGAGTCTTCTCCAGCACCACTCTTCAAAAGCATCAATTCGTTGGTGCTCAGACTTTTTTATGGTCCAAATCCCACATCCTTACATGATTACTGAAAAAAACCCATAGCTTTGGTGATACTGACTGTGTCTATGCTTGCATCCTGTCTCCTCCTTGAGTGGTGTCTCAACACAGTACCCAGAATGAGTCTGTTACATTGTGAATCAGACCACGTCCTTCTTCTGCTCACAATGGTTCCATAGCTTTTTGTCTCATTCACAGTAGAAACCAAAGTCATCACAGAAGCTCAGAAGTCCCATATAACCTGGCTCCCTTACCTACTTGATCTCATATTACACCCTCTCCCCTTGGCTCTGATTCAGCCACACTGATCTTGCATCAGAACTTTGTACTTAATAAATTCCTTCTCTGGAAAAAATTTTCCACAATCTAGTTGTATGTTTCACTCCTTAAATACCTTCTTGTCTTTATTCAAATATCACCCTCTCGGTGGCTCCTTTTCTCACTCATTCTATTTAGGCTGTTTTTTTTTTTTTTTTTTTTTTTGGGGGCACCGCTATTCGAGACCTTTAGTTCCCTGTCCAGGGACTGAACCTGTGCCCCTTGCAGGGAAAGCTCAGAGTCTTCACCGGACTGCCAGTGAAGTCCTTTACTCCATTTAAAGTGCAACTGCTCCCTGCTACCACCGACCAGAACATGCTGCCCTCTTCCCGGCTTTATTTTGTCTATAGCATTTACCATCATCAGGTCCTATATATTTAACTTATTTGTCTTGTGTTTACTGTCTGTCTCTCCCCAGTAAAATGTCAGCTTCATTTGGGCAAAAATTTGTTTTATTATCTATAGGATCACCTAGAATAATGCCTGACCTGAAATTGCTGCTCAATAAATATATGATTAATTGACTAATTAGTTCATTAATGCTAGAGGACTAGGGGGAAATAACTGTCTCCTTTATGTAAAGGATAGGTAACAGAAAAGCCACTGCTAGCTTTTAAAATGCTGAGAATAAACGGAAAAATGTTAGGTCATGTTGTGCCACGTAAGCATCCTCTGCAATCTCTTATCTCTAAACATGTCATAACTATCATCTTATTCAGTAAACCAAGTGCCAGAATACTAAGCCCCATGGGCAAACTTTGGTTTCCAGCCTGTTTTGTATAAATAAAATTTCACTGGAATAGAGTCACACATATTTACATAATGTCTATGGCAGAGTTATATGGCTCACAAAGCCTGATAGATTTACTATCTGCCTCTTTACAGAAAAAGTTTTTCAACTCTTGATGTAAGCAAGAGTTAACAGAGTTTTATTTTCAGTCAACTGCATTTTGGGTCCATGTGCTGTTCAGCTGTCCTGCTGTGGGGAGCAAAACTGAACGACAACCCCAGCTGCTGCCCCCTGGATTCATGACCACATGTTTGGGCTCCGTGCTTCAGGCAAACTGCTTTTAACCGATGGCTAAGCACAGATATCATTTCTGCAAGATTCAGGGATCTTCTGACAAGTGACTTTGGCTCAAAGACACCCAACTGTGTGGCCAAAACTTCCTTGCAAGAGTTCAGGAATTGAAGAGTCTTCTGAACCACACTTTCCTCCTTCTCTCCTTCCTAGGGGTCAGACTACTGCTCTCCCCACATACTCTTCTACCTTCTTTTTCATCCTTCACAAGTGCTTTCTCCAATAAATCTCTGCCACGTCTGGTCTTAGTTTGCCTTCCGCTTCTCAGAGGACCTCTAATAGCATTAGTGTTCTTAACCCAATGCTTGTGTTAGTCCAAATCCTTGACTGTAGTCACAGAGCTGCTAAGAAATGATTTTTAGACTCGAACCAACATGGACCTGACTCAAAAGCTCATCCTTCCTCAATATTGTTCTAATATTATTAGTCCTCTAGCCACTAATTTCGTTCCCTCCTTATATTCATTCATTCAATAAGGAATCCATAGCACCTTTATGGTTACGTGAAGTGAAGTCGCTCAGTCATGGGCCATATTTTATTCAGTCTCTACTCCAACACCTTGCAGAGCTTATCAAACAGTTGGCAACTTTGGATTGGATGAATGAATAAATGGCTGAACAAATATTTATTGGATATATTGGATATCTAAAATGTATGCCTTTGGTTAAAGGTTTTACTGTGCATACAATCTAGTTGAAGAAATGCTATACAAACGACCAGGTACGAGAATAACTCAGTTGTGTTGCCTAAAATGTAAGAGTCCGGCAACAATAGGATCAGTAAGGAGGTTATTACAATAGCACTGACAGGCTATAATAAGGGGCTGAACTTGGTCACACAATGGGGATTGAATTAAAAGGAACATAAGAGCGAGATTTTACAAAAATGCATGTTCAGCAGGCTATTAACTGGTCACAGAAGTCAAGCAAGAATAAGGAGCAAGATGACTCAAAGGTTCTGAGCCTGGAGGACTGGACACAAACCAGTGTCATTTGCCAATATAAGGATTTTTAAGAAGTGGAGCTAGTTTGTTAGGCAAGACTTTACCAATTCTGTTCGGAAATGGGAGGACCGTTCAATAGGAACCACTTAAAAGATGATTAGAAAAGTGAGATTAGCACAGGAAGGGCTGACAAGGGCCAGAAACAGTTTTGAAAGCCATCCTACTCAGAGAAGACAGTTGTAATTATGAGTGAATGAGTTAGGACTGTCACTGTTGTTTAGTCCCTAAGTCATGCCCAACTCTTCGAGACACCATGGACTGTAGCCTGCCAGGCTCCTCTGTTATGGGAGTTCCCAGGCAAGAATGCTGGCATGAGTTGCCATTTCCATCTCCAGGAGATCTTCCAAATCCAGGAATTGAACCCGGGTCTCCTGCATCTCCTGTGTTGGCAAGAGGATTCTTTACTGCTGTGCCACCAGAGAAGCCCCAAATTCTAGGATGGAGTGTATGGAGGAAAAAAAATTAAAATCAGGTGTGATACTTACATGTAGGAGATGAGAAGTGAAAAAAAAAATAAAGAAAGTAGTAAAGGAATAAACAAGGAAAGAATGAGAACGAAAATAGTGAGGTGGTCCAGAGATCACAGAAAAGAGAGTTTCACAAAGAGGGTGGTCAATGATTGCAAAGAATGCAGATAATATAGATAATATGGATTAGAGATTTGGGAGCACATGAAAAAGCTTAACTAAATGAGAGCTTGAGAATCAGCATGACCAAGCATTAGTTTATTGGTTTAGTTTGGTCTGTTTGTCTTTGCTTTCTTTTTCTTTAAAGAAAAGTGGACTTCATGTTTTCTTGTAAAACCCCTAAGGAGGCAAGAAGTTGAAGAGAATGAAAAAGGAGATGACTGAGGTAGCAGGTTTCAGTGGAAGAAGGGTGGGGTGGGGGATAATAATGAGGAGTCTAGTTTTGAAAAGGAAGATGAATCAATGCTCCCTTCAAGTCAGAAAGGAAGGACGAGAGCATCTGTCCTCCACCTGAGTGCTCTTAAGCGTTGGAGACACACTGTCATTTAACTCTGACATTTGACAACCCTGAAAGAAGGTTAGATCTGATCTAAACCAACTCCTCACTTATGCAGATGATACTACTCTAACGGCAGAAAGTGAAGAGGAACTAAAGAGCCTCTTGATGAAGGTGAAAGAGGAGAGTGAAAAAGCTGGCTTAAAACTCAGCATTCTTAAAAAAAAAACTACGATCATGGCATCCAGTCCTATCACTTTAATGCAAATAGATGGGGGAAAAGTGGAAATAGTGTCAGATTTTATTTTCTTGGGCTCCAAAATCATTGCAGATGGGGACTGCAGCCATGAAATTAAAAGATGTTTGCTCCTTGGAAGAAAAGATATGACCAACCTAGACAGCATTTTAAAAAGCAGAAACAGTGTGTTAAAGACCATAGTCAAAGCTATGGTTTTTCTAGAGTAGTCATGTAAGGATGTGAGAGTTGGACCATAAAGAAGGCTGAACACTGAAGAATTGATGTTCTCGAACAGTGGTGCTGGAGAAGACTCTCGAGAGTCTCTTGGACTACAAGGAGATCCAACCAGTCCATCCTAAAAGAAATCAGTCCTTAATATTCATTGGAAGGACTGATGCTGAAGCTGAAACTCCAATACTTTGGCCACCTCATGCAAAGAGTTGACTCATTGGAAAAGACCCTGATGTTGGGAAAGACTGAGGGCAGGAGGAGAAGGGAAACGACAGGGGATGAGAGGGTTGGATGGCATCACTGACTTAATGGGCATGAGTCTGAGCAAGCTCTGGGATATAGTGAAGGCCAGGGAAGCCTGGAGTGCTGCAGTTCATGGGGTCACAAAGAGTTGGACACGACTTAGTGACTGAACAACAAAAACAGCAATCCAACCTTATTGACACTGAGCCTAACAGATATATCTTTCTTTTGTATTTGAATATGCTGTGTACCAGAGAAGGCAATGGCACCCCACTCCAGTAGTCTTGCCTGGAAAATCCCATGGATGGAGGAGCCTGGCAGGCTGCAGTCCATGGGGTCGCTAGAGTCAGACATGACTGAGCGACTTCCCTTTCACTTTTCGCTTTCATGCACTGGAGAAGGAAATGGCAACCCACTCCAGTGTTCTTGCCTGGAGAATCCCAGGGACGGGGAAGCCTGGTGGGCTGCCATCTATGGGGTCGCACAGAGTCGGACACGACTGAAGCGACTTAGCAGCAGCAGCATGCTGTGTACCCATGTTAAAAACATAATGCTCATCCAGCTAAAACTTTCATGACTATGCAGATGGAAGTGATAAAGGAAAAAATCAAGTCATCACATATGAATGCAGAAACTGCCTTGATTTCATCAAAATAAAAATGGTAAAAAGCAGTAGGAAACGGACTACTTTCTGTCTGGATGGTGGATGTCTGAGCAAGTCGCCTACATTTGCTTCTAAACGGTGACCTTCCTGATGAACTTTCTGTGGGTTATTAAAAACAAACATTTTATTCAAAGTCTTAAATACCTTCACGTAGATTTCAGGTTGCCATTACAGACAGTCTCAAAGGTACTTTAGTTGCAGTTCATATGTTGCTGGAGGTCTTACACTAGGTTGCGAATTATCATCAATGCCCTTTCTCAAATGTGTCAATATATGTCAGTTTCTCAATTAGTATTTTTCTAAGTTTTTTCTTCACTTTTCTGATTTCTTGAACTATTACATTTTAATGTGGGGATGGTCTGGGAGATTGGAATTGGCATATATACACTATTATGTATAAAACAGATAACCATTGAGGACCTATTGTATAGCACAAGGAATTCTACTCAATGCTCTCTGGTGACCTAAACAGGAAGGAAATCCAAAAGAGAGGATATATGCATACCCATAGCTGAATCATTCTGCTGTACAGCAGAAATTAACACAACATTACAAAGCAACTATACTTCAGTCAAAAAAATTTTTTTAATAATTTAATGTGGAAGTATGCCACAGTGATGCCACAAAGTTTAAGTCAAAACTATTAACCCAACCGACAGATTTTATCAGCGGGGGGATGGGGACAGGCTGGCGAGGAGGGAAATGAAGAAAAAGACCTGGGAGGGCTTGCTTGTTTACTCATAACAAGAAAAATTTTCAAGAGTAAATGCCACCCTCCCAGATTCTCTCTAGTGTTTCCAGTCAGTGGGGTTGTTTTAATGAGCCCAAATTGAGATTAAAGCAATTGCTGCAATTTTGATTTCAAAAACCTTTGCCAATAACGATGTCTCCATTTGGGGGAGGTGAAGTGGAACAAACTGGAGGTTAGGAATCAAGACACTTTGATTTGATTCCTGGCTCTGATCACTCACTCCGCTGTAACCTTGGGCCAGCGGTTCTTCCCAGGTACCGGTACACGGCACAGGGGCCCCCAGGAAGCGAGAAGTGCTCCCAGAAGCGCTGCCTTAGGCAAATCACTTCAATTTTGTGAAATTCCACTTCCTTAAGTCTAACAAGAGGGCATGGGACTCACTGGGGAATTCTGAATTCTTGCCGCAGATTAAAAAACACCAAATTCTTTTCAAAAATAAAAATAAAGAATAAAAAAAACACCTGAGGCACTTAAAAAAAAAAAAACAACAATACAGGGTCTCATCCCAGACCGACTGTATCAGAATCTCTGAGGGTGGGGTCCACACACTGGTGCTTCTTTACGATACCTCAGGTGCTTCTAGAGTTCAGCCAGAGTCCAGAACCACTGCACTGAGCTTCAGGCTCAAATTTCAATAGACTAACAATTTACAAGGGACAGAAAGTAAGAAGTAATCAAACTAGGGGCCTAATTTACGAGAGTGGTTTCCTACATGAGGAGTTTGGGTCTTGAGAGCCGCAGAGAGAGCAGAGAAGAAGTAGAGAATCCAGGTGAGTGGAAAGTTCTAGCAAGCCTTAAGGGCAGACCTCCAGCTAGTCTTGTGAAGTGCAGGACAAGCACATTACATGAGTTGAAACAAAAGCTGTGCTGAGGAGAAATTAGAGAGGAAGGAGAGATGTAAAAATGAAACCAGTTGGTGGAGGTGTAAGGTGATAGTCTGGGTTCTTTCTTGTGTCACCAGAGCACTGCAGACAGCTTTTCCACAAGCTTGCTCTGGCCGTCACCAGAGGGCGAAGAGAAGGTTGAATGCAAGTCAAGTCATGAGGAGCTGCTTCCACCATTCAGACGGGAACCTTTGGGGTGGTTAGCAGTAACCATTATGAACTAGAGCTGATCCATGGCATTTTTTAGAAGGTGATGGGGATCAAGTTCAAAATCCTATTGTGGATACGGGTATTAATCACACAAATAGGAAACCTGAGACTCGGTGACCACCTGTAGGAAAAACTGATGGTTTTAACTTGCTGTTCTTTCTGACGCTCAGCACATTTTCCGTCTGGTATTTGGACCAAAGCAGGTGGCTCAGGGGTAGAGAATTTGCGTGCAAATGAAGGAGATACGGATTTGTTCCCTGGGTTGGAAAGACGCCCTGGAGTAGGAAACAGCAACCCACTCCAATAGTTTTGCTTGGGAAACTCCACGGACAGAGAACCCTGGTGGGCCACAGTCCATGGGGTCATAAAGAGTCAGACATAACTGAGCACACACGCATTCATTCTGCGTGGGTGCAGTTGGACAACACCAAGTCACCTTTGCAACAAGTGGACCTCAGAGAGGGAGAAAGGGGAGCAAGCCCGCTCCCTTCTCTGCTCTGAGATATTTCGAATCAGTGAGGCTCACCGCTGCCTAAAGTTGAGTTTCCCCACACTTCTTAGCCTCTAGACACATTTCAATGTATACCTAGGCCCTCCAAGAGAAATATGAGAGAGACAGCACAAACCTGGAGAAACTGGGGGGGCCACCCCTTTCCGATCAGGTAAAGGGGGTGTCTGCAGTCTGCAGGTCTGACTGAGCCCTTGTCTGCAAACATTTGAACATCCCTGATTTGGACTCAATAAGCGAGAGCCTGCCTGAGGACCTCCCACATCTGGGCATCAGCCCTTAATAGCAGCAAAAGCTAGACAGTGAGATGATTGTGTCTCTTTAAAAGGTGCCAGACGATTAATAACTAGGCTTACATCTTATTGTAGATACGAGAGCAAAGATAAACACAATCAGGACAGAATCTTCAGGATAAGAAGTGATACACGGTAGAACTTACAATTCCAGCCATGCCATGGACAGCTGTTATTTCATAATTTCCCAGAGACATCACTCATGGTCTCTTTTCCCTACATTGTCAAATACTAGAAGCAAAATGGCAGTACTGAAGAGGAAACAACAAAGTCTAACATAATCCTTCTTAGACAGTGGGAGCATACCTTCTACCTCTTGGGAGTCTCAGCACGTGACTGTGGCTACGAAAACAACAACAACAACAATAATAGTACCCTCCAGGCTCTGGAGGGCACACAGGGCTCTTGTGGCAGCAAAGCAGGAAATGTTGGAGCTAGGTGACCTTTTTTTTTTTGCCAGGAATTCCTCCAGGAAATTGTTCAGGTAATTTATGTCACTGAACTCTATAAGCTGTCATCTTCTAGACAGTAAAAAAACAACACACACATACCAAAAAAAAAAAAAAAAAAAGGACATACAAAAAAAAAAAAAAAAAGGAACGGAAAGAAAATAATCGAAACAGCACAGAATAATATTCTTTGCCATACAGGATTTTAAATGCTGTTTGCCCCTATTTTTTGTTTTCTGTTTTGGGGTTTTTTTTTTAACACAAAATTAAGGACTCCCAATTTATTTGTGTCCATTCTGGCACAATGTTTTTTAAAAATTCCTTTGTCACTAGCATGGGACTAATGCATTTTAAATTTGGTCATAGCATTTCTTCCTTCCTTCCTTTCTCTTTCTTTCCTTCAGTTTTCCTTTCTTTTTTCTTTCCTCTTCCTTTTTGGCTATTCCATAATAAATGGCTCATGCAATGAAATCGGGACTGTTGCTTTGCCATGACTGTACCATAGCCAGACACCCATGTCTTTGCAAGCTACTGTGACCAACTGCATTTGCTAAATGGCAGTGGTAGCCCAGGTTCATGATAAGTTAAGAATCTAGCATTTTAACTCAAGATATGCAACATAGAAACGTGGAAAAATATTCATCATTTCAGGCATATTTTGCCTTGTTCAAGTCAATCTCAGATTCCATTTGGTCAAAAATTCTGTTACAGCTGAAATAACATTTGTTGTAGGAATTGGCAAAACTATAGTGGACACCAGAGAATATTCCGTGAAGCCCCTTAAGTTATAACTGAAGTTGGGATTAAAGCCAAGAAACATTGTGAAAGAGGCAAAGTGGGTCTTCTGTGCCTCTCTCCTTTCAGCGAGCACCATTTCCAGGTCCCTTTCCATCTTCAGATTATGTCAGTCTTGCCTGTGTGCAAGTCAATCAACTTCTAATGATCAGAGCATGAAATCAGGACATTTCTCCACAATGGTGCGCAAGGGATCACTGCAGTCCTGCTGGTGAGCAAGAAACATGACCTTGATGCACATGAGTGGCTCACTGATGGTTTCTAGTAAGCTAGGCAATGTTTTCATGGCTTGGGAAAGAAAGAGCTAAAAAGAAAATTCGGATTCATTTTCAGCATTGATACTCTCAATGTTCTTACATAATACATATGCAATGATGACTAGAAAAGACCCTTGTGTAATTCTGTATACACCTAATGTTAACATTAGGTGGAGTTATAGGAAAACGGAGAGCTGAAATAAAGAAAAGAGATGGCTAGTATGTGGATTAAGAGTTTAAAGAGTGAGAACTAAATTTCAGAGGTGTCTTTATGGAGGATGAAGGACAAGGAAAAGTAATCAGTAGTCTATATTCAGAGAATCATTAGTAGAGGAGAATTAAAAGATCAATCAAAAGGCTCACTTGCCAACAGGATAAATTATAGTCTCTGTTTGCAACAACAGAGGATCATTGAGAACAAAAACAACGATAAAACACATGTCCATTCACGTGCACCCAGACTCCACTACTCTTTGTCTCCAGGGATCTGTCTTTGTTTCCTCCTTTTGTAAGAAGATTATTGAAGTTAAGGTGGGGAGAAATGTGTCCTCCAAGCTGAAGCTACAACAAAAGTATTTTCTCACTTTGGTATTTGTGACATTCCTTTATTGTTGTGGAATTTGAGGGGAGTTAGACATTGCATCAGTTATGTCCAGGAATCCCTCAGTAAACAGAGCTGCAGAGCAGACTTCTGGTAAGGGCAAGTCTATTGTTCCTTGGGTGCTAAGTGTTCAAAAAGTAAAAGCCTAGTAAAAATACCTCTGCGACTATGAGTAAAACATCCATAAAAGTGAATGTAAGTAACCAAACCCACTTTACAGTCTGTGTTATTCAAGTTTCTTGCAAATAACTCTGTGCAGTAAGGTTCAATGCTTGCCCATAAAGTTAAGGTGGAGACATTAAACGTTAAATGTTCTTAGCTTACACTTGGCCAGAATGTCCCATTGGGGTATTAAGAGGAAATTCAGAGAAACTCGAAACCCGTTCCGAAGACAGAGTAGCTCCTGACCTGAGCATCCGTTCAGGGTTTCTGATCCCAAACTGCTGAACGCACTACTGTTCGGCTCCCAGAACCCATCCAACACCCCAGACCAGACACAGTCACACATTTCTTTCATTGACTCATTTAACAAATATTTATCATGCCTCCAGTATGAGCAAGGCACTCTAGTAATGCTGTGAGGGTGTAAGGATGAAAAGACACAGAATCAAGTGTGGGAGGGACGTGAAAATCAACAATGAGAGTGTAGGGTGTTGGCGGGCTGGGGTAGAGGTAGGGCCCAAAGAGACCACACAGGTGAGGGCACCTACCTCAGCCCGGAAGTGGCAGGGAAGCCGGGGGATGGCATTCCAAGTATGAATGAACAGAGTTCCACAAGATCAAGAATTCCAGGGGCTCAAGGTATGTGTAAAAGGGCAACAGGAGATGACGTTATCTGGTTTAAGGCATCGTAAGACCCCTGTGCTTCCAAGTGTTTCCTCATTAACTTGATGCTCGAAATGGTCTCATCTCTGATGACTATAAATTAAGGTTCTGTTAATATGGAAATATTTTTGGAAGGAGTAAAATATCTGAGTGTTATTCACCACCGGCATTTTGGCTTAAATTAGCAAGCTCTGAGAGAATAAAACATCAGATAAGAAAGTGTCATGGAGGAGATAAAAAGACAAGATTAGCCTAGGCCTGAAAGATACAATGGACCAGTTCAGTAGACACCCGAAGTCAGGGAAAACGGTTCTGGATTCTTGAAGAAATGTGTACCAACAGAGAAAAGGGAAGTGTAATAAGAAGCAAATGTTAGTTGTTCAGTTGTGTCCAACTCTTTGCAGTCCCATGGACTGTAGCCTGACTGTAGACTGTCCATGGAATTCTCCAGGCAAGAATACTGAAGTGGGTTGCCATTCCCTTCTCCAGGGGATCTTCCTGACCCAGGGATGGAAACTGGGTCTCCCGCCTTGCAGACAGGACCTTAAAAACAGACCATGTCATTATTGCCAGTTCATTTAGATAGATGTCATGGCATCGGGAAGCACTCACCATTAGCCACCAAGCCGTTGTGATGCCTGAACACAGGGTCCAAGTCATCATATAGTCATTTCTCACTGCACCCTGCCAGGCAGGCAGCCTTAATGCAGTGCTTTTGAAATTTCAGAGGGAGCACATGGATTACTTCAGGGTTATGTCAAAATGCAGAGTCTGATTCAGCAGAGCTAGGATGCTTGGCAGATTTACCTCTCTCGTGATCTCCCAAGTGATGCTGAGGCCACGGGTCCCAGACCCTGCTTGGAGTCCCCAGAGTTGAGCAGACTGACCTCCCTGGCATCACCCACAGCTGTTCTCTTGTCTCCGTGTGCTCTTTTGTTACCGTAGTTCAAGCTCTCTCTGCCTCTCCCCTGGAGAAGTATTTCTGGACCCATCTATTCTCAACACAACCCATCTATATATACCTCACCCTGGGTTGCCCATGTGCAGAGTCCCCACTACTCAGAGGCCAAAGTGGGGCCAGGGGTTCCTGTCCGCATCTCCCCTCTTTGACTCCCTAACCCCTCTCCTTGCCTCCCAGAGTCCACGTTGCGTCTGCCCCACCAGAACTCCAGTGCACAGTCCCAGAGGCCTGACTCTGGATGCATCTTCAGAACTGCCCTTCCCTCAACTCTCCGCAGTGAGCAGGTTGCACAACATGTGTCAGGGTATCCTCGGGCAGCCTGGAGGAGGCGTCCCAACAGGCGTGAACAGGCTGCTTCTTTTCACCCAACAGGACGGCTCTATGTGAAACCCCAACCTTGTTGCCACAAGGATTTTGGCTGTGTGAAGTTCCTGGTGTCAGATCAGGGTGCTCTCCCTGCCCCGCTACCAGGCCCATCAGCAGAACATTTCCTCTGCAGGAAAGTGAGTCAGGCTCACTGTGGGGCCATGGTGCCATCTCAGGCTCCCGGGAGCGCCTGGGAGAGCAGCCTCAGAAGGTCTTATCAAACCTCAGCATCTCAAAGCCCCCTGCAGCGCTGCTACCCTAAAGCGATAACCAACCCAGCAGAGTTAATAATTAGTTACAAGCAGTGAAAAGCCAAACACATCCTCAGCTCTGGTCAACAACAGGGAGCCAAATGGGGGGCTGGCAAAGGAGATGAGAGAAAGACAAGGACAAAGGGAAGATCCACCCAAATCCGGAGACTCAAGGGTGTGAACACCGGGAAGTGGAACTCGTATCTCAGACTCACGCAGTCTCATTGTCTCTCTTCCATCAAAATTATGTTAGCAACTGAAATTTTGCACAGACAAGAACCCTGACCAACCATGTCTTTCCACACAACGGGGCTGATTGCAACAATGCCCACGGAACCCCCAACTGGAAACAGCTGGGTGTCTCACAGTCCTTTTGCAATCACAACGAAATCAGAGCAGGTGCGCCCAGAAAGCTTTCCAGGTGTCAAACAGCTATAGGTGGACTTTCCTGATACTCTCCTTAAACCTGCTTCTGACAAACACCCAGCGTTGAATGTCTAAGGCAATACATCCAAGGACTCTACCATTGTACCTGTTTCTCCAGGGAGCCAACTTTGCAGCAAGTGGTAAGAAGAAGCATGGAACTCGATATGGTATCCAAAAGATACACAGATAACCTCTGTGAGTTTTCTGGGTTGGTGGTTTAATTCTAGGTCCTCCAGAAAAGGAAGGGCAGGTTCTACTCCTGTGAGTTGCCATTCATTACAAGCCCAGATAATAAATAAAGACTCTGTGTGCTAGAGAGGGTCTTGCTTAAAAAAAAAAAATGTTTTCACATGTGGTCTCTCACGCTAGCCACACACCACCCTGCGAGGAAGTCGTGTCGGAGTGAAGGAAGAAAAGCCTGAAGATCCCAAGTGGTCTGAGCGTGGCTCTTGATTCCTGGCCCTGGCGCTTCTCCTGTGCGGGCTGCTGTGACTCAATTCAAAACCAAGCTCAAGAAACAGGGAGTGTCATGGACAAAACAAATCCGAAACCCAGACTTGAGCCAACAACGGAATTTGGACCTCAGCAAGTCAATCATTTGAAAGAAGCAACACTGAGGGGCTTAAACAATGCTGGTAAACATAGGAAGAGAAACAACATTTTTATTTTCCCCTTTTGATTTTGCTAATTTTTTATCATAAGGAGACTTCAGGAAAAAACACAAGTTATGCAGTTGAAGAGGGTTCCCTTTCATGTCTTTGATAACAGAAGCACAGTCTTACCCTTCCCTGGCTGGGTTGTTTTTTTTTTTTTAATTAGAATGCAAATAAGAAGGAAGAAGTTTTTAGCAACCGAGGTAATATATTCGAAAGCATTTTGTATGTGATACAAATGAACTTATTTACAAAACAGAAGCAGACTCATAAACATAGAAAACAAGTTACAGTTGCCAAAGGAGAAAGGGGGAAGGGAAGGGATACCTTAGGACTTTGAGATCAGCAGATACAAACTACTGTAAATAGAATAGATAAAGAACAAGGTCCTACTGAATAGCACAGGGAACTATATTCAATATCCCATCCTGGTAATAAACCAGAATGGAAAAGAATAGAAAAAGAATACATGTATGTGTGTGTGTGTGTGTATAACTGAGTGTTCATTGGAAGGACTGATGCTGAGGCTGAAACTCCAATACTTTGGCCACCTCATGCGAAAAGTTGACTCATTGGAAAAGACCCTGATGCTGGGAGGGATTGGGGGCAGGAGGAGAAGGGGACGACAGAGGATGAGATGGCTGGATGGCATCACCGACTTGATAGACGTGAGTCTGAGTGATCTCCGGGAGTTGGTGATGGACAGGGAGGCCTGGCGTGCTGCGATTCATGGGGTCGCAGAGAGTCGGACACGACTGAGCGGCTGAGCTGAACTGATGTATAACTGAGTCACTTTGCTGTACACCAGAAACTAATGCAACGTTGTAAATCAACTAAACTTCAATTAAAAAAAAACAACTTTAAAGCATTTTATATATTGTATAGAATTTGTGAAAAGAGTAGAATTTGAGAGTTTGGGGGGAACATTAACTATTAACCAAGGACTAAATAATAGCTCCTAGAGAGTTTCTGTCGTTTTTTTTTTTTTTTTAAGTAATATTTACCTGTTTGTTTATTTGGCTGAGCCAGGTCTTAGTTGCAGAATGTGGTATCTAGCTCTCTGACCAGGGATCAAACCCAGGTCCCCTGCGTTGGGAGTGCAGAGTCTTAGCCACTGGACCACCAGGGGAGTCCCCACGTTTCTGTTTTTTAACAGCCCTGCTCCAGCCACGCTTTTCAAGCTTAGAGGCTGTCAACCAAGAATCCATCCCAGCTTCACTCAGCCTTGAGGGGGCCAGAATTTCACCTCCACCAATATCCCACCTACACAAAGCTTTACTGACTGTGGGCAGAGCAGTCTCTTGCTGGATGCCAGCGTGTATGGGATTCACTGGTCTCTTGATTTGAGAACCGGGGCTGCCAGGCAGGTAACCTGGAGATGCAACCATTCCCAGTGTGGTCCTGAGGGGACAGGGAGAAAGTGACGTCTTCCCGGTCTTCTTGCAGGCATCAGGAAAGACCCTTGAGTTAGCCCCAGTGATCTTCACTAGCCCTGAGCGTAAAGAAAGGGTAAAGGAATCCTTTCTAACCATTTGGTGGAAGCATTTTCACAGAATTTTTTTCTGAAGTCTACTGTGCCTGGCCCTCCCTTGTGAAACAGAACACGGCAAACACGAGTAGTCTTTACACGATGTCTATGAAAATGGTTGTTTCAATGAAAATGTTTGCTCCACTGGGCAGAAGTGCCCCCGGGGCTCAGGTTGGGTAGGAGACCTTATGTCTCTGTCCTCTGTGGAGGCGACAGGTGGCTGTGCCTTTTGAACTCTCCTTCCTGCCTGTGTGCTGTGAAGTGGGTCTTCTTGCTTTCACCTGTTCCTTCTATCTGCCCTGGGTTGAAAATGGAAAAATGCCAGGCTTGTCGCAGTTCTGTTTACAGAAGTGGTTGTTGTTCAGTCACTAAGTTGTGTTCAACTCTTTGCGACCTCATGGCCTGCAGCATGCCAGGCTTCCCTGTCCTTCACTATCTCCTGGAGTTTGCTCAAACTCATGTCCATTAAGTCAGCAATGCTATCCAGCCACGTCATTCTCTGTAGCCCCCTTCTCCTCCTGTCCTCAGTCTTTCTGAGCATCAGGGGCTTTTCTAATGAGTCAGCTTTTCGCATCAGGTAGCAGAAGTGTTGGAGGTTCAGCTTCATCTTCAATATCAATCCTTCCAGTGAATATTCAGGGTTGATTTCCTTTAGGATTTACTGTTTTGATCTCCTTGCTGTCAAATGGACTCTCAAGAGTCTTCTCCAGCACCACAATTCAAAAGCATCAATTCTTTAGCTCTCAGCCTTCTTTATGGTCCAACTCTCACATCCGTTCATGACCACTGGAAAAAATATAGCTTTGACTACGTAGACTTTTGTCAGCAAAGTGATGTCTCTGCTTTTTAAAAATGCTGTCTAGGTTTGTCATAACTTTCCTTTCAAGGAGCAAGCATCTTTTAATTTCCATGGCTGCAGTCACTATCCACAGTGATTTGGGAGACCAAGAAGATAAAGTATGTCTCTGTGATCAGATTCCAAATAAAGGACTGAATAGTTAACTGGATATATCCTAGTGGTGTCTAGAGCACGGATTTAATGGCAATGGCTTTTTATAAATGTTCTTCTTCCAGCCCTCTGTGGTGTGGTGGAGGTTACCGGGCAAACCCCTCAGGATGGACATTCCTGCTCTGGACATTCCTGCTCGTGGGCAGTTGCTAAGTCATGACTGACTCTTTCTGACCCCATCGCCTGTAGCCTGCCAGCTCTTCTGTCCAAACAAGGATACTGGAGTAGGCTGCCATTCTCTACTCCAGGGATCTTCCTGACCCAAGGATCAAATCTGCGTCTCCTGCACCTCCTGCCTTGGCAGGCGGATTCTTTACCACTGAGCCACCAGGGAAGCCCCACTACAGCTGGTTAAACTGGTGGAACAGTTATTGACCAAGCCAGTACAGAAGTCACTAGAAGTGGCAAGAAGTTTGAGAGTCTCTGGCTGGTAGAATTGAGGACAATAGGGGCTCAGATACTCAGCTGGAGTTCGAAGAACCTGTGTCTGGATTTCTTCGTTACTGGAAGAGAAGTAGTGGCGGAAGTGACACTGCAGAGCATCCAGCCATTCTCACTGTGGGGTGGGGACCAGGCTGGCAGAAATGACTGTGTGTTTTCTTAGGTTAAAATGGGAGGGAAATAAAATGCAAAGCTCATTTGTTCCTCCTATACATTAACAAACAAACAAACAGGACTTGCAGCTTCGGGATACAGTTCAAACTCCTTAGACCATTCATGGTCTAGCTGTTTTCTGAGCCTCTCTTTTCACCACTCCCCCTCACAAAGAGGATGCTGTCACCTCTTCCCAGAACCCCTTCCCCTCCCACCTCACCAACAGCCCCTTCCTCAGCCTCAGGTGCCCATCCCCCACCCTGCTCATGGGGCTCATCCATTTCAGTGGCTGCCAACAAAGGTCTGTCCAGTCAAAACTATGGTTTTTCCAGTAGTCATGTATGGATGTGAGAGTTGGACTATAAAGAAAGCTGAGTGCCGAAGAATTGATGCTTTTGAACTGTGGTGTTGGAGAAGACTCTTGAGAGTCCCTTGGACTGCAAGGAGATCCAACCCGTCCATCCTAAAGGAAATCTGTTCTGAATATTCACTGGAAGGACTGATGCTGAAACTCCAATACTTTGGCCACCTAATGCAAAGAACTGACTCTTTTGAAAGACCCGGATGCTGGGAAAGATTGAGGGCAGGAAGAGAAGGGGATGACAGAGGACAAGATGGTCGGATGGCATCACTGACTCAATGGACATGAGTTTGAGTAAACTCCAGGAGTTGGTGATGGACAGGGAGGCCTGGCATGCTGCAGTCCTTGGGGTCGCAAAGAGTCAAACATGACTGAGAGACTGAACTGAACTGAACTGAAGCATCCAGCCCAGGGCCTGCCACCCAGATGCATAATTAATGTGGGATGAATGAGTGAATGAACACACATTTTTCTTCTTGAGAGCAGCCCAAGGGAGCAAAATGCATTAAAATATCACCTTGGGTGGGGGGCTGGTCC
Organism: Bos mutus; assembly: GCF_027580195.1. Lineage (NCBI taxonomy): Eukaryota > Metazoa > Chordata > Mammalia > Artiodactyla > Bovidae > Bos > Bos mutus. The sequence continues at coordinate 8,282,693 of NC_091639.1, read as the reverse complement.
ACAGTTGAGATTCCTGGACCCACCCCAGCATCAGTACATCAAAGGAGATCTAGGAACAGATATTTTAAATGTGTTCCCAGGAATTCTGATATGGAGCAAGGCAGAGGGTGGCACAAGCCACATTTTGGAAAACATATGGTCTGTGATGGCCAGAGAAATTACTGAGAGACAGGGAAGCTGAGGGCCAGAGAAGATGAGTGACTTATTTGATATCACACGGGAGACTCACAGCACGGCCTGCGTTTCTGGCAGAGGAGTGGGGGAGGCTGGGGACACAGTCATTCACACTGGCCCACAGTGGGGTGTCCAGGGTCAGATCCCCACCACAGAGCCTCCAGGACAACAGCCTGATTCACAGGATGGGCGCCTGGTGTCTAAGAGAAAGCGAGGAAGAAAAAGTCCCTGCCCTCCCAGTGCAGGGCCCAGGCGTTGGCAGACCCACAGTCCTAGGACTCACTGGGGAGGATGAAGTCACCCCCACCCCATCCGTCCTCTGACCCTGATGGCCATCCGCCCACTGAGCTGCCCCACAGGGGGGTTGGGCTCACCGCTGGGCTGACCCAGAAAGATCAAGATCTCCGAGCAGGATCACCTCGGGGAAGGCGTCTTCTGATGGGTGAGTCAGCTGACAGATGGCCAGGCGAGGGCACATCTCCCGCCCAGCCCCCCAGCTTCACCTGCGGCATTTTGGTGGCACCTCAAGCAGAATTTTCTCTCTCTACCTGGACAAACCCAAACAGCTGACACATCACCAGAGTGAACGGCCGCTCCGGATGAGCTCTGATCTTCCCAGATGTCCGTTCGTCACCAATGAGAGGATCTCCCATGGAGGAGGCTGGAGAGAGAGGCGGGAGGCCAGCATGCCCCAGAAAAGAGCAGGGTCTCTGTAGCCCTCTGCCCCTCTCCTCTCAACAAAAGACATCGCTCAAATGTCACTGAGGGACCAGAGTCCTCAGCCCTGCTTGGCGCCGGTGCTGGAATCTCAGGGGAGATAGGACTTGAGCCAGCCCTCCAGGTGAGGCTGTCCTGCTTCACAGGCCTTCACTATGGGAACACGCCAGGGCTCCAGCCACCAGTCCACTCAAAACCCCTGACAGCTCTTGTCTACTGAGCTGTCGTAGGCCCAGTATCGACCGGTGAGATGTGATGATGGTGATTCAGTGGTCCCCAGCTCCGCCCCATTATGCCCGAGAAGCTCACTGTAACAGGATGAAGATGGTGAGGTTTTTCTAATGCCTGTTGGTGTCCTGTTGCACCAGGACCCTGTGCAAGCCACCTCCTCCTCTGAGCTTCTGTCTCCTTATTTGTAAAATAAAAGTTTCGAATTGTCTTTCAATTCACTTCCGGCCTTGCGGGTCTACCGGTCCCAGGTCAGAGACCTTGAATGTATTCTGTTTTGTTTCTAACTGGGTGCAGATCCACAGGGCAAACACCCAGGAAGGGCAAAGATCAAGCGATCATTCCTGGCAGGAGGGTAGACACCTGTTTATAAGAGTCTTATAAACAAAGGAAGGCTCTTACCTTGTTTATCTTTGCATCATTGGAACAAAATAGGTGTTCAATAAATGCTTGTAAAATGATTGTGCAACGCATCTGATAAACGGCTCCACAGAACCTATTCCTGACCTGCTATCCTATTCAGAGAAGCCTTGTGTAGCCATCAAAAAAAAAAAAAAAAAAAAAAAAGTAATTACAATCGTTACTGTGCCCCTTGAGGCACATTTAGGGAGGAAATCTAATTCACGACCCCCAGAAATCCTTCTTAAAGCTCCTGTCTGCTTCCTTCCAGCTCCCTTCACACCTACTGCTCAGGAACCTCTTGCGTTTTGAGTCCCCACTTGCACGTCACTAACCTGCCTTCCCCAGACACGGCATCCTCTGACCCTAGCTTTTTTGGCTCCTCCTTTCCTTTCTTCTTCCTTTGGGTTTCTCTCAATTTCTATATCAATTTCTCTCTCTCTCTCCCCTATTTTCCATCACAAAAATCAGATGCAAGCAGACAGAGATCAAATTTCCTTTATATATGTGAAGGAGTAAGAACCGAGAGCAAAGGAAAAAATGTTTCTAGGACATTAGGGCTGAAGGCAGAGTTGGAGAGAACTGTAAGAGGAAAAATTAGGCCGCCCTGGCTATTGACTTTTTTCTCTATGATTGAGTGAACATCAGTGTCCGTGAATAGATATTGGGGTGTCTGGCATCATCAGCTTTGTTAGTCTGTTGCTCATACATCAACGATTCTGCAAGAACTCCCTAGATGCTCTGATTCCTGCAGGAGTCAGAAAGTTTCTTAGCCTCTGTCAACTATAAGATCCATTATTCTGAACATACACCTTCACTGCTTTAAGTCTCCGAGGCTTATGGGCTTCAGTTGGTCAGTTAACAAAGGAAGTGATGCAACCAGTAACTTCTGGGGCGCTCTGGGCAGTTACCCAATGCCTCCAGGCTTCTGTTAAATTGCAAGGGCAGGACTGGGTGAGGAGGGATGACCCTGATTCAAATGGGTGGCAAGAACGGGCTTGGGAATGTTTTAAACACCCTTAGTCTCAGCCCACTCCTGCATTAAGTAGAGGTGCTGAGAGCTATTTGAGATTTCAACCAAATTATAAAATATAAACATTCAGCAAAAGTCTTGGCCCATAGAAAGCATCAATAAATGTTAGCTATTATTATTATTAATGTTGTGGTTCTGCAACGTTGCTTTGAGCTTGAATGGTCCATGAATCTCTAGGTGTTGTCTGACTCAAACTAGGAGCTATCTGGGTGAAGGTGGCCAGTATAGCAGGCATGGGTAGCTGGAGTTTACATACAACAGTTTCTAGAATGAAAGAGGTCTCATTAAGGGGGTGCTTCACGAACTCATCAATTCTGATCGGAAAGAGAAAAATACATGAACCAGAACTACACAAGAGGAAATAAACATTCAACATTAAGTTAACACTGGAAGATTCCCCACTTCACCTGTCGAAAGGTCAATTTTCCTTCTAAGACAATGACAAGGAAAAGCCCTTATCAGGTGACAGCTGATCCCACAACACCGCCAAGGTGACGGGCATGGGATAAAGGCCCAGAGATAAGCCCTTCATTCTTCCCTGCTGTGTTTATAACCATCTCTGTGGCCTTGTTCTAAGCAGGTGAAATGTGGTTTCTTGTAATAGCTTCAAGGACTGTTTCTAGATTCCCCCAGGTTTAAGGCCAACAGGTCTGCATGAGTGCAGAAGCAGTTTTCAGTGATTTCTTGACTTCCAGCTCCTTCTCTGTTCGCCCTTGCCTTACGGATTGCTAGTAGAATCTCCTCTGCTTGTTTGTTTGCCAGCAGGTATGTGAGATCAGGTGTCCTCAGCCAGGCTCTGCCCTGAAGGACTCTTTCGGGAAGAGTGGAAGTGCTCTTTCCTCATTCCAGCCCAAAGAAGCAAAACAGGGAGAAACACACAAATGAGGAACTTTTGAAAGCAGTGAAGACTGAAAGATTGGCCTCTGAAATTGGGACAGCTGGGAAATTGGGCTGCTGAGAAAAAGCGAAATCCCTCAGTCCTCTGCACAAGACAGATCGCCTTTGCTTCTGCGGGCAGGAAAGCTGGGGCGGGATTGGCATCGGCTCACGCTTTCTCCTCTGATCTCTCTCCAGGCCTCGAGACGCTCGGTTAATCAGTCCACCTAAAGGAAACCCTGGAAGCCCAGAGGACCGGTGTTTTCATTGTGAGTGCAGTATTTTAAGAAGCCTGGAGGGACTCTGATAAAAAACACACACACTGTTCACTTTGATAAGTGAACCCCTTGTTCTTATCAAATTTCTACCATCATGAGATAACAGGTTCTAGAGAACAAGGGCTTGGGAATCTATAGGGCCTTGACTACATCCTTCTCTATTTACTAGTTCTGTGAAAGTGAAGACTGAAAAGTGTTAGCTACTCAGTCTTGTCCGACTCTTTGCGACCATCCTCCCGGCTCCTCTGTCCATGGGTTTCTCCAGGCAAGAATACTGGAGTGGGGAGCCATTCCCTTTTCCAGGAGGATCTTCCTGACCCAGGGATCAAACTCGGGTCTCCTGCATTGGCAGGCAGACTCTTTACCATTGAGCCACCAGGGTAGTTCTGTGAGCCATGGCAAATGACTGAACTTCCCTTAAGTTTCCTAATTATAATAATAAATATATATACATAATATAACAGGGATATTATGAACATTGAATCTGAGATAACAGATGACTTGTACTTGGCACAGCGTCTGACCCAGGACAACCCTCCATAAAAGTTACCTATTGATCTGACCTGTGCTTCAGGTTCCAGTATGTAAGCTGGAAAATGAGACATACAACAAATGTGTCTTAAGTGGGAATTCTTTCTCTCAGAGGCCAAGTTGCTAAGGAAGGGGGTGATACTACGCTTCAAGGGATTAGAGACTATTTAATAGAGAAATGTAGCAGCCATTCACAGTGCCATTCACTCATTCACTCATTCATTCAACATAAAATGAGCATCACCTCTATTTCAAACACCATGCAAGATTTTGGGGATACAAAGATGAATTGGAACTAAGCATGCTTTCTGGGCTTCCTTGGTGGCTCAGATGGTAAAAGAATTTGCCTGAAATGCAAGAGACCCAAGTTTTATTCCTGGGTTGGGAAGATCCCCTGGAAAAGGAAATGGCAACCCACTCTAGTAATCTTGCCTGGAGAATTCCATGGATAGAGGAGCCTGGCAGACTACAGTCCATGGGGTCACAAAGAATTGGACACGACTGACCAGCTAACACACACACACACACACACACACACGCATGGTTGCTGCCCCCCAGGCGCCTGTGATTGAGTCAGGGGTTTAAATCCACACACAGTTAATGAGCAAGACAGTGGGGGTGAGGTCCACTGTTGTGAGAGCTGTGGGGAAGGGAGATGCCCTTGCACAGAAGCATTAAGAAAGGCTTGCTAACGCACGAAATCACATTTGTGTTGGTTCTCGAAGAAGGGGGGTTTGTTAGGTAGAAAAGAGGGAAAATGAAAATCTAGGCAGACAGAAGAATCTCAAGGGATAAAGCACAATAGATGCTCCAGGCACAGCAAATGTAGGTGAAGCTTATTATGTGTATTTGTGCCAAACAGGACATGGGGCTGTGGATACGGGCAGCTGGAATGCACTGTGAGAAGTTGAGGATGTTATGCTAAGTGAGAAAGAAGAAATGAGTGTAAAATGGAAGAGAGGCGCTAGGTCCGGGGAAAGGAGGAATTTCTTTCAAGACAAAAGTTCTCAGACATTGGTAGAAGTAGGAGAGGGGGCATCTCAGACTATAAATCACTCTTTCATGATCCCCAGGATCAGAGATGAATTGTGCTGTGGAATTTCTCAGTCTTCCGTGGTCTTCTACATATATGTTCATACAAGTTTTTGAACGTAGGTTGGAAATTTAGTAGCAAGCACAGAAAAAGTTAACCTAATGGGGTGCAGGGGATTGTAGTTTTGTTTGGTGTGAGATATTGTGGGACAAGTGCGGGTTTCATTTGTTTTAATCATTAAACACATGTTTTTATAGTTTCTAACTCAAGAGTCATATATGTTAGTGCTTACAATATGAAAATGAAGGCTTGAAGAAGGAAATAAAACTTTCTCTGTGGATTCAGATAGAATATATATAAGATACTCTTTTGTAGTTTATTTTCTACTTGGGCTTTTGTGCTGAAAAATAGCTTCCCTTGGGACTTCCCCGGCAGTCCAGTGGCTGAGGCTCCATGCCTCCAATACAGGGGGCACAGGTCCTTGTTGAAGAACTAAGATCCTACATGTTGCAGGCATGCTAAATCTATGTCCAACTCTTTGCAACCCTATGGACAGTAGTCCACCAGGCTCCTTTATCCCTGGAATTTTCCAAGCAAAAATACTGGAGTGGGTTGCCACTTCCTACTCCAGGGGATCTTCCCAAACCAGGGATTGAACCCATGTCTCTTACATCTCCTGCGTGGGCAGGCAGGTTCTTTATCACTCGTGCACCTGGGGAGCCCCATGTGTCTGGTTCCCCTTTCAAAAGATCAGATAAAGGTATTCCTCTTATATTTTCTTATGTTTTTAGTTTTCATGTTTAACTCTGAAATCCAGGTTGAATTTATTTTTACAAATGATCTTAGGCAAGGTAAATTCACAGTACAGTTAGGAGCCTTGGACCACTTTTTCTCCATTAAACTATTTGCTTCTTCATCTTTAGTTTCGTCCATTTCCTATTCCGCAGTTATCAACAGCAGGACACGAATTTCCTGGTAGTTTTCTTACATTCGCACTAAAGTGCCATTGGTAAAGCCATTCCTTCTGCTGTATTATTTCTGCCCTCAAACATGGTCTTGTGCCCCACAGGTCACCTCCTTGACTCACTGAGTCAAGGAGCTTAGAAGTGGCTTCCCTGGTAGCTCTCAGTAGAGTTCAGTCCCTGGGTCAGGCAGATCCCCTGGAGAAGGAAATGGCATGCTACCCCAGTATTCTTGCCTGCAAAATCCCGTGGACAGAGGAGCCAGCTACAGTCCATGGAGTCACAAAAGAAGTGGACACGACTTACCAACTATACAACAATAGCAGCTTAAAAACCGAGCCTATTGAAGGGGCCCCCATTTGTTTTCCTTGGGAAGATTTCCAGCAACAGCCAGGCATCAGCCATTACTGTGCTGATCTGGGGGACCTTCCGAGCTGAGGATGCAGTGGGACTATCCCAAAAGTTTATCTGACATCCACCCCTAGAGCAATACAGACCTCCACTCATTCCCAAAGCAAACGCTGTGCGCCAGATACAGGGGTGAGTGAGCGTGTGTCCCTGCCCCCAAGGCACTCACCCGCCTTCTAGAACATTCTAGAGGAGCTGCTGAGCTGAGTTACCTCATGGCTGACATCATGGGAATCTACCCAATCTCATTCAATTGACTCAACAAATATTTGCTAAGCTCCTACTGTTTGCCAAGAACTGTGCTGGGTGCTGGGTTACAAGATCTCAAGGAGCTGACTGCTGAGTGAGAAACAGATAAATAAATAGGCGTTTCCACTGCGTGTGATAGAGCTAAAGTAGGTGAAAGCACAGGCCTCCCATGTCATGGGTTCCTGGGTCATTCATTCTCACCTGCCAAGGACTTCCCAGCCACTTACATCAAAGCACTTCTCTTATATTCAAACAAGAGCAACTACATTGTGCTCTAGTTCGCTTTCTTCAGACCCAACTCTTAGAGGGACACAGGAAGTCAGCTCACTGGCAGTGAATAAACGGATGAATAAATGAGTCAAAAAGTTAAAAGAAATGGGGGATCGGTGAAGGATACTTGGCTGCAGAGCGTCAACCCCGTGAGCAGCAGACTGAGAGGAGATAAAGTAATCCAGGCACCTTGTAAATGCCTTTTCCTTTTATCTCTGGGACCCAAATCCATGGGCCCCTGCCGATGTTTGTTTTGGGTTCTTTGCTCTGAAACCTAGGGCAGCTCTTGTGTCGTGAGCTGTTTAGTTGACGAATCTTTTCATGGACGAATTAACAAGCTTCTTGTGTGGGTCCCCTGATAGGTTAGCAGCCTTCAGCCACACACACAGAACTGGTGAAGAAGCCTTTGTTTTTAAACCCCCAAACTTCGAGCAACTAAATCTTGATCACTTGATGAGAAAACCTTGGAATAATCTGAGCTCCCTCTGTCTGTCCATTTTCCTATTAGGAAAGGGAGAGAAAAGACACAGAAGGAAAGTAAAATAAGAGTTACAAATTTAGCCAACTTCAGCAGTCTTTTCAAGCAGAATGGTTGGAGGAAATGAAAATGAAGCTTTTTATATCGTTTTGTTTTTCATTGATATGTCCCCTCATTTCTGGGAACCTTAATGACAACTGATCAAGAGTGCGTTTTAGGGACTTCCTTGGTGGTCTAGTGGTTAAGACGCCAAAATCCCACTACAAGGGGCGCTGGTTGGATCCCTGGTTGGGGAACTAAGATCCCACATGCTCTGCGTCATGGCCGAAAAATAAAAACAAATAAATTAATTAATTAAACTAGTCTGCAGAAGTTAAAAAATAATAACTTTCAATCCATTGTCTGTGATTACAAATCAGACATGATTACTACAGACAAAAGTTTAAAAGCAAAAGTGGATTTTAGAACCAATCTTTGCTTCCTTAGGGTTCCCTTGACATGTTCTCTGATATCGCTCTTTTCTTTTTTTTTTTTTTTAACCCAGCAGCTACTTCAAAGCTTCTTGTAGTCCCCTTTGCAGTTCTAACACCAGAACCTCCTTCCCCCTAAAAATAAATCTGCCTGTGTTTAATAATTCACACTGTATTGACACAGTATTGTCATTCTAACGTAGGGGTTTGGGTAAGGAGCCGTGGGGTGAACGAATGAGCCCCTCCCGCGGCTACCCTGTCTGCTCTCATTAATCTTGGATATTTTCATTCATTCCCTGAACTCCAATCTGCCAGGTGTTTGTTAAAGTACACTGTCACACACTACTGCATTGTCAAAGACAATTAGAATCCAGTTCTTGGAGCTTTTCTACTTACCTTCAGTTCATTACCGCTTAGAGTAGCTATCAACTCTACTCAAGGCTACATTCTTCCCTCTCGTCTGTGAGAGAGAAAATAGCAAAGAGAAAGGTTTCCAAGAAACAAAACTTCTAGATTCATTTAGTGCTTCCCAAGCTTTGATTTTTTTCCATATATAAAATGGAGAGAATCCCCGTCTTACAATGCTGTTGTGAAAAGTGGGGATAAAATACGGAAACGGGCTTCTACTGAGCTTAGTGAGTGGAGGCACTCAGCAATCAGTGGGCATTACAGCTGACCTTGGACCACACAGGTTTGAACTTCATGAGTCCCCTTATATGTGACTTTGTTTTCAATATTTTTAAATTTTATTTTCAACAAATATATTGAACAACTTTTTTGGGAAATGTGCAGCAATTTGAAAACCTTGTAGACAAATCGTATGAACTAGAAATATTAAAAAAAAATAAGAAAAAATTAGACATGTCATAAATGCATAAAATATATGTAGATACTAGCATATTTCATATTACTACCATAAAATATGTACAAATCTATTATAAAAAATTTAAAGTTTATCAAAATATATGCACACACTTACAGGCCGTACCTGGCACCATCTATTAGACTAGACTATCACAGAGCAATCAGATCGGTGCTCTTCATTATCAATGCATGAATGTACTGTTTAAGGCTGTACTAATGTATTAATAAGTTGTTGTTCAGTTGTGGTCCAACTCTTTGTGACTCCAAGGGCTGCAGCATGCCAGGCTCCTCCGTCCTCCACTATCTCCCAGAGTTCACTCAAATTCATTTCCATTGAGTCCGTGATGCCATCCAACCACCTCATCCTCTGTTGTCCCCTTCTCCTCCTGCCCTCAATCTTTCCCAGCATCAGGGTATTTTCCAATAAGTCAGCATCAGGTGGCCAAAGTACTGGAGCCTCAGCTTCTGCATTACCTTCTAATGAATGTTCAGTGTTGATTTCCTTTAGGATTGACTGATTTGATCTCCCTGTAGTTCAAGGGACTCTCAGCAGTCTTCTCCAGCACCATAATTTGAAAGCATCAGTTCTTTGGCGTTCAGACTTCTTCATGGTCCAACTCTCACATCCATACATGACTACTGGAAAAATCATCTGTGTGTCTGTTCAACTCACTCAGTCATGCTCGACTCTTTGCGACCCCATGGACTGCAACCCACCAGGCTCCTCTGTCCATGGGATTCTCCAGGCAAGGATACTGGAGTGGTTTGCCATTTACTTCTCCAGGGGATCTTCCCGACCCAGGGATCAAACCTGGGTTTCCTTCACTGCAGGCAGATGCTTTATGGACTGAGCTACCAGGGAAGCCCAGAAAAATCATAGCATTGACTAAATGTATTTTCTCTTCCTTGTAATTTTCTTAATAACATTTTCTTTTCACTCTTATCATAGGAATGCAGTACATAATGCTTTTGTTGTTCAGTCACTCAGTCGTGTCTGACCCTTTGCCACCCCATGGACTGCAGCATGCTGACTTCCCTGTCCTTCACTATCTCCCAGAGTTTGTTCAAATTCATGTCCACTAAGTCGATGATGCCATCCAACCATCTCCTCTTGCCCTCAGTCTTTCCCAATATACAAAATATGTGTTAATTGACTATTTAGGTTATTGGTAAGGCTTTTGATCAGCAGAAAAGTAGACTGTTAGTAGTTAAGTTTTGGGGGAGTCAAAAGTTATACTTTTGACTTTATAAGTGATCAGTTCCTAACTTCTGCGTTGTTCAAGGGCCAAAATGCTATATCATATATAGCATTTGTAGTGCCTTATTTTCTGAGATTTAAGTTCTAACCCAAGTATCTTTGATCCATCAAGAAAACAACCCAAGCAACTGCTGCGTTTCTTCTCCTAGCTGGTGACACACGGTAGGAGGGATAGGGAAGAAGTGACCCTTAATGGGATTAAACTCTACATCCTCATTCCTGTCCCACCTGGCTGGTTGTTTATATGATACTTATTCCAAATCTGTTCTTGGCTCCATGACTTTCTTTTTTTTTTCCTTTCCTCTAGCTCTTCTTCATTCTCTGCTTTGTTCCCTGAGTTATCACAGGTATTCTTTATGCTCCCAGCCTAAAGGGACCTCTGTCATCTGAAACAGGAAGTGACCTGTGTCTCAAGACTTGGAAGGATGGGCAGGCTGAAGGATGGATAACAGTGCACGCTTGCCTAACTTCCTCCTCACCCCACCCACCCACCCAGGATTCCCTGGCTTGGAATTCCTTGTCCAGAGGCCAGCTTTGCATCCCAACCCAGGGAGGCGGCCAGACCCACTGTCTCCCTTCTGCCTCCCTCAGGAAAGCTCATTAGGTAAAACAAAGCACATCATTGATGTGACCTGCTCCAAGCCAAGAAGAGAATGAATAAGATTATTTGAAAACAATTCCGTGGTGTCTCAGTGGTAAAGAATCTGCCTGCCAATGCAAGAGACACAGGAGACGTGGGCTTGATCCCTGGGTCAGGAAGATCCCCTGGAGAAGGAAATGACAACTCACCCCAGTATTCTTGCAGGGGTAATCCCTTGAACAGAGGAGCCTGGCAGGCTGCAGTCCATAGGGTCGCAAAGAGTAAGACACGACCTAGCGACTAAACAACAATTTTGAATTCTCAAGGGAAACCTTAGTAGCTGGCTAGGTTTTCACTCTGTTTCAAATCTCTCTTCATACTTTATGGTCTCTCCCTGTACAACCTCATTCACTCACCCATTCATTCACTCATTCATTCAATATTTATTTTTTAGTTACCTGTCTTACACCATTTGCTTTTTGAGTTCCAGAAAAACATCTATTTCTGCTTTATTGACTATGCCAAAGCCTTTGACTGTGTAGATCACAATAAACTGTGGAAAATTCTGAAAGAGATGGGAATACCAGACCACCTGATCTGCCTCTTGAGAAATTTGTATGCAGGTCAGGAAGCAACAATTAGAACTGGACATGGAACAACAGACTGGTTCCAAATAGGAAAAGGAGTACATCAAGGCTGTATATTGTCACCCTGTTTATTTAACTTATATGCAGAGTACATCATGAGAAACGCTGGACTGGAAGAAACACAAGCTGGAATCAAGATTGCCGGGAGAAATATCAATCACCTCAGATATGCAGATGACACCACCCTTATGGCAGAAAGTGAAGAGGAACTCAAAAGCCTCTTGATGAAAGTGAAAGTGGAGAGTGAAAAAGTTGGCTTAAAGCTCCACATTCAAAAAACAAAGATCATGGCATCCGGTCCCACCACATCTATGTCCCACCACTTCATGGGAAATAGATGGGGAAACAGTGGAAACAGTGTCAGACTTTATTTTTCTGGGCTCCAAAATCACTACAGATGGTGACCGCAGCCATGAAATTAAAAGACGCTTACTCCTTGGAAGGAAAGTTATGACCAACCTAGATAGCATATTCAAAATCAGAGACATTACTTTGCCAACAAAGGTTCGTCTAGTCAAGGCCATGGTTTTTCCTGTGGTCATGTATGGATGTGAGAGTTGGACTGTGAAGAAAGCTGAGCGCCGAAGAATTGATGCTTTTGAACTGTGGTGTTGGAGAAGACTCTTGAGAGTCCCTTGGACTGCAAGGAGATCCAACCAGTCCATTCTGAAGGAGATCAGCCCTGGGATTTCTTTGGAAGGAATGATGCTAAAGCTGAAACTCCAGTACTTTGGCCACCTCATGCAAAGAGTTGACTCATTGGAAAAGAGTCTGATGCTGGGAGGGATTGGGGGCAGGAGGAGAAGGGGACGACAGAGGATGAGATGGCTGGATGGCATCACTGACCAGATGGACTTGAGTCTCAGTGAACTCTGGGAGTTGGTGATGGACAGGGAGGCCTGGCGTGCTGCAATTCATGGGGTCGCAAAGAGTCGGACACGACTGAGTGACTGATCTGATCTGATCTGACCTTACATCAAGGGACTACTGTAGGATTTGGAGATATAACAACTCCAACAAAACCTATGCTTCTATGAATTTACAGTCTACCAATGTGGGGGTGGCAGGCAAGAAACAGCATATAAATTCTCCAAATACAGGGAGCCTGGCCAGGGGTGGGGAGGGAGAGTGGAGGCAAGCTCAGCAAGAAAGGGATATTGGCAGCAATAAGATGGCATTTGAGGGGAAAGGAGAGATGAGTTAGGTGGACTTCTGAAGGAAGAGTATCCCTGAGAACAGATGATGAATACAAGTGGGTGACATGAAAAGGTGCTTCAAAGCGATTGAGCCACAAGGAGAAGAAAGTCAGATGGATCAGAGCAAGAATCAGGGGAGTGGCAGGAGCGGGGCTCAGAGAAGAAGCCAGGCACCCATCCAGTAAGGCCTTGTGGGGGATGGTTGAGAAAAGGGATTTCATTTTAAATGAAGTGGGTACTATTGGAGAGTTTTGAATGGAATTCAATCTGACTTAGGTTTTAGATAGAGAGCAAGGGTGAAAAAGAGGAGACGGGGTCAGGGGCTGGTTTCCGCCGTCCAGATTGTTGATGCTGTTTGTTGTTGGCAGTGATGGCGTCCATGCCAGTTGTCGCACTCACCCCCGCCTCCCAGCAAGGCAGGCAGAACGTCACACGGGTTCTCAGATTCTTAAAAAATATACACAAAAGCCGTATCATCCTGAGTCTATTTTACTGAGGACTCCTTTGAGAGGCCTTGAGAGGGAGACTATTTATCTCACAAACCCCACAGGGAGCCATGTTGAAAACGTCACTTGACTATTATGCTCTTTATGTTCTGCTGGGAAAGATTGGAGGCGGGAGGAGAACGGGATGACAGAGGATGAGATGTTTGGATGGCATCACCAACTCAATGGACATGAGATTGAGTTAACTCTGGGAGTTGGCGATGGACTGGGAGGCCTGGTGTGCTGCAGTCCATGGGGTTGCAAAGAGTCGGACACGACTGAGCGACTGAACTGAACTGAACTGAACTGATGCTCCTCTCTGGATAGCTCTCTTCTCCTCCCTCCTGAACCCCTACTCCCTGTAGACTTAGGATTTCCTTCCTCCTTACTGTGTGAGGATACCCATCTCTGCCCCAGATTCTGCTCTCAGAAAGCACATCATAAAATACCCCCAGTGTTTGGAAAATAAACGACCCCACCAGTTAACAAAATCTACCCTCCCCGCAAGGCAAAGCAGAAGCCAGCCATTAGTATGTCAGTGCATGTTTGCATAACACCCTGCCCCAAATAGTTCATCCAAACAGTGTTTTCTCTAAAAAAGAATTCGGCCAGTTGAAATACTCTACACCTCACCACACCTATATTTCGCATATATTTCTTAGTCTTTCAGTGAATCTCTTTGTTCATAACAACACCCTTCAATGGACTGAAACTTCCTAAGAATAGGCAATCCTGAGTAGCTCTGCACTCCCATCATTACGAGCACATGCCCATCACTTAGCAAACAGCAGTGGAATAGAACCGAATGGCCTGAAGTCTTTATCTTGCTATCGTTTTACGAACCACACTGTATGGATCTGGAGCTGATGGTTTTCTGAGTTTTGTTTTCTGATGCTTTTCTGAGTTTTGCACACTGCATGTGAACTAACAACCTGGAATTTCAAAGTGGAGTGCACAAGTTTAGTGTCAATTGTTCTTGTCTGAGACAGTAACAAAATCTTCACCTTTCTTCTTTTCTTCCTTCTTCCCTTCATTCCTGGATCGTGTGCACAGATTTCCGAGCCTTCCTCTTGCTTTGCCAATTCAAATGCCTGCAGCATTCCCAGGGTGAGACCGGGAATATCAGTGTTCCATGGACAATGGAAACTTCCCAGGGATGGGGGCCTACTGCCTTCATGTTCTGCTGTTCTGTACCTGAAATGTGTTTCTCTTACCACCACACCATGATGGATACTTTCCTGGCAATTTGTCTAATTGAACTGAGCAGAATGTGGTTGAATTAATTCGCTAAGTCCCCATGACCTCTTTACACCTGGTTTCAGAGCTTTGTATGGAGGGTGCCTAATAACTACTGTGGATCAGCTGCCACGTGTTCACTTTCACCACCTCCCCATCAGCAACTCAGTGAGTGTAGAGTTGAGGATGGAAGGCAGCCACAAGGTTGGCATAAGAAACCAATGAGCTGAGCTATGACCAACCCACAAGCTCATCTATGAGGCCAATCTTTAAAAAAGCAAACTGTGAAGCATAGAGGATCTCTAGCATCTAGCCTGATCTATATAGATTGGCAGGCTTTAAAATTTAGTGTGTTGATATTACTAGATATTTTTATACTAAATAAAAACATCTGGGAATCTCAATTGTTCAGTTGCTCAGTACATGTCCAACCCCATGGACTGTAGCCCACCAGGCTCCTCTGTCCATGGGATTTCCCAGGCAATGAATACTGGAGTGGGTTGCCATTTCCTTCTCCAGAGCATCTTCCTGACCTAGGAATTGAACCCATGTCTCCTGCACCGGCAGGTGGATTCTTTACCACTGAACCACCTGGGCAGTCCTTGGAACCTCAGTAAATCATTGAATTCTATGGTCAGTAGATTATGAGCTACATGAGGATTAAAGGCTGGCTCCAACTAACATTATTCCTCAGAATAACCTTGCATGCTGTCTGTCTCTTGACAGGTGCTGAATTAACTTTTCTGGAGTGAATGAATAAACAATCCCCTGTGTGCTTCCTCCAGGCTGGCTTTATCTTGCTAATTACAGAGAAATTATGCTTAATCATGTTCTTGACGATAGCTGGGGAAGACGATCTCACCATATTTCTTAGTCTTAACAGTGACTGCCTAGGTATTCTTCCTTCCATGAGTCTTTATGATTCTCTGGCACATCTCTGAAGCTACTATATGTTTAAAGATTGTCATATCATCACCCCATTCCCTTTCCTTTCTCTTAAACCGCTTTTACAAAAAAAAAAAAAAAAAAAAAAAAAAAAAACAACTCTAATTCCACCAGAAAAAGCCTAATTAGATGCTGAAACAAAAGTTTAATGAGTGAGCTCTTGTTAACACCCTTTGGATGTTGACAAGGTCCCTCCTTAGCTGAATCTCCCAGCAGGAGCTGGCAGGGCTCCGACCACCCAGGAAAGTGGATAGACAAACCAAATTTAATGTCTTGCCCTGAGGGCTTACTGCAAAATGGGAACACAAGGCAGGGCCGCGTCCAGAGCAGTGAGTGGGATAACCTGCTAGGCCTGTGTGTAGGGGGCGTGGGGGGCTCCCTGTGTGTTTCCTAACCGCATCCTTGCTGAAGGAGCAGAGGAGGAGGTGGAGTCTCAATTAGTCACCGGCAGCTTCAGCCTGTATCTACTGACCTTATCTTCATGACGATCACACAGTCAGAGCTGGAAGGGCACACACCTCTGTCTCCTTTCCCAGCGTGAAGATGAAAAGAGACCCACATGGAGGGAAATAGGAGACACACTGATCTGAACCCTGTCCTCTAGCATTCCTGAGTCCAGACCTCGTGAGAAATAAAGGGGACACGATTGCCCCATGATCTCAGAGTAGGTGCACGAAGATCAACAAAAATCCAGGCTTTTGGATTACTGATTCCCTCTTTCTAAGTCAGAATCACGCAGCCCTGCTTGGCTGAATAAAGAGCGCTTACGAGGATAGCAAACACTGTCTCTGGCCTCCTTCAGTTCAGTTCAGTTCAGTTCCGTCGCTCAGTCGTGTCTGACTCTTTGCGACCCCATGAATTGCAGGATGCCAGGCCTCCCCGTCCATCACTTTAGGCTGAGTTAACAAATTTTATGCTGGTGAATCACACCTGGGACATACCTTGTCCCCTGAGTTCTGGAGAAACGAATCATTAGGCACTGAATACCTTTCACTTTCTTGTACTTCTTCCATAGATTGACTTCTTTATTTGAGATGGCCTTTCCCCTCCCTGACTTACATGGTTGTTTGATGTCGCTCAGTTGTGTCCAACTCTTGTGACTCTACGGACTGCAGCCTGCCAAGCTCCTCTGTCCTTGGGATTTTCCAAGCAAGGATACTGGAGTGGCTTGCCATTTTCTTCTCCAGGGCCTCTTCCTGACCCAGGAATGGAACCCAGGTCTCCTGCATTGGCAAGTAGATCTTTTACCAACGAGCCCCCTGGAAAGTCCTTCCCCTCTTTGACTTATAGGGTCATTTAAGAGGACCCTATTCATGCAACATATCTGGGGGTGAATACTTTGAGTGAGACCGTGGGCAAGTGGACATGGCTGGGGTCCTATGTCAGGGTGGGTTTCAAGGGAAAAGGTATGTGTTCCAAATACTCACCCATGCTGGCTGCCTGGCAATGACACATCCCTACCCCTCCACCAGAACCCTTAAAACTACAGCAATTTTAAGAAGGTACCCAGGATATCAACTTTAAAAATCAAATGGGTAATTAGGGGACAAGAATGAAAAGCCTTCACAAAAAGATGAATAAATTTATGAGATTCTCATTATTTATGAGTCTGAGCAGCTTTTTAAAGAAAAAACTGCTGGAGCTTTCTGTGAGAAAGTTGTATGACAACACACAAAACACAAATATACATGCCCACACATACACACATGATTTACTCAAATTGTTTGAATTGGAATATATTTGAAAAACATTTCTCCACTAACTATTCAAGCCTCAGCAAAAAAGCCTCAGGACTCAAGCATTATAATAAATCATCCATTCAAATATTTACATCAGATAACTAGAGCAAAAATAACAAAAATAAAAGCCAGCAACCCACGTAAGTCGAACTCATAATACTTCTCTGTCTGGGTACATTGGTGGTAAGGCTTGCATCTTGTCTCCAGAATGATTTTGGAAAATATATATTTCTTCTGGTAATTGGTTTTAAAAATGCTGAGTTTCAGCAAGTGAGTTAAATTTATTACTCTAGACTATGGCCTAATCAGTTGTTTATCTTTTCAGGATTTAAACAGTATTTGAGGCGGTGCTTTCAGAATAGCCAAGACCAGGAACACGGCTTCACTGACTTGCTTTTCTGTTGAGCAGATACTAAGAAGGATCCCCTAAAGACAAAAATCTGAGAGTGTGTGTGCTCAGTCACTCAATCGTGTCTGATTCTTTGCGACCCCATGGGACTGTATGCCCCCAGGCTCCTCTATCCATGGGGATTCTCCAGGCAAGAATACAGGAGTGGGTTGCCATGCCCTCCTCCAGGGGTTTTCCCAAACCAGGGATCAGATCTGAGTCTCCAGCATTAGCAGGCAGATTCTTTACCACTGAGCCACCCAGGAAGCCCTACGTCCATGTAGTTGCCAATATATTATCTCAGGGCCCAACACAGTGGCCAGTCGTGAATGTGGAAATGGTTTTGCAAGAACACCCAAACAAAGTAAGGAGATACTTGACCTAGTAAACTTCAAAATTCAGGACATAACTGTATTAACTCTTGGGACATGTATTTCAAATGCCCTAGTCCTTTAACAAGCACTGGAATGCAGGCACTGGAATGCTTGGGGAAAGGCTTCATAGAGGGGACCTACCAGACGGCAGTGGCTTCTAAATTTTATCCCCTGGGTCATTCACTCATTCATGCGTTCATTCCGTCAACATTTATGACCAACCTGATTATGGCAAGTCGCTGTGACCAAGGATGTGTTGTGTGTAAATCCACTCACTGTTTTCCCGGGACCAGGGAGATAATACACCTATTTTTCCTTTCTTTCCCATTTCTTTTTGATTTGCTTGGTAGCCACCCCCAATTGAGAACCACTGATTTCAAAGAGGTGGGCAACAGAAGGTGGTTTGGATGGCAGAGTAGGGAAACACTTCAGAGAAATTAGGAAATAGGGAGTTGCTTTATTGTTTTAATGGTTGGTATAGAATTTCAGTTGCCAAATACTTTTTAAATATTATTTTTAGACATTTGCTTCCTGCTGGGATAGAAAATGTAGAAGGTTATTGCTTCTACCTTTACAGCCAAACACATCCAGAGAATCTACCTACTTGTAGTTGTAAGAAACCTATGAAAGAACCACGGAGCAAGAAAACCTAAACAAGATGAATTTCAGGACAGGGCAGCCCATGGCCTTGACTGAAACCCTGGCCTAAAGAGGGGTCTTCTGCGGAGGGAGTGAGGAAAAGTCGGCTGAGCTTTTGAGGGACTTCTGATCCCAGAGGTTAGCTGGGATGGTGGGCTGGAGTCTCAAGGAGCCCTAGTCACACACCGAGTGACTCACTGTCTCATTCTTCCCTCCAGGCCTTCCCCAGGGCCGTGAGGCCGTGCACAGAAGTCTGGGGGCAGGGCAGTGTCCTGAGGGACTCATATGAGATACGAGGGGGCTTGGCTGGTTCAAGGCAGAGGCTGCCAAGGGCTGGAGGCAGGGCAGGAGAGCTGATACAAGCCCAATAATTAGGCACTCTGGAGTTGGAAGCTGAAAGCAAGGGTAGGAGCCATACAGGATGGACCCCTGAGATACCCCAGGACCTTGCTGAAAACAGCCTAGTGGCCTGCTGAAGGCTGGAGTCAGGGCACAAGAACTGAGATAAAGCCTTTCCTGGTACCCTTACCGACAGTCACCACCCATTTGGGTGTAGGACATAAGGCGGAGAAAAGCCTCTTAAAGACCAGAGGAGAGAACCTGAGAGGGAAATCCAGCCTCCAGACTAAAAGGCAGAGAGAGTGATCTCAAGAGTCAGAAAGCTGAGTCTCCAAGCCCAGGTGAATAAAAAGTCCCGAGGGTGTCTTCAAAGATTCAAGCCAATGGTGAATGGAAGCTCACGAGGCATGCCCACTGCTTAAGCCTGAAGGGAGAGTGGAAGAATTGAAGACACGGCCCCATCCTTCAGGCCTCACGCCAAGCCCCCACTGGGAAAGGGTTGGAATCCTGAGGAAGGTGAGAGAAGGTCATGTGCCTGTGTGAAGGCAAAGCCCTAGGATGAAGAAATAGGTCGAATCCATCTAGATTCCAGAACCCACACAGAGAATCAGGTAGGAATAGCCCACCACCAGAAGGGTCAGAGCATGAAGAGGAACCTCCCTGAAGCCCAGCTACACAGGGCCTGTGGAAGGCTGAGGGAAGAGCCTGGAACCAAGCCTGGACGCTAAGGAAGAGGCACTGTTGTCTGCCTGTGGGGTCGGGGCAGGGAAGCTGAGAACGCACAGGTGCAGGAGACCCGTGAGAGCCTACAGGTGGGTCAGAAGAGCTCAGAGAAGCTCACTCACTTGGCTTCACACCAAGGTCCACCTATCACCGGAGTAAGGGAGAAATGCTGAGAGAGACGCCCTCCTGCTGTGGAGGGACCAGGGACTCCTGAAGTCTGTGGGCCCAACAGGGGCCTGAGGGACACTCTCTGGGACCCCGGGGTTTATACAAAATAGGAGGCTGCCGAAGGGCCTTTCTGGGAAGACTGTGGTTTATTGACATAACCACAGCGACACAGAGATTAGTCCACCCCAACGGTAATTGTTACTGACCAAACCGCTGTACTAGAAGTTTGACAGAAGATGAGACATGCCCTTTCCTGAGTGCAAATAAGTTTGTCTTGGTCTCTTTTTTCTGGCCACCTGATGTGAAGAGCTGACTCACTCTTCAGGGAAAAGACCCTGAAGCTGGGAAAGATTGAGGGCAGGAGGAGAAGCAGGTGACAGAGGATGATATGGTTGGATGGCATTGCTGACTCAATGGACATGAGTTTGAGCAGATTCTGGGAGACAGTGAAGGACAGGGAAGCCTGGCATGATGTAGTCTATGGGATTGCAAAGAGTCAGACAGGACCTAGCAACTGAACAACAGCTTGCTCTTTTAAAAAGCACAACATCTGGCATTAAATCTAAGGTTGAAAAACATGAAAAAGCAAGAAAACAAACAAGCAAAAAAGAAATCATTGTCAAAAGAAAAGAAAGTCAATATAACTAGACCTCAAGAAATATTGGTATTTTCAAAAGGAACTTTAAATCTATATGTATTATAATACACACATAAATAATATATTCAATCCTTAATAAAATATTAGTATATAATATCTAACAACATGCAAACAGTCATAATTAACAAATAAAAGTCGCAGCAAGTAGGTCTTATCCAGAAATGCAAGATAGATGGTTTGACATGGCAAAGTTAAAAATCAATGTAATCTGCCAAATCAGAAGAATAAAGAAAAAGATTATCTCAATAGATGCATAAAATGCTCTTGGCAAAATAAATCCTCCACTGATGATAAAAACCTACCAGAAACTAGAAATAGAAAACTTTCTCTATCTAATTACAAGCTGTTGTTCAAACTAGTAACTTTAAAATTGGAAGAAAGGTTAAAAATGTCTACTCATAACACTTCTAACAATTCAAAAAAACATTATGCTGAGCAAAATTTAGCCAGACCCAAAAGAATACAAATTGTACGACTCCAGGGCTATTGAGGAGCCTGGCGGGCTATACTCCATGGGGTCATAAAAGAGATGGATATGACTTAGCGACTAAACATTAGCAACATTAATAATTTATGACAAGAGAAATCAGAATATGATAAGAGAAATCAATTTTCCTCTAAGTTTCATTGGACATAGGGTGAGGAAAGGAGTGTGTGTGTGTGTGTGTGTGTGTGTGCACACGCAAGCAATTGCATCCAGCCTAGTAGAGATACAAAGTTTCTCTGGCCCTGGGTCAGATAGTTGTGGAATTGACTGAGTGGAAGGACCAGTGGAATTGACAAAAAGAAAGCAAATGCTTGGTTTGATCTTGAAGTTGAGACCAAACACATATTGCCAAGGGATGCTCATCCCCAGCCCTGGTTTCAGGTCACAGGTGGAAAGAAAGACACTCTTAGGGAGCCTACTTCTGTGGTGAGTTCTTGGAGTCACATTCTCCAAGCTGCTCAAGGCAGCCAGTGATAGATACCAAAGAATTGCACTCACACAGGCCAGTCTTCCCTGGTGCTCTTTCTTTTCCTGGATGTGCGTGTTGATGGGCGTGAGCAACAAAGAGAGCTTAGAGTGAAAACCAAGCATTAGTAAGAAATCAGAGTTGATACATCAGTGTGGAGTGGGTGGGGAAGGAGGGAGTGGGGACC
Source organism: Bos mutus (assembly GCF_027580195.1). NCBI lineage: Eukaryota > Metazoa > Chordata > Mammalia > Artiodactyla > Bovidae > Bos > Bos mutus. The sequence continues at coordinate 8,261,208 of NC_091639.1, read as the reverse complement.
GCGTCGCCCATGTCAAGCATATTTCCCATTAGTTACAATGCTCTGTATTCTCTGATATGGCCTTTCCCAGGCAGGAAGTTCTTTCTTTGTGAGAGAGGGGGACGTGAGCTAGCTCGTGGGGAAAAAATGTCCCGGGCTGTGAGCAGTAAACTGGCTCGTTCCCAAGCAATGTCCTCCAGGTGTGCCATGAGAGATGAAATCACCTGGCTCATTTTACCATCTTCAGGATGGTGTCAAGACCAGACAAACCCAGGCAACACGTACAAGGAAACTGATCTGAGACACAGCAATGGTGCTCATGGCGTCTTTTGTAGGCAGCCAAGATGGGGACCTTATTCGGCGCGGAAAAATGTTAAGGAGGCCTTTACTCCAGAAAGGAGAGTGAGGTCATGGACCAACGAAATGAGTTGCATCAAGTGAAATGCACATCTGATGGCCAGACAGAACCGAAGCATCTATGCCCCTGCGGCATGCTGTAATTCTGGCACCACTTCAAAGTATCATTTTGCGTATATTTGTTCAGCACTTATTTACTGAAGTAAGGGGGAAAAAAAACTTTTGCGGGGAGAAGGAAGCTTTCTTGAAGTATAAGACACAGAAAAGAGCATATGTCGTAATGGACGGCTCAAATTTCCCCAAAGTCAACACAAACGTGTTTTCAGCACCTAAAACAAGAATATCGCAAGCCCCTCAGGCTCTCTACCAGTCTTAGCACACAGTCTTAACACGCATGCCAAGCTGCTTCAGTCGTGTCTAACTCTTTGTGACCCTATGGACCGTAGCCCGTCAGGCTCCTCTGTTCATGGGATTCTCCAGCCACGTATACTAGAGTGGTTTCTTATGCCCTCCTCCAGTGGATCTTCCCGACCCAGGGATCGAACGCACATCTCTTATGTCTCCTGCATTGGCATTGGGTTCTTTACCATTAGCGCCAACCTGGGAAGCCCCTACTAGTCATGACCACCTCTCAAAGCGAGCAATTGTCTTCACTTCTAGCACTGAAACAGCTTTCTTCTTCTTTCTTTCTTCTTTACAACCTTTACGAGGTTGTAAAACTCTTTATGTTCACATGTTGCAAAGTGAACTTACTGGGAACTTATCATTTGAACTTATTGGGAATTATCTTCCATTCCGTGGCTTCTTTGGTTGTCCACAGCTAGAGAGTAATGTTTATTCACACTCTTAAGTAAAGGTTAGCAAATAATTACAAAACTTTGTTCCCTAGAAAGACCGTCTCATGGTGCTTTGTTTGGGTTCGGAATGGCGGCGGCCTGTCACTGCTGACTCTGGGTGCTTTCAAGGGGCTGGACTCAGGAGACGGTAGTGCCTTGTCCTGGCCCTAGTAACACATCCATGCACAGAAAGTACAGGGATAGGATGATGCTATTTGTTTTGCATACCACTGAACAACCAACATTTCTTTGTCAGTTGCATTATTTTTATGATGAACCATTGTTAGACACTTCACTATTTAAAAAAAAGTAATAACATGGTATATTAATAAAATATTACTCAGTCATTAAAAAGAATGAAATGATGCCATTTGCAGCAACATGGATGAGCCTGGAGATTTTTATACTAAGTGAAGTAAGTCAGACAGAGAAAGACAAATATCATATGATACCACTTGAATGCAGAATCTAAAATATGGAATGATTTACAAAGCAGACACAGACTTAGAGAAGGAACTTATGGTTACCACGGGGAAGGATGGGGGTGGTAGACTGGGAGGCTGGAACTGACATGCACAAGATTGCTGTATTTAAAACAGAAAACCAGCAACAACGTACATATAGCACAGGGGACTCCGCTCTGTAATCATCTCCACGGGGAAAGAATTTGAAAAAGAACAAATACATGTACATGTATAACTGAATCACTTTGCTGAATACCCGAAACTAACACAACATTGTTAATCAATTGTACTTCAATATAAAGTTTTAAAAAAATATTTAATTAATCAGTAAGTTAACCACAGAGATTTTACCTATTATCATATGCAGGTAATTTTTTGGTTTGTTTTAAACTCTGTAATCCCATAGTAATTCCACTTGGCCAATGAAGGTCCATAAAGTCAAAGATATGTTTTTTCCAGTAGTCCTATATGGATGTGAGAGTAAGACCATAAAGAAGGCTGAGCACCGAAGAACTGATGCTTTCGAATTGTGATGCTGGAGAAGACTCTTGAGAGTCCCTTGGATTGCAAGGAGATCAAAACAGTCAATCCTAAAGGAAATCAGTCCTGAATATTCATCGGAGGACTGATGCTGAAGCTCCAATACTTTAGCCACGTGATGCGAAGAGTTAATGTGCTGGAAAAGACCCTGATGCTGGGAAAGATGGAAGGCAAAAGGAGAAGCGAGCAGCAGAGAATGAAGTGGTTAGATAGCATCACTGACTCAAAGACCACGAGTCTGAGCAAATTCTGGAAGATCGTGGAGGCCAGAGGAGCCTGGTGTTCTACAGTCATCGGGGTCACAAACAGTTGGACACGATTTAGCGACTGAACAACAACAACCCATGAAAAGGACTATGTCAAGTGCTTTTGGGTCCAGAGTTCCAATGGTGTTGCTTAACAACTTAGGGATCACACCAGTGGAATGAATCAGGATTTCTAGACTCTAGTTGAGAAACAGTTGGATTATGACACTGACCAACAGTTGGATTAGGACACTGCTAACTCCAGACTGAGCAGAATAAGACTGAATTACATAACACTGAATGAACTGATGAGGAAAGGCTGTGTTTTTTGTTTGGAATATGGTTGTTCTAATAACTCCATTTTTTTCATATATAGTGAAGGCCTTTTCACTATAACTCATGGTAATGGAGTAGACTTTCATAAACTGAAATGAAACATTTATACATGATATATTTTACCTTCTGGATTCTTCCAGAATTCAGAAAAATCTTGCTAAGTGTTTTTGTTCCTATGACAATGTATGTGCACAGGTTCAACATGAATGTCTCCTTGTTACTGTGACATAATTTAAATCTTAAAGTATGCAACCAACGTCTTACCTGGAGTGTCCTATTTGACTCATTTAATCAGATATGACCAGATACTTTCAAGGAATGAAGGGAGGCTTTATGAAACCATTATTCACAAGGCCCTGGGGGCAAATAGGTCTGATACGGGCTTACAGATTCCCAGCCTCATAGGTGAGTAAGAAGGTCTCTTCATGGCCGACCAGGAATCTTAGGATATTGGGAGACTTGAAGAAGAGAGGAATTTACCCAAATTTATAGCTACTCCAGGTAAAACCTGGTAGCAAGTTCTTGACTTGACCCTCTAGCTTCAAAAGACTTTTATAAAAGCCCAATCCGAAATTCCTATGAAATTTGGAAAGCAACTTAAAATGGCCTACATGATACATCACCATTCTTGCCATGCCTATCTAAATATGTATGCTAAATTTAATGAGACTAGGCTGATTTTGCCCTCAAGAATAATCTTTCTTTGAGTTTCTCTTTCATCAAAAGTATGGTGACTGTAGAGGGAAATTTTCTGTTTTAATGGAAAGCAGTCTGTTATATAGCATAACCTTCCAGGATATCAGATTCTAGCTCTGTTCATTGCTTTTGAGATCTTTTAGATATCTTTTCAAATTGTGGATAACTGATGCAGATGCAAATTCTGTCTTGTCTGGTGGAAAGTTAGTTGACTTTCTCCCCAACTCTGGAAAAATCAGTTTGGATTCCTGACTGTGAATTGGACTGACTCCTGTTACTGTCCCAAATAGTCAACCCTTATCAGATTTTTGATCCTTCAAATTTCCTTCTAGGTCTGACTATAATCCTTCGAACTAATGTTTTCAGTTTTTCTCTCTGGTGCCTAATGCAGTGTCACTGAGAACTAAGATCATATTACCCAAAGTCCCTCTGGCATGTTTCCCTAGGACTTGCAGAAGCACTGTGACTAAAAGCCCAATGGCCTGATGTGAACTTTGAAGGACTGACCATCATATAAGACCATTCACAGGTCTGATTTCCCCCCAGAAAAGGCACTGTCTGGACCACTCAGAAAACTTAGTGGAATTTAAGGGTCCAGGCATGCCCTATAAATGCCAGGACCAAAACCATCAACATCCCAGTTCAAGAGTTCTAAGAAACTCACTTAGTGGTACTGCATACCTGGAAGATATTCCTCCACTGACCTCCTGGAATCCACTGGGCTGATAAACACAATTTGTTACATTAACATTTCCCTTTTTTGTGTGTCTGGCATCCATTTTTTTAAGGAGTCTGATCTTCAGGACTCTAAAACCACAGACCTTTGTCATCGCTTTTGTACAGCTCAGCTGCTTCTACAGTAGCAGCATGAAGTCATTTGAGAAACTCTGAGATCTTGCTTCACTTCACTCAGAAGGTTTAGGATTATTATCTGGTTGCTTAGTGATGATGCTTGTTCTTCTTGAACAAAAAGGGGAACAATGTTGAACTTGATCTGAGCCCTGTGTTCCCAAAGCGCAAGAAGTCCCCCTCCAGGATTCTGAGAAATAGCTAACCTCAAATGGCCTTGTATCTCTCATATTCCCCTCCACCCCTTCTCTACAATTCAGAGAAGACCATCTCCATCTCTCTCATGATTCCCATAAGACTCAAGGACAGCTTCCTTGCTTACCTGCTTTGATAAAATCCCAAGCCACCTTCCTTTTCTTGAAACATTCTCTCTTAATGAACATTGTCCTTATTGTAGTAGCTGCATAGAATCATCTCCTTAACTGCCTTGTACACAGTATCTTTCACCAAACTGAGGGGCATCATCAATGGCCATTTGATCAGAGCAAAATGAGCTGATTATTGTTGTTGTTTTTAGTCACTCTTTGTGACCCCATGGACTGCAGCATACAAGGCTCCTCTGTCATCCAGTATCTCTCAGAGTTTTGCTCAAATTCATATCCATTGAGTCAGTGATGCTATCTAGCATCTCATCCTCCACCATTCCCTTCTCCTTTTGCCTTCGATCTTTCCCAGCATCGGGATCCTTTCCAATGCATTGGCTCTTTGCATCAGGTGGCCAGAGTATTGGAGCTTCAGGTTTAGCAACAGTTTTTCCAATGAATATTCAGGGTTGATTTCCTTTAGGATTGACTGGTTTGAATCGGTTATGGGGGGAAACAAACCAGTAAGCAACATCTTTGACAAGGTGATTGCTAATGGTATCGTAACAAATTCGTCAAGCCTGAAGAAGACATTTAAGTTGACAGGGAGTTAAGCAATCCCTACCCATAGATCAAGTGGGAATTCTCAACTCAGTGAAAGGACATTTTTGACCATGTTACAAACAGTAGGAAATTAGCAGAATAACACTTGAGCTAATAAATTCCACTTTTGGTTAAGTACAGAGACTTCTAGTGGAATCATTTCATCTTATTAGCCACAAATCTAGTTACATCTTCCAAATTTAGCTGAAATGTATTCAAGTGGATCTATTTTTATTTTTAAAAGCATGTCCCCAAATTTCAAATCCAGTCAATGCCACTTGAAATTAAGATATTGCAGTCCCATTTATTGTTGTTATATTCTTTAAAGATTTTCAGCATCACTGAATTACTTATCCTTTCTGGATTTTGGCAGGATAATTTAGCAGAAGAATCAACGTCACTTAGGAAGATAGACTTTTTATTCTCTTAATGTGGTCATGATGCTGGAAGATTTTTAGTATCATTGAATTAAATATCCTTTCTGAATTTTAGTAGGATAAATTACCTCTTGATGGGATAAATTACCTCTTGATGAGATAAATACCTGCTTACTTACCTTTCTGATGAATCAACCACATGAGCACATTAGGCTACCTTCTTCTTATCAAGTCCTCTGTAGATGAAGTATTTTATTGAGACTCTTCCATATTTTTGATTGAGTTATAAAACTCTTGAGTGCTTTCTTCGTTAGGCAACGCCTCAAGGCCCATCCTCCTAGTCTTTTCCCAGAAACCTACACACTTCCTGTCTTCTCCCCCAGGAAGACTGCATCACTGCCACTTTTCCATCAACCTAGGACTGGTTCATCCCACAGTGTAGCCTTTATAGCCGAATTCTTCTTAGTCACAAAGCATAGTGAACTAGTTTATCTGGGTCATACCAAGCTCTGCCTCTTAATTTGCTGTCTGACCTTGGCCAGCTTACTACTTAATCTGTCCCTGAGTTTCCTCATCCATAAAGTAGAGCAAATGAAAGTGCCTACCTCATTCTGTGATAGTAAGAAGGAAATGAGTTGATGCCTGCACACCTCTCAGAAGAGTATTTGGCATGCTATAAAAACATTGGCTATTACCCACATTTGCTACCTTTGTCTTGATGGGTCCTCTGAGGTCTGGGATCATGTTTTGCTCATTCTCTCTCAGTTCCAGACCCACATACCCAATTGGCTATTTCACATTTGACTTGGTTGAACAAAGCCTATCTATACCCTCAACTCACTATATCCTCGTTGAAATATTTATAGATGAGATGGCAATGATACTTGGGGTTGCTTCAGAGTCATCCAGGAAGGCAGGGCAGAGTGTTAGTAGAGGTGAAAGAGTATCAGTCAAATTTTGACAACTGGGACTTCCCTGGTGGTCCAGTGGTTAAGACTTTGCCTGCTAATGGAGAGGACATGGGTTTGATCCCTGATCCAGGACGATACCACATGCTGCGGAGCAACTAAGCCACAACTACTGAACCTCAGTGCTTCAACCACTGAAGCCCTGGAGCCGGTGCTCTGCAACCAGAGAACCCACCACAAAAAGAAGCCCACACGCTGCAGGAAGATTAGCTCCTGCTCATCGCAACTAGAGAAAGCCCGAGCACAGCATCAAAGACTCAGCACGGCCGAAAAATACGGTGGTTCTTTAAAAAAAGAAAAAATGTTTGACAGCTGTTAAACTGTATGATGCGTATGATGGCTTTATTATACTCTCTCTCACGTGTGGGCTATGTTTGAAAATATTTATAATAAAGAATGAAGAACTCAGAAATCATAATACTGCTTTGTCTTTCTATCTGGTCCTTCTTACTGTCAGCAGATAACATTTTGTACTCTATAAAGCAGAGAGTGAGTGGCAATGGGAGATTTTTTGAGATGGGGAGATAACATAAATTATTTTTTAAGTTCTTTCTAGCTGTGCATCCATGGTGATTGTGACTGAAGCACAGGGGAAGATTGTTATTATAGTGGTAATATTGGGGTGAGCTGGAGTACAAAGAAATAGAAAGACTCACACCAAACGGACAATTGTCACTGAAGTGGAGCCTGAATAAAAGAATATTTTAGCCACACACTCTCCAGAGATCCCTATAAGTGGGTCTTATAAATCTTCTGAAGTCTTATTATTACCTTTGCTTTTTCTCTTACTGAACCCTGTCACCCATCTGTACATTTATTAATTCATTGATATACTATGCCTGAAAACCTATGCTCAAGGTTGGAGGCACCAGAGACGGTGAAAGTTCTCTGCCCTTGCCTGGTCTGAAGATAAAGAGATATAGACATCGAATCTACTTAAGCAGGGCCAAGGTCCAGGTCGTCTCCAAGAGATCAAGGTGGATCTGAAATTCTAACCTCCTTCAAGGCTTCTCCTGTTTTAGGGTGACATGCTTCCCAGTTTGCCCATGACAGGTGTGATCATTGCTAAGAGCATCACCAAGCACCGTTTGAAGTGTTAATGAGAAATTATCTGGCTACCTTTCTGGGTCCAAATTTAATCCAAGAGGCCAAGACCCAATCTTACAAGCAGCTCCTTCTTGACAATCCTGTGCCAAGTCAGATAAAGACAAATATCATATACTATCACTTAGGTGCAGAATCTGAAATAATGATACAAATGAACTTGTTTACCAAACAGAAACAGATCCACAGACTTAGAGAATGAACCAAGGGGGAAAGGTAGAAGCGGGAAAGAATAGACTGGGAATCTGGGATGAACCCGTACACATGGCTGTATTCACAATAGATAACCAGGGGACTTCCGTAGTGGTGAAGTGATTAGAACTCCATGCTTCCAGTACAAGAGGCTAGAAGTTCTGGTAGATCGAGGACCCTAGCAAGTTCTGGTCTGAGGCAAGCCTCAGTTTTGGCCACCATCAAACTGTCCTGCTAAAAACCTCCAAGGAGGCCAAAAGTACCTTCAATTATTTCCATTTATACAAAAGAAGATCAGTGTATGAGTGAGGCAGGCATGGGCAGTGAAAGGATGACCCAGAGGGATGAGGTTGTAGCAAGTTTCCGACCAGGTATCGAACCTGTGCCCCTTGTACTGGAAGCATGGAATTCTAATCACTTCACCACTAGGGGACTTCCCTGGTTATCTATTTTAAATATAGCCATGTGTCCATGTTCATTCCAGACTCCTAGTCTATCCTTCCTCACGCCACCCCCCTACCACCTTTCCCCCTTGGTTCATTCTCTAAGTCTGTAGATCTGTTTCTGTTTGATAAACAAGTTCATTTGCATCGTTATTTCAGATTCCACATCTAAGTGATAGTCTATGATATTTGTCTTTGTGTGACTTACTTCACTTAATATGACAATCTCCAGGTCCATCCATATTGCTATATACCCCATTATTTCATTCTTTTTAATGGCTGAGTAATATTCCATTGTATATACATACCAAACATCTTTATCTATTCATCTGTTGTTGGACATTTAGGTTGCTTCCATTTCAGTAGCTTCTTGGCTATGGCTGAGATATTTACTTTCATAATAGCTGGTAAATAGTCATAGAGCAAGAAGTCTAGAAATTCCATTCTGGCTCCCTTTGGCTTCCCCAGACTTCTGGACTTTTACACACTTGGAGGTTTAACATCTGGCCTAACTGGAGACCACCAGGAACCTGCTGGAGCCACAGAACCACCCCGTGACTCTGTCCTGGTCTGTTCCAATTGGTCGGTGCCTTTGCCACGCCAATGATTGTTAATTTCATCCCTGGACGCTTCCACAGCAGTTTCGGGTGGAGGCTTGGAATGACTCAGAATATAAAAGAGAAAAATGAGCTGCAGAAAGAAGAAGACTTGGCATGTCAGAGTCTGGATGGGCTGCCTCCCAGAGCACGCTGCCTGTCAGGCTGGGAATACAGCATTTCCCTCAGTTGGTGACCCCCTCGGCTGAGGCCCTTCTGTTCTCATTATCCAATGGCACAGCCTTAGATCTTTTTCTGACCATCACCAGGGCTCAAGGAAACACTGCCACCTCTGCCATCGCATTCATCACCATTGCACTCTCTTCTTCTGTGTTGGATCTTCTTCTAGAAGTTGTCAGTGAAGCCCTCGTGGCACCATATTCGAAGGCAGACATTGTAAATTACAGTGAGTTTCTGCCTTCTGTGCATGGGTGTCATGAAGATTAAGCAGTGAACAAATATCATACAACTGAAATGTTCGTGAGCGGGGCTCTGGGGCACAGTGATGCTCCTGAGAGAGTACTAAGAAGAATGGGTCTGGCAGCCCTCGCCAGGGAGGCTAGAAGGCACAGCTTCTGCGAAGAGTGATTTTGCTTCACCATCTAGAACCCTCTCGTAAGGTTTGCTTGAGCCTCTGTCTCCACGAACTGCGAATCATCTCTGAGTGAAACAGCTCTGCTCAAGGTCTCAGGCTCCAGAGGCGCTTGCTGTGTGACCTTGGGTAAGCCACTTCCCTCTCTGAGCCTCGGCTTTTTCATCCAGTAAAACCAAAGATTGCTCTTTCTTTCCTGAGAGAACTCCTGCTTAGTATGATACTTGTGGTTGTGAAAACTCTAGTTAGTTAGTCTAATACCCTGAGCATTTCAGGGAAGCGCAGGCAGGAGAAAGGGCAATGGTTTCCAACACACAAGGAGCCCATCCCTGGAGTGAGCATGAAGTGTGATAACAGATGCCTCTCACTTCACCAAAGACCACTTCTCCCCACCCAGGATCCTCTGGTCCTTGGAGCCCTGAGATCAAAGCTCTGCCTGGTCCTGATCATGAAGAGAGACATAAACGTGAAGAGAGAAATCTTAAGTGGGCTTTTACTGGAAAAACAGCAAGAAGCATGGCCAACCATCCCATGAGTTCACCCTTTGAGCTGGCATGGCCCTTGAGTAATATTCAATCTTTCCTCTACATACTCCAAAATATTGACTTCCTAAGAACCTTCCAGTTTATTTTACTACTGACTCTCATGCACTAAGAGCGCTGCTTCATGCCTTTTTTTTTTTTTTTTTTTAACTTTTCTTGCTGGTTACTGAGACAGGAAGCATGGAGGAAGAGGATTTAAGAGTCTGAATAATAATTTTTTTTAAGAAAGAAAGAAAAAGAAAATCTTATCTCTGCTGCTTCCTGTGTTTTACTTTTTCTCAGTGGCTTCTTCCCACGGCAATTCCCTCTTAAATATCTTAGATCCACGTCCTCCGAGCTTGGATCTTCACTATTGCCCATCACCTCCACTTCTTCATGTGATCTCAGGCTCGCTCTTACGGCTTTTAGAGGAGTTCCTCGTTTTCTTCAGTTCACAGATGAGGAAATTCACAATGCCAGCGAATGGAAGAGCTGTTCAGGATTAAGCAGGGGCTAAATTCAGGCCAAGGCCCTTGTCAATGTGGGCAAAACTTCACTATCCTCTTGAGAATCACACGCCGAGAAACAGTGAGCTAGATCAAGTGAGCTCTACAAGCAATGCCCCCAAAGACATTGGTGCATGCGTGCGTGATCAGTCATGTCCTGCTCTTAGTGACCTCATGGACTGGAGCCCGCTAGGCTCTTCTGTCCTTCTCCAGGGTATGTTTGTTCCCTAGAGAACATTCGTTCTCTGGGGTATGTTCCCAACCCAGGGATCGGACCCGTGTCTCCCGCATCACAGGCAGATTCTTTACCACTGAGCCGTCTGGGGAGTCCCAAAGACACTAGACTGTCTCCTAAAAACAAAACATGAAAGATGAAAACCAATGCCTGTAAAGATGGAAACCCTGCCCAGGTATCTGAAGACTGCTACTGAACATCCTTCAGACGTGTCACTGTTGAAGAATAGTAACCCCACCCCCCCACCCCTGTGAGCTGTTATTTGAGGAAAAACCAGGCATTCTTTTTCGGGCTTCCCAGGGTGACTCAGTGGTAAAGAATCTGCCTTCCAAGCAGGAGACTTGAGTTTGATCTCTGGGTCAGAAAGATCCCCTGGAGGAGGAAATGGCAACCCACTTCAATATCCTGGGAAATCCCATGGACAGAGGAGTCTGATGGGCTACAGGCCATGGGCTTGCAAAAGCGTCAGATACGACTGAGCAACTAAAACAGCAAACACCAACACGGGCATTCTTTCAGACCCTGTCAGAGAAAAGTGGTGAAGATTCTCAGAAGCGGATCAAGCTCATATGGGCTTCTGTGGGCAACAAGCATCTGCAAAGCTATTCTCCCCACTGGGTTGGCAGGTCAGCCGAGGCAAAGTGGAGAGAAGGGAGGGAATGAGAAGCAGGAGGGGCCCAGAATCAGCATTTGGCATCTCTGCCTCCATGGGCGTGTGTCCAGTGCTGGGCTACCGGGAAAGAGCAAAAGTACTTGGTGTTCCTCAATAAACAAACTTCTTAATCTGAGCAAATAAAAAAGCCACTGGGAGCCCTGACTCGTTCTGAGCGGGCCATTTTCCCAGAGCAACTCTGGTGCGGAATGCGTTTAATTAGGTACCTTCAGGGAGGTGGCCTTGCCATCACTTCCTTTAGTTTATTAACATGGAGAAAGCACCTCTCACCACACCATCAGTTTAAACTGCTGGATCCTAACAGGCCAAGCCAAGTTAATGGATGAAGTCCCTGGAGAGTCTGCAGGTGTGAGGAAGCAGAGAGCAGCTATGTAGGAAAAGAGAGGTGTGAAAGCTGAATTTTTGTTTGGTGTTTAGCTAAATGCAATGGCAACCCAGTACATTTGCCTGGAAAATTCCATGGACTGAGGAGCCTGGTAGGCTACAGTCCATGGGTGCGCAAAGAGTAGGACACGACTGAGCAGCTTCACAAATGCAATCAAAAAGCAACTTTTAAGATATAAATCAAATTCTTGTTGTCGTTAGCTAAGATCCTTTTTTCTTCTGATTGTCTCCTTTCCAAGAAACCATCTTTACTCATTCCCCTTTTTGAATCTTATCACTGTGGCTCACCTCTCAGAAATTTCAGAGATGATTCAGAATCAGTACAGTAGGGAAAAAAAATATTTATTTTCTAAGGTCATTACCTTGACAGGCAAAACAAAGCATATTTTCAATTTCATTCAGAAATACATTAAAAAAATACATAGACCAATATGGCCTGCCCAAACGCATATTTAACATGGTAAATATAAGGAATAAACTGTTTGAATATAAATATCTATAAAAATATAAGTACATCAAAACGTAATCCAACCTCTTCCATGAGCCAATAAAGGAAAATAATTTTACTGCTTTAAAGCATCACCAATGTTCACCCTTCAATATCTCTCCACAACAACCCTACACCATTGTGTTTCCAAAAATCAAGGTAAGTGAGGGAAACTCCTGATTCAACTGATCTTTTCATTTTTCCTTAGGGAACAGAGCTAGTAGATGACCATGAAAACGTTATATCTACTATTGATGCATTAGACAGACTTCCACGAGGCTAGGAACTAGGATGGGGTTTTTTTGCGGGGGAAGAGTTTGGGAGGCAATAATTAAAGGTGGGAAATGCTTTGTCAGAGTGCAATACAGATGAGGTAGTCTCCTATGCATGAAACTCATTCTGATTTTCAGTAGTAACAGTTTCTTTCAGTTTTGCATTTTATGAATTAGAAAAACAGGCCTTTTTTTTTCATTTTTACTCGAGTGTTTGTCCTTCGAGTGTTTTCAATTTGTGCATTCCTTAGAAAAATCTTCACGGGGCTTTGGAGTTTCTCCCTGAAATGTGCCAGGCGCCTGAGTGAGACACAAACACTCCCTTCGGACCCTCTTGGAAACTCCGTCCGCAAGTGGAATCTCCTCTCCTCCTCCGGCAGGAGGAGGAATCCCAGTTTGCAGGTCACTGGGTCTCTTTGCCTTCGTTGCGGGGCCCATTGCCACCCCCATAGAAGAGAGACGGACGAAAACAGCTCGGATGGAGACAAGACTGGCTGGGGGCGCTCCTTAACCTTTCCTGGAATGCTTGCACCCAGGGTGCTGGTCCCCTGCCAGTCTGGAACAAGAAATCGTCTGACCAGGCAGGACGCATTTGCCTCGATCCCAGCCCCGTGGGCAGCGCACAGAGTCAGGCCCAGGGCTCTCTGTGGACGAGGAGCTTCAGACAGGCCCCAAAAACCTGCCCTCAGTGAGCACGGTTGTAGATCACTTTCTTATCTCTGTAGAGCTGGGCTTTCAGCTTGGCAACACGAAAAGATGTTTTGATGCTGTTGCTGATGGCCTCCAACCTATTAAAACCAGACAAGAGAAAACAAATTTTTTTTTTTTTTGAAAAAATTATTCTTGGGCAAAAGAAACATCTAAAATTAGAATCTGGCACAAACAAATCTAAATCTGGATCCTCAACTTTCACCCTCAACCACGACCACGTGCTTCTCTACTAACCTCAAATGAAAATAAACTGCCTCTGATGCCTAGGGTGAGGCAGGGTTCAGTGAGCAAGGAGAGGGGTGACGTGGTCATATCCACAGCAGCTGGGAATTAAAGAAATTTTAAAGCACGATTTTAAGGTAGACTAGAGATACTTTCTTCTCTTTTTTTAGCCCTATTCCAAGCACTGTTCCAACTTTGGTGGGATTGTATGGAGACACTTACTCAGCAAAGGTTTCAAATTCTCAATCACGTGAGGAATTGAAGCGGGCTTCGAGGGGGAAAGGAATTCAAAACAAGAAGGCCTACAGGCAGGACCCCAAAGCAAACGTCTTATGGCAATTAAAAACTATCATTTTTGCAGGCTTAATGTTTTCTTTGGGTGGGAAGAACAGTAACATTGATTTAATAGTTGATGTAATAGAAACTAATAGAAAAAAATAATTTCCAAGTCAGTTCAGAAACAGTGGTTTACATAATCTTGCCATCTGGAGAAGCGCTGTGCTGTGCTCAGTCATGTCCGACTCTTTGCGACCCTGTGGACTGTAGCCCGCCAGGCTCCTCTGTCCATGGGGATTCTCCAGGCAAGAGTAGTGGAGTGGGTAGCCATGCCCTTCTCCAGGAGATCTTCCCAACCCAGGGACTGAACCCAGATCTCCCACATTGCAGGTGGATTCTTTACCATCTGAGTCACCAGGGAAGCCCAGGAATACTGGAGTGGGTAGCCTATCTTTTCTCCAGGGGATCTTCCCGACCCAGGAATTGAACCCGGGTTTCCTGCATGGTAGGCGGATTCTTTACCAGCTGGGCTACCAGGGAAGCCTGGAGGAGCACTAGTGGCCTGAGTTCATAAATATGGAGACTTTAAGGTCACATGGGAAGCACTGAGCTTGGCCCCAGACAGTAGTAAACAACTCAGAAGTCGTCCATGACCTCCTGGCCTGTGCTCAGAACACTTGGCTCCTAGAACTTCTTGCCACTGGATTTCTAGGGAAAAAATGCCTCTGATCATGAGGGGGAATCAGACTATAGGACAGATCTGAAAGCAGGATTCCTCCCCGCAGCTTGTGAATTTCAAGATGCTTAGGTTGTGGAAGGTTTATCCCTATAGAGCCCCTCAGAGCAACCCTGGGGTGTTATTAATCCAGATCCCAGCTCATGACTGATTAAAAAAATAAGAAAGCTGTTGAGAATGACATTGAATCTCCACCAAATGCATTTCCCTATTAAAAAAGTAAATAAATAAACCTGAAAAACGACATGTTCTAACTCTCACCAACCCTATTTAATGACTTTATTTTCCCTTTGGCCATTTGAATAACTGCTATGTTTTTGAAGAATTTGATTTTACATGATTAAAAAAATAAATTTTCCCTGAAATGATTTTTAATTTCTCAGGGAAAGCTGTAAATATATTGACTCAGAGATGCAAAAACTAGATGTGACCAAATGACAGAGGTGTCCCTAAACAGATTTTTGTTTGGATGAGTGGTGTGTGTGCTAAAGGGCAGCAGACTGAATTACGTAAACCACTGTTTCTGAACCGACTGGGAAATTATTATTATTTTTCTCTTAGTTTCCATTACATCAAAAAAACTTTTGAGAAGGATTCTTTGGCTCTTTTAAGTCTAAAGAACACAGAGATTTCCCTTTCCTCCCTTCGCTTTATATTGTCTTCTAAGCCTTTCTCCCACAGAGGTAAGAATGACTGGAGACTGTTTATAGGTAAAGGGGACCAGCTGTTCATAAGAGTCTCTTACCTTCTTGTTTTCCTTCCAGCCACGAGCTGCTGATGAAGACACTTCTCTCCTAGCTTAGAACAGTCTTTCCCTCTCTTTTGGTTGTTCCAGGCTTTCTCCATGGAGTCTTGGTCCCTGTTAAAATACAGGTAGGGAGGACATTTCAGCAACAGGAAGGCTGGTTGTTCTCAGCATCTCTGTTGCTTTCTTCAAAGCAAGAAGACGGCATCACGAGAGGAAGAAGGTCAGGAGGCCAAAAAGCTGATCAAAAACAAAGGTGTTTCTACTCACCTGAGTTCTTTTCCTGCTTGGCAAAAATTCCAGCATTTCTTGTCTGTCTGGCTGGCACACTGGCATCTCTTCCTGTGGACTGTTGCCTTTGTAGGAAAGAAGTCCTTTAAGGAGCGCTTGGACCTAGAAGGGCTTCCGAGTCCATACGGAACAACGTGCCTATTATGGAAAGAGAGAAACAGACGATATGAGCATAATTAATCCTCTCCAAAGGCTGCATTCTTTGGGGCCAACCGCCTTCCATTAAAACAGAAGGAGAGCATGCCGCAGCATTTGGTAGCGAAACTTAGAGTCAAAAGCGGTAACAGTCAGGACCATGTGCCCATCAATGGCCCTGAGGGTGTGGACCCAACCGGGAGAAAATCACGTTCTCTAAGTCAATGACATTGCATGTCAACTCGACAGAGTTCAGTTTCTTCTTGACACAGCAGCCTTGCTTTTTGGCCAAAACTATGACATTTCTGCTTTGGTATCTGTTTCATATTTTCTTCCTTTTCTCTCTACTTAGTTAACAGCTCTTGGCAGGTGGGGGACTTCCATGCAAAACCATGACTCATATGATTTTGAAAACTGATTTTTCAACTCAAGTGATACGTGGATATGCTAAAAGGGGCCCCCAGGGAGGCTGGACAAAACAGGCCACCTGGAGCGCGGCTCGTGCCATATTTGCACACCTCCGCTGATTTTGGTGATGATCATGTGGCTATAGAAGGACTCTTTGCCAGAAGGCTCTCCAGTAATTTCCAACGTGTTCATTATGATTCTCACCCAAGGAGTAAAGTCCTCCCCTTGGAACTATCACCTTACTAAATATTAGGCCTGCCATGGTTTTTGTTTGGTTTGCCTTGATTTTGTTTGGATTTTGGTCATCCTCGCTATAACAGGACTCTGCAGGCACAATCAGTGCCTTTTTGTTTACAATTCTTTCTGATGAATGAATTACTTTGCAGGAAGTAAGGGGGAGAAACTGCTCTCTTCACTCTGGAGGCAGAAGAGAAATCTGATCAGGGTATTCCTACTGCTGTCGTGAAATAGGCTTTTCCAAAGGGCAAGGACAAAGGAGTCGGGACACTCAAGTTCCAGGTCTCACTCTGCACAAACTCAACCTTGCAAATTCAACAATCTGGGTCTTAGTTTTCTCCAAAAGTAAAATGAGGAGACAGCCTGTAAGTCTCTGTCATCACTTCTGCCTCTTAAGTCTCTATGCTCCCATGAGAAGCACAGGTTAGACTAACCCACAGATGACCTCAGCAGTGGCTTCTCAACCCAGAGAATTCGAGAACATTCACCCCTAGGCCCAATACAAAGATCTTCCCCCAACCCCCAAGATGCCTGACACCCTCTGGAGGGGCGTTTTGCCCACGGAGGCACTTTCCTGTGGTCAGCTGTGCTACCTTCAGAGACCACGCCAGACAATAACCAGAGAAACTGGGGCTCCGGTCTCCCGTGGAGCCAGAGGGGAGAAAGCCTAGAGTAAGGATGCCCTCTAGAGACTCACTCTGGAGTGTTGACCCAGATGATGTCCAGATGGCAGAAGTAGACACACTCTTTATCCATCAGGGAAGAGCAGGAGCAGCGCTTGGACCGGCGGGGCCTCCAGGGCGTGGCGGGAGCCGGCTTCTCCCCGCCATCCTCTGCTCCCGCGCTGAGCTCGGTGCCCAGGACCGCTGGGGAGAGAGAGACATCAGGTCAGAGGGAGGTGTCTGCTCCAAGGCCCGGAGGCACACGGGCCACGGCGTGGATGCCAGACCCAGCAGAGCAGGTAAAAGCAGATGAAGCACACCACCAGCCTCCGGCAAGAAACAGAGGAAAAAGGATGATTTTTTCCCCCTCTCCTTAACATGACTTCACCTGTGTCGCCACTGGCTTATCCGCCTTCAGAGAGATTAAACAAGTGCAGGGGAAACAACCACCTGAAAAGGGAGTTGCCAGCCCCACGAAGGACGCAGCCTTCAAGGAAATACTTAGAAACACTGCTTATGAGACATTTAGGTTGGCTTCTACATGGAACCGAGCGCAGCCTACCGTGGCTTAAAATGGGCTGATGACCAAAACAACCTCAAACTAAGTAAGTCATACTGTCTTTCCCTAGACTCCGAGCCACTTCCCCAGGCGGGATGACCTTTCATTCAGTACCCACTGCTTCCCACCTTGTGTTAAGGCAGGGAGTAGCTCAGAAGAGCAGCACCTCTAGAACTTAGGTGGAAATCCAGAGCTTCGGGGAGGTGATTGGAAAGAGAGAAGTCAGTTGAACAGGCGAACCCCAGACTGAAGGGATCACCAAGCAGCCGCTCTTGGAACCCAGACAAGGTTCTGTGGGCTTTGGATTCTAAATCCCGGGAACTGGAGGGCGTGCGTGGGATCTACCAGCTCCCCCTTCCTCACGGCAGCCTTGTCTCCTCTTACTGACAAGTTAGCCCTGCAGCTTATCTGCCCAATTTTGTACATTTCAAATGATCAGACACATTCCAGGATTTTCATTCCCTTGACATCCTTTTCTCTTCAGTCGGGGTCACGAAAAGACAAAAAAAGTGCATTGACCCTAGAAAGAGAGAAACGGGCAGATGCGCACACACTATCTAAATCCCTTGGTAGCCGAGATTTATTCTAGCTCCCCTCCCAGGACAGGTGAATAACACTGGAAATGGAGCTCACACTGTTTTGAGTGCCAAAAACCTGCCAAAAGAAACCCACAGTCAATAATGACAAATTTTAAAGAAAACATCTGCTTCGCCCTGAAACTGCCTGAAGGGTTTTTTCCCCAGACTGTTCTGCAGGTGATTTTAATGTGCATAAACTGCTTGAATGACTTGAATAAAATTCCTTGGCTTCGAGTTGAAAAGTATGAATATTTTACACATTAACACACTATTAAAACAGTATTTGAATAAGATATAAATACCTATATGTCCTTTTACCTGTCTGAACAGAAAGATTGCAAACACACATTTAGCTAAATTACATCTTGTCTTTAAGTCATATTTTTAAAAGCCAAGAAACACACTAGGCAATAATAATCATGTCACTTTAATGCTAGAGGAGCAATGGTCTTACACAGAGGATTCCACCCCCCCACTGCTAGAAAACTTCAGCAGCTCTGAGCACTAACCCCCCTACGCTTGATTTCTGAGCGGCAGTCATAAAAACGCAGTGGGAGAAACAGAAGCAAGAAAAGCATTAAGGTGGAAAAAAAGACCACAGTATTCAAGGATTTTACAAGTCACCGTGCCTACCTGCTTCTGGAGCTCCTTGGAAAGCCACAAACAGCAGAGCGAAAATCATGGGGAAATAATCCATTCTGGGGAGGGGAGCGGATTAAAGGAAGGATTCAAAATCTTTCCCCCTGCAAACTAAACTCGAAGGGAATAAAAAAAGAAAAAGTGCAGGAAAAAAAAAAAATCAGCTTCAGTTCTTTCCAAGCGCTTCGGGTTCTCCGGATCTCAAAATGGTACTTCGGCCTGATTGCTGTTTAACGGGGAGAAAAAAGAAGTCTCTGCTCTGCGGAGAGGCAGAGCGAGCGGTCCTAGGACGCACGCGGCGGCGGCAGCGGCGGCGGCGGCGCGCGGACCCTGGAGGCGCCGGTCCCAGCGCGGAGGCAGGAGCGCGTCTGACCTGGACAGCTCTCGGCCGGCTTTTTATATTGAACCCCTATAGAGTGGGGGTAAACAGCTCCGATTTTATTCCAGCCCCCAGACAATGTTATTGTGTCATTAGTCACCACCAGGCAACGTGCAGCCGGAGATAAGGCCGGGCTCTAGAGGAAATCACTGCTAACTTCAGAGGCAGACGCCGTCTGACAATTCAGGGGCAGGGCTAAGAAAAAGAAAATACCCATTAGAGAGGGACCTTTGGTAAACCTGCCCGTGCGGCGCGCAGCCGTCTGCTTCCCCTTTGCAAGCTGCCAGCCCCGGAGTTCAAGAATCAGAAGAGGGACTCCAGAAAAGTCATACCATTGGTATGAAAAGTATGAGCTCCAGTTTAAATAGATTGTATTGTTGTGTCCGGGGGGATTTTTTTTTTTAATTGTTGTTCGCTTCACTTGCCTTTTATGTCTCTCTGATTCCTTAGTGCTGATCAGACAGGGGGACTCTCTCCCTCCATCCCCTCTCCCCACCGACTCAGGGTCAGTTTATCTTGGCAGATAGATCCACACACTTTTCTCTGAATTCTGATCCTCCTCCCTCAAGTTCTTTGCGTCCACAGTGGGAAAGATTGGAGAAGGATTGTCAAGGAAAGAAAGTTTAAAAGAAAGAAAGAAAGAATCCTTTTAGGCACATACCCAATCCTTTCAGGATTGCTGATTAGAAACTGCCCCCCCATGAACTTTTTATTTTTGTATTCTCCCCCTCTTCGCTTCCCCGGGTCCCCTCCACCTTGGAGGGGGTGGGGCACCAATCTTAAGAAATAGGCAGAGAGGAACGCCAGGGGGAGACGGAGAGCTACAGGGGCGGATGTTCAGGCCAAAAAGGCACAGCCTCGGCTTCCAAATAAGTAACAGAAAGCAAGGCAGCCACCTGAGGAGGGAGCTTAGGAAGGGAAGGGCTGACGCCTGACGCAGAAAGCAGGCTGCCCCTCGGAAGAGTCTACGCACTCTCTACCTCGGGACATCTTTTCTGGATCTTTGTTTTCCTATGGCTTTTGCTTGTAAGTCCAAGGGGTGTCCCTGTGCAGGGTTAGGTGAACATGCCATGCGGATCGTGCTCGGAAGGAGGAAATGCCCTCATTGAATAAGGGATCAGATAATACCTCACATTTAATAATAATGTGTTTATGTTTTCAAAGCGATTTCCTGTCTCCGTAACTATGACATAGCCCCTGAGGTTCCCACAGGGCAGTTATCCGAGGAGACAGCCTGCTGTCTTGCGCGAAAGAAGACATGAAGACAAGACACTTGGCCTTTTCAATTAGCCTCATTTTTCAAGTGAGACAGCTGAGGTGCCCAGAATTTCCTGGCTTCCTCAAAGTCCTTGGTGCGGCTGAGTTAGGCCCCTGGGATAAATTTACAGCATCTTTCCTGCCCCCGAGAAAAACCTGTCTGGGTCTCACTCCTGGGGACACCATCAAATAGATGCTTCTTCCATTTCCTCATCGTGTGTCATTCTAAATCCACCTCCACACACCCGCCCTCCGGGGGAAGAGTCAGGAACCCTCCCTCCCGGCCCCCCAGGAGAGGCCTCCATCCAGGGGTCTCTGCCTGGGCCCTCTGCCTCCTCTCTGTGTGCTGACCTCTGCCCCGCCCTGGGGGCCAAGGAGGGCACAGCTCCCCTCAGACTGGCTGACACCTGGCAGGGAGCCAGCTCTGGCCAGCATCTTCTCACCTCCTCCCACCAGCAGGACCCAGAAGCGCAGAGAAGACCTGAGTTGCATTCACAGGATCCAAGCTTCCCCCAAGGAAGCAGAGGTGCCCTGGGCAATGTGTCTCAGCAGAACTGTATCCCACCCCCATTCTTTTTTTTTTTAACCTCCTGCAAAATTTAACAAAACACTGGCCACAGTTAGTACCTACCTGTTCTCCCCAGAAACTACCGCCCAGCCCCTCCCAGTCTCTCTGGGTCCAGCCCGGGATACCCTCTGGCAAGGAAGCCCATCTCTTAACTGCCCCCACTTTGGTGAGGATGCCCTTGTGGGTGCCAGCAGCACCCAGCGATCAGGTGGAAAAGTGAAGCAAAATGCACCTGCCCACACACCTTCCCACAGCCCACCCTCCCCTCCTTGGCTGTGTCATCTGGTGACTTATTTAAATTATAAATACAAAATGTAGGCAGCAGCTTCTGACCCCCCTCCCAGCACCCCAGACCTTCTGTTCAAGTCAATGCACGAGGTCTCAGATCTGGGAGGGTCCCATGGTTCCAAGACCCATCCAGCCCCCACCTCTTTTAATCTGAAGTTTCCAGGATGCACACGGACATGAATGTGTCTGTGTTTCCATTTTTCTTTGTGCATCTTGGGGCAATGGCTGGGTCTGTCCTCCTGCCATGCTTACTGGAGGAGGAAGTGGGAGCCCCTTCCAAGTGCAGAGAAGGCAGCTATCTGCAGGGCAGCTGCCCAGGAAAACGTTTTGCCAAGAAGCAAGAGCGGGAGGGAGGAAGAACCCCAACAAACCAGTTTTACAAGCTAAATGCTGCCACTGCTTCTCCCCCTGAAGGCTGGCTGGGATGGGAGGAGGAGAGGAGAAGGTTAAAGTCGCTGGACAAAGTAATAAAAGGGATCCCACCTCCCTCCCCAGGCCCCAGGCTCCAGCCCAGCCCTCCAGAACCAAGCAGGTCAAAGGCTCTTTGCAGCCACAGTCCAGCTCAGAGAGGAAAGGGAAGGGAAGGGAGAGAGAGGTCAAGAAGATGGCTTTTCTCCCCCAATAGAATAGTTTTCTGTTGCTGTTCTTGTTTTTAATGTTACACTTGAACACTGGAAACTATTTGATAAAGCTATTTTGTGTGTGTGTGTTTCTTTCTGTATCTTTTGCTAATGTATTAATAGATAGCTATAAATAAAACACCCTGCTCCCCAAATACAGATGCTACACAGTAGCAAAAGGTACTGTTTTTAGCACTCCTCAGCTTTGCTCTTTCTCAACTTTTGCGTAATAGAATTTGCAACTTTGCCAAGCCAGTAAATTTGGGGTGAGAAGTGGCATTGAGCTCAGCAAAAAACGAGCGGCCAGCCGTTAGGTTGCTGGGCGAGCGCACGAGGAGCAGGGAGCTGGTTTTGTGTGGGCTCGGTGAAGCTGTCCAGGCCACCAGTTCAGTCTTGTATTGTTGACTGTTTTAAGTCTCTACTTTGCATAGCACTGTTATGAAAGGCTGTGCATGGCAGGCGTTACCCTGTGACATATTACAACCTCCAGGAGTCATGAACAAACAGCTTCCCCTTCTGTCAAGATCTAGTGGTATTTAGCACAGGAAATAGGATGGTGCTCCGGAAAGCTTCATCCTATGCATCCAAAAACATAGAACGTGAGAGTCCATTGATATGATAGATGAATGCATAAAGGTGTGGGGTATAGATAATACATGTACTATTCCACAGGTATATAATGGAATACTGCTGCTGCGGCTGCTAAGTCGCTTCAATCGTGTCCGACCCCATAGACGGCAGCCCACCAGGCTCCGCTGTCCCTGGGATTCTCCAGGCAAGAACACTGGAGTGGGTTGCCCTTTTCCTCTCCAATGCATGACAGTGAAAAGTGAAAGTGAAGTCGCTCAGTTGTGTCCGACTCTTAGCGACCCCATGGACTACAGCCCACCAGGCTCCTCCGTCCATGGAAGTTTCCAGGCAAGAGTACTGGAGTGGGGTGCCATTGCCTTCTCCCAGTGGACTACTACTCAGCCATAAATGAAAACATGGCTAGAATGAGAGGGCATTATGCTACGTGAAATAAGTCAGACAGAGAAAGAAAATGCCATGTGATTTTATTTACAAGTAAAATCTTAAAAACAACAAAACAAAAACAGACTCATGGATGCAGAGTCGAAGCTGCTGGTTGCCAGAGGGGAGGGAGGAGAGGGCTGAGTGTAATAGGTAAGGGCGATTGAGAGGTACAGAGTTCCACTTGTAGAATAAATAGCCCATGGGGATTTAATGTACAGCACGGGGAATATGGATAACAATAACGTTGGTAATAACTTTGTATGCTGACAGATGGTAATTGGACTCATCATGGTGATCATTTTGTAATGCATAAAACTATCGAATCACTGTGCTGTACACCTGAAGCTAATATAAGACTGTAATACAGGCATTTGAAAGGTAATATCTACAAAAGAGAAACAGATTCACAGACTCGGAGAATGAACTTCTGGTTACCAGGTGGAAGGATTGGGGAAAGGGATAGTTCGGGAATTCGGGAGTGACATGTACACACTGCTATATTTCCAGTGGATAACCAGCAAGGACCTACTGTATAGCACAGGGAATTTTGCTCAATGTAAAAAAAAAAAAAGAGAGAATGGTGGTTTTCAGGAGATGGAGGTGAAGTGAATGAGGGAAATGGGAGTGATGTTGGTCAAAGGATATAAACCTAGAAAATGAGTAAGATTTGAGGGTGTAGCGTGTAACCTGGTGAATATAGTCAACAGTATTGCATTCTATGGTTGAAAGTTTCTAACAGAGTAGATCTCACATGTTTTCACCACAAAAATAGAATTATGTGATGTAATGAAGGTGCTAGATGACACTACCGTGGTAACAATTTGCAACATATAAATGTGTCAAATCAACACACCACACCCCTTAAACTTACACAGCTTTATGTGTCAACCATGTCTCTATTTGAAAAAAGTTTCTTTCGCATCTCATATCAGTTCAGTTCAGTTCAGTTCCGTCGCTCAGTCGTGTCCGACTCTTTGCAACCTCATGAATCACAGCACGCCAGGCCTCCCTGTCTATCACCAACTCCCGGAGTTCACTGAGACTCACGTCCATTGAGTCAATGATGCCATCCAGCCATCTCATACTCTGTCGTCCCCTTCTCCTCCTGCCCCCAATCCCTCCCAGCATCAGACTCTTTTCCAATGAGTCAACTCTTTGCATGAGGTGGCCAAAGTACTGGAGTCTCAGCTTTAGCATCATTCCTTCCAGAGAAATCCCAGGGCTGATCTCCTTCAGAATGGACTGGTTGGATCTCCTTGCAGTCCATATAGAATGGCAAAATAAATAAATAAATAAGCCAAAGGTTCATCCTCATTATCAACTTCTGTGTAATAAAAATCCTTTGGTATCCTGCTGAAATTGATAAAGCTACCTTAAGAAAGTAGCAAGAAAATGATTCATTTGAAACTCATTTTCATATTAGAAATCAGGAAGCTTCTAGTATTCAATTTCATGTGCACATATGATAATTAAGTCCACATCGGTCACATCGGTGCCAAAAAGTTATTCTAAGCATTTTGTGTGTTCCAGGTTCAGTTCAGCTCAGTCACTCAGTCGTGTCCGACTCTGCGACCCTACGGACTGCAGCATGCCAGGCTTCCCTGTCCTTCACCAGCCCCCGAAGTTTGCTCTAACTCATGTCCACTGAGTTGGTGATGCCATCCAATCATCTTACCCTCTGTTGTCCACTTCTCCTCCTGCCTTCAGTCTTTCCCAGCATCAGGATCTTTTCCAATGAGTCAGTTCTTTGCATCAGTATCGGCCATCGGTTATGGCCAAAGTACTGGTGTTTCAGCTCTAGCGTTAGTCCTTCCAATGAATATTCAGGATTGATTTCCTTTAGGATTGACATGTTGGATCTCCTTGCAATCCAAGGGACTCTCAAGAGCCTTCTCCAACACTACAGTTTAAAAGTATCAATTCGCTTTCTTTATAGTCCAACTCTCACATCCATACATGACCATTGGAAAAACCATAGCTTTGACTAGATGGACCTTTGTTGGCAAAGTAATGTCTCTGCTTTTTAATATGCTGTCTAGGTTGGTCATAGCTTTTCTTCCAAGGAGTAAGCATCTTTTAATTTCATGGCTGCAGTCACCATCTGCAGTGATTTTGAAGCCTCCAAAATTAAAGTCTCACTGTTTCCATTGTTTCCGCTTCTATTTGCCATGAAGTGATGGGACCAGATGCCATGATCTTAGTTTTCCGAATGTTGAGTTTTAAGCTAGCTTTTCCACTCTCTTCTTTCACTTTCATCAAGAGGCTCTTTAGTTCTTCTTTGCTTTCTGCTATAAGGGTGGTGTCATCTGCATATCTAGGTTATTGATATTTCTCCCAGGAATCTTGATTCCAACTTGTGCTTCATCCAGTCTGGGATTTTGCATGATGTATTCTGCATATAAGTTAAATAAGCAGGGTAACAATATACAGCCTTGATGTACTCCTTTCCCGATTTGGAACCAGTCTGTTGTTCCATGTCCATTTCTAACTGTTGCTTCCTGACCTGCATACAGGTTTATCAGGAGGCAGGTCAGGTGGTCTGGTATTCCCATCTTTTTAAGAATTTGCCACAGTTTGTTGTGATGATCACAGTCAAAGCCTTTGGTGTAGTCAATAAAGCAGAAGTAAATGTTTTTCTGGAACTCTCTTGCTTTTTCAATGATCCAACGGATGTAGGCAATGTTCCAAGTTCAATAACTTCCTATTCACAGGTCAACAGATAGACATAGATTAATAAACTCCACTAGGGAAAAAGCAGCACCAGGGACAGTCATTGACCACGATCAAAAAAGACAGTCACTGAGGTGGGAAAGCTAAATTTAAAGTGAAAGTTGCTCAGTCATGCCTGACTCTTTGCGACCCCATGGACTGTAAAGTCCATGTTTATAGACTGTATAGTCCATGGAATTCTCCAGGTCAGAATATTGGAGGGGGTAGCCTTTTCCTTCTCTAAGGGATCTTCCCGACAACCCAGGAATCAAACTGGGGTCTCCTACACTGCAGGTGGATTCTTTACCAATTGAGCTATCAGGGAAGCAGGGATATGGTGATCCTAGAATGATGCAAGAGCTAATCATGGAATGAAAGAGGCTAAATGAATATTTTAAAGAATAGCAAAAAGATCTTCAGAGATGAGAGGGGTTAGGAGCTGTGGCAAAGGGGCTAAGAATGGGCAGAGAATGTTAGCAAGATGGGTTGGTTATTGAATTTACAGTCATTGGATCAAACGATTGGTGATGATGTAAGAGAGCAAGATTGTCCAGGTGACCTATGAAGGTAATGCTAATATCTTGGCGACGTGCCAGCATAATGTTCAACGTCTGCAGGGCTCACACTGTGACATCCTCAGGATGCATCTGGGGCACAAAAGAGAAAAGCCACAGAAGCCATGAAGAACTCCTTCCTAGTGAATCTACTGATTTTGACAGTGTCAGTGTATGGACTATGTCATCATTAGGTCTGGATTTTATTTGTATTAGAAAAATATTAAACGAGTTAAAATTATTCCCACATTTTGCAAATCTCCTGTTTTGGACTCAGTCATTTGCAGGAAGGGAAAGTCTTCACTATAGAGCTAGTTTATTAACCATTCAGTCATGTCCAACTCTTTGTGAACCCGTGAACTACAGCCCTCCAGGCTCCTCTGTCCAGGAGATTTCCTGGGCAAGAATACTGAAGTGGGTTGCCATTTCCTTCTCCAGGGGATCTTCCCAACCCAGGATAGATCCTTGGTCTCCTGCATTGTAGGCAGATTCTTTACCATCTGAGCCACCAAGAGTTTTAGAAACGTTCTCTGACTGCCTGTATTTCTTCTCATCCCCTTCCTTTCATGAGAAAAGATTTGATAAAAGGATTATTTTTATTATTCTCATCAGCTGCCAACATACAAGTAATTCAAGTTTCCCTCTTTAAACTAGGATTTTGATGGAAGAAAATTTCTCTTCCAATAATATGTTTTCTTAAATATGAGCATGCAGTGAACTGCATGTGTACTGCCTGTCATCATTGGGGGAAAAATTGGGGAAAGAGGGTTACTTATTTAAAGGGGCATTTGGATTCATTTTAAAATGCTAATTCAAAAAAAAAAATGCTAATTCAATTTCACAAGTTCCAGAATATATCTAATGCTAAGGGTTTGTTTGATTTGGCATTTCTACTTCTTTAGTTTGTTCTTCTGATGGGAAAAAAAAGAAAAAGCTTTTTGGACTGGTTACAAGAATAATTTTCCTGGAAATTGATGTCTTTAAATTCTTTTTTTCTGTGAAGCTTAAAAAACATCCATATACTTTTTGTTCATATTCAGTTCAGTTCAGCTCAGTTCAGTTCAGTCACTCAGTTGTGTCCAACTCTATGCCACCCCCATGGACTGCAGCACGCCAGGCCTCCCTGTCCATCACCAACTCCCAGAGCTTGCTCAAACTCAGGTCCATCGAGTCGGTGATGCCATCCAGCCATCTTATCCTCTGCCATCCCCTTCTCCTACTGCCCTCAATCTTTCCCAAAATCAAGGTCTTTTCCAATGAGTCAGTTCTTTGCATCAAATGGCCAAAGTATTGGAACTTCAGCATCAGTCCTTCCAATGAATATTCAGGACTGATTTCCTTTAGGATTGACTGGTTGGATCTCCTTGCAGTCCAAGGGACTCTCGAGAGTCTTCTCCAACACCACAGTTCAAAAGCATCAATTTTTCTGTGCTCAGCTTTCCTTATAGTCCAACTCTCCCATCCATACATGACTATTGGAAAAATCATAGTTTGACTAGACAGACCTTTGTTGGCAAAGTTAATGTCTCTGCTTTTTAATATGCTGTCTAGTTTGGTCATAGCTTTTCTTCCAAGGAGCAAGTGCCTTTTAATTTCATGGCTGCTGTCATCACTTGCAATGATTTTAGAGCCCAAGAAAATAAAAAGTCTCTCACTGTTTCCATTGTTTCCCTATCTACTTGCCATGAGGTGATGGGACCAGATGCCATGATCTTTGTTTTCTGAATGTTGAATTTTATGACAGCTTTTTCACTCTCCTCTTTCATTTGCATCAAGAGGTTCTTTAGTTTCTTTAGCTTGTTCATATTATTTAATATTTATTGATTATTATCTTTCTCTTACAGTAGTTTTTACTAAGGACAGTGAAATAAGTCAAAAGACTTTGAAGGACATTTCTTTCCTACACACAATTCACAAGAGCAGAGATTGTGGAGTGATGACATTGTGTTTGTTGCTACCTTATTATGTTGATTTATTGTAGAGGAATATAGGGAAAAGAAAAATGGAACAAAACGAAAGCTTAGGAGATGTTGGCTTTTGGCTGAATTTTAAGCAACATTCAGAAAACTAAGATCATGACATCTGGTCCCATCACTTCATGGGAAATAGATGGGGAAACAGTGGAAACAGTGTCAGACTTTATTTTTTGGGCTCCAAAATCACTGCAGATGGTGACTGCAGCCATGAAATTAAAAGACGCTTACTCCTTGGAAGGGAAGTTATGACCAACCTAGATAGCATATTCAAAAGCAGAGACATTACTTTGCCAACAAAGGTTCATCTAGTCAAGGCTATGGTTTTTCCAGTGGTCATGTATGGATGTGAGAGTTGGACTGTGAAGAAGGCTGAGCGCTGAAGAATTGGTGCTTTTGAACTGTGGTGTTGTAGAAGATGCTTGAGAGTCCCTTGGACTGCAAGGAGATCCAACCAGTCCATTCTAAAGAGATCAGCCCTGGGATTTCTTTGGAAGGAATGATGCTAAAGCTGAAACTCCAATACTTTGGCCACCTCATGCGAAGAGTTGACTCATTGGAAAAGTCTGATGCTGGGAGGGATTGGGGGCAGGAGGAGAAGGGGACGACAGAGGATGAGATGGCTGGATGGCATCACTGACTCGATGGACGTGAGTCTGAGTGAACTCCGAAAGTTGGTGATGGACAGGGAGGCCTGGCGTGCAGTGATTCACGGGGTCGCAAAGAGTCGGACGCGACTGAGCGACTGAACTGAACTGAACTGAAGACTCCAGGGAAAGCAGTGTTGAAGACTATTTTTTTGTTTTTTATTTACAATATTATATTAGTGTCAGGCATAAACATGGTATGTGGGCTTCCTTGGTGGCTCAGACCATAAAGAAACCACAGCAATGCAGGAGACCAGGATTTGATCTCTATGTCAGGAAAATTCCTTGGAGAAGGGAATCCCACTCCAGTATTCTTGCCTGGAGAATCCCATGGACAGAGGAGCCTGGTGGGCTATAGTCCATGGGGTCACAAAGAGCTGGACACCACTGAGTGACTTATACTTTCACTACAACTTAATGATTCCACATTTTTATAGACCACACTTCATTTAAAATTATAAAATATTGGCTATATATCCTGTGCTGTACAATATATCCTTATAGCTTATTTAATTTGTTGAAGTAGAGTTCTTTCCAATGTTGTACTAATTTCTGCTGTACAGCTCGGTGATGAAGTTATATGAATATACATATCAATTTTCATATTCTTTTCCACTAGGGCTTAATCACAGGACGTTGAATATAGGTCCCTGTGCTGTAGAGTAGGACATTGCTGTTTATCTGTTCTCTATGTAACAGTTTGCATCTGTTCATCCCAAACT
This sequence comes from Bos mutus, assembly GCF_027580195.1. Lineage (NCBI taxonomy): Eukaryota > Metazoa > Chordata > Mammalia > Artiodactyla > Bovidae > Bos > Bos mutus. The sequence continues at coordinate 8,231,721 of NC_091639.1, read as the reverse complement.
CTGTCCACCCTCCAGACCCTCTCTGCCTTGACAACCACAATCCTGTTCCCCGGGTCCTTGTGAAGACTCCCTTGAAGAGGAGGAAGAGGAGGCAGAAGACGATGAGGCATCAATCCTGTGGCCCAGTTCTCAGCCCTCCTCCTTCCTGGGATATGAGGGAAGCAGGGAGCATTAGTTAGAGAATCTTGAAACTGATAATGTTCATGTAAAGCACGTTATCTTGCTACAAAGTGGAAAAGATCTGGGGAACTGCAAAGTAGCTTGTTTAAAGACTTTCTTCCAAAGTTGTTTCAAGACTAGTCAGGGAGGGCTAACATTTGCTAGATAAAGCCTTTTACAGCATTGTTTCTTTCTGGCTGTTCTTTCTCCCCCAACAGCCATTCTATTTTTGTACATTATCTGGAAGAAACTATCTTTTTGGACTAATGACCAGGTCTCTGCAGGAGCCGCCTCCTTTTTCTCAATTCTCTCCCATCACCTCCCTTTCCAAGGAGCATTATGCCACTTGGTGGTGACTTGAATCCCACAAAATGGGGCCACAGCATGTAATTCCCACAGTACACATTTCTAACCAAGCACCCACTGCTCCTTTTTGGTTGGTTAATATCTATCTATTTATCTAGGTTAAAGCATGGATTTTTTTTCTCTACTTTCAAAGGAGGACTGGAAAACACCTAGGACAGTTTAATCCTAACATACTTGTTAGTTTCTTTCCATCAAATCTATACTTACTTTATTCCTTTTGCTTAAAGATAAGATGATATGAATTCAAAACCCTAGTGACATGGTCTAGAAAGGATAAATAAATAATAAATTCTTAGTAATTTTTCAAATACTTCCTTCCCTTCCAAAGAACCCTAAATCTGAAAGTACAGCTGCCCTTGGAATAGCCACCACCCTCTACAGTAAGAGCAGAAGAATAAATAACACACTGGAAAAAGAGAGAATTTAAGGGTGGAAAATCACCCAATCTATAATTTAGCTGGAATGCCGAAACACGAGAATACCCAATTCTTTGGAAAGCGAAACTCAATGATATCGTGGTCCAAATGTAATTTATATAACTTATCAGGAACTAGTATCAACTAATTAAACAACCCCTCACTCAGACAAAGTATTTAGTCTCTGTCTGCCTTTTCCCAATATAAAATGAGAAAATATCACCTGCTACTTATCTCAAGATGCTGACATGAAAGTCTGACCGAGGCTGTTTAGTTGACACAAGATGTCAATTGGACAGGTTTAATTAGTGAGGTATACAGAGATCCATGTCAATTCTTCTGAAGTCAAGGATTCAGATAGGAAAAAAAAAGAGCAAGACATCATCAAGATTAAATGTAAATAAGAAGGAAAGAAAAACAGAAGTATAGTTTTATGTAAGCTCTGTTCCTGGATGCTGACAAGGGAAAAACACTTAATATCAGAACAAGTAATGGCAAATATTTTAATTTGAAAAGTCAAGAGGAAAAAAAAAACAAAAACCTGAAAAACAGAAGACCTTGTACACGGATGTTTGAAAAAGAAGAAGGAAGAATGAGGCAATCATCGTGAAGGCATGGTTTCTAGACTGAGTGTATGCAAGCTCAGTTCTCGCTAAAAATTTAGGATTCAAGCTATGCCGAGGGCAGTGGAGAAAACATGGTTTGTAGATATCTAAAGCAGAAAAAAAATGATCAGAGGATAAAACCTCTTTCACTTGAATGGACTGTAATTGTTTCTTTATGCAGGATGAAATTTGTTATAGATGTTTTATATCAAGTTGCAAAGATGCAAAACGAAATTATATATAAGCAAAACACAAAATGCCTTAAGTGAAATGATAGTGAATGCAAAGTTTCAATTTTCTCATATACGAAAATGTGTTAAAAAACATCAAATACTGTTTAAAATAGTAGCATATGTAAGCTGTTCTAAAGTATGAAATTATTAATAATTAAAATATGCTATTAATAAGACCAAGTTATTATAGATGATAAAGAAATGTTATCTATTGGTCTTTTATATTATTAAAAGTCACAAAAGCAGAGCAGTACTACACATCTTTACTGAGAACACAGGTTTTAAAGACCCTTTTACTACTCTGCTTGAGTGTTTTTGCAAGTTTCAACTCATTGGAGAAGCTAGCTTTTCTTTTATTTTATTGTAAAATTATTTTTTTCACAGACAGACTAAAGCCATCTTTATATCTGTCCTTGGTTATATTCCTCTCCTTCCATTTTTTATGTAGATTTTTTTTACAAGTAACTCCAATAAGACTTCTTCCTGGCTTATTATACAAATGTATTTTTCCTTTTTTATCAGGATGGCTTCAGATTGGATTTCTCATAGTTAATTAAACCATATTTTTTTAGCCTCCCATTCATCTTGAACAGTTTCCCTTTTAACAATCTTGGAAGTTAACACCTAATTTTTACTGTAAGTTTTGGAGTCGACTTTCTGGAAACCAGTGGTTTGTATCTGCCTCATTCAAGATTTCCCTGCTTCCACTGTTAAAAGGAGTAGTAGGTTACAGTTTCATTTAAGGTTCTTCAGCATTTTTATATCACCAGTCATATTTCCTATTCAGTTCAGATTTTCCTACTGGCATCTTTCTGAGAAATGAGAGCAAGAGGATGTAAAATGAAAGATAAGAGGAAATCGGGGCTCAGACTCCCTGACCTAGCAAAATTTATCCTAAACCAGCCCAACTTCTCTCTCTCTGAGCCCTCCTCCCATCCTTCCAGCTTCCCAGGAGTGAGACCACTCACTTTAGCTCATATCTTGATTAATAAGCTCCTTCACCCTCCATCCCGATGCTTCATCGTCTAGTTCTCAGCTTAAACGGACCTCTAGCTTTAAACTAAACTGACCCATCCCTCAAGATGCCACTGCACTGCTCCGGATAGCTTCAGGAGTGGATAAATCTGCCCTTCCCACATCCATTTCTAGGGACCACAGGACCATATTTCTAGAATGTACCTCTTCTCTTTGCCTCTGGTACCATATATTGCAATTTAAAAAAAAATCTTTTTATTTTATATTGCGATATAGCCAATGAACAAGATTGTGACAGTTTCAGGTGAACAGCGAAGGGACTCAGCCATACATATGCATGTCTCCGTTCTCCCCCAAACTCCCCTCCCATCCAGGCCAGCACATAACCTTGAGCAGAGTTTCCTGTGCTATACAGTAGGTCCTTGTTGGTTATCCATTTTAAATATAGCAGTGTGTACATGTCCATCCCAAACTCCCTAACTTTAAAAAGCAGTGAGCTTAAATTGCAGATAGAATTTGCACTGGTGAGTTAAAAAAAAGTACATACACAATTCCTGTCTCTTTAGATCTTTAAGCCAAACAAGTAAACAGATAAAATAAAAACTGACAAGTTTGGCCAAGAGCTATACAAGCAGAGAGTCTGTTGGTTTTGTGACACTAAATTGGGAGTTTAGCTGCAAGCACCGCAAGAGAAAGGAGAATATAAAAATAGAAACATTCAGGTGGAAAGGCAGTATTCTTTCAAAAAGCAAGCCAAGTGTTTACCTTTATAAAGGATGCAAGTAATCAAGCTGGTTTATGCAAGAGATTTTTTAATATAGAATTTGAAGGAAAAGTAAATATGTGGTGTGAGTGACATACAGAAGGTCTATGTGGCTGTGACTAGCCTCCGAAGGGAGAGTGGACAGGGATTAAAGACCTCTGGGGACCCAAAGGAATTGCCCCGGAAGTGCTGTTGCAAAGATGAAGACCAGCAGACCACCACGCCTTCTGGACCTAACAGAGTTCAGGAAAAGGAGAGGGACTGACCAACTACCCAGTGGCCTGAGAAGGCAGAGATCCCCGAGAATTGATGTGCTATGCTGAATTTTAATTCAGAGAAAATATTCCACACGGTTACCTTGGTAATTATTGCAAATAATCAGGATTGCCAAGAAACTTGGTGAGCTGTGAGCTGTCAAGTCTAACGACACCAACAGTGAGTATGTGGGGGAGAAACTGGGGTCTGCTTCTCCTCCTAGGTACTTTCTAGCCAGTTTTGGAGATAAAATGAAAACCAGTTAATTTTCAAAGTCATTAAGTGTTCCAGTAGAAAAAATTCATGCAGAGGAAAGTAAATGAACAGCCAGCATTATAATAAAGGGATGATCTGAATTTTAATGCATAACTAAGTTCCAGTCCCTCCTTCCTTATCACTCCAGATAACCAAGTGTCCAAAAATAAGAACCACGCGTCAGTCTTCCAAATGCTGCCGGAATGGCAGAGCAGCCGTGGAGCAGCAGGAAGCACAGGATATCTAGGACTCCAGTCAATCCCGGATTCACTGGAAGTTCCACTTCCTCCCGGATTCCATTTCTGCCTCTGGAAAAGTCAGATGGAAACCCCAACCTGGGGGCCCTTGGCGTCTATCACCCTATTGTCTTCTGAGATCTTCAACCTCTTGGGCTGATTCAACTCTATCTCTTTCACAAGCATCTCTTCCTCCACCATCTCCTGAAATATTGGAATTTCCCCGAGGTCCTGCCCTTGGCTTTTTGTTTTTCTCACCAATGGATACTTTCTGGGCAATTCCATCCTTTTTTTTTTTTTTTGTCTTCAGTACCTCTATAAACTGACCACTCCTAAATTTGTTTCTTGCTAATTATATGACCTTGGGCAAGCCATTTATCCTTTTCATTTTCTATTTCCTCCTCTGACAAAAGTGGTACTTACATGACTGGGTTGTTATAAGAACTGAGCTCCTATCTGTCGAGCACATAGAATGGTACCTGGCACATAGTTAATGCTCAATAAATGTTAGCTATTGTTTTATCACCATCCTCCTAGTGGCCTGAGCCAGCAAGGCACAAGTCATCTTTGACGCCTCTGTCTCTCCCACCCACTCCTCCCTGGTTGCATCCATTCTGTCTCCTGGAATCACTGCCACTCCTTCTTTGCTCAACACCCTCATGACCAGTCCCCTGCCTCCAGTCTCACTTTCTTCATAATCCATTCACCACATTGCAAGACAATGAGCCAAGATCAGCTTATTTTATAACTTACTAGAAGTTCCAATAAAAAGTGTCATGGGGAGAAAATTAGGCTGAGAGCCAGCATCATAGTCGGGGGATCATAGGAACCAACATGTGTTGCAAGGTCTCTGTCCTCCATCCTTTACCATTCCAGACAATCAAACTCAAACAAAAGTCATCACATGCCTTTATTCAGCATGCTGAGATTTACTTTCATGAAATGCAAAATGAATCTTATACTTGTCTTCTATTTCAAGCCTTTGCTGCTTTCCCACAGCCATCAAGATAAATGGGAAGTCTTTAAGATGGCCTTGCCTCCCAGCCTTACATATTTGAGCAGTGTCCTTGAACTTGTCAAGCCCTCTCTCTTGCTTCTAGCAGCTTTCTTGTGTTTCTCTTCTCTCCCTGCAATGAAGCTGTCTCTACAGTTCTGCACCAGTGTTTCAAAACTTATGGTGAATGACACCTCCTTAGGGAAGTCTTGGTATTTACCCAGCTTGCTCTGACTGCCTGGTTGAAGGCTTGGCACCTTCAGCTGAGATTAAGCAGAGGTGCCCCTCCTAAGAGCTTCTGCATAACAACTCTGTACAGAGTTCTTGCATAATAGTTATTACACCCGATCATAATCACCAGTTGTTCTCCTGCCTCACCTTCTAGACTGTAAATTCCTTGGCGTTAAGGAATGTACTTTATTCATCTTTGTTTCCCAGCCTTTGCCTAGTAACTCACTTTTAGAAGATACTTGGGAAAAACAGATTTTTAAGCACAAAGTGAGTTCGTGATGCACATGAAGTTCTTAACACAGTGTCTGCAGAAACAGCCACAGGGTTCCCTTCTCTTTCCCCTATTAGAGCACGCCAGCTGGCGAAAAAATTTCCCTCCTAGAAACTGTTGTGAAACTATCAACATCTTGGTGTAAATAACAAAACTCTCTGTATGCTAGGATTCTTCTTGTATGCATATACAGGCTCGATCACACACGCACATACACACCCCCAAAACACACAAGCCAAACCCCTCGCACTCCAAGTCCTCACTTTATACCCTAACCAGCTAATTAAGAAGGGAAACTTGGGTGTGAGGCCTCTGCCTTTTAAGTGCCTCCTACAACTTTCCCAAAATAGCATTTGTTTATCCTTCCTGAAGGCGTTTACCCTGGACCTTGCTATGAAGGAACTGGGGGAAATTTTCTGTTTTTATGAGTTATCATATTCATGATCAAGTCCAAAGGTGGGGCGAAAAGTGAATTTTGGTTACAGTAGAGGAGAAAAATACTAACTGTAGATCTCCTGTGTCAAGTGAAAGATGTCTATTTTAATCAGGATTTTATAACAAAAGAAATATGTGTAACCAAGCCAAGTTTCTCTCTTCAAGGATTCATGCCAAGACTCTGTCCCATCCCTCTCCTGCCTCCTGAGTGAGAGGTGGCTTCAGGGCCAGTGATGACTCATTGGGACAATATTGTCTGTGTGCTCGTGTGACTCTTAAGGAAGCCTGTGTGCAAAGAGGGGAGCGGGGTGCCAGCAGCAGGCAGTCAGGTGCGGGGCCCTGAAGCCCAGTGGTCCACGTATAAGCAAGAGCTCTTGGGGAGACTCCATGGATACCACTACAGGGCTCTTGGGTTAGAAGTGTTTAAAGTTTTGTTTTGTTTTGTTTTGTTTTGGTCGTGCTGGGTCTTCGTTGTTATGCACAGGCTTTCTCTTGTGGCTTTTCTCTTATGGGCTTCCCTTGTAGTTCAGTTGGTAAAGAATCTGCCTGCAGTGCAGGAGACCTGGGTTCTATCCCTGGGTTGGGAAGATCCCCTGGAGAAGGAAATGGCAACCTACTCCAGTATCCTTGCCTGGAGAATCTCATGGACAGAGGAGCTTGGTGGGCTGCAGTCCATGGGGTTGCAAAGAGTCGGGCACGACTGAGCGACCAACACTTACTTACTTCTTTTGTGGTGAGCAGGGGCTTCTCTTTGTTGCAAATCATGGGCTTCTCACTGCATTGGTTTCTCTTGTGCAACACAGGCCCTAGGCTCCCCAGCTTCAGGAGTTGCAGCACACAGGCTCCGTAGTTGTAATTCACGGGCTTAGTTTCTCCAAGGCACGTGGAATCTTCCCAGACCAAGGATCGAACCCATGTCCCCTGCATTGGCAGGTGGATTCTTACCCACTGTACCACCAGGGAAATCCAGGATGGAAGTTTCTGAAGGTTGCATGGCATCTTGGCATATCACTAAACATTTCGATCTGGAAGGAAATTGACTAGTAACTTACACAATTTACATCATGAGTCTTTAAGGATATCCATACCAGCACCAGAAGAAAAACTTCCAAAAGTTTTGAGTAGTCAGAACCCAGTCCTGCCACCAACGAACCAGAAATTTTTCCCTAATCCCAAGGTAAAGAGACAATACAGAGAGTGAAAATACAAAGCCTGGGTGTAGGCTATGGCCATCCCACCCTGAACATGCCTGATCTCGTCTGATCTTGGAAGCTGAGCAGGATCAGACCTGGTTAGTACTTGGATGGGAGAAAGCCTGAGTGAAATCCTAGATCTGACATGCACGGGCTGTTTTCTTCGACAGTTATTCTCTCTGAGGCTCAGTTGCCACAAGGACCCGGGAGAGAGCTCCCTAGCTAGGATGGAAGTCAGTGAGACAAAGATTGCAAAGCCCCACACACAGCGCCTGGCCAAGAGTAGGTGGGCCGATGATTTTAGTACATGCTGGAAATATTTATACAGCATCTCTTATGGACCAGGCTGTGTTCTGCTGCTGCTGCTGCTAAGTCACTTCAGTTGTGTCCAACTCTGTGCGACCCCATAGACGGCAGTCCACCAGGCTCACCGATTCCTGGGATTCTCTAAGCAAGAATACTGGAGTGGGTTGCCATTTCCTTCTCCAATGCATGAAAGTGAAAAGTCAAAGTGAAGTCGCTCAGTCGTGTCTGACTCTTAGCGACCCCATGGACTGAAGCCCACCAGGCTCCTTGGTCCATGGGATTTTCCAGGCAAGAGTACTGGAGTGGTGCCATCATTTTCTCCAAGGCTGTGTTCTAGATGCTGGCAATACAGTCATTAACCACACAGCCCCTGAATGCATATCCTTAAATTCCAACTGGGGGAGAAACACAATTGGAATTTGGGCTGAAATGAAATCAACATTTTGAACTGTCTCATTACTTCCCAGGAACACTCCTTTCTGTGGCTTTGCCCTGCGGGTCAACAGAGTTGCTACCACAGCAATGGGACTGTCTGCCTTTTGCCCTACAAGGAAGTCATAGCAGTTTTCCAGCGTCTCAGTGGGTGTCTTTCATGCTGGGATCCCCATTAAATAAACAAGAGCAATTCAGGACCTATGATAATAACTGGACCAACACCACCCCAGGACTTTATTCTCAACAACTCTCCTCTGTCTCTTCTGCCATATCGCCAAGCTCCCTGTCTCTTCACTTGTTCTTGTTTCAAATCTATCTTTGGTACTCAGGCCCCTAAGAGCACAGCTCAACAATTACTAGCTCCCCTTTCAGCCTTGACTTTTCTTCTGAATTATTTTGCATGTATCAATATGCAAATGCAGGAGGCAGTCACATGATGAATTGTCCCTGACTCTAGTGGGCTTGCTTCCCTAACTGAGATCCAGATTCCATCTCCTCCTCCTCCTCACCTCCCCGCCATCCCAAATGTGAAAGTGTGAGCTCAGATGATGTCTCTGATATCTGCCTCTCCTTTGGTACTAGTCAGTTCTCAGGAAAATCTTCTGTTAAGCAGTGACCAGTTTCTGAGTCACTGGGAAGGGGTGGAAAGGGTTCCCTCAAGTTTATACCCATCTCAGTTGCATTTTTCATATAGATTTTTGTTTCTGTTCCCCATTCACCTATGACCTATTTCTTTAACTTAATTTCTTCATTTCTTAATTTCTTCAACTCTCACCCAGCTTAGTCATTTAGAATGTTTAAACATAATTAGTTGGTACCATGGGGACAGACAGCAAATATAACCGGGGCATATGCAATTGTCACCTGGAGGGATATTAAATAAGGAGGGTGGTGTATTATTTTACCAAGGCTACCATAACCAAGTGCTGCAGAAGGGTGGGTTAAAAATGGTAATGGGTGGTCTGGCAGTTCTAGAGTCGAGACCTCGAGGCCAAGACGTCTGCAGGGTGGTGAGGGAGAGACCTCTCTCCTTGGCTTGTGGCTGGCTGCCTTCTCACGTGGCCATCCCTCTGTGTGCACATGCCTAATGTCTCTGAGTGCCTGATCCCTGCTTCTTATAAGGACACGAGTCACTGGGTTAGGACTTTGTTTTTGTCCAGTCGCTCAGTCGTGTTCGACTCTCTGCAACCGCGTGGGCTGCAGCACCCCAGGTTTCCCTGTCCTTTGCTGTCTCGCTGAGTTTGCTCGAACTCACGCCCATTGAGTCAGTGATGCCATCCAACCATCTTCTCTTCTGCCGCCCTCTTCTCCTCCTGACCTCAATCCTTCCCAGCATCAGGGTCTCTTCCAATGAGTCATCTCTTTGCATCAGGCGGGTTAGGACCCTAACAATCCTGTCTTACCTTAATTACCTCTTTAAAGCCTTATCTCTAATTACAATTTCAATCTCAGAGAAGGAGAAATACTGTGTGACGTCCGTTCTATGTGGAATCTAAAAAGAAATGACACAAATGAAGTTACTTCATACAAAACAGAAAGAGACTTAGAGAACAAACTTATAGTTGCCAGGGGGAAGGGATAGTTAGGGAGTTTGGGAAGTGTGTTCATATACACACTGCTATATTCAAAATGGATAATCAACAAGGACCTATCGTATAGCCCATGGAAGTCTACTCAGTGTTATGTGGCAGCCTGGATTGGGGAGGGTTTTAGGGGAGAATGGATACGTGTATGTGTATGGCTGAGACCCTTCGCTGTTCACCTGACACTACCATAACATTGTTAATTGGCTATATACCTCAGTATAACATAAAAAGTTTAAAGTTGAGAAAAAAGCATAATAAATAAATACCATCACATTCTGACTAATGGCGGGGGGTAGGGCTTCAGGATATGAATTTGGAGGGGGCACAATTCAGCCTTTAACAGGTAGATTCTTACTTTCATTCAGATAACACATTCAGAAATTAATACACATCAGCCCAGGCACCTTGTCTGGCATTGGACAAGGTCTGGTCCAAAGTTTCCTACAGCCTGGGCAGACCTCCCATCAAGACCTCCCATCGCTGTGGGTATCTAGGAGGCTTCCTCCAAAGCTCTGTCCCCCTTGGAGCTGCTGTGGTACTCTAGCCCATGCTCATCACTGACTCTACATCCCCATCACCTTCGTGACAAGGCTAAGAGGTACAGCCCTGTCTTCTCTCCTTGTTCCCTGGTGCCAGACTTGTCTCTTTAGATAAACGAGATCGCGATGGAGCTAAGCTGAGAGTATGGTTCACAAAGGAAATCCCCAGTTAGGAAATCAAGGGCCCTATGATATCAGATTATCCCTAAAAAGAGGCCATTATTCAGACCATGAAACACGTGGGCAGAGAAGGCTGCCTTAGTCACCTCTTACTGTCTTCATCTCCTCCTACTCCCGACTCGTCTTCCCTAACCCCTCTCCTCGTCCACGTCTGAGGACATTGCCAAGCCACACCCGATATCTGGAACATCCTCTCTTTACTGACCCCCCTTCCAACCTGCTCACTGAAGTTAAACAAGACCCTCGAATAATATCCTCTCTTATATACTCTTCCCTCATCTTTAGAAAAGTAGTTATCCTGCGCTTCGGGACCATTACTTGGCTTCCACTTGTCTGCATCTCATCTCTCCCTACACACTGACACTCAGGGAGGCTAAGAAACTTCTTCAAGAGTTTATACAGCTCTTGGGGCGATGGATTAAAGCTCAGGTTGATCTCTCACTCCTTATCATGATACTCTGCTTCTAATCACACTGCTTCAGGTACCTGGGTTTTCTCACTAGACTCATTGGACCTTTGATGAGCAGAAACTGAACCACGAGAAAGATGAGAATATTCACACCATTATCAGAGCTTGCATACAGCTCAATGTTGCTTTAGAAATTGCTCTTTAATCTTTTTTTTTTTTTTTAGTTTGGCCGTGATGGTCTCAGTTGCCTCATGTGATCATGCTCCCTGACCAGGAATTGAACCTGGGGGCCTCCTGCTTTAGGGGCTCAGGGTCTTAGCCACTGGACCACCAGGCAAGTCCCTCTTTATTCTTTACTTAATAGAAATTCTTGGATGTTGCAGGTAAAATAGTTATATAAGAACTGTTGTTAAGTGGCATTTTGTCTCTTAAAAGAAAATAATACTAAACGTTTCAGTGAGTTCCAAAGAAAAAGTTCAGTCTCATTAAGCCTAAGATTAAGGAGAGTTAGACTGTCAGGATCACTTCTCCTTCCACTCATTTTAGAAATCAAGGCAACAGAGTTTCACAGGCAAAGTTCAGTTTACAAAGACAATTTCAAAGAAACACATTCTTTTTTTTAACAAAGATCTGGAAAGGATAGAGAAAATGATTACACTGAAACTAAGAAACAACTCGGAAAAGGAGCACACAGCAGAGAAATGTGAGGAGCATAAAGATGTCCAGCGTAATCCATTTAAACCCTCTCTTCCAAGATTTCCTGGTGTTTGTGTAACTTCAGCCCAAGCATCAGTAACAATCAAGTTGATTTATGGCGGTGAAAGATTTTTTTTTTCCGTGAGAATGCTGATGATGGAAATCCAATATTAGGAACACAGAAGTCTCTGTACAAACCCAGAGTGGTGGGCTGGACAATGTGCAACGGGTGAATGCCCACAGCCTGGGTGAGGGCAGAGGTAGCCAACAGAACTTGGGTGTATTTTTGTTCTCCTTCAGTAATTTGCAAATGTACATCCTTTGTAACAGATTTCTTTTGTGTTAATCCCACAAGGAAATTGCTTCCACTGGTTTTGATAGATGTGTTTGTGGATAAATGATGCAGAATATGATTTCTTTGGAACACTGGACAAACTCAGTTCTGTAGATTGACCAAAGCGTATATTTGGCAAGTCAAATTCAGAAAGTCAAGTGCAGTAGCTGGGGATTCTGGAATGAGGTCACAGCTGGTCCAAGAGGGTGTGAGCTGCCCTGAATCTTGGTTGTCAGAAGACTCAGTGCACTCGCTAATATCCACAGGAACCATTTCTCAAAAGGTGAGCCAACAAAAATGAAAAGTGCCAATGATTCTAAGGTTGTAGGACCATCTCCTGCACAGGTATATGGTTACTCTAAAGATACTTGTGCACGCTGACTCTTTACAATTACCCAGACAGAAATAAGAAAACATCTGTAAACATGCTCACCTCCCACAACCACACCCCCTTTGAACTATGCCCAGGTTAAACATAAACACTTGGGGAAGTGGGGAACCAAAACTTTCTCAGGTGGGTGGTTGGAACTTGTGTGCGTCTGCTTCTAAAGGGTGAATCCTTTCTGTTCACTATTTAACTCTTGCCCCCTCGCTTTAGTCCAAAATGGTAGTCATGTCTTCCAGGTGTTTCCCTCAACAGTGGGGTAAGATTCCTCCTGCTAGGAAGCCAGATCCATGCTTTGCTCCACCCGGACCCAGAACTCAGCCCAGATTTCACGTGGTCCTGGAACATTCCCACACCAGCACCCAGCCTGTCCCAGCTCTCTGGAGCCAATGTTGGTTCTTCCGTCTTTACCTGGGGCAACTCGAACCCTCTCTCACCTGCGCTTTTTGCTTGAACAAACACATAATCCTAAATCCATCCTCCTTACCACTTCAGTTTCTTGCAAAGCATTCATTCAGATGACTAAATCGTAGGGCTTTCCCCCAAATATTTGTGCATGAAGTCATGCTTGAAATCCTGATAAGCAAACAGGTGGACCTGAGCGAGTTGAAACAAAAGTCTGTGGAGGCATTTCCACAATCCATTCCAAAATTTCCTTTGTAATCCTGGGGCTGTCAGTTACACCCTCTTAGTTCTGTGGACGCCCTGTGTCTTTCTCCCTCGACTCAGAATTTCTCATCCTCAGGATTGTTAAGGAACAAATTTCTGGTGTCTCTGCCCTTCATTTCATGCAGAGGAACCTGACTGTCCTGAAGGACATCCCCCCTTCTGATCCTCCCTCTACCTTGTTCTAAGAGCCAAGAAACTTTCAGAAATTTGGAAATGTTGCCTCAAATACACACTCCTCTCCCTCATCCCAGCCGAAACCTCTGGATTTCCCCTGATGACATAATTTCCCTCGTCATTCTCAAGGTGCCTCGTTCCCCACACACCCTTTCTCCAGAACCTTAGATCTGGGGCCATTGTCTGCAGCTCCCTGTGAACTTTCCGCCTTTCTCCGATAATACCTCTCCCCTTCCTTGCCAGTTTCACATACCTACCAAGCTCCTCATACCCATTCATTCTCAGCTATCTTCCTCATTGCTTGGAAGCCTCACCACCATCATTTCATTATAAAAAAAAAAAAAACAACCTGTGACCCAGGTGGGGCATGCATGCTGCAGAGGGTTACCCATGTGAGTAGCCATGCTGTAGTAATTCAACACTTGGGACTTTGCAGCATGTATGTTTGTATCTTTTGATTTGCAAATCGTTTTGAGAGCAGCCTTTGCTTGCTCTATCTAGGTCTTATGAAGATGATGTGTGAAACATGGCCCAGCTGGTTGACAATCATGTGGTTTTCTTTCTACATTTCCATTTATTACATCCTCAGTTTTAGATGCGTGAAAATAGCCACTTCTCTCTTTGAGGTGTTTCCCAAACATAGATTTCAAAAACTGTTCTACCAATAAATTTCAAGAAATACAGAATACTCCACAATCTGATTACAATTCATGAGTAGATGGACATTTAAATCACTCCCAGTATTTCACATAAATATCACTGAGTAGATATTCTAGAGCATAACTCTGTATTATGTCTCAGGTTGCTGCATTAGGAGAAATTTCTAGAAGTAAAACATGGGGTCAAAGTCTTTGTTTATAGCTCTTGGCACATATTGACAACTTGCTCTCAAGAGTGGTTATAACCATTTACCCTCCACCAGCACTATTTGAGTGTCTCACCACACCCTTTTTTTCTATACAATCTTTTAAACAAATCTTTGCAGAGCAACCAGCACAGATTGGAGGAGAAAATCCCAGGGTATTTTCAACTTTAACTACTAGGAGGGTAGTTTAGGTTCAGGTGAGGATTTGCTAGCATGCTTTGAAAGGACAAAGAGTTAAAAAAAAAAAAATCCTGGCAATGTGATAAAGGCAATTAGTGCTATAAAAAAATAAAAGCAATCAGAAATTCCAGGGGATCAGGGGGCAAACGACTGTAAAAGACATATAATCATAAAACATTCCCTGGTTTTGCAGGGAATGATACTTACATGGTCATAACAACGTAATGATTTAACTTTAAAAGTGATATAATTGCATGGGTAGGAGAGGAGAAGAAAGTGTACTGTAAGAGGGCTGAAATTATATTTGTCACAGCAGAGATCAATAACTGAGGTATAACAACAAAAACAGGGAAAGCAATTTAAGCTCATTGCTCAGAGATATGAACATAAATATGAGAAGAAATAAAGAATTAAGTACTTGCCTTCAAAGAGTGGGACTTGGAGGAGGAATGGAAAAACAAGAAGCATATAGATTTTAATTGCTGTACTCTGTGTGTTCAGTCATGTCCAACTCTTTGCGACCCTTTGGACTGTAGCCCACCAGTCTCCTGTCTCCATGGAATTTTTCAGGCAAGAATACTGGAGTGATTTGCTATTTCCTCCTCTAAGGGATCTTCCTGACCTGGGATCAAACCTGCATCTCCTGTGTCTCCTGCATTGCAGGCAGATTCTTTACCATTGGGCAAGTCCTTGATTTTAATTATGAGGCCTTTTTAACTGGGAGCATGTTAACTTTCATAAAATAGATTTTAACAGTATTCTAACATGTTGAGATTATTGGAAATTCTTAATCAATTTTTAAATTTTTTATTACTTTGAATTAATGTTTTTATGTGTCAGAATTTCATATTTCTTTTGTAACTTGTCTGCTCATGTACTTATTTAGCAAGAGATGTTACTGGTTTTCTTATTGATTTTTAAGAACTTTTAATATATTTGTTTACACATTTTCTAGGAAATATTTTACCCAGCTTATTGTTTCTTTTGTGTTTTGTTTCTGCTGTTGGACAACATGTCACCAAATATATTAATGTTTACATTTTTGTATGGAAATTTCCAATTCAATTTATATTTTCCGTATTTCTAAGTGTTTGATGCTTTATCTCAGATGGTGTAGTAGTAAAGAATCCACCTGCCAATGCAGGAGATGTAAGAGATGTGGCTTCAATCTCTAGGTTAGGAAGACCCCTGGGGCAACCCAATCCAGTATTCTTGCCTGGGAAATTCCACGGGCAGAGTAGCCTGGGGGGCTACAGTCCATGGGGTCACAAAGAGTTGGAAATGACAGAGCATCCACAAGTTGTTGTTCCACTTCTTATCTTGACAGCTTTTGCTTTGTTTTTTTTTTTTTAATAAATACTTATGAAACTTACTGTGTGCCAGGCATTATTGTAAGGTCTTCTTAAACATTGATTCAATCAATGGTATATAAGAGAGAGGAGGCTCTTAATTACTTCTCCCCAAACAGCTAATCTTTCTATGGTATTTACCACAAATATCATCCCTTCTCCATAGATTTGAAATATATTTCCAACAGTTTATTTTGTTTCAGATCTATTTTTTTCATTAAAATCATACTATTCTACTTAATGTTACTTTGTAAAATAGTTTATATATGAGAGCAATTTCTTCCCACCACTTTAATTTAAAAAAAAATTCTTAACATTTACCCACTTAATCTCTAGCTAGTCATTTGACATTTTAAAGGTAAAAATAAGTTCCATTGGAATTGTGACCAGAACTTTGTTAAGCCAACAAATTTAATCAAGAAACATTTACTCAGGACTGCCCTGGTGGGCCAGTGGTTAAGAATCTGTCTTGCAAAGCAAGGGATGTGGGTTCTATCCCTGGCTGGGGAACTAAGATCCCACATACAGCAGAGCCACTGGGCATGCGCTCTGAGAGCCGCAACTAGAGAATCCACGTACCCTCAATGAAATATTCTGCATGATGCAATTAAGACTGATGTTGCCAAATACATACATTTTTAAAAAAAAGAAACATTTACTCTTTACAAGTTGGTCTCAGAAGTTAAAGTTATATCTTTCTAATTATTTATATCTTATTTTGAAACTCTAAGCTGCTAAAATTTTGAGTTGCTAATGAACTCAAACTCAGGAGTTTGAGCAAACTCCAAGAGATAGTGAAGAACAGGGAAGCCTGGCCTGCTGCAGACCATGGGATTGCAAAGAGTCAGACATGAATTAGCGACTGAACAACAACAATGAACTCACACAATGACTCTGAGAATATTTCAGTCGGTGCATAGGTTTTCTGCCGTTATATTTATGTCATCTGTAAATAATGGTGGGCTTCCCTAGTGGCTTTGCTTGCAACGCAGGAGACCTGGGTTCAGTTCTTGTCAGGAAGATCCTCTGGAGAAGGGAATGACTCCCCACCCCAGTATTCTTGCCTGGAGAATTCCAAGGACAGAGGAGCCTGGGTCGCATAGTCAGACACGACTGAGCGATAACACAAATAATATTACCTCCACTACTTCAGGAATTATATTTCATTTCTATTTAATGATCTAAGGCATTAGCTAGTATTTTCTGAACCATATTAAATAGAGGGATACTGAATACACAATTTGGACGACTGTAGAAAACCAAATGTTAAAAATTGCTATTTACCCAAACCATAGCAAAGTCATATATCATCAACATCAAACAAATTGCAGGAAAACAAAGTTAACCTGAGATTTTATTTAAAGTTATCATTATAATTTTATCACTAACATTTTTAGTAGTCAATTTAAAATTTCATATTATGATTTAATACTGGTAATTCCCCAGCCCTGCTAGACACTAAATTATTCCTGTGGGTATCACACTGCACATTGATGATAATAAATAAATGCTCTGTTTCAGCAAAATTGGCAGAGGAGAGAAATTTTCCCGCTAGTTATACAAGAATAGTCACTGCTTATAGGCACCACCAAACTTTCCTTTGTCTCTGACAATAGCAAAGTCAGTTTCCTTTTCTCTAACTCCTAGCCTTGGAGATTTGATTGATGGTGACGTAGTTCCACTGAATCAATGGCCCCAACTTAAGTTGTGTACACTGCTGGAGTAACAGCTTTTGAAATACTTTCAGAATCATACTCGAAAATTTTACTTTCACTTATACTATATTTCTAGTAGGCTTTACATTCAAATAAGTCATCTGATACAAATTTGTCCTTGAGCTTTGAACCTAAAAATGGGAAAATGGAATGTAATCAACTTTCAAGATAACAGAATAATCAGTCTCTCATTTTCCCTCTGCATCTCATCTCTATTGCCTATAAAGAAATTGTCACAGTCTTTTCTGGAGTGTAGTGATGGGAGTGTTTTTATAACAGGAATCATGTAAGAAGTATTTGCACTCAAGTTTCACCGGTTTGATTATTTCTTGAGTAGCCTCCAACGAACAATCTACTTTCCCTGAATTAGAACACAAACAACACTCGGCTAGTACACCCCCTAGGCTGGTGCGGCTATTTGTAACCTGTAGCGCTCACGCTTTATTTGGTTCAAGGACCCTTTTTACACATAGTAGTTACATTCCTACTTTTTTTAAATATAGAAAGTCCATTCTAAAATCTCTTATCACCATGAAGTTTGTCTTTGATTAAAGAATAAGAAGAGTCTTGTTGTCTTTCTTCTTGGGTAGGTAATTCTGTTAAAATACACTCTGCTAGAATTAGTTTTCCAAACACAGCTGAAGGGTATGAATAAGAGAGTGTGTGCCCATGATTTTGAAGTCAATTATAGCCGTCATCGTGTTTGCCCATCATGGATAATAATTACCTTTACTGATTTTCCATTCGTCAGATTCATTATCTGTGTCCTCAAATCTCTTATTCAGCACATAAAAGAGAAACATAACTAATTCACTAGGAACCCACCACACTGTCAAATTTAAAAGGACTTCTGGTGGGTTCTACATGTCTCAGTGACTGAGATACAAGATATAGAAATAGCATATTTAAAAATGTCAGGGTACTTTTGCCCACAGTAAATAGAATTTAGGAAAAATATTCCTAGTGATATACATACCAAGAGTGGATTTTGTACCTAGGATTCATAGATTGTACAAATCTGAATAATCCTTCGTTTTCAACTCCTAAAAATGATAACCAGTCTGCAGCAAATATTTTGACAAGTTTTAGAGTAAAATTTTTACCTTTGAAGACTCAGAGATATGAAGGACTATCTTCTTAGAGTATTCTTGTGAATACATTTTCTGAAGGTAGATTAGCAACATCAACTGTGGCTTAGCTCCTCATTTTTCTCTTACCCCCTTCTCTCATAGTCTTCACTGTATCATTCTAAACCATCAGCATTATAGTTGGCCACAAGTTTGGAGATTTACCTCCCTGTGAAAATTTAAGGCAGTAATGTTGACATTCTGCTGTTAACTCATCTTCACCAGAAGATGAAGAATTCCCAAGCAGCATACTTCCCTGAAATACCCACAGCTGATGCAAAGTTAAATAACTGAAAATTCAATACAGTTCTTAAAGATGATTTTATTCCATGAGGTGAGTACTGGCATGCAAACAATCCTATGAAGATTCCTAGCACTTTGTAGTCTAATTCCATTGTTCTTATGCTGTTATCCATTGTGTAGATAATACAATATCTTATGCTGTTACCTATTGTATAGATATGCTGTTATCTATTGTATTGTATAGACCTTCATTGGTTCAGAATGGATATTATCATGTCACAGACTCAGGTAAACCACAGCCAGCCTCACTGGGTTAAGGATGGAGCTCATGCAGAGAAAATCTGCAGTTTCCTCTCCACCCTTGTGGCATCTTGGGGATGGCGGATGCTCTCCCTGGTCACAGCCACATGCACCCTGGAACTGTGTCCCAGGAGAGGGACTCCATGCCTTGTTACTCTCTCTTTGAAGTAGGGATGCATATTTTGAGTTCCAATGACAAGCAGTTTCATTTCATACTAACTTTTTAGGGGAGTGTAGGAAAACACTGGTTTCTAAGCACCCAGGTGAGAGAAATTTGGCACAGATCTCCTCCTAGCACATGTATGTGTGTGCTAAGTCATGTCAGTTGTGTCTGACTCTTTGTGACCCCATGAACTGTAGCCCACCAAGCTCCTCTGTCCATGGGCTTCTTGATGCCAGAATACTGGAGTGGATTGGCATTTCCTCCTCCAGGGAATCTTCCAAACCCAGTGATTGAACTTGCGTCTCTTATCTCTCCTGTGTTAGCAGGCAGATACTTTACTACTAACGCCGCCTTAGCACACACCTGCTAACAATATCTGCTTATCTCCACAGATACGATGTCCTCCCTAAAGTTATTTAACAAACGTTTCCTCTCAATTCTTATATTTGACTAAACCATAAAAAAGGGTGACGTTTGTTCATTTTGTCGTACCAAGTGAAAATCTCATAGGAGTTAGCCCAATGTTAACTGTGAATCATCTTTGGCTAGATGTGACGATCATTTACATAATCAAATAATTTTCTGATCGGGCCAGATCTCAGGATGCCAGAAATCCAGCTGAAGCAGGTATTTATCTATTCAGGCTTCAAAATCCAAAATCAAAGAAAAACATACCAGCAGATCTTGGTCAATTATAAGGCAAAAGTGATGCTCGGAGCATTTCTATAAATGGCAATGCTGATATTGGGCCTCCTAGTACTAATGCTGATTTTAATGAGAAAAATCTCTGCTGTTTAGCTATCAAATATTCATTAGCAATTTGAATAGCTCACATTTGTGCTTTTGTTTTATGAGAATATTTGTCCAGAATGATTTTGAAATGGTTTTCTGAGCTTTACTATTTTTTTTCCTCATTAGGTGCATTTATGTAATATGCTAACCTATTTCTCGCGTTAAGTCCTTCTTGAATTCAGAATAAATTTGGCTTGGGTGCAGTGGGTGCCGCACCCACTTGGGTAACTAAGTGCTGTTATATTTGGATTGTAATTTTTAACATTTTTACAGAGTTCTGTAGTTGGATTCAAAGATGAAGTTGCTATTCAACTCAGGAGTTTTGAGTTATTTATTTAGCTTTTTGGTGCAGTCATTTCATCGTCATAAGATAAATGTGATAGTTTTTTAATTTAAGCACAGAAATGATCTGCACTGTGAAAATCTGTAAAGCTGTCCAGCTTAGTATCCTTTTTATAAACATTATTTTTTGATAACTTTTCCCATTTTTTCCATAGTATTAGAGTTATCAGACTTCTTAATTATTAAGACTATTTTGGTTACCATGTTTATCTAGGAAATTTGTCATTTTAAAAGATGTTCTAAATTTTAGGAGTTTTTGCCATCTGTTGTCTTCTCTCATGTCAAATGCTTCAGTTGCATGCATGCTTCTCCCCTTGGTTGTGTTTTACACAGATGTGTGCATTTTATGTCAGAGAAGGCAATGGCACCCCACTCCAGTACTCTTGCCTGGAAAATCTCATGGAGGGAGGAGCCTGGTGGGCTGCAGTTCATGGGGTCGCACAGAGTCAGACACGACTGAGCGACTTCACTTTCACTTTTCACTTTCATGCATTGGAGAAGGAAATGGCAACCCACTCCAGTGTTCTTGCCTGGAGAATCCCAGGGACAGGGGAGCCTGGTGGGCTGCCGTCTATGGGGTCGCACAGAGTCAGACACGACTGAAGCGACTTAGCAGCAGCAGCAGCAGTACATTTATGTAGCGTGTGCTCCTTTCCAAAGAAGTATCATCTTTCTGATATTTCTTTTTCATGGCTGAGTCCTGTTAATTTACTTTTGCATGTTTTATTATTCTCTTTTCAGGATTCTTAGATTAAATTCTTGTTTCTTTTTTTTTTTTAGCGTTTATTTACGTGTTTGGCTGTGCCAGGTCTCAGTTGTGACGTGTGGATTCTTTCGGGTGCAGCATGTGGGGTCCAGTTACCCCAGTCAAAGATCAAACCCGGGCCTCCTGTGTTGAGAGCTCAAAGTCAGCCACTGGGCCATCAGGGAAGTCCCTCTTACTTCTTTTTTTTCTTATTTAATCATAAAAACCATTCATGGCTGAGCTTTGGCCTTGGGATAAGGTCCACCGCTTCTTGGGGTTTATTAATATAATCTAGTTTGGCTTGCAGATAAACCAACGGGCTATTCTAATGAGAAAAGTGCTCTGGCAGGGCAAGTTCCAGGTTCTAGCGCAACACTCGGAACGGGAGCTCCCCAGATCTGCTGGAGGGTGAGTGCCATCAGCCTGGAGAGGTGATCAAGAAGCAAACCGTAAAGGGTGATGTTCTGGAGTCTGGACAGTGCAATGTCCATGGAGTTTTATGTTTAAGCATGACATCGTCATTTTTTGAAATGATTTTTTTACTTTAAAAGCTTTTGAATGATTACTTTGATCTCCTTGTTGAGGAAGATGACTTTGATCTCCCCAGGAAGAATAGATTTGATGGAAACAAGACAAGAGACAAAGGAACCAGTTTGGAGACAGCTTGTGGTAGAAAGTCAGACGAGAAAGGGTGGTGCCCTAAGTGCGCAAATCAGTGGCAAGCATGGAAGGAAGGAGACAGTTGAGATGTATTTAAAAGATGAAAAAGCGGAACTTGGAAAGTGGTGAATTGGGAGTGTGGGGTGAGGGCAAGAGGAGAGGGAAGAAGGACGCCCAGGTTTTAGCCTTTGACTTTGGGCTGTAGGGCCCTTCTCTGAGTCAAGGATGCAAGAGCAGAAACCAAGACAGATGAAGAAAGAGGTTGACTTGGGATTCTCTGACTTTTATTATTATTTATTAATATAAATTGTTCTTTTGTCCCATTTAGTGCTGTTTACTTTGACTTCTATTTTATCTAAGAAATAAATTTCTGTCCTTTGTTGGGTGTGTCCACATGTGTGTAAGTACCTGAAAGTAATCAAAATTTTTTCTTGTCTCATAAAAATAAAGAACTTATCCCTCTTTTGCTCACTTCTTTTTTATCTATCTACTACCTATCCTTTTCTATCTATATTTCAATTTGGGTTAATAAAATCTCAGGCACTGTACCTAAATTGTTGCTATCATGTTATTTTGTATTATGCCTTTCACTTATTTTATCCTGCTCATTTTCTCATTCTTCTGCTAAAATATAAACTCCAAGAAGAAAGAGCTCACCTTTTATGTGATTTTTGTCTGCTTAATTTACTGCTCTAATCTGTGTAGAACAATGTCTACATTACTTGCGTGATCTGCCAAATATTTGTTGAAAAAATAATTATTTTTCCATTATGTATCTTTTATTTCTCTTTTCTGACAGTTGCGTTCAGTTTTGAAATGACTAATTTCACCATTCATTGGTAATCTGCTTCTTACACAATTCAAGCTCCAATCTTATTCAATTCTTGGTTGCCTATAGTATGCATTGAAGCATTTTTTTTCCTCTCAAAGAGAGTGGGGGACCATACTTTTTGATCTCCACCAGAGTGACAACATGTAGAGTGTGGTTTGGTCACAATCCTGTAAGTTGCTCCGTTGTCTTCCGCATTTGAGTTTTGAAGAAATGTTTTGAGGTTACCTGGATTTCATTTCTCTTTTGTAAATTTATTTTCTTGAAGTAGAGTTGATTTACAGTGTTCTGTTAGCTTCTGCATGTGTGCTCAGTCACTTCAGTCGTGTCCAACTCTTTTTGACCCCATGAATAGCAGCTCACCAGGCTGTTCTGCCCATGGGATTCTCCAGGCAAGGATACTGGAGTGGGTTGCCATGCCCTCCTCCAGGGGATCTTCCTGACCCAGGGATTGAACCAGTGTCTCCTGCATTGCAGATTGATTCTTACCTCTGAGCCACCTGGGAAGCCCTGTGTTAGTTTCTACTGTACAGCAGAGTGATTCCGTTATATATATATATACGTTCTTTTTTCTATTCTCCACGGTGGTTTACTACCAGATATTGACTATAGTCAATAGTCAATATTAATAGCACCTTGTTGCTTATCCATCCCATATGTAGTAGTTTGCTGGATTTCATTTCTTTTTATGTGATCTGTTTTTCTTCATGGATACAATTTGGGTATTTGGGTATTTTTATTTATCTCTTAAATTTAAAATTATTGGTTCATGGAGGACAAGTTCATTTGTGTTTGTATATCTGGCATAGTGTGTGGCTTCTGATAGGGGTGGGGTGAATATTGGATAAACACACACATGAATAAAGACATAAGTTATGTTTGGGTAAACTTAAAGCCACACCACCATTTCTCTTCCTGACTATCCATCTCAAGCTCAACTGATATCGATACAACTTAAGAGAATTCAGGCATGCTACCTTATCTTCCTGTAGAATTACCAAGACCAGAAAGTTCTGGAAAGTTCACCACTATTGGAATTCAAATCAAATTAGCCCCTCTTTCAATACCTTTATTAGCTAATAAACTTCAAAGTCCTGCTCAAAATGCTTAATTTTTTACCTTAGAGTGTTGACATGATAAGAGACAGAAATGGAACCTAATTTTTAATTTATTTTATGATTTGGGTGAAACAAAAGTTTTGTCAATGACACAAATTATGTGTGAAATGAAAATATCTTTCTCCTGTTTCCCTTTTTGATCCTTTCCTTGGCTGCCCCAAAGTTGGTTTCTGTAGTAGATACAGGATCCTATTGGAATCGGCAGCAATCGTTCATATTTACACACTTTATCAGGAACACTTATGTTACCGCCAAGTCTTAGGAGCAAGTGAGATGGAGAACAAACGGAATCCAAGTCAACCAGCACCTAACAGGTGTATTGATCTAGCCTAACATAAATGCAGGAAGTAAAAGGATATTTTAGTTGCATACTTATACCTACACAATTAAACACATGCAAATTAATTTTTTAAAGATTTTTTTGATGTGGACCATTTTTAAAATCTTTGTTGAATATGTTCCAATATTGCTTCTGTTTTATGTTTTGGTCTTTGGGCAGCAAGGCGTGAGAGATCTTAGCTCCCGAAACAGGGATCGAACCTGCACCCGCTGCAATGGAAGGCAAAGTCTGAACCGTGGAACCATCAGGGAAGTCCTTAAACACGTGTACATTTAAAATGCATTTCTGTCAGGCACCTAACAGTGCACTCGTTTTAGACAATATGCTAATCTCTATGGAAAATCAGAAGACGGAAATTGCAAGTGTGTCTTCAGCAGTAACACCTTGAGTTTGGAGAGATATCCATCAAAGGAATGTGATCCACATAAATAGTGTGATTCTTTTTTTTTCAATTTTATTTATTTTTTATTTTTAAACTTTACAATATTGTATTGGTTTTGCCAAATATCGAAATGAATCCGCCACAGGTATACATGTGTTCCCCATTCTGAACCCTCCTCCTCCTCCTCTCCCCATACCATCCCTCTGGGTCGTCCCAGTGCACCAGCCCCAAGCATCCAGTATCGTGCATCGAACCTGGACTGGTGACTCGTTTCATACATGATATTATACATGTTTCAATGTCATTCTCCCAAATCTTCCCACCCTCTCCCTCTCCCACAGAGTCCATAAGACTGTTCTATACATCAGTGTCTCTTTTGCTGTCTTGTATACAGGGTTATTGTTACCATCTTTCTAAATTCCATATATATGCGTTAGTATACTGTATTGATGTTTTTCTTTCTGGCTTACTTCACTCTGTATAATAGGCTCCAGTTTCATCCACCTCATTAGAACTGATTCAAATGTATTCTTTTTAATGGCTGAGTAATTCATGTGATTCTTGATTTTACTTGCGTTATTGACTGCAGAAAGGCTTATGTCATTTATTGCTTTCATCATGTAAGACTGCAATGCTCCTACTAAAGGTATTTATCACTGGTCTATTCATTTTATCAAATGGTGAAAAGACTGTTAATAGTCAACTGACTAGGTTTTGTTGAGGATGACTCAACAGAGAAACACCTTTTGCTTTGTTTCATTTTAATATCCTTCAAGTTACATGTGAGTATTGTGATGTGTGCTTTATCAGTATCCCTCTAATTAACTTTAGAGACATAGCAGTAAGGGTAGATCTCCCCTAATGCTGGTTTTTTGCTGGTATGTGCCTTTCATCAGTCCAACATCCCTTTATCTTGCATTTGCAGTAATTTTAGAGACATCTGCCCTCATTAAATTCATGCTAACCTTTCAGTCTCAGGAAACATGGCTTGGTCTATGTTACACCAGTGAGACAGAAAATACTTGCTGGATTTCATTCTGCATTTGAATCGTATTATAGGCAATGATGGTATGGATAACCTGTTGGTATGTACAGATATGCCAGAAGCCACTGGAAATTCGTGCTTAGGGACCACTCGACTTACAGAACCACAGCAGTAATTGGCCTCATCCTTTCATTCCAACTCTTAGAGAGGGAATCTTCTGAAGGAAACCCTTTAAAGGGGTATTATCTTTTGAACAACATTTTTATGATGAGTCAAAAGGAGTATTTTTATGGTAAAATGAAATCTGGACATATAGGAGATTAAATGAGTTCTTGATAAACAGTTGAAAAGTTGGCTTAGATGTAGGCAGGAACAGGTATTCCCTACGTTATGCAACATGAAACTTCTTCAAAACTCAATCTTATCCAAAATGTTTTCCATGGAACATAACAACTTTTAGCAATGCTGAAAGTTTCTATTCATTGGTAATGGCAAGAAACCCAGAAATTTGGGATTCTTTGAGCTAAGAGTTGAAGTGAGCTGAGCCTGAAACTACTTCTCCAGGTCAACAATCTGCAAAACTTTTTAGCTGTTTTCCCTGCCGGCCGGTGCCATAAACACCTGTATCTTTTGTATCAATACACAAAAAGAATACTGTATATCTCTTATGATTTGGATGAAGCAAAAGTATTGTCAATGACACAAATTATATGTGAAATGAAAATATCTATCTCCTGTTTTCCTTTTTCATTCTTGCCTTGGCTGCCTCAAAGTTAGTTTCGGCCGTAAGTATAGAATTCTGTCAGAATCAGCAGCAATCATTTATGTTTACACAGTATAACTAAAAGTCACATTGACAAAACTCCAGGGTCAAGTCTAATTTACAAAAGAAAACAAAAGCAGAGAATACCAAGCAAAACACAAAAGAACCTGCACCACCTTTATCCAGCTTAAGCCACTGACAACAAATGTGGCACGATAGTATTTCCAACACTCAACGTCTGTGAAGTTGATTTATCTTGTATACTTCTGACGAATCTTGTTCAGTAGGAGTGGGAAGGTAAAGCGCATTTTTAATGTCAAAAATGCTCTTGAATTTTAATTTTACTTTATGAATTATAACCTCTTATCTACTACGCATGCATACATGTGTATGTGTATCTACAGGCACACATATTCTGAAAAGGTACAGAAGATTGCTTCATGGAAGAGTTTTAGCCTTCCCTTCACCTCTGCTAATTTCCTTGCTTCGCCCACAGGCAAACCTGGTTCTGGCAGTCCCAGTATCTGATGGAGGAAGGTCCCGAGAAGGCCATAACCGGCCATAGTCTAATCAGCAATAGGAATTTGCTCGTCCCAAGTCACAGTGAAATAAACAATAGCACACCCACGTGATTACCAAATCTTGCAAATAAGGACTCCGGCTTTACTAGCTCTTGCCAAACTTCCCAATGCCCCTCCTTCACTCCAGGAGGCACCCAGTCATAAAATTATGAAACAAACTTCCTGACCATTTCCGAAACCAATTTCTCACCTCTGATGAAGGACAATTTGCAAAAGAGCTATATTGCTGGTCTTGGATTAGCCATGCTTTCTCAGTGGCTCTAACGCCATTAACTCTGTCTTGTCTCTAAATGTCCAGAATTCAAGAGCCCTTAATAGGAATGCGTCATTATATAACATTGGGGAGACATTCATTACATATCTCTGAAAATCTGCTTTCTGGAAATTAACCAATCAGTCAGTATTAAGCTCATGTTCATGTCAAGCATTTGAAGCTCAAATCACTTTACAATCCCTATAATGTAGCTCTTCCAAGTAGAAGATTTGGACCATTCTTAGAGGGGACGAATGATATATTGCCAAAGAGAAGACCAACTCTAGCTCACGTGATATTTTATTCATGGAAAAAAAACATGAACTTCAACATTCGGTCTAATACACAGTAAACGGAACCTTTGCTAGATCAGCAGCAGCAGCAGAAGCAGAAACTCAGAAAGGCTGGATCTGGGCTCCATGCAAGACCCACCAGGCCAGAAACTGCCTTTTAACTAATCTTTCAGGTGAGATGTAAGAACACTGAGGTTTGAGAAAGAAGGCATAGGCTAACTTTGACTCATTCACGTCTAACCTTTTTAATACTTGTGCTAAATAATAAAATGACTGTGGTTTTCCCTGATGGTTCAGCAGTAAAAAATCCTTCTGCAATGCAGGAGACTTGGGTTTGATCCCTGGGTCAGGAAGATCTCCTGGAGAAGGAAATGGCAACCCACTCCAGTATGCTTGCCTGGAGAATCCCATGGACAGCAGAGCCTGGCCGGTAATCATCCATGAGGTCACAAAGAGTCAGACACGACTTAGAGACAAAACAACTGCAACAATAATAAGACGGTAGCACTACTCTTTCAAAAAAGATTAAAGTTAGAGAATCAAACTTGAGCTCCAAAAATTTATCCTTCGCACTCATTCTACCACCATGTTATAAAAGAAACGCCTTTTCCACTTTCCTGTGCAGATATGCCAGCCATACCACCCAGCTGTGACCTCACATAGTAACAGCAATGGTGTGAATAAAGCTGATTTGTCACAGCCAAGTTTGGTTTAAAAAACCTGGTGCAACAGAAAGTTGTAAACCTTATACACGTGCTTTTCAGAAAATTCCACGGGCTAACTGAAATAACCTGCATCCGGTGACTCTCCTGAGATTTAACAACATATGATAACATATTGAAAAGCAGAGACATTACTTTGCCAACAAAGATCTGTCTACTCAAGGCTATGGTTTTTCCTGCGGGCATGTATGGATGTGAGAGTTGGACTGTGAAGAAAGCTGAGCACCGAAGAATTGGTGTTTTTGAACTGTGGTGTTGGAGAAGACTCTTGAGAGTCCCTTGGATTGCAAGGAGATCCAACCAGTCCATTCTGAAGGAGATCAGCCCTGGGATTTCTTTGGAGGGAATGATGCTAAAGCTGAAACTCCAGTACTTTGGCCACCTCATGCGAAGAGTTGACTCATTGGAAAAGACTCTGATGCTGGGAGGGATTGGGGGCAGGAGGAGAAGGGGACGACAGAGGATGAGATGGCTGGATGGCATCACTGACTCGATGGATGTGAGTCTGAGTGAACTCCAGGAGTTGGTGATGGACAGGGAGGCCTGGTGTGATGCAATTCATGGGGTTGCAAAGAGTCGGACATGACTGAGTGACTGAACTGAACTGAACTGAACCAAAATTAAAATTATCTCTGGACAAGCAGGTAACAGAACTGCTGTCGAGAATTTACTGTCATTCAGTGAATTGTAACTCTTCTCCTCATTTCCATTCTGCTTGGATCACAAGGATATTCAAACATATATTCAATTCATGCCTGAACTGCTATGTGGCTTTGTGTGAGGGGTGGAGGCTGAGCTGTGGATTGCAGGCTAAGAAGTGAGCCAGAGAGACTGAAAGGAGGGGAGGAGAGTCTGAGCCCAGGTTGCCGTGACAAAATTCCACAGACTAAGTGGCTTAAACAACAGACACTTACTCTCTCACAGATTTGCAGGCTGGCGTTCCCAGGTCAGGGTGTCAGCCAGTGAGGTTCCTTGTGAGAGCTCTCCTTCCTCACTTGCCAACAGCTTCTTGAGTGATGCCCACATGGCCTTCCCTCTGTGGCCCCAAAATAGGGATATTTGCAGGAAGAAAGGGTTTGGGAAAGAGAGAGACATTTGGTGTTTTCTTCTCTGCTTATAAGGACGCTGGTCCCATCAGATTGAGATCCCATCCTTATGAGCTCATTTTACCTTTATTACCTCCTTATATTCTCTGTCTCCAAATCCACTCTCTGGGAGTGAGGGCTTCAACATATTAATTTGATATCGGAGGGGATACA
Organism: Bos mutus; assembly: GCF_027580195.1. Taxonomy (NCBI): domain Eukaryota; kingdom Metazoa; phylum Chordata; class Mammalia; order Artiodactyla; family Bovidae; genus Bos; species Bos mutus. The sequence goes on along the minus strand of NC_091639.1, from coordinate 8,202,615 downwards.
GTTCAGTCTGCTTCACCCTCTGGCCTCCCAATACTTGTAACTTTCTCACAGGCAAAATACACTCACCCCATCCCAACAGCCCCAAAGTCTTAATTCCTGCCAGCCTAAACTTTAGAGTTGAAAGCCCAAAGGCTCATCTAAATATTATCTAAATCAGTTATGAGTGAAACTTGAGATGTGATTCATCCTGAGACAAAGTTCTCTCCAGTTATGAACTGTGCGCACACTCGTGTGTGTGTGTGTGCGTGTGTGTGTGTGTGTGCATGCGTGTGTGTGTGTGCGTGCGTGTGCGTGTGTGTGTGTGTGTGTGTGTGTGCATGTGCCTGTGCAGCTGTGCTCAGTCATGTCAGACTTTTTGTGACCCCTTGGAATGTAGCCCACCAGGCTCCTCTGTCCTGTGAAACCAAACTGTTTGCCCCCCTCCCAAGTACAGTGGTGAGATAGGCATAGGATAGACGTTCCCGTTTCAAAAGGAGAAAATCAGAAAGAAGAAACGGACGCTGGGTCCCAAGCAAAACCAAAACCTAACAAGGCTAAACTCCTTAGATAGTAGATGTCAAGAGTAATCTTCTTTGGCTCCATGCTCATCCTTCCAGGCTTACTGGGGCAGCAGTGTCATCCCCATGGCCTTTGTTGATGGCCCTGTCCCTGAGACTCGGGCCTGCTCATACCAAGACACAGCTCCACCCTTTGAAAACAAGAAGGAGTGAGCCATGCTCCCTGGGCCTCTGGTGCTAATCCTGATGATCTCTGAGTCATCTTTGGCACCATTCTTCCCTTTTCTTGAAGGATAATTGATGTTTACAACTGGATAGCTCTATTGTCTGGTCCTGTATATATATATATATTTTTTGCCACATCGTGTGGCATGTGGAATCTTAGCTTCTTAACCAGGGATCAAACCCACGCCCCCTGCATTGGAAGAACCAACTCTTAACCACTGGACTGCCAGGGAAGTCCCTGTCCTGTCCTGAAGAATCCCAGAAGCCTAACAGTCTTCCATCACTCCTGTTTCCTCTGTTTAATGTAGTCCCAGCTGATGATGTTTCTGATGATATAATCCCATCTTTATTCTGGGTTTCTGCTGAAATGGCTCATTAAATTTGTGGTTTACACCCGCACTAATCTTACCAAATGAACAAGAACACCTTTGCTGTTCTCTTCAGAATGCCTTCCTCATTTTTTTGCAAAATGAATGAGCTGAGAATTTTCCAAGTTTTTAAGCTCTAGTTCCTTTCTGGTTAACAATTCCTTCAACTCACCTCTCTTTTCTTGCATTTTACTCTAAGCAGTAAGAGGAAGAAAGATACTTCTTCATCTCTGCTTAGAAAGTTTTTCGGCTAAATATCCAATTTCATCACTCACAATTTCTACCTTACACAAAACTCTAGAACATAAATCAGTCAAGTTCTTTGTTACTTTATAACAAGAATTGCCTTTCCTCCAGTTTCTAAGTTCCTCGTCATTAGATCAGCCTTTGATGTCCATATTTCTACCGGCATTGTATTCATGATAAAGTGTGTCTTCCCTAAGAGAATATTGGGTTGGCCAAAAAGTGCCTTCAGTTTCTAAGTAAAACTAAAAGATACTTTTTCATTTTCACCAAGAATTTTATTGAACAGTACATTCACTGTTTTGTTCCCCTACCTTCTGCCACATTCAGGCAACTTCATAATTTCATCTTCCCAAAACATTTTATCTTTTTGAGCAATGAATTGTTCTAGGTGCGTTTTACAGTCATCCAGGGAATTGAAATGTTTTCCATTAAAATGATTTTGTAAAGACCAAAATAAATGGAAACCAAAGGTGCAATGTCTGGTGAACACAGCTGATGAATCAGAATTTCTCAGCCAAGCCCTAACAGTTTTTGCCTGCTCATCAGAGAAGCATGTGGTCTTGCATTATCCTGATGGAATATTATGCGTATTTTTTGTTGACTAATTCTGGATGCTTTTTATGGAGTGCTGCTCTCAGCTGGTCTAATTGGGAGCAGTACTTGTTGGAATTGATCATTTGGCTTCCCAGAAGGAGCTCATAGCCGAGGACTTCCTTTCAATCTCACCATATACACAGCGTCACCTTCTTTGGATGAAGACCGGCCTTTGATATGGTTGTTGGTTGGTCATTTTACTTGCCCCATGATCTGTTTCATTCCTCTATATTGTACAATATCCACTTTTCATCACCTGTCACATTTTGTTTTAAAAATGAAAAGTTTTCGTTACATTTGAGCAGAGAATCACAGGTGGAAATACTGTCAAGAAAGGTTTTTTTTGCTTAATTTATATGAAACACAAACATCAAAGTGATTAACATAACCAAGCTAGTGCAAATCATTTTCAGCACTTGATTGTAACATTTTGAGCATGTTGGCTATCTCTCACATGGTATAACATTGATTGTTCTCAGTTTCTCAATTTGATCTCTACTGACTTCAACCGGTCTGCCCAACTGTGGAGAATTATCTAGAGAGAAATCTCCAGTACAAAACCTTGCAAAGCATTTTTGACATGTTCGATCAGTCAGAGCACCTTCTCCATACAATGCACATGTGTTTTTTTTAGTTCCAGTTGCTTTTTTTTACCTTTCTTGAAATAATAAACCATAATATACTGAAAATGTTGCTTTTTTTCTTCCATCTTCAATATTAAAATGGTTACACAAAAGTTCTCCAATTTTGACAAGTTTTTTTTTAATGCACCATGGTCCAGAGCCCTTTCCTTTCTTCTGTAAGATGCTTCTCCATCCTTCCTAGATTTTATATCACCTTTCATCCCAAAGGACTCACACTTTTAAACTGAGAATAATAAAGCAAGAAACAACAGAATCGAGATGGGTGGGGAGGAAGTCAAGAGACTATATAAAAGGAGTGAGGGTAGGGGAGATAGGAAAACCAAATAATGGCAGAATGATCCTAGTATTCCTCCTTGACATTTACACTAGCACCAAACACAAGGATTACAAATGCGTGGATGGGCACGCCCAGGATCTCACCTGCCTTTCATGGGAGAGGGACTTTTGGCCTGATTGATATTCTTGGCACAAAAGCACAATGTCATTGCAACTCCTAGGCAAATCACTGTCTGAGAAAATGGTTTTCCACCCAGGCAAGCTGTTTTTCATCAGTAAGAAGTGATTGCATCTGAGTAACATGTATTCTTGTGATCTCTCTCTGACCCCTGAGACACGAGGTGAGAGAAGAGGACTCTCAGCTGGCTTGGGTCAAGCAGGCTCCACTCAAAAACACTTCCCTTGTGTATTCCTTTTAGAACCAGGACTAGGACATAAAGAGTGTAGAGCACGAAGGAAATAAGATGGGAAAGAAATGAATATTTTCAAGAGAAAATGACTGTATGACACAGAAGAGGGAAAACTGTCCCTTGTCCATACACACCACTGGAGGTCTATGTGTTTCTTTGAGGATCTTCCTCTGCCTTTGGGAGGTAAAACATGGGTCACATAAATACAGCATTGTTATGGCAATTACTCACTGGTGACAGGTAGGGAAGATTCTGTTACCTGTACCAGGCTGGGAAATACAAATGCAAGGTTTTAAAACTGCTTCTACTTATGGCGCGACCAGCTCACATTTCATTCTCTTCCACTCATCACTGGTCCCCACCCACATCCTCTTCCCCTTCATCACTTTCTGCCTAAATCTCCAAATAGTATCCCCATCACTCACAAGAGGCCAAGGGCAGCAGACGTCTTAGCCAAGTTTCCCCTCTGGTTCCAAAGAGGAAGGAAACACACATGTGTAGTTTCAGAATGAGCCCCTCCAGGATACCAGGGATGGAAGGCCCTGTCATCCAAGGGTGTTTCTTTAATCTGGAACTCCAAATTTAGCCAGTGATCCAACCCAGGCTGAGAAAGTTTCTTCCTTTCTATACACTTCAGCCTATCAGCAGAAATAGAAACTGGAAAATCTCAGGGGAGTCACACTATCCCTGCAGGTTTTCAGTTATTTGGCACACTCTGCCTCAGGGATTTCTGCACTGAGTTTATTGGAATCATCTCTTTTTATTGAAGTGAAACATGCCTGCAGAGGCCCGATGGACCAAGTGGTTCGGAGTGGTAAAAAACTAAAAGGCTTTCAAATGTGAACCAGGAAGAAAGAACCCCTGGTGGCCAGGCTTCCCAGGTGGCACTAGTGGTAAAAAAAAAAACACCCGCTTGACGATATAGGAAAAGTAAGAGAAGCAGGTTCGATCCCTGGGCAAGGAAGATCCCCTGGAGGAGGGCATGGCAACCTATTCAAGTATTCTTGCTTAGAGAATCCCATGGATGGAGGAGCCTGGCAGGCTACTGTCCATAGGGTCACAAAGAGTTAGACATGACTGAAGCGACTTAACACACACACACAGAAGGAAACTTTGGTTCCACCGCCCTTTTCCTTTGTCTGTAAGTGAATCTCATTTTCTTAGACTCTTGACCTGCAAAATGAAGGGGATATGAAGTCCTGCACAACTGCAGCGCAGAGTTTTTTTCAAGTTAAAATAAAACAATGTAAGGGGCTTCCCTGGTGGTCCAATGGTTAAGAATCTGCCTTCCACTGCAGGGGACACTCATTCAGTCCATGGTCCGGGGATCTGATCTCATGTGATGCCGGGCAACTAAGACCCAAAACAGCCAAAATTAATAAATACATAAATGAATATTTTTGATAATATAAATCTTTAGGAAAAGAGCTGCTTAAAATTCACCCAGAAGATCATGGCATCCGAAGATCATGGCATCCGGTCCCATCACTTCATGGGAAATAGATGGGGAAACAGTGGAAACAGTGTCAGACTTTATTTTTGGGGGCTCCAAAATCACTGCAGATGGTGACTGCAGCCATAAAATTAAAAGATGCTTACTCCTTGGAAGGAAAGTTATGACCAACCTAGATAGCATATTGAAAAGCAGAGACATTACTTTGCCAACAAAGGTCCGTCTAGGGCTATGATTTTTCCTGTGGTCATGTATGGATGTGAGAGTTGGACTGTGAAGAAGGCTAAGCACCGAAGAATTGATGCTTTTGAACTGTGGTGTTGGAGAAGACTCTTGAGAGTCCCTTGGACTGCAAGGAGATCCAACTAGTCCATTCTGAAGGAGATCAGCCCTGGGATTTCTTTGGAAGGAATGATGCTAAAACTGAAACTCCAGTACTTTGGCCACCTCTTGCAAAGGTTGACTCATTGGAAAAGAGTCTGATGCTGGGAGGGATTGGGGGCAGGAGGAGAAGGGGACGACAGAGGATGAGATGGCTGGATGGCATCACTGACTTGATGGATGTGAGTCTGAGTGAACTCCGGGAGTTGGTGATGGACAGGGAGGCCTGGCGTGCTGCGATTCATGGGGTCGCAAAGAGTCAGACATGACTGAGTGACTGAACTGAACTGAACTGAACTGAATTGAAAATTCACCCAAAGGAGATTTTGTACTTATTCATTATTATTATTCTATCATTATATTATTATTGTTACTGTCACCTCTAAAATTCTGAAATGTGTTCAGGGATAGAAAATTTTTAAAAGATATTCTGAGACTTTTTTACATTAATAATTATTGGTAAGATATTTCTTGTATATTGATCAGTTTTAGATTATAGCAGTCATCATAAATGTTTGTAACATTTTTCTCCTGGTTTATTTGTTTCTGATGGGAAAGACAGTGCAGAAAAGACAGTTAAAAGACCCTATTATTGTAAACTTCATCCATGTGATGTTGATGGGTCTTAATTTAATACTAGAAACCCCTACCATAGCCATTCCTAAAGTGTAATCTGATTCACCCAGGGATTCTCTGAGATCCTTGTTCTGGTCCAGAAAAGGAAAATGATTTTCATAGTAATACTAAGAAGTCATTTGCCTTTTTCATTGTGTTGACATTTGCACTAGTTGCCCAAAAGCAAAATTAGGTATAATAGCTGCTGCCTTAGTATTAATAACAATCGAGGCAAGGGCTCCAGCCTACATCAGTAGTCTATATATATATATATTTTTTGTTTTTTTTTTTGTCGCAATGAACTCACAAGGAAAGTGGCGGGGTTGGGGGGAGGAGACTATCTCATGTCCTCGATAAAACAGGAAAATGATTAACTTAGTTAACCTTGACCCTTGACCAGAGTCTTTTTCAATATTCTACGAGATAAAATAGGAAGCATGCATAAAGCACTTCAACAACTATACTCCAGCACATATGCAGTTTTGAGTTGCAAGCTAAAATAGCCTACTCTTTCATGGAACAGCATTTTTCTCTGAAAGACATGCATGCCCAATCGCTCAGTAATGTCCAACTCTTTGCAACCCCTGGACTGTAGCCCACCAGGCTCCTCTGTCCATGGGATTTCCCAGGCAAGAATACTGGAGTGGGTTGCCATTTCCTTCCCAGGGAATCTTCCCGACCCAGAGGTCAAACCTGTGTCTCTTGCATATCCTTTGTTGGCAGGTGACTTCTTTACCACAGCGCCACCAAGACAGTTGACAATAAACTATTGTTATTTAAACTATCTTTTTGACAGAATTCTTCTTGAGAGTAAATAAAAAGAGCTTGTCACTTCAAGGAAAATGACAGACATTATTTGTGCCAAAGATAAAAATTCGAGCTTGATAACCTCCTGATGCTTAAAGATTTTTCTAATGAGCTCAGTGATATTAATAAATGTAATTTTTAAAAAATATTGTATATTCAATATTTGGAAGCTCAAATATTCACCCAGTGAAGAAAAATTTTCCCATGATTGAGTCATTATATGGCAAAATCATGCTCAGGCAAAAGATCCATTCAGAAAACATAATTAGTTTCATTAAAATCAGTTATTTTTTTGCTAAAAGTTGCACAGTTTATCAGTTATTTTTAAACAAATATCTTAAATTTCTTTCAGTTTTGACTTCACTAAAATTATTTTATTTTAATGTATTTTCTCATTGCTATTTAAACAAAAATTAGTATTTTAAATATTTTCAGTATTAGTTCTAATATTTTAAATATAACCTACATAAACAAAAGCTTTTGGGGGGGTTCCTCAAAAAATTTTAAGAGTATGAGGGATTCTGGTCTAAGTCAAAGCCCCTCACCACTATTTGTCATGTCCATTTCCACTCCCTGAGTTGGAAATCAGCCTGGTGAGCACTGGCTGTCAAATTGCACCATCTATTGAGAAACATTTTCCAAATTCCAAAAGATTGCTTGCCTCGGGAAAGTGCTTGGTATAAGATGAAGGGTTGCAGTTTTTCTCCTGTGTCTCACCTGATGTCTCAGGGACAGCTTTGTAGCAAAGGGGAATATACTGTTGAGGAAAATCTTTCAAAGCTGAGTCTTTCCCTTCCTCATTCCAGATAAATGATATTAATGCACAGCCTGTTACCTAATGGGATTGCGGTTTAACTTCCTTTTCTCAAGCCTTTTATGGGAAAGCTCAAAAGATGGGGCAGCCCACAGTGCACACTGAACTGTTCGAAGAGCGATTCCTACCACCGCACCCTGGGTTTCCCTGCTTTCCTGAGTTTAAATTTGTACAAGGCATATGTGTTGAAGCAATTTGCAAATGTGGCTTAAGATAAACCTTTGCTGGGGAATGTAAGAGAGTAGAAATGAGGATTGAGTCTTCAAAGAGGTGTTACTCATGTAATTGTCTCCTATGGAATGATTAAGAAAAGAAAGGCCTGGTTTCCACTCTGAACTGCATTTCATTTCTGAAGAAAGAAAACAGATGAGCAATTATTTTGATATTCCACCAACCATAGCGCTTTGGGCAGTCTCATAAGGGAAAAATGCAGAGCTATGACTCTTGCAAATAATTTCTATTATGTAAGTACCGAGCCTGCACCCCTTCCTTTTCTGGCCCATCTCTCCTCCCACCATGACTTTCTAAGATGTCTGCTCAATATGTATATCCATAGTTTTTCAGAGTGAAAATGTTTTCCTGGAGGAACTGGGATCAGGTTCAACTGAGAGTGATTGAAAAGTTAGAATAAAATTGGCTTAAATGAGAGGAACATTTGTATAATCTCTTATGCGAATGTGGCTGATCCAGGACTGGAATGATGAGACCATTGTAATCAGGGCCCCCAATACTTTCTACCCTGATGTTCCATTATTCTCATCAGGACTCAGCACCAGCCATCATATCTGTATTCCAGGCAGCAGGAAATACAGAAAAAAAAGGAGGCAGAATAAGGCTACAGCCTCTCCTTTAGTGACACTTCCTAGATATACACACTACTATTTATAGCCCTTGATTCTTTCCTCAAGGATGATAGGGAAAATGGATATTGGAAGGCAGGAAGACAGTTTTTCTTCTAGGTGGTCATGGCTGCTAGCATTCAGAGGTTTTGTGATTGAGGAAGAAGAGGGACATAAACTTTCAGGAATGATCAGCAGTTCCATGTATATTTTTAAATGAGTTTAGGCAAGTGAACAATGATTACAGAGACTGTCACATGTATCACAGCAAGAAAAGAGCAAGCATTGAGGTGTCATTCTGAACAAGGTATGTTCTTATGTACCTTGCCCTATTCTGTGCCCAGAATTTAACAGCAATGGTTGATTGGGGTTCTTCAGCCAATGTGGGTCTTGCTGTGCGTCAGCCTAACTGATCCTGAAGAAGTTTCTAAAAGTTGAAATTTTATACCAACTACTAGAAGATCAATTGAGGATGACTCAGCAGACCCAACTGAGATATACGCTTCTTCAAACAATTGGCCTCTGCACTGTATACATAAATCAAGAAATGAAACAGAGTGTTGTTCTCACATAAGTTCTAATTCATCTTCACTGAGGAATTGGGAAACCTTGTCAGGCAGATCTGGAGGTAATGCCTTGTTGCAACCCTTGCTGGCACTGTTTCATTTTCAATATCACTTCTGTGTGCACACTATTGCCTCGGATCAAAGCTGATTGTAATCAAAGAGTCTCAGTATCTCTTCCTAGGAAAGCTACATGTCCCTGCTTTACCCACGGTTGGCATCAACCAGGTTCTCAGAGGAGGGGCCGTCTCCTAAGAGGACACTCAGCCGCCTGAGGATTATATTAGTCAGCCCTGGAAAAGGTTTGCTCTTCGTGTGTGTTCTTTGGTAACTCTGACAAATGCTGTCCACCAGCTTCCTCATGGCTCTGACGGTCTCTAAGTCGTGGGCAGCTCTTGTTCAATGGTGCAAAATATTCCCTCCTCCTCTGCTGCCACTTAGCGGGCGGGGCGTGGGCTGGAAGGGGCCTCAGCTTCCTCTAGGGGACCAATGACTCAGGGCTTGGGAAGTGACCCCGCTGGGATCTGGGCTGTTTTCATCATGGCGCAACTGTGCCTTCAGGCCCCAGAGAAATGTCTACATCCCCTTAAACACGCAGTCCCCTGAAAAGACAAAATGCCGGGAAATTGACATGGACACACTGCTATATGTAAAATGGATAACCAACAAGTCCTATTGTACAGCACAGGGGACTCTGCTCAATGTTATGTGGCAGCCTGGATGGGAGGGGAGTTTGGGGAAGAACGGATGCTTGTATATGTATGGCTGAGTCCCTTTGCTGTCTACCTGAAACTATCAAAGCATGGTTAGTTTAGGACTTTCCTCATGGTCCAGCGGTTAAGAATCCACCTGCCAGTGCAAGGGACATGGGTTGGATCCCTGGTCTGGGAAGATTCCACATGCCAGTAGGGGCAACTAAGCCTGTATGTCACAACTATTGAAGCCCTCACACCCTAGAGCCTGTGCTGTGCATGAAAAGAGAAGCCAAGGAGGTGAGAAGCCAGAGCACCAAAACTAGAGAGTCGCCCTCACTGGCCACAGCCAGAGAAAGTCAGTGCATAGCAATGAAGACCGGCCCAGCCAAAAATAAATAGATATATTTTAAAACTTTTAAATAAATAAATGTGAGAATAAAAAAAGAAGCATGGGCTGCCTTTGTTTGTTTTCTGCAGCACTTTGGTTCTAAAATTGATTTCCATTCATTTGTGTCTGAGTACAGCTGCTTGATCTCAGGTAATGTAGTTTGGGGGTCTGAAGTCACTTTCTGGAGTGGGAACGATTTTATGCACCAAGGTTAAAAGTGTAGGAAGCGCTTTCAAATAGAGCTCTGGTCCCCTAGGGTAACAGTGTCTGCATGTTGTCATCATAAAGCCATGCGGTCCCCTCTTGAAAACTTTGTCATGGCCGGGATAAGCGAAGACACTGAGGCACCGCTGCTTCACACAGGTGACAGTCAAATCTCTTGCTTGTTCTCTGCCACCGCGGATTTTGAAATACCTCAACATGCCTTCTTGTAAGAGCTTCTGTGCATTTATCAAAATTGTTTACAGGATGTTTTTAGTCTTTTCTTCCAACACAGGAGTCACTTTCTCAGGACTGTTACCTATCAGTAAGCCTCTTTATATTGGTGGAGGATAAAGGCTTTATTTTGAGATTAATGGATATGATGTTGCCCAATGCTTGTTCCAGTTGAGAAATCCTGGGCTAATTAATTAGAAACATACTTGGAATGTAAAGTGAGCTTATTTAGGATAGGAGTTATATAATAAAGCATTGAGAATTTCACTGTTTTTTTTTTTTTTTAGTTTATTCTACAGTCAAATATTTTAGGGGAAAATACACCTTTCTATAATTCTTACTTAGAAGTATAGGATCTTCTTTAAAAATTTTATTTCATTGCAGTCTTTTTTTTTTGACATGTACACACTGCTTATATTTATTTATTTACTTGCTTATTTGGCCGTGCTAGGTCTTTGCTGCTGCACACGGGTTTCCCTGGGTTCAGAGAGCAGGGGTTACTCTCTAGTAGCGGAGTACAGGCTTCTCACTGCAGTGGCTTCTCTCGCTGTGCCACACAGACCCTAGCATGTGGCTGTCAGTAATTGTGGCTTGAGGGCCCCAGAGCATGCAGGCTTCAGCAGCTGTGGTGCACAGTCTTAGTTGCTTCATGGTATGTGGCATCTTCTGGATCGGGAATTGAACCTGTGTCCTCTGCATAGGCAGGCAGACTTTTATCCCCCGCACCACCAGGGAAGTCCTAGGATCTATTTTTATCATTAAATGTTTGACACAAAAAATATTCATTAGCTGAAAGACATTCTAAGATCACATTCAAATTTGAGTATTGATTGGAAAGAAAAAATCTACAAGGTAAGAAAATACTTCTCTTTCTACTTAAAACTAAAGAATAAGTTCTATTTCCATGGACTCAAGCCAGGATTTCTTTTCTATCATTTAGTGTAAAATTAAGGAAAAACTCAGTTATCTCAAAGACTGTGGTTGTTCAGTAGCTCAAGCGTCTGCCTCTTTACGACTCCATGGACTGCAGCACAGGCTTCCCTGTCCTTCTCCGTCTCCTGGAGCTTGCTGAAACTCATGTCCATTGAGTTGGTGACACCATCCAACTATCTCAAAGATAGACTGCATTTTACAAAGACTGATCCCCTTTATATTTTTAACATCCTGTTTTCAAGAACAAAAAAGCATATATGTCCCCCCACCACCCCTCAATCATCATCTTTTGAAGGTCTGCTTAAAAAGCCAGGATTAAGGATAGTTCTTTTATAATATATCCTTGACATCCTAGAAAAACCACTAAGTCTTGCAACAAAGATCTGTTTTATAACATATTATAACTCTGTACTCATTAATATGATAACAACTAGGCATATGTGAAGTTGCTCAGTCATGTCCGACTCTTTGCGACCGCATGGACTGTAGCCTACCAGGCTCCTCCATCCGTGGGATTCTCCAGGCAAGAGTACTGGAGTGGGTTGCCATTTCTTTCTCCAGGAGATCTTCCCAACCCAGGGATCGAACCCGGGTCTCCCACATTGCAGACAGACGCTTTACCGTCTGAGCTACCAGGGAAGCTCAAAATGAAAGTGACGTCGCCCAGTCGAGTGACTTGAAGACCTACAAGACCTTCTAGAACTAACACCCCAAAAAGATGTCCTTTTCATTATAGGGGACTGGAATGCAAAAGTAGGAAGTCAAGAAACACCTGGAGTAACAGGCAAATTTGACCTTGGAATATGGAATGAAGCAGGGCAAAGACTAATAGAGCTTTGCCAAGAGAACGCACTGGTCATAGCAAACACCATCTTGCAACAACACAAGAGAAGACTGTAAACATGGACATCACCAGATGGTCAACACCGAAATCAGATGGATTATATTCTTCACAGCCAAAGATGGAGAAGCTCTATACAGTCAGCAAAAACAAGACCGGGAGCTGGCTGTGGCTCAGATCATGAACTCCTTATTGCCAAATTCAGACTTAAATTGAAGAAAGTAGGGAAAACCAATAGACCATTCAGGTATGACCTAAATCAAATCCCTTATGATTATACAGTGGAAGTGAGAAATAGATTTAAGGGACTAGATCTGATAGATAGAGTGCCTGATGAACTATGAATGAGGTTCATGACATTGTACAGGAGACAGGGATCAAGACCATCCCCATGGAAAAGAAATGCAAAAAAAGCAAAATGGCTGTCTGAGGAGGCCTTACAGATAGTTGTGAAAAGAAGAGACATGAAAAGCAAAGGAGGAAAGGAAAGCTATAAGCATCTGAATGCACAGTTCCAAAGAATAGCAAGGAGAGATAAGAAAGCCTTCCTCAGTGATCAATGCAAAGAAATAGAGGAAAACAATAGAATGGGAAAGACTAGAGATCTCCTCAAGAAAATCAGAGATACCAAGGGAACATTTCATGCACAGATGGGCTTGATAAAGGACAGAAATGGTATGGACCTAACAGAAGCAGAAAATATTAAGAAGAGGTGGCAAGAATACACAGAAGAACTGTACAAAAAAGAGATTCATGACCCAGATAATCACGATGGTGTGATCACTCACCTAGAGCCAGACATCCTGGAATGTGAAGTCAAGTGGGCCTTAGAAAGCATCACTACGAACAAAGCTAGTTGGAGGTGATGGAATTCCAGTTGAGCTATTCCAAATCCTGAAAGATGATGCTGTGAAAGTGCTGCACTCAATATGCCAATTTGGAAAACTCAGCAGTGGCCACAGGACTGGAAAAGGTCAGTTTTCATTCCAATCCCAAAGAAAGGCAATACCAAATCCCAAAGAAAGGCAATACCAAAGAATGCTCAAACTACCGCACAGTTGCACTCATTTCACATGCTAATAAAGTAATGCTCAAAATTCTCCAAGCCCGGCTTCAGCAATATGTGAACTGTGAACTTCCAGATGTTCAAGCTGGTTTTAGGAAAGGCAGAGGAACCAGAGATCAAATCGCCAACATCTGCTGGATCATAGAAAAAGCAAGACAGTTCCAGAAAAACATCTATTTCTGCTTTATTGACTATGCCAAAGCCTTTGACTGGGTGGATCACAATAAACTGTGGAAAATTCTGAAAGAGATGGGAATACCAGACCACCTGACCTGCCTCTTGAGAAACCTGTAAGCAGGTCAGGAAGCAACAGTTAGAACTTGACATGGAACAACAGATTGGTTCCAAATAGGAAAAGGAGTACATCAAGACTGTGTATTGTCACCCTGCTTATTTAACTTACATGCAGAGTACATCATGAGAAACACTGGGCTGGAAGAAGCACAAGCTGTAATCAAGATTGCCGGGAGAAGTATCAATAACCTCAGATATGCAGATGACACCACCCTTACGGCAGAAAGTGAAGAGGAACTCAAAAGCCTCTTGATGAAAGTGAAAGTGGAGAGTGAAAAAGTTGGCTTAAAGCTCAACATTCAGAAAACGAAGATCATGGCATCTGGTCCCATCACTTCATGGCAAATAGATGGGGAAACAGTGGCTGACTTAATTTTTGGGGGCTCCAAAATCACTGCAGATGGTGATTGCAGCCATGAAATTTAAAGACGCTTAATCCTTGGAAAGAAAGTTATGACCAACCTAGATAGCATATTCAAAAGCAGAGATATTACTTTGCCAACAAAGGTCCATCTAGTCAAGGCTGTGGTTTTTCCAGTAGTCATGTATGGATATGAGAGTTGCACTGTGAAGAAAGCTGAGTGCCGAAGAATTGATGCTTTTGAACTGTTGTATTGGAGAAGCCTTTTGGGAGTCCCTTGGACCGAAAGGAGATCCAACCAGTCCATCCTAAAGGAGACCAGTCCTGGGTGTTCATTGGAAGGACTGATAATGAGGCTGAAACTCCAATACTTTGGCCACCTCATGCAAAGAACTGACTCATTGGAAAAGACTCTGATGCTGGGAGGGATTGGGGGCCGAAGGAGAAGGGGACGACAGAGGATGAGATGGCTGGATGGCACCACCGACTCAATGCACATGAGTTTGGGTGATCTCCGGGAGTTGGTGATGGACAGGGAGGCCTGGTGTGCTGTGATTCATGGGGTTGCAAAGAGTCAGACGCGACTGAGTGACTGAACTGAACTGAGGCATATGTGGCAACGTAAATTAAGAGTTAAATAAACTAAAATTAAATAAAATGGAACATCAGCCCATGGGCTTACGAGCCTCATTTCAAATGCTCAGCAGTCACCTACCACTGGTGGTTGTTGACGGACTGCCATATGCAAAGCACAAACTCCATTTTCAGCACTACACCAGTTCACTGGACAGTCCTGTTCTGGGGTCTACTCTAGTCCAGATGATCTGTTTTTTAAAAAGGGCTCAACAAAGAGACCTCCAGAGTGAGAGCACAGGAAGGAAGAGATGGGGAGAGGCTTTGAAACAAACAGGCTCTGCCTTGATGTCACACAGTAACCTTCCAAGGAAAGCCAGCTATAGCAGTGCTTCCTCTTTTTACAGAACTTTTGAAATCACTGCTTGGATTTCCACTGCATGCAAAGGGACAAGGAAGTCATTAATTGTGGGGATTTACCGCCTCTGGAAAAAGAGACTCATGTATGCCCCCAAATCATCATCATCAGAGGGTGTTATCAGACATCTCTGTGTGCGACTCACTGTGTGACCAAAATTAGCAGCAGATTCAGCTGAGAATAGGAAGAAACAAGGGCAGGACAGACTTTCTAAGGAAATGGAGAAAGCTGAGGTTCTCCACTCGGATTTTCCACGGTTGTGTTGCGCTCTATTTTAGAACCAGCTACCTTTTCATCAAGTCCATCCCCCTGTTCTACAAATGAGATCACTGAGGCCCCGAGATGAGGAAGTGACTTGCACAAGGATGCTCACACTGTCCCAGGAACAAGACAGGGTGAGGTCTTCTTTCTATAAATATTTTATCCTTCTTACTACTCCCTGCTTACGTTATACACCAGTCAGACAGACATTCCAACTCTCCCTTTAAAACAAACTCTATGACAAAATAACTACTTTTTAAAGAAGCTAAAATACCATGGTTCAGGAAAGCACTGTAACGGTAAGCACTCTGGTGGTACAAGTGCATATCTGTTAAATATCTCTTCCCGGTTTTATTTCTTCATGAAATGATTTAGGGTCTGGTTGCTGGCTCATTTGCTCTCTTAAGTGAAGTGAAGATGTTAGTTGCTCAGTTGTGTCCGACTCTTTGTGACCCCATGAACTGTAGCCCACCAGGCTCCTCCTCCAGGCAAAAATACTGGAGTGAGTAGCCATTCCCTTCTCTAGGGGATCTCCCCAACCCAGGGATCAAACTGGGGTCTCCTGCATTGCAGGCAGATTCTTTACCAGCTGAGACACCAGGGAAGCCCCAGTTGCTCTCTGCCCATCCTCAAAATCCCTCCCCTCTTGACATCTCAGACAGTGGATGGGCACCGGTGGATTCTCTCTGAGTGCAGAATTTCCTTACCAAAGAAACTTGGGGAATGGGTTACTTCCAACCCTCTGAGTGAACTTTAAGCTAAGACTTCAGCTGTTTTAGGGACTGCCCTGGTAGCTCAGCTGGTAAAGAATCCACCTGCAATGCAGGAGAACCTGGTTCAATTCCTGGGTCGGGAAGATCTGTTGGAGAAGGCATAGACTACCCACTCCAGTATTCTTGGGCTTCCCTGGTGGCTCAGCTGGTAAAGAATCTGCCTGCAATGCGGGAGACTTGGGTTCGATCCCTGGGTGGGCAAGATCCCCTGGAGAAGGGAAAGGCTACCCACTCCAGTATTCTTGGGCTTCCCTGGTGGCTCAACTGGTAAAGAATCTGCCTGGGATGTGGGAGACTTGGGTTTGATCCCTGGGTTGGCAAGATCCCCTGGAGAAGGGAGAGGCTACCCACTCCAGTATTCTGGCCTGGAGAATCCCATGGACTGTATGGTGCATGGGGTCTCAAAGAGTCGGGCACAACTGAATTACTTTCACTTTTCAGTAGTTCTTGCTTTGATTTAGAGCCCAGAGCCACAGTCCCCTAGGAGAGTGAGCTTGAAGTAGACCTTGCCCTTGGTCTTGGTTTGGGGATCAGCAGAGCAGTGTTTAAGGGAGAAGGCAATGGCACCCCACTCCAGTACTCTTGCCTGGAAAATCCCATGGATAGAGGAGCCTGGTAGGCTGTAGTCCATGGGGTTGCTAAGAGTCGGACACGACTGAGCAACTTCACTTTCACTTTTCCCTTTCATGCATTGGAGAAGGAAATGGCAACCCACTCCAGTGTTCTTGCCTGGAGAATCCCAGGGATGGGGGAGCTTGGTGGGCTGCCGTCTATGGGGTCTCATTTTTATGTCCAAAGAGCTTGACCTCAAACCCAAGCTCAGCACTAAGTGCATTTGATCATGTACTGACCTCAGCCTCAACCTACAAAGTTCAAATATTAAGACCCATTTCCCTGTGGTTTTGAAGGGATTAAATTGGTTCCACTGTGTAAATAACACAGTATTTTAGTGTCGGAAACATGAAATTCACACCCTGGAAGGTGATGCTGTTGTTACCTGATCCGAGAATCTGCAGACACTGCAGGGCTCCAGCTTCCCATCAGCCACCCTGGAGCCAGCGTTCAGACCTCAGCTTCTCTGCCACCAGCTGGGGGAGCATTTCCAGTCTCAGCTCTCAGATTTTGTCACTTTAATAAATGCATCAAACCACAAGGTGGTGCTTTATTCTAATGTTTGATATTAGGAGGATTTTTCCAACCACAAGAAGTGAATAACAAGGCACACTCAGCATCATTACCAAGTGTCAACTCTCTAACTCTAAACGCAAATGTCTGGGTAGGCTCCCGTCCTCTGTGACTGATGACCGAGGAGCACAGAGCTCCGTGGAGCAACAGGTCCTCCTGGTTCTGTCCCCAACTGGGAGGGAAAGGAAGAGAGCCCCAGCAAAGCTGATGCCTTTCCTGGGTTTCTTTTTCTATAGTGTTATGTAAATTCCTGTCAAACCTACGCACCCACTGTGTGGTTTCCTCAGTTTCTATCTTACTCACTCTCCTGGTGAGCAATGGTTCACAGGGTGCACTGATGAGGAGGAGAAGAGGGCATCTTGGTGACGTCTGCTCTGAGATGGTGAGATGTCCACTTGCTCCTTGTAGAGTAGTGACTAAAGCCTCTGGCCACGAGTGTAGATCATGGGGCTCTGTGTGCAAAGCAGATGCCCACCCCTCTTAAGGTGCAGCTTGCCAACACATGTGCCACCCCAGTCTCATTCCGTTGGCATTAGACAACACAGCAGCAGTTTTGCCCACTGGGTTAACTATGTTCAATTAGCAGAGCAGCTTAATGATCTAAAGGACTTTATAACCAATGTCCAGTCATTATTAGAGGCCATAGAGAATTAAAAATTCTGAGTCCTAGTCTAGGCTCAGCCACTAGCTGGCTGCATGAATTCAGGCAATTTCATGGATTTTGTTCACCTTTAAAATTTTTGTGCACCTAAAATCCAATATCATGGATTTTGTTCACCAAGAAGGTAAGAAGACCATGTGTGCGTGCTCAGTTGCACAATTGTGTCCGACTCTTTACTACCCCAGGGACTGTATCCCACCAGGCTCCTCTGTCCATGGGATTCTCCAGGCAAGAATACTGGAATGGGTTGCCATGTCCTGCTCCAGGGGATCTTCCCAACCCAGGGATCAAACTTGAGTCTCTAGCATCTCCAGCATTGGCAGATTGATCCTTTACCACTGAGCCACCTGGGAAGCAGGCAGGTAGACCAGATGGTCTTCATGCCCGTCCTGAAGTCAGTGTCCTTTTTCCCTTAGGAGAGGTCCTGCATCTGCTCAAGGTGTGAGTTGTTGTGGAGGCCACGAAGGCTTTATGAGGAATCCCAGATTATACCCAGCAAAGACAGTAAGAGGTGAGAGAAGGCAGGAAATGGACAGAGTGAGGAAGGGCTAGGCTTGGAGACCAGAGGATACTGAGAAAAGGGGAGAGAGCTCGGGAGAAGAGAACTTGGATCCTGTAAACTTGCGTTAAGACATCAGGGCAAAGTGAGAGGCTTTTGTGGAATATGGCTGCTGTAAAGGAAAAAGGCGGTGGCGGCGGGGGGAAGGTAAAGCGCTTTCTTTGGATCCAGGCAGAGGATTAGCCCGAGGATGATTTTCTATTATAGCTGATCCTCTGATAACAGCTTTCTAAAGGCTTGTGTAGACGTCCCTTCACCAAGACCTTTGACCTTTTAATCCTTCTGAAAGTGACCTGTCCTCTCTTTCCCCTAATGAGAACAGAGACAAATAAAAGAAAGTTGTCAGCAGTCATTCCAAGAACATTCTGTTGATTTTCTCATTCTGCTTTAAGGCTGCACCCAACAACCTTCCATTATAAGATAACGAAGAAAAAAAAAAAACATGTCCATGAGTCACAACAGCTATGGTCAATAAGTCACATCTTACAGCAGCTTCTTCGGCCTGTTCATAGTCTGAGTGAAAGAATCAGGATCAGTTAGGCTCAACTTCATTTTCATAGACTCACTTTCCTTTTAATTAAGAAAGTCATGCATTTTTCTTCGAGTGATATAGCACTTGGTGGAAGGTGCAGGAGATGAAAGACGGCCTTGACAGCACCAGGTTGCTTGGCTCAGAGGAGAGACAAGGCAAGATCGCTACATTCCACCACCTACTGAATTTGGAGAAGCACTGCATTTGTCCTCTTGAAATGATCTGACTCAGCTTCTTCGAATTTTATGAGTACTCTGGTCATGTTATTTGAGACTCATCCGACCTTTACGTATTTGTATTAGACATTTTATTGTTTGGGAAAAAAATGAACTCAATTACTACAAGTATGAACAGACATCTGGAAGAGTGATCTAGTCTAGTATTAATGGAGACTGTTATTGTGTTACTAAAATTATACACATTGTATATATTAAGATATACAATATATTAAATATATATTGTATATATTTAAAATACATAATAAAATAAAAACATATTTGATGTTATATTCTGAAAGATTATATAAAAACGGTGAAAAACTGTTCTCTCTTGGAGAAAATGTTACAACTTTAACTTTTCTTTCTTTAGTTCAAATGCTAATGCATTCTTTGTGGTTTTAAGTCTATGAATTTTTTGGAAAAACTTGCTTGGATCCAAATTCATCACTGAATACATCAGAATCTTGAGAGAGATAAAAACTTACCAAAAAGAAGGGGTTACCATCGATGTGTATGTGATGTCTCTAAGCAAAAATTAAATGAATAAATCAGATGAGAATATTAGTCCACAAAGCCAGGGTCAGGGTTACAGTGTCTTTAAATTTCACCCATTCCCTTTCTGTTTAATAAAATAAATTTATAGGTTTAACCTATGACTCCACAGATAGCCATGTGTTTTCTTTCGCAATGCTTGTCAAATAAGCCCCTGAAATATTTTCATTTTGCTTCTGTTCAGAGCACAACCCTGGAAGAATCTAGAAATCAAATTATAGGCTAGTTCGAGTAGGAGAAAAAAAATCATTTTTAATAGTCAAGCTGGAGCAACAAAAGCAAATGGGAACTATAGCAGAGCATGTTTCAGGTCGATTTCATGATAGGACTTTTCCATTAGTCTTTAGATTTTTTAAATCAGTGATTTTTGTCATGTTCTGTTAAATACGGATTTCACTTTTGTTTATCAAAATTGGAGTTCTGATGCATCACTGGTCCTTGAAGTGTAAGTGCCAGTCAGAGAAGGTGGCTCCCAGAAGCCCTTGCAGCTCACTGTGGGTGAGTGTGTTCCCATTACCCCCTCCCTCAGGAGCCCAGTACAAGCGGGCAGGCCAGGGTTTGATGGCTGCGAGTTCAAAGCAGCTTCTGGGCCGCTTAATCTCATGGTTTACTGTTGAGTTATAAATCTATTTTTTATTAAAATATAATTATATGTCCATGGTGACAATGCTCACATTTTACGGCAAGCCATTTTTCACACTAGGAGGTCTGCAGATAGATTGCTGGAGGTGCAGGGAATTCTGTTTCTCTACCTTAGGCTATGAGCTACTGTCCAAGTACCATATCTCTCATAAATTATTTTCAACAGTCTCTTGGGTTTCCAAAAGATGCCCTGTTCGCTCCTTACACCCTTTTCCCTACCATCTGGAAAAGGCCCCGATCACTTAATGGAACAGACACAGGCAAATCCACCTACATGCTGAAATGTATTTGTAGCCCGCAGATCAATACTCACAGCACTTTCACGATGATTAATGAACATGTGCTGGATGAGGAAGCATATGAATTACCAACAGGCATGTTCCCAGCTTCTTGTTTCAGCTCTCACACTAATAAAGTCTCCTCTCTGCTGTCTCTTTGGGGCCACATTCTTTGCATTTCTGTGCTCTTTGGAGTGATTGTTTAAAATGGCCCCCAACTCCACCTTGCAATTCAGGAGACACAGGTTCGATCCCTAGTCCAGGAAGATCCCACATGCTGCAAAGCAGCTGAGCCCATGCTCCACAACTACTGAGCGTACGCTCTAGAGCCCGAGAGCTGCAGCTATTGAGCCCGTGTGCTACAATTACTGAAGCCCCTGTGCCTAGAGCCTGTGCTCTGCAACAAGAGAAGCCACTGCAAAGAGAAGCCCATGCACCTCAACTAGAAAGGAGCTCCTGCTGCCACTACTAGGGAAGGCTCATGTGCAATAACAAAGACCCACCACCCGCCAAAAAAAAACATAATAATAATACTAAAATGGCCCCCAAACATAGTGTCCAAGGGCCGGTTAGTATCCTAAGCACAGAGTCTGTGTGAGATGCCTTATGGAAAAAAATCTGCATGTTTCATAAGCTCCATTCAGGTGTGAATTCTAGCATCATTGGCTGTGAATTCAATGTTAATGCGTCAATGTGATACATGACATTAAGTGCATTTCAGCAAAAACACACAGGCTGTAAAATAGGCGAGGTGGATCAGAAGATTCTCATCCCTCCTACCACCCTTCTTTAAAAAACAGAGCTTTGACATGTACACACTGCTTCACTGAAAATGGATAACCAACAAAGAGCAAGGACCTAGCACAGGCTCTACTCAATACAATGTAACAACCTAAATGTGGAAAGAATTTGGAAAAGAGTAGCTACATGAGATACATGTGTAACTGAATCACTTTGTTGTGGGCTGAAACTAAAACAACTTCACTAATCACCTATACTCCAATATAAAATAAAGAAGTAAAAAATTTAAAAAGTAGAAAAGAAACAACAGCAAAAACCCCAAAACACACATGAAATGAGGCTAGATATTGGTCGATTGATGCAAATGTCACCAGCGGCTCATAGGAACCCAACCTTTATTTCCCCTGGGAGCAATGGTTCTGTCTTCATCAATTCTATGTTCCAATAGCGACTCTGTAGAACACAGTACCACCAATAACGAGAATCAGCTGCAACTGCTATTGCTGTCTTTTCTGTTTCCCAAAACACATATGCCTACTTTTTTTTTTTCAGAAAGGAAATTAGAAACAAAACAGTTCAGAGAAGAGAAATGAATACTTTATAAAGACAGAAAATGAATCCTAGGGTAAACTTTCAAAGGAACTGGGGTTCACTGAGTTCACAGAAGAAATGCACTTAAGATCCTTTCCAATCTCCCTTCCAACAGAGGACCAAAGAAGGGAGAGACGGACCCACACTCACGCAGATAAGATGGAGCTGGAACCCAGGGGAACATTTTACCGATGGGTGTCATGAAACTTCAGAACACAGAGTTCCTCCCCTAGACAACTTCCAGAGAAGAAGAGAAAACTGATATTCACAAAACTGCTCAACTGCATTTGAGAGTTCCAAATCAGGCACTCGGACTGGCTTTTTACAGCTGTGGGATCCTGTGAATAGCGTTCACGTGTGAGGGCCCGGAGGCGAGATCTGTGATTATGGAATGTTTTTACCCAGAACAGAATTCACTCTAATGAGTAAGCCTGTATAGGGTTTAAGGCTAGGCCACTGGCCATACTCTGACCAGTATTTCCCAGGCTGCATTTTCTGGAAAGTGAGGCTGTATTTCACATGTGTGTATGTGAGTGTGTGTGGTGTGTATGTGAGTGTGTGTGGTGTGTGTGTGACTGTGTGGTGTGTGTGTGTGTGTGTGTGTGCAATTAGTGATTTGTCTTTCTTATATTCACACTTTAAATTTATGTAAGGACATATTAGTCAGCATTTTGCCTTTTCTCTGTGGGATTTATGATCACATAGATAAGAGTTTGAAACTACGTGATCATGGGTAAGTTACTTGACCTCCCTTCCTTCTGTTTTCTCATCTGTGAAACCAACATCCCTATCTATGTCTGCCTCACCAGGTCTGTTAGAAGATTCTCTAGTCTAAGTGGTTCTTCCTCCCTCTGGCTGGCCTCAAAGCCCATTTTCTCACCACTAAACTGTAGGTTCCACCAGGACAGATACCCTATCAACATGAGCCTCCCCCTTAAGCAGGAGCTCAAGAAGTGCCTGCTGAATAAAGTTCTGTTGGAACATCATTCCCAAGTTTAATTTCTTCAAAAGATCATCACTGCTCACAGAATGAAGCTCAAATTCTTACAGGGTCAGAAAAGCTGCTTGTGAATCCGCTTGTGCTTATTAAAGACAGGTGATCAGTTCCGGTCGTCCTCCTCCCCGCTCCCAAGGCTGCTGGACCAGCTGGGCAGTGGAAGATGCAGTGCACAGTGAGAGACTCGATCACGCTGGAAGAAAAGGCTCTTTTTTCTAATTGGTCGGCCTTATCCACCTTGTGATGACATCGTTTTCTGTTTTGCACTGAAGCCCTCCGTGGACAAAGCAGCCGCTCTGAACTCCAGGCGCGAGGTCCACGGTTTCACCAGATGCGCTGAGCAGCCTTGCCTCCAAGTCTTTAAAGGAGCTGCTGTTTCTTTCTCCGGCCCCACACCATTTCCCTGGAGGATTCGGCGTAAATACCACTTCTTCCGCAAAGCCTCCCTGACCCCAGAAATAGAGTTCATGGTCCCTAACTGTCCATGCTTGCCTCTCACCTAGGGCCCAGTTATTTCCTCGCTCAGATATTTAGCGATTATTTATTAAGTGTCTGCTGGCAAGAGGCCAGTGCAGTGAGTCCACAGGAGGGACTCGAGTCCTGCCTCTTGGACTGACGGTAGATCCGGCGAGGTAGGCTTTAAATACAAAGAGTTTGGTTTTAATTTTGAGGAGACCCCACCCTGCTGTGAAAGTGTGTATTAAACTGGAATGGCGACCACACTTTTCAGACTGCGTGGTAACTGCCTGATTTCTTGTGTATCCCTTTAGGAGATGACAGGGTCTGTGAGCTCTAAATTTCACTTTTTCTCAGAGCTGTAGCCCCAGACCTGAGCGCAATATACTATATGCGTTTAAGAGACTATAAATGCTGTCATGGTTGTGGTTCAGTGCCTAAGTCAGGTCTGACTCTTGGTGACCCCATG
This sequence comes from Bos mutus, assembly GCF_027580195.1. Classification (NCBI taxonomy): domain Eukaryota; kingdom Metazoa; phylum Chordata; class Mammalia; order Artiodactyla; family Bovidae; genus Bos; species Bos mutus. Next base: position 8,178,964 of record NC_091639.1, on the reverse strand, counting down.
GACTGCAGCACACCAGGCTTCCCTGTTCTTCACTATCTCCCTAAGTTTGCTCAAACTCACGTCGGTCGAGTCAATGAGGCCATTCAACCATCTTGTCTTCTGCCGCCCCCGTCTCCTCCTGCCCTCAGTCTTTCCCAGCATCAGGGTCTTTTCCAACGAGTTGACTCTTCGCATCAGGTGGCCAAAGTACTGGAGCATCAGCTTCAGCGTCAGTCCTTCCAATGAAGACTCAGGATTGATTTCCTTTAGAATTGACTGGCTTGATCTCCTTGCATACCAGTAGCCATATTGCTGTCTGGAAACTGCTTCTAGAAGGCTCTGCGATTGCTCACTTGTCACAACACAGGATTTGGAGTATGCCTGTCCACAATCTTCACGTGTCCCTGAATAGATAGAAATAAGGGGCACAGACGTTGAAAAAAGTTCCGTGAAGCTCAGCTCAGGGCATTTGCTTTCAGCGTGTCTCCCTGGCCCCTCCCCGGCCCCCTGGCACCCACAGAGCTGACCACGTGTGCTTTGCCTGAAGCCCATTCATACCGGTGTGCCACCTCTCCCTGGCAGCTGCAGTTTTAGCCTTCCTTTCAATGTCTAGCATGAAAGCTTGTGTGCTCTGTAAAATGAATTTCAGATTAATTGGGAAAAGTTAGTGGAAATTGAAATACAAGGTCCCCCATGGACATGTGAACCTCAAGCCCACTAGCGTTTAGGTTGTAGTTTTGTGACAAAACTGACTCGGGTTGCCTGCATTCTTTTGCGTGACTTGAATACCACAAAAAATACCATTTTGACATGAAAAGAATGCCAGAGCCTGAAGGCAATCTTGGTTTAGCCATTTCTAAGGTAATGGAGATGTGACGGCTTGGGAGTCCTGAGCCGCAGGTGCTGGAGAAGAGCTGGGTTAGCACCTCCCGTCAGCCTTCACTGCCCCCTCCCCTCCTGCTCCCCTAGTTCCCAAATACCCCGGGCTCCAGGGCCCAGGGTCCCTGTGCCATCTGTTCCGTGTCCCCGTCTTTGTGTCTGAGTCTCACCTTCCCTCCTGCACTCAGCCTGTGCGCGTCATGCCCTCAGCCAGGCTGCTGAGAACTCTCTCTGGATTCCCAGGTCCCTGGGCAGCACGGACTCTTAGGGATGGGTGGAGTCAGTGTGTTGTCTGGAGTCATGTGCAAGAATGTGGGTGCAATTGGAGGACAAGAGTGGACACATGTTCCTTGGCTCTGGGTCACAAGGAAGAGCATCAGAATATCTCGGGACTGGGAAATCTCAACTCTTGATGGCATCAAATGAGGATGTGATCACCTGTGTATAATGGAAACTCCTAGAGTCAGTAGGGGGCTTCCCTGGTGGCTCAGACGGTAAAGAATCTGCCTGCCAATGGAGGGGACCAGGGTTTGATTCCCTGGGTCAGGAAGATCCCCTGGAGAAGGGAATGGCAACCCACTCCAGTACTCCTGCCTGGGAAATTCCATGGACAGAGGAGTCTGGTGGGTTACAGTCCATGGGGCCACATAGAGTTGGACACGACTGAGCAACTAACACTTTCTTTCAGAGTCAGTAGAGATTTGGGACATCGGTGCCAATTACAGATATCAAAGAAGTGATAAAAAGAGAAGAGAAAATACATTACTGATATGCATAAATGAGCTGTACATCATATATGCCTACTGTATGTAGGATGAAATGTACTGTGAATTGTATCAGATTGAAACAGTAAAATTGATATATATTAATGTAACTTACAGGTAAATAAACAGAACAGAATTAAACACGAGCAAACTCGGTAGAAGTATTGTTTTTTCCAGCTAACACCAGTCTTTGAGTACGGACATTTGGCCAGAGTGAAAAAACACAAGCCTCTGTTTTGTCTTGTCTCCTGGGGAGATGATTTTTCTGGAAGGCTTTCCTGAGGTCTGTGGTTCTCCCCCTTTCCCCTCTGTCCCCTCAGTTCCCACTCCCTCCTCTCTAATAATTTTCATGGTGGGAGTAAGTCACCCAGGGACAGTTCCAAACAATGGACAACTTCACAGAGTATGAACTTTCATTTGAAATACCAGATAGAAGCTGGGAGAACAAGCTCAGCTACAGGGAGGGAGGGCAAAGAGAAAAATAGAAACACTCATTTTCTACTTTCAGTAGTTGATGGAAATATCCACATTGGAAGAGAGAGACTACTACAATTAAAGAAGATTGTGTAGCTGTTAGAAGATACATTTTTACATTTTGAGAGGGGATCGTGCTTTATAAAGTACCTACACCAATAAGACAAAAGAGGTATCTGATTCACTAATGTGACTATAACACTAATTTTAGTCCTTTATGAAATTCCTCAAAATTGATGCTTAAAGAGCATGCAGCACTTGCTGTTTGCAATAGCATGCTAAAGACAAATATCATATATAAGAAATCTAAAACAATGGTACTGATTAACTTATTTGTAGGGCAGGAGTAGAGACACAGACATAGAGAACAGACTTTGGACACAATGAGGAAAGAGAGGGTAGGACGAATGGAGAGAGAGGCATCGAAACATATATATTCAGTTCAATTCAGTTCAGTTCAGTCGCTCAGTCATGTCCAACTCTTTGCAACCCCATGAATCGCAGCACGCCAGGCCTCCCTGTCCATCACCAACTCCCGGAGTTCACTCAGATTCATGTCCATCGAGTCAGTGATGCCATCCAGCCATCTCATCCTCTGTCATCCCCTTCTCCTCCTGCCCTCAATCCCTCCCAGCATCAGAATCTTTTCCAATGAGTCAACTCTTTGCATGAGGTGGCCAAAGTATTGGAGTTTCAGCTTTAGCATCATTCCTTCCAAAGAACACCCAGGACTGATCTCCTTCAGAATGGACTGGTTGGATCTCCTTGCAGCCCAAGGGATTCCCAAGAGTCTTCTCCAACACCACAGTTCAAAAGCATCAGTTCTTCGGCACTCAGCTTTCTTCACAGTCCAACTCTCACATCCATACATGATCATTGGAAAAACCATAGCCCTGACTAGACGGACCTTTGTTGGCAAAGTAATGTCTCTGCTTTTGAATATGCTATCTAGGTTGGTCATAACCTTCCTTCCAAGGAGTAAATGTCTTTTAATTTCATGGCTGCAGTCACCATCTGCAGTGATTTTGGAGCCCAAAAAATAAAGTCTGACACTGTTTCCACTGTTTCCCCATCTATTTCCCATGGTAAGGAGCAGCGGCTGCGCTTTGCTGGAGCAGCCGTGAAGAGATACCCCATGTCCAAGGTAAGAGAAACCCAAGTAAGATGGTAGGTGTTGCAAGAGGGCATCAGAGGGCAGACACACTGAAACCATAATCACAGGAAACTAACCAATCTGATCACATGGACCACAGACTTGTCTAACTCAGTGAAACTAAGCCATGCCGTGTGGGGCTACCCAAGACAGGCGGGTCATGGTGGAGAGGTCTGACAGAATGTGATCCACTGGAGAAGGGAATGGCAAACCACTTGAGTATCCTTGCCTTGAGAACCCCATGAATAGTATGAAAAGACAAAAGGATAGGATACTAGAAGAGGAACTCCCCAGGTCAGTAGGTGCCCAATGTGCTACTGGAGATCAGTGGAGAAATAACTCCAGAAAGAATGAAGGGATGGAGCCAAAGCAAAAACAATATCCAGTTGTGGATTTGACTGGTGATAGAAGCAAGGTCCGATGCTATAAAGAGCAATATTGCATAGGAACCTGGAATGTCAGGTCCTTGAATCAAGGCAAATTGGAAGTGGTCAAACAGGAGATGGCAAGAGTGAATGTCGACATTCTAGGAATCAGTGAACTAAAATGGACTGGAACAGGTGAATTTAACTCAGATGACCATTATATCTACTACTGCGGGCAGGAATCCCTTAGAAGAAATGGAGTAGCCATGATGGTCAACAAAAGACTCTGAAATGAAGTACTTAGATGCAATCTCAAAAACGACAGAATGATCTCTGTTCATTCCAAGGCAAACATATATATTACCATATGTAAAATAGGTACCTAGGGGAAAGTTGCTGTATCTACCGAATTCATGTGGTTACTGAGTGCTGATTGTATTCTAGGAAGCATGGAGAATAGGGATTATTCGAGCCAGACATGGGTTCATGCCCTCATGGATCTGCCAGTCTATGGCCTGCCTGTGTCTCATCAGGGAATCACCCAGGAGAGAATGTGAGGTTGTGTCTCCAATGCTGGGTTCCATGGCACTAAGCCAGCATCTCAGATCTGAGTGTACCTTGCCCTCTTGTTGCTGTTCTTCGGTTGCTAAGTCATGTCCAACTCTTTGTGACCCCAAGGTCTGTAGCCCGCCAGGCTCCTCTGTCCATGGGATTTCCCAGGCAAGAATACGGGAGTGGGTTGCCATTTTCTTCTCCAGGGGATCTTCCCAACCCAGGGGCTGAACCTGTGTCTCCTGCATTGGCAGGCAGATTCTTTACCACTGAGCCACCAAGGAAACCCAACTTGCCCTCTTGGGAGGTATTAAAAAGGGTCATGGAAATCTCTCTGAGTGAGATTACATTTCTTGAGACACAAAACCATTGTGGTCAGGATTATTCTTTCATAACAGAGTTTATGTCCCCTTTGTTTCAGTTTTTAAAAAATTTGCCTGTTATGCCATGAGGCTGCCAGGTGAAACCTGCAAGTTGGAAATTCATTGTAAATGTTAGCTTCCAAGACAGCATGGTACTGACACAAAAACAGAAATACAGACCAATGGACCGAGATAGAAAGCCCAGAAATAAACCCATGCACCTGTGGGTACCTTATTTTTGACAAAGGAAGCAAGAATATATAATGGGGCAAAGACAGCCTGCTCAATAAATGGTGCTGGGAAAACGGGACAGCTACATGTAAAAGAATGAAATTAGAATGCTTCCTAACACAATGTATGCGTGCATGCTAAGTCACTTCAGTCATGTCCGACTCTGTGCAACCCCAAGGACAGCAGCCCACCGGGCTCCTCTGTCCACGGGATGCTCTAGGCAAGAATACTGCAGTGGGTTGCTATTTCCTTCTCCCTCCTAACACCATACACAATGATGAACTCAAAATGGATTAAAGACCTAAATGTAAGACCAGAAATTATAAAACTCTTAGAGGAAAACATAGGCAGAACACTTGATGACATAAATCAAAGCAAGATCCTCTATGACCCACCTCCTGCTGCTGCTGCTGCTGCTAAGTCACTTCAGTCTGCCGACTGCTGCTGCCATAGACTGCAGCCCACAGGCTCCCCATCCCTGGGATTCTCCAGGCAAGAACACTGGAGTGGGTTGCCATTTCTTTCTCCAATGCATGAAAGACTGCAGCCTCACCTAGGCTCCCCCATCCCTGTCCCTGGGATTCTCCAGGCAAGAACACTGGAGTGGGTTGCCATTTCTTTCTCCAATGCATGAAAGTGAAAAGTGAAAGTGAAGACACTCAGTCCTATCCAACTCTTAGCGACCCTATGGACTTCAGCCTACCAGGCTCCCCTGTCCCTGGGATTCTCCAGGCAAGAACACTGGAGTCACCCAATGCATGAAAGTGAAAAGTGAAAGTGAAGACCTAGTCCTATCCAACTCTTAGTAATGTAAATAAAAACAAAAGTCACCCACCTCCTAGAGTAATGTAAATAAAAACAAAAGTAAGCAAGTGGAACCTGATTAAACTTAAAAGCTTTTGCACAGCAAAGGAAACTATAAGCAAGGTGAAAAGACAACCCTCAGAAAGGGAGAAAGTAATAGCAAATGAAACAACTGACAAAGGATTAATTTCCAAAATATACAAGCAGCTCATACAACTCAATCCCAGAAAAACAAACAACCCAATCAAGAAGTGGGAAAAAGACCTAAACAGACATTTCTCCAAAGTGATATACAGTTGGCTCAACATCGCTCATTATTAGAGAAATGCAAATCAAAACTACAATGAGATATCACCACACACCGGTCAGAATAGCCCTCATCAAAAAGTCTACAAACAATAACTGCTGGAGAGGGTGTGGAGAAAAGGGAATGCTCTTACACTGTTGGTGGAAATATAAATTGATATAGCCACTATGGAAGATGGTATGGAGATTCCTTAAAAAAAAAACAACTGGGAATAAAACCACCATATGACCCAGCAATCCCACTCCTAGGCATATACCCTGAGGAAACCAAAATTGAAAGAGAAACATGTATCCCATTGTTCATTGCAGCACTATTTACAATAGCTAGAACACGGAAGCAACCTAGATGTCCATCAACAGATAAATGGATAAAGAAGCTGTGGTACATCTACACAATGGAATATTACTCAGCCATAAAAAGGAAGGCATTTGAGTCAGTTTTAATGAGGTGGATGAACCTAGAACCTAATGTATAGAATGAAGTGCGTCAGAAAGAGAAAGATAAATACCATATTCTAATGCATATATACAGAATCTAGAAAAATGGTACTGAAGAATCTATTTACAGGGCAACAGTGGAGACATAGGCATAAAGAATAGACTTATGCACACGGGGAGAGGGGAGGGGAGGGTGAAATGTTTGGAGAGAGTAGAAAAAAAACAAAAGAAATGTTAGCTTCCTGGCTTTTTAAACATGACTAGAATTTGAAATTGGAGAAGGAAATGGCAACCCACTCTAGTATTCTTGCCTGGAGAATCCTGTGGACAGAGGGGCCTGGTAGGCTGCTATCCATGGGGTCGCATAGCATCGGACGTGACTGAAGCAACTCAGCATGCATGCATGCATTGGAGAAGGAAATGGCAACCCACTCCAGTGTTCTTGCCTGGAGAATCCCAGGGACAGGGGAGCCTGGTGGGCTGCTGTCTATGGGGTCGCACAGAGTCAGACACGACTGAATCGACAACAGCAGCAGCAGCAGCAGAATTTGAAATATCAAACATGCGACTTCAGGACTATATTTTCTTATAACTTTATAGGCAATTTCTGGTTTTATTTGTTTAAGGGTTTTTTTTTTTTTGATGCAGATCATTTTTAAAGTCATTATTGAATTTGTTGCAATATTATTTCTGTTTTCTGTTTTGGTTTTTGGCCATAAGGCATGTGGGATTTTTAGCTCCTTGACCAGGAATTTAATCCCCAACCCCTGTACTAGACGGTGAGGCCCTGCACTGGGCCTCCAAGGAAGTCCCGTGCAAAGTCTGCTGTTTCCCATCACTTATTTACCAGCTCAACAAGTAACTCTGACCCTAGACATGCGCCGCACCTGGTGCTGGGTATTCAGGGCATAGAGGTGAGCAGGAGATACCAGCTAACAAGGCCATGTACAAATAGATACAGAATAAAATCACAGTGAGGGGACATTGTATACTTATGGCTGATTCACTTTGTTGTATGGCAGAAGCCAACACAATATTATAAAGCAATTATCCTCCAGTTAAAAATAAATTAAAAAAAAAAAGTTATAGCTGGCTCACATTTTAAAGAGGCCTAAAGAAATCCTAGGGACAGAGGAGCCTGGTAGGCTACAGTCCACAGGGTTGCAAAGACTGGGACATGACTTAGGGACTAGACAATAACAAAGAAACAACCTCTAGCAAAAATGAAAACATCAGCGCCCCAAGCGCATCGCAAAATGAGTCGACTCAGGGAGCTGCTGCCTTTGTCAAGGTGAGAGTCACATCTCCTCCTCCAGGTCCCCTGCCAGCAGATAACTCCTCCACCCACCTCTCTCTGCTCATGCAACAGCATGGGAAAACCACCTCTGTATATCTGATAGGCAGAATCTCAACTCTATTTAGAACCCAGTTCCCAGGAGCCTGGGAAAGGCAGTGTCAGTCTCAGTCCTCGCCCTCCCAGGAGGAAGTTGGAACACCTATTGAGGGGCCCTCCCCACAGTCAGCCGCAGTCATCGAGGGCAGAGCAGGGAGGTGTCACAAGCCATAGCGTGCGAGATCTGCTTTAGATTGGGTGATAAAGCAAAGCTGTTAGGAAGAAGCCGCCTTAAAGCTTAAAGCTGTACGTAGAAGAAGGAAGAGGACACAGGCAGTGTGTGCAAAGGCCCTGTGGCAGAAATTTGGCCAGGACAGAAAACAAGGAAGGGAAGGAAAATGTGAGGCGGGAACATAGAACAAAGCCCGAGAGTCCTTGGAAAGGTGATGGGGTGATGTGCAGAGCCTGGTGGGTCCAGGTAAGGACTCTGGACATTACTCCACCTGGAATGGAAGCCCTCTAAGGGGTCTATAAAGGAGAGTTGGGATTGTACACTTCATTACTACACGGCCTGATATGTTGTGATTTATTGTCAATACTCTCTGCTGTAAGAAATAAAATATCTGACTAAAAGGGGCTTAGACAAGTTCATCTTTCTTACCTAACAAGAAGCCTAGAGACAGGCATTTCCAAGATTGGTTTAGTTGCTCGGCAATGTCCAGGCTTTGGGTCAGCATCTTCGTGATCTTGGGGCTGTTCCCACATGGTCACAGGACAGTGGCTGCAGTTCCAGGCATCATATGCCTTCCCCATGGAAAGGGAAAAAAAAAAAAAAAAAAAACAAGCAGAAATCTTTCTTTGGAAATTAAGAAAAGAAAGATATCTTCCTGAAACATTCAAGTTCCTTTGGCCAGAATCAGGTGCCATTGATCGGCTGAGCTGCAAAAGACACTGGGAAAATGGCTCTCTGCCACTGTCAGATTCTACAGTGGGAGGAAATCTCTGCCAAGAAAGGGGAAGGATGGAGTGGTTTTGATGGGGAGCTGGAGCGAGTGCCAGAGCTGGATTTCTATTACAATAGTACTCTCCATATACGCCCAAGTCACCCACAGGGGTGAGCATCTCAAGGTTAGGGATGACCAAAAAAAAAGTGGTGGTAGCCTAGACTCACCTAGGGGGGATGTGTGTGTGTGTCTGTGTGCTCAACTGGGTCTGACTCTTTGACCCCCATGGGCTGTAGCCCACCAGGCTCCTCCATCCATAGGATTTTCCAGGCAAAAATACTGGAGTGGGTTGACATTTCCTTCCCCAGGGTCATCTTCCAACCCAGGGATCAAACCTGTGTCTCTCACATCTCCTGCATTGCAGGAGGGTGCTTTACCACTGAGCCACCAAGGAAGTTCCTACCTAGCTAGAGAAGGGCATGAAATGGAATGGTTAAAATAAATCCACACTTGTATAAATCAATCATTTTGGCTTCTTGTGTAATTGTGCTACTTGGAAACTTTGTTTATAAATGTATCCGTAGGACTTCCCAGGTGGCCCAGTGGATGAAAATCTGCCTGCCAATGCAGGGGACATGGGTTCAATCACTGGTCCAAAAAGATTCCATATGCTGTGGAGCAACTAAGCCTGAGTGCCACAGCTACTGAGCCTATAAGCCACGACTACCAAAGCCCGCTTGCCCTAGATAGAGCCCATGCTCCACTGCAAGAGAAACCACCACCACAAGAAGGCTGAACCCCCAACTAGAGAGTCACCCCTACCTACTGCAAAGAAGACCCAGTACAACCAAAAATAAAGAAATAAATAATTTTTAAACAATTAAAGTGGCATTAAAAGTCAATAAATGTATCCATAAACATATTGGTGGGTGATGCAAATCAGCGATGGGGTACTTGCAATACACTATTCTGGGCAGGAGCCGTAGGGTGGGGCAAGGCCGGCCTGACTTGCACTCTGTGTCTGCCTGGGGGTGTCAGATGATGCCCCTCAGTCTACTGCAAGGCTGTCTGACCACTTGGGTGCTGGACATCCTCCCCCCTCTACCTGCCAGGACGCCACGGTGGGAGGATCCTACCCGGACGATTGTACGTTTTGCAGTTGGTCTTATGAAAAATGGATCTTCCCTTTCTCAATCCAGGAACAGCATTTTAACCTCCTCATCTAGCCCCATTCTTTCATCATCTCAGAACCCCCATTCTTTCAAACATCTCAGTTCCCGATTTCTCTCTCCCCTACGGGGGAGGGAGCAAAGTCATAGTTTCCAGTTGTTTGCACGAGAGAAAGGCAGGCAGGCACACCCTCTGATAGACGCTCGGTTCTGTTTCTTTCTCCTCCTTATTGGAGATATGCCAATGACCCTGCCAGACCCCAAGGCAATGACAAATCTGGAAGGCTGCACTCCTGCCCACTGAGATGGAGTGGGGACTAGTCATCTGCCTCTTTTGTTCTCATCACAGACTTCACCAAATCCCTGCCTGGGCTGCTCTCCATCTGGAAAAGCAGGGTTTACAGCTATCTCCGCACTCTGACTGTGGTTTTGTGACTCAAATCGCAAGAGGGACTTACTGTTAAGTAGAATAGACTCCAGGCCCGAGATTTGTTTGCAAAATGTCCAGTGGAACATGTAGAGAAAAGGCAAGAGGCAGAGGGATTGATGAGCAGAGAGGAGAATTTCTGCCAAACCCTTCAGCTAAATAAGAGATCAGGTGACCGACCAGAGCCACCAGGGGTGCGGGTGGCTCAGTGGAGCTGGCCTGAATGTTGGGGACCTCAGCCTTCCTAGGAAAATCCAGATCCCAGCCCCACCAGAAGCTGAAACAATGGCCTCCAAGCCTGAGAAGAGGGTCGCCTCGTCTGTCTTTATCACCCTGGTGCCCCCACGTCGAGATGAGGCTGTGGTTGAGGAGGTGAGGCGAGCAGCTTGTGAGGCCCAGCCTGGCCACCCCTGGGAATCTCCTGCCCCCACAAAGGCACCCGGGGCTGGCTCGGTGGGAAAGCTCCGTTCCTGGATGCCTCCTGGCAGGACTGCCGCCCCAGGGCCAGCTGTTCCACCTCCGCTCTCCAATGGAGGGTGTCACTTCCTTCTCGCCCTTGGACACTGATGATGCTCTTCCAGACCCGGACCTCCTCCCACCTCTGCCTCCACCCCCTCCAGTGGACCTGCCCCTCCTGACAAAGAGCCCCCTCCGCGATGGGGGCATCACTCATTTCAGACTTGGGGCAGTTGCACCTGCCCCTCCCCCACCCCCATCCCCGCACAGGCCCTGGTGGAGGGGCCTCCACTGCAGCCTCGGCCCAGTCATCTCAAGCCCGCAGAGGAGGAGCTGCTGCCCACCACTCCAAAGAGCCTGTCGGCTTCCCTGAGAGAGACATCTGTGCCTTCTGCCGCAAGACTGTGTCCCCCCGAGAGCTGGGCGTAGAGGCCATGGAGAGGCAGTACCCGCCCAGTGCTTCGCGTGCTGTGTCTGCCGCCAACGGCTGGCTGGGCAGAGCTTCTACCAGAAGGATGGGCGGCCCCTCTGTGAAGCCTGCTACCAGGACACCTGGAGAAGTGTGCCAAGTGTGCAAGGTTGTCCGGGAGTGCATCATCTGGGCCCTAGGCCAGGCCTTCCACCCCTCCTGTGTGTGACCTGCACCTGGTGCATCGGGGACGAGGGCTTTGCCCTGGACAGTCAGAATGGGGTGTACTGCCTGGACGACTTCTACAGGAAGTTCGCCCGGTGTGCAGCATCTGTGAGTATCCCATCATCGCCCGAGACGGGAAGGATGCCTTCAAAATTGAGTACATGGGAAGAAACTTCCATGAGAATTGCTACCCGTGTCAGGACTGCAGGGTCCTCCTGTCTGTGGAGCCCACGGACCAGGGCTGCTACCCGCTGAACAACCGTCTCTTCTGCAAGCTGTGCCATGTGAAGCAGAGTGCTGCGGGGTGCTGCTGAGGGCACCGCTGGGCTGGGGGCTGTGGCTGCACACTAGCCCTGCTTGTCAGGACCCCTTCCCTAACTTGTGTCCCTTCCCAACCTGTTCTGGCATGCTTTCCTTCCAAGCCACACGCAGGGACCAGCTTGCAGCTCCACCCATCACTTCGGCCGCTGAGCCCCGGCCTCCTCCCAGCTCAGAACACCCTTCAGACTCTCAGCGGTTCCTTCTCTCCTCTGGGCACCAGAAGGCTTTTGTACTGTGAACGTCATGCCCAGGGGTCCCACCTCCACCACTCTGGCCCCTCTTGAGCACTGGCCTTGACCTCCATTTCCAGGGGTCAGTTGGGTGAGTCTCCAGCAGGCACCCTGTGTCCATAGCGATGATCCACAAGCTCTGAGGGTGCTGAGCTATTAGAGTACAACTGCGGAGTCCTTTAAAAAGCACTATTTTTAACCTTTGAAGGTTAAATGATGAGAAACATACTTTGGATTTTGGGAGAAGATGGGGAAATACCTTCCATTGTTCATAAATGTACAAGATGGTGACCCTCCTGGTGGCACGGACTTCCCACCTCGGGGCCATGTTGACATGGGGCTCAGACCCTGCACAGCAGTGGCAGGAGCAAAGGGCGACACGCTGACACCCAAGGATGATGTCAGCAACTCTTCCACCTGCCTTCTGGTGCCTCCTTCCTGTGCGACAGTGATTCTGCAGACACTGATTAAGTGCCTGTTGTTTGCCAGGGAGCGGAGCACAGGAGCCCTCGCGTGTTCCTCCTGCAGCCTAGAAGGGGGCTGTGCTCACACACACACACACACACACCTCCAGAACAGTAACAAGGGTGTCCCCCAACCCCTGCTTGGGCCCTTCAGCCCAGGCTGCCCTGTGACCACTGCCCACTCAAGGCCACACCTCTAAGATTCTTTTCCCTTTTAAGAAAAAATCACTTGTTGCTTTGTAACTTCTAAGACATTTTGTAGGGCATGAACACACGAAGCAAAAGGTGCTTTCCTCCCTGGGGTCGTCTCAATGTACCATGTGCTCTTAGGAGGATTCTCAGAGCTCCACATGCCTGGAGGGTTTCTGTGTAAGGCCCCCTAAGGGCTTCAGACCAGAGCAGAGTGTCTTGCCTGAAGCTTAGAGCAGCGAGTCCCAAACTCCAGGCATTCCCATAACCTCCACAATTTTTATCATATGAGGACCTCCTGTTGTCTAACTTCCTTAATATTTTCTTTAACTCAACATCTTTTTTCTTTTTACTCACTTACCAATCTAGTCTTATGCTAACTAAGCAATATATCCACACAGTCACATGTTGATGTGCTAGTTATACATGAAAATAAATGCATAACTATTCAAAAAATAAATAAATAAGAGATCAATTCATGAGAATATCATGCTATGTTTTAATGTTGTAGAGTAAGTGATAGCCGTCCTGCTTGCTTTCTGGTTGCTGCACTGAGATTTGGAGCTTTAATGCTCAAAACTTAAATCTGATGCCCCCCCTCTCCTGCCCACCCCTGCCCCCCCTACCCGCCAGCCCCACCACCATCCTGCCTCTGTAATTCTGGAGGCTGATATGAATGATGAAACAAGGGTAGGAAAAAAATGAATGAGAAACTGGAAAAGAGGTGAATACAGAAGGGAAAATCAAAGGACTTTAATCAAAGAATATATTCAATGGGCACCCCACTCCAGTACTCTTGCCTGGAAAATCCCATGGACGGAGGAGCCTGGCAGGCTGCAGTCCATGGGGTCGTTAAAGAGTCGGACACGACTGAAGCGACTTAACAGCAGCAGCAGCAGCCAGGATATTTAAACTTAAAATGGAAAATTAAACACTATTGTGTAGAGGGAAATACAAGGAAAAGAATAAAGACACGAGCAGGAAAGACAGACACAATGCTCTGACAGTGTTCGTCTGTGGCCATAGTCGGGAGAGCTACCTAAGTGGGGTTCAGTGCTACTGGTGATGTTTTATAGCTCCACCTGGGTGGTAAAAATAAGAGTATTGTGTTTTCTTCATCCCTGGCATAGGAAATGGCGACCCACTTCAGTATTCTTTCCTGAGAAATCCCATGGACAGAGGAGTCTGGTGGGCTACAGTCCACAGGGTTGCAAACTTTTGGACATGACTGAGCGACTGAGCACATGTGCACATTTTCTTCATGTTATATACGTATATCGGAGAAGGCAATGGCACCCCACTCCAGTACTCTTGCCTGGAAAATCCCACGGACCGAGGAGCCTCGTAGGCTGCAGTCCATGGGGTCTCGAAGAGTTGGACACGACTGAGCGACTTCACTTTCACTTTTCACTTTCATGCATTGGAGAAGGAAATGGCGACCCACTCCAGTCTGGCCTGGAGAATCCCAGGGACGGGGGGGCCTGGTGGGCTGCCGTCTATGGGGTCGCACAGAGTCGGACACGACTGGAGCGACTTAGCAGCATATACGTATATGCATAGTATTTATAAACGTTCAATATTATCATATAACATATAACACATATTTATTTATATACATACAGAAAGCTTATAAATATAATATATGTACAGTTTGTTTTTGACATCCAAATCCTGATATATTGTTGCATTACAGAAACATAGTTTCTCAAGCAGAAATGAGGATGGTGAAGGTACAAGGGGGATAAGAGGACGATGGAGGCACGATACCCATAAACCGTGATTGTTCCATCACGTGAATATGTCACAGCTTGTTTAGCTCAACTATTACTCCAAGAATTTAAGCTATTTCTTTATTTTTTGGTTATAAATATCAGTGCAACGAAAATTGTTATTTCCTCCGATAGTTTACCTAGGAGTAATTCCTAGAGGCAAATTATGAAATCAAGACTATAAACATTTTCATGAAACAATTCAAAATGCCCTTTGACTTTCAAATACAACGTATATGCTTTGGTTTTGTTGTTTAGTTGCTAAGCCATGTCCGACTCCTTCACATCCCCATGGACTGTAGCCTGCCAGGCTCCTCTGTCCATGGGATTTCCCGGGTAGGAATCCTGAAGTGGGTAGCCGTTTCCTACTCCAGGGGATCTTCTCAACCCAGGGACTGAACCTGTGTCTCTTGAGTCTCCTACATTGGCAGGTGGGTTCTTCACCACTAGCCTCCTGGGAAGCCTGTGCTCCATGGTAGGTGATTCTTTTCTATGTGCCTGCTCCTCCCCCAGCCCTGACTGAAGATGCACCCTGTCCCTTTCTGCTCTGCTTTATGTCCTGGCAAGTTCACCGGCAAGAACTTGAGGACATTGCTGAGCCTTTTTGTATAAACGAGATGTTTCCGTGGTCTATTTTAAAAGAATAATGAAAAATGATAAAAAAAAAAATGGAGGCTGATGGGTTCCCAATATCTCCTCTCCTGAGTTCTGGGGTTTTGCCGCTTATTAGCTGTATGTGACCTTGAGTGAGTTACTTAACTTCTCCATGCCTCAGTTTACTCATCTGAAAGGAGATAGATGTGCCTACTTCTTATGGTGACTTAGGAGGATTAAGAGATAAAATATATGTGTATAGGTACTTAGACAAATAGCTGGCCCCTGGCAAGCATGATATAAATGTTAGTTGTCATTATTATCGTTATCATCTTTTTCTGGGAAATTGCTCAAAAGATTGGGAGACATTCGGTGATTCCAAGCACTCATCTGAGTTAATGGAATGAGTAAATCAAGAACTAGAAAAAATTAATTGCTGCTGTCTTGTTTCATATATTGAAATATTAATATTAATGAAGCATTGATTTAATCATTATGGACTTTCCTTCTTATAGGGAATCTACAGCTTCTTCAGAAGCCAAAAGAAACTATACTCTTTATTATTATTATTATTATTATTATTATTATTATTGTGGGAAAGTAATGGCTTCAGGGTCTTCCCTGGTGACTCAGCAGTAAAGAATCTGCCTGCAATGCAGGAGACTCTGGTTCGATCCTTGGGTCAGGAAGATTCCCTTGGAGGAGGGCGTGGCAACCCACTCCAGTATTCTCGCCTAGAGAATCCCATGGACAAAGGAGTCTGGCGGGCTGCAGTCCATAGGGCCGTATACAGTCGGACACGACTCAGTGACTAACACTTCGGTGTGGTGAAATCCCTCTTCCGCAGGTACGCTATGTCTCAGTGTGCACTCTACGGAAATCGTTAGTGGGAATTAAGACGTCAGGCTAAAATGAAACCACACAACCAGCAATTAAAATGAGGCAACACACAGGTGATCCATCCAGGTGCTTGGCAATCTCTACTTATCAAGGATGATTTGTCGTACTTAAAAAGTCAGCTGAATCAGAACAGACTTTTTTTAATGCGTCTGAAACTTTGATGTGACATTTTTCCCATAGGATCTAATTTCCTCAGGTTTTACTTGATCAACCCCCTAGGTTTATTAACAGGTGGTGATGCTGGGTTAATTACAGGAGGAAATGAGTGCACATCAGAGACCTAGGTGAGCACTTCAACGTGCAGTCACCTTAAATCATCAATGATTTGTTGCAGCTCCTCAGTCAGCAAAGGGTTTGGACGATAATGAAGCTGGATGCAGGGGCTTCCCAGGGGTTGCAGTGGTGAAGAGTCCGCCTGCCAATGCAGGAGACACAGGAGACATGGTTTTGATCCCTGGGTAGGAAAGATTCCCTGGAGAAGGAAATGGCCACCCACTCCAGTGTTCTTGCCTGGAAAATTCCATGGACAGAGGAGCATGGAGGGCTACAGTACCTGGGGTCACAAAAGAGCTGGACATGACTTAACAAGAAACTAAGCAGCAACAACTAAATGCAACATGTTAGTTCCCTGTATATGCTGTGTCGCTTCAGTCAAGTCCAACTCTGCGACCCCCTGACCTAAGTGACCAAGGCAGTAGTCAAAACTGCCATGCAAAATCTTTTAAAGACTTCTTTTAAATGATTTAATTATATTATTATTTAATATATATTATATTTATTATTTAATATTATATTTAATAAATATATTTAATGAAATTGGTAGTTTACAAATACTGATTTATAGAATCCTCATAACAACCCTAGGGGGTCAGTACAGTTATCACTCAGAAGGCACACAAAAGTAACTCATCCTCTGTCACACAAGTAGCAAGAGGGGTGACTCAACACGGGCAGCCTGGCCTCAGACCTAAGGACTGAACCGCTGTATGATGCAGGAGGTCACGGTCTGCTTGCCTTTGCTAAAAAGCTTTTCCTGGCTTTCCATCTGAGTCAGAGGGAAAGCCTAGGTCCTCATCAAGGCCTCCCGGGCTTCAGGAGGGCTCACTCCTGCCTGCCTTGTGACCTCATTTCCCATCACCCTCTCAACCTCTCAGCTCAGGCTAAACTGCCATTCTCAACACCCAACCCCTCTCTGACTCTTTGCCTTTGCCCTTCCCTTGACTTTTATGCATGTGAATGCATGCAAATCATCCCTCAATGAAGACTCTTCGGCGTACAAAAGTGCTGGCCACAACCGGTGAACTGACTTCTGGCCCCACTAGTGGGTTACAACCTTCAGTGTGATAAGCATTAGCTCCAGGGACTTGCAGCACTGGGGATATGAGCACAAGGGTCTAATTTAATCCTCCGAGTCTTGGAGAATTCCTCTTTCTACAATGTTATAGAAACTTTTAGAGGGACCTGAACCAAAATTTCAAAGGCGACTCTTCTCCCTTTTACTAATTTAGCATCACTGGATGCCTGCAGTCTGTGCAGTCAGCACTGAACAGGCAGAATCGACCTGGCTGTCAACAAAGTTCCTACACCACTTTTCCCCTTGGCTTCCGCAAGACTTGCTCCAGTCTGTTCCAAAGGCAAGCATGTCTCCACCGGCCACTCTCTATGCACCTTATACTGCGTTTTTCTTCCTTTCATTCATTATGTGATATGTGATATATGTTTACTGACCAATCATTTGTATATTGCTTCTCTCTCCCACCCCAGAGCTTCATGAGGACAATCTTTGGTGTTTATCTACTGCTGTAATCCCAGAGTTTAGTGGGTAACAGGGGTGCAGTAAATATTTGTGAATGGAGAAATGAAGCAATGAATTAGGTGGCTACGACTGGGCCTGATCATGCTGAATAAACAATCATTGCCATGTTTAAAGTACAGAAACTAAATGTATTCAAAGTGAAACAGAAGGGGCTCTAAATAAATTCCTTTGGCCAGGGGCTTTTTTTTTTTTTTCCTTAAAATCAGGAAGATGTCTGTTGCTGAAGGGCTTTCCATGTGGTGCTAGAGGTAAAAAAAAAAAAACCCAGACATAAGAGACGCAAGTTTGATCCTTGGCTCGGGAAGATCCCCTGGAGAAGGGCATGGCAACCCACTCCAGTATTCTTGCTTGGAGAATCCCATGGACAGAAACCTGGAGCGTTACAGTCCATGAAGCTGCAGAGAATCAGACACACTGTTGCTGAAATCCACCCAGCATGAGGCTCTGCAAACTTTTTTTGGTCACAGTACCTGGGAGAGAAGGAAAGGAGCGGGGAGGGGGGAGAAAGGACAGAATAGGGTGGGGAGGGAGGCAAGGACCGCAGAGGAGGAAGAAAGGGAAGGGAGCAAGTATGAACACCCACCCTGAGCAGAGCAGTGCAGCAAGCAGGTGGCAACAAGGACGGAAATCAGGGCCGCCCGTGAGAAACCCGATGTCTAATAGCCGGGGATGCGGCCTTGTCCCCGACGGTATAAAGTGACAAGGCCACCCTACTTTCTGGTTGGACGAGCTCTCTTGGTACCTCTGTTCTTCGTTCTCATTTACGAAGAGAAAGGATTTTCTCTGAACCCCTGAACATCACTTGCCCAATGATGAGCAAGTGAAGCTTCTAGACGAGAGGTCACCTTCAGACGCGTTTTCTGTCCTCAGGACACTGCTCAGCCCCACATCAGTTCATTTGCTCGTTGGCTTGCAGATGTCCAGATAAATTATTTTCCAAAGGGCTTTTTTTGTCTCCTGCTGTTCTTAGCAAAGGAAGCAATAGCTCGCTAGTGACTCTGTGTGCCTGTGTCATTCCTGTAATAATAAATGGCCACACTGAAAGGCTAGCAGAGGCTCGCTCACTCCACAGGATACAGGTTGGCTGTAATTCCAAAGGTCTCAAAGAACAATAAGCCCAGCCCAGGTCCTAGTCCATGATGAGTGAAAACTCAGCCTGCTGCTACTCTTCACTGGCCTGAAACAAAGACCACGTTTGATGGGTGATGGTGCTGCAGCCTCCTTCCTCAAGCTGACCACAGCATCCCTCCTTCTGTGGAATGTCCTTATCAGCCTTCCAAGTCACCACATTCCAAACCGATCTTTCCAACACAGGGCGTGTGAAGCGATGCTACTATATAAGGTCCTTTCCAGCTGCCAAAGTGGTGCCTTCAGAGCCAAAGCTTCATGTATCACACCATCGTCCCCCAAAATCAAGGGCAAGAGGGGGGAGACTTCTTGGATGAGACTTTTTGGGAGCTGGACAGCAAAATGCAGAAATGTGCTGCAATCAGAGATGTCTGACATCAATGTAAATTTGATGTGCAAACACATATGCCCTGTTTTGGAATCTAGAAAGTCAAATCTTTGGGGGAATCACACTTCACAACTGTGCGGTCTGTACTTACATTCATTATAAATTACAAGGGGTGCACCTGTGATTACTTCATTTTCAGAAAATTGAAGGAGGAGAGAGCTCTGATTTTCAGGTACTTTCCTAGTAACTATAACTTGTCTGACGTTTAACTCAAGGTTCACAGTGTAGATGATGGATCGTGGGAGACAGAGATTGGCATCTACTATATTTGGTAAAAGCGGTGGTAGAATATACCCACCTTCTTTGGAATGTGTTTTTAAACTTAATATTTCAATGAATTTGCAAATTCCAGATAGGCACCAACTCTTTTATATTCAACCAGCATTTATCTGCAATATACTCTGCTGACATAAAATGTTTGGAAAGAAACAGAAAATTCAGGAAGGGGAGAAATGATCCAGAAATATCCTAAATCAATTGAGAGGGGGTAGAATTAAAAATGGACAATACCTAGAACTGGAAATAAGTTTGCATCTTCAAACTTGCTCCTTTGGTCCTTTCCTCCCAGTATTAAAAAAACATCTTCCAGAGGGTCCATTTTAATAAAACTAAACAGGACAAAAGAAAGTGAAAGCGTTAGTTACTCAGTCGTTTCTGACTCTTTGCAGCCCCGTGGACTGTAGCTGGCCAAGCTCCTCTGTCCATGGGATTTTTCCAGGCAAGAACACTGGAGTGGGTAGTCATTTCCTTCTCCAGGGGATCTTCCTGGCCAAGGATCGAACCCAAGTATCCTGCATTGCAGGCAGATTCTTTACCATCTGAGTCCCGGGGGAAGCCCTAAACCATACAATAGACAATAGAGACCAACCACAAATCTTTCCCTTGGGTCCATCCTCAGAGAACGTCTAACCTGACCACTCTCTACCTGGGTGACGTCATCAAACCCAGGGTTCCAGCCGGGATGTACACACAGGCCGTGTCCGTTTACATCACGCTCTCTAGCCTAGGTCGGTCTTCTGGAGCAACATATCCTTTAAGACAACTAACTGTCCAATATGCTTCCCAGCACCACTCCCCATGTTTCACAAATGTCTCAAACTCCATGTTTCCAACACCAAAGCCATTGTTGCTGTTCAGTCACCCAGTCGTGTCTGGCTCTTTGTGACCCCATGGATTGCAGCACACCAGCCCTCCCTGTCCCTCACCATCTCCCAAAGTTTGCTCAAGTTCATGTCCATTGCTTTGGTGATGCCATCCAGCCATGTCATCCTCTGATGCCTTCCTCTCCTCCTGCCCTCAATCTTTCCCAGCATCAGGGACTTTTCCAATGAGCTTCAGTTTTAGCATCAGCCCTTTCAACAAGTATTCAGGCTTGATTTCTCTT
The DNA here is from genome assembly GCF_027580195.1 of Bos mutus. Taxonomy (NCBI): domain Eukaryota; kingdom Metazoa; phylum Chordata; class Mammalia; order Artiodactyla; family Bovidae; genus Bos; species Bos mutus. Next base: position 8,158,511 of record NC_091639.1, on the reverse strand, counting down.
ATGATTGATTGGTTTGATCTCCTTGCCGTCCAAGGGACTTTCAGGAGTCTTCTCCAGCACCACAGTTCAAAGGCATCAATTCTTTGGCATTCTGCTTTCTTTATGGTCTAGCTCTCACTACCTTACGTGACCACTGGGAAGGCCACAGTATTGACTACATGGACCTCTGTTGGCGGAGTAATGTCTCTGCTTTTTCAACACACTGTCTAGGCTTGTCATCGCTTTCCAGTCAAGTAGCAATCGTCTTTTGATTTCATGACTGCAGTCACCATCCACAGTGATTCCAGAGGCCAAGAAGAGGAAATCTGTCACTACTTCCACCTTTTCCCCTTTGATTTCTCATGAAGTAATGGGGCTGGATGCCATGATTTTAGTTTCTTTAATATGTAGTTTTATGCCCGCTCTTTCATTTTCTTCTTTTACCAAAGCTATTATCATTCCCCAGGACCTACCCTTCTCATGTATTCTCTGTATATGATAAACTTGTCCAACCAACTTGGCCAAGTCAGAAATTAAGGATCACTTATGCCTCTTCCCTCTTCTTCATCCCTGCAGACAATATTTCATGAAGTTCTTTAACCTCCTACATCACTCTCCAATCCGTCCTTTCTTGCAGTGTCCCATTCAGACCCCCACCACTTTTGCTTACGTTACTTCCCACCCTGTAACAGTCCTTCTTTCCTTTCACCTTTTCCCTGCTGTCTTAACCTCCCACGGCTGCCCGGAGTGGTCCCTGCAATATGCACATCAGATCCTGTAGTACCCTAGCCTAAAACTCTCCCTTGACTCCCCACAGCATTATGAAGTAGAGGTTAAAGCCTTCTAGGACCTCAAGTCTGGAGAAGGCAATGGCACCCTACTCCAGTACTCTTGCCTGGAAAATCCCATGGGCGGAGGAGCCTGGTAGGCTGCAGTCCATGGGGTCGCTAAGAGTCAGACACGACTGAGCGACTTCCCTTTCACTTTTCACTTTCATGCATTGGAGAAGGAAATGGCAACCCACTCCAGTGTTCTTGCCTGGAGAATCCCAAGGACGGGGGAGCCTGGTGGGCTGCCGTCTATGGGTCGCACAGAGTCAGACATGACTGAAGCGACTTAGCAGAAGCAGCAGCAGCAGCAGGACCTCAAGGCAACCTACCTTTCTCACCCACTTTTCTACACATTGCTTCTGCTCTGTACCCTCTGGGTGCCAAACAGAAAGCAGTTCCCAAAGCTTCACCTCCTCAGACCTTCTTGCCTTCATGCACATGGACACTTCTGCCTGGAACACCCATCTTCCTTTTATTCACACAGCCCACTGGTACTTATTCTAAACACTTAGCGTGGGTAACTCTCATATCTAGACAATTTAGGTCTTCTTTCTTTGAGCACTCACAGCATCACCTATATGCTTCTACTGGCATCTAGCATCTATGACCCTGAAGTGAAATTGATTTACTCACTAGCTCCATGTCCCCAAACTTAGCATTTTTTGAGGACAAGGAATGTGTCTTTATATATTTTTATCCCTTATCCTTAGCTCTATTCCTGGCATAAAATAAGAGCTTAATAAATCTTATTTAAATGAAATAATTGCTTTTCTTGTCAATTCCCAGCACAGCATTAAGCTAAATAAATCTTAATTAAATGAAATAAGTGGATTGTGATACTCAGAGCAGTTTGAAGTTAAGTAAAAGACTGAGATACTTTCACCAGGAGCCTGGGAAGCAGTTTCCACCACTGGTTCCCTATCTCCACCAGGGTAATGCATCAGAAACTGAAAGAGCCATTCAGAGCTGTGATGGGGGTAGCACGTCAGTGAAGGGGAGGAGGAGATGAAGGAATGATTTGGAGCAGGGAGTTGTGTTGATGTGAAAGCAACTAACCCCAAGGTCAGTCTCATGTCAGTTCCCATTAGCAGGAAGAATAACAGAGTAGCAAAGGCGGGGCTTCTCTGGCAGTTCAGAGGGTAAAGAATCTGCCTGCAATGCAGGAGACTTGGGTTCGATCCCTGGGTCAGGAAGATTCCCTGAAGAAGGGAATGGCTACCCATTCCAGTATTCTTGCCTGGAGAATCCTATGGACAGAGGCTGGTGGGCTATAGTCCAAGGGGTTGCAAAGAGTCAAACATGACGGAGCGACTAAGCACACACAAAGATGTTCCAGTGCTGTGATTCCAAGAACAGGGCTGGTGGCTGTAGAGAGCGTGAGTGCTTACCATGCAGAACACCTGATTTACGCCCGAGAGTCCTTTTCGTGGTAACGATGGAAATGCGGAGATTACGATTGTCCTGATTCTTTCTTGAGGGCAAAACAGGGAAAGTTTTCATTTAATGTGGGCATAAACATACATGGATTAAATGTCAAAATATAGCACATCAAGGTCACTTGTTCTACAGGAGGAAGAAGTAGAAAAAGCAGAAGTGTGAATGGGAAGATACAGGCTTTCGGAGAAGGCAATGGCACCCCACTCCAGTACTCTTGCCTGGAAAATCCCATGGATGGAGGAGCCTGGTAGGCTGCAGTCCATGGGGTCGCTGAGGGTCGGACATGACTGAGTGACTTCACTTTCACTTTTCACTTTCATGCATTGGAGAAGGAAATGGCAACCCACTCCAGTGTTCTTGCCTGGAGAATCCCAGGGACGGGGGAGCCTGGTGGGCTGCCGTCTATGGGGTCGCACATTGTCGGACACGACTGAAGTGACTTAGCAGTTCAAGTGCAGGAATTAACATAGAATCACGTGACCACATGGGAATGGTATTACTTCCTCGAAGTCATTGACATTTTTTAACACAAAAAAAGATCAGGAACAGAGCTCTATTCCACATGACTTCCTGTTTATTTCACATCATCTCATTAATTCACACCACTGGGATCTGTGGTTTCACACACTACTGACTGGTCTGAATGTCATAATCCAGGCTTAGTTGCAAGACTATTATAAGTGACCTTATCAAATGCCCAGCTGAAGTCTGATTGCTTGTTTTTTATGGCAGTGAAGTATACCATTCTGTAACGGCAAATGCATGGTTATTTAGACAGTGCTCTGAACCTCTGGGTCACCCAGAATAGCTAGGGAATTCCTCTGGTGGTGGTGGTGGTTTAGTCACTAAGTCGTGTCTGACCCTAAGCGACCCCATGGACTATAGCCTGCTAGGCTCCTCTGTCCATGGGATTCTCTAGGCAAGACTACTGGAGTGGGCTGTCATTTCCTTCTCTAGGGGATCTTCCTGACCCAGGAATTGAACCCAGGTCTCCTGCCTTTCAGGCAGATTCTTTACCCACTGAGCTATGAGGGAAGATCCTAGGGGATTCCACTAGGAACTTCTTTATGTATTCAGATTTGGGATAAGGGTTTCACTGCTTAAAAAGAATAGTATACAAACCAGTTACCTATGGCATCAATGAATTTAGCAATTTGATTAAAAAGTTAGAAGTCAAATGCATGCCTGCTCCATCACTTCAGACTCTTCGATGCCTTGGACTGTAGCCCACCATGCTCTTCTGCCCATGGGATTTCCCAGGCAAGAATACTGGAGTGGGTTGCCATTTCCTCCTCCAGGGGATCTTCCGACCCAGGAACTGAAGATACATCTCCTGCACCTCCTGAATTGCAGGCAGATTCTTTACTGCTGAGCCACCGGGGAAGCCCAGAAGCCAAGTAGGAGCTGCATAACTCTGTCTTCTCCCTCTCCCGTGTGGTATTTTCCTAGCTTACCTAGGCAGTGCAAGCTAGCGCTTTGCCTTCTTCTAGCTCATTCTATGTAACAGCCTGACAAGAGTGATTATGCTCCTGTTTGTCCCGTGTAGTGGGTCCTTTAAAAGCTGAATATATGAATAAATACCTAAGCTCTTCAGAGCCCTCTGGGATGGCCATATTGGTTTCTGCGATACCACTGTCTTTACTGCTTTAAATTACATGATGCAGCCTGTCTCTCTCTCTGTCTCTGTATGTGTGTCTGTCTCTCTCATCATATACCCTATTAGATCTCTGGCCAAAGCACTGCAATTTAATAATGGTTGTCCTAAAATCTAAGATCATAATGATTCTTTAGACCTGTACTGGTCAATGTTAGCCATAAATGCAATTATAAATTTTCTGAGGTCACATTTAAAACAGCAAAATGAAACAGGTAAAATTAATGTTAATATCATGTTTTATTAATATATTATATTTATATAGTTTTTTTCAAGCTTCTTTAAAAAATTTTTTTATTTTTTAACTTTACAAATATATATTGAAATATATAAAAACTTAATATATTCCCAATATTAACATTCAACATGTAATCCATAGAAAACTATTGCAATATTTTCCATTCCTTTTTGGTGGTACAAAGCCATAAAAATATATGTTATACTTACAGCATATTTTGATTCAGACCAGCCTTATTTTAAATGTTCAATAACCACACGCCCTACTGGCTACCATGGGCTTCCCTTGTGGCTCAGCTGGTAAAGAATCTGCCTGCAATGTGGGAGACCTGGGTCTGATCCCTGGGTTGGGAAGATCCCCTGGAGAAGGGAAAGGCTACCCACTCCAGTATTTGGACCCAGAGAATTCCATGGACTATAGTCCCTGGGGTCACAAAGAGTCAGACACAACTGAGCGACTTTCATTTTCACTGGCTACCATATTGCCCAGCTCGGCTATAGACCCATCATGCAGACTATTAGGCTATTTATGCTGTTCTGCTATGTATGCTATTTATTATTTCCTTTTAATACTAGGTTAATTTCCTTAAACCAATGCATTTAGTTTGTAAAAACTTTAACAAAGGATTAAAGTCCCTTATGACCTAAAACTGAGCCAATGTAAATTAGTTCTTTTATTGTGAGATCATTTTCTGACTATTGCTTCCACTTTTTCTCATAACCTGACTATTCATGTGCCTGACAACATCATCTGAGATAATCCTCACCTTGGTAGGGGGTCACTTATCATTCCTGCCTCTGTTCTCCTCATCTCAGCCTTTTATTCCTTTTCATTTTCAGTGCCATAGCTTGTCATTAAAAGAAAATTAGATTAATCTAGCCTTACAAGTTATCAAGTAAACAAATGGGAAGATGTTTATCTCAATAACAAGCAAATAAATGAAAAACAAAAGACCACTTGCAAGATATTTGCCTATTAAATTAGAAATTCATTTTTCAATGACAACACCCAGTGAGAATAAAACTGAGTGAAATGTTTCTCACACAGGATTGGTGATATTGTCACATCCTCTGAAGGAAAACCATTTGACAATGTGAGTCAATGACTTAAAAAAAATTCATTTTATTTGATCCTGTAATCATCCTTCAGAAATCTGTCCTGTAGAAATTGTCAGAGATAATTGATGATGGTATTCACATGGAATGTTTACTTCAAAGTTATTTATAAATGCAAAATGTGAAAACAATCTCAGTCTACAAAATAGGAAATGGGATAAGTAAATTACACTATACTCATTAGGCGGCCTATGACTATGAAGCTGTCAGCAATAAAAATGAAAGTATAAAATGTCAAGCAAAGAACACAAAATGAAATTTTATATGCCTTTTAATATATATTTTACAATATGTATTTTAACATGCAATATCTAACATTATTATATAATATGATTGATATTAATATCTTTCTGTAACTCAAGGACAGATACTAGAAAATAATATCCCCCAATGAAACCAGTGGTTCTATTTGGGTAATAGGATATAGATGATATTTTTTATTGCACTGTGTTCTGTGTTTTAAAAGAAAAGGGTGCAATTTATTTAAATAGATGGATTTGTCCATTTTAAGTGTCATTTGTATGATGTTCAAGTGTTGCAGGAGCATATTCAGTCAGTTTTCAGTTGCCCAAGGATCTGGATCCTGATCTTAATGAGCTATGAGACTGGAACACACCTTTCTAAGGCTTTCTTATCTATAAGATAAGAACACACCTGCCCTCAGCTTTCTTATCTATAAAACAAGGAGCATGACATTGACATTGTGAATTTCCCTGGTCTAAAACTGTATGATTTTACAAAAGTAAGGGCCAAAGTGATCTCTATTGTGTTTTTATAATGAGATACTATTTATCGGTTCAGCTCAGTCGCTCAGTCATGTCCGACAGTTTGCAACCCCATGGGCTGTAGCACCCCAGGCCTCCCTGTCCATCACCAACTCCCGGAGCTTGCTTGAACTCATGTCCATTGAGTCGGTGATGCCATCCAACCATCTCATCCTCTGTCATCCCCTTCTCTCCCACCTTCAATCTTTCCCAGCATCAGGGTCTTTTCAAATGAGTCAGTTCTTTGCATCAGGTGGCCAAAGTATTAGAGTTTTAGCTTCAGCATCAGTCCTGCCAATGAATATTCAGGACTGATTTCCTTTAGGATGGACTGGTTGGATCTCTTTGCTGTCCAAGGGACACTCAAGAGTCTTCTCCAACACCACAATTCAAAGGCATCAATTCTTCAGCGCTCAGCTTTCTTTATAGTCCAACTCTCACATCCATCCATGACTATTGGAAAAACCATAGCTTTGACTAGACAGACCTTTGTTGGCAAAGTAATGTCTCTGCTTTTGAATATGCTATCTAGGCTGGTCATAGCTTTTCTTCCAAGAAGCGTCTTTTAATTTCATGGCTGCATGAAATTATATTTGAAAATTTAAATTTAAGATTGAAAATTAAATCTTTTAATTTTAAATTCATTAAAGCAGTTTAAGATATGAGAATCATCATATCATTGATATTGGTACTACTAAAATTCCAGCTCTGTAGTTACACTGTGTGTGAACTTTGGCAAAAATAATCAAACGGTATTAAATGTCAACTTGCCTACAAATTTTATTACTTCCTTTATGGATTGAGCTACAATGGAAGATATTTCAACACATTGATGTAGATGAAATAACAGGCCCCCTTCACAAGTGTGTTTCCTCTATGTTTTACCTCTTATCTGGGGCTTCCCAGGTAGCTCAGTGGTAAAGAATTTGCCTGCCAATACAGGAGATACTGGTTTCGATCTCTGGATCGGGAAGATTCCCTGGAGAAGGGAATGGCAATGCACTCCAGTATTTTTGCCTGGAAAATCCCATGGACAGAGGAGCCTGGCGAACTACAGTCCATGGGGTCATAGAAGAGTCAGACACGACTTAGTGATTAAATGACCACAATATAACCTCTTACTTAGTTTACTGTTATAAGAAAACTTAGTTGAGAATGAAGCTTCCTGGGAATTTTTAAGACTTGCTACTAGAGTTTTTAATACATTTAGTAGTTACTAAAATTGCACTTTTTCAGGATTCCACCGCTGCAACTTTTAGTTTGTTCAGTGGCCCTTCTCTGATGGTAATCACGAAACATTGCTCTGAGCAGGCCCAACTTAGTGTCTAGCAAGAGACATAAATCTCATAAATCTCTCAGAAATCTCCATGCAGATTTCTAAAGCCACTTTTCCGAGCAGCTCTTTCCTATCTGGATATCCTTCTGCATGAATTACAAATGACTCAGCAGCCCTCAACTCTGGTATCTGTTTCCTCCACTCAGAAGACCTCTGCTCTCAACCTGGGTTAACTCCCGTGTGCTACAGTTTGGAAAGTGCAACAGGCAGAAAGATAAGGCAAATATAAGATATATGTTCTTCTCCTAGGAAGAGCAGAGAGAGTCCCTTGGACTGCAGGGAGATCAAATCAGTCAATCCTAAAGGAAATCAACAACACTGAATATTCACTGGAAGGACTGATGCTGAAGCTGAAGCTCCAAAACTTTGGGCACCTGATGGGAAGAGCTGTCTCATTGGAAAAGACCCTGATGCTGGGAAAGACTGAAGGCAGGAGGAGAAGGGGGCAGCAGAGGATGAGATGATTGGATGGCATCACCGACTCGATGAATGTGAATTTCAGCAAACTCTGGGAGATAGTGGAGCACAGAGGAGCCTGGCGTTCTGAACTCCACGGGGTCACAAAAAGTTGGACATGACTTAGTGACTGAACAGTGATGACAACAAGAAGAACAGCAGACCTGTGTGGTAAATTGCCCAACGTCTGAAAACAATTATTTTATATATTCTGTCCAGGTTGATAGTTGATTACTCCAGGTAGCTAAATCCAATACCTGTTACTTAGTCATATCCAGAGACGGAATTTCCTTCTTTATAATAGTAAAAGGTGTAGGCTTATCCCATACTTTAAAAGTATATATTCATAGAGAATATTTATGTATATATCTCTATCTCCACATACATTAAACTTTAGACTGAAATTTTGCAAATGTATTTTAAAGACCTCCCCTGCTTTTCATTTTTTAATAAATAATACTTTTTTCTAGAAAGATTTTTATTTATTTATTTTTTTAGCCACAGCCAATGGCATGCAGGATCTTAGTTCCCCAACCAGGGATTGAACTCTCAGCTCCTGCAGTGAAAGTTCAGAGTCTTAACTACCAGACCACCAGGGAAGTCCTTAGATTTTTAATTTTTAATTAGTTTAATGCAATAAACTAATAATACATATCTGCTTTCAGCTGAATCATTTACTATGTGAAACAATTAAATAATCTTTTATAAAAGTTTTGGTTTTTATTGGCAGGCTCAGACCATGAACTCCTTATTGCCAAATTCAGACTTAAATTGAAGAATGTAGGGAAAACCACTAGACCATTCAGGTATGACCTAAATCAAATCCCTTATGATTATACAGTGGAAGTGAGAAATAGATTTAAGGGCCTATTTCTGATAGATAGAGTGCCTGATGAACTATGGAATGAGGTCCGTGACATTGTAAAGCAGACAGGGATCAAGACCATCCCCATGGAAAAGAAATGCAAAAAAGCAAAATGGGTGTCTGGGGAGGCCTTACAAATAGCTGTGAAAAGAAGAGAAGTGAAAAGCAAAGGAGAAAAGGAAAGATATAAACATCTGAATGCAGAGTTCCAAAGAATAGCAAGAAGAGATAAGAAAGCCTTCTTCAGCGATCAATGCAAGAAATAGAGGAAAACAACAGAATGGGAAAGACTAGATATCTCTTCAAGAAAATCAGAGATACCAAAGGAACATTTCATGCAAAGATGGGCTCGATAAAGGACAGAAATGGTATGGACCTAACAGAAGTAGAAGATATTAAGAAGAGATGGCAAGAATACACAGAAGAACTGTACAAAAAAGATCTTCACGACCCAGATAATCATGATGGTGTGATCACTCACCTAGAGCCAGACATCCTGGAATGTGAAGTCAAGTGGGCCTTAGAAAGCATCACTACGAACAAAGCTAGTGGAGGTGATGGAATTCCAGTTGAGCTATTCCAAATCCTGAAAGATGATGCTGTGAAAGTGCTACACTCAATATGCCAGCAAATCTGGAAAACTCAGCAGTGGCCACAGGACTGGAAAAGGTCAGTTTTCATTCCAATCCCAAAGAAAGGCAATGCCAAAGAGTGCTCAAACTACCGCACAATTGCACTCATCTCACACGCTAGTAAAGTAATGCTCAAAATTCTCCAAGCCAGGCTTCAGCAATATGTGAACCGTGAACTTCCTGATGTTCAAGCTGGTTTTAGAAAAGGAAGAGGAACCAGAGATCAAATTGCCAACATCCGCTGGATCATGGAAAAAGCAAGAGACTTCCAGAAAAGCATCTATTTCTGCTTTATTGACTATGCCAAAGCCTTTGACTGTGTGGATCACAATAAACTGTGGAAAATTCTGAAAGAGATGGGAATACCAGACCACCTGATCTGCCTCTTGAGAAATTTGTATGCAGGTCAGGAAGCAACAGTTAGAACTGGACATGGAACAACAGACTGGTTCCAAATAGGAAAAGGACTTCATCAAGGCTGTATATTGTCACCCTGCTTATTTAACTTCTATGCAGAGTACATCATGAGAAACGCTGGACTGGAAGAAACACAAGCTGGAATCAAGATTGCCGGGAGAAATATCAATCACCTCAGATATGCAGATGACACCACCCTTATGGCAGAAAGTGAAGAGGAACTCAAAAGCCTCTTGATGAAAGTGAAAGTGGAGAGTGAAAAAGTTGGCTTAAAGCTCAACATTCAGAAAACGAAGGTCATGGCATCCGGTCCCACCACTTCATGGGAAATAGATGGGGAAACAGTGGAAACAGTGTCAGACTTTATTTTTCTGGGCTCCAAAATCACTGCAGATGGTGACTACAGCCATGAAATTAAAAGACGCTTACTCCTTGGAAGGAAAGTTATGACCAAGCTAGATAGCATATTCAAAAGCAGAGACATTACTTTGCCAACAAAGCTCCGTCTAGTCAAGGCTATGGTTTTTCCAATAGTCATGTATGGATGTGAGAGTTGGACTGTGAAGAAAGCTGAGTGCCGAAGAATTGATGATTTTGAACTGTGGTGTTGGAGAAGACTCTTGAGAGTCCCTTGGACTGCAAGGAGATCCAACCAGTCCATTCTGAAGGAGATCAGACCTGGGTGTTCTTTGGAAGGAATGATGCTAAAGCTGAAACTCCAGTACTTTGGCCACCTCATGCGAAGAGTTGACTCATTGGAAAAGACTCTGATGCTGGGAGGGGTTGGGGGCAAGAGGAAAAGGGGATGACAGAGGATGAGATGGCTGGATGGCATCACTGACTCGATGGACGTGGGTCTGGGTGAACTCCAGGAGTTGGTGATGGACAGGGAGGCCTGGCGTGCTATGATTCATGGGGTCACAGAGAGTCGGACACGACTGAACGACTGATCTCTGAATGAGCATGAAGGGTTTTTTCGTTTTGTTTTTTTTTTTCCTAATCTAACTGCCTCATAGAAACAGAAAATGTATGTTAAAACATTCCATCTATGACAATAGTTTGATGCACCAAAGGGCCACAGTTCAAATTGAAGAGGCTGTTCAAAGAGAAAATGGGAACATCAATAGCCTCATTATTCTGGTCATAATGAAATTAAAATGTAAATATGGTCTACCAAAACGGCATTGTTGGTGGACACCACACTAGCAGAGGGCCGTGAATACGGATCAAAGTAGATTTCATGGGTACCTCTGCAGCAGTGGAATGAAGAGATGTTCCTCTGAGTCTGTTTGCTGTGATGATACTGTGATTGAAGGAGGTGATAAATAAAAGATAACTTGTATATTTATACCAAATGTTGTTACAAGGATGCATATCTTTGTGTAGCTAAGATTTTTAAAAAATGTTTATTGGCATGTATTCGCTTGACAATGTTGCATCAGTTTCTGCTGCACAAAAAAAGCTGTACTTTTGTATTTCCTTCCCCTTCAGGCCACCACAGAGCATGTGTGTTAAGAATGTAGCTAACATTCTAGAAAATTCCAGATTGACCCACAAATGGATTAGCTACCTTATCAACACAAAGGTTTTGAGAAATCCTAAAGTAGGATCTTTGCTGAAAAGACTCTGCCTGTAGTCTCTCACAGGCTAAAAAAGAAAGGCAATCCCATTAAATCTGTAACTGCTTCTTAAGTGCAAGTATCTGACAGAAGGATTCCAATGGTCCCCTTCTAAATTCTGAGAGATAGCTCACACATCCCCAAAAGATTATCTATCAATGAATTCACATCAATAATGTGAGTCTCCTAAAACCATATTGAGCTTATGCTAAGTGCTAAGTCACTTCAGTCGTGTCCGACTCTGTGTGACCCCATAGACGGCAGCCCACCAGGCTCCCCCATCCCTGGGATTCTCCAGGCAAGAACACTGGAGTGGGTTGCCATTTCCTTCTCCAATGCATGAAAGTGAAAAGTGAAAGTGAAGTCGCTCAGTTGTGTCCGACTCTTAGCGACCCCATGGATTGCAGCCCACCAGGCTCCTCCATCCATGGGATTCTCCAGGCAAGAGTACTGGAGTAGGGTGCCATTGCCTTCTCCGATATTGAGCTTAGTTATCTGAAATTCTTTAAAATTTGTTTTGCTAGCAATTTGTATCTCAAACCTTATTCACTTCACATGGAAAAATATGAGCATAGATTCTACCCCGAGTGTTTATATTTCTAATTTCAAGGGATATAACAAAATTATTAAGATTACACTTCAATGGTATTCATATCCGTATATAAGCTGTGTGTGCCATAATATAATTTTGAGTGGCGGTGGTCAGACAGGGTCCAGAAATGAGCTGGAGTCACTGTCCAATAAGTAAAGATCATATCTTGTAACTGTGAAAAATGATCAAAGTTGGCACAAAGATTACCAATCAGGAAATCTGAATTCCAGCCCAAGAAGGACAAGATTAAATTAAGTGATTAAAATGTAGTTTTCTCAGTATTCTTCTCATCTAAAAAGATCATTGCAGAGCACATATCTCTAAGAACTCCATCATGTAGCTTTGCAACCAAGACATTTGCACAGAGTATTTAATACATGCGAGAGGGGCTGGAGCTGGAGTCTGCCCCATGGCAGAGTCATAGCCTTTAAATGTGCCTCTCCTTCTCTTAGCTGGCCTGCTGAGCACACCGTACCTGTGATTGATAGTGCAGAGGACATCAGGACAAGCAGCAGCAGCAGCTCTGCTCTTCCAGGTTTATGAATTCATCAGCTCTCACATATTCTTGCTTCTCAAAAGGATTCAAACTAGAGTTGGTATGCTCCCAACATTTCTTTTGTTTTCCTTTGGCGTCACACTTTGCTAAAATCAAAAAAAAAATTCTCTTACAGGTTCTAGTGGAGAGTACATCATCTTTTTAAATACGTCAATTTTCTCATATCCTGCAACACAGTCTCCCCCATAGATAATATTGTACTGCAGGTTGATCTCTGGTGTTTCTCTTGCTTCCTGACGTTTAAAAATTGGCCATTCCTCTGCACTGAGCTGTCCATGCTTTTCCGAGTCACTCGAGAGGGCAGCTGTCTAAACTGACACCTCACCCCTGCAGTAAGGACAGTGCCACATTGTCATCAGTTGTCACAAGTAAATTCTGATATTAGTGATGGCGTCTTCTGCTTGTACTGTTTATTTTATTAGGTGATTCTACTATAGCACTTCATTGACTCTTCCTCACAAGGCTCCTTTAGGCAGGAATGGCAAGCATTTTCTTCAAGAAGGAAGAAATGGGGACTTCCCTGGTGATCCAGTGGCTAAGACTCAGCGTTTCCAATGCAGGGGTCCCAGGTTCAATCCCTGGGCAGGGTCCTAGATCTCACTTGCCATAACTAAAGATCCTGCATGCCACACCTAAGACCTGGTACAGCCAAATGAACAAGTATATTTTTTAAAAAAGAAGGAAGCAGTGAAAGATTAAAGATAGGCCCAAAGTTGGGGTGGGGGAAAACCCGTGTTCTCCAGCCCCTAGTCCAAGGCCCAGTCCACTAAGCCAAACTTCCTCTCTGAAGAAATAGAGGAATTAAAAAATTAATTTCCTTTAATTTTCCTGAATTAAAATGAAAAATCTTGACATTTCTATGAAAATTCTAATCTTTCCCATTCTATTGTTTTCTTCTATTTTTTGCATTGATCACTAATGAAGCCTTTCTTACCGCTCCTTGCTGTTCTTTAGAACTCTGCATTCAGATGGGTGTATCTTACCTTTTCTCCTTTGCCTTTAGCTTCTCTTCTTTTCTCCGGCTATATTTAAGGCCTACTCAGACAACCATTTTGCCTTTTTGCATTTCTTTTTCATGGGGATGGTCTTGATCACTGCCTCCTGTACAATGTCACGAACCTCCATCCATAGTTCTTCAGGCACTCTATCAGCTCTAATCACTTGAATCTATTTCTCACTTCCACTGTATCATCATAAGGGATTTGATTTAGGTCATATCTGAATGGTCTAGTGGTTTTCCCTACTTTCTTCAGTTTAAGCCTGAATTTGCCAATAAAGAGTTCATGATCTGAACCACTGTCAGCTCACAGTCTTGTTTTTGCTGACTGTATAGAGCTTCTCCATCTTTGGCTGCAAAGAATACAATCAATCTGATTTCAGTATGGACTATGTGGTGATGTCCATGTATAGAGTTGTCTCTCGTGTTGTTGAAAGAGGGATGTCATGTGAGATCTTGTGTTGTTGGAAGAAGAATATTTCATGCAAAGATGGGCTCAATAAAGGACAGAAATGGTATGGACCTAACAGAAGCAGAAGATATTAAGAAGAGGTGGCAAGAATACACAGAAGAACTATACAAAACAAGATCTTAATGAACCCAAATAACCACCATTGTGTGATCACTCACCTAGAGCCAGACATCCTGGAATGCAAAGTCAAATGGGCCTTAGGAAGCATTCCTGCAAACAAGGTGAGAGAGGTGATGGAATTTCTGTTGAGCTCATTCAAATCCTGAAAGATGATGCTGCGAAAGCGCTGCACTCAATATGCCAGCAAATTTGGAATACTCAGCAGTGGCCACAGGACTGGAAAAGGTCAGTTTTCATTCCAATCCCAAAGAAAGGCAATGCCAAAGAATACTCAAACTACTGCACAATTGCACTCATCTCACACGCTAGTAAAGTAATGCTAAAATTCTCAAGCCAGGCTTCAGCAATATGTGAACCAAGAACTTCCAGATGTTCAAGCTTGATTTAGAAAAGGTGGGGGAATTAGATATCAAATTGCCAACATCCACTGAATCATCGAGAAAGCAAGAAAGTTCCAGTAAAACATCTACTTCTGCTTTATCGACTACACCAAAGTCTTTGACTGTGTAGATCACAACAAATTGTGGGAAATTCTAAAGAGATGGGAATACCAGACCACCTGACCTGCCTCCTGAGAAATCTGTATGCAAGTCAAAAAGCAACAGTTAGAACAGAACATGGAACAATGGATTGGTTCCAAATTGGGAAAAAGAACATCAGGGCTGGGAAGATTCCCTGGAGAAGGGAATGGCAATGCACTCCAGTATTTTTGCCTGGAAAATCCCATGGACAGAGGAGCCTGGCGAACTACAGTCCATGGGGTCATAAAAAGTCGAACCACGACTTAGTGATTAAATGACCACAATATAACCTCTTGTAGTTTTACTGTTATAAAAAACTTAGTTGAGAGAATGAGAAGCTTCCTGAAATTTTTAAGACTTGCTACTAGAGTTTTTAATACATTTAGTAGTTACTAAAATTGCACTTTTTCAGGATTCCACCGCTGCAACTTTTAGTTTGTTCAGTGGCCTTCTCTGATGGTAATCACGAAACATTGCTCTGAGCAGGCTGCTTAGTGTCTAGCAAGAGACATAAATCTCATAAATCTCAGAAATCTCCATACAGATTTCTAAAGCCACTTTTCTGAGCAGCTTTTCCTATCTGGATATCCTTCTGCATGAATTACAAATGACTCAGCAGCCCTCAACTCTGGTATCTGTTTCCTCCTCAGAAGACCTCTGCTCTCAACCTGGGTTAACTCCCGTGTGCTACAGTTTGGAAAGTGCAACAGGCAGAAAGATAAGGCAAATATAAGATATATGTTCTTCTCCTAGGAAGAGCAGAGAGAGTCCCTTGGACTGCAGGAGATCAAATCAGTCAATCCTAAGAAATCAACAACACTGAATATTCTGGAAGGACTGATGCTGAAGCTGAAGCTCAAAACTTTGGGCACCTGATGGGAAGAGCTGTCTCATTGGAAAGACCTGATGCTGGGAAAGACTGAAGGCAGGAGGAGAAGGGCAGCAGAGGATGAGATGATTGGATGGCATCACCGACTCGATGAATGTAATTTCAGCAAACTCTGGGAGATAGTGGAGCACAGAGGAGCCTGGCGTTCCTGAACTCCGCGGGGTCACAAAAGTTGGACATGACTTAGTGACTGAACAGTGATGACAACAAGAAGAACAGCAGACCTGTGTGGTAAATTGCTTAGCGTCTGAAAAAGTGAAAGAGGAGAGGAAAAAGTTGGCTTAAAGCTCAACATTCAGAAAACGAAGATCATGGCATCCGGTCCCATCACTTCATGGGAAATAGATGGGGAAACAGGGAAACAGTGTCAGACTTTATTTTTCTGGGCTCCAAAATCACTGCAGATGGTGACTGCAGCCATGAAATTAAAAGACGCTTACTCCTTGAAGGAAAGTTATGACCAACCTAGATAGCATATTCAAAAGCAGAGACATTACTTGCCAACAAAGGTCCATCTAGTCAAGGCTATGGTTTTTCCTGTGGTCATGTATGGATGTGAGAGTTGGACTGTGAAGAAGGCTGAGCACCAAGAATTGATGCTTTTGAACTGTGGTGTTGGAGAAGACTCTTGAGAGTCCCTTGACTGCAAGGAGATCCAACCAGTCCATTCTGAAGGAGATCAGCCCTGGGATTTCTTTTGAAGGAATGGGAGTGAAAAGAGAGGCGTAGATATCCGGAGTGGACATCTGCCCCACACAGGGATGGAATCCAAGTCTCCCAAGTCTCCCGCATTGCGAGTGGTGGTTTCTTCACCAGCTGAGCCACAGCAGAAGGCCATAAACGCAACCAGACGACGAGGATGGGATTCGAACCCACGCGTGCAGAGCACAATGGATTAGCAGTCCATCGCCTTAACCACTCGGCCACCTCGTCGCACAGCATACGTATAGTCGTGAAAAGACAAGGGACAGACAGTAGGAGACTCGCGGACCAGTCCGCGGGCAGAAATCAAGAAAAACAAACAAACAAGAAAAGTTTTTTCTTTCGAGTGTAAAGAAGATATAAAACCCTAACTGGAGTCAAGTGTGTATGTTATTCCCTGGAAGAAGTAGTGCTGATCCATCGGAAATGGACAGTAAACTTGTCAACTATTCCGAAGTAAGAAGGGCCAGAGGTTTGCCTCTCTTTGGAAATGAGTGAGGAGGGCCGATTTTGCTATTACACCCTCACCCCCGCCCCCCGCCCCGGCCCCAGGGCCCTCGCCCAGGACGAAAGGAAAAAAAAAAAAAGAGAAAGGACGGGAAAGGAAAACGCTTGCTGGTTTGTAAAGATTAGGAAGGCGGTGGCAACGGTTCTAGCAGTGGTGAAAGGAGACGGTGCATCTGTAAGCTGACGAACTGTGTTGTGCCCGTGATGCTCGAGCGAGGAACTGGATGGGTGTCACGAAAAGAAAGCCTAGCAGAGGATGGTTTCGATCCATCGACCTCTGGGTTATGGGCCCAGCAGTTTATTTTATTAGGTGATTCTACTATAGCACTTCATTGACTCTTCCTCACAAGGCTCCTTTAGGCAGGAATGGCAAGCATTTTCTTCAAGAAGGAAGAAATGGGGACTTTCCTGGTGGTCCAGTGGCTAAGACTCAGCGTTTCCAATGCAGGGGTCCCAGGTTCAATCCCTGGGCAGGGTCCTAGATCTCACTTGCCATAACTAAAGATCCTGCATGCCACACCTAAGACCTGGTACAGCCAAATGAACAAGTATACTTTTTAAAAAGAAGGAAGCAGTGAAAGATTAAAGATAGGCCCAGTTATAGGAAACCTGTGTTCTCCAGCCCCTAGTCCAAGGCCCAGTCCACTGGTCAAACTTCCTCTGAAGAAATAGAGGAATTAAAAATTCACTTTTAATTTTTCCTGAATTAAAATGAAAAATCTTGACATTTCTATGAAAATTCTAATCTTTCCCATTCATTGTTTTCTCATTTTTTGCATTGATCACTAATGAAGTTGATGCAAAGAATACACAGAAGAACTGTACAAAAAGATTCACGACCCAGATAATCATGATGGTGTGGATCACTCACCTAGAGCCAGACATCCTGGAATGAAGTCTCTTAGAAAGCATCAGGAACCAGAGATCAAATTGCCAACATCCACTGGATCATGGAAAAAGCAAGAGAGTTCCAGAAAACATCTATTTCTGCTTTATTGACTATGCCAAAGCTTTGACTGTGTGGATCACAATAAACTGTGGAAAATTTGAAAGAGATGGGAATACCAGACCACCTGATCTGCCTCTTGAGAAATTTGTATGCAGGTCAGGAAGCAACAGTTAGAACTGGACATGGAACAACAGACTGGTTCCAAATAGGAAAAGGAGTTCATCAAGGCTGTATATTGTCACCCTGTTTATTTAACTTATATGCAGAGTACATCATGAGAAACGCTGGACTGGAAGAAACACAAGCTGGAATCAAGATTGCCGAGAAATATCAATAACCTCAGATATGCAGATGACACCACCTTATGGCAGAACAAAGCTCCGTCTAGTCAAGGCTATGGTTTTTCCAATAGTCATGTATGGATGTGAGAGTTGGACTGTGAAGAAAGCTGAGTGCCAAGAATTGATGATTTTGAACTGTGGTGTTGGAGAAGACTCTTGAGAGTCCCTTGACTGCAAGGAGATCCAATCAGTCCATTCTGAAGGAGATCAGACCTGGGTGTTCTTTGGAAGGAATGATGCTAAAGCTGAAACTCCAGTACTTTGGCCACCTCATGCGAAGAGTTGACTCATTGGAAAAGACTCTGATGCTGGGAGGGGTTGGGGGCAAGAGGAAAAGGGGATGACAGAGGATGAGATGGCTGGATGGCATCACTGACTCGATGGACGTGGGTCTGGGTGAACTCCAGGAGTTGGTGATGGACAGGGAGGCCTGGCGTGCTGTGTGATTCATGGGGTCACAGAGAGTCGGACACGACTGAACGACTGATCTCTGAATGAGCATGAAGGGTTTTTTTGTTTTGTTTTTTTTTTTTAATCTAACTGCCTCATAGAAACAGAAAATGTATGTTAAAATATTCCATCTATGACAATAGTTTGATGCACCAAAGGGCCACAGTTCAAATTGAAGAGGCTGTTCAAAGAGAAAATGGGAACATCAATAGCCTCATTATTCTGGTCATAATGAAATTAAAATGTAAATATGGTCTACCAAAACGGCATTGTTGGTGGACACCACACTAGCAGAGGGCCGTGAATACGGATCAAAGTAGATTTCATGGGTACCTCTGCAGCAGTGGAATGAAGAGATGTTCCTCTGAGTCTGTTTGCTGTGATGATACTGTGATTGAAGGAGGTGATAAATAAAAGATAACTTGTATATTTATACCAAATGTTGTTACAAGGATGCATATCTTTGTGTAGCTAAGACTTTTTAAAAATGTTTATTGGCATGTATTCGCTTGACAATGTTGCATCAGTTTCTGCTGCACAGCAAAAAAAGCTGTACTTTTGTATTTCCTTCCCTTCAGGCCACCACAGAGCATGTGTGTTAACAATGTAGCTAACATTCTAGAAAATTCCAGATTGACCCACAAATGGATTAGCTACCTTATCAACACAAAGGTTTTGAGAAATCTAAAGTAGGATCTTTGCTGAAAAGAC
This sequence comes from Bos mutus, assembly GCF_027580195.1. Lineage (NCBI taxonomy): Eukaryota > Metazoa > Chordata > Mammalia > Artiodactyla > Bovidae > Bos > Bos mutus. The sequence goes on along the minus strand of NC_091639.1, from coordinate 8,139,362 downwards.
TCTGCCTGTAGTCTCTCAGGCTAAAAAAAAAAAGGCAATCCCATTAAATCTGTAACTGCTTCTTAAGTGCAAGTATCTGACAGAAGGATTCCAATGGTCCCCTTCTAAATTCTGAGAGATAGCTCACATCCCCAAAAGATTATCTATCAATGAATTCACATCAATAATGTGAGTCTCCTAAAACCATATTGAGCTTATGCTATGCTAAGTCACTTCAGTCGTGTCCGACTCTGTGTGACCCCATAGACGGCAGCCCACCAGGCTCCCCATCCCTGGGATTCTCCAGGCAAGAACACTGGAGTGGGTTGCCATTTCCTTCTCCAATGCATGAAAGTGAAAAGTGAAAGTGAAGTCGCTCAGTTGTGTCCGACTCTTAGCGACCCCATGGATTGCAGCCCACCAGGCTCCTCCATCCATGGGATTCTCCAGGCAAGAGTACTGGAGTAGGGTGCCATTGCCTTCTCCGATATTGAGCTTAGTCATCTGAAATTCTTTAAAATTTGTTTTGCTAGCAATTTGTATCTCAAACCTTATTCACTTCACATGGAAAAATATGAGCATAGATTCTACCCCGAGTGTTTATATTTCTAATTTCAAGGGATATAACAAAATTATTAAGATTACACTTCAACGGTATTCATATCCAGATATATAAGCTGTGTGTGCCATAATATAATTTTGAGTGGCGGTGGTCAGACAGGGTCCAGAAATGAGCTGGAGTCACTGTCCAATAAGTAAAGATCATATCTTGTAACTGTGAAAAATGATCAAAGTTGGCACAAAGATTACCAATCAGGAAATCTGAATTCCAGCCCAAGAAGGACAAGATTAAATTAAGTGATTAAAATGTAGTTTTCTCAGTATTCTTCTCATCTAAAAAGATCATTGCAGAGCACATATCTCTAAGAACTCCATCATGTAGCTTTGCAACCAAGACATTTGCACAGAGTATTTAATACATGCGAGAGGGGCTGGAGCTGAGTCTGCCCCATGGCAGAGTCATAGCCTTTAAATGTGCCTCTCCTTCTCTTAGCTGGCCTGCTGAGCACACCGTACCTGTGATTAATGGTGCAGAGGACATCAGGACAAGCAGCAGCAGCAGCTCTGCTCTTCCAGGTTTATGAATTCATCAGCTCTCATATTCTTGCTTCTCAAAAGGATTCAAACTAGAGTTGGTATGCTCCCAACATTTCTTTTGTTTTCCTTTGGCGTCACACTTTGCTAAAATCAAAAAAAAAATTCTCTTACAGGTTCTAGTGGAGAGTACATCATCTTTTTAAATACGTCAATTTTCTCATATCCTGCAACACAGTCTCCCCCATAGATAATATTGTACTGCAGGTTGATCTCTGGTGTTTCTCTTGCTTCCTGACGTTTAAAAATTGGCCATCCCTCTGCACTGAGCTGTCCATGCTTTTCCGAGTCACTCGAGAGGGCAGCTGTCTAAACTGACACCTCACCCCTGCAGTAAGGACAGTGCCACATTGTCATCAGTTGTCACAAGTAAATTCTGATATTAGTGATGCATCTTCTGCTTGTACTGTTTATTTTATTAGGTGATTCTACTATAGCACTTCATTGACTCTTCCTCACAAGGCTCCTTTAGGCAGGAATGGCAAGCATTTTCTTCAAGAAGGAAGAAATGGGGACTTCCCCGGTGGTCCAGTGGCTAAGACTCAGCGTTTCCAATGCAGGGGTCCCAGGTTCAATCCCTGGGCAGGGTCCTAGATCTCACTTGCCATAACTAAAGATCCTGCATGCCACACCTAAGACCTGGTACAGCCAAATGAACAAGTATATTTTTTAAAAAAGAAGGAAGCAGTGAAAGATTAAAGATAGGCCCAAAGTTGGGGTGGGGGAAAACCCGTGTTCTCCAGCCCCTAGTCCAAGGCCCAGTCCACTAAGCCAAACTTCCTCTCTGAAGAAATAGAGGAATTAAAAAATTAATTTCCTTTAATTTTCCTGAATTAAAATGAAAAATCTTGACATTTCTATGAAAATTCTAATCTTTCCCATTCTATTGTTTTCTTCTATTTTTTGCATTGATCACTAATGAAGCCTTTCTTACCGCTCCTTGCTGTTCTTTAGAACTCTGCATTCAGATGGGTGTATCTTACCTTTTCTCCTTTGCCTTTAGCTTCTCTTCTTTTCTCCGGCTATATTTAAGGCCTACTCAGACAACCATTTTGCCTCTTTACATTTCTTTTTCATGGGGATGGTCTTGATCACTGCCTCCTGTACAATGTCATGAACCTCCATCCATAGTTCTTCAGGCACTCTATCAGCTCTAATCACTTGAATCTATTTCTCACTTCCACTGTATCATCATAAGGGATTTGATTTAGGTCATATCTGAATGGTCTAGTGGTTTTCCCTACTTTCTTCAGTTTAAGCCTGAATTTGCCAATAAAGAGTTCATGACCTGAACCACTGTCAGCTCACAGTCTTGTTTTTGCTGACTGTATAGAGCTTCCATCTTTGGATGCAAAGAATACAATCAATCTGATTTCAGTATGGACTATCTGGTGATGTCCATGTATAGAGTTGTCTCTCGTGTTGTTGAAAGAGGGATGTCATGTGAGATCTTGTGTTGTTGGAAGAAGAGTATTTCATGCAAAGATGGGCTCAATAAAGGACAGAAATGGTATGGACCTAACAGAAGCAGAAGATATTAAGAAGAGGTGGCAAGAATACACAGAAGAACTATACAAAACAAGATCTTAATGAACCCAAATAACCACCATTGTGTGATCACTCACCTAGAGCCAGACATCCTGGAATGCAAAGTCAAATGGGCCTTAGGAAGCATTCCTGCAAACAAGGTGACAGAGGTGATGGAATTTCTGTTGAGCTCATTCAAATCCTGAAAGATGATGCTGCGAAAGCGCTGCACTCAATATGCCAGCAAATTTGGAATACTCAGCAGTGGCCACAGGACTGGAAAAGGTCAGTTTTCATTCCAATCCCAAAGAAAGGCAATGCCAAAGAATATTCAAACTACTGCACAATTGCACTCATCTCACACGCTAGCAAAGCAATGCTAAAAATTCTCCAAGCCAAGCTTCAATAGTATGTGAACCAAGAACTTCCAGATGTTCAAGCTTGATTTAGAAAGGCGGAGAATTAGATATCAAATTGCCAACATCCACTGAATCATCGAGAAAGCAAGAAAGTTCCAGTAAAACATCTACTTCTGCTTTATCGACTACACCAAAGTCTTTGACTGTGTAGATCACAACAAATTGTGGGAAATTCTTAATGAGATGGGAATACCAGACCACCTGACCTGCCTCCTGAGAAATCTGTATGCAAGTCAAAAAGCAACAGTTAGAACAGAACATGGAACAATGGATTGGTTCCAAATTGGGAAAAAGGAACATCAGGGCTGTATATTGTCACCCTGCTTATTGAACTTGTATGCAGAGCACACCGAGCAAAGTGCTGGGCTGAATGAAGCACAAGCTGGAATTAAGATTGCCAGGAGAAATATTAATAACCTCAGATATGCAGGTGATACCACCCTTATGGCAGAAAGCAAAGAGGAACTAAAGAGCCTCTTGACGAAAGTGAAAGATCAGATCAGATCAGTCGCTGAGTCGTGTCCGACTCTTTGCGACCCCATGAATCGCAGCACACCAAGCCTTTCTGTCCATCACCAACTCCCAGAGTTCACTGAGACTCACGTCCATCGAGTCAGTGATGCCATCCAGCCATCTCATCCTCTGTCATCCCTTCTCCTCCTGCCCCCAATCCCTCCCAGCATCAGAGTCTTTTCCAATGAGTCAACTCTTCGCATGAGGTGGCCAAAGTACTGGAGTTTCAGCTTTAGCATCATTCCTTCCAAAGAAATCCCAGGGCTGATCTCCTTCAGAATGGACTGGTTGGATCTCCTTGCAGTCCAAGGGACTCTCAAGAGTCTTCTCCAACACCACAGTTCAAAAGCATCAATTCTTCGGCGCTCAGCCTTCTTCACAGTCCAACTCTCACATCCATACATGACCACAGGAAAAACCATAGCCTTGACTAGACGAACGTTTGTTGGCAAAGTAATGTCTCTGCTTTTGAATATGCTATCTAGGTTGGTCATAACTTTCCTTTCAAGGAGTAAGCGTCTTTTAATTTCATGGCTGCAGTCACCATCTGTAGTGATTTTGGAGCCCCCCAAAATAAAGTCTGACACTGTTTCCACTGTTTCCCCATCTATTTCCCATGAAGTGGTGGGACCGGATGCCATGACCTTCATTTTCTGAATGTTGAGCTTTAAGTCAACTTTTTCACTCTCCACTTTCACTTTCATCAAGAGGCTTTTGAGTTCCTCTCCACTTTCTGCCATAAGGGTGGTGTCATCTGCATATCTGAGGTTATTGATATTTCTCCTGGCAATCTTGATTCCAGTTTGTGTTTCTTCCAGTCCAGCGTTTCTCATGATGTACTCTGCATATAAGTTAAATAAACAGGGTGACAATATACAGCCTTGACGAACTCTTTTTCCTATTTGGAACCAGTCTGTTGTTCCATGTCCAGTTCTAACTATTGCTTCCTGACCTGCATACAAATTTCTCAAGAGGCAGATCAGGTGGTCTGGTATTCCCATCTCTTTCAGAATTTCCCACAGTTTATTGTGATCCACACAGTCAAAGACTTCAGTGTAGTCGATAAAGCAGAAATAGATGCTTTTCTGGAAGTCTCTTGCTTTTTCCATGATCCAGCGGATGTTGGCAATTTGATCTCTGGTTCCTCTGCCTTTTCTAAAACCAGCTTGAACATCAGGAAGTTCACGGTTCACATATTGCTGAAGCCTGGCTTGGAGAATTTTGAGCATTACTTTACTAGCGTGTGAGATGAGTGCAATTGTGCGGTAGTTTGAGCATTCTTTGGCATTGCCTTTCTTTGGGATTGGAATGAAAACTGACCTTTTCCAGTCCTGTGGCCACTGCTGAGTTTTCCAAATTTGCTGGCATATTGAGCACTTTCACAGCTGAGTTTTCCAAAGTTGCTGGCATATTGCAGCACTTTTACAGCATCATCTTTCAGGATTTGGAATAGCTCAACTGGAATTCCATCACCTCCACTAGCTTTGTTCGTAGTGATGCTTTCTAAGGCCCACTTGACTTCACATTCCAGCATGTCTGGCTCTAGGTCAGTGATCACACCATCGTGATTATCTGGGTCATGAAGATCTTTTTTGTACAGTTCTTCTGTGTATTCTTGCCATCTCTTCTTAACACCTTCTGCTTCTGTTAGGTCCATACCATTTCTGTCCTTATCGAGCTCATCTTTGCATGAAATATTCCTTTGGTATCTCTGATTTTCTTGACGAGATCCCTAGTCTTTCCCATTCTGTTGTTTTCCTCTATTTCTTTGCATTGATCGCTGAAGAAGGCTTTCTTATCTCTTCTTGCTATTCTTTGGAACTCTGCATTCAGATGTTTATATCTTTCCTTTTCTCCTTTGCTTTTTGCTTCTCTTCTTTTCACAGCTATTTGTAAGGCCTCCCCAGACAGCCATTTTGCTTTTTTGCATTTCTTTTCTATGGGAATGGTCTTGATCCCTGTCTGCTTTATAATGTCACGAACCTCATTCCATAGTTCATCAGGCACTCTATCTATCAGATCTAGGCCCTTAAATCTATTTCTCACTTCCACTGCATAATCATAAGGGATTTGATTTAGGTCATACCTGAATGGTCTAGTGGTTTTCCCTACTTTCTTCAATTTAAGTCTGAATTTGGCAATAAGGAGTTCATGGTCTGAGCCACAGTCAGCTCCTGGTCTTGTTTTTGCTGACTGTATAGAGCTTCTCCATCTTTGGCTGCAAAGAATATAATCAATCTGATTTCGGTGTTGACCATCTGGTGATGTCCATGTATAGAGTCTTCTCTTGTGTTGTTGGAAGAGGGTGTTTGTTATGACCAGTGCATTTTCTTGGCAAAACTCTATTAGTCTTTGCCCTGCTTCATTCCATATTCCAAGGCCAAATTTGCCTGTTACTCCAGGTGTTTCTTGACTTCCTACTTTTGCATTCCAGTCCCCTATAATGAAAAGGACATCTTTTTTGGGTGTTAGTTCTAAAAGGTCTTGTAGGTCTTCATAGAACCGTTCAACTTCAACTTCTTCAGTGTTACTGGTTGGGGCATAGACTTGGATTGCTGTGATATTGAATGGTTTGCCTTGGAAACGAACAGAGATCATTCTGTCGTTTTTGAGATTGCATCCAAGTACTGCATTTCGGACTCTTTTGTTGACCATGATGGCCACTCCATTTCTTCTGAGAGATTCCTGCCTGCAGTAGTAGATATAATGGTCATCTGAGTTAAATTCACCTGTTCCAGTCCATTTCAGTTCGCTGATTCCTAGAGTGTCGACATTCACTCTTGCCATCTCTTGTTTGACCACTTCCAATTTGCCTTGATTCATGGACCTGACATTCCAGGTTCCTATGCAATATTGCTCTTTACAGCATCGGACCTTGCTTCTATTACCAGTCACATCCACAGCTGGGTATTGTTTTTGCTTTGGTTCCATCCCTTTATTCTTTCTGGAGTTATTTCTCCACTGATCTCCAGTAGCATATTGGGCACCTACTGACCTGGGGAGTTTCTCTTTCAGTATCCTATCATTTTGCCTTTTCATACTGTTCATGGGGTTCTCAAGGCAAGAATACTGAAGTGGTTTGCCATTCCCTTTTCCAGTGGACCACATTCTGTCAAATCTCTCCACCATGACCCGCCTGTCTTGGATTGCCCCATGGGCATGGCTTAGTTTCATTGAGTTAGACAAGGCTGTGGTCCTAGTGTGATTAGATTGACTAGTTTTCTATGAGTATGGTTTCAGTGTGTTTGCCCTCTGATGCCCTCTTGCAACACCTACTGTCTTACTTGGGTTTCTCTTACCTTGGAAGAGGGGTATCTCCTCACCGCCACCCTTCCTGACCTTCAATGTGGGATAGCTCCTCTAGGCCCTCCTGCGCCCACGTGAAAGTGAAAGAAGAGAGTGAAAAAGCTGGCTTAAAACCCAACCTGCAAAAAACTAGGATCATGGCATCTGGTCCCATCACTTCATGGCAAATAGATGGGGAAACAATGGAAACAGTGACAGACTTTATTTTGGGGGCTGCAAAATCACTACAGATGGTGACTGCAGCCATGAAATTAAAGGACGCTTGCTCTGTGGAAGAAAAGCTATGACCAGCCTAGAGAGCAGATTAAAAAGCAGAGACATTACTTTGTTGACAAAGGTCTGTCTTGTCAAAGCTATGGTTTTTCCAGTAGTCATACATGGATGTGAGAATTGGACCATAAAGAAAGCTGAGTGCCAAAGAACTGATGCTTTTGAACTGTGGTGTTGGAGAAGACTCTTGAGAGTCCCTTGGGCTGGAAGGAGATCAAACCAGTTAATCCTAAAGGAAATCAGTCCTGAATATTCATTGGAAGGACTGATGCTGAGGCTGAAACTCTAATACTTTGGCCACCTGACGCGAAGAACTAACTCATTGGAAAAGACCCCGATGCTGGGAAAAACTGAAGGCAGGAGGAGAAGGGGACAACAGAGGATGATGGCATCACCGACTTCATGGACATGAGTTTGAGCAATCTCTGGGAGTTGGTGAAGGACAGGGAAGCCTGGTGTGCTGCAGTCCATGGGGTCCCAAAGTGTTGGACATGACTGATCAACTGAACTGATACTGATGAAAATTCTTGGCTTTGTATTAAATTAACGCATGTTCAGAACTTTTGCTCTAAGTCCTGGTGGCTCACTGAAGGAGAGTCCACCAGCCAACGCAGGAGACTCAGGTTCGATCCCTATTCCGGGAAGATCCCACATGCTGTGGAGCAACTAAGCCGAGCTCCACAACTACGGAGCCTGTGCTCTAGAGCCTGGGAGCTGCAACCACTGAAGCCCGTGCTCCTCAAGGGGAGCCACTGCAAAGGGAAGCGCACACACACTGCGTCTGGAGAGTAGCCCTCACGCGCTGCAACTAGAGGAAAATCTCACTCAGCGATGAAGACCCAGCATGGCCAAAAAATAAACAAATAAATAAAATTATTCTTTAAAAAAGAACTTTCGCTCTTCATCGAAAAGAAGAACAATAGATCTCTTAGACGTGCCAATAACCGGCCAGCTTCATGATCCATGCATTGAGGACTCTGATGTTTTTGTCTCACACCCTGCAGCTTGGGATGAGGAAGTAATTTCTTAGTGTGATTCTTCATATACCTTTTCTTTGGCTATTATTTTCTCCATATACCTTTTCTTTGATATTTTTTTTCCTTTTCTTTAAATAAAAGGGGAAATATAAAGAACAAGATGGAAAAAAAAGAAGTACTTATATTATCTGTGAATAGTTTTCCCTCTGGCTTCTCTGCATGAGAGGTTCCTACAACACATTTCTAAATACATACTTTAATCAGTATCTTAAATTGCTTTAGAGTGATACTTTGCTCCCTATTGTTAACACAGAAAGTGGTTGAGCTTTGGTCCCAGTGTCGGGGCTGTTTCATCCCCCAAATCTTAGGCGCTGTGAATAACTGCAGAATTATTGGATTCAGATATCTAGAGAATCAAGTGTTGGGAGAAGAAACGTGAGGTTTCTGTATCTTGGCTTGTCATAATCTCAGTCTGTTTATGCAAATTTAAAAAGTAGCTTTTCTTATCTGGACTGCAGAATACATTATTATTATCAAAAGAGAGGGAAAAGAGGATTTTAAGGTGAGTCATCAAGATGTTAGCTTGCTGTTTTATGATACAGAAAGGATCAAATCTGCACTTGACAAATGTCGGCTCTCACCTTTGTACACTTGCGTTAGCACATTGGCATCCCGGATAGCGCTCACATTTTCATGTATTGACTTTAGCGAGGAAGTCAGGGCTTCGGCATCTGGGTGTATTTCTGTTGGCTCAAGAAGCTACTGGAAGTCCCCAAATACTTTTCCTTTGCATTACCTCAGTGCTTTGCAATAACAGCTTGGATCAAGTATGCAAGCCAAGCTAAACATACCTACAGAGTTATAAGTAGTCCACACTTTCAGAGTATCCATTCTGACCTTGAGTCTGACCCAGATACCCTCATTGCTATAAAGCATTGTATTGATGTATTCTAAGGAAATTGTATGTTGTTTATACCTGTACTTGATTCCCTGGAAAAGGAAACGGCTACCCACTCCAGTAATCTTGTCTGGGAAATTCCATGGACAGAAGAGCCTGGTGGGATACAATCAGTGGGGACCCAAGTGGGACAGGACTGAGCAATGAACATTTTGGGTTTTCCAGGTGGGTCAGTGGTAAAGAAGTCACCTGCCAATGCGGGAGATGCTAGAGACCCGGGTTAGATCCCTGAGTCAAGAAGGTCCCCTGGAGAAGGAAATGGCAACCCATTCCAGTATTCTTGGCTAGAGAATCCCGTGGACAGAGGAGCCTGGCAGGCTACAGTCCATGGTATCACAAAGAGTCGGACATGACTAAGGGACTACCACACACCTGTACTTGATATAGTCTTTCAAGCCTGTTCAGTATTAAATAGCATTACCAAAAAAAAAAAAAATCCTTTGCCACAAATGGAAACGAAGATATGTTCATGTATTTGAATATAAAGTTGAGTACATTTCTGACACTGCAGAGAAGACGCAGTAATCCAGAAGAAAAAAAATCTGCCGGGGCTTCCAGGATGGACTGGAGACACCCCAGTGTGGTCAAACCCTGTGCTGTGCTTAGTCACTCAGCTGTGTCCAACTCTTTGCAACCCCATGGTCTGTAGCCTTCCAGACTCCTCTGTCCATGGGATTCTCCAGGCAAGAATATTGGAGTAGGTTGCCATGCCCTCCTCCAGGGGATCTTCCTGACCCAGGGATTGAACCCAGGTCTCCCACATTGTAGGCAGATTCTTTACCATCTGAGCCACCAGGGAAGTCCTGTGGCCTAACACTAGACCATATCAAAATATGGAAATTGTGATGAATGCAAATTATGTGGTGTTGATGAAATATAGGAAATACCAAATATCTCTCTCATTTTTCATACCAAAATACCTGTTTATAATTACTTGTTAAGAAATTTAGAAAACAATAGTCATTTGGGAGAAGCTGACAATTAGACAAATCTGTAGGTGATTATTAAATACCTAGTGTAAATAGACACATTTTTCCCTCTTAAAATATTGAATGCTCATAATTATCATTTATAAGAATAAAGGACTCTTTTTTTCTCAGTAGATGAAGATGCAAGTTTGTGAATCATTGCAAAAGTATACAAGAAAACAAGTGAATTTATTTAAATTTAATATGCATATTTTCAGCTTACTCGATGATGGCCTGGGAGCTGACAGAAAATATGGGTGAAGAACAGGTAACATACATACCCGGTCGAACAGGCTTGCCTTTTCTGGGGCCTTAAGCAAATACTTATCCATCCCAAGCCTCAGTTTCCTTAATTGGAGAGGAGGTTGACCTCACGGTGCTAAAGTATTAAATAAACAAACAATGTAAAGTGCGTAACAGAATGCCTGGCACGTCGTCAGTGTTCATATATTTTAATAATCATTTTTAAAAATTATTTCACAAGTGTTCAATATTTTGAACGTAGATTGGTGTTGATGTAGTTTATCGACTTTCTACATGTTAAATTTCATGGAAGTAATTTCTAGTCTTTTCAAAGAAAATTCATGTCATAGTCGGTTAGCCTCCCATCCTGTTTTCTATCTTAATTTTCCTTTTATTACATGAACGTACTTTCCATTTTGAAAGCAGTAAAGCTTTACTCAAAAGTGACTACTGTTAGGAGTAGAGCCTGAAATTCACTGTGCTGGATTGGCCGACATATTCTTTCCGTTTTGAAGTAAAAATAAATGACACATTTTTCATGTTCACTAGGATTTTCATTTCATTTTCACTAGGATGAACAATATGTTCATCGTTTTGTTCCTCTACCTTCTGCCATTTTTCAGGCAACTTCATAATTTCATCTTACCCAAACTTTTTATCTTTTTGAGCAAAGAACAGTTTCGGGTGCTTTTTACAATCTTCCAGGGAACTGAAATTTTTTCCATTAAAATAATTTTGTAAAGGCCAAACTAAATGGAAATCTGAAGATACAATGTGGTGGCTCAGATGATAAAGAATCAGCCTGCAATGCAGGAGACCCAGGTTCAATCCCTGGGTTGGAAAGATCCCCTGAAGATGGGAATTGCTACCCATTTCAGTATTCTTGCCTGGAGAATTCCATTGACAGAAGGCCCTGGCAGGCTACAGTCCATGGGGTTGCACAGAGTCGGACATGACTGAACGACTGACACTAACTTTCACTTTCAATGTCTGGTGAGTATGGCAGATGAATCAGAACTTTTCAGCAAAGCTTTAACAGTATTTGCCTGGTCATCAAAGAAACATGAGGTCTTGCCTTAGCCTTGTGGAAAATTATGTGTTTTCTGTTGACTAATTCCAGATGTTTTTCGTCAAGTGCTACTTTCAGTTGGTCTAATTGGGAGCAGTACTTCTTGGAATTGATCATTTGACTTTCCAGAAGGAGCTCGTAATAGAGGACTCCCTTCCAATCTCACCATACACACATCACCTTCTTTGGATGAAGACCAGCCTTTAGTGAGTTTGGTGGTGGCTCATTTTGCTTACCCCATGATCTGTTCCATCCCACATTATTGCACAGTATCCACTTTTCATCACATGTCACAATTTGTTTTAAAAATAGAATGTCTTCATTATATTTCTTTTTTTTTTATTTTTTAACTTTACAATATTGTATTGGTTTTGCCATATATCAACATGAATCCACCACAGGTATACATGTGTTCCCCATCCTGAACCCTCCTCCCTCCCTGTACCATCCCTCTGGGTCGTCTCAGTGCATCAGCCCCAAGCATCCAGTATTGTGCATCGAACCTGGACTGGCAACTCATTTCATATATGATATTATACATGTTTCAATGCCATTCTCCCAAATCATCCCACCCTCTCCCTCTCCCACAGAGTCCAAAGGACTGTTCTATACATCAGTGTCTCTTTTGCTGTCTTGTATACAGGGTTATTGTTACCATCTTTCATTATGTTTCAGTAGAGAATTGCTTGCAGAAATAAGGTCAAGAAGGTGTTTTTCCACTTATGTGGAATCCAAACATCAAAGTGATTAACAGAACAAACATGGTGTGAATGAGTTTCAATGCTTGATTTGAAAATTTTGAGTATGTCGGCTATCTCCTGCATGATATAAAATTGATTGTTCTCAGTTGATATCTCTATATGATCGCTATCAACTTCAACTAGTCTACCCAACCCTGGAGCCTCATTCATTGAGACATCTCCAGCGTGAAACTTCGCAAACCACTTTTGACACATTCAATCAATCACAGACAAACTTCTCCATGCACCACACAAATCTTTTTTTGCCTTTCAGTTGCTTTTTTTTCTTTACCTCTCTTTAAATAATAAAGCACAAAGTGATGCAAATTTGCTTTCTTCCTTCCATCTTCAATATTAAAAGAGCTACACAAAAATTCATCAATTTTGATAAAATTTTTTAATGCATGCTGGTATGACAGCTGTCACAATGCAATCTAACAAAATTGTTTCGAATGATGTTAGAGACAACAGACAACGGAACACTACTAGAGCCATCCAACGGAGAAAGATGAGTGAGCCTTTTCACCAACCCAATGTTAGTTTTTTATAGTAGAAAACACGTGTATTCTTTGCCGGCCCCATAAAACCCAGCTACTCCCTGAATATCCCCTCCGCCCCCCACCCCGCCTGAAATTCTCAGTTCCTCTTCAGTTATAACCAGTCTCATTCCAGCCTTTTTCTGTGCTTTTACTTAAAGAGATATGACTTCAAAAATCTATACTTCACTTGTTTATGTCTCTCTATGTGCATTTTAACATGAATCATATCTGTTAATGAATTTTTCTGCAACTAGTTATTTTACTTCAAGATATGTCTAAGATAGCCATCCACTATCTTATGCTTTTCTTTGTATTCAAGCTTAGTATTCCAGAAAAGGAATATGGTTTATTTAGACATTACCTTACTGAAGGACTTTGGGTTGTTAACAGTTTTCCAACATTACCGAAAACAAAAAAACACACAAATTTTTAGTTCATGTCCCCTTGGCAAGCATTCCTCCAGGTTGATATGGAGAAGTAGGAGTTGCTAGGATGTAGGCTGCATTTTTAGTTGCTAAACTGTCCTTCCCTAGTTTAAAAAAAAAATCTCATTTTAATTTTCATTTTCCTCGTTTCTATTGACAGTGTATTTTTTTTAGTATATTTGTTGCCCATTTGTGTTTTTTTTTACTTGGCAGTTCTTATTCTTAACTTTTGAACATTTTTCTACTGAATCATTTGAATCTCTCTTACTGATTTCTAAAATATTTTAAATATAGTTTTGGATGAGAATCTTTTCTTTGTTCAGTTCAGTTCAGTTGCTCAGTCGTGTCCGACTCTTTGCGACCCTATGAATCGCAGCACGCATTACATAATATAAATTCCTTTTTCCAATCGGTTATCTTTTAAACATTTTCATGTTTTTGTGTATAGCCAAAGTTTTGCATTTTGATGAGTCTGAATTTATGAAACTTCATGCTTTTTTGCTTTTCAGTTTTTGCTACCTAAAAGCCTTTTACTACCTTAATGTCATAAACATAGTGTCCTATATTTTTTCCTGTAAATTTATAACTTTCCTTTTTATATTACACTTTGAAATGTTACCTTGAGCTTTTTAAGTTAAAATCACAAAACCCAACATATTAAATTCTTTCACACACTGATTCTAAATAATCAAATTATTTTAAATATTTAATGTTACAAACATCACTTTTATGCATCTAATTCTCTCAAAAACTTTTAATACTGACTTGGGAGACATACAAATTAGTAACAAAGCCAAATAACCCTAAGCATAAAGATTCTCCTCATTATGTAGCTAACGCATTAGAGGTTTAGGGTAAAAATTTCAAAGCATGAAGGAATGTTCGATTGTCAGTCATTTGTCTTCTGGTTTCTTTCTAATGCCCACCCCCCAATAATACAAATAGGTGTCTTAGTAATAATAAAAAGAGGTAACTTTGAATGCTTGTTCAGGCTAGGTAGGGTCTTTACCAAACACCTTACATGGGATCTCATTTAATCCCCACACTAACTTTTGAGGTTGGTGTTATTATACCCATTTTACAGATTAGAATACTGAGATACAAGAAGATTTAGTGACTTTCTCAAGTTTAGAAAGCTGGAAGGTGAAGGAGGAAGAATATAACCTCAGGCATTGCCTCCAGAGCCCATGCCGACAGCCAGTTTGTATTTTTCTTAAAGGATGTATTTCCCCTCTTTGGACATTATTTTCCTCATTTACTAAATGAGGAGACTGAAGAAGTTAGCTTGAGTTTGCTTTTTACATCTATGAACAAAGAAGCCTGGCGGGCTGTGGTCCATAGGGTCTCAAAGAGTAGGTTACAACTGAAGCAACTAAGCACTTAGCACACACTTCCTGCTGGAACCAACCAAGAGTAAGTTCAGTTCAGTTCAGATCAGTGGCTCAGTCGTGTCCGACTCTTTGCGACCCCATGAATCGCAGTACACCAGGCCTCCCTGTCCATCACCAACTCCCCGAGTTCACCCAGACTCACATCCATAGAGTCAGTGATGCCATCCAGCCATCTCATCCTCTGTTGTCCCTTCTCCTCCTGCCCCCAATCCCTCCCAGCATCAGGGTCTTTTCCAATGAGTCAACTGTTCGCATGAGGTGGCCAAAATATTGGAGTTTCAGCTTTAGCATCATTCCTTCCAAAGAAATCCCAGGGCTGATCTCCTTCAGAATGGACTGGTTGGATCTCCTTGCAGTCCAAGGGACTCTCAAGAGTCTTCTCCAACACCACAGTTCAAAAGCATCAATTCTTCGGCATTCAGCCTTCTTTACAGTCCAACTTTCACATCCATACATGACCACAGGAAAAACCACAGCCTTGACTAGACGAACCTTTGTTGGCAAAGTAATGTCTCTGCTTTTGAATATGCCATATAGGTTGGTCATAACTTCCCTTCCAAGGAGTAAGCATCTTTTAATTTCATGGCTGCAGTCACCATCTGCAGTGATTTTGGAGCCCCCCAAAATAAAGTCTGACACTGTTTCCACTGTTTCCCCATCTATTTCCCATGAAGGGATGGGACCGGATGCCATGATCTTCGTTTTCTGAATGTTGAGCTTTAAGCCAACTTTTTTACTCTCCACTTTCACTTTCATCAAGAGGCTCTTTAGTTCCTCTTCACTTTCTGCCATAAGGGTGGTGTCATCTGCATATCTGAGGTGATTGATATTTCTCCCGGCAATCTTGATTCCAGCTTGTGTTTCTTCCAGTCCAGTGTTTCTCATGATGTACTCTGCATAGAAGTTAAATAAGCAGGGTGACGATATATAGCCTTGATGTACTCCTTTTCCTATTTGGAATCAGTCTGTTAGAACAACAGACTGTTGTTCTAACTGTTGCTTCCTGACCTGCATACAAATTTCTCAAGAGGCAGATCAGGTGGTCTGGTATTCCCATCTCTTTCAGAATTTTCCACAGTTTATTGTGATCCACACAGTCAAAGGCTTTGGCATAGTCAATAAAGCAGAAATAGATGTTTTTCTGGAACTCTCTTGCTTTTTCCATGATCCAGCGGATGTTGGCAATTTGATCTCTGGTTCCTCTGCTTTTTCTAAAACCAGCTTGAACATCAGGAAGTTCACGGTTCACATATTGCTGAAGCCTGGCTTGGAGAATTTTGAGCATTACTTTACTAGCGTGTGAGATGAGTGCAATTGTGTGGTAGTTTGAGCACTCTTTGGCATTGCCTTTCTTTGGGATTGGAATAAAAACTGACCTTTTCCAGTCCTGTGGCCACTGCTGAGTTTTAAGCAAAGGAGAAAAGGAAAGATATAAGCATCTGAATGCAGAGTTCCAAAGAATAGCAAGAAGAGATAAGAAAGCCTTCCTCAGTGATCAGTGCAAAGAAATAGAGGAAAACAACAGAATGGGAAAGACTAGGGATCTCTTCAAGAAAATTAGAGATACCAAGGGAACATTTCATGCAAAGATGAGCTCGATAAAGGACAGAAATGGTATGGACCTAACAGAAGCAGAAGATATTAAGAAGAGATGGCAAAAATACACAGAAGAACTGTACAAAAAAGATCTTCACGACCCAGATAATCACGATGGTGTGATCACTGACCTAGAGCCAGACATCCTGGAATTTGAAGTCAAGTGGGCCTTAGAAAGCATCACTACGAACAAAGCTAGTGGAGGTGATGGAATTCCAGTTGAGCTATTTCAAATCCTGAAAGATGATGCTGTGAAAGTGCTACACTCAATATGCCAGCAAATTTGGAAAACCAAGAATAAAGGCAACCACAAAAGCCCAGGGAAATGTGTACCTTCCCTTTGGGACTGTGCTCCAGCACTGCAAATATCACACACACTTTCCTTTTGGCCAGCTGACAGCCCCCTCTGCTCCTTGAAAATGAACAGGAATAACTTCACCGTTTTTAACTTTTTAGCCAGAAGAGTTCATGTAAGCTGTTAGAAATCACCTATTGGGTTTATTCATTATACTTCAGCTTTGTCTGGTTTTCCTGCAAAGCAAAATGTTAGAAAACATTTTAAGCATAACACAGCATTTAAAAAAGGGTGTCAGTGGTTTTTAACAGAGTCACAGGTAAGAACTTACCGTGTCTTGCATGTGGTGAGTGCTTCTTAGGTACTTCTTGTGTGACTGTCAGCGTCTGTCCTAACGTAAAGCATTCAAAATCATTGTAAAACTCAAAATTCAGAGTTAACATTTATTCAGATATTGTTATAAGGAATTAACTGCTTTACATACTATCTGCTTTAATCTTCCCCCAAACCCTGAGAGGTGGCTATTTGCTTTTGCCCTAGATGGCAGATGAGAACCTTGAGGCACAGAAAATAAATAATTTGACAATTAGCTGGTAAATCAATGACCTGGAATTTCAATTTAGGCAATCTGTTCTTAAGATTGTTCCCATATGCAATATGTTACTTGTTTGCATATCTAATATTTAAAAATAAGAACTGAAAATTAAGCTTATGTTTTGATTTGACTAACAGATAAACTATGGAGCATCAGTATGGTCTGTGCTAATAACATTGTTGCAATGTGTAGAATATGAACTTTTTTTTTTTGCAAATCCCTTCCCTGTTGTCCATACCCTACATGATCCCAAATTTGTGAGATGATTACAATAGTAGGGATACAATCTTGTGGCCACTGAAATACACCTTGAACAGAAACTGAACCAAAATTTAATCACACTTCAGTCAACATATCCAAGTGTTCCTGAACCCTGGACTGAATTAATGAGATGTGCATGTTTTACAAATAATTTATTTTCAACTCAATTCACAAATATTTTCAGCACGCATTTTAGCTGCTGCAGAGACAGTTAAATAACATAAAAAGCAAAAGCATGGAAAGATTACGGATTTGCCTCTGAGAAACAATAATGAAAATCTGTAATGAAATCGTTAATCTATTTCAGCTGAAATCCTAGAGAATCCACGTCTCTGTCTACCTATAGCAGAAACTTTAAATGTTTTGACACCTGAATCTGTTTGGTCTTCCAAATCCCTCTTTTTTTTCTTTTTTTTGAAGGATTTAGAAAAATGACAACAAAGAGTTCATAGGAATTTGTTTAGCGACAAAACAAAACAAACAAAACATTTTCCAGGATAGGCCCCTGGGGTCCCCATGTCAGTTCTGATCTTTATCTCCATTTAAAGGACCTTCTGAGCATTGAC
Source organism: Bos mutus (assembly GCF_027580195.1). NCBI lineage: Eukaryota > Metazoa > Chordata > Mammalia > Artiodactyla > Bovidae > Bos > Bos mutus. The sequence goes on along the minus strand of NC_091639.1, from coordinate 8,121,570 downwards.
CTGAAGGCATTCAGGACTGCTTAAGCATCAAAGAGGATTGATGTACCATGTACTGAACATCTTACAACTATTTCCAGCAGAGCCCAGGACAAAGGAGAATATATTCTAATAAGCATTTAACTTCAAGGCCGTTAACAACAACAACAAAAAAACCCATTAGTTATTTGGATCTGATATTTATCTTTAAAAAAGTGAGTTTAGAAATTATTTTATTTTTCTCCTCATGGATTTGTTTTTAAAATTCAGTCGCCAAAATGATGAATTCAAAAGGTCGGAGACCCTTTCAGACTATGAAGTGATAGCAGTTATTTTATCGGAATAGTCCATATACTCTTAGTGAAGACTGGATCTTTCAGTCAATGATGATCACAATTGTACAAGGTTGGTTATAAAAGAAGACTCTTTGCATGAAATATTAAGCTACTTCAAGGGAACTACTTTTAGGGAATCTGAGTGTCAAAGTAACAGAAAATATCTCACTGTAAAAGGTATAAAGCTATTCCTAAATTTAAAAAATCAAATGAATCAATGGATACAACTGCTGAATCAAACCCAGCCTTAACATTTGACCTTACGGGGCAAAAATAAGCCTTGTTATTAGCAAAGAAAACTAGGCATGCCTGGCTAATTGACTGATCCCAAAGCTGGCTTTTCTTTCCATGACTGACCTTCAGGAATGTGAAGCCTTCTTGTCTTTCACCTACATGATTTCCTTAGGTCACATTAGGCAACCCATAGGTAAATAACTAAACACACTTTCTTTCACTTAACTGAAAACAATGAAAGAAAGATGTCTCAAAATCAACTTCCAACAAGTGTCTATTGGTTTTTATATCTTTATAAAAGCCATGAATAGCTGAACATCATAAAAGGTATCTAATTATTCACTTCTATATCTCAGACACAAAATTAAGAATTGGAAGGAAAAAATGTTAAATTTTCTATACTTACATCCATTGGTTTATCCTGAGGTATGGAATCATTTGCTAAATAGATCAATTATTTCTTTTCCTCTCTTACTGCTTTTGCAAAAAAGAATTTATACATGTTTTCATTTCCCTCTAAATTCCTAGCTTTGCTTTCTTTACATTATTTTTAAATCTATACCTTGGAAAAAATAGTACAATTTGATGCCTCCTCTTTTGGGAGAAGTATGTTTAAATAATTTTCTTCTCTATCAGAAGTAATGGAAAATTGTTCTATTTCTTTCTGGAAATATTTCTGAAAAGATCAAATCCAGAGACTTGGTAATATTATGCTGTGCTGTGCTCAGACCTTGTCTATACCCTGAATAATGTGAATCCATACTTGACTCTCCTCCTTTCACGCTTTCATCATCATGAATATGTAACAAAGACAGTTTTCTCAATAATGATTGATAACTGAAACCTAATACGCTTTGGAGCTTTACATGTCTTATGCGTGATTATAATTTTCATTTTAGATTGCCATTTTGTCTCCCTCTATTGAAATTAAATATTGCCTCTAAGTGAACTAAGTGTTCTTCTGCCACTTTATGTCAATTATGAAAAAGGGTATGGAGAAAGTTCATAAACTACATTATCTATACAAATATACCTGGCACTGGACATACTCATTTCTGTAAGAAATTTAAATGAAGTGACTTATGAATATTAAAGGTGACTTTCACCTAGAAATGAATACAGTTCCACCCAGTTACTGCAAAGCATTACTGAAAGAAGCATGGTATCGTGGAAAAGAACAGACCTAGTTTTAAATCTCAGCGTCACTACTTAACTAGCTTTGTAACCCCGAGACATTTTCTAGAATATAACATGGAGATAACATCATACAGTATTTGTTGGAACTGTAAAAATTAGAAATACTGCATTATACATAATGTGGCTTACTCATGAAAGTGAAAGTCACTCAGTCGTATCCGACTCTTTGCCACCCTATGGACTGCACAGTCCATGGAATTCTCCAGGCCAGAATACTGGAGTGGGTAGCCGTTCCCTTCTCCAGGGGATCTTCCCAACCCAGGGATCAAACCCAGGTCTCCTGCCTTGCAGGCAGATTCTTTACCATCTGAGCCACCAGGGAGGCCTGCAACTTACTCATAAAATACCATTATAGTGTCAATGGAGCACGACTGTGTATAGCTTCAAAACTGAGAGCTATATGAATACCTAAAAAAATTTACTAGATTTTGAAAACTAATTTTTCATATCCTGTTAACCCAGGAGATTTTTACATTTCCTTTGAGGTTTCATTGTAATTACCTGAATTACTTATGTCTTTTCAGAATTAGGTGTATGACCTGAACATGTGGGAGCAAATAAAATCTAGAACTTCCTAGATCTTTAACTTCCATTCTTTCATCATTTCCCCAACACACAGTCCCCACTTCCACTGCAACTGAGTGCCTCAAAAGAAAAATTCTTCAGTGTCCTGAAATAAATCCTTAATTTCTAATGTAACCCTCAGACATTACGGAATAAGAGAGGCCTAACTTCTCAGACAACAAAAGTGAAGCAATTAGAAAACTTTATGTAAGAAAAATATAACATTTCAGGTGGACTTTTTAATTTAGAAAAGACCCCAGACTGCACTATAAGCCAAACTCAATTCCTGACTTTGAGAGAAACATCGGCTTGGTCCTTCTCGCTGATGTTCGAATGTGGGTGGATCACTGATCAGTCTTGGGCTCTTCTCAACTACCTCTCTGCTTTGCCAGAGCAGGTCTTGGACCCAGCATCCAGGCCCTTGGAAGTCATGCTCTCTCAGAACTTGCTTCAGAATAAAGTGGAGTTACATATTTCCTCCTCAGCTGATCTATCTTCAAATACTGGCGTGAGTAATACTAGAATTCTTAATTTTGCAGTCTTTCTTCAAGATAACTATGTTCCTAATATTTCTGCCTGATTTTTATGCACGTGAGTTTTAGTTCGTGAGCCCTGGCTGTTTTACACAAAACACAAAATTTTGCTTCACACACAAAAAATCCTGGTTTTATGCAAAAATTAATGGAGACATAGGATTTCCTTAATAGTTGGACTATTAGGGAAAAACTCTCTCCTTTACTGAATCAAAAGACAACTTTATTATTATTATTTACTACAATTATTCTTTATATTTCTACTGCTGGAGCTCTCTCAACCTGACTTCTTGGCTGTGATGTTGAACCATCTGGGTTGCTCTGCCTCCAGGGCCTGGTGGTCTGGAAATATGCTCATTTGTCTCTATCTTGTTCAAGTTTGGAGTCCAGAAATCCCAAGAGGAAGGATCCTCCCATGATGCCCTGTTCATGAGCGTTTAGAGTGTGGATATCTTTTACCTGGGTCTGAATACTACATTTCTAATATCTCCAAAATGATGCTTTGGGGAGGTGGGGTGCAGACGGTACAAATAGACTTTTTGTATAAATGGCTACATTTTAAGATACAGTTTTTCAACGCAAGTGCTGGAGCATCTGTTCATGTCACGTCTCCAGTTAGTCCAGTCTCCTTGGATGTTGATCCTCATTTATTTGGACTGAACTGAACTTTTATACAAGTATGTGTGTATATATATATATATATACACACACACACACACACAATAACCTTTACTGAATATTAAATATATAATTCTCCAAAGTCATGGGGAGTTGGTTTGGGAAAAGATTCTTGCTTTAGGGACATTTAATATTCCATGTTTTGAATTAATAGATGGTTTTGAAACAAAATTACTCTAAGGAAAGTCACCTTTCTGGTGTTGCTTGATCTCTAGTTGATCTCAAACTTCATCCTAAAATGTAACATTAAAAAACAGAGAAGTTAAGAAGAGCGCATCTTTTGCCCTGAGCATGCATCATGAAAGAAACATTACCCTTCTCAACAGTCTTCCAATGAAAATAATGACCCCTAATCCTTGTCAATCCCCACAATTTAAAATTAGGTCAGAGATTAATAAGAAAAGTGTTATTTATACCATTTCTGTGAAAGGAAAATAATGACTATATTTTGAAAAAAATGAGAAACAAAGTCTCTATATTAAATGTTACCAGTTGATCATCTCATTCTGAAATAATTACTCTTGTAGCCTAAAGTTTGGGGAATAAGGAGCTACTTTAAGGCAACTGATTTCTGTTAACTCATAACAGATATTCATAAAACAGGTGGACTAATCTTTGAAAACTAGACAAATGAATTTTGATGCTTTTGCTATTTCCGACACTTCTGATGGTGTCAGCGGATTCATACAATATGCTAAAGTTACTTCACATTATGTTTTTCATCTGTTTTGCTAATAATTTAAAGAAATTTGTTATATCCTTGCATTCTATTTCTTTACTAACCTGGATCTTTCATGACGCATACAAACATAGCTTCCCAGCTCTCTGGATTACTTGTAAGTAATTTATTCAAGTCATTATTTGCAAGTCATTGATATTCTGAGAATGACTTGCTTCTTAGGACAAGACGACTTTGGAGAAACAGTTCAAAATTACTCCCTTATATTTTAGTCATGGGACTATTTCAAAAAATAATGACACAAACTTTGATATGTTTCTGATTTAGCTATGTACTTCAAATACTAGCAAAATATTTGAAAGCTACATGAAAGCATTATAGTCAGTGATATTAAAGATATGTGTACAATGTAATGAATCTTAAAAATTTGAGTACAAAATAAGCCTAAGGGATGTCATGGCATTATGAAATTTTCAAGGGAACATCCAAGCATACCATAACATTTATTATTTGGTTAAAGGTGGGAATTGAGTGCAGCACTTTCACAGCATCATCTTTTAGGATTTGAAACAGCTCAACTGGAATTCCATCACCTCCACTAGCTTTACTTGTGCACTCAGTATGCCAGCAAATTTGGAAAACTCAGCAGTGGCCACAGGACTGGAAAAGGTCAGTTTTCATTCCAATCCCAAAGAAGGCAATGCCAAAGAATGCTCAAACTACCGCACAATTGCACTCATCTCACACGCTAGTAAAGTAATGCTCAAAATTCTCCAAGCCAGGCTTCAGCAGTACATGAACCGTGAATTTCCAGATGTTCAAGCTGGATTTAGAAAAGGCAGAGGAACCAGAGATCAAATTGCTAACATCTGCCGGATCATCAAAAAAGCAAGATTGAGTTCCAGAAAAATATCTACTTCTGTTTTATTGACTATGCCAAAGCTTTTGATTGTGTGGACCACAACAAACTGTGGAAAATTCTTCAAGAGATGGGAATACTAGACCACTTGACCTGCCTCTTGAGAAATCTGTATGCATGTCAGGAAGAAAAGGTTAGAACTGGACATGGAACAACGGACTGGTTCCAAATAGGGAAAGGAGTACGTCAAGGCTGTATATTGTCACCCTGCTTATTTAACTTATGTGCAGAGTACATCACGAGAAACGCTGGACTGGAAGAAGCACAAGCTGGAATCAAGATTGCCAGGAGAAATATCAATAACCTCAAATATGCAGATGATACCACCCTTATGGCAGAAAGTGAAGAACTAAAGAGCCTCTTGATGAAAGTGAAAGAGGAAAGTGAAAAATTTGGCTTGAGGCTCAGCATTCAGAAAATGAAGATAATGGCATCTGGTCCCATCACTTCATGGCAAATAGATGGGAAACAGTAGAAACAGTGGCTGACTTTATTTTTTGGGGCCCCAAAAACACTGTAGATGGTGACTGCAGCCATGAAATTAAAAGACACTTACTCCTTGGGAGTAAAGTTATGACTAACCTAGACAGCATATTAAAAAGCAGAGACGTTACTTTGCCAAGTCAAGGCTATGGTTTTTCCGGTAGTCATGTATGGATGTGAGAGTTGGACTATAAAGAAAGCTGAGCACCAAAGAATTGATGCTTTTGAACTGTGGAGAAGACTCTTGAGAGTCCGTTGGACAGCAAGGAGATCCAATCAGTCCATCCTAAAGGAAATCAGTCCTGAATATTCATTGGAAAGACTTGTGTTGAAGCTGAAACTCTAATACTTTGGCCACCTGATGCGAAGAACTGACTCATTTGGAAAGACCCTGATGCTGGCAAAGATTGAAGGTGGGAGGAGAAGGGAACAACAGAGGATGAGATGGTTGGATGGCATCACCGATTTAACGGACATGAGTTTGAGTAAACTGTGGATGATGGACAGGGAAGCCCGGTGTGCTGTAGTCCATGGGGTCGCCAAGAGTCAGACATGACCGAGCAACTGAACTGAATATGTAGAAATTCTTCAAATTAAGAAAATTCTATTTATATAAACTATAAAAACAAACAAACCCACCTCAAAGCCAAAATTCTTAGCATTGCTTTTGAATTTAGCTTTGTCATATGTACTTAAAATGTGACTAGGAAGCAAGAATGCTTATTATACTGCTTTAAAATTTTAGGCAACAAAATTGTAAGAGGTGTGACGCAAAGTTAAAACTTATTTTGAGAAATCTGACAGACAATGGCCCTCATTTTCAACAACCACTTTGTTAGACCAGTACAATTCCTATGATAAGTTTCCAGAACTCTTTTCAAGTACATCTTGGGATATAAAACATACTTTTATTGTTGTTGCGGTATCTGTTACTTAATCTGTGGGCAAGAATAAATGTAGATTGAAGCATGCATCAGAAGCATCACTGATCCATCAGAGCCTACTGAGACAGAAGCATATTCTAGAGGTCATAATTTAGACTGGGGCTCACAGGCCCAGATGACAGGCTCTTTCCCCAAGCCCCAGGTTTGGAGCCGGGGCTGGGTAACAGCAGGCTCCCAAACTCCTTAGACTATTTCCCTCATGCACTGCTGTCCTAGCGACTTAATGTCTCCCAGATCTTCACCAAGCAGGCCTTGAAAAACATGAATGCATTGCTTCAAATTCCAACATTAAGACATTTTTTCACAAATGCAGCATCTGTAGCCTCAGGTAATATTGCACATCATCGCAGGTGCAATTGTGGGTCCCCTCCCCATTTTTCTAAATAAGTCAAGCCTCTCAGGCGGGAAGCAATCATTTCTAAAGAGGCAACTTAAGTAATTTCAAGTCTGAATTTGGTTCTTCTGTGAAGCCCAGACCTCCCGTGGTTTGGTCCGGGTCGGAGGTCTCTAGCTGTAAGGAGCAGGGCCCAGGGGACACAGAGGCCGGCTCACACGCAAACCTGGGCTGAGGCCTCGGGGCTCGTGGGCTCCGCCCAAGCCAAGCTCTCAGGATTGACTTGTAACAGTATACATTTCTCAGAAGCTGTCATACCCACCTTTACGAACTTTGCCCTTTTCTGTCCTTATGCTAAATACACTTACCTGTAGTGTTCTTAAGTACCGAATCTTCTCAAAATAGCTACAAAATTATTCCTCATAAGTTGGAAAAACTGGTCTCTTGGCTATTTCCCTCGGCAGTAACTATAAAGCCCTTATTTCTCAAAAATACAGGGGGTGGGGGTGAGTGTGGAAGGAATGTTAACCTCAGGCTCTTTTTCGAATGCAGGTTGCTGGTCACTACACGACATAAAGAAACCACCACTAAAGCAATGGTAAAGTCAGTAAACAACTTTACTGAAACATTTCATAACACAGAAAATCTGTCTGAAGTGTAAAGTTACTGTCTTACACAAGGAGGACAGACCCATTTTCAAAGACTAATATGAATACAATAAATATGGAGTTTACATACTAATTTATACACAGAAACTCTGCCCCACAGCCATAAAAATTTAATATTTAACAGTGCAACATATAATTTAATCATTGGATTTATTTGACAGGTTTTTCTTGCTAAACACAAATAACTACCTGGCTTTCATGTACATATATAATATATACTTTTGTATATAGATATTCAACAATCTGTACAGTTTCTAAACATAAAACTCCTAAAAGGCACAATTGTCTATACAACATGTACAAAAATGGCTGGAGCTGACACAAAACAACAATTATTGGTCAAAAGTTCATGATTGCACAAAGATTAGTCATGAGTTTATGTCAGAAAAATGTGCTTTAAGGAAAGGAGGGTTTTCAAAAAAACCTGTAAGTGTTTATATAAAAAAACCAAAAAAACAAAAAACAACAAAAAAACCCCAAACCAAACCACCTCCCCCCCGAATAAACAGCCCCTAGGTGGCGATCACGAGCCTGTCCTCATCGTCGTCGCTACTCACGTCGCTGAACTGGGTGACCGGCCTCCGGGGCGGGGGCCGGGGTCCCTCCGGGTCCAGGGGGAGCCTCGGCCGGCCCGGCGGGGGCAGGGGCGCTGAGGTTGGTTTGCAGGGTGCGCCAGGGGTGTCGTGCCGGGGCTTCGGGTGATTCGCTGAGGCCCCCTTCCCCGTGTCCCTGGGACTGGAGCTGTCCCGCCTTGCCTGGTCTCTGGCCGGGGCAGGCGGATCTAGACCCTTCTGTGCGCTTTCCCGCTGGACACCGGGTGAGCCCTGCGGGGATGGGGTCCTGCCGCCGGGATGCGCCCCGACAGGCTGCGTGGGCGGCGCCTCCCGAGAAGCCCTGTTTGGGGGAGCGGGCATCTCGGGGGCGCCCTGGGTGTCCACGGGGACCTGGCTGACTGAGGGGATGAGCGTGGGCAGGGCGATGTTTACGATCTGGAGGCCCGGGATGGGCGCGGGGGGCGCAGGGCTGCTCTGGGAGGCGGGGTTGGCGGCCACCACCTGCAGCCCCACGGCATTGAGGGCCAGCCCCGGTGGGCGCACCGGCGGGCCAAGGCTGGCGCTGGCCAGGCCCACGATGTTGACGGTCTCCATGCTCAGGGCCGGCAGGGGCTGCAGCGTCGGCACGCGGATCTGGCCGATGGGGATACAGGGCACCACGCTGCTCAGTTCGGCCACGCCCGCGGGGCTGGCGGTGCCTGGCCCGTCCGCGCTTAAGTCCCCCGGGGTGCCCAGTGGTCTGTGGATGACGTTGACAGCCGGGATAGTGAGCTGCACTGGCCCGGCCTGGATGGGGACGAAGGTGGAGTAAGTGAGGCCGGCGGGGACCACCTGGATCCCCCCGACCGGAACCATGTTATAGGGTGTCCTCGACTGCTGCTGGGAATGCAGAGGCAGGTGGCTGAACAGGTGCGTCTGCGGAGAAGGCAGGCCTGCGGGCGGAGGCAGGGCGGCTTGCGGCTTCTGCTCTTGAGGGCCGGGCCGAGGCGAGGTGGACGGAGGAGCCCCTCCCGGCTGAGGGCTGCGCTCAGACGCTGGCGGAGGAGGAAGGCTCAGGCATGGCGCGCCCTGAAAGACAAGACGGAATCATCTCTTCATGGCTCAGCTTCCTTATTAGTCACCGAGCAAAAGTTTTAGCTCTTGTAAAAAGTCTCTTCTGTCCTGAGGTAAAAGTGTGTAACAACGATTTCATAAAAATAAGCTTGCTAAATGTTGGTATGTTGATTTTAAAAGCAAAATTCCTATTACACCCTTTAAGCTCTTTATTTTCTAGAATAAATAACCGCCACAGATTCTGTATAGTACTTAATTTTCACACAGATTTCCTGGATATCATCTCATTTATACAAAATCAACCCTGAGAGGCGGCCATACTTATCTCCTTCCACTGCTATTATTATTGCTGGCACCTCTAGCTCCACCCCAGTTTAGAGATTTGGAATTACTGAGAAATTCTGAGATCTCAGTTGGCCATGAGTATCGACTCAGAGGGGGGAAATTAACTGGAGGACTACTCATTTATGAAATAGAGAGCTTCCATTAACGAAGAGGTCTGCAGTTTTCATTTGTTCATTTATTCTAAGTGGATGAAATGTCTACTGAAAACCGGATCTCCAGACACCGACCGGTAAGTGTGTGAGAGACTTAGGGGCAGAAGCTTAGAGCACAGGTGACTAACAGGAAAGGAAGGAAACAGTAGGAGTAAATCCTGCCAATTGTCCCACCCAGGATTATCATCTAAATGTTCACTTTTTCTTGATATGTCCTCATTACAGAACTCCATTAATGTATATACTAATTTAAATATTAATGCTACTTAAATATGAATGTAATTTAATTAAATAATATTAACGTAGGATAGGCTCTAGGAATTTAAGCTTTCATAGTCTTCCGAGTTTTCTCTAGTGTTACCCAGCAAACCAAAATCTGCCACATTTAGAAATAAATGCTATGGTGATCCTCAGTTCATCCCAGAGGTAAGAGAACGGTCCATGAGAGAAAACAGATTTCTCAGGAGCCTGCCAGGGTGTGTAAAAGCAGAATGTCATTCACTGCTGGTATGGAGGGTGACTTTCCTGAGTCTGGTTCTGAGGTAGTTCTTGGGCAGGAAGCTTTCCTAAGTGGTGACAGCAATTTGCTGATTCAAGCAAAGTGAACTTCTTAATACTTTTTTTTTTTTCTTTTGGGTGGGAGGGGTGGGGGTGTCAAACTGGTAGCTGCCTTGTCAATAAGGGTAACATACAAACCCTTTGGATAATTAGTGCAAATCCATCATATCAATGCCAGTGGAAGATCATCTCAGAGGAAGCCATGGAAAATGGAGGTCTCGAGACATATTCTCCATTGGCACACAAATATTTTTTATTCCAAGATATTTATAAAAAACCAAATAGTAGTAAATGAGCATACTGCAAAGATCTACTTGGTTCTTTTACAGATTTATAATACAATAGATGAACTCTGACTAATATACATAACACGAATCCAAAGGGCATAAATGTCCTTTAGCCTTAAATCAAAAGGAAATAATGTTTAAAAGAAAAAAAAAACTGATCTAGCTACAAATGAGCGATTTCAGTACGTTAACTCCTGAAGTCAAAAGGAAAACGGCTACGGATCCATTACCTGCGTTAAAGCCACAGCCTTTCCTGCCGCAGAGCCGCTCAGCATCTCCTTGGGGTTGGGGTAGTCCACAGACATCTGGTGACACGGGGACCTGGGCGCCCCCTCGGGTGGGCGAGAGGCTGCCTCTGCATTGCCCGCTGCCCGCGGCCCGGCGCTGCCAGGGGACCCCGGGCTCCCGCCGCAGTCGGACGGCAGCGCGCTCAGCACCGTCATCTTGGTGGGCAGTGCCCTTGGCAGCACGTCCATTGCGTCCGTGGGCCCCCCTGGAGAACCCTCGGGGGCGCTGGCATCCTCGTCCGCACCCGTGGGGTCCCCAGGGCCGCCCCTGGCCGGCAGATGCTGTGGGCTGGCGGCGGCGGAGGGCGCGGCCGACAGCACCGACTCGGCCTGGCTGTCCTCGTCCTCCTCCTCGTTCTCGATGTCGTCGTCCTCGGCGCCGTCGGATTCCTCCGGGTCGTATCCAGACCTCTCAAAACTGAACCTCTGTTTCTCGTCTGAGAAAAAACAACCGAGAGGGGATGTTATAGATGCTTATGCAAGTTTAACGGATGGCATCTTCTTTTTTTATAAGCTTGGCAATACTGCGAGGAATATTCAAGGCCAGGACGCTGCCCACACAGAGCCCCCAGTTTAGTCGGGGAGGATGACACGGGGAGGAAGGCAGTCAGGACAGCGGGGATCGGAGGGATGCGCCAGTAGAGGAGGGGAGTGGCCAGAGGGCTTCCTAGAGGACGCGGAAGGTGTGGACGAACCTCGCCAGAGCAGACGGGCAAAGGGTGATACATAGTGCAGGCCAGAAACCGAAGCCTCAAATTTTATACCTCCAAAAGAAGCCTGGACTCTACAGAGAAAGTGAACCGAGAGTTCACTGCAACTCATTCTCTGGGCTCTTCTTCTCTACTTGTTTGTACCGCCCTTTTGTTGAACAAAGTAAAATGAAATCAAAATACTGGTGGCATTTTGTATTTGCAAACAATAATTTTCCATGATATTCGCATAGCATTTTAGGCATGTTTCTGCTGTTCTCTGAGTAATTTTTTTTTCCGTGATGACTCAACCCATTTCTCATAGGAAATGGAATATTAGTTAAAAGTCATTAATGTCAGCCATATAATGTCATGTGAGACTATGTTTAACAAGGAATAGTCAAGATAGTCCAGGGAATAGTTTTAAAATTCTCACAAGTGCATGTGAGACTGGATTTCAAACCTTGTCTATTCAAAACTTGCAAAATCAGAGGCACTTTCCCTTAGAAAGCTAATAGAGTTTAAACAGTTAAACGGAAGAGCATTGTAAAATCTCCACCCCAGTCACTGTCGCTGAGCTATATGACATTCAGTTTTGCTGCAATGCAGTCTCCATTTACATGCACTTTTTGAAGAGAAAAAATGTGAACAGAGAAATAACTAACAGGTATCTTTCCTGGGTTTCCCAAATGGTCTGCGTATTAATTTACTTAATTACTCTTTCTATATTACAAAGATAAGTTCTTAGAGAAGAATCTTGAAGTATCAACACCAACACATTTATGGATGATTATTTCTAGGACATAGAACAGATTAGAACTTTTTAAAAAAATCTCAAGCACATGTTACTTTTGTGCTTAAAACATACATGTAGGCTTCTAATATGTGGTTTCATGCCTTCTGTTTTACGGGTTCTACTATTTTGTTGTAAAATAATAGATAAAGTAGCACCGATCTATTGAATTCCACAGGTGCCCACACTGGACGTGGGGCGGGCACGGTCTGGGTAGGTGCTCTGCCCCCTTCCTCAGATCCTCTATGATACCCTGTGATGTTGAAAATCTAAAATTAGACCGTCATCCCTCATATGTTTTGAATTTGCCACATGAATACCAAATCAGATATATTTTTAGAGATTTTAATAAGAGAAAAAAATTCTTTCATAAGAGAAAGTAGAAAACAAAACAGAAGAAACTGAATGACTGAGGCGGGGGAACAGGTGACTGGAGAGGGAAGCCGATTTCATCAGAGGCCAGTCCTGCCGCAAAGCCCGACTACGGTGAGACTTGCTCAAAAGCTACTACTGTTTTCTTTTCTTTTTTTTTTTTCTTTTTAAGAACAGGCCTAACTTTAAATTTACAACTCTCCCCAAATCCATCGTAAGGCTGGAGTCCCATCAAACAGCCCAAGCTCCAAGGAGCGTCTATATAAGAGAAGGGAGATGAGCTTGAGTCATCCGGGGCAGACGCGGCAGGACACGCATGGTCAGAGGTGGACAGACTGGTCAGGGCCGAGTGCGGGCGGGAGGGGCTGGGTGGACCCTCTGAGGCTACATCTTCCTTCAGGTTGTAGACGATGATCACTGTTTAACCCCACAGAAAAGCGGACTAAGCATCCACGGTAGTCGGGATCCAGGGGAGAGAAGCAGCATTTAGGAGGGGCGGGGAACTCCCTGCACCCCCTCCCTTCTCTCCATAGGGAACAAACACTCCACCCTGTGAAGAGGAGCGCTGAAGCATCGCTGCCCTGGGATACTGGGGAGAATTCACTACGGTGAGGAAATGGAGTGAGTGAGAGGAAAAACACGACTCTGCTCCCTAAGGAGGGACAGGGTTGCTGGCTGAGCCCACCACAACCGCTGAGCTGGGGCAGGAGAACAAGAGGGCCAGAGCCCAGGGACCCGAGGACAGGGTGCCTGCAGAAGGCTGGGGCAGGGCCAGAACAGAGTGCCACCCCACCCTCCTCCTCACCCCCTAATGCCAGGCTAAGGCGCCTCAAGTGAGCGCTAACAGCAAAACACTGCAGTAAGAGCGCCAGGAGAACAGAATGTGTTCGGCACCCTCTCCGATGCAGAGCACAAAGGGAAGACCTGAAACGGGGATGGAGCAGGCATTTCTCTTACAATCCAACCCGCACCCGGACAAGAAACGCCTCTTTAGGAGTCTGAGCCCTTTCATGCTCCGGCGGTAGTGATCTTAACAGCGACAGAGCTCTCCAACCCAGTCCAGCTCCTGACCGGCAACAGCAAGGCTTCAACTCTCACCTGAAGGGACTTGCCAGGCATAAACGCTATTTACATTGGTCTCTATTGTCTTATGCAAGATGTCTAGCTCTCAACAAAAATTACAAGGCATCCAAAAAGGCAAGAAAACATAGAAGAGGAAAAGCAATCAGAACCAGTCAGATAAGATACAGATGTTAGAGCTTTCAGAGAATTTAAAATAGTTGATCAATATAGTATTTTAAAAGCTCTGATGAGAATGGTGAGCAACATATAACACCAAGTGGGAATTTCAGCTGTGAGAAGAAACTATGGGAGAAAAAAACGAAATGTTACCAATGAAAAACAAAGTAATAATCATAGGAAAACAAAACAGAATTCTATGCCCATTGAAAGGAATTTCAAAAAACAAAAACTCACATATGACACTAAAAGCACAATTAATTTAAAAAATGGATAAACCAGGCTTCATCAATATTAAGAAAACTTTGCTCTGAGCCAGACACTGTAAAAGAGAATAAGATAAGCCACAGACTGGAAGAAAACGTCTGAAAATCACATTTCTGACAAAGGAATTATATTCAGAATATATTGAAAACTACCCAAATTCAACAATAAGAAAGCAAACAACCCACTTTAAAGAATGGGCAAAATCCTTGAAGACACTTCACCAAAGACAACTGGAAAGCAAATAGCACACAGAAGCATGCTCAACGTCATCAATCATTAGGGAAATGCAAATTAAACCCACCATGAAATGCCACTATACACCTGTTAGAATAAATGGTCTAGACACTTTGAAAAACAGTTTGATAGTTTCTGCCAAAGCTAAATATACACCAAGCTAATGACCCAGCTATTCTACTTCGAGTATCAAACCCTGCAGAAATGGAAACTTCATTCACATAAAAACCTGTATATGAATGTTTTATAGTAACTTTATTTATGACTGCCAAATCCTGGAAGAAACTCAGATATCATTCAAGTAGTCAGTGAATAAGAAGCTATGGCACATTTAGACAGTAGAATACTACTCAGCAATATAAAGGAATGGACTCCCACAAAAACATGGATAAATCTCACGTGCATTTTACTAAGTGAAAGAAGCCAGACTCCAAAAGCTACTTATTCTGATTCCTTTCATATGAGACTCAGGAAAACAGAGAAATACAGGGAGGAAAAGAGATCAGTAGTTGCTAGGGGCTCTTATGGGGGTTCGGAAGGAGCAGTTATCTGCACGTAAGTGGTACAGGGGACTTGCAGGGTGATAGGACTATTCTACATGGAATTGTGGGGTGGATATACAATCCTAAGGGAAACCAACCCTGAACACTCACTGGAAGGACTGATGCTGAAGCCGAAGCTCCAATACTTTGGCCACCTGATGCGAAGAGCTGACTCACTGGAAAAGACCCTGATGCTGGGAAAGATTGAAGGTGGGAGGAAAAGGGGATGACAGAGGATGAGATGGTTGGATGCCATCACCGACTCAATGGATGTGAGTTTGAGCAAACCCTGGGAGATAGTGAAGGACAGGCAAGTCTGGTGTGCTGCAGTCCATGGGTTGCAAAGAGTTGGACACGCTTAGTACTTGAACAACAACATATACAATTCTACACATTTGTCAAAAACCATAGAACTGTACACCATAAAGTGAATTTTATGGTATGTAAATAAAAGCATAATTAACCAGGATGTGGGAAAAATTCAAGATGAAATGCAAGCTGAGACTGATGACTTGAGCACAAACAAACCCCACAACCACGACCCAGGCAACCTTGGCAGAAGGGGTTCTGACCAGATAATATGAAAAAGTGAAAGCGAAAGTCACTCAGTTGTGTCCAACTCTTTGAGACCCCATGGACTGTAGCCTGCCAGGCTCCTCTGTCCAAGGAATTCTTCAGGCCAGAATATTGGAGTGGGTTGCGCTCTCTTCTCCAGGGGATCTTCCCAACCCTGGGATCAAACCCAGGTCTCCCACATTGCAGGCAGATTCTTTACCAGCTGAGTCACAAGGGAAGCCCAAGAATACTGGAGTGGGCAGCCTATCCCTCCTCTGGTGGATCTTCCCGACTCAGGAATCAAAGTGAGATCTCCTGCATTGCAGGCGGATTCTTTACCAGCTGAGCTACGAGGGAGATAATATGGCATAAGACAAAAACAGCTGCCCAAAGACACTGTGCTGTGATTATAAATCTGTTTTCACAGGTGGGTCAGCATTTCTGGAATTAGTTTATTGGTATACTGCTGCTGCTAAGTCGCTTCAGTCGTGTCCAACTCTGTGTGACCCCATAGACGGCAGCCCACTAGGCTCCTCTGTCCCTGGGACTTCCAGGCAAGAATACTGGAGTGGGTTGCCATTTCCTTCTCCAATGCATGAAAGTGAAAAGTGAAAGTGAAGTCGCGAGTGGAGCAAATAGGTGAACATACTGTAGATGAGAACCAGGTTTCTTCACTGTAGGAGAGAGAAAAAAAGGAAATGGAACAGGCCAGATAGAATAAAACTGTGGGGCTGGACTGGAACTAGAATTATCAGTATGGACTCATGTTCTCATTTGTGTGTGCGTGTGTGTTTATGTGTGTACACAGAAGTAAATACAGATGTGTGTACGTATGATTTAGTATACATACGGATATTTCCCAGCTCTATCCAACAAGAGGGGTTAGAAGCAGTGACAGGTTAGCAGCCAGAAATGCATCACCTAGTGGTTAGACCTTGGTTCCTAAATACCATTCGCCAATAAAGGGAACCAGGGGTCCCTGGAGAAACGGTCAATTCCAGGGCTGGAACATCTTGAGGTGTCAAAGAGTAAAGAATAGCTTAAAGAAAAATAATAATAATAAAAGCAGCAGCATATTGAAAGGGCATAGGAACAGACCTCAAAGAGCTCTCAATGGCCACTGAGAACTTGAGCTACACAATAAATAACAGCACTGGACCTGGAACCCAAAGAACGAAGTACACAGCCGTAAGTCCATATGGAAGTCAATAAAGGAATGGATGGATGAACAAATGGAGAAATGGTAACTTTTCGGTGCAGAAAAACTCTGATTAATGAATTAGAACACCACAGTAATACCACAGGCAAGGTCCATCAATGCATAAACAGAATATCTACCTAGTTTTCAGGTATCTCCACCCATAAAGGGAACAAGAGTTAAGTTTACAGTAGGGAGTCCTGGCAGACATCACCTTGGCCAAGGAATGGAGGCTCATGTGACCCATGAAATGTAGCGACATAAGGTACCTGATATGATGCCCCAAGAAAGTCACAGTCACCCTATGGAGCCTCCCCAAGAACGCATAACCTCAATGCAACACGAGCATGTATCAGAAAACCTCAGGTTGAGAAAATTCTACAGAACTGACAAGGACTCTTTATCAATGTCGAGGTCATGAGAGACAGGGAAGGCTGGGGGAGCCATGACCGCCGGATGCGATGTGGGCTCCTGAAGGACAGCCTGGGATGGGAAAGGCCATCAGGGGAAAACCAGCAAGTCCTGCTCTCCAGCTGGCAGTCCTGAGCTGGGGTTGGGTTCTTAGTATCGACGGGTGTCGTATGGTCATGTAAGATGCTCGGATGGGGAGGCCGGATAAAGAGTATACGCTCTACTAGCTTTTCAACTTTTCTATGAGACCAAAATAATCTTAAAAAAATGAACAAAAAATGACATCAATCTATTTGCCAACGCTCCAGGATCTTCATTTTACTCTATTGACCCCAAGATCCTGTCTCATTCAGAAAAGCGTACACAACCCCCATCTCCCGGTTGTCCTTATTATGCTCATACAGATTTCTCTTTCTGACATGCATTTTTTTTCTCTCCTCCTATTGTTTCATAGGAAACTATTAATTGAGATAAATTCCAACATGTCTCTTGTTTAATTTAAAAGCTCAGGAAATTTCTCCAAAATACACCCTAATGCCCCTGTCCCCGCCCCCCAAACATACACACGCTCTTAAATCTTGTACCCATATTGCAGTTCTCTCTACTCTGGTTCTAGCCAGCGAGACTCCAGGAGAACCCGGGTAGACTCTCCACACCAAGCACTGCTATCTGATCACAGATAAAACAAAAGCTAATTAAGGACATGATTTTTTTTCTCAGACAATGATTTAAAAAAATTTAAAAAGCACTGAATTATTTTACAGGGTGGAGCCCACAGCTCAGAAGTGTCAGAACCAAGGTTCAAACCCAGGCCGGTGTGGTTCCTGAGTCTGTGCTAAACACTCCATGTTCCAATGTCGTATTATAAAACCCAACCACAGAATAATCTGCAAGAAGGTCATCAATGAATTATAGTCAATATCCTAGCTTTTAAATATGCATGAGGGAGTTGAGTGTTTACACAGACATTAAAAGCTTCAAGTAATTATTTTATTACAAAGAGTAGAACATGTAAAATACAAACCCGAAGGAGAAAGCAAACTGATAACCTTTGAAATATCACAACAAATATGCTGTATTTTACAGTGAATATGGAAGTTTAAGAATCAATTATACTATAAATCTTTAAAATTTTTAATTGTACATATAGATATTAAAATTCAGTGTATGCAATTTACATGAAAGAGGATATAAAGAAAACCATATGCTTTTTCATGGGGAAGGAGGTAAAACTACTTGGCTCCATTTTAATCTGTCTTTGCCCAGATGACATACTTCAGGATCAAGGTTTGCAGTATTAGGGGTGGGAAAATGCTGGTGTCTCTAGACCTGGCCTTCTCCCTGGACCCAGCCACGTGCCTGCAGCCCACAGAGAACTTCAGAAGAGCTGGAGTTCCTTCCTGAAGTTTTCTGTCCCAAGATAAGGACTGAATAGTGTTTATCTCCCTGTGTGCACTGGGCCGTGAAGCTTCTGAAGGGGGAAGACCACTGTCGAAGTTTGGAAACTTGAAAGTGAGTTTCGGGTCATTCCATACTTGTTAAATAGGGTGGATACTCCAGAGTGGCAGAAAGAAGATACAACGGATACCTTAAAGAAGCCTGAGACAAAGGCATCCTTTTAAATACCCAGAGCACCAAAACAAAGCCCAGACCTCTGCCCCCTGCATTTGTGCTTTAAAAAAAAAAAAAGCCCTTTCATATTACTGTGCTGTCCCCTTAACCTCCAGAGAAGACTATTCCTATCGACTCAGAACCTGTGCTGATAGAAGACCGGGAAAGTGACCTGCCCACAACCACAAGTCAGCAAGGTCAAGGACACAGATGTGCTAACTACCCCGGAAGCTACCGTTTCTGACTTTGTGACACTGTGCATTTTGCTACAGGCTGTTGCTGAGCTCAGTAACTACGACGGCACACGACACTGACTTCCTCGTATGTATCAGGGGCTGCCAAGCCCCACGTGGCTCCCCCTGTTCTTATACATAAAGTTTTATGGGAACACAGCCAGGCTCATTGTTGACATACTGCCTATGGCAACTTTTGTGCCACACTCACTGAGTTTCATCATCATGACAGAGGCTGTGTGGCCCATAAAGCCTAAAATATTTACTATCAGGTCTTTTACAGAAGCAGCTTGCCAATGTTTTACTGGACTGTCATGTTTAAACCTGACAGCCACTTGTGGCAGACCAGACACCAAACGCATCTCACGCAAGGAAGTCAAGCGACTTAAATACAGCGGGAAGCCAGAATTTAAGGGCCACATCATTATTCCAATAAGATACACTCTGACGACTCTTCCTTCCTTGGTACGTACAATGTCACAGCAGTGCTAGTTCCTCAGTCACGTCTGACTCTTTTCCACTCCATGGGCTGTGGCCTGCCAGGCTCCTCTGTCCATGGAATTCTGCAGGCAAGAAAACTGGAGTGGGTAGCCATTTCCTTCCCCAGGGGATCTTCTTGACCCCAGGGTTCGAACCCTGGTCTCCTGTATTGCAGGCAGACCCTTTACCATTGAGCTACAGGGAATGTTCAGTTCAGTTCAATGCAGTCGCTCAATCGTGTCTGACTCTTTGCAACCCCATGAATCGCAGCACGCCAGGCATCCCTGTCCATCACCAACTCCTGGAGTTCACTCAAACTCACGTCCATCGAGTCGGTGATGCCATCCAGCCATCTCATCCTCTGTCGTCCCCTTGTCCTCCTGCCCCCAATCCCTCCCAGCTTCAGAGTCTTTTCCAATGAGTCAGCTCTTTGCATGAGTTGGCCAAAGTACTGGAGTCTCAGCTTTAGCATCATTCCTTCCAAAGAAATCCCAGGGCTGATCTCTTTCAGAATGGACTGGTTGGATCTCCTTGCAGTCCAAGGGACTCTCAAGAGTCTTCTCCAACACCACAGTTCAAAAGCATCAATTCTTCGGTGCTCAGCTTTCTTCACAGTCCAACTCTCACATCCATACATGACTACTGGAAAAACCACAGCCTTGACTAGACGGACCTTTGTTGGCAAAGTAATGTCTCTGCTTTTGAATATGCTATCTAGGTTGGTCATAACTTTTTTCCAAGGAGTAAGCGTCTTTTAATTTCCTGGCTGCAATCACCATCTGCAGTGATTTTGGAGCCCCCCAAAAATAAAGTCTGACACTGTCTCCACTGCCCATCTATTTCCCATGAAGTAATGGGACCAGATGCCATGATCTTAGTTTTCTGAATGTTGAGCTTTCAGCCAACTCTTTCACTCTCCTCTTTCACTTTCATCAAGAGGCTTTTTAGTTCCTCTTCACTTTCTGCCATAAGGGTGGTGTCATCTGCATATCTGAGGTTACTGATATTTCCCCTGCAATCTCGATTCCAGCTTGTGCTTCTTCCAGCCCAGTGTTTCTCATGATGTACTTTGCATATAAGTTAAATAAGCAGGGTGACAATATACAGCCTTGATGCACTCCTTTTCCTATTTGGAACTCCAGTGAGGTGAAAGCTGTCGGCCACCCCTCTGCAACTCCCAGGGAACCAAGAACAGAAGTAAAGAAGCCATACTTACTTAATAAGTTCATAGATAAATGGCTTCTAAAAGTTCTATTTAATTTCCCTCCTCCTGGACACACTCTCAACTCATTATAAAGAAAAATTTCCAGTACTCAGTACAATTCTACATATTTGTAATGTGAATTCTATTTTCTGTAAATTTAGATTTATGAGGGAAAAAGAAGGTAAGCAGTGCAGCCATAGTGTTTTTCAAAATTAACTCATCAAACCGTTTCCCTGAAGATGGATGTATTTCCAAATCCCATTTCAGTTAGATGCGCTGCAGGCTTGCCCTCTCATCGCTGCCCAACAGCGACCCCTGCTGGCTGAGTCTGGGGCCTCCCTCAGACTGGCTCCCCTGGGAGGTCAGTGGCAACTCCTCCATCAATGTTCTGTTGTTGCAATTTTTCTCTTTTTTTTCCCTCATAATTTCTCTGAAATCCAAACAAGGGCAACATGGGGGAAAAGTTTCCCAAAGCATGCGACTACTGCAATAATGGGTTTTTGTTAAACTATGTTTTCATCTTAACTATATAATGGGCTAGAGTTTAACGTCTGCTAACTTTAGGAAGTAAACCAAAAGGCAGTGCTGTCTGTGTTGCTCACTACTGACATGAGCGCTTCTCTATTTTAACTATAGACTCCAAGACCTATCATGGTTTCATATTGTGTGTGAAAGTTTTTCTTAAAAGGAGTAAAAATATCTTCTGCAAACATCCCAGTGACAAAAACATATCCTGCAGGTAATTTCGTTTTGAAAGAACTTCATTTAGTTCTTCACTAAATTAATTTTCAGGGTAAATGTGATACAGGGTTTAAGTCCTGTGATCTAACCGCACCTTCTTACACACACCATCCTAAGAACTTCATCACCAACAAGAACAGTGTTTCCAGTCGCACTCTGCCACTCTGAATGGTTCTCCCAGCCTGGCAGTGAAGGGCACATATCAGCATTCCTAGCACTGAAGCCCAGCAGTCTGTTGACGAAAACATTCTTTGGATCAGGGCATAAAAAGCAAATAGCCAGCGGTGTGATTTTTTGACACAAAAGGTGAATACAAAAGAAGTATTTACTAAGATCCCAAGAACACAGGGACAGAATTCCTGAGACTACATAATTTTGCCTGGCAAGATTACAGGGAGGCGCACAGCTGGCTGGAGGGTAGGACTTTTCATAAGCACCTACTATAATTACAGCTTGAGGTGCTAGGTTTAAACTAAATGGAAACTTGAGACGGCGGATGTCCAACGTTTAATGGTTGCCTTAGGTAAGATTACAGTCCCCTCTGCTTAATTCAGAATAAATGCTTCCCAACATCTCTAAATTCAGTCCATTTGAAAAGTGAGAACAAGAATTTATCTGCTGAAGGATAAGATGGGCAGCCATACAGCCCATGTTGCTAAGGGGAGTGAAGAGTCAACAGCTCAGGAGCACTTGGTCCTTCATCACAGCACCTCCACAGGGACCTATAGTGAGTGCTCCATCAACCAGGAAACTCGCGCACTACGCTGGTGCGTGACGTTTGGGGTTAAGAGCTGGTAGACGAGAAAACAGGTTTAGGACATTCCATAAAAAAAGAAAAAGGTTGGAGATGGTATCAGGAGAAGAAATATTGTAGGTAAGTAGAAATAAATCTAGAGTAAATCTCTGATGAAAATAAACAAAGCAAATATAAAGGAATAATTAAATATGAACATGGAATAAAAAGGCTTGGAATCTTCCCAGGAAAACCAGAAGCTGACCAAGACATTATCAAACGGTT
Source organism: Bos mutus (assembly GCF_027580195.1). Classification (NCBI taxonomy): domain Eukaryota; kingdom Metazoa; phylum Chordata; class Mammalia; order Artiodactyla; family Bovidae; genus Bos; species Bos mutus. The sequence continues at coordinate 8,099,203 of NC_091639.1, read as the reverse complement.
ATGATTTTTCAAATAAATATTATGGTGGGATACTCTGTGGCAACACTGGCCTTTAGAGAGCCTTTAATTTTGTTGAATAAGTGAAAGCTCAGAGATGATATTTCTTGATGATTATGTATGCTACAGAAAAGATCAATTAAATGGCCAAGCGCCCCCTGCCCCTCCCCCAATTTTTTCAATAAACCTAAAAACACAATCCTTAGGTTTCTGGTTGCTATGCAGCAAACTCTGGCATTTAGAATCAGGTTCTCCCAAATAACATCCTTGTGGGTTTTTCCCTTTAAAAAGTTTATACCCATTTCCCAGATGTCTGAGATTAATCAAGGCTTAAATATCTGGAGCAAGTTCTCACACCTCCTGTTAGCACTGGCTGTTAAGGCTTACGTGACTTTAATCAAGTGTGCTGACTCTAACAGTCCTTCCTAAAGTGTTCTAGGACCCCACTTCTGACAGCACTTCCCTGCTGCGCATGTGAAATATGTAGGTGGCTATCAAAACTGGTTAAGACTGTTCATGGTTAAAGGGAAAGAGACAGCAAGCTAATATGTGGAAAGACCCTACATTACACAAGGGCAATTTCACCACTTGTTTTCCGGAAAACAAGGAATACACGGTCAGGCAGGAATCTGGTGATGGCGGCTGAAGTCTCGAACAGCGGCCATGAGCCTGCTCCTGAGAAGGAGGGGTTTCCTGGCGTGATGAGGGACCTGGGATACTCCTATGGGAGGCAAGGAAGCAGCATGGGAGAGAAGCCAGCACTTGAGACCTCTCTGCCCTGAGCAGCTTCTGGACCTGAGCTTCCCACCAGCAGATGTACATTTCAATTAGATTAAAACTGGGAGAGCTGAAAATGCTATTCTCCCTCCTATTTTAAGTCAGCCGCTACTTCTGCTACATTAGTATAGCTGATAACTTATATTTTTCCTTGGAAAATAAAATTGATCCTGAAATGAAACACTTCATAACGTACACCACTCTTCCTTACAACATCCTTATGGAATTGATTAAGGGTGAGGTTTCAAACACACGCAGAAATGTGAAGGCAGGAACAAATCAAGTCCTCGGCTTTTAGATGGTCTATTCTGCAGGGAAATCTACCCTGTGATGCTGCTGAGTCAGAGCAGAAATGAACACCAAGAGAAATAAAGCTCCCTGATTTACTAAATGAACAGCAAGACTTCTGAGTGAGTCATTATATATTTATACATACAAAACTGGATGCATGAGGGCAAAGTTACTAACGATCCACCCAAACCTGTAAACTCCACCTGGTGGAGGAGGAGGGATGCTGACACCTTCAGGTACTCTGTGTGTAAAAACACCCTTCCAGAAAAAGAGTTTTGCTCTATGGTATTATTACTGTGGTTGCCAAATGGGACTACCCACTTAAAGAAATCATGTGTCTTTCAGTCATTACTGTCTAAATTCCCACTACAAAATAAAACAGCAGGGGCAGAAAGAAAAAACAAACAAAAGCTCGGCAATGAAAATTCCAAGGGGGCATGGATTAAAAACTCTACTATTTGTGCTTCCTTGTTTCAAGAATATTTGAGAAAACGATCCAGATTAAAAGTCAGATGTGTATGCGTGTGTGCATAGTTGCCCAGTTGTGTCTGACTCTTTGTGATCCCCTGGACTGTAGCCCTCTGTCCATGGGATTTTCCAGGCATGAATACTGGGTAATTTTCTCCTCCAGATCTTCCCAACCCAGGACTGAACCCATGTCTCCTGCATTGGCAGGTGGATTCTTTACCTTTGAGCCACCTGGGAAGCAAAAGTCAGATATATAGTTGTTCAGTCGCTCAGTCGTGTCTGACTCTTTACAACCCCATGGGATGCAGCACTCTAGGCCTCTCTGTCCTTCACCAACTCCCGGAGCTTGCTCAAATTCACATGCATTGAGTCAGGGGTCCCATCCAACCATCTCATCCTCTGTTGTCCCCTTCTCCTCCTGCCTTCAATCCTTCCCAGCATCAGGGTCTTTTCTAATGAGTCAGCTCTTTGCATCAGGTGGCAAAAGTACTGGAGCTTCAGTTTCAGCATCAGTCCTTCCAGTGAGTACTCAGGGTTGATCTCCTTTAGGATGGACTGGTTGGATCTCCTTGCAGTCCAAGGGACTCTAAAGAGTCTTCTCCAGCACAGTTCAAAAGCATCGATTCTTTGACGCTCAGCCTTCTTTATGGTTCAACTCTCACATCCATACATGACTACTGGAAAAACCACAGCTTTGACGATATGGACCTTTGTCAGCAAAGCAATGTCTCTGCTTTTTAATATGCTGTTTAGGTTGGTCATAGCTTTTCTTCCAAGGAGCAAGTGTCTTTTAATTTCATGGCTGAAGTCACCATCTGCAGTGATTTTGGAGCCCAAGAAAATAAAGTCTGTCACTGTTTCCATTGTTTCCCCATCTATTTGCCATGAAGTGATGGGACTGGATGCCATGATCTTAGTTTTTTGAATGTTGGGTTTTAAGCCAGCTTTTTCATATATATATGGGACTAAAACAGCAGTGACTTTAAATTATTTTAGATAATTAAAAAAAAAAACACCCCAAACCCCTCCGACTTTCTTAAAAGCCCATGCTGAAATTCTCCTGTACAGCAGGACCCCGACCCCCGCAGCTTGCTAGTGCTCTCTTCTCATCTGCATTTACACTCTTAATGCCCTCCACCCCTCTCCCAACTTCTGGGTTTTTGCCTAACAAGTCCCTGGGTCCAGAATCCTTTACCCTACCCCCTCTCATCAATACTTTTTTGAACAAAGTGACATATGGATAAATATACTTTTTTCTATATTCCCTTCCTTTCCTTTCTCCTGGGATACCCCCAGTCATCTCTCTGTTCCCGACCAGGTATCCCTGTCCTCCCCAGATCCCAGCTTTGGGGAAGTGGACCCTGGCCAGGCTGGGCTCACTCAACATTCCAGCATCACAGCCACAGGCGAGGAGCTCCCGAGGGCAATGCCTTTGCACATACTGGACAGCGGCTGCAGCGCTAAATCCGTAAAAGGAATCCACCAGAAAGAGAATAAACTCTTCTCTGGAACCACTGAAAAATGGCCACAGATACTTATCAGTCTGGGCAGATCATTACTAAGGATGAAGAAATGGAATGGTCAGGGTAGCTTAAAATATCCACTAGTCTTCTGCTCTAATAACCCATAAATAACCAAGAAACAAATGAATGGCCATCATCTCTTTGATAATACCTGTGTCAAATACCTATAATACCATGGCTAAATCATGTAAATGCTATTCATAAGTAAAGGCGTTAAATATTGTATTACAGCTACCATTTCATCGCAGTGAAGGAATTTAATGGAAGATGAAGAAATATTAAAAAAAACCCACAATATTGAGTTATTTCCTGACAGTAAAAGGTCATATTTCCCAGTCATTCATTCAGTCTACAACTATTTACCGTCTATGACTTGCTGGTAACAGTCCCAGCAAGTCACAGAGCAGCGAGCATGAGGAGATGCCTGTCCTTCTGTTCTACTTTCTAGTTGAAATGAACAGATAATACTCACATTCCTCGTGGTGGTTAAATTCCACAGAGAAAAATAAGCAGGTCGGGGGTGTGAGCAAGGCTGGCGGTGAGAGGGCCAGGGGTTTCTTCTTGGGCGGTGCAGGAAGGCCTCCCTGATGAGGTGACATCTGAGCAGAGCGCTGAGATGATGGCATGCCTTCCAGCACCCAGCGAGGAAGTGGGGGCGGGGGGCAGAGAGCTCGCGGGGGGCACAGACCACAGCTCTGAACAAGCCAGGAGGCTGATGGAGGGTTTTAAGCAAAGTAACAACATCATTTTAAAAAGCCACTTTGGCTGCTGTGTCGGAAGCAGCCTGTGAAGAGACAGGGGTTGAACTCCAAAGACCATCAGGGGCTACTGCAAGCAACTTAGAAGACAGGATGATAGCTTTGACCAGAGCTGGGTGCCACAGGTGGCCCAAAGCACTTTTCTGAATGCATTTTGAAGGAGGAGGTGACGGTTTTCCTGATGGATTGGAGGCAAAGGACATCAGACCAAGACTTCAAGATTTCAGTGCAACAGCTGAAAGGATGGGGGGAAAAACCACAGGGAAACATGCGTCTTAAGAGGAAAGGAGTCAACCAGGAGTTTGGGGCACATCAGGTTCTAGATGTTCCATTAGAACGTCCAAGAGGAGGTGGTGAGCAGGCAGATGGACGTGTAGGTCTAGAGTAAATAATGGAATCATCAGCATATAGATGGCATTTAAAAAGTCAGAAGACTGGATGAGACTACCGGAGGAGGGGCATAGACAGAAAAGATGAGAGCTTAGAAATCACGGCCCTGGGCACCACGTATAGAGACAGAAGATGAGAAGGAATGAGCAAAGGAGAGTGAAAAAGAATACCTACTATGTTCTAGGCGGGTGTTGGACTAGAAAACAAGTCTGCCCTGCAGACATGCGGCATCACATTGCAGGCTTCCGGGCTTCCCTCTCTAAAAACACAGACATCTGAAGAATTGCTCAGCAAGATCCCACCTCTCACTGCCATCAGTTTAACAGCATGAAACTACGTCCCAAAGAACTGTAAGATCCAACCTTAGGATAGTAATCAAGAACACATAAATAAAGCAATAAGACGTCATCCATCAAATTGGTCCCAAGTTAAAATTCATACAGTTATCCGGTATAGTTAAGGATGTGGAGAAATACAAACTGTTCTACAGAACAACTTAAAATTATAAAGCAAAATTAATTTTCTAGGTATCTACATATAAGGTGATAGTGTCTATGCAAATTTGGAATACAAACTTAAAACCCAACGTGTTATGTTTGGATATGCACATGTATGGTAAATGAACTGAAAGAAAATCCCTAAGTGTGGTGACTGTTTGCCTCTGGGGAGAGTGACATGAAGGGTAAGTAAGGGACATTGCACCTCATGTATGATCTTTATTTAGCTTGCCCCCCCCCCCCTGCCCACCCCAAATACACTGAATTTAAGAGAAAGACTTAAAGCCAATGAAAGAAAATATAATCACCAACTCTGGTGTGAATACTTGAGTGCATATAATAAAACTCTTTGTAATGTCAACTGTATTAAAAAAAAACAAAATGTTTTTTAGAAGAACAAAAGACAATAAAGGGAAAGCAAGACCATTTGTTTCAAACAATAAATACTGACCATTTATTGCCTTCACTGCAAGCCTATAATAAAGCAAAAGTGAAGGAATATGTCTTGTTGGCATTTTATAAAGAAACATGAGGTCTCTGGTATAAAATAGCAGTTGGCAAAATCCATCGAAGTGCTATAATTTACTATTCAATAAAAACCATGAAAAAAACCTGAGAGTATTACCGATAAATACAGTAATTAAAACACACACACACACACATACACACAGAAAAACAGGTAAAGCTACCTCGAGTTTTATCAGAGGATCTCAACTGAAATTGGGAATTAGGGCCATTAAGTTTGAGTCGTAACCTAAAACCTGCTTCCAGTGCTTCTGGAATGGGGTGAGAAATGACAAAAATGAATGGGAGATAACGTAAGATCATCATTAGTCAGCCAATCGGAATGATGCTGATAATTCATGAATACTGCACTTAATTCGCCTATGGAAATCTGGGATATAAACACAAGCTTCCCTTGACAATTCAGTAGATTTCTACAGACATTTACTTAATTTTGTAAGACTTATCTTCTTGAAAAAGTAAAAAACACTTAAGAGTATATATTATAATAATAATGCTTTTAACATTTATACCTTTTTCAGAAATTAGTGTTTCATGTTACAGCCCTTACTTTGAGCTTTTTCTAGTCTGTAGGTGATAAATATACTCACTGAAACCCTTACTGTTTTTTCCTAGCTTTTTAATTCTGAATTGCTCTGTGGAACAGCAATAAAGCAAATAAATAATGAGGAGAGATATTTTTCACTTAAATACTTATGGTAGTTAATTTACTGCAGGATTATAAAGAGCAGAAAATAAATCAAACAGATGATTTATATTAGAAGTAAACTATAGGTATATTAATTTTATTAAATGTGTGTCTTTAAACAAAGACACCAACACAGAATTCAATTCCTAGCCATTCTAAAATCAGTTTTAATACTTCTGTTCCTAGGACAAAAAAGTTACACATATGTTAATTTGACATATTACTTTTAAATCCTGATATTGCCATTCCCAATATGCATCAGTGTATCAAAGTGTCTATAAAACACTAAGAACCTCCTTTTTGTCCTAAGTTTGTTATAATTATCTTTTCCTTCTTTTAAGAACACATCCATTTATTGCCAGTAATTAAATTTTAAGGCAATCTTTTCCTTAAGCTTAAAATAATAAATCATATCAACCGTAGCACTTCCGACATGAGTCACTTCTCTTGAATATTTAGAAACAAATTCAGGCTGGTTCATCTAGTGTGTTAATTGTTGTCAGGTGGAATGAAAAACATTTGCTTTTTTTACCTATGTTTTCAAAGATGTCTTCACCATTTTCTCTTTGGAAATTTTTTCTACATCAAACTAGTACATACTAACTAAAACATAGCAAGCAGGTAAATGTTTAATTTAGGGTATTTTTCAAAAAAGCAATAGGAAACTTAAAAAAACAACAATGTATCTCTTTTGTTGCTAAATTCTTGGGTTGAAACAAAAAGCCTTACAAAGAATAAAATTCTACTGTCTGATTAGTCAGAACAGATGAACAGGTTTATTTCTCCTCAAAACTGGTTAGAGATAAATACTTCTGGTTGTTGAGCTAACAACTGTTGTTAAGAAAACAACCAGTTAACCTTTTCAAGATAATAAACAATCCGGGGAAGCAAACGAATACTTTATGCCACAAATATTTCCAGAGCGGCTGCCCTGAGCAAGGCGCCGCGCTGAGGACTGTGGGTGGCCTCGAGTATTACCCAGGCATGAATTCTACTCCTGACACGCTTGAGAATCTCAGTGAGGAGGTGAGCAAGGAAGCGTGTAAATCATAATAAAAGCATGGCAGAAAGGGGTTCATTACTTTCACGGAGCAAACTCTAGAATATTGCAGGTGTCGAGAAAAGGGAACAACTGCTTTCCACAAGTGTTGTGGCAAGGGAAAAAATCAGAGAAGGCTTCGTGCCAGCGGTGGATTTGAGCTGGATCTTGGAGGAAATAAGATTTCGACCGGGTGCAGACGGGGAGCCGCGTTTCTGCGGGGACCGGGGGCGGGGCCTTCAGGGAGAGCGGTACAGGCAGAGCCGGATCGGCGTCACGGAAGCCGGAGACTCAAGCGGTGGGGCAAGTGAAGAGAGAGAGAGAGATGAGGGACACAGGTGGAGAAGCGGGCGGGCGGGCGTCAGACTAGAAAGGATTGTGAGGAATTACTCGGTCAAGTGGCTCATACTGTTCTTGGTAGGCAAATGGAAACCGATGGAAGACTCGGAGCGGAGGGATAGTATGATCAGACACATGCTGCAGGAAGATTAACAACGTCAGCAGGGATAGATGTTAAAGGAAGGAAGACAAAGTAAAGATGGGAAACTGATCAGGAGTCTATCACATAGGATAAATAAGAGGCAATGAAAATAGGAACTGAGCAAAGTCAGTGGGAATGGAAAGAAGAGTATGGATGCAAACAAAAAAAAAGAGTACACTGTAAATAGCATTTATGAAAAATATGGAATAAAGCCTTACCTGATTCTTCTGTATCTTGTTCATCTATTAAACCTACTGAGACGCCTAAATCCAGACATTTCTTGCTATGTGTCTTGGACTTCATGTGTTTTGTCAGATTTCCTTAAGGGAAAAGAATGTTTACTAAGCTTACATAGTATTATTTGGCTATTGCATTTGTCAATACTGGCAAATTCCATTCCTATTTCAAGTGAAAGTACAGACTGTGGTTACACAATTCCAATGACTAAAATTTGTTCAAAAGAAAATACTGGCATCTGTATGTTGTAATAACCCTGTTGTTAAGTAATCATAAAGAAGAGAGATTTATTATTCAGATTATTACTTAATTATTATTAAGTAATAATCTCCTCTACTTTGAGAATGTCTACCATTGCCTTACGGTTTCTATTCTCCAGTCCTTATTTATTTCATAGAACATTTTATACACACTTAAAGTCCCTTTCAGATTGCACTGTGACCTGTGGTTTCTGAATTCTCCCCAGGCTGTGTTTGCTGGCTTTCCCTCATAGTATTTTATTTCCTTGTACACTTCTTAGCTTTTATTGTAAACTTATCTTGAGCAAGATGGTTCTGCATGAAGTTGTAAGTACCCTGGGCTGTAGACATCTCTATATGTCGGTTTTCCAGATGCTTCTGCCTGAGACTTGAAAAGCTTCATTCCAGTAATTCTGGATGAATCTGGGGATCTTTTTGGCATGGCATAGGTATAGGGATTTGTTTTTCAGCAGGGAGCTCTTCCCCTACATGGTCCAAAGACACTGGACAGGTGAGCCAGGCTCCTTTCAGAGGCCTTAGACTCCATTCTAGGCCAAGTATGAATCCCCAGGTCTGTGGACATATATCTGGCTTGATGCCTTTATGGACTTTTTTTTTTCCATTATCTGTTCACCGTGCTAGTTTGGAGTTTCTTTTTTATTTTTGTTATCTGAGAATCTGTCTTTCTAAATTTCAAGCTTGGCTATCTATTCAAAACTATAGTTAGTTGTTGTATTACAAATAGTATTTCTGTGTGTTTGGAACAAGAGAAAGAATTTTCTGCATTAATTTCACTTCACCCTTCTGACTAAAAGTCTCCTAATAGTAACCCTAAAGGGGTATTTCCTCTGACAGCTGGTATATTTACCCCTGTAAGTATTCACCCTTGTGACTAAAAGTCTCCTAATAGTAACCCTAAAGGGGTATTTCCTCTGACAGCTGGTATATTGACCCACTGGGTTACACTGGGAACCACTGGGCATGCTGGCCCAAAGTGATCATTAATACAGGGAGAGAACTCAGATTCTCTAGAGGATAACAAGCAGCTTGAGTGGATAATGCCACACACACCCAAAATTGCCAAGGGAAAATCACCTCTTTTGAAAAGAAACAAAATCTAAATGCTGGGTTTGGTGAGCAGGGGCATATAAGTATTTGAGAATAAACCTTTAGAAGAGCTAAACATGTCTGAATCACTGGTCCAGACTTGGAGCCAAATCTTGCGGTAGCTAGAAGACCAGTGAAACTGCAATATTTATAGAACTTCAATTCCACTAAAAATTCAGTGAGCCGGTGGATCTGGTCAAACCTGTTTAGGCCAATTCTTGCACTAGTTGGTATGTACAACATCCCAGAGCTTGGGGCTTAACAGGTTCAAGTGAAAGTGGGGCCCGGACTAGATACTAGGATCCAGCAAACCCTGACCTCTGTGATTCTAGAGAGAATGTCCAGCTTAAATGACTTGCCAGGTCTGACATTTATTTTAAAATAAAGCATGAAGCAAATTTGGCAACATGTTAACAACTATTAAAAGATGATGGGTATACTGGTGCTCATTATACAAATATCTACTTTTCTGTATGCTTCAAAATTTTCATACTAAAAGTTATGACTAGTTTTCCCATCTTATTGTGGCTGAAATTTCCATTTACAAGTCAAAACACTTTCTAGTATGATATCAATATTACAAACCAACTTACAAGGTCCACTAATAGTTCTTTCAAAATGCTTTTGTTCCTTAATAAATAGGTAGTCATAGAGGTCATTTGTTTTCTAAGAGATAGATGTATAATTGTAAGGAGGCAAATTTGGGAATATAAAGTTTTTAATAAGCATATTTTCTCATAACTTGAGCTATTACTTATTATTAACCAACTTTGTAAATAATTTAAAATAAAGCAATTTGCATTTCATATGCAGAACATGCATATTAAAATGCAAATATCCCCTAGCAATGCTTTAAACTTGGTGCATTAATTTAACACAATACATTTTTCAACAGATTTAATAAACATTAATCTAAATCCTCTGGAAAGCAGGAAGCTTTTGTTTCTGGGTTCCTATAGCTATATATAGAGAGAGCCCAACTTTCTGTTTTATATATGGGCCTAAATCCTGCAGAGATGCAAGCTCAATGTGTATTTTCTGCTGACTGACCTTTAAAGTAGAATAATGAAGACAAATCAATTAAAACTGGTTTGAAAATGCATTCATAAAATAAACTGAGAGGACAAATGATGAAGCACAGATTTACAAGCATGACCATCAGAAGCGTCAAAATCTAGGAGGACAGAGCAATGCTATCTTTGCATACTCCTATTTATAGGGCATGCCGTCACATCACTATTACTTTCTGTTAATAATCAGACACATCCAATAAGAAGTAGAGGTGAATTGCTTGGGAAAACCAAATCAATCAGAGTAGGGCAAAATCTACAGTCTCATCAAAAAACAAGACTTTTATTATTTAGCTGCCTTTAAAAGGTACTATGGAATCTGTTCCACATACATTCACAAAAGGTAGACTTCTACAAGGAAGCTGACCACAGAAAAGAGAATTGCCCTGAGGAGAATAGGGAAATAGTGAATTTCTGACATTTTCTTCACCAGTCTCCTTAGCTTGGGTAGCTTTCTTTAAATAAGTATTTATCATGTAATTCCAATGAACAATCTGACAAAACAGAAAGTTTAACGTAAACTCACATGTGTGGCATGTTTGAGAAATGACAGACAGGAAGACTGCTAACATGCACTGCTCACTCTTCACGGATCATAATGCCCCGTCCACCACTTAATAGACATTTATCTTAATTCTACATGATGCTGGTCTGAGCTATCTCACTAGGATTAATACTTGATGATTCATGAAATTTTTCTTTGCCAAGAAATCTCTGTGGTTCCATTTGGTTTTCCACATCTACGTTTTCCTTCCTTTCTTGCCCTTATAAATATACCTTTAAAATACCCTGATTCCTTTCCCTCCTTCTACCGAGAAATACCCATTTCACATTATACCTTGATCCTCTTTTATCTGGTAACATCACTTTGTACCTGGTCATCTTTTATTTGTAAATACTGGGCTATTGCTAATCTCCTGGTCTCACATTGGAAATTATTTAACAGACGGGCATTTCATAATCATTAGGATCAAAACCAGTGTAAAAGCCATGAATTGGGTTAAAAGATCAAACCACTTAATCCTATCAAAGCCTTCCCACAAGATCAGGAAAATTATCCTGAAATACACTCTCCATTTCTAGAAGGAACTCCTCTATACATCAAGAAAGACAGAATCATGGTTGCTCCCAACTCATGATTTCTTGAAACTTTAGAACTATTCAAGACTATTTGGATCACGGTTTTGTTTTCCCCCATCACTCTTGTTTCAGGTATTACTGGCATTTAAGGAGAGCTAATTAGAAGCTACTATACACTATAACTCTCCTTAAATGCCAATAAACAGTAGCCAAAAAAGGTAATGAACTGTGCTGAAGAATTGATCAATCTTTAAAACAAAACCTCAAAGTCAACCAATACAATAAGAAAAAAGCAAATGTTAACTAAAAGGGATAAAAATAAAGTCGTTCTGTGAAAAAGTTACTGATTAAATATTTTTCATAGATTTTGTCCTTTCAGACAAATAATTTTATGATCACACTGCCTTGTATTTGAGAGAGTCTTATTTTGTAAAGGGTGGTATATGAAATTGAAGCCTCAAGCAACTAATGTTTATACAGTAATCCATAAACAAGGAACCTAATGGAGGAAGCAAACATTTTACAATAGTGCATTCATTATATGTAACAGGAAATTTACAGAAGGTAAAATTACCTTAAATACAACAAAGCCTTACAATTTAAATAAAAACATATAAAGAGTGCAGAAATGGTACTAAATGTAACTTTAACTACTAGTTCTGAGTTCTATAATAATTACACAGTATAAAAGAAAACTTTGAAACAAATTCCAAAGAATTTGGGTAAAATAAATGTTTCATGGAAAAAAAAGAAATGGCTATGCATGACTAAAATTAGATAATAAAACATGAATGTAATCAGTATAATTTTACTGTACTTATTAATTTTTGTCTTTAATCTTGTAGCACTGAAATGCATTTACTTGTGATCACAAAAATTTCTTTTTCTTCTTTGGCCCCAAAATAAGTAATTTTGAAAACGTATTAGTCATCACGTTATACAACTGTAATTTGGGGAGTAAAAGAAAAAAGGGCACTTGCTCCTTTTCGAATGTCATATTTATTACATATATTCTCAAAGTAGGTAATTAAAATCTGAGGTCTAGAAATATAGAAAGAAATAAAAACATGATGCTAATAAGGTATAATGTATATTAGTTTATTTAAACTACTGCATCGTTGGTCAAATAATATGCAAAGCTGGGTCTTGGCTCTACTGACTTAATGCATATAATAAAGGACTATGAAGCAGTGTCGTCTCATACCTTTCGTCTTAAAGGAGAAGTTACAGTAAGTGCAGTGGTAGGGGCGGACATCTGTGTGGGTTCGTATGTGTTTCTTTAACATGCTAGGTTTCTTACAGCGGATTCCGCATTCTTCACAAATGTACTTTCCTCTTCCCCTGCCTCGGACATATACATACTCTTCATTTGATTTATATCTAATTTAAAGAAAAAAAAATGAATAAAGCAACTGGATACTATGTCTTGGAGAAAATATTGATGATTAAAATTCAACCTAAAAAATAAAGACAAGGCACAATATTTACACTCAATCAATATAAATGTTATGCACATACAAGTAACAGAATATTCCAGCTTTTCAAAGCAACACAATATTCTAATAGCTAATTCAATTCAAGCTTTATTCAATACCAGGTTTAATTTTAAAATAGTTCCTAGTCTAAGTCACTTGTCTAAAAGTTTCGTTATTGTTAAATTCAGTTACAACTATCAGTACTGAAATATTTCTGAGCTTCATTTTAACTACAACTGGCTCTTATGATTTTTTTCACAACCAAATTCACAAAAGATATCAAATAGGCAATTAATTCATCTCTCTTAGCAGATTTTTTCCAGGCCATTCCTTATTATGAATCAATGTGAAACCCAGGGTTCACTCTGAAAATTTAGTGTTCAGCTGCCTCCTAGAACCTATAATGTTTCCTAAATAGTTATCATTTTCTTGATCAAAATGGAGTTATTTAACATAATACCTAACATATATTTTGCCATGAAGATTCTGTTAATAAGCCGAGAAACTCTGCAACATTTTTATAAAATTGGCACTAGTAAGTCTTCATTCACATGAAAGCAAATGTACATTTAAAAAGTAAGTTTAAATGTACATTTAAGAAGTAAAATTTGTACTTGCCCTCCATCAAATATTTTAATTCTTCTTGGTTCACTTTTGATTAAGGAATTTTCTTTATCTTGCTCACTGTTAATTTCAGAGGCATCTTTACTGCTGAATTCAACTACTGTGGACTTTTGATTACCTAATGCTCTCTGAAAGGGAAAAAAAAAAAAGAGAGAGACACTAATTTAATAAAGCTGAAAACACAAACACGCTGATGTTTCACTTGGAAATTAAAACACGGCAGAGTACAGTGCATAAGGTTAGCTTAATGGAAGGCATTACAAGGATGTAACAGCTTTAAAGGTCATTGCTTTCTCTCCTCCTTTATCTGTCGGAATCACAATGAACTGATAAATCTTATTGGACTTTAAAATTCCACCACATTCCAGTGACACCCCCAAATAAAGACTCTACAACTTCCCACCCTGGTATTCAATGAACCTAATACGAATTTAAAAAATAAACTAAATACTGTTCTTAGAGCTACCAATCACTCATATTACAGCCTAAGCATACTTGTTTAAGAGTTTACTCTTTAAAGATGGAAAAGAGCTAGCTACTCCTTATGGCATAATGTCACACACCCTGAAAAAGACGAGTAACTCCCCGTCAGTGTCAATGTGCGGTGAAGATAAAGAAGTAGCCCTGTTTCCCAATATTTTAGCCTCCTCTTCCCCATCATTTTAAACCATAGTTAGATTTCTTCTCGCTATCCTCTGCAAAGTTCCTGAATAGTGATGACTGTGAATTATACACCTCAGGTCAAAAGTTAGGTCTTGGCCTCACACTACTTAAATCTCTAGGAAAAAAGCACTGAACACGAGGATAATGAACAGTGTGTGCTTTCCCTGCCGAAACGCTGCGACACCATCTCATGATTTTATACAGCTGCACTATTCCCAGCCACTTATCTCACTCCCCGGTCCACTCTGCCCTCAAAGGCCCCAGGAGGCGGGCAGCGCTGGTGGATCACGTCCCAGTGAGGAGGGACCCTTGTCGAAGGTCAAGTGTTAACAGCAAGGACACCAACTCCAGTCCTCTGGCCAAATCCAAAATAAGGCCCAACTTTTCTGATCAAGGGCCTCTTGATTCCAGCCTCCCCGACAATCTTCCTCTAAGAATCACACCACCAAGTAGACAGCTATTGTACTGCGAGGACATAGTAACATAATTACAGAGTAACATAGTTAAGTGATGAGAAGGGGTGTGTACCATGAACAGAGGGCCGTAGTGGCCTCACCAAGAACTCCGTTGGGAAGGCCCGTCCTTACAAAGCCAGGGGCAAAGAAGAGCAGCTGGCCTGTCTCAAAAAAGTGGTGTGAAGAGGTAATGGCACGGACCCTGACGAGTACAAATGCAACTGTCTCCTCCTTTTCTGGCAAACACATCCGGTCTCCCTGCAATCTGGAATCTATATACGCACACCTTTCCTTGACTTTGTACCTTTAACAGCAGCAATCCTATTGCTTACCTTCTTCTCAATACCAAATTCTCCCTTATCTTTTGCTCACATTCTTGCTATCAGATCTCATTTCTGTTCACCAATGAGCAACACGCCAAAAGCTATACTATTTTCTTAGTGTATATGCTTAACTACTCTATCCATTATATGGTGTTGACACCTCATTTCTTTTAGCATCTGTCTATTCTTTTCCATTTTGAATTATAAAGACATCCACACTTGGGTGTGAGTCAACCTTCAAGCCTGAGCCTGGTGGGCTGCCGTCTATGGGGTCACACAGAGTCAGACACGACTGAAGTGACTTAGCAGCAGCAGCAACCTTCAAGCCAGTAGCCAGCCTCCCATGGTCACCAGTCCATATAGCTCAAGCCTCAGGGATATCAGGCCGTTCAGTCCTGATACCATGCTAGTCTCCTTTGTCTGACCTCTTGGCTCGAACAGTTCTCCTTGAAATATCTTCTTCCTCGCCCTGTGTGATACCACTTTCTCCTAGTTCCCCTCCTTTTGAAATTCTCTTTCAGTTCCAATGGGGGCTTTCTTCATTCATTCAACCCTTTAAATAGTAGGGATACTGGGATCCGTCCCAAGCCCCTCTCTCTTCTTCACACTCTTCCTGGGTGACCTCATTAACTGCATCTATGCAATTAGGATCTCTACACCTTCCACCTGGAACTCTTTTCCCAGCTCCAAATCTGGGTGTACCCTCCCAAGGCATTTCTACCAAGCACTCAGCACTGAAGGAGAGCTAGTTTTCATAGGTGCTTCAGGAACATAGATACACGAAGCTCTGTTTAAATTCTCATGCTCAAGTCTCATTTTCCACCTGATTTAGTAGACATAGAGGCTAAGCACCTGAAAATTAAATTCTGAGTGGTCTAGATGGACCCTCCTCCACTGAGAAAGTATCAAAGGCTCTCTACCACCATGTGCATTCCTTTGGTCTTTATTTCCATTTCCAACTTCAAACTAGGTCAGTGTCTCAAGCTTCCAACACCTGCTATTCATGCTGGACTCCTCGGGGTTCTATAAATGAACCACGTTCTTTTTCACTTCCACATCATTTGGCAGACTATTAAAATTTCTCATTTCTGTTTGCTTGAAAAAAAAAAAAAATTCTCTACTTTTTTTTCTTCCTTAAAGATTCAGCCAAAGTATCACGACTCTTGGAATATCTTCCTTATATTCCTTGAGTTACCTGCTAGTGTTAGAGACTTCCTTCTTTTAAAGTTGTATACACTTCTAATACTGGTACTGTGATTATTATCTTATTGATAAATAAATATTTATGAACCTGTATAACCTGTACAGATCAAGAACTTAATCTACAATTCTGAATGTCCAGAGTCCAACCTAATACCCTTATTTATGTATTTATTCTTAATCATTTAAATGATTTCCTCATTTTATAAAGCCAACAACTCTAATAAGATTTATTTCACAAATAACCCAAACTTAATACTTTTATGACTTTTCTGTACAAATCTTGACCAAATTAACTTAATTATCAAGTGTACAGTTATTTTGTGAATCTTTTCTCTAGGAGTAAGATGCTTCTTATAGCTACACAGAACGAGATATGAGATTAGCATGGTCAGCGGAGGGTGGTCAGATTTGCATAAAGCAAGGATGAATGGCTCTCTGCTTCTGTTTCAAAATGAAACAGAACAATCTCCAATATTCACATCTCTGTCCCCCTTCATTAGCAGGGACAAAGCATAAATGTAGTCTTCTGTCACCTAACAAGAAAAACAAATCCTTAGTATAAGAGACAGATAAAAGTAAAAATACGATTATATGTACCATTAGGACTTAAATTTCCGCCAACAGAAAAAAAGTGCTCAAGGCAGGTTATCATTTTCAAAATGCTTAAAGACAGAATCACTGAAGGGACTCTGGGTAATCTTGATCAATATAGCTCCCTAGGTAAACTTGTCACTTTCTTTCAAATAATTCTACACTTAGCACAGTTTGTCATTCAAAATTAAAATACAACCTCCAACTGAAATGTTTGCAGGCATCCAGACAGGTGGAAACTAACTTGCACAGACTCTTTCTGAAGATAAAGGATATTTCAAGTACCTTGCTTAAGTTGCTTTTCCACTTGCTTGAATAGACCAGTAAGTCTGACTTGAAATGGGTGGTTATTGCTTGACAGTACAGAGATTTTCCGGTCTTCTGCTTGGAGTTCAGGAGAGAAAGAGCCACTTTGGTCGGCAGGCCGAGTGGGTTGGGGTCACTGGCGCTCACGGTCCAGTCAGTGTAGGCCGAGGTTTTCTGGTCCTTCTGCGGCAGGTGCAGGGCCTTCTGTCTCATCAGGCAGCACCACGTGGAGCTCGTGGCCGTCTTCAGGCTGGGGAAGGACGTGGACGGCTGTGTGTCGCCAGCCTCACGCATGGAAGGAGTCGTGGCCGCAGGCTGGCTCTGTTCCTGGACGTTCGCTTTGTCGCCTGGATTTTTAATCCCTGGAGACTTCCTTTCTTGGTGGTTGTCTATGGATTCCAAAGGAGAAATGTGAGTTTTCTCTGCAGGCGCAGCTGGGTTTTGAACTGTCGGCGTCAGCAATGCGGCTGACGGGATGCTTTCAAATTCCTGCACTTCTTTCATGGGTTCTCTAGCCACAGGCTTGCAGTGTCCTGATGACACGTTATCGGCTAGTGACACAGCAGTCAAGTGAAGAGCCTCGGTACTGACTTCAGGGTGAGGAAAAACATCCTGCTCTAATGTCACAGCCTCAAGCGGCTCCGTGGTACACACCTGCCTCACCAGCACAGGCTTCTTCTGTTTGCTACCATCAGGAGCTCTTGAACCCACGGCTTCCAGTGGTCTCGTGTCTGTTGCACAGACAGCTCCGTTTTCATCCTTGGCTCGCTTCTGGTGCTTTTCCATGGCGATGTCTAAACTATTTGCTGGGGAGAGCATCCTTTTACTGGAAGCTGAAGATTCTTGCTGTGGGGAAAGTCTTCCGACAGACATCTTCGGTGTTGTGGGCGAGGATTCTGACGGAGATGGGTTTTGGCCCATCTCTGAAAAGACAGGTTGGCCGACGAGCTCTCCCTCTGGGTTTGGCAAAGCATTCCGGGGATCGTTTTGCGGTTTTGGTACGGAACTTTGTTCTTCGCTGATTGGCACCGTACTACGATTAGCCTGGCAAATCGGCTGATTGGAAAGATCCTGGGTCACTAGGATTTGTGGCAGAGCTGTGACTGCGGCGAAACAGTACGTGGAGACCTGAGTCTGCAGGTGTGCGGACAGCGTCAAGGACGTGGGCCCCTTTGGCACCTGACCACCGAGGGCCCCAACCTTCAGGGGTGGTGGAGGACACGAGTTAGATGTGGCTTCTGCTAATTTGGCTGGTAAGGTCAGTGAGGTTGCACGAGGGGTGGCCCCGGCTGCATCTGAAAGACCTTGCTTTGGCAGAGGTTGCACAGGATTAGAAGTGCAAGGCTGGCTCGAGGGGACTGCCAGACACTGGAGCTGGTACTTGGGAGCAAAGCAATCCTCACTTTTAGAAGGTACACAGCCACCACCGGGGCTTGCATCTGGTTTGAC
This sequence comes from Bos mutus, assembly GCF_027580195.1. Lineage (NCBI taxonomy): Eukaryota > Metazoa > Chordata > Mammalia > Artiodactyla > Bovidae > Bos > Bos mutus. Next base: position 8,080,947 of record NC_091639.1, on the reverse strand, counting down.
ACTCTGCGTAGAAGACACCTGCAGGGACATGTGTGTGTCTGGGTGGCTAAGGGGCACGGGGATTTGATTCAACAAGTGTATACCTAGAAGCTGTTGAAGGGGAAAGAGGTTTGGAGAGTGGGAACTTGCCATTTCTGCTCGCACATCCTTCACTGGAGTCTGGGAGTGCAAAGTACTTGCAGGAAACTCGGCTGAAACTGTGTGAGTGAGCTGAGGCCCCTGCAATGGCACTGTGTTCACAGCGGGAGGGGCGATGGTCTGGAAAGATAATGGGTTCCCGGAAGCCAGCTGATTCTCCGGAGCGATGTTTAAAGAGATTTGCCGTATCAGTGGGCCCCTCCGTCTTTCCAAGAGGGGCACGTGCCCGGCGACCCCCACGCCGGAAGGGGATGTCGGAGGATGCGATTCAGCCGGTGGCGCCTTCTGAGATGGGGCGATGCTTCCACAGTCGAATGACTTGCTTCTGAAATCGGACACCTCCATGGACGTCTGCAGGCAGTGAATCTGTTCTGACGCAGCCCGCCGCATCTCCCGGTGACCCCCCGGAACACTCAGTGTGTTAGAGCCAGCGGGAATCAGGAGGAAGTCCGCTTTGTGCAGAAAGTCGATTTTGGGGGAGGCCTCGGTCTTAGAAACGTCCTCCACGTCTAAAGAGGCGGAGAAACTCGAAGTGTGCGATAAACTACTGTCCCTGCTAAGACTCCGGGAGAGCGTGGAGTCGAAACTCGACTCGGCGGAAGAATGCTCCATCTCGGCCAAGCGCAGCCTCTTCTTCTTGGGCGGCAGTTTCTCCGTCGGCAGCTTGGACAAGGTTTCACTCCGCTGAGGCCAACTGAACTTCTCCGATTTCTCCGCATCGTGGCCTTGGCTTTCCAGGTCCCGATCTGGCTCTTCGGTGACCAGGATTTCTGGGACTTGGATGCTGTGCTGCCGAACGAGTCTGGAGGGCTGTCCGAGCACATGCCGCTCACCTGAGATCTTTCTGGAACCGTCCTGAAGTTCCCCTCTTGGAGCATCGGACAGCGTGGGCTGAGACGTGTGCCGGGAAGGGCGGCCTTCTTCTTGGGAAATTCCTCTGATGCTCAGAGACCCCGGCTTGCCCGTTCTCAGCTCCTGGAAAGGCACGGGGGACGCGCTTTCGCCAGCATCCAGCTTGTCAAAGGCCCCGGGCCTGCTGAGCGAGTTTGTGTGCTGGATGACCGAGATGCCGGCCCCATGTCTCTTGGGCTCCGCCCTGTCCTGGGCAGCCGAACTCATCGGCTCTTCCAGGACGGACGACGGCTTTGGGTCCCGGGGCTGGTCGGGGCCTCTGGTCCCGAGCTGAATCTGCGTGGTCTGCCGCTGAAGGTTTCGAGGCTGCAGCTCGCTGGGTATGGCAAGGTTCTGCTGAGACAGGCTGGGAGCCGGGCCCAGCGCGCTCTGAGAGCGGGAGCCCTCGGAGCTTTTCGGAGGTGCTCCACTCTCGTTCTGTTGAAGTTCGTCGTCATCTCCGACGCTTTTCATTTTCCTCCTTTTCCGCATCTGGGTCGTCTGTTCCCATACCCCGGTGGCCCCGGCGACCCTGTAGTGCTGTGCCCCGCCAGGCACTGAGCTGTGCTCGGGGTCCCGCACAGCGACCTTGGTTTTTGGTCCGTGCAACTCTGAACAGTAAAATTTCTTATGGTTTTCAAAATTTTCCAGTTTCCGATACCTGTTTCTACAGGTCTCGCACTCAAACATGGTCCCTCGCCCTTGGTGAGACTTCTTCTTTTCCAAGTGTGAGCCCGGGGCCGGGGGCTTGCTCCTCGGGGCTGCAGTCTCCCCGGCGGGGCTGCCTCCAGGATGGCTCTCGTCCCAGGGCTGTCCGGCCCCGAGAACGTGGTTTTCGCTTGCTGAGGAGTCTTCCACCGCTGCTTGTCTCACCAGGGTGCGGGGATGTCCACTCTGGGTCACAGAAGGGTTAGGTCCTGGTACGAAGACATCATCATAGAAAGCCCCGATTTTGTCATCAAAAGACTGACTTCCTCTCAGTGGATGCGGGGCAGGGATGATGCTGGCAGGTACTGCGGAGTACCCAGTGGTGGGCATGGAATTACTCCTGGTGATGGGCAGGCAGTCGAGGGAAGGTACAGATAGAAGAAACACTTGCTTTGATTTCTCTGTGGGGGTGAAAGGGGACTTTGGTATATCAGAGCTTGAACTTGTTCTCCGTCCCATTGGTTTCAAGTCAAACTGAAAAGAGTCCTTAAAGATGTATGACTTGGGGGAATCGATGCTTCCCCGGCGGGAGAGGGAGGTCCTCCGGGGCTTCACGCTGTCCAGCTGCTTGTCATCCACCAGGGCTTCGTTGTCGGAGATGAGCTTCGAGATCCGCTCCTCGAGCGTTTTCGTAGCCAGCGGGGGGCGCATCTGACCTGGGAGGAGGGGTGCTTTTTCACCTGCTGGAACAGCAGAGGCTGCTGGTGTGCTGACCCGAGGGGTTGAGGGCCCGCTGTTCTTCGCAGAGTCCTGCTCTGGGGCGGGTAGCGTCCTGGCAAAGGGGGTGGGTGGACTCACGGTTTGGTCGGCGCTTTCAGATCGGGAAAAGTACCCCGAATCCGTACTTCCCAGGCTGCGAGGACTCAGCAGTTTTCCTTGCTGCTCTTGGCAGTAATCGGTGGCCTGCTGCCTCTGCAGCTGGGCATGCGCTGCGCCCACAGGGGACTCTGGCTTTCCGTCGGGCTGACTTGGGTCGCCTTTCTGATGGGCCTTCTCATCTGCCTCCAGGGAGGACGCCCAGGCCGGGTGGGACAGGACCCGGGTTCCCTGAAGGTCCTTCTGTGTACCAGGGAGCTCAGGCTTGGAATCCGTAACCTTTGGGCTGTCAACTCTTAAAGGGGACACGCTGATGGGGTGGACCACAACCTTTGGTAACTCTGCCACGGCCTGTGATTCTGAAGACCCATCCTGCAGTGCAAAGTCACCGACCACGCGCTCAGGATTGCTTGGAATGGAACCTGATTTTGGTAAAGCTTCCGAGCTGGACAGCATTCTTATCATCTGCACCGGCTGCAGGTCCACGGAGCCCGGGTCGTTCGGCCTTTCATCGCCAGCGCCGTCCTCTTCACTGTCTCCACTGTCTTCCACATCCGAATGGATGCTAAGTGCTTTGGGGGACTCGTGTGACACGAACAAGCCGCCGGCATCTGGCTGCAGGACGAGGCCCAGTTTGATAGTGTGCGCGTGGGACTTTTTGTGCTTGTACAGGTTGCTTTTAGTCTTAAATGAAAACCCGCAGGTCACGCAGGGGTAGGGGCGCTCCCCGGTGTGGGAGCGGATGTGCTTTAGAAGCACGCTGGGCTTTGCACAGGCTCGGTTGCAATACTCACAGATGTATTTTCCTTGCTTTTTTGGCTTCTGATCTTTCAGGAGAAGACTGCACATTTGCTCCACGCTGTGGTTAACCACAGCAGCGACAGGGCTCGAGTTGTAGATGGGCGTGGGGGGTGACTGTGTGGAAGGTGTGGGGCTCACCGGCACTGAGACAGCAGCGTCCACTTGCTGGTTGGAAGGGGTGACCTGAGTGCGGCCGGGGGGTGACGTGGCCGCGGCAGTGTAGACGTGTTCAAGCTGGGCGTTCTCCTGGCCCTGCAGGCTTGCGAGGGATGGGGGGAAACCCGAACACGCGGGAAGCTGCTGACTTTGTGGGCCGGGTTTAGGCACAGGGAGTTCGTGTATGTGATACGCGGGAGAGGAGGCCAGGACTACCGCTGGGTCCCTCCTCTGAGTGGCGGACACTGGCCCGGAGGGGTACAAGGTCCGAGGTGGTAGCGGCTGCTCTGAGGGGGCAGCTGCGTCCGGCAGGCGTGGGTCAGCGGCCTCCCGCGGGCCGCCATGCAGGTGAGCAGGGGCGCGTGCGGTTTTATTTGGTCTCAGGTTTTCAATCTTCGCGGCACAGGGTGAGCCCTTCTGCGACAGGGTGCTCAGCTCTGGCTCCATGGCCTTCAGCAAGACGTCGAAGGCGGTGTTTGCAAACGAGGAGGGTGGGGAGCTGTGGCCGGAGGAGGCCGGAGCCTCACGGTGCTCAGCTTTGCCCTTGCTGGGCGGGGACCCAGGGTCACTCTTTCCCTCGGGGACGCCAGCCTTGGCGGGGTCGGGGCCCTCCAACCGCCATCGGCGTGGCTCCGACGGCTGCAGCAGAAGTGGGGGCTTGCGGGGGCAGACGGGGCCGGGCTTGGGGGCCCCGGCGGTCAGCCCTGGGGTCTCCCCGTTGTGTTTGGTCAGCGGCCTCCCCCCGGCCTTCGCCGGGCTGTGGCTCTGCTTCTTGTGGGGCTCCGCTGCGCCCGCGAGCAGGGGGAAAGGGGACTCTTCGGTATTTTGTCTGTGTTTGGCCTGAAGAGGATTTCTCAGAGGGGATTTTGGTATTTTTTTCAGGTGATTCTCTGCTACAATCTTTTTCCGTTTCACACCTTTAAGCGATTCGGAAGTTCCTTTGATGCCAGCCTCTAAGAGTTCTGTTCAAAAAAAGGAAAAAAGAGAACCAATTGGTAAAGCGGTAGGAACACCAATTATGATTTTTTTTAAATTAACATTACAATCACGAGGGTGTTAGGACAACTGAAGAAGGCAGTTTAAGGAAAGCCCGTTTTGGATAAAACTGCATTCTAGCATTCTGGTGATATGCTGGCCATCAAAAATCTGTTGACCTTACTATATACATTTCTACAACACTGTGTTCTCTCTTGACCTCCATCTCACCAAGGTCCTGGGTGTTTTGTTTCAAAACAAAGTTATCCTCCACCTTCACCCTTGCAGCTGAGGACCCTAGAACAATAGTCTGAGAGAACTGGCCCACAAAGAAGAAAATCCAACTTTTTCATGCTGGGTATTTGTCTTTTCACATTTAGTATCTTTTAAAGCAAACGTCTCAGCAAGTTTCTAAAATAATAGCATTGTTCCAAAATAGGCAATACTGATATCCTTATGGGCTTCCCATAAGGATAGCTCAGCTGGTAAAGAATATGCCTGCAATGTAAGAGACCTCAGTTCGATTCCATATAATGATTTTTAGAGCAAACGTAACTCAGATGATCATGGGATATTCACTAGTAGAACTGTGATGAATTGCAAATATAGCAATTATATCCATAAACAAAAATATGAAAGTAAAATAATACACTTATTAGTGACTCTTCAACAACCAAATTTTAAAGTCAGAATGATGTAATGGCCTTTAGTAAAAAAAAAAAAAACCATTTTAATTGCAAAAAATATTCAATGGCTACATTTCTTTGCTGTTAATGATAGCTGAGTAGGTAGCTAGATAGAGCTTATTACAGGAGAGAAGAGATGAAACCACCTCCATTTCTCCCTGTGTTGAAATAAATCACCATTCAAATGGCATCAACCACCCATAATCGCTGTCAACTATTGTCAACTCTTGTATTTTTGAGCAATAATTGCTTGCCATAATTTAGTTTCTTTCGATTTGTTGGATCCTTGGGCACATCAACAAAAATTATTCAAGCTTATATTACTGACTTATAGGGAAGCCAGATACTGTAATTTCTCATTATTTTCAAATAGCTGTTACAATGCACCTATTTGAAATTCATATTAGACCCAAATGTCTACACCAAAATAACTACTTTGCATTAACTGAAGAATTTACATAAAATAAAAATTTCTAGTCATCTTGTGACATCAGTTTATGTGCGCTCATGTTTTAATTTAATGGAAAAAAAAATACTAATCCACTAAAGATACATTTAACCACTATAATCAGAGAGGCAAATAAAAGGAGGGAAGGTCTCATGATGAAAATACTTGAGCTAAAGAAAACTAGAAAAAAGAAAGGTATCAGTATTGTTGATAGAAGTGAAGTCACTCAGTCGTGTCCGACTCTTTGCAACCCCGTGGAGTGTAGCCTACCCAGGTTCCTCCGTCCATGGAATTTTCCAAGCAAGAGTGCTGGAGTGGGTTGCCATTTCCTTCTCCAGGGGATGTTCCCAACCCAGAGATCGAACCAATGTCTCCCACGTTGCAGGCAGATGCTTTACCATCTGAACCACCAGGGAAGCAGTATTGTTGATAACCTCTACAAAATGATGTTGAGCAAATCTTTTTGATTCTTCAACCCACTCAGTTATAAAATGGTATTTCCCCACTGGTTTTCCCTCTTCAGGACAAATGCAGGAACGTCAGTGATGTACTTGATGCCTCTCGTTAACTACACAAGCAAGAGGGCGAAATGAAAAATGATCAGCATCTCGGGTGAGAAGTTTCCCCATTCACTTCCCAAGAAGCTGGAGCTGGGCTGAAACAAGACAGCCACTAGGCTGTTAAAAGAGACGCAAAAACAGAGCAGAGCAGCCCCTTGGAGGAGCGGCAGTTCCCAACTCAGGCGACTCTCAGAGCAAAAACACAAAGAGATTTGAAAAAACACCTGTCCACGCCAAGCCCATCCACAACCCAGTGTGACCTGAGCCTTGACTGGGGTGAACATGTTTATTTTATATTTTGCATACTTTCTGGAATAAGATTTTACTTTTAGGTAAAGCTGTTTGTCCAAAAAAAAAAGTTAAACGATAGCTTACACTCCAAAGGAAAAAAAAAAAAAGCAAAAATTCAACTCACAGGCAAATTACCAAGAAATACCATAGGAAGTTTTAAAGGGGACATTCTATGTATATTAAAAAAAAAAAAAAGACAATTCAACTTTGTATTTTAAGAAAATGAAGTTGAGATGAAGGGGAAGGAATGACTTAAGATCCCTATTTCTTTATAGAGATCATTCTTCTAAATGTGAAAAAAAAAGAACACATTTTAAACAGATTTTATGAACCACCTTTCAGTTTTAAATGAAGACCCACTCATCTCTCTCTGATGAATGTTTAGAACATTTACACTCTATTTGCATAGTGGTTTTACTCTTTGTTCTTTGAATTTTAATACCTGGTGCTAATACACCATTTCTTTCCTTAAAAAAGCCTGTACAGAGAAGCCTGCTGACATCGTAACAAGTCATTTCTCCTCCTTGAGGTGACTTGCCTTTTTTCTGCCTTCCTGTCTGCAAGAACGTTTCTTTTCAAAGTCTAATAACAAAACTAGTAGTCAGCTCAGAACTGACCATGTACAACTTTCAATTATTTTTTTCCTGGAACACAATGAACCTCTAAAGGAGATACATTTAGTTTATTTCAGAAAAGTTTTATTATTTATTCAAATACATTTTCTGGCCAAGTTTTTTTCTTTGGGGTGCGCTCTTTTACATTACTGACATCAATTATCTTTGTGCAGGACCATGCTTATGATGACTTAAATTGCTTCCATCTTTGTGTTTCTCTCCTGCTTTTTCTAGAATTATCTAAAGCTTTTCCCCTTACATCAATAATTTGATTTTTAGGCCATTAAGTTCCTTGCTGTTTCAGTTTTATTAGTTTTGGAACAACATTGTTTTGTTCCCTAAGTTCTATATTTCCCATGTCATCTCATTTTATTGCCTCATATTATGTGTGACAGTGTGTGTGTGTGTGTGAGCGCGCGCGCACGCATGCGCTAATTGCTCAGTTGCTCCAACTCTTTGTGACCCCATGGACTGCAGCCTGCCAGCTTCCTCTGTCCATGGGATTTCCCAGGCAAGAATACTTGAGTGGGTTGCTATTTCCTCTCCAGGGGGTCTTCCTGAACCAGGGCTCGAACCCCAAGTCTCCTGCATTGCAGGCGGATTCTTTACTGTCTGAGCCACCAGGGAAGCCCACTGTGGCTTTAAATAAATTTATTATCTTACTAAGTTTAAAGAAGCTTAAAAAACGCTTTTGTTTCTGAGGTAATAATTTCTTTGAGGCTGAACTTTTGGTCCTTCTCTTCACACTCTCTCTGCTTTTCTATTACCTGAGATCATGGGGAATCACCGTGGGTAGCGTTCAATGGAGAATATGATCCCAACAGTGTTTTTCTGAGCTGTGTTCATGCTTCTAAGATTTTGTTGGATCTCCTTTACCATTCTCCTTGTTCAAGGAATACGGTTAAGGAAATAGGAGCTAAAGTATGACAAAGGATATTCTCACGGTTGGATAGAGTCAGGTATGGTGAACTCCACCCTAACAGTGTGTTCAAAACCCTGCCTGGATTGAAGGTGAGTCTCTTTTTCTGATTGACTAAAAAAACACTTGAGTGTGAACAACTTCAGATCTCTCCTGGTTCTGGAGACCTGAGGACCACCTGTTTTCTAACAACTGAGGTCACACTGGTGTCAGAAAGTCAAGACATCAGAGGGAGGGGGCACCGTTTAGAAGACCTTTCAGCAGTTCAGGAAAGGGTTAAAATGCTACTCTGAACTCAGGCGGTGACAGTGGACCCCTGAGCTGATTCAAAGCAAGAAAGCCTGAGAAAGGTTTGCCCAGGGTTCTGCTGAGGCTCCCTGTCTCTCTGGAAGGACCAAGACGAAGCTTGTTTTGGGGGGGAGGGGCATGTGGCTGGGGTGGAAATCAACTCAATTCCCATCCCACCAAATCTCAAGCTCAATATCCACATGTAGAATTATAAATTACAGCTGCAGACCCAGGACGAGGCATGTTCAGCAGGGAAATGCTAAGGCTAATAATGGCAGAGCCACTTAACATAATATTAGACATCCATTTCAAGTAATTACAAAGATTGTACAGCAGTATGAAAATGATGATGGATTAAATAGACATGCGCATATTCTTTTTTTTCCCTAGAGAGAGTATGGGCTAGAGGCACAGATCTGGGAGTATGCAGTGACTGCTGTTTTTCATAAAAGTATAGAAATGAGAAGCCAGAGAGAATATACGGTAGAGAGGTCTGCCATCAGAAATTTGGGTAATCCTTGCATTTAAGGGTGGGCTAGAAATGACAGTGTTCTTGCCTGGAGAATCCCAGGGACGGTGGGGCCTGGTGGGCTGCCATCTATGGGGTCGTACAGAGTCGGACACGACTGAAGCGACTTAGCAGCAGCAGCAGCAGCAGAAATGACAAGAATAATATCAACAAAAATGACAGCGAATGCTAAAAAAAAAAAGACAAAATACAAAACATGGGACAGTGGAGGGCCCAGGAAGCCACGGTAACTTACATGCAGAGTAAGTACATCATGAGAAACGCTGGGCTGGAAGAAGCACAAGCTGGAATCAAGATTGCCGGGAGAAATATCAGTAACCTCAGATATGCAGATGACACCACCCTTATGGCAGAAAATGAAGAGGAACTAAAAAGCCTTTTGATGAAGTGGAAGAGGAGAGTGAAAAAGTTGGCTTAAAGCTCAACATTCAGAAAACTAAGATCATGGCATCTGGTCCCATCACTTCATGGGAAATAGATGGGGAAACAGTGGAAACAGTGTCAGACTTTATTTTTCTGGCCTCCAAAATCACTGCAGATGGTGATTACAGCCATGAAATTAAAAGACACTCCTTGGAAGGAAAGTTATGACCAACCTAGATAGCATATTCAAAAGCAGAGACATTACTTTGCCAACAAAGGTCCGTCTAGTCAAGGCTATGGTTTTTCCAGTAGTTATGTATGGATGTGAGAGTTGGACTGTAAAGAAAGCTGAGTGCCGAAGAATTGATGCTTTTGAACTGTGGTGTTGGAGAAGACTCTTGAGAGTCCCTTGGACTGCAAGGAGATCCAACCAGTCCATTCTAAAGGAGATCAGTCCTGGGTGTTCTTTGGAAGGAATGATGCTAAAGCTGAAACTCCAATACTTTGGCCACCTCATGCAAAGAGTTGACTCATTGGAAAAGACTCTGATGCTGGGAGGGATTGGGGGCAGGAGGAGAAGGGGACGGCAGAGGATGAGATGGCTGGATGGCATCACCGACTCAATGGACGTGAGTTTGAGTGAACTCCGGGAGTTGGTGATGGACAGGGAGGCCTGGTGTGCTGTGATTCATGGGGTTGCAAAGAGTCTGACACGACTGAGCGACTGAACTGAAAGAAAAAGATGTGAGCAACAGTGTTAAGTATCACATTCAGATAAACAGGATGAGACATGAAGCTGCTAGCTGTGGGGGTCACTGGGATTTCATTCTGTCAATAACCTGAGTGGGCAGGGAAACAGATTCTCTCCTAGAGACTTCAGAAAGAAACAGGGCTCGGCTGATACCTTGACTGAAGCCGGTGAGACCATGTGGGGCTTCTGACCTACAGAACTATAGGATTAAGTATTTCTTGAGCTGTAATTTATTAGACAGCAATAGAAAATGAACACAGGTAGCCACTGGGCACATGTGACTATTTAAACTTAAAAATAGTCTGTTGCTCAGAAAAGGAGTTTGTATGTTCTCTGACCGCAACAAAATTAAATGAGAAATCAACAGCAGAAAGACATCTGGAAAATCCCCAAATATTTGGAAATTGAATAACATATTTCTAAATAGCGTAGGGGTTAAAGAGGAAGTCATAGGGGAATTAGAAAAATCCAAACAAATCTTCAGAGCACTAGGAAAACACGATAAGGAATATTTACCATGCCAATGATAGACAACACTCAAATCAAACACTAGAGAAATCTCTAAAGGTGGGGTCAACAAAAAGATTCTTGTAATAATCACTATGATTTTTAATCATTTCTCCAGATCTAGCCAATACAATAACAGAATTTTTAAAAATGAGATACAAATGATGGTAAGGAAGAAAACAGCATTATTTGCACATAACAAAGGTTTCCTAGAGTACCTAGGAGAAATAGCTGAAACTCTACCACATCTAATAAGAGTTTCAGGAAGTCAGCTGTCTACCCAAAACATACATGTATCTTTCACTCATACCAAAAACAGTTAGAAAATATAATGAAAAAAAATTCTATGTATAACAGCAATAAAAATAGAAAAATGCCTAGAAATACATTTTGCACAAAATATTCAAAACCTACAGAAAATTTAAAAGTTTTCTGATATGAAGGTGTTTACAAAATGAAGAAACATACATGTTCCTGGAAATAATCAATACTTTGAAGATATCAATTCTTTTCAAATTTATAAACTTTATACAATTTCAAACAATGTTTAAAACTTGCTTTTTAAAAAAATATGACATGATCCTTGTGTGACCGAGGTCCAGCTTCAATGAACCGGCTAGAAGCTGCCCGTTGTGAAACTTAGGGTTAGTTAATACCTCACCATACTTATTTATTCCACTATAAGCTGTCTAAATTTGATGAAATTTGCTTTTTCAGCTGTTCTACAAAATTATTTAGGTAAATGTGGCATGTTGATTTTTTAATGTGTTTATCTAACTGTAGTGACATTTTCTACAATGTGTTTTATCCATTCCATAAATAATAACCACATTGGGAATAAAAAAAATATGACATGACTCTATTCCTCACTTAGGAGAATAATATTCTAAATGAGATAATAAAATTCTGAAAAAGAATTATGTAAAGACATCTACATGGACAGAGATCAAATAGTATTTTCTCAAAATGAGATTAATGGTTAAACGAGAATCCGTAGAAGGACTATATATGTATTTAGTATATGAAAATGTGGCATATTTCAAAATAATTGGACAGAAGTAATAAATTTGAGAAAATAAGGTCCAAAAGTTTCCACAAACTCATGAAACACGTGAGCCTACAGATTCTAGAATGCTCTAAGTCACAAGCAGGATAGAGACACAGAAGCCACACCCACGCACGTCACCGTGAAACTGCAGGAGTCCGGGACAAGGCCCGAAAGGACTGCCTTCAGACGAGTAATAATTAGACTCGCAAGCAGACATCTCGACAGGAACAATGGACTCAAGGAAATAAACTGCCAGACTCAAATGTTATGCTTCTGTACTTGGATTAAACGTGTTTTTTCAAGAATGAAAAAGAAATAGACATTTTCTAATAAATGAAACTTGAAATAATTTGTCACAACAGACCTGCATTAATGAAAAATGATGATTCTTCATGTAAAATAAAATTATCCCTCATGGGAAGCTAGAGATGTAAGACAAAGTAAGTCCCAAGTTGATTAATACATGTAAAAAGAAAGATGAGTAGCAGCTGTATACAAATAGTAAAGAATACATGTGGACTCAAATACACGATAATAATAGCATGTAAATCAAAAGCAGGGTAAATGGACACACTCAAAAGAGAGGAAGGTACTAATGCTATGAATGCAGAGCTGCGAAAGCTTAGAGTCAGTATCTAATGCAGCAGCAACCTCTGGGGCACCACCCTGCCTCATTATAGGCATATAGAGAGAAGAGCAGAGTGGTTCGTGTGGTATCAGTGAAGAATAAGTTTAGCTTCCTAACAGAAAATGGATTCAGAGGCCTTGATAATGTTCCTAAAGGGGGATATACACTGCAAATCAATCAGAACAGAGCAGCAATTCTGAACAGGACCTCAGCCCTGAAAAGAAAAGCAGGAATGGGATATAAGTGGAATTTGAAGTCAGTTCCTCCAAGTAAGACCAAGAATCATTTACTTAAGGGTTTAAACAGTGCAGGACACATTAACTTTTATTGTATAACAAATAGGCAATGGAATACATTTTTAGAAAACTGTTCAAGAGAAATAGAAAAATAATTATAGGGTGAAGAAGGGAATCTGAATTCACCATTAACAGGCTATGACACAGAAAAAAGGCAGGAAATAGAAAAAGAATACAGATTTTAACAGAAAAGGAAAATGTAATAGAATAAACACATACTAAATTTTATATACTACAAAATCTTGGATAAAATTTAAAAATTCATAAAGTTTAAAAAAATCAAAACATGATGGGATTTGAGTACAGAGCTGGCAAATCTTTGCCTGTCACTGGAGTTCCATATTTTTAAATTCATCACATACATGTATTATTCACATACAACTAACGTGTGGTTCAACCCCAAAGCAAGAAGTTAGCAAATTAAGAACCTAACAAATACCTGCTTATTTAGCAATAACTTAAAATATAGATCAAAATCTAGCAGGTAGAGATGAAATAAATACTCAAAGTATTTATGTCAGTAATCATACAAAGGCAAATAAATACTGTGGAACTTTTTTATATATAAAAAGAAAATTTTTAAGCAGTCAATATAATTTCAGAGAAATGATTTTGATTGCAAAAATAAAAAGTAAAACCAGAGATATATCAAATTGAAAAATTTTAAAGCAGAATAAGTAACAATTCTGTTTGAAAATTTTAATTAAATAAAAAATCAACCTAATCAATAATAAATGTTCTCAGAAATGAGAAAGGGAAGGATACAGCAACAATAAAAATTATTTAAACTTATGAGAGAAGGTTATACTCTATCTTAAAATATTTGGATACTTGTATAACATACAGAATATAAGAAGTTATAAATACAATCAACCCAAGAAGGCACAAACTTGAACAGGTCTCTAATTAGCAAAGAAAATAACAGTACATCTCCTGAAGACATAGACATGCTCTTCTTCCCTCACAAACGCTTGACTTTCATATAGTAACGTTTCATATTAAATATAAGGAAACACTACCAATTAAGTCACAAAACAGATTTAATATTACAGGCCAGCCTGGGTGCTCAGAACAGCCAAATAAATATTTGCCCAGTGCCTACTATACACACCAGGAACCGCAGGAGGTGCCAGTGTATGATCTTGGGCAAAAGGGAACCGGAGGCTCATCCGTGTGGCAGGGGTGAGGCAAAGAGCTTAACGGGCTGAGATCTCGTCGGCTGTTAGGAGCTGTCTTCACACTGAAGAGACACAGGTAGCTGTGGAAGGGTTCTGTTACCAGTTACTAAGTGGGTCACTCGGTGCTATGTGGTGGGCTTCCGGAAAGGAGCCCACATAGGGGCCTCCGCGTTCTGGTGCAGAGCCGCACTCCCAACGCCATCTGCCAAAGCACGTCCTCACTCACTGAACATCCAGCTAGGCGCATATGGTACTATATACGTTTGCTCTCGTTTAAGTTTTGCTCAGTCCCCTTCCGGCCTTTTCTCACTCACCCACAGAGTCTCATTTTCTTTTTCCAAATCTCTTCTTGAATGAAATAGCTACTACAGTATCCCAAGCTTGGTGGTTGGTGCAGAATTCTAAATCATCATCCTTAAAAATTGATATTCTTCGTACATATAGCACAGCCCAACAAAACACATCTGAATAGTGAGACAGGAGTAGAAGAATGCTCTGTTTCAGTGAAATTGTCCTCTATTGCTTGCTTCCAATTTTTAAAAAATTTATTTTCTAAAATTCCTCGCAGCTGTTCACCTATTTCCAATTGACTCTGCCTCCCCCTTGCATTTATTTTCTGCTCCTTCTTCCCCAGAATTGTATCCTTCACTTCCATGTGACATAGGTATTGCCTTCTCTCATCTGAGTAAGCATGAGAAAAAGAACAAGTCCCCGTGTAGGCAACAAACGTCTGAGCCTGCCTCTTTTTTTTTCGTTCTTTTGCCCCATACATAGGTCACAGAAGCAAGGCTGGGGAAAAGCTTAAATAAGTCAACCACAGCACAGTACACATTATCCTTTTAAGTCACCCTACAACAGGACTCATATAAAAAAAGTAATATTGAAGAGGCATATCCATGAGGTCAATTATCCCAAAAGCAAAGATGGTAAATTAAACATAATCTGGGTCCTCCCCCCTTTATCATTCTTAAATGAATCCCCAAGTGAACCAACAGAATGAGACCCATTCCTTTGTTTTCCACCATCCTCGGGGATGCTGTCTTCAAAGCAGCTCACATCCACATCTCATAATCTGAGCTGTTTTAAATCTCTCTTGTCAAAAAACGAAACAGTGGACATAAACACAGACTTCAGAGAACCTTAAACAAATGTGTTTTGAACATTTTAATCTCCCTGAAATCCTGGTGCATCTTCTAATCACTTATAAAAGCACCCTGTCCTCCTTTATCTGTCAGTCAAATTTTCCCTTCCTAAATGGTATGAGATCACTGTGTACCTTATAATCCTTAACATTTTGAAGTCAATGGAAAGGCTATAAAAGTGTGAAAGAATGCAAGCCTTTCAATGAGTCCTATAAAAGTAACATCTTGTTAGCTATTTTAGCTTCCAATTTAATAAATGATTACTCAATAGAGAGTAATCAATAACACTGTTAAGAAATATATTGAGAGTTTTG
This sequence comes from Bos mutus, assembly GCF_027580195.1. NCBI lineage: Eukaryota > Metazoa > Chordata > Mammalia > Artiodactyla > Bovidae > Bos > Bos mutus. The sequence goes on along the minus strand of NC_091639.1, from coordinate 8,065,900 downwards.
CCTCTCATAATTTACAGGAAGCAAGTTTCTTGCATTTCAACACCATGAACAGAATATTTGCTTATTTTACTAAAAGATGGTTTGTTTATCATTATGCAAATCATCTCTTATAAAACTGGCATAGTCTAGTTGTGAAGCAATGACCTCTTGGGATTTAGTATTTTTAAATCTCAAGATATTGGCAGGATTGACACATGATACTTTAACTCATATACATGGCACAAATAATTAAAATAATACTAATTTTCTGGCAATCTGAGCCATTAGCATTGTCTATGACACTAACAGAACACTTCAGGAGATCTGCATATTTAAATCTGAAATTCCAAGTAAGATAATATTAAAAGAAAAAAGAGATGACTTTCTTTTCTAAAAAATAGAAAAGCTGTAGCTGTTTTCCCAAGGGAAATTTGTTAGGCACTGCTGCCAGTCTACATAAAACCTCATGAATTTTGATTCCACCAATTCAGATTTTATGACAATTTGCACAAGAGCTGGGTTAAAGCTCATAGGTTCCTTTAAGGTACAGACTTTTTCTTCTTTCCGCTTTCTAGGGCGAAAAAGAATGGGTGATGCATTAATAAAAAAAATTACTGAAGAAAAAAATGAATTAATAACAACTTTATAAGAAAAATATGATAAACTTTTTTGAGCATTTAATATTAAGAAAGTAGAATTTATAAACATTTCAATTAAAAATAAACATCCACTAATGCTCATTTAATTACATTATTTCCTGGTAATTAATTTATAAACTAGCTAGCATTACTAATACTGAAATAATTAAACTGCATTCCTTTAAAAAAATTCTCTAGTTCAGACATCTCACTAACATATTACACTAGCCTTCCCACTGGCTGTATCAGTGTGAGCTTTCATTCTGTAAAGTGCTAATACCTTTCCAAGTTTATAACATTGTAAGCAACCCAACCAAGTTTTGTTTTATTGCACAAATTTTCTCCCAGACTGTTTTAAAACATTTTAATTTTATCTTGCAGTAACATTATTCATTTCAATTTAAGAAAAATCAGTCCAACTTTTCCATTATGCCACCTAAAGTTTAGTCTTAACTTAGGAAGGACTTCATCACCCCTAATTATGGGAACATGCTCTCATATTTCCTTAAGTATACTTAGCAAAATTCTTAAGGAAGAAAATTATCACTGGCGTAAAGGTATAACCTTATTAACATAAAATACTATTCCAAATCAAACTTCATTTCTTTCTTTTTCAATATCACATTCAGTATTTAAAAAAGAAAAATATAATGGGAGTTATTTTTCAGTCCTTGAAAACTTATTCATGTTATAAGGAGTTTCAAAAAATTGAGGAAAGTAGGTGAGCAAATGCTAGCTTTCGTATTGACCCGCTAATCGGAGTTCACAATCTAGGTGTCTGCTCACTAGAGTGTCACGTTCACTTCTGAATTACTCAGTCTAGTTTTACATAGGAACCTAACTTCCCTCAAGCTTCCCCAGATAACAAGAGGGTAATTCCAGGCAGTATATTATGCCTATGTTAACAGAAATTCTGCTTGTCAAGTGACTCTTTGGAGCAAGTCTGAGTATCACAGGGTTATTTCAGCAGGATAAGTTGCTTACTGTATTTCTTAAGCCATAAATGACGTATATGCTTAGGACTCTTTATTCTCATATACATGATAAAACAAAACACTTTCTGGTGACTAGAGTATATAATTTCAGAGTGATAGCTGCTAAAAGGAAAACTACAGATATTATGGTGGTGATTTTAGGATTTTGTTGTTTGAGACATAATAATATGAAAAATCTCAATGCAAGCTGACCTAAAGTCTCCACCCTTTTCTATACCCATTGTTGGACTCCTACTTTTTCCTGAATCATTACAATATTTTTTTGAAAAGGCGATCTCTTCACTCAAAGGATTAATTTAGAACAGAAGTAACTACTATAGATTCAGCTGTCATTAGAACACAGCTCTCGTCCAGTTACAACACAGAATAACAGTAGAATAGCACAGACGTGCTTGCCCCTTAGGAAAACAGCTATGACAAATCTAGACAGTGTATTAAAAAGCAGAGAAAGTACTTTGCCTACAAAAGTCCGTATAGTCAAAGCTATGGTATTTCCAGTAGTCATGCCTGGATGTGAGAGTTGGACCACAAAGAAGGCTGAGTGCTGAAGAATTGATGCTTTTGAACTGTGGTGTTGGAGAAGACTCTTCAGAGTCCCTTGAACTGCAAGGAGATCAAGTCAGTCAATCCTAAAGGAGATAAGCCCTGAATATTCATTGGAAGGACTGATGCTGAAACTGAAGCTCCAATACTTTGGCCACCTGATGTGAAGAGCCAATGCATTAGAAAAGACCTTGATACTGGGAAAGATAGAAAGCAGGAGGAGAAAGGGACAACAGAGGATGAGATGGTTGGATGGCATCACCAGCTCAATGGACATTACTTTGAGCAAGCTCTGGAAGATAGTGAAGGACAGGGAAGCCTGGCGTGCTGCAGTCCATGGGGGTCACAAAGAGTCGAACAAAACTGAGTGACTGAACAATTGTTATAGATTCAACTATCATGAGAACACAGCTCTCTTCCAGTTACAATGCAGAATAACACAAACTTGAAAATTCCTCATCCTATGTTACAGTCCCTGGGATACAGTTATTGAACAGCTTTTAACTTCAGCTTTCCCATCTTTGTAAAATGATGAATTTTTCTGTAAAATGCTGAATTCTTAAATTTCTAATATAAAATCTAGGAGCATTTTTATACACCATTCCCTGAAATTTTTGATTACACTGTATTCAGAAACAGAGAGCAAATTATTTTAGAAATACAAACTGATTTCAAAAAGCAATTAATGTAACAGTGCAATTAAGTCAGAAATCACTAACAAAAAATAAATAAATAAATAAAACCTGAAACCATCCCTAAGGGAAAAAAATTCAAATTCTATTGAGGGAGTCAAAGAAGAAACCAGCACAAAAATTAACGGAAGTAGCAAATATGAAACTACGTTTAATGTAACCAAAGCAATGTTTATAAGGAAATTAATAACTTCCAGTGATTTTAATAGAAAAGAATAAAGACTTAAAAATAAGCACAGTTACCAACTTAAGAAAGAGGAGAGTGAAAAAGTTGGCTTAAAGCTCAACATTCAGAAAACAAAGATCATGGCATCCGGTCCCACCACTTCATGGGAAATAGATGGGGAAACAGTGGAAACAGTGTCAGACTTTACTTTTTTGGGCTCCAAAATCACTGCAGATGGTGACTGCAGCCATGAAATTAAAAGACGCTTACTCCTTGGAAGGAAAGTTATGACCAACCTAGATAGCATATTCAAAAGCAGAGACATTACTTTGCCAACAAAGGTCCGTCTAGTCAAGGCTATGGTTTTTCCAGTAGTCATTATGGATGTGAGAGTTGGACTGTGAAGAAAGCTGAGCACCGAAGAATTGATGCTTTTGAACTGTGGTGTTGGAGAAGACTCTTGAGAGTCCCTTGGACTGCAAGGAGATCCAACCAGTCCATTCTAAAGGAGATCAGTCCTGGGTGTTGTTTGGAAGGACTGATGCTAGAGCTGAAACTCCAGTACTTTGGCCACCTCATGCGAAGAGTTGACTCATTGGAAAAGACCCTGATGCTGGGAGGGATTGGGGGCAGGAGGAGAAGGGGATGGCAGAGGATGAGATGGCTGGATGGCATCACCGACTCGGTGGACATGAGTTTGAGTGACCTCCGGGAGATGGTGATGGACAGGGAGGCCTGGCATTCTGCAGTCCATGGGGACGCAAAGAGTCGGACACGACTGAGCGACTGAACTGAACTGAACTGAACTGACCAACTTAAGAAACTGGATAACAGAGTAAGCCCAAAGAAGAAGAAAAGATAATGCAGAGCAAAATGTAATGAAACAGGAAAGTATTATACAAGATGATATCAAGAAACTGAGAAGTTACAGTAAAAGGGGAGTGGAACAGAGAAACCTTTGGCAAGACTAATCAACACAGAGAGAAAAGGCATAAGTGAACAGTGAGAAAATTGAGACACAACTACAGATCCCACAGCAATGAGAGAAAGAATACTATGAATGACTTTTTGCCAATATACTTAAATGTCTAACAAAATGGATAAATTATAAGAAAAATACCTGACTGAAGAGAAAAAAAGAAAGCTGGAGTAATTATGGCAAAACCAATACAATATTGTAAAGTCAAAAATAAAATACAATAAAAAAAAAAAAAGCTGGAGTAATTATGGCAAAAACCAATACAATATTGTAAAGTCAAAAAATAAAATAAAATAAATAAAAATCAAAAAAAAAAAAAAGAAAGCTGGAGTAATTTTATTAAATACATTGACAATTAATCTCTGACAAAGGAGGCAAGAATATACACTGGGGAAAAAAGTTTCTTCAATAAGTGGTGCTGAGAAAACTTGACAGCTACATGTAAAAGTGAAATTAAAACATTCCCTAATACTATACACAAAAATAAACTCCAAATGGATTAAAAACCTAAATGTAAGACTGGATACTACAAAACTCCTAGAAGAAAAGAAGCAAAATATGTTTTTTCATAAATCACAGCAGTATTTTTTTGGGGGGGAGGTCCATCTCCTAAAGTAAAGGAAATAAAAGTAAAAATAAGCAAATGGGACCCAATTAAACTTGAAAGCTTTTGCACAGCAAAGTAAACCATCAGCAAAATGAAAAGACAACCTATTGAATGGGAAAAAATATATGCAAATGATGTGACCTATGAGGGACTAACCAACATATATAAACAGCTCATATAACTCAACAGCATATGAGCTATATATGAGCTCATATAACTCAACATCAAATAAAAAACCCCAAACAACCTAATTAAAAAATGAGGCAAAATAAGTTAATAGACATTTTTTCAAAGAGGAAATGCAGATGATGACACAAAGTTAAGACTTTCTACCAAGCAAATATTGGGATGAAATGGAGACTAGTATATAGGTTGATACAAAAGTACATATTAGCAATGTGCCAGTTCTTAAATTGGCTATTAGAATCAAAGATTACCATGCTATTGTCATGATGTTATAATAATATACATTATATATACTAGTATAAGTATTATGCATTAAACATATGTGATAATACATAATATTACACACATATATAAAATATATACACAGTAATATATGACACTGCATATATATGTAATAATACATATTACATATACTTACATCGCTCAGTCGTGCCCAACTCTTTGCGACCCCATGGACAGTAGCCTGCACCAGGCTCCTCCGTCCATGGGATTTTCTAGGCAAGAGTACTGGAGTGGGTTGCCATTTCCTTCTCCAGGGAATCTTCCCGACCCAGGGATCAAACCCAGGTCTCCCACATTGATAGACAGACACTTTACCGTCTGAGCCACCAGGAGACCTACTAATGTAAGTACTATGTATTAAACATATGTGATAATATATAATATTACACACATATATAAAATATATACACAATAATATATGACACTGCATATATATGTGATGATATATATTACATATACTTACAGGGATTATTTTATGGGTCAAATATTGTGTGATAAAAATTTAAAACAAAGTATTAAAATCAAAGTTTATTCATGCAACAGCACATAAAAGCTCTCCTAATTAACTGATAATTTATTTCTTCCCAGTTCACTTTATGCATATTCATCATTACATCTGTGACATTCACTATTTATTTTATTTAAATCTCACACAATGATTTTAGAAATAGTGTCAAGCACAATGGATATTAAAACCAAGTATATAGCACTATAAGGATGAAAATAAGGACATTATAGAGAATTGATGAATGCTGCTTTTTATATTTATCCCCAAATTGGTTAAAACCAAAATAAATAAAATTCAAGCCATCTGATTTTCATTCATAAACAGAGAGAAAGAATAAAAGAAATATGCTACCATAATTTAGTGCACTTCTTTATTCTATTGGTATATAATGAACAAAGTCAGTTTCTCTGTCATCATATTGTACTACACAGATTAATCTTTCCTTAAAATATTAGAAAACAGGAAAGATATCTTTTTAAAATATACCAATAAGCAAGGTTTGTTTTCTTTAAGAGCCTACCAGTATCCTAAATGCTTCTGAAGATAAATTAGTTACTTGTCCTACTGGTAAGAAAAAGAAGAGGGAGAAAGAACCTCCAATGGGTTAAGGACTATAGCCATCTTCAATTGACACAAAGCCTTAGAACAAAGTAGCAATTAAAGAAAAAAAGGCAGATGTAGAAAAAGTTAAACTTTCAGGGGGAAATCACCAAAAGTTGGGAAAAGTAGTGAAAAAACAATCTACTCTAGATGACCCATAAATCAATAAAAACAATAAATAACTCCAAATTTCTAAAGTATATTCTACAAAAGAAGAAAAGGATTTCCTTTCATCAAACAAGACAGTTCAACAAGCAAAGATCTGAGAAATCTCAAGGACCTTTGTTACTCGAAAAGTTTATCTCGTGTTGTTAAAGACAAACTGATATTATTCCTCAATTATATTTTGGAGCAAAACTACTTTATTTTTAATTTGCCCAGAATGCATATGTAAAAATGAAAGCTGAGTAGTAACACTGGCAGTGAGCTGCACAGAACAATGCTTGCTTGGTATTCATCCTGGGTCTTAAATAAATGTAGCCTGCCAAATGCAGCCCTAGATTACTTCAACCTCATTATCCCATTTCTTTTTCTAGAACCTCTGTTCCATTTCCTCTCTCCTATCAGACACTTGGTTCACTGTTTTTAAAGCTCTTGGCCACAGGGGTAGGAAAGAAGGAAAAGTAAGACAAGAACACATTTATATTGCTAACTGAAGCAGCTCTAAACCATTACTAGACATGGAAAAGACTGACCATGACAAAGTTTAAACTCTTAGGTTCTTACAGCCTGAATGTCTCAAGTGCTTTAGGATTTCAGCAGTGTGCGGAAGGGATCTTCAGCCAACCTTTCAAAGGGATGGCCTGGCTGCGGTGACTTCTCAACTCTTCTTAGATCATGTTTTGGCAAGAGTGCCACTGAAGGGTCGTGTTTGGTATGGGCTTTCCAGAAATCCAAGGTAAGTGGTGAGGGGAACAGATAAAGAGGGGAAATACTTTTAAGATGTCTGCACATCACAGTGGAACTGCTCAGACCAGCCCCAAACAGCCCTGGAGGCTGCACAGGCTGGGCCAAGGGACGGAGACCGTGGACAACCTGAAATTATTTCCACCAAAGGCATCCACTTAGGAACCGCTGCTGCTGCTGAGTCGCTGACTCTTTGCGACCCCATGGACTGTCAGGGTTCCTGTCCATGGGATTCTCCAGGCAAGAGTATTGGAGTGGGTTGCCATGCCCTCCTCCAGGGGATCTTCCCGACCCAGGGATCGAACCAGAGTCTCCTGCGTCTCCTGCATCGAAGACAGAGTCTTTACCACTGAGCCACAGGGAAAGCCCAGTTAGGAATCTACTTAGATTAAAAAAAAAAAAAGAACAAGACTTTCGATTGGAATCCTACACGGCTGAATTTTTCTGCCAAAATATCCTGCAGTAATAAGAAGATAGAACAAGCACAAAGCAAAAATAAATCATGAAATCTAAATGCCATAAAGAGAATCTTACATCCTTTTCATCAGTTTTACCCATTAACATTAGAGCATGTTCGAACTCTATCCACCTTCCTGTCTTCCTCCCATTCCACAGACGGTTCTACATCAAATGTCTTTTTTCAGATTAGCTTAGAAAATAATCAGTACGCTTTCTGTGATGAAAACCACTTTTTGCTTGTAAGCTTTTTATTCCTTATACAAAATTTACCCATGAAAACTAAGTAAAGAACAAAGATCCAGATAAATAAGTTAATCAACTTCCTCTGCCCCTTCTCTCACCACTGCAACAAATCATCACAGTCAACTGAAATAACTAACGTTTTTTTAAAAAGCTGCATAACATCCCAAAATATGAAGGTACTACAACTGGGGCAACTATCCCTACACTGACTAGCACTTGGGTTATTTGGTTGTCTTAGGCTTTTGTCACATCAAAAAAAAAAAAAAATTCTCTGCCACTGGAGCACACATAAGCATGCATATACGTGAACACAGCCACCAGTACGCATTATCGTGGCCCTATTTATAGCTATGTGACAGTCTCCCAAATAGGACTTTCAGAAGATCTGCAACAAGCTGTCATACTCCCCGCAGCAAAACAGTTAACATCTGGGAAACGGTCACAGAACATGCTATGCACTTAAACATTTCATAAAGCAAAGGCCATCAACTTTTAGGTATCAATCTTACATTGATTCATTTAGAAAGGCAGCAATAATAAGGTATTTATACAGGAATCTCTGCAAGAATAAAGCCTATACTGGGGTTGATTTTAACTTACCTTTTTTTGACACTTCTGCCCCATTTAGTTCTTTTTGTGCTTCTTCAATTTTGTCTAAGAAAAACAAAAAAAGTATAAATTAATTCACCATACACAAATAAGAAGACAGCAAAACAAATATATTACTTATAAGTGGTACCTGACACATAGTAATAAATATTTGTTGAATGAATTATTTATGAAACAAATACGTGTAAGCTGTTAAATAATAGTCCTTTTAAAATTATAATTTTAATTAAGTCTTAGTCACAAGGGCTACTTCCAATTGTTTTCACAATGCAAATAATTAGTGCGTTTTAAATACTGAATCATAATTTTAAAATGTTTAGCTGCCTATTCAAAACACATAAAAATAATTCTTTTTTTTTTAACGAAGACATACAAATTTCACTGATGAGTTTCAACAAATGCCAACTGGCTTAGAAATAAGTCTAAGCTGAGTTCATAGACGGCCTAAGACCTAAGTCAAATGTGGAAGAAATAAAAGGATGAACAATAAATGAGGGGCTGAAAAGCAGCAACATGATACTTTTGCCAACAGTTGGTTACAGAATAACCACCCATGAAGTGTGAGGGTGGAATACTGAAGAGGTTCTAAATAAAAACTAAGGTCCTCCCTGGTGGCTCTGCAGGAAAGAATCCACCTGCAATGCAGGAGACTCAGGTTCGATCCCAGGGTTGAGAAGATCCCCTGGAGGAGGGCATGGCAACCCACTCTAGTCATCCTGCCTAGAGAATCCCATGGACAGAGGAGCCTGGCAGGTTATAGTCCATGGGGTCACAAAAGGGTCAGACACGACTGAGCAACTAAAAAACAGCAACAAATATACAGCATTTCTGCAATCATCATTTTTAGATGAGCACAGTTCTGAAAGAAGCAATAACTAACAAAGAGTTGGGGCGGCTGCCTTCCAGAGCTGCAGCTCTCCCATCTGAGCTTTGAGCACAACTGGATTTGGTAAGGAAGCGCATGTTCTACGTTGGTAACAATTAATTTATATTTTTATAAGGATATACATATTTGATGATTGACAGAAACCAATTCTAAGTTTAATACAGTGGTCTAAATACTGACTGTAACAGCAAAAGTTAACACAATTCCTAGGTACTATTCTGTACTGAAATGGATACCGTAACCATAATGATGTAACATTTCAGCTAGTCCATTGGAGTACAGTTTAAATGCTTTCAAAATATTGGTATGTCAGCCATTCATACCTCCCAGTATCCACTATCAGCTCCCAAAATGGTCACCGATACTAAACACCATCGCTGGCCACGGAAGATGGCATCCTCTCCTCCACAGGCCCTTCCGTCTCTGGTGCAACCTGCCTCTTCCCCCATCAGCCTTGCCGGAAAAGCCAGAAACTCAAAGAACCTTCCATTCACTGAGCAAACTTCTTTCAATTGCGTATTGATCCATCCAGCCTGCCTTATCAAGGCAGACGGGGAGCATGAGAATGAAGGAAACAAGCCACGGTTTATCACAAGTACATCTTCATCCCCACAGCAACGTCCTATTTGCTCCCTGCTAATTAGCAGATCCAGAGTAAGAGTTGAGGGGAGAAGAGACAGTCTTTGGAAAAAATACCAGTTTTTCCCTCATTTGCAAGCTTTTAGTTATTTCTCATGAAATGATGAGTAAAATGAAACAGTAATGGGAAAAAAAAGCCCTTAATAAATGCAGAAAGTAGATTCTGTATTTAGCAGTACTTTTACTCCAAAAGAATTCCAAATGTATGACTGAAATTTATATTAATATACATGACAAAAGCACAAGGCCCACTTTTTCAAAAATAAATAATACTGAGTATATTGGAGAGTACATTGGAGATATTAAAAATGTAAATAAGTATTAAATACACAGTCTTTGAGAAACATAAAAATGAAAAGCACTATTATTTCCATGCCAGCAGTTTGTCTAAACTTAAGAACCATAAATAATATGTATGTATATATTGTATTGATATATATTCATGGCAGTAATGACTATGTGTAAGAGTTTGTGCATACATAATTTGGTATTATATAATAAAACAACTCTTTATTAATAGGATTAACTGGGGCTCCAGGCAGCAAAAGCTCATGATTTAACACATATTTAAAGAACAGTTTCTGTTTAGTATATTGAAGTTTGGCCACCTTCTATTTGTACATGACAAATTCTTGCAAAAATGACTTCAATTTACATCAGTAGAATTGGGGTATCTACTGTGTTAGGTATAGGCATTTACTTAAATGCCTTTACCTGGAACTCTAATTCAATAGGTAATTACAGTCTTAAATGACAGAGTTTATAACAGTCATTATGAGCTCTTGCCTCACTTTTTAGAAAAAGTCCTGTTTATATTTAATCTCTGTTTTATGATTCTCCTGGTAAAATATGATGTTTTAAAGACACTCTCCAAAGCTACAGAGAAAGTACTCATTTATTATATGCTCTTAATTGGTCCAGATAAGGTAATTTACTAGTGTTTAAAAGCAACATTTATCATTTTTTTCACTATGACCCAGAGTAAGGAATGTATTTTTACATTCCAACCAATTACACATGTGTGTGTATATATATTACATGTATACATAATTCAGAAACCAACTTACCCATACACTAATTTCTGTCCTTTCTTATTAAAAATGAAAAAATGCTGCCTTGCCCAGACGCATTGGTTCACAGCCCCATGCTGGACAGCAAACCCATGGCTTGAACCCACAGACAGAAAATAGTTCTCAGCCAAGGGCTGCGCCTCCCAGCCAGGACACCTCTCGTCATAAGCCTTGATGAGCAGGGGGGTACGTGTTGTTTAGAACAGGATCTCAGGTTCTTAGACACCTTCCATCATGCCCTCCCCAAGGTCACTGTTATCCGAGCTCATAATTTCATAAAAACTACACATTCAGAAATAAATAGTAGTTTCTCAGCTGCTTCAAAATAAAAACAGATATATGTGCAAAATGGACATTCACACCATGTTGTTGCTGCTGCTGCTGCTAAGTTGCTTCAGTCGTGTCCAACTCTGTGCGACCCCAGAGACGGCAGCCCACCAGGCTCCCCCAACCCTGGGATTTTCCAGGCAAGAACACTGGAGTGGGTTGCCATTTCCTTCTCCAATGCATGAAAGTGAAAAGTCAAAGTGAAGTCACTCAGTCGTATCCGACTGTTAGAGATCCCATGGACTGTAGCCCACCAGGCTCCTCCGTCCATGGGATTTTCTAGGCAAGAGTACTGGAGTGGGGTGCCATTGCCTTCTCCAACACCATGCTGTTAAATCTAAAATAAGTAACACATTCTTACTGTAATGAGTTCTTCCTGTATTTAAATTAAGATGTAACTGTAATTAATTCAACTTTTACTAAATATGCTTGGAGTTGTCACCTGGAAAAGGTTCTGGTAATACACGAATGGATCCATAATTGTCCCTAAGATCCAGAAGAACCCGTGGCCGAAAGAGTGACAGGCTTGGGGAGAGACTGCTGACAGCGTAGGTTAAAGTCTGGTTCTGCAACTATTAAAAATGTGCTCCTTTTGATAGTTTGTCTTCTCTGGTAAAGCAGAGAAACTATTTGTTAACAGTACAGGCTATAAACAAGTTTGTTTAATGCCTTGTATATTTTAAAGCTTTTGTTTGTGTAAGAAAACAATGCAAAACTATTTTATTTTCACCACAGGTAAATAACTGTAAATAAAGGAAAAAAAAAAAAGATCTATTTGTGAAACATAATCTGAAACCACTGAGCCAAAAAAAAAAAAAAAAATTCCTGGAGCCCTTAGGAAACCACCGTTCTTTTGGGGTTCTGGGAAGAAGATGGGATCATTAAAAACAAATCATTTATAAAAATAAAACAATCCTCAAATAAGGATTTGAAGGCAATGGCAACCCACTCCAGTATTCTTGCCTGGCAAAGCCCATGGACAGAGGGGCCTGGTGGGCTGCAGTCCATGGGGTCGCTAGGAGTCAGACACAACTGAGTGACTTCAGTTTCACTTCTCACTTTCATGCACTGAAGAAGGAAATGGCAACCCACTCCAGTATTCTTGCCTGGAGAATCCCAGGGACGGGGGAGCCTGGTGGGTGCCGTCTCGGGTCGCACAGAGTCAGACACGACTGAAGTGACTTAGCAGCAGTAGCCCACTCTCTGACCATTTTCACCTTCCAATGAAAGGCAGGGGGTCTCCTGCACCATCTCAGAGTCGCAGCACCCCTCCTCAAGAGCACGAGGATCCAGGACGTCAGTTTTGGGGACCAACCCACCAAACTGCTAGGACTTGGTTCAACAACAGTTGTCTGTTTTTATTGCATTGACTGTCTACCTGGTGGCAGGTACACAAGGAGGAACTAGAAATATAAAGTGTAAAAAAAAAATGGCTCTGCATTTCAATACCCTTTCAACAATCATTTTAATACCAACTTGATGGTAAATATAAAGCCCAATTCCCTGGCTCAGCGAACGAAGTTCTCCGTGGACCCACTCCCTCGTCTGCGGCAGCAGCCACACCTCTGTGTAGGTGCCCTCGGGTCCCCAAGACTCTTCCACTCGCAGGCCCCCACCCTATCGCCTCGGGATATCAGCTCCTGGAGGAAAACCTGCTTTAACACCCCCCACAGAGCCACCGCTGCTGTGGGGAGGATCCGTTTCTCCACTGCTCTGTTGTCTCATGAGTGTTAGCAGTTACGACAGTAAGGGGGACTGAGTGATTTGCCCACGGTAGAAGTGCTGACGGTAACCTGCCAAGTGACGGGGGAAAGCACGGGTGCATTCTGGAAAAGGGAAAAAGGAACAGGCGCCCACAAACTGAGCACTGGCCTTCGGTGGTTCCACGTAAGAACCTGGAGCTTTATCTTCCTTAAGCTTAAAGATGATTTCTGCATTGCAGAAACTGCATCAGTGCCCTGAAAGGGCACGTGAACCAGCTGTTCCTCACGCCTTCCGACCTAGCGAGGAGTTAAATGATCACCCCAATTCCAGCAGCACCTCCTCCTTGCCTGCTGTTCTGACAGGCACCCGTAACCTCTGCTCTGACGCTCAGGGGGTCCCCTCCTTCACGCAGCAAAATGGAAACACTAATAGTAGATTTTTATGAGGCAGATCCTAAGGAACTGTAAAAGGCACCTCTGTTTACGGAGAGGGAGACCATCTGATTGAAAAAAGATCACCGTATGTGATTGCACTATTTTTACTACTGAATAAACCTAACTCCCACGTGCCCGTCATCACACGTCAGCACCAGCTCCCTATTCTCACTGGGAACTGCTCGAGCTATTTCAATAAGACTAAATATATGACCATGATGTAATATGAAAAGTGCGCCCAACACCCATAACCACATATACGTGCTCTTCTAAATGACGGTCCTGGTGCTCACTACTAAATCAGCTAAGTAAGCCTAGCTTTGTAGGTAACACATTTTAACCTGTAAATTATACCTTTCATATTTCCAGATCTGCCAAAAAATGATAGTCTAGACTAGTAATATTTCAACCTGAAAAATACGGCCTGAAATAAGCGGGGAAAAAAAAAAAAAGAGCAAGACAGTCAACTCTGCCCTAATGAATGTGAAGACTGTGATTAACAAGTTCTAGAAAAATGTAAAATTACTCAGCTTGTCCAGAAAGAGAAACTCAACTAGAATAACTAGAGAAGACTGAGAAAGTAACCAGGGAATAACACAGAATTACTTTTTTAAGGTTAAAGGCCAAGATGGTCTTATCAGATTCTTACCAATTCTGAAGAATAAACATTTCTCCTAAACTGTCCCAGAGCACAAGCTAACACAAAAGGTGTTCTAAATAATTTTTAAAAGCTGCTACAACCCTGCTATCAAAATGTGACCAAAGGAGCAGAAAAATTAACACTACTTAAAAATCTCCCAAAGGAATATAGATTTAACAATCCACACCCAGACATACATTCCAAGATTAGAAAGCCATACCCAATGAGGGTGTAAAGTAAGTCTGCAAAGATATCTCAGGATTGGTGGTGGTGATGTAGTCCCTAAGTCATGTCTGACTCTTGAGACCCCTTGGACTAGAGCTCAACAGGCTCCTCTGTCCATGGGATTTCCCAGACAAGAATATTGGAGTGGGCTGCCATTTCCCTCCCCTGGGGATCTTCCCTACCCATGTCTCCTGCATTGTAGGTAGATTCTTTACTGCTGAGCCACCAGGGAAGCCCATTATCCAATATTAGAAAACATGTTATTATCATCTGTAATAGGATACAGGATGGGTGTGAGGCGGAAGGCAATTTAAATAATGTTCAAAACGTACTTGATTAAAATATTTATCTTTAGTGTGAACAAAAAGCAAAACAAAAAAAATCAATGATAAATAAAACAGGTTACACGTCATCATATTAACCAAGTGGTATTCTGATACACATCCCGAAACAGAGAGACTAGCCAATAACCTGTGATCACTTCTTTTCAGAAGCCTTCCCTGACCTGCTCCTCAGGTCCTGGTCTGTGCCCCCAGCACAGAGTTCTCAGCCCCTAGGCATCGTTCACCATGGGATATTCTGAGACCCTGTGTACGCACTTGCTTTTTTCATTAAAGCGATTTCTTATTCAACAGAGCACATAGGTGCTTAGACCAGTAGACCCTCAAAACGTATTTGTTCAATAAATGAATCACTATTGCAGTATTTACTACAGCATTTATGTTAACAATTACTTGGGGACGATTTTACATGTAAAACTATAAGGGACTAAAGAACTGTGATATTTCCATAGAATGGAATGTCGGGCAGCCATTTAAAATACTTTTGAAATACTTATTGAAAGGCAAAAACGCTCGAAGTATATTAAGTAAAAACACACTGTGTCACGCAGATGTCTGTGTATATACACACATACACAATTTCTGTAAAGAGGCTCAAATATAATGATTATCTGAGGGTAGTACATTAATAGTTTTAATGCTATTTCTATTTTCTTCAATTAACAAACTACCTATAATAAACATTTCAATATAAAATATTATCTAAATTTAATAAACACTAAAAACCCTAATACACGCACGCATGCTAAGTTGCTTCAGTGATGTCCAACTCTTCATGAACCGACCCTGTGGACCATTGCTTCCGTGGGGGCTCAGACAGTAAAGCGTCTGCCTGCAATGCCGGAGACGTGGGTTCAATCCCTAGGTCTGGAAGATCCTCTGGAGAAGGAAATGGCAACCCACTCCAGTACTCTTGCCTGGAAAATCCCACAGAGGGAGGAGCCTGGTAGGCTACAGTCCATGGGGTAGCAAAGAGTTGGACACAGCTAAGTGACTTCGCTTTCACTTTCATGGACCATAGCCTGCCAGGCTCTTCTGTCCATGGGATTCTCCAAGTAAGAGTACTGGAATAGGTTGCCATGCCCTCCTCCAGGAGATCTTCCCGACCCAGGGATTGAACCCACGTCACTTTTGTCTCCTGTGTTGGCAGGCGGGTTCTTTACCACTAGTACCACCTGGGAAGCCCCTAAAAATGTGATTTAAATTATTTAAAGAAAAAAAAAGTCATCTGTAAATAGGTTCTAAATTCCAAATTTCCAGATCATATGAAAGACTCCGGGATAATTTCTAAAACATAAAAACATTAATACGCTGAATGGTTCATTTGGTTCAGAATATATTTATTAACTCCTGTGGGCTAGCACTAAGGATACACAAAGATGAACAACCCTGCATGAAGGAACTTGGAGAAGTAAACAAGCAACCCCTCTCCATGCGGTGACTGTGTGACTAAGTCCATGGGGAGCTCAGAAGCATGCGAATGCGACCGTCTTGCAAACAGGAAGAATGGTCCTGAAGCACCTTCATGGAAGAAATAATACCAATGCTGTGCAAGCAGAGAAGCAAATGAGAATTCCTGTCTGGAGGAGGAGGGAGCTCAGAGAGGGGAGGACAAGGAGGCTGCAGAGGCAAAGACGCAGAAAACGAGTCAGGAACTCATCGCAGTTTGTAACGTAAACCTGAGACAGCAAGTTAAAGACACGCGATTTGAGAGCCACCTTCTTATGTAACTGGTTGCTAAAACCATACCATGGAGTAGGTGGAAGCAAAAATATAATTATTCTATGAAGTAATTTGGCCATAAGCATCAAGATCTTTGAGACCAATCTCTGCATTTTCCTATGCTGATTCAAGTACTGATTTTAGACTAAGACAATGAAAGGAGTGGAACAAAGTATCACTGTAGTTTCCACAAAGGAAAAAATTTATTTATTAATAAATAATCAATGATACCTAGAATATAGTAGATACTCAATAAATACGTGTTGAATACTTCAGAAATGGTTTAGTAAACTGTGGCACCTTCAGACAACAGACTATTATCATAGAACTACTATATTATAGGCTTCTAGGAAGACTTACTGAATCAGAAACTATAGGAATGGTGTCCCAGACTGTATAAATTTTTAAAGCTTTGCCAAATGTTTTAATGGGCCACCTACCCTCCAGTTAAAGATCACTGGTGGGATGAGAGGTAGAGGAAGAAAAACCCAAGAAAAAGGCCAAAAAAAAAAAAAAAGCTGAAGAAATTAGGAGAATCAGAAACAATTTGGCCACAGAAGGTCAAGAGAACAGTATTTCATTGACAAATGAGAAGATGATGCAACTGAGGAAGATGGAAAAAGCTTCTCCTGGATTGAGCAGTTGGAGGTCCCAGTAACGCTTCCTGAAGCCTTGAAGTGGAAAGAGAGGCTGGCGGGCAGAGGGCTGAGAAAGTGATGGGACAAAATAGAACAGAACTGTCTTTCAAAGCACTCAGCAAAGAAGAAGACAGTGAACTTGAGGTCCGGAGAGAAATACAGCGCAAAGGAAGGTTGTTTGGTTTGACGTGTTTTTCAAGGGTGTTTACAGACCCAGGCCACTGCTGTTGTTTACACGCTGTCATATCTGACTCTTTGCGACCCCATGGATTGTAGCCCTCCAGGCGCCTCTGTCCCTGGGATCTCCCAGCAAAAACACTGGAGTGGGTTGCCACAGACCCAAGGGAAGGAACCAACACAAAGAGAGGAGAGATACAGGCAAGAGTTGGGATACGGAGGGCAAGGCTCTGAAGAAAGTGGAGGGCAGCCCAGAGTCTAGGCCGCGGGTTGATTTTGAATAGGGAAACACCCAGGGCGATGCTCTGAGGTCAGAGGGAAGCACAAAAGAAGGGTGGGTCATGTGAAAAGTCTGCTGATGAGAAGGAAGTTGGAGGGAGTTCATATCCAGACTTCACAATTGTATTGAGATAACATCTGGATGCCTAGAAAGAAAACGGAGTTTAGTGATTATGTGTCTGGAAAGTGAATCTAAAAGCGACGTCGCTGAGTCCTGTCCGACTCTGCAGTCCCAGGGACCGTAGCCTACCAGGCTCCTCCGTCCATGGGATTTTCCAGGCAAGAATACTGGAGTGGGTACTTTTCTTTCTCCAGGGGATCTTCCCAACCCAGGGATCGAACCTGGGTCTCCCACATTGCAGGCAGACGCTTTACCATCTGAGCCACCAGGGAAGCTTAGAGGTCTTAAGGGGTCTTAGAGACTGGTAAAAGTTACACAAAGTTATTGATGGGAGTGGAAGAACTGACCAATTTTAAGGACAAATAAAGCATTGATGAACGCAACTAGGGATCCATGGATGTAGAAATCCACATTATTCCTTGAGCTCCTACTGCAAATGGAGCAGACACAGTGCATTTGTTATCTAATGCACAGTTATGGGCACCTCTCATAGCTGTCTTTAAAGTAATTTTATCTATTCTGTCTTATTTTTTCTTGTGACTTTTTATTTCAAAGGACATTCTGTATTTCAAATCTACAAATATAGATTTGAAAGCCATAAAGAAAGCTATAAATGGAGTAATGTTGGCCAATAAATGCATGTTTAAATATAATCTGATGATACGTAAAAATATCTGAAGACTTAAGAGGCACCCGTTAAAACAATTTTTAAAGAAATCTACTTATATATTTGAACCTTTAAAAACAAACCAATAATGAAAAATTTTACAGGACAAAAAGTCTAGTTTCTTTGGTAAACGATTTGCAAAGAAAGAGAAAGAGAATTGGGAATGGTGCCTATAGATTAAAAAAAAAAAATGAAAGACGCATCAAACTACAGAATATGTGGACCTTATTTTCCCTGATTCTAATAAAATGTTTAAAAAATTATGACTGCAGAGAACTGGTAATTTAAACACTGATAGGATAATTGATCTATTAAGGAATTATTTTTCTTTGGTTTCATAAATGTACAGTGATTATGTTAAAAAAATTATTTGTCTTTTGGAGCTTATATAACAAAAACCTATTAACAAAATGATGTATCTAAGGTCCTAAAACACACATAGGTGGGGAAGAGCCCAGAGGAGGTAAGGAAACCAGACTGGCTGTCCAGGGGTGAATTACTAAAGCTGGGTGGTAGCTAAACAGAGGTTTATTACACTACTCTATTTGTAATAATTTTTAAACTCACATCATCAAAAGTATAAAAAAGAAACAAAAGAAGGAACTCAGTCTGAAAATAAAATGTTAAAAGACCGAATTACCAAAGTACTCCTCACATATCGTTGGTTCAAATAATAATCATAGGCAAGAAATGATATGGAAGTGGGAAGTAAATGAAGCTAGGTATCCAAAAGCCGAGCACACAGTAAGCCCTCAAGTGAGGTCACGGACTCAGAAATAACTGGAGCCAATAGGAAATTCAGTAACTTCTGAGTTACCACGAGGAGTCAGGTTTGTACACACCAAAGCTGGAAAGGACGATAAAAAAAATAAATCATCATTTCTAGAAATGTGATCACCAGTGTTCTTAATTCCTTTCAGTTGGGCAAACGGAGGGTAAGAACTTTAAGACTGTAAAGGTTTCTAAAACACAACGTTTAAAAAAAAAAAAATATATATATATAAAAACCCAAGGAGCAGAACAACCTATATAGTATACATCTACTTGTATCAATATATAAAAATGGATGTGTGTATTTTTTAAAAAACACAGAATTGAAATAGATGACTTTCCTCCCAATCTATTTTCTAGCATACATTACAAATAGCAAGGAAGTTATCAGCTCTGAATATCTTCTGAAAAACTGAAAGCACTTTTTCTTCTTCAAGTTCTTTCTAAATAAATTACTAATTAGTTCAGCCTATTAAATACTGTCAAAATGTGAGAGCTGATGTAAATTCCAGGGGAAGTGAGAAGGCTTCTCTGAGAAGAGAGCATGAGGAAAGCTATTACAAAGTAGGGCTAAGTATACAGGGATGCCATGAGTAGGAGTTACATGTGTTAGTCGCTCAGTCGCGTCTGACTGTCTGTGACCCCATGGACTGTAGCCCACCAGGCTCCTCTGTCCATGGGATTCTCCAGGCAAGAGTACTGGAGTGAGTAGCCATGCCCTTCTCCAGGGGATCCTCCCCATCCAGGGATCAAACATGGGTCTCCTGCACTGCAGGCAGATTTTTATGGTCTGAGCCGCCCAGGTGTTACATGGCAGAAGGCAATTATGCAGAGTGAGAGGAGTAGGTGGTAAAAGCAAGCATATCAAGTAAGGAAGCAAGAGTCTAAACTAATGTGGGAAGTTAAGGTTTTGATGGTTGAACCAAAGATGGTACTAATCTACGTGACCCAGAAGCAAACGACCTGCTGTCACAGCTATTCACACTTGGCACAGTACACACACACGACAGAGTGAGCGTTTTATGAACATTCAGGGATCATTCAATCACTGACTATATGAACAAATGAAGAGAGAACCTTGAACTGGTCTATGAGGGGTGAGAAGTCCTTCTGCAAACATGATAATGAATCTGTAACCTGAGACCGAAGGGACGGGGGCTCATTCCAGGAAAGCAGCTTCCAGAGAAGCCAAATAGAACACGGTTGTCAGGTCAAGGCTGGACATACAGATTCAGAATTAAGAGTCTAGACTTCTTGTTTATTTTAATAGATTCTGGTTTGTGTTTCGGAGAAGGCAATGGCACCCCACTCCCGAACTCTTGCCTGGAAAATCCCATGGGCGGAGGAGCCTGGTGGGCTACAGTGCATGGGGTTACTGAGAGTTGGACACGACTGAGTGACTTCACTTTCACTTTTCACGCTTATGCGTTGGAGAAGGAAATGGCAACCCACTTCAGTGTTCTTGCCTAGAGAATCCCAGGGATGGGGGAGCCTGGTGGGCTGCCGTCTATGGGGTCGCACAGAGTCGGACACGACTGAAGCGACTTAGCAGCAGCAGGTTTGTGTTTTATCATGTTTGGTTACAAGAGATCATTGGAAGCATTTTGTTCTCATACTATTTCAAATGCATTCTGTATATAATTCTATAAATAAAACTATTATCAGTGAAAAAATGAAAAATCAGTAATATGATGGGTCCAAACAAGAGGTTTGAGTGGAGCCAAACTTCACCAGTTCATGAGTAGATGGTTTTCAAATAGGATGGATTTTGCTTTCGATTTATACTTATAACCCTGGCAATTTGACCAATGACTTTATGGAGTTAGTATGAGAATCCTAAATTTAATATTAGTGGTTCAGATCAGTAGATATTATGGAATTCGATTTTTTTGTGGACATGTGTGCATATTTTTTAAATTATGCTGTAATTTCTGCATAAACTTTTGTGGAATAAGTAATGGGAAATTAATATAGGTGGTTACCTCTGAGTAAGAGATAAAAAGCAAGGGCAGGAAAACGGGGAAATGCTCATTTTTTAAATTGTATCTGTTTCTGTGCTACTTAACTTTTTAAATTAAGTTTATTACTTATATTGAAGATGTATTATTCATTGAAATATAAATATATGTATAAAAATATATGTATATATGTATAAATATGGGTAGTCAAATCAAAAATAAAACTCGAATTTCTCAATTCTCTAAAATTATTATGTGCTTATTTACTTATATGTTTAAAAAATACATATACTACTTATGTGTGTACATATATACACACGTATCTGAATGTACACATATGAATATACAGGCATACTTGTGGATTCTTTTTTTCAATATTCTCACTTCAACTCAGTATTATTCCATTCTTTCAAACTATTTGATACCTGTTTGCTCCTTCCAAATTGGGGTTATTTTAACATTTACTAATCACTCCGGGTGGTGCAGCAGTAAAGAATCTGCCTGCCAATGCAGGAGATTCAAAAGATACAGGTTAGACCCCTGGGTCCAGAAGATCCCCTGAAGAAGCACATGGCAACCCACTCCAGTATTCTTGCCTGGAGAATTCCATGGACAGAGGAGCCTGGTGGGTTACAGTGCATGGGGTTGTAAAGAGTCGGACACAACTGAACGACTGAACATCATCAGCAGCAATAATATCTTATAAATATTACAATCCACTATTCTTTTGGATTTTTTATTTTTTGGCTGCAAAAAATAAATACTCAAAGCTTACGGGGTGCTAGTGCTCTGACCAGGGATGGGACCCAGGTCCCACGCAGCAGAAGCATGGCATCTTAACCCCCAGACCACCAGGGAAGTCCCAGGCCCACCATTCTTTACATTTTAATTTATCTAATTCAACGGATTGGTCAGAAATATTCAGGTCAGTTAAGAAGCCTGTTTTTTCAACCTAAAATAGTCCTATTTGCATTTCTCCCAAAGGGTAATTCCCCAACCAGCAAGAATCAGAGGTAAAAAGCTATGAAAAACTCTATGTAGGTGGTAGAGGGGAATGAAGTAAAGTGAAAACAAAGTCTAACAGGTTTAGTCACCAACCACAGATATGATCTTCATGGTGGGAATCACAGTCAAAATAAACTAAAATGCCCTCTCATTTTGTCGCTCATCAAAACCCAGGGGCCCCTGCGAAGTACTAACAGCATGTGACCCTGTCCCTGTCACAGCAGGCACCTCATTCTACTGCGAGCAGTTCTTGCGTAAGGTCTGATTCCTTACCGCCCGGTGGGGCCCACGAGGACAGGGGCCAGGCAGGTGCTAATCACTGAGTCCCCATACCCTGCTGGACACCCAGCAAATAGTCTTGACACCTTTATCAGGTAAATGTCGTTAAGTCCTACCATTCTATACGGTATCAGGGAAGAATGAAAATTTGGTAACAAGAGAAACAAACCTAAAAAAAAAACCCCAAAAGTTTAAATTAACTACATCTTATAAACAAACCTTATTATACATTCTGTTCTGCTGCTGCTGCTGCTAAGTCACTTCAGTCGTGTCCGACTCTGTGCGACCCCATAGATGGCAGCCCACCAGGCTCCCCTGTCCCTGGGATTCTCCAGGCAAGAACACTGGAGTGGGTTGCCATTTCCTTCTCCAATGCATGAAAGTGAAAAGTGAAAGTGAAGTCGCTCAGTCATGCCTGACTCTTAGCGACCCCATGGACTGTAGCCCACCAGGCTCCTCCGCCCATGGGATTTTCCAGGCAAGAGTACTGGAGTGGGGTGCCATTGCCTTCTCCGGCATTCTGTTCTATAAGTTAATAAATGGCCTAGAAGAAAAGTTCCCAAACTTTTCATGGTTTCTCAGAGGAAAATAGCAGTAGAAGAAAATACATAGCGTATAACCATTTCCAGTTACTAATATTCTAATGCTAAGATTAGTGACTTGGTTCATTACAAATACAAAATGTAAAGAAAAGAAGTGCTGAAATGTATAGCTGTCACAGGTGTGGGCCACAGTACTAATGGTCAACCATAGCTTTTTATTACCGGCCAAGACATGCAGAGAGACAAGGTCCATCAAGTGTAGTGAAAGTATTAAGTCACTCAATCACATCCTACTCTTTGCAACCACATGGATTGTAGCCCACCAGGCTCCTCTGTCCATGGGATTTCCCAGGCAAGAATACTTGAGTGGGTTTCCATTCTTCTCCAGGGGATCTTCCTGACTGAGAGATCGAACCTAGGTCTCCTTCACTGCAGGTGGGTTTTTTACCATCTAAGCCACCAGGGAAGTGGAGTGAGTAGCTATTCTCTTCTCCAGGGGATCTTCCTGACCCAGGGACTGAACTGGGGTCTCCTGCCTTGCAGGCAGATTCTTTACCATTTGAGCTACAAAGGAAGCGCCCAAGTCCCTAAAAGGAGACTTCCAAAAAGGACTAACTTAGAAAATGCATCATTAAATCTTCTGATTACATTATGTTAAATTATATTTTAGGAAAATAAATTCTTTGGGAACCATTCACATTACTGTTTGAGTCCATTAGCCTAAATAGTCAAATAACAGTTCGTATAATTCTGTATACATGTGCAGGAGCATGTGTATAATGAATGTCTGTTTGCACAATATAGAGTGTGTATGTATCTATTACTTTGTTTGAAATGTAACCACCACACCATTAGATGTAAACATGAATATGTCCTCTATTTGTCTTCACCATTATCTAGTAATAACAGTTCATGAACAATAATGATACAGCATTGGACCCTTAGAACAGTTAAGTGGTTATGAACAAACTTTTATGTATGATAAACTTTACAACATATCAAATTCCTAGTCTGCATCTTTAAAAACAATCATTAAAAAAAAAGACCCCATATACTTTAAACAATCATCACAATTGAAACAATGAACAAATGTCATTTTTTTCAGCAAAGGAAGTACTTGGCCACCTCCCACACTGTCAAGGACTCTGGCCAAAAATAACAGTAATTAGGCTTGTAACCTCATATGTATGGATCTGATCTAGTCAAGCCAAAAATAGCTGTGGTTGTGTATCAACTGTAGGCATTTGTTTCAGAGGCTGTGTCATACAGGCCAAGTCAGGCAAATTACAGTGAAAGCTGTAATTTGCACTGGAATATAATTGGACTTGAGAAAAATTCAAGCTCTTTCAGTGTGATTCAAAGTTCTTTTCAATAATATTGTAGCACACGAGGGTACCCAGGATACCATGAACTATTTCTTAAACTCCCTAAAATATATGTTAAACAAACCAGCAAAATAGAATTAACACACGCATGCATTTTTTAAAAACTGGGCGGAGGAACCACAAGTTACCTGTCCTGAGCCATCATTAGAATCCGTCCTCCTGGAAACCTTCCTCTGAGAGGAGGGGCGGCACTGCCTTTGGGGGTGCCCACCTGCAGCTCTCCAGCCCCCAGTGTGGCTTCAAACTCTTGGGGTTCCTTTTGAGAACCACCTGCCGGGGCTTCCCTCACACCTGTCTGAGATGCCCTCACCCTCCGTCTGACCCTACTGGGGAGAAATCTACCAGTAACAGCTAAAACATAAGTGCTTGCCTGTGCAGACACTGTTCTGAGGACTCGATGTGGACCCACTCACTCAACCCTCCCCCAAAACCCACCCAGGAGGGAGGAGCCGCCCATGACCTCCACTCAACAGAGAAGCAAACCATGGCTCCTGGAAGCAAACGCAGCACTAACACAGAGAAACCTGTCTGCCGGCTTTCAACCCAGGCATGTGGCCTCCCGAATGTGAACTTAATGCTACACTATATTACTATTCCATATCATTTAAAAGGCTGTTCTGCCCAAGCTGGCAACTCCTCCTCTTTCGTGTTTGAGCTTAAGCGTCGTGTGCTCTCAAAGCCTTTCCTGATCCCCACTGGGGCCTCCACAGTGTGCCCATGCACGCTGGCTCCTCTGGCACTGAGAGCACGTACGCACGTGTGTGGAAGGTTACTCCTTTCAGGCCTGGATCACCTGCTAAACTCACTTTGTTTTTTTGGAAAGGAGATGCAAAATAAAAAATTACAATGTTTTTGTATTAAAGTCAGGCTCAAAATGCAAAAAAAAAAAAAAAAAATCATAAACGCCACATGAACATCTATCCTGGCCGCCCGACATCCTGGCCCACAGTATTTATCTGTGTTGTCATTGCTGTTCAGTCGCTAAGTCAGTCGCGTCTCACTCTTTGCAACCCCATGGACCATAGCCCTCCAGGCTCCTCTGTCCATGGGATTCTCCAGGCTAGAATACTGGAGTGGGTTGCCATGCCCTCCTCCAGGGGGCCTTCCCAACCCAGGGATCAAACTTGCATCTCCTGCATTGGCAGGTGGATTCTTTACCGCTGAGCCACCAGGGAAGCCCCTATTTATCCATACCTCTCCAATTTTTCGTGACCAAGCTTAAATCCCAACTCTCGGAAAACTTCTATACATAAATCCAGAAAAGCTGTTTTTCTTACCTTTCTTGGCACCCCACAGAACTTCGTCTATCCAAACAACTAGATGGAATGCAGGATCTATTTAAGGGATTTAGCTTTATCCCCTTCGCCCACTGTCACTGTCGTCTCACTTATTTCTCCAGTTCTCTACTAGGCGTGAGCTTCTTTTCCATCTCCGAGATTTTTAAACTACCTGATGGGTAAATCTCTCTTCCATCTTCCCTAGTGGTAGGAAAATGGACCCTGCAACACAAGTGCAACCCTTGAAACACAGCACGTGTTCAAACGTGGCTGAACTCACGCCTGTCAGAGCTAGTGACCAGACAAAACGTCTCGACTACCTTACTCAGGCCCACTTGGCACGGCGACTCAGGGTGGAAAATCGAGCTGAAAATGTCTTTTCCCAGGGGAAAAGGAAGCAGCCAAGAACTGATCTAACCGATCAGCAGAACTGGAGTGGGGATGTGGAGGAGGAGAGGGGGTGCAGAAACAAAGCCCCACAAAGTTCTCAGGAGAGCAGCCTCTCTCCCCTTTGTCTCCTTTTGGGCACCAGACTTCACAACGACGACAGGCCGCGGCTCTGGCTCAAAGATGAACTTCCATTCTCCACACTCAGATACACCCGATTTCAACAACATCGTTTCATGGGGGTGAAAGGGCTTATCATCACAGCTGAGGTCATGGGCATTAGAATCGTTGCAACTACAAGCCAGTGATTTTACTCACTACTATTAACAAAACTCAGTAAATTACACTCACGGTGCTGTTACTAAAATAGCATCACTAAACAGCCTGCTGGAGTTACTTGCTGTGGAAAGAGAGGAATTCCATCGGGTTTGCCTCAGTGCTCTGCTGCAGAGTGGGCCTGGAACACTCCGCCCCTACTGCTTGTTCAATTAGGGTGTATACCGAAGTCACCCTTGGGGTGCACATATCTGTAAACTTCCCACTTGGGACTGAAAAGCAAGATCCTCACTTGCTGTCCCAAGAACTGACTTTGCAAGTGGCTGCGCCTGGACACAGACCTGGGCGGGACAGGCACCAGAAGAAGCAGGGGCGCACCCTGTCCAAGAAGCACGGCAAATCATTCCAGGTCCCAGAGTCACGGTTCCCGAT
This sequence comes from Bos mutus, assembly GCF_027580195.1. Taxonomy (NCBI): domain Eukaryota; kingdom Metazoa; phylum Chordata; class Mammalia; order Artiodactyla; family Bovidae; genus Bos; species Bos mutus. The sequence goes on along the minus strand of NC_091639.1, from coordinate 8,039,326 downwards.
ATTCACGAAGGCCGAGGACAGTCCGTCACTCCTAACTTTGCCGAGAAACACACCTAAGTCCCGGGCACGGACAGGCAGGCCCCGGGGTTCACTGGGCTGGTGGGCAGGCTGCCCTGTATCCACTCCTCAGACCGTCACTGTCCTTTTACTCTTCTCTGTCAAGAGTGCAAGATTCCAGCAAACCCCAAGCCCTCTGGCTCTCCCTCCGAAAACCTGCCCAGACCGCCCATCTCCCCTCCTGGCCCTGGCCCGCATCTCCCACCCAGACCTCCATGCCAGCCTCCGCGTCTCTCAGCCCATTCCCTGCTGGACCCCACACGCAGCCACATCTGCCAAGAGAGCCAGTCCGCTCCCTCGCCTCATTCTCACCTACGGCATCTACTGGCATCCTTAATACACTGTAATTAACTTACGTCCACTTGTTTGATGCTTGTCTGTATGTCTCTAGCTGTGATTTTTGGCCAGGGGTGATTCTGTGCTTCAAAGGGTATCTGACAATGTCTGGAGACACTTCTGGTTGTCACAGCGGAGCAGGAGGGCTTGGCATCCACTGGGTGTAGGCCAGGGATGCTGCTAAACATCCCACAACACACAGGACAACCCTGCCAACAAAGAGTTACCTGCCCAAAACGTCAACAGTGCCAAGACTGAGAAACTCCGCTCTGTGGAGTTTGTGCTGTTTTAGGCATTAAGTCACGTCTGACTCTTGTGACCCCATGGACTGCAGCCCACCAGGTTCCTCTGTCCATGGGATTCTCCAGGCAAGAATACTAGAGTAGACTACCATTTCCTTCTCCAGGGGATCTTCCTGACCCAGGGATTGAACCCACATCTCCTGCACTGCAGGAGGATTCTTTAGCACTGAGCCACCTGGGAAGCCCCAAACTCTGCTTTAAAATGATCCATATTTGAATGGATATCTGAAAAAGGTTCAGTATTACTTTAATCATATTCTCTATTCTTCTTTTATCCTAGTAATTATTTCCAAATGGAGCAATAAAACATAATTTGGATTACAACCTTATACTTTAACATAATGAATGGCAGTACATGACAGCAATAACTATTGCCATGGGTGTGAAGGGAACCAGCCTTCACATTTGCTAGAACTAAAGGACTCACATGTATTCTGTTGTCAAATATGAAAAAAAACTGAGGAAAGAAGAGGTGCCAACTTCTGCTATCACTTGGCTAAGATATAAAAAAGCTGGGATTCCATCTCAGGAAGCCCGGACGGAAAGCTTTTCACACTATGCCAGGCTAGCGTATTAACATGCAAAACACAGAGTGGTGGCCAAAACCTGTCATGGGTTCAAATCCCAGTCCATCTCTTATCTCTGTGACATTAAATTACCCTCTAGACCTCAGTTTCCTTGCCCATAACATGGGAGGGGCAGATAGGGAGGGAGAAAAAAAAAAACTGCACCTCCCTTACAAAAGTGTGTGAGATTCAGAAAAGACGACAAGGTAGATGTTTAGAATACTACTGTAGCTTGTAGTTAACATTCACATGGAATTCTCCAGGCCAGAATACTGGAGTGGGTAGCCTTTCCCTTCTCTAAGGGACCTTCCCAACCCAGGGATCGAACCCAGGTCTCCTGCACTGCAGGCAGATTCTTGGGTCATATGGGACGCCCAAGAATTACCTGTTATTATCTAACCATATGCAAATATTTCACACCTCATCGCCCTTTCACTTGCATGAGTAATCAAGAAAACTGATTTTGGCCTCCTGTTGAATGGGTATACCTGGGAATTAATTTAAAAACTAAGAAAAATAATGAAAAATATTAACTCCATCAACATCTATACCTAGTAATGTATAAACTTTTATGCCTTTAAATTGGAGAAGGAAATGGCAACCCACTCCAGTACTCTTGTCTTGAAAATCCCATGGACGGAGGAGCTTGGTGCAGGCTACTGTCCATGGGGTCGCAAAGAGTCAGGCACGACTAAGCGACTTCGCTCACTTTACTTATGCCTTTAAATATTTTCTTTAAGAAGTAAGGAAATTATTCTTAATATACAATATTTCAAACACAAAAGAAGTAGAAGGTTTTAGTAAGCCAAATAAAGTTATCACTTAAGGAAGTTTTAAATATATATACAATCTCTACTTTTATTGAAAAATTTCCAAAATGCCTTAATGTGAAATCATAGTTTCCAAGTAAATTCAGTAATAAATTTGTACATTTTACAAATCTTTACAGTAGTACCATGTACCACTATGTATCATACCATGTCTAGATTTTACTTAACACTACCTTTATTTAAAAAAAAAAAAAGGACTTGGTTTAGCATTTCTTTCATAGGTTAAATTAGGCAATTCGTTATCCTTAAAAATAAGCTGTAATAAGCAGTTAATGACTGTAACAGCCATACAACACATCTTCACCTAAACCATTTCTGACTCAACTACTATAAAACAATCATTCGGATTTCATCAGAAGACTGAGATGTCAAATAAGTTTTTTATATTTGGTAAGTTTAACATCTTATATGACTTCCTCAAGAGAAACATATATTGATGGAGAAATATTTTAAACAGCAGCTCAGAGTTTAAGCTAAAATTACCAATCACATTTGTTGTTAAACAAAGGCGTTATCCACAATGATAGCCACAAGAAAACAAAAGACCAAAATAGTCATCATATTCAATCTACCACTGACGTCAAGAGAACAAACCAATAAGGCCCCCCAAAATGATGCTACTATAAACGTGTTAACAAGAATTTTCTGTTTGACATAAAACTATTTCCAATAAAACCTATTAACAGCACTGACAAAATTCCTAACATTCACCTAAGACACAAGCAGGTTTATCTATAAAACACACCACTGGTTTTCCTCTACCTATTACGTAGGAAAATCCTCACAACTTTCATTGTTCCATGCTCTCATATGCTCCGGCTACACAGCTCTAACACCCGTATGCTCAGGACCCCAGTTAGTGACACATTCATGTCTGGCTCCAGGCTCACCTACCCTGTTAGATCTTTCTGAGTGTATCATTCCCATCATCGTTTATTTGCCTTGCTGTTTTGTCATTCACCTATACGCAAACATGCCGACTGAAGTGAGTCGGTTTCTTGTTGTAACAAGGGCGTACGTTTGGTTTAATCTGATTCAACTCTTTTCATCGAATCTCGAGTGGAAGAAATCAGGAAGGGTGGGAATACATACAACATTACAATCCATTCACTTCACACAGAGAATCCACAGGCACTTCCACGAACACGTCTGTCACCCCCAGGGGTCTCTGCAGTCACGTTACCAGGTGTGACAGGCCAGCCGGCCCCCCGTGATCTGAGCCACCTGGGCCCCCCGCCCCGCACGTCACATTCGGGAGCAGCGCTGAGAAGGAACTGCTCGCTCAGGCTGCGGTCCTAGGAGTCCTCCCCCACTACCTCTCCATGGCAACGCAGCTACAGAAAAGCCAGTCCACCTCTTACGCAAATGAAAAAGAGGCCACAAATGTCAGCAGTCACAACATCCACCTCTTCCCTCCCTGCTTAATTTCCTTCTTAAAGTAACCGCGGTGCATTCTTCTCACTCTGTATTTTCAGAACACCTTCCACCGTTCCATGGATGGGAGAGCAGTTTAGGAAAATCAGAGTTAAAAAAAAAATCCATCTGTATGACCACTTACATAACGTAACTGAGAATCCAAAGAGGGGTATGATTTGCTGAGGTTCATTTACCGAGGCAGTATCTCATTGCATCCCCTTTGTATCTGGGCATCCTAGTGTTTGAGAGAAGAATCCTTTACGATATTAACCATCCTGCAATTTGGCTTTCTTAGAGACACAGAGAAAGAGGAGCAGGGAAACCATCCATTATGATTACCAGGAAACACTCAGCACTCAACACACACTGTTTCCTCTGCAAGTTCACGTTTCTTTAGAAAAATCAAGGTTTGATTTTACTTTTTTGAGCAGTCAATTATCTATTAATAATGCTACAGCATGGAAAAGCTGAATAGATTATCCTTCAACTGTTATCAGGTTTAGCTTATATTGTAACTGAACAGTTTCCTTTCATAAATATATTTTTAAAAAATATATAATGGCTAGTTTACACTTCATATGGCTACAGATTGGAGAACAGAAGCAATTCTTATCCACAGAACCCTGACTAACAGCACCTGATAAATTTTAAAATGCCTTTATCTTAAAACATGTTTTAATCCCTAAGATGCAACAAAGTATCAAAGTCTGTAAACTGTCATTTGACATGTGATTATCTATTAATGAGAATTCTGACTGAGTTCGCAGGGAGCAAGCTCCCACGGGTGGTTGATGAAGAACATAAATGTGGGTGTGGTTGTCTTAATATCTCTAAAAGATGTATTTTCCAAGGGAAAGCAAGTGAGAATCCAAAACACTTACATTACCTAAAAAACAATAGCAAAAATTTTAAATATACCCAGGTGTGTGGACACACTTCCTGTCTCATGAAAAATGCAGCTTTAAAAGTTTCATTTATTACTCAGCATTTATCAAACACCTACCAGTGTGCTGGGCAACCTAAGTTTGGGAACAAATGTGAAGAAAAGAGATGCTGATATTTAAAAACGAAACCTAAATGATGTGGAAAGAACTGCATCTGGTACAGCCAGAGGAACACACGACTCGAACAAAGGCCCGGAGGCAGGAGGAGCCGCCGCAAGCCAGCGCGTGGGTAAGGCCTGACACAGCGCTCGTACAAGGCAGCCACTAGATTGATAAATGAAAAATTACATATGACCTGTGTGCACATGAAGGGCAACAAGGACGGAAGGTCCAACAGCTGAGCATCAGCTACGGTTAAGGAGCGGTGGGATGAGGCGCTGTCACAAAACACCATTCTGGGGTGGTGGCTGCTGTCCCTCAACTGGCCCAGCCCAGGGTTGTGAGAGCTGGACCATAATGAAAGCTGAGCACTGAAGGATTGATGCTTTTAAACTGTGGTGTTGGAGAAGACTCTTGAGAGTCCCTTGAACTGAAAGAAGATCCAACCAGTCCATCCTACAGGAAATCAGTCCTGAATATTCTTTGGAAGGACTGATGCTGCAATACTTCGGCCACCTGATGCAAAGAGCTGACTCACTGGAAAAGACCTTGATGCTGGGCAAGACTGAAGGCAGGAGAAGGGGATGACAGAGATGAGAAGGTTGGATGGCATCACCAGCTCGATGGACATGAGTTTGAGCAGACTCCAGGAGCTGGTGATGTACAGGGAACCGTGGCATGCTGCAGTCCATGGGGTCTCAAAGAGCTGGACACAACTGAGCAACTGACCTGAACTGAGGGTTCTGGAGGATTCCCCAGGGCAAAGCTCTAGGGAAGATGGATGAGTCCATAGCAGAAATGGAGTCAAGAGGTTCTGGGAAAAGCATGAAGCTGGAAACAGCACATCAAGTCAGTCGAACCATAGGCAGGTAGGCATCCAGCCTTTCTGAAGTTCACGTGTAAAAGAGAAAGATGTGGCTGCAGAAGAAGGCAAGATTAGGAAGGACTAAAAGCCACAAAAAGGATCTGAGCCTTTATCCTGAGGCACATGGTAACAGTACAGGATTTCAGAGAACGTGTGATACCAGATTAAAAATTACTCAAGTGATCACTCAAATGGCTTTTGGATCTACAGTGGGAACTCCTCCCCCAGGAAAAAGAAAATAAAAAAAAACCTATGAGATAAGCACATTAGGAATGCCTAAGAATCTCAATGAAATAGCCATTAAACACACAGAGAGTAAGCTACCTTAAAGAGAGGTGCTGAATGAAATTTTCTTTCTCAAAGCCTCGAACAGGTCAACCCAGTGTGAACCAGATCATCAGACTTATGTCAAGAGACCAGGAGTCCAGTGTCAGCAGGGCCACCACCTCCAAGGAGCTGTATGAACTGGGATGCCTGCCCAAGTGGGGAGTCACCCCACAAAACTGGGGAATCCACCTCCTGCCTCTAGGCTCCATTCCATAATACAGTATCCCCACGTAAGCTCTTTATTCGGGTTATCTGTCTCCCAAGCTAGATTTTATAGGCTAGAGCCACATTTTGTTCATTTTTATAAACTTAACATCTAACAAAATATTTGCTCTATCAGAAATGCCCCAAAATATTTTGAACAAATAATCTTCAGGTTCTTTTCAGCTATTAAGAGCAATGACTCTAGAATTTCATTTGGGAATCAACTTGAAAAGAGCCAGCCAACTCAAAAGTTGGCCTAAGATGTAATTTACATCACCAATTGTTTCCTTTCACCTTTCTTTGACTATCTGCATGTCACTAAACATAGCACTGGGGGAATGCTATTTTCAAAAACTGAAGTTTTCAGACTAACTTGTAAGAACTTTATAAACACAGGAAACATAAATTTTATATGTTTTCCAAATCATCAGCAATACTGACAACTAGCAAATGCTCCTAGATCAAAACCCTCTACTTTATAGCAGCATTTTGGTTTTAAATGATCTTCTTTCTCAAACCCACACATTTAGCTTCTAGATTCCATTAAAAATGGGTAGAAGAACATACCCAGACATCTCAGAGATGTGGAGGCATTTTTAAAAACAGATGTATCAGCAGTGAGAATACATTTGAACATCTGGATTTCTTCCTTCCCACACTAAAGAGGGGCTTCCCTGGTAGCTCAGCTGGTAAAGCATCTGCCTGAAATATAGGAGACCCCAGTTCAATTCCTGGGTCAGGAAGCTCTCCCGGAAGAGACGTGATGACCCAACATTCAGGCTTCAGAGATTTATTAACTCACGCCCTAATATTCTTCACATTTTACAACCATTGTGTCATGATTATTGACTGTTAGGAGGGATTTCAAAGAAATATCAACTCCCCTCCCAACCTCCAAAAATACATTTCATACTAACCATTCTAATCTATTTAAAAAAGATAACTGAAATGACCTTTTAAAATCGTTTATGTCTCAGATTGTAGGATGTGCACATTAACTTCAAGACCATCTTCTAGACAACACTCACAAGCGAAACTCCCAGAATGGGGGCAAGGGTGAGCATGAGCTTGCTTTTAAGTTCCTAGGCTAGTGACTCCTCATCATTTCGAGGGTGAGGACCTCTGTTTAAAAAAAAATTCTGGAGCCCTCCCAGGGATCATGGATATAGTTTTACTCCCTGATTGATTTAGGAATCTTATCGATGATAAAAGTATATAAAAGCAACTTTCAAGTGGATCTGTATTTCACTAGTCACAGTACTATCTATATCACTGATCCAATTAAAATAAAGGAGCTCCAAAACGTATTAAATGACTGAAAGACCACCACACCAGTTTTACCTCAGTAATAAAAGGATAGAGTGACATCAGAAAAATCTATTCCTACAATTCACTACAATTCCATATGGAAAAATATCACTATAGAAGTCAAAACAAAGTAATAAAAATTGCATACCAATTCCCATCAAAATGCCCAGAAAGTTACACTTAGAAGATAATTTCTGAAACTACGTAAATAAGATCCACAAGAAGCTAACTGCGACCACTGTATTTAACTGCAGACTACCAGAAGCATTAGCATCAATGTCAGAATTTAATCAGTGGTACTATTTGATGGACAACTCGATAAAGTAAGAAAGGAAATTTTAAAGAGGCATGAAAATTGTAAAGGAAGAAACAAAATCATTTATTTGCAGCTAATATGACAATCTAATGAGGAAAACTAAGAAAATCAACTGAACTGTTTAAGATTGAGTAAGAATTCAGTAAAGCGTGTGTGCGCTCAGTCGGGTCTGACTCTCTGCGGCCCCATGGACTATACAGCCCGCCAGGCTCCTCTGTCCATGGGATTCCCCAGGCAAGAACGCTAGACTGGGTTACCATTTCCTACTCCGGGGATCTTCCCGACCCAGGGATGGAACCTGCATCTCTTGTGTCTCTGCACTGGCAGGTGGGTTCTTTACCACTGCACCACCTGGGAAGCCCTACAGCAGCCATATCAGAGTCAACTCACAGAAGTAGATGGTTGTAATGTGCTTTTAAACGTACCGCAAGCAAAACCAAAAACAGAACATACAGACAGATAAGGTAAATGTGGCAAGATGTTAACATATGTGAATTTAAGTGCAGGAAACACGAGTATCAGCTAATCTTAGTGCTTTTAAGACTATCACATTCCTTTAGCCTAAGGCTCCATATAACATGGGAAGTAAATTCAAGTCACTTCCTTCCTCCTCAAATCTTCTCCCGTTGCCCAGTTACCATGCTGGCAGTTTATTTATCCTGTTTCACCGCCAAATAAATCTGAGGGCATTTAAGCTTATTTTCTGCTCTGTATTCTGTGCTGTGGCTCTTCATTAACTCATCACTCTAGATCTCAGCTTTTGTTCCAACTTTTGTACCCAATGGAGGCTAAATCTACTCCGGACCCTGAAACAGCCCAGAGGCTTTCTAGCTCCATACACATCTCTGTTAACTAAATTGCTGAGCAATGAAATGTGAAACAAAAGAACCAAATGTTACGTCATCCTTGCCTTGAGTATTCCATGACGCATGGTCCCCTTAAATGATGCACTGAGACCTCCACGTCTCACTGCACTGACGTTATAAACAGCACTGGCTTCACTGGCTCTCTGTCTTGGGTACGTGTTTATCCACATCATTGTGCTCATTTTGGGCTTAACTTACTGTGTGAGCAGGTTGGTGCTTTTTGACCATAATGATGAAATCTCATGTGCCAAAAGCACAATGCTGGCTGAAAGAATTCAACTCATACCTTGAAATTTGCTAACTCAGAAAATATTCTAGCTCAGAAGCCAAACACTCAACCAGAGGATGAATGATTTCTTCTCTCCTAGACTGGGTATTTGGTGACAGGAAGACATAAAACGCCTGTATTGTATCATCTGGTTTGTGGCAACTCCTCGGATCAAGCACAGAGGTTTTGTAATTTAAATATAAGCTATGAAAGATAACAAAATCAGTAAGATAATAAGCAACTCCTACAGCTCAACTCCAGAAAAATAAACGACCCAATCAAAAAATGGGCCAAAGAACTAAATAGACATTTCTCCAAAGAAGACATACAGATGGCTAACAAACACATGAAAAGATGCTCAACATCACTCATTATCAGAGAAATGCAAATCAAAACCACTATGAGGTACCATTTCACACCAGTCAGAATGGCTGCGATCCAAAAGTCTACAAATAATAAATGCTGGAGAGGGTGTGGAGAAAAGGGAACCCTCTTACACTGTTGGTGGGAATGCAAACTAGTACAACCACTATGGAGAACAGTGTGGAGATTCCTTAAAAAACTGGAAATAGAACCACCTTATGATCCAGCAATCCCACTGCTGGGCATACACACTGAGGAAACCAGAAGGGAAAGAGACACGTGTACCCCAATGTTCATCGCAGCACTGTTTATAATAGCCAAGACATGGAAGCAACCTAGATGTCCATCAGCAGATGAATGGATAATAAAGCTGTGGTACATATACACAATGGAGTATTACTCAGCCATTAAAAAGAATACATTTGAATCAGTTCTAATGAGGTGGATGAAACTGGAGCCTATTATACAGAGTGAAGTAAGCCAGAAGGAAAAACATAAATACAGTATACTAACGCATATATATGGAATTTAGAAAGATGGTAACAATAACCCGATTATATGAGACAGCAAAAGAGACACTGATGTATAGAACAGTCTTATGGACTCTGTGGGAGAGGGAGAGGATGGGAAGATTTGGGAGAATGGCATTGAAACATGTAAAATATCATGTAGGAAACGAGTTGCCAGTCCAGGTTCGATGCACGATGCTGGATGCTTGGGGCTGGTGCACTGGGACGGCCCAGAGGGATGGTATGGGGAGGGAGGAGGGAGGAGGGTTCAGGATGGGGAACACATGTATACCTGTGGCAGATTCATTTTGATATTTGGCAAAACTAAGACAATTATGTAAAGTTTAAAAATAAAATAAAAGTAGAAAAAAAAATTAGTAAGAATAATTTTAATTGAAGAATTGTTTTCTTTCCACTTTAGATTCCTCAAGTATAAGTTCTAATAGCCCCTTGTGACTTTTGGTTTGCAACATTAATTACAATTTTAATTCTATAATAGTTTAGGTAATTGTTTCATATTATACTTTCCCACCAAGCAAAAAACTCTAAAGAAGAGGAACCTTGTCCATCTAGTTTTGCATTGAAGCCTGACTCCTGGGCATGAAGACATTCAATCTTCATGGAAGAGTGGATGACAGGAGATCAAACTGAAACAAATGACAGTTAAGTTTCTAAAACAAGTATTTAAAATACAACGTATTTTTATTAAAAAGATTACAGGATAAATATAAAAATGAGTATTACAATCCTGAATCAGCTTCTCAAATGCTCAGAGTTTTCAATGAACAAGAAGCAAGACATTTCTGATCAAATAATGTGCTATGCCATCAAATCATGTTAATTAGAAAAGTGAAGAAAAGGTTCTACGATAATGATTAAATGGAAATAAATCAAGCATACAGCAGCAAGAGAATGTGAATTATGACAAAGTAGTATGATGCAATGTCATGCAGTCATTTGAAACAAAGTCTAAGAGGAATACGAATGACATTGAGAAATACTAGTGACAGATACCATTAAGGGGGAGCACAGTATGATGCAATGTCATGCAGTCATTTGAAACAAAGTCTAAGAGGAATACGAATGACATTGAGAAATACTAGTGACAGATACCATTAAGGGGGAGCACTGGAAGAGAAGTACTGTATGATCCCAACTGTGCTTTATAATGTATACGTATGTAATTATATGTGCGTTTGCAGACGCATGCAAAGGTACACGTATATTGTCTAGACACATGTATGCTATGCTAAGTCGCTTCAGTCATGTCCGACTCTGTGTGACCCCATAGACGGCAGCCCACCAGGCTCCCCCGTCCCTGGGATTCTCCAGGCAAGAACACTGGAGTGGGTTGCCATTTCCTTCTGCAATGCATGAAAGTGAAAAGTCAAAGTGAAGACACACGTATACATATACATATATGAAATGTCAGATTGTTACTAGTTATTTCTGGATGACACAGTGATGAGTCAAATTTTCTGCAATAAACATATCAACAAAAAAATTTTTTTTTTTTTTTTTTGTAAATCTGCCTACAGAGAGCGAGCGAAAGATGGACCTTAATTTCCACAGCATAAACATAGGTTTCAATCTAATTACTGACACAATCACCAGGCAAATGTGTGAACCAAACATAATACTCTAACATGCCCCACACTGCATCAGAGCTGACTAAAGGAGCTCAGATCAAAGTTACCTGAATGTAGAGCAGACACTTTATATACCTGCTGCTGAGAGCCAAGCGCTAGAGTTTCAAAGCTACTAGCTTTCAAGCAGGGGCTTCCCTGGTAGCTCAGCTGGTAAAGAATCTGCCTGTGTAATGCAGGAGACCTGGGTTCGATCCCTGGGTTGGGAAGATTCCCTGGAGAAGGGAATGGCTATCCACTCCAGTACACTTGCCTGGAGAATCCCCATGAACAGACGCCATGGGCTACACTCCATGGGGTCGCCAAGAGTCAGACTAAGCACAGCACAGCACCGCCTTCAAGTATAGTAGACTCTTCTTGCAATGCAGGGAAAAGATATATCTTTTTTATTCTCTGATTTTAACAAGATATCTCTCTTATTTTTAATGGCAAATGATGAAAATGTATATATTTCTCTCCTGTTATTCTACTTGTAAGACTCTTTATTTAAAAAAATTACCTTAAATATGGAATAATAAAATAATCACCACCCATGCAAATATTTATCACAGTAGTACTTACTTTAGAGAAGAATGGGAAGCCACCACATAACAGAGTTGTGCATGTTTATTCTTATGGTCTTAGGTCATCTCTTGTTTTGTTTGGGGTTTGACCAAACTGGGAAAGGAAAAGTGGCATTTTATTTTCTCTCCCACCATACCCTGATGGCAGCAGCGTGTAAGCTGCACACCTGTCCCCCTAGTACCAACAGGCTCATTTCAGTTCCGACATGGAGTCAACTCTGCTCTTTCCAGGTGCTGGTACAGGTCCACAATTCCCCCCAAGGGCCTAGAACCTTTCTATTGCTCTTCTGCACCAAGATGCGCAGTATCTATTTATGTTTTCCTGATCTATCCAAACATTTGGGTTAGTTATAATTAAGAACAAGACCTTCTAGAACTAACACCCAAAAAAGATGTCCTTTTCATTATAGGGGACTGGAATGCAAAAGTAGGAAGTCAAGAAATACCTAGAGGAACAGGCAAATTTGGCCTTGGAGTACAGAATGAAGCGGGGCAAAGGCTAATAGAGTTTTGCCAAGAGAACGTGCTGGTCATAGCAAAAACACTCTTCCAACAACACAAGAGAAGACTCTACACATGGACATCACCAGATGGTCAACACCAAAATCAGACTGATTATATTCTTTGCAGCCAAAGACAGAGAAGTTCTATATAGTTGGCAAAATCAAGATCAGGAGCTGACTGTGGCACAGACCTTGAACTTGCCAAATTCAGACTTAAATTGAAGAAGGCAGGGAAAACCACTAGACCATTCAGATATGACCTAAATCAAATCCCTTATGATTATACAGTGGAAGTGGCAAACAGACCCAATGAATTAGATCTGATAGACAGAGTGCCTGAAGAACTATGGACGGAAGTTCCTGATATTGTAAAGGAGGCAGGGATCAAGACTGTCCCCAAGGAAAAGAAATGCAAAAAGGCAAAATGGTTGTCTGAGGGAGCCTTTCAAATAGCTGCGAATAGAAGAAAAGTGAAAGGCAAAGAAAAAAGGAAAGATATACCCATTTGAATGCAGAGTTCCAAAGAAAAGCAAGGAGAGATAAGAAAGCCTTCCTCCGGCGATCAATGCAAAGAAATAGAGGAAAACAATAGAACGGGAAAGTCTAGAGATCTCTTCAAGAAAATGAGAGATACCAAGGGAACATTTCATGCAAAGATGGGCACAATAAAAGACATAAATGGTATGGACCTAACAGAAGCAGATATTAAGAAAAGGTGGCAAGAATACACAGAAGAACTATACAAAAAAGATCTTCAAGACCCAGATAATCACGATGGTGTGATCAACATAGAGCCAGATATCCTGGAAAGTGAAGTCAAATGGGCCTTAGGAAGCATCACTACAAAGTTAGGGGAGGTGATGGAATTCCAGTTGAGCTATTTCAAATCCTAAAAAATAATGCTGTGAAAGTGCTGCACTCAATATGCCAGCAAATTTGGAAAACCCAACAGTGGCCACAGCACTGGAAAAGGTCAGTTTTCATTCCAATCCCAGAGAAAGGCAATGCCAAGGAATGCTCAAACTACCACACAACTGCACTCATCTCAGTTCACTTCCGTTCAGTTCAGTTGCTCTGTCATGTCCGACACTTTGAGACCCCATGAATCATAGCACGCCAGGCCTCCCTGTCCATTACCAACTCCCAGAGTTCACTCAAACTCATGTCCAACGAGTCAGTGATGCCATCCAGCCATCTCATCCTCTGTCGTTCCCTTCTCCTCCTGCCCCCAATCCCTCCCAGCATCAGGGTCTTTTCCAATGAGTTAACTCTTCGCATGAGATAGCCAAAGTATTGGAGTTTCAGCTTTAGCATCATTCCTTCCAATGAACACCCAGGACTGATCTCCTTTAGAGTGATCTGGTTGGATCTCCTTGCAGTCCAAGGGACTCTCAAGAGTCTTCTCTAACACCACAATTCAAAAGCATCAGTTCCTCGGTGCTCAGCTTCCTTCACAGTCCAACTCTCACATCCACACATAACCACTGGAAAAACCATAGCCTTGACTAGACGGACCTTTGTTGGCAAAGTAATATCCCTGCTTTTTAATATGCTATCTAGGTTGGTCTTAACCTTTCTTCCAAGGAGTAAGCATCTTTTAATTTCATGGCTGCAATCACCATCTACAGTGATTTTGGAGCCCAAAAAAAGAAAGTATGACACTGTATCCACTGTTTCCCCATCTATTTGCCATGAAGTGATGGGACCACATGCCATGATCATCGTTTTCTGAATGTTGAGCCTCAGGCCAACTTTTTCACTCTCCTCTTTCACTTTCATCAAGAGGCTCTTTAGTTCCTCTTCGCTTTCTGCCATAAGGGTGGTGTCATCTGCATATCTGAGGTAATCGATATTTTTCCTGGCAATCTTGATTCCAGCTTGTGCTTCTTCCAGCCCAGCGTTTCTCATGATGTACTCTGCATATAAGTTAAATAAGCAGGGTGACAATATACAGCCTTGACGTACTCCTTTTCCTACTTGGAACCAGTCTGTTGTTCCATGTCCAGTTCTAACTGTTGCTTCCTGACCTGCGTTTAGGTTTCCCATACAAAAAAGCAAAATGGCTGTCTGGGGAGGCCTTACAAATAGCTGTGAGAAGAAGAGAAGCCAAAAGCAAAGGAGAAAAGGAAGGATATAAGCATCTGAATGCAGAGTTCCAAAGAATAGCAGAGAGAGATAAGAAAGCCTTCTTCAGCAATCAATGCAAAGAAATAGAGGAAAACAACAGAATGGGAAAGACTAGAGATCTCTTCAAGAAAATTAGAGATACCAAGGGAACATTTCATGCAAAGATGGGCTCAATAAAGGATAGAAATGGTATGGACCTAACAGAAACAGAAGATATTAAGAAGAGGGGGCAAGAATACACAGAAGAACTGTACAAAAAAGATCTTCATGACCAAGATAATCACGATGGTGTGATCACTCACCTAGAGCCAGACATCCTGGAATGTGAAGTCAAGTGGGCCTTAGGAAGCATCACTACGAACAAAGCTAGTGGAGGTGATGGAATTCCAGTTGAGCTATTTCAAATCCTGGAAGATAATGCTGTGAAAGTGCTGCACTCAATATGCCAGCAAATTTGGAATACTCAGCAGTGGCCACAGGACTGGAAAAGGTCAGTTTTCATTCCAATCCCAAAGAAAGGCAATGCCAAAGAATGTCCAAACTACCGCACAACTGCACTCATCTCACACGCTAGTAAAGCAATGCTCAAAATTCTCCAAGCCAGACTTCAGCAATACGTGAATCGTGAACTTCCAGATGTTCAAGCTGGTTTTAGAAAAGGCAGAGGAAGCAGAGATCAAATTGCCAACATCCGCTGGATCGTGGAACAAGCAAGAGAGTTCCAGAAAAACATCTATTTCTGCTTTATTCACTATGCCAAAGCCTTTGACTGTGTGGATCACAATAAACTGTGTAAGATTCTGAAAGAGATGAGAATACCAGACCACCTGACCTGCCTCTTGAGAAACCTGTTTGCAGGTCAGGAAGCAACAGTCAGAACTAGACATGGAACAACAAACTGGTTCCAAATAGGAAAAAGAGTATGCCAAGGCTGTATATTGTCACCCTGCTTATTTAACTTATATGTATAGTACATCATGAGAAACGCTGGGCTGGATGAAGCACAAGCTGGAATCAAGATTGCCAGGAGAAATAACAATAACCTCAGATATGCAGATGATACCACCCTTATGGCAGAAAGTAAAGGAGAACTAAAGAGCCTCTTGATGAAAGTGAAAGAGGAGAGTGAAAAAGTTGGCTTGAGGCTCAACATTCAGAAAACTAAGATCATGGCATGTGCTCCCATCATTTCATGGCAAATAGATGGGGAAACAGTAGAAACAGTGTCAGACTTCATTTTTGGGGGGCTCCAAAATCACTGTAGATGGTGACTGCAGCCATGAAATTAAAAGACACTTACTCCTTGGAAGGAAAGTTATGACCAACCTGAACAGCGTATTCGGAGAAGGCAATAGAACCCCACTCCAGTACTCTTGCCTGGAGAATCCCAGGGATAGGGGAGCCTGGTGGGCTGCCGTCTATGGGGTCGTACAGAGTCAGACACAACTGAAGTGACTTAGTAGCAGTAGCAGACAGCATACTGAAAACAGAGACATTACTTTGCCAACAAAGGTCCGTTTAGTCAAGGTTATGGTTTTTCCAGTCGTCATGTATGGATGTGAGAGTTGGACTATAAAGAAAACTGAGCAGCAAAGAATTGATGCTTTTGAACTGTGGTGTTGGAGAAGACTCTTGAGAGTCCCTTGGACTGCAAGGAGATTCAACCAGTCCATCCTAAAGGAAATCAGTCCTGAATATTCATTGGAAGGACTGATGCTGAAGCTGAAACTCCAAAACTTTGGCCACCTGATGCGAAGAACTGACTCCTTAGAAAAGACCCTGAAGTTGGAAAAGATTGAAGGCAGGAGGAAAAGGGGATGACAGAGGATGAGACGGCTGGATGGCATCACCAACTCCATGGACATGAGTTTGAGTGTACTCCGGGAGTTGGTGATGGATTGGGAGGCCTGGCGTGCTGCAGTCCATGGGGCTACAAAGAGTCGGACACGAATGAATGAGTGAACTGAACTGAACTGACTGATAATTAAGAATGTTTTCCCATGATAATCTTCTTTTTTTCCCAGAGCTTTTAACACATTTCTATGTTATTTCTCTTATTTTTACCCTCGGTAAACTTTATCTTCTACTTTGACCAGGAGAAAAATCCCACTTCTCTTCTTTTTAAACAAACTATAAAATGATCTCAGGACCTCTCAATGTTTAAAGGGTAGCAAGTAAAATTTGACTAGGCCTGCCAGAGAAAAGTCCAACACACACACAAAAACCTAGCACATCAGAAAGTATAATATTGTAATAATTTTATATTTCTTCTTAGGCAAACCAGTACTCTGAAACACTACATACTTGAGACAAATATCCTTGTAGGTTTTCCCCAAAATTGGTATGTCAATTAGAGCAGTTGCAGAGAAAGGCTTGTGATCTAGGGAAAAATTACAGCTGTCAAGTATTACAGGCACATGGCCCAGGTTACAGGAATGGTATAACTCTTCCAACAGTGAAAATCAGATTATTTTAAATAGTACTTTTCTGTTTAATTTTTTTTAATTATGAAAGTATGGTAATACATTTACAGGAGACTTGGAAAATATAGAACAAAGTTACATATGGTTCCACTATGTATCACAATTATTTTTAAGTAGATAAATGAAGATTTTTCCGTTGGAGTTTCAATATCAAACTCTCAAAAATTACTGGAATGAATAGACAGAAAAGTAGAAGGATACAGTAGGCCTGAAAAGTACTATAAACCAATTCAACATAATTAAGATTTATACAATGTTCACACAACGGCAGGGTACAAATTGTATTCAAGTTCCCAGTCTATAAACCAGGAAACACTGGAACATATCCAGGGGCATAAAACAAGGTGCAAAGATTTCAGAGTCTTTTCTCTTGTCACTGTGAAATTATGTTAGAAATCAATACCAAAAGATATTAATTTCTCATTTTGATACTAGTTTCTTATTTTGCTGCAATCATCCTCTGTGTTTCTCAGTCTTTTAACTTTATTGAGGCTTTCAACAGCTAAGTCAAAGATCTCTCTTGGTAAATGACACACTGCACTTGAAATACGTGAGTTATTTTTAAACATTGTATTTAACACGAAAATCCCCAGCTCTTACTCCAAGGAATGACTGTTTAAGTGTTTGTTCCAAGTCTTCACGTAACATTTCCTCATCATTTCGCATGGTTTTTAACAACTGTTGGGTCAACTAAATTTCTAGCTAACAAGTAGTTACCTAATCTTAATCTGGTGAAAGAAGATCCCTAGGTTTTGTTTTAGGACAAGAAAAGGAAGTTGAGGCATCGGCGCGCCCTGGGAACAGTAAGGGTTTTGTTTATAGACAAACTGAGGCTCCGTTCGGGCTGGGCCGCCCACCAGCTGCCTGACACCAGGCAAGCAACGCCACTCCAAGCCCCGCACCCAGCTTTTCCACCAAAGACAAAACGAAACAAAAACTCCCAAATTAAACAGCACCATCTGCCTCAAGAGACAAGTTTTAATTCCCGAAAGAGATAACGGATGTAACATAGCAGACACCAGGGGGAAGAGTCAATGGACGTCAGGTCCTGTTCCTTTCTTCATAAATACACACTTTTTAAACTATCAAATAACCTTACATGCATAAGGGTCAGACAAACTTGAAACTAGCTGATGTACCGTGGCAGCATATTTAGAACATTACTTTTTTTTACTGGGGTATAATGAGACCCCAGTTCGATTCCTGGGTCAGGAAGATCTGATAGAGAAGGGATAGGCTACCCACTCCAGTATTCTTGGGCTTCCCTTGTGGCTCAGCTGGTAAAGAATCCACCTGCAATGTGGGAGATCTGGGTTCGGTCCCTGGGTTGGGAAGATCCCCTGGAGAAGGGAAAGACTACCCACTCCAGAATTCTGGCCTGGAAAATTCCATGGACTGTACAGTCCATGGGGTTGCAAAGAGCAGGACACAACCGAGCAACTTTCACTTTCACTTTTTCATAATTGCTTTATAATTTTGTACAACAGAATGTATACATATATTCCCTCGATCTTAGCCCTACTTTCCACCCCCTATGCCATCCTACCCATCTCGGTCATCAAAGAACACAGAGCTGAGCTCCCTACGTGGAACGTTAACTATTTTAAAGGACGTGTAAGGAAGTTTAAATGTATTCATAAAAGCCCTTATATACTACATCACACTATACAAAGCCATCCCTTTAATTAACGTGTGCTCCTGATCACACATTTCATCACTCACACCAGTGTCCTCATCACGTGAAACAAAACCTAAAGGCAGAGAATAACTCAACACATTCACAATCTGGACGGACACGCTGTGGTTCTGTTACCATCAGAAGACAGCTCTTTACGCATCTAAGGCCTGCGCAGTTGGAAGGGAGAGCTTTCAAATCGCTCGAGGCCCAGAGGCCAGAGTGGCTGGACAGCCTCCAGGGCTGGGCAGGCTGACCACACGGCCTCCTGCAGCGGAAAGTCCCCACCGGGCGTCTGAACTCATTCTGAAAGCAGGGGGCAGTTCCTCCTACGACTCATCTGGGCGAGTTTCTAGAAAAGGACAGTTTGCAGACAGCCACAGAGGTTCTCTCCTAAGCGGCTGGAGCGTAGTTATGGGCGAGGGTAGTGATGGAGAGAGAGCGCGCGCTCAGGAAGGGTGAGCAGGGCTGAAAACAGCGACCGCAAATCCCGTCCCTCGGAGGAGCTGACTGCAGAAACACCGGCTCACTCCTGCCCCACCAGCTCCCTTCCTGCCGGAAAAGCAAACAAACAGAAATGGTTACAGTCTGTGTGTTAATGTGTAAAGTGTAACTAGATTTGTTTCCTTTCCTCTGGAGATACACAGCACGGGTCAGTGTGAGACGCGCACGTGCTTACACTCTTATATTTTACCTACAGATTATATCATACACACACCGTAAGGACAAAAATGCAAGAACCGTAATATTTCTGAATGGCTGCTTACGGCAGGGGAAGGCAGGACACGCGCGAGCTGGGCTTCTCTGACACTAGCTTACTGTCTAGATTATGCTTACAAACCACTTAAATATTTTACATAATTACAAAAGGAAAATTTTGAACAAAACCATCTCTAAAATTCAAAAACAAAGTGAGAAGTGAATTTCAGGATGTACTGAGTTGTGGCATAACCATCCAAACGGGAACAAGGGACACTAAAACACAACACTTTGATGACATAACCCTAGTGATCTGCACCCTAAGGAAGAATGAAAATGCAAAAAAAAAACACAAAGCGTTGACGGTGGTGTTGGCATTAATCTGAAACCTACGTCAAGGCTGTATATTGTCACCCTGCTTATATAACTTCTATGCGGAGTACATCATGAGAAACACTGGGCTGGAAGAAGCACAAGCTGGAATCAAGATTATTGGGAGAAATATTCACAACCTCAGATATGCAGATGACACCACCCTTATGGCAGAAAGCAAAGAACTAAAGAGCCTCTTGTGAAAGTGAAAGAGGAGAGTGGAAAAGTTGGCTTAAAGCTCAACATTCAGAAAACTAAGATCATGGCATCTGCTCCCATCACTTCATGGCAAATAGATGGGAACAGGGAAACAGTGGCTGACTTTATTTTGGGGGGCTCCAAAATCACTGCAGATGATGACTGCAGTCATGAAATTAAAAGACGCTTACTCCTTGGAAGAAAACTTATGACCAACCTGCTGCTGCTGCTAAGTTGCTTCAGTTATGTCCGACTCTGTGCAACCCCATAGACCCCACCAGGATCCGTCATCCCTGGGATTTTCCAGGCAAGAACACTGGAGTGGGTTGCCATTTCCTTCTCCAGTGCATGAAAGTGAAAAGTGAAACTGAAGTCGCTCAGTCATGTCCAACTCTTCACGACCCCATGGACTGCAGCCCACCAGGCTCCTCTGTCCATGGGATTTTCCAGGCAAGAGTACTGGAGTGGGTCGCCATTGCCTTCTCCTATGACCAACCTAGACAGCATATTAAAAAGCAGAGACATTACTTTGCCAACAAAGGTCTGTCTAATCAAAGCAATGGTTTTTCTGGTAGTCATGTATGGATGTGAGAGTTGGACTATAAAGAAAGCTGAGTGCCGAAGAATTGATGCTTTTGAACTGTGGTGTTGGAGAAGACTCTTGAGAGTCCTTGGACTACAAGGAGATCCAACCAGTCCATCCTAAAGGAAATCAGTCCTGAATATTCATTGGAAGAACTGATGCTGAAGCTGAAACTCCAATACTTTGGCCACCTGCTGCGAAGAACTGACTCATTTGAAAAGACCCCGATGCTGGGAAAGACTGAAGGTGGGAGGAAAAGGGGACAACAGAGGATGAGATGGTTGGATGGTATCACTGACTCAATGGACGTGAGTTTGAGTAAACTCCAGGAGTTGCTGATGGACAGGGAGGCCTGGCATGTTGCAGTCCATGGGGTCACAAAGAGTCACGCACAACAGAGCGACTGAACCGAACTGATCCTGGTATATCGTGGGACAAAGCAAGTGCGTGATTCTACCATTGCAGGAGTCACTGAAAATCAGGTTTCTCCCTGTGAGAGGAAGGAGATACATAAGATCAAAGAGGACAAAACGCTGTAGTCCTGCTGTTTATCTTGAGCTGTATTCATGTATTTGTGCATGTACACACACACAGAGAATCTACCAAGGACAAATACAGTCCCTCAGTATTTGGGATGGACGGCCAAGCCAGCAGTGAGAACACGCCTGGCACCCAGTCTGTGGCCCCCAAAGACGCCACCTCCTGCCGCATCTGGGCATCATCAGCAGAGCATCTCCACAGACGGGGGCCAGGCACATTCACGCTGCCGGCGTCACCACGGGTCCCAAATACTGCTGGGGCCCAAGAGCACACAGCCTGTTGGACGAAGCACGTGGTCCAGCCTGACCAGAGGATGTGAGGGGCAGGCACTCGGCAGGGCTGAGCGAGCGGGAGGGACAGACGGGCACACCCTGACGGCCAGGACCAGCAGCTCCTCCAGAAGGGAAAAGGGGAAGAAGGGAGGTGATTCAGATTCAACCAGTATCTACCCTGCTCGCTGGGCCAGCTCCTTGGGTGAATTACAGCACTTCATCTGAGGATGCTAAGGCTTATCTATTTCATGGAGACAAAGTAAGGAAAACGAGATTCTAAGCCTGACAGTGTTTCCTAAAGACAGGGCTGCTCCCCGGGCTGGGGGACCAGATGCCCTGCGTTCAGGGCGGATGCTGAGGATCCCTGGCTGGGATGGGTTAGAGGCAAGAGACCCTGGAGGAGCTGGGAGACGGAGGCGTCAGGTTTCCCAGGAGTCCCCAGGCCTGACCTACACCCGACACCAGGGAGCTCATCACACCCAGCGACACTGGTCATGAGCACCCCGCTGCGAAGGCCTGAGTTTACATCCTCATTTAAGGGCATAAACCAGGTTGTCCAATTCCAGTCTTCTCATTAGAACAGTTACATGTTAAAAATTTCACAGAAGAAATGTTCCCTCATTACATAATAAAAATTGTGCAAATCCCGAATAGGGCATGCTAGAAAAAGGCAGTTTATTCAATAAAACTACTTTGCTCTATACTTCGCCAGGCAAGTATACACTTTTTAGTTACATAATCACAAATTTGTTTTAAAATAACCTTTGAACCATCTGTAAATCATATATATATATTTTTTTTTTTCTACATACAAATAGTGTTTCTTACCGGAGGGAGCTGACAGAAAAGTATCTTCTTTGGCTATGTGTGCTGATTTATTAACAGAGAACTGGGTGAAGTTATATACTCAGAAAGCACATGTTAGATTTTTAGTAATCTATAGTCAGGGAAAGAGAAGCAATTCAGGCCGAACAACCAGCACGCTGGCCTGTGAGAAGCCTTACACCATGCCCCCAACACAGAAAGTGAGCATGGTCACCCCACAGCTGCCCCAGGACCTCAAATACCACTGGCTCCTCTTCCCCAGGGTGATGACCACCCCACCCCTCAACCAGGAGAATCTGAGGGGGCCGGGCTGCTCACCGCGAAGGGTGTGCGTCAAAATCACCTTCCACCTGAAATATACATGGATTCTGCCATAATGAATAGCATTAACCCCCAACTTCTATACACCGAAAAGATGTCTGTTCCAAGGGTGCTCCTATTATGTGCTAATCTAAACCCCAAAATGAACGTTATGGTTATAGATGGCTTTGAAGAGACCACTCTCCCCTTCGCCTACACACAACTTTTCTTAATAATCTCACCTCTCCCACCCTCCTTTGGACAACGGGGAGTTTAGCTGTATGCTCACAGTCTTACCACATACAGTGGATGGCTATCATCCTTTTCACTGACATTCCTATTACCACGCAATAAGCAGAAAGGAGGCATCATACAAACACTTGGAGGCTTGATTCTGGTTTGGAGTGACTAGGGCTGAGAAAAGAATACAGAAATGTCCCCAAGCAGGGAGCTATGCTCAACAATTTGCTATAACCTGTAAGGGAAAAGAACTGCTGTTCAAATAATAGTAGCAAGGAGAAAGATCTGTTTCTGACTTCCAGAGTTCTTCAACTCAACTGGAAAGACCTTTTGAAAAATAATCATTCTGCTTTGAACCCTGCACATTGATTTTCTGAGCGAAGAGTGTCTCCAGGTTCTATTAACAACAGATTCACACGCATGTTTTGAAATATGCCGTAAATCACAGAGAACATCTTGAAGACTAAGGGAAAAAAAGCAGGAATTTTTGGAGGGGTGGCAGACATTTCCGGTTGGAAGGAAGCCAAGAGCTGTTTGTAGAAAGAGGAAGTACTGGAAATATAAGCCACCGCTTCCAAGTACTAAATGGTCATTCAATGTCTGGGTGACGAAGTTCAGAAAAATACGGTCATAATTCTGTCTTCAAGCACACTTTCATTCCCACACGGAAAGGAGTGGGAAGATGTGGACTCTCGGGCCTCTGTAGCATGCTGTTCTCAGGAACAGCGCTGACGTGCCTTCCACGGCCAGTCACATGCTCAGCAGCCCACCTGCCTCACCTCTGGATCTTGAGCCACTCAGGATTCACGACTTTTTAAAGGGAACAAATAACTGCTCTCAAAAAGGGGTGACTGCTTAAGAGAGAGCCTGGGAAAGGCTTAAAACATCCACGGGCACAGCAGCTGGTTAGAAAACGAGGGCTATATTGTTGTTGCTCAATCATTAAATGTCCAACCGTGTGCGACCCCATGGATTGAAGCCCACCAGGCTCCCCTGTCCATGGAATTTCCCAGGCAAGAGTACTGGAGTGGGGCTGCCATTTCTGCTAAATGGGAAGGTAAGCGGGTACAGGGATAAACTCACAGCATCTCTGCCACCCCTCCCACCCCAGCTCGCTACGTGAATCCCAAGCCCCCAGACACTAAAAAGCAGTAAGAGGGCTATGAACCCAAACACAGGGTCTGAAACTCTTTCCCGGCTGGCTCACCAGGACAACTCGGCTTACCCTGGCTGCAGGTAACAGGGCAGCGAGTTAAAATGCTGCCTCCTTGGCGCATCTGCAGGAGTGAGGTGGGAGCTGGTGTGGACCTAAAGAGATGGAGACAGCCGCAAACACCGCCCTCAGACCTGCCCCCGCAAGGAGAGTGAAGGGAGCACGGCCTTTGCGACAGATGGAGAAGAGGTCAGCAGAGACGGCCCGGGTCTCTGACAATTCCACCCAGAGCTGGAGTGACTGGGGCAGGTTACACCACCGCCTGGGGCTATAGGAGCCAACCCCCGCCCAGCACAGTACCCACATGGAGAGGGTACCCTCCTGACTCTCCAGGGGGGCCTCCCCAAACACGGCTTTACCCGATGGCAACTCTCTGATTCCTCTGACAACCATCTTGGCAAAGTGCCTCCGATCATTTAAAACTGCACAGGCATCCGGGTCCATCCCTGGGTGAGGGGCATACTGTAGAGAGCATGTCCCCAAACTTGAATTGTACCAGACATACACAGATCTCACAGGCACTCAGAATTATGTTACTGTTACACTACGATGGCATTTACACATCACTGCAAAAAGTCAGTGTCTTACACATTTAGACGTGTGGCAGCAGTAAGATGGGGGTAAGCCTCGGATAAGACAGACTGCAATCCTACCGCCAGTCTCTGCCCAGCCACTCCATTTCTGGGAGCCTGTGGTTTCTTCCTCCTTTGCGCTTTGGTTTTCCTCTTTCTCAAATGGGGACAGGCAAGTACAACTAGCTACAAAAATTTTTTGGAGGATTGAATGAGGTAATGAGATTAGGACAGGCTGAGAAATACAGTAAGAACTCAATAAATGTTGGTCACCACCCATAATAATATATGCAAAATATCATTCAGTTCAGTTCACTTCAGTCGCTCAGTCGTGTCTGACTCTTTGTGACCCCATGAATCGCAGCACGCCAGGCCTCCTTGTCCATCACCAACTCCCGGAGTTCACTTAAACTCACGTCCATCGAGTCACTGATGCCATCCAGCCATCTCATCCTCTGTCGTCCCCTTCTTCTCCTTCCCCCAGTCCCTCCCAGCATCAGAGTCTTTTCCAATGAGTCAACTCTTCACATGAGGTGGCCAAAGTACTAGAGTTTCAGCTTTAGCATCATTCCTTCCAAAGAAATCCCAGGGCTGATCTCCTTCAGAATGAACTGGTTGGTTCTCCTTGCAGTCCAAGGGACTCTCAAAAGTCTTCTCCAACACCACAGTTCAAAAACATCAATTCTTCGGTGCTCAGCCTTCTTCACAGTCCAACTCTCACATCCATACATGACTACTGGAAACTATCATTACCATACAGCTAATTTTCTAACTACTATTCAAGTTAAGAATATCTAGGAGTTTGAAAGCACATTTTAAAAAATTTAACACAATCTACCAGTTTACAAAATCTACAAAAGTAGTTCAGATATTCAGAACAAACAAGGTAAAATTTCTCTAGCTTCTATATGGCTAAAATTACTGTTTTTAAAATCTTTTCCCAGTGAATTCTGGGTAATTTAAATTACATCTAATTTCATCTCCTGGGTCAGTGTTTCACAAAAGCTGCTTAACATTCTTTTGCAAATCATATTCATTTATGAACAGAAACATCAAGCATTAGTGGGTTTGCCATTCCCTTCTCCACGGGATCTTGCCAACCCAGGGATCAAAACTGAGGTCTCCTGCCTTGCAGGCAGATTCTTCACCATCTGAGCCACCAGGGAAGATCCCAAGAATAAAATTAATTACTGGATTTCAAACTGGTAAAATTTAAAGCATGGCTTCCTGATATCTGTAAATGTTACAATCAAATTTTATTAGGGATGCTTCCTGCACCACAACACTATGGAAAGCATTTAATAGGCATGTACTGTAAAAATAATAATGAATGTTTAATTGTTGTTTGAGCGGTTATGAAAAGGTTGTTTACATGCTGTGAACACACCCTCTGAGGCTCTTGGTGGGTCAGCCTCCACTGACCATGGGGCACACCTCCTTTCCAAGCGTTAACTCAGCATGAATTTACTCAAGAAGCCCAGGAGCTGGCCCCAGGCCCTGCCCGTTGCACAACCCCAGGGGGTGCCATCCCTGCTGACTTTTGAGTTGGTAGCACAGTATCCCCAGGCCACCTTTTCACTCTGACGGCACCCTGAAAAATGCACCCAACTCATGATATGTTAAAGGAAGTATAAAAGCCACATAAATCCCCCTTGACATGTCAAATCGATTCAAACATGCCCCATCTTCCTTCCAGATCAACGGAACCTGTCAGGAGCCAATTCTAATGTGGAGCAAATCTGCTCCTTCTACTGGGCAATTCAGGGGACCTCCAGGGGCCAGGGGCCAAGCTGCATGTCTGAGATGGATGACGGATCTATTTGGTCCACACAAACATATTCACACAATCCAACTTCTAACCAAGAGTGTACACACACACACACACACACACACACACAGATGCCCAGGGGACGACCAGGGTGAGGCCTGAGATGCGTGCGCCCAATGCCACACTGTGTCTCATCACCTTGGTAACCTCTCTAGTCTAGCTCCTGACAACTCGACTGAATCGCTACAGAAGCCCTATAACCAGAGAACGAATGCTCTGCAGACGCTGACTGCCAAGCATCAGAGCCGAGACTCCAGAAGGGCTGCAGAACAGGTTCGCGGCGGGCCCGGTCTGCTTGGGGGCGGTTCGTGGGTGTGCACAGGAAAAGTGCCATGTCCACTGGCTGCAGTCAGAGGTGTGTGGTCTGAGGGGTGCTAGCTCACTGGGGGCTCGAGTTTCTAGAGATATTCTCTGGCGCCCCCACCGAGGCCCTCATTCAAATGCCACAGTTTCAAAGTTCAACTGAGAATCTTTTTGTTCGGAAGTTCATATATATTTTCCCTTGGAGAAACATTATGCATCTTGGTTGGTATGTTGACCAGCTCATAAAAAGAGTCCATAAACTTAGGGTGATAATGAGAAGGAAAAAAAAATTGAGAAACACTGATCGTGCCTAAGAGTAGAGTTACAAGGAAAACCAAAAAAACCTCACTTAACAAGTTCTCATCTAAACTCGAGAGGCACATCCAGTTGGTTTCGTCCCTCTTCCCTGTTGGGAGGTATCAGTAAAACTGTTACGAGCTAGCCATCAGTATAAACACCTAAACTCTTAAATAGAAACTATCAAAACCAAACCTTAAACTATCTCTGAACTATCCAACATTAATCTCAAGGCTTATTTTCAGCTACTCTGTTAATAGTATGTCTATGTAACACTTAAATTTAGTAGGTATATTCAAACACTTTCCCCAAAAAAATTCAAAACATGTCTAAATTGAACATTTTTCAGGTTTCTAAGACAACCTTAAACATATTCAAACTGCAGATTCAGTCTTACTTGTCTACCCTGACACTGAAATATTTACACTTTGCATACAGCAACCCTGCTTGCTGCCTTCTTTCTACCCATAGACGAGACATCAAATGCAGGGGTCTCAGTACACCTCCTTCTTGTCCCGATTACAACCCTGCTTGTCACTTGAGTCATATTATAAGACAGTTAAAATGTGATGTGTCTGCTAAGATACCCTTTAATCTTCAAAGATTTAAATCACATAAGCTTTCTGTCAAGCAAACAGTTATAAAGTTGAGTGTTTCTAGCTACATAAAGAGCATTAAACAGTGAGGATACTGAATGTATTACTACCTTTTCCCAGTTTTCCTAGTTCCCCCTACCCCCGGCCCCGGCCCCGGGAAAAACAAAATCGCGTGTTACACTCCCCAAAATCTATGGATAGTTTAAGCCATGGCCAGCATTTGGTAAGCTATATAAATACACTTATTTCTTCATGAAAGACAGAAAGAAGGCAAGAATCAGATCAACGAGCCTTCGCTACATGGTAGAGCTAGACTCTTAAGAGAAAATGATTTAAATTTTTTCTTGTAAGAGAATTTAACGTCTGTGAACATCATAAAAGATTTGCACCACCTGGTGGAAAAGCAAAGATTCAAACACGTTAAATCTCTTCATTACAGAGCGTTTCTTAGGTGCTCTTGGATCAAAGGCCCTAATTTCAGGCCTCGGATGAAAGCCGTGGGGGTGCACGTGCTCGCCTGCTCACAGCGGGGGCAGATTCAGACACACGACCAAGAAGCATGTGTAACATGCCCTGCCTCCGGCAGGAGGAAACGTCCACATTTCTTTTTGCTTGTACTTCCTCTTAACTGCTGGGCATCTGGATCCTCACCCCAGGCCGGGGAATCCACCATTCCACAGGGCCAGGCGCTGTCCTCCCCGATCCGGGATGCAGGGTGAGGTCAGGCAGCAGCCCTGCGCTCCAGAACGCCGCATCCCCAGGACGCTTGTACACAGGGTCTCCGCAGGGCGCTGCCCTGGGTCCAGGACTGCCCTGCGTGGCCACCTCATCACGCTGCCCCTCGCTGTGACCTTGCACACACAGCTTCCAACCTGTCTTTTAACCACAGGTATCCACTTGTGCAAAGGGATTATGTGAGCTATTAGATATCCTCCTAGTGAATTCCTTCACTGACTGAGAGCCTGCTTCTCTTCTTTGCAGTCAGGAACCTTGACTGTAAGTCCGCTCCTACTTTATTATAAGCCTCGGCCAGCGCCACCCCACCCCCACAATCAACCCGTCCCATGGCCTTCTTATCAACTTGGAGCCAATGGGAAAAATAAGGCCCGAAGAGCTACTGGAAGTGAAGATAAGAGAGTGACCAGTCACAAAATGCAAGAATATGCTGGCTGGAACTGAAGCAAGATTCCTAAAACCCATCCCCAAACAGGCTCGTTCACCAGGGCAGACGCCATATCCTTCTAGCTGGTATTTGAGGCAACAGGCATAATTTCAATCAAAGTGACTGGCAAGCATCTAATTAAAGAAAACTGGTTAAAAAAAAAAAAGCTAGGTGGTATAGAAATAAAAATCAACGCCCACTGTCTTTAATCAACAAAGCAAAGATCTGTGTCCTCTTCCCATTACAGGTGTCACATGAAGACATATACATCACTTCAATCTGGAAAAGGCAACCCTGAATTTCAAAATAATCTCACAACGTTTTCAGTTGAAGTAGAAATATGCAAGTTTAAATCCGTTTAGTTTAGATAAATGCACAACAAAGACCCAGAAATGATCATCTATCCGAAGACACAAGTCTAGCTTCTGGTAAGAGTTAGGACCAAAGGTAAAAATGTTTATTCCACGTGCCAGTCACCTTGCCAACTGTATTACACAGGTGTGGGTGCTAAGTCGCTTCAGTCGTGTCCGACTCTTTGCAACCCTCTGGACTGTAGCCCACCAGGCTTCTCTGTCCGTGGAATTCTCCAGGCAAGAATACTGGAGTGGGTTGCCATGCCCTTCTCCACAGGATCTTCCCTACCCAGGGGTCGAAGCTGCGTCTCTTTATGTCTCCTGCGTCGGCAGGCAGGTTCTTTACCGCTGGTGCCACCTGGGAAGCCAGTATTACATGTGGCATCTATTTCAATCCTCATCAATACCTGTGATGGATATATCATACTCCTTTGGTAATGCAGAGAATGAAGCTCAAAAGTTAAAGGTCTCATCCGCGTAACAGAAGGATCATAAGAGGCAGAGTACAGATGCAAAACTCTGATTTGTCAATCTCTAAAGTTCATCCTGGTCCCTTCCTTTCCTGACTTTGAGGTGTGAGGGGTTAGGGAGCTGGGAGTTCTTAACTTTATGTGTGTGCTATGTCCACCTTTGCAGTCTAGCAAAATCTACAGACTTCTTCCCAGAATGTTTTTAAATGCATAAAACACATAGGCTAATTAAAAAAAATCAATTATGCCAAATATTAAAAATTCTACTTAAGAAATACTATCTACTCTTCTTTAAGAAGACATTATGTAAGATCTAACAAAACACTTAATAACTACTGCTTTTTGCCTTCGGTAGAAAGGACATCAAAAGCTCAAATCATTACAACATAATGAATGTGCACGACATTAAAGTCTAAGAGATATATCATGTTCCTTAATTTTTTCTATATAGGACACTTTAAAAAAGAAAAAGAATCATAAATGGCAGAGCTTATTATTTAGATTCTATAATGTGGAGTATTTTTTTAAAAAGGAAAATACTTACTGCTAGTATTTATTTCACACACAAAATCCTTTCCTATAATAGCCAATAAAACTTGTTTGCCAACCACATAAAACCACATTATCCACAAATATGTTTTTATTTAGCTGTAACCTATTACTCAGCAATAAACTGCTAAAGGGAATACAGTCTCATGTATCAAGAGTCAGAAAATCTAATTTTTGCCACTGATTCATGTACAGTCTTGAGAAAATCATCAATGCTCAACGTAGGAATGACCACAATAGGAAATACACAAAGCAACTTACACGGACAAGTACGTTTTGATTCTGAGCGATTCGTGTGGGTGCATGCTAAGTCACTTCTGTCATAGTGGACTCTCTGCGACCCTACGGACCGTAGCCTGCCAGACTCCTCTGTCCATTTGGAAGCATGGACAAAGGGCAGAATACTGGAGTGGGTCACCATTTCCTCTCCCAGGGGATCTTCCCAACTCAGGGATCGAAGCCGAGGCTCTTATTTCTCCTGCACTTGCAGACAGGTTCTTTACCACTAGCGCCAAGGTATTTAGCAAACAGCCTGACCAGCAGAAGTTCAACAACCAGGTAAATGGGGCACCACTAACGAGGCAGACCGCTCCCACTGTGCTCAGAAAGAAGCAGGAGCTGCGAGGTAACCACAGGCAGTCCTTCCCACGCCTTGCGACCTCACACCCTCCTCGGTCTGATCCTCAGCACTGTCTCCCTGCCCTCCACCCCGCTCCTCA
Source organism: Bos mutus (assembly GCF_027580195.1). Classification (NCBI taxonomy): domain Eukaryota; kingdom Metazoa; phylum Chordata; class Mammalia; order Artiodactyla; family Bovidae; genus Bos; species Bos mutus. Next base: position 8,008,662 of record NC_091639.1, on the reverse strand, counting down.
CAGTGAAATCCAGCCTGAAGAAAAGACAGCTTTTGCAAATGTACACATCCTTCCCGGCTCGCACATCCCACCTTTATCTGGACCGTCGCCTCTGCTCAGATTACCTCCTCCCTGATGGTCATCTGGTCAACTCGTCCGTTCTCCAAGACCAGTTCTTGCATCGACTTCTCTGGAAGGTCACTCTCCTCAACTACATTCTGAGCTGTGTCAGGTACCCACAGGCATGACCAGATGGGATGACCTGGGGAGCTTTGTACCCCTGGGGTCTAGAGTGGTACCCTGAACACAGACCGAAGAATTAAACTGAAGAGTCTGATGGTAAATGCTTAATTGATGTCTGAAAAAAATCTAAAATTTTCATATTGCTGTTACCCTAACAAAAGTGTTTCCACAAAGACCATGTAATTATACATGTAACTGTACATTATATTTTTGCATGTAACAACAAGCATTTTTCGTATTTCCATGGATCTCAAAAACTATCGTTTTTAGAGCCTGCTAGTACAGAGAATCACTTCACTACACTACACTAAACGGCATCCAAGTCACGTCCACTATTTTGCTATTAATGATAACGCTAAATGAACACAGCTCAGAAGCAAGAACGTCTCTCTGAAAGAATCATTTCTTTGGGATAAATTCCAAGAAACAGAAAACCTGGGTAAGGGGGTTTGTTTCAATGTGCTTATACTCAGGTTTACACCCCTTAGAGGCTTGCCCTTGTCACCAACAACAAATGATTACCCACCTCCTCCACACAACCTCAGGAAACCTGGGTGTTTTTTTTCTTTTTTTAATAGCAAATGTACTGGTAAACAAAAATTATCTCTATCTCATTTTCGCTTTTTATTACCGAGAGTTACTTTTCCACATATTACTTTATCATTTCTAGTTTCCCTTGTCCGTTTACCTGTCATATTTTCTTACATATTAGAATGCATGCTCAGTCGTTAAGTCATGCCTACCTTTGCAACCTCATCGACTGTAGCTTGCCAGGCTCCTTTGTCCACGGGATTTCCCAGGCAAGAATACTGGAGTGGGTTGCCATTTTCTTCTCCAGGGGATCTTTCCAAACCAGGGATCAAACCCATGTCTCCTGCATTGGCAGGCAAATTCTTTACCAGTGAGTCACCAGGGAAGCCCATATATTAGAACAACTTACCTTTAACAGACTTTGTCTAACGACTCTGGAATAAATATTTTATACGTTTATATGTGTCATGCTTTTTATTTGAATTCTAACTCTCCAAACCTGAGAAGGTAATCTCTCCAGAGGTCTGGCATGTTCTTCCACATTTCCTACTTTTTAAAAACATGATTTTCTATATGTCCACTCTTTAAAATTTATGTTGACTTATGTGGTGAAGTTTCAGTATCTTCCTTCCCAAGTACCTACTCAATTAAACCCAACATCATTTTTAAATGATCCTTTCCTGCCGGTGTATATGCATTTGTGTGTTTGTAAGAGTAATTCCAAAATTGTAAATGCTAAAAAACAAAATGCACTTTAGAAACAGATTTTAACATCAGCTTTGCTGATATACATACAAGTTCACAGAGCAAGGGGTACATGAAAAGTAAAATGTACCATACATAACATGTACAAAGGTCCATATAGTCAAAGCTGTGGTTTTTCCAGCAGTCATGTACGGATGTGAAAGTTGGACCGAAAGAATAAAGATGACTGAGAACTGAAGAACTGATGCTTTCAAACTGTGGTGCTAGAGAAGACTATTGTTGCTGCTGCTGCTAAGTCACTTCAGTCGTGTCCGACTCTGTGTGACCCCATAGACGGCAGCCCACCAGGCTCCCCTGCCCCTGGGATTCTCCAGGCAAGAACACTGGAGTGGGTTGCCATGTCTTTCTCCAATGCATGAAAGTGAAAAGTGAAAGTGAAGTCACTCAGTCGTGTCCAACCCTCAGCGACCCCACAGACTGCAGCCTACCAGGCTCCTCCAGAGCCCCTTAAATAGCAAGGAGATCAAACCAGTCAATTCTAAAGGAAATCAACCCTGAATATTCATTGGAAGGATTGATGCTGAGCTGAAGCTCTAATACTTTGGCCACCTGATGTGAAGAGACTCTAGAAAAGACCCTGATGCTGGGAAAGACTGAGGGCAAGAGGAGAAGGGGGCGACAGAGGATCCGACGGTTGGATGGCATCGCTGACTCAATGGACCTGAGTTTGAGCAAATTCTGGGAGATAGTGAACAGGGAAGCCTGGTGTGCTGCAGTTCATGGGGTCACAGAGTTGGACACGACTTAGCAACTGAACAACAAAAATGCACCATACGTAATTTTTCACTGAAATTATGTTCACCAAGATTTACTTGTAAACAGGTCCTGACACACTACTTCTCTGAACTATTTTATTATTTCAATTAAAAAAGAAAAAAAGCATGATTACAATTCTTTCCTTAAACAATCATCCACATACATTTCAAAAGGACAAGGCATTATTTAAATATACTTTGTCTCCACTTTTAGTAAATCCTATAGGCAGAATTCGGAGAAGGCAATGGCACCCCACTCCAGTACTCTTGCCTGGAAAATCCCATGGACCGAGGAGCCTGGAAGGCTGCAGTCCATGGGGTCGCTGAGGGTTGGACACAACTGAGCGACTTCACTTTCACTTTTCACTTTCATGCACTGGAGAAGGAAATGGCAACCCACTCCAGTGTTCTTGCCTGGAGAATCCCAGGGATGGGGGAGCCTGGTGGGCTGCCATCTATGGGGTTGCACAGAGTCGGACATGACTGAAGTGACTTAGCAGCAGTAGCAGCAGCATAGGCAGAATTCTATACAATAAATCTGGTATTTTTGGAAAGATTAAGCTGTGACTCCAAACTAACAGACATACGACAATCTATTTTTTAAATAATTTGGAAATATACTGAACAGTTTTCACTGTCACTGATTAAACTCATGGATCAATCTGAGCAGGGCCATATAGGTGTCTAGACTCACACACACACAGAGTCAGCCACATATGCACACCCTTTATGGAACAGAAAAAAATAATACCCACATCCATGAGGTGTCAGTAGTTCTTCATACATTTGGTACCAAGTGCTTGCTTCACACAAATGGTATTTTTTCCGAATCTAACATGTGTCCAAGCCCCCGTGCTTACTTGAGCTGTTTTCCCTGGATATTTCTGTTGAGACCCTGCACTTACAGGGCTTTTCCAGTGACATGTCAGGTCAGATGCCACATGTAGCCTGGCGCATCAAGTGGAGAAACCACACCAAGAGTCCAAGCTACTCTTTTTTTTCTTTCTCTTCTTTTAAATAAATAAATAAATATATATATATATATATACATATACACACATATACTTTTATGTCTTGACTTTTGGCTGTGCTGGCTCTTCATGGCTGCCCTGGCATTTCTCTAGTCACAGCAAGTGTGGCTTCTCATTGCGGTGGTCTCTCATTGCGAAGCACGGGCTCTTGGGCGTGCGGGCTTCAGCACTTGCAGCAGTGTGGGCTCAGTAGTTGTGGCCCCCGAGCTCTAGAGCAAAGGCTCAGTAGCTGTGGTGCACAGGCTTAGCTGCTCCGAGGCATGTGGGATCTTCTTGGACCAGGGTTTGAACCCATGTCTCCTGCATGGGCAGGCACATTCTTTACCACTGGGCCACCAGGGAAGCCCCTAAGCTACTCTTCTTAACCAAGTCTCTCACCACTGAATTCCTCTTTCCTTTCTTTTAGGCTCCCACAATGAAAGGAAATTAAAAATATAGATAGATAGGTAGGCAGGTTGATCAGTTTTATCACTAGAAGAGATTTGAAGAACTAGTTCAAAATGGACACAGGAAATAGAATTCTTAGGGTTTGGAGGCAGCTTCCCTACTGAACCAGAAAGCACTGCCTCCCTTCCCAGGCTCCTGCGGCCCACGGCACTGACCCCTTTGCACTTGTTTGCACGGCCAGGGGCTTGTCCTGTCACTCCCCTTGAACCCGGGGCCCTGGGGTCTGGGTCCTGCCGGCCAGGGTCCCTATGGAACCCTCCACGGTGCTCAATGGGCCAGCGCCTTGCACGCTTACTCATCGAGTGTTCACAGAGCATATGGGACAGAATATCCAGTCTACACAGACTAGAAAGTCTCATCTTTTAGTTCATTTAATAAAACTCTTGTAAGATTTTTATCACAGAAAAAACGTTGCCAAAAATATGGTTTTTAAAGGCTGAAGGGAAAAAAAAGTAATCATTTTTATAGACCTGTCTCAAGAGACAGGTTTGTGTGCGTGTTTAATAGGAACAACGTGAATATGTAACTCTGTCCTTTAGTCCTGCGGCAAATGCAGATGCTGGAGGACCATTTGATGTTTACAAAACCTGTGATTTCACTCTGGAACCAGGGTGCGTCAAGCGCATCCCAGGCATGTATGGGTTGTGAAATCAGGCCTCATTCTAGACAGCGCCCGGCTGCACCTGTCCGTGGAGGGCCCTACCTACACAGTGTCTGCCTGGCCCGTCCACCTGGGACCACAGACTTCCTGACCTCATTTTAAGTGAAGGAGCTCTGAATCCTGATTTCCCCTGCTTCTAAATTTTGCAAGGTCAATGTTGCAAAAGTTCCAGGTATCCAGGGATTTCAACTTTAAGCATTACTCTTTTTTTTTTAATGTATGCATTTTATTGAAATCTGGTTGACTTACACTGTTTCGGGTGCACAGCAAGGTGATTCAGTTATACAAATACACATATATTATTTTTGAAATTATTTTCCATCACAAGATACTAACTATAGTTCCCTAGGCCATACACTAGACCTTCTGTTGTTAAGCATTACCCTTAACAACACATACTCCGTGACGAACACATTCTCTAGAAGAACAAGAAGAATTCTAAGAGGGAACATCTAGAAACTTAATTTAAACACATAAAATTTAACAAAAAGCATTACAAGATATTCTGGCATAAGGGTCTCTGCCAGAGTTAAGTAAAATGTTAAGTAGGGGAAATCATTAATTTCTCCATCCCATGGATCATGTGAAAGGATGGCCACTGTTATGAGGATCTGAATACACCATAGTCTAATCAACCCTCTCGAAAACCAAAGATGACAATGAAACTTGATGTCACAAAAGTCACCACTTCCTCTGAATTAATAGAAACACCATAGGACAGGGCCTCTGCGGTTGAACTGAATGAGTGCTGGGCCTACAAGATCTGATAGCAGCCTTCCATACTCTCTACTAGAGACGTGGCTTCACCCCTTCCCATCACGGCCTGAGGGTGTCTAGATAATGATCTACTTTCTTTCATTTTATGGACCTCCCCACAAGACAACAAGCTATATATATATATATATATATATATATATATAAAAACTTCCCTGGTGGCTCAGATGGTAAAGTATCTGCCTACAATGCAGGAGACCCGGGTTCAATCCCTGGGTCAGGAAGATCCCCTGGAGAAGGAAATGGCAACCCACTCCAGTACTCTTGCCTGGAGAATCCCATGGACACCGTCCACATGGTCGCAAAGAGTCAGACACGACTGAGCGACTTCACTTTCACTTTCATATATATATATTTTATATATGAACTCATTCCTTACAAAGTGGCTGTAAAAAGTTTCATAGTCACTTATAAACACATAAAATTTAGATTTTAGAAAGAAATCACTACGAAACACCTGGGAACATGTAGATATCTAGAAAGAGCATTCAACCAAAAGGCCCTCTGAGAAAAAAAATGTTGGTCTCTTCGATTACCATATAAATACCAAAAACTATTCAATAAAAAGAAAACTTGAGCGGCAAAAGCTAAGTAAAACAAGAAGCAGATAAACTGATAAAGAAACACTTAACGCAAACTATATTCCCAACCACTAACATATACTGGATGCCTGTTCACACGCCACACCACTTACATATACCGGACGCCTGTTCACACGCCACACCACTTACATATACCGGACGCCTGTTCACACACCACACCACTTGAGGCTGACATATACCGGACGCCTGTTCACACGTCACACCACTTACATATACCGGACGCCTGTTCACACGCCACACCACTTGAGGCTGACATATACCGGACGCCTGTTCACACGCCACACCACTTACATATACCGGACGCCTGTTCACACGCCACACCACTTACATATACCGGACGCCCGTTCACACGCCACACCACTTACATATACCGGACGCCTGTTCACACGCCACACCACTTGAGGCTGACATATACTGGACGCCTGTTCACACGCCACACCACTTGAGGCTGCACGTGTGTATTTTGCTGTGGCTGTCTAGTTGCTAAGTCGTGTCTAACTCTTGTGTATATCAATGTGTATATATGCAGGTGGCTCAGTGATAAAGAATCTGCCTGCCAGGGCAGGAGACACAAGAGACTGGAGTTCGATCCCTGGGTCAAGAAGATCCCCTGGAGGAGGAAATGGCAACCCACTCCACTATTCTTGCCTAGAGAATCACACGGGCAGAGGAGCCTAGGCGGGCTACAATCCATGGGGCCACAAGAGTTAGATGCAACTGAGCGACTGAGCACACACACATGCTGCATACCAGATCTTCTATCTGTGTTATATTTAATCTTCACAATAACTCATCAGGTAGGTACTCCTGGCCACAATTTAAGGTGAGGAAACACAGGCTCAGAGAGAATAAATAACATTCTGTAAGTCATGGACCCTGTAAGCTGCAGACTCAGGATTCAATCCAATTTCACAGTCCCAAACTCGAAAGCCGTTGCTTTTCTTCCCCAGCTAAACCACATCTTCAGTGATAGAAGCTTCGATATAAAGTTATCAGTGGGCTAATATTTATACGAGTAGTACAGATTTAAAGTATGAATAATGGCTGCAATAGCACCCTAAAAACATGATCATCTCCCTTTTTTCTATCTTTTAATGTATGGTGAAAACCATCACAACATGGTTAAGTAATTATTCTCCAATTAAAATAAATAAATAATAATAAAAAAAAAAGAGCAGCCAGATTTTCAGCCAACCAGATGGGTCTTGACGAGCAGTCAAGTGGAAGCCGGTTAAAACACACTTCGGGACTTGGCAGTCACGTGGCAGAGCCTGATGCGGGGTGGGGGAGTGGTGGGTATTTAGAGCACAGTCCACGAAAACACAGCAAGGGCAAAACAGGAGGTTGATACATCCTCTCCCTACACACACCTTTTAAAATGAGACAGAACAACCAGCTCAGCCCTCCGGAAGTCCATGAGAGCAGGACAGAACCAGAAATGCGTCTCTGTGAAAAGCACTGAACTTCAGATAGGACTGGGATGGTGCAAGCCCATGGCTGCTTCGCTCCGGGGCTGTCTCCATGCCCTTGTCTGCAGCTCTGGCCAGTGCAACAGGTCAGGGGATGGGGGTCGACTGAGAAGACCACGAGCTTCACTGCCAGGCCAGGCCAGGCTAGGCTCATTAGATTCGGGGCACCGTCAGTGAAGGGGAGCCATGCCACTGACAAGAGAACACAAGGGCCTGAGGCTCTGCCAGCCTGCGGCTGAGGTCAAGGCGGGTCAAGCAAGAGACCCTCAGATTAGCCAGGATTTCACAGGGAGCTCTGGGAAGTGAGATGACTCTCCACCGGCATCCCCGGCTGACCAGTGATCCTGCGCACACGTCGCAAATGCCGGAGTGGACACATCCCGCCCCGCCCCACGTCCCCTACTGGCACCGACGCCCACAGAGATGCTGGGGAGTCCGGCTGGAAGTATAAGCCAGTCCGGCTGGAAGTAGAAGCCAGGGAAGACGGGACAGCTGCCTGGAATCTGAAGGTGCTCCCCAGCCCATGCGTGGACCCATTAGCAGAGAGCAAAAGCTTTCCCAACTCCCCGTCGACGTCTGAGGAGTCTTTGGCTGAACACAGAACTATGCTGCCGTGAGGGTGACCTCTGGGAAAAGCTAGGCTTAAAAGTAACAACAAGAAAAGAAACAAAAGAACAAGCTGAACAAGAGACACCAGCCGCTGCGCAATATGGGAGAGACAGCCTTCACAGATTGATCTCAGGCAAGTTACTAAACAAACAACTACAGAAATAACGCTTGAGCAGACAAGAGTCAGAATCAGTGTTGCTAGAACCCATTGTTTGAAGTGTAAGATATTCAACAAAAAGCTTGGAGACATGAAAAGAAATGAGAAAGCGAGACCCATACTCGGGGCGGGCAACAAGCAGTCAATAAAAACCACCTCCAGTATCCCCAACTGTTGGATTTCAACGGTCAAGGCTTCAGAGTAGCTAGCTAGTATACGAACATATGCTTCCCTGGTGGCTCAGATGGCAAAGAATCTGCCTGCAGTGCAGGAGACCTGGGTTCAGTGCCTGGGTCGGGAAGATCCCCTGAGAAGGGAATGGCAACCCACTCCAGTATTCTTGCCTGCAGAGTCCCATGGACAGAGGAGCCTGGCCGGCCACGAGTTGGACACAACTGAGCAACTAATACACACACACATACACTCAAAGAACTGAAGGAAATCCTGCTTAAAGAATTAAAATATGGTAAGTCAACAAACAGAGAACCTCAAAAAAGAGATATAAAGGGTTTAAAAAAGAGTAAACTGGAAACTCTGAAAAGTACAATAAATGAAATGAAAAGTTTACTAGAGGGGTTCAGCCACAAATTTGAGCTGATACAAAATAGCAGTACAGTTGATGGCAGCTCAAAGGACATTAACTAGTCCGAAGAAAACAGAAAAAATGATCAAAGAAAAATACACAGAGCTTCAGAGGCCTGTGAAATAACATTAAGCTTACCAACATATTTGTAATGGGAGAAGAGAAAAGGATGGAAAAACATTTGAAGAAATAATGTCCTACAACTTCCCAAATTTGATTGAAAATTTTTTTAAAAGGCACTAATCTTCACATCCAAGAAGTTTAACAAAACTTCAAATAGATAAAGACAAAGAAACCCACACCTAAACACACAGTGCTCAAGCTGCTGAAAGCCAAAAACAAAGAGCTAAACTTGAAAACAGCAAGCAAAAAGTAATCCATCATGAAGAGAAAACCAACATGATCAACACCTGATTTCTCATCATGAACAAGGGAGGATCAAAGGCCATGGGATATCTGGAGAGCTGGGGGAGGGGAGCTTACCAGCCGAGAATTCTACAGCCAGAAAACCACACTTCAAAACTGCAGGGGAAAAAAAGGCATCCCATGACTTTTTGAAAAGACAAAGTTATTTGTAAGGCAAAGAAGATCTGCCTTACAAAAATGCTATATGAAGTCCTTCAGGTTGAATGGAAATGACATGGACAATAACTCAAATCCACAAGAAGAAAAGGAGATGGCCAGAAGTGGTAAGTGTAAGACTCCATTAATATTTTTCTTATTTCTTAAACTCTATCTTTTCTCGTTCCTTCCCTCAAATTCGTAAAAATACAGAAGACTGTACAAAGCCATAATTTAACACTGTAAAGCTGGGTTTGTAACATACAGGGGTCACACATTTATGACAGTAAGAGCACAAAGGGAAAGAGAGAGAAAAGCCAAAACAAAGTCACCAGTGTTCAGTTAGCTTGATTCTCAAGTAGATGATGATACATTAGGATGCATACTGTAGTCTCTAAAATAACCAAATGACTAAAAGAAATGACTCAAAATGACAGTAACAACAAGAAAAGCAGCATAGGAATAAGAATTGTGCACTAAAGAGTATTTAACACAAAAGAAGACTGTGACACAGAGAAAAGCAAGATTATGAGACAAACAAAAAAGAAGTAACAAGATGGAAGACCTAAGTCCCAATAACAATAATTACACTGATGTAAATGGAATGAACACCACACTCAGAAGACACACTCTCAAGACTGGATAAAAACACGATTCCAACAAGGTGCTGTCCACAAGAGACATATCTTAAGTTCAAAAAACCCAAAGTTTCAAAGGAAAAAGACGGAGAAAGATAATACTTTGCAAACAGCAACCCTAGAAGAGCTGGAATTGGAGATAATTGTATCAGGTAAAACATGTTAACAACCAACTTGACCTCAAGTGACATTTAGAGAAATTCCAGCTAACTGTAGATGTGGGCATGACTGCTCACAGCAACATTATCCACAACAGCCAAAAAATTAAAACCATCCAAACGTGTCTACCAACTGGTGAATGGGTAAATGAAATGGGGTCTAGGCACACAACAGAACATTACTTGGCAATAAGAGGTAACGAAAAAACTGATACATGCTACATGAAGATGAATTTCAAACATATTATATGCTAACTGAAAGAAGCTAGACATAAAAGTCTATAAATTGTGTGATCCTCATATTATTAATAAAGGTCCAGAAAACGCAAACATAAAGAGCCAGAAAGCAGACCACGGCCTGGCTGCCTGGTCTGGGAGTGAGGATTGAGAAACAATTCAGGGAAGTGTGGAGGACATGGTGGACACGTCCTGAAACTGGACTGTGGTTAAGGCTGCAGAACTCTACAGAAGCACCGAACGCCACTGAACTGGACAGCGCACAGGGGGTGAGTTTTTCTGCACGTAAATTGTATCTTTGCAAATCTGTAAACTTATGTACTATACAGGGGTTTGACAAAGCAATATAAACTACTGTCTGGAGACTGACAAGGGCACTCTTTCCATGAAAGAGCATCACATACAAACTCAGTGCAAACTCCGGCTTGTCCAAGACGTTAGTTGAATGCTAGGTGTGTAACTCATCACTCATGTGGCATTAATTTCATCAAAACACAGGAAATCAACTTAAACTCTCAACATATAAGAGGCCAAATGATGCCTTTAACCCTGTCACACAGTCACACACCTGCTTATGTGTGTTAATTGAACATCACTTACATGTTCACTCATCAGATGTTTGCACAAGCTGGCCGAACTTGCATGTGTAAGCCATTATGGTCTTTCAACATCTTCAACTATAAATTTCCTGGAAGACAGGGGCGGAGCTGTTGAACTCCTCAGTGTGTCCCACACATCATAGCAGGGCCTACAGAACTCCAAACACAGGCTTCTGGGTCAGTTCATGACCCTACAGGCTCCTCCCTTTATCATGAGAGGCAGCGAGTTAACAGTTCCTGATTCTCAGACCATTTGTGGGTCACGTGCTAACATCAGCCTGTATAGAAGTAGCAGCTAAGGTTCCAGTGTGTCCGTGGAGAATTGATGGTGCTTTCAAAAGCATTTCTTAAATCACTCAGATATTATGAACTCAATTGAGCCTATCCTTAGCGCAGAATATTTCATCTTAAGCAAAATAATATTTAAAATGGATAACCAACAAGGACCTACTGTGTAGCAAAGGGAACTCTGCTCAATGTGGCAGCTTGGATGGGAGGGGAGTTTGGCGGAGAATGGATACACATATATGTATGACCGAGTCCCTTCCCTGTTCTCCTGAAACTATCACAACATTGTTAATTGGCTATGGCAACCCCCTCCAGTATTCTTGCCTGGAAAACCTCACAGACAGAGGAGGCTGGCAAGCTATAGTCCATGGGGTCGCAAAGAGCTAGACATGACTGAGTGCCTAAGCACAGCACCCCAATACAAAATAAAAAGTTTAAAAGAAAAATAAACTTAAGGAAAATAAAGCAAAATAAAAACAGATCACAGAAATATCATTTCCTCTACTCTTATCCCACTATCCCAAACCACCAGAAGTAAAGAACTGCTCAGAGATGAAAGAAGTGTTGCAGGGAACATTGTGACTTCAGGCACACCAAGTACTGAATCACGTTCTCAGATGCCTAAGCACAAAGTGTTAATACCTCACGCGTGAGTACCATCCTCACTCAGACGACCTGCCCACCCCCAGACCCACTCACAGGCAACGGGACTGCCTTTTGGAGCCCGTTTTTCAGAAGGCCCTCTGCTCAGAGATGGCCCTGCTTCCTTGCAGAACAATCCTGCAAAGATAATGCACACCGCTGGAAATCATCGCCTCCAGCATCTTCTCCTACTGTGAGTTAAATACAGAGGCGACTAATGGGGACAATCCAACCCGGAAAAGGACAGGGTTCTACCTGACAAGCAGCTGGCTCCTCCCTGACGACCCGGGCCTTCTGGGTGGGACCCAAGATCCTGGCCTCAGAACATCGAAGACAATTGAATTTTCCCGGCAAGACCAACTCAACCTCTAAGGCCGTCCCTTCGGCTCAGAACCACAAGCAGAGGAGCCCCTCCCAAGCAAGGCTGAAGGGGAGCCCCTGACAGGTTCAGGCAGCAGCTCTGAGTCCCCGTGACCCACGCCTATGGCCATCCTCCACAGAAAGAGAAGGACTTACTCCCAAACAGAAAGGGCTGATAAATCACCTACTTCTCTTCTACTTCCTGCACGGGGGTCGGCAAATGTTTCCTCTAAGTGTTAGACACTGCCCAGGTGGTTCAGCAGTCAAGAATCCTCCTGCCATGCAGAACAGGGGTTCCATCCCTGGACAGGGAAGACCCCCTGGAGAAGGAAATGGCAACCCATTTCAGTATTCTTACCTGGAGAATCCCATGGACAGAGGAGACTGGTGGGCTACAGTCCATGGGGACACAGAGTCAGACTCGATGGAGCGACTAGACAAAAACAAAGTGTTAGATGGCAGATGTTCCAGACCTTGTGACTCCTCGCTTCGGCTGCGGTGGCAAGTAAAGCAGTCAGATGACAAGTGAATGAATGGACGTGGCTCGTTTCCAGTGACCGGACGTTCACAAAAACAGGTGGAAGGCTGGATCTGACCACTGGACTGCAGCCTGCTGACCCCTGCCTAGAATCACAGCTATTTAAAGCTAAAAAGGAAATTACAGGTTGACAGTGCCCTGCCCCCAACCCCTGCCTACTCCCATGCAGTGTTCTCAATGAAGACACGAAATTCAAGTTATTTGCTCGAGGTCACATACTAGCTTATGCTGGCTTGTCCGTATGCATGAAGAGAATTTTCTAAAGTAAAAGAGAGAGAGAATGAGAGATAAAGAGGAAGGGAGAGACAGAGACAGACACTCCTTTTAACCCATCATCCTATTTCCTGGTTATCAACAAATCATATGGACACAGGTGGTATTTTTGGTTTTAATATACTTTTGGGGAGCAGGTTTAGGTTCACAGCAAAATGAAGCAGAATGTGCATGGATCTCCCCTCCCTCCACACAAGCTCAGCCTCCCCCACCAGGGCCACAGTCCACGGGAGTGGTGCATCTGTTACAAATGATGAAATACACATCATTAGCATCTGGATGTGACTTAGCATCTGGATGTGACTGAGCGACTTCACTTTCACTTTCACTTTCATGCAATGGAGAAGGAAATGGCAACCCACTCCAGTTTTCTTGCCTGGAGAATCCCAGGGACGGCAGAGCCTGGGGGGCTGCCGTCTATGGGGTTGCACAGAGTCGGACACAACTGAAGCGACTTAGCAGCAGCAGCAGCATCCAGACCACACAGTTTATTTGAAGGCTCACTCCTGGCGCATGTTCTATGGGTCTGGACACGTAGCCACCGTTACAGCATCATACACAAGAGTTTCACTGCTCTCAAAATCCTCTGTGGGGAGGCTATTATTTCATTTCAAAATGTGATAAGACGGTCCAAAGCCTCTGACATCTCTTCTGTAAATACTCAACTTAGTATAAGAGGACTCAACTTGGTTAATTTTATAACTGTCATGAATAGGCATTATATATATCAAATCACCAGGGTTTCCTTGGTGGCTCAGATGGTAAAGAATCCACCTGCAATAAGGGAGACCTGGGTTTGATCCCTGGGTTAGGAAGATCCCCTGGCAGAGGGCACGGCAACCAACTCCAGTATTCTTGCCTGGAGAATTCCCATGGACAGAGGACCCTGGTGGGCCACAGTCCACAGGGTAGCAACGAGTCGGACATGACTGAGCAGCGACTAAACACATACATATCATATCTAAACAGGTTCCTTTCTTCTTCTTCAGTAAAGTTTCAAGTTCACTGAGAAATCCACTCTAACCACCAAACTAGATTAACAACCACTTCTGTAATGATTTCACATCCCTTCTTTTGCGGAAGTCTCAAAACAACTTATTTTCTGTCAATCTATCCTTTTCTTTAAAACCCATCTCAAAACTCTACCTCCTTCAGGTTTTAAAGGAGAACAAAGTTAAACTTCTCCAGTAAGTATTTTCTGATTTTTATCCCACTCAGATTTTTTTCACTTTGAGGATTCCACACTGCATGTAATGTATCACCTGAAATTATATACATGTTGCTTTGCATTGCCCTGAGAACTTTTTCATGTGTTTTGGGTCATATGAAAAACTCTTAGAAGGAGATTTGTTGTTCACTGCTAAAATGAAAGACTCATAAAGTCTCCTAACTCTGATCTCTTATCGCTAAAAGTAGTTCTTCACTTGCAAGCTGGATATAGGCCCACACATATCTAGAATAGTATATTTTTTCTATATGCATAAGGAAAAATTATAAACTGTTTTATTTTACTTAGAATTTTAATATTTTCATTAATTTTCCCCAAAACAGCTTCTAAGCCTTTGTGTCCAAAATTTCAACCTTTATGTGGAGACACCCACTTAAATACTGCTACTCTCCATCTTAAGCAAGACATCTTTACTTTCAACTACATCTTACTAAGCAAATCATGTAAGCAAACATCTCTGATGGAACAACTGTTCCTTCTCTCTTGAGGAGCTTGGAAATTCCCCTGACAGTTTGCAATAGCAAATCCAACTTGGACTGTGATCTACGTACACAACTCTGAAATGGATTTCCAACAATTAAAGACTTAGAGGGGGAAGAGGTCTTTCTCACCTGTGAGTCACCTCAGCTTTATGTGCTGTGCTTGACAAGTTTTATTTTGTAACTGGCCATTGTACCATTGTGCTCAGTCGCTCAGTCGTGTCCGACTCTTTCAGGCCCCACAGACAGGAGTCCGCCAGGCTCTCCAAGCAAGGACAGTGGAGTGGGTTGCTATTTCCTCCTCCAGGGATTGAACCCACCTCTCTTGCGTCTCCTGCATTGGCAGATGGATTCTTTACCACTGAGCCACCTGGGAAGCCCCGAATTTTGTAACTGGGTGAACGGCATTTCCAAAGTCTTGCTCTAATCTGGGGAGTTCTTTCTACTATCCACATGAACAAGCAGAAGCATGACATGCATGTGTGCGTGCTCACTTGCTAATTTGTGTCCGACTCTTGCGACCCCACGGGCTGTAGCCTGCCAGGCTCCTCTGTCCGTGGGATTCTCCAGGCAAGAATACTGGAGTGGGTTGCCATGCCCTCCTCCGGGGGATCTTCCTGACCCAGGGATCAAACCCACATCCCCTGCATTTCCTGCACTGACAAGCAGGTTCTTTACCACTGAGCCACCTAGGAAGCCCTATGTGGATGACAGTTACGAGCACATTAAACTCCTGGCTGTGGGACCCTGGGCCACCCACAACTTCTCTGTACCTCACTCCCACATCCCTAAAATGGGGGTAGTAACAGCGGCCATCTCCATGGTAATAAGGATTAAACGAGCAAACATGTAAAAATCACTTGACTAGAGCCAAGTACACAGACCTGTGGGCAGGCTAGCTCTTTTCATCATAAAAATGAAACACAACCTCCCTCTTGCTACTGGCCCACAATGAACTGTAACTAAGGGAATCAATATGATTAAGAAAAAAAATTTAAAGACCACTCCACAAATATCATCTCAAACAAGACATTAAATAGCTGCTGGAGATCAATTCACTTAAACTTCTCTGCCCAACTTTCTCATCTGTAAAATGAGGAAGATGAACTAAGTATCTAAGGTTCGTCCTTTCCTGGCTGTAAAATTTAAGACTTCTCTTGGAAAGGCGTATGAGAAACGAGGGGTGGGAGAGAGAGCTCGCTGACACCGTTTAACCACCTTCCAAGTCTCTGTGTCACAGCTCAGATCATTTTTATTGATTTTTAAACTATCAAACACTGCCCCGTATGTTTGATCAACTCCTATTTGGATACGGAAATATTAAATGGCTAGATGCTGATTATATCTTTTTCTTCACTGGAGAATCTGAAAGAGTTGGAAGACAAGCACATATAACTAAGCACACATATAAATATGCACATTTCAAAATATAAAACAATAAATAAACTTGAGCAAACTCATACTCTAATCACATAGGCACCTGAGTACCATAAAAATCAACTTTTGTATCAATTAAGTGGGTATAATAACTCTTGGACTACTATAGTTCCATCTTGTATTCTGTGACTGCTATTCCACAGCAGCCAACTATTTTGTGATCACTATATACTTTCTAAATACTTTTGCAAGGCAGCACAGCCTTAGAATATTCTAGAACAAAAGTTGTTCTAGAAAATATCTAAGAACCTTCTGAAAAGTCTTCCTTCTAAAGTTATTTTTTTAAAAGGTCAAAGTTAATACAATATTGCACCAAGTATAAACTTTATGCTTAATGGTCAGAAAGAACTTCCTTCTTAAATAATGATTTGAGTACTGGGAAGAAAGGACTCTATTTGGTGATAAGCTGTAGTGCTATGGTGAACAATGGCTAACAGTCTTACAAACACCCAGTGCTTCATAAGAAGAGCTTCGTGTCATTTGTCACTGGAACATTATTAATATTCTATGGTTTTTCCAGTAGTCATGTATGGATGTGAGAGCTGGACTATAAAGAAAGCTGAGTGCTGAAGAATTGATGCTTTTGAACTGTGGTGTTGGAGGAGGACTCTTGAGAGTCCCTTGGACTGCAAGGAGATCCAACCAGTACATCTTAAAGGAGATCAGTCCTGAATATTCATTGGAAGGACTGATGCGGAAGCTGAAACCCCGATACTTTGGCCACCTGATGAGAAGAACTGACTCACTGGAAAAAGACCCTGATGCTGCGAAAGACTTAAGGCAGGAGGAGACAGGGACGACAGAGGATGAGATGGTTGGATGGCATCACCAACTCTATGGACGTGAGTTTGAGTAAACTCCAGGAGTTAGTGATATACAGGGAAGCCTGGCGTGCTGCAGTCCACGGGGTCGCAAAGAGTTGGACACAACTAAGCGACTGAACTGAACTGAATATTCAAAAAATACCGCTTGAATGTTTTAAAAGAACTAAAAATATAAATGAAAAAATAAGGTGCTTAATTAATTTATAAAATATTTTTTCAGATAACATAAGAATCAACTTTAGCGCAGACTCACTTAAATTACATTGCATTCTAAAATGTGTGGCTTTAACACATATGCATATGACCAAGGGTTTTAAGCACATTATGTATCTTTCTGTTCTATGGTAAGATAAAATTATTCCTCATCAGAACATATTTTCTGCAACAATGTTCTAAAATAAAGTCATTACTCTGATTAATCACATTATTACATTTTGTATTTGCTTTTAAAAAGAGAAAAGCATTTGCTTAATGTTAATAAGCATTCAAAAAGCATCAGATAAGCTCTCAACATGAGCTGAAAAATAATTATCTGAAATAAAGAAAAATAAGTGGCTTGCTATATTCAGTCTACTCTTCTATTTTTATCCTCGTCAAACTAAATAATATCAGCTACTTACGTGAAAGTTCCTAATAAGTGCAACTGCTTTTTCACCTTTCTCATCAAAACTATATTTTGTTCTATATTTCCTTTCTAGCTACAGTCATATACAGAATTTATTTTTACAAGCCATGGGATGGTTTGCCCTACAAAATTTCTAACGTCTCGAATCTTGAGGCTGTCGGCACAGAAGTGCTGACCTAACATTCAAATGTAAAAAAAACACCACACAAGCAGCTGGAATTACATCTGAAAAATCATCAAAATTCAGCCTATTCTATAGATAAAGCTCAATCAAATAATCCCCACATAACAAGAAAACGTAAGATTTTATTCACAGTCAGATTTTACAAAACAATCACTAGAGTGGGCTCCTGTCAACACACTGATAGTAAACGCAAACAGTCACTTATGAGCTTACACCTGGGGTCCCAGCTGGGTTCTGCGGTCTCCCACAGGAGGAGCCAGGGAATGGAGAGATGGGACCACATCTACCAGATGTATTCGGTAGATGTATCTGGTAGTGAAGAACCAGAGAATGTCACTGCTCTCCCACGTGACGGTGACATCATCTTTAACAACAGTGCAATGATAATAAAACAGAAGACCTCGCAATCAGTGGCCTGAGAACTGCATACAGACAGAACAAATAACCAGTTTTACTTCACTCAGCGCTGTCAAAATAGGAGCTGAGGTTTGAATGAGTTCAGCGGCAGCATGGCGGCTAAGAATTTTCCTCCCCGAATGACTGTCTGCACTGACCTCTCTCTTCCAGATCCCAAGCCCTGAGGAGTCAGGACAAGAAGGAGGGATACCGGTGATCAACGCTGAGCACGGATGTAGCCTCCTTTATGCAGTTTTCAAAATGCAGGTAGAGGCTTCACACAGGTATTCCCTGGTGTTCTGTGTGTAACTCAAGAGTCGGACATAAACCAGTTTTTCACCGAAAGTAACACACAGGTCCCTGGACTGAGTGTCTATCCAGTGTCAGGCATTGTCCCAAATGCTTACACATCGTCGAATCTTCACATGCATTATCTCTGTTTTACAGACAGAGGAAACCAACACTCCTATCTTGCCCAAGGCCACCCGCTAGTCCGTGATAGCATAAAGCCAAACTCTTCACCATTATATTAACTAAAAGTACTAAGGGGATGAATGCTAGAAATCCTACGGCAAAATTCCACATGAAACAGAAGTTAGTAATAACTACCTGCTTCATCTGTTTGGAGCGCTTCAAAATTTGTATTAGAGCAGGTTTCCTAATCAGAGGCTACCAAATATAAGAAGAATTTGCTACTTAAGGTTCAAAAACATAAACAAATTTCAAGAGTACAAACCTGTAGTTTGCTAAAAAGCTAACATGAATGCAATTTTGCTGAGCACAGAAGACTAAAACTGTCTCTTCTGACACATGATTCACCCAGCTAAGATGGCAGGCCTACAGAATTACTAGTAATAAGTCTTTACCAAGTTTGGTACGATATTGCTTCTGCGGTTTACGTTTTGATTTTGTGGCCAGGAAGCATGCTCAATCTTAGCTCCCTGACCAGGGATCAAACGCACATCCCCTGCGTTGGAAGGCAAAGTCTTCACCACTGGACTGCCAGTGAAGTCCCTGTAGAAAAATTAGGATGGAATAACAAAGTACAACAAGCCACCTGTAGACACAAGCAATGGAAACCCACTGTATCCCAGGGATAGGGGTGGCAGCGGGAGAGGAGGAAAGCGGAGGAAACTTGAAGAAGTGAACTCTTCAGCGGACACACCTCCCACATAGAGTAAGGAAACAGTGGAAGCAGAAGGGGAAGGACACTGTCCAGAGAGACGGGCCACGTGGAAATGCTGGGAAATGCTCAGGTTGCACGCTGAGCTCCGGAGATGGAGAACGGCCGTCCATCAGACACACAGAGGAACAAGGCCAGGGCGAGGAGAGTGTGCCCCAGCTAAGTTCACGGCTTTGGACCTCATCTTCCAAGGTGATGGGCATCCACAGACCCCACCTGTGGGTCTTAGCCACGCTCTGATAACCCTCCTAAGTGTTCCTTCTCACCTTATGATACAGCTGGAGCTCGGAGCAGAAAAAAAAAAGCCCTCGTCTTCTGCAGTGGGTTCAGAGCCAAATGCACTCAACCAATAAAAATGAAAAACAGCCCCACCAAATTCTCAAAAATATGTTTTGCAAAGGTTAATACTTAGTATTTTCCACACTGATTTCCAATCTTCAAGCCGATGAGCCTCTGAAACCCTGGGCCCAAATACAACTAAAAACGGTTAACACCTATTTTCTATTTTTTTTTTCCCCCAAAGCTTTGAAACTTTCACAGTGGTGATTGGCAGAGCACAAAAACAGCTCTTTATCTAAAGAGGACAGATGGAACCCCTGCAAGTCCCCAGTTCCTCCATTCCACGTTACCCAGGAGTCCCAGTAAAGACCCGGGAAGGCGCTCATTGGTAGGGAAGGACTGATGCGGAGGGAGGCACAGTCACGTTCACATTCATCAGGACCCGATTGGAGCTGGTCTCCCACATGCCGGCCAGGAGCCCTTCGCCTGGGACAACACATAAAGCCTTTCTTCCAAACACCAAGCCCACCTCTCGTGCCCTTCAGAAATTCCTATTCAACCTCACAAAGGAAATGTCACCGTTAAGGCTCTATGTTCCCCCCTCCCCCCGACACACACACCATGCAGGCAGGCATTAAGGACAAAGGTCCCGCCTGGTTTACATGGCCCGAGGAGAAGAGACCAGAACTCAGCCAGCCCCACTCTCACACTCGACAGGTCACCATCAGATAGAGAACTCTGACTTAGTTACGCCCCAAACTCATGTCCCACCCTTAATGCACCAGTTCTTCTCCTGCTCTTACACTGAAGAACCTCCATCATCAGAGAGAGGCAAACGCCATCTCCTTAGGGGAGCACAGCCTGTGCCTGACTTGCGTGTCCACCAAGTCGCTCAGTTGTGTCCGACTCTGGGCGACCCCATGAACTGCAGACCGCCAGGCTCCTCTGTCCATGGGATTCTCCAAGAACACGGAGTGGGGAGTGGGCTGCCATGCCATCCTCCTCCAGGGGATCCTCCCCACCCAGGGATCGAACCCTTGTCTCTTGTGTCTCCTGCACTGGCAGGAGGGTTCTTTACCACTAACACCACCAGGAAAGCCTGTGCCTAATTTAAATCCAGGCAAATCATTTATGCTTCTCCATGACAGAGCCCTGTACATATCTCTTTATACATGTGTGACACCTCAATACACAAATACACTCTTCCACACACACACATACGTGCTTGTTCCAAGGAAACTTCAAATTCTAGAAAGTTGCATACATTTATCCTGTGACTCTGAACGTCGGTGGGACTATACCAACCCCAGCTGAAGGACCAACAATAAACCAAAGAAAAATTATATTTGGAAACTGCCATGGAAGCAAAATTAATATATGATTTCAGATTTAAGTATAAAGTTTTAATTACTGACTTAATGACCTAGCACAAGAAAAGTACTTCTCAGGCTATTTTCTGAGGAAGCCTCAAAAGAGGCAATGTGTTTCATAGAAACCCCTGAGAGGACACCGCCCAGAGGGTGAGTGATGAGCTGGTCTCTCCCAAGGCAGAGTTAACTTCACGAGACAGGGCTGCTGGAAGCCGAAGCAGAGGATACAGGTAAAGCGACGCAAGTGTGGTACTTCAGATGTACCCCACAACTGAGATACAAACACAATCATCCCTCGGCATCTGCAGGGTCCTGGGTCTGGGCCTCTAGAAATACCACCCTCTGAGGATGCCCAAGTCCCATAAATAAAACGGCCTCGTAGAGTCAGCCCTCAGTACCCAGAGATTCCACATCTGAGGATTCACCCAATCCACGGCGGAGAAACATCCACACACACGGACCCATGCAGTTCAAAACCTTGTTGTTCAAGGGTCAGCAAGAAATGCTGAAAACTTCATTTCAGTAGCTATCGTTCACTTGCTCACTTTAACCCCCAAACTGTGCCCGGGGACAGAGTCCTCACACACATTTTCAGAAGGAAAGCGGAAATTGTAAAGGTGTTCCTGCCTTTGTGCTCTGCTTACTTGGGCTTCCCCAATGGGAACAGCTTCGCCCTCCTCCTCCTCAGATGAAAGAGCTGGCTGGCTCAAGCATCACACCTTCCATGAAGCCCCCTCCCCTGGCCCTGCCCAACCTGCCAGTCCACCCACATTGCTTTAGCAAAGTCACTTCATCATCTGTGCTAATCCACTCTGGTCTTCTCTTCAGTGGCTGAGAGATCGTAACACTTTAGACTCTCACCCGTGGGCCTGAACACAATTTATCCCAAGTTCTTGTTGAGAACTTTAAAAACATCTTAGTTCCAGAAAACATGCAAGTTTTCCTATTAAAACCTTTCATTTTCCATCCTCTATGAACTTAGACACATTTCATGGATCTTCATAATCTGACTCCTCCCAGTTCTTCTACTCCAGCCTCCCCCTTCCTGCTTTTTCTGATGCTCCTGGACATAACTTAGATGAGCCTGGATCCCAAGCGGCTTCGCCAGCTCTTACCCCAGGATGAAATGTACTCCCGTTGTCCTGACAGCTTCCTGGGTCACCTCTAAGCCTTAAGAACTCAGTTCAGAGGTTACCTTTCCTTCCCACCCTGCCCCTCTCCAAACCAGCCCCAAAGACTGGGCTGCAACATGACGCCCACGCTCTGAGGGAATCTCCGAAAGGCTGCTCTCTCCCCCAGCGTCCTCTCGCATGGCCTGCCTCTGATGATCAGTTCATCCCTGTGGCCTCCACACAGGAGGACGTTCAGCGAACACCTACTGAGCTGTACATTCATTTGATACAAAAAGGAAAAGACTATGGCCTAAAAATCTGCATTTCTCCAGACAGCCAAGTTATCTAGGATATAATAAAGGATGTATTTTATGGCATGAATAGAGACACAGACATAGAGAACCGACTTGTGGACACAGCAGGGGAAGGAGAGGGTGGGATGAACTGAGAGAGTAATACTGACATATATACGCTACTGTATATACAAGACCTAGTGAGCAGCTGCTATGAAACACAGGGAGCTCAGCCTGGTGCTCTGTAAGATCGAGAGGGGTGGGATGGTGGGCGGGGTGGGAGGGAGGCTCAAGGTTATCCAAGCCACTTATGACTGACGCAAAGATGTTGTGGGGCAGAAACGAACACAACATTGTAAACCATTTATCCTCCAATTTTAAAAAACAAGGATATATTATAATATGAAAAACAAGCATTTGGTGCTTATGATCTAATGAATGATACTTTCAAATCAATCATGCATTCATTCTTTCAACAAATGTGTGGCCTCCTTTTAGCTGCAAGGAGCTGTGCTGGGCTGGGGCCCCTGCCAGCCCCAAGGTTGCCTTCGAGCACATGGATCAACAGGAACAAGGCACCCTCTCTGGACAGATGACTTATAAAAGCTAGGCTTGGGACTCCAAACGCCTGCCCCAGCTGGCTGTGAGCATGGAGGCTCTGCCTATAGAAGTAAATGAGACCAAGTCCTGACTTCAGAGGCGCTCAGATTCTAGTGCAAGAGACAGACAAATACACAGTCAGTCTGCAACATTTTCTATGCGACCCTAACATCTGACTCTGACATACAACACTCACTGTACTCCCTCTGAATCCTCACCTCATTGAACACTGGTGCTAGAATCATCCATTTGAACTCGGGCCAAGGCGTTCACCTGAGCCAGCAGAGACTTCTAGCCCACTTACAAGCACTGTTTGCAGACTCAAGGAAGCCCCATAACTGGCCACATTTTCAACCACCACCTTACAGGCACCGGCCGAATTACTTCACCAAGGAACATTCTTGATTAATTTGTCCAATTTAAGTCATTTCTTACCTTGCATGTGCTTGAGAATATTTTTTTCTATAATAGTAAATATTTCATAAGATACTTTACTCAGGTTGGAATTATTTGCTTTAACAGTTCTTTGCTTAAAACACTGCTATACTTTTATCTCCTAAGTTAAATATAAAAGATAATTGCTGCTCCCAGTGGATAAAACACATTAGAACAATACAAATTTTTTAAAACAATAAGCTAAAATAGGCTGGCTTTCTTAATACTAAAGTACCTCTTCACAGTTAAAAGGAAATGCTCATTTTTATATGAAATGTATATATAATAAACACATATATACGTTTTTTGACTGCTTCCCTATATACATTGGTGTACCTATTTTCTGGGTTCTGCACATAATGGTCTGCGTTAATGCCAACTATGCCTCTCCACTTCTCAAGCTAATATAACGCTGCTACAAAAATAAATCTCAAAACAAGTGTGTGGGAAGGGTGAAAAAAAGTAATTCAAGGTGATCCAGTGGGCAAAGAAGAGGTGACCGTTTATTTCCGATTCCTCAATCCAAAAAGGTACCTGTTGAGAGACAGTAAATCTCAGACTTTAATACCCACCCTAATGGTTGGGAAGGCATTCTAATTCTGTCGAATCCAATGAATTCATTCAACAAATAATTCTGAAGCGTCTCCTGAGAGAGAGGAATTGTGCAGCGAGCGAGAGGAACAGAACAGGGGGAACTGACCCACCACCAGGCCGGGTCACCATCTCACAAGCTGCCTTTGCTGCCACTGAAGAGACACTTGATTAAAGACTTATTACAAACCCTCCTTCCCACTAATGCAGAGCCCTACCTCTTAGATTTCTGGGATGAATCTGTTTAGTTCGAGGCATCTTCTTTGATTCAGAGGCCCCCTTTTCTTCTTAGAAACTGTAGGAAAAGCAGGTCATGAAAAGGTAGCTCCATAAACCCAAGGTCCATCAATTAATCCATGTGCTAAAAAAGAAAAAAAAAAGTTATGTTTTACTCTTTTTCACTACTTTCAAAGGAAAAAGACACTTCAGAAGTTATGGCATAATACAGCACTGCTCTAAACTCAACAAAAGGTAACCGACCTGAAAGCCCCTGCAAAAGATGACTTACTTTTAATTAAACACAATACATGTCATTTTGTCATTATCTGGGCTTCCCCAGTAAGAACACGGGGTGGGGGGAAAAATCACTGTACCTTTAACAAAAAAAGAGTGAAAAAATTCAGTGAACTGTATTTTAAAGCAACATCACGAGGTTATAAAAGGGTTTTGCTGTATACAGTACATGCCTGCCCATTTATAAATTTCTTAGGGACAAGGACCATGTTTTGTTCATTTTGTGTTACTGGGTTAATTCGGTAAATAAGTGTGGTTGCCACTGGGGCTGTTCTCCCACTATTGTGGTTTTCCATTCGAGGCTCCTGTTAGGACTGTTCTTTTTGCTTCCCTGTGTTGAGCCAGAATGTGTGACCAGTTCTGGCCAATAACCTGTGAGTGGAGAGACAGGTGTCATTTTCAGGCTTTGCGTTTAGTTATCAAAGTAAGATCCCCCAGTGCTCTCTTCCTCCTCTGCCATAAGAACAGGCACTGTTCTAGACAGCAAGTCTGACAACACGGAGCTGAGCTCCTGCCAATGCAACAGGATCATGGTGCATAAACATAAAAGAGATCTTTGCTGATTCAAGCACTGAGGTTTGGGACTTATTTGTTACTGCAGCATGACCGTGACCTGACTTACACATCTTAAAAAGTGCAATTTCAAATACAATATGCCAAAACACTAATCCAAAACTAAATCATCTCTTTCCCAGAAAGATTCCCAGGAGATACTCGAGGATCCTTGAGCTAAAATCTTAGTTTTAACTTCCTGCAATACAACTGATAAACAAAGCCCGTGATGACAATGCTGAATGTGAAACTATATTTAATCGCTAAGCAATGACACAAGAATGGAACAGAAATGCTTTAAGACTTTTATAACATCCAATACTGTAGAAGAAAAAAAAAAGCAAATACTTATTGACAATCTACTGTGTGCCTATGTACTTCCTACACATTACCTAATTTAACCCTAATGGTAACTGCTTAGGTAACTATCATTTATCCATTTTATAGATAAGAAAATTAAAAGAGAAAGAGGCAAAGGAACTGAGTCCATAGTCAGTAACTAAGAAACATGGCACCCCCTGACTCAGGGACCCTCAGCGCTTACTTCCTGGCTGGAAGTAAGACCTATTCCAGGGGGTTTACTCAAGAGGCTCTATTGCACAAGTCACAACTGTTAATAAATATTTCGGTGTCAAATCAGACTGGGCTCAAAGCTTGCTGTGTGGACTCGTTTAAGGCACTTAACCTCTCTGAGGATCAGATTTCCCAACTGTAAAACAAGGAAATAGTATTCCCCCACAATGGGTGGTTGAAGGGACCATGTGGATGCTTTGCTTACTGCTGGCACACAAAAATATCAAATATTAATTCTTCTTAAGAATGCCTGTGTGGGAAAGACTGTATCTAATAACCAGTATAAGGTTTTAGAAATTTATGGTTTCAATACAGCAGAGAATAGAAGGAAAGAAGGCTATAATTAACTTCAGTAGTTTATCCTTGATAAGGCTGTATGCAGGCACTGTACAAAAACATTATGTGCAATTTGTGAACTGCATGGGAAAGAATATAAAATATGATGGTCCCATACTGTGGACTTCATCCAGCGCTGTGCTACACGATCTATAAAAGATACGGCTCCACAACGCCCTGCATTAAAAGCATCCACCATTCAACTGACGAAGCTGCTGATTCAAGAGAGAATTTAGAGACGTCAAGGCCGAATAAATTGTAGGAATGCTCAACTCCCAACTTAAAGCTTTTAAATGGTCACGATATTTAGAAGTTTTTAAAGCGTGAACTCCGACTGTAATTCAATCACGTGACACTAAAAGATGAGGAACCTGCACAAAAAATATTCCAATTTGCACATACAAATTTCCAATCAGTAACAGCTTTCCGCTACCTTGCTCACTGCCTCCCCACTGAGCCCAGCTATCCATCCCAGTGTAAATCCTTGGGGTGGGAGGGGGGGGGGGAGGAGGACTGAGTATTTCCAAAGACAGCAGCATTGTAGCGAGGAAGATGAGTGATGAACCGGTTCCCTTACAGCAAAAGAGATAAATACTACATGGAGCAAAAACATGACACGATCAAAAAGCGTAAAGACAGTTGCAAGGAGAAAAAACATGAATGAATGTGGAGGGCGGAGCCTGGGAAAACCCCTCTGCAACGCTGCACTGAACAAAGCGCTTCGCATGCCAGGAGGGGGGGTGGGGGGGGAGGGATGGAAGTGCCAGCTCAGGAAGGAGCCCAGAGTGAATGCGGAGAGCGGCAGGAGGAGGAACAGGACGAGAGGAGGCGAGCGCGGCAGCCCGGAGACTCCTCCTCGCCGCCGCCGCCGCCGCCCCCCCTCCCGTCCCCTCCCCTCTCCAGCAGCAACTCCTCCGCCAGCCCGACCCCCGAGCGATCCGGAGCCGACCCGCGCCCCCACCCCACCCCACTGTGCTGCGGGCGCGTACTCCCAACCCGGAAAGAAAACTACCCAGGTGGCTGGGAGTAAACAGGCACTTCGAGCAAAGAACGAAAGGAGGGGGGAAAAAAAAGCAAGCCACAAAGCCGGGAGGTTGGGAAGCCGAGGCCTGGTCTCCCTCACCCCCCCACCCCACCCCCCACCCCCACCCCCACCGCCAGCCTCTTGGAAAATGCGCCCGCGTCTGGAACGCGGCTGGGGAGGCTGGGTCCCTCCGTACCTGCTCTGCTCGCAGGACCGCAGCTCGGGCCGCGAGGGCGCCCAGAAGTGGCAAGTGTCTCCCGCACGCGCAGCCATCCCCTCTGCAAGGTCGGCGGTTGCACACACACACACACACACACACACACACACCGCGCGCCCGCGGAGAGGGACGTGGTCCTGCCCCCACCCCCTCCCCACGCCGCCACCCCCACCTCCCAGCGGCAGCGCCCCCCGCCCGCGGAGCCCGCGCGCCGAACCTGCTGCCAGGACGCCCGGCGGGGCTGCCGCCGCTGCAGCCAGCCCCGGAGCTGCGCTGCTGATGGCGGCGGCCGCAGCTCGGAATCTCCGCGACCACCGCGCGGCGGCGGCGGCGGCGGCGGCTGGGCGCCCTCCTTCACTTGACAACCCCAAACACAAACAGAACCTCCTCCCGCGGCGGCTCCCGGGGCCCCCCCAACCCCCGGCTCCGGCCCCCTCCCCGCCGCCGCCGCCGCCGCCCCAGCAGCAGCAGCAGCAGCAGCCGCTGCCGCCACTAAAGGCCGGCGACTGGCACTCTCACCGCCCAGCTCTGAAATATTAAACAGGGGAGCCGGCCGGGGGGCGGCGGGGGGAGCGCGGGGCGCGCGGGCGGGGGCCGCAGGCGCCGGGCGGGAGAGGCGGCCGCGCTCGCCGGCGCCCGGGGCCGCGGCATGACCGCCGCCGGGGAGCGGGTGTCCGGGGTGGGGGTGGGGGGCGCGCACCGCGGCGAGGCGGGGCGGGCGGACCCCCGGGGCGGGCGGACCCCCGGGGCGGGTGGGTGGGCGCCCCCGGGGCCAGGGAGAGGGGCGAGGAGGGCGGGCGCGGGCTTTTTTACCTCTCCCCGGGGGCAGAGTAGGGCACGTTTAGCGTCTTTAGGGGCGACGCGAGGAGCGCGGGCCGGGGCGGCGCGGGGGAGGGAGGGCGAAGGTCGGAGGCTTTCCCGCGGCTGGGCGGGGCGGCAGGGGATCCCCGGGGGCGGGAGGCGGGGAGACCGCGGGCTGCGACGCGCGGGCGGGGCTGTGGGGGGCGTCCCCCGGCGAGGTCACCCTCGGGCGCGGCGGCCAGGCCGGACTGGCTCGGCCGCGGGGCCCGGCCCTGGCTTAGGGGCGGGCTGGGCGCCCCGGATCGGGGCCCGATCGGAGTCCCGGGTCTCCCCGGCCGGGCGAGCCCGGGGCCGCGGCTCCGCCCCGCCCCGCCGCCGCAGCGACGGGAGGCGGGGGGCCCGGGGCGGAGTTAGGGACGCGAGGGGCGGGAGCCCGGGGTCGCGCCGGCTCGGGGACTGGCGCCCGGCTGGGGCGCAGGGGCGGGCCCGCCGGTCACGCGGCCCCGGGCAGGCCTGGCCGGGCCGCGCGGCCGGGGGGGCGGTTGGGCCGGGGAGAGGGGCGGGGACGGGCGGGGCGGAGGCAGCTCGGTACCGGCTCTTTACTTTCCTAAAGCAGGATGTGGGCCGGACCGCTGACGTCATGGGGTCCCCCAGCCCCGCCCCCCGCCCCTGCCGGGAGGGGGAGGGGAGAGGGCGGGCCCGGGGGCGGGGGGGACCCCAAGGGGGTTTCCTCAGCAACGCGTGGAGGGAAGGAGAAAGTCATTGTGAAACTTGAAACTCATTAACTTTGAAAAACAACTTTATAAAAAAAAAAACCGGGAGGGAGGCCGGGGTGTTGGGTTAAAGGGTGGTAGGGGACACATTATTAACCCTGAACTGAAACTACGCTTTGGTGGCGGATGTTCTATTAAAAGATTGAGGAAAGCCAAGGTTATTCCAGAGGCCACGGCCGTGCCCGCCGGTGGTTCCCAGAGCCCGAGCTGCGAGCGCAGTTTAACCCTTAGGGCTCCGCTTTGACAGTTTAGGGGCCGAAAGGAGAAGGCTCTTTTGGGTCTGGAGAGGGAGTTTCGGGGCTGAGCAGGCGATCTGGCCCCAGGGTCGCAAGAAAGAAAGAAGAAGGAGTAATTACCATAAACCAGAGTTTGACCTCGGGTGCTAGAAAGCAAGAGAGGAAGGGGAGAAAAAAGCAATAGAGGAGGGGGAGAAAAAAGCAATGGAGGAAGCAAGGCTTGGAACTCTATGGAAAACTGATCAGGAGGGGATGGACCAGGGTAATGACGAAGGTTTTCAGGGTTAGACCTAAAGAACATTAGGTCTTTATCGTTTAAAGTCTGAGGCTCAGAAATTCCACATGTATCCCTAAAGAAGCAGGCACAAATGACTGGTTAACGGAGCCACGCTCAACTTGGGAGGGATAAGGTAAAACAAAAAAAACTGATGCAGAAAAAATTCTCATATAAAAACCAAAATGCTTTCCCCTTTTAAGGAATAAAAATGCTGAACGACCGTACACCCACTCTGCTGGCCATCTGTGCAAACTTGAATTGTTCCCTGGGGCTTCCATAAAGATATCTAGGTTTTCCTTGCTAGGGTTGACCCCTAAAATTCCTGGGAGGAAATCCTACCTCTAGCTCAGCTGAGCTTAGAAAAGCTTAATGCACCAGAATATGAATGACTAAAAATGGAATACTCAATAATAGCGAGCTTGTAACCAAAAATACTGTCCTGTAAAGGGAGGAATATGCCTATTAAAAACTAGATTTGGTCACAAAAGCAAAGATCAGCCAACAGCTACCTAAATTTGAAATAATGTTTAGTACACTACGCCTCCAACCTTGCAATGAAATAATACAATCTTTTTCATTTTCGATGTGATAAAATCATCTGTCATGAAATTTAATTGACATCTAATGGACTGCAATCACAAAACGTATGTAAATATAACTTTGAAACTTGAATGAAAAAAAAATCCACTTAAATGTGAAAGTATACTTCATCTGTCAGAGGATAAAAATCAAGGTAGCTTGATGATTATCGACTCTACTTTGTGTCACTGGCTAAATCAAAATTACTAACAATACATTTTTAACCCAATGGCCCTGACCATAACAAATATATAGTGTGCACACAAGGTTTATATGGGATTTGGCATTGCAGTGAACTCTTTTAACAAATTAAATATGCGATTTGGAGTCGTAATAGATTAATTTTGTCATTTCAGTTTGTTAAGTTTTTTGTGCAATGGACTATTCACAATTTGCCTTTCTTGAGATCAAATCAACAGTAATCTTTTTTCTGAAACAGACACATTTCCCCATTTTGTATTTCCGAATTTTCTAGATGCAGTTTCTTTTCCTAATTCTGCCTACAATTCTAACTTCCTAGTCATCAGACTGCAGGGGACTCCAACTAAACTATAAGGTAACTACAGTCGCCTTTAATCATTTTGTGGCAAATTAAATACAGTCTCTCAAATTATATCTTATAAACGGAATGGGGGGGGGGGTACTTTTTTTTTTCCTGAACCAGAAGATGAAATGGGAATGGTAAAAAGCAATTTGAACTGTCAAAACTTCTGGAACATTGGGGAAGGACACCGTACTAAAAAAAAAAAAAAAGGAGGGGGGGCTCCTAGGGTCCCGATTCTCTCTGCCTGCACCGCCCACCCCCGGGCCGCGCGAACGCTTAGGGAGCCCCCCTCGGGGACTGGGGTTCAAGTGAGGGCAGTGGCCCTGGCAGGCTCTGAACACGGTTTCCCTGCACAGACTTTGGGGAGAACACCAGTTCCTCCCCCCTCGGGCCCCGGGGCTCCGTCCGGGGATCCCACGGTGCCGCCGCGCCCAGCGCCTCCGCCCGCGCGACCCCTGCCCCGAGTTCCCACGCGGCCGCGCGGCCCGGCCCGGCTCGGGCGCCCCCCTGGCGCGGCCCCGCGGCCCCGGCCCTCCGCCCAGCGCGCGGCCCGGCTGCGCCAGCGCCACGCGGAGATCCCGGGGGTTCCTCCCCGCCGGCCGCCGGGTCACGCCGCCGCCCGGCCCTCCCCTCCGCCCTCCGCCCTCGGCGCGCGCCGGGCTCTTCCCGTCCACCGGCCGAATCCCCTCCTCCTCCTCCTCCTCCTCCTCGGGGCGACCCGGCGACGAGACCTGCCCCGCGCGCTCTGCCAACCGTGCCCACCTCCCGCCCCCCCGGAGCCCAGGCTCTCCTTCCCCAGCCGGACAAAAGGACCGAGAGAAAACTTACCCGGACTGCCACGCAAAAAAAAAACAAAACAACCAAACAAAACTCTGATCCACAGCTTCCTGGGTTTAACTTTTAATTTTTAAAAACAACAAAAGCAGAAACCAAAAGCCTCCTAGGTTGGAAGTGGGCGTGAGAGGAAATGCTAGGGGGAGGCGCTTCGTTCCCTCGTCTGCTTTTGCACCCCCCCTTTTCTGGCCCCTGCCTGGGGCTTTGATGTTATCTGGTGCACCGCCTCCGCTGGGTTCAGACCGTGGGCTCCGCGCCCAGAGTGATACACAGATATTTGGCACTTTTAAATGCCGGTTTGAAGGGAGGGAAGCAGGTGGTCACGGTGAAGGATTCCCACTTCTCAGCCCCGGCCTTGAGAAAGGAGCTTCTGTCCGTCCCAAGCTTCCCTTTTGTTACCTGGACTGAAATGAACAAACCCTCAATCTAGTTAATCCCGGGGAGAAGGGCCATGTGGCATTTTTTTCTGTTAGACTTCACACCAAAAAAAAAAAAAAAAAAAAAAATGAGGCCTTCTGAATCAGATTCATTTTCCCTCCACTCAGCACAAACTTACAAGGTGGTGGTGTACGTTTTCTCAGGCTTTGTTTGGTTTTCTGATCTCCGTTTTGAAAGTAAATATGATTTCCCTTCTAAGATAGACCTGCAGCCTGGGAGAGACAAGTTACCTCTGAAGAATATTTTTTGTTGTTGAGTCGTTCAGTCGTGTCTGACTTCTTTGCGACCTCATAGACTGTAGCCCTCCAGGCTCCTCGGTCCAGGGGATTCTCCAGGCCAAGAATACCGGAGTGGATTGCCGTTTCCTTCTGCAGGGAATCTTCCTGACCCAGGAATCGAACTCATGTCTCCTGCAAGTCTTCTGTATTGCAGGCAGATTGTTCACCTCTGAGCCATCTGAAGAATATAAACTGGGTAATAACATGCTCTTTATATACCATTCTTACAGGTTAGAGTGTCCCAGAACCCTCCCCGTCCCATTATGGAAAGCTTATAACTGTTGATTTTATCTTTGCTGGACACTAGCAGAAACTGAATGCATTTTTACATTAGGTTAGCAGTCTCAGGACCATCACAAACAGAGCACTAACAAAGAATGCTTTTTTTTTTTTTAAACAGATTAGCAATCAAATATTGCACAGTCTGCCATTCAGCTGACTATTCATCCACTTTATGCCAACACCGACCTTGTTCAGGCCTTGCCCTCTGGGAGTTTACAAATTAATGGAGACAGAATAAACACATGGAAAAAATACCTAGAGGGAAAAAAAGATACAAGAAGAAGCTTATAAACAGAGCCAATTAAAGCTATACAGTTACTTACATGATTGCTGAGAGCTTTCTGGACTGGGTGGAGGGCAGGATTATCAGAAAAGTTTCATCTTGAGGGTGAGTTCTGAGTAGGATTTTGAAGGAGAGAAGGTTCATGCTTTGGCAATAGGATGAGAATAGCATTCCAGACAAGGGAAATAGCTTGAAGGTGAGAGCAAGTGAACATGTGTGATGGATTTTCTGGCTA
The DNA here is from genome assembly GCF_027580195.1 of Bos mutus. Classification (NCBI taxonomy): domain Eukaryota; kingdom Metazoa; phylum Chordata; class Mammalia; order Artiodactyla; family Bovidae; genus Bos; species Bos mutus. The sequence continues at coordinate 7,975,951 of NC_091639.1, read as the reverse complement.
GAGCCACAGGTCAAAGTAAATGTGGAAAAAAGAAGGGTGGCCATATAAATGCAGCCTCCCAACTAGGGTACTTTTGAGAGGGAGCAAGAGGCCATGAATGCCCCCAATGAGAGGCATTCGCCTGTCACTCCCAGCCAAATGGGAAGAATGTGTTCTCTCCTAGTGAGATGTGAACTTTGAAGACTGAATGCCCTGGGGAAAGCTTTCTTGGGCATCCTTAGGAAGGAATTAAGTCATGATGCTACATGTTCTTTGGAGACATTTTGGACTCAGAATGATCTTTTAAAGGAAAATTATTATTACTGCTGGATTTAGAATCTTCATGGTAGTATTTTTAATGACAGTAGTAATAGTAGTACTTCTGTAGCAACAGAGATAGTGGTAGCGTAGATCTTCCTTGATTTACAGTGGTGTTGTGCCCAGTAAACCCATGGTAATTTGAAAATATCATAAGTCAAAAATGCATTTAATACACCTAATCTACTGAACATCAGAGCTTAGCTTTGTGTGGGTGCTCAGTCGTGTCCAACTCTTTGCAACCCCGGGGACTGTAGCCCAGCAGGCTCCTCTGTCCATGGGATTTTCCCAGGCAAGAATACTGGAGTGGATATCCATTCCCTTCTTCAGAGGATCTTCCCATCCCAGGGATCAAACCCAGGTCTCCCACATTGCAGGCAGATTCTTTACAATCTGAGCCACCAGGCAAGCCCAAGAAAACTGGAGTGGGTACCCTATCCCTCCTCCAGGGGATCTTCCCAACCCAGGGATCAAATCTGAACCCACATCTCCTGCATTGCAGGCGAGTCTTTACTACTGAGCCTCCAGGAAGCCTAGAGTGTAGCCTAGCCTACTTTATACGTGCTCAGAACACTTACATCAGCCTTCAGTTGGGCAAAAGCATCTAACACAAAGCCTATTTGATAATAAAGTTTTGGATATCTCATGTAACTTATTGAATACTGTACTGAAAGTGAAAACCTGAGTGGCTGTATATATTTGCTTTTTTACCCTCTTGATGATGTCGCTGACTGAGAACTGTGCCACTGCCCAGCACTATAGTAGTGTGAATTGCTAACCTGGGAAAAGATCAAACTGAAAAAAAGTATGATTCTGATTGAATCTTGCTTTTGCAGTATTTTTTAGTTTAAAAAAAAAGTAACTCAAACCATCCTAAGTCCAGGACACTCTGTGTATCTGTATCACCAAAAAATAGTGTTAGTAGCATTTGTATCGGAGAAGGCGATGGCACCCCACTCCAGTACGCTTGCCTGGAAAATCCCATGGGCGGAGGAGCCTGGTAGACTGCAGTCCATGGGGTCGCTAGGAGTCGGACACGACTGAGTGACTTCACTTTTACTTTTCACTTTCATGCACTGGAGAAGGAAATTGCAACCCACTCCAGTGTTCTTGCCTGGAGAATCCCAGGGGCGGGGGAGCCTGGTGGGCTGCCGTCTATGGGGTCGCACAGAGTTGGACACGACTGAAGCGACTTAGCATCAGCAACAGCAGCATTTGTATGGGCAATAATAGTTAGAGTAGTATTTGTGTGGGCCATTACAGCAGATAGTGGGGTCTCCCAGATGGTGCTAGTGGTAAAGAACCTGCCAATGCAGGAGACATAAAAGATGCAGGTTCAGTTCCTGGGTTGGGAAGATCCCCTGGAGGAGGGCACGGCAACCCACTCCAGTATTCTTGCCTGGAGATTCCCCACGGACTAGGAGCCTGGCAGGCTATGGTCTGTAGGGTCGCACAGAGTCAGAGAGGACTGAAACGACTGAGCACACGTGCACGTAGATCGTGTTCGTGTCCCAGAAGTTGTTATAGTTCTGTTTGTATCAGCAGCAGTAGAAATAATAGCCGCAGTGGTGGTGGAGGTAATTGACAATTACTGAGAGTGTATAACTTACCAGGCTTTCCTGTATAAACTCACTTACTCTCCACCATAAACCCATACCACAAATGAAGAAACAGAGGCTTAGAAATGTTAAATAATACGCCTGTAGCCACAGAGCTGGTAAGGGGGTGGATCTGTGATTGGAACCCAGAGGAAAACAAGATGCTAAAGTTCACAGATTATAGTTTCTGAAAAACATCACAGTAATTCTATAACATTGTACCTCCGTGAAACAAAGAAGAAAAAGGAGTGTCAAAAAGGTCCATTGTTTCAAGTCTTGAGAACTTGGTAGATTGTGTGATGAAAATGGCAAAGTTCGGATAGTGCAATGCTTAAGGAATAGAAGAGAAAATGATTTTAAATGTAACCATATTGAGGTTTGGGGGCTCTTTAGGTTGCACTAGTGGTAAAGAGTCCATCTGCCAATGCAGGAGACACAAAAGATGTGAGCTCGATCCCTGGGTGAAGAAGATACCCTGAAGTAGGAAATGGCACCCGTCGTAATATTCTTGCCTGGGAAATTCCATGGGCAGAGGAGCCTGGCAAGTCCATGGGGCTACAAAGAGTTGGACATGACTGAGCGACTGAGGAGATAACATGTCCAGGTTTAGGGTTTTCCCAGGTGGCACAGTGGTAAAGAATCCACCTGCCAATGCAAGAGACACAAGAGATGTGGGTTCAATCCCTGGGTCAGAGGGAAATCCCTTGGAGTAAGAAATGGCAACCCACTCCAGTATTCTTGTCTGGAAAATTCCATGGACAGAGAAACTTGACGAGCTACAGCCCATAGGGTTGTGAACAGTCGGACATGACTGAGTGCACACACACACACAGGTCCAGGTTTAAGAACGATGGTTTAATTCACACTTATGCCCATATTGATACCACTAACCTTGTGTGTGTGCGCTAAGGCACAACAGTTGTGTCCAACTCTTTGCAATCCCATAGACAGAGGAGCCTGGCAGGCTACGTTCGTGGGATTCCCCATGCAAGAATACTGGAGTGGGTTGCCATGCCCTCCTCCAGGGGGTCTTCCCAATCCAGGGATCAAACCCACGTCTCTTATGTCTCCTGCATTGACAGGCAGATTCTTTACCACCTGGGAAGCCACGAATCTCAGTTTACTCATCTGTAAAGTGGATGTAACTGGAGTCTTCATAGATATATTATGTGGATTGGATGAGTTGGTATTTCTAAAGTGTTTAAAATATCCTCTAGACTTATAGTTATAAATATATACTAATATATATATGTCATATATATATGACAAATTCCTTATTGCTTGTCCAGCTCTCCACTAAGTGTGCTTTAACCTTAATTACCTTTTAAATATCGAGGAGAGTCTCTGGAGACTGAGGAGGCCTGATAACTAAATGGAACATGGTGCTCTGGATGGGATCCTGGCATAGAGAGGACATTAATGGAAAAACTTGGTCACATCCAAATAAAGGCTGGAGTTCAGTCAATAGTAATGTACTCATGGCATCTTTTTGTTTTTGATCAAATGTGATATGAAAATGTCAACAATGGGGGAACTGGATGAAGGTACGCAGGAGTTCTCTGTACGATCTTGATAAGTTTTCTGTAAATATAAAGTTGACTTTAAAAATAATGACTCATAGCTACAGAAAGAGTTGTTAGCCAGGCTTTTCTGATGAAGGAACTCAGGCTTAGAGGTTACGTAACATGTCCAGAGTCAATCACATCTGGCCTTACAGAGACCCTCACCGTCTGCAGTGGAGCCCAGCCACTGAACCCTTGGTCCTGCTGTCTCCTAGGGGGTCTGAGTTCTCCTTTTCACTCCCCTCATCCCTGAGGCCATCCAGGCTAGGAGAACAGGTGTGGCCTACACAGAGTTCTGTAGAAGATAATGTTTTTTTTCAAGTTCCCTTTCTCCTCTTTGAGATCGAATTCCCACCATGATGGCCTCTCTAGTAGAACCAGTTTTCAGGTTTATATATATATATATATTTTTTAGGTTTAAAAATATTTTATATGTTATATCTTAAGTTCAAAATACACCAGGTTATTAGGTTATCCCTGGCATATTTTCATTTTAGTGGGGGGTTATATCTATAATTGGGCTTCCCAGGTGGGGCAGAGGTAAGGAATTCACCTGCCAATGTGGGAGACTTAAGAGACACAGGTTTGATCCCTGTGTCTGGAAGATCTCCTAAAATAGGAAATGGCAACCCTCTCCAATATTCTTGCCTGAAAAGTCCCATGGACAGAAGGGCCTGGAAGGTACAGTCCACGGGGTCTCAAAGAGTTGGACATGACTGAGTGACTGAGCATGCATGCCTGTCTATAATTATGGGATTTCAGCCTCAGCCTAGGGGTCTACTAGGTGTATGGACCAGGCTATGGGATTCAACACAACATGAAAGCATTTCAAGTTTCCTGTTGATAACATGGGTTATAAGTAAACTTTTCTTCCTGTAAATAAAATACCAGCCCCACCACTCCACCCCCACCAGCTCTAAGGTACCCTCTTTCTCCAAGCACACCCCATGCCTGCCTACTTCCAACACTACCTTCTCTGCCACCCCAAACCTTACCAGCTCCCAAACTCACCAGCTTCTGGCTTTCTACATGTTTTGGGGGCTCTAAAAAGTTGTCTCTAGGTGCCTGCTCACTGGATGAAATTTTGCAACTGAAATGCTTCTGGTAAATAACTCAAACTTATCCTTTTTTCCCCTTCCCCAAACTCGATGCTGTCCCGCTCTGTGTTATTTCATTTTGTTTGTATACGCCCATGGTTTAGTCTATGATTTTGCGTTTATTGATATCTTCCTTTCATAGTAGTTCCTATTGTGAAAAATACCTATGGGTATCAATAAACAGCGGAACCCAGGCATGGAGAGTCCAAGTCCAAATTGGGAAAAGTTAGAGAAAGGATGATAGACAGCATGGACTGTATAAAAGCAAGACTCATATCAATACACAAGTAAGTGCTCAGCAAGGGAATAAAAGACAAGAGTTAGCCACTAAGAAGAGGACAAGAACAGCTCATAGTGAACTTTAACAGGCTTTGGGTACTTTTTACATTTCAGCTATTTTAATTCTGCAAGAGGAGTTGGAGCTTAATCTATAGTAGAAGGTAGGAAATGGAACAAGGATTATAGTAAGTCATCTATATAAGGGTGTGTGTGAGTGTGTGTGTGTGTGTGTGTACACAGAGTGAATGTCTGCCAGTCAGGCATCTACCTAAGGAAGGTGGGGTTATCATTTCTAAGATTTTTGGCTCCTGATGGATTCTGCACACACGAGGTTCGGTAATTATAAAAAATGCTGATGCAAGCAGAAAATCCTGGCACAGTCATGGTATGTAGTCTCTGAGCCGGAGTAACAGGACACGCATTTGTCTTCTGCTTGCAACTCTTACAACTGTCACTCCCAACTGTTGTGGAACCTTCTGGTTGCAAAATTCCACCCATCACATAGTAACAAGGGAGTCAAAACAGTTCCGCCCCCCTGAGCGCTGTGCACACAGCGGTTTCGTAAGCCTCTTCTCTCAGAAAGTTCCATAGTCCACCCCTGTGGGACAAAATAAAATGACTTATGGAAAGATAAATCAGACATTTCCCTAACAGTAGCTCTTCTAAAAGCACCCTAAAGTGTGTTTGGGAGAAAGAAGGTGGTAGCTTCTGAATTTTTTTCCAAAATATTTTTTTGCTTTTTACTGCTCCAATAATCATTTCTTACAAGTACCTGTCCTGAGTGCCTGACGATCTTATATCTATTTTGGTTCCATTAAAGCAAATTCACACATGTTTTTCCACTCAAATGTCTAATGAGATTAAGAAACTTTTCATTTCATTATTTACAAAAAAGTCTTGTCCCAAGCAATTATTACTCAGAAAAGTTTCCAAATACAAGTTACTTTATGACAGTGGTCTGTGATTCATATTCTCAAAAGGCCAAGCTGCCACCCTGCAACAAGTCACAAGAAAATATTTTATTGTGTTCGTTTTCACAAATTCAAAGAGAGCCAGAATAAATTTGGGCAGTATTTATGAAAGAAATTCGGGGATGCTGCAGAAATATTAGCAGATAATCATAAGAGCATGGATTTCTTGCTACTAAGATAACCTTGAAGCTTGCTTGATTTTTCTGCTAATCTAAAATATATGGCCGTATTGAGAGGTCATCATGAGACACTGACCAGTCGTGTAGCAGATAAATCATAAGAACCATTCTTCTAGGTTAAAAAGATCCCAGAAAAGAAAGAAGTATTAATGTTTCTTATCATGGTCAAATTACAACTTAGACACATCAGTAATTAGCAACCTAAGATTAATGCACTAAAGTTCAGTTCAGTTCAGTCACTGAGTTGTGTCCAATTCTTGGCGACCCCATGGACTGCAGCACTCCAGGCTTCCCTGTCCTTCACCAAATCCCAAAGCTTGCTCAAACTCATGTCCATTGAGTCAGTGATGCCATCCAATCATCTCGTTCTCTGTCGTCCCCTTCTCCTCCTGTCTTCAATCTTTCCCAGCATCAGGGTCTTTTCTAATGAGTCAGCCTTTCGCATCAGGTGGCCAAAGGATTGGGACTTTAGCTTCAGCATCAGTCCTTCCAATGGAGATTCAGGATTGATTTCCTTTAGGATTGCAAGCTCTTAAGAGGCATTTTACAGCGTCCTCATCTTCCCTGGTGACTCAGATGGTAAAGAGTCTGCCCAAAGTGTGGGAGACCTGGGCTCGATCTCTGGCTCGGGAAGATCCCCTGGAGAAGGAAATGGCAACCCACTCCAGCATTCTTGCCTGGAAAATCCCATGGATGGAGGAGCCTGGCAGGATACAGTCCATGGGGTCGCAAAGAGTCGGACATGACTGAGCGACTTCACTTTCTTTTCTTTCTTTCATCTGTAAAATGGGGTGATAATCATAATTTATATCCCAGGGATGCTTTATGAAAGAGCAGTGAGTGCTTATTAAGTCATCTGGAAGTATCTGCTTCTAGAAAAGTATATAAGTAAACATTATAGTTCCTCCTCTTTATCCTCCACTGTGTGTGATGTCTTTTATGTTCTCCCTGTATCTATTATATCCTCCTTTCTTTCTCCATTTACATAGTATTGATACATGATTGGATTCCTTTTTAAGTAAGCATTTATCTCCGTATCTTGTAAATACTTGCCATTTTGCTGCTCTGTTTTCTTTCTTGTCTGTGCTTCTGAATTTGAAGTGAATAGCTTATTCTTAAACCTAGGACAATATTGTTTTTTGGTTCTATAAAGTCTGTGAGTTGGACATTTGCCCTCTAAAATTAAATTAGAATTACTACTTCTAATAATATTTACAAGCAGATTGAATTCTTTAGATGGAGATTGTGCACAATCTTTGTTTTCCTTCTAATTTGTATTGGCCTGACATCTGACTTCTGGAATATAGATTCTTTGACTAATTAAAATCAGAATTATCTCTTTACAACCACTCATAACCCACAATTCTGACATTTCTAACAGAATTTTCTAATTCCCTAAATTTTCTATTAACCAAAACCCTCCTGCCTGTTTTCCTGACACCAACTCCCTGCTTTTTTCCCCATATTTAGAAGATTCAGGATTTAATTATTATCATCCTAAGACATAGAAGCCCACTGTGATACATTAAAATTTGTTTTTTCCTCACTCTTTTCTTGAAAAGATTGCTAAAGATGAAAAGCAAGTGCAGCCTATACTACATTTAATAAAAAGCTTCTCAATAGTAGATTTAATTCAGCAGTACTCAGAGTTGCCAATATGAACATTGGAGGGTGTCTGGAGAGAGAACACAGTTGTCCATCGTGAAAACAACTTGGGAAAGATAGGGCTAGAGTCCAAACATTCCAAGCTTCCCTTAATCAGCCACTAATTATCTCCTAAAAATAACGCTCTGATCATGTAACTGAAGAAACCCAGTGGCTCCCAACTATGAGATGAAGCCCATATTCCCAGGCCGGCTTTCAAACCACCGTGCGACCCGAGTGTGTATTTCCAGTGTCATCATCAGCCGCTTCCCTAAATACAGTCTTCATTTCAGCTACATTGGCTCCACTTGCTGTTTCTGCAGTAAGTTTGAAGCGTCCTTTCCTCCGTATTTCTAATCACCGTCACCACAAGGAATGCCTGCCTTCCTCCTCTTTGGTTCATCGAAACCCTACCCATTCTCTAACATCCGGATGAACTGTCCCCTTCCCGTGACCAGTCTGTGAGACGGTCCAACGGACTCATATAAAATTGACATACTCTCGACTAGGCAGGCAATCGTGTCTGCAATGCCAAGTGCCATTGCATGACTTTTTCTGTCTTCTGGTCTCAATTGCTTAGAATAAACAGCTCTTATTATTTCATATAACCCCCCCTCTTTAGTCTTCCTTATTAATTAATTAATAACCAACTCTGGTTGGCTATTAAGGATGCAACCAAAGCATCCTTGCAGGGAAATAAGACCCATAAGCTATTACTTTTTGCGTCTAATACTGTGTGTATGTCTGTGTGTGTGTGTAAAACATAGATAAGTGGTAACTGTCATCGTTAAAACCACATAGTAGTTCAATACAGACAAGCTTTCAGCAATCTTCAGTTATAGCATTTAGACTTCACATTCTAGACTCTTTCCAATCTGAGATAACATGCTAGGCCTAATTTGCATTCACTGTAAAATATAGATTTAAAAACAAAATTCATCTGCACATTTTGCCCTTTTCTTCAGTACTCGAAAATCTTCCTAAACTCAGGGTGTTAAACACACCTTTGTTTCCTCCAATTTAACTGTGATTCAATTATGAGTAACTTAACACTAAGCACCACAGTTTTCAACATCTCCTGTCCTCAAGATGTGATTGACCATGGAAGCACTGCAATGTAGGAAAGATGACAGTAAGACTTCTGTGCAAACATGACATCCTAAGTATATTTAGTACCCAATGGGTCTTAGTATGGTCTCTTTCAAAACAATTGTTTTTTCTATCCAATTGTTAGAAGTTTGTGTTCATTCATTGCAAACACATACATTGTATAATACTAACCCCTCCAACATCTGGGGCAATCCTGACTTTATCTCAGCTTTGTGAATTTCAACTTCTGTGCTGACCAAGAAACTATCCAAGTAAGAACACCTATTTAATAAATAGAATGATTTTTTTTCTTACTAATGACCAAATATGATTGTTAAAATGCTTTGAATGTGATACAGAACCTACTTGCATGTGTCATCTTGGGCAAGTTATGTTTTTTTCTCAGCTTCAGTTTTCTTACTTTGTATATAGTGGTAGCATACGGAGGAGCCTAGTGAGATAATACAATTTAAAAAAAAATAAAACAACTGTTCAAAAAGCATAAGATGTTATATAAACTATAGCTGCAGTGCATGCATACTTCAGGGCTGAGAGTTGAGGTACAGACCACAGCAATTTGAATTTTTGGTTTCCCTGTGCATCAAAAAGCTATGTTTACTCTGTTACATGCAGTAATAGCATTGTCTAAAGAGAAGTACATACCTTCATTTTCAAATGTTTTATTGCTACAAAGTGCCAAAGCAATTATAATAGTAATATCAAAGATCACTGATTGTGGATCACCATAACAAATAATGAAAATGAAAAAGGTTGAAATAAGGCAAGAATTAAGAAAATGTGACGCAGAGACACAAGTGAGAGCATACCATTGGGAAAACAGCGCCGATGGACGTGACCCACGCAGGGCCGCCACAAACCTTCCATTTGTGAGAAACTTGGTGGGCTGCCATCTATGGGGTCGCACAGAGTCGGACACGACTGAAGTGACATAGCAGCAGCAGCAGCAGTGTCTGTGAAACACAGTGAAATGAGGGATGTGCCCGTGTGCTAAGTTGCTCAGTCACGTCCCACTCTTTGAGACCCTGTGGACCAGAGCCCACCAGGCTCTTCGGTCCATGGGATTCTCTGGGCAAGAACACTGGAGTGGGTTGTCATGCCCTTCTTCAGGGGATTTTCCCCACCCAGGGATCAAACCTGCGTCTCTTACGTTTCCTGCATTGGTAGGTGGCTTCTTTACTCTAACGCCACCTGGGAAGCCCCCACAACGAGGTATGCCTGAATATTAATATGTTTCTTTGGTCTCAGCCAGCCTGGTTAAATCATGCTTGACAGTGCTTCCCACAGCTGGCTCTACATCCTGCTTCTAAGGACTGGAAGCTTGCCTGTTCTCTCCAACTCCTAACTCCTAATCTAACCCATCCATTTATCTTGCTTTTTGCAGAAGCCCTTGACTAGCTCGGTGGAGAGAGTTAAGACCATTCAAGTGGGAAGTCCCTGAGCCCCTGATACACCACGGTTGTTTAGTGACTCCTCCTTTATCTCTGTCATCGCCACTCCCTCCGTTACAATGCCCACCCACCCTGGGCCCCACAGAGATGATCATTTTGCTTGGCCTGGCAATGTTTACAGATACATTATCACTGTAACCATGTGTGTTATTATGAACACTACTGACGGCTAAACCATACCACTGACTACAATGCTTTTTCTTTATTTCCCTGGTGAAAATAAGTGCCTAACCTGTGTATGTGCTATGTCATCCAATCTAAGATGGGCAAATGCCATCTTGATACATTCAAACTCACTCAATATAGTATTAATTTGGTCTTAGTGGTGAGTTCAGTCCTGGAGCTTCTTGACCTGGGAAGAGTAACCCTAGGCCGTCCATGCCACTGTTTCCATGGGCCATGCCCTCCAACCATCCTAGAGATTGTCTCCCCTGGTTTCTCAAGGAGGGCACCATCTCCTGGATCCTGTGCCTTCCTCATAGTTTGCTCCCTTATTTGGGTGGTGCCCATTCTCCAGGGGCTTCCTAAGAAAGGATTTATAGAAAACAACACTTTTTGAGACTTGGAACATCTGAGAATGAATATTCTACCTTCACACTTTATTTCTAATTTGTCTGAATAAGAATTCTAGGATGGAAACAATTTTTCCTCAGAATTTTGAAGGCATTAATTCATTTTCTTCTAGCTTTGAGCATTACTTAAATTGAGAAATATCCTGCCATTCTGAATCTCAATTCTTCTTAAGACATCACTTCTTTCTAGAAGCTCTCGGTATATCTGTTATCGCCAGGGCTTCTGAAATTCCACCATGATGTATCTTAGTAAAAGTAAGTGTCTCTCAGGCGTGTCTGACTCTTTTCGACCCTATGGACTGTTGCCTACCAGGTTCCTCCGTCCATGGGATTTTCCAGGCAAGAATACTGGAGTGGGTTGCCATTTCCTTCTCCAATGATGTATCTTAGTGAAGGTTTAATATTATCTCTGGTGCTGGGTTTATTTTGATCTAAAATCACATGTCCTTGTGTTTGGGGAACCGCTGAGTTATTTCACTGGGGATCATCTCATTTCTATTTGCTCAGTTGTCTCTGTGGAGCTCCTATCAGATAGGTGCTCAACCTCCTGGACACGCCCTCTAGTTTTAAACTTCTATCCTCTGTTTCCCATGTTAGTTTAACTTCTGGAAGGTCTCCTCTAATTTATCTTCCATCTCTTCTACTGAATTTTTTATTTCCACCATTCCGTTTTTAATTTAAACTGTCTCTTTACCACCACACACCCCTCCCCCAAGTATTCTTTTTCTAAAATAGAATCCTTGTCTTATACATGGCACAGCTTATCTCTGAATGTATTAACGATCATTTTTCAGTTTTACTTCTCCCCCCAGTCTCTGTTTTCTCCCATGGCTGATTATTCGTTTCAGCCTCTCTCATTGGAGAAGCAGATCCTGCTGATCCTTGCCTGGATGTTCTCTAGGAATGGAAGCTAAAAGCTCATTGGGTGAGTGGGTGACTAGCGGTTATTCACCAGGGACTTCACTGGTGAGCTGGCTTCGCTCTTCCTGGCAGAGCGCTCAGAGTCAGTATTTCTGGGTTGTTTCTCTTAGGCTGGTCAGGCGCTCTAGAGAAGACTTTAATCACCTGTGTGGATGCGTGTGCGTGTGTGTGCACATGTGTCCCCACCAGTGTTTCAGACCAGAAAAGGGCAAGAAATACTGGAGGGCTTCTCTGGTGGCTCAGTAGTAAAGACTCTGCCTCCCAATGCAGAAGATAGGGGTTCGATCCCTGATATGGGAAGATCTCACATGCCCTGGAGCAAGCAACTAAGCCCGAGCGTCTCAACTACTGAGTCTGTGCTCCAGAGTCCAGGAGCCACAGCTACGGAAGCCAGAGTGCCCTGGAGCCTGAGTGCCACAGCAAGAGGAGCCACTGCAAGAGCTCCTCGAACCGCAACTAGAGAGTAACCCTCACTCACCACAACTAGAGAAAAACCCTCGCAGCAAAGAAGACCCAGCACAGCCAAAAAAGGAATACTTTTTTTTAAAAAAAGAACCTGTAAAAAGAAAAGAAAAGCTGGGCATCCTAGCCCTCAGTATGTAAGCTCAATCCTCTTGTTTTTAAGACTGTCCCCTCTGCCTGTCTGTCTCCAGGACATCATTTGCTCCAGTCATCTGCTGGGGTTGACAGCTGACCTGTGGCATGGAACAGGTGAGGGGTCTGGTGGGCTAGGTCCCTCTTAACCTCACTTCCAACAGAACTTCTGGAGTCCTAATGATACCCATTCCTGGATCTTTTTTTTTTTTTTTTTTTCAAAAATTTCCCCTCGAATCAGGCTACTTCTCAACTTTTCCTGCAGCTGACTTAGAATTTAGCTTTCGCAGATCTGCTCCCAGCTTCCAAATTTTTGTTGCTGTTGTCTTCATTCTTGTTTATTTTGCCTTCATAGGTTTGTACCTTTCAAAAAAAAAAAACAAAAGTCATTGTCATTTGAGTGAAGCAAATGAGCTAAGTGCTAATAATTAATCAGGGAGAGGGGTAAGCTAAAGGTATAGGATTATCTACAAGACTTAAAATAAATGAACAATAAGGATATACTGCACAGCATGCGGAAATATAGCAATTATTTTGTAATAACTTTAAATGGAGTATTATATGTAAAAATATTGAATCTCTACATTGTACACTTGAAACTAAAGTAATATTATAAATCACCTATACTGCAATAAAAATAGATAAAATAAAATGCCATAGGGTATCTATTCACAATGGAAAAAAGATCCAGGTTATATTTTAATAATGAATTATTTTTAACATGCACTTTCATAACAACAGAACTTAAAGAAACATTTTGTTGTTTTTGCTCAGTCGTTAAGTAATGTCAGACTCTTTGGGACCCCATAGACTGCAGCATGTGAAGCTCCTCTGTGCCCTACTGCTGCTACTGCTGCTGCTAAGTCGCTTCAGTCGTGTCCGACTCTGTGCGACCCCATAGACGGCAGCCCACCAGGCTCCCCCGTCCCTGGGATTCTCCAGGCAAGAACACTGGGGTGGATTGCCATTTCCTTCTCCAGTGCATGAAAGTGAAAACTGAAAGGGAAGTCGCTCAGTTGTGTCCGACTCTTTGCGACCCCATGGACTGCAGCCTACTGGGCTCCTCCACCCTTGGTATTTTCCAGGCAAGAATACTGGAGTAGGTTGCCACTTCCTTCTCCACTGCATGAAAGTGAAAAGTGAAAGTAAAGTCACTCAGTCGTGTCCGACCCTCAGCAATCCCATGGACTGCAGCCTTTTAGGTTCCTCCGTCCATGGGATTTTCCAGGCAAGAGTACTGGAGTGGGGTGCCATTGCCTTCTCCGTGTGCTCTACTATCTCCCGGAATTTGCTAAAATTCAAATCCATTGAGTCGGTGATGCTAACCATCCCATCCTCTGTCTCCTCCTGCCCTCAATCTTTCCCAGCATCAGGGCCTTTTCCAATGAGTGGGCTCTTCCAATCAGGTGGCCAAAGTATTGGAGCTTCAGTTTCAGCAACAGTTTCATTCATTCTTCTGATGCGTATCTGTATTCTTGTAATTCCCTCTGGTGATGTGGGGAGGGGAACTGCTATGCAGTTAGCATAAAGGAGTAAAACTTCAGGAAAAATAAACAAGTTTAAACCCTTTTTTAAAACCAACAATATATATTTTTTTAAATCTTTGATTTTTGATAATGGTTTAAAAATACGTCCTGATTCTTGTTTTAGTTAATTTGTTCCTGGTTAAACTGGGCCTTCTGGGTCTGCGGCCGTTCAGCTGGCTGGCGTTCCTACTCTAAAATATACCTGTGCCTACGAGCTTCCTGCAGGTTAGTTTCTGCTGCTGCGGAAACTGCCATTACCAGCACTGCATTTCAATGACTTCCTGCAGGCGAACACCTGGAGGCAATCACCTGTGCTCGTCTGCCAGCAGACACAAATATGCTTTAGAACAGAAAAACTGTACGTCTGATTTAAGGAAAAAAAGACCAGCTCCTTGTGTAATGTTTTACTTCCGTCTGAATGAAATGCTAGGTTATTCGGTCTAGGAATTTGAGCCTCTAACGTAGTGCTTCTTGATCCATTTTTTTTTCAGCACGGAATTGCCAAACAGAGATTTTTCTATTATCTTTACCCTCTGTCTGATGGATCAGTTCTTCTGCTCTTACAGGATATGGGTCAGAGACAATGAGTAAAGAAGGATGAAAAATCAAAAACCTACTTTTTAATGGGAGATGGCAAGAATTTTAACTTGAGGTGCTTTAAGTAACAAATTTACAAGTCTATTGAAAGCAGGTCAGGGTTCAAGAAGGAGTTCCAGGCTCCCCTGTCCCTGGGATTCTCCAGGCAAGAACACTGGAGTGGGTTGCCATTTCCTTCTCCAATGCATGAAAGGGAGAAGTGAAGGTGAAGTTGCTCAGTCGTGTCCGACCCTCAGCGACCCCATGGACTGCAGCCTACCAGGCTCCTCTATCCATGGGATTTTTCCAGGCAAGAGTACTGGAGTGGGGTGCCATTGCCTTCTCCAAAGGAGTTCAGGAACATGTAAACTTGAGTTCTACTTTATTTTAATACATAAGTGGACTCAGTAACATTTTATATACCTGAGGATGGTCCCTAGAGACAATCTGGATGATGAAGGCTACTTTAGCTAAGTCATTAACGTTTTGCACTTGAAGGTAAATGGAGATTTAAATGACACCTTTAGAGGTATCAAAATACCATCAAAATACTTTTTAAAAGATTTAAAATTATAAGTACTGAAAATAAGGTTTGAATCTATTTTTATAGTTTTATAGACTACTACTTAATGGTTTTGCTGCTGCTGCTGCTAAGTCACTTCAGTTGTGTCCGACTCTGTGTGACCCCATAGACGGCAGCCCACCAGGCTCTCTTGTCCCTGGGATTCTCCAGGCAAAAACACTGGAGTGGGTTTCCATTTCCTTCTCCAATGCATGAAAGTGAAAAGTGAAAGTGAAGTCGCTCAGTCCTATCCGACTCTTAGCAACCCCATGAACTGCAGCCTACCAGGCTCCTCTGTCCATGGGATTTTCCAAGCAAGAGTACTGGAGTAGGGTGCCATTGACTTCTCCAACTTAATGGTTTTATAGACCATTAAATCATTATGCATGCAAGTGTATTTTAGTTCTTAATCAGTGTTACTAAAGAGTTTCGCTTCTTTTTCCTTTTATTCTCATTCAGACAAAACTACAGATGATTAACAAGCTCTGAAGCTTCCTTTATAACACAATCAAATTTCAATAAAAATTTCATTTCCTTCTCTAATTCCTCTTTCTATAATCAGCCTCATTTTTAGACTTACAGTATCATTTTATTTATTTTTAATCTTTTTTTCTTCCTAGAGCCTTTAATCCTCATTTTATAGATATGTGCTCTGCTGTTCAGTCGTGTCTGACTCTTTGCGACCCCATGGACTGTAGCCCATCAGGCTCCTCTGCCCATGGGATTTTTCAGGCAAGAATACTGGAGTGGGTTGCCATTTCCTCCTTCAGGGGATCTTCCTGGCCTAGGGATCAAACCTGCATCTCCTGCATTGCAGGCAGATCCTTTTACCACTGAGCCATCAGGGAAGCCCCACTTTATAGATATATCTAACAATTCAGTTCCCCCTAGCACATTTTCCAATTTCTATTGTACATGTTACCAATGCACAAAGTTTGTGTTTTACCATAAGGCCTCATGTGTAAGGACCACCATGAGTTTTTGATCACCAGGCACCACACAGTCTCATCAAAACGCCCATCTGCACAACTACCTCCCTACTGGACAGGTTGCTAGACTTCTAAGCCTCCAAAATAAAACATGAGAAAATCCAAACTTTTTTCCCTCTCCTTTCTTCTGAGTCTAAAATCTTTGAATAGGTATTTGTATCAGTTAGCTTTTGTTGCATAACAAACCACCCCCAAACTTAGTAACTTAAGATATTCATTTAGCCCATAGTTCTGCAGGCTGGAGCCTGGTGGGTATTTCTGCGTGGGTATTCTGGTCTTGGCTGGATTTGCTTGTGAGTGTGGTCAGCTGCTGGGCTGGTGGAGGCTGGTTTATGTAGGAAGGTCTCAGTTGTGATGACTCATGGGCCTCTCATGGTCTCTCCTCTTCCAGCAGACTGTCTGGATCTTTACTTAGTGGTTCTGCCACGTTCAAGAGAAAGAACCAAAATGCACAAAGCCTTCTGAAGCTTTGGCTTGGAGTTGGAATTGGTTCATGAGCCTGCCATATTCTGTTTATCAAAGCAAGTCAAAGGCTAGCCCAAACTAAGAAGTAGGGGAACAGACACCAAATCTCAGTAGAAGTTGAAATGTCATATAGCAAAAGGGTGTGCATTCAGTGAAAGAAATGCTTCATTGCTCAGTGGTGTTTGACTCTTTGCAACCCAGTGGACGGTAGCCTGCCAGGCTCCTCTGTTCATGGGATTTTTTTAGGCAAGAATACTGGAGTGGGTTGCCATTTCTTCCTCCAGGAGATCTTCCCACCCCAGGGATTGAACCCAGGTCTCCTGTTTCTCCAGCATTGTAGGCAGATTCTTTATCCGCTGAGCCATTGGGGAAGTCCCAGTGAAAAAAAATAGTTGCTTTCAGTTATTATACAATCTACCAAAGCAACTGTCAGGGCTGCCAATAAAACCCATAGAGACTACCAATATAGGACAAATACTTCCCTCCATACGGAAAAGCTAAAAAGAAACAGCAACAAATCACCAGATATATGAAAAGAAAAGATTTGGAGGCTAAGAAAAGGGGAGGAATTTGAGAGAAGTAAAATCTCTTTTCCTCCTTACCAACTTTTAAAATTCACTGCAAGAAACAAAAGGCTATTTTGAAAATCTCTGATCTGTATTCTCCACATGATCTGAGAGTACATCACATCTATCAAAATAAGATCAAGTGTAATTAAAAGGAGAAGAATCTGGGAACAGGACAAATAAAATGAAAGTGTTATTTTCTTGCATTTTCCTAAAAAAGAATAAAAGTTATAAATTGGTATTAGACTTTGATAAGTCAAAAAAATGATTGCTCTAACCTCTAGGCCACTCCCCAAAAGAATAATCAGTGAGTGTGTTGCTTCCAAACTAATAGCAGGAAACCCTGAATCCTGTGAGCCCTGTTAGCAGCCCCCTAGAGGGTGGTTATCCAGGGCTGGTGGTGTGCAGTCACTCAGTTATGTCTGACTCTGGGACCCCATGGGCTATAGCCCGCCAGGCTCTTCTGTCCATGGGATTCTCCAGGCAAGGATACTGGAGTGGGCTGCCATGTCCTTCTCCAGGGGATTTTTCCAACCCAGGGATTGAACCCACATCTCCAGTGTCTCCTGCATTGTAGGCAAATTCTTTATCCTCTGAGTCATTGGGGAAGTGTAGTATGGGAAAACCAAAAGATGAGTATAATTAGTACAAAAGGTATTAAAAATGGAGAATGAAAAAGGAACATAAAGTAGATGGGACAACTAATAAAGCATTCAATAAGATGCCCTCCCCAAGCCTCTAGGAATGGAGATGCACTCAAGAAATGAGCTCACACCAGAGAAGCCTGACGCTGGTGGGCCCAGAGGAAGAAAGTGGAGGATACTCGGCAAGCAGCCTACTGCATGATTCCTGACTCCATGGGCCGTGCACAGTTCCCTCGAAGGGGTTCTTGACCCTCCCTGTCCTTCCCTTGTCAACGCCACTCTTTCACTCCATCCCCAGAGCCTCTCCCCAGAATTTCCAGGATAACTGAATTTTTAAAATGTACTATTTATTCTTTAAAACACATACTAAAAAGAAGCTCAAGAAATCCAAAAGTTAGTTCTTTGAACAAGAATAATAGAAAGAAGACAGAAATAACAACTTCAAGAGTAAAATAAAAACAGATAATTTTTTTTAACCCTGAATTGTGATACTGATTCTGAAAACATTACAAAAAAACATTATTCCGATACTTTTAAAGACATAGATGAAGTGGACAAATCCCTAAAGAAAATATAAAGTAGATGAGGAGAAATAGAACATTTTTGTAGTCCTTTTTCTATTAAGGATATTGAATCCATAATCAAAAGCCTTCCCAAAAAGAAACCTATCAGTTATTTAGGGGAAAAATGACATTCATTTTACCAAACTTTCAAAAAGAATAGACAAAGAATATTCTTCATTTCATAAGACCAAAACAACCTTGATCCAAAAAATCTCCCTCAGATATAAACAAAACATTATAGGCTGATCTCACTCATGAACATAGAAAAATATAAATTCATCTTTAAGGAAACTACACATAAAGCAAGTTATATCTTTTCCAAATGTTTAGCAGGGGGAAAAAAGCAAATATTTTTAAAAAGAAAAAATTTATTAAGAATATTCTGGAAAAAGAAATATGGAAGGTATCAAATGTAAAGCAGAAGACATAAAACAAGATGACAAAAGCAAGTGAAATTCTGTTAGTTTCAAAATTAAAATGTGAATGGATTCAACTATTTTGTTAAAAAGAAAAAAAATGAAGATTTTCAAATTTGATAAAAAGATAAAAATCTAATCTCTTACTGTTTACAAGACACCTAAAACAGAAGGATTTTACTGGGGGTGATTTTACTGGGGGTAAAAATAAAATGGTAAATGTATGCTAGGCAAAGATCAGTATCAGATCAGATCAGATCAGATCAGTCGCTCAGTCATGTCCGACTCTTTGCGACCCCAAGTACTACTATTTGACAATGAAAAAGGTATGAAGTGCTGATAAAAACTACAATATGGATAACCTTTAAAAACATCACGTTCAATCAAAAAAGCCATACAAATGGTATGATACTGTTCATATAAAATGTCCAAAAAAGGGCAAACAATTTGAGACAAACTACATTAGTTGTTGCTCAAGGCTGGGGAGGGGAAGGGGAATAATGGCATGAGGTTACTTTTTAGGATGATGGCAGTGTTTTCAATCAAATTTTAGTGATGGTTGTGCAACTTGGTAAATATACTAAATTCATTAAATCACATATTAAAATTGTATGAATTTTATGATATGTAATTATGTCAATAAAACTATTCACAATTATCAGTTTAAGATAATAAGCATAAAGTGAGATCCAAATAAATTATGTTATACTTACATGACAAAACTTTTCAAGTCATAGACTTTGTTTTACACTTATTTTGTATTGGGGTATAGTAGATTAACAATGTCGTGATAGTTTCAGGAGAACAGTGAAGGGACTGAGCCATACACATATGTGAATCCATTCTCCTCCACACTCCCCTCTCACCCACGCTGCCACATGACGTTGAGCAGAGTTCCATGTACAGTATGTCCTTGTTGGTTATCCATTTTAAATATAGCCGTGTGTATGGCAACTATGAGTTTGCTCTCTAAGTCTGTGAATCTCTTTCTGTTTTGTAAATTCTTTCGTATTACTTCTTTTTAGATTCCACATATAAGGGATGCCATACAGTATTTCTCCTCTGTCTGACTTACTTCTAAAGTCATAAACTTTTATATACTAAATAGCATTGCATATTACACGTGCAAAGAATATTAGGAACATTTAACTTTAAAGAAAATTGTGGAAATCAGATCTACAGAATGATTCCACTTCAGAAACCTGAACATTTGTATGTATTTTTTAGAAGAGAAATGTAGAAACGCTCACCCCCAAATTTCTAACACAGAATTAATACTTAAAGAAGATAGAATTGGAGAGGGCTGGAGTAAAATGTCACATTTTCTAAGATCACTTCTTTAGCTTTTGCAATGAGCTTTCTAACTATGGTGATTAAAATTTTCAACCCAGGCTTTGAGTTGAGGAAAGCAATAATATCAAGTGGGCGATAATGTAAGAATTAATATGAAGAACCTAGGAACATGATTAGTGTGTACCAAGTCACTTCAGTCGTGTCTGGCTCTTTGCAATCCCGTGGACTGTATCCCGCCAGGCTCCTCTGTCCATGGGATTCTCCAGGCAAGAATACTGGGGCAGGTTGCCATGCCCTCCTCCAGGGGAACTTCCCAACCAGGGACGGAACCTGTGTCTCTTGGGTCTCTTGCAATGGCAGCGGGCTCTTTACCACTAGTACCACCATCGGTAATGAAGGTTTAATGGATATAAATAAAACCCATCCCTCAGAAAGAGAGTGTCCCTGTGTTTCTGGTGCCCGCAGAATGGCAGGACTGTTCCATCAGTTATGGAAAATCAGGTCCCCGAAGTGATTTGATTGGACAGAAACCTTGGATTTGCTGAGTCAATGCTTTTTCCTTCAGGTTGCTGCTGCTGCTGCTGCTGCTAAGTCGCTTCAGTCGTGTCCGACTCTGTGCAACCCCATAGACGGCAGCCCACCAGGCTCCTCCTTCAGGTTGGATGTTAGTTAAACAAGGATGGCTCCTCTGTCCGTGGATTTTCCAGGCAAGAGTACTGGAGTGGGGTGCCATTGCCTTCTCCGAAAAAAATAATAATAAATAAATAATAAAGATTTCATTACCTCCTTATTGCTAGTACAAAACACCATTAAAAAAAATAAAGGTTTCTTTTATAGTAAGTTCATAAAATTGTTGAGCAGGTGTTTTTGGAGAGTTTGCAATTTTGTTTCCTTTAGTGAAGCTGATTTGAGAATATTCATGTCCTTTGTTCTTGCCTGGAGAATCCCAGGAATGGGGGAACCTGGTGGGCTGCCGTCTATGGGGTCGCACAGAGTCGGACACGACTGAAGTGACTTAGCATAGCATGTCCTTTGTAGGCTGTACTACCTCCCAGGCCAGGCCCGTCTGATGCTGGTCACAGCTAGGAAGGTGCTGTCCACAGGTGGTGAGAAGGCTGAACTAGTGCAGTCAGTTCTGTGGTACAGTCATCAATTCTTCACCCCATCCCTCCCGCCTTGGGCTCCAAGGTAAAACCAAACAGCCTGGCCGGCACAGGGAGGATGTCCCCGCGGCTGCTTTTCTTGGCCAATTACCAGAGTGACGATTCCAAGGAAATCAGAGGTTGTCCTGTCCTCTTCCAAGAAGAAGAGCCTATTTACCATTGCTGATCGTGTTCCCTTTGGGAATGGAAGTTTTCTTTGAGGGTGATCGCAAGAAATTATAGTGAGGCTCATTGATATTGATCAGGAGTTTTTCTGGCTAAGAATTATGCCCTTGCTAGACCTAGTGAGAAAGGACTAGAGATTAAATAAAAAATTCAGGACCTTTCTCATCAAACCTACCACAACCTAGTCCCCAAATTAATAACTGAAAACAGTAAAACTTCCCAAAGCAGAAGTGGTACAATTTATTTTTTTTTATCATAGTGCTATAAATGCAACCAAAGATTTAAAATGGAAAACAAAAAGCCAAAATCCTCCTTCTTCCTCTAAGTCCAACTAACTGAAAATATTAAAACACCTATGTAAATAACATTTGAGTCAAAAAAGAAATTAAACGTGATTACAGATTTAAATATTATGAATATACATAGACAGTGACCTTAAGGAAAACATTTATTATACCAATACAATGAAAGCTGCACTCTGAGGGAAAATATACTCATCTTAAATATTTCCTCCTTGGATTTATTGGGGGTATAATTGACCAATAAAATTTTTATTTATTTAAGGGTTCCAATGTGATGATGTGATATGTGTATACATTGTGAAATGATTACCCAATCATGCTTATTAACTGCCATCACCCAGCATAGTGTCCATGTTTCTTCATGTGGGTGGTGAGAACATGTAAGGTCTTTTCTCTCAGGAAATTTCAAGTGTAGAGAATAGTTAGAGTCTCAGAACTCATTCATCGTATTACTGAAGTCCCAAATGCATTTTTATCACTAAACTAGGAAAAAAAAAAAAAAAAACCTAAAAAAGTATTTAACTCAAAAAGCTAATATCACAGCAAAATAAACTAGGAAAAAGATAAGACATAAGTATTAAATAAATGCAAAAGTATAAAAATGAATCAAAAAAGAAAACTGATCAATACAAAAGACCACTTCCAAAATAGTCCAATAGAATTGATAAAAACCTGAGCAGGTCAGGAGATACACATATACATACATACATACATATATCTTAACTGATGATAAAATCATCATAATGAATCTACATAATTTTAACCGTGATCACTTTTAGTAAACTCTATTACAAAATGTGTTCTAAAATGTAAATAACATTCCTTGAAATAAATTTTAATATATTGCTTTGAATTGAAAAACTCAGTGTTTTCCTGATCCAAGGTAACTCTGGTTTAGTTGATAGATTTGAAAATGAGAAATGACTTAGCTAATTAGATTTCATAGCAGACATTTTCCATAAGTTGAATGTCGTAAATCCACAGCTCTACAGACATTAATAAAATACGTATTTAAAGCTTGTGGTAAATTTTAAAAGATCCTTATAAAATCTTGCACTGAAAAAGATTTCAAAATGAAAAATAACGTGTTTTTCTTAACTCCCTATTTAAAAATAAGCTTTTATCTGAAGCACAACATACTTACAGAAAATGTCCACAGATCATGAATGTACAGTTCAGTGAATTATCACTAAGCAAAGTCACCTGTGTATCTACAACCTAAATTTAAAAAATAGAGCATTACCAACATCTCACACCTATCTTATTAATCTACCAGTACTTTTTAATGTAGTGTTTCGAACAAGTTACCATGAAGCAAAAATTAAACCCGAAATAAAAACAAACAGCAATACAGAAATAGCTAAGAGAGGTGGTAGATTGGATTATTGGTTAGCAAGCATTCACTCCTCTACCCCTCGCATCCATGATAATAATAGTCTTGGGCACCTGACTTTATTTGGCCAATGGAATGTGGGCAAAAGCATTGGTGCGCCAGATCTGAGCCTAGGGTTTAAGATGCTCCACATGCTTTTTACCGTGACCTGAGGAGAGACATGAGAAACGCTGGGCAAGCTGGAATCAAGATTGCTGGGAGAAGTATCAATAACCTCAGATATGGAGATGACACCACCCTTATGGCAGAAAGTGAAGAAGTAAAGAGCCTCTTGATGAAAATGAAAGAGGAGAATGAAAAAGTTGGCTTAAAACTCAACATTCAGAAAACTAAGACCACAGCATCCGGCCCCATCACTTCATGGCAAAATAGATGGGGAAACAGTGGAAACAGTGTCAGACTTTATTTTGGGGGGGCTCCAAAATCATTGCAGATGGTGACCGCAGCCATGAAATTAAAAGACGCTTACTCCTTGGAAGAAAATTTATGACCAACCTAGACAGCATATTAAAAAGCAGAGACATTACTTTGCCAACAAAGGTCCGTCTAGTCAAGGTTATGGTTTTTCCTGTGGTCATGTATGGATGTGAGAGTTGGACTGCAAAGAAGGCTGAGTGCCGAAGAATTGATGCTTTTGAACTGTGGTGTTGGAGAAGACTCTTGAGAGTCCCTTGGACTGTAAGGAGATCTAACCAGTCCATCCTAAAGGAAATCAGTTCTAAATATTCATTGGAAGGACTGATGTTGAAGCCGAAACTCCAATCCTTTGGCCACCTGATGCGAAGAACTGACTCATTTGAAAAGACCCTGATGCTGGGAAAGATTGAAGGTGGGAGGAGAAGGGGACGACAGAGGTTGAGATGGTTGGATGGCATCACCGACTCAATGGACATGAGTTTGAGTAAACTCTGGGAGATGGTGCTGGACAGGGAGGCCTGGCGTGCTGCAATCCATGGGGTCACAAAGACTTGGACACGACTGAGCGACTGAACTGAACTGAGGAGAGCATGCCCACTATGCCTTCATACTGGATTCCAGAAGGAGACACAGAAAATGGACCAGAATTGACCCACGGCTTAAACCTGAGTTATCCCTACTGACCTACATACTTGCCAGGGAGAGAAATAACTGCTTTTCGCTATAAATGCCTCTGAGATTTTGTTGGTTACACAGCAAAGGCCCACTACTATAATCTTCATTTGGTAGATCTCAGTTAAGTTTAAGTGAATTAATTCTAATGACTGGGTAGCATATCCATTCTTTGCTTTCAAGAAAATTGAAGAATAAATTAGTTTCGTCAAAAGATAGATTATTAAAAGTAATTTTATCGGTAGGTGATTTTTTGGCATATGATCCAGATGTGGTTAAATACATTGAGCAGCACTGTTGCTAACAAAACCTCCATTCCTGTCCATTTATATGAACAAGGTCTCTCAGGGATCACATCCAGATACATTTTATACATGAATAGAATTGATGTGAGCCCTGTCATTCAAGCCATGATCAATATTTATCCATGGATACACAAAAATAACCCAATCTTATTCATGTCATTAAGAGTTTTTTCCCAGTAATTAAAAAAAAATTGTCTAATGATTATTTATGGAAATTTGTAATATAGGTAAGTTGTTTTGACCAATTATATACTACTAACAATTCTAATGATAGCTCTATCCAAGAGGCAATTAACACTCAGAACCTTATGTTCACAGGTAATTGCAAAATTAAACATTCAATTTATATGTATATTCTTTGTTGTAGAAAATAATGGTGATTAACATAGTTTCAAAAATAAACATATATTAAAACAAATGCTCTGGGGGAAGAGGTAGTAGAAGGAAGATGGAAATATAGGGAGAAAAATATGAAGAACAATTTTTCATTGTTAAGATCTGATCCATATTTTCCTAAATTGAAGTATAGCTGATTTATGATACTGTGTTAGTTCTTAGGTGTACAGCAAAGTGATGCGGGTGTCTGTGTGTATGTATATTTTCCATTATTCATTGTTGCTGCTGCTGCTGCGAAGTCGCTTCAGTCCTGTCCGACTCTGTGTCACCCCAGAGGCAGCAGCCCAGCAGGCTCCCCCGTCCCTGGGATTCTCCAGGCAAGAACACTGGAGTGGGTTGCCATTTCCTTCTCCAATGCATGAAAGTGAAAAGTGAAAGTCAAGTCGCTCAGTCGTGTCCGACTCTCAGCGACCCCATGGACTGCAGCCTACCAGGCTCCTCCACCCATGGGATCTTCCAGGCAAGAGTACTGGAGTGGGGTGCCATTGCCTTCTCCAATTATACATTGTTAGAAGATATTGAATATAGTTCCCTGCTGCTAAACAGTGACCCCTTGTTGCTCATCTATTTTCTGTATAGTAGTTTATATCTGTAAACCCTGTGCTCCTCATTTATCCCTCCCCCTTCCCTTTCCCCTTCGGTGACCTTTGTTTTCTTTGTTTGTGAGCCAGTTTCTGTTTTGTGTATAGATTCATTTGTATTGTTTTTAGATTCCACATATAAGTGGTATCATATGTTCATTTTTCTTTGTCTGACTTCCTTCACTTAGTATGTTGATCTCTAGGTCCATCCACCTTGCCGTCATGTGGTACTATTTCTTTCTTTTTAATGGCTAAGTAATATTCCTGTAAACCAATCTTCTGTCGATGTGCACCTGGGCTGTTTCCATGTTTTGGCTATTGTAAATACTGCTGCTATGAACACTGGGATGCATGTAACTTTTCAAATTAGGTATTCTTTTTTTATGACTATAGTCCTGAATGGGATTGGGGGTCATATGGTAGCCCTATTTTTAGTTTTTTAGGAACCTCCATACTGTTTTCCATGGTGGCTGCACCAATTTCCATTGCCATCAACAGTGTAGGAGGGTTCCCTTCTCTCCACACTCTCTCCAGCTTTTGTTATTTGTAGAGTTTTTGATGACACCTGTCCTGATCCGGAGAAGGCAATGGCACCCCACTCCAGTACTCTTGCCTGGAGAGTCCCATGGACGGAGGAGCCTGGTGGGCAGCAGTCCATGGGGTCTCGAAGAGTCGGACACAACTGAGTGACTTCACTTTCACTTTTCACTTTCATGCATTGGAGAAGGAAATGGCAACCCACTCCAGTGTTCTTGCCTGGAGAATCCCAGGGACAGGGGAGCCTGGTGGGCTGCCGTTTATGGGGTCGCACAGAGTTGGACATGACTGAAGCGACTTAGCAGTAGCAACAGCAGTCCTGATCAGTGTAAGGTGATACTTCATTGTTGGTGTGATTTGAATTTCTCCAGTAATTAGCCATGTGGAGCACATTATGTAATTCTGTTGCTAAAAAGAGAATTTGTCACTTTTAATATTTCTTACATCTGCATAGTCTCAAAACCTGGACACAAAAAACGACCTAACCTGCTTTTAAAATATTCAAAATATATAGTTCCAGTGGTTTGTAAGTTCATTTGTTAAAAATATTAAACTTTAACAACTTCTGATTATTTTAAAAGAACAACTGATTAGAGAGGTAAACATTTCCTAATATTTTAGCTGTTATCTATATAATTGAGTACAATGAATTAAAAAAGACGAAATCAATGACTTAGTAAGCTTGGCAATGATGCATTTATATTTTCCAGTTGGGACCTATGTGTTTCTGAGAGGTATCTCATGGGTTTCTGCTAGGGCAACTTAAAAAAAATAAATATCAAAACAAATTGAATTCAGAATAAAGAAATTTTTAACAAAGCGTTAAACCAAAATTTTTTTAAAAAGCTAATTTCATGACATAACTTGTACTAAAATATTAAGCCTATTTTTTTTTTGCTGGGGGCTGGGGGTGGGAAAGGAAATGGGGAGATGCTGGTCTAAGAATACAGACTTCCAGTCATAAGATGAGTAAGTCCTAGGGATCTAATGTACAGCATTGTGGGTATAGCAAATAGTACTGCATCCCATACTTGAAAGTTGTTAAGTGAGAAAATCTTAAATATTCTCACCACAAACAAGACATAGGTTTCTGTGATGGGATGGAGACGTCACTTAATTATTTTGCAATATATGTGTGTCAAATCAACACATTGTACACATTAAACTTATACAATATTACTTGTCAATTATATCTCAGCAAACCGGGGGAAAAAACTACTTCAGAGGAGCAAAAAAATTTTTTTTCTTTTAAAATTATATTACAGAGCTAATTTTCACCAAAAAGTGAAAATTAAAATAATTTATTTCACCTTTATCTTACCCTTAAAATTTTCTGTTATCAAGTTTGTTTTATAATGAATGCAATCCATGAGTAAAGTAGTCAATATATAAGATTCTTAAACAGATGAATTGTGGTGCTTACTCAAACATTTTTAGAGCCTCCTTGGTGGCACAGTGGATAGGAATCCACCTGCCAACTCAGGGGACATGGGTTTGACCCCTGATCCAGGAAGATCCCACACACAGCTCCCACATGCCACCGAGCGACTAAGCCAACGTGCCACAGCTGCTGAAGCCCACGCACCCTCAGGCCTGCACTCCGCAGCTAGAGAAGCCTCACAATGAGAGGTCGGCACTCTGCAACCAAGAGTAGCCCCCCTCTGCCTGCTGCAACTGGAGATAGCCCGAGCAAAGCAGTGAAGATCCAGCACAGCCAAAAAATAAATACATAAAATTAGTAAAAATTGTTCTAATTGATAGCATGCATGGACAAAACACTTCTCCAAAAAACGATGCAAGTGCGTTAGAATAGCATGATGAAATAGATTGTCAGCGTGGAATGTATAAATAACCAAAATTGGCTCAATGTGTAGGAGATCCACCATGAATAAAATTGAAAAAGATGATAATTATCCCCCAAATTTGCCAAAACCAGATGATTTTATAGATGTTATTTTAGACTCTGAAATTATAGAGTTCTTTTGCAATTTAAAATATCCCAGAGAATAAAGAAAGATGGAAATCTTCCCAGTTTATTTTAACCTTATACCCAAACCTGATAAAATTATCACAATGAAAGAAAACTACGGCTAAATTTCACTTATGATTATAGAGGGGAAAAAATTCTAAATAAAATATCATCAATCCAGATGTATTAAAAGAACAATAAATTACTACCATAGTAAGGTTTATTTTTGGAATTAAGATGGTTTAGCAAGAAATCTATTAATGTAATAGGTATAAATGATAAAAATAATATTATATCAAAAGATAGCAAGTGTTCAATTTAGTTCAACACCCATGTTTGATAAAGTATTTAAGGAAACTAGAAAAAACGTTCCTTGAACACATCATATGTTTGTATGCTGCTGCTGCTACGTCGCTTCAGTCGTGTCCGACTCTGTGCGACTCCATAGACGGCAGCCCACCAGGCTCCCCCATCCCTGGGATTCAGATAGAGAGATAATCTAAGAATCTGTGTATTTGTGTGTATGTTTGTACAAATACACAGATTCTTAGATTATCTCTCTATCTCTCTCAATCTCTATATTTCTTTGTTTCAGAGCATTCCTATAGATGTCATAAATACTTGATGAAAACAGTTAATTACTACTCTTTGATACTGGAATATTAGCCAGTATAATAGAAAAGCTAAGTAAATTGTAACATATTCAGATAAAAAAGAGCATCATTGATACCAATGCTTGCAGCTAGAAAGTTCTTTAAATAAAAGAATTTTCAGTAAAATGGCCACCTGCAACACACACACACAGACATATTAATTACAAAACAGTTTTCCAATTATAACCAGCAATGACCAAGCAGAGAGCCCTTCTCTTCAGCAACAAATGACAGTAAATCATCCAGACATAAACTCAATTAGAAATACATACGACCCATAGGAAAACACTGACAACATTTTCCAAGGGACATGGGCAACTACAAAAAATACAGTTCCCAGATAAGAAGACTCAATATTAAGATTTTTTTTTGCCAAATTAATGGCAAATTTATCAGAATCCTAACGAATTTCTTTTATAACACATGACTGATTTCAACACTCAACTAGAAAAATAAACTGTAACAACCAAGAAAGTTTTGAAAGCTAAGAAAGAGATGAGGTTTTCTCTTATATTTTCAAAAAAAATTATCAAAATATAATAATTAAAACAGTGGTACTGGAATGAAAGGACAATGAACAGAATAAGAATCTTAGTATCTCAAGCATACTTAAGAATTTAATGCATGCTAAAGTGACATTTGTTAGCAATAGGAAAAAAATACACACTATTTTAAGATGATGTAGAAACAATTGGCTAATCATTTCAAAAAAAGACAAATATCCCGTACCATATTAAAAGTAAAAACCTGACAGATTAAAGATTTTGAATATGTAAAACCATGTTTATAGTCAAGAGGAATTCTCCAAGCATGATACAAGGTACAGGGGTTGTATCCCAGTTTCGTGAGGCTTCAAATTTAATCAATTTCAGAGTTTTCATTAAACAAAATAATGTAAAAATGTGAATGCAAAATTCATTTTTGAAACAAAACTGAATATCTGTTATGAACAAGAAAACAAAGTTGATAAATATCATAAACATGACAAAATCTGGAAAAAATAATTATTTTTATTAATTAACTGCTTGACTCACTATGTAACACTTTTCTTTCTACATTTTTTTTTTTTGGCCTGTATTCCCTCTTCATATGCCAGTAACTTTTTAAATATCATTTTCTAAAGAAAGAAGAAAAAGATAATCTAGTCTTTTCTATCATGATCAATTTAAATGGATAGATTAGAAAAATTTCTTACAGTTTCACAACTCGTAATGGATAATATCACATAAATTTTAAGTATTGTTGAGTTTCGAAAAAACTTTCACATGTTTCTTTCATATATAAATTGAAAGACATTGGCATATCTCAAGTTATTTCTGTAGGGTATAAAACAATTTTGAAATGGTTGTACTCATTTAAGCAGTTGTACTTAATGGCATTGTGGTGTTGTGTTATGTTATTTTCTTAATGTTAGTGTTTATTAACAGCAAAAAAAAAAAAAAAAACACCACCCAAAACCATCCTTTTTCCAATTTGTTAATATTATTCACTTCTCTTCCTTAGCTGGAAAATCAGATAATCCTAGGGGTTATTCACTACTTCTATTTCTTTTAGTGAATTATGTTTATAATATTAACTGAGCTTTCAAAATTTCAATTTGCTTCTAAATGTCAGAATAATTTCTGTTGATATCATATAGAAATACCATATAATTTTATTTTCTGGACACTTAAAATTATATATACTCTGTTGATCAGTCACTCAGTCGTGTCCAACTCTTTGCGACCCCGTGGATGGCAGCACGCCAGGCTTCCCTGTCCTCCACTACCTCCAGGAGTTTGCTCAAGCTCATCTCCATTGAGCTGATGACGCCATCCAACTATTCCATCCTCTTAATTATTTATACACCTTGTCAGGAGAAATTTTGTTATGACAGGCATTGCAGAAGACCAAACTCTGTGCTTATCATTTT
The DNA here is from genome assembly GCF_027580195.1 of Bos mutus. NCBI lineage: Eukaryota > Metazoa > Chordata > Mammalia > Artiodactyla > Bovidae > Bos > Bos mutus. Next base: position 7,945,614 of record NC_091639.1, on the reverse strand, counting down.
ACACGGAAGGATTCTCCATAGACTCGTTCCTGGCTCCGTACATTTCAAACATATTGCACATATTCCTGGAAGCCATTCCTACAGAGACACAGCAGCAATAACGCAACTATATTCTGAAATGAGAGCTAACTGCATAAACACATCCAGCTGAACTCACTGTATCCTGAACTCAACGGTCCTTGGTTGGATTCCTAAATGCACCTCTTCTCTCGACTGCCTTTAACAAGAAGTTTAGTGTGTGTAATGGAGAGGAAAGGAGAATGAAAAGAGACAGAATATGATTAAAGCATTTTATTTTTGAAAAAATGTATGATCATGTCAACACATTATTAGGCGCCTTTCCAGAACTCTGAAAGGGACCCATATACAAGAGAGGAGCCGAAGCTTAAAGCTTCACAGCAAAGCTTTCTCTGTGACATAAAGGCAAGCCAGTAAAGAATACTTTCATCAGTTAAATAGCACAAGCATTATAAATAAGTAAGCATGCCTCTCACACCCACTCCAGTATTCTTGGGCTTCCCTGGTGGCTCAGACAGTAAAGAATCCGCCTGCAATGCAGGGCACCTGGGTTCGATACCTGGGTTGGGAAGATCTCCTGGAGGAGGACATGGCAACCAACTCCAGTATTCTTGCCTGGAGAATCCCATGACAGAGGAGCTTAACAGGCTATACAGTTCATGGGGTTACAAGGAATTGGACATGACTGAGTGACTAAGCACAGCACAGCTTGCCTCTCATAGTGATAAGGTAAGTTTCAGATGGGGAAAATTTTTGCCACCTATATGACAAGTTATAATTCATAACATAATATTGACTATATAGATATATAGCATAATATTGACTATATAGATCATTTAATTCAGAAAAAACACATCAATAAAAAATGGACTATTTCATAGAGATTTTTCAAAGTATCATACTTGTCCTCTAGTTTGATCATTTGATCATATCTATATTCACCTATCTGTGTAACTAATGACAAACATAAAAAATTTTAAAGATCTTAGTAGTGCGTTAAATCTATTTGCTGTATCATAATAGATTATGATTATTTCTTAAGAAAATAAAGAAGTGCTAAGGTATGAATTCATTAAAATTTTAAATTACTTGAGAAATTAATTTATTAACTTAGATTATTTTTCCCCAGCTGATCAGCAAAATTGTGTACAGAAGATGCTGAGTTGTCCAATTAGTCAATTTGCAATAAAGAAAGCCCATTATCATATGGAAAATAACACATCAAAATTAAAGAGAAAATGGACAAAGTCAGCGAGAGTGGATGACAGAAAGTGCAATTCAGGAACATGCAGAGAAAGACGATCAGAGACAGAGAACTGAAGCAGGAAGAACAGGTGTACACCAACCAGACTCGTTCCTGTGCTGTCCAGGCTCAGCCAAGTGGGGTGGGTCTGATGAAGGGAGGGCCTGGCTTAACCGAGAGTTGCCCTGTGATGTGCATAAGAAAGGTCCTCATACAAAAACTAAAGGGCAAATTTTGGAAAAAGACAGGAGTGGAGTTGGGATAATGGTGTGTGTGTGTGTGTGTGTGTACTTTTAGTCCCTCAGTCGTGTCTGACTCTTTGCAACCCTTTGGACTGTAACCCACCAGTCTCCATCCATGGGATTCTCTAGGCAAGAATACTGGGCAGGTTGCCGTTTCCTCCTCCAGAGGATCTTCCTAACCCAGGGATCGAACCCTAGTCTCCTATGTCTTCAGCATTGCAGGCAGATGCTTTACCTGCTGAGCCATCAGGGAAGCCCCTCAGGGTAATAGTAGCATGCCAGTAATTAATTTATTTTTCCTTTCACCTATGCTTATTTCTTTTCCTGATGTATGCTTTGGGTAAATCACTGATTCCTGTCTTTCATTTTCCCTTTTTACTGTATATCCTTGGGTGTGTTGTAGGGAGTGCAACCAATGAAATGTAGGGAGCTGGAGTATGCCTCTCTGATTCACTGGTCTGACCATGCTGGTGATAGTACTTTTCCCCACAGAGGGTTGATATGTTTGAAGAAAGAAAAATGCCAGCCAAGTTATCCTTATTTAATTCAATTAGTCCCATCCCTTTCCAAAATGATATTGAGTCTATGAAGTGTCGAGCTAGTTTTGGGGATACACAGAACAGGTCTCCCTGTCCGTGTGATGGACAATAACCACAATTACTACAAATAACACAATAACCACAATTCTGTATGGTAAGAACTATAATGGAGACGTTTTGCTAATGATAGGACAGTTCAGATGAGGGAAGGGAGAATGCTTTCTAAAGGGCCAGAGTTGAGCTGAGTGGCAAAAGAACAAGGTACACAAGCCCACTAGGAGGGAGAAAGGCACACAGAAAGTGGAAAAGTGTAAGTGGGTGATCACAGTGCTCCCAGGGAATGTTCCAGTGTGGATGAAATCAGAAACGACATGAGCTAGTCTTGCAGTTACCTGGGGTGGTTGTCCTCTTGCCTCCTACAGAAACCAAAGGCACACTGAAGCTACTTTCAGAGAGTCAGTGGAGACCAGAGAACAGCATTTCCTTTTCAGGGTGAAATTGTTTAAATCTGCTTCTTGAATATTAGGGTTTTCCAGGTGGTTCAGTGGTAAAGAGTCTGCCTGCCGATGCAAGAGCCACAGGAGACACAGGTTTGATCTTCTGGAGAAAGGAATGGCAATCCACTCCGGTATTTTTGCCTGGAGGATCCCATGGACAGGGGAGCCTGGCGGGCTATAGTCCATGAGGTCGCAAAGAGTCAGACACGACTGAGCAACTGAGCGCACACACACGTGTATTTTGGGGCCAGAGGAACAAGGGAAAGAGGAGGACTTTGTCGTTTTCTATCCAAAATCTCCCAGGCCTTTGCTTTCAGAGTGCAATTCAGCCTCCTGAACACCGCTTGCAAGTCCTTTCGTAATGTGAAACTAGGGTAGTATCTATTTGCTATTTTTTCCAGATTTATTATGGCATGAAAATCATCATTTCAAAGAACTTCTTGGCAGAAACAAAGGTAAAAAATAACTTTTATATCTGAACATGCTTGCCTTTAGTTAAAAAAACATCAAATTCAGAAATAACATGTAACAAAAGTATGGTTTTCAGAAGTTGAGGCACTTGAAAACTTCAAACTTTGGAAGTGACTGAAATTGGGAGCTGTCAGGACAGAATCCCTGTCCCATTGTCCCTGGAGGCAAAAGCCAGTGATGGAGTACTCATAGTCTGCAACTCACTGCGCAGAGGAGAGCCCCATTGCTGTGGGGGTCGCCTGGAGCACCATGGTTGATGGTGATGTTGAGAAAAACCCATTTGTATTGGCTCATGCATTAGCTTGGAGGCCAAGAAACATTAAAGGTTTGGCAAGAAACAGGCCAAGAAAAAAATGACTCAGTAGAGAGCTGAAGAGATAAGTGGTTACTGTAGCGCTGGCAGCAACTTAAATGTGGTCGGAGGAGCAGATAGACTCTGACCATAGAGGAGATGACAACCGCTGATGAAGACACAGAAGCTAGAAGGGCTGCTTCATACTCAGGGGATGAACAGTAACCTGCCCTGAACTACAGATATAATGTCTTTTGGACACGTGTGTGTGTGTTTGTGTGGTGTTTGAACGATTTCATCTTATAACAATAAAGCCAAATGCCAAAAATGCATGCTAACATCCGTGACTTTTTCAATTTTAGGGCCACTCGCAGGGCCGTATGTCCCCCATTATCTTCATTTTCATCAACCGCAATTCACAGACAAGCTCATTATCATCCCCTAAGTCCTTGTTCCTGGTGGGGTGTTTCCAGTCCCATCTCAGCAAATGGCTCCACAATCTACACAAAAATATTAGAAACCCAGGAGTCATTCTGGATCTTTCTCTCCTTTGTACTGCTAACATCCAGACTATTTTTAACTTGTTTTCTATATACAGTTATCTACTATTTTCCATAAAAAAAAAATACACACACGAAAAACAGATACTACATCTTCTCCATTGGCTTGTAGGATCACTGAAAAAAAAATGTCTAATAGTCATTTTTGTAGGTCCAATGCTTCATGCATTGCCTTAATCACAAAACAAAATATTTTATGAGCTGAAATAATATTTGTAGACCTTTAAAAGAGTTCATTATGTACTACATAATATATTTAAGCATGCAAACACTTTCACATTATGTTTTTTATAAAGGTCAAGGATTTAAAATGTAAACACTCAAAGATCAACAAAACTGGTCTCTGTGTACAGATCGTTCCCTAATGACCGTGCAGAGTAAAGTTCTACAGGAGTTTTTGGGGTTCTGTGAGCCCTCCTCTGCTACACCACAGGTCAGATATCCATATTCACTGGCAGGTAACACCCTCTAATGTTATCCAAGCCTGCAGATGGTGTCCCCTAAAGTTGGGATCTGTTCAGACCATCAACATTCTCAAACATATTTATTCCAATAACTACTCAGTGCTATGTATGAGGGCAAAAGTTAATCAATAACTCTAGTTTAGTGCAAAGAGAATTGCTTCTAGATTTACACAACAAATTTTTCTGATAACATAAGTGCATTATAATCCTTGTGCTCAAGAATCTTCTAAAAATAGATCAGACAGACACACCTAGAGACAGTTAAGAGTGTAGACAAGCAAAATGAATATTTCTGACTTTATTCCAGTGGAAACATTCCAAACTAAATTAAGAAACTCCTAACTCTCTTCTTTCTCAAAGCTTTGTTTTTGTTGTTTATTTTCGTGGAAGGAAAGAGAATCATTTTTCTTTTTTCATTCATATCATTCTTCCTCTGTCATTCTCTTTCATAATTGTCATGGCAGGAAGAGATGAAGTGAAATTTCTCAGTGCAAATGAAGCTGTGGTAATTTTCCATCTAATTTTGACTCTTTTTTTTTCCTTTGTAACTTTCATTATCACTTGGAACCATCCCCTACTTTTAATTTTTATTGTCTTTGTTCCATTGCTTGTATTTCCCCCTTGAAACAAACCTACTTTGAGAAAATGAAAGCACTAAATATCATTCTAGAATCACTTTGTTGTATGTGGTTTGAGTAGCTGAGTTGCTTGTGAGTTTCTTGAGCCAAACTTCATGTGTTTAGTGTGAATTATATACAGGATTCATGAAACAAGCAAGCATTGTCCCTCTCATCCCGTGTTACCTTCTGGATACCACGTTTCTGTCAGGTGAATTCCATATGACTGCTTGTTAAAGATAAATGTGCAACAGGGTATTTGCTTGATTGTTTATGATTAACTTCTAATTAATCATTTAGACTAGAACCAGCTTTTTAGGGCTGTGACAAAATAATGTTTTCATGATTTTCTGATGGGTTTGTTGTGGCTTGATGAACCGAATGTTCCTTTAATGAAATCATTTTAAATATGCATTTACTGTTTGACTTCCCCTCAAGGGCTTGGTCTAGCTCAGTGTAGCACACTTGGGAAAGACACTGGAACCGCTTATGGTGCTCTTAGTATCAGTGAACAGAAACCCAGAGTGGCTTCCTCGGAAAGAGAAGAAATGAGCTGCCCTTTAGATTTGCTCAGCTTGCATTTCATTTATTCTGTAAAGAGCCAACAATGACACATTCGCTTTGGTTCCAATTTAATTATGCTGTTTGTGGTTTTAAATTTCATAGTGTCTGTTCTGTTTACCAGGGCTTATTGTAGGAGGCTGGCCAGTTCCTTTTCGATTCCCGGACGTCCATACTCTGGTGAATTATCCCGGAGTCGCATTTGCCCAATGACCCATTGTCGAGGCTGTTCATCCCTCAGTACTCCAACAAACATCTGGTACGAGGATATGATTCTGTTAAAAACAACAACAGCAGAAACCATAAACTAGGTAGCAGCTGGCTTGCAATTCCGCTTTCATGTTTGTTAAGTGTCTTGGTTTGATTTCCCCAGCACAGATGAGATAAAGACATTGGGGGTTATTTACTGAGTCATCCCAGAAGGTACAAATGAGGGCAAGGTGAGAGGGAGGGATGGTAGTAAGGAAGGGGGAGGAGTGATTTCCCCCCTTACTCCCACCCCTGACTGCCTGGGCTTCCCCTGGGGGTGTTGCTGCTGCTGCTGCTGCTAAGTCACTTCAGTCGTGTCCAACTTTGTGTGACCCCATAGACGGCAGCCCACAAGGCTCCCCCGTCCCTGGGTTTCTCCAGGCAAGAACACTGGAGTGGGTTGCCATTTCCTTCTCCAGTCCATAAAAGTGAAAAGTGAAAGTGAAGTCACTCAGTCGTGTCCGACTCTTTGGGACCCCATGGACTGCAACCCACCAGGCTCCTCCATCCATGGGATTTTCCAGGCAAGAGTACTGGAGTGGGGTGCCATTGCCTTCTCCGCCTGGGGGTGTTACATCCCCAATATTCCCAGCTGCCTTGCATGCTGGCTGGACAAGCTGGCATGGTTTGGGCAACTGAGAAAGTCTCAGGCAGAGCTGCTGAGAGAAGCGGTCAGGAGCCCATGAGCTCAGATACATGGAGGATTACCTTCCTTGTAAAAATCTTGGTGTTAATGATGACTGCTTGGAAGTCATTGCAAAATTGGACGTTAGTTTAACAGGGGTACTCATCTAAGAAATGTCCACCCTGTCTGGAAGGATAAAGACAGAGACTGGCAGAGAAGACCACTATAATCTTGCAAGTTACAGACTTTAGGGAGAAGTGTGGTCCAGGGATGAAGCTCAGAGCTCTGATTGCTTGGCTGTGAATGCTGACTTGAACACTTGCTCCCTGTATGACACCGGGCCAGTTGCCTTACCTCTCCAGTCTGTGTCTTCATCTATATAGTGTATAATGTTAGTCACTCAATCGTGTCCAACTCTTTGTGACTCCATGGACTGTAGCCCACCAGGCTCCTCTGCCCATGGAATTCTCCAGGCAAGAAGACTGGAATGAATTGTCATTTCCTTCTACAGAAGGTCTTCCCAACCAGGGATTGAACCCTGGTCTTCCGCATTGCAGGCAGATTCTTTACCATCGGAGCTCCCAGGGAAGCCCCTGATCTAGAAACCATGTCCCTCAAAATGCCACTTCATTTTGGACACCCAAGGAGAGACCCCAGCCAGTAAGAGAGCTTCACTCCCTGACAAAGGCCTAAGTGCAATGGTTTCTAATATAAACACTGCCTCTAAACAGCAGGCTTCCAATATGCACACTAAGACAGAAGAAAAACATAATTCAGAGGCTTTGCCAATCAACACAGATAACTGATTTTGGCTCCATGGGGATAGATTCAATTTTCTGATTGCAAATTCAGGAATGGGGAAATCCAATTCTCCAAGAAAAAAGACCACTGTAAAAAAGATGTCAGATAAAATCAACCTGCATGAAGTCCAAGTCATGTTCTTCATAGTTTCCAAGCCGATACTAGAGTGTCCTCATGATACTCTAGAACACTAAAGTGGCTAAGAGAGAAGTAAACTTCAGTCATGGCCTATTTACTAGCATGCCCACTCTCAAAGAATGTTCTCTTAGGGCTTTTTGCAATTGGCAAAGTCACAGTGATATTGGAGAGAGGGGCTGGACAATCTCTCAAAAGGTGGTAACGTTGGACATTGTCCCCTCTCCCCAGGTTCTGGTTCTTAGCTTCAAAATCTAATTTACCATTTCAGATCGAGCCCTGGGTTATGACTATGCCTAGATTTTACCAACTTGTAGGATTTTTCCCAAGTTGGTCATTCAACTTCCTTGAAACCGACTTGTGTTACTCAAATTTACAAATGATAAAGATATAAAGGAGACTTCCAATTTAATCAATTGTCTAGAATCCAGACCCCAATTTCTGATACCAAAGTCAAAATATTAATCAAACACTGCTGATGTGTATGGAATTAGAAATTTATAAAGTAGAATAATTTCAAGAGAGACTTCATATGGAACAGGAAAAAAATCATCTTTATCTCTCAGTGGTTGATACCTCTTCAAATGACTTGAATCTCTGCTTCAGTTGGCTGTTGTATTGGATTAGCATGAACAAATTGGTCTCTATTATAATATCCTGTTGTTAAGCTCTAGGCAGACCATCTTCTCTTTTAATGCCTTTGCCCAAACAGGATATATGGATACGTTTCCAGCTTTCATAGTTACAATCATTTTCTTTCCCTGATTTCTTCATATGACTCTCACAGAGTTTTTTTTGAACTTGGATACTACCCAAGGGCTTCCCTAGTGGTCCAGATGGTAAAGAATCTGCCTGCAATGCAGGAGACCCTGGAGAAGGGAATGGCAACCCACTCCAGTATTCTTGCCTGGAGGAGTCCGTGGACAGAGGAGCCTGGTATGCTACATTTCTTGAGGTCACAAAGAGTTAGACATGTCTAACACTTTCATCACCTTTTATTGCCCAAGCTCTCTAGTCGTATTTACTGGAAACCGCTTGGTTTATTTTCACTGATCCCATTCAGGCCACTTGGTCTACTTTCACTTTTAAAGGGGAACAAGTCCTTAGGATACCTCCCTTAAAGATTCTGAGACCATTTAAGACCATGCTCAAGTTTGTAAAGGCTGACCCTCAGAGCAAGACAGTTGAAACTTCAGCAAAGTTTAAACCAACAGGACTTTCTGCTGCCTTTAGTATTTCTGGTATTTGGCACAGTGCCTGAAACACAGTGGGCTTTCAGCACGCTGGATGTATCTTTATCGCTGCTACCATCTTCACAGAACCCACAAAATTCCTTGCTCGCCATTAGTCCCTCCTCTATAGTGAGTGCCCACTAGACTCCAGAAGCTCTGGGTAGCAATCAGCTTCCAGGTTCATTCTTGGTGTTGACAGAATTCATTTCTTGTGGTTGTACCATCAAGGTCTCCATTTCCTTGCTGGCTGTCAGCTGTGGGGTCACACACAGCTCCTAGTAGCCACCTGCAGTTCTGAGACATGGACCCCTCCACCTTTGAGTCAGCAACAGCTTGTCCAAAAACCCTTCTTTGTGTTTTGATTCTCTGACTTTTCTGAGACCAACTGGGAAAAACCATCTGCTTTTAAAGGGTCAGTACTACCTTGATAGTCACGCTTTGTGAAGTCAACTGTGCCTCAGAGCATGACCTCATCATGGGAGTCAATTCCATCATCGTCACCATTCCAGGGGTTACCAGGGGATACCTACACTAGGAGGGAAAAAGCATCTTGGAATTCCACCTACCACCACATCCTGTGTGATTTGTTTCAGCAATAAGTTGCTTTCAGCTGTTATTGATTAATGAGCTGGGCTATATTATGCTATATTTCTGGATTTATCAGTGGTGATAATGTACTTGGCTATCCTGAATTTGCATTTTACCACCAAATTCCAGCTATCACTGAATGTATCTGTTTCCTTCTGAGGGCGATAGAGGAGATCCAGGCCAGTGCATCAGCCAATAAAGCCAGAGTCAGGGGCTGGGCCTGAAAGAGCTAGAAACAGCACAGGTCATGCAACTTTCGGCAGCTAGTTGCCATGGAGAAGAAACCATGCAAAGTGAGCAGGGGGTACTGACATCCAACCAGGAAACCAGGATCCAAGTGCCAATTCTGCAGGGTCAAAAAAAGACCAAAATTTGAGATGAAGACCACAGACAGGAGCTTGGTAAATGGAAATGAATGGAATAATGAAATGGATGAAATGGAACAGAAATAGGATAGAAACCAAACACAGAGAAGGTCCCAGATGATTGCTTCAAATAACCCCATGGTGTCTGTCCGTCTGGGAGACTCGAGGTGAAAACACATGTGCCCTTTGCCTTCTCATGAGGGAAAAGGTCACCTATAGACTAGACCTCTGAACACATCAACAGAGGAGGACAAATTCCACAAAGACATTGACTTCTGCCCACTCTGGTCCTGTAAAGGCAGCCAGCTTCCTACAGCATCACATCGTGTCACAGACAGCACATTTCTGCATTACGTTACTGCCCTTCACCATAGAGGATCTGGCCAAACTCCTCTGTAGAGACTCCTGGTCTTCTCCTGCACTAAGCCCCATCCCCTTTGATTTTACCCCAGCAAGCCTCTGTTCTCGCCGCCGTCATCATTCCCACCTTCTACTGGGTTACTCTGCTGTAATGTCTCCTGCTTGACCTTTGTCCCCTCTTCACCTCCTCTCTTATCTACGGTCCTATCTGCTCCCTTTTGCAGCCAAACGCTGAGCTACTACTGCTTGCCGTCTTCCATTCCTCTCCGCCAGTTCCCTTCTTATCCATCCACTCAGGCTTTCACACCACAACCCCACTAGAACTTCTCCTGTCAAGGTCAGCAGGGGCCTCCACATTGCTAAATACAATGGTCAGTTCCCAGGCGTCTTTCGACTTGATGAATCAGCAGCATTGACGTTGCAGATCACTCCATCCTGACAGGCGTTCCTCACTTGCTTTCCAGGACTTCACACTGTCTTGCTTATTCCTTCCATGCTCCTAATTGGTCTGTCTGTCTTCTCCTTTACTGGTTCCTCCTCTTCTCCAGACCTCTTTCTGTTCGGGTGACCCAGGGCTTAGTCTTTGCCTCTTATTCCTTATTTCCTATTCACACTTTTGTTGATCTCATCGAGTGTTGTGGCCACATGCTGATGGCTCCCACAAGCATATTTCCAGAGATGTGATGCAACAATGGTTATTTGATGTCACTATTTGGATGTCTAATAAAGATTTTAAAATCAGCATATGCAAACATGAACTCCAGATTTTAACCACAAAACCAGTTCCCTCTCAGTCTTCCCATCCTATCAGATAATAGACTCCATTCTTCTTTCATTTCCTACAGCTGATTGTTTTTGAAAGTGAAAGTGAAAGTCACTCAGTCATGTCCGACTCTTTTCGACCCCATCGACTATCCAGTCCATGGAATTCTCCAGGCCGGAATATTGGAGTGGGTAGCCTTTCCCTTCTCCAGGGGATCTTCCCAACCCACAGATAGAATCCCACATTGCAGGTGGATTCTTCACCAGCTAAGCCACAAAGGAAGCCCAATTGTTGGCAAATCTGATTGTTCCAGCAAATATTTTTGGCTCTTTGCAAAAGATATTCAGATTCTTAATATCTCTCAGCACCTTCAAGTGTCTCCTGGGGCAAACTTGCCCCAGAGGAGAATCACTGGTTTAGGTACAGACAAATGAATAAAAAGGGTGATTACACACAGTGATCAAGGAGATAAGCAAGTGATACGTTGTTGAAAGTGAAAGTGAAAGTCGCTCAGTCCTGTCCAACTCTTTGTGAGCCCATGGACTGTATAGTCCATGGAATTCTCCAGGCCAGAATACTGGAGTGGGTAGCCTTTCCTTTCTGCAGGGGATCTTCCCAACCCAGGGATCATACCCAGGTCTCCCACATTATGGGCAGATTCTTTACCAGCTGAGTCACAAGGGAAGCTCAAGAATACTGGAGTGGGTAGTCTTTCCCTTCTCCAGGTTATTTTCCTGACCCAGGGGATCGAATTGGGATTTCCTGCATTGCAGGCGGATTCTTTACCAACTGAGCTATGAGGGAAGCCCAAATGATATGTAGGGTGGTCAAAGAAGGTTTCATTCATAAGAGACCTGAATTCTAGAGTGAATGAGCCACAGAGGGGGCAGGTGAAGGAAGAGTAGGACTCTGAGACAGGAGAAAGGCTGGTGTGATGGAGGTGCTGAAAGGACAGAGTGACTGTAGAATACTGACAAATAGGGCTGCAGGAGACCAGGCCAGAGAGAGAGGCCCGAATCATACTCAGCTGGGGCTGTCCATCACGGTAGAGGACTGGGAATTTAAGCTGAGGGTGGGAGCAAGCCTAGGGCAATTTTAAGTTGAGGAAATATACTATCTTATTTTAAAAATGAGGAGCTGAAGTTGAAACCTTGGTGTGCAGATCAATTTTGTGTCTGTGGCTAGGCTGTGGTGCCCAGGGGTCAGGCCAGTCACTGGTCTGAATGTTGCTGTGAAGATATTCTGTAGATGTGATTAACATTCACAAGGAGCCTGGTGGGCTACAGTCCACGGGGTCAGACATGACTGAGCACAGCACAGCAGCAGGCCTTCCTGCAGATTTATGACTCGCCAGTCCCCACATCTGCTGAAGTTACATCACTTTACATATATGTCTTTGTATCTCTACGTCTCTGTCTCTACTCTTTCTGTCTCTGTCATCTCTACCTCTGTCCTCATCCCCACTCCAATCCTTGTCCCTATCCCCACCCTTATCTCTCCTGTTGGTTACTGTTTATCTGATGGTGGTGGTTTACTCGCTAAGTCATGTCTGACTCTTGCAACCTCATGGACTGTGGCCTGCCAGGCTCCTCTGTCCATAGAGTTCTCCAGGCAAGAATACTGGAGTGGTATGCCATTTCCTTCTCCAGGGGATCTTCCCAACCAGGGATCGAACCTTGGTCTCCTGAACTGCTGGCCGATTCTTTACTGACTGAGCTACCAGGGAAGCCAGTTTTCTGACACATCCTCAATAGGTAGGACTACAGTGAAATTGTGGCTGATGATTCAATCTGATGACACCTTTGAGGACAAGCTGGTGGTTTGTTAAGTCACCAAATTCCACTTGTCCCAGCAACTTGACAAGATGCAGTTGACCCTGTGGGTTGGATTCTGGGAAGACCTGGGGGACTGAATATTTGACAGCTAGAGGCAAGCAACTCAGACATTCAGGGTTCATGGACTTTGTGAGACAGCCATGCTCCCTTGGGCCACATCCCTCCTTCAGCCACTGTACTGAAGTAGGATCTTCCATGTCAAGGCAGGTCTAACAGAAACCAACTTCCAGCCCCCAAAATGGTCCATGAGACAGACTGGCAAACTCGCAGCATCACAGACTCATGTGATGTCTAATTATTTTAGAGGGTGGCTAGGCATAGTTTGGGGCTTCCCCCATCTGACCGCGGCGTAGTGGTAAAGAATCTGCCTGCTAAGCAGGAAATGCGGTTCCATCCCTGGGTCAGGAAGACCCTCTGGAGGAGGAAATGACAACCCACTCCAGTATTCTTGTCTAGGAAATCCCATGGACAGAGGAGCCTGGTGGGCTGTAGTCCCTGGGGTCACGTCAGACACGTCTTAGTGACTAAACGGCGGCAGCTGCAGCATACACAGTCGTTCCTTACACTGGGTCTGCATTCACTCTAGGTGTGCGATCAGTTATTCACCCATGCAACATCTTCTTTAGTATCTGGTGTTTCGGGGATTTTATTCTAGGTCCTCAAGGAGCAGAAAAAACAGGACAGAAAGAGCCTCTGTCTTCATAGAGCTTCATCCTCGTGAAGGTGACGGTAGAAAAGAAACTAAAAAGACAGGCAAAAAGATAGCACGTTGTGGTGAGTGCTGTAAAGGAGTCAAAAGAGAGTCTGGGACAGGGGTGTGTATGAAGAGTGATTTGGGAGGGTGTCTTCAATACATAAGCAGAGATCTAGAAAATAGGAAGGGCCTGACTGTCCACGTGAAGGGTTGAGGAAGCATTCCAGGCAGAGGAAGCAGGTATTAGAAAGTGTCCGAGGGAGGAAGCAGCTTGTCACAGTGAAGGGTCTTGTGGAAATAAACAAAGACCAACCAAAAGACAATAAGCAAAGGCCGTTTATTCAGAGCTGGCCCTGGCAAGGAAGTCAGCCATGGTCACTTACATTTTGGCAGAGGCTCAAAGGCTATCAGTTATCCACGTGCCTTGGTTGCCTGGGTTTGACTACTGCTGGATTATTGCTTATTTTCCTGGATCAGTTGTAAGAGAGAGTGGTTTGCTTCCCACCAGTCTGACTTAGATAGCAGGCTGGCTTCCAGGGCTGGTTACTGCAGGCTGTGGGTCAGAGCTCTATTTTTAATACATGGTCTGGCTATGGGCCATTTGTGTGTTCGGTCTGTCTGTCTGCAAGCGTGAGTGCACTGGGACATCCAGAATGTAAGAGAGGGGCTGTGGATGAGACCGGAGAGGTGGCAGGACCCAGATCACACAGAGCCTTGTAAACCCCCAGAAGGGGCTGGATTTCCTTCTAATGTGATGGAGAACCTCTGAAGGGTTTTGAAGAGAGCAGTGAGGTGACCAGATGGCTGTTTTTAATGGAACATTTTTGCTGCTATAAGCTTAATAGATTTGAGAGGCAGGTGTACAGAGAATGGTTAGGAGGCTATTGTAGGAATTCAGGCCTAAGACTATGGTGATGGTACCTCTGCAGCACAAGTAATTTGTGGCCAGGAATCTTTTCTGAGCTTCAGTTATCATTTGGATATAATTTAGCTACCTGGCTGTCTCCTATGGAGAGTGATGGATGGAATTAAACAAAGATTAAGACTCAGGTTAGCTTGATGGCTATACTTTTTATTGTAAATGAATGCGTTGGCTTTGTAATGTACACATAAATCTGACACGAGTTTATTCACTATGAGTCACTTGTTAATCACCGTGGATGCAAGGACAAAATTGTTTCTCAACCCAATGAGTGAGAAGCAGACATGGCGGCTACATGAATTCCTAACACACTTGTCTGGGCAGCCATTTGAATTCTCTAGAGGGTGCTGTGTCTATTCCTGTATCATTTCTAACTTTAAATCACAAGAATAATAGTTTTTTCTACCAAGCTTCCCCATGGAGTGCCGGGAGCCGGCATATTGCATATTGAGTGCATATTGCATATTGAGTGCAGCACTTTCCACAGCATCATCTTTCAGGATCTGGAATAGCTCCACTGGAATTCTATCACTGCTGGGAGCCAGTGAGGAACTCCGCCCATGACAAAGGTCATGAGGAAGGAGGCTCGGCACACGCAAAGGCGGGATCGAGCCTCAGGAGTCCCCCTGGAAATTCTCGAGCATTTACACCCAAAACCAGAGTCTGCCTACTTTCTGCTTTGTGCTTTCACCTACACCTCTGACTTTACGGGGGGCTGTCCCCCACTACCTCTCTGAAAAAAGTTAGCTTACAGCTCCAGTTAATAATTCCTGGGTGTGACAGTGTTTAACCTACAAACTCCTTTGGAAATCTTCTAGCCTGCCTGAATAGGTTTTTCCAGCCACATGTGATTGTTCAGAGCCTCCCAACTGTGAGAGGCAAGAGATGTTCTAAACTGTCTAAACACAGATTCTTTTGAGTAGTTAAAAGATTGATTAGAAATTGTATTGGTGAAGGGATTTTCACTTGTTGGGCCAATGTTTGCTGCTAAGTTTCCATATCCCTTACCTGCTGTGTCCCTGGCAGTGTATTGATTAATATAATTGGTGTAAGTAGTAGCTTTAATGTTTGTAACCTGGGACCCTTGAGTTAATTCTTTTTCTTGTTATAGCCCACCATACCTTTGCTCTGTAGGAATGCAACTTTATCTAATGCTTTTGGAGGGTGGCTCCTGACCAATCACCTTTAGAGAAAAATAAGTTTTCTGAAGAAAGGGTCTTAAAATGTTAACAGGCCTCCGGGCCAGAAGATGATGCAAATCACCTAAGCTTTTGCATATGATAAGTTTGCAGGAAGAAAGCCTGGCTTGCTGCCTGACTCTACCCCTTCCCCCATTATCCTCTATGCATAACTTAAGGTATAAAAACTACTTTGGAAAATAAAGTGCGGGGCCTTGTTCACCGAAAGTTGGTCTCACCATGTCGTCCTTTCTCTTACCTTCTGGCTGAATTATTCAGCCTCTTTTCTCCACTGAATTTCCTCACTGAGCTATCCTTATTTCAGCCTCTTTTCTTCACTGAATTTTACTGAGCTATCCTCATTCTATTACTCTTTATATCCTTAATTAACATTTAATTAAGCAATTGTTTCCTGATCTTCGCCTATGCCGTCTCTCCTTCGAATACCCTGGATCAGCCGGGGCTGGTCCTCGGCAGGTGGCGCCTGAACAGGGACGGCAACCCACTCCACTATTCTTGCCTGGAGAATCCCATGGACAGAGGAGCCTGGAGGGCTGCAGTCCATGGGGTCGCAAAGAGTCAGACACGACTAAAGTGACTGACCATGCTCACGCACTACCAATCTCATGCTAACTTGTTCACCTACTCATTTATTGAACACCTACTGCGTGCCAGGTACTAGACGAGGCACTGGGAATACAGAAGTGAATGAGATATACATAGTTCCTGCCCTCTTTGGATCTATACGGTGGGGGAGATATACATTAAAGAGGCATAGGTTTGAATGAACATAAAATTACACACTTCTGTAAGCACTGTGAAGAAAAAGATCAGAGGGCTATTTGAGATTGTGTAGTCAGGGAAACACCCGTTGGTAAATATCATCTAGGTTGAGACTTGACTGATGAGAAAGAATCAATCAGGCAAAAATCGGGGGAAGAAGAGCATGATGGTCCCGTGGAGGGACACAAGGAAGGAAAGGAAACAAGGCTGACTTGGAGAATGAGGAGAGAGACTTGCAATGAGGATGGACAGGTAGGGGAGGGGAGCTTGGCAAGTATCTGCTGTCTTGAAGGTCATAGCAGGGCAGTCCTGGTAGGTAAGCAGTTTTAAGCAGAAGGGACAGGACTATTTAAGTTTCTAAAGGATTACCCTAGCTGCTATGGGTTGGGAGGACAGGAGGGCAGGTTAAGAGAAGGGTTAAAAGGTCATTTAGGCTGTCCTGGTAAGACTGAGCAGTGGTGATACCAGGGTGGTGGTACTGAAGGTAAGACACAGTGGGGAGATTTGAAAGCTATTTTGGTTGTTGAATTGATGGAATTATTTTCCTTGTAGTAATGAATTAGATTTGGCAGTGAGAGAGGGGAAACATCAAAAATGACCTCTAGGTTCTGCTTTGAACCACTGGCTGATGGCTGGCAAGTTTTGTTTCTGTATTTCCTCCAGAGGTTTACTTACACCATCAGAACTGAAACAACGCATTTAAAATGGAGTGACTCAATTCATCATTCGTCCATGGCTTCTTACCTCCCCTAACTTTGTTTTGATTTTATAGCCTTACTCTCTAATTTTCATATTACCCAACAGTTTCTTTTTAATACATGGCTTTGCAGACCTTATATTTTTTTTTCTTGTTTTATTCATCCTAACTTTTATTTTCATTAGTACAAAAAATGTATTTAAATGAGTAAGCTTGTTTTGCTGTTACCATTCTAATGTTTACATTACATTCTAGTGAAGTTTACAGGTGAGACTGTATTGGTCACCAGAACACATGGTGTGAACAGCCAGGCTATTAACTAGAGCTGGGGAGATTCCTGACATCTCCCTCCCCAGCTCATCCTCTGAAATAATATTGCAAAAATATTCCCTCCAACAATCTACCTGAGCTATAGCCCAGTGAGTTGTCTGGAGGAGGAAATCATTCATGTTCCCAACATTTACGAAGAAAATCTATTGCTTAAGTTAATCTCAGGAATACACATTTTTGGTTGAATATTTTACTTTTGGCCCACTTTTTATCTTTTAAGTGTGACCTTAAAAGTTGGACAAAATAACTATATTTACATACAGCTGCTCTAAATTATATGGGAGCTTATTTTTTTACTGTATATTTTTAGCTACATATGTCATAAATGAATATATTCCCAATGTAGAAATTCAAATCGAGAATTATGTGAGACAGTAACCGGTACAATATGTAAATTCTCTTTAATCTATCTACCTATCCATCCCCTATTATACTCATCGACTGCTATGCAACCTGCTGGTAACCCATAAAATGTTTTGAAGATCTTTTCATGTTTATACATCAACGCTACCTCATTCCTTTTTAATAATTGGAAAACATTTCGATGTCTGCATGTGCTATAATTTTTAACCATTTTCCTTTTAAAGGATATTAAGATCATTTCCAATATTCTGCTGTTATGAATAATTCAAATGTTCTTTTCTATACATGTTTCTTGTGTACACATGTATTTTTGATAAGATTCATAAAAATTAAATTGTTGAGTCAAAAGATATGGGCATTTCATTTCACTAACAGTCTATGTGAGTTCTCAACTTCACATTTATCTAACCATCAACACTGGATATTAATAGTCTTCAAAAATATTTGCCTATTTTGTGAAAGTAAATATCTTATTGGGAGATACTTGAAGGCTGTGTAAATATTCATCTTAGTGTCTCATTGTGCTTTTGTCTACTCATTTCAGCATTCTTCCATGGTTCTTAAACTTGCCTAAGTTGGTTGTTTTCTATCTACCTCATTTCTTTCATACTGATTAATTGGAATTGATGGTGCCGGTGGTGAAGAATCTGCCTGCCATTGCAGGAGATGCAGGTTCCATCCCTGGGTTGGGAAGATCCTCTGGAGTAGGAAATGGCAACCTACTCCAGTATTCTTGCCTGCAAAATTCCATGGACAGAAGAGCTTGGTGGGCTACAGTCCATGGGGTCGCAAAGAGTCAGACATGACTGAGTATATGCATGCCTCATGACTATAAAGAAGAGTAGACTCTTCTCCTTTACTGATTGATTGGTTGATAGAAGTATGGACTTGCGGATATTTCTTTGCAACTTTCTCTTATGGTACTTGTTGACTGTTGGTATCATGCTGGTATTCAGCCTTAGATGGAGTTTACCACCTGCTTTGGGCTGCGTTCCCAAGCAACTTGACTCCGGAAGACCCAGGCCTGGCACGCCGGGGGCCACTACCAGCCTCACACCATCCACAGGCTGGGGGCCTCGATCAGAAGGACTGGGTCCCCCAAGGCGGCCAGATATGGGCCTGACCCTTCAGAGCTACCCATTTTCACCGCTCGTTGATCTGACAGGTGAGTTGTTACACACTCTTTAGTGGATTCCAACTCCCATGGCCACCGTCCTGTGGTCAATATCAGCCATCCACCTGTGGACATTTATTTTAGTCTACGGATTATAATTTGATACTATTGTTATTTATTTTGTCGCTCAAATTATTCCAGCTTTGGCCATTGGGGGCTCCTCTAGGTTGACTCCTGAGTTCCTTTGACATGGCCCCATCATTTCTTAAACGCATCTTTACTATCCTGGACCACAAGATATTCTGGGCGTGTCTTCTACGTTCCCTGCCACAGGCCTGGAATCAATACTTTCTCCAAAGCAACATGGTTCCTTTTAGGAAATAGAATTTAGAACCAATATCTGGGCTCTAGGTATGCTAATCGCTGCTGGGTTCTCATTGCTTCTAGGCCCTCTCAGCAGATGGAGCTGGGAGATACGTCTGGACACCAACCTGTCCATGTGAACATACCTGTACTTCTTTATCTAACCAGGAATCCACACTAAAACCTTCGGTTCAATCCAACACAACCGAGTTTATTCTATTCTTTGTTTTCCTTATTTGAAACTTTTTCTCCAAAAGTGAAAAACCTGGCTCTCATTATCCACAATGTATTTATGTATTTTTTCAATCTTAGTATAAACACAAGTAGTACTATGGACTTACTTGGTTAGAAAAACTCTTGGATATTATATGGTATAATTCCTTCATTTTACAGATGAGAAAACCCAGGCCTCTGGTGATTAAGTTGCCAAAGGAAAGAAGCAAATTACTAGAAGGAAAGAATTATAAATGTTAGGATTTATAATTTTAATATTGTGTATATTTCACAGGAGAGTTTAGAAAGAACAGGAAATGTAATGTCAGGTAACTGCTAAGAAGAAGCATTAATTCACTTTTTCTCCCACTATTGATATACAAGTAAATCCATTCTGGCTAAAAAAGTGAGACATTTGGTCAGCATGGCTTGTGTATATAGAATGGCCAAAGGCCAGAAGAATAAGACAACACTCATGTGGTGTTAGGACAGCCTCTAGAAAATGGAAAAACGGAGTGATCCATCATCATATCTAGTTTCTACAATTATGGATGCATTGATGTCCTCTGAGCTTATTGAAATTTATAGATCTTATTACATGAAGTTGATGTAAAGGAAGAATTTTGCTTCTCTCTGTCACAAATAACATCAACATCTTGTCTTTTGTGACTATATTTCAGTCTCAGAGGCTGAAATTTCTAAAGTTGAGTTGAGCAGACTATTAAGCCTCCTGGAAAACCACTTATTTGTAAGCCTGAAAATTGACTGCTATATGCCATATGTTGGAACCCGATCATCAAACCCCTTAAGTGTTCTGTCTCCTCCCTGTTATGGAGACTTGGGATCTCTGTGTTAACGATGCCTCAGGATCTTCATTTTTCTTTGAGCAGCTCCGTGCTAGACTGGAGAAGAGGAAGAGCTGGCCCTCTTTGTCAAGGGCAATGGGAAAGACGTGCCACCTTGGGAACTGAAGCTTGGGGCTTCTTTTTCTGCAAAACAATGTCACATGTGACAGTCAGGGTCTCAGATTTGTTAGTAGTACAACATACGTATAAACTTAAATCCACATATGTTATTTCTGTAGGCAAATATTTCCAAGAAATTAACTTGGAACTCAACTCACAGGTTGGTGACACTCTGTTGAGTTCTTGTGTCCTTAGTAGGATATAATTGCAAAGAACTGTATTTGATAGTTCCTAAATCTTTATTCAGACTCTGAACACATTTTATCCTTGCCTTGACAAGAGCAAACCCTTGTTGTCATTGTTGTTGTTGTTGCTGTTGTTGTTGTTTCGTCACTAAATCATATCCAACTCTTTGCGATCCCATGGACTATACTCTGCCAGGCTCCTCTGTCCATGGGCTTTACGGGCAAGAATATTGGAGTGAGTTGTCATTTCCTTCTCCAGGGGGTCTTCCCAACTCAGGGATCGAACCCATGACTCCTGCATTGCAGGTAAATTCTTTACCATGGAGCCATCTGAGAAACAGAACAAGCTCTAGGAAATGGCAGATTGAGTCACTGTCTTGGGCTTTGATGGCCAAAGTGAAGCTGGTAAGTAGGATTCTTCATGGATGGGAAGAAAATAGGAACCCAAGTGAAGTTAAAAAAATCTTCATGCATCTATCGTAAATCTCACAAATTATCTTCAAAGCAACCACTCTTATTTCAGACCTCTATATTTGCCCTTCTAAATTTTTTTCTCCTTCCATTTGTACTTTCTATATATTTTATCTTCTTTATAATCAAATATTTAAATAGAGATTACTGTACAGAATGGTTGTAAGTAACACAGTCTGGGGACATGAATTAGTCATGTTCTTTTACCTTGACTCAAAGTATTTATCGATATTAAATTAAGAGACTTGGGAAGTATGTGCTTGAGTGATTTAAGGGACTAGAAATTATTTCTGAATTGCTTGATTGAAAAAGAGATCTATAAAAATTGTCATCTCATAAAACATTGACAGGGTTATTGCTTAAATAGTCATGAGACAAAACTTCTTACACAGAAGTAGTGGCCTTCTCAAAGAGAATCTTCACATTGCAGAAGACATTACCATAAAATCTTTTAAGAAAATGTATGAATTTTTCACGTTTGAAATTTTGCTGAACTCTTTCTTAGTTATCAAGGGCAAAAATGTTTCTCAGAAGACATCTTTACTTTCAATCCAACAAAATCAAAATACTTATAACAAAATAAATAAGTTTAAGGCAAAACGCAGATACTTTATTTGTAGGAATTCACCAAGAAGAATTGCAGGGGGGGCGTGAAGAAGAGCTGCAATAATAATGGAATGAACTGAAAATGGTCCTGCAAATAGATTTCTCTTTTCATATCTGTGAAAATGAGAATGTTTCTTTTTAAACTTACAAGTATTCAGACTGCTTAAATTGTCCCCATAACTAACATCAAATGGCCTCATGGTGAAAAGAGTCCCCAGAGTATGTCTAAATGACATGCTGAAATGACCCTATAAATTTTGCTGCATTACTAAACTTCTCATTTTTGATACACTTCACATTTGAAATGAGAAATTAAGTTAAATAAAAACATTTGTAAAAACAGTTTACCTGTGGATGGAGTATAGATCCTTAGAAGAGTCAGAGCTGATAGGCCAAAATTAATTGAAAATTTTCAGGAAGAGAATTTTTTAAGACCTGAAAGGAGAGGAAATAAAAACAAAAACTTGACCCAAGAATTAAAATCCTGAGGATGAGAAATCATGTGACCATCTAATTTCTTTTTTTTAATCATATGAACTAGTTTAGAATGTTTCTTAGAAATTTCCTTTTCAATAGACCTAAGTGAGTGAACCTTAATTTATATGAAAATGGGTTTGCCAAGATTCTAGGATTTTAAAATAAAATCTAATTCACTATCATACTTTTTCCATATTTTAAAATGGTATTCTCTGTGATTATGAATAAATGTGCAGTATTAAAGTGATCTACGAGAAATCACTCCCAAATCTGGACAATATTCTTGGTGGCTCAAGAGATTCTTTATGAATATTACATTTTTATATGTGTTTATTTTAATGATAGTCTAAAAAAGTGACTATTCAATAACATTTGGATGACTTTTTAATAACCAAACATCCTATGTTAACCTCGTATTTCTATTTCTATTTAGGACCACATTAAAGCCAAGTAGTTCTGCTTTGATTGTTAAGAGCAACTGAACAGAGGTCATAGATGATGCATTCAGGGCAAAGGAAGTCCAAGTTGTACACAGAAAGGTTTCTTGAGAAGTGGGTTGAGTCAGAGTCATCAAAAACCTACGCTGTAAAACTCAAAAGGAATCTAGCACCTTCTGGTTCAAGATGGTGATTAGAGCACACTTGAGAGCCTACTAAAATAGCAAGTATTGGAATTTGGATAAACCACTGTTCTCAACCTTCAAAAATAGAGAGAATAAAGGGGCAACACTGAAGCTAAGTTATTTCAATAAAATTTGAAAAATTGTATGAAGAGTGTTGACTGATGATGGAAGCAAAAGAAGCTACAACCTAAAACACAGGCAGCTTGAGGTATGAAGAAGGTAAGGGACAGGGAAGGGATAAGGCTGAGAGTAGGGAGAACAACTGTCCCATTTGCTTGGGACTATCATTACTTTGCCAGGAAAGGTCCGTCTAGTCAAGGCTATGGTTTTTCCATTGGTCATGTATGGATGCGAGAGTTGGACTGTGAAGAAGGCTGAGTGCTGAAGAATTGATGCTTTTGAAATGTGGTGTTGGAGAAGACTCTTGAGAGTCCCTTGGACTGCAAGGAGATCCAACCAGTCCATTCTAGAAATCAGCCCTGGGTGTTCTTTGGAAGGAATGATGCTAAAGCTGAAACTCCAGTACTTTGGCCACCTCATGCGAAGAGTTGACTCATTGGAAAAGACTCTGATGCTGGGAGGGATTGGGGGCAGGAGGAGAAGGGGACGACAGAGGATGAGATGGCTGGATGGCGTCACCGACTCGATGGACGTGAGTTTGAGTGAACTCCGGGAGTTGGTGACGGACAGGGAGGCCTGGCATGCTGCGATTCATGGGGTCGCAAAGCGTTGGACACGACTAAGCGAGTGAACTGAACTGAACTGACTGATCTTGATTCTAGAGCTGAAAGTCCTATATCCCAGGAAACCCCTCAATTCCAGGCAAACTGGGACAGGTCACTGTAACTGAAAGCACAGGGTGTTACGTAAAATTCCCATGTAGACTGACCTGCTTTCCTACTTCCTCTCTCCAGAATTGTGCATTGAAAGAGAAAAAAGAAATACACTAAACAGGGTTGGGGTTGGTCTCTAAGTTTTAGATGTTTGGATAATTTTAACTGGCTTTATATCCTGTGGTATTTTATAGTTTTTTAAAAAACTAGTTGTAAGATATAGATCTTATGATATAAATTGTACTTTAGTTTTTATAATAATATATAAATATGCATAATTTTATTATCTATGAAATACACATATTATATAAATTCAATAAAAATTTATAAATATGCAATTATAAAATATAAAGCCATCAAAACCTTCAAAATCAGGGAAAAAAACAATTTTGTGTTATAGCCATTAGTAATCATGTTAAAGCAGTGATTTAACAACAGCATGTGAAGCTTAGCAAAAGTATTTCAATTTTAATTTCATTTATGTATTTTTCATTTGTGCTTAATTACTACATTTTTCTAATTTTATAGATGGATTCAAAATATATCTTAGGGACTTATATGTACTTTTATGTACATTTTTGGTTGGTTGTTTAGTTGCTCAGTTGTGTCTGACTCTTTGCAACCCCATGGACTGTAGCCCGCCAGGCTCCTCTGTCCATGGGATTCTCCAGGCAAGAATACGGGAGTGGGTTGTCATTTCCTTCTCCAAGGGATCTTCCCAACCCAGGGAGTGAACCTGCGTCTCTTGCACTGAAGGCAGATTCTTCACCATCTGAGCCACCACATATTTATACGTAAATATATACTGTAAACATTTAAATAATGTTAGAAAAGAATTTAAGTATATACTGAAATATATGAGTTTTTTTTTTAAGGGAGCTTGTATACTGCCTACTTTTTTCCTCTCTTTGTTTAGGTAGCCTGACAACTTGACTCCACTAAACTTGATCTCATCTAGTTTTCTAGCGTTTTTGTCTCACGTTAAGCTGAACTTCAGCACCCACCTGTGTAACAGAATAGCAGTTTTCTTCTTGCACGGAACTGTACTGCAGGTCACATCACAAGTCCTTATTAAATAGGTCAGATTTGAAGTTTCTTAGTCCATACTATGCAATGTTAGGCCATCAATCACCAAATGTACCCAAGAGATAACACAAGAGTGAGAAAAGAAGCATCTAATTTTATCACCTAATGAGGATGGACATCCCATAGTTTATGTTGGTTCAAAAAACTATTCAACCCTGGACCAGAGGTCACAAGCATGCACATGTCCTTAAATATGAGTTTTCCTAGAGTCTCAGCAGACGCTCCAGTCCAGGAAACAACCAAGCAGCCTGCGTGCTACATTTTATCCCACATATTCAGGGCAAGGTTGATTGAATGAGGGCAGGAAAATCGCTCTCATCCCCCCTGGGGGTTTCTTGTGTCCCCGTAATGATACAACAGTGTGAAGCAAACGAAAAACGCAGTGTGATGTTTTCGAATACATCAATTGTGGCAATGAAAACTTCATCAAAGAACATTTTTGAAGTTTAAAAAAAAAAACAATAAAATCTATTGATATACTGCCTGTGATCTTGAGAATACAAGGCATATTTTTAGGTTCAGGATTTCAATGAATTAGGGTAAGTGGGTGGCTGCTCAGTAAAATCTGTGTGGCTGGGAGCTTACACCACTTGGTGTTATTTTGACTGCTAGGTACTATTTAAGTAGTCACACATTCATTCTCCTGCAAAACAGAAGCTATTTTTAAAAAATTAAGAGTAATGTAGTTACAGAAACAAAATTATAGAAAAGAATTATACAACCTGCTATGGACTGAATTTCTCCTAAAATTCTTATGTTGAAGATCTAACTCCCAGTGTGACAGGATTTGGAGAGAGGGCTTTAAGGAGGTGCCTAATGCTAAATTAGAACATAACGTGGGGTCCTAATTTGATGGCACTGGTGGCCTTAAGGAAGAGGAACATCTCTCTTCTCTCTCCCTCAGCCGTGTGACGACTCACGGGGCAGGTGGCCATTTGCAAGCCAGGAAGGGAGTTCTCACCAGAAACCACGCTGGCCTTGATCTTGGACTCCTAGCCTACAGAGCTGTGAGACATACATCTCGGCTGTTTAAGCCAGTTATTCTATGGAGTTTTGGTATTGTAGGCATTTGCAATAAGCGTCTAGTACTAGATTTAAAATACTTCAGCCTCAGCTTCTGCACATCCATGTGCAATTCATAGATCCTTCCATTGTGTGTCATTTGCATGTCCCATGAAAACAAGCAGGGCTCTGCTACTAACAATTTCCACTTGAGTACAAGCAGCTTCCTAACACTGAGTTTTCTTTAAGTCCCTTAACTCCAAGTTTATAATGAAAGGCTTGTCCAATATATAATAATATTAGGATAACAAAATGGTGGGTGCAAAAGATTTTTTTTTTCCACAAGCTGGGTTGCTTTACTATTTGTTATCCTTGAAATATCACTCTTATTTACAGGGAGGACTTAGGATTAATCCATGGGCTGGATTTACAGTGATCCTGGGGTGTTGGAAGAAACGGTGCTTATTTTCATAAGCAGCTCTGCCTTTGCTACCCTGAGGAGAGTAATCTTGGGTCTGGTCCACCTGGATTTACTGAAAACCTATTAACAGGGACGACTGGAATGTAGAGGTGCCACTTGATGTTTCATCTATTTTCTAGTCCCAGCCTCAGGTTTCAGAAACTGTACTGATGGCAGTCACTTACACATCTACTAATCTTGAAGCACAGTATCATTAATGTAAGTTAGCAATTTTCTTTTAATTGATAGAACACTAGGTTAAATTCAGGGATATGTGATTTTTACTCTGGATCACATAAGTAACACAGTTTGTGCCATATATTAAAAAATCTATATGAATAAAACTGTTGATAAATTTCACTTATCACAATGCCTGACACCTAATAACTCTAATTGCTTATTGTTAAAGTTGTAGGTAATTGTGCAGAAATCTTCAACAGAGGAATTTTAGTATCAATGAACTAATTACATGTTCTTTTACATCCCTAACAAAATCACTTTGGAAACATTTGTATTAGAATAGATACATTTTGCAGTAAGATTTGTATTTTTGTGTTCTTCCTGTTGATAATAAATCCATATGAGTATTTGTACATATACATTTTCAAAAGACAAAGCTTGATGATCAGCCTAAAGCAGAAGTTTATTTTGATTATTGCCAACAGTGGTCTAAAAAGGGTGGAGATTTTAGAAATACTCAACTGCATATTTTTGCAGTGTGTGTGATATTTGTTGGTCTTTTCAATTTAAATCAGAAAGCAAATATTATCAAAAGCCTGTTAAATGAAAGGTGCATATATTCAGATAATTCCTGTGCTTATCTGGGTAAAGAGACTTAAATACATTAAAATAATAATATGTGAAGGGCTGGCGGCTCAGATTGGAGAGCTGGACCTGGGTCGAATCTGAATCACAGCAGTGGAAGGTCCACACTAAGCTTAGAAGAATAGAGAACAGCCGGCAGGGATGGCTGGACCAGCTCTGAGAGCAGGAAGTGAAGCTTACAGGCACAGCACTGAATCACAGGACTTATATCCTTACCATCTGCCTCCTTTCTCTGAGCAGATGACCTTCCTTGTACTCTATGCCACAAAGAACAATTATTATATGGAAGTACCTTCACCATCTTGGTGGCTCTGATAGTAAAGAATCTGCCTGCGATGTGGGAGACCTGGTTTCAATCCCTGGGTTGGGAAGATCCCCTGAAGAAGGGAACGGCTACCCACTCCAGTATTCTTGCCTGGAGAATTTCATGGACAGAGGAAACCTGGTGGACATGACTTAGCAACTTTCACTTTCACCTTCTTGTCCATTAGGGTCACTTCGTGTTCCAAACAATGACTGAAGAAGACTCAAACTGAGATGTATAATGATAACATTTTTTAAATTTCACAGAAAAAAAAAATCAGACAGATGCTATCAGTATGGAAATACAAGAAAAAATTCCAGGTAACATATCATGTTAATTAGCAGTCTTCAGAGAAGCCAATAGGATGTAATATATATATATATATATATATATATATATATATATATATATATATAAAAAGAGAGAGAGAGAGAGAGACTTACTCTCAGGAAGTGGCTCACATGATTAGGGTGGTGGCGAGTCTCTGGGATGGCTGATGTTTCCCTTTTAAGGCAGTCAGGCAGAAGAATCCTCTCTTACTCAGGAAAACTTCTGCCTTTTTGTTCTATTCAGAACTGCATGAGGATGGGGTCCATATACATGAGGGTGCTTTATCCAGTCTACTGATTTAAATGTTAGTCTAACCCAAGAGTCGGAGAAGGCAGTGGCACCCCACGCCAGTACTCTTGCCTGGAAAATCCCATGGATGGAGGAGCCTGGTGGGCTGCAGTCCATGGGATCACTAAGAATCAGACACGACTGAGCGACTTCACTTTCACTTTTCACTTTCCTGCATTGGAGAAGGAAATGGCAACCCACTCCAGTGTTCTTGCCTGGAAAATCCCAGGGACGGGGGAGCCTGGTGGGCTGCCGTCTATGGGGTCACACAGAGTCGGACACGACTGAAGTGACTTAGCAGTAGCAGCAACCCAAGAGTATCCTCACGAAAACACCCGGAATGATGTTTGACCAGATATCTGGGTGCTCCACCACCCAATTTAGTTGGCATATAAAATTAACCATCATATACACAAAGGCCAGCTTCGTGCTTTTTCTCCAGTACACTACACACGAGAATACAATAACTAGATTTGTGAGGGAAAAAGGTGTGACCAAGAATTCTATATCCTAACAAGATGTCACTCACATGTGATAGAAACAGAAAGGACGTTTTAGTTATGCAAAGGCTCAGAAAGTAACCCTGTAAGTGTCCTGATAAATCTACTCATTCCAGCCAAGAAAGTTACAAATAAAATCCTAGCCTCATCAATATGAAATACAGGGAAAAAAAAGAGAACTATATGAAAAGACACTGCAGATAAATGATTAATGTTCTTGAAAGTACAGGAAAAGACTTTGAACATCCCTAAGAGTGGCATCAAATCCTCAAAATAAGAAAAAAACATTTCCCATAAAGACTAAAATGATATTTAATGCTATAAATAATCAAAGAAAGCCAAATTAAAATAAAAAAATGTTTTTACTTGTCAGATAGGGACAATTAAAATGTTGATAATCCTCAAATATTATGAAGCAAGACCTCTCATTCATTAATGATGGGGATATCTTTTTTTGAAAGAAACTGCCAAATGAATTAAAAATCATTAAAAATGTTCCAATCATTTTACTCAACATTTCCATTTTTAGCAATTGGTCTCAATAAAATAATTCAAGGTATGCACAGAGATGTACATATAAGGATTCTATAGGAGGATGAAAGATTAGAACCGACCTAACTTCCAATACAAGCATGATGATTTATAAGGGCCCATTCATATAAGGGAATATTATGCAGGTCTTGCAAGTCAAGCCTAATTAATGATCTTCTATACCATTTGCTTTACAGTATAAAATGAAAGAGACAAAATATAAGTCCAAATAATGAAGATCTCAACTTTATTAAATATACTTAGAGGGAGAGAAAATTTAAGGAACTGGAAGGCTACATACCAAGATGTTACTGTCTTCAATAATAGGAAGTAGAATTAAAATTACATAACTCTTCTTTGCATTTTTCTATACTTTCCAACATTTCTTCAGTGAACTTTCATTAAAAAAAATCAAACAAAGTTTAGTTACGAAAAATCATTTATAAACAGTCTATTAAAATTTTATTTTATTAAAAATCTAGCAAATATTGTTTATAAAAGCAAATAACTTGTCCCACGGATAAACCTATAAAGAAGCAGAAATTATTTTACACCACTACTGAATAAGGGATGAGAGTATAAATTAGCAAAAATTTTGTGGAAATTAAACTAGAAATGTGTAAAAAAATAGCTTCAAAAGAATTTATCTTTTTTGATCTAGCAATTCAATGTACTGGAAAGCATAAAAAAATGCACTGAAATATTTATATGCCTGGATGTTAAATGCGAATTATTTGAGACAACGCAACTGGTAACAGTAAAGGAATGGTGAGATAAATAACAATGGATTAATTTCTTGTTATATTGGTCACTCATTAGAGATCATGTTGTCAAAAATTATTCAGTGATCCTGGAAGATAATCACGGTGTAATAGTAAGTAAAAACTATAGGCTATGAAATTAAAATAGGATTAAAATATTTAAATATGTATTAATAAATAAAAGAAGAAAACACTCCATAATATAGTTAGTAGTCCTTTCTGGATAATGAAATTATAGATAATTTTTAAAAAGTCTTATATAATACTGTCTATTTTTAAAAGCAATACTTTGGCCACCTAATTCAAAGAGTTGAATCATTGGAAAAGACCCTGATGCTGGGAAAGGTTTAGAGCAAGAGGAGAAGGGGTGACAGAGGATGAAATGGTTGGATGGCATTGCCAACTCAATGGATATGACTCTGAGCAAACTCCAGGAGATAGTGAAGGACAGGGAAGCCTGGGGTGCTGCAGTCCATGGGATTGCGAAGGGCGGACACAACTTAGTGACTGAACAACAGCAAATATAAACATAAGAGCAAGACCGAAATATTTTAAGAAATTTTCAATGGCTTAAATGATATCTCCAAATTCCTTAACACATCACACAGGTTCTGAATAATCTCCACATGAGGTACCCACCACTGTCCAATGGTACTTAGTTCTATAATTTTGCTGATAAATCTGCAGTTCTCTGAGCAAGTTGGGTTCTCCTGATTCATGCCTTTGTGTTAGGCTGTTTTGCCTACAAGAATAACTTCCACTCTTTCAATCTTCTGGTTAACGGTTAAATAAACACATTAAACATCAGAATAAGTATCACCTTCTCGGAAAGCTTTCTAGATCCTTTCAGATAGACAAATGCCCTTAGTCTTGGCTGTAATATTACCGTCTTTCCTCTTCTTTTACAGCACTAATCATGTTGTCTGAAGATTACTTATTTCTCTGGTTTTTTCGCTAGTATGTAAAAGATTCGAAAAAGTACAATGAGGGTCTTCCAAACGTCTACAGCAGCTTGAAGGTTCTGAAGGTGCTCTGTTATAGAAACTTAATTAAGCAGTTCTGAATTAATGGTTACTGATCACACATGCTTTAAATTTCTAAAAACATAATCTCCCGTCAAATGCATCATCAGCAAAAACAATTCACAAAGATTAATTGTTTGACTAGAATTGCCTACAATATACCATGTAAATGTGTTGTCAGGTTCTTCTCATTTTCTTCTGGCCCCTGTCTCCTGGCAGCTGTTTGGGGCCCCTCCAAGGTCAGCACCAAGAGAGGATGGGGTGTAAAAGTCGTACTGGCTTAGCACTCTGATCATCTTCGTTAGTGACTTCTGGGTCTAACAGATCCTGAACGGTGACTTTTTCACGTAAATGTTGTTCTTTGGGGTTTGCTGGAGACCTCTCCTTCCCTCCCTGCCAATCCCCACCTGTCTGAAGATCCCTCATCATGCTTTTAAAAATAGCATGATCCCTCACCAGGTTGTCAGCTTGGAGATGGCTTTTCTAACTAACCACTTGCACCCAGGCCCCCAGATATGATGATTTTTCTGTGGCAAGACATGTTCTTAGGCAGAGTCCTTTTAAAGATAACCCATAGCTTGACCCTCTGTAGGCTCCACTTCTGTCTACGGGAGGCACACAGACAGCTTTCTCTCAATAGCAACCCCTCCTGCGGCCATTCTCTTTACCCTGACAGCCTGGTGCTCTCCTCTTTAGCCACAGCCTCTTTTCTAGGAAATGAGCCAAGTCAGTCTCTGAAGAGTCAGATGTTACTCTCTGACTCTACCAAACTCTGGGCTGACCTGGTAACTCAGATTGTAAAGATCCACCTGCCAATGAGAGAGACCCAGGTTCAATTCCTGGGTCAGGAAGATCCCCTGGGGAAGGAAATGGCAACCCACCCCAGTATTCTTGCCTGGGAAATCACATGAACAGAGAAACCTGACAGGCTACAGTCCATGGGGTCGCAAAGTCAAACACAACTGCGCAAAACGTGTCTTTTTTGTGTGTCAAAACACACACACACACACAGACACACACACAAACTACCAAACTCCAGGGTAACTGAGCTCTTCATGTGCTTCTCTTTCAAGAGTCGGGGAAGACAGCTAGCAGATCTTAGCATTCTGCTTTTGTCCATAAATCTGTAGTTCAGAATGATTGTGAAAGGAAAGTCCTTTGTTATGGTTTTGGTTGAGAACACATGAGATATCCTGGTGGTTAGATAGTAGAAACACGTGGAAAGAAATAGATTCAATTAAATCACCAAAGGCAAAATCAGAACAGAAACTCATAGACAACAATTTATTTTTGAAATAGAAGGAAAAATGATAATATAGTAGAGATAGTGAAGTGAAGTGAAGTTGCTCAGTCATGTCTAACTCTTTGCGACCTCGTGGACTATAGCCTACCAGGCTCCTTGGTTCATGGGACTTTCCAGGCAAAAGTACTGGAGTGGGTTGCTATTTCCTTCTCTAGGGGATCTTCCCAACCCAGGGATCGAACCCTGGTCTCCCACATCATAGGCTGATGCTTTACCCTCTGAGCTACCAGGGAAGCACAGAGATAGTAATACTTATCATACATTGGGTTTCCCTGGGCTTCTCTGCTGTTTCACTCTCTCTTGCAATTGCACTGGGGCTGTGTGACTGGTTCCGGCAAATGGACTGAAGACAGTTAAGTGTGGTGGAAACTGTCCTGGTTCTTTCTCACTCATGCAGGTCCATGGTGAGACAGCAGCATCTCATTATTCTTCATCTGAATGAATCTGGGAGACAGAGTTCCCTTTCAGTTAGCCCTGGATGTGTAATATGAACAAGAAATGTGTCTATTGCACTAAGGAAGCTACTGAAGTATAAGGGTTTGTATATAACTGTGGATATCTTAGTCTGTCTTGACTTATTTGAGTAGAACTAGTGAATTGGTCTTCATTCCGATAGTACTTAGCTAGAATTTGACCTGTTTTCCTTCCTTGTGTTTACATCAGCTGCCTGCTGGTTTTTTCTCTTCCTTCCTTCCTCTTGGGATTGCATTGACTCATCTTTGCTTCCTTCGTGCTTTTCTCTCAGAACTCTAGTCATCTAGGTCTTACGTACCTCTCCTGGTGACCCTGCCACAGTGCTTACCATCTTTTTCATAATGCCTAGATGCTCTCAGTGGAGAAGGCGATGGCACCCCACTCTAGTACTCTTGCTTGGAAAATCCCATGGACGGAGGAGCCTGTTAGGCTGCAGTCCATGGGGTCGCTCAGAGTCGGACACGACTGAGCGACTTCACTTTCACTTTTCACTTTCATGCATTGGAGAAGGAAATGGCAACCCACTCCAGTGTTCTTGCCTTGAGAATCCCAGGGATGGGGGAGCCTGGTGGGCTGCCATCTATGGGGTCGCACAGAGTCAGACATGACTGAAGTGACTTAGCATAGTCATCTCTGCCTTCTTCATTCATGTGAAAGGAACTTGCTCACACTTTGCTGTGTATCTAGAAAGAGAAACTATGCATGTAGTTATGTAGTTTTTTTCCCCATATGGGTGTGTAGGGTTTTTGTTGGACACCAGCAAGTAGATTAAAGAAAATAAAACATCACTAAAAGATAAATCTGTCTAATCCCAGCTGTTCCTCCCTCACTGGAGCAGCATCAGGGAGTGACGTGAGGGGTCAGGAGAGTGCTAATCCATCTACCCCTTGCCCTGTAGAAAGTCATCAAGAAAAGACGGCAGCAGGTGCTTGGAAGGGAAAGGTCTTGAACAGAGTTGACGCCCTTGGTGTTCCGACACCATGACTGCTGAGCTTGTTGCCTTGTGGTGGCAGGGTCTATCCAGGGGTTCTGGGGACTAGGTGATTCCTTTGGTCCTCCCAGGCTGGTACCCAGCCCTTCATGCCCTGTCCCAGGCTGTGCCTCTACCAGGCTGGGACTACGCTTTCATTCTCCTCGAGGGCCAGCCTGCACAGCAGATCTGGAAAAGACACCGTGGTACCAACATCCCTTTGCTGTGTAGCCCAGGGGGGATGGACTGACTGCCTTGTGACCTCTTCCTTCAAGTAAGAGGTTTGTTTTTGTTTATCCACTGGGGCCCGATTATTTTCTTCCAGTCACCTTGGTGACATCTTAGCCCTGAGGTTTATCTGAAATGTGATTGTTGCTGATTGATTACTTCTAGACAAGTCAATGGGGCTATTTAAAATGTTAGTAAGAGTCAGGGTTTTTGTTTCATCTTGTTTTGAAGATAGTCAAATCAATTCACTTAAAAACTTGAGTTGATACTTCAATTTTTCTCATAAAGTCCTCGAAAACATGGTAGAATCACTTGAATTATTAAATGATGTAAATATGCTTATCATGGCAAAATGTAAATAAAGCCAAGAAAAAAATGTTCTAGAAAAAACAAGCAGAACTTCATCACATGTAGGATGATCCTGTATGATGATACCACATAAGTATTAAGTCTATAGCTACTTACTGTGTATTCATGATTTTCACATAAAGAGGGCTTTTAAAACATAAAATCAAATCCTGTAATCAGTACTGCAATATAGATTTGAACCACTGAACTCAACAGCTTTTTTAAAAAATTGCATACATTTATGGAGCAAAAAAAAAATAACTATTTTCAGCAGTGGATAAAATTAGTTACACTTACAGGAATCTGACTAATTGCATTTGCACCATTATAAGAAATCAACCATTTCGCAACTCACAAATTAACTCATGTCAGTCTTGGAATCTATAGGACCAAAATTTCATTTCTACAGTTTGTAGCCTCCCTGGTGGCTCAGTGGTAAAGAATCTGCTTGATAATGCAGGAGATGTGGGTTCGATCCCTGGGTTAGGAAGATCCCCTGGAGAAGGAAATGACAACCCACTCCAGTATTCTTCCCATGCACAGAGGAGCCTGGTGGGCTGCTGTCCATGGGGTCACAAAAGAGTCAGACACAGCAGCGACTTAACAACAACAACACGGTTTGCAGTCTGTTCACATACAGAATCTCATCTATTTGCACTGATTCCTACAATAGTCTCGGGAGGGAGGTATTATGATCTCCGTTTTGCAGCATAGGAAACTGAGGCATCATAGAGTTAGTAGTCCCCTGGGAGCACAGGACAGTGAGCGATCCTGGAGCTCGTCTCTGACTCTAAGTGCTCAAGAGGCTCAAAGAATAGGAAGAACAACGGGACTGTCTGTTCTTAATTAGCAATCAGAGCTCTCAGTTCATCGAGATGTTTAGGTTATTTTCCCCATCAGAGCCTTCATAAATGGCTCTCTCTACTCAGGAATGACCCTACAGCACTGCTTGCTGAAGACGCCACCTACCTGATATCCATTTTACTCTAGGCATTTGTCCACCTGACTACTCCAAGTATCCTGATCTGGACTTAGGTTGGTTTCACTGGAACAATAGGGTGAATAGGGTAGGCTTTTGATTTACTTTGGGCACACTTTATGTGTTAACTTCATCGTCTCAAAAATAGTGAAGCAACTCATCTGATCACTTCTAGTGAAAAAGGCTATGGAAGTTTCATTTTGTTTTCCATTTTTTCAAGTACCTTGTATGCTGCTGCTGCTAAGTCGCTTCAGTCGTGTCCGACCCTGTGCGACCCCATAGACGGCAGCCCACCAGGCTCCCCCATCCCTGGGATTCTCCAGGCAAGAACACTAGAGTGGGTTGCCATTTCCTTCTCCAATGCATGAAAATGAAAAGTGAAAGTGAAGTCATTCAGTCGTGTCCAACTCTTAGCGACCCCACGGACTGTAGCCTACCAGACTCCTCCATCCATGGGATTTTCCAGGTAAGAGTACTGGAGCGGGTTGCCATTTCCTTCTCTGAGTACCTTGTATATGTAAAAATGAAAAAGTAATTTTTCTATGAAATCAATATTATCTCAAGATAAATGTGTGATTATAATCAGAAATTTTCAGAAATGTAATAAAATAATAATAAAATGTTTATTAGCATCTAAATATATAAAAATCTAGAACTCAACATCTGAATCTATAATCCTTATTTTTGATGTATCTTGGGAAATTTTTCCTTAACCTTGGCTGTCAAGAAGCTTGCTTCCCTGGTGGCTCAGCAGTCAAGAATCTGCCTGCCAATGCAGGAGACGTGGGTTCAATTCCTGGTCTGGGAAGATTCCCTAGAGGAGGAAATGGCAACTCACTCCAGTATTCTTGCCTGGAAAATCCCACGGACACAGGAGCCTGGAGGGCTTCAGTCTGAGGGGTCACAAAAGAGTGAGACATGACTTAGCAACTAAACCACAACAAACACATCGGGAAGCTTAGAGTCTAATTTAGGGCCTAATTTGCATCAGCTATAGGTTAATGCTCTTCTCCATTTCTTCTACAAGATTTTGCTGATATTTTGAGCTTTATGTTGATAAGATACATGCTTTAATTATAATTTGCCTCAATTCCATTATGGAAGGTGATGTGATTTGTTTAACATGATTCCAATGTTTATTGAGCACTTACTGTCTGTTGAGATCTGTGGATACAAAGATAAGTAAAACATAGCTTCTACCCTCAAGAAAATTATGAACTCACAGTCAGACAAATAAGTAAATATGCACACAAATAGCACATGCATAAATACACACATAAGGTCCAGAATCCTGCGTGTGTCAAATACATACTAGTTGTAAAAAACAATTAACAGATTCCCCATCTCTGAACAGGGTATGTACTCAATAGATATTTATTTGCTGAGTGAGTGAATAAGTTAATGCCTGGCTAGAAAAATAATAAAATACAAATAAATTAAAATTTCAGAGAAAAGCTGTTAGATGTTTGAAATCTGGGAGATGTAGCTAACTGGAAGGGTGATCTCAAGAGACAGAACATAGAGTTCTCATGTGCTCCTTGCCCTACCATGTCTGTGTGAATGAACCCTTGGAGTGCAGATCAGTTCATAGTGCCCCAGGATCCCCCCCTGCCTCCCTGCAGTAGACATGGCCCAGGGTCCCTGTGGACCTCACTCACTTTGTGCATGCAATGTGAAATCTGGAGAGAACTCTCTAAATAACCCCAAAGATCTCATTTTCAGGTCACATTCAACTAGGGCACAACACAGGGCATTGGTACACAATCCTTTATCTGCTATTCTATGAGGACCTACCCTACGAAAGATCCTTTGAGATGGGGGGCGGGGAAAGACAAGAACAGATAAAAAGCAATTCAGCCTCAAGTGGGCACTGATGGTTCTGACCACCTGGATCAGTAGTCTTGCATACGTTTACAAAAGTGGTGATGTCTTCCAGATACGTGAAGCCATGTTAAGGATTGATTTGGAAAGAAAAAGAAGAGTGTTTATGGATGCTCTGAAAGCATTCAGAGCATCGACTGCTGAAAGCACAGAGGAGGTTATTTATTAAACAGAACTGATGTCATAGAAAGCATTTCCTATCTTCTGGAAATGAGCAAGGGAGTTCTTTCTCAGCAGCAAGCCAATGAAGAAGGAATTGTGCATTTCATTAGGCATTCTATAAGCCTTCAGCCTGTCTTCTGAAAGACCTGTATGAGGTAAAGTTTTTTCTTTCTTTGGCTTTCTTATCTTGAGAATGGGGAAAGTTGACGCAAATAAAACAAAGAGCTTTGCAAAGGCACTACAGAGTGGGCTAAACTGCGCTCCTCCTACCCCTGCTGGTTATCAATGCTGCCAGTGGTAGGAGTGCTCTTTGCCACACAGATTTCAACTTGCGAATGTGTTGCAAAACTTGGGTAGGACTTGGTAGAACAGTCCAATCTTGTTTGCACAATAAAAATAAGTGAAGGTTGAAAATATCTGGGCAACCAAAAATCATCCCAATAAACCCAACTTTACCCTATTCCCCATCTCTCCCAAATTCCTTAGGCCTTTTGTTGCTGCTGTTCAATCATTAAGTCATGTCCAACTTTTTGCTACCCATAGACAGTAGCACACCAGGCTTCCCTGTCCTCCACTACTGCCCGGAGTTTGCTCAAATTCATATCCATTAAGTTGGTGACGCTATCTAACCATCTCATCCTCTGCGGCCCCCTTCTCCTTTTGCCTTCTATCTTTCCCAGCATCAGGGTCTTTTCCAATGAGTTAGCACTTCACATTAGGTGATCAAAGTATTCGAGCTTCAGCATCAGTCTTTCTAATGAATATTCAGGGTTGATTTCCTTTAGGACTAACTGGTTTGATCTCCTTGCTGTCCAAGGGACTCTCAACAGTCTTCTCCAGCTGTACTGCAGGCAGATTCTTTACCTTCTGAGTCACCAGGGAAGCCCCAGTAGGCCTTTGCTGAAATGCAATAGTCTCTTTTGAAAACCATCAATATATGAATGGCCTAATGTGTTCATAGGGCATGGAGGTACAGACAGAACCAAGGAAAGAGATGCCACATTGAACACTTCTTTGAAAGGAACTCGAATTGGGGACAATAGAAAAGATCACAGAGGGTTAGGATTTAGCCCCTAGCTATACCTCAAACTACTGCGCACTGAAGCTTCACTGACTCTAATCTGAGGCACTAAAGAACAGCCCAGAAAAGATAAATAAAAGCCATAAATTCTCTTGGGTTGTTTCTGAATGGGTTTTTTTACAATGTGCCCAGCAAAGGGGAATGGTAAACAGCCAGCCCAAGCCTCTTTCTCCTCTGCCTCCTGCTTCCTAAGCCCCGGGGCTGGAGGAAGATGCAGACACAGGCTTTCTGCCCTCAAACACCCTCTGTAGGTGAAAAAGCTCTCTCTTAGATCTGGGTGTTTTTCCATGCCCACTTTAGTGCATATTGGCCTGATTTTTTTAGGTTTTATTTATGTGATCATTCTTTCTGGCTTTTTGAAATTCTCTCTGTTGATATTTTCTGAGTCTTCATCAGAACCAGACATTGGGGAACTTATCAAGTCTGTATTGGCTCTTGACTACACCAACGCTCTAAGCAAAATTTTAGGTGGAAAAGGATAATTTGGCACTCTTGGGTCCTCATTTCTGGAACCTCCTTTTTCTTGCCATGATATTTCCCCTTCTTGATTTCCCTTTCTTTCTCTCCTCCATCAGTCACCATTCGGAACCCAAATACCCCCCACAAGGCCCTGTGATACCCAGTTTTCCTCTCCTTGACAGCCCCCTGGTGCCTGGGTACCCTACCCTGGCCTGACTTCATAGCAGAAGTTAGGAGCTGCTCCCATTAGAGACTTCTTTGTATCTCAGTCCATCCTAAAGGAAATCAGCCCCCTGAATATTCTTTGGAAGGACTGATGCTGAAACTGAAACTCCAATACTTTGGCCATCTGATGTGAAGAGCTGACTCATTAGAAAAGACCCTGATGCTGGGAAAGACTGAGGGCAGGAGGAGAAGGGGATGACAGAGGAAAGAGATGGTTGGATGGCATCACTGACTCAATGGACATGAGTCTGAGCAAACCCAGGGAGATGGTGAAGGACAGGGAAGCCTGGCATGCTGCGGTTCAAGGGGTTGTAAAGAGGTGGACATGAATGAGCAACTGAGCAGTAACAACAAGGCCCATGATGCCTGCTTTGCGCTCCTGTGTGGAGGGACATGCCCTCATCAGGGACTCTACTTTCTCTCCTGGATTACCTGCACCTCGACAGTGGCCTCCTGGAGACTGTAGACCAAGGGTCACGGAGAGAACTTATCAAAGAGAATGACACGCTCCTCTCAGCCCTAAGCTTTTGATTTCTTAGGTTCTGGATGGGAGGCTGGAACCTTTACAGTGAAAATGCGTCCCAGTCATTCTTATGCAATCAGAAATCAAATATGTATTTCATATGGCTGCTTGTACTCGCAGGAGAGCTCAAGCAGGATGGGGTTTAGCCAGGCAGGCTGAGAAGGTGAAACCCCTCTGGTGGTATTTGCTTAAATAGCTAAAGCTTTCAGGAGACCCAGGACCTGGGGCAAACAAATCTCTTCCAGGAATAACTTGTTGTGGGGCCTAAAGGCCCCCATTCCCCTTCTGCTTTGTTTACCTAAAGGGAGCTCTAGAGGATGGTAGAGATAAGGTCCGGTGGAAACTAGCCCAGGTGCAGCCTACTGATAGCCAATCAAGAGGCCTCTACATGGAAAACTCCTCTCTGAGTCACTGAACACATCTTTTTGAAACATTGTTTTGAAAAAAAATTTTTTTTTTTAGGGGAAAAAATGTTTCCAAGCTGACAGTAATATACCCATCTATTTGTGTAGTTCAGCCCTTCTCAAACTTTTTGGTCTCAGAAAATCTATGCTCAGTGACCTGAAAATGACCAGTGACCTCAAAGAGCTTTATACAGGGCAGGTTGTATCTACCAATATTTCCTGTATTAAAAATTAAAATGGAGAAAATTTTTCAATGTTTGTAAATTCATTTAAGACAATAATAAACCATTTCATCAACATAAGTAATATATTTTATGGACAATAACTGTATTTTCCAAAATAAAACAACATTGGAGAAGAATAGCAATGTTTTACATTTTCACAAATCTCTTTTGTGTCTGGCCTAAGAGCAGAGAGCTGGATGCTCATATCTGCTCTGCATTCAGTCAGATGAGATGACTGGGATATTGCGGGTCACATAGGCTTTGGGGAATATCACCACACACACATGGAACGGTGAAATTTACAAAAGTAAATAACATCTTGTGGCCCCTTGAAAGGTTGCAAGGATGCTTGGCACACACTCTGAGAACCACTGGATAGTCAGTCCTTCTCTTTCCATCTTGATTCTTGGGTCTCCTACGGACAGGGTTTTATGTAGAGATACACTGGAATTTGGCCACCTGATGCAAAGCGCTGACTCATTGGAAAAGAACCAGATGCTGGGAAAGATGGAAGGCAAAAGAATGTGGGCAGCAGAGGATGAGATGGTTATATAGCATCACTGACTCAATGGACTTGAATCTGAGCAAACTCTGGGAGACAGTGAAGGACAGAGGAGCCTGGCATGCTGCAGCCCATGGGCTCACAAAGGGTCTGACGTGACTTAGTGACTGAACAACAACAATGCTGGAATATTATTCTTTGTGAACAAAATGTACCAAAGTGGTTCTTAATACAGCTTTTGGGAATGTTTTGAAGGAAATGTGTTGTTGAAGCTGCATGTGAATAGTCTTCTTTTGCAAAAGTTCATGTGTTAATTTTCATCAATTGAATTTAGTCTCTTGTTTTTTCTTTCAAGGCAACATTTTATTTCAGAAAGCCTGCACTTTGTGGGGATAAGAAAAGGAATTTGGGAATTGGTAAGCGTGGTGGTAGCAGAATGTGTGACACATTGACTAAGTGGGGACATGATTCGATTTGGGAAATGAGCAGTTTTGATGAGTCATTCATTGGGGCTAGTGTGTTGTCGTGGAAGACCAGCTGGATTTAGCTTGTTAAGTAAAGGTCAGATATTGATGAATGTCCCTTATGGAGTGTGCATTGAAGATGAAGTGTATAAAGGTAAAGGAAGCCTGTCATTGACCTTGTGAGTAATACAAAGATTGTGTGGGAACACACGTGTGTGTGTGTGTGTGTTGAAGGGTGGTGATGCAGTGGTACACAGTACTATGAGATATTCACAGACAAGACCTTCCCAAGTGGGACATACAAGTCACATCTCCGTGTAGCCTTCCTTTCATACTTAAGTCTGTTGCACTGTAGCCCGTAAATGTCCAGAAAGGATTAAACAACCTAAATTCCAGGTTCCCTTACTGGAAGTGGGGGAATATATTAATCAGATGATATCATCCTAAAGCAACATAAAGGGAGTCCAGTGGTCTTTGTCAAGCTGGGAAGGTTATTTTTTTAATTACAATAAACACTTTATAGAGCAAACACTGCAGGATAACGAACCTCCATAAATTCCATCTTGCCATAGATTTGTATAGTTGCAGATTAGGAATCGCACTACATGCAGCTCTAGAAAACCCAGCACAGTACTCAAAGTGCGCCCGATGAGTTAACTGTGTGAAAAGTCTCTGCATCCACTGAGCTAACTGCCCAAGGAAATGACGGCTTCAGTGCAGAAGAGTATAGAGGGTAGACCAAAGGACAGAGAGTGGTTGGTGGGGAGAGAATCCCAGGAGATAAAATGACAACGGAAAGTGAGGATGAGGTGAGGACCCAGCTGGAGGCTTAAATCGTCCTTGTTTGCCAATGGCATAGGTCAATATACTTTTAGTTTCACGGTTTGTACTAAACGTGGGTTAGCAGTCGTGACTCGTTTCCTTTCAGTTTACCGCCTACACGCTACCTGGCTCATGCAGTGCATTAGACATGGGGGATGAAGGTGCATCAGACATCCCTCCTGCCCTTGGGATGTGTGGGCACAGTAGAGAGGAGGGGCCCCAGGCAGCACAGGGCTGCAGTGGGAAGGGCTCCGGGGGC
The DNA here is from genome assembly GCF_027580195.1 of Bos mutus. NCBI lineage: Eukaryota > Metazoa > Chordata > Mammalia > Artiodactyla > Bovidae > Bos > Bos mutus. The sequence goes on along the minus strand of NC_091639.1, from coordinate 7,903,924 downwards.
CCGAAGGTAAAGAGGCCCCGGGTTCAACTTGGATTAGGCTGGCAGACCAATGGGGAGAACTGGAAGAAGGGTGGCCAGACCGTGGGGCCATCGGTGCAGTCAACCAGGGTGTGCTGGGCTTTTACTGCGGGTAAGTGAGCGCTGATGGTGCCTAAGGAAGGAGGCACTGGACGGAGTGGAGGGTGGGAGCGAGATGGGCAGGGTAACTGTGCCAGGGGGCTGGAGGGCAGGCGGGAAGGGGCTGGGGGGCTGGGGACTCTGGCTTGTGCACCCGGGTGAATAGTGATGAAGTGACTGGATGAGGCAGGGAAAAGGGAAGAGAAACAGGGCAGTGTGATCACTGTTTTTGGTGTATTTACTAACATTTGTGATAAATCTTTTTATTCCTTACATAAGGGTTACCAAAAACGAGATCTGAAAATCAAATATGATAAAGTCAAACCAGAGGCTCCTCTGTTAATAAGGTAGCCTTATTCCCAGAGGATTAAATTTCTAAAAAAATATTTAATACTACTTCCTTTTGAGACGCAGTGCCTGATAATATATTTCCAAGCTATCATTCTTATTCTATTTTTCTCTTTCACAGCAGGATGCAGTCAGTCAAGGTTAAAATCTAGGGAATAAAGAATCAGATTTTTAGCAAGTTTGGCAGTCTTCATCCTCACCTCTATTGTATTAAGTATATGAGAGCTAGCTGTTATGTGTCGCTATAATGGGATCTATTTTCATCTGTATTTATTAAAATTTTTATTTATTATTCTTTCATTTGCAGTAAGGTGACTACTTAATTTTTTTCTTTCTGAACAGTGTCTTGCTTAGGTATTCTTTTAAAAAACCAAATTATGTATTGCATATTAATATGTGCATTTATATACAAATAGGTAACATCCTCTATGTATCTAATCTCATTTCCCTCCTTTTTCTTCCTGAGATAACCACTAGCCTTAAGTTCATGTTTTTGTTTGTCTTATATATTTTACTTTAACAGCAAGTCCTTGTGTGCACAATCTTTTTTTTTTTTTTTTTTTTTGCTTTATATAAATCCTATGGCATTGGGCTTACCTTCAGCAAGTTGCTTTTCCTTCTCAAACATATTTCTGATATTGGTCAGTGTTAACCCGTGTAGCTCATTCATGTTTACTGCTGTATAATATTCCACGATGCCATTATGTGGCTATGCTAAAATGTCTTTAGACATCTAATTTCAGTACTCATTCCAGTTTTTACTATTTTAAATGTTACAAAATTGTAAATAGCTTTAATGAGCATTGTGCTACATTGCTTTGCACACATGGGCTATTGTTTCTCTAGGGCATTATTATACCAGAAGCATTATTGCTGAGCTTAGGATACGAGCACCCTCAAGCTGATTCAGTATAATCACATTATCTCTAACATGGTTGCTCTAGTTATACTCCCACCAGAAATGTATGAGAGTCGTCTTACATTTAGGATGGTCAACTATGAACCTTTTACCAGTCTGATGGGCAGGAAAGCATACAGATTCTTCACCTATTCTTTCCTGCTCCTGTAAGCAGCTTTCATACTTTCAAAAAAAGATTTTTACATCTGGCAGGAAAAAAAAAAACACACATAACAAAAACTCCAGGCTAGTATGTTTTTAAGATTGATATTTTCTCTTACTGCTAAATACAGTGTTCATTTTAGTGTTCAAATTGCTATACAATCCATTCTTTTTATGACCAATTACGGAAAATAATATGTCTTTGTGGGTGCAAATAGCTACCTTCCAATGAGGCCTTTGCATACTTTCAAAAGATGGGAAAATGTAATCTGCAACTCCTGCCTTCAGCTAAATATGTGTATGAGTCTTTCTTGAGGCATCATTTACTGCAACTAACTAAAGCCAGGATATATTGTGCGAGGGCTTCCCTGGTGGCTCAGCAGTAAAGAATCTATTTGCAGTGCAGGAGACTGGGATTTGATCCCTGGATTGGGAAGATCTCCTAGGAAATGGCAACCCACTCCAGTATTCTTGCCTGGGAAATCCCATGGACAGGGGAGCCTGGTGGGTTACAGTCCATGGGGTCACAAGAGTCGAACATGACTTAGCAACTAAACCACCACCACCCATTGTGCAAAGTTGGAAAACAATGAAATATTCAGGAATCTGTTTTATAGTAAGTTGAATAACTGTAATTAAGAAAAATTTTGAAAATATAATGACCTCAAAGCACAAAAAATGGCTACTGAACAATAACTTAAAAAACCTAAGGCAGCTACATTGAGAGTAAAAACAGATTTAAATATAAACAGCAGCGTAGCAAGTAAATGTTCCTAAAAGAAGAGGCGGCTATTTTTGGTAACTTTGAGCTGTAAAAAAATCTTTAAGTCAGACAATAAGGAAAAGGACCTTTGCTGAGGCAGTATTTGCTGTTCGCTTTCCCCAAGCTAAAGTTGTGTATGTGAGTAACAATATATCAGCAGTTACGTGTTTAATTCCAGGGGGAAAAAAATCTCAAGCATTAAATGTACATGCGGAAGATACCTGCATAATTATCTGTCAGGAAATAAACTGATTTAAAGCAAAAAGAAAAAGGAAAAACCTTAAAGTAGTAAAAATACCTACTGGGCATTTAATTAATTGCATTTTCCTAAAGACAGGCAGAATTTAAAGATTAAACAGTAAGGTAATTCTAGTCTTTTTTAAATATTTCAGTGAAAGAAAGCCTTAGTGATTCTTAACTATAATTATAATTTATAAAATAAAAAGCAAGAGGAACATACTGAAGTAGTTACAGCACTTATGTGTTATTCACCACCAGCCCTCTGCCATCATAATTCACACATATGCAAATACATAATCTAATAAACCAACATTTCTACACACAGCATGTGCATGCGCCGCGCACACACACACACACACAGCAATGTACTATAATATTTTGGAAGGAAAATGCAAGGAAATAGTTGCACAAATTCTGACATTACAAGACTGAAGTAGCTAGAATGGCAAGGTAGTTTATTCACTTTCTATTGTGTATCCATGAATACATTACACAACTTTGTTCAGATGATTTTCCAAATATAGCTAATTAAGTTTCATTTCTTGATATTTCATCCACATTTCAATCTGCTTATCTTGCTCTCCACTCTTCATCCTCTCTCCTGCTTGTATCATCCATCTTAAATTATTTTTTAAAAAATAATCATTATACTTTTATAATACTATACTTTCAATTTTCTATCATACTACATTTAAGTCATTTCTAGCCCTATTAGGAAGAGATTTAATATTTTGAAGGTCAAAAATATTGCCTGGTATGCTAATATGAAATCTATGCAATAATGCTCAAAAACAACTTCCTTCAAATGAAAACGTTGAAACTAGTGGTTTAAATTCAAAATGAAAAAGAAATGTCTTCTGTGGACTGTTTACATATGATATTTTGAATATACGTATATTTATCCACAGAGAATTTTTATATATGGTTATTTAACTTATATGCAGAGTACATCATGAGAAACGCTGGACTGGAAGAAACACAAGCTGGAATCAAGATTGCTGGGAGAAATATCAATAACCTCAGATACGCAGATGACACCACCTTTATGGCAAAAAGTGAAGAGGAACTAAAAAGCCTCTTGATGAAAGTGAAAGTGGAGAGTGAAAAAGTTGGCTTAAAGCTCAACGTTCAGAAAACGAAGATCATGGCATCTGGTCCCATCACTTCATGGGAAATAGATGGGGAAACAGTGGAAACAGTGTCAGACTTTATTTTTTTGGGCTTCAAAATCACTGCAGATGGTGACTGCAGCCATGAAATTAAAAGACGCTTACTCCTTGGAAGGAAAGTTATGACCAACCTAGATAGCATATTGAAAAGCAGAGACATTACTTTGCCAACAAAGTTTTGTCTAGTCAAGGCTACGGTTTTTCCAGTGGTCATGTATGGATGTGAGAGTTGGACTGCGAAGAAGGCTGAGCGCCGAAGAATTGATGCTTTTGAACTGTGGTGTTGGAGAAGATTCTTGAGAGTCCCTTGGACTGCAGGGAGATCCAACCAGTCCATTCTAAAGGAGATCAGCCCTGGGATTTCTTTGGAAGGACTGATGCTAAAGCTGAAACTCCAGTACTTTGGCCACCTCATGTGAAGGGTTGACTCATTGGAAAAGACTCTGATGCTGGGAGGGATTGGGGGCAAGAGGAGAAGGGGACTACAGAGGATGAGATGGCTGGATGGCATCACTGACTCAATGGACATGAGTCTGAGTGAACTCTGGGAGTTGGTGATGGACAGGGACGCCTGGCGTGCTTCGATTCATGGGGTCGCAAAGAGTCAGACATGACTGAGCGACTGATCTGATCTGATGTGATCTGATGGATGTGAGAGTTGGACTGTGAAGAAAGCTGAGCGCTAAAGAATTGATGCTTTGGAACTATGGTGTTGGAGAAGACTCTTGAGAGTCCCTTGGACTGCAAGGAGCTTCAACCAGTCCATTCTGAAGGAGATCAGTCCTGGGATTTCTTTGGAAGGAATGATGCTAAAGCTGAAACTCCAGTACTTTGGCCACCTCATGCGAAGAGTTGACTCATTGGAAAAGACTCTGATGTTGGGAGGGATTGGGGGCAGGAGGAGAAGGGGATGACAGAGGATGAGATGGCTGGATGGCATCACGACTCGATGGACATGAGTTTGAATGAACTCTGGGAGTTGGTGATGGACAGGGAGGCCTGGCGTGCTGCAATTCATGGGGTCTCAAAGAGTCGGACACAACTGAGCGACTGAACTGAACTGAACTGATGACAATTTTGTCTAATGTAACCAAATCCCACTGGTCAATCACATTGGCATAATTAGATATGCTTTAGAATAATTCTGTGTGGCATCAGAAATATATTAAATACACACATATACAATTTATATATGTACATATTTTTATAAATTAGCAGGCTATAGCCAAAATAAAATGTTACCTATAAGAGTTCCTTATGTAAAAGAAAATTATATTATTCCTTGTTTCTGTTTTAGACTTCGTACAATATACAAAATAAAAAGGTATCAAAGTTTTGCATATCATTAAAATAATGATAATAATTCTAAATAATTCTAAAATAACTCTAATTTGAAAAACTTACACTGTTTTATAAACTCTAATATCTGTCCTTACATGAAATAGAAGAGCTAAAAAACTGACCCCTAGAAGAGGAAAAGAAGACTAAAAACTAAAGGGTAAAGAGACAGAGTTCCAAAAATACCCAATTGTGTAATTTGAGAGACTGCCATGAAAATCAAGTGAAACCAGGAAAATAAACAGAGAAAATTTTAAAAAGATGTAAACATCCCAGTAGATTTCAACTGACTGCTGTATTAATAAAGCTTAAGCTTGAGAGCCTCCACTTGCTGGGATCTCTGTGAGTTCCAGAGTTGCATGGTGTTTCCATTGCCTAAATGGGTCTCTGAAAAGGGGAGTCAAGTCTCCAAGTCTCTGGTAACTTGCTGTGATTTGTGATTCTCGTAAATCTCCACATTTTTTCTTAATTCTGTACCCATAATTCTGTATCCTTTTAGTTAGTGGTGCTTGCCAAATGCAGTTGCTAGATGTATTAGACTGCTAGAGAACTGTCGACTGAAAAAAAAAAATCACACATCACAGGACCTGAAAATTGAGAGTTTCATTTCGGGACCATACTGAGGACTGCAGCTGGGGAGACAGCCTCTCAAACAGCTCTGAGGAACTGCTCCCAAGAGATAAAGGAGCAGCCAGGATACACAGGAGTTTTTTCTGGGGGAAAAAAATTAACAAATAAAAACAACACTTAGTCGAGCATAAAAAGATTACTGCGAATCACAAAAATCAGACATCTCAAGTTAATGACTTTAGTGCTTTCCTATGAATGGGAAGATGCAAGAGGCTGGGCTCATGGACATTATTCCTTTGATATGAATCTTAACTACCTGGGGCCGGTATCCTGGTTTTCTCCATCCTAAGTTCCCCGCAGGCCAAAATGTAGCGGGTGGCTGCAGCTGCTGATGGCTTGATGGCGGGCAACACTGTTTACTGAAATGGCAGACAACATTCTTTGTCCTCAGATGCCGTAACAAACACCACAGGCCTGGTGGCTTAAACAGCGAAGATTTGTTTCTTTACAGTTCTGGAGGCCAGAAGTCTAAGACCAACATATCGCAGCATTAGCTCTCCTCGGCTTGTACGTGGCCCTCTTCTCCCGGGTCTTCACATGGTCTTCCCTCTGTACTTGGCTGTGTCCATATGTCCTCTTCTTAAAAGGACCAGTCATTTGGATCAGGGCCCATCCCAATGACCTCATTGGAACTTAATTAGCTCTTCAAAGACCCTGCCTCCATTCTGAGGTCACATCTGAGGTACTAGGGGTTAAGACTTCAATATATGAATTTGCATGGAGGGGTACACAATTCAGCCCATAGCACTAGATTTAGCAAATAAGACTCCCATTTAAATGTGGATTTCAGGTGAATAGTGAATGGTTTTTTTGTTTGTTTGTTTGTTTGTTTAGTATTTGTATGTCCCATGCAGTATTTGGGACATATAAAATAAAACTATTCATTATTTTTCTGAAATTCACATTTGGTTAGGAGTTCTGTGTTTTACTTTGGCAACTCTATCCAAATTACATAGGCTTCCGTAGGGAGAGAAATTCGTAGGTGGCACAGTGGTAAAGAACCCACCTTCCCAATACCGGAGATGCGAGTTAGGTCCCTGGGTCAGGAAGGTCCCCTGGAGAAGGAAACGGCTACCCACTCCAGTATTCTTGCCTAGGAAATCCCAGGGACAGAGGAGCCTGGAGGGCTATAGTCCATGGGGTCACAAAGAATTGGACATGACTGAGCATTTATACACACACACACAGAGGGAAAAGTATTCCATGAAGAAGAAATGCTTAATGAGGAAAATCTAAGGAATCATTAGAATGGTTTTATTTAAAAAGAAGGAAACTTTAAGGAATCTCGAGTGTAATCCCTTCATCTGGAACTCAGCATCCCTGAGGCCCAGGGTTCCAGCAAGGTTGGGAGTCCTTGAGGCTTCATTCTCACCCCGGGCCAAGCCCTTCCAAGGCTGAGAAGGTTACTGGAACCTGTATCTGTGTGCTCCCTGCAGGGCAGCTTCCAAGAGCAAGCCGAGGCAACAGGGGTGGGTTGGGTTCTCGCCCTGTGTGCCCTCACACTGCTCATGGAGCACTCCCGGCCCTGTCTGATGATCCACCCTCTCCCTCCAGGGTCTCTCCAGGCCCCTGCAAATCCACTAGACTTGAAAGAAGCTGTGGAGGGCTGTTTCCACTCCAGCAGTTCTTCAGTTATAGAGCCCTTGGAGAATCCAGTGAAAGCTCTGGATCTTCCTGCCCCCAAACTCACAGACACAGCAAGACAATTGTGCAGCTAACTTAGGTGAATCATAGCGCCTCTGAAGCCTATTTTGGACACACAGGTTAAGCCCCTTTGCATTACGCTGTGCTGACGCACCTGTATCTACAGGGAAGTCACTGCCCTACCAATTCAGGGATGTATTTGTGTACCCAGGATGGGGTACGCCTTGGCACACAACACATTCTCAGGGGTGGGGAAGCATGACAAGGCACTTCTGGAGTTGCCCGGTTACATTTTTAATAAAGGGCAATCCTTAAGAAACCAGAGAAGCTCTCTAATAAGGAATTGCAGGCATCAAGAAGGGCTGACCGGGAAGAATCTCTGCGTGTGGAGAAATTTACCGGTATGGCTAAAAGCACACCACGTGCTTGTTAGTGGGGACAAGAAGCATTCAGTGCGCGCTCCACAGGCCATGGGCAAGGAACTCCGACCTCACCTCTGCGAGGCAGGCACCGCTGTCATCCTCTTTATTCACGTGGGGCAGTGGAGGCTGAGAGTTTAACCAACTTGCTCAAAGTCCAGCAGGCTGTTTCTTGGGAGGGAATAGAAGTCCCCTCACTATGCGCCCGCTTCCACGAGCCACCGCCCGTCATTCTCGGAGGTTTGGTTCCAGCTGACTGAGTTTTCGGACAGCAGGCGGCCATGTCCGCTCTGCCCACTCACGTCCTCTCTGCAAACATCCGACAGGGGGAAACTCCAGAGGCTGCTTCAGAGCTTAGCTCTCAGAGCATCCGGGGGGAGCTTTAGGGAGACGCCCCAAAGCCTGGTCACGGCAGAAGAGTTTGAGGCTACTTCTTAAAAGGTATGTGGAATTTACAGTGTCTTTTTCTCCATAACTTTCTTTAAATTAGAGAAAAGAGAGAGAGAGAGATGTGGGTGACCGTCTCAGTGACAGATGTGAACAAACATGCCCTAACATTTCAGGACTTAAAAAAAAAAATCACATATATCCCATCCTTTGAAGCAGTGACCTAAGGCAGCTGTTTAGGAGATAGAAAATTCTAAATAAACTGTGACTTGGGTTGGTGATGTGGATGAGAATGTGATCCAGCAGTAAGGCCCTTCCAATCCAACCTGACCGAGCTAACCCAGTTCTCATCTTTCACCTCTCAGGCAACATCCTCACGTAATTTGCTCCTCCCCTACCAGGGTCCTCTGCAAGGATTCCTGCCTTGTGTAAGCAATAGAAAAATCCAATATCTACATGGGGGAGCTCACATTAAAAAAAAAACAAAAAAAACAACCAAAAAAACACATTTTAATCCTCCTCTGTCATTTGGGGAATTCTCTGGTTAAAACCCTTTGCTTATGATCACTCCAGTGTACACTGTGTGAATTGAAACCTATTGTGAGTTTAATGTGGTCTAATGAGCTTTGCTTAGGAGAAAACGGTTCTTGGGTCACAGAACCACATTCTCTGCTGTCACCAGCCAGCTTTTAATTACATGCTTTTGATTACCAGGGCAACGAGGGGAGAGACTGGGTCCTCTGGGTGACCTCATCGCCACCAATGGAAAAACAAGGAAAATAACAGGCATTCCATCTTAGATGGAGTATTACTTTTATCCAGGAGGACAGCACATTTAGAGAATGGCTTTCTTAATACTGTTGCTGGATGGAGACTGTTTCCTAAATGGCTCCTGTCTCTTTTCAGACTTTGAACTACTTGAGAAAAGATGAAATTCTCCTCCCTGGAATTCTTTGCTCTGCTAACACGAACTCACACAACACACAAACACACATACACACACATGCACACACTCACATTTCACATTACCTAATACGCTGTGCTGAATAAGGATTTCTTCTTCCTTGAACCCACTGACATAGAAATTGCAAATGCTTCAGGAAAGAAACAGACAACTTAGAAGCTTCCATAGATCAGGTGTAGGTTTTAATCTCTAGGGAGGCAAGGATCTGGCTTGAAACACTGAGATCACAGTTGGCCAGTTGAAGGGAAGGGCTAAGTTTTGACCACAGAAGCAGTAGAGGGCTCTGCCTTCAGAGGAAAAGGAAAAGCCTCTGTTGGTCACAAGGTCTCTGATGTCCGGTGAGTGGGAGTCCCCGGGGCAGGTTGCCCATGCCCCGCCCCCAGCCCCTGCCCTGGCCTCCACAGCTCTCACTGGCCTGACATCCACAGGCCCAAGGGAACTTGCCTCTCTTTTTGTGAAATGACCTCTAAGGAGGTGAAGCCTGCTTTGCCCACCCATGAGACAGGCCAGAAGTGCCAAGAAATGAACACCCCCGAGAGCCACTCTCAGCCAGTGGCTGAGCAGAGTCGGTGTATGTATCAGGTAGCCAAGCTTCCTTACAAATAGTCCCCAGCCACTTTGTAGACCCACAGTGCTTATTATTATTTCTCATGACTCTGCGGGTGAGAAACCGGGGTGGAGCCCCTCTGGGCAGCCTTCACGTTTCAATGGCCTTAGGGCCTAGCCAGAGGGCTGCAGGCCAAGGCCTCCTTCATGGGTCTGGCACTTAGAGACTCCTTAAGTGGCCTCTTTCTCTCCACACACCTCTCGTTATTTAGTAGATTTTTCACACGATGGCAGCTGCCTTCCTCAGAGACCAGGAGAATCAAGGTTTCTGGGTCTCTTACTGGCGCAGAACTTGCCCAGCCTCACTTCCACCACCTTTCATTTATAAGAGTGAGTCATCAGCCAGCCCGTCTGGGGGGAGGAAAAAGAAACAGCACTTTTCCTTGTGAGGGAAGGGGAGGCCCGCAGGCCTGGGAGGCCATCTTCCCCGGGTCTGAGTGTCTGAGCCTCAGGTCCCCAGGTTGGGTCGCCGGCAGGGGATTCCACAGGCTGAGCAGGAGTGCGGGAACTTACACCGCCTCCCTTGACCGTGTTTCCTGGGATCACCTCCCAAATAAACCACTCAAAGGCAATGCCTTGTCCCAGGGTCTGCTTCTGGGGAAACTCAAACTAGGCACTGGGGATGGAAAAGCATAAACACCAAGGACTCCTACTTCGAGCTGGAAACTGAGCTGGTAAGGGGAGGCAGATAAGAGAAACTTCGAACAATGTCCTCTTTCCCCCAGTTGTACAGCCCTCAGGATAAACCCAGCGGATAAGGGTGAGGAATTTAAGAGAAGAAACATTACCACTGTCTCCTCGTCTCCCTGAGACAGTGCCCTGGGCCCTGGAATGCGGGCAGCATCCTGTCCACAACCGGCTTGGAAAACAGCTCCGTGAGTCATTCCAAGAGGCTGTGCAGATTCACTACAAGCCCTGCCCTGCTCCATCGTGGGGTTCAAAAATGTGTCTTCCATCCAGAGCATGATGACTAACAACTTAGATGTGTGATGCTTATGACAGGGGCTTGGTTTTACTGTGGTTAATCTCTGAATTGGGAAATGTAAATAAAACCCGGTTGTACTATGCTTAAGAAGTTGGTGCATTTTTCCATACTTGAACAAACTTTTTTTACAAGACATGAACCTCAATGTTGAGAAAACTAGCTTTGAGTGAATTTGGATGTTAGCTCTCGGGGACTTTGTTCAGTTCCCAGCTGTGTTGTCTGCGCTACCAACCAGGTTCCAGTATGTAGCAGGCACTCAGTGAGAACTTGTTAGGTGAAAGAGTCCCTTTATTTTGGCGAGGAGTGACGCATGGCACAGATAACACTTCTGCAGTTCCTTATCACTCCCCTCATCATTTTCCAGATAATATAGCAGGGAATACAGGTATGCTAAATAGGAATAATTGCTTTCTGGCATTGATGGATGACTTAAAGTATAGTAAAAACTGACATCTATGTTACTGAGATACAGGAAATAAACTATTAAATATTTAATGCAGAAATTTGAAGGTAAAAATTAGAAAAGACAGGAAGAGGGATATTTTAAAAAATTATACATAGTTAACACATTGGAAAAGACTCTGATGCTGGGAAAGATTGAAGGCAAGAGGAGAAGACGGCGGCAGAGGATGAGATGGTTGGATGGCATCCCCAAGTCAATGGACATGAGTTTGAGCAAACTCTTGGAGATGGTGAAGGACAGGGGAGCCTGTTGTGCTGCAGTCTATGGGGTCGCAGAGTTGGACATGACTTAGCGACTGAACAACAACGACAAACGCAAATCTAAAAGGAAAGTTAAGAACCACCACTGTGGAACAGATTCATGCTTTCTTTGCCCTTGATAGCTTAGAATTCCACTCTGTAAGCTTCATTCATTTTTTTTTTTTTTTTTGGTAGGAGAAAGGTAATTATGCTGAAGTTGCATAACAGGAAAAACTAGAAGTAAAACAGTAAGAAAAAGTGATAGTGATCTTTAAAAAATCAAAATGATATATATTCCTCTCAAGAAGCTTGGGTTTCCCAGGTGGCGCAGTGATAAAGAATCTGCCTGTCAATGCAGGAGACACAAGAGACGTGAGTTCGATCCCTGGGTCAGGAAGAGCATCTGAAGTAGGAAATGGTAACCTGCTCCAATATTCTTACCTGGGAAATCCCAAGGACAGAGGGCTACAGGCCACGAGATCACAAAGAGTCAGACATGACTGAGTACTGAGCACAGAAAAACAGTTCAAACCCAAGACAGTTTGCAAAGTAGGTTATTCCAATTTGAGGCCTCTCTTTTCACCCAATTCTTTCTGTTGACTCTTCTTACTCCTTAAGTATTTGGCCTTTGTCGAGGGTTCATTTATTCTATTCTGATTCATTAAATGCTACTGAACACTTGCTAGGGGCTGCTGGGAGTATGAGGTGAACCAAATAGAAGCAATCTAACCATCATGGAACTTACAAACAGGAAGGGAAGAATAATCACAACTATGCAATAAATACTTATGAACAGCAATAAATATTGTGCCTAGTTAGGAGTTGTAAAATCATGTGCCTAGTTTCAAAATTTGAATAAGCTTGTATTATATATATATATATATATATATATATATATATATATACACACACACACACACACATACCAGCAAATTTGGAAAACTCAGCAGTGGCCACAGGACTGGAAAAGGTCAGTTTTCATTCCAATCCCAAAGAAAGGCAATGCCAAAGAATGCTCAAACTACCGCACAATTGCACTCATCTCACACGCTAGTAAAGTAATGCTCAAAATTCTCCAAGCCAGGCTTCAGCAATACGTGAACTGAGAACTTCCAGATGTTCAAGCTGGTTTTAGAAAAGGCAGAGGAACCAGAGATCAAATTGCCAACATCCACTGGATCATAGAAAAAGCAAGAGAGTTCCAGAAAAACATCTATTTCTGCTTTATTGACTATGCCAAAGCCTTTGACTGTGTGGATCACAATAAACTGTGGAAACTTATGAAAGAGATGGGAATACCAGACCACCTGACCGGCCTCTTGAGAAACCTATATGCAGGTCAGGAAGCAACAGTTAGAACTGGACATGGAACAACAGACTGGTTCCAAATAGGAAAAGGAATACATCAAGGCTGTATATTGTCACCCTGCTTATTTAACTTCTATGCAGAGTACATCATGAGATGTACTTCCAGCCCAGCTGGAAGAAGCACAAGCCGGAATCAAGATTGCCGGGAGAAATAACAATAACCTCAGGTATGCAGATGACACCACCCTTATGGCAGAAAGTGAAGAGGAACTAAAAAGCCTTTTGATGAAAGTGGAAGAGGAGAGTGAAAAAGTTGGCTTAAAGCTCAACATTTAGAAAACTAAGATCATGGCACCTGGTCCCATCACTTCATGGGAAATAGATGGGGAAACAGTGGAAACAGTGTCAGACTTTATTTTTTTGGGCTCCAAAATCACTGCAGATGGTGACTGTAGCCATGAAAAGACACTTACTCCTTGGAAGGAAAGTTATGACCAACCTAGATAGCATATTGAAAAGCAGAGACATTACTTTGCCAACAAAGGTCCTTCTAGTCAAGGCTATGGTTTTTCCAGTAGTCATGTATGGATGTGAGAGTTGGACTGTGAAGAAAGCTGAGCGCCGAAGAATTGATGCTTTTGAACTGTGGTGTTGGAGAAGACTCTTTCGAGTCCCTTGGACTGCAAGGAGATCCATCCAGTCCATTCTAAAGTAGATCAGTCCTGGGTGTTCATTGGAAGGAATGATGCTAAAGCTGAAACTCCAGTACTTTGGCCACCTCATGCAAAGAGTTGACTCACTGGAAAAGACTCTGATGCTGGGAGGGATTGGGGGCAGGAGGAGAAGGGAATGACAGAGAATGAGATGGCTGGATGGCATCACGACTCAATGGACGTGAGTTTGAGTGAACTCCGGGAGTTGGTGATGGACAGGAAGGCCTGGCGTGCTGTGATTCATGGGGTCGCAAAGAGTCAGACACGACTGAGTGACTGAACTGAACTGATATATATGTATACAACCTAAATTAAAAACTATGCTTTATTATTAAAGCATTTTATATATATATATATATATATATATATATATATATTTTTTAAGTCCTGGCTGTACCTCCCTATGTGCCATTATAGTTCCCAGACAGGCCTAGCCAGGTAGCACCCAGAAGATTGGATAGTCTCATTCAACTCCCTGAAAATATCTTTACTACATCCCCGTCCCTGGGTCTTCTATACTGTGATGATGGAAACTATGATAAGTTACTACCAGCTGATGAAAAGCTATTTTGTGGACCCTTGTCCAGAAAAGCAATGACATCAACAAAAAGAAGTAAATATTTAAAGGAATTTCAAGCTCTAGCTGAGGACCAGCCAGAGGTTATTTTGGGAAGAAAAGAACTGTCTCACACCCTTGAAATAACACCCTCAGAGTTGACATGGACTCAAGCCTACCTGAAAGGCTTACACGGTAACAGAAAACATTTAGTGCCTCTGCTGTGCATTCAGTGATATCTTTGCGGTCTGAAAAGAGACAACACAGGCTTCCCAAAGGATTTGAGGACGTGATTTTTCTGAGGGTGAACTCGCTCCGCAGTAGTTTCTGTACAATGAACCTGCCAAGGCATCTTGAAGGAAGCATGCCTGCCTGACAGAGCTTGGCTGCAGACTTTGGCAGCATCCATGGGCTAGAGAGACATTTCACGTTTATTCTTTGGAAATCCCGAGGCAAAAATATTCCTCTCCCTTCCTTTGGGCTCTATGAAATATCCTATTTGACTTCCTCTCCTGCAAGCTGTCTAACTCACACTTTTAAACTCACCTCTCAGATCCATTTCCTCCAGAAAGCTTTTCTGAGGCCAAGATAAACTCTCCTGAATTGTGTTAAACCACGCTCATTACTCTAACAGTTCTCAGATGTCATGTGTTATTTTCCCCACAAAATGGCCTTCATCTCCCCACTACGATCTGCTCGCAGGTGTTTTTGTGCTTGTATATTTAATTTCAGTTTCTAGTTTACTTATTACTATTGTTTCTTATGGCGCTGAATGCATATTGCTACTCTCAATAAATTGTAAATTAATGTTTTTGCTATCATAAATGATTATTATGCAACTCACCCATCATCATTATCATCATCTCTGAATGGAGGTGTAATCAGAAGAACCCTTTGAAATTCCTCAGCCTCATTTGTGCTCACTTACAGTATTTTTTCGTATTCTTTGCTTTTTGAAAGGTTTATTGTTTTTGTAAAAGTGCTGAACGTGCATTGTAAAAATGCAAGCAACATGGAAACATACAAGGAAAGTAAAAATCACCCTGGATTCCACCATTCAGAGGAAACTGTGATTAAGATTTTAATAAACATTCTTTTAGACATTTCTCTATTTTACATACACCTGTCAATGTATGCATATCATTTTATATCAACAGAGCATAATAATTCACACTCTTTACAAATTGTATTTGCAGTCAGTATTGAACATCTTTCCATGTCAATACATTTATAGTCATCATTTCTAATGTCTTCATATATCCTTATGCACATGTCCTCTATATAACCTTTTGCTGTAATTTTGCCATTCTAAATTTCCGTAATTTTGCAATTTTTTCTAATCTCAATGATGCTATAGTGAAGAATGCTGTGCGTGTAACTTTCTGCGCTCATGCTATATCTCCTTGGGGTAAATTCCGAGACATGAAAGTTACTGGGGAGAAAGAGTGCGCACAGTAATCCAGTAATTACTGTATCTTGATAAGCCAGTAATCTTGATACATATATTGATTCTCATTGACAAGTGGTTCTAATCAATGCATATCCACAGCACGTGGCTGTTTTCTACCTTGTCTTTTCTCGTAATATCATCACCGTGCCTGAGAATATTTTGGGAGAGCTGCTGATTGCTGAGCTCAGTGAACAAGAAATTAGCAGCAGCCTTTAGACATTGCCAGTCTTGTCAGCAGTGTGGAGGTGATCACCTTCACTTTCTTGTCACTGTTCTGCTCTGTGTTTTCATCTTCTGAATGAGATGATTTCACTGAATTGTCACACACAAGGATTTTATGACAGTCAATTTATGTGAGCACCTGAACCCATTATACAGCATAATTCATACTTGATAGAAAGTGACAGATGCCAGCAGATTGCACCGCCTTTCCTTTAGAGAAGACAATTGCTCAACAGAAGTCATTCTGAATCAATTAATCGAGTCACAGCTCAGCTGTTATGCCATGACATTCCATCACCAGGAAAAGGGATCTATTTGAATATTCTGTGCCACACCTTGGACCATGTAGTCTTACACCGCTGAGTTCATTAAGGCCAGTAGGGCCTGGACAGAAATCTCATCCACCTAACACCCTCGGCCTCTCGTGGTGGATTTGGGAAAAGCTGGCTCTTTCCTTTGATTTTTATCTGCTAGAGTGGGTGTTCAGTTCAGTCGCTCAGTTGTGTCCGACTCTTTGCAACCCCATGGACTGCCGCCCACCAGGCTTCTCTGTCCATCACCAACTCCTGGAGTTCACCCAAACTCATGTCCATTGAGTCAGTGATGCCATTCAACCATCTCATCCTCTGTCATCCCCTTCTCCTCCTGCCTTCAATCTTGCCCAGCATCAAATCTTTTTCAAATGAGTCAGTTCTTCGCATCAGGTGGCCAAAGTATGGGAATTTCAGCTTCAGCATCAGTCCCTCCAATGAATATTCAGGAGTGATTTCCTTTAGAATGGACTGGTTGGATCTCCTTGCAGTCCAAGGGACTCTCAAGAGTCTTCTCCAACACCACAGTTCAAAAGCATCAATTCTTCAGCACACAGTTTTCTTTATGGTCCAACTCTCACATCCATACGTGACCACTGGAAAAACCATAGCTTTGAGTAGACAGATCTTTGTTGGCAAAGTAATGTTTCTGCTTTTTAATGCGCTGTCTAGGTTGGTAATAGCTTTTCTTCCAAGGAGCAAGCATCTTTTAATTTCATGGCTGCAGTCACTATACACAGATACTCATATAGGGGCTTCCCAGGTGGCTCAGCGGGTAAAGAATCTGCCTTTACCCACAGTGGGTAAGGAAACACAGGAGAGGTGAGTTTGATTCCTGGGTCAGGAAGATCCCCTGGAAGAGGGTATGGCAACCCACTCCAGTATTCTTGCCTGGAGAATTTCATGGACAGAGGAGACTGGTGGGCTACAGTCCATGCGGTCACGAAGAGTTGAACACAACTGAAGTGACTGAGTACACAGACGCACACACACATATTTCTGTGATAAAAATATAACTGAATGAGGGTAAGAGTAATGCATGAAAAAAAAATCTCTTTCTGGTGTTAATTAATAATGACCTCAGAAAATTAGGTATGTTAATCAGCCATGAAATCTGCCATAAAAGTCTCAGATAAAATGAGTAAAGAGGTATGTTTTTAGAAATGATGGTAGGGATTACCGTAAAAGACACAGTCCACGGTCTCACAATTCAGTGGATTTTTCTTCCCTTTTTTTTTGTCAGATCCAGTGTCCTCTTACATTGGCTTTGCCTACACGACCTTGAAAATAATCTTTATGATCTTAGTCTAGCCAACTCATGCCTACGGACCATTCTCAGCCCCTGTGCTTATACCTGGGGGCCTTCCTCAGAGACTCTGAATTCCCTGTTCTGGAGTGAGGCCTAGGCAGCAGCATTTTTAAAAGGTGACAACATTAAAATTAAGAAAAATTGATTTAGATGAAGAAAGACACTCAATATGAATGATTAGATGGAAAGTATTTTTGAAATTCCTTCAGTTTTTTTTCTGTATTTCATTCAGTCCAACCAGTTAAAAATCCTCCCATTACTCAAAGTACTTCCATACTTTTAATGTTTAAAAACAGCTGCATTACCCATAAATTAAGAGAACGGAACTCACAGTGATATGAAATTATTCCATAGGTAATGTCAGCAATTCCTGTTGCAACTGCTGACAGGATAAATCCAGGGTATGAGTTCTCAAATGTCATATGCATATGGATCACCTGGGGAGTTTTTATCAATAAAACTGAGATTACCAAATCAAGTTCCTAAAAGTTAGGATTTGAGGCTGGGAGGGAGACTGGTAATCTGTTTTTGTAGTCTGTACCCCAGAGATTCTGAATTCAAAGGATCCTGAACCACACTTTGCAAGCACTAAATTGTAGGGTTTAGACCTGCTAGAGTGGGTGTGGTGAATTTAAATATATGTATGTATGCACATGAGGGCTTCCCAGTGGCTCATCTGGGAAAGAAACTGCCTGCAATGCAGGAGACCTGGGTTCCATCCCTGGGTTGGGAAGATCCCCTGGAGAAGGGCATGGCAACCTACTCCAGTATTCTTGCCTGGAGAATCCCATAGGCAGCGGAGCTACAGCCCATAGGGTCACAAAGAGTCAGACACAACTGAAGCGACTTTGCATGCACATATATACACATGAACATATACGGGCTCTTCAGGTGGCTCAGTTGGTAAAGAATGATGAGGTGAGGCACAGGGAAGCCTGGCATGCTGTAGTCCGTGGAGTTGCGAAGAGTCGGACGCAACTTGGCAACTGAACGACGACAAAAAAGACCTGTTACAAACTGGATCATGGTTCCCCATTTTGCAGACTTCCTGTAGACTCAGGAGAGCAATATAAGAAATGTGGAAACATGGAACGGACTTCAGTATGCTTCCTTTTGCTTCCAGCAAACAAGCTCCTATATACATTCTCACCTATTTTTAATAGCCTTCAGATAGCTGCCTCAAGTTCACATAAAGACAGGGAAAAAAAATCATAGGTAGCACAAAGTTTAAAAGGGTAGAGAATATGAGAATGAAGAAAATAGTGCAAATAAATATGGGGCATGTAAATTGATTAGAAGGGATACAGAAAAAAGAAAACAAACCTTTTTGTTCCATTTGCCAATGGCAGCCAGGAAGGTAAAATTAAATATAGTTCATGATGCTTCAGGGAGCACAAAATTGATGAAACTGGCTTATGCAAAACTAAGTATATTGACTCAATTCGAAAGGTAAATGGGCAAACGTCGCCTCGGGCATTACCTGCTTCAGGCTTTAAGGATGCTACTTTGCTCCCTCCCATGGGCTTACCTGGTGGCTCAGCTGATAAAGAATCTAACTGTAATGTGGGAGACCTGGGTTCCATCCCTGGGTTGGGAAGATCCCCTGGAGAAGGGAACGGCTACGCACTCCAATATTCTGGGCTGGAGAATTCCATGGACTGTGTAGTCCATAGGGTCGCAGAGAGTTGGACACCTCTGAGTGACTTTCACTTTCACTTTCATGGTGCTCTCATCTTTGAATTAGTCCTAACTCAGGCAGTGTGTGCAGCTCTCAGCAGACCCAGGCTTTCTCCAGATGGCTGAAACAGCTACAAGCATTAAATCTTCATGTCATTAAACCTAGTGGAAAAGAGAGTTTGGCTTTCTATCTTTCCCAGTAGACTCATCAAAATGTACTACTGGCTGTGATTGTGAACCCATCAGTATGACCAGGTATGGGATTTACTTACTTGCCTAAAGGCCAGTGCGATTCCATTGCTGGAGCTGGCAGAGGACTCAACTCCACTTGGAAGTACATGAACTTACAGGGAAGGAGAGGGATTTGTCTACATGACAGTTTGTTTAGCAAACAGAAGGCAAGGTATGTGGTCTACTCAGTGACCAAAACCCTGGACCGTCCATTGGATGTAATGTCCACTGGAGATCATGTCCCACAGGGCCGTTGGTGTACCTTAGAACACAATGAACCATCTCTGAGAATTTAAGGAACAGGAACCACCACAAGCTTTTTCCTGTGCAATAAGGGGTAAGTTCTGAAGTAAAGGACTATGGGCTGACAGTCTATCACTGAGCAAATGTGGGACTAATTTAAATTCAACAAAAGATAGAACTTACAATAACTAAAGGTTTCCTGTTTCTCAAAACCCAGAAAATATAAACTGGCATTTCTGTTGACATTTTGAAGCATGACGTGTGCACAGAAGAGTGAGAAGTGATTATTGTGTCAGAGCAGTTTACAGAATTCCCATACATTTCCTGCTCCCTCAACCTCCCAACTTCCAGAGTATTTCCAGAAGACAATTCAAAACAATGCATCTTCCTAATTTATTTTCAATGAATCACTTTAAATGGCGGTTACAGCTCAAATCACACATTTATGGATTTCTTCATCTACTCTGGCTGTCATTTCAGGTCCTTTATCTTCATCTTGTCCGAGTTACTCCTGGTTGGTTTTAAAATTTTCCTTTTGCTGACAACCTCTACAGTTAGCAGCTATTTGTTGAATTCTATTATTACTGGTTCTGAAAATGATTTACAGAGACTTACAGAATATGTAATTATTTATATTCATTAATACATTAAGACACAACAAGATAAAAAATGAATGAGAGTGATCTAGTAAAATAGGAATGAGCAAGCATCAGGAAAGCAAAACAAATAAAGGAGAGGTCAGTCTACAGTAGGGTGGCCACGCCCACTCCAGGATTCTTGGGCTTCCCTTGTGGCTCAGCTGGTAAAGGATCCACCTGCAATGTGGGAGACCTGGATTCAATCCCTGGGTTGAGAAGATCCCCTGGAGAAGGGAAAGGCTACCTATTCCAGTATTCTGGCCTGGAGAATTCCATGGACTGTATGGTCCATGGGGTTGCAAAGAGTTAGACACGACTGAGTGACTTTCACTTTCTAGACTGGTAAAGTTTTTGGAAGACCATAGATACAACTGAACTTTCCAGTAGCCATCAGAAGGAGAGAAGGTGTGATTATATACCTGCTTCATAAAATACTTAAAATATCAAGACACAACTTTTCCTGCCAGTGTGTCCTGAAAGGATTTCCTCCCAAGGGTCTTCACTGAGATCTTGTGTGATCATTCAGTGACTGGAGCCCTCATCAAACAGCAGATTTCACAGGTTTGTTTCTCACAATGCACATTCGAGCAGGTTGATGCCATAATCCCCCAAAAACAATCTATTAAAAGAAGTTCTATGATGCTAAATGGGAAAAGTAACAAGAGTAGCGTTCAACCTTCTGATGATCCAGCTTAATCCTGGAGAAAGGTTAAGTTACTTATAGGACTGAACAAACTTCAGGCAAGCCCCAGTAAATATTTCTCTTCTGGAACTTTTTTAATTCATTCTTTAAAAAAATTTATTGAAAGATATTTGCTGGTTTCTGCCATTTATCAACATGAATCAGCCACAGGTATACATATGGCACATGGAAACATATACATTACCACATGTAAAAAGGAGGGAAATCTAGGTTTTCAACTTAGCCCTTGCTGGTGTGGGTGGGATGTGGCTACAGATTTTTCTCTGCCTCGTGATATTTGTCTCTATTCGTTTTTTGTTTTTTCTTGCTAGATTGTCCCTTTTCTGGTCCTTTGGCTCAAGAGATTAGGCTTTTGTAAGGGCTTTAAAAAATCTGTGTTTGTTGACATATCTGGGTTGTTAATTTCTATAGCACCCAGTTTGGGAAATACGGGGAAGGGTAGGGAATTTAATGCAACATCAAATCCTTGAGTGTGAGGTTCCTAGTTGGACTGCCCTTTTCTCTCACCTTTTAGACCTCTTAAGTTTGTTTCATATATAAGGTACAGGGATTTTAGTTGTACTTAGGGAGGAATAGGGAAATACATGTCTACTCCATCTTCCTGTGAGTAGAAGTATCCATATCAAGTCCTTTTGATTCTACCACCTAATTAGAAGAAATCCTTGATTTTCATGAACATTGGACTCCCATGTAAGAAGTCTTTAATTCTTGAACATGTAATTAAAAAATAGTGCACTACAAAATATATCTAATGCTTTCAACATATTTTATATTATTATGTATTATATATACAAAATATGGGCTTCCCTCATAGCTCAGTTAGTAAAGAATCCGCCTGCAATGCAGGAGACCCTGGTTTAAGGATTCCTGGGTTTGGAAGATCTGCTGGAGAAGGGATAGGCTACCCACTCCAGTATTCTTGGGCTTCCCTGGTGGATCAGCTGGTAGAGAATCCACCTGCAATGTGAGAGACCTAGGTTTGATCCCTGGGTTGGGAAGATCTCTTGGAGAAGAAAAAGGCTGCCCACTCCAGTATTCTAGCCTGGAGAATTCCATGGACTCTATAGTCCACGGGGTTGCAAAGAGTTGGACATACCTGAGAGACTTAAAAAAAAAAAATATATATATATACACACACACACACACACACAAAATACTATAGAGTATATTTTACCACACACACACACAGCAATACAAAACACACTACTGTGGCAGGCATGGGGTGCTGCTGAGGTCTCTTGCCGTGGGGAGCATAATGTGGGATGGCTCCAGCTGCCGCCCTCCGGATCGACCACCACCATTCACACCAAGTTCATGCTTCCCGTGGGTCACTCCCAGCGAATGACTGAGCACAAGGTGGATTTAATGCAGGCCCATTCCTGAGATCCTCGGGAACCCTCTGATTGGTGACATTGATTCAGACTCTTCAACAGTCCAAACTGAATCTTTCTTGGAACTTTGCTGCATCCCAAGGCTCTTCCTTCTCCACCTGCCTTCCTGCCTTCGTCCTCTACTAGCACCAAACCTGCTCTGTGGCCTGAAGGCTTTGTCTGCCCACTCTGGTTCTGTCCTTTCTTCCTCAGAGGTAGTCTCCTTACGCACAGCCAGCCTCACCTTAACGTATACTTTTTGGAGGGCCCATGCTAATACAATTATCAAGTGTTTTATATATCTAGATCTAAATCTATAATCTAGATCTAGATGCTCTATAGATATATAATCCATAATTCTGTATAATAGATAAAACTATGTATGTGAGTGCCTGTCTGTGTTATGCAGAACAATTTGATAACTACCAATTTCACTGATAGGGAAATTCTGGAGAAAAGGGAGGGATAATGTAGCTGGTGTGCACGCGTGCTAAGTCACTCAGTCATGTCTGACTCTTTGAGACCCCATGGACTGTAGTCCACCAGCCTCCTTTGTCCATGGGATTTTCCAGGCAAGAATACTGGAGTGGGTTGCCATGCCCTTCTCCAGGGGATCTTCCACGCCCAGGGATCAAACCTGCATCTCTTATATTTACCGCTAGGGTCACCTGGGAAGTCCCAAGGATTTAGGGGCTGTGTCAAGGTACTGAAAGAGTATTTTAGGAAGGCGATCTAAACAAGCGTCTACTCCCAACTCCCCAACCTCCACTCCTAAATACACAATCTGTGTGAGACTTATTACATGCTGTTGCATAGACCCTGTTTCCAAGCATCCTTCCCAGGGAATTACCGACACAGTGGTCAGGGGAAGAATTGCATCTCTCTCAGAAATGACCCTTTGTGAAACATCACCATGGATAAATGCTAAGGAGATAAGATTCACAAGAAGGGAAAATCACATATGCAAAACATTTGACACCATTTTTCAGCCCAGGTAATCATTTCACTAATAAAGCTTTTATTTCCCTTATTAGAGATTCCCCCCTTCTTCACAAGGGAAAACATGATTCAAAGGAACATTGTCAGTAGCAACGCTTGTTTAATTTAAATGTGATCTTTGCCAAAAAACATAAAAAATATTTTGAATATTAGCTGTATCTCTATGTCTCAGGGACAAGTACATGTACAACCAGCCTTAACATCTGAATAGGGAAGGTCCTCAGATGAGCACATGATTTTATCCTCTCCTCCACCACTCCAACATCTTGCTGTTTTTCTCCTCCTCCCCTCCAGCATCTTCCTGTTTTCATTCCATCAGTGGGTCTTCCCACCAAACAACATCACCTCCCTCCAATCACAGTCTTCTCTATGGGGGATTTACTTGGTTCTCAGTTCAGTGAACTCTCCTGTTTCAGGGAGGAATATTTAATTGCAGGGTTTCACGTTTTCAAAGAAAATGTTTAGACTGGGAGGGATCAGCCATATTAGAGAAATGTGGCTTGCTCAAAAACCAGTGGCATAAATCCCCTGCCTTTCACTGGAAGGGATCTCAGGAAGAAACTCTTTGGCTGTTATTGAAATAATCCGTATTTGATTACTTTTCAAACAAGTGCATGATTTTCTTGGAAGGCTTGACGCACGGTCAAATAAGTCAGCAACCGTATATGTGGTTCACATGTGTGTGACTCGAGAATCCCATAACACTAGCCGTAAAGTCGGCTCCTAAGTATTTTTGCACAGTAATAACGTTTAATTATTTTGTAACTTGCAATTATAACTCTAACTATTCTAAATCCTTTGCCTCGCATTATCATTAGTGACAAAGTTGTGCTTTTTAATTCAGCTCAGGCATGAGCAATGATTTTATTGTTATTATTACTATTATTATCCTCTCCTTGACTGGAGGCTACGGAAGTCACTTGCCTAGTAAAGCGAACTACAAATGGCAGGAAGTAAAATATGACCTGCAGGGCCTGTTTATTGGGAACACACCAAGGCAAAGCAGGAGGAAACAGTACTGTCTGCAATCAGACATCAAGCTCTCGTTTCCCATCCCGGCACATCAACATTCAACCAATAAGTCCCACTTTCTTGTGCATTTCACCACCAGCTTTATGCTTCAGTTCAGAACTCAGAATTCCCCAACTTGACCTCCCACCCTCCTCCAACTTTTTGTTGTAGCTTCATAGCAAAGCTCGTATTATCCTCCTTCTTTAAAAAGGCCCGGTGGAAGTTCCTTTCCCCATCTGTTAGAAACCGGATGTGCTCATTGGCAGGCTAAAGCATATAACGCAGCCATGTATACATTTATTTCCGACGTGAGTATTTTTACTTGACACATTTTGAGGAGAGCAAACTGTTGCACTGAGGCAGATTGATGATTTCCTTGTCAATGGGACGGCAGTGTAAAAGGCTGCAATGACATATTTGTAAAATCTCTGCATATTTGAAAAAAGCCAGATATAAAAGAATATATACTATCTGTTTCCTGTTGTACAGAGTTGAAAACAAGCAAAAAACAAAACAAAACCCAACAACAATAACAAGAACAACAAAAACCTACCAAACCCCCCCCGCAATAAACCCAGTATTAGAAGTCAGAGTAGTGGTTACTCCTAGGGTCTAGACTGGGAGAGGGTATGAGAGGGGCTTCTGGTGTTGAGAACGTCCTGTTTCTTGATCTGAATTTATGGTTACACGGATGTGGTCACTCTGAAGATGCATTGAGCTGTACACTTAGATTATGTGCACTTTCTGTTTCCATGATACATTTCAACCAGAGGCTGACATTTACACTAAACCACACTGAAAATCGGCTAAAAATCTTCATACAGGTCATCAGAACAGTAAGTGTTACTACTTGAGCGTTTGGATCTAAGAGGACTTACCTTTAGAACACAGATGGTTCTTGCTGTTTTTCCTCTTTACCGTGTCTCATGACTGTTAAACACCAAAACGAGACACTCAAAGTGACCAGCCACACTTGTTTTTCTGAAAACACAAGCCTCACGTGGTACAAATACGTGAATAAAATGCAATGAATTTTCTATGGCTCAGGAAGCTCTGGGAATAAACACCAGGGCCTCGGCCCATCCCGAGAGCCATTTTAAAGATTACTGCCAGCCACCCCCAGCCCAACTGCTACCCAACGGTTGCGCTGAAGGGGAAAAACCCACACACAGTGCAAAACCCAAGAGCAGGAAGTCAGAACGCATGGGTAATGATATTTACTCAGAGCCGGATTCATACCCTACTTAACTCCATGGGAATTCGCAACAGTTGGTCTTGACAACTCCAGCAGTTCTGAGCTTCATTAACCTATTTGCAGGTGCTCTGCTTTCCAAGCTGCCTGTGCTCAGAGAAAAAAAAAACAAAAAACAACACTTTCAAAATTCTCTGACGCAGCCTGCCGCCTCAGTTCAGGGGTAATTATGACTTTTTTTTTTTTTTTTCAGGGCTTTTAGATAGGAAATGAAAGCTTTAGGTGATTCTGAAGTGGTGAGTTTTAAAATTAGTAACCCAATCAAACGTTTAATGTGAAAAGCGTTGTAACTGGAGAGAGACACAGTAGGTAGTCTTCTTGAACGGTTGGGCAAACCTGCCTAGGCTGCTATTTAT
The DNA here is from genome assembly GCF_027580195.1 of Bos mutus. Lineage (NCBI taxonomy): Eukaryota > Metazoa > Chordata > Mammalia > Artiodactyla > Bovidae > Bos > Bos mutus. Next base: position 7,878,203 of record NC_091639.1, on the reverse strand, counting down.
GAAATTAAGCTATTGCTAAAACCCCTCAAATATCTAAACCATTGAAGACAGACAAGAGAGAACCAGAGCGTTTCCTCATGCCCTTCCTTTATTTCTTAGGATATGTGTCTCTATGTTTTTCTGCTGAATCGCAAAGTGTAATTCCTGAGTTAAATTGTTCTGTCCAGTCCAGCTAAGCCCTAGGGAGCAGGGCAACTCTTGTTCAGTGAATTCTATTATGGGCTGCCTTAGAGAATCCCATTATTTCTAAAATGCAAGAACTGCAAAATATTTTGCTGGGCACACTCCTTTTTGAGGCATTTCAGGATTGGCAAATTTCTCAAAACTCTTTTCCTTGTAAAAGAAGCCTTGAATTCACCCTTCCTAGGGGGTCTGCTGTACCATAACTTTGTTGTAACAAGGTCTTTCTCAGGATTCGTGGGAATGAGCTTCCTGGACACAAGCCAAGACCAGCCTGCCTTACGCTAACCTCTATGCTGCCCAGAGAGGGGTTAGAGAGTCTCTTGGCTATTAATCACCACTCTGCTCTAGTTTCCATATATGTCCTTACGAAGAAGCACCTTACAAATAACCTCTCTCTCAGGAATGTTTCAGAGCCAACTCTTGCCCTGGGAGTGCATGGTTAGAAGCTTAGATTGTGCTGTGCTGTGCTTTTCCGCTCCGTTGTGTCTGACTCTTTGTGACCCTATGGACTGCAGCCCACCAGGCTCCTCTGTCCATGGGGGGATTCTCCAGGCAAGAATACTGGAGTGGGTTGCCGGGCTCTCTTCCAGGGGATCTTCCCAACCCAAGCATCAGACCCAGGTCTCCCACACTGCAGGCGGATTCTTTACTGTCTGAGCCACCGGGGAAGCCCAATGATACTGGAGTGGGTAGCCTATCCCTTCTCCAGGGGATCTTCCCTACGCAGGGGTCAAACCAGGGCCTCCTGAATTGCAGGCAGATTCTTTACCAGATGAGCTACCAGGGAAGCCCAGAAGCTTAGACTATCCAGGGCAAATGACTGGACCATATTTTTGAGGACTTGGAGGGGGTGTGGTCAGTCATACTCTCTTTCCTTGGAGAGAAGATGGATTCTATTTCTTAGCAGAGTGGAGGTTGGGGCACAGGTCTGCTGATTCTTACTCCAGAGATGCTGCTGCCAGATCAGACCCCATCTTGTCATATATGTATTTATTGTTGCAAAACCAACCTATATTGATCTTCTGAAAGCTGGAGTAAGTGATCTCCAAATCCTGAGCACTCACAGGATTACAGGTTACCTGTAGTGACAGGTATAAAGGTAAGATTGAATGGAGGCTTGACATTTTTCAGCCAACACCCTGCAAAGATTCCTTGTTGGATTAAAAGAAGCATTGAAAAAGCTAGGAGGTTATTCTTTTCTGCTATGCCTTCATATTGCTTTCTTAGTGCTATTTTATTAGTTTAACACTGATCCTACATCCTGTACAGACAACTTTTAATATATTTAGTACTGAGTAAAGTAAAACTAGATGGAGAAGTGTTTACCTCACCAAGAGAGACAGCTTTTGTTTTCTTCTAGAGGACAGTCTGAAATAGATTTCATCATCTGTGCATCAGAAGGAGTATAATTTGACTCTAATGGTTTAGACACAGCTTCCATTAAAAAGAGTAAAGTTCAAGGTCCATGCTGAGGGGAAAATAACTGTGTCTATCTGGGGCAGCTTTGCCTAGAAAGATGAGAGAAATGAATTGTGCTTCCCAAGTGGTTCAGTGGTAAAGAAGCCGCCTGCCAATGCAGGAGATACGAGTTCAATCTCTGGGTTGACAACCCACTCCAGTATTCTGGCCTGGCGAATCCCATGGACAGAGGAGGCTAGCAAGCTACAGTCCATGCGGTCACATAGAGTTGGACACAACTGAGCAACTGAGCACGTACCCATGCACGCACAAGGGAACTAAGATCCCACATGTTGCCAAACAACTGGGCCTGTGAGCTGCAACTTCCGAGGCTGCACATTCTGGAGTCTGCACGTCATAGCTAGAGTCTAAGTACTGCAATGAAGATCCCACATGCCATTCCAAGACTGGATGCGGTCAAATAAATAAAAGAAAAAGTCAAAGTGGGGTCTCTGAGGATGTGAGATATCTAACTTATCTAAGGATAAGTGAGATTAGAGACTGATGTTTCTAGTAATAAACCATATTACTATTTGAGCGTGTATATATGGCTGTTTTTCAGTTGCTAAGCCATGTCCGACTCTTTGAGACCCCATGGACTGCAGCATGCCTGGCATCCCTGTCCATCACCATCTCCCGGAGTTTGCTCAAACTCGCGTCCACTGAGTCAGTGATACCATCCAACCATCTTTATTCTGTTGCCCCCTTCTCCTCTTGCCCTCAGTCTTTCCCAGCATCAGGCTCTTGGCATCAGGTGGCCAAAGTTTTGGAGGTTCAGGATCAGTCTTTCCAATGAATATTCAGGGTTGATTTCCTTTATGATTGACTCATTTGATCTCCTTGCTGTCCAAGAGACTCTCAAGAATCTTCTCCAGCACCACAGTTTGAAAGTGTCAATTCTTCCAAGCTCAGCCTTCTATATGGTCCAACTCTCGCATCCATACATGACTACTAGAAAAACCATAGCTTTGACTGTATGGACATTTGTCGGCGAAGTCATGTCTCTGCCTTTTAATGTGCTGTCTAGGTTTGTCATAGCTTTCCTTCCAGTATTCTTGGGCTTCCCCGGTGGCTTAGTTGGTAAAGAATCTGCCCACAGTGCAGGAGACCTGGGTTCGATCCCTGGGTTGGGAAGATCTCCTGGAGGAGGGCATGGCAACCCACTCCAGTATTCTTGCCTGGAGATCCCATGGACAGAGGAGTGTGGCAGGCTATAGTCCATGGGGTTACAAAGAGTTGAATCCAAGGAGCAAGTGTCTTTTAATTTCATGGCTGCAGTCATTGTCTGCAGATAAAAATAAAATATTATAAAAAAGGAGCTTTTCACGTAAGCACCTTTTTCAGAAAGTACATTTCTCTCTCTACATTTTCTTAAACCATTCTCTCTGAAGAATACTTTCAGGTAATTATTTATGCTTATTCTATGAACTATACAATTAGAAATCATGAAGTACTAAAATTACTAGATTATTAAAATCTTAAATTGTTTTAAGTACATTTCAGATAGAATGGCTAAATATTTTCAATGCTGACTGGATGTTCCGATATTTAAAATAATGTTTCATTTTTCTATCATTAGAGATGCAGCTTAACATCCCCAAAAGGGGGGAAGTACATTAAATAAAAACAAAAAAACAAGTTCAGAAAACATAGAGATTGTCTTTGGGCTGGGAGTTACAATGTGATTTAGGCCAACGGCTCACTTGGGATATACCTTTATACCTCATGACTGAACATTATCTAAAATAAAAAAAATAGCAGCAATAAAATAAAGTGGGGCTTCCCTGATGACTCAGATGGCAAAGAATCAGCCTGCCAATACAAGAGATGTGGGTTCGATCCCTGGGTCGGGAAGATCCACTGGAGGAGGAAATGGCGATCCACTCCAGAATCCTTGCCTGGAGAATTCCGTGGACAGAGGAGCCTGGTGGGCTACAGTCCATGGCAAAAGAGTTGGACATGACTGAGCAACTAACACTCTCACAATTCAAACAACACACGTATATAAAAATATAAATAAACCATATATGTATATACAATTTTTTCTGATTGATCACAAACACGGAAGACTTCAGTCTCGTATTTCATCATTCAGAATATTTCTCCATATATCATGAAAAGACTTTGAGAGAGTGATCGGGAGTGTGTGACCACTTACAAGTTCACTATGGGTGTGCTCTTAGAATGGTGAGCCATTTACCACCAAATGAATCACTTAAATGATTTCTGAGGCCATGGTAATGGCCCTCAAAGAAATGTGTTATATATTTACCTATTTATAATACTCTGTCTATACATGTATTGAGATAGTTTGATCCCTTTTTAAGTATTACAGTAAATCCACACATGTGTACATAGATAATGTGGACATGATTATATAAATATTAGGACACACATGTATATAGAGATAAGTGTATGTGAGTGTATTACTTTTAGTTGTTACCTAGCAACACTTTGGCATGTGATACAACACTTTTAATTCAATCAGCCTATGAACATAATTCATAGAGGTACATAACACAGAATGTAAATTATTTAAGACAGTAAATTATTTATGGTGATTTCAATAGGTAGTTATACTTTATTGTGTTATAAAATTGACATTTTTACTTTTTACCTTGAAAGGTATGATGGGGTCTTTGAAAATCTAGCTACATGCTGACTCCTAGCTCAGCAGTCATGGCCCAATATGACTGATAGCTTTCTCAGGGCCTGACTCATCACTATCATTCAATTTGTTCAAAAAAGGAAGGGAGTGAAGAAGAGAGAGAGAAGGAAAGAAAGGAGAAAAGAAAGAAATGAGAGTCCCAGCGTGAGCAATTTGGGTGCCTTGTTTAACAAAAGATGAGTCATATGGCTAATACAAAAGAGAAAGCCATTGCCTTGCTCTGCTTCTTTTGAGCAGCACACTTTCCAGGCTGCGTTGTTTGTAGAAAACCCACACTATGCTGTTCTGGAGACTCATTGACCTGTACATCAAGCAGAGGATGCACAGAGAATCAAATTAGAATGAACCAAAGAAAGCCACGGAAACACTAAGAGGATGATAAAAGAGTTTCGAAGAAACAGCCCAGAGCATGACTTCAGTTTAATGGGACAGCAAGCTGGTGAGCACCGTGGTGTCAGACAAGCACATCTCATACAAGATGGGCGTCGCCTACTGAAAAGGGGTTGTGAGCCCCCCGCAGGGTTTTCAGCTACACCTTTGCATGGCTGGTTCTTACTTGACATATTATTGACCGGGGGATTTTTGCAGAAGCAAATGCCTATGGCCAGCGATTTGCTATTAAGTGAGTATTGAGATACTCCATCAATAATGTTTGGGTAACAAAAGGCGGATTCATAAGTCTCTGGGTCAATAAGTTGTTTACATTACTGTTTTGCGCCAAATGATTGGATGGGATAAAGCAGGAGTGACTCGGTCCGGCCCTTCACCTACACAGGGTGGGTTCACTCGAAAGGAGATGAGTAAGTCCTCCGGACTCTCAGGTGTCGGGTTGATACAGGTAGCTTTCAGAGACCAAGGGAGCATACCCTGGGGTCCAAAGATCAGTATGGCAGTGATGTGGACTCAGGCAAAGTCTGAGATACACGGAGTCAGGAGCCTGGCAGGTGGTCTGTGTGAGGGCAGAGGGAAGCAACAACAAGACCCCACCGTGAGCCAGGACTGAAGGCTCCGGGTATCCCCAGGAATATTCCCATGGTCTTGAGAGGGCGTGATGGACCCATGCTCTGAAGGCAAAGAGGCCCACGTGGCCAGTGAGCTGAGAGTGCCCGGAAGAAGCTCTTCTGAGGACTGTATTGCTGGGATCACTTTTCAGGGTAAAGATGAGGGAGCTATGGAAACAAGGGGGAAATTAAGCTGCTTCTAAACTTGCAAACTTTTTTCAGTCTGATTTTAACCCAGAACTAGTCAGATGCAGGTCTTTCCATAGTCACAGAAAAGCTGGACCAGATGTAGCTCCAGGCCTATAACACCGATGCATATGTATTAGTCCCTCAGTCGCGGCTGACTCTTTGCTACCCTGTGGACTGCAGCCCTCCCAGCTCCTGTCCATGGAATTCTCCAGGCAAGAATACTAGAGTAGGTTGCCATTCCCTTCTCCAGGGGAATCTTCCCAACCCAGGGATCGAACCCAGGTCTCCTGCATTGTGGGCAAACACTTTACCATCTGAGCCACCAGGGAAGCCCCATAATACCAATTCCTCATGGCAGTTTTCTTGCTTTACACTTAGTCCAGCAATCAGACTTGTGGAAATAGACCAGGTAGTTTTCTCTCCTAATAATAGCAGGTCCTCTTTTCTATTGCACACCTTCAACTCTTTAAGATGTATGGGGCACCCTGATAAAGTATAGCCCAAATCCCACTGTGGCAAATTCTGAGTCCTAAAATTTGGTTGCATCAAATATTGCTTGCAATAAGAGGGCTGAAGTTCAAGAATCCTCTTATGATGACCACACGCATCTATCTTAACATTATTTGAACTGTGTTAATATTGGTGATTAGGCAGAGAAAACCTTAAAGATGATTTTTTATGGCATCCTTTATTGAACCTGGCTAGATTTAGCTTTATTCTTTCTGCATTTGGGGCTGGCACTTTGACTTCGGATCCAATTTTCTTCCCAGTTATTCAAGTACTGACTCTTGCTATAGCGTTTGGGTTGCAAATATTGCAAGGGAAGGCTAAACACAACAAAATGTCTCAGCAGCTAAATGCCAGAGCACGATTTGCTTTCTGAAACTCAGCAAGAGGATCCAGAGACCTGGGCTCTGTGCCCAGCTCCTTCGGTGACATTCAAGGTGACCTTGCAGGGAAATGATTTAACTGCTTCCTGCCCAGTGGGCTGATTTAAGTGCTGCAAACGTTCCCTGAAGTCTGTGGGCCAGTGGGCTTTGTGAATGGAGCTTGGGGGTTCTATAAACGTATCCCTGAAGTTTGTGGGCTCTTTGCACGGCGCTTGAATGGAGTTCCCTATAAACGTATCCCTGAAGTCTGTGGGCTCTTTGCAGAGTTTTGGTCGGCGCTTGAATGGAGTTCCGTGGGGTTCTATAAACGTATCCCTGAAGTCTGTGGGCTCTTTGCAGAGTTTTGGTCGGCGCTTGAATGGAGTTCCGTGGGGTTCTATAAACGTATCCCTGAAGTCTGTGGGCTCTTTGCAGAGTTTTGGTCCGCTGGAGTTCCGTGGGGTTCTATAAACGTATCCCTGAAGTCTGTGGGCTCTTTGCAGAGTTTTGGTCAATGGAGTTCCGTGTTTTGGTCTGTGGGCTCTTTGCAGAGTTTTGGTCGGCGCTTGAATGGAGTTCCGTGGGGTTCTACAAACGTATCCCTGAAGTCTGTGGCTCTTTTTGCAGAGTTTTGGTTGGAGTTCCGTATTCTAAAACGTATCCCTGAAGTCTGTGGGCTCTTTGCAGAGTTTTGGTTTGGAGTTCCGTGGGGTTCTACAAACGAATCCCTGAAGTCTGTGGGCTCTTTGCAGAGTTTTGGTCGGCGCTGAAACTATAAACGTATCCCTGAAGTCTGTGGGCTCTTTGCAGAGTTTTTGGCTGGAGTTCCGTGGGGTTCTATAAACGTATCCCTGAAGTCTGTGGGCTCTTTGCAGAGTTTTGGTCGGCGCTTGAATGGAGTTCCGTGGGGTTCTATAAACGTATCCCTGAAGTCTGTGGGCTCTTTGCAGAGTTTTGGTCGGCGCTTGAATGGAGCTCCGTGGGGTTCTTCTTCCTTTGCTCTGTCTACTTGTCTCCATGAGCACACGCAGTCCTCTGGGAAAACGGGTGCTAGGTAAGTGTGTGTGTGTGTGCCTGCACAGTTGCTCAGTTGTGTCCGACTCTTTGTGACCCCACGGACTGCAGCCCGCCAGGCTCCTCTGTCCATGGGATTTCCCAGGCAAGAGTACTGGAGTGGGTTGCAATGCCTTCCTCCAGGGGATCTTCCTGACCCAAGGATCCAACCTGCATCTCTCCTGTGTCTCCTGCATTGGCAAGCGGATGCTTTACCCCTGAGCACCTGGGAAACTCCTCAGATTAGTGGTTCTGGTATTAATGGTATCAGTGAAAGCATCATCTCCAGAAGTAAAAGCCATGAGTGAACACACACAGTGCTTTATCTTGTATATATCATTTTCAACCAATTGGCAAGAATACCTATGTTTCCTGTGAAATAAGCCAAACATGCCCACGGCATATAAAAAGCGCCATTTCTCCATCTCCTGTAGTGGCACACAGCAAACTGGAGAAGGACTTGAACTAGAGTCAGACTGCCCGCGTGACCTACTTTGGCAGGTTGCTCAGCATCGCGGGCCTCCGTTTCTTCTTTGGTAAATGTGTTGGAGAAAACGGTATCCATCTTGTAGCCTTGCTGTGAGGACAAATGCGTTCACGTGTTTCAAGTGCTCAGAAACATGCCTGACACTTAGTAAGCATTTGATAAATGCAGCCCTCATTGTGGCCGTCCTTGTTGTCATTAACATGACTAGTCCTAGGAGAGAGCACTTGCTGCTAAAATTAGAAAACAGAGAGGAATTGGTTGTCCAAGATGGAATGAGTAAGAAAGTCAGTTACAAAAAAAAAAAAACAAAGTGCTGCTTTAAGCCAGAAAAAGGTCAGAAGAGGCGATGGATGCTTGGTCAGTCAATGGAGCAGGAGCCACTCTGCAGTTTGATGCCCTCCAAGAGTCATACGGACAATACGGAGCACCTCACGATACGAACTGCTTAACTCTGTGTTGAAGGCAGCAAGTGTCTTCTGCTTTGCGGAAAGCAGGAAGCTCAGCTTCAAGCAGGAGGAAAGGGTTAATTCAGCCCAGGGCTGGAGCCTAATCAGGCGGGCACCTTAGAGGCAGAGAAGCCAGCTCCACCGCCATCAGATGTCCATGCAGCTGTGTTCAGACCTTGACTGAACGTACGCTCCAGGTGGAGTAGGGACGCTGGCGGGGGCTTGGCCCTGCAGTACAGCCGCTCTCCCCTTCGGATCTTCCACAGCTTGACGCAGAACCCTAAAACTCCCCTTTTCATGACTGACATGGCTCGTGGCTCAGGGAAGTGCTTTCCAAAGCTCTGTCCCACGTCCTTGAAACAGGACGTGAGTATAACTGAGTGCTACAGCGATGTGGGGCTGTGTCCCTGCTGTCAGAGACACTGCTTCAGGTATAGGGAGAGTTTAAGTGGTGGATTCATTTGGGGGAGAGAAAAGACAAATTAATGAACTTGTCAAATTCTGGATATTATGTTGGAAACTTAGATGGATTTTTTTTTAATTATTTTTTTGAAGTATGGGTTTCCCTGGTGGCTCAAATAGTAAAGAATCTGCCTGCAATGCAGGAGACCCAGGTTCAGTCCCTGGGTTGGGAAGATCCCCTGGAGAAGAAATTGGCAACCCACTCCAATAGTCTTGCCTGGAGAAGTCCGTGGACAGAGGAGCCTGGCAGGCTATAACCCATGGGATTGCAAAGAGTTGGAAGCACTCAGTACATTTAAAAGATCAGTTTTAATTAAATACTTTTTATTTAAAAAAAATTTATATAGATTACTAATGATTTCTAGTTAAATAATTTTTATTTTGCATGTTGGTTTTATAAATCATAACTTCTTTTAACTCTGACAGCTAATTTTAACTATTTTAGAAGAAAATAACAAAATATATGAAAATAATTTAATTTTTCAGTTTAAATAATTATTTTAATTTGCTTTTAGATAAAATATATTGATAGTTTGCACATATTTCACATATTTCATTTTTGATACATTTAAATCAATTTTTAACCTTTTGGTTTATTCCTGACCATAGAACAAATTATATAAAAATTGTTGTTGTAACAACAATATTGGGCTTCCTTGAAATTAAGTTAAAAAATAGAATGCATATATAATAATACCTTAACTATATATGCTTTTATTGCTCATCCAAATATTACCAACCTATCTAAATAATACCAAGACATGCACAATAATACAAACTTCATTTTCTTTGATATTTCTTTTGACATTTTAGTTGATAATGTTCAGACATCTAAATGGAGAAGGAAATGGCAACCCACTCCAGTATTCTTGCCTGGAGAATCCCAGGGACAGAGGAGTGTAGTGGGCTGCCGTCTGTGGGGTCGCACAGAGTCGGACACGACTGAAGCGACTTAGCAGCAGCAGCAGCAGCAGAGGTCTAAACACCATCGCTTTCCACATCTTCCACTTTGTCATCATTTGTCAGGGTGGAAGCCTAGAACTCTCAGTTCTCATGAGGTCCAGTGTACCTTCAGAGGAGGGGATTATACAAGGCGTGGGGACAACCGGGAACCATTTTAACAACACCTACCACACCAGCTTTTTACACAGATGTGTTTTATTTGGGCTTACATTTCTATTTGATCGCTAGAGGAGGAAAAAGATTTGTCAGAGGTAAGCAGAGACATAGAAATGGAATCAAAGGTATGTCCATGGAAATGGGCTATAGACCCAACGAATGCTGAGAAGGGAGAACTTGTGGGATTCAGGAGTAACTGGAATTCTAGCCACTGAAAAAAGTGGTTCCATGGAGAAGGCTTCTCAAAGCCTAGAGAAGAGACATGTTGTTGGAAAGGATGTATTAGTGGTTTTTAAATATCTCTAATGATATCATAAGGAAGAGAAATTAATGTTTTCTGATTCCTGGAAATAAAACCAGGACCAATGGAAGGAAATTACTGAGGCGAATTTCCAGACTTCGTAAGGAAGTCCTTTCCAGTTGGTGGAGCTGTTGATAAGTGGAATGGGTACCCCCAAAATGGGGTGCCTGCCTACCACAGGATTGTTCAGGTGGGGGCTGGGTAGCTGCAGATAGAGTTGGGGGCAGAGGTGAAATTTGGAACCCTATGCCTACTGTGAGGCTCCGGCCCTCAGCTTCCCTTCAGGGGAGCTACCCACATAAGGTAAAATAACCAGAAAAAAGGAGGGGTTAATTTGCTAATGGCTGAGCAAGGACCCCATCCTGCTACAGGCGAAGTTGCTTTGACAAGTGATCCTGGAGCATGAAGCAGACATAAAATGAAGCCGTCAGCTTTCCCTTCCTTTCTCCAGGTAGATGACTGAGACTGCAGAACAGGTGCAGAGCATTTAACTGACCAGAAAGACCAGAACTGAGAACATTTCTCTGGAGGCCAGAACCCATGAGTCTATAGACTGAAATGAGGATCTACCCTAGATCTGTATAGATCTACCATATTCTTAACCATTGCTGCTTAGTACTCTGGTGTGTGGACTTTTAATCAATCTATTAATGAAGGTGCTTTTATAATATTGAAACAGAATGAAGTAATATTTGCATATAGAAAGAAACCAAATTATGAAAGTGACCCAAGGGGAAATTCCCAGGTCTTTCATATGAATTTGTTTATTGGTCTTATTAGGTAATTAAATAATATATTTACATAGTTCAAAAGTAGTATCGCTGTTACCCCTGCAGCTTTTACCCTGGCTCCATAGGTAGCTTTTTTTTTTTTATTGTGATAAATACACATAGCATAAATTTATCATTTTTAATATGCAGGTCTGTGGAATTAAGTACATTCACGTAGCTTTGCATCTATCACCACCATCCATCTCTAGAACTCTTTCATCACCTCAAACTGAAAGCTATTCATTAAACAAGTCTTCATTTTCCAGTCACCCTCAGCTCCCAGCAACTTTCTGTCTCAGTCCCTATTCCGCTTTCTGTCTCAGTGAATTTCTGACTATTCTAAGCACCTCATCAAATTGGACATGGTATCACCTCCCCTTGTGTCTGGCTTATTTCACTTAGTACAAAACTCTCAAGGTTCATTCAGGCTGTAGCTGTGTCAGAATTTCGTTCCTGACACAAAGACTGAATGATAGTCTACAGTGAGTATATACATCTATTTACCCATGTATCTATCAGGGGACATTTGGCTTGTTTCCTCCCTTTGACTCTTGTGAATAAGGTTGCTGTGAACATTGGTGTACAAATATCTGTTCGAATTCCTGCTTTTAATTTTTTAAGGTATACACCCAGAAACGGAATTGCTAGATCATATGGTAATTTTATGTTTAATTTATACTCCTCACTAGCAATAGAAATGGTTCCTATCTCTTCATATAGTTACCATGGATTTCAGATTTTGCTAATCTGCTAGGTGAAACCTGATAACTCACAACTGTTATAATCCGCATTTCTCTTATTACTAGTGAGGGTAAGCAATGTTTCACATTTAAAGACTTTTTTATTTTTCTGCAAACTTTCTACTGATAGATATCCTTTGGCCATTTTCCTATGAATCACTGGCTATTTCCTTACAATCATCTAGGAACTCCTTATGTACTTGGGAGATCGGCTGTTTGTCTGTGAAATGATTAAGAAATATTTGTCCCAATTTCTCATGTGTCTTGCAACTTTGCTTACAATGTTTTACACTGAAAAATGCTGGCTTTTTACAGTCTAAATGATTTATCTTTTTTATTGGTGCCTATATTTTGAGTCATAGTTAGAGAAGGCTTCTGAGTTCCAAGGTTATAAAGGATACTATCTATATTTTCTTTTAGTACTTTAATGGATGATTCTTCTTTTTAACATTTCATTTCCAGACCGTTTTGGAGTTCTCTGGAATACAGTGAAAGATACGGGTTCTCTATTTCATTTCAGATAGCTACTTGGTTGTCCCCAAAACACTCATGAAGAAGTTTCCCTTTCCTCACTCATCTGAAATCACATACTAATATCAGGATGCGTTTTGGACGATGTATGAATCTCTGTTCTTTGCATTTTGTCATTTCAGATTCACACCAGACCACCACACCATTTTAATTATTGAAGCTTTATACTGTACTTTAAGGCTTAGCATGAACAATGACAATTCTTTTCAGAATTTTTCTGGCTAGATAGTGTTTTTTTTGTATCATTTTATATCTGTAAATTAACTTTGGCAGAATTGACATATTCATGATACTGAGTCTCCTAACTTAATACCTTCAGTCTTTATTTTCACTTGTGTATCCATCAGGAATTATTTAAAATTTTCATTGTAAAGATTACACATATATCTAGTTGAGTTTCTTGGTAATTTGACTTCTGTTTTTTTTTTTAAAGTACTGTCATTTTTATACTTTATTAAGGCTATTGACTTCTGATATTTTCTACTAACTTACTGAACTAATTTGTTCTTGGTGATTTTTTTTAGAAGATTCTCCAAGGTTTTGCAATGACATAAGCATGAAATCGACAAATAGTGATAGTTCTTTCACCTGCCTTCCAATTCACACCTCTCGTATATTTGTCTTATGAAATTATATTGTTTGATACCTCTGGGAAGATACTAACAATAAAAGTTAAAAGGGATCTATATCAAGTTCTTTAATTATGTATTTCTTGAATTACCTATTTTAGACAGTTTCTATTGATTTCTATTACGAAAAATTAAGACTTTTGCTTAAGCACACTATCTTGCTTAAATATGTTTTTTCCTGACTATCTTTTGATTAGTAATGTGTCTTTTATTGCCAAAGTTTATAACATTTCAATTCAATTAGTGATTAAGCCTTAAGCTTTTAATTAACTCATATGCTTTATTAGATATTCTAAAAGAGCAAATATTATGTTTATATAAATGCTATTCGTGAAGGGATCAGTAAAAGAGTAATATGATCCTGTGCCACTGATTTTTGCTGCTCCAAAGAGCATGTCCAGTTAACAACTATTTGATTTTTTTCTGAATTTGCTTCCAGTCTTGCTCAATGTCTTCTAGGTCACATTTCATTGTTATTCAGTCTGTGTATCATGTTATTTTCTTTTGAAAATTTCTTAATTTCTGAAGTAATCCCTCAGCTAATATTTCCATATGGGATGTATGAGTAGTGTATGTTTTGTTTCATTGCATAGCAGGAAATGTTTTTATTTTATTCTTGTGCTTTACTGGTTATTTAGCCGTGTACGGAGCAGTTTCCGTCAGATTTTGTTTCTGCCGCCTTGCCTTTTAGAGTCTACTGCTGCTGATGGAAAGTCTGATACTGATTTGATTTTCATCCTTGGCCTGTAGTCAGTTTTTCTTCCTCTCTTGGGAAGTTTTTAGACTTTTCTATGAGTTCTTTGGAATTTTGACATTGTACATCAATTTGGATCCAGGGATGGGTTTTTTCTTTTTTTTTTTTTTCGTTGTTGCTGTTCATCCACCTGCTTAACTCTCCAAAGATTGTTTTAATATGAAGACTTCTAAATTTTTTCAACTCACAACAATTTTGTAAAGTATGATTATTATTCTCAATTTACAAATAAGATTTAGAAAGATAAACCAATCTGCTCTAGATCACTGCTTGATTTCTCCACTGTGTCAAACTTATAGTGACTTAAAATATACCTGAAGGCCATACTTGAGATTACTTTTGGTGCAAAGGATAAAACACTTAGGTTTCAGATTTAGAAACTTGAATAGTTATTACCTTGAAATTTTGGTGTTCATAACAACAAATAATTAATAAATTGATAAGTTTATATTTGCAAGTTCTATTTACTATTTTTAAAAACAAGAATTATTTGATTAGTTATATCCCTATGGGGCCCTTCCCTGATTATATATCAAGAAAATCACTTCTTTTGTAGGGACTTAAGGTTAAGAAGTAAGTAGAAATAGTGGAGGAGAAGGCAATGGCAGCCCACTCCAGTACTCTTGCCTGGAAAATCCCATGGACGGAGGAGCCTGGTAGGCTGCAGTCCGTGGGGTCACAAAGAGTCAGACACAATTGAGTGACTTCACTTTCACTTTTCATTTTCATGCATTGGAGAAGGAAATGGCAACCCACTCCAGTGTTCTTGCCTGGAGAATCTCAGGGATGGGGGAGCCTGGTGGGCTGCCGTCTTGGGGTTGCACGGAGTCGGACACGACTGAAGTGACTTAGTAGCAGCAGCAGCAGCAGAAATAGTGGAAATAGATTTGCTGGGAAAAGCAACAGTAGAATTTGCTTTCTACTATACTCATATATATATATATATATATATATATAACATTATATATATATATATAAATAATTCATAGCAGATTTTTATAAAATGAGTTAGAAGAATAAAGTGATGGAGGCAGGACCATACGCTCTCAGCATGTGACAGACACCAAGAATTTATGAGTCACAATGGTTTTCAGCCAGGGAGTTCCCCAAGGTCATGTTGCAAACCAGTGGTAGAATAAATAATAAGTATTTTTTAAAATATCAAATTCCTTTCCCATCATATCAACTGAAGATATTTCCTTACCTCATTTCTCCATAGGCAGTCAGGAGAGTTGCCATGACTAACAGGGGAAGCACCAAATTCCCTTTCATCACACTGAGCTTTTTGAGCCATTTGTAAAAGAAGCTAGAGTCTCCCGCTCCAACTGGTGGTCAGCTCCCTGACTAGACACATGCAGAAAGGGGGGGTATTGTGTCCTCAGCATGAAAGGGTCATAAATCCAAAGACCGTTGGTAGTTGTGCTGGTTTATCATGGGTGGAATTCTCTACTGGACGGAATAAAACGTGATATCATGACGCACAACCAAGATATTGTCTACCAGGGTTTCGGAGCCTTGGTACCATTGAAATTTGGGACCAAGTGACTCTGTTCTGTGGGAGGCTGTCCTGGCCATTGTAGAATGTTGTGCAAGACCCGTGGCGTCTACTCGCTAGATGTCTAGCGAGTAGACGCCAGTTGTGAGAATGACAAATGTCTTTTCAGTTCAGTTCAGTTCAGTTCAGTCGCTCAGTCGTGTCCGACTCTTTGCGACCCCATGAACTGCAGCACGCCAGGCCTCCCTGTCCAACACCATCTCCCGGAGTTCACTCAAACTCATGTCCATCGAGTCAGTGATGCCATCCAGCCATCTCATCCTCTGTTGTCCCCTTCTCCTCCTACCCCCAATCCCTCCCAGCATCGGGGTCTTTTCCAATGAGTCAACTCTTCACATGAGGTGGCCAAAGTACTGGAGTTTCAGCTTCAGCATCAGTCCTTCCAATGAATATTCAGGACTGATTTCCTTTAGAATGGACTGGTTGGATCTCCTTGCAGTCCAAGGGACTCTCAAGAGTCTTCTCCAACACCACAGTTCAAAAGCATCAATTCTTCGGCACTTAGCTTTCTTCACAGTCCAACTCTCACATCCATACATGACCACAGGAAAAACCATAGCCTTGACTAGACGGACCTTTGTTGGCAAAGTAATGTCTCTGCTTTTCAATATGCTATCTAGGTTTGTCATAACTTTTCTTCCAAGGAGTAAGTGTCTTTTAATTTCATGGCTGCAATTACCATCTGGAGTGATTTTGGAGCCCCCAAAAATAAAGTCTGACACCGTTTCCACTGTTTCCCCATCTATCTTTTAGATGTCGCCAAATATCACCCAGGTGGAGAAAACTGCCTCTGATTGAGGACCACTCATAAACAGAGATTTAAGGCAACATATTTTAGTAAATAACTCTGGAAAATACATAAAAAGTTTTCCAAAATACATTCTACTTTTCACATGGAAGTCTTTGAAGAGTATGTGTTACAACCTAAACATTTCAGGCTCTGAAAAGAGGCAAAGACTCTATATATAAATATAGTGAACCACTGGGACCATCAGATAGCAATACTGAAATACACAAAATAGAATTCTGTGTGTGGCAGGAGAAATAATTTTCTAAGCAGATTATCAATCTCAGCCAGTGTTATTAATAACACAAACATGGCAGTTAATCTTTCTGTTGAAGCCTTTATGCTACATAATGTCTAAACATGATTTGAAAAAAAACATATTCATACTTTGAAAATAGAACAACTATTTTGTAAAGATGATTCAGTCAGCAGGATGCTCTGACTGGCACTCCCTAAATTCTATTTTTGTTGAGAGAAGTGATTGCCTTAAAAAAGAGACACTGAACTTTAGAAAGTGTTACACCACTTTTGCTGCACATTTTTGCCTGGATAAGTTTGCTAATGGTCAAAACTTATACCCTGTATGATAATCTTGTGCCAAATGTTTGGAAAGTGAATGAAGGAATTACTCAGTCTAACCAGGAGGCTAAAATAGATAATCTCCAGAGAAGAATTTGAATTTTTGACTGTTCCCTAATAATATTGATATTTCTTACTTCTGTTTACTGTATTGACAATGGAATGTTGCCTACAATGCCTATAAAAAGAATTTTCTGTTATTTTAACATTGACCCAATCTATCTTTCTAGAAGGGAGTGTGGGGGTGGTGAGGAAATAATAACACGTTAAAAGTTTCTAGTGAGAGAAAGGGAATCTTTAAGTGAAAATGGCTATTTGTAAGTTCAAAGTGTTATTCTACCTTAAGCTTTCTGAGAGCACGAGGTCCCTACATATAATTAAGTGGATGCACATGAAAAGATACACATATTGAACATACATATGCACATGTGTATGTAAGGGCCCAGGTGGTGCTAGTTGTAAAAACCCACCTGCCAGTGCAGAAGGCATAAGAGACACGGCTTCAGTCCCTGGGCCGGGAAGATCCCCTGGAGGAGGGCTTGGCAACTCACTCCAGTATTCCTGCCTGGAGAATCCCAGGGACAGAAGAGCCTGGTGGGCTACAGTCCATCGAGTTGCAGAGTTGGAACGACTGAAGTGACTGAGTACATGCAGGTGTACGTATGTATTTGATCACTTTCACAATAACTAGCCCTGAGAAACCACCCTTACAGAGCACCATGGACGATGGACACTGTTTAGGTTGTGGGGTGAAGGGATTGTGAGTAAAACTGCTTTATCTGTTAATTAATATTTCAGTAACACTTCCACGATGCTATCTGCCAAGTCAGGGAATCAATCAATTCATCCATTTAGCCAGTCACCCTCAAAGGGCCTGTGGGTCTGCAGAAGGATAAGCCTCCTGAACTTTCTGAAGGAATATGTGTCCAAAGCTTATTTGGAAAAAAACCCCACCAACCCAGGAATCAGGATTCAAAGTCTCTTCTTTGATCAGCATTTATGAATATTTAGAGACTCGTATTAGAGGAGGGATAAGCAAAGAATGTGTGTGTTCCCCAAGAGAGTGGAGAAACACTGAAAGCATCTTTCTAAAGCAGGACAAAGAAGATGAGAAGCAAAGTTAGGAAAAAGCCAGTGCAAAAGGAAAGGGCCAGGGGTGCCTGGCAGAAGAAGCCCATGGCTTTGATAAACTCTGAAGAGCTCATTTTCAGGCCTCTGCCCTGCCTAACCTGTTAGAAAGGGAAAGGGCTTCTGGCTCAGAAGATAGAAAATTCAAAAGGAAACATGAAACGAAGAAGCAGCAAAAGTCATATTTCTTCTTTCATAGCACAGTAGCTTCAATGAAGCTTTGTGAAGAAAATCTAGAAATGTTCCTAAAAATAAATAAATAACATTTCCTGGAGACGTTAGCACACCAAGGAAAGCAGACAAAGGAAAGAGAGTGCTTGATATTGGTCTTTCAAGCCCGAGCTATGTGAGAAGCCTTCAAGCTGTCTTCTTCAAGCCACAAGGGGAGAGCACCTTACTTCCCACCCAGGGAGGCGGGGGAGCTGGGAGGGGGATTCACCTTCATAGTTTAACCCTGCTCCCTCTTGTCCTTCACACCCACTCAGCACTGCTGCTGCGAAAGAGCAGGACCTTGACTGTCCCTGGAAACCCCAGCTAAAATGCATCTGTTTTACACACCTCTCACATTCTAGGTGTGAAACACTAACTATAAATATATAATGAATGCAAAGTGCTTTTTAAACTAGAATATATTTTGCAAAGTGGAGTTATTAATATCAGGAATAACCCACCTAAAAACCTGATAAATGAGAGTTTAAATCTGCCTCTTATTGTTCATGGGCCATGCTTCTGAAAGACACCCAAAGACAAGAACATTTTCTGTGTGTTTATGTCTTTCGTGATTGTTTTTAGTCATGCAGTCATTAGGATATTCAACCATATAATTGATTATTCATGTCTGTAAATAACTTAAAAAAGAATTTTTAGGTCAGCAGAATTCTTGCTGGTCTTCCCATATTTCCCACCACTTCTACCCCATCTCAACCCATCCCTTTCTCCATACAACAGGTTATGAGTAGATTCCATCTTCGACTGAAAAAAGAACAATGTTCAGATTCCCTCTTGAAAAGACTTAGTGAACCAAACAAACATTTCAGGAAGAGTCATGTATAGCCTATCATCTCAGTTTCTTTAATGTGTAATAAATCCTCCCAAAACGTAGGGGTTTAAAACAGCAATAATTTATCAGCTGGTGATGTTGGTACAGCAACATGAGCTGGGCTCAGCAAAGAGCAGTTCCCCTGGTCTTATCTGGGCTCTTTTTCCTTTGGTCAGCGGGCGGGTGGTCAAGGGGAAGCTTGGTCTGGAATGGTCTACTCTCATGTTGCTTATTGGTGGGAAGCTCACTGGGTCAAGTGTCTCCAAAAGATAGCCTGGGCTCGTGGCAATTTCAGGATTCCCAGGGCCGCAACAGAGAAAGTCCTGACAGACAAGTACTGTTCAAGCCTCTACTTTGATCAAAGGAAGTTCTGTAGCCAAGTCCAGATTCAAGAGGTCGGGAAACAAACTCCTCATGGGAGATGATGCCAAGTCATATTGCAGAAGTATGCACACAAAGGAATGGGAAACGTTTTTGGCCATTTTCTGCAATTTATTATATACGGCTGCTGCGTATTTTTTTAATGGAGGTTAGAAGGCACATTAGAAGTTTTTTCAGGCCAATCTCCCATCAAAAGGTGGAATCAATAGCATATCCTATGTGGGTTTCCAATCATTGCTGTGATTATTATAAATCCCTTACTTACAATGTGATTGCATCCATGTAAGGTCCATCTATTTGTCTCAGCTCTACTATGAGACCAGACCATAGACCGAGCAAGGTCCTAGGTTCATATGATATCCCTTCTGATGTATAAGATGGCTGCCTTGGCCAGTGGGCCTTCCCTTTTACAGGCTGCTCATCTCAGATCCTTCCACTGTTTTCCTTTGGCTATGGTTGCTGTTGTTGTGTTGTGCGCAGATGCTCAGTCGTGCCCGACTCTATGTGACCCCGTGGACTACAGCCCACCAGGCTCCTCTGTCCATGGGATTTCCCAGGCATGAATACTGGAGTGAGGTGTCATTTCCTACCCCAGGATACCTTCCTGACCCAGAGATTGAAAGCTGGGTCTCTTGCGTCTCCTGCGTTGGCAGGTGGATTCTTTACCACTAACCTGGGTTGCAGCACCTTCTACTTGCTCCAGCTCGATGGCCAACCTAAGCCAGAAGCAAAGGCCAGGTGTGATGCACGAGCACACAGAAAAGGGGACTATCCTTTTCCTCAACCCACATTCTTTACTTCTAGGAAGCCTTGCATCACTCTGTTAACTCAGACTGTATGGGCAGCCGCAAGTCCCCCCAGCCTGTGCACAGACACTGTTGTGGAAAAAGATACAGGTCCTTATATTCTTGCAAAATTTCATTTTACGGTATTGGACCCCCTGCCCTTTTTTTATTGCAGAGTCCTTTTGTTAGTTCAGTTCAGTTCAGTCGCTCAGTCGTGTCCGACTCTTTGTGACCCCATGAATCGCAGCACTCCAGGCTTCCCTGTCCATCACCAACTTCCGGAGTTTACCCAAACTCATGACTATCGAGTCAGTAATACCATCCAGCCATCTCATCCTCTGTTGTCCCCTTCTCCTCCTGCCCCCAAGTCCTTCTGAGATCTTTGCAAAATATTTGATGACACAGATGGAATCCATGAATTCAGTCAGTGCGATTTCCACATCTTAGTTCAAGCATTGGGATAAGCTACTGAACAGAACAGGAAGGAGGACACACTGCCAGGGCAGGCCACTAGGAACTGTCTCCCTTTTATGTGTCTACCTCACTCCAGTGTGGTATAGTGGGAACTTTGTCAAATTCATCACTAAAATCTAGTTACATGGTATCTATCTCATTCTTCTCATTCACCAGACCAGTCAACTGGCCCCACAAGAGGTGAGGTTAGCGTGATTCCTGGAGAAAACAACTTTTCTCCAAATCTTCATAAGATATTCCTAATTACAATTATTTTTGAGAGTGATGTTAATTTTACCAGCCTATATTAAAAACCATGATACTTATCTGATTTCCTTGTACTTTTTCTGTGCTCCACAGTTTATTTCCCAAATAACACTGACAACAGGTTCAGATGGCTCTTCAGTAAGCTCTCTCTCCATCCCCTGGGAAATATATTACTTCCCTAGGCTAACACCCATTTTTGCTCATTAGGCAGCAATATGTGCCCTTTGCTTAGCTCAGATATTAAAATGCACATACAAATTCATTCCTCCATCCAAGTTCCATTATTAAACACCTACTCTCTCTGAGGCAATGGAGCCTTTATCCAGAGGGCCATTTGTGAATGATCATGCCTAGAAACATAGCCCCAAATTGCATTTTATGCCATGCGTTGGCATTCAGAATTCTATACGCAGTGGAGACCTGATGACTAGCTTCAAGTAGGAAAGTGATATAATCAAATCTGTAGGTTAAATAGATCTCTCTAGGATAAGTTTAAAGGATACTAAAAGGGTGCAAGCTAGGAGACTCTTGTAGTAAATTGAGACATACAGTGAAGGCTGGATTAAAACAGTGGCAGTGGAGACAAAAATGAGACATGAATTCATTTAAGAATGGAAAGACTTTGGCAACTGGATGAATGAGAGTGTGAAGCGAGGTCCTAGGGTAACTTTCCTTAGTTTCCGACTGAATTATTTGGATGGATAGTTGGACATTTACTAAGAAAGGGAAGAGGTTATTGATTCTATGTTACTATTCCAGGACTACACATATTTTATTAAATTTAAATTATTTTGAGAACTAAATTTCCTATGTCTCTTTTTTCTCATTGCTTAGCATCTCTTATGATTCTATAATCAGGTGAAAATATTCTAGACTATCCTAAAACTCCTGAATTCTTTTTCAGTATCTCATTTGGTTGATACAGCTTAACATTTTTCCTAGAAATTTTCAAGTATTTCTTTCACTTGACCATCTTCACCCTGGTTACTAAGAATTCACTTTTTCTTCAAGTTCCCACCACATTCACTTTACCAGCAAATTTCTCTGAATCTAAAGAAGATCTAGATTATCTTCCTCCTAACTCCCTAGGACATGAAATGATCAGCAGCCCATCTGGAATTTCTCAGATGCTGTGCCTTTTGGCCAGAGAAGGCAATGACACCCCACTCCAGTACTTTTGCCTAGAAAATCCCATGGACGGAGGAGCCTGGTAGGCTGCAGTCCATGGGGTCGCTAGAATCGGACACGACTGAGTGACTTCACTTTCACTTTTCACTTTCATGCATTGGAGAAGGAAATGGCAACCCACTCCAGTGTTCTTGCCTAGAGAATCCCAGGGACGAGGAAGCCTGGTGGGCTGCCGTCTATTGGGTCGTACAGAGTCAGACACGACTGAAGCGACGCAGCAGCAGCAGCAGCAGCGCCTTTTGGCTGAATGAGATTTAGACCTGCCTTGATGCTTAAAGTCCATCATCGCTCACTTGTGTTTCTTGCTTTTAGGTCAGTTTTATGATTTATTTCAAAAGCACATTATCCATCCCCTACACCAGGCCCAGAAGCCTATGAGTTACATTTCTATCACTTTTATACCTGAAGGAGACACGGGATCAGACTTGTAGAACTTTAGGCCTAGGAAGGACTGGAGATCTCACCTACTGCTCCCTTTATAGTTAAGTAAACCAAAGTCCTGGGAGATTATGTGATTTGTGTAAGTCTGCACAACTGGTTAGCTAGGGGCATAGCCAGGGCTAGAACATATGTCTCCTGACGTTTAGCCAAAATATGTATTATGCTTTTCCCTTGGCACGAAGTCAGACACTAAGACTTAAGTAAAGAATTTAGGGTATTCTACATCCAGCACGGCAGGGGCCCAGTGACACGCTAAGAATATAACATAGGAGTATATGATTGTGCGATGCTGTGAAGATGTCCTTATATAGCAGTATGTAGATTCTTGGGTACTGATGTAGTCAGCTACATTTTCCAGCCGAAGGGGCCCACAGCTCTTTGACCCAACAACTCCTCAGGGGTTGCACTGACCGCTGGAGAGAACTCTGTGAAATCCCAGGGCAGAATCGAGGGCTGGGTCCACTCACCGCGTCATCGATCATGTATGTTTCCCTTGGCACTGCTTTATCTGGCTCAGTAGTAAACCAAAAGAAAGTGACACTTAATGGAGCCCCAGTTTATATTCTTGTTCATATCTAAACCTGAACAAGTGCTTTGTGGTCAGGTCTGTTTCAAGGGAGTTCCGGAAAGTCCCAATGTTCAAGTGCTCCCTGGAGGCAGGGTACCAACCATATCTAGCAAAAAGGGGAAAAAAAAAAAGTAAAATAAATAAAGAAAAATGTCTCCAACAAAGAGAGGGGTCACGCAGAGCCTGTGCCTGGCAAGGCTCAGCATAGAGGCCACTGAGACTACAGCGGGCGGGGGTGACCCAGAAGATGATCACGTGCCATGCTGTAGCCTTCCTTTTGGGGCACTGTGGGTGTGAATGTGTGCACGCTCGCTCAGTCGTGTCTGACTCTTTGGGACCCCATGGACTGTAGCCTACCAGGCTCCTCGGTCTGTGGAATTTTCCAGGCAGGAATATTGGAGTGGGTTGCCATTTCCTTCTCCACTATGAGTACTCCCAAATGAGTTCTCACACCCAACTAGACTCATGGGTGGCTCCCAACCACTGTTTTGGAGGAGAAAGAGCCCCGTCTAGGAGCTATAAACCCACCTATAACTGACTCTGAGGGGAGAGCTATGAGTTGGCCATGCCACTGGAGAGCTTGGTCCCTAGAAGGCCAGGAAGTAAGGTGAGGATCCAGCACCAGAGGGCAAGGCCAAGGGTCATACAGATCGCCCTCTGTGGGAACTCCTTCCCTTGGGGACATCAGAGTCTTCTTGTTAAACCAGGAAACACTCTGGCATTACCATATGCCCTCTGCGAAGCAGACGGTCACGTTTGATTCTTTGCAACCCCTTGGACTGTAGCCAGCCAGGCTCCTCTGTCCATGGAATTCTCCAGGCAAGAATACCGGAGTGGGTTGCCACTCCCTTCTCCAGGGGATCTTCCCAACCCAGGGATCGAACCCAGGTCTCTTTCATTGCAGGCAGATTCTTTACCATCTGAGCCACCAAGGAAGCCCCATTGATAAAAGGTTGCAATACAATATGGGTCCTTTTTAAGGTGAGCACATCATTTTTTAATGTTGAAGAGGAGCCTGATAGGCTGCAGTCCATGGGGTCGCTAAGAGTCAGACATGACTGAACAACTTCACTTTCACTTTTCACTCTCACACATTGAAGAAGGAAATGGCAACCCACTCCAGTGTTCTTGCCTGGAAAATCCCAGGGACGGGGGAGTCTGGTGGGCTGCCGTCTATGGGGTCGCACAGAGTCGGACACGACTGAAGTGACTTAGTAGTAGTAGTAGTAGAGGTAAATGTTTATGTTACTCATCCTTCTACCTCACCGTACCATTTCAGTTCCTTTAAAAGACAAGATATGACAATACCATTCACACTGTAAATTTATCTCTTCAAGTTTGTTTTCATCTCTAAGGAGCTATTGATCACCTCAGGTTTACCAGTAGGCTGCCCCAGGGTATGTCCATGTTATCGGAAGCTGTGAAAGTACTGTATTCTTTGATTTTTGCTCGATAGAGCTGGTCCTGCTAGTCAAGTTCTTTGAGGCTATAAGGACAATGCACCCTCCTGCAAAGAGTAATTGTAACTGTAAAGCGAAAATTGGTTTAGCACACCCATGGAAACAAGAAATAGAAGGATAATTTTCCATCCTTTGTCACCTTGGGTTTTCATTCTTCTCATCCTGGGGTCTGCGGTATATTTTAGATTCTTCCAAGATAATATCTCAGGGTTGCTAGGGAAATAAACTTGAGCTCAAGTAGCTGGACCTTTCTTTGTCCACCTTGCACTTGAGCTTTCCCCAGAAGTAATCAGATCAGATGATCTCAGTGTCAAATACTTCCAGAGACTTCCCTGGTGGCTCAGTGGTTAAGACTCTGCTGCCAACGTAGGGGATGTGGGTTTGATCCTTGGTCAGGGAAGTAAGATCCCACATGCCATGTGGCATGGACAAAAGATAAAAGCAAACAAACAGAAACTTGTATTGGCTAGTTGACGCCAACCACCTACCTATAAAGTGGCAGATATCTCTCAAGATTAGTGACTTTGGCAGGACACCAGTTCTCATCCAAGTCTAATCAACTGTATCCAGGGAATACATGTAACTGATTTTATTTCCCAGACCAAGGATTCTGTGTTAAATCAGAACCACTGAGACAGGACAAAGGATTTAGGGCCATTTGTTTTTTTTTTATGTGAACCATTTTGGAAGTCTTTACTGAATCTGTTACAATATTGCTTCTGTTTTATGTTTCAGTTTTTTGGCCACAAAGCTTGTGGGATATTAGCCCCCCAACTAAGGATTGAATCCAAGCCTCCTGTGTTGGAAAGCAAAGTCCTAACCACTGGACTGCCAGGGAGGTCCCTAGGGCAATTTGTTCTTCGAAGAGGGTTGTGTCAGGCAGGCACAGCCGGCCTCACAAGTTCTCCCACTGTGCGTCCACGCTCCCTGCGTCCCACGTGACCACCCGCGTCACTCAAGTCCAGCCGCTACTTAACACCCCCTAAGCCTAGACTACAGAAGTGGTTTCTATGATTGCAAAGTTTGCTCTTGCTATACATTTTGAAAAGAAGGTCATCAAAGGATCTACCGGTTAGAGAGCCCCTCTGAAGTCCAGTGGAGACCGTTTCAAACGGCCTTGTGATACACCAGATGAAAGAGACGACAGAAATGCAAATTATTGGCATTAAATGGGAAAGAAGAACATCAGAAGACCAACTGTAGTTTGGGGAGAAATTAAAACAAAGAACAAAGGAAAGGGAGTTAAACTCAGGTCTATTCCTTAAAAGGATGGGATCTGATTTTGATCTTGAGAAAAAAAAGTTTTGAGGAAAAGCTGTCTCCAACACGATCCATCTCATAATTTTCTATAATGTCTTTCATCTATTGAGTGATTTGGAGGGAAGAGGGAGTTGATGGTAATGAAGCAATCATTAGACTTAATATTTAAAATAACAAGCTTGTTTATATAAAATAATGGCAGTTCCACAAACCTGTCATAAATATCTAGGTCAGTGAAAAGAGCAAGAAATATAATTTGCAGTATAACAAAACAGCTGAAACAAATTTATCATTATTATTCTAATATTACTCTTATGCTTTTTATCTTTCTTGTAATGATATAATGTTTCATTGCAGGTAGAAAATATAAATTGTGTAGGCATCAGGAGTAGTGTTGTCATAATTGAATTCTTTCAAGAATTGCTGTGTGGATCTCCCTGCTTTCCTCCTCTTTTCAGCCTCTCTGGGAAATTTCAGGAAGGACCCTGGCAGCCAGATTGACAGTCACACACAGTGGAGCGACAGTTTAGGCTGCAAGCTGGGTTTGCAAGGACATTATAGTCAATGTTCTCATTAATAAAACTTGAAACCATTTCCCCAACAGCTTCTATGACTTGGGACAGGCTGTTTGGGAGACTCTTGATGTGTAGGTTTGATGCCTGCTGCCTAGGAGAGTGATGTCTTCATTTCTAAGTAGGTTCAGGTCTGTTCAGAAGAAACTAATTGAGAAAAGAGCATTGGGTTGAGAGTCAAAAGCCCTAAGTGGAGCCCAGTTTTACTTGACCAATTATGTGTCTCTGGAGAATTCACTCAACTTTTATGAGCCCCAGCTTCTTCCTCCGCAAAAAAAAAAAAACAAGGATAGGTTAGGTGACTTTTGTGGTCTTTATCAGTTTCGTATTTTTACAGCCAAGTACTGGGTTGGCCTTTTCATACTGCTCATGGGGTTCTCACGGCAAGAACACCAGGGTGGCTTGCCATTCCCTCCTCCAGATGGCAGTGGGTGAGATGATGAGGTGGCATCACCACCTCAATGGCCACGAATTTGAGCAAACTCCGGGAGATGGTGAAAGACAGGGGAGCCTGGCATGCTGCAGTCCATGGAGGTCACAAAGAGCTATGGCTTAGTGACTGAACAAAAACAACGATTGGGTTGGCCCAACACTTCGTCTGGGTTTTTCTGCATAACAGCCTAACATAGGAGGTGGGTGCATGCGTGCCAAGTCACTTCAGTTGTGTCCGGCTCTTTGTGACTCTGTGAGCTGTTGCCCACCAGGCTCCTCTGTCCATGGGATTCTCCAGGCAAGAATACTGGGTTTTGTTGCTGTGACCTCCTCCAGGGGATCGTCCCAACGCGGGGATCAAACCTGCATGTCTTATGTTTCCTACATTGGCAGCCAAGGTCTTTACCACTACACCACCAAAAACCCAAACAAACTTTTTGGCCAAGCCAATATTTTTCCAATACTCACGTGAACCCTTTCAAGTCTAAAGTCCAAAATGCATTTTTCCTTGAGTATTTCTAAAGGGAAAAGTTCACTGGCTGCCTGGTTTTTCAGTGGATTTATTTCTCCATCACTGATCATTGCTGTACTTGTAACTTTCCTGCAGGTCTGGTGTAAGGGCCAGTGAATGATAACCCCGTGTTCTCTGCTGCAATCCCACAGGCACTGAAAAAGAGGCTGATAACCAACCTGGGAAGCTTAATCAAGCCAAGCTCTTCCTGCCAGGCATCTTAGCATGTGAGGATCAGAATGCCTGGGTTCATCACACGTGGCAAATCTAATGTTTCACGTTACCCTCCTTGCCAAGGAGGGTAAGGCTTAACATTAAAGGAAATAATAATCTGAAAACAGATAAGCACACCTTAGTCATGCAAACTATCCTTGTTATCCAGCTTAAAAAAAAGAAAAAAAAAACACAATCCTAGTAGAACCAAATCAAAATGACAGCTTCTCTCAGGCCAGCACTGTAAAAAATGAAAGGCACTTTAGATGTTACTCAATGCAATGCTTATACTTTGGAGACAAGGAAATGGAGGCTCAGATAGGATAAAATGTTGTGGCCAAGAGCCTGCAGCTGGTTGGAAGCATGCCAAGAGCCGATTTCAGATTCTCTGATTCCCAGGCTCTGGGGTTCTCTGTCCCCATCTCCGTGTTACTCACCCCAGATCGTACCATTTGCCTGTAAGCTGTACATATTCCCAAGTGACCTTAGTTCTTCTCGCCGTTTGTCCTGGTTCCTCACTTCCGGAGAGGAAGAAGGATTTCCTTCTTCATCCTCACATTCACTACCACATCTTCAGGGCGGTCAGCCTTCACCCTGTCGGTGCCTCCCTCACCGGAGGACCTCTGTTCCTGCTCTCTGGAAATCCCATTTCTTTCACTGTTTTTTTTTTTTTTTAAACCCCACCCTGTGGCTTAACAGAATCCCTGCTTTCAACCCAATGCATCCAAGTTCAACATAAAACACAAGAGCTGAAGAGCCAGTTAGGGAGTTGTTTCCTCACCATACATTATTTTCTGTGTTCTCAGGCATCTCAAGATTCGGATGCCATCCCAGTGGAACAAATGTCAGAGCCATCAGTGAAGACCTGAAGGCCAGAGACAGTCCCCTGGGCCAGGGCGGTAAAGTCTTTGGTCGAGCTGGGGCCTGGCCCCACCCCGTAAATATCTCCCTGCTCTGGAGAGGGCGTGCGGAGAGGCGGGCATGGAAGGAGACCAGTCCGCAGCCTGAGCTGCAGCACCAGCCTCCTCCCCTGATAGTCCACCCACAGAGGAAAGTGAAGGCTGTTCCACCTTCCTTTTCCATGGACAAGGGGCAGAGATTTTAATTAAAATGAGTTCTGGAAAGTCACCCTCATTTTCTGAGAGAGAGGAAACGTGGCCCTGTTTTTTCTTTCTCTTAGATGAAGCAGCAGACACTTGGTACATACATTAGAGAAAAAGAAGTCAATAGACTACAACACGAAGAAGATAAGTGGATGACCAATATCGATCCAAATAGAACAGACTGTTTCAACGCCCGCCCCCAAAACACAGTTTCAGGAGTTTCAAATGAATCAGTATGCAGACGTTTCTTAAATACCTATTGAATGGCACTGTGCTAGAGCTTTTTGTGCTAACTGAATTCCCTAATCGAGGTGGATTTATGAGTAGAAAAAAAAATGTGGTGCCGTCTAAGCAGGAAGAGAAAGCCAGCAGTCATGTATTCCATGCATGCTCTGACACAGTGTTTCCGAAGGCCAGGTCACCCACCTGTTGGCTATTTTAGGAAGGGGGATTCTGGCGGCAGCTGGGGCTCTGCCGTAAATAACTTGCACCCCGATGTTCTAGCACTGAGCCCTGCTTGTCACATCTTTCTCAGAGACCTGGATTTTGGAGATGCCTCAAGTGACCACTCCCTCTGGAGCCCCAGAAAATGACAGAGGCTGCTGAGTGGTCGCCATCACTTTCTTCCCATCAGCCCTTGCCCCTTGCAAGCTGGCTCTTGGGTTCCAAGGACTTTCTGCTGTTGGAAGGCCGGCAGAACAGCAGCTGCCTGAGAATAATCACTGTGACCGTTGAGGCTATTGGTGACCATCGAGTTTTATAGCACCTCCATTAAACAATTAAACACATCCACATTTCAAAAATCTTCCAACAGCTCCTCATGACCATTCATTTTAACCTCAAAAATCCTAATCTCGATATCTGAAGCGCCATCAAATTTCCCAGCCTCCCCCTGCGTCATGCTCTCCGCCTCCTGCAGCTGCGTTGGCTCCTCCTGATGGTATCAGTATCTGACTCTTGGTCCACTGACTAATGGCTTTCCTACTACTGAGGCGAGCTCAGCAACACCTTCCTTCCCCAAAGGCCTCCCTCTCTTGCATACTTAACCTGGAGGGGCTTTACACACCCATATGTTAGGTTTGTGTATGTATATGTGTGTTTTCTATGCTATGGCCATTTGTAGGTAGGCTCAATGCCCAGAGCTAAAGAAAATTCATCATTCAAAACCACGATATGAATGAATGGGCCCTGTCATTCAAACAGCAACACAAAGAAACACCCGTATTCAAGTGAGAGCTTCAGTTGCTGCCCTAAGGGTTCTTTCAAAAGTCAGCAAAGTGAGGTTTTTTCAGAAGAAGGCTCAAGTATCTTTTATTTATCTCTTTTTTTTTTTTGAGATGTAATCAACATATTACATTAGTTTCAGGTATCTAACATAATGATTTGATATTTGTATGTATTTAAAACTGAGGAGGGAAATGTATTCTAGAACTATCACCGCAAGTCTAATTAGCATCCACCACTATACACAGTGAAGAATCTTTTTCTTGTGGTGAGAACTTTGAAGACCCACTATCTTAGCAACTTTCAAATATCCAATAGAGTGTTAATAACCAAGTCACCATGCTGTACACTGCATCCCCGTGACTGACTTATGTTATAAGTAAGTATGACCTTTGACCTTTGATCTGTGACCTTTGATCACAGTCAACCATTTTGTCCATCCCGGTGCACACCCCTCTGCCTCTGTCAAGCACCCATCTATTCTCTGTATCTGAGTTCATTTTTTTGTTTGTGTGATTTATTTTTTTAGATTCCACATATAAGTGAGATCATACAGTATTTGTCTCTCTCAGGCTGATTTATTTCACTTAGTGTAATGCCCTCCATGTTGTTCACTCTCAGAGCTGGGAAATTTTGTTGCTAGAACCATTTTCAGGAAAAAAAAAAAAATGTGTCAGTGTACAACAATTTGGAGGCTTTGATTGGCATTGCTTTTCCCAACATGGACATCTGCAGATAAGAATACCAAACCACCAAAAGAATGTGCTTATATATAAGCTTAGGCACCACTTATACCCCACTTCCGTGAATAAGGTTTAATCACCATATACCAAACCTTCAGTAAGATTCATATGATCTTTAAATTACCTGTAACTCTGGTACAGAGTCTTGTCCTTAAGAAGGTACTTCATAAATGTTTATTGAAGTGGTCATGGAGGATTTAGCTCACAGGAAATCTAAGTGGTTATCAACAAGCAGAGCAGACCTGAGTGGGAACCCTTACTTGTTATTTGATTTCCCAATAGGAAAAACAAACTCAACCTCACCTTGGCTTTCTTCTTCCATAGATTTCAAGAAAATCTTAATGGGTTTGGAGTTGCAGGGTCAGTCTTTTTTGAAATTGTTATTCTTTTACACTAAGCACACATTTATAGCTTTAAGAGATACTAAGCATATTCATACAACCATTCTACTCAAATTTATAAGAAGAGAGTCATAATCATGGAAGGGTTTTTCCTATTAACAAAGTTCAAGGGAGAATTTTCTGATAACCGTCTTGTTAACTGAGGATCAGTGAAACAGAGTAACTGTGCCATTGACTCCTGACATCGTAGAAACGTGCGTACTTCTGAACTGAGATCCTGCATCCTTTCTTTCTAGGAGTAACAGCTACTTTCCAAAAGTGGCTTTAAGTAGTATTTAACAGTGACAGCCATTACTTTTAGGCAGAATTTTTGATGTTATTTGGCTTTCATTTAGTTCAAATTAAGTGTATCTGTTCTCCCTTCAAATAGAAGGAGAAATGGTGGAAGTAGTGACAGATTTCCTCTTCTTGGGCTCCAAAATCACTGTGGATGCTGATTGCAGCCACGAAATCAGAAGACTATTGCTTCTTGGCAGGAAGCAATGACAAACCTAGGCAGTGCACTATGGTCTTCCCAGCGACATAGTCTTGCATATAGTCAGGGCTGTGGCCTTCCCAGTGGTCGCACACGGCTGTAAGAGCTAGACCGTAAGGAAGGTAGAATGCCAAAGAATTGATGCCGTTGAACTGTGGTGCTGGAGAAGGCTCCTGAAAGTCCCTTGGATGGCAAGGAGAAAAAAGTGGTCAACCTTAAGGGAGATAAACCCTCAATATTCACTGGAAGGACTGATGCCGAAGCTAAAGCTCCAGTATTTTGGTCATCTGATGTGAACAGGTGACTCAGAAAAGTTGAATGATTGAGGGCAGAAGGAGAAGAGGGCTTTGGAGGATGAGATGACTGGGCAGCACCACCAATGAAATGAACATGAACTTGGGCAAACTCCGGGAGGTGATGAGGGGCAGGGAGGCCTGGCGTGCTGCAGTCCATGGTGTTGCAAAGAGCTGGACATGACTGGGCGACTGAATAACAGCAACAAATTCTTTGAGTAGGGGCTTCTCAGGTAGCACTAGTGGTAAACAAGCCACCTGCCAATGCGGGAGACATAAGAGACATGGGTTTGATTCCTGGGTAGGGAGGATCCCCCGGAGGGGGCCATGGCAACCCACTCCAGTGTTCTTGCCTGGAGAATCCTATGGACAGAGGAGCCTGGTGAGCTACAGCCCATAGGATCGCATAGTCAGACATGACTAAAATGACTCAGCACGCATGCACACACTTCTTGAGTGGAAGATGAAAACCTGTGGATGAGTAAGAGTGATTAGTGTCAATTTAGTTTGAGCATTTATGAGGCAATCAGCTAAAAATCCCGTGAAAATTTATGTCATTAGACTAGGAGTACCATATCCCCTTTTTTTTGTTTCCCCAATATCTCTTCCAGACACAGACACTTACGTTAATGGGCTTCTTATTAATACACGCCACTTGTAGAACAGGCTGGTTCCCATGGAGTGTTGAGTTTTCAGCAATGAAAGGAGGTAGAATGCGTACTGCCAATTTGCACCAATCAAGATTATGGCATCTGGTCCCATCACTTCATGGGAAATAGATGGGGAAACAGTGGAAACAGTGTCAGACTTAATTTTTGGGGGCTCCAAAATCACTCCAGATGGTGACTGCAGCCATGAAATTAAGACACTTACTCCTTGGAAGAAAAGTTATGACCAACCTAGATAGCATATTGAAAAGCAGAGACATTACTTTGCCAACAAAGGTCCGTCTAGTCAAGGCTATGGTTTTTCCAGTGGTCATGTATGGATGTGAGAGTTGGACTGTGAAGAAAGCTGAGCGCCAAAGAATTGATGCTTTTGAACTGTGGTGTTGGAGAAGACTCTTGAGAGTCCCTTGGACTGCAAGGAGATCCAACCAGTCCATTCTGAAGGAGATCAGCCCTGGGATTTCTTTGGAAGGAATGATGCTAAAGCTGAAACTCCAGTACTTTGGCCACCTCATGCGAAGTGTTGACTCACTGGAAAAGATTCTGATGCTGGGAGGGATTGGGGGCAGGAGAAGGGGACGACAGAGGATGAGATGGCTGGAATGCATCACTGACTCGATGGACATAAGTCTGAGCGAACTCCGGGAGCTGGTGATGGACAGGGAGGCCTGGCGTGCTGCGATTCATGGGGTCGCAAAGAGTCGGACATGACTGAGTGACTGAACTGAACTGAACAGTTCTGAATAGCCGCAGTGAGAGTAGTACAGTCCAGACGCTCCAAGTACTGAGGCGGCACTGCTGACCCTGACCACAGCCCTCTGTGGTCTCCTGCCACGTGCAGAGACCTCCAAGGGATTTTCCCCTTCGTGGCAGCTACCCATGAGCCTCCCAGAGTAAAGGTCCTTGTGTTTCTGTGTACCTGGACAGCAGAGATCACTAGCAGCACCAGAACAAGGGGGACTCAACACAGTGCAATGAAAACACCAGTTTACAGAAATATCCAAATCACCAGCTCCCACTCCTACACCACCAACTCAACTCATCTGCACAAGGACAGTGTATTCTTGTCCAGGACTGTGCTTCAGCACCCAGTACAGCGTCTGCCCAGAGAGGCTTTCAGTGAACAGATTTCAACTGGATGACTTGCACGAGCTGTTGGGGTAGGAGTAAAGAAACTGCGGTATCTTATTTCCGCAACTGCTAAAGTTCACAGCTGTCAGGCCCTTAAGCTCCAAGGTCAGCCCTGGAAGGGCAGCTGGTAGGGGCCCACAGTCTTCACCCTGGCTTATACTTAATCTTTGGCCATTCCCCCTAAGCCCATCCCTGATTGGAGCGCTTTCTAAAATCTTCCACAGAATCCAGGGTGCTTAGAACTGCCCACTGCTTTCTGCTGAAGCTAGCGTTCCTTGGCTAACACTGCCGTGATGGGATTGGATTGATGTCTATGCCTAATGTGATAACATGGGTAAATTTGGCTCAGGATTTCTTTTCATCTTAACATTTTTCAGTAGCTTCTTGGGAGTTCACCATTTTACGACTTTGTAAAAGCCAGCTGACTTTCCTCTCTTACTAGTGGTGAATAGGGGAAACTTTCTCATTCACATCACTCCAAACAGAGCTGTGGTTCAGTCACTCAGTCGTGTCCGACTCTTTGAGACCCCATGGACTCAGGCAGCACGTCAGGCTTCCCTGTAAATACTCCTTTTGAGTTGCATATTAAACTTATATTTGTGCCGATTCAGTAAAAAAATTTTTAAGTTAAAATATCTTTAATATTACATAAAAGTATATATGAGGAATTTATATAAGAAACACTTGAATGTTCCCAAATGATCTTTCTATATATCTTGAGATGATTGTATAAATTTTCTTGCTTATTCTGTAAATATAGTTAGTTATATTGATTGAATTTTAAACATTAAGTCAAACTTGCATAATCAAAACAAAAAAAAATACTATTAAGCATCTAGTTAAGAGCATCTGGTTAAGCATCTGGTTAGGTCGGAGAACTGTTCAGCATGTCTAGACACATTAGAATAGCTGGTGAGCTTTGGCCAATCAGTTTGCATCTCAGGAACTGTTCCTTGCAAAGGTGCACGTGTGTGTGCTTCAGTCGTTCAGTCGTGTCCGACTCTGTGCGACCCCACAGACTGTAGCCCGCCAAGGTCCTCTATCCATGGTATTCTCCAGGCAAGATTATTGGAGTGGGTTGCCATGCTCTCCTCCAGGGGATCTTCCCGACCCAGGAACTGAACCCGTGTCTCTCACGTCTCCTGCATCAGCAGGCAGGTTCTTTACCACCAACACCATTTGGTGACTGCAAAGGTGGCTAATCATTTAAGCACTCTTTTGGTTAGTGTACTACAACTCTCCTCTCGCCGCCTGAGAGCTCTGCCATGAAGAGAAGCCGCTGCTCTGCATCCCAGTCCATTGGGGCTCTATGAAGTCAGAACACTTCTGACTTGGTTAGTGGGAACACGGCTCGATGTTCAAGAAATATCTGCAGAATCAGTTAATGAACGCTGGAGGTGCTCAAGATGCCTGACAAATCTTGCCTTATTCTACACAGAGTGTGTTCTACTCAACTAAGTTTGTTATGGATACTGCGGGAAGGAAAATAATGTCAGCTCCAAAAAGTTTTTTTCCTTCAGAATAAGGGGAAACGATTTTTTTTGTAGTGTAAACAGGCAATTACAGACATCAAAAACAACTAAACAAAATTCAATTGTTTCTAATTGAGTTCAATCAAGTTATTTCTCACTTTAAAAATTGGAGAACACTTCTTTCTCACTTGGCAGACACGTTCAACACTTCAGAAGAAGTGACTGCATTGACAGAACCTGGGAGAAATGCATATGGAAATGAAATAAGCGAACACCGTCACACCAAACCGACTTAGAGCCTGTTCTTCTGCACACTGGACTGATTTACTATTCTACTGGCCGAGAGTGTGCATTCAGCAAATATCAGAGCTGCATGTGTCGCAGGCTTCATTTTTCCCCACGCTGACCTTGGATTAACCCTTCACCTTTCACTCTACGGCTAATTAAATCCAGTGACATTTCAGTGAGACACTCTCTGCTGAAATATTTAGTGAGGGTCTTAAATTCCTTCATACTTGTCCCAGCCCCATGCCTACCTCCCCATCATACATCTGCTTCAGGGTCACAATATTTTGTCAAAAAAAACCTGTGGAACTACCATGGTAACCTCATAAACCCGTCCCTCACCCAACTCTTCAAGGAGTTTATAAGAATCCAGCTGTAAAAGTTGGCCAGCTGCTCTGTGAGCTGGTTGTTTTATATGTGGTAGTTAACCTTTTCTCCCCCTTTCTTTCTTCACCGCTCCCACTCCAAAACCACTCGTTTAAAAATATTTACAAAGTAATTTAACATTTATTTAGCCATCAAAGAGGAAATTGAAGTTGAGCTCAAGTTGACTTTTCTTACTACCATACTGCTTTCTAAGGTTGAAACTGTCACTTTTCCCCCCCTTTTTACCATCTAGGTAAACTCAGCTGAAATCAAGAGGTCTTTTTTCATCCTGCTCTCATTTCCTCTTCGCTTCCCTGAGTTCCTTTAGAATTCGGCGAGAGCCCCATATATAGGAAAAACTCAGAGGCGTTGATGGGAAAGGGGACGGGCCTGGGAAGAACAAATCATTCCAGCACACTTAATCTCCATTTTACTGAAACCCACTTAACTCCACTTGAAATGGGGTGAAGTCATTCCTTTTATTTTTTTCTTCAAAGTTAAGTTACCTAAGCAGCGGTCCCCAACTTTTTTGGCACCACGGACCAGTTTTGTGGAAGATAATTTTTTCCATGGACCAAGGAGACGAGGGGGATGGTTTTGGGATGATTCAAGCATATTACACGCATTGTGCACTTTATTTATATTTTGATTTCATCATCTTCACCTTAGATTATCAGGCATTAGATCCCAGAGGTTGAGGACCCCTAACCTATCTGTTTCTCCATTATTTCTAATGTGCCCCCACATTGGGCACTCGTGTGGAAATCCCATTCATCCTCAAGTTTTAGATAAGGTTGAATGAGGTTACATCACTCACAGTGCACAGAATTGACACATGGAACTCTACATTTTCCAGAGAGAGGAAGATTTTTAAGTGTGTAGGTTTTCTTAAATACAATCAAACTTGTTAGGCAAAGAGAGAAACCCCCAAATCCAAGAAACAGTCACTCAAAGTTTGCTGGAACTATCTCGTGTTAGAGTCTTTGAAAGAATATAAATATATAAATATAAGAATGGTAATTATATGACATTTGACAAGTTATATGCCTTTGAGCAAAATTCAGTTGGAGGTTTTGATCAAATTATCACTTAGGCTAATTCAGCTCAGAACAAACACGGACTGTGTGTAATTAAATAGCTCCTGGTGAAAGAAGCTTGGATGGTTGGAAATGCACATTTTAGTTGAAAGCAGAGTTAGGCTGCCTTTGGGCAAACATATAGAGGGTCTGTGCAGAGGGTGGCCAGCTAAGATGTGTGTGTGTTAGTAGATTGAACAGATGATCCAATGTAGATGCTTCTGAGTAGAATGAACAGACACACATCACTAGTGAGGTCCATGAGCTTGTCTTGGGACCTTCCCATCTTGTCATCTCTTGCTTTCTCCCTCCCTTAGAAGCACAACACTCGATACCTAATACAGGTGCTCAATGTGTGCGTTCTTTGCCAATGACTTGATTTTACCTCTTTCATTTATAGTTAATAATAATTAGTAACATATTATCTCAAGAACTGTGTAACTACATCTAAAATCTGGAGAGCTGTAGTATCTTGAAACTGGTCACCATACCTAGCAAAGTAACAACTCAGCTCAGACTAAAAAAATTCCCCTCTTTCACACTGGGGGTGTGTGGTAATAACATCAGAGTCCTTAACCATAAAATGACAGTCACAGAACGCTCGCAACGGAGATGGTTATCAGTCAACATGTAAAAGGTTTTTTCATGCACTCTGCAACTTGGAATTCCCCATGCTCCCACCACCTTGCTGTCAAGAGGAGCCACACTTGTGAGCCAGCTCTGTAAAGGGCCACACAAGTAAATCTGAGATTACCCTGGAAATTCCCTCCCATGGGTGTGGTGGCACAGTGGAATGACAGGTGATTTTAGGGGGTAAACGTCTTTCAATATAACAAACATTCTAAACAAGACCAAAAAATAACACTAAAAAAAAAAAAAAGCAAAAATAGCATTAACACTGTGTTTTTCTTAAGGCTTCTTATATTTCAAGCAGGTCAATGCTTCTCATTTATTGATTTAAAAAATGAAGAGTTTCCTGTGTATTAGTGGGATCCTATGTGGGTGGTTAAGCTCATGAAGAAAGAGAGGACAGAGTGAGAAAGGAAGAAATTAAGGTCCAGGAACTCCAACATTTAATTGTTGGAGCATGAAAGATAAAGTTGAAAATGGTCTCCCAGAAGCAGTCAGAGGAGTAGGAGAAAATTTAGGAGCACATGCGGGGTCTAGAAGCCTAGAGAATAAAGGGTTTCAAGAAGGTTAGAGTGGACAATACTCCTGAAATTCTATGTAAGGTCAAATAAAATAAGCAAAAGAAAAAAATTTTTTAGTATATTATGGACTGAGTTCCAATCCCAAAGAAAGGCAATGCCAAAGAATGCTCAAACTACCGCACAATTGCACTCATCTCACATGCTAGTAAAGTAATGCTCAAAATTCTCCAAGTCAGGCTTCAGCAATACATGAACCGTGAATTTCCAGATGTTCAAGCTGGTTTTAGAAAAGACAGAGGAACTAGAGATCAAATTGCCAAAATCTGCTGGATCATCGAAAAAACAAGGGAGTTCCAGAAAAACATCTATTTCTGCTTTATTGACTATGCCAAAGCCTTTGACTGTGTGGATCACAAAAAACTGTGGAAAATTCTGAAAAAGATGGGAATACCAGACCACCTGACCTGCCTCTTGAGAAATCTGTATGCAGGTCAGGAAGCAACAGTTAGAACTGGACATAGAACAACAGACTGGTTCCAAATAGGGAAAGGAGTATGTCAAGGCTGTATATTGTCACCCTGCTTATTTAACTTATACGCATAGTACATCATGAGAAACGCTGGGCTGGAAGAAGCACAAACTGGAATCAAGATTGCCAGGGGAAATATCAACAACCTCAGATATGCAGATGACACCACCGTTATGGCAGAAAGTGAAGAGGAACTAAAGAGCCTCTTGATGAAAGTGAAAGAGGAGAGTGAAAAAGTTGGCTTAAAGCTCAACATTCAGAAAATTAAGATCATGGCATCCGGTCCCATCACTTCATGACAAATAGATGGGGAAACAGTGTCAGACTTTATTTTTCTGGGCTCCAAAATCACTCCAGATGGTGACTGCAGCCATGAAATTAAAAGACACTTACTCCTTGGAAGGAAAATTATGACTAACGTAGACAGCGTATTAAAAAGCAGAGACATTACTTTGCCAACAAAGGTCCGTCTCGTCAAGGCTATGGTTTTTCCAGTGGTCATGTATGGATGTGAGAGTTGGACTATAAAGAAAACTGAGCACCAAAGAATTGATGCTTTTGAACTGTGGTGTTGGAGAAGACTCTTGAGAGTCCCTTGGACTGCAAGGAGATCCAACCAGTCCATCCTAAAGGACATCAGTCCTGGGTTTTCATTGGAATGACTGATGTTGAAGCTGAAACTTCAATACTTTGGCCACCTGATGCGAAGATCCGACTCATTTGAAAAGACCTTGATGCTGGGAAAGATTGAGGGCAGGAGAAGGGGACGACAGAGGATGAGATGGTTGGATGGCATCACTGACTCAATGGACATGGGTTTGGGTGAACTCCGGGAATTGGTGATGGACAGGGAGGCCTGGCGTGCTGTGGTTCTTGGGGTCACAAAGAGTCAGATACAACTGAGTGACTGAACTGAACTGAATTGAACTGGACTGAGTTCTACCTTTCCAAATTCAAATGTTGAAGCCCTACTGCCTCATTAACTGTTTTTGGGGACAGGGCCTTTAAAGAGGTAATTAATGTTAAATGCGGTATAGAAGTTGGGACCTCATTCAATACACCTGGTGTCCTTATAAGAAGAAAAGGAGAGTCCAGAGATGCATGTACACAGAGGAAAATCTGTGTGGGGACATAGGGAGAAGGTGACCACCTGCAAGTCAAGGAGAGAGGCCTTGTGAGAAAACAAAACTGCTGGCACCTAGATCTTGGACTTCCATCCTTCAAAACTGTAAGAAAACAAATTTCTGCTGTTTAAACTGCTTAGCTGTTTCATTATGGCAGTCCTAGCCAACTAATACAAGCAACAAGGGTCTTAGATTACTGATGATAAAGTTGTTATGGGAAGAGATGGAGATGAAAAAGTAGATTGGAGCATGTTGAGAAATAAGTGGGGGATGAGTAAAGAGACACAGGGAGCAAAGTTAACTCTCTGAAGACATTTGAATATGAAGGAGAAAACAAGAGACAGGATGATCAACTGCAGAACTGTGGGGTTTCAGGATTATTAGGATTAAACTTGAAAAGTAGCAAATAATGAATGAGATCATCTATGCAAAAGCCACATTAAAAAGACAAACCATCTCTGAGAGTAAAGAGCAGGATTAGAAAACAGTCATAACAGCAACAATAAATAATAAAAAATAATGATAAACCAATAATAGTATCACTTATCAAGCAACTCATATAAGCCAAGTTATGAGGGTCATGCTTTATAGATTTTACATAGTCTTATGTCCATAGCACAGTGCCTGCCACCTACCACATTCAATACACTTTTTCTGACTCAATAAAAAAGACTCTACAAAATAGATATTATTATTCCCAAGTTATCCCCCATTTATATATGAGGAAATTAAGACTCACATAGTTTTAATAACTTATTCAAGGTTTATGTGGCCCTAAAGTCTAATCAATAATGTAGACACAGCCAAAGGAAGAGGCCCTAAATGAAAACACAAAATGAGAGGTGAGAAAGGTAAAAACTGAGCTCACTTTTATCCTGCTGTCCAGAGGAGAGGATACAGGTCAGTGGTGCTACTGGCTTGGAGAGGGCTACCAGATCTTGGGGAAAGGTGTGGGAGGCTTCAGGCTGCTGGTGATTAAGGTCATTCCACCATGCACCCCCTACCTGGGATCTGGGGACCTGACTGTGGACCTTGTAGACACCTGTAAGAACTCTCAGGAGGATGGGAAACAATTGGAGGATTTTAAGAAGAGGAATTTCATCATCTCATAAAAGCTTTCTAAGGCTGCCACCGCAAAACATCACAAGGCTGGATGGCATAAACAACAGAAATTTATTTTCTCATAGTTTTGGAGGCTGGACACCCAAAGTCAAGGTGCCAATGGGTTGCTACTCCTGAGACCCCTCTCCTTGGATGCAGCGTTCCTGCTGTGTCTTCACATGGTCATCCCTCAGTCTGGGTATCATCTGTGTCCTAATCGTGTCTTCTTAGAAGGACACCAATCATATTGGATTACGCCCAACTCTCGTGACTGCATTTTAACTAAATCACCTCTATAAGGACCTTGTATCCAAACACATGAATTTTCTGATGTACTGAGGATTAGGGCTTCAACATATGAATTTCGAGGGGACACACTTTAGTTCATAACACTTCATTTGGAATTTTTAACATGAATTTTTAACATCATGGAATTATTAAAATGGAATTTTTAGCATGATCACTGGGTGCTGTGCTGAGAATAGATTATAATGCTGCATGGATGCAAGAGTGCAAGAGTGTGTCCTCAGCTGCTCAGTCGTGTCTGACTCTTTGCAGTCCCATGGACTGTAGCCCACCAGGCTCCTCTGTCCACGGGGTTTTCCAGGCAAAAGTACTGGAGTGGGTTGCCATTTCCTACTCCAGGAGATCTTCTGGACCCAGGGATTGAACCTGAGTCTTTTGTGCCTCCTACGTTGCAAGCAGATTCTTTACCACTGCGTGACCTGGGAAGCGCAAGAGTATGAGAGGGGAGAGCTATGCAGGTGGCCAGTCCAAGGTGACAGGATCGTTGAGGTGGTAATATGAGTTTGCAGTTGGGAAATATTTTTAAAGCTGAGCTGAAAGAAGTTGCTCTTGAATTGAGTACAGGCTACATAAGAAAGAAGTTCAAGAATAACTCCGGGGCTTTTGGCCTGAGGAGCTGAAAGGAAGGAGGTGCCATTACCAGAGATAGGCAGATTATGGAAAAAGCAAATTAGGGAGAGAGGATAGGAATTCTGTTTAGGACGTATTAAGTGGGAGATATTAGTTAGACATCTAAAGAGAGATGTCAAGTAGGCATTTGAACATGAGTATGGAATTTGCAGCAGAGGTGTAGACTAGAGACATAAAATCTGGAGTCACTATTATATGAACATTTCTTATTATAAGATAGTATTTTTTTTAAAGAGGCTGTATGAAACTGCTGAGGGAAAGGATAGGAAAAAAGTCCAAGGGTTGAGCTCCAGAGCACAACAATGATAAGAGGCCAAATGCATGAGGAAGAACAAGCGAAAGAAACAAAGACTGAATGACCAGGGAGGTAAGAGGAAACCCAGAAGCCTGCAGTGCCTGGAAGCCAGGTGATGTCATAGTTTCCAAAGCAGAAAGAGTATCTGCCAAATGCTATGGATAGTCCAGTAAGATGAGGACTGAGATCTGAGCACTAGATTCAGCGGTATGGAGGTCAATGGTGACTCTGAATATTTGTCTGCTTGGTGTGAGTCAGTGCATAAGAGCTTAATTAAATCTGGAGCGCTGGAAAGTTGAGTTTGTGGATCAAACTGTAGAGAGGATAGTGCCAGGGAAAATGTAACCCTCATGGCCTGCCTCTGTGTCCAGCTGCTTCTTTAGTAATCTGCTGCCTCTTTCCAAAATCAAACCACAATTTTTCTACATCTCAATGATGAGATTGGATACTGAGTCAACATTTGGTCTTTTGAGGTCTCTGAAATCTCTTCAGACCTCAAATTTTTGTCTCTGTTGTCATTAAATGCTACCACAGTGCTTGGCACATGTTAGACAGCCAATAAATACCAAATGAATGGTTTAAAAAATGAATGCTGTTGGTTACATAGGTATCAGTCAACAAATGACTATTTCCTTCCTTTACCTTGTTCTAATCTGAACCCCAGTGAGAGACTCAAGATGAGATCTCCCAAAGGGACATGTCTCTGGCAGAAGGGTAGGGGATGAAGCAGAAGAGGCTGGAAAAGCCAAGACCTTGGAGAAGAGGAAGAAGGAAGGATGATGGAGAAGAAGGATCTCAGACTGCAGTGCAGTTTTAAGGAAGCATTGGCAAACTTACTGGGGAGGCCTTGAGCCACAAGGGCTCCCTCAAGCCACAGAGAACTTGCTGCCAGACACAAGAGACTTGGGCTTCAATCCCTGGGTCAGGAAGACATGACTGGAATGACTTAGCATGCACGCATGCATGAGCCACAAGTGTCCATCTGAAGGGTCCCTGTCTTCCAGGAAAGGGTTCGAGTAATAATAAACCTGCCTCACTCACTCACTGCCCTGGGAGCAGCCCATGGGAAGCAAGGTCTTGGTGCCAAAGTGGTGGTGATGCATTTCTGAGTGCAGTAGCTGGGGCTGTTGGTCAATTATGCCCCCTGTAGCTAAGACCTGATTGGAGAAGGAAATGGCAACCCACTCCAGTGTTCTTGCCTGGAGAATCCCAGGAACGGCGGAGCCTGGTGGGCTGCCGTCTATGGGGTTGCACAGAGTCGGACACAACTGAAGCGACTTAGCAGCAGCAGCAGCAGCTAAGACCTGAGAGGCAGTTTTCACAGCCACTTCATATGTCACGTTTATTTTTAGCCTCCTACTTAATATTTTATAAAAATGAGTGAATACCAATAAAACTCCAAAGGAAATTGAAAAAAAATTGTCTTTTTCAGAGCCTCTAGTCAACTACTACAATGTTACTGTGTTAAATATGTCAAGCAATGACAACAAACCACTATTTAGGCAACTTAGAATTGGTATACAATTAATCTTTGGTCATAAACATTTAAAATAGTATCCCTATCTCATTAAGTACTGATTTTATATCTTTAATAGAAGACAAGGTAAATAGAAGCCAATGGGATTACTAGTGGCTCAGATGGTAAAGAATCTGCCCACAACATGAGAGATCCAGGTTCAGTCCCCGAGTTGGAAAGATCACTTGGAGAAGGAAATGACTTCCTACTCCAGCATTCTTGCCCAGAGAATTCTATGGACAGAGAAGCCTGGTGAGTTACAGTCCATGGGGTCCCAAATAGTCAGACATGACTGAGCTACTAACACTTACCAACAAGGTAAATGAAAAAACAAAGAAAGAACATGCCCTGTCTTCTGCTTCCCACTTATCCTGCTCGTTACCAGCCTTGAATTAGCGCAGACCCCAGCTTGCCTCCTCTTGCTTTCAAGCCTTCTCCCCACTAAGAAGTCCCTGTCAAGGTTACCCCTTGGATGGCTGCTCAACATCTGTCCCAGAAAGTCAAACAAAGCCACTGTTCTGAATCCATGGTTTGAATGAAACCTTCCATCCACAAATGCACCTCTGTGCTATTATAAGGTGATTCAACAACCGTATGCTAAGAACTTATTCCTTGTAAGATTGGAATTGATGAATCAAAAGTTAATGATTTTTTTTCAAATAAAGAGAAGTCTGAAAGAGAATATCTGACCTGCTTTCCTCAGCACTGTGTGCTAAGATTTTGTAATATAATGCAGTCATTTTCCAAAGAAGCAAACTGAGTCATGAGACAAAGAATGATTTTACTTTCACATT
The DNA here is from genome assembly GCF_027580195.1 of Bos mutus. NCBI lineage: Eukaryota > Metazoa > Chordata > Mammalia > Artiodactyla > Bovidae > Bos > Bos mutus. The sequence continues at coordinate 7,834,241 of NC_091639.1, read as the reverse complement.
TTCTTGTCAGTCGATATCCAAGTCAAAAATCATACGTTAGGTTCTCTGCTCCTGCCCGACCTCCATCAGTGCCCTGAGATGGCACTGCCTCTACAGGCTGAGTGCAATGCTGAGAATCACATTGTGGACGAGAGGACAAATACCCACACTTTTGAAACTGAATATTGATTCCTCAGAGGTCTGTCATGTTAGACATATCATTTCACTTGAATGAAGCAAATTTTTTTTTTCAGTGTTGCAAGAGGGAAAACATTGGTACAGGATGGATTTCCCTGCTGATAGCTCAGCACGCAGAGAATCCTCCTGCTGTGTAGGAGATGTAGGAGACGCAGGTTCGATCCCTGCGTCAGAAAGATCCCCTGGAGGAGGAAATGACAACCCACTCGAGTATTTCTCAGTCCATAGGGTTGCAAAGAGTCAAACACGACTGAGCAAGCAAGCAAGCAATGACTTAAATGAGAACTTCCATTCTTAATTTCCTAGTAACCATGTTAGGCCCTGCTTTTGTCATCCTCCCTAGGACTATCTATGCATTTAGGATTTAAGGTGGGAGGGAAAAGGATTACAGATCGAGAAAAACTGGGTTTTTCTGGTTTTCAAGGGTGAAGGAATTTAGGAATTAATAATTATATAATGGAGTTTGTAATTATCCTTTTTTATCTAAGAATTGAAAGTTCAATGGCCCCTATCCATGTAGCCCTGACACCAACATCTATTTCTCCAGATGAAACAAAGAAAAGCCTCACTTACCTTACTGAAAGTGTTTCTTTAGTTTTAATTATTCCATGTTTAGAAGTTGAACAATTCAGAGGAGTTAAAACAATTTTCTCAGGTCTTCAAAAGACCATCCCTATTTTGGAGCCTCAAGGTCCTCCGTGCTAGGAAGGTCCCTAAGATGTATCACCTACGAGTTTGTTCAATACAGAAATCGTCAAAATACAGCTTACTGATAGAAATCAGATCGCTACGCACAACCTCCCGCAGCGAGTTTGAAAATGGCCACTCTGAATTGTGGTGATTAGATGTTAAACTGTATTCTTTAAAAGACATGACAGAAAACTACTACACAGAGATATATGAAAACTGAAAAGCAATCTGTCAGTTTTATTCACATAATATTGATAAATGACCGGATTTAAAGTGTAGTCTTTCGTCAGTGACACCAGCAAATTGGTTCACACCCTTATTTAGTTTGGCCACACTTACTGGAATCCTATGGGTAGAATTAAACCTGGACTTCCTGCACAGATGAATATCTGTACAATCTTTCATCTGGCTTACAAAGACCTCAGAAAGGGAGATTATACAAGTTTTGTTCCAGAAAGTTATTTCCCTATTTTTTTTCTTCTTTTCAGTGATTCTTATTTCCTTTAAAGTTTTTGCTTTCTAGATACATGAGTTTCTTGATTAAGCAGCTTCTCCACCAACTTCCCAGGCTGCCATCACATCATCATTATTGAATTATGATTTACTTAAAGATCTTATATCCAAACATATAGAACCTGAAAGGCTTTCTTTTTATTAACTCATGCAGTAACTTATTCAAGTGTCTCACTCGGGCGAGGCCCACCCTGGCGCCATGGAGAAATCTCTGGGGATGGTCTCTGGGGTAGTGGCGCATGGCCTGGAGCTATGCAGGCAGGACACCCCTTCTCAGCCTTTCAGCCTGGAGTGTGTCTCTCCTGTTTGCTTGATCTTCACTTTGTGAGCAGAGAAAGAAAGGTCGTGGTGGGGTTGCTGGGGGGGGGCGGTAGGTAGGAAGGGCTGCCTCTTTCTTCAGTACCCCTTAAAAAAAATTAGGGAAACAAGGAAACTTTTCCTAGAAATCCAGCAGAGCTTTCCCCTATTTTTCCACTAGCCAAGGTGTGATTCTAGGACCACTGCTAAAAGTAGCACTGATGAAAGAATGGGACCAAAATGTTTGGCTTAGACTAACCATCTCACGAGGAGCAGACATTGAGAAACCAACCAGAAGAGCTACAGCAGGCGTGTAAACAGATCGTAAAGTGCAAGATAGAAAGTGCTGAACCATTAAAGCGATGTAACTAAAGTGTTTTGGTGTTAAACCTGGAGAACTTATTTCCCATCTGGGGATTAAGAAAGAAAAGACTTCTGAATTGAAGACTGAAATCAGGAACAAGAGAATGAAAGACATCATTTGACTTGCCAGTCAAGAAAAGAGCAGTGGGAAAGAAAGGGGCCTGCAGGAGGTTACATAATACATGTGGCTGGGATAAGAGAGGTACATCAGTTAGATTTTACTATGATAACAAATAAGCCCCATGCCTCAGAAGTGTATAACCACAAGTTTTGTCTTGCTCACAGATCTTCTGCTTGTCTGTAGCTCTGTTTGGTGCTGCTTCAGGAATCTTCTTCTGGGAACTAGGCTAAAGGACCATCCCCTACCTGGGATATGCTCTTCTCGTGGCTGAGAGCAGAAACCCAAATCTATGGGGAAGTTTCTAGGGGCCCGGTAGCCTAGGGGATGTTGAGGTGCTCCATGGAGATGCAACTGAAGTTGCATTGTCTTATGCCTTCTACCAAAGAGTCAAACACGACTGAGCAACTAACACACACACAGGCACACACATGCACACACACACACACCTCCTATCACTGAGGGGCACAGGTCTGGTAGAAATAGCTAGGTCGCACATGTCACATGTCACATGTCACAGTTAAGTGTGCGGTTCTAATTGATTTAGTGAGTTTTATTAAGTCAGACAGTTTTGCCAGGGGTTGAAAACAAGAGAAGGGTCTGTTACACATCCAGACAACTATTAATGCATAAGCTGCTCTAGAACTTGGGTGTTTTGATCTAGCAGATCAGTTGGTGAAAGAAGTCTGAGATGCCAGATTAGAAATCTAAAAGCCTGGATAGGAGACTCACTCTGCAGACCTATTAGATGAATAGCTAAGATGAATAGCTATGTCTTCTTCTGCAAACTAACTCCTGAGTTGGCCAAAAAGTTCATTTCAGTTTTTCCATAGTGAATGGAATGTTTTGGCCTATCCATACTATTCTTCTTGTGGAAAACAGCTCCTGGCTTGCTCCTGGTAAAGAATGAATATTTGATCATGAAAACCAATTCACCACCAGTCAGAAGGTAATCACCTCCAGAAAATAATAGCCTCTCCTGCTCCCTTCCAAATCTCATACAAATAATTCACGTTGGCAAATTCTAACCTGGAGCAATACAAAATAAAGGTCTCGGTTCAGTTCAGTTCAGTTGCTCAGTTGTGTCCGACTCTTGGCTGTGTCCATGGACTGCAGCACACCAGGCCACCCTGTCCATCACCAACTCCCAGAGTTTACTCAAACTCATGTCCATTGAGTCGGTGATGCCATCCAACCATCTCATCCTCTATCATCCCCTTCTCCTCCCACCTTCAATCTTGCCCAGCATCAGGGTCTTTTCCACAGAGTCTGTTCTTCACATCAGGTGGCCAAAGGATTGGAGTTTCAGCTTCAGCATCAGTCCTTCCAATGAATATTCAGGACTGATCTCCTTTAGGATGGACTGCTTGGATCTCCTTGCAGTCCAAGGGACTCTCAAGAGTCTTCTCCAACACCACAGTGCAAAAGCATCAATTCTTCAGTGCTCAGCCTTCTTCGCAGTCCAACTCTCACATCCATACATGACCACTGGAAAAACCATAGCTTTGGCAAAGTAATGTATCTGCTTTTTAATATGCTGTCTAGATTGGTCATAACATTTCTTCCAAGGAGTAAGCATCTTTTAATTTCATGGCTGCATTTACCATCTGCAGTGATTTTGGAGCCCCCAAAATAAAGTCTGCCACTGCTTCCATTGTTTCCCCATCTATTTGCCATGAAGTGATGGGACTGGATGCCATGATCTTAGTTTTCTGAATGTTGAGTTTTAAGCCAACTTTTTCACTCTCCTCTTTCACTTTCATCAAGAGGCTCCTCAGTTCTTCTTTGCTTTTTGCCATAAGGATGGTGTCATCTGCATCTCTGAGGTTATTGATATTTCTCCCAGCAATCTTGACTCCAGTTTGTGCTTCATCTAGTCCAGCATTTCTCATGATGTACTCTGCATATAAGTTAAATAAGCAGGGTGACAATATACAGCCTTGATGCACTCCTTTCCCTATTTGGAACCAGTCTGTTCCATGTCCAGTTCTAACTGTTGCTTCCTGACCTGCATACAGATTTCTCAAGAGGCAGGTCAGGTGGTCTGGTATTCCCATCTCTTTCAGAATTTTCCAGTTTGTGGTGATACACACAGTCAAAGGCTTTGGCATAGTCAATAAAGCAGAAATAGATGTTTTTCTGAAACTCTCTTCCTTTTTCCATGATCCAATGGATGTTGGCAATTGATCTCTGGTTCCTCTGCCTTTTCTAAAACCAGCTTGAACATCTGCAAGTTCATGGTTCACATACTGTTGAAGCTTGGCTTGGAGAATTTTGAGCATTACTTTACTAGCATGTGAGATGAGTGAAATTGTGCAGTAGTTTGAGCTTTCTTTGGCATTACCTTTCTTTGAGATTGGAATGAAAACTAACCTTTTCCAGTCCTGTGGCCACTGCTGAGTTTTCCAAATTTGCTGGCATATTGAGTGCAGCACTTTCACAGCATCATCTTTCAGGATTTGAAATAGCTCAACTAGAATTTCCATCACCTCCACTAGCTTTGTTCGTAGTGATGCTTCCTAAGGCCCACCTGACTTCGCATTCCAGGATGTCTGGCTCTAGGTGGGTGATCATATTATTGTGATTATCTGGGTCATGAAGATCTTTTTTGTATAATTCTTCTGTGTATTCTTGCCACCTCTTCTTGATATCTTCTGCTTCTGTTAGGTCCCTACCATTTCTGTCCTTTATCGAGCCCATCTTCGCATGAAGTGTTCCCTTGGTATCTCTAATTTTCTTGAAGAGATCCCTAGTCTTTCTCATTCTGTTGTTTCCTCTATTTCTTTGCACTGATCACTGAGGAAGACTTTCTTATCTCTCTTTGATATTCTTTGGAACTCTGCATTCAAATGGGTATATCTTTCCTTTTCTCCTTTGCTTTTGGCTTCTCTTCTTTTCACAGCTATTTGTAACGCCTCCTCAGACAGCCATTTTGCTTTTTTGCATTTCTTTTTCTTGGGGATGGTCTTGATCCCTGTCTCCTGTACAGTGTCACAAACCTCATTCCATAGTTCATCAGACACTCTGTCTATCAGATCTAGTCCCTTAAATCTATTTCTCACTTCCACTGTATTATCATGAGGGATTTGATTTAGGTCATACCTGAATGGTCTAGTGGTTTTCCCTACTTTCTTAAATTTAAATCTGAATTTGGCAATAAGGAGTTCATGATCTGAGCCACAGTCAGCTCCTGGTCTTGTTTTAGCTGACTGTATAGAGCTTCTCCTTCTCTGGCTGCAACGAATATAATCAATCTGATATCAGCGTTGACCATCTGGTGATGTCCATGTGTAGAGTCTTCTTTTGTGTTGCTGGAAGAGGGTGTTTGCTATGACCTGTGTGTTCTCTTGGCAAAACTCTATTAGCCTTTGCCCTGTTTCATTCCGTACTCCAAGGCCAAATTTGCCTGTTCCTCCAGGTGCTTCTTGACTTCCTACTTTTGCATTCCAGTCCCCTGTAATGAAAAGGACGTCTTTTGGGGGTGTTAGTTCTAGAACGTCTTGTAGGTCTTCATAGAACCGTTCAACTTCAGCTTCTTCAGCATTACTGGTTGGGGCATAGACTTAGATTATTGTGATATTGAATGATTTGCCTTGGAAACGAACAGAGATTATTCTGTCATTTTTGAGATTGTGTCCAAGTACTGCATTTCAGACTCTTTTGTTGACTATGATGGCTATTCCATATCTTCTAAGGGATTCTCGCCCACAGTAGTAGATACAATGGTCATCTGAGTTAAATTCACCCATTCCAGTCCATTTTAGTTCACTGATTCCTAAAATGTTGACGTTCACTCTTGCCATCTCCTGTTTGGCCACTTCCAATCTGCCTTGATTCATGAACCTAACATTCCAGGTTCCTATGCAATATTGCTCTTTACAGCATCTGACCTTGCTTCCATCACCAGTCACATCCACAACTGGGTGTTGTTTTTGCTTTGGCTCCATCTCTTCATTCTTTCTAGAGTTATTTCTCCACTGATCTCCAGTAGCATATTGGGCACCTACCAACCTGGGGAGTTCATCTTTCAGTGCCCTATCTTTTTGCTTTTCATACTGTTCATGGGGTTCTCAAGGCAAGAACACTGAAGTGGTTTGCCATTCCCTTTTCCAGTGGACCACATTCTGTCAGAACTCTGCACCATGATCCATCCATCTTGGGTGGCCCTACACAGCATGGCTCATAGTTTCATTGAGTTAGACAAGGCTGTGGTCCATGTGATTAGATTGGTTAGTTTCCTATGATCCCAGGGTTCTCTGCAATGCAGAGGCTCTAGCAGGGATGGTGGTAATGCCAGATAAGGAAAGGGAAATGACATTGGAGAGATAGGTCGGGATGCAATCAGAGACGGCCTTAAGTGCTGTACTGAGAGAAAAAAAAAAAAAAAAAGCAACAGAGTCTTCTAAGGATTTAGGACGAAGAGTGGCATGAGCTGGGGTTACTCTGAAGCTCTTTCAAGTTCTCTGTATATAGAAAGGTCACAGGGGGACCCGAGAACCATGACACTTCCTCCTTAACTGTGCTTTTCTGTGCCTGGCCCTAAAGTATATCATTTTATTTAATCTTCAGACTTAAGTTATTTTAATAGTTTATATATTATCCTGGCAAGGTAGAGTTTCTCATCTCTATTCTCAAGATCAGAAAACTGAGACACAGACAGGTCAAGGGACTTGCTCCTCTTCCCCCAGCCTAGCAGATGTAGAACTGGGTACCTAAGTAGGTTTTCCTGATTTCAGTGTCTGAACACCTCCACTCTGTAAGACTGTCTCTACCTGTGGACTGACGTGTGGAGATGGGAGCCCACAGCCAGGAAAAGCCCAGGGGGTAGGCAGCTCTGAGGGACTGACATGCCTTTGCATTCATTCATTTATTTATTCCTTCGTTCAACACGTCATTAGAGGTTACCTGTTAGGCAATTCAGAGAAGATTTGAAGGGCACTATTTTAGCATGCCTTCAACTGTCAGTCTTCAGATGCTATATTTAACTTGGGTCCAGGTGAATCAAATTCAGTTACAAAAACTACTGATCTGATTGTCATTTGCTCTAATATTTAAACTCTAAGAGGGCAGGGTAGAACATGTCTACCATATCCCCAAGTGTCTGTGTATGTTAGTCCCTCAATCGTGTCTGACTCCTTGTGATCCTGCCAGCCTCCTCTGTCCTTGGAATTCTCCAGGCAAGAATACTGGATCAGGTTGCCATTCCCTTCTCCAAGGGATCTTCCAACCCAGGGATTGAACCTGGGTCTCCTGCATTGCAGGCAGATTCTTTACCACATGAGCCACCAACCAGGGAAGCCCTCCAAGTGTCTAGCACATAGCAATTTCTCAATAAAGATCTAAGGAGTAAATGTGGGAGCACCTGAGGGACTGGCTGAATAAAGGAGGAGAACCACAGAGAACTCACTTCTGTGGTGGTGAGAACTGGCCGGCGGTCGACCTCCTGCCGCTGAGACTCCTTCTGCAAACCCAGAGCAGGAACTCTCCCTCACACGCGATCAAAAGCCTAATAACTCTCTTCCAGCCTCAGTGTCACTTCCAGCTAATTCCCAGCCACAAGCAAAGTGAAATATCCAAAACAGACACGTAGTTATCACGTTATTCTCCCAATGATCAACTGCTAGAGATCTTCCGCTTGACTCCAAAGTTTGGCATAATAGTTAGGGACTTTGGGAAGATCGTGTACACACTGCTAGATTTATAGCTCAGTTGGCAAAGAATCTGCCTTCAATGCAGGAGACCTGGATTTGATTCCTGGGTCAGGAAGATCCCCTGGAGAAGGAAATGGCAACCCACTCCAGTATTCTTGCCTGGAAAATCCCATGGACGGAGGAGCCCAGCAGGCTACAGTCCACGGGGTCGCAAGAGTCAGACACGATTGAGCAACTAAACCACCACCATGTACATACTGTTAGATTGAAAATGGATAGCCAACAAGGACCTACTGTGTAGCACAGCAGAACTCTGCTCAAGGTTACGTGGCAGCCTGGATGGGAGGGGGGCTTGGAGGAGACTGGAAATATGTGTATGTATGGCCAAGTCTCTTCACTGTTCACCTACAACTATCACCTGGGTTTCCCTCGTTGCAATCAGATTCTTTCCCGTCTGAGCCACCAGGGAAGCCCGTTTTGAATTGGGATATATAAACGTTTGTATATATACAAACTATAAAGAATCTGACTGCAGTGAGGGAGACCCAGGTCTGATCCCTCGGTTAGGAAGATCCCCTGGAGAAGGGAATGGCTACCCGCTCCAATCTTCTTGCTTGGAGAATTCCATAGGCAGAGGAGCCGGGTGGGCTACAGTCCATGGGGTCACAAAGAGTTGGACCCAACTGAATGACTACAGTTTTCAATACAAAATGTTTTCAGTATTAAAAAAACAGTTTGGCAGAGGACCCATGGGACAGAGGACCCATCAAAGGCCCCTTTGGGAGTCTGTCTTCAGCCCATCCTTCCATCACTTACCACCAGCTCAGCAACCCAAACCTCCAGACCCTCCATCCATATGGGACTATTTGCAATTTCTGATACTGCAGGCCCTCCTCCCTTTTTCCACCAGAACTCCCACTTACCCTTGAAGTCACAGCAGCTCAGAAATGGTCCTGAGCATCACCTCATTCAGAGCGAGTCTTGCCTTCTACTGAAATAAAGGACATCTTGTTTATAACTGTCTTCCCATACTGCATTTTGATTAGGTGTTTCCGTGTCTATGGCTCCCTAGGTGTAGAGAGAGCTCAGAAGTGAGACTTTATCTTCGCATAGCTGGCTCCTAGAGAGGCGGCCAGCACGTCACAGGTGTTGAGCAACTGGTGGTTGGATGAATGAGCTGATGGAGTGAATGGCTGGAGCTTTCTGCTTAGCCACCAGGCTTTGGTCCAAGCTTCTTTGCCTGGGTGTTCATGCTGGTTACAGACGGTTCCAGGACCCTATATCTGCCTCTGCAAGCAAAGGAGAAACTGTTCCTGGATGCTCAGTGTATATGCTATATCTTTTCAGCCACAAAACTATACTTTGTTGGTGCTAGTAACCTGGGCTGGCTATGCTGGTGACCAGGAAATTACCCTCTGGGTTAAATCTGAGATGCTAGCCTTTGCATCAGCCTGACCCATTGTCACCCTGGCTTTGCCATTTTGACTAAATGGCCTTGTGGTGCAGGCTAATTTATGAAAACAGAAAACACACAGACTCTGAAACTGGTGACCGCATGCCATTCCATCAAGATGCCATCTAAAAAGGGGGCAGAAAAGATGTTGCTGTTTTCAACGTCCAGCAACATTGAGGATATGACTAGACACATTTCTCCCTTTCAGCTGAGAAATATTCCTCTGTCCTTTGTAGCAAGTGGAAGGATGACAGCAAACTTTCATCTTCCCCAACAAGATAACTCAGACATTTTCCTCGGGGAAAGGCAGCCGATCACTTGGCTCTGCTCAACAAGAACGTGGAGTGTAATAAAAGCACTCCTGGGCCCCGCTCCTTACAGCAGCCGCCTTTGAACACATGCGAGACGCACGGGATATTCTTCATTAGACAAGGAGCACACTTATGATTTTTATTCCTAAAAGGCTCTTGAGTCCCGGGAGCTCCTACAAGAGGCCATTTCTGCTCTATAATGCAGACCAAAAGAGCTCTTCTCCGGCCCCCAGACGTGACCCTATTCTACCTACCCCGGTCGACATTCATGTCTCTCCTCTCTGAACTCTTAAAAGCTCTTCTTGCCTGAAGCGTACTGCAGAACATCATGGATTCTACTGAGTCATGTGCCCGCCTCTTATGATTCATATTGTTTCAGGTAGATTTAAAACTTCTGAAGGACAGAGGACCCACCTTATGCTTCTTTGGTAACCCCTAGAGTGCCTAGCACAATGCTGAATACATACCTCATGCTCAATAAATAATCTGATCAAACCATTTCCAAGCACCAGATATGTAAAGTTGTGTGGGAGAGGATTAATCATATTATATCATCTTCTTTTTAGGCAACTTCATAAGAATCTATCACCAATCTATAACTTCACAGTGTCTCTTTAGGAGACCTAGATAACAAACACGGAGAAGGCAATGGCAACCCACTCCAGTACTCTTGCCTGGAAAATCCCATGGATGGAGGAGCATGGTGGGCTGCAGTCCATGGGATCACTAAGAATCAGACACGACTGAGCGACTTCACTTTCACTTTTCACTTTCATGCATTGGAGAAGGAAATGGCAACCCACTCCAGTGTTCTTGCCTGGAAAATCCCAGGGAGGAGGGAGCCTGGTGGGCTGCCGTCTATGGGGTCACACAGAGTCAGACACGACTGAAGCGACTTAGCAGCAGCAGCAGCAGATAACGAACAATGTTCCATGATCAATGACTCATACAATTTTCTCTCAGCCTGAAGCTGGTACCCTAGCTTGTGCTAACATGGCACTGTTTTTAACAAGAGGATTAAAGCAGCATCATGTTCTTGAATCTAACCCGGACACATCTACCTGAGGAATTCTGTGTGTCACTCTGTTGTTATAACTTAGAACAATAGTCAACAGCCATGGAGATCCATGAGAAGGCATTTTCAAAGAGTAATGTAATTGGATGCATTGTTTTAAGAAAATCAGTTGAGAAACTACAATTCTTTATTCAGACTACCAAAAGGACAATTGCATATACAAACTTTCAGTTCAGTTCAGTCACTCAGTCGTGTCTGACTCTTTGCAACCCCATGGACTGCAGCATGCCAGGCTTCCCTGTCCATCACCAGCTCCCAGAGCTTGCTCAAACTCTTGTCCATTGAGTCAGAGATGTCATCCAACCATCTCATCTTCTGTCATCCCCTTCTCCTCCTGCCTTCAATCTTGTCCAGCATCAGGGTATTTTTAAATGAGTCACTTCTTTGCATCAGGTGGCCAAAGGATTGGAGTTTCAGCTTCAGCATCAGTCCTTCCAATGAATATTCAGGACTGATTTCCTTCAGAATTGACTGGTTTGATCTTCTTGCAGTCCAAGGGATTCTCAAGAGTCTTTTCCAACATCATAGTTCAAAAGCATCAATTCTTCAGCACTCAGCTTTCTTTATAGTCCAACTCTCACATCCATACGTGACTACTGGAAAAACCATAGCTTTGACAAGATGGACATTTGTCAGCAAAGTAATGTCTCTGCTTTTTAATATGCTGTCTAGGTTGGTCATAACTTTCCTTCCAAGGAGAAAACATCTTTTAATTTCATGGCTGCAGTCGCCATCTGCAGTGATTTTGGAGCCCCCAAAAATAAAGTCTGTCACTGTTTCCATTGTTTCTCCATCTATTTGCCATGAAGGGATGGGACTGTATGCCATGATCTTTGTTTTCTGAGTGTTGAGTTTTAAGCCAACTTTTTCACTCTCCTCTTTCACTTTCATCAAGAGGTTTTTTAGTTCCTCTTCACTTTCTGCCATAAGGGTGGTATCATCTGCATATCTGAGGTTGTTGATATTTCTCACAGCAACCTTGATTCCAGCTTGTGCTTCTTCCAGCCCAGCGTTTCTCATGATGTATTCTGCATAGATGTTAAATAAGCAGGGTGACATATACAGCCTTGACATACTCCTTTTCCTATTTGGAACCAGTCTGTTGTTCCATGTCCAGTTCTAACCGTTGCTTCCTGACCTGCATACAGGTTTCTCAAGAGGCAGGTCAGGTGGTCTGGTATTCCCATCTCTTTCAGAATTTTCCACAGTTTATTGTGATCCACACAGTCAAAGGCTTTGGTATAGTCAATAAAGCAGAAATAGATGTTTTTCTGGAACTCTCTTGCTTTTTCGATGATCCAGCAGATGTTGACAATTTGATCTCTGTTTCCTCTGCCTTTTCTAAAACCGGCTTGAACATCGGGAAGTTCTTGATTCATGTACTGTTGAATCCTGGCTTGGAGAATTTTGAGCATTACTTTTCTAGTGTGGCTAGTTAACTTCCACATACAAAGTTTACAAAATCACAAAGATAAAAATGGAGTGACCACAGGATTACCTATCAAAAGCTGTAATTCTATTAATACCACTGGAAGGACCGATGCTGAACTTGAAACTCCAATACTTTGGCCACCTGATGTGAAGAACTAACTCATTGGAAGAGACCCTGATGCTGGGAAAGATTGAAGGCAAAAGGAGAAGGGGATGGCAGAGGATGAGATGGTGGGATGGCAGAGGATGAGATGGTTGGATGGCATCATCAACTCAATGGGCACGAACTTGAGCATATTCTGGGAGAGAGCGGAAGTCAGAGGAGCCTGTCATGCTGCAGTCCACAGGGTTTTGAAGAGTCTGACATGACATAGCAACTGAGCAACAACAAAGACGCTTGACAAACAGCAGGCTTGAAGAATCCCTCACTTAGTGATCATATGATTAAAAACATAAATAAACGTTAGAAGGATTGGAGTCAATTAATGTTGCACAGAACCACAACATATTATTTAAGGAAATCAGGAATACTTGAGGTTCTTGTGCTGAAGGCCAAATTACCATGTTTTCCCACAAAAGTCTTACCCCCTGGCCTTCTCAGACATATAATATTGAGGGGATGGAGAGTATTGTGTTTCCCTATTATTATATGTTTTATTTTTTATCTCCAATTTGAATTTTCTTTCCGTGGATTCCTACAGAATTTTATCTGTACCAACAATATACTAAGTAATCCGTATATGCTGTGCCTTCTATAAATCTATGCATGTCATTTGCTCTACAGAGGTCTTTAGTGACAGAACTAATGATGATAAGGATGATGATGATATAACATAAGATAACATTTATTATACTGTTACTCTGTGCCATGCTTTAGTGGGTTTCAGATTCATTTAATCACCATGCACTCAGCTTTGCATGTCCATTAGGCCTAACAGTACTAAAATAAAATTATCTGTGAAATCAACAAAGGATAAGTAAGTTAAATTATTTATTTTCCCTTTGAGTATCCTGGGAACATGGGCAGATTTGTTTGAGATCCAAATACACGACCGACTTTTCTCCTTTAAAATTTTCAAAAGCCTCTCCGATCATGCCCTGAGGGCCAGGTCTTCTGAAGGTATGTTTTCCTCCAAGTCCCTAGTGTCACAGGAGTTACCTAACAGGTTCTCAGAAAATGCCCTTAACTCACATATTCCACAGCAACAATTACGAAAAGTGACTTGGCGTAAGCAATAATGGTCTCCTGAGGACACTGCTAAGGACTGTAGACCGTGGACATGCTACCCCTTCAAACCTATAAGCACCAAGAAGATCGTGAGGGATATACGTATACATATATTGGGTGGGTGATGGACAGGGAGGCCTGGCGCTGCGATTCATGGGGTCACAAAGAGGTGGACATGACTGAGTGACTGAACTGAACTGGACTGATATTGGGTTGGCCATAACATTCATTTGGGTTTTCCCATAACATCTTACAAAAACCCCGAACGAACTTTTTGGCTTACATGTTTCAAGTAAGCCCTGTGATGAGTTTGAGAGGTCCCTGGATGTTTCTAACTAATTTGACTATATCTTTGTAACAAATTCCAGGAGACAATGAAGGACAGGGAAGCCTGGTATGGTGCAGTCCAAGGGGTTCAAAGAGTTGGACATGACTGAAGACAACAATAAATTCTAGTCCATCTAAAATGTTCTAAAATGCCTGGGTCTGAAGCCTTTTAATACCATGAAAATACTAAAAGAGAAACTGTGTGTGTTATTCTAACACTCCAAAAGGCTTAAAAATAAACTTCAAATATCTGAAAGAAACTCCCACTCTTGGGGAAATTACTAACTTGTGAGTAACATGAAGACATTCTCAATAGCTTCCTAGTTGTATATCCCATTGCCTTCACCGTTTTCTCTTTAATTAAAGTGAGTCCATCCTTTATCTCTCATGAACTCCCAAAGACACACAAGGGCTCGACAAAAATAATCACTCTCCCTACTCCCCTTTCTGCCCCACCCGCCTCCCCTCTAGCACATCTTCCTGAGGTTAGAGTCTCCTGAACCAATGGAGGTTGGGAGAGAGAGGTAGAGGGAGAGGAAGCCAGGGAACCATGGCAACCATGAGCTCCCTCATTATCCTGGAAAATTCTGAAATGGCCTATCTTTGTAACAATCTATGGAATTTGCCTCAAAAAGAAAGCTGGAGAGTTTCCTCCTTTTCTGATGAGGGGAATCTTAGATCCTGGCTTCAGAGTTTATTTCTTCTTGGTGATGGGCGGGAAGTCAAGTGGCTCAATTCCCAAGCCTTCTGGATCTATGTGAAAGTTCTCAGCCTGTACCCAAGCCTTTTTCTCTGCCAAGCGGTGCAATGAAACTTGTGAGAACAGGTTTATCTTGCGAGGTAGCTGATGCATCTACACCCATTTCTGGCAGAAAACCAAAGTAAAAAAAAGATTTGGAGAAAAACTTACAAATATCGAAAGGGACTTGATAGGAATTTGCTCTAGAAATTTAATGACTGCTCAAGGGAATGTGATTCTTGTTTGACCTTTATCTAAGCTGTTTCTCTCCCATCGTGGCACTTACACGTAGCTGTAATTCAGCTTTACCAGCCAGGACTAAGGCAAACCACATTTATTTAGATGAATTATAAGACTTTTACTAGTTCAACATGATCAGCATGTGGTCAAGTAAGTCTTTTTCAACAATGACATTCTACAATAATAAAGCCTTAGAACTGTATGAGCACCGGAGATTTCAAAGGCCTTTGACATGAATTATCACTTTTAATCCTAGGAGAGAATTGCTCCAACTGTACAACAAATTCGTCGATTCTAACACCTCAGTTAAATAAATATTTTCTGTTTCCCATCCTTTCTCTTTGATAAGAAAAAGAATCAAAAGGGAAATATGTATTCTTGTTTTTTATTCAGAAATGCATGGGGACGCAGCTAGCTGCTGCATCTCCTAAGCACTGGGGTCTCAGCCAGCCCTTTGTGGTATCAACGGAATCAGCTTTAACTTTTGCTTCCCCTCCACTCAGACTCAGGACGGTCAGTCACTGAGAAGCTGGGCAATCCCCATCACCCTCTTCTTCGTTCTGCTGTAAGAAGCCCACCATTATCCAACACACACTTGGCAGAGCATCCAAGTAAGGCTCAAGATCACCAACCAATAAGCTGATGAAGACTTATAAAGTGCTTAACTGGTTACCTCATTGAACTCTTAAAACAATGCTTTGGGACAGATACTATTACTTGTCACTTTACAGACAAAAAGTCAGAATTTTAATGAAGATTAAAAGTAACATGCACAGAATCATATAGAACTTGGACTGAATCCATGTCTCACGGCTCTTTGACTTTTGGGGTAAATCCACCACGTCCTTCCTCTTCAGAGCGTGTTCTGGGCACCAGCAGCAATCGCATTACCCAGGAGTTTGTTAGCAATGCAGAGTCTTAGGCCTTCTCCAGAACTGCTGAATCTGCATTCTATCTAGATCTCAGGTAGTCTGCATGCACATTAAAATGTAAGAAGCACTGCTCCACAACATGACTATCTCTAACCAGGAGAGAGTTCAGCTGAAGTTCAGGCGAAGTTCAGCTGAAGCTCCAAAAGCAGAATAACCAAACAAGAGGGGTGTGTCCTTAGGAGGAACATTATGGCCAGCTCCTACTAATGCTGTATTACTCAATTGTAGCTAATTGCAAGATTTAAAGCTCTCCACCTTTCCTAAGTCTGGTGAAACAGAATCTCTCTTTCTGTGGGGCAGGCGCACCTCTGCTCAATGCCTCTGGTGGGGGTGGGAGCTGGGGGAGGATGGAAAGCATCATTCTCATGTGAATCTTTTCGAAGACCCCTAATGGAAAGAGGCTCTCCTATTAACGCTGGAATCCTAGCTCGTGTCGATTTTTAAAAAACCTGCTTAGTTTGAATGCTATTGAAGATATTTATAGATAAACAATGTCGATTTCTGTTTGAATGAAAGTTAACTGGTAGTTTCAGGGAGTGGGAAAGGATTGGGGGGAGAGGAACAGTCCTGGGGATCAAGGAGGAAAGCTGCCTCTGACTTCACTCCCTTGCCCACTGAGCATCTCCTACAAGACAGAGCTGAGTAGCCTACTTAGGGCCCGCCTTTGTATGAGTGTGTGTGTTTGTTGCTCAGTCATGTGCAACTCTTTGTGACCCCATGGACTGTAGCCTGCCAAGCTCCTCTGTCCATGGAATTCTCCAGGCAAGGATACTGGAATGGGTTGCCAGTCCCTTCTCCAGGGGATCTTCCTGACCCAGGGATCGAACCCACGTCTCCTGCATTGCAGGCAGATTCTTTACTGTCTGAACCACTGCAGAAGCCCAAGGGCCCACCTTTAAGGTGTTATAATCCAAACAAAAATATTTCCGAGGACCTCCCTGGTGGTCCAGTGGTTGGGAATTCACCTTCCAACCCAGGGGGTGCAGGTTCAATCCCCTGGGGAGTTGGGATCCCATACTTATTTTTTTTTTTCCTCAAGGCCCAAGAGCCAAAAGCAAGGAACAGAACCAATATCATAACAAATACAGTAAATCTCAAAATTGTCCACATCAAAAAAAGAAGAAATCTTAATTTTAAAAAAGTTTCAGTTTTCTTTTCACCTTCTATCCTTCCCACTTTTCCAAAGAAGCAGTCAGGAAATCAAACAGAGATTGGGAAAATTCCAGTTATCCAAAATGCACCTCATGGCCCTGCCTCCAATTCCAGGAATTCTACTAATTAGTATTTCTGCTCAAGGTTGTTTTTTATTTCTCACAGTTGGAATAGTCCTCCTTTTCTCAATGTTGGCTTGGGGACAACTAGAAGATTCAAAATGGCCCAGTCATATGGAGGCTAGTTGTGCTGGTGGCTATGTGGGAGCTTCACTGGACTATTATCTGGGAGCCTCTGTTCTCCTCATGTGGGCTTGTCTATGTGTCTGCTTGGGCTTCTTCACAGCATGGTTGTTAGAGTCTAAGAAGGAGCCTTCCAGAAAGTAAAGGCAAATAAAAGTTAAGACCTTGCCTTGGAGGTACACAGTGTAATTATGAAATACTACACTAATCAAAAGAGTCACTTCCTAATCCAAAGAGGGCAGAGAGGGAAATAAGCTTCACCCCTTTACGAGAGGGTGGCAAGATTACAAAGCAAGAAGGCTGTAAAATGAGACATGGTGTAGACCCCTCGGACACATAACCTATCACAGGCCATTTTAAAAGTCTTCTCGTGTGACTTGAACTGTTTAACACAGCAGGAAAGACCGTTACAAGAACAATACATTTTGAAAGCAAATCAACAGCAGGAAAAACATCATGATGCCACTGTAAGAAAATAGAGGGTGGAAAGCCTGAGATTTGGAGAGTTCTCAAATGAGAGCTACAAGTACATTCTTACTCAATAGATTCAACACATCCCCAATCAGTGCATGGGAAAAAGAAAAGTCAGGGTTCATTTTCACTACTTGACAAAAAGTCAGTTGGGACTGCCGACTAACGGAGCACTGCATGTGTATTACCCTACGGCGATACATGGTGCACGCTCCCTACTGCTAGCACCAGACGGGGTACAGTGGGTGGCACAGGAAGAGGCTGTGCTTGCCCTCTAGCACCTGTATACTTAGATGTATGTTTGAAATGAGAATCCTATTAGAATGGAGCTCCCCAAAGTCTACCCAGTCACATACTCCTGAGTCCTGGGAAGTCGGCCTAAATCTATTAAGAGTTTAACAAACACTTAAATCATTTAAGAAATCATGGCTCGTCTTGCTACAATGCCTCAAAAAGGAATGGTTAGTAGAACCTGATCTAGGGTGAGGTACAGACCATTATTTTGTGGGAAAGAGTCATAGTAGCAAGATCAAATTAAAACCAAGGGCTGTATGGGTGCTCAGAGGAAGAAGGCAGAACCTTGAGGATGTTATCCAGGCATGTGACTCCTAATTACCTACCTCTAATCCTTACTACCTAGCATAGCATCAGAAGCTTTGTTGGATGATCTGAACCTGGACAAAAAGAATATTTTCAAGCATCTTATTACAATAAACTCTGGCAAGAGCAGAGCTGGCACTCTGTACAGTAATCGGAACATTTATCAGAGTACGAGACTACATAGGATTTGTCTGTTGGCAAAATACAAAATCTATTCATTTTTTAAAATAAAAATGTACTTAATTATGTAATGTCCTATGGTAAGCATTCTTCCAAGATAGGGAAATGCTTCATGTCTCCAGATTCGTGGACAGGGTTTGTGTGTGCATGCTCAGTTGCTCCGTTGTGTTTGATTCTTCTCAACCCCATGGACTGTAGCCCGCCAGGCTCCTCTGTCCATGGGATTCTCCAGACAAGAATACTGAAATGGGTTGCTCTTTCCTTCTCTAGGGGATCTTCCCGACCCAGGGATCGAACCCATCTCTCTTGCATTTCCTGCACTGGCAGGCAGAATCTTTCCCACTGAGCCATCAATAGGGTTTCCACCTTTCATAGATATATAATAACAATGAGATCTGATTCCTTGAACTTCTTGATAATGGAGTGTGTAGTACAGCTTTCTACTTGGATTAGAAGGTCACCTTGGGTGTCCTAACTTGTGTGAGAGCAGCACACACATAACAAGCATTCAGCAACTGCTACTGAATGGATAATTTCATGACTGGAACAGACAGGACAGCTTCATTGGATTTTCCAGGTCTCACCACCTGCCCCTAGCTCCCATCTTATACACACAAACCGACCATTTGAGTTGCTTTCAAAGACCCAAGAGACTATAAGCTGCTTCAACTTCTGAGGCATTTCAATTCAAAAGTATAGTAAATATTCCTGAATCTGAACCACACAGACTGCGTTCATTCAGTCTACTACTTTGGAACAGTTGTTTTCTGTAGCAAGACACTCAGCAGTTATAAGTAAGAAATAGGGCTCAAGTGGAAAATATTTATAAAGGGAACAAAAGCAAATGGTGTTGTGTTTGCCAATGACATCTTGGAGAACCAGTGGGTATTAAAAGAGGGAAAACAAAGAGGTCTGATATTATAATATGCCTTTCTTTCAAGCACACAGATACACACAACCAAAATAAGGCAACCCCCTTTCAGGCTCTGAAAGGGGGAACACTTCTGGCAGAAATAATTGCTCTGTACTTATTGCTGCTGGAACTGTGACCCAACAGGGGAATAGAAGGTACAAGGCAATGAAGTAGAGCTGCAAGGGGGACGAATGGGCACTGAACAGCTTACAAAAGGCTCAGTTTGTTCTACCTGGAAAGAGGAGTGTATGTTTTAAAATATCACATTTAATTAACACTTGAAGAGAGGAACCTAATGGCTCATACCAGTAATTCTAGGCAGCTTTTGTATGAAACAGACGAAGGGGAAAAAACCTGATTAGGCACTGGCCGTAAGCACAGTTTCCTTGGATTTCCTTTTTCCTCCTTACCATATAATAACACGGCTGAAAATTAGTTCTGACAGCTAATCAGAGTGAGTGGCTCTTTCTTTTCTTGGAGTGGTTAACAAGTACCGTGCACTATGCCAACACACCATACTGCTGAATGGATGTAGGAAAGAAAGAACTGATTAGTTATTTCACTGCAGCTCTAAACCTCTGTTCAGTTGGATCAGAGGGATTCTGTGGTACTTGGGTCTGTTCTGTGTCTGAGGCCAACCTAGAAGTGTCAGAAGCCAGCTCTGCTAATACAGCAGCCCCTCCTCCTACCTACTGGCCCAGGCCCCACACCACCCCTCTCGAATGCCTCCCACTCAAAGTTACTTCTGTTCCTGGTGGCACATTGGAAAGCAGAACTATGAAGATGGAGTGCTGAACTAAATTTAGACTGTTAAATGATAAAACGGGAATTAGCTAAAGACAAAAGAAGCAGATCAAGTCCAACTCTCCCTTTAAGAGAAGAGCTTGGAACCCAAGAGGCTGGCTCAGACCAGGCTCAGAATTTGCATGTATCAGGCAGATGTGAGCTAAAGCCATCCCAAGTGAATGGGCAGGAGTTTCCCTACCCAAGGAGTGTCCTTTAGTTGGCTGAAGGGAGTCTGCTTGCCTCACCAAGAATTTTGTTTTTATAGTTTGGAATGCAAAAAAAAAAAAAAAAAGATTGTTGCTAAAAAGGGCTGTGATGGAATGGAATGGTGGTAAAGAGCTTTAAGATTCTCCAGATGAAAGCTGTGCAAAGGGGTACAGTGATTGCCCCACCAGTTAAAAATAATGGCAACAGCAACGGTGGCCCAAGGGGAGGTGTGTGGGCCAAACAGCCCACGGGATTCCAAATCCTGCCCCCCGAGTTGGGTCTCATTTGAAATCCCAGGAAAGGTGCCTGAAACTACAGCTCCTGACATGTCCCCTTCCTAAGGCAGGAGCCCAGGGAAAGTGTTATGAGCTTAGCAGGGCCATCTCGTAAGCCAAGGCCTGAATGTGGCACCCTCCAATGAGGCTGAGAGTAGCTATGTCCAAGGAATCAAGCTGGAGTGCTCGGTCACAACCCAGTTAGGCTCTGGGCCTGGTTCCTGGAACACTTCCCTTTCAAGCTGTCCCTCGAGGGTGGAATGGGCACTAGTATTCTCCAGGGGGGCTTCCCTGGTGGCTCAGACGATAACACGTCTGCCTGCAAGGCGGGACACCCGGGTTCGATCCCTGGGTCGGGAAGATACTCTGGAGAAGGAAATGGAAATCCACTCCAGAACTCTTGCCTGGGAAATTCCATGGACGAAGGACCTTGGCAGGCTACAGTCCATGGGGTCGCAAAGATAGACACGACTGAGTGACTTTTTCACTTTCATTTTCATTCTCCAGCTCAGTTGTCCTTGGCCCTCTGGAGGGAGGTGAGCCCCTGAAACAAGAACGAGTCTTCTTTAGCACCAATGTCCTGGCATTTTAGGGCTGTGTTTTGCTATGTGTATGCCAGAAGGTCAAAGAAAAAAGAAAAACCAAAATCACTTTATAAATGCACGAGCTGTATCTTGGCTAGATAAACATTTGTCCTATTTTTTTTTTAATTGTGATAAAATACACTTAACAGAAAACTTATATTTTAATCATTTTGAAGTGTACAATTCAGTGGTATCAAGTACATTCATAATGCTGCTCAACCATCAGCACCATCTGGTTTCAGAACTTCATCACCACGAAAGGAAACTGCTACCCACTGGCAGTAACTCCCTCGTTTCTACCTCCCCCAGTCCTTGGCAGTCACTCATCTGAATGCTGTTGCTATAGATTTGCTCCTTCCTATGTTTCACATAAATAGAACCACACAATATCTGGTCTTTTGTGTCTGGCTTCTTTCACTCTGTATAATGTTTTCAAGGTTCATCCACGTTTTGGCTTGGACTTCATTCCCTTACGGATGAGTAATGTTCTGTGGTGTGGATATAGCCCATTTGGTTTATCCACTCATCAGTGGATGAATATTTGGGTTGTTTACAGCTTTTGCATGTTGTGAATAATGCTGCTGCGAACATTTGTTTACAAGCTTTTGTTTGAACATTTGTTTTCAATTCCTTTGAGTATATACCTACAAGTGGAATTGTTAGGCCCATACGACAAGTCTATATTTAACTTTTTAAGGGACTATGCCCTTTTACATAGATGCTGTACAATCTTACATTCCCATCAGCAGTGAAGGAAGTTTTTGATTTCTCGACGTCCTCACAAACACTGGTCATTTTCTGTTTCACAGTGGCCAACTCTGAGAATGTGAAGTGGTATCTCACTGTAATTTTGATTTGCATTTCTCTAACAACTAAGGATGTTGAGCGTGTTTTCAAGAGCTTGATAACCATTTGAATATCTTCTTTGGAGATGTACAAATAACTACTCAAGTCATTACCTATTTTGATATTATTTTGTTGCTGTTGAGTTATAGGAGTTTTTATGTGTTTTGAATATTAGACCCTTATCAGATATGTAATTTGCAAATAGATTTCTCCCATTTAATGTGTTGTCTATTTACTGTCCTCACTGTCCCATTTTCAAAGAGGGAATACCAAACAAAGCATTCAGATGCTTTTAAGAAAGGACTGCCAGATAAGATAGTAACAATTGTAACAGTTCTGAGCTAAGGAAAGTCTCCCTGCTGTCATTCTTTTACTCTCCTGGCCACAGCCCAACGCTTCCCGAAATAACTAAACCAACAAGTCATGTAAAGAGCCCATGTGCCAGACCGGGTGCTGAGTGCCTTAACTGCATTTTCTGCCATCCTTGTAGCTACATAAGTGTTATGATTCCCATTTTACGGATGAGGAAACTGAGGTGCAGAGGTGTTAATGAGTGACCGTAGGTGTCAATGATCACACACAGCTGTCAGAATCTAAACGCAGGTTTGCCAGACTCCTTCCTACTCATCCACGTGTTCGTTAAATTTTTTCTGGGGAGCTTTAGGGCCTCCATGTGGCTGCCTCTGGGGCTTTCCTGAACACAGAGAGGGGGATCAGTAAAGGGTTTGGGTCTCTGGGGCCAGCACCCACTCCAACCACAGCCCCTCTGCTTTGATTTCTTTTGTAGTTTGGGACTCAGGTATAGGACTTTAGGGGAAAAAAAAAAAAAAGGCTTCCAGTGTTTTAAAAAGAAATGTTTGAAAACCGCTGCTGAATCATGCTGCTTCATGGGAGGAGAACCCAAAGCTCTTGCAACTTCTTGTAAAATAGAGGTTTAGTTAAAGGAAAACCAGTTCTAAATGCGGAGCTGTTGTTCAATGGGTATACAGTTTCAGTTATGCTAAATGAATAAGTTTGAGAGATCTGCTGTATAACATATGCCTACAGTTAAGACAAGGTCCTACACTTAACATTTTGTTAGGAGTGTAGATCTCATGTTAAGTGTTCTGATCACAAGAAACAAAAACAATTTAAAAAGCCTAAGGAATACCAGGAAAAGTTGGGAGGTTTCAGAAATGTCTGCTACCTTGATTATAGTGATGGTATCATGTCTTTGCATACATCTGAACTCACCAGTTTGTACACCTTAGATATGTGTGTGCATGCTAAGATGCTTTGGTCATGTCTGACTCTGTGTGACCCTATGGACTGTAGCCCACCAGGCTCCTCTGTCCATGGGATTTCCCAGGCAAAAATACTGGAGTGGATTGCCATGCCCTCCTCCAAAGGATCTTCCCAGTTCAGGGATCAAACTCGCGTCTCCCATGTCTCCTGCATTGGCAGGCAAGTTCTTTACCACTATTACCAATCTGGGAAGCCCTAGATATGTGCGGTTTTCTGTACATTGATACTTCAATAAAGCAACTTCAAAAAAAGGGAATCCAGTTTTTGCCTTCATTGATAGAAACCTTTTGTACTGCATTCACACACACACACACACGCACGCACACCTTCTCCCTCCGTTGCCCTGTTTCTGTACATTCTTCCTTCAGGTGGACAATGCTAGCTCTGCAGGGAGTTGCCTCTGAACACCCACTCACCAAAAAAAAAAAAAAAAAAAAAAGTGGCTCTTGCCAGCAACTGTGCCCCACTTCCTGGGAGCCACAGCTGTCCCCATGCCTGTCATTAATCAGGTATGCTGCCTGCTCACCTTTGAGAGCATTCTCAACGAACAGCCAGCCCCAGGGACTCCCCAGACCAGAGTCGCCCTTCTCGTTCTTCTGTTTTGCAACTTAGCATGTGATGACCGTTGTTGGGAACAGAGCCATCCCTGTGGAAACCAACAAGGTGAGGCTAAGTCTTAAGAAAAACAGTTTGCAGGTAAACATCCTACCAGACCAACAGCTGGCTGGGACAGAGAGATGGCTGCATCACCAGGTAAGGGGGTGAGGGCACTGCCCGGCCGACTCAGCGTTTCTGACCTTTGGGCAAGAGGCGGCCAGTGGCTGGTGGAGCTCTGGGTTGGAAGACCCCCTGCACGCAGGAAGCTGGCATGGTCTCGACTCCCTGCCTTTTACTCTTAGGAAACTCGGGCAGCCGGAGGTGAGCTCCATGCCTGGGAGTTGGCATTTGAGCTTTATCAGGGTGTGAAGATGAGCAGTTGTGGAGAGGGCGAGGGGCCCTCCAGCGGGTGGGCAGCGATGTGGATTTGTGTGGCTTCTTAGAACTCCAGCTGGGGTTTCTGAACACTTGTTTTCTGCGCCAGTGAAGTGTTGCCAGATGTCTGCTCAATTCCAGTTCTCATGTGAAATCGCATGGAGAGGTTTAATGCCTTTTAAACTGCTTTGGTCAAAGATGACGGAGGGGTGAGGGGGTAATGAGGAATCTCCCTGCCCACTAGATACATTGAGATCTAAGAGCAGGATGCCCTTTCCTTCTCCACGTGTTCTTTTCTCCAACTTAAACACTATGCAGGGCATCTTGCTTCCTTGTGTTGTTAAAATACCCACTGAAAGTGAGTGTCTATTATCAAACTCCTGTAGGGTAAATGTCAGCAGGGTGTCAGAGAGATGTGCTTTCCAAAACACTGAACGGCCTTCCTCACCTGCACATCCTCCCCAATGATATGCTCAAGTACCCCTCCTCTAATCTAGTGAAAACTTTCCTAAACTTTAAACCACTAAGTCACTATCATGTTAGCTTACCAATACAGCACTGTTGCTGCCGGGAGGCCCCTGGCAAGTACATCTGTCATTGCAGACTCTGTGCTGCTGAGTGACCATCTCTGGAAGATCTAGACCATAAAAATCCAATGAGGCACAGATAAGAGCAAGCCAAGGTGTGTCTGCCACTTGCTGCTTTGGTTTTCACACCAATGCTAGGCCACACCAAACACATCTACCCAGCCAAGCTGTAGTGGGAGGGCCTCAGACACCCAGCATTTGAACGCACCATAAATCATCTCTGGAACACTGAGTGCATACAAGTTGAGAAAATGACCCTTTCCTTCGTCATTCTTCCTTTCAAAGCCTAGGGGTCGAGCTGTAATTTATTGTCTTCTTTACAATCAGAAAAGGGCTTCCCTTGTAGCTCAGTCAGTAAAAAATCTGCCTGCAGTGCAAGAGACCCGGTTTTGATCCCTTTGCTCAGGAAGGTCCCCCAAAAAAGTAAATGGCAACCCATTCCAGTATTCTTGCCTGGAGAATTCCATGGACAAAGGAGCCTGACGGGCTACGGTCTATGGAGTCACAAAGAGTCAGACACAACTGAGCAACTGATGCTTTCACTAACACAATCAGAAAAATTTCCCCTACACCCTGAGAAAGAATAAAGCTGAGAGGAATTTAGCACCGTCTCACTTTCATGCACTGGAGAAGGAAATGGCAACCCACTCCAGTGTTCTTGCCTGGAGAATCCCAGGGACAGGGGAGCCTGGTGGGCTGCCGTCTATGGGGTCGCACAGAGTCGGACACAACTGATGTGACATGGCAGCAGAAGGCAATGGCACCCCACTCCAGTACTCTTGCCTGGAAAATGCCATGGATGGAGGAGCCTGGTAGGCTGCAGTCCATGGGGTCGCTGAGAGTCGGACACGACTGAGCAATTTCACTTTCACTTTTCACTTTCCTGCACTGGAGAAGGAAATGGCAACCCACTCCAGTGTTCTTGCCTGGAGAATCCCAGGGACGGGGGAGCCTGGTGGGCTGCCAGACGTGTATGGGGTCGCACAGAGTCGGACACGACTGAAGCGACTTAGCAGCAGCAGCAGCAGCAGCAGCCAGCCTTATTTCCCGATGTCCCAGGTATTGACATGCACCGTGGTGCCTAGTCTTTTGTCCTTTTATTTTTCAATCAGCAAGATGAGTTACCACAAACAAGCCAGGGAAAGCTTTTGGTGGCAAAGTTTCCAGCTGGGAGCAGCAGAGGGGAAGAAAAGGGCACCCACACACACACCCACTACTGGCCCCTAAGTGCCACTCATCAAGCCTGATGCAATCCTCTCCACCCTGTCACAGCTCTTCAGCCTCTTGGCTTAAAAGGGATGAAACTGATAAGTACTTGAGAAACTCTGAGAAACATCCTGAAGGTGTATGAGAGAGTGGGGAAGAAATCTGTTGGGGGACCACAGTGGCCCCGGAGGGAGGGGAATAGGATAAGGTGCTAAATTCACGTAAACCCTCTGTATCACAGTTTATCTTGCTGGTTAGGATGCGTCATGGTGCTTCTGCTGTTAGATCTTCCTGTTGAACTAAACCAGCAAATCTCAAGGATTTGATTTAGAATGATCCCCAGAATACCTTTCTCTCAGGACTGACATGCTTTCAACGAGCAGCAAATCATAGAATTCTGCTTGAGGATTTGACTTCTGTGAAATCAAGCAACAAGAAACCTTCCTCTCTCACTTCATGAGGGTTTCCCTGAAGCCCTCTGGCACCTCTGAGCCCTCAAGATGTAACCTTAGGCAGCATTTCAAAGTAATTACAGGGCGCACTCTTATTCAGAGGGTTAGATACACAAAATATGGTTACTGCAAGCATTCTTGCTCAATTAATCACAGCTTGCCAAATTAATTCCTATAAGCAAAGAAAGAAGTTAATTTTCTAATGACCCACATTGACTTTTCGAGGTCAATGATGTCTCTAAACAAAGAAAAGAGAAGAAAGTGGTTAAAGTGAACATTGAATTGCAAGAAGACTTTATGAAGAGCCTGAATTTGAAATGGGGTTTTATTTATATTTCAACAATAGCTACCATTCTCTTAATCAGTGGGCATACGTTGAATCCTATCTTCAGAACCACGCCCTGTGTTCATGCTGGTACAGACAGGTCTGGATACACTCAGGATCTGGGGATTAGGCTCATCTATTTAGGGTCTGCATGCTTACTGGGTTTAAGAGGTTCCTAGGAAGTGAATTATTCAACTGTCTCTGTCCTCCTGATTACATAACCCATTTGTGGCAAAAAGTAAAGTGTACAGTTGGATGTCATAAGCTGTTTGTGTTCTTTTAGTGTCTTTTAGTTCTTTTAGTGTGTTCTCCTAGTGTCCCAGCGTCTACCTAAGTCTCACTGCGAACCACAAATCAAGATATCTGATTTAAACAATTGTTTTGGGGAGACTGGCAGGGGTGTGTGTGGCACAGCTGTTAATGAGACATGAATTTGCAAATAACTCTTCGGAAGCTTAAGACTAAAAAGGTATAATTTCTAAAGGATTTAGCATATTTAAAATGGATACATGCAAAACAAGCTTCCTTCTTAAGAAAGAAAATCAATTCTAAGTGTTGCGTCATAGAAACATGGTATTGCATCTGCATACATCTACACCCCTAGCCACACACTCTGCACCTCCGTTTCCCCATTTTAGCAATTCTGTGACACAGGTCATGCTTCTGAGCAGTTGTCACCACGTTATAAAGTCAAGACTGTTTTACTCACTACTAAGGGTGCCTTGATCACCCATTCCCACAGTCTCCTCCAGTTTTCTGGAGATATGAGTACAGCCCAATTATGGACTGCCTGCATGGGAGGGGCGGGGAGGGGATCTTATTCCAAAGGCTGATTCTTCCCCAGATCCACTGAAACAGAATCTCTTGGGTTGGAATCAGCGGTTAAAAAAGATCTCTAGCTAATTCTCATGCACAATGAAGTTTAGTGACCGCTGACAGCAAGACCACAAGTAAATTGGTCCATAAAGGAGCCGACCCAATGCCTTGATTTCATTCTCATATGTATCCCATTAACTGTATCTCCAGTTCACCACCAGTCTCCAATGGTCCAGTGATAAGAAAAAGAAATGTACAAGAAAGGTTTAAATGTGAGGGAGCAAAATAAGAGAAATAAAACCTAAGTAATTCATGCTAAAATGTGAAACATTTTAACTCTTTTTAATGACACCAAGACACCTAAGACATAATTACTTTTAAAGCCATTGTGATTCAGGTAACCAAGATGACTGAAATTACAAACACATTTTAATACGGATGCCTATTTAGAGCAAATGAACTAGAGACAGCAAAGCAAAGCAAAATAAAACAAAACAGAAAGAGGGGTTTTTCTTCAAAATATTTTTTTAAAATGCTTTATTAAAACATATGGATAGACAGTAAAAGTGTTAGTTGCTTAGTCATGTCTCACTCTTGGCAACTTTATGGATTGTAGCCCACCACACTCCTCTGTTCATGGAATTATCCGGGCAAGAGTACTGGAGTGGGTAGCCATTCCTTTCTCCAGGAGATCTTCCAGATCCACGGACTGAACCCTGGTCTCCTGCTTTCCAAGCAGATTCTTTACTCTCTGAGCCACCAGGAAAGCCCTGGATAGATAGTTCAGTTTAGTTCAGTTGCTCAGTCGTGTCCGACTCTTTGCAACCCCATGAACCACAGCACGCCAGGCTTCTCTGTCCATCACCAACTCCCAGAGCTTACTCAAACTCAAGTCCATCGAGTCAGTGATGCCATCCAGCCATCTCATCCTCTGTCGTCCCCTTCTACTCCTACCTTCAATCTTTCCCAGCATCAGGGTCTTTTCAAATGAGTCAGTTCTTTGCATCAGGTGGCCAAAGGACTAGAGTTTCAGCTTCAACATCAATCCTTCCAATGAATATTTAGGACTGATCTCCTTTAGGATGGACTGGTTGTATCTCCTTGCAGTCCAAGGGACTCTCAAGAGTCTTCTCCAACACCACAGTTCAAAAGCATCAATTCTTCAGTGTTCAGCCTTCTTTATGGTCCATTGCTCACATCCATACATGACTACTGAAAAAAATATAGCTTTGACTAGACAGACTTTTGTTTGCAAAGTAATGTCTCTGCTTTTTAATATGCTATCTAGGTTAGTCATAGCTTTTCTTCCAAGAAGAAAGCATCTTTTAATTTCACAACTGCAGTCACCATCCGCAGTGACTTTGGAGCCAAAAAAAATAAAGTCTCTCACTATTTCCATTGTTTCCCCATCGATTTGTCATGAAGTGATGGGACTGGATGCCATGATCTTAGTTTTCTGAATGTTGAGCTTTAAGCCAACTTTTTCACTCTCCTCTTTCACTTTCATCAGGAGGCTCTTTAGTTCTTCACTTTCTGCCATAAGGGTGGTGTCATCTGCATATCTGAGGTTATTGATATTCTCCTGGCAATCTTGATTCCAGCTTGTGCTTCATCCAGCCCGGCATTTCTCATGATGTACTCTGCATATAAGTTAAATAAACAGGGTGACAATACACAGCCTTGATGTAGTCCTTTCCCGATTTGGAACCAGTCTGTTGTTCCATGTCCACTTCTAACTGTTTCTTCCTGACCTGCATACAGATTTCTCAGGAGGCAGGTCAGGTGGTCTGGTATTCCCATCTTTTTAAGAATTTTCCACAGTTTGTGGTGATCCACACAGTCAAAGGCTTTGGCATACTCAATAAAGCAGAAATAGATGTTTTTCTGGAACTCTCTTGCTTTTTCGATGATCCAGCAGATGTTGGCAATGTGATTTCTGGTTCCTCTGTCTTTTCTAAATCCAGCTTGAATATCTGGAAGTTCACAGTTCACGTACTGTTGAAACCTGGCTTGGAGAATTTTGAGCATTACTTTGCTAGTGTGTGAGATGAGTGCAATTGTGCGGTAGTTTTAACATTTTTTGGCATTGCCTTTCTTTGGGATTGGAATGAAAACTGACCTTTTCCAGTCCTGTGGCCACTGCAGAGTTTTCCAAATTTGCTGGCATATTGAGTGCAACACTTTCACAGCATCATCTTTTAGAATTTGAAATAGCTCAACTGGAATTCCATCACCTCCACTAGCTTTGTTTGTAGTGATGCTCCCTAAGGCCCACTAGACTTCGCATTCCAGGATGTCTGGCTCTAGGTGAGTGATCATACCATTGTGGTTATCTGGGTCATGAAGATCTTTTTCGTACAGTTCTTCTGTGTATTCTTGGATAGACAGAATACCAATAAATATACATATACTGGGGACAGAGTTCAAAAGTTTTCTTGATAAGAATACATAATCAAAGGTGTTGGGAGACTACTGCTTTATTTCATTCCTTCACAATCTTGGTAGTTCAGATCAATCTAATAAATTTTTGAATTACAAAATGATACAAATACATGGTCCTCTGTGACCCCTCTTAGAAGATATCTGTATTTTAACAGGGGACAATGCTTACTCCAGAGGAAGCCACTCAAGGTGAGTTTCAGGCTTGCTGGCTGGCAGGTAGATGAGACTTTGGGGTAGAGAAGACTTTCCCATGAAAAGCATATCCAAGAAGAAACTTCTAAGGGTTCTTAACCCTTCCCTTGGCTGGGAGGAGGAAATCAAGACAAGCATGGTTTTTCAGTGAATTCATCAATTACCTTCTATTTTCCCACCTGAGTGGGCTTCAAAATTTGCTCAAGTAGGTTACTGATGGTGTCCTCAGGTAGTCTGAGGATAAGTGTCTTATTGGTGTTTCCTATATTCATATTTTTATTGCAGTTTTACATAGGCTATTTCAGTTTGAAGAATCAACTCCATGAGCACATTAATCCTTTCATTTGAAAGAATATTTTTTGTGTGTTTTGCTTGGGAAGGAAAACTCAGTTCCTTATCTTGCCTCTGTGTTTCTCTCCCTTTCACTCTACACTATAGCCAGCACATGTCTAATTCACGCTTCCCAAAATGCCAAACATTATATCTGCTTTAGAGTGATTGAGTATCCTAGTTTGCCTGGGATTGTCTTGTTTTAATGTTGAGTGTCCTGCATTCCCAGTCTTGCTCACCCAGAGCTGCACTACCCAATATGATCCTCACTTTGTTGCTGTTTAGGTGCTCAGTCGAGTCCGACTCTCTGTGACCCTATGGACTGTATTCAGCCAGGCTCCTCTGTCCATGGGATTTCCCAGGCAAGAATACTGGGGTGGGTTGCCATTTCCTTCTCCAGGGGAGATTTCTGACCCAGGGATCAAACCCACACCTCCTTCATTGTGGGCGGATTCTTTACCACTAAGCCTCCTGGACTTCCCCACTAGCCACATAAAGCAAGTTAAGTCTCAGTAAGTTAAAACAGATAAAACAGCTCCTCACTTGCACTAGCTATAGTTGAAATGTTTAATAACTACATGTGGCTTGTAGTTACCTTATTGGCCAAGGTAGACGTAAAAATCTCCAGCGTTGCAACAAGTTCTGTTGGGTAGTGCTGAGCTAGAGGGTTTTTCCAGCAATTACCTAGAACTAACATCTTTGAAAGCCGTACCCTGGTCAGGCATCACCAGTTGGTTGAGCAAACTCATGTGATGGGGCCTGCCGTCTCAGTGAACACACAGAGTGTGCTAGCTCAGCAAAGCCTCAGTGAAAACTTTTGTTTTTCAGAGTTCACATTTCCTGATGCATCAGGCTTCTGGAACCATG
The DNA here is from genome assembly GCF_027580195.1 of Bos mutus. NCBI lineage: Eukaryota > Metazoa > Chordata > Mammalia > Artiodactyla > Bovidae > Bos > Bos mutus. Next base: position 7,802,967 of record NC_091639.1, on the reverse strand, counting down.
CCCCTAATCTTCCCGGCTCCTGGGGATTCATAAACAGTTGTTGGCATTTAGTGAAAATGGGGACATGGCATATGAAGCGAACATGACAGCAAGAAAAGACAATCTGCCTCCTCTTAAATTGTGTCCGTGAGGGATGAGGGAGCACACCAATTGTGTTCCCGTTTGTGGATTTTCCCCTGATGCACAACACAGCAAAGAGGGGAGCTGGACCTGACTGAGTTAGAGCCAAAGGAGGACATGCAAGAGGAAAACTGTCTTAGGAATGGGGGCTTTTAAGTCAGTTGCATCCCGACCCCAAGCCATCAGCTGGCTGGAGCAAGGATGCTTCTCTTACAAAGTGGCCAAGAGTCACGGAGGACACAGCACTTTGACAACACCCCTGCTCCTCCAGGTCTAAGGAGAATTAGAAACAGAAGCAGGAACAAACCGCCCATTGGTCAGAAGAGTCTTTCCTGCGAGATCTAATTGTGAGCACAGGGATTTATTTGTTTCAATAATAGGTTAAGCACCTACTATGGGCCCTACTCTTGAGTCGTTCATTGTCTAGGAGGGGGGATTAATATGTTCGCTGGCTTTTAAAATATAAAGTAACCAATGGTTGTTTGTGAAGACAGTGATGATGATAATCATGACGGTGATGACTAACATTTATTGAGAGCTTTCCACGTGGCAGGCTCTACTCTGAGTGTTCTACGTGAAGAAATAAAAAAAAACACTTAGGAATATAGATGCCGGAAGAACCCCCAGGTGACGATGTAACACACTTTCAAAACTTCCAGGAAATTTAGCAAATAAACAAAGCAAAAGTCTCACAAGTTGCTTGAAAAAATAGCCTAGTAAATCGATTTAGACAATGAATGTTATTTTTCAAATAACCTTCTTTATTTTGGAATGACTTTAGATTCACAGAGTAGTTTCAAAGAAAGCACAGAGTCCCCATATGATAATTGGTTTCTGAGTCAGAGAGAAATGCCTTCAAGTCCCAGTTCTGCTATTTACTGTTATGCCCTTGGATAAGTTATTTAACCACTCAGATCCTCAGATGTGGCTTCCTCAATTGTAAAACAGCACAATAGAAGCTACTTTGGAGGGCCGTGGGAAGGAAAACAATGAGAGAATTTGTGTAAAGTGCTTTGTACATGCTTGGGCCACTGATGTGCTTACTAAACAGTGCATTATTATTTATGTGGGTCAGATCTTTGTTTTAATGAATTAATGAAAATAATATGTCATAATAATTTTAAATGGCCAATACTTAATAGCTATGGTTTTAGCTGGGAAAGATTGAGAGCAGAAGGAGAAGGGGGCAACAGAGGATGAGATGGGTGCATAGCATCACCAACTCAGTGGACGTGAGTTTAAGCAAACTCCGGGAGATAGTGAAGGACAGGGAAGCCTGGTGTGCTGCAGGCCCTGGAGTTGCAAAGGGTCGGGCACGACTGAGCGACTGCACAACAATAACCGCGTAGTTTCCGCACTTCAGAGGACATGTTCTATTTCCTCATCTTGGTCCTTTTCTCAGGCAGTTGAAGAGGTGCTCAGTCTACCCTTCAACAGACTCAGTCTGCATCAGGCCAAAGGGATGCAGCCTCACTTTGTCTCACATTGTGAACATGTCTCTGCCCACCCACAGAGATGGAGGGGCAGTGGAGTGTACGTACCCACTGTCTTAGATAGCTCAGGCAGAGACAACCAAAACACCACAGACTGGGTGACTTAAGCACAGAAACTTATGCCACATGGTTCTGGAGGCAAAAAGTCCAAGACCAAGGTGCCCGCAGACCCAGTGTCTGGTGTGAGACCACTCTGTGGCTTGTAGATCATCGTCTTCTCATTGTATCTTCACAAGGCAGAGAGCAGAGACAGGAAGCAAACTGTCCAGTGTATTCTCATAAGAGCACTAATCCCGTCTTGAGGGCTCCAGCCTCATAACCTAATTACCCCTCAAAGCGTCTCCAAACACCGGCCAGTTGGGAACTACAGTTTCAACACGTGAGTTCTGAGAGGACACACTCTGACCATGGAATCCATGCAGGATGCGAGGCTGAAATACCCTCCTCTGGTCTGCCCAGTGGGGGGTCCCTGAGAGGGCTCACACTGCACCCCCTCGGGAGCCCTAGACATGGGCCCAGGGGCTCCTTCTTCTGTGCACTTGGGGAAAGTTCCATAGCTCAGGGTCCCGCTGTCCCCCTGCTGGGCTGGGGCTGGAAGCGGCAGGGCAGAGAGACAGGAGGACGTTTTACAACTTCTTCCCTTTTCTTTCCCGTCTACGATCTCTGTGGTCCTGAGAGCTGTTTCTCTGTTTCTCAAACTCAGAGAACTCCCAGGATCCTTGGGCCCCTGTGTGTCCATCAGAGCCACACACGTGTGTCCCCATCTGAGTGGAGGAAGAGTCACTCCTGCTCTCTGATTCCTTCAGAAGAAAATACTAACTAGATAATATTTGGGCTATGAATTCAAAATCAGTTTTCGGAGGCTTCAGAATTTGGTCAACAGTTGAACACACTTGAATTTTTCCATATGTCACTCTGTTAGCAGAAGACTTCTGATTATTACTTACAATCCCCCTTGATTAAAGCCAAGACTCCAGGTCAACACTTAGCATTTACTTTTCTTCTTATCTACCCTTGCCCACATGAACTCGCCCCCATTACACACACACACACACACACACACACACACACACACAAAGAAAGAGGTGTGATAATCCACAAACCTTGGACTTCAAGTCTATTTCAGTTGCTCTTTTCAATTCCTAAGAAGCTACTCAGGGTGCACTGGGAAATTCTGAGTTACAGACTTAATGGAAAGCCCCAGGTCAAGAGTAACAGCTCTTCTTCAGTTTAAAAGTTAATGTTGACCTTAAGAGAATTCTAAAATATGCTTGGAAATTGTTCCCATCAAATGTTTTCTGCAAAGAGTTCAGCCTTCTTGCAACGAAGAACCTATTTGACAGATTTAGCACCTCAGCATGCCCTTCACCAAAGATACACTGTGAAAGTTGGCCCTGCCACTTTCCGTTCCTGTACTTTCTAGCAGTGAGGTACCTGTCGGTTAGACGGGCATTCTGACCAGGTGCCAGCTGTGAGGACAGACGGGCTGGGGGTAATTCCCATCATGAAACCTAACACTGACTGAGTACTTACTTAGCACTTCACATGTACTGTCTCATTCAACATCTGATGAGTTGGGCACTCTTATTATCCCATTTTACAGTTGAAGAAACTGAGATTCAGAGATTCATTCACTTGCTTGCTGTCACACAGGTGAGGAGAAGTGAAACTAGGATTTGAAGAAGGACACACTGACTTCGGAGCCCACACTCTTGGCCATTAAGTGACCAGGCTTTGCCTCACTTCACTCCGGAGTCCACGCTTCTTTGGAAGTCAACATTTAGCTGCAGACCAGCAGGCTCACCAAACAGAAAGCAATCTGAGGCCCACCCAAATCATCCAGCATTTTGCAAACCCTTCCTCAGTCACCCCCTCTCTCTCAGTAGCGCTGTAGTGATGTCCCTGATGGGAGAAGAGCAGCAGTGCTGGGACTGCGCGCTGGGTTTTCCTGTGTGGCACTTGGCTTCTAGGCCCAGTGTATTCTCTCTTAGCTCCTGAGACGGTCCTCACTTTGAAAGCTACAACTAGACTCATAGGACCAGGGATGCTCTCTTTAACACCATCAAAGACCCAAAAACTTTGTAAAAGCTGTTCTGTGTTATTACAACAGTTGGGAGTCAATAGGCCTGCCGTGAAACAATCACTGTTTCCGAGAACAGAAAAAAAGTCACCTCCTCAGCACTTCAAGTAGCTCATTGGCGAAGAGGGCTCGTGGTTTGAGGTCAGCCTTGAAGACAAGTGGCTAGGCTTCATCTACTCCCTATGTAGACCTTTTCCATATCATTTTAACATTACTCCCTCTGAATCTTGGAAGGTGGATAGGGAAGGGGAAAAGGCAGAATATCATGGGAAAAGTTTTGATATCTTTGAAGACAAGTATACAAAGGGTTGATACTGGAGTAGAGGGTCAGGAAGAGACCTTACCTCTGACCAGCTGAGAAGCCGCTGTGCTTCTGTCAACAGGAGCTCACAAGCCATAAAACATTCTCATCCTGAGCAGGCCAGATTTCAAAGAAATCTACTGTTCTTGAAGGTAAGAGAGAGATGTTGAGTTTATTCTGCATTGGCATGTGATTTATTTTTGGCACCAATAAAAACTGGAATCCCTTTGAGTAGCCCCAAAATGCCATGATTCTGGAGGAGAATGATGGAAAATGTACCTCCACCAACCAGACAATGTGAAACATTCTAGATGAATAATTGATACATAATGATTCAGACAGGGTTGGCAGACAGAAAATGCCAAAGGGGCCTACAGATTTGACCTTAAACTTCAGCCATTTTGTAAACAAGTATTCCGGGAGGTTTCACTTCATTTTCATACAGGTCAAGTGTGGCATTTCTATTCAGGGGTCAGTCGAGTAAATTATTAACCAAAACAACTCCTTTTGACCAAATGAGTCAACTCTACAATGAACAATTTGGCAGTTTGTGTGTGTTTTTGGATCTTTTTGTTTACTTTTTTGTTAAGGGGATTTAAAAACAAAACAAAACAAAAAACACAGCAACTTTTTCCTTGCTTTTATGAAACACTGCCCTATGTTTCCAGGCAGAAAAGCAAAAAAACTTTCAAAAGGTCGCCTGATGTCATTTCAGCAATGCAGAAATGAGAAGAAAACCAACTAACATGAAAAAAAAAAAAGATGTATTGGATAACAATCTTTGGCAGATGTCTTAAAGCAGAATGTATAAATATGCCTGCCATAGACGTAATACTAAGAGGATTTCACCTTGAAACTCGATAGCTGTAGTTCCTTAATAAAGACCACTTGTTTGTCAAGGGCTAGATTAATCTCTGAGCTGGGTTCTACAGGAAATCAAATTCTGGTCCATTATAGGAGTCATTATCAATATCCTCCCTGAGCATAAATTTGAGATGGAACAAGAGGCAAATAAAGCCTTTCCTCATTCCAAGCCAGTGCATGTAAACACAGACTGAGGTCCTGAGGTGCTTCTCCAAAGCGTCAGGGGAGAGCATGCTCCCATCTCCCCACAGGATCATGGCCTGGTCCATATGGAGGACGTTGAATTCTTCTGGTTTCTATAGAGTAATGGTCTTCACTTTAGGGGTGATTTTCTCCCCATGGACTTTTGGTAACGTCCAGAGATACTTTTGGTTGTAATATTGGGACCCCGGTGGCACCAAATACACAAAGTAAATCAAGGTAGCATCACAAAGGCTCAGGAAATTAGGTTGTCATTGGAACCATGGTCTACGAAAGTCAGGCCAGGACCTGTGTGCTAACCTTAACAGGGTGACTGATCGCTCAAATAAAAGATTTAAATAGGATTCAGAGAGTCTTAAGATAATAATCAAAATTTCTAGGATACAACTGAAAACCCTGGCCATAACAAGAACCAGAAAAAGCGCAGCTTGAATTCAAAGAAACAATCAACTTCTACCAACACAGAAATGAATAGGATATTGGATTTATCTGACAGAGAGTGTAAAGCAGCTTTACATTAATTTAATATGAAGCATTAAAAAATGCTTTAATGGGCAGTTGAAAATTCTCTTGAAACAGATAAAAAATAGAAAATATCCACAAAGAAGTAGAAGCTATAAAAAAGAACCCAATTAAAATTATAGAATTGAAAGATACAGTAATAGAAGAAAAACAAAAAACCTCACTGAATGGGCTCAGTACCAGAGTAGAGATAACAGAGGATACAACCAATTAACCTTTTTTTTTTTTTTTTAAAGGAAGTTCCATTTATTTATTGAAGGATAATTTTTTTACAGAATTGTGCTAGTTTCTGCCAAATATCATTTCTGGACCAATTTACTCAAGTCAAAAACCAGAGAGAAAATAGACCGGAAAAAAACAAAATCTAATTAGAAGAGCCTTTGGGAACTGTGGGACAACAACTAAAGATCCAAAATTCATACCATTGGAGATCCAGAAGGAAAATAGAAAAAGAGTTAGATTGAAAGAGCATTTTTTTTAATGGCTGAAAATTTCTCAAATTTGGTAAAAGATATAAATCTACAGACTTAAGAAACTACACAATCTCCAAATATGGGAAGTCCAAAGAAATTCAAGCCACAACACATTGTAAATACACTTCAGAAAACTAAAGATAGTTTTCAAAACAACCAGAGACAAATGAAGCATTAACCATAGCGGAACATAGCTTCAAATAAAAGCATGTTTCTTACCTAAAACAGTGGAGGCCAGAAGGAAGTTGCACAGTATTTTCAAGTGCTGAAAGAAAAGAACTGTTAACAGTGAATTCTGTATCTTAGAAAACTATTCTTTAGGAATGAAAGGGAAATAAAAACATTCTCAGATGAAGGAAAACTTAAAAGAATTTTGTTACTAGCAGACTTGCCCTTAAACCATGGCTACAGGAATTACAGTCAGCCCTCCCTATCTATAAAGACCCTGGTGGCTCAGTTGGCAAAGAACCTGCCTGCATGCCGGAGACCTGGATTCGATCCCTGGGTCGGGAAGATCCCCTAGAGAAGGAAATAGCAACCCATTTCAGTATTCTTGCCTAGAAAATTCCATGGACAGAGAAGCCTGGCGGGCTACAGTCCATGGGGTTGCAAAGAGTCAGACATGACTGAACATGTCCATATCTATGAGCTCCACATCTACAGATTCAACCAACTGTGGGTCAAAGATATTCCCCACCTCCCAAAATTCCAGAAAGTTCCAAAAAGCAAAAGTTGAATTTGCCAGACAGAAATTATTAACATAAAATTTTTATTGTTTTTGTAACTATTCATAGACACACCTCATTTTCTTGCACTCTGCTTCATTGTACTTCACAGATAATTGCCTTTTTTTTTTTTTTAAATTGAAGGTCTGTGGCAACCCTGCATCAAGTAAGTCTATCAGCACCAACTTTCCAACAGATCTGTCACTGCGTGTCTCTATGTCGCATTTTGATAACTCTCACAATATTTCAAACCTTTTCATTATTATTATATCTGTTTGGTGTTCTGTGATCAGTGAGTTTTGATGTTTCTACAATGACTCAGATGATGGTTAGCATTTTTTACTAATAAAGTATTTTTTAAATTAAGTTATGTACATTCTTTCAGAAATAATGCTACTGCACACTAAATAAACTATCAGATCAGATCAGATCAGATCAGTCACTCAGTCGTGTCCGACTCTTTGCGACCCCATGAATCGCAGCACTCCAGGCCTCCCTGTCCATCACCAACCCCCAGAGTTCACTGAGACTCATGTCCGTTGAGTCAGTGATGCCATCCAGCCATCTCAGCTTCTGTCGTCCCCTTCTCTTCCTGCCCCCAATCCCTCCCAGCATCAGGGTCTTTTCCAATGAATCAACTCTTCGCATGAGGTGGCCAAAGTACTGGAGTTTCAGCTTTAGCATCATTACTTCCAAAGAAATCCCAGGGCTGATCTCCAACTATAGAAGGCTGTAAATACAATTTTTATATGCCCTGGGAAACCAAAAAATTGTGAGTGACTCACTTTATGATGTTATTTGCTTTATTGTGGTGGCCTGGACCTGAACCTGTAATATCCCCAAGATCTGCCTGTACATAGCATTTATTCTACAGTAGGGACTATAAGTAATTTAGAGATTTAACACGTACAGGAGGATGTACCTAGGTTATAGGCCAATGCTACACCATTTTATATAAGGGACTTGAGCATGTTTGGATTTTGGATCTGCAGGAGGTCTTAAAATTAATCACCCAAGGATCTTGAGGGATGTCTATAATTCTAACTGGAAGACGATGACAAAAGGATGAAGCTTGAAGCATCAGAAAGGATGAAAGAACAATGTCGAGAGCAGATATGTGGCCTAAACAATCGACTAACTCTTCTCATGAGTTTTAAAAATTACTTGATGAGGAGAACAAAAACTGTAACACAATCTGATTTCTAAGAGTATGATATTAAAAGTGGGGAAAGTGAAGGGAGTAAAATGGAAGTAAGAAATCCAAGAGGCAAACTGTAATGCCAGCAGGCTGTAATAAGCACGTGTGTGTTGTCATACCCAGAGCAGTCATTAAGAAAACGACACAGACACATACACTCAAAAATACTATGATTAAACCAAGACAGACTCTTAAGAAGTGTTTAATGAACACACAGCAGGCATGAAAGGAGGAACAGTGGTAAAAAACAAACAAAAAACAGAGGAAACAAGTAACTAAGTGGAAAACTTAAGTCCTAATAAACTAAAACCTACCTTAACTGTAATTGCCTAAATATATCTATTGAAAGGCAGAGACTGGCACAGTGCCTCACAACTCGTCTATGATACTTACACGAAACTTGCTTTAATGTCAACAAAATAGATAGGCTGACAGTAAAAAGATTAAAAATATGTACCATGTAAGCATTCATTCAAAAAGAAAGAATAATATTAATATCAGATAAAGTAGGCTTTATCTGAGCAAAGAAACTTATTAGAGACAAAGTGATACATTACAAGTGTTACAAGGATTAATCACCAGGAAGGTAAGTGATTCTGAAGTTGTATATACCAAATAATAGAGTCTTATACACATAAAGGAAAAACTGAAAGGCTGGAAAGTAGAGATAGCCTAATTTATAATTATTGTTAGGGCCTTCAATACTGCTCTTCAACAAATGACATAATTATTAGATAAAAAATCAGCAAATTAGAGTGCAGTTTCTATATACAAATATACATGACTCAAACATGGTACTGTACAGGCTGCTAAAACAAGGTAGCCAGAGCTTAACCGCTAACCTTCTTGTGGTGAATTTCCCAGGAAAATAGGCATTCACATGAGTTTTAAAAGGTTGAAACTGGAATTACTGATTGGTCAATATTGAATACATTTCTTAACTTTGCTGATTAGTTCAACATGTAGAAGTCTATCTGAAATATCTGAGTTCTTTCATGAGAAAACTCACACATTTCTGATTAACACAGTTTTGCAAAACATGGAATCTGACATGGCATTAAAAAAGTCATTTGTAGGTACACAGCTTCTCTTTAATAACTTCATCAGACCTCACATAATCAAGTGATACACTAATTCAAGCAAGAGAAATACACTTGAAAATTTTAGAACTTGGGTACAAAACAAAGTAATTCAAGAAATAGTGAAAACTCACTGGCCTGATTGTTAAGACACTTGTGTTCTGGTCATTGGTCCCCCCATTAATAGCTGTGTGATTTGGGGCAAGTCCCTTAACCTCTCTGAGCTTTAATTTCTCATCTGACCTCAAACCGTTCTTTCCTGCTCTAAACCTTCAAGACAATGTGAGTCAATTTCATGCTTGTAAACAGGAAGAGTTCTTTGGCCTTGCAACTGAAAACGCACCATTAAAATTATCAAGAGAACTCAGCTCCTTTGAGTGGGTCCAAGAAGGTTAATACAGACACTGCATTCTACTGTGAAAGCAGAGCTGGATTAGAGAGTAAGGTAGATCTGGATCGGGTTTCCCAATGCAACAGCCAACATGAAGGCTAGGAAAGTTCTCATAGATTGGAAAAGGGAAAAAAAAAAAAGGTTCTGATGCCTTTCAGAGTTGGCTTGGTTTGGTGACTGGAAACCCACACGTGGTTTCACCAAACGGACTTCAGATGGGAACCTTTAATAAATGTTCTAGCTTTTAAAAAGCAGGGCAGTAACAATGACATCTAAGAGAAACAAGTGCTGTTAGATGGGACATAAATAACCCAAAGGGTGAAACACTTCATTCTAACTCAGTCCTCAGCCGCTTGTACAGCAAATGGATGAGGGGCCCTAGGGATGCAAAGTCCACTGGAAGGAAGATGCTAATCTCCCTGAACTTGGCTTCAACTGGGCATGACACACATTTAATTATTTCCAGAAACATCTACTTTTTACTGGGGGAAAGAGCCATTAGACGACTGTGGGGGTGATATTGGTTCAGAGGCAGCAGGGCTTCTAGATAAATACAAACAGCTCTGGGTGATGAGAGCAGTAAAGATCAGGAAATCCAAGGGTAAGAGAAACTTCCCCTGCCCCAGGCAGATATTAAGAAAACCACAATACCAGAACTGATCCATGCAAACAAAGTTTATTAGCATCTAGAATTTACCTGCTATCTTAAACAGTGCTGGCTTCCCAGGAGGCTCAGTGGTAAAGAATCCACCTACCAATGCAGGAGATGCAAGTTTGATCCCGAGTTGGGAAGATCCCCCGGAGAAGGAAATGGCAACTCCAGTATTCTTGCCTGGGAAATCCCCTGGACAGAAGAGCCTGGTGGGCTACAGTCCACAAGGTCACAAAAGAGTCAGACACGACTTAGTGACTAAACATCAACAACAAATAAAAAGTGCTGAGGACCCAGAGGTGTATCAGATACCCCGGGAGGCGCTCATAATCTGATTGGCTCCCCAGAATTGCAGCAGAAAGAGGTAGCCCCCACTCAGCTGGGAATTTAATAATGGGACTGTTCACTAAAGGGTGGATGAAGTGAAGAGAGTGTGCAAGGGCTGTGGAGGTATAGATCAACTTTGAAAGGAATGAGCCAAATTGAAATGGCTCTTTATAGGTTAACAGGGTAAGTGGAATACAGATAAGTTCCACCAACTTGTCTTGAAGCTTAAAGGGACTAAGATTTACCAGTTAGTTTGCTTAGCATCGTCAGCTGGAGGGGTCCCTCCCTTGCGCCAGAATGAAACCATAATCCTTCAACCTTTTCGCCATAACCTCAAGAATTTTGAGCTCCACGGCCCTTAATTCCCTCTCACCATTGGGCTACCCGCGGCCATCACTGTGAAGGGTCTTCCACTAACCCTTCCACTGTGGTTGGTGCTATGGCATGCCTGGAAGTGGGTGTGCATCTGCGAGGGCATGGGGCTTCCCTCCAGTCTCTTTAGAGGCAAGCCCCCTTCAACTACTCCTTTAGCCCAGTAGACATCCTGGCTTTAGGAAGCGAGACAATCACCACCTCTTACTTGAGGGAACTAACACCCCAATGGAAGCCAACGTCTGACCAGCTCAAGGTCACGCAGTAGATGCAAGCCCACATTTGAGCCCCTGCCCTTTTGCACTTCATCATTCTGTGGGTGGCCTAGGAATGGGTTATCGTTTCTGTCAGACAAAACTGTTCCCTGTGTTGGTGGCCATAACAACTTTGTTCAGGGAGATGACATTAATTCTTACTTTCTCCTGCACAACCTCCAGAGTCTCCCCTGCTTTAGTCAATGCATTCATCCTTAACTCTGTCTTCTGTATATTTAGAATGACAGAATAAATTTGCAGGCTAATTTAGGCTCCATTAGTACGCTCTGCCTGCCTCTATTACAGTACTTATCACATCGTGCTATAATTTTTTGTTTACATATCTGTCTCTGCCATTTGACTGTGAGTTCCTACAGGGATTAGCCTATGTCTTGCTCATTGTAGTACTGTACCTCCTCCCCAGAAGCCAGCAGCTGAACATTTTGAGTATAGTAGGTATTTAATGAATGAAACAGCTTTATAGTAAGGTTCAATAGACAAGGGGCTTCCCTTGTGGCTCAGCTGGTAAAGAATCCACCTGCAATGCGGGAGACCTGGGTTTGATCCCTGGATTGGGACGATCCCCTGGAGAAGGGAAAGGCTACCCACTCCAGTATTCTGGCCTGGAGAATTCATTAGACAAACACACCCACTATGCACATATTCATTTATTCAACAGATATTTATAAAGTTCTTATTGTGTGCTTAACACTATGCTAAGCTCTAGGAATCAAAACACACCACCTGTCTGTGTTTGAGAGATAATGGGACACACAAAAAGATAAATTCCTAATTGTTATAGACTGTGTTTCTCCAAAATTCATGAGTTGAAATCTTACCCCCAAAGTGATGGTATGGGGAGATGTCACCTTATGAAGGTGATTACGTCATGAGGCTGGAGCACTGGTGAGGGGGCTGGAGTCACTACAAACGGTGCCCCAGAGAGCTGCTGGCCGCTTCCCACACGTGCAGCAATGTGACTGTCTGGAAAGCAAGCTCTCACCAGACAGGATCTACCGGCATCTTAGCCTTGGACTTCCCAGCCTCCAAAACTGAGATAAATAAGTTTCTGTTGTTGAAAAGCCACTCCATCTGTGGTATTTTTGTTACAGCACTAAGACACTAATCATCATGCAATTTGCAGAGATGCACAGGGTATTAAGGGAGACTAGAAGTGGCTATTCAACATGGCCTGGTTGAGGAGAGGTTCAGGTAAGGGTTCTAAGAGAAGGAAACTGCTGAGCTGTATTAGTAAATGGTTATGGGATACCAAGTCAAAGACATGTTAGGAGGAGGCCTCCAGGGAGAAGAAACAGTAAGGGTAAGGGTACAGGACGTGACATAGCCGGTGTAATTGGAAACTCTGCCAATTTGGATTGTAGGAGGAGCATTAAGTATGAGACAAGAGTGCGGCAGGAAACAGCATCAAAGCTAGGTGAGAGGGGCCACTTCATCAAGTTATGGGACTTGGATATTATTCTATTAATGATACCGACACAGTAAAGGGACCTGAGTTGAGGAGAGACAGAGATGTTATAAGGTTGGCATTTTAGGTTGAATCACTCCCTGACCGTGTGAAGAACACAGTTGGGGGATGAGGCGAGAATTAGGAAAACCAGGTAGAACAGAGTTACTGTAGTACTAGAAAGAGATGAAGACTTGCACTAGGGCAGCTGCAGAAGAAATGGTGAGAGGAGGACTGGCTCGGGCTGGATTGGGAGATGAACTTGGCACCGTGAGAGAGAGGAAACAAGGAGGACTCCCAGGAAGAGAATGGGTCCATACTCACAGAGAAGGGAGGGAACAGTCAGGTGTGGGGCAAGGTAGTGAGTTCATCTTATACATCTTGAGTTTGGGGCGCATCTAACTAATTGAGGGAATGTCCAACATGTAGCTGAAGATATGCTTGAAGCTTGATGGGGATGGGGAGAGGGTTGGGACCAGAAGTATGAAATTTTGACCACAAGCTAGAAAGCAGTGGTAGAGACCAAGATGATGGCAAAACCACTGCGGTAATACATAGTGTGAGATGGACAAAGGGCTGGACCAGCTCCCTGGGAAACGCCAGGGAGACTGAGGCCTTTGTCTCCTCTCCTTTCCCAATATTTCTTCAAATCCTTACCCATCTGCAGACCTGTGCTTGAGATTTTGTATAAAGAGATAAAAGTCCCTCAATCCATGATGATGCTTACTAGGAATCCATCCTGGGGGATATAGCACAGGGAGTCACATGAGCACCAAGTTTTAAGATGTATCTGATCCTTTCCTGAGAGAATTTTCTGATGGAAGAAGTAGAGGAAGTGGAGAAATATTGCAAAGGGAGTCTGAGGGTGGACAGAGCACATATGGTTCCTTTGTGGTTAGGCATGATGGCTCAGATGGTAAAGAATCCACCTGCCATGTGGGAGACCTGGGTTCGATACCTGGATTGGGAAGATTCTCCAAAGAAGGGAACGGCTACTCATTCCAGTATTCTGGCCTGGAGAATCCCCACGGACAGAGGAGCCTGGTGGGCTACCGTTCATGGGGTCGCAGACTTGGACACAACTGAGCGATTTTCACTTCACTCTGGTTAGGGTTCAGACTGGAACTCAACCTGCCTCTTAGTTTCTGTTGAATGCATTCAGCTCGGGCTTCAATTTTCTCATCTGAAAATGAGGATTACACTAGAACGTGCTTCATAGCGGTGTTTAGAGTGCTGCACAAAGCACTTGGAACAATACCTCCCGCACGATAAGTACTATATTAGGCAATATTGTTATATTCGGTGTTAACTTGGGCTGTGGACCTGTGTATGGGATTTTATATTTCTCATTTCCCAGACTGCCCTTTCCTTTGAGAATGGTTCCAATGCAGACCTTATACTGTTGGCTCAGGCTTGCTCTTCCCTCGTGTTTAGCACCTGATGTCTAGGATCCAGTGATTCCTAGGAGGTAGTTTGCTTGTGTTTTGCACTCCAGGTACAGCCTGCTGTTCTTTCCCCTAGTTCCTGCGAGCTCTGATTAAATCACCAAGCACCGCCCACTCCAGACTTACTAACTGCACCAAGAGCACTTCCCTCAGGGACCTGCTCAGAACCCTCCGAGCCAGTTGCCCGGGGGAAACAAGCTGGTGATGTCACAAGGTAGACACTTCCAGACCTCTCTGAGGCCCCCTCTGTAGGGCCTGTGGCAGGGCCCAGTTCTGAAAACTTTGCCCAGCCTGAGCATATTCTTGTCCACTCCAAGGCAATGCAGAGACCCTCATTCCCTTCCAGCGGTGTCCGAACTCAGGTATGTTGGGGTCATGGCCACACGTCTCTTCCTGGTTCTCTGGCTACAGACCTCTTGCTGTACTTCTTCCCTCCCAGGGAATAGAAATGCCTATGCAAATGGAGTGTGTGGGACAGCTCTCAGTAACTCTTGGTTCTCTAGCATACAGATAAAAATCCGGGGGGTGGGGGGAGGCAGCTAAAACCCTGGGGCTGATCGATAGAGGATCAAAGGTTATTTCAGATTTCAGAGGGCCTCAGAGACCTTCGGAGCAAGATTACAACACCCTTCCCATTTCTAGTTGCTCCCGTCTGTGTGCTAAACGTACCCACAATCTCTTCCACCAATCTTTTCCACCAGGTTTGTCAACCTCATTCTCATTCTCTCAGGATATATTATGGCAACTTCCTCACGCTTTCCTTTCCCCAAAGGACAGGGTAGAAAAGAGAATATCTGGCTGTGAGGATATTTCACTAGACTTGACTTACCGATGAGGTCATTTAATCATGCCCCACCCTAGCCAAATAGTGCAAAGGGCACTTCTTGCATTGCTCTCTGCCCTCTTCAAAGCCTAAATACTGAAATGCACAAGCAAAGCTGCACATTCCCCGCTACTTTCTAAATGAAGGCATCTGAGACTCAGCCGTAATCCTGTCCCCCACGTTTATCAGGAACAGGAGCCTATGAGGGAAGCAAAACCCAGCTGCGTTGGAGTTGTCAGTCCCAGAGGGGTGTGTTTTACGGTGCTCGTCTCTGGCCTGCCCTAGGGCTTCTGCTGTTACAAGGACTCTGGAAGGAAGCTGCTCACTGCTCTCTGCTTAGACCTAGCCATGACGAGGACATCTACGTGTGTATATCACTTGTTTGTCTTGAGCTGGTATATCTTCCTCAACTTTTATATCTCACGAGAAGGAGAGGATCCGCGGAAATCCCAAATCTTTCTAAATGGGGGACAATGGAAGTACCTAACATTCCTTAATCTGGTAAGTACGCATCAGGAAGCAAGCTATTTGTCTCTAATATCAGTGCCTTAAACGTTAACACCCTTTGATTTTATCCAGTACAAAATTCCATGATCTTTCTTCTTCATAGTTTGTGAGTTTGGGGATTCTCTTTTACTTGGCAATTTGCTCTGAGAAACCCACTTTGGGAGTTATCCATAGCTACCTCTTGTGCTGACTAATTGTGAAACACTTTTTAAAATTCTCTTTTAAAGAAACTTATCTCTTTTTTTAAAAATTATTAAAAATTGTTATTTTTAAAAATGTTTAACTGGAAGATAATTGCTTTACAATGTTGTGTTGGGTTCTGCCATACAACAGTTGGAATCAGATATTAGTCAGTTCGTCCCGCCCACTCCTTCCCCTGCTGTGTCCACAACTCCTTGCCCCCATTGGATGTTTATTTCTCCTCTGCTCAAGCCCCCTCATGAATATGCATGTTCCCTTAGCTTGAAACCTCCCCAGTTTTGCTATTTGGGGAGACACTACTTGAGGAGAGATCCCCAGTGTTCTCCTTACCTGCTACAGGTAATAAATCCTTCCTTCTCAGGAAAAAAAAAAAGAATCTTACCCTGAAGTGCTTCTCAGATGAGCCTAAACGAGGAACTAAAGTCATAGTCTCATGGTTTCCTTATGACATTGACAACATATGCAGAAGAGATTTTGAACTTTGCTTGGGGAAGTCTGTGAGGGAAGGCAGAGTGGCGTATGTTGCGTAGGAAGTGCAATTTCCAGTGGAGGAATAATGCCATTTTACAGCACACCCAGACTAACAGATTTATCTAAGAAAAGCAAATACATTTTGCCACATTCAGATCCCACTTCAATTTTTTTATAGGCTCAGGCTCTATCTTAAAGGACAAATCACCCAACCAAATGGCAAATGCACATTTTCAACCATCCACAAACCAATCATATCGCTTGCTCCTTTCTTCTCTTCCTAGCCCAGCTGACCACAATGGGATGAATGAAATGATGAAGTATAAGTGAACGGGAGAAAAATAGATTTCTAAAAAACATTTGGGGAATATGTAACATTATTTTTGGAGTTAAAAGCTAAGAATGCTGTATCCTTTGGAGATGCTAATTTAAGCTTTGAAATTTTTAACCTAAATGTAGGGTGCAACATAAGTATCTGATTCCAATTCTTTGGCATCATGATCCAGGCATACGTAATGCATGGTAAGAAAAAAAAATGACTCTCTGTAATGCTAAGGAGAGGAAATTCAGAAAGCTCAGTTCACAGAGGCCTGGAATTTCAGCTTCCTCCTCACTGGTAATCTGACTTTGGTACCTGAAGTTTGAGATTTGAGCTCTGTGTACATGCTAAGTCGATTCAGTCATGTCCAACTCCGCAAACCTACGGACTGTAGCCCACCAGGCTCCTCTGTCCATGGGGTTCTCCAGGCAAGAATACTGAATGGGTTGCCATGCCCCCGTCCAGGGGCTCTTCCTGACCCAGGGATCAAACCCTTATCTACTGCGTTGCAGGCGGGTTCTTTACCACTAGTGCCGCCTGGGAAGCCTGAGTACAGCTCTGCCATGCTTGAAAAACATCAAAGTGACTGCCTGTTTCAATTGTAGAATTTTATGAAAACAAGTAAGCAGAAAACAATAACAAAAAATGATTTTGTTGAATTAGAATAATACAGCAAAAGTCTCAGCTTTCTGTATCTATTTGCTTTATATTAAGAATGGTCAATGTAAAGGGAGCAGTGTCAGCCAGGACTCATGATCTAATCACATCTAAATTCTAGTATGGCTGTCCTATCTCACTCTCAGGTCAGTTCCGTCACTCAGTCGTGACCAACTCTTTGCAACCCCACGGACTGCAGCACTCCAGGCCTCCCATTCCATCACCAACTCCCGGAGCTTACTCAAACTCATGCCCATTGGGTCGGTGATGCCATCCAACCATCTCACTCTCTGTCGTCCCCTTCTCCTCCTGCCTTCAATCTTTCCCAGCATCAGGGGCTTTTCAAACGAGTCAGTTCTTTGCATCAGGTGGCCAAAGTATTGGAGTTTCATCTTCAACATCAGTCCTTCCAATGAACATTCAAGACTGATTTCCTTTAGGATGGACTGACTGGATCTCCTTGCAGTCCAAGGGACTGCAACACCAACAGTGTTCTCCAACACCACAGTTCAAAAGCATCAATTCTTCAGCACTCAGCTTTCACACTAAGCGTGGCTAACAGCAGATTCATCACCTATTCCCTCAAACCAGCTTAGTGACTTCTAGCTCAGTTACATGTCCCAGAGCCATCACATTTCCAAGACCAGAGAAAGACACTCATCTGTCAAAGACACATTTCCTAGTGCTAATTCCCTGAGTAACAAAAGGAAGACTTTTCTGCATCCTTGAGCACTATAGTCTCTTTGGACATCTTTGGGCCCTTTGAAATGGGCTGAGAGGGGCTTACCTGTGGCTGTTGCCTTTTTTTTAGTTGTCATCTTGAAAATGTGACTTAATGAAGCATTTTCCAATTGATAAAGATGGGTTAAAAATATTTTTAGAGGATTAATTTAAGGTCAGATTTCAAATACGTGACTTCATGTATGAGCCACATATGAGTAATGAACCACCAAGTCCTGTTTCCCCTCTTGCTAGGCTCTCCCCTTCTCCCCTAGTTGTATCGCCCCTCTCATTGTAGGCACTTATTAATTGGTACCTAGATGACCAGATCATCTCTTCACTGTCCTCTCACTATCAGTCCAACCATCCATCACTCAGATTTCAGATTAATCTTCCCGACAAATGGTTTTGGTTTTATTTTGTTTCAAACATCGTGAGCCTGATTGGGAAGTGTGGTCAGCTATTCAAGAAACTAGAGTGGCTCCCTCCTACCTCACAGGATCAATCGAAAGTCCTGATCTGGGAGCTCACCTGCCTACTTCGCTCTCTTTCTGGAGCTCCCCTCCCCAGTAAGGCTGGTCCGTCTCCGGGAAGCCCTGTGTCTTCTCCAGTGTTGGTCCCCAGGCTTCTGCGGTCACTGCTCTATCCACAGTCACACCATCCTTGAACAAAAGGCCCCCCTGCTTCTCCACCACGTTGCTGCTTTCCCAGACCACATGAAATCTCAGATCTTCCTTAAAAATCTCTGCTGAGCCTCTTTGTTTTTTCCAGATTTGTTTTTCCCTTTCCCTGAGTTTTTCCAGCATCTGTTAGTCTCTGCTTATTTATGTATTGTTTGCACATCTCCACCCACATGTGATTCTTAACATTTCAATTTGTAAATAGCTCTAGAACAGTAGTTTGATCTCCAGTCTTCACCAGCCCTAACATTCTACGAGTCTCCATTGTATTATAGTGATGGGCACAGATTATCCCCATAATAAAAATTTGGTGCCTTTGTATATTGACTGGACTTGACCTCAGATTTTTCTGCATTCCTGAGCAGTACAGTCTCTTCGGACAGCTTCAGGCCCTTTAAATGGGCAGAGAGGGGCTTACCTGTAGCTGTTTCCTTTTTGTTAGGTGTCATCTTGAAAGTGTGACTTAATGAAGCATTTTCCAATTGATAAAGATGGGTTGAATATGTTTTAGAGGATAAATTTAAGGTCAGACTTCAAATATGTGACTTCACGTGAAATACTGGGCCTTAAAATTTGTAGCTCTTGAGGTCTTAAAGGATCGTGTTTCCTAATGATTAGTGTTAGCAAATGACTAATTAACTAATGGTTGCATTTATAAAGTCACAGAGGTCTCATAACTTACTATAACACTCTTGGATTTATTTTACGTAAATTTACTGAAGTCAGTACTCCATCCTGCTTCCAGGAAATTTACACCCCTCGCCTTTAAATGGGGCTTCCTAGGTGGCTTCTTAGTGGTAAAGAACTGCCTGCCAATTCAGGAGACATGAGAGATGCAGGTTCGATCCCTGGGTCAGAAAGATCCCCTGGAGGAAGGCATGGCAACCTACTTCAGTATTCTTGCCTGGAGAATCCTATGGACAGAGGATCCTGGTGGGCTACAGTCCATGGGGTCGCAAAGGGTCAGTCAGACATGACTAAAGTGACTTAGCATGCCCGCACTTCTTTAGACAGCCTTAATTTCTAGTGGGCTGAATATCCATTATGGACCCTGAGAACAAAGTCTGACTTAATACAAGTCAGCATTCTAAGAGTGTCTCATTTCTTTCTGAGGCCACCTCAGGGGATTCAAAGAATTGACGCCTGGGGTGTGAGGTGATTTGTGGGAATTTCACGGAGACTGGTCACCATGACCGATTCCTGCCTGGTGCCTAAGGAGAGTAGAGGAAGGAGAGGAGAGATGTGAGTCTCTGAGGGAGTAAACTGACCCAGGGAAGAGGCAGCCAGTTCTCTGTGGAGAGGGAAGGCAGCATGGCCTAGCGGTTATCATTGGCTCTAGGAGCATGGGCTGTGTGGGCAGCTCCTCGGTTCTACCACTCCTGACCCCAGGCTGGATATTTCTTTGTCTCTTACTTCCAAATCTGTCAGACAGAAAAAAAATAGTGCTTAACCACAGACTGACTGTGAGGGACAAAGGACCTGACATGAGGGAAGCACCCAGAATGGTGTTAAGCAGTAAACAGTGGAATGAGAAGATGGGAGAATGCTGGTGAGTTTCTAGTCATCTCAGCTAGAGCAGGGGTGGGGCAGAGGGGAGGGGATTTTGTGGGACATCAGTCCCCTCCCTGAGCACCATGGGTGGTGGGTCATGGATTCAGGCAAGGATCACCCACGTGCCTCACTGCTCAAGTATCTGCCTCCATGGGCTTTGTGCTCCAACTCCCCAGCTGGCAGAGGCCCACAGTGGAGTCCCTGCTTTATCTACGTAACAGAGGCCCAGTGGATGCTCAAGGGGGTGGGGGCGGCACCCTAGGGGAGAGTCTGCAGGCTCAAGTAGAGGGCAGTGAATCCCACTGAATGTGAAAGCTCCCAGAAGCTGGGCGTGGAGATCAGGCAGTGCTGTCGGACACCCTCCGGGTGCTCATGTTGGCAGGGCTTCCAGAGCCTTGATCTTCCACAAACGTTACGTTCCCTCCACTCTGTCTGCTCCACTTCCATCCAGGGGTGGTCCTGGATTCCCCAGGGAATGCAAGCTGGGGAGAGGAGATAGAGGGAATTTTCAGCTACAATTTAAATTGGCTTGCAGAATTCATAGAGTTTGCTGGATTTTCCTCTTTTGAAAAATAAACTTCCTTCTGAAACGTGGTTGGAGGTGGTGCCTCATAACTGGGATCTCCAGGGGAGATTCTGGGCAAGCCCCTCCCTGTTTCCCACGCCCCACTTCATCGACAGAGGCACTGATATTTCCCTCCGCTCTTCATATAAAATTGCCCAAGTCAGGCAGCTCTGACTCGAGTATCATCAAGCTGTCTGGCTCTTTGGCTTCCCTGGTGGCTCAGATGGTAAAGAATCTGCCTGCCAATTCAGGAGCCCCATGTGTGATCTCTGGGTCAGGAAGATCCCCTGGAGGAGGAAATGGCAACCCACTCCAGGATTCTTGCCTGGAGAATTCCATGGACAGAGGACCCTGGTGGGCTACAGTCCATGGGGTCACAAAGAGCCAGACACGACTGAGCTACTTTCACTTTCACTTTCAGGCTCTCAGGATGACAACAGCAACTCCAGTGCATAGGTCCTCAGGGATGGCAGAGCAGGGCCAGGGGGAGAGAGATGCTTGGGGACATCTCATCGTCCAAAGTCCAAGGTAACCCGTGAACAGTGAGAAGACAGGGATTCATTTACAGTATACAGAGCCCACTTCCATACTTGGGACCAACCTCTGATTTCCATCATCAGTCTAATATATTCACTCTCAAGCTCAACAGAGTCAGAAATAAATATACTTAACTGTCTATTCCACAAAAACGCTTGAGATCACTGCTTTTACCTCTCAGAGAGCGGAAAGAATGTGGGCTGATAGGAGGGGAGAGTCCCCACCCAAATAAAAGAACTGCAATTTATTGAGTAACCACGACAACCTTTTGGGAGGTTCACTCTGCACAGTATAAAGACTAGTGGCTGAAGGAAGGCCTAGCTTCCTGGGTGCCCCTCACTTGCCATGTTCTCCTGAGTGAGTTACCTACCTTCTCTGTGCCTCGTGCATAGTGGCTGTGTGGTGTGGCGCACGGACTCCTGCCCTTCCCAGCCTCAAGGTACTCAATCCCCAGCTCCTGGGAGGAGGGTTGACTGCTGATTCCTTACATGCGAGCGCCTGTCCCGCAGCTGTCCTCGGCAGAAGGGAGCAGCCAGGACCAGGGCTTAAGGCCAGTGACCAGCGGACCTGGGCTCCAGAGGCTGGCCTCCAGGACAACTCTGAAGGCAGAGCGAGCTCCAGAGCTCCTTCCCAGAGTGCGAGAGCAGCTGATGGCCCTCAGCTGCACTGCCCTTCCGGTTTTCCTGGCTCCCTTCCTCTTGAGCCCTCCTCTTTGAACACTCGGCATGTAGCTCTCAGCATCTCAGATGCTGTTTCTCGAGGAACCTGACCCACAAAATGTGAGTCAATGTACAGAAACAGTTCCTCTGCCACCGCCTCTTTCTTCTTCTTCCTAATAAAGACATATTAACATAGAGCCTGCCCTGGTCTGTATCATGTCTAATTTCTGGCACCTAACAGACATTCTGTGAATGTTGGCTGCACATGATTAAAACATGACTCCCACTGGTAAGAGTGACTTTCTAGAGAAGCCCATCCCACTGGTAAGACAGTCTACCCCATGGCCATCCTTCCCCTACACAGAAGCCAGCTGTGATCAGCTGCACAACACGGGCCAAGCACTCTGACAAATATATCTTCCTTCCAACCTGTCCCTCAATGTTCTTAATTCACCACTAGATCTCCAGGGAAGCCCCAGTTCAGATCCATTTGGCAAAGGCTTCCTCTACTTGCCCCAAGCACCACCACCCTGACCACCACAGTTATATATTAATAAAACTCCTCAGAACTAATCCCCATTTGCTGCTTTATTCTGGATTAATCTCCAGTGCAAGTGTTGCATCATTCTGAAGGCGAGACCTGAGAAAGTCCCAGCCTGTCTGAGTCAGGCACGGAGAGCTGAGCTGGGCGTTGTATTACTTGACTCATTCAATCAGAGCTGTAATGCCTTGCTCAGGAAATTTGTGGAATCTCCCTCTGTGGAATTATTTTTAAATGAAGCAATTCTCATTTCCTGGGATAGGTTAATAGGGTTCTGGCTTAAAGCAAGGAAAATAAACTTGATGGCTTAGAAAGGTTAATAAGCTTCTGTGTTCTCAAGATTTTTGTGAATCTTGTGAAGACGTACAAATGTAAAAACTGAATATCCTTTAGCTGTGGTTTCTTAAATTGCACTAGTTATAAAAAATGTAAATTAAGCTCTCCCAGGTGGTAAGTTTGTCAGCTAGCAATAAAAATGGAAGACGGTGAACAAACTTAGATCAGCAGCATTTCAGGAGAAGGCATCAAAGAGCCAATGGAATTACGCAAGAAAAGATAAATTAGAGGACAGCAACTCTGAAGTAAACCCTGACTGAGAAGATACCATCAGCTCTGCTTTTCTGAGTAGCCAAAATAGTTGAGGAATGTAAACAACAGTAGTTTTGTTGTAAGAGCCATAAAAGGTGGCCAGTGGTCCTATCTTCTTTGAATGCTACTGTATTAATTTGCTGCTATAACAGCGCACCACAGGCTAGGGGACTTGAACAGCAGAAATTTCCTCAGAGTTCTGGAGGCCAGAGGTCCATGACCAAGCAGTAGCGGGGTTGCTTCTACAAGCCTCTCTCGTTGGCTTGCAGATGGCTGCGTCTCCCTGTCTTCACGTGGTCTACCCTCCGTGTGGTTCTGTGTCCTTATCTTCTCTTCTTATAAGGACACCGGTCCACCCTACCGTCCTCATTTTAACTTCATCAGCTCTTTAAAGGCCCTACGTCCAAACACAGCCCCTTTCTGAGGTACTGAGGGTTATAACTTCAACATGTGAATTTGGGTGGGGGAGTGGGTACCATTCAGTCCATAACAGCTGCCATGTTCCCCTTGACTATTCTTTCTGTGAGTGTCTTCTCAACATTCCAGTGTATCATCCTTAGAGAATGAGCAGACGAGTGTCCGTTTTGTGAGCTGATTCAAACCTGGCCTCAAGGCCTTCCCTGAAGCCTCCCTCTCCTTGCTCCCAGCTCTGCTGTGAGCATCCTCTAGGCCCTGTGTGCCTGCTCAGTCGCTTCAGTCCCATCCGACTCTGTGGCCCCATGGACTGTAGCCCACCAGCTCCTCTGTCCATGGGATTCCCCTGGCTAGAATACTGGAATGGGTAGCTATGCACTCCTCCAGGGGATCTTCCCAACTCAGGGATCAAACCTGCATCTCTCATGCCTCCTGCATTAGCAGGCGGGTTCTTTACCTTTGAGGGCTTCCCTGATAGCTCAGTTGGTAAAGAATCCGCCTGCAATGTGGGAGACCTGGGTCCGATTCCTGGGTCGGGAAGACCCCCAAGAGAAGGGAAAGGCTGCCCACTCCAGGATCTGGCCTGGAGAATTCCATGGACTGTATAGTCCACGGGGTCTCAAAGAGTCAGACACGACTGAGCACCTTTCATTTTCTTTACCTTTAGGGCTACCTGGGAAACCCTCAAGCCCTCACTCTCCCTTATTTATTTCTCTTGGCAACCCCCTATCCCCTGCCTCCTGGGCTCCTCCACAAGGGCCCCATAGAGACTCCTTGTTGATGCAGATGGTGGCGCGGCACTGCGGGTGGAGATCAGTGAAGACAAGGCTGCCTCACGTCCACAGTGGGCATCTCTCCAAGGCAGCGTCCGCCTGCGAGCTGAGGGGAGAGGGGAGACGGGGTTGATGGGTTTGTGGGCTCAAGTTGTGTCGGAGAAGGAGAAGCCCCAGAGGCTGTGAGTAAGAGCCGGTGAGAGCCCACTTTCCGTGTTCCGCAACTGGGAAAAGGCAAGAGAAAGTCAGGATGCGCTTGACGTGGGATGACACGAGGAAGGTCCCTGCGGAAAGTGGTCACGTGGACTTCACATGCTGGGCGGAGGCCACTCTCCCTGAGGAGGGAAAACCTGGCAGACGCTCAGTGCTCAGTGCGTGATGAATTGCCGTGTTGACAGAACGGTGCAGGCCTCCTCACCGGGGCCCAGGCCCCCGCCGGCCCTCCCTGACTCCAGCAGCTGCCTGCGCTGTCCTCGGGGGGCGAGCTGAAGGCCGCTGGGGAGGAAGGAGGGAGAGGCCTCTGCAGCCAGCTTCCGCGGGCAGAGGCTGCCCCCCGGTTCTGCAGCTCTGAAGGGGCAGAACAGCAGGAGTGAATGACAAGTCCGGGGGTGGTGGCAGCCTCTTCCTGGCCTTTAAAACTGTTGCCCACGGTGGTGCCAGTGGTAAAGAACGCGCTTGCCCATGCAGGAGACTTAAAGAGACATGCGTTCGATCCCTGGGTGGGGAAGATCCCCTGGAGGAGGGCATGGAAACCCACTCCAGTATTCTTGCCTGGAGAATCCCATGGACAGAGGAGCCTGGTGGGCTAGGGTCCCATAGCGTTGCAGAGTCCGACACGACTGAAGTGACTTCCCACACTTTGTTGCACACCCATCCTCGCTGGAAGGCCCCCTTCTGGCTTGAAGCTTCCTCCTCAGGGTCAGATAGGCGTTCTTGCATGTTCCTGCTTTTCTATCATCTGGTCATTCTTGGCTACTTTGCGGCCCCTCCTGCCCCTTAGAGGAGGGTGTTTCCTCAGCCTTGGCTGCCGGCTTCTCTCCTCTTCCTTCTGTCATCTCTTCAGAAACCTCATTCCACCGTGGAGCTTCACTTTCTGCATCTGGGCAGCCCCGCCTCCCTGGAGACTGCGAGGTCTGCGTTTGCAAAAGCAAGTTCCTCTAGACAAGTGATTCTCAACCTTGGCTGCTCTGATGGAATCGCCCGAGAGAATGTTTTAACATCCTGAAGCTAGGTTGCACCCGAAGACTCATTACATTAGAATCTTTGGGGGTTGAGAATCAGACTTCGGGATTTTTTGGAGTCATTTTTAATTCTCCCACCTGGAGACAGTGGTCTCTGGTCTGAGCTCCCACAGTGGTTTCATCTTTGTTCTTAGACAACTGACACGTGGTTTGTTTGTTTGTGGGTTGTAAAGTCTGGCTTGAAAAACAAACTGGGTTTCCTGGCCTTGATATTTATCAACCATGAGACTTCAGGCAAGTTTCTTCAGCCTCAATTTTCTCGTCTGTAAATGGGATGTGGAGAGGAATAATACTACTTACCTCAGGGGGTTGCTACAAGAAACTGAAAGCTTAGATCAGTGCCTGGCATACAACAGGAAATCAATAAAAGTCAACTATTACCCCCAAATCAGCTATCATAGTTTTGAGTAGTCAGTAAGATTTGTAAATGATAAATTTGTGTCTAATCCAGTGGTTCTAGAACCTAAGCCTTTAAAAAGATCACCTGAAGAGTTTATTAGAAAACAAATTCCTGGGCTCTATCCCCAGAGTCTCTGATTCTGCAGGCTGGGGATGGGGTGGGGAGGGGCTGAGCACCCTCATTTCTAACAGACTGGGGGGCATTGCAGGTCTGAGGACCCAGGCGGGAGCGTCCCTGCCCTCTTCCCCCAGCGTCCTTTCCTGCTCACCCCTGCTGCCGCAGGAGTGGCAGGGGGCCAGCTTGGCTAGAGGTCTTCTAGAGTCCCGGACACCGAGATTGTTTTCCAGCCACCGACGTGGTTGATCATTAATTAGTCCAACTGCCCAGGTACCAGAACTTGCCTGACTCAGACTCGGAGCAGAGTCCAGGCTGTTCTTTCCGTACCAATCAGAGCTCTCAAGGAACAGGATGGATTCTGAGGCAATAACTCAAAACCAGCTCCTAGTCTGTACTGTCATGACACTTTTTAGAAGCTGTGGGTTTGTGGCAAACTGTGCGAATGGACAGAGTCTGCTCTGATTGTGATCTATGTCCTCAAAAACGACCCTGCTTCTTTTTTCAAAAATAAAAAATTATTTATTTTTAATTGAAGGATAATTGCTTTACAATATTGGTTTCATTTCTGTCATACATCAGGGGGGGCTTCCCTGGTGGCTCAAACGGTAAAGAATCTGCCTTCAATGCAGGAGACTCAGGTTTGATCCCTGGGTCGGGAAGGTCCCTGAAGAAGGGAATGGCAACCCACTCCCGTATTCTGGCTGGGATGGTTCCACAGGCAGAGGATCCTGGTGGGCTACAGGTCGCAAGGAGTCAGGCGCGACTGAGTGACTAACACTTGCACTTTCACTGGCAGATATCAGCTGGAATTAGCCGTAGCCAATGTACATATGTACATAGCCATTGTACATATGTCCCCTCCCTCTTGAACCTCCCTCCCACCTCCCACCTTTCCCCTCTCGGGCGAGGAGAACAGACTTACAGAGACGGGCAGGGGGGAGGAAGGAGGGGGTGAGACGGACAGAGAGAGAAGCAGGGAAGCACATACGCCGCCATATGGGACACAGATAGCCAGTGGGGATTTTCAGGATGACGCAGGGCACTCAGACTGGTGCTCCGTAACAGCCTGCTTCTGTTTTACCCTCAAGGTACTCAGATGTACCCGAGCCCACCAGGTGCTCTATCCCTGTGGACTGAAATCACTCCCTCAGACAGATAGTCTCTGCAAAGCCTTCAGATTGACCCTCTTTGTTTTTAGGTGTTTTTTTTTTTTAGTTTATTTATTTTAATTGGAGGCTAATTACTTTACAATATTGTAGTGGTTTTGCCATACATTCTCATGAATCAGTCCCCTCTTAATGAGGCGAGGAGGGGGCACTGGCTTCTTCCTCAGACACGCAAGATGCTGCTGTGTGGGTCTCCCCCGGGGGAGCACAGAGGTCCTTCACGGTGCTCTTGACCCTGATTCTGGCTTCTCTAATGAGATTGCAGCACCAGGCTTTTAAAGCCATTTTCTTCCGAGGAAGGAGCCAGAACACATCCACCACTGAGTCTGGTGCTGTGCCCTGGTGCTGTTTACTTGATTTTCCCCTCCTCTGTGCAGCCAGGGCATCTATCTCATTACATTCTCCTGTTAAGCGGACTCTATTCTGTTTCCATTTTCGCTCAAGTCCATTATGCTAACTACTGTACACATTATTATCCCCTAAACAACTTTACACATTCCGTTTTAGTGAGCAAGGTCAGGGCCCAGTGAGCTGAAAGACCAGCCTTCCAGTTGGCTCCCAACCAGAACAGCCAGCAGCCCCCTGCTTCTCAAATCAACCCTGCTCCCAGAGGGATGGCGCTTCACGTCAGTGAAGAATGTATTAATTAAAGGAAAT
Source organism: Bos mutus (assembly GCF_027580195.1). Lineage (NCBI taxonomy): Eukaryota > Metazoa > Chordata > Mammalia > Artiodactyla > Bovidae > Bos > Bos mutus. Next base: position 7,775,418 of record NC_091639.1, on the reverse strand, counting down.
GAAAATGTGCTCATTTGTTGTAATGAATTTAGGTCTTGCAGGCCATTTTCTTCGGGGTGGCCTGCCTGGAAGATGTGCTGAAAAGAACCAAAGGGAAAAAAGACATTAAGTTTGTAACGGCCTTCAGGGACCTGCTTTTCACCACACTGGCTTTTCCGATATCCACAGTAAGTTACAAAGATATACAGGTGATATAATGCACGTGTCATATGGACCAACGGTTCTCCTAGGCAGCAAGAGCCCATTACTGTAATCCATGGCAACTGCATTTGCATAAATAGCCCGAGGACTGCATTGCACTGCCCAGTGTCTTGGGGAAATAAGACACATCACTGCCAAGATTTATCATTAGCTTTTGTATCTTTGTGAATGTTTGATACGAGATCCTTATTACTGTCTGGCAGGGAAGTCTAAAGGACCTTTCTTAACCAAAATACATCCAAGATAACCTTGGTTCCAACAAGATGACGGGAATGGAGGGTGCTAAAGATGGACAGGGAGGCCTGGCGTGCTGCGATTCATGGGGTCGCAAAGAGTCGGACACGACTGAGCGACTGAACTGAACTGAAAGAAGGAGATGAATAACTTGCCTTTCCTACATTTGGTTTCACTTGAACCATAAGCATTTGTTACTTTTGCAAGTGGAAACCATTTTTTTAAAAAAGGTATGAAACCTTCCAAAGTTGACATTTTGAGAGGAGAGAGACAGTCTGTCTGAAATACCTGGGGTGGGGCCCAGGTGGGTGGTGCCTCATGCATTTTGTTGAATGAGTGGACATCGGGAAAAAGCAAGACATATGCCAGGGGCAGTTGTAGCTGGTACTGTCCACATTTCTACAACATCACTCACGATCTCATTCAGTAGTTAGAATGAAAACAAACTGAAGCCAGGCACGCCAGCGGCCCAGCAGGGCCTGTAATGAAAAATGACTATCTCCTTCCACCTGTCATTGTCCTGCTTCCTACAGTATTGAGACTTTAAACTTAAATCCAGCATGAAACTCTCCAAGCACTAATGAATTCTCAGATGGCAGAGCAAGTACTGGCATTCCAATCTTACTTTGCAGGACACCTTGTCCTCCACCCCCAAAAATCTTCTAAAGCCCAAGTTGCTTAACAATGGAGTTTATTCATTTTTTCTAAGAGTTAGAAATTGAGCCTTTGGAATTTAAGAAGATAGGACAATCAGAAGATTAATGTTTTGTTTTGTTTTTTTATCTCTGCATTGATTTTGTAGCATGGAAGGCAGAGACTGAAAAGATAGCCAAGGGGTACAAGAGGATGGAGATCAATCCAGAGTTCTGAGCAAGAAAGAGATCCAACTGTCAGTTAACTAGCTTGGTGGATTATCCTGGGGGCTTGTCACTTATCCTCCCCCCCAACCCCGACCCCGTCTCCCTGCTCCCCTGGCCACGCCTACCTAGAGAGTGGGCAAGCCCCGCGTAAGGCTTAGCCACTCCATTTGGCTGCTTTCAACCTCCTGGGGAAGCTTAGAGAAGAGAAAAGTCATTGGTTAAAATGAAATGACTTAACGATCTGCAAATTCTGTTTCTCTACATCCTCTTTGCCTGCCACAATGACAACTGATTCCTAACTCTCTCAAGTCCCCAGAGACTGAGCGTTGTAATTCTGTGATTAATAATTTTTTCCTTCATTTAATAATTCTATATAAGAATGTATCTTTAAAACTAGTATCTATTTTTATTTTGCTATGTTTTCTCAACTATCTTAGGAAGCACTGATTGAAAATAAACCTAATGGTGTTATTTTTCTGTTCTATTTTGCAGTTTGTATTTCTGTCATTCTGGATTCTCTTTCTCTATGATAGAGAACTCGTTTACCCTAAGGCCCTAGATAACATCTTTCCAGTGTGGCTGAATCATGGAATGGTGAGTAAAAGGAAAATTTAGTGAATCCTGAAAAGCAGTTAGACTCTGTTCTGAGAACTCCAAGTGCCTTATTTATGTTTCCAAGCTTCTCCTCAAGCCCCGGCATCCCACTCACTCCTCCCGCTTCACCCTGTCACTGTTTATTTAAAGAGCACACAGGACATGAAATGAACAAAAAGTGGTGCTGTAGTCAGAATCACTGAGAGCAGATGGGATGTCCAGGCAAAACTCTTGCCAAGTTGCTTATGAAGTCATCGAAAAGACATGAAACCAAACGGACAGGCAACTTCTTGGAGGTTCCAGTCCTGAAAGAGAAGCACCTTCAGCAAATATTAATAACGTGTAATGAGATTCCTACCTGGGAATTGAATCAAGCAAGCTTTAAAATTAATCCATCCTGAACGTTAACTAGACTTACCATGGTAAACATTTTGCCGTACATACGAACGTCAGATCATTATGTTGTACTCCTGAAAGTAATATGTAATTCCTGTCGATTATACTTAAACACCTCCCCCACCAAACCACCCAAGTGTTCAAAGCATATGTCACAGCTCAGAAGTAATTTCTTAGTCAATACCTGATCAGGAACATTTATCACAAAGTGTTCTGCATAATTCTGTTTCCCATTTGATTTTTTTAGTCATGCATTTATTTTTGAGGAACTGAAGAGTAAACAGGACCTGTTCTGAGTATTCAGGTCACAGTATCTGGATGCCCCTGCCAGTGGCCTGCACAAGCAGAGCTGGAGCAGGACTGCCCAGGTCTGGGATGAAGGAGGAGGTCTGAGTCATGGGCACAAAGCAATCGTTCAGAGTGTTTGCTCCACTTCTCAGTATTTACAAAATGTATTTCCACGTTAGTCAGGTGTTCAGAAGGAGGTCCGAGAGTCTGTGAAGCAAATGACGTTTAAAAACCTCCGGGAAATCACAAGGGAGTTGCGTGTCCAGGCAAAAGGAGAAGGGGTCAGCAGAGGAGGAGATGGTTAGATAGCATTACTGACTCAATGGCCAAGAACTTGAGCAAACTCTGGAAGACCGTGGAGGACAAAGGCACCCGGCATGCTGAGACCACGGGGCCACAAGGACCCAGACTTGACTGAGCAACTGAACAACAGAGTGTGTCAAGGCTCCTCGGGTTCACGGACTTTCTTGCACCCTCAACTTTTCCACTGTCCAAAACGTACACGATTAGCAGTTTGGAAAAGCGGCTCCGTCCACTAACTCTGCTCTGCCACATGGCCTGCCCCTTAGGAAAAAAACATACTTTCACTTGAAACATGTTCTCAGTGAGACACTAATTATTAACTAAGGTATACAATTCCAATCGCATTTAGAGTTCAGGACCAAATGTATTAAATAAATCCCAGTGCTCAGAGACCCCTCCTACAACCTTCTCTGTGTCAGATCACCTCCTCACCGTCCCAGCTTCCCATGAGCATTAATCTGAAACCCTTACATAGGGAATATTCTGAATATTTGATGGCACTTACACTGTTAAACGGGCTTCCCAGATGACTCAGTGGTAAAGAATCAGCCTGCCAATCTGGGAGACACAGGAGATGTGGGTTCAGCCCCTGGGTCAGGAAGATCTCCTGGAGGAGAAAATGGCAACCCACTCCAGTACCTGGAAAAATCCCATGGACAGAGGAGCCTGGGGGGCTACAATCCATAGGGTCGAAAAGAGCAGGACATGACCGAGACTGCACTCACAGACACACACACACACTGTGTTAAGCCTTTTCCTCAAATAGGAGCCCATTTAATTCACACAACTTTCTTTAAATAACAACTATAATCCTGACTTTTTTTTCCAAATTTAAAAAACACTCAGAAAATTTAAGTGATTTACCTGGGGCCACTGAACTCATAAGTGGGACAGTATTTAAATCCAAGGCTGATTCACTCTTCGTCACCTTATATTACAGTAAGTGCAGAACTTTTGGTTTGATCTGGTTTCATAATTCACCAGGCAATCAAAAAAGATGTCACTTTGCTGATTAACATAGCAAAGTGAGTATTCTCACTTAAAAAAATCCAAAACCCCCATCTGCCTGCTAATAAGCCAAAGCACTACTTAAGAAAATGAAGCTATTTGAGACAACTGACTGAGCTAGACGTTACTGAAATAAAAAGGCAGAGTATTGAAAGTGTCTTTTATCTGGAGCCAAATACATATATCAAATAAATAGCTTTTCGAGGTTTTGTTAGCCCAGCTAGTAGTTTTCTTACATCTATTTCAAGCTTCCTACCTCTTTGGGGTACCATTTTCCCTCATGGAAGTAAAGTTAGGTTTCTTCCAAATAGTTGTGATGGTGATGCCCAGCACTTGTGAGCTTGCTAAACAGCCATATGGATTTTTGGTACTTTTGGAAGCAGACAGCTTGATAATGTACATCCTATCCATCAGTTAATTAGCCAGGCAGATACTATACAACAGAGAACACAAAATAGTTGCATACCTTCACAATTGGGGGTTTCTTTTGACCCTGCTCCTTGACTTTTGGCCAATCAGGTAACCCGAATCCTTTAACGTGAAAGGTCAAAAAAGGTGGGATGAGAGTGAAAAAGAGAGCAAAAAAGGCAACCTGCCCTGTGTCAGACACAGACTCTTCTGTGATTTTGTTAATTTAATTGGAGAACCTCTCAAGAGAACCATTTCTGGTGACAATGTTGGTGTCAGCAAAACCAGCATTGGGTACACCCAGTGGGATCATCCCCAAACTTCCAGGCTCCTTTTCATGTCTGACCCACATCCAGTGTGCTCACGACTGCCTCTCATCCCTCTCCCCCAGCCTGCCACCCCTACTCGGGATATTTTCTGTCCTCAGTATTGAAGTCTCCTGGTCTGTGGCCTCAAGGAATGCTCTCTGTTAATTTTCTAAATACTGGTACAAAAGAATACAGAAATGACTGTTACTGGGTTAATTTGTCAACACTTCCTACATTGTAACAGTGTCCTCGTGTGACAACTCAAATGAGTAAATAAAAATACCCAGAAACCACCACTGTGGCGGCCAAAGTGATGATGGGTAGTCAAACCGGCATGGATCTAGTTGTCTCCACGTGGGGCTGGGCCTGGCCTTAAAAGGAACCGGTATTGTTCCTTTTTTTCTTTCCACACTATAAGAATTTCTTCTGTACAAATCCAGTGTTATGCTTTCCTGAAAGGGCCTTTCATTTCACAACAGCATTTGCGTTTGCTATTCCTTAGCTTTGGAATATCCTTCCTGTTGTCATTTGCGTTGCTGCCCTGGGATTATTGATATTTGTGCAGTCCTTCGTAGTTTGTAAGGTGCTTATATACACATGCTCAATAATCGGGTGGTATTTTCAAATGCAGAGGGCCTCTGCGGGGGTGGGTGGGGTTCTCTGATATTTTCACCTTTCATTTGGAGAAACCTGAATGATGTAGGTTGATTTCCAGAGAAATAAGTTCCCCAGACACCCCAGGTTAGGATCTAACTGTTTCCTCAGTTACTGAGTCCTCCTCCTGCTGTTTAAATCTGTCTTTTCTGGTTCTGTCTTTAGTAGTCTTTTAGATAATGCCTGAGGAGTTAATGTTTTCCTGGCAAAACCTGGTGGAATACTTTGTCGTTTCTTTCCCTTCTTTCATGAAGACTGGAGAATGCTTAGCAATAAAACAGTCAGGTTGATCTACTTTAAATAAGGCAGCCTGACCGTGGTGGATGTAGGCATTTAACCGATGTTACTGTTTGGTTTGAATATACAGCAAGGATAGAAAAATGTCAATTAAAGGTGATGATCAGCTTTGCACGGTCTTACTGCAATGGCAAGTCCATTATGAACTAGAGGGGTTAGACTGGAAGGAGACCAAAGACTTGAAACATAAAGGTTTTAGAACTACACTGTGTCAAAGGGGAGAGTGGTATTTCTTCATTTGACAAATATTATGTCACTGTAAGATGATCACTGGATTTGCAGTAGTGATCTCTGGTGACTTGCAGGAGAGAAGTTTGATCAAGGGGGCCAAGGAGAGCCTTGGTAGTGCTGTATGTATTCGATTCCTGCTGCTGCTGTAACAAACTAACACAAACTTAATGACTTAAAACAGTACAAATTATTATTTTGCAGTTCTAGAGGTCAGAAGTTCAAGGGGTTTCCCTCGTAGCTCAGTTGGTAAAGAATCTGCCTGCAATGCAGGATACCTGGGTTTGATTTCTGGGTGGAAAAGATCCCCTGGAGAAGGAAATGGCCACCCATTCCAGTACTTTTGCCTGGAAAATCCCATGGACAGGGGAGCCTGGCAGGCTACAGTCCATGGGATCGCAAGAGTTGGATATGACTTAGCGACTAAACCACATGTTCAAAACGGGTCTTAAATGGGCTAAACTCAAGGTGTCAGAGCACCGCTCCTCCTGGCAGCTCTAGGGCAGAGTCTGTTTCCACGCCTTGCCCATCGACAGTCTGCCTGCATTCCTCGGTCCATGGTCTCCTCCTCCTTCACATCTGTTGCACCATTAAATTCTTAAATCTTCTCTGAACATTTTGTACTCTAGACCAAGTCCACGTTAGAAAAAAAAAGCTGTGACTGTCAACAATGACCAGAGAAGGGTGTTGGGAAATAACTTGTCATGTGACTCTGCAGAGGGAAGAGCGGCTCTAGCTAAGCCAATGACTGGATGTGTCAATGCTGTAACCACAGGAAAGATCCTTTTTCACAGCCCTGCCCTAAAGCTCCTGGGCAAGAATGAAACTAGAATCATTCATCACACCTTGATATTTACTTTGGTATTTTTTTCAGGTTTAATCACTACAGTGTTATTTATAAATTGTCCTCTCGCTTTAAAATACCTTATTCTTTCCATTCATCTCCTAATCTAAAGTAGATTAGGCTCTCCAATGGGACTAGAGAAACACTGAGAAGTTAAATGAATGCTTAAAACTCAGCAGTGAAATCAGAAGCTAAGCTGGGATTAGAAGGCAGAGTGAGTTGAGTAAGGACAATAAAGCCATCTTGCCCCTCAGGAAGTCTTAAGGTAAACAGAGGAGATTCTGATAATGAACTTCCAAAGGATTACCAGTCCACTTAGAGTTTTATATAACTAGAACCAATCAATCACAGTGCCTGCTTTCTTCATCACTTGAGAGCAGGAACCAGAATGGTGAAAGTATATCTTTTTTTTTTTAATCCCAATTCAGAGAACTTCCAATGTATGCTAAAGAGTAGCTTTCTTTAATAATTCTATTATCCAGTGATACTCTATCAAGGGGCTGCCTTTTAAATAGAAGAACACCAGTAGAAAATACATCCCAATTTCAAAATCAAGGTCAAAGATTTTTAATGACCAAAAATTATACATGTCTTCTAAGAAGTTACTGGGAATTTGAATAAGTGAAATCATTTGGTGCCCTTGAGGGTTTGCTAGCAGTTCTCCCCTCCTGTGTGATGTAATTAATCCCCACTTCCATGGGAACCATGTGCAATACCACCAAGAGGATGCTAGAGAATAACCAGGATGGAGAAACTCACAACAGAAGATCCTAAACCTCCCTGAAATTCCAAGACAGATAAATAGAACCTAAGTAGGTTCAGTTCAGTTCAGTTCAGTCACTCAGTCATTTTCGACTCTTTGCGACCCCATGGACTGCAGCATGCCAGGCTTCCCTGCCCATCACCAACTCCCAGAGCTTACTCAAACTCATGTCCATCGAGTTGGTGATGCCATTCAACCATCTCATCCTCTGTCATCCCCTTCTCCTCCTGCCTTCAATCTTTCCCAGCATCAGGGTCTTTTCAAACGAGTCAGTTCTTTCCATCAGGTGGCCAAAGTACAAAGCTTCAGCATCAGCCCTTCCAATGAATATTCAGGAGTGATTTCCTTTAGGATGGACTGCTTGGATCTCCTTACTGTCCAAGGGACTCTCAAGAGTCTTGTCCAATACCACAGTCCAAAAGCATCAATTCTTCAGTACTCAGCTTTCTTTATAGTCCAACTCTCAGATCCATACATGACTACTAGCAAAACTAAAGCTTTGACTAGACAGACCTAAGTAGGTAGGGGAGCATTAAAGTCCCATGATCTCAGAACAGAAGTGAAAATGCCCACAAGCAGCCTGGTAGAAAGTGGGAAAGCCTTCTCTGATAGATCTGAATGGACATCCCCTTCCTAATTAGGGAGCCAGCACAGAAAAGCCCCTTCATGCTTCTAGCTGCTTCATTACCCGGCAGCAGACACTGAGAGCTGCAGAGTCCTGCCCTTGAACAGGGAGCTGCTGACAGACTCAACCAGCGCCCACATCTCTTTCCCTGGTCTCTTTATCTTCTCTGCCTACAGAGCAATCACTCATGCCTAACTGGGAATTGAGCCTCTCCAAGTCCTCTAATCTTACTCTCACCTCCAGGGCTTTGGGTTACCAACCAGGAGATGATTTCTATGAGCTTCCTTGGTGACTCAGTGGTAAAGAACTAACCTGCCAGTGCAGGAGGTGCTGATTCCATCCCTGGGTCGGGAAGGTCCCCTGGAGGAGGAAATGGCAACCCACTGCAGTATTCTTGCCAGGGAAATCCCATGAACAGAGAAGCCTGGTGGGCTGCAGTCCATGGGGTTGCAAAATGTCACACAGGACTTAGCAACTAAACCACCACAACAACAAGATTTCTATAGAGAATTATCTAGTCTATTTGATGGTGATTCCACTTGCCCACATATTATACATCCATCGCATGGTTTCCTAGCTCTCACATGCTTATATTCAAAGTTTTGAATTCCCAGCCCTGCCCTCTGTCCCTCCCAACCCAATGGGCACATTCATTTATATATAGGTACTTGCTTGCCAGGTGCTTCCTAAATCTCAACAGCTCTTCCAACCCACCGTAACTTACCAGCTTCAGCCCTTTTCTATCACCTTCATGTACTCATTAGACTCATGCATTTTCTCTAAAAGTTTATATTTAGAACAAAGCCGAAGAGGAGTGAGAACATGGAGATGAGAATGAACTCTTTCTCTAGGGACCTAGGGAGTTTGTGAGTGTTGAGCCACGTGAGACGGGGTGACTGCCAGAGCCTATGGGAGTATGAGCAAAAGATTTGCTCAAAGAGAAGATCCTGCTCTTAAGCTCAGTGATTCTACACTGAGTGCTGAATGTATATGCACCGTCTTTTAATACTGGTCTGACAGCCAAAATGGCCCAGATGCCGTTAAAGAGCATCTCCATTATTATGAAAATCTGTAGGCAGGTCGTGCCCACTCCCCCTAGTCACTCAACGAATCAGCTATCTAATTATGAATGTTTAATAACAGAATAAAAACCTGACGTTAGAAACAAGGCTGCCGATCAGGAGCAAGAGGGCATGGCCATTGATTACTTGAAAATACCATTTTTGCTATTGTTTTAGGACATGTGACTAACAGACAATAATGTAGTGATATTTCCCTTTTTAGCCAATTCGTGCTTGACATTCTTTAGCAGCAGTGATTGGCAGAGATACTAAAATACTTAACCTATCAAACGGTATTTAATAAAAGTCTTTTGTCTCCAATCAACCTAGGGAGTTTAGTTTAAGGCTTATATGTGGGAACATTTTTAATTAATATGCATACTTTTTCTGACATATTTTAAAATACTTTGTGAACCTAATCATGTCAGAGTTAGTGGCATTAAAATATCACAGTGATCACAGAAATTGTAAGCTTAGCAAAAAAGGTGCTTAAGAAATATTTGTTGAATGATATTTGACAACTGGAATATTAAGCTGCCTATCCAATGGGAATGACACTTAATATCTTTTGAGACAGTGACTTTTAGAGCATGGTATATATAGTCTAAGACAACTCCAGGTGCAGATCAGCAGGAAATGTGCCATCTGGTGAACCAAACTCTATCTTCACAAAAGCCCTTTCACATCTGTTAAGGTTCTTCTTGGGCTAAAAAGTTTGAAGGGATAAATATTAGGAAGAAAGGTGCTGACCCTTGATCCCTAAACCTCAGTTGGGGATGAGTGGAAGCAAAATGTCTTGGCTCTGGGTCTCAGTTGCAGAAATGGTTGATCTCAGATCAACAAATTTTCTACACGTTAAAGTTCGATTTAATGTAAAGATTTTACTTAGGTACCAGAAAATCTCAGTTCTAGCCCCATTTCTGGGATTGTCTTGCTGTGTGGTGTTTGGGAAAGCTAATAGACTTACATTGGGTATTAATTCCTTAAAATAGGTGTGTTTACTCTTCTTAATTCTCCCTGATGCTATTGTTGTTCAGTTGCTAAGTTGTGTCCAGCTCTTTGTGACCCCATGGACTGCAGCACGCCAGGTTTCCCTGTCCTTTACTATCTCCCCGAGTTTGCTCAAACTCATGTTCATTGAGTTGGTGATGCCATCCAACCATCTCATTCTCTGTCATCCCCTTCTGCTCTTGCCCTCAATCTTTTCCAGCATTAGGGTCTTTTCCAATGTGTCAGCTCTTCAAATCAAGTGGCCAAAGTATTGGAGTTTCAGCTTCAGCATCAGTCCTTCCAAGGAATATTCAGGGTTCATTTCCTTTAGGATGGACTGGTTTGATCTCTTTGCTGTCCAAGGGACTCTCAAGAGTCTTCTCCAGCATCATAGTTTGAAAGCATCAATTCTTCAGCACGTAGTTTTCTTTATGGTCCTACTCTCACATCCGTACATGATTATTGGAAAAACCATAGCTTTGTTGACAAAGGTGATGCTATTAGGAGCAAATAAAATAATATGTGTGCAACATAAATGCTATCAGGGATATGTATCAACCTACGCCAAACTGTTGTGAACTTGGAATCATCGTCACCCCTTATCCATCCTCCTCTGTGTAGCAAGGGGTAAGCTTGGAACCACACGCCAGCTCCTAGAATCTCTTTCTCCATATGGTTCCAGGTAAGAACCATGTGCCAATGAGAGGCACACCCGTGAGATGTAAAAGTGGAGATGTAAAGTAAGGAAGCCATTTTTATCTAATGTTCGTTGAAAACAGTTGTGCAGACATGAGATTAGCATCAGCTCCTGGACAGGCACCCAGGAATCACAGGCTTTTATCCTCAGCGGCTAAGTTCAAGGGAGGCAGTGCCCAGAGACTGCTGAGATTTGCTGCAGCTTCTTGGCCAGCTCCCTTGATCGTTCTCTCGTAGTGGAAGTCTCTGTGACTTTCATTGCTTTCCCTTTTCCAATAACTGCCAATGCCTCTAAAACCTTCATGCTTGAAAACCCTCAACGGGCTCCCCTGTTCTTGGGGGATCCTGACTGATAATGAGAGTGAATTCCTGCATCTTTCCAAATCATGCCCTCAACCCTTAACAAGAGGAGAGAGTCATTCATCCAAAGGAAACAAGGTCCTGAGTGATGGCAGTTTCTGGCTACAGAGAGCAAGAGTAGCTTGAAAACAAACACACACACACACACACACACACACACACACACACACACACACTTTACAAGACATCTCAAATGTCAAACAAAATATTTTAAAAATATTAGTAAACATTTGACTTACAAAAAAATAATGGAAATTCTCCAAAGCTAAAATAAAATAGAAGAGGAGCTAAGGAAGACTGATGTGCAGGCAATATTTGAAGAGAGAATCACTCATTATTTCTTGGAATTTATGAGAAACTAATCCTCAGATTCAAAAAGTGCAATTAAATATAAGACCTACACAGGACACAGAGCATCCATGTCTTGTATGACATCACAGACACCTTAGACAAAAAGATCCTAGAAGTAGCCAGACTAATAAAGTGCATCTTCCCAAAAGAGAACATTGCTACACTGATAGCTGATTTCTCAGTATCAACAAAGAAGCCAGAAGAGGTGGAATCACAGCTTCAAATATCGAAGAAAAAAATGGCCAACCTATTTCCTCACTGAAAGTGTCTTCTGAAACAGGGACAAAGTAAAGACGTGTTTAGACACATCAAAACAGACTTTATCACCTGCAGACCTACATTAGTGGAAAATGCTAAAGGTTATGCTGCAGGAAGACGGAAAATGGCCTCCAGAGGGAAGTATGAGATACCAAAAGTGATGACAAGTAACATGTTCAGTTTATGGTGATTTTAAAAAGAATGAACTAAAATCCTGGATGAAAATAGGGTAAGTTGAGAGAGAGCTGATTAGAATTAAGTTATACCCCTCCTCGATTGCTGGTGGGGAGGGCTGGAAATAATGATTTATATTAGCCATTACCACATTAAATAAGCATGTTTTAATGTCTAGAATGGGCTTACCTGGAGGTTCAGAAGGTAAAACAATCTGCCTGCAACGCAGGAGACCCAGGTTTGATCCCTGAGTCCGGAAGGTCCCTTGAAGAAGGGAATGTCTACCCACTCCAGTATTCTTGCCTGGAGAATCCCAGGGACAGAGGAGCCAGGTGGGCTATATAGTCCATGGGGTCGCAAAGAGTCGGACACAATTGAGTGCCTAACACTTTCACTACACTAATGTCTAGATTCGCTCAGTTCAGTTCAGTCCCTCAGTCGTGTCCGACTCTTTGTGACCCCATGAATCGCAGCACGCCAGGCCTCCCTGTCCATCACCAACTCCCGGAGTTCACTCAGACTCATGTCCATGGAGTCAGTGATGCCATCCAGCCTCTCATCCTCTGTCGTCCACTTCTCCTCCTGCCCCCAATCCCCCCCAGCATCAGGGTCTTTTCCAATGAGTTGGTTCTTCGCATGAGGTAGCCAAAGTACTGGAGTTTCAGCTTCAGCATCAGTCCTTCCAATGAACACCCAAGACTGATCTCCTTTAGGATGGACTGGTTGGATCTCGTTGAAGTCCAAGGGACTCTCAAGAGTCTTCTCCAACACCACGGTTCAAAAGCATCAATTCTTTGGCTCTCAGCTTTCTTCACAGTCCAACTCTCACATCTATACATGACCACTGGAAAAACCATAGCCTTGACTAGACAGACCTTTGTTGGCAAAGTAATGTCTCTGCTTTTGAATATGCTATCTAGGTTGGTTATAACTTTCCTTCCAAGGAGTAAGCATCTTTTAGCCACATAGAAATGGAGTGTATGAATTCTACATCAGTAGAAAGGTAAAAAATGAATAGGAAAAAAAACTGATGAAAATTCAAATCCATAGTGAGAGGCTACTCTAAGATGTGGAGACAAGCATGGGAACAGGACCCAGTGTAAAATAGATTCAAAGAAAGACCTGTTCTGCAGGATTAAATTCCCGTAACTGAGCTATTTCAGTTAATAATGGAGTCAGATATGCTGGGGGGTGGGGATGGGTGCAGTGGCATTATGGGAAGGTCAGAATATATTTGAAAGGGAAACACAGTTTCTGCAGTACTCATTTTAAAGGGATCGACAGAAGCCAAGAAGGAAAGAACGATTAAATCACCCTCTTTGTTCATCCATTTATTAGGGACAAGAGCCCCATCCCTCAGGTTATTCCACAGGCTGCTATTTAATAATACTAAATTGTGATTATAGATGAATTTGGTGGTATGTTCTCCTTTCTACTTCTGGCGACTGTCCCTGGAGAGGAGGTCCTGAGAGTTTCCTGGCAATTAAGAAAAGGCTCTTGATCCTAAAGTGATCTCTGGAGGTGATCAAATTGCTTGCCTTTCATACTAGGCAATGTAACAATTAAGCACAAGTTTGGTTTTTTTGGGGTGTTTTTTTTTTTTTTTTATTCTGGTACATGCTGTGTATTTATTCGCATATAATTAAAGTTTCAGGATTGGGTTTTAAAGTCCCAAGATTGCCTGATTTACCTTCCTGTTAATGTCAACAGGGCAGTTCTGCACACACATCTGCAGAATAATCTGGACCTACTAGTGAGTGGAGGGGTGAGATGCATGTCCTACTTGTTAACTGGGATTTCTCCCACTGAGAGAGCTAACTGGAAACCAAGCTCTCAGCTCTCCCCTGAAGCTGCCCAGTGCCCCCACATGGAGACTTTACCAACAGAGGCATGCATGCGTGCTAAGTCCCGTCAGTCATGTCCAACTCTGTGCGGCCTTATGGACTATAGCCCACCAGGCTCCTCTGTCTGTGGGATTCTCCAACAAGAATACTAGAGTGGGCTGCAGTGCCCTCCTCCAGGGGAATCTTCCCAACCCAGGGATGGAACTCACGTCTCTGTGTGTCCTGCGTTGGCAGGTGGGTTCTTTACCACTAATGCCACCTGGGAAGCCCTCGGGGGCTACAAAAGAAAGTGAAAATGAAGTCGCTCAGTCGTGTCTGACTCTTTGCAACCCCATGGATGTAGCCTACCAGGCTCCTCCATCCATGGACTTTTCCAGGCAAGAATACTGGAGTGGGTTGCCATTGCCTTCTTCAGGGGATCTTCCCCACCCAGGGATCGAACCCGGGTCTCCTGCATTGCAGGCAGACTTACTGGGGGCTGTGTGGTTGGCTAATTAGGAGTCTCTTTCAGGGCAGATGCTTCTATTCCAGCCACACATACTAGAAGCAGGCGTGCCTTTCCAAACAGAGCAGCACCCAAGAGCACTGCCCCAGACCCACACGTGTTCCGTGTACATTTTGCTCATCCCTCTTACTCTGCTTGCCAAGTGTCCCCACGCCGCCAAACCCAGGGCTCCTGCATCCACCCCATCTCACTTGCCTCTCAGCAGCATTAGGCCCACTCCACTTCTCCTTCCCTGAAACTCTGCTTTTTTTGGCTCTACTGATAGCAGACCGACTAGTTTTCCTCCTACCGCAGTCTCTGACGTGCCCTCTGCCTGCCCTAAACGATGGTGTTCTTTAAGGCCAACGCGCTGGTGTCCCCCTTCATTCCTCATGTAGACCTCCAAACTGATCTCCCTGCTTCCGTCCTCAACCTTCTCTGTAGAGCAGCAATAAACAGGAAATCCGGTCTCTCTCCTAGTGCCTGCAATGGCTTTCCATTATACTTAGAATAAAGCTCGAACTTCTCCTGGGCCCGGCTGAATGTTCTAGACTCTGGTGGAGCCTGTCTCCCCTGACCCTGTGTTACAGCAGCTTCAGCTCTGCTTTGTCCGTGCATCTGTCAGAGCTCTTTCCCACACGAGGACCTCTGCATATGCTGTCCCCCTTCCCTGGAATGTTCTCTGTCCGCTCTTCCATGCCTTGCACTTACCATATACATCCCAGCTTAACAACAACCTCTCCAGAATGACCTTCCTGGATTGCGTTATGGAAAAGCAAGCGCCTCCCTCCACTTTCCTTCCGATGCGTAGAGTTTCTTAGCACACTTATCATGACTGGAATCTGTGTGGTTGTTTAGTTGTTTATGGAAAATCTTGCTGGTTAAACTGTAAGGTCTACAAGGCAGGGCTCATATTTGTCTACATTCAATCCCAGCACCTCGTACAGCACATGGCCTGGGGTACACATGCCATGAAATCGAACGGCTGCGCCAAAGAATGAACCAAGTTTTCCCCTGTTGCCCTGGCAGCTCCTCTGTGCCCTTGACTGACCCCAGAGTTCCTCCTCAGGTACAGAGAGAGGTGCGTGGGGCCAAAGGGCATTGAAGGCGGAGAAAAAGCCTTTAGCAGCCCTGCCTTCAGAGTCTGTGGCTGATATTATATACTTGAAACTTTGAGGTGTTCTTTTGTACAGAAAGTTAGGAGTGACGAAAATTATAGAGAGATTATTGGTACCTTGAAGTATCTCTGGTGTTTTAGTTGTTTTATCTGAGATATAGGACTGATTTATGCTCAAAGAGTTGACAGAGTCATAGTAATGACATATCTTTTATTAAAACAGTTGATATTTGTTCTAATTTGGACTGAACTGTGGCTCAAAAACGGTTCTGGAGAAACCATTTCCAGGCTTACACTTTCCTCTGCTATCACCATTCTCAGCTGTTATTTAGGTAACTGAGTATTCATGTAGCCAAAGAGAGTTCAAAAAAACCCATTAAATCAAGAAGGAGGGGTGGCAAAGGCTGAACTTAAGAAGAGGGATGAAGAAATGACCATGGTGAAAAGAAAACCAGATGAAAGAAAAGCAGTCAAAGGGAAGAGGAGAAGAATCAGTTGCAAAAATAGCCTCTTTATTTATTTATTTATTTGTTTTTTTACCTCTATGAAAGTGTGTGAAAGGTCAGTTTCCCCTTCCTCTTTCTGGCTGGGCTAGCCCTGGCTCTGAGACAGACTCTTGATAAGATCCAATCGGGGGTTCTTGTTAATGGGCAGAAGCGAGTAAGTATGGGGTGCATTAGTATATGTGAAAAGTAAGCCCAGTAATGTGGAATCCCACCAATAGAAAAAGAACAGCAACTTAGGTGGCTGCATGGAACCTGATGTTTTAAGAATGCCATCATAATGAAGAACCTTATGTTGAGGGCAGAACAGAAAGTGAAAAAAAAAAAAAGGAAGGCCTCATAAGGGCAAGGGAGATTTTAGCATTTCACTTCCCTTACTGAGAACAGAGTTTACCAGTGAAAATTCAGATCTGAAAGCTATAAAAACTAAACAGAAACAAAACAAAAACCTTTGTGCTATTTTCCCCCTGAGTTTGGAAACCAGAAAATGCAAAAATCATTTCAGAGGGGCATCCTGGAGAGCTCAGCTAGCACAAACTGGTTGGGAATTAAAACTCATGTGTTTTGAGCATCTCTCTCCAAACACATCTAGGAACTCATACAAGCCGCATTTTACTATTCCGTGGTAAGAGGGAATTTTGTGACCTTTTGAGAAACTTGTTTTGTCTTTCCTAAGAAGACCACAATAAGGAAGTCAGCCACATTTCTTGGCAATGGGACACTATTTCAGTCCCCAGGCTTGCATTCCTGGGAGTGGAGAGGGCTCTGAACAAGCGACTTGTCATCAGCTTGTCCCACACGTAGGCTCCCAAAATGTACACTTACAAACATGTCTAGATTTCCACCCACTGCTGGGGGTTTGTAGAACAGAAGGCCATGGTAACCATGGAAGCATCTTTATGTTAACCTTCTCCCAGACCCAGGGGCTCCAAGGTCCAAGTCTAACAATACTATGAAGAGGAGGTTGAAACCCAAAGATGCAGGAACCTGGACCAGAAACATGGCAGTCGGCCTAGGAGGAAGAAGGAGCAACCGGGACGTGGTGGCAAGCTCCTTTCTGCCCACCACATGTTCTCAGCCCTAAAACCAGGGGCACTACACCTTTCCTTGGCATTGGAGCACATCTTTTCCTCAAAATACTCTCTGCCTTTACCTTACCGTAGACTGTCTGACACTCCTTTTCAACTACTTCTGCAAGATGGACTTCTTTTGTCCATCACTTAAATCAGGGATTTTCAACTGGGATTGCTTTTGCTCTCCAGGGAACACATGGCAATATGTGGAGACAGTTGTGATTGTCACAACCAGGGCTGGGGGGTGGCGGGGGGCGCTCCTGGCTTCTAGTGAGTTGAAGCAAGGGCCGTGTCACGCCTCCTACAAGGCAGAGTCAGCCCTCAATGACCAGGTATTATCTCTTCAACATCAGTGGTTCAGAGACTGAGAAACCCTGGCTTTCACAGTGTTTATTTCTAGATTCCTTACCATTATTCTCACTCTCATGCATTCTTTGGGTTATCTCATCAACTACCACTAAAAAATCATCCTCGCTCTGATGGCTCACACAGCTCTATCTCCAGCTAGCTTTCTCTTTTGAGCACCAAACTTGCGTATCTACTATCCTATCCAGGCTTCTTCCGTTTACTGTCCTATAAAGGTTCCTTTTGTTTTCACTGTTGGGCTTTTTGATGCTCAGCAAGAAAAATAATTGTTCATAACAGAAAAAGTAGTCTGTGATTATAGCTATCTGCTTTTAATAAAAGAGAATGAAGATTGACTGTTATTTTGAGAGAACAAAACGCAGCTTAGTGACTGTCTATGAGACGTTAAGATACAGACTGTCTTGACACTCCTTTTCTGGGATGCCTCGAAAGCTGTTTGGGAGAAACCCTTGAGTCTCTTAGGTGTGAAGAATTCTTACCTAATGTGTCTTTGCGGTGAACGACAACTTGTTCTCTTTGGTTGTGGACTACAAGGGCTCAACCCAGTGCCGCCTGCTGCTACTTAATGCTGTCAAAGCCTCCACGACAGAGAACCTGCCCAGGTCTGTGTGCAACCTGTAGTGTTAGAGTCAGTGTAAGTTGAAATTCATCAGTATCTTTGTGAGTTCCAAGACCATATCTTCTGGACCTTTTAATGGCCTGGAATGCTGAAACATCTCTGCTGCTCACGAGGTGGTTGATGGATATCAGATGAGGGCACTTCCCAAGCAAACTTTTCTTTTGCTTCCAGACCCCATTCCGATCCATCTCTTCCTTTACGGGGGAGACACAGTGAACTCATGTACCCCCCTCATACAGACTAACTTACAGGCTAACCCTCAATCAACCACTTACATACATCTGGGAAAATCCTCAGTGAGCAACCGCCATTCTTGCCAAACAGCGGGTGAGTCCCTTTAGAGACAGTGTGGAAATGATCCACCGCAGGATCCATCACCTGGAAAGTTTGGAACTTTGCCCCCAGTGCCCGTGCTGACCCGGGGAGGAGAGAGTCGTCGAGAGAAAGGACAGCGTCCTGAGAGACGGGGGCTCTAAAGCAAGGGCGGATTCTTGCGCTTCCCAAACTCTCTCTTTCTTGAAAAGAACAGTCTCCTTCCTCCAACTTGGAGCAGCTTTCTAGAGAGCTGCCCATCTGTCTATGTCTTAAAAACAAGTCTCCATGTGTGCTCTGTGGAGCCAGGCACAGCGGCATGGAGGAAGCATGGATTACAGATGGACAGAGAGGAGGGGTTACAAGGAGGACAGCGGACAAAGCCTGGAGAGTTTCCATCTGGCCCAGTCTCAGAATGGAGGGCCCCAGCCAGTGGGCCCCAGAAAAAAAGAGTCTGCTGGCTCAGCACCTCCTGATTTCCTGCAGGGCTGCAGGGAGGGTGACCCATCTTTACTGAGTCTGTAGTTTAGTTGCCATCATGTGGGCACCCAGAGGTTGTTCGCAGGAGTCACATTTTCTTACAGGTGCTCCTGTGACCCGCAACATACCGGTTTTCAGGATTTGGAGTGCCATCTATAGCTTCCTGGTGGCTCAGTGGTAAAGAATCTGCCTGGAATGCAGTGAGTACAGGAGACGCATGTTCAATCCCTGGGTGGGGCAGATCCCTTGGATGAAGGCATGGCAACCCACTCCAGTGTTCTTTCTTGCCTGGAGAATCCCATGGACAGAGGAGCCTGGCGGAATACAGTCCATAGGGTCGCAAAAAATCGGATGTGACTACAGCAACTTAGCACACGTGCACGCACTATAGCCATGACAAAGGGTAAAGGTGGCCAGCCTGAAGTGGGGTTGACTCTGTGGCCCTGCTAACCATGGGCATAGCCTAATCTGCTGCTGCCAAGGCCAGCTGAGTCTAGCCTGTGGCTGTTGTCCTCTTGCTCTGCAACACTGACTGTCTTCCCAGGCTATGCAGAAGAACCCTTCTTTCTCTTCTGTCCCACTCTGCTGTTTCACTGATTCAAGCATTAATGCCATAGGTATTCAGTGGCCAGAGAGGTTAAGCCCCATGTTAGACACTGGAGGTCACCTGGAGACAGCCCTCCGCCTCAAGTTGTTTCCATCTCTGGAAGGTCTGGCTAGAATTGGGCGAATGAGATAGTGTGATGCTGTGATGCAGGTGAGCAGAGGGGTGATCCAGCCCTGCCAAGAAAGGCTGCCTGCTAGAGGTTCCGTTCTGCCCTGGAGGCTGTGATACCTACCCTGAGCCCTACAAGGAGAGAAGGTGGAGGGGGCTGAGGAAGGAGAGACACAAGTGTGTGTAATGTACCAGGGGTGAGAACGGGGACCGTGGGTGGAGGGCAGTGTAGTCGGGGGGTAAGGGCCGGGTGAAGGTCATAGGAGAGGGGCTTCGCAGAGCAAGGAAGTCAGATGGGGCAGGCAACTGGATCACGGCGAGCTTTGCAGGCCATGCTGCTGCTAAGTCATGTCAGTCGTGTCTGACTCTGTGCGACCCCATAAACGGCAGCCTACCAGGGTCCGCCGTCCCTGGGATTCTCCAGGCAAGAACACTTGAGTGGGTTGCCATTTCCTTCTCCAATGCATGAAAGTGAAAAGTGAAAGTGAAGTCACTCAGTCATGTCCAACTCAGGGACCCCATGGACTGAAGCCTACTGGGCTCCTCCATCCATGGGATTTTCCAGGCAAGAGTAGTGGAGTGGGTTGCCATTGCCTTCTCCATTGCAGGCCATATTAGGGGTTTAATTCTTTGTGACACACAGGTTCCAATGAAGAAAATCAGTCAAAAAGTATGATTTGATCAGAGGGTGAAAGGGAGTCCTGAAAAAAAATAGGAGGTGAGAGCTTTGACCTTAAATTGTTTATAATCTAATTGAGAATAGAAGAAAAATACATGAAATCAACAGTGTAAAAATGCAAACTGAATATAATTAAGCACAGAAGAGCCTGATGTAAACCGAAAGAGCTGCAGGAGGGGCAGCGAGAGTCCGCATCTCAGGCAGAAGCAGGATGCGTCAGGGGTGGAACACGCCTGTGACTTGGGCCCCAGAGGTGGCAGAAAGGGCTGGCCGCTCAGCTCTGAGAGGCAGGATGGTTTCTGTGGTGAGGCTGCTTACTTGCAATAAAAGAATGTCAGCACCACCACTGACTCTGAATTCCTGCAAGCCTTTAGATCTCTGCGTCATCAACAGTGTATAAAACCTACACTCTAGGGTCTAAGCAGAGAAGGAAACACTGGCTGTTGTCTGACTCACAGGGTGAAAGCCCACAAAAGCACTCGTGGCAGAGATGTTTTTTCTGGAGTCCCTCTATCGCTCAGAAGCCTAGGTAATCGTACAGTGTTATCCCCTTACTGGCAGAATCCCCTTCAAAGTATGTTTTATTATTTTGCCTCCAGATTGTATCAGATTGTATCATTTTAGGGTGTGAGGTCTCTGAAATGTTTTGCTATGGGGACACTGGGGAGACCGGTGCACTATTACTTCAGTCAGTCATTTCAGTCACTCAGTCATGTCCAACTCTTTGCGACCCCATGGACTGCAGCACACCAGGCTTCCCTGTCCATCACCAACTCCCAGAGCTTGCCCAAATTCATGTCCTTTAAGTCATTGATGCCATCCAACCATCTCATGCTTGGTTGTCCCCTTCTCCTCCTGCCTTCAATCTTTCCCAGCATCAGGGTCTTTTCAAATGAGTCAGTTCTTCGCATCAGCTTCAACATCAGTCCTTCTAATCTATATTCAGGACTGATTTCCTTTAGGATTGACTGATCTGATTTCCTTGCTGTCCAAGGGACTCTCAAGAATCTTTAACACCACAGTTCAAAGACATCAATTCTTCGGCGCTCAGCTTTCTTTATGGTCCAATTCTCACATCCATACATGACTCCTGGAAAACCATAGCTTTGACTAAGACAGACCTTTATTGGCAAAGTAATGTCTCTGCTTTTCAATATGTTGTCTAGGTTTCTCAGAGTTTTTCTTCCAAGGAGTAAGCATCTTATAATTGCATGTCTGCAGTCACCATCTGCAGTGATTTTGGAGCCCAAAAAAATTAACTTCTGTCACTGTTTCCATTGTTTCCCCACCTATTTGCCATGAAGTGATGACATGAAGATGCCATGATCTTAGTTTTCTGAATGTTGAGCTTTAAGCCAGCTTTTTCACTCTCCTCTTTCACCTTCATCAGGAGGCTCTTTAGTTCCTCTTCACAATAAAATGCAACAGAAAAAAGTTCTTTGAGGCCTAATTACTAGTG
Organism: Bos mutus; assembly: GCF_027580195.1. NCBI lineage: Eukaryota > Metazoa > Chordata > Mammalia > Artiodactyla > Bovidae > Bos > Bos mutus. Next base: position 7,753,866 of record NC_091639.1, on the reverse strand, counting down.
AAAAAGCTTAATTTCCCCTAGAAAAGGAACTGTACATGTTCTCTTTCTTTTCATTCTGGCTCTTGAATGGAACTGCTAAGTTTGAATCTCGACCACAGCAGTCCAGCAAACCTCTGGCAGGTGCGTTCCTGTTTCAGTCTTCTGGGTCCTCATGACCTTTCACATCTTCTCATGTTAATGTGTGTGCTTTTGGTTAGGAGGCATCTCAAAGGTGTGTGGGTCTGACTGAGAGGGAAGAATTGAGAAAAGAGTTAGGTAGATGAGAAGAGGGAGGAGTTCTAGAGAAGGAAACAGAATGGAACACAATAATGAGGAGCTGGGGTTGAGTGGAAGCCTGTGGAGATACTGTGGGAAATTCAAGAGACAGATGAGGTCAGAGGAGTGGACAGTGGGCTGAGGCAACAGGGAGCCACAGAAGTAACACGAAACTTGCCTTAAGAGGTTTGGTCTAATTGCAATGTTGAGTATGTACCAAAATAGGAGAAAGTGAGCGAGGTGAAACTGGGGAAGATAAAAGGAATAGGAGGCCATGGGAAACATCTGAGGGGGGAAGTGAATCGAGTTTGGATTGAGAAGGAAAAGAAATGAGTCACTGATTACAGCTGGTGTCTGGGGTGTTATTATTGCTGGAAAGAGTCAGCTTAGAAGAAGGGGTTTGGGTGCTTTGGAGAGGCAGGGACAGAGAGGAGGAGAACAGGAAGAGGCAGGTATATTCCTGACTGCAGCGTCCTAAGAGCCCAGATCTTTCTTTTGTCTCATCCTTAACTGGATAGAATCTAAATGGGCACTCCTTCACCAGGCTGGACACCATCAGAGCCAACTAGCTTCCTATTTATAGAAGAACTCTGCTTTGAAATGTTGGCTAAACTACTTATTAACCCGAAGGACAATAGCATAGTAAGTAAAAAATCACTTAGAAAGTTCAGAAGATTCAGAAAGTTATCTTTTAACCACCTGCTCAAGTCACATACAAGTTCATAAATAATGGCATGCTTTTCTTCCTCAGCCCAATGGAGCATTCATTTCACTTTCCAGGTCCGTAAGACTATTCACATTGCTCCCAACATTTTATTAGGAATATTTTTAAACATAAAGCACAGCTGAAAGAATTTTATAGAGAACACCTGTAACCTGCCTGATAGGTCCTACTATTAATAGTTTACTGTATTTGCTTTGTCATAAACCTATGTATCTATCTATCCACCAACTCATCTTATTTTTGGTGCAGTTCAGTTCAGTTCAGTCAGTCAGTCATGTCCAGCTCTTTGCAACCCCATGAACAGCAACACACCAGGCCTCCCTGTCCATCAGCAACTCCCAGAGTCCACCCAAACCCATGTCCATTGTGTCAGTGATGCCATCCAACCATCTCATTCTCCGTTGTCCCCAGAGTAAACTGCAAACATTACTACTCTTCTGCAATAAATAAAACTATTGTTTTTTAACTTCTGTTCTCTGAATTTTTACCCAACTGGGCTGTGTCAGCCCACCTAGGTAGACTCTGAAGATCAAAGAGAAGCATTTAGCTCTTTCCATGGGTGGCTTATCTTCCCAGTCCCTCATATCCAAGCACTGACTCTTTGATTACAGTTCAGTCGCTCAGTCCTGTCCGACTCTTTGTGACCCCATGAATCGCAGCACACCAGGCCTCCCTGTCCATCACCAACTCCCGGAGTTCACTCAGACTCACGTCCATCGAGTCAGTGATGCCATCCAGCCATCTCATCCTCTGTCATCCCCTTCTCCTCCTGCCCTCAGTCTTTCTCAGCATTGGGGTCTTTTCCAATGAGTCAACTCTTCGTATGAGGTGGCCAAAGTACTGGAGTTTCAGCTTTAGCATCATTCCTTCCAAAGAAACCCCAGGGCTGATCTCCTTTAGAATGGACTGGTTGGATCTCCTTGCAGTCCAAAGGACTCTCAAGAGTCTTCTCCAACACTACAAAAGCACCAATTCTTCGGTGCTCAGCTTTCTTCACAGTCCAACTCTCACATCCATACATGACCACAGGAAAAACCATAGCCTTGACTAGACTGACCTTTGTTGGCAAAGTAATGTCTCTGCTTTTGAATATGCTATCTAGGTTGGTCATAACTTTCCTTCCAAGGAGTAAGCGTCTTTTAATTTCATGGCTGCAGTCACCATCTGCAGTGATTTTGGAGCCCCCAAAAATAAAGTCTGACACTGTTTCCACTGTTCCCCCATCTATTTCCCATGAAGTGATGGGACCAGATGCCATAATCTTCATTTTCTGAATGTTGAGCTTTAAGCCAACTTTTTCACCCTCCACTTTCACTTTCATCAAGAGGCTTTTTAGTTCCTCTTCACTTTCTGCCATAAGGGTGGTGTCATCTGCATATCTGAGGTTATTGATATTTCTCCCGGCAATCTTGATTCCAGCTTGTGTTTCTTCCAGCCCAGTGTTTCTCATGATGTACTCTGCATATAAGTTAAATAAGCAGGGTGACAATATACAGCCTTGACGTACTCCTTTTCCTATTTGGAACCAGTCTGTTGTTCCATGTCCAGTTCTAACTGTTGCTTCCTGACCTGCATACAGATTTCTCAAGAGGCAGGTCAGGTGGTCTGGTATCCCCATCTCTTTAGAATTTTCAAGTTTGTGCTGATTCACACAGTCAAAGGCTTTGGCATAGTCAATAAAGCAGAAGTAGATGTTTTTCTGGAACTGTCTTGCTTTTTCCATGATCCTGTGGATGTTGGCAATTTGATCTCTGCTTCCTCTGCCTTTTCTAAAACCAGCTTGAACATCTGGAAGTTCACGGTTCACATATTGCTGAAGCCTGGCTTGGAGAATTTTGAGCATTACTTTACTAGCATGTGAGATGAGTGCAATTGTGTGGTAGTTTGAGCTTTCTTTGGCATTGCCTTTCTTTGGGATTGGAATGAAAACTGACCTCTTCCAGTCCTGTGGCCACTGCAGAGTTTTCCAAATTTGCTGGCATATTGAGTGCAGCACTTTCACAGCATCACCTTTCAGGGTTTGAAATAGCTCAACTGGAATTCCATCACCTCCACTAGCTTTGTTCGTAGTGATGCTTTCTAAGGCCCACTTGACTTCACATTCTGGGATGTCTGGCTCTAGGTGAGTGATCACACCATCATGATTATCTGGGTCGTGAAGCTCTTTTTTGTACAGTTCTTCTGTGTATTCTTGCCTCCTCTTCTTAATATCTTCTGCTTCTGTTAGGTCCATACCTTTTAGTAGTGCCTAATCTGTGCCCTTGGAGAAGGCAATGGCAACCCACTCCAGTACTCTTGCCTGGAAAATCCCATGGATGGAGGAGCCTGGTAGGCTTCAGTCCATGGGGTCGCGAAGAGTCAGACATGACTGAGCGACTTCACTTTTACTTTTCACTTTCATGTACTGGAGAAGGAAATGGCAACCCACTCCAGTGTTCTTGCCTGGAGAATCCCAGGGACGGCAGAGCCTGGTGGGCTGCCATCTACGGGTCCCGCACAATCGGACACGACTGAAGTGACTTAGCAGTAGCAGTAGCAGTAATCTGTGCCCTTGAGTTCCTAGTAAGTAGAAAAGGGAATTTTTACAAACCCAGTTATCTTCCATAAACTCTCGTATTTGATATGGAAAAGACTCCTGGTGGAAGAGTGAAAAAAAGTCCCTAAGATAAATAAGTAATATAACCTATGTCTACATACCTAGATTGCCATCTATGCAGCAAAACTGCACCTTTAGTAACGCAAGGGCCACAGAGAATACAGATGGTTTCTGCTTTTGGATACAAAATATTCCCAGAAAGACCATCACCCCTGTCCCAAACTGTGGGATTTAGAGGCAGAAACTACAGTGAGAGAAGCTGGTGAGGAGTGAGGTCAAGTTTTTTAGCTGGCAAATGGATATTATCAAAACCAGAGATTGCCTTACTAAGATTTACAAAACAACCATTTACTGTGTGTGTTTCACCGTGCGTAGTTTTCAAGCTTAAGGAACATGATCTGCCACTGTAATAACAAGCCCGGGTACAATGGTGTTCTATTAAGATTTGTTTTGCCTCCATCTTCATGTCTATTGTTTTATTTATGTTTACGTTTTAATTGATGTTTTGACCATGTGGTTGCCTTGAGGAGATTTTGTGAAGGCTTCCATTTTGAAACACATTTTAAAAATAATATATTTAATGTACAGTAAGCAAAAATATTCTTGTGTATGTACCCAGAAGTAAAATCTTACTGGTGCACTAAAACTTCATTTTAAATGTCTATCCATTAGTATGATAAACAAACCAAAGACGTGATCTTAGAGTCTCGAGAGAAAGAACCTCAGTTTGGGGAGAGCCAATAGAAGGAACTAATTCTCAGATCCAAGTGCTGCCGAACAGAGAGGAAGGAGGGAGAAGACTGAAGCAAATGTGAACTGGGCAATGTTACATCAGCTCAGGACAAGGAACAGCACATGGAGGAAAAAGCCTCTCGATGACCAGTCTGAGAAGGTGGAGGCTTCTCAGACTGGTCAGCTCAGTCTGGTTGACTGAGTCGGTCAACTCAACCTAAGTTGGTCAACTCAACCTAAGGGCTGGTGTCGTAAGGAAATGAAATAGAGGAAAGAGGCAGAGAACTGACTTTAAAATGTTATTGTCTGATTTTTAAAATGTCTCGGCTCTCTGAGTTTCTTTCGCTGAAAACAATCAAGTGCTCTTGGATCCCCAAAAATCTTGGAGATAAGCGTGTGGCTATCCTAGCCTTCCAAAGGAGGGAGATTTGTCGCCTCTGTGGGTAATCTGAGTGATCAAGACTTGGGTCTTTCTCAATAGTCAGGCAAATGCATCCTGTTTTAATTTGAACCTCAGACGCAGGGAAGCTATTTAGAGCAGCTACTTGTCTACTATGAAGTTAGTAAAACTAAGTGCTCGTTACTTTCTGTGTTGCCATTCGTATAACCTTACAGGAATTCTCCATAGGCTGGTAAATTTTAGTACTTATCTGCAAGGCTACTTTGCAACCACAGACTCTGAAGTGCAATTACTATATGATACTTAAATCAGTCTTTCATGCTTATGTTTCTGTCTCCAAGATGTTCAGATGGAAGTAGGTATCACACAAAGGACAGAAGGAAAGGTGTAACTTAGTAGGAAAAGATGAAAAGAAAGAACAACACTTGCCTTTTAACCAATGCTCTTGGAATGAGGTATTTAAATAAAAATCGACCGAAATGATGGCTCAGTTGACGAGGAAAGATAGCTTCCTCCCATCCCCTCTGTTTACGCATACTATTGTTGCAGCCCATGATGTTTTGTTTACTTTGGAAGGAAATATTTTACCCCCTCAGAGATAATTAATTTTTGTCAGCTTCACTGTTTATAAGGGAAACTGAGAAACTGTTAATTGAAATACAGAATGAGTCACTGTTTTCAGTAATTTTTGGCAGCATTCTAATTTGTGTCAATCCCAGCCCAATTATTAGATTTTTTGGAAGCAGAAAGCATATTTGATTTTTCTCTTACTAAATTTTTCTCCTGTTTTTTTCAAAAATATGTGCTGCCTGACAAAGGTTATGTAATTTATGTCAACGTGAGGTGAAATGCCAGTACCTGTGGAACACCAGGAGGTTTATGGCGTCACACCTGGCTCTTCGCACTGGCTCAATATTTAGAAAGCTCACAGAATACAATCTTCCTCTTTTCCACACTCCTACCCCTCAGCCCTGATCAAACAATGTGATTCTTTTAAAGACCTTTTAGCTGGTATTAAGCCACAGTATATGGCCCATCACTCATGACATCCCTGAAGTAAACTTCCCAGAAGCCATCAGGGAGAACTCATTTGGAAATCCAATTGAATGTCGCTTGCAAAGGGCAGGCTCCTAGAAGAGGCGACCAGTCATGCATTCCTGAGTTATTTGTCCTAAAAGCATTAATCACTGTGAACTCATTTGCTCCCGATGCAAACTCGCCACACTGTAGCACAGGAATTCTGTTCCAAGCGATCATTAACGTAGAGAACAGAAGCTGCTGACTGTGGGCAGGGATAATAAACTCTGTCAGATCAGTGGCCAGTATAATGGGACTGTTAATGGTTCCTAATAGAAGTCGGACCTTCCTGCCGGAGTGAAGGTGGAGCAGAGAGGCAGGCAGCTCCCCTGGGCAGACAGCCCCATCTCTGGCCTGCTGGAGGATGAAAGGAGCATCAGTGGCGGTCACAGAGCATTGCTAGGGCTCTGAGGTGGCCATCACTGGGAGCATGGGCAGCAGCTATGGGTTGGGGAGGGACCCGTGGAGACGCAACCACACTCCAGCTGGTCGCCGGCCGCAGGCAAGGTTGCCGTCGGACATCTGGCGCTGTGGACATCCCAGAACCTTGAACTCACCCCACTCCACGCTGGGTCACCACTGACAGGGAGGATGGCAATCACAGGGACGATAGCACAGCCGGGCACGGGAGCATGTGACGCGGCTCTGTGACATTCCTAAGCCCCGGCCACTGCTGTGATTGAGGTGCTGACACGGCTGTCCCGGGGCTCAGCAGTGGGGCTCAGTGGCTTCCAAGAGCTGAGGGAACTGGGGAGAAGGGATGGAAGAGGGATGCTCGCTTTAAACATAAAAAGTGTAAAGTACTAACACTGCGAGATATTTGCCAATAAGCACAGAGTATCACAGTGGAACTGAATCAACGCGTTTAATAGATGAAAGGACATTGCCAATAGACTCCAGTCACCTCTCCCAGATGAGTTCCCAGAAACCAGAGCGGAGTGGGACACGCCAGTCTGTGCCAGAAAACACCACTCATCCTCGATTACGTTGTTTACTAAAACCTAGTGTTCAAGAGTTTGAAAGATGTGAGAAAACAGATGGTTATAAAGGAGGAGGTGAAGCAGGGAAAGCGCTGGGAGAGTTTTCAGAGGAGCCTCTCCCCACCCCCTGCCCAGCACCCATCACCGTCAGCAGGACCGTCCCACGGAACTAGGCACCCCACAGCGGGCAGAGATGGGCTGATGGCTTCTCGGCCTCTCCCCCACAGAGCCGACGAACCTGCGCCGAGAGTGCTAGACTCCACGGCACGGGGTATAAATGCAGCGGCACTGGGGGAGCGAAACCAGCAAGAGGGAAATTCAGAGACAGCGGCGTGGAAGACTGCGCTGGCTGTGAACAGCGTGGACGAGATGAACCCGGGGGTGGGGGTGGGGCTCACACAGACTGTCGAGGCATGAACAGGAGTGTGAAGGGGGAACAGCATGCTGAGTGCAAAGAGGGAAGGAAGCAGCCTGGTTCGGTGACGGAGTGTTGCATATGCGTGTGTGTGTGTGTGTGTGTGTGTTAAGATAGTGGAGCAGCAGGCAATACGCAAGACCAGAAGGGTGGTCGCGTGTTACAAAGAGCCTTGGTAGCCAGACAGAGGAGTCCGGATCAATGTGGTGGGCAGTAGAGACCCGCTGTAAGCCCTTGGCCTCTGAGGAGCAGAGCCAAGCCAAGTTCTGGAAAGTTTCATCTGGTGTCTGTGTAGGAGGGGAGACTGGAGGGGAAGAGAGAATTGGGGGCGCTGGGGGCAGCTGGGGCGCCCTGACTTGACTAGCTCTCACCGTTCCTCCTGCAGCACACGTTCATCCTGCCCTTCTCACTAGTTGAGGTCATCCTCAGACCACACTGCTACCCACTGAGGAAGAAAGGACTCACTCTGTTGGCCGCTGCTTGCCTCGCCTATGTCAGCAGGTAAGACTGGCAGAGAGAAAAATCAACTTGGACTGGTCATTCCAGACTCTGAGGAATATTCCAGAAGCAGCACACTGTTCTATAAGCGTGCCTTCATCTTGGGACAGCAGGGATTTCACCATCTTCTAATTTGCAAGAAAAAATGAATCGTATTGCTTGCTTTTGCTGCTCGTGGAAACATCACTTGCCCAAGAATACGTAGGTATGCGTGCGTGCACACACAGCAGGTCACGAGCTCTCCCAACCCCTCGTGAAGAATTCATCTTTGTAAAGCTATGCATGTTACTTTCCCTAGGAAAACATTGATCTTTGGTTCCATCTGTAATTAAAATGTTTGAATGCTTGAATGACCTAGGGCACCTAAACATATTCCATCTGAAAAGTCATTTGACAGATTGAGGGGCCGAGGTTTGTTCCATCCGTCTTGCCTGGATCACCATGGGCTTATTTGCATCAACATCTGGCACTTGAGCACCGAGAGGGCATTTGGGCAACTGCCCAGGGGCTTGCAGAACAGCCTAGCTGGAGGCCTGGGAGATAATACAAGGAGCTGGCCTAGCTTTCATCATTCAGCCACCTGGCGACACTAATTCTCAGAAATTTTGCCCAGTGTCTGTAATCAAGGGAAAGTGCTTGGCCACGCACTGGTAACTGGAAACCCCCCTTTCCATTCCACAGCCTTCTCATCCACGGCCAAGCTCTGGCTCTACTGGGAGGGGCTTACCAAGGAAAATACCTGCAGATTGCATGTAAATCATGGTGTTCCTACGTTAGCCTCGACTCACCTGAGCTTTTCACATCTGCCAATTTGGCTAACTCCCCAACCCCCACTGGGGGAAAGTTTCACCCAGGGCAGTGTTCTGGTAGAGACAAAAGCCTGGGAGAGAACACAGTCCACAGGACTTGGTCTCCAGCAGCTCCTGCTTCCCCAGCCTTTGTCTTAGAGCCGTAACCTTTATGCCCAGAACTCAGGTGCCGATAGCCTTCCCTTCCCTTTTGCAAGATGTGCTCCTCCTGGACTTCTGCAGCCTTCTTTCCCTGAGGGCAAAGTCCCTTCAGGTTTCTCCTTTCCCTAAGAAATCACTTGCTCAGTAAATCCACCCCAGCTCTCCATTGACCTACACTGTTCACTAGCCTGGGCCTCTGCCTTTTAACAAAGGACAGTTTGAGAGAATAAAGCATAAACTGGGGACCTGCTGGTAGCTGAGGTCTGGAGCTCCTTTCCTAAGAAATCATCTTGCCAAACAGCATGTGATTGGAGAGTGGTGTTGGAGAAGACTCTTGAGAGTCCCTTGGACTGCAAGGAGATCCAATCAGTCCATTCTACCTAGATCACCTGTGTTCACTGGCCTGATGCTAAAGCTGAAATGCCTCTGCCACATCATTTGACTCATTGGAAAAGACTTTGGGGGCAGGAGGAGAAGAGGAATAGAGGATGAGATGGCTGGATGAAGCGCCACCGAGTTGATGGAAAGTGGGTGAACTCCGGGACTTGGTGATGGACAGGGAGGCCTGGTGTGCTGCGATTCATGGGGTAAAGAGTCAGAGGTCTGAACTGAACTGGAGAGTGGTGGGACATGTGAGGATTAACTACAGAATATCTAGGACCTGGGGTGGGGTAAGCATATGCATAAAAGATACATTTTTTCCTCTTGTGTGTGTTGAGAAGAAGCAGGATGGTAGCTGGTTGATTACGCACATGCATTTCCATACTGGCTTTTTTTTTTTTTTTTGGTGGACTTTCAGCTGATTTTATTCTTTCTTGCCAAGGGTAACTTTTAGACTTTGTATATAAGATAGCATTTTTGGTTTATTAATTTTTTTCTGCCTAAGGACTTGGGGGTTGATAATCAATCCTCATATCTACCCTCACTCTTTCTCCTCAGAAACCAAGGAGGTCAAAGAGCACCTGAGGCCACTGGTATTTGGAGAAAACTGTGATGCCTGTAAAGATGAAATGCAATGGTCAAGAGGGTTTGGCTCATAGCTGCCCGGGCATGTACTCTGACATGCAGGGAACGTGGGTGTTGGAGAAAGGAGGTATAACAAGAAGGCACTTATTCCTCAATGCCAGGCATTGAGCAAAAGGTATGAGGACACGGAGATGTACAAGATACCAGGTTGCCTTCAAGAACTGCCCGAGACAGAGAAAGGAAAAGAGACGATGGTCAAACAGGGTGATGAGACTCTCAAAGGGATAAGCACAGGGTGCTGGAGAATGTCGAGGACTGGCTTCTCAAGGGAGGCGGTGTCTGACGTTAAGTCAACAGCGATGTGGAAAAGAGAGTCAGGCAGAGGGAAGGGCATACCCGAAAGGCTAGAGGAGCTGAGGGCATGGCTAAACTGGAAGACAGGGAGGAATTAGATCAAGAATTCACATCAGTGGGTTCAGACTTCTGAACGGAGGGGGTTTTCTCTGTGAAAGTTTTCACAGACAGGTGAAATAACGTGGCTTGTGGAAGAAAGATGACTAGAAAGATGATTCTGGCTGAAAAGTGTGTAAATTAAAGAGGAACAAGACAGGGAAGCCAGTTTGTGGCATTTGCAGTAACTCTGGAGAGTTGATGTTGGCTTACAGATGATGATATCAATCAGTCTGCAAACAGAATCAGACAGGGTGGGTGATGGAAGGCTCAGCGGGTTAAATGACATGGCCAAGGTCACATGGCGAGGGAAAATCAAAGCTGAGACTTAAATCAAGGACTTTCAAATCCAGTTCTCTTTTCAGTGTATTCAGATGGCCAAGTATTTTGTTCACTCCCTGTTTGGGACTTCCCTGGCAGTTCAGATGGTAAAGAATTTGCCTGCAATGTGGGATACCCAGGTTCGACCCCTGAGTCTGGAAGATCCCCTGGAGAATGGCAACCCACTCCAGTATTCTTGCCTGGAGAATCCCACGGACAGAGAAGCCTGGACTAACACGGTGTAAAATATATGCTACTAAATGCTGGAGGGGTGAGAATGCAAACAATCTTACCATCATCTCTAGAGTCTAAAAGCTTGCATGAAGTCCTTCTCAGGTCTGTGCTCAAACTGTACGTTACAGCGAAATAATAGAGCAAATGAAGGGAAGGGACGGAGGCTTATCACCAGCAGGAATGTAGGCAAGTGGACCCTGACAGGGAGTTGAAGTGTTTTGGGATTTGGGTTTTCTTATTATTAATGAGGGGCTTCCCAGGTGGCTCACTGGTAAGCAAGCTGCCTGCCAATGCAAGAGATGGGAGTTCGACCCCTGGGTCGGGAAGATCCTCTGGAGAAGGAAATAGCAACCTGCTCCAGTATTCTTGCCGGGGAAATCCCACGGACAGAGGAGCCTGGTGGGTTACAGTCCATGAGGTCATGAAAGAGAGGACACAATTTAGTGATGAAACAACAACAACTCGTTAAGGAAGTACAAAATCAGCACTCTGGCCCGTAGGCCTCATTTTTGCTGGAGTGCACCAAAGGCACCTGTATACCGGCTTTATACGCTGCCCTCCTTCTTGACAGCTCCCCACTCTGGCTGTTCCCTCACCAGAGGAGCTCAGACTCATTGCTGCCAGCTGCCTCCACCCTTATGTAACACCCTGGGGGCTACATGGGCCTTCTCGGCCACAGATGACCATCAACAAGTCCCACAGACTGTGGATATCCATGGAGATATTTTAGGGTCATTTGTCAGGCGTGTCCATTTGGATGCTCAAATAGGGAAACCACATAGCAGGAATGAGGTAAAGAATATGGTCCCGAGCCAGAGAGAGCGTGGGAAACCAACATGAGTCAAAAAAATGGAAACAGCCCTGACCCGGGGAAGCATTTCTCTGCTGAAACCATGTTACAATGACTTAAAAATAGTCCCCAAGACCATGGGGACGGCCTCCTATGTGGCACTTGCTTTTTTGTTATTTTTCAGATTGCAAAATTGGAGGGTTGACCCTGAAGAGGGAAAATAAAGCTTCGCAATGTAGTAATAACTGTAAATCTTTCATTTCCTTTGGAAAGCATTAGTCATGTATAAATATGGTAGCTCACTCACTCCACCCTTCTCTCTCACCCCGGAACACATCACCTAGCTCTCTGTGAGGCTGTGCTGAAGAGCAGGAAAACAGAAATGTTCCTACTGCTGGCTTTTAGTCACTCTTTTATTGAACAAATATTTCCCCTAACACAGGACTGGTCCTGCTGGGGAAAGCAAAGCTATATAAGGCCAAGCCCCAGCCGGGAGGGGGTTTGTTCTTAATAAGTGGAGATGAGCCATGCATGCAAATTATAAGAACACAAGATGGGAAGTGATAAACTGTCATAACAAGTATGAGGAGCCAACAGGAACACAAGGAGGAAGCGGTTACGTCTGGCTGGGCCGTGTGGGAAGGACTTCATCAAAGGTGTCGTTGGATCTGGGCCCTCAAGGACTGGCTGGGTTGGAGCAGCAAAAAAAAAAAAAAAAAAAATAGAAACTGAACAACACAGCACAATCGCAAAGCCAAGAGGACACAGATCCCATTAAAGCAATGGTTTCACTTTAGCCGGACCTACAAGTGAAAGAAACTAACAGGAAATGACCCTGAAACTGCCCGCTCACAGTCTTGCAGATGGCAGGCTGGAGGGTATAGACTACATGAGATGTGCCCGTTGCTGCTGTTTGTTTGCTGTGGCATTAGGAGTGAGAATTATAACTTGGCCAGAGAGTCAGGCTTTAAAAAAACTATCCTGACAACTGTACCTATAATGGATTGAAGCGGCAAGACGTGGAAAGCAAGAATCAAGCAATATCCAAATAAAAAGCCATCCAGAATGCTCTGAAGTCATCCAGTTCAGTCACAATGGTTTATTCTACATCCATGGATATTTCACAATTGCAGCGTCTGGACGCTTGGAACATCCTTCTGCAAGGGGTCTAGTCCTCCAAGACTGCCATCTCCGAGGGATCTTAACAACTCAGTGAGTGTTCACACATGGCCCTGTGTACACTGTCCTGAGCATTCCTCTCCCTCACAGACTGTAAAGTCACAGTACCCAACCTCTGGGATTCAACACTCCACTGGGACCTGCCTTAAGGTCAGCTTACCGCCCCACCACTGTCCCGGCCCACACTGCCCCCGCCCATCAGTCTCCACTGTTGGCAGAAGTAGGATGCTGCTGCTGCTACTGCAGCAGCCCCAGGCCAGTCTCCACTGTTGGCAGAAGTAGGATGCTGCTGCTGCTACTGCAGCAGCCCCAGCTGGCCTGCAGTGCGCCGACACCTTGCTCTTGATGGACCAGAAGTCTGCTGATGCAGTAGGTGTCTCTGCCAGGGTGTCAGGTGTTCCACGCCAGGCGCAAGTGTCACACAGCTGTGCAACTATACCCCAGCCTGGGGAGAGAGATCTGTAAAGTCACTGCTCAACTGCAGTTCTTACGGGGAAAGAAATGATTCCTATCTTCTGTTCTGTGCTCACTTGGGTGAGGGCCCAGAGCAGAGCTGTCTGGTCACTCCTAGTGTAATAACCCTCTAAGTTTCTGCACCCGTTTACACAGTTACACACATAGACATCTTCCCAGAGAAGACATTAGAAACTGCCAGAAGGGCGAACTGAGCTGAGTTCCAGGACCAGCCTCCATGTTATACACGCGCCAACAACCCTCTCCTACCCCTTCTACTGCACTGTGTAAATTCCCTCCCAGAGTCACTGTGACCCTTTCCTGAGATGTGACCTTAGTCCAGGACCATCTAGATGGCACCATTGTTTTACAGCCTACAAAGTTGGGGTCGGAATCCTAGCCTCATTTTCCACAGAAGAACTCCTTAGCCCTCATGTAAATTAATATAGGAAAATAAATATAAAGATGCCACACAGCTTCCCCTGTTATCAACATCTGGGGTCCAGGTCAGCCTGCATGCAAATTGAAGAGGAATGGAAATGGAGGGCTAGGCATGGAAATGAGTGTCTACACTTTTCATGCTTCCTGTGCAAATCTCAGTTCCTGTTCACCCAAAATGCCTGTTACAAAAGTGAGAGATAAGAAGAGGTTGAAAATGGATATAGCTGTACAATTAGGAACGAGGGACATACCTGAGACATATTGTTGGTGGAACAGAATGGGGTTTTATGGATTGATTGGTGTGTAGTAGGCTAATGAAAAGGAAAAATCAAGGAGAATACTCCGGATTTTCAGCTGGTGAACTGGGAAGATGGTGATTCCATTAAAAGATATGGAGACGTTAGAAAACAAATAGTTTTGGGGTACCACTCCAGTACTCTTGCCTGGAAAATCCCTTGGATGGAGGAGCCTGGAAGGCTGCAGTCCATGGGGTCACTGAGGGTCGGACACAACTGAGCAACTTCACTTTCACTTTTCACTTTCATGCATTGGAGAAGGAAATGGCAACCCACTCCAGTGTTCTTGCCTGGAGAATCCCAGGGACGGGGGAGCGTGGTGGGCTGCCATCTATGGGGTTGCACAGAGTCAGACATGACTGAAGTGACTTAGCAGCATAATGTTAAAAAGCCAATTTAAAAGCCCATATCTGGGTCCCATTCCAGAAGATTCTGGTTTAATTGGTTCAGGATATGTCCTGGGCATCAGAATTTTTAGAATGCCCAAGGCAACTCTGGACTCAGCCTGATGGCTCAGACGGTAAAGAATCTGCCTGCAATGCAGAAGACCTAGGTTCAATCACTGTGTCGGGAAAAGCCCCTGGAGAAAGGAATGGCTACCCACTCTAGTATTCTTGTCTGGAGAATTCCATGGACAGAGGAGACTGGTGGACTACATTTAGTCCATGGGGTCACAAAGAGTCGGACATGGCCGAGTGACTAATGCCCTAAAGACAACTCTAAATCTTCAATCAAAGATGAGCCACTTGTCTAGAGGAACTTGCAATTGGAAATGCAGATCTGGCAGTCTCCAAGGAGGTGGGACTGTGGAGATGCAGGAAGTGGAGCCCCGTGGTGGGATGAGGTTTCTCAAGAGAAGACAGAGGGAAGAGGAGGAAGTGGGCAGCAAAGGCTAAGAAAACACCCTCCTCTAAGGGGCAGAAGGGGCCGCAAAGTACCAAGAATGACCAGATGGTAGAAAACCAGGAACATGAAAGAACCCCATGGCCCTGAGGGAAGAGGAATCTTTGAGGCAGAAGGGAGCCTTCCAGCGAGGGTGGGCAACAGTTTTAAATGCTATGAAGAGGCTGCCACCCCCAACAACTCACATTAATGCTGGTATTTTAAACACCCACCCAGGTAAACTGTTTGTTTATCTAACACTCTAGCTTCACAGTTTCTTTTCACTCCTTTAAAAAAAATTTTTATTTATTTATTTATGTTTTTTGCTTCCCACCTAAGATTTATTTGAAAGTAAATCATGCAGGAAATTTATTTTTAGGGCACTAGTAGAACTTCACAACTTTATATTAAAAAAAATTTAACTCTTGTAGTTATTAAAGCTAGGAAAGTGAAAGTGTAGCTCAGTCATGTCTGACTCTTTGTGACTCCATGGACTGTAGCCCGCCAGGCTCCTCTGTCCATGGAATTCTCTAAGCAAGAATACTGGAGTGGGTTGCCATTTTCTTCTCCAGAGGATATTCCTGACACAGGGATCAAACCCTGGTCTCCTGTATAGCAGACGGATTCTTTACTGACTGAACCACCCGGGAAGCGATCATCCTTCGTATCTTGTCAGGAACAGAAACCCTGGACAGATAGGTGAACTGAGGCAGGAGTTTCGAAGTCAGTACCAGCTCCACCCCCATGCTAAGGAGTCACCAGGGAACAAGTTCTCAGGGGCATTTTCAGTGCAGGAAGTCCTCTGCTAACTTGTCGAATTTATTCACAAAATGTAAATGCAGACTGTGCTTGCTTTCTGGCATCAGATGTAACTGTGACCCTCTCACAGGGTTACTTATGAAGTCTATGAAAACATGGAACCAGAGGATCCTACCATTCTGTTTATTCTGCTGGTCTCGAAAGATATGACGTGAGAATTAAAACGTTGAGAATTATGTGCCTGCAGCCGACCAAACCCCTAGTTATCTACTAACCTCTAACCCAACAGACTTCCACTATTGATAAGACACAGAAAATACAAATTTTATGATCATCATTTGATGCTACAAGATTTAGGATGAGGAGATTATAAAAGATTAATGTTTGGCTACCACTTTATGCCCTCTTAGCCTGACTCACATAGATTCACGTGGCAGACAGCTCCACATACAGTATTCTTTGCCGAACTGAGGGTCAGAAGCATTGACCTCTTCAAAGTATTAATAAAGTGAGCGGCTAATTAACTACTATTTGGAAGGCTACTGTTTACACTTCTGCGGTGTTCTTGCTGCGTCAGCAGCCAAGGCCTGCCTGTAGAAGCCACAGCGAACAGCAGTTAAAAGGAAACACTGGTGCTCGTGGTGCCCCCTCAACAGCCATTTATTTAAAAATAAGGAACTTGGGAAACAGATAACACATATCAGATAAAATCCCCATCCTCATAGAGCTCCCAGAAGCCCTGAAGGAAGACAGACAAATATGAGGGCAGGGTAAATTCATGGTCGGGGAAGCACACGGCATGGCAACCTAATCGGATGTGGGTTGTGGGAAGAATGGGCAGGAAACTTTTCCTGGAGAAATGAACTTTTAAGTTAAAATTCAAACGTGAGGAAGATTCAGCTAGGGACAGAGTAAGAAGTGTGTCCTTGGAAGGGTGAAGATCAGAGTTGTTCCAGAGATCATAGCAGGATGCAGAAGCTGCAGAGCTTGGTCCATTCAAGAAACAGAAATGGGTCCGTAATGGTCGGGCTGCAGATCTGAGGATGGGTGGGTGGACGGGTGGACAGGGCAGGGCCAGGTAGGCTGGGGGAGGAGTGTGGGCTTTTTCCTAAATCAACGTGGATCCCCTGGGAGGAGGGGGGAGCGCCGGGAATAGGTATTTTTCTTTTAGAGACATTATTGAGTTGCTGCGGTGTGGAAAGTAGATGGAACGGAGGATCCTGGATTGAAATCATGAAATGAGTGCCCTGCAGAAATACCTAAATAGGATTCCGTGGGATCAGATTGGCAGCTAGGAAGGACCTGGGACTTCCCTCATAGCTCAGCAAAGAATCTGCCTGCAATGCAGGAGACCTGAGTTCGATTCCTGGGTCGGCCCTGGAGAAGGAAATGGCAATCCATTGGAGTATTCTTTTGCCTTGAAAATCCCACGGACAGAGGAGCCTGACAGGCTGCAGCCCATGGCGTCACAAGAGTTGGACACGACTGAGCAACTAAACCATCACCACCACCCCACCAGGGAGGACCTAACACTGACGGGGGGAGGACCAGGAGGGTTCAGCTGCATGCAGGCTGAGTGCCTTTCCCCTCCCCCACGCCTCCCAACTTCCGCCCTCTCCTTCCGCCTCTCCCTCCCTCTCTCTCTTCCCTTTTTACATATATTCTAGCAAGCCATAAAGAGGTAATAGCACCTGAGCATGACTATCTCTGCACTCAAGCCTCTCTGCGGACCGTCCTGCATTAAATTGACTGCCATCTCCCCTGACACTCTATTTGTATTTGCATTACTTTCCCCGCCGTCAGTTATCACACTTATAACTTTCTCTGCACCTTCTCTGGGAAAGCACAGACTTCGTTAACTTACCTCAGGAAATTTCCTTTACAAACCTTACTCTGGAGGAAACAAAAAGTAAATAAACAGAAACTTTCCAGGCCTCTAGGAAAACGTCCTTATTTGTATACTATCTTATGTAAATGTGCATGGAAACTAGGAAGCCCTAACTTCAACTCTAGGAAATAAAGCAAGCAAATTAATGCAACCCGTTTGGAGTCTGTTTGGAGCTCCTCACCGACCCCAAACGCCTGGCCCTAGGTACTTGAGGGTATTTGCTTTCTGTCCCTAAAATGTTCCTTTCTGTCCCTTCCTCTGTCCTGTCATGCAGCCAGGCAGGAAAGAAGTGTCATGGGTGTCCTTCTAGAATGCACCCACGGGACACACGTGTCACAGAATTCCAGCATTAGTCATAGCGCTAATAACTGTTATTGTTATTGTCCTGTTCTGAGGACATGAGAGCAGCATCTAGACAAGTCCAGGGCAGCAGAGCAACACCAGCAGGGCCAGAACGACACACACACAGCATGCAATTTACCATTTCGAGGACACCGTTTAGTGGCACTAAAGACATTCTCACTGCTGTGCACCCATCACCACTATCCTTTTCCAGAATGCTTTTCTTCCCAAACTGAAGTTTTGTACTCCCTACACAGAAACTCCCCATTCCCTCCTCCCTCAGCCCCATTCTGCTTGGTCTATCCGTTTGATGACCCTAAGTACTTCATGTAAGTGGAATCATACAGTATTTTTCCCTTTGTGACTGGCTTATCTTACCTAGTATCCTCAAGTTCCATTCATGTTAGCACATGTCAGGATTTCCTCCCTTTTGAGGGTTGCATAGGGCTTCCCCGGTGGCTCAGCAGTAAAGAATCTGCCTGCAATGCAGGAGACTTAAGAGATGTGGGTTTGATCCCTAGGTCGGGAAGATCCCCTGGAGGAGGGCATGGCGACCCACTCCAGTATTCTTGCCTGGACAATCCCATGGACAGAGGAGCCTGGCGGGCTACAGTCCATAGGGTTGCAAAGAGTCGGACACGACTAAAATGACTTAGCACACATACATGCAAGGGTTGCATAATATTTCATTGTGTGTGTATACCTGAACCACACTTTATCTGTTCATCCTTAAATGGACACTTGGGTTGCTGTCATATTTTAATTATTGTGAGTAATGCTGGTATGAACATAGGAGTACAAATATCTCTGAGTCCTTGCTTTCAATTCTTTTGAGTCTGTGCCCAGAAGTTGGAATTGCTGGATCATATGGTAATTCTAGGTTTAATTTTTTTCAGGAACTGCCATACGGATAGCAGTTACACCATTTTACATTCCTGTCAACAACAGTGCCCAGGGGTTCCAATTTCTGCACATTCTCTTCAACACTCGATGTTTTTTCTTTCTTCTTTTTTTTTTTTTTTAATAGAAGACAGTCTAATGAGTATGAAGGTAGTATCTGACTGCAGTTTTAATTCATATTTCCCTAATGATTAGTGACACTGAGCACCTTTTCCTGTATTTGCTGGCCATGTGTATATCTTCTTTATAGAAAGATCTATTCAAATCCTTTTTCCATTTTTCATTGGATTTTTTATTTCCTGTTGAGTTCTAAGAGTTCTTTATATATTTGCATATTCTGGATAACAATCTTGTATCAGATGCATGATTTGTAAATATTTTCCCCATTCTGTAAGTTGCCTTTTATATCCTGTTGGTTGTGTCCTTTGATACGTAGAGATGAACTTCTGTTCACCTCCCTCACCTCACCCTAGGCCTGGCCCTGATATTAGGCCTTCTCTCTTCCAACAAAGCATTTGACGAAGTATTTGAAACAACCAAGAACGCTTGGGTTCTAAAAATTGAATTAAGTGCATAATTTTCATTCCTCCATCTGAACTCCTATGACACCCTGGGATATCCAAATCTGAACATCGTTTCTGAAGCATAAGCTAGGCTGTGCTAAGTTTTACAAGGGATGAATAGCCATAAAGAAATTGCTGAGGCATGCCCACTGTGCCATCCCTCGGAGAAGAGAAGCTTTTAAATTATTATAGAATGATTATGATATGCCAGACGCTGGTGTGTGTAATTTGCATGTGTTAAATTAACGCCCTTAATCTTTACAATAGCCTTATAAGGTGTATGCCCTGTGCATCCCCACTTTACACAGAGCTTAGGGGGAGAGGAAGCTTAATAAATTAGTGAAGGCAGCGTGGCTAGTAGGAAGCAGAGCTAGGATCTGAATCACAGAAGCCTGGGGCCACGTTCTGTACTCTTAACCAAGTATAAACTGTAGCTGCTACATCATCTTCCTCATATTTAAGGAGTTATTTCAGACTCTGGCATCTTCTGGTGCAATTTGTTTCCAGCAAACTGCATTTTTAGGCTTCACTTAGACATCATGGCTCCTCTCCCAGCATTTCTTTTCCTTCTCTTGGCTGACAGAAATGACTTATATTCTATCCTCACAAGAGCAAAATCTGAGCCTCCTGGAGATCCATCCATTCCTACTTAATACTCTACCCACGGCTATTTCCCCAAGCTGAAATCGAGGCCAACAATTAAACCCCAGGCCTATTGTATTAGAGTAATAGTGCTCAGTCTCTGCCCCTCCTACCCCAACGGGCTTGGGGGAGCTAATGGAAAGCCACATTTAACTCTTAGGTACAGAAAAGCAAACCCCACTTGTCTGGCTGAGAGTGAGCATATTGGGCACCATCTCAGCAAGTTCAATGTCTCAGCAGGTCATATCTCTCAGGGGAAGAAATAATCCATGTTCTTATACATTTTGTTTAGCTAATGATGTGTACAATGTTTTCCCATATTCTTTTATAATCGTTGAATTTTAATGGATTGGGTAAAATAGCCCAGCCCAGCGCATAAAACAGAAGGTCTCAATGAAACAGTCTAGTTATCCAGGAAATACTCACTTCTGTAGCTTCAGCAAACAGCACAGCTGTTAAAAAAAAAATGTTCCCTGGGGCTTCTTTCCCTCTGCCTGGATTCCAGGATCTCATTGGTCTTGAAGGGACTGCGGCTTTCTCCCCGCTGCTGTCCTAACCATTGTGATTTGTCATTTTTTGCAGGGTCCTATGGATCTACTCTGAGACGGGTACATGGGTATATCCTGTGTTTGCCAAACTCAGCCCAGGGGGTCTAGCAGCCTTCTTCTCTCTCAGCTACATCTTTACCATCGGCATCTACCTATTTGGAGAGAAGCTCAACCACTGGAAGTGGGGTCAGTTCATTTCTCTTTTACGTACAGAAACATGTCTTTGTTATGTGTCTTTACTCCTCCTGAAAACAGAAGGATGCCCTAGTAAAGCAGAAGGCAGTAATGTTTGATGCCTTTGTCCAAAGTAAGAAAAAGCCTGGGGGAGGTTCCCACTTTGTCAAAAGACCCCATCAAATTATCTCCCCCACTGCTCCTCCAAACAACACCTCATTTAACTTTACAGCTAAACGCCATCTTGCTTAGAGAGCTTCGGATCCAAAGAGCACGGTGTCACCATCCCCTCCATGCAAAAATGGACGCAGAACCTCCCTCCCTTAATGGGGACTTGAGATTCACAAGCTCTTCAATGTCAAGATTTCTTCTTCGACTGAAATGGGTCCAGATGACCTTCTGAGCTCCTCCCACCCTCAGCTGTGCCTTCCCTAAAGAGTTACCACCCCTCTCCCACTAGGTTGCTTCTCAGACTTCAGTAAAGTGTTCATCAGGTAAAATCACACCCTGTACTTGAGATCAGAATTCTCGATGGAGGCTTTAGGCAATGTGAGTATGTCAGAGAGCTGAGCTTTCTAATTATAGGTAAGCAGAACCACGTTGCTTCTTCATAGCAAAAAAATAATCCTAACTTAGTTGGTTTTAAAGTGGAAGATTTCATTCTCCTCCCTGCTTCCCCCACTGCTCCCACCCCCAGAATATTTTCTTTTGGAAAAGTAACCACGGAAAAGTCAGGTTGCGAAATATCCATGATTTGTTACCTACCCCAGGAGAAGTGCGGGAACTCCACTCTGATTTTGTACATAAGGAAGGCAAGAGTCACACACAGGCCCCCACCACACACCCACGAGCCATTCTGTTCCATTAAAATAGAAGTGGCATCTTCTGCCCAATCTATGAACTGGTGTGAAAACATAAGCCTGTGTATGCAAAAAAATGAAAAAGAAAAACCAACAATTTCAGAAGGTTCTGTACAAGAGTGTATATTTCTGAGAGGAGACTGAGACCCTGGAGAAATAAGCATACAACTTGGCTTTCTCACGTATTTTCGATGCTTGGAGAATTTAACTGGTTAAGAAAGCCTCAAAGGCAATATTCTCCTTGAAAGCAAACACTTTAAAAGAAAAAAATGACATACTAAAAATTACCCAAAAAATCAGGATTTCAAATCACAGGAAATTATCCAGAAAAAAAAAAAAAAAAAGTGTTGACATTTCAGATGTGCTGACTTCTGATTCTAACTAGTTTTGGCTTCCTGAAGTTCTGGGTAGATTTTTGATGCCTTCCCAAAATCTATATTAAAAAAAAAAAAAGAAAGAAAGAAAGGAAGGAAGAAAACTAATCCATTTAAAACTTGGCAGAAAATGTGCAGAGAAAAAAGTGATTACTCAGAGCTTAGAGAACAATAACTTTTTAAATCAATTGTATTGAGTTCAATAGGATTAATTTTAAAATTGACAGTCTACAGTGACTTTTAAACATTTTATTGAATTAAAAAAATTTTTCACTGTATTCATATTATTGAAATTGCTGTTTTCAACACAAAGCCCTTTTAATAAGCCTCATTGTTTAAGTACTATATCCAGTTTTCCACGAAAGCCCCAGTGAGCAAACGAGTTAGTGTCAACATGTGGTCGCTCATTTGCATCATGCATGTGTGAATATTCATATTAGAGACAGACACTCCCATCAGGGGCTGTGTTTCTCTCTTCTCTCTAGATTTTTAACTCCTTAAGAGCAGAATGGGTATTCTATATGAATTCTATGTAGCATTGGAATAGGATGTGTTCTATTCTGAACTGATCTTAATTATAAATGGTTAAATAAGAAATTAAAAGAGAAATTAGATCACATAAAATTCCAATGGCAGTGAACACTGGCTTGCATGTTCATTCACTCTGTCGTGTCTGATTGTTTGGGACGGTATGGACTGTGGCCCACCAGGCTCCTCTGTCCGTGGGATTTTCCAGGCAAGAATACTGGAGTGGGTTGCCATTTCCTACTCTAAGGAATCTTCCCGACCCAGGGGTCAAAACTGAGTCTCCTGCATTAGTAGGCCGATTCTTTACCACCGAGCCACCTGGGAAGCTAGCCATGTCCCCAGTGAACACTTAAATCATCTACAAGTAAACAGAGCTAAATATGTGAAAATATTTCTCACTTCCTATTCTGCTGAAAGCCCTGTAAAGAAAGTAAAAGTGAAAGTCACTGGTCATGCCTGACTCTTTGCAACCCCATGGACTACACAGTCCATGGAATTCTCCAGGCCAGGATACTGGAATGGGTAGGCTTTCCCTTCTCCAGGGGATCTTCCCAACCCAGGGACCAAACCCAGGTCTCCCACATCATAGGTAGATTCTTTACCAACTGAGCCACCAGGGAAGCCCAAGAATACCGGGGTGGGTAGCCTATTCCTTCTGCAGCGGATCTTCCTGACCCTGGAATGGAACTGGGGTCGCCTGCATCACAGGCAGGTTCTTTACAAACAGAGCTATCAGGGAAGCCTGAAAGCTCTGTAAGTCTTCCTCAATTGACAGATGAAAATCCGAGTCTTCAGAAGGCTCACAAGGGTCTCTGTGAGCCAGGCCCTGCCCTGACTCTTGCTTACCTATCTGCATTAATGCATTCAGGTCCTCAGTGATAAGATGACCTGTATGAAGGGCAATTGCTCATCTCCGTTTGCCCAGGACCGTCCTGGTTAATGCCTGTTGTGCACATGTGAACAGAGTTTTACCCTGGCCAGGCTTGAACAACACATCCTTCTATCTCTGAGTCCCTCTCCAAACCCTCTGTTCTGGATGTATGGAAACATGTAAGTAGCCACCTACTCCATCCGAATTGAGGGCTCACTCTGCTTTCCAGCCTTTCCCACAGCCTGAGCTTCCTTGGATGAGAACAGAAATTCAGAGGAGTGCTTTGATGATGCGGCAGGAGGCAGTGGTTAGGAGAAAACTTCTGTGCCTGATTGCCTGGGCTCCTCCCTCGGGCTCACCACTTACAGACCTATGACCCTGGGCAAGGCACTCCATGTCCTTGCATTCTGGTTTTCTCTTATGCATCATGGAGACAATTTTAGTACCCTTCTCACGGGATTTTGGAGGATCAGAAATGACTTGGGAAGTGTCAACTGCCAAGAACAGGGTCTGGCACACAGGGTTAGCCACTACTGCCCTAATAATTACATTATTACTATTGCTGTAATAATTTCATTCTCACCAAGGAAAAATCAGTAACCTTCTTTTCTGTGTGGATATTCCAATCATCTCCTGCAATGGCATGCACATGTTATCAGTTTCCCCAGCTGAAGGTGATTAAAAGTAGCAACCACCTGCTGCTGCTGCTGCTAAGTTGCTTCAGTCGTGTCTGACTCTGTGTGACCCCATAGATGGCAGCCCACCAGGCTCCTCTGTCCCTGGGATTCTCCAGGCAAGAACGCTGGATGGAGTGGGAGCAACCACCTAAGAATGCAAATTGACAGAGGTAGTGTAGTTCCTAGAGAACTTACAGAGTGAAATGGGAGGTCAGGCTAATGGAGGCTAAAATTAATTGGAATCTCTGCTACTGAAATCCTGAGCTACCCTGGCTGGAGGTCACCAGCCAGCCACCAGGTAATCAAGAAGTATCAGTTAGGACCCAGGTCATATGCAGGTGTCTCTCTAGTAATCGTGCTCAAATGTGACTATAGATTTATAAAATCACTAGGGGAATTTTAAGAATACTAAGTCCCAAGCCCACTCCAGACCAATTAAATCCATCCATGGAGATGGGGACGTAGCACGGGTATTTTTCAAAACTTCTCAGTTATTTTAATTTATATTCAGGGTCAAGAACCACTGTCACAGAACAGTGACCCTCAAACTTGTATGTGCCTGAAAATCTTGTTAAAATTAGGATCTTGTTAAGATGTAGACTGTCATTCAGGAGATCTAAAGAAAAGCTTGGAATTCTGTCCTTCCAGCGTGTGCCCCAGAGAGACAGACACTGCTGGTCTGAGAACAAGGCCCGATGTGCCACAGGACGCTGGACTCCTCCCAGCTGAGACAATTGTATCTACCAGCTTCCTTGTGCAATGTGGTGTTTTCCCAGGTCAGATGCTTGGACGAGAAGGCTGTTGGTAATGATGGTCATGTCTACGGACTTTCTGCCTCCTCATGTGTCATGTCAGTAGGTGAAAATGAGAAGCTTTAGAAGGGCAATAACCATGAGTGACACCAGGAATCAAATGTAAACTTGGAAGTGTGTGGCATTCTCTAGGGGTATAGAAATGCAGAGAGCAAGCCCTGGGCACCAGGGAGACAGCCCCATCAGGCCCGCAGGAAGGTGCCACTGGCCTTCAAAAAGATGCTGTGGCTCGGAAAGCTCTCACGTGGTTCCAGAGGACCAACCTGCTTGAGTTGTTACCATCTCATTCCCAGACCTGTACTAGCTTTTCTGCGTCATGGAACAGAGGGGTGGACAAGCACTGAGCCAGTTATTGAGGCCAGAAAACCACTGGGTAAGAGCCATTTTCTACATTGCAGGCAGAGTGAGGTAAAACACGGATTTCCATCCCTGACGAAAGCCAATGGGGGAAGCAGTCTTTGGTAGATCACTGAAAGCTTGGCTCACCATGTCTGAGCACCTAGAGATGCTCTAGACAGATTGCTGCCACTCTGAATGCTCGGAGAGAGGGGCTGTCATGGGGTCCCAACACAGGACCCCTTCTCTGCCACTTAATATTTAACTTTGCTTTTTGTTTTTCCCCCTTCTTGATAAGACATAAAGATTTTGACGCCAGGACACAAGTCCATCAGGAAGAAAAACCCAACAACCCACAAGATATATCAGGCGTGAAAGGGGCCATGTGCCTCCAGGTCAAAATGGAGAGCCTCTTATATGTAGGTGTGGCTGGAGAGGTGGTCAGCTTACCTGTGGCCCATGTTCCCTGTCCTTACATTCACATGAGGGCTATGTGCCAGGCGTATCCTTCGTCAAGGCCCAAGACCACAGATTCTTTCCCCTCCAGGATAGTTTATAAGCTGAAAATTCCAATCTGGCCAAGTAACCTTGTGATGGTGCCTTGGACAGAATGTTATTAAAGTCTTCCTATAATATAACTTCCTATAGATCAGATTTATTTAAAGGAGATTTTATTGTTGAAAGCTACTTAGAGGCCATCTAGTATACCCCCTCAGTTTTATCCACAAAGACATTTGTTATAAGGTCTGTCTATCTTGCATATTGTCCCTGATCACTTCATAAAAAAGAATCCTACCGTGAGCTGACTCCATATGTATGTATAAAGCGTAACCCCACTGGGCACCATTTAGTCAGAAAGAAGAATACAGCTCCTTTTTGCATTTCTTGTCCTAACTTCATCTCTCTAAGCTCTAAGAGAGTCCACTCAGGATTATTACTTCTCCCTCTTCCTCAGCCTCTTTTCCCTCGAGGATTTCTCCAGCCAGCTCTCAATTCCATCTCCCCCCTCTACTTTCTACACTGTGACTTGTACTCATCTATGTTCGAATCTCATTCTTCTAACACCTCATATCCCCCCAACAATCTGCCTTCTCACCCTTTTCCAAGCCAAGCCTCTGAAACTCAACAAATGTTCTTCAGATTTTCAGCTCTAAGTCTGTCAGTAGCTTTTATGATTGTGGATACATAGGTGTCAATTTTTTGAAATAGTCTGATTTTACTTATCCCGTGTTCCAACTGTACGAAGAATAGGGTGTGTAATTACATATGTGTCCATAGTGATGTTGGCTAAAGGAGTGGTTTCCCTTACCATGCCCGCAGAAAAGGTTTGAATCTTGCATGAGACGAACGTTAAATGTTTGGCCTAAAATATCTCTACTTCTTGGTACTAACAGAGGATAAAGAGAGGACTGAAATAATTCAGGATGGGAGGAGATCAAAACGGGCTAGTAGGAGGATGCCGGGCTCACCTTCCCTCATGAACACATCAGAACCACAACTACATATAGGGTGACTCTTGATTTCAGCGAGAGTACAGCAGAGCAGCTACTCTCCAACCCAGGCTGTAAAGAAAGATCCATGCAGAGCTGAGGAGGAGGGAGGAGAGGCAATCTGCTCAGGACTTGCCCTCACCGGTGGGGGACACAGGGGCGGGGGAGATATCACGGGCAAAGGGATCCTCCCTGCGGAACGAGGACTTTGAACCGTGTATCAGGCACCTCAGCTCTTGGATCTGACATGGGGAAGATGAGCCCGCTTGGCTGGCTTGAAAACCAGTGGGGTTTACTGAGGGCTGTAAGAGACTGAGACTCCACTCTTAAGGAGGTCATGCACAGGTCTGCTTCCTCCCAACGACAGCACAGAGGCAACTGGTTGCAAAATGCTTGGGGACCGCCTCGGGGTGCCCCTCAGCCCGCACCAGGCTCCGGCTCCAGCCCCTCTTGCTCTGGTGGTGCTGGTCTCCTCTAAGGCAGAGGCCACCATTGCCAGCGAGAGTATGCACACTCGAGGGCATGGAGCCAGCCTGGCCCCTGGCCCTGCTCTGACCTGGGTGGAGGCAACCATTACCAGCTCATGAATCCCTGCCCACACTCTGCAGGGTGAGTGTCATTGCTGCAGGACAGATCCCCTCTGGGGGGCGGAGGGGTGGGGGTGGGGTCAGCTCAGTGGCATGGCATCAGCCTCTAACCGAGGGCACACACTGGGGAGAAAGTAAAACCAGCACTGAAGTGGGGCCCCAAGGCCTTAGGCCCCGCCTTTGTCCCAAACCAAGATGGGACTGCCATCACACCCGAGAGAAACCAGCTCCCTCAGGGGTCCCTGCTCCAGCCCCTATGCCCCCAGCCACTGCCCCGCTCCAGCAGAGCAGTGACAGTCACTGAGCATAGAAGCAGCTCTGCTTGCACCTGGTTCCGGCTCTCGCCTCCAACCCCAGTCCTTCCACCCACCAAGGCCATGAGCACCAGCCCATCCTGGATGAAGACATGCTCACTTCAAAGCCGGCTCTCTCACCAGAGCTGATGGGCTCACACAGACTCCAAGGGAATCTAACACCAGGACTTGACTTCAAGACAGAGATGAGCATCTGTTTCACCTGACTTCACATAGACAAAGAAAGTTAAACAAAATGAGAAGACAAGAGGACTATGTTTTAAATGAAACAACAAACAAACAATAAAAAGTGCTAATGAAACAGATAAATAATTTACGTGACAAAGAATTCAAAGAAATAGTAATAAGAATGCTAAACTGGAGAAAAGAATAGATGAACACAAAAAGAATTTCAACAAAGAACTAGAAAATACAGGAAAGAATCAGTCAGAATTGAAAAATGCAATGACTGAAATGAAAAATACTCTAGAGTGCATGAGCAGGAGATTATGTGATATTGAGCAATGCATAAGCAGTCCGGAAGATAGAATAATGGAAATCGCCCAAGCAGAAGAGCAAAAAGGAAAACTTAAAAAATGGGAATAGTGTAAGAGACCTCTGGGACATTATCAATTGTACTAACATTTGCGTCTTAGGGTTTCCCAGAAGAAGAGAGAGAAAAAAAAGTATAAATTGTATTTGATAAAATCATGGTTGAAAACTTTCCAAACCTGAAGAAGGAAACAGATGCCCAGGTACAGAAGCACAAAGAATTCCAAACAAGTTGAACTCAAAGGGACTTACACCAAAACATATGATTAAAATGGACAAGGTTAAAGACAAAAAGAGAAGTCTAAGGACAGCAAGAGAAAAACAGCTCCACATACGAGGGAACCCGCCTAAGGCTGTCAACCGATTTGTAGCAGAACGTTTGCAGTTCAGAAGGGAGTGGCACGATAGAGGTAAAGAGCTTAAAGGAGAAAATCACAACCTAGGATACTCCTCCCAGGAAGGTTATCGTTCAAAATTAAGGGGAAGATAAAAAGCTTCTCAGACAAGAAAAAATCAAGAGCTCGTCAGTACTAAACCAATCTTACTTCTCAGGTGGTTCCCTGGTTAAGAATCCACCTGCCACTGTAGGAGATGCAGGAGACGTGGATTTGATCCCTTGGTAGGGAAAATCCCCTGGATCCCCTGGAGGAGATCATGGCAACCCACTCGTGTTCTTGCCTGGAAAATCCCATGGACAGAGGAGCCTGGCAGGCGGCAGTCCATGGCGTCACAGAGTCGGACACAATGGAGTGCATGGAGAGAGAGAGAGAGAAATCAATCTTACAAGAAGTGTTACAGGGTGGTCTTTAAATAAAAATGAAAAGGCTATAAAAAAAAAGATAAAATTATAGGAAGGGGAAAATCCTACTAGTACAGGCAAATATATAGTAAAGGCTGTGGATCAACCACTGACATAAGATAGTGTGAAGCTTAAAAGATAAAAAGGTAAAATAAGCTACAACTACAATAAACAGGGAAGGGAGAGACATGAAGATATAAAATGTGACATCAAAAACACAAAACATGGGGATGAGGGGGAAAATGTAGACCCTTTAGAATGTGAATATTCATTGGAAAGACTGATGCTGAAGCTGAAGGCCAATACTTTGGCCACCTGATGCGAAGAACTGACTCATTAGAAAAGACCCTGATGCTGGGAAAGATTGAAGGTAGGAGGAGAAGGGGATGACAAAGGATAAGACGGTTGAATGACATCACCGACTCGATGGACATGAGTTTGAGTAGGCTCCAGGAGTTGGTGATGGACAGGGAGGCCTGGTGCACTGCAGTCCATGAGGTCGCAAAGAGTCGGACACAACTGAGCGACTGAACTGAGCTGAACTTTAGGACGTGTTTGAACTTAAATGACTACCAGTTTAAAATAAATGGATATAGTTACTGATCAGCATATATGAAGTCCACAGTAACCACAAGTCAAAAAACTACAATGTATATACAAAAACCAGCTATGCATTGTGAAAACATCAGTTCAGTTCAGTCGCTCAGTCGTGTCCCACTCTTTTCAACCCCGTGAATCGCAGCACGCCTGGCCTCCCTATCCATCACCAACTCCTGGAGTTCACTCAAACTCATGTCCATCGAGTCAGTGATGCCATCCAGCCATCTCATCCTCTGTTGTCCCCTTTTCCTCCTGCCCCCAATCCCTCCCAGTATCAGAGCCTTTTCCAATGAGTCAACTCTTCGCATGAGGTGGCCAAAGTACTGGAGTTTCAGCTTTAGCATCATTCAGAGATAAATTCAGAGAAGGAAATGGCAACCCACTTCAGTGTTCTTGCCTGGAGAATCCCAGGGACGGGGGAGCCTGGTGGGCTGCCGTCTATGGGGTCGCACAGAGTCGGACACGACTGAAGCGACTTAGCAGCAGCAGCAGAGATAAATTCTGAAGACTCAAAGAAATCTAGAGACTGTTGAGCGCCATGAGAATTCAGAACTAAGAACCCATCCCTACCTTCTAGAACCCAACATAAAAATATGATTCCAGTGATATTCACAAGATGTGAGTCCCCTCAGAGCTTCGTGGTTGGACATGGAGACTCTGATCCAGTGGAAGGAGCCACCTGCCTTCCTTCCCCTGAGGAACTGCCCACCATCACCTCCACTCCTGCTTCTGCTGTTTCTCTCCAAGACGTCGTGTTCTGTTGTGTCTCTTGACTCAAGAAGGAATCTCCAATCCTTGGCACCCAGGGTTGAAGCAATGAGCTTTTGATTACAGTTAGACTTTGAGGATTGGTAACAACATGGATAAACAAAGTTTTAGGTTGCTTCAGAGAGATCCTGGAAGGAACAACTTTGAGAAGTTTACAATGAGCAAGCTACTGAATACAAGAGAACTAACTTGTTGTTTCAGAGAAGGCAATGGCACCCCACTCCAATACTCTTGCCTGGAAAATCCCATGGACGGAGGAGCCTGGTAGGCTGCAGTCCATGGGGTCGCTAAGAGTCGGACACAACTGAGCGACTTCACTTTCACTTTTCAGTTTCATGCATTGAAGAAATGCATTCATGAAATGGCCACCCACTCCAGCGTTCTCACCTGGAGAATCCCGGGGAGCCTGGTGGGCTGCCGTCTATGGGATCGCACAGAGTCGGACTGAAGCAACTTAGCAGCAACGTGTTGTTTACCTGAAAACAGATTCATTAAAGGTCCTAAATGTATACTTCAGAAAAAAGAAGATATTGTGCTTATGTCTACAGACCTAATGTAGAGAAGACCTAACTGGGGCAAAGAGAATTCACATCAAAAATGTAAAACAAGTGGAAGCATCAATGAAAAGAAGTGAAACATGTAAAGCCAGATAAATCAGCAAGGCTTCACTTACGTTATTGGGTGTAGTATGGATTGATGAGGAACTGAAGAAAGGAGACTGTGCTTAAAGATGTTGAGAGACATGAATTCAAAGGTGGCTGTTGGGGCTGGGTGATTAGGAGCTGGCCACCCTAGAAATCAGTGTGATGAGGGGGCTACAGGAGGACCTCATGTCATCAATCTCTAACACCTCTGAGAAGGGGAGTTCCAGCAAAATGCAATGATAAGCTATTTAAAGTTTACTGTTAAGGATATAACTGATGGAGGGGGCAGGGTTTAAAGAATAAAGCCTGGAATTGCAAACTGAGACTGTTGTGATAATATGAGCCAGGAGTAATGGGGCTCTAGAAGGGCTGAGAAGAGACTGAGCTGAAAAAAGACTGCGTTTGGCAACAGACAGGAAGGACAATGAGCTAATGAAGTTTCTGAAATTTCAAAGTTTATGTGAAGATTTGTGATCATTAAAGATGGAGATACCAATTGTTGGCTAAATGGAAGTCATTCTAGAAATCTAATGCTACAATTTCAGTAGAATAAACCCCTCTAATAAGCTTACTAAACACTAATCAATATTCCAGTACTTTTCTATGCATGCCAATAAACTGATTTGGTTAAAGGTCACAGAACGGCACCTAGTTAGGTGAATAGCCACGCTTCTATTTCCTCTCTCATTTGATTGATGTGGTCTCTTCATCTTCATCTGCAGTCTCAAAATTTGTTGACAGACTGTGTGCAGCCTTCAAACACATGCCGAAAGCAACAGCCATCAGTGGTTCACAGGAAATGTTCAGAGCCACAGGATGCCAACTGCCCCTTTGGTCAGCTGGCCAGCTGTGAGTCACGCCCCAAGCAGGACAGCAGAAGCGTCCCCTCCTGTCCTTGCAGCAGTGCTGGTGGGTTTCAGAGCTCTTCAAGTGCATCATCTCGCCCATGCAAAAGTTTCCTCAACTCTCCACTGTGCCAAGTCAGGGTGGACGTCTACCCACAGGAGAACACCCATCAGGGAAGCCCAAAGACTAAGGTCTCTTTCTGTTCTCGTTTGTGCAGGTGATACAATGCAACCCAGGAAGAAGAGGAAGTGATCAGACACTTTTGCAAGAACTAAGACGGAAGAAAACATGAGAATTTTTTCCCATCTTTTTTTTTTTTTCCTGGTAGGGGAAGGTGGTAGAGCAACATAGAAGAGTAGAAAGGACAGGGAATAACATATAAATTTTAAAAGAGGCTTATGAAGGTAGGGGATTAATTTGAGGACTTTTGGCTTTTGGAAACATTTGCCCCCAAAACAATTCCTGCTCTCTCAGAATGTGTTACCTCTGTCTGACCTCTGGGGAGGATGGTCTGTGGTCAACATCTCGCCGAAGGCCAAAGACACTTGTGTAAATGCAGTGTCAGGGAATGTTTAAAGAGAAAGGAACTTCGGGTCATCCACACTCTTCACAGAGAAGGAGCCTGAGGACCTAGACGGGAAGTTACCTCATGCGGCCAAAGCTTTAGTGTTAGAACCAAGACAACAACTTTTATCTCCCAGATCTGCCAACTCCCAGTCCTGGCCCATGTCTGAATAATCCCAATTTTCCTCAAAAGAAGAGCTTTAATAAGCTAGTTATTTTCATGGATTTCTCATCTATTTTTTTTTTTTCCTGTAAATGGAAATGTAGGAAGATGGCTGTTGCTAGCAAATTAACTGGGGCAATGAGAAAATAAGTTATAAAAATATTGGGAAATCTGTCCCTTTGTGAGCAAGCATTTGG
The DNA here is from genome assembly GCF_027580195.1 of Bos mutus. NCBI lineage: Eukaryota > Metazoa > Chordata > Mammalia > Artiodactyla > Bovidae > Bos > Bos mutus. The sequence goes on along the minus strand of NC_091639.1, from coordinate 7,721,450 downwards.
GGCAAGTAAACACAGAACACAGGGACATTGTTAGAATCTCTTACATGGGAATACTGATTGATTCGTTAAATAAATGATCATTTTACTTGGGGAACAATCTGGATGGGAAGTGACATGATTATGACTACTGAGACTGCTTTGGTACGAAGCACTTTGCTGAGTTGCTGTTGTTGTTCAGCTGCTCAGTCGTGTCCGACTCTTTGTGACCCCATGGACTGCAGCACGCCAGGCTTCCCTGTTCTTCACCATGTCCAGAAATTTGCTCAGACTCATGTCCATTGACTCAGTGATGCCATCCAACTCATCTCGTGGCTTAGGTTATGGTTTAAAAAAGCTGATTGTCAACTGATTAACGAACGTGTTCGTAAACCTGCTTTAATTTTCCTAGAGAATTTTTCTGGGTCTTTATTTTCAGACACATTTTATAAAGAACACAAATGATTAGTGGTAGGTAAACATGTTTGAGTCCATCGATACGCCAACAGACCCATATGGGCTGGGTGAATTGTACTTGGGCTTTCCAATCTAACATGATACAGGAGAAATATGGTTAAAATGGACACCAAGGGCGGTTTGATAGACTTAGGGAAGAGAGCAGCGTATTCCAATAGGGCAGGGAGTCCAGGGGAAGACCAGGACAGGCACCAAGAGACCCCCACTCCTCTTCAGTTATGCAAATATGAGCCTTGAGTCTTTTGTTCTGAATCTGGAAACACCACCTCCTTTCCCACACCAGCTGCTTCTTGACTGCTCCACACACCTGGTCTCAGCGGGAGCTGAGAAGCAGTTGTCACAGTGGAAATTCTCCAAAGGTGAAGCCCACAGGGGATCACCCAAATTTTCCACACCCCCCGAATGACTCGGGGCTGCATATTTCTCAGAGTCATAGTAAGCTCCTGCCTGGGATGAGCCTACAAATTTCTATTTGTGACTTCACTGTCCCCGGGACCAAATTAAACTCTGCTAGCTGCATGACTGGCCACCGTGCAGTAGCTAATCCAGCTCTAGAAATACCTCAGAACCATTCCCCAGTGAGCACAGATGTAATCACACAGTGCTTCCTTGACGCTGCTGTAGCTTAGGAAAGGAGAGTAATAGAACACCAGTCATGAACACTGATGAAACGCTCCTTAGAAGGGAGATAGTGTCAGCCGCCCACATAAAGCTGTGTGAGACCCTTAGTGGTTAGAGAACAATACGAACCAAATGATAACGATGAGAAAACTGGCAACAATATTTGTACAGTTGTCATGAATTTAGAGCCACTCTCATTCCAAGACCTCATTTTATCTTGGTGGTTGTTCAGTTGTTCGGTCATGGCCGACCCTTTGTCACCATGGACTGCAGCACGCCAGGCTTCCCTGTCCTTCACTATCTCCCAGAGCTGGCTCAGACTCATGGACTGGTCCCTACCTGTGCTTATACTCTGAAGTTGCTCTCTCCCACGTGACACTGATTTTGAGTTTGGGGAGAAGACTTGCCTTGTTTGCCTAAACAGTACATTAGCTCCATCCTCCCTGTGAATGGGTCATCCGTTTCTCAAGCTATTTTTGGCTCCTCTGCACCTACTTGCTTGCAATACTTGTCATTACAGGAAGTCAGTTTCATACACTGTAATCCCCAAACGCCTGGTGCTGGCATGTGGAGAGTGTGGGGTGTGGGGGAGGGGGGTTGAGAAAAGAGTGAGGAGGCCAGTCTCCCAGAAGGCTGCCTGGCTGAGCGCTGAGCCCACCCCAAGTCCGGGTACCCCCAGCCCAAGGGCACAAGTGTCAGAAACCTGAATCCATATCCAGACTTTATTTTCCATTCTCATGTAGCTGATGGTTCTTTTCTTTTCTTTTTTTTTAAATAAGAGCATTTGAGTAGGCAGCAAAGCCAGTCAGAACTGTTTATTTATAGCAGTGGATTTTCAATGCTGTATAAATTAGAAATCATTGCTGAATGAGGCCCGCGCCCACTCACACAGGCAGTGCCGCTATCTGAGAGTCCTTTCACACAGTTTGACTGTACACAGTCTAAAACGGGAGAAAATGACATGCTCCGAGTCAAATGACGGAGTCACAGCTAAACTGCAAAGCAGAAAACCAGCAATTATTTTTCTCCAGCACAATATGGGGAGTACGACAGGTGCAATTATCCAATATTATTTAACAGCACCGGTTTGTGGTGTAGGGAGAAAATAAAGGTTTCTGTGTCGTGGAGAGAAAAAAAGGAAAAGGGAAAGAACTTGCCTCCAGCTCCTGTTTCTGTGGATTAAGCTGTGTTATGTAAATTGAAACTGGCCTGGATTCCAAAAAAGGAAGGAAGAAGCACCTGGCTTCCTCAGCTTGGCTCCCCGGAAGCTCCCCACTTGCGTCACCAGGAAAAAGACCCTTTCCTGGGGATCCTGAGCCTCCTTCTCAGAGGCAGTGGCTCCAGGTAAGACTGTGTGGAAGGCTGAGCTTCCTGAACTCCTGTCCCTTAGAGGGAAAGCATCTCCAGCAATGATTCCTCCACCCTCAACTGAATTAAGATGCAGTAAAAGCGAAGGCAGACCACAGGAATAATTTTCACTCCCTTAATCAGATCTCCAAGATTTTGTCCTTCAGCACACTTTTATTTCCACTCCCAAGCCTTTCCTTTCTTGGCCATCCAACTTGGATGAGTTAGATGGCATCGTCAACTCAATGGACATGCGTTTGAGCAAACTCTGGGAGATGGTGAAGGACAAGGAAGCCTGGTGTGCTGCATCCATGGCGTGGCAAAGAATCGCACATGACTGAGTGACTGAACAACAACAAACCTGGAAAGACCTCTCTTCTTCCAGCTATTATCAAATAAGTTGTCCTTTGTGGCTTCCAACTCTGAGTGTCACTTAGTTCTAAAAAGTTCTCTCTTGCCGGTCCAGGGCAGCGGGCTCTTCCTCTCAACTCCCACCGCAGGCCCCATCCCGCCTTCTAGGCTCTCCTTTTCACCTCTCCCTCTGGGATTCTGTTTCCATAACACTACGGAATGCTGAAAAGAACATAAGCATCAGAACCCCGTCAGACCTGAATTTAAATCCTGACTCCACCACTCAGTATTTATATAGAACCTGGGGAAAGTTTACTTTTCTGAGTCTTGGTTCCTTAAAATCATGTGATAATCCTGATCAAGTGAGATGATTTAAAGTGATGCATGCAAGTGTTTGGCATCCAAGGTTCCCTCCCCATTCCACCTCACTTAGCTGCAAACTCCTGGAGCCCAGGTATTTGTCTATATCCCCCATAATGCCTAACTCCAGGCCATGAGAAAGTACTGAAAATACATGCAGACTCACTTGAGGATTATTTACAACTTCCAAATTCTACAGGCCTAACCACCAAAGAGGAACTAAAAAGCCTCCTGATGAAAGTGAAAGAGGAGAGTGAAAAAGTTGGCTTAAAGCTCAACATTCAGAAAACAAAGATCATGGCATCTGGTCCCATCACTTCATGGGAAATAGACGGGGAAACAGTGGAAACAGTGTCAGACTTTATTTTTGGGGGCTCCAAAATCACTGCAGATGGTGACTGCAGCCATGAAATTAAAAGACGCTTACACCTTGGAAGGAAAGTGATGACCAACCTAGATAGCATATTCAAAAGCAGAGACATTACTTTGCCAACAAAGGTCCGTCTAGTCAAGGCTATGGTTTTTCCAGTGGTCATGTATGGATGTGAGAGTTGGACTGTGAAGAAGGCTGAGCACCAAAGAATTGCTGCTTTTGAAATGTGGTGCTGGAGAAGACTCTTTCGAGTCCCTTGGACTGCAAGGAGATCCAACCAGTCCGTCCTAAAAGAGACCAGTCCTGGGTGTTCTTTGGAAGGACTGACACTGAGGCTGAAACTCCAGTACTTTGGCCACCTCATGCGAAGAGCTGACTCATTGGAAAAGACCCTGATGCTGGGAGGGATTGGGGGCAGGAGGAGAAGGGGACAACAGAGGATGCGATGGCTGGATGGCATCACCAACTCGATGCACATGAGTTTGGGTGAACTCCAGGAGTTGGTGATGGACATGGAGGCCTGGTGTCCTCCCAGGGAGGACAGGGAGAGTCGGACACGACTGAGCGACTGAACTGAACTGAACTGAATCACCAAATCACTTCCTTCTTTTCCAGAAGCTGAGAATCCTAGCATGAGATTCACTGTTTCATTTAAGATACTTTCTCCATCTTAAGTCCCAGAATCTTACTGACAATGGTGATCAAATTTTCACATGATACTGCAGTGGAAAGCATATGGATAGAATGGGACTTAGGACAAGTAAATTTTTATAAAGAAATAAAAAGAAAGATGAGGGAAGGCCTGAAGAATAAACATTGCATACAGGTGACTCTCCAGATTGGACTGTCTGAATGACAATGATTAACCCAAGGAGAGCCCACAGAATGCTAGCATTCAAGTCAGGGAGATTGACCTTTAAAAGGTGGGGGGGAGGGCATCAAAAATAAATAGTGTTTAGCTCTGAATTTATTTTCCTTTAGGTGCCTGCCCACCTCTTCCTCACAGATGATACCTGCTGTCATTGAGGCTTGGTCTAGTTTAACTCTTAATTCATCATAACTAAGACTTCTTCAGTCACTCCGTGGTATGAGTCTTCAGGGATGTTGGAAAGGGGACTCTGCCACCCAAATATCTTGCCAATGTACAAAAAACCTCCTTCACTAGAAATTAAAACCTTTCATTTTACAGGGAGAGACATATTGAACATAAACACTTCTGAGGCCTTCCCTGGTGGCTCAGATGGTAAGGAATCTGCCTGCAATGCAGAAGACCCATGTTTGATCCCTGGGTCAAGAAGATCACCTGGAGAAGGAAGTGGCAACCCACTCCAGTATTCTTGCCTGGAAAATTCCGTGGAAAGAAGAGCCTGGCAGGCTACAGGCCATGGGGTCACAAAGAGTCAGATACAACTGAGCAACTAACACTTTCACTTCTTATGAGAGAAGTAACTTATTGACTTACACTCATCCATGTCCAATTACCAATGAAGGATATTTGATGATTTAAAAGTACAGTTTAATATGGCAAGAGGCATGCTTGGAAAAATAAAAATTGGGATATTGTAAGAAAAGGAGCAGTACAGAAAGAGTCAGCTACAGACTCAGAGGACAAACCTTACTAATCCACAGCGTTTTATCACATGGCTGCCAAGAAAGGACTGGCTGTGTGTCCTGTGATGCTCACCCCTCCTTCCGAGAGCTAATCTATGGCTGGAGCACCCCCAAATAGAGTGGACAGTGATCTCAGCCACTGATGGGTCAGAAAAACTCTGCATCCCTTTGAGGAAGCACGGCTGTGACCCACCACACTTGATGATTCCAGTCTTGACCAACTGGCTGCACTACAAGAATTTAAACTTGCTTTATGACTGGGGAGAGAACTCACTGCAGGGTTGTCACCATTCTTAAGAAGAGAGGAGACAGCAGAGACAAAAAGGGATCCCACTGGCTCCTGAAGCAATTATGATGCCTTCAGAAATGCATTTTACATCATGATCCAGTAGAAACACACACACACAAAACACACTTTTAATATGTATGATAGACCAATTTATTTTCTATCCTATTATTTTCTACTATTTGAAAGATTTTGTGATAATTGAATTGATTTCTTAATACAATAGCAATAGGGTTGCAAGCAATGAGTTGAACAACACTGTACTCCACCATATTGTGGGATTGATTCATTCACTCATTGAACGGTAATTATAAAGTGCCTACTATGTGTATGAAAGTGAAAGTGTTAGTCACTCAATCGTGTCTGACTCTTTGCGACTCCATGGACTGTAGCCTTCCGGGCTCCTCCGTCCATAGGATTCTCCAGGCATGATTACTGGAGTGGGGAGCCATTCCCTTCTCCAGGAGATCTTCCCGACCCAGGGATTGAACCCAGGTCGTCCACATTGCAGGGAGATTCTTTACTATCTGAGCCACCAGGGATACTTTGTGTATGGCCCTGGCCATGTGCACGCCGTAGCCTGACGACAGGAACGTGGTGGCCGTCATTGCATTAGGGCCTGGGGTGTGCGGCCTTTTATCTTGCTGCACCCCTGGGAATACAGAACCAAGCCTAGTTTTTCCAGCTCAGTCTGTTAGCAGCTGCTCTGCCAGGCTCAGCTCCTCTGAGATGCTGACAGGAAGAAGAGAAAAAACACTTCCACTGCGAGAGCTTACAAAACCTTCCGCTGAGGCTTAAGTCTGGCCTGAGCCAATATATTTGGTTACGCTTTGGGGATTTGTTTTCACTCAACACTTAATTTTATTAAGATTCAAATGATGAAGTTAGATGACGCAGAGTTAGGAAAACATACTATACGACTTCTACCTTGCCAGGAATCTGGTACAGGATTCTGAGAACTCTCAATCTAGGCATGTTTTATTCCATTTGAAAAGTTTTCTAACTAAATCCTAAAATGCACTCATGTTGGACATTTTATGTACATGCATTAACGCAACTTGGCCAATTTTTAAAATCATGGAGTTAAATAAAATTCTTTTTACTGTGAAATAAGTTGCATTGGCACTGCCTGAATTTTCCCCTGTAGACTTCCTGTCATTGTGAACTTCCAGTACCCTTATACCACCAAACCAAAAGGAAGAGGCCAGGAGGTCTATCTGCACCCAATTCAGTCACAGCCGCCTTGCTCAGCAGTGTGGGTAAGCCTCACATTAAGGGAAAGAAAAGATGGATTGAAAAATATTCTTCCCAGTTACAGACGAACCTCTCCCGGGCCCACCTGGGGGCCATATTAGACCATAGGCATGGAATGAATATAGGGGTTACTTGTGTGACTGTATCAACAATGATGAAGGGAGACTTTGCTGTCATTCTGGTGGGTTTAATGAAAAGGCTGTGTGCTCGTTCTGTGGCTGCTCATTAGGACAGAGATTGAGACCACAACTCTAGAAGCAGATGTCCAAGGATGAAAGCCAGCAAAGTCTAAGCTGTTTGTGTGTGCATGTGTTTATGTGTGCATTACAGGAGTTGTGCTTGTACACCTGAGATTCAAGGGCAGCAAGCCCCTTTCCCCTGGTTGGTGGGTGGAGGTGCCAGGGCAGGCAGCAATGCGACTTGTCCTTATTGCCTTCCTGCCTCTCCCTTTCCCCCTCTACACGCATCACGCATTAGTTCACGCATCTCTCACACAGTCACCCTTGAACACCCTCCCCGTGCTAGTGGTCTCAGCCCCTAACATAGAATGTCATCAGATAAGTTGTTTATCCAGTATCTAAATAATCTTAATTAACATTTAGCTAAAACAAGAAGGGGATGACAGAGGATGAGATGGTTGGATGGCATCACCAACACGATGGACATGAGTTTGAGTGAGCTCCGGGAGTTGGTGATGGACAGGGAGGCCTGGCGTGCTGCAGTCCATGGGGTCGAAAAGAGTCAGGACACAACTGAGCGACTGAACTGAACTATCATTTCTAATTTTAATTATATTTACAATACAGATTCATTTATAGTTGCGATAACCCGGAAGTACTACATTACCTACTGAATTAGTTTCCTCGGGCTACCATAACAAAGGACCACAAAGCAGGCTGACTAAAAACGGCAGAAGTTTATCTGCTCACAGTCCCAGAGGCTGACAGTCTGAAATCAAGGTGTTAGGAGCACCACGCGCCCTCAGAAGGCTCCAGGGAAGAATCCTCCCTTCTGAGGGCTTTTGATGATCCTCGGCTTGCGGCCACAACACTCCAATCTCTTCTTCCGGCTTCAAATGGCATTCTACTTTGTGTGTCTTTGTGCCTCTTACCTTAGAGAAAATCTGGAATCTGTGTTCCAATTCCCCTCTCCTTTCTTGTGTAAAGACAGCAGTCGTTGGTTTTAGGGCCCACCCTAAGTCCAGGATGATTTCATTTTGAGACACTTCACCGATCACAGCTACAAGGGTCCCATTTCCTGATAAGGTGACGTTGTGAACTTCCCAGTGTGCAGTAATATTGCAGAGATGCTGTTCAACCCAACACATTATCCCAGTTTTACAAATGAGAGAACTGAGGGGCACAAGTCGTTAGACATCAGATTTTAGCTTTTAATTTCTCTCTCTTGTCTGTCTTAAGCCAAGCAGTCACCAATAGTTTATACCTCTTTGAGTGCTTACTATAAAAATGGCCATTTACTATGCATTGACCATGTGTTATGCCATTTACTATGCATTATCATCTAGTCTACTGATGCCTTTGAACTGTGGTGTTGGAGAAGACTCTTGAAGAGTCCCTTGGACTGCAAGGAGATTCAACCAGTCCATCCTAAAGGAAATCAAACCTGAATATTCATTGGAAGGACTGATGCTGAAGCTGAAACTCCAATACTTTGGCCACCTGATATGAAGAATCGACTCATTGGAAAAGATCCTGATTCCAGGAAAGATTGAAGGGGATGACAGAGGATGAGATGGTTGGATGGCATCACCGATTCTATGGACATGAGTTTGAGTAAGCTCTGGGAGTTGGTGATGGATAGGGAGGCTTGGCACGCTGCAGTCCATGGGGTCGCAAAGAGTCAAACATGACTGAGTGACTGAACTAAACTGATCTCTCTAGTCCTTCCCTGTCTGAAGGGCAGACATTATTACCCCAGTGTTAAGGATAAAGAAACAGGTTCAATGAGGTTGACGAATATGACCAAAAAAGAAAGTTACCCCTGAAAAATGGAGCTCAAGCCCAGTCTGGTCAATTCAGGTGGCTCCTTTTCTTTACACCATGTAGCTTCTACCAAAGCTTGCTTCTGTTTCCTCTGTGATGTCTTTCCCTCATGATCAGTCCTTCCTGCTAACTCCTTGAGATCACTTTATACCCTCTGATATGACATGGGAAGGTACAGGCCCCAGGAAAATCACATTATAGTGGAAAACTCTCTTTTCAGAGCCGGAGCAGCTCAAATGGCCATGAAAATGGGTTACATGGACATTGTGGGGAGCCTCATACAATGTTCAGCTCAAATGGCCATGGAAATGGCTCACATGGACATTGTAGGGAGACTCATACAATGTGGGGAGGTGGGGAAGGAAATACAGCTGACCCTTGAACAATGCAGGGGTTAAGAGTGACGACCTCGCCCACAGTGGAGAATCTGTGTATCTTGTATAGTCAGCCTTCTGTATCCGAGGTTCCTCTGTACTCATGATTCCACACCCATAGATTTAACCAACAGCAGATCATGCAGTACTGTAGCATTCACTACAGAAAAAAAATCCATGTAAAAGTGGACCTGTGCAGTTCAGATTTATGTTTCTCAAGGTCAACCGTAGTGCAAAGGGCTGTTGGAGCTGTATACAGAAGAGCTATTCAGTCTTGCCTGCATATTTGGAGTCATCTGGGAAGCTTATAAAAATACTTTTGCCCAGATCCCTCCTCCAGAAATTCCAAATTGTTCTAGGCTTTGGATTAGGCATTAGGAGTTTTAAAAGCACTTCTAGGTCATCAATGGGCAGCCAAAGTTGGAAGCACTGATATATGGGAATTCTGTTTGAATATTATTTGGAAGTGGCAGCAGCTGAGGCCTAGTTGAATATAGTAAGTTTTGATTGCTTTAAACATGACCTGGGAGAGCCCCCGCCTTCTATCCTCACTGCCTTCTGAGGCCCTGCCATCCTAGCACCCGGCAGATCTGGAGGCTTCATTGACGGTCTGCTCTATTCGGATGCAGTATCGGAACTGACTTGGGCAGAGTGCGGGACCAGCCTCTGAGGGTGGTTCACAGTCCTCTCCAGAGCTTTCTGGTGGGGTCTCCTCACAGCTGCCTGTAGATCTCATTGTGGTTCCAGAGGAGGCTCCTGTTGGGAACTCTGCGGGCAATCAGCCTTTGGATCTTAACTGCAGCACTGGCCTGCCTGGATCTCCAGCCTGCAGGCCCACCCTGCAGATTTCAGACCTGCCAGCCTCCATGACAGCTGAGCCAACCTCAGTGAAACCTCTCTCTCTCTTTCTCTCTCCACCTACCCACCCACCCAGACACACACCCACACACCAAGACACACCCACACCCACACCCACACACACCCCCACCCATTGGCTCTGCATCTCTGGAGAACCCTGGCTAACACACCCCTCTCCGTTCCCCTTCCCAGCCTCACTTCTTCACTCCTTGTCTGCGCCCCACCCTTCCCGCTCCATGCCTGCCCCTCATTCACTCACCCCTCTCTGATGACGCCTGCAGCCCCTGTGACTCACAGGCCTATAATAAGCCCTCAGCTTCCGTTTGACAAATTCTCCCTCCTCTCTTCATTCAAGAGTCTCCCCAGATCCCACATCATCCAATCAAGGAAACAACAGTCTGTCCTTCCTCCGGATGAGTTCATTCAGTGGAACAGATTTCAGAAAAAAATCTAATGCATGAATGTTGCTTTGAAAATTGAATTCTGAGACTGTTCCACACACGACTGTAAGAGGCCTTGGTGTTTCAAATTTCTCTGCTTTAGGGCCGGGCTGCAAGGGGCTGGGTGTGGACCACAGAGATTCATCCTTGGCACATTCTCACACATGCTAATGATGCTCACGAGGCCATGGCCTTGGGTGTGACTTCCTGACTGAGGTACTAAAGGCCACTGCCCTCCATGGCTACAGATTTTACAACCAACCTCACACCACCTCTGTCCATGTGACACTGCTTACCAGGTGCACTGGGTCAGAAGGAGTAAAGGGGTCAGGACAAATCCGTAAGCATATGTTCTCCCACCTTCTTTCTGGGGGCAAAGCCCATTCTTACAGCTCAGTTTAGTTCATGTCTGACTCCTTGCGACCCCATGGACTGCAGCATGCCAGGCCTCCCTGTCCGTCGCCAACTCCCGGAGTTCATTCAAACTCATGTCCATTGAGTAAAGGAGTCAGGAGTAAAGGAGTAAAGGGGTCAGGACAAATCCAAAAGCATATGTTCTCCTGCCTTCCTTCTGGGGCCAAAGCTCATTTTTACAAAAGTTCAACACAAATGATCAATATGTTACAATTACTCTGGAGCCTTGTCAACCCCACTTTTGCTTTACCTGCAGACCATTCCACAGTCAGAGGCCACTAGTATCTGAGATAAGAAGAATGAAGGGAAAGTGAAAGTTGCTCAGTCCTGTCTGACTCTTTGCGACCCTATGGACTATACAGTCTATGGAATTCTCCAGGCCAGCACACTGGAGTGGGTAGCCTTTCCCTTCTCCAGGGGATCTTCCCAACCCAGGGATCGAACCCAGGTCTTCCACATTGCAGGCAGATTCTTTACCAGCTGAGCCACAAGGGAAGCCCGAGATGAGAAGAATAGCCATGGCCAAACCATGGCAGTTATTGCAGAAGCTCTGCAAGGGTCATCACGGCCCCCTGCACAGTGGAGGATGGAGGGCTGGGGGGCAGTATCCCTCCCTTTCCTACTGCACGTGCAGAGGGGCCTTGTGGTGCTGCTGCAGCTGCCATCACACCACACTCTCAGCAGGCATTTCAGGGCCTCATTGCAGGGGCTACTGAACACACTGCTCCACCAACGAGCTGCACTTTCAAAGGCTCCTAAATGGTCTGGGGAGAGGAATCCTTGGGTAGCCAGGGGATAAAGAAAACACAAGTTAAGGGCATGGCAACCCACTCCAGTATTTTTGCCTGGAGAACCTTCTAGACGGGGGAGACTGGTGAGCTATATAGTCCATAGGACTGCAGAGTTGGACACAAACTGAAGCGACTTAGTGGACACACACATGCACACAAGCTCATATTATTGAGGCTGGTCTGAAAGACCATGAACTTCACAGGTAAGCAAAATTCAGTGAGTCCACAACATTTACCATCTTGGGTGACTCGTTCAGCCTTTCGGATCTGGGTTTCCTCCTATATAAATTGAGACAGCAATACTTACTTTATGTTAGAGTTACTTTAGGGACAGACTTTAATAATGAAACTACAACACAACCCAGCGTGTGGCCCCCAGTAAACTTCTGTTTCCTTCTCTGTTCTCTTAACTCAAAGGCTCTATTAATCCAATGAGGGGTTAATAATGGGGGCACCAAGGGTCAGAAAATTTTAATGAGAGGGACACTAACCTATCGCTTGCACAGCTTCACAAAATCAACAAAAGGGTCCCAATCATTCCCTGACTGAAAAATACTAATAAGAGACCATTACAAATGACCCAACAATATAAAAGTCAGAGAAGGCAATGAAAACTTGTAAATGCCAACCCAGCAATCCTAGTTTTAGACTCTTCTAAGTCTTGACAGAGCACTGAAATTTTAGCGAACGTCACCACTTCAAGCCTCATTGTAACTCTCCTCTTCCTTCCATGCAACACATGGGAATACCTCCCAAGTGTCCTTGCATTATCATAGAGCATTAGAGATAAATTCATTTTTCAATTAACAAAAGACAAAGAGGCCCTCCTGGACATTCAGAGACAGACTGTTTAAAGCACACTGGCTAGTTTCAATTCTCTCATCTTGTAGTAAGACGACTCGGCAGGATGTCCTTGCAATGGTCGTGTCCAGCTAATGGTGTGGGAAACCATCATACACACATCATCATACATCCTCCTCTGGTCTGCAGACGCAGTTTTGTCCATCTCATGAACAGTTCTGAGCTTACAATTACATGGAATGATGAGAGCCCTCTGGTGGCTAAATTCACTCTTCTGTTTTTCTTAGATTAAATTCCCTTATGTTGTGAAACTCCTATGAGTTATTCTCATTAGCAACTTGCTGCATGAACATCATTGTTTCTCCACCTGTGTCCCTTCCCCCTCTGATAAACAGATGATGAGGTATTTTATTTTCAATCTATTTGATGCTCTCACTCAGCAAATATCTGGGCAGATATTTAATGCTTCTGAAAAGATAAAACACGTTTTAAAAAATTAATTTTCAGACATTTGTCTAACATATCTATTGAGCATCTATGCTATAAGAGATACAAGGAAATTTAAAATATAATCTCTAACTGCAAGGAGCTTACTGAACAGTACAGAAAATAATAACATTCAAGACTCTGGCTTAGTTGGTCCATGGCATGTGGGATCTTATTTCCTGGACCAGGAAATCAAACCCGTGTCCTCTGCATTACAAGGTGGATTCTTAAACCACTGGACCACCAGGGAAGCTCCTGAACGTTTTTATCTTCTTAGGCCTAATGGAGAAGAGGACAACAGAGGATAAGATGGTTGGATAGCATCACCCACTCAATGGACATGTGTGTGAGCACCGGAGATGGTGAAGGACTGGGAAGTCTGGCTTGCTGCAGTCCATGGGGTCACAAAGTATCAGATTTGATTGAGCCACTGGACAACAGCAAAGTTAAGTTTGGCCTCAGGTCAAACAACAGGGAGGGAACACAGCCCTGCCCATCAACAGAAAATCCAATTAAAGATTTACTGAGCATGGCCCCACCCATCAGAATAAGACCCAGTTTACCCTTGTCAGTCTCTCTCAACAGGAAGTTTCCATAAGCTCTTATCCTTATCCATCAGAGGGCAGAGAGAATGAAAACCACAATCATAGAAAACTAATTGAACTGATCACGTGGACTACAACCTTGTCTAACTCAATGAAGCTATGAGCCATTCCATGTAAGGCCACCCAAGACCGACAGTCACGGTAAAGAGTTCTGACAAAACGTGGTCCACTGGAGAAGGGAATGGCAAACCACTTCAGTATTCTTGCCTTAAGAAGCCCATGAACAGTGTGAAAAGGCAAAAAGATGGGACACTGAAAGATGAACTCCCCAGGTCGGTAGGTACCCAATATGCTACTGGATATCAGTGGAGAAATAATTCCAGAAAGAATGAAGAGATGGAGCCAAAGCAAAAACAACACCCAGTTGTGGATGTGACTGGTGATGGAAGTAAAGTCAGATGCTGTAAAGAACAATATTGCATCAGTTCAGTTCAGTCGCTCAGTCGTGTCCGACTCTTTGCGACCCCATGGATCGCAGCACGCCAGGCCTCCCTGTCCATCACCAACTCCTGGAGTTCACTCAGACTCACATCCATCGAGTCAGTGATGCCATCCAGCCGTCTCATCCTCTGTCGTCCCCTTTTCCTCATGCCCCCAATCCCTCCCAGCATTAGAGTCATTTCCAATAAGTCAACTCGTCACACGAGGTGGCCGAAGTACTGGAGTTTCAGCTTTAGCATCACTCCTTCCAAAGAAATCCCAGGGCTGATCTCCTTCAGAATGAACAATATTGCATAGGAACATGGAATGTTAGGTCCATGAATCAAGGTAAATTGGAAGTGGTCAAACAGGAGATGGCAAGAGTGAAGATCAACATCTTAGCAATCAGTGAACTAATATGGACCGGAATGGATGAGTTTAACTCAGATTACCATTATATCTACTACTGTGGGCAAGAAACCCTTAGAAGAAATGGAGTAGCCATCATGGTCAACAAAAGAGTCCGAAATGCAGTACTTGGGTGCAATCTCAAAGATGACAGAATGATCTCTGTTTGTTTCCAAGTCAAACCATTCAACATTATAGTAATCCAAGTCTATGCCCCGACCAGTAATGCTGAAGAAGCTGAAGTTGAACAATTCTATGAAGACCTACAAGACCTTCTAGAACTAACACCCAAAAAAGATGTCCTTTTCATTATAGGGGACTGGAATGCAAAAGTGAGAAGTCAAGAGATACCTGGAATAACAGGCAAATTTCGCCTTGGAGTGAAGAATGAAGCAGGGCAAAGGCTAACAGAGTTTTGCCAAGAGAACGCACTAGTCATAGCAAACACACTCTTCCAACACAAGAGAAGACTCTACACATGGACATCACCAGATGGTCAACACCAAAATCAGATTGATTATATTCGTTGCAGCCAAAGATGGAGAAGCTCTATACAGTCAGCAAAAACAAGACCAGGAGCTGACTGTGGCTCAGATCATGAACTCATTATTGCCAAATTCAGACTTAAATTGAAGAAAGTGGGGAAAACCACTTGACCATTCAAGTATGACCTAAATCAAATCCCTTATAATTATACAGTGGAAGTGACAAGCAGATTCAAGGGATTAGATCTGATAGACACAGTGCCTGAAAAACTATGGATGGAGGTTTGTGACATTGTACAGGAGGCAGTGATCAAGACCATCCCCAAGAAAAAGAAAGGCAAAATGGCTGTCTGAGGAGACCTTACAAATAGCTGAGAAAAGAGAAGTGAAAGGCAAAGGAGAAAAGGAAAGATATACCCATTTGAATGCAGAGTTCCAAAGAAGAGCAAGGAGATATAAGAAAGCTTTCCTCAGTGATCAATGCAAAGAAATAGAGGAAAACAATAGACTGGGAAAGACTAGAGATCTCTTCAAGAAAATTAGAGATACCAAAGGAACATTTCATGCAAAGATGGGCTCGATAAAGGACAGAGACTGTATGGACCGAACAGAAGCAGAAGATATTAAGAAGAGGTGGCAAGAATACACAGAAGAGCTATACAAAAAAGATCTTCATGACCCAGATAACCGTGATGATGTGATCACTCACCTAGAGCCAGACATTCTGGAATGTGAAGTCAAGTGGGCCTTAGGAAGCATCACTACAAAAAAAGCTAGTGGAGGTGATGGAATTCCAGTTGAGCTATTTCAAATCCTAAAAGCTGATGCTGTGAAAGTGGTGCACTCAATATGCCAGCAAATTTGGAAAACTCAGCAGTGGCCACAGGACTGGAAAAGGTCAGTTTTCATTCCAATCCCAAAGAAAGTCAATGCCAAAGAATGTTCAAACTACTGCACAATTGCACCCATCTCACACGCTAGCTAAGTAATGCTCAAAATTCTCCAAGTCAGGCTTCAACAGTATGTGAACTGTGAACTTCCAGATGTTAAAGCTGGATTTAGAAAAGGCAGAGAAACTAGAGGTCAAATTGCCAACATCCATTGAACCATTGAAAAAGCAAGAGAGTTCCAGAAAAACATCTATTTCAGCTTTATTGAGTATGCCAAAGCCTTTGACTGTGTGGATCACAACAAACTGTGGAAAATTCTTTAAGAGATGGAATTATGAGACCACGTGACCTGCCTCCTGAGGAATCTGTATGCAGATTTAGTTAGAACTGGACATGGAACAACAGACTGGTTCCAAATAGGGAAAGGAGTATGTCAAGGCTGTATATTGTCACCCTGCTTATTTAACTTATATGCAGAGTATATCATGTGAAATGCCAGCTGGATGAAGCACAAACTGGAATCAAGCTTGCTGGGAGAAATATCAATAACCTCAGATATGTAAATGACACCACCCTTATGGCAGAAAGTGAAGAGGAACTAAAAAGCCTCTTGATGAAAATGAAAGAGGAGAGTGAAAAAGTTGGCTTAAAACTCAACATTCAGAAAACAAAGATCATGGCATCTGGTCCCATCACTTCATGGGAAATAGATGGGGAAACAATGGAAACAGTGACAGACTTTATTTTGGGGGCTCCAAAATCACTGCAGGTGGTGACTGAAGCCATGAAATTAAAAGACGCTTACTCCTTGGAAGAAAAGTTATGACCTACCTAGACAGCATATTGAAAAGCAGAGACATTACATTGTCAACAAAGGTCTGTCTAGTCAAGGCTATGGTTTTTCCAGTAGTCGTGTATGGATGTGAGAGTTGGACCATAAGGAATGCTAGTGCCGAAGAATTGATGCTTTTGAGCTGTGGTGTTGGAGGAGACTCTTGAGAGTCCCTTGGACTGCAAGGAGAAACAACCAGTCCATCCTAAAGGAGATCAGTCCTGGGTGTTCATTGGAAGGACTGATGCTGAAACTGAAGCTCCAGTCCTTTGGCAAAGAACTGCCTCATTAGAAAAGACCCTGATGCTGGGAAAGATTGAAAGCAGGAAGAGAAGGGGACAACAGAGGATGAGATGGTTGGATGGCATCACCGTCTCAATGGTCATGAGTTTGAATAAGCTGCAGGAGTTGGTGATGGACAGGGAGGCCTGGCATATTGCAGCCCATGGGGTCACAAAGAGTCAAACACAACTGAGTAACTAAACTGAACTAACAGAAAATAATACCCTTTAGTTTTTTAAATTGTGATTTTTCCATAAAACGTAATTGTCTTATCAAATACACATATTTTCCTCTACGAGATATACTCTTCGGTGCTCTTTTTCTGCTCACTTGGGTACTGCAGCAGGAATCTGAGCGCCATCCTGGACCCTTCCTTCTTCCACTCGCCTTTCCAATTACTCACCATGTCCTGCCAATTCTACTTCTCTTTGTTTCTGTTGACACCAGCCTAGCTCAGGGCACCATGATTTCAGGTTATTCTAATATATATTTTTTAATATTTTAATTATTTTCGAGTGATTAAATCATGCACATATTATAAAGTTCAAAAGGTACAATGAGAATACATAAAAAGTAGGTCTCTTTCATACCCTTAGTTCCCTAACTACCCAGTTTCCCTCTATGAAAGCAAGCTACAATCCCAATCTCTTCCATGTGCTTCTAGAGATACTATGTTCATGTATGAGCATATATATATTTTTTTGCATATACATATTTTTTCACAAGTAGTGACATTGTGTTCTGCACTTTGCTTTCACATCTTCCACACATTTTGGAGAAAATCTTAACTATGTGTAAAGAGGGCTGCCTTGTTCTTTTTTAAGAGATTAATAGAATTCTCCTATATGTGTACTACCATAATTTATGTAATCAGTTCCCTATTGATGGAAATTCAGATGGTTTCCAATCTTTTGCTATTATAAGTTGATGCAGCAGTAAAGATCTTCATACAGACATCATTTTGCATGTGTGCCAGAATATATTTAGGCAAAATTCCTAGAAGTGGAAGTGTTGAATTGAATGAAATGTTTTTTTTTTTAAACTACTGAGTTATTGCCAAATTACTCTTCAAAGACATTTTACCACTGTCTACACTCACTGACAAGACATAAAACCCTGTTTCCCCAAATTCTCAACAATATAGTGGGTTATACAATCTTATGGGTAGAAACAGCATCTCAATATAGTTTTAATTTACATTATCCTTATTTTGAGTGAGGTTGAGAGTCTTTTTATGTTTAAGATGTATTTTAGTTTGTGTAATATATATGTATTTCTATGAACAGACTTTTGTATCTTTTCTCCATTTTTCTGTTTTGAGAGTTTTTTGCCTTACTGAAGTGTAGGCACTTACAGCAGGCAGCTTCAAGCGTGACCCCAGATGACCCCCAACTCCTGATATTCACATCCTTGTGTAATCTTCTCTCGTGTCTTACCAGGGTTGGTCTCAGGGAACCAATACAATATGGCAGGAGTGATGGTGTGTCATTTCAAGATCAGCTTGTAAAAGATGTTGTAATTCTCTCTTGGTGGTCCACTCTTTCAAGTTCCTTACTCTGGCAGAAACCAGCTGCCCTCTCAGCCAACTGCTGATGGAGAAGGCCAGTGTTGAGGAGCCCAGGCCTCCAGCAGGCAGCCAATGCGGAACCAGGGTTTCCTGACAGGAGTCACATGAATGACCTTAGAGGTGGGTCCTCTAGGCCCAGCTGAGTGTTTCGATGACGCTGTGGCCCCACCGACAGCTTGCCTGCAGTCTCATCATGAGAAACACTGATCCAGACACCCAGCCTAGCTGCTCTCAGATTCCAGATCCTTAGGAACTGAGAGATAATAAATGTTTGTTCTAAGCTGTTAAGTTTTGAAGTAATTTATTACATATCAATCAATAACAATATAGAATTCCAATTTTAAGAAATCAGTCTTTTCCTTTGAGTCTAACTCTTTGTATGAGTTTCAAGTACTTCTCTCCATGTGTTGAGTGTCTACTGGCCTTCTTTGTGTTTTTTCTTTCTTTTCTTTCTTTCCATGCAGAATTTTAAAAACTCACTGTGTAAACATAGTGAAATTTACCAATTTAGGGGAATGCTTCTATACTCAGAGAACAGTGACAATGAGACTATTAAAAACATTCCAAATTTAATTTCCCTCCTTTTCTAAGAATAAAGGGATGGGCCATTTGCATCAACCCCCTGATAAAAATTTATAAAATAATTTTCCTAAAAGTTTGTAAAAATTCCCAGTCTCTTTAAAAGCATCTAAGGAATGATAAGATAATGAGGAATTACCAGATCAAGTTCTAAGAGAATCTAAAAACCCAGAAAGGCAAGAAAAACAACCAAAGCCTTTTGCCCTGAGGACATATATGGGGGACTTGTGTTACTGTTTTGAAGACTTGACAAAGTAAAAGAGACAAGTCAAAGCTCAGGGTCCACCCAGGTTGAAAGACCAATGTTAGATACCACCTCTGTTAATCTAGAATCCCAAAGGGAGAACCCACCACAGGATAAAGGTAAACCAGAAGTAAAACTACCTACTTCTCACTCCCAACTTCAAACAAACAAACAAACAAAAAAAACCCACCAATAACTAAGAGTCCAAAGACAGAGATGTCTTAATAGAGCAAAGAAAGAAAACAGACACACACACACACATAATCTCTCCTCCAATAGTTCTACCCAGAGACCACCCCCCTGAGAATTTACAGTGTGAATTCAAATCCTAGAAGTAGTTCAGAGAACTTCAAGGCATTACTTTAGTTTGAACTGGTTACAGATAAGTGTTGTTGTTCAGTCGCTAAGTCATGTCCTACTTTGTGACCCCATGAACTGCAGCATGCCAAGCTCCTCTGTCCTCACTATTTCCCAGAATTTAGTAGTAGTGCCATAAATGTCTGGGGAGGTAAAGACAAGACTGTCTGGAGAAGGGCTCCCTTACTCAACTCACAGGAATCACCAAAAACTATGTCTAATGGACACGGATCACTGAGAAGTCAATGACAATCAAGTCACAAGAAAAGTTACAATGAGAAAGAAACAGCAGCAAAAGAAAAGTACTACACTGTATAAACAGACCCTGAAAGACTTCAGATCCTGGAATAATCAGAGGCAAGTTATGAAATACCTATGTTTAAAAAAAATAAAGATAAAATCTACAGTATATAGAAACTTGAAAAAATGACCTAGCAGATTTGAAAAAGAACCAGGTGGGACATCTAGAAATGGAAACTACAAAAACATAAATGAAAAACTCAATTGATGAGGACTTCCCTGGTGGTCCAATGGTTGGGAATCCACCTTCCAGTGCAGGGGACACGGGTTTGATCCCTGGTCCGGGGAACGAAGACCCCGCATGCCCTTGGGGCAAGTAGACTCATTTGCTGCCACTGAGCCTGGACACCTCACCTAGAGAGCCCGTGTGCTGCAAACTACACAGAGCCCAGGCCCCAGGGAGCTTGCATGCCACAATCAGAGAGAGCCACATGCCGCAAGTAGGACCCAAGGCAGTCAAAATGCTTGTTAAAAAATTAAAAAACAGAAAAGCACTACCCCGCCCCCTGGTCGCCCTTTGCCTCCCCCCATGCTGGGCTGCACCACTAAAGGCAAATCAACATAAGGGGCCTCGGGGTGACAGGTTCCTCGGGGACAAACATGGCCAGGCCTGGGGCAGTCGCCACACTGATCTCTAAGCCTGTCACCCACCTCCGTCCGAGTCTGCTGACATGGAGGTCAGAGGGCAGGCTTCCTGTTTTTGCTCTGCTTTTCCTGCACCTGCTGCTTTTACCACCAGTGCACTCCGTCCCCACCCCTACCCACCCCCTACCACTGATTATCACTTGGCTGCTGGCTTTCTGGTACAATCAGCATTTCTGTTCCAAGGATTACAGGTAAACTGCTACCCAAGGTTGCTATGTTTACTCACTTTTACTGCTTTCTCTATGAGGTCGTGTTGATGGCTTTTTCCCTATTCAGGAACTTAAATGAAGTCCTCTGGTTGTTTTACGGGGAAGCTATTCAGCAAAGCACCATGCAACAGCCCAACTCCTCTTCTTCCTACCATATTCTCTATGCTCTACAGAGAACTCATTTTCTCTAACGGCCTCCAGCCCCTAGTAGGACTAATAGTTCACCAGAGATCTCTGGCCATGAGTCAGAGGCAAAATCCTCATGTCCCCGTGCTGGTAACTAGATGCTCATGTCATGAGGGGAGAAAGTCAGGGTTATAGTCTTTTCCCTTTAAATGCAGGGGACTTTCTGCATAAAAGGTTCCCGGAGCCCCAGTGGCCATATGTAAACTAACCCAATGGTCCTGGGTTCAGACAGTCAAAAGATATAGATCAGCCATCAAGTTCTCTCGAACTTTTATAGCCTCAGAATCCTAACATGTTAATCTAAGAGCAGAGCTGTAAGGACTCTGTGATTAGCTGCCCAAACTCCTACCCCCTGAGGTGGCGTTGATAAATGCAGGGTTTTTTTTTTTTTTAAACCATGCTTTTCAATCATTTCTTTTCAAAGATGATATTTTCCATTGCATTTATTCCTTAGTCTGTACCTTTCAGTGACAGGGATACAGGAAATCTGTGAGGATACGTACAGATTTGTGCTTCATTGCAAGGAAGATGTGATTTTGAATCAACCGGAACACACGCTCACTAGACTCAAATCCATTCAGAAAAATGGTCAAGGAAGCATCTTCCCTGGAGACCCTCACAGTAGCGGACACTTGTTTTCTAAACGGTTCCAGGCAGGCAGAGATTGCTGTTTGATCTTTGAGTGTGACTGAAAGCGTGTCCTTAAACCTAAGTTTAAGCCCTACAAATTCCCAGGAAACAGTCCCTCTTTATGACTTCCTAAATGTTCTGACTCAATTTTTTTTTTTTGCTAATAATCTCATCTTCACACAGACTTACACATTACTTCTATTTTTTAAGAATAGAGGTAACTTTGTTCATTGGAATGGCAGCATGAAGATAGATACCGAGAATTCTAATAGCTTTTGCAGAGAGACCAAGGTCAAACATAGGAGCCTGAAGGAAAGTGAAACCAGAGAAATAATTACAATAATAGTTATGCTTATACAATTTGCCAAAGTTTACAAAGCACTTTTACATATATGATCTATAATAATCTACAATCAACTTGGAGGCAAATAACAGACAGGATTCCTGACTAATCGCAGTGGAAATTAGTCAGACTCTTCACTAGACTATGCCAACACTGGGATTCTGCCACCATCGCAGCCATTCTCTGGAGCTGACCTCTAAAAGCACCCAAGTCTTTGTATCCCTCCCTCCAGACTCAGAGTTCCAGGTGGGCCCATCTGATCAGCTGACCCTGTGCCTCAGCTGCTAGAGAGATAAGAAAGCCAGTCTTGACTTCCTTTGCTCTCACCTCTTGGTGTTCAGTACTGAGTGTATCAGTTCCTACTGCTGCATAATAAATTATCACAGACTTAGCAGTGTGAAATGACACAAACTGATTATCTCACAGTTTCTGTGGGCTGGGGATTCTGGCATCGCCTTAGCTGGACTTTCCATTCAGGGTCTCATAAGGCTATAATCAAGGTGGCAGCCAGCTGCATTCTTATCTGGAGAGTCATCTGGGGAAGAATCTGTTTCCAAGCCCCCACAGGTAGCACAATTCAGTGTGTGTGTGAGGCACACACTAGCACAATTGCAGCTGTGTGACTGGGGCCCCTGATTTCTTGCTAGCTGTCTGCTGGGAGCCATTCTCAGCTCTTAGAGGCAGCACTCAAGTTCTTGCCGTGTCCACAGGTCCATCCATCATGGGAAGTTCACAGTCAGACTGCTTGCTTCTTCAGGACCATCAGGGTATCTCACATATTTTCCTTCAGGGAGGCCTCAGCTCTCTTTTAAGAGTTCACTGGCTTAGGTTAAGTCCACCCAGGAAAATCTCCCTTTGCATTAACAATTCTGCTTAAAGCACTGTGGTGATCTGAATGGGAAGCAAGTTCGAAAGGGAGGTAATATATACATATGTATGGCTGATTCATTTCGCTCTATGGTTGAAACTAACACAACATCGTAAAGCATCTGTGTGTGCTAAGTCACTGCAGTCATGTCTGACTCTGCAAGCTCATGCTCTGTAGCCCTCCAGGCTCTTCTGTCCATGGGATTCTCTGGGCAAGAATACTAGAGTGGGTTGCCATGCCCTCCTCCAGGGGATCTTCCCCACCCAGGGATTGAACCCCAGTCTCCTCTAGTTCCTGTGTTGCAGGTGAATTCTTTACAGTTGAGCTACTGGGAAAGCCAAAGCAACTACACTACAACAAAAATTAATTTAAAAAATAAAAATACTTTTTAAAGGAAGATAAAAAGAAAAAAAAGAAACAACTTGGGGACAGGGAGAGAGATCCTTCATACTGGTTAGTATGAGAGCTAAAGTCTACATTCTTACTGTAGCTTTTAAAAAGTGTTTACTCATCACAAAGAGTGATTATTTTCTAATTGAAAAGAATAAAGCTGAAATAGAACTTAAAAAAAAAAAACTTCACAGGAGTAAAACCTCATCATATTCACAGATGTCACCCACACTCAAGGAGAGAGGGTTACGCAGGGTACGTATATCAGGGGTGGGAAATTCTGGGTGCAACTCTGCATTCTGCTTATCATACTTAGCAAAAATGACAAGAACCCTCCCACTTCACCTTATTGGAGAAGCAGGTCAGGCGTAACATTTCTAATTTTACAGAGGGGAAAAATAAGACTCTGAGAAGTCAGGGACTTGGCTATAGCCACAGAGTTAATACACAGAGGGTGCAGGTTCGACCCCTGGGTTGGGAAGTTCCCCTGGAGGAGGAAATGGCAACCCACTCTGGTATTCTTTGCCCAAAAAATCCCATGGACCGAGTAGCCTGGTGGGCTAGGGTCCAAAGTGTGGCAAAGAGTCGGACACGACTGAACGACTTAAACATAAGCACCGAGTTCAGAAGCAGCTAAACAGGAACATGCCATCCGAACTTTTGACAGTGCTTTTTCAAAGACAAATGGAAAAGTCAGTAGCAAATGTAAACATTCATGAAAATAAATGATTTGACCATTGATGCCACAAGTTCTGATGGAAATAAGAAATGAAAACTAAAGATGGAGACTTATGACTAATGAGCCCACGCCTGCTAAAGGGAGGCTGTTCTTCAGCCTCGGGAAACAATGCCAACAAAGAACATGAGCTGTCCGTTTGATGTTAGAGAGAATGACATGCATCTGTGACATAACTACTATTTTTATAAGCAGCAATTGAGAGCAGGTTTCAAAGGTGAGTATTCAAGGAGACAAAGGGCTCCAGAAAAGACCACGCAGGCACTAGAGAGATCACTGCTAAAGCCCTGTAGTTTCTCCAGCTCTCCTCCTCTGTGTGTTTTTTGCTTCCTGTTCACCTCTTGACAGTTCAGAGACCACCCTGCCCTCCTTGGGCAGGATTCTCAAAGAGAAATTGGGCTTATGTCAAGCTAACCAGGTTGTTCCCTTCATCACCATAGTGAAAGGTTACCAAAGAAGCTTTTGAAAGGCAGGATTTAGAAAGATAAAAGAGTTAAGGTCCTCAAAACTTTAGTGTGATACTCTACAAATAACAAAATTTTGTTGTCTAAGGATATATAAGTAGAAGTTTAATAGGTCTTTGAATTAATGTCTGTGAATGAAAAAAACACCTAAATGTATAAAAGAGAGCAGTTTTTAAAAATATATTCAAATGTGTCTGAACACATAATAACATATTTAAGGAGATCAAACAAGCCAACCCTAAAGGAAATGAACCCTGAATATTCATTGGAAGGACTGCTGCTGAAGCTGAAGCTCTAGTACTTTGGCCACCTGATTCGAAGAACTGACTAATTGGAAAAGACCCTGATGCTGGGAAAGACTGAAGGCAGGAGGAGAAGGGGACGACAGAGGATGAGATGATTGGATGGCATCACCGACTCAATGGACATGAGTTTGAGCAAGCTCTGGGAGATGGTGAAGGACAGGGAAGCCTGGTGTGCTGCAGTCTATGGGGTCACAAAAGAGTCCAACACGACTTAGCAGCTAAACAACAACAAAATAACAATTCACATGTATACCACATGCAATGAGTAACAATAAAGTTACCAGAAAACCTCTGTGCTAATTTAGAGCCTGCCGCCATCCTGTTGGTGATTTAATTTATTGGATACATCCAATTTTGGATATCACCAATCCAGTATTGAATATCACCATCCTATTGGAGATATGATTTAACTTATAGAGGCCTCAATTTTCTACTGTGTAAAAATAAGTGAGAAAATGTGATTTCTGAAAGCCCTTCCACCTTAAAGTCTCAGTAATTCTTCAATTGACTAGATAGTAAGCAATAGTCAATATTTGGGGAAGACCATCTTTAGATGGAAGGATGTTACTTCACTTTGATCATGGGTGACCATGAATTTAGTTACATTTTGAATTACATTCAACTAAGAATATTATCCAGCCCCTGTTTATCATTTGGGGATATTTGCCTACTGTAGAACAACTTAGCATAGCTATATATCTAGCCATCTAGAATCCCCTACTGTAGAACAACTTAGCATAGCTATATATCTAGCCATCTAGAATCCCCTACAAAAACCCACACCATAAATATAAAGACAACATAGTGACCAGGTTTCACAGAGCAGAAGAAAGGAGTAGCTGAGTTAGCAGAGATTTGCAGGAGGAGAAAAAAAAATAGAAACAGCACACAGCTTTCACAAATTGACATTATCCATATGGATCACCATTAATTATAATAATCGTCTCCTTTTACAACAAGTATACTGTTTGACCCATGCCCATGTTTTCTTTCTTTCTGTTTTTAAAATTTCTTTTCTCCTTTATTTTTACCTTTAGGCTGTTAATTAACTGCAGCGAAAGATTAAAGGTCTCCATCACATGATCTTTTTGACCTGTCGCTGCTCTCTGCTATCTTTAAAGACTCCCAGCACTTTTACAGGAGAAGGGAACGGCAACCCACTCCAGTGCTCTTGCCTGGAGAATCCCAGGGGCGGGGGAGCCTGGTGGGCTGCCGTCTATGGGGTCGCACAGAGTCGGACACGACTGAAGCGACTTAGCAGCAGCACTTTTACAAACAGCAGTCTGTTTCAGCAAAACCAAGATAGCCAAATCTCTTCTCTTAACCCCTCGTGTTCAATTTTAATTGCAGAACAAAGCACAGGAATGCGAGACCAGAGTCCAGACTCTGAAACACAGTGGAATAGCTGGGACTTGTGCCCACTGTGTTTTCCAATCTATGCAAGAGGAAAGCATATTCTTGCTAGGACCTTCTTAAAAGTCAACTGTATTCTCTTTAAAAGAGATACGGAAACATTTTTTAGGAAAAAAAATTCCATTTTGTTGCCACTTCTGCTTGACATATTCCATCAACCAACTCAGACTGAACAGTCTTTTTCATTGAGGTAACTTCCTCACTTAACAAATGGTATTTCAACTTTACCTATAATTCAAATTTCAATGATTCCCTACTTGTCTACTGTCTTACCCTACTCTCTTTACAGCCAAAAGGAAAGGAAAAGGAAAGTGAAGTCATTCAGTCATGTCTGGCTCTTTGCGACCCCATGGACTGTAGCCTACCAGGCTTCTCTATCCATGGGATTCTCCAGGCAAGAATACTGGAGTGGGTTGCCATTTCCTTCTCCAGGGTATCTTCCTGACCCAGGGGTCAAACCCAGGTCTCCTGCATTGCAGGCAGATGCTTTACCCTCTGAGCCACCAGGGAAGCCTTTACAGCCAAAAATTACCTATGAATTGCTTTGCTCAGTGGGCATGGTGCTTTTACTACCCAACCTGGGGTCAAGTCACGGCTAAGCCCTCTCCCATCTTGGTGAAATTCCCTCTTCCTTGGTTCCTGAGCCTTCTCCTTTTCGTCTGTCCTTTCTACCACTCCAACTACTCCTCTTCTGTCTTTTGGAGGCTTTCTTCCTCTGCCTGACCCCAAAATGTAGGCACTCTTCACAGCTCCATTCCATGGCCCTTTGCTCCTCTCATTCTTTATACTTTTCAGGATTACATTCAAACTCACTCCCCACTCAGTGACTGCCTCTATATCTGTATCTCCAACAAAGACCTGAAATATCTACTAGAAAGCATGAGTAAGATGTTCCTCAGATACCTCATACTCACCTGGGCTGTCTTAGTGCGCTCAGGCTGCCATAACAAAACACCACGGAATGGGTGGCATAAGCAACAGGAATTTGTTTCTCACAGTTCTGCAGGCTGGAAAGTCTAAGATCCAAGTGCCACCTGCCTGAGTTCCTAGTAAGGGCCCTCTTCCTGGCTGGTTCAGTTCAGTTCAGTTCAGTTCAGTTGCTCAGTCGCATCCGACTCTTTGCGACCCGTGGACTGCAGCACACCAGGCCTCCCTGTCCATCACCAACTGTTGGAGCTTACTCAAACTCATGTCCATAGAGTCGGGATGCCATCCAACCATCTCATCCTCTGTCATCCCCTTCTCCTCCCACCTTCAATCTTTCCCAGCATCAGGGTCTTGTCCAATGAGTCAGTTCTTTGCATCAGGGGGCCAAATTATTGGAGCTTCAGCATCAGTCCTTCCAATGAGTATTCAGGGTTCATTTCCTTTAGGATTGACTGGTTTGATCTCCTTGCAGTCCAAGGGACTCTCAAAAGTCTTCTCCAACACCACAGTTCAAAAGCATCAATTCTTTGGTGCTCAGCTTTCTTTATGGTCCAACTCTCACATCCATATATGGTGCCATACTTCTTGCTTTGAGCTCTCATGGCCTTAACTTGGTGCATGTGCGTGTGTGTGTGTGTGTGTGTGTGTGTGTGTGTGTGTTTAGAGAAAGAGAGAGAGAGATTTCTGTGTCTCCCTTTTCTTTTAAGAGCACTGATCTCATCACAGCCTCTTGACCTCATGTAACCCTAATCGCATCCCATAGGCCCCATCTCTAAATACCATCACATTGGGGATGATAGCGTCAACATGTGAATTTGGAGGGGACACAGACCTTCTGTTTGTAACAGCAGCCAAAACCAAACGCCTCACCCTCGCACTTACATAGCTGCACCTCGGAGGTCATCTCATTGAGGACAGCACCACCCCGTCAGCTGCCTGACCGGGTAACTGGAAAGCCACCTTCTAGGTTTCCCACATGTTTTCTCATCTGCAAAATAAGGATACGAACAGTATATGAGATTAAGTAAGTTAATACATGTAAAATGCTAATATAACGTAGGACACAGAGTAAGCTATTGGTAATATCACCTCTCACATTTTCCCTGCAATTTCTTTTTATTAAACCCACAAAAAGCTTTAGATCTTACCTTCTGTAATATCCTTGGACTTGCAAACTTTCCCCAGCTCTGTCTCTAGCACCTTGACTTTGGGCAGTTAACTGCACACATAGTAAGCTGGAATTGCCTCCTAACTTGATTTTCTGCGTTCTCTCAGCTATCTGTCTAATCTTTTCAGTACACAGTTATGAGAGTAATCTTTTCAAATTGTAGTTATCATCATCACAGTTCTCTGGTCAAGTCTTCAGTGGCTCCTCATGCTTTCGAAGTTCAAATTCCTTAGTGTTGCCTAAGGTTCCCTTACTGGTGTAGCCCCTGCTTAACTCTCTAGCCGCTGTTGGGAGACTGTCCACCAGGGGCAATAAGTGTCTCTCCCCTCTTGCTGAGGGTGCCAGACTGCAAGAGCCTCCCATCTCCTGACCCAGAGCAGTCCCTGGAGCTGGTCACATAAGGTACCCACAGCGTGACTACTGTGTCACTGCTCACTCCCTTGATGGTTGACTGCTTCCATAAACAGTGCTGTGTCCTTGGCTTTGACTTTCTCAGCCGCCATGCAAACCCACTGAATGGGTAGCATCCATCTAGGTTATCATATCAGCCGAGTGGGACACGGAGGGGAAGGAAAACCAGTGTAAATAGGCTGATGGGAGAAGGCAATGGCACCCCACTCCAGTACTTTTGCCTGGAAAATCCCATGGATGGAGGAGCCTGGTAGGCTGCAGTCCGTGGGGTCACTAAGAGTCAGACACGAATGAGCGACTTCACTTTCACTTTTCACTTCACGCATTGGAGAAGGAAATGGCAACCCACTCCAATGTTCTTGCCTGGAGAATCCCAGGGATGGGGGAGCCTGGTGGGCTGCCGTCTATGGGGTTGCACAGAGTCAGACATGACTGACATGACTTAGCAGCAGCATGGCCACTTCCTCCAGGAAGCCTTCCAGACTTCTAGTGAGGTTTTGAACCCTTTCTCTCTTCTCCCACAGAGCCCTGTGCATGTCTCTACAGAGCTCTTGATGTATTGCACTGTGGCTTATTTCACTTGCACAGCTTCTCTACTGGACAGAAAGCTTCTTGAGGGTAAGGGTCATGTTTTGTCTTTATGTGCCTTGTTGACTTGAGACTTTGTATCCTGCTATACCTGGCCTGTAAATGTTCAATAAATGGTAAATGCCTGAATGCATGACTGGACCTTAGTAGGTTGGACTCATTCTGAAAAGTGAGCTTAGAAACAAATTACTCTCTATGTCCCTCTTTGTCCTCCACATATTTTTTCCTCTTTTTAACCTTCCCATCTCCTTTTTTCTATTCTAAGCTACACCCTATTCTGTGTGCTTAGCGAGACGCAAATAGACTTAAGCGGGGCAGAAAAGTATGACTGGAAAGCCATGAGGTGGATTCCATGCACCAGATGGGAAAACTAACCTCACCTTATATAATCAGGGCCTAAAGAGAGACAGACTTCCTTCCCTCTCTCCAATTTCCCGAGAGATTGCAAAAATGGATTAAGTAGCAGGGATGAAGTAGTGTTTCTATTTTTTAATATTTTTAAATCAGTCTCCCCCCAGCCCCCTCCACACACACAACACACCCCTTCTGATAACAGGGAATGGGCCATGGTGAAAACTAAGCAACACTGCCAGGCTTCAGACAAATTTGCTGCTACCACGTGGAAAATTCAACTTTAAATGAGCCCCCTTTTCTGCAGACAGTCCCCAGGCAGCACACCATAAACCTGGATGGTACATCCTGACGTGTACTACATAAATGCATGAGCCGATGAATAATGTTCATGGCATAAATGACCAACACCATGGACACGAGACTGTAGAAATAAACATTTTCATACAGAAACGAATAATATTTTCCTTCCAAGGAAAAGTCTATGTCCTCCCCTACTTGCCTTAATTACCATCCTGATTCTGACCATGCTTATAAGTGTATTCATAATAAATGGCTAGGACTTCATCCTAGAGCGCTCCGTCACCGAGTCAGTTATTAAGCTACTCTCTCTCCGTGAAATACACCCTTCCCTCCTTGGCCCTGCGATTCTGGCCCTGCTCTGCAAACTCCGGCTCTGCTTTACTGTTCCTTGCATGTTTGCCTCTTCTGTGAGGGCTTAATAGAGAAAAGAGGGACTTGCTCCTTGTTTGTTCACCATTGTGGTCAATGTCCCCCAGCCTCACTTCTTGTGATTCAAAAGAACCTAGCTCTCCCATAAACGGCAAAGAGCCCATCCCCACCCCTGGGGCAGCATCTTCACCGCCTGCTTTCCTGTTGGCTTCCGCGGGCTGCCAGCACTCACGGCTCCGCGCTCCTCCCGGTCATGTCATCATGCTCGCCTCTTCCCTTTCTCCTCTCCCTTTTCCAGCCCTCTGTGAGATCACAGCACTGTCCGTTTATAGGGCAATTGCTAAAATAGCAACTGAGGTGAGACCAAAAATGAGCAGCCAAGAAATAAATATTTGTGCTTGTGTGCTTAAAAATAACCGATCTGGAATGACACAATAGGAAGAATCCAGATAAAACAACGCTTGCCCTGCTATGAAATCTCAAGTGGCTTTACTGCTCGATGCATTTTTTTTTCTGATGGTAGCACAAATATTTAAAAACGAAAATAATCTCATGCATTCCTTAATCTTTCTTCTCTCCAAAACACATTAAGGAATTTAAAAGATTTCATTTAGTGTCCAGCATTACTTTTTCCATTTAAAAGAGGGATAAACTGAGGGGCTGGCAGTTTTAGTGTAAATCTTGTCATTTTCAGCTCAGCCAAAAACTTAAAGCTCCATTATATTTCTTAAAGGGATGACACAGAATTGGTGGGGTATGTAAAAAAAAAAGGGAAAGAGAAAAGCAGAAGCAGTGACCACCACTGATGCCACCCCCACGACTGCTGCCCCAGTTGCTTGTCAGGTGGGTCACCACCTTGCTCTGTCCCCCCACCCCACCCCTACAACCCTCTGTGTTCTAGAAGAACATGGAACACTGGTGACCTGTCTTCTCAGTGCTGAGCAGTGGCCTGGTTGCTGTCCCCAGAGTTGTCTGAAAAACCTATCCTAGCGCTCTTGTCAGTGTTTCATGGGTAAATGACTTGAATAAGGATGTCAATAACATACTGCTGCTGCTGCTGCTGCTTCGTCGCTTCAGTCGTGTCCGACTCTGTGCGACCCCAGAGACGGCAGCTCACCAGGCTTCCCCGTCCCTGGGATTCTCCAGGCAAGAACACTGGAGTGGGTTGCCATTTCCTTTTCCAACGCATGAAAGTGAAAAGTGAAAGTGAAGTCGCTCAGTCGTGTCCGACTCTTAGCGACTGCATGGACTGTAGCCTACCAGGCTCCTCCGTCCATGGGGTTTTCCAGGCAAGAGTACTGGAGTGGGGTGCCATCACCTTGTCCGCAATAACATACTAAGCAACTGTAAATGGCAATTGATGGAGACACGAGCTAAAACTTTCCATGGGCGAAGGAGAGTCCAAAAAGATCTCAACAAGCAGATAAACAAGCTTAATTAGAACATTTAGGTCCCAACTAATATGTAAGATAAGGGAAGTTTGGCACACATGATAGAGATGAGGCAGTTTTATTGACTGAAGATTCCATATGAATCATTCATGTGTGTGTACTAAGTCGCTTCAGTGGTGTCCGACTCTTTGCAATATGGACTATAGCCCACCAGCCTCCTCTGTCCATGGGATTCTCCAGGCAAGAATACTTGGAGTGACTTGCCATTTCCTTCTCCAGAGAATCTTCCTGATCCAGGGATCGAACCTATGTGTCAATGCATTTCCTGCATTGGCAAGTGGATTCTTTACTGTTGAGCTACCAGGGAAGCCCCAAATCATTCATACAAGTGGTTATTGCATGTTAGGGACCCCTGCTATGAGTTCTCTCTGTGCTTTTGGCTGAATCCTATTACAATGCTTATCACGCAGTACTGCAATGATGTTGTCTATCTTCCACACCACTATAAACTCTCAGAGAGTGGAACACTGTCTTTTTTCTTTCTTTACTTAATTCACAAGTCTAGCATAGTATGTAACCCATTGTGGGAACTTCGTGTCAATTTTCAAAATGAAGTGGACAGCAGTTTTTAACTACAACACTCAATACCACTTATACTATAACAAAATGAAGCTACTTGAAGATTGTAATACTATTTATATTGTATTTGAGGTGAAGTCATATGAGACAGTACAGTGATTAAGCATGAGTGCTCGGAGAGAGACGGCCTTGGTGCTGATTCTGTCTCTGCCACTTACTGGCTGAACAACCTTGGTCAATTTCCTTAGGCCTTTCTATAGCTCAGTTTTTGTCTATAAAGTGGGGTATATAACAACCATCAATTTCAGAGGGCTGTTGTGAGAATTAAATTAGGTAATACCCCTACAGTACCTAAGTATACCTGGCACAAGGGGCGTGTGTGTGTGTGTGTGTTAGCCGCTCAGTTGTGTCCAGCTCTTTGCGACCCCATGGACTGTAGCCTGCCAGCTTCCTCTGTCCATGGGATTCTCCAGGCAAGAATACTGGAGTGGGTTGCCATGCCTTCCTCCAAGGTAAGCACTCAATATACTTTAACTATATGGTTATTATTAACTGTATTAAAAAGATGATAATGATGATGACAAGGACTATAACTGAAGTTATAAGACAGTGACATATTAGAATACAGTACTTGAAACATATGAAAAAGGAATAGCATATAGAATAGATATACATATAAGGAACTGCAAAATTACATTTAAAAATATAATATCAAAGAATGAGGAAAAATGGGATTTCCCTGGAAGTCCAGTGGTTGTGTTTCCAATGCAGGGGGTGAGGTTCGATCCCTGGTGGGGGAACTAAGATCCCATATGCCACTCAGTGTGACCAAAAGGAAAAAAATGAAGACAGGTAATAAAAGACAACTGGTCGAAGTAGAAACACAAATAGCCAACAAATATTTAAACCCAAGCTTATCAATAATTTGGAAAATGTGAAGCAAAATCCATGAAATAACATTTCTCACCTATTAAGTGGGCAAAAATTTCGAAGTCTGATGATATCAAATGTTGACAAGCAGATAGGGTGATGGGAATGCCTATACACAGTGGGTGGAAGTAGAAATTAGCCAAAAATACCTTGCAGGCAAATTTGGCAGTATATATTAAATTTGAACATATCCAAGAACTTGGTGGTCTTCACACCAGGGTTATTCAAGGAGTTCACAAACACAGAGTTTTACTGAACTGGCCTAAGGACCTGCCTGTGTTCACAAAAGCCCTTTCCACATTCATCCCAAATCTTACTTCAGTGTGTTGTTCCTGAGTTTAAAAACCTTTAGGTAAATAAATGAAACAGAAGGTTCCTTTTGTGATTACTTAGAGTACCATAAAGCCCTTGGCCTTCTAGTCTTTCCTATATTACACACATTTCTGTTAAGAGTGAGGTTGGGGTTAAAATGGAATATTTATACGGTAGAGAGGGGTAGAAGAGATAAGCTCTGCATTTTTACCCCTATTATTTTGCCTCTACTATTCCTAGACTAATGTCAAAAATTGCAACTCTACTGGCAGTGGTGGGGTAGGGGAAGTTTATGAGAACAAATCACAGGTAAGATATTTTTAATACTCTATGACTTTTTCACATGTAGGCAATTTCAGGTATAGGCCTTTCTTTTAGGCTGCCCTCAATATTTATGTACAAAAGATATCATCAGCCAGAAAGAAAAGTAGCTTTGAATAACCAGAGGAATACATGTTAGTGACTCAGATTTGTTTTAAATGCACTTGAAATGTTTTCCTGGAACCACCAAACTGTGCAGAGTAAACTGGATAAAATCCATAAATGAAATATAATTCCTTTCTGACTTGGTGTGTGCGCTTCAATAAAGCAGTTAAAATGCATGTGATAAAGGCTTATCATTAAACATGTATTACAGCTGAAGAAAATTCTCATATAATTTTATTTATAAAGCACTTAATCCTTTCTACTCCTCTAACAAAAAAATAATAAAATTATATGTTTGCTTCTAGATCAATGAGTTTCAGTGTAAGTTCTTTTTCCTTCCTTTAAATACTAGGAACGTATCTTAAGGTCTAAAAATTAATAGTGCTATTTATGTGTGATATTTATACTTGCTTCTAATTTAATTATTCCTCATGGCAGAATACCAACAATCAATATGTACACACAAACACATTTGCCAAAGAAACAGCATGCTTTTTTTTACATACCTACTTCAAAATAATTTATGATTTTTGCTAAATATAGTATGCTACATTATTATAAATTAAATAATGAAAAACAACATCTCAATTCGTTATCTTATTTGTATAACTTCTTATAAAGTAAATAAATTATATTACATCTGCATTTCTTAAAATCTCTTTTTACTATGCATTATGAAATGTATTTCTTAGTTGTAGTAGTATTTAATATTTACTCAATATTAAATTCAAGGAATACATAATGAGATTTTTTTAATCCAGTATTAACATTTGAATTAAAAATGAAGTTAAAACACTTCTGTCAGAAAATAAGTCTTATCTTCCTGATAGGTTTAACAAAGGGTACTGGTTTTATTTATACTGGGAGGACTTTTTTTTTAATAAATTAAATGAGATAAATCTGCCACTTAAGTTTGATGAAAATATATTTTAAAACACAATAAGATAAATATTTTGATTAGTAACAAAATTAATGTTTTTATTTTTCAGCTATTACAGAAATTAATCACACAGAGTATCCTAGTGGCCTGGTGTCTTTAATTGGTAAAGAATCCACCTGCAATGCAGGAGAGCCTGGTTTCATCCCTGGATTGGGAAGATAACCCACAGAAAGCAGTGGCAACCCACTCCAGTATTCTTGCCTGGAGAATCCCATGGAGAGAGGAGCCTGACAGACTAGAGTCCATGGGGTCTCAAGAGTCAGACATGACTTATCAGCTAAGCCGCCACCACCATGTAAGGCCCCGCTCTGAGCTCACTTCACCTTCTAGTGCAAGCGCCCAAGTCTTTCTGCTTCTCATTCTTACTGCTATAAAAATGAGGTTGGGGCAAAAATAATATCAATGCAGAAATCTGTATTGTTCTAGCATTATGCCACTCATCAATGGATTTAAGAATTAACTAGAGAGACAAGCATTATTTCAGAGAAACATTTTCCATGATACTTCATTTTTTCTGTTTAACAAATTACAATAGAAAAATTATTTTATAAAAAAAATTATCTTCGTCAATTGTATTAACAATAATAATTGCAACAACTCAATCTACAAGAAAGTTTGAATACAGCCTTATGATCCCAGGAAATAAAACATATTTTAAAACTTCAATTTCCATTCACTATTTTGTTAAGGAGAAGTATGATAGGGTGGTTCAAAAAGAGACTTCTGGCATGAAAATACATTACATGAAGATAAAATTCTGTGGGAGAATCGGAATGGAAAGAGAAAATGGAAAGAAATAAACTTTCCACAGGAAATTATGCATGCATTTTTCATAATGGATTATGGTTATTGAGTCAAATTGTTATGGTATTTAGACTCCTTTGGATACACTTAAAAGGGTAATCGTTTTATTTTCAAGTGTTAATATTTACAAAATGTCAGAAATTTTATTCTCTGGAACAATTTAAACCTATGACCTAAATCCTTAAATGCCAATGTTAAACTGTGTGAGGGACACAGAGTTTTTCCAAATTCTTTAAGGGTTATGCAAAAAATAAACTTGAAGACTTACAGGTTGAATTGTGTCCTTCCACCAAATTCACGCATTTGAGTCCCAACCCCAGTACTTCAGAATATGACCTTATTTGAAGATAAGGTCTTCACATCTGCATGCTCAGTCATTTCAGTTATGTCTGACTCTTTGGGATCCTATGGACTGAAGCCTGTCAGATTTCTCTGTCCATAGGACTCTCCAGGCAAAAATACTAGAATGAGTTGCCATTCCCTCCTCCCAGGGATCTTTCCAACCCAGGGATCGAACCTGCGTCTCTTGCATTACTGGCAGATTCTTTACCGCTGAGCCCCACCGGGGAAGCCCAAGGCCTTCATAGAGGCAATCAAGTTAAAATGAAGTCATCAAGCATGGGCCCTAATTCAGTATGATTGGTGTCCTTATAAAAAGGGAAATTTGAACACAAATAGACAGAAAAGATAATGTGAATAGACAAGGGATAAGATAGCCATCTACAAGCCAAGGAGAAAGTCCTAGAACAGGTTTTTCCTGACCACCCTCAGAAGAAACCACCCCTGTTAACACTCTGATTTTGACTTCTACCCTCCAAAGCTGTGAGAAATACATTTCTGTTGTGTAAGCCTTCTAGCCTGTACTCCTTTCTGACAGCAGCCCCAGCAAATTGTACAAAGACCACACTCCTGGAGAAACTCAAGTGCAGTCAAGGGGAGATAGACATTACTCACTCCTTGCATTAGCGGGGGTGGATAACTAAAATGGTATCCCAGCATGCCCTGCATAGTGCTGGGGATGGGTTCCCGGAAATGGGAATGCAAAGTCTGGTCTCTCTGGCATTATCCCTTTGGATCCCATGGACAGGGATCCCAGGGATCCCATGGACAGGGAAGCCTGGTGTGCTGCAGTCCATGGGGCTGGCAAAGAGTCAAACATGACTAAGCGACTGAACTGATCTGATCCCTGCGGAGTCACGCTCCTGGGTATCGAGAAGTGGCCAATGCTCTTCCATTCTTTTCAAATGTCCTAAATGCAGGCTTTGAGCCAGTTTCATGTAGCTTCTTTCCATGCAAATGTCTGGCAATCTTCGGGGTTTCAGTGAGCATCCTGACTCACTTCATCATGCCAAAGGACTTCTGCAGTTCTTAACTTGCAGGCTAATTTTTATCCTTCACATTCCTCTAAATGTGCCCCTTCCCTCACATCTATAACATTTCTATCTTAAAATCCAGCACGGTTCTCTCCCTTGGTCTCTTTGCAACAAGGCTGGCTCTATTTTCTATTACATCAAAGGGCAAAACTGGCAGTATTGAAAATAAATGACCAGACTTCCCTGGTGGTCTAGTGGTTAAGAATCCGCCTGCCAACACTGGGGACATGGGTTCGCCGCCTGGTCTGGGAAGATCCCCCATGCTGAGGGGCAACTAAGCCCGATGACACCCCTACGGAAGCCTGCGCACTCTACAGTGCGTGCTCTGCAACCAGAAAAACCACCGCGATGGAAAGCCCAAGCACCGCAAGGAAGAGCAGCTCTCACTTCCCACAATAATAGAAAGCCCGGCACGGCAACAAAGCCGCAGCGCAGCTAGAAATAAATACAAATGTTAAAATAAATGACGGAATTTTTTAAAAAGGTGGGTTGATGTGGAAAATGATAGAATGGATAGACAGGCAAGTATATGATAAAGTGTGTGTAGTAAATGTGATAAAATGAGTGTGGTAAAAGACCAACGGTATCATGGAATGTGTTTTTTTAAAAAAAACTATTATAAAAACTTAAACCTTCGACTTTTCTGTGTGTTTTCAAATTCTCAAAATATTGGAAAACAAAAAAATAAATGGCAGGCTGGCTACAGCACAGAGTAAACAGCACAAATTACAGTACACGTTTATTAGTAACTCAGGTGACCGAGGTTTTTATCAACTGTTATATTAATGAAGTGTCCCTGATGTGATGGCATGAAAATGATTCTTTACCTCTGTGATTTTCTTACCACAGAGAATCCCAGTGTAAACATGAGAAAAACATCAGACAAATCTCAATTCAGAGACCATATGCAAAATACCTGAGCCGTAAAACCTAAAACCTTAAGTTCATCAAAACCAAGGAAAATCTGAGACACTGTGGCAGCTCAGAGGAGCCTAAGGAGGTCTGAGGACAAAGCGTAACGTGGCATCGTGGCTGGGACCTTGGAACAGAAGCAGACATGGGGTGTAACCTGTGGAAACCTGAATGAAGCATGAATCTTAGTTAATAATGTATTGATACTGGCTAGTCCTTTGATCAATGCACCACAGTAATGGGAGATGTCAACCCCAGGAGAGGCTCAGTATGGAGTAAACAGAGACTTCTGTTCTGTCTTCACGATCTTTCTGTAATTCCAAAACTGTTCTAAAAGTTCACTTCAGAAAAACACAGAAGAAGGACTTTCCTGGTGGCTCAGTGGTAGAGTCCGCCTGCCAGTGCAGGAGACATGGGTTCAATCCCTGATCCAGGAAGATCCCACACGTCCCCAAGTGACAAAGCCCGCGTGCCACAGCTGCTGAGCCTGCGCTCGAGAGCCTGGGAACTTCAAGTAATGAGTTCACGTGTGGCAACTAATAAGTCCAAACACCCCAAAGCCCACCTGTGCTCCACAATGAGAGCAGCCATCGCAATGGGAAGCCTGCACTCTGCAACTACAGGGTAGCCTGCTGCAACCACAGAAAAACCCGAGGAGCAGCAAAGACCCAGCACAGGGAAAAAATAGGTAAATAAATAAAAAATTATATTCAAAAAACAAAACAAACAATTACCTAAAGTACTTAATGTTGCTTTGCAATTATATTACAGGTGCTGTTTGATATATAACTCTCTAAATGCAATTGTAAGATCTTTATTTGTGAGTCCGTATAGAATAAATGCTTTTATTTCCAATGCTGACCATTGTAGTACAAGGCAAAAGCAAGATCAACACAGGAGTGACATGTGGAGTTAAAGCATCTAGTCAGCTCAACTGTTATCATCAACTTTGTGTGTGTGTGTGTTTGTGTGTTTGTTTTTAGGATGATGAGATAGGGAGATGATATTAAACAAACAATTAAATTAAAATGGAAGTGATGGCATTTTCCCAGATTTGAACTGATAATATGTGTTATACAAATTCAAACACATTAATAGAAAAAGTATTTTATGAGAATGCCAAGAGTATTCTTTAACTTATTTATAGTAGCACGTACGAGAT
The DNA here is from genome assembly GCF_027580195.1 of Bos mutus. Taxonomy (NCBI): domain Eukaryota; kingdom Metazoa; phylum Chordata; class Mammalia; order Artiodactyla; family Bovidae; genus Bos; species Bos mutus. Next base: position 7,682,523 of record NC_091639.1, on the reverse strand, counting down.
TTCAAAGTGCATAAATGCTTCTGTAATGCTTCTAAGACACCCATCTTTATTGCATTTTAAATCTACAGAAAAAAACAGCTTCAGAAGTAGTGTCCTTCAGGGAGTCAGCTTTCCCGTCGCCGCCCTCCTTTGGGCCCTCTGCTGGCTGCTTCAGAGCCTGCCATCTAGACACTGTTCTGCCTCCTGGAGTCTCCAGCTCTCTGGTCACTGGGCTTTCTCCCTCAGCCACTTAACTCTTGCTTACTCTTTTTTTAAGTCTTGAATCAAAAGGCTCAGTTCTAAATTTTTATGGGTTTTTAAAAAACTAACATTTCACATTATACTGAAAACTGCAAAGCATTTCCACATATACAGTTTTATAAATGTTATTTATAAATTGCAAAATGTTATTTAAAAAAAAAAATCCATAAAACTTTGGAACTGAACCTTTTGAGTTGGGAAGATTCCCTGGAGAAGGGAATGGCTACACACTCCAGTATTCTTGCCCGGAGAATTCCATGAACAGAGGAGCCTGGCAGTCTACAGTCCATGGGGTGGAAAAGACTCAGACATGACTTAGGAACTAACACTTTCGCTTTTACTTTTCACATAAATGACCTTGTTTGATTGTCACAGAAATCTTAAGAAATACTCCTGCATTGGCTGAGGAAACTGGGACACCGAGGGAAAGCTGAAGGGCATCCCTGACTCTCACCATCAACTCTTCTTCCTCTCATCTATGCAGCATGCGATTATCCTTACAGCCAGTGGTGAATCCTCCGTCTTATAAGGTAAGCATGCATGTTCTGAGCCTCTGTTTCAAAGTGTATGCTTTTGTCTGGCTGTTTTCACCCAGCATAATTATTTTGAGATTCAGTTAATCAATAATTACCTCCTTTTTATTGCTAAGTAGTATTTCACTGTACTGGCTTTCTAAGTGGTACCAGTGGTAAAGAACCTGCCTGCCGAGGCAAGAGACATAAGAGGTTCAGATTTGATCCCTAGGTCAGGAAAATACCCTGGAGGAGGGCATGGCAACTCACTCCAGTATTCTTGCCTGGAGAATCCCAAGGACAGAGGAGACTATGGGCTACAGTTCGTAGAGTCACAAAGAGTCGAACATGACCGAAGCAAATTAGCATGCAGGCAGACATTCCACTGTATAGAGAGACCATAAATCGTATATTCATCTACTGATAGGCACTGAGGTGTTTTTGTTTTGTTTTGTTTGGCTTGTTAACTTGTTTTTCTATTCATCTGTCTGCGTCCAGTCTTGGTGGCAGCACGCGAGTCTTTGCTGTGGGGCATGAGCTCTGTAGTTGTGCCCCGCAGGCTCATCAGTGGCACTGCTCGGACGTAGTTTCTCTGCAGCATAGTTTCCTAACTAGGGATTGAACCTGTGCCCCCTGCACTGCGAGGCAGATGTTTAACCACTGGGCCACCAAGAAAGTCCCTGGTCGATTCTTTATCTGTTTTGACTCAACATACAACACCCAGCACCTGGCACAGCACTGAGCACACACAATTCCCTCTTTTTCAAAAATGGATGAATGAATGAAGTAGGTTAGGTTCCTCGACTAAGGCGACACAGTGATAAGTTGGGAAGCAGGAACTGGGTTTCTGATTCCTGGCTCAGTTATCAGCTTCATGTGGCACCTAAATTAAAAATTTGAAAGAACTTCTGAACTGCTGTCAGACTCCCATATCTGTTCTGGAGATGCTGATAATGATACCCAGCCTGTAAATCTCTTAATGGGTCAGTCCCTCCATGCCCCGTGATCAGTTGTTGGTGCATTTGGCCTAAAGAACTGTGATGCTCTGAGGTTATTTATGGGTGACTCCAGTCTTCAGGAATTTCGGTTGATCCAGTAACTGGCCTAAGAATTCGTTTTTGATGATTTAGCCCTGTGCCTAGTGAATTAATGATGACCAATGATAGGGATTTCTAACTGACACTCCCAGGTAGTTAGCTGTTTTAAACAGTACATTAAATAATGTACTGTACATTAAATAACAGTACATTAAATAATGTAAATAAAGTAACACTAAAGTTCATGTGCCTTAAAAATATTTTATGAAAACCCAGGAGGTGAACTATAAGTGTTGGATTAGTTGCACTAAGAACTGATTTTATAGCTCAGAGGTAGAGCCAGAAGCAGTTCTTTTTCCTCTAAATGAACGTGCCCTTCACTAAGAATACAGGCTCATGATGACTGAATAGCCGAATACGCATTCCAGCTCCCAAGCTTCCAAGATCCAGGGCCTAAAAGGGAGAAGCATGCAAAACTGAATTCAACCACAAGTAAAATTCAGATCAACTCAAATCAAGAGACAGGTCTCAAAAGTTTCTAGGTCATGAAAGACAAAAAGACACCGATGAACTGTCCTACACTGAAGCCAGACGACCAACTAAATGCAATTGATGCTGTCTTAGATTCTAGATCCTAGAAAGAACTTTAGTGTGACAACTGGTAAAGTCTGAAGAAGGTCTGTCAACTAATTAAAGGCATTGTGTGTACTGTTTTAACTGGTTTTGGTCACTGTACTATGGTTACATTTGTGGAAGCTAGAAGAAGAGCATATGAAAAGTTTTGGGACCGTTTTTACACCTTGGTTACAAGACTAAAATTATTTTATGGTTCGGTGTTTAAAACATCCCTAAAATGAATGAATAAGCCAATAAGATGAATACATCCAAAGAGAGAGACACAATTTCTATGCAAAGAATGTTATAAATATTTAAAATTTCAGGCAGGTTTCAAAGCACAAAAAACAAGATGAAGGGAAAATCAGAACCTATCCTCTTGAGCCTACAGCTCCTCAGGAAAACCAGTTTTATTCATGTAATAGAAGAAAAACAGAGCCACCGCCACTGGTCTCAGCAGATGCAATAGAAGTAGCTCCGAGCAGACACCCGACCTGTTGCCCTGGCCAGCCCTGCAGACAGCGGCCTGCTGCTGCTGCTGCTAAGTCGCTTCAGTCATGTCTGACTCTGCGACCCCATAGACGGCAGCCCACCAGGGTCCCCCATCCCTGGGATTCTCTAGGCAAGAACACTGGAGTGGGTTGCCATTTCCTTCTCCAATGCATGAAGCCCTAATTCTCACAGGGCCTGTTGTGTACAAGCTTCCTTTTTTCTCTTTAGAGTTGTCTTATATGTTCCAGTTCCTTTGCCTTTCCATGAACATTTTAGAATAACATTGTCTCTAACCACAAAATAATCTTGCTGTCATTTTGATAAGAACTATATTAAGTCTGTTTATCAACTTTGGGAGAACTGACTTCTTAACTGCATTGAATCTTTCAGTTCATTAACTTGGAATATCTCTCCATTTGTTTAGATTTCCTTTGATTTCTTTCATCGCTGTCTGGTGGTTTTGAGCATATGAATCCTGCATATGTCTTGCTAGATTTACATCAAAATATTTTAATTTTTTTAACAATTGTAAACAGTATTGTATTTTTAATTTCAAGTTCCACATGTTAATTGCTAGTGTATAGAAATACAACATTTTTTTATGTTGACCTTGTATCCATACTGACATCACTAAACAGTTGTAGGAGTTATTTTGCAATATTGGGTAGACCAAAAAGTTCATTCAGATTTTTCTTTAAATTCAGATGATCTTAAATGGAAAAATCTGAATGAATTTTTGGACCAATCTAATACATTCCTTGTGATTTTTTTGTGAAACAACATGTAATCTGAAAACAGGAACACTTTTATTTCTTCCTTTCCAATGTAGATGCCATTTAGTTCCTTTTCTTCCTTACCGCACTGGCTAGAACTTCCTGTGTTGAATAGTTGAGAGTAGGTATCCTGGCTTGTTCCCCACCCTAAAAGGAAAGTATCCACTTTTCATCATTATGACTGGTGCAGCTATAGGACTTTTTTATGAACATTCTTTTACTAGATTGTAGTTTTCCCTCTACCCCTATTTTGCTGATTGTTTTATGATGAATGGCTTTTGGGTTTTGTCAAGTATTCATCCTCAATTGATGGATATGATCATGTGACTTTTCTCCTTTAACCTATTAACATGGTAGATTATGCTGACAAAATTTCACCTTGAACCAGGTTTTCATCACAGAACAAACCCGTGTTGGTCACGGTACATAATTCTTTTGTTCTCAGTTCAGTCACTCAGTCGTGTCCGACTCTTTGCGACCCCATGAACCACAGCACACCAGGCCTCCCTGTCCAACACCAACTCCCGGAGTCCACCCAAACCCATGTCCATTGAGTCGGTGATGCCATCCAACCATTTCATCCTCTGTCGTCCCCTTCTCCTCCTGCCCTCAATCTTTCTCAGCATTGGGGTCTTTTCAAATGAGTCAGCTCTTTGCATCAGGTGGCCAAAGTATTGGAGTTTCAACTTCAACGTCAGTCCTTCCAATGAACACCCAGGACTGATCTCCTCTAGAATGGACTGATTGGATCTTCTTGAAGTCCAAGGGACTCTCAAGAGTCTTCTTCAACACCACAGTTCAAAAGCATCAATTCTTCAGCACTTAGCTTTCCTCACAGTCCAACTCTCATATCCATACATGACCACTGGAAAAACCACAGCCTTGACCAGATGGACCCTTGTTGACAACGTAATGTCTCTGCTTTTTAATATGCTATCTAGGTTGGTCATAACTTTCCTTCCAAGGAGTAAGCATCTTTTAATTTCATGGCTGCAATCACCATCTGCAGTGATTTTGGAGCCCCCAAAAAATAAAGTCTGACACTGTTCCCACTGTTTCCCCATCTATTTCCCGTGAAGTGACAGGACCACATGCCATGATCTTCATTTTCTGAATGTTGAGCTTTAAGCCAACTTTTTCACTCTCCTCTTTCACTTTCATCAAGAGGCTCTTTAGTTCTTCTTCACTTTCTGCCATAAGGGTCGTGTCATCTGCATACTGAGGTTATAGATATTTTCCCCAGAAATCTTGATTCCAGCTTGTGCTTCATCTAGCCCAGAGTTTCTCATGATGTACTCTGCATAGAAGTTAAATAAGCAGGGTGACAATATACAGACTTGACATACTCTTTGCCTATTTGGAACCAGTCTGTTGTTCCATGTCCAGTTCTAACTGTTGCTTCCTGACCTGCATACAGGTTTCTCAAGAGACAGGTCAGGTGGTCTGGTATTCCCATCTCTTTCAGAATTTTCCACAGTTTATTGTGATCCACACAGTCAAAGGCTTTGGCATAGTCAGTAAAGCAGAAATAGATGTTTTTCTGGAACTCTCTTGCTTTTTCTATGATCCAGTGGATGTTGGCAATTTGATCTCTGGTCCCTATGCCTTTTCTAAAACCAGCTTGAACATCTGGAAGTTCACGGTTCACGTATTGCTGAAGCCTGGCTTGGAGAATTTGGAGCATTACTTTGCTAGCGTGTGAGATGAGTGCAATTGTGCAGTAGTTTGAGCATTCTTTGGCATTGCCTTTCTTTTGTTCTAGTTCTGTGAAAAATGCCATTGGTAGTTTGATAGAGATTGCATTGAATCTGTAGCTTGCCTTGGGTAGTATAGTCATTTTGAAAATATTGATTCTTCCAGTCCACAAACATGGTATATCTTTCCATCTGCTTATGTCTTCTTTGATTTCTTTCATTGGCATCTTGTAGTTTTCAGAGTACAAGTCTTTTGTTTCAGAGTACAAGTTTATTCCTAGATATCTTATTCTTTCTGATGCAATAGTAAATGGAATTGCTTCTAGAATGTCTCTTTCTGATTTTTCATTGTTAGTGTATAGAAATGCAACAGATTTCTGTGTACTAATTTTGTTACCTAAAACATCACCAAATTGACTGATGAGCTTTAGTAGTTTTCCGGTACTCTCTTTAGGATTGTCTATGTAGAGTACCACGTCATCCCGGTACTCTCTTTAGGATTGTCTATGTATCGTATCGTGTCATCTGCAAACAGCAATAGTTTAACTTCTTTTCCAATTTCAATTCCTTTTACTTGCTGTAAAAGGATTGCTCTAGCTAGGACTTCCAAAACTATGTCGAATTAAAGTGAGAAGAGTGAACATCTTCGCCTTGTTCCTGATCTTAAAGGGAATGCTTTCAGCTTTTCACCACTGCGTATGATGCTAGCTATAGGTGTGCTGTATATGGTCTTTATTTTGTTGAGGTACGTACCCTTTAGGCACACTTTCTAGAGAGTTTTTATCATAAACGGGTGCTGAATTTTGTCAAAAGCTTTTTCTACATCTATTGAGATGATCATATGGCTTTTATCCCTCAATTTGTTGATGTGGTGTATCACATTGGTTTGCAGACGCTGGAAAATTCTTGCATCCCTGGAATGAATCCCTCCTAATCATGGCGTATGATCTTTTTAATGTATTGTTGGATACACGTTGCTATTATTTTGTTGAGGATTTTTGCATCTATGCTCATCAGTGATGTGGCCTGTAATTTTCTTTCTTTTTTTTTTTTTCCAAGGTATCTTTGTCTGGTTTTGATATCAGGGTGATGGTGATGGCCTCTTTTAGATTTCACTTACTGTTGTCATTATACAAAAATAATCTTTTTCATGCATATTGCCCCAGAATGATCTTTTAAAGCATAAAAATGACTGTGTGATTACTCTGCTTCTATCTTTCAGTTATTTCCAGTCACCTGTTGGGAAAAGATCCAAGCCTCATTCTGACCCAGGTCATGGCATACCCTGGCCCTGCCTTCCTCCCCACCTCATCCTAGGCTGTTTTCTGCTCATCTTCTTCACCTTGATCTCTCTACCTCCAACACTTTCCCCACCTTTTACCCAATTAATTACCCTTCAGATCTTGGTATAAGTTTCCACTCTACACCAAATTGAGTCCAGCTCTTTTTATTTAGCCATTATAGTTGTATATTAATTTCCTCTGCACACAACTTATATGTGATATTTAATGTCTTCCTCTCCCACAAGATGTCAAGCTTCGCATGACCAGGGACCATGGCCGCCATTGTTGCCGCAGTCATCCCCTTACCTGGTAAACAGAAGGAGTCTAAATACTTGTGGGAAAAAATGTAGCAAAGGAAGTCTAAGTGGAGGGGTAAGCAAAGGTACACAGGTGGGTTCAGGGGTCATTGTACTGGGCGACAAAGGGCAGAGTTTTGATTTTTAGATGGAATAAGGAATGCTCTGGCTTGTAGACAAAGGGAGCCACTGGGTTCTTTACGGAGAAGGCTCCTGAACTCGCTTTTATCAATTGTTATAAACTTACATATGCATTAATATTTAACGTCTTTTCTCCCGTGTTTTTCTCTGTAAGATGATCTTTAAGTAGTAAATATGCTTATTACTCACTTATATGTATGTATACAAATTGATTTGATCTTCAGGGTCAGCTTTCAGAAACAAAAAAGGCAGCTAATGGGGCTTCCTTGGTGGTTCAGTGGTAAAGAATCCACCTGCCAGTGCAGGAGACACGGGTTCAACCCCTGGTCCAGGGAGATCCCACACGCCATGGAGCAACTAAGCCCCTGCACCACAACTGTTGAGCCTGTGCTCTAGAGCCCAGGAACCGCAACCACACGCTGCAACTACCGAAGCCAGAGAACTCGAGAGCCGTGCTCCACCACAAGAGCAGCCATGGCAAGGAGGAGCCCGTGCACACAACAAGGGAGATGCCCTTGCTCCCCGCAGCTGGGGAAAAGCCACGCAGGATTGAAGACCCAGCTCAGCCAAATAATAAATAAATAAAATTATTATTTTTTTAAAGGCAGCTAACAAAACATCTTGGTGATCTCAGAAAGTTAAGATCAGAAATTATATTCCAAAATTTTGCTGATGACTTTGCAAAGCCGAATCTCAGATCTTTTTAAATCTATTGTGTTATCTCGTGTAGCTGTGTTTGATTCTGATGAAATCTCTCTTCCTCATCTTCTATGAGTCGACACTTTCCTGAAACTGCTCTCGTCTTTTGTTCCACTCTATCCTTTTGTCTTTCCCACACCCTACTCACAGGCCTTCTCCAGGGTCCCGCCCCCCGACCTTTGCCCCTCCACACTCTTCCTGTCCCAGGCTGACCATCTCTTCATCCAGCATCCCCAGGGGGGTAACTCCCTCTCTGGTGACTCTCAGTGATCCTGATCTCTGGGATCCCTGGCCAGGGGCCAAGTTCCGCAGCTGCCTTCAAGCCCCCAGGATCTCCCAAGTCCTTTTATTCAGAACCCTCTGCAGTCCGCTCGGTTGTAATATAGGATGGATAGAGAAATCCCTGGGTATGTCATATGTAGATGGTCAGATTTCATTGCTATTAATTCCCCATAAAATCTTTTCCTGAAGAAAAGATGAGTCCCAGTACACTGAGCACCATTCAGCTCTTCCTCTGGGAAGGAGCTATTTTCTTCTACTCCAAGAGCAAGAGTCCTGAGAAAATGATTTACATTTCCCTAAGAAAATAAATCTCAGTTCAAGCTCAGAAGCATTTAACCACAGGTTCATCATAAGCATTTAAAAGATATTGATTACCCGGGGAACATCGACATCCATTTCTCCCCAGTTACTGAGTACTCCACTGATTCGAGGGAATGTGCACATTGGAATAATAACTAGCCTGTGACCACAAAGTAACATAACATTTCTCATTTCTCCTTATTGCAAGATTAGCTAAAATAGGTGTGTGTGTAGTGTAAGATTCAGAAGTTTTTTTAAAAAGTTCCAGCTGCTCTCGTTTGCTCTCTTAAATCTCTCCATTGTTTGTCTTTCTAGATGTGTGGGTCCCCTCTGCACATGTCAGCAACTCCAAAATTTACATTTCTAGCCTTGACTTCTCTCCAGAATTCTACCCCCCCAAGTTCTGTCTGCTTGACAGAGCTTCCTGCTTGAAAATTAACTGAATTCCTTGAAAGCAAGAGCAATATCAGATTCCATTTTATATCCTCCGTACTTAGTACAAGGCCTGCTACAGAGCAGACACTCACAGATGTTAAGAAAATGAATAGATGTTTTGTAAAATTGCAAGATTGTGGAATAACACCGGTGGAAAGCACTAATAGTCAAACAAGTTGGCACAGGTAACTATTACTTTTTTAACTAACAAAAGCAACAGCCGACACTTGCATCACACTTAAAGATATGTGAAAACTGAAATAATGGATCGATATCTTAAACTTAATTTATCACTGTCTTACTCAATGTGGCTGCAAACTTAGCTGCTACTTCTACAAACTAATAAATTTACTCTAGTCCCTGTCTCTGGGACACACGATCTTTGTTTCTTTGCTTCTTTGTAATCCTTTTCTTCTAAAATTGTATTCCTATTTACTCTTATTTAAATTTTCTTCAAAGTGATCCATCTACACTCCCATTTTCTATACAAAGCATTCCCTTAGCCTTCAGGCCAACATATCCCTCTTTATCTTCTCAATTCATAAAACCAATGGTCTAACCTCCTAATGGAGAATCAAGATATAGTTGTATGTCTAAGTTCAAGCTCTAGCACATTCTATGCAAACCTTTCAGTTACTTAAGTTTCCTGAACTCTGTTTCCTAATCTGTGGAGAAGAGATTCTAATATCTACCTCAAAAGATTCTCAAAGGTTACATGAAATAATGTTCATAAAGAACTTAGCTAGCACGTCTTAAGTACTTAATGAAGAGTAGCTATACTGTTACTATTGGCACATAATATTTGTCACCTCATTTTGATGTGGACTTTCAATATATATGTCATAACTCCCTAGATTGGAGGTATTTCTTTGTCATTCTTTTATCATCAAGAGTTGTGCCTTACTGATAGATGTCCTTGCTGATTTATTTAATCATGAGAGTTATTGTTGCTGTTATTGTTATTTTAACAGGCTTGCATAATATTTTACAGTGTATAAAGCCCACTTGGATGAACATTATCCCAATTTATCTTTATAATCATCTAGTGAAATAGGCCGGGCAAATATTGTTAGAACCTATAATGTACTGGATAAAAAATATTTCGGAGGACTCTCACTTGCATTCGATTGAATTATCTAGTACTACACTTGTTCTAGTGAACTCCGGGAGTTGGTGATGGACAGGGAGGCCTGGCGTGCTGCGACTCACGGGGTCGCGAGGAGTCGGACACGACGAGCGACTGAGCTGAGCTGATCTGACACTTGTTCTTCCACTACACACATAAACCTAGACAAAACGTATGGCACAAGTGTTTTAGTTACTGGGAAATAGGCATACAAAACTGTAATCACTGAAAAAACAAGAGCAAGTAACAGGAGCATGATCGCTTGACCAGCTTTCTTCCTGTAGGCAATTTCTGGAGCTTGACACAGAACAAGGGAACCTAGGCAGAGCATGGCAGTCTCAATGAATTGAGAATACAGACATCTGAACCCAGGGAGGCTAAAGCGATATAAAAAATATATCGGACAAAGTACAGGAGAAGACAGAGCTGCACAGAGAAAATGTTTCAGAGATTTGAACAGGGCTACCCTTGAATTTTTGCTGAATATTAAGTATCCATAATAATATGGACATTGCTAGCATAATACGTAGGGAAGGAACTGGCAACCCACTCCAGTGTTCTTGCCTGGAGAATCCTGTGGACAGAGGGGCCTAATGGGCTGCTATCCATGGGGTCACACAGAGTTGGACACGACTGAAGCAACTTAGCATGCATGCATTGGAGAAGGAACTGGCAATCCACTCCAGTATTCCTGCCTGGAGAATCCCAGGGACAAAGGAGCCTGGTGGGCTGCCATCTATGGGGTCGAATAGAGTCGGGCATGACTGAAGAGACTTAGCAGCAGCAGCATAATAGGAAAATATTATGAATGATTTTATGCCAATAAATTTAATGGCAGAGGTGACATAGACAAATTTCTTAAAAAACAAAAATTATCAAAACTCCAGAATTAAATCATCTTTATAGCTTTATATCTAATAAAGAAGTTGAGGCTGATGGAGAAGTCATATATCTTGATTATGACAAACATATCCATTTATCAAGCCTCATGGGCTTCCCAGGCGGCGTAGTGGTAAAGACTCTGCCTGCCAATGCAGGAGACGTGGGTTCGATCCCTGGGTTGGGAAGGTCCCCTGGAGGAGGAAATGGCAACCCACTCCAGTATTCGTGCCTGGGAAACCCCATGGATCGGGGAGGCTGGTGGGCTACAGTCCACTGGGTCACAAAAGAGTCAGACACGACTGAGCGAGCATAGCACAGCACACCAGGTGAGTCGGACACGACTTAGCAACTTAACAGCCAACAATGTGGACTGTACACTGAAAATGGGGACCTTTATTGTATTGTAAATTATACTTCAGTCAAGTTGATTTAAAAGGGGGGAAGGAAGGGACGGAAGCGTAGAGGATTTACTTAATTTACTGAAGACCAGGCCCAAAGCAAGGTGCTCTGATTCCCAGTAGACCTCTTTCCCCACCAGATCCCTGTGCCTTGGTGTTACCATGGGGGAAATGTAGTCCTTACGCTCTTTGAGATGAGAAAAAGCAGTCACATCTGTTCAGAAATTGCCACTGGTCATCTGTTTCTAACCTAATTTCCCAAACTTTAATTCAATCTGCATTCTGATCTCTGATCAGGGCAGCACACACATAAACCCGGGGAAAGCGCCTAGGCTGAGGTAGACCTGATGGCTGCCCGTGGGAGTGCAGGTATTCAGAACCTCTCCTTTGTCTCTCATCGCTCTGCACCCCACTCCGCCACGTCCCCCCCGAGTCGGAGCTAGGACTCTGCTCTCCCAATTCATGGTCCCGGGCTCTTGCCGATACACTAAAACCAACATCAGCTGTGAATTAGTGGTGTTCAGCCCTAAACTCACAGTTCATATGGATGTATGCTTTAGAGATACTGGACTGAAATGGACGTCTAATTCATTCCACAGCTTCAAGGCAGAAAGCCCTGCCTCTGCTTTATCCTTCTGCCATTAACATATTAACCAGATTAGCAAGCTATCAGCAGCACTCAGTCCTGGGAGCCTGGTATAGTTCATTCGGGGCATTTCACAGTCTCCTGACTGCATTTCAGTGAGAGAGAGGGAAGCTGAAAAGAGAGAAGGCAAGAGGGTTAACGTAGGGCACGGGTGAGGACTCGTGTGCCAGGACGGGGTAGCACAGAGTCTGAGGAGCGTGGGGACCCAAGGCATTTAAGAGAGAGCACCCAAAACTGGGGGAAGGAAAAATGCCTCAAGCAAGCAGCTGCTGACTCTCGTGTTTCCCTCAGAGCAGGGGACAGGGCGGTTTGGCGGAAAGTACAGGACTTTCAAAACCAGACGACTCTTGTTCCAGTGCTGCTTAGTTTCTGAGTAAACTTGAGCAGGTGACTTAACCTCTCTGAACTTCCATTTCCTCACTTTGCCATGAAAACAAAGTCTTCCTCATATTGTTAGAAGACCTAAAGGGCCGTGAAAAAGCCACAAGCCTGTTTTGTTCTTCCCTTTCTTCTTTTTTCCTCCATCCCCTCTTCCTAACTCCCTCAATATATGAAAAGTAGAGATCAAAAAGACCCTAAAATCCTTTATGACAACACCCTCCTTTTACAGGTGAGAGAAGCAAAAGACTGCCTGTGATCCCACCGCTGGCCATTGGCAGTGCTGTGATCCCCTGAATATAGCGTGCTCTTTCCACACCAGGGCTGCGGGGTGGGGTGGGGGAGCATGTAATCGACTTAGAAATTCTAAGTCCCAGTTTCCAAAATGCATATGTGCACGAGGAGGAGAAGGGGGCAACAGAAGATGAGATGGTTGGACAGTTTCACTGACTCCACGGACATGAAATGGAGAAAGCTCTGGGAGATGGTGAAGGACAAGGAAGCCCGACGTACTGCGGTCCCTGGGGCTGCAGAGTTGGATACGACTGAGCGACTGAACAACAAAGGACCCTGACTGGGAGACAACTGGAATGGGGATGTGTGGGAGGACTCAGAGGCCTCCTGTTTTCCCAGCCCCCAGTTCGCTCTTGGCCCTTCTTGCCTCCTTTGCCAGCCTCTTCTTCCTTGTCTGATGACGTGCCTCGTGTCTGGTCTGAGAACACTGCTGTCTTCTCCCAGAGGCCTTTGGTATAATCTTGGGAGAGGGGACCAGACTCTCAGCATGCTCTGTGCCCACCCCACACACAGATTCTTCATATCCTGAGACCTGTCCCCACCCCATACTGTTTCTTGATATCCTGAGCCCTATACCTGAAGTCAGAGTGCAGCACATTCCAGGAGAGGAGGGATATTTATAAGGTCAAATCCAGTAAGAGATTTCCCCACCAGAAGATTAGCAGGACTGTACTCAGTTATATTGTAAAGGCCTGAATATGTGTGAGGAAAGGGATCATAAGGGCTTACTGGTCATGGAGGAAGGAGCATCATTTTGATCAAGGTAAATTTGGATGCACCAAGCGGTGACTCTGGATGCAGTGATGCTAGCTCAAGCAACTGAGAGTGGTTCCATTAGCTCGCTTTGCTGGCTGAAGAAGACTTGAGATCAATTAGGACTGTAGCCTAGGGAAAGCTGAGATGCCGGAAATGGTGAGGTTCAATTACAGAAAAGAATTCAAAGATGTCAAGAGAGAGGAATGTGGCTGTAGATTTAGGCCTATGGATGATCTCATCATCAAGGCCTGAGACAGACGCTGGCAAAGGAAATGCCAGCATCTTTGAGAAGCAGTGCAGTGGCTATTTTGTGAGGGTTTGGGATAGTGGTAGAAACAGGACCCCCTGACTACAGTGAAAGGTCCCAAGGTGTCAAAGGGCAAGTAGTTACCCTAGAACAGTCAGAGACAAATGAATGTGGTTACTTCAACAGGCATTAGGGCTCATGAGAATAGACGGACCTGGTGAGATTTTAGGGTGTGCTAGATTGGTCGTGGAGACTCCGGGCCAGCTTGATGTATACAACTGAAAACAATTTCAAGTCTTTTGAATCAAGGCTACCACCATATCTAAAAGTTTGACTCATTTCTTTTTTAAAATTTTTATTGGCGTATAGTTGATTTTCAATGTTGTGTTAGTTTCAGGTGTACATCCAAGCGAATCTTTTATGTGCATACGTATATCCACTCTTTTTTCAACTTTTTCCCATAAAGGTCATTACAGATTATTGAGCAGAGTTCCCTGGGCTTTACAGGAGGTCCTGGGTTCTAGGTCCATAATGGCATTATTTTATTCTCTTTTAATGGCTGAGTAGTATTCCATCGTCTATATGTATCACATATTCTTTATCCATTCCCCCATCGATGGCATTTGGGTTGCTTCCATGTCCTGGTATTGTAAATAGTGCTGCAATGAACATTGGGGTGCATGTATCTTTATGAATTATGGTTCTCTCTTGATATATGCCCAGGAGTGGGGTTGCTGGGTCGTATGGGAGCTCTAAATCCCAATCAATTCACTGAATTGTATCCTCTATTGACAGGAAAAGGAAAGTGCCTAAGGAGTCAAGTTCTACTAATGCTGCAAATGTGTTCTGTAAATTTTCCTCCTTGCCTTCCCCAAAGGCACTTGTGTCTGTTTATATGTCACTGTACTGGGGACGGGTTTCCCTGGTGGCTCAGATGGTAAAGAATCTGCCTGCAACGTGGGAGACCTGGGTTGGGAAGATCCCCTGGAGGAGGGCATGGCAACCCACTCTAGTATTCTTGCCTGGAGAATCCCCATGGATAGAGGAGCCTGGCGGGCTACAGTCCATGGGGATGCAAAGAGTCGGATACAACTGAGTGACTAAGCACAGCACAACACACCAGGGAAAGGAAAATGCCCAAACTTTTCAGAAATATCTGGACACTGACTTCAATAATACTATGAAAGCAGGGGGACTAGTGGGGATCAGGTAGTAACTGAATTTTGGAGTGTGTTTTGACCTTTTTGGTTTTTTTGATGGAGGGAAAATATAATAGAAATGGAAAAGAGTGCAAAGATCATAAAGAGTTTTCACTCATGTAACAGCATCCATTCTCCCTTCCCATCGCTGAGTCCCTCCCTCACCTGCAGCTCTGCATCTCCGTCTCCCTTCTCCCTCCCATCCCAGAGTCTTTGAAGTGACTACTCTCTGGTCTGAATATTCCTCTCAGCTCCTCCCACCCCTTCATCTAACTAATCCCACCTCATCCTTCAGAACTCAGCTCCAGGCAGGGTCCCTTCCCTAAGAAACTGTGACTGCCCCTGAATCTGGGTCAGCCTCCTTGCTTCAACAGTATCATGCAATCATGTTCCTTTCCTTCAGAGCACTTTCCCCAGCAGGCCTCTATACATTCACACAGGTGACTTGGTGAATACCGGGTTCTTCCACCAGAGGATCACCACCACAAGAGCAAACTTTTAGCCAGACTATAGAAGCTGACTTAGGAGTCTGGAAAAAAAAAAAGATTGTGATGCAAAGGGAAAATTGAAGCATCTCACTGCTCTTTGTTTTGGCATCCTGTGTACTCACAGGCCTAGAAGGGGCTGATGGAAGGGTTTGCAGGCTGAGAGACTGGACTTTAAGTGGTCGGCAGAACTCTAATAAACCTTTGTTTCAAGTCTTTTATTTTGCCATACTTCCCTTTTAACAAACTTTAAGGAAATAACTCCCCCTGAACTACAACAGTGTACTGCCAAAGAGCTATCAAATAAGAAAGGCACGTGTTTCCTGAGTTTGGGTGAATGAACCGCAGCACTCACTTAAAAGCCTTTTTTTTTTTTTTTTTTTTTTTACTAGCAGGGAGGATGCAAAGGTTTTCCTTCATGTTATTTTTCTTGTGAAAACGTTTGGCGCCACCTGCTGGCAAAAGCCACACTGACTTCTGAGCATTCACAGAATGTGTTAATAAATGTCTCTCAAACAAACTAGGTATGAAAAACCTTGATGCGGCTTATTTGGTACATTTCTAAGAATACAAGGAATTTACATTTCTTCCTGAAAAAATTCCCATCTGACATACCCCCACCACTTGGGGCAATTTGTGTTCCTGCAGAAGTGGCTTCCTCTAAGGGAAAACTTTCTTTAACATAATAAATTTTATGCATCTCATGTTTGACCTAAAAGAAGGACAAACGAGAGAAAGAAAAGGAATTGCCCAGAAATTCTTAAGGTCCCTTCCAAACTCTAGCATCCTAGGGTTCTGAGGAGGTTTGCGAATGTTTCTGATAAGAACGCCTGGCCCAAGCATTCTCAGCCTATCGGTCAGTCCTCACTTGGAGCAAAGGTGTATGTTCCTCACCCTCGAATAAAACATAAATAGGCCCAGTGAATCCCTGTGATGTTTCATGAACTGGAAACGTACTTCTTCACCTTTCACGCCTGAATATAAGAAAAACAAGAAGAGTGTTATTTAATCTCTTGACTAACTTATGCCAGGTTACCAGTTCTAACTAGCTGACATAATTAATGCAAATTATGTGTCAGGGAATGATTAACGCAAATTATGTTTCAGGGAAATTCACCCCTTTATAAATTGACTGTGTTTTAAAATCTCCACATGCGCAAGCCATGTGTGTGAATTATAGGGGGGAAACATAATTTTCCTGGAAATGTGTAGGTTGATAAGCAGAAACATGCCCTGTCTGCCTGATACTCCAGAGGAACGTTCATGGCAAAAGAGTTAGTGTGCCAGCCATAGGAAACCCGATCCTAAGTGTCAGCCAGGAGAGAAAAATGTCTATAGGAACTGAAGTCCATCCTTGAGAGAGAACAGCCCCCAGAAACAGCCCAGCAGGAGCCTGAATTCACTGATCTTTTAGTTCAAGTCTCTGGCTTCCCTCGTGGCTCAGGTGGTAAAGAATCTGCCTGCAATTCAGGAGACCGGGGTTCGATCCCCGGGTCAGTCAGGAAGATCGCCTGGTAAAGGAAACAGCAACCACTCCAGTATCCATGCCTAGAGAATTCCATGGATGGAGGAGCCCTGCGGGCTACGGTCCATGAGGTCCCAAAGAGTTGGACACGACTGAGCGACTGCCACTTTCTCTTTTTACAGACAAACAGAGGTCTCAAGAGTTTAGGTGACCTTTTCACAGGCCTTTATCAAGTCAGAGAAGAGCCAAAGGTGGGTGCCTGACCTTCTGTGCTTGCTGTTTCTCCCTCTCCATCACCCTGGCTCTAACCAGTGTCCTCTTTTTTGGTGATGCAAAATGCAGAGGTGGTGGGAGAGGTGGCAAAAGCCCCTCTGGAGTATATATAATATACATCACTTAGACTGAATATCTTTCTCTTTCAAATAAATAAACAAAGCTCTTAATGTAAAATAAAGGAGGAAGGAAGAAAACCCCATCCCAGTTAGGCAGAGGGTACGCGACAAAGTGAACACTGACGTCCATGTCATCAGGCATCAACTGCGGCCCACGCACCTTTCACACTTTGTCGTCAAGTCTCATAAACACTCTTCAGTATAGCGTGACTACATTGCAAAAAGTCCTGCTCAGAGAACCTAAGGAGGTGCTGTTTCTAGTAAGTCAAATTAATACAGAGTGTTGCCCCAGGCAGCGTAATCCCAGTAGCTGTTGAGCTCAACATTTGCCTTTAAAAAGAGAATTATTGACTCGGGTATAGACTCCAGTTGAAGCATGAGTCAGGCAGCCTAGCAGACCTGGTTTGTTTTTAGCCAAGTGTCGGGGAAGGGGTGTGCTCACCAGCAAAGCATGTCACAGAGGATGTAGACACACACACGCACACACACACACACTCATCTGCCTAGTACAGCTGGCCCAGGCGTCTCTCGCCTGACAGAGTAGGGGCTGTTTCCGACCCCTACACATCCTTAAGGAATGCGATCCTTGTAGAGTTCATAGACAGGAAATGACCTTGAGGAAAGCCACTCGATGCCATTCTTTGAATGTTCTGCTGTCAGCTCCCAAAACTGTCAGGAATGAGGTAGTGAGTGTCTACTTCAGCTGTACAAACTGGGGCCATCAAAGAATTTCAGGAAAGAAAAAAGCTGGGAATCATCGTAATTCACACTTGAACCAAATATGGCAGCTGCAGCAGGCGGCTGATGGACATTCTGAACGAGGCCACCTCAAGTTCAAACTCGAGAGCTGCCGTTTTTCAGCATAGGACATTGAAGATCATACATAACATCTCAGGTTTCCCATCTGCTTGGGCGGGGGGAGCGGGGCGGGGGCAGTCCTCAGAGCGTGATAAAACTAGTCAGTCTTTGATAAATGCTGCTCCTCACTCTATCTTTCCAACCCCCTTGATGACCTGGTGAGAATTCACCGGTTTCTATCCGAACCAAAGACTAAGGCCCACACAAAGGGGCTGCCAGCCCAGCTTCCCTGTCAGTGAGATCACATTGATGCTAAAAGGAGCAAATGAGCAAGTTTGACACTTAATACAAAAGTGCTTACATCAGATTCTCAAAAGGCTTCATTTCCCCCAAACGTTTAAGAATCACTGCTATAATTTCTTCCTTGCAGCTCCCAGCACTTTTCCCTCTTCTCCTTGGTAGCTGTCATCACTTCTCCCCAAATACCTGAGAACCTCTCCGTCTCCCTGCCTTCAGCTGCCCCCCACCCACTCTCCCCTCTGCTGCCAGAGTGGGCTCCCTGACACGTCAGTCCTTGCGAAGAAAGCCTGGGTTTTATTCGGGGGTCTGCAACTCCCCTTACTGCCTTGTGTGGAGGAAAGATGTCCTTCCCTCCATCTCCTGAAGTGTGACTGTTGGTCTAAGAGTCAGACTATTTGCCTTAACAGCGACTGGTTTACTACCGATCTGCGTCGCAATTCTGAGCATTGATCTGTGAGAGAAGGTTTTTGGCTTTTTCTCAAATTACTCTCATCTATAGGCCACGAAATATTCATAACTATCATCTTACAATCCCCCTGCCTTACTCATGGACGTTGGATTCCCGTGAGACTGGAAGCTCATGGAGCAGAACTTCCCTTATGCTACTTTTCAATTCGTCCCTATTATATTGTATAATAATAGATAAAGAGACAAAGATTCTAGTTCACAATAAAAATAAAATCCACTTGATGATTATGTTTGGCTCCAAACTGTCATCTGTTGTTTTCCAGAATATGGTGTCAGGCTAGATTTCAGCCTTCTTTGCTAATTAGGAGATGGTTCCTAAATGATACAAACAAGGAGACCTCTCTACAGGATGTTATGGTCACACCCAATCAAGGTTTTAGGACACCAAAGACAGAGAGACTTTCAACACCCTGTCTTCTCAGCAGAGACAAGGTCACATACTGGCCTGAGTCATCAAAGTCAACAAGACAGGTAGTCAGAAGGGATCCTGGCAACACCGGCAAGAAGATGAAGTGGACATAAGATACAAGGTCTTCTCCCCTAATCACCCAAATCATTAAATTAAAAATCCCGCCTGTCCCTACACAGTCCAGAGAACAAATTAGCCGCCTTGTGTACAGACCATCTGCAATTAGGGGCAGTAGCATAGCTTCTGTTCCTGTAATTACAACTTCTCCTGTGTGGACAGACAGATCCCTCATTGTGTCTGGAACAATCACAGCATTCCAAACACTAAGCAAGCCAAAGTTGCATACCCCAGGGCCGGCTCTTTCAACAATCTATCGCTCAGCAGCTCCTCCCGCAGCCAGCTCAAGGACCCGGTTTCCTGCCATTGTTAGTGAGTTGAGCCTGGAATTCCATCCAAATGGATTTGACCCCTTCACTAAACAGCAGAGCATGTTTCCCTGATTAGTATATTCCTGTGTTTAGACGGGAAGTGGAAGGATTGGGGGAAGTGGAGGGAGAAGACAAGAAAAATAACAAGGAGGAAGAAAAATACTTCATTCTATTCATGCTATAATGATAACAACTTGGAACTCTGGCTTCATCCACTAGTGTCATTAAAGTTCTCACCCATGCATAAATACACATGGGTCTATCAAAAAGCCCATTTTATACAGTAAAGTAACTGGGCTGAGTATGAGCAAGCGTACCTGGCTTCATTAATAAACAGTTATTGCTCACCAGGCTCTGAGCATTCTAAGCAGGAGAATGCAGAAAATTATAAACTACAGTCTCTTGTGAGTGTACTTTTCTGCGTGAGTTCTGTTCCCTAAGGATATTATTTCTTCTCACGATGATGGTAATTAGGGGACCTTTGATACCAGGTAAGTGGAATGATTCCTAGTTGTACAAGATTGCAAGGGCCCTTCTCCACGACATGCGTTCAGGCACTGCACTCTACTTTTTTGTTTTTTTCTATAATATGAAAGCATTTATCAGTTTTATTGTCTTTTAGGGGATTCCCTGGTGGTCCAGTGGTTTGGACTCCTTGCTTCCACTGCCAAGGCTCTGGTTGATCCCTGGTCAGAGAACTAAGATTTTACAAGCTGCTCAATGCAGCCAAATTTAAAAAAAAAAAAAAATTATTGTCTTTTATATCTAGTTGAACCTGCCTTATATAGATCAATACACTATATGTTCTTTGGCAAATATTTAATTATCACATGTATAATAAGGTCTTGGGCTTTGCAGGTGGCTCAGTGGGAAAGAAACCACTTGCCAATGCAAGAGCCAAGGGTTCAATCCCTGGGTCTAGAGGATCCTCCTGGAGGTGGAAATGGCAACCCACTCCAGTATTCTTGCCGGGGAAATCCCAGGGACAGAGGAGCCTGGCCACAGTCTATGGGGCTGCAAAGAGTTGGATACAACCGACAGACTTGAACAAACACACACACACACATTTAATAAGGTCTATACGTCGAAATGACCCAAAGATATAGAAAATGTAACTCGCATTTAAAAGCCTATGAAGTTATAACATTTTAAAACTTAATGTTCCTTAAAGACACCATCAAGAGAGTGAAAAGGCAACCCACAGAATGGGAGAAAAATGTTGTACATCATATATCTGATAAGGAATTTGGATCTAGAATATTTGAAGAACTGTTATGACTCGAGACAAATCACATAGTTAAAAGTGGGAAAGAATTTGAATAGACATTTCTCCAAAGAAGATACACACATGGCCACCGCACACATAAAAGATGCTTAATATTGCTAGTTATCAGAGAAACACAAATCAAAACCACTGCAGATCTGCTCAAAAGTGTGTGTTTGTTGCTCAGTTATGTCTGACTTTTCATGTTCCCATGGACTGTAGTCCGCCAGGCTCCCCTGTCCATGGAATATTCTATGCAAGAGTACTGGAATTCCCTTCTCTAGGGGATCTTCCCAACTCCGAGATCGAACCTGGGTCTCTTGCATTGCAGACAGATTTTTCACCATCTGAGCTACTAGGGAAGCCCAATAAAACTGAAGCGAGTTGCCATTTCCTCCTGCAGAGGATTTTCCCAACCCAGGGATCAAACTGGCTCTCCCTCAAGTCTCCTGCATCGTAGGCAGATTTTCTTTACTGCTGAGCCACCAGGAAGCGCATTTGCTAAGACATCTCTAATAAAGGTGACAGATAATCGTCATTGGTGAGAATGTGGAGAACTCGGAAGCTTCAGACATTGCTAATGGGGATGTAAAACGGTGAGACTTTGGAAGACAATCTTACAGTTCCATATTCAGTTAAACATGCAGTTACCATATGATTCAGCAGTTCCACTCACTCGCAGGTATCCTTCCAAGAGGAATGAAAAAATAGCCACACAAAAACTTGTATATTCATGTGTGCTGTGCTGTTCTGTGCTGTGCTCAGTCATGTCTGACTCTTTGTGACCCCATGGCCTGTAGCCCGCCAGGCTCCTCTGTCCATGGGATTCTCCATCAAGAATACTGGAGAGGGTTGCCATTTCCTCCTCCAAGGATCTTCCCATAGCATCGTTATTCATAATAGCCCAAAAGTGGAAAACAACCCAACGTCTAACAACCGTTCGATGGATAAATAAAATGAGATATAGCTATACAACAGAAAAGTATCCAGCAGTAAAACAAACGAAGCACCGGTGTATGCTACAACATAGGTGAATCTTGAAAACATACTAAACAAAAGAAGCCAGGTGCAAACAGCACATACATTATGATTTCACTTTATGAGATGCCCAGAGCTGACAGAGACAACAGAATTGACAAAACAGAGACAGACAGTAGACTAGTAGTTGCCCAGGGCTAAGCAGGGGCCGCCCAGGTGGTGCTAGGAGTGAGAACCAGAGATTCCAGCGTCAGGAAGACCCCCTGGAGGAGGGCACGGCAACCCGCTCCAGTATTCTTACCTGGACAATCCCACAGGCAGGGAAGCCTGGTGGGCTACAGTCCGTAGGGTCACAAAGAGTCAGACACTGAGCGACTGAGCACACACGAAAACATTTAATTGGTTTTGCTAAACATAGAACCCAGGGAATCCCTACAGAGATGTGGCCCAAGCTGATGTCGTGAGACAAGTAAAGTGCTCCCAGTTTACAGAGTTCCAAAAACAGAAGTAGAAAGCTTTCAAAGATATTATGGTCCTGCTCTACTCATTATCCAGTTAGAACCTTTCTCCAGGCACCTTTAAGAATTTCTAGAAACACCAAAGTCTTCATTGTCTTCTAGCTATTGTGCCGGGGGCAGGGAGAGAGGTGGAGTTTCTGCTCTTGTTTCCATTCATTCCATCCCTTCCCCAGTGTGCTCTAGAGCAGATCTTGGCCTAGACTCTGAAGACCTCCGCTATGCTATCTTCCTGTGCTTACCTTTTTCCCCTTTTTCCTCATCTCACTGAATCCTCTTCAACAGTAGCCTTTTTGCCTCACACTATTTTGGAGTAATAAAAATGTTCTAAATCCATGTAAGTAAATTCTACATTTTATCTACAATTTGCAACCTTCCAATAAATAGAATCTATTCCTGGAATAAATCCAGTCCATGGAATTCTCCAGGCCACAATACTAGAGTGGGTAGCCTTTCCCTTCTCCAGGGGATCTTCCCAACCCAGGGATCAAACCCAGGTCTTTCACATTGAAGGCGGATTCCTTACCAGCTGAGCCACAAGGGAAACCTGACGGAATCATTGAAAGTAACTTAATTCACCTTGGTCATGGACAACTTTTGCAGTTTGGTTTGGTTTTGGTTTGGTTTGGTAAATCTTAGTAGCTTTCAAAAACATTCGAATGGAAAATAGTTAACTTTCCTCTGCAACCTCATTAGCAAGCCATAATGAGAGCAAGTCTCAGGCCAAATTTTCACACACAGACACCTATCTGATAAACATTCATTAACAAAACAGGCTTAGAACAATTCATCAACTGGATTTCTAAACTTGACCAAGCCCCAGCTGCCTGTTCTTTAGGTGTGCCAAACATGTCCTGTAACATGTTTGCTCACCGCAGATATGACAAAATTCCTAAGTAAGAGTCAAAACATTGTAATTGACAACATTTCATCCCTTAAACCAATGACGGGATGTAGGACCAAATAGGGATCAAGCTAAGATGTGAAACGGGTCCATCGTTGAGCTGAATCTTAGGTCCTGCTCATTCAGAGAAGGAGCACCTCTGAGCTCTAGTTTATGCATCTTGAATCCCTTTAAATTCACAGTGAGAAGTAATTAACAAGACTCTAGTTTCATCAATAAAAATCCATTGCTGATAATTATATGAATTAGCAGAGCAATGTAACTGAACGAGGAGACCTTATAAAAGATGTGAATGACCTTTCTGATATAACCCTGGCTGGCCACCTCCTAACTGCTGCTGCTGCTCAGTCGCTTTAGTTGTGTCTGACTCTGTGCAACTCCATAGACGGCAGCCCACCAGGCTCTGACGTCCCTGGGATTCTCCAGGCAAGAACACTGGAGTGGGTTGCCATTTCCTTCTCCAATGCATGAAAGTGAAAAGTGAAAGTGAAGTCACTCAGTCGTGTCTGATTCTTCGCAACCCCATGACTGCAGCCCACCAGGCTCCTCCGTCCAAAGTAGGCCTTCTTAACCTGAGACTGACCTAAAGTAACACACGCAGAGCGTCACTCTCATTATACCCAAGTATTTCTAAAGAGGGGCTTCCCTGGTGACTCAGCAGTGAAGAATCCGCCTGCCAAATACGGGAGATTGGAATTCAATCTATGGGTCTGGCAGATCCCTTGGAGGAGGAAATGGCAACCCACTCCAGTATTCGTGCCTGGAAAATCCCATGGACAGAGGAGCCTGGCGGGCTACAGTCCACGAGGTCACAGAGAGTCGGTCATGACTTTGTGACTAGACCACCAGCATCATTTCAAAGAAACTTATAGGCATCATAACAAGCCCATAAATTAACATTTTGTAGATTGAACCTCTGTTACATATGAACAAACGCTCTAGGATCCGTACCTGTGTGCTTTTGGAGGGTCTTCTGAGTAAGCAATGAAGATGGATGTCTTCCTAGCCATACTGCCTGCTGCCCAGGGAAGGGTCATTTAAGCAATGTTGGAAGCAGAGGGACAACCACTCCCAGCCTGGACTCCCCACCTCACTTACGGACCCCTAATCTCTTCCGGAAAGGGTTGTGTTCGGTGAGTTTTTTTTTTTCCATACCACTCCAGTGACACATTGAAAAACTTAAAGCTCTTACTTTTGTGGTTCAAGGACTACTTTGAGAATGTAGTAATAATCTCTTCAATAAAGGTGCACATACGCACGTGCAAAAAATATTTTTTAAGAAAACTTTAAAAAATTATTTATCTATCTTTGGCTGCCCTAGGTCTCTGTCGCTGCCCTGGGCTTTTTCATTTGTGACGAACAGGGGCTTCTCTTGTCATGGCGCATGGGCTTGAAGCTCTTGGGCTCAGTAGTTGTGGCATATGGGCTTAGTTGCCCCCACGGCATTTGAGATCTTTCTGGACCAGGGAAGTGGCAATCCACTCCAGAATTCTTGCCTGGAGAATCCCATGGACAGAGGAACCTGGCCGGCCGCAGGCCATGGGGTCGCAAAGAGTCAGACACGACTGAGCGACTAACACCACTCTGACTACGGACCAGGGATCCAGCTCACGTCCCCTGCACTGGCAAGCAGATCCTTAACCACTAGACCCCGGGGAAGTTCTGCAAAAATTAAACTTTCAATTCCTTTTCAGAGTGTTTACAAACCCTGGCCCTACCCCCACTCACCACCGTCATCACCAGCTTCTTCCTCTAATTTTCCAGGAATCCACTGAGGCTTTTCAATAGATCACCTCTGGCATTATGACATCAAGAAAACCAGTTACCCGCCTGAGCCCCCAAGTTTCATCTTGCCTGTAGTCTGCTCTCACAGCGCTTCCTCCTCCTCCATCACAGTACTCTGAAGAGGAGTGAAATATCAGTTACGGACGCAGATCAGTTATGGAAGCGCAGATCACGGTGTAAACGCATCGGATTCTGTTAAGGAAAGTACAGCCCACAGTGAGGAGAGGCTTTAGTCTCCTCTGCCTTCCCCTGGACATGTAGGATATTATTAATACCTGGCACCAAGTCTGCTCACACTTTCTGTGTTTTTTCAGAAGCAGACAAGCAACAGTGTTTTCCAGAACGGCCCTCTGCAATGTTGTTGTTTAGCCGCTCAGTTGTGCCCGACTTTGTGACCCCTTGGGCTGTAGCCCACCAGGTTCCTCTGTCCATGGGATTTCCCAGGCAAGAATACTGGAGTGGGTCGCCATTCCCTTCTGCAGGGAATCTTGCCACCAGGGGATGGAGCCTATACCTCCTGCATTGGCAGGATTCCTTACCACTGAGCCACCCGGGAAGCTTTCTGCCATAAGCAGTGCTCGCCTTGGGTTTCTTCTCCCCTCTTGACACATGGCCCTTGCTTTTACCTCTCAGCTTTCCTTCCCCACCCGTCCTCACTCAGAGCTGACACAGGACCCTGAACTGCTGAGTTAATTCACACTGAAGCCACGTGTTCCAGGAAACTAACTCACTCAGAAGGACAATGCAGATCGTGGAGTGCAGGTTATTACAGCGGCGGGCCCAAGGCAGAGTCTCCTCTTAACCAAGGACCCCGATCAGTTTTTGTGAAAACTTTATACACCCTAAGTATACATGCCCAAACCCACCTCCCCAAATTCCCTGAAACTAGTTTGAACAAAGGAAAAGAAAGATACAATCAAAGTTAACCCGTGATTCATATGCCTTAAGCCTAGGTAGTTAACAGTGGGCAATTATCAGTAGGCCTGTGGTCATACCCCAATAAGCATAACAGAATGTATGATCCTATTTGGTTACACAGATAATTAGGATATTCTTTTAGGCTAAGGAGAGTCTGGGGACGAGCCCTGGGGCTCTTCCCTCCAGGGGCCTGGTTTTCCAGTTGGTATGTTGTTTCCATAGATACTGGGCATAGAGCTCAAAGTCCACATTCCAGCCCACGATGGAGACCTGCCTTCAAGATGGAGCCTGTTCTGTCTGTTTCCTCCTTCATTTACCCCAGCAGTATTTCACATTTTAAAGGCAAGCTGCACTGTCAGCGTTACAGTCGACGCTAAAGTAAGGATCTCTAATGTTGAAATTCCAGTAACTGTCACCCTGGCCTGAGGAAGCTAGTTTTTCAGGAGGATCCTCAAGTCAGTCCTGTAGGCAATCACGTATTCCTGGTCAGCAGTGGTGGGGGGGTGAGGGGTGCGTTAAGAGTGTCATTTGCTTTAGGGAGAGAATATCCTCCTATATCTAGGCAGGAGTATTTCAAAAGAGATAGTGAAGAATTGCACCCATTTTTCTATACGAGCACAGCTTTTCCCTAACAAGAAGGGGAGAATCAGGTCTGTGTCAATATTTATGGCTGTTTTTGGTGTTTAGTCGCTAAGTTGTGTCCCACTGCAGCACGCCAGGCTTCCTCCAATCCGGATAACGTTAGTTATCCCAACGGCTTCCATTCCCACTTGTCCTGGTGTCACCTAGCACTCCCGGCCCACCTTGAACTCATGCGTAAGTGTAGGAGGCGCATCAAGGAACCCACCTCCTTGCTCCACCCTTTACCTCAAAAGCACTTGAAAACACATACTGTTTGATTTCACTTATACGAGATATCTGGGCTTCCCGAGTGGCACTAGTGGTAAAGAAACCGCCTGCCAACGCAGGGGACATAAGAGATGCAGGTTTGATCGCTGGGTTGGGAAGATCCCCCAGAGGAGGGCATGACAACCCACTGCAGTAATCTTGCCTAGAGAATCCCAAGGATAGAGGAGCCTGGCGGCCTACGGTCCATGGGGTCGCAGAGAGTGGCACATGAGTGAAGCAACTTAGCACACACGCAAACGAGAAATCTAGAACAGTCGAATTCTTAGAGTCAGAAAGTGCACTGGTAGACGCCAGGGGCCAGAGGCGGGGGTGGAGATGGAGCGCTTACTGGGAACAGAGTCTCAGGATGTTGTTGTTTAGTCTCTAAGGCGAGTCTGACTCTCTGCAAACTGATGGACTGTAGCCCATGAGGCTCCTCTGTCCCAGGGATTTCCCAGCACAAATACTGGGTCGGGTTGCCATTTCCTTCCCTTGGGGATCTTCCCAACCCAAGGATGGAACCTGCGTCTCCTGCATTGGCAGGCAGATTCTTTACCACTGAGCCACCTGGGAAGCCCGAGTTTCAGTATTCAGTTCAGTTCAGTCGGTCAGTTGTGTCTGAGATTCTTTGCGACCCCATGGACCACAGCATGTCGGGCCTCCCTGTCCATCACCAACTCCCAGAGCTTGCTCAAACTCATGCCCATCGAGTCGGTGATACCATCCAACCATCTCATCCTCTGTTGTCCCCTTCTCCTCCCACCTTCAATCTTTCCCAGCATCATGGTTTTTTCCAATGAGTCAGTTCTTCGCATCAGGTGGCCAAAGTATTGAAGTTTCAGCTTCAGCATCAGCCCTTCCAATGAATATTCAGGACTGATCTCCTTTAGGATGGACTTGTTCTATCTCCTTGCAGTCCAAGGGACTCTCAAGAGTCTTCTTCAACACCACAGTTCAAAAGCATCGATTCTTCCACCCTCAGCTTTCTTTATAATCCAACTCTCACATCCATACATGACTACTGGAAAAACCATAGCTTTGACTATACAGACCTTTGTTGGCAAACTAGTGTCTCTGCTTTTAAATATGCTGTCTAGGTTGGTCATAGCTCTTCTTCCAAAGAGCAAGTGTCTTTGAGTTTCAGTTTAGGAAGATGAAAAATTCAGGAGATGGATGATGGTGAGAGTTCACTAACAATATGAATGGACTTAGGGCCACCAACCGTATAGTGAAGTGTGGTTAAAATAACATGTTTGACATTATGTGACTTTTATCACAATACAAACAGGTAAGTAAATATACATTTTTTTTTTTTAAAAAGAACTTGAAGGTTCAAAGTCAAGACCACCCATTTACCTGTTCCCACGTGGCCTTCCCCTACCGGGAGCAAATCTCGGCCTGGATGCCTCCCTCCATGGCAGCTCCCACCTCACCCGGTGACTCTGTCTCACTTCAGTCCAGTAGTCTGGCCCTTGCTCTTGGCCCTCCCCCTACTGCATTTCCCCATCCCCGCCCTCTCCCTGCCCTGGTGCATTTCCCCATCCATGCCCTCTCCCTGCCCTGGTGCATTTCCCCATCCACGCCCTCTCCCTGCCCTGGTGCATTTCCCCATCCATGCCCTCTCCCTGCCCTGGTGCCGCTTGCCTAATCAAATCCTGGCTTGACTCTGTTGGAGAGGCTCTACGTCCAACTCACAGCCCTGACAATTCTAAGCCACCCCAGTCCTGCAGGGCAGAAACAAGGCTCTCCCTGGCTCAGGTTGCCCAGTTCTCTAAGCATACAGCCAGCCCTGCCAAGTTTTAACCAGAGACTTACATTCCAAAGGAGAAACTTATAAATTCAAATGCTTTCCTAGAAACCAATGATGACTCTTTTAATGCAGTCATATCGTGTAAAGAAAACTCAAGCCTGCATTAATTTCATTTTTCATATAATTCATACAAGGAGCCTGGACTCTGTATTTCCTATCCACCTTCTATTTGCATTCTCTGTTGCTCCCCTGTCCAGGTTTTAATGGCTCAGCTGGAATTGAGACCATATTTGCTCCTCATGTTTGTTTGAACACTTAGGTTCTGTAAAAATATTTGCCTCCCAAATTCCCCATCACAGACAGATGTCCTAGCTCATTGCTGTTGTTAAGTATCTTGGCAGGGAGAGAACTGGCTTCATATTTCAAAGAATCCCCTTTTCTACTAAAAAGTTTTGGTATCACTGCACAAAGGCAGTTACAACATGCACTCAGAGTGGAGCCACCAGGACCCTCTTAAAAAGAAAAGGCAAAGCTTCATTTTCTCTCAAGGACGACTAATTAGCTCGGTGACCTCAGGCTTAACCTCTCCAGGCCTTGGTTTCCTCATTTGTAAATGGGGGATTGGTTTGATTTAAAAGGTTTCATCCAGCCACAACCTTCTACTATTCTCTCAAGACAGATCATAGCAAAGGAAACCGTAATTTGACTCTGGGCACAGGGATTTTTAGGAGAATATTACAAACCTACAAATAGAGTTTAAGATGGCATCAGTCTCCCTGTGGTAACAGCATGCATGTCCATTTTCTCCTGCTGTACTCTTTCACTGAGTAATTGGAAAGAGCCTTGAGGGGTAAAGACTTGATGAGCCTCCAGGACAGCGGGGTTCATTCACATTTAGCTTCCGAAAGTAAAAATCCACTGAAGCCAAGTCCTCTCACCAGGCAGGACCAGCAGCCGCCACCTCAGTTGAATCCATCTCAGTGTCGCATGAAATGAATACAAACACACGTTTTCATAAATGGACAAATATGAGAAGGACCCCAGCTCCACTCTTTCGTTCCTTGTTTTTTTCACTGGTAAGATGAACTTTCCCCTTCTGTTGCAGCTACCTTTGACATGCGCACTCAGTTACTCAGTCCTGACTCTTTGCAACCCCCTGGACTGTAGGCTTCTCTGTCCATGGGATTTCCCAGGCAAGAATACTGGAGTGGGTTGCCATTTCCTGGTCCAACCTGCATCTCCCTTGTCTCCTGCATTGGTGGGTGGATTATTTACCACTGAGCCACCAGAAAAGCACTGACACCTTTACTGTTACTACTAAAGCTCTGGTCATAGCAAACACAAGCCTTACAGAGTTCTCTGATTCGTACCAATGAGCTTTCACTCATGGAATCTTACAAAGTGGGAGCTATTGTTAACCCCTTGAACAGACTGGGAATGGAGGAGAAAATGGCAACTCACCCCAAGATTCTTGCCTGGGGAAATCCCACGAACAGAGGAGCTTGGTGGGCTACAGTCCATGGGGTCCCAAAGAGTCAGACACGGCTGACTGAGCACACATGCAGAGATTGAGATACAGACTCCCACAGCATTTTTGTGCCTTCAGATCAGATCAGATCAGTCGCTCAGTCGTGTCTGACTCTTTGCGACCCGTGAATCGCAGTACGCCAGGCCTCCCTGTCCATCACCAACTCCCAGACTCACGTCCATCGAGTCAGTGATGTCATCCAACCATCTCATCCTCTGTCATCCCCTTCTCCTCCTGCCCCCAATCCCTCCCAGCATCAGAGTCTTTTCCAGTGAGTCAACTCTTCGCATGAGGTGGCCAAAGTATTGGAGTGTCAGCTTTAGCATCATTCCTTCCAAAGAAATCCCAGGGCTGATCTCCTTCAGAATGGACTGGCTGGATCTCCCTGCAGTCCAAGGGACTCTCAAGAGTCTTCTCCAACACCACAGTTCAAAAGCATCAATTCTTTGGCGCTCAGCCTTCTTCACAGTCCAACTCTCACATCCATACAAGACCACAGGAAAAACCATAGCCCTGACTAGACGAACCTTTGTTGGCAAAGTAATGTCTCTGCTTTTGAATATGCTATCTAGGTTGGTCATAACTTTCCTTCCAAGGAGTAAGCATCTTTTAATTTCATGGCTGCAGTCACCATCTGTAGTGATTTTGGAGCCCAGAAAAATAAAGTCTGACACTGTTTCCACTGTTTCCCCATCTATTTCCCATGAAGTGGTGGGACCAGATGCCATGATGTTCATTTTCTGAATGTTGAGCTTTAAGCCAACTTTTTCACTCTCCACTTTCACTTTCATCAAGAGGCTTTTGAGTTCCTCTTCACTTTCTGCCATAAGGGTGGTATCATCTGCATATCTGAGGTTATTGATATTTCTCCCGGCAATCTTCATTCCAGCTTGTGTTTCTTCCAGCCCAGCGTTTCTCATGATGTACTCTGCATATAAGTTAAATAAACAGGGTGACAATATACAGCCTTGATGTCCTCCTTTTCCTATTTGGAACCAGTCTGTTGTTCCTTGTCCAGTTCTAACTGTTGTTTCCTGACCTGCATACAAATTTCTCAAGAGGCAGATCAGATGGTCTGGTATTCCTATCTCTTGAAGAATTTTCCACAGTTTCTTGTGATCCACACAGTCAAAGGCTTTGGCATAGTCAATAAAGCAGAAATAGATGTTCTTCTGGAACTCTCTTGCTTTCTCTATGATCCAGCGGATGTTGGCAATTTGATCTCTGGTTCCTCTGCCTTTTCTAAAACCAGCTTGAACATCTGGAAGTTCACGGTTCACATATTGCTGAAGCCTGGCTTGGAGAATTTTGAGCATTATTTTACTAGCGTGTGAGATGAGTGCAATTGTGCAGTAGTTTGAGCTTTCTTTGGAATTGCCTTTCTTTGGGATTGGAATGAAAACTGACCTTTTCCAGTCCTGTGTCCACTGCTGAGTTTTCCAAATTTGCTGGCATACTGAGTGCAGCACTTTCACAGCATCATCTTTCAGGATTTGGAATAGCTCAACTGGAATTCCATCACCTCCACTAGCTTTGTTCGTAGTGATGCTTTCTAAGGCCCACTTGACTTCACATTTCAGGATGTCTGTTTCTAGGTGAGTGATCACACCATCGTGATTATCTGGGTCGTGAAGCTCTTTTTTGTACAGTTCTTCTGTGTATTCTTGCCATATCTTCTTAATATCTTCTGCTTGTGTTAGGTCCATACCATTTCTGTCCTTTATCGAGCTCATCTTTGCATGAAATGTTCCTTTGGTATCTCTGATTTTCTTGAAGAGATCCCTAGTCTTTCCCATTCTGTTGTTTTCCTCTATTTCTTTGCATTGATCGCTGAAGAAGGCTTTCTTATCTCTTCTTGCTATTCTTTGGAACTCTGCATTCAGATGTTTATATCTTTCCTTTTCTCCTTTGCTTTTCACTTCTCTTCTTTTCACAGCTATTTGTAAGGCCTCCCCAGACAGCCATTTTGCCTTACAACAATCATAAAACGCTACTATGCAATTGGGGAAGAGATAATCCAACTCCCCTGTTATACTCATGCCACTCTATAATTATTCAACAGTCTTAAGGATTTAACAGATATTTATTTTAAAATTTTTATAAATGCCTTAAACTCTGTAAAATCATAGTATAAGTATGAGTAGAATATTTACACGTATAGGTAAGTTTGATGAAGAACTATCTGCTTCAGCCCTTTAACATGTACTGTTACCTTCGCATTAACATGCTTTCTACCTTTGACGGGCAGCCACCCAATCACTTGTTCCTTGAGTCAGGGCTGCACCCGGCGCCTTAGTTCTGGAGGAGAGGGTGTGGCCAAGTGGGGGAGACAGAGTTGCCAGTCGTCTGATGACTCCTCCCGAGCCAGGCTGGGAGCTGATTATCAGAGCTACAACTTGCGTTACTCTGTTCTTCTAGCCCCTGACTTCCCCGCACAGCTCTGAAACGTCTCTGCCTTTAGGAAGGGGCAACTCCATGAAAAGGTCCCAGATCACTGTAACTACATCATGAGTCTAATAAGGCCGAGGGGTGAGCTATAAAGCAGTTTGCTGCAGGAGCTTGGCCTGTTTCCTGGAGGTCTTTTGGCCTCTTCTCTCCCATAATTCCCTGGATGCTGTATCTGTCACTGCATTGCTCCTATGGGCTCTTATTCAAACCCACAGGCTGTTTTTCTATGAACAAGCACTAAATTGAGATCCAGGATGTCAGTTTCAGGCACCGATCAGAGGAAACTGCCCATCTTAGCCCTGCCCTCTTACAGAGTTCCAGTCACATAGGAAGATTTTGGGCTCACAATTCAGTCTTCAACCTCCACTCCTCCACATTCCTCTCTTCTAATGAAAAACAGTCTGGGGAGGGAAAAAAACATATACATGACCAGCTGTATCTTCATTTTGTCTACTGTCCTCTGTGAGCAAAAATACAGGTTTTCATTTCTTTCCATTAAATACATAGTTGTGTGCAAGGAGAATGGGTTGAAAGAAGCCTTATTATGTCCAAGAGTTCCTATTTCTTTAAAAATATTTGCTGTTAGGACTTAGAATCCTTTCTACCAACCATGGGTCAGAGAGATCAGGAAAAACATTCACTGCCAGTGATCCCATTTATAAAGGGGTAGGGAAACTTTCCATATGGGGAAAAATGAGGCCAAGCAAAGAGGGAAAAAGGAAGCTTCCCCAACCAAAATAGAGAAAGGGCCCTACAAGAGACCAGGCAACAATATCTCAAAGAAAAGGCATTCCCAGGCAGTGAAGGCACACTGCACACGTGCACACACGCATGTGCACACGCGTGTGCACACATGCACACGTACATGTTGTGCTCTTCAGTCACTAAGCCATATCCGACTCTTCGCAACTCCATGGACTGTAGCCCACTAGGCTTCTCTGTCCATGGAATTCTCCAGGCAAAAATATTGAAGTGGTAACCATTTCCTTCTCCAGGGGATCTTCCCAACCCAGGGATCAAACTTGGGTCTCCTGAACTGCAGGCAGATTCTTTACCATCTGAGCCACCAAGGAAGCCAAGATGGTCACAGAAATAGATAATTAGAATAAATATGTTGGGGGCTTCCCTGGTGGTTCAGTGCTGAAGTATCCGCCTGCCAATGCAGGAGACATGGGTTCGATCCCTGGTCCAGAAAGATCCTACGTGCCCCAGAGCAACTAAGCCGTGTACCACAACTACTGAGACTGTGCTCTACAGCCCAGGAGCCAAAAGTACTGAAGCCCGAGCAGGCTACAGCCCATGGCCCACAACAACATAAGAAGCTATTGCAATGAGAAGCCTGTGCACCACAAGTAGAGAAAAAACCCATGCACAGCAATGAAGACAGCACAGCCAAAAATAAATCAAAATTTTAAAAAAAAATAGAAATGTTTGGTATGAAGGAGGGTGTACATCACATGTGGAAACATAGATAAAGGAATGACTAACTCTGCTTAAAGAAACATTTGTGCGGTGTTCACTTCTGTGTGTGGGTGTCGCTGACCACCATGCTCAGAGATCTTAGCTTCATAGTACAAGCAGTCTGGCAGCATCAAGGGATCCTCTTTCCCTCTCTTTCTGTCTGTCCCCCTCTCTCTCTCACCATCTCTCTCTTCCACCGCTGACAACTATCACTGCTAATTTAGGGCTTTGTTGAGAATTTCGGCACTGCTGAGTAACTTTGGCCATAGTGAGAGGGAAGGACAGGAGGAGGCTACTGCAGTCCTCCTTGTAAGAGCTGATGAAGGGAGCCTGGACCCGGGAAGTGAGAAGAGAGATGCAGGCCAGGAATGAGCCGGACCACCCTGTGCTCCTGGTCTCCTAGATTCCTCTCTCCTGGGGGCACCTGGCCTCTCGGCCCCCGGACCACAGTGGGCTCCTGGCTGTGCTGGGAATAGCCGCCAAGCCCCACTGCAGACTGGCAGAAGCACCTAGCTCTTTCTTTCACTCTGGCCCCATGCAGAACCAGAACTCTCGCTAGGTCGGGATGTGGGGGACACCAGCATCCTTCTTGCAAACAACCTTCCATATGGCACATTATGAGGATGGAGCTAGTGGTCTGACTCACCTTTGAAATTGGTTTTAAGAATAAACAGTCCATCTCCTGGGCTCTCAGAAGCAACTTAGTGTTGAGGACGCAGGAGTGCTGAGCACAAGAGCACTTTTTGTTTCAGCTCTGTAGGCACACACCAGTCGCTCCCTCGCCTCGAACGCTAAGTGACTGGTCAGAGTTTCCAACAAGGCGGTGCAGTTATGCACAGATGAGAAGACACCCAGGCAGGCTGTCCCACCATTAGGAATGGGTCGGCAGTGGGGACGAGGGAGTGGGGCTTCTGCGAGAATGAGCATGAAGGAGGGCTCAGATTTCTCGTACTCCGGAAGACAGATTCACCAAGGAAGGTGGGTGGTGAAAACCATGTTCCCCACTCCACCCAGGCAGGTCCCCACCATCCCCAGCAACCTCCAAATAGGGAAGCACAGTTAAGTCAAGAAGGATGGCTGACCTCCCATATTCACTTCTTCTTTTAAGCCTCAAACCTAGCACATTGTTCAGTCGCTACATCGTGTAGTGACTCTTCGTGACCCCATGAACTACAGCATGCCAGGCCTCCCTGTCCTCCACTATCTCCCGGAGCTCGCTCAAACTCGTGTCCATTGAATCAGTGATGCCATCCAACCATCTCATCCTCTGTCAGCCCCTTCTGCTCTTGCCCTCAATCTTTCCCTCTTTTCCAGTGAGTCAGCTCTTTGCACCAGGTGGCCAAAGTTTTAGAGCTTTAGCTTCAGCATCAGTCCTTCCAGTGAATATTCAGGACTGATAGATTTCCTTTAGGATGGACTAGTTGGATCTCCTTGTAGTCCAAAGGACTTTCAAGAGTCTTCTCCAGCACCACAGTTCAAAAGCATCAAAAGCTTCTTGGTGCTCAATAAATGCCTTTGAGTGAATAAGAATAAGTGAATAAGAAGGTTCAACTACACAAGTGGTTTTCAAACTGGGCTTTCTTGAGGCACCAGGTTTTCCCAGAGAAGTTACAGGACCTGCTGTAAGGAAATGTGTGCTGGGGCCCGGCGGGGCCACTCCATCTGTATTCCTGTGACTGTCTGTATCTCCTCTGAATTCAAGCAAAGTCCTCTGTGGCCACCAGAGCTCAGCGAACTGACAGCCAGTGCACGCCAGCAGGTCGTGGGCACGGTGTTTTTCATTCAGTGATGATACATAAAAACCAGCTCTTTCCTCACATCTGGGGAGAAAGGATTTCTAGAAATAGACCAGTTTAGGAGGGATGAGGCTGCCATCATGGGATTTGCCCAGCTAGCTTCATAAATATTATTCTACCCCAGTCTCCAGTTCTTCAGACACTTGGGGATACAACTGTGGTTTAAGATGACCAGCTCTTGCCCACCCTCTGGCCGTAACTCTCCCTCCTCCCACAACCTCTCTAGGGGAGCCAGGCTTCCAACCCAGAATGATTTCATCACCACCAGGCAATTGGACCCGGATTTTTCTCCTCTTAGGATATCTCGCTAACTCGTCATTTCCATAATTAGCTTTAACGACCCTCTTCTTCTGTTTCTTTCCAAACAACACACATTCTCACTCTTTGTGGGGGTGGCAGACCTCCAAGCTTTTGGCAACTCTCCTGTTGACCGAGATCCCAGAGAAGAATTTCAGACGGTCAGCTGAGGGCATCTAAGACAGCTGTGTGAAGAATGAGGCTGGGATGAGAAGGAGGGGTTGGAGGAGGAGAAGGGGGGGAAGAGAACTGTAGAGTGGAAGAAGGACTCAGAGAACATTTACTCCAAGCCCCATTTCACAGATGGGAAAGCTGAGACCTAGACAGGTGAAGCAGCTCACAAGGTTGCCATGGGGAAGTCTTAGGGACATCAGATGATCAGAGCTGGTGCTGGGTTGAAACTCAGACTATCCTTTGTTGGCTTAAGTGGTGAGCTGAGCCCTTTGTACTTTTCCAAGTGAAATGTGGCAGCAGCAAGGTCCAGATTTTTCTGGAAACTCCAGCTCATGTTTCAGCATCTAAGGCACTTAGCTGATCAGGCCTCTTCTGTAGATCTCCTAACCACATCTTGCTGCTGGCTGCTTCTCAGCTCTCTCTGCCATGGTGCTCAAGGTCTCCATGACCCCGGGCCCATGGCAGAAGGAGCTTGGAACCCCGCAGTGTAGAGAAGGGGATTCTCCAGCACCCCAGACAGCTCCCCATGTTTCTCCAAGGGTCTCCTCTCTCCCACGTGCCTGAGCCTATCATGCTTCGCACGTGTGATTTTGAACCTAACCTCTCATATGAACCTTAAATTACTGGGACATACAAGGACCATCCCCTGTGTACTGCCCAGGGGTTCTGAATCCCGACAGCCTCCAGCCTGGGATGAGTGCCCGGCCTAGGCTCGCTGAGGGACTCCAGGGGTACACTCCCTCAGGATACAAGGACTGAAACTACAGTAGCCGGAGGCCCCCAAGAGGAAAAGATGGAGAGAGGCAGGGCAGTGGGCACAGAGGGTCCCGGGGAGGAGAAAGGAGAGCTTGCCACATGCTTGACACAGTTGCTAAGTTCATAACTGAGCATTAAAGAGACACAAGCAATGAGAGCCTTAAGATTTTCCTGGAGAATAGAAAGGTGACTTGAGGTCTGTAAACTTAGAAAGAAGAATTTATAAACCATGACTCCAATAAACTAAAGAGGTGGGGAGAGAAGGAATGAAGTAATTGGTCTGCTGGGAGCAAACAGCCTTGACAAGGGACAGTGGGGCGCCCGCTGTCCAGGGAGCCGAGGAGATCAGCACCAAGATGATGCCTCCGGTGCGGGGGACTGCCCAGGGCAGCCCAGACTCGGAAAGGGGTGCTCTTAATACCCTTTCCAGCAAAGGTGGCCATCCTTTCCCCAGATCACACACCTGACTGCATATGACAGAGGAAAGAATGACAAGGAGAGTTCACAGTACATCGGGCTTTGCATTCATCACAAAGTAATAATATAATAGTAACAAGGTGTTATAAAGTGATGAATGCAGGGCAAGCCCATTTTGCTAAATGCAAACACACAGACACATACACAGTGCCCACATTTCCCTAAACCACCTGGACCTCTAGGAAGAAATAGATCATTTCAGTTCTCAATCTATCACTTATCAAGGAAAGAAAGATACATTGAAGACACGGTGAGATAAATTGCATAAACCCAATTCTGACGTTA
This sequence comes from Bos mutus, assembly GCF_027580195.1. Lineage (NCBI taxonomy): Eukaryota > Metazoa > Chordata > Mammalia > Artiodactyla > Bovidae > Bos > Bos mutus. Next base: position 7,644,829 of record NC_091639.1, on the reverse strand, counting down.
AAATATGATTACAGAAGATTTCTTAGCATCAGTTAATGATCAGAGTGGAACATTAGCACCCCAAAGAACTTTCCAGCCCAACCAAAGAATCCCCCAGGGCCCAAAGATAGTGGGGTTTAACTGTGTGACTGTTTAGGTAAGGAGGTTCAGCTCTTGTTGGCTCAGCGACACACCAGAACTGCCATCTCCAAATAAACGGCATCCTTCAAAGTAATCCCCTTGGAAAATTACACTCATTCTAACCGTGCTGTCCTTGCTCAGATTATTTTGGGGGCTGTTCTTTTGCATCCCTCTTTATAACCAGTTTATCAGCCACATGCGAAAAGCGGTTCCTTTTTCTGTGGTCTTCTTTAGAATTCATATTAAAAGAAAGGGGGATCAGGACACACAAGATGCCAGATGTGATGGAGAAAACACCCCAGACAGTGAGGTCTCTGAGGGCAACTGCAGGGCTTCCCCTGCTGCCTCGCAGAGTGCCCAGCAGACAGCTGGAAATTCATAGATATAGCTGGAAAAAAAAATACAATGAAGGTGGAAAAAAGTGAGGCAGCATTATGACAACATTATTGGCTCAAACGGTAAAGAATCTGCCTGAGATGCAGAAGCCTTGGGTTTGCCCTGGATCAGGAAGGAAATAGCAACCCACTCCAGTATTCTTGCCCAGAGAATCCCATGGACAGAGGAGCCTGGCAGGCTACAGTCCACGGGGTCGCAAAGAGTCAGACACGACTGAGCAGCTAACACACACATACGTGGTCAAATGAGTAATGGCAATACACCATGCTCGCCAGCTGTCTGGACCATCCAGGGTGCCTCCCTGTAGAGATCAGCCACTCCTATCGAAAGTCAAAGGACAATTCTCCTCTTTTCCTCCTCATTTCTAAGGAAACCACAGAGTCAGGCCTTAACTAAAAATATTCTCAGTCTCAACGTCCATAACCACGTTGGGCACAAAGCCTGAGGGATGTGAGAACGGCCTTAATAGCCAAAGGCAGGCTGGTTCAAAACCACACAACCACACATTGCACACACAGGTCAAAGCCCACAGGTCCGGACAGGCTCTCCCAGAGGCTGGAGCATGTGGTGGCCTGTCTGTCACTCCTGTGCCCTGCTCACGTCCAGGGCTTTGGGACAGCATCAGGCAGGGACAGCCAGGTCAGCATGCACTGGCCCGATCTCCTGGCAAAGCAGACACAGGTCTGCAGAGGTGCCCCACTCTGCTCCTCCCTGACAGTCATGCATTCAGCTCTCCAGACTCGGGGCTACCAGCCAGGGCCAGCAGGGGCCAACAGCGCTCTCTGACTTTTTCTCTCAAAGAAAAGATGTTTCAGAAGCGAGCCCCTCCCTGGGGTGGACTCACGAGTGTTGGGGATGGAGAAGAAGCTGATCTTTGTCCAGACAATCAAGCCCCGCTGTTATCCTTCAGTGCCCCAGAACATGAAAGGAAAAAAAAAAAACACTTTCTTCCTCCTCCATTCAAACACCTTAAAATAAAACAATGACCTGCAGTGTGCCCGCCAGAAAGGCCAACATGGTGCCCGTGGGCCCGTGAGCTGACCTCTGCAGGCTTTTCCCACCCCCAGGCCTCAGGCATGCAGGACTGAAAGAATTTTTTTGGCCAGGGCTGGAAGCTTTAGGGATATGAGCCTGCCACCCTGCCCCCCAAAGCTGAGAAGCCACCCAGGACTCGTCCTGGCCATTCACAGAGCAAGCATTTGTCTGCTGCTGCCTGCCTTCCATTCGGTTCCTAATCTTCTTGGTGTCCAGTGTCCCTTTCCTCTAAATATCCCACTAAAGCACTCACTGATAACTAAGGTAGAAGATTCCCGTTTGAAAAGTAGACTCATACTGGCCTTCCCAGGTGGCGCTAGTGGTAAAGAATCACCTGCCAATGCAGGAGATGTGGGTTCAATCCCTGGGTCGGGAAGATCCCTTGGAGGAGGGCATGGCAGCCTGCCTGGAGAGTCCCATGGACAGAGGAGCCTGGTGGGCTACAGTCCATGGGGTCGCACAGAGTCGGACATGACTAAGCGCACGGGCACACACACACACATATGTATTGGAAAACTCTCATACTTAAAGGAAGACAGCTCTGATGAGGAGGCGATCAGTGTGGACGGGGTAGGTGAAGGCAGGACTCCTTCTGCCTGATTTCCCTAAGAATCACACGGTGGTAGTTGTCACTTAGAAGAGCCACTCAAAAGGCTGGTGTTGCCTACACTCTACAAGGGTCTGTGTACAAAGATTATACATAATAACAGCCTCACCTGAGAGATCTTGGGGTACATCAGCATCCTTTTTTATAAAGCACCTGAGGAGAAGAGAGAGGGAGGAGGAGTAAGAGAGAGAGAGGGAGAATGAGAAAGAGAGAAGTGTTTAACAAATAGTTTCAAGACCTTCTGTTTCCCAGCCACTCTGCTGAGCCCTGATCCTAGGCGCAAAGAAGATAAAGGATGGATGCTGGCAAGAACTCATGAAACAGAAGCAGATACTGTCAGCAACAATGTACCAGCTCTTACAAAACCAATCGGATCAGGGACACATGGACAGAAAATCCGCCCCTAGCCCGGGATTTCAAAGAAGTTTCCCCACGGGGACTTCTCTCACATTAAAAGTACACACTTGGCTTGGCTTCCGATAATTTAGTGCTGGAGATTTCTCCCACCTGGCCGGCCTCCATCAGCGCTCTTCACAGAGCAGTGGTCTGTGCATCATGCCCCTCTAGGTGGAAAGCACCCCCGTTCACCCATGGAGGACTGACTATCTTGCCTGGCCCGCAAGCTTCCATCCCATGAAGGAGCCTGATCTCTGTGTCAGGAGCCAAAGCCACTTGGGGTAGAAAAAGCAAAATTTTGCTGAATCTCACAAAACACTTCTCAACAATGTCATCCTAGAGGCAAGGGCAGAAACCCAGGTTTTGTGGACCTTGAAGCTCAGACAATCTGGGGAACCTCTTTAAGAAAATGCATATGAAAAGATTCCTTCCATAAACTGTCAAAGGCTTATTATTTATGAACATATTGTCTGGGTCCTTTGAAGAAAGGAGTGCCTTTGCACATGGCGGAGAGGGTGGGGCAGGATGCCCAGAGCTCAAGCTTCATGGACTTCGTGGTAAACCCACCTTTGCTCAGGGGCCAAGAAATGGTCTTTCTCTGGAGGAAAGAATTAGGATCCATCCCACCTCCCTCAACTTAGCCATCTTTGAACTGCAAAGGCAGAGCGGCAGGTTGCCTCAGATAGAGAGAAGCCTCCTCTGCCTGTTCCCTTAGGCCTCCAGAAAGATTCCAAGCTATTTTTGGAGCACGAGCTTTCTTCAGCCTTTCAGTTCAGCCTCTTGAAATTTTCACAGCCAAGCAAATTACAGTACTGGGTGGAAACAAAGTAGCTATCCTATTGGTTTTTGTTGTTGCTATTCTAATGAGCCAAGGTCAGAAGATATTAGTTTTTAAGCAACATATCAAAAATATTTGCCCTTATTGCTTTTCTTTCTTTCTTTCTGGAGATTAAAAAGGTCAGAGGTTCAAACATCTTGCATTAATGGGCAATACTGCACTAACTTGTTTTCCTCTAACAAACGGTATTATTTAAGATTCAGAAGGAGTCTCTCAAGCAGTTGGACATTGATAACTGTTGTCTTCATCCTTATTACAGTTCTTGTGCCTATTACTATTACATATTAACAATAGTAATAACCACTCCTTCCCTAAGATTTCACAAGAGAACAATGAATCATTGCTTTTGTTGTTTAGTCATTCAGTCGTGTCTGACTCTAGCGACCCCGTGGACTGTAGCCCGCCAGGGTCCTCTCTGTCCATGGGACTTCCCACACAATACTGGAGTGGGTTGCCATTTCCTTTGCCAGTATAATGAATGAATCCATCAAATAACAGTCTAGGCAGTATTTAGGAAACCAATCGTACTGGTGATGCTAGCCTAGCTGAGATTTCACTCAATCCCCACCCACATGGCCTCCCTGGTTTTCCAGGCCATGAGGCACTTTCTCTTTTAAAACTCAGCCCGGGCCTTCCCAGGTGCTGCAGTGACAAAAAAAAAAAAAAATCCACTTGTCAATGCAGGAGACCTGGGTTCCATCCTTAGGTGGGGAAGATCCCCTGGAGGAAGAAATGGCAACCCACTCTAGTACTCCTGCCTAGAGAATCCCATGGACAGAGGAGCCTGGCCCGCTACAGTCCGTGAAGTTGCAAAAGAGTCGGATACAACTGAAGCAACCAAACAACAAGAAGAAGGAAAAATCTCAGGCTGCACTTAGCAGTCTAAGTGCTCCATTAAGACTTTCTCATTTTTACAAGAACATGACTTCTTTCCCCTTTTAAACAATCAAGTCACAAAATACTTTTGTAAAAATAGCATTAATATCAAACCAGGTCTTATGAAGCAACCCGTACTGGCTTAGCAAAGGCCTAAAGTAACTTCTTAGCCTACCATGGCTCTTTTAACTTTTCAACACTTGGCTTAAACGTTAACGACCTATTGTCTGATTTTTATGGACTTTTAAATACTGTTGCCAACTCTTCTGGAAGAGATCGGGTTTTGTCAGCAATTCAGGCATGAAAATTAGAATTTGAAAACAAATAAAAAAGACCCAGTAAGCTCATGAGACTTCTACTCAAAATAGTTCCCACTCTCCTACAAAGCCGAGCGTGCTCTCCTTCTACGACCATATGTACATTCACGATCAGATGCGTTTTCTTTAGGACTGGAGTAATCATGTATAATTTAGATAAGATGACTTCGTGCCAATAATATCTGAGTCACAGGGCCATGAATTTGAACTCCATGCCACCCAGGTGGGATGGGAATTCTGAGTAGTCATAGGAAAGAATTGTAGAGATAATTAAGAATTTTACAAAGAGCCATAGCTTGGAAAAAAATGAGAAAACTTTTCAGGCTTCCCTTGTGGCTCAGCTGGTAAAGAATCTGCCTGCAATGCAGGAGAACGGGGTTTGATCCCTCGGTTGGGAAGATGCCTTGGAGAAGGGAAAGGCTACCCACTCCAGTATTCTAGCCTGGAGAATGCCACAGACTGTATATGTATAGTCCATATACAGAGAGTCAGACACGACTGAGGGGCTTTCACTTTCTATAGTGAGTTCAGTACAAAGGACTTGTTTAGTCACTCAGTCGTGTCCTACTCTTTGTGACCCCATGGCCTGTAGCCCACCCGGCTCCTCTGTCCATGGGATTCTCCAAGCAAGAATCCTGGAGTGGGTTGCCATTTCCTCCCCCAGGGGTGTGAGGTAAAATGAGGTCATAGGATGAGCCAGGCTTCAATATGACTGTTATCCTCACGAGAAAAGGAGATGAATACACAGACAGCTGCAAGATGGTGTGCAGACGTAGGGAGGACAGCCATCTGCAGAACACGGGGAGAGGCCCAAGGAGAAGCCGGTGATGCCCACACCTTGATCTTGGACTTTCAGCCTCCAGCACGGAGAAGAAATACACTTCTATTGTTTAAGCCATCCCATCTGTGGAACTTTGCTCTGGAGCCCTAGGAAATTTATACACCTTCTGTCAAGACCAACGTCTTAAGACACACCTGAGGATGCTCACGGTGGTGGGACAATGCCTCTCTGGTTTACTCTGCATGGAAGTTCTGGCGGCCTCGGGTAAACTCTCACTGGCCCCCTGAAAATCCAGGGGACAGGGTGTAAATCTGCCCCTGGGGCTGTACCCACGCCATATCTGCAGCAGGTCTCCAAGGTGAGCAGCCTCCGGCATGGTGGGACAATAAGGGTAAAGGAGGGGCTTCCCAGGTGGCGCTGGTGGTAAAGGACCTGCCTGCCAATGCTGGGGACTCAAGGGGGTGGGAAGATGCCCTGGAGAAGCAAATGGCAACCCACTCCAGTATTCTTGCCTGGAGAATCCCCCGGACAGAGGAGCCTGGTGGGCCCCACTCCATGGGGTTGCAAAGAGTCGGACACGACTAAGCACAAACATGCACAGTCAGGGCCAAACCCAGTGCCTGCCCTGCAGGATACTCAGTCAGGGTTTCTGAAATAAGTAAATGACTCAGGATAAACTCTTCTGGAATTGAACGTTCCAGGTGGTCTCACTTGGCGAGCGACTCTTGTCTGAGTGGCTGCCAGCAATCTTGCTCTGTCTCCAGAGGCTATAAATGCATAGCGGCAGGAGTAATCCGTCCAGGGAACAGCCCTCTGGGGAGAGGAGGGGGCTGACCCGGCTCAGTTTGCTCTCTTCTACCCTCAGCGCAGCTGCCTTAGGCCAGTAAGTGCTTAATTAGTGTTAATATCTCTTTTGATAGTATTATCCTATGAGCCGGTACCACAGAATCCATGTTTAGTAATAACACCAATGCAGTCCAAGGCTTTTTCCCTTAGGTATTCACCGCTCCAGGACTGATTCCATTTCATTCTTCCCCATGTCTGTCAATGGTCTCCGCCTTCTCCCAAAGCTCAGACTCAAGCCCTTGGAGTTAGAGATGATTCTTCCTAATCCTGGAATCCCTAAATCCCATCAGGAACAAAATCTTTTCCATCTGACCCTTCCCTGCATCTCCTATCTCTCCCTCTCCAGGCTCAGCACCATCATAACCCAGCCCACACCTCGTGGCAGAGGAATCCTCACTGAGCCACCAGCCTCTAACCTCTCCATGCCATCGTATGACATCATATGACACCTGTGTCAAGCCTCAGAAACTCTTACAAGGAGCCCTGGCTAGGCAGTTAAGAAGGTTAGTCCTAGTTATTTTATGCCTGGTTGCAATAACTAAGAAGTTTGCAAGAGCAGAGGCATTCTAGGCTAGTAGAATTTCTGGAAAGAGCTGCTGTGTTAACCTATAGTCATTGCTGTGGGGTCTTCCGGAATCATAAACTCCATTTCCAGATGCTACTATACAAAACAGGCTTCCTCGGTGACTCAGGCGTAAAGGATCTGCCTGCCAGTGCAGGAGACCCAGCTTTGATCCCTAGGTCAGGAAGATTAGCTGGAGAAGGGAATGGCAACTCGATCCAGGATTATTGCCTGGGAAATCCCATGGACAGAGGAGCCTGGCGGGCTACAGTCCACCGGGTCGCAAGAGAGTTGGACACGACTTAGCAACTAAACAATAGCACTATATAAAATACACATGACCGGGTTCACCTTAGGTGGTGGAATACAAGAACTCGGCTTTTACAACACAGCAGAGTTCGTATGTAAACTGCTAATTATACGATCTTTCCTGTTTGTTTAGTTTTACAAGGATGGTTATATGATGAGGTGGGGTTAGTGGGTGGGAGGCGACATGTGGAGGCCAGAGGATCATGGGGAGAGAAGACGGCTCCCAGGAACCCAGAGCAAGCGCCAAGAACTACAGTGCTAACCTTCGCCCTACATGGTTCAGTGGCTTGTGGGCTGGAAGCAGGAGGGTGACATCTGTGATTGAGTCCATGTGAGATGCTTGACCTCCCCAGTTTCATGCTCCAACGGGCGCGATGTGGGGCTGAGTCCAGCCAACAGAACAGGGAGTGCAGAGCAGGGAATGTTGACAGAAGAAACATCCGTATGTTCTTCTCCGGATGCTAATTACAGAAAGCCTATGTTCCTACGGGCTGTTTCATGGTAAACTTTCTCCTTATGGAAATTTTTTTATAACAAATCAATCTGTTTGGTTTGGTTAACTTTGGAAGGACGACTTCCTGAACATTGACACAGGAAAGACACCTGGCCTGAATTCTCCCTGAGCCCATGTATCTGCCTGTGTCATGGAAGTTTCTGCAACTGAGAGTCTTGTAACAGCCTGTGGCTGACCCCGGATCAGGCCCTAGGATCTCCAGGCTGGACATGTAGTAGGGGGTTGGAATTAATAAAGGACTTGAGAAAAACAGGAATTGTTTATCTTGTTAATTGTTGCAAGTTTAGGCAGCGGCAAACCATCCCTGACAGGTCCACTCAGATCTCTGAATCCTGAGTTTATTCCCTCTCTCTGCCTCTCCCCCACCCTAGCAAAGCTTTGACTAACATGTCCCTGTGGACACCCGTAACCTAAGAATCCTAATAGCTGAAACTTTGGGGAAACACACAGAAAGGCATTTCCAAGTGCATCTGGCTTACATCATCCAGAAAGAAGGATCAGAGCTCTTCTTACTGAGTCAAATCTGCCTCCTCCCCTGGCAAATGGAAAAATATTCGGACTGACAGAGAACGTCTTTCTGCACATAGATCTATGATTTTAAAATATTGCTCTTTTAAACATTGTTCAACTACTACTGATAACACGTATTAACATGCCTTCATATAATTAATTGACTGATTACCTGTTTTAATTGACTCTGGTAAATACATAAAATGCATGTGCTGGTGACACTGGTATGCTGGCAAACTAGGTCTTCAGGGGAAAAAAAAAAAGAGAGCTCTGATTTGTAGTTTTTGGAGATTTTCATGGTATAAATAGCTCTGCCATAGGCAGTTTCAAGCTGCATGCCTAACATTACTGAACAACCAAGCCATGGACTGGGGAAGACACAGGCTCAGGCCAGCCCCAGCACACACCTGTAGTGTAACCTAAGAAACGCCAAGATTGGCTTAAACCAGTTTAAATTCCTCTATTATGGCTTTGTTTTCCATTTTTCTCCTTTTTTTTTTTTGCACTTAGTCATGTCCAACTCTTTGCGACCCCATGGACTGTAGACCAGCAGGCTCCTCTGTCCATGGGGATTCTCCAGGCAAGAATACTGGAGTGGGTTGCCATGCCCTCCTCCAGGGGATCTTCCCAACCCAGGAATCGAACCCAGATCTCCCGCATTACAGGTGGATTATTTACCGTCTGAGCCACCAGGGAAGCCCATTTTTTCCCCTTAGGATACATAAAAACTCGTGGCAGTTGCTATTGGACAGACAATAGGCAGACACATATGTTGAAACAGAGCTTCCATGAGAGTGGAGAATAAGGGGTGGAAATACTGAAGCCAGGTTGGGGTCCAGGCACCTGGCTGTTGCCCAGCGGGTCAGAGAGTAACGGAAGTAGTGAGGCCATGGCGTCCTCCTCATCACTTCAAGCCACTTAGTCTCGTACCTACTGGAGCAGAACATGCTGGCGGCAGCTCCATTTCCATCAAATTCTTACTGAGCTTTGTGCCAGGAACTCAGCTCAACTCACGGCCCACGACAGACATTCAATAAAAGTAAGCCAAATATGAACGCATTCTATATAACAAGGTCTTGAATTACAGCCATCAGAACACTCAAATAGTTTCTGTTTTGAACAAAGTTAAGCAGACACAACAGGCTGTTGGCCAATTAAGTGGGGGATGGAAGTAATCAGAGATATACCAGAAAGCAAGACGAACACTGACCTCCCTAATGGTGCCTGGATTCATGCTGCTGATGTGTTGAAGCTCTAGGTTAGACCAAGTTTACCAACAGCAGAGAGTTTCTGGGAAATCTATAAATATACTTTCTTCAGGGAATGTAACGCTAGTTATTAAAAACCACTTGCGGGAACAGCATCTCTACTAAGAAGTAGAGGTTCCTGAACTCCAACATAAAATGGAAGCTGTGCTAATAGACCATAACACTTGTACAGTTAAGCTTCCCTGGAGGCTCAGTGATAAAGAAAGCCCTTGCAAGGCAGGAGACGCGGGTTCAATCCCGGGGTGATCCCCTGGAGGAGGAAATGGCAACCCACTCTAGTATTCTTGCCTGGAGAAGTCCATGGACAGAGGAGTCTGGTGGGCTACAGTCCCTCATGGGGTCGCAAAGAGTTGGACACGACTTAGCGCCTGAACAACCACAACAAAGGTCTGTCAGAAGTGTGGTTCTGCCTCTCCATCTCTGAGACACCTGGAGGAATTGTTAAGGGAGTTGATTCCAAGCAGCTCAAACCATAGGCAATACGTAAAATCCCACCTCGGCTGGTCGAGCACACTGAAAGGTCACGATCTCAGTAGTTGTGTCTTTCAGGCTGTGGCAGACAGAATAAAGTCCCCTAAAGATGTCCGCGTCTTAATCCCCAGAGCTATGTGCGACCTTACCCAAGGCAAAGGGGTTCTGCAGATGTGATTAAGTTAAGGCTGTAATCACCAGGGCTCTTACGAGGGAGAGACAGGAGGGTCAGAATTAGAGGAGATGTGATGATGGAAGCGAAGGTCAGAGAGATTCAGCTGTGAGCCACAGAGTGCTGGCAACTTCGAGAAGCTGAAAGGGGCAAGGGAAGGACCCTCCCCGGGACGTCCAGGAGGAACCGGCCCTGCTAACACTTGGGCTTCAGTCTAAATGAGACGGGTTTGGACTTCTGATCTCCAGAACCATTAGATGACAAACTGCTGCTTTACATCACTACATTTCTGTTAATTTGTAATACAGGCAACAAGAAACCAATATACACAAAGAGACACGGATCATAAGTCCTAGGAGGGGAGCAACCCTTTCTCTCCTAACCTCCACACATAAGAAGAAAAGATGCAGTCTCCTTGGCATATGACTGTGTCCCTTCCTCAGATGAAATTTCTTCAGAGCAGGAAGTGAAAGTGCAAGTGTTAGTCACTCAGCTGTGTCTGACTCTCTGCGATCCCATGAACTGTAAGCCTGCCACTCCAGGCTCCTCTCTCCATGGGATGTTCCGGGCAAGAATACTGGAGTGGGTAATTATTGCCTTCTGCAAGGGATCTTCCTGACCCAGGGATCAAACCCGGTCTCCTGAATTGCAGGCAGATTCTTCACTCTCTGAGCCACAAGAAAAGCCCTGTGCAGGAAAGCTCTGGTCACCAATGGGCCCTGAACCTTTCAAGAACACAAATAAAACTTAAATCAGGGAATATAAAGGGACGAAGGCAAGCAGGTGGAGGGTCAGTGTGTAAAAATGCTATAAACCATCAGGATTGTTCAACTCAGGTGGTGTATGCATATATGTACTTCTTTTAATTTTAGAAAGGTTCAGGGCAATGGCATTTTAAGTGGATCAAGGAAGCTAAGTGAAGGATTTTCCAAACAAATGTTAGAGAAGAATTGGAAATTGATGACCTCAACTGGATTTTAGCCTAGTCCTCCAAGAAAGAATGAAAGCTCCAGCTTAGAACACGATACGGATGTTGTAAAGCAGTTGGAAACTATTTGTTAGGAAACAATCCCCTTCTCGAAGGAGTCCTGGAGCTCTTTCACGACCTCATGGGGAGTGTTCCCTGGGTCTCCTGGCCCCGCCCATGGACTGCGAGCCACATTTGTAAACTCCAGAAGAACACAGGTCATTGGAGAGTGTCTTACGTATTCTATGGGGTTGGCAGGGAGACCTGAAGAAATCCGAAAGGAAATCAGAGTGTGGCCGACACCCTGGACTCCCATTTGGTTTGGGTTGTCCTATTTCGAGGAAGGCCCCCTGCTGTCTTCTCTTTGAGCCACATGCTTTTCACACAGAGCTGCTACTTTAAATGGAAGGCCTTTCCGTGGGCTCCCTCTAACATGTTTTCATTGTGCTAACTTAGAAAGCATATGGAAAAGTAATCATTAACAATGATTTTCATTTGATATCTATGTAAACCTATACGCCCCCTTGGGGCTCAGACGGTAAAGAGTCTGCCTGCAGTGCAGGAGACCGGGGTTCGATCCCTGGGTGGGGAAGATCCCCTGGAGAAGGAAATGGCAACCCACTCCAGTAATCTTGCCTGGAAAATCCCATGGATGGAGGAGCCTGGGAGGTACAGTCTATGGGGTCACAAAGAGCCGGACACGACTGAGCAATTTCACTTTCACTTTTTTTTTTCAAACCTATATGCACAAGGATCAAATGCTATTCATTTTATTTCTTTACAAGCATATTTGACCCAGGGATCGAATTCCCACCCTCTGCGCATCTTCTGCATTGCAAGCGGATTCTTCCCACCAGGGAAGCCCATTGAGTCTCCACAGCTGCTGCTGCTGCTAAGTCGATTCAGTCGTGTCCGACTCTGTGCGACCCCAAAGATGGCAGCCCACCAGGCTCCCCCATCCCTGGGATTCTCCAGGTAAGAACACTGGAGTGGGTTGCCATTGCCTTCTCCAATGCATGAAAGTGAAAAGTGAAAGTGAAGTCGCTCAGTCGTGTCCGACTCAACGACGCCGTGGACTGCAGCCTACCAGGCTCCTCCACCCAGGGGATTTTCCAGGCAAGAGGACTGGAGTGGGGTGCTGTCTCCACAATTCCAGCCAAAGAAAGGCACTTGCCCATCATGGGGGTTTCCCTCCTTGCTGAGCTGACGGGGCAAACCACAAACATAGACGCACAGGAATATCTTGGGTAGGATATAAGTAGAATTGGTTACCAGTGTGTACTTTCATGGGTGGGATTAGAAAAGCCGTAGGGAAACTCCCAATTATTTGTTCGTGGTAAGTGGGGTGATGTGAAAGGTGCGTTCCCTTTTTTTTTTGTTTCATTTGGGCTTTTTTCCCCAAATACATTTCTTTCAACAGAAAATAACATTTCCCTTTTGATTGAAAAGGTGGTAGCATCACAGAGCAGAAAATGGGTCAAGTTCTGATAGTGCTCCCTGAGTTTCCTGAATTGGATCCACTCTTCTTAGAACAGAACTGTCCTGGACTCCTGCAGTGAATGGAAGGTCTATCTCCTGGACAACAGGACAGGGTGGCTCTATTTCAGGAATTCTAGCACAGAGCTTCTCAACCTGGAATGTGCTAATGAATCACCCCGGGGACTTATTAAAGGGCAGGTCTCATTCGGTCATTCCAGGGTGGGGTTGAGATTCAGCGTTTCAAACCAGCTCCCAAAGGATGCTGCTGCTGCTTGCTGGTCCACGGACCAGCTGTGGGTAGCCAGGGCCCAGACCGCTGCCAGACAAGGTAGCAAGCCAGGCGATCTGATTTAGGGATGAGACCACAGAGCAAACTAGCAAGTCAGAAGCTTCCCAAAGTTAGGACCAAGGAACGCCCAAGATCCTTGGGCCAAGAGTGGATTCCAGTACAGGATCAATCAGGAGTGGTCAAGGGCCCAGGGTCTCTGAGGCTGGAGGCAGTTGATTGATGCCCACTGATCTCATCGCTGGAACACCTAGGAAGTGCTAACACCAGTAGAACTAGGTTTAAACATCAGCCCCCCATTTCTTTACTGGCTTTTACCATAAATGGAAAGGCTTTCCCTGGGAAGTCCCCAGGGATCTTACACTGCAGTGTGGTCACTGCTGTTATCGCTGATATTACAGTAAGGCCAGTGATGCCAGTAAGCTGGAATGTTTGTTCCAAACACCAGAATGTCCAGTTCTTTGTGATGATTCTTTAAGGAGAGCCTCTGGTATTTTGAAATTGACACACTTATGAAAAAAAGTAAATACTAGGTGGCCAGCCAGAATCGGAGGGAATTTCCCACCCTGACCTGCACACGCCAAAGCCGGCCAGAACGCTCGGTGGCGTTTTCCTCCTTATTGCTGGCACCGAAACAATACAGGCATCGTAGTGTACGCAGGAGATAGGGTACACCCGCTAACCAAACAAAAGACCAGAACGGGCTTTGTTCTAGGACTCTCCGTTCTGCGGCTGAGGAGCTCCTGAAGGCTTTCTACCTGCAAGTCCTTGGAGTGCAAATTGGATTCCTTCAAGCCCCCAGTGGGCTTCTTCCTATAACCAGGACTTTAGTGAGGACATGACTCCTGGCGTTGCCTGCGTCGTTGTTGTCTTAGTTGTTTAGTTGCTAAGTCCTGCCCAACTCTTCTGCAACCCCATGGACTGTAGCCCACTAGGCTCCTCTGTCCACAGGATTCTCCAGGCAAGAATACTGCAGAGGGTTGCCATTCCCTTCTCCAGGGGATTTTCCCGACCCAGGGATTGAGTCTGTGTCTCCTGTACTGCAGGTGGATTCTCTAGTGCTGAGTCACCAGGGAAGCCCATTGTGTGAGTGTGTGAGTGTGTGTGCATGCTAAGGCTTCAATTGTGTCTGACTCTGCGACCCTACAGACTATAGCCCACCAGACTCCTCTGTCCATAGGATTCTCCAGGCAAGAATATGGAGTGGGTTGCCATGGCCTCCTCCAGGGGATCTTCCTAACCTAGGGATTGAACCCAAGACTCTTAAGGTCTCCTGCCTTGACAGTCAAGCTCTTTACTAAGAACACCACCTGGGACCTTACGAGGGTCTTATTTCTGAAATGGTATCATCCTACCAGACTGAGGAAGCTCCTTAAATTTCTTTATCAAGTGCAAGCAGGTCTCACTGAAGGACTAGAAAGAATTTAAAGGACATCCCCCTTTCTTTGGGGTTCCCCTGCTCTGACTGGTGCCACTTAAAAAGTGAAAAAAGCCCCACAGCTTTAGAAAATATTTGGCAAGAACAAAATTCCTTCTAGACATTAAGATAAATTCCATGCTTATTTTTCTCTTAAATGCTGAAGGTTTCGTAGGCTTTCTATAGACTGAGTCTGAAGCCTGAGGGCAGATACGAATGGGGCTTTCCCAGGGGGCTGCCAAAGCAGGAGACATAAGAAACTCAAGTTGAATCCCTGGGTGGGAAAGTTCCCCTGGAGGAGGAAATGGCAACCCACTCCAGTATTCTTGCTGGGAAATCCCATGGACAGAGGAGCCTGGAGGGCCACGGTCCATAGGATTACACAGTCGGACACAACTGAAGTGACTTAGCACACGGCACACGTGCAGACGCGGACGCACACGCCTTCGGCTGCGTCTCAGCGCCCACGTCCGCACGGTGTGGTCACTGAGGCCGCTGCGCCCCTGTTGCGTTCGCGGGCTTCCAGCTGTGTTCCCTGGGCCTGCCCTCGCCGCTGCTCTGCACGTCTGCTGGTTTTTCCGTCTCAGGCCCGTGGAAGAACATAAACATTTCGCCTTTTCTGAACGGGACTTGCAGGGAGTGTGTGAGTATCTAACTTCCTAGAAACCAGGGCTGTTTTCTCTTGCCAGGCGCCACCGCCGGGCCTTCCTGTGCAGGAGGTCATTTCAATGAGGACTCGGAGCTTCGTCAACGGAGAAAAGAAGGTCACTCTCAGACAGGATGTAGGGAAGACGTCCTGAGTGAGCCTTGCTGGGCAAGAGACGCCGAGGGGACCAAGAATGTGGGCCAGTCCCCCAGGAAGTTATTCATGAGCCTGCACTGCAGGATAAACAGCCAACCAAAGTCTTTTCTAAACAGCGAAAATCACAATGCTCCGAATTCCAGAAAATCCTCAAACAATGGCTGCACATTCCTTTTCCTCTATTTGCTTATTTGTGCACCGAGTGCTTTCAGATAGACCAGCAACTGGGGTCCTGCCTTGGGCTTCGGGGAGAGAAACAGGCAGGGCGGTGGCCGAGCTCGCCAGTGCTGCCCGTCTTCTCGGAGCGTGTGGGTCTCGCTCCCCACGCCAGCCCCGGAGCTCAGAACCACTCTGCTCCCACGAGCCGGCCCGAAGCCTCTTTAAGCCTCATCAGCAGTATGGGGGGCAAAGGCAGGGACATGCTTCTGTGGTTCATGTCACCACAAGATGTAAATGGGTCAGTTTAGAAAGTTCTTCCTGAGGAAACCAAAAGACTATTTGGGGAACTAGAAATTTCCTGTATATCCACCTGACTTCAGTTCAGTTCCAAAACTCCTCTGATATATATATTTTCAATTAAATTATAACGTACACTTGATTACATATGTACACATACATAGATGTATATAATTATAAAATAATATCCTGAATATTATTTTATTGCAGTTGTTCAGTCACTAAGTCATGTCTGACTCTTTGTGACCCCATGGACTGCAGCACGCCAGGCTTCTCTGGCCTTCACTATCTCCCTGAGTTTGCTCAAACTCGTGTCCATTGAGTCAATGATGCCATCCAACCATCTCATTCTCTATCTTCCCCTTCTCCTCTTGCCCTCAATTTTTCCCAGCATCAGGGTCTTTTCTAATGAGTCAACTCTTTGCAGCAGGTAACCAGGGTATTGGAGCTTCAGCTTCAGCAACAGTCCTTCCATTGACTATTCAGGGTTGATTTTCTTTAGGATGGACTGGTTTGATCTCTTTGCTGTCCAAGGGACTCTCAAGAGTCTTCTCCAGCAACACAGTTCGAAAGCGTCAATTCTTCGGCTCTCAGCCTTCTTTTTGGTCCAGCTTTCACATCCATACATGACTACTGGAAAAACTGTAGCTTTGACTAGATGGATCTTTGATGGCAAAGTGATGTCTCTGCTTTTTAATTCGCTATCTAGGTTGGTCATAGCTAGTCTTCCAAGGAGCAAGTGTCTTTTACTTTCATGGCTGCAGTCACCATTCATATTGATTTTGAAGCCCAAGAAAATGAAATCCAACACTGTTTCCGCATTTCCCCATGTATTATTTTATAGATAAATAAAAATATTTGTAGAAAATAAACTGTGATGCTTCAGATACGTCATTATCCCAATATTTGTTTATTGGCAAGTATTTATTCTTCACAGGAAGGAATAGAAACACTCGTTTGTCTTTTTCCTTATTCAGTAAAGTTCACTTGGAAATTTTGTTAGCGTTGTCCCTTCCCTGCTCCACCTGCACACCAGATGTCCCTTCACCTGCTCTATTTTTTCTACAGTATTTATAACTTCTAATGCACTGTGTGATTTATTGTTTATTGCTTACCATCTGTCTTCTGCACTCCCCTCCCACCCTTATAATGTAAGTTTTCAAGACAACAATTTTTGGTGTTGTTCCTTTATGTATCCCAATCACAGAATAGCGATTGGCATAACTAAGACCATCAAAATTAATTTTCGAATGAATGAATAACTACTTCTGCCTCATTTCCCCTGATTCAAAAGCATCAACCAACACTTCTGGTCACTGTGAATCTAAATGGAAGGCTGGGGAGGTGTTGGGGTGGGAGGTACTTTCTGAAGGATGGATGACCAACTCAGTTTAATTTAGTTCAGTCGCTCAGTCATGTCCGACTCTTTGCGACCCCATGAACTGCAGCACGCCAGGCCTCCCTGTCCATCACCAACTCCCAGAGTTCACTCAGACTCACGTCCATCAAGTCAATGTTGCCATCCAGCCATCTCATCGTCTGTCGTGCCCTTCTCTTCCTCTCCCCAATCCCTCCCAGCATCAGAGTCTTTTCTAATGAGTCAACTCTTCACATGAGGTGGCCAAAGTACTGGAGTTTCAGCTTTAGCATCAGTCCTTCCAAAGAACACCCAGGACTGATCTCCTTTAGAATGTACTGGTTGGATCTCCTTGCAGGCCAAGGGACTCTCAAGAGTCTTCTCCAACACCACAGTTCAAAAGCATCAATTCTTCGGCGCTCAGCCTTCTTCACAGTCCAACTCTCACATCCATACATGACCACTGGAAAAACCATAGCCTTGACTAGACGGACCTTTGTTGGCAGGGTAATGTCTCTGCTTTTGAATATGCTATCTAGGTTGGTCGTCACTTTCCTTCCAAGGAGTAAGTGTCTTTTAATTTCATGGCTTCAATCCCCATCTGCAGTGACAACTCACAGGCACACAATTAAGAGTCAACAAAAGAGGCATTGGGGTGGGTGTGGAACAAATCGGTTAGATTTTAATAGGCCCAACGGAAGAAACTGGGACTCCCCTGGAACGAAACACAGAAATAAGCCCCCAGAAAGCCTGTGGGGCCCCCACTGTCAGGTAGCTTTGAAGCCCATCATCTGGAGAGGCCAGTTCCCAGAGTGCCTACTTTTGCTTGTAGGACTCAGGCTTCGAAGAAAGACCCTTATAAGCCTCCCCTGCTCTCTTTTTCTGAGATTCTGTGAATTTCTCAGTCCATCCCAGTGGCAGGAATTCACACCACATCAAACTTCCTGATGATGCTGGTAACACGACTGGTGTGAAAAGGACTCCAGACGTGGATCCAAGAGAGATGGAAGAGGGTGAGGCTGAGCACTCTGGGGAAAGAGCCAGGGGCGGCTGGCTTTGCTCCGCTCACTTGCTTTGGTTTCTACCAGACGCACATCAATCCTGCATAGCTTTCAGCGAGCCTTTTCCTGGCAACATTCAGATTATTCCTGAAATCAACACGATGCATTTTTCAGCTCCTTCCGGAGACTGTGATATGGGAGTGGAGGTCTTAAAGGAGACAAGGGGCTCAGTGCTGGAACTCAGTCACAAAACTGGGTCCATGAGGGGTAAAACAGAGTGTCTTTGGGGCTGAGACCTTAATTCCATCCATGCCACCCACCTGCCCAGCCCGTAACTGATGCAATTGCATTATCTAGTCTCTGCATTCCCTAGGTTCGCCGTCTGGTGGCATTAGTGGTATAGAACCCCGCCTGCCAATGTAGGAGACACAAGAAATGCAGATTTGATCCCTGAGTCAGGAAGACCCCCTGGAGAAGGAATTGGCAACCCACTCCAGTATTCTTGCCTGGGAAATCCCATGGACAGAGGAGCCTGGAGGGCTACAGTCCATAGGGTCACAGAGTTGGACATGACTGAAGCAACTGAGCACACACAATGAGATCCTTAAAGCACCCTTGGGTTCTCTAGATAAGACGCACCTCTGTGATGTTGAAGATGGGGATTCATTCAGCGTCACAAAGAGGCATGTAAGGTCCTCTTTCGGCATTTCTGGGCAGAGTGGAGCGTGCTATATATTTCATGTCTTTAAGACAGCAATCTCGTAAAGAATGAGGATCATTCTTAATTAAATCATAGATCACCATCCCAACAACAAAAGTCAATACAAATTTATTTATAGGCAGAGAGAGCTTGGAATCCCTGATAGTTGGTAAAGAATCCTCCTGCAACGCAGGAATCCTGGGTTCGATTCCTGGGTTGGGAAGATACCCAGGAGAAGGGAATGGCTACCCAGTGCAGTATTGTGGCCTGGAGAATCCCATGGACTCTGTGGTCCATGGGGTCGCAAAGAGTCGGACACGACTGAGCGACTTTCCCTTTGAATTTGGAAGGGTCACTCATGGCTTTCAAGGCAAACTCAGAATGAAGCAGTCCCACTTCCTGTTGGGGGCACTTTCCTCCTTGAAAGCCATCATTAAGTGGACTCAGGTAGACCACCGATGTTTACAACTTAAACCGTTTTGATCTTGTCATTCAACCCCGGCCACTGAGGCTCTGAGCTTGGGACTCCAATTTAGTGGGGGTTAAATGTTTTTAAATGTTAGCTGCTGCACAAAGACCCTCCTAAAGTAAGACTGTAATTCTTACTTTAACCAGAAGACCGGGGTTTCTTAAAATGCCACTTCCTTTCCCGCATTTTTTTTTTTGACCCAGCTGGCTGCACTTAGAGCGGATGGTTCTCAGTGCAGTTCAGGGGCTGCCTCTGTCTTGACAGGGCAAGTGGCCAACTGGATCTTAAACCAGCCAGTAAACAAGAAGTACTGGAATTGAAGGAGGGTTGGTGGAAGTGCCTGCCAGGGGGAGGAAGCTGACCACGGGTGCAGAGTCGTTAACTCCAGGGTTAACTGCCCATTGAAATGCTGTCTAAACTGAGCCCTGCCCTTTCTTCAGCAGGTTCTCATAGCTACTGCTTGATCTGCACAGGAATGGAGATGCTGCACAAGATAAGAGCTGGGGACAGCCTGCTTTGGTTCATGGGGTCATAGCAAGCTTGCCAAACAGCTGAAGGGGGTGGGGGAGAGCATCTGCTTTTTAAAAAGAGTCATAAATGTAAAATTAACACACCATATCCTGTTTTGGATGGCCTTCCCTCACGGCTCCGTGGTAAAGAATCTGCCTGCTAACGCAGGAGATGCAGGTTCCATTCCTAGGGTGGGGAAGATCCCCGGAGAAGAAAATGGCAACCCACTCCAGTATCCTTGCCTGGGAGATCCCATGGACAGAGGAGCCTGGTGGGCTACAGCTGGACACGACTTAGCGACTAAACCACAACAACAATCTTGTTTTAGAAGCAGCCGTGCTGCAGCAGCTCTGCCATCTTTCTGTCTGAACTGTGAGCGGGGCTCGGGTCAAAGGTCTACCCCACCCTCCCACTGGCCCAGATACACCGTGCTCAATCAGGGCAACGTCCCAATAAGCCCTTTGCCCGAGGCCAGGATGCCTTGCTCAGAGCAAAGCCTCCAAAGCGGTGGCTTCTCGCCTCTCTAGCTGTTGGCATCACGCACACGGATTCTTAAGTTTCACTTTCGCACTGATTCTGCCCAGTCTGTTTTCCAGGGAGGCTCAGGATCTCTTTGCAAATGATGCCCCAGGAGGCCTCCTCTGTTTCCCCCAGTCCCAGTAGCTTTACGTTCTCTTTTCAGCCCCTGCACACAGTAGCCCTTTTGTTTTCTCTGGAGCCATCATGCTGACACGGCTTCCCTTTGCCTGTTATAATCCGTCTGTCTTTCTGTGTATTTATCTCTGCAGGGATGTAGTTCCGAAGAAAAAAGAGTCAGCTATGCATTGATTCCTCGCAGCCTGCTGGGCTGTTTATGTCCTTACAAAGCACTTGCCCCAGAAAGGAACACGGGCGGCGCTAGACATCCCAGAAAACAAACCATTCCAACATCAGGTAACCAAGCAGGCACACAGGGAGCTCACAACACACCTATTTTTTCCTTTGTATGAGAACAAACGGTGCCTGGGAGTGCCCACACTCGAGTGTTAGGGGAAACAGGCTCGTGATGCCTCAATCAGGATTTCTTCCTTTCCCAGGCCTCCTGTACCCACCCGTGGGCAGCCAAGCCAAGAATGGGAGTGGATTCTTGAGTGGAAGGCTCCAAATGAGACTCTGGAAGGTCCTGGCCCGCTGGGATCTTGGAGGTGGTGGCTGATGGGGCCCTGAAAGTCCTGCCTGGCTTCCGATGATTCCCTTGTATTGATGGTTACACTACCCATTCCAAGTTCCTGAAATATAAGTGTTTACCAGAGGATTTTTAAAAGGAAACTTCTGGAAGCTGATAAAAATTGCTTTCGGCTTTGAGGAAGAATGGCGTTTTGTGCTGCTGTATTCCTCCACAGAGGGCTTCCCTGGTGGCTCAGTGGTAAAGAATCCACCTGCCAATGCAGGAGATGCAGAAGATGTGGGTTCAATCCCTGGGAAGGGAAGATCCCCCAGAGAAGGAAATGGCAACCCACTCCAGTATTCTTGCCTGGAAAATCCCATGGACAGAGGAGCCTGGCGGGCTGCAGTCCATAGGGTCGTGAAGAGTCAGCCACAACTTAGCGACTAAAGCAACGTTCTTTCACCAAGGCTTTGACAAAGATACATGATGATATTTCAAAAGGCAAGGCACAGCCCAGGCAGCATAGTTGTGAAAGACGCCAGGGCTCTCCTGCCTTGAACCCTTCTAATCACAACAGAAACTGAGTGAAGCGCCAAAGCCCCGGAGCTCGGCCCACCGTCCTCTCCCCTCCCACCTTCAGCCCTTCTCTTCCCCACGTTCCCAGGGACCGGAAGTCACCCTGGCGTCATTGCCGTCTCCAGGGGTTACAGTTTCTCCCGCTCAAGGCTGCTGTTTGGGGTCGGTCTCAGCCTGTCCGCCAGGAACATCTGAGGGCGCTCCCCTGGGGCCCTGCTCCTGCAGGGAGCCCCCACGACAGTCCCCCTCACTGAAGCTACTTGGAGACTGGACCAGTCCTCGTGGTTCTCATCATGATCACAGATTGTCCCCACCTCTACAACAACCATCCGGGAACTCAGAGAAACCAAGATACATAACTCACAAGTCCTGGGGGCCAAAGCGAGGGAGGGAGAGAAAACACAGACCCAGGCTTCTGCCTTTACTGGGGTCCAGGGAGGAAGAGGAAGGCAGGAAGGAGGGAAGGGCAGGTGAGGGCAGCTGGCAGGGGAGCAAAGTGGAAGTCCCCCTCGGATGAGCCGTGGTGGCTCCCTGAGCCAGGGGGTCACGTGGGAGGCTCAGAGGGGGTGGTGGCAGGAGTGAAAACGGTCTGGAATTCCATCTGGTTAACTGTGGTGCTGGAGAAGACTCTTGAAAGCCCCTTGGACTGCAAGGAGATCCAACCAGTCCATCCTAAATATCAATCCTGGATGTTCATTGGAAGAACTGATCTTGAAGCTGAAACTCCAATACTTTGGCGACCTGATGCGAAGAACCAACTCATTTGAAAAGAGCTGATGCTGGGAAAGACTGAAGGCAAGAAGAGAAGGGGACGACAGAGGATGAGATGGTTGGATGGCATCACCGACTCAATGGACATGAGTTTGAATAAACTCTGGGAGTTGGTGATGGACAGGGAGGCCTGGCGTGCTGCGATTCATGGGGTCACAAAGAGTCGGACACGACTGAGCGACTGAACTGAACTGAACTGAAAATAGGAGAAACTGTTGATCAGCAGGAGGACGAGGCTCCACAGAGCCCTTAGGATAGCCGCTCCCAAGCCCGGGAGGCATGCTCCTCTCCAGTAGCCCGCAAGTGTCCAAGCGAGAGTGAGTTCAACGAGATTTTCCAAGAAAAGTAGAAGACTTTGCATCCATTCCAAGAATGGTGCCAAGCAGTGAGGTCGGGCCAGGAGGATACCCAGGAAGGTGAGGTCGCCGCCTGCAAGGGTGGTTGGCCGCTCTGCCCCTCCGCAGGGATCTGTCTAGCGTCCACCCGTGCAGCCTGTTCCCTCAATCCAGCCGTGAGCATCCTGGGAGATGAGACCCTGGTCATACTGGGAGCCAGCCTTACGGAAGAAAGAGCAGGGAACTCCCTGCAGGAAGGCACAACTGGGGGTGCCTTGGAATGTCCTTACTGCTTGGGAACTGCTGCCTCTCTCACTGCTGGAAATGAGCCTTTGAAATCACAGTGAGCGGAGAAGCACAGTAAGAGGAAGACCATTTATGATGGCATCTGGGACTGCCTTAGGCTGACTCCTGAAAATTAGCCAATATCAGCTGTTTGTGGCTCAGCTGGTAAAGAATCTGCCTGCAATGCGGGAGACCTGAGCTCAATCCCTGGGTTGGGAAGATCCCCTGGAGAAGGGGAAGGCTACCCACTCCAGTATTCTGGCCTGGAGAATTCCACGTACTGTGTAGTCCATGGGCTCGCAAAGATTCGGACACGACTGAGTGACTTGCACTTTCACGTCACTTTCAGCTGTCCCAGGAGATACGCGTGATGCAAGGTCACCGAGACAGGCTGTTTTGGAAAACAAGGAAGAGGGTGGAAGTGGACAGGCAGTGCGGTGAAGATTTTAGACAGCAAGACCCCTTGGGATTCTAGGGTGACGGGAAGGAGATGGAGATGAGAAGCCTACAGACAGGAGGCAGAGCGCAGCAAGACCAAAACAGTACCACAAGAGAGCCCTGCGTGCGCTGTGATTTTACTCAGAGGTGACATTTGGGGAACAGTGGAGTATTTTGAGGGAAAAGAAACCCTAGAATCAGCGAATTTTGCAGAATATAGCGTGGGATTAGCTCAGTTTCTTCTATCAAAACAATCCACCCAGGTTCAACGGAATAAAGTCAGGATGCACTAGAGTGAAAACAGAAAGTAGGAAAATCAGAAGTCTGGACGGGGCATCCTCACCTTCTGACTTATCCTGCATTCGTAGCCCCCAGGCAGACAGTCTTACTACAAGCACCTCCCTTTCTCCTGAGAACTCACTTCTACTGAGCACAGTACATGTGCTTTGAGGCTTGAGTCTAGCAAGAGGGGGAGGCCCAATACCCCTCGCCGTCCCAGTTCAGCAGGAAGTAGCCAGAAAGACTGCCCCTATTCCCAAAGAATTGGGCCTCCCATCTCTTGAGGGGGGAATGTTAGGTAGTTAGAATAGAAAACAGGAGTCCAAAATGGTGGTGACTAAAAGACAAGGAAGGGAAAAATCCGCGAAAATAGAACAAAGGAAGGTCCGAGGACCGGAGTGAGGACTTCAAGTAGAACAGCACTCCTGACTAAGCCCAATTTGCATAGGGCAGGCCCAGGGGGAAGAAAAACACATGTAAAAAGAAGAGCCAAACTCCCTCCGCGGGGCTGGGGCGCTCTTCTCTTTGCGTCTTTGAGTCAACGTGCCCTCACGTCTCAAAGATGGATTTTCCTGCTATTATCTAAATAAAATAGAGCTGTAACACAGAGCTGGAACACTGATTTGTCTAAGAGCTATAACATGGTCCGTTCGAGACCTGAGAGCCATAACATGGTCTGTCCAAGACCCAAGAGCTGTGACACGCTGAGGGGGCTTTAATGTCCGTCACTCCAAATCTTTGTTGTGACGAGACAGAACCGAGGAGCATACACTTGCCTGACAACCCCAACCACCCTGAGAAATGGGTACTATTATTCTTCCCATTACACAGATGGGGAAACTGAGGCCCAGAGAAATTAAGCAACTTGTCCAAGGTCACTCATAGAGTAAGTGGCAGAGTCCAAACCCAGATTCAGGCCAGGAGGACTGAAGTCTGTGCTCTTAACCGGAAGCTTCATCACCTCCCAGATGCTGTATTTTCCTGGCTGCAGGAAGGAAAATGA
Source organism: Bos mutus (assembly GCF_027580195.1). Lineage (NCBI taxonomy): Eukaryota > Metazoa > Chordata > Mammalia > Artiodactyla > Bovidae > Bos > Bos mutus. The sequence goes on along the minus strand of NC_091639.1, from coordinate 7,620,533 downwards.
GAAGGAAGAAAGGAGCACGGAAGGAAGAAGAGGGAGAGGGGAAAGAGGGGAAGGGGGGGGTCGTATGGGAACATTCTGAGAAATGGTTCTGCAGATACATTCCAACAGGCGAGGGGTGCAGTTATACCAGATGCAGGAACAAAGCTCCAGTACCAACCAGTCCGGAAAGGTGAGCCAGTGGGCACCCAAGCTCCCAAAGCATATACCACAAACTTGGATATTTTTACCTCTGGCTTATCCCCCCAGCCTCCCACCTCCCTTCCAAGTATTAGTAACACAACATTCTTCTGATAATTTTTCCTTTTAAAGGAGATACTACTCTTACTAAAAGGTCAACCAGCTAAAAATATTTTGCTCCGATTTTCCATGAGCTTTTCAGCATGATTTCGTTGCCTCAAGCTTTGCCTGGGAGAAACAACTGGAATATTTTCCACCCACGGAGAGCCCTTTTCCAGGCCCTGGCGCCAAAGTTTCTCTTCTCCTTGTTCCTTCCCTGTTTAACCCCCTTTGGTCTTATCAGTAACGTTCAGAAGAACCAAAAGAAAGGTTTTGTTTTTAAAGAGTGAAACATTGCTTTGACATTTAAAGACAAAGGGCCCACATTCCTTTTTAGCAAATCCCTGTACAAAAGCAAGGACTTCCCTGGTAGCTCAGCTGGTAAACAATCCTGCTGTAGAAGGAATAGGCTACCCACTTCAGTATCCTTTGGGCTTCCCTGGTGGCTCCGACGGTAAAAAATCTGCCCTCAATGAGGGCAGACCTGGGTTCGATCCCTGGGTCAGGAAGATCCCCTGGAGAAGGAAATGGCAACCTGCTCCAGTAGTCTGGCCTGGAGAACTCCATGGACAAAGGAGCCTGGCGGGCTACAATCTGTAGGCTCGCAACCAGTAGAACAAGACTAAGCGAGTCTCACTTCACTTAAAAAAGCAAAGGCAGGGTGCAGTTGCTGCATGTGAGTAATTGAAATGAGAGTTTTCCTTGAGGTGGGGCCTCCGGGTGCCATGGAGCACCTAGCTGTGGACAGCTCAGCAGCTGTGCCCCAGGTAGAGAGCTCGGAGAGGTGCGGGTTTCCCCCACAATTTGCAGGCAGAGCATTCTCATGAAAACTTTCATAAGCTGAAACGGAGCAAAGGAGCAAGACCTAGAGACACAGCTTGTAAATAGATACACAAAATAAATCAATTTTTGCCTTTTGCCTTTATTCTTAAAAGCAAAAATCCTCTTCAAATTTCTTTCAGTTTGTGAAAACACGTACGGGCGTATCTCAGGGACACTGTGGGTTTGGTATCAAACCATCATGACAAAGCAAGTCCCATGGTATTTTTCGTTTCCCAGTGCATATAAAAGTAACAATTAAAAAAAGTAATAAAAACGTTTGCTGTAGTCTATGAAGTGTACAATAGCATTATGTCTAAAAACAACATACAAACCTTAATTTAAAATACTTTCTTGACAAAAACTATTAACCATCATCTTATCCTTCAGTGAATCGCAGTAAGGACAACAAAGATCACTGATCACAGATCACTATGACGAATGTAATGATGATGAAAAAGTTTGGAATAGTGTGAGAATTCGCAAAATGTGACACAGAGACACAAAGTGAGCAGATGCTGTTGGAAAAGTGCTGACGATGGACTTGAGTCCCCACTGTGGTCCTCCCTGCTGGGGTCCCAAAGGGTCAGACATGACTGAGCAACTAAGCACGCACACGTGCACACACACACACACACACACACACACACACACACACACTACATAGCAATGCTTCCCTATGAACAGAGTCAGCCGAAGGGTCTTTGCCAAGCATTATGAATAATTTGTCATTCACACATTCTTTCACAAACCGAGGGCATTGACAAGGGGTTGCAGGTAGGGAGACCTGGCTGGGATGCTCTCACCAGGCAACCTGCGGCCATGGCCAGCTGGGAAGCCCAACCCTTGCACTCGAGATGTCAGCCTCTCCTCATATCTGGTTACACTTTCAATCTGCTACTACTTCCTAAGCAAGGAGGGTTTTTGCTTTTGGTGGGTTTTTTGTGTTTTTTTTTTTTCTTCATTAAAACATTTTCAGTTTAAACATGAAAAGTAGTCTGCCTTTTTTTGTTTCAACTTTCTTGATGCTTTGAGAGTATCTTTCAGTCCCGAAGCAGGCCTCATGGGAAATTCTTAGAAGACTCAGAAACTTAGGAGATGAGGAGCAAAGAGTAGAAAGCAGAGATGCCCAGGGGAGGGTGAAAGTAAAAGATGAGTTCTGTTGATTTTTTGACTATTTCTGTCCATATCATGTCCTCCCATTAGGAGCTTTCTCTAACCATGATACTCTCCTCAGGGCTTTTAGAATTGGGTGAAGTTCATCCCAGACATACCAATGCTTTACAAGCAAAAAGAAAAAAGGCCACAGAGGCTGAGATAGAGGGGAAGGTGTTTGCTGGAAGTTCCAGCCCTTTCCAGGAACAGAATCAGCACAGGAACCTCCACGCCTTAACTCTCAGCGCCCAGCAGAGCTCAGCAGAACAGAGCACTCCGACTTAGAACTAGCTGTTAACTTGTCCAAGCACCTTTTTTTGGAGTTCTTTATTCTATTTGTTTTGGTTTAACTTAAAAAAAATGTTATTGCAGTATAATTGATTTACCAATGCTGCGTTAGTTTCTGCTGTACAGCCAAGTGAATCAGTTATACATACACGTACATCCCCTGCCTTTTCAGATTCATTTCCTATTAGGCCATTATAGAGCACTGAAGAGTTCCCTGTGGTATATAGCAGGTCCGTGTTAGTTATGGCCTTTGTATATGGTAGTATGTATGCATCAATCCCAGTCTCTCAATTTATCATTCTCCTCCCCTTTCCTCCTCCTTGGTAACTATAAGTTTGTTTTCTCCATCTGTGACTCTATTTCTGCTTTGTATTAAGGTTATAGTTTTTTGGGTTTTTTTATTTTAGGTTCTACATATCAAAACTATCATATGGTATTTGTCTTTCTCTGACTTACTTCTCTTAGTATGATAGTCTCTACCCATGGTGTATCCATGTTGCTTAAAATGGCATTATTTCATTCTTTTTTACAGCTAATATTCCACTGTATATATATGTACCACACCTTCTTTATCCATTCCTCTGCTGATGGGCGTTTGGGCTGTTTCCATGTCTTGGCTGTTGTAAATCGTGCTGCAATGAGCACGGGGGTGCATGTATCTTTTCAGATTATGGCTTTTTCCAGATATCGGCCCAGGACTAGGACCACTGGGTCATATGGCAGTTCTATGTTTGGCTTTTTAAGGAACTTCCATACCATCCTTCACAGTGGCCGTACCAATTTACATTCCCACCCAAAGTGTAGAACGGCTCTCTTTTCTCCACACCTTCTCCAGCATCTACTGTTTGTAGACATTTTGATGACGGCCATTCTGAGCGGTATGAAGTGACGCTTCTCTGCACTTTTGATTCGCATTTCTCTAGTGAACTCCGGGAGTTGGTGATGGACAGGGAAGCCTGGCGTGCTGAGATTCACAGGGTCGCAAAGAGTCGGACACAACTGAGCAACTGAACTGAACTGAATTGAATGATTAATTATGTTGAGCATCTTTTCACATGCTTTTGGTCATCTGGATGCCAAGAACTTTTTAAAAAATTGCAGCGTAGTTGATTTATAATATTGTGTTAGTTTCAGATGTATAACATAGTGATTCAGCTGTTTTTTTCAGATAATATTCCTGTAATTGTGTAATAATAATGTATAATAATGTAATCTTATACATTATTACAAGATGTTCAACACAGTGCCCTATGCTAAACAGTAAATCTATTTTATGTACAGTACTTTTATCTGTCAATCCCAGGATTTTTTCATAGGTTCATGTCATTTGAATCCTGAGGTCCTGGAGACTTGTTTACACAGGGATTTTTGTGTAGAAATAACATCGTGGTTGTATTTGGCAATTTGCAAATAAGCCACTTAGCTGGCGTTTTACAGCTGCTGGGAAAGAGCTCCTGCTACTTCTCTTTCTGTGATAATGAGGGAACACAGTGAGCCAGGGAAAGCAAATGTCAGCGCACAACAGGAAACTCAGGGAACTCTCAGGGTTCCTGCACTTACGGGCACGCCTGGTGGGGAGGCAGCCTCCCAGCGCAGCGTGAAGATGGCAAATACACCCTATACCCGAATCAGCTGACTCAGCTTGTTTCATGATAATATCAGCTGGAGCCTTCTCAGTCTAAAGGTTAAATTCAAAACATGAACAGATTATACATCCAGATACATACAGTTGGCCCTCTATGTCCTCAGGCTCTGCATCCTGGGATCCAACCAACAGTGGATCAAACAAATTCCAGAAAGTTCCAGAAAGCAAAACTTGAATTTGCTGCACATGCACAACTATATACAACTACTTACACAGCATTTTCATTGTATGAGGTGTTGTAAGAAATCTGGAGATGATTTAAAATATACAGAAGGATGTGCATAGGTTACATGCAAACACTGTGCTGTTTTACGGGCTTCCCTGGAAGCTCTGTGGTAAAGAACACGCCTGACAATGCAGGAGACCCGAGTTCAATCCCTGGTTCGGGAAGATCCCCTGGAGAAGGAAATGGCAACCCACCCCAGTATTCTTGCCTGGAAAATCCCATGGACAGAGGAGCCTGGAGGGCTACAGTTCATGGGGTCGCAGAGTCTGACACAGCCGAACGACTGAGCACAAACATGCCGTTTTACGTGAGGGCCTTCTTTCTCAGATTTTGGTATCCGTGGGAGTTCTGGAGCCAGACCCCAAGGGTCCAGGGGACAACTGTATCTAATACATGACTATATATATATGTTTTAAATTTTTTATTTGAAATAATTTCAAAGTTACAGAATAGTTTTTAAAATAATACAAAGAACCCTCATACTGTGTTTATCCAGATAAACCAGATTTTAACATTGATCCACATGTGCTTTATCATTCACTCTCCCTTTACATATAATTATTAATATAATGTATAAATATTAATGTAATTCATAATGTTGGTATTGCTGTGCTTAGTTGCTCAGTCATGACCAACTCTTTGCGACCCCATGGGCTGTAGCCCACCAGGCTCCTTTGTCCTTGGGATTCTTCAGGCAAGAATTACTGAAGAAATTCTTCAGGAGCCTGTTGCCATGCCCTCCTCCAGGGCATCTTCTCAACCCAGGGATCGAACCCAGGTCTTCCTCGTTGCAGGTGGATTCTTTACTGTCTGAGCCACCAGGGAAGCCCGACATTAATATTAATATGAGCACTTACAAACATTGTTCCTCTTTACCCCTGAACATACCAGTGTTTGCCTGAGAACAAAGATATCTTCTCACATGAACACAGTTTAGTTCTCACATTCAAGAAATGCAACACTGATGTGACACCGTGATCTAATCTGCAGTTCATAAATTACGGCTAGAAGGCATTCCAAAAGTCTCAGTGCAGTTATTCGATGTTTTAATAAAACAAAGGAAAATGTTTTACTCACTGCAGGTATCATTCGTGACAAACATTTTACTTTAAAAACAAAGTATTAGCTCCATAAAATATTTACTGATATCTATCTATTTTCAGCTTGTTTATCACCTAGCACTGAAAGCATCTGAATACCTCTTTATAAATCCAGGAAGACCTTCTGACAATCCTGCTGGCATCAGGTTGATTTGAAAGATGTGATATATTATTACAAATGCAATTAATGGTAGGAAATTGTAAATGGTAAAATATAAGCTTTAACGTTTTAGCAAGATTTGGGCTTCTGAGGCATACAAAAACGCAAACGTGGACGAGGAGTATTCTTTATGAACATTACCCCTGTCCCTATAAGATGAGGAAACGCACAGTTAAGCGCCACAGAAGAAGCCGACAGCAAGAGCCACTAACCCAAAGACTGCCCTGTTCCAGTGCTCCTCCTTCTGAAGGGGAGAGGGGTGTTTTCCACTGGAAATGTGTGTGTGTGTGTAATCATTTCATAATAACGTAACATGGAATTCCATCAATACCACCTACTTACCCTCAGACCCACAATCTTACCTCCCTTTCTTCTATGTCATTGCAGGGATGTCTTACCAGGTCAAGGCTCCCCCAGGAATCCATCAAGCTCTCTCTTTCCCGCCCTTCCTCCCCCAGCTTGCCCTCCTTCTCCTCTGGCTATTTCCCCAAGGCCTGGAGCCTACTCAACTCTTGTCCAGAGAGCCAAGTCCAAATACCCCTCGCCTGGAGCAGGTTGAGCTGATGGGTGTTGTGCCTGGGGGGAGGCCGAACTGGGAGGTGCGGGGTCAGAGACAAGGAACCAAATGGACACGCGAGTAAAGAGCTACCATGTGAGTAGAAAGTAAGGCCTTCAGTCCAGAAGGAGAGAGCCTGGGTTGATGGGAAGAAGTTTAAATTAACTTGATAAAATCCCAATGTGCAGAGATAGGGTAAGGAGCGAAATAATACATCAAAGGACTAAATACATCTCTGGCATGTAATAACTATTCACTAAGTATCTTATGGTATAAAATAAACCCTCACGCATACGAGTTGGCTTGAACTAATTTGCAGTGCCTTGAATCCAGGTCGTGTCCTGATAAGAGATGTTACAGAGAACTCCCGTCAGGCGTTCCTTCCCTTCATTAACCAGCTTTAAAAGAAGAAAGGGAGAGGCCACGAAGGGAATTTGAGTTTTCCAGCTCTAGGCAAACCTGCCGGGTTGGGGTCAACGGGTTTCACCTCCCTCTGACCGTCTTCTTTGCTTGGGAGGCAGCTGGGCAGATTGGGTTTCAAGAAGTCTCGCTCCCAGAGCCAGTCTAGGTGGCTGCTTCTGTCTGTTGACAGCAGACGCGAGTGCTAATGGGGAGAACGAGAGATAAGGGCCTCAACAGCAACCAAAATAACGCAACAACTCAGGTTAGGAAAGAAAAATACCGGTAGCAGCAAGGTTCTCTCTGTCACGGGCAGTTAGGGCAGTGCGGACTCACATCCTTTGAGACACAAGCAGCTGACCGGGGAGCACGCCTGTCGTGTTGCTGGAAAATGCAGGTCAGAATGATCTCCATGTGCACGACTTTATGAAGCATGTCTGCAAGCTGGGATTTATTCCAACAGCACTATCCCAGGTGGGGCTAGTGGTAAAGAACTCACCTGCCAATGCAGGAGATGTAAGAGACATGGGTTCAATCCCTGGGTCAGGAAGATCCCCTGGAGGTGGGCACGGCAGCCCACTCCAGTATTCCTGCCTGGAGAATGCCATGGACAGAGGAGCCTGGCGGGCTACAGTCCATGGGGTCACAAAGCGTCGGACACGACTGAAGTGACTCAGTCCGCAGTATGTAGTACACACTGCTGAAGTCTCACAACACCCTGAGGCCGCTTCTTAAATCATTTCATACACGAGGAAACTGAGGCTCTGAGAGATTAAGAAACTTTCTCAAGCTTATATATGGCCATAATAGGTGGGAACCGGTCAAGGATTCCGACTCAGAAGCCCCTGTTCTTTCCCACGAACACCGAGGAAGCGGACACACGGACGATTTAAAAGCGCTGACGGGGCTCCCCACTCGCCTTCCGAGGCTCGTTTCGCGAGGAGAGCACGTTGCCTTCTGACACAGCTTCAGTGGTTTTCCTCTGCCTGTGGGAGAAAATTCAAGTTCACGTGCCTGCTCGGAGCGCTGATGCCTGGCATGTGGTTCCCTTTTCGTGTTGCCTTCCGCGGTCTCCCCCTCGAGCCTCACCTGTCCGTGACTCACCTCACACGTCCCAGTCCCCGCCTGGCTTTCCCTCGTTGTCCCGCCTGAACTGGCCCTGTCCGCCATTTTCCTCTTCACTGCGGGCACCTCTTCTGTCTTTAGAAACAGCCTTCAGGGTCCAACCTATCGCCATGTATTCTGTGAAGCTGCCCTGACTTTCCCAGCCCCCAGGGTCTCTTCCTTGGGGGAAATGCTGAGACAGTTAGCCTGCACCCCTCACTGGACACTTTTCAGATGCAACCTTGGATTTCCTATGAGGGTCCCACTTAGTTTGACCAACATTAAGCCAGGGCCGTATGTAGCAAGGAGAAGGCACTGGCACCCCACTCCAGTACTCTTGCCTGGACAATCCCATTGATGGAGGAGCCTGGTGCGCTGCAGTCCATGGGGTCGCTAAGAGTCGGAGACGACTGAGCAACTTCACTTTCACTTTTCACATTCATGCATTGGAGAAGGAAATGGCAACCCACTCCGGTGTTCTTGCCTGGAGAATCCCAGGGACGGGGGAGCCTGGTGGGCTGCCGTCTACAGGGTCACACAGAGTCGGACACGACTGACGTGACTTAGCAGCAGCAGCAAGAGTATACGCAGCAAACATTATCCAGGAAACTTGGGCCCAGGAAACATCTAGAGGATGTGTAAGTGAGGAGGAACCTGGCAGAGACCTGCCACATATGAAAACACAGGGCTGAGAAGGTTCCAGAGTCCCAGGGCCGAGCGAAGGATGGGGACCTAACATCAACAGACACTGGAGGCGAGAGGAATAACACTGGAGATTAAAACTCAGATATGAAAACCCTGCTTCAGACAGAGTGTGACTGAGCCAGAGATCTGCCTGGGGACACCAGGTAGAACTTTAAAAATGCTTGGGAATGCTATCTAGAAGTCCACAGAATCAGCAAGCGAGATTTCTCTTACTGCAATAGACGTTTTTCAGAGCATTCATGGCAACGAAACAAAGACAAATAGGGTTTCCTGACTCAAAATGTTTCAGTCTTTAAATATGTCTGTGTGAATTGTGAATCTCTAAGACAGAGGCATAGGAGGTAAGTCTGATGAGACTTGCTTGTCCAACTGATTCTTTTCCTCAAAAGCCCCTCCGGGTGAGGGCTCTTCAGCACATACTTAACACAGGCTGTTTACATTTAGTCTGACCCATGTATCATTGTGGCTTAAAAAAGAGAGAAGCTGGGGAAGTTGTAAAGAGAGTGGGCCTTATTTTACCAAATTTATCAGCGTATAAAAAGCCAGCATATTTATTTATCAGCTTTGGACAAAAGGATGAGCCCAGACTGGATTAATAACAGCCAAGATAACCATCAAATTTTTCAAGGTGTACATCATAAAACTGGAACCTCACCAAATGATTTGATATATTTCTCAGGTTGATATTTGATATGTTCCAATATTAAAGACACTGTAGGCATATTTAAGAGAAACAAATTTATCTTTAGCTAGATTGTCCTCATTTCAGTTTATGGAAAAAGCCCAGCTCTAGTGACTGAATCTTGAAGGGCTTATTTTGTTAACTTTGGGGACCTTTCGGAAAAAATCTTATCCACTTGATCCATCTTAATTCTCCATCTACTCTGCGTGGAAAGAAACCCTCTGACTCTTGACCATGTCTGCCCTCTTCTGGAGATGGTGAGTGAAGCAAGGTTTATGTTGGAGAAAGAAACGCTTTAAAATATAGAGATATTTGCAAAGTGGGGCTTCCCTGGCGGCTCAGTGGCAAGTAATCTGCCTGTAAGGCAGGATACGCAGGTTCGATCCCTGGGTTGGGAAGATCCCCTGGAGAAGGAAATGGCAACCCACTCCAGTATTCTTGCCTGGGAGATCCCATGGACAGAGGAGTCTGTTGGGCTACAGTCCATGGGGTCGCAAAGAGTCAGACACAACTGAGCAGCTAACAACAGCAAAACCCTAAGGCTCATCAACAACAAGTTCTTTCAGGGTTGCTTGTCGGTTTCTTCTCTCTGCCTCCTGTCCTTCCATAATGTTGAGCTGGTCTTTATTTATGGGTACTGTTGTCATCTAAGTTTCCGTTCAAGCTTTTCACGGTTTCCCAGTGCGTTTTCAAATACCACAAACAGATCTCCGTGGTCTCGGGTGGATGCATTTTTTCACTTGATCCTGATTCTGAGGTTAATCGGCACACTGTTCATTTTTTCCATCTCAGCCAACGAACCTGCTGCTGACACCCTGCCGGCCCCTGCCTGCGGACACCAGACCCTGCCTCCCGTTCCTGTGATACCGAAACTACCCTTTCTTCTTTTGGTCCGTTTTGGTTTCAGAATATTCAGGAAGACGTACACGTTTTGCCTCGACGTGGCAACTTTCCCTGTCCAGATCACTGGCGGTGGGCATAAATCAGTTGAGGTGACACAGGGTCTCTGAAGATTAAGAAGTTCGAACAAGGAAAGGGATAATCTGCTTAGTTAAATGAAAACGTGGGAAACGATGAAACGTGGGGGCACCTCTGCTGATAACGAGCGTCTGTCTACATGGTGGTGTATACGCTGACAACTGAAGATGTCTGATATAAGTAGGATACTTCTGATAGAAGAAAACAGGGTAATGCCCCAGGAAGAACTTGTGTGAACACACTGGGGTCTTTCTGCATCCTTTCTCAAAAAGTCTGAAGCCAAAGCTTTGTGGCAGGAGAGTGAGCCAGTCCTGGGTTACCCAGAAAGTGGTCAGTTTCCACCGGGATCCCTTCAGGCTCCCGAGTTGCTATCGCTACTTTAAGTCTGCTCTTGTATTGGCATTTGTCCAAATAGCTGCCCAGGTCTCAAGAGAGACCTGTGCTTAATCAGGTAAATGGCTTTGATGTTTTTTTAAAGCACTTTTTCCTTTCCCCCAAATAAAACAAATTGTGAGAGTAAAAGAGAGATGTGAAAATTATTTGGAAGCTGAATGCCAACATAGGAGTACCTTATCAATAAAATGGGCCTGTATAGCTCCTCCAAATACTTGTTAAAAAGTACAACAGCAGTTGTACTTTCGATTTGAAATGCTCATCTCTTCTCACTCACCTGGCAAAAAGTCTCTAGTTTAGGCAAGCTCCAAATACACCTACAGATGCACTAAAGCTTAAAGCTGTAGCAGGTATGGCAAATGTCAAGTTCAAGGTGTCAAACTGGTCCAGGTTTCAAAATGTCCAAGAATAACAGACCTAAACTGATGGTGTCCCATTGAAAGTTTCAACCTGCATTTAAGGGAAGACAAGAGAAGCTAACTGATTTTCATGTTTACTGCAGAAGATGTGGTCATAGACTAAGTCTAACATGAGGCTTCCTGGGCACAAGAAGTCAGAACTAGGGAGAAGTCCCAGGTCTGATACCCTCCCACTCTGTCAACACACACAGGGCCTTCAACAGTCTGAAGTCTCCCAAAATTGGTGTTTTCTCAGCCCTACAGTGTCTCTGACCCATCTCTCTATCTTCCCTTATTTTCCACGTCAAAGACAACACATGTGGGACTTCCCTGGCAGTCCAGCGGTTAAGACTTTGCCTTCCAATGCAGGGCGATACGGGTTTGATCCCTGGTCGAGGAGCTAAGATCCCACGTGCCTCGAGGCCAAAAAACCAAAGCAAAGACATAAAACAGAAGCAATATTGTAACAAAGTCAATAAAGACTTTAAAAATGGCTCATATTTTTTTTTTTAAATCTTAAAACAACAACAACAAAGACAATACAAGTGTCTTCTTGTAAGACATCCTAGAGTCCTACCCATTGATACTAATTCCCACCAAAAAAAAGCAAAAGGGACAGGAGCTCTGCCATTTTATGAAAATCTGTTTGGTCCTTTCTCTGGTCTGTTAAGTGCCGTCCTGATTTCCTTAATGACCTGGAGTGCACGTGTATCTCCGAGGCCACTACAGACCACGCTGTGTACTGAGACTTGTGCTTTTCAGGTCGGACTCTCTGGAGCTGAAGAGACCAACACCATCTCTGCAAAACAACAAGCAAAGCCAAGAAGCCCGCTTACAGCAGGATCATGGTGGTCGATGACTGCAGGCAGCCGACAGGCAAGTCAAGAGCATCTTTCAGGGTTTTATGCTGACAGCTTTGGCTTCCTTATCTTGTACATATTTGGTTTTGAGAACGCAAGGAATTTGCTAGCTGAGCAAGTTTATCCACTGTTTTCTAAGCAGGCTGTTCCCCACTGAGGTCTGTTTCTGAAAAATTCTCTCGGCAAACTTTGCTGCCAAAGCAGCACACGGTTCAGTGGGACGGTTTAAACCTGAGACAAGTCCTCTCTAAAATCCCAACGTGCATGGTATGGAAACGACTCTGAAATAGAGGTACTTGGACTTACTATTAAAACTCACAGCAAAGTCTAGGAGGACATCAACCTTCCTCCTGCACAGGATGCATGAGAGGAGGAAGCCCATGGGACAGGGTGTTTGCTGAGCGCCCCCTGCAACAGGAGATATTACCTCATTCACTGGTGAGGTAACTGAAGATCACAGAAGTGAATCAACCTGGCCAAGTTAAAATCCTAAATGGCAGAACAGGAATTCAAAATCAAGTTTCACAGTATAAGACTGGTTGTGATACACAGGTATATTCCTCTTATCCCAACAGGTTGACCAACTCTGCAATTAAAAATCACCAAAGTATAGACTTTTAAAGACCATTATGCAATGAGCTGGAGCATGAATTTATGAAAAATAGAAAAATCAAGGTCCAGATTAATGACCTGCCAAAATCATAAAGTTAATGTGGTTTTCCAATTTGTAAGTGACCCCTGAACACTGTATCTTAACCTTCTTTGGAAAATTAGTGACAACCTGGAAACTCTTGGTTTTCCTTGTATTTCATTTCCTCACATGTATCTTTATCAGAAAAATATACATTAATATATGTTATGGAGATGAGTCCAGAAGTATAGGCTGATTTAATTAGGGTTGGTTCACAGACAAGAATGGCCAAAAGCCAGGATAAAATGAAATAGAACTCTTGCACCATCTAGTGATAAAACTCTCTCTTTGCAGGAAAACCAACTAATGTATTTCCATTTTACAATTCAATCCCTAGAACTCTGAGCCTGAAGAATATTCATAAAATTGGCCAAAAGAAAAATGATAACAATGAATTGTTGTTTAGTTACTAAGTCGTGTCCGACTCTTTTGCAGCCTCATGGTCTGTATCCCGCCAGGCTCCTCTGTCCATAGGATTCTTCAGGCAAGAATACTGGAGTGGGTTGCCATTTCCCTCTCCAGGGCATCTTCTGGACCCAGGGATCAAGCCAGCATCTCCTGCATTGACAGGTGGATTCTTTACCACTTGAGCCATCAGGGAAGCCCCAAGAACAAAGAATACAGAAAATTAAAAGTAGACAAACAGGGAGGAGCTCTGACCGCGCTCTCTCCTGGCAGTGGCTGCGCGTCTCAGCGCTTGTTGGGTCCCCACCCCTTTTAAATAAGCCGGGCTGGTCGCCACCTTCACAGACTAGTTGACTCCGGGGAGGCGGCGGCGGCGGCGAGACAGCGGGGGAAGAGAAGTTTTTTTTTTTTTTTTTTTTTTTTTAAAAAGTAGACAAACAGGAATAGTAAAATGGGACAGATTATTCTGTTAAGATTCTGATAGAAGCTGGATATAAACGCCAGTTCTACTCCTCAAATCTGCCACAGGTCCTGTTTACCTTTTTCTTTATACCCTAAAACTTTAGGTACTATTTTATGAATTAACAAATGTTCAACTTCAAAGGTGGCTCTAGTGGTAACGAATCTATCTGCCAATGCAGGAGATGCAAGAAGTGCACGTTCAGTCCCTGGTCGGGACAATCCCCTGGAGGAAGAAATGGCAACCCACTCGTTATTTTTGCCTTGAAAAACCCATGGACAGAGGAGACTGGCGGGCTACAGTCCATGGGGTCGCAGAGAGTAGGGCACGACTGAGTGACTGAGCATATACACAACTTTAAAACGTCTAAGTGTCCACTTGATAAGTCTGAGATGTTCCTCCTCCCCAATACCTCATTCTCCATCGGAAAACAAGCGCAGGACTTCCCTGGTGGTCCAGTGGCTAAGATCCTGCCTGCCGACGAGGGGGACACGTGTTGACCCCTGGTCTGGGAAGGTGCCACAAGCCACAGGGCAACTGAGCCCGGGTGCCACGACCACTGAGCAGGCCTGACGCCACTGCTGCTCGAGCTGCGTCTGCACAAGAGAAGCCGCCACAGTGAGAGGCCCGAGGGCCGCAATGAAGAGTGGCCCCGACTCATCACAACTAGAGAAAACAAAGCCTGCGTGCAGCACCGAAGACCCGGCACAGCCAAAAATATAAACTTTTTATAAAAGGAAGAAAGAAAACAAGTTCCGTCTAAGAACTGAGGATCTTTCTTCTAGATTACTTTCCCCTCTGGTCTTATTCTAAATGGGTGGCAACAGATATGAAATCCAATGCTTTCTTTCGATGCTCAGTGAATTATCAAGATACCCAAAGACAGATTTCCTTTTACAAAAATACTATAAAAATATTACTTCAGGAGCCCAAAAGAATAAAATCAAAAAGGAAAATTTTAATCTCAAGATTTTTATCTTAAGGACTTTTTAAGACTCATGGTCAGGAAGGAAAATATATTTAATAATTTTATAAATCTTATGGTTGAATGAAGAAGTTACCTAGAAAAAAGAAAATACATTTTAATGAAGCGATACATGAAATAAGTCAGTATATGTGGGGGAAAAAAAAAGTTTACTTATACTTTCTTTGCACAATTTTTAAAGTTAGTCAAGTTTTCATACCAGCAGGGTTTGTTAACAATTACAGTGACTGGCTTTGTTGGCCCCAATCTCTTTTTAGGCTGGAGATTAGTGGACCCTAACTGGGTAACTAGTACCATGCCTTAGGAATCCCCAACAAAAATTCAAAATATGCTTAGATTTGGCAATACAAATCTTGAGGATGATTTTTCAAATCCCCGTATTGCCATCTGGTCTTTGTCTTACCTCATTACAGAGCTTCCCTGGTAGCTCAGTTGGTAAAGAATTCGATTGCAATGCAGGAGACCTCGGTTCGATCCCTGCGTTGGGAAGATCCCCTGGAGCAGGGAATGACTACTCACTCGTGTTCTGGCCTGAAGAATTCCATGGGCTGTATAGTCCAAGGGGCTGCAAAGAGTCGGACACGACTGAGTGACTGACCGATCTCATTACCGGCTCCCTGATACTTCGAAGAAACCAGCACAGCACAGTGGGGGAAAAATATAGGTAATAAAATAAGAAAAGCCCACTTCAGCATTATTAGCTGTGTGACTTTGAGAAGCTGCTCACCCTCTCTGAACCTCAAATGCGTCACTCATAAAGTGAAGGATTACCTTCAGAATTCTTAGTAATCCCCTTAGCCTGAAAGGCTACGTGTTAAAGAATGCCTGTGAGGTGTCTAACAGACTAAGTACTCAGTAAAGGGTAGTCATTTATTAATAAAAGTGACAATGGGCTCTTTAATACAGTGATTCTTAGAAGCAGATCCTTATGTGGCCTGGCACTGTCCTCCGTAAAACTGTGAAGTAGGCCAGGTTTGTCTCTTACATGTGATCAACTTCTCAGTGCTATCTTCCAAATCCACTGTAAAACTGGCCCAGAAAAGCCGACCAAAGGGTAAGAGGAGACACTTGGCCTTGTGTCAGGTTTGAGTCTGCAAGGAATGAGTTGAAAATGTATGTCATAAAGAGACACACACCCTATAAAGCTTTTAAAGACAGGTTTATTTATATATAAGTGCATGAAGTTGAATACAGAAACTTTATTAAAATACTGTATATTACAAATTTTAACCCAATAAATTCTGTGTAATGACATTTAAGTGCTGGAACAGTTGTTCTGTGTGTATCAGTAAAGAGTTCACCCTGTACATTACAAAGCGGAGAGACACATACGGACCTCAGAAATGGTCCTGAGATTAGACGGTGTGTGATGTTAATTGTGCATCTTTTCTGTAAAGCAATGAACTGGAACCTAGACCTTGTCTTTGCAGACCAACGTTCTGTAAATCAAAAATAACTTGCATATATTTATTGCTGCCCTTTGAAGAAAATGAGTGGTGGAAAATAATTTAAAAATAAAGATCAACATTTCTATGCTTACCACAATCAAACCCGATGCTAACTACAATTAAAATTCACTGCAAAGTTTGTGTTCTCCGGGAAAGTACACTATATACACCATGGGATTTGTACATGAGTTGGAAATAAAAAATTGCTTATATAAAATTAAAAATCAATAGTATACAATATTTACAGCTTGTTAGGCATTATAAATAAACATACTTTTTAAATAACCCTTCAAAATTAAACTGTATTATGTAAACATGCAGCACACATACTCATACAGTGTAGATTACAGTCTTAACAGAAGGGGGACCTTTGTGTTCACATAATGCAGGTTACTTCGTCACATACACCTCTGTTTTGTGCACACCCCTCCAAGGTTTCTTCTTCCTGTCTTTAAGTTTCACAGTACATTAAGTGTTTCTAGAGTAAAAAACAAAAAGTCCCTGATGGTAAACATATTCCTAAAAGTGACAATTAAGTGTCTGCCCTTGAACTACAATACGAAGCTGACACTGTTCACGCTAGCGTCTCTAGTTTACAACAAAACCAAGTTTTAACATTCCACATTTAACTGTCTTGACTACATTTTCTCCCATTTCAAACTTACTTGGAAAGAGGAAAAAAAAAAAAAAACACCACACATCATGATAATGTAATGAAAGCAGTTGTCATCTGTCAAGGATGAAATAACTGACTGTTTACTAAACCACAAGGAGTTAATTCAATTACATCCTTCCTCAGCTCTGAATTCCCAGCAACAGGCATACCAATCCTGAATTCTGCTAAATTCACTTTGCGAAAGTATCTTAACTTCCAAGGCACTAAGGCATCATTTAGCTTTTAAAAACTGCACTGTGGTTTACTAAATGATTCATCAGTGGTCTGAGCATTAACACAGTTTGCAAGTGAGTTTGTAATACCTATCAGGCAAACTATATTTTTGCTATGTAAATAAGAACATTTTAGCTGATTGAGATACAGTTGATCCCCTTGTTCTAGAATGACTAGAGTCAGGAGTTAATACTTCATGGTAGAATCCTATGAATTTTAACCTAGTTAATTAAATTAACTAAAATGAAAAATACTGTGGAATTGTATACTGTTCATCTAAATATACAGAGCTCGTGTGTGTGTATGTGTGTGTTTGGGAGATGGCCAGAACTTTAAAAATTCCTCCAGTGTAAATGCATGTGATATCACAAATACTAAGAAAGCGTCAATAATCAGACTCTCAACTCATCCAGTATTGAAAGTAAATCATTTTTAATTCAAACAGGTGCCTCTCTTTTGCCTTTTATGGAGAAAACTTAAAAATGTCCCTACCCAAAGATACTTAGTGAGGACGTATAAATACGTTAAAGACAAAGGAAACTTCTCACCACCAACAGTACTATCAAGTTACCATTCATTTATACAGGGCTATAAAAAAGGGATGATCTTTAGAAATTACCAATATGCAATATGTTCAGAAGAAAGAGTGTTACAGTTATGGTGATTATACATGATAGCTCCTCTTCCTATGTATTTATGTTACACTGCTTCCCAGTTTCAGTTACATACTTAAACGCAGTCCCCAAAAGAGGACAGGCACATCACCTCTGAGCGGAGATATATATTGGTACAGGACACCATCCTAAAAAAAAAACCACATAGGAGGTCCATGCTCTCTTGATTTGTTTACAGTATTTAATTTTCAGCAAGATTACAGCTGCATAACTGTAAGGTGTTGAGAACATTCTCTTCTAAACCAGCACTTCTGATTCTATCAACAAACTGTACATATGTTTAAACTACCCCGTATGATATGTGTATGGAAGAGGGAGGAATATTAAAAAAAAAAAAAAACTGCTAAATTAGTTCTCAAAAATCAAGACAGGGTTATTATGAAACCTCAACATACATGCAATGAACATAAAGAATGTGAAAACAAGGCCCCTGTGCTCAGGGCAGGAGATGGTTACAGCTCAGCACACTGAGAAATTTGGGTGTTTCCACTAATCTAATAATGTATTAACCGGTTTATCTCCACATTTACAGAAAATACTGTATATATTAAGCGTTACTTTCTCTAAACAAATTCATAGATAAATTTTTAGACAACAGCTTCAGCCACCTCCTCAAAAACACTGTGTTGCCTACCCTGAACAGAGGTCTCTGAGGGAGTGGGGCAAACCGACCACAACACGCACGAAACCGGAGAACGATCTCATGCTCTGTGGTGCGTTTAGTCTCACATATAAAGAAATGCGTTTTGCAAACATGCAGTAAACATACTCACGCGGTGGCATCTGTAGTCTTACCAGAAGGGGAACCTGCGCTCACATACTGCAGGGCATTTCGTCAAATGCCTCTGTCTTTGTGCATTACCCTTCCAACCTTTCTTCCCATCTTTAAACTTTCCCCCTGCTATAAATACTACTACATGTTTGAACATTTTTATCATTTTTTAATCAAATAATGTCCTTTTTATGCTGCAGTCTTCCTCCGCAATGTTATAAAAAGGACAGGAAAAGGGAAATTGCTGGTCAATTTCAACCACAGACATTCTCAGCCTTGAAACCATTTACCCAGTTACCCAAGTGTTGCCAAACTTCTCTGCAATCTAGGTCACTACAATTTTTTCAGTAACTTTCCATTCTTCACATCTTAAAAACAAATAGCGACTCTTTGAAGAATTCTAAGACTTTCAGAGAGACACGTTTGTTACAAGAGTCAAGTGGCTTGAGAATATTTCAGAAAGTCCCCAACATCTTATTATCTCTTGAATTATAAAATGGACATAAATTTAAAACAAAAGTATTACCTTTTAAGTTAAAAACAAACAAACAACAAGTAGGGCTGAAGCACGTTTGCTCCAGGGGAGCAGGGACATGGCAGACAGCACTGCCGAGTTATGTTCTCCTGCAGGCTGGGGTGGCAGGAGAGAGGTGGATGCATGGGCGAGGGGTAACCTCCCCATGCCTAGAACAAGCAGAGTAAGCTGCATGCAGTGGAGATTCAATGGATATTACGCAAGCCAGAGAAAATAAGGGGTAAGTCCTGACAACTTCTCACCTTTCCTGTTTTTTAACTAGTAATACGCACAGCCTGATACTGATTCCTGCCTGCCCTGGCCATTTCTATCACCACCAGCCCCCAGAAGCACTCTTGGAAAAATATCTGGTGATTTAAAAAAAAAAGAGGTTGAAAGTAAGTAAAGAAAGCAACATAAGAGAATTTTTTTTTTAAAGTTTCCTTCTTAAAATACATGTAGGGGAAATGTGGAAATGAAAGACAATAGATGAATCTTACAAAACAATGTATTAACTTGGTATTGCAAAGTTTAATTTAAAAAATTAAAATGACTATCGATCATTTCCTATTAAATACTGAGTATTTTCTTAGTATCTACAGGGGACTGATTCCAGGACCCCCGTGGGTACCAAACTTTGAGGATGCTCAAGGTCCTTATGGAAAACGGTGCAGCCCTTGCATTTAACCCACACACACCCTCCTATATAACTTTAAGTCACCCCTTGATTACTTATACTACCTCACACGATATAAATGCTGTGTAAACACTATGAAAATGTTCTGTGTGGGGCATTTTGCTTTTTGGAGCTTTCTGGATCTTCTTTCCAAATATTTCCACCCAAGGTTGGCTGAATCCCTGAATGTGGAACCACAGATACGGAGGGCAAACTACGCACTTCCACCGTAAACAAACGGTCAGCAAGTGAGAGGTCCTGGATTCAAGCCTGTGTCACCGGCGTGGTTCCAGTGTTCTCGTTGCTGTGCCACAGCAGTGGGGTCTCAGTTTCTAAAATTCCACTTGGTGAATGAGAAAAGTCAGAACTGGGGGAGGGGGCGGGCTGGGGGCTCTCAACTAGAAGCAGGATGTTCTCCCAACTGTTTTAGGATTTAAATCATCTCAGTAGCTCTTGGTGGACTCAAGCGCAGGGATCCCATTTGGAGGTATCCTGTGCTTACTACAGAAAATACTAGGCTCAGCACTTTGTATATATTAGATCCACGAAAAATGCTTACAAAATTGAATTAGTTGGTATGTAAGTGCCAGCCTGGGCACATTGACTTGGCAGCTCCATTCTCCAGATCTTTATTACAGGTTCTCTAAACATGTTTTCCAAGAACATTTTTTTTAAACTTGTTCTTGTTCCTTATACCACAAATAGGATATATGGGGTAGCTCATTTCTTTATTTCTCACTTAAAGTACAAACAAAATCTTCACATTTTGGGAGGATGGTGGAAACACATTCTGCAAATACCAAGAAAGCACACTGGGTTACAAACTGTGAACCTGCTCGGTAAACACACAGACCTAAAGGAAGAGTGAGTAACTAGTGTGAACACGGAGTACGGCCCGAGTTTAGGACTCACGTTATTCTAGACAACCAGTGGGACTGTCCAGGGGGGACTGCTGGCACCTTCTTCATTTAAAGCATTTTAAATTTTAAGCATCACTTGTAGCTCAGATGAGACCCCCTAACTCTGATCTATGGACATTTCTAACCAGTGTGTTAAGTAATTAATGATTAGTTTGGGCAGACAGGAGTCTCTTTCTCAAGGAACTGATTTCACTGTCAGCCATATTTTATTAGCATTTCTTAAGATAAAGATCTATAAACTGCCGAGGCTCTCAGCCCCCTTTCCTCTTGCATTTATCACACACACAAAAAAGTTTACTGCTAAATCACATACAAATTTTAAGAATAACCCAAATATATCAATATGGGCTTTTGTTATATCACAAACAAGGATATCTAGCACTAAGAAACCAAGAAAAATTTCCCCCAATTCAAAAATCTCAAACTTCCTCAAATCTGTTTAAAAGATCATTCAACTGAGCAAATACATTAAATTCTCCATTACATCAAAGTGTTCACTGAACAAAAGCTTTTCAATTAGACTCTATTCATATACAGCAGCTTTACATATATGTGTGTGTGTGTGTGTGTGTGTATAATGACATATATGTGTATAGACATATATCATTAAATGTTTTCTTTGCCTCTATAAGAAAACCATTGACCTTTTAAAAAAAATCTCATAGAAACAGCTATTAAAACATTTCATCCGTTCACACTACCAGCTGCATTTCACAGCATCAGAAGAGTAACAGCTGCACAAAATCCCAATGAAAGTAACTAAGAACAACGGAAGAAACCAAATCCCCAAAGTTAAAAGCGCAGGCGCAGGCACACACGCACAGCTCCTAATACGAAGCGACCTGATAACGAGATGGTTGCAGGGCACGCTGCAAACCGAGCCACCTTCTTAGACTTCTATCCGAGAGCAGAAACAGGAGTTTAAATCTCTTTGGTCCATGCAGCCATACATTTAACGTGTCCAAGTTATTTTCTGGCTAATTTCAGATTCTGAACCACGTGCCCCAGCTACCTTACCAAGATAACTTTCTGAAAACATAAACTAATCACGTGTTAAAATAAATATTCATTTCTGTAGAATCTCAATTTCAATACATTATTGATAATTTCTCCCCAGGAATATGAACACTTTAAATTACTGACAGAATAACCAAAGTAAAGGAAGAAAGTGATTCAAATCTAACAGAAAAGGAAAAGTCAAGTGGACTTGGGAGATTTAGACCTAAATTTAAGAAAACATCAGGAATATAAAGAACATGTGAAACTAATTTCAGGCTAAACATAATAAAAATAATCCACTTTAAGATTTAAAGATCTCTAAGAATGCATAGTTGCTTCTTGGCTTCTATTAAAACAGATTTCCAAACCACAGTGTTATTAAATTACCCCACCCCAAACTGGCTTCCATACTGGAAAAATACCCCCAACACATCATCGAGTTGTTGATGTATTCTGCTTTTTGGTAGAGAAAAGGTGTCGTGGGTAACAAAGGTCTTAAATTTGAATGGGACCTAGTAGAAGCTTACTTGTTACCAAGTTAGACTATAAAAGAGTGAGGCTAGAGTATGGATTGTCCATAACTTCATATTTTCTGCAATTGGCTCTTCTGTTGAATTAACATATATGCAATCATGGGCTTCTCTGGTGGCTCAGTGGTAAAGAATCCGCCTGCCAATGTAGGAGATGCGTGTTCAATCCCTGGGTCAGGAAGATCCCCTGGAGAAGGAAGTGGCTACCCACTCCAGTATTCTTGCCTGGAGAATCCCATGGACAGAGGAGTGTGAGAGGGGCTACGGTCTGTGGGGTCACAAAGAGTCAGACATGAATAGCAACTAAACAACAATGTATAATTGCATCTAGTATTCGAAAAAGTCTCAGTAGGAGACGAATTCAACCAGTTTCTACGCTTCCCTTACTTCTTACACTCTTAAATACAATTACATATGGCCAAAACCTCTTAAAATGTTTTATACCAATAACTTTTCATTCTAATAAATATCACTGTAGGTGCTAGTAAATTTAAATAACAGAATGAAACAAGAGTTGAAAAACTGAAATGAATCACTTAAATATATGTTCAACACTGTACTGATATGCTGAGAGTAACTGCCAAATTTTAAATGTACTATATTCCCCAATTTTTACTTAGAGAAATTATGATGCTACCACACAGCCAAAATAAGATCGTTCATTATTCTTCCTATATGACTTGTTTCTTAACTACAAGTGAGGCTTCTTGTTTTCACAGCCTAATTTAGGCCACTCTTTATATATATTTGATACTCCAGAATGAAAGATTGCTTACATTTTGTCAAAAATCGAGATATATGCAACAAGTAATATAATCCCACTGAGATACCAGTTGTAAAGATGTTTTCTCCATGAGATACATGGCAGAAACTTTCTTCAGAAGGATCAAGAATAGGATGTGTATTTCAGACTTTTCTTACAAAATTTATAAGAAAATTTTCAAATTAAATTTTCATGACACACAAACTACAATCAATATGTGTGACCCAAAAAGTTTTTAAAGTCATAGCAACAGAATGTTTATGCATGAGGGAAACTATTAAAGAGTGTTATTTGAGTGAGTGAAAAGGATGCACCCTATAGATCTACTTTGAATCCTTGAAAGAGTCTAGCAGTTCTCCATTCAGTATTATTTTCCACATAAAGTAAATAACAATAAATACCTAGTTTATATGAAAGCCCTAAATCCCAGAAACGTTCAAAAGTAAAAATCAGGTAATTTGTCTCATAATAAATGACTTGATATTCAGCACTCATACAGGATTTAGCATCACAAAACAAAATTTCTCACTACATCACCTGAATTCATGTCAAATATGTTCACAGCACTCATCTACAGCTACACTTGCAAATTTCACATGATCAATGTTAAAAAAAAAAAGAGTTTGGCACATGTATCAATTCTTCAAAACGTCCCTGTAACTTAACACAACACTGTTAAGAATGATGATTCAACACCAGTGTTAACCTGATTGGCAGCTAAACAAGGTGCTTTTTCTTGTAGCTTCACGCAGCAGTGCGCCTTGCCCGGGACGGAGGCACGTAAGGTGCGGTGCGGTAGTGCAATCATTGAACACCAGAGGGCGATCTTCCCACACGGCCCGAGGCCTTGTGTTTCGACCCGCTCCTTCCACGTCCTTGTACCATCTCACGCCCACTCGCTAACGATGCCGTTTTCAGAGAATCTGTACGTCTGTTTCCTTATGTGAAGTAAAGACATTCCCACAGAAACCTCAGAGTGTGGCGAGGATCCTTGAGAAGGAGATGATGAGAGTCAGTACTGTCTGCCCAACGCCCCACACCAGGGCTTCCAAGGGGGCCATGTTCTTCCCGGCCACTCGGTAAATGCCGGCCACGGCTGCACCTGGCGAGAGAGGAGACGACACGTTCAACTCCCGAGGCTCGCTGCAGGGCTGCCGCCTGGGCTCGCCTTCCCGGGAGCCAGACAGCAAGCCACCAGGCATTCTCATTCTACAGTTCTCTGCGAAAGAGTTTCCATGCGACTGGTACAAGTTACACTCTACCATACCACATTCACCCACAAAACCGAATAACAGGCTTTTCAATTCGACTGCAAAATATGTATTTATGGTATACGCTGCTTACTTGACACAAGATATGTTCATAAAAAAATGAATCACTCATTAATCTCTCAGCTGGGTGTTGACTCAGCCAGATCCCATCAGCACTTTTAAAAACATATGACACAATATATTGATGATTATAAATAATAATATAGAAAAACCACACAATATAATTTCTAAATTATTCAAGAAAAAGTTAATATTAAAGAAATTTTTATGTCTTTCAGTAAAATGAATTCTTAAACGTCATAAATAATATCAGAATTTTGAATAATGTACTTTACAATCTACCGTATAAAATGGTTTAAGTATTTGAATAAAACTGTAAAATTATCTGGAGACTAGTATTTTGACATCTAATAAAAGTGGGAGATGAACCTGACATCTGTTTTAGGAAAATGCTTTAGATATCAGGCACTTCTGAGAATGAGAGACTCTCAGGCACCTTAGTGCCCTGAGGCTCTGGCTCAATACTTTCATCTTACTGCTATAGTATACATAACGGGATCTAAGAGTCTGACTTTAAAAGTACACTCAGAAATCATAAAAGGAGGAAACGTTTAAACTACGGTTATGGCATTGAACAGGTTGAGAAGGCCTTAAAACTTTTGTCTAGAAAAAACTGTCTATATATTCCTAGAATGGTCAAACAAAAGGAAAGAAGAACAGAAATGTTATTTGAAGACACTTGAATTAGATCATT
This sequence comes from Bos mutus, assembly GCF_027580195.1. Classification (NCBI taxonomy): domain Eukaryota; kingdom Metazoa; phylum Chordata; class Mammalia; order Artiodactyla; family Bovidae; genus Bos; species Bos mutus. Next base: position 7,596,038 of record NC_091639.1, on the reverse strand, counting down.
TGAGATAGAAATCTACTCACAAAAATTAGCTAAGAATTAATTCCATAGTTCATCTAAATTTTCCAAATAAAAATTATTATAGTCCTCTATAGAAGATACAAATAGGAAAAGCAAATTATTAATTTAAGCCAAGGGCTTTCATATACATATTTTAAAGAAAGAAATTAAAATGCATAGTATATTTATAGTATATATGTAACTTGTCAGAAAATTTACAAATATCATCTTAAATATCATACCACTCCTGAGTATTATCACTTAATTTAAAGATGAAAAAAAGAGAGGTTCAGAGAGTTTCAGTTACTAGTCCAAGAAAATACATTTAAGTATAGAGCTGGAATTTCAATCCAGATTAGTCTGGCTATAAATCTCCAAATCATTCTATTTTACATTTACACCAAGTGAAAAAATAGAATAAGAAATTCAGTAACTGATAATTACATCAATATTAAATAAAATTCCTAGGAGCACCAACATTTATTCAATCAAGTAGAAAACTTCACTAGTGTAATTGGTCATATCCTTGAATTTTAATTTTTTTTTTGGCTACACAATGCAGCATGCAGGAATTCAGTTCCCCAACCAGGGATCAAACTCAAACCCTCTGCAATGGAAGTGGGGAGTCTTAACCACCAGACCACCAGGGAAGCCCTATCCTCAAATTTTAGAATTGGATAACAACCTGAAAAAAATTTAAATATCTTAGGCTTCTTTGTTATCAGAAAATATGTTAAAATAAACCTGAGAAATACTGTTTTCACTTTGGATTTTCCCTAGATTTCCATGACTATCTTCAATTTTAAAAACCGCAACTTGGCCTCCATTCTCCAGCACTAAATTCCCCTGGTGGCTCAGATGGTAAAGAATCCGCCTGCAATGCAGGAGACGAGGGAACGGTAACCCATTCCAGTATTCTTGCCTGGAGAAGCCCCACAGACAGAGGAGCCTGGCGGGCGACAGTCCATGGGGTCACAAAGAGACTGAGCAACTAAAAAGAAAAAAAATTTCAAAAATGATCCAAGAGGTGAAAAACATAAGCTCAGGCTGCCTGCTGCTGCTGCTGCTAAGTTGCTTCAGTCGTGTCCTACTCTGTACGACCCCAGACGGCAGCCCACCAGGCTCCTCTGTCCCTGGGATTCTCCAGGCAAGAATACTGGAGTGGGTTGCCATTGCCTTCTCCAATGCATGAAAGTGAAAAGTGAAAGTGAAGTCGATCAGTCATGCCCGACTCTTCTCGACCCCATGGACTGCAGCCTATCAGGCTCCTCCATCCATGGAATTTTCCAGGCAAGAGTACTGGAGTGGGGTGCCATTGCCTTCTCAGGCTGCCTGGGAAGTACCAAATATTTAATTCCAACAACTCATGCTTATATAAGGTTAGGAACATGGATTTTGGAGTTAGACTTGTGGGTTAAAATCCGAGCTCACTTATTAGTAGCTGTGTGACAATGAGCAATCACCTAACCTCTCTGTGCCTCATTCCCTCAAATGTAAAATGGGTGGGTATGAAGAGTAAGAGATAATATTTGGAAAGTATTTAGAACAGTGTCTGGCCCTACTATGTACTCCAACTTTTGATTAGTAGTTGTCTAAGTAGTACATGATAAATGAATTTCCAATCAGTGATTCATCATTCAATCAGTTCAGTTCAGTCGCTCAGTCATGCTCGACTCTTTGTGACCCCATGAACCGCAGCACGCCAGGCCTCCATGTCCATCAACAACTCCCGGAGCTTACCCAAACTCATATCCATCGAATCAGTGATGCCATCCAACCATCTTATCCTCTGTTGTCCCCTTCTCCTCCCACCTTCAATCTTTCCCAGCATCAGGGTCTTTTCCGATGAGTCAGTTCTTCACATCAGGTAGTCAAAGGATTGGAGTTTCAGCTTCAGCATCAGTCCTTCCAATGAATATTCAGGACTGATCTCCTTTAGGATGGACTGGTTGGATCTCCTTGCAGTCCAAGGGACTCTCAAGAGTCTTCTCCAACACCACAGCTCAAAAGCATCAATTCTTCGGTGCTCAGCTTTATAGTCCAACTCTCACATCCATACATGACCACTGGAAAACCCACAGCTTTGACTAGACGGACCTCTGTTGGTAAAGTAATGTCTCTCCTTTTTAATATGCTGTCTAGATTTGGTCATAGCTTTTCTTCCAAGGAGCAAGCATCATTTAACTTCATGGCTGCGGTCACCATCTGCAATGATTTTGGAGCCCAAAATACAGTCTCACTGTTTCACTGTTTCCCCATCTATTTGCCATGAAGTAATGGGACAAGATGCCATGATCTTAGTTTTCTGAATGCTGAGTTTTAAGCCAACGTTTTCACTCTCCTTTTTCATTTTCATCAAGAGGCTCTTTAGTTCTTCTTTGCTTTCTGCCATAAGGATGGTGTCATCTGCATATCTGAGGTTACTGATATTTCTTTCAGCAATCTTGATCCCAGCTGGTGCTTCATCCAGCCCAGCGTTTCTCATGATGTACTCTGCATATCAGTTAAATAAACAGGGTGACAATATACAGCCTTGACATACTCCTTTCCCTATTTGGAACCACCTCTGTTGTTCCACGTCCAGTTCTAACTACTGCTTTCTGACCTGCATCCAGATTTCTCAAGAGGCAGGTCAGGTGGTCTGACATTGCCATCTCTTGAAGAATTTTCCACAGTTTGTTGTGATCCACACAGTCAAAGGCTTTGGCGTAGTCAATAAAGCAAAAGTAGATGTTTTTCTGGAACTCTCTTGCTTTTTTGATGATCCAGCAGATATTTGCAATTTGATCTCTGGTTCCTCTGCCTTTTCTAAAACCAGCTTGAACATCTGGAAGTTCATGGTTCACATACTATTGAAGTCTGGCTTGGAGAATTTTGAGCATTTCTTTGCTAGCAAGTAAGATGAATGTTGTATGGAACAACTGATAGCCATTTGGAAGAAATAAATCTAGGTCCCTATTTCACACCACTCCCCAAAGTAAATTTCAGATGGATTAAAAAACTAGTTGTTAAAAACAAATAAATAAAATGAATTTCCCTTGGAAGGTTGTACTGTTCAAGGAAAAGCTTAACACAACCGTAAATAATCCACTTTTCTTTATACTTTCAAGAAACAGAGGGTAAGATCTTCAAGCCTATGATGTTAAGGGTAGAAAACCCAGTGTAAAACTCCAGTTTCCAAAATCAAGGGAGACACTGTAGTGTTATACAGAAAATAAAATGAAGAACCATCTTCCTCCCTGTGGATGATCAGGAACCAGTGTGTGAGTCACAGCTTCCCCCTGAAGGCAGCACTGCACAGCAGTTCCACCGCACTGCATCACTGTGCGACCCGAAGCACTAGCCAGAGAGGACCGCTCCCGTGGGACTCTTCAGCAAAAAGATCGAAAAGAAGACAATTTTGTGTGCCTATTAAATGGTTTTGGAAGCTGCTATTAAATACTGAGCAGACAGGAAGCAGTATTTACAAAATATATGTAGATTATAAAATTAAAGCCAACAGCTGCCCAAGTACCATCATCCAACTGTACACAGGAACGTTACTGTTTTACGTGAGGCTCCCACGGACTCCTCTGTCACACCCCAATTCCTCCCAAGTTTGGTTTTCATCATTCCTTTGCTTTTCTTCAGCATTACCACCTGCCTATATCCTCAGATATTACTTAATTTTTTAAATAAGCAAATTTTATATAAATTGATACTCTAAGTATTTTGGAATTTTTGGCTGTTTGTGGCTCAGATGGTAAAGAATCCACCTGCAATGTGGGAGACCTAGGTTCAGTCCCTGGGTTGGGAAGATCCCCTGGAGGAGGACATGGCAACTCACTCCAGTATTCTTGCCTGGAGAATCCCATGGACAGAGCCTGTAGCCTGGTGGGCTACAGTCCATAGGGTTGCAAAGAGTTGGACACGAATGAGCAACTAAGCACAGCACATATGTCAGGAAATTATCCAGGCTGTTGTATAATATGGAGCTGTAATTCATACATTTCCACTGTTGTGCAGAATTCTAAGTATGGATATACCACAACCTATTTTTCCATTTTAATGTGGATGACACTGTTTCTAATCCTTAATAATGACAAACCCTGCTTCTGTGAACATCCTTGTAACATGACCCCCAGCACACATACTAAATAGAGTTTCCCTACAACATGTGGGTATGCCTATTATGGCATTTTCAACTTTACTAGGTAATGCCAACTTGTTCCAAAGTATTTGAACCAATTTATATTCCATTTACTCCATATCCTCAGGAGCAGCTGATATCTTTAAACACACTTTTTTTTTGGTCAATCTGGGTAAGAGATGTTATCTCTGCAATTAATTTGTGTTCCCCTGATATTTAATGTCACAGAGCTTTTCCTCATATATCATTCAAATTTGACCATTAGGGTTTCTACTTTTACGAAATGCTTGGCATATCTTTTATGCATTTTTCTACTGGACTGTCACTTTCTTATTTGATTCATAGGGTTTTTAAAAACATAGTTTGGATATTAATCTATTGACATTTATATAAGCTAACAAATGTGTTACCCCAACTTGTGCTTTAGTTTTCACTCTTGTTAAGGTATATTTTGCTGAACAATAGCCAGCTGAAAAAGTACAAATATTGTGATCCTTATTTTCTTGGTGAAATATATGCAAGAATGAAGAGGGTAGAAGTATAATAGGGTGCATGAAATAAGTGAAACATGTTTGGAATGGCCACTGTGAACAATGGCAGAAGGTATCAGCTGCTGCTGCTGCTGCTAAGTCGCTTCAGTCGTGTCTGACTCTGTGCGACCCCATAGACGGCAGCCTACCAGGCTCCCCCATCCCTGGGATTCTCCAGGCAAGAACACTGGAGTGGGTTGCCATTTCCTTCTCCAATGCGTGAAAGTGAAAAGTGAAAGTGAAGTCGCTCAGTCGTGTCCGACTCTTAGTGACCCCACGGACTGCAGCCTACCAGGCTCCTCCGCCCATGGGATTTTCCAGGCAAGAGTACTGGAGTAGGGTGCCATTGCGTTCTCTGGAAGGTATCAGCTAGAAATAAGTAAAGATTCCCCAAAGCATTAAGGAGCTAGAGAAGACTGGTATAGCAAAGATGAAGTGGAGAAAACAATTCTGCTGAATTTTTTAAATGGTTTTAAAAAATCAAAAGAAGAGTATTATTTCATTATACATGAAAATTATATGAAATTCAAATTTCAATGTCCATAAACAAAGTTTCATTGGCATACACCCACAGTCATTTATGATACTGAACTATCTTTGCATTTCCAGGATAACATTTTTTTTCAAACTTTAAACTTCTTGTTTCGAATTGGAGCAGAGGGATTAGCAATGCTGTGGTCGTTTCAGGTGAACAGTGAAGGTCCTGAGCAGTACATATACAAGCATCCATTCTTCCCCAAACTCCCCTCCCACCCAGGCTGGCACCTAACACTGAGTAGAGACCCACGTGCTGTACAGTAGGTCCTGGTTGGTAGGATAATATTCTTGAAGCAAATGAACCTATACTTTTCCATTTTTCTGTAGTCTTCATCTTGTTTAGCAAAAAGATTACAATGATTCAGCAAACATGCTGTGCACAGCTTTTAACCTTTCCATTTTCTGCAATAATCTGGATAAATAGGAACTGTTCCCAGAAAATCTGGTAGAACTCATCTGTAAACCTCATTTGAGACTGGACTTCTTTCAGGGAGGAGGGATCTTCAATATTTCAACTGTTTAATAATATTTATTGTATTACTCATATTTTCTATTTCTTCTTATGCCAATTTTAACAATTTATATTTAGGAATATATAGCTGTGTATAAAACTGCTATTTTTATAATTCTTTATTCTACCTTTATTGTCAAGCCTGTAGTTATTTCTTCTATTTTATCCCACATTTTATTTCTCTGTCTTAACTATTTTAGAGCTAAGGCAACAATATATTCGGCTTATTATCTCTCTAGAAAATTATTTTTTTGCTTTGTTATTAATCTTTCATAAACTTTACTTAAAAAACAGCAATTCTTTATACTAATAAAACTAAACAACATAATTTAAAAAGATACCATGTACAACAACATTAATGTAATAAGGGTTTAGGAATTAACTTAATCAAAATGTATAACTCTCCTATTGGGAGAAGAAAAAACTTTGAAACTCTAACAAAAGAACCAGAAAATGATCTGAACAAATGGGGATATATTACATGTTCTTGGGTGGAATAATTTAATATGTCAATTCTTCCCAAATTAACCTCTACCTTGTATTAAATCCCCACAAAAATCACAGTTATACTTTTTGAGGAATTCAGTAGACATATTCTAAAATTTATATGAAAGAATAAAGGTCCATAAATAGTTATGTGAACTTTGATAAAGAAAAAAATGAGGGACCAGCTCTACCAGATATTAAGAAACAGTACAAAACAGGAGAGATAAAAAATGAGACCTTGCTGAAACAACAGCTAAAAGGACTAAAAAAATCAGAACAGAGTTCAGAGACAGATCCATGTACCTTGAGAACATAGTATACAACAAAAGATGGATCAATGGACGGATTTTTTTTTAGGATGTAGTAAAAATTGACTTACTCTGTGGAAGGAAAAAAAAAAACAACCTGAAATCCTACCTAATTCCAAAAATGAAGACAGACTCTAAACCAGAAGGCGATTATGACCTGAATGTTCAACATCTGCCTTTGCAAATAAAGTTTTATTGGAAGAAACCACGCCCATTCATTTACTGGTAACTATGACAATTGCACCCATCTCACACGCTAGCAAAGTAATGCTCAAAATTCTCCAAGCCAGGCTTCAGCAATACATGAACCGTGAACTTCCAGATGTTCAAGCTGGTTTTAGAAAAGGCAGAGGAACCAGAGATCAAATTGCCAACATCCACTGGATCATCGAAAAAGCAAGACAGCTCCAGAAAAACATCTATTTCTGCTTTATTGACTATGCCAAAGCCTTTGACTGTGTGGATCACAATAAACTGTGGAAAATTCTGAAAGAGATGGGAATACCAGACCACCTGACCTGTCTCTTGAGGAACCTATAGGCAGATCAGGAAGCAACAGTTATAACTGGACATGGAACAACAGACTGGTTCCAAATAGGAAAAGGAGTACATCAAGGCTGTATACTGTCACCCTGCTTATTTAACTTATGCAGCGTACATCATGAGAAACACTGGGCTGGAAGAAGCACAAGCTGGAATCAAGATTGCCGGGAGAAATATCAATAACCTCAGATATGCAGATGACACCAACCTTATGGCAGAAAGTGAAGAGGAACTAAAAAGCCTCTTGATGAAAGTAAAAGAGGAGAGTGAAAAAGTTGGCTTAAAGCTCAACATTCAGAAATCTAAGATCATGGCATATGGTCCTAGCACTTTATGGGAAATAGATGGGGAAACAGTGGAAACAGTCAGACTTTATTTTTTGGGCTCCAAAATCACTGCAGATGGTGACTGCAGCCATGAAATTAAAAGACACTTACTCCTTGGAAGGGAAGTTATGACCAACCTAGACAGCATATTCAAAAGCAGAGACATTAGTCTGCCAACAAAGGTCCATCTAGTCAAGGCTATGGTTTTTCCAGTGGTCATGTATGGATGTGAGAGTTGGACTGTGAAGAAAGCTGAGCGCCAAAGAATTGCTGCTTTTGAACTGTGGTGTTGGAGAAGACTCTTGAGAGTCCCTTGGACTGCAAGGAGTTCCAACCAGTCCATTCTAAAGGAGATCAGCCCTGGGTGTTCTTTGGATGCTGAAGCTGAAACTCCAGTACTTTGGCCACCTCATGCAAAGAGGTGACTCACTGGAAAAGACTCTTATGCTGGGAGGGATTAGGGGCAGGAGGAAAAGGGGACAACAGACGATGAGATAGCTAGATGGCATCACCGACTTGATGGACGTGAGTTTGAGTGAAGTCCGTAAGAGTCGGACACGACTGAGCGACTGAACTGAACTGAACTGATGGCTGTTTTTAAGTCCTAATGGCAGAGCTGGAGAGTTGTGACAGAGACCATCTAGCCTGCAACATTTAAAACAGTTATTATCTGGCCTTTCAAGAAAAGTTTTGCTCAGTCCTGCTCTCGATAAAGACTTTACTACCAAGGTAAAACTATAAAATTAACAAAACACAATATATCAGAGTGTCTTTTGACCTTAGTGTGGGGGAGAACATAAATAAAATTATGAATTATAAACCACAGGCAAAAAACTCTTTAAGCTGGTTACACAGAATAAGAATTTCTACTCAATGAACAGTATCATGGATGAAGGCACTGCTAAAAGACAAAGAAGTTATTTGAGAAGTACAAAACCAACAAGACACCAATGTATCTAAGAAACATCTATCATTTAATAAGAACAAGGACCCCAAAAGAAAAGCACAGAATGAAAAGTAGCAATTTGCAGGGGAAAAAAACTAAATATATAATAAGAATAGAAAGAGATATTCAAATACATTAGTAATCAGAGAAATGCAAATCAAACCAACAAAGAGATGTCACTAATTTAGCCCTCAGACTTGCTAAAATTAGACAGCAACACAATGCCAAGCAATGGCATTATATAGAAACCCATTTCCTCCCAATTCTGGTATTAACTATCAGTACTAACTAAAATGAAAATTCACCCTATCCTGGAAATAAACATCTAAGAGGTAGTAAAATATAATAGTTATGTATCTACATTCAGTCAGTCATCATTTTGCTGAATGGAATATATAGCTGTGACTATGCTAGCGCTCACAAAATGCATTTAAGAAAATAAATGCAGGTAAATATTCACATTGGACAGTCTTCTTAATTCAAGTGTTTGCAGGTCAGAAAATTAGCCAGAAGAAATTTGTATGTTTTATTGTCAACCTGGATACAAGTTTTTACTCGAAATTGTGTCACACGTATTTGTGATAGTCACTCAGTCATGTCCAACTCTTTGTGACCCCATGGAGTGTAGCCCATGGGCTCTTCTATCCATGGAATTCTCCAGGCAAATACTGGAGTGGGCTGCCATTCCCTTCTCCAGGGGCTCTTCCCAAACCAGGGATCAAACCCCAGTCTCCTGCATTGCAGGCAAATTCTTTACAGTTTGAACCACCAAGGGAGCCCAGACATATTTGTAAGGAATTTTAAATATAACAGTTTCTAAAATTATTAGTTTGTTTTATTCTTGACTGAGTTGAAAGTAATACATACACCCATCATTAGAGATAAACAGAAGTAGAATAATGTTCTCTTTAAACTTTATGTATACCAATAAACACACGTGTAATACACACACTATTTTCAGCTTCTGAACAAGCTGTTCCTTCGTCCTTCCGCCTCTGCTCACGGTTCCACAGTTACAGCAGTGGCCACATCAAAAACATGAGCTGTCCCTTTCCAGGCCTCTTTGTACGTCTCCACAGTGAGCAACGACCAATCTGGACTCTCCGCTTTGTCACAGTCCTTATAGCAACTCTTCCATCTCACTGCCACGGCCTACTTCAGATCCAGCCTCAAATTCAGACCAAAAGTTAAAGCCTCGGCTCGTTTTCTCCCTCTCCGCCCGCCCCCTCTTCCCTCCTCCACTTTCTTCTTCCTGTCCTCTGCGCCTCCTCCTCACTATGTCCATCTATCCAACCAGTATTTCCTGAGTATCTGTTACATTCCGGGTGCTGTTTTATTGCTGGAGATTCATCTCTCAGAGTTTCCTTTTGGTTCTTCCTTCACATATATTTATTCTACATTCAGCCACAAAACAAATTTCCTAGTGAACTGCTCTGCCCCTTTCCAATTCCTTTCTAAAATATCTACTTGCTTTCCATGGCCTGCAGAATAAAGTCCAAATTCTGGCTGACCTTCCAGGATCTTTGAGGATCTGGCTTGTCCCAGCTGAATTTCCCATTACTCCACTCTGTACACTTGGTGCTTCAGCTAAACCTGATTACTTGTTTTAAACCCTATGGCAAAGGGAATGAAGTAGTATATGAGAAAGTTACAGGTGAATACAGCAACAACAACAACAAAAAAACCTAACACAAGATGACACATAAGAATAGTAAATGAAGAAAGGAAGAGAAAATAGACTGCTCACAGCTTACCACAGCTGTGCCCAGGGCAGACCCAGAGCCCCGGGGACAGGGCTATGTTCTCAGGCAAGGCACGCTGATCACTCCGGGGAAACGTGACTGTGCCACAAGAGGAGGGAGGCCATAGAGCTATGGTAGGAACAGATTTCCTCTCATCTCTGAGCTAAGGAGGGTCTTGCACACATCCAGTGGTGGCAGGCAGCTGCCCTGGCCTCACGGAAGCAGGCCAGGTGACCAGCAACAGAAGTGCTACTGTTTGCAGGCGGTGATGAGACCACGGCAGCAGACAGCAGCACCAGTGTTGAGCAGAACCACTCGAAGGAAGCAGCTGAGGCCCTCCAGGCTCAACAGGACACATCAAAGTCCCGGTTTAACTAGCACAGCAGAACCTAAGGCTGGAGCTGGGGCCTCAATGCTGTGGTAAGAGGTGAAGGTCAGAGGGCATGAACCTAGGGCCTGCAGGACACACACATGAGGCAGGGAAGTAGAAAACCTCCAGACAACTGGAGGACAGTGTAAAGTGGCTAATAGTTTCTAGTAGGCCAGGGGAGACTTATGTCATAACAACTTGTGTTTAAGAAGGAAGTGCACGATTATAGTCAGTTAATCTATGACAAAGGAGGCAAGAATATAAAATGGAGAAGAGACAGTCTCTTCAATAAGTGGTTCTGGGAAAATTGAGAAGCTACATATAAAAGAATGAAATTAGAACCTTCTCTAAAATCACAAACAAAAATAAACTAAAAATGGACTGAAGACCTAAATGTAACACTGGATACTATAAAATGCCTAGAGGAAAACATAGGCAGGACATTCTTTGAAATAAATTGCAGCAATCTTTTTTTCGATCCATCTCCCAGAGAAATGGAAGCAAAAGCAAAAATAAACAAATGGCACCTAATTAAACTTAAAAGCTTTTTGCATAGCAAAGGAAACACAAACAAAATGAAAAATACAACCTATGGACCAGGAAAAAATATTTGCTAACGATGGGACCAATATTTGCTAACAATTTCCAAAATATACAAGCTGCTCATAAAGCTCAATATTAAAAAAAAAAAAAAAAACCCAACAACCCTATCAATAAATGGGCAAAAGACCTAAATGGATATTTTTCCAAAGACGACATACAGATGGCCAACAGGCACATGAAAACATGCTCAACATCACTAATTATTAGAGAAATGCAAATCAAAACTACAATAAGATATCACTTCACACCAGTCAGAATGGTCATTATTACAAAGTCTATAAATAATAAATGCTCGAGAGAGTATGGAGAAAAGGGAACCCTCCTACACTGTTGGGAATATAAACTGGGACAGCCACTATGGAGAACAGCATAGGTTCTTTAAAAAACTAAAAATACAGCTAGTGTGTGTGTGTGTGTGTGTTAATTGCTCAGCTGTGTCTGACTCTACAACCCCATGGACTGTGGCCTGCCAGGTTCCTCTGTCCATGGAATTCTCCAGAATTCTGGATTCTGGGGAATAATGGAATACTGGAGGGGATTCCCTTCCCCAGGGGATCTTCCTGACCCAGGAATCGAACCCAGGTCTCCCACATTGCAGACAGATTCTTAACCATCTGAGCCACAGGGAGGCCCCACATGAATCAGCAATTCTATTCCTGGTTATATAACTGGAGAAAACTCTAATTAAAAAAAGATGCATGTACCCCAATGTTCATCGCAGCACTGTTTAAAATAGCCAAGACATGGAAGCAATGTAAATGTTCACTGATAGACGAATGGATAAAGATATGGTAGACACACCCAGTGGAGTATTATTCAGCAATTAAAACAGGATGAAATAATGCCTCTGCAGCAGCACGGATGGACCTAGGGGTCAGCGCACTGAGTGAAGTCAGAAGACAGATGCCACATACCGTCACTTGGGTGTGGGATCTAAGGTATGGTGCAAATCAACTTTATTTACAAAACAGAAACATACTCACAGACACAGAAAGCAAAGTGGTATTTACCAAATCGGAGAGCAGAGGGAAGGATAAACCTGGAATTAACAGATACAGACTACTATAGAAAAAACAGGTAACAAGGACCTACTGTGTAGCACTAGGAACTATATTTAATATCTTGTAACAACCTATAAAAAAAAATCCCACGGACAAAGGAGCCTGGCAGGCTATAGCCCATAGGGTCACCAAGAGTTGGACATGACTGAGTGACTAAGCACGCACACGCCCACACACACGCGCGCACACACGCACACACAGAATAACCTATAATGAAAAAGCCCCAAACTTACGTGCATATAAAATGACATTCTTAAAAGAGCATCTACTTACTAGTGATCATCGCTCCAGTCACAGAAGCCAGAAATCCGATGCTGACGGCGATGACGGAGATGACTCTCCCTTGCCGATGTCTCTGCAGCATCACGAACATCAGCACTCCGGCAGCACCATGGACGAACAGAGAGGAGAAGAGGGCCCAGAGGAAGATCCAGTACCACATCTCTGAAAGGGAAAGCAAGGCGTTGAAAACTGTGCTGGAAAACCTCTTGGAAAAATCCAGCGTAACAAAGCGTGAGCACCCATGGTCTGGATAATCATGGTCTGGTTAGAGATCATAGATACAAACATGCCCAGTACAATACTTGATACATAGTAGTACGAAATTTTAACAATTATCATCATTACTACTGCTTGATGGGGAAATCAACCTCCATGACTTCACCAGGTCAAAGCCACACTCCAATTTCCTCTAAATGTCCCCATGACACAGCTATGCTCTATTATTTTCTCTGATACACCCTCTTGTTTGCAAATCTCCTGGAATAAATTATATGTTAATTAATTGCTGTCTGATATATAACTGTCTACACTAAGTGTCCAAACCTTAAAAAACAAAAAAAAACTACCCCTTAATTCAAATAATTCCAGAAGTGAGTCAATGATTTTTGTCTTTTACAATTTTAAGAAGTTCAGGTCCTTTCCCTCTTGGCTCTCGACTTTGTATACTGAAGAACTGTCCAAATCTTTTAAGTTCTTTGTCTCAGGTCATATACTAGCCCTTACCCAGAACTCATCAATGTGGTCTCAACTGCTTTCACTGAATTCGGCTACAGCCAGCCAACGGGCATGCCCTCCACTCTCTCTCTAGCACCCACTCCCTTTCTTTCTGGCCACCTGCCCCTCCATCAGTGCCCACGGTTCCTGCAGAGACTGCCTGTCCTCCACCAACTCCATCCCCCTGACTGTGCCTGCGTGGAGGAACATCTGGACAGGCCACTGATCCAAACTGGGTCCATCAGTCCCTTCCCCTGGGAACTCTGAACTGGGACCAAAACCGAGCACCTCAGTCTTTATCCTTCAGGCTGAACCTGAAGGGCTCAGGCTTTGTGAACAGTCATCTCATCATAACTTGATCAAACCCATGATAACAGGGTAAAAGAAAAACAGAAGCATCAAAGGCAAGGGACAACCAAATCCCTTATTCCAGTGCTACATTCAGCCCTGCCATGTTAATACCCTTAGATTCAACGTGATAAAATCTCCTTGTAATGCAATCCTTTTAAATTGGCCCATGTAAGGTTTCTGTTATTTATAGCTGAAAGAACTGACTCCAAAATATTTAGATGTCACCTTCAGGATCAGCCTTGGTATGCAAACATTCTGTAGTGCAAAATGTCTCATCTGCTATTTGAGCTATCTGTTCACTCTCTATCAAGTGAAAAAGAAGGGCAATAAAACAGTCATGAATAAAGAGAACAAAAACGGATTAACTGAAACTTATTTACTCAAACATCAGTGGAGTACAGATATACACTGCTGGTGGGAATGTAAAACAGGGCATCAGCTATGGAAAACAGTGTGGTAGCTCCTCCAAAACTAAAATCAAAATGACCACTTGATCCAGCAATTCCATTTCTGGGTATATATCCAGAAGAATCAAAGCAAGATCATGAAGAGACAGCTGCACAACTATGACTCCAGTAACAGTATTCGCCATTGCCACGAGGGGAAGCGACTCAAGTGCTCATCCATGGGTGAGTAATAAACAATAAGGTTTATATGGCAATGGAATATTCATTGGGAGAACATTCTGCCACATGCTACAGCATGCATGAATCTCCTGGACATTACGCTAAGTAAAATAAACCAGGCCCAAGAGGACAAATACTGGTAAATTCCACTTCTATGAGGTATCTAAAGTAGTCAAGTGAACAGAAACAGAAAACAGGGTGGTGGCTGCCAGGGACTTGGGGCAGAGGAAACGTGGGACTTCTTGTCTTAAAATGGGTACAAACACCGAGGATCTTTGCAGCGGTGGAGTTGTTCTGTATTTTGATTGTGGTGATACACACATATACAAATGGTAAAACTGAAAAGAAATAAATATAAACACACCCATGAGTACAGGTGTACAAGTAACACCTGTGAAATCTGAAAAAGGCTGGTGGACTGTGTCAAGGTCAACATCCTTGTTTTGGTATTACACACTGGTTTTTCCAAGATGTTCCCACTGGGGAACTGGGGTACAGCTCAGTTGGTAAGGAATCATCTGCAGTGCAGGAGATCCCAGTTCAATTTCTGGGTCAGAAAGATCTGCTGGAGAAAGGATAGGCTATGCACCCCAGTATTCTTGGGCTTCCCCTGTGGCTCAGCTGGTAAAGAATCCGCCTGCAATTCAGGAGACCCCAGTTCAATTTCTGGGTTGGGAAAATCCACTGGAGAAGGGACAAACTACCCACTCCAGTATTCTTGGGCTTCCCCTGGGGCTCAACTGGTAAAGAATCTGCCTGCAATACGGGAGACCTGGGCTTGATCCCTGGGTTGGGAAGATCCCCTGGAGAAGGGAATGGCTACCCATTCCAGTATTCTGGCTTGGAGAATTCCATGGACTGTATAGCAGCTTTCACTTTCACTTTTCAGCTGGGGTAAAGGCCACTTGGGTTCTCTCTGTACTATTTCTCACAGCTGCATGGGAATCTACAATTACCTCCAAATTAAAGGCGGAATTTTTAAAAGGGAGGATATATAGCAAACAGATTTTATTTAAAAAAAAAATCAGTTTCACCCTGCCAAATTTGTAAGAACTGACACTTAAAATGGACTGATAATTTCAAGGAAGAGAAATCTGATAAATCTCTGTGTTAAAGAATGCTTCTCTATGGCAGAAGAGCGAGACGCTCGTGATTAAGGAAAACAGACAAAGCTTGCCTTTCAGAGGCTTCTCTCTCTTAGCTTTCAGGGAAACAATGCTTTCATGCTGTCTTTCCCAAACAAATAGCTTCAAATGCATTAAAGACAAAAGCGCTTAACTTGCCCAGATGATATTTGTATTTTAAAAGATCTAACTTTTCAGAGTGAATCTAACCAAGAATATAAGAGAACAAAAATTCTCTAAGGGAGCTTTGAGATGAGGAAAGGCTCTGTGGCAGGTGCCCGCTCTTAATAAGAGGAGTCAGGCATCAGTCATTTGCGCCCCAAGCCTGCTTCTTACCAGAGTGAGCCCCCAGAGCACTTTTCCTTGTTGTCCTTGTCATGCAGGTGGGGTGAAAATTTCGTGACCATGTGTAACACTATGAACAGGAATTATTGGACATTATTAAGTAATGTTGTCTGCCTACTGACTATACAGCTATTGACCTCAACAATAAATTTGCCTAGTAATTAGGAAAAGTAAGTTTTTAAGTCTAATGTCTTATAAAATCCCTAGATATCAAAGAATGATATAACCAAAAGGCAGAATCTCAAACAGTCCTGTAAGGATCAGTCCAGGATTATCCCTCAAGCAGACTGAGCACAAACTACCCAAACGCAAATTTATTTTTATGTTTCTTTTTTTTTTAATCACACTATTTATCACAGAAAAAAAAACCTGAATGCTGCTCAGAATATCTAGAATTAATTTAGGTTGCATGTTGTTACTACTATTTTTTTTTATAATTTTATTTTTAAACTTCACATAATTGTATTAGTTTTGCCAAATATCAAAATGAATCCACCACAGGTATACATGTGTTCCCCATCCTGAACCCTCCTCCCTCCTCCCTCCCCATACCATCCCTCTGGGTCGTCCCAGTGCACTAGCCCCAAGCATCCAGTATCGTGCATCGAACCTGGACTAGCATCTCGTTTCATACATGATATTTTACATGTTTCAATGCCATTCTCCCAAATCTTCCCATCCTCTCCCTCTCCCTCAGAGTCCATAAGACTGTTCTATACATCAGTGTCTCTTTTGCTGTCTTGTACACAGGGTTATTGTTACCATCTTTCTAAATTCCATATATATGCGTTAGTATACTGTATTGGTGTTTTTCCTTCTGGCTTACTTCACTCTGTATAATAGGCTCCAGTTTCATCCACCTCATTAGAACTGATTCAAATGTATTCTTTTTAATGGCAGAGTAATACTCCATTGTGTATATGTACCACAGCTTTCTTATCCATTCATCTGCTGATGGGCATCTAGGTTGCTTCCATGTCCTGGCTATTATAAACAGTGCTGCGATGAACACTGGGGTACACGTGTCTCTTTCCCTTCTGGTTTCCTCAGTGTGTATGCCCAGCAGTGGGATTGCTGGATCATAAGGCAGTTCTATTTCCAGTTTTTTAAGGAATCTCCACACTGTTCTCCATAGTGGCTGTACTAGTTTGCATTCCCACCAACAGGGTAAGAGGGTTCCCTTTTCTCCACACCCTCTCCAGCATTTATTATTTGTAGACTTTTGGATCGCAGCCATTCTGACTGGTGTGAAATGGTACCTCATAGTGGTTTTGATTTGCACTTCTCTGATAATGAGTGATGTTGTTACTACTATTTTAAATTACCTGATAGATCAATACCAACCACCCCATCAGTGAACAGGGAGGGCCTCTGAAGACCTGGATAAACAAGTCTAAGGCGACTCACTTCTGCAAACGCAGGACACCTGGAGAACTACCTGCAGGCCCCTAAGAGCAGAGCACAGACAGACGCCCCAGAGCCCCAGAGCAGAAAGAGGTGCTGAGACCAGGAGAGGAGGGGGACCACCTGTTCTCAACTGCTGTGCACGGCACGGCTCACACGAACAACCCAGAGGCCCAGGCTGCTCTCCCCACTCATACCCCGCCTAACCTGCGCTTCCAGCAACTGACAACAAGGAAAGGAGGGAGCCAGAGGGAGGCTTCTCTGGTGCTAAACAAAATACAAAACAAAAAGTCAAAAAACACACTCTACAAAACAGAAGTATGCCACCCCTTCAATCCCTGCCTCGATAAAGGGAATGATAGCAGAGTCGTGTAGCTCTGTCATCTAGAGAGAGTTTAGCTGCTCTGGGGGTAATTCTTGTGAGCAGCCTGGGTTGAGAAGCACTGGCCTCACAGAGCATCTTCTCCTTTGATGAATTCTAGAATGAAAAACTGTTTTTAAAAGACAGTGTATCTGCAGTAAAACAGTGTGCGTGTGTGTTTACCTTCAGTGGGATCAGAGGCAGGGGAGCTGTGATCTGCTCCAGCGTGTATGTGTGTGTTCGTTCTTGTCATGTGTGTGTGTTCACTCTTGTTGCGTGTGTGTTCATTCTTGCCGTGTGTGTGTGTGTGTGTGTGTGTGTGTTTACCTTCAGTGGGATCAGAAGCAGGGGAGCTGTGATCTGTTTCAGCCTTCAAGCAATACTAGAAATAGCCTCACTCCCAGTCTGTATCTCCCATCAGCCCTGGTTGCCAAGTCACTAGAAATTATCTTCTGTGCTTTTGTTTTTAATCCTTGGACAAAATTATTTCTGGGAAATGAATTTCTCTAGAGTATATTTAACCAAGTAAAAACAATTCAAAGAATGGTACATATTGTATGACCCTGTATTTGTTAAAAATAATAGGTACAGAGAAATACAGAAAATAATGGCTATCTTCTAAGAATAAGAGAGGATATGCATGATGTTATTTTACTCTTCACTGGTTATGTTTTAGCAACCAGCCTGAAGTTCTGTTTGTTTTACTGCAGATATACTGTCTTTTAAAAACAGTTTTTCATTCTAGAATTCATCAGAGATGCTCTGTGAGGCCAGTGCTTCTCTATCCAGGCTGCTCACAAGAATTACCCACAGATAGCTAAAACTATCTATAGACGGGGACCTGAACAACTCTGTTTTCATTGCCTTTATCAATCATGACATGTAATAAAGACAGAAATCACTGCTCTAGGCTAAGGTTACACATGAGGTACCTATAAAAAAAATCCCAAAGCCATAAAAACAACAAAACGTATCTTACTAGACAAACACTAAATATAATCTTTAATCCTCTACAGTGGATCTAACCCTTCTAACAAAAATCATACTGAACACTTACATGTACTCAACATACTCTAAGCCTCGAGGTGACTATAATACACCAGTAAGACTAAACTTGGGGGCTGCTCATAGTTTCTCTCTTCTTAACAGAAATGGTCCTCACTGTACGTTTAACTGATCTGTGTCCAAAGTGAGTTATCTCAAGCTTCCATCAAATCTAAGGGGTGGCAACTGTCCCCCTTAGTTTCTGACATGAGACCTCTCTGTCGTGGGGGTGTGTCCCACACTGGCGGCTCATTAAATTTCAGGGAGATGATGCCTTTATAATCTGAGAAAGTCACCTAGAGCAGGGATTGGCAGAGTATGATTCACGAGTCCTAGCAACCACCTGACTATGGGGCACATATTACCACAGGGACAAAGAACCAGAGGAAGAAATATCAATCAAGAAAGATCCCAAGAGAATCTGTTACCACCTGAATTGTTAATAAACAGGACTGAACCACTGAACTGAATGATAAAACATACTGGAGACAGACGAGGGTAGGGGGTGGAGAACAGCTCATGGTTCTCAGGCCTGGCTGGTTCTCAGGCCCGGCAACCTCTGGGTCGGCTACTGCCAAGAAATACTGAGAGAAGATGCTCCGGATTACAACGTGGGCTGGGGCCAGGGTGGCTTTTGTGGGGGAGGGGAGGCTGCTTATAGACCCTAAA
Organism: Bos mutus; assembly: GCF_027580195.1. Taxonomy (NCBI): domain Eukaryota; kingdom Metazoa; phylum Chordata; class Mammalia; order Artiodactyla; family Bovidae; genus Bos; species Bos mutus. Next base: position 7,577,029 of record NC_091639.1, on the reverse strand, counting down.
GATATAGACTTCATTCCAAAGGCTGAAGGTAATAAGGAGCCAATGAAAGACTTTAAACAAGGAAGTGATACAATCACATTTATCTTTTAAAACAAATTAATTATCCTGGCAGATATGGGAAAGGGGGACTAGATGGAGATGAGAGAATATCAGAACATTTCAAGAATCCAAAGAGAAACTGAGGCCTGGACTTAGGCAATGGCCAGAGGGTTGAAAAGAATGTGAAGTGTCTGGACTGGCTGATAGCCTGGATGATGGAGGAGATGCGATGTCTGGCTTCCCTGACTCCTGCTACGGACACAGCTGAATAGAGCACAGGCCATCAGGTATGGAAACACGGGAAATATATTCGGTACATCTGCTGTATACTCAAATGTTGGTGAGCAGCGAACAGTAAAGAAGCTAAAGCCAAGAAAATGTCAAGTAGAAAAATGTGAAGATCTAACCCTATACATTTATATTATGGGACATGTTTTTAAAAAAGAGTAAATCTCAAATTTTTAGTATCTCTAATCTTCCTGTGTGACTTGTCAAATTTTAAATCTATGATTACTAAAACAATTCTGTTATTAGATACAAGTTTGAATCAAATTTACTATAAGGAATGTCATTGTTACCCTAACAATGAGAAGAAGATAAACTACAAACTCACAGTTTTTAAGCCTACCAGTCAGGTGACCCTGCAAGATAACGCAGTAACATGAATTCCAAAGAGGGACCCTCCAAGGAAAGGGTCTCCTGTGGCAAAGCACAGGAGCAACAAATGGGTACCATGTGCGTGGGAAAGAAGAGCAGCTGAAACTGTAACTGCAAGTTGAAGGCCAGGTGTGCAGTTAACCTGTCAGCCTGGAGTAAGTGACACAGGAAAGCTCAGGGTCACCTGCAAGCTCTTTCCACGGGTTGCTACCGAGCATTCCCTAGAAATACAGGGTCTCAGGCAGGAGACTGAAGAGAGCTTGACACCAAGTAACGAGCAACAAGGCTGTGATTGGGGGCAGGCAAGTGTGTGGGAAAGTGTCTTCCAGGTAGGCCTGCAGAGATGGCTAAAAGCTGACAACACAGCACGAACACTGTAATGACCCTGCAGCACTGGCCCGCACCCCAAGTACCATGTACAACATCACCTTCTAGAGAATTTGAAGCCTAACCAGTAGCAAGAAAGCTCAAACACCGATCACTCCTGAGTAAATTAAATGAACCTGAACCCTACCCGTCTAGCAGAGGCGGCCCATTTCCAGGCACAAATATTATTTACTTCAGTCACTACTGTTATACATGTGAAGGCCTGAATTCAATAAAAAGTATAAGACACTCTCAAAAATAAGAAAAACAATTCATCATCAAAAAATAAAGTGATCAGACTCAGATGAGCCAGATTTTAAAACAAGCAGACAGGGACTTTAACTATAACCAACATGTCAAAGTCAGTCATGGAAAAGGTCAGCAACTCACATGAACAGATGGGGATGGTTCAGCAGAGAGACAGAAAGTCCAAGAAAAAGTCAAATGAATATCCTCAAGAAAAAAAAAATCCTCAACAAAACAAAAAACAAACAAAAACACATGATATCAAAGATGAAGACTTCCTTCAGTGGGCTCACCAGTAAACTCGACACTGAAGAACAGGTGAGCTTATCACAGCAGCGCTATTTACAAGGGTCAAGACATGGAAGCAACCTAAGTTTCAATTCATGGATGAATGGATAAAAAAGATGAAGTATATATACACAATGGAATATTACTCACCCATAAAAAGAATGAAATAATGTTAGGGCTCATCATATTAAGGGAACTAAGTCAGACAGAGAAAGACAAATATCATATGATATTGCTTATATACGGAATCTAAAAAAAAAAAAAATGATACCAATGAGCTTATTTACAAAACAGAAACAGACTCATAGATACAGAAAGCAAATTTACGGTTACCAAAAGGAAAGAGGGGGAGGGATAAATTAGGAGTCTGGGATTAAATATATATACACTACTATATACAAAACTGATAACCAACAAGGACCTACTATATAACACAGGGATGTACTCGTTATCTTATAATACCTTATAACGGAAAAGAATCTAAAAAACAAGTATTTATATATGTATAACTGAATCCTTTTGCTGTAAACCTGAAGCTGACACAACACTGTAAATCAACTGTATTTCAATAAAAAATGTAAAAAATAAACTATCAGTGAACGTAAAGGTTGGCCAACAGAAATTACTCAAATTGAAATACAATGAGAAAAAGGTAGGAGGAGGAGGGAAAAGAGGAACCATACAAGAGCTATGCAACAATTCAAATGGTTTAACGTACATGTAACTGGAGACCCAGATAGAGAAGGAAGAGATCATGCAGAAGAAAAATATTTAAATAAATACTGGCTGAAAAGCCTAAAAATGATAAAAGATATCAAACCACAAATCTAACACTCCCAGAGAATCCCAAGCAAGATAAAGATCACCCAAAAGAAGTAAAAAACAATAAAGCAAAAATAAACCACACAAGCATCATACCGAGATATACCACCGTAACACGACCTAAAACCAAAGATAAAGGGAAATACTGAAGAAGAAATAAGGGAAAAAAGAAAGAGAGGAAAGAGACGTATTACCGAGGGACAAAGATTAAAAAGTACCACAAGCTTCTCATCAGAAACCATCAAATCAGAAGACAAACTAGAGTAACACTTTAAAAGACTAAAAGGGGAAAAAAAAAAAAAAAAAAAAACTGCAAAGCCAGGACCTATATTCAAGAGAAATAATTTTCAAAACTGAAGGTGAAATGAAGTTTTTTTCCAGAAAAAAACAAAACAAAACTGGGAGAATTAACTGCCAGCAGATTTGTGCTACGTGGCATATTAAAGGAAGCTCTTCAGACAGCAGGGCAACATGAAATGAGAACCCAAGTCTCCACAAAGCAATGAGCAACAAAGAAAGTTAAAATATATTGTTTCTAATTTTTAATCACTCTAATATTTTAACTGGATTTAAAAATAAGCTGCTGCATTTGTTCACTTGAAGCCTCATTTAACGCAGGAAAAGTTAAAGCTATGATAGATATTTAATAGCTGTCTGCTTCTACTTCTTAAAAAGGGGCAAACACATTAGTTTGAAATTTTAGTTGTGACACCTTCACGAGCTACTTTAGTATACTGCCTCTCTCAGAGCTTATCACAATACTGTTTATTACCTACTTAAACTAAATTACCCTTTTATCGACTAATTATATAATTTTAAACTGTAAATTACAGTACTCATCATTGAACAGAAAAAAAATTCTTAGAAAAACAAGTTATAAATTTAAAACAGAATATCATTTTTTATTTTAAAAAATCAGTTTAAGGCTATTTAAAATAGTTCCAAAATAGCACTATCTTCCTAAAAAATGCCATTCAATTTGCCCTTTTCATAACTGATTAGTTACATAGTTATAAATGTATAGGATTAAATGTCAAAATCTGAGTCTATTATGAAATTAGAACAATATACAATAGTTTGCATTGTTATTATTTATACACCTTTAAGCATCTTAAATTATACATCCTACCAAAAAAAATTTTCAGTAACACGAATTTGTTTGAATCAGTCACTGAACTAAAAAAAACATCTTTTCAGGGATTGATAAAATGTTTTACAACTTCATGATACAGTATTTCCAAGGGATATTTGCACTGAAGACTGAAATAGGAACTCTGCCGGGAGCCGGCGAGAGACATTCCGCTCGTGACAAAGGTCATGAAGGAGGAGGCTCGGCATACGAAAAGGCGGGATCGAGCCTCGGGAGTCTCCCCGGATATTCTTGAGTATCTTCCCCCAAAAAACCAGAGTCTGCCTACTTTATTGCTTTGTGCTCTCACCTCTGACTTTACTGGGGGCTGTCCCCTACCACCATCTCTCTCTCTCTGTCAAAGACTTAACTTACAGCTCCAATTAATAAAGTTCCTGGGCAATTAGGAGTGTTTAAATCCAAACCCCTCAGATGGCTCTCTAACTCGCCTGACAAGTTTACCCCGACTCCTGCAGCTATGCATACGATAGTTTACAGTCTCCCAGCCTTCAGAGGCACGGGAAGCTTAAGATATTCAAATAGCTTAGAGCCTCTCAGAGAGTTAGAAACTGTCAGAATAAGACTAATAAGGGATTTCATTGATGAGTCAATGCTTGCTGCCAAGTTTTCACATCCCCTGAATTGTATCCTTGAATATGTATTAATTAATAGTTGGTATGTAGAAAAAATAAGTAGTGGCCTTGGTGTTAGTAACTTTAGACCCTTAAGGTAATAAATTCTTTCCTTTGTTGTAAACCCATTACACATCCACCCTATAGGAATGCAATTTTATCTTTGGAAGATGGCGCCAAACCTTAAAATAATTACTCTTAGAGAAAATAAGTCTTTGTTGATAAGTCCTTGTCAAGAGTCATAAAATGTTAGTAGGCCTTCTGGCCAGAAGATGATGTAAATCACCTAAACCATTTGTATACGATAAATTTGCAGGAAAGAAACCCCGGTTTTTGATAAGAATCAAAGATTGCTGACTTTGCATCCCCTATTATCCTCTATGTGTAACTTAGGGTATAAAAGCCCCTGTTAAAAATAAAGCTATGGGCCTTGCTCACCAACGCTTGGTCTCCCCATGTCATTCTTTCTTTTCACATTCTGGCTGAAGTCTCCATCTGGAGCGTGGATATCCTCTGCGACCACTTATTTGCCTGGGCTTCTAAGACCCACTCGAGAAGGTGTCTAAGGTGGGGCACCTTCCGCTATTCGAGAGGGCGCCTGCGGCCTCCGTGGTCAGAGCTAACCTGGTGTCACGGGTTATATTGATTTTCCGCGTAAACCAAGCTACTCAGCCTCTTTTCTCCACTGAATTTTCCTACTGAGCTATCCTCATTCTATTACTCTTTATATCTCTAATTACCATTTGAATAGGTCGCCGACGCCGTCTCCCCTTCGAATACCCTGGATCAGCCGGGGCTGGTCCCCGGCAGAACTCTTCACATCAATGAGCATATCTTATAATGAAACTCTCAATGTAACAAATTTCTAAAGTTAAATCTAAATAGGAGTCCAAATGAAGGACAGATCAGAAGATATTAATGAAAGCACAATGGGGAAAACAAATAATGCACAGGCTGGTAAGAACAGTCATACCTTTGATAGGATGACAGTAATCCTGAGGAAGCAGTTATTGCCCACTGAGGTTAAAAAACAAACAAAAACAGATAATCTCAGAACTGGAAGGGATCTTCAGATACTGAATCCAGAGTTTCCTAAATTAAGTTTTAAGAAAGCCCAATTCTAAAAACTAATTATTAAATGGTGTTAAGAGCACAAAGGTTTTTCTAGGTCTTAAACTCTTGCCTGGAAAATCCCATGGGAGTAGGAGCCTGGTGGGCTGCAGTCCATGGGGTCGCTAAGAGTCGGACACAACTAAGCGACTTCACTTTCACTTTTCACGTTCATGCATTGGAGAAGGAAATGGCAACCCACTCCAGTGTTCTTGCCTGGAGAATCCCAGGGGCGGTGGGGCCTGGTGGGCTGCCGTCTATGGGGTCGCACAGAGTCAGACACGACTGAAGTGACTTAGCAGTAAACCTCACAGGTAAAGAATGTGCCTGCAATGAAGGAGATGTGGGTCTGATCCCTGGGTCGGGAAGATCCCCTGGAGAAGGAAATAAGAGCCCACTCCAGTATTCTTGCCTGAGCAATCCAAGGCATTGAGGACTGAGCAACTAAAACAAAAACAAAACAAACCTCACTCTACAAATTAGCAATATTAAAGGTCTGAAGCCCCACTTCAAAAAGAAAGCTTAAAGATAAAAAGACAAATTTATATGCAAATGGGTAAATGTTTTCCTTAACTCAAAATAAAAGTCTCTCAACTTTTTTCTTAACTCATTAATATTTTTAGATCATTTTTCCTTTAACATCAACATGAAAAGTGTTGTCACTGGATTGTGTTATAAATGAGGAAACAGAGGCCTGGTTAAATATGTGGTTTTTCAAGTATAAGAGCAAATTAATAGCATTCAAGGATAAAACTCAGTTTATTGATTCATAAACTCAAGGATCCTATCACTTCTTTAGACTCTTCATTTGGATACAAAAGTCTAGCAGGATCCAATTTATCCCAGTAGGGGGCAAGTTCTGATACCTGCACATCATGTTAAGTATTTACATAAACATTGTTAATGTTTAGTTCTCCCATATATAAACTTCAGATTAAATATAACTTCAGATTAAATATAACTAAAGTGCTTAGGATTTCTTTTAAAATACCATTTAATAAGAATTTTTCTCTGTTGCTAGTAACTCATAAATAAAACATTTTTTTTAAGATAAATTCTAATATCCTCTGGGTTTTCCTGGTGGCTCAGATGGTAAAGAATCCACCTGCAATGCGGGAGACCTGAGTTCAACCCCTGGGTTGGGAAGATCCCCTGGAGGAGGGCATGGCAACCCACTCCAGTATTCTTGCCTGGAGAATCCCCTTGGAAAGAGGAGCCTGGCAGGCTACAGTCCATGGTGTCGCAAAATGTCGGACACAACTGAGTGACTAAACACACAATATTATCCTCTAATGTTAAAAGGCAGTCACTTTTTAAAAAACTGGGTTATAGCATCCTCCTGGAAATGAGTCACTTATGTTGAAATTTTAATAAATCTTTAGCTATACTACAACACTCCATATTTAGACTGAATTATATATCACAAGACAGTTACAAATATCACAAAAAAGCTTAATTTTTAAAAAGTTGGTGTTCCCAATCTTTGAGCTCTCAATACTAAAATCACCTTAGAAAGTGGAGTCACTCAATCATGTCTGACTCTTTGCGACCCCACGGATTGTAGCCTACCAGGCTCCCCTGTCCATGGGATTCTCCAGGCAAGACCACTTGAATGGGCTGCCATTTCCTTCTCCAGGGGATCTTCCCAACCCAGGGATCGAACCCGGGTCTCCCGCATTGCAGACAGGTGCTTTACCATCTGAACCACCAGGGAAGCCCCCAAAAAATCACCTTAAGAGCTAGTTAAAAATGTACCTTCCTAGACTATGTTCTCAAGGGTCCTAATTCCATAGCTGTGGACTGGGGCTGTGGACTGTACCCTTAACCAGCCCAAAGTTATTATGACATGTAGCAAGATTTAGAAACCATGCTGGATTACAGCCATCCATGGAAGGGGACGGGACAGGGAGAGAATTTTAAAATGAAAGTTGACTAGCTACACATAATACCCAAGAGTAATATTATACTTTTAAATTTAATCAAAACCGAGTAGTATCCTGAACCATCCTAAAAGCAGGCAACATCCTCTCCTCCATCTCCATCATCCCTTAAACACGTTCTTTCTCTGCTCTCTACCTCTTCTGTTGTCTTCCAAGTCCCATTATTTGGTTCTCCCTGAACTCTACAAACCACTAGAGTACTATTAACCTGAAGGTTAGTTAGCATTTCTACACTATGAACCCCTTATGGATGACTGACATTTTCATTTTTGTTTATCAGTGTTTACCACAGAGACTGGCAAATCACTCAAGATCAAGAAATACCCAACAAGATTGACCCTTGAAAATGCTAGATGCTGCTTTTTAGTATAAATCCTCTACATACATTTAATGAAACAATACATTATATGGCCACTTTGATTATAGGAAGTGAAATGCATGCAGAATGTTTTGCACAGGGCCTGACATGTAGTTGGTGTTCAGTAAACAGAGCCCCATTAGGATTGTTCGTCTGATTCTAAGGTAAGTTCAGTGTTCTGTGTTCTCTGGGCTCTCCTCTTACCTCTGACCATTCTGAATACCAGTTTCCTACCCTGATTCCAATTCCTCTTCCCCATCTCTGCCTCATCCTTCCTCTTCTGCTTAGGATTCCTTTCTATAGGAAAAATATCTCCAGCTACTCCAAGTCCTCTTTGTGAATTATCTTACCTTTCTGGTCATTCCTTCCAATCACTAAGCAAGAAAAGAGAAATGCATTTATATTCTGATAGTTAACTATTCAAGAATCAAACTTACAGCCTACACAGTCTCAAGACTCATCTGGAAATTGCTTTAGGTTTAAGAAATATCATCTGGACCTTGGACGTGGTATTGCCAGAAGATACAGATGCACGATTCAAAGATAATGAGGTGGGAATTAAGAAAGTAAGAACCTGAAGATGACAATTCTAAGTTTTGAAAAATGATAGTGACTTCATTCTTGATCAAGATACACAGCTAGGTCTTCCAAATGACAAAACCCTATAAAGTAAAAGTCACTTATTAATTGGCTCAGCACCACAAAAGAGTAAGGTACTGTTCATGTTTTCAGAAAAAGTGAATTTGGGGATTTGGCATAAATATTGAAAAGTAGCACACTGTCTTTAAGACTACATGTACTTTGAAACATGTGTATTACCATCCGTGAGACAGATCAGCAGTGCAAGTTCAGTGCATGAAACAGGGCACTCAGGGCTGGTGCACTGGGACTACCCTGAGGGAGGGGACGGGGAGGGAGGAGGGGGGGTTCAGGATCAGGGACACATGTACACCCGTGGCTGACTCATGCCATTCATGTATGGCAAAACCCACTACAGTACTGTAAAGTAATTAGCCTCCAATTAAAATAATTAGTTAAAAAAAAAGACTACAGTTTCAAAACATATCTGTAAGTGGACATCTGAAATAATTTTACCTACATAAACTCACCGCCTGTAATAGATCATTTGGGAATGGGACATTAGAATACAGGGTAACACTGGGAGAAGCAAACCTGTTTGGGAGCACCACCAAAGAAAGGTTCTGGCTACACGAGCCTGAGGGGTGTTGCTGTTCAGTCATCGAGTCCTGTCCAATTCTTTGTGGCTCCCTTGAACTGTAGTGCCCACCAGGCTCCTCTGTTCATTGGATCTCCTAGGCAACAATACTGGAGTGGGTTGCCATTTCCTGCTCCAGGGGATCTTCTCGACTCAGGGATCGAAGCCCCGGTCTCCTGCTTGGCAGGCAGATTGCCACTGAGCCACCTGGGAAGCCCAGTATGAGATGTGAACAATTACAAATATGCACAGCACATACCCAGTTGTTTTCCCTCTTTTTTTCTGATAATCCGATTAACGCTAAGGTGGCTTAGCAACTACAAAGTCTAAAGGGGGACTATAATAGTGTGTATGTATACAGTGAACATAAGCACACATACATTTTATAAACACACATACAGACCTCTGACCTTCATTCCAGTTTGAATTCCCAGTCTCCCGGTGTTTGTATCAATAGAGGAGAGAGCACCAGCTCCCACATTTGCTGCTGACACTGAGAGAGGGGTGCAGCCTACCTTCGCTTTTTTTCCTAGGGACCAATTATTCCTTTCCCAACACCAGCTGGGCTATGTTTATCCAGGGGTCTAAGGATCCTGCCTCCTTTTAAGTAACAAAATTCTTCTCTAAACTCTTAGCAACCAAGCTTGGGTGGGAACACAAGGTTGGGAGCCAGTGTAAGCTGAAGAAAATAAACATAAAGCAAAAGAATACATTTCACTGTAGACCATTTTTTTAAAAGTCAGGTTAACCACAAAACTGAAAGAATATATACATACTGACTCTAATTTTAAGTTGTGGCAAGGAGGAGGGCTTTAGGACATATTCAGAGAAAGAAAAAATAATTGAGAAGGAAGGAAACCACGTCTCTCTCTACTTGAGTGAGCTGAATAAGCATATAACCTACATACAGTTAACAAACAATTTGGGAATCCTGAGAATCACACACACTGGGAAGTGACAAACACAGAAGAGAACCCTGGCAACAGTTGCTAAGTGACAAAGATGGGGTCTCAAGGGGTTAATCTCCATACGGAATCCCCATACTACTGTCTTCCTGAAAGGAGAAAAACACAGACAGAAACTGGTATAATTTCTAAAAGTAGATATATAATACATATGGGTCACTAACTTTTACAGAGACTATGGCAACTTTACATTTTAGAAAGATTATTACTATTATTATCACTAGTCAATATCTTACAATGTCCAGTATCTTTTATTTCTGGAAAAAATTAGTTCCATTCACCCATTCTTGGGCTCATTTGGGGTGAACACTTACACAGCAACTTTTACTTGCCTTAAGATTTATCATCTGTCAGACCTGCCTGAGTTAAGAACCGATGTGGAATAAAAGCAGAAGGTACAGAACTGAGAGTCAGTGAACATCAGTTCTAGTCCTGGCCCTGTCATTAGATGACCGTTTGTTCCCAGCAGTGTGTATTTCAGTAATCCTAAAATGAAGTAACCAAACTTTATAACTTCTATCTCTAAAATGTTAAGCTAGTTCTAATTTCTAGTTCCTATCACTTTTTAAACATGTATTTCTATCAAAGCAATACATTCACAAGACCAGTTTCTAAAAGTTGGTCTTTAGATCTAAAATCTACATCAGCCTGGTTCTACACTATGCTCCTTTCTAGTTTCATTTCCAAGTTTATGATGATGACAAAAATGCCTTCTGACTTAATATGAGTCATCACAATCTGAAAAAGTAGCAGTTTTCACTTATGAGCTACCTGATCCAAGCAAGGCACTCTACGCTTCAATGTCTGAATCTATAAAAGAAGGACAAACACTAACCTCTCTCAAAATGGTTGAAAAGATGAAATAAAACATATGAAAGAATAGCAACTAGCACCAAAAATAGCATTTGTATGTATTAAAGGTATGACAATAATCTCTATAAATTGCTTAAACAACTTATGTCCTCCTTAAAAGCACATTCACTCCAACAGATGTAGCTGAAAAATAAGGCAACCAGAATGTTTTAATCATGCATCTGTGATGTATTGTTTTAAAAGCTCAAAATACATGCATTGGGCATATACTATGTGCCAGATATAACATGCTAGGATTCCAGAATTCTATAATTACAACAAGGACCCAACCTTCAGAAAGCTCACAGTCTCAAAGACACGAATAAAACAGCAAATGTAACTGAAAACCATAACAACAAAAGCATGTACAAAGAGCAGAAGTAGCAGGATGAAGCGAGTAATTCATCTTGTTTGAGGAGGACAGAGAAGTAGCTAAAGCAGCTTGGAAAGGGAGAAGGAGTGGTTCTGCAGGCAGAGGCCGGGGCTTCAGACCCACTTAACCATTTCGAGCTATATGACGTGGGTCAACTTAATTTCCCTCCCTGAACTTCTTTGTAAATATACTGTATTCTGATGATTAGAAGTAATTATTTGTAAAGTGCCTGATACATAGCAGGCATTCAAGAAACAGGAGTTATCTTGTTTCACAAGTCGGGTTTGACTACTTCTTTTTAATAGACTGAGTTCTAAATGGCACTGCAGGTAACATCTCTTAACTCAAGCTGCGTATGGAATCAGGAAGGTCACCAGCATGGAGAAGGCCGTAAGGAACCACATCAGAGTGTCACCACCTGCAGAGTCCGTTTTTTAGCAGTGATGCCGTTCCTAACATGAGCTACATTCACCTGGTGGTGAAGCCTATTTCTAATCTGTTTTCTCCATTTTCACAGAATTTTGCATACTCGAGATTGTATTTATTTCCTAGAACAGGTTCCCATGCTCCTCAGTCCCACCTGAGTCCTGGTTTTGGATATTCAGCATATCCCATATCCTTTATAAAATGGCAAAGTCCAATGAGAGACTGATGATTATTAAGATCACATAAGGAGATAATTAGAGCTAACCCTGGATTGAGACTACTATTGTTAACCTAATGGTTGACCTATGGGAACTAAGCCACTGTAATGATTCAGAATCTTAAAAGTAAGTATTTCAAAATATTGTTAACTCTGGCCAGGAGGTTAAGTTACATTTACTCTATGGTTCCCGAAGTTACTTTTCTCTAAATATCCACTGATGAGTGAAGACAGTCATTAACAGATATAAATACGTATACTCAAATCCTTGTTTTTCATTTTACAATATTTGAAATATTAACAGTGAATAAATCCAAGGAAAGCCCTAAGTAAGATAAAGCAGTCTATCTCAAAATTCAACTGAATTATAAAATGGTTTTTATATCAATTTAGGTTTTTCAGAAATAAAAACATGTTCCTGACCTGCGACCATCATGTAAGATGGGTGTGCTTCGAGTTAAATAACCACAGATTAAAAGCAAGTGAATCAATCCAGAACTGATGTTCATTTTATAGTTTTCACATGCAAGATACCCAATGCCTTTAAAGTCAGCCCTCAATTTTTCTCTATGAATATCTGAATTCCATATATACCAGATTTTATAACATCCTGTATCCTATCAAGACAGGTTACATTTATAAAATAGTCGTCATCCTCTTAACCAGTTTAGCATAATGCATTTTGAAACACTAATGCTCTATCAAAATTAGCTGTCTTATACAAGAATTAAATCCTGGGTATGTCTGTAAGATTTTTCACTGAGAAGCAGGCACTGAGGGGTCATCAAACCGCAACTGAAAGCACTTTCTTGTAAACACTTGTCTTTAGAGGGTATGTTTTAAATTCAGGGTATAAGACAAGCATTTCTATAGTAACCAAGCCAGAAGTTTCTTCACAAAGCAGACCTACAAATTCGATTTTTAAAGTCTGAGTATTATGGCTCACTTTTACAACCAGAAATTGATGTTAATTATTATAACATTTTAAGTCCAATTCCCTCCTGATAGCCTTGACTTGTGAAGGGAAATACACAAAATTATCAAATGTCACAGGGGCAGCAGCTTATGGGCAGAGGGAAAAAGACAAAAGGAGATAGAAGAGGGAGAAGATATACGATAAAAGCAAAAAGTGCTTAGAACGCGCTAGACCTTGGTCCAGCCCGTGACCTAATATAATCTACTCAAGGAGTCATTTATATCGCCAAAAAAAAATTAACTGAAGCAAACTGATCAATCCGAGCAGGCAATTTAAGTCCTGCATTCGACTTGAGATTTGCTAGAAAGCGCTAAATCAGAAAAAGATCGCAAGAGCAAGAAGCGCGTGTGTGTGCGTGTGTGTATGCAGGCGGGGAAGTGTGTGTGTGCGCGCGTGTGTATGTATGCAGGTGAGGGGGGCATAAATAAAGGCTAAGTGTACTAAGACTCGGCGCTAAAGCAGTGCTGCGCGTACTACGGAGGCAGGGCGGGAGGGAGCGAGGCGGGGGTCGTGGACTGTCCGCAGCCACTCTGGAGCCCGGGGGCGCGGGGCGCTAGGGGGGCCGGAGTCGGCACCCTAGAACGGGCACAGACCGGCTCCCATTCCCATCCTCCACGCCGGGACCGGGGCCGCGAGCTCCGGAGCCAGGGCGGCGCGGAGATCCCAGAGGCGAGGGGCGGCGCCGCGTCCCGCTCCCCACCGGGCGCATCAATTACCCGTGAGGTTCCTCAGCACCGTCCCGTGGGCCCAGAGGCTCAGGACCTGCTGCACCGATAGGTTGATCATGGAGGCGTCGCCCCCCTCCGCCTTCATCTTCCCCGGGGGGCGCCCGCCGCCCTCTCCTCGGGCTCCGGGGGCGGCGGCGGGTGCGCGGCTCCTCCAGGCCGCCGCCAACGCCGCCGCCGCCGGGGGAGGCTTCGGGGCGCTGGGCTGGTCGCTGCTGCCGCCGCCGGGCCTCCGCCGGGGGGCCGATCAGCGCGTCTCCCAGGCAGCCCCCTCCCCGCCGGGGAGACATTGAGGACGGCCGGCCGGCGAGGGGCGGGGGCCGGGCGCTCTCCCCGCGCGGCCCGCGAGCGAGGAGGACTCGGGGCGCTGTGGAGGCCGCGGCCTGTCAGGGGCCGCGCGGCGAGCGTGAGGAGGCCGAGGTCACGCCGCGAGGGCCGGGGTGACGGGCAGCCGGCAGGTGCAGCCCCCGACGGGGCCCAGGCATCACCGCGCGAGGACGACGAGAGCCGAGACGCGGACGAGCCGGCGGCGGCGGCGGCCGCGGCCCCTCCTGCCGCCCGCCTGCCCACCCTTCTGCCGCCGACACTCGAGGACCCGCCCCCTCCACCCGCGGCCGCCGGCGGGCCGCTCGTGCGCGCGCACACGAGCCCCCTCGCCGCCCGCCCGCCCCGCCCTCGCCGCAGCCACCGCGCATGCTCACTCCCGCGACCCGCCGCCCTCCGACAGCCGGCCGGCCCCGAAGCCCTCCTCCTCCTCCTCCTCCCCCCGCCCCCTTCAACTTCTCGCGCGCGCGAGCTCGGGTGGCTCGCGGGGCCGAGCGTAGGCCCCGCAGTGGGGCGGGGGGAAGCGCGGTCTACGTCACTAGCGCCACCGCTGGCACTCGCTACTGATTGGACGCTCCGAGGGAACCGCCTCCACACCCTCCCTCCCTCCCTCCGCCTCCCGCCCCGCCCTCCAGCCGCGGGCGCGCGCCCTGGGAGAATCCCCCGCCCCGCGGTACCCGGACCGCTAGGCCTGGGGCTGCGGCTCGGAGCCAACGCGGCGGGGAGCTCAGTGTCCAGGTCCCACAGGTGGATTCAGTGACTGTTCACATCTTTGGTTTCGAATGAAATGCTTTGAATAAAAAGGTTTGAGTACAACTTTTTTTTTTTAAGTGTAAATACCTCAAAAGATTTGAAATATATGTCAGTTTGCGAGTTTGTTTGTTTGTTTGTTTGTTTGAGAGCATCAGATGACCTGCAAGGAGTGCAGAATATATTTGAAGGCCATTGAAACAGACCCACTTAACGATTCATCCAGTGGATTCTTCCTACAGGAAGACCCTGGGCCTCGCGTGGTTCTCCCCATCTGAAATCACCGACGGTGCCCGGGGCTGGGCAGGTGTCCCAAGAAGGGGGCTAGCTGTTTTTTCCGTGACAATACTCTTTGTATGTAAATTGTAGACGTCTCTATTATTTCCACCCCCTTCCCCATCCAGGACTTAAACTAGATCTCGCTTTCTATGATTAGCTGCCTATCTTCATGTCCATGGGAGGCCAAGGAACTGTCTAAAGTTCAGCTACAACAAATTAACTCCTCCTTCAAGTTTGAAACCTCTTATCTTGAAAACTATTAAGTTTGGGTAATAAAAACATATGCACTAGGCAGCTGCCCCTCCACATCCTTTTGCAAAAGAAAATCTGCCAAGGACACCAAAGCTCTTGCTGTAGCTAAATCATGAAGTATGTTGAGCAAAACGCAGAAAGGGTGAATCACCTGTAAAAGGGTGTTCTTTGGTGACTGCTTTAAAATATATATATATGTATAGTTATGTACGGATGTATTTGTGTGTATGTGAAAAAAAAAAATGTACAGCCCAAGAATGGTGAGTTAAGTTTCATCTGGGGCAAAATGAAGACTATAGCCCGGGAGACAGCCTCTCAGATAACTGCGAGGAACTGCTCTGAAGAGGTGGGGGGAGGTCACTGTATGTGACTTCCATGAAGAGGATGCTTGCACTTAAGCACACATTTTGGCAGACAGTTGCTGCTAGTCGCAAGGAGCAGATACCTCCACTAACGATTTTAGTGCTTTTCTAGATAAGAGAAGATGCAAGAAACTGGGCTCATAAATTCTTCTGAAAGGCTCTAACTATCTGAAGACCTGTTCTGCTAGTTTCTCCTGGAGATTAGAATGCTTCATTCCTGATCTCCTCCCTTATCTCCTTTCAGGGCGTCCTGAATGTTAGTAACTGTACTGGCTAAGGACTTCATGTGTATAGAACCTGAAGTCAAGAGACATTTTTTAGTTGGCCTGTGTTTTGTCTGTTTGATGTCACAACACAGGAGTAAAGGGAAAATTTTGTATCACAGGTGGACATCACCAGATGGTCAACACCGAAATCAGATTGATTATATTCTTTGCAGCCAAAGATGGAGAAGCTCTATACAGTCAGCAAAAACAAGACCAGGAGCTGACTGTGGCTCAGATCATGAACTCCTTATTGCCAAATTCAGACTTAAATTGAAGAAAGTAGGGAAAACCACTAGACCATTCAGGTATGACCTAAATCAAATCCCTTATGATTATACAGTGGAAGTGAGAAATAGATTTAAGGGACTAGATCTGATAGAGTGCCTGATGAACTATGGACGGAGGTTCGTGACGTTGTACAAGAGACAGGGATCAAGACCATCCCCATGGAAAAGAAATGCAAAAAAGCAAAATGGCTGTCTGGGAAGGCCTTACAAATAGCTGTGAAAAGATGAGAAGTGAAAAGCAAAGGAGAAAAGGAAATATATAAGCATCTGAATGCAGAGTTCCAAAGAATAGCAAGGAGAGATAAAAAAGCCTTCCTCAGCGATCCATGCAAAGAAATAGAGGAAAACAACAGAATGGGAAAGACTAGAGATCTCTTTAAGAAAATTAGAGATACCAAGGGAACATTTCATGCAAAGATGGGCTCGATAAAGGACAGAAATGGTATGGACCTAACAGAAGCAGAAGATATTAAGAAGAGGTGGCAAGAATACACAGAAGAACTGTACAAAAAAGAGCTTCATGACCCAGATAATCACAATGGTGTGATCACTCACCTAGAGCCACCCATCCCGGAATGTGAAGCCAAGTGGGCCTTAGAAAGCATCACTATGAACAAAGCTAGTGGAGGTGATGGAATTCCAGTGGAGCTATTCCAAATCCTGAAAGATGATGCTGTGAAAGTGCTGCACTCAATATGCCAGCAAATTTGGAAAACTCAGCACTGGCCACAGGACTGGAAAAGGTCAGTTTCCATTCCAATCCCAAAGAAAGGCAATGCCAAAGAATGCTCAAACTGCCACACAATTGCACTCATCTCACACGCTAGTAAAGAAATGCTCAAAATTCTCCAAGCCAGGCTTCAGCAGTACATGAACCATGAACTTCCAGATGTTCAAGCTGGTTTTAGAAAAGGCAGAGGAACCAGAGATCAAGTTGCCAACATCCGCTGAATCATGGAAAAAGCAAGAGAGTTCCAGAAAAACATCTATTTCTCCTTTATTGACTATGCCAAAGCCTTTAACATTGTGGACCACAATAAACTGTGGAAAATTCTTCAAGAGATGGGAATACCAGACCACCTGACCTGCCTCTTGAGAAACCTATATGCAGGTCAGGAAGCAACAGTTAGAACTGGACATGGGGGACTTCCTTGGCGGTCCAGTGGTTAAGACTTCGCCTTCCAATGCAGGGGGTGAGGGTTCGATCCCTGGCAGGGAGTTAAGATCCCACATGCCTCATGGCCAAAAAACTAAAACACAAAACAGAAGCAATCTTGTAAAGATTCAATAAAAACTTTAAAAATGGTCTACATCAAAAAAAAAAAAAAAAAAGAACTGGACATGGAACAACAGACTGGTCCCAAATAGGAAAAGGAGAACGTCAAGGCTGTATATTGTCACCCTGCTTATTTAACTTATATGCAGAGTACATCATGAGAAACACTGGACTGGAAGAAGTACAAGCTGGAATCAAGATTGCCTGGAGAAACATCAATAACCTCAGATATGCAGATGACACCACCCTTATGGCAGAAAGTGAAGAGGAACTAAAAAGCCTCTTGATGAAAGTGAAAGAGGAGAGTGAAAAAGTTGGCTTAAAGCTCAACATTCAGAAAACGAAGATCATGGCACCTGGTCCCATCACTTCATGGGAAATAGTGGGGAAACAAGTGGAAACAGTGTCAGACTTTATTTTTGGGGGCTCCAGAATCACTGCAGATGGTGATTGCAGCCATGAAATTAAAAGACGCTTGCTCCTTGGAAGGAAAGTTATGACCAACCTAGACAGCATATTCAAAAGCAGAGACATTACTTTGCCAACAAAGGTCCGTCTAGTTAAGGCTATGGTTTTTCCAGTAGTCATGTATGGATGTGAGAGTTGGACTGTGAAGAAAGCTGAGCGCCAAAGAATTGCTGCTTTTGAACTGTGGTGTTGGAGAAGACTCTTGAGAGTCCCTTGGACTGCAAGGAGATCCAACCAGTCCATTCTAAAGGAGATCAGTCCTGGGTGTTCTTTGGAAGGACTGATGCTAAAGCTGAAACTCCAATACTTTGGCCATCTCATGCGAAGAGTTGACTCATTGGAAAAGACTCTGATGTTGGGAGGGATTGGGGGCAGGAGGAGAAGGGGACGACAGAGGATGAGATGGCTGGATGACATCACTGACTGGATGGACGTGAGTCTGAGTGAACTCCAGGAGTTGGTGATGGACAGGGACGCCTGGCGTACTGCGATTCATGGGGTCGCAAAGAGTCAAACATGCCTGAGCGACTGAACTTAACTGAACTGAATAGGAACTGATCCAAAACTCATAATGTGGAGTGATTTTCTTCTGAGGACTTAGAATTAATTAGATCTTAGTTTAAGATTTTAAAATATCAGACAAAAGAGGCTTTACCATTTTTGTTAATTCACTTTATTTTGCAGATAGGAAAAACTTATTCTGCAGAGTTGTGTTGACAGAGGTGACACCACTTTGCAATCCAGTTTCTGAATTTCTTAAGTCACTGTCAACTGCATTCTGTTAAGGTTCTGGGTGGGAAGATGCAAGTTACCTAATGGTTACCAATAAGAGAGTTGACATTATATAATTAGTGATATTGGAGAATGTGACTACCTTCAATGTCCGGTTAATGGTAAACTTTCTAAACTCATCAAATTCACATCAGGAATGTTTAGTTTTCATGGAATCATTGAGGTTCTTATCATTACACACTTGTGAACCGTGAACTTCCTGATGTTCAAGCTGGTTTTAGAAAAGGCAGAGGAACCAGAGATCAAATTGCCAACATCTGCTGGATCATGGAAAAAGCAAGAGAGTTCCAGAAAAACATCTATTTCTGCTTTATTGACTATGCCAAAGCCTTTGACTGTGTGGATCACAATAAACTGTGGAAAATTCTTCAAGAGATGGGAATACCAGACCACCTGATCTGCCTCTTGAGAAATTTGTATGCAGGTCAGGAAGCAACAGTTAGAACTGGACATGGAACAACAGACTGGTCCCAAATAGAAAAAGGAGTTCGTCAAGGCTGTATCTTGTCACCCTGTTTATTTAACTTCTATGCAGAGTACATCATGAGAAACACTGGACTGGAAGAAACACGAACTGGAATGAAGATTGCCAGGAGAAATATCAATAACCTCAGATATGCAGATGACATCACCCTTATGGCAGAAAGTGAAGAGGAACTAAAAAGCCTCTTGATGAAAGTGAAAGAGGAGAGTGAAAAAGTTGGCTTAAAGCTCAACATTCAGAAAACGAAGATCATGGCACCTGGTCCCACCACTTCATGGGAAATAGATGGGGAAACAGTGGAAACAGTGTCAGACTTTATTTTTCTGGGCTCCAAAATCACTACAGATGGTGATTGCAGCCATGAAATTAAAAGACACTTACTCCTTGGAAGGAAAGTTATGACCAACCTAGATAGCATATTCAAAAGCAGAGACATTACTTTGCCAACAAAGGTTCGTCTAGTCAAGGCTATGGTTTTTCCTGTGGTCATGTATGGATGTGAGAGTTGGACTGTGAAGAAAGCTGAGCGCCAAAGAATTGCTGCTTTTGAACTGTGGTGTTGGAGAAGACTCTTGAGAGTCCCTTGGACTGCAAGGAGATCCAACCAGTCCATTCTGAAGGAGATCAGCCCTGGGATTTCTTTGGAAGGAATGATGCTAAAGCTGAAACTCCAATACTTTGGCCACCTCATGCGAAAAGTTGACTCATTGGAAAAGACTCTGATGCTGGGAGGGATTGGGGGCAGGAGGAGAAGGGGACGACAGAGGATGAGATGGCTGGATGGCATCACTGACTGGATGGACGTGAGTCTGAGTGAACTCCGGGAGTTGGTGATGGACAGGGAGGCCTGGCGTGCTGCGATTCATGGGGTCGCAAAGAGTCAGACACGACTGAGTGACTGATCTGATCTGATTGTTTAAAACACGGTAGCATGCATTTAAAATATTCAGAACCTGGGACAGTGTCTAGCAAAAGGTATTCATCAAATATTTGTTGAATGAATAGCTGGATAAGCTTCATAGAAAAGTTAGCATTTTTCTTGTTTCTTGTAATTTTTTAAAGTGGAACCTAAGTGTTGATTTCTGGAAATGAGAAAGTAAGACACAGTAAGGAAGCCCCAAGCCATTAATGTACTTTGATAACCAGACAACTTTTCCCCTGCTTTTCAGTTCAATTCAATAAGCATTTATTTGGCATCTCTTACCTGAAATAACATTCTGTGCTAAGAGTTATCTGTAAGATTTGAAGATCATAAGGTCACAGTTCTGTAGGTTAATACCTTGCATTTAACTTGTGTTTGCCTTGATAAAGCTAATGATACTCACTATGTTGAAAGCCTATATTCTTAAGTGAATTGACTGTTTTCCAATGGCTAGGGTTATGAAACCCAAACTGAATTAATGCAGGTGGAAGTTGTATGATTTCTTGCAGATTTTTGATATTGAATTAATGTACCAGTCAAGGAATGGTTCAGTTACATTCCTGCCAGAAATCAGGGAACACCTCCAAGTAAATCCTGGAGGTCTCCTTTAGCCCTGTGGCCTTGAATGTGAAATAGACAGCAATTCACAAAGAGTTCCTGGTTTGTTTCTTACCCACCAGTGAGGGAACACCCAAAAGTCTTAGCATGTTATTAATTCTCTGGAGAGGGCCCAGAAGAAAGCTTTTAAAATCAATTAGAATATAAAATGATATTGATCCCTTGAGAAAAACATTAACTACTGAGGACATCTTTTTCTCCCCTTTATTATCTTTCTTCCCTGTTGTACGGTACTACCTCATAGAGTCACATTACAGAGGCAACCTAATTTCATCTTGCTACACGTTTCACACCTTGAGTAGGATATGTGATATGTATTGTATGAATCCGCTTCTATTTGTCAGTAACCTTTTAGCTTTAAGTCTTTGGTCTTGTAGAAATTTCTGATATACTATATTGTCAGCTTTTTCTTTTATGGTCTCTGAGTTTTCTGCTTTAAAATGTCTTTTCCCTGTCTCAGATTTTATTTTAATTTTTTAAATCTCATATCTTTTCTAAAAACTTTATGGGTGTCTTTGTTTACACCTTTGGCTCACTTGGAATTGTGTTAGTACAGATCTAATTTTGTTTTTCCAGATGGCAACTGAGTTGTCCCAAAACATTTATTGAAAAATCCATCCTTTTCCCACTGACCTAAAATACTAGCTTTATCATGTGCAAAATTTCTATATATACTTGGATTTATTTCTAGACTTTCATTTTTGTTCCATCTATCTGTTCACGTGTCGGCACCGCACTATTTTTATTTTCTTTAATGCTACAGTTTGCTTCAGGTTCTGCTGAGATAGGTCTTTGTTTTTTACTCATTTTCAGTTTTTTTCCTGATTAATCCTGAGTGTGTGTTATTCCAGAAGAACTTTAATTCCTAATTCTAAAAGTATTACTGGTTCTATTTTCATTGAAATAATGTTACATTTATAAATAAATTTAGAGGATCTCGAGAGATCTTAATGTTTTCTTTTACTAAGAAATGTGATTTTGAAAAGATGCGTAATATGTCTTTTTTTAGCGTCTGTGGATATGCATGTGAGTCCTTTGATTCTAAATACATGAGGATTACATTCAAATAGCTCCTAACACATCCTCTTTGACTTTCTGGAGTTAATGGCACTTAGTTATGATCTCTCATTTTTTTAATATCCTACTTAATTCCATGTCTTAATCTTTTATTAGAATTATGTCATCAATATTGTGAGTGAAATTGATCTATGCTTTTCCCTTTAGAGCTGTGTTTAACTTAGTTTCATGGGTTTTATTTATTTTTTGCTAATTAACATTGTGTTGGCTTTATACAAAATATGTAGAAGCCGTCTTATTTGGATTTTTCTTTTCCTTCAGCTTTTGGTGAAATTCAACTGTAAAACTGCTGTCAGTGCTTTGGGGAGGCAGCTCTTTGTCCATTTTCTTCTATGCACCGTGTTTTTTTCTATGGCAATTGGTCCATTTAGACATTTTTTTCTCTTCCTGATTTCTTTCTGTAATTCTTTTATTTGGCTTGTTTTTATCTGATACAATTTAAAAAAATAATTTGCAGTGTTAATCAATACCTCTTTTGTAAATCTTTTAACTTCTCCAACACATTGCTTATTTTGTGAATTCACTTGTCTTAATTATATTTGCTAATCATTCTTTATTTTTCCCAACTAACAAGCTATTCGATGTATTTATCAGTCCTCTGTGTTTCTTTATATTAATTTGCTTTTTTCTTTTATCGTTATTAGTTATTCTGCTTTTCTTTGAGTTGTTTTGTTATTTTCTGTAAATTTTACACTCGCTCCTTGATTCATTCATTTGTATTTCTTCCTGCTTCTTCTGCATCGGCAGGCGGCTTCTTTGCCACTGAGACACCTGGGAAACCTTCTTTTTGTTTCTTCGTGTAAGTATGATGTAACTTTGAATTTGCCGTGAGCACTGCTTTGGTTGTACCCTGTAGCTTTTGATGCATAATGTTCCATTAACATTTTCTATTGTTATCTTCTAGAAATTCTGCCAGTTTACTTTTGATTTCTACTTTGAAGTCATGTAAAAGAGAGATTTTTTTATAACTTTCAACTTTCAAAGGGAGGCAGTTCTATATTTGTTAGCATTTCATAGTTTAATTACAGTGTAGTCAAAGACTGTTATCTATACCATTTCCACTTTGAAGGATATACTGATGTTTTCTTTGTAGCCTAGTATATGGTTAATTTTGGGAAGTTAGTACGCAGTAAAAGAAGGTGTATTCTCTGTTTGGGGGCTTCCCTGGTGGCTCAGGCAGTAAAGAATCTGCAATGCGGAAGAACTGGATTTGATCCCTGGATGGGGAAGATCCCCTGAAGAAGGGATTGGCTATCCACTCCAGTATTCTTACCTTGAGAATTCCGTGGACAGAGGAGCCTGGCAGGTTGCAGTCCATGGAATCACAAAGAGTCAGACACAACTGAAGGACTACTTACTTTTTTCACTTTTCTCTGTTTTTAGGGAATAGTGTGGTCTGCATGAAAGATCTAACATATTTATTACATTACTAAAGGTCATCTGCAATCTGACATTTTTGTCCACTAGATCAGTTCAGTTCAGTTCAGTCCAGTCACTCAGTCACGTCTGACTATTTGTGACCCCATGGACTGCAGCATGCCAGGCTTCCCTGTCCATCACCAACTCTTGAAGCGTACTCAAACTCACGTCCATTAAGTCAGTGATGCCATCCAACCATATCATCCTCTGTTATCCCCTTCTTCTCCTGCCTTCAATCTTTCCCAGCATCAGGGTCTTTTCAAACAAGTCAGTTCTTCACATCAGGTAGCCAAAGTATTGGAGTTTCAGCTTCAGCATGAGTCCTTCCAATGAATATTCAGGACTGATTTCCTTTAGGATGGACTGGTTGGATCTCCTTGCAGTCCAAGGGAGTCTCAAGAGTCTTCTCCAACACCACAGTTCAAAAGTATCAGTTCTTCAGCCCTCAGCTTTCTTTATAGTCCAACTCTCACATCCATACATGACTACTGGAAAAACTGTAGCTTTGACTAGACAGACCTTTGTTGGCAAAATAATGTCTCTGCTTTCTAGTATGCTGTCTAGGTTGGTCATAGTTTTTCTTCCAAGTAGCAAGAGTCTTTTAATTTCATGGCTGCAGTCACCATCTGCAGTGATTTTTGGAGCCCAAGAAAATAAAGTCTCTCACTGTTTCATTCTTTCCCCATTGATTTGCCATAAAGTGATGGGACCAGATGCCATGATCTTAGATTTCTGAATGTTGAGTTTTAAGCCAAGTTTTTAACTCTCCTCTTTCATTTTCATTAAGAGGCTCTTTAGTTCACTTTCTGCCATAAGGGTGGTGTCATCTGCATATCTGAGATTATTGATGTTTCTCCCGGCAATCTTGATCCCAGCCTGTACTTAATTCAGCCTGGTATTTCGCATGATGTACTCTGCATATAAGTTAAATAAGCAGGGTGACAATACAAAGCCTTTACGTACTCCTTTTCCAATTTGGAACCAGTCTGTTGTTCCATGTCCAGTTTTAACTATTGCTTCCTGACCTGCATACAGATTTCTCAGGAGACAGGTCAGGTGGTCTAGTAGTCCCATCTCTTGAAGAATTTTTCACAGTTTGTTGTGATCCACACAGTCAAAAGCTTTGGCATAGTCAATAAAGCAAAAGTAGATGTTTTTCTGAAACATTGGAGAAGGAAATGGCAACCCACTCCAGTGTTCTTGCCTGGAGAATCCCAGGGACAGGGGAGCCTGGTGGGCTGCGGTCTCTGAGGTCCCACAGAGTTGGACACGACTGAAGCGACTTAGCAGCAGCAGCAGCAGCAGCTTGCTTTTTCGGTGATCCAGCAGATGTTGGCAATTTGATCTTTGATTCCTCTGCCTTTTCTAAATCCAGCTTGGACATCTGGAAGTTCATGGTTCACATACCGCTGAAGCCTGCCTTGGAGAATTTGTAAACATGTGAGATGAATGCAATTCTGCAGTAGTTTGTGCATTCTTTGGCATTGCCTTTCTTTGGGATTGGAATGAAAGCTGACTTTTTCCAGTCCTGTGGAACTCGATCAGCCATAGGCTATACATTAGGTTTCACTAGACCATGCTGCATGACAAAGAAACTTCAAATCTCATTAGTTTAAAAAACAAACCTTATTTCTTGCTGGTATTGCATGAGTGCTGCATCCCCACTGTGGTTCCCCTGGGATCCGCCTGGTTCAGCCCAGCCCAGCTGCACAGTCTTCTCACTCCAGATACAGGGCTGAACGAGTACCTACTCTCTGGGTTCATACTATCATCATGGTTCGGGGCAGGAAGCAGAGCCACCAGCAGGAAACTTGCCTTGTGTACAAAATTTAAGAGGACTTAAAAAAAAAAAACAACTCAGTGATCAGGATAAATGAATTTTCTAATGCAATATTTTTAAAAATTAATACAAAAATCCATGATGAACAAATATCAAAATTTTTAAATAAAAACAGAATATGACCCTGCACTTGCATGATCCTGCTTCACCCACTCCACCCTCCCCCTGGTCCTGGTAGAACAAGAGTTGCAGGGTCAAACCGTGCGAGCGCATTTAAAGTTTATGCTCGGATGGTCCATGTCACGGGGGTGTGTGGGTGTGTTAGTCGCTCAGTTGTGTCTGACTCTTTGCAACCCCATGGACTGTAGCTTGCCAGGCTCCTCTGTCCATGGCATTCTCCAGGCAAGAATACTGGAGTGGTTGCCACTCTCAGGGGATCTTCCCAACCCAGGGATCAAACCTGGGTCTACTGCATTGCAGGCGGATTCTTTACCATCTAAGCAACAAGGGAAGCCCATGTCACATATACTCACATTCTTTTGGACAGAGGAGGTTGTGTGGTCAAAACGAAAGTGAACAGGATAAGAGGTATTCTGCCTAAAGAAAAGAATGACAAAGGAGAGGTGGGTGGAGGCAACAGATGATTTGAACACATAACACAGGTTAGCACAAGGGAAGTGAGATCTCCCTCCTAATAGTGATATATTTGTGCCTATTTCTCTCACTTCTTTTTTTTTTTTTTTTCAGTTTAGGCTTTATGAACTTTGATTCTATATTTTTGATGAATAGATATTGAAGTGTGTTGGATTTTAATTATGATTCTACTTTTTAATTTAAAATGTCTTAATATGTATTATTAAGTGATGGACAGGGAAGCCTGGCATCCTGCAGTCCATGGGGTTGCAAAGAGTCAGTGCATGGGGTTGCACTGAGTGACTGAACTGAACTGAGCTGAATGTAAAGGTCATGACTTTAGTAGAAATGTTAACTTTTTTGTTGTTTGTATTTGCCAAGTATATCTTGCGTGCATGCTGAGTCATGTCCTACTTTGTGACCCCATGGGCTATATAGCCCACCAGGCTCCTCTGTCCATGGGATTTTCCAGGCAAGACTACTAGAGTGGGTTGCCATTTCCTCCTCCAGGGAATCTTCCCTACCCCGGGATCAAACCCACGTCTCCTGTGTCTCCCGTCTTGGCAGGTGGATTCTTTACGATTGTGTCACCTGGGAAGCCCCTTTAAGTATATCTTGGTTCTTTCTTTTCAAACTTTATGAATCATTTTGTTTTAGGGATTCTCTTGCTGAATTTAACTATTTGATCCAATTTGAGATTCTTATTTTAATAGGAGAATTTAGACAATTTCTGTTTGTTGATTTAATAGGTATGTGGTAGCAGTTGTATCAAAGTTGTATTATTATTTATATTTTTGTTGCTTCTTTTAAAATAGTAATTGGCATGGTTTGTTTCCTGTGCTTTTTTTATGTGTCCCATATAATTTGAAACAGTTGGTTCTGTTTTTATTTTTCATGGTAATCTCTATGACCAACATTGCTAAACACTTCATCTGTTTACAATGTATCTATTGACCCACTCTAAGCAACCCTAATATTATATACCTTTACTTTCTCCCATCTCCTCTTTTCCATCAAATTCTTCCTCCTTTTCTCCATCAGGTTATAGTATATGATATGTTTTCTACTCTTTACCCTCTAAACCCCAATGGGATGATATCTAGAGATTGGGCCTTTGGGAGGTAATTAGGTTGTGAGGGTGGAGACCTCATTAATGGAATTAGTGCCCTTATAAGAGGAGGCACAAGGCAAATGATCTCCTCCAGCCGTGTGAGGATACGACTGGAAGGTGGCCATCTACAAACCATGAAGAAGCCCTTCAGCAAACGTGGAATCTTGCTGCCACCTTGAACTTGGACTTCACAGTCTCCAAAACACTAAGAAACATTCTTGTTTGTGATACCCAATCTATGACACTTAACATAGCAGCTCTCGGTAACTAAAGTTGACTGCCATCCAGATGCAGAGTGACACCTGGGTGGTCTGTGTGTTGGGAAGCTCCAAGAACCACTATGAAGGATTTGAACTACAACCCCCAGAAGAATGATCTGAACCTTGTGCCCTGAACTAGACCACAGGGATTGCTCACTTTAAAATTAAAAAAAGTCATTATTATCCATAAAATTTTAAACAAAATGCAGTTTTACAATATTTTAAATGCCCAGGAAATAATTCAATATTACTGGACATATGAAAAGCCAGGAAAATTTCAGTTTTCATGGGAAAAAAAGATAATCAACAGCTGTCAACTCCAAGATGACACATATGTTGTAATTATCTGACAAAGGTTTTAAAGCAACTCTTATAAAAATGCTTAAGTAAGGAATTAAAGACAATCTCAACAAAGAAATGGAAACTATAAAAAGGAGTTAAGTGGACATTTCTAAACTGAAAAACACAATAAGATTCATTGGTTGCAACAAAGATTCCACTCTGGTATGAGATGTTGATAGTGGGGAATTCTATGGTGTTGGAGGGAAGAAACATATAGGCTCAGTGCTTAATTTTGCCGTGAACTTAAAACTGCTCTAAAAAGATAAAATCTATTGAGAATGCATATCCTCAGAAAAACATGATCTGAAAGGATACACACACCCCAGTGTTCATGGCAGCACTGCTTACAGTAGCCAAAGCATAGAAGCAACCTAAATGTCCATCGACAGAGGAATGGATAAAGATGTGGCACATATATACATACACAATGCAATATTACTCAGCCATTAAAAAGAAGGAAATAATTCCATTTGGAGCAACATGGATGGACCTATTGTCATCCTGAGTGAAGTCATAGAAGATGTATCATATGACATCCCTTATATGTGGAATCTAAAAAGAAATGATACAAATGACCTTACTTACAAAACAGAAAGATACTCACAGACTTAGAGAACTGAACTTATAGTTTCCAGGGGAAGGATGGGGAAAAAAAGATAGGGAGTTTGGGATGGACATGTACACACTGCTATATTTAAAATGGATAACCAACAGAGACCTATTGTATAGCACATAGAATTCTGTTCAGTGTTATGTAGCGGACTGGAAGGGAGAGGTATTTGGAGGAGAATGAATACATGTAAATGTGTAGTTGAGTCCCTTTGCTGTTCACTGGAAACTATCACAGCATTATTTATTAATAGGCTATACTCCAATACAAAATAAAAAGTTAAAAAAATACATATGCAAAAAATATAATAACCAAAATTAAGAGCTTATCGGATGGGTTCAATAGCAGGAAGTTTACAGCATATCTATCCATAAGCACACAAGATTGCCAGGAGAAATATCAACAACCTCATACAAATGTCCTTCAATAGGTGAATGGATGAATGAGTTGTACTGTAAAATATGTGCAAACTATACAATCAAATACTATTCAGTAGTACAAAGTAATAACAAAACTACTGGTACACTCAAACAACTTGAATGAAGCTTAAAGGCATTATGTGAATGAGGGGAAAAAAGCCAGTCTCAAAAGGTTGCATATTGTATGGTAACAGAGCTCCATGTTTTGGTCAGAAGCCCAAAAAGGGGAGCCCCAGGAAACTGAAGACAAAGCTATAGTGACTGAAAACTGGTTTGTTCTCAGCAATTGGGGTGAAGGGTAGCTTTGACTAAAAGGGGATAACAGGGAATTTGGGGAGGTGATAGAATTATTCTGTATTTTCATTGTGGTGGTGCTCACATGAATTAATATGCATAAAATGCATTAAATGCATAAAAATGTGCATCAAAAAGTTCAATTTGAGTGCATCTTAAAATACAATTTTTTGACAAAATCAGTGAGCCACATTTTCTTCACTGAAGAATTTCAGTTTTTTCTCTATTGTCCTGGAATGGACTGTGGCTAAGAGAAGCTAACTTTCTTGTTTTCATAGGTACTTGATATTTTTCCTTGGGTGCCCACAGAATTATTTTCTTATCTGTGAAGTCCAGTAATTTTACCAGGAAGCATCCCAGACGTCTAAGACAAGAAGCAACAGTTAGAACCAGGCTTGGAACAACAGACTGGTTCAAAATTGGGAAAGGAGTATGTCAGTTGTCAAAGGAGTACATATATTGTCACCCTGCTTATTTAATTTATATGCAGAGTGCATCATGCAAAACACTGGGCTGGATAACTCACAGGCTGGAATCAAGATTGCAAGGAGAAATTTCAACAACCTCAGAGACACAGATGATACCACTTTAATGGCAGAAAGTGAAGAGCAACTAAAGAGTCTCTTGATGAGGGTGAAAGAGGAGAGTGAAAAGGCTGGCTTAAAACTCAACATTCAAAAAAACTAAGATCATGGCATCTGGCCCCATTACTTCATGGCAAATAGATGGGGAAAAAGTGGAAACAGTAACACATTTTATTTTCTTGGGCTCCAAAATCACTTTGAATAGTTACTTCAGCCATGACTTTAAGACACTTGCTCCTTGGAAGAAAAGCTATGACAAACAGCGTATTCAAAAGCAGAGACATCACTTTGCCGACAAAGGTCCATACAGTCAAAGCTATGGTTTTCCAGTAGTCATGTACAGATGTGAGAGTTGGACCATGAAGAAGGCTGAGCACTAAAGAACTGATGCTTTTGAATTGCAGTGCTGGGGAAGACTCTTGAGAGTCCCTTGGACAGTGAGGCGATCAAACCAGTCAATCCTAAAGGAAATCAACCCTAAATATCCATTGGAAGGGCTGATGTTGAAACTGAAGTTCCAATACATTGGCCACTTGCTGCGAAGCTGACTCATTGGAAAAGACCCTGATGCTGGGAAAGATTGAAGGCAGGAGGAGAAGGGGGTGACAGAGGATGAGATGGTTGAATGGCATCACTGACTCATGGACATGAGTTTGAGCAAACTCCGGGAGATAGTGAGGGAAGCCTGGAGTGCTACAGTTTGTGGAGTCACAGAGTCAGACACCACTTAGTGACTGAACAACAGCAATCTCAGAGTTAATCATTTTGAGTCAGTGTCAGACACCACTTAGTGACTGGACAACAGCAATCTCAGAGTTAATCATTTTGAGTCAGTGTTTTCCTAAGACATCATAGGCTTAAGTCTCTGCTCATTCCTCTGAAGTGCAGGTTCACATGATCTTTTCTGAGTATTTCTCCTCTTCATTTGTTTTGGTTCCTTCTTAGAAGACAGTAAGTAACATATTGGATCTTATTTGTCTGTCTTCCTTAGCTGTCATTTCTTTTTTGGTCCTTTTGGACTGTTCATTTCACTCTCATTGTGCTCACTAATTAATTACAGGACATTATTCTGCCCTTCACTGTGTCTGCAGAAGGGTTCATTATGTTTCAGGCCACTTCCGTTGTGCCTTCACTCTGGATTTCTCTTCTTTCCAAGGTCTGCCAGTTCTTATGTCCTCTCATTCTGTTGTCTTGACAGATATTCTCCAAGCTCTTATTTCTCAACTTCAAGCTCTATGTTTCATCAGCTTTTTAGAGTCCAGTTCAGTATTATTAAGGCCTGGAAGACCATATGTCAGCTGGTCACCCTTTCTCTCTCTCTCTGAACTCTTTGCCTTCCGCTCTTTGTCTGCTGCATTTTAGCAATCCTGACCTTCTTGCTCTTCCTTCCACTCTCCAACACACTCCGTCTCAAGGTCCTTGTAGTCACTGACCTCTCTGCCTGGAACACCCCACCCCAGAGGTCTGCACAGCTTGCTCCTCACTAAACTGCCCTTAAAGAAATCTACCCAATGTCAACCCACAGTATAGATCTTCCATCATATCTCAATACTGTTCCTCCATTGAACACTTCAGCACTGGTTTAAGAGAATAAAACGTACATTAGAAAGAGTAAGAAGGCAGTTAACAACCTGTGACTGAGTATACACTAGCGTTATATAGTTATGTATACGTATATATGAGAAATCTGTATGCAGGTCAAGAAGCAACAGTTAGAACTGGACACAGAACAACAGACTGGTTTAAAATCAGGAAAGGAGTACGTCAAGGCTGTATATTGTCATCCTGCTTATTTAAGTTATATGCAGAGTACATCTTGTGAAATGCCAGGCTGGATGAAACACAAACTGGGATCAAGATTGCCAGGAGAAATATCAATAACCTCAGATATGCATTTGACACCACCCTGATGGTAGAAAGCGAAGAACTAAAGAGCCTCTTGATGAAAGTGAAAGAGGAGAGTGAAAAGTTGGCATAAAGGCAACATTCAGAAAACCAAGATCATGGCATCCGGTCCCATCATTTCTTGGCAAATCGATGGGAAAATAATGGAAACAGTAAGAGACTTTATTTTGGGGGGCTCCAAAATCTCTGTAGACGGTGACTACAGCCATGAAATTAAAAGATGCTTGCTTCTTGGACGATAAGCTATGACCAACCTAGACAGCATATTAAAAAGCAGAGACATTACTTTGCCAACAAAGGTCTATCTAGTCAAAGCTATGGTTTTTCCAGTAGTCATGTATGGATGTGAGAGTTGGACTATAAAGAAAGCTGAGCACCGAAGAATTGATGCTTTTGAACTGTGGTGTTGGAGACGACTCTTGAGACTCCCTTGGACTGCAAGGAGATCCAACCAGTCTATCCTAAAGATCAGTCCTGGGTGTTCATTGGAAGGACTGACGCTGAAGCTGAAACTCCAGTACTTTGGCCACCTGATGTGAAGAACTGACTCATTGGAAAAGACTCTGATGCTGGGAAAGATTGAAGGCAGGAGGAGAAGGGGACGACAGAGGATGAGATGGTTTGGTGGCATCACCAATGTGATGGACATGAGTTTGAGTAAGCTCTGGGAGTTGGTGATGGACAGGGAGGCCTGGCGTGCTGCAGTCCACAGGGTCGCAAATAGTCAGACACGACTGAATGAATGAACTGAATGGATATATGTGAATGTATTATGTACACATATATAATATGATACATACTATCTGTTATACATGTATATAATGTACAATAGTATTTTAGTATGTATTCTATGTAACATGTATATAATATATATGCATTATGTATTATAAAAATAGTATATTATGTATATTTTATATGTTGCATAATATTTGAATATACTTAGGAAATATATTACATATAGGTATGCCATTTTATATATACATACAATGCAAGTGTGTACTTAGTTACAGACATATATATATATATACACCATACATATATATATTCTATAAATGCTGATGGCTTTATAAGAATAGGACAGGATGAATCAGAGCCTTTTTCAGAACCAAAGCCATGTGATCCAGCTGCAAGTTTGAGAGAAGGTCGTATTTCATAGGGCACTCCACTTCCTCTCTCAGTTCCCCCATCTCTCCTGATGATCAAAGGAATGGAAGACTGTATCTTAAAATCTAGCTAACAAATCCTGATTGAGAAAGGAGTTAGTTGGGCAATGGTTGACCAGATGTCATCTCTCAGAATCAGGCCAAGAGTTCTGTGTAACCAATGAGTTGTACAACCGAATGCAACTTCCTCTTTGCAATCAGGCAGGGCACATTTTTGCTTCTCAAAGTCTGGGCTCTGGGGGAGCCTCCTCTTTTATTGCAACCTCCCTATATTTGTCCTGGATTTCCAAGCTCAAATAAAGTGCAGGTTAGTGTTTCACTGTGAAATATGGTGCATAGAATGCAATAGAAGGATGAATAAAGAATTTAATTTACTCCACGGTGAAGGTAAACAGCAAAAAAATTTTTGGTTCTTATACTAAAAGGCCCATTTTAAAAGATCGCATTTTAAGCAAAGTGACTTTTTGTTAATGATCTTTTTTTTTGTTTGGATGGAAACTCCGGGAAAGTTAAAATGGGAACAAATTAAAGATGGCCCTTTCCGCCTTTACTTGTCCTTCCTCTCTGAAAATCTGAACACGATGTGAATAGTTTATTAAGCATTTTAAAATCATTGTTTATTCCTTTCTGTTCTTTGTAAGCCTTTGGAAAACAAGGCCATTTCTTTCTTGTGTATCCTGAGGTATGAGATATAAGGAGGAAAAAAATAAAGCCATGTACTTAAATGGCTTACTTAGAAATAGCTGAGTGGATTTCAGTTGGAAATTCACCAGTAAAAATTCCATCATTGCTTCAATGAGTAGCCAGTTAGGCCTTGAGTGTTAACATATCTGGGAAAAAATTGATATATATTTGTTTTAAAAAACTTCTGTCAAAACACGTGTCTAGTTTGAAGTCATCAGGGTTTTATGCCAACAAGTTTGATATTCTATTTGAAATCAGAATGTTTTCTTTCACATTTTGGTATTTAAGACTACTTTGATAAATATTTGGTACACCTTTTAAAAATGCCCTCAATGATGCTAATGTTTATAATTTCAGGGTGGACTTGGCATTTGGAAATAGAAGTTGCTTGGTGTCATGTCAGTTGAGTAAACAGCCTGGGAAGATATGTATTTTGATAAAGAATGAGATGTGTCATAATTAATGAAAACTTTGTCTGTGTAGTTTGGAACTATGTGGTTTGGAAGAAAATTAAAAAGTATTTGTGGTGATGGCAATGCCATTAGAATAGCAGTCTACCCTCCAGAACATCTTCTCTGGAGGATAATATCGTCTTGGGACTATAAGTGGTAGTAAGTCATTAAAGTATGTTGTCTATTACTTTATAGTCCCATCTCTTGAAATCTCTCATTTGCACTGGATTTGGTCTTTGACAAAGATTATATTATCGCCAGATTCTTTAGTCTCCCCCTCTCTCTGGAGACTTTATTTATTTTCTGTGTTTTAATATGCATGGACAAGTGCTGTTTAAAAAGAAACAATAACAACATTTACTTTACCACATCTATGACTTATCTAGGACCACTTTTTCCTTTCTTCCACACCAAATTGTTCAAAGAAAAATATATGACGACATGTAACTGAGCTCTTGCAAGGGGGAAGACACTGAGCTAAGCATTTTTAATATTATATTTCCAACCTTCCCAATAGGAGAGTGCTAGGTATCCTCACTTAAGGATAAGGTTACCAAGAATATTGGTTTACTGGAGCTGCCATAGCTAAGTGCCACAAAATGGGTGGCTTAAAGCAATAGAAATGTATTTTCTCACAGTTCAGGAGGCTAGAAGTCCGAAATCAAGGAGTCAGCAGGGCTGTGTCCTCTCAGGTTCCTGGGAGAGAATCTGCCCTGGGCCTTGCTCCTAACTTCCAGGGTTGCCAGCCGTGCTCGGCTTTCCTTGGCTTGCAGCTGCAGGTTAACTCCAGTCTCTGCCTTCATCCTCACGTGGTCGTCTTCCCTGTGTCTGTCTCTCTCTGTCCCTTCCTCTTCTCATGAGGCCAGCAGTCATATTGGATTAAGGGCCCACCTGCTGTAGAATAACTTCATCTTTACTAGTTTATATCTGCAAGAACCCTGTCTGTAAATAAGGTCACATTCTGAGGCTCTGGGAGGGATGTGAATTTGGCGGGATGCCGTTCAGTCCCGTGCATGGAGACTTAGGGCAGCATCTGTGTGTAAAGTTGCCTGGTCTGGGCGGAGCCAGGATTCAGGTGGAGTTGCTCGCAGAGCCTGTCCTCCCAGCTGCTTTATAATTCCGCCCGTGTCCTCTGGCTCACTGTCTCAGCTCCTTCCCTCCCTTGTCTGTGTGATCTGGTCTCCAGTTCCAGATGGTTATTGGTTATTAACTTTTCTCCTAAGGTCCTCATCTTCTGGCTACTTCACCCTCTTCCAGCTCTGGTAACAGAGTCCTCCTCCTTAAGCACCCTGCGGCTTCAGTTCTCTGATAACACCGTCTTTTAGTCTCACCGCCATCTCAGATCCCGTGTTTCCTCTTCATTGGCTCATTTACTTGTCCTGTGCCCTCCATGTGGGTGCCTGCCAACTTTTGTTTCTCTGCTCTCTCCTTCACATTCCTTCTTTGATGAAGCCTCCCTCATTCTC
Source organism: Bos mutus (assembly GCF_027580195.1). NCBI lineage: Eukaryota > Metazoa > Chordata > Mammalia > Artiodactyla > Bovidae > Bos > Bos mutus. Next base: position 7,542,413 of record NC_091639.1, on the reverse strand, counting down.
GGCTTCAGCTGTCTCCTCTGTATCACTGACTACTAAATCTGTGTCAGTCTACTTCTCCATGCTGTCTGCTTCCCTAAGCTCCAGCCTCATATTTCCCAACTCCTTTTGACAAGAATTTCTACTATCATCTCTGACTCAGGTTGCTCAAAATCAGATAGTTTTCTTTCTTGGAAAGCGCTTATTGGTCCTTCTTAACACTGCCATCGTCGCCTCGTGGAAGGATCACTATGGCAATGTCCTAGTTACCATGACAGACTCCAGTCCTCACCCTTCCCAAGCACCTTTCATGACCTTGCTCAGCTGCTGCTGCTGCTGCTAAATCACTTCAGTCGTGTCCGACTCTGTGCGACCCCATAGACAGCAGCCCACCAGGCTCCCCTGTCCCTGGGATTCTCCAGGCAAGAACACTGGAGTGGGTTGCCATTTCCTTCTCCAATGCATGAAGTGAAAAGTGAAAGTGAAGATGCTCAGTCGTGTCCAACTCTTAGCAACCCCATGGACCGCAACCTACCAGGCTCCTCCGTCCATGGGATTGTCCGGGCAAGAGTACTGGAGTAGGGTGCCATTACCTTCTCTGTGCTCAGCTAATCCCCCCTAACCAATTTTTATCCTGTTACCCCTCTTCTCAGCATTTTCCTATGTTCTTCATGTTTCAAATTCTTCTCTATTTTTCCACCTTGCTCTCCCAGTTCTCTTTCCTATGACTTCCAATGCTAGTAAGGTTAACTGCTCCTCTTCAAAACTAAATATATTCTCATCTCCATACTTTGGCTTATGTTGTCTACTTGACCATTTATTCTTTCAAATCCCGTCTCTTCCTTCAAGTCCCAAATCTAATCCAACTCTCTGGGAAGTTCTCTCTGACTATTTCAACTTCAGTTCATTTCCATGGAGCCCCAAGAAGGGAATGACAAAAAAGTTGTCAGAAATGCAAGATGCATGCTCTTTCTTTGTATCCTCTGTTCTTAGCTTCTTTGTTTACTTTTTTTTTTCCATTTCTTACCCCTGCCTCTCAGGACTTCTAAAAATCAGCATGAACATCCCTGCACAGTGTCTTGGTTTATTACTGTTGTTCTGTGTCTCTTCCTAACTACTTTACCAGGTAAAGGACGGCATCTTTTGTTTCTATAACATCTATATCACCTAGCCAATGTTGACTATTTATTGAATTTGTTTTGTTTGATTCACTTAATTTAATAAAGTTTCACAATAGTTTGAGAATGTGAAGAAGCCAAGTTTCTAAAACCTAACATGTTCTACAAATTGGTTTTATAAACTAAAAATATTTCACCCGAGGTAAAACAGAGTCTGCAATATGAATAGTAAAGATAGTTTCTAAGTCATGTGATGAAAAATTAGTATTAGGACATTTTAGGGGTTGTGTTACTTCTCTGTCTTTGGTTTTCTAGACATATCCTTCGAACTACACTAACCAATACAAATTACATTGGTAATACTGGAATTGTTTTAATTTAGCAATGTGAGTGAATTTTGCCTTTAGTCACTAAAAATATGTCGTGTAAATTTATGACTCACTCAAGACAAATTTTTGAAAACAGAACTCATCGACATTCAGAGGCCAAAAAAACTGAAGTGCTTTATTCTCACAGTATTAAAATTAGTGACTACCTTGGGAATAATAGTAAGACAAATAAAACTTGATTTCCTTTCTAAGAACAACACAAAGGGATTAAGAGTTAAAAACTCATTTGAAGGAGTCACTGAATATCAAATCCTAAGCATTTTCTGACAATGTGCTGTCTCAGATCAAGAAAGTATACATAAAAGTTTGACACTGATATTTCAAAAGAGCAGAAATGATCTAGGTAACAATACAGAGAACACCCTAGTGAGTGAGCAGGGACACTGCAAGTTTACAGCTAACATGGACCTCAGATGGAGGGAATAGATGAGAGAAGGACTTCCGTCCGTGGGCAAAGCCAAAGGGTACTCGGAACAGTAGGGTTTATGAACAGGGTTGGTTGTTTTGGGGATAAAACTTCCCATAGTCCATATTTGTCTCTGTGTTATTTGGGCTTCTTTTAACAAAAACTTGACTTGACAAGAGAAAAGTGAGAAGTTGGGTATGACAATGATTGAGGGGTTTCACAGGACCCAGAGGCAGGAATGCACCTGGAGTTGTGAAAGGAAGTAAAATCAGCAATTAGCAGCTGGCAGAATCCAGGAAGAGCTCTTGGTTCATATCTGCTTCTCCTTTTTCTGCATTTCCTTCCATCTTCTCTCTCTTGGAAGACTCCATTTCTCCGTCTTCAGTCCACAATGTGGGCTCTGGTTGTAGGCAAACTTTCCTACGAACTTAATTTTGGAATTCCTGAGTGAGAGCGTTATCGGCCCATTTTGTTCAGGTTGTCAGAACTTGAACAATCACTCGTGGCCTTGGAACAGATTTTCTACTGTAAATTTGGCTGCCCAGAGATGGCTTCTGTGGTTTTCCTTGTAACAGGATATTTAAAAATAATTTTGAAATGCTCAGTTGTGTGACCTGCCCTGAATTTCATCAGGGGCAAGAGAACAACTAAACACACAAAATAAATTTAAAGTAAGAGTTTAAAATAAAATGTTCTGTGATTGCTTCTCTGAGTCATGCTTGTTCAGTAGTACAGTTACATTTTAGATAGGGGAGGTTGGCAGATACTCCAGAAATAGATGTCTGTTGGAAGCGCAATCTGAATGTAGCTTACAATTCAAATTTATGTCTTTAGGAAATGCAATTACAACTGTCATAAAAATATGTTGAAAGCTAATATTGTCATATTATAGGCAAACAATAATAATAATAAAATCTCAGAGTCTTGAAAAAATAAAATTACATGCAAAATAATATTAGGTTAAAAATACATCATACAATTTTTATGACACTAGATACAGAAGATTAGAAAAACCAACCCCAAAGGTCAGTTTGGATAATTTCTGGGTTGTGTTATCATGAGTAATTTTTGTTGACTTTATGCTTTAACCTATGAGTTGTTATAAATGAAAAACTAGCTTTTGTAACTTAAAAAAGTCATTTTTTAAAAGGAAAAATTTGCAGTGGGAATATTATTTTAATAATGGAAATGGTGCTTTGATTCTTTAGCAGCTGAGCCACAAGGGAAGCCCGATACTACATTACTGATGTGTAAATAGAAAAGGAAAACATCAGATTAGTGTATTGAACAAGGGCAAAGCTGAAGAACATCCAGGTTCCTTTTGAATAAGCACTTCCCAGTTGAGTATCTGTTTATTCCAGTACCTTTCACTCTAATATTTCTGCTGGGATAATCCCATGGACAGAGGAGCCTGGTGGGCTATGGTTCATGGGTTCGCAATGAGTTGGACAAGACTGAGCGTTCATTGAAAAGATTTTGCTTGCCCAAATGTACTAGTTTGGTACCTTTGTTGAAAACTAATTGATTTTATCAATGTGAGTCCATTTCTGGGCTCACTGCCCTGTTCCATTGATATTTCTCAGTGCTCATGCAATATCACACTGTCCTGATTTTATGTAGTCTTGTGTGTGTTAGTTAGTCACTCAGTCAAGTTCAGCTTTTAGCTGCCTCATGTACTATATAGCCCGCCAGGCTTCTCTGTTCATAGGTTTCTCCAGGCAAGAATACTGGAGTAGGTTGCCATTCCCTTCTCCAGGGGATCTTGTTGAAATAGTGTAAATCCTCCAACTCATTCTTCTTTTTCAGGTTCACTTAAGTCTTCTAATCCATGAACATGGTATTGATATACATAGCCATTTATTTGGGTTTTCCTTAATTTCCCTCAGTAATGTTTTGCATATTTCAGCAGAGAGATCTTGCATGTTTTAATTTATTTCTAAATATTTTATGTTGTAGTTGCTTTTCTAAATGAAAATTTTTATTTTTATTACCATCAAACCAGTAAAATATAAAAGAACAATTGATTTTAGAATATTGACAGTGTACCTTGAAACATTTAAAAATTTGCTAATTCTAGTAATCGCTTATAGTTCAGTTCAGTCGCTCAGTTGTGTCCGACTCTTTGCGACCCCATGGACTGCAGCACGCCAGGCTTCCCTGTCCATCACCAACTCCCAGAGCTTACTCAATGTCCATTGAGTCGGTGATGACATCCAATCGTCTCATCTTCTGTCATCCCCTTCTCCTCACTCCTTCAATCTTTCCCAGCATCAGGGTCTTTTCAAATGAGTCAGTTCTTTGCATCAGGTGGCCAAAGTATTGGAGTTTCAGCTTCAGCATCAGTCCTTCCAATAAATATTCAGGACTGATTTTCTTTAGGATGGACTGGTTGGATCTCCTTACCATACAAGGGACTCTCAAGAGTCTTCTCCAACACTACCATTCAAAAGCATCGCTTCTTCGGTGCTCAGCTTTCTTTATAGTCCAACTCTCACATCCATACGTGACTACTGGAAAAACCATAGCTTTGACTAGATGGACCTTTGTTGGCAAAGTAATGTCTCTGCTTTTTAGTATGCTGTCTAGGTTAGTCATAATTTTTCTTCCAAGGTGCAGGTATCTTTTAATTTCATGGCTGCAGTCGCTATCTGCAATGATTTTGGAGCCCCAAAAAATAGTCTCTCACTGTTTCCATTGTTTTCCCATCTATTTGCCATGAAGTGATGGGACCAGATGCCATGATATTAGTTTTCTAAATGTTGAGTTTTAAGCCAAGTTAAATTGCTTTTAAGTTCCTTAGAATTCTCATGCAAACACATTATGCTCTTTATTTCATTTTCTTGCCCTAGTCCACTGGCTGGGGCCTCCATTACAACATTAAAAGGAGACATCTTTACCCTATGTCCAGTCTGAGAGGAGAAACACTTATTCTCTCACCAGTGAGCATTATATTAACTGCAAGATTTTCATAAATATCCTTTATCAGGTGGAGGAAGTTCCCTTCTATTTCTGGTTTACTTAGAATTTGTTTTAATCCTATAAGAGTTTTTTTTAGTCTGTCAAGTGCTTTTTACACATCTATTGAGGAGATCCTACAGTTTTGTTCCTTTAGTCTGTCACTATGATGAGTAATACTGATTGACTTTTGAATATGAAACCAACCTTGCATTCCTGGGATAAACTCTACTTTGTCATGGTATATCATTCTTTTAATATATTGCTGGATTCTACTTGTGAATATCTCATTAAGGAGTTTGCATCTATTTTTGTAATTTGCTTTAAAAAATAACATTTACATTTTATTTAGAAAGATTAAAACACATTGTACAAAATTTTTCTCATCAAAATAGCAGCAACAATTTCTGTATTATTCCTCTAAAAGAAAAAAAGACCTCTATTTTTCCCAGCTAACTTTTATAAATCAAGACAATGCAGTAGATATAGACATGGAAAGAAAACTAGTAGATGGTAAGTAACTTTGGCTACTGATTCTATCTTGACCATGAAACAAAAGTGTTCAATGTACACTTGCTAGAAAGACTACGACTCAGTTAATGAATAAATTAAATGAATGATTGTGTTAATAAATAACATCCAGAAGTAGAACCACAGTAGATTGTTTTCTATTTGAACTTCAGTTTTTTTTTTTTTCTTTACACTCACTTAGTGGAGACAAAATCTACACTTCAGTCTGTCCTTGTTTTGTGAGCTCAAAGTTTCTTCTTATTGGTAATTTTCTTAACTGCCCATTACATATTTTTAATCACATACTGAAACACCTACCAGTCAGTGATCAGTCCTGAGCTTTATTGCAGTATTTTATGAAATATATTCCTTCTCCCCATGCCTCTCCAACATTTACTTCCTCAAAGAATTGGAAACTAATACCTCATCATTTGATTTGTGGCAGTAGTAATGTTCTATTTTAAATGACTCAACTAAAATGTCCCCAGAGTATCACCAAGAGAAGTCACAGAGAAATGAAATGGTCTTTCAGTGCTGTCTTCTGAAATGAGAGGTCTTTGGAGAATAAAAGTTCAAAAAGTGGCCACTTATCAGGTAGTTTATCAACATTTAATGCATTCAGTGGAAGGTCCAGAAGCAAATATTCAGTGATTAAATGCCCTATATGCACCTTAGAGCTTTTCTTCCAAATATCAACTGCAAGGATAAAACCAATTTTTAAAACTTCTAGATATTTTCAGTGGTTTTTGAAAAATACTTGGAGGAAACTCTGGCTTAACTGTATCATTTGATATGTGTTTCTACCATTAAATTAAGATCATATTTTATATCAAGGATTATGTTAAAGTTATTTGACCTCTGGTCTGTTGAAATGTTTCTTAATTATGCTTAAGATGCTGTCATCTAATTTCACTGCTCTCATTCTCAGTCTTCATCAAGGAAGAATATATGGAATCTTCAGCCATGCATGTGTGTGTGTGTGAGTTGCTCAGTTGAGTCCGACCCTTTGTGACCCCATGAACTGTAGCCTGCCAGGCTTCTCTGTCCATGGAATTCTCCAGGCAAGAATATTGGAGTGGGTTGCCATTCCTTTCTCCAGAGGATCTTCCTGACCCAGGAACTGAACTCTGGTCTCCTGCATTGCAGGCAGATTCTTTACGATTTGAGCTACAGGGAAGTCCTTCAGCCATATACAAATAATAAGAAAAAAATTGAAGTGAGACAGGTAGGGGGCTTTGTACATGGTTAATGGATGCTCTATGTCTTTCCTCCGTGTTTTGTTTGATCCTGCTTCCCAGGTGGCGCTAGTGGTAAAGACCCCGACTGCCATTGCAGGAGACCTAAGAGGCCTGGGTTCGATCCAGGGAAGAGCCCCTGGAGGAGGGCATGGCAGCCCACTCCAGTATTTTTGCCTAGAGAATCCCATGGACAGAGGAGCCTGGTGGGCCACAATCCATAGTGTTGCAAAGAGTCAGACACGACTGAAGTGACTTAGCACACAGCACCAACAGCGAAGGTTGGCAGAGAGTGTTGAGAGTGGATTAGTCACTTTGGTACATGCTGGCATGGTGTTGAGTGTGAGTTGTTCTGTGACTGAGGCTGTAAGAGATAAGCATTTAAGAACGGTGAGGTGCTATTCTAAGAAAGTATCTTTAAGGTCCTGAGTAATGTGCCTCACTGTTGGGACAGCAAGTATTTGTTTACAGTAATTCTCAACAGTGAGTTGAGATTATCTTGCTGAGCCCCAAGGAAGTTCTAGGAAATTCCACTTAAAATCAAGTCTGGTGCTGCATCATAGCTTTCTCAAATCAAAATTTACAATAAACATAGATATTTTCCATCCCTTCATATAATGCAATTCAGCAGTCAAGGTGCTGGCAGCAAAGAAATATTGGAAGTGTGGCCCTGGAAATTTTCCCAAAGGCTATTTTAAAAAATAGGACATTTTGATGAACAACAATGATAATTAAATGAAAAATCTGTCAGTGCACTACAGAGAACAAAACCTCAACCAGCTGTAACGTCATTCTAGCTAACATTTGTATCATTATTTATACTATCTAAACACAAAGCAAGTATTTGCAGGAGTTCTACAAAAATTCCAAAAGCATTATACCTGCTATTCGTGGAGAATGGCAAATTTGCTTTGGTTCATTTGCCTTTTATCCCTCACTGTTCTAAAAGAGAACAGATATTACATTGTTGAGCTCTAAAGCAGTTGGGATCAACAGAAAAAAGAACAAATATCTTTAATTGTTCACAAGGCAACAGATGACTCCCACAACAGACACTGCTTCTGACAACCACATATTTAAGGTAGAGGAAAAATAGATTGTGTACATACCATAGGTTTATTCCCTAAAAGTCTAGTCACCATGACTTGCATTTGGGAGAAAGTCCACTAGACATAATCTAAGCCAGACCGCATCAGTGCTCCAAATTTGTCCCCCTCTCTTCCATTGTCACGGTGTGAAATTTCACAGCTAGAATGTCTGCATCAGCTTCTGAAGGAAGAGAGCCCATATTCCTCACTGTGACCTTGATTCCCTGATGAACCTCACCAATACTGTGACTGCTCCTCCCCTGCTCTGTCCATCTTATTATCAGTGAGAATGGAAGAGGTGAGTCTCTCACTTTCCTATTTCTCTCCCGTGGCACTCTCGCCATCTCCAGCACCTATTTTTGTCATGTTTTCAAAAAGATGGATATGTCAACTTCCATTGTCTCAAAGCACTTTCTCAGAACTGCCTCACCAGAAAATCCTCTGCACGCCAGCAGGAGAAAAGAGACCTTTTGAGATTTTTGTCAGCTTCATCTTAATCCAGACATGTGCTTTATAAAAATTGAACTTCCAATAAAGATTTTAGGTACTCTTTGACTTTATTCTCTGCATAATTTAAGGATAAAGAAATCTTATTCTTTACCTTCTTCTTCATCAGCGTTCCAAGGATTGCTGTGGGTTTCCTGCCTTTGTGTTTGTTCCAGTTCAGAATTTTACCATTTCTTTTTTCTGTTTGTATTTCTGATTTCATGATCACTCCATTATTTTATTCATCTTCAGTGTCTCCATGTGGGTTGTTCATATGACTGGTGACATCAGTGACTGCTGGCATAGCATAATCTCAAAGAACTCTTATATTAATAAGTAGTCGTTCTACAAGCCATCAGTTACTTAAGGCATTTGGCAATAATGTTTGCTTAGCAGATCAAGTGGTTTATCTTCTAAGTCGTGTATCTTACATTTCTTCGCCGAATTCTGGCTTCTGTCTAGATCTTGCCGGAACCTGAAGAAAGTCACATGGAGCTGCATCAACTTCCTTGTTCAGCTGGGGACTGTGCAGTCTGATGATGTCACCCACCAGCCAACCTGTTCTTCCCTTCCCTAGCCCCAGTGCAGGGGAGTGTGTCTCCCTGTTGAGGGAGGGGAAAGGAAACCAGATGGGGTGGCCAGTTGGAAACGACTGGTGTTTTAATTTTCTTTTTTTTTTTAATGACTTTGTCAGATTTAGTACCAGGATCTAGCTAACCTCATAGAACACATTGCAAAATGTTTCCTCATCTTCTGTTTTGGAAAACATTTATGTAAGTTTGATACCTTTTCTTACCTTAGTGTTTAAAAGAGTTCACCAGTGACACCATCTGACCCTGATGTATTTGAGGAAAGATTTCAATCACAAATTCAGTTTACTTAATAAATATATTTTCAGCAATATTTCCTATTTCTTGTTGCGTCTGTTTTGGTAAGTTGCATTGTTTAGGAATTTCATCTAGCTGTTGAATTTATTAACATCAAATTGTTAATAATATATGTAGTATCTGTAGTATACTCACGTATTTATTCCTGGTATTGATGATTTTTCTTATTTTTTTCTTGATTAGCCTATGTAGGGCTTAAGTGTTAGTTGTTCAGTCGTGTCTAACTCCTTGTGACCCATGAACTGTAGCCTCCAGGCTCCTCTTTCCATGGGATTTCCCAGGCAGGAATACTGTTGCCATTCCCTTCTCCAGGGGATCTTCCTGACCCAGGAATCAAACCTGGGTCTCCTGCACTGCAGGCAGATTCTTTACCATCTGAGCCATCAGGGAAACCCATGTAGGGTTATCAAATTTGTTATTGTTTCAAAAAGAAAAAAAAATTTGTTTGTGTTAATTTTCTCTGTCATTTATGTTTTCTATTTCATCGGTTTCTTTTCTTTACTATTTCCTTCATTCTATACGCTTTGGATTTACATACTTTTCTCCACTTACAATGAGGTTATGTCCCGATAAACCCATCGTGAGTTGAATATATCATAGAACTGTTCTGTGGTAATTTCTCACAGGAACTAAAAACAGTTACTTATTTAGTTATATTCAAAAGAGTATATATTTTCTTTTGATTTTTGTAATTAAGAAAAAGAAGAGCAACTTCCGACATGACTCAGAAGCAACCGCGTAATCAGATTTCAATTCATGTAACCTATCCCTTGGTCAAAATAGTTAGTGATACCAAAGAAATATCTGTGTGTCAACACATTTGATTAACCACAGCTTTTAGACAGTTGAAAATAGAAAATCTCAGGTGTCAGAATATCAAACAGGAGCTACAAAAATGTTCTCCATTAGGTTTTGGACAGGTAACATTCATTTGCTTTTAAACATGTTATAAAAGCTGAAGGTTTTACTATATAAATATTGTGGTAGCAATTTGTACCACCCACAAGTTTTAGAGGCTCCATGAATGATTAAAAAGAGTTTCTTGTCTTTGTAAGGAGTTTTAGGAACCTAATGATTTATTTGTGTTCCAAGTGCTGTCTTTCCTCCCTTTCATGTCTTGACAATTCTTATCATACATTCCTTACTGGTGATTTAGTAGACACAGTGAGCAGATCTTAACTTTAAAATTATACAGCTCCCTTATTTAAAGCTGCAGGCTATCTGTTCGGATGTCATTTTGCTTCTTTAGCAAACTTTTATTGATACCTTGTTATATACCAGATACTGTTTGGAACTGGGGGCACCAAAATGAAGAAGCATTGTCCCTTTTTTTTTTTTTTTCATGAGTTTATAATCTACTGGACATCAGAGAAATAATTGCAGTAAGTTTTATAATAGAGAAATGTTCAAGCTGCAAGTGGAGGTAACTGAGGCAGTCTTCAAAGGAAGAGATGACATTTCAGTGTAATATTGCTGCTGCTGCTAAGTCACTTCAGTCGTGTCTGACTCTGTGCGACCCCATAGACCGCAGCCCACCAGGCCCCACCATCCCTGGGATCCTCCAGGCAAGAACACTGGAGTGGGTTGCCATTTCCTCCTCCAATGCATGAAAGTGAAAAGTGAAAGTGAAGTTGCTCAGTCGTGTCCGACTCTTAGTGACCCCATGGACTGCAGCCCACCAGGCTCCTCCGTCCATGGGATTTTCCAGGCAAGAGTACTGGAGTGGGGTGCCATTGCCTTCTCCAGTGTAATATTAGGAGCATGCAAAATGTTATAGCTCAGTAAATTGAACCCTTGTGACTTTTGTATTTAAATGTATGTAAATTTTATCTGAAAAAACTAGCAAGTTATTCAGCTCTAGTTAATAGGAGTGTTTTTTACAGGGATATGGGTTGGCAATTCTGAAAAGTCCATCTGTGTATTATAGGCTTTATTTATATATATGAAATAAATATAGAAATATGTGTTTACTGATAGCATATTGATTGTGATAAATATACTGTTGTTTATAAGAAAATTTTCTCACAAAGATAATCCATTAAAGTATTTAGGATAAAAGGTATGATAACTTCAACCAGTTCTCAAATAATTCATAAAATATGAATATACAGATATAGGTAGAGAAATATATATAAAGAGAAAGGCAGAGAGAGAAAATGATAAAGCAAGTGAGGCACATATAAATAATTGATGAATCTGAATAAAGGTTATTTAGGAATTTCTTTTACTATTCTTACAACATTTGTTTAAATGTTAAGTTATAGAAAAATTAAAAATTATGGTTTCTCTTAAGGATATAAAAAACTATATTTTAAAAAGAAAACATCACTTCCACCATGAAAACAAGAAAATGCAAGATAAACTGTAAAAGTATAGCTCTCTTTGAACCCATCAGAGAACTAAGTTTTCAAGATAGCCAAGAAGTCTGAAATTTAAAGAAGACAGGCCCTTCTGAGGACGTAGGCGCTGTCACACGTGGGTCAAAGCACAAGAGTAAGAGAAGTTAGATGCCATATAAGCAAAATAAAAGAGAAAGAATGGGACGATAATATTTGAAGAGCTAACAAAACTAACATAAGCAAAGGCTTCAAAATGCATACCCAGGAAGAACAGGAAATGTGAGGAAAAAGACATCCACCTAGACAGATAAGAGTGAAACTGCTGGAAACCAAAGACAAGGAGAAAATCCTGAAGACAGTCCAAATAAAATGACAGCAGACTTCTCACCCCAGAAGATAACAGAGTGACATCTTTAAAATGCTGAGAGAAAAAAGAAAAACCTACCAGTCAGGATTCCACACCTTTCAGAAATTAAGTCAAATATTGATTTGTACAAACAAAAGCTGAGAGAATTCATTACCCAACAGCTAAAAAGAAAATTTAAAGTACTTTAGTGGAAGGACTACACTGCTAGAAACTTACCTGTACACAAGAAATGAAGGTCGTAGAAATGCTAAAGAGTAAGGTGTAATGGTTAATTGTTTGTGTTAACTAGACTGAGCCAAATGGTGTTAGATTGTTTCTGGTATGCCTGTGAGGGTGCTTCTGGGTGACATTAGGATTTGAGTGGGTGGATTCAGTGATACCTGACATTGCCCTTCTCGGTGTGTCTGATCATCATTAAATCACTGAGGGCCTGAAAGAAAAACCTGAGGAAGAGAGCGTTTGCCCCTTTTGCTTTCTGCCTGCATGCTTGAGCTGGCAGGGCCTGAAAGAAAAACCTGAGGGAGAGAGCGTTTGCCCCTTTTGCTTTCCGCCTGCATGCTTGAGCTGGCGCGTCAGTCTTCTGCCCTTGAGCTGGGATTCATACCACTGACTCCCCCAATTCTCTGGCCTTCAGACTCAAACTGGAATTACACCAGTGCCTTCCACAATCAGCTTGCAGACAGCAGATTGTGGAAGTTTTCAGCCTCTATAATCAAGTGACACAGTTCCTCAGAATCTCTCTCTCTAGGTATAGAGACATCTGTCAGTTCAATCACTCAGTCATGTCTGACTCTTTGTGAACCCATGGACTGTAGCACGCCAGGCTTCCCTGTCCATCACCAACTCCCAGAGCTTACTCAAACTCATGTCCATCACGTCGGTGATGCCATCCAACCATCTCATCCTCTGTCGTCCCCTTCTCATGCCTTCAATCTTCCCCAGCATCAGGGTCTTTTCTAATGAGTCAGTTCTTCACATCAGGTGGCTAAAGTACTGGAGTTTCACCTTCAGCCATCAGTCCTTCAAAAGAATATTCAGGACTGATTTCTGGAGTTTCACCTTCAGCATAAGTCCTTCAAAAGAATACTCAAGACTGATTTCCTTTAGGATGGACTGGTTGGATCTCCTTGCAGTCCAAGGGACTCTCAAGAGGCTTCTCCAACACCACAGTTCAAAAGCATCAATTCTTTGGCACTCAGCTTTCTTTATAGAGACAGATGGATACAGATATGAAGATGTATAGATATAGATATCTAATGGTTGTGTTTCCTATGGAGATATATAAATGTAGATGTTCTAACGGTTCTGTTTCCCTAGAGGAAATACAGAAAGTAAATATAAAAGACATTATGTAATCGATAATTGCTATAAAATTAAAATACTAATCTTTTAGTGCATGTTTATAGACTATATAAATTAAAATTTATGAAAACTATAGTACACAAGATGGGAAGGAGAACTTGGCAGTGTGTAGATGTAGGTTGTGAGACTCTTAAACTACATGTGGAGTGCTCTATTATTTGAGGTAGACTGTGAATAATTAAAGATACATACATATGCGTGCATGAGTGCTTGCTGAGTCGCTTCAGTCACATCCCACTCTGCAACTCTATGAACTATAGCCCGCCAGGCTCCTCTGTCCATGGGATTCTCCAGGCAAGAATACAGGAGTGAGCTGCTGTCCCTTCCTGCAGGAGATCTTTATGACCCATGGACTGAAGCCATGTCTCCTGAGCCTCATGCATTGCAGATGGATTCTTTACCACTGAGCTACCAGGGAAGCCTAAAGATATCTATCTATCTATCTATTATATATAATAATAATATATATTAATTATATATTTATAATTATATTATATATTTATGTATTTTACTATAATTATATACAATTATAGTAATAATATATAATATAGTGTATACTATATATTATATATAATACAATCTATAATATACAAAAGATTATATAATATAATATTTATAATATATACTATAATATATTAATAAATATATATTAATATAATATATTACATATAATAACTTATAATATATAAATATATTTATATATTACTATATTATGTAATATAACATAATTATATAATATAGCAATATATAAATTATATTAAATATATAATTCAACATATTTTAAAATGTAATATTAAATATATCTTTAATTTTAAATATATATTATAATTTAATACTATATATAATATATTTAATATAATATATATAATTTAATAAATTATATAATGTTATATAATGTGGTAATGTATAAATATAATATATTTATATATCATAAATTGTTATTATATATAATATATATTATATAAACCACAGAAAATTATAGAAGAGATATAAGAAATAAGAAACAGAGGATTTAAACTGAAATCATAAAATCACAAAAATACTCTATTAACACAAAAACTTATATGCAGAATACATCATGAGAAATGCTGGGCTGGAAGAAGCACAACCTGAAATCAAGATTGCCAGGAGAGATATCAATAACCTCAGATATGCAGATGACACCACCCTTATGGCAGAAAGTGAAGAGGAACTAAAAAGCCTCTTGATGAAAGTGAAAGAGGAGAGTGAAAAAGTTGGCTTAAAGCTCAACATTCAGAAAACTAAGATCATGGCATCCGGTCCCATCACTTCATGGCAAATAGATGGGGAAACAGTGGAAACAGTGTCAGACTTTATTTTGGGGGGCTCCAAAATCACTGCAGATGGTGATTGCAGCCATGAAATTAAAAGACGCTTACTCCTTGGAACGAAAGTTATGACCAACCTAGATAGCATATTCAAAAGCAGAGACATTACTTTGCCAACAAAGGTCCATCTAGTCAAGGCTATGGTTTTTCCAGTAGTCATGTATGGATGTGAAAGTTGGACTGTGAAGAAAGCTGAGCACCAAAGAATTGATGCTTTTGAACTGTAGTGTTGGAGAAGATGCTTGAGAGTCCCTTGGACTGCAAGGAGATCCAACCAGTCCATTTTAAAGGAGATCAGTCCTGGGTGTTCTTTGGAAGGACTGATGCTAAAGCTGAAACTCCAATACTTTGGCCACCTCATGCGAAGAGTTGACTCATTGGAAAAGACTCTGATGCTGGCAGGAGGAGAAGGGGACGACAGACGATGAGATGGCCGGATGGCATCACCGACTCGATGGACGTGAGTTTGAGTGAACTCCAGGAGCTGGTAATGGACAGGGAGGCCTGGCGTGCTGCGATTCATGGGGTCGCAAAGAGTCAGACATGACTGAGCGACTGGACTGAACTGAACTGAACACAAAAACAGAAAGAAAAAGAGGGGAAAGAGAAGCAAGACAGACCAAACAGAATAGATATAAAACAGTAGCAAGACTGTAGCTTTAAACCCAACAATATGAATAATAACATTCAGTATTACCTTCACTGGGTTTATTCACTGGCTCCAGACTGCCTAGAAAAAGCATGACCTAGCTCAGTCACAGTGATGGATCCCAGCAGAGGCACATCAGTCAAGGCTGTCAGCCAGCTGTTCCTCTCACTGCTCATCTGCTAGTCCTTTCTTGAAGGGAGAACCAAGTAGCACCTCTCCATGATGGCCATACCTGCCCTTTGGCAAGAACTCTGTGCTTTCTACCAAGATGCTGATGTGTGTGTGCACACGCAACTGGCAAAGATTTATTTAACACATTAAAGTAGGAACTGGCATGATGACAATGAGAATATAAAGAAGGAGAGGAAGATCTATTATATCTAGTCAGCAGGTGAAAAGAATGCTGAAATGAGATTACACATTAGATTGAAACTGATCAATGCCGTGTAAAGTCAATCTGTAGGATTTCTTTTTTTCTACTGGATAGGAATAAATTGCAATATATAGACCTTCTATGAGTGGATGTTAACTTTACAGAGCCCTGTCTCTCTGTAGACCTTCTGTTGACTCCCTGGAATAGCCAGACTTCTTTCAGGTTGGGTCCCAACAAAGAGCCAGGAGGAAGCTGTATTGCTGTTTATGACCTCATTGAGAGACAGGGAGCAATGCTGCATGTTCTAGCTCCAGCTCGTCCAGTCTTACAGCTCAGCCTCCTGATAGGTGAGCAAACAAATCTGAGAGATGTCCCAGTCACCATCTGACTGCAGTCTCATGAGGGACCTTCAGCCAGAACCAGCCAGCAGAGCTGCTCGGGAATTCCTGGCTCACAGAAACTGTGCGAGATAATAAACGATTGATGTTTTAAATTACCGCATTAGGAGATGATTTTTCCCCCTGCAATGCTCAACCAAGTTGGCGCAGCGGTCAAGAATCCTTCTGACAATGCAGGAGATTCAAGACATTCGGGTTTGATCCCTGAGTTGCGAGGATCCCCTGGAGTAGGAAGTGGTAACCCACTCCAGTATTCCTGCCTGGAGAATCCCATGGACAAAGGAGCCTGGTGGGCTACAGTCCAGGGGGGTCTCAAAGTCAGGCAGGGCTGAGCGACTAAGCACACACAATGCACAGCCAAATCACCAATACTCACCTGGTCCTTAGCACAGTGCTTGCCTCATAGAGCATAATTGGTCACTTTTCCTGTGTAATGTTAGTATTTTGTAGTTTTAATATTTTTCATGAGTATTTAATTAGTAATTAGAATAAAGAAGACTGAGCACCAAACAATTTATGCTTTCAAACTACAGTGCTAGAGAAGACTCTTGAGAATTCCTTGGACTGCAAGAAGATCAAACCGGTCAAATCCTAAAGGAAATCAACCCTGAATATTCATTGGAAGGACTGATGCTGGAACAGAAGCTGCAATACTTTGGCCACTTGATGCCAAGAGCCAACTTATTGAAAAAGACCCTGGTGCTGGGAAAGATTGAGGGCAAGAGGAGAGAGGACAGCAGAGGATGAGATGGTTAGATGGCATCACTGAGTCCAATGGACATGTTTGTTGTTCAGTCACTCAGTCGTGTCCGACTCTGCGACTCTGCAGCATGCCAGGCTTCCCTGTCTTTCACCATCTCCTGGAGTTTGTTCAAACTCATGTCCGTTGAGTGGAGAAGGAAATGGCAACCCACTCCAGTACTCTTGCCTGGAGAATCCCATGGACGGCGGAGCCTGGTAGGCTACCCTGGGGTCGCTAAGAGTCGGACACGACTGAGCGACTTCACTTTCACTTTTCACTTTCATGCATTGGAGAAGGAAATGGCAACACACTCCAGTGTTCTTGCCTGGAGAATCCCAGGGACAGGCGAGCCTGGTGGGCTGCCGTCTATGGGGTCGCACAGAGTCGGTGCGACTGAAGCGACTTAGCAGCAGCAGCAGCAGCATGTCCATTGAGTCAGTGATGCCAGCCAACCATCTCATCCTCTGTCGTCACCTTCTCCTCCTGCCATCAATCTTTCCCAGCATCAGGGTCTTTTCCAGCGAGTGGGCTGGACATGAGTTTGAGCAAACTCCAGGGGATAGTGAAGGCCAGGGAACCCTGGTGTGCGCAGGCCGTGGGGTGGCAAGAGTCAATCAGGACTTAGCAAGTGAACAACAATTAGCATTTAATTTGTAGCTTAACTCTGTTTCTGGGCACTAGAGGGCACACTTATCTGTTGATGCGGTCTCAGACCTGCCGGTGCAGTTCTCCAGTCGAGGCACCAGGGGGAGCCCGCCTCTCATTTTTCACTATCCCTTTCAAAAGGTGGACTTCACAGACCGAAGAAGAATTCAAAACCAGTGAACTAGCGTACACAAGGGAGAATGTGTAGTAAGCACATTCTCAAAAAAACAAGAAAACATGAATAACGCTACCTCCGTACTGGATGTGCAGACAAAGAACAAGAAAATACCCCACCCACACTTTTTTTTTTTTCCCCATTTTAAATGTGGTCGAGCAGGTTGTATTTTCTTTAATCCCTGAAAAGGAGAAGGGCTCTGCAAACCTGTTATTTCTAAACAACATTGTACTTAGTCTTCACCATAAACGACAGTGAACCTCGTCTTTACCGTATCTAGGAACAGCGACAGCAGTCTCTCTGTCACAGCTTCTGATGGCGAGAGGGTAATTCTGAGCACTGGTTCCCAGGGGCCCGAGGAGTATTTGTACCACCACTTTCACAGATTTTAAAGGTCTTATTTTTCCCTAGTTCTTATTTACACAGGATTGATAGTCTAGTGGCTGTGAAAATGGGCCATGATTATGATTGCAGGAAATTTGGGAAACGAGAGCCTTGAAATGAATTGCCTGAACCAAACACATTGTAATTCACCCCTCTTTCCAACTAATTCAAAGCAGACTTTACCCATAATCGTTCATAGTAACCTGAGGAGGTTGGCAGCCTGAGCGATGATGACAGTCTGTCCGTCTCAAAGTAAGTCTTGAAAGCTGGCCCTACCCCAGGGTGGCTCAAGTACTCCTGGGGCTTGAATGGGGCAGGGTCTTAAGAATAAAAAAGGGTGGGTTGTGCTGGGTTTATCTGATGAGAGCCTTGTGCTATGAGGCCAGGACTCTGCAAACCCAGAAGACTGTAAGTCAAAGGGGGCTGGGGTGGGAGAGAACTGTACTCTGAAGAGCTGATTCTTTGAGGGCATCCAGAAATGGCAGCCCAAACTCTAGCTGACCCACCAGGTTGATGATCAAGCACAAGATTTGATCAGCTCAGATCCTGTTGTCTTGTTTTAATCCCCATCATACGGGGATTAAAAAGCAGAGACATTACTTTGCCAACAAAGGTCCGTCTAGTCAAGGCTGTGGTTTTTCCAGTAGTCATGTATGGATGTGAGAGTTGGACTATAAAGAAAGCTGAGCACCAAAGAATTGATGCTTTTGAACTGTGGTGCTGGAGAAGACTCTAGAGAGTCCCTTGGACTGCAAGGAGATCCAACCAGCCCATCCTAAAGGAAATCAGTCCTGAATATTCATTGGAAGGACTGATGGCTGAAGCCGAAACTCCAATTCTTTGGCCACCTGGTGTGAAGAACTGACTCATTGGAAAAGACCCTGAGGCTGGGAAAGATTGAAGGCAGGAGGAGAAGGGGGCAACAGAGGATGAGATGCTTGGATGGCATCACTGACTCGATGGACATGAGTTTGAACAAGCTCTGGGAGTTGGTGATAGACAGGGAAGCCTGGCGTGCTGCAGTCCACGGGGTCCCAAAGAGTCAGACACGACTGAGAGACTGAACTTAACGGGTTAAAACAAGGCCAGTACAAACACAAATATATAGTGAAGGTAGTAGAATGATGTTTCTACCTAACACATGTCTGTAAATAGTGATATTACTTTTCAGGTACTACTTAAGGTGAAGTCTTATCATTTGATGTGCAGTGCTTGCTTTAATACATGTAACATACTTTCCTATAACACTCTGGTAATAGCAAACGCTGCCCTCTTTAACTTAACCACAAATTGTGGACTATGGGAACCTCAGAGTATCTCCAGTCCCTCCCAGCTAGTAATGGAAATTTCCAGAGAGTTTCATACACATGCTGCTAAGAAGCCCTAAGTGAAAGAAAGTGAAAGTGAAGTCTCTCAATCGTGTCCGACTCTTTGCGACCTCATGGACTGTAGCCCACCAGGTTCCTCCGTCCATGGGATTTTCCAGGCAAGAGTACTGGAGTGGGTTGCCATTTCCTTCTCCAGGAGATCTCCCGACCCAGGGATTGAACTGGGGTCTCCCTCATTGTAGGCAGACGCTTTACCATCTAAGCCACCAGGGAAGTCCAAGAAACCCTAAGGCTCCCTCAAACTACTTTGTAGACTTGAAGTAGCAGGTATGCCACGCCCACTGCACTCGTTAGAGGCTACCTGGCTGGGTCCCCAGGTCACTGATTCTGTGAAAAAATGGTGGTAGATGACATTAGGGTGCTTCATGTGAAACCCTATGACAATTCACAAGACAAGGAAATGACCTTGAGTTGTGAACTCTAAAGGGCTTCATGGAGGACAGCCCCCCAGTGGGGAGTAGGGTTGGGCATCCAGGCATGGAGTAATGGACGTTCTGGGCAGGGCTGGGTACACTGAGGCATGGAGGCAGAAAGTGAATACGTCTATTTGGGAACACTTCAGTCCGATTGGATCCTTACATGAAGGAAAACAGCAACAGAGGGTCTAGAGAGGGTTGATTCAAGTCCTAAGTCAAAGTCAGAAAGTTTTATCTAGTGAGCTAGGCCAGTTCTAGCCAACAGAAATGTGTGCAATGATAAAAATGTTCCAAATATAAGTTGTGCAATATGGTGGCCAGTAGATACATGTCACTGTCAAGCACTTGAAATACACTAAGGCAACTAATGAACTGGATTTTAAATTTGGTTTCATTTATTGCTTAATGTTTTTTACATTAGGGTTTGTTCTCTAAAACACTTTTTTATTGAAGTGTAGCTGATTTACCACGCCGTGTTAGTTTCTGCTGTACAGCAAAATGAATCAGTTGGGCATATACCCACTCACTTTTGGATTCATATGTGCTTCTCAGGCGGCGCTAGTGGTAAAAAACCTGCCTGTCAGAGCAGGAGACATGAGTTACAGGTTCTATTCCTGGGGTGGGAAGATCCCCTGGAGGAGAGCATGGCAATCCACTCCAGTATTCTTGCCTGGAAAATCCCACGGACAGAGGAGCCTGGTGGGCTATAGTCCATAGGGTCACACAGAGGTGGACACGACTGAAGCAACTTAGCACGCATGCATGCATATAGCTAATGGCCACCATATCTAGCAGTGCATTTCCAGACAGTGGAAAAACGACATGATCAAAAGTGTGCTTCCTTTTGAATAATCTGAAAGCCGACTATAAAGTAGATTTTAGGATCGGTACTCTGAAGATAGGGTCTCATGGTGTGACGTGTGACAGAATCAACATGTGGGTTCCTCTTTTTTTAAGTAAAATACAAAATGTTTTCTCCAAAAACAAAATACACAACTGATTCTGTTTCAATGAGGACACAGAAATGGACTCTGTGAGGGGCACACCACTTTCTTGCCTTATCACCTACAGAATGTCCTTGAGGAATCTCCCTGTGATATCCAGAAACTTCTCAGAACTCAGTTTGTTAACTGCTAAGCCAGGTCAAAAGTAGTGGGGAATGTTACCAGTGAAAGTGAAAGTCGCTCAGTCATGTCTCTTTGCAACCCCATGGACCATAGAGTCCCCAGGAATAGAACCTGTGACTCATGTCTCCTGCTCTGACAGGCAGGTTTTTTTTTATTTGAGGGAGAAAAGAAATCAGAGAACTCTGGAATTGAAAGGTACCCTGGGGACGGTTAGGAGCTCAATTGCCTTCCCCCAAAATTCAGATGTTCTAACTCCTGGTACCTCAGAATGGGACCGTATTTGGAGACAGGACTTTTAAAGAGGAGATCATGAAGTCATATGCGTGGGCCCTAGTCCAGTGTGTCTGGTGTCCTTATGAGAAGAGATTAGGACACAGACGTGCTCACAGAGGGGGGACCATGTGAAAACCCAGGGAGAAGACAAGCTAAGCAGAGAGACTCCAGAAGAAACCAAACCAGCCCACGCCTAGATCTTGAGCTTCCAGCCTCTGAAACGAGGAGCGCACACGGCTGTTGTTTAAGCCGCCCCTGGCAACCCCTGGATCCAACCCTCTTTCCTCCTGAAGAATCCGAGGCCCGGTGTCACACAGCTTGGATCGGTGGTAGGTCCAGGCCCCAGGGGTCTTCCTTCTTGTCCCAGAGGACTTATACCAACCACACCCCTGAATCTGACTTGGATGCATTTCCAGAAAGGAGACAGGAAGATGATGAAAAGAGCAATGAGCAGAGTTGGCATCTACTCGGTTGTGTGAAAGGAATGGGCGGAGAGATGATTCGGTGGTTTGACAGCTTCTTATAAAATCCCGTGACTCTTGAGCTATCTTGCTGATGACTTGTTCCGAATTCTTACTCCCATTCTTTGTTGCTAACTGGGGAAAATGTAGGCATTCCGAAGTGACTTCAGCATGATTTTTAAATACCTGGAATCATGTTGGACTAATGGGTCCAAACGTAACCAAGGAGATCTTACTCTTTCATTTAATGTTTGCATCTCTGATTTGTTGACCGTCTTCCAGAACATCCTTTGATGAAAAAAAAAAAAAAAACAAACCTCGAACAGCTGGGGGATTCGTGGTGGGAGAGTTTGATTTGTAATTCAATTTTATTTTAGTTTTAGTATCTGTTTTTGGGTTTTTTTTTAAAGCACGGATACATTTTTAGTTTTATTTTTTTAACATGAGGGCCTCAGAATGCTGACTGATTGTCTCTCTCCACCCCGTGTTGGTTTCAGATGACAAGCTTTTCAAAGCACAGCTCTGTGACTTTTAGGGAAGCTCAAGACTCATTGTCTTGTCGCCTTCCTGTCCCCAGCAACTCTTGTTGTTGCCACATCCCGGAGTGCTCTAAATCTCTGATTTCCCTCTTTGAGTGGCTGTCTCCCGTGTATCTTATTTACAGATAAGGCAAAGAAAGCCTTTGAATCTGAATTGAAGCATGGCTAACTGTGCTTAAGTTGTTGGAATCCCCGGATAATCCCGATGTTAAATGAGGGGGAAAATGCCTACAGGCTGTTCCTCAGAAAGCCCATCATTTTCCCCACACTTCTGTAGGTGAAATTCAAGCTTCCGCACCTGTTCCCACTGATTGGTGCGACTGACACGGTGCCAAGCACTGTGCCGTGAGCCTGGTGGCTGGTGGCCTGGCCTGCCTGTCTCTGACACCGACATGGTAAGCTGAGACTGCCGATCAAGTCTGCCCCCACCTCCGCAATTCTTCTTCTGCTCGTGACTATGCCCAGATCATGCGCTGGGGCGGGGCTGTGGGGGGCACGGAAACTGTGCTTTACATTCATTTTCATCACTCGGAGAAGAAATAAAAACAGGCCTGATGCGTAAGGACCAGTATAGGACACAAAATGTAGTGCTTCCTTAAAAACAGGATCCAAACAAACACTCTGACCAAAGATTTGGCGTTGGCGTAAGACAGTTCAACTGCCGAAAAACGTGTATTGGGAAACAGAGTTCTGTTTTTAATCGGTGTTTCGTTTGTTCATTTGTTTTTAACAGACCTTAAGAGTAACTTTTAGGGTCTTGCCCCTGAAAATTGTTCTTAGTTGCATGCTATATTCTGTGCTGTACTAAGTCACTTCAGTCATGTCCAACTCTTTGAGACCCCATGGACTGTAGCCCACCAGGCTCCTCTGTCAATGGGATTCTGCAGGCAAGAATTTTGGAGTGGGTTGCCATTTCCTTCTCTAGGGGGTCTTCCCAATCCAGGGATCAAACCCCTGTCTCTTAGGTCTCCTACCCTGGCAGGCAGATTCTTTGCTGCTAGTGCTACCTGTGCGGTTACCAGCAAATGATATGTGAATTAATTAATATTAAGCCTTTCAAATTAGCTTTTTAAAGTGATAAACAAAATGCATTTTGTTCTAAATGAAAATAAAAAACTCTTCATACTGAAATTTCTTTTAGAGTAACTAGATCAGATGCAAAACCAATGTCTTCCACTTAATTCCTCCTTTACCTACTGCTTTCCCCAAAAGAAAGTGAAGTTATAAAGAAAGAAACTGTCTTCCTGGGATTTTGTTCACCATGGGCCTTTCAGGGAAGACGAGAAAAGTCCTGGTTGCTTCTATTTGCAATCACTTAAACCTCCTTGGAGCTGTTTCATCATTGTGCGGCTCAACTATTTGGAACTCTGGAGAACTTTCAGGGGAAGAGAGCATAAGTGATAAATAGTTTGGAAATGAAGATCAAAAAGAAAGCATTGGGGGAACTGGGGATGTTTAGTCTAGAGAAGAGAAGGAGGAGGAGAAGTCGTGCTTTTTCTGACTGGTGAAAAAGACGAGGACCGTTCTTTCACCCCAGAGTTAAGAAGAGCAAGTGGATATAGGCAGATGCGAAGGATTTAACTTAACGTAATTTCTTTTATTTTTATTTTTAAAATAATAATGGAATGCTCAGGGACTCTTGAAATTATCATATAATGGTTTCAGAATGCTATTCCACAGAGCAATCTGGAGATTAAGAATGTCACAATATCCACCAAGGGGAGTAGAGAATTAATCGTATTCACATAACAGAGTCAGAAATACTTTCCACTGATAATTGCAAGAGTAGTGATGTTTACTTCCAACAGGAATTTAACATTCATCACACATTTGAATGGATTTTCCCTGGTGGCTCAGACAGTAAAGAATCTCCCTACAATATGGGAGACCTGGGTTCAACTCCTGGGTGGGGAAGATCCCCTGGAGAAGGGAATGGCAACCCAGTCCAGTATTCTTGCCTGGAGAAATCGATGGACAGAGGAGCCTGACGGGCTATAGTTCATAGGGTCACAAAGAGTCGGACACCACTGAAGCAGCTTAGCACACACACGCACACATTTGAAGCTGTCTTTAAAATTTGTGTCTGTCTAGCCCGCCACCCTAAAGACCTAAGCACTGGTCTTTAGGAACTGGTAGGAACAGATATCTTAGATTACGCTTAAAGTGCCAAGTTCTCTATTCACGCTGTCCATGCTGCACCAGGAATGTACACCCCGTGCTTGGTGTTGTTTAGTTGCTAAGTCACGTCCTACTCTTTGAGACCCCATGGACTGCAACACGCCAGGCAGCTCTGTCTTCCACTGTCTCCCAGAGTTTGCTCAAGCTCACGTTTATTGAGTCAGTGCTATCTAACCATCTCATCCTCTGCTGCCCCCTTCTTCTTTTGCCTTCAGTCTTTCTCAGCATCAGGGTCTTTTCCAGTGAGTCGGCTCTTCGCATCAGGTGACCACAATATTGGAGCTTCAGTGTCAGCGTCAGTCCTTCCAATGAATATTCAGACTTGATTTCTTTTAGGATTGACTGGATTCAACTCCTTGCAGTCCGAGAGACTCTTGGGGGTCTTTTCCAACACCACAATTCGAAAGCATCAGTCAGGCTTCTTTATGGTCCAGCTGTCACCTCCGTATATGACTACGTGAAAAACCATAACTTTGACTATACAGATTTTGTCAACAAAGTGATGTCTCTGCTTTTTAATATGCTAAGTTTGCCCTCCCATCAGTCCCCACACAACACATTCCTTTTGTATATCGGCCTGATTGTATATTGTATATTGGGCTGATGATTCAATGGGATTCTTCCAGATGCACATCCTGCTCTTACTTGTTGGTGGAAATCATGACTTGAGAGTGTACTTTCTCCCTCACTTCCTCTCTGCCAGCCTTGCTGGCTGTCTTCTTGTGCCTCCCTTCATCCCTTTGCTCAGTGGGCACCTTCATATTTCTCAGGTCTCCCACTCTTGTACTCTTGCCTGGAAAGAGGATGGAGGAGCCTGGTGGGCTGCAGTCCATGGGTCGCTGAGGGTCGGACACGACTGAGCGACTTCACTTTCATTTTTCACTTTCATGCGTTGGAGAAGGAAATGGCAGCCCACTCCAGTGTTCTTGCCTGGAGAATCCCAGGGACGGGGGAGCCTGGTGGGCTGCTATCTATGGGGTCGCACAGAGTCAGACACAACTGAAGCGACTTAGCAGCAGCAGCATAGCTCCTGAGATCAAACCTTCCTGACGATTCTGTTCAAAGGACGTGCTCTCTCTCATCAGCACACCCAGTTCATTCCCAGCAAAGCCCTGACTACAGGCTGTAATTACAGGCTTGTCTGTCTCTCATTTGCTGTCACTCGTCTCCCACAAGAACGTGAGCTCTCTAAGAGTAAGGACTTGCTCTGTCTCACTCATTCCTGTGCCGCTGCTGTCTAGAAAAATGCCTAGCCACAGTAGATGTTCAATAAGTATTTGTTGAGTGAATGAATCCGTTTTTAAGATTATTCAAGCCATTTGTTTTTCCTTGATTGTCTGCCAGTCTGCTCCTTGGTAAGGTATCTGACCATTGGAGGAAGAAACGTGTGTCATTTGCAGCTTCTGTTCAAAGAAGATGTGGAACTTTAATAATTAGAGGGAGGTCCTGGCTTTTAAATCTTAGCTTTGCAGCTGTGTATCCCTTAATCAAAGATTCAGTTAGGAGAGCCAGCAGGGTTTCATGAGCAAATTTTAATTTTTCTATTTTCTGTCTGCTTTGTGAGTTTTATTTTATCTGAATTTGGAATGAGAAGTGCTATGGAAGATTTAGGGCTGCCCATATGTGATTTTCAATTATCAAGATGCTAAAAATGCTACAAAATTAACATTTTTGTTTATTTCAAGTACAGTGGTCTCAGGATTACATAACACTAAGTCTTCTTAAGAATTACAAAATAAAGATGCTGATGTGAAACTCATTGCAACCTATGAACTTGTGTCTACAAAACACTGATGTAATGCTATGAGCTCATAATATAAATGGATGCTGAACCATCTGTGTTTTGTGACACACTGTATCATAAAAAAATTTGTGTATAATTCTAAAGTAAAAAATGAAACAAATTTTCAACTAACAGGTGCGTTGCTTCAAACATACAACTCAGCAATTCTAAATCCTGACTTGAAACAATGCCTGCAAAAGCGAAGAGTCAGGGGAAGACACTACATTTGATACTCTTGAAAAATATCAAAGAAGTACCTCTAAAATGTAGTAGAGAAATGATAAATATAAGATGTTGCAAAGCGGGATAAAAGAGTCAATATAAAATACTTCTTTACTGGAAGGAAAGAAAAAGAAAGAAGGAAAGACAAGGAGAGGAAGGCAGAGTTTGCGGAGGAGGGTCCATTCCTGAGCTGGTTGAAGCTCTTGAGCTCAGGCTCTTGGGCTGCGTAGTCAAGAAAACGATGGTCAGAATTCACCTATAGCACATCTTTATCCATTTATCTGTCGATGGACATTTAGGCTGTTTCCATGACCAGCTATTATAGATAGTGCTGCTATGAACACAGGGGTGCATGTACCTTTTTCAAATTAGAGTTCTGTCTATATGCCCAGGAGTGGGATTGCCAGATGGTATGGCTATTTTAAAAGAGATACAGGAGTAATCCCAAGAGGCAGTTTGAAGGGAACAGAAGTAGACATTTATCAAGGTGTTCCATACTTAATGCTTCCCTGGTGGCTCAGATGGTAAAGCGTCTGCCTGCAATACGGGACACCCGGCTTTGAGCCCTGGATTGGGAAGATGCCCTGCAGAAGGCAATGGCAACCCACTCCAGTACCCTTGCCTGGAAAATCCCATGGACAGAGGAGCCTGGTAGGCTACAGTCATCCGGCTCACAAAGAGTTGGACATGACTGAGCGACTTCACTTTCACTTTTCACTTTCCATACTTTATATATGTTACTTAATTCTCATAACACTTCCAAAGAGGTGTTACTAATCCAATTTAGAGAAAATTGATCAAGAGGGAGGGGTCATATGTATACCTATGGCTGATTCATGTTGATACTTGGCAGAAACCAACAAAATTCTGTAAAGCAATTATCCTTCAATTTAAAAATAGAGATAATTGAGTCTCAGTGACTTATTAAATATCTTACTCAAGGTCAGACAATGGAACTAGATCTGAGAACCAGCAGATTGGCTAGGTGGTGGACTAGGATGAGTCAAAGCATTTTCACTTGGCTTGTTTTATAAAGCTGTATTTGTATTTTTATTAATTTTTTTTCTCGTAAATCTGGGAACCTAACATTCATTTGTGCTTGATTGCATATCAAAGCCACGGGCTGAATAGGTTAATGCCCAAAGCAGAGAGTGATGGCCAGATTTGTCTTAGTTTTGTTTCTTCATCCTTAAGGCTAGCATTTGGTTTTAGGTGAGGGAAAGATGAGTTCCTGACAATACACAGCAGTTTAATCAAGACTTATAATGAGGGCTCACCAGCCGGTTAAGGCAAGCAGCCTTCACTAGATTTGCCTGCTCTCAGTGAGTCCCTCTGGGTAGCTGTGACTCTGGGCTGGAGGGGAGTCACAGAGCTGAGGTCCCTGCAAAGGGAAGCCAGCCTGCACGCATTTCCAAGAGTGTCCTGCTGCCGACTGGCGCCACGGTCACCCACTTGGGGCATTTTGAAGCAGCCTCAAATAAGCTTGCAACATCAGGGTTAGAGAAGAAGGTGGGTTAAGAGTCAAGGACACAGCACAAGTTTTAGATTTAGGTTTTAAAACCTGGTAAACTCTTATTTTTCTTTTTTATAAAGAAAAACAGAAGTTTGCAGTCTCCCTTCATTACCCACCGGTGCTTCTGAGCCATGAACTTTCCCCCACTTCGGAAACTTCTCTGGAAAATGCATTTCATGCTTGTCTACTTCAGTAAAAACCCTTGACTGAATTGTTACAAAACAGGAGACTTGGCCCAGGGAGTGTGAGAAATCTCCCGACGCGGCAAAGCCAGTTGGCATCCTTGAAGCCCTGTGTGCTCCGACCCCTGGTTTACCTGTCTTCTTGGACTGTGACCTTCTTCCAGCAGAAGGGGGTTCTGACTGTTCCCATGCCAGGGGGCCAGGAGGAGGCGGTCACAGCACATACATCACTTTCTCAGACACACTGAAGGGTGTCTCTTCGGATGAGGGGGGCTGACCTGACTTCAGGGCTCCAAGCTCACCAATACGTGAGACACAATCTTCAGAGAATTCGCAGAGCAAATCTCTCTGAAAGCCTCAACTTGGATTTTTGCTCTTATAAGGCTATGCCTGCCTTATTGGCAACCCACTCCAGTGTTCCTGCCTAGAGAATCCCACGGACACAGGAGCCTGGTGGGCTACCGTCCAGAGAGTCGGGAGTCGCAGAGTCAGACACGACTGAAGCGACTTAGCTCACAAAGCACACACAAGGCGGTGCCTGCATCATTATTAACTTCTCACTGCTCTTACACAAATGGGATAAGCCTCCTCTTTCTCCGCTGGTACAGACTTTTACCCAACAGTCCTTATATAGATCCTTAGCCAGCCAGTTTCCTGTTCTCCAGCACTGGGGTTTCTGAACTTAATCTCTTTTCTCAAGCTCTCACCCTGTTCTTTACTCCTTCACTCTCAGAAGTTGATCCAAACTCTTGTTTCCTTAAGAAAAGGGAGTATTTTCAATAAGAATTCATTGGGCACCTGCTATAAAGCAGGAAGTATGCTATTTGGGGAACATAAAGACAAATAAGTCATGAACTCTACCCTGGAGGGGCTTATAGCTGGATGAGGGAAAGTCACTCAGTCAAGTCACTCAGATCACTTGACTGAGCGACTGAACTGAATTGATGTGACATGTGGGATCTTAGTTTCCTGACCAGGGATCAAACCCAAGCCTCTTGCACTGGAAGCTTGGAATCTTAGCCACTTTACTGCCAGGGGAGTGCCTCACTGTCATTTTTTAAAATCAGACCCTGACTATTTCTTTTCTGGTCTGTTGGATAGCCCCAATAATGAAGACTCTGCTTTCTGTCTCTTTTTATTTCACTTTATCTTTCATGGCATTTCACAAATTACATTTCTAGAATACAGATTCTTTTTTGAAAAAAAAAATTCCTTAAAATAAAAATTGATGATTTTCCACTGCCTGCACTAAAATTCAAATTTTTGATGTAGCACTCAGGACAGTGTGTCCTTGGCCGCCAGTTTTCTTTTTGAAACTCCCTTCTTTCCTTCTCATTCCACGTACATCATCTGATGTAGCCCTGTGTGATCACAGCGTGCTGCCCTGCCTCCCCAAACTTGCCTTGAATTCTTACACCTCCCAGGACCTACTGTGGTTTCTTCTCTACCTAGAAATGGCTTGTGCACTTGTCGAAATCGTATTCATGCTTCTGAGCCCAGCTTAAGTGTTACCTTCTCTGTGAAGTCTTCCCAGACCTCCTTTTCTCCTGGAAGATCAGTGGGTCTCCCCTCTGTGTTCTCATACCAGAAAAGTGAAAGTGAAGTCACTCAGTTGTGTCCAACTCTTTGGGACCCCATGGACTGCAGCCCACCAGGCTCCTCTCTCCATGGGATTTTCAAGGCAAGGGTACTGGAGTGGGTTGCCATTTCCTTCTCCAGAGGGATCTTCCAAACCCAGGGATCGAACCCGGGTCCCCCACATTGCAGGCAGATGTTTTACATCTGAGCCACTGGGGAAGTCTCTCTCTCTCTTTCTCTCTCTCATACTTTCTCTCAGGGTGGTTCCCAGACCTGGCTGTGCACTAGAATCAATTGAGAAGCTTTAAAAAGATCCCGAAGCCTCAGCCTTACCTCATACCTTACACCAGAATATATGAGGGAAAGCTCTGTGCATTTGTAGCTTTTGAAATCTGATCTCAGGTGCTCAGAATTTGATAAGTTCAGATATTTATTCAAGATTCAATAATGCACAGGTTACTAACGGTCATCAAGGAGAACAAGATTCACTTTATTCTGGGTTAGCCTGATTCTCGGACAAGGAATTACTTTCCTCATCAGTTAGATTGTCTCCAGGATCTCTGTCTTTATCTCCGAAACAGACGTTCTTTGAAAGACCAAAGAAGACAACGGATGAAGTGGCCTGCTGTGATATTCTCATTTTGGGAAAATTACAGAGGTAATTCAGAATAAAGTTGGGATGTCCCATTCTCTGTTCTGTGGTTGTAACATTTTAAATCTCCTCTCTTCCAGGCACACGTGTGTGTCAGAATCTCTCCAGTTCTGCCAAGTCCAACTGCCATCGTACCCATGCTGCTGCTGCTGCTAAGTCCCTTCAGTCGTGTCCGACTCTGTGAGACCCCATAGACGGCAGCCCACCAGGCTCCCCGTCCCTGGGATTCTCCAGGCAAGAACACTGGAGCGGGTTGCCATTTCCTTCTCCAATGCATGAAAGTGAAGAGTGGAAGTGAAGTCGCTCAGTCATGTCCAACTCTTCGAGACCCCATGGACTTCAGCCTACCAGGCTCCTCCATCCATGGGATTTTCCAGGC
Organism: Bos mutus; assembly: GCF_027580195.1. NCBI lineage: Eukaryota > Metazoa > Chordata > Mammalia > Artiodactyla > Bovidae > Bos > Bos mutus. Next base: position 7,511,889 of record NC_091639.1, on the reverse strand, counting down.
AAGAGTACTGGAGTGGGGTGCCATGGCCTAGACAAGACTAAATAAATTGAGATGAAGTGTTCCCTTGCACCACTAAACTGGGGTCTGAAGGTAAGTCTGCTAAATAAATTGTAAAAGATAGTATAATGTTTGTAAGTGAAATATTGTCAATACTCACAGTGAATTGTTTTTATAGTTCAGACGGGAAGTATCACAACAACTTACAGTGTGTCTCAGAACATCAAAAAGGTTCTCATTTGAGAACCAGAGCAATAAGTTTGCTATTACAGATTGGACTGGAAAGCATCAAAGTAATAGAATTGTTTTCTTGGAGGTTTAAATTCATTGAATAACATTTAACTATGATCTGTAGGAGTTTTAAATTCTAGAACTCTTCCCTGTGTCACCAAGCCCAGCTATCATTCTGATCCTCGGGGATGTGAAATGCTAACATATCTGTATGTTCCGTGATTGGGTAGACCAGAGCTCTGCACTTCTCCCCACACACACCTGCCCTTTGCAAGGATGTGCAGACACCACACATGCGTGTACAGATACGTATGCCCACACCTCCACCGCTGGTCTGTCCACAGCCAGGGTCTAGATGAAACTCTGACTTTTAAGGTTGCTGTTTTCTTTGGCTTTTAAATCAAGATCTTACTGTGGAATCCAAAACTCAGACAAACATGATGCCAGCGGAAGTCACAGCAGGATCGTTTGCGGAGGTTGGATATCTTTAAATTAAAGAAAAGAAAAAAGAGTGAGAGCGGGTCCTTAAAAACCAACATTTTATAACCTGAGTCATGCTCATGTTTTTGCTCCTTTGCTTAGAAAAAAAACAGTATCTCAGAGCTGACCTAAAACCTGGTTAGTGGTGCACGGCACGGTAGGGGATGGGCTGTGCACACCAAGGGGCATGAAGGAGGGTCCTCCTGCCCTTGGGGTCTGGGCGAGGCTGAAGTCCTGAGGTTCTGGAGGACGATCCTTCTCACTCATACAGAAAACATGTCCATAAGAACAGTGTATCTAAAATATTTTTATTTAAAACTTTTTTAAGGTTCACTGTTCTGAACTGTAAAAATGAGCAGAAGTGACTACCCCTGCCGCCAGTCCCCTACTGGCAAAGCTGCCTCTTAACTATCAAGGCTCAGTTGAATTCAGTGGTTCTCAGCATGCGGTCCCCAGGCCAGCAGCAGCATCACTCCAGAACTTGTTAGAAAAACATATTCTCCAACCCTTCCCCAGGCTTGGTGGCTCAGATGGTAAAGAATCCACCCGCAATGCAGCAGACCTGGGTTCCATCCCTGGGTCGGGAAGATCCCCTGGAGAGGGAATGGCAGCCCACTCCAGTATTCTTGCCTGGAGAATCCCATGGACAGGGGAACCTGGGGGCTACAGTGCATGGGGTCGCAGAGTCAGACATGACTGAGGGAGTAACTCTTTCACTAGCACCCCAGATTTGCCCAATCAGAAACTCTGGGAGTAGGACCCAGAAGTGGGTGCTTTGACTGGGTGTCTAGGTGATGCTGAGGCAGGCTCAAGTTGAGGACCACTGGCTTCAAACAATTCACTCTATGAAGAACCAGCAGGTTGAATATAAGCCAACCATTCGCCATTGCTTACTGATAACATAGAAAAACCAATAGGGTCTCTAGAGTATTTGAGCCTTTTCCTAACATTTTTGTCATGTCAAAGAAAAGGGGGTAATGCAGGTATGGAGAAAAACATGTTTTTCAGCCGAGTCCCATTGATGTAAAAAGTGAAAGGCTGAGTGTCACATAAAGGCACAAAAAGTAAACCCACTTAGATTTTCCTTGTGTTCCTTCCAACAAGAGATAGAACATGTTTAATTTGCTTTTTCCCCAACTAACTATGAAGAACAAAAGACAAAGCCGGGGAAAATAACTGTTTTCTGTTGTGGTTAATTAAAGAGAGATAGCAGACTCTACAGAAGAACTCATTTTCTTGAAGGGCAGAGGCTTTCTCTATACTTCTTTATGTACCTAGAGCACTAGAGGATGGTTGGGTGGCATCACCGACTCAATGGACATGAGTCTGAGCAAACTCCAGGAGATAGTGAAGGACAGGGAAGCCTGGCGTGCTGTAGTCCATGGGGTCACAAAGAGCTGGACACGATTTAGTGACTGAACAAAGCACATTCCTTAATCTGAAATAGGGGTCTAATAACTATTCATTAAAATTGAGGGGAAAAGCAAATAGGAGAAAAGAAAAAGAAGTAAAAAGATAAAAATAGAAAAGCATCACAGGGAGAAATATAAACTTGAGAGACAAAGAAACATCTACAAGAGAAGGAAGATGCCAGGGGGAAATCAAAGAAAGCGACGGAGGTAAAAAGCGAAGTGACAGTTCCCTGAGAAACAGAGAACTCACCTGACTTATCAGTTATATGAATAAGGCTCATGAACTTCAGAGGCAATGATCTGGCTGCTCAGGCATGCAACATTTTCCCCTTTAAAAACCGCTTCTAAAACTCTTTGTCCCAAGATGCTGGCCAAGTTTCAAGGACCAAGGAGCAGACTCTTAGGGACACAGCGTGTGTACTAAGTCACTTCAGTCGTGTCTGACTCTGTGTGACCCCATGGACTATAGCCCGCTAGGCTCCTCTATCCATGGGATTCTCCAGGCAAGAATACTGGAGTGGGGTTGCCATGCCCTCCTCCAGAACCCTCCGACCCGTGGATCAAAAATGTGACTCCTGAGGCTTGTGCATTGGCAGGCGGGTTCTTTAGGTAGAATCCAGCACCACCTGGGATTTTTACCTGAAGAAGGAACACCTTCCGTCAAGAAGAGATACTTGGATCTGAGATGAGTGGCTTATGAGGTAGTGATCTCCCCGTCACAAGGTATTCAAGCCGAGGAGTCCAGGAAGCTGCAAGGAGTACGACAGATGCTGTATCAGAAGAAGGGGGGACTTCCCTGGTGGTCAGTAGCTGAGACTCTGAGTTCCCCATGCAGGGGGCCCAGGTTCGATCCCTGATCAGGGAACTAGATCCCACATGTCGCAACTAAGAGTTTCACAGACTGCGACAAAGGTCAGAGATCCCACGTGCTGTGACTGAGGTCTTGTGCAGCCAGATGGAAAAAAAAGAAAAAAAAAATTTTTTTTAAAGAAGAAGGGGAAGGGAGAGGTTGATTCTTTTAAAATCTTGAACTTTATTGAGCATATTTCTCAGAGTTCCACCTCACAGCTGCTGTTTCACAGATAGTAAGCGTGGGAAATATGGCTCAGTAGACCAAGGCCTGTGAATTCTCAACTTGAACCAAAATTCACCTTCACCTCTTCACCCGTCGCTACCCTATTTCACACTTGGTTTCATCTCCACAATGAGAATATGTCCTCACAGCAGATAGTGCAGATAACTGAGAAAAGCAGTTCTGAGAACTTAAAAAAAATGCAAATGTTCAGTAATTACCCTTTAAAATGTGAGAACAGTGCTTTAGAGCAGTAACTGAATAGTTCAGTCATAAGCAGAGTTGGCCTCAGGGGAAAACATAATCCGACTTAAGAGTTGGCAGGAGACGTGGTACCCACTCCCAAGGAGGGACCTACTTATTCGAGAAAAGATGTCAGAAATCCTGAGCTACCACATGAAAGCAGGAGCTGGTGGCCACTTCTTCCAAGTCAGAGATGGTGATCCAGCCCTGGAAAATGGCAGTTTCTGCAGTTAGTTTTCCCCTTTGGGAAAGCACCAGCACCTCCACACTGCTGATCTGGATACTGGCCTCGGACTTCCCACCACGGGCAATAAACAAGAGAACCACGAGGAAAAGCAACCTGTGCCTCCACCGTCCTTAGACATCGAGGCTTATGTCACTATGGTGGCGGTGCTTTAGTCGCTCAGTTGTGTCCCGCTCCTCGCGACCCTATGACTGTGGCCCACCAGCCTCCTCTGTCCATGAGATTTTCAGGCAAGAGTATTGGAGTGGGTTGCCATTTCCTTCTCCAGGGGATCCTCCCTATCCAGGGATTGAACCAGCTACTCCTGCACTGGCAGACGGATTCTTTACCAACAGAGCCATTTTACAGTTGCTCAAACCCACAGAATGTACAACAGCAAAGGTGAGCCCTAACTCGAACCTTGGCCATTGGGTGATGGCGCTGAGTCCATGTAGATTCATCAGCCGTAACCGATGTAGCGCTCTTCATTCAGCCCAGCATTTTGCGTGATGTACTCTGCATGTAAGTTAGATAAGCAGGGTTATTTAATTTGCTTCGATCATGCCCAATTCTTTGTGACCCAATGGACTGTAGCCCTTCAGACTCCTCTGTCCATGGGATTCGCCAGGCAAGAATACTAGAGGGGATTGCCATGCCCTTCCCAACCCAGGGATCAAACCCATGTCTCTTATGTCTCCTGCATTGGCAGGGTGGTTCTTTACCACTAGTGCCACCCGGGAAGCCCTCCTTCTTTCATTGCTGATGGTCAAAAAATATTTATTATAGGTATACATCTATGCACACCTATTCATATATTGGAAAGAGTGAGATACATGTCGTGTGATGGTAAAATGCATGAATTCTAGAGTAAAACTGCTGGTGTTCCAATACCCCGACCAGCTGTGTACTCTGGGCCAGGTGCTTTGCCACTTTCTGACTCATTTCCTGCTTGTACAACAGGTATACTCAGAGTGTAATAGTTAAGAATGTTTTTGGAACGTTTTAGGCACTTTGCAAGAATTAGCCAATACAGTTGTACCAATAAAGGTAGAACTCTTGAGTAATATTTCTCATTCGGTGCCTGTTGGCGGGAACAATGAACATTTAGTGGAAAGGAGACAGAGATCAAAACTGAGATAGATTTACAGACCAATTAGCTTCTTTTCTGCTCCATGCCCATAGATTTCCCAATCCCCCCTCAGCTATATCAGTGAGGATAGTGGGCCAAAAGAGCTTCCTGAAATGAACCAGTTTTACACTCTCCATAAAACACCACTTCTTGAGGATCAGACATAACCCTCCATTTCATAAGCTCGTCATGAAAGGGAATCTGAGCCTTTCCTGTTTTAATTAGAAGTGCTGATTCCATACACCCATGTTTATAGCAGCATTATTCACAAAAGCCAAAAGAAGCAATCCAAGTCTTCATAGCAGATCAGTGGATGATCAAAATGTGGTATATGCATAAATGGAACACTATTCAGCCTTTAAAAGGAAATTCTAACACATGCTATATAATATAGACAGACCTTGAGGGCGCAATGCTAAGTGAAATAAGCCATTCACAAAAGGACAAATGCTTAAAACGTGTATAATATCATATAAGAAACGAATCGCCAGTCCAAGTTCGATGCAGGATACAGGAAGCTTGGGGCTGGTGCACTGGGATGACCCAGAGGGATGGTACGGGGAGGGAGGTGGGAGGGGGGTTCAGGATGCGAAACACATGTACACCCGTGGCGGATGCATGTTGATGTATGGCAAAACCAATACAATATTGTAAAGTAAAAAATAATACTAATAAAATTTTTTTTAAAAAAGGACAAATGCTGTATGATTCCACTTATGTAAGATACCTAGGGGAGTGACCTTCAGAGACAGAACACAGAAGAGTGGTTTCCACTGCTGGGGGAGACAGGAAATGGGAGTTATTGTTTAATGGATACAGAGTTTCAGTTTTGCAAAATAAAGAGAGTTCTGGGGACTGCTTGCACAGCATGGTGAGTGTACTTAAAACGACTGAACTTAAAAGTGATTTAAAAGTGTACTTAAAAGTGATTAAGATGGTGAATTTTATGTTACCCATATTTTGCCACTTTTAAAACATTTTTTAAAATACTGACTTCAATCAAACCACTACAGGTACCCTGGTGGCCACCAGTTGGGGAAGGGTGTGCTGTTGTTCCTGATCTATAAGACCCGATGAAATTGTTAATGCTTTTTCCTGTCAGCAGCCAATCTCACTGATAGGCTGCAGCTGCTGTCTGTGCGCTCCAGTCCAAACAAGAGTCCGGGCCACCCCCTTCTGGCCTGTGATTCTTTCCTAGGGGAGCTACAAATATGACTCTTAAGTTAAAAGGTATGCATGGGGCACATGCATGCCTGTATCCCCAGGTGGGCTCCCTGTTGAACCCCTGCACATATGGGAGAGTAGGCCAGTACTGAAAGAGTCCACCCAGGTCAGCCGTGTTGGATCACACAATTGTCAGATGTAATGTCTGGGTTTTTGACGCCATCGTTGGAGCTCTAGGTAACGTCCCACGGTCTCTGGGATTGCACTCTGGGCTTCCCTGGTGGCTCAGTTAGTAAAGAATCTGCCTGCAGTGCCAGAGACCTGGGGGGTTCGACCCCTGGTTTGGGAAGATCCCTGGAGAAGGGAATGGCAACCCACTCCAGTATTCTTGCCTGGAGAATCCCATGGACCAAGGAGTCTGGTGGGCTGTAGTCCATGGCTATAGACCTGGTAGGTGAGAATCCGCCAAGAGTTGGACACAACTGAGCGACTCACACTTTTTGCACTCTGCATGAATGTCAGGTCTGCATGGGAGCTGTTTCCCTGCAAGCAGGGAATGCTTGAGTTTCTTCGTGAATTAAGACCACTTAGATTTCTGTGACAAGTGGTTTCTATATGAGTCTTTTAGATTAGACCTTCTGCCTATCGATTCTTTTAAAATGTATTAGAATTTCACAAGTATGTGTGAATTACGTATCTTTTATTTTTCCGGGTTGGAAAGGAGATGGGCAAAGGACAAACATTTCATGTTTCATCACGAACAAGAACTACTTTCAGGTCCAGCATGCTGATTAACTAATATGATTATCCTTCATAACAGCAGCATGATATAAAGAAGATTTCATTTATTTTATTCATAATTATAATAAATTCTCTGTGCTTCCTTTTCTGATTGCTTACACACTTCCTCATGTATGTTAGTGTGTATGAGACAAAGTGTGTGTGTGGTATATTTTGTGACATCCTGAAATTTGAAACAAGGGCAGCTCACATGACTGAAAGAGCAGAGACTTTGCTTCTGAGACCTCTGACACCTACTCCTGCAAGCTTCTATCAAAAAGTCAGCTGTCAAATAGCTTATAGAAAATAGGCTTTTCAGAACATAAAAAGCAACGTGACCACATTTTACCCTGAATGTCTCTTGATTCAAGCTCTCTTGAGAAATAGAGGCCAAGGGCCACCTGTTACTGGAAAGAGACCAGCTGACCTCTGACCAGACTGCTGCTGGGGAGGTCTAACCACATCTGTGAGTTCCATCAACATCTCCCTTCCTTGGCCCATTAAGAAACTGGGGCAGAACTCAGGAGGAGAAGCTGCTTTCACAAGTCTGAGATGAAAGAGCCGCTGGGATCCAATGGTGATAACAAGGACTGACTCTCTTCCGTGCAGTCCTAAGAGCTGACATGTCCTTGGCCTTCCAAAATGTTGCTTCCAGAATAACAACCCGTCAGGACCCTGGGGAGAAACCACCACAAACGGTGAGACCACTGGCTGTGATCTGTGGGTCTTGGTGATAAAAGCAAAGTGACTCTTCTTCTCTCTCAGCCCCCAGACTCTCAGGTACGGTAGGACACTGTCAAGACTGAGCCTGTGTGCTAAGAGAACTTGGATGGCCTGACTCTGAAGCCCAAGCTGACCTCGGCAGGAACTGTCTTTGCAGAGAACACAGACTCCTGAAAGAAGGGGGAACAAGAGCTTTAAACCAAGTTTGCCTTTTGCATTCCATTAGAAACAGGTGTTTGCTTCGGTGGAAGAGAGAGTTCACAGAGGGATTTCATGCATAGCTAAGAGCAATGGTGGAATTTTTCAGATGTCATAGCTGGGATCGACTTATATCATCAGGGCATTGTCACTCCAGTGGCTTTCTACAAGCAAGATATTAAACACGTGTGTGTGTGCCTGTGTGTACACAATACTTGAAGCTGGTCAAATCAGCACCCACCATTTCTCCAGCATTCTTGGGTATATTTCCAATATAAAGGCACTTCTCTTATCCTCTGGTTATAGTAACCCAAGTTACTTTATTCACAACATCTCCTTTGATTTTCATCACAATGCTATGAGATAGGCATTGTCTCCATTATATAGATGGGAAAACTGATGCTTAGAAAGTTTGTGGAACATGCTGAGGGGACATAACCAGGAAGTGCCAGAGATGGGATTTGATTTTGATTTCACCCCCGATTCTGCTCCCACAGATCCCACAAGATAAACAGCACACGTTGCACGTTGTATTAGCTGCAGAGTCAGTAAAAATTCCCGGGTGACCATCTGCAAAGCCCATTCACTCACCTTCCTCTCCTCGGCCGAGCTGACCCACAAGTACCAAGTGTGGCAGGGCCTCCCTTGTCTCCTCACCGAGTGTCCCTCTGCCTCTGTTGCTTTCAGTCTTTTCCAAGATTAACATCTGACCTACCTTCTTTCCATGACCTGGATGGTCAACCCTCCCAACAACGAGTCCTGAGTGATGGAATCGGGTGAAATGACCTCACCATCTTTCCTAGTAGAATGGCTATCCTTCTGCGGACTTCTGAAGAGGCACCATTTATGCAGCCATAACTAACTGCCCAGTCTTCTGTTTAACCAGAGTTCCAAGACATCAGATCCTCTTGACAGCTGCATAGAAGTAGGAAAAAGTCAGTTTAGCTGTTGATCATCAACTCACTCTTTCTATTCTCGCCCAGATTTCTTTATTCTTTATCTTCTAGCTCTTCAGCTGTCTGCCTTCTTTAAGAAACTGCACTGGGTTGCTCTCTTCGAGATGATAGGTAAATAGACAGAGGGGTGAGTAGATGGGAAGATAGGTAGATATATGATTGATAGATAGGTAGGTAGACAGAATATAGATAGGATCTAGATCGGTAGACTATATATGGGTATGTACTGTATGTGTACATATATTATTGATTTGGGTTCCCCAGAAGCAGATTCTGAGATAAGTGTCCACATGCAGGAAGGAAACACTAGGGTGAGGATGAAGCCATGCAAAACAGGAAAGAGAAGAAAACTAAAGGAGACTAATCAGGCAACTTCTTATTGAAGGCAAGTGGCACTTGATTTCTCTGGGGACCTTGGGAGACTCTAAGACTTCCAGTCTCTCAAGCTCCACCCCAAATCTCCTGAATCAGAACATGAATTTTTAACAATATCCCCTAGTGGTAGAGTTTATAGAGCACTGGAGCAGAATATGCCTCAAAATTAAACTAACAACGGGGCAGGGAAGTTGTGAGACTTATCCTTCCGCTTTCCTATTTGACGTGGGTTGTGGGCAATTTCTGAGGGTTTTCATTCTCTGGCATTTCTGGCTTAACCTTTGTATTGTTGGAATGATCAGACTCCAGTGGCTAGAAAAAGTCCTCAGACAGAGAATTAAGTGTATTAGCAGTAAGCAGTCCTTGGCACATATAGTTATTACTAGTTCAGCTATGATTCAGATGTATATAAATGTGATATTAAAGTTGAGATTGAATTGCAATAATAACAACTTCCATGAGTGTAATACCGATCCAATGTTAACGATGCATTAGGTAGATTGAAGTCAGCAAGATTACATCTGGGCTTTTATTTGAAATAAAGCAGTTAATTTACCTAGCAGAGAAATACCATTATCACAATTAACTTTAGAAGCACTAAAATAAATCCGTATTATTTTTTTCTCAGAGTTATTTGAGGCTTTTTAAAGTAGGCCATGAGTGAGGTCAGGAAATGGGCTCCATCTTTCATTTACTTATTATAATTCCTAATATTAACCCCCAGGAGGGGTTGGGAGGAAGGCAACCAGTGTTCTTCACTGCAGTACCAAACAGTGCACCACACATATCCTGGAATATGTTCAAGAGCTGAAATTATGGTGGAAAAAAAAAGACTTGACTCCTATTATAACGTTAAACACGGTAAAGACATTTGGATGACATCCAGAAAAATCCATCACTGCTCCTGGACACAATAAAGTAACTACAATAAAGTGATTTCAAGAAAATGTTAGTTCTCTTACCCATCACTTGCATTTTAAGGGGATATTAGGGTATTTCATATCACACAAGGAAAAACTAAAAAAAAAATCAGGATGCATCAAAAGTTTCTAAATCAGCTTGGAAAAAATTAGAATAATAACCTCTTATTAATTCAAACTGTGATGTTGGAGAAGACTGTTGAGAGTCTCTTGGACTGCAAGGAGATCCAACTAGTCCATCCTATAGGAAATCAATCCTGAATATTCATTAGAAGGACTGACACTGAAGCTGAAACTCCAAAACTTAGGCCACCTGATGCGAAGAAACGACTCATTGAAAAAGATCCTCATGCTGGGAAAGGTTGAAGGCATGAGGAGAAGGGGACCACAGAGGACGAGATGGTTGGATGGCATCACCGAGTCAGTGGACTTGAGTTTGAGCAAACTCCAGGAGATGGTGAAGGACAGGGAAGCCTGGCATGCTTCTGTCCGTGGGATTGCAAAGAGTCAGACACAACTGAGCAACTGAACAACAACAGTAATTACTAGAAACAACAGACTTAAACAAAAATCCTAAATAAGGATTTTGTGTTCAAATAATAGCTATAAAAAGGTGTGAATCCAAAATTCTGTATTTCATAGGATGTATTCATTATGAGCTCCAATTACAAGCTTAACGTGAACTTAAATAAAATTTACAACAAAAATGAATGAGCAGCATATCCTGTTCTACATTTTTTTGCTCAATATGACACCAAATGAATTTTAATATATGATAAAATTAAACTCATTATTTATTAACCAAGTACCAAAATGAAAAAAACATTTCATTTAGAAAATAAAAAGTTGATGCACAGAGTATATTCTTGAGTAATGAAACCCTACAGAAAATATTCTTATACCTGCTTCTCTCCTCTCGGTCTCCCTTCTGTCTGCCCTTTAGCATTAGCAGCAAAACCAATTTTGTATCTAATAAGTCTCTCTTGAATCCACCAAGCACGTAACTTTCTGTACACTTCCTCCTGCTACAAAAAAAACTGCCTTTTTTAGAATAAAGTCTAGTGAAATTCTGCTTTTGCTGACATCTTCTCTTTCTCTTTATAAGCAGTTCCTGCTCTGTCCAGCCAAGACACTGAAGAAGACATCAGTGGCTTTAAATCGTATATTTATTTATAGTGTGGTTGACAGACTCATTGGTGTTAGAAAGAAATGTTCTGCCAAATTTGACAATTCACTCCTTACTCTAATCCAAATTTCAGTTTAAAAAAAGAACCCACAGTGTGGAATGTCCATTTGGATTGAGGAAGAGGGTATTTTCTTCAAAGAAATAAAATGATTTCCCTTTTCCCCAAAGTCTGTGTAGGAAACAGCTTGTAGAGGTGTTGAGATGAGTCTGCTGAGGGCAGACTGGGCTGCTCACCAGCAAAGGACTCACTGCTGAGACTGAAGTTAAGAAGAGTGCACACTGGGATGGGTCTTTGGGGGTGAGAACAGATGTGTGAACACCAAAGGTCCAAAGCTGAATGGTATGTATCAAAAACTAACTGGATTCTGAACCAGTCCTGTCTAACAGAGGTGTAATGAGAGCTACAAAAGTCATTGTCAATGGTCTGTAGCCTCATTAAAATAGTAGAAAGAGGGACTTCCCTCGTGGTCCAGTGGTTAAGACTCCATGCTCCCAATGCAGGGAGCCCGGGTTTGATCCCTGGTTGAGCTTCCCTGGTGGCTCAGACAGTAAAGAATCTGCCAGCAATGCTGGAGTCTTGGGTTCAGTGCCTGGGCTGGGAAAAACCCTGGAGGAGGGCATGGCAACCCACTCCAGTATTCTTACCTGGAGAATCCCCAAGGACAGTGGAGCCTGGTGGGCTACGGTCCATGGGGTTGCAGAGTCAGACATGACTGAGTGACTAAGTACCCAGGGAACTAGGTCCCACAGGCCAAAACTAAGAGTTGGCTAAAGATACTACAGGCCGCAAACTAAGACATAACAAATATTAAAAAAAAAAAAAAAAATAGAAACCAAGTTCATTTAAATAGTGTATTTTAAACCCAATATGTTCAAAATGATATCATTCCTAAAAATGGATGAGATGTGTTTTTTTGCATACTAACTTTTCAAAGTGAAGGGCAAGTGTTATCCTCACAGCACATTTCAAGGGTCCCAAAGTCACTTGTCACTAGTTGCCACTGTGCTGGCCAGCCCAAGTCCAAACAATTCTAAAATACAGAATCTCTGAGAGCCAGATCAGAAGGACTAGGTGAAATCATAAAGCCAGACTACATTCTTATTATCATGCGGTCTGACCTCGTTCATTTATACTTAGAACTCCAGCAACCTAAGAGGCTTTTCCTGCAGTGCAGGCAGCTTCTTTACCATCTGAGCCACCAGGGAAGCCCATTATTTTGTCATCCAACTCGATTTCACATCAACACACGTTATGAGCTGCATACCCTCCCCTACACATATAACCCGGCAGTATCTTATCCTGCAACCCCTGGGAATCTCTTTAAATTAGGAAAGTACTTTAATTCTGACTGGCTTTTCAGAACAAAAAGCAGTGTTGGTACATTTGGGTTAAAAGTGTGATCTGCCTAAGGTACAGAAAAACCGTTATGTCAAAGCTTCATCTAGGTTTTTGTGTGGCCAGAGCAAGGACTTCAAAAAGCGAATAGTTCTGTTACTTGAAAAAGTGATATATGTTAGGGCTCATTTTTAATGTGCCGTGGGCCTCTGGTCAAGTTGTGGAATAAAGAAGGAGACAGAGGCCAGCCTGACACTTCAGTGCATTGTAATGTATGTCGCTCAGCAGCCTGAGCACACTTTGCTGTAATTAGAAAAACGTTTCTCATCCTTAACATGGATCTTGATTGCAGTATTTCTGACACTTAATGTCTCTCCTGAGACAGGAGTTACTTCTGAGATGACTCAGAAATAATAAGGCATGTTTGCACATAATACTACCGGGGAAATCTCAAAGAGTGCTGAACTTGGAGAGCCAAGATTTATCCTGGACTGTCTTCAGGAAACCCCCCACCTCCCAGCGAGAGTCTGGGAGAGACTTAAGTTGAGAAATGTCTTGCTTCAAGGGTTGTCCGAGGAATCGTACTGCTTGAGTGTAGACATGAGTAGGGAGATCATTCTAGGACATAATTGCTACCACTGTGGAGGGACAGGTTTCTCCAAGGGTCAGTGAAGAGTCACACCCTACTGGTTTGAAGAAGGAAGCCCACCTCACAGAGAGGTAAAAGCCAAGGTTCAGGAGCCAACGCTGAGCACACTGTGTGTCTGGGAAAGGTTTAACTTTCTGAGTGATTTTCTCATGAACTATTGGAAGAGCTTTGTGAAGGACACACTGTTAATTTCCCTTCCTCTATTTCTTTATAGTTTTTCTTTGTCTTTATTTTTTTTACTTTGTTTATTTATTTTTTGCCTGCACTGGGTCTTCGTTGCTTTGCACAGGCTTTTCTCTGGTTGCAGCGAGCAGGGGCTGCTCTCTAGTTACGGTGTGTGGGCTTTTCACTGCAGTGACTTCTCCTGTTGCGGAGCATGGGTTCTAGGGCATTCGGGCTTAAGTAGTTGGGGCACACAGGCTCAGTAATTGTGGCTCGAAGGCTCTAGAGAACCGGCTCAGCAGTTGTGACACACAGGCTTAGTTGCTCTGTGGCACGTGGAATCTTCCTGGACCAGGCATCGAACCCTGCTTTGGCAGATGGATTCTTATCCACTGAGCCACCTGGGAAGTCCCTCTTTTACAGCTTTGCAATAAAAGTTTTGTGTGATAGAATAAAAGCAGAACTAGCTATATAATTGCAGGACAAGTGCAAAATGAAAATGCAGGAACCCTTGTTAAAAATTAACAAGAACTCCAACAGAATGTGGTATACACTTATAATCAAATATCATTCAGTCTTAAAAATGAAGGAAATTCTGACACATGGTCAGTAGCTAGCAGCAGAATACTAAAGACCAAAGAAAAATTTTAAAGCAGTCAGAATTAAAAAGTAAATTACTTACAAAGGACCAATAATTAGACTAGCAAAACTCTTATTAGCATTAGTAAAGCCCCCAAAACAATAGCAAAATGACTATGTATTGGGAGAATATAGTCATCAACCTGGAAGGTTCTATCTAGCTAAATTATTATCAAGACTAAAGGTGAAGTAAAGACAAGTTCAAACAAACTGAGCCTGAGAAAGCTTATAACTCAGGGTCTTTCCATCACTGAAAAAACTACAAAAGGATGCGCATCAGTAGGAAGAAAACAAAGGCAAGAAGGGGGACTGACACACGGGTATTTTGTAGTTTCTCATTCTATCCCCATAACTTTTCATATTGTCTATTTCCCTTTTTCTCTGTGCTGCGACAGAGGATGAGATGGTTGGATGGCATCACCAAGTCCCTAGACATGAGTTTGAGTAAGTTCCAGGAGTTGGTGAGGGCCAGGGAGGCCTGGCATGCTGCAGTCCATGAGGTCACAAACAGCTGGACACAATTGAATGACTGAACTGAACTGAACAATGAAAATGGGGGTATATATGGGCTTCCCTGGTGGCTCAGATGGTAAAGAATCTGCCTGCAATATGGGAGACCTGGCTTCAATCCCTGGGTTGGGAAGATCCCCTGAAGGAGGAAATGGCAACCAACTCTAGTTTTCTTGCATGGAGAATCCCATGGACAGAGGAGCCTGGAGGGCTACAGTCCATGGGATTGCAAAGAGTCAGATATGACTGAGCGACTAAGCATGGCACTCACATACCTTCTCAAATCAGTATTTTCATTTTCTGTGGATAAAGACCCAGAAGTGGAATTGCTGAATCATAAGTTCGTTCCATTCTTAATTTATTGAGGAACCCTCATATTGTTGTCTTCAGTGGCTGCCCCAAGTTATGTCCCACCAACAGTGCACAAGGGTTCCCTTTCCCCTGCACCCTCACCAACCCGTTATTTCTTGTCTTTTTGATAATAGCCATTCTGTTATGTATGAGATAATATCTCACTGTGGTTCTGATTTGCTTTTACATAATGATTAGTGATATTGATCACCTTTTCATGTACCTATTGGCCCTCTGTATGCCTTCGTTGGGAAAATGTCTACTCAGATCCTCTGCCCATTTAAAAAAATAAATTTATTTCTTTGTTTGGCTGCATTGGGTCTTAGTTGTGATATGTGGGTTCCCGAGCTCACAGGCTCAGTAGGTACAGTGCATGGGCTTACTTGCCCCATGGCATGTGGGATCTTCCTTCCCCAACCAGGGATTGAAACTCATCCCCTGCTTTGGAATGCCAGTTCTTAACCACTGGACCACCAGGAAGTCCCTGCCCAGGTTTTAATTGGTTTTTTGTTTGTTTGGAGTTTCTTTGCTACTGAATTGTATGAGTTCTTTATACATTTTGGATACTAGCTCCTTAGTAGACACATGATTTGCAATATTTTCTCTCGCTTAGCAGGTTGTCTTTTCACTTTGTTGTTGGTTTCCTTTTCTGTGCAGAAGCTTTTTAGTTTGATGTAGTCTCATTTGCTTATTTCTACTTTTATTTCCTTGGCTTTTCATGCCAAATCCAAAAAGCCATCGCCAGGACTAATGCCGAAGAGCTTATCACCTATGTTTTCTTCTAGGAATTTTAGTTTCAGGCCTTACATTCATGTATTTAATCCATTTTGAGTTAACTTCTGAGTATGGTGTAAGATAGGGGCCCACTTTCATTCTTTAGCTGTCCAGTTTTCCTAGCACCATTTATTGAATATCCAACTGCTTCTTCAAAAGACTTGAAGCAGCTAGGAATAACCTAGAAATATAGCCAAAGATTTATTACCTGACATATGTATTTTATACCCTTGTGTACGTTCCTAATTTTCCTTCAATCAGAGGGAGATTATTGAGTGACTTACACGCTACAGGACTAAATAATGAGGAAAGAAACCGTAGATCTTGTATATGGTTTCCACTGTCTAGACTTGCTTATTTTAGATCCATCTAACGCATGAAGGATAATGGGACATTTTCCAAGACTGGGAAGAGCAACACGTAAGTGGAGCTGACGTCATAGTCCTTCTCGTGTTAGGAAATTTCCCATCATTGTTCCAAGAAAGCAAACGCTTGGGAACCACACTGCAGGAAATGAATGGTTTCACATAAACGCTCATTTGCCCTGCCGTCTGCAGTGTCATAAAATGTTTTATAATGATGGCATCTCCTGCTCAGTCTCATCCCTTCTTGAGAAAAGTTTGATTCTTTTTAGAGAATGAATTGGTGACTGGGGATTTACATTTTCTCTTGGAGAGAAATGTTTCTCCATGTTTGTGAAAAGTTATACTAACAATAACTGATGCTGAATGTTAGGCATTAGGCTGATGTTTCCAGCACACTTAACTGCTTTTGGTAGGAATCAAGGAGGTCTTATATGTTCTTTCCATCCAACGAGGCTATAGGTGCTTCTGTTATCACCCAAAAGTATCCAAATAACCTACCAGGAGCAGTGACATGTGGCCCACTGACTCTGCATAGAACTGGATGCCCTGTTATAACACACGTTTGAATTCCACAGCCTCTCAGCTGACCACCTGGATGCCTAAAAACAGCCAGGAATTCCTAACTGACCTGGAGTTCAGTGTCCTGGCCATGCCTGAGGATCAAGAATTCAGGATATGGGGTTCCAACACAGTGCATTGCACCACAGAGAACACGGTTGAGCAATCCGGTGGATGGCCTTAAGCCAGCCATTGATTTATGGCCAAGAATGCATTTCTGTTTCTGGTGACAGAAAAGCAGCTCTAAGATCCATTCTGGTTGACCACAGTAGCTGTTCTGATCAGAGCAGGCATCGTGAATTGAGTTGGTTTGGTTAATTCCCTGCTATACTCTACATATGGGGCTCCCCTGGTAGTGCAGTACTAAAGAATCTGCTTGCAGTGCAGGAAACGCATGTTCAATCCTGGGTCAGGCAGATCCCCTGGAGAAGGAAATGGCAACCCACTCTGGTACTCTTGCCTGGAAAATTCCATGGACAGGGGAGCCTGGCAAGCAACAGTCTATGGGCTCGCAAAAAGTTAGATGTGACTGAGCATGCCCGCAAGCAGTATAGTACATATACAAGCTCTGTCTACTAAGACAACACTGAATCTGTAATTTCTTCAAAGTTTACAGTAAGTTATAAGAAAATAAAAGACTAGAATCAAGTGCCTAGGCTCTGTATCAGGTTACTCAAAGATTACAAGGAATTCCTCAGAATTTAAGGGAAGCAGCAAAGTCTATTCCAATAGACAGCTACAGATTTGATTTTGATCAAGAGTTTACTCATTTAGTTTGATTCAGTTTGACCTTTGAAGCCTTATTGTGAGCTAGACATTAAGTTACAGAGCAGAAATAAATGGTTCCACATCCTGAGTTTCACTAGCTCACTATACCTAGTGATTATAGAAAAGAAGTTAACATATTTCAACAGATTGCTTTGTCATTTGCTACTCTTTGGTGGGTCAGAATAGAATTGCTCATAGCATATACATGCTGGTTTTTTGTTCTCGAAGTCAGAATATACGGTAATTATAACAGATGATAACTTGTGTATAAGTTATGGTGCCAATAAGTGATATCTAGATCCTTCAGTTTTAATATACTTCACATGACCACTTTCTCCTACACTGGGGGAAAAAAAGCAGAGCTTTTCTCTACCAATCCTACTTTTTAGAATATGATTAAGAAGCTGGATTTTACCCTCAAACCTGCTTAGCTGAGCGATATTTATCTGCAGGATAGAAAACTCCAGACTTCTCAGTGGTGATGGTTACATTAACTCCAGAAGGAAAAAGTGGGGAAAGTTAGAGCAAGTGAGAAAGAAAGAAACCAAAGAAAACAAAACTTCAGCTCCAGAAGAAAAGACAAAGGAAGTTTGGAAATTTAGAAAGAGGAAAGAAAGCAAAAGAAATGATGGACCAAACACTGTTAGGAAAAATATTTTTTAGTCTGAATAGCAGGCTGATTTACTATAATCCTTCATTTCTTTGCTTATATACCCAAAATAGGATTCAACTTAGCTTCAAGTAAATGACATCAAACACCAAAAGCACCAAATGACTCATAAGTTAGAAAATCAGTTGAATGAGCTACAAAAAATAGACCCAAGTTTATTTTTAGAATTTAATAGAGCAGTTTCATTTTCCTCTAATAACATGTCAGAATATACAATGGCATTCTCTAAGGTCTAAAAATATATACTTAAATATATTTTATATGTAAAAATATGATTTAGCATGGTGCTCTCCTCTTGTGAATTTTTTTTTTTTTTAGTTAAGTGCATAGAACATTACAAAACCACTCACAAAGCCATCTAACCATGATTCTTGAGAAAGACGAATAGGGAATGATTGTGTATCATATTAGGATGAATTACAGAACTGGAGTAGGAAAGATGGTATTAGAGATGGTGTTTCTCACCTTAGTATTTTCCGGGTCTTCAAAAGCTCATTGTCCACACCCCCAGCTGTGGTCCATTGTAAAGGTGGTCACACTTTTTAATGGGCCCTATTTTATTGAGTCTGTGTTTTATTTCTCCACCAGTGACTTTCCCACTTGACTTTTAGCTTGTAGTCATTCACCACATAAAAATGCCAGAGCTAATAAGATGATTGGATGAAAATGCAGAATAATAACCATGTAATATGAAATATGCCGTAAATGTGGTGTACACATATTATATATTATGGCAAAACCTTGGTAATTGCCTGTCTGGTTTAATTTTCAGCTGAGTAAAGGGAAAAAAATCTGAGGTTGTGCTATCTTTTGCTCTATTATTCTTATTACAAATATCTGAATTGGTCAGGGAACCACAGAAATCCATCGCTCCAGTTTTATAGCTTTCAAAGTTTTTGGAATTGGAGGCTAACCTAAGGTAAAACATTTACTCAAGCACAGCTCTCCAGAGTTCTGTGACTTTTCTCATCAGAAATGAATTTCAAGTTAACCTTTAAATAATAAGAAACAAGAGTTTCCTATGCAATTGTGGGGTAGCCAAACCCCAGGGAAGGAATGGGGGCAGGACCCAGGGCAAGGACATGGTGTTCTCACTCACCCTTGTTTGTGATGGCTGTAAACACAAATGAACTTGGATCTTGGAATCTTGCTGGGGGGGGGTCTCTGTACAGAGAAAGAAGTGTCATGATTTGGGAGTGGAGGGTGGACGGTG
Source organism: Bos mutus (assembly GCF_027580195.1). Lineage (NCBI taxonomy): Eukaryota > Metazoa > Chordata > Mammalia > Artiodactyla > Bovidae > Bos > Bos mutus. Next base: position 7,492,805 of record NC_091639.1, on the reverse strand, counting down.
ACGGTAAAATCTTGGGCAAAATTCCAATGTCTACCAATTCCAGCCTCTCTGTTCTCTGTCCTTTGTAGCCTCTGTCTTCCAGCTTAAAGCCTGAGCAAAGCTTGCCTTAGAAGGCACTTCAAGCCTCTGAACTACGGAATTGATCCTCAGATTTCTGCAAACATCCAGGGAGGTTGCCAGGTGCTAGGGATCCCAGGATTAATAACTCCAAGTCCCTGTGTGCAGGTAATTCAAAGTCTGACGGAGAAGTTTGTACTAGCTTCCCAAGGCTGTGGTTAACCAAGTACCACAAACAGGGTGACTTGGACAACAGAAATTTCCTTCCTCCCCGTTCTGCAGGCTGGAACACTGAGATCGAGGTGCCCGCGGGGTTGGTTCTTCCTGAGGGCTGGGAGCGCTTCACAGGCGGCACTAGTGGTAAGGGAACCCCCCTGCCAATGCAGGAGACCCAGGAGACTCAAGTTCAGTCCCTGGGTCGGGAAGATCCCCTGGAGGATGGCACAGCAAGTCACTCCAGTATTGTCTGGAGAACCCCATGGACAGAGGAGTCTGGAGGGCTTCAGTCCACGGGGTCGCAACGAGTCAGACACGACTAAGCAACACACACACACACACACACACACACACACACACACAGGCTGGGAGGGAAAATCTGTTCCATTATTTTCTCCTGCTTCCAGCAGCCTCAGGCATTCCTTGTCTTGTTGGTAGTGCTCTCCCGTGTCTCCACATTACCTCCCTTCACGTGTATCTGTCTCTGTGGCCAAGTTTCCCCTTTTTATAAGGACATCAGTCATATTGGATTTGGGCCCAACTTAATGACCTCATCTTTTTTTTTCTTTTTTCTTCTATCTTTTGGCTGCCCTGCAGGGCACGTGGGATCTTAGTTCCCCAACCAGGGATCGAACCCACACCCCCTACACTGGCAGCATGGAGTCTTTCATCTCAATGATTCCAGCCACGTTTGAGGCCCCAGTCTGACTTGGAGGTTCATGCTGAACACCGAGCGGCTCCCTAGTCTTTGCCCAGCAAACTACCCCCCACCCTCCCCCACGTCCTTCCCTCCTTCCCTGCACCCCGGCCCTACTTTGTGTCAACAACTTAACTCCCTGTTCCAAGAATTTCACTGAAAAACACCTTTCACTTAGCAAGCATTTTCTACGCCTGTTGGTCTAGGCTCTACTCCTGGAGCTCAGCATATACCCTTGTCTTCAATGAGAAGCTCAGCCTAGTGAAGGACAGTAAAGAGTAAAACTCAGAGGAATAGAGCTTTTGGTAGAAGCCACCATGGGGTGATATTGGTTGGGGGGTGAGGGGCGGTGTAGAATCAGCCCTGAATTCAGCTTCAGGTGAAGAAGAGAGCAGGGAAGGCTTCATGTAGGAGGGGACACCTGAGCTGAGTCTTGACATACATGCAGTAGGGTTTATTCAGGTGATTATGTAGAAGCAGAAAAGACATGCAGTGTGGTGGAAAAGGATATTGGGACAGATAAAAAGACAAAAAGAGAGTACATAAAAAGATGCTCAGTAAATGCTACAATTATTAGGTGAATAAAGAGAAAAGAGGGACTTCCCTATAGCACAAACACTAAAGAATCTTCATGCAGTGCAGGACACCAGGGTTCAATCCCTGGATCAGGAAGGTCCTCTGGAGAAGGGAATGGTAGTCCACCCAAGTGTTCTTGCCTAGAGAATTCCATGGACAGAAAAGCCTGGCAGGCTACGGTTCATGGAGTTGCAAAGAGTCGGATACGACTGAGCGACTAACACACAAAGAGAAAAGGAGAGTAGTGTGCTTGAAAGAGGTGGGTTTGAGCCATTTTCTTTTCAAAAATAGACAGCTTGTCTTGGTCAGCTTGGGCTACTATAAGAAAATACCATAGCTTGGGCACCTTAAACAGCAGACGTTTATTTCTCATAGCTCTGGAGACTGGGAAGTTCAAGATCAAGTTGCTGGAGTGTTTGGTATCTAGTAGGGCTCTCTTCGGAGAAGGCAATGGAAACCCACTCCAGTACTCTTGCCTGGAAAATCCCATGGATGTAGGAGCCTGGTAGGCTGCAGTCCATGAGGTTGCACAGAGTCGGACACAACTGAGCGACTTCACTTTCACTTTTCACTTTCATGCATTGGGGAAGGAAATGGCAACCCACTCCAGTATTCTTGCCTGGAGAATCCCAGGGACGGGGGAGCCTGGTGGGCTGCCATTTATGGGGTTGCACAGAGTCGGACACGACTGAAGCGACTTAGCAGCAGCAGCAGCAGCAGCTGGGCTCTCTTCCTGGCTTGCAGAGGGCTGCCTTCTTGCTGTGTCCTCAGATGATGGAGAAGTAGTCTCTTCTCATAAGGGCACTAATCCCACCATAGGGGTTCCACCCTCAGGATGTCAGCTAAACCAAACCACCTCTTTAGGTCCCACCTCCACATACTGGGTAGACCAACCCAATACCATCACCTTGGGGATTAGGGAGTCAACATACCAATTCAGAGACACACAAACATCTAGTCCATAGCCCAGCTCTTGCTGATATTGGGAGGAGAAGGAATATGTGGTGCAGAAGAAACTGACTGACACCTTCCTCCAGCCAACCCCCAATGCCAGTGGACGTGAGCACAGAAAACCCTAAGATTCCTGTGGTTTGGCTCAGTCAGACCTATGATCAGTTACCAGGGCTCTCATGGTGGCTCATCACTCAGTGTAAGTGTAGACCTGTTCAAGACAGTCTTTTATTATTAATATCTAGCCCTACAAACTGGGGTTTCTCAGAAACCCACAGATTTGCCCAGCTCAGGGCTGCAGAAAGGGGACGCAGTTCTTCCCCAGCCGGGGCGTTAACAATCTCAGCTAGACGGGAGCATTGCTGGGCTTCCTCCCCAGCCATCACGGGTTTGTGACCGCTCTTGCTCCAGCACTGTGGTCATCTGACGTCAGGGGGTCCCCCAGAAGCCTATGTCTAATGCTAATTTAAGACAGGAAGCCTATTCCATGTGACTTCCTTCACCTCAGCACAGAACTCCTTATGCCCTGACACCTTAAAATGCACACGCAACCCTCAGGTAAGTGTGAAGTTTCACCAGGTTGTCCAATAAACCACAAAGCTTAAGCAAGATTACAACTAGGGCTGAAATTTTTGAGTCTGTAAGAAAGTATGGTGAGAATATAGGTCTCATCAGTTACCTAATCATCTGTGTGTTTTTATAAACAAAACTTCGGTGTTCCTTTAATGTCGTGTGGATATCAGGAAGGAAGCAGCTGATGTCATGTGTTTTCCTAAAAGGCATCAAGAGTGTTGACGAGGTCTTAAGCTGGAGAAAAACACTGGTATAGGTGCGATTTGCCATCCTCTAGTATGAGCTGTGCTGGTAGGAAGGAGGAATTGGTTAGAAAAAGACGCAGTGTACACAGGAGAATCTATGTGTCAAAGAACAAGGTCAGTAATGAAGCAATGTGTCTGACCTAGGATCATACTAGCAATGTGTCATACTAGGATCCTGGGTCACTGAGCAATTGTGTTCCTTCTTCTCTGAGTCCTATCTGTCTTTTTCCAACCTCCCTGCTCCTGGTTTGTGGGCTGAGCTAAGTCCCTGTCCTGCACCAGTCATCATCACCCAGAGAGTCTAAAGACGAATACCCTGAGGGCTCGGTTTCCATCCTGGGGTGGGAGAAGAGGGCTGGCATTTCACAGCTCAGGCTCTGAGATTCCACAGCCTCTGAGCGTAAAGGGGAGATGTTTACAACTGCTGTCTGGCTTGAGGGCTGGGGTGTTTCTCTGAGATGTGTTTGATAAAACCAGGATTCTGCCTTTGAGACAGAAAACAATCACATGTTGTTTTTCATAAGAAGGAAATGTATTCCTCTTCTTTCCACATTCAGCTTTGGTTATTGAGAAGGGTCATTTATAGTGTTGACTCAAATTCTGTATGGCATTGCATGAAAGAAATAATGACTTCATTGGTTAATCAGTTCAGTAGATTGGACTGAATTCTTAGTACCTTCTGGGGGGTGGAAATAATGGTTAGACCCAGTCTCCCGTACAATGAACCTCTGAGTGTCTGGGGACCGACAGCAGGGCAGAAAGCTCTGTGCTTCATCCATCACTGTATCTGCCACACGGAGTGTCGTGTTTATTCAGTGCTTACTAGCTGTTCATCAAATATTTGTCAAATAAATGAATGAGGTCAGCCCCGCTTGAGGACAGAGAGTCCTTCCCAAGCTGAGAGGTGAGCCGTTCAGGCACAGGTGACTAGGGCAGGCTTCATGAAGAAGGTGGAATTCGAGCAATGCTTTCAGGAAGGGGTTGGACTCCAGGCATCAGGTGGAGGGGGTGACCAGAAAGGGGTTATTCTTTCAGGTCAGGGGGCAAAGGTGAGTCAAGCCAGGAGGGCGTTTTCAGGAGGTTAAAGGACAGAGTGCAACAGGCCGGGCAGGGGGAGAACAGCCTAAGAAAGGTGGGCTCAGAGCGCGGGCGAGGAAACCACCTCCAAGCTGACTCCCCACGTAGCTGAGGAAGGGGAGCGACGGAGAGACTGGGAAAGGTACACGGGCAACCCAGCCCAGTCCATGGGACTGATGGTCAGCTCCTTCCTGCCGTGATCTTAACCCTTTAGGAAAAGTGGAAAAAAAAAACAAACTGACTTCCTATGTACTTTCCAAGTGAATCTTAAGGATCATTAAGTTCCTAGTCAACTTTGAATAAAGGTATGAAGAGGAATAAGAGCGGATCCCAGAAACCCCAGGGGCTGCTCTCAACCACAAAGTGTCCCAGGGGAGAAGCAGCGGCCCATGTCCCCTGTCCCTGCGATCACGGGCTGGAGGACCGCAGGCGCCCGGGGAGCCCAGGTCACTGCCCTGCAGTGGTGTGGGGTGTGGGGTGCCCATGTGTGCAGGTGAGGTGTGTGTGTGTGGTGTAGTATTTGGGGAGTTTATGTGGTGTGTTTATATGGTATGCGTAGAGATGTGTGTCGGTCTGTGGTGTGTGTGTGTGGGTGTGGTATTTGGGGGTGTGTGGGGTGTGGTGTATGTGTATGAAATGTGTTGGGATGTTTGTGTGTATGTGTGTGTGTGGTGGAATGTGTGTAGGGCTGTGGGGTGTGTGTTATGGTATTTGGGGGTGTGTGGGGTGTGGTGTGTGTGTATGGAATGTGTCGGGATGTGTGTGCGTGTGGTGGGATGTGTGTAGGGCTGTGTGTGTGTGGTGTGGTGTGGCATTTGAAGTGTGTGGTGTAGTGTGTGTGTGTAAGGGTGTGGTGGCACCGAAAGGGCTTAGGGAGGGGTAGACAGGACCTGGGGCTCAGGTCAGGCTCTGCCAAGTTTCCCCTGAGTGGGCCCTGTGTATATGGCAACCTCAGTGACAGTTACACACACACACACACACACACACACACACACATCCCAAACCCAGAAAAACAAACTAGTCGGGAAAAGGACAAAAAAAAAAAACACTCATGAGATTAGATTTCTCAATAAAATAGTTACAGGAAATTGTTTATACTCCAGGAGAGAGGAATTTTTTTCTAGAATTAGCTTTTACATCCGTGTTGCAATCATGTTATTCATCTAAGTTGGAGCCATCAGCCTTGCCCGCGGCACCCCCCTCACTGGGCACCTCTGCCTTTGTCTCCCCTGCCTCCCTGGCAGCCTGTGACCTCCAGAGGGTGCGGACTGATTCATTTACATAGAGCGTGACTTGTACTAGGAGCTCAGTGAATTTTCTGACTGCCTGGGGTCTGGGACAGGCTTTGAAGTACAGTCTCCTTGGGAGTCTCGAACGTGGGCCAGAGAAGGGGGGCTTGCTGATTGCACACACACCGCGCACACTCACAACTTCCAGAAATGACTGTTGCTTTTTAAACTCATGTGATGTACTATCACATCCAGGAACAAACGTGCTTTCTGAGGACAGCATAAGCATTCAGCACGAACACAGGGGAATTCTATCCCGTGGAATTCGTGCATGAATGCTGCGGACAGTGTCAAGGGCCACTCATCCTCCCCATCCCCAGCCCCACTCACCCTCAGCCTGCCTGGGACCCCTGGTCCAGAAACCCTGGATCTGTCAGGACCAGCTAATCCTAGCCGGCTGCAGGAAGCCCTGCGGAAGCTCTGAAATGCTGCTTTTCTAATCCTTGGGTCCTGTCCCTGTCCTCGGGAGGCCTCTCAGAGACCTTCCATCAGAGGAAGAAGGAGCGTGAGGATTTACGACCCCCTGGGCAAGGACCACTCGACACAGCTCCTACTTTGTTGGGGTTGGTGAGCGGGGTGGGGAGTAGAGTGGAGGGACTGGTTTATCCCACTCTTCTAGTTACAGAAACAAATTTCCAGTGATAAAAACCGGATAGCTCGAACTGTCACAGACATTTAGAGGCAGTAGAATGTGGATCACCAAGCAGTGCCTAGGGAAGAATTCTCCAGGCCCTGGGATTGGAGCCCGTGATGTGGGTACATGGGAAGGCATTCCTAGCATTCCTGTGCAGGGGTCAGCTGAGGGGAGCTGGGAGTGGGCAGAGTCTGTAGGGTCAGGGTTCCCTAAAGCCACTTTCTGTGCAGGAGTCAGAGAGGATGAGAACCTTGCAAAGGCAGGGTATGTGCAAGCCTGTGCGTGCACATGCATGCGTGTATGGGTACACGCACACCCATGCATGCACATATGTGTTTTAATAGGAATCTTTATTTGCACACCCTGCCTCTGAAATCCTTTTACCTCCCTTTTCTTAACCTGAAAAACAAAGCCTGAGCATCAGTCAGGATAACAATAGCTCACATGCGGAACTGCAAACAGCTCCGAAGTGGGCTTGTCATATCTTTGTCTCGTTTATTACATTATATTGTTAGCTGGTTTTGAAGTGATCCCACATCTGCCCACTCCTGGAGCTTTCTGGAATGCTTATCGGCTGAATATTGCATTCTTGCAATGCCACTTAATTTAAATGAACCTTAGAATGTTCTCTCTGTGCTTGGAGAAGCAGATAAGAGTATGCACTTAACACTCACTTGCTTTTCAGAGGTACGCCTCCTCCAGGAGGGTCTGGGAGGAGCAGCAGCAGGAGTGCCCAGGGATCTCTCTTTCTGACGATGAGGGGCTGGGCTGTGAGTCGCTGTTGCCACTCTGACTCTACTATTTCAGCACCAGCTACCAGCTCTGGGAGTGTAGGAAGGACCCCGTCCCAGACTTTCTCTCTGCTGCCCACCCACCCACTTCTCACCCTGTTCAAATAAGGGCAAAGCGCCTTTTAGCAAAGCCAGCCAGGGCGAGCTGAATCAAATTTTTACCCTTCTGTCTATTGAAAGCCACGTGCTGTTGGTTATCACATGCTCCCACGCCTTCTCAGCAGCTGTCCCCACTGGGCAAGGTACGACCCGGCCTATGGCCCCTGTTATGTGGAACAAGGTTATTCTTGAAGACTGTGTCAATACGGGAAAATCCCTAAGCGTGTTCTGCTGCCCTAGAGACCGTGGGACCCGTGACAGGCCCAGGCCTTTGCCCTGATCCATGAAGGAGTGTGACGTAGCCCTGAGGCTTAAACTCTGTGGTTGAAGGGAGGGTTCTGAGTTCTAACAACTTCCCAGGTCCGGACTCACTGGAATAGTAATGCGTTTTTTTCCATATAGCCACGCTTTGTTGAGTGCTTACTGCAGGCCAGGTTCTGGGCTTGGTTGAGCATTTGACATCATCAAATCCTCAGTCAGCCTATAAGGTACATGTTGCTGCTCTGTTTCATACACAAGACGCCTGAAAGCCAGGGAGCTTGCTCAGGATCGCACAGCTCAGACCACCGTGCTATGACCTCAGTCTGGCCTCCCCTAACCCCACGTCACTATTTGAAAGAAGACCGCATTCCAGCATGTCAATGCATCCTTTCATTCAATAAAGGTTTACTGAGCTCCTACCAAGTGCCTGGGCAGGAAACACACCTGTGAACAAAACAGACAAAGCTCAGGATCTCATGGAGGTTACATGCTCGTGCACAGAGGCAGAGAATGAACAAGTGTAACACGCTTCAGCCAGTTCGGGGGCTCACTCATATCCTACTCTTTGCGACCCCATGGACTGCAGCACGCCAGGCTTCCCTGTCCATCACCAACTCCCGGGGCTTACTCAGACTCATGTACATACAGTCAGTGACGCCATCCAACCATTTCATCCTCTGCCATCCCCTCTCCTCCTGCTTTCAATCTTTCCCAGCATCAGGGTCTCTTCCAACGAGTCAGTTCTACTCATCAGGTGGCCAAAGTATTGGAGTTTCAGCTTCAGCATCAGTCTTTTCCATGAATATTCAGGACTGATTTCCTTTAGGTTGGACTGCCATATGGCATTTAGTATTCCTTTGAGGTGAAGTGAAGTGAAGTTGCTCAGTCACGTCCGACTCTTTGCGACCCCATGAACAGTAGCCCACCAGGCTCTGCCATCCATGGGATTTTCCAGGCAAGAATACTGGAGTGGGCTGCCATTTCCTTCTCCAGGGGATCTTCCCAACCCAAGGATCGAACCCCGGTCTCCTGCATTGCAGACAGATGCTTTTACCGTCTGAGCTGTAAGATATGTTAAATGCCGCAGGGAGCAGTAGATCCTGGTAACTGAGAAGAGCTGGGGGTGGGGCAGTACTGCTTCTTCCTAATGTGGGAGGTAACACATTCCTGACGCTTGGACATAAAAATGCTTCCCATCATGCTGAGCACAGATTCTGGATTCCTGGAACCTGTCATGTCCAGCTGTGATGACAGCACAATGGCTCCCCAGCCAGCAGAAGAGGAGTCTTCTCCAAATAGGTGCATTTCAGCTCAGTGGAACCTCCAGTCAGGACGGAAATGTTATAGGACAGACGGACTGAGAGACTCAGGGAACGATTCAATCCTGTCCGGAGCCTCACTCCCTAACTATCTCGACTGGGAACTAATTCCTTCCCCTTCTTCCTCCACAAGGAGCTTTTGAAAACCAACCCCACCCCTCACCCCCCGCACCAATCTGGAAACTATTTAGAGATTCCAGAGAGAAAAGAGCTGTGTACCAATGTAATTACTGGTATTGTGCTCATTAAATATGACATGCTTGGGAATTCCTGGGGAAAACCACTCCCCGTCAAGGAAGGAGTTTCAAAAGATGTGACAAATGAGTGTGTCTAAAAATCGGCCATAAAATCAGGAAGTTGATCCACTATTGATGTTTCTAAGCTGTAAAAACAAACAATTCTATAAAGTGTGATTTCGAGATCTTAAGAGAAGGTAGTCCCATGCTTTGGAAACCAAGTAAGCTAACAACATAACCAAGTACTTTGAAAGGATTACTTTCCCGGAGAAATAGCAAGGTTTGTTAATGCCCCCACTGGGGCAAGGAGGTCAGACCTGCCTTGCTGCCTGAAATACCTGGAATGTCAGACTGTAAACAGCCTATCAAAAGCATCGTGTGTGTGTGCTTAGTCACTCAGCTCAGTTCAGTTCAGTTCAGTCGCTCAGTCGTGTCCGACTCTTTGCAACCCCGTGAATCGCAGCACGCCAGGCCTCTCTGTCCATCACCAACTCCCGGAGTTCACTCAGACTCGCAACCATGGAGTCAGTGATGCCATCCAGCCATCTCCTCCTCTGTCGTCCCCTTCTCCTCCTGCCCCCAATCCCTCCCAGCATCAGAGTCTTTTCCAATGAGTCAACTCTTTGCATGAGGTGGTCAAAGTACTGGAGTTTCAGCTTTAGCATCATTCCTTCCAAAGAACACCCAGGACTGATCTCCTTTAGAATGGACTGGTTGGATCTCGTTGAAGTCCAAGGGACTCTCAAGAGTCTTCTCCAACACCACGGTTCAAAAGCATCAATTCTTTGGTGCTCAGCTTTCTTCACAGTCCAGCTCTCACATCCATACATGACCACTGGAAAAACCATAGCCTTGACTAGACGGACCTTTGTTGGCAAAGTAATGTCTCTGCTTTTCCATATGCTATCTAGGTTAATTACTCAGTCATGTCCAACTCTTTGCAACCCCATGGACTGTAGCCCGCCAGGCTCCTCTGTCCATGGGATTCTCCAGGCAAGAGTGCTAGAGTGGGGTGCCATGCCCTCCTCCAGGGGATCTTCCCAACCCAGAGATAGAACCGAGGTCTGTTATGTCTCCTGCGTTGGCAGGTGGGTTCTTTACCGCTAGAGACACCTCTCAGAAAAGCCAAATATCCTTTGCCTGGGGGGAATTGAAAATTAATCTTAACCAAAAAAAATCCATATAAACTCATAAAACTCCATCATACTTTACTCTTCTAACTCTTCCTAGCACCTTCAAGTGCTTTGGGGGAGTAAATGGAGTTTAACTTCTTAATTCATTAGGTAATTAATGTAACGACCATTTCAAAACACTATATATTCTCATTTCCTGTCTCAGAAAAAAAACAAAACTTCGATTTTTCATAAGCCAGTTTTTCAAGGTGGAAAGATGGTCTTATTTCCGTTGTAAATTTGTCCACACAAGACTTTTCACTGTCTTCCCTCGATTCAGAAAAAGCAAATAAGAACAGGTTTCCAAATATACCAGCACTGTGATGACAAGCGTACTGTAGAGGACCAGACAGCTTTTGAGGGCATCTAAATCTTGCTGTGTTCTTAATCACTCGATGAAATTCTTGGAACAAAAAAAAAGTTTAAAAAGTCCAAAGTAGTAGTGGTGATATTAGAATTATCGTTATCTTATAAATACCGTAAATTTGCACCTTCCATTGTGGCAGCCACTAGCCATATGTGGCTGTTGAGCATTTGAAACATGGCTCCTCTGAACTGAGAGGTGCTGTTAAGTATAAAATACACACTAGATTTCAAAGAATTGGTGTGAAAAGAATAAAGATCCTGTATTAATAACTTTTTGTTGATTTTGATAATATTGGGCTAAGTAAAATATATCATGAGATTTCATTTTACCCATTTTTTAAAACATATTTTTAGTGTAGCTGCTAGAAAATGTAAAAGCATATATGTGGCTTGCATTTTATTGCTGTTGGACAAAACTGCTCCAGAGTTTAAGAAAGCATTAAGAAAGTGTTGATGGACTTCCCTGGTGGCACAGTGGTTAAGAATCTGCCTGCCAATGCAGGGGATATGGGTTCAATCCCTGGTCCAGGAAGGTTCCACATGCCATGGAGCAACAAGCCCCTGTGCCACGACTACTGAGCCTTTGCTTTAGAGCCTGTGAGATGCAGCTACTGAAGCCCACCCACCCCAGAACTACACATCACCGTTAATAGTATAATAGTAAGTGCATGCTCGTATACTCAAGCCCTTCCCCTTCAAATAAGCACAATGGTAGGCAAAGTATAATTAAAAAAGTCAAATCGATGTAAGCAGGCCCAGAACACAATAGACACCTGCATGGACCAGGTATGCAGGCCAGAAAAGCAAGGTCAGCGGTAGCACGTGGCACAGAGATCTGGACCTGCTTCTGGGGCAGGAAATGAGCAAACATTTCTGGGAATTTTGCTCATCTGCAATTATGGTAATTAAAATTACTCTATACAAAGTGGCAACAGGACTAAAGCTGGAGACTGGGGGGAACTTCCCTTTATTAAAAAAAATTATAGTAATAATAATAGTAAAGGCTGAGAAAAGCTCTGCTAATTGTTGCCTGGGAATATTGCCTCTTTGAATTGATAGAGCATAAAAACATTCTCATCTCCAGGAACTGGCCATAAACCTTAATACTTGAAGCCATAATCCTTGAGGTATATGAGCCCTGAACCTGTATCATAAGACTTCTTCGGTCAGCAAGCCCCAAGAAGCCAAATGGAGGCAATTGTAAAAACTAGAGAGAGAAGGATAAGCAGAGAAGGGAAAAAACAAAAAGAAAAAATTCCTTCCCAAAATGAGCCCAGAAACCATGATACCAAAACCAAAGAATAGAAGGCTAAGACAGAGAGCCAATATAAATCAATAAAAAGGATATACATTTAGCCAAACAAAATTAAAGTACAAGAGCAGCCAGACAGAGACTTTCAGGATGATAAAGGACACAGTGAAAGAATAACATCTTTAATAATAACTAAAAATAGAACATAGAATTGGCAAGCAAAATCAGAAAGAAGTGAGACAAAACTGATGGATCTAAAAGAGACAGTGTAAAAAATTTAGACGTGAAGATGTTTTGTTTAACAACTAGACTGTACAGAACCAGGGAACTGGAAGATAACCCTGAGGATTTTACTAGACTGCATCACATAAAGGCAAAGAGAAATATGACAAAACAGTTAAATATCTTACAGGGTAAATGGAAATGTCTAATTTATTTAGTAGAATTTCCCAGAAAGGTAGAAAAGCAATATTTAGGAGAGATTTGCTAATGTTTTTCCAAAACTGAAGAAAGACATGAGTCCTCAGAGTAAAAATTAAGTGTAAGGACCCAGAGGGATAAATAAATATTAATTACTACAAAGTAACAAATGTAGTGAGACTACAAATCACTGAGAACAAAGGGAGGGGGAAAAATCTTACAATGACTAGTGTGAAAAGGTAGATTACTTACAAAGGACTGACAAATTGACAGCAACAGTAGATACCAGGAGATAAAAGAATAATATTCTTAAAATGCTAAGTGAAATTATCTCAGTCTAAACTTTCATACCAGACAAGCTATCATTAAAAAAAAAAAAAGAAGAGAAATAAAGGTGGCTTTAGATTCATGAAGAAAGAACAGGAGAGTTTACCATCAATCGATGCTTATGAATACAAATATTAAAGAATGTATTTAAGGTCTAAAAAATGGACCCAGAGGGAGGGCATGGGATTCAAGAAATAGTGGTAGACAAAATATTAACAAAATAGGTTGATTAATTTAATCAACTATCTTAAAAGCTATTTTAGAAATTTTGGGGCAAAGTTTAAAATCTCCAGGAAGTGGTTGTTTAATGAGTAGTTAAATATGCCCACGAAGTTTGTAAGATTCCAAAATTTCTTGACTAAATGTAGACTTCAGTAAAAATATTATAGTCAAAGATTGGAGATGGTAGTAAAATAATAGAAGTAATAAAGTTAAAATAATATAAATACTTCCAAACCAACATACTAGAGAAAAAAAAGATGCATGGATAGTATTTAAGAGAACAATGACAACAATAACAATAACAAAACCACAACTTTGTCCAAAAAGAACATGGAAGAATGAAGATATATATATATATATATTTAAATCCAATAAAAATAGTAAAAAAAAAAAGTGGTAGAAATAAGTTCAAATGTACCAGTGATTATAGCAATGAAAATGGAATAAATTTGTCTAATAAATGACAGAGATTAACAGACTGATTTTTTGTAACCCAACTACTTGCTGTTTGAAGAAACCCTAAGCAAAATCGAAAACACAATCACTCAAAAGATCAAAAATTACGGGAAAAGTGGTATCAGTCAATTGATAACCAAAGAAATTTTGAATAACAATATCAGTATAAGGCAAAACAGAATTTCAGGCACAACAACACTGCTGCTGCTGCTGCTGCTACTTCTAAGTCGCTTCAGTCGTGTCTGACTCTGTGCGACCCCATAGATGGCAGCCCATCAGGCTCCACCGTCTCTGGGATTCTCCAGGCAAGAACGCTGGAGTGGGTTGCCATTTCCTTCTCCAGTGCATGAAAGTGAAAAGTCAAAGTGAAGTCACTCAGTCGTGTCCGACTCTTAGCAACCAGATAAAAATAAATTTGGTTGCCACTTCCTTCTCCAGAGGATCTTCCCAACCCAGGGGTTGAACCTGCGTCTCCCACATTGTAGACAGACGCTTTACCATCTGAGCCACCAGGGAAGTCCTGCTGAGTATTACATAATAGTAAAAATAAAAATCCATCAAAAGGTAATAAATACAAACACTTTTAAAAACACTTTAAAAAACTTTTACATGTGCTCCTAAATAACTCAAGGGGAAAACCAGAAATCATAATAGACTTTGCAACATATTCATATATTTTATGTATTTGGAAGTTGTAATTTTAGAGGCATAGAAATATATGACAGTTATAAAATACTTGTGACAGAATAGAAGTATTACTTTAAGAAATTGTTAAAGGTAGCTAGAATGTTGTCGAAGGTTAATATATAACTTTAAGTAAACCAATTAAAAATGAGTGAATTAAATTTACATCTTACGCTAGGAAACAAGGACAAATCTAATGAAACTTAAAAGAAAGAAAAAAAGCAGAAATTAATAATATACTGAAAACAGAAGCAGTAGAAATGATGAACAGAATCAATACTTGTTTTTAAAATAGCTTTGCTAAAATATAATTCACATACCATAGAGTTCACTGACTCGAAGGGAACACTTCAGTGTTTTTAGTGTATTCTGACAGTTGTGCAACCATTACCACAAGCTGATTTTAGCATATTTTTGTCCCCCTCAGCCCCTTAGCAGTTACTAGGCAATCAGCCACAAGCTGATGGCTATCAAACAACCACTAATCTACTTCCTTTTTCTCTACCAGGTAGTTATCAAAAAACATTCCAGGAGAAGCCCAGGTCCAGTGGTGTAACCGGTACATTCTACCAAATGTTTAAAAAAGAAGACCTATCCTTCATAAATTTTCCCGAAAAAGAAAACATAAGGGGACACTGTCCAACTTACTGTACTAAAGCCGGCATTACCCTGATAGCAAAGCCAGACAGAGACATCACAATAAACGAAAACTCTACATGCAAACTCTATGACTCGACAGGAAGTTTTTGCATCACTCCTCCTCGAGAGTTAAATCTACAACCAAAAGCAAGAAAGTTAGCCATGAAGAATAAGTGATGGATGCAAAGACCTAAGATTTCTGAAAAGGAGTCATTTCGATTTGCCCACTCTAACATACACTGGTGATGCCCACAGATGGGGCCTCCAGAAATGGGCGCTGGTCTCAGATTCTCATCCTAGCTATGGCACAGTTTGGAAGCTCCTCCTTTTGAAGGAATTGCACTAGATTCATGACTGAGAGCAAGGCTATCCCATGCTCGACTTGAATTAAGCAAAGTCAGGATTGATTCAATGGACATGAGTTTGGGCAAACTCCAGCAGATAGTGAAAGACAGAGAAGTCTGGCGTGCTGCAGTCCATGGGGTTGTGAAGAGTCTGACACAACTTAGCCACTGAGCAACGACAACAACAGCATTGATTCATTTCCACCCTCAGCGAATCTTTCCTCATTATTACCCCATAGCAACCCAGTAACCCCAGTTCACCTCTTTTCTCTAGGTCACAATCTCTCAGAATCTTTATTTGCATTAAAGTTGAAACGAGTGATAGAAATATAAAGAATGTTTCAGTCAGACAATGTGCATTTCATCAGAGATTTGAGCTTGCACCTCAAGACTGGAAACTGATTGTTCCTGTCATCAGACAATTAATTGTATAGGGAATAATTCAAAAGGCAGGATCATGTCAGTACCGAGGGCCTCTGGATTTTAATGCAGTCTGTATACTGAGAATCTACTTTAACTCTGATGTCAAATTCTAAGTTTCCAAAAACATAAAGAAGGAAACACTCTAACTCTATGCCTGTCTTTATAGAGTCCCTGAAATTTGTCTAGGATGGACACAGTAGAAGGACTTCCCTGGTGGCTTAGTGGTAAAGAACTTGCCTGTCAATGCAGGAGACACAGGTTCGATTCCTGGATCAGGAAGATGCCCTGGAGAAGGAAATGGCATCCCACTCCCGTAGTCTTGCCTGGAAAATCCCATGGACAGAGGAGCCTGGAGGGCTACAGTCTGTGGGGTCACAAAAGAGTCTGGCATGACTTAGCAACTAAACAACAATAACAATACACACTAGAGTTTCTGTAAGCAAAATAAACAGACATGCTGTGTATATACGTATATATATACATATATATACACACACACATGCTGTGCTTTCTAAAAGAAGTAAATTTGTCTTTCCTTTCAGTGATATATATGACCAAGACTGTTGAAAACTTCTGTAGATACAACCTCGGAAATATAAATGACTTTAAAACTCACTAGTTTCAATCCACGGGACCATCATGCTGACTTGAAATGATTTAGACGATGTTTCTAGTATCTGATAACCAGTCACTTTGAATCATGAGTATTTGGTACTATAATCACCATGGAATGTGTGGCCAGGCCTCGGAAAGCCCTATGTCCTTCATTTACCTCTGAGATTAAGAGCATCCATAAGACAGCCATTGTGTTTGCTCCAGGACCATGCAGCCCTTAATTCCCATTGGCACCATCTGGACTAATTCCACTTTAAGACCAAGTAGGTGAAGTCTTCTAATCACTGGCCAGCCTCTTATCACAAAGTCAGATCTCTGTAACTACCAGTGACTTTAATCCTACCCTTGCAATGCCATATAAAGTGTTGGTTCTCAACTTTTTCATTAGAAAAAGAGCAGAGGGCTGAAATGTCGGCAGTCTGCTGAGTCATAAGGTTGAGCTCATGGGTTAAAAACGGGGACAACTGAAATACTATGTGAATGGTGGTATAAACAATTAAATTGCTATTAATGTCTTTAGGTTACAAAAGTAGGGCATACCCCGAAAGAAAAACAAGAAGGAAGGGAGCTAATGTGAAGGTAATCATAAAGATGGAAGCAGAAAAAAGGCATCTCAGCCGAGGATTGTCTCCAAGAGACGGCACTGGGAGACGGCTTTTTAATTTTATTATGTAATAAAAAGGAAAAATGGAGATTTTTTTAAAATAAGGATCAGGCCAAAGAAGTTTTTAGCATGTGTTATGAACTCATTCACAGAGACATCAACATATTTTAGGACAAAACTGTCTAAAAATAACTTGCTCCATCGGCCTGGGACATTTTTCAGTCTTTTGCCAAGAATCCAATTAATGCATTTTTTTTCCAAGCAATTTTCTGTGGCTTTTATATCTCATACTCTTCTGTAAAGAAGATTCATATGCCCAAGTGGGTGTGAGCCCTGTTATATTGTGAGTTGCTAAGATGCTAAGGCTCATTATGGGATTACTTGTTTCCCTCTGGCCCAGGACACTTATAAAGATCAATTAACTCAGTTAAGCTACTCTTCAAGCTCCCTTCCTCTCTGTCCCCAAGTTCCACCATATTTCACTTATGCAGAGAGCTGGCGCTCAGACTCTGCGTCTGTGAAGCAGGTGGTGAGTGAACGAGTTAGGGAAAGACTAGGAAATAGTGGGAAAGTGGAGAGTTCCAGCCAGGGACCCTCAGCCTTGCTCAGAGGTTATGCAAGTAAGTATGTGGAAATATTTAAATCTAAGGGGTGAAGCTGGCCTGTCTTCTTTAGGCATTAGTGAATAATAACACACATTCATGGTAGTCATGTCAGAGACTTCTCTGGTGGCCCAGTGGCTGAGACTCCATGTTCCCAAACCAGGGGCCCCGGGTTTGATCCCTGGTCAGGGAACTAGAGATCCCACCTGCTGCCTCTAAGAGTTCTCACACCCCAACTAAAGATCCCGCGTGCTGCAACTAAGACCCGACACAGCCAAATAAATAAAATAAATACGTAAATAAAAAATAAAATAAATGACAAAACAGTACTCATCAACAATACTCACCTTGGACTTCTTCACATTATTTATCACAACTCTAATACTTATGATGCAAATTTTTAACTGTAAGACTCAAAAGGCCAAGGACTGCATCTGTCTTCTTTGTCATATTAGGAGATATTCAGCACTTAGGAGATAGTCAATCAACATTTATTGAATAAATGATCATCCCACTTTATTACCATCCTGTATATATCTGTCTTTTCAGCCAAAATACGAATTCATTGTTTTAGTCACAAGCATTTATTGAGTTCCCACCTTGTGCTAAGGAGTTAAATACTAGGGACAGAGTCATGAAGAAGATAGATGGGGTCCTTGCCTTTGGAACTCTGCAGAAACTGTGTTTTTGTTTTTCATATCTCAATTCCTGGAAGATACCAACTATGCAATGCTTGCGGAATGAATAAGTGAATTAACTAATGGACACTCTGACCCTGATTATCAGCTGGTCTCTGTTCTTGACACTTTTCCTAATCCTGTGTGTTTGGAATGACCAAAAGGCTAATGGCAGAGGAAAAATGGGCCACGAGCCATGGAATTTCTGGCTGGCAGTGAGCTGGACCAAATAATCACCCACTAGGCAGAAGTGAGATAGGAAAGTCCAAGATGGGATACTGGCAAAAGGGTGGAAGGATGGTTCTAGATACACGGTATCTGGCAGCCTTGGAGCAAAAGGATGGGAGAAAAATTACAATGTCAGTAGAGGAAGGAAGGAAGGAAGGAAAAGGACCAACGAGAGATGAGATCTACCCACTTTTCACTGAAGTTTTTAATTTAATGTCTGTCTCCCATTTTGCATTGTGATCACCAAGACAGAACAATGTCTGTCTTGGTTATCAGAGCATCCCTGGTGCCAGTCGAGGTAGCCATGCTTTCTTGGTGAATGAATGAAATCTCAGGCAGAGTAGGCTCAGAGTCTCAGAATCACAGCTCCTGGAGCTAATGAGGCCAGGACACCTGTTCTATAACTCACATCACCCAGAGAACACACTTCCTGTGATTGGTTCTGGAGCACACCTTCTCCAGATAAGCAGGAAACCTTGAGAGGAGGTTCTTAACCTAGATATTCCAACCAGTTACCAGCCCTGCTGCTGCTGCTGCTAAGTTGCTTCAGTCATGTCCGACTCTGTGCGACCCCATAGACGGCAGCCCACCAGGCTCCCCATCCCTGGGATTCTCCAGGCAAGAACACTGGAGTGGGTTGCCATTTCCTTCTCCAATGCATGAAAGTGAAAAGTGAAAGTGAAGCCACTCAGTTGTGTCCGACTCTTCGAGACCCCCTGGACTGCAGCCTACCAGGCTCCTCCGTCCATGGGTTTTTCCAGGCAGGAGTACTGGAGTGGGTTGCCATTGCCTTCTCTGAGTTACCAGCCCAAGATATCCCAAAACCAAAAAAAACAAAAAGGCACAACACAGAGAGCTCAGCCTGGTGCTCTGTGATGACGTAGAGAGGTGGGATGGAGGCTCAAGAGGAAAGGAATATATGTAGTGTAGGGAGATATAGAATACAGGAGGGCTGCGTGCGTGCTCGCTCAGCCATTCAGTCACGTCCATCTCTTTTGTGACACTATGGTCTGCAGCCTACCAGGCTCCTCTGCCCATGGGATTCTCCAGGGAAGAATATGGAGTGGGTTGCCTGCCCTCCTCCAGGGGATCTTCCCAACCCAGGGATCAAACCCGTGTCTCTTACGTCTCCCGCATTGGCAGGCAGTTTCTTTACCACTAGTGCCACCTGGAAGCCCAAAAGAAGGGCTATAGGTACCTTAAGTGAAGAGAGAATGCCTTTAGGGAGAAAAAGGAAGCAAAAATTAAGGGCCTTGAAGACATCAAACATAAATATAGGGGCAAGTTCTACTGAGAGCAGGTGTAATGTTATACCTTCCTATCTCAGTAAAGGTGATATCCCATAACAACTATTAATAAACGTATGATCTCAGGAACCTGACTTTGAATCACAGCACCGTTGATTCTGGACAAGTCAGCATCTCGAGGGTTCAGTTGTTTTGTCTGGATGTGAGCATATGGATGAGATGCCTCTCCTAAGGTGTTGAGAGTACTAAATGAAGGAAGCCCTGTGAAGCACCTGGTACCAAGCACACATTATGTGCTTGGTAAATATTAGTTGTTACTAATACTCATGTCAATGACTTGGCAGGAGGTGTATTCACCATCTGGGCTCATCTTTGATACCAGAGATTTGGAGGAGAACCAGAGGAAATGAGGAGCCCCCGAGAGAACCTCCCTGAGACATGTCCATGCAGACCTGGGCACCCAAGTGGCACTCAGTAAGTGATGACTTTCCTTCCTTCCACTTCGGTCATCTCCCTGTTTCTGTGAAGTTGAGACTCAAATGCACAATTCTCCCTGCCCTACTCTATAGCTTCCCTGTGCCCATGAAACCTTTTCTGGTTTGCAGATGGCTGAACCCAGCCCAGCAACGACACCAAAGGAAAGTGGTCAAAATGCAAATAGGAGTTTTCTTTTTAAAGAAATGCATACTTTAAGGTAACCATCCAGATGCCCAGTTCGCATGAGAATCTAATCAAGCACAGATCATGCAAAGTTGTAAAGCCAGATTATTTATTTATTTTTCTTCTTCATTGAACATTTCGAGAGCCCTGGGGCTCAGGAAGGCGAGGGGCGGTTGCCTCCTGGCTCTGCACACAGATCCCGGAAGGAAGTGAAGTTGAGCGCCCTTGGGCTGCCTCCTTCCCCTTTCCCTTCCCCATTCTACTCCCCAACCTCTGCCCCCAGCTCCGAGCACAGAACCGTCCACAGTTTCCCAACCAAAATCTCCTCTCAAGAAGGACCTGAAACTCATTTTACATTAAAACACAAATAAGGACCACAACTGAGTAGCCCAGTGTGTATCAGCTGAACTACTCACCACTCCCAGATTGCTCACAGATCGTGTTCAGACTGAACTGATAATGGTCCTTCCAAAATGTGATTCTCTTCCAGTGTTCTCAGTCTCAGGAAATAAGAGAGATTGTCCTATGCTGGTTCATGAACTACTCAAATACTTTTATTATTCTGCTTTGAGGCTGGGGCTGTGCAGGGGAGCCCCTGAACTGGGGAGGACAGGAGGGCTGGCTGGAGGTGGGCAGAGAGAGAAGGCTTTAATCTTCCCATGAGAGAGCCAGGGAATAGTGATCAGTATGTGGCTGGATTTATGAGTTTGGAGTTCATGGCAGATGCATGCTAAATCGCTTCAGCAGTGTCCAACGCGACCCAATGGACTGTAGCCCGCCAGGCTCCTCTGTCCATGGGGATTCTCCAGGCAAGAACACTGGAGTGGGTTGCCATTTCCTTCTCCTTTCAGGAGAGATCCCAGGGCTCAAAAATAGATATAGCAGTCAACATGCGGTAATCAGTGAGGATTCAATTTCCCTAATCCATTCACTCTTCAAGTTGACTATCTCACATCCTGTCCTGTCTCCTTAAACCTCCATCACCTCCTCCCCAGACTTCAGTCTTGGCTGATGACCTTATTTTCCATTTCACAGAAGAAATACAAGGGTCAGCAGAGGTCATGCACCCACTCACACCCCCCTACCTGTCGCCTGCCCTTCCTTCTTCATGAGAAGCTGTTACCAACTTTGTTAACATTTGTTAAGGGAAGCGCAGAGTGCAGGATGGTGACTGAGGTTCAACAAAAGACCACAGGAAACAGTGAAGCTTGTTCATTACTATGGATCCTGGAGGAAGCACAGGGCATGGCGCCAGGGGCCACAAAGGGAGGTCACGGTGGGGTATGGCTGAGAGAGTGATGGGGCTTTGGGGTTCCCAGGCAAAAGCCAGATTGGTCAACTCAAACCAAAATGAGTGTGGTTTTGGTGAGCACCACGGGGTCTTATCTACGGGGTGTGTAAGGGGAAGGCCCTGGGAGACAGGGGAACCTGCTGATCACAGGGTCGCTGGGGAAGTCAGATCAGGAACTCAGATTTTGCTTGTGACTCTGCAGGCTGCTCTTTGGGGCATGGGCTTGTATGTGTTCGTTTAAGGCCCCTGCAGGCTACTTGGCTAAACAACATGAAGGCCGAGGCAGCGATGCCGCAGAGAAGTTTAACACACTCTTGGTAGAAGCCATCACCCCCCACTACTTCTTCAATCTCATCCCTTCACTTTCTTCAAGACCTTCCTCCAACAAGTCACTCCTCTCCCCTCATGTCATAAAATCTCCCTGTTAGCTTGTCAACTATTGAAGCACATTAGATCTCCTGCCTTAACAACAACCAAAAAAAGTCTCCCTCATCCCTCTACCCTCTTTGCATTCTCACCCCGTTCTTCTGATTCACAGTCAAGCTCTTGAAGAAGTCATCTGCCCTGAAGCCTCCAACTTCTCTTCCCCTTCCCTCCCACTCACGGCTGAAACTGCTTTGTCAAGGCCACTGTGGGCGCCCGCATCCCTGACTCCAGCGGGCAGTTCCTGGCCCCTGTTGGACTTTCCTTTCAGCAGATGACCTACTTTACACCACCCTGGGTGCTCCTGGGTGGTCTTTCAGGACACCACGCGTTAATAGAGGTCTCTTCCCTTTTAGGTCAGTCCTCCTGAGTCTCCCCTGCTGGGAACCGGCCTCTCCCAGCCTCTCCACTTCACACACCCAACGCTCATGTGTCAGTTCGTTTCCCTTTTTGAGCACATGCCCTTGGTGATCTCATTAGTGTTCAAATGTCACCCTCCATGCCTGTGACACCCAAAGGTCTATCTCCAGACCTCTCCCTGGCATCCGCCTTTGTATATCCTACTTGCTTCTCAGCGGCTACACTCAGGGTCTAAGAACCTTGTAGAACTTAACCTGGGCTTCTCTGGTGGCTCAGTCAGTAGAGAATCCACCAGCAATGCAGGACATGGGTTCAATCTCTGGGTCAGGAAGATCTTCTGGAGAAGAAAATGGCCACCCACTCCGGTATTCTTGCCTGGGCAATCCCATGGACAGAGGAGCCTGATGGGCTACCCCTGCTCCACCCCAATGGGATCGCAAAAGAGTCAGATACGACTTAGCAACTAAACCACCACCACCACCAGAACTTAACCTGCCCTAGATCTAACTCTCTGTCCCACCCCACCATGTCCCCCATAGCCTTCCTCATCTTTTAAAATGACCACTTGCCAGAGCCCAAACCTTTGGGCTTAACCCTGGTTCCTTTCATTCACTCCCCACATCCAACAGATGGATGATAGTAGCAATGCTATAGAAAGATATAGTAATAGGGAGAAAAGATGGTAAGGACCCACTGGATGTATCAAAAGCATTTGGGGGAAAGCTGAGCAATGAAGAATTGATGCTTTTGAACTGTGGTGTTGGAGAAGACTCTTGAGAGTCCTTTGGACTGCAAGGAGATCCAGCCAGTCCATCCTAAAGGAGATCAGTCCTGAATATTCATTGGAAAGACTGATGCTGAAGCTGAAACTCCAATACTTTGGCCACCTGATGCAAAGAACTGACTCACTGGAAGAGACCCTGATGCTGGGAAAGATTGAGGGCAGGAGGAGAAGAGGACAACAAAGGATGAGACGGTTGGATGGCATCACTGACACAATGGACATGGGTTTGGGTGGACTCTGGGAGTTGGTGATGGACAGGGAGGCCTGGCATGCTGTATGGGGTGACAAAGAGTTGGACACAACTGAGGGACTGAACTGAACTGAACTGAACTGAATGATTCCTAGTAACTGTGATAGTGACACCTCCACCTGGAAGCCTCTGTAAATCCTCATATCCCAGTGCTTATCAATCAGAATACAAGCTGACTGACTTGTCAGTTACCCAGCCATTTAGATTTGAGCAACCTGAGGACTTTGGGGAAAGAAATGACATTCACTGGGCAATCCCTATGGGCCTGGCAGAGTGCTAGGTATTTTGCAAATGCTAACGTATTTGATCCCAGAGCAACCCAATGAGATAGGTACGATTTCCCATTTTACATCTGCAGAAACTGAGGTTCCAAGAGATTAACCCAAGATCTTGTAATTGCTCAGTAGCAAGGTGGATATTGGAACCTCTGTCTTTTGGACTCCCTACAAAAAATGTGTATGTTGAGGAATGTTTCTCCTGTCCCTCATGTGTCATCTAGAAGTTCCACACTAAGGCTGACTTTTTGGTTTCTTGTCCAATAGTTAATCCTTTCTTGCTGCTAACAGAACTGAATTTTCTTTGTGTATGGGGCAACCCTGTGCTTCAGCAAAGACTGAGCCCTCTCCTAATCCCCAGAGGCAATATTTGACTAGTCTAAGCAAATGATACCCATCTCATTTGTCATGCTGCTTGATCAGCTGAGGAACAGGCTTGAGATGCAGTTCTGCCTCCCAAGGCTTGAGGGCACATCTGCTGGGGAGTGGGACCCAAAGTGGGGGTAATTTCATTTTGGCTTTATTTATTTATATACTTATTTGCATTTGGATGTGGTTGAGAAGGTACTACCTAGAGCTATTGCAGCCACTTTGCAATTATGAGGGAACCAACCACCTGAGAATAAAACTGACATGAAGATGTTTCTTGATCTACCCCCAGACTTCTTGCTTGGGGAGGTAACAAGTATTTATTATTATTCAAGCCAATTTAAGTTCTATCTTTACATTATTTGTAGACAAAGCATTCAATATACACAATATATTGAGTATATATTTACTCACTGGTTTATCCCCAGATCCTAACACAGTGGTAATTGCTCAAAAAAAAAAAAAAAAAAAAGAATGTTTTGATTGCCTGTATGAAGAA
Organism: Bos mutus; assembly: GCF_027580195.1. Classification (NCBI taxonomy): domain Eukaryota; kingdom Metazoa; phylum Chordata; class Mammalia; order Artiodactyla; family Bovidae; genus Bos; species Bos mutus. The sequence continues at coordinate 7,468,595 of NC_091639.1, read as the reverse complement.
TGTTGTGTGTTTCAGAGTAAAACGAATGAATTCAATGAATTATTATGGGATACAGAAAATCGAGGTGACAACATGCCACTGGCCTTCTCTCTAAAAGCACAAGAGGAGAGAAAAAAGAGCAAACCACGTAGAAGTAGCCCTGCTCATGTGTAACATGGCGACATCCCAAGGCCTGTCACCAGGGGAAAATATTTATGCTAAGACCTCTATCAGATGGCCATTTCCTCAGGTGTAATTCATTGACGTTTGAAATCAGTTTCTGTCCCGGGTTACCGAGGTCCAGACTAAAGGGCAGCCTAGACTGTGTTCTCCGTCAGGAGGTGGCCGTGTTTGAGATTTGTGTTGGCATCTCTGAGCTGTGACCACAGCACACATTTTTGTGGAAACTATCCGTTGAGACTTCCACGGCAGCATTCTTCCATGAGGAAGGGGGGTGTTGGAGGCAGGCTTCAGCATGCCCAAGAGAAGTTTTCTCCTTCTGAAACTTGTTTCGACTCATTCTTTCCAGATTAATGAGGTCACTTTCCCCTTTCAGAGCAAATGCAGATGGAGAAACAAAAGGGTGAAAATTTAGAAACTTCAGGGTCCCCTTTCCAAAGCCTTATTTCACAAGGCCCTGTGTGGTTTGTGGGAGCAACTTGAGGTCCCGGTGACTGATAAATATGATATAATTTTAGAACTTTCATAAGCCTGTGTGGCCTCTTTGTTGAAGATCAGCAATTAGGACCTTAAAGAACTGAAAGCAATTACCCAAATCGTTTTTGAAATGTCCATATTCAGTATTAATTCTGGGCACTGTTCTCTTCCCCTTGTTCAGCCCCTGCTTACATGCTTTTATTCAGTGAGATTCATCCCATGTACCCAGCATCCATTCAGTGTACCCAGGGGTCCATAAGGAAGACATTCCAGCCTTGGCTTTGGAGAAAAGTCTCTCGGTGACCAGTTGCTCCAGCCTTCTTCTGAAAGAAGGGACCCGAGGTGATTCCTTACATATGTACAAATTATCACGTTTGACCCTGTCATCGTGGCTGATGGAAATAGGAGGGGGCAGTTTTGAAGGTGGCCATCCATAAGCTGACCAGCAGCCATAGGGAGCCCTCAATGGGACAGGGCTGTCCAGGGCCCTGTAGTGACCAACGGACTCCATCAGAGACTTTCTCTTAGGAAGCAGGAAGGTGACACACAGAGAGAATTACAAGTGACAGAAGGGTTCAAAAACCCAGAGACTCATGGAGAGAAGGCAGTGGGCTAAAGCCATGAATCAGTAGAATTTAAGATTAAGAAGCTGAGCAGGGCATCGGGGGAAGCTCAACAGGGCGTGAGAAGTGTCAAGAGAGGCCCAGAAACAGGCAGTGGCCTCCTGCGGTGCTGTGGGCAGCTGTGGCCAGGTGTCAGTGAGATCCTGGCGTCTGTAGGCTGAGGACGAAGTGCCAGTTCCTGGGAGGCTCGTTCCACGTGTATGCAGGCTCTTTGCTGTTCTGTCTTACATGCCTTTATCACACATCTTCATTCACTGAAAATCTGATTGTGTCAAACTCTTGCCATCTGAAAAAATTTAAGTACTAAGTTTAATATTTACAAACTTTGTGATCTTGGGTAACCTCCTTGAACATTAGATGTTCATTCTCTATGTGTGAATGGCCCCCAACATGTCCCTGTCCTAATTCTAGGGACCCAAGAAAATGTTCCTTTGTTGTTACTGTTGTTTAGTCACCAGGTCATGCCCAATTCTCTGCAACCCTATGGACTGTAGCCCACCAGGCTCCTCTGTCCGTGGTATTGCCCAGGCAACAATATTGGAGTGGGTTGCCATTTCCTCCTCCAAGGGATCTTCCTGACCCAGGGGTCAAACTCATGTCTCCTGCTTTGGCAGGCAGATTCTTTACCATTGAGCCATCCAGGAAGCCCTATATTACTTTACATGGCAAAAGGGATTTTGTGAGTCTGATAAAGTTAAGGACCTTGAATCGGACTCCTGTATTATCCACGAGAGTCTAAGCTAGTCACAAGAGTCCTTAAAAACAAATAGGAGAACTTTTCCCAGCTGAAATCAGGGGAGAGGTAACTATAGAACAGTTACAGAGATTCAACGTTACTGGCTTTGAAGATGGAAGAAGGGGCCAGGAGCCAAGGAATATGGGCAACTTCTAGAAGCAGAAAAAGGCAAGGAAACAGATTCTCCCCTAAACCTTCCAAAAGAATGCAGCCCTGCCAACATGATAGTTAGCCCGGGAGACCTGTGTTGAACTTCTAACCTCCAGAACTACAAGATAATAAATGTGTTTTTGTCTTAAGCAATTGATTTTGTGGTAATTTGTTACAGCAACAGTAATAAACTAATAAACTATAATATTGCTCTACATATATATGGGAACACATCAGATCAGATCAGTCGCTCAGTTGTGTCCGACTCTTTGTGACCCCATGAATTGCAGCACACCAGGCCTCCCTGTCCATCACCAACTTCCGGAGTTCACTCAGACTCATGTCCATCCAGCCATCTCATCCTCTGTCGTCCCCTTCTCCTCCTGCCCCCAGACCCTCCCAGCATCAGAGTCTTTTCCAATGAGTCAACTCTTCGCATGAGGTGGCCAAAGTACTGGAGTTTCAGCTTTAGCATCATTCCTTCCAAAGAAATCCCAGGGCTGATCTCCTTCAGAATGGACATATATATGTAGATTTAAAAGAATTACACTTTCCAGTGTAACACGGTTATGTTGCCTTTTTGAATTGTTTTCTTCTTCTGTGTTCAAAAATGAGTATATGTTCCTTGTGTTATAAAGAAATTATTTTGTATACTTTTAGTAAGATTTATTTGGTAAATAGTTCAGCAAACATTTCTTGAGGGTACTTTGTGTATGCCTCATATAGATAATGTATATATTTTAGTCTTTGTTAGGCCTGGTATAGTGCATTGTGGCAGAGCTCAAGGTCATGTTGAGAGAGCTCAAAATCTACTGAAAAAATTTAAAAGAAGACTCTGTGATTTCACAATCCATCAGCCTCACCTGAAGTCTAAAAACTCTTAGGCTCATTCACAACCTACCCGATGTCTACAAGGGAGGACTATGAACTGGTATTAGAGTTACCAATGCTGGTGATAAGTACAGCAAATGAGACAGTGAGACTCCTTGGAAGGTTCTTGTGACCCACTTAAGCAAAGGAACTTGGCTTTGGTGAGTTAAAAATGCAGAACACGCCCGCAATACCAGTTCTCACTTGAGCAAGAATTTCTCCATCCTTATCAGGACCAACCATCTTCAGGGCTTTGAATGGCCCTAAACCTAATTTGGCATTTGGACAGGACAATAGGTGCTTTGCATGACCTGATTAGAAAATAATGCAAAGCTGTTCCCATTAGGTCATTTTGATCCGTGGCTGAGCCAAATTCCCTGGACATGCCTCCAGCCAAAATACACCGCAGAGGAATAAAGGAAATAGAGCAGATTTCAGGAGTAGACATCTTAGCTCTTTTCATCACATCTTTATTCATCAGATACTTGTTGGATGTTGTAACCCTGTCCCCAAATGCCCATGTGCATAAGAATTACCTGAGAGGGTTCCCTTCTCCAGAGAAACTGACTCAGCAATTCCAGGATGGGGCCCGGGGATCTATATTTAACCACCTGGTGGGTGATTTTGATGCAGGACCGCTACAGACCACTTTGCAAAATGTTTGGTTTCGTCTCCAAAATGAATAAGCCACAGTTCCTCACCATCCGGAGCCTGGAAGTCCAAGGAGGCAGGCGCACTATGGTGATCCTATGTGATGAGCACAATAATAGTAGTTTTAGGGGCAGTGAATGGGGGAAAGATTCTCTGTCCAGGGGGGCAGCAGTCCTGAAGGACGTTGACGAAAAGAGAAGGAGGAAGAGCATTCTGGGTGGGGGGCAGGCTTTACAAGCCCCAAGTCATGAGGAGATGTGATCTAGAGGGAAGAGCGAGCAGTGAGTGCGACTCTGGGTGAGGATAACAGGAGAGAATCTGAGAAGAGCGCATGGGTCTTGACTCACCAACCAAATCATTTCATTTTACTTTGTAAGCAACAGGGAGTTGGTGGAGGTATTTTTTTTTTTTTTTTGTTGTTGTTGTTGTTTGCTGTGTTTGGGGTTTTTCGGCTGCACAGGGTTTTCATTGCAGCACATGGGCTTAGCTGCCCCACCACATTCATGGAGAGTCAGGAGGAGAAGGCTTGCCCCAGATCCACATGGGAGTAGAGGAATCCATCCAGAGAGAAGTAGAGTGAAAACGTGTGAGGTCCAGGGGTGAGATGTCGGCAGCAATAGGCAGAGGAGGTATGCTGAACCGTGAAGGAGATGAACCGAGATGGACAGGGTCCCCCTGCTAGAGGGTCTGAGAGGAGAGAGGTGATGGGCCACTGGGAATGCAGCAGAGGCAAGTCATTGTGATGGCTTTTGGCTTCACCCTCTAGGATGCCATGGGCAACGGTCGCAGGGACTTACTGCATGCAGAGGGCAGGATGGCAGGAAGGCAGTGAGGAGGAAGGGCTTGGACCATGTGGGAGCGAAGGCACGCAGGGTAGACGACTTTCAGGAAAGCTGAGCATCAGAGGCAGGAGGCCCCATAAGAAGGACAGTATTAGGAAGGCAGTAAGTGTTAGGGTCCCTATGAGACTGCAGGCACAAGGCTTCTGCTGGTAAGATAGGAAAAGTGGTGGTAAAGATAGAAGAGGAATGAGTTGGATTTCTTCTCAGAATTTCTATTGTCTTAGAGTAAAATAATTATGTAAAAACTAAAGGGGAAAACAAACAGACATGCTAGTGTTTTAAGCACCAGGAATAAGTAAAAAATATTTCTAAGTCTTCAGAGTTGGGTTGTCTCGGTATGGGACAGTGACATAGAGGCTGCTCTAGTCAGAAGAAGGAAATGTTCAAGGAAAAGGAAAGAAAAAGAACCAGCCATTGTAGACAAAAAAGTGTCCATAAATGATCTTAACACACAGCAGTCCCTCCCTGGGACTGGGCCATGATCAGGGCGGCAGACCTGCCTCGGGAGTCGCATGATTGGACTTGATTTTTTGGTTAAGTGACTGTGTAGGCAGAAAGGAAAATCCAGAAAAATCACTTAATCAAATGACTGATCAACCTTTGGTGTCTGATCTGGGAATCTCTACTCAGGGGCACACCAGTTGGACATAAACCCAGCTTTCTGTGTACTTAGAAAACCAATGACCCAAAGTCGGATAGAAGAGCAGTCTAATCTCTTCAGGCATTGAAGACAGCGGTGTAATTTTATTCCGTATATTCTCATGAATAAGATGTTGTTTTCAAAGTCCTATTTCATGTGAAACCAGAACAGCAGTTTGTACAGTTCCTTCAGAAACCGAGCTTAATCTGATGGTTTCAGTCTTGTGTTCTGTTTGTGCAGAAGAGCACGCTCAAGGGTGAGGTTGCACGTGTGCACGTTGCAACCTGAGAGTGGTTACGTATATTCACACAAACGCCTGGCACACAAATGTCTTGGAAGGACACATACTGAACAGATAGCAAGGGTTCCCCGTGGGCAAAGCCGAGGAGGAAACTGAAATGAGGGCTGATGGTCAGAAAGCATTTTAGTTTTACCTGCAATGTTAGTTTTTTACAATATCAATGTATTAGTTGCATATTTTACATTGATTTGTAAAAATAAGCTAACATTGCAGGAAAAACTAAAATGCTTTCAACCATCAGCCCTAATTTCAGTCATTTTTTAATTTTTGTTTGTTTGTTTGTTTTTAATCTTAGCTACACTGTGTTTTCATGGCTGTGTGGGCTTTCTCTAGTTGCAGAGGACAGGGGCCACTCTTCGTTGCGGTCACGGGCTTCCCTTTGCAATGTGCTGCCTTCTCGTTGCGATGGCATCTCTTGCTGTGGAGCACAGGCTCTAAGCACACGGGCTTCAGTAGTTGCGGTGCAGTGGGCTTAGCTGCTCCTCAGCACGTGGAATCCTCCCAGACCAGCAACTAAGCCCTGCATTGGCAGGTGGATTCCTTCCCCCAGGCTCCTCTGTCCATGGGATTCTCCAGGCAAGAATACTAGAGTGGGTTGCCATGCCCTCCTCCAGGCGATCTTCCCAACCTGCTATAGAACCCAGGTCTCCTGCACTGCAGGTAGATTCCTTACCATCTGAGCCACCAGGGAAGCCCCTTATCCATTGCACTGCCAGGAAGTCCTAGTTGTATGCTTTTAAAATTAATTTAAAAATTATTGCAAAATCAGCACTATCAAGATTTTCCTAAATTTTTTTTTTTTTTTTTTTGGAAAGTTCAAGGTGGTTATCATCTAGTAGAGGAGTAGGTGACTAAGTTGTCGGTTGTAGAGAAAAGTTGGTGTTTGCCAGATGCTTAAACACAATGAATGCCTCCAATAAATCAGAATCTTCTATGTTTGTCATCAGTTCTCTCTTAAAAAGAATTCAGTCTTCCTTCCTTTTGTTCTTCGTGGGACCTATGTTTCTTCAAACAACTGTTCTGTGAGCCAGAAGAATGGTTTCATCTCTGAAAATATCATTTTCCTCCTAATGATAAACATTTTTATTAATCCAATGGGAATGTTTGAAAGCAGAATTCAAAGGATGGAAGAATGAGCAGAGGATAAGAAGCTGGATGGGTGAAGGAGTGAGGCTCTGCAGAGATCATGAGGGATAATGAGAGAGCTCACAGCGACATCTCACCCCCACAAGGCATGAGCTGAGGGCGGGGCTCAGAGCTCTGGAGAGTAAGGAAAGCTTGGGAAGAAGATGTGACAGATAGTCAGGAGGAGATGAGTAGGAAGGTTCATGAGCTGTAGAAGGGCCTCGGTTGAGGTTATTGGGGGAGAATTTGCCAGAAACAATGTAGTCTTTGTTAACTTGCCCCAGCGAGTTTGGGTAGCTCTGAAGCATGAGAGCAAGTAAGTAGATTGAACTTTCACCTGGGGCTGGAAGTGGATGAACACCCAGAAGAACAAAAACAAGGAAATCAACATTAACGGATTATTGAAATAGCTTTCTGTGGGGTTCTGGTCATGTAAGAGTGCCACACACCAGGACTCGGCTGATGGACCGGCAGAGTAGAAGAGATGGAAGACAAAAATGTCCTGTTACAGGAGAGAGAAAAGGAGAGTTGTAAGCACCAAGATGGGGAAACAGTGGAAACAGTGTCAGACTTTATTTTGGGGGGCTCCAAAATCACTGCAGATGGTGACTGCAGCCATGAAATTAAAAGACGCTTACTCCTTGGAAGAAAAGTTATGACTAACCTAGATAGCATATTGAAAAGCAGAGACATTACTTTGCCAGCAAGGTCCGTCTAGTCAAAGCTATGGTTTTTCCAGTGGTCATGTATGGATGTGAGAGTTGAACTGTGAAGAAGGCTGAGTGCCGAAGATTTGATGCTTTTGAACTGTGGTGTTGGAGAAGACTCTTGAGAGTCCCTTGGACTGCAAGGAGATCCAACCAGTCCATTCTGATGGAGATCAGCCCTGGGATTTCTTTGGAAGGAATGATGCTAAAGCTGAAACTCCAATACTTTGGCCACCTCATGCGAAGAGTTGACTCATTGGAAAAGACTCTGATGCTGGGAGGGATTGGGGGCAGGAGGAGAAGGGGACAGCAGAGGATGAGATGGCTGGATGGCATCACTGACTGGATGGACGTGAGTCTGAGTGAACTCCGGGAGTTGGTGATGGACAGGGAGGCCTGGCGTGCTGCGATTCATGGGGTTGCAAAGAGTTGGACACGACTGAGTGACTGAACTGAACTGAAGCACCAAGAGAACAAAAGAGGAAGGTGAATAAGGTTCATTTTGTCATACCTAAAAGTGAAGGAAGGTGTCTGACTCTTTGTGACCGCATAGACTGTAGCCCACCAGGCTGCTCTGTCCATGGGGTCTTCCAAGCAAGAATACTGGAGTGAGTACATTATACCTACTAAATTGAAATTTCTCTTAGGGAAGGAGTGGATTTTCATTCATTTTTTATTTATCATAGCACTTGTTCCATAAATGCTTTTAATATTCTGAGTGAACCAATTAATGGGAATAGCGATCTCACTAATATCCCCAGTCTGCTATGAGTTTTCTGAGGACAGGCCCTATGTCTTGTGAACTGATGCGTCAGCCAGGTGCAGGGGCACTCGGGGGAGTTTGCAGATCCAGCACAGTTACTGCATGGACAAATGAGCTGGATCCTTCTGAGGTCTGATTTCTTCATCTGAAAATTAAAACCACAAGACCAGCCCCCAGTCCCAAGAAGGGAGGAGGCATACATTCTAATACTAGACAACTCTGCTCATAAAACCTGCCAAACCAACTCCTGAGCATGTTCATTTAAATTCCTCAGTGGGCAGCTGACTCCCCATGGCTAATACTGTGTTCAGTCGTGGAGGGAAATGAGTCAAGCCAATGGAATCATAAATACACACACACACACACACACACACACACTCAGACACATCTTGACCATAGATTTTTTTAAACTTTTCATCCTCCTTGGACCAGACATCCATGACAGATTCAAAACAGTTGCTGGGAGGTTGGCTACTGCCTAACAGATAGTTATAAACCATTCTATGGCGCTGAGATTTCAGCCAGGATGGCACGAAGAAGCTAATTAAAGCAGCCAAGAGGACTGTTTACATCAAGAGGAAAATGTAAACACAGTCTTCACTGGATACAATGATTAGAAATAACACTTGTTTGTTTTTTTTCACAGCCATCTGTGGTTTGTCAAAATTTTGACATGTGGCATAATCTGCCACTAATCAGAACAGAGGAAAACAAATGAAAAAAAGAAGAAGACAGTCTAAGACTGTAAGTAGGAAAACAGACATAGAAAACTTCTATCTTTCCAAGTAGGAAAAGTATTTAGCATGTTTTTCTAAAACAAAGCTGATCTGTCTTTGGACAAAGTTGGAGCTCCCTAGTTTGCCTTGACAGATGTGACTTCTCTGTGTCCTGCAGAGCTCAGCAGTGGGGGTGCAGGCAGCTCAGAGTGGGAAAAGAAACCATGTGGATGCAGATGAAATAACAGAGTTAAGGATAGTCAAATCACCAAATTTAAGGACTTTATTTAAAAGACGCCCAAGCTTAGTTTTGTCTTAGTATAGCTAAGGTGTCATTAACTTACAGAAACAACTCAATGGCGTTAATCTTCGGGTTATATATTATATAACTGTAAAGCATTTTCCTAAGATTTAGCATTTGAATTTATATGGTATGGACATCTACTACAGAAAATACTATTTATTGATAAGGTACTTTAATGATATGGGAAATGCATGGAGAAGCATTTTGAAAAAATTATTTGCTGTCTCTGCTTCTTGTCTTCCTCTATTGATTTGTTATGAAAACTCTACACATACAATAATAAGTGTAGAATAATTCTACCTCAGATCTGGAGCAGGTCCCAATATATAGCACATACTCAAGAATATTTTTTTAAGGAGAGAGAGGGAAAAAAATGGAGTAGCTTAATGATATTTATACCATGAATGCTGCTAAAATGGGTAAAAATTAATGCTGATATGTACACATATAAAGATTAATAGAGACTTTCTTGTTGTTGCTGTATTTCTAAGTCCCAGTTGGATAAGGCGTTGAGCTGAGTATTTCTCTGTTTAAACATAGCATCTGCTTATGGGCAGAGGCCTCCTTAGCCTGATTCAGGCCAGCTCTACGTTTAAAAATAAATGACGTGGATCTGAGTTTCAGAGAAGTAGTACAGGAAAATTGAGACAAAACAACAACAAAACAGAAGTCACAAGAGTGTACCAGACAACAGGAGCAGAGTGTGAAGATGAGGGGAAGGTCAAGGACAGACCTGTCCTTACCTCCGAGACGGAGCTGAAACAACAGACACCATAATCATTTCAGGGTATCGATTGTTCAAACCATCTCCCTCTCTGCTCTCAATCCTCTATGCCACCAAGTCATCTGCTAGGCACCGGCAAGGGGTGGGAAGTGGGGCAAAAAAGGAAAAAAGTAAAGGACTGAACTTACATATAATTTTCCACTAATTAATAATGGTAAGCACACATAACGCTGCTTACTTATTTATTATGCCGGGTGCTCCTTGAGTACTCTGTGTATACTAACTCCTTCAATTCTCACAGCAGTCCTTTGATTATTTCCAGTTTACAGATGAGGGGGTCAAGGCACAGAAAAATCAAAAGTGTTTGAAGAGTAAAGCCAAGATTCAAACCCAGGTGGTCAGTCTCAGAGCACGTCCCCTTGTCTATTACTCAGATGCCCAGGTGGAAGAAGACCCGGATTTGGGATGAAATACTTTCAGATTCCCTTTCACATCATCAGGTAGTCTAGACTTCTGTGTGCTCAGTCACTCAACTGTGTCAGACTCTTGCCACTCCAGGGACTGTAGCCTGCCAGGCTCCTCTGTTCATGGGATCTTCCAGGCAAGAATACTGGACTGGGTTGTCATTTCCTTCTCCAGGGGAATCTTTCCAACCCAGGGGTTGAACCCGCATCTCCTGCCAAAGATTCTCCTGCAAGCAGATTCTTTACCGCTGAGCCACCTGGGGGCTTCTGTATCACATTGTAAATAGGAATGGTCTGTTTGGGTACCTAGCCCCCGGCACAGAGTATAGGTTCAATAAAATACTTGTCCAGTGAAAGGATGTTTCAGGTCAATTTATAATAGAACTCTTTAGAACATATTGATGAATTGATGCTTTCAAATGTGGTGTTGGAGAAGACTCTTGAGAGTCCCTTGGACTGCAGGGAAATTAAACCAGTCAATCCTAAAGGTAATCAAACCTGAATATTCATTGGAAGGTGCTGAAGCGAAGCTCCAATACTTTGGCCACATGATGCGGAGAGTCAACTAATTGGAAAAGACCCAGATGATGGGAAAGACTGAAGGCAGAAGGAGAAGGGGACGGCAGAGGATAAAATGGTTGGATAGCATCACCGACCCAATGGATGTGAGTTTGAGCAAACTCCAGAAGATAGTGAAGGACAGGGAAGCCTGGTGTGCTGCAGTCCATGGGGTCACAAATAGTTGGACATGACTTAGCAACTGAACAACAGAACATATTGAGCTGATAAAACTGAAAAATCCTAAATTAATAGGTCTTAAATAGCCTAATTTTTGCCTCAGTGCAGCCTAAAAAGGTCTTTGTGCCACTAAGAAAGGATATTCCACAGAATTTCATGGCACCAATAACCTAAAGACCACCTCTCTTTCTCAAAACAGCGAACAGTGTAGATCAGAACTAGATGGTTCACCTGTCGCTATACAACCAACTCAGTGAATCAGGAGGTCTGACAGAGAAGAGAGAGAAAAAAAAAAAAAGGCGCACAGAAAGGAAATGAACTGAGACAACATCACTTCTCAGCAACCGGAAGGAAAAACACACAGAGGCTCGCCACTTGTTGTCTACACATGGGGTCGCTCCGTGGGGCCGTGCTCACAGCTGCCTTCAAAAGCCGGTCTGGTGGCCGCAGCTAGAAAGAAGCACAGCCATGAGGCAAGATTGAGCTGCCACCTCCAGCCCGCCCATCCAAAGGGAGGGTGAGGACGCCAGGGAGCCCCGAGGGCCCCACCACCGCGGTTTCGCCCTGGGTGAGTTCCCCAACTCTTGCTGTGGCCTAAGGGGAGGGGCGGGCGGCAGGCTCGCTCAGACTCTGACTTCCTGAGCTGATGTCAGACAGCTGGTGGGGCTCCCCACCGTGGGCACCCCCCCTCTGCAGCTGCTGGGAGGGATACCACATGCCGCCGAGGGGCAATGAGTGGCTCCTGGTCTCCTGCAGGTTGACCTGGAGACGCTGGCTTACAGGCAGCTTCAAATCGATGTGGTTCTGCATTTCAAACCTTCCTGGGTGGGTGCTTCCTGCGTGTAAAGGTCATGGCTCCTCCCCCTTCCTGCTGTCAGAGAGTTTCCCCTGCGATGACCCTGAGCTTTTACTTTTCTGAAATTATTTCAGACCCTCTAAGTGTGGGCTGTCACTTACAACTGATGGTGGATCTGAGTCCCTTATAACTGGTGGTGTTCAGCCTCTGCGGGAATGACTGAGGGACAGGAAGTGGTGACTGAGAATCACTCAGTGAGTGTCTAGACTCTGCCACGAACTGGCTGTTAGCATCCTCTCTGAGGGGGTTGGAGACAAAGGACAGTATTCTTCGTGTCCACACTGAGCCACCCCAACAGCTCCATCCTTGCATTTCTCTGTTTACATTAATTCATTTAACGAATTCGTTCGTTCAATTGCCTTTCTTCCTCAAAGAACTGGAGGCCACCTTTTTATCTTGCTGAATCTATGAATACTTCGAAATGAGAACACACGCAACGTGAAAGAGGGAAAGCCCTTCTAAACAGGTCAGGCACTGTCTAAAGCTGCCAGAGGGTTGGTGAACAGGCTGGTCCCCATGTTAGTGACCAGAAGTGAGGGCAGGGGGCTCCAGTCCTTTCAGCTCCTGCTTGGAGAGCCCCTCCCTTCCCCCCAGAAGCTGGTTTCCCATCCAGAAGTGAGTGTGAGGTAGGATCGTCCACAACAGAGCCCTGGGAACCAGCCAAGCGGTCTTCCTCCAATTTTCTGTCTCCTCCCAGGTTTGCTTATTTTTTGGATATTCCTGTTCTAAGAATGGGGCAGAGGGGAGCGGTGGACAGGGCAGGGTGAGAGCCACTTCATGTGAGAGCTCCACTGTTTCTCGTGAACTAGTTCACTAAATTATTGAACAACTGTCTAGTGAGCGTTCACAGTGTGGAAGCCACATTTAAGTCAAAACTTCAGTAAGATGGAACAAAACTGACATTGCCCTGCCCTCCCCCCAGCAAAAGCTTGCAATCCAGGGGAGAGGCAGATGTTGACTAATCATGACCCAAGTGTGATAAGGACCAGAGCACATAGCAGGGAAGCCTGATCTGTCTGGGAGTCAGCGAGGTTTCCATACCCGGGAACCAGGAGAACTGGAAAACGCTTGCACAAGGCAAAGCATTGGGTAGTGCCAGGCAGGAGACCCGAATTGTCTGGCTGAATTAAGGTGTGGCCAGAGGAAAGAGTAGAGTGGCTCAACAGGAGTCCGGACAAAGAGGCAGCACTGAAGATGCTGGTCATTCTAAAACTGGTGGAGAAACTTGGAGCGTTGTCGTCTGATGTGCGTTTTTAAGGAATCCATTTTGCTGCTGTGTGGAGACTGGATGGGAGGGGCCACACCCACAGAGAGGGAGACCGGTTAGAAGGCTGATGAAGTCAGCCAAGCAAGAACATCAGTGGGAGTCCAGACAAGACAAGGGTGTCTAGTGAGTATTCACGGTGGAGACAAAATAGAGAGAAGATAGACAAAATAGACAGAGAGGCATCGAGAAGGACAATCAGCAGGACTTGGGGGCAGACAGGAAAGGAGATCCCAGGGGCAAGGTTGAAGGTGATCCCCGCTGTCCTGGTTGGGGCTTCCGAATGGATGTTGATGCTGCTCGCTGGGACTAGAAGGGTTAATGAACATCCAGGCCTGGGATGAGTTCTCTTGGATTTTGGAGGGCCTTGAACACATCCATGGGCAGATGTCAGCCAGGCCGTTGACATGCTGGCCTAGAGCCCAGAGCATAGGTCTGGGGATCCTTAGTATATACATGCTAATTGGTGCCATGGGTTTGGATGAAATATTTTTGAGAGAGAACATCAAATGAGAAAAGAGGGGGTGACTTGGGATGGAACCTCAAGAAATCCTAACATTTAAACAGCGAGAGGAGCATGAGCTCTCTAAGAAGACTAGGTACTTTCTTGAAAAGTTAGACACAGAATGACGACATATCCTAGCAATTCCACGCCTACCTACATTCCACTCCAAAGAACTAAAAACAGGGACTCAAATCAGTACATGCACATGTGTTCATAACAGCAATATTCACAATTGCCAAAAAGTAGAAATAGCTTAAAAGTCCATCAACAGATGAATGGATAAATAAATTCTTATACAACCGTAAGATGGAATATTATTCAGTCACAGGATAGAATATTGTGTGGGCCTGCACGCTCAGTCATGTCCAACTCTTTGTAACCCTATGGACTATAACCCACCAGGCTCCTCTGTCCATAGGATTTTTCAGGCAGGAATACTGGAGTGGGTTACATTTCCTTCGCCAGGGGATCTTCCTGACCCAGGAATTGAACCTGTGACTCCTGTGTCTCCTGCATTGCATGTGGATTATTTACTGCTGAGCCATCGGGGAAGTCTTGATAGAATATTATTCAGCCACAATAAGGAATGAAGGCCTGATACATGCTACAACATATGTGAACCTCAAAAACATTGTTCTAAGTAAAAGAACACAGCAAGGAGATCAAACCAGTCAATCCTAAAGGAAATCAGTCCTGAATATTCATTGGAAGGACTGATGCTGAAGCTGAAACTCCAATACTTTGGCCACCTGATGTGAAGAACTGACTCATTGGAAAAGAACCTGATGCTGGGAAAGATTGAAGGCTGGAGGAGAAGGGGACGACAAAGGATGAGATGGTTGGATGGCATCACCAAGTCGCTGGACACAAGTTTGATCAAGCTCCAGGAGTTGGTGATGGACAGGGAAGAATGCCATGCTACAATCCATGGGGTCTCAAAGAGTCAAACACAACTAAGCAACTGAACTGAAGTAAAAGAAAACTAGATCCCAAAATGTACGATTCCATTTAAAGGAAATACCGAGAATGGGGAAATCAATAGAAACAGAATGGAGATTGGGGGCTGGGAGCAGGGAAATATGGGGAACCACTGCTTCATGGGTACGGGGTCTCCTTTCGGGGTGATCCAGTTGTTTGGAACTAGATAGAGGTGGTGGCTGCCCCACACTATGGCTATATGGAATGTCACTGAATTGTTCTCTTTAAACTGGCTAATTTATGTTGTGTGAGTTTTAGTTCAATATTTTAAAAAGTTGGTGGGGGGCGGGGGTAGGAAAAAGACTAGAAAAGTATAAGCAGAGGTGCAGGATTACAGACTGACTTTGGTCAAATTATGTAACTTCTGGTGCCTCTTACTTTATATGTAAATAAGGGGAAATTAGTCACTATTGTGAAGGGCTGCGGTAAGGATTACATGTGATTTTTTTTTTTAACTATCTAGCAGAGAAAGGATGTAGTAGAAGCAGTCAGAGTCCTGCCTACATTCTTCAGGCCTCAGCACAACTTTGAGCTGACTTCTAACAGCCTGAATCTTTATTTCATGACCTGAGGGCTATCTCCAGGCCAAGTAGAGCCATTTCCATTGCCCAAAGGCAAATGAAAAGCCCCAGGGATTAACTCTCTCATGGGCTATAGATTAGTACAGTTCAGTTCAGTTCAGTTGCTCAGTCATGTCCAACTCTGCAACCCCATGAATTGCAGCATGCCAGGCCTCCCTGTCCATCACCAACTCCCGGAGTTCACTCAGACTCACGTCCATCCAGTCAGTGATGCCATCCAGCCATCTCATCCTCTGTCGTCCCCTTCTCCTCCTGCCCCCAATCCCTCCCAGCATCAGAGTCTTTTCCAATGAGTCAACTCTTCACATGAGGTGGCCAAAGTATTGGAGTTTCAGCTTTAGCATCAGTCCTTCCAAAGAACACCCAGGACTGATCTTTAGAATGTACTGGTTGGATCTCCTTGCAGTCCAAGGGACTCTCAAGAGTCTTCTCTGACACCATAGTTCAAAAGCATCAATTCTGCAGAGCTCAGCTTTCTTCACAGTCCAACTCTCACATCCATACATGACTACTGGAAAAACCATAGTCTTGACTAGACGGACCTTTGTTGGCAAAGTAATGTCTCTGCTTTTGAAATGTGCTATCTAGGTTGGTCATAACTTTCCTTCCAAGGAGTAAGCGTCTTTTAATTTCATGGCTGCAATCACCATCTGCAGTGATTTTGGAGCCCCAAAAAATAGTCTGACACTGTTTCTACTGTTTCCCCATCTATTTGCCATGAAGTGATGGGACCAGATGCCATGATCTTAGTTTTCTGAATGTTGAGCTTTAAGCCAATTTTTTCACTCTCCTCTTTCACTTTCATCAAGAGGCTTTTTAGATACCCAGCTCCATTAGAGTGGAATACTCTAAGACTGTCTTCACTTCAGTCACTCAGTTGCGTCCGACTCTTTGCAACCCCATGGACTGCAGCACGCCAGGCTTCCCTGTCCATCACCAACTCCTGGAGCTTACTCAAGCTCATGTCCATCGAGTCAGTGATGCCATCCAACCTTTCTCCTCCAGCCTTCAATCTTTCCCAGCATCACGGTCTTTTCCAATGAGTCATTTCTTCACACCAGGTGGCCAAAGTATTGGAGTTTCAGCTTCAGCATCAGTCCTCCCAATGAATATTCAGGATTGATTTCCTTTAGGATGGGCTGGTTGGATCTCCTTGCAGTCCAAAGGACTCTCAAGAGTCTTCTCCAACACCACAGTTCAAAAGCATCAATTCTTTGGCACTCAGCTCTCTTCACAGTCCAACTCTCACATCCATACATGACCACTGGAAAAACCATAGCCTTGACTAGACAGACCTTTGTTGGTAAAATAATGTCTCTGCTTTTTAAAATGCTGTCTAGGTTGGTCATAACTTTCCTTCCAAGGAGTAAGCGTCTTTTAATTTCATGGCTGCAGTCACCATCTGCAGTGATTTTGGAGCCCCCAAAAATAAAGTCAGCCACTGTTTACACTGTTTCCCCATCTATTTGCCATGAAGTGATGGGACCGGATGCCATGATCTCAGTTTTCTGAATGTTGAGCTTTAAGCCAACTTTTTCACTCTCCTCTTTCACTTTCATCAAGAGGCTCTTTAGTTCCCTTGGTATCTCTAATTTTCTTGAAGAGATCCCTATCTTTCCCATTCTATTGTTTTCATCTATTTCTTTGCATTGATCACTGAGGAAGACCATCTTACCTTTTCTCAAAGTTTCCTCCTGGACTTATGCCCCCATTGCCCACATTGGCAACTGACTTGGTCATGTGCCCTTTCTGGCTTTCCTCTCTTCTCTTTTCACTCTTCCCTCCCCCCAGCACTCTTCCTACCCATTCAAGGGCCCTGTGTGGGAGGGCCTTTCTCATCCCCTTGTGAGATTTCACATGGCAAAAGACCCAGGCCCGGGAGGGTCCATTATACTCCGCACCTCCTGTACAAAACCGCACCACGTGAAGACACCTCCCACCTTGAATCACCTCCACTCCCCCTCTGCTTCCTGGCCTTCCCATAACTCATTTGATCAAAATTTCCAAAGTGTGGGACACAATAAGTGGGTATGGTAGGCGACATCAGATGTGGCATTTAATCACACGAGTCACTCGACTTAGTCACTGTGTCATGGAGAGAGATCTTCCATTTCACTCTTTTCATCCTTTGATGTAGGCCTGATCTGAAGACCCATCTAACTGTGGCCATTTACCTTTTCCACAAAGACCTCAGGCTGTGAGCCATCAGCAGGCAGTGGTAGCTAGCTAAAATTTAATGGCACAATTCTGTCTTCTAGTAACCACAGTGGCACTGGCTTTTTATTTGCAGAAGTGGCATGAAAGGTTTTTATTTTTTAATTTACATATCTTTAAAAGAAGGCGTCTTTATTTATTTTCCTTTTTTTTGTTTTTGTATTATTCCAGTTTTTTTTGAGATATAGTTGACATACAGCAACAAATAATTTAAGGTGTACAACATAATGATTTGACTTAGATACATCATGAAGTGATTGTCATAGTAGAACATCCATCATCTCATATAGATACAACATTAAAGAAATTGAAAAAAATATTTTTTCCTCGTGATGAGAATTCTTAGGATTTATACCCTTAAAAACTTCCATATGTAACATAGAACAATGGTAATTATATTTGTCATGTGGTATGTTATCTGATGGTTCAGCGGTAAAGAATCCACCTGCCAATGCAGGAGACGAGGGTTCAGTGCCTGGCTCAGGAAGATCCCCTGGAGAAGGAACTGGCGCCCCACTCCAGTACTCTTGCCTAGAGAATCCCATGGACAGAGGAACCCGGCAGGCTACAGTCCATGGGGTCACAGAGTCGGACACGACTGAGCGACTACACCACATTACATCCCAAGTACTTATAACTGGAAATTTGTACTTTTTGACCACCTTCATCCAATTGGCCGTCCTCCACCACCCTAAAAGTGGGTCAGTTTAAAGTAAAGGACCATGTCCCTCCTGGTACTGGCAGCACACTTGATGAGGAAACCCCGACAGGTGGGGCCTGACGGAGGGAAGACTTGGAGAGAGGTCTGCGAGAGCAGGTGCTCCGCAACGGCATGGCTGTGTCCCGTCCACCCAGCTGCAGGGCCAGGAGGGGCGGACGTCCTGGGCAGGGGCTGGCTGAGCCAGCCTCCTGTGGGCACCAGGCTTTTTTGGTCATTAAAATAAGCAACTTCACTGTGCCCGCCATGGCTCCCACATGTCCAGGCCGTGAGGGGAAAGACTGCCTGAGATGGGCACAGCCCCAGGCTCCTGGTCGCGGAGTCCTGCCCTGAGGACTGAGGCTGGCCGTTCAGGAGTAACTCAGCAGAGGTGCCGACACGCCCACTTTCCTTTGCACGTTCACTTCAGATTAGAAGTTGTGGTGGAAGGAGGTCTATAATTCAACTGTATTTAATTTTTTTTAAGTTTTTTTATTTGGCTGTGCTGAGTCTTCATAGCTGTGCAGGCTTTTCTCTAGTTGCAGAGAGCAGGGGGCTCCTCTCTAGTTGCTGTGCGCAGGTTTCTCACTGTGGTGGCTGCTCTTGTTTCGGAGTCGGGCTCTTAGGCCACGTAGGTTCAGTAGTTGTGGCTCCTGGGCCCTAGGGCCCAGCCCAGTAGTTGTGACGCGTGGGCTTACCTACTCCGAGGCACGTGGGATCTTCCCTGACCAGGGATCGAACCCATGCCTCCTGCATGGGCAGGCAGATTCTTTACCACTGAGCCACCCGGGCAGCCCTTCTACTTAATTTCTATTGGCGGCTGTTCTTCCCCAAGCCTCTCCCTCCACTTTCCAAGGAAGATGGTAAATGGGGGCTGCTAATCCAGATCCATTTCACTTGAGAAAAATTTTTAAATACGCGAAACATCTCATGCTGCAAAGAGCTATATGTGATGTGCACGCACATTCTAAACAATAGTAGAAGTAAGAAAACAAATACATGTGTACCCACTGCCCACCTTCCCAACACGTGAAGGGAAATGCTGTCTTAAATTTTGTATTAATTACACTCCATTATTTTTCTTTTTAGACTGGCCTCATGTGCCTATATATATACATGTATAAGCAATTTATATGTAATTAATTTATATGCAGTTTATGTGTATATGCAGTTTATTTTTGCCTGTTTGGGAACTTAAACACAGGTAATCATACCATATACATTCCTCCGTAACTGACTCTGTGACTCCAGACTGACTCTGTGTCATTTTGGAGGGTTATCCATATGGATGCGGATAGATGCTGATGACTCATTTTCACGGCTGTAGAGCATTCTGTTGTGTAAACAAGTGACAGTCTACTTATCATCTCTACCATCTCTATCTCTACTTATTATCTCTATCAATGACAGTCCTAGGTCATTGCCAAAGATGAAGTTTCAAGAATGATTGCAGGAAGGCATAATGCCTCCCAAATTTCTCCCTCTCTCATGTACAAAACCCTACCAGCAGAGGTGTGAAGCAGCTTTGCCTTATGTTAGAAACTGGTTTTAACTGGGGTAACAGGTGAACGAACTAGGCACCTAAAAGCCAGAAGGAAAAAAAAAACATCAAAGGAGGAAAGGGTCCTTAAATGAAAGGAAAGGATAAATAAAAATGACTGGCCATGGCATCACAAGGAGTTGGACACGACTGAACGACTGAGCACACATCCACAGAGGGAAAGAGGAAATAGAACTGACTCCTGGAAGGAGAACTGTCCTGATTGTGGGCACGTTCAGGGAAGCTTTCACTCTCACTGTCCACTTCCCCTACCGCAGAAACCCTTAGTGCAAGGATCTGTGTGATACTTAGTTTTCAAAAGCACCCTTTGCCAAAATCAGCAAATGGCCATGATGAGTTTTAACCACTCTGCTAGATCCTAAAGAGTCCACTTTTCATACAAAACTCCCCCGGAGCCTTCCCACTAGTGTATTTTTAGATTCATCTTTTCCTTAGAGTATATGGGACTGTTCATCACATAGTCATCGAATGGTACCGTGTCCGTGAACCTCTCATAACCTTTTGGCTGTTTCCATGGCTCTGAAATTCCCCACCCACAGCTTCGCCCATAAGGAGTGGAAACATTTAGAGGAAGTGATACTATCAGCGGCTGAGCATCACCATGGGAGGCATTTTCCCCTGAAAGCACGGTGGTGGGCCTGTACCATCACAGCACGGCTCTTGCAAGTGCAGTGTTCTCTCAGTACCTGTGTCTCTAGAGGGAAACGTGCAGCAGAAACGGAACGCTGGGCGGCAGTGCGCTCTGTCCGTCCGCAGAGCAGAGCTGTTGAGGTCAATAGCTAGCGTCAGGGTTAGTGTTACTGGGCTGGCCGGAGCAACTGGTAGAGTGCTTAAGAGGGCAGCTCTGGAGCCAGCCACCTGGGTGGGAAGCCCTCCTCCACCAGCCAGCCGCTGTGTGCTCCTGAGCAAGTTACTTTATCTTTCTGTTTCTCAATTTCTTATCTGCAGCAAGGAGGTAATAACAGTCCTACCTCACTGGGTGGTTTTGAAAGTTATGAGTCAATACTCGGTTTTGAGTGTTCCATAAATCAACATACACCAAATCCCTAAAGCAGTTATTTGACACATTTAATGCTCGATATTTATTAGCTGATAAGAGGAAGAGGGGGAGACAGAATAAGCTTTTTCAAAGAAGGAATCTAAAGAATGAGTGGGATTTGACAAGAAAAGAGCGTTCCATAAGAGGAGAGTATGGAGATATATATTTAGAGAGAGAAGTCTTCTAGGGTGAATGAGTCAATCCAATTAAATTCAGCTCAATCTCTGTAAAGAAAGTCAAAATGGTATACATCTCATTACCTAGGTGATAATCCAGATTACAGAGGCACAAGTATCAAAAGGAAATTTAGGACGGATTTTTTTAAGTTAGCTTTCCTTTGTGATCATGTTGACCAACCTGCGTATCAGCAAATATTAATGGAGTCCCTACAATGGTCCCCACCAGCATGGATCTTTTTTTCAAGTGAGTTAAAAGTCAGAAAATTATTGGGATCATTTGTTTCATTTGTGTTGGTTTGTACGGTACCCAAGTATTAGAATAGTTTCCTCATCATTAATAAACAGAAAAAAAACTTGTATTTTATTTTTGGTCATACATTAGAGCTTGCAAGATCTTAGCTCCCTGACCAGGGATTGAACCTGCACCCTCAGCAGTGAAAGCTCAGAGTCCTAACAACTGGTCCACCAGCCAAGTCCCTGTATTACCTTTAAAGCATAGACAACTCTTGATTTTCTGTGTTAATGAGGACTCACAGGAATAAATATAGTTGATAGATTAAATATGTTTATCTGTAAGTTAAATCATCATCGTTTGCCTCTTAAGTTCAATGCCTTCCCCCATCTGTTTGGATTTCTGGTTATCCTTCTTTCCTTCTCTCTCATTCTCAATTTGCAAACAGCCACCCGGGCCCAGGGGAGATAGGAGAAGCAGCTGTCTTATTCTCCCCAGTAAGTTCTAAGCAGCCTCTTGGTCACTGAACAAAGTGACCTTGGCAAACACCTTATCACCGTCTCCCAAAAAAGAAATGCAATGTGTCCCTGAAACACTGGGGCTTCCCTGGTGGCTTAGTGGTAAAGAATCTGCCTGCTATACAGGAGACCCAGGTTCGATCCCTGGGTTGAGAAGATCCCCTGGAGGGGGGCATGGCAACCCACTCTAGTATTCTTGCCTGGAGAATCCCATGCACAGAGTAGCCTGATGGGCTACGGTTCGTGAGGTCGCAAGGAGTCAGACATGACTGACATGACTAAGCCGCAGCAGCCCTGAAACACTGAGGCTTGTGCTTGTTACCCCTGATCACACAGCCCTGTGAGAGCCAAGATCCTGTCATGTATATCTCTGATTGTTCAGACAGGAAAGCCAGACATTTCATAGTTCGGCAGGATTAATTTGCAAGGGATGCTGTTTGGAAGGTGCCAAAACAGCTCGTAGCTAAATTGAAGTACCTATGGCAATTAGTTGGTCCCAAAGGGTATTATTATTCACCCTTAGAATCACATTGCCAAGGACAGAGCTGAGGAGCTTGGTCTTCAGGAAAGAGTTAAAAAAAAAAAATCAGACAGAAACATTACAAAAATTTCCACTGAAAACTAAGTTCCTTAGAAGAAAAGCTGAGAGATTTGCTAATGTGTAGCTTTCTCTGAGCCTAAGGATGGTCCTCAGCATTTGGGAAGAAAACACAGGGTGTTTGAATGATGGTGGTGGGAGAGGGGACTCCAGGCAGACAGATGGGAATATAGCAGGGCAGGGTGAGTCCTTTAGAATAAGGATCCATTTTAGAGTGAACTACACAGGGGGATGAGTCCAATCTGCTTTCGCCAAGATTCTTACCAATGGGAGAGATTGATAAAACATATTTGCTCCGCTGTGTTTTTCAAAAGTTCAACCATCTAATACCTTTAGCAGGCACATCATACTGCCTGAATGTCAAACATTTCCTTGCTGTAGGATGATCACAGTAGAGAGGAATGTTATTCTTATCCAGCCATTGGTAAGACTTTGTCTTCCTTAATCCCAGAACCTAAATCACTGGTTACTTCAGAGGCTCTGACCTAAATCTTAATTGATGCCATCGCCTGTTTAGACCACTGTGTGTGTGATTTCAGCCAGACAAACCCAGGAGGAAGGATTAAGGTGGCTGCAGTGGAGAACGGCTGACATTCTGACCAGTCACACCGTGAGTTTATTGCAACACCCCTTACCTTTAGCTCTGTAAGTTTCTCCTCTTGAAGTAACCCTCCTGTCTTGACATCCAACATGGTGAAAACTAGGGTTTTATTTCATGTTTTTGATTTTCCTCTTTAATCTTGGTGCTAGTTAACACCACTGGATCAAAACGTTAATAGCTAACAAACATTTAGATGTGTGCCATCATGTCTGACCCTTTGCAATCCCATGGACTGTAGCCCACCAAGCTGTGCTGTTCATGGGATTCTCCAGGCAAGAATACTGAAGCAGGTTGCCTTTTCCTTCTCCAAGGGATCTCCCCTACCCAGGGATTAAACCTGTTCCTCCTGCACTGGCAGGCGGATTCTTTACCACTGAGCCACCGGGGAAGCCAGCATTAAGGCGTTAACTTGCAATCCCATCAGAACATTGACCCACATCAACTTATTTAATGTTCACAGCAGTCCTGGGGAGTGTTATTTTATCCTCCACTCTACAGAAAATGAAACTGAGGAGACCAAGGTGATATGAAGTGACTTACGTGAAGTCAGGCAAGTGATCATTTGACAACTGCTAAAACTGAAACCCCAGTCTTTCAAATAAGGTATTTGCATAAAGATGTTCATCTAATGACTAAGCAGCTCCTTGCAGTGGATCCTTACAGCATAGATGCCTATGCTGTGAAGACACTGATTTTTCTTAGAGGAAAATGCATTTATTTAAAGATGGGAGGCTTTTCATTTTATTCCCATCTTTCCCTTGTTGCTTATAAAGTGCTAGCCTTGAAGAGCCAAGCTTTCCTGTAGAAAAATCTACCGTATTTATGAAGTGATCCTTGAGTACCACCAGTTTTTCTTCTTAAATTCCATTTCCTTTTTCTGGCGCTTGTTTTGACCAAGTCCTCTTTCCATATGCCTAATATCCATGGGCTCCTTCCAATTTGACTTTTATCAAAATGTGCTTGTTGGGAAAGATTTGATCTCATTGATTTTAACTGGTGGGATGTCAAGCCGTTACTCTCCTGCTAGTTCCATTTTAAGTCATATTCCTTGCTATGAAATGAGAAACTTGCTTCTCTAGGAAGAGGGGTTTGAGGGAGTAGATGGAGATGAGGTTTTAAAACAAGGACAGCTTCCTTTACCCTCTAAATTCTACTGTATCTATATGTACTCTGCTTACCCAGCCCCATCTCTAACTAGAGCATCTTGACCCATCAACTGAAGCATCATAGCAACTTGCCACACGTTTGTTCTGACACATAGAAAACAGGCATTTAGAAGAAAGTTGCTTTTCTTTGGACTTCCCTGATGGTCCCATGGTTAAGACTTCACACTTCCAGTGCAAGGGGCACGGGTTCGATCCCTGGGATGGGAAGTTCTGTGTGGCATGGCCAGAAAAACATGCAGGTTGTTTTCCTTTGAAAGAAGTGCAAGAATGTTTGTGGAATGCTGGGATCATCTAGTTTCCTCAGTGAAAAGAAACAGGATGTTTCTGCATTCATTAAAAGGTTTGAAAAGTAGGAAGGAGTAAAGGTGATTGGGAAATCATTTCAGCAAACAGAATGTTAAGTATTCTGTTTTTAGACAATGTGTTCCGTTTAGAGAACAAGTAATAGAAACTGTGGTCACCATAATGAAAGGGGATGAAATCACCCCTTCCTGTCCAGCTTCTACCCCAGTTCTTCTGAACACTCAGACTGCTGTACTGACTCCATCACCGATACCACAGTGACCAGTCTCCAGTGGCCATGAGGAGACCACGGAAGAGGTGAAGAAAAAGGAAAGAGTCGAGGTTCCAGTTAGCTGTCAGGAAAAAATGTTATAATGCTGCTGCTGCTAAGTCGCTTCAGTCGTGTTCGACTCTGTGCGACCCCATAGACGGCAGCCCACCAGGCTCCCCCGTCCCTAGGATTCTCCAGGCAAGAGCCCTGGAGTGGGTTGCCATTTCCTTCTCCAATGCATGAAAGTGAAAAGTGAAAGGGAAGTCGCTCAGTCGTGTCCAACTCTTAGCGACCCCATGGACTGCCGCCTACCAGTCTCCTCTGTCCATGGGATTTTCCAGGCAAGAGTACTGGAGTGGGTTGCCATTGCCTTAACAATGTTAAAAATAGTGGGATGAGTTCCATATCATTCCCCTCCCTTTTCCTTCCTCCTAGATGTTTCGGCTTCTTGAAGACGTTCCACTTGTCACTGAGCTGCAGGAAATGTATGGTAGATTTCCTGATGAGCACGTGGAAAGGATGGGTGGCTGATGCGTAATAAAACAATAGTAGTTTTATTGAGCATTTAGTATATTCTGAGCAAACACTCCCCCCTTTAACTCACAATCTCCCAATGAAGGAGGCATTATTATTGTAATTCTGGAGCCTCCACAGGGGTTAGAAGCAAGGGCTCTGAAACCAGCCTGCCTGGGTCCAAATCCCAGCTGGGTCATGTGCCCGCTATGTGACCTTAGGGTAGTTACGTAACCTCTCCATGAACCAGCTTCGTCGCCTTCAAAATTAAAGTAGTGATAATGTCACACACCTGTGTCAGGGTCCCCAAGCCCACCCGTGGGTTTGATGTCTCACTAGGAGGACTTATAGGACTCAGCATATAACCATACTAAGATCTGTTACACCTATCCATGGGATTCTCCGGGCACCAATACTGGAATGGGTTGCCGTGCCCTCTTCCAGGGGATCTCCCTGACCCAGAGATCCGACCCAGAGATCCAACCCGAGTCTCCTGCATTGGCAGGCAGATTCTTTACCACTAGCACCACCTAGGAAGCCCAGCTATTGCATCAAATGCATACAAATCAACCTCAGCAAAAGGAAAACAAATAGGGCAAAGCCCAGAGGAAACCAGGCAAAAACTGCCAAGGTTCATCTCTCAGCAGAGTCACATAGGACATGCTTAAATCTTCCTGCAACGAGTTATGGGAGGTGTGAAGTGCTGTCTACTGGGAAGCTCATTGGAGACTCAGGGCCAGAGCATTGACTGAGCACTGGTTGCTTGGGCACCCTCTGTGTGACATATCAAAAGTCAAGATTCCCAGGAGGCAGCAGCATAAACCCCATGTTTATACAGTTAGGTGCAGGGAATAATTCTCCTCAGAATGATAGGAACCCTCTTGAAATCCAAGTTCTAAGATGCTGCTAATGGTCAGCCTTGCAAGTCTTTTTAAGGATAGCAACCTCAGGCCTGCTATGTTAACTCTTTTTTGTACATCATCTTGTTGGATTATTGTGAAATTAGATGAAGTAACATATATCCATTCCAGTATTCTTGCCTGGAGAATCCCATGGACAGAGGAGTCCGGTGGGCTACCATCCATAAGGTTGCAAAGACTTGGACACCACTGAGTTAGCACAACATATACCTACTGCTTACTGTATATTTACCTACTGGTCACATAGCGGGCACACGACACAGCTGGGATTTGGACCCAGGCAGGCTGGTTCCAGAGCCCTTGCTTCTAACCCCTGTAGAGGCTCCAGAATTATAGTAAGGTAGGCTTCAGCAATACATGGCCCATGAACTTCCAGATGTTCAAGCTGGTTTTAGAAAAGACAGAGGAACCAGAGATCAAATTGCCAACATCTGCTGCATCATAGAAAAAGCAAGAGAGTTCCAGAAAAACATCTATTTCTGCTTTATTGACTATGCCAAAGCCTTTGATTGTGTGGATCACAATAAACTGTGGAAAATTCTGAAAGAGATGGGAATACCAGACCACCTGACCTGCCTCTTGAGAAACCTATATGCAGGTCAGGAAGCAACAATTAGAACTGGACATGGAACAACAGACTGGTTCCAAATAGGAAAAGGAGTACATCAAAGCTGTATATTGTCACCCTGCTCATTTAACTTACATGCAGAGTACATCATGAGAAATGCTGGACTGGAAGAAGCACAAGCTGGAATCAAGATTGCCAGGAAAAATATCAATAACATCAGATATGCAGATGACACCACCCTTATGGCAGAAAGTGAAGAGGAACTAAAAAGCCTCTTGATGAAAGTGAAAGAGGAGAGTGAAAAAGTTGGCTTAAAGCTCAACATTCAGAAAACTAAGATCATGGCATCTGGTCCCATCACTTCATGGCAAATAGATGGGGAAACAGTGGAAACAGTGTCAGACTTTATTTTTTGGGGCTCCAAAATCACTGCAAATGGTGACTGCAGCCATGAAATTAAAGACGCCTACTCCTTGGAAGGAAAGTTATGACCAACCTAGATAGCATATTCAAAAGCAGAGACATTACTTTGCCGACAAAGGTCCGTCTAGTCAAGGCTATGGTTTTTCCTGTGGTCATGTATGGATATGAGAGTTGGACTGTGAAGAAAGCTGAGCACCAAAGAATTGATGCTTTTGAACTGTGGTGTTGGAGAAGACTCTTGAGAGTCCCTTGGACTGCAAGGAGATCCAACCAGTCCATCCTAAAGGAGATCAGTCCTGGGTGTTCATTGGAAGGACTGATGCTAAAGCTGAAACTCCAATACTTTGGCCACCTCATGCAAAGAGTTGACTCATTGGAAAAGACCCTGATGCTGGGAAAGATTGAAGGTAGGAGGAGAAGAGGACGACAGAGGATGACATGGCTGGATGGCATCAGTGACTCAATGGACGTGAGTCTGGATGGACTCCGGGTGTTGATGATGGTGTGCTGCAATTCATGGGGTCACAGAGAGTCGGACACAACTGAACGACTGAACTGAACTGAAGCAGTAAGTAAGTATATAGTAAGTAATACTGCTTACAACAGTGCTTTATACTTAGGAAGCCCTGAAAAAGTTTTTAGCCATAATTATTAAGTGGAAAAAAAAAATATTAGGTTTAGAATGCTGGTGGGACTACCCTGGTGGTCCATTGGTTAAAACTGCACTTCCAATGCAGGTGACATGGGTTCTATCCCTGGTCAGGGAACTTTGGTAAAGAATCTGCCTGCCAATGCAGGAGACATGGGTTCGATCCCTGGATTGGGATGATCCCCTGGAAAAGGAATGGCAACCCACTCCAGTATTCCTGCCATGGACAAAAGAGTATGGTGGGCCACAGTCCATGGGGTCGAAAAAGAGTCAGACATGACTTAGAAACTAAACAACTCCAACTCCAGCTCAGCTTTCACCAGGTTTTCATGTCCTTGGCTATGTCCATGGAATGGGTAGTAGATGCATTCGTTGGCCAGATGCGAAGGTGCTTTAGACAACTGTGGCCCAGTCTTATTAAGCTGAATCAAATAAATCCTTGTATCGAATTGTAGCCCTTGACTGCAATTGAGAGGGAATCCCATCGAGAGGGATCTTTTAATTAAAAAAAAAAAAAAAAGATTTAGAAATGGGACACGGCTAACAGAGTACTTTGAATATTGCCTCAATAGTTCAATTCTAAAAGAGAAACTTTACAAGGAAAGAAATTTAAGTTAAAAGTATGCGTTATCTCTGGGGATTGCAGTATGGCCGTACAGTATGATGAAATGAAAAGTCTAGGAGCAATAATTTATTTTGACATATAGCATAGTTCATTGTTACACATGTGCCTCTTCCAATAAATGAAATTTTTGTAAACTTCCTGGCCATTTTGTCCCCCACAGAGCCGCATGTAAAATTTCCACATGGCAAATGATCAATAAAGATCTATTCCTTTAACATTCAATTCCTAATATCAGTTCAGTTCAGTCACTCAGTAGTGTCGAACTCTTTGCGACCCCGTGGACTGCAGCATGCCAGGCTTCCCTGTCCGTCACCAACTCCGGAGCTTGCTCAAACACGTTTTTTGAACGTTGAGTTTTAAGCCAGCTTTTTCACTCTCCTCTTTCACTTTCATCAAGAGGCTCTTTAGTTCTTCTTCGCTTTCTGCCGTAAGTGTGGTGTCATCTGCGTGACTGAGGTTATTGATATTTCTCTAGGCAATCCTGATTCCAGCTTGTGCTGCATCCAGCCAATGTACTCTGCATATAAGTTAAATAAGCAGGGTGAGAATATACAGCCTTGACGTACTCCTTTCCCAATTTAGAACCAGTCTGTGCTTGCTTCTTGACCTGCTTCTAACTGTTGCTTCTTAACCTGCATACAGATTTCTCAAGAGGCAGGTCAGCTGGTCTGGTCTTCCCATCTCTTGAAGAATTTCCCAGTTTGTTGTGATCTACACAGTCAAAGTCTTTGGCGTAGTCAATAAAGCAGAAGTAGATGTTTTTCTATAATTCTCTTGCTTTTTCAATGATCTCTTGCTTTTTCAATGGATGTTGGCAATTTGATTTCTGGTTCTTGTGCCTTTTCTAAATCCAGCTTGAACATCCGGAAGTTCACATTTCACGTACTATTGAAATCTGGCTTGGAGAATTTTGAGCATTACTTTGCTAGTGTGTGAGATGAGTGCAATTATGCGATAGTTTGAATATTCTTTGGCATTGCCTTTCTTTGGAATTGGAATGAAAATTGACCTTTTCCAGTATTGTGTCCACTGCTAAGTTTTCCAAATTTGCTGGCATATTGAGTGAAGCACTTTCATAGCATCATCTTTTAGGATTTGAAATAGCTCAACTGGAATTCCATCACCTCTACTAGCTTTGTTCATAGTGATGCTTCCTAAGGCCCACTTGACTTCACATTCCAGGATGTCTGGCTCTAGGTGAGTGATCACACCATTGTGGTTATCTGGGTCCTGAAGATCTTTTTTGTATAGTTCTTCTGTGTATTCTTGCCATCTCTTCTTGATATCTTCTGCTTCTGTTAGGTCCATACCATTTCTGTCATTCATTTTGCCAATTTTTGCATGAAATATTCCCTTGGTATCTCTAATTTTCTTGAAGAGATCTCTAGTCTTTCCTATTCTATTGTTTTCTGCTATTTCTTTGCATTGATCACTGAGGAAGGCTTTCTTATCTCTCTTTGCTATTCTTTGGAACTCTACCTTCAAATGGGTATACCTTTCCTTTTCTCCTTTGCTTTTCGCTTCTCTTCTTTTTTCAGCTATTTGTAAGGCCTCCTCAGACAATCATTTTGCCTTTTTGTATTTTTTTTTATTTCTTTAACATTAAATTCCTAATATATTGCCACCTAATAAGAGATTCACCTCTGGGCATGGTGGCTTATGACTTATCCCACACATGTAGGTGGGTATTTCCTGGATGACTATAGTCAACCCAGGGCCAGATTTTTACACCTACACAAATCCTATCCTCCAGTGAGAAAAGCAAGCTGAGAAGGGAACTAAAGTGAAAGAACAATGTGACTGGGATTGTTTAATATTATAATTTGAGGAATAAATAATGGAACCTGGAAAAAATAAGTGAAACTCATAGAATATGGAGGTCGAAGTATTGACTGTGGCTCTGGTTGCTTGTAGCTGGGCCCAAGCGTGCTAGTGAAAGGCTTGACTTGCAGAAGAGGAGCACGAGGCAGAACACGCAAAAGAGGGAGACAGAAAAAGAGAAAGACGAAAGGGGAAGAAAGGCCGCATAGCACCATTCATTCGCACTTTATTTTTTTCCTACGCAGTCTCCTTTAAGTATTCCTTTAATAGGTCCTCTGCTGTTGTTCAGACTAACTTCTTCCTGCCGTGTACCAGGGTCACATTTAGATTTTATACACGCACACACACACACACATCTACAGGAGAAATACCCGTTTTCCTCCTAAAGTAACTTGATTCTCCAAATGGAGAGTCTTTCTCTTCTCTCTTTGGGGGTGTGTCAGGGTCTAGGTCGGGTTGCAGCCACGCATAGATCTCTGTAGTCCACGAAACAGTTCTTGCAGCAATGAAGATGTGTGGGAAGACAGTGCCAAGGTGCTCACCGGTACACAGGCACCAACAGAGAACCAACAGGCCAGTGGATGCAGGATGATTAGGAGCCCTGCACGGCCCGAGCAGGCACTGGAATCATTCATTCTGAGGCTTCCAGGGCGGGTAATGACAAGTTTACCCACAGAAATGAAAAGCTATAGAATCCGCTTGCCAGTGCAGGAGACGTGGGTTCCAATCCCTGGGTTGGGAAGATTCCCTTGGAGAAGGCAATAGCAACCCACTCCAGCATTCTTGCCTGGGAAATCCCATGGGCAGAGGAGCCTGGTGGGCTACAGTCCATGGGGTCGCAAAGAGTCGGACACGACTGAGCGACCAAACAATGTCTCAGCAAGTCAATTTAAAAACTTAAATATGAGGAGAAGGAGTAATGGGTGAAAAGTAAATCAACCAGCATTATAGAATGGAGTCTTTGAGAGTCCAGTGAGTGTGACTGGAGGCCCTGGGAGAGGCAGCACACTTTATTGTATTCAGCACAAAGCCCCTAAAGCTGAGAGCAGGAAATCCTGTTGTTCCCGCCTTTGTCTTCAGCTGAGGTCCCCAGATACCATCAGTATTCCTGAGCTAGCCAGCCGAGACCTCTCTGACACGCGAAGGGGTGCAGGACACGATATGCTTTAGAAAGTTGGTAGAAAAGTCACTGTTGTTGAGGCCAATAAGACATTGATCCAAGGGTGCTGTCCTAGGGGGAGATGAGAGAGTTATAATGATGACAAAGATTAAGGAGATCGGACTAGACCCTCAACTGAGCTTACAGTCTGCAAAGATGCTACGGAAGGTAGCTGAAGGCAAATGAAGATTCCCTGTCAGCCCAGCCCTGCAGAAGAAACCATGAGTGTGAGGCCCAGCAAGCTGTGTTTTCACAAGCCCCCCTGATGCCTGGAAAGTTTGTACCCCTTAGCCCTTGGTGAGGTGTGTGGAAAGTGATTATTAATGACATTTTACACGTCAACATTTGTGAATAGTGATTATTAATGACATTTTACACGTCAACATTTGTGAATAATTTACATGTCAGTTGCAAAGATTTTTTTAAACTACAGACCTCCAATCCACCCAACTCCATCTGAGTTGGAACCTTTGGGTGTGGCTTTGGGTGTCGTAGCCAAGAACACGGATTGCAAGTTCCCCCAGGTGACTCTTATGATCAGCCCGTTGTGGCGACCACTGGTCTATAAGAGCCAATTAACAAAAATTAAATAAAATCATGGAATTCTTGAAGGAGGTCCCTCAGAGAACAGGTTTCCCTACCCCCCATGAATCTCCAACTTTTAAAACTAACAGCAGAGGAACTCTGATGCCTGAAGCAGAAGAGATCACTTGACACCCTCCCACCCCCGCAGGAGCTGCTATGACTATAAAAATCTAGTACTCCCCTTGGTGTGACTGACTGTCCAAGGGCTAAGGAAGTCCTGAGAATGTAGGACTTCCAGTTTTAAAACGGGGACAGTCCCTGTTTTGTCTAGGCTCTGATCTATGCTACTTTCCAGGTCTGGCCAGCGGGACTGTCCCTTCTTGGCTTTGGGATGGGATGATGGTGTTGGTGTCGGTGGTGATGATGCCATCTTACTGCAGGATCCAGACTACCGTGTTTTTGTTTTTAACTTTCTCTTTATTCCCTAATTCCAGACGGATGTAAAGAAACACTACCCTCATTTTGTGTGTTAAGATACTTTAAAATACTCTTGTAACCATGCCTTTGTATACATCTGCTCTGTTTTACAAGCCCTCAGGTGCAATATGCTGCAGGCTGACAGACAGAACCTTTGGTCTGGCTTCTGTGTAGCTTCATGGTATTTGCTGTGGACCTATTGTGTCTTGCTGAGGTCTGTGTATTAGCCAGAATTCTTTAGGTTGCCAGTAAAGGAAACCTAACCGCTCACAGCTGAGGAAAATAAAAGGATGGAAGGTATTGGCTCTTGCCACAGAAAAGAGCTTTGGTGGCAGCTGGATACAAGAAGCTCAGTCTCGTCAGGACTGAGTCTCTCTCTCTCTCTCCCTGAACTCACTCAAGCTGGCTCTTCCAACATGGTAACAGGATGCGCCTAGCAGTTTCAGACACACACTGCCTTCTCTCAACAACCCGGCTGACTGCATCTCATTGCCGATAGCTTGTGTAAGAGTCCCTGGATTGACCCTCCTCGGGTTGACGTGTGTCTTGTGCCCATTCCTAAGCCAGGACTGTAGCCAGGACAATGGAGAGTTCTGATTGGCCAGTGGTAGGCATATACCTGCCCCCATCACATCTGATCATGCCTTCAACAGCGTGCACCCCGTTTTCCTCCTCCACCCCCACGCAGCTGAGCTCTAAGTACTATTTTGCCCTGAAACACCAGGCTGTGTGAGTCCAAGGCCATGATCATCCATTCTAATGTTTAAGACCTACACGTATTTGGCTGAAGCTTGAAGCAATCTGAGAACCAAGGACGGAGGCAGCGGGGTGGGAGGGGGGTGGTGTGGTCCACTGGAATCATGAAGAGCTTTTGCTGGGTTGAGAGGTCTGAAATGCAGAGCTCCTGAAAGTCAGGAGCTGGTGACTCACACCCCTTCGGCCCCATCTGGCCCCGCATTTTCCAGCTGGGTCTGTGACATGCGACTCGATCTTTTCTTCAGTGTGTTCCATAGGAAAGGCATAAATAGCCTTAGAGCTCATTTTCTTCCTTCCTTTCTTCCTGTAATTCATACTCAGGCCAACTCGGTTTTGTTCAAACCACAGCCTCTCAGGCTGGCCTGCAAGTTCAGACACAGCTGATTGTTTTAGTCTTCTCTTAAGCCAGGAGTAAAGTTGTACCTTGTGGCTAATTTTTAATCTGTACACCTGATCCCTTTGTAAGCTGAACTCTTAAATCAAATCAGCACAAAAATGCCAGCTCCCCAGAGACATCCGAATCATGACCTCCTAGACCTCTTCCCACCCGGACACACACCTAAGACCTTTCCAACTCTTACAGAAAGTTGCTTTCTTCTACCCATCAGTAAGGTAGTCTTTTGGACGTGAATCTGAGCAAACTCCGGGAGATAGTGAAAGACAGGGAAGCCTCGTGTGCTGCAGTCCAGGGGGTCACAAAGAGTCTGACACGACTTAGCAACTGAACAACAAGGCAGTGTTTGGGGTCTTAAGCAGTTTTTTCTTTCCTCTTCTTGATCAGCCTAATCTCACTCCATTTGATCCATTTTATTTATACATAATTGCATAATATATCCTTCATTTGGATAAAAAACTAGTTTAAGGACTGATGTTGGAGTTGAAACTCCAATCCTTTGGCCACCTGATGCGAAGCGCTGACTCATTTGAAAAGACCCTGATGCTGGGAAGGATTGAAGGCAGGAGGAGGAGGGGACGACAGAGGATGAGATGGTTGAATGGCATCACGGACTCAATGGACATGAGTTTGGTAAACTCCGGGAGTTGGTGATGGACAGGGAGGCCTGGCGTGCTGTGGTCCATGGGGTCTCAAACAGTCAGACACAACTGAGCGACTGAACTGAACTGAAGGCTGTACAAGCATTTCTTTCACAAATAAAAGAATCTCAGTCACGTGGACCCAAACTAGTGATGGAGCCAGGGTGTTACTTTGCTAGAGCTGCATAACACAGTACCAAACCTGTTGGCTTAAAATGACGAAACGTGTTCTCTCACTGTCCCGGAGTGAGTGAGTGAGTGAAAGTTGTTCAGTCAGGTCCAACTCTTTGAGACCCCATGGTCTGTAGCCCACCAGGCTCCTCTGCCTATGGAATTCTTCAGACAAGAATACTGGAGTGGGTTGCCATCTCCTTCTCCAGGGGGTCCTCCCAACCCGGGATCGAACCCAGGACTCCTGCATGGCAGGCAGATTCTTTACCATCTGAGTCACCAGTCCCACAGTCCTGGAGACTGGAAGTCTCAAGTCAAGGTGGTGAGGTCATGCAGTCTCCAGAGCCTCTTGGGGAGGAGCCCTGCTTGCCTCTCCCAGTTTCTGGCATGTTCCCAGATGTTCCTTGGCTCTGGTGACAAGACTCCAGTCTCCTTCCATCTTCACACTGTATCCTCCTCCCCACGGGTCTCAGGCTGCACACAACTTCTCTTCTCTGCTCATCCGGCCCACAGCCATATTGGACTAGAGCTCACCCTGGAGACCTCATCATAACTTAAGCCTGCAAAGAACCTATTTCCAAATAATGCCACATTCACAGGTGCTGGGCATTAAGACCACAAGGTATCTTTTTTAGAGGAGAGAGTAAAGGACACAATTCAACCAATAACAGGCACGTAAGAGAGAACAAGAGAGAAACAAGGGATGGAAAAAAATGACTCTTTGATCTTGGGCAACCCAAACGTGGAACCTCATCT
This sequence comes from Bos mutus, assembly GCF_027580195.1. Classification (NCBI taxonomy): domain Eukaryota; kingdom Metazoa; phylum Chordata; class Mammalia; order Artiodactyla; family Bovidae; genus Bos; species Bos mutus. The sequence continues at coordinate 7,433,665 of NC_091639.1, read as the reverse complement.
CAGAGGCTGTTTGCCAAGAAGGTGCTTGAGACCCCTGCCAGGAGCATCTCAAGACGGGGGTAAAGGGCCTAGTAATGGATGTGACAGCTAAAAGTGGAAGGGACCCCCTGGAGGGCGAGGAGGCAGAGAAACACCCGCGTTCCAAGAGCCTACCGTGTGTTCCACCCATTTTTATCACCTCGGATCCCCCAATCACTCTACTAAGTAACTACACTCATCCTCACTTAACAGACAGGAAAATAGAGATTCTAAGTCAGGAGAGCCAGGGCTGTGGGTAGAAGAACGGGATTGTTATCATTAATATTACCATTATTTTTATGATTAATAGCTCTCAGTTCTCACGTGCCTACTGGGGGATCTTCCCAATCCAGGGATCGAACCTGGGTCTCCTGCATGGCAGGCGGATTCTTTACCAACTGAGCTACCAGGGAAGCCCACCAAGGACATTACCTGTTAATAAATTAGTTAAACTCCCCACAGTTCTGAGGAATAGACAGTGTCAGCCTCACACAGATGGGAAACTGAAGCTCAGACAGGTTAAGTCACTTACCTGAAGACAGTTAATAATGAACTGAGCGAGCATTCAAACTCCAACCATTGCGCCATGTCGCCTGGGAGGAGGGGTGGCATTAAGACACCCAAATTAACACTGACCTAGCTTCAGAGAAGGAAGCTGCCAGAAGAAGCTGAGCAGAATGAAACAAAGCAACATAAACAAGAGCGTGTTCCTGGGGAACAGGCGAGAGTAAAGAGGCGAGCTCGGATCCATGAAACAGAGGCCAAACTCTGATTGTTCCAAGGCACAGCAGGCTGGGCTCGGTGTAAAAGTCTGTGCTGCCTACCTGGAGAGGCTTCCTCTGCTCTATCTGCACTTGGATGGCTCCGGTGTAGACGACTCACTTCTCTGGAGAAGAGATAAGAGGGGGGAAGGCTGGGGTCCCCAAGCCCCAGACTTCTGGGGATAAGCTGTCCTGTGTCCAGTGAGAGGGAGCAGAAGGGCCCGGGCGTGTTAACACTGCAGGAGAGGAAACCCGGGACACGGCGGGATAAGGGGAACCCTGTGGCGAGCACTGCAGGTGGAGTGCGAGCCGTGGAGGGCCGGCCGGGCTGTGTGCTTGTAGATGGCAGCTGTGGACGTGGTGCCAACAAGCTGGCCTGCCTCTGCTGTCTGCCAGGGGCCCACCGAACAGTTTATCTATCGTTCCCTAACCACTGCGCTGTTAAAAGCCTTCGGAGTCCCCGCCTTGTTGTATGCGGGGGGAAGCCCTGACTCCTCTTAAGGCGGAGGCCCCTCCCGACCCAGCTTGGGCTTCCAGCTCCCAGTCTCCCGTCCCCCTGACCTTGAGCTCAGCCACATGCCCCGGCCCTGGGCCTCCTCAGCCCTTCAGTCTGCCCCCTCGGTTTCCCCGGCTCCCTTCCCACCTCTTTTCCTTCTTGGCCTCTCTGCCCTGCACTTGCCATCAGCTCCCTCCAGAATGTCTTTTCACTCAGCTCTGTGATCATCTGCCAGCTCCCTCTCATCTTCCTTCAGGACTCCTCCTCTCCCCCAAAACCTCTTCTGATTCTCCCAGGCCTGGCCGACATCCCTTCCTCTCCACAAGCCCCCAAGCGTACACCTCCATTCTGTTTACCTAAGCAGCCCAACCGCCTGTCTCCTTGCCCACCTCCCTCCCTCAGGGCGAGTGATGGAGAGGTCTTGCTCAGCATCTTGTTCATAGGCCCCCCAGCCCCGACTACAGCCTCTTGTACAGAGCGGGTGCTCAGTAAGCCTGTTCGCTGGCTGGTGACATTGAGGACGGGTGGGCCTGCGGCCTTCTGACTTCCCATCTCCTCTGAGAGTCTGTGAGTCTCTATTTCTGCTCCAGCAGTGAGGCACAGAGGACAGGAAGTTGCCAAAGCCAGATGATAAGACTTCTTCTGTTTGGGGCTGCCCACGTCGGCCTGGTCTTCGCAACTTGTAATCCGGGTATTTAAAAGAAAAACTGAACCAAGAGGAAAAAACATAGTTTTGATGAGGCAAGAGCTGCAAAAGAGCTAGCAGTGTAACAGTGACATGGCGTCTCAACCAGCTGTGGCGTGTCCAGATTATATGGAGCCTCTGGTGGCTGTGGGATTGGGAAGGGTGGACGGGGGCGGGCAGCTTTGTGTAGGAGTCAAAAGGACAACTGTCAAAACTGATCTGAGTGTTTCAAAGCCTCTTCTCCCTCAAGGCATTGCCTCTAGAGGTCAGCCTGACACCTGAAATCCTCACCTTAAATGCTTTCTTCTTGAGGCTGGATGTACCGGAAGAGACCAGACAGAAAAGAAATATGTTACCCAGATGGTGTAACCCTTGAAGTCACGTTTGGCCATTAAATGTGTGTGTTAGTTGCTCAGTCATGTCCGACTCCTTGTGACCCCCATGGATTGTAGCCTGCCAGGCCCCTCTGTCCATGGGATTCTCCAGGCAAGAATACTGGAGTGGGTTGCCATTCCCTTCTCCAGGGGAGTCTTCCCGACCCAGGGATCAAACCCAGGTCTCTTGCTTTGCAGGCAAATTCTTTACTGGCCGAGCTGCCGGGATGCCCTTAATTGGCCATTAAGAGCCGATTGTAAATTAGTTTTTCATTGCCCAGACTAGCTCCTGAAGAACTGTGAATGATGAACATCTCAGTTTAGAAGGTTGGGTAAGACTCTGTACACTGCCCATCAGCTCTTTTGAACGTAGAGATAATCTGAGCTGTAGAGATTGAGGATTTTTAGCACAGATTTGCAAGGAAAGAAATTGAGCTGGGAGAAAAGTGACTTGCCCCAAGTTGTAGCTCATAAAGAGGGAAAGACATGGTTGGGCCTCCAGTCTTCACCGCCCCCACCTCCCACAGCACACCCCCCCACTACTGCCCCTCTTCACCCCACTTCACCTCCTGGTTCTGCTGTATCGGTGGAGAGATGGGTTGGGGGCTGGGCAGCGCGGGCTGGCTCCCCTTTTCCTAAATGTGGAGTCATGAAGGGCAGAGGGGAAGGGGCTGGGGCCTGGAAAGGCTGATGTGAGTGGAGGCAACAGGGAAGTTTGGCTGACCCTGCATAACTCAGCTTCCTGTCAGCCCTGACTCAGTAGCCCTGGACTGAAGCTGGCTGTCCGGGCTCCACAGAGAGAAAAGATTTTCACAGCCTCTCTGCGTGAGGCTCTGAACACAGACTCAGGCTGCTGCCCGCAGCAGTTACTGGTTGAGTGATCAAAGGCAGTCAGGGAGCCTTGAAAAGCTGAGCGGGCTGGGTGGGGGGGTAGGGGTGGGGGGCAGTGGGACTGCTCAGTCAACAACCAGCCTGGATCCGCTCCCTAGCGCTAACCTCCCCTCCCCAGCCCTAACCTCCCCTCCTCCCCAGGAAGAGTCCATGCCAGTCTTGGAGGGAAAGTCTGGAGATAAATCCAAGACAGAGCCAAGCCCTCCCTACCTGCGAATTCTAGTGTGTGCCTCATAATAAGAATTTTTCCCCCAGCAAACAGAGGGGGCCTTTGAACTCACCTGGGGGCCTCTGAGCCTTCTCCTGACCACACAGCAAAAGTGAACCACAGATATCTGCTTCCTCCTTAAAGAGCATTGCTCTTTGGGGTGGGTCTCTAACACCTATCACTGTTCTCTGATCTGGTAAGGACCATCCTCTTCATTGTATTTGGCTTCCCCGGGTGGCTCAGATGGTAAAGAATCTGCCTGCAAGGCAGGAGACACTGATTTGATCCCTGGGATAGGGAAGATCCTCCGGAGAAGGAAATGGCAACCCATTCCATTCTCTTGCCTGGAGAATTCCATGGACAGAGGAACTTTGTGGGCTACAGTCCATGGGGTCCCAAAGAGTTGGACACGATTGAGCAACTAACACTTTTACTTTCTTCTCATCACTGTGTAAGAGACTGCTGAATCAGCACCTACTGCAGAAAATTGCCTTCTATGTAACATACAAGATACAGACCCTACATCCATGGGCGTGTTTATTCATTCGACGAGTGCTTACTGAGAACTTCTATGAGCCAGACTGTCCTTGGTACGGAAGAGGATGGACAAGCTCTCTGTTCTCGTGGAGCTTGTGTTCCAGTGGTGGGGACACAAGGAAGCCAAGAAAGCAAATAGAGACACTAGGCTGTAACCAGAGAGTGCCAAGTGCCATCAAGAAGCGAAAGTGGGTAGTGTGGCATAAGAGACCCTTCAGATAGAGAGGTCTCAGGAGCTGGGACCTGGGGGGTCCAGGAGTCAGAGCCTTGGAGCAAAGAGAATGAGGGGCAGAGTGGTGTTTAAGGAACAGCGGAAGGCCGGTGGGCTGCAGGGCTTGAGCAGCAGGCAGGGTTGAGAGTTGTTAACACCCTCTTCTGTCACGCTGACCCGGCCTTTTGATCTCGGCCTAAGATACCTTTCACCAGCACCGCTTTGCTGACTTCTAGATACTGGTATTTACAACCAGCTCGTGATGTTGTGTACTTTGAACACTCTACAAGTGTTCTTGGGGTTGAAAAGAAGATCCTCTCTCCTCCAGAAAGGCTGCTGGGAGACTTGGGGCAGGGCACGGGACTCAGGGCGCTCTTAGTGTGGTTGGGCAGTCTGAGGTTCCCTGGAAATGAAGCCGTGATGGCGGGGAGAGGCAGCTCTGATTCCTCGTGCAGAGCTAAAGTTGGTTCAAGTGCAGTGCACACACACACACACACACACACACTCACACCTGCTACCTCAGGGTTCACTTTTCCATCTCCTCCACCTCTGTCCTATACACGGAGATAAGCAAGGTAACACCACAAGTATAAGCTGAAACCCCAAAATCCCCTCACACAGTGTCCCAGACTATATACTGTTGAAATAAGTCATAAATGTCGTGGTGTCTTGTTACCCCAACCAACTTTTCTCCATTTGGTTCAAAGCACTGATCAGCACATCTTCCGCATCTCCCATCCCTGACTCCCAGCAACTCCCTGGTAAATCTTAGATATTCCCTACGTGGGGGAGGGCGGATTTCTGGTCCCTCTTTCCAGGCCCCCTTTCCAACCACCCTGTCCCACACAAGATCTTTCACACTGTGCCTTTCTTTTCTGATGTCTTCTCTACTTTTACTCAATGGACACGAGTTTGAGCAAACTCCAGGAGATGGTGAAGGACAGGGAAGCCTGGCGTGCTGCAGACCATGGGGCCGCAAAGAGTCAGACATGACCAAGTGACTGAACAGCAAGTACTTTCACAAGAACCTCCCAGATTCCTTTTGTTTCCGTTGGAAGAGCTGACTCCTAGCATTTGTAACTCTGACAGTCAGAAGGTCATGGAATGAGAAGTATGAGTTCTCCCCTCCTCTCCCCCATCCCTGAGTCTTAATCTTGTTTCTTTAAATATTCTCTAATGGGGGTGGGGGACTGGTGTCAGAGAAGAAAGAAGGATGAAAAGGAAGAGAAGACTCAAAAATACACAAAGGTACCTGCTTTCTGAACTTTGGAGCTGGAGAAGCTATAACCAGGATGGCAGGTGGGAGGGGACCTCAGGGGACAGTAACCCTTAGAATTCAGTCCCTGTGGGAGAAGTCACCATGAGGTGGCCGTTTGCCTTGGAGGAGGTACCGATGAGGGCGCATACTTCAGAACCATCCAGATGGTTCTGGGTGTTGGAATCTCATTTTATCAGCTGTGACCTGGAATAAACCTGCCCTTAGTTGAAGCTTGGAATCCAGTTCGCTCTTCACGTTGAACAGGCGTGACTCTTAGGACAGGAGTGTGAACGATGCTGTTGGATATTTCACCCCAGGCCCCTTCCAAATGTTCTTCTACCTTGAATGAGTCTACCTTGAACGTCTTCAGTAGGGCGGAACTTCCCATATGGTGGACCTGGTGGGTTTTTCTCAATTGTCTGGACTTTGACGCTAAATGAGGCGCCTACCTCTTGAGAACTGAGGCCACTCTCATATTCTAGTATTATGCCCCCCACAAGTACTTATCAGTATTTTTTATAGCCAGAGATATGTCAGGCCCAGGTGGCACAAAGTCCACAGTTTTAAGAGAGTTTATTCTTACTGATTTTCTAAAAGAACAAAAAGGGGCTTCGGGTGGTAGGTCTCAAGAAGATCAATAGCAGCCCACTCATCTGTATCTATCACTTGCCAACTGCAGCTCCACTTCCCCCTGTTATTTTCCTAACTCCCAAGTTATACCTCTATTTTCTAGTGGGTAAAGTACAAAAAAAAAAAAAAACCGAGGAAATATTTACTGTAAGCATCCATAGTTCACCTGAGAGCCTGGGTGAAGTGTCTCATGTGCTGTGCCAACTGTTCACATGTTTAGTCCATGTTACTGTTTTACTCAGGTGTCTTGCCTTTTAACTTGGAGTTAGACTAAAATATAGTGTCCTGAGCTTCATAATATTTCAGTGTATCTTTATTTTAGCCCATCTACTCAATTTTAAATTTGGTAACAGTAAAGGAAGTCAATTCATTCACTCATTTATCCATCCATCCATCCATTCATTCAACATTTGTTACATTGTGTATAATGTAAGACAGCTGGATGGCATCACCAATGCAGTGGACATGAACCTGGGCAAACTTTGGGAGAGGGTGAGAGAAGAGAGGGCTGGCTCTGCAGTCCGAGGGGTCACAAAGAGTCAGACACGACAGGGCGACTGAACAACAACAGATGTGCCAAGTGGTGTTCTTAGCACTGTTGACAGAAAAGAAGTAAGTGGACAGATGTCTGTGCCCACATGGAAGTTACATTCTAGAAAGGAGGATAAAACAACACAAACAGAATATACAGTGTGCTGCCGCTGCTGCTGCTAAGTCGCTCCAGTCGTGTCTGACTCTTAGCGACCCCATGGACTGTAACCCACCAGGCTCCTCCATCCATGGGATTTTCCAGGCAAGAGTCCTGATAAATATGGGACCATGATATATATATGGTCCCATATTTATCATATATATCATATATATGCTATGCTAAGTCACTTCAGTCGTGTCTGACTCTGTGCAACCCCATAGACGGCAGCCCACCAGGCTCCCCCATCCCTGGGATTCTCCAGGCAAGAACATTGGAGTGGGTTGCCATTTCCTTCTCCAATGCGTGAAGTGAAAAGTGAAAGTGAAGTCGCTCAGTCGTGTCTGACTCTTAGCGACCCCATGGACTGCAGCCTACCAGGCTCCTCCGTCCATGGGATTTTCCAGGCAAGAGTGCTGGAGTGGGGTGCCACTGCCTTCTCCGATATCATATATGTCCCCATATATATATGTGGGAGAAAACTAAAAATAAGTAGTAGTGGGCCGCAGCTTTAAACAGAGAGGAAAACCTTGCTGAGAAGGTAGCTTAAAACTTTAACCCACCTTGTTCATTTATCTGCTGTAAAATTCACATATTTCAGTGAAGAGATGGATGATTTTGACCAGTGTACACACCCACGACCCTAATCAAGCCATGGAGAAGTCCCATCTCCCTCCCCAGAAAGGGCTGCCCCACTGTTTCATGTCATTCTCCTACACCCCACCCCCAAGACACCATAGATTTTACTTGTATCTCTATAGATTAGTGTTTCCTGTTAGAATGTCATGTACATGCAATCATATAGCATAAAGTCTTTTGTCCATGGCTTCTGTCAACTTAATCCGTGTTACTGTATTTATCAATAGTTCTGCTCTTTATTACTAAGTATTAATCCACTGTATGAATATACCATAATTTATGTATTCAATTATTTATCATTTCTCTTCTTTCATTCTTTCTGTGGTTTCCATCTGGTATTATTTCCCTTTGGACTGAAGGACATCCTTTACCATAGTCTGCTGGTAATGAATTTTCTCAGATGTTTATTTAGGAACGTCTTTAGATTTTGAAGAATATTTTTGTTTCATATAGGACTCTGGATGGGCAGGATTTTTCATCCGATACCTAAAGAATGTTGCTTTATGGTCTTCTAGCCTCTATTGTTTCTGATGAAAAATTAGCAGTCATTTTAAACTTAGCTCCCCTGTATATAATTTGTCTTTTTTTTTTTCTACCTGCTTTCAAAATTTTTGTCTTTCTGTTCCGTGTTGAGTAGTTCAACTTTGATGTTCCAATGTAGGATTTTCTTTATCTTTATTCTTGAGCTTCTTGGATTTGTAAGTAATTTTTTAAAAATCTGGAATGCTTGACCGCTGTTACTTCAGATATTTTTTTTTTTTTCCATTCTCGCTCTCTATTTTTTCTGGGACACGAATCACACATGTGTTACACTGTTTGTCTGATACTCTTCTACAGGTCCCTGACCCTCTGTTCATTTTTCCTTAATCTTTTTTCTCTCTTTGATGATTTCTACTGACCTGTTCCCAGCTTCACTGAGTCTTCTTCCATCTTCACTTTAAGGCCGTCCAGTGAGGGACTCATTTCAGGTAAAGCACAGTTTTAGAATTTCCACATGACTCTTTTTCTGATACATATTTTTCTACTAAGATCCTTACATATTCATTCATTAGGACATTTTTTTAAAATTAATAAGTATATTTTTAATTTTAATTTTTTGAGTATATATTGTAAAACACATATGTTTTGGATTTTTTACCTTCTAAGTTCAACACTTGGTCCACTTTAAAATCAGGTAGGTTTTTTTCTTCTTTTATTGTCTACTGTGGATTACACAATCTTAGTTTGTGTGTTTGCACATCTACTGATCTATGATTGACTACTGGACATTGTGAATTTTGCATCATAGAGACTTGGGATCAGCAATAAAACATCCTGCTTCGAGGAAAATACTCTATGTCTGCACCACGCAATATAGTAGCAGCTGTTAAACACTTGAACATGACTGAGGAACTGAATTTTAAATTTCATTTAATTTTTGTTAATTTAAGTTTAAATATTCACATATTTACCACCCAGAACTGCTCAACCTTTATTATATTTGTTTCGGTTTCACCCTCATGGCAGCAGAGGTTTGGTAAGGCTTGGATGGTTCTGCCTGACATGTGTACAGTCCAGCTCTCGGCCATGAAATCATGAGCAAGCATCCCACACACCTGCATAGACTTCTAGGGCTTTGTTTCCAACAGCGGGGCTCCCCTCAAGTTCCCTTCTCCCAAGCATTAAACTCGTGTGCTGGTTATTTTCCATTGCCTGAAAAATCTCTTGTTGCTGTTCAGTTGCTAAGTTGTATCCGACTCTTTGTGACCCCATGGACTGTAGCCTGCCCGCGGCTACGAGGTCCTGGTCCTGGTCCACGGGCTTTTCTAGGCAAGAATATTAGGAGGGGTTGCCATTTCCTACTCCAGGGGACCTTCCCCACCCAGGATTGAACCCGTGTCTTCTGCATTGGTAGGCAGATTCTTTACTGAGCCACCAGGGAAGCCCCCAAAATATCTTAACATCATTATCTTATCCAATTTCCTAATTATCTAACATATAAAGTATCATGTAGTTATAGTACAGCTGAATGGTTTTATTAACTTACTTTAGGAAATTAGATGATGAATGCAAACAGAATCTTGTTGAACCAGAAGCATTTACCATTGTCTCTGTGAAAATGTAGGAAAGAGTCAAGAAATACAGGCAGAGAGAAGTCAGGTGAGTCCTGAAATCCCAGGGCAGTAGCATCTGGGAAGTGAATGATGGCCCTTGAGCCCCAGGAAGGTAATGGATACATTACTCAAAGGTTTTGACTAATGCATGTGGTCTCACATTTCATCTGGCCCAACGTGTAACTAATTGGTCATTTCTATCAGAGCCCACTGGAGAAGAAAAACTTGTTGAAACAAGATCTAGTGAGCCAAGACGGGTCAGTCCTACCCCAAACATAAGCTGCTGTGCTTTGGAGATACCTGTGTAAAACATAAGGAAAGCCAGCTTTAAACCATAGGCTTTAAAGCACGTCTAACAACCCCTTGTGACAAAGGATCCATCTCTTTAATAGGATAAGAGCTGTGGGCAGGCTCAGTCCAGGCTGCAAAGAGAACTTTGGAAATGTTTTCTTCTTGTTTTGATTAAGAAAAGCTGGCTGAGAAGTTTCTGTTCTTCTTATATTAGAACAGGCAGAAAATATCCATCCAGGAAACAAAATGCAGTCCACAAAAAGAATGAGGGATGTGTGTATATTCTAATAAAGAATCCTCTCCAACAAAGAAAACTCAGCCATCAAATCAAGGTACAGCCAGAATGATGTTTATGGTATAAGATCATTAGTGTAAAAAATGAAATATAAGTATGCACAGACATAAAAGAGGCAGGCTCTGGGGAAGAGAGTTGAGTAGCTGAGAGTAAGCAGGGAACTTATTTTTCAGTCTATCCTTCAACTCTTGAATTTATTTCTACATGTACTTAAATTCAGATAGGTTGTTTTTCTCAGTTGAAAATATTGAAAAGTTTAGGAGAGAAGAAATAACATCCATAATGAAATTTTCAAAAGAGCTGGAATGGGTCCTTCCCTTTTCCATTTGCAAAACAAGCCATAATCACGCCGGACGCTGGGACCTAAATGAGCATTCATTCAATAGATGAGGTTTAGGATACAGTGCTTCTTTCTGACAGTGCACTCAAGGGTCCCTGAGTGTATTCATTTGCTAGGATTGCTGTAAAAAAGTACCACAAACTGAGTTGCTTAAACAACAGCAATTTATTATCTCACAATTCTGGAGGCTTAAAGTCTGACATCAAGGTGTCAACGGGTTGGTTCTTTCTGAGAGCTCTGAAGAAAATCTGTGAGAGTGAGTAAAAGTTGCTCAGTGGTGTCTGACTCTGCGGACTGTACCCCGCCAGGCTCCTCTGTCCATGGGGCTCTCCAGGCAAGAATACTGGAGTAGATTGCCATTTCCTTCTCCAGGGGATCTTCTCAATCCAGGGATTGAACCCAGGTCTCCTGCATTTCATGCAGCTTCTTTACCATCTGAGCCACAAAATCTGTGCCTCTCCTCTAACTTCTGGTGGTTTTCCGGTAATTCTTAGCGTTTCTTGGTTTGTAGAAGCACCACCCCCAGCCCCACCCTCATCTTCTCACGGTGTTCTCCCTCTGTGTGTGTCCAAATTCCCCCTTCTGTAAGGACATCAGTCATATTGGATTGGGAATGACTAATGACTTCATTTTAACTTACCTAATTACATCAGCAAAAAGCTTATTTCCAAATAAGGTCACACTCTGAGGCACGGGGAGCTAGGACTTCAACATATAAATTCAGTTCAGTTCAGTTCATTCGCTCAGTCATGTCCGACTCTTTGCGACCCTATGAACCGCAGCACACCAGGCTTCCCCGTCCATCACCAACTTCTGGAGTCCACCCAAACCCTTGTCCATCGAGTTGGTGATGCCATCCAACCATCTCATCCTCTGTCATCCCCTTCTCCTCCTGCCCTCAATCTTTCCCATCATCGGGGTCTTTTCCAATGAGTCAGCTCTTCACATCAGGTGGCCAAAGTATTGGAGTTTCAGCTTCAACATCAGTCCTTCCAGTGAACACCCAGGACTGATCTCCTTTAGGATGGACTGGTTGGATCTCCTTGCAGTCCAAGGGACTCTCAAGAGTCTTCTCCAACACTACAGTTCAAAAGCATCAATTCTTCTGCACTCAGCTTTCTTTATAGTCCAACTCTCACAACCATACATGACCACTGGAAAAACCATAGCCTTGACTAGATGGACCTTTGTTGGCAAAGTAATGTCTCTGCTTTTGAATATGCTATCTAGGTGGGTCATAACTTTTCTTCCAAGGAGTAAGTGTCTTTTAATTTCATGGCTGCAGTCACCATCTGCAGTGATTTTGGAGCCCCCAAAAATAAAGTCTGACACTGTTTCCACTGTTTCCCCATCTATTTGCCATGAAGTGATGGGACCAGATGCCATGATCTTAGTTTTCTGAATGTTGAGTTTTAAGCCAACTTTTTCACTCTCCTCTTTCACTTTCATCAAGAGGCTTTTTAGTTCCTCTTCACTTTCTGCCATAAGGGTGGTGTCATCTGCATATCTGAGGTTATTGATATTTCTCCTGGAAATCTTGATTCCAGCTTGTGCTTCTTCCAGCCCAGCATTTCTCATGATGTACTCTGCACATAAGTTAAATAAGCAGGGTGACAATATACAGCCTTGATATACTCCTTTTCCTATTTGGAACCAGTCTGTTGTGCCATGTCCAGTTCTAACTGTTGCTTCCTGACCTGCATACAGGTTTCTCAAGAGGCAGGTCAGGTGGTCAAGAGGGACACAATTCAACCCATAGCCCCAGGTAACCTTCACTTATCCAGACTTACCTTGCTGCAGAGGGGAAGTGTATTGAAATGTGTCTATAAAGCACATCTCCTCACACCCCAAGTGTATAAAGTGGATAAATGCTGGCACAGTTGATTACCTTACCATTTTCGAGGACATTACTATCCTCTGAGGAAAGAGAAAGGCTAAACTTGGTTAATGAAGAATTAATAGTTTCTACAGTCACAGCAGTAAATCGGTAGAACTGATTCCCTCACACGCTCATATCCTGTCCACACCAGCCAAGGGTATAGTCTATCTTTAATGTCTATTAAGCACCTACTGGTGCCTGACACTGCTCTGAGAGCTGAGTAGAGTTGGACAGAGGATCCTCCTTCCCTTCAGGTGTGGAAAACAGACACCCAAAGTAATAATTATGAGATGTAAGTGCTTGTATAGAGATATGAACAAAAAAAGACCCCTAACTCCAGGCGAGAAAGCCTTCCTGTGAGAGGTGATGCTGGGGTTGACTCTTGAGGGTTGGCTCAGAGATAAAGGAGGTGGGTGAGGGCAGGGAGAGGCGAGAAGGAGAAGGGGATGCTGCATTCAAAGCAGGAGAGATTCAGCCTCCCTTCCGGTGACTGCTGACCAGGATTGGAAACCCAGGAGCATTTCAGCCATCAGCCTGAGGGTTTTGAACTTCCTTATTCTATAGGAGGGCTTCCCTAATAGCTCAGTTGGTAAAAAAAAAAAAAAAAAAAAAAACCCACCTGCAGTGCAGGAGACCCCAGTTCAATTCCTGGGCCTGGAAGATCCCCTGGAGAAGGGATAGGATACCCACTTCAGTATTCTTGGGCTTCCCTTGTGGCTCAGCTGGTAAAGAATCTGCCTGCAGTGTGGGAGAGCAGGGTTCAATCCCTGGGTTGGGAAGATCTCCCACAGAAGGCAAAGACTACCCACTCCAGTATTCTGGCCTGGAGAATTCCATGGACTGTATAGGCCCTGGGGTTGCAAAGAGTTGGACACGATTGAGCGACTTTCACTCACTCACTCATCCTACAGGAAACCCTGGAGCATTTAGAGGAGTTACTTGGTCAGATTTCCTTTACAGAAAGACCTTTCTGAAAGAAAGTGAATAAAGGTGAAAGATTAAAGAGAGGGTAACATGCAAAGAAATTTTTGTAGATAAGGGAAACAATGAGCAATGAACCATGGTCATGATGACAGGAAGAGAGGGGAGAAGGAAGCCTTGTTTTCCCCTATTAGCACGCATACATTTCATTTCCTTAAATTTTTCTATTATTTTCCAGATTATGCAAGTTAATGCAAGCTCATTGGAAAAAACTTTAAATGTGTATGAAATAAAACAAACTGCCAGAATTCTGAAACTCCTTAATTCCAGTTCAGGAATAAGCATGACTGTTTTTGTGTGTATACTATTAGATTTTTTTTTTTCAAGATCATATATGTGAACATATGTAATCATTTACTCAAACTGTTTTTTGTAACCTGATTTTTCCACTCTATATATCTTATTTCCCTATTCCACTAAGTGAATTTGTATAACCTGATTTTTAACTGATATGACATATTTATTTAGCCAACCTAGGGGACAGATTTGCAAACTGTTTAAGGACTACAAATAGTGTGCTGAGGTGACTGATGAGCTGTTAAGGTGTGGAAAAAAAAAAAAAAGGAGAAAACCAGGAAACCCCAACTTCCGGGCAGAAACTTTTCTCTCTGCAGTTGTCTTCCTGTTCAGGTCTGAACTGGAGGGATGGTCAGAGAAAAAAAGACATCCAAAAGGAGTTCGTGAATACGTGTCCTAGTCAATCTCAACAGCGGTGAAAATAAACACTCCTCGGGGCATGCAGACACAGCCCCGTGTTCAGAAACCGCCAGAGCATTCATTAAGAGAGATAAAAATGGCCTGCCCTGAAATCCTCAAAGGATGTGGGTAGATAAGACAAATGCACCCCTAAACACAGCTGCTGGCAGTCCCAAATCCAGCCACACCTGATGAGCCGTCTCAGAGACATGCAAGCAGAGACAGCCTTCTCCACCACGCGGGCAAGCCTCCCCGGGCAGTGCGGCCCTCCCCACCTCTGCACCGGTCACTCCCCTGATGTCGTCCCCGCTTCCTGGGAGGGCGGCTTGTCCTGGCTCCTCCTTCTCCGAGAGGCTTTGTTTTTGCACAGCGAAGTGGGGAGGACAAGGAGTGGCCCTTTTCAAGAGGCGCCTCAGTCCCCGTGAGGCACAATAAGTCCAGCGGAGGTGAATAATGCAGCTTATTCATTTCCAAAAAATGAAAAGCGGAGCTATTTGGCAACAGACTAATTAATCAGGCACCTCACGATAGGTGCAACTTGGTTTCCATTGTCTAATGCAGCTCCTACCTACACTTCTGGGCCTCTTTAGAAAAGGTTTATGGTTGAAATATAACTTGTGGCTATTGACCAATGAGGAGCTGAAAGACTCCTTTTCATCTTATGAATGTAAAGTAATAAATTTCAGTCACTTTCTTCTTTATGTTCATGGGTCAAGTCTCCGAGCAGAATATAAATAATCTCTTCTCTTGCACCTGAGGTAGACTTTCAGAAGCCAAGGACCTTCCTACCTTCCTTCCTTCCCTTCTTCCTTGTTCTTTTCCCAAAGTGTATGAACGATTTCTCTTCTTACTTTCTTTTTGTCTTAAGGGAAACCATGGGGTTTAGGACTATTCCTTATGTGGAGCTGATAGCAAGGCAGTCTCATAGTATTCTGCCAAAGAGAAAATGTGGGATGCACCTTTATCAAAATGCTCCCCATCATGCACAGTTAATTGAAATCACTTGTCCCTCACTGAGCATTTATGGACCTGCTACTCCTTTCGTGCCTGGCATTGGATTAGGTGTTGGGAAAGTGTAGGGACCACTGCAACCTAGCCCCCAGCCCTGGCTTCAGGAAGCTCACAGTTGACTCGGGAAGTAATTTCAATAGGACTCGATGGATGATATAATGAAATGTAGCACAGAGTGCAAGATCAGATCAGATAAGTCGCTCAGTCGTGTCCGACTCTTTGCGACCCCATGAATCGCAGCACGCCAGGCCTCCCTGTCCATCACCAACTCCCGGAGTTCACTCAGACTCACGTCCATCCAGTCAGTGATGCCATCCAGCCATCTCATCCTCTGTCGTCCCCTTCTCCTCTTGTCCCCAATCCTTCCCATCATCAGAGTCTTTTCCAATGAGTCAACTCTTTGCATGAGGTGGCCAAAGTACTGGAGTTTCAGCTTCAGCATCATTCCTTCCAAAGAAATCCCAGGGCTGATCTCCTTCAGAATGGACTGGTTGGATCTCCTTGCAGTCCAAGGGACTCTCAAGAGTCTTCTCCAACACCACAGTTCAAAAGCATCAATTCTTCAGCGCTCAGCCTTCTTCACAGTCCAAATCTCACATCCATACATGACCACAGGAAAAACCATAGCCTTGACTAGACAGAACTTTGTTGGCAAAGTAATGTCTCTGCTTTTGAATACACTATCTAGATTGGTCATAACTTTCCTTCCAAGGAGTAAGCGTCTTTTAATTTCATGGCTGCAGTCACCATCTACAAAGGAGAAGCTAATTCAAGGGCTGTCGAGGTTGGTTTCGCAGGGAAGGTGCATATGACTGTGAGCTAACAGTGCATGCTAAGGGGTGGGATTACAAGAAAGCATGAAGTGTTTGAAGAACTGGAAGAACCTCAGGGGGGTGGAAGCAAAGGCGAGAGTCATAGGTACTAACCAGGAGACCCCCGCCCCCATCCTGCAGGTAATAGAGAGCCTCTGATGAGTCTTAAGGGTCTAAGAATAAGGATGATATGGTCAAATGTGCACTCAGTCAAATGTTCCCTGAACCTTTGTTCACTGCACCGCCATATATGAGTGTCATCATTTTACTAAGCTAAAAGCTGAAAGTCCCATTGGAAACCCTACCCTACAGCTCCTGTAGTGGAAGCATGAAGGTAGCTCAGGGTTTACAACCCTGGGCTGAGAAAAAGATCAAGGACATTTCGTAGATCTTCTTGCTTTACTTTTTCTGTCAGGGCAAAACCCATGTGAACAAAGACCCTCAAATGGTGCTCACGGTGACCAAGATTTTCTGTTTTAATCTTAGATCTTTCATCCTTAAATGCTCGTGAAAGACATGTTGCTTCTGGTTCAAACTTGGGCCAGTGACAAAGCTTTTCATGTTTGTTGACCCAATAATCAGCCATTGCACTCAAAGACTTAGAGTGGATCAGTGTAAAAACAGCTCTTAGTGCATCTGAACTCCAGCCCCCACCCCATAGGCCTGGGCTTGCTGCTGCCACGGGGCCGCTACCACTTCTTCCCAGGGAGGTCTGTGTTTCTTAGCCTGTTTTAACACTAATGTGGATAAACTACTTGTGTCAAATGTGGGCAAATGGCAAACTCACTTAGGAGATTAGCTCACCTCTGTTCCACAGCAAGAGTGGCTGAATGAGATAAACCCAAAGATTTGTGGTGAGACTGGTCTAGTGTCCCTTTTCAGAGAACGGCTCAGGGGTCCTTATGGGAAGGAGGTGGAGCCCCTCTCTTTCTGCTTATCTCAGGAGATCAGCTTTAAACACCCTCGTTTCCTCCAGTCAAGCATTCATTATGGAACTGTCATTTTCCATTTAAACATCGTTGAGCTCTTTATTTCTGCAGCCTTCAGCATGGAGATAAAAGGCTCTTAAATCATCCTGCCTCACTGCTACACTGTATTAAATAATCGCCATAGAATGAATGCTTTGTGGCTCCGCCATTCATATGTTGAAACTTAACCCTCAGCTTGATGGTTTAGGAAGTGGAACATTTGAGAGGTGATTGGGTCGTGAAGGTGGGGCCCTCAGGAATGGGGTTAGTGCTCCTTTAAGGACAGCATAAGGTTGTGCCTTATGCCTCGTGAGGACACAGCAAAAGGATGCTGTCTATGAACCAGGAAGAGGGTTCCCACTAGACAACAAATCTGCTGATGCCCTGACCTTGGAATTACCAGCCTCCAGGGCTATATGAAGTTCTTCCATGGTGGCACTAGAGGTAAAGAAGCCGCCTGCCAATGCAGGAGATGTGAAACATGGGTTCGATTCCCGGGTCAGGGAGATGCTTTAGAAGAGGGCATGGAAACCCACTCCAGTATTCTTGTCTGGAAAATCCTACAGACAGAGGAGCCTGGCGGGCTACAGTCCATGGGATTGCAGAGTCGAACACGACTGAAGTGACTCAGCATGCATGCGGCGCCATTTGAAATAGATATTTGCTTATAAGCCACCCAGCCTATGGTATTTTTGTTATAGCAACCTGTACAGACTAAGAGAGAAACTGCTACTGAGAAGTCGGTTGCTGCTGTAGCAAATATTTTAAAATGTTGTGTGTGTACGTGTGAAAGTTGCTCAGTCATGTCCGACCCTCTGCGACCCCATGAACCATAGCCTGCCAGGCTCCTCTGTCTGTGGAATTCTCCAGGCCAGAATACTGGAGTGGGTATCCATTCCCTTTTCCAAGGGATCTTCCCAACCCAGGGACTGAACCCAGGTCTCCTATATTGCAGGCAGATTACCATATGAGCCACCAGGGAAGCCCAAGAAGACTAGAGCTTAAGATGTGGAGGCATTGCGTAATGAGGATAATGGACAGGGGCTGGGAGAATTTTGAGGTACATGCTAGAAAAATCCTACATGGCGATAAATGGACCAGGTCCATGGGATCCCAAAGAGTTGGACGTGACTTAGCAATTAAAACAATAATAAGAGTGATTCTGGTGAGAGTTCTGAAAGAAAGGAGAACTGTAGAGACAGCCTTAGTCTTCTTAAATAATACCTAACTAATCATGAGCAGAATGTTGGTAGAAATATGGACAGAAAAGGTCATTCTGAGCGGTCTTAGATGAAAATGAGGAATGTGTTACTGAAAACTAGAGAAAAGGCCATCCCTGTTATAAAGTGCCAAAGAACTTGGCTGAACTGTGTTTGTGTTTCAGTGTTTTGCAGAAAGTGAAACTAGTGAGTGATGAAATCAGATGCATAGCTGAAGCTATTCTAAGCAAAGTGTAGAAGGTACAGCTTGTCCACTCCCTACTGCATATAGTAAAATTTGAGAGGAGAGAAAAAACTTAAAGATGGAATTGTTAAGCAAAAGGAAAGCAGAATTTCAAGATTTGGAAGATTCTCAGCCTGTCCATATGGCAAAAAAATGAAGACGATCGCTAGGCGACTGTTTACTAGGAAATGAGTGTGGATCAGCCATCTGAGGCCAATCGCTATTCCTCAAGACTACGGAAGGATGACCCTGAAGGCAACTCAGAAGTCATCAAACATACCACTCCTATCACAGGCCCAGAGTGCAAGGGCCTAGGGAGCAGAGTGATTTCAAAGCGGCAGGGGTGAGGAGGAGGGGAGGGCACCTTTCTGGGTCAGGTGAGGCAAAATGCCCGTGGAGTGCCTCCAGGTGTGGGATCCCTGCAGAGAGATTCCCTTGGTTTGGGCTGCATCCAGGGGAACCGTGGCATGGACAGGGCCTGCTGGGAGAGACAGAAGGTCCCCGCACAGAGCCGGCATGGGGCAGAGCCTGGCAGAGAACTGTAGTCTGGACATGGATGGAGCCCTAGCAGAGAGCCACCAAGGCGCTGTCCCACAGACACATGGCAGGGGGCGACACTGCCACCCTAGCGGGCCTGGAAGGGGGAGCGTTGAACCAGAGTGCGCTTAAGTCTTAAGTTTCAACGCTGTTTACCTTGTTCGGTTTTAGACGGAGCTGGGACCTGACATCCCTTTCTTCTTTCCTGTTTCTCCATCAGGATGGGAGGTCGAGCCTCTGCCTGTCCTACCTTTGTGTCTGAGAAGCAACACAGCTTGTCTGGTTTCAGAGATTCACAACTGGGGAGGAATTCGCCGCAGGATGACTCATGCCTTGAGTCTTGCCCATTTCTGATTTAGATGATATTAAGATGAGACCTGGGACTGTAGACTTTTGAACTGTTGCTGAAATAAGACTTTGAGAGGTATCTGGGATGGAATGAAGAAATTTTGTATGCAGGATGGATACGGATTTCAGAGGGTCAGGGGCAGAATGCTATAGACTGCAGGTCTATGTCCCCCGCAAAGTTCATATATTAAAACCTAATCCCCAGTGTGCTGATGTTTGGAGGTGAGGCCTTCGGAAGGCTGTTATGTCATGAGTCTTCGAGGATGGGATTAACACCCTTAGAAAAGAGACCCCAAAGCTCTCTTGTCCCTTCCTCTACAGGAGGACATGGGGATAGAATGTCTGTAAACCAGAAAGCAAGCCCTCAGCAGACACCGCATCTGCTGGTGCCTTGATTTTGGACTTCCCAGCCTGCAGAACTGTGGAAAAATAAATTTCTGCTGTGTAGCCCCCAGTCCATAGTATTTGGGTTATAAAGAGATCCAACCAGTCCATTCTGAAGGAGATCAGCCCTGGGATTTCTTTGGAGGCAATGATGCTGAAGCTGAAACTCCAGTACTTTGGCCACCTCACGTGAAGAGTTGACTCATTGGAAAAGACTCTGATGCTGGGAGGGATTGGGGGCAGTAGGAGAAGGGGACGACAGAGGATGAGATGGCTGGATGGCATCACCGACTCGATGGATGTGAGTCTGAGTGAACTCCGGGAGTTGGTGATGGACAGGGAGGCCTGGTGTGCTGCGATTCATGGGGTCGCAAAGAGTCAGACATGACTGAGCAACTGAACTGAACTGACCTGAACCTCGATGGACTGAGACAGAAATAGTTCTTTACACTGTGCTAAATGTACCTACCTTCCCCTGGGCACTTCCTCACCTGTGTCATGTTCAGACAAACTAGTGATTTGTGAAAAAGTTCAAAATTCTGTCTTCTCTCCTGTATTTCTCTGTTGCATCTTTCTAGGCAGAAGAATTCTCATCATTTTTGCTATGCTTATATCGCAGTTGCCAGTCCCTGCGATAATTTTGATGGACTTGCTATTTCTGTTCAATCTCCGTTGTGCCCCTTGGGAATGACCAGAGTCTATGCTACCTGCTGCTCCAGTGTGAGCCTATAGGATATTTAAGAAGAGAGGATTTGTGTTTGGTTTGATTTCGTTTTCAGTCTTTCCCCATCTCAAGAAACATGGGTAGATATAGTTTACCAATGAGGCTGGTGACTTCCATCTCTAGAGGTCTTGAAAGTTGAGTACACAATATTTCATCAAGGAAAGCTTATACAGTAAGCTGGCTTTTCAATGGATTACATAGACTACAGTCCCTACAACTCAGACCCGAAAGCAGATCTGTGTTAAGAAGGAGGCACTCACTGGCTTGGGGAACCAGCAGAAATCACAACAATACAGTTTGATGAGCAGCAGTGAACACAAGCCTGGAAAAGGTCAGTTTTCATTCCGATCCCAAAGGAAGGCAATGCCAAAGAATGTTCAAACTACTGCACAATTGCACTCATCTCACATGCTAGTAAAGTAATGCTCAAAATTCTCCAAGCCAGGCTTCAACAGTATGTGAACCATAAACTTCCAGATGTTCAAGCTGGATTTAGAAAAGGCAGAGGAACCAGAGATCCAATTGCCAACGTTTGTTGGATCATTGAAAAAGCAAGAGAGTTCCAGAAAAATATCTGCTTCTGCTTTATTGACTATGCCAAAGCCTTTGAGTGTGTGGATCACAACAAACTGTGGAAAATTCTAAAAGAGATGGGAATACCAGACCACCTGACCTACCTCTTGAGAAACCTATATGCAGGTCAGGAAGCAACAGTTAGAACTGGACATGGAACAACAGACTGTCTCCAGATCAGGAAAGGAGTATGTCACAGTTGCATATTGTCACCCTGCTTATTTAACTTATATACAGAGTACATCATGCAAAATGCCAGGCTAGATGAAGCACAAGCTGGAATCAAGATTTCCGGGAGAAATATCAATAACCTCAGATACACAGATGACACCACCCTTATGGCAGAAAGTGAAGAGGAACTAAAGAGCCTCTTGATGAAAGTGAAAGAGGAGAGTGGAAAAGTTGGCTTAAAGCTCAACATTCAGAAAACGAAGATCATGGCATCCGGTCCCATCACTTCATGGGAAATAGATGGGGAAACAGTGGAAACAGTGACAGACTCTATGTTTTGGCTCCAAAATCACTGCAGATGGTGACTGCAGCCATGAAATTAAAAGACGATTGCTCCTTGGAAGAAAAGTTATGACCAACCTAGACAGCATTTAAAAAGCAAAGACATTACTTTGCCAACAAAGGTCCGTCTAGTCAAGGCTATGGTTTCTCCAGTGGTCATGTATGGATGTGAGAGTTGGATGATAAAGAAAGCTGAGCGCCGAAGAATTGAAGCTTTTGAACTGTGGTGTTGGAGAAGACTCTTGAGAGTCCCTTGGACAGCAAGGAGATCCAACCAGTCCATCCTAAAGGAAATCAGCCCTGAATATTCGTTGGAAGGACTGATGCTGAAGCTGAAACTCCAAAATTTTGGCCACATGATACGAAGAGGTGACTCATTGGAAAAGACCCTGATGCTGGGAAGGATTAAAGGTGGGAGGAGAAGGGGACGACAGAGGATGAGATGGTTGGATGGCATCACCAACTTGATGGACATGAGTTTGAGCAAACTCTGGGAGTTGGTGATGGATAGGGAGGCCTGGCGTGCTGCAGTCCATGCAGTCAGAAGAGGTAGAGTGACTGAACTGAACTCCAAATTTCATAGTCAGATCAAAGGGAAAAACCATTTTATGTTCTGTGGTTTATTACTGCTTCTATTTGGGCTACATGGGGCTTCCCTGTGGCTCAGTGGTAAAGAATCCACCTGCCAATGTAGGAGATGCGGGTTCAATCCCTGGGTCAGGAAGATTCCCCCAGAGAAGAAAATTGCAAGCCACTCCAGTATTCTTGCCTGGGGAATCCCATGGACAGAGGAGCCTGGCGGGCTACCCACCATGGGTTCACAAAGAGTGACCGCTTAGCGACTAAATCACCACCACCATTTGGGCCACATCAGAGAGAGGGCACCCTAACATCTCAGTGGTTTGGAGACTTGGCCTAAGAGCCAAAGGCAGAGAAAGAACAGGAAACGGGCTCGGCTCTGTGACATACTTGGTCTTTTCCGCTTGCCTTTGGCTCTCGTTTTTGCAGACGGTAAATATATCTGAATGGAAATTGTGAGTACAGTGGTTCCACCTCTGGTTTTTGCTTCCATGGGCTCTGCTTCTGCGGGTTCCGCCCCCTCCACAACCCAGTTCCAGTTTCCCTGGCATCCTCCTCCGCCTTTCTACAGGCCAGCTGTAGTACATCATTTCATATAAGGGCCTTGAGCATCCGTGAATTTCGGTATCTGTGGAGGATCCTAGAACCGCAATCCCCTCCAGATATTAACAGATGACTGTATTTGACTTCTGTTCTCAGCAGAGTTTGAGTAAAGCAGGCACAGGTGGCCTCTGCTACCTCTAGCCTGTCACCACCCCCTCCCATTTCCTCTACAAAGTCCCCCATCTCCTGGTGCCCTCTCCTTCATTTCAGGGCCCCACCCCCAGACATCTTTCAGATCCATTAGTCATATTAGCATCAGTGTTTGATAAGCTAAAGGTCATCTCCGTCCCAGGATAATATCATATCAATAGGGGTCAAAGTCTTAGCAAAAGAAGGAGTGTCTAACTGTGGAATTTTAATTATAATCCGGTAGAGTAGAGAACCAGCCAGGGCAGGCTATTCCAGGGCTTCTAAACTCCCATGATGTAGACCGGCATTGTCTAAAATAGAAGTCACTCGCTGCACGGGATGACTAATATTTAATTAATTAAAAGTAAATATAAATAAAAATTTTAAAAATTTCCAAAGGGCTTCCCTGGTAGTTCAGTGGTGGAGAGTCCACCAGCTAATGCAGTCCAGTCCCTGATCCAGGAAGATCCCACTTCCCTCGAAGCAACTAAGCTACTGAGCCTGTGCTCTAGAGCCCACGAGCTGCAACTACCGAGCTCCTGTGTCCCAACTACTGAAGCCCGCCCACCCTAGAGTCTATGCTCTGCAACAAGAGAAGCCACTGCAGGGAGAAGCCTGAGGCCACGACGAGAGAGTAGTCCCCACTGGTCACAACCAGAGAAAAGCCCATGCAGCAACGAAGACCCAGCACAGCCAAAACTTAATTAATTTTAAAAAATTGTAAGTAAAAATTCAGTTCCTTAGTCACACTGACCACATTTCAAGTGCTGGACAGCACGAGCACCAAACATTTGCATTATCTCAGAAAGCTCCATCAGACAGGGCAAGTTTAGAGAACGACTTCTTGACCTGCACAGACGCGATCTACCCTTACCCCAGCACTGGATTTCTCAGCCTTGGCACCACTGACATTTTGGACTGGACCTTTCTTTGTTTCCGGATGGGTGGAGGGGTGTCCTGTGCGTTGCAGGGTGTTCAGAAGCGTCTCCGGCATCTACCCTCTGTCATTGTTGTCAGTGCTCACTTGTGTCCACCTCTTTGCAACCCCATGGACTGCACACCAGGCCCTTCTGTCCTCTACCATCTCCCTGAGTCTGCTCAAACTCATGTCCATTGAGTCCATGATGCCATCCAACCATCTCATCCTCTGTTGGCCCCTTCTCCTCCTGCCCTCAGTCTTTTCCAGTGAGTTGGCTCTTTGCATCAGGCGGCCAAAATACTGGAGCTTCAGCTTCTGCATCGGTCCTTCAAATGAATATTCAGGGTTGATTTCCTTTAGGATTGACTGGTTTGATCCCCTTACTGTTCAAGGGACTCTCAAGAGTCTTCTCCAGCATCACTATTCAAAAGTATCAATTCTTGGGCACTCGGCCTTCTTTATCGACCAACTCTCACATCTATATGTGACCACTGGAAAGACCATAGCTTTGACTATACAGACCTTTGTCAGCAAAGTGATGTCTCTGCTTTTTAATATGCTGTCTAGGTTTGTCATAGTTTTCCTTCCAAGGAGCAAGCATCTTTTAATTTCATGGCTGCATGCTGGTAACCCTTCTCATCCAGTTGTCATCATCAAAAATATCTCTAGGGACTTGCCCAGTGGTCATATGGTTACAACTCCAAGCTTCCATTGCAGGAGTCATGGGTTCTATCTCCTGTATGCTGCTTGGTGTAGCCAAAAAAACCAACAAAAAGTCTCTAGACCTTACCAAACATCGCCCATGGGACAAAACTGCTCCATCTGAGAAGCACTGCAGGAAAGCTGGCTGGCGTGTGGGGATCAGAGAGGCCAGCTATCAGCACACTTGGAGTGCTTGGAGGACGGGGACGCTGCAGGGGGCAAGCCATGCATGTTCCATGCGCTCTTGAAACATTACAGAGGAGAAGAATTTCAGAGTGATGTTTATAGCTGAGAAGGAGATTCTTCCCCTGGTCTTAGGAATTCCACTGATGCTGAGTTGCCACATGTGTCAGAGCTCTACAGAGCTGCAGGGAGGGCTGTAAATCAAAGGAAAGCAAAGAAAAGGCCCTGGGGGGCAGGTTGTGGGGTGAGCACCCTTATCCCAGGAAACGGGGTTCGCCCCCACTTCGCTCTGAGATTTTCAGCCTGGCATGCTAAGCCCTCTGTCCCCAGAGTGGCCATTCATGCACTAAACGGCCGTAACTGCCTCATCAGCAGCTTGTCAGCTGTAAATTCTAATCCCAGCCCGGGTCTCTCTTCCCAGGACCAAAGGCATAAAGATGTTTGCCCTTGCACAGGCCTTTGACATGTGCTAGGCCGCATCTGTTTATTTGTCTTAGGGCCCTCCCAAGAGCTTAGCACCTCTCTGTGACCCAGGCGAGGCTTTCTGGGCTCTGCATTCCTCCTGACCATGACATCATGCTTGTACCTCGCCATTGGAGACTGAATCCAAAGGCCGGAGAGGACTTAAGAGTCTTAAACAAGCAAATGTTTTCCATTATTGAAGATGTTAAGGAAACCAAATTCTGAAATATTTACGGCCACAGCCTCCTCTGTGGGTCGTCAGTGACCTCTTCCCTTTCAGGAGGCATCTTACAGAGGGGGCGCCCTGGCCAGCTGCCCCCGAGGCCACTGAGACTGCAGAGCTGAGTCAACCATTCCATGGGAAGACTGGTGAAAAGTGTATTCGCCACACACGCCTAGCTGAGATGACCAAAACCAAACCCAGGAGAAGTCCAAGTTTACCATAGAAGGCAAAGCAGAGACCCAGGACCGCCCTGTGGGCTGCATACCTGCATTCTAGAGTTAGCCCAAGTTGTTTTCCTGTCTTGAGGGACGATGTCAATCATCTCATAAGTAAATGAACACCATCATTCAACAATTCTGTAAACATTGAGAGAAAAAGGAAACCGCCCCGCAAAATACTTTGTGTGCTTTAGACAGCGGTAGGGATGGTTACTCGGGGACTTCTGGTGTCGCCTCTCCTCCTGCCTTTTTTTCAGGGTCTATCAGACCTAAGTGGCTCCATGCAGAAGTTCTGCCTGATGCTCTGGCACCATGGGAAGCACTGCAGCATGGTCTGAGCCCCCTTGTGTGTGCCCTGCTGCTGCTGCTGCTGTTAAGTCGCTTCAGTCGTGTCCGACTCTGTGTGACCCCATAGACGGCAGCCCACCAGGCCCCGCCGGAGTGGGTTGCCATTTCCTCCTCCAATGCATGAAAGTGAAAAGTGAAAGTGAAGTCTCTCAGTTGTGTCCGACTTGTAGTGACCCCATGGACTGCAGCCTACCAGGCTCCTCCATCCATGGGATTTTCCAGGCAAAAGTACTGGAGTAGGGTGCCATTGCGGCCCCATGGACTGTAGCCTGCCAGGCTCCTCTGTCCATGGAACTTCCCAGGCACGAATACTGGAGTGGGTTGCCATTTCCTCCTCTAGGGGGGTCTTTCCTACCAAGGGATGAAACCTGTGTCTCTTACGTCTCCTGCATTGGCCGCTGGGTTCTTTATCACTAGCGCCACCTGGGAAGACCTCTGCTGCTGCTAAGTCGCTTCAGTCGTGTCCGACTCTGTGTGACCCCACAGACGGCAGCCAACCAGGCTTCCCCGTCCCTGGGATTCTCCAGGCAAGAACACTGGAGTGGGTTGCCATTGCCTTCTCCAATGCCTGAAAGTAAAAAGTGAAAGTGAAGTCTCTCAGTCGTGTCCAACTCGTAGCGACCCCATGGACTGCAGCCTACCAGGCTCCTCCGTCCATGGGATTTTCTAGGCAAAAGTACTGGAGTAGGGTGCCATTGCCTTCTCCGGGGAAGACCTCAAACCCTGTTAATAGTATTAGTATCAGTCGCTCAGTCGTGTCTGACTTTTTGCGACCCCAGGGACTGTAGCCCGCCAGGCTCCTCTGTCCATGGGATTCTCTAAGCAAAAATACTGGAGTGGGTCACCATTTCCTCCACCAGGGAACCTTCCTAACTGTGCCTAAAGGAGACTTCATTAATGTGCATTAGAGGATACCCCAGGTTAACCTGTTATAGAAAACTGTCTCTTGAGTCTTTAAATTCTATACCAATTCTATACCTCTGGTTGGCTGACTGTTTGTTTCTTTATTTAGGTTTTAAGGTGAATGACCTGGGGATATTTGTTTCCATCAACCTGATTGCAAATCTAAAAGCACAGTTGAAATGTCTATTTTTCTTGCCATCCTCAGAAGAGATTGCTGCAGATCTACTCTATGATTCTCATTCTTTTCAGCTTACAATACAAATAGATTATTATTTTTTGCCATCTATGTCTTATAATAAAGCAGTGCTGAAGAATTAAATAGAAGAAAGTTCAGTTGCCATATAGGCTACTAAAATGATTTGCTGGTGGTGATTTTTAAGCTTGATTCTAAATAGATTTATGAAGAATGGCACTTGGAAGACGTGGTTCAAATTTTGCTGTTTAAGGTATCTTGAAATTATAGGCTCACTCTCCTTAAAATTTCAGAAAGCGTAGAGCTTAGGCTCTTAAGTGTATAGCAGTGATAAAAGCTTTCATAGTCATTTCTAAAAAGCAACACTTCATAGTTTTCTCTCTCCAGTGGTTCTCTAATACACTTGTAGAAGGAAGGCAACAGTTCTTTACAGGTCATAATTAAAAGCCCATTCTTTTATGCAGTGTTCCTCGGTGGGGGTGCTTCTAACTTGTGGGATAGGATGACTCTTCATTACGCAAATGTCTCTGGCTCATTGCAGGGCCTTTAGCACCCCCAACTTCTTGGCACAAAATGCTAGTGGTGTCTACCTTCCACTGAAGTTTAGACAGCTAGTTAGTGTCCTGGCACTATGGTGCCCATGTCTCACCAGGAATGCCTACTGTCCCAGTAAAGTTTTCAGCAGTAATATCTTTGCGACCCCATGGACTGTAGCCCACCAGACTCCTCTGTCCGTGGGATTCTCCAGGCAAGAATACTGAGGTGGGTAGATTCCTCTGGAGAAGGGAATCTACCCAACCCAGGGATCAAACCCAGGTCTCTTACATTGCAGGTGGATGCTTTACCATGTGAGACACAAGGGAAGTCCTCACCCCAAAAAGAGTCCCAATTTGGATAATAAATAATGTGATCATCCTACTTCATACCCAAGTCCCTCTAACCATCAGTTTATCACTTTTACCACTCCACAACCCTCCCCCTTTCTCTTTTTAATGATTCTCAAAACTTTTCCTCCTCTCTGAGTCCATTTCACATGCTTTCATAACTTGGTCATCCTCGAAGTTTGGGTGGCTATAAATGACAACTCCAGGTCCGGACTGCCTGCACTATGGGGCCTTTGGCTCCTGAGTGGGCGAGGAAGCCAGACACCCCAGGAGAAGGATCAGTGGGTCCCAGGCAAGTCCTCGGCCTTGACCAAAGCCTTGGAAAGCCCCCCGTGTGCTCCGACATCCACAGTAAGAAAGGCTGGAGGTAGATGGGGGGCAGGAAGTCTGATGAACATCCGTGGTATTTTTTTTTTTTAATGAATCCAAGATGAACTGAAAAGAAATACACTGTGAAACACCACCCATTCGATTGTGAAAGTCCAGTATGTCCAGATGACTCAAGCGTAGTGTTCATACTCCGTGGTAATGCTTTGAAATCCTTTGTGAATAATAAAAGTTAAATATAAGCAAGAAAGTGTTTCTCATAACAAAATAAAATCCCCTTTCCTTGTCTGCCCCACGGGGCCAAAATACCAGTGCCCGTAATTGATATATCAGTACCACCCTCAAGAATTTCTTAAATGTCATAAACCCACAATGCAGTTTTGGTGGAGGCCCCCAGCAAGCTGTAATCGTGAGCTGTGGGGAGCCTGGCTCTGCAGCTGTGCTTGCTTTCCCTATTGCTGTTAAATCTGCAGCAGAACTAAATACCTGTGCAACGAGACCTTCCCATACCAGAGCTCAACAGACTTGGGAAACACTGGTTAAAATGAAAGCTGGTTCCAAGGAGAGTTGGGAGATGAAAAAGGCTTCTTTTTTAATGTAAGGAATTTTGCTCTTCTATTTAATTAAGAGGCCATTGCACAGACAAGTCTGCCTTCTAACAAGCTCTCTTCCTGACAACCTTGGAAAATACCTACTCACCAACTTCGTTTACTCCGTGGCAAACAACACGGGCTCTGTTGTACAGCTTGGGCAGCTGTGCGATCTTAGGCAAGATCTTACCTAACCTTCCTTGGCCTCAGTTTCCCCAGTTGTGAAACAAGGGCACTAGTGCCCGCCTTATAGGTACCAGTGGCTGTCGTGAAGCGGGAAGGCCATACTGCGTGTGGAGTGCTCAGCATCGTGCTTAGTCAGTCGTTCACACAGTTGTGTCCTGCTTTTTGCGACCCATGGACTGTAGCCCGCCGGGCTCCTCCGTCCATGGGACTTTCCAGGTAAGAGTACTGGAGTGGGTTGCCATGCCCTCCTCCAGAGGATCTTTCCCTATCCAGGGATCAAACCCACGTCTCCGGCATAGGCAGGTGGGTTCTTTACCACTGAGCCACCTGGGAAGCCCTCAACTATAAATACAGACAAGTACTGACATGGACTGTGAAACAGTCTGTAGATATTGTGTTGTGTTTTGAAGCATGGAGAAAAATTTTCCCGGCAGAGAAGGTGAAAAGACTTCCCAAGATTGCTCAGGATAGGTAACCACATACCTGGATGAACGGAAAAAGATGATACAAATGTTTGCTTTGGCACTGGCCTGATTTTTACAGAATACATTATGACTAATTTTTTAAAAATATATTTATTTATTTAAAATAAACAAAGCTACAGCTTTATTTATTTATTTATTTAAATTTATGTATGTATGTATGTATATATTATTTTGGGTCGTGCTGGGTCTTCGTTGCTGGGCTGGCTTTTCTCTGGTTGCGGCCAGTGGGGTTCCTCTCCGGTTGCGGGGTGCAGGCTTCTCACTGCCACGGCTTCTCTTGCTGCAGAGCACAGGCTCAAGAGCACAAGCACTTCTGCAGTCACGGCTCCTGGGCTCCAGAATGGGAGCTAGCTGCGCTGAGGCCTAGCACATTGGTATCTGTAAGGCAGGCACTAGTATCCTTGTTTCACAACTGGGAGAACTAGCTGCTTCCCAGACCAGGGATGGAACCCGAGTCTCCTGGAATGGCAGGTAGATTCTTAACCTCTGCGCCACCAGGGAAGCCCCAACTATGACTAATTTAAAAAGACAAAGCCCGCTGTTTGTAAGTTCTTTTTCTCCTTTCCCTCAGCCAAGCAAGCAGAGCTGGGGACACTGTGACATCAAGTCTTGTTAGGTAAACAGAACACATTTCCCTGAGGTCCAGGTCATTCATTGGGTCTTCTCTGCCTGGGGGCTTGGCCCAGACCTGCCAAGAACAGCACTGCTTACAATAGAGCGACTCCCAATGGAGCCCACTCTCCAAAGGACTCTCCAGGTTCCCTCTGACCTGCACGGAAAGATTGCTGCTTAAAAAATTTCAGTGTAAAAAAAAAAAAATTTCAGTGTAAACCTTAATACTCGGTGTTTCCGGAAGAGCGCTGTGGGAAGGTCCGCAGTGTTGGGGTCGCAAAGAGGTAGAAAAACTTCACGACTGAACAACAGTAGTGTTGGGGTTCCTACCCCACATCCTAATTGCCAAAAACACTGGCCTTGTAAGAGACAGATCACAGACCCTCAGAAGCTTCAGCTGGCTGGGGCCCAGATTTTCAGATATGGACATGATGTTTCCGGTTGAATGGAAGTGATCATTGCAGAAATCTCCCCAGGAAAACTAGAAGGAGTGAGGAAGTGGGACCTTGGAGGTGAAGGGCAAGGAAAGATACACTGTCAGGAGCCAAGCCAGATAGAGGGTGACAGGGATCAAACCCATGGGGGGCTGCTCCAGGCCAGGGCTGGTGGGGAACACAGGAGTTGCGATGATTCCATCTCCTCCTCCATCATCACTGGTTCAGTGCTGCTGCCGGGGGACTTCAGACTCTGGGCACTGCCTGTGCGCACAGACAGATGGATTCTACAGCCAGAAGGCCGTCCACCGTCACTGTAGGAAGAAAAGTGTACAGGCAGGGCCTGGGCGAAATGAAAATGTGGGAGCCCTTTTTTAAAAAGCAGGGGAAGAGGTGTCATTAGAGGCACTAAAAGAAAAGCTTCTCCTTTCTTCCACAGTCTTTCTCCACTTGTCATGTTTTTATTTTTAAAATGCCGCTTTTGAATGCCACTCTAATTCAAGGAAAATTTAAATTTTAAATTGTTAGCATAAATTCTACCCCTTTCATTTCAATGTTGTGCAGTGCCTGTTTTAAATGCAAATAGAAGAGCATTTAACACGTATGCTAATCAACAAAATTACACAATTTGCATATTCCATTCTTACCCTAACGGTGGAAAGACTGCACCCAACTAAGTCACCTGCTTTTATTTCATGTCTTGACACGTGCTCATTGTACCAGCAGTGTCTCTACCTTCTGCTTACTGATGAGTAAGGAGGGATTGAAAGGGAAGAGATGATGAGTGGCCATCTTGCTGCTTTAGGCCATGATTTCTGGTGAGCTGTTGGGGAGGGGTGAAGAGGAAAGAGGAAAAGAGAGGAAAAGGGTTGAGAGAGAGTAAAAGCCTCTGGGGTCCCTCTCACATCCCTGGAGGCTCAACCAGGGGTCTGATGCTGTTTAATTAACCCACGTCCGATTCTTTTACAACCCCATGTAGCCCACCAGGCTCCTCTGTCCATGGGATTTCCCAGGAAAGAATACTGGAGTGGGTTGCCTGCTCCTCCTCCAGATGATCTACCCCACCCAGGGATCGAACCCGTGTCTCCTGCATTGGCAGGCAGATTCTTTACTATTGAGCCACCCAGGAAGCCCCTACCTGGCAATACTGTGTCCAAAAATCTAGTCCCCACTGGATGCCCATTGACTTTACCTGCTCCTCTGCAGTGAGAGAGCATCTGACGGGCTGGTGGGTTCCCCCAATTCAGGCCTTAGGTGCCAGGACCCAGGCCACGGTCAGCCTACCTGCCAGTCATCCGCAAAGTGCTTCCATCACTTTAGCTGAATTATGGGAATTAGCCCAATAATATTGCATCTGTTTGTCCACAGATACTTTCAGAAATCTTTGGCCTTCCCGGGAGAGTTTTCCTGGAATCTTTGCCTGCCCTGGCTTGATCATGAAAAACCTGGATCAGCCCGGAAGTTGGATGTCTGCTCACTTGAGCTTTCAAACAGTCTGGCAAAGGGAAGGAGTCCAAGCCACCTTGGTATGAAGTGTTTCCAGCAAAAAATATTAGCACACCTGAATAAGAATAATATCTGGAGGGCTGGGTTCCCATTAGAAATCGGCAAATAAAGCCAGAAGAGCCCCTAGGTTCAGATCTACTTTAAGGGAGCATCTTGGCCGAGGCAGGTTTGAATTTCAGACCTGGGTTTCTCCCAGCTCCCTCGAGACACCAAAGAGAAAACCTGCAGAGAAACACAAAACGCTGCTCACTGTACCTGCTACTTGTTTGCAAGCAATTGTGTGTCTGCCCTAAAAGCCCCACTGGGTTCACCACACTCTGAAATCAGCCTCTGTGATGTAACACGCCCGGCTGTCTGCCCGCACTGCCTGCAGGGTTCGGCATCTCATGAGTGCGGTGGTTGCCCTTCTCTGATCAAACTGTGGCTGCTGGTGGCTCTGGCTTTCATTCAGTGAGCTGCAGCTTCAAGAAAGAGCCAGTCCTCTCCTGTGGCCCCGATCTAGCATAGCTACTGTCTCTCATTGCTCTTCTGTGCACCCACCTTTTTCAGAAAGACAAACCCTATTCTTGGTGGTGCCACCAATGTGATGGACCGTTCAGAAGACAGGCTGTCGATTTCCTCCCTCCCTCCCTCCTTCCCTTCCTTCCTTCCTCTCTTCTTTCCTTCCTTCCCTTTTCTCACTCTCTTTTTTTAAAATAGTTGACAACACACTGTGTGTGTGTATATATATACAAAGAAAGTGAAGTCACTCAGTCGTGTTTGACTCTTTCCAACCCCATGGACTGTAGCCCACCAGGCTCCTCCATCCATGGGATTCTCCAGGGACAAATACTGGAGTGGGTTACCATTTCCTTCTCCAGGAGATTTTCCCAACCCAGGGATTGAATCCCAGTCTCCCAAATTGTAGGCAGACGCTTTACCGTCTGAGCCACCAGAGAAGTCTCTTTCTTTCTCTCTCTGTCTATATATACATATACATATATATATATATATAAAGTCTCAATATATATATATATAAATTTGCTCAGTCATGTCCGACTCTTTGAAACTCCAAGGACTGTAGCCCACCAAGCTCCTCTGTCCAAGAGGATTTTCCAGGCAAGAATACCAAGTAGGTTGCCATGCCCTTCTCCAGGGGATCTTCCCAACCCAGGGATCAAACCCAGGTCTCCTGCATGACAGGCAGATTCTTTACCATCTGAGCCACCAGGGAAGCCCAGTATAACATTGTTTAAAAGTCTCATAAGAGGCACAGTCTCCTTCCTATTAAGATCTAGGCTTCCCACCCACAACTCCCTGCCACCTACACATTCATAGACACGAGTAAACTGCTGGTATTAATTTATCTGTTTCACTTGCCAGAATTTTTTTCAATGTATATGTAAGGAAATTTGAATGGCTGTCCTTATGCCCCAGTGATGGCCTACAAAACCTGCTGTCCTGCCCCATGCTCTCTTCACTTAGCAGCCTTTCCATACAGAAGCACTGCATTCACTCCTTTTTATAGCACCGTAGTACTCCAGTTGGGTGCATGTGTATAATTTATTGGAGCCTGGTGGGCTGCCGTCTATGGGGTTGCACAGAGTCGGACACGACTGAAGCGACTTAGCAGCAGCAACAGCATATTAATAGAAATGTAGATTGTTTCTGATATTTTGCTCTTACCAACAGTGCCTTACCAAGTGACTTTCTACTATGTCTTTTTTGAACCTGTGCAATTTTGTCTTTTCATTCTGTTCATGGGGTTCTCAAGGCAAGAATGCATGGGATCACAAAGAGTCAGACACAGTTTAGCAACTGAACAACAGTTTTATCTGCATGCCATTTTCCCTGCACTATACAAGTTTATCTGTCTCACAAATTCCTGCACATGCTCCTGCTGGGTCAACAGGGATGTGCACGTGTAATGCTGTCACACACACTGCAGTGGCCACGCTCCCTCCAAGGGTGCGGCAGTGCTGGCTGTGGCTCGTCCCTGAGGCTTTCTGGGGATGAGAAAGGGGTTAGAGAGTATGGGTGGTTATTTAACTGGAGAACTGGGCTCCCCCATTGCAGCGTTCCCAGCTGTAACTGTTGAAATTCTTATTTCAACTCAAGTAGGGAATATTTTTATAGTTTAACTAAATAAATTAAGACTCCTTTGGCTGCAAGTAATAAAATACAGTTCAACTCAGCCCCGTGGCGGGTGGGGCAGTGAGAAAGGAAGGGAGGTGGTCATCATCGTAAGGACGAGGACCCCAAAACAGACAGGCAGCCCTGCTCCCAAGCTCGCACTTGGAGAGGGACTGCATGAGTGACTCAGTGGGCGCGTGAAGGACGTTGAACTTGGGTCAGCCATCCACCCCAGGTCCAGGCAGCTGTGAACAATAAAGCATGTTGTTGTCCAAACCGAAATCTGGAACCTACCACTCTGAGTGAGCAGAGCGACTGAGCAGATATTCCAAATGGCATTGGCTACAGCCACAAATGACATGATTTATCTTAGTCACTTGAATCGTATAACAAAAGAATTTACAAAAGTAGAACAGACATGAAACGGGTTCTGAATGCCCAATAAATCTCTCATTTAAGTCACACTAGCGGTTTCTGAGGTTATCCTATCACTGTGGCAAAAATGAGTCAGGTATAAAGAGGCCAGATCCTCACCTCTGCTACTGTTTCTGCTCAGCAGGTAGTTTCCTAATAACTGGGTTATCAGAGAAGACTTTTAGAATAAAAAATTTTTTCTAACATTTTTAAAAACAAAAATTTCTCTTTCATGAGTTAAAAAAAAAAGAAGACCATAGATTTCAGCCTGGCCTATAGAGCATATTTATTTCAAAGTGACGTGTGATGTCACTTTAGGAAAGTGAGCTGTTTCTTTTTTTCAACCTAAAGACCAAATGGCCAGGGAGAAAGCAGCCAAGACTCTGAGTAATCTTATTGAGGGTTCAATTTTCTAAGTATGACCTTATGCTAGCAACAGCTCCTAAGGAACAAGAAAACAAGCCGAGCAAGGAAGTCTCGCTTCTATGAGACAAGAGCCTCCAAGACAGCAACGTCTGAAGGCAAATTCTAATTACATAACAGGAGTGAGTCATCAATGCCATCAGAGATTACAGACAGCTAAGCGGTCACCCGCCCTCTCCCTGCAGTTTTGAAGCACGTAGGCTCTCACGGACCTCATCCACTCCACACCTGACCTTCACTCTCCCTTCCTTTATTTTCTTTTGTCCCCCTTTTATTTTCCATTTTATGTTGTGTCAGTCAGGGTTCTCCATAGAAACAGACACAATAACATGAACACACACACACACACACACACACACATATATATATATATGTTTTATTATAAGGAAGTAGCTCATGTGATTATAGAGATGGGCAGGTCCTAAGAATCTGCAGGGTGGGTAGGCAAGCTGGAGACCCAGGAGAGCCAGCGATTTAGTTCCAGTCCAAGTCTGATGGCCTGAGAATGAGAAAGACTGAGGGTGGAGTCTGAAGTTTTCCAAAAGCTGAGAGGCCCAGGAAGAGCCAGTGTCTTCAGTCAAAAAGCAGGAAAACACCAATATCCCAGTTCAAAGACATTCAGGAAGGAGGGATTCTCTCATCCTCGGGAAGAGTCAGTCTTTTTGCTCTGCTCAGACCTTCATCTGATTGGATAGGGCGCACCTACATTAGGGAGAGCAATCTGCTTTACTCTGTCTACTTATTTAAATCTTTTAATTTACTTTAAATACATTCCCCGATGTATGTTATTTGTGTTACAAATTATGCTGAAGCTGAAACTCCAATACTTTGGCCATAGAAGAACTGACTCATTGGAAAAGACCCTAATGCTGGGAAAGATTGAAGGCAGGAGGAGAAGGGGATGACAGAGGATGAGATGGTTGGATGGCATCACTGACTCAAGGGACATGAGTTTGAGCAAGCTCTGGGAGTTGGTGATGGACAGGGAAGCCTGGCGTGCTGCAGTCCATGGGGTCACAAAGAGTTGGACATGACTGAATGCCTGAACTGAACTGATGTTATATATCCACTAGTGTAGATTTATAATTACTTTTTCAGTTTTTGTCTTTTAGACACTGTAAAAGAATCAAGAGTAGAGTTATGAACCAAAATCATAGTGATACTGGTTTTTAGATTTTTTTTTTTTGTATTGACCTTAGCTACAGAAATGTATGCTTCATATGGCTTTGAGCTAGTGTTCTATCTCTTTGTTTCAACCTGAAATATTCCCTTTATCAAAATAAATTACTTAAATGTTAATCTCATCCACAAATATTCATGTGGGAACACCTAGAATAGTGTTTAGCTGAATATATGGACACTCTGTGGCCCAGTCAAGGTGACACATGAAATTCAGCATCTCAGGCGCCTTTCGGTTCTCTTGTGTACAGGCCACTGCTACATGCTCCCCCAACAGTGACCCTGCATGTGGTCAGGTTCTGTGTCCCACTTCTCCTCTTGTTTCTATGGTAAAGTTTCTAGAAAGAGAAATCTAGATTCACTGTCTGAAGTGTCTCAACTCTCACTCACTGTTCAACGCAGATGTCATTTGTCTTCTGTCCCTATCACTGTGTTTTCTTAAGAACATCCACGGGGCTTTATAGTTGGTAAAGAATCCACCTGTAATGCAGGAGGCACTGATTCAATCCCTGGGTCGAGAAGATCCCCTGGAGAGGGAAATGGCAACCCACTCCAGTATTCTTGCCTGGGAAATCCCATGGACAGAGGAGCCTGGCGGGCTACAGTCCATGGGTCGCAAGAGTTGGGCATGACTTAGCGGCTAAGCCACCACCACCAAGAATGCCAATAATCTAATGTAAAATTCTTTGCTCTCTTGCTCTCTGAATTTCCTCCTACCTCTCCAGCCCCCTCCCCTCAGTGGTGTTCCCCAGGGGACGCACCGTGTTCCTTTTTGACTTTACAATCTCTGTTCATTAGTGTTACACATTCCATGACTTTATCAGCTCTAAGCCCAGACTCAAAGCCTATCTTCAACATTAACCGCTCTCTGAATCCCAGACTTGTATGTTACTGCTCATAGATTCCTTCTCCACATGACATTCCCCACATGAAACTGGAACTTAACACATTACCTTAAATTCATCGTTTTCTCACAGACTTAATTGCTTCTTTCCATAATGACACTGTCATCCACCCAATCTCCTAAGCTCCTAGCAGTACCGTGGGAGACCATGATAAACACCCCCTATCCTTCACCTTCTAATTCCAGTCCATCACCATGCTCTATCCATTTTACATGCTGAACACCCGCCTCCTTGCCTCCTTTGGGCTTAACCCGGGCCCTCCTAATTTCTCGTCTAGACCCCAGCAGAGCTCTGCATTGGATTTCTCTCTGTCACCATTCCAGCTGCCTTTCCAGTTCATCCATTAGATTCAGTGTGATTTTCCATGACAACAGAATGTGATCAAGTTACTTTCCAGCTAAAACTTTTCGAAGTCTTCCCCATTGTTTTGAGGTTGCAATGTGAAGACTGTTCAACAGTCCAGGAGAGACACTATGAGCTAAGATAGTGGCAGCTGAGATGGAGAGTTGGAGGAGAGGAAGCCAGAGGGCCTCGGGAGTGAGGAGGATCCCTCAGTGATTAGATGTGGGGAGTGGAAATCAAGGAAGTGCTAAGGAAAGCTTTCTACTTCTGACTTGGATAACTAAGCGATCATGGCCTGGTTCTCTGAGACTGGGGACCCAGCCCTTCCTTTGCTGGTGGACAGCAGCCAGTGGAGTTACCTGGGTGGAGCCCCACGTCTGGGGAAGCAAGGCCTCCAGGAAACCTGTCGGTCTGGGCGGAGATGAGTCAGAACCTAGAAAAGAAGAAGAAATAAAAATTAATACCAGATGGGAGAAGGAGGCAGTTGAAAGTCCCTATAAATAGTCAGCAACTGAGAACTCTACGGGAGTGGAAGGTGCAGCGAATTGTGTCTTCTCTTCTGCCAGGAGGTTCCTAAAAGTTTGCTGGCAAAGGCCAGGAAAAGAACCAGGGCCATGTGCTCAGCAAGACATTACCTAAGTGCAAAAAGGCTTAAAGGACTTAGAACTCTGACTTCCATCCTCATTTATTTCCTGAGCATTGTCGTTCCCTTCTTTCTTGGTTGGGGTTTTGGCTGTAGTTTGGAGCATCTTGCTGTTTACAGAAAATTTTTAAACATGAATTGTTTAGTTGCTATGCCTCCACATTTAGATGTGCACACAGATGAACTAACAGCTTTTCTCATCTCACCCTCTTCACTGAGTCTTCCCGAGTGAAAACAAAGGAAAGGCTTGTCTCATTCACCTTTGAAACATACCTGAGCATTTCCAATTCACGTAATAATCAGTCCCCTCCAGGGATGACTCTGAAAGAACCAAAGTCATCTGCAAGTCTATATACTAACAATATTTAAACTGGCTAAATTGAGCCAAATCACCAATTTGACTGTTTTGTCAAATTCAAGTACGTCCAATGCATTAGGATATTCAATCCTCAACAAATTCTTCTTTGGCACAGGCAGAAAGAGATCAGCGGTACTTATTTATTGTTTTTACACAAATGGAAATATATATACGTGTGTGTGTGCTGCTGCTGCTGCTAAGTCACTTCAGTCGTGTCCGACTCTGTGCGACCCCATAGACGGCAGCCCACCAGGCTCCCCTGTCTCTGGGATTCTCCAGGCAAGAACCCTGGAGTGGGTTGCCATTTCCTTCTCCAATGCATGAAAGTGAAAAGGGAAAGTGAAGTCGCTCAGTCGTGTCCGACTCTTAGCGACCCCATGAACTGCAGCCCACCAGGCTCCTCCATTCACGGGATTTTCCAGGCAAGAGTACTGGAGTGGGGTGCCATTGTGTATACTATATAAATAAATAAATAAATAAATAAATATATATATATATACACCATACTTAAGAAAATTTTTCATAGATAACCTGCTTAGAATCCCAAATGGGAATCAAGAGAAGACTGATCTTTCTGGCAAAGAGCAACAAAACATCTGACTTTTTGCTCCACAAGCAGGTGTGGCTGATGGACTGTTTCATGTAAGGTATAATTAATTCTGTCTTTCCGTCTTAGTTACCAAAATAAACTGTGTAAATCCGAACATGATAGAAGGACTCTATCATCAGCTGACAAGGCTCTGCAGCCTAGGGACATGAAATTACTAAGGAAGACAAGTCGGGAAGTGTGTAATTTCAAGAGGCCTCTGCTTCAGATACTGGCAGTGGCCGGACAGTGAAGAGCCAGTGTGCTCAGCTGGCTGACCAGTCAGGGCCTAGAGCTGTCCTCAAGCCATAAGGGGGACGCAGCTGGTTTCAGCCCTTGGGCTCTGCTCCTCCCCCTCTTGGTGTCCTCCTCTAGGGAGCATTACCTGGCCCCCTGACGAGGGTCTTTCTGACACCTTTGCCCATACATCTGACTCAGGCCAAGCCTTGAGCCGTCAGGACACTGCCCAGGTGATGAAAGGGGGACCAGATAAATGCACTCAACTTATGATGTCTCTACTGATGGCTGCTTGGGGCTTCCCAGGTGGCTCAGTGGTAAAGAATCCGCCTGCCAATGCAGGAGACACCAGTTCAATCCCTAGGTCAGGAAGATCCCCTGGAGGAGGAAATGGCAACCCACTCCAAGATTCTTGCCTGGAGAATTCCATGGACAGAGGAGCCTGGCAGGCTATAGTCCATGGGGTTGCAAAAGAGTTGGACATGACTTAGCAACTCAACAATAACAACAACTGATAAATGTCCGGCTTCTGTGCCTTTTCATTAAATAGCACCGCATTTTCACTATCACCTTCAAGGTCTTACATCAAAGGCTCAAGCAAAGTGGAAACATCGCACAGTGTGACAGGGTCAGAGACAGACAGAGTCAGAAACAGAAAGAGACAGGAAGATACTGTCTTTGGTTAATAGCACCTTTTCTGGTATCTCACCAATTACATATCCAAGTGACATGTATTCAGTCCTACATCTAACAAGATGTAGAATTGAGGACACCGTTTTGTCTGAGCCCTTCAGCTCACACATTAGGAAACCAGGGCCTAGAAATGACTGAGCTGCCCACAGTCACACACCTGGGACCAGAGGCCGGGTCTCCTGATTTCAGGCCACTGATCTTCCTACCGCATTCCCAGTCGTGGATGGCCAAATAGAAGAGGAGGAAAGCTGGAGAACCTGGCTTATCTTAGCAGCTACCCAGGCCCCTTCCCACCAAGGATCTTAAATATAAGGGTCAGATACCTGACTAAAGACACATCCAAGAAGAAACGGGGAAGATATAGACTCCGTGGTCCACTGGCCTCAGTGTGGGAAATGAAATAAGTTGCCAGGAAACCAGGAACTTAGACTGTCCGAGGCACGCTGTGAAGGCTGCCTTCCTTAACTGTGGATATCCCAGCCCACAGGAATAGCCATCCTGCATGCAGAAGTCCTGCATGTTCACCTAGGCCTGGGCCAGGAACACTGCCCCTCCTCTGGCTTCCAATCCACCCACCCCTTCCTTTAGAAAGTTCTTCTTTCCTGTCACCAAGAATTCTCACCAAGCTCCAGGGAAAGCGTCTACGTCATCATATGTTTTCATTCAACAAGCATTTATTAAGCATCTACTGGGTACCAGATGGGGCTTCCCAGGTGGCACAGTGGTAAAGAACCTGACTGCCAATGTAGGAGATGCAAGAGACGTGGGTCGGGAAGATCCTCTGGAGTAGGAAATGGCAACCCACTTCATATTCTTCCCTAGAAAATTCCATGGTTAGAGGAGCCTGGTAGGCTACAGTCCACAGGGTCGCAAAGAGTTGGATGTGACTGAGCACGCATGCGCGTAGCATGCAGTGTACTAGATACTAAGCTAGGTCC
Organism: Bos mutus; assembly: GCF_027580195.1. Lineage (NCBI taxonomy): Eukaryota > Metazoa > Chordata > Mammalia > Artiodactyla > Bovidae > Bos > Bos mutus. The sequence continues at coordinate 7,393,065 of NC_091639.1, read as the reverse complement.
TGGGGAAATACAGATGGAGCAGACACAGTTATTCTTCTCAAGAGCTCATCATCTGAAGGCCCTATTCATGTGCAACTGCTTGCTCATGGGTCTGATAGCCTCATGTGGACAATGGGCATATTTTTAAACCCCAAATCCCAACATATGGTCCCAAAAAAATTGCTTTTCTAGTTTGCAACTGTTCTATATGAACATCTTTAAAAGGCTTGAAAGTTAAATTGCTTTCATAAGTCCTTTTAACAAGTTTCCTTTACTGAAAAGAAATAAAATATATTAAATCAGGCTTTTTTGAGAAAAATCTGCATTATACGTTCATCAAACCCATATGTGTTAACTTGTAAAACCTTATAATCATAGGCTATTGCAGTTGGAAAGGATCTGAAATAACACCTAAGCCAGTAGCTTTGAATTTTTTAATTTTATTTTTTAAACAATGAAACACGTTTCAAGCCAAATATCACCCAAAGTTCCCAAATACAAAACAGTTAAAACTGGACCTGCTTTGGTCAGAGGAGAGATGGAGAGCTCAGTAGAGTCTTCTCTTCTAAACTCCCTCACCCCTCCCACCACCTCTGTTCCCACAGATTTTGGAACTTCACCCCACAAAAAGGACTGTCCAACCACCCATTATGTCCCAAAATGGGGACACTGAGCTCCAAAGAGAATATGACCTCCTTCTGATGAATTATCTCTATGAAAGAGTCTTATCTAATGAAAGAGGCCTGTTCCCCAATAAGGTCACGTTCTGAGATACTAGGAGCTAGGACTTCAACATATGAATTGGGGAATCGGGGCAGAGGGAATGCAGTTCAACCCACAGCGCTGCTTCCTGCCCTCTTCGGATGAAGGTCCCGGTCAAGCCAAGGAAGTCCCTGATACCAGATCCTTAAGGGACAGTCGTGAACCTGTTTGACCACTGCTGGGAAGAAGTCTGGGGACAGTCAGTGCACAGAGAAATGGGGAGGTTAGAGAGGGTGGCTCCATGGCCAGGGAGAGGGATTAGCCTTAGCGGGAGGGGAGACACTTCCTGTATTGTCGCAAGGAGGTAGAGGGGAGAAGGGATGATTGTGCATGCAGAATGATATACAAATATGAAGGATGGAAGTCAAGGGAGTGGCTTCAGACGGCCCAGCTTTCTTCACGAAGCAGGAGGAGAGACTGCCTGAGGAGACCGACAGTGGAGGCTGGGATTGGGGCTCAGGAGACAGACAGGAAGTGGAACCGGAGATTTGAGGAAGGTAGAGACAGTTCGAAAGAGCCTTGTGCATGACGGACAGTAGTCAGCTCTGTCTTGAGTAGCGGCCCAGCACATTATTAAGCAAGGTCCAGTATCGTTGCTTTAGGAAAATGGTACACAGGGCGGCGAGCTGAGCAGGGGAAGAGAGAAGGGCTGCCTGACAGTAACCAGGGTCCAGATGGCATCGGTGACCAAAGTTTACAGAGGCACCATCTGCAGGGTGTGAGGTTTTTCCAGCCATGCTTCAACAGCCGGGAGATTGATGTAGAGAAAGTAAACAACTGCGTTGATCCAGACCTAGGCTTTGCCCAGGAGGCTGCGATAGCAGGACAAAGGGGCAAGGAGACTGAGGAGATCTGCATGAGGAGGGTGAAGTTGGGGGGAAGCTCAGAGGCCAGGTCGGTAGAGAAGCCAGTGGGCAGTGAGCGGGCTGTGCTATTTCTGCAGAAGAGCATTGCACGTGCCCCCTGCTCTCTGTTGACCAGAGCATGTGGTCTCTACTGCCTGCTGGAGGAGCAGACGCTGCCAGATGTGACCCCTAACGAGCTGTAAGCTGACAGGCTCCTCAGCTGACCTTCCTCCTCTAAGGTGGTCCTGACTGGCCCCAGCTGGGTAATTCAGCGACTTGCACCCAGCCACAAGGGGTAGGCGTGCCCTTGGGACACACATACCCCTATGAAAGGATGAGAGGTCAACACCAGCTGGTGTATTGATTCAATCCCTATGTCAGTTTTCTAATCTGGGTGTTATTTTTAAATGCTGTATGGGTCAATTCTGTTTATTGGGATTTTTATTACTGTGAATCTTCCAAGGCCACATATCTTCTCTTAATGTGCCTCTACTGATATTAATAGTAGTCAACTCAGAACTCCAAGTTACTAGAATCACTTTAGTATCTTCAGATGCAAAATAATCAGGGTGACGGGGAGGGGGGGAGAAACTTTTTAGTATCATATGAAAAATACTCCTAATACAGCATGATTAAAACTAAAAACAAGTACCAAACTTTGTTAGAAGCAATGGAGACTCTCATACCCTGCCAGTAAGAATGTAAATTGGTACAACCACTTTGGAAAACAAAGTGGTTGTACCAATTTGGTTGATATTTTCCATTAAAAAAACATTGATATTTTCCATTAAAATTGAAGATATGCATATCCATCATCCAGCAGTTCCATTCCTGGGTATATGCACAGAAGAAATAGATAAAGATCTACCTAGCATAAATTCTTGATAATGGTCTAACACCAGCAACAACTCAGTTGTCCATCAGGATTAAAATGGAAGGATACCCACAAGGTGGAATACTGTACAGCAATGAAATCTACAGGCTACAGCCGTAGGCAGCAGCATCAATGAATTTCACATCCGTAATGCCTAGTGGAAGAAACCAACATAAACACATACTGTGTGATATGTCCTGCCTTTAAAGGAAAAGAAAGTTGTATTAGCAAAGGCACTGGACAGTCCTTTCTGGGGTCCTGGCAGTGTTCTATATCTTGACCCGGGTGTGGTTACATTTATGATAATTTATTAAGCTCTACATTGTTTTGTACAGTTTTCCGCATGTGTCATATTTCACAATAAAGAATTATTGGAATCTCTCTATATACATTCTATCCATGGTGCTGCAGTTTATGGGATCCCCATAGACAGATCAGCTCTGAATGGTCACCTTTAAGCTCAGACACCTCGGGCAGTTGAAATGCCTCTGGGGGCGAAGACCTCAGTGAGACGTGGACCCTTTCACAGCTGATTCTCTCCACTGTCCAGACTGAGATCCTTGAGCAACATGGATGGTGCAGGCAGAGTCTGTGAGTTACGGGCCTGTGTCCTCCTGCCTGGCCACTGTGAGTGCCCCGGAGGGAAGTCTTCTTCCTCTTAACCGAAATTACAAATACTGTGTTTATCAAACAAACTACAGGATGACATTCCCATCCTAAGAGAAGTGAAAGGCGCCCAGCTCCCTGTTTCCCTCCAGTTGGAAAGGGAGCGTAAGGAAGGAAGACTAGGAAGACTGCTAGGAAGACTTCTCTGCCTTGAGGCCGCTGATAGGTTCGTTACACAGTTCACCAAGCTTCTACAATGTCTTAGACACAATCCTTATTTTTCTGCTCCACAGTTTAAAACATCCATTTAGTTTTGATTTTTCATTCTGGATGGGAAAAACACTTTCCTTTTACAAAGATTCAGATTCCTGATTCTCAAAAAGACTTCCAAATGCCCCACATGGTTTAAGTATCAAGAGTTTTTCTAAAAATATATATTTCAACTACGGTCTATAAAGATACACACATATCTCATACCAAAACTGAACCTTATGGCTGAGACATGATGAACGGGAAGTGAAAAACTGGCCAGTACTAACCAACCAAAAGCCCAGGCAATTTTTTTTTTTTTTTTTGCAAAAAATCAAATTCCGGGCTTTGTATCTGAGCTGTTTAAAAGGCTCATCGCCAAAGTACCAGTTCTCCTCATTTTGGAGAAACAAGAAAAGCATATGGCTCCAGGGACCTTCACAAGTTGATGCCAAAAAGTGGAGCCAGGCACATTTCAAGATCATCAAAGGAACAGCAGGTTGGATTAGTTTAAAGGGGAATGGGGGCGTCTCAGGTGGCTCAGTGGTGAAGAATCCGCCTGCCAAACAGAAGACACAGGTTCAAACCCTGGGTCGGGAGATCCCCTGGAGAAGGAAATGGCAACCCAGTCCAGTATTCTTGCCTGGAGAATTCCATGGACAGAGGAGCCTGGCGGGCTACAGTCCATGAGGTCACAAAGGGTCGGACACGACTGAGCAACTGAACAGCAGCAGCAGCAGTAAGTGAGGCAGGGAGGTCGAGGTGCAGAAAAACAAGGGAAATCAATGGCAGAGAAAGTTGTAGGTTACAGACAATGAAGGATCACTCATTTCTACCATTTTAGCCCAGTAAGAAACACCTGGCTAACATCTACCCATCGCACAAGACTCCAGCCAACATTTACTTTTTCCCTCCTTGGTGCCCTTACCACACCCGCTTTGCATTCTGCCAGAATTGCTGTAACATTTTATAGGACTGGATTATTCCGTTTGCCCTCCTAGACTGTGAGCTCTTTGAGAACAGGACCATACTTTGTGCATCTCTAAGGTTTCAGCTCATGCATAATAAAAAGTATATTTACCATATTTTCCATAAATATTACCCTTGGCTGCATGAATGAACGATGGGTTCCATTAATGAGACAACTCTATTACTGAGACTTTGGATTCTATTAACAAGATTTCCAGCTCCTGTGATGCCACCCATAAGTGATGAAAAGCATCTCGGCCTCTGCCAGAGTTTACCCACTCTTTTTTTAACTTCTCTTTTCAGGCCCAGGAAGCTGTGAGCTCCCTAATGTCATATACCGGCATGAGAACACAGTGTGTTCTCTAAGTAGAGCTATGAAAACGAAGAATCTGATCAGCCAACTAAAACACTGGGATCATCCTTTTCAAGACCCAGAGCTCCAGCATTCTTTGGCGTAAGAGACAGAGAGGCACCTGGGAAAATGTGGGCAAGGGTGAGTACTATTGAAAAAACCACGCATTATGTGTGGGCCGACTCAGACAAATGCATTTGAAACAGTAATAGAAATGGTATTCCATTTCCCACCCAGGATTGCAACTAACGCTTGAAATGGAAGGTTTATGTTAGGCCCACAGATTTTGCTCTGTTAGGTGAATCTTTTTACACGGATGTGCTGATACCCACAGAAACTCCTCTTCCATTCAGAAATCTCAGGGGAAGAATCTCTTGGGACAGAGGTCGAATATTCCACCTTGTGTAGTAGTGCCCTAGCAAGTCTGGAGCTTGCACTTCTGAACTGATCAGAAGCTGATCACCTGGGTCGTTGGCCCCCAACGTTTTTGGCACCGGGCACCGGTCTCATGGAAAACAATTTTTCCACGGACTGGAGGTGGGGGATGGGGACGGCGTCAGGGTGATTCAAGGACATTATTTATTTATTGTGCACTTTATTTCTATTATCATTAAATCAGCTCCACCTCAGATCATCAGGCATTAGATCCTGAAGGTGGGGGACCCCTGACCTGGGTTACCAATTAGCCAGTCCTCTGGTGTCTCCTCTCTCTGTCTGCTAGTCCTAAACCAATCCTTTTTCATTCAGCTGTTCCATAAGAAAACATGTTGGCCTAGGGTGGAGGTTAGGGTTAAAAGAGTCCATCCTTCTTTTGAACCAAGGCTTGCTAAGGTCTTATGGAAACTAAGCAAAAGAAGCGACGTGTAATTTCGCCTATTAATTGACTTCTAGTGGAGGCAGGCAGCGTGCTCTTGCGTGGTACCCTTGGAGGCAGACCTGGATTTAAGCCTCACTCCACTAACTTGAGACTTTTGAATCTGTTTTCAAGTTTATAAAATGGTGATAGAAGGACTGTCTTGAGGATGAAATGAGAAAGTGTACATAAAGTAACTTGTGCTCAATGGGAAAAAAGTTAATTCCTCTATGGGTTAGGATCAGTAATCTGTTGTCTCTATCACGTAACAACTAACCATCAACACAAGAAAACTCCAGGTAGCCTTGGGAGTCCATATACACGTAAATGGCTGTCAGTTAAACAAAATGACAAGTACGTTCTTAAAATATTTTAAGTAACAAAAGGATTTCTTTTATTCGACCAGCTAGGCTGTCATATCACTGTACTGTTTGAAAGTTAAAGGCCTATTAAAAATCTTCCCTAGTCCTAGGGTTCTATGACAAAAATCTGTGACAGAATTGGACACTTGGAGGCCTCCACCCAAGTCTGAATTTAAACTGGAGCAAATTACGTTTGTGATTCCTCGAGGCATTCAATGTGAATTAATTTCTTAATGAAGAGTGAAATAAAAATCACCTCCTCTCATTTTTTTCTACCTGCTCAGGCAGTTTTCCTAAAATAAGACAAAAGCAGAGGAAGGAAATAAGAAAGAAAGGGAGAAAGAAGAGGAGGGAAGAAAGGAAGATAGCCTTCTCCAAAGCAAGGCGTATTTCACTTCATTTCAGTCCCTGCAGTGAATATTAGCTCTGGGATATTTCAAATACAGGTTGCTTCTCAACTTTTGGTACCCTCACCTTGAAAACCAGACATTCCTACCACCCGGAATCCTCAATTTGCTTATCTACATTCAGAGTCCAAGAGTCCTTTGAGATCATTAATTTCACAACTTTGGAGTGATTTTTTTTTCTCATCACTGAAATTTATTTAAAATATTCCATACACACACACACACACACACACTTACATGACAGAAGACTATGTAGGATGTAAATATTTGGCAGCTCTCAGTGTCACCTATTAAAAAGGAACATTTATTCCCGGCTGTCAGGGCTTCCTAAGGATATATTCCTGCTGCTCTTCGGGGAGAAGGCGAGACAGTGTGCCGGCTGCACAAACGGCCGTGAAATCAGACTGCCCGATTTGAATCCCAGCGCCGCCACTGATGGGAAGTGGGACTTTGATCAAGTTATTTAACCTGTCTTTGCCTCAGTTTATTCATCTATAAAATGGGGGTGAGAATAGTAATCTACCTCAAGGGGTTCTCTTGATGATTATGTATATAAGTTGCTTAGAGTTGCATTTGGCAAGCCCTCCAGTCAGACCTGGCGAGGGGGTGGGGGCCGCTTCCCAGGTGGCGCTAGTGGTAAAGAACTCACCTGCCAATATGGGAAACACAAGAGACACAGGTTCGATCCCTGAGTTGGGAGATCCCCTGGAGTAGGAAATGGCAACCCACTCCAGTCTTCCTGCCTGGAGAATCCCTGTGCATAGAGGAGCCTGGTGGGCTACAGTCCACAGGGTGGCAACGAGTTGGACACGACTGAGCTACTGAGCACACCCAACAATCAGTGAGACCTGGAGTCCTGTAGCACAGATGAAATAAAGTCTATGCAGCTAAACAAAACCACCAAAGGGGGAAGATGGGAGAAGCAGAGTGTCAGGAAAGGCTGGAGAGATGACGAACCTTTGGGAATCAGGCTTATGCTGACGTGGCTGATCTCCTGAGACCCCTCAGGCTGCGGTTTTCTGGCTCCAAGAGTGACGGTGGAGAACCCATGAGCGCGTGGCCCAAAAAAGTTTGTTTGGGGAGACCTGTGCTAAATCCATAAACACTCCTGAAAGGAAGCACTTACCAAAGAGCTCAGCAAACACCGGCAGGCCCTGAAGCAAACATCAGTACAGATATCAGTGTGAGGAGAAAGTGGAGGGACTTCGCTGGTAGTCCAGTGGCTAAGACTCTGCGCTCCCAGTGCAGGGGCCCGGGTTCTATCCCCAGTCAGGGAACCAGCTCCTGCCTGCCGCAACTAAGACCCGGCGTTTTCAAATAAATCAATATATATTTATTAAAACAACAAAAAAAAAAGAAAGTGGAGAATGCAACTCCCACCTGGAGGGCCAGCTGAGGGCTGCAGAGAGGCCAGCAAGCAGCCTTCTTCTGCATCCAGCTGCAGTCAGTGTGTGTGGGGGCAGCTGGTCAAGCCCCCAGACCTACTTCACACTCTTCCCTAATCTCTTGATGTCAGCCATGGTGGGGGTATTTACAACACAGAAGTCGGCAGAAACTGCTTCATGTTGTTTTGCATTTAGAAAGCCGGGAGTTAAATATTCCCCAACACACTGCTGGGGGAGAGTGAAAGGCTGGCTTGGAAAAGACTGAAGGAAAAAACCCTTTAAACTGCAAAGCTTTTTCTCTGGCGTCCCTGACTCTTCCCCTTTGTATGAAGGCAGGAAGCTGGAAGTTGGACAAGGTCTGTTAGGGTTTCTCTAAAGAAGAAAGCCAGACTGAGTCTGTGCTTCACAGAGGCCAGAAAAGCGCTGACTGACAGAACTTGAAAATGGTGTCCTTTTTTCCCATTAAATATAAGTTCACCCCCGGTCCAAACTAGTTGTCAGATGGTGGATTTACAGGTTTGTGATAAGTGTCCTAAAAAGGAAAATACGTTGAAGTGGGGGTAGTTCACATACTATTTTTTCACCTCTTTAAAAATATGATTTTTTTGATATATTTTAGAGAATACGAAAGCTGTCTACTGGGAATTATTACCTTACCTCCTCCCATCTAAAAAGACACTTTAAGTTGTTCAGATTTCTGAGTTGTTCCTTGAGAGGAAAGATGAAAGAAGAGGGACAGAAATGAAGTACCTTGAAATCTGCCTTTATCAGTCCACAGGGGCTGTCACTATGGAGCCCTCTAGCCCCGGTGACTTCACAGAAACGTATGTTCTGGCGATTCTGGAGGCAGGAAGCCCAAGTTCAAGCTGGCAACAGTCTGGTTTCTCCTGAGGCCTCTCTCCTTGGCCTGTAGGTGGCCATCTTTTCTCTGAGTCCTACGTGGCCTCCTCTCTGCGTGCCTGTGCGCTCATCTCTTCTCACAAGGACACCAGTCCTGCTGGAGCAGCATCCGCTCTGGTGACCTGACTGACCCTTCATCACCTCTTCAGAGACTTATCTCCAGGCCAAGTCACATTCTGAGACGTGGGAGGGGACCTCAACACACAAATTTGGAAAGGGACGCAAGCCCAGAACACTGACTAGCAGGATTAGGTGGAGAGAGGGCTGACCTCAGCGCAGTCACAGTAAAGGCCCCGGCTAAGCGCACAGACCCTCTGGGGTGGCCCTTCCGAGGGTCCGAAACTGAAGCCAAATGGGTGGACCAGCCGCAGGGAGTGGACTGCCCCAGGGAGGAGGCATGATGTCCCTGAGACCAGCCTGAGATGCTGTCTTCTGTTGAGGACGGTCTAAAGGGGACTCATCCGGGAGCTGCCAGTGGCCGAGTCTCCAGGTGCTGACAGGATGATTGCTCGGTCTCAAGTGGGGCCCCCGGTCAGTGCTCTGCAGTGTCCACAGCGACACACATAAATGGATGACCCCTAAGCGGATGGAAGGATTCACTGTCATCTTCTTAAGAAATTTCTCATCATGGCTCTCAGTAGGTTGCTGCTAAGTCGCTTCAGTCGTGTCCGACTCTGCGACCCCATGGACTGCAGCCTACCAGGCTCTTCCGTCCATGGGATTTTCCAGGCAAGTGTACTGGAGTGGGTTTCCATTGCTTTCTCCTGGTTAAAAGGAGGTTTAACTGAAGGTTAATTGTCTTCAGTAGGTTAAAAGGTGACTAATTCTGAACCCTAAAACATGGAACCCAATTCTGCACACATAGAGAAAGCCCAGCAGGATGGTGACAGAGTGGCTTAGTGGGGAAAGGATGCTCTCTGGGGCCAAAAAGATAGGATTCAAATCTCTACCCCACTCTTTACTAACATTTCTTACCCCCTCTCCACCTCCGATTCCTCCTCTGCAAAGTGAGGAGAATAATGCCAACTTACGTCAGACTATTGAAAGATTTAAATAAAAAATACGTACTCAGAGCGGCTAGCACTATGTTTCATGCAAAGAAGGCCTCCGAAAAGAATTAGCTGCCTTCCCTTTCTTTCAGCAAATGGAAAAGAGACGATTCCTCTCCTAACTTGAAGGAGGACATCTCTTAGATTCTGGGGTGATCTAAAGATGTCTGGGGACGTTTCTTTCTGCTGTTCTTCACTGTCACCAGCTCTGTCGATGTGGAAATACACCTCCCGTCACAAAGACCTCGCCCCCTTGCATAAATACCAAGTTTATTCCAAAAGTAAAACATGCATAAATTATGTTGGTGTACAATCAAACCAACTCTCCATTTCAATACGTAGTTTTATTGGGGTATAAATCACTACTACGGGGCAATTTAGTGCAGACAGAGATTGTATCAGGAGACTCAGATCCCCTGAGCTTGTCTGGAAAATGGGAAGCGTATTCCAGGATGAAGTGTTGTGCATGGGTAAGGGTTGCTGAGCCTGCAAAGAAACACACCTGGACAGAGGTTGAACTGTCTCATCTAAATCAAGTCAGGTTGAGCTCCCCTTGGTGGGAATGCTGAGGGCTGACTATGTTCGATTGTGGATCAGAAAGCCCCAAAGAAGCGACACTGTCAAAGAGACATCAGACCTAGGTCCAATTTGACATGGGGCCACGTGCTTTCCCAGCATCTTCTGGCTTTCTTTTCCCATGGAGAGGCCTCATTTATTCTAAAGTATGAAGCCTTGGGGGTTTCTTGAAAATGGTACTTTCACTCAGTAAAATTAAGTTGGGATGAAAATGGTTTCTAGTGGGAATCTGTTCTGGAAAAGGATTAAACTAAAAACATGGAAAGAGCAGCTCTTCCCCTCAAAATGATCAGTAGCCACCTAGACCTGCTCACTTTCCACGTGACAAAAAAAAAATTCTAGAAGCAGCACAAGAAAAACATCACAGCCACTGAGAAGTCAGAGGTGACTCTACACTCACCATCTCCCCACAAACATGACGAGTGTGGGAATCAGCGAGCTTTTCATCCTTAGGCCTATTCTGAGTTCTCTTATTGATGGAGGTTTCTGTTATAATTTTCCCACAATTGTCCTATATTCTCTTTTTAAAAGTATTTCTCTGGGTTTGACCAGGGCTCGGTAACACACACAGAGTCACAATTACACCATAAAGAATCACACATATGCAGCCCTTTAAGCATTACCCACAGATCCTTCTGACTTTTTACCATCTCTTTGAGAGAAACATCTTTGAGAAAGACATCCAAGTAAACAGCAGACTTATATCCAGCTTCCTTCCTCTGTTCAAATCTCTATCTCTGATCTGTACTTGCCATTTATTCAGTTCAGTTCAGTTACTCAGTCATGTCCGACTCTCTGTGAACCCGTGGACTGCAGCACGCCAGGCTTCCTTGTCCATCACCAGCTCCCAAAGCCTGCTGAAATTCATGTCCATCGAGTTGGTGATGCCATCCAACCATCTCATCCTCTGTCGCCCCCTTCTCCTCCTGCCTCCCAGCATCAGGGTCTTTTCCAATGAGTTAGTTCTTCGCATCAGGTGGCCAAAGTATTTGAGCTTCATCTTCAGCATCAGTCCTTCCAGTGAATATTCAGGACTGATTTCCTTTAGGATTGACTGGTTTGATCTCCTTGCAGTCTAAGGACCTCTCAAGAGAGTCTTCTCCAACACCACAGTTCAAAGCATCAATTCTTCGGCACTCAGCCTTCTTTATGGTCCGACTCTCACATCCATACATGACTGCTGTTTATTAGATGTAGCATTTTAGAGCTGGAAGGTCATGCTAGTCAGAGTAGTCCTGCTGTGAGCTGCAGTAACAAGTAAATCCTGTCATCTTGGGGGGCCAGCCCAGTACAGTTCAGTCCTCACTCCTGTGAGAGTCCATGACTCTCTTGGGCAGCTGTCCTCAGGAATCTGGCTTTCCATTATGTGGCCCCACCATCTCAGGGTCCTCCCCTTCCAGCAGTATGGCTAAGAGAGAGAGGGTGGGGGACTTTCTAGGGAGCAGGCCAGGAACATGGAGTAATCACTTCCGCCAGCAGGCTACTAGCTGAGAACTAAGAAGCTCGAAGATGATAATAGTGTTTGCCTCAGAGAGTCCTCAAATGCCCCTTGCTTCCCATCCCTTCAAGTTTTTTGTTACTTGGTTTTTTTTCAGTTGAGGCAACAGAGACCCAAAGAGCATGTTACACACAGCTCATCACACAGCTAATCAGCAGCAGTTCAGTCTGGCCAAGAGGCTCCTGCCCATTCCTGTTGCTTTCAATTAGTGTATAAAAGGGCTCATAAAAATCTCAAGATACAGTTGGAGCATTGTTTCTAGAACTTTCTATCCAGAACTCCAGGGTGAGAAGGACTATGACCACCCCTGCTCTGAACCCACAATTCCGGCACAGTTCTCAGCCTGGGAGCTGGACAGATGAGTGTTTCAGGGAGCAAGTGCCAGTAGCAAACCCTAATTACAGGAAATGCCTCTTGGCTCCCAAGGGATATGAAATTACTTTGCGGAAAGTCAAGAAAAATAGAAACAGAATACCCTGTAATGCTTTATTCAGAGGCCAGAGTCACCTATTAGGGCTTGTGTTTTGTGCTCGATTCTACCAAGAGAGCTTAAAGGGTGGAGACAGAGATTATATAGAGAGAAAGTCTGGATGGTGTCAGCCCCAGTCCCAACCATCACACTGTCCTGCGAAAAAGACGCCCGGACGTCCTCCTCACAGTTGAAATCGAATGTGAGAAAAAAACAGAGGTTTCCCAAAAATACCTGATAAAGAATGAGAAAGTGGGCCAGGGAAGGCTGGTCTCCTTGTCAAGTTCTGAAAGTTGCCTGGAGAAACCTTGGCCACGTCTCTGACTGTCTCCATCAATGTCTACTGAACATTCAGTTATGTATCTATTTTTTTACACCCTGACTTGATCATCATGAAGGTTCTACATCTGGATTTTTTTTGCCTGGATTTTAACTTTTTCATCTGGAGATATGACATTGAAGACAGGCTGCACGTTAGTTCTCTTAGGTTTAAGAATCTTTGTCAAACTAGTTAACATTCTGAGGTCTCCCCTCCACCACCATAACAACAAGACAGGGAAAAGAAATAAAAAGAATAACTGCCACTTGGCTGGAAATTAAGGTGCTGATCTAATCCAAACATTATCACATAAAATCAAGTAACAGTAATAATAGAATAGACGTATAGCAGTGGCAAATTATATTTTTAGCCAAAGGACAATCACATTTTCATGTTTACAGATTAGATATTAAAAATAGTACAGAATTTAATTACATGTGCCTTTATCCCACCTTTCTACCTCATTCTCTTCTTTCCATGCCCACTGCACCCCTTCTTTCTTCTTTTCTTTTTTCAGCTGCACCGCACAGGCATAGGAGATCTTAGTTCCCTGACCAGGGATGGAACCCTGCCCCCCTGCAGTGGGAACAGGGAGCTCAGAATCTTAACCACCAGGAAAACCGCCCCCCCTTCTTCAAAAAAAGTTTTTTCTTGTAAGTTGGGGAAATAGAGTGACATCTTATTAAGACAGCAAGATGAATGGATTCATTGAACTCAGGTTAATCTATGGCAAAGCTTGAACTCAAAACAAGGGTCAGTCGGGGAAGTAGGAGAGATGGAGGCTGGCTGGTTAAGAGTCTTTAGAGAACTTGGAAATAAGGTTGCTTTCAGAGTGGAACTATTAAAATGCATAGATCAAATGCATACAAAATGGCAAAAGCAGGATGGATATAAATAGCCCACTGTGGAAGTAAGCCAAATAGAAGTATATGGGAGTGTCGCAGACTTCAGCCCCACAGATCTAGGGGTACAGTAACAAGGAGGGTATATATTTGATTGTAGGTTCATGGGTAGAAAACGGAGTGGTTGTTTGGATGAAGGCTGTGTAAACAGGAGCTGGGTGGCCAAGGAAGCAGTTAAAATAGTCAGGGGGTCACAGAAGCCCTCTGGATGGCAGAGCCCGACAACGTGAAACCATCTAGGGAAGACACAGTCATGGGAGTGTTGAACATGGCAGTATGGCTCTCTTAATGAGACCATCCCTACTTTGGCCAAAGTGCCTCAAACCTTTGTCAGTAACATTTATGACTCTTTGGACACCACTCAACCTTGTCATAATGTGGTTCTTCATGTAGCAAGCCTCCTGGCAGAGCTGTCTCACACCTTTCTGGTCGACTTGCCAGTTGCATTTACTTTAAACTACTCTAACTGATGCTGTGAGCCGGTTCCACCTTAAGCATGCCAACAAAGTCAGTTTTATGAAGCTAACAGACCTTAGACCATGGTATATACTTCGAGGTAAACATCGCTTTATGGGGTGCACCTGGGCAGGAAGTAATATTACTCAGCAACAGCTCAGGCTTGTTCTATGCTCTTCTCAAACTGCAGCTGACCAGCCTTATTCAGTTTTGACTGAATCATATATATAAAGTCAAGATCAAGATGTTTTAATAATATGACTGCTTTTCGTGATCTGACAAAACAATTGCCATATTATAAGCCAGAAACAGTACATAGAATGAAGGGACATAAAGAACCTAAACCATTTTAACAGGCTGTGGGCTGATTTTCAATTACATCTGGGACCCTACCATAGACAGCTTCATCAAAGATACCATGGTCACTGACAACTAATGTTTTCCAGGTTTTCTTCACACCTTATTCAATTGCAGCAATTGTTAGGTGATAAATACAGTGACAGCTCATTATAAAATTCAGCTTCCAGAAGCTGAAAGGGTAAGTGCCACCTCTAACCTGCCAGGTGATGGGTTAGCATCCTAATTAGCCCTGTCCCTTCTCCCTTCTGCTATACAGGTAGGTCATTCTCCACTCTCCTTCCAACAACTTTGTCTGAAATCTTGTACACTGAAGGCTTCAGTGTTCACACAATCCTTTTTAAGTGAAAATAAGCTCAGAAAGCTCTACCGCAGAACCTCAGGAGTTTATAGGACAGTACATAAAGGACAGTCAACTCTGAATATTCATTGGAAGGACTAATGCTGAAGCTGAAGCTCCAAGACTTTGGCCACCTGATGCAAAGAGCCGACTCATTGGAAAAGACCCTGATGCTGGGAAAGATTGAAAGCAGGAGAAGGGGGCGACAGAGGATGAGGTGGTCGGATGGCCTCACCAATTCAATGGACATGAGTTTGAACAAACTCTGGGAGATAGTGAAGGACAGGGAAGCCTGGTGTGCTGCAATCCATGGGGTCACAAAGAGTCAGACACGACTGAGTGATGAACAACAATGAAGGGCAGAGACAGAGGGGATAAAGAACACAGCCTGAGGACTCGAGGGTATTGTTTCTAGTCTCTAGGTGTTCTTATTGATATGTGCACATGTTTGTGTCTATCTGCCCATCTCCTTGTGTGTCTAGGGAGAGGGTTTGTATACTCTGTGACGTCATGCCAGCTTGTCACACACATATAAACCTATGTCTACAGATTAACTACTTGGGTTTATTTAAGTAGCTTTATTGAAGTATACTTGGAATACAATAAATTGCACATATTTAAACTGTAAATTTTCATAGTGTTGACATACATGTACACCTGTAAAACCATTACTACGACCAAGATAATGAACATATTCATCACCTGCTCCCTAATTTTTTCTTGTTTCTTTTTAATCCCACCTTCTGCCCCTTTCTACGCCTGTCCCAGGAAACCATTGATCTCCTTTCTGCCATTGCATTTTCAATTCCTAGAAATTAATATATTAATAAATGAAGCCTATAGTACATACCTTCTTTCTGAATCCTTCTACTGAGGAAAATGAAAAGTCTCTGCATGGATAGATGTTCTCTTTTCTTTTGGTTAAATAAATGCCTAGGAATGAATGAATAGGTCATGTGGTAGGTCTAATGCCCAGCGTTCTAAGAAACTGACAAACTGGTTCCAAAGCAGTTGTACCATTTTACATTCCCGTCAACAGTATACGAGAGTTCCAGTTCCTCCATATGCTTGCTGACACTTGGTATGGTCAGATTTCTCTTTTATTTTTCAGTTCAGTTCAGTTCAGTTGCTCAGTCGTGTCCAACTCTTTGCAACCCCATGGCCTGCAGCACGCCAGGCCTTCCTGTCTATCACCAACTCCTGGAGTTTACCCAAACTCATGTCCATTGAGTCAGTGATGCCATCCAACCATCTCATCCTGTGTCGTCCCCTTCTCCTCCCACCTTCAATTTTTCCCAGCATCAGGGTCTTTTCAAATGAGTCAGCTCTTTGCATCAGGTGGCCAAAGTACTGGAGTTTCAGCTTCAACATCAGTCCTTCCAATGAACACCCAGGACTGATCTCCTTTAGGATGGACTGGTTGGATCTCCTTGCAGTCCAAGAGACTCTCAAGAGTCTTCTCCAACACCCACAGTTCAAAAGCATCAATTCTTTGGTGCTCAGCTTTCTTTATTGTCCAACTCTCACATCCATACATGACCACAGGAAAAACCATAGCCTTGACTAGACGAACCTTTGTTGGCAAAGTAATGTCTCTGCTTTTGAATATGCTTTCTAGGTTGGTCATAACTTTCCTTCTAAGGAGTAAGCGTCTTTTAATTTCATGGCTGCAATCACCATCTGCAGTGATTTTGGAGCCCCCAAAAATAAAGTCAGCAACTATTTCTGCTGTTTCCCCATCTATTTGCCATGAAGTGATGGGACCAGATGCCATGATCTTAGTTTTCTGAATTTTGAGCTTTGAGCCAACTTTTTGACTCTCCTCTTTCACTTTCATCAGGAGGCTCTTTAATTTTTCTTCACTTTCTGCCATAAGGGTGGTGTCATCTGCATATCTGAGGTTACTGATATTTCTCCTGGCAATCTTGATTCCAGCTTGCAATTCATCCAACCCAGCGTTTCTCATGATGTACTCTGCTTTTAATTTTAGCCATTCAGATAGTTGTAGTGGTATCTTACCATGGTTTTACTTAGCATTTCCCTAATCACTAATAATGCTGAATGTCTGTTCTTGTGTTTACTTGTCATCAATGCGTCTTCTTTAATCAAATGTCCATTCATATAGTTTGTCAATTTTTAAGGTTTTCTTATTACTGAGTTTTGAGAGTTTCTTGTCAATTCTGGAAATGATTGTTTTCTGGAGTGAACATTTTCTTCCAGTCTCTGATTTGTCTTTCCATTCTGTTAACATTGTCTTTGGAAGAGCAGACATTTTAAATTTTGATGAAATCATATTTATTAGTTTGTTCTCTTATGGATTGTGCTTTTGATGCAATATCTAAGGAATCTTTACCTAGCCCAAGGCCACAAACAGTTTATCCTACAATACCTTCCAGAAGTTTATGTTTTTGGTTTTACATTTTTCTTTGATCCATTTTGAGTTAATATTTATATGATAGAAGTTATGGATTGAATTTCATTGTTTTATATGGCTATCCAATTGTACCAGTACCATTTGTTGGAAAGACTGTTTCCCCACTCAATTTTTTTTGCACTTTTATCAAAAATCAGTTGTTTGTATATGAATTTTTTCCATTAATCTATTTGTCTACCTTTAAGCCAAAACCCACTGTCTTGATTAGTGTAGCTTACAAGTTTTGAAGTCAAGTTGCATTAGTTCTTCAACTTTGTTCTTTTATCATTTTTTCATTTTTAAACTACTGTTTGTTTTATTTTGTTTTTGCTGTTCTAGGTCCTTTGTACTTCTGTATGAGGTTTATAATCAGTTTTTCAATTTCTAAAAAAAAAAAACAAACAGCTCTTTTGAAAGATATGATGCTGAATGTATAAATCAATTTAGGGAGAATTGACATCTTACCACTATTGAATGTTTTGATCCATGAACGCATTATATGTCTCCTCTTCTTTAGGTCTTCTTTCATTTTCTCAGCAATGTTTTAATGTTTCTCAGTGTTTAGAGAACTGTATTGTGATTTCTCAATCACAAACCGTAAGGGAGTTAGTCTTGACCAATTTCTTCAAGACGGATATCTTAAAGGCACTCACTAAAGGCTTAAGCCCCTGTATCCTTTTACAGCAATTCAAGACAGGAACTATTAAGAGGAGGTGATAGTATCTATTTCCTAGAGTTGTGATCATTAAATGAGAGAGCGCATCTATGCCGTTTAGTATAGCACAGCCTCTAGGTCAAACTGCCTGTGTTCAAATCCCAGTTTGACCACTTACTGCTGAGCAGTCCTCTAGAATTCAGTTTTCTAATTAGCAAAATGCAGAAAATACTAGCACCTTCCTTAAAAGTGTTCTCACGAGGGTCAGGTGAACTTGTTAAACATTTAAAACTATGTAGTCTCGTCACGTAATAAGCCACAAATAAATGTTAACAACGGGTGTTGATTTTATCATAAATAAACAGCATCTGGAACATAGTAGGCACTCAATAAAGGGTAGATTTTATTATCAGCTGATCCAACTTAAACTAGGCTACTTGGTCAACACCTTCAGGTATGTTTCTCATATGATTTGAATGTCTCAGACTGAACTGAATTTTCTGGAAGGAGGTTTGGTCTTTAAAGACCCGACCTTAATCCTGAACACAGACTCCCCATCCTGCAATTTGGATGTTGCATTTCATTTTCTCTCATTGCTCATTAAAATCCTTAGAAAGCTGACTCCTTCATTAAAAGGCATCTACTGGCTATAGGGTAAACAACAGTCCAGGCTACATGCTGGATTGGTTTTGTGGTGTGATACGATATCCAAGTCCAGGAAGACTCTTGGCACCCCTTGTTACCCAGCAAACACCCACACACACACGGTCTCCCTCCTGGCTTGTTGACGCAAACTGCCCAATTGGAAACCCATTTCTGTGCTAGGTGACTTTGCTCCCTATAAAATCATAAATTACCTTTGAAGGAAAATAATCATTAACTTATGCAGGTAGGTGACAGTATAAAGTAATAGAAAGAGCCCTGGACCACAAGAGTACAGGTTTGGGTCCGAATCCTAGCTGCCTTTTTTCCCTCTCTGTAACCTGAGATCCCATGTAAGCTCCCCGCTATACGACCAAGGAATACTGGAGCGGAGTCACTCATTCATTCAGCAAATCTACACGGCCAGGTATTGTTTAAAGTGCAGGAACACAGCAGCAAACAAAACAAAATCCTGGTCCCACAGAGATTATATTCAAGTCAGAGAGACAGGTAATAATGCAAAGAAACACATATGCAATCGATTATCAAGGAGTGGGGCTTTATAAGGATAAAAAATAAAGCAGGGTAGAGAGACAGAATGAAAAGAAATGCTGGTTTGGTAGAGGATTAAAGGAAGTTCTTTCTGAGACGGCTGGTAGTTCAGTGGAGACCTGAAGAAAGTGAAAAGTGTCTGTTATAGAGAATACACTGGTGGTTACAAATGGCAGAGGGGAGTGGGGAGAGGCGAGATAGGAGCGGGGGACTCAGAGGCACAAACTTCTAAAACATAAATAAATATAAGTAAGCTAAAGGATAAAATAAATAAGCTAAAAGGATATCTTTTTAGCAGGGAAGACAGCCCATATTTTGTATACGAGCATAATCTGTAAAAATTGTTGAATCACTATGGTGTATACCTGAAACCAACATAATATTGTAAATCATCTCTACTTCAATAAAAAAATATATATAGTGATGTGGCATGAGGCTTGTTGGTAGAACATTCCAGACGTGGGGAGTGGTCAGTGCAAAGGTCATAAGGTAGACTTGTGCTTGAGGGAAAGAAAACACGTTCAAGAAAATTGCATGAGGCTGGAAGGGTTGCAGTAAAGAGAAGGCGGGAGGGGCTTCTAGAGACCAAACCCACTGGGGCCCTGTAGGCCAGCATAGTGACTTTTGAGTGTATTCTAAGTGAGATGGGAAACCAGGGGGTGTTTGAGCAGGGAAATAACGAGATCTGACTTATTTTAGGAAAAATCCCTGAGGCTCATGTGCTGACGGCTGATGGTAGGATGGCCAGAGAAGCAGGAAGAACCAGAAGCTGTCGCTGTCGTGCAGGACAGAGAGATTGTGGCTCAGACTAGCAGTGGTGAAAGAGATAAGAAATAAATGGAACATTTGTTAAACAAGTAGATGTAGGGTATGGTTTCCGTGGGCTTCCCAGGTGGCTCAGTGGCGAGGAATCTGCCTACCAATGCAGGAGATGTGGGTTTGATCCCTAGGTCAGGAGGATCCCCTGGAGGAGGAAATGGCAACCCACTCCAGTATTTTTACCTGGGAAATCCCATGGACAGAGGAGTCTGGCGGGCCACAGTCCATGGGATCGTAAAGGGACACAACTGAGCTACTGAGCATGCTCGGCTTCCATGTTGTGGGGTGAGAAAGGAGGAAAGGATGACTCTGATATTTTGGCCTGTGCGAAAAGAGGATGCCATTGACTGAGATATAGAAGCCGGGGGAAGTTTGAGGGGGTGGGGGGACACCCCAAGGACTTGTTTGGGATGTGTGAAGTTGGGGTGGTCTATCAGCTAGCCAAGGGGCAGGTCGAGCAGGCAGTTGCATACACAGGACTGAACGACAGGGGGGCAGTCAGGAGATTTACTTATGGAGCCATCTGTGCCCGCGTGGTGATGAGATAGGTGACTATCGCTGGAAAAAAGAGAGTCCCCACAAGAAGAGTAGAATCCCAGAAAGAGGGAAATGGGGCAGCCAGTGGGGCCAAGGAAAACCCTGGAGAGCACGCAAACAAAGAAGCCAGAATTTAAGATTTTCAAGGAGAGAGTGAGCAAATGCTGCTTCAAGGCTTAGCATGACATTTTTAATCCCTGCAGTTCATTACTGGATTAAATGAGGTGCACACCGGACAGCAGCCTATGAGAGTACTTTGGGCTCCTGGCCAAGTACCAGAAATGACAGGTAGAAGTAGCTGAAACAATAAGAACATCTACCGTGTCTCATGGTATAACTCTGGAAGAAGAGTAGATTTAAGTTTGGTCAATTCATTGACTTGAAGATGGCATCAAGGACCAAGATCCCTTCATCTTTGAGCTCCACTTTCCTCCTGGTGGCAAGAAGGCTGCTGCAGCTCTGGATATCACAGCCCTCACAGTGTCCAGAGGTGGGATAAAGGGAAGATCCTTTACTTGTGTGTCTTTTTATGATTGAGGAAACTTTACTAGTAGCCACTCTGAAGAACTCCCTTTTCGACTAATCCCGAGTGCATCACACACCCATGCCAAAGCTCATCTTAGCAGGAAGAGTGAAGTAAATCAGTACTCACAACCCAGGGCTGAGAAACAGCCCAGGGTCTCTTGAAGGACATGGCCACTCCAAGGAGGGTGATAACAGCGAGGATTCTGAGAGAGAAAGAAGGGCTTGTTGGAGTGGTTCTTGATCCAACGACCGATACTGTCTGCAATGCTAGTGCTTGGCATTCTGAATATGCCTGTCTTTCCTCCATGATGATGACACAAATATAGACACTTACAAATAAATATGCATTATCTCTCAACCAAGATAAAAGAGTTATTCTCCTCAAAGTAGTGTTCAAGCGACTACTGAAATACTCACCTGTGCCTACCATAGCCTCCTAGATCTGGGGCTCAGAAGAGGCCTTGAAGATCCATGGACCCTCAATATAAAGTCCCTGTTGGTGTATGGCAGAAGCCATTGTAATATTATAAAGTAATTATATTCCAGTTAAAAATATAATATAAATATATACATATATAAAGTCCCTACAACTTTGTGTACTACACAAGGTCCCAGCAAGAAATATACGATATACCTGGATTGTCCTACTTTAACAGGAACTCAGAGGATTTGATGCTGTGATCGGGGGCTGGGCAGAGCAAAACCACAGGTTGGTGCAGCCGCCGGAGCTGGTGCAGAGAGGCCCCCCCCCACCATCCATGGGCCCAAGGAGGCCGAGCATGCTGAAGGGGGCACAGCCAGCCCTCAGTGACCCTGCAGGATGAGGGAACATGAGGAATCAACAGCCTGACCTCACCTGCTTCTTCCCTCCAACTAAAAGCCAGAGGGCAAGGAAGCCTATCCCTGGAGTCCCTGCAAGTGAGAGTCTGGGCCACAGAGAAAGGGGGAGAAGAGTGAAGATGCTTCTGGAAGAGCAAAGAGAAGATACCAGCCTACTCTGGAAGGGAAGACCAGGGTCTTCCTGGAAGCCGGCCGGAAGCCACTCATTTCACCTTGGGACACCTCTGACTGCTGGAAAGTTGCCCATCAGCCGGGGGGCCATAAGCAGCAGGAGTCACTGCTCATCCCCACGACGAGGCTTTTGATAGAGGACGGCAGCCTGCACATCTCACAGCCAAGTGCTGGCGCAAAACTTGTCCAGACTGCAGTCCTTGACCCCAGCATCCAGTGGAAGTTGATGTTTGGGGTCTACATATGTGGTTCTCAACCAGGGACGTTAGTCCCCCACCCCTACCCCAGGCAATGTCTGGAGACATTTTTCACTGTCACAGCTTGGAGGAAGAGATACCACTGGTACCAGTGGGAAGAGGCCAGGGATGTTGGGAACCATCCTACAATGCACAGGACCGCCCCCCAGGACGACATGGCCCCAAACGTCACCAGCGCCCAGGATGAGACCTTCAGCGGGGCCTGTCTGTGCAAGGCTGTCCCTGTAAGACAGTCCCCAGGAGCCACACCCCAAAGTTCCCCTAGTGTACTGGGCTGGATCTGTTTTTTCATAGTGATCTAATTTAAAAAAAAAAAAGAGCACCAGGGCCCTTTGAGAGCAAGGGGGTGCCAGGGAGGCATTAGTGGGAGCAGAGATACAGGGGTGAGGCAGGTGAAGGGAGAGGAGGGTCCTCTTTGCGCGTGGAATGGCCACTGTCGAATCTCCCCTGGGTCAGTGGCCCTGCTTCTGAGCTCGGGGCGGGTGGCTTGGGGAGGCGGGGAGAAGCGAGCCGTCGGGGCGCAGCAAGTGGACCAGAGCCAGCCGCTCGGCAGCGTGCAAACCATCACCACATCCCACATCAGTTTTGTGTAGGCAAGCATGCAAACAAGAAGACCAGCCACGAGAAACATAAGAAAGGAATAAACGTTGTTTGGTCTGCCGTCAGGAATAGACTGGTGGAATATTCCAACCCCAGTCCAAAAGGAACAACCAACAATAACAACTAGGAGACCGCATCCGACATTTAGACCCACGAAGCCTGCATTTTCCCTGTGCCGACCATCTCCAGGAGGACGGGCCGCTGGCAGCAGCCTCTGTTTCCACCAAGGCCAAACACCACGTTAGGACCAAAAAATGTAAAACTGTCAACCGTGACCACAAATCAAGAGCAGGTGAGCTAAGCTTCTGCTGAAGGTCAGCAAGTGTATTTTGATAAATGTTTGTTGTCAAATAGCAATTCGTTCTTTATTTGGCATCTACAGATCAATCCAAAATATTGTATTTTAAGTATATCTTCCAGATACTTTGTTTAGGAATAACTTCACTGATGTAATCTTTGGGGTTAAAAGTTTTCTGAAAGGTATACCTGTCCCTTTGCTTCATTATACAAAGTATGTGGACGATAACTCTACCTTCTAAAGTGACTCCGGACCATGACTAGAATGTAATAGCAAGAAAACAATGTCTTCAGACCTAGGAGCAGTTTGCACTAAATGAACCCAGATCTTCCTTTATTTTTTATTTGTCGTTGGTTCCTTTGCAAACCCTCCGTGGCTCCTCTCCATCCTCCACTTGGACCGCTGCCAGCGGCTACTCCTTGTTTGTGTCACCAGACCTGCCCACTCATAGCCCTGCCTTCCAGTAACTGCTGCTGTGGCTTAGGACAGTGGTTCTCAGATTTTGGCGGCAGGCTGAAATCTCCTGGGAGCTTAAGAAATTATCCATGCCTGGGCTCCATCTGCAGCGTTGTGGAAGTATTTGGCCTAGGGCATGGCCTGGGCATAGGGACGGATTAAAACTCCCCAGATGATGCTCTTGTACGACCAAGGCTGAGAACCAGTGTGATGGGAAATTTGATAGCCAGTCATAATTAGGCATAAAACAAGAGTGAATTGTGATCTGAGAGATTTTCCTATGAGTAAGCTCTAGTATATGAATCTCTGAGGCATGTATTTTTAGAGTTCTTTGAGTCTAATGCTCTCATTTTTTTAGCTGTGCTCCAAGGAAGTGACTCAAGCTGGGGAAAGAGCTAGGATGAATCAGTGGTTAAGTACTCGGGAGCCTAGAGTTCAGATACCTGGGTCCGGACTTGACTCTGCCACTTACTGGGCAGCCTTGGGCAAACGTCTTAACCTTTCTGTGCCTTGGCCTCGTGAATAAAGTTGGGAAGGCTGAAGTGGGTCAGTGTGCGCAGAGGACTGAGAATGGAGCCTGGCACACGACAGCACTCAGCAGAGTTAGTGTTCGCAGTTCGGGGTTTGGTCAAGGTGTTGAGCCGGAGGTGTGGGCAGGGCTAAGCGAGCAAACCAGGGGTGTCGAGGCTCCCAAAGACTGGCAACGGTGGGAAGGCATTCCCAGTCTAGTCTGGAAGGGCAAGAGCAGCAGAGGTGATACCAGGATCCAGTGAAAGCTCAGGCTGGAGAGAGACGTGGGGCGGCTGCCAAAGATACAGAATGAGGAGGGGGCGGGGCAGAAACGCTGGGGTCTCTCTCTCTCCTTCCAACCTCTGAACCTGCTGAGGAGCCAGCCAGCGGAGGGGAGGCAGCCCTCGCGGTCAGCCTCCCAGGGTGCGAAGCTGGGCCGAAAGGGGAGGAGAGGGAACCTGAGTGGGTGGGGAAGCCAACGGAAGAGAACCAGCCCACGTAGCTGTTATTCATGATTACTGCAGGTCGCTGGAGAAAGTCCCTGTTGCCCTGGCGTGGATTTAGCATCAGCTGTAGAATCAGAATTGCCCCTCAAACCACTCTCATTCTGGGAGAAAGGTGCCAATCCCCACAGACCTTTCGCAGCAAACTAAGATGATTATGAATGGCTGTGAGCAAAAGAGAGAAAGAAAGTGAAGTCGCTCAGTCATGTCTGACTCTTTCTGGCCCCATAGACTGTAGCCCACCAGACTCCTCCATCCATGAAATTTTCCAGGCAAGAGTGCTGAAGTGGGTTGCCATTTCCTTCTCCAGGGCATCTTCCTGACCCAGGGATCAAATGCAGGTCTCCCGCCATGCAGGCAGACGCTTTACCGTCTGAGCCACCAGGGAAGCCTTAAGCAAAAGTGAGCAAAAGTCCAGTTGAATTTTTTTTGGAATGTCCTAAGCTCCTTGGGTCTTTCAGGGCTCAGCAAAAAGCCCCTCGCCCCCGTGGACTAGTTCATGCTCCTGGCCAAGCCCATCTCTCACGCTCACCTGGGCCTCTTTCCCAGCCCCTGCCCCTGGGCTTCAGAAAGCAAGAGGTCCTGGCTTCCTTTCTTTGCTAATTGAAACCCGTTCCTGAGCCTGGCCAGGCAGCATACTTTGGAATGTCTTCTTGCATCACTTCCCCACCCCCAGACACCATCTCTTTCTTCTTACCCGTGAATGCTGACCTTTCATCCAATAAAGACTGTACTCTTCCCCATCGCCCACTTTCTACTTAAGCGGGCCTTCTGGGGTGTGTTTACATTTGACCTACAAGACTGCCCCGGAGTCTCACTCCCTGTGAGTTCTGAGCTGCTTAAGCAGAAGCCCCCGTGTGTAAGGGGTGAGAGCAGGTGCTCAGGGCGACAGTGGCTTTCCCCATACACATCCACGTGGCGTGACATTTCCTCCCCACGTTTTGCCACCGCCCCACATTGCAAATGAAAATGATTAACTTGTAGCTTCACGCCCGGGCGCGTCTGGCTGTTCTCTTAGGGTGCTGATACACAGGCTCAGCTGCACTGGAGACCCTGCCATGACCCTGGCCTCATTTCCCATCATCATCGGGGTTTTTTTTTTTTCCAGATCCTATAACTAGATATTCCTCGACTAGACTTAATGGAACTATTCATCCTCATTACTCCATTATGTTCATTTCAAATTCCTTTGGATTCATGCTTTCCATCACATACACGCTGCATGCACACACTGAGTTACTATACTGCGTATACCACTGTTTGGCTCCGTTCCCCCTCGGGAGCCTGTCACACGCACACTGAGCGTACACCCTGTGTTATTATACTGCATATACCACTGTTTGGCTCCGCTCCCCCTCAAGACCCTGGCAGATGTTACTACTCTGTTCTTCTGAGTAAAGAGAGAGAGAGAAGACAAAACCCTTCCTGTTCCTCTCTCAGACCGTAGGTGCCCTAAAGCAAAAGTATCACAGCGGTGGTGCCAATGCCTCTAAAAGGAGCTTGAAGTTAAAAGATGCCTGGTGAGGTGTGAGTTGGCAGGATTTTGATCACTGATTTGGGGTAAGTGGGCCAGAAGCAATAGTAGCAGAAATAGCAGCGGTCGTGGATAGATAGGTCCCGGGGGCTGAATAAATCCTTACCCGTAAGGAGCTTTCAGGGCTTCCCTGGTGGCTCAGCTGTAAAGAATCTGCCTGCAATGGAGGAGACATGGGTTCCATCCCTGAGTCAGGAAGATCCCCTGGGGAAAGGAATGGCAGACCCATTCCAGTGGTTTTCTTGCCTGAAAAATCCATGGACAGAGAAGCCTGGCAGGCCACAGTCCAAGTGGTTGCAAAGCCTAAACAACAAGGAACTTACATTTTAGAGAAGGAGGGAGGACCCAGCACACACACACACACACACACACACACACTCCTAATAACGCAGGCCAGAATAGAATGAATTTCAATTAGCATATAAATAATAATAACTGAAATGCACTTTAAAAGTCTATAATTTAGACATTTCCCTTAGTCAAGGCTGGTTTTCTCTCCAGGTAATTTCCATTTCTTTGTTATCGGCAGGGTTGTTTTTTTATTATTATTATACTTATAATTCATTTCTTTGTTTATACACTTAACTCTCATGGCCAAAAGATGTCTCCCATTTCCAAACCTAGTTCATTGATTAAAATTTTGAATTCATGTCACATCCACGAATATATTCAAGATGTATCCATCAGTATCTGAAGACTTGTCTTGAAGTGATGTCAAGATAAGAATGTGCTGTGCTAAGTAGCTTCAGTCGTGTCCGACTCTTTGCGACCCCATGAACTATAACCCGCAAGGTTCCTCTGTCCATGGGATTCTCCAGGCAGAAATACTGGAGTGGGTTGCCATTTCCTTCTCTAGGGGATCTTCCCGAGATGATGTCAAGATAAGGGCACTTTAAAGTGAAAGTAATTATTACGCAGAGAGGAAGCACATTTGGATATGGAAGTGTCATTGGCCATTAGTGCAGGCAAGTGCTCTCTGGGCCCCACTTGAGAAAATGCTACTAAAGAAGGAACAGACCCAGCACAAGGGGTCAGAGCTGTTGGATGCAGATTTCTAATTGGACGTGGGAGTCACATCCGTGGGGGGGTCAGTGTGTCCAAGAGGGACAGTTGTTTTCCAGGGAACAACTCCATACTGAACTACGTGCTGAGAACTGCTGACACGTACTCTATCGATCACGGGGTGTTGATCCTGCCTGCAGTTGTACCAACAAGCCCTAGAACCCTTCCCGCCTTGATAACGTTGATGCCAGTGACGTCATACTGAGTCACTGGCAGAATGGAACTTGCCAGCAGGAAAAGGAGCCTCAGGTTGGCACCCAGCGGGGACCACACGTCAAGGGCAGTCCAAGTGAGCAGACAGAGATGAGTATGCACGCCTCAGCCTCGGGGGCTCTGTGTGACACGTGGCACTGTGCAGCCTGCCCCTGCTTTAATTCAACCTTTGGTGTACTGGGCTTCCCAACTAGCTCAGCTGGTAGCGAATCTGCCTGCAGTGCAGGAGACTCAGGTTAGATCCCTGGGTCAGGCAGAGCCCCTGGAGAAGGAAGTGGCAACCCACTCTAGTATTCACGCCTGAAGAATCCCATGGACAGAGGAGCCTGGCGGGCTGCAGCCATGGGGTCACAAAGAGTCTGATAGGACTGTGTGACTAACTTTCACCTTTGGTGCACTTATCTTTATAGAAACTAAATGAAAGGAGAATATTCACTTACGAACAACTTTTTCATTTCACCAGAGTCTTAAATAACACCTCTGCACCAGTAGTTACCATAATTTTTTTTAAATTTCAGCTTCATATATACACTGCTGACACTATGCAGACTACTGACACGTGTCCACTGTTGATAGTGCGTACAAAACAGAGAACCAGGGAGAACCTACTGTATAGCTCAGGGAGCCCTACTCAGCTGCTTGTGGTGACCTAAATGGGAAGGACGGAGAAGGCACTGGCACCCGACTCCAGCACTCTTGCCTGGAAAATCCCATGGGTGGAGAGCCTGGTGGGCTGCAGTCCATGGGGTCGAGAAGAGTCGGACACGACTGAGCGACTTCACTTTTTTCACTTTCCTGCATTGGAGAAGGAAATGGCAACCCACTCCAGTGTTCTTGCCTGGAGAATCCCAGGGACCGGGGAGCCTGGTGGGCTGCCGTCTATGGGGTCGCACAGAGTTGGACACGACTGACGCGACTTAGCAGCAGCAAATGGGAAGGAAATCCAAAAAAGAGGGCATATATGTAAACAGAGAGTTGATGCACTTTGCTGTATAATACATATATCACCATAGAAACTAACACAACATTACAAAGCAACTAAACTCTGATAAAAAATTTTAATAAATAAAAATAAAATAAAATTTTAACATCAATACCTATTTTCAAGAGTATAACTATTATAAAATACACTCATGTAAGGAAAGGTAAATAGGTAATCATATGGCTGTTTGATGTACAACATTATTGTCTCAGATACCCCTTTCAACAAAACTTCACCTTGTCAAGAAACCACATCCTTGACTGAGTTAAATTAGGCACCAATTAAGCAACAGGGCTATCTTTCCATACCCCAGCACAAGGCCAATCGTCCTTTTGATGATCTGTTAATAAGGAAGACTGGAAAACAAAGAGCCCTGTGTGACTGATCCATTCATTCCCCAGGCCCCACGGCTGTGGGAGTCAGCCTGCTGGCTTGGACAGACCAACAACTTCAGGGTCAAGAGAGAAGCGATTAAGCAAACCGGGAGGGAAGAGAAATGAAAATGAAGCAGACAGTTATGAAGACCAGATAAGCAGCATAGCAATCCAGTATCTGTGTGGATCAACAGTGGTCTCCTTTGCATGCTGCAGAATGTGAAATGAAGCACGAATAGGCTGAGGCCAGGAAGAAAGAAACAGCGCTCCCAACTGCAGCTCCCAGGCACAGCTTTTCTCTCCTTCACTTGGAGAACCCTCCCCAAGGCCTCTTTCCTGGGGCTCTTACACCTATATCACACATCTCGAGGGTCTGTGGGAGCCAAGGCCAGTGCAAGGAGGAGGCAAAGATCCAGCCCGGGGTTGGGAGGGAGGAAGGAAACATACCTTCTGCCAGGTGAAAAGCAGAATTTCCCCAGTTCATGAGCTTGAGGTAAACACCACCTCATCAGATGGTTTCCACCTCGTTTTCCACCTGGTGCTCACACATCCTTGTTGTTGATGTTCGGTCTTCTAGTCTTATCCGACTCTTTGTGACCCCATGGACTGCAACATGCCAGGCCTCCCTGACCCGCACCATCTCCCAAAGTTTGCCCAGGTTCACGTCCATTGCATCAATGATGTCATCCAGCCGTCTCATCCTTCGACGCCCTCTTTTCCTTCTGCCATCAATCTTTCCCAGGATCAGGGACTTTTCCAGTGAGTCGGCCGTTTGCATCAGGTGGCCAAAATACTGGAGCCTCAGCTTCATCACACATCCTACCTTAATTTAAAACATTGCAGGGATTTCCCTGGTGGGCCCCTGGTTAAGACTTCGTGCTTCTAATGCAGGAGGCATGGGTTTGATTCCTGGTGGGGGAACTAAGATCCCACATGGTGTACAGTGCATCCATTAAAAATAAACATAAAAAATTACGAACTACAGAGACACATCTAGGTCAACCTGAGTTCAACTGTAGCAAGAAATCTGAAAAGTAGGAGGTGATCATTTTGTTTCATTTATTGAAAAAGCTTTGGGAAGTGCTGAATGTTAAAAGGTCACGTCGTATCATCACCCCTGCCCCCAATTCCTTCCATGGGACTTCCCCTGTGGTTCAGGGGTAAAGAATCTGCCTGTGGTGCAGGAGATGTGGGTGGATGTGTGTTTGATCCCTGGGTCAGGAAGATTCCTTGGAGGAGGAAATGACAAACCGCCCTAGTATGCTTGCCTGGAGAATCCCGGGGACAGAGGATCCTGGATGGCCACAGCTCGTGGAGTCGCAGAGTCAGACACAACTGAGCGACTGAGCACGTGTTGAGAAAATACTCATAGCTTTGGGAAGTGCTGAGTGTTAAAAGGTCATGTCACATCAGCCACCCCTGAGATCCTTCTACCCCACTGCTCCCCACTCTCCCACCCCCTACCCACTGTCCCCCTCCCTACTTCCTTCCACGGGGCTTGGGCAGGTGGGAGGAGTCACAGATTGTGACCAGTGTAGACAGAGGTGAGAATGGAGGGCGTGCCCAGATCTGGCTCTTTGCATTCACAGAAGGGGTGATGTGGGGAGGCTGTGTCTTCAGCTTGGAGAGAGGGAGGTGAGCTGAGTGCCCAGCTCAGGGCCGATGGACAAAGCAGGTGGGGAGCGGGTCCTGACCCGGCTCTCCAGGTCTTCCCTGGGCCGCCCTTTGCTAAGACAGCTGCCTTCTGCGGTGGGGCCACCTAAGATGAGAGTGGCGAAGTGTCTCAATATGAGAACCAGACGGAAACAGGCTTTAAGGGCAGGGATGCTCGTTGTGGTTTTACGATACACGAGCCTGGTTTACACAGCAGCAGTGGCTCAGACGCAGCTCTGTATGGTATTGTCATACTTGAACTATATGCGTGTTTATTATTTCCTTCCAAGGACAGCTGGAAAGACTGGCTCAGTGAGGTTGGGGAGGAGGGAAGGAAGATGGAGGGAAAATTAAAGCACTGGAACAGATGACCTACAACTTCCCTGATGAATGAAGCTCCAGATCCAGTCGTAACGTGACCGGTGTCAAAGTGTCCTGACTCTGCCTTTTTCCTTCCAAACACAGAAGTAAGGGTGGACATAAAACAGGGCTGGAAAGAAATCAGATGACTTTCTACCGTGACTTCTTACTGGTCTAGGGTGTGTTGACCCTCTCTCCGCACTGGGCCCCTTTTTCTGCAGGCACCTATGGGTCCTTCTCTTGGGGGACTAGCTTTCCCCCCAGAAGCCCAAGAGCTTGGATTTCATCTGCTAATTGTTAAGATTCAGATCCAGCTCTGCCACCAGATCATACCGCAACCCCAGACGGGCCCGCATGGCCCACGCAGGCCTTCCTGCCCTGCCGGTGACTCCACAGTGCAGAAAAGGTGTCAGTCAAGGATTCCGCCGTCTTAGGAATGTGTCAGCCACGAGCACTGCTCAGTTGCTGTTTGCTCAACAGCTTGTCTTGGCCTCTGCCATCACCTGGCTCAGAAGGCTCTCTCCCACCCCCCTACCCCCAATTCCCTTCTGTCATCTAATTCATATTTTCTCTTTTCACCAATATTCAGCCAAGGTATTACCTCCTCCTAGAAGCCTTCCCTGAAATCCTCAAACGATTCTCTTAAATCTACTGCCTTTTTTGGATTCCTAAGTATCTCTTTAGGTTTGTCTGTCCAGCTAGATGGAAAACCTTTCGGAGGCAAGAGCAATGTTCTTTTCATCTTCGTGTTTCCAAAACCAATCATCATGATATGTGTGTGTCAGTCTCTCAATCGTGTCTGACTCTTTGCGACCCCATGGACTGTCGCCCGCCAGGTTCCTCTGTCCATGGAATTCTCCAGGCAAGAATACGGGTTGCCATTCCCTTCTCCAAGGGATCTTCCCCACCCAGGAATTGAACCTAGGTCTCTCGAATTGCAGGTGGATTCTTTACTGTCTTAGCCACCAGGAAAGCCCAGTCACCATGGTAGGCACTCAGCTTATGAATAAATGAGTAGTGCTAATATATATCTGTAGCCACTTAACCTCCAGGCGTTTCAGCTTGTGAAACATAGGCTTGACACTGCAAGGGCTGCTGCAGCTCAGAACGAAGTGAAGTGCTCAAGACTTTCCTGGAGGCTGATAAACTGGCTAAGACAGTTCAAGGTCTCCAACTGTCCTGAAAGTGTCTGCTTGCTTATTTTAGGGAGAGAACTTGTTGCTATTATTCTTGGGAGGGTAGGAAATTCCGGGGGATGGAAAGATCACTGGAGAGTTTTTAATTAGAACAGCGTGAAGATATGTTGGCCTCCCTGGCACTTTTGAAGGGGGAGGGAGAGAAAGCCTGTACTCTGCATTTGGTGACGCTGTAATTATGGCTTCCCCTTAAGAGCAGCGAAATAACTATCTACTAGGTTGTAACCTCAGGGTAATGAGCACTGGAGCTTTGCTTGTTAATTGAAGTTGACAGAAGGCAAGAAGGAGCCCCGTGGCACACCTCTTACCTCTTACCTCATTTTCTCCTTGTTTATGAATAGGGTGTGTTTGTTTATTTTTTATGGCTTACTCCAGGCTTGCAGCTGAGGAAGTAAAGAGGTTATTCTCAGGAACATCCTTGGTGGGGAAAGTCTACTTATTTGTCCTGAGTGTCACCTCCATATTTGGCCTGGCACACACCAGTGATAAGCGATCATGATAATATGTCGTCATAATATGAATGTATCCCTGGGAATAACAACAAACCGAAACAAGCAGGACGGTCTCTCAGTCTTCTTCCCAAAGCTCTCCCCAGCTCTCTAAATAGCCTAAGGCTTCAGAGAAGGTCAGAAATCAGTTGTTCAGGTTGTTCCCAGCAACGAGAATGCCCCATGGCCTAACCAGACGGAGCACAGAGCAGAACTCTGGGGGCAGGGCTTCCAGAATGCATATCCTGCAACGCTATCACCAAGCTTCTCCCCAAGCCCAAAAGCCTCATCAGATACCAGTTTGTGAATCTGCCCAGCATGGGTTAGATTCACTGAATACAGTTAAATCCAGACTCCTGGGCTCGCATTAAACAGTTTCAAACTAAAAGAGAACAGCACTTTTGCACGATAAGGAATCTTAGAATTTGGGCCCTTTCTTTAAGTTCACAAACTCTGATTTCAATGTTCAACCTTATTGAACTTTCTTATAAATAAGTAAAATTCCTCCTCCTAATTTCAGTCAGATTTAAATATCTCTGAAACTAGGTAAGGAACTAAGATGAAATAAAAATAAATGTAATCCTTTTTTTGCCAAACACTGGAATATCCTTTATTGTCATTAAAAGTCAACAACTCTAATTCAGTCTTATTTTATATAGCTGCTCTTTTAGTCCTCTTGTGTTAACAAATGGATGCCTTTTATAAGTCTACTGACTTTATTGTTTACCTTGATTGATAGACATCCAATATTAAAATCACAACCTTGTAGTTTCCAAATCAGAAATTAATTTGATGTAAATTAATTGAAGATCAGTTTTCATTTTCTATCTTGTTACAGCAAACAGAATAGCAACTAATTACACTGTTATGAATTTTCCAGAAAATATTAATACCTTCTTTTGTATTTTTTCATTAGAAGTCTGTTTCAGCTAGAGGTCAAGGAAACAGAGCTGCTAATAAGGGGAAACCAGCCAGGCAGTTAAACCACTTGCCTCGTATCACCACATTCCAAGATTTGCTCCTAGAAGTCAAAATAAATAAATAAATAAATTTTCTCTTTGTGCCAGAGCTAATCAGACTTTCAGGAACTGATTCAGCTCGATCACATGGAAGAGATTGATGTGCAACCTGTAGCGATCAGATGAAGACGATGTGGGAAAGGCAATGGAGCCAGGGCTAGGCGGCATCACACAGGCTGGTCCTTCTAGGAGCTTCATGCTCTGCTTTGGGATCCCAGAAACTTACTCTTATCTGTGTCCAGGGGTGTCCAGGGTTGATCTGTGTCCATCAACCAAAATGCTGGTGTGTTTAGGGTATCCCCTAGAATACCTAATCTATTCAAAATGCAATGGACCAGACTAAGCAGTTATGTGGGTGTGATACCCACCTAGTTCTCAGGCCTTGAGGGAAACTCTGTCCTAGTCTGGAGCCACTCTGTTGGTTCATCTTGAGGAACTATTCTCATAAGAAACAGAATGCTGGCATTTCATGCCATCCCTACCAGAAAACTTGTGGAGAAAGCCAAATAATAACCAGAAGGAAGGGTATATTGTCAACTCAGGAGTTTTGCATCAAATTTTTCAAAGGCTGAAGCCAAATATCTCTCCAAACATGAATTCAAGTTCATTTTCTCTAATACCTCACTTATTCCTGATACACACATGTCCTGCTCTGAAAAGGGTGTGTCCCAGCCAGCAGACAAGTCACAGAGAAAGAATAAATGCACCGTAATTGGCATTAGGAGACTGACATATCCGCTCATGTCATGAGTATGTGGGAGCTTCTGAAAGCTGCCCTAGAATAATTGAGAAATTGGAAAAATAAGCTTTTCAGTTGAGAGTTAAATTGTAAGATCAATATATAGAATACTTCAAAATATGCTTACTTCTGCATCCTCCAGAGGCTCACAAGAATGGTTCAAAGATGTCGTGTTAAGACTGCCTTTCTCCCCAGTGGCCAGGGAAAGGGACTCGAATAGAGGTGAAGATCTGACTGCCTCATCCCAGGGCAGGTGTGTGAGCTGAGTACACACACCAGGGCTGATGGAGACAATGAGTATTATTCTGCCTCCTCCCCTGATTCCTTGTACCCAATAGAAAATCAAATGGCAAAATAGCCTGCCTGTGAAAATGATCCATGCACAGTGTGGTGCTATTCAAATGTTTTGGGTTGGCAAAAAATTTCATTTGGGTTTTTCCATAATGAGTATTTATAGCCAACCCAATAATGTGATAACTGAAATCTCTATTATTGGTAATATAAAATACCTAAGGTTCCAAACATTACAAATGCTCCAAAGGATTGGAGCTTCTGCTTCAACATCAGCCCTTCTAATGATTATTCAGGACTGGTTTCCTTTAAGATAGACTGGTTTGACCTTTAGTGTTAAATTAACACTTCTTGGAGAGTCAGGCCATAGAAGATGCTGCTGCTGCTGCTGCTGCTAAGTCGCTTCAGTTGTGTCCCACTCTGTGCGACCCCATAGACAGCAGCCCACCAGGCTCCCCCGTTCCTGGGATTCTCCAGGCAAGAACACTGGAGGGGGTTGCCATTTCCTTCTCCAATGCATGAAAGTGAAAAGTGAAAGTGAAGTTGCTCAGTCATGTCCGACTCTTAGCGACCCCATGGACTGCAGCCTACCAGGCTCCTCCGTCCATGGGATTCTCCAGGCAAGAACACTGGAGTGGGTTGACATTTTCTTCTCCAATGCATGAAAGTGAAAAGTGAAAGTGAAGTTGCTCAGTCATGTCCGACTCTTAGCGACCCCATGGACTGCAGCCTACCAGGCTCCTCCACCCATGGGATTTTCCAGGCAAGAGTACTGAAGTGGGTTGCCATTGCATTCTCCGGAAGATGATGATAAATGAATCCAAATTAAGGATAAAATCAGGAACATTGATCCCTTAGAAAATCTAGTGAAAAGCAACACAAAATGCATAGATTTATCCACAGCCAGAAATAACAATCTTTGAAGTGCTTTTGAAATGTGTGCTGAGAGACACAGGAAATACATAAGTCCCTGTCAAGGAATTATCATTTTGCAATAATTTGCAATTACATTGCAGCTTGCATGAGGAAAGTCTGGTCTGCAAAAGACTGGTTGACCACATGGGGTCTGTCTAGATAAAAGTGCTAAAGAATGTGTCCACGCGTGGACAAGAGACTTACACTGAGCCCTAGGATTCTTCTTAAGCTTCTTCTCTGAAATATGACTAGAGAACACTAGCCTAGTGGTTTTCATACTTTCTAAGTATGGGAGGAACCATCACGGGAGGAAGGGCTTTATTTTAAAACTAAGTAAGTTCTAAGATTCTCCCACATGTAATATAACTTGTTCCTAAAAATTGTATGCAAAAGTTCCAACCTCACACCTGCTGAGACCCGCCTGCTGTGGTCAAAAGCGTTGTTGGGAGAAAGCTCAGGGGTCAATCGTTTCCCTTTTTACACCTCTCTACTTCAATCCAATCTATTGTTATGGCATGTGCTTAGAAATAAACCTTATTATAAGCCTTAGATATAATATTCAAATTAATTAGTTTATGGAATATAGAAGAAAGGCAATTCTTCTCCCCCAGATAAGATCCATATCTCATTAGACACTATAATAGCTTTATTTTTTCACACTAGCTCATTAGTGTTACATCTACACACCCCCATACTCTCCCCACCCCAAGATCTCTGTTGTAAATTAATAATATATGCAGCAAACAGCATACTTCACTGAAAGCCAGTACCTCTAACAGCCCTCGATGCCCAACTTGATCTCCAGTACCAAAAGATTCTCTGCTACCATAAAGCCATAAAGGGTTTTCCCTGGTGGCTCAGATTGTAAAGAATCTGCCCGCAATGCAGGAGAACCAGCTTGGATCCCTGAGTTGGGAAGATCTGCTGGAGAAGAGAATGGCAACCCACTCCAGTATTCTTGCCTGGAGAATCCTGTTGGACAGAGGAGCCTGGCAGGATACAATGCATAGGGTCGCAAAGAGGAGAACACGACTGAAGTGACTGAGCACACGCGCACACAAAGCCAGTTCTACATTTTTAAAATATATACATTAGAGTCAAGTCAAAGGACAAGTATCAAGGCATTATTATTAATAAAATGTTTGGGAAACTACACCCCTGCCACCAAGGAAGTGGTAGCTTCTTATTTTTGCAGAGGCGTCAGACCTCATCAAAGTTTCGGCCCAAGAATTCAGCTCATCAGCTCATCTGGCATCTAATAAACTTGAGAGTCATTTGTTCTTGGCCTGATAGAGTCGGATGGCATGTCACAAGCCATTTCCAGCTTTAGTTTTCTTGAAAAGACACGTATTCAGGAAGCACTGCCAGAGAAATGACTGTGCCTGAAATAAAATAATTGACATCAAGGGATACTGACTTCAGAAAGAGCCGCTGCAGGCAGCGGCTACAGATGCTGAGATTTTCATAGGAGGGCTGTTTATAATTATGACAGGTAATGCCAGCACATGCAGATTTTCTTTGGTGTGAATGCTGTAGAAACTGCTAGGCTGAAAGCAAAATTGCTCCTCCATGGAAGCTATCTCCACTCCCACCTCTGATGCTCTTGATCCACAGTAATGGATGGTCCTTACTGTGAGTGAGAGGAAGGTGGTTCATTCCATACATGCTTATATACCAAGATGGTCCAATCTTCCTGTACTAACTTCCTGCTTAATGCAACTGATCTGGGCCATCACCTGGCTTCTCAGAGACTTCAGATGGTCTGGTTGGACTTGTAGGAATGAGATCAGAGGCCAGCTCAGTCAAGGCTGTTCAGTCACTAAGTTGTGTTCAACTCTTTGTGATCCCATGGACTGCACACGCCAGGCTTCTCTGTCCCCCACTGTCTCCTGGAATTTGTTTACATTCATGTCCATTAAGTCAGTGATGCTCTCTAACCACCTCATTCTCCATTGCCCCCTTATTTTTGCCTTCAGTCTTTCCCAGCATCAGGGTCTTTTCCAATGAGTCAATTCTTTGCATCAGGTGACCAAAGTATTGGAGCTTCAATTTCAGCATCAGTCCTTCCAATGAATATTCAGGGTGATTTCCTTTAGGATTGACTGGTTTGATCTCCCTGTGGTCCAAGGAGCTCTCTAGAGTTTTCTCCAGCACCACAGTTAGAAAGCGTCAATTCTCTGGCGCTCAGCCTTCTTTATGGTCCGACTCCCGTATCTGCCCATGACCGCTGGAAGAGCCATAGCTTTGACTATATGGACCTTTGTTGGCAAAATGATGCCTCTGCTTTTGAATGTGTTTGTCACAGCTTTCCTTCCAAGGAGCAAGCGTCTTTTAATTTCATGGCTGCAGTCACTGTCTGCAGTCATTTTGGAGCCCAAGACAATAAAATCTGTCACTGCTTTCACTTTTTCCCTTCTATTTACTGTGAAGACTGGATGACATGATCCTGGGTTTTTAATGTTGAATTTCAAGCCGGTTTTTTCACTCTCCTGTTTCATCCTCATCAAGAGTACCACTGTACTCAGTCAAGGTACTACTGGAAATTACATCTGCCCTTGGCTAGACCACTGATTTCACTGGCAGTTTTTCATTTCTCAGTGACAAATGAATCAATCCCATAGCTGAAGACTAATTGTTGCTGCTGCTTAGAGACCAATAAAAAGCAGAAACTTTGTTTTTAAAGACGTATTTGGCTAAAAGCCCTAGTGGCCAGAGAGACTAAACTCAACTTCTTTTATCTCCAAAATAGAATCCTCTGCCTCCAGACTCACTCTTGTGAGTGAATTAGTTGTCTCTATAGTAGCTACTTTTCTAAGACTTTAGGGCAGGGTTTCTCAAACTGGCACTGTTAACATTTGGGGCCAGAGAGTTCTTTATTGTCGGTGCTGTCTGTGTGTTTAATATGTTAGCAACATCCTTGGCCCCCACCCACTAGATGCCAGTAGCACTTTCCCCACCCTAGTTGCGACAAAAATGTCCCCGGAAGAAATAATCAAATCTCCCCTGAGGTGGGGGTGGGGAGGGTGGGGGGGATGCACCATCACCCCCAGTTGAAAACTGCTGGTTTAGGCCATTCTTTAATAAACACATTTCATCTGTACCCATGACACCTCTCTCCCAACCGCTACAAAAGAATTGCCTCTTGCTCTGTAAAACGTGACCAACTTTTGTTTCTAGGACTTTCCCATCAGTGTTACTGGTTAAGAATAAAGCATGCATCTATTCAATTGTTATCCCAGGATAGAATTCTTAGAGAAAAGTGTTTCCATCCACACATTCTGGAAAACTAAAATTGAAAACTCCAAATGTAGATTCACTGAAAGAATAGGTTAAAGCCCAACGTGTACTCTCCAAAAATTCAAGTGATAGAGAAATTTTTTTTGGAAACAATTTTTACATTTGTTGTTGGCTGCGCTGGGTCTCACTGCTGCATGGGCTTTTCTCTCGGTACGGCGAGCAGGGGCTACTCTCTAGTTTTGGTGCACGGGCTTCCCATTGCAGAGGGTTCTTTTGTTGTGGAGCACAGGCTCTAGGGACGCGAGCTTCAGTAGCTGTGGCGCGGCACACGGGCTCAGTGGTTGTGGCCCGCGGGCTTAGTTGCTCCATGGCATGTGAGATCTTCCTAGACCAGAAAGCAAACCCACGTCTCCTGCATTGGCAGGTGTAGTCTTTACCACTGAGCCACGAGGGAAGCCCTTACATTTAGAAAAAACCTAACATTTAAAAATCACCCCAAACCTCACCATGCAGAAATAACTATTACTGATCTTTGGTGAGTATTCTTCCAGACAGTCTTCATGAACACAGACCAGGTATAAAGCCTGACTCTGTACTGAAGTTCTTCAACAAAACAGCCCAAGATGAATGAATCCCATGATTCCCTGCTGAAATTTATAGAAGAAAAAAGATTACACCTATGCAGTTTTAAATGACAAAAGTTATATTTAACTTTCTCACGAGAAAGACACTGAAACCTGAAGAAACCGATGCATTTCAAATAAATGTTTCTTCACTACTAGAAAGACTGGTTCTTAAATCTCCCTAAATTAAGAAAATCTTTGGGCAAAATTTTAAGAGCTGGAATTACTGTTATTTTTAAACTGTCTCTTTCAACATTAAATGGCGTGCACTAACTTCCTAACAGGAAAGATGAGGAAGTTGGTTAACGTATAGTTTTCTCCTACCCTTGTTCTTCCCATCCCCAATTTGATTAACTGTAATATTTACATATGACCTTTAAGTTCTCTTCCTCAGCCATACTTCCTATAGTTATTTGCTCTCACTTCCATTTTAAATGAATCCACAGCCTCTCGGTTCCTGAATTCTTTAACTCGTTTTTTTAAAATTTGACTTTTTCAATCAAAGTGTAGTTGATTTAAAGCATTGTGTTAATGTCTGCTGTACAGCTGAGTGCCTCAGCTATTCATGTATGTTATTTTTCATATCCTCTTCCATGATAGTTTATCACAGGATATTGAACATGGTTCCCTGTGCTGTGCGGTAGGGCCTTGTTGTTTATCCATCCTGTATATACTGGTTTGCACCTGCTAACCGCCCCAGCCACCACCGTACCTGCCTTTGCAGCCACAAGTCTGTTCTCTATGTCTGTGAGTCTGTTTTTGACAAATATGTTTATTTGTGTCGTATTTTAGACTCCACATGTAAGCGGCATCATATGGCATTTGCTTCCCTGATAGCTCAGTTGGTAAACAATCCACCTGCATTGCAGGAGACCCCGCTTCAATTCCTGGGTTGGGAAGATCCCCTGGATAAGGGATAGGCTACCCATTCCAGTGTTCTTGGGCTTCCCTTGTGGCTCAGCTGGTAAAGAATCTGCCTGCAATGTGGGAGACCTGGGTTCAATCCCTGGGTTGGGAAGATCCCCTGGAGAAGGGAAAGGCTACTCACTCCAGTATTCTGGCCTGGAGAATTCCATGGACTAATGGGGTCGCAAAGAGTCAGACACAACTGAGCAACTTTCACTTTCATATGGCATTTGTCTTGCTTTTTCTGACTTACTTCGCTTAGTATGATCTCTAGATCTATCCATGTAGCTGCAAATGGCATTATTTCATTCTTTTTATGGCTGAATAATATTCCATTGTGTGTCTGTGTGTGTGTATACACATATGTGAGATGTCTGTATCTCACTTATTTGTGGCTGGATTGTTTTTTAAGACAGTTTTTACTTGCCAAAAGAACCCACTGAGACTGTATTTCTTGAGCTTTTGAAACCTTGATGATAGCTTTCAGCTGTTTTCATA
The DNA here is from genome assembly GCF_027580195.1 of Bos mutus. NCBI lineage: Eukaryota > Metazoa > Chordata > Mammalia > Artiodactyla > Bovidae > Bos > Bos mutus. The sequence continues at coordinate 7,352,688 of NC_091639.1, read as the reverse complement.
CTCTAAGGACAACTTGGCTGGAGATTCAATTTTCAGGCGACCATTTCTTCCCTTGAGCTCATAGACTCCACTCCAGGATTGTTGTTAGAGTTGACAGCCGGCTCCCACAGCAGAGACCTCTGAGCCCACTGGACCCTGGGCACTGTGGCTCCATGGAGCTTCCTGGTTTCTCATCTCTGGAGCATCCCTTAGTGAGGCCGCACCTTCTAGTCCAATCACCTGAAGGCCTTTGCCGCCCATCAGAAGGGGGAGGTGTGGACTACCAGCCCAAGCGAGTCTCTTCCCACTTCAGTAGCCTGTGCTGGGCACAGAGTCCCTCCACCCCCCATCACAAGGCCTGGAGCAGACCCTCCTTCGTCTCCACTGTCCACCGTCCACATGCTCCTCTCTCACTTCTTCTGGTTCTCTTCCCACTGGATCCAGAATGCACAGAGCCATCACTCCCTGCCCTCTCCCTGAATAAACGACCATCACTCTCTCCTCCTCTCTTCTTGCTGCTTAATTTTCCCACTTAAGATCTGCAATTGAGTTCCGCCCTCTGGGCACAACTTGTTCTTCTAGTTCTTCTAGTACTTTATTGTTATTGCTCTTCAGTTGCTAAGTCGTGTCAGACTCTTTCCAACCCCATGGACTGAAGCACGCCGGGCTTCCCTGTCCTTTACTATCTCCCAGAGTTTGCTCAAACTCATATCCATTGAGTCAGTGATGCCATCCAACCATCTCCTCCTCTGTCAACCCCCGCCTTCTCCTCCTGCCCTTAATCTTTCCCAGCATCAGGGTCTTTTCCAATGAGTCAGCTCTTCACATCAGGTGGCCAAAGTATTGGAGCTTCAGCTTCAAAATAAGTCTCTGGTGGGTACCAAAGAGGTCTTCTTATATACTCTTAATATCTCTACTCATTCCAAAATCATACATATGAAATAACCAAAGATTAATTATCCTTGATTCCGTGATGACATTCTGGGGTTAAGTACATCCCTGTCTTTCAGCTTCTTCAACTGTCACTCAATTTATTCTCACGTCTCCCCGCTGAACTTTGACTGCATTTTTCATCTTAGCATGTGGAAAGTCCAGACTGTGTGAATAGTTATCTTTTTAGATTCTCAGAGCAGATACCCTACCCATAGAGGTATTCAGTGAACAACTGTTGATAAAGGGGATGTCTTGAGAATTCTGTTAGCGGGCTCTGGGGCTCAGGGGGAAAAAGGATGCCTAAGGGAGTAGCAAAAACAGTGAAACGTCAGGATATGGAATTTAATCGTAATAATAATTAAAGGAGTGCTTCCTGTGTACTTGGCAGTGCTTTAAGTTGTTTACAGAAGTAGTCTTGTTCCATCTTTATAACAGCCCTAGGAGAAAGGTACTGTTAGAGGCCCTGCTTTTTCCCCAATTAATTGGTTTATTCATTGACTTGTTCATTCATATACTTATTCACTCACTTCACAAATATTAACTGAGTCTTCCGTTGCTAAGAATAGGGTTGCAAAGAGTCCAGCACGACTGAAGTGACTTAGCACGCACGCGTTTCTAAGCAATGCATTGAATACTGTGACTACCAAAAGAGAAAAGAATAAAAAACTGGGGGGAAAAAAACCTCACAGTGTCCCAAACTGAGACCTAGAAGAGGTAAGGAATTTGCTCAGGTCACACAGCTAGTAAGCGGGTAAGTCTGAACCTGAGCCCAGAAAGACTGGGAGATGCTCTACAGGAATTAACTGTGAGGAAAACAAAACCGTCCGCCATCTTGATTTAGGATTGTAAAGGTTTAGGCTTAACGAACTGTGAATTAAAATTTTAGTTAGGACTCATGAACTTTTATAAACGATGGGACTCCGTCCCTCAAGAGGTTACACACTCCCTGGGTCGGTGTCCCAGACAAAAATGACACCTATCCATGTGTGACCTTAACACACACTCTTCGATTCCAACCAAACGATGACCTCATGCCATCCAAGGCCAGGAATGTGAGCTGAGGAGGAGAAAATAACAACTTGCTTTCACTTTCCGAGCGCAAGCGCTGCAGCCCAAGAAGGCTCTCCTCGCCCCACATTCTCTACGACTCGAGAGGGCCCTCGGCATGCCAGACAGATTAAACACGTGGTGAATTTGATACAGTCATTCCTGGGAGGGGGTTTTTCCACTGCTCTCTAACGCAATGAAGTCTGGGCTGGCAGAGACAGTTGAACTGAGAGAGTGACTACATAAGCAGAGTCCTTGGAGGTTAGAATACAGTCTGTCTATGAGGGGAAGGCATTTTGCCTTTAGTCTGTCTGGATTTGTAATATCTACTGCAGACTATTAATCGTGCAGGCCAGACTCTTGAACTTCTTTGAACTGTTTTACATTTAATCAGAACCACCCCCATCCACCCCAGCTTACCCCCAGAAAGCTACAAAATCCCACCTGGTTATTTGATCTAGATAATTTTAAACTTTTAAATGATAGTTTACCCAGAACACATACACCCAACATGGAAAATATGCATAATAGGTTTGAAATGGACTCAAACAAAACCAAAAATGCAATTGTTATCATATCATGAAATCGTGAGAATTAAAAATCAGCCATGGACTTAGTGTTCATTTCCTTTAGATTTTCTGCTAACACATCGGCTATCCTAGATTTCATAGAAATACCATGGGAAAAAATGGAATAACTTAATTTCTATAGGACCATTTCGATCTAATTTTACAAGGCCCACAGTTTGCACATTAATATGTAAATTAATTATGTGTAATAAATAATGTGTAGCATAATTCTGTATGTTAAAATGTCACCTGACTTTATCTGTGACCTTCACAAAAAGCAGATGTCATGACATAAGAAACCACACCTGTCTGAAGAATCCAGGACTATCTCTCTACCCTGCTCCTCCACAAACATATTTTCTGGGCATTCACTTATTTTAGCCTTTCAGCAAATCTATATTATGTTTTTACCTAAGAGTTTTCTATTTCAGTTTTCTGGGCTCTCTAGATGGGAATGCTTTCCTCTAACAGCCCTATCCTGGGATAACAATTGAAGCCAAATTGGAAATGTGAGGTGGTATGCAGGTTCCAGAATCGTCAAAACTCCCCATTCCAACCACACATAAATTCCTAAACTTGTTTCAAGCGGAGAATCCGGGAAGCAAACAGAGTCCCTGTGTTCCTTCTTCTACACTCAGAGGGCAGGTGGCATATTTCCACCTTGGGGCAGGGAGGGAATTGAGACCCATAATTGCACAATCTGGAAGGGGAAAAAAAAAGAGCAAACATTTACCCAGGCCAGGAGAATGTTGCCACAAACCTGTCACCAAGAGAGCCGCCAGAATTTTTCAAAGTGCCAAAGAAAGTAAATCTTGAAAGCAAAGCCTCTTTGGCGCTTTCGGTTTGAAAGTTACTTATTAATTTCCTCTTGCCCTTTTCGGGCCGTCTGAAAGTAGGAGCTTCTTTACCAGTCACTCACAGCAAATAGAACCCAGGCCAGGGGACTGCAAGACAAAAGGCCTCAGCAAACCACAGCCCTGTGTAAATCTAGTCTGGACACATGTCCTGCACCCAACTTCCACACTGGGGAATATTCAAGAATACTTGAGGCTTTTGTTTTGTCTATTTCTTTAAAAAGATGATGTTTCAAAGTCAGATGAAGTTGAGAAATTTGGGAGGTGGTTAAGGTGGAGGTGTCTTCCAAGAAGATCATTTCCAAAGATATCCTCAGGATAAGACAAGAGTCTAACATATCCCAGCAACAATTGTGTGGTGGTCGGCAAGCTTCACCACTGGGCCTGCATGATCTCTCACTGCCCAGGCTTCACCCCTTTGGGATTTTAGTGGAGCAAGAATAGGGGGAAGCAGAGAAAACGAGGTTAAAAACAAGGTGTAGGTTGTGAACAAGCGCCGCACATCCTGGATTTTCTGTCACTTGTGTCCCTGTCATCTCTCCGGTTGTTCCCACAAAGATAGTCATACCTGACAGGTAGTGTGTCTCCATTTTTAACTGGGAAAATTCAAATTATAAACTGGGTGCAGTTTGTAAAAGACAGGACGCAGTTTAACTGCTCCTTGAGGGCAATGACTACAGTGGATTCATCCCTGGATTTCTAATGCCTTATCTGACACATGGCAAATAAAAAGGACTCTGTAAGTTGAACGAATGAATAAACTGAAAAATGACTAAGCTGATGAAAATCAAGATAAATACGGTGTGTGTGTGTGTTTTGCTGTGAAGCGGCAGTCACTGAACTGCTAACACCATACCGTCCAGTCCACCAACTGCTCTTATCCCTCGTGGTTCCAATCTTATTGATGTGATTCTCAATGCCTTCATCCTTGATGTAAAGATGGCTAGTTGCTGACATTAATATTTCATCGTGCATACTCAGTTGCTCAGTCATATCCAACTCTCTGAGACCCCACAGACTGTAGCCCTCCAGGCTCCTCTGTCCATGGGATTTCCCAGGCAAGGATACTGGAGTGGGTTACCTTTTCCTCCTGAAGAGGATCTTTCTGATCCAGGGATCAAACCTGTGTCTCCTGCGTCTCCTGCATTGACGGGCGGATTCTTTACCCCTGAGCCACCTGGGAATCCCCAATAGTTGGTTAGTCTATCTTAAAACAATATGCTAAAGATCTGACTTGTTTTTCTAACTCCAGTGAAAGGGAGAGAGTATGTTTCAGACTTCGCATGTTTGTGCATTATTTTTGCAAAATGTCATTTTTTTGCTTTGAATAAGAGCACACAACAGAACTCCACTGTATAAGCCGTCAACTTTGTTAATAATACCGCATGCCTAGAGCTCTAAGATTGGATGACTATACATGCTCATAAAATCATTTGCGGAGACACCCCTTTGGTGCCTGACTTTAGGGAAGAGGACTAATACTTTCAAAATCCACCTTTTACATCAAGTTTCTTAGGGCCCTGCTCTTTTCAAGAATATGATCACATAATGAATAGAAATCTAAACAATGACTTGCCTTTAAAAAAAACTTGGAATTCACCATTTTGTCCTTTCAAGGTGGCCTTTGAAGGCAGAAGGCCTTTAAGCTTAGATTAACTGGAAAATGCTTCTGAATACCCAGGTTCTAGGTGGGGAGTGCTGCCCAGGAACACCTTCGCTGACAGACACAGTTCTCCCTGCAAGGCTGTCAGAGCCAGGCGAGGGGAGACGCCCTCATTCTGCCAGAGGGCCTTATTTTACAAGCCTTCTCAGCTGACCCGGGGTCACTGGGTGAAGAGAGGCAGGGACACCCACTTGGAGGAGCACAAAGGTCACGCATGTGTCCCTCTTAACCTAGAAGCCACATCCAGGTCCATCGCATGAACTGCCCAGAGCTGGGTCATGTTTCCAGGTCCCCTGCAGTCCTGCACAAAGAGACTCCTGGGACCCCCAGGAAAAACAGCAGCAGCACCAGGGTGCCAGCAGGAAACCATGATGGGTGCATTTTCTGGCTTCACATTGCAGCTCCTCTTACAACAGAGGAACACCTGCAATGCCAGAAGCCTATGAAGTCATAAATAACCTTTCTCCCAGACACTCAGCAGCCTTATTGTGCTTTGAGTCACAATCAACCCTGATCAATTGATGACTTTGTGCCCTTCCACTCAGATCGACATCACCCCTTCGGAGGGTGTCATGACCTCACTCAGCTTCACAAGCTCTCTAGCGGGGAAGTGTGGGCACCGTCACGCATGGGCTGTCACCACTTGCATGGCTTTGGATGGTTCAGAACCTGCGACCTTTGGTTCAGATGCCAGGGAAAGGGTGTAGATGGCAAGCTGGCTTTCATTGCTGATCAAATAGCAAAAAAAAAAAAATAAAAAATGGGGCTTTAGACCAATAAACGAGTGACCCAAAAGTTAAATGTAAAAAATGTATTCAAACCCACAAAACCACTTCCCTTCAAATTCTTGATAGCAAACGCGTTAAATCCTTAAGTAAGCAAAGTTCAGAGAAGAGCATTCACACCTTCTACAGCAAAACCCATCGGGGTGCTGGAGCTCCACTCTCACCTTGTTCTCTTGTGATAAAATGCTGATGTGCCGGCCGTGGGGGCTGGACGAAGCCCCTGAGCCTTGCTGGCGGGCACGTGCTGGCCTCCGAGCATTTCACAGCTGAATGGTCCCAGTCTTGTAAACATGCAGTTATGCCAGGAAATTGCTGTGTGTGCTACAAGATGCTGGGGTAAAGTTTGAGTTCATCTGCACTCACTGTGGACTTTGGTTTTCGATGATTCATGTAGAAAAAGGCCCATTCTTAGGTGCTACAGAAGTGCTACCAGTTACGCAGCTGCCACAGAGCCTCTTCCAGCTGGCCTTTGTCTCTTTCAGGATATGCCAGCTCTGCGGAAACTTCTTATTTGTGGTTATTATCAGTTATTCATATCTCAGTGTGAATAAAGGCTGTAAGATTCCATTTTAAAAGCAACAGATGGACACAGGACATGTCTCTGTTGTTGTTGTTCAGTCGCTCAGTCACGTCCAACTCTTTGCAACCTCATGGACTGCAGCACGCCAGGCTTCCCCATCCTTCACTATCTCCCAGAGCTTGCTCAGACTCATGTCCATTGAGTTGGTGATGCCATCCAACCATCTCATCCTCTGTCATCCCCTTCTCCTCCTGCCTCCAGAGACTGACTAATCACTAGAACACTAGACGAGGGATTGAAAAGATAACCTTTATGCTCCTCAATGAAAGCGCACACCCACCAAGCATCTACATTGTGCCTAGCGCTCTGTACGCTGGGGGAAGACAGAAATGAAAAGCCTCAGTTCTCATCCTGTTGAGAGCTGTGCCTGACACCAGCTCTTCTGTTGACTTGGAACTTAACCTTGCAAATCTCTTAGTGCTTCCCGGCAGACCTCAAGAGCTAGAGGACCCAAAAAATGGAGAAACTAGAACAGAAGGGAAGAGTAAAAGCAGTGTCTAGAGGAGGGAGAGTGACAGAAAAAAGCACAGTTGAGAAAATTGGTCTCTTCAGGAGACTGAGCCAGATCGGGAGTCCAGAGACCCTAGGGCTGTTCCATGTCATCCCCTGGAATCGTGGACCTTCAGGAAGCATTAGTCCCTGCCCAGGTCCTGCTTTATTAGATAAATGAGGAACATGGAATCCACCAGAGGTTCTCTACCAGGGTCAGTCTGCCCCCTCAGTGGGTATTTGTCAATGTCTAGAGACATTTTTGGTTGTCAGAACTGGAGAGAGGGATGTTCTGACATCCAACGTGTAGAGGCCAGAGATGCCACTCAACATCCTGTAACACACAGGACAGCCCACCACAGAGGGTCATCCCACCTATTATGTCCACAGTGGTAGAGGGGAAAAAGTCTGGCCTGCCTCATTTGCAGGGTCTACTAAGATCTATGTGGTTTATGGCCCCTTGAAAGAGGATTGGTCTGGAGCCAGGAGTCCAGTGGCCATCCTTTGCATTTTCCCCGGCATCTAAGAGACAACATGACCCATTATACTTCGAAATTTTGCCTTGTTTCCTGGCATCCATGAACTCCTGTCCCACATACACAGAGGTTGACCACTGCTACTCAAAGGGAGGTTCAGCCTGCAGCAAAGTTGGAAGGTGCGTGAAAGTGGACCAGTCAGCAAATAAGCCATCCCCATTCAGCAAATATGCCATCCACATGGGGCCATTCCGGGTCTGCACAACGTGTAATTCATCTAAATCCACTCATAATCATTAATCCTCCAAGGCTCCTGCAAAGGCCCTTTTGAATCCACAATTTATAGCAATTATATATTGTTCAGTTGGGGTCGCACAGAGTCGGACACGACTGAAGTGACTTAGCAGCAGCAGCAGTTGCTCGGTCATGTCCGACTCTTTGTGACCCCATGGAACAATTATATACATCATGTTAAAATTAAATATCAAAGAATGCCCTGAAACAGATGCCAGCTACTCTTCCTGGCAATTGTTTGGTGAGTGCAGCCAACAGGAGCAGAGGTGTTCCTGTGGTTTTAGAGGAGGTGGAGAGGTTCCAAGAGTTTGCCAAGAGTTATAGAACCATTCTGCCCTCAGCCACCAATACACCTGGCAGGGAAGGGACCGATGGGAGAGGGAAAACGTTAGCTCCGTGAAGGACGCCACAGGAAGACACTGCTAGAGCAGTGGGGGCTGTGTTTTGTCAGCTGCTTGGTGTAAGAAAGGAGGTTCCAAACTCCCAAGACCAGCAGGCGTGTCAGTCCGCTGCGTCCCGCCACTCCTGAGGCCCGGGACAGCCCTGGGCACTCTGTTGAACAGGTCTGAGACCACCTTCAGCAATAACCACACACAGTGAGTTATGAAATTCCTCTCACTTGGCTGGTCATCAAGACCCCGATGCTCTGTGGTGTGATCAGAGGCGTAGTGATGCTCTTCCCAGATCCCTCTGAAAATATAGTGGAAAAAAAAAATCATCAGGGAAGATGGAGAATACAGGTGTCCCTCGGTTCTTGCTCAGATTACTGAAGTTACCTTCTTACTGGTCTCCTCACAGCTGTCTGGTTCCTCTCCAATCTTCTCACCAGCACAGTCAGGGTGATTCTTTCAAACTCAAAGCTAATTATGCTGCATTCCTACATATACGCGTAGAATGGCTCGTTTTTGCTCTGCAGATCAAGATGGAATTAGTTAACAGATCCCAAAAGGCCTTGCATGGATCCAGCTGTATCCTGCCTCTCAACCACATTTTCTGGGCTCCACATACACTGGCTTCCTTTCAGTTCTTTGAAGGCTTCCTGCTTACTTCTGCCACAGGACCTGTGCACATACCATTTCAGTTTCCTCAATGTCCTCCTCCTCCCGGCCCCTGCTTCAGTCTGTTCTCCCTTCAGAGCTCAGCTCAATCATTGCCTCCCTCATAAAATCCTGTCCCACCTCCCTCACTGTATCATGGCACCACTTGGCTCTTCTTCATAGCTCTTTACACAATTACGGTTCTGCATTGACATGTGCATGGGTGTTCAGTAAACACCTACTGAACAAACAAGCAAATAAATCATTCCCTCCTGGTAGAATACTCTCCTTGACCACACATTCTTATTTCTGTCTCTTTAGTGGTTCCTCTTAGAATTTTCTGTCCAACTGTTAGCTGGCTATGCAGCATGTGAGATCTTAGTTCCTTAACCAGGAATCAAACCCATGCCCCATGCATTGGGAGCATGGAGTTTTAACCACTGGACCTCCAGGGAAGTCACACCCACTCTTTCCTGTGTGAACTCTTCTCTCATTTTCCCATGCTTACAAAACTTATCTGTCTCTCTGTGTGATTCTAGAGCTCTTTATTTGTACCTTTCAATGTAATTATTAAATTTAAATTAAATTTAAATTAATTATTAAATTAAATATGTAAAACATATATTGAATTATCAAATACACAGTTTAATTAGCATCCACCCTAGGCATGTTAGTCTCCCCCTTTGAATTCTAAACTCTGGAGAAAAGGGACTCAGACTAGCATACTCTTCTGCAAAGCTGTATGTGCTTAATAAATATTTGTTGAACTGAAATGCCACTTGTTAAAGCTCCAGCGTCAGGGAAAAATCTCAATTAGTCACTCTTAGATAACACATACCAATGACATTCTACCCAGTTGAGCTCTAAGATAGGATCCAGAATGTAGAAGGGAAGAGGTGCTTTCTTCATAGAGGGAGAGAAATTAGGTATATTGTGAGCATCTTCTAATTCAAAATAAGCTATGATCATCTTTGGCATTTCTCCTCTTGTTCCAGATGGCTGTCAGGGCAGTAACACTATTTCTCTGCAGGTAAGGTTGTCAGCTTTAGGAAGTAAAAATAGGGGACTCCCAGCTAAATTTGAATTTCAGATCAACAGATATTTTCTTGTAGAAAAACGTCCCAAATATCTCATGAGATATACTAAAAAAAAATTATTCTTATTTATCTGAACTTCAAATGGAGCTTATTCTGTATTTCATCTAACAACCTTAACCCCATGCTTTTGCCATCTAGTTGACGATGCTGTGATATTAATCGGTAGCTCCAAATAACACACACAGACACACAATTGCCAACAGGATGATCACATGGATGTAGTTCCTTCTCGGTGTTCGCTGGCTGGTCTGTGTGGCTGTCGCGTCACCACCTGAATCATCACCATCTTAGAGGGCAGGTGCGGGTCTAGTTCACTGTGTGTGCGAAGCCCTTTGGATGGTGCTGCCGTCACACATGCCCTAGAGGCCTAGCTGTCTTGCTGCCCATTGTGTTCAGAAGAAAGCAATGAACTTTGTTCATAGTCTTTATATCTTCTTACAGATTTAGAGATAATGGTTTCCCACACATACAATTATACATGAAAGAAGGGAAGAGCAGAAATTCATCTTGAACACTTTAAATATGTGAAACCGAAAAGTTCAGGATTTAATTCACAATCAAATGGGGTTGTGCAGGAAAAAGAAAAGGCATAAATTCTCCTGCCACATTCCTGGAGACATACAGCTTTTCAAAGAGGAGGAAATAAAAGTGAAGAATGAGACAGAGGCTCTGATCACATTTTCCCTTCAGAAATACTGACTGCTACATGACACTTACTCCCAGTAACCTTGACTGAGAAGGCCAGATGCTCACAACTGAGGAGGCTTTGTTTAATTTCCTTATGTCTTTTCCTTCCCTTACAATCCTGCAAGGTGGAACTTTATTATTATTATTAACAAGAATTAAAACTCCGTTTGATTTGACAAGTGTTTTTGAGTTAAGTGCACGTGTGAACGCAGCAAAACCAACATAGGATGCTGCCTTGAGAACCTATTAGGACTGAGGTCTCTGCATTTTCTTTGGACCATAATCTGATCCTTGTCCTAGAGGTTCTTGTGAGATATGTCTCGGCCTCCTTAGGGCTTGGCTCTTTGCAAAAATCTTAGATTGTTAAGACAAACTTAGACATTCTTCTGTCCCTACAGTTGCCTCAGACAATAATGTTTTGTTCCTAGGCGACCATCAGGAAGCATCAAAAACATCTTGCTCAAGCTCAATTTTCCAAAAAAATGATTTCTGTGTTGAAATAGAGGGGGGTGGGAGGTACATTCGTATTGTTGCTCTCTGTTTAATTTTTATTTCTTCTTTTTGTTTTAACGGATATGTTGGACCCCAGGATACAAAACCAATTTACACACAAAACAAGCCATGCACTTGAGAGGCAGAACTTTTTCAGGGCAAATAGAACTACACCAGGCCAGGAACGCGTTTCTCTCTGACTTCTCTCCATTTCTGACTTTGCACATTAAGATAGCAACGCTTTGCCTGTGCGGAGGGCTCTGTAGAATCAGACAGAGTAAGGGACATGGAACAAAGATGTCGACTTCCTAGCAGCTCCTTTCTGATCGCCGGGGTGTTTCTTTGACCATGGAAGTGGGTGCTTCCAGGAGGCCTGGGAAAGGTCAACCATAACTTCCAGGGTCTTTAGCGCCATCTGCACTGAATCGTGTTTTAGTGTGTATCTGTGTGTGTGTGTGTGTGTGTGTGTACGGAGGCGTGGGGGCTGCTGGTGTGCATGTGTTAATTTGTTCTGCTCCATTTAAAGGGAAGGAAGGGCCCCCTCGGGTTCATAGAGAGGCATGTCAGCACACGGTTTACAAAGTGAACAGAGATAAATGAATTACCGCGAGGTGGGGAACAGCAGAGCCGGTTTTGATATTTCCGTGGGAACCTGCTGCTCTCTCACTTGAGTGGCACCTCCTTAGACCCTCCAGAGCCCTTTTTCAACTTTTATATTCGTCTATATTCTCAGCGGCCCGAGGGCCAAGAAGTTCATAACACACTCAGGCTGGTAGAAAGTGAGAGCGCCATTGTTTCTGGAGAGGCTTCCAGTGCCGCAGCTAAGAGTCCAAAGACAGATCTGAGGATCTAGCGGGGGTGGGACTGCCACACCCAGGCCTGAGAATCAGGCTGTAACTCACACAGTTCAGCCCGTGACTCACAGGTCAGATAACACAGCCTCACACCAGGGCAGAGCAGAGCACTCGGGTTCGTGGGGAGGTAAAAGCGGGAAGCAAGGGGAGAATTCTGCCCTTCACCCTCCACTCCACACACACGCACACATGCACTCACACAGACTCAGGCTGAGGTGTATAACAACACAGAGCCTGCAGCAAACACACCCTGGGATGCACCCACAGAAAAATTGGACAGACTCTGAGGCAACTGAGTATGAGAGTTACTTCTTTGTAGAAACACCGAGAAAGAACCACATTCTTCAGCAAAACCATACCAAGCCCCCGTTTTATTTTCCCCTTTTAGCTCGGTTCCTAACTCTCCAGCGTGTCTCTGAGACTTCCGTGGGTCACTGGAAACAATCCCGTCAGTGGGGGATCTGGATCCGATGGGGGAAGCCTGCGTAGGTCACTTCCACAGCAGACGAGCAGGCTCAGCATTTTCCCACCAAAGTGTTAAGTGTTAGTCACTCAGTCTGCCCGACTCTTTGCGACCCCATGGACTGCAGTCCACCAGACTCCTCTGTCCATGGAGTCCTCCGGGCAAGAATACTGGAGTGGGTTGCCATTTCTTCTCCAGGGGATCTTCCCGACCCAGGGATCAAACCCAGGGTCTCCCGCATTGCAGGCAGATTCTTTACCGTCTGAGCCACCAGGATCCTAATATGCACCCTGCCCACATTAAAGGGGAGAGAGAACCATGAGAGCTGGTGCTTCCGGACACAACTTCTCCACGCAAGGCTGGTGTTTTCCTCTACCCTGTGGGTGTGAGCTCCTTACTTGACTGCCCAGCCTCCAAGACCCTCCTGCTCTCTGTTTAATACCAACCCCCCTGAGATGTCCCCATCATAGGTGTCCCATGACTAGAAGACAAGAGACCCAGTAAGGTGATTTAAACAAAGCAACCACCACCACGTAACAGCCTTATTGTTCCCCGAGACCTTTATCTTCCCTGAAATATAAGCCATAGTAGTTATGCTTGAACTGACATTTCCATGTTGAGAGACTTAAGAGCCAGAGAAAGAAATAATAGGCCACCAGTTTTTATAGGGCTTTAATTTTTTTTACAGGATTACATTTATTCCTTCCATCAAATGTTATATTTCTTTAAAACTCAAACAGTGCCTTATCGCATACTCCATTGTCTTCTTAAGCCCGTTATAGGAGCAAAATTCTGTCTCCACAGGTGGAAAATCCAGGCACAATACCTACAGAAATTAAAATATGGTGCACTGACTGGCAGTTAAAGATTACAATTAAAGGTAGTAAGGAATTCGCAGGTGTGTGGTTTCATTCCCCAATCTAGTCAGAAGAACCGTTTTAATACTGTTAGGGAGTTCCACCTGGGGCCTTGTTAAATTGATTTGCAAATGAGAACTTTGAAACTGGGGCAGAGGGTGAAGTTTAAAGGAGCCTCAATGCTTGGAGGAATGGGAGGATGTTGCTGTGCCTACTTCCGGAATCTCAGCGTGTTTCGCCAACACCTTTATCCCTTTATCCCAAGGGAACAATTGTAGTCAGGCTCAAAGACTGTCACTGGACTCAGCTAATGTGTCTTTCTGGGATCTGGGGAGGAAGGACTGGATGAAGCATGTGGGAGTGGGTGGGTGGCAGGACCGTCAGCTAAAGCTTCCTTGTAGATTCGGAACGGATTCTGGGTACCACATCATCTCTGTCCTCTTTGGTGGTTAAGGATGCCCAGGGATGCTTCCCCATCTGTGATGCAGAGGAAAAGCAGAGATTCTGGAAGCCACCCCAAGGAGGAACTAATAGAGGGTGAAAGGTGGGGATTCCGGCAAGGCTAGCGCACGACTGTCTCATCTTCATGGCGTGTCAAGTTCAATGCAGGCTTCGGCTACCATGCTTGTCATGGGGCTCTAACTCATCCAGAGCCAACATCTCACCAGTGTTATGATGTTGCACTGTCTTTGACCTCTAAGGACAATGGCCAGTTGGCAGAAGGAGCAGAAGGGACCCTTTCTCCTCCCTGTCGCAGCTCTTCCCTCCCTCCTACTCTCTCAATCATACGCAAGGGCGGGGGTCTGGCTCTGCTCTGGCCATACCCATCCATATGTGCACCTCTTCCAGCGGAGTCACGGGAAGAGGGAGGGCCCGGGTCCAGACACCTCTGTGGGTTGGAGAAGACTGGGAAAGACCAGGTCCTGGCAGGAGCCCCTTCACAAGGGCCTCTACACTTGTGTCAGCATGCACCAGGAGGGCAGACCAGCAGCAGAGGCTGGGAGGAAGCCCACCCCAGCAGACAGAGCACAACCTCCACGCAGCAGGGGGGTCGTGTCGTATATAGCCTCCTGGCCCGTTATGAGTACCTGCCATAAGCAGAGGGCTATCCTGACAGGCGGACAAAGCCTGATGTGTGTACATTCAGCAGTTGTCACACAGGTACTGTGCACAGTTACACTGTTTACCTAGTAGTTACTAGTGGCTGACACTGTCATCCTCTGATGCCCATTCTCCTCTTCCCCAGAATAAAGACTACATTTCCCAGCTTCCCTTGCAGCTAACTGTGGCCATGTGACCGATTCTGGCTGATAGAATATCCGCAAAGGGTCCTTGGGCACCTTTCAGGGAAGAGGCACCTTTTTTTTCACCCCTCTCTTCTTGCTGGCGGGAAGGAGGCTGTGATGGCTTGAATCTGAGCTGCCTTGGACATCGTATTGAGGATAGCAAAGCACACAATAGGAGGAACTTAAATCTTTGCAGACTTTATGAAGCCCTCAAACAGCCCTGGATTGCTTTCCTCTAGACTTCTAATAAACAAGAAGAGAACTAACTTTTACCTTTCTTAAGCCCACCCTTCTAGGGTTTTTCTATCATTTTCAGTCAAACTTAACCTTCAATAGGACTCAATACATGTTTGTTGAGTGACTGACTGACTTATTGGGTGATTAATTTAAAAAACTGAATGAATGTCATCGTAGGTACTCAGCACTTTGTCCTCAGCCCTATCCATGAGATTTGAAACCTGCTGACTCTTAATGAAACCCTTGCTGTGTGACCCTGGGCAAGGCATTTACCTCTCTGAGGACCAGGTTCCTCATATCTGGTATGGGATTCCTAACCCCTATCTGATTGGTTGTTACAGAGATTAGATGATGCACTGAGGTGGCAATCCACTACAGTATCCTTGCCAAAAAACCCCATGGACAGAGGAGCCTTGTGGGCTACAAGCCCATGGGGTCGCAAAGAGCCAGACACGACTGAGCATCTGAGAATACACATACATTTTAACTGTGTCAGGCGTGTGGTAAGACCTCTTTATGGTAAATACAAACAACAGTCTCCCTATCTCCGGGAGAACTTGCTTCTCCTCTCTCTCTAAAGACTTCACTTCCCAATACCCCCCAACTTTTGCTTTTCCTTTATAAATTGAATTACCATTTATTGGTTGTCATCATTCTATATTCTCTCACAAGTACTCAGTTCATACAACTGACACCATCTTTCTCGATGTGTACAAAAAACTGCATAGCTCGTCTCTTTTTGTGTTAGCCTTTGGAATTGCACCTAGAAAGAAAGGCATAAAGTCAGGGATCAATTGTTACTGCTACAAAGAAACTGGAACGGTGGTTATGGTCATCAGGGATTTGGGGTGGGGAGGAGGAGGGGTGGAGAATGCCTGCTGATGGACGTGGAGCGTCTTTTCAGGGTGATGGAAATGTTCTGGAGTGGGATAGTGATGATGGTGGTATAATTCTGCGAATATACTAAAAGCCACCAAATAGTCCATTCTAAAATGGTGAGCTGTGAGTATGTGAATTGTGTCTCAGTAAGTTGCCTGGGTCAGATAAGGGATTGCCTGCTTCCAAGACCAGCCGTTGTGCAAATGAGGGTCACTCGCCACACACAAGGCACAGTTAGAGGGTCGCAAGTCATACACAGTGGCGCCAGGACGCCAGTGTTCCAGGAGGTGGCCCGGAGGTGAGCCTGCACGAATTCATGAAAAGGACTCATCCGTAGAGACTGGAGGACGTTTCAGGGAGAAGGTGGGGATGAGGGAGGAGTTGGATGAACTTGCAGAGGTGCAAAAAGAGACATTCCAAAGAAGAACCTAGAAGGAGTAAGAGATCATAGTATTGTCTTTACTATGTGGTTGTTGCCTTTTTAATTTCATTTCTTATTACAGTGTTCTCAAAGGGAGGTGGGAAGACTGGTCTCCAGGGCAGAGGAGTTGGGAAAGCAAATCCAGGCAGAACAGGGCAGAGCAGACAAGTCCGCTCCGATGATACCCTGGCCTCGTCTTGATGCGAGGGATGCAGGGTGTAGTCATCACAGCACTCTTTCCCATACCTTTCTGAATACCTGTATCCTGGCTCCTCTGACCTGCCGTGAAGATGGTCTGTTGGAATAAAAACACGTCAACTGGCCTGGTCTTTGCAATTGCTCGTTGTTAAGAGCTGTCTAAACTCTGAAGAAGGTGAGGTTTCTTTGTTTGAAAGAAGCACAGCGCTGCAAGGCGCAGGGGAAATTCCTAGGCCAACATCTTATTTTATGTGGGTGTGAAGTGAAAAACCTCTCGTTTTGTAAGCTGAGCAAAACCGAGGTACAGCAGAAGCAAAATGAGTATGCACGGGCCTAAATACCACTTTGAAAGTTCAGGGCGGACTTTGTTGGCTAAACCACAGCACATCTGGGAGGTTTCAATGAATAGGCTTGGCACGAGGCCTTGGTTTTTCTGTAAAATGCCATAGGGTAGTCGCCAAACTACGGTGCCAGGTAAGTTGGTCGAGCCCAGGGCCTGGAAAGCCACACAGAGGTACAGATGTCCGTCTTCTTATATTCCACTTCACTGGGATATTTTGCAGGTTCCCCCTTTGGGATAATGGAAGTCTGCGTCTCTGGCATCTTTTTATCCTTTGGTATTAACATTGTTATTATTTTGCTAGCAGCATAGCGTAATATGACTGCTATTTAAATTTCTCTCCCCCATCCCAAAGTATTTGTCTGCCATGAAAAGAAGTGGTTTGGCATAAAGTGAAAGTTTTTAAGCATCCATTTTCCAGATGGACCTCTCTGTTAAATTTATATACATATATACCAAAAAAAAAAAGAGAGCTAAACCATGTGGAATGCTCCTAAGTGAGTATTATTGTTTACTAGACTTCTTACTCTGTCTTACGGCATTTTATAATAAAATATCAGCAAGCTCGTAAAGAGGGCTTTTTCTAAGGTCCATAATCTTTCTAACCATAACAAAAGGGCGGTAAATATATTGTACAAGAGTGCGATGGAAAAATGTGCTGAAGTATTTCCATAAATCAAATGTAGCACTTTGGCATTGACTCTAAAGCATTAAATTTAGTAAATTAGAACCAGATGATTTTAAAATAGAAACTTACATAACTTTACGGTGTGATTTTTTTTTTCTACACAAGTTTATCTTCATGAAGTCCCCTTGGCAGCTACCGTAATAGGTATTTAAGAAGTGAGAGCAGCGTGTGAGTGTTTATACATCTTTGTAATTTCCATCGAGCCTGGCATTCTGTTGGGCAATTAGTTAAGTCCTGGTGGACGGATGAATGAGATCTCAGCCGTGATTAACAAGTACAAGTTAATTGGCAAAGGAAATGTAATATAAACATTTATATGGATCTCCAGGTACACAAGACACTGCTACCCTACACTTAACAATAAAATTCTGCCTTGTTTTTCCTTCCACTGTTGAATCTGTGTAGCTAAATCAATGAATCTGAAAGAAAAGGGTAGATCTGCTTCTCATTTGGGTCACCAAATTCCCAGTGGAATTTTCCTAATACATAAGTCTCCTTTTTATTTCTGCCTTCTTAGGAACCAAGGGAAAATGCTCCTTTCTGTCATTTCTGTCTCTCTTCTCTCATTCAGACACAATATCAAAAGGTAGCTGGTAGCTCAAGGGCAAGTTGGGGATTAATGCAACACGCAGACTGAGAAGATTGTAAATGCAGTGCCACGTGGGGGCCAAATGCATAAGGTATCGACTGTGCCCTTCAGGAGAATACTCTCTGGCAGAGGGTTAGTCAGGACACTGTAGTTGCAAGTGAAAAAAGCTCAGCCCCAACTAGGTTAAGCAGAAAAGTGTATTTATTGCTTGAGCATTCAGGTTAAGATCGGAGTTCGGGTGTGGCTGCACGCAGAGACGCAGGCAACAGGATCAGAGTTCCCATCATGCCTCCACTTCAAATATCTTTGCTTCTTGGGTATATAGCCATGGTTCTCCCAAGAAACAGAACCAGTAGACCAAGAGGATGTGTGTGTGTGTGTGTGTGTGTGCACACACACACGTGCGTGCACAGAGAGAGACTGATTAAGGAATTTCTCACATGACTGTAAAGGTTGACCAGTCCAAACTCTGCAGGGCAGGCTGGCAGGCTGTAGACCCCAGAGAAGAGCTGACAGTGCAGCTCAGTCCAAAGGCCGTCTGGAAGAACATTCCTGCTTCCCAGGGGACACTGGTCTTTTTTCTCTTAAGGCCTTCAACTGATTAGGTAGGTCCAACCACATGATAGAGCCTTAACTGCTTTACTCAAAGTCTACTGATTTAAATGTCATTCCCATCTAAAACGTATCTTCACAACACATCTAGGTTAGAATTTGACCAAATAACTGGATACTGTGGCCTAGCCAGGTTAACACGGAAAACGAATCGTCACACTCAGGGAGCTGAAACCCAGTGCTCTGTGACAGTCTAGAGGGGTGGGATGGAGTGGAAGGTGGGAGGAGGGTTCAAGAGGGAGGGGACAAATGTACACCTATGGCTGCTTCATGTTGATCAGTGGCAAAAACCAACACAATATTGTAAAGCAACTATTCTCCAATTTACAAAAAAATTAAAAAACAAAATGAACCGTCACAATATGTGAATAAGAGGAATTGATAAGAAGCCTCTGGAATACTTGGGTGCAGGAGGAAATGAGAGTTTGGAATTCAGAACACGGGCCAGGGCATGTGATTGTCATCAACGCAGAAATGAGAGTAGAAGTCATTGGAGAAGATAAGACAGATAAAGGAGAAAATACAGAAGAAAAAGACCTAAAGGATGCACCCTTGGGGAAAGTCTGCTTGAAAAAGAAGATGCAAATGCAGGTTCCCTTGGTATCCCCAACAGGATGGACACCAGAATCTCCCGTGGATACCAGAATCCGAGGATGCTCTATCCACGGGCTCCACATCCACAGATTCAACCCGTGCTGGATAGAAAAATCTACACCATCTGCGATTGGTTGAATCCATGGATCAGAACCCTGTATACCAAGGACCAGGTTGCCAACTGTACCCGTCAGTGAGAGAAGAGTAGGAAGAGCCCACTGCCATGGAGGCTGAAGGAGGGGACCATTCAAGACAGCTGGTGGAGGAGAAGGTCAGGAGTAGAGGGATGCAGATGCCCAAGGAAAGCCCCCAACTTGGGCAAAGGAGGGTGAGTACCTCATGCCACGCCATCTGCAGACCCAGTCCACACAGCACCCAGGCCCACAGCAAGAGTGAAGCTGAGAGTGAGCCCTTCACAGTCTGACAGCCATTAGGAGTCATTTGTAATAATAAGAGAATTGGACCATAAAGAAGGCTGAGCGCTGAAGAATTGATGCTTTCCAACTGTGGTGCTGGAGAAGACTCTTGAGAGTCCCTTGGACATCAAGGAGATCCAACCGGTCAATCCTTAAGGAAATCAATCTAAAAATTCATTGAACTGGCTGATACTGAAGCTCCAATACTCTGGCCACCTGATGCAAACAGATGACTCATTGGAAAAGACCCTGATGTTGGGAAAGACTGAAGGCAAAAGGAGAAGAGGGTGGCAGAGGATGAGACGGTTGGATGGCATCTGCGACTCAATGGACAGGAACTGAGAGATAGTGATGGACGGGGAAGCCTGGTGTGCTGCAGCCCATGGGGTTGCAAAGAGCCAGACACGACTTACAGACTGAACAACATGATAGTAACAACAAGCAAGACTTGTATTTCCTAAGTCTTTTTCCTTCCGTCTTTCCAGTAATGTATTTTTAAGCGTGGGTGGCCTGATGGCTTGAGAATGGAAAAGGCCGCGATTTTACAGTAGGGAGCATGTGCGTGGGGTACACCGGCCTGGATGCAGATGGGGGGAGAGGGTGTCAGAGGCAGAGGCCAGGGGGAGGGGCCCGGGACTGGGCGGTTCAGTGTCTGGTGGCAGCAAGTGACAGAGAGAGCAGAGCGCGTGCGTGGAGTCGGGGGCAGGAGAGGCGGCCTAGGAGAGTCTAAGAAGCTGGGGAATGTGTCGGTGGTCCAGGTTTGTTCACCCACGATTATAAGTATAAAAATTCAGCATTCTTTCATGACTTGTTTGGCAGCAAAACCTGCCTGGATTGGCTCAACGTGATACATATTGCTCGTTTACCCACCTTGATACGAACATTCACACACCTGCCGAAATATGAATGAATCTGCGTGCAGTGTGCTGGCCAGGTCCCACTGGGAGTTTTGTTGCATGCCGAATAGACGTGAAATCAGTCCTGAAAAACTGAAATACTCAGAATTCCACAGCTCGCCTGGCCTCCAGGTTTTTGAACAAGGAACCGTGGATCTGTGAGGCGCGAACATCCTTGTAGAGAAGGGGATTTGAAAGACCAGGGGTGGGAATGGGAGCACAGGGACGTGGGGACCTGAGTCCTGGCTGAGTCCTCCCCTCTTTGACGGGGAGGATGGAAAGCACAGAGCTGTCAGGTACTGTGACGTCGCTCAGTCGTGTCCGACTCTTTGCGACCCCATGGACTGTAGCCCACCAGGCTCCTCCACCCATGGGATTTTCCAGGCAAGGGTGCTGGAGTGGGTTGCCATTGCCTTCTCCAGGGGATCTTCCCAACCCAGGGATCAAACCCAGCTATCCTGTATTACGGGCAGACGCTTTACCATCTGAGCCACTAGGGAAGCCTTCAAGTCAGGTAAAGTGGGAGGATTTCATTTCCTGGTGACCTGACTGCATGGGGTTTGGCTTTTGAAGACAGAGAGCAACCTTGAGATGGGAAAATCTAAAGGTAGGGAGCACATGGCCTCCAGCTTCTATGGACAGGAGGGCCACGGCCTGACTGCTTCTCCCAACCCTCCACCCTTCCGAAGACCAGGAGCTTCCCAGGCTGGTTAGAGCCTGAATCGTGAGAATCACAGGCCATCAAAGTTGGAAAACCCTCGCAATCTCCCCTCCCTTGTCTATACCTTCTGATCTAAATCTCAGGGTGCCAGGACTTAAGCTAAGGGAACGGCTACTTAGCATCTGTAAACCTCAGGGCTGTGAGTGAACCTTTAGGTCCTGCACATGCCAGTTCACTGGGCTCCTCCTGGCTTTCCTGACGGAGAAGAGAGCTGCTTGCTGTTTCTTTCCAGCCTCAGTGGCCAGGAAAGAGTGTGCCGGCCACAGTCGCCCAGCCCGTCGAGGGTGGACGCCGGTGTCTCCACCACCGCCCAGTCTCCAGCCCACGCTGGAGAGGCATTCTTCCAGCAGACAAAATAAAAGATCGCTGATAGCTGGAGCGCTTTGTTTGCTCTCTAAAATGAATCAAACTCTTCAAAAGCTTGGATTCAACAGCGCATTCCTCCATCCCCCCCCAACCCTCCTCCTCCCCACCCCCCACCGACCCCAGGCCCTGCATTGCTCAGATTCCTTGGGCCCCGCTCCTCAGCGCCAGCTGGCGGCCGACAGGGTCTGCTCAGATGGGTCAGATGCCTGGGGACGGGGCCTGCTGGACATTCTCTGGCCTCTGCTGAAATGATCTATCCGGGGCCTCCAGTTAAGTGACTGTTCTGTGCTTGAAACACTGTGCCAACCCCCTCATTTCCCTGTTCCCTCCATTCTTCTCCGCCCACCTCCACCCTGAACCTCGCTGGATGCCAGATGGGAAGGGTGACTTTTAGTCACCCGTGCATGCATCCAGAGAATGGTAAAGCTCAGGAGTTGACCGGAAACAGAGCATCCAGCCCCACCCGAGAATGTAGGGCAGGCCGTCCACAAGCCTCTGCCCATTGCACCTGGACGGGAGCAATGCGGGGAGAGTAAGAAGGGCCAGCCAGAGCTCTAGCACAACACGCCGTGTTCTCATGTCCGGGCACAGAGACAGTGATGCTACGGATGCAAGGAGGGGTCAGGAAGTCTTTTCAAATTTAAGAATATACAAAGGAAGAACAGAAGTTACCAAGAAGGAACCATGGGGCCTTTGTCCCTTCTTAGGCTTTCCCGGTGGCTCAGTGGTAAATAATCTGTCAATGTAGGAGACTCAGGTTCAATCCTGGGGTCAAGAAGATCCCCTGGAGAAGGAATGGCAACCCACTCCAGTATTCTTGCCTGGAGAATCCCACGGACAGAGGAGCCTGGTGGGCTACAGTCCGTGAGTCTGCAAAGGGTCGGACACGACTGAGTGACTAAACAAGAACAGCTGAACACACACCATGGAGCAGTATCACTGTGCTGGATCCTGCCTTCAGAAAGAGCAGCGGCCATCCTCCGTCCAGTCACAGCACGTCTGTTTATTTGGTCTTGGCAGATCACCTTGACCTACGTAAAAGCCCACAGTCCAAATTTCTACCAGCAGAAGAGATTTCCATGACAGTTTCATATAACAAATCGTTTATTTGGACAAACTAAAGCGTGCACGAACAGAACACCTCAAGGCTGGGGAAAACAGGAGGGAGCCCTTGGCAGGAGTCTGCACAATTTTACTGTGAAAAACTCCTTCTGTCCCACTGAACTTCATTCCTCTGCCCAGCTGGATACATACAAATAGTAGAAATCTAAGCCTTTGCACATTTACGACGATAAATAAACCTAAATCTTTATTATGTGTTTCTAACTTTGCTTATCATTTCACTCCTGAGTTAACTCCCCCAAATCCTTTCGTATAAAGAACACACTAAATGTTAAGATGGAGCCTCACAAATTCTTGTCATATTTCACTAGAGTTAAGTGGATTTACTTAACATATAATTTATTCTGTTACTTTTTTTTTTTAGTTCTTTGCCAGGGGAAAGATAGTAATTAACTATTCCCAAGTTATAATAGCAGTATTCTGTATGTATAGAAATTTTGCAGTTGCACACGTTTTTCAAAAATCAAGTCAAGGTATTAACCATCACCCATTTACAAGGGTCTTTGTAGCATGTTAGTGACACTGTGCTACATGTATTCTTGGAAGATTTATCAAGGACTCAGAAGGGCCTAGGGCTTCCAAGATGGCTCGGTGGTAAAGAATCCTCCTGCCAATGCAGGAGACACAAGTTCGATCCCTGGGTCAGAATAATCCAGATCCTTGACCACTGAGCCACCTGGGAAGCCCTAACCAGACAAAAAAGGGAGGGAGGGGCAGTGACTGCTTAGAGTGGGAAGTGTTCTTGCCCCTGCCTGCTGAACAGTAGCTTATTTTTTTCCAGACTGACATCAGTGAAGGCTTGGTGCGCGGACAAGACATAGGGCCTTGAGAAGACATAGAATGTGATGCAGTGACCTACACAGCTGCAGAAAGGCATCCTTTTCTACAAGCTGCTTAAAAATCTCACTGTGGAGAAGGCATTCTCAAGGGTGAAACAGGACCCGGCAGTAACTGAGCACTAAATGATATGCCCCACGCACAAGGCTGTGTGTAGAATCCTCTGAGGATCTCTGTTCATGTGTAGGTACCAAGGTCTCCCATCAGGCCTGTGGAATCCAACTTAGAGGGGACAAGCCAAAGCATCCACAACTGTTTTTTGTCCCCTCAAGGATGAAGTTTCCACATTTCTTTTCCTTTCACATGAATAGAAAGCTGAGTCAAGTGTCCTGCGAAGGGCTGGGCTCGGTGCTGCTGCACAGACTTGACTTTGCGCTTCAAAGGTGCACTGGTCATTTTGAAAACAAAGGATGCTGTGATTTGTTTTTAACTACTAACGATTCCTTGGGTTTCCCATTTGGGTCTTAAGCTGCCAGTTTCTCCAAGTTTCTTTCCAGACGACACCCTGCATTATGCATGATGGCACTTAACCATTGCGGCATTTCATGCTTTATTGCAATTACTAAACGTCAAGAGGGTATGCTAGGACGCCTTGCAAATTTCTTTTGTTGACGTAAATATGGAAATATCGCAACTGGCTTTTAAGGGAGGTCAGATTTGAGAAGCACTGACCCAGACCCTAGGTGATGAGAGACACTGGGAATTGGGGGGATCAACAAAGGAGAGACTTTGTAGGAAAGGTTCCATGAGGAAGATGGGGTGGAAACTGGAAAGAAGACAGGATTTAGGTAAGCAGAGGATGAAAGGAAGGCAGTCTGGGCAAGAGGGACCATGTACACACACACACACACGCACACTCACACACACAGACTTAAAGTACGAGTTAGTAAGATGTGTGTGTTTTTGTGAACACTAGTAGCCTTATTCACAACTGGAGAATTGTACTTGTTCCTCAGTTAGGCTGAGTCCCACTAGGATGGAGATGCTAATTTACTGAACTCACAAATGGGACTCAGATAACCAAAGCGCACAGAGGGCTCCTGGTAGCATGTAGCACCCAAACCCAGGAGCCAGAAAGCCCAGGTTCACATGCCAGACCTGCCCCTACCTGCCTGGACCTTTGTGTAAGTTGAACAAGCTCTCCAAGTCTCCGTTCTGTTACATGTAAACCTAGAATATTGTGACCCACCTCATTAGGGCTTCTTAGGTGAATATTAAGTGAAATAATGTTTGTGACTTGCCCAGGACCGGGCCTAGAACCTGGGACAGTTTCCAGGTACCAACCCCTGAATGAGCTGGGGTCAGTGGGCTGAGGCAGAAAATTCCCAATGACCCAATGAGAAGTTTCTGGAGACTTATGGAATTTAAAAGTTGCTGCAGCCAATTATTTTTTTGAAATAACTCTGGCATAATGTAGACTCTCAAAAAAAAAAAACAACCTGGTATCAAACTAGAAATGATAAAACATGGCTCTAGAGTGAGTATTTCTAGATTGTGTCTCAGGAGATGTGGAAGAATCTCTACACTAATCTGAACTCTGGGATGAGTGTATCTTGCACTGTTCTAGAGCATGGGTCATCAAACTTTTTCTCTGGAGGGCCAGATAATATATTTTTCCCTTTTTAGCTTTGCCCTTTTCACCACCTCTGCTCACACTTACTCAAGTCTGCTATTGCAGCTGAAAGTCAATGTGTAAGCAAACAGGTGTGTCTGTTCCAATAAAACTTTATTTATAGGCACGGCAATTTGAATTTCATGTAATTGTTTCATGTCTTATGAAATATCATCCTTATTTAGATTTTATTCTAATCATTTAAAAGTATAAAAGCTATTCTTAGCTCATAGGTCATATAAAAAGCTGTAGTTATCCAACTGCCCTGCATCCAAGAGCCAGGACAGGGAGCAGGCCTTGAGCTGGTCTGAAGCTCTGCATGTAATAAGTGGAAAGAGCAGTCCTTTCCCTCCCTCTCCTCCTAAACAACAGGCAGAACCTGAAGTCGGCAACATTCTCCTAAGAAGCCTTGGTCTTTTATTCATTCAGAAGGCATTTCAGCTCCTGTAAGGTATGAGCCTGCAGGGAACTCAGGTCACCTGGGAGCGGGGGACCCAGACATCACCCAGTCATCAGGACACAGCGTGGAGGAGCCTTCTGCTAGGGCCATGGTCCAGGCACAATAGGGCCATAGTAAAAGCGGGGAGGAATTCGATCTGAAAAGGCGAGGTGGGCAGGGTGGGGGTGTAGACGACGCGGGACAAAAGAGTTAGTGTTGGGACTGGGTTGGAGAGCAGAAGAGGCAAGGGAGGACATTCTGGGCGGAGGGAACTGTCTGTGTAAAGTCAGGACAGTACAAGCGGCTCAGATTCAGTGAATCTGCCCCCCTCCCCTACTCTGTCCCAACGTGTGGAGGATGTCAATGGGGGATGAGGCCAGAAAGGGAGGCTGGGCTCAGATCATAGTCCATGCCGATGCGTGTGGATTCTATTTTTAAGGCACTGGAGTATTTTTAAAGGCTTTTAAATATAGTAGTAACGTGATCGACTCTGTATTCTAGAAATTAAGCAAGTGGCTATGTGGAATATAGACCGAAGCGGAGAGAGATTTCAGGCAAGGAAACTGAAAGTTGTGGCTGGAATAAATCAGACAGGAGATACAGAAGACTGACCTAAAGCACTGACTGTGGTTAGGATCCCCCTCGAGCAGGGCGCCCCCAGAGCGGCAGCTTCATCTTCCTTTCCCCAGGCTAGACGGGGTGACTCACTAGCTTGCTTCCTGCCCTCACGGGCTCTGACTTTGCCCTTCACTCTTAGAGAGAAGCCACATGAGCTCCTCCCAAGTATAGACAGAAGAACCTCTTCCCTCCAGCATCCTCTCTGACTTCTGGTTGCATCCACGCCAGTGCCCAGTGGCAGCTGGAAAATGGTTTGGACGGCCTCTGTGTCATTTCCTTCATTCCGGCCTGCACGAGCTTCTGGTGGGTGGGGAGTTGGTGGGGGTTGGGCAGAGCCCTTGGCAGAGGTGGCAGGCAGGTGGCAAGACCGACAGGCTGAGAGACAGGTTAGTGTCCAAGGCCCGGGGGCCTGGACCACTTTGGGAAGTCATCCAAGGGAGCATGAGGGTGGCTGCATAAACCAATCGCCAGTGTTTATACAGCACAGTTTAAACAGTTATTTCTGCATCCAAAAGCTCCCTTAGTAGATGGGGAGGGGGCTGTTTCTGCTTTAGTTGAGAGAATTTGTGTTTCTCCAAAGGGTTGTGAAGGAAACAGCAGATGATGCTAACAAAGTAACAGTTTCAGCACTATGTAAGTTGCATGAAGAAAAGGCTCAATATTTCAGTAGTCTGCTGTCCATGAGTATTTACACAAACCAAGGGTGAAAACAGAGAGGACTAGATCCTTTGCTTCCCGGCTCAGGACACTCCGGTGACTTCCTGTCACACTCAGGAAAAAATCCAAACCCTGCCACCACACTCTCTCCATCCCTCCTGTGGGTCCTCCTCTCTGAGCATACTGACCTGCTTGCTCTTGAACGCGCCGAGCTCACTAGTACCTCAGACCCTTTCCGTAGGTCACAGCGTCTGTCCGGAACGTTCTTTCCCCAGATATCAGAGCAGATCCTGTATAGTATTCAGGTTCCTGCTTCCATGTCAACTCCCTAGAGGGGCTTGCATGACCATTATCTCTAACATGAGATACCCCTCACCCACCCTGGTCTATGAGGGTGGAACCTGCTAGAAACCACCTTCTAGTGGTTTTTCCCTGCTCAATATTTTTCTTCATGGCATCCACCACTTCAAAATTGTATAATATATTCTTTGAACTATTGTCCTCCACTCCTACCAGACTGTGAGCTCTATGAGAGTAAGATCTTTATCTAGACTGCTGTATCCTCCCTTCCCAGAACAGCCCCTGGCATGCGGCAGGTGCTGAATTGATGTTTGTTAAATTAGAAAGCTGCCCAGGGATGGGGTGCCACAGAGATGGGGACATTTCTCCAGCTTCTTCTGAGTGCCCACCACACTTAACAATATCGATAATAGTCTAACAGTGATAATAGTTATAATTAATCATTTTAAATGTATGTATATCATATAACATGAATACTGATATTATAATGATATATGATGTTACAATGTTATATGATAGAGTCATAAAATAATACAAAATAAATTTAATATTAAAAGAATAATGGAAATAATACTAATAAGCAACCATTTCCTAAGGTTTTGTTGTTGTTGTTCAGTCGCTAAGTCATGTCTGACTTTTTGCAACCCTGTGGACTGCAGCATGCCAGGCTTCCCTCTTTTTCACTGTCTCCTGGAGTTTGCTCAAATTCATGCCATTGAGTCAGTGATGCCATCCAACCATCTCATCCTCTGTCGCCCCCTTTTCCTCATGCCTTCAATCTTTCCCAGCATCAGGGTCTTTTTCAATGAGTCAGTTCTTCGATCAGGTGGCCAAAGGATTGGAGTTTCAGCTTCAGCATCAGTCCTTCCAATGAATATTCAGGACTGATCTCCTTTAGGATGGACTGGTTGGATCTCCTTGCAGTCCAAGGGACTCTCAAGAGTCTTCTCCAACACCACAGTTTGAAAGTATCAGTTCTTTGGCACTCAGCCTTCTTTATGATCCAATTCTGACATCCATACATGACTACTGGAAAAACCATAGCTTTGACTAGACAGAACTTGGTAGGCAAAGTGATGTCTCTGTTTTTTAATACGCTCTCTAGGTTTGTCACCGGAGAAGGCAATGGCACCCCACTCCAGTACTCTTGCCTGGAAAATCCCATGGACGGAGGAGCCTGGTAGGCTGCAGTCCATGGGGTGGCGAAAAGTCGGACATGACTGAGCGACTACCCTTTCACTTTTCACTTTCATTCATTGGAGAAGGAAATGGCAGCCCACTCCAGTGTTCTTGCCTGGAGAATCCCAGGGGCGGGAGCCTGGTGGGCTGCAGTCCATGGGGTCGCACAGAGTCGGACACGACTGAAGTGACTTAACAGAAGCAGCAGCAGGTTTGTCACAGTGTTTCTTCCAAGGAGCAAGCATCTTTTAATTTCAGAGTAAAACTAATGTTTTTACTATGTGCTAAATACTATTCACTTTTATCCACATGATATCATTTAATCCTCATTATAGCCCTAGCAGGTTGGTATTATTCTCTATTTTACATTTCAGAACACCAAAATTAGCAAGGTAGAGATTTGTTGAGATTCTAACATGTTTACCGGACTGTAACACCTTTGTGCTTTTTTATGTGCATGTAACTAACAAGACAGTGACGCAGACCGCCTTGAAATGAACTTCAGGTAGGTTTTCAGGTATATTCTGTATAGGACAGAAGTAGCAAAGCAGGAGAGCCACTTGGGGTGAGTTAAGCTTTTTACCCAGAGAATGAAAAAGCCCTAGCTATGCTTTGGGAAACTGTTTGAAAGCATTAAAATGAGGTGAGAGCGTGTTCACTATTCAATGATGCTCACCAAACAAAAAAGGTGATTCGGCTTTACTGCTGAGGAAGCCAGAGGAATGTTATCTAGATCTCCTGGAGGCCAAAGACTCGTCATCTTACAGATGAGAAGGCCTGTGACATATCCAGGCAGACACCAGAAGAAACATTTCCGGCAAGCTAGCGACTGTTCCGTGTCTGTAGGACTGTTAGGAAGGTCCCTGCCGT
The DNA here is from genome assembly GCF_027580195.1 of Bos mutus. Taxonomy (NCBI): domain Eukaryota; kingdom Metazoa; phylum Chordata; class Mammalia; order Artiodactyla; family Bovidae; genus Bos; species Bos mutus. The sequence continues at coordinate 7,323,655 of NC_091639.1, read as the reverse complement.
GTGTTGACAGTACGGTGTTGTTTAGTCTCTCAATCGTGTCCGACTCTTTATGACCTCATGGGCCGTATAGCCCACCAGGCTCCTCTGTCCATGGCAGCGTCATATGTCGCATGCTTAATGTGTGTTCAGAAGGACCTTGCAAAATCACTCAGGCTCATTTTCCCTCTAAAGCTAAATGAGGGAAAGAGGCCTAGTGAAGGTCCAAAACGGTGAGTCAACCTTGTCATGACCACCTGGGCCGGGTCAGGGGTGGGTGGGTCCTGTCCAGGGAATAGGTGTCTTATTTAAACTGTGGTCTGAGCTGTGAGCCCTATGTCCGGAAACCCCTTTTGTAGGACAGCTCCTCTCCTGTACTTTTTTGCTTAGCTCATAAAAGTAGAATTTTAATCCACTGGGAATTGGGAAGGAAAAAAATCAAACTGATTCTGATCCAACCCGGTCAGGAAAAAAAAAAAAAAACTAAAGGGTTGAGTTTTTCCATCAGAGTCATGTAGTCTGGTTGGAATCCATCCCTTTCAGGGATAGCCATTGTCTGTATTCACCAAGTCTCAATCCTGAGGTCCCATGAAAAGGAATTTTCCCCTCACCGGTCCACCGCCTCATAAGAGTTGCTGAAGGTGGCCATTTCTGTCCTCTCCTGGGTGATCTTTCTCTCTATAGAAAGCATGAAGCTGAACCAAATGTTCCGTGCGTAAGCATGAAGCTGAACCAAATGTTCCGTGCGTCAGTGAGAGAAGACTGGTCTTTTTAACCAGCCTTCTCAAACAGCAGGCATTTTTTTTGTCGTTGTTCCCCAGATAATAAGTGTTGGTGGGTTAATGGGTCATCTTCAGGAGAGAGGTCAGAAGGAAAAACTGCAGTGTTCAAAGCTGGAAATAGAAATGCCAGCCATCAAAGAACGCAGTACTTGGTGAACAGTGATGATGTATGGGGCGGGCACACTGGCCAGCCCCATCCGAGAGGTCACAGCTAAGCTTTATCCTCTGCAAAGCCAGAGGAGGTCTCTGAATGCGGCTGACCCCTCAGCTCTCCGAGGCCCCGGTGAGAAGCCAACCAGGGAATCCCTGATGCCCAGCTTCAGAATTCCCTTTCACTGAGGGAGAATTGTATTCTGTCGCCTTGCAGACTGACACTGCAAGTACTTTGAACACTGAAAAGAACAAACACACAAAAAGCAAACAGCCACAAAAGGAAGGGGAGGGAGGAGAGAAAGGGAGAGAGAGAGATATCAGCAGGGGTAGTTAGTAAAAAGGGGCCCCCGGAGACAGAAAACCTTTTGTTCCCTGAGTTCGTTTCATGTAGAGCTTGTGAGGTGAATGGCTTTGGAATGAAATGGATTTATGAAGGAGTTGCTAGGTCACAGGACGCACGGCTGTCAGACTGCTTTGTGAATTCCATTTCTTTAAAATTTGGATTAAACTAAAAAAAATTCAAAATAGTTCATCTCCTCTTCCCAGGGTTTTGGTAGAGGTTCGGGGTAGATGAAGTATAAGGTTTGGTAAGGTTCCGGGAAGGTTCCGGAGTTTCTTTTCCACCCTCTCCGACAATGTAAAAATAAATGGTCGCATTGCAAGTTCTTTGTCAGTTTCCAGGATTTCGGGGTGAGCGGGGCGTCCGCGTTACCTTGGCCCGCGAGCCAATGGCGAGGCGGTATGCAAACGAGCTCCGTGCTCTGCCGGCCCGGACGAAAACAGTGAGCTCAGAGGCTGGGCGTGCTGAACGGCGCCGGAGGTCCGCGCGGCGTGGACAAGCGGCCCGAAGCTCGGCGGTCCCCGCTTGCGTTTAAGCCCAGCGCTCGATGGAGGGGCGGGCTCGCCGGTGCTTAATGCAGTCTCACTAGTGCAGGAAAACGGCTCAGTTTACCGCTGCCAAGATGAAGTATAAGGTAAGAGAGTGACTTCTGCAGAAGGTTTCTCTGTATTTGTGTGTGTCCACCACTGTGACAACTCCTCTGCTGTGCCCCCAGAGGGGTTCTGAGATGGGTCACCGGGTTGCCAGACAAGCAGGCAGGCAGAGATCCAGCCTCTGAGACCTACGCCGGGAGCTCGCAGCGCGCCCAATCCACCCCCGCTGCAAGTTCCCGGCGTCAGTCTAGGTCTTGGCGCCGGGGTATGGCAGTCACTGCAGACCGGAGAGCGTCTAACTCCAAGGGGAGCTCGCCTGGGCTCAGGACTCCCGGCTCCCGGGGCCTAGCCTCCACTGCCCCCACCCCCCGGAGCCGTAGTAAGAGAAGAATCAAAAGTGCTGAGTCTCTCAGGCTGGCTATTTTCAAGCAGTTTTCATCCTTTGCATTAAAGCGTTCGCTTTGGGAAGCAGTTTGCCATATATAATTTTAGTGGGAGAAGTTAAAGTCTCCAGGTACTATTATACAGCTGATGATGGAGGATTTTGATACCCATAAAGGATGTTGGATTCAGAACCAACTGAGTATATGCTATTTCTTGGAAACACTTTCATGGCGTTTGAATGGACAGAGGGTCTGAAGGCTCCAGCCAGTTTATTGTCTCCGAAACTCAAAATTCTGAGTGCTGGGACGCTCAGCAGCTTGTTTTCCCATGCATTTGTGTGTTTATTGCTGGCAAAAGGATTATAGCTTATTTAGAATATACTATTTTATCTAAATTGCCTCCTTCTAACCAGGCTAGCAGCTTCCAGAGACCCCTATTCAGAGCTGACTGCAAGGAATTGAAAGTGAATTTTCCTTGGAGGATGAACACTTAACTTCTGTTCTGGAATAGACAAGTCCTAGAGACGCAGGGTCAATCACTGGGTTGGGAAGATCCCATGGACAGAGGAGCCTGGAGGGCTGCAGTCCAAAGGGTCGCAATGAGTCCCACAGGACTGAGAAAGAGACTGAGCATTATTGTTACATTAGCAGGTTTAAACAAACATTCCGCTATTGAAATGCGTTTTGGCAAGGTGTTTATGCTTGGGGATTGGCAATTTGAATTACCTGTCTAACCTGCAGGATTGCTTTGCCTTCTTTCTGAATATCTAGCTTCTGGCTCATCCTTTTTTAAATGTGAGGCTGTAAATCCTCAGTCCTGGCTGATAGCCACTGGCTAACCTCCATGATAAGCCTTTTATTCAAAAGCTATAAATCATGTTCAATAGCTCTAAATCTAACTGTTGAAAGTATCTATTGTGATGCATGAGTTATAGTTCTCCTTGAAAAGGTTAGAACCCTCTGAAGGCAGGGGTATCAGTTATCACAACTATCAGCTTTCCATTTTCTGCCTCAATAGGAAAGATCAGAGAGCTGGATAATCCTGAAGATTCTTAGTATTTTTGACGTTAGGATACAACCGGAGGCAGATCCTTCTACCTGGCAGGAAAGCTCTCATTCTTGATATGGTTCACTGGTATTTACGCAGTTTCTTTATTTAGAACAATGATAGTCTATCACTAATGTTAAGTCCCCAGGTATTATTTAGCCTTCAGTGAATCTTTGCCCTCCTCTTCCTACTCTAAATGTCTTTAGATTCGTAAAAGCCTTGGCGGGGGGGGAGCGGGGGGTGCTGTGGGAGAGAAAATGTGTTCCTGCATTTATTATTGGAAAGCATAAATGGCTGTTTTTAACATAGAGTACTGCAACCTGGAAAGTGACAAAAAGTCTAAAGTCTCTTTTATTCAGTGACCTCATCATGTTTAGTTTTATTTTGTGGAAAGAAAACATCATGGCAGCTGATGATGTGAGCTGTGGTTGGCATTCATGGGGAAACCCTGCCTCTCTGCTGGGTCTTCCCAGCATCAAACACCCTGCCAAATGCTGTAAAGATATGATTTTTATTAGCTTGTGGGCATCTTCACCAGCAAAACTTCTGACTTCCCCAGCTAACCAAATGACAGATTGACACCTTGTGGTGACTATAAACGGAACCAATAGCTGAAGCAATCTACTTTCCCTTTCTTATAAAGCCTATTTTCTCTCTAGTTAATAATGGACTGTTTCAGGAGAAGATTTTGTTATTATAAGTAGAGGAGATGACACAAAGGTAGAGGAATGATAAATAACAGTTTTTAAGACTCACCATGACAATACAAGATTGTCATATTTAGCTTTCCCAATTAACTCCATGAGGTAGTGTTAATACTTTATATTCATTTTCAGATATGGAAATTGTGGCTCAGGGAGGCTAGGTAATTTATCCCAAACCACGCAGCTGGAAAGTAGTAGAGCTGGAATTTGAACCAAGGTGATCTGGCCCCAGAGCTTGTGACTTTAAACAACTATTAAAGAAAGAACTATCTGTGACTTCCTAAAATGTCCTGTGTGACTGTTTTTCCCTCTCCCATGTAGCTCAAGATTCTATGTCATTCAAAGTATCCCTGCAGAATAGGTTTTTTTTTTTTTTTTTTTAAGACTGTGCCTCTACAAAGCAAAGTGAAATGAATGTCTGGCAGTTACTTCATTGAAGCCACTTAGGTAGTAAAACCAGATAATTATTAGATTGTAAAACCCTGGAATTGGGAATTAGCTTTTAGATACTCTGTTGCTCTAAACAAAATAAATTTAGCTCAGTCAAGACTTAAAAATGCTCACTGAGAGATTTATAATCCAGTCACTATAAGATTTTTTTTTTTACCAGATTATCTGGTTTGGCTGCTTCGGGGATCATAACTAGACAACAACCAAGCCTCCACCCATTTTGAACTTACACACAGTTCCAAGTCAGCCAGCTATGCGTTTACAGTCATCTTGAGCACCGTGGAATGCAAGCTATTAGAAGCTATTACTTTGGTGAATTTTGCGGGGAGCCAGCCTATATCGTCTATTTTGGTTACATTCTATGTGTTTTAATTTGTTCATAGGAAGGGAGCAGTTACTCTCATATGCACTTAAGGTTCCATTGCTCTTTAAAGGATGCCCTCTGGAGTTCTCTAATCAGTAAATTATGGGGGCTTCATTTATTAAGAATTTTCCCCAAGCTCCTTTGAATATACACAGCATGTGCTGAAATACTGGAGGTGGGTGAGGGGGCAATGCCTCAGTGGCCATGGCCTGCTCAGTGAAGGCCTCCCTCCTGAGGGTCTGGGGGTGGGTTGTTGCTACTTTCTGCCAGGAGGGTAATTGAGAGGTGGATGCACAGCTGTGTTTGAGCAGAGGCCCCGCCCACTTTGTGCAGGCCCAGGCCTGGTAAGTGCCCCACAGGCCTGGCCTGTTTGATCTCTAATAGCTGAGCAGCTTTTGTGGCTTGGCCAAATTTCTGTATCCTGTGTGCCTACACTGAAACTCTAAATTATTTATCTAGTCTGCCATTCAACAAATTCATTCTTGAATGTTTTGATTGAAGAAAATTACAGATGAAGCTTAAACTACAAATAAGAAAACTACATTCTGAAGTCCAGATTCTTGGGTTCTGACTGAACATGGGTAAGGTAGGTTAGGGAAAGCAGGAAGTGCGCACTAAAGAAGAGCTTTCCAGGGGACTTTGGAAATGTTTTTATTTTCTCAGAGTGGCTGGAGAAGATGTGATCCGAGTGTCTTCCATTTAGTCAGCATATTTACTTAGTCTATATGTAATTCCTGATTCTTTCCTGGCTTTGCCATTTTGATTTAAAATGTTTTATACGCTTCTGAATGGTGTATTGCATACCCTGCCCCTGCGTCTTTTTTAAATCCCATCTGAGCTTTCAAAGCAACAAAAGATGCTTTGAAAAAAATTAACCGTTTTCTTATGTATTGTTTCACTGATTGAGCAAGCCCATTTTCAGAGCTAAATGACTTACCTACTTGGAGACCAAAGTCTTTACGAGACTGAAGGTGTTCTGAGAGCACCAAGTGTGCAAGATGCACGTAACAGATTCCTTAAGCGCCCCTTCTTTGCTGGGGTGTACATGGGTCCTCTTCTAAGAACTCATCAGCGGCTTCCTGTCTGCACCCCTGCCCCCCACTTCTAAAGAAACTTCCTCTCTACTTTTCAAGCCTCTTTGCCAATGCCCTCCCCTTTTGTGCCCTTAATGACCTCATCGTCTCTCATTTTTTTCATTCAAGCATCCATTATACTTCTCCAGTACCAGACTGCTCCGGGCTGGCCTCCCCCCACCCACACAGACGTGACATACTTAAAGCGCTCTCTGTACCCCTGTCTTCCTCCCCTCTTCTGAGTCTGCTGTGGAAAATCGTGGCCCCTTGCTGCTCCCATTCATTGGCTCCTGTCTCTTTGTGCTTGTGTGACTTGGTTCGTCGGTACTTGCTAGAAGTCAAGTCTCCTCATCCATCCACTCTATACAACAATCAGAAGCCTAAACCTTTATCTCCTATCATCTCTACAATAGGCTTTCTGTTTTTCACCTCTGCCCTACTCTGTTAGCACTGCCTTACTCATTAACCCCTTTCAATAAAATTACTATCTAAATGATACCTGGAACTCACCCAGGCTGCCCACTGGGGCTTTCCAGCTTCAGGTAAGCCCCACTTGATATGAGAGACTCACCCTTTATCTGTGTGTAGAGGCAGATTGGTAGGCAAGTCCTTGAATAAAAAGTATGATCCAGGATCTGTTGTGTGTTGTGGCCTGGACGGGGACTTGGTCTTAGGTGTTCTTGCAGTAGAGGCAAGGTAGAGCATGGGGTCTGGTGAAAGGCATTTCTGTTTCCTGTGACTCGATGCTCTGTAACCTTGGGTAAGTTAAGCTCTGTGAGCCTCAGCTTTCTTATCTGTAGGGTGGCTCAGCGGTAAAGAATCTGCCTGAAATGCAGGAGATTCAGGTTCAATCCCTGGGTCAGGAAGATCCCTGGAGGAGGAAATGGCAACCCACTCCAGTATTCTTGCCTGGGAAATCACCATGGACAGAGGAGCCTGGCAGGCTACAGTGCATAGAGTTGCAAAGAGTCGGATAGGCTGAGGGAATGCGCACCACCACCACCAAACTAGGGTTGATCTGGCCTCGTGGATTGTTGTAAAGCTGAAGCGAGATATTTTCCATGGGGAGGTGTTTACCATGGCTCCACTGGAAAGAGACAATTCTAGCAGGCCCCAGCCCTCCTTATATAAGTAGATGCCCAACAGATGTTGAAAGGATGTGTGGACTCAAAACTTGGATTATGTCGAAACCCTATTTCCTATGTTAAGATAATCGAGTACTATTAAATATTCCATGGGCCTGGCTGTGTCTTGTAGAAATGCAAATGCCAGACATAGGGGTGTACCAACACACCTGTGTCCCCACTTGCTAATATATTAGTGCTTTGGTATCTTCATTGTTATTAATAAGATTTGATATTCCTGTGGTTATAGGCCCTTGCTCATAGTAGGTACTCAGCAAACATTGAATTGAATGTTGGATTACATGAAATACACAAATAGCTATTAAAAGAGTTTTCCCCATATGGCCTATTGGAAAGAAGATAGATTTTGTTTTAAATCTCACTTTTGTTGCTTTTTAACAGTATAATTTTAGGCAAGCCTCCATTTCCTCATTTATAAAATGGGAGTAATAATACCTGTCTCATTAGATAGTTGTAAGGATATAATATTTGAAAATCATCAGTTTCTAGCACATAGTAGGCATTTAAAAATGGCAGCTATGTTATGATGCATTTATAAGATACATAAAATATTCAGAATACACTCATATATAGGTATATTGATAGACGCACTATATAGGTTAAAATGTAAGAGAAAACCTTCACTAGAATTGTTTTTCCATAACAAAAATATTACTGAAAAAAAGAGAAAAGTCATGACTAAAGAATCAAAGGTGGATTTGATACAGGAGGTGAGTAGGGCCCGGGATAAAGCACATCTCTTATCCTTCTGGGGTCAGAGTGACAGAGGTATAAAGTTAGAGATGCTGATGATCTGTTTTTAGATCACTTTAGCGCTAGAAAGGAACCTAAACAAATTAGTTTGAAATCCCAGCCCTTGGTATCCCAGCCCTCCAGTAACGTATAGACTTAATTACCAAGCCTCCTTGTCAAGATAAACAAAATGGGGCCACTGGGAAGAAATACTCTCTTTTCAATTTAAAATGCAGAAAATAGCTACCAGTTACCTAGGCAATGGATGATTGCAAAGAACGTGGGCATGGAAAAGGGGTCCCCTAAAAAAAAAAAAAAAAACCGTTTATACTTTGTCAACAACCCCACCTCCATCTTATTTACTTTGAACATTCCAGTTATCTCCCTGCGGGATTTCTTACTAGTAAAGGAGGACTCCACATGCCTGGGGAACATTACAGTTCAGTTCAGTCACTCAGTCATTTCCGACTCTTTACCACCCCATGGACTGCAACATGCCAGGCTTCCTTGTCCATCACCAACTCCCAGAGCTTGCTCAAACTCATGTCCATCGAGTCAGTGATGCCATTCAACCATCTCCTCTGTCACCCTCTTCTCTTCCTGCCTTCAATCTTTCCCAGCATCAGAGTCTTTTTCAGTGAATCAGTTCTTCGCATCAGGTGGCCAAAGGATTGGAGTTTCAGCTTCAGCATCAGTCCTTCCAATGAATATTCAGGACTGATTTCCTCTAGGATGGACTGGTTGGATCTCCTTGCAGTCCAAGGGACTCTCAAGAGTCTTCGCCAACACCACAGTTCAAAAGCATCAATTCTTTGGCGCTCAGCTTTCTTTGAGGTCCAGCTCTCACATCCGTACATGACGACTGGAAGACTCATAGCCTTGACTAGACGGACCTTTGTCGGCGAAGTAGTGTCTCTGCTTTGTAATATGCTATCTAGGTTGGTCCTAGCTTTTCTTCCAAGGAGCAAGTGTCTTTTAATTTCATGGCTGCAGTCACCATCTGCAGTGATTTTGGAGCCCCAGAAAATAAAGTCTGTCATTGTTTCCCGTTCTATTTGCCATGAAGTGATGGTACCGGATGCCGTGATCTTAGGTTTTTGAATGTTGAGTTTGAAGCCAGCTTTTTCACTCTCACTCATTACTGTCTTCCTGAGGAATTTTCATTTTAATATAAATGCTTCGTTGGTAACCTTTTCCACTTTGCACTGGAAAGAGCAGTTGTGACTGTGATTTTTTCATGGTTGAAGTGGGGGTTGGGGAGGGGCAACTAGTCATAGAGATAATATTGGGTTGGCCAAAAGTTCATTTGGGTTTTTCCGTATATCTTCCATATATAATGAACTTTAGGGCCAACCCAGTAAAGCTGCCAGTGGAGTGTACATATGCTTAGGTCTCATCATGGACTGGGATTCCCAGGTAGCTCAATGGTAAAGAATTTGCCTGCCAATGCAGGAGACACAAGGGACCAGGGTTTGATCCCTGGGTCAGGAAGATTTCCTGGGGTAGGAAATGGCAACCCACTACATTATTCTTGCCTGGGAAATCCCATGCACAGAGGAGCCTGGTGGACTACAGTCCATGGGGCCACAAAGAATCAGACACGACTGAGCAGCTGAGAACACACACACACATCATGGACCACTAAATTCCAGTTTATTCTTTTTTAAAACAAAGAAAAAAATGACTAGTCCCTTCTCTCAGCCTCTTCCCCAATTAATTTAGTACATGAATTGTGCTAAATGGTATTTAGGGCTTCCCTGGTGGCTCAGAGGTTAAAGTGTCTGCCTGCAATGCGGGAGACCTGGGTTCGATCCCTGGGTCGGAAAGATCCCCTGGAGAAGGAAATGGCAACCCACTCCAGTACTCTTGCCTGGAGAATCCCATGGACGGAGGAGCCTGGTGGGCTACAGTCCACAGGGTCACAAAGATTCGGACACGACTGAGAGACTTCACTTTCAAATGGTATTTAGGTAGGTGGTTCATGATCTATTCAAAGGCTGGGTTTACTGATTTGGAGACATCTTATTTCTTTGTAGATCTTGGTATGTACATTGCAGATGAGAATTCCTCCTGGTATTTCTAATATGTCAAGGTAATAGTTATAAGATGTTACAAAGTTGTTCCTTATGTGGAATGTTGATGTTTATACTTACCAGAAGTAAAAATTGAGCAACCCTGAATATGTAAAAGTGCAAGCTTGGCACAAAAATGCTTAATAGCATCTTCTGAATTTAAGTTTAATTCCTTCCTTTACCCTTTGTTGTGTGTGTTGGGGAGAGGGGATTATTTGAGAAACTCTAAGTTGTGATCACCAAACAGCATATACAGCTAAGATTTGAACCAGATCTTTCTATTTAAGTAAAGCAATGTGTATTTAGACAGCATTTTTCCTAACTTCTAGTTATGTGGAAACCCAGTGCTGTCCCTTGTGTGAATTAGCCATAGTCTCACTGACTTGTGGTAGTCGGCGTGTTACCCGGAACTCAGCACCTCACTCCCACAGAAGATGGGGCTGACTCAGGCCTCAGGCGTCTCTGTTCCCAGGCTCTGTACTCTACTGAAAGAATGAGCTGGACTTCTCTCTCTCGGCCCCCGAGTAGCCTTAGCCAGCCCAGCCAGCACACTGTGGAGACAGGGAAGTGGACTTCTAGGCTCTGCAGCCTCCTTACAGGACGTGCCAGTGATCTGTCAACGAGTCTGTTGTTGTCACTGGATTTTGTTTGTTTGCTTGTTGTTGCTCGTCATTCATGGCGTGACTTAGAGTCAGCAGGAAATGTGGCTGAGACGAGCAGCACTGCTTCAGGGCCATCAAAACAACACTGGCAGAAAACCAGTCCCTTTTCCCCTGAGTGCTCCTCTGGGATAGACCTTCCGTGTTCTTCTCTGATTCTCCATCCTTTCCCACTCAGAGCTGCTAAGTGCACCGGGAAAGGGATGATAAGGACACAGTTAGCCCAGGGCGTCCACGGTGAAGTTGGACGGCTCGACAGTCCCACAGAGGCCTGGATGCCCTTGGAGCAGATCTCGATTCCTTGCCAATGAGAGAACATGTCCGTTGACTAAATCCAAGACTCTTATCAGTACCTGTCTTTTTTTCTCCTATATCCTAAATTCAACCAAGGCAGATCCATTAACAAGATACATACTTAGATGTCTATCTTTTACTTTTAGTTTAAAATATATTTCCCTTCTGTGGGTATGTATCCATGTTTCACAGACCCCAACATGGGACAGATGGTCTAACCGCGGGAAGGCTATTTGAAACAGGGACCATCTTGGGAAGTTTACACGTGGTGCTTAGGGACACTAAACACAGGCTGCTCCCAAGATCAATCGGCTGTCCAGGGCATTATCCCTTTTGCCTTAGGTCAGCTTTCTATCTGACTTTTTCCAGCTTTTTATCAGAAAATTGCCTAGGGGCTTTTTTTTCTAAAGTGGATTCTGGCACACCTTTCATAATTTACTTCTAAATAATATCTACAACATCACATTTTACTCCAGGAGATGGTGAGGGACAGGGAAGCCTGGAGTGCTGCAGTCCTTGGGGTCACGAAGAGTCAGCACAACTTGGCGACTGAGCACACACACATTTACTTGTAAATAAGAGGGTCCTTTTCTTTCTCCTTGTGGAAGTGAAAAAATGAAGGCAAGACCCTTTGAAATACAGACCGTGCAGAGGACTCCTGAGAGAGCATGAAGCAGTGAGTGGGGCTGTGTTTCCATTGTTCTTGTTGAAACCTGGCAGGATGGCTCTGCGCTTCAGAGCCTGCGGCATCTGCATCCAGCCTCCCGCCCTCCCTTATTAAGATCTTAATTACAGACGCAGCTTACTTCGTTGCTGGAGGGAAAGAATTTAGCTTCTCTGAACTGTGTCTGTTTTTTGGTGTGGCAGGTGTAATCACGATGAGATCATTCTGGTTTTTCTTTCCCTGGAGGAATTTTTTTCTTTTTTTTTGAGAAGGAGGAGTACAGTTCTTAAGATGCAATTTCATGAGCTCATAATAGTGCAGTAATCATAACTGTGCTTTGATTTTATAGAGACCCTTTCTTCTGAAGAAATCAGAGTGTTTTGCATATATAATTTCATGACTCCTCTTGATGTTATTATAAAGAACGTGTTCATTATCCCCATTTTGCAAATGGGGAAACAGAGGCACAAAAGGCAGTGATTCATTGTCATTAGTCTGACAAGATGAGGACCGAGATTAGACTATCGATTTAGTAATGTCTCATGCATCCTTCTGTCAGGGTTTCCCCCACTCAGCCCTACTGACATTTAGGGTGGATAATTCCTTCTTGTGGGGACTGTTCTGTGCATTGCAGCATCCTTGGCCTCTGACCACTAGCTACCAGTAACATCCACACACGTGCGCACACAATGTGATGACCAAAAATGTCTCTGAACGTGGCCACGTATCACCTGGGGAACAAAATCCCCGCTGGTGAAAAATCACTGCTGCAATCTCCCCGACCTCCTTCTGCTTAAAAATAATTGCCTCAATGGTTTTATGTGATAGAAGCACAAAAATACAACCATAGATCGGTTTGCCATCATTTTATCATGACTGAAGTTGGGCTTCATGTAACAGTTCGTAACCAAAAGGAAGCTCCCTCTTACGTACTTAGCCCCGCTTTGTTCAAGGGAATACCACAAGGTACTAAGAAGCATGGGGCCTCATAAGGTCACGTGTAAAACCATCAGACCATCTCTAAGGCCAGCCGAGCTCTCTGAAGTCTTCTGTTGGCTTCCTTTTCCTAATAATCTTCCTATTGTAGATACAATATATAACATTAAAATGCGTACAATAGCTTTCTTCCAGGCCCATGCATTCTAAATGCATGCTTCATGAGTAATGGACTCTGAAGAAAACTATTTTATTTTCATAAACCAGTGCATCCTTTATACACGTAGGAGCTTGTCTGTTTCCCTGGCCACTGAACAGCTTCATCAGTTTCGTTTGGAGGTCTTCTTCGCCTCTGTTTGCTCCTGCCATCTCTCCTTTCTCTTCTAACTGAGAAGCTAAGATTAGTTTCCCAGCATCTAAAGATTCTTTCTTGAGACAACTCTGCAAATGCAGTGCTGACAGTATGTGATTGTATATAACCGCTCAGCCAAGTATACAAATCCATTTTTTTTTAAACTCTTTGAGGACTTCAGAAATTAAGTAGGAGAATAACAATCAGGCATCAAACCTAGGTCAGGAGTCATCTAAGAGTTCCAGTGAGGGGTGCCACCCAAGTTGCATCAGCTGTGTTCTGGCTGGAAGGCAAAGGTTGGTAGCATGTGTACATATATGCATTCATGGATTTAGATATAACCTCATACCTTGGGGATTGCATACATTGATGCAAGAAGATAAGATAGATGGGCATGTGCAAATAGGAAGATCTTTCCCTTCTTTCAAATATGCTTTATTAGATGTTACAACTTGTGTGTTTTGACTGTTGGGAAATAATACAGTTGGGGGGAATTATATTGTAATATTTGTGGACTAGAGTCTCCTACTCCTTTATGACTTAATTTTCATTTCACTTCCCCAAGTACCTGAATGTTAGAGGGATTTGTCTAGACAGGCAAATAGAAGTCATTCGGTGCCAATACTGTAATGTTGGCTGAAATCCAGATGGTTGTTTTGCTGTTAATAAAACCTATCTTTTGGGTGAGTGGGTGTCAGGCCATCATCATTATATGGCGCCTGTCAGATTTATCTAGGGACAGACCCTGGAAAGCATTTGTGCCTGCCCTGTGGTTTTGATCCTTTGCCAATACACTATGCTTAAATCTATCAAAACCAGGCAACCTGGGACAAATGCTTACAGATTCTGAGGCTTAACAGCAATGGTACTCAATTCTAAGGTGGAGAAGGTTCTCAGGAAGCACACCCTAGTCCAGCAGGAAAAAAAAATCCGAGATTAAGAGGGGAACCAGACACTAGATCTGCTCTGCTGCTTATCTAATAGGAGACCCTCTGGGCTGTAAAACAAGAAGCTTGGGCTAGAATGATCTCTGGGATCCCTTCTTAGTCTAAAATTCTAGCCTGGTGGGTCTGGTCAAGCCATGGGTGACTACTGGTTCTGAGTACCTACAGAAACCTGGGTGTTCTCCCACCTTCTTTCAGACCCTCAGGAGCTGCCCGAGAAAAATCCCCAAACCACAAAAGAGCCGAGAATTGAGCTCATAAAGACACATGTATATCATCAAACTTGTGAGCAAAAGCTGATTTATGTTTCTCAATTAATGTCAGCAATCAAATCCATCCCCTACAGCCAGCCAAGAAGTAATAGAAGTTGGCTATGAAGTCACACACTTACTTGCACACACACCCACACCACCCAACAACCTGTTTGCCATTTTTCTTATTTGAAGCAGAGGGTTTGCTCCCAGCCACCGTTGGTTTCTTGATAAACAGGTCCCAGCGTGTGGATATTTCTGTCCTGCATCAACCTCAAAAATCAGGGGTGAATATGTAGCATTCGTTCTAGGGCAGGCAGAAAGCCAGCACTTGGAGAACCACTTCTTTAATCTCAACTCTGCTCTCCATATCATGGTACAAAATCTAGTTACATAGAAAAATTCTTCTGACATCCAAACACCCAGATTTGTTGGGATTTCCCTGGTGGCACAGTGGATAAGAATCCACCCACCAATGCAGGGAACACAGGTTCGATCCCTGGTCTGGGAAGATTCCACAGGCCTCGGAACAGCTAAGCCTGAGAGCTACAGCTACTGAGCCCGCACGCTGCAACTGCTGAAGTCCATGCACCCAGAACCTGTGCCCCGAAACCAAAGAAGCCGCCACAATGAGAAGCCCCAGCACAGCAACCAAGAGTAGCCCCCGCTCTCCGCAACTAGAGAAAGCCCACGTGCAGCAACAAAGAGCCAGGGAAGCCAAAAATTAATAAATTAATTAAAAATATTCAGGTTTGCAGTGAGTGTCAGATCTGTCTTCTCACTGGCTCTCAAGAACTAATGCCCCTCTGGTCTGTGAACCACAAAGTCATGCTGGATTCTGAACCATCCCTCACCAAACTGGAACAGGCCAACGTGGAAGGAACCAAACCTGGGCACCTCCCGGGCCACCATGCCCGGGGCACAGCCGCACCGGTCACTGCAGGTCAAAGAGCACCTTTGGGAGACGAGTGCCCGAGGCCACATTTTTTAAAAGCACCTTCCATTCAGGAATTAACATCTTAGAGGATGCGAGAACTTGGGGCCAATGAATATTCAGAGAGACATGAATATTCAGAGAGAGTCCAAGACACTGGTGTGAGCTTTGTGATCATCATAGGGCTTCAGAAGCACTTTCCAGGATATGTAAATCATTGGCTGAAATTTGGTCCCGGTGCAGAGGGACCTTTGGTGGACACTGTCCCCAGAGGTCAGGAAACACGACTGGGGACTAGTATTCCTAGACACCTTGCGGGATGTCACACTGCCCTTCTGCAGCTGGTTCAGGGCACCTAATGTGTGTCAGGTCGCAATGGAAAAACATTGCTGAGAAAAAAACCTTAGATGCGCTCTACATCATGTCTTCTGACTCCTAAACCTGAAAGCTTTGTATCTACTACTTAATCTCCAGAGGATTCAGCTCTTTAAAAAATTCAACATTCCAGATGTCATCTGATGAAAGAATCCAGGTCTAAACCAAGTATTCCAAGAATCAAAACCCAGACACTTGCAGATATCCAGGGTTTTGGACCGTGACTGTGTCCTTCTTTGGGGAAATTTCACGTCCCACTATATCCTAAAGATGAGAGCAGGAGGAAGCCAAAGTGGTTTGATGGCTCTCAGACTGGAGCTGATTTTTTTTTTGACTGAAGTAGAGTTGGTTTACAACATTGCGTTAGGTTTCAGCTCTACAGCAAAGTGATTTGGAGATATATATATATACATACACATATATACATGCCTGTATGCATGCTAACTTGCTTCAGTCGTGTCCGACTTTTTGCAACCCTATGGACTGTAGTCTGCCAGGCTCCTCTGTCCATGGAATTCTCCAGGCACGGATTCTGGAGTGGGTTGCCCTTTCCTCCTCCAGGGGATCTTCCCAACCCAGGGGTCAAACCGGCAACTCCTGAGTCTCCTGCTGGCAGACAAGTTCTTTACCACTAGCACCACCGGGAGGCTGTATATATACACAGGATCATACAGGGCTTCCCTGGTGGCTCAGGTGGTAAAGAATATGCCTGCAATGCTGGAGACCTGGGTTGGTCAGGAAGATCCCCTGGAGAAGGGAATGGCTACCCACTCCAGTGTTCTTGCCTGGAGAATCCCATGGACACACACACACATAAGTGTGTGTATCTGTATTCTTTTTAAAATTCTTTTCCATTATAGGTTATTACAAGACACCATATTCAAAATCTCATAATAAACTGTAATGGAAAAGACCTAAGCTGATTTTTGTCGGCAGACTAAAGACACCAGATCATCTTGCTCTTCTCCCGTGTGTCCCGAGACCGACCTCGCTCACGCTCATGCCCCAGCTACTTCCTTGGGGACCAATTTCCTTGACCATGGCCGTTTCCTCCTTTGTTCTGTATGCATGTCCCTGCCGGAGTCCAGGGCTAAAGTTTGGGGTGGGGGCGGGGTTGGGCACAGGAAAGTCATGTTGTTGCGAATGTGGCGGCCTGAGGCCTTGGCAGGAGCTCCTGCGTGGTAAATATAGAACGAAGCCAAATAATAAGAGGAAGCTGGGCCATTGATGATGCGATCCGTCCAGGCAGGGTAGGGGGAGGGAAGGGAGGATGACACACCAGCCATTGTGTCTCACTTCTCTTCAGAGAATGGCATAAATGGTCATGGAAATTATAAGTCACACCTCCCCATATTTGGAAGATCACTTCCCTGGCAGTAGGAGTAATGCGCTCTCTTGACGTTTTGGTAGCAGGGCAGGCAAGAGCGGGTCTGGAAACCCAGTGTGGTCCAGAGCTCCATGTACTTGCTGTAATGCCCCCGGGCATCTTCTTCCCAGTCCTCAGGCACAGCCTGGGAACCTGGGGATCACAGAAGCCAAGCATTCTGGCCAAGCGTGAATGGTGCTCAGTCACCTACCGCCAGACGTAGGTTGCTGCACTGAAGGGAGAGAAAGGCTCTCTCACAGAGACCATTGTACTTAACCAGATGGGGACGGCCGGCTCCTCTTGGCCTTCCTGTTTGCTTCTGCAGTAGACGCAGGCACCCCATCCTGTTTTAAGAGGGTGGGGCGGGCGCTTTCCTGCCGGCCGCCTCCCACGTTCTCTGGCCCTGAGGCTTAGTGACCTGGACGCGCCGTTTATCTTTCTGGTCCTGTTAGTTCATCTCCCCACGTCCATTTGAAAATCTCCACCGCATACCTCGCAGACATGTCTAGAAAACCATTTCACCCTCTCTGTAGAGAACCAGAATGAGAGTCCATTTCAAGTTAGCAAACACAATGAGTGTGTATTTTGCTTTAGACACTGGTTCTGAAAATGCCCAAGGAAGAACAGCCTCCCTGAACTTAAGGAGTTTGGTCTTGAATGGGATGGTACAAGTCTGTTGTTCAGTCACTGAGTCATGTCTGATTCTTTCTGACCCCATGGACTGCAGCAGGCCAGGCTCCCCTGTCCTCCGTTATCTCCTGGAGTTTGCTCAAGCTTATGTCCATTGAGTCAATGATGCCAACCAACCATCTCATCCTCTGTCGTCCCCTTCTCCTCCTGCCTTCAATCTTTCCCACCATCAGGGTCTTTTCCAATGACTTGGCTCTTTGAATCAGATGGCCAAAGTATTGGAGCTTCAGCTTTAGCACTAGTCCTTCCAGTAAGTATTCAGGGTTGGTTTCCTTTAGGATTGACTGGTTTGATCTCAAGAAATGCTATCACCAAGAACTAGAAAGGGAAACAACTTTGGGAAGAGAACTCTTCTGGTGATGTGGAAGATGAGTTTGGAGGTGGGAAGAAGTTGAATGCAGGAAAACCAGTTGGGAAGCAGTTGCCATACCTGCCCTCTCTTCCCTTCCCACCAAAAATAGGTCGCTGGTGGCCTGAGCGGGGAGCAGCAGTGAGGAGGACGAGCAGGTCCCAGCTGATTGGGGTTCGGGTTGTGGAGTGACTCAGCAAACCTCTGAGGCTCCAGTCTTGGGCAGCTATGTGCCTGCTGTTCACTGAGAGAGACCAGGAGAAGGGGGGTTTGGCACTTGGGTGTGAGGTGAAGATACTCACTAGACGATGGGAAGTACAGGACTGGAGAGCAGAGGGAATATCGAGCTGGATCTGAATATCTGGAGCTGTGGATCTGAGTGTCACCTGGGTGTTTAAATGCCATCAGCATGAATGAGATGTCCTGTAGAGAGCGAGCTCAGAAAGAAGAGAGATCCTTTTGGAACATGACCACTAAAATGATAGGCGGAAAAAAATAGGGGCTTGCCTGGCAGTCGAGGGGTAAGGCTCTGCACTTCCTCTGCACGGGGTACAGGTTCAACCCCTGGTCAGGGAACTAAGATCCTGCATGCCGCACTGCTAAATAAATTTATGTGGCTAAATAAATTAATAATAAACCTTAAAAAAATTTTTTTAATGGCCTGTGGAAGAGAAGGAAAATGACTGGTTTTGAGCTCAAGGGAAGAAGGAGAACCAGGATGGGGAGCACAGAAGCCCAGGACAGTTTCAAGTAAGACCAGGGTGGGGTCAGCGCCACAAGCTGAGATGATTAGAGTCCTTCAAATAGGATTTATGACTCTAAATGCAGATTTCCCATCCTAATTAGAACCACAGCTTTTGTAGCACATGCCTCTGACTTTATTAAATACCATCCTAATTCTCGAGCTGGAGACAAGAGGCCCGACTTCTTAGCTCAGCTCTCTGACCGTCTTGCCAGGTGACTTGGCAAATCATTAACTTCTGGGGCCTCGTTTTTCTCCTTTGTAAAGTGAACAAGTTGGACTGTAATTGTTTGATGTTCTTCTGGCTTTCGAGTTCTGTGCCCCGACTATGTTGGTGCTTTGCCAAGCTCTAGCTGCGTTTCTAACTGCCAGCCTCTGGAGGCCAACCATCCAGCTGGATATAGAATTACATAGCTCTCTTATCTTTCTCTGATGTGTTTCTGTGTTGACCTTTCCTGCCCTGGAGATAAATATCCCAGGGAGAGTGGGCGAAGCAGTAGGTCTTGACCAGGCAAACTGTCTTGCCTGGGTTTTTGTGAGATATGCAGAGATACCTTCTGACTTTGTGGCCTTAAGGAACCACTGAGAGAAGGGGTCCCTCCAGCTTGTCCTCGCCAGGGAAATTAACTCTTTACCTGCCTGTCTGTGAGTTGCCTGTGCACTTTTGAATGAGATGGTTCCTATTCTGGTTGAAGTTAATTTTGCTATTATCTTCTTACTAAATTCTTGCCTCAACATATCAAGTGTTTTCAAAAGTCAAGCTCCTCTTTGCCCATGTTTTTCCACATTTTCTGATGGGTGGTACTCTTCTGGAACCTCATAAAATTTTTCCAGAAATACCATTGTTGTTTAGTCGCTAAGTCGTGTCTGACTCTTTGAGACCCCGTGGACTGTAACCCACCAGACTCTTCTGTCTGTGGGGTTTTCCAGGCAAGAATGCTGGAATGGAATACCATTTCCTTCTCCAGGGGATCTTCCTGACCCAGGGATTAAACCCATGTCTCCTGCATTGGCAGGCAGGTTCTTTACCACTGAGTCTCCTGGGAAACTTTTATTATTATTATTTTACTTTGTCTCAGGAAGTCTCTTGAATCAACCAATGATTTCACTTTTGTTGTTTGTAGGCAAATACTCAACAAGAGGTTGCAGTGACCAGAACTCATTCTTAATTCAGAGAAATACTGCTTCAACATACAGTTCTCTTGAAGTGTAATTGTGAGCAAGAGAAACATCAGATGTATAAAGAAGTATATATAATAGCATCATTAGACTGAGACCAACCCTTGATTGCGAACTGAGGAGGTAACCTACTAGGAGGCTCACCATCAAAGCACCATCATGCATTAAACAGTCATCATCGCTTCCCAAGGCTCCCACGATGTTCAAGTACTTGACTTGAATGAACTCATTTCATCCTCACTGCAAATCCATGACATAGGGATGTTATCCTCATTCTCATTTTACAGGTGCAGAGGCTGTGGGGAATAATCTGCCCAAGTCACACAGCCAAGACCCCCAAACCCCAAGAATTGACTTATTCCCTAGACATGACAAAAAGAACCGTCGTCTTCAGAGCTTTACTGTAAAATGGAGTGGAGCCCAGTTTGGAGGACAATATGAACTAGAGCTAAGGTGGCCTGGAGTCCTGGAAGGAGAACTGGGCCAAGAGACCACAGTTCTGTTCCGATCTCTGACTCCACCGGTGTGGCCTCAGGCAGATGATAGACTGTCCCCTTCCCCGGATGCGTTTTCTCACCTGTTGGGACAGGGAGGCCGGGTCCAGGTGTCCTCTGAAGGTCCTCTGAAGGAGCTGTAACCCCTCTGTGTGGGAGACTGCTGGCTCCCTGTAGCTCGTGCAGGTATTAAATTACTTATTCCCGTTGCGCCGAGGCTGAGAATAACTCTCAGTGTTGAGGCACCAGGCTGGCAGTGGGTGCCTCTCTAGCAGCCTCACTGGACTCCCTGAATCCCAGTCTCTGTGGGCACGAGGAGGAGCTAGTCCGAAGACACCCACGGTGCGTCCACAAGCAGCTCCCTGGGTTTTCCACGAGAAGCGGCTCTGGCGACCTGTCTGGAAACCTGAACATGCTGCTTAGCTGGTGGTGGTGGAGGGTCACGGGGGCAAGAGACAGAGAACATCAAGACTAGCTTTCGTGCAGGGATTGCTATCCGCCTCGAGCTGGTTGTGGTCCATGGCTCCGCTTCAGCGCCTCCCAGAGCTCCACAGCTGTGACCCAACTCCAGATGCCTGGAGCTCGTGTATGCTGATGAGGTTTGTGGTCTTTCACCCTTCTGGTATTCTCTGTTTTTGTTTTTAGTTTTTGGCCACGAGCAACATAGGGGACCTTAGTTGCCCAGTCAGAGATGGAAACCAGGCCGCCTGCATGGGAAGGTCGAGTCTTATCCACTGGACCACTGGGAAGTCCCTGTTCTGTTTCTTTTCTTTCCCTTCTTGATCACCAGTATCAAGCTCTGGACCCTCAACTCCCATAGATCTGGTCCCAGCCCCGTCACTCCTGATGTCAGGAGGCATCAGGGCCTCCTTGCCAGCCATTCCCAGTCCTTGAATGGGCCCTGGAGAAGGGGACAGAGTCCAGAGTGGTCAGCTGTCTCCCTGCTCTGTCACTTCAGGACAGTTTTGGTGGACTCATGTATGGATGTGAGAGCTGGACTATAAAGAAAGCTGAGTGCTGAAGAATTGATGCTTTTGAACTGTGGTGTTGGAAAAGACTCTTCAGAGTCCCTTGGACAGCAAGGAGATCCATCCAGTCCATCCTAAAGGAAATCAGTCCTGAATGTTCATTGGAAGGACTGATGTTGAAGCTTTGGCCACCTGATGCGAAGAGTTGACTCATTCGAAAAGACCCTGATGCTGGAAAAGATTGAAGTTCAGAGGAGAAGGGGAAGACAGAGGATGAGATGGTTGAATGGCATCATCGACTCAATGGACATGAGTCTGAGTAAACTCTGGGAGTTGGTGATGGACAGGGAGGCCTGGCATGCTGTGGTCCATGGGGTCACAAAGAGTCGGACATGACTGAGACTGAACTGAACTGAACAGACTGAATTTCCTTCCCATCATTTAGGTACAGAGGAAGAGTCTTGTCTTCTTCAATTCAATGAGTTTTCTTTCAAGGACAGATCACCCACAAGATGGGAGAAGAGAAACGTAGACATTTTAAGATTAGGACTCATCCTAAAATGGCTCCTCACGTCAGGTTACGGTGCTGTGTGTTTTATTTTTATGTGTGTGAACTTTTGTTAGAAGGAACCCAAAGCTTCCTAGAATATAAATACCAAGTACAACTTTCACCTGAACACAAACCCCTCAGTATCCTTTAACTTCCCTTTTCTGCCCACCTGTCTACATCATAGGCTTCCTGGATCAAAAAACTGTCAAGAACAAGGACTTCAGTCTTATTCTTAAAGAGCATTACCAGGCTTCCTGGGCACTGAGTTCCAGGGCTTCATCTCCTTCCCTCAGGTTAAGCCGTTGCACTGTACTCAGAGGAGCTTGGTTAACAGAATAAAAGTAGGAACCTCCCCAACCACTGAGCAGGGGACAGACCCCTCACGTAGCACAGCCCACGGCACAGGACCTGTGTTTATGGGGCCTAGTACAGGGGGAGATGGTGAGTGCATGTCAGTGATGAAGGGCTGAAAAGCAGGAGGCTGAAAGAGCAAATCCACATTTTTAGAGAAGAAAACACAGGGGCAGAAATCCAAGCAACAACAGCCCCAAATTCCACGGGTGTGTCATCAGAGCACACTCCATCCAATCGGCAGTCTTTTCTCCCACAGCCGATCGTCATCACCCCAACATCGAGGGCATCCCGACTGTCTAGTGAAGCACTGAAGAGACCGCTTTGAGTTTTCCGATGGCTGGAGATGAATTTGCAACGTTCCAGGGCTCTGTGTGTGCTGGGAAGGAGCCGGCATCTGGGTGGGGAAGGCTACCCTCATGCCCTGAGACGTGACTGATGCCAAGAAATGAAATCGCTGAGCCTTTGAAAGGCTTCCAAGAACGTCGGCATGTACTGCCTACCCGCTCCCCGCCGAATGCCTACTTTGGCTGTCTGCTCAGTACTGTGGCAGACGGGCCTTCACACAAAGAGAGAAAGTGTCTGGGGCCCATGAAAGGGGAGGGCAGAGCCTTTCCGATGTGAATGGTGAGATTCAAGGAGGAGCAAATAAAGTGGCGGGGTGAGGAGGGGCCCTCAGGAAAAGTGGGAATAAAGCACCGGAGAGGACGGGGCGGCCTCTACCTGCCCACGTGGGGCAGCCTCTTTGGAGCTCCACACGCTCGGGTCTGGAGGTGTGGGCCACCGTCACTGCACTCCGCACGGGATTATCGTGGAAACATCCCCCGCTTGTAGAGTCTCCCTGTATCCAAGGACCTGTTGATCAACTGAGAGTAAGAATTGTTAAGGCCTACCAAGGCAGAGATCAGCATACTTCTGTTTCCATTTTAACAGTGGATATAAACGCCATTTGTGCTGTTTGTCTGGGGTGGGGGGTGGGGGGAGGTGTTCTTTGACTCTCTTTACCTCCAATATACTTAAAAAAAAAAACCAAAAAACGAAATGTCTGTTGTAGTCCATTTGAATATCTTGGAATATATTTTTCTTCCTTCAGCTGGGTTGAAGCAAGGAAGAAAAATGCTTTGTAGAGTGAACTGCTCTCCAGCTCCTTCACGGAGCTCCTTATAATTCCCTTGGCACAGCCTCTGCTGCTGGAACACAGCACTCGGTGGTGTTCGGAGCTTTTCCGAGGAGGCGGTCTGATGTCATTGGTGGCAGACACAGTACGTATGGATCTGTCTTTTGTCTGCACCATCTGTTTTTCTCCTTACAGCTTATTGTTCAGATCCTCCTCTTTCCAGGAAGTTTGCCTCTCCATAAGAGCACGGGCCTAGGTGTTTCAGGGACTCAGTTCATCTGCTAACCTGCGTTCCTCCTCTTCTCTTTCCTACCTAGAATCTTATGGCCCGAGCCTTGTACGACAATGTCCCGGAGTGTGCCGAGGAGCTGGCTTTCCGCAAGGGAGACATCCTGACTGTCATCGAGCAGAACACAGGAGGACTGGAGGGATGGTGGCTCTGCTCCTTACACGGCCGGCAGGGCATTGTCCCCGGGCAACCGGGTGAAGCTTCTGATTGGCCCGGTGCAGGAGACCTCCTCCAATCAGGACCTGCCCACTTCCGGACTGGGGGCGCCGCCGTTTGGCCAACAGAAGCTCTATCAAATACCAAACCCACAGGGCGCCCCTCGAGACACCATCTACCAAGTGCCTCCTTCCTACCAAAATCAGGGAATTTACCAAGTCCCCACCGGCCATGGGACCCAGGAACAAGATGTGTATCAAGTGCCACCCTCAGGGCAGAGAGGCGCTGGGGGGCGCTAACGGTCCCCACCTAAGTAAAAAGGTGAGTGAACAACAGCTGGATTTCTGTTCTTAATTTTTTCCAATGCAATCAAAGTATGTGTGTGTGTGCTCCTAAAATAAGAACTTGGAGCTTCCAAGAAACCCGTCGAAGAAGTAAGTAAATCTTCCAAGAAGTAAGAACATGTGAATACTCTAGCTTGCACATTTTTTTTGGGGGGGGGGGAGGGCATCATTTTTCCATTCGTTGGTCAGTAAAACCTTCTTGAACACCCACCCCATGCCAAGTACTGTTGATCCATAGCCTTTACGAGTTCCCAAGTTATGCCAGGTTATCCCGCATCGTCAAGTGTTTCCATCTTTCTGATAGACCTGCTTTTACATGTGGGCTTTGCACTCCACAGTTTCCAGTCTTTCTCTTTCTCCCTTGAGTAGTACAAGGCACCGTACTTTGCACAAGCACAGTGAGGCAGCAAGGACTTTCCTTTCACTAAAAGCTGAATCATGACCCCACCAGCCATGAGCCATGACGCCACACACCTGGCTGCACAAAGAACCCATGAGAAATAGAGGCTGCAAGGAAGGGGAAGTGGGTGATGCCAACCACTGTGTTCTGGAGAGCTATCAGCCTCAAGGTCGACTCACTTAACACATAGACTAGTGAATTCAGAGAAGAGCCAGCCTCCTGTCCTTCTAGTAGTTCCTATAGTAATGCCTGAAGTGGTGGGTGAAAATAGTGGAGCTAGGGTATTTAAGAAGGCATCATACTAAAAAAAAAAAAAAAAAAGTTGAGGGGACTTCCCTGGTTGTCCAGTGGTTAAGGCTTCACCTTCCAATGCAAGCGTTGCATGCAGGTTCTGTCCCTGGTCAGGGAACTAAGATTCCCACATGCCTCTCAGATAAGAAAAAAAAAAAAAAAGTGAAACAGAAGCAAGATTGTAGCAAATTCAATGAAGACTTTAAAAATGGTCCACATCAAAAAATCTTAAAAAAAAAAAAAAAAAAAGAAGGACCTCTTCAGCACTCTCTGTAATTCCAAATGCTGTAAGAATTTGAGATAAGTAGACCATTGAATGAATTTTAAGCATATTTTCGATGCTTGTGATACCGTGATGTAATACCAAGAGTGAATGTGGCCCCCACAATACTTAAACTGTAGGGAGAGACATCAGCCAACACCAAATGTCAGGTGGGAAAACGGCTGTGAAGAAAATAATGGCCGTGAACTTGTGTGTGTGTGTGTGTGGAGGTGGCTGGGGGTAGGAGCCAACTGGAAGATGAAACTTCTATGCACATTACAAGGGAGGGCGTTTCTGTTTGGTTTACTGGCAAATTCCAAGGATCTGCAATGGGTCCTGTGAGGTCTGGTATTAAGAAGGGGCTCACTTAACAGAATGAGAAAAGATCACTGAGTCATGAATGAAAGGATGCAGCTAGACACCAGAAAGAGCTTGTTGATACGGAGGACGTGATGTGTACATTACATACGCCCTGCCTCGAAAAACCCAATGCAAGAGTCTGAGTTTATAATCCCAAGTAGATAATGGAATATCTATTTGCATGATAATGGAATCCTCTGTCGGGGAAAAAAAAAGTAGGGGGATTTACTGTTGGAATCTTTTAAATTACAAAGCCACGAATGTATTTTCAAGTCACCTTTCATAAGAAATGTGTGTTTTACAAAATGCTGCTCAAGAGCACAGGTGTTGCATAAGCCTGGTGTAGGATGAATTCCTCAAGGAGTGAACAGTTTTCCAACTTGTATATTGTCCAGGATGACGATCCCAGTCTAGAGGTCATGGATGACATCTGTGACCTTTCATAGTCCTTATCCCAGAGATTTTAGATTCAAAGGGAGAGTCAAGCCAGGCCTGTATCTCCTGGAGATAGGGGAGAGAAAGAATGCTCGAAAGGTGTAACTATAAATAAATAACTTCTCTCATTCTTGGTCCTGGCTGTGGCATCTTAAAAATAGCCCTCCCTCATCGGAGCTGGTGTGAGGCAGGTGGGGGTGGTGTGGCAGGACAGGAAACGCTCGGCCGAAAGGTGGTGGGGTCCGAGCATCCATCACAGTTTATTTTGGCAGGAAGGTGACATGTTTTCATTTCAGACTCAAACCTTTTTAGTCCCAAGCCTGAAAAGTCTGAAACTTGGGACTTCTTCCCGCTTTGTAACTGTTCCGCAGCTTGACTCCGGAACCCTCTGTCCACTTAAAGGGGAGAGACTTTGACACACTTTCCCTTGGATGGAGGTCAGGGTGCTGAGGTTACCCTTGGGCACTTGTTTTTTTTTTAATTCTGAAATCAGTGGTTAAGCAAGAGGCAGGTGATTCCGTAGGAGGATTCTGGAAGGGCACGTGCTCTGCCAGCCCTTCGTGGAGGATGCTGCAGACCTGGGGGAGGTTTACAGAGTGCAGGGGCAGGTGGACCCACGAGGGTGGAGCTTCGAGCCATCAAGGTCTGAGGCTGTTCTCGTGGGGAGGCAGGAGGCATAGCCCGGGCTCGTCTTTGCCATACACCCGGTGAGACCCCTGGCCTCACCTCGAGTCGCCTTAGTGCCGCTGGCTCTGGGCTGCCACCTCCATGCTGCCCACCGGACCACTTGCTCGTACCCCACGGAAGTGGGCTTGTGCTCTTCTTGCCTTTCCTCTCCCTCCCTCCACGCCTCCTGCTCTTTCTCTCTCTCTTGCCCCTTTTTTCTTCCCTCCTTTCTTCCCTTCGTTGCAGTGGAGAGAGCGGACTGCTAACAGGTCATTTTAATCTTCTGAGTGCCAACAGCTGCTTTAAAAGCTCCCATCAGGACTTCCCTGACGGTCCAGTGGTGCTCCTTCCAGTGCAGGGGGCCAATCCCTGGTCAGGGAACTCAGACCCCATATGCTGTGTAGCACAGACAGAAAATAAAAATAAATAAGAATAATAAAGTAATTTTTTAAAAACTTCATCAGCATCTCCTTCAGTTACCGAATCCTTGTCTGTGATGGTCTGTTACTGTGTCGAGTTGAAAAGTAACTTTATGATTGATTATTTCAGAGGATGAAACATGAAATACAGTTTTGCTTACACTCAGCTTTCTCACGTTAAAGTGAGAAGATAATCTTTTTTGGAAAAATTTAAAAACATTGAATTAATTCCTGACACATGAGGTAAAGAGGTATAATTTTTTTTTTTTTTTCCGTAGCACACACACATTAACTCTTTCTTTAACTTATTTTGTTAAAAACATATACGCCCATCTGGTCTGAGCTTTGGCCACAGATTTTTCTTCAATTTTTGAACCTAGTAGAAAAAACAAATGCTCATTCTTCCTTTCAAATTTTCAGTGTGAGAAAAATACTGGGATACTTACATGCTACCCTGAAGCTAATTGATAGTATCTTTGTCACTTTGGGATTTAGAAGAATAAAGCAAAACGTTTTTTTGTGCTTGTTAAAAAAAAAAAATCTCCTCTGACTCAGGAGCTTCTCACTGGGTGAGAATCACACTGATGACGTCAGCCAAGGCCCCAAGAGTTTATCTGGGTACATGGAAGGATAAACCCCCTGCAGGGGTTTTGTTTGTTTGTTTTGAGTTCTCATTGGATAGTTCTCATTTCCTGACTTAACTAAATAGCCCCATATCCAGTTTTCTCTTTAATTTCCTGGCTGCAAAATGGTGGTGAACCCAGAACTGGCCATTCCTGGTGAATTACGCTCTAGTCCTTGCAATCTCTTAAAGGAGAGAAAGAAGAGGCAGTGGAATCTGGCTCTGAACCACCTAAGTGTAGTTCTAAAATCTGAAACCACTGAAGTGTGGTTTAAAATTTACCTCTCAGCAAGGAAGAGAGGGAAGGTGCGTTGAAATGCAGGTTCCCAGGCCCCGGGGAAGCTGGGAATTTTAGGAAGCTGCTGGGATAGCAGAGGAAGGTGGTCCAGGACTGCACTTAGAGACGAGCTGTGACAGGGCCACGAAGGAGGCTGGATGTGTTCCAACCTGTGATTTGGGACTTTCCACAGTTAAAGATTCCCTTGACGCTGCTACAGCCTGTGGGCTTCAGAAGTTTTATCCACCACAGTTTTTTCTACTAATGAATCATTCAGGAAAAAAAAAAAAAAAGGTGAATTCTGCCTTATATCAATTCAGCCTTGCTCTCTGGGAAACTCCAGCCCCCACCCTGCTTCCTGCATCCCATCCACAGAAAATGACATTCGTCACTTATTAAATCAGTGGTTAGAGAAGGAAAGAAAATCATATCATCCCCACCCTTTCCTGAAAGAAAACAGCATGAGCGTTGTGAAAAGAGCCTGGGCTCTGGGGGAGGTCAACTCCTGGTTCTGTTTCTCCGTAGCTGTAAATCTCTTGACAAGTGACCGAACTTCTTTAGACTTTAGTTTCCTCATCTGTCAAATGGGAATAATCATAAGGCTCTGCTAGGGCTGCTGTGAGAACGAAATGACAGACAGCATGGAGAGGGCCAGGGCAAGGGATTTGCAGAGCAGGGCCTTAAAAAACCAGTGCCTGTCCCTGGCGTTTTTCTTTCCTTTCTCAGGGTTTCTTTTGAACTGATCATCTCTGTGTTTTATACTCTGCACTGAATATGCAAATGCTTTATTGCTAGTGTATATGCTGTTCCCATTGACTGTGTGGCTCTTTCTTTGGTTCTCCAGAAATTTTGCACAGAGTGGAAAGAACTCCCCAAATTATCTGGAAACCATATACATTGACACCTTGATTTAATTTCACTGGTCGCTTTCACTCTGGGTTTTGTGTGCAGGGCCGCTATATCCATTAGGCACTGTGGGCAGAATGCCCAGTGTCTACGGGAACCTTGGAGCACTGAATAAAAAAGTTTGGCTCCAAAATACGAAAACTGCAAAATCGAAATTAATAGAAATTAGTAAACATTTAGACAAATGTGCCAGAAACAACACAGTGTCAACTTCATTAATTGTTACATTTAGATGTCATAACCATTTCATTACATGTGAAAGCAATCTGTAGGTTAGATTCTTCTCACTTTGCAAAGACTTCTAAATATGCTCTGTGATTGCCAAGAACTCACAGGCATTTCTAAATTAAATGAGTTACTCATAGTCCAAGCTTTTGAAAAGCTGAATTATATTTTTTAAAAGTGTCCTCGATTTTTTCAAGGCAAAATTGTCCTTTTGGGGCTCTGTGGTTTAGAGGGGATGGTTTAGACCCACACTTTAAAAGCACAAGGTCAACAAAGGTCTAAGAGGTAGATTTCTCTGCCTCAGAGCTCAAAACCTGCCACCTGAGTTCACCCATTTCGTGCCTGATCTTCACAGGGAATTATGTGTGTTTCTCTGATCCTTTGAACATATGGCTTTTATTCTAACTGGTGGATTTAGATTTCCTATGCATCTTTCTCAAATCAGTTTTGGGCTAAATTATAAATTCCATTAAGGCAGGCAGAGGCCACGGCTGGCTCTCTTTTATTTTTTAAACTTTTTATTTTGTATGGGGGTATAACTGATTAACAATGCTGTGATAGTCTCAGGTGAACGGTGATGGGACTCAGCCATACATATACACGTATCCATCCTCCCCCAGACTGCCCTCCCACCCAGGCTGGCGTGGTTGCCTCTGTACTGCGGTAGGCCAAGCTCCTAGCAAACCATCAGCACGTCAATAAAGCCAATGAGAGAATGCACAGGCAGAAGCAAGGAAGGAGGCATTTAATTCAAGTTGACCTTTAAATAAGCTGAAAAGTGGCTCTGATCTTATCACCCCTTCACCAGCACACACAAGTCAGATCCTGCGTCCAGCGCGTTAGTCTGTTACAACACATGTCGGATAATACACGGTCCTTTTCCCCCAGGAGGGTCTTGGAGAATGTCACCATCTGTCTTCTGTAATCATAACTATCTGTTCACAACCAGTGAGCATCCGAAGCATGACTGAGGTCACATTCAGCTTTTCTGAAGGCATAACTTGTATGCATTTTGGAGAATTTAGACAACAGGATAAGTTAACACTCGTATAGTTTCGAAAGAGGAGAATCAAACTGTTCCTACTGAAGACCAGAGCCTCCTTTGCATATGCTACTGTTTACCGCCTTCCCTTCTCTGTGCTACCCGTGAACTTCTGTTCATACTCTAAAACCTATTTCAATGTTCATCTCCTCTGGGAAGCTTTCTCTGCACCCCAGCAATTTCTCCCTTCTCAAGGTTCCCAAAATATGTTGTAAATTTCACCTAATCTTAAGGGAGCTCATGCCTCTGTGCTAAGTCACTTCAGTCATGTCCGACTCTTTGAGACCAACCCCATGGACTGTAGCCCAGCCAGGATCCTCTGTCCATGGGATTCTCCAGGCAAGAATACTGGAGTGGGTTGCCATGCCCTCCTCCAGGGGATCTTCCTGACCCAGGGATCAAACCCAAGTCTCTTACATCTCCTGTATTGGCAGGCGAGTTCTTGACCACTACCACCACAGCTCACAGGCGCACTGAAACAGCCCACCATTATACTGTGTATGATAGACTAGGCTGGGGCACGTTCTGCTTCCGGGTAGCACACAGAAAACTCAAGTAACCTTTAAGATTTATCTAAACCCCATGACATCATCCTTATAAAGACTGCTTCCTACCTTCCAAAATGAGACGTAGCCCAGTATTGGCAGGAAATGATTCAAAGACTTTAGCCAGGTCTTCCAGGCCCATTCCTTGAAAGGTAATATAAGAACCATAAATAGTTGAAGCTACAATGTTTGTGCCTTCTTAGACGCTGAGTCATCATAAATTACACACACCCCCGAAGCCTTTGGTTAGGGGGCAGAGGACTTCCCTTACTGGGATGTGAAGCATTGTGAAATCTGGTTGTCCAGGACAGCACTCCGATACCAGCCAGCTAGCTGCTTATTAGCAGTATGACTCGTCTACCAACAAGTAAAAATAGATTAAAGGAATTAGCGAATATAAACTCTGACTCCACCTCACTTTCCTTTGTTCACTTCCTAGACAGACACATGGAAACACACACACACACAAAACCGTACATACACACCCTGAATAATATTGGGGAGAATCAGAGTTTGACAAGGTAGAGGGTACCTTCAGTTTCTCCACTTATAAATTCAATAAAATATGACCCAGTTCCAGAATTGTGCATTTCTAGATAGCTCTAATTTAATGAATTTTTCCCTCAATACGTGGCTCTTTGGGGTATGTAGAAAATTGGACTTTCACCTAAAATCTCTACCTTCAAAGTCAAGATAAAATTTAAATCTTCAGGGACTTGCCTGGTGGTCCAATGATTAAGGCTCTGCATTCCCAATGCAGGGGGCTCAGGTTAGATCCCTAGCAGGGAACTACATCCCATACGCCCCAACTAAGGTCTGATGCAACCAAATGATTTTTTTTTAATTTAAATCTTACACAAAATTGGAGGTCCTTGAGCATTTCAAGGACTCTGTGACATCACTTTAAAAATGAAAAGTATTTCTTCACTGTCAGCTCACCCACGCCAGTGGGGTGAGCAAATTGTAACACCTTCAAACAAAGGTCTCTTTTGTTTGGTCAGTGCCAAAGCCTTCAAACGCCGTTGCAACTGGTTACAAAGCTCAGAGATAATGCATATTTCTAGGAATGATTTAGTCACTTCTTACAAACTCACACCAAAGCAAACAGAGGTAGTGTCCCGTCCTTCTAGAATGACTTCATGCTATGTGACTGTGCTTATCGGAGAGAACGGGTCAGCATCATAGGTAGTGTGTTGTCTGGGCCGGTAGACAATGCTCTATTTGTGAGGGAGAGGAAAGAATATATAAATTTTGGAGATTTGATGGTAAAATTGAGACACTATTGGTTGAACACATCTTTAAAGGCAGACTAGTTTGAGTACATTGTGCTCACAGAGGTAGGTGTAGTCAGAAATGCCCCCGGGCGACTCCTGGCAGTCCAGTGGTTAAGACTCTGCTCTTCCATCGCAGGGGGCACAGGTTTGATCCTTGGTGGGGAGCTAAAATTCTGCACGCTGCACAGGGGTGGCCAAAAAATAGGAGAAAAAGAAAGAAAGAAATGCACTTGGTTCTGAATAGCTGTGCCATAAACCTCGTGGTCCAGGCCCCCATCCAGAGAGGCAGGCTGCTCCTATCTAAGTGTGACTCACTGCACAAGTGTGACTCACTGCACAGGTGTGACTCACTGCACAGGTGTGACTCAGGATAGTATGTCTTCCTTCAAAGTTGTGACTCCAGCAATGTGTGAAGAGCACAAGGAGTCTCCCCTTAAAGGGATCCCACAGTAGATCAACTTTTGGAACAAAGAGTCCCTTAGCAAGGTCATACTCACATCTGGTTTATTTGAATCATTTTTATAGTGCTCAGTTTCCTTAGAGCAGGGCACACTTAAACCAGCTATTTCTTACAACAGTTTTTTGTTTTCACATTTACCACCAATTAACCTTGAGCATGTTACTAAGTTATTCATTGTTTTAAAGATCATTTTAGATCTAAAGTGGGGGTAACCCGGGGATCCCTCAGAGCTTGGTTGCATGTTAGGGATGTTACATACATAATCTCATGTAGTCCCCCCAGTGGCCTCCTAAGGCGTTCCTCACCACCTCCACTTCCCAGGGGTGGGCTCTGAGGCCTGAGACATGACCTCGCTGATGGATGTAGTTCTAGGAAGATGTCGGATTCATATTTGAGCCCACGTCTGTCTGACTCTGAAGCTAATGACTTTCACATCCCAGCTAATGGCTGATGCTGCCAAGCCCTAAAGTGAGAGGCATATTTAAACACTCCTGAGCAATTCCAGCTCACCAGAGCCCTGGGTGCTAAAAAGCATCCTGTTGGCCAGAAAGAATGAAAGTCACTTCCAAAGGCTGCCACCTCGGATCCAGAGCATGGCCTGGAGGCTGAGGGAGTTGGAGTCAAGGACCCAGGATCTACTGCTCCAGGGCAGGCTGACCCTTAGAAGCTCTGAGCAGGTCATCAAGATGCTGTAAAGACCCTGGTACCGCCGAGAACACTGCCATGATGGCTTTCTCTGCCATTGGAAACACCATCTTTTCTAATGACTTTAAATCACTCCAAGTGGATAAATTCATTTAAGCAGATGCAGTCAATTCTCCCAGAACCTGCTTGCCAGTGAAAGGGGCACCCCCCAAACATAAGCTCCCCAGATGTCAAGTTTTGCTTCTCGAATAAGGAAGTAACTTTCTTTTAGGAGTATTTATTTGTGAAGTTAGAGAGGTGATGTTGTTGCTGTTTAATAGCTAAGTCGTGTCCGACTCTTTTGCGACCCCCATGGACTGTAGCCCACCAGGCTCCTCTGTCCATGGAGATTTCCCAGACAAGAATACTGGAGTGGGTTGCCAATTCCTCCTCCAGGGGATCTTCCAGATCCAGGGATCGAACCCACGTTTCCTGCATTGGCAGGCGGATTCTTGACCACTGAGCCACCTGGGAAGCCCAAAGTTAGAGAGGTAATGTCGGATTTGTTCACTGGCCTGGTAGGGGGGTGGGGGGGGTGGGGGCGCGCCCCTGTCATCACCCAGCTGAATAACCTCTGAACTTGAGTCCCTTCGACTGTGAAATGGGGAGTAGGGTTGGGTTGTCGCTTAATGGTCTTAGCTAAAATTTTATGACCCAGATATCCTCATCTGATTCTTTTCCCAGAGTCTCTTAAAAAGTTTAATTACACAACCTGGCCTTAAGAGTCTTAAGAAAGAAGAAAAGACAGCTGGGCGTTGATGTCAGTTTCAGTTGACCCCTCCGTTTGGGCTCGTCCTTCTTACACCCTTCCTTTAGGATCCCACCCACCTTCTTATCTGGAAACCAGTCTCCCTTAAAAGGCAGAACCGTGTCTTAAAGAGCAAGGAGTAGACAGCAGCACGGGGGTGGGGGGCAGAATGGGGAGCCGGCAGGGCAGTGGAGTTAGTCCCATACAGAGAACACTTCCCAGGAGCATCTCATGCCTGCCTTGTTATCAAGAGCTCAGGGAGTGTCATCCTGGGACTCACATTCTGCCCATTTTCCGTTTAATCCTCCGGGCTCGGCAGGGGCCCTTGATGGGTCTGGTGCCTCTCGAAGCGACAGCCCTGCCACAGCTCTGGGTCAGCACCTTTCAGATCCGCCTCCAGGTTCTGCCATGTGAGCCACCTCTGCCTGCCATCACCCTTTTCTCCCAGTTAAGTCACAGCATCTTCCCGCATCCTATTTAGGAGGAAATGGTACCCAGAGGCATCTGGGTGTGGAAATTCTCGCCCTTCCCTCTTCCCATCATCACATCCCTTTCAGGCAGTCTGTGAGCACCTCTCTGAAAAATCCAAGTCAAAAATCTAGATTTCATGCTTCACGTTTTGTTGAATTTATTTGGACAAGAAAAGAACCAACATGCTTGCGCCTTTTATAGTTTTCTCTCAAAGAACATTTCGGGCCTCGGGATATATTTTTTTTTTTTAAAAATGGCTCTGTTGTGCCCAGCTCTGTCATGGGCTGTATTCAGCCCCGTCCAGAAGAAGACCTCAAACACTTGGAAAAGCCGGACGTCATTTCCCATCGTGTTCTTTCACGTTTCAATGCTCCTAGCTGCTCTCTGGCACTTGGTCACTCCATAACTAAATACTGCTTTAGCACTTGACTCACAAAGCACTTCCTGAAAGCAGCAGGGAGATGTGCTGGGGGTCTAACAATCGGTCCACTGTTTGCACAGAGTTGTTTGCCGTCCAAACGCCATGTCAAAGGAGCAGGACCCAAGAGCGCAGTTCCACCTCTGAGTTTCGGTGACTTTTTTCCCATTTGGAAAAAGGACCTGGCCGTGATTGTCACGTGGCTAGCAAAAGGTTTCATTCTAGCCTAAAACCAGACATCCAAATGTCCTTGAAGGAAAGTCGATCACCTCCCCAAATACAGGGGGAGAGCTCTCGATGCACATGGGAGAAGCATTAGGAAGGGTTAACCATGGACACAGCCCAGGAGGGTGTATTTCTAAGGCCAGACTCAGTTTTCATTATATTGTTGCTATGCGAGTAAATAAATGAGCTCACTGCTACACCCAAGCGGAGCAGAGAGAATTTATAGAGAATTAATAATTTCAGCGTCGGCAACTTGTGACATTTCCTCCAGTTGGAGAAAAGCAAGGAGTCATCTTGTACTTTAAACAGACAAACCCCTGTAACTTTGCAGTTTCTGAAAATGGGATCCAAGCTCTCGTGAGCGGGCACTGATAATACTGATGTTGCTTTTCCTGGGGCTTTCTTTAAAGGGAACGGGTCACACCGTCCATGGGCTTTAAGACAAAGAGGTTATTATAAGATGGAATAAATACTGTGGTGGCTCTGTTAATGCTTTTTAAGGGCATTTAGGTGAAATAAGTCCTTTCCAATAGGCAGTTTTTGAAATCAAAATACCCTTGTTAATGCACAAGTCCCAGAGACAATATAAATAAAACACGGTGTCAAGGGATTAAAGATAGACACGCTCAGTCGTGTCCGACTCTGCGACCCCATGGACTGTAGCCTACCAGGCTCCTCCCTCCATGGGATTCTCCAGGCAAGAGTACTGGAGTGGGTTGTCATTTCCTTCTCCAGGGGATCTTCCCAACCCAGGGATCGAACCCAGGTCTCCCGCATAATAGGCAGACGCTTTACCCTCTGAGCCACCAAGGAACCCCAAAGATAGACAGGAAGCCATCTAATTTTACTTTCTACATATATCTAGGAAAATGCAAAAAGATGACTGCTAATCGGTGAGGCCTGCTTTTGAATTCAGACGGTCTTTGGTGCTGTTAGTGTCAAGGTGATGAACACGTGCTGTAGCCACTATGGCATTTTTTCGCTTCTCATCAGTCACCCGTTACATTTCCTGAGCACCACCTGGGTTGCCCAGTTCTTGATGAGGCCTTAGGGCAGAGCACCAGGAGCTGGTCACACACATTCCTGCTCTGCTGGTTTCAAGGGTCAGCTCCACTGCTCCATTACTGAGGCGCTGTTCGTGTTAAGTCGTTTCATTCGTGTCCGACTCTTTGCAAACCTATGGACTGAAGCCCCCCCATCTCTTCTGTCCATGGGATTCTCCAGGAAAAATACTGGAGTGGGTTGCCATGCCCTCCTCCAGGGGATTTTCCCAACCCAGGGACCAAACCCATATCTCTTACATCTCCTGCATTGGCTGCTGCTGCTGCTAAGTCACTTCAGTCGTGTCCGACTCTGTGCGACCCCAGAGACGGCAGCCCACCAGGCTCCCCCGTCCCTGGGATTCTCCAGGCAAGAACACTGGAGTGGGATGCTATTTCCTTCTCCAGTGCATGAAAGTGAAAAGTGAAAGTCAAGTCACTCAGTCATGCCCAACTCTTAGCAACCCCATGGACTGCAGCCTACCAGGCTCCTCCGTCCATGGGATTTTCCAGGCAAGAGTACTGGAGTGGGGTGCCATCGCCTTCTCCCTGCATTGGTAGGTGTGTTCTTTACCACTAATGCCACTGGGGAAGTGTTATCTGGGTATCAGAAGCAAAGGATTATGGAATTCAGACCATTCCTAATGTTGCTTTGGATTGTAGAGAGGGACACGGAATTAAATCATGGAACACAGAGATTAGTTACAGAAGACTCCTTCCTACCCCAAGTGGAATTTCTTATTATTTTTAAAAATTTTGTTAAAACTTTAAAAAATCCTGTTTTTGCGATTTTGTAATTTTTGATAAATACATACATCAACTGTAGAACCATGAATAATAATAGCAATAACAGTAATAAAACATTAGGGGACTTCCCTGGAGCCGATCCAGTGGTTATAAGACTTTTCCTTCCAGTGCAGGGGGTGTGGGTGCGATCCCTGGAGGAGAAGCTAAGATCCCATATGCCTTGTGGCCAAAAACACAAAACATAAAACAGAAGCAGTACTGTAACAAACCCAACAAAGACTTTTTATAAATGGTCCACATCAGGGCTTTCCTGGTGGCTCAGTGGTGAAGGATCCGCCTGCCAATGCAAGAGACATGGGTTCGATCCCTGGTCGGGGAAGATCCCGCATGCTGCAGAGCAACTAAGCCGGGGCACCACAGCTCTTGAGCCCGGGAGCCGCCACTCCGAGCCCACGTGCTGCAGTTACTAAAGCCTGCGCTGCACACCCGTGAGCCCTCGCTGCACGAGAGAAGCCACTAGAATGAGAAGCCTTCGCACCCCGACTAGACAGCCGCCCCTTCCCTCCCCAACTAGAGCAAAGCCTGCACGAAGCAGCAAACACCCAGCACAGCCAAAAATAAATAACATTTTTAATTAGTTTTAAAATGGTCCACATCAAAAAATAAAAAGTTAATAAAAGCTACAAGAACAGGACCGATGGTGCTGAAGTTCCTGTGCTCCTCCGCATCCCGGCCCGGGCTCTCATTCACTCCACCCAATGCTTTCTCTCAAAAAGGAGGACTTTTCTGCATCCTTTTTTCTGTTTTTGTTCTTCCTTCCGGTTGCTGGGAGCGGGGAAGGAGGGAAAGAGTCAAAACAGGAGCATGAGTTGGTTGGCAGAGGGAGATGAGAATTTGTGATAAGTACATGAGCCATAGGGCTGGGGCAAGGGAGTGCAGAACGTGAGAGGGCCTGAGACCCTAATAACGGGCTTTCGCCGGGTTGAGGGCAGGCAGGATCTGCTTTCTTTCACACCTCAGCCAGCTTCCTCCCCACTTTGCTCGGTGCCCCATGAATGGGCAGCGTCTTGCTGAAGCTCTCCTAACCACAGGGCCTCTGCTCTGCTGTGCACCTCCCCGCGCACCCCCCCTCCAACGCCCACCAGCTCTGCTTTAAGAAGGTTCAGTGGATGTCCATGGGAAGCAGTGCCTCCAAGGAGACTCACTGAGACCTTGGTACAAGTGATGCCCTGTGAACAGAAGTTGTCTGGAAAGGAAGTGTTTTGCTTCTAAACATTCCTCATGCATATGCGCCCCCACTTCTCCGTGAGAGCCTCTTGACAAACCCAGCCCACTGAAAAGAAATCCACCGAGGAGAAACTCAGTAGTCTCTTGGATTAGGTTCTTTGCTGTCTTTCTCTTGGATAAATCTCTGTATCTCTCAGATTACAAAGCACGCTTTCTCCTGGGGTTTCCTACTGGCGTGTCTTGTGCTGTTGTGGTGATAACTGTGACAATGGCAACACTGATACGACCAAAGTAAAACAGTAATCCAAGTAAATCCGCTCATGATCACCAGGGCCAAAGTCCTTTGTCATGTCCTTCGTTAGTTTGAAATTTCCACTGCCTCATAGACGCCTTCGAGAACGCTTTATACATTTGCGAAGGTCAGTGTCTTTCTACAGGACTTAGATCTTAGGATGATTACATTTGGTTTTCTCCTGTTTAGTCATGTAACATTTTGAAAGCAAGTGGCTTTGAGATTTGTGATCAGACATCCTCATCCTATTAGGAAGGAAGCAGGAATTGGCTGTTTTGTTCTTGCTTCTCTTGCCTTGTCTCCTGCATTCCTGGTTATCTTTGATTGTGTGTTGGACACTGTGTTTTTTTTAAATATTGGTAGAAATAATCGAAGGCCTATAAAGACGTTCTGTACTTGCAGAGAGGATTTCACTTCTCTCTGCCAGCCTCACAAGTGCACATAAATCTAATTTCAGGCTTTGAGATGTTCTTCCCCACCGTGATGACTTAAAACCTAGCTCAGGCCTGTACAAGAGTACGTTCTCTTCCAGTTAATCCTTACTTTCCCATGCAGCCATTAAGGTCCCAACCCAAACTGGAGGGTGGTTTTCATGGTTTCTACCTTGATGAGCCCTCAAGTCCGCTCACCCATAGAAGCTGAAAAAGCACACTGTAGCCTCTCATACCTGTTTTAGGTCAGCAAATGCCCAGAAGAAAGCAACCTCAAAATTCAGGCTTCTCTTTGTGAATTTCTTCTCCATTTCCCTTTTCTTTGTCTTCTTTTTAAAATGTATTTGGCTGCGCCAGAACTTAGTTGTGGCACGTGAGATCTTCATCACGTCATGTGGGACCTTTTCACTGTGGCAGGCAGGCTCAGTGGCTCCACAGCATGTGGGCTCTTAGTTCCCCAACCAGGGATCGAACCTGCACCCCTGGCATTGCGAGGCAGATTCTTAACCACTAGACCACCAGGGAAGTTGCCCCTTCTCTGCTTTTCTATTTTGACCTGGTAATTCTTTACTATCTTTTAACTTTTGATACCCTCAAGAGGATTTTTCATATTATCTCCTCACTTTTTTAAAGCTGTCTTCATTGAGATGGTTGATCTGAATTACCTAGTGCCCAGTTTAAGTCCAGAAGTAAAATCTGCATAACCTAGGTAATAATTATGATAAAGATAGCTGAGGCTTACAATTTTATACTATACCAGGTACCCTATGTACTTGATGTCACTTAATACTCCTAATAGCCTCTAAGTATTATCATTTATGTGTTACTAATAAGGAAGCAAGCTTTCCTGGTGGCTCAGGTGGTAAAGAATCTGCCTGCAATTCAGGGGCCATGGGTTCGATCCCTGAATCAGGAAGATCCCCTGGAGAAGGAAATGGCAACCCACTCCAATATTCTTGCATGGGAAATCTCATGGACAGAGGAGCCCGGCGGGCTACAGTCCGTGAGGTCACAAAAGAGTCAGACACGATGTAGCGACTAAACAACAGTGAGGGAACAGGCTTAGAACGGGCAAATGCCTTGGCCACGTCATGGCTGCTAGGCGGCATAACCAGGGTCCACACCCAGCTCTGCCTGCGTCCAGCCTATGTTCTCAATCACTGCCCTCGTCAGACCTGATCCTTTCAATGGGCCAGAGACCCACTGTGACCTTGGCCTTCGGTCCAAGGTTTCATGTGACATGGGCCTGTCCCCTGTTTTCAGAACTAGAGAAAGCATGACCCCTGTTCCTTTCTACTGTATCTTCTTTCTGATGCAAAGGCAGAAGGCATTTCTTTTTGCAAAGCTCCCCTATATGTTTCTGGCTTGCAGCTGAGAAGAATGCAGGTGTTTGGGTCACATGCAGGCTCTAGGCTGGGGAGAAGGAAACCACCAAAGAGTGGCGCAGGTGATAAAATGCCTCCGTGGTTTCCCATTGCTCACCTCTACCCAAGACTCCCCTGCTTTGTTGGCCACCCCACTTGCCCAGCACTGCCCTGCATGGCTGATAAGACATGCCCCTCCTCCCATGGGTCCCACTCATCCTAGAGCTGACCTGACTGGAAACCAGCCTCATCCTCTGTAATTCCCCTCTGCAGAGCCACATCCCTTTGCTTAAGAAAAGCCTCGAGTTTTCTTTAGTTCGTGACTATATTCATTCCATGGTGGTGGTGGTTTAGTCGCTCAGTCATGTCCGACTTTTGCAACCCCATGGACTGTAGCCCACCAGGCTCCTCTGTCCATCAGATTTCCCAGGCAAGAATACTGGAGTGGATTGCCATTTTCTTCTCCAGGAGATCTTCCCGACCCAGGAATCAAACCCAGGTCTCCAGCATTGCAGGCAGATTCTTTACCAACTCAGCTAAGAGGGAAGCTATATTCAGTCCATACGTTTATCCAAGATCTACTATGTTCAAGGCACTTTCTCGGCCCTATCTCTGTGTCCACAATGAGAAGAAAAGAGATGAGATAGTCTGAAACAGTCAAACCTCCAGGGATAAGCACTGTTAGAGATGTAAGTACACACGCAGTCAGTTCCAAGGAGGGAGATGTATCTGTCTGGGAAGGGCTTTGTGGGAGAGGGGCACTCAGGGTGGCCCCCCAAATTGAATAAAATTTGCACAGGAGGAAAGAAAGTCGAGCATCTTGTACAGACACAGCATGGGTGAAAGCACAGAGGTGTGGCACAGGGGGTGCCTGTAAAAAGTGGAGTGCGTCCGCCTCGCCAAAGCACAGAACTGGTGCAGAGCTTTTGGGTTCTGCCCTCAGACTGAGGGGGTGGGCGAGGAAGAAATACACAGATGAAAGTTAGGCTGGCACCTGGGGGCCAGAGACATGTGTCGTTGGCCAAGATGCTGTTTGAAATAGTTGAGCCAATTTTGAAAATCAGATATCACATAAAAACCCGGATTTCTGGCTTCTCGTGAAAATTGGAAAGATCTGGCAACCCAGGGAATATTTTTTTTCAAGATGGCAGTTGGCTGGAGCTGAGGACTGGCTGCCACCTCTCAGAAGGGGAGGAATTCTGTGCTCCCAGCACAGGATCTCAGCTTGTCTCTCCCTTCCCCCGACCTGCTCAGCACACAGGCAGCTCAGCATCAGGCCAGGGCCCTGCTCCAGGTGCAAACCCAGGCCAATGGAATGCAGAGACCCGGGTGACAGACCCAGGGCTCCGTCCTGGGCCAGTGACTCGCACACCTGGTGCTGTGCGAGTGATGCCACAAAGAGGGGGCAGATTGTGGCCAATCAGTGTCCCCTAGCTCTCACTGCCACCCTAGACACAGACACCTCATCTTTCAAATTTCAGCATGCACAGGTCTCAAAATTATGAGACGTGGAAGTCTTAATAGCATATCTAAAGAGCTCATGCTGCCCAGAATCTGAAGCACAAAATGACACAAAGTAAAGTATGGGACAGGGTAAGCCCTGAGCATTTTCTTGCTTTTTCTACAAGCAAAATTAGTAGATTTCATTATATGTACATTAATAATATACAATATTTGTTTTTCTCTTTCTGCCTTACTTCACTCTATAACAGGCTCTAGATTCATCCACCTCACCAGAACTGACTCAAATGCATTCTTTTTTATGGCTCAGTAATATTCCATTGTATATATGTACCATGACTTCTTTATCCATTCACCTGTTGATGGACATCTAGGTTGGTTCCATGCCCTGGCTATTATCAGTGGTGCTGCAATGAACATTGGGGTACATGTGTCTTTTTCAATTATGGTCTTCTCAGAGTATATCCCCAGTAGTGAGATTGCTGGGTCATATGGTAAGCAACCGGAGAAGGCAATGGCACCCCACTCCAGTACTCTTGCCTGGCAAATCCCGTGGATGGAGGAGCCTGGTAGGCTGCAGTCCATGGGGTTGCTAGGAGTCGGACACAACTGAGCGACTTCACTTTCACTTTTCACTTTCATGCACTGGAGAAGGAAATGGCAACCCACTCCAGTGTTCTTGCCTGGAGAATCCCAGGGACGGGGGAGCCTGGTGGGCTGCCGTCTCTGGGGTCGCACAGAGTCGGACACGACTGAAGTGACTTAGCAGCAGCAGCAGCGTGGTAAGCAACACAACATGGAAAAGCAATTGTCTTCCAATAAATTTTTTAAAACCTGAAAAAAAAAAAAAATTAGTGAGTTAACATAACCCCAGTTCCCAAATTTTTGATCCTCCCCTTCTGGGATGCAGCCTCAGATCTATCCCGTGGACTGTCCCCTTTCTACATGTCTACAGTCTGCCCTTTGCTCCATAGCTCTTCTCAGAGATCCATCTCCAGACTCTTCCGCTAGTTGACACGAATGACAGGTGTACGAGCATCCCAGGAAGGTGGATTTCTCGCCTGGACAGAACACCCTCTGCAGGGGAACCAAGAAGACACTTTCAGGTGCAGCTGGTCACAGAGCCTCGGGAAGCCCACAGTTTGCCCCCTCTTTGTGGCATCACTAAGGAATTAAGAGGTCACTTTGGTAATTCCTAAGGCTAAGCCCTTGTAACTATAAATAAGTACGCAGAACGAAAGGAATGCAGGAAAGAAAAACAAACGGAGGGAGAAAGGAAATGAAAAGCCTGACCTGATCTCATTGAGAAAATTAGTTTCTAAGACACCCTTGGTGTGGAGCAGTGGCATCCGTGCCTTGCCTGCCGTGCAAACATCCAGGAGATTTCGCCCCAAATGTACGTTCCCCTGAGCCAGACCTTGGTGTACCTCGGAGGCTGAGGTTTAGTGATCCTGGGAGAGGAGAAAGGTTTTTGTGGACTTTGTCAAGCAGAAAGAAACTGGCCTTTTAAACCACAAAACTGGATACTTTGTAAGGTACAGAACAGTCAGCACTTTGCTCTGAGGAGAGAACACGCAATTGGCATCAAAGTGACCCAAGCAGTGGGGCGAGGAGGAGACAGTCCAGAAGGGGAAGGCGTCCAGCTCCTGGTCCTTCCAGGCGGCACAAGGGACCTCACGCTATGCCCCACCCACGTCTGACCAGATGCACGGCCCAGGTCCCCGCTCCGTGCCATTTGAGAACTGATGTGAATTGGATGGTCGTGTTGAGGGAGGCTGTATTTTGTTGGCTTTTCCCCCCTGTGGTTTTCACCATCTGTTTCTTTTAATGCATAAACAAGGAAAATGACTGGTTTGGAATGCAAAGTTTAAAAAAAATAGATGACCACAGGCATCCTCTAAATGAGAAAGAGGGAGCACGCAGGAGTTCAGTGACATTTGTCAGGAAGTGAGGCGTTAAATACTGGGGAGCTCAGATGCTCTCTGCCAGGGACCGTCCGCACAGGCAAGGCAGAGCCTTGCCGGGGACCCGCCTTCCTGAGACGGCGCCTCCTGTTTACATGTACCAAGGGCTATTTTTGATACCAGCACCACCCCATCTATCTCCCAGCCCCCCTCCGTTTTTCAAACTAAAGATGAAACCCTTCGGCTGGCCTTCAGCATAACCAGCCTTGATTTTCCATTAGCATTATTACTAACTTGGCAGCCTTGGATAGAATCCACTCTTAGAAGCCTGTAGACTGAACAAAAGCAGGGTTGTGAGTAGGTTCTATTACAGAGCCAAAACAGAGAGCTATAAATAGAGGAGCTGATGAGATAGAGGAAGAGAAGGTACTTCATGTCTCTCCTGGACAATAGTGAGTGAAGAAAAAAAAAAAATCATCTAAGGGCATGGGGAACACAGTGTATCTTTCTTGAGCGACCAGCATCCTGCTTTAAAAAGGAAGACTTGCTCTGCAGGATACAGTAGCCACTTTGTGAAATGGTTCTGTATGCTTTGTGCCAGCAAACCTTAAAGCAAGAGACTCCTTTTTTAAAGCTGAGGCAGTGGAGAGATGGGCTGGGCTGGTGGCTGCATACTAATCTCTTTTACCTTCCTTGCAAGACATAATCAGCTACAAGCACCAGGGATTTAAGGAGCAAATTGAACCCAGGCATTTAGAGCCCCCAGGGAGAAGGGCACTGGCGCTTTTGGCTGAGTTCCACCCATTTCAGGGTAAGACGGATATGAGCATTTTTCGCATACTTTTGTAGGCAGCCTGACGCCAGAGTTTTCACATTAGAGAAAGGATAAAAGATGATGGTTTCTCAGGAAAC
Source organism: Bos mutus (assembly GCF_027580195.1). Lineage (NCBI taxonomy): Eukaryota > Metazoa > Chordata > Mammalia > Artiodactyla > Bovidae > Bos > Bos mutus. Next base: position 7,279,728 of record NC_091639.1, on the reverse strand, counting down.
AACCAGCTCTTCCTAATCTGCGATGTCTGTTCTCACAAATGTCATGGAGCTGGGTGCTGTTAGCACGTCACCCCACAGAGGTGAGGCAGACACAAGACCCTGGTCATTTAGAAGCTCTGGGGGGGATTAAATATACTTTCAAAGGAGCTTAAGTTCCAGTCATTTCTCTACCCGGGCTTAGGACACAGTGGGGTGTGTAGATCTGAAAATACGAGCCTGGCTGGTGAGGTTTGTTTCATTGACATTTGTTCCAGATGCTGGGCTGCGATGAGCATGTCTGACGTCTGACGTCACTTGGTCGTGGGCACCGTCTGGACGTTTGCTCCCCTGGTGGAAATGGGAAAATGATTAGACCTGAACTCTCTTCCTGGTTGGCTCCAGGACTCAATGTTTCATGCATTTCATTCTTTAGCATGAAAGCTTCTGGAGCCTTCTCAGGACAGTGCTGTGCAAGCTTTAGCTTCATAAACCTATGGAATTCATGCCTATGGAATTTTAGTTATAATCATAATCACGTCAGATGAAGAGGCTTCCGGGGGAAGGTATGAGAGGAATTTTAAGTGGCTCAACTCTATTTACATTATTCACTTTACAAATGGTTTCAGAGCCCTTTTTTTCCTTTTCTTTTCTTTTCATTATGCTGTGCTCCAGAGGGTTGATCTAGGACTTTCATAATTTAAACACAATTCTCCCTTCAAGTGGGCTTCTGAGGTGGCTCAGTGGGCAAAGAATACTCCTGCAATGCAGAAGATGCAGGTTCAATTCCTGGGTCAGGAAAATCCCCTGGAGGAGGAAATGGAAACTGACCCTAGTATTCTTGCCAGGAGAATCCCATGCACAGAGGAGTCTGGTGGGCCACAGTCCACGGGGTCGCAAAGAGTCAGCCACAACTGAAGCAAATGAACTCGTTCTCTTCAAGTACCTTTTGGGAATCAGGACTTGGTCTGACCAACTCTAAGGTGATTTTATTACCATGAGGAAGGCAGAGAGATTTCAGGGACTGGTTCTTCACTGGGATTCAAGAGGGACTTGAAAGTTGACTGGCTTGGTGTCTCCTCGTCTCCTTCCTTTGGTCTCCTCCCTCTTCCTTTTTGCTTCCTGGTGGGGGAGAGATGGGGGCGGAGCGTCTGATCCAGAGGCTTTGCGATGCCCTCAGGACTCGGTTTGGAAGTTTACTCGTGTCTCCCCATCCACAGGTGATCACGCCGGTGAGGACAAGCCACGGCTATGTGTACGAGTACCCGACCAGATACCAAAAGGACGTCTATGATGTCCCTCCTTTCCAGACGGCTCACGGGGTGCGTACCAAGAACGTGGTCGTCACCGGGGAGGGGCCACCTCGGGGCAGCTTTCCTTCTGGGCTCCAGAGGAAAGGGAAGTTCACAAAATCTGCACATTTCATGTGAAGCTTTACTTAGGTTGTCTATTCAGGGGCCAGGATTACTTGTTTTCTGGATTTGTGTTATTAAGGAATCTGAGGCTTTGATCTCACAAAGCTTTTGTTGCTTATCGTTTTCTCAGGGAGCGTAAAGTTTAAAATACACTTTAAAGTACAGACAGTGTTGGGAATTCCCTGGAGATCCAGAGGTTAGGGGGCACAGGTTGGATCCCTACTCAGGGAACCAAGATCCCCTCATGCTATGCAGTGTAGCCACAAACCATTAAGTTAAATTAAAAAATAATAAAGTACACACAGTGCAGATTTTTTTCACCTAAGATCATTTTTATACTCAATCTAAGTCAAAGAACCCAAAATTGAAAAATTCCGTCAATTTTTATTACATAGAATTCAGCCAAAGAGCAAGGGAATACATAACCTGGTAAACACGTCCATCATTAAAAGCTTAGTACATAACAAAATAACAAGTAGGACTTTTCTTGGTGGCTCAGTCGTAAAGAAACCACCTCCCAGTGCAGGAGACTTGGGTTCGATCCCTGGTCCCAGAAGATCCCACGTGCCACGGAGCAACTCAGCCCGTGAGCCATAACCAAGCCTGTGCTCTAGAGCCGGGGCTCTGCAACAGAAAAAGCCCCCAAAACGTGAAGCCCCCGCACCGCAACCAGAGAGCAGCCTCCTTGTGCCATCACTAGAGAAAAGCCACACAGCAAGAAAGACTTAGCACGGGCAAAAATAGATGTGTAAATTGAAAAAAAAAAAAAAAACATAAAAATGACAAGTATTTCCATGCTGGCTGACTCAGGTGTTTCTCCCCAGGTGTATGACATCCCGCCGTCCTCTGTGAAGGTTCCTGTGTTTTCTGTCCCTGTGGGAGAGATAAAGCCTCAAGGGGTCTATGACATCCCTCCTAGCAAAGGGGTAAGTGAGCTACTGCAGAAGCTGCCACAAGCGTGCATGTGTGTGTGTGTGTGTGTGTGTGTGTGTGAGTGTGCACACGCTGAGATAATCCAAAGAGGAAAAACTTGTCTTTGTGTGCAAGAACAGGGAGGGAAGGGGAGCCAGGGGGGAAGAAGAGACAACAAAGACAATTGTGGGGATTCCATATTTAACCCCCCTCCCCGTAAGAAAATGGGTAGTCAATAAGGTGAGCCAGTAGGAAGGAAAAGCAATCGATTCTGTTTGGCAAGCAACTCATATATGTCCTATGGTGGTGGTGTAGTCGCCTAGTCATGTCTGACTGTTTTCAATCCCATGGACTGTAGCCCGCCAAGCTCCTCTGTCCATGGGATTCTCCAGGCAGGAATACTGGAATGGGTTGCCATGCCCTCCTCCAGGGGATCTTCCCGACCCAGGGATTGAACCCAGGTCTCCAGCACCTCAAGCAGATTCTTTAGGGACTGAGTGAGGAGGGAAGCCTATATGTTACGTGGCTCATGTTTATACAGGACATCACAGATGACTCAGGCCGTGTACAGGCATACAGGTTTGGAGTCAGTGTGGGCTAGGCCTGCACAGGAAGTACAGTTATCCTGATTCCACATAAGAGGGAACTGCGTCTCAGGACCTTTCAGCAGCTGATTGAGCATCACCTCGCTGGGAGGTCCGGGAGGAGACCTCCGGTCTCCTGACACGTGGGCCAGGAACCCCGAGAGCAGCTGAGACAGGAGGGTCCACACAGGGCAGCGGGGCGTCCAGGGGAGGGCGCCCTCTACAGAGGGTGGGGCGAGAGCCCTGCACAGCCTCAGGAGACGCCTGGTGCGCGGAGGAGAGGGGAGGGGGCGGCACTCGGGAGCACCGCTGGCCCTCGTGGGGACGTGCCGCGTGGTTTCTGCACTGCCGCTTAGACCAGCTCCGCAGATAACAGCGTCCTTGTCCACTTGCCTCCCAGGGATACTCCACTCCACCCTCTGGCTACAGAGACGAGGCCGGGCTCCGGGAGAAAGAGTACGACTTTCCGCCTCCCATGAGACAAGCGGGCAGGCCCGAGGGTGTCTATGACATCCCCCCAACGGGCGCCAAGCCCCTGGGGAAGGACCTGCACCCTAAGTACAACGGCGACGCCCCCGGAGCTGCCGAGCTGGCCCCGCGGAGACACGGGGGCACGTCCCTGACCCAGCCGGCCCCCCAGCTGGGCCCACCCGTGGGCTCCCAGAACAATGATGCCTACGACATCCCCCGGGGCATCCAGTTTCTGGAAGCGCCAGCAGAGACCAGCGAGAAGGCCAGCCCGGAAGAGAGGGACGGGGTGTACGACGTGCCGCTGCACCAGCCGCCGGAAGCCAAGGGCCCCGTGGACGTGGTGGACGGCATCAACCGGCTGTCCTTCTCCAGCACGGGCAGCACGCGGAGCACCATGTCCACGTCCTCCACCACCTCCAAGGAGTCCTCGCTGTCCACCTCCCCGGCGCAGGACAGAAGGCTCTTCCTGGACCCTGACGCGGCCCTCGAGCGGCTGCTCCGGCTGCAGCAAGCCCTGGACGGGGCCGTCTCCAGCCTGATGGCACTGGTCACCACCGACTGGCGGAGCTACGGCTACATGGAGCGGCACGTCAACGGGGTCCGCGCCGCCGTGGACAGGGTGGAGCTGGCCCTCAGGGACTACCTGCACTTCGCGCAGGGCGCCGCGGCGAATGCCGCCTGCCTCCCCGAGCTCGTCCTCCACCACAAGGTGAAGCGCGAGCTCCAGAGGCTGGAGGACTCCCACCAGATCCTGGGCCAGACCAGCCACGAGCTGAGTGAGTGCGGCTGGTCCCTGAACGTGCTGGCCGTCCACAAGCCCCACAACAAGTGGGACAGCCTGGACCGCTTCGTGATGGTGGCCAAGACTGTGCCGGACGACGCCAAGCAGCTCACCACAACCATCAGCACCAACGCCGAGGCCCTCTTCAGACCCGGCCCCGGGAAGGGCGGGCCGGAGAGCATCACGAACTCCACCGAGTACCCGCCCACCGGCTCCCCGGGGCAGCTGCTGCCCCCCGGGGACCACAAGGCCCCCGCCCTCAACAAGCCACTGCCCCCCAGCCTGGGCAAGGAGCAGCCCCCTGACTGTAGCAGCAGCGATGGCTCTGAAAGGAGCTGGATGGATGACTATGACTATGTCCACCTGCAGGTAAAGATTCCAGACCCCGAGGCACCTATATTTACCTGCAGGGGCCTGGGGCTCACACCTGTAAGATGTAGACTAGACCACTGAAGTGGAGACCACGATTAAAGGTTCAGGAACACGGTTAGTGGTTCACAAGCTGGAGGTGGTGTTGTCCAGTAGGAAGAACGCTGGTCTGAGGGTCCAGAGTCCTCTAGACTTTTCCAGGACACTGTGTCACCAGCTTATGTAAACTCACCTGAATTCCTCATTTGCAAAATGAATGAAGCACAGAGTTGAATTAGATCTGATCCATACGCCTCAGGCAAGCAGGAAGAGACCAGCCACCCCTGACCCAAGTAGGATAGTGCTAAGTTGCTTCAGTCGTGTCCAACTCTCTGTGACCCTATGGACTATCGCCTGCCAGCCTCCTCTGTCCATGGGATTCTCCAGGCAAGAATACAGGAGTGGGTTGCCATGCCCTCCTCCAGAGGATCTTCCCAACCCAGAGATCGAACCCGTCTTCCGTGGCTCTGGCACGGAAGGCAGATTCTTTACTGCTGAGCCACCAGGGAAGCCCCAAGTAGGGCAGTGGGCCCTTGAAGCCAGCTCCACTTATATTCACATTTCACGATATGGTTCTGCAGGATATTTAATTTGAAGAAAAGTTAGGAGGAGTGGGTGCTTCACTGTTTTAGAAAAAAGATTCAAAAACCTCTGCACTAGAAAATTTCCTAAGTTCCCTTCAGCTCTGTACTCTGTGTGTGGGGGGGGGTGTAATTACTCACAGAGAAACTTAACCCCACCGTAGACTTGCTTTGAAGACCACTGGGCATTTGCCAATTGATCTAGAAGTTAACCTGCTTATCGGAAATCAGGCCATCACAGTCTGCCTCCTACAAGTGACAGTTCTACCAGATTGACTCAGGATCATGACAGCTTGCCCTTTCCCTTCGGGGAATTAAAACATTCTACAAGATCCGTTATTTAGAATTGGGCTTACTATCTCATTCCGCCATTCTTTTCATTTGACCGACAGCCGTGGATTGTCCCGAGGATTATTGAGCACCGCTCCATCGTGTGCAGCAGGGGGAGGAGAGAGCAGAGCCACCACGCCTTGTGCTGAAGAGCAGTGTGGGGCGAGTAGATGGAGGCATTACACATCTCCCCAGGGACATCCCCGGCAGTCCCGGGGTTACGTCTTTGCACTTCCAATGCAGCGGGCACAGCTCCAGCCCCTGGTCAGGGAATTAAGATCCCACATGCCATGTGGCTGGGCCAAAAGATAACAAACAAACAACAACAACAAAAGCCACTTACCCGGCTGGTTGACCAACTCTGCATTTTGGAAAATACTAATTTGGTGTAGAGCTGCAGATAATTTGAAGAGACTAGGACTTCCCTGGTGGCTCAGAGGGTAAAGCGTCTGTCTACAACGCGGGAGACTGGGGTTCAATCCCTGGGTTGGGAAGATCCCCTGGAGAAGGAAATGGCAATCCACTCCAGTACTATTGCCTGGAAAATCCCATGGACAGAGGAGCCTGGTAGGCTACAGTCCATGGGGTCGCAAAGAGTCGGACACGACTGAGCAACTTCACTTTCACTTTCCAGAAATGTAATGTGGCCACATTTAGACATGCAGGGGCTTCCCTGGTGGCTGAGAAGGTAAAGAATCTGCCTGCAATGCGAGAGACCTGAGTTCTACCCTTGGGTGGGGAAGATTCCCTGAAGAAGGGAATGGCCACCCACTCCAGTATTCTTGCCTTGAGAATTCCCTGGACTTAGGAGCCTGGCGGGCTACAGTCCGTGGGGTCAACTGAGCAGATGACACTTTCACGTTGGGACTTTCCGGGTGGTGCTAGTGGTAAAGAACCTGCCTGCAATGAGGAGACGTAAGAGACGCAGGTTCGATCCCTGGGTTGGGAAGATCCCACGGAGGAGGGCGTGGCAACCCACTCCAGTATTCACGTCTTGAGAATCCCATGGACAGAGGAGCCTGGTGGGCTACAGTCCGTAGGGTCACAGAGAGTCAGACACAACTGAAGCAACTGAGCAGGAGGTTTATGGGTTTGCAAATAATCTATTAGAAAAGAACCCTGAGAAAAAGTACTGCTTAAGGAGGTTGGGGGGAGTGGGGGTCATGGGTAATCCTACAAAAATGGTAAAGTGGAGCGCAGAGTGTGGCGCCCCATATGGAAATGGATCTTAGTTTTCACTTCTGATCTACATAGTGACTCTGGAAGTCCGGATGAGAGCTGGGGTTCACAGGGCCTAGCTGGGCGTGCAGGACGTTTCCAAAGCTGTGGAAAGTAGCAGAGTATTTGCGTGTTTGTCAATGAAGCTGTTAGCATAAGTGAATCATAGTGGTGATGTAATGTTTTCTTTATGTTGAAAAATAATAGGGGAAGGAAGAGTTCGAGAGGCAACAGAAAGAGCTCTTGGAAAAAGAAAATATCATCAAACAGAATAAGATGCAGCTGGAACATCACCAGGTACGTCCAATCGGAACAAAAACTATTTCGTGTTGAAAAGACTTCCCATTTAATAAGAAAGGTGTGACTTCAAAAGATCGTGATTTTGATCCTTCCAGTACACTTTAGCATAAATAGGGTATAAGAACACAAAGAAGGTTCTGTGGCCTTGCTAATCCAGCTGTGTGTACCTGCACTCTGTTCAAATAGCAGCTTTCCAGGCCAAGACTGTACGTCTAACACACTAGGACTGTTTGGGTTAAGGCAGTTGGTCCCAAGGAGCAAGACCCACTCAAACTGGCCCAAGCAAATGGGTTTTATAGTAAAGCCCTAACGGGAGAACTCAAGAACAGAAAATGAAACAGATAGAGCCACATCTGAAAGATCTAAGACTGTACGTTCCCTCTCCTTTCTGTACTTCCTTTGCTTCTCTCTATATTGACTTCCTCTGCCTCTGTTTTCTGCCAGTTTCCTCTGCTTCTCCACTCATTTGGCTTCCCTGGAACTTTTACAGAACCCATAAATGGCCACTCAAAGCCTTTTCTGTAGATAGGTTTTCATCTCGGCTTCCTAAGCTAATAACTCCTTCTGTGGTTTATAAAATTCCCCCCAAACGAAAGTCTGAGCCATATCTATCTGTCCGTCTGTCTCCTTCTCTCCCCTCTCTCTCTCTGTCTCTCCCACACAAGCCCATGGCTTGGCTATTCTTGGTCCAGTCTAAGGGTTGGAGGACAGGATTCACTGTTTTTGAAATATATCCAAGTCCATTTACTAAGGGCTTCAGGCAAGGCACTTTCATTCAAAAGTTGGGCATGAGTGTGGCAAATAATAATGGGTATTGCTAATGTAAGGGCATAAAAATAGCGAGAAATGGATTGAGGATTTCTAGGCCTTTTAAGATGAACTGAAATGGTGTCCAGTGACATGAAATAGCACACAGAACTCAGGGAACCAGAGTTCCCATCTGTGCTTCCTCACCAACCAACTGTGTGACCTTAGTTAAGTCACTTAATCTCCCCAAACATCAATTATTTCTCTATAAAATGAGAAAATCCCCTCCCCTCCATCTAATGAGATGATATGTTTATGAACATACTTGGAAAAGCATAAGCTGACTACGCTGAAGCATCACACTGTGTATGTTTGCTTTGGCATTCGGCCAAGTTAAGACTGCAGGGCTTTAGGGGACTTGTTGGAAATCATAGTAATTCCTAAGAAGAAAACAGAGTCTAAGGAAAAGGAAAGCTCACTGTGCATTTCTCAAGGGAGAAGCTGGGTGAGGTTAGCCATGCTCAGACTCAACCCTATTTGAGGGCAGAAGATTGACTGACTCCTAAACTCCAGTAATGGATAGTCCTTGCATGCCAAAGACAGTCTCTCCTGACACTTGGTGCAATAGCTGGAAATTATTATCATTGCATTTTAAATGATACACCATCTAGGAGCAAGGAGAGAAGGGAGAAAGTTAACACTGAGTCTGATCCGGGGTGAGGTCCCTTCCTTTAGACAGCGTTGAGGGTCTAGGTGTTACGAGCCCAATCAGTGTTCAGATCCCTTTAGAGAAGATCTCTTCCACAGTGCATGTGTATTTGTATGCATTTGTTGTTTTCTTGTTTAGTCGCTAAGTCGTGTTCTACTCTTTGTGACGCCATGGACTGTAGCCCACCAGGCGCCTCTGTCCATGGGATTCTCCAGCAAGAATACCGGAGCAGGTTGCCATTTCCTTCTCCAGCAAATTTTCCTGACCCAGGGATCGAACTCAAGTCTCCTGCATTGGCAGGCAGATTCTTTACCACTGAGTCACCTGGGAAGCCTTATTTATATGCATTAGTCATCCCTGTGTTGCTGGATAATGACATTTATAAACCTGGACAGAAAGAGTAGGCAAAATAGAAAAGGGTCATGGACTATCTTCTATTAAAGGGACAAAGTCGAGGCTTTCCTCTAGAAGGAGCAAACAACATCAGTGGCTGACTTGACAAAAGGATTTGCTTTTCCCTGGCCACCACTCAATAAACATTTACCTAGAGCCTACATAATACCAAACATTATTCTAAGCACTTTGCAAATGTTAACTCATTTAACCTTCGTAAAGACATAGGTAACTGTTGTTATTCAGTTGCTCAGTCGTGTCTGACTCTTTGCAGTTCCAAGGACTGCAGCATGCCAGGCTTCCTTATCCTTCACTATCTCCCGGAGTTTGCTCAAACTCATGTCCATTGAGTCGGTGAGGCCATCCAACCATCTCATCAGGGTGTATAGCTCAGTGGTAGAACATTTGACTGCAACCATCTGATTGTCTGTTGCCCCCTTCTCCTCCTGTCTTCAATCTTTCTCAGCATCAGGGTCTTTTCCATTGAGTTGGCTCTTGGCATCAGGTTTACAAAGTATTGGAGCTTCCACTTCAGCATCAGTCTTTCCAATGAATAGTCAGGGTTGATTTCCTTCAGGATTGACTGGTTTGATCTCTTTGCTGTCCAAAGGAGCTGGGTTGAAACCCTACGCTGCCTGCCCCTCTGAGGACAGAAGAGATCAATCGTGTCCAGTCGCAGAAGTCAGAGCTGGAGGATTCCTTGCTGCTGCTGCTGCTAAGTCGCTTCAGTCATGTCCGACTCTGTGCGACCCCATAGACAGCAGCCCGCCAGGCTCCCCCACCCCTGGGATTCTCCAGGCAAGAACACCGGAGTGGGTTGCCATTTCCTTCTCCGGTGCATGAAAGTGAAAAGTGAAAATGAAGTCGCTCAGTCGTGTCTGACTCTTTGCGACCCCATGGACTGCAGCCTACCACAGTCCTCCGTCCATGGGATTTTCCAGGCAAGAGTACTGGAGTGGGGTGCCATTGCCATCCTCTTTCCCAACCTCTGCATTTTACAGCTCAGGCAAGCCAGGCAACCTGATAAGGCCTGGCATCTAAAAAACCACCTGACGTGAGATCCCTGTCTTACAGCTACAAGCCCTGGTTAGTTTCCACTTCGGCACACACCACCTTGTCCTTAACTAAGTCGGGCTTTTTTTCTCCCCTGCAGCTGAGTCAGTTCCAGCTACTGGAACAAGAAATCACAAAGCCCGTGGAGAACGACATCTCCAAGTGGAAGCCGTCCCAGAGCCTCCCGACCACCAGCAGCGGCGTGAGCGCGCAGGACCGGCAGCTGCTGTGCTTCTACTATGACCAGTGCGAGACCCATTACATCTCCCTGCTCAACGCCATCGACGCACTCTTCAGCTGCCTCAGCTCGGCACAGCCCCCGAGGATCTTCGTGGCCCACAGCAAGTTTGTCATTCTCAGCGCCCACAAACTGGTGTTCATCGGAGACACGCTGACCCGGCAGGTGGCCGCCCAGGACGTTCGCAACAAAGTGATGAACTCCAGCAACCAGCTGTGCGAGCAGCTCAAGACTATAGTTTTGGCCACCAAGACGGCCGCGCTCCACTACCCCAGTACCCCCGCCCTGCAGGAGATGGTCCACCAGGTGACTGACCTGTCCAGGAATGCACAGCTCTTCAAGCGCTCTCTGCTGGAGATGGCCACGTTCTGAATGGAGACGCAGGAAAGGGAGCATTGCCTTGGGTTACTGAGGAAAACTGGAAAATACTCTCTGGTTTTTGTAAATCTTATCTATTTTTGTAGATATTTTGTATAAAAGTGAAAGACTTTAACATTTCATGGGTTAGATGGCATTCAGAAATTCAGGGAACTCCGGGGGGGCGGTGATAGGCAGCATTTTTTCCCCCCTGTGTTGTTCTTATGTACACATATAAGCATCTGAGACACAAACTGTACAGAATCTTATCCACGTGTGTATGACTACATGTTCATGTTCGTTTGTAGATGTTTGTCTGATACATTCCATTAAGAATCATGGGTTAAGAAGCACCTTAGGAAGCACCTCCCAATGCGGCATTTTCTTTTTAGAAAAACCTACCAGCTGGTTGTAATATTGCTCTGCATATACTCGTGATTGTTCCGAGCCTGTCACTCCCAAGTCTGAGACACAGAGTACAGTGTATTTGCAAGTGTTCACCTTCCATAAGGAGGCGGGTTAACACCTTGTTTTCCTTTTTGAAAGCCCTTCCAAAATTGGCCGTATCGGGCACGTAATTGCAAGATGCCTCACTTCTGGTTGAAAAAAAACCCTCTTAGAAAGTTTCAGAAAATATTGATATATCTTAACCCAAACTCTGACGCATTAGGTGCCAGAGGAGAGACACGTGTGTTTTGAGGCCGTGTCCTGATTAGCGCTGGGTTGTTTCAACACAGAGAGGACGCTGTCCCAATAAAAGGAGACCATGTGTTCCCCAAAGATTTTCTTTTATGGCCCCACCAGGTGGCATGTGGGATCTTAGTTTCCAGACCAGGGATAGAACCCAGGCCCCCTGCATTGGGAGTTCAGAGTCTTTAACCCCTGGGCCACCCAGGAAGTCCATCCCCAGGGCTTTTTGATCATCGGCATTTATTAATAATCTGGCCACGAGATTTTCCAAAGGATGTTTTCAGATCATATTGTTTGCAGCAGGAATTCCTAAAGACACATTGGACAATGATCATCCACAAAAGGAGGACAGTTCCACCTGAGTTGTAAGCGGAGGCCTTTCTGACTCTCATCATTCTCTTAGGTGCTGCTGTCCCTGGTACCTGAGGGAATCCCTGGTACCAGTTCCTCAATCACCTAAAGGTTAGAGCCGCCAGGCCGCATCTTATTCTTAAGAGAAGTTGTGGCTTGACTGTACCCTCCCTAAAATGTGCATGTGCAGACCCGGCGCTCAGAGCAGCTGTCTGGAGCCCATCTAGGCTTTACAGCTCTGTCTGTCCATTGACCCCATGTACAGCTCATTAACTGTCCCCCGACTCAGCACAGCATCCATTCCACAGTCTGTCCTCCGGTACATGCTGGGGTTGGCACAGCACAAACACATCACAAGCCATCGGATTCATCAGGGGGCAGATGAAACCCTTCCAACCCAATGGGTAAATGTATTCACATGTCACCAAGTCAAGAAGCAAGTTATTTATGGTTTATCAGCCCAGTTTTTATTTAATGATCCCATTCCAGTCAATTGGAAAATGTTTGATTTGCAATATGTGCCTTGACTTGATTAAGCTTGCTTGTTTTAGACAACCAAATTATTGGAACAGGAAAGGATTTAGGAGAGAAGGATATATGATCTAAGTGGGATTAAAGAAAAAAATAAAAATCAGTGAAACTTACTCAGGAGGTGCTTTTCAGAACAACCACTGTTGTAGTTCTCAACGTTCTATTCTGCCAAAAGAAGTCGGATTGCTGTAGGACAAGCAAGTGTGTGCGGAGGAAGGGGGTTGCTGAAAATCAGCAATGAGTTTGAAAAAGTGTCCTGGTAGATTTCATTGTATCATGTGTATTTCTTAGATGACTTGTTCTATGCTAAGAGGTGACATTTCATGTTTTCAAGACCAAAATGTTCAATGTGTATTAATCTCTTTCCCATACTGTATGTAGAGGCTATTTTTAAATCATTAAAATTTTGGATGTCTGTTTTCATAGACCTTGGGTTTTCTTTTTCCATTTCTTTCTTTGTCACACAGTTAAATGTTAGCTTATTTTGGCACTCCTAACATAGAAAGTTAAATTATGGTGAGTTTATTAATACTATAGATCTGGATTTTTGAGTAAAATTGAGAGCTATTTGTTCATTTTGTGTCACTTCAGGGTGTATTGCATTTGAAGGAAATTCTGGAATTTGTGAGCATTACCAAACCCAAATATCTGGAAAAAGGCTTCTCTTCACCAGGAAGCCTGAATTTTTAAATGGTAGATGGGATGGTATCTGCTGTCATAATGTGAATGTTACTATTCATGTCATTTTAGAATCAAAGAGAATTGCTCAATGCATTCTTGAATAGGCATCAAGAAATATTTAAAAGAAAACTATATTTGATGAAAATAGATTCATAACCACATAAATTATCTTTAATGCTTGGTCCAGTTTCATTCTGCTATCCTACTGAGAGTTACAGATAAACTATTTGAATATACCTTTAGTATACTCTTTTCCCACATCTATAAACATTTCCAAAGAAAGTGTCAAGGCACTTATTGGGAAATGGAAAGTCTTCTTGAAAAAAAAATTGGTGCTGGAAAAACTAGATCTCTCCATGGAAAAAACAGAATATTTACCTTACACCCTACACAGAAATTAACTCAAATGCTCAGCTGGATAACAGACTTGAACATGAAGCTCCAGTACTTCTAGAAGAAAACGACAGAAGAAAAATCTCTGTAATCTTAGGTAGACAAGAGTTCCTTAAGTGGAACAAAAAACATAAATTATAAAAATTGGTAAACTGGACTTCATCACAATTTAAAACTTTTCTAAGAAGACCATTAAGAAAACAAAAGGTCAAACCACAAACAGCAACAAAACATTTGTACCACCTCAGCCCAAGATATGTATTAGAATAAGGATACAAATAACTAAATTTTTTAACTGGGCAAAAATTTTGAACAGAAATCTCACAAAAGAAGGCATGTGAGGGACTTGCCTAGCAGTCCAGTGGTTAGTGTGCCAAGCTTCCTCTGTAGGGGGCGCAGGTTCAATCCCTGATCAGGAAGTAAGAGCTCACAAGCCAAGCAGCTAGCCAAAAAAGAAAAAAGACATGAATATACAATAAGTAAGTGAAATACAAACCCACCAAATAGAATTATTAAAGTAAAAAGATAAGCCATACCAACTGTTGACAAGGAATTTGAACAAACAGAGCCCATACTCTGCTATTGAGAGTGCAAACACTTGAAAAATAGATTGGCAGTTTAAAAAAAAATTAAATGTATTAATTAAATTTAGTTTAATTAATATATTAAAACCATGAATGTGTGCGTGCTCATTCACTTCAGTCATGTGTCTGATTCTTTCCAAGCCCATGGACCATAGCCTGCCAGGCTCCTCTGTCCGTGAGAAGAATACTGCAGTGAGTTGCCATTTCCTCTTCCAGAGGAGCTTCCCGACCCAGGGATCGAACTGAGCCTCCAGGGAAGCCCCATGACACCATGAAAAGAAAAGTGAAAGTGTTAGTCGCTTAGTCGTGTCCAACTCTTTGTGACCCCATGGACTATAGCCCGCTGAACCCTTCTGTCCTTGGGATTCTCCAGGCAAGAATCTTGGAGTGGGTTGCCATGACCTCCTTCAGGGGATCTTCCCAACCCAGGGATCAAGCCCAGTTCTCCTGCATGGCTTTACATGGTAAAGAAGGCAGATTCTTTACCATGCTGCTGCTGCTAAGTTGCTTTAGTCGTATCCGACTCTGTGCGACCCCATAGATGGCAGCCCACCAGGCTCCCCTTTCCCTGGGATTCTCAAGGCAAGAACACTGGAGTGGGTTGCCATTTCCTTCTCCAATGCATAAGAGTGAAAAGTGAAAGTGAAGTCTCTCAGTCGTGTCCGACTCTCAGCGACCCCATGGACTGTAGCCCAGCAGGCTCCTCCATCCATTGGATTTTCCAGGTAAGAGTACTGGAGTAGGGTGCCATTGCCTTCTCCACATGTCACCATAGGACCTAGGAATTAATTTCCTAGGTATTTACCCAAGAAAAACAAAACCATAGGTTGATACGAAAAGCATGTTCATAGTAGCTCTATTTGTAATAGCCCAAAGCTAGAAACAACCCAAATGTCTACGTGAATGAATAAACTGTTAAAAATCCACACAGTGGAATACTACACAGACACACAAAGGAGCAAAGAAACAGGTGAAACAAAAAACAACATGAGTGAACTTCAGAGTCCTGTTGACGCGCACAAGAAGAAAGAGCACACCCAGCGCACATTTATACAGAATTCTGCAAAATGCAAACTACAATGGCGGAAAGCAGATCAGCAGTTGTCAGGGAAGAGATGTGAGTTACCAAGGAGCTCAAGGAAACTGGGGAAAGACGAAAATGCCCATCTTCTCAGTTGCGATGGCTTCACAGGTACACACATGTTGAAACTCCTCAAACTGCACACTTGGAATGAACACAGTTTATTCTTTGTTGGTTATTATCTGTTTTATACAAATGGTCTGAACACTCCAATTACAAGTCAGAGATTCTCAAACTAGATTTTTTTAAGAAATACTAAATTTATATTTTATTTTATTAAAATTATTTATTATTTAATGTTATTCAATTTAAATAATTGAATCATTTAAATTATTTTAAATTATATTTTTAAATAAAAATTTAAATTATATTTAATTTAAATAAACTAACTGTATTTATTTTATCAATTAATTATATTTAATTTATTTTATTATAAGATTATTAACATATATATTATTTATTTCATTATTGGAGTATAATTGCTTTACAATGTTGTGTTAGTCTCTGCTGTACAATGTGAATCAGCTCTATGCATACATATATCTCACCTCCCTCCTACCCCACCCCCTGCAAGATTAAATTATATGCTATTTAAAAGATGCCTGATTTAAGTGAAAATACACAGATAAGTTAAAAGCATGCACATTCTAATTTTTAAAAAGAAAAGCTGGCATGGCTTTCTCAGCAGACAAAGCAGAATTCAGAACTTGGGCAAACAGGGCTTCATCATCATGAGAAGATCAGTTCAGAAAGAAGACAAAATGTTCCTCAATGCAAATGCAGCTAGTCACAAAGGTTCAACATATGGTGAAGCAAAAACAGAGCACCGAAAGGAGAAACAGAAAATAGTTACAGTGCTGGAGACACTCTCTTTTAGTACTTAATAGAACAAACAAATGAAAAATAGTGAAGGACAGGAAAGCCTGGCGTGCTGCAATTCATGGGGTCACAGAGTCAGACACGACTTAGTGACTGAACAACAGCAACAAAACAGAAAACGGTAACCACTGGAGCTCTCTGGAACTCCCCTCCGTTGCTGTAGGAGTGTAAAATGGTAAAGCCATTTTGGAATACAGTCTGGCAATCTCTTACAAAGTTAAGTATACACTTACCATATAACCCAGCCATTCCAAAGGTATTTAGGCAAGTGAAATGAAAATCTATGTCCATTAACAAGGACCTACTATATGGCACAGGTTATTAATATCTTGTAATAACCCAAAAAGAACCTGAAAAAAAGAATTCCTTTGCCGTACACCTGAAACTAACACAACATTGTAAATCAACTGTCCTTCATTTAAAACTTTTTTTGAAAAAGAAAATAAATGTCCACAAAATTAACTGCTTTATTTAGCCTAATCCCAAAATGGAAGCAATCCAGACGGCATCGACAGGTGAGTGGATAAATAAACTGTGGTCTCTGCACACAGTGGAACCCTGTTTAGCAGTAAAAAGAATGGAATGAGGGCTTCCCTGGCGGTGCAGGGGTTAAGTCTCTATGCTTCCACGGCACTGGGTGTGGTTTGGATCTCCGGTTGGGGAAGTTCTACGAACTGCAAGGTGTAGCCCTCAAAATTAATTAACTAATTTTAAAAAATAAAAAGGAGAGAACTAATTACAGATCTTACAGCAAGAATGGATCAACCTTACAATCATTATGCTGAGAAAAAGCCAGGTAAATAAAGACTACATATAAACATGGAGCTCTAGAAAACACAGGTCTAATGTGTAGTAGCAGCTCAAATCTGTGATTTCCTGAAATCAGAGTTGGGAGTTAGGAGTTATCTGGAAATGAGCACAAAGGAACTTTTGGGTGTGATGGATGTGTTTTATCTCAATAATATATATATATATATGTTTTATATCAGATATGTGTGCATTTGTACTCTTCACTGTCCAATACAGTGGCCAATAATGTCACATGCTGCCATTAAGATTTTGAAATGTGATGAACCGAGGAACTGCTTTTCATTTTAGTTACTTTTAATTTAAATAGCCACAAGTGGTGAGTGGCTATCACAGTGGACAGTACTGTATTTACATCTCGATTCCTAGGGTAATTATGTGAACCTAAATATTTGCATGTGTGCAGTCTCTCAGTCATGTCTGACTCTTTGCACCCCATGGACTGTAGCCTGCCAGACTCCTCTGTCCATGGGATTTTACAGACGAGAATACTGGAGTGGGGGTGCTAGTCCCTTCTCCAGTGAATCTTCCTGACCCAGGGATAGTACCCAAGTCTCTTGCATCTCCTGCATTGGCAGGCAGATTCTTTACCACTAGCGCCACCTGGGAAGCCCCAATATTTGCATAATATACACTTAAGTGGGTACATTTTATTGTATGTGAGTCATGCAGGAATAAAGTTGATTTTGAAAAGAGGTAAAAATATTTCCCAACTGACTCTAACGTTTCATTGTTTTCAAATCAATATTAATGCTGATATTAATAGAATTGATATTATTTCAAATCAATATTATCGTTCACTGATTCACAGAAACCCTGGAGGGCCTGCAAAAGAAGGGCCAGTCGGAAAGCCCAGCTTTGTAAACAGTCCATCAGGGCTAGTTCATGACCCACCTGGGGACAGACGTGGTTTCCTCCTCCCCAGTCAGTGAAAGGCGGTCTGGTCTTCAGATGATTCCCCATAAATCACATCTACATTCTTCCCAGTGTTTGCAGAGTTACGATGAAAGAAACACTGCCGTTCACCAGAGGACGTGAGAAAGAAGGATTGGTTTATTCATTGAACGTTTCCTGCCTGGCCGAGCAGAGCAGTCAGGCCCGCCCCGTCCATCAATCACGTGGCAGGTGCCCCTGCCCAAGCAGCAACCCCAGTCTCACAGCCAGGGTCTCTGCTCAGCAGCGCGCTGGGCACCCAAGGGGCAGGAGGGAAGGGGAACCCTGCTCTCTGCTGTTCTTTGTTTCAGAACAAAAAGTAAATATGCCTCTTACACAAGTCGAGGCAGGGGATGGACCAATGTTCAGCTGAAAGCTTCAGGCAAAGACTCGGGACTCAGGGAGAGAGAGCATCAGAGGGATCCAGGATGGGGAGACAGCCTCACTGGGGCGAAGGAGACTGAGGGCAAAGGAAGGGCTGGCAGGATGGATGGAGGGCGGAGGCGGGGGGTGGGGGGGAGCCGGCTGAGGCTGGCAGGAGGGGAGGGCAGGGCAGAGGCGTGGGGGGCTCCACCACACAGGGATGGGGCTTCACACTAAGCTCACACCCTTTCAGACCAGAGAAAGGGGAGTGAGCGGGAGAAGAGGTGGAGAGGAGACAAAAGAGATGAGAAAGACACGAAGACCGTGAAAGGAGGAGAGTGGAGAGAGGAGGGGAGATGGGGGCAGAAAGAGGGCTGGGGAGAGACCAAGAGCCAAAAAAGACTCTCACTCAACGCTCTGGAACGGCCTCTGCAGGAAAAGAACCTGATAAGACAGGCTATCTCTATATGCATAACTGAGTCACTTCGTTATACACCTGAAGCTAACACAACCTTGTAAATCAACTATGCCCCAATACAGAATAAGAATTGAGTTTAAAAAAAAAAAGCAAAGGGACAGCAGAGCAAATACGAAATGGGTATTCTAAAAATCTATTTGAGGCTCCTTGATAGTCTAGGCTCTGGAGATAGCTTGAGAAATAAATTGTTAGTAGACACGCTGTGGCCTTGTCGTTTTGGAAAACACCACTGAGCACATAGTGAAACTCAGGAGCAGAATAAAGCCTCAACGGAGTCTTGCAATAGAGAAACCTGTCTTGTCTACTGTTAACCTAAACTTTTTTGACCCTAAGATGAGTTTTTTTCTCTCCACACTTACTAAAACCTGGCCAAGGATATTCAGGTAGTTCGTCTTTGTTTTCCTCCCCCCTCAAAAGGCTGAGAGGCGTGCGAATGAGATGTGTTAGTTTCACTGTATCACAAAATGAATCAGCCATCCATACACATGTACCCCCTCCCTCTTTGGCTTCCTCCCCACTCAGGTCACCCCAGAGCATTAAGTAGAGTTCCCTGTGCCCTACAGTCTATTCTCCTTAGGGACCTATTTTATACCTGGTATCAATAGTATATATGTCATATGAGATGTTTTCCAAATAAAAGGACTTTGAAGATTGGACACAAGAAAGGGAAAGAAATATAAAACACAGCATAGACTGGAAGAGCAATCCAGTCGTAGATTAAGAGGTGTTTAATACATGGGAAGGCTTCTTGAAAAGGGGCCAATAATGATACGGACAAATACGCGCTCTGTTTTGAAAACAGCCCTCTGAAGCACGGGACGAGAGGAGGGGCCTTGTTGCTTGTGGATCTGACCAGCTCAGTTTGGAAGCTCTTTTGTCCATTCCAGGCGAAAGGCAAAGGCAGCCTGGATTTAAAAGGAGGAGTGGAGGTAGATGTGGACAGATTCCAGGTCTGCCAGAGGGGAGTCCGCACGGTCCAGGAAGAGCTGGATGGGAATCTGATGGAGCGGGAGCCAGGCTGCGGGTTCCTCCTGTGGCATCTCCTTGGGTGTGGATCCTTTCTGACCTAGGAAGCACCACGGTCTCAGCTTCTCCACGGAACCGGCCTGTGTGAACTCCACGCTTACTGCACCGTCCCCACCGGGCATGGGACACGGGGCTGCTGGGGAAAAATCTAAGGCAAGAGAGTGACGCCTCTGGTGGTCCAGTGGTTAAGAATCCGCCTTGCCGGGCAGGGCACACCTGGTCCGGGGAGGTCCCAACGTGACAGGAAGCAACTGAGCCCTATGTCACCACTACTGAAGCCCTCGAGCCCCAGAGCCCATGCTCTGCAACAAGAGAAGCCGCGGGAATGAGAAGCCTGCCTAAAGCAACTGCAGAAAGCCCACGCCCAGCAATGAAGACCCAGCACTGTCAAAAATAATAAATAATTTAAAAAAAAATCACAGGAAAACTGCACCAGGAGGAGGACATGTTAGGCCCACCTTCCTTCTTCCCAGGTCCCCGACAAGTAGGCACAGGTTTATTTTGTGGCTGAAAAAAAAAAAAAGAAAAACAATCTTGAAAGGGATTTAATGAGTAGAGGCCAACATTTGGGGTGGGGAAAGGTCTCTAAAGAGGGGTAACTAAAAACCCCGAGTACACACTGACTTTTATCTCAGAGCTGACTATTACCAGCCTCTAAAATTCCTTTGTAGCTGGGGGGCCAGGGGAGTGGGGAAAACAACGCAAAGCTCTCATGGTCTAAGCCACCCCCCAACAACTATCATTAAGAAAACTGAGCTAACAGAAAGGGCACCTTAGTCCGTCTCCTCACAGATAATTTTCCAGGCAGACAAGCGTCAGCAAGAAATGATGTTCAGTGAAAACATACCCGTAATTTTCTCTGGCCGGCTGGGCAGTCAGGATACTGTGAGACTCCCAGGAGCAGCCAGCCCTCCCCTGCGTATCGTCCAAGAACCGTTTACGAGTCTCCTTTATGACCCAGGGAGCCTGACAGGGTCACCCTTTGTGATTTAGGGCCCTAAATCCCTATTAAAAAGCGGTGAATTCTCTAAAGAGGATGGTTGTGAACGGGCCAGCTGCCTGGGTCGTGCCCAGTGTCAAAACACCAAGACAAAAGACGATGCAGGTGTACTTTTAGGAGGATGAAGAAATGTGAATGGACGATGAAGTCGAGGTTGTCCTTGCCCTAGGGCAATTATTTTTACCTCTCTGTCTAGACAGCCAGTCAACACTAGAAAGGGCCTGAGATTTGACAAAAGAAGGTTTTCCTTGAGTAGCGGGTACCCCTATGCTGTTTGCAAAAGGAAAAATCAATAAGCAAGAAACAAAAGGAATGCAAGGAGCGTTAAGAAGAGGGCCTGTCCGGACCTGCCACGGGGAGAAAAGTTTTCTGGAGCAAAGTTCCCCAGAACGGGTGTACAAGTGAGGGTCCCAGGCTGCTGCTGTGGTTGGAAGGAGTCCCTCAAGAGTCCTTTATGTCCCCCCAGGGCGACTGGCCAGCACCCCCTCACCCCAGAGAGCAATGCCTTCATGTGGGCACCTCCTAAGATGGTGGCAAAATTTCTCACGTGAGGGTCCTGCATTTTGTGGCTCTAAAGCAGAGTTCTCTTGGAACCCCTCAGGGTGGCCTCACACAGCACCCCCTTGTGGTCTGGTGGGGAAAGATGGCCCCAGAGTACAATTCGGCTTTTCTGACAGATTGTGCCACGTAAAACCGGGGTTCCTAAGCAGACCTTGCTCAACAACATGGAAATAAGCATTGAAAATAATTCCTAAGTGCTCTGCAAACACGCCGCTGTACTGGGACTCCTCTGCCTCCACATCGCCCTGTGCTCTTGTACATTTCAGACTGGAGAGCGTCTTGAGTTCACCTTCTCCATCTCGTGACCAGGCTCACACAAGGAGCTCAAGTCATGTGTGTTGACTGACCGAGTGAATGAATCCAGTCTCCAAGTACTCCCCACTAATCCCACATTTGGAGGAGCCCTTTGAAACGAAAGGACTTAGCAGAATCCTTAAAGATAGTAAGACCTGAAATCTCTCCAAAGGGCAGGATTGAGAGTGTCCACAAGTTACTGTTGTATTATCTCACGTTGTATAAGTAATTTCCCATCATTTTCCGCAGTGCCTTTTTTTGTTGCTGTTGGATGTCTAGTGATTTCTCTGTTGCTGGTTCCTGAGGTTAGAATCTGTGTTTCATAGCGCCCCATGGGCCCAGCTCCAGTGCACTCCCATGTGGAGTTGGTGTAACTGGACCAAGCCCTCAGTCCCTGGACTCAGAATCTATGGTTTTGGATAACTGTAATGTTACATCACCCCATGTGGTCTCTCAAAACAACTCAACATTCCTGTTACTTCCCTGTCCTGATATGCAGATCTTGAGCACATCCCAGTATTTACAGATGTTTTAACCGTGGCTCCTACAAGTAAAAATCAATTACAGAAAAAACTGACAAGAGGCTAAATGGAATAAAAGTTTTATTACCAGTAAGCGAATTATCGGCAGACGTATTCATATTTAAACGCTGGGGTGTGTTTTGTTTCTCCTGAGTAACAGACAAGGTTTTTCTCATGGAAATGAGATTTTTGTAACTACCTGATGTTTTCACTTTGCCTTTACTGCCAAGGAGTTCAAAGACAAATGCAGAAACCAGGGTCAGTAACTATTTAGTAATCTAAAGCTTGAATATCTGGGTTCTAACTTCTCTCTTCATCTCATCCTTTTTTTTTTTTTCATCTCATCCTTTTGACCTTAAGTATTCCCTGTCAGTTCAAATCATCAATTCTTCGGCGCTCAGCTTTCTTCGCAGTCCAACTCTCACATCAATACATGACTACTGGAAAAACCATTGCCTTGACTAGATGGACCTTTGTTGGCAAAGTAATGTCTCTGCTTTTCAATATGCTATCTAGGTTGGTCATAACTTTCCTTCCAAGGATAAGCATCTTTTAATTTCATGGCTGCAGTCACCATCTGCAGTGATTTTGGAGCCCCAAAAAATAAAGTCTGACATGGTCTCCACTGTTTCCCTATCTATTTCCCATGAAATGATGGGACCAGATACCATGATCTTTGTTTTCTGAATGTTGAGCTTTAAGCCAACCTTTTCACTCTCCTCTTTCACTTTCATCAAGAGGCTTGGACTGCAAGGAGATCCAACCAGTCCATTCTAAAGGAGATCAGCCCTTGGTATTCTTTGGAAGGAATAATGCTAAAGCTGAAATTCCAGTACTTGGCCACCTCATGCAAAGAGTTGACTCATTGGAAAAGACTCTGATGCTGGGAGGGATTAGGGGCAGGAGGAAAAGGGGACAACAGAGGATGAGATGGCTGGATGGCATCACCGACTCGCTGGACGTGAGTTTGAGTGAACTCCGGGGGTTGGTGATGGACAGGGAGGCCTGGTGTGCTGCAGTTCATGGGGTCGCAAAGAGTCGGACACAACTGAGCGACTGAACTGAACTGAACTGATTCCCTGTCTTTTGTTTTTACTTAATATCTTTAAGATCACACGTGTTCATGTATAATATTCTGAGCATATAGTAGCTTGGATGCTTATGGGGTGTGTACAAAAGCATCAATACTGCCTCTTCCTCTGTGGGGTCAAGATACTCCCAGCAGGATGGATGGGGCCTGTCCTGCTGGGCTCATCACTGATTTTCGTCTATAGACGCCCGATGCTAGGGGGCTGGGCTGGGCAAGCTCTCTTCTTGGCTGTTTCTCACACCCCAGATCAATCTTCCTGTTGCAGCTTCTTCCAGGCTTGGGTATGAAACCAGTGTGTATATCCCTTTTTCCTGCTGTCAGTCTCCCCTTGGGGAACTAAAGCCCTTTCCTGAAATGTGGTCTCGGACAGGTATCAAATAGTTAACTCTTAAAGATAAAATTAAGGATTAGAACCCATTCATGTTTCTTGCAGGAGGCATTCAGTTCAGTTCAGTTCAGTTCAGTTGCTCAGTCGTGTCCGATTCTTTGCGACCCCATGGACTGCAACACGCCAGGCCTTCCTGTCCATCACCAACTCCCAGAGTTTACTCAAACTCATGTGCATTGAGTTGGTGATGCCATCCAACCATCTCATCCTCTGTTGTCCCCTTCTCCTGCCCTCAATCTTTCCCAGCATCAGGGTCTTTTCAAATGAGTCAGTTCTTCGCATCAGGTGGTCAGAGTATTGGAGTTTCAGCTTCAACATCAGTCCTTCCAATGAATATTCAGGACTGATCTCCCTTAGGATGGATTGGTTGGCTCTCCTTGCAGTCCAAGGGACCCTCAAGAGTCTTCTTCAATACCACAGTTCAAAAGCATCAATTCTTCGGTGCTCAGCTTTCGTTATAGTCCAACTCTCACAACCATACACGACCACTGGGAAAACCATAGGCGTGGCGGTCACCTTATCACTTCATGGATGCAAGTTGCGTCATCCCTGCCTGGAAACATCCAAGCCCCTGACTGGGCTCTCCCTCAGCCCTAACCCATCCCCCTGTGACACCTGCAAGCTCACAACTCAGAGGCGGGCAGTCCCAGTTCCGGGTGGATGGAGCTCAAACCCCTCGCTCCTCACGTTCCCACAGGAGGGAAGAACTTCCTTCCACCTTGTGACTGCTGTGTCCCCGTGGCAGAGATAGCGCCTCGAGTCTGCTCACAGACTGCATGTGAGTTGCAAGGGGAAAGCAGTGATTATACGGTGAAGAAATCAGACAGCCGCTTGACAGAGAGGAGCGATCACAGGCAATACCACCAGGGGAGCGGCAGGATGATGGGGGCACCTCCAGGAGGGAGACCCCGAGCCGGTCTCCCCGTTACCGAGACAACACCGGATTCCCTGCCCGTCTGTCTCTTCTCAGCTCAGGGTCTCACCCCAGCTTGTCAGCCTAATCGGAGCCACAGTTGTCTCTCTCTGAACGGGCTCACCGTTTCACACGGGCGCATCCACAGTGCAGAGACCACACAGAAGGCGACCTTTTGAAAACCTGACTCACATCCTGGAAGCCGCCTGCCCAGGGCCCTCCAGGCCTCCTCTCTGCGCTGTGACTCCAACCTTGACTTGCAAAGCCCACTGTGATCGCTGCTGACCTCTGACCTCAGCTCAGACCCTGCTGGCCCTGATCCCCCCACGTCCCAACCACGGAGGCCTCTGTTTTGTTCCCCAAACAAGACGAAGTCATTCCTTTGCTCCAGCTGCCTCCCTGCCCCGGGGCTCCCCTCCCAGATGGTCAAGATCAGGCTCCCCATTGTCACCCCGACCTCAAGGTCACCTCCAGGCCACCTTCGAGCACATTCACTTCGCTTAATCCTCTCTGAACCCTAATTAATAGCTCTTATACCTTCTGCCTTTTATAGTCTGCCTGCTTCCACCTAACCTGTGATCTCGTGAGAAAAGAAATTCTTCTGTCTCGCCCACTGTTGTGATCTCAGAGGCAAAAATAGTGCCTGGCATGGCTATAAGCCACCAAGCATTTACTGAATGAGTCTTCGGAACTTTGTAGACTTTGCAACCATGAGTGTTTCTCTCCCAGCTACCACCCCCAGATTTTCAGGGTCAAAGGCAAGACTCCCTAACAGACCTCATAGCACTCAGCTCAGGAAGCATCTTTACTCTGGCCTTTCTTGTCTCTCTCTTGATTTTCCTCTTACCCTGAGTTACTCATCTTGTGTGTGTATGTGTGTGTAATTTTTTAAACTTTTTATTTTTTATTGAGGAATAGCTGATTAACAACAGTGTGAGAGTTTCAAGTGAACAGCAGAGGGACTCAGTCATACATATACGTGCACCCATTCTCCCCCAAACTCCCCTCCCGTCCAGGCTGCCTCATAACGTGGAGCAGCGTTCCCTGTGCTGTACTTGTAGGTCCTTGTTGGCTATCCATTTTAAGCATCTGTCTTGCTCATCTTAAAAAGCAGTTAAGCCGGGCTGAATGGACTGCTAAGCTTCCTTCAACTCAATAACACACAGTGGTGTGTAAATAAATCCTCCAAGTGGCCTTTTGCTACATATTAGGAGCTAGAGTTGTCCAGGTAACAAGAAGGGTCAGCCCCCAGGGTGATGGACCAACCAGGGGTGATGAGAGCAAAGCCCTCCCCATGAATCAGTGCTGGAAGAGGGGGCAATGGGAAAAATCCAGTCCTCACCCCAGGCTGGGGCCCAAGCCCAGCCAAGGCGAGCAGGGCAGGGAGAACATCACAGGATGAGCCCACTCAGCCACACCAGCTGGGACCCCTTATTAAAAATCACGCGTCTGTTGTCTACATCTGAGTCACTATTCCTGCCCAACAAACAGGTTCATTTGTACCGTTTTTCTAGATCCCACATATATGCCTAAATGTACAATGTTATTGTTTTTCTCTTTCTGGCTTACTTCACTCTGTGTGACAGACTCGAGGGCGGTCCACATCTCTACAAATGACCCAGTTCCGTTTCTTTCTATGACTGAGTAATAGTCCATTGTAAATATGGAACACATCTTCTTTAAGGGAGGTATCAACTGGGCGGTTAGGACTGAGATAAATACACTCCCACGTGTGAAACAGATAGCTCATGGAAGCCTGCGATACAGCACCGGGCACTCAGCTCGGGGCTCTGAGACGTCCCGCGTGGTTCTCGGGCGGTCTCCACTTTTCTCACGCCTTCCAGAATGCATCAGCGCTCTGCTCACATTCCGCAGACGACCTCGGTGGCTGTGGTCCGTCTCAGCAAATGACATCATCAGCCACCTGGTTGGTGAAGCCTGCTTATCACGAGTCATTCTGTTCCTTCAGGCCCCATATCCAACCAGTGACCGAGAGTAACAGAATGTTGCCTCTATCACAAATTCGTCCTCTTTCCATCATCCTTGCGGCTAGTCCCTTGATATCAGTTACCATGGTACCAGTGACGTCACTGCGAGGGCCGCCCCGGTGCTCCCTTTCCCTCCATCAGTCCCAATGTGATCGGGTCACCCCTGGGGGTGCTCCAGTGCCCTCCTGGGGGACGTTCAAGGCCCTCCTTGCCCGGAAGCTCAGTCCCTGCATCCTGCCCACGCTTGCTTCGGGCGTTCGTGAAGAGCCCCTCTGCACACACCAGCCCTCCCGCACCTTCCCAGCTTTCTCACGCTGTGTCTCTCCTGCCAGGGGCACGACCACCACGTTCCTTCTTAATTCATCCTCGTCGCCCATCACCCATGAATCTGTCCGGTTCCTACACGCAGGCTCTGTCCTGGGCATTGTCCTGATGCTGCTGCCCCAACTTCCCACTCTTCATTCAGCGTCTCATTCTCCCCCTCAGATTCTCACGGGCGTTCTGGGTTCTTCGGGCATGTTCTCGGGACCTCAGGTCATATTCTCCACTCCACTACTGCCTTCTCATCCATGCTAAACAGGCATTTCACAGAGAAATAGTACACAGGAACGTCTTAAAGCCCCAGTGTGAAGCTCGAGTAACGTACAAACAAATGCACTGAGATGGATGTTTAAATTCTGAATTATACACACAAAAGAGACTACAAACAATTCAAACCAGTGAAGAATCGCCCTGCTGGGTGCCTCTGTCGTACACAAGTATTCATGCATGAGGCTGAGCCACAGAACAACGAAGAATAGCCCTTCAGTTCCGTGGTGGGGGCCACAAGGCTAAGGTCACAGACGAGCATCCACTCTGCATCCATTTTCAATAGTTTATGAAAAATTACCCTTTCTGTCTGAGGCTCTCTTTGTGTAAGCTCAAATTTCATTTTGGGAATTGTGAAAAGGCTCTCTTCAATGGAAATGAATCGCTTTTCCACACTGTAAAAAACTGTAAATGTTTCTGAACAAAGTTGGTTGAACTTGGAGAACTGGTTGGTCAAAAAGGAAGGAGATCTGTCAAGTAATATTAACAATCAAGACTTGGGGTAAAGAGGATGATATTTTTAAAGGAAAGATGTTCCTTGTTCAAAAAGGAACAAAAAAGGTGTTCCTGTTTTGAATAGCAACTTTAGGAAATGGGAATTTGGATAATCCTTGGTTCAAGTAGGAATAAAAGAAGAGAAACATGGTCATTCACATTGCTTAATGTTTTCATAAAGACACAGCTTTCTAATTTACAAAGCTAACGACAATCTTCTTTTCTCTCTTGTATATCTAACTTCATATTTTCATGTGAAATCTCTCAGACTGATTCCTTAAATAAGAGATAACAATTCATACAGTACCCAGTTGGAATTTGGAAATGATGTTTTCAGTTCTCTTGAGAGGACATCTATCTTCAAATTCACATTTAAATAAAGAACCTCAAAAAAAAAGTAATCTGAATTAAGGAACTAAACTAATCTTCACTCAAAAAATTTAAGAATACAAAATAAGCCAAAATGAAGTCAGAAAAAAAGAATCGGTAGAGATAAAAGCAAAAATAATAAATTAGACAACAAAAAAAGTAGAATTAATAAGGAAAATCAAGATTTTTCCTTTTAAAGGTCCATCAAAAAGACAAATCCCTGGCAACTGTGTACAGGAAAGAAAAGAGAAAAAAAGAAACATGAATCTGTAATATGAGATATGAAAAGGGAAATGAGCACGGTCTAGAGGAAAGACTACTATATGCAATTCTGTTCATGTGTCTGAAAATCTGGATGAAGTAGGACAGTTCGTGGAAAATTTAAATCATCAAAATCAGGGAAGAGGTAGAAACCTGCATGAAAACTAATCCTTTGGGGAAAAAAAACTGAAAAAGTTACAAAGTACAACCCCCAAAATATGACACTAGATTCAGGCGGATTTTAAAGAGTCTTATCAAAAAAGATATAAATAATCCTTGGGTGAGTAAACTATTCTAGAATGTTCCAGACTACAAAGATGCATTTCTAATTCATCTTACATAATCTTAATACCAAAAAGAAAAAAAGAAATGTAGTCTAAATGAATGCAACAGATGCAACGAGTCTACACAAGAAATTAGTAAATTAAAAGAATCACGTACCTCAGTGCATTAGGAGAATCTACCACACTCATGATGCAAAACATGAAAACTCCACTTACTATTTCTTCTAATATGTCTACCTGCGAAATGTAGGAATCTATACCCTCAGCTTTTTTTTTTTTCTGGAAATATCTTCATTTTGCCTCCTCTTTAGAAGGATATTTTCACCAAATATGGAATTCTAAACTGCCTGTTATCTCCTTTTAGTTTTTTAAAGCTGTCATTTCATCACTTGGTTTCCATAATTTCTGCTGAGAAGTAGCTTTTAGTCTTAAAAAGTAAAGCATCTTTTTTCTGTACGTACTTTCACGATTTCTCTTCGGATTCGATTGTTGTTCAGCCGTGTCCAACTGCTTGTGACCCCATGGACTGCAGTGCTCCTCTGCCCTCCACTGTCTCGCAGAGATTGCTCAGATTAATTCAATTATGTTGTGCCAAAGTGTAAGATTTGATGCCTTGATCCTGCTTGGGGTTCTTAGTAATTTTTGATCCTGTGACTCAAATTTCTTTATCCCTTTTGGGAAATTTCCTTGGTTATTATCTCTTCAAATACTGCTTCTGCTACATTCTCTTTCTTCCCTTTTGGGACTCTGATTCCACTTGCTAGAACATCTCATATGACAGACCGTGTCACATGTCTCGTACACTTTTCTGTGTTTCCATCTTTTTTGTTTTTTTGTCCTTTAGTCGGGCTATTTTCTACTGCACCCTCTCCGGCTCACTAGTCCTCTCTTCAGCTGTGTCCAGTCTGCTGTTAAATACCACTTTTTAGTTCCAATTTTGATTATTTTATATTTTTCAATTCTAGAACTTCTATTTTCTTCTTTGAAAATATTGATTCCAGCTCTCTAGTCTTTGGTTTTTTCATTTATTTTCTCGACGACATTAATTACAATTATTTTTAAATCTGTGTCTGGTAAGGGCAATAATCTGGGACACCTGTGAGTTTATGTCTCTTTCGCTTTTCTCCCTTGGCTCTATGCCTGGGATCCTGGCAATTCTGGGTGGGATGCTCACCCCTGTGCCTGAGAGAAAGCTCTGGATGAAGTTATCTTACTTTGGAGAAGGTTCACTCTCTGGTCTGGCGGGCAGCTTTTCTCAGTTCAGCCAGGAACTAAGGTGATTCAAGGCTGAATTGCAGTGAGGCTTGGTTGATGCTCAGGCAGCCCCCTTAGGACCCCAGCTGAGAGCCTACAGCATTTATGGAGTGCAGCCTCCTGGTCAGTTCCTGGTTTCCAATTTTTATCTCCACAACAACATAAGACTGCCAAAAATTCCATTCTGTTTTCCAGCTTCTTTTCTTGGCATCTCAGCCTTTCACTTTATGTGACTAAGATTCACCAAGGACTTCAAAGGGAAAACCACCAAATGTCAGGCTCCTTTCTCTGTGCCTCCCTTTCTCTCTGGAACCTTTGCTTCTGGAATCCTGGCTGACGTGGGAGCCCCGCGCTCCAGGTTTTATTTCCTTACACCGATAAGGCTGCTGGGAGTGGTGATGCTTCCATGAACCTCTCAGCCTCTTTCTCAGCGCCAAGAGTTACGAGATGCCAAGACGAGAAAAGCAGCTTTCAGGAATCGAGGCCCACTTCAGTGAGCCTCCCTTCCCTCTGGTGTCTTGCCGCGCACCATAAAGGAAATCTTAGTTCCCCGACCAGGAATTGAACCCGTGCAGCTTGCGGTGGAGGCACAGAGCCCTAAACTGGACTGCCGTGGAATTCCTCTCTCTGGTGTCTTGATCCTTCAACTCAGGCTCTTGTAGTGACTCTCTGAAAATTTCAAACAGATCAATTTTAATTGTTCCCAGCTTTTTCAGTTGTTCTCAATGGAAGAGACAGTTTTCTGCTAACTACTCCATCATAGGAAGTGGGGGTTGTCTTTCCATTTCTTTTTACACTTCATAGTACTTCACTTCATGGATACACCATAGCTTATTTAACTGACTCTCTACTGAGAAACATTTGGGTTGTTCCAGCCTTTTGCTGTAACAAATAAGGTCATGTGAAAAGCTTTCTGCATATGTCTTCATATATTTGCAATTGAATATTTGAGATAGACTCCTAGACATATGATTGCTGGATCAAAGAGTACATACATATGCAATTTTGCTAGATAATGCTAATTTCATTTCATAGAAATTGTACCATTTGGGGTCCGCACTTGCAGTGTATGAAAGTGCCCATTTTTATATAGCCTTGCAAAATTTACATTGTCAAACTTGGGAGTTTTTTTTCAATCTGATTGATGAGAGATGAAATCCCAGTAGTTTTGACACGCATTGCTCTTATTGTGGGAGAAGGCAATGGCACCCCACTCCAGTACTTTTGCCTGGAAAATCCCTTGGACGGAGGAGCTTGGTAGGCTGCAGTCCATGGGGTTGCTAGAGTCGGACACGACTGAGCGACTTCACTTTCCCTTTTCACTTTCATGCATTGGAGAAGGAAATGGCAACCCACTCCAGTGTTCTTGCCTGGAGAATCCCAGGGACAGGGGAGCCTGGTGGGCTGCTGTCTATGGGGTGGCCCAGAGTTGGACACAACTGAAGCGACTTAGCAGCAGCAGCAGCTCTTATTGTGAATGAGGGCTATTCATATACCTTTTCTGAGAATTCTCTATTCATACCTTTGCTAATTTTTTTAAAAGTCAGGTTGTAGATCTTTTCCTTTACAATTTTTAGGAAATCTTTATTATATTAAGGGCTTCCCCGATGGCTCCGCAGGTAAAGAATCCACCTGCGATGCAGGAGACACAGGAGACGTGGGTTAAGTAAGTACCTGGTGATATAAGCTGAAAATTTTCCCCATTTGTAATTACTCCAGGAGTTGGTGATGGACAGGGAGGCCTGGCATGCTGCAGTCCATGGGGTTGCAGAGAGTCAGACACGACTGAGCGACTAAACTGAACTGTTAACTCTTTGCAACCCCTTGGACTGTAGCCTGCCAGGCTCCTGTGTCCATGGAATCCTCTAAGTGAGAATGGTTAGATAGCATCACCAACCCAATGGAAATGAATTTGAGCAAACTCCGGGAGATAGTGAGGGACAGGGAAGCCTGGCGTGCTGCAGTCCATGGGGTCATGAGTCGGACATGACTTACCCAAGGAACAACAATTATCTTGTGACTTATTTTGTTGTTTGCAAAGTTGTCAAATTTCTTTTATTGTCTAAATTTTTTAGTTAGAAGTTTCCACTTTGGGCTTTAAAAGATTTACCCATTTTTCCTTCTAGTATTTTTCTTTTTTGTTGCTTAATTTTCATTTAGATTTCGAATATATTTATAATTTCTCCTGGAATACATTATGAGAAAAAGATCTAATTTTTTTCTTTTTCTTTACCGAAGTTCATTTGCCCCAATACTATTCAGTTTTTCCTTCTGATTTCAATGCCTCTTTTGTCATATACTAAATTTTCCTTATGTATATTTTTTGGCGTTCTATTCTGATCCACTAGTTTATAAGTCTTTTCCTGAGCCAATACCTCACTGTTTTAATTTAGAGGATGTTAAATGTTTTGCTAACTCTAATAGGATTAGCTATGCATTAAATATTCTTTCCAAATATTTCCTGGCTATTCTTGGCTGTTTATTCTTCCATATAAACTTTATAATCAACTTGTCTAGTTCCAGAAAAAAAAACCTGAGGAAATTTTTATTGAGATTGCATTAAATTTATAAAACTAATTTAGAGAGAAATAACATCTTTATGATGTTAAGTTTCCCTACTCAAGATTATGGTGCTTTTCTACTTAGTTTGTTCAAAGTTATTTTTATATCTTTCACTAGTGTTTTGCAGGTTTCTTATTATTTTTGCATATTTCTTACTAGGTTTCTGTCTAGGCATTTAAAATTTTGTTACTGTATTGTAACAACATTTAAAATTTTGTTTCCTTTCCATTATACCTTGTAGTGGCTTATAGTTTATATTTACAAAGGCTAGCAATTTTACTAGGCTAATTTTATGTCCTGCTGCTTTATTATCTTATGGTTTGCAGTGCTTTTCCACTGATTCTTTTGGTTTTTCTAGATATGCAATTATATTGTCAACAAAGAGTTTGCCTCTTCCTTTCCAGTTCTTACGAGCATGTTTTCTCCTGCTTGACTGCATTAGCTAACATTCCAATGCAATGTTAAATAACTGGAGAAGTAACAGGCATTCTTGCCTTCCTCCTGATTTGAAGGAAATGCCTCCCTGAAAGTGTTTGACACAATTGAATAAGAAGCTGGCTTTTGGACTGATACACACACACACACACACACACACACACACACATATTTTACTGGGTTTAAAAAAAGTGTTTCCATGCTAATTTGTGTGTGTGAGTGTGCGCCAGACATTTGTATTTGAAAAATCACTTGTAGAAATGATTTGATGACATAGCTTGATCCAGGCCAAGAGTAGCCCCTGATACTAGCCTCACTGTCTTGATTTCTGTCTTCTCTGATCTTGGTCATTCATTTCTTCCACCTTGTTGATTCTTTGATGATTTTTAAAACTGCATTTTATACTTTCTCTAGCTTTATCTTTAGCAAGAGGGTTGGTCTGAATCCCCACCTCCTCTGTTACCAAAAGCAGCTCTATTTGATGACAATAAATGGGAGATAAAACTTAAAAGCAATAAAGAGGAAAAAGAGGAACTTCCCTGGCAGTCCAGAAGTTATGGCTCCTCGCTCCCTCTGCAGGTTCTGACCCTGGTCGGGGAACTCAGATTCCACACACCGCATGGCACTGTCATCAAAAAAACCGAATATGGGTGATGTCATACATTTCAGCTTATTTGTGACCCTAAAATAATGTCACAATCTACCTAATGGGCCATATCCCAGAGTTTGAAAAAAATAGAGGTAAAACAGAGGAAGCAGTTTTTGAAGTCACCCTTTTTCAATGTGTGAAAAGTTTCCAGGTGCGTCTGAACTATCATTTAGAAAAGGTACTTCTCCACAAACAGGAGCATAAACTTTTTCTGACTAAAAATGTAACAAGATAGTAAAATTTATTTCCGTAACACGCCCCCCAAAGTAGCGTAACGTCATAGTCACACCTTACATTTAGGTATCATGTTAAGCTCTCCTCGGTATTCCTTACGGCCCACAAGGTGTACTTCTCTTCTCAGGAAACGCTAAGCTTTGCCTTAATACTTACTTGGTGACTAAGCACATTTTTCCAGAGCAGTCACTCTCCTCACATACACAAGGGAAAAAATAAACGAAAGAAATAAACAAAAACCCAAAAGCACGATGCACTTCCACCGTTCGGACACAGAAAACGCTTGATGCTCCTTCATCGTCCTGCCAAACCTCAGATCTCTTGACTGAACCACACGTTTGTTGGGGGGCCCACTCTGTTCTCAACTTTCTCAACTGGATTCCTCACATGTACATTCAGGTCATTCAAAAGCATGCCTCATAGGTTCAACAATGGTACTTAAGAGTTTGAACCAACTGCTTTTGCTAAAGTGTAGGGGTCGGACGCAACTGAGCGACTTCGCTTTCACTTTCACGCGTTAGAGAAGGAAATGGCAACCCACTCCAGTGTTCTTGCCTGGAGAGTCCCGGGGATGGGGGAGCCTGGTGGGCTGCCGTCTCTGGGGTCGCACAGAGTCGGACACGACTGAAGCGACTTAGCAGCTGCAGCAGCAGACGGTTTTGAATATCTGGGAAGTGGGTTGACTAATGTATTTGGAACAGGATCTGCCATTTAATAGGAAATGGCAGGGCTGAGACAACCCCTGAAGATGACAACCGTAGGGGTGACGGGGCGATGGACTCATTTCACACCAGGCCCGAGGTGCTGTATGATGGGTTTCCAAGGTTCGAAAATACGTGTCCATCATGAGAAATCTTTTCCGGAAACGCAACAGACCAAGGTGATGTACACAGGCGTTCCCACCTACTGCAAACAGCTACTCCCTCTCCTTACAAGGACACCAGTCACCGGATTAGGGCCCAAGCTAACCCAAAAGGACCTCACGCTAACCTGTAAAGATCCTATTCCCAAAGAAGGCCTCATCTACAGGTCCCAGGTGGACACTAAGTTTGGAGGGACACTATTCAACCCAGTACGGGGGGTTTTAAATAAAAAGGATCATAAGCAGCTGGAAAGAAAGCAAAAGTGAAGTCGCTCACTTGTGTCTGATTGTTTGCGACCCCACTGACTGTAGCCCACCAGGCTCCTCTGTCCATGGGAATTTTCCAGGCAAGAGTACTGGAATGGGTTGCCATTCCCTTCTCCAGGGGATCTTCCCGACCCAGGAATCGAACACGGGGTTTCCTGCATTGCAGGCAGACACTTTACCCTCTGAGCCACCAGGGTAAGGCTGGGGGAACATTTAAAAACACAGATTCTTAGTTCTGACCTGCCTGGGACTCTGAGTCAAGTCAACTGAAATGAGGAAGAGGCCCAGAGTCTGCATTTAGCATCTTGGTAACTCTGCAGGCACTAGCAGGTCAGATAACCAGGAAGTGGGGTGAGTGGGAAGGGGGGAATTAAAGGCCAGGCAAGGTGACCTGCGTCTGAGCACAGAGCCTGGCTCTCAGCTACACCAAAGGACCCAAGATGTGAGATGCGAAGGAAGATACAAGAAAGCCCAGGGCTGTGGGGTTCTCCCTGTGTTTGTCTCTGGTCTGGGGAAGAGCTCTGCAAGCTTTTTTATTTGTAATCATTAGTGAGGATGGATTAAATTGACAACGTTCAGTGCAAGACTCGTTTCATGTTTTGTTTTGCATTGTTTTGTCTAAACCAAATGAGCTGTGACTCTGAGCCTCTCCACCATGGCTGGTGAGACAGTCAGTCTTAGTCACTATGGGCCAACCCAGCTCCGTCCCTGAGAGCCAGAACCTCAGCAAAAGAAACCTTCACTCTTCAGTCCCTCAGGACTGCCTCTGAGATGCTCACCATCCGGCCCCATGAGATCCACTCCCAGCATCACTCCCCGGCCCCAGTGTGGCCGGAGGAAAGCTGGCTGCACTTTCCAAAGCCTGAGCCGAGCCTTCGGATCCCCAGAACCCACAGGTCACCCCCATCGGAGGCCTGCCACCTCCCAGGGCTGCGTGAGAACAGGACACACGGCTCTGCGTTTGGTCCCCGGGAAGCCAACTGGGTCACTCTCCCCAAATGTCCCTTCCCCCTTGACCCACTGCAGGTCCCTCCTCCTGTTGGACCATCAGAACCCCAGTGAGCCCAGCTTGCTGAGCCCCTCATGGGGTGAGGAAGGCCAGCCCTACAGGACACAGAGGCTGGCTGCCATCAGGGGAGCGCAGAGGAGGAGAAAGGACAGAAACACAGTGACTTTCTCCAAGAGCTTATCCCGCCGTGCAGGCTCTTGTAGGTCTGAACTGCATCCTGTGTTTGTATTTGAACATATACACGTTCTCTGTGCTGAATGACCTAAGGTGATTCAGATGCTTTAAATTAAAAAGAAACTGTTTCCCTTCTCTAAGCAACAAGGTGGGGGTCCAGGGTTTGGCACTATCACACCCACAGCCGAGTTGCTTCACCCCCTGAACCTCAATCTCTTTTATAAAGGAGGGATGACATGTCCCTTGCCTTCCTCACTTCCACAGAGCTTAGGAACCCAAGATATGAAATTGCTGTTGCTGTTGTTTAGTTAGCTAAGCTGTGGTTGTTAGCAAGCTAAGTCGTGCCGGACTTGCGATCCCAGGGGCTGCAGCCCACCAGGCTCCTCGGCAAATCAAAGGCACTTCCTATCGACACAGAGCCCTTAAGGTCCTGAGGCATCTCCCCAAGGTAAGGATGCTGCGACCACAAGTAAACACAGGGACCTTTGGACCAAGCATCCTTCTCCCCGCCCTTCCTGAAACTGACTGGTTTCTGGAGTCACACGCTGGGCGGTGTTCAGGCGCTGTTTGGGAGGGCTCCTCTGTCTCTGACTTGAAGCCCTCGTCGGAGGGGCTGTAAATACATTGTCATCTGGCTGGCCTCCTCTCTAAATGGAGTGGAAAGACGTCCCTGAGAGGCCCAAATAGCCCTGGTTTACATCTGTCCTGACCTAGCAATGAATAACCCCCCCTCCCCTTCCAGTCTGATCAAAGATTTATACACTCACTTAGCTGCTTTAGGTAAAGGGGATTAAGCTAAATACCTATGACGCAAATCAGGGTGCCACATAATTATCAAACCCTTTAACATCCTTTTAAAGGAACACACCCCGGACAGGCAACTGGACTCTGGCTAATTCCTGAAATCTGTCGCCATCTCGTGGTCAGAAGCTGCTGTTCCAACCGTTTTGACGGGCTCCTTGGACCTTCTCAGAAGGGATAAAGGAGTTATGGACACAAAATACACAGGAGTCAGGTAACATACACTTCTGTGTTTATTGATTAAACAAAACACCATTTTCAGGAGATGCTGACAGAGCAGGAATTAAGTCCCTCAGATTCCAAATAAAAGACCGAATATGCAGTTTCAAGCTTACAACGTCCTTTCAATGTAGGTTCTACCTTAAACTGATACATTGATTAATTCAAGAGGGGATATGGTAAATGAAACGGAGCTTAAATAAATCCACTTTGTCATTGCTTAGTCGCTCAGTCGTGTCCGACTCTTTGCAACCTCATGGACTGTAGCCCACCACGGTTCCTCTGTCCATGGGATTTCTCAGGCAAGAATACTGGAGTGGGTTGCCATTTCCTTCTCCATGGGATCTTCCAGGCCCAGGAATCGAACCGTGTCTCCTACAACGGTAGGCGGATTCTTGATCATGGAGCCACCAGGGAAGCCCAAGAAGTGTCCAACTCTTGTCTGGAAGAGAGGAGGACTACTCAGTGTAAGAAAGGAACTGCCTGGAAATGGTCTGGGTGGTGTTCAAAGACGCTGCCTGAGAAAGTGACTTTGAGCTGCAACTGGACAAATGACTAGATGAGGGGAGGGGTGAGAGCCGGAGCAGGGACCTGGGAACAAGGGTGCAGGTGATCAAAGTGGATCATGGAGCTGAGAGGAGGCCCACAGGGCTGAGCGTGGGCTCAGGGAAGGCAGTGGTGCCCGACGCTGCTGCAGAAGCTGGTGAGTGAAATCCTGCCGTGTCCCCAAGTGTGTTAAGGCTTTTCCACCCTTTCTCTAGGAGCAACGGGAAGCCATTCCCATGCTCTATGCAGGGAGCCAACAGAGTCGTAGTTGAGTTTCAAAAAGACTATTCTGGTGACAAGAAGGCTGCAGAGGGATTGTAGTGAATTTGAGAAGGCGCTCCGGCAGGTCCAGGTGGGCATTAGTGGCAGGGAATTCCCCCATACTGTAGCGGTGGTGGTTTAGTTGCCAAGTCGTGTCTGACTCTTGCAACCCCACGGACTGTAGCTTACCAGGCTCCTTTGTCCATGGGATTTCCCAAGCAAGAATACTGGAGTGGGTTGCCATTTCCTTCT
Organism: Bos mutus; assembly: GCF_027580195.1. Classification (NCBI taxonomy): domain Eukaryota; kingdom Metazoa; phylum Chordata; class Mammalia; order Artiodactyla; family Bovidae; genus Bos; species Bos mutus. Next base: position 7,242,181 of record NC_091639.1, on the reverse strand, counting down.
CTACATACTGGGCACTATTCTAATTGCTTAGTATGCGTTCATTCATTTAATCCTAACAGAAACCCTATGAGACAGGTACTATTATTACACCCGTTGTACAGGTGAAAAATGAGGCACGCAGAGGTCTAATTGCAGAGACCACTCTCTTGGCTACTACACTTCACTGCCCACAGATAGTAAAAAAAAAAAAAAAAAAAATGGAGAAAGGTAGAGAAGGTTTCAAGAGCTATTTCAGAAGCAAAATCAACCAGACTTTGATGGGCTCAGTGGCCTGAACGATGGGTCAGGAGTGACACCTGGTTTGTCAGCTTCACAAGAGTCGACAGGGAAGCTGTAAGACGCCAGTGTCCGAGGCGCTTGAAGATGCGGGGTGGGACCAGTGTTCAAGACAATCAAGAGGAGACGCCAGGGAGATCGCTGTCTCAGGAGCCGGGAATGTGGCTCCACTGGGGAGAGGCGGAGGCTGAAGTCACAAACAGGACTGCCCGGGGAGACGGGAAGGAAAATCGGGTGAGAACGTAGCCCCATGGAGCTCGGATGGGTCACTGCATGATAAGCCTGCAAACGAGAGGAAGGCTTAAAACCAGTGGAGCCAGAATCTAGTACCATGAAAAACCAAAGGAGGACGTCCCTGGTGGTCCAGTGGCTAAGACCCTGTGCTCCCAATACAGGGGGCCCAGGTTCGCTCCCTGGTTGGGGAGCTAGACCGCACGTGCTGCAACTGGAGATCCTACATGCCGCAACTAAGACCTAGTGTGGCCAAATAAATACACAAATGTTTTTAAAGATCCAAAGGAGAAGCCTTCAAGGAACAGAGAAGGGACAAGCAACCAACCACACGAATGCTGTTGGGAAGTCAGGCAAAGCCGAGGACTGGAAACTGTCCCTCAGATTTGGCGCCAGGGTCAGACATGTCCTTAGAGAAGTCCAGTGTGGCGTGGTGAGGGGAGAGAGCCGGAGGGGCCTTTCCTTTTTCCTTTCGAGGCAGAGTGTTTATTGAACATGCTTGGATGTTGAAGAGGATGACCCAGCTGACAGAGCCATCGAGGGTACAGAATAACTGACGGTGTTACTTTGCTGTAAAGGTGGAAGGGCATCTGGAGCGCTGGAGGAGAAATTCAGTTCACACCAGCAGAGGGGTCTGTCCTGGAATGTGGAGGGGAAGGCGGGGTCGGAAGAGATAGCACACAGGTGCGAAAGTTCCATGCAGGAAGGGGGAGGAGATACCCGCTGAGGCTTTCATTTGCTCAGGGACGTGAGACGCACCGTCCCCGCCCCGGGTGGGCTACATGATTAAGGATAGAGGGTTAGAATCTTGTATGGTTCACATGTTTTTGTCACCAAAGGACTTCTAACCCAAACGGTTTCCAAGCCTTCTTAGGTGTCATCTCAGATCTTGTAATTATGTAATTAAATATTACAACAAGCCATGAGTGTGAGAAAAGGGTTGCTGTTTCTATGAAAACCTAGTTGAATGTTTTGAAAAACTTGGAGGTCTCCCCTGGTGACTCAGATGCTAAAGAATCTGTCTGCAATGCAGGAGACTGGGTTCAATCCCTGAGCAGGAAGACATGGCAAGCCACTCCAGGATTCTTGCCTGGAAATCCCATGGACAGAGAAGCCTGGCGGGCCACCATCCATGGAGTGGCAGAGGAGTCAGACACGACTAAATGCCTGAACAGCAATAACAAGATACAAAAAGTCTTGTCCACCTGGGGGCAAGCCGGGCAACTGTAAAAGGTAGAAAAACACTCCAGTAAAAATCTTTGCAAGGTTCTGCCCCAGTTTTTAAAAGGATGAAACTACAGACCACCGGATTATAAGACTGGCTTTGGCAAAGAAACTGAGATTGAACTCTGAAGGATCTATATTCAGTGAAAAAAGCCTTGACCTTTCCTCAAAATACTGCAGGATGAATGTGAATGCTTTGTGACTCCCCGTTTCAACTGTTTTCAGTGAACTGACAACTCCTGGACCAAGCCGTCAATAAAAGGGTTCCTTCACTACAAAGGAGAGCAAGAAGTGAGGAAAGAAGAGAAGCGGGGTGAAGTTACAGGTTGCTTGCTGTATATTAGTGAAAGTCGGTCAGTCGTGTCAGACTCTCTGCAACCCCATGGACTACAGTACATGGAATTCTCCAGGCCAGAATGCTGGAGTGGGTAGCTGTTCTGACTGGATCAAACCCAGGTCTAGCGCATCGTAGGTGGATTCTTTACCGTCTGAGCCACCAGGGAAGCCCACTGTACATTAAGGAGTATGCTTAACAGCTATTTTTAAAAAGGACTCCTCACAACAACCGTACACATTCTCATTCAAGTTCAGCAGAACAGGAACAGAAAGGTTAAGTCATTGCCAACTACCAAGTTATAGCATTTGGGTAGGAACTCAGTTCTGACCTGCATCCTCAGTGGCCTTTTCCACTGGTCATTTCCATCCACCTGGACTTACCCCCCAGATCTTCTCCCCCCACGTCCTCTATCAGCCTCTACCAAGGGTTCATCCTTGCCCTTCACCTCCCATATCTAATCAAACACCAGACCCCATCCAGTTGAACCCCATCGAGGTCTATTCCGCTTGTCCCACCATCACCTTGGAGAGATTTACGTCTTCCTTTTGCTTGGACTTCCAAAGGATCAGCTAGCCAGTTTCTGAGCAGCAACATTCTTTAATACGTACCAGTTTAACACGTGTTCCTTCAAGTTCTTTCTTCATTTTGCCGTGAGCACGTTGCCTTCTTCCCAGGTGTGTTTCTGGTTCTTAGCAGTCCTTCTGGGTCCCTGGTGGCCACCCCCCCGCTTTTTTTTTTACCAGCCTCTTAAATATCGATGCCTCTTAGGGGCCACTCCTTGGGTCTCTGGTTCTGGCTTCTCTCCCGGTAGATCCTATTTTTGCCAACAGCTTCTCCTACTCCGACGACCAGAGATGACTCTCCTACCATTTTTACAACTGTCTATTATTTCTGTCCACCCTGTAGCCTGTAAGCACCTCAGATAGGTATGCCCCAACCTGGACTCTCATCTCCTTTGGACCAACCTCAAGCATACTTCTTCCGTACACATCCCAATGCTGTTGACCTCCAACGCTGAAACCATCTTTCACTTCTCTGTCACCTGCCTTCACGACCCAGCCTCAAGCTCTGTGGATGCTTCATCCTCAAACTTCCGGGCCGTCACTCCTCCCCAGCCCGCGCTGGCTGTCTAGCACCGTTCCCACTGTCTTCACGTGAGGACTCCTCCATGCAGTCAGCACGAGCTTCCTGAGCCACTGCAGTTGATCCAGGTGCTGCAGCCACGCAAGACGGTAAAGCCGCTGACGCTGTATGAGGTCCTTGATGACCTCATCTCTCCTACTTCTCCAGCTCCAAAACATCACACCCCATAGCCACTCTCCATTCCAGGAACAGGCAACCACAATACCTGCTGTTCTGCAAACCAGGCACCTTCCCTCAGCCTTTCTTCTTCTCTCCAGAACCCTCTTCACATCCTCCCCCTGATAAACTCCCCCGCCCCCTAAGATTCTTTGGGAAGCTTCTGTTGTCCTCCCCTCTTCTGTCCTCCCATCCCCAAGGAAGTTCTTCATCAACAGTTATCACTTTTATAACCAAAGCACATTAATTGTAACACTCATGCTCTGGCTTGTAGAGCTGCCGGGGTGGGGGAAGGGGCAGGCTGAAGACAAAGCCTTCTCACAGCTCCCCAAGAACACGCCTCTTTCATTCTCAGGGAATTCCCTCCTGTTAAGGGCCGCCTGACCTCCCAGACCTGAAGATCAGTCTTCCGCGTCCCTGACCCGGTCCCCTTCTCCATCCTGACTCCAGCCATCAGGCAGAACTATCCGTGGCCGGGCTAATGGCCTTCACAACACCCTAGGATGCGTCACAGTTCTCAGATTCCCCTTTTCTGTGGTTGCTTCCCCTCCAAAATCCTAGCCTCCAACCCAATTTTCTGTTTGGTTATACACATGCATCTTACGACCTCCCACCTCTGTGCCTTCCCACTTGCCCCACTTTTGGTGCTTTACCGATCTGGCTTCCCTTACGATCCGGCCAAGACCCCATGGCCAGCCTCCAGCAATCTCGAGTGACCGTGCCCTTGAGACACCCCTACCTTACAAAGCCTGACCCTGGCACAGGCCACTTTTTCCATTCTACATTCTTGGCAGCTGAGCACCGTGGAGGAAAAATCAAAACTTGGCACCCAGCCATAGCAATTCACGGTTTCCCATCTCAAACGGGTTTCAAAAGCATCCCTCCATGTTCTTACTTGGCTTTCATCAGTCCCCTCAGCCAGCCTTCCTGGTGGTTAACCCCCAAAAAACGGGAGACATGACCTACGATGAACCGATCTTCCAAACAATCTTGAGGATACGGGATGAAGCCTGAGAAGAAAAAAAGGGCTAAACGTTAAAAGTAAACTAGTTCTAACACTGTATGTCCTTAGGTTCCAAGTCCATTCTTTTCATCCACTAGGAATGTTACTGCTAACTTGTCCTAATTCTTGTAGATGCTTAGTTTGACAAATGAGGTGAAGGGTGAACCCACCGGTAAAAATGGCTGGTTTCCAATCCCTCACGTCCAAGCGACGCTTCATACTTCTTATACTTCATCAGTAAAACAAACACAACTTTTGTTTTCACTTTAATTTATTCTTTGTAAAGTGACATCATACAGACAAACCACAGAAGCTTTAGACATAGTGTTGACCAGTTTTAACAGCGAGTAACTGTTTCACAGCGAATAACATTTACACGGACTCCTCATCTCGTTATACAAAGGCATTATGAACACACACAGTTCTAATTCCTTATAAACCTATTTGTCAAGCAGCAAGATGTCAACATACCATAGCATAGCACAGACCATTTCCTTCAAGAAACCAGAGCAGCAGTATTTGGTGAATGGTTATGCATAGAACTTAAAGGGTAATAAACGCTGGTCATGAAGCAAGTGACACATGTACATTAATAAGTGAAAAATGTTAATTTTTATTAATATAAGATAAAATGTTACTCTTTACGCTTTAAGTTAAAACTATAGAATACTTTAAAAGCAGACAATACAAGGTGCTTTCATTTTAGACTCCATATCAAAATACTACTCCATTAATTGCTTAAGAATCCATAACCTCTGAGTACTGCTCATTGGCTTTTTAAAGTCAACCTGAAATAGAAAAGCACTTCAAGTTTACCAGTCAAAAGCTAACGTTACACTGGTTACATGTTATTAAAACACAGCTTTTAAGAAAAACTGAATTTAAACATACTGCAGCATGGAACTCTAAAAAGTAAAAATGCACTACTTTCAAATCTTTCCACACATTTTGGTTTAAAATGCCCTATTTGGTGAAACCATTACTTACTATATTCCCAACTTTCAGTTAAAATGACAGGTTGAAGTTGTTTTTAAATCCGATAACATTAAAGAAATGGGTCAGCATGTAAACTGGCTATCCACCACAAAACATCACTACAGAGACCCACTGGATGAATGTAAATCTTAAAAACTTTATTTAACAGCGTCACACAAATATTTAGTGTCTTTTGGCCTTGAAATCGGAGCAATGCTACCAATAAATTTGATACATGCAATTTTCACAGAAGTTTCAGAGGCAAAAGAAGAAAAACGATTTGTAAGTGGTTGGCTGGACAGAAATGAAAGCACCCACCAGAGTCCCCTCGTTTTAGAATTCAGACAAGACTAATACTTGGTTTTTTTTTTTCATGCTCTGAACCCTCCAAGCTTCAAAATCAACCACAGACTACTAAGAAACTGAAAATGCACTTATGATGAGCTCAGTAAGTTCAGCTACAAAAACACTAAAACAGGAAAAGCAAAAACACTGTATCACACAGGTAACTCTGTGGTAATGATTTCTTTTGCCTCTCTCAGTGGCCTTAGAAGTATGTACTATGGTGAGTCTATTAGGAAAAGAGGTGCACAGGGGGAAAAAATGTTTCAAACAAAGAAATTAGTTTGTAGAATTCTCATATTGGCAGCAGCAACTTCTTTTTACTTTCCTAAGAGTTAAAACATGGCAAAGTGTGAGCTATTAATATGCTTTGGGCATACTTCCCAAGCAAGCTAAGCAGAATATTTCTTAAAATTCTATTTTTAAAGACATCCATAAAAGCATAAATATTAATAAATAATACCAACATGTATATCTTTTCATGGATTAATTTGTGGATGACCCTTGCATATTTTGGAGAAGGCAATGGCAACCCACTCCACTACTCTTGCCTGGAAAATCCCATGGACGGAGGAGCCTGGTAGGCTGCAGTCCATGGGGTCGAGAAGAGTCAGACACGACTGAGCGACTTCATTTTCACTTTTCACTTTCAGGCATTGGAGAAGGAAATGACAACCCACTCCAGTGTTCTTGCCTGGAGAATCCCAGGGATGGGGGAGCCTGGTGGGCTGCCGTCTATGGGGTCGCAGAGTCGGACACGACTGAAGTGACTTAGCAGCTTAGCAGCTTGCATATTTTAGGGGTTATGTTGGCATCAGTCTTAATACTGACACAATAGGAAGCTTTCCAGCTACTAAAAAAGTTGGTCAGCAACTATTATCTAACCTAAGACATTCACTACAAAGCAGAATCCTTAGTTCCAAATATCAGCCTGCAAAAAATCCAATTCAAATATCCTCCCAGCACCAAGAAGCATGAGGTTTTCCCCTACCTGATGAGCACTTTAATGTGATATTTAGCTAGTATGAAAGCATTAAAATGAATGCCTGATCAATATACTCACACAGACAGAAAACTGTATCCAGTAAGGAAATAAAGACGGTGCCCCGCTCTCAGCTGCTGGGGACCGCTCCCCTTAGCAAATATTGAAAGTAAAGCTAAACTCTGTAAATTCCCTTTTAGTACATGCAAAGGGCCACAATGACAGCACAGGTGTTCATCAACTCGGGGCAGAGCAGATGAACTGTTAATAAAACTATCAGCATGGAGTATGAGGTATCAAACAAAATTACACAGTCAAAATTAGAGGTGATATTCTGTAATGACTAGTTCTTGAGAAACAAACATTTAAAATAAAAAGAACTTAAGATTAATAAAATAAGTTGGCTTTGCAATTCACTCTCATATAAAGCAGGCAACACTAAATGGGAAAGTTCTTTAATGCATAGCTCTCTTCCCCAGGAAACACTCAGTCCAAAGTTCAGTGAAGACAAACAAGGGAACAGGGCAAGAACCATTTTACAGTAAAGCAGGCATGCTCACCCGCTCTCTCAGTTCCCAGCGCCTCGGAGGCCTTGTCGCTGAATTGCTGTCTGTGAAGAAGTATCTCCTCAGCACCTGCCTTGAGCGTGAAGTCCTCCCATGCGCAAGGAGTAATGAAGCCTACCCTTTCTGAAGGAAGAGGACAGAGCCCAGATCCCCACACTTCTACTCTAGAATCATGAACAGGATGCTTCAAAATGTGTCTCAGAGGATAACTACTTTAACGATATGGTAAGAGTCAGGATTAAGTTCCCCAATAAATAGTTGCTATCCTAGGAATAAAAATAAATTTACAGACTATTTCTTTTTCCCTAAGATACCATCGACGGTAAGATGCACCATAAATACCACCAAGAAGAGACACAGCCGATTCAACTACGACACGATGCTTTTGTATTCTGCAGAATGTCTAGTCAAACACAGCTTTTAAACAGGTATTTATCGCATCAACCTTTGTGCACACATCCAGGAAGTGCATGATGAAATAAGCTGGTTAAGTGATGACTATAACGTCGTAGTCTGAGTCTAACTCTTCGGAATCATTCAGATGGGCGTCTGCGTTCCTCCAGACCACACCCCTCTGGGCATCTTCAAGAGCGCTGGTGATAGAGCACCGCTTTAAACGGCGCTCGGGCACCGCCCGCTGGTTAGCGTCAGCGGAGAGCTTTGGACGCAATGAGGTTTGACACCTCAAGGACAGTCCTGCTCGACGCATGAATCGATCACACCAGCCTCTGGTGGCTTTGAACTTCGCTTCGTCTATTCCGAGGGCTTTGGCAATTTCTCCGGCCTTCAGCTGCATTGCTTGGCGTGTGACAGGCAATCCTTTTGCACGCGTCTCACTGACAAAATGTAGCACACCCTCGTCTACCTGCGGGTATCTTCCTTTCTTAGGTCCCGTAAAGCACTTTGTGGTGGCTTTACAGGAAAATATGGAATTTCGGTCGCTCCTCCAGCGACGGATATTTGCTTCGCTGATATGGAACGCACGCCCGGCTGCTCTGTTCCCGTGCTTTTCTGCATACACGATGACTTTTCGTTTCAAGGCTGAATCATAGTGTAATCTTTTTGAAGACATTTTTAAAAGCCAGTTAAACCTGACACATTTGATACCAACAACCAATAATGATGCTATGACAAGCCTGAGGTCCACATGTGCTCAGGCGAGGGTAATTACATCATGACTGTTGCCTGGTTGACTGTAACCACGAGATATATCCCAATTTCAGACAAGGCATGATGTGGGGGCGGGGAGGGGGGAGGGGAAACATGGCACAGAACTAACATTAATAAAATATGGTTTTTCAAGCCTGTAATATTTATCAGATTAATACCAGTGCAAGAAAAGAAGCCCAAGGGTCAAATAAAAAGTATATATGTTTAAGCATATAAGCAAAAATTATCTTAACGATGAAATCCGCAACCGTCTGATTTGGTTGAAATTCCCTTTATTTGCATATGGCTTACATGTAAATCTTTTTTTGAACTGGACTTAGAATCCAAGAATGAATGTTCTTCACTCCTTTAGCAAACTGCAAAGCCCCATCATTACAGACAGAGACTCCCAGAACCCTTGGTCATTCGCTATCACAGGACCGGCTGGCTCAGTGGCCTTCATCGGTAGGGGCCCTCCTCTGGCGAGCGGACCTGATCCTGTGCGGAGACGGTGAAGCATCTTCTTCGGTCTCAGATCCTGAAGGCTCACGGTCTCCCTCCTGGGATCCGGTGTCTCCCACCAGTTCCCGAAGAAACTTGAATTTTGACAAAAAAAGATGCCAAACAAAATACCAACCTAAAGAGAGATAAAAAACATTCAGAAAAATTATTACGCCCAGCATTATCAACTGAGAGCATTTCAGTTAACTCTGTGTCAGGGGTACACCACAAAATAGGAGGCATAATCTACATGTGTAAGCGACTGCAATTTATGTAACAAACGGTTATCAAGCATTTACTATGGACAAGGCATAAAGACAAACTCTGGGATTACACGGGATGCCCATGACCAAGTGCACAAACTTCTGCACTAACATATTTTCACTTCTCCTGGATATAACAACTGACCCCTGAACAAGGCCATGGTTAGACCCTCACCTTTGAAAATCCATCTGCAACTTTACAGTAGGCCCACCATACCCATGGTTCCACACCCAAGGATTCAACCTCAGATCATGCACTTAACTGCAGTATGAATTCAGGGCAAGAAATTCACACATAAGCGGACCTACACAGTTCACACCCGTGTTGTTCGAGGGTTCACTGTACACCAAGGGGTAGAGCTGCTGGGTCATATGGTAACTTTCACGTAACTATCTGTGAAATTGCTAAAGTCCTGTCCAAAGCAGCTGTGCCATTTTACATTCCCATCAGAAATGTAAGAGGCTCTCAGTTTCTCCACATCCTCACCAAGACTTTCAATTTTCCACCTTTTTTATTATAGTCATCCTAGCAGGTATGAAATGGTGTATCATAGTGGCTTTTGTGATCGTATTTCACTAATGACTAAACTTGCTGAACATATCTTTCTTGTGTTTACTAGCCATTCGTAAATCTTCTTTGGAGGAATGTCTATTAAACCTCTCTGCCCACTTTATAATCAGCTTGTCTTTTTATTGAGTTGTAGGAATTCTAAATATATTCTTGATACCAGTTGTTTATCAGAAATAGGATCTGCAAACATTTTTTCCCCATTCTGTGGGCTGGTCTTTTCGTTGTCTTGATCATGTTCTTTGAAGTATGACAGTTCTTTAATTATGATGGAGCCTAAGTTAGTTTTTATTTGATGAAATCCATTTGTTTTGTTTTTCTTTGGTTGCTTATGCTTCTGGGTACCATATCTAGGGAACCACTAACTCAAGGTCATGAAGATTTATGCCTATGCATTATTCTAAGAGTTTTTAGTTTTAGCTCTTACACATAGGTCTTTGATTGATTTTATTTAACTTTGGTGTAAAAGATCCAAATTAATCCTTTTGCATGTGAATACTAAATTGTTGCAGAACTATTTGTTGAAAAGACTATTCATCCCTCTATTAAACTGTCTTGGCAATTTTGTCAAAATTCCAAAGATCATAAATGTTATAGTTTATTTCTGGGCTTGCCTTGTGGCTCAGCTGGTAAAAGAATCCACCTGCAATGCAGGAGACCTGGGTTCAATTCCTGAGTTGGGAAGATCCCCTGGAGAAGGGAACAGCTACCCACTCCAGTATTCTGGCTTAGAGAATTCCATGGACTGTATAGTCCATGGCGTCACAAAGATCTATTCCATTGATCTGCCTATCCTTATGCCATACCTACATCATGTTGATTATAGTAGCTTTGTGTTTCGTTTTAAAATCAAAAGTATAAGTTCACGAACTTTGTTCAAGACTATTTTGAGTCTTTTCCATTTCCATGTGCCATTTTAGAATTATCTTGTCAATTTTGGGGGAAAAAATTGCAAGAATTTTGACAGGGATTGTATTGAATCTATAGGTCAATCGGGGGAACCTATACTTTTTTATGATACTTTTCTGTCCATATCAAAATTTTTCCACAGTGGACATAGAAAAATGTTTTGACAATCAGAAAAATCAGGAGAAAAATATCAGAAACCAACAAGTAAATCATGCATACTCTGTAGACTGCAAGGAGATCCAACCAGTCCATCCTAAAGGAGATCAGTCCTGGGTGTTCGTTGGAAGGACTGATGTTGAAGCTGAAACTCCAATACTTTGGCCACCTGATGCAAAGAGCTGACTCATTTAAGAAGACCCTGATGCTGGGAAAGATTGAGGGCAGGAGGAGTAGGGGACGACAGAAGATGAGATGGTTGGATGGCATTACCGACTCAATGGACATGGGTTTGGGTAGACTCCGGCAGTTGGTGATGGATAGGGAGGCCTGGCGTGCTGCAGTCCACGAGGTCACAAAGTCGGACACGACTGAGCGACTGAACTGAACTGAACTCTGTAGACTTCTTGTTTTAAATACCCAAATACCATTAATTGGCTTAAATAAGCCCAGGGGATTTCAAGATACTAAGGAAAACCTCTCAGGTTAATTCTGAGAACTCAACCTAAAAGTTAAGTGCTAAATAGATGTTATGGAGGTGAATTTACCATCAGGAAAATTATAAGCAAGCTCAATCAATGATGATGATAGTCTTGACCTCATAAAGATCCAAGATTCTAACAGTGGCTATTAGGTATAAAATGAGCAGAAATTTAGAATGTAAAGGGAAGTAACTGGAACTCTTCTGACCGAAGAGGGAAGGACTGTCATCAGTGGGGCTCCCACCATAAAATACTCTTGCCCTTGGGATGGTTCAGAGAAAGTCAAGTCCCCCAGCATAGGAGTCTGCAAGAAAGGAACTGAAGACCGCTTCAGCAGTCAGTCTCGGGAGATAGAAATAAAAGACCATTCAGTGAGATTACAAACTCTTTCTCAATTTTAATAAAACACATCCAAAACAAAAGACTTAAAAAAAAAAAAAATCACTGCCAGCAACCAAACAATGTAAAGGATTCAATCTGAAGTCAAAATTCAGAATGCGGCAGCCAATCAGAGAGACTCCAGGGGCTGGGGTAGCAAGTTACAGCCTCCACACACGACACTCCCCTCCCCACCACACCAGCTAAAGCATGTCACACCTCTTTTATTATTACCTTCACCCGCAGTTAAGCAAACCTGAAAAGCAGCTCATTTTTCCCTATTCTGCCTGGGTGGAGTGAGGGTTGCAAATGGAAGAGCATGTAGGTAGGGATACTGCTTCCCACGAAAAATCATGAGGCAGAGGATTCTCCCTAATACAGATGTGGAGCCCATCCTCTGGGTGGCCAAAGAAACATCCACTGTGCTGCCTTTCTCAATGGCTACTGTAATGACAGGGTGAGAAATCAAAGTTAAAAAGGGAATTGTAGCGGTGAACCTGAACAACCAAGAACTGCAGGGGTATTCGCTAGATTCGGGGAAGTCCACAGGTTATTCTCCAAGTAAAGACTAAGTTCTCACACAGCTGTAATTCTGAGGAGACGGCAGGGGAGGGGGGTTCTATCTCCCGGCACTTAGAGCCGGGAAGAGCTGGTGCTTAGGCAACAGACCATTCATCAGCGTTAACTGTCTGAACAGAGGATGACACTCAAAATGCCAAGCAGTTTGAATGGAAACACAACCACACAACATTTATTTTAGAAAAAGAACCACTATTAAAACTCCCAACAGGTAAATTGGAAAAGTGTGACTTAACAAAGAAAAAGTTAAGAGAGGTACTACAGTGCCAGATAAAACTGCTAATAGTCACTGGCTATGTTCATTAGACCTGGAAATAAAAACAGCTTTTTCTGTGGGCTTCCCTGGTGGTTCAACAGTACAGAATTCACCTGCCAACAAGGAAGACACAATTTCGATCCCTGGGCCAGAAAGATTCCCCAGAGAAGGAAATGGCAACCCACTCCAGTACTCCTGGCTGGGAAAATTCCATGGACAGAGGAGTCCAGCGGGCTACAGTCCAGGGGTCACAAAGAATTGGACACAACTTGGCGACTAAACCACAACAAACTTCTTAACTTCTGGACAGGTACTGTGAGGAAATGTTCTTTACGGATCATTTATAGCCAAACTGTTGTTCACTACAGACTGTCTTTCTACATCACATTCCCTCCAGGTGAGGTAGGATTTGCTGAGGCTGGAAGTCCTATTCTCCCTTTTAAGGAGAAGAACGCATCTAAGTGGAAAACAATTTTGAAAGCATTTATTTATTGTCCAATGGAATGACCCTACACATGTGATGACCACACTGTGCATCACTCAAACTGGCTACTCACCATGCTCTGCTCGGGAGCCTTGAGATTCCCAGCGACTCACCCGGACCCTGCAAATCAGTCTCCAGAATTGTGCTTGCTCATCCTTTCTAAGTTCCCTAGATGATTCTGATGCACAGGTAGGTGCGGAAAAGAGAAGTCACGTGAAGAAGAAATATGAGTGCTACAGCAGATCAAGTACAGCAAGTGGCCAAGGAAAAGGAGAAAAGGATAAGCAATGGAGGCGCAGGAGAGAGGTGAAATATTCGTAACACACATGTACTCATAGTTCCTCTGCTGCTGCTGTTTAGTCACTAAGTCTCTGCGACCCCAAAGACTGTAGCCCGCCAGCCTCCTCTGTCCATGAGATTTTTTAGGCAAGAATAAATGCCTACAGGGCCTCTTGTAGAAGTGTAGCTCATACAGTTCCTCCCACCCAAACCTGATATGCAGACACCAGAAACTCTGTACCTATTTTTATTCTATAGACCATGGGTCTCCTATCTTGTCCTGGGATTCTAAGAGAAAAATGGATGGAGGGAGGGAGGGATAACAAAAAGAAGGGGTAGGGAGAAGGACTGAACAAAATTATATGCACTTATAGTCAAAAATGTATACTAATTGTTAAACAAGTACTGCAGTTTTTCACAGTTTAAAAGGCAAGTCTGTGTGTCAGATAAACGGGCTGGCAACAGAGGTTGTGTATCCTGGGATAAGCACAGAAGTTCTCAACTTGCGTGTGCCAGTACCCAAGCATTAGTTCAGAGGATGCATTCCATGAAAACGCACTGTATATTGCCTTTCTATGCAAGATAAAGGGCTTCCCTGGTGGCTCAAATAGTAGAGAACCCACCTGCCAATGCAGGTGACCCAGGTTCGATTCCTGGGTTGGGAAGATCCCCTGGAGAAGGGAATGGCTACCCACTCCAGTATTCTTGCCTGGAGAATTTCTGGACAGAGGAGCCTGGCAGGCTACATCCATGGAGTTGAAAAGAGTTGGACACGACTGAGCAGCTAACACAACAACAATGCAAGATACATGTGCTGGCAGCAGAAGGGTAGCAACGGCAGTTGAACCCGAATAATGAACCATCACCATCAACACGCCACAAACCCAGAGGACAGTTGTAATCACAGAGTTCTCAGTTCACCAAGTGCTTTTACATTCAACATTTCATTTAATACTCTCATTAGCCCTCTGAACTAGTGAGACTAGGAATCATTACCCCCATTTTCTAGATAAGAAAACAAAGGCTCAAAGTAACTCATCACCATGGAAGAGGGCAGGATCAGCAAATCAGAGGAATGAGCTCACCAGTTCAGTTCAGTGGCTCAGTCATGTCCGACTCTTTGCGACCCCATGCGCCAGGCCTCCCTGTCCATCACCACCTCCCGGAGTCCACCCAAACCCATGTCCATTGAGTCGGTGATGCCATCCAACCATCTCATCCTCTGTCGTCCCCTTCTCCTCCCACCCAATCTTTCCCAGCATCAGGGTCTTTTCAAATGAGTCAGTTCTTCACATCAGGTGGCCAAAGTATTGGAGCTTCAGCATCAGTCCTTCCAATGAATATTCAGGACTGATTTCCTTTAGGATGGACTGGTTGGATCTCCTTGCAGTCCAAGGGACTCTCAAGAGTCTTCTCCAACACCACAGTTCAAAAGCATCGATTTTTTGGCATTCAACTTTCTTTATAGTCCAACTCTCACATCCATACATGACTACTAGGAAAACCATAGTCTTGAGTAGATGGACCTTTGTTGGCAAAGTAATGTCTCTGCTTTTTAATATGCTGTCTAAGTTGGTCCCAAGGAGTAAGCATCTTTTAATTTCATGGCTGCAATCACCATCTGAGTGATTCTGGAGCCCCCAAAAATAAAGCCTGTCATTGTTTCCCCATCTATTTGCCATGAAGTGATGGGACTGGATGCCATGATCTTAGTTTTCTGAATGTGAGTTTTAACCCTACTTTTTCACTCTCCTCTTTCACTTTCATCAAGAGGCTTTTTAGTTCTCCACTTTCTGCCATAAGGTTGGTGTCATCTGCATATATGAGGTTATTGATATTTCTCCAATCTTGATTCCAGTTTGTGCTTCATCCAGCCTGCTATTTCCCATGATGTACTCTGCATATAAGTTAAATAAGCAGGGTGACAATATACAGCCTTGATGTACTCCTTTTCCTATTTGGAACCAGTCTGTTGTTCCATGTCCAGTTCTCACTGTTGCTTCCTGACCTGCATACAGATTTCTCAAGAGGTAGGTCAGGTGGTCTGGTCCAGTTTGTTGTGGTTCACACAGTCAAAGATTTAAAGCAGAAGTAGATGTTTTTCTGGAATTCTTTTGCTTTTTTGATGATCCA
Source organism: Bos mutus (assembly GCF_027580195.1). Lineage (NCBI taxonomy): Eukaryota > Metazoa > Chordata > Mammalia > Artiodactyla > Bovidae > Bos > Bos mutus. The sequence continues at coordinate 7,226,809 of NC_091639.1, read as the reverse complement.
ACAGATGTTGGCAATTTCATCTCTGGTTCCTCTGCCTTTTCTAAATCCAGCTTGAACATCTGGAAGTTCACGGTTCACGTACTACTGAAGCCTTGCTTGGAGAATTTTGAGCATTATTTTACTAGCATGTGAGATGAGCGCAATTGTGTGGTAGTTTGAGCATTCTTTGGTATTGCCTTTCTTAGGATTGGAATGAAAACTGACGTTTTCCAGTCCTGTGGCCACTGCTGAGTTTTCCAAATTTGCTGGCATATTGAGTGCAGCACTTTCACAGCATCATCTTTTAGGATCTGAAATAGCTCAACTGGAATTCCATCACCTCCATTAGCTTTGTTCATAGTGATGCTTCTTAAGGCCCACTTAACTTCACATTCCAGGATGTCTGGCTATAGGTGAGTGATCATACCATCGTGATTATCTGGGTCCTGAAGATCTTTTCTGTATAGTTCTTCTGTGTATTCTTGCCACCTCTTCTTAATCTCTTCTCCTTCTATTAGGTCCATACCATTTCTGTCCTTTATTTAAGTGCCCATCTTTGCAAGAAATGTTCCTTTGGTATCTCTAATTTTCTTGAAGAGATCTCTAGTCTTTCCTATTCTATTGTTTTCCTCTATTTCTTTGTGCTGATCACTGAGGAAGACTTTCTTATCTCTCCTTGCTATTCTTTGGAACTCCACATTCAAATGGGTGTATCTTTCCTTCTCTCCTTTGCTTTCGCTTCTCTTCTTTTCTCAACTATTTGTAAGGCCTCCTCAGATAGCCATTTTGCTTTTTTGCATTTCTTCTTCTTAGGGATGGTCTTGATCCCTGTCTCCTGTACAATGTCACGAACCTCCATCCATAGTTCTTCAGGCATTCTATCAGATCTAATCCCTTGAAATTATTTCTCACTTCCACTGTATAATCGGAAGGGATTTGATTTAGGTCATACCTGAATGGTCTAATGGTTTTCCTTACTTTCTTTAAGTCTGAATTTGGCAATAATGAGTTCATGATCTGAGCCACAGTCAGCTCCTGGTCTTGTTTTTGTTGACTGTATAGAGCTTCTCCATCTTTGGCTGCAAAGAATATAATCAATCTGATTTCGGTGTTGACCATCTGGTGATGTCCATGTGTGCAGAATCTTCTCTTGTTGTTGGAAGAAGGTATTTGCTATGACCAGTGCATTCTCTTGGCAAAACTCTATTAGCCTTCGCCCTGCTTCATTTTGTATTCCAAGGCCAAATTTGCCTGTTACTCCAGGTGTTTCTTGACTTCCGACTTTTGCATTCCAGTCCCCTATAATGAAAAGGACATCTTTTGGGGTATTAGTTCTAGAAGGTCTTGTAGGTCTTCATAGATCCGTTCAACTTTAGCTTCTTCAGCATTACTGGTCAGGGCATAGACTTGGATTACCATGATATTGAATGGTTTGCCTTGGAAATGAGCAGAGATCATTCTGTCGTTTTTGAGATTGCATCCAAGTTCTGCATTTTGGACTCTCTTGTTGACCATGATGGCTACTCCATTTCTTCTAAGGGATTCTTGCCCACAGTAGTGGATATAATGGTTATCTGAGTTAAATTCACCCATTCCAGTCCCTTTTAGTTCGCTGATTCCTAAAACGTTGATGTTCACTCTTGCCTCTCCTGTTTGACCACTTCCAATTTGCCTTGATTCACGGACCTAACATTCCAGATTCCTATGCAAAATTGCTCTTTACAGTATCAGACTTTGTTTCCATCACCAGTCACATCCACAACTGGGTGTTGTTTTTGCTTTGGTTCTGACTCTTCATTCTTTCTGGAGTTACTTCTCCACTGATCTCCAGTAGCATGTTGGGCACCTACCAATCTGGGAAGTTCATCTTTCAGTGTACTAACTTTTTGCCTTTTCATACTGTTCATGGGGTTCTCAAGGCAAAAATACTGAAGGGGTTTGCCATTCCTTCTCCAGTTCTCTTCTTCCTTAAGTGCATCAAATTTCTCATATTTTCATAGTGAAAGTATGGCTAAAACACAAAACACTAATTAGGAAATGAGAACATGACTTCCTACCCAAGATCTTTCTAGTTCAAAAAGCCTGGGTGCAGTAGAAAAAAATTCCTATCTTTGTGGATTCATTTCTCCAGTCTTAACTTAATCCCACCATCATGATGATATCTAAATGGTTAGCTGACTGGCTCAATACCAATCTCAATTGGTATAAAGCTCTTTTCCACGTTCCATCCTGTAACCTTTTTTCCCTTTTACACAGAAGGCAGCTAAGGCTCACTTCTAAGGTAGTATGTCCAAGGCCAAGACACAGGCAAAGTGAAAACAGAACCCTGCTCTTTCAACTCTTCCCACAAAGCTCCCTCTACTGCATGTCTCTTTTGTAAAGACACACAGGGGACCATCACTGATCCAACACAATGTCAAACCAAAATACCTCCACACCTCAATCCCTGTTATCCAGAAAATGAAGGACAGTTTTAAAATTCCCTTTAAAACCTCTTCTTTTTTTAAAATTTTCCTCTCCTTTCAGTTATCACAACACTCCCATAGATCCAAATATGAGCTCTCTTACATATGACTAAATTTTTCATCCATACTTATCCCTTTCTTAAACCTCAGGAAGGAATCTCTACCTCGTTGGCTGGAAGACACCTTTAAAAAGTATGTCCGTCCGACATTTCCTTTTCCTGATGCTCATATTTCCATAAGGGGTACTGTATCCCCTCCCCACCCCGCAGGTGGAAAACAGGGTATTGCAGCATGATGGCCCTCCCCTACTGTGGCTTCTACACTAATAAACCCTCTCCTGTCTACTTCCTTTGTTACATTCCCAGCGCCACCTTCCATCCTTACTGTTAACTGGATTACCACTTCAATTTCTTAATTCAAAGGCATACTGCACCCATACTGCTTGGCTATGAATCCTAATTCAACAACTCACTTGAAATGTGAGCAAGTTAACCTCTATGTGTCTCAGTTTCGTCTATAAAATGCAGACAACACCACACACTTTCAAAGAGACGATACAGTAATAAAGAGAATGAATATGTGTCACATGCTAAGGAGAATGCCTGTATATTATAAATTACTCATCAAAGGTTAGCCATCGTCACCATCTCTTAGGCTGTAGTCTCTTCCCCACCTAGGGCAAACTCTACAGACAAGGGGTCATTACCACTGTCACTGACATTTTTAAGCAACCCTGACCCGGGGATCAAACCTGGGTCTTCTGCATTGCGAGCAGATTCTTTACTATCTAAGCCACCAGGGAAGCCCTTTTAAGCAACGTGAACATATAATTTTTACATCTTTCTACTATACTATCTCTTCAGTATTGCACTCTCTTGGGTGATTGCTTTAGGATTTCACATTCACTTCCATCTGTCACTGTATTAATAACAGTCCTCCTCCCACGACAAGTGTTCCTTAAGGAAGGAAAATGTATGGCTTATCTACTTTTTCTTCTGCTTCTTCTATGTTTTAGAATACAGAGTAGAAACCCCACACAAACTATTCAACTTCCATCCTCCAACCCCCACCCTCAATACACACCAAAAGTACCATAAACTTAAGGATTTAATGACTTTCACCAGTTGACCCATCTCAGAGCTCCTAAGATTCCTACAGAATAGCTGATAAACAGAACTGCTGAACAATGCTATCAACCACAGTGATAACACTGAATATCAAACAATGTTATCAACCAAGTTCTGACAGGTACAGAACATTCCACTCAATAACAGCAGAACAAACATTCTTTTCAGGCATATGTGGAACATTCATCAAAAGAGACCATGAATTAGTCTCATTAAGAGCGAAAGTAAAAGTCGTTCAGTTGTGTCTGACTCTTTGTGACCCCATGGACATATATACATGTCCACAGGATTCTCCAGGCCAGAATACTGGAGTGGGCTGCCGTTCCCTTCTCCAGGGGATCTTCCAACCCAGGGATCAAACCCAGGTCTCCCACATTGCTGGCAGATTCTTTACCATCTGAGCCACCAGGGAAGCCCATTAAGTGTAAACCTTCTTAAATTCTATGATACAAGATACATTTTCTCACTATAATAAAATGTAACTAGAAAATGATAAAATGATATATAGGGGGAAAAAAAGAAATGTCCTAAATAACTCACAATTCAAAGGAGAAATCACAAGTGAAACTAAAAAATATTTTGAACCAAATAAAGTTTTTTTCTAAAAAAAAATCAAAATACTTAAAAAGAAATTTACATCATTAAATATCTATTTTTATCTTTTTAAATAAGAATAGTTTAAAATCAATAATCTAAGTTTCTACCATAAGAAACTAGAAGTACAAATTAAAATCAAAACAAATAGAAGAAAATAAACATAAGCCAATGAAATAAAATTTGGACAAGAAATAAAAAAATCAGCCTTTCAGCAGCTGAGGAGCTGGGCAGATGACTCAGAGAAGGATGTCAGATGTCATTGTCCTCCCAGCTTTTCGCTCTTCCCCTGAAGCCCCTCAATAAAATGGTTTGATCCCACCCAAAAAAGAAATAAAAAAATCAGTAAAACAAAAAGATCCTGATTCTTTCAAAGATCAATAAAATTCATAAACCTCTAGCCAGACTGACGATAAGCAAAAGAAAGAACACAATACCACGAAGAGAAGACATCATCACAGATCCTACAGATATTAAATGATGAGAGAATATTAATTCAGATTAAACAGACACAGTGCTTGAAAAACACAAACTCAAAAGCTCAATCAAGAAAAAACAGTATTTGTTGGAGAGCTGGTTTGGTGGTGCAGAATTCTCTCAGTTTTTGCTTGTCTGAGAAGCTTTTGATTTCTCCTTCATACTTGAATGAAATCCTTGCTGGGTACAATAATCTGGGCTGTAGGTTATTTTCTTTCATCATTTTAAGTATGTCTTGCCATTCCCTCCTGGCTTGAAGAGTTTCTATTGAAAGATCAGCTGTTATCCTTATGGGAATTCCCTTGTGTGTTATTTGTTGTTTTTCCCTTGCTGCTTTTAATATTTGTTCTTTGTGTTTGATCTTTGTTAATTTGAGTAATATGTGTCTTGGGGTGTTTTCACTTTGGTTTATCCTGTTTGGGATTCTCTGGGTTTCTTGGACTTGGGTGATTATTTCCTTCCCCAGTTTAGGGAAGTTTTCAACTATTATCTCCTCAAGTATTTTCTCATGGTCTTTCTTTTTGTCTTCTTCTTCTGGAACCCCTATGATTCAATGTTGTAGCGTTTAATATTGTCCTGGAGGTCTCTGAGATTGTCCTCATTTCTTTTAATTCGTTTTTCTTTTATTCTCTCTGATTCATTTATTTCTACCATTCTATCTTCTAATTCACTAATCCTATCTTCTGCCTCTGTTATTCTACTATTTGTTGCCTCCAGAGTGTTTTTAATTTCATTTATTGCATTATTCATTATATATTGACTCTTTTTATTTCTTCTAGGTCCTTGTTAAACCTTTCTTGCATCTTCTCAATCCTTGTCTCCAAGCTATTTATCTGTGATTCCATTTTAATTTCAAGATTTTGGATCAATTTCACTATCATTATTTGGAATTCTTTATCAGGTAGATTCCCTATCTCCTCCTCTTTTGTTTGGTTTGGTGGGCATTTATCCTGTTCCTTTATCTGCTGGCTATTCCTCTGTCTCTTCATCTTGTTTAAATTGCTGAGTTTGGGGTGTCCTTTCTGTATTCTGGCAGTTTGTGGAGTTCTCTTTATTGTGGCTTTTCCTCGCTGTGTGTGGGTTTGTACAGGTGGCTTGTCAAGGTTTCCTGGTTAGGGAAGCTTGTGTCGGTGTTCTGATGGGTGGAGCTGTATTTCTTCTCTTTGTTCAGTCACGCTGTGGGGAGGGAGGGAGGGATGCTGCAAGCAAATAACACTGGCGTGCGCTCGCAGTGCCTCAGCCACACTGGGTCTGCCCCCGCTCACGGCGCGTTAGCCTCCCTGCCCACACTGCTCGGGCTCTAGGTTGTTCTGCCGGGAACAATCCGAGGCTGGCCCTGGGTTGCATGTACCTCCCAGGTCCAAGCCGCTCAGGTTCAGGCACTCGGGTAGTCCTCAGAGGCGCAGACTCAGTTGGGCCTGAGTTTTGTGCTCTTCCCAGGTCCGAGCAGCTCAAGTGATGAGGTGTTTGGCGAGCGCCAATGCTGCGACTTATCGCCTCCCCACCACTCGGTTATCTGGGTGTAAAAGTGTAAAACCAGCTCTCCAACAAATACTAAAGGATATTCTCTAGACAGGAAACACAAAAATGGTGTATAAATTCGAACCCCAAACAATAAAGTAAATGGCAACGGGATCATACTTATCAGTAATTACCTTAAACGTAAATGGGTTGAATGCCCCAACCAAAAGACAAAGACTGGCTGAATGGATACAAAAACAAGACCCCTACATATGTTGTCTACAGGAGACCCACCTCAAAACAGGGGACACATACAGACTGAAAGTGAAGGGCTGGAAAAAGATTTTCCATGCAAATAGGGACCAAAAGAAAGCAGGAGTAGCAATACTCATATCAGATAAAATAGACTTTAAAACAAAGGCTGTGAAAAGAGACAAAGAAGGTCACTACATAATGATCAAAGGATCAATCCAAGAAGAAGATATAACAATTATAAATATATATGCACCCAACACGGGAGCGCCGCAGTATGTAAGACAAATGCTAACAAGTATGAAAGGAGAAATTAACAATAACACAATAATAGTGGGAGACTTTAATACCCCACTCACACCTATGGATAGATCAACTAAACAGAAAATTAACAAGGAAACACAAACTTTAAACGATACAATAGACCAGTTAGACCTAATTGATATCTATAGGACATTTCATCCCAAAACAATGAATTTCACCTTTTTCTCAAGCGCACATGGAACCTTCTCCAGGATAGATCACATCCTGGGCCATAAAAAGCTAGCCTTGGTAAATTCAAAAAATAGAAATCATTCAAGCATCTTTTCTGACCACAATGCAGTAAGATTAGATCTCAATTACAGGAGAAAAACTATTAAAAATTCCAACATATGGAGGATGAACAACACCCTGCTGAATAACCAACAAATCACAGAAGAAATCAAAAAGAAATCAAAATTTGCATAGAAACGAATGAAAATGAAAACACAACAACCCAAAACCTGTGGGACACAGTAAAAGCAGTCCTAAGGAAAGTTCATAGCAATACAGGCACACCTCAAGAAACAAGAAAAAGTCAAATAAATAACCTAACTCTACACCTAAAGCAACTAGAAAAGGAAGAAATGAAGAACCCCAGGGTTAGTAGAAGGAAAGAAATCTTAAAAATTAGAGCAGAAATAAACGCAAAAGAAACAAAAGAGACCATAGCAAAAATCAACAAAGCCAAAAGCTGGTTCTTTGAAAGGATAAATAAAATTGATAAACCATTAGCCAGACTCATCAAGAAACAAAGGGAGAAAAATCAAATCAATAAAATTAGAAACGAAAATGGAGAGATCACAACAGACAACACAGAAATACAAAGGATCATAAGAGACTATTATCAACAATTATATGCCAATAAAATGGACAACGAGGAAGAAATGGACAAATTCTTAGAAAAGTACAACTTTCCAAAACTCGACCAGGAAGAAATAGAAAACCTTAACAGACCCATCACAAGCACGGAAATTGAAACTGTAATCAAAAATCTTCCAGCAAACAAAAGCCCAGGTCCAGACGGCTTCACAGCTGAATTCTACCAAAAATTTAGAGAAGAGCTAACACCTATCCTGCTCAAACTCTTCCAGAAAATTGCAGAGGAAGGTAAACTTCCAAACTCATTCTATGAGGCCACCATCACCCTAATACCAAAACCTGACAAAGATGCCACAAAAAAGAAAACTACAGGCCAATATCACTGATGAATATAGATGCAAAAATCCTAAACAAAATTCTAGCAATCAGAATCCAACAACACATTAAAAAGATCATACACCATGACCAAGTGGGCTTTATCCCAGGGATGCAAGGATTCTTCAATATCCATAAATCAATCAATGTAATACACCACATTAACAAATTGAAAACAAAAACCATATGATTATCTCAATAGATGCAGAGAAAGCCTTTGAGAAAATTCAACACCCATTTATGATAAAAGCTCTCCAGAAAGCAGGAATAGAAGGAACATACCTCAACATAATAAAAGCTATATATGACAAACCCACAGCAAACATTATCCTCAATGGTGAAAAATTGAAAGCATTTCCTCTAAAGTCAGGAACAAGACAAGGGTGCCCACTTTCACCATTACTATTCAACATAGTTTTGGAAGTTTTGGCCACAGCAATCAGAGCAGAAAAAGAAATAAAAGGAATCCAAATTGGAAAAGAAGAAGTAAAACTCTCACTATTTGCAGATGACATGATCCTCTACATAGAAAACCCTAAAGACTCCACCAGAAAATTACTAGAACTAATCATTGATTATAGTAAAGTTGCAGGATATAAAATCAACACACAGAAATCCCTTGCATTCCTATACACTAATAATGAGAAAACAGAAAGAGAAATTAAGGAAACAATTCCATTCACCATTGCAACGAAAAGAATAAAATACTTAGGAATATATCTACCTAAAGAACCTAAGACCTATATATAGAAAACTATAAAACACTGGTGAAAGAAATCAAAGAGGACACTAATAGATGGAGAAATATACCATGTTCATGGATTGGAAGAATCAATATAGTGAAAATGAGTATACTACCCAAAGTAATTTATAGATTCAATGCAATCCCTATCAAGCTACCAACAGTATTCTTCACAGAGCTAGAACAAATAATTTCACAATTTGTATGGAAATACAAAAAACCGAATAGCCAAAGCGATCTTGAGAAAGAAAAATGGAACTGGAGGAATCAACCTACCTGACTTCAGGCTCTACTACAAAGCCACAGTTATCAAGACAGTATGGTACTGGCACAAAGACAGAAATATAGATCAATGGAACAAAATAGAAAGCCCAGAGATAAATCCACGCACATATGGACACCTTATCTTTGACAAAGGAGGCAAGAATATACAATGGATTAAAGACAATCTCTTTATCAAGTGGTGCTGGGAAATCTGGTTAACCACTTGTAAAAGACTGAAACTAGAACACTTTCTAACACCATATACAAAAATAAACTCAAAATGGATTAAAGATCTCAACGTAAGACCAGAAACTATAAAACTCCTAGAGGAGAACATAGGCAAAACACTCTCTGACATACATCACAGCAGGATCCTCTATGACCCACCTCCCAGAATATTGGAAATAAAAGCAAAAATAAACAAATGGGACCTAATTAAACTTAAAAGCTTCTGCACATCAAAGGAAACTATTAGCAAGGTGAAAAGACAGCCTTCAGAATGGGAGAAAATAATAGCAAATGAAGCAACCGACAAACAACTAATCTCAAAAATAAACAAGCAACTCCTACAGCTCAACTCCAGAAAAATAAATGACCCAATCAAAAAATGGGCCAAAGATCTAAATAGACATTTCTCCAAAGAAGACATACAGATGGCTAACAAACACATGAAAAGATGCTCAATATCACTCATTATCAGAGAAATGCAAATCAAAACCACTATGAGATACCATTTCACACCAGTCAGAATGGCTGCGATCCAAAAGTCTACAAATAATAAATGCTGGAGAGGGTGTGGAGAAAAGGGAACCCTCTTACACTGTTGGTGGGAATGCAAACTAGTACAGCCACTATGGAGAACAGTGTGGAGATTCCTTAAAAACTGGAAATAGAACTGCCTTATGATCCAGCAATTCCACTGCTGGGCATACACACTGAGGAAACCAGAAGGGAAAGAGACACGTGTACCCCAATGTTCATCGCAGCACTGTTTATAATAGCCAGGACATGGAAGCAACCTAGATGTCCATCAGCAGATGAATGGATAAGAAAGCTGTGGTACATATACACAATGGAGTATTACTCAGCCATTAAAAAGAATACATTTGAATCAGTTCTAATGAGGTGGATGAAACTGGAGCCTATTATACAGAGTGAAGTAAGCCAGAAGGAAAAACACCAATACAGTATACTAACGCATATATATGGAATTTAGAAAGATGGTAAATGATAACCCTGTATACGAGACAGCAAAAGAGACACTGATGTATAGAACAGGCTTATGGACTCTGTGGGAGAGGGAGAGGGTGGGAAGATTTGGGAGAATGGCATTGAAACATGTGAAATGTCATGTATGAAACGAGATGCCAGTCCAGGTTCAATGCACGATGCTGGATGCTTGGGGCTGGTGCACTGGGACGACCCAGAGGGATGGTATGGGGAGGGAGGAGGGAGGAGGGTTCAGGATGGGGAACACATGAGAAATAAAGGAATAAAAAATTAAAAAAAAAAAAGAAAAAACAGGTTAACTGGAATAGCCCAACATTAACCCAAATGAAAGATACTGAGTTTGTAATTAAAAACTTCCCCCCAAAGAAAAGTCCTGGCCTAAATTAATTCTACCAGACATTTAAGAAAGTATACTGGGGATTGTGCTTTATTAATTTTTGAATACTCATGACCTCCACCACAGCACCTGAACGTAAGAGTTCACTAAGTGTATGTTACTGAGTAAAACAAGGGTTATCCAGTTTGAGACAACCTGGGTTTGTACTACACTTAAGAGTGTGTTTCTAATAGGAATTTAATAATTTATACAGAGCAATCTTTCTTCACTTCTACTTCAAGTATACAAGGGCCCTCTACATGTCAGGCATTACTCTCCAAGATCCAGGAACAGAGCAATGAGCAAGCCAAAGAAGGCCCCTGTCCCCACTGAGCTTTACACTCTCATTGGAGGAAACAAACACAGAAAATATAGCCAGCCTCTGTACCACTGAGTGCCATGGCCAAAGAGTCAAACCACCACAGACAAAACTGACAACCAGACTGAAACTGAGATGGTCGGTGCAAAGGGAAATGGACAGATAACAAAGAGTAAGTATATGTATACAGTGGAGTATCACTCAGCCATAGGGGTTAAAAAATGAAATCTTGCCATTTGTAACAACCTGTATAGATCTAAAAGGTATTATGTTAGTGTCATAAGCCAGAGAAAGAAAAACACTCTATGATTTCACTTACAGGTGGAATCTAAAAAACAAAACAAATGAACAACCATAAATAAACATAAACAGAGTCATAGATACAGAGAACAAACATGGTTGCCAAAGGAGGAGGGGTGCGGCAGGGAGAAATAGGTGAGAGAGATTAAGAAGTACAAATTTATAGTTGCAAAGTAAATGAGTCATGGGTATGAACTGTACGGCATGGGGAATAAAGTCAATAACTATATAGTATCTTTGTACAGTGACAGATACAACTAGACTTTCATGGCTATCACTTTGAAATGTATATCAATATCAAATCCCGATATCCTGTAACAGGAATTAACAGTATGGTAGGTCAATTAGTACTTAAAAACAAACACATTCATAGAAAAAGAGATCAGATCTGTGGCTGATGGGAAGGAGAGGGATGGGATTGAATATAGGGATAAATTTCTAGTTATAAGAAGAGTACTAGGGACATAATGTACAACAAGACAAATATAATTAACACTGATGTATGTTCTATATGAAAGCTAAGTGAGTAAATCTGAGAGTTCTCATCACTAGAAAAAATTTTCTTCTATTTGTTTACTTCCATATCTACGAGATGATGGATATTCACCAAACTTACTATGATAATAATTTCATGATGTGTGTAAATCAATTAAGTTGCACTCCTTAGATCTCTACAATTGTTGTTAAGTCGCTCAGGTGTGTCCAACTATTTTGTGACCCCATGGTCTGTAGCCCACCAGTCTCTTCTGTCCACAGGATTCTCCAGGCAAGAATATCTGAGTGGGTTGCCATTCCCTTCTCCAGGGGATCTTCCCAACCCAAGGTTCAAACCTTCATCTCCTACATTGCAGGCAGATTCTTTACTACTGAGCCACCTGGGAAGCTCCAAATTTATACAGTGCTGTATGTCAATTATAGCTCAGTAACACTGGAAGGCAAAAAAAAAAAAAAAAAAAAAGAGAGAGACAAAACTGAAGTGACTTTCAGATGGAGTATTTGTAAGGAAGGGAAAATCCAAGAATGACACCCAAGTCCCTGGCTGCTGATAACATGTGAGCAGGGAGGAACAAACAGGTTGTAGAAATGAAGTTCTGTTTTAGATGTGTTTAGTTTGAGCTGGTTATTAGATCTCCAAGTCAGAGTACTGAGGCATGAACCTAGGGTGCGGGAGAGTCATGATAGCTGGAGATATCAATGCTAGTCATTACTTACAGTTACTATTTAAATCTTTAGAACAAGATAAGGGACAGAATGGAAGGAAGGTGAAAACAGAAATATACATTTATTTTTACTATAACACAATGTATTATAGGAGTGTAGAAAATAGCATGCATCTCATGGAGTAATGGCCAAGTCCTAGTCTGCAAAATTTTTATTTCAGAGATAAGAGCAATGGTAGGTAGACAGATACATGTACATATAAACTGATTGATACATGTAATTTACATACTTATGAATGTACTGGGAATAATGTAAAACATTTCCTATCATAGATTTAGTCAAAAAGAGTTAAATTCTAGAGGATGGGAAGACAGGAAAAGATAAAACAATTAACCACTATGGTAGGAAGAACACCATGAAGGTAGAGTGTACAGAAGCCACAAGAAATGCTTCTTGGGAAGAATGCTCACCTGTACAGAATGAGTCTGTGAGGATAAATAGAATTAGAACTCAAAAGTGACCATGGACTTGGTGATACAGAGGCCATTTGCTACTGACCTTGACAACAGCAGTTTCAGTGAATAGTAGGAGTGGAAAATATTTTTAGAAAGAATGAGAGGCAAGAAAGTACAACCAACAGATAGGAGAAGGAAGACCTCCCTAAGGAACCTGAAATTTGAAAATCAGAATTCACTATGTGAAAGAACCAGTCAGAGTTCTTTCAGGCTATGCATTTCTTGGGGCAGACCCAGGTCATTGATTTTTAATCCCTAATGTGACTGTATTTGGAGGCAAAGCCTTTAAAGGTTTATTTAAAGGTTAAATAAATTGATAAGGATGGGGCCCTAATCCAATATGACTGGTGCCCTTATTACATAAGATTAGGACATAGTCATGGGAAATAGACGGGGAAACAGCGGAAACAGTGTCAGACTTTATTTTTTGGGGGCTCCAAAATCACTGCAGATGTTGATTGCAGCCATGAAATTTAAAAGACGCTTACTCCTTGGAAGAAAAGTTATGACCAACCTAGACAGCATATTGAAAAGCAGAGACATTACTTTGTCAACAAAGGTCCGTTTAGTTAAGACTATGGATTTTCCAGCGGTCATGCATGGACGCCAAGAGTTGGACTGTGAAGAAAGCTGAGCGCCGAAGAATTGATGCTTTTGAACTGTGGTGTTGGAGAAGACTCTTGAGAGTCCCTTGGACTGCAAGGAGATCCAACCAGTCCATTCTGAAGGAGATCAGCCCTGGGTGTTCTTTGGAAGGAATGATGCTAAAGCTGAAACTCCAGTACTTTGGTCACCTCATGCGAAGAGCTGACTCATTGGAAAAGACTCTGATGCTGGGAGGGATTGGGGGCAGGAGGAGAAGGGGACGACAGAGGATGAGATGGCTGGATGGCATCACCGACTTGGACATGAGTTTGAGTGAACTCCGGGAGTTGGTGATGGACAGGGAGGCCTGGCGTGCTGCAATTCATGGGGTCACAAAGAGTCGGACACGACTGAGTGACTGAACTGAACTGAGGACATAGACACACGCACAGATGAAAGGTTAAGACACAGGGAGAAGATGGTCATCTGTAAGTCAAGTAGAGAGGATCAGAGGAAATTAACCCTGCTGAACCATGAAATTAACCCTGCTTGAACTTCTAGCCTCCAGACTGTAAGAAAATTAATTTCTGTGGTTTAATGTCTGTATTGTTACAGCAGACTTAGTTTTCTCTCAAATCTGGTAGGATCCATCCCTCCCCCTCCCTAAGCCCCAGGCTCCCCCACTAGTCAAAACATGAAGCTACCCCAAAATTCACTCTCCCAACAAAAAAGTGCTCAGATTACTTCTTATAGCTATTAGTCTCGACCACTCCAATCAAAATACGGCATTCTTTTACTTGGCACACCTCACCTCTCATTCCACATTGTTTTTTGAAGTCAAAGGGCAGGGTACTTTTAGAAAAATGAGTAGAATTTAAGTCAAACGGCTACTAGAGACTGAGAGAACAAGTCTGAATATGTAGCAAATAGGAATTTTGAGGTCTCAAAGGCAAGTTTGGCAAATACTCTATAAAATGATGACAAGGGAGCGGCAGAGGATGAGATGACTGGATGGCATCACAGACTCAGTGGACATGAGTTTGAGCAGACTCCGGGAGATAGTGAAGGACAGACAGGTGTGCTGCAGTCCATTGGGTCCCAAAGAGCCGGACACGACTTAGCAACGGAAGAACAAGGAAGTGGTGTATGGTTCACGTGGTGCATGGCCATCTCCAGGTAGTTTGCATGTTCAAATCAGAAAGGAGAGTATGTTTATCTCCTTCCTCATAACCACACAAACCACAAAGATTTGGTTTTCCTTATTTCAAGGATCCTAAACATCTGCAAGTAGCCCCAAATCCTGACATCACAGGCAGGAAGTTGAGAAAGGCCTTCCAATTGCTTTATCATCAGAAAAGCTTGTAAGTTAGAAGTTAGCTCTAACCTTAGTAGCTCTAAGCCTTAGTAAAAGCAAGAAAACTAAAAATATACAAACAAGTATATACACACAAGTTTATCTATACACATGTATATGGTCATGTGAAAGAAAATTTAAAATACACATACAAGTATATAAATACAAATATACATATATGTACATGCCTAAATGTCTCCAAACACAGCTGACGCTGAGCACTTGGTGCATAATCAGGTAATGAATAAGCCCCGTATTTTGAATACTAACCAATTATTGCATCAACCTGAATCCATACTTCAATATGATAATTATGAAAAAGCAAACTCACTGACATCTGGTTGTAAACACTTTCCCAAATGTTCACAGTTGCTCAGTCCCTTTGCTAAGAGAGCTGTGGCTATCTGCTGTTGTTTGTTGTTGTTCAGTCGCCCAGTCCTGTCCCACTCTTTGCAACTGCATGGACTGCAGCATGCCTGGCCTCCCTGTCCCCCACCATTTCCCAGATTTTGCCCAAGTTCACGTTCATTGCATTGGTGATGCCATCCAATAGTATTTTGGTCATCTGATGCGACAGAGGACTCATTGGAAAAGTCCCTGATGCTGGGAAAGATTGAGGGCAGAAGGAGAAGAGGGTGTAGCTACCAGTTACAGTGTATTAGAAAGAAAAAAAAAAAAGATCTACAATTGCGCTAAAATTACCTTGAGAAAAAAAGTTTCACGTCGTCTCATTCCATGGAGGGGAAGGGGGAAAAAAAAAAAAAATCACAGCAAACAAAATAGCACCATTACTACAGAACTAAGAGTTAGGTTACCTGACCCTGGAAGTTTAATATAGCCGGTGTTTTTTAATTTCTGCCTCGTCTCGACACTGCTGTTTGGAATTCAGCTTACGCCTAAACTTCAAGCACACAACCTCACGCGTGCTGCAAAGCCAGCTCTTGCTTCTGCCTCTGGTTCAAGGAAGGTAATGAAACCTCCCTCGCTTTATCATCGAGAGTCAGAACACGTAAAAAGACAGAAAGAGGACGAACCGATCACTGCACCTTCGCAAACAGGCCAAGGTGAGGATTTGGGCTGATCTGTGACAAGGGTGGCGATCGAGGCGCTGCGGCGGCCAGGCTTAATCCCGGGTCCACACGCCCAACGCTGGACCCGGCTCCCTCCTCTGCGGGACGCCAGCGGGCCCGCGGTGGGCAGGGGTACCCAGCTCCGGGCTCACTCCCGAGGGGCAAGTAGAGAACCGATGGATTTTCGTCACGTGCCTACCCAGGTCGTCTTTTTTCTTTTTTTCTCTTTTAAAAACGAGAGACAGAACCAGCCAGTCGGCAGGAGGAGCCGAGTCGGCGGGTGTTAACTACCCACTCACCGCACACCATCAGCAGCAGCACGATCAGCAGCGTGGCCACAAACACCAACAGGGTCAGCCCCACGTTGTGCCACATCTTGGGGGCGGCGGGGCGGCGGCGGGCGCGGGCGGGCAGGCGGGAGGGCGGCGCGGCGGGGGCTTCAGCGGCCGGGGCGGCATGAGCGGCGGACGCCCTCCGCCCCCACCCGCCGGCAGCGCCCCCGGGAGGCGGGACGGGGCGGGGCGGCGCGGGGGCTGCCCCGCGGCCGGCGGCCGGCCCGCGCGGTCCCTCTCAGGGCAGCCGACCGATGGCGGGCGGGAGGCGGAGCGTGGGGCGTCCCTACTCGCTCATCGCTCCGGGGACCCGGGGACGCGGCTCCGGGAGACCCCGGAGGCGGCCGGATGTGCTTCCATGGCGGACGCCGCGAGCCCCTGAGGCGGACAGAGGTCGAGCACAGGAGCGTACGGCGGCCGCCTGACCCTTGCGGTCGCCCGCCCGAGAGTCCCGAGGCTCCCCTCGCAGATGGCAGGTAACGTCTCCTCGCGGCGTCCGCAGCGCTTCTCCGCCCCAGGCCCCCTCCCCCTGCGGCAGCTCGTCACTCGGCGCCCCCACCGCTCGCCGCCTCTGCGACGCGGGGCCTGCTGGGAGATGGAGTGCAGAGCCCGCAGGAGCCTTGAGGAGGCCGCCCTCACGGGGACTACAACTCCCAGAATGCACCGCCAACGCAGTTGCTTTCCTTCTCCCTCCCTCAGCCTACGGTTTTTTTCCTCAAGCCCAACCTCTGCCTACTGACTGCGGTTCTCGGAATCCGTGCAGTGGTCTACCCCTCCCGCGGTGTGCCAAAGCGCCGTGCTGATTTCAGACACAGAGAGTCGTTCTGTTGGAAGCCACCGTGACCGAAGAACCACGAAGAAGGAAGAAAGGGGACGCAGCTGCCTGAAAAACTGGTTGCTCGTGAACCTAACCCTATTGCTGGCGGCGAGAGTTGGATACTTGGGACTTTTGAGGAGAGACCTGCTTCCCTGCCAAAGAGAGGGGCCAGAGGCATGCAATCTCCCTTTCCCCCCGTAATAGATGTTGTTATATGTTTTCATAGATAATGTATTTCGGAAACGGCCCGCGAGGGACTTATGGACCTTAGCTTTGCCCTTAATTCGCCTGAGTTGTGAATTTTATTCAGCCGCCTTCTTGAGACCAAGTGACAGATGACCCACAAGTGAGGATTTTGCCGCACTGGCTCAAATACACCACGAAAGAGGACGATGTAATGATCTCAATTACTGTCCTCTGAAATTAAAACTCCTCAATTCCGCCAGATGACACTCATTCCTTGAAGAGGTGGCCCCAGAAGAAATGAGGATAAATGTGTATTGCACTTTTAGAAGGAGCCAGGTATAGCCTTCAGGATTTCCTATAAGTCGGTTGCTCCCTGACATACCTCTCCACTCTTCTACTGATTTCTTTCCCCTGGCCTCTTCCTAGCAGGCGAGGTAGAGGGTCCGCTGAGGAAGAGAACAGAAGCCATTTTTGGCCTAAGCCATTTTGTGATCATCACCGACTCAATGGCCATTTAGTAGTGTAGTGTTAGGCACTTAGTCATGTCCGACTCTGTGACCCCGCGAGTTTGAGCGAACTCGGGGATGGTGAAGGACAGTGAAGCCTGCAGTCATCGGGGTCCTAAAGAGTGGGACAGACTGAACACTAAACAAGTTTTTGTGATCTTCACCTGGCCATCGCCGGCCCCCGCCCATCGCCCCCCGCCCAGAACTGCAAGAAACAAAAGTCTATTATCAGGCAATAGAAGTAACAATAGCAAAGATAACAAATCATTTGTAAACTCCCAGTTCTAATAGTTCCCATTAGCCTGAAGCGCTTTCTTGAGGTGTTTTGCAAAATTCAAACCCCCTTGAGGCACTCAACCACCAGATTGCCCTACGGGCGGATGTTGACTTTTTTTGACTCTAGTTTTCAGTCCAACTAAAGCTAGACTCTGTTGGCCTCCCAAGCCCCTTGACAAATATGCATATACCCTTAGCTTAAAACTTTCCCAGTTCTGTTCAGGAAGACACTGCTTTGGGGGAAATCCTCAGTGCTCTCCTTACTTGCTGCAAATAATAAATGCTTCCTAATGCCATTCTTTGGCTTGGTTGTGTCTTTTGACTCAACCCCCACCAAGAGGCCAACCCAGTGTGAAATAAAATTCGTATTTTATGGGAAGACAGGAAAAATGTGAACAACTTACCTCTGGCCTTCGGCCTCCTCTTTCCCCATTACTGTGCACTGAGTATTTGCATTATGCCGAACCTTCTGCATCAACAGAAATCAACCATAAAGAGCAACATTCTCCTAACATCAAAACAATTCCTTGAAAGATGACATTCCCTCCTGATCTTCTGAGGGGTCACGTGACCCACCATGATGGTGCTCAGATCTGGGTTGTGTAACCTGTCAATCATACAATTCACCTACAGCCTTCTGTCTCAAAAAACATATTTGTGCCTTGATGGGTGGAACAGCTCTTACAGCTTTCTCAGATATTCTTTGTGGATTATAATCCTCAAATTTGGCTAAAATGAAAATTTCCATTTCTTTCTTAGATCAACTGATTTTTTATTGATATCAGTTTTGGGGTAATACTCTGTCTCCAAAAACAAGCCAACAAAATCTGAGCAGCAGTTGCTTGATTGCTTGATAAATAGATCCTGGCCATCCCCAGCTGCTCCATTCTGTGGGCTGTATACCCTGAGCGGCTTTTCAGGTGACTCAGGGGTAAAGAACCCACCTGCCAGTGCAGGAGACGTAGGTTCGATCCCTGGGTTGGGAAAATCCCTGGAGAAGGGAATGGCAACCCACTCGGATAATCTTGCCTGGGAAATCCCATGGACAGAGGAGCCTGGCGGCTACAGTCCATAGGGTCACAAAGAATCAGATACGATTTAGCGAGCTACTAAACAACAAATTTCCCAAGCAGCAGTATTATGAGCAAATACTGCATATCGAAATACATTAAAATGACTTTGCATAAAATTTAATACAGGGTTTCTATGAAGAGAGAATGGATCTCATGCTATTATTTATATATTTACAAAAAAATCCATTGATCTCAAGAGTCTCCTCCAGCACAATTCAAAAGCATCAGTTCTTCAGCACTTAGCCTTCTTTATGGTTGTCAACTACAAATTGTTACCAAGAGCATTGCCAAAGACTGAACAACAAAGGCATTTGCCATCTGCCTCTAGTGGAGATTGAACTCGGTGCTGCTATAGCTGTTGACCTTCAACAACCCCTAAGGGAGTTCAGGGTGGAGTGAGGCAGTCTGCTCCAGGGAATCTGATGGGACAGGTCTTTAGATAGCTGGATGTTTTTAGGAACAGATTTTAGGATCTCAATCCTTGCATCTCCTCATATCTAGAGAAGCACTAAATCCCTTCATGGTGACATGAGACCCTCATGACTAACAAAAAACCTTTTGTCAGTGCTTCATGTTATCGAACTCCCCCTTCACTAAAATCTTATATATTGTCTTTCCCCCACTGCCGCTTTGGAGCAGTCTCTCAGAGCTATCTGAGATGCTGCCTCCCGGGCTGCAGTCCTCATTTTGCCCCAAATAAAACTTAACTCACAACTCTCAAGTTGTACATCTTTTTTAGTCAACATGGTCCAACTCTCACATCCATACATGACTACTGGAAAACCATAGCTTTGACTGCTGCTGCTGCTGCTAAGTCGCATCAGTCCAACTCTGTGCAACCCCACAGACGGCAGCCCAGTAGGCTCCTCTGTCCCTGGGATTCTCCAGGCAAGAATACTGGAGTGGGTTGCCATTTCCTTCTCCAATAGCTTTGACTAGATGGACCTTTGTTGGCAAAGTGATGTCTTTGTTTTTTAGTACGCTGCCTAGGTTTGTCATAGCTTTCCTTCCAAGGAGCAAGCATCTTTTAATTTCATGGCTGCAGTCACCATCCGCAGTGATTTCCGAGCCCAAGAAAATAAAGTCTGTCACTGCTTCCACTTTTTCCCCTTCTATTTGCCACGAAGTGATAGTACCGGATGCCATGATCTTAGTTTTATGAATTTGAGTTTTAAGCCAGCTAAGAGTCTCTTAATTAGAGTGAAAAAAGAGACTGAAAAAGCTTGCTCTTGAATAGGTTTCAGTAATTAATGATCTTAAGAGAATAATGGAGTCAGTGAGAAGTTGAGAGATTTGGGATACGGTTTGGAAGGAAAATCATCAGGGTTAGCTAATGGATTAGACATGGGGACAGGTAAGGAAAAGAAATCAAAAAATGGCTCCAAGGTTTGTAACCTGAGCTTCTAGGTAAATGCAGTGTTATTTCCTGAAATAGAGAAGACTGTGTAACCACCTCCCAGAATGCTATAAGAACTCCAGTCTTTATGTTTGGGTTTCCCAAGTGGCGCAGTGGTAAAGAATCTGCCTGCCATTGCAGGAGATACAAGAGACTTAAGTTCAATCCCTGGGTCAGGAAGATCCCTTGGAGGAGGAAATGGCAACCCACTCCAGTATTCTTGCCTGGGAAATCCCATGGACAGAGGAGCCTGGCAGGCTGCAGTCTATGGGGCTGCAAAGATTCAGACACAACTGAGCACTCACACAGTCTTTATATCAGGGAACCGTTGACTGAAATCGTCCACCTTGGCCAGACACAGTGATTACAACTTGCCGGAGTTGTCTCACAACAGGAGGTCTCGATAAAAGAATGACATGCTGCCAGCAGAAACCTAACCAGGACAATAAGAGAGGGACTGAAAGGAGGAGGGAGGAGATGATATGTCCTGCCAAGTTCCCAGAACCCTTTGCGCTGGAATCCATCTTGGCTAAGAGATGTGTGTGCCACAAGGAAGGTCACTGAGTCTAAATGATTGGCCAGAGACAACCCAGAAACTAACCCCATTACCGTAAAACCCGAGACTTCAAGCCACATACCTGGGGTCCTGGGGTCCCTTGCTCTGCTGCTCTCCTCCTGGGCACCCCTTCCCAGTAAAGTCTTTTGCTTCGCACTGTATCTCCTGAGACAATTTGTTTCTGAGTGTTAGACAAGAGCCCACCCTGGAAGGGGTCCCCCTGCCTGCACCACTTAAAAATGATCCTTAAATATCTGGGTGATGGATATTGTGACGGAGGCAAAGTCACACAACCAGGAACCATCTCATAACTCAACAGTTCATGGTCTTTCCCACTAAGCCATGCTGAGATATGTCTTGTCATTTGTTAGCACAGATTATTTTCCAGGGATAAACTTTGTAAGGGTTTTCAAGAACAAGGTCTTGACTTTACCCCTGAGCCAGTTATTTCTGGAGTCCTTCTACTTACTGTTCTCCTTCCGGCACAGGTGCTTTGCTGTCTCCTTTATGACTATCTCAGTCCTTACCCTGCAATGTCAGTGCAATTTCCTCCTCAATAAGACCTCCTTGAGTCCAGATCACTTGCCTACCTCCTCTCAGTCAATGCTTCTCAGCCCACACCTGCATACCGAAATTACCCAGGAAGCTTTCAAGTCAGATTTCTGGGTTTCATGGCAAGCATATTAAAGCTGAGGAGGGGGGTAGAGAGGGCCTCTAATTACTTAATAATGTCCCTCAAGTTTTGATGAACAATCAGACTTGAGAAATGCAAGTGTCAACTCCATTTAGCAAATAATTAGATCCCATTTTTTGCAATCTTCCCTCAGAGCTCAGTTGGTATATTGCAGGAGATCCAGGCTTGATTCTTGGGTCAGGAAGATCCCCTTGAGAAGCAAATGGCAACCCAATCCAGTGTTCTCAACTGGGAAAGCCTGTGGGCAGAGGAGCCTGGCGGGCTACAGTCCATGGGGTTGCAAAGAGTCGAACATGACTTAGGGACTAAACCACCACCGCATTTTGTGATATCCCTTGGATTGTTTGGGCTTCCCTTGTGGCTCAGCTGGTAAAGAATCCACCTGCAATTCAGGAGACCTGGGTTCAATCCCTGGGTTGGGAAGATCCCCTGGAGAAGGGAAAGGCTGCCCACTCCAGTATTCTGGCCTGGTGAATTTCATGGACTGTATAGTCCATGGGGTCACAAAGAGTCGGAGACGACTGAGCAACTTTCACTTTTGGATTGTTTTATTATTCAATGCATGCAAATACATACTATATGTACTCACTTGGTACTATGTCTGGTCTCTCCATGCCCTTTGATCCCTTCTATCCCTAGTCAGGGGAGGAGTGACTTGTCTAAAGGGTGCATTTTAGGAAAACAAGCTGGCTCTGCTGAATTCAGCTCCTCCCACTTTCCTCCTGGGTCTGAGCCACCTTCTGCGTGGTCTGTGTAGGCCTTCAGCATAGGGAAGGCCTAGTTCAGCCTTGTCTCCACTTCAGGTTTAATTAACAGGCCAGACTGGTTCTCACATCATTATATGTTCTCTGATCTAGTTCTTATTAATAATAAAGGTGGTATTTTGGCCTCCATGTCCCTTATTTCTTTTTCAAGTTTCTCAGGTGGGCAGCATTATTCAGTATCCCCCTCTCAGCAATCCCACACTGCTTTTAAGATAGTCAAGGGAAGGAGTCAGCAATCTGGCATTGACGTATCACCACATAGTAGGTGCCTGGCAGATACTGATTGATCTAAATGTTTGCTCTCTGGGACTTCCCTGGTGGTCCTGTGGCTAGGGCTCCATACTCCCAGTGCGAGGGGCCCCAGTTCCATCCCTGGTCGGGGAACTAGATCCCACATGTTGCAACAAAGAGTTTGAATGCCGCAACTAAAAATCCCGCACGCTGCAACTAAAGGTTCCGCACGCGGCTTCCCTTGTGGTCCAGTGGTTAAGAATCCGCCTGCTAATGCAGGCGACACAGGTTTGATCTCTGGTCCAGGAAATCCCACACGCCTAGGGACAACTGAGCCCGTGTGCCACAACTTCTGAGCCCACGTGCTGGAACCACTGAAGCCCATGCTCCATAACAAGAGAAGCGGCAATGAAAAGCCCGCGGATGGCAACAAAGAATAGCCCCTGATCACTGCAACTAGAGAAAGCCTGCCCAGCAATGAAGACCCAGCACAGCCAAAAATAAATAAATAAATCTTCAAAAAAAAAAAAAAAAAATCCCGTATGCCACAACTAAGACTCGGTGCAGCCAAATAAATACATAAATAAAAATAAATATATGTAAAAAAAGACAACAAATGTTTGATCTCCAAAGCCTGGCAGTAGGCCTAGAACTTAGCTATTTGATCTCTAAACATTGTGGGAAGAATTATACTAGCTGTGGGATGGATACAAGATAACCAAGACAAGATTCCTGCCTGCAAGCGAAACTCAAGTCTATGGCAAGTATTTGTCAGATACCCGCTTTGTGCCAGGCACTGTGCTTGCCAGGAACAATGCAAAAATAAATAAAACGTGCTCCCTAACATAAGAGAACCCAAACCGTCTCGGCATTTTTCAATGTCTGTGCTTCGTGAGGTCCGTTTAGTGAGTCATGAGCACTACATGAAGGAACAGAATCATGTGTATGTCCTGCAGGTGGCACGGACACGCACCACTCATGAGACTTGTTTCTGTTTTCTATGTATATGGGGCAGTGGGATGAGACTGTGTTACGTGTGTGAACTGAGTTGCAATACAAAATATATTCTCACCGTCGGTTATAGTTTGTAAAAGTTGAAGAGCTGTAGTCTAAAAGGGGAACCAGACACATGTATGTGACTTTATTAAATATTATTTTACATGTGTAACAGGAGTTTTATGATATGAGACTGAGGCTTAGAGAATCTAAGAAATTGGTAGCAGGTTATAGATAGAGCTGACCTTCAAACACAGGTCAGTCTGACTTAAGAGGAAAAGGTGTTTCCTTTGTACCACAAGGCTGAGAGTGACACTGGGAAAGTTCTTGGGAAAGGGAACGATTAAGGGAAAAGGGTTAAGCAAAGTGCTGAAGTCATGAAAATGCATTTTGTGTGTGGGGGAGGGGGGAGGGGAGAGTTAGGGTCCTTAAGGTTCCATGGAAAAGACAATTCCTGGGACTTCCCTGGTGGGCCAGTGGTTAAGACTCTGCCTTCTGCAGGGGATTCAGGTTCAATCCCTGGTCAGGAATCTAAGGTCGCATATGCCACAGGCTGCAGTGCTTGCCGTGGAGGAGACGCTGGAACCCTTCACCCTTCACGAGGGAGCCACAAGCGCTCAGTCCGGGAGTTGGAGGAAATCGAGGAGGAGACCTACCAGGAGGAGGGTGAATTCATTTGCTAGGGCTGCCCTGACACAGCATTACAGATCGTACAGCTCAAAACTACAGAAATGTATTCGCTTCAACTTGTGGAGGCTAAAATCAAGGTCCTGAAAGGGCCATACGCCCCCTCCCAGGAGGATCTGGCAGAGACTCCTCTCTAACTTCTGGTGGTGGCTGGTAGTCCTTACAGCTGCAGATCTCTGATCTCTGCCTCCGTTTTCACAGGGCTGTCCTCTATGCGTCTGCATTTCTATGTCTTCCTGTGGCCTTCTTATAAGGACATCAGTCTCTGGATCCAGGATCTGCCCTGACCTAGTAAGACTTCATCTTAATGTAACTAATTACATTTGCAAAGGCCCTATTTCCACATAAGGTTTCGTTCTGAGATTCTAGGTGCGTGTGAATTGGGGGAGAAAGGAAGGACAACCCCCCAACATGGTGTGATCTACCTGCCAATCAAGACAATGTACCTGGCACCTTCCACCAGCCATGAAAACATTAAAGCAAAAAAAAAAAAAAAAACTTGGCAGCTGCTTTATTTCTACCTTGCAAATATGATTCAGAGTGTCTCTATTGGCCGACGCTGATCCAGAACCATTCGGGAAAGGAAATTCTGGGAAATTCCAGTCTTGCTAAGTTGATATAGTACAGAGCTACCACATACAGCATCATTGAAGTGTTTTGTTTTTGAGCAGGGAAATGACTTGATGGAAATATTGTTTTAAAAAATACTGATTTGGCACCAGAGAGGAAAGTGGGAGGAAGAAAGATCAGAGATATTAAAAAATCATCGGCACAGTCTAGCGTGGTCGTGGTGGTTTAGCCGCTAAGTTGTACCTGACTCTTGAGACCCCACGGGCTAGAGCTCACCAGGCTCCTCTGTTCATAGGATTTTCCAGGCAAGATTACTGAAGTGGGTGGCCATTTCTTCCTCCAGGGGATATTCTCGACCCAGGCATCAAACCTGTGTCTCCTGCATTGCCGGCAGATTCTTTAGTGACTGAGCCTCTAGGATGGTGGTCCCTCAAGTTTCTTTGTGCTTTTGGTAATGATAGACTGGTGCCGACCCTCTGCCTGAATACACCTGAAAAATCTGAATAAAAAGTACAAGACTATGTCTCAAAAAAAAAAACAAAAAAAAAAACTGAGAAGATGACAAGGAATAATTGCTCCGAGATAGGGGAGCAGATGGAAATGGAAATCCAGAAAGCCAGGCATTTAGGGCTCTTTTACCCGAAAGAGATTGGAGGGTCTTAAACAGGATGCTGAGACGTGCCTTGCGAGCTCTGGGGGCCCCGGGCTCTGGGCACTGGGAGACTGGCCACAGGGGGCTGAGCCACCAAAAGTCTGCATCACAAGAGTGAGGAGAACCAGAAATAAACCTGCAGGCTGGGTCAGCTCTGTCTCATCTGGCTGACCCAGAAAAGCTCAGATCCTGAAATTGGATTAAAGGAATCCTGGATTACTACAATCCCAAGGCCTGGCAGAAGCAAATTAAGAGGCTCAACATCCGAGTCCTCACGTAATTTCTACAATTAACTTTTCAAACACAATATCCAGCACATTCTCAAATTTTTGTTTTTTTTAGTTGCTTGCCATTCTTAGTTTTAAAAAGAATGTTATTGAGCACACACTTTATTTATGTATTCTTTTAGCTGCACAACACAGGGCTTATGGGATCTCAGTTCCCTGACCAAGGACGGAAATTGCATCCCTTGCAGTGGAAGCTGGGAGTCTTAACCACTGGACCGCCAGGGAAGCCCCTGTTGATTATTCTTGAACACTAATAGGTGGGGGGGTGGGGGCGGGGGGGAGGAGCAAAAAAAAAAAAAAAAAAAGAGAAGGGGAGAAGGGAGAAGGCAATGGACAGAGACCCATGAGTTCTGTGTCCTGCTGAGGACCTGGAAGGAACCAATAACTTCTGAATCATTAGCCCTAGTGACTGAGCAGAAGTCAGGGCCCTGCACAGAAATCATTGACTTGGGGAGTGTGGCAAGGTCTGCTTGGTCATGTGGATAAAGATGTTCAGCGGGAAGATGCCAGAGGGTGTCTGGAGGTCGTTCAAGAGGCCAGTCAGGACTCAAGCAGCCATCTGCAATGGGCAAAGTGGAAGCTGAAGGAGTGATGAACGTTTAAGAAGAGAGGACGAAGAGTTCAGAGAAATATTTTTAAAAGATTGGGCTTGATCTTGAAATAATGCCTCTTCATTATTGAAAACAAACAAAAAAAGATTTATTTATTTGGCTGTGCCAGGTCTTATCTGTGGCATGTGGGATCTAGTTCCCTGACCAGGGATGGAACCCAGGTTCCCAGTATTGGGAGCATGGAGTCTTAGCCACTGAACCATCAGGGAAGTTCTTCTTTATGACTTTTTCGCCCATTTTGAGTGTGATACACATTTACTGAGAAATTGCCTTCCTGACAAACTCAGTCTTTAAAACTCCTTGACTGTATTGCTTCTGTGAAAGCTTGGATTGCCCAAGGGTGATTTATCAACCTCTCTCAGGCTCTGCCTAGATCATGTATTCACATTGATTATCTATGCATCATGAGGTACTCTCACAATTTTTTTCTCTCTCCTACTAAATCGTGTTTTTTCAAACCAAAGGTTTTGACATCTGTGTTCCCTGCATGTTAGTCTCTCAGAATTGGCTTCCAAATGCATAAATTAATGAAGGGGGAAAAAATGGGCTTAAAAAAGAAGAAGAAACTTAAAAAAAGATTAGGCCTAGCAGTGGCATGGAAGGTATGTTGGAAAGACCTTAGGTCTTATAGGGGGTTCTGAGCATGTCACACTAAATGATGCCACTTGGGCATATTGATATTTTGAGTTAAAGTCCCTAGAGAACCAGCATATGTAAAAAGGTCACTCTGACCTTCCTTTTTCTTCCTGAAAGCAGGAGATAAAATTCTCATGTGATAGGTGCCCTCCCTGAACCAGGAGGGGAAAAAAGCCATCTTATCACCAGAGACAGGGAGTGACAGGCAAGAGAAACCTGTGCAAACAAACCTTGTCAAAATAACCCCTTTCTTCCCA
The DNA here is from genome assembly GCF_027580195.1 of Bos mutus. Lineage (NCBI taxonomy): Eukaryota > Metazoa > Chordata > Mammalia > Artiodactyla > Bovidae > Bos > Bos mutus. Next base: position 7,199,514 of record NC_091639.1, on the reverse strand, counting down.
GCCACTTCTCCAGGATTAACTGCCCTAGTTCAGACCCCATGTTTTGTCACATGTTAGAAACTGCTCTTTGTTCAACCTGGTGTGTGAGTGTGGCCCTTAACTGCTTCTTTGGGTTTCTGTTATTTTCATGAAGGCTCCTATGTACATACAAAAACTACTAAATAAGACCTGTATGCTTTTCTCCTGTTCATCTGTCTTATGTCTAATCCTTAGGCTCAGCCAGAGACCTAAGAGAACAGAGGAGAGATTTCGCTTACAAGTGTGAAGACAACCCAGAGGAGGCTGCAGGGACACAGATGTGGACTAATGAAGTCCATGGGGAAGGGCCAGGGGAGGGAAGACCTTGGGGTCAGGGAGGGTTCCTGGGGCAAGACCTTGGGGTCAGGGAGGGTTCCTGGGGCAAGACCTCGGGGTCAGGGAGGGTTCCTGGGGTAAGACCTCGGGATCAGGGAGGGTTCATGGGGCAAGACCTCGGGGTCAGGGAGGGTTCCTGGGGCAAGATCACAGGGTCAGGGAGGGTTCCTGGGGCAAGCTTCGTGTCTAGCAAGAGTGAGAAGCCAGGGAGAGGAAACAGTTCTACTGTTCCTTTTGGGCCATATTTAGGAAAATATCTTTTTTTTTTTTTTTTGACTGCACCCTGAAACATGTGAGCTCTTAGTTCCCTGACCAAGGATCAAATCCACACCCCTGCAGTGGAAGCACGGAGTCTTAGCCACTGGGCAGCCAGGGAAGTCCCTGGAAAAATATCTTTATTCCATGTATACTGTTCTCTCTTCTCACTGTGATCGCGTGAAAACCCCCATAAATACAGTGTAAGTCCTAGAAGTGGTTTAGTTCAATTATACTTAGGCACTGCACACACACCCATTTCCCTGTGGCCACTTAAAGAAAGAAAAGAAAGCGAAGTGGCTCAGTCGACCCTTTGCGATCCCATGGACTGTAGTCTACCAGGCTTCTCTGTCCATGGGATTTTCCAGGCAAGAGTACTGGAGTGGGGTGCCATTTTCTTCTCCAGGGGATCTTCCTGATCCAGGGATCAAATCCAGGTCTCCTGCATTGCAGGCAGACGCTTTACCCTCTGAGCCACCAGGGAAGCTCCTTAAGCAGCTAGCTATAGCAGAAGACTGTTATCCCCACAGATAGCAACAGCTGGTCATAAGCAAGAAGGCACATGCAACCAATCCTCATTTCCTTTCTTGATCTGTTTATTCCTGTGACAGGTAGAATATTTACTTCTAGACCACATGCATAAAAGTTTATGTGGTAGCTGTTTAGGTTGATTTGTTAGGTTTTTTTTTTTTTTTTTTTTTAAAAGACAGGCCAAACAATTTAGACCTATAAAAGATAGCTATGCTATTACTGAAAACACTTTTTTAAAAAACATTTTTAAAAACGTATGTATTTTTAAACTGAGGGATAATTGCTTCACAGAATTGTGTTGGTTTCTGCCAAATATTTTACCTGGCGTAATATAATAGCTCAAGCTACTGCTTTAAAGTCACTGTTTTAAAAGTACTTTGGAAGGAATGATCCTAAAGCTGAAACTCCAGTACTTTGGCCACCTTATGCGAAGAGCTGACTCATTGGAAAAGACTCTGATGCTGGGAGGGATTGGGGGCAGGAGGAGAAGGGGACGACAGAGGATGAGATGGCTGGATGGCATCACTGACTCGATGGACGTGAGTCTAAGTGAATTCCGGGAGTTGGTGATGGACAGGGAGGCCTGGCGTGCTGTGATTCATGGGGTCGCAAAGAGTCGGACATGACTGAGCAACTAATCTGATTTGATCAGTATAGAACTTTTCTGCATTATCAGGAAAATGTAAAGGGAAAGGGAAAGGGGAAGTCGCTTAGTCATGTCCAACTCTTCGTGACCCCATTGACTGCAGCCTACCAGGCTCCTCTGTCCGTGGGATTTTCCAGGCAAGAGTACTGGAGTAGGGTGCCATTGCCTTCTCCGAGGAAAATGTAAAGTTAGGCTCAAATGTTCAAATGTTACTTAATTAAAGTCTAGGCTAACAGTAGCTAATAACACTCCTATTGTGCTTGTCTGCTGTGTTAACTCAGTCCTCACCTCAATTCTATTAGGTTGAAACTATTATTATTCCCATTTTATAGATGAAGAAGACGAGGCCCAAGAGGTTAAGTAGCCAGACCAAAGTTATATAACTAGTAAAACAAGAACCAGGATGCAGATTGAGTCAGCCCCAAGTCCACGTTCTTAACCACTATGCTTATTCTCCCTGCTTAAGTGAGAGCTAAGTGGTTACCGAGAAAAAAAAAAAAAAAACTTCTACCTGCCTCCATAAAATTCCAAGAATCAGTTGTGTAGTTATGGTGCAGATTGGGAGAAAAATAAAATATCTGGGATCTATAACATAAATCGCTCTGGAAGACACAGCATATCTTTTCTGCCATCCAGTTTGCTGTAAATCCCACCTGCCAACAGTCCCTCCCTCACAATCAGAAAGACAAATGCATGCTGGAGAAGCCTAAATGCAATAGAGTCTTATGACATTTTGCTGACGAATAGCGATGAAGAATAAAAAGACAGAAAAAAAACTGAAAAGTTCCTTGAGTTCACATTTCTTAAGCTTCATGTCACCATCTGTTTATGAATATGAAAAGAATTTTTTTCCAGATGGATTGCAATAGAAAAAGAAATATTAGAGTGCATTTCACAAAGTAAATTTATTATCTTATTTATGAAAATTTTATATATAGATGGGATCATAGTCTAAAATATATTTCTTACTGCAAACAAAAACCCTGATATCTATGCATCTGGTCTAAATCCCCTTTCCTGGGAGATGAGGACCAAGAGACTGAAATAGGATCAACAACCCAAAGAGGACCACACCAAGACACATTGTAATTTAAATGACAAAAATTAAATATTAATTAAATATTACAAATTTCTGATTTTCACTAAGTTTATTTTGATGTAGTAAATGTGTAAATTACATACACATGGATCTGCTGGAGACAAATACCCCTGGTAGCTGGATAGCTTGTCAGAGGCGTTTGTTCACAGGAAAAACTTCTTTAGTACAGACTGTAGTATACCTCCAGAGCCTGTGTTTAAACAGCACAAGTCAAAAAAGATCATATTGGGGACAAAAAATAAAAGGTCACATTGGCAGAAGTCATCCGTGTTTATCAGCGGTGCATTCAATTTGCCCAGCAGAGGGCGCTAAAATGTAATTTAAGCACAATGACCCTTAGCAAAAGTTTACTTGATACAGTCTTGATGGTGAGGTTCTCATAGCAAATATATCTAAAAAGGTCTAGTCTTGTAGAATATGGGCATAGGAGGTTTTAAGAACCAATGTAAAAATTTTAATATCAAATTGCAAGGCTAATTTCCGCCATGTTGCCTTGTTGTTGTTCAGTCGCTAAGTTGTGTCCAAAACTCTTCACCATCCCATGGACTGCAACCCACCAGGCTCCTCTGTCCATGGATTTCCCAGGTAATAATACTGGAGTGGGTTGCCATTTCCTCCTCTAGGGGATCTTCCTGACCCAGGAATCGAACCTGTGTCTCCTTGTCAAAATAGAAATGAAAAGGGAATTCCCTGGCAGTCCAGAGGTTAGAACTTTGCATTTTCAGTGCCAGGGACCTGGCTTCAATCCCTAGTAAGGGAACTAAGATCCTACAAGCCTCGCAGCATGGCAAAAAACAAAATAGAAATGAAAACCTTGGTGCTCAGCAATCCCTCTTTGCTTAGCCCCGTCAAGCCAGAGAAATAGGTTTCTCAAAAGTTGTAAAATGAAGTCCTTCCAAGTCCTGGAAAGAAGAGCTTCCTTTCTTACTGTCACAGACCTGAAAGGACTCTCATGGATTCGCCCTAAAGCACAGGGTCTGCCCACCTCTGGCGGTCACAGCTGTCATAGCTCACCAAGAACAATCCAGGATGGTAGTCAGTTTGTAATCACAGCGGCATAAAGCTAGTTATCTCAGTCACCCAGGCTCTCCCGCCAGCATGGAGCTAGCAAGTTGCCTGACCTCAGCAAAGCCCAAGGTTTCTGTAGGTCAGAAGCCGGCTGATGAGGTAAGTGGCAGCAAGGGTCATAGGGACCGTGGCCACGAATAATCAAAGACAATCTGGGCTTTTTAAAAGAGACCAGCACAGAGATCCTAGGCAGTTAATCTGGATGGTCAGTAAGCGCCTACTATGGTCACCCCAACCTGGACCCTGGCTGGAATGCATTTCCATCTGCCTGTGGTACGAGGTGCAGGGTTGTTCTCTGTGCGTTTCTATCAAATCAACAGGGGGAAACAGCAGCCCCAGATACACGTCATTAGAACCTGGTATTATCTTGTCATATCCATTGTCTTCACTCCCCATGCACCTAATCTTTATCCCAAACCTAATATCCTGCTCTTCATTCAAGGGCCTTGCAGCTCCCACGCTCTCAAAAGCTTTTCAACTCCCCCCGCGCCCCCCACCCTCCACAAATTAGAATTCCTTCTCTCCGTTCTGCATCCCTTTTCATGGGTAGCTCTTTGTGAGCACACACCACAGTCCACTTTGCCTTGCCTCTGCTTGTGTATCCGTCTGCCTGCCTCCACACTTGCCTCTGGATTGTGACATTTAGAAGGCAGTGATCCAATTTTGTTAATCTGCTGATTCCACCCAGCTCCTACCCTGCTCTGTGTACACAGAAGGTGCTCAATACATGTCTGTTGATCCACTACATGGACATTTTACGATGGTCAATTTCCCTTGTCAACTTAAGAAAGATTTCAAATACACATAAAGGTACCAAGAATAATAAAACCACCCTCAGAGTGGCATTGGTTTCTCCCGAGGCATTTAGAATCCCAGGCAGTATAGCCTAGAGGTTAGCAACATGGACTTTGGAATCAGAATAAGGTGGTTTGGGATCTCAGCTCTGTTTCTTATTAACTATGGGTTGGGAAGATCCCCTGGAAGAGGATATGGCAACCCACTCCCATGTTCTTGCCTGGAGAATCCCCACGGAGAGAGGAGCCTGGCTGGCTATCATCCCTAGGGTCGCAAAGAGTCTGATGACTGAAGCGACTTAGCACACGTGTCCCCAGTCAAATTTCTTCATCTCTCTAATCCTCAGCTTTCCATCTATAAATTGGGGCTTTAGCAGCAGCAGCAGCAGGAGCTGGATTGCTTTAAGGATTAAATGAGATAATACATGCAAAGCACTGGCCACAGTGCCTGGCACACAAGAATGCTATAAAAGGCAGCCATTGTTAGTGCTGTAAGCGTGACCACAAGCTCCTGTGACCCCAGACACGGTCATCCTAAATGTCAAAAACTATATTGGTGGGACTTCCCTGGAGGTCTAGTAGTTAAGACTTCACCTTCCAACTAAGGGAGGGGGTGGTCAGGGAACTAAGCTTCCACATGCCTCCTGGCCAAAAAACCGAAAACACAATACAGAAGCAATATTGTAATAAATACAGTAAAGAGACTTTAAACATGGTCCACATTCAAAAAACCTAAAAAAAAAAAAAAGTTTACTATTTAAAAACTGATGAGGTGGAGAAAGAGCCTACAGACCAAAAGAAAATTCAGAGACGTATCAATCAGTTACAGCACGTGCTGTGCTAAGTCCCTTCAGTTGTGTCTCTTACATCTCCTGCATCGGCAGGCAGGTTCTTATCACTAGAGCCATCTGGAAAGCCCTAGTTACAGAATAGGGGATCTCATATAGATTCTGACGGACTCTAATGGAACACTGGCTGTGTTGGGATTAAAAAATTACTGTCAGTTTTTTAGGATGAGACAGTGGTATCGCAGCTATGGTTTTTAAACAGAAGAGTACTTATGTTTTAGAGGTGTATCCTGATACCTTCACAGATTAAAATTTATAACACCTGCTTCAAAATAAGCTGCGGTGGAAGAAGGAAGCAAATGATGAAATAAAATTGGCTGTTAATCATAGAAGCTGAGTAGTGGGAACGTGGCAGTTCCATTTATTTGAAATTTTGGAGTTTTCCATAAGTAGTCCCTTGGACAGCAAGGAGATCAAACCCATCAATCCTAAAGGAAATCAACCCTAAATATTCATTGGATGGACTGATGCTGAAGCTGAAGCCCTGATACTTTGGCCACCAGATGCGAAGAATCAACTCACTGGAAAAGGCCCTGATGCTGGGAAAGATTGAGAGCAGGAGGAGAAGGGGGCGACGGAGGATGAGATGGTTGGATGGCATCACCGACTCAATGGACATCAGTTTGAGCAAACTCTGGGAGACAGTGAAGGACAGGGAAGCCTGGCGAGCTAAAGTCCACAGGGTCACAAAGAGTCAGACACAATTTATCGACTAAACAACAACAAAAAATCAAACTATGCAGTACTTGCTAGAGTCTGGATGTGAGGCAAGGCTTGGGGCACCAGGGTGTGTCCAAACTTGCACAGAGAAAGAGGCCATCCTCCAAATATTGGTCCCGAATGGCCACCGTGTGTTACAGTGCTGGCGCAGCATAGGCTGTGAAATGGCAATGACCACACTTTTTCACAATATTGTTTCTGTAAAAGAGATCATTAATTTAGTTTTTGTTCAGGGACTACATTTCCATTAGCTAATAACAATATACTTTCCAATGACCTTTGAATCTAATGAGATTCTCATTAGAATATCACAGAAGCTTTAGGTAGCCTGTGGTTAAAAAAAGGGGGAGGCAAGTCTGTCTTAAATATTGAACCAATGTCTATAATGTTATACAAACTATAAAGACAGTCTGAATTAACATTTTAAGTCAAATTCTGACATAGGTTGAAGTATTCATAGAACTAAATTAATTACAAATTACCTTTAACAGAACTGCTTACAGATTGGGTGACAGAATATATCAAGATTATTGTCATTACTATTCTATCTGGGATTCCCAGGTTTTTCAGTGGTGAAGAATCCACCTGCCAATGCAGGAGACCCAGGTTTGACCCCTGGGTCAGGAAGATCCCCTGGAGGAGGAAACGGCAACCACTCCAGTATTCTTGCTTGGAGACCAATGGACTATGGAGCCTGGCGGGCTACAGTCCACGGGGTTGAAAAGAATCAGATGTGACTGAGCGCTGAGCACAGCATATTTTATCTAGTTTAATGAAAGAACCAAAATGCTTCATTCGAAAACTTCGTTATGATCCATCTCCTTCTGAGTTCCGGCCTATTTCCTTGAAAAGGACCAATCACATTAAAGTCTCTGTTAATTATTTTTTCCTTTTCAGTACTTACATAAATATAGTCAATAGCTATAAGAGTACAAAGTAATGGCCCCAGTAGGGCTTCTTGGACTGACCAGTGGACATTGTCTGAGAATGTCCTGCCAGGGCCATGATCCCTAGGGACCTAGGTCCTCAAAGGTAGGATGTGGTTTTCCTATCTCAGAGCACTTTCATCTGCTGTTTTCTTCACCTAGAGGGATTCCCCCTAGATTTTCTCATGGCTTCGTAACTGCTAGTTCTGCCAGTCACTGAGCTCTCAACTCAGATACAAGCTTCCCTGGTGGCTCAGATGGTAAAAGTGTCTGCCTGCAATGTGGGAGACCCGGGTTCGACCCCTGGGTCAGGAAGATCCCCTGGAGAAGGAAATGGCAACCCACTCCAGTACTCTTGCCTGGAAAATCCTGTGGACGGAGGAGCCTGGTGGGCTACAGTCCATGGGGTCTCAAAGAGTCGGACACGACTGAGTGACTTCACTTTCACCACATCACTCACATTTCTTCACAACACTGCTCTAAAATTATTTTGTTTATTGTCTTATTCCTTCTCATTAAATAGAAACTTCATAAAAGAAAAGGAGCTATAATCTTCAAGGCTTTATCTAGAACATCTAGAGTCAACAGGGATTGGCACACATTTTTATTAAGGACCAAAGAGTAGATACTTGAGGATTTATTGACCACAGAGTTCAGTCACAACTACTCAACTCTGTCATTATGGCATGCAAGCTACCATAGACAATATGTAAGTGTATGGACAAGGCTGTGTTCTAATAAAACTTTATTTACAAAGAACAGTCAGCTGGCCAGATTTGGCCTATGGCTGTAGTTTGCCAAACTTTACTCTAGAATATTGTATTGGAATGTAGTACTCAGTGTTGGTCACTCAGTCATGTCCGACACTTTGCCACTGTCCATGAAATTCTCCAGGCAAGAATACTGGAGTGGGTTGCCATTTCCTTCTCCAGGGGATCATCCGAACCCATGTATCAAACCCGGGTCTCCTGAATTGCAAGCAGATTCTTTACTGTCTGAGCCACTAGGGAAGCTCCATAGTATTCAGTAAATATTTTTAAATGAATGAACGTACATTTTTTTTTCACCTAGACTGATACAAAGAAATGATTCAGTTCAGTTCAGTTGCTCAGTCGTGTCTGACTCTTTGCAACCCCATGGACTGCAGCACACCAGGCTTCCTTGTCCATCATCAACTCCCAGAGCTTGCTCAGACTCACAGTCCATCGAGTCAGTGATGCCATCCAACCATCATCTACTTGTTACTCCACAACAACCAAACAACAATGTATTGTTTTGTCATAAATCCTTAGCCCTGGTAATCCTGAGTAAAAGATGCACTAAATTGTTGGAGGTAATCAAGCAGCACCAGTGTGGCTTCATCTGGTTTTACTCTTATTTTTCAGACTGATAGTCTTGGGCTACACCCAGCACGCTCCAAAGAAGGAACCCAGAAACAGCAAAACAGACATCCAAGTCTTAAAGGACGGGGGACCTCACAAGTCTGAAACAAAAGGTCCTGGAGCAATACCCCCACCATGGACAGCAAAGGGCAGGCAGAAAGCAACAACAACCTTCACGCCTCAGGCAAGAAAGAAGCTACTATTTCTTGGCGAAACTGATGGCAGGGTGGCTCATCAGTTACCAGGGAAACAGGCAGCTGGGACGGGGGCAAGCACAGAGGCACTTAATGATTAAGCCCTGTAATTAAGAGGGTTGGTTAACCAGATGAGTGAAGTGGGACTGGTCAAGAAGGGGATGCTGCTGCTGCTGCTAAGTCGCTTCAGTCGTGTCCGACTCTGTGCGACCCCATAGATGGCAGCACACCAGGCTCCCCCGTCCCTGAGATTCTCCAGGCAAGAACACTGGAGTGGGTTGCCATTTCCTTCTCCACAAGAAGGGGATACAGAGTGAGCAAAGAAACAGCCACCTTGAATGGCCTGACCATATACACCAGGACAGAGCTTTCTTTACACAAAGGAAAGCATATGGCCATGGAAAGAATGTGATTTCTAGGGTCGGTTTCTATCGTTCGCCAAAAAACACAAACACTCTGAAGAAAAGCAGACTGATTTAAAGTCACAATAAATTATGAGTGATCCATACAAGAGAACAAGTAATAAAAGAAAAATCTTATAAAAGCATATTTATTGCATATTAATTATGGACAAATGAATGGGAATTCATGTTATCTCTGGTCAGAACGTGAAGATATGATCCCAGTTCCGTGTTAACAGGGGTAGAACCATTTCCTTTTTCTATTTAATGAAATAATTAGTGGGAAAAAGAATACCTTCTGGCATTTGCCATCTCCTATGTTCCTTTATTGTAGCAACAAGAAAAGCCGTAATTTATTTTAAGTGATGGATAATAATATATCCGTGACATTTTAGACCTCCTTCTGGACCTGTGGGCTGATAAATATTTTAAAGTAATAAACAAGAATTATCAGACCAAATGGGAAGTATAATTCAAAATTTAAGGGTTTACACATGTGAACCTGGTGTTCTTTGCAAGGTATAGATGACATCAATGGTATAATTTCTACAAGCAAAGAGCAGAACGCTTAGCGGCTAGCTGTCACACTCTCCCCCCTTCCCCCACCTCCGCCATCTTGTTAGAAAAATAAGACTAAATCCTTCCAGAGATGACGGACTTGTGTTCTCAAAATGTGGTCCGTGGCCTACGTGCCTGCATCAGCCTCACTTGTTATGCTTGTTAAAAATTTGTATTCCTGATCTGCAGCTGAGAGCAGCTTGATGCATCCAGGTCTCTGTAGTTGATTAAATCCTCAGGTGCAATTTATACACAATAATGTCTGAGAATACGTTGAGAATTCACACTGCGTTACAGTAGATTAATCATACAGTGACACTGAGCCAGTCTTTTCCTAGTTGAAGGTCCAAAGAATGTGAGAACCATTTTTGTGGATTTAAAATTATAAAATAATACGTGTTTTAAAAAACCCTGAAAAATGAAAAAATATTAAGACAAATCATTTCATAATACGGCTATTGGGGGGAAAAAACAATTTGGGGTGAGTACTGGGGTGAATTTCCTTCCCACACACATTTTTAATTCAAGGAACAAGACCATCCTCTTGAGCCAGAGCCTCACGCGAGACAAGGGATCTCCTGCGGAGACTGACCAGCTCCCGACCTCATCCCCGAAAGGAACCGGACTGACCCCTCCATCTGACCGCTGCATCCTGCAAAATTCAGGGTCATCCTGCATCCCAAGTGGGAGCCTTCATCTGCCTTTAACGTGTGCTTGAAAGCCCTGGAGCCGAGTCAGCGAAGGACGAACGACGACGTCCTGGCCCCCTGCAGCCCCCTCTTCCCCCAGATCGGCTGCGCTGGCAGCCTCCGGGGCTCGGGGTGGGTGAGACCGGGGTACAGCCGGCGGGCGATGCCTCGGGTCCTGGCTGAGCCTCCGCGAACGTTGAGCATCCGAGCGCAGCGGGCGCCCGCGGGGCCTGCACCTCGCCGCCCGGTCGGTAGGGGGCGCCGGTGTGTATGTGTGTGTTTGTGGCGGGAGCCGGGCCTGCACATCGCCGCCCGGCCGGCAGGGGGCGCCGGTGGCGGGGGGTAGCCGCCGCCGCCTGGCCCGCGCGCCCCTCCCCCGCCAGCCCGCACGCGCGGCGTTCCGCGAAGCCCGGGCGAGGGGCTGGGCGGGGCGCGGCGGGCGCCCGAAACGGCCCTGCGGCGGGGGGCGCGCGCGCGAGCCCGAGGGGGCGGGGCGGCGGGGGCGCGCGGCGCGCGGGGCGGGGCGGCGGGCGCGCGCGGCGGGAGCGCGGGCAGAGGACGCCGGCTACCCTGGACAGCGCACCGCCGGCCGCCGGGGTCGCCGCGCCTCCGGCCATGGTGAGTGGGCGCCGCGCGCCTCTCGCCGCCGCCGCCCCTTCCTCCTTTCCGCCACCGACGCGCGGGGCGGGAAGGGGGCCGAGCGGCCGGCGGCGGCGGCGGCGGCGCGGGGGGCTGCGGGTTCGGCCGCTGGAACCCGTCGCTGTCGGCGGGCCGCGCCGCGCGGGCCTGGGGAGGGGGTGGCGGACGTTTGGGGACGGGGGGCGCGCGGGCCGCGCCCGGGCTCGCCGTGTCGCCGGCTCCGCGGTCCCGCCCGGCCCCTCCGGCGCCCGCCGCCGCGTCCAGTCCCCTGTTGCATGCACGTGCCCTCCGCGCCGCCCCCCTCGTCCCGCGGCGGCCGCTCCACGCTCCGGGTCCGGGGGACGGCGCCCCGCTTCGCGCGGGACCGGCCCCGCCGCGGGACTCACGCCGGCTCCGGGGCGCTAACGGTTGAATTCCCGCCTGCACGGAGCCTGCAAGCGCCGGGGGTGTGTCTGCGCGCGGCCCCCCCAGGTTTGCACGGCGGGGTTGGGGCGGGGTGTCCCCGTGTGAACCGGGGTGAGCGGGCCTCTCTGCTCCGTTCTTCTCCCCCCGCAACCGCTGTCTCCGCAGGCTCCGGCTCATTTCCCAGTTTACGAGGCTTTCTGCTGGATCTTAGGCTTAGTTCCCGGAGAGAAAGGGGCGTGTGTGTGTGTCCCCGCGTGTCCCTGACCCAGGCATCGCTCGAGACTGTTGGTGGCAGAGCCCTATTCTGTGACTCCAAAAAAAAAAGGAAAGTGTGCGCGGAACTCAGATGTGAAGTCTCGTACGTCCTCGGTGGCCCCTGTTTATCTTTGCTTCTCTCCTCCCTCCCAGATGGTCCCCTCTCCCCCACTTCAGGGCTCGTTAAAAGAACGCGCATCTCCTTTCACCCCGCTCCAGCTGACACCAGTCAGTCCTAGATTTTTGTCCACCCTCTCCCCTTTCGGGCACACGCAATCTCCCTGTGGACGGAGGAGCCTTCTTTTTTGGCCACTCACCGCAGTTCGTAGGACCCTAGTCGGCTTCATTTTCTCCCCGCCTGAAGCATCTCTATTGTTTAACACACTCTCTATTTAGTTTATGGACTTTCTTGAATGCGTTCCCCACTGGACTGTCAGTTTCGGTAGGGCAGAGTTGGGGTTTTTATTTTTATTTTTTGTCATTTTGTTGACTGCTCCATTCCTGGTGCCTGCACAGATGCCTGGCCAATCGCCAGTGCTCCGTAATCTGAAAAAAGTAGCCCAGTAAAGGAGCATACTGATGCTAATGTACAAATAAGAAACAGCAGCACGACTATAGGTTTATCTATTCAATTAACAGTTGTAATGATGAGAATCACGGGTGATGTTGAGAGGAGACATGCTTTTGGATGAGAGGGACTCAGTGTGGTGGCCCTTGATGGTAAGAGTAGAGTTGGCCGAGCTTTTGGTAGCTTGGCACCTGGGTGGACAAAGGGTTTTTAGGGCTAACTGGCTGTGTCCTTCCGGTCCTGAACCTTTGCTCCAAATTATTATGAATTACAACGAGTAAGGGAAATGTCCAAGAAAGTCTCCTTAACTGAATGGAAGAATCATGGGAACCTAAAAAAGCCAGAATAAAGGGCAAGCTGATACTGCCTGAAGACAAGCATTTTTCAGAAACTTCGGGTCTTCAGAGAATTATTTCACTTGTAAATGTCCAAATCCGAGTCTTCCCACTTGGAAAAAAAAAAAAACGATGCAGAGTGTGTGAAACTTCAGGGTTTATAAGGTAGTGGTTTGGTTCAGAGACACCCCTCTGGATCCAAGTCCAACATGAACAGTCTCTCAAGGTGTGTCTGCTAATTCATCTTACTCCAAAACCCGTTTTTCTTTCAAGTTCCGTTTTTTCCACTTCCAGAGTATAAATTTATGGTAATCCTTTGTTTAAAGCCTGGGAAAGTGTGCTTTTATAGTCTGAGCCAAACTGCTTAATCTACCTGGTTAATGCTTAATCATTTCTGTAAATGATGTGATTTTAACCATCATTGTGCAAGTCTGTGGTTCTGACTACTGTCTTGCCCAGATAGGTAGTAAAAAATTAAAGATAAACAGGAAAGAAAATTTTCTTTCTAATTAAAAACTAGCAACCAACTAAACCAAATATAAGATATCTCATTTTTATGCAAGTTTATATTTTTAGGAGATTTTGCTATGTATGACTCCAGTCAAAATATCAAGCCATTTTTTTCTTTTCTTCAAAAGCATATCAAATCCATTTTAGACGCATCCAGTTGGGTAAGCTTACTTTTTGGTTCTCCAACAAAAGGCTGAAATTTTAGCTTCCTCCAAGACATGTTTTTTTTTTTTTTTTAGTTAAGATATAATCGATCCCTTCAAAACATGTTAATCACAGTTTTGGAGTCTTGTCTATCTAGTCATCTTCAGGAGGCAGGGCCCTTCTGGTTAGAGTTAGTTGCGTCCAGGATCACCTGCCTTGGACATGCGCTGTGTACAACCTAATTCAGCAGGTTTGGGTGTTAGGTGTAGACGTTGACTGAAGGCACGGAGCCGCACTGGAAGCTCTTCTTTAGGCTCAACATAGACAAAGGAGGTCAAATTGCTGCTGCTAAGTCGCTTCAGTCGTGTCCGACTCTGTGCGACCCCATGGACTGCAGCCTACCAGGTTCCTCCGTGCGTGGGATTTTCCAGGCAAGAGTACTGGAGTGGATTGCCATTAGTTCCCATAATTCTGAAGTTACAAATTTGCTCACTTGTGTTTTTTCTTAACCTTGGAATTAGGACATTGCTGGTATTTCACCAGCTCTTAACAATGAACTATTACAATAAATTGCTAGTTTAAATACAGCCATTTAAAATTTAACAATTTAATAGCAGAATATCAATTGTTCTGGGGTTGATGTAGCAATTTGGAACCTGAGGCATGGACTCAACTTTGGGTTTGAATTCCAGCACAGCATTTAACTGTGACCTTGGGCAGATTAACTTCTCTTGGCCCCAGCTTTTTATTCTGTGAAAAAAAGATGCTAATGTTATTCCATAAGGTTGTTTTCGGAGAAGGCAATGGCACCCCACTCCAGTACTCTTGCCTGGAAAGTCCCATGGATGGAGGAGCCTAGTGGGCTGTAGTCCATGGGGTCGCTAAGAGTCAGACACGACTGAGCAACTTCCCTTTCACTTTTCACTTTCCTGCATTGAAGAAGGAAATGGCAACCCACTCCAGTGTTCTTGCCTGGAGAATTCCAGGGACGGGGGAGCCTGATGGGCTGCCGTTTATGGGGTCGCACAGAGTCGGACACGACTGAGGCAACTTAGCAGCAGCAGCAAGGTTGTTTGAGGAACAAATAAGATAATGCACTTGATGTGGCTCATTTAGTCCTGCGCATGTTCAGTAAATGTTAACTGTTATAATGACGTGTTTTTTTTTCTTTCTCGCATATGTGTTTGCAGTTCAGACCCTCCTAAATGATGTATGTGATTCTTCTCAGAATTCTCTTCCCCTTATGTGGTCCTAAAACATTCCTAGTATTGTTCTGTATGTGTGCCTTCCAGGAGAAATATAATGCAGGCCATATGTGTGATTTAAAATTTTCTACTAGTCACTTTAAAAAGTAAAAAGAGACAGGTGAAATTAATTTTTAACATATTTTTAACCTAATTCACAAAAATGGTATTTCAACATGTAGTAAGTGTAGAAAACAGTGGGTGCTTTTTTTGTTCCATGTGTAATCTTTAAAATCTGGTATGTGTTTTATGCTTGGAACTTGTTCTATTCAGCCTCACCACGATTTCTCAATAGCCACACATGACATGGTTCGAGGTCGAGGTTACTGTGTTAGACAGAACAGCTCTGGGGTGATCCACACCTTCCAGATGTACCTCCTGTCTGCTGGGCCCTTTGCACTTGCGAGAGCCTCCCTGCCACCTTAAACCCAGCATTACTGAAAGAGAGCTCCTCGCCTTTCAGACTTGCCTCCGGTCCGCCTTGCTGTTAGTAATTCCACCAGCTCCGGCATCTACGGTGTCAGAAATCTGATTCTTACTCTTTCTCTCTTCTTTGTGTTGTTTATCGTCTAATCTCATATTTTAACTTGAAAATGTCTTTCACTGTCTCCAGCCCCTTTTCCACTATTGCTTTTTCTCCAGGTTTCCTCTTCTGTTGTCTGATTGTTTCTTTACTTGAAGCTTGTTCTTTCATCATCGTTTTCACGTAGCTCAATGCTGGGGGCTCTCTCCTAATATTTTCACTCCCTCCCACCTCCCCAGCCCCCTGCTTCCCTTCCCCAAGCCTGCCTCTCTCTCCAAACCACCAGCCTCCACACCCTGTCCATTCCTTCACTGGCTGTTTTTCGTGAGTCACAAATGGTTTCCATTTGATCGCTTCTTTCCGTGTTGAACATCTTTTCCTTTATCAAATATCCAAAGAAATAGACTTACTTTAACTGATGATGGACTTTAACTGATGATGTGGTATTAAAACGAACCGTCCAAGGAAAGCAGCACAGGTAGAGGGAGGAGAAATATCAACCACAGGCCGCGCAAAGGATGTTACTGTTGAGCTTCATCTACTTTCCAAGAACTGTCAATGGACCCGGTTAATAGCAGCAACCAGCACATCAGTGATGACACCCTGCCTTTCTCAGTGCCCTAGCGGGACAGGGCACCGCCCTCTGTGCCTGGAGAGCAAGGGCACAGAGCAGAAGAAAGGCCTGAATGGGGAGCCAGGAGCCCTAGCCTCTCGTCCTGGGTCTGTCGTGGACCAGCTCTGTGCCCTTGACCAGGTTACTCTGGGGCACTGGTTACTCATCAGCAAAATGGGCTCCTCTCGTTTTCACAAGATGATTTTGTCAGAAGCAAATGGGGCCTTTACACTGGCTGTTCTCTCTGGCTGGGTGTTTCCTATGCGAGCTGTGTGGTTGTCTTCCTAATACCTTCTTAGTTGGGCTTACCCCAACATCACTATTTAAAACTGGAGCCTGCTCTCGGCCGAGTTACATGCATCTCCTTACGGCTCTCTGCTTTTTCCATAACACTACAACTTTATAATTTACTCATTTACATAGCCCTGGGAATCTTCTGATCATTTATTACGTTGTGTGCTTTCTTGTCCTTCCTACATGAAGGCAGGCTTCGCAAGGCCAGGTGTCTGTCTGCGTTGCTCAGTGACGTAGCTCAGGCACCGAGCCTAACCCCTGACGGTCGGTGAACGCTGAGCCACTGTTGACCAAGTGCTGGCAGGTTCTGCTGGCTCCCCGAGCAGTGCTCCTGTCTCCTTACGTCCCATTTCCCACCTGCCGAGGACGAATTGGGAAACGAACTTTTGCTTTGCAGACATATCCACAGTAACTTACTTCAAAGGACAGTCTCTTAATGCGTTTAAAATCACCACCATTCAGTTTAGGCCTGTTTGAGCAATATAGATACTTCACCAAGGCACAGACGCCCGAGTGACCTGTTAGTAAATGATCATGTGTGTGTATTCCCACATCTGTATTATACTTCATAATCGTTATATTTATGGAAGGTTAGGTTATTTCTAAATAGGGAAACCTGTAATTTCATAAGTTCTTATTGAAATCAAAATGTGTGTGCATTTCTGTAATTCTGCTTGCATTTCATAATTTGTAGACCAGGCCAGATTATATTGTTTTTACATAATGAAATCTATAATTATAGATTTAAGTTCTATAATTATACAATTAAGTTCTTTAAAAACGAATAGTTTAATAATATAAACAAAGTTATCATGCATAAATTTACTGAATAATTACATATGTTGCCTTTTTTTGGCTTTGAGTTATCACTTCAATGCACTACAAGTATAGTAATATTCTATAGTTATTAATCAGTAAGATTTTTTTAATGCATTTTTACACACATTATCTGGTTTGAAGCCTCACAAAAGACTTTTGAGAGAGACAAGTCCTGTAGACTCTACCAATTTACAGGTGAGAAAATTGAGTTTAAAACAAGAAATGATTTACTCAGGATCACATACTACAGGTAACAAAACCAGGCACAAGCCTTCTGACTCCAAAAATGTCATCTCTTTTGCTAATCCTGATATCCTTATCCTAGAACCAGCGCAAATGTACTCTTCTCATACAAATACGATGAAAGAAGAGCTGTTTCTTGTTACTGTAGATGAGAAGGGAAAAATCAGAATGACTTCCCCATGTAATTTTTTTCTCATAAATTAAAAGAATAGGTAGGTAGATGGATAGAGATATACATACACACATACATTCAAAAGTAATGAGTATACATAAAACCTAAAAGTCTGTTTCATTTGTATGGAAATGGAGCACATAAGAGAAAGCCATTTTAAATGGAGGTGATCATGAACAATATATGTGTGTATCAAACCTAATCTACTTACCAGTATAATAAATATGGAAACACCTGAATAGTAGATAATTAATTTACAAAGGAAGTAAAGTCTGTTTTTGAGTAGAATGACTGCAGTGTTGAGACATCACTCAGACCAACAGCAACTCTGCACAAGAATTTTTGGTTCATAATGAGAGTTCACCATTTGGGTTTATTTCCAATACTTAAACAATGTACTGATTTTTCTATAAGGCTCAGTAGAATTTGGTTACTAGAATTTTTGAGTTTAATAACAGATGCTATGGCAACTTGGGAGACCGTAATTTTTTTTTTTTTTTGACCAGGTTCAAAAAGTTTATTGACCAGTATGCTGAAGAGTTAGGTTAAAAATTAACTCGCGCCTTTCAAGAAGAAATCAGAAGGTGTGTATAAGGCAAAAATCAGTGAGGCCACTTGAGTTTTCCGGAGGGCTCAGCCTGAGAGCGACTCTCCTCTCTGCCTCTGGGGGGGTCCATGCGGGGCTCACCAGGCACCGTGGGAAGGAGGGCCGCTGCGCTTCGACTTTCTCAAAGGCTTTCGTCCCAGGAAGACACCCTCTCTTGGAGCCAGCAGCTTCCTTGATTTTTGGAAATTACAGATTTCATGGCTGTTTAATGTCGGTGAAGTTATGCCCGAGAGAGGGTGTCTTGGGTTGTCGGCAAAATACTCTGCTGTCAGAATTGTACCTGGAAGCTGTTTCACATCCCTTCTCTCCACGGGCTGAAGAGTTGTTAGTTCTTTGTATATTCAAGGAAAGCATTGCTGTCCTTTGGCCTCTTATCTATTCCGATTCCTAAAAAGGAATGGCATGTGTCACAAGTCATCTTGGGATTTACTGGCTAAAATCTGTTTCAGACTCAAAGCACACTGCCTTCCCTACTGTGTTTCTTCAGCAACGGTGTCATGCTTACCTTGACCCCTTCAAGATCCTGCCTCTCCTACTAAAATGTTTCTGTGGTTTTTTGGTTTCTTTGTAAATTAGATTTCAGTTCAGTTCAGTCGCTCAGTCGTGTCTGACTCTTTGCGACCCCATGAATCGCAGCACGCCAGGCCTCCCTGTCCATCACCAACTCCCAGAGTTCACTCAGACTCATGTCCATCGAGTCAGTGATGCCATCCAGCCATCTCATCCTCTGTCGTCCCCTTCTCCTCCTGCCCCCAATCCCTCCCAGCATCAGAGTCTTTTCCAATGAGTCAACTCTTTGCATGAGGTGGCCAAAGTACTGGAGTTTCAGCTTTAGCATCATTCCCTCCAAAGAAATCCCAGGGCCAATCTCCTTCAGAATGGACTGGTTGGATCTCCTTGCAGTCCAAGGGACTCTCAAGAGTCTTCTCCAACACCACAGTTCAAAAGCATCAATTCTTCGGAGCACAGCCTTCTTCACAGTCCAACTCTCACATCCATACGTGACCACTGGAAAAACCATAGCCTTGACTAGACGGACCTTTGTTGGCAAAGTAATGTCTCTGCTTTTGAATATGCTGTCTAGGTTGGTCATAACTTTCCTTCCAAGGAGTAAGCGTCTTTTAATTTCATGGCTGCAGTCACCATCTGCAGTGATTTTGGAGCCCAGAAAAATAAAGTCTGACACTGTTTCCACTGTTTCCCCATCTATTTCCCATGAAGTGGTGGGACCGGATGCCATGATCTTCGTTTTCTGAATGTTGAGCTTTAAGCCAACTTTTTTACTCTCTTTCACTTTCATCAAGAGGCTTTTTAGTTCCTCTTCACTTTCTGCCATAAGGGTGGTGTCATCTGCATATCTGATGTTATTGATATTTCTCCTGGCAATCTTGATTCCAGCTTGTGCTTCATCCAGCCCAGCATTTCTCATGATGTACTCTGCATGTAAGTTAAATAAGCAGGGTGACAATATACAGCCTTGACATACTCCTTTTCCTATTTGAAACCTGTTCCATAAATCTTTTTCTCTTTACAATTTAAAAGTAAGTGGATTTGTCCCTGTTGTAACAGATTTCTGAAAAGAACACTGATCTTAGTGGTGCTTGCTTTGTGTAAGATAGAACAGGTGTCTGTCATAGTCGTAAGTCTTTGGTGCACACTTTGCGAATTGATAGAATTGCATTGATTTTTGGAATTGCATTAAGTTTTCTTTTGATGAAAAGAGAACTGTTCTCTACATCGAGTGCCATGTTCTTTAAAATTGACATCAAGGAGACATGGCCGTACATGCCTCAGTGAGCCTTTGAGCAGGTGTGCCCACTGGTCATTCATCTGGCACGTGGTCGTAACAGGCAGTGTGCTCGGCACTGTCAGTCAGCCGCGCAGCGGGAGACTCCTGAGTCCTCCAGCAGGAGCGTATGCCCAGGTCAGCAGCCGAGACAACCAGTCACTCAGGCCAGTAAATGTGCTTTATGTAATATTTTATCCAGTAAGAAGACTTACATGATAAGGTGAATAGTTGTGTTAGTAAAAAAAAAAAAATCTAAACCCTGCAATACAAGGCACGTTTGCTTCAATATCAGGCCAAGAATGTGATCAGGACCAGGAGGTGGCTGGTAACTGAAGAGCTGGAAATCATCAGGGTTGATAAAACTGAGGTCAGGATTTGAGTCTGTGACACCAGTGTACTCAGAAGAGGAGGCAATTCAGTGAGAGGGAAAAACATCAAACCTATCATCGGAGAGCTAGCGTGGGTCGAAGGAGCAGGAATTTTAAATGTACATCTCCAGACTTGGTGAAGCCACACGTGCGGACTCAATCTGAATGCTGGCTGTGGAATCTGTTCGCTTGGAATCTCGTGTACATGAATGTGGAATCTAGTGTTCTAGATGGAGTTCTCAAGGAACGAGGGACACTTCGTAGCAAAGGTTAGTGTATGATCATAAAGGTGTTGGGGGTCAACACTGGATCTTGAGTAGGTTGGATTTTAGTAGGTAGGAAAAAGGAAGGTAGAATTGAACATTCCATCTAGGGATATAACTTGGTAGGGAAGCAGAAAGCAATAACAAGTGCATTTGAGTAAAAGCTGTGTGCTATGAGCAGCTTGTGGACAAGGACACATCTTTGCCGAGCCTAGCACAGAACGGGTGCTCAGAAAGAGTTGAGTTGGAAGGTTAGAGACCAAGGGGATTACGGGATGAATCGAGCCAGATTTTGAAGAGTCTTGAATCTGAGGCTGGGAAGTGTCTTCTAGATTTTGTAAACTGGATTTTGGAATGGAGAGCCAAATGATGAAAGCATTGTTTAGGAAGATTAAGCTGGTTTCCATAACAGCTGGGGCTGGAAGAGCCTAGATAAGGAGGTTATAAGGGGGCTAGTTCAGTGCATTAGTTCTCTTATTTTCATGTTGTCAACTTTTGAAAACAACTCTTTCACCACACACTCCTAGGTTCAATTCTCTACTCCATTTATCTCATCTATAAAATATATATAGTAACATAAGGTGAATATTAGATCAAATAAGATAATATATAAGGCCCCTCTTAACATATAAGCTAGCCAAGAGTAAATACTCAAAACTGGTGGCTGTTGCCCACAGAAACTTCATCATATTCATATTTACAAACCTAACTTTTCTCTGTGCTTGGGATAGAGATCTTTTAAAATCTAACTTGATTGATATATTTACATTAAAAAGTTTTTCATATTCCTGAGATTTTAGTTTTGACATTCAGGACTTTTTCTGGAGAGAATTAAAAAGTGATAAAGACTTTATTCTTTGTCCTTTTCTTTAGGCTGCATGAATTCTGTTAAATAGTGAAAAATGAAAGGTAAACTGTGTTCTCATCTTAGAGCAGTTTTTCTCAATGATTCTCACCCACAGCTGCAGTCACATAACTGAATGTATTTTGAAAACTGTTTAATGGATTTGAAGTACCATTTTGGAACCTGCTAAGAGTGCCATGTAATCAGATTAAACTTCAGCTATTTTCCCAACTGCCCACATCAAATTGCCTGTGTCTTGAGCCTCTTAATTGTGCTTAATCTAATGCCTTAACCCTTACAAATGTACAAGAAAACAGATCTTCCGTGCTCTGCCTTTGCCACCAGATTGCCATTACTTCACATACTAAAACCCTAAATATAGCTGATTCTTGGATTGGTATGTTGTATTGCAAATCATGAGGAAAGAATATATCATATATATATGATATACATGATTTTATATATTTACTGCTGCTTTTCCTAATTTTCCCCTATCAGTTTAGTAGTGGAAATTGATTAGAAATTTTAGTGTATTTGTAAAACCAAACAAAATAGGTGGACGATATGGGGCTTATTACTTTTCATGATCTAGGAGAGGACAGTGTTAGAAGAGGCTAAGATTAGGTGAGAAAAGTCAAAGACTCGTGGGGTGTGTTGCGGGCAGGGAACAGACCCATCTGCCTGGCATGAAGTTGTTGCTTAGAGGACTGGTTCAGGCGAGGCTGGAGGAGGACTTTGAACCAAGGGAGGGAAGTCTCCAGGTTGCTGGTCCATGATGCCCTCGCACATGAAACCCTTTCCTACCTAACAGTTACTTTGCCTTGTATGGTTCATTCTTTTTTAAAAAGAAAAAATAGGATAATTCTACCTTCAGTGTGTGAGCAACCTTAGAAGAACTTTCCACAATGTCCCTCACAGTGATAATCATAACACGACATATTTGTATGCTTTTCAATTTACAGAACACGTTCACAGCATCTCAGTTGTAGGTTAATTGCTTAGTTCATGATCTGCCTTCCCCTCTGCAGTATAAGGTCTGTAAGGGCAAGAACTTTGTACATCCTGCTTACCGCTGCAGTTGCCACACTAGGATGGTGCCAGTATGCAACAGATACCCAAAGAATACTCGCTGGATAAACGGTCAGATGTGTCCAGCAAGAGGAAACAGACTTGGGTTGTTTTATTCAGAGTCCTATGACTAGTACATGGTGGTTTGAGGATTGAAGCCCACTCTATACCTGCGTCTCATCCACCATCGCTTGTTTCATTATAGTAATTGACTTTCCTGCTACCCATGGTAATTTCAGCAAGACTGAAAAATCACAAATCATAGAAAGTGACAGGTTTGATCACATCAAAATGTTAAATTTTGACATGACAGAAGACACTATTAGGCAGAGATTTAAAAAACAAGCAACAGACCAGGAGAAGGTATTTGCCATCTGTGTAAGAGTATAGATTGTTATATAGATGACTTACATAAACTCAGTAGATGAAGGCTTCCCAGGTGGCTCAGTGGTAGAGAATCCGCCTACCAGTGCAAAAGACACAGGAGGTATGGGTTCAATCCCTGGGGCGGGAAGAACCCCTGGAGGAGGAAATGGCAACCCATTCCAGTATTCTTGCCTGGAAAATCTTATGGACAGAGGAGTGTGGTGGGTCCATGCGATTGCGAATAATCAGACATGACTGACCACGCACACATAAATGCAAACAACAGATAAGCAACCTGTTAGAAGCATAGATGGGCAGCCGTTATTAATGGCAGCTCACTGCAGAGGAAACCACAAGTCAATAAACATTGAAAGGCATGCACAACCGCAGTAGTAATAAGGAAATGCAAATTAAAGCCACGCAACACACATGAACTTGACAGAAACTTAAAAATGCTGACAGCAAATCCTGTAACTTTTCGTAGAGCACTATGGTAGTTTTTACCAAAATCAGAAATTTTAATAAACAACATGGCAATTCCCAGAGAAATTCTCGCTTATAAACACAAGGAGACTTGTATAAAGCATCATCATTTGTAATAGCCCCCAAACTGGAAATAACCTATAAAGCCTAAAAAACCTATAATGCATAACATTATAGAATATTCATATGATGAGATACATACAGCAGTTACAGTGAGTGAACTGGAATAGATGAAGCTGCAGAAATCAAGTATAATTTATATGCACCCTTAAAATGTACAAAAGCAATGTGATTTTTGTTTGAATATCTATAAATATATAAAAAATGGACAAGAAGGCCTTATATCAAAACGATTGCAGTGGTTATATCTGAGGAGGGAACAAGGGACTCAGGGTCAGGGAGGCATACAAAGGGAAGGGCGACTTTATCAATTATGTTTTATTTCTCTATTCCCAGCACCTGCTAGGTGTATTCAGTAAATACTGAATTAGTTTTAAAAGATTTGAAACAAATGTGATAGTTTTAACACGTGATACTTATTTTACTCTTCTTTACCTTTTTATGCCTTTCCGTTTTTTTCTTAAGTTGAAAATGGATGTGGGATCTGCATTAGAGATCGGATATGAATAGCACATGTAGGACAGATGAGCTGCAAGACAGGATGGTCTTCTGTTTTCTGAGACCCTAGTCCATCCTTTTTGGCTGGCGGAACCAACTCTGAAAGAAAGACCTTACAGGGTCAGACTCAGTCGCCATGTGGTTTTAGAGGACTAAAGGATAAGCTGCACATGGGCCTGTTTGTTGTTCTCAACATTCATCAGAGGAAGAAGGGTGTTTTCCCAGGAGCCATAAATAGCCAAACACCAACAATAGCACCTGATCACACTTAGTAAGCCAGAGCTCCAGGAACTCTCAGGGGAACCTTTCCTGTATTTACTCATCCTCAGGGCAGGCCTGTGAGGTGGTACCAACACCTCCTTTTAGCAGACAGGGAAATCGAGGCAGGCTGGGGAGAGACGCTCGTGTGTCCTCTCAGGAGGCCGTGGCGAGGGACTCTGAACGCCTGCACGCAGCAGCTGTTCGCTCTCTCTAACTGCTAACTTAGGCAGTGCTGTCTCTGCGAATATTCACGTTGAATATCCCTTGGGTCCTTTTCCTGTGTTATAACTCAAACTAGAATTTCGTTCCTCTCCTTTTACACTACTGCACTTCCTCTTCTAATTTTTTGAAAAAGGACCATTAAAAAAAATTTTTTTAAAAGACATCACTGTTGAGATAAGCCTAAATTCAAGAAGGGCCATTTCTCCTATGACATCACTCCCTCTAGATGATCCAAGGGTGATGGTGGAGAAGAGACACAGACGTGACAGTGTGCTGCTCAGTGGGGGCCTGAAAATGCAGGGAATGAATGAACACCTGTTAAGCGTCTGCTTCAGGCGCAGGCCCATCACAGATGCTTTCACAGATATGACATCCACTAAGCTTCACATAAGTTAGGATACTTATTTTATAGATAGCAAAGATGTTACTCTCAGATGATTATCTTGCCCAAGGTTATACAACTACTTAGTGTCAGAACCAAGACTAGAACCCTTGTAAAACTCCCATTCTTTCCAAGGAACCACCCTGAATGCCATGCTGCCTCCTTTAACATAACCCCCACACACACAAGACCCAGGATTGGCTAAAAATAATCACCAGCTGAGTGGGTGGCAAGAAGGCACAACATTCCTCTAAGCAGAGGGTAGTGGTTCATCATTTATTAGCTCATGGAAGTTAGACAAGTCGCTTTACTTCTCAAAGCCTCACTTTCCTGCTCTGTTGAAGGAGGTGAAAATACCTATTTTATAGAGTAGCTGAAAGAATTAAGTGAGATAATAGTATCTAATATCCCCAATAAATACAACAGCTTATTCCTGATAAACACATTCCATTTTCATTTATTACTGCAATTATTATTATCTGTGTGTGTGCTGTGTGCTCAGTCGTGTCCGACTCTCTGCAACCCCATGGACTGTAGCCTACCAGGCTCCTCTGTTCATGGGATTTCCCAGGCAAGAATACCGGAGTGGGTTGCCATTTCCTCCTCCAGAGATCAAACCGATCCTAGGAGATCAAGCCCATGTCTTACCGACCCAGGGATCAAACCCACGCCTTAAGTCGGCAGGCAGATTCTTTACCACTAGCACCACCTGGGAAGACTATTATCATCTAGTTTCTATAATGAAGAAATCAGTGATATTGGAGGTAATTCTGAAATTAGGAATTCCTCATTTTTTAAAATTCAAAAAACTTTTTTTTTTTTTAAATCTTGCTTCCTGACAGCTGTAGGTAACTAATGAAGGAGAATGTAGTGCTTTCTTTATGAACCAGTCAGTAAGTAAAAAGAAGGAAAGGAGAACCTACACCCATTTTTACAACTCGTAGGCAGTTCTCTGCTGATGGAAATAGTTACTCTGGGCTGAAGCCATTCAATCACAGATCAGCCTGTTCGTTGCCACCAGCTTCTTGCCAAGAGTAAAATCTATAAAAAGTGGCCAAACTGAAGAGTCAGATAAATGTAAAGTTAAATGAAGCTGGAGCTTATCAGAGCAGCCACCGCAAGGGAGGTGTATAGCCTTCTAGGGCAAGAAGCTATTCTATTCCAGAGTTAAAGCGCTACATCCAAATCTAAGGCAAAACCAAATCCCCAAAGAGATTAAGCAACTCATACACTACATTAAGAAGCTCCATAGTCATCATTTAGTTGATGGAAGAGAAGAGAAATCTGTGTCGGTAGATTCTCCCCAACAAAAGTCCAATTTCAGCCCATTTGGAGGTATGGTATTGGAGGAAGTTTTTAGGCACAGGCAAAAGGAATTGGTTATATCAATGGAAATTGGTTACTCCTATTCACAGTAAGGTAATAGTTCTACCACATTCTGAAAATGTTCACTTCTGAAGGCTCTGTATTTTACAAAGATATTGACAGACTAACTGGAATAAATCCAGAAGAGAAAGCTGAAGAAAGCGAGGGTCGAGAGTGCCTGTCACGTTTGTGGATGGGTGTCTGATAGTTTATGAATTAATGGGAGGAGGAAGAAGGGAGCAGGAAAGGCCAGACAACAAAGTTGGGAGTGAGAGCAGGGAAGGGGAGTTTACTGAGGCTTTTGGAAGAAGTGATGGCTTGGTGTGAAATGTCAGGTATGTTCAGGGCTCTCAGGTGAAAGGAAAACGGTCCTGGTCGTGTGTGATTTTAGAGAGAACTAGGACTGGTGGGTAACCGTTGGATGGAGAAAGATTTTTAACCCAAAATAAGGAATGGTTTCCTAAAAATGAGAAACACTCTAAAAATAGACTGTGCTACCTTGCCAAGCAGTGAGAAGTGTTTCTCTAGAGGTTTTCCAGTTGGGTGGGTGGGTTTCTATCAGAATTATCGTGGAAATCAAGCATTTCCGACTTCAGCTGCAAAGTTGAATTAGATGCCTTGATTTTTCCCCCCATATTTTGTAAATGAGGTTCACGGCCACAGTACTTGTTGGTGCCGGTTTCCAGGCAAGAACTGGGTCCCTTAACTCGTGTTCCAGTGCTTTCTGCCACATGAAGATGGTTGCTGACTTTATAGGGAAGCAGTCATCTTTACTAAGTGGGTAAATAAATGTGTGGGCATCTCCTTTAAGAGATCTCACGGAACTGGGAAAGCCCCTTCTGGGAGCTTTAATTAATACATGTGTAACATTGAGTCAGTCCTACATTCTGACACTCTGCCAAGTGCATGCAAGTTACCCTTATGAGACTGACATGAATATATTTTATCCTAAAAGATTTTATCCTAAGCTAAAATAACTATTGGAAGGACTGATGTTGAAGCTGAAATTCCAATACTTTGGCCACTTGATGTGAAGCACTGACTCATTTGAAAAGACCCTGATGCTGGGAAAGATTGAGGGCAGGAGGGGAAGGGGACAACAGAGGATGAGATGGTTGGATGGCTTCACCGAATCAACAGACATGGGTTTGGGTGGACTCTGGCAATCGGTGATGGACAGGGAGGCCTGGTGTGTTGCGGTTCATGGGGTCGCAGAGAGTCGGACACGACTGAACTGAACTGAAAATAACCATTGCTGTCATGGAGTTACATAGCTTTGTCTGTGAACATATTTAAGTGACTCTATTAGGAAATTCTTGAGATTGAAGGAATAGCAAGCTAGAATAAGTCCCTGGTAGCTCAGTCTGTGAAGAATGTGCCTGCAGCACAGGAGACCCAGATTCAATCCCTGGGTCGGGAAGATCCCCTGAAGAAGGAAATGAAAATCCACTCCAGTATCCTTGCCTGGAAAATCCCATAGACAGAAGAACCTGGTGGGCTGCAGTCCACTGGGTCACAGAGAGTCGGGTACGACTGAGTGACTAACATTTAGGCTTATAAACAGTTAGGTGAAAATCGGGCTCCTCCTCACTCAGAGGGAAGAGAGAACCGGGGGAAAGCGTGTGTGTGTTGTAAGGTTTTCCCTTTGATGTTAGCAGCTGCTGCCTCATGCTGCGTGTCCTGGTGGGCTTAAGAGCTCTATTTTAGTGAGACAATGGACACGAAAAAAATAAAATGCTTCCATTTCCCCACAATTTCTAGCTTGTCTGGTGAAGAAACCAAGGAGACTTGCTATTTAAGAATCAGCTGCTTGGTGGCTGTCCCAGAGATCTGTAATATAACACCTAACCCGAGTCCAGGATTAACGTGGAAGAGTTGGCTGGTCCTTGGTGTTACAGCCGAGAAGGATTGCTAAGGATTTCCCACCACGTGCTGCGCAGCTGAAGCTCGCAGCCCAGCCGGCGTCTTCTGACCTTTTCGCCCAGCCTGCTGCTGGCTGCGGTGGTCTTTCCATTTTCAGCCTCCGGGCTGTTTAAAAGCCATGCAAATTAGTTGGTCAGACTTTCTTTAAAACAACAACAACAAAGAAAACCAAACAAAAAAAAACCCTGTCTAACATCTCCTCCTTTGACTTTCCACATTTATCTAAGTCCAACACCCATTTTCACACACTCAGACTGGGGAGCTTTTTCTGTCTCTTAAGTCTCTAGGGTCTAAGTTGGGCTACAACTTGAGAAATAACTAGAAACAACTAGAATCAAGTGAGGTCACCAGTGAAGTTCACATGCTCAGCATCCTGTGCCTTCCTAAATAGAACTCTGGAATGTTGCTCACCCCAGTTCTACTGCCCAGAGGTGGTACCCGTTAGCATTACTGAATTTATCTTTTCTCTTTTAAAGACTGGGAGGGAAAACACTGTGAGCCTTTTATAGCTGCTTTAGCTGGGTTGGGAAGATCCCCTGGAGAAGGGAATGGCTACTCACTCCAGTATTCCGGCCTGGAGAATTCCATGGGGTCACAAAGAGTCAGACACGACTGAGAGACTTTCACTTCTTCAGGCATGTATTCACTTTAAAACATTTCTTCTACTCTATTAGAAGTTACATGGCAGATAAGCATTCAAAAGGCCTTGCTTGCATAAAGTTAAACTAAAAAATTACTGAATGAAAATGAGTGAAGTAACCCAGCTTGCCAAAGAAACGACTCAGTGTTCCTCTGAAAGGCTGTGGATTCGGTTTCACCAACTTCAGTCCTGTATGCCCAGTTCATTTCCAAATTACCTGTTGGGCCAACATACTTCAGACACTGGCACCATACATGAAGTTAAACATATTTTTATTTAGTTATAAAGTAAATCACTGTGTTTTATGTTGATCTCCAGTAGTAGCTTCAAAATTCTTATATAGGCAAAGAAGGGGACGGCTGTCTTAATTGGAAGAATAGATAGAGGGTGGGGACCACAGAGGAGGGCTTGAAGCATCTGTTGCTTAGCACTTTAAAGAAAATTGAGAAAACACACTACAAAATACTTTCTATTCTCCACTGAATAGAAATGACTTGTCAATAAGATTAAGGATAGTGAGCCTTCTCTGGTGGTCCAGTGGTTAAGACCTTTCCACTGCAGGGGACTGAGGTGGTCTGGGAACTAAGATGCCACATGCCATGAGGCTAAAAAAAAAAAAAAAAGATTAAGAATGGTAATACTTCATAAAAGTGCTCATCTAACAGGATTCAAAACAATAGCTTGGGAAGAACTAGGAGAGATTTGTGATGCAATGCTGTTTTAAATGGAGAAGGAAATGGCAGCCCACTCCAGTGGTCTTGCCTGGAAAATCCCAGGGACGGGGGAGCCTGGTGGGCTGCTGTCTATGGGGTCACACAGAGTCGGACACGACTGAAACGACTTAGCAGCAGCAGCTGTTTTAAAAAATATGGGTGTCAGAGACTTATATTTATGTAATTTTCTTTATTTTGACATGGTATCTTGGCAGAAATAATCGGCTTAGCCATGCATGATGTATAGTTATAATCATTGTATCTTCTGCCTTATCTCATCTGTCAAATAGATAATACTTCTCACTGCTCTCTTCTCTCCACACCCCCCATAGAGTTGTCTTGTTTTTATCCTCAGTGCAGTGTTTTGGGAGACAGTGTTGGCCTGATGGTTGAATGTTGATTGATGACATTAATTAAGGTGACATCCAGAACGTGCTCAGAATAACATGAGGTACCTAAAATCAGTGTGTAAAATTCTGACGTCATCATAAATGTCAGTTCAGTTCAGTTCAGTTCAGTCGCTCAGTTGTGTCCGACTCTTTGCAACCCCATGAATCACAGCATGCCAGGTCTCCCTGTCCATCACCAACTCCCGGAGTTCACTCACAGTCATGTCCATCGAGTCGGTAATGCCACCCAGCCATCTCATCCTCTTTCATCCCCTACTCCTCCTTCCCCCAATCCCTCCAGCATCAGGGTCTTTTCCAATGAGTCAGCTCTTCGCATGAGGTGGCCAAACTATTGGAATTTCAACTTCAGCATCAGTCCTTCCAATGAACACCCAGGACTGATCTCCTTTAGGATGGACTGGTTGGATCTCCTTGCAGTCCAAGGGACTCTCAAGAGTCTTCTCCAACACCACAGTTCAAAAGCATCAATTCTTCGGCACTCAGCTTTCTTCACAGTCCAACTCTCACATCCATACATGACCACTGGAAAAACCATAGCCTTGACTAGACGGACCTTTGTTGGCAAAGTAATGTCTCTGCTTTTGAATATGCTGTCTAGGTTGCTCATAACTTTCCTTCCAAGGAGTAAGCGTCTTTTAATTTCATGACTGCAGTCACCATCTGCAGTGATTTTGGAGCCCAAAAAATTAAGTCTGACACTGTTTCCACTATTTCCCCATCTATTTCCCATGAAGTGATGGGACCAGATGCCATGATCTTCGTTTTCTGAATGTTGAGCTTTAAGCCAACTTTTTTACTCTCCTCTTTCACTTTCATCAAGAGACTTTTTAGCTCCTCTTCACTTTCTGCCATAAGGGTGGTGTCGTCTGCATATCTGAGGTTATTGATATTTCTCCCGGCAATCTTGATTCCAGCTTGTGCTTCTTCCAGCCCAGCGTTTCTCATGATGTACTCTGCATGTAAGTTAAATAAGCAGGGTGACAATATACAGCCTTGACGTACTCCTTTTCCTATTTGGAACCAGTCTGTTGTTTCATGTCCAGTTCTAATGGTTGCTTCCTGACCTGCAAATAGGTTTCTCAAGAGGCAGGTCAGGTGGTCTGGTGTTCCCATCTCTTTCAGAATTTTCCACAGTTTATTGTGATCCACACAGTCAAAGGCTTTGGCATAGTCAATAAAGCAGAAATAGATGTTTTTCTGTAACTCTCTTGCTTTTTCGATGATCCAGCAGATGTTGGCAATTTGATCTCTGGTTCCTCTGCCTTTTCTAAAACCAGCTTGAACATCTGGAACTTCATGGTTCACATACTGCTGAAGCCTGGCTTAGAGAATTTTGAGCATTACTTTCCTGGCCTGTGAGATGAATACAATTGTGCAGTAGTTTGAACATTCTTTGGTATTGCCTTTCTTTGGGATTGGAATGAAAACTGACCTTTTCCAGTCCTGTGGCCACTGCTGAGTTTTCCAAATTTGCTGGCATATTGAGTGCAACACTTTCACAGCATCATCTTTCAGGATTTGAAATAGCTCAAGTGGAATTCCATCACCTCCACAAGCTTTGTTCCTAGTGATGCTTTCTAAGGCCCACTTGACTTCCCATTCCAGGATGTCTGGCTGTAGGTGAGTGATTACACCATCATGATTATCTTGGTCATCAAGATCTTATTTGTACAGTTCTTCTGTGTATTCTTGCCACCTCTTCCTAATATCTTCTGCTTCTGTTAGGTCCATATCATTTCTGTCCTGTATCAAGCCCATCTTTGCATGAAGTGTTCCCTTGGTATCTCTAATTTTCTTGAAGAGATCCCTAGTCTTTCCCATTCTGTTGTTTTCCTCTATATCTTTGCATTGATCACTGAGGAAGGCTTTCTTATCTCTCCTTGCTATTCTTTGGAACTCTGCATTCAGATGCTTATATCTTTCCTTTTCTCCTTTGCTTTTCACTTCTCTTCTTTTCACAGCTATTTGTAAGGCCTTCTCAGACAGGCATTTTGCTTTTTTGCATTTCTTTTCCATGGGGATGGTCTTGATCCCTGTCTTCTGTACAGTGTCACGAACCTCATTCCATAGTTCATCAGGCACTCTATCTATCAGATCTAGTCCCTTAAATCTATTTCTCACTTCCACTGTATAATCATAAGGGATTTGATTTAGCTCATACCTGAATGGTCTAGTGGTTTTCCCCACTTTCTTCAATTTAAGTCTGAATTTGGCAATAAGGAGTTCATGATCTGAGCCACAGTCAGCTTCCAGTCTTGTTTTTGCTGACTGTATAGAGCTTCTCCATCTTTGGCTGCAAAGAATATAATCAGTCTGATTTCGGTGTTGACCATCTGGTGATGTCCATGTGTAGAGTCTTCTCTTGTGTTGTTGGAAGAGGGTGTTTGCTATGACCAATGGGTGACCATCAAAAAAGCCTCTTTTTTTCCTTCTTCACATACAGCTCAGACTGCATTTTGCCTTTCTATGACTTCTTTTCGTCTTAGAGCCTGCTAACGGTGCTCAGTTTGATTTGACATCTGGATTAAAATGTTAAGGAAAAGGTATGATTTTCCCTTATCTTTTAGAAAAGGCCATACATGGTGAAGTGCGACGCAACTGTCACTATCACTAATACTTGAAACAGAGAGGATGTGATGAGGATCTCACTCAGCAGGGAGAGATGCTGGATTGCTCAGTAACTCCCGCTTATCGGTTGATTTTTATAGCTTGAAAGGAGGAGAATATAATATAGTCTCTCCATGTGACTCATAGATGTCTCTTAGGATTAGCAGTACACATCTTTTGATGTTACCATGAATTTACTGAAATGCTGTGGGTATTGTTTTTGAGTTTTTTTTTTTTTTTTAATGTGGACCATTTTTAAAGTCTTTATTAAACTTGCTACAATATTGTTTCTGTTTTAAGTTTTGATTTTGGGGGCCTGAGGCATGTGGGATCTTAGCCCCCCGACCAGGGATCAAACCCACACCCCCTGCGTTGAAAGGCAAAGTCCTAACCACTGGGCTGCCAGGGAAGTCCCTGTAGATATTATTAGACCATATAGAAATAGAATATAGATGTATAAATAGGTAGAAGACAAAGGTGTGATTATCGCTAAAAATTAGAAATAAAGTCTGGCCCATGTCTTTTACAAGAAACCATTAAAAACATTGCTTTGTTTTCATTTTTGGAAGGATAGCACTTGTACATGCAGAACAGCCAACCTGCCTCCCCTCTGGTCAGCACTTGATAACCAGAGCACATACAAACAGAATCTCCTTTCATCACTGCTGTTAATTGTGAAAGAGCTTCATTCTTCCCCATGTGCCCAAACACAGAAGCTGGTACTGTTCCAAGGTGTCCTGAATACAACTATCTGGCCTTGGGTTAAATCTCCAAGGAGTTTGGTATTCACTCACAACTTCCTGGGGAAATAGAAGTTGTAGTAATCATTGCAAATATCTTGCATCGCAGCCTTAGCAGCTTTCCTGGCTCCTCACATACCCCGTATAGAATCCCTGAATGGCTGTATTTTCTAACTGTGAGATTGACTCTTTTTCTGTATAGCAGATTTCACTTTATACACTTGAAATTAAGGCAAGTTATTTAATAATATCTTTTAATGAGACCAGAATATTATAAAAGAAATAATGTTGGTTCAGTTTTCTTTCCTTATTCTTGAAGAGAAGGTAATAACTTGCAAAACGACTGGCAGGGGAACCTAATATAATTAGGGCACTAATCCGATCATGAAGACCCACCCTCATCAGGTCATCAAAATCTAATTATCTCCCAAAGGCCCTGTCATTGGGGGAGAGGCTTCAACATACCAATATGAGAGAAACAAACATTCAGTTTATAACACGCAGACTATGCCACTTGTTTTAATTAGTAATTTGAATAAAGGTGCCGAGACTTTAAAAGTGACTAAGCCCAAAGGGAAAATAAATATTTGGAGTTTGCATAATCTTCAGAGTACAAGGTGGGGCTGGAAATGAAGATAAATTCAAAAGGGATAAAGGTCTAAATTCCATTCAAGTAAAAAAAAATCAGTTGTGTAAGTATAGAATGGGTAAAGCTTGAATTTAATAGCAATTAACATGAAACATAATGACAACCTCGGAGATGGCAATGGCACCCCACTCCAGTACTCTTGCCTGGAAAATCCCATGGACGGAGGAGCCTGGTGGGCTGCAGTCCATGGGGTGGCTAAGAGTCAGACACGACTGAAGGAACTTAGCAGCAGCAGCAGCAGCATAATGGCAATCTGCTCTAGTACTCTTGCCTTTAAAATCCCATGGACAGAGGAGCCTGGCTGACCACAGTCCATGGAGTCGCAAAGAATCGGACACGACTGAGCATGCACACACGCAACATGAGACGTACCTGGAAATGCTTGTTGACAGTGACTAACTGGTGTGAGTGTGAATGCAGGCTTCTGATACTTTAATAGAAATACAGCATCCTGATCAAAAGGGGCCACCAGTTTCTCTGCACTCTTCCTCAGTAGGCCACTTTCAGCATATCGTATTCAGATACAACACATAAACGAAAAGTGATTTTATTTCTGTTTCCACAGTGCAGACGCTGTCTAATGGGTTTGTAGAGACAGGTAATTACTAAACTGCCTGTGATATGTGTGGCCACATAACCAGTGTACAGTTACAGACTCACAGTGTACAGTGAGTGTGAGTTTCACAGAGTAGAATATGCAGTGAAGTGCTCGGTGCTGTGCTCAGTCACCTCAGTCATGTCTGACTCTGTGATCCCATGCCTGCCCGGTTCCCGGTCCATGGAGATTCTCCAGGCAAGAGCACTGGAGTGGGTTGCCATGCCCTCCTGCAGGGGATTTTCCCAACCCAGGGATCGAACGTGCGTCTCTTACATCTCCTGCATTGACAGGCAGGTCCTTTACCACTTGGGCCACCTGGGAAGCCTTGATTATAATCAAAGCACATTTCAAGAGCATGAAATTAGAGCATGGAAAACTTTTAGTTGTGTTCAGTGAAAGCTTTAAAAAAGAAATCTATGATGATGTCCCCAAACTTTCTTTTATGAGTGACGCAGTACTTCAGGTAGAGTGAAAGTGAAGGATGATGTGATATCGATGGGTGGTCTCTGAAGGCGGGCGCAGGCGTCACCTGGGTGACCCCCAGCACTGCTCCGGGGGTGGGATGCTGGGGGTGTGGGAGGGAATGCTGGCGTGGCAGTGAATGTGGTCAGGTGGGCGGAGGTTAGCTGGCTCTGGGTTGAGGCTCTGTGATCAGGTAGAGACATTTCGGATGCTCTTTATTCTTCTCTGTAAATGCTACTTTCCATATGGAATCATTTCCCACTAGATTTTTTTCCCTAAAGAACAACACCCTTCGCACACCTTGGGGTGTCGTTCTGCTGCTAGAAATTCTCTCACACGTGTGTATGAAAACGTTCCCTGTTTCCCTCTCATTTTTGAAGGCTATTCTGCTCCTCTCTCCTGCTGCCCTGGGCAACCACTGATTTTGTGTCACACAGATAATTTTTTATTTTCTGGAATTTCATGTAAATGGAAGCTGTGTATTTTTGGGGGGGGGGTCTAGCTTCTTTAATGCAACATCATAATTTTGAGATTCATCAACACGTGTTTGCATCAATAGTTCATTCCTTTATGTTGCAGAGTAGTATTTCATTGTAGGCTATATCACAGTCTGTTTATCCATTGATCTGCCTGTGTTTCCACACGCCAGACCCAGAGTGCAGCTGCGAACTCGGTACCCAGGCTCCGCTCTCACCCTTTGCTCGGAGTTCGTCCTGGGTGACTAACGCTGCCCCAGCTCTGTACTTCAGCTTACCTTTTCCTGACCCGGTGGGAACTCTGATTTGTTCTTCCGAAGCCATCTCATCCTTGTCTTTTTAAACTGCATCCTCAATAACTGTTTTAAAGAACTCAGAACCAAAGAGGTAATTGTCCTCAGGTTTCTGACCTTCCCCGGTTCGCTTTGCTTCTGTCTGTCAGAAAGGTCACCAGGGGCCCTGGCCACGAGCGTCTCCCAGCTGAGCCTCGTCTCCGTGTGTTTGCTGCTGCTTTCTCTTCGTCTAGACGATGTCCTGGAATCCTTCAAAACTCAACAAAGCGGCAGCTCCTCCTTGGAAGGCTAAATTTATAAGAGATTTAAATGAAATCTAGTATTTTTCCTTTTGTTTCGGGTGTACAGTATAGTGATCTGGTATTTATAGATATTGCAAAATGAACACCACAGTAAGTCTAGTTAACATGAACAGTTACCATTTTTTTCTTGTGATGATAACTTTTAAGATCTACTCTCTTAGCAACTTTCAAATACTCAATACAGTATTGCTATTATTTTGTAAATTGGAGTATAATCGCTTTACAGTGTTGCGTTAGCTTCTGTTGAACGACAGCGGGAATCAGCCACAGTGGCCTGCTGTTAGTTGCTCAGTCATGTCTGACTCTGCGACCCAATGGACTGTAGCCTGTCAGGTTCCTCTGTCCACGGGATTCTCCAGCAAGAATACTGGAGTGGGTTTTGCCATTTCCTTCTCCAAGGATCTTCCCAACCCAGGGCTCAAACCCATGTCTCCTGCATTGCAGGGGATTCTTTATCATCTGAGCCACCAGGGAAGCCCAGCCAGCAGCCATAAGTATACACATCTCCTCTGCCCCGCTCCCCCCAGCCACTCATCTAGGTCGTCACCGAGCACTGAGCGGAGCCTCCTGTGCTGTGTAGCGGCTTCCTACGAGCTGTCTATTTTACACACGGTGGTGCCAACACAGTGTTGCTGACTGTGGTCACCATGCTGCACGTTGCATCGCTGGGGCTCAATCTTGTTTAATAACTGAAAGTTTGTACCTTTTGACCCCTTCAGTGCTTCTCCCACTTCCCAGCCCCCACCTCTGGCAACCAGCGATCTGTTCTCTGTATCTCGGTTTGGTTTTGTTTCTTTCAGATTCCGTACGTAAGTGAGATCATATGGTATTTGTTTCTCTCTCTGACTTATCTGTTCACCCAGCATCACGCCCTCAAGGTCCACCCACGTTGTCACAGATGGCAGGATTTTTCTTTTTTTTTTTTTAAAGTATGTTTATTTTTTTAAAACTATTTATTTGGCTGTGCTGGGTTTTCGTTGCTGTGCAGGCTTTTCTCTAGTCGGGGTGAGCAGGGCCGACTCTAGTTTCGGTGCTTGGGCTTCTCATCGAGGCGGCTTCTCTCGTCGCAGAGAGTGGGCTTCAGTAGTTG
Organism: Bos mutus; assembly: GCF_027580195.1. NCBI lineage: Eukaryota > Metazoa > Chordata > Mammalia > Artiodactyla > Bovidae > Bos > Bos mutus. Next base: position 7,162,746 of record NC_091639.1, on the reverse strand, counting down.
TGGCTCCCTGGGCTCTCGAGCACAGGCTCAGTGGTTGTGGCCCATGGGCTTATTAGTTGCTCTGCAGCATGTGGGATCTTCCTGGACCAAAGATCAAACCCGTGTCTCCTGTCTCGGCAGGTGGACTCTTTACCACCTTCTTTGCCACCAGGAAAACCCAGGACTCCCCCCGCCCCCCACCTTGGGAACAACCTTCTTTCCCTTTTTATTCATGTAATTATGAACAATATACTCAAGGACGCTTTTTTATGGCTGGAGTGACTTCGCTTTCACTTTTCACTTTCATGCATTGGAGAAGGAAATGGCAACCCACTCCAGTGTTCTTGCCTGGAGAATCCCAGGGATGGAGGTGCCTGGTGGGCTGCCGTCTATGGGGTCACACAGAGTCGGACACGACTGAAGCGACTTAGCAGCAGCAGCAGCGGCAACATTTCCTTTCTCATGGTTCTTACAGCGCACCACTGTTAACCCTTCCTATCATACTTAAGAAACTGACCCCTAATTACTGATGACTTGTCTGTTAGCCTATGTGATGATAAGGGCCATGCCTCATTTGACTTCATATGTCAGCATCTAACATGGTGCTGTTACATGGTAATGTCCAGAAAATTGGTTAATAAATCATGAAGTTAATGAGAAAGAATTCATTCATAGTTATCTTTCATTCTGTTTACTCTTCCTGTCTTCTCTTCTTAGCTTTTCTTTTGTTTCTGTTTTCCTCCACTGTGACTGAATTTCTGAAAGATAATAGAAGTAATACAAGCCTTGTGACTTTCAGCATTGTATTAGATCTGCTGACACTGGAAGATGGATTTTGAATGCTAGCAAACAAACTGGGAAAGTTTAAGCATTGTGGGTAGATGTGGCAATGGAAAAGATTTCGTTGGTGTTTGTTGTGAGGGTGGGTACATCAGCGAGGTTAACCTTCTTTGCTCGGGAATGAGAGGCCTCTAGACAGGTCTGCCCTATTTGGACAGCAGCGCAAATAAAACCGTTTCACCTTGAGATGTTAGGTAACTGACCTTTCCCCAATCTGGAGGTCTCCCAGGATGTCCCTCATGGAAACCAAAGATAAAAACCCTATTTAAAATCTTCCAAAGTGGGTTTAGTTCAGATAGTTGTTTGTTTGTTTTTTTTCTAATTTATCTATTTATATATTTTTGGCTGTGCTGGGTCTTCATTGCTGTGTGGGCTTGTCTCTAGCTGGGGCAAGAGGGGCTCCTCTGTAGCTGTGGTGCGCGGGCTTCTCATTGAGGCCTCTTCTTGTTGCAGAGCACGGGCTCCAGGCACACAGCCCAGGCTCAGTAGCTGAGGCGTGCGGGCTTAGTTGCTCCGCCGCATGTGGGGTCTTCCCGGACCAGGGATCAAACCCATGTCTCCAGCACTGGCAGGTGGACTCTTTCCCACTGAGCCACCAAGGAAGCCCAGTTGAGTCTATATACTTTCCATAGAGATACAGTGAAGTAATAAAGGTCCTAATTCACTGGTCAGCAAGTCGTGGGTGCTCATAAATGCTCGTCTTTCATCCTCATCCTCCTCCCCAAGCTGCCTGAGGTTCCCAGAGACCTACGTTTCCTTGAAATTCCCTCCAGATCAATGTCATGAATGTGGGACAGGTGCAGACAGTAAGTGCTGATCACCAACACACACGTCTTCTTTTCTGAGTCTCCTCTGTGGCACTTAGATTTTCTTTGAGAATAAACTGCGTTTGACTGCACACCAGCTGTTGATCAGGGAGAATGTTCTGCGTGAACTTCCTGACAACCATCCAGGAAACTCACTTGCTGTCAGAGACCAGTCCACTCACCTGAAATCCTTGTCAGAGTTCCCTTTCCTAGGAACACTGTGCATTGTTCTTCTCTTCCTACCTTTCCTGGAGGAGGTGCTCCAGACCTTAGCAGCAGGGGAAGGGAACACCTGAGCAGGTATTCTGAGCGGTGTGATGGCACTCCAGCGTGAAGAGGGGCCAGCAGCCAGTTTATCAGCCACCCAATGCTCAGCAGAAACTCTCCAGTCCCACCCTGAACCCACTAAAGTGGTGGTAATTAATTTGGGATACCCTAGTGACACTATCTATTGTAATAGTAAATGGATGCTAATGTACTGAAAATGTTTTGAAAAACAAAACATAAAGACAATGGGAAAAATAGCCATAGTACCTAATTTCCTTCCTTGAAAAATGAGTTGTCTTTGTAGTTTTATGTTTAGCTTTGTGAAATACAGTTCAGCTGAATTTTTCTTTAATATTAGGTTGTGTCCTGTGGGTGTAGACTCTCCCTGTGGCTTGCACACAGATATTTCACACATCCTGCGAGTGTAGACTCTCTGTGGCTTGCCCACAGACGTTACGTGCATCCTATGGGTGTAGATTGTCCCTGTGGCTTGCTCAGACATTATGTGCGTCCTGCGGGTGTAGACTCTCCCTGCGGCTTGCCCATAGACGTTAGATGCGTCCTGCAGGTGTAGACTCTCCCTGTGGCTTGCACACAGATGTTATGTGCATCCTGCGGGTGTAGACTCTCCCTGTGGCTTGCACACAGATGTTGTGTGTGTCCTGCAGGTGTAGACTTCCATGTGGTTTGCACATAGCCCAGGAACTGCAACGGTAGGAGTTGTTTGTGGAGAAGCTTCTACCTCTCTAAGCATCCTCAAAGGACATGGGACAGTCAGTCACCCTTCAGCGTTTGAAGGTTCCAAACTGTCCTCCAGGACTCCTTTTACCTAAGAAATGGAAAGAGAAACTGTTTCCTTCCCAGTCCTTACAGGCTGGTGATGGTGAGGCCGCATCCCTGGTCCACCTCCCATAAATCTCCGCAGTCAAAAGTCCCCGAGGCCAGGACCCTTGGATTCTGTCAACCGTGTGTTGTTGGCAGTGGTTCATTTTGAGAGATTCCAGAAGCATCTGCTTAAATCATTTTTTCTTTGTCTTTTCAGGAGCATCTAAAGGCCTTTGATGATGAAGTCAATGCTGTTTTGGACAATATGTTTGGACCTCGGGGTGAGTGAGAACTTGAGAACTCAATGTGGAAGGAGCACCGTCTAGTTAGAGAAGAGGATGGTGCCCTTGCAGGTGTCTGGGGAACAGTCTGGCGCCTCCCCTGAGAGACCTGCCACCCCTCCCCCCGGGGCCCCTCCTCCCCTGAGAGACCTGCCGCCCCTCCCCCGTCCCTGCAGGGCCCCCGCCTCCTGCCCTCCAGCCTCTCCTGGGGGCAGGAACACAGCCCAGTGCCATCCGTGTCTCTGGTCCCTCCGCGGCTGCCATGGTGGCAGTCCTTTCCTTCCAAGCCTGCTTCTTCCTCTCTTCCCCTCCTCCACCCGCCTCCCACATCCTCACACACGGTCTCTCTGCCCCTCCCTGTCCGATAGACTCCCTCTAGACACTCTGGGCTTTCCCTGCCCAGAGCCACGGTTCAGACTCCTCAGCTCCCAGCCATCCGGAGGGTCCTGGTGGTTCGTCCATCACCGCCCACTCAGACCACGGGGGGCCTCCTGACGCGGCTGCCCTTCCTCATCGTCTGCTCAGCGGCAGCTGCAGTAAGACTTCAAAAGCCTAAGTCATATTGTGCAGCACTCTAGCTTAAAACCCATCAGGTCTTCCCTGCGTCCTCAGGATAAAACCCAGCTCCTCGTGGACCACGCAGCCCTGTACTGTCCGGCCCCAGCTGTCCACTCTCCCCATGCTCTAGACATCTTCTCCTTCCTCTGAGTGTAAAGTTCATTCCTATGCTGCTGCTCCCCAGCACGGTCAGCTCCTTCTTACACTGTCAGATGTCCGCTTAACTGTCCCCTCCTCAGATAGCCTTTCCCTCACCAGGACGGCGGAGATCTGCCCTCAAAAGCAGCGACTCTTAAACCTGTCATTATGCTCTGTTTCAGCTTCTGTTTATTTCCTTCATGCACTTGATTAATAGCTCTTTCTTCCATGAGGACAGGACCCATGACTGGTATCTCCACGGTGTCTTAACGGTCCTAGGAACCAATTAGACACTATGTATTTTGCAAATAAATGAGGAAAGTCTCAAGAGCATGCTTTTGTTTCCCTTGAGCCTTGCTGGTTCACAAAGCTGGAGAATTTACAAGTTGTCTGCTCAGCATTAGGGGGTGGGAGGAGAGGGAAATGAGGTTTTCCAGTTTCTCAGAACCTTTAAATAGAATCACGCTGGGACACAGGCTGCGTAAACTGTCCTGAGCGTGACCACTTGCATAGTGTTAGTGAGATGCTACTCTGATTGTAGAGAGCTTTCAAATATACTCATCTGTGTATTCACATTGTCTTTGGTCTTCGTTTTGTTTTCCATTTCCTCCTTGTGATGACGCCGTGGGGCGGGCAGAGTGGGATGTCGGTCGCTCGTAGCCCGCTTTGTGTGACGTGCCCTCTGTGGCACTGCTGTAGCAGGCAGTGTCGAGGACATGGCACTCCAGCAGGCACGCGGGGCTTCTGGGTGACGGGCCAGCACGTGACGTCTCCACCAGAGACTTAACAGGCAGTGTCTGAGCCAAGGTCACACTGAGCTTTGGCATCAGTGAGGCCACTGTCACCTGGAATTACGTGGACAGGAGCAGTTAAGGACGGGATTGCAGTTGTTTGCTCAGTTTCGGTCATTTTTATGGAAATTTCCTTTGCTGCGAGGAGACTGTGAGGTTGACAGTTGATCGCTGATCAGGTGACGTCTGTGGTGACAGGAGGCTGAGCCTCCCGGCCGGCAGGCACCCTCCTCTCCCTTGAGAAGTGGGTGGGCTGAAATCATGTGGCAAATCCCCTGGGGAACCGACAGGCATCCCCAAGCCTTTTCCGGCTGTACCCGTGCCATGTTGGCACCATCCAGAGAGATTGTTCTGGGCAAATACCTGACCCCGCTGCAGAGTTAATGTCTCAGGTCCCAAAGACGATGATTTATAAGTGCTCGGTCCTGAGTTTTGGTTAGGGCAATTGTGAGCCTCCCTAACAACCATGGCCATTGTTTACAGGACTGTGACACAAGACAGTCACAGCCTTGAGCACTGCATCACGTACTTGACCTGTCGGCGGGCATGCGTTTGATGACTGTCCCCTTCACCTCCACATTAAGCAGCTGTAAGTTATGAGTGAGACTGAGTAGAAATACAAGGTAGTCTCACCTCTCAGAGTACACTGGCTGGGGCCTGAAACCACAACCTCTGAGACAGAAAGCGCAGAAGTCAACTGCATGTGTTCGTTTCCGGGGCTGTTGTAGCAAAACTCCCACAGACTGTGCGGCTTAAGACAACAGCAGTTCATTCTCTCCCTGTTCTGGAAACACGGTGTCAGCAGAGCCTTGCCCGCCCTGCGCTTCCGGGAGCGCTCTGTCCACACCTCCCGCTCAGGGCTTTCCGGCCGCTGCCCTGGAGCTCCATCGCTCCATCACCCCGGTCTCTGCCTCCGTCTCCACGTGGCCTTCTCCTCCTGCACCTCCCCTTCTTCTCAGGACACAGTTCCCTGAGCAGGGCCCACCTCACCTGGTACAGCCTCATGTTAGCCGGTTTGTGTCTGCAAAGGCCCTATTTCTCAGTAGGACCGCATCTACAGAGACCAGGAGTTTGGACCTGAACACACCTTTCTGGGGGACACTGTTTAACTCAATACCATAAGCAGAGGCAGGGTAGGGTTTAGTGCAAGTTACTTAACTGTTTTACTCAGTTTTTCTCTATTGTAAACCAGAGATAATTCCACCTATAGGATGGAGTTATCCATCACCTTGACTGTGGTGTTGGCAGCACAGGGGTTTGCATATGAATGGCACCCCACTCCAGTAATCTTGCCTGGAAAATCCCATGGACAGAGGAGCCTGGAAGGCTGCAGTCCATGGGGTCGCTAAGAGTCGGACACGACTGAGCGACTTCACTTTCACTTTTCACTTTCCTGCATTGGAGAAGGAAATGGCAACCCACTCCAGTGTTCTTGCCTGGAGAATCCCAGGGACGGGGGAGCCTGGTAGGCTTCTGTCTATGGGGTCGCACAGAGTCGGACACGACTGAAGTGACTTAGCAGTAGCAAACTCATCAGATTGTACACAGGAAAAGTGTGCAGGGTTTTTTGTATATGGCAATGACACCTCTATATAGCTGTTCAAAATAAGATCACCTATATAATTAGATTGTTTTGAGAATTTTAAGTTAACACATATAAAAGGCTTTAGGTCTGTGTGTGGCACAGAATCAGTGCTCAGCAAATGTTCATTATAAAAACAGTGCTATAGCCACATGGGCTTCCCTGGTGGCTCAGATGGTTAAGAATCTGCCTGCAATGCAGGAGACCTGGGTTCAATCCCTGGGTCAAGAAGATCCCCTGGAGAAGGGAACCCACTCGAGTATTCTTGCCTGGGAAATCCCATGAACAAAGGACCCTGGCAAGCTACAGCCCATGGGGTCGTGAAGAGTTGGACACGACTGAGCGACCAGCACACACACTATCGCCATGATAACATGCAAACTGTAAATTGATCACTGTTTTGTTACACTGAAGAGTTGTAGTTATGGAAGAGCAGTGGGAAGTGGCTTCCCTCAGAGGCCAGGCCCTTGACGTGGGCCTTGAAGGACGCGCAGGCTTTAGATGTGGAGGTGGACATTAGGAAGTGGCACGGTGTGCAGACCTCAGGACAGATGGTTATGAGCCCCTTGTGCAAAAGATAACTTGTTACCTGCAGGAACGCTCCCCTTACCTTTCAGCTCCGTCACAGATGTGGGAAGTTCACAGCATCAGTGATGCCACAGAGCTCGAGAAGGCACTTGGCTCATAGAAACTGTGCTCTGCAGGATGGGATGTGGAGAGCCAGGGGCTGGGTGGGGTGGCAGGGAGCAGAAGGGGAACTGGGGCTCTGGGGACCAGAGGGATCCCGGAAAGGGAGAACCCAGCTCCAACAGCTCTGTTTACAGAGATCGGAGTCAGTGTGAAGTTCTCATAATTCTGGGCCAAACCATTTTCTCTCTCTAGACTACAACAAAAAGGAGCAGAACAGAGAACAAAAATCACTTTGTGCCTCCAGTTATTTTCTAATTACTGACTGTATTATAGTTCTATTGTGTATGTTTTCTTTAGGTTGTTTTTTTTAATAGTGAAAACTTTTATATTTGGAATTAGCTAGCTGGACTCCGTTTCAGTTCAGTTCAGTCGCTCAACTGTGTCTTGATTCTTTGTGACCCCATGGACTGCAGCACGCCAGGCTTCCCTGTCCCTGACCAACTCCCAGAGCTTGCTCTAATTCATGTCCATTGAATCAGTGATACTGTCCAACCATCTCATCCTCTGCCGCCCCCTCCTCCTGCCTTCAGTCTTTCCCAGCATCAGGTCTTTTCAAATGAGTCAGTTGTTTGCATCAGGTGGCCAAAGTATTCGAGTTTCAGCTTCAGCGTCAGTCCTTCCAATGAATATTCAGGACTGATTTCCTTTAGGATGGATTGGTTGGATCTCCTTGCAGTCCAAGGGACTCTCAAGAGTGTTCTGCCACACCACAGTTCAAAAGCATCAACTCTTTGGTGCTCAGCTTTCTTTATAGCCCAACTCTCAGTTTACATGATCCCAATTTTGTTGGCAACATCCAAGCATCATAGTCCGGAGCCAGTCAAACATATGCCTTCTCCTCTCCATCAGGCCTGATCAGGGTGTTGACCTTGGCCACGTCAGCATTAGAGGGCTTCTCCACAGCCTGTTGGATTGGGCGCTTGTTGGCCTTGACACCCACAGTGGACACCCGTGTGGTGTGGTCTTCTGTCTTCTTCACGGCTGACTTGGTGGTGAGGGGGAACTTGACGATGGCACAGTGGTCCAGTTTGTTTCTCTTGGGGGCGCTCTTCGAGAATGTTTGAGCTGCCTCCTGAGCCACAGTGTTCTGGGCCACTGGAAGGTGGGTGACGTCCGGTCTTTGTTTGTGGCTGTGGATGCCTTTCAGCACAGCTTTCTTGGCCTCAAAGCCTTTGCTTTGGCTTTGGCTTTAGGAGGGGTTGGGGCTTCCTTCTTCGCCTTTGGTGCCATCTTCATGAAAAGCTTCTTTAGGTTTGTACGTGTTCACTCTCCAGAGTAAGGGACACTTGCCTCCTGGCTGTGCGTACTCTTGGTCCACGATCAGATTTGGATCCTTGGTTTGTTTCCTGTTCTCCATTCCAAACCCTCAGCTCCAAGGCTCGTTCCAGCCTCTCGCCCTCGCCCTCCTGTAATCCCGCTGCCCTGTTTGGACCAGCTGGACTCTAACCACTCCTGGTTTCTATAGTGATCCTAAGCTGATTCCAGGGGGTGCGGGTGCTGGAGCTAGGGCGCAGTATGGACGTGTGCTCTGTCCCGCCTCCCAGAGCTGCTCCATGGAGGCAGCAGCAAGATGCAGTGACCCAGGAGCTGGGTGTGGATTCACGTCCTGACAGCTGCTGACTGCCCGATGGCCTCCTGCAGGTGCTGACGCTTGCTTAGCCGTTTGTGTGGGACAGCGTAATACACATGCCTGCTGCTTACTGAGCGTAAACACAGGACTCTGCCACTTAGACATCGAGAACCGTCACTTCCCACCTCTCTGATTTGTCACTGCGTGTTCGGCCTAAGCCCTGTTGGCGCCGTGGAACCTTCCTTAACTATTTCAGCCCCACTGGTTTCTTCTTCCGAATGGAACCCGAATCCAGCTTGCTCACGCTGCGGCCCACGGTTCCCTGCTGGGCCTGGTGCGACACACGCAGCGCACGAGACGGCATCTCCTTACTAAGCACGCAGGGTGCTCTGTGGGATTCTCACTGTGTGTTTCTTTTCAGATTCTCGAGTCAGAGGATGGTTCATGCTGGACTCCTACCTCCCTACCTTTTCTCTCACTGTTTTATACCTGCTGTTGATATGGCTGGGCAACAGATGCATGAGGAACAGACCTGCTCTTTCCCTCAGGGGCATCCTCACCTTGTACAATCTTGGAATCACACTTCTTTCCGCATACATGCTGGCAGAGGTAAGTGTCCGCAAAACAGTTACGTCTGGCATTCCAGAACTTTCCACGGTTTCTATCAATACTGATCTTTAATATCTCAAGAAGCTGTTCCAGCGTCTGATATTATTCCTTCCACATGGGTGGAAGTCTTTGTTTCTAACTTGAATTTTTCTTATTGTAATTTAGACCTATTTCTTTAGTCCTTAGTCTTTAGTTGTAATTTAAAATCACAATTTAGATCTGAATGGGCTTAAAGATCATGTATTATTGTTTTCTCCTTTTATAGATTACCATACTGAGGCTTAGAAAAGTTAAACTGGTTTGCCTGAGCTATTGAGTAACAGTATTTTTTTCAATTAAACATTAAATACAGTTAGTCTGACTGAAATGCAAACATAACATCCCTTAAAGGATGCTCCTCGCATCTCCGGGCCACTGTGTGTCCTGAGGACCACCTCCCGGAGGCCTGGGGTGACATCCCAGCTTGGCTATAGTAGCCTGCATTGCATCATGTCTTCCCTATTCCTTTATAATCTGCCAAACCTGAGTGATTTCACAAGAAAAAGAACAAGTAATGATGGCCCTGCCTACACAGCCAAAGGGTATTTACTGTAATACAAGAGGAAATCTTAAAGTGTTAAATAAACCTCGAGAGAGAGAGAACTAAAACAGAATCTTTTTGGAGAAAAATTAGGATAAAATCATTCATATATATTATAAATGGCTAACAGTGGCACACACATAGCTGCCTTCCTGGGCTCCTTGGATTCTGAATGGAAATAAATTCTTGTCTAAAACATAGGCCCTCTCACCCCTAGTTTTTAATCTGTGTTTAATTAGCCTAATAGGCACCATCCTAATGATGGTTAATAACCATCATCTAAAATGTTTTGAAACGCTAATTATGGGACTGGAGGCATCAGAGTGCAGGTGGCAGAGCTTGGGGTCAGGAAGGCCACCCTGACAGCTCTAAAATCACACCACCTGAGTCTAAACGGGGAACTTGCATTTTAGTTTCCCTCCTGGCTCAATTTTAGTTTTCTCTTGCGAGAGAGTAATTTACGGGCTTATTCCTCCCTGTGCAGCAGGGAGAGGCACTCTTCCCGGGGCGGGTCTCAGCGGCCACGCGTCTGCAGGGCCCGCCTGGCGGGCTCACTCGGTCAGAGGTGTGAGCCCCGCGGGAGGCGTCGGCGCAGCGGAGGCGGGAGGCCCGAGCGCGGTGGCGGCTCTCCACGTCCTCTGCGGCCCTGGGGGACTCACTCAGCCAGCTTAGCTGTAAGATGGAGACGCGACGTCTGTCCTGCCTCACTCCCTCCTGGGTGTCAGGACGTCAGTTCTGTTCAGCCGGCACTCAGCGAGCCCACGCTCGTTGCGGCCCAGGGGCCACAGCGAGGTCAGAGGTGGTTCCTGTTCTCGAAGAGCTCACAGACGCGCGCAAGTGCAGGAGACAGTCAGTCCTATGAGTCAGGACGAAGTCCACAACAGGCACCGACGGCAGGAACGAGAACGACAGTTCAGTGCCTGAGCCGCCACATACATGTACGGGGTTTGTCTCTTTTAGGGAGAAACCCCTGCACAGAGCGCATTCTCCACTGTGAGCTTTAGCTCCCACTGGTCTGCTGTTTCTCTTCTCAGACTTTTCCATCTCTCAGTTCAAAATCACTGCTGGTGGTTGAGTGCCTCCTAGTCTCCTGACCTAACCTCTTTCGGGGTTTAAGGTCTTCCCCCTTACACTACAGGCTGTGTTCGTAGACTAGTCAAGGGGTAGCTTACCTTAACCTTGCTAACCTGTTACACTCAGGCCAGACGTGTGCTTAGGCCAGGAAGCTGCCCTGAAACCACTAACACTGTTCCAGCAAGCGCACCCTGCAGGCCCTGCACGGTGTCAGGTCGAGTCCCAGGCTCTGGAGCACAGCCTCGGCCCAAGTGCAAGAGGGAGCACTGGCCCAGGCGGGGTTGGGGAGGCCTCTCTGAGGAGGCGATGGCTGAGCTGCGCGCAGTGATGAGAGCAGGCCAGGCAGGTCAAGATCTGGCGAGGCCTCGAGGCCGCAGCAAGCTCAGGGTGGTGGTCGAGGACCACGAGAAGCAGCGGTGTGCCAAGGAGAGTGGACAGAGACGGGTGATGCGAGACGAGCTGGACGGGAGCAGGTTACCCAGGGCCTCGCCAGGAATTTGGCTGTTCTTAGGAGGAGCCATCGAAGGATGTTAATGGATGAGTGATGGGATCTTCTACATGGAGAATGGACTCAGCGAGTTGGGGCAAGCATGGAAGCAGAGGCTCTGCTGGGGGGACTTGATGGTGCTACAGTCACAGACACCAGTGGTGTGGACTCGGAGTGGATTCTAGTCATATTCTGGAGCGAGTTGGCCCACACCTCCTTAAGGCTGACAGCCCTGTTTGAAAGCCTGGTTTCCTCCTCTTCAACACTCAGGTTGGGTGCTTCCTGCAAACCAGCACGCCCAGGGCAGCAGGAGGGGTCTGGGGTGAGGCACTCTGAGCCTTCCCCAGCCTGGCTGCTTGCTCTGCCACTCAGTCTGTCAGATGGTTCTGCAGGGGTGCGGTGGGGAGGGGACAGCCGGGGGACAGCTGACTAAGCAGAGCATGGCCTGTTCTTTCCTACTGTGGTGTTGCTATTACATAAACACGGTAGATGGTAGAGCCCCGAGCTGCAGAACTACAGCCTGACCATGGAGGTTTTTAATTAATCTTTCTAAACAAAGTTAAGTAACTTTATTTTGAAAAAGGCAGAAAAAATTTACATACACTTCTAGATATTCCTGGATCCACTGGGGCCTCCCACCAGCTCCCATTTGAGAACCAACATGGACAGCTCTGGGACCTGGGGGTGACTTGATCTGTAATAGACCCACCAGGAAGGTTCAGTCTCTCTTACTTTCCCTGGATTCATTTATCCTGATAACCTATACTTATCACAATGTTAACTGGGGTGATTTTGTTAGAAGAGAAGCAGTGGAGGATATGGAAGACTCATGAAGGTTCTGAAACATTCTGTGTTCTTTGAGTTTATCTCTTTTTCTTGGTGTTCAGTTCATTAACATCCCTCCCTCCCTGCTCTGTCTAACAGTCGGTCCCTTTACACCTTTTTGATAAGCTACAGAAAATTATAGGCTTTCACATATATCATATGTAAATCAAAGCCAAAGACCTTATAGTCTAGAATTTTAAGTTTCTTAGTAACAGTGAGCAAGAAGGCAGAAAACTTTTATAGAATTTCCCACAAAGAAAGTTCATTTCCTTAAGTTGTAGAAGCAAAACTAGACAAGGAATTAGAAGACCTGAATCCAGTTGTCATTCTACTACTTACAGTCGTGTGATTACAAGCAAATAGTCATTGAGGACTTTCTCTGTGCCAGGCATTGGACAAGGAATTGTAGTTGCAAAAAATGAGCAAAGAAGGAGGCATGGACTTTATGGAGCTTTGTTTTTTGAGCATAATGGGGAAAACAGATGTGTATCAGTTATAATCGCAAAAATGACTGATTACAACATAGCATAAACACAATGAAGAAAATGACTTCAGAATGTCTGTGAGCCCTGGTTTTCTCATGGAAAATGGTAATAAGTACATAATTCATAACTTTGGGATGATCAAATAACAAATACATGTAAGCCAATAAAGTACTTAAATTTTAGTGTAGTTTCTTCACATCTGTTTACATTTAATTCTATATTGTATTTGTAGAGCATATGATTAGATAATTGCTTACGGAAAATATTTTGTTACTCAAATGATAGCTAAATTCTGTTTCTGGTGGCTGTGAAGGTTAGAAGTAAATCCTATATTAACCAAGGATTTTAACCACTGATACCAGTTCAGCAGCAAGAAATTAGGTCCTTTGATACTGTGTATTTGGGAACAGGATTGAGTAAAGCTCATACTGGGAAGAACTCAAACCTTGAATAGATGCCAATCAGAAACATGAATAGGAAGTTGAGTTTTCGTCCAAATTTTTGCACTGATTTTTTTCCTCTCCTTTGTTTCTTTGGCAGCTTATTCTCTCCAGTTGGGAAGGAGGGTACAACTTACAGTGTCAGGATCTGACCAGTGCAGGGGAGGCCGACATCCGGGTGAGTCAGCTGTTTGTAACCATTTCTCACTGAAAAGGAGAGAAAGCTTTCTCCTCCCAGAGACGAGGATGGAGGCTGGGCTTAGATAAGCAGGGGTCTCCGTCGTAGTAGAAGTGCTCATTTGGGGGACAGATGGAACAAACCTTGAATAGATCCCTTTGCAAAGTGGAATGGGGATGACCTCTGTCCTGATACAGAATCATCTCCAGGATGGAGCTCAGTGAAAACAGCAACCCACAGACCATGCCTATAGTACAGGGCCTCATGTGCAGAAAATGATAGGAATATGCGTGTCTTAGCTTTTAGTTTATTCTGCCATTGTTTCTTTTTAAAACCATAAGCAAACATGCTTGTTTCCTTTTAGGGGAGGGACCAGGGCAGAGTAGATAGAGGTGGAAATTGGACTTCTCTGAATGTCCCTTGTCTAATTTTCAGAAACAGTAGGTGTTTTCACATAATTATAAAGCAAATTTTAAAAGAATGCAAGGCAGCCTCTTATTCCACATCTTGGAAATAAAATAATTACCCGTATATTAAGTTGCTGACATAACCACCCAAGGAATTCTTTCATGTGCCTTTAAACAGTGTTTGAGTGCACACCCTGAGCGAGATGACCTCAACGGCATTCAGTAATTTGGAAAGGGGGGCTGCTCTTATTAATAAAAATATTGGTATTGCTTTTTGTGGGACTATTACAGGTATGCTTAAGATAAAGTACATAATAATGTTAATATCATTACAACTAATATTTGAAACATAGAAAAGAGAAACCAAGACTCAGTAATCATAGATTTAAATCAGAAATATCAAAATGAACATTCTTTCTAAAACGTGCTTTTTAGCTCTGTTCACAGGAGAGGTCTAGTTAGTCTCTGAGAAACCAGCAGTGATACCCACATCATGCTCTCTAAATATAATCCACCAGGAGGGTTTAGTGCTCTTAGAGAGTTGACCGATTCCTGTTTGGTTGGGGGGAAGTACATATATGAGAAGAATCCAGGACATCATGTGACAGAGCCAGGAAGCTGGGGTCACGACAAGAAGATGTAAGGGCCAGCTTAAAGGGACTCCCACAGCTAAAGTGGGACAGTTTGAGTATCAAAAGGAATACTGACAAATTTATAAAAACTAAACGAGTTTAAAATGACACTAAAAAAAAATCGTTGTTACTTTTTGAAGGTTACTAGGACACCAAGTAATTCTAGAAAAAAAAAATTGAATCAAACATCTATCCTGCCATTCATATGTAAGTTTCCAAATAGCTAAAGAGGAAGAGCTTCCCTGGTGGCTCAAACAATAAAGAAACTCCCTGTAATGGGGGAGACCCAGGTTCGATCCCCTGGGTCAGGAAGATCCCCTGGAGGGCATGGCAACCCACTCCAGTATTCTTGCCTGGGAAATCCCTCAGACAGAGGAGCCTGGAGGGCTATGGTCCACGGGGTCACAGAGTTGGACACGACTGAGTGACTAACATCATCTCACCTGCTATGTAAAGTTTCCAAATAGCTAAAGAGGAAGAACTATTTCTATAAAGACAAAAACATGCACGTAAGTATGAAGAGAATTTGAAAAGCACCATTTTGCAGCTTCTAGTGAAGGGTAATGGGCCCAGACGGCAGTCATCTGTAAACGATGAAGCTACCGGGTGAAAGCTGAGTGGAAGCTTCGCGATGATTAGGTGAGGCTGTTAACACCTGGACTCTGCTGCTGTTAGTGTCAGCGGGCCACCCAGAAGCTGGGTGCCTCTTGACGTGATTCCACAGGAAGTACACAGACCCACGCCTGAAGTACAGATGACCACTAAACCACGTGGGTTTGAATTACACGGGTCCACTTAATACACAGACTCTTTTCAGTACTAAATACTAAGTGCTGTACAACCCGACACGGAGGAACCATGCTATGGAGGGCTGGCTGTAAGTTATACACAGACTCTGGCCTGTGCAGGGGGTCAGTGCCATGACCATCCCTGCCCCGTTGTTCAAGGGTCAACTGTAATCTTACCCCCAACCTTAAACCTGAATCCAGCTAAGCCTCTGTCATTGCTCTTTACAGAAAACGTGGAGGATAGAGAAATAAGTTTAAACAACACTAGGAAAAATAAGTCACCTAAATCCATACTATTAGGAATTCTATACAACTGATCAAGTTTAAGAAATAAAAGATCAGAAAGAAAACAGTGGAGCACGGAAAGGGAACAGACTTTTTGGTCCCCCCCAATATTTTGGAAAGGTACAATAATTCCTTTCACTAGATGGGGCTGGATTGCTGGGAATAAGGAATAGATGGCAGCAGAGGCCGGGTGAGACGGTTCTCGCTGGTCTGGGAGCAGGGCGGGTGAGCCGGTGGAGCATGGCCCGGTGCCCGCAGGGGCAGGTGGCCCCGGGCAGCATCACAGCTCACCCTGTCTTCCTCCCGCTTGACTTCTCGTACAGGTAGCCAGGGTGTTGTGGTGGTACTACTTCTCCAAATTAATAGAGTTCCTGGACACAATTTTCTTTGTGTTGCGGAAAAAAACCAGCCAGGTCACCTTTCTCCACGTCTACCATCACGCCTCCATGTTTAACATCTGGTGGTGCGTCTTGAACTGGATTCCTTGTGGGCAAAGTAAGTATACATCTGTCGGTTCTGTGTAATGGGCCTCCTGCCCGTCACACGGGGAAGCACACGTTTGCTGGTGGCCGTTTCGTTTCTCATCTTTGATCCTGGCAAAACCTTTGAGTATTAGGATAAATTTTAAAAATGTCTTCTCTTCCATGCACCATACATCTGATGGCAGGAGCGCGTGCCCCAGCTGGAGCAGGTTACCCCACGCCCTGGGCTGGTAGAAACAGCGCCTTCTAGTCACGACCCCTCGGCTGTGGTACAGATGCAGTCATTTCAACTTCGGGGGCTTGTTTATCCATTCTGAAAAAATAAAATCACATCCCTCTGACCCACCAGAGCAGTGGCTTTCAATTTTTTTTTTTTTTTACTAAGACATCAATAAATATTACATTATATCACAACCCAGGGCACTCATACTGAATGAAACAAATTCCATGAAACAGTATTTAGCCTGGCTCTGTGTGATTCACTTAAAAAAAAATTGACCTCACTTTTTCAAAAAGTTAATAACTCTCACTGCACTGACTTTCACAGTTGACATGTCAGTTCTGACCTGACATATCAACACAGCGCTCAAGAGAGAACAATACTTTTCTATTGGATATTTATTGGTTTATACCCAAGAATTCAAAAGTATTCTATGAAAAATCAGGTACAACTCAGGTCAGAATGATTTTCTCCTAGGATATAGGAACTTGTAGAGATGATACTTAAAAAAACAAAACAAAACTGGGGTATCTGCAGCACATTGACTATGAAGATGTAAATTTAAACTCCAGTAAGCTTGCTGGAGGCACAGTGGACAGAAGAGACCCTTTTCCACCTCTCCTAGACTGACATACTCTGGTTTCAGTTTAGTTATTAAGAATATAGTAGACTGATGATATAATCAGTATGTAGACTAAAATCAATACCAAAGGACAGTTGTCAAGGCTAAGTATTTTTTTGATTATCAAGTTTCATTTCTAAATCACTAAAGCATCTAAAAGTCGATCTTAACCATTGTGTAAAGACATTGTATTTCATTCACGGGAATTCTGTGTGTGTGATGGTTTCTTTTCAGTCTAGAATACTATGAAAATTATAAGCAGCAACTACTTTTTTAAAATTAATTGATGGAAATGAAAACTCAGGTTGGTAAAAAAAAAAATCACTAATATTGTGCTGCCTGGTACTCTGAAACTATATTTGTGCTTTCATATAAATCCAGTGTCCTGACAAGTCATTCCAGCCAGTGTATAAGGACTTGCTAGAGTCCTGGTGCTGTTCCTCTTGTCATATTCACTGATTTGCATTGATCTATCCAGATTGTTAATCCAGGACTGGGAAACCAGGCAGGAGAATTTAAATTAATTAACCCCCATATGTGCAGTGCCTTTTAGTTTATATAGTTAACCCCATCACAACCTTAAGTGGTACTTACTTATATCAGTTTTCCAGATGAGAAACAAAATTTACAAAGTAATATATGCAAGGGGACAGAGCTATTTAGGTGGTCCTCCAGCTGCACAGCCCGTCTCTTGGGCAGCTCACAGACCAGCGGCCTGGATCCTGGACCCGCCCATTGCGCTCACCTTCTGCGCGCCCCGTCCGGAGCCCTTCACGTAGGCTGGCGTTGTTCTCACACCCTGCTTCCCGCTCCTTGGCTTGTGCACTTCCTCACCTCTTGCAGCTCAATCCTTTGACCCTTAGTTGAGCCAACACAGGGCTTAGCCCTTGCTCCTTAGTTTCCTGAAACACGACTCACCCACGTGGATGATAGCACCTGTCATGAAGGTGACGGCAGGGGACCGGGGGCAGGGGGGTTCCCCGCCACAGCTCAGCATAGCAGATACCCAAAAGTGTTAGACACCCCTTGTCCCAGAAGTTCAGGAGGCTTCCTGGCCACTGGGAAAGTCCCCAGCCCAGCTCAGCCTCTTCTCATCCTGCGGGACCTTCCCCGATTCACATTCTGCAGCATCTCCTGGTTCTAGGTCCCTTCCAGGGAGATTCCATTTACCAAACTATGAAGGGCAGTACATTTTCCCTGACTCTCAAGTGCCCTGTTCAGCCATGTATGAAGGCTATAATCATATAGTCTGTCTACAACCCAAATGGCTGGAAGGTTTAGTGAAAGCAAACACATGTTCTTTCTGAAATTCTGCCTCCTGGTTAGATGGTAGTCATGACAGAGACTGCATAGCCCTGGCAAAACGGTTTTCAGAGTCCCAGCCAGTCCCGGGTGAGCCCCCTCTCTAGGTGTCTGGTGGAATCCTGCGATGATGGCACAGGAATCGGGTGAGTCACGTGAGCGCTGGGTTGTTTGTGCTCAGTTATGTCAGGGGGAACAGTGCTTGACGAAGAACGGCCGGTCCTGCCTTCCAAAGGAACGATAATGCCTCCTGTGCTCTCCTAGGTTTCTTTGGCCCCACCCTGAACAGCTTCATCCACATCCTCATGTACTCCTACTACGGGCTGTCCGTGTTCCCGTCCATGCACAAGTACCTCTGGTGGAAGAAGTACCTGACGCAGGCCCAGCTGGTACGTCCGCCCCCGCCAGCTCCGCCCCGCGGGCTGCGGCGCATGCTCGGTCCCAGCCCTGGAAGCTGGAGGCACGAGGCTGCCAGGCTCTCTCTAAAAACGGGCTTTTAAGAGTAAAACCTTGTTAAAGTGTCCCTCGTGTACGGAATGCGTCCTGTGCGTATGGAATATGCAGCTAGCTCACTCCTTGCTGTGAAATGTAGACGAATACTTTTGAAGTTACTCTGCTGAAGCGTTTCTAGCTAAATGGCCTGAGATGTTCCCCAGAGAAAATTAACGATGGCCAATTTTACACACTTGCTAACTTCTGACAAAACTCCCAGAGAGGAGAGTGGGCCCCTCGGGCGCTTTGGGGGCTGTCTCGCCCCGGGAGCAGGCTTGCAGCAGAGCCAGAGCGATCCGCCCCTGCCGCCCACAGGTGCAGTTCCTGCTCACCATCACCCACACCATGAGCGCCGTGGTCAGGCCCTGCGGCTTCCCCTTGGGCTGCCTCATCTTCCAGTCTTCTTACATGATGACGCTGGTCATCCTCTTCTTAAACTTCTACATTCAGGTACGTTTAAACTCAGTCAACAGCGAAACATGAGACTGAGCACCTCTGCGTTACGTTCTTAATTTTACCAGTTAAACGTTATGGGAGTGCAGGCTTGTTGATCAGCTCAGATAACAGAGGTGCACAGAGTCCACCCTGCAACCTGCATTCCTAACTCATCTCCCTGCACCTCCTCCACAGGAGAACTAACCCCTGTTACTGCTCTGGTGGGCATTCTGCCAAACGTTTTTCAATGCATGCCTATGAAGTTTAATCAAAAATACTATGTATTTGAATCTTGTATTTGCACCAGGCTGCCAAAGTCTCACCTCTGAAAGTTAAACACTGTGTATAGTAACACAGATCTAGGAAATCTCTATGAATGGAGGAAAACATCGACTAAATGAACCTAATGGTGAAAACCTGTTGCCATTAGCTACTGCAAGGTTGTAGACTTCCTGTTTATTTGAAAACGTTCTTTTGAAGTGAACCAGGATGAGAAGGTCACATTGACTTTTCCTTAGGTGCCATTTTCTTTTTAACAATTTACGTGGAAGGGATTTCCAAAACGCAATTTCAGAGCAACTCTGTTCTAAAGAACCGGTGGCAGCAGTGACAGCACAGGCCTCAGGCGGTCGGTTTTGAATTGCTCCTCTGTGGGCTGCGGAAATAGAAAGCTTTGTAATAAAAATGAGAATATACAGTTCATTCAGAACAGTACTTCTGAAATTGTATTGGCTGTATTTTCTCCCGCAAATAAACAAGTGCCCACTGACTTTAGTTTGGGTTGACTTTGAGCAAATGTATGGTGGTTTTATACAGAATACGGCTGGGGGAGCAGAACTTCTGATAGCTTTTCAGCTCTTGTGTTTTGGAAATTGGACTGGCGAGGCTTTGTCTCCTGTGAGATAAAAGTTTCCTTTGAGAATTTCTAAAGCAGCAACCATTGATAGAACCAAACAAAGCCACCCCTCTCCTAAAAAAAAAAAAATGATGAACGTTGCTGGCAGACTAAGGGAATCATCTTGGTGTTGAAACTTGAAGGAATCCATAGTCCAGCAGTGGGGAACAGTGGTGCTCAAAGCCGTAGTCAAGGTCAGCCCTGATCCTGAGTTGATACTATTCGCTTTTTTTAAAAAAGTGAGATCATATATTTTGTCTGAATAGGAAGGCTGTACCAAGACATACATCAAGCCAAAATCTCAGGTACCAGTACTTTTGAAATAACAGCACTTTTTCACTTGAATTGTATTTTTTTTTAAATTTCTATCCTTAAGTAAGTCATAGTGCATACTTGAAAGTTGCTGAGACTAGATCTTAAAAGTTCTCATCACAAGAAAAAATTCTAGTGGGATGGGAAATGTGGTAAATCCTGTATGTGGGATGGTAAGCTACACGGTGTGACCACTTACCAAGCAGTAAATCATTTACAAGCATTAAATCATGTTATACACCTGAACTGATGCACTGAATTTCACTTATACCTTGACTTTTTAAAAAGACTTCAAAAAAATCATTCCCTCCATGTAAGCAACTAATGCAGAATTTGAATGCTAATCCCATAAAACAATATATCAATACTAACCTGATGTGGGTAAGGTGAGACAGCTTTTCCTTGGAATTCATGCATTTGTCTTGTTTTTAATCAGAAGCTTAACAACCATCATTTAACAAATAAGCATTCATACTAGAAAGTTCAGTACCCAATGAAATCATGCATTGTTTTAGACCCTAAGTCACATTACAGACAAGGTTCTATTAAAGAATCCCTTTCTCTTTTTCTCTTCAACATGTACACATCCCAACAGACATACCGGAAAAAGCCAATGAAGAAAGCCATGGAAGAGGCAGGGAAAGAAGTCAAGAATGGTTTTTCCAAAGCCTACTTCAGCACAGCGAATGGAGTAATAAGCAAGAAGGCACAATAAGTGTCGTGTCTCAAAGACAAAGCATATATAATAGCCTAACAGATCCGCTTGTTTTAAAGCAAAGACTGAATTGAAAGTTATATATGTTTTAGCATAAACTAATTTCTTTTGAGTTTATAAATCATTTGTATCCGGAACGTATTAATATATTGCTGTTGGGTTGATCTGTTAACTGAATGCTTTCATCAGCAGTGAGGCGAGAACTCCGCAGAACTCAGAACCGGTGCGCCTTCTCTCCTCTCCCCACCAACCTAGCCCCGCCCCCCCACCCCGCCCGGACACGGTCCCCACCACGCCTTACACACCTGCAGAGCCAGGGCACAGGGAGCACTGTTTCTCACAGCAAGTCTGCAAATAAGTTAGTTTTGTTCAGATTAAAATGTTTAAAACAAAATGTTATTATCTTCTAAATACAGGGTATGCTCTAATCTATATTTAGCAATAATTGTCAGTACACAATCGGTCCATTTGTTCCTTTAGGAATCAACCCCAGAAAATATTAAAATGGTCACATAGATGGACAACCCAGCAACCCCTTTTCTCTCTCAAGTCTGTCTTGTCTCCAGAATCTCAGATTCCCACAATTACTCCTAATTCTCAACTTAGTGACATGGTAATAGTTTTTTATTCCTTTTTTTTTATTTTGAAGAAAAATCTCCCAGACCCTCATAGCACAAGGGCTCTGGATAGGCCTAGTTCTTCTGTTTTAACTGGGTTTCCTTAGTTATTCATGCATTCACATCTACATCCTATGTTAAGGTACCCTGGGTTAGGATAACAGTGTTCATTTTAAAAGTAGGATCCGAATTTGGCTGCCTATCTCCTCTCTGAACAAGGACTCGAGCCCACTAATCTCCATCACTGGGCCCTTAGAATGATCTGTCAATGGACTATCTGTAAGTTAGAATTAATAGAGCATCGAGGGAAAAATAGATACTGACCTTGTCAACGATTTCTTAAGAGCCTACTTGAGAATATTATCCCCAAATAGCTGCTGTTTGTCTTTACAGGTTAGGTTTTTGAAAATAGGAAGAAAGAGAGGGCTATGGAAAGGTTCCAGCACTGCCCGCAGTAAAAAGCGCCGGTTTGGCAAGCCCAGCACACCCTTGCCCTGCTCGGGTAACCGGAGCCCCGCAGAGAAGCACACAGAGGAAGGCGAGAGGGACCACTCCTTTCTCCCCAAGGGCAGGGCGGTCATCTACCATTAAATTGTCCCAAGAATGGAAACAGGGTATTATCCGAAGATCTGATACAGATTTACACCCTATAAAATAATTCATACCCTGTAAAAACGAGATTTGCGCACTTTGACACTCTCTCTGCTTTCCTGCCTTACTTTAAGAAGTTTTTAGGTCGTAACATTGACATCAGAGGCTTAAATGCCCCAACACATTACAGCACAAAAGGACTTTGTCCTTTGGGGACCATTTCTGTTTTCTGAGCTTCCGTTTGAAAAAAAAAAATTTTTAATGGGAAAACAAAAACACAGACTGTGGTACTGACGTGTACACTGACACTGGGCATACTGACACTTCCAACGTCTGTTTCTTGTAAACGCCCCTCGGGGTTCCGCTGCCCTGAAAGGCAACTGACCTTACCAGCCTTCACGGCGAGGGCATCGTGCCCTCCAGCCCCTCCTCTGCCAGCGGACCCATTTCTCCGGAACAGACATCTTCCGTCTGATGTCCGCTTTCTCTTGGGTCTTTCTAGTCTCCTAAAGCTGTCTTGTTCTAGGGTGCTCAACCCCCTCCTTCCATCACATCATGCCTGCACAGCTCTAAGTACTGTGTCCTCCCAGAAACTCACTTTAAAACAAGGGCTCGCTTTGAGTATGACTCTCCCTGCTCCCGTAACAAAGTCCTTGACAGACTGGGGAGGAAGCCCCTCGGAGGAGCTAGACTTTGGTGCAGTTTTAGGTCTCAGAGGGGAGCTACAATGTTATCAAAATGCACTCACCGCAGGTAAAAATGAGGCTCAGAAGGCAGAGGTCACGGGTCAGCTGCTGTCTCCAGCTTCCCCTCAGTCATCAGGCCCCGGCTCTGCACTCAGCCTCGCAGCTGCAGTTCCGGAGGCTCCCGTGGGCTCCATCCCCACACGGCCAGGACAGAGGCGTCCTTCAGCCGAGGCAGACCCAGACAGCTGGAAACCACTGATCAAAGGGGAAGCTCGGTTAGTTTACACTCTCCAGCTCGATTTGGATAGAGGCTTCAGGATGCTTACTTCTGACTTGATCTGTAATCCTAGGGAAGCTTCATGAAACACTTTATAGCCTTAAACCATTCAAGGGCTGGTTAAAAAAAAATACAGGGTTATGAAGTCTTAGTCACAAAAACTGAATCAGGTAACTATCTTCACCTGTTATTAAGTGTTACAATTTTAAACAAAATGTTTACTTTTAATGTGATTTTCCTAAAGCAAAGCTGTTTTTAAAAAAGTTCTGTATAATTTGTTAGAAAAAAAAAGGGAAGTTTTCCCCAAATAAATTTCTCCTCACTCATAAGAATGAAAACAGTTATATGAGTATGGTAAGCATATGTTTATTCCAATTTTTCAAACAAAAGAATGTTCACTTACTGGAATTAAATACAGAAATCTCAACCCATCAAAATTACATACTAAACTATTTAGACATATTGAGGGGAAAGTCCTCCCCACATTGGAGAGGTATTTTTAAGGCAAAAGGTTACTATGATGGACAGAACTTCATTTCTTGTGTAAGAAACCAGTCTAGTTCTTTCCAGTATTTCCATTTCATTTTATGTTTCTGGGGACTTCCTTATTTGGAAAATAAGGATAGCACTTTTTTGATTTTCCTTGGAAAACACTTATATCTTAAGAACATAGTATCATGACTGAGGTGGCCAGGGAGGCAGGAGAAGCCATTTTTTCCTTGTAGATAAAAAGCATCTGTATGATTGTTGTATAATAAATTGATTTTTACACTAAAGTATGTCATGATTCCTTTTATTCGGTTCAAAGAAGTTAAAATGTGTTCTGCATGCTATTCCAAATGACCTATTACTCAGGAATTTTTTTTTTAACAAAGTTATATTTTAGCAATTAATTTTGGAGGTGTAATTCATTTCAGTAAGCAGTGGGCTTTTATATAACAATGTCACCTTTATGCAGTATTCATATACCAAGTTAAACTCTTTCAGAAAACGGTCATTCGTAAGGAAAAGTTAAGAGTAGACTAGCAGAGAGGATATGGTGGTGGTAATGGTAGAGTCTACCTGTCGATGCAGAAGATGTAAGAGATGCAGGTTCAATCCCTGGGTCAGGAAGATCCCCCGGAGAAGAGCATGGCAACCCACTCCAGTATTCTTGCCTGGAAAATTTCATGGACAGAGGAACCGGGCGGGCTCCAGTCATGGGTCACAAAGAGTCGGACACAACTGAAGCGACTTAGCGTTCTGCACAGCAAGCAGAGGATAGAAAGGTTATAACAAAAACAGCTACACAGCACAACCCAGGGGAAAGTGCAGGACTGGCTGAAGAGGCTAGGCTGGGCACAAGCAACGTGCAGCCACGCTCCAGCCCTGGGCACTCTCTTCGCAGGGTCAGGCAGACAGGAGGCCGCTGCAGCAGCTCAGGAGTGGGTCTGAAGCCTGAGGCAGACTTAATGGTCGTGGGGCAGATCACAGACTGGCCTAGTGTCGGTGTAGAGAGAAGAGGTTTAATGTGACGTTGACAGCAATGCGCAGAATGGTACAAGAGAGCTCCAAGTCTGCTTAGGAAGTGGCTTAAATTCCTGGACAGTAACAAGGATGGGGCAGAATATCCTGAAGAGCAGGAGCGGAGGAGAGTGGGAGGTGGCCCTGGAGAGCGGAAACTTCACCTCACCTCCCCAAACGGGGGCCACAGACCTCCCCATCACCTCCTGGGGTTTCCTTACCTTAAACAGTGGGTGCAACCCGTTCATTAAAAGCCTAATAACTTGTTGCAAATTAAAAGCTGCTTGTACATGACAAACGTTCACCTAAATAAGTTTCAGTTTCTCAGTATAAAGAGAAATTCAATGTGTTTTTATTATTCAGTTTATTATTACCACTTAAATTTATTATTTAGGATTTCTTCAAAATCAAATTATATTCACATTAAAGAAGAATTCTAAAAATAAAAAATAAAGGGTTCTACTCCAGGGCAAGTTAAAATAATAATCACTCTTACAACACCTAAACGACACTCACCTAAAATATCCCTTGACCTTCAGTAACACATGACTTTCAGTCATGGGTAGGTGGGGGAGCAAAAGCTATCGATTTGTAGGTCATTTTTCTGTCTTGAGAGGCAGCACTCAGGAAACACTGGGATGACACCAGGAGGACAAGCAGATGTGAAAGTCAAACCCTCACTGAGCACTTCGTGAATCAGTCAGTTTGGCTCTTGGAAGCAACCCACTGGGAGCCCATTATAACCCTGTGTGTGTGTCCCCAGCTGCTAAGTCATGTCCAACCCTTTGCAACCCCACGGACTGCAGCCCGCCAGGCTCCTCTGTCCATGGGACTCTCCAGGCAGGAGCACCACAGTGGGTTGCCACTTCCTCCTGCAGGGGAACGAACCCACGTCTCCTGCATTGGCAGGCAGCTTCTTTACTCCTGAGCCACGTGGGAAGCCCCGTTATGACCCCATCTGAAGCCAGATCCCATCTGACAGTGCAGCCGGGCTGCAGCAGGCACAGCCACCCTCCAGCCCTGGCAGGTACCTTGGCATCTGTACGCACCAGTCTGACCCTGAGATGGGAGCTGTGCTCTTGTGTGACCAGTTACCACCACTCATCCTCTTACATTCGGCCTGTTCACCCAGGTGACCCCCGAAGGCATCTGCATTTGTGACACCTGAGCACTGAAGAACAAAAGGAAAAATTCTGCACGGTTTTGCCTAGACCGAGTTCACACATTTCAAGGGAAATGAACTTCACTTTCCTGTTGACTGTGACCCTAATGATAAATATCACAAGTTGCAAATTTCTCTCAAAGTTTAGGCACTGTCCCAAAGATGGTCTGTGTACAGAGCTAGCCTTTATTTTTTAAGTCCAGTTTAATCCTATGAGCCTTGATAAACTCTGGAAATAGTCATGTTCAATTGCAAAATTCATTAAATCTACCTTCCCAGTGCTGTATGTTGTTATGGTGATACAGAAGTGACCCAGATGAAATATTTGCCCTTCCGAGTTCATAGTCTTGTAAAGCAAATGGAGAAACATGTAAAATAATAGAAATATGGAAAACTGCTTACCAAGAAAACTTTTCCAAAGGAGACAGTGTCTGGGCTTAGCTTTAATGGGTGAGGAATTTTCCAATGAGACAGGGAGGGAACTTTGTCCCAGCAAATCCCAGAGGTTAAACACCTAGGATTTTACCAGGACTCACCATCCTTCCACAATGAGGAGGCACTTCTCCAGTGCCCCCCATGTGGCTGGCATTGTACCAGGGCTTTGGAATAAAGTAGTGAAGAGATCAAACAGGGTCTCTGCTCAAAGAGCTCAGGTTCTGGGTGGAAGATGGGAGGTTGAAGAGGGAGGGGACATATGTATGTATCTATGGCTGATTCATGTGGATGTATGGCAGAAACCAACACAATATTATAAAGCAATTATCCTTCAATTAAAAAAAGAAAGAAAGAAGGGCTCACAACCAGTGAGTACCTGCTAGAGGAAAACAGGGGTTACCGCAAAACTGCAAGAACATGCTGTTGGTGCTGTTCCAGGTGTCAGGATTCGGTCTCCCCGTGTCCCGTGGGGAACCAAAGCCGAATGCTGAGACCACTGTTTGCACCTGATTCAGCTCCCAACACCACTCTGCTACTCCTGGCTCGAGCAGAACGACCCAGACAGCTGAAACGCCGTCACCACGGGTGAACAAGCGCACTTTGGGAGTCTATTTGAAGTTTTCCGTTCTTTTGGTAACAACTGCACTGTGTATTCGGGTGCAAGCTGAGCAGCAGAACCGCTAGGTGACAGCCACGTAAATCCCCCAGAACCTGACCTCACACAGCTGCGGGAATGAAGGAGGAGCCTTGGGAAGGTGGCTGTCATCAGGTGTGATGTGGGCGTTCAGAATGCACACCGCAGACATTCGGGAAGAGAATATGGACCTGGGGTGGGGAAGACCGAGAACGAGCCTGAGCTGCAGCCCACGCAGACAGACAGGTGCCTCTGATCTCAGTGGTGAAGGTGACCTGCGGAAGCCAAGGCCTGTGTCCCAGAGCCCTGCACACACCTGGCCCAGGAGGAGGAGCTGATAGACTGCTGGGGAAGCGGAGCAGCTGCAGGGCCAGCACGTGCCTCAGGGGGAGCCTGCGGACAGGCCATGAGGCAGGCATGCAAACCAAGCCCAGTCCTCTGCCCGCAAGCCTCCCCCTGGACACCCCCCCGTGGCCACTCTCACCAGAAAGGTACAGGGGCACGAGTCGCCCTGCCCAAGTCAACAGGTCGCAAAGCCACCATGTCCTGTGGCGACAATCGAAAGTGCCGTGCACATAGAGAAAGATCCAGCAACCCCAGCTTAGCTTACCTGAATTCCCAGAAAGAGAGGTCTCAGTCAACAGTGGCCAGTCCTCCGGATCCGAGACGGTGTCTGCTTCTGCTTCTCTATTATCTGGTCAGTAGTAACAACCGTATCATAAACGGGAGAATCAAACCATTCAAGGACCAGAAACGTAAGCGCTCAGCCAAGGACAGCTGGGCCTCCGCCTCAACAGATCCCAGTTCATGTGGAAACAAGTTTCTCCAGCTTTCCTTGACCCAAGGCAAAGCCGAGGTTTTTTGTTTTGTTTTGTTTGTATCTTAATTAGCATACTCATTTTCTAAAAGCATCAGAATGCTGAACTGACACCTATTGTCCATATGTTCTAACCACTCTGACCCCCTTACACTTTCCTGTCACACACATTCACAGACACACACACACACACACACACACACACACCTTGCATTCCGTAGGCTCCTGGGAGAGGTCTCAACTACACTGGATTGGAGACCTGTATTAGTCAGGATTCTCCAGAGAAAGACAACCAATAGCACATAGATATAAATATCTTGATGTACAATTTATATGTGTATATAACATATAAACATATATATAACATATACACATATAAATTGTATATAAAGAGAGAGAGGGAGATATCATTCAGCAGTTGGCTCCCAAAATTGTGAGAGCTGGCCAGTGTGAAATCTGCAGGGCTGGCCATCAGACTGGAAACTCAGGCAGGGTTTCTAGGCTGTAATCTTGAAACAGAATCGCTTCTTTCAGCAACCTCAGTCTTGACTCTTAAAATCTTCAACTGATTAGGCGAGGCCCACCCACTTTATGGCAGGTAATCTGCTTTACTCAAAGTCTACTGATTTAAATGTTAATCATATCTTAAAAAAAGAAGCTATTAAATAAGTGCTCTGATACTCTTATAGCTTACAATATACTAAAACATAGCTCATTAAAAAATTCAAGGAAAATGACAAATTGGGATTATAAAGACTGTTTTAGGCATATTAAACTATAACTAAGCTATATTATATAACAATTATATACTGTAAAATCTGGCCTTCAGTGTACAGTCTTTAACTGCAGTTATCCAATCATGTTCCTTATAGATGGGCTTAGCTTATGTAGGTTTCATTTTTCTAAAATAAATCCAGTCAGCTGTATATACAACTCCACGCACCAGACTTTATTAGAGCATTTAGTAATTATCAAAAGATGAATATTTCTCCTCTGCTAAAGCTGGAAGTTTTGTTAAAGTTCCAGAGAAACCAGAATATCTGCCAAACAGAAGAAGAACTATTTCAAAATACAACACTGTTTTCATCTGAGCTCTTTTCATCCCAAAGTAAGCTCTCCCTTAAAGAGACACGCTAAGTGGTATATACACACAGATGCTGAGGTTTCCCTTCTCCAAATAACTTGAAGCTGCTTCTCAAAAATCAATTTTACTTTCAAAAATTAAAAAAAAGGGCACCATCACTCCAAGTTGCTAAACATCCTGAACTTCTTATTTTCTGACCAAATTTAAATACAAAAGGTAAACCTTTGTGACCAAATGGACAAACGACCAACATATTTCAGTCTATCCCGACTTGGCAGGTCTCAGGAACTCCACTTGCTGTGAACGTGCACAGAGCACTAAGGCACAGCCTGTGTGGCCGGAGGCTGCTTTGTCTCCTCCCCGTGGCTCAGGCTGGTGGAAAGGGAACAGGAGAACAGCTGTTAGTGAAGCCTGAACCATCCCCTTCCTAGGCCCTAGAACTCAGGGAGCCAACGTGAATGTCACTCCCTGTCATCGGCTACTTCCCTAACTCAGATAATAACTTAGCTCCACTGGGAGCTAAGGTCACTGCACTGGGGGGAACTGCCCAGGGTCAAAATCACTCTCAAAAATCTCTTAAACGTGCTGCTTTCAAGACTCACGTATCATCTCTCCACAGTCTAATGCATGATTTTTTTTTTTCCTTCGGTGTTGGAGAAAAGACAGCTATTTCTTGGAGGGAGGGCCAGTTAAAGTGGCTGGTCTGACCTTTGGGAAAATGCCCATTGTTAATAAGCAGACTGAGTCCAGTTGGAGGTTCACAAAACAAGAGGTGGGTAGGGCCCATATTCTCCCATCCTAAAGTGAACACTAGGGCATGTGCTCATTGAGAAGAACAGACAGAATCACCTCTGAGATTTATTTCTCAATCTTCTCCTGCATTCAGCACATACAATTTAATTTGGGCATGACAGACATTGCTGGTTACCTACCCAACATCTATACTCCCCTTTCTCCTTATTAACAGAATCCCACTTTGCGGGAAGACAGTAACAAGCTCAGTTTAAATCTGTAGCCCCAGATTCCCTTGTAACTAACAAGCTTCATGTGATTCGGTTCCGGCCAATGGAGACAAAAGTCTACTGATTCAGCTTCCATGAAAACTATTTCCCTAATTTTTTAAAAAGAAAAGAGAGTCTACTGGCACACATCTTTTACCAAATCCTTCACCATCTGCCTGCCCCTCCCTGCCTGGAGAGCAGATGTGCTTGAAGGTAGAGCTGCTGTTCTGTGACCATGAAACCCAAAGCCAAAGGAAAGATAACAGAGCAGGAAGTGAAAACAACCTGCGTCCCTAACTAGCACTCAAAGCTGCCGTACCAGCCTTGGATGGGTTTCCCCGATGACTCAGCCAGAGAAGAATCTGCCTGCAAGGCAGGAGACACAGGAGATACAGGTTTGATCCTTGGGTTGGAAAGATCCCCTGGAGAAGGAAACGGCAACCCACTCCAGTATTCTTGCCCTGGAGAATCCCATGGACAGAGGAGCTTAGCGGGCCATGGGGGTCTCAAAGAGTCAGACGTGACTGAGCTCAGCACCAGCCTTGGACAAAATCCCTCTGGGCTACTGCTCACAGGATTCAAACAAAACCTCTATTTGGTTCAGCTTCTGGAGTCTGATTTCTCTTATACATGACTGATCATAACACATACATTTAATTCGCATTAGATCCAATTCCCCACTAGGGCTGGAATTCTAATATACTTAGCCCAGATTAGGCTTTTATCCATATCCTCTTTTAGTACTATTTTGACTTGGAGATTTTGTTATTTTTGTTTTCCCCAAATAAAACTGTAATGTTTCCCTGATACTGAAAGTCATTCAAGATACAGTTACAAGGGTATTCACTAAGATTTGTTTGTGATAATTTAAAATAATCTGAATGCTCATCAACAGTAAATCAAATGTGAAAGTATAATAGACCCATAAACTAGAACAGCTACAGTTATTTTAAAAATCAGCAGATCCTTATTATTGACTTGGAAAGAAATCCTACTTCTGTTACTGAGAGAACAAAGGAAGAACAATGCACATAAAACGTAGTTACGTCATTTATGGTACTTAAAATACACACACTGAAACTTATCAAGATGTTTGTATATATTCTTATGTAAACATAGAAACATAGCTGAGCACCGAGAAATTGATGCTTTCGAACTGTGGTGTTGGAGAAGACTCTTGAGAGTCCCCTGGACTGCAAGGAGATCCAACCAGTCCATCCTAAAGGAAATCAGTCCTGAATATTCATTGGAAGGACTGATGCTGAAGCTGAAACTCCAATCCTTTGGCCACCTGATTCGAAGAACTGACTCACTGGAAAAGACCCTGATGCTGGGAAAGACTGAAGGCGGGAGGAGAAGGGGATGATAGAGGATGAGATGGTTGGATGGCATCACCAACTCGATGGACGTGAGTTTGAGCAAGCTCCAGGAGTTGGTGATGGACAGGAAGCCTGGCATGCTGCAGTCCATGGGGTCACAAAGAGTTGGACACGACTGAGCAACTGAACTGAAACAGAAAAAAAATCAAGAAGAATATATACTAAAGAGATAGTTCTCTCTGGATCATAAAAAAGAGGGAAGGTTAGGGAGAGAGGAAAATTCACTTACTTGATAAATGTTATGTTGTTTGAGTTTATTACACAAGAGTCATTTATGAAAGTGAAAGTGTTAGTAGCTCAGTTGTGTCCAACTCTTTGCGACCCTATGGACTGTAGCCCGTCAGACTGCTGCATGAATTCTTCAGGCAAAAGTACTGGAGTGGATTGCCATTCCCTGCTCCAGGGGATCTTCCTGACCCAGGGATCAAACCCAGGTCTCCTGCAGTGCAGGGTGGACTCCTTACCATCTTAGCCACCAGGGAAGCCCAAAGTCATTTATATCTTGCACTACATCTAAAAAAATACAGAACAGCCTAAGTTAGAAAAGTCAAGTCACCTAAAATGTCACCACACAGAAATAACCATGGTTGACATTTTGATGAAAATCTCCTAGAATCCAGACCTCTCACTACATATGCATGCGCACACATCTTCTCACCTTCTGCAACACCACCCCCTCCTCGCACCATCCTCTCGCCCTCTTCTGCTGGCTTCCTCTCCCTTACCAAACTTCAGCTCCCTGGAGCATCCCGAGGATTCTGTCCTGGAACAACTTCTCTCTGTAACTGGTCCCTAAGTCAACTCATCCGGTCTCATTGTCAGACCCTCCACCATGAGTTTCAGTCTTGACTATCCGGTTACCCACTTGAGAGCTCCATTCAGATGCTGAAACCACAAATCTAATGTACACTCACACCCAGCCTTTAAGATCCAGCCACACCCCTTTCCTTCTCTCTCCACCAATAAAAGCAGAACTTTCCCAGTCTACACACACACACACACACACAAACACACACATACACACACACCCCACTACCAGCAGTTCCCAAAGTGTGAGCCTTTGGGATGTCTAAGTTTTCAAAGATTCTGTGAGGTCAAAACTATTCTGGTAATACTGTGATGAAAACTAGCACAAAATTTGCTTCCTTCATTCCTACTCTCTCTACAAACATACAGTGGAGTTTTTCAGAGCCTACCTGATGTGTGGTGTCATGATGGATGGAATTCAGAAGCAGATATAGAGGCCCTTATTAAGGCAGACTGTGTGGATCACAACAAATTGTGGAAAATTCTTAAAGAGATGAGAAAACCAGACCACCTGACTTGCCTCCTGAGAAACTTGTACAGAGATCAAGAAGCAACAGTTAGAACTGGACATGGAACAACAGACTGGTTCCAAATAGGAAAAGGAGTACGTCAAGGCTGTATATTGTCACCCTGCTTATTTAACTTCTATGCAGAGTACATCATGAGAAATGCTGAGCTGAGGAAGCACAAGCTGGAATCAAGACTGCCGGGAGAAATATCAATAACCTCAGATATGCAGGTAACACCACCCTTATGGCAGAAAGTGAAGAAGAACTAAAGAGCCTCTTGATGAAAGCAAAAGAGGAGAGTGAAAAAGCTGGCTTAAAACTCAACATTCAGAAAACTAAGATCATGGCATCTGGTCCCATCACCTCATGGCAAATAGATGGGGAAACAATGGAAATAGTGACATTATTTTCTTGGGCTCCAAAATCACTGCAGATGGTGACTGCAGTTATGAAATTAAAAGATGCTTGCTCCTTGGAAGAAAAGCTATGACCAACCTAGACAGCATATTAAAAAGCAGAGACATTACTTTGCCAACAAAGGTCCATCTAGTCAAAGCTATGGTTTTTCCAGTAGTCATGTATGGATGTGAAAGTTGGACTATAAAGAAAGCTGAGCACCAAAGAATTGATGCTTTTGAACTGTGGTGTTGGAGAAGACTCTTGAGAGTCCCTTGGACTGCAAGGAGATCCAACCAGTCCATCAAAATCAGTCCTGGGTGTTCATTGGAAGGACTGATACTGAAGCCCAAGCTCCAATACTTTGGCCACCTGATGCGAAGAACTGACTCACTGGAAAAGGCCCTGATGCTGGGAAAGACTGAACAGAGGATGAGATGGTTGGATGGCATCACCGAGTTGATGGACATGAGTTTGAGTAAACTCTGAGGGTTGGTGATGCACAGGGAAGCCTGGTGTGCTGCAGTCTATGGGGTCGCAAAGAGTCGGATATGACTGAGCGACTGAACTGATTAAGCCAGACATTAGAGATCTGCAAAAGCACAAAACACTAATCTTCTCATAGTTCTTGTTTTGAAAAGTCTGGTTATTTTTCATAAAAATCTGTTATTTATATCAATAGGTAAACATTTATTACTGTTCTTTTAATTTTTTAAATCTACTTATTTTTAATCGAAGGAAAACTGCTTTACCATATTGTGCTGGTTTCTGCCATACATCAACAATTACTGTTCTTTTTAAAGGAACACATTTCAAAAACTGTCTCAGAATATTTCCTACATGACAATAAATATACTATTTTAAAATTTAAAAAAAACTCAGTCTCAATTTTTAACATGGAACATATTCACAGACAGCTGACAAAGCCAAAGCTTTCTGGGGATCCTCAATAAATTTTAAAAGTGTTAAGAGATCTTAATTCCAACCAGCTTGAGAACCATTCTTAACAACCATGGGCATTTAGTGAAGAGATCTGAAATGGCTATCCACTATCATCATGCGTAATGAACAGTGCACGGAGTGGGATGTGTGTTTGGAAGAACTTTGGAAATCTAGAGGCTACACTGTCAATGTTATTTCTTGTATTAACTGAGAAAACAGTAGGATGGCTAATTCAAATGCTGACAGTTTTTGTTCTGGTTTGAAATACCTGATATGATCAGAATAATATCCTTTTTGAAACCACATGACAGATTTCTGTGACAAAAGCTGATTCTTATGTGATAGAGAAGGCTTTAGCTAGTGTAAATTTATATAGGGATCCCTTTTGATTCAAGAAAGAAAAAAAAACACTAGAATTCCTCCCAGGGCACAAGCACCAGAGTAAAGGACTTCACTATCCATTTGCCCACTTCCTCCCCTCTAGAAAGAGGAAACGATTCCAAATGGACAGAAGCAGCAGCCTCAGAATGGACATGGGCTAACCACAGTGAGAGGAACACGCAACAAGATAAACCCACATGTTGTTTTAAAATGTATATATACATGTTTAAAACTGGACTCTCCTGGTGGTCCAGTGGTTAAGAATCCGCCTGCCAATGCAGGGGACGCAGGTTCGATCCCTGGTCCGGGAAGATTCCCACATACCTCGGGGGCACCTGAGTCCGTGCACCGCAAACTCCTGAGCCTACACTTGACAACTACGGAAGCCCGCACGCCTAGAGCCCTGCTCTGCAACGAGAAAGCCGCTGCAATGAGAAGCCTGTGCCCTGCAACAAAGAGCAGCCTTCCCTCACCGCACCTAGAGAGACTTTGGTGCAGCAACAAAGACCCAGCGCAGCCAAAAATAAACCACGTAAATAAAATTGAAAAAAAAAAAAAAAAGTCTACATATACTACGTATATAAGGTGTGTAGAATGTACTCTATCAAGTACACAGTTCAGTTTAACTGAAAATGAACTGTTCACTCAGGAACCTCGATATTTTTCTCAAAATCTGTTTTAATTTTTTAAAATCTTGCTTAAAAAAAAAACAATGTGTATCCAAAAAAAAAAATGAAGTTTTCATGATCCTTTTTATGCTTTTCAAAATGTATATGTCTTGATGGGTATTGTAAGCCATACTCTATGCCCAGGGAGTCCCACAGAAGCAGCTGGTTAGAAAAGATGCAGCTAATTAGCTACCTAAGTAAGGTTTTACTAACATCAACCACTCATGCTTTAGCTAAATACCTCCTACTTCAACGAAGATACTTCTAGGAAAGATCCTTGTTAAAAAACAAACAAAATACCTCTGCAGCTGCAGTTCACAGAATGATTTCAGGTCAGCTGACTGCTTCCCCCAAAATTCCTAAAATTGAACAAGAGGTGGGTTGGTTGAAGTGGTTGACAGTTTTTCTACACCAGAACACATTCTCTTAAGTCACAGAGAATGTTCCAAACAAAAAGAACTTACCAGAACATCGTCCTCAAGGCGTTGAAGAACCTCGAAATCCTTGTCAAGATTGCTCAGCTCTTGAAGAACAAAACTGTGAAACTGTTCCAGTTTATTCAGTCTGAGAAAAAATAAGAGCAACAAATTTCACCAGACCGCTGGATGTGACAAAGACATCTCTAATCTTATTGCAAAGATACTCCATATTTTTCTCTAGATGTTTCTTGTCTTAAGAATATACATCTCCTTTCTCTTCTTTCCCCTTGGAAATGTTCTTTTGAGGAATCACAATTCCATAAACTTGCGTTGAAACCCAACACTTACCTGCGATGATGTATCTGGTTTAAAAGTTCTATCAGGCAATCTGGTACTTCCTTTGCATTTTTTGAATAAAGTGGGCTCCTTCTGTACCTAATCTAAACCATAACAACAACAAAATGAGCACATCCGGGTTAAACAGAACTACATAAATTGGATGTAGTCTTCATATTAAAAAGATGTTGCCCGCACATAATATTCACAGCAAACATCACTAAAGCACTGTGCATTTCATATATTACCTCAGGTTTGATATCAATAAAGGACAATAAGCTAAAATAGGAAAACGTGTATTCATGCCACGGATACACATATTGAGTATCACAAACAAATTTCCATTATAAACTAGCTTACATTAGTACTGCAGAAAATAAGACTGGAGATCTTTCAAGTTAGTTCAATGAATATACGTTAGGGTGAGATCGTAAGTACTTTTCTCAAATGTGCTAACAAATAATTCCTTAGGGATTTATAAACAGTAGGGAAATGGACGGGACACAAATGGTTTCAAAGTCCTCTTGCAGACAAGGTTCTGTGACAGCCTGCATGTGTGGCGTCTCGAAGATTTGCCCTAGTCAGCTGACCACCCACACCCAGTCCACCTGCGTCTCCATCCCAGACGCCTCTCTCATCCCCACAGTCCCCTGGTCCTCCCTTCCTTGTCTATCGCTGTGACCAAATCAATGCTTCCCGCTTGTCCAGTTTTCTGAGACTGCAATCAACAAAAACCAAAGCCTTTCCATACAGGTCCATCTGGTCCCATGAGAGCAAATGGACATGGAATAGCTGCCCTGGTTTAAGCTGGGGTTTTGTTTTTGGGTTTTTGGCGGAGAGCCACACTGTGCAGCATGTGGGATATTAGTTCCCCAACCAGGGATCGAACCCACACCCACTGCAGCGGAAGCTCTGATTCTTACCCACTGACCACCAGGGAAGTCCCCAGAATAGCTGTCTTATAAATACAAACCACAGTTCACAAAGACATTAAATTCAGCAACCACAGCTAGAACAATGTACCTCCCCAGAGACTCAGGTACACCTTCACACAGGAAGGACCACAGTGGTGTTAATGAATGTGAACCTGTTACTTCAAATGCATAACGAGCTAGCTTTTCATTTTTACTGGACCATTACCTCATAGTTTCTTTTCAGTTCTCTAGTGAAGTTTTCAAAAGCAGTGATCATCACAGAACCTTTTAAGTTCTCTGGCAGAACGTTTAAGGATGAAGTTGAAATGCCTTCTGCACAAGAAGAATAGAACATTAAGTAAAACTAACAAAGGGCTCAAAGTAGGTATGCTCAGCCTGCCTGCTGCCCAGAGCATGGGAAGTCCTTTAGAAACTCAGGCATGACCCAAAGAAGACCCGCTGGCTTCTGTGGGTCACGGACTTCGTGACCCACAGAAGTCCATGGCTGCAGCAAGACTGACTCCAACCGTGACTGACCAGACCAGCTTGAGCCAAGAGTCCTCAGCTGATGCTTCATGCAGCTTCCCACCAAAACTCACTGTCTGGCAAGGGCTCATTTCAACAAACTTTCCCAGCACCTTGAATCAGAGCAACTGATCAGATCAGATCAGATCAGTCACTCAGTCGTGTCCGACTCTTTGCGACCCCATGAATCGCAGCACGCCAGGCCTCCCTGTCCATCACCAACTCCCGGAGTTCACTCAGACTCACGTCCATCGAGTCAGTGATGCCATCCAGCCATCTCATCCTCTGTCATCCCCTTCTCCTCTTGCCCCCAATCCCTCCCAGCATCAGAGTCTTTTCCAATGAGTCAGCTCTTCCCATGAGGTGGCCAAAGTACTGGAGTTTCAGCTTTAGCATCATTCCTTCCAAAGAAATCCCAGGGCCGATCTCCTTCAGAATGGACTGGTTGGATCTCCTTGCAGTTCAAGGGACTCTCAAGAGTCTTCTCCAACACCGCAGTTCAAAAGCATCAATTCTTTGGCACTCAGCCTTCTTCACAGTCCAACTCTCACATCCATACATGACCACTGGAAAAACCATAGTCTTGACTAGACAAACCTTTATTGGCAAAGTAATGTCTCTGCTTTTGAATTTGCTATCTAGGTTGGTCATAACTTTCCTTCCAAGGAGTAAGTGTCTTTTAATTTCATGGCTGCAGTCACCATTTGCAGTGATTTTGGAGCCCAGAAAAATAAAGTCTGACACTGTTTCCACTGTTTCCCCATCTATTTCCCATGAAGTGATGGGACCGGATGCCATGATCTTCATTTTCTGAATGTTGAGCCTTAAGCCAACTTTTTCACTCTCCACTTTCACTTTCATCAAGAGGCTTTTTAGTTCCTCTTCACTTTCTGCCATAAGGGTGGTGTCATCTGCATATCTGAGGTTATTGATATTTCTCCCGGCAGTCTTGATTCCAGCTTGTGTTTCTTCCAGTCCAGCATTTCTCATGATGTATTGTGCATATAAGTTAAATAAGCAGGATGACAATATACAGCCTTGACGTACTCCTTTTCCTATTTGGAACCAGTCTGTTGTTCCATGTCCAGTTCTAACTATTGCTTCCTGACCTGCATATAGGTTTCTCAAGAGGCAAGTCAGGTGGTCTGGTATTCCCATCTCTTTCAGAATTGTCCACAGTTTCTTGTGATCCACACAGTCAAAGGCTTTGGCATAGTCAATAAAGCAGAAATAGATGTTTTTCTGGAACTCTCTTGCTTTTTCCATGATCCAGCAGATGCTGGCAATTTGATCTCTGGTTCCTCTGCCTTTTTTAAAACCAGAGCAACTGTCTGCACCTTAAATCAGAGTATGTCTAAGAAGCAGGCTGAGGTGTTGTTAGAGATCTCTAGGATAATGTAATGGGTAAGACATTCTAGGGACTGGCGTTTAACAGCTTCTGGGTACCAAGAGGCTTTACAAGGGCTCACGAAGGGTCTGGCACTGTGTGGACCAACTCATTTAATTCTCAGAAAATCCAAGTGAAGCCGGTACTGTTCATGTCACTTTTCACACAGATCACACAACTGGTGCGAACTCACACTGACAGCTCCAGGGTCAGAACGCAGGGCTGCCCGGCTCTCACCACCCACTTCGAGTACCTGGGGGCCTCCAAATTTGCCTTCTTAGAGCCTTTGGTCTCAAAGGATAGGCGTGTTGCTCATCCAGAAGGCCAACCCCATGTACGCAGACACTTCAGATCATTCTCCTTCATCTGTGGAGTGGATATTTCTAACACAAACATTTGGCTATACTAAAGCAGATACCTGTAAGTTTAAGAACACTTGGGGCCTGGAAATTGCCACAAAGACTTAAGAGGCAGAAATCAAAATGCCAGGAGGAGACAGTGCTTGCTCTTATCTACAGTGTGTGCAATGATTTACTTATGTCTGAAGACAAAGCACTTCGTTTTTTGGCTCCTGCAGCCACTATGATCTTAAAACTCTAGCTGCCTTGTAGTTCACATTGGGACTCTAAGTGCTCACACATCTGAAACATCTGGGTGCCCGGCGTTACCTGCCAACTCAGCTTCTTCTGCCACCGAGGAAAGGGCCCCTGGTTCACCACCGTCTTCCAGCCATGGCTGTTTCCACTTAGCACCGTGACGGTCAGCTCTGTCTGAAGGCAAGCGGAACACACTGATAATCACACACACACGTCTCCTTGTTCCCAGATTTATCTTGCTCTTTTTCGCCAGTGAATATCTAGCCATGATGAGCGGCAAGTGAAACGTGTTCCTGCCTTGTTACAAATTGCTTATCATTTGGCACGTTGACTAAGGGCACGTCTCAAAGCACGAGGTGTGCTGTTGCCTGAAAGAGGACCCGAGCATCCTTCGATGAGCTCAGTGACATGCAGGAGCACTCTCCTTTCCAGGATACGGGCTGGCTCAAATGGAAAGCAGTAATGGTTGGCATCAACCAGGGCTCCCGGCTAAAGGGGCAAGGTAGCAAGGTTTCCAGGCCGCCTGGCCCTTGGAAGCTGATCGGATCAGCTCAAGGAGGGCACCACCTGCTGGTGACGTGGAGCCTCAGCACCGGACTGAGGACTGTCTCACGAAGGAGGGCCTCACCAGTGTGAGTGATCACATTTTCACTCGGAACCTGAAAGAGCTCACAACCAGCTTCTCTTTTTTTAAAAAAAAGTGAAAAGCATAAGCAATACTCTCAACCTGGAGAGGTGCAACTATCTCTTTTCACTGCTCTAAGATTCAGGTGTGTTCCTTTATTTGAAAAGTATCAGTTCAGTTCAGTCGCTCAGTCGGGTCTGACTCTTTGCGACCCCATGAATTACAGCACACCAGGCTTCCCTGTCCATCATCAGCTCCCGGAGCTTGCTCAAACGCATGTCTATCGAGTCAGATGGGTATTTGCTAGGGAGTCTGGAAAAGACTCTCATGCTGGGAGGGATTAGGGGCAGGAGGAGAAGGGGACGACAGAGGATGAGATGGTTGGATGGCATCACCAACTCAATGGACATGAGTTTGAGTGAACTCCGGGAGTTGGTGATGGACAGGGAGGCCTGGTATGCTGTGATTCATGGGGTCGCAAAGAGTCGGACAGAACTGAGCGACTGAACTAAACTGCACTGCACTGTTTCAAGGCTAAATGATTTTTTAAATCCAGGGAAGAATCCAGACACAGCCCAGTCCTCTTCCAGCCTCTAAACAAATGGCACTCAGGCTTAAATCTCACATGGTGCCTACACCCCGGTCAAGACCCAAAGAAACCACTTAGAAAGAATTCTAGCTAGCCCCAGTTAGGCACCCATGAACAACTACTATGTTTCTTTACATTTCTCTCCTTTCTGCCTCTTTTGCCTCTTCTGGTTTCCCCCCCCCCCCCCCGACATTTGTAGCAATAGCTCAAAGCATGGCCTTGAATGTTCATGCCCCACCTGTGGAAAAACAAAGCATCTACTGGCATAGACAATATAATAGCTACCTCCAATGGAGAGAGGAATCCAGGAACCCTGTATAAACAATGTGATGGTTCCCTGAACAAGCTGCTTGGAATTTGTGAACCTACTATATGGGGATCATCCCAGAGGGCCCACTTCAGCGACATGGAAATAATCTGGCACAGAAAACCCTTTGGAAGGGGCAATCCTGTAAATTACTTTACCTGAAATAGAGGAGCGGCTCTCCAGAGAGAACAAGTTCCTCTAGGGAAACCAGCGCACTCCTTAAAGCATGCAGGTCCTAAGTGATGCAGCTGACTCAGCTTTGTTTCCATGGCAACTGCATGCCTCTTTGAACCAGGACCTTTGGACATTCTCATAAAGGGGCTAAAACTATGTACATGCAGCACTTAAAAAACAAACACAGTCAGTAAACACACCGTGGCCGAAACTAAGGTGATCTCGAATGAATGCTGGTTCTCTTGGTGGCTGCTAAAGGAGTGTCCACTTGCTTTCGGACACAGGTGTCTTCATCGCTGTGAAAGCTGAGGGCTTTTGCAATCTGAGGAGCTTCTGAACTTATTTTAGGCACAGGTTGTATGTAGTGAATAATCTGGTGTCCATATTGCATTTACTCACTCATATTTCCGATGAAAACAGTTTTTAGTGCATGAATACCCAAGTTCTCCCAAGTTGAGGCATTAAAAGAAAATCTTACTCTGAAGTGACACCGTGTGGCTATAAATGATAAAGGTCAAGAGCCTTCACTACGACAAGAAAAGTCTTTTTTTATCGAAATACCCTTCCTATGGAGGTACTTTCCTAATGTCAGTTCCTCTGTTTATTCTACCAATGTGTACTATGCTAAGAATCTGAAAGTTAAAGACAATCTTTACTGTTGAATTTATCAGCCTGATGGAGACCACTGAAAAATATTTTGTCTGGACTAATGCATTTCGATTGCCAATGCAGGAGACAAGAGCTGTGGGTTTGATTTCTGGGTTGGGAAGATCCCCTGGAGGAGGGCGTGACAACCCACTGCAGTGTTCTTGCCTGGAGAATCCCATGGACAGAGGAACCTGGTGGGCTACAGTTCATGGGGTCGCAAAGAGTCAGACACGACTGAGAGCATGCACACAAACCAACTAATAATAAATACTGATTTCTGAGTATGTATGGATAATTATTCAAACACAGAATTCTGCAGAGGTTCGTCACTACATGACAGCATGTTCTAAGTTTCTTATTCACTTTCTAAGTTTCTTATTCTTCTTTCTAACTTTCTTATTCTTCTTTCTAACTTTCTTATTCTTCTTTCTAACTTTCTTATTCTTCTTTCTAACTTTCTTATTCTTCTTTCTAAGTGGTGTTGTTGCTGTTTAGTCATTAAGTCACGTGTGACTCTTTGCGACCTCAAGGACTGTAGCCTGTCAGGCTCCTCCATCCATGGGATTTTCCAGGTAAGAATACTGGAGTGGGTTGCTATTTGCTTCTCCAGGGGATCTTCCTGACTCAGAGATCAAACTCGGGTCTCCTGCATTACAGGCAGTTTCTTCACTACTGAGCCACCTGGGAAGCCCCTTTCAAAGAAGGTACACGATGAGGGCAAAATGCAAAATCATGAGTAATCAGTCATCCTGTCTGCTCACAGCTCTGGGAGCCCAGCACATCCAAAATTCCAGAGAAAACATTAAAACAACAGCCCATGAGCAAAAGAGCCAAACAGGAGATACCAAGGGAACATTTCATGCAAAGATGGGCTCGATAAAGGACAGAAATGGTATGGACCTAACAGAAGCAGAAGAAATTAAGAAGAGGTGGCAGGAATACACAGAAGAACTGTACAAAAAAAAGCTTCACGACCCAGATAATCATGATGGTGATCACTCACCTAGAGCCAGACATCCTGGAATGTGAAGTCAAGTGGGCGTTAGAAAGCATCACTACGAACAAAGCTAGTCGAGGTGATGGAATTCCAGTTGAGCTATTTCAAATCCTGAAAGATGATGCTGTGAAGGTGCTGCACTCAATATGCCAGCAAATTTGGAAAACACAGCAGTGGCCACAGGACTGGAAAAGATCAGTTTTCATTCCAATCCCAAAGAAAGGCAATGCCAAAGAATGCTCAAATTACCTCACAATTGCACTCATCTCACATGCTAGTAAAGTAATGCTCAAAATTCTCCAAGCAAGGCTTCAGCAATATGTGAACCGTGAACTTCCAGATGTTCAAGCTGGATTTAGAAAAGGCAGAAGAACC
This sequence comes from Bos mutus, assembly GCF_027580195.1. NCBI lineage: Eukaryota > Metazoa > Chordata > Mammalia > Artiodactyla > Bovidae > Bos > Bos mutus. The sequence continues at coordinate 7,120,373 of NC_091639.1, read as the reverse complement.
AGAGATCAAATTGCCAACATCCGCTGGATCATGGAAAAAGCAAGGGAGTTCCAGAAAAACATCTATGTCTGCTTTATTAACTATGCCAAAGCCTTTGACTGTGTGGATCACAAGAAACTGTGGACAATTCTGAAAGAGATGGGAATACCAGACCACCTGATCTGCCTCTTGAGTAATTTGTATGCAGGTCAGGAAGCAACAGTTAGAACTGGACATGGAACAACAGACTGGTTCCAAATAGGAAAAGGAGTATGTCAAGGCTGTATATTGTCACCCTGCTTATTTAACTTACATGCAGAATACATCATGAGAAACGCTGGGCTGGAGGAAGCACAAGCTGGAATCAAGACTGCCGGGAGAAATATCAATAACCTCAGATATGCAGATTAACACCACCTTTAGGGCAGAAAGTGAAGAGGAACTAAAAAGCCTCTTGATGAAAGTGAAAGAGGAGAGTGAAAAAGTTGGCTTAAGGCTCAAAATTCAGAAAATGAAGATCATGGCATCTGGTCCCATCACTTCCTGGCAATAGATGGGGAAACAGTGGAAACAGTGTCAGACTTTATTTTGGGGGCTCCAAAATCACTGCAGATGGTGATTGCAGCCATGAAATTAAAAGACACTTACTCCTTGGAAGGAAAGTTATGACCAACCTAGATAGCATATTGAAAAGCAGAGACATTACTTTGCCAACAAAGGTCCATCTAGTCAAGGCTATGGTTTATCCAGTGGTCATGTATGGATGTGAGAGTTGGACTGTGAAGAAAGCTGAGTGCCGAAGAATTGATGCTTTTGAACTGTGGTGTTGGAGAAGACTCTTGAGAGTCCCTTGGACTGCAAGGAGATCCAACCAGTCCATTCTGAAGGAGATCAGCCCTGGGATTTCTTTGGAAGGACTGATGCTAAAGCTGAAACTCCAGTATTTTGGCCACCTCATGGGAAGAGTTGACTCATTGGAAAAGACTCTGATGCTGGGAGGGATTGGGGGCAGGAGGAGAAGGGGATGACAGAGGGTGAGATGGCTGGATGGCATCACCGACTTGATGGACATGAGTTTGAGTGAACTCCAGGAGTTGGTGATGGACAGGGAGGCCTGGCGTGCTGCGATTCACGGGGTCGCAAGGAGTCGGACACGACTGAGCGACTGAACTGAACTTCCCCAAAGGACACCGTTTTTTGAAAATCACCTGACAAAGGGGCTTTGTGGAAGTCTGAGCATCCAGTGTGAAGACCTGACACATTGTTGGACAAGGAAAAATATCCAACTGGACGCATCCAAGAGGATAACAAGGACCATCACTTGAGCCACATCAGCGCGTGCTCAGGGCAGCCCAGCTCAGCACCGAGAGAAACCCTCTGAGCTTGCAAGCTTTCTCCCTTGGGGGAAGGCGAGAGCATCTGGGTGAGTGCTCAGTTACCCCAGGCGAAGAAGACAATTTCTTTCTTGCTCCAGCCAGAATCCTGAGGTACACTACATGGCCTGGGGTGAGGAGGGGCTTGGAGAACAGCATCCAGGGTTCTCAGGGAGCATCGAAGGGACGCAGATCCTGCTACCTGCCTCAGGTGCCCCATAAGGAGGCTTTCTCAAGAGCTGCTGGGCACGCATGACCTACGGGATAACCCTGCAGCTGGTCCACGGACACCACAAACAATCTGGACGGCTCGCCCATGCACAAGCCCACCCTGGGGCTGGCTCATTTTGCACACTCCCAAGAGCACACCAGGATTCCTGCCTGGGAAATCCCACAGGACAGAGGAGCCTGGTGGGCTACAGTCCACGGGGTCGCAAAGAGTCAGACACAACTGAGCGATTAAGCAACAACAAAGCTCACTGACTGTGAGCATTCATAAGACGCCAGGCCTATTCGGCAGGAAGCACTGAGCATGAGCACCCCCTAGCCCCAGGGGAAGCGACCAGAGGCTGCCAGCACCCGGCCTGGCTGTGCAGGTTGCAGAGAAAACGCAGTCTGCAGAGGTTCCCTGGAGAAAGAAAAGCGTGGAGCAGGAACATCCCTAGAAAAGGCCTGGGAAGGCTTCAGGATCCCTAGGAGACAAAACACATTTCTCTCTTGAAGCCAATCAGTATAGACTAAATATGAAGACAGCAACACAAAACTTCAAGGAACATGAAACTCAAGGAAACGCGACCTGTCCAAAAAACACAACAATTATACAGTATGCTGGCCTGGAGAATTCCATGGCATGTATAGTCCATGGGGTCACAAAGAGTCAGATGTGACTGTGCAACTTTAAAAAAGAAAAGAAAAAAATACAGCGACTGACCTCCACAAAAAAAAAAAAAATGGAGCTCTGCAATTTGCCTAAAAAAGAATGCAAAACAGCTGCTCTAAGGAAGCTCGGTTAGCTATAGGAGCACTCAAAGGTACAAACTTCCGGTGACAAAACAAGTTAAGTCCTGGGAATGAAATATACAGGCAGCGCGGTGACTACAGTTAAGACTTTATTTGAAAGTTTCTGAGAAAGTAGACCTTAAAGGTTCTCATCACAAGAAAAAGACTCACTATCTGTGGGGACAGATGTTAACAACATTCATTGTGATCATTTTACAACATGCATGAATAGCAAATGATTATGTCGTGCACTTGAAATTAACATGCTACCTGTCAATGATAACCCAATTTTTTAAAAAAGGAAACAATCGATACTTTTCTGGAGCCCCAGAAGGAGAAAAAAGGGAAAAGGAGCAGAAAGCTACTTAAGAAAATAATGGCAGGCTTTTCGGGTGGCTCAGTTGGTAAAGAGTCTGCCTGCCAATGCAGGAGACGTGGGTTCGATCCCTGGTCTGGGAAGATTCTACATGCTGCACAGCAACCAAGCCCATGCGCTACAACTACTGAGCCTGTGCTCTAGAGCCTGGAGACCACAAGTATTAGCCCACGTGCAGCAACCATGAAAGCCTATGCATCACAGCAAGAGAAGCCACCACAGTAAGAAGCCGATGTACTGCAACAGAGAGTAACCCCTGCTCACCGCAACTACGGAAAAGCCCAGGCAGCAACGAAGACCCAGGTACAGCCAAAAATAATAAATAAAATTTAAGAAAATAACAATGGCTGAGAACTTCCAAAATCTGGGGAGAAATCTGGACATCCCAGTTCAGGAAGCTCATAAACTCCCCAAAGATTCCCTCACAAAGATCTTCTATAAGACACACTATAATAAAACTGTCTAAAATCACACACACCCACAGAATTTAAAAAGCAGTGGAAAAAAATTCCTCATGGTTCAGTTCCTAAGTTGTGTGTAACTCTTTGTGACCCCCTGTAGCCCACCAGGCTCCTCTGTCCATGGGATTCTCCAGGCAAGTATACTGGAGTGAGTTGCCATTTCCTTCTTCAGGGGATCTTCCCTGCCCAGGGATCGAACCTGGCTCTCCTGCATTGCAGGTGGATTCTTTACCAACTAAGCTACCAGGGGAGCCCTGTCCACTTGCATAGAATACCTTTTTCCGTTCTTTTACTTTGAGCCTTTGTGCATCCTTAAAGCTGAGCTGAGTCTCTGTAGACAGCATATAGCTGGGTCTTGTTATTTTTATCCATGAAGCCACTCTCCATCGTTTGATTGGACAGTTTAATCTACTTACACTTAAAGTAGTCATTGATTTTTAAGGACTTACTAACACCTTTGTATTACTCGCTTTCTGGCTCTTTTGTAGTCCCTCTCTTGCTCTTTGCTTTTGCGGTCCATTTTCTACAGCGGTATGTTTTGATTTCCTTTTCTTTATCTTTTATGTATCTACTATAGATTATCAGAAAAATGGACTTTAGGTTTAAAAATGTAACGAGAAAAGAGGGCCATTACACAATGACAAATGGATCAATTCATAAAAAGAAGGTAACACACTGTAAATATACGTGCACCCAGTATCGCGGCACCCATGTTACGCAAACGTGAACAGATTGGAAGGGAGAAACCAGCAATGCTACAATAGAGCGGGATTTCAGTACCACCCCGGGGGGCAGAGAGGAGGTGGGCTGGGTGACGGGACCCGGATCCCAGGCCACGCGCTTCCTGACACAGACCTTCCTGTTTCGCGAGTGAAACCCCTGCTCCTCCCGTGCCGGCTTACCACTCGGGGCAGGGCAGCAGACGGCACTGCCCTCTCCAAGGTCTGGCAACTGTCGCTCTGTATAGTGATTATATCTGCCTCAGTTTGAATAACAGCCCTGTCAGCCAAAATCAGATTAATTTTGCTTAATTCTGCAAAATAAAAAAGTTTAGAATTCTCTCACCTCTGTCCTCCACGTTCTGCAGTTTATGTTTGAAAGTAGTACTTTTCATCAATGACTCTGGGGCCACAGTCTTAAAAAAAAAAGAGGTGGTCAGAAATACATGCATTTATGTCAAAATAAGCAATATGCGGTATTACATCATCCCTCAAGAAGGAATAAGCCAGTATATTAAGTATAATATCAATTCTGGAAAACAGATAAATAACCAACAATTAAATAGTACCTTCGATTCATTTTCTTCAACATCTGAGTGCTCCAGCGAAGAGAGATCGCTCAGTGGGCTGGGGCTGTGAAGTTCTGAGTATTGGAAGAATAAATAGTTATAAGAGAATAAACATGCTAAGAAGCAAATGAGGAAATGACATTTCACTATCAATCTATAAATTAAATTTCAACATACCCTGCCCCCTGTAAGGGATACAGTTATTAAAAAAAAAAAAAAAAAAAAAACTCAAACCAAAAAACATTTTGTATCTTTCAAAGTATACATGGGTACAAGGTTTACAAGTTTGCGGATAAAATGAATAGCCAGTTACCTCCACTAGGCCAGCATCTTTTGTGGCTGCCCATGTGGCCCCAAATACATGGCGAGAGCTCTATCATCTCACCGCGGTAGTTCTCTTGCCTCTCTCAGATCTGTTCCTTTGTTCCCCTCACTCTCTAATGCTGTGTTTCCCTCTCTGCTATTTTTCTTTCCCCACTTCTTTTCTTCCAGTGGCAGCCAAATTAAGAGGCTGGCACTCGTGCCTGCTAAGTGCCTGCCAATGTGCTAAGCTGTAGAATGATAAAGGTGAAGAAACAATATCCTGACTCTCACCAATTTAAAAGATGTGAATTGTTTCAATAAAATACAGTGGGGGCTGAGATAAACCTTATAAGTCAAGGGTTAGCACACCCTGGCCCCTCAGGTCAAATCCCATCTGTCACTTGGTTTTATAAATAAAGTTTTATGGAAACACAGATACAGCCATTAGTTTACATCTTGTCTGCGACTGATTTGGGACTATGAACACAGAGTTGAATAGTTGCAACAGAAACTCTAGGGGCCAAAAAAGCAAAAAATAAATACTACCTGTTCCTCTACAGAAAAAGTTTACCAAACCCTGCAATCAACCACCATTTGCATTTGTTGCTATTTTAAAAGCAGATGAACACCGGCAATTCTTACACACAAGGTGATCTCAAATGTTAAACGAAATTAAAACACAAAGTCCTCTGTCTTTTGTTAATCAGGACAAGAAAGAGAAGATTAATCAATCATACCTTCACACTTTCTTCAACAGATATCAAGAGAAACATATTTTGCTTTTTTAAACTACCATTTTCAAAATATATTTTTTTCTATGTAAATCAACAGAAAATCACATACCTGTTTTCTGGGCAGAATCTTCAGGAGTTAAAAAGGCAGAACTACTTTGAAATTCGGTTCCAGAAATTTTGGGAGGTGTGACATTATTTTGCCTGGAGGAATCTTTCCGTAAGGGTGTTAGAATTTTAACCTAAAACATAGTACTTTTTACAAAGTGCTAACAGTCACAATCACTCAAAGCAAGTTATCAAAACATTCCAAGACACTTCCAATTTCCTTTTTAAAAATGTTTAAGAATTGGACATGATCCATTTGAAAAAAGAAACAGTAAGACCATAAGATCCCAGGGCTAGAAGCACATTAGGTCATGAATCAATAAACTAACTCAAAGCTGACTCTAAGTTCTCAAAGTGTGGTCCCAGACCACAGCCTCAGCAGCACCTGAGAACCTGATGGAAATGCATATTCTTAAGCCCCACTGACAACACACTCAATCAAAACTCTGGGGACAGGACGCAGCGATCTGCATTTCTGGTGACCATTCTGGTCATTCTGATGATCACCAAAGTCTGAGAACCACTGCTCTAAGCCAGGAGTCAACAAACTACAGCTCTCCAGCTCAATGGGAATGAAGTTTTTGTAAACAAAGTTTCATTGGAACACAACACATCCGTGCACTTGGGTATTGCACGTGTGGGTGCCTGCATGCTACAATGGCAGAGTTGAACAGTTGCATAGAAACCACCCGCCCCATACTGCTTGACCCTCCACAGAAAAGGTTTGCCAACCCCTGCTTTAAGTTCTTTTCTTAAACTCCAGCACAGAGACGTCAGTGTCAGCTACCAATGTCTCTATAAAGACAGCAATGCCCTCACTGAGAATCACCACAGACTTCCTGGCAGCTGCATATCTTAAATCTGTGGATTCTTAAAGCTTGGAGGTTTTTTGGTACCTAGTTTTTTTAAAGCTGTATATTGTTAAAAACTGTTCTTTGTGCCTATTTCTTTTTTTTTTTTTTAAGATTTTTTGATGTGGACTATTTTTTTAAGTCTTTATTGAATTTGTTACATACTGCTTCTGTTTTATGTTTTGGTTTTTTGGCTCAGAAACATATGGGATCCTAGCTCCTCAACCAGGGATCAGACCTGCACGCGTTGCCCTGGAGCCAAGTCTTAAGCACTGCACCACCAGGGAAGCCCTTCTGTGGTCTATTTTTAACCGATAACTCCTTATCTCAGGTTGAACTCCTCAACAAATATTTAGGTACTTGCTCTGGCTTATAGTTTGAGCTATAAACACTCCCTGTCGTTGCAGAACATAAGAGTCCCCCTGGGCAGATGGAAGAAGGCTGGTAGGGGGAGGGCAGTAACAAGCTATGATTAGAGCGCTGTGCTGTGCCAAGTCGCTACGGTCGTGTCCGACTCTATGTGACCCCAGGGACTGCAGCCCGCCAGGCTCCTCTGTCCACAGGATTTCCCAGGCGAGAATACTGGAGTGGGTCGCCATTTCCTTCTCCAGGGGATCTTCCCAATCCAGGGGTCAAACTCACGGCTCCTGCATTGGCAGGCGGGTTCTTTACCTCTAGCGCCACGGCCAGATCCCATTAGGGCACTAAACACATTATATTTTCGTACAGGTGGGCAGGGTGCTGTTGATGTCCTCAGAATCCCAGCACTGCTGTAGAAAATCCTTAAACACTTCACACTATATTCTTTAGTGTGTCTGTGTTTTCATGTGTATATGCACATTTATACAGAAGTGTATGTATTCTATATATATGTACAAATTATATATAATATACATATTATATACACGTGATTATGTATCACATTATATATCATATATAAAATATATTTCATATATACATGATTATATGTTATATGGCAACCCACTCCAGTGTTCTTGCCTGGAGAATCCCAGGGATGGGGGAGCCTGGTGGGCTGCCGTCTATGGGGTTGCGCAGAGTCGGACACGACTGAAGTGACTTAGCAGCAGCAGCAGTGAAAGTGAAAAGTGAAACTAGAAAATTCTTGAACACTTTGCACTAATTCTACAGTGTGTGTGTTTTGTGTCTGCATATACACACACACACATAAAAATATGTGTTACATATATACAAGATTATATGTGTATATATGTATATGTTTTATATATGGTATATAATGTGATATATAATCATACACATATAATATATGATATATATTTATATACATGATATATTATATAAAATATAATCATATACACACATACAAGGCCAAAAGCCAACTGCTAAGAGAGGTAATTCCGCTAAAAACATGGTAAATTAATCTTGGAATTGGTCTGGAGGACACTCATGTCCATGTTCTTAACTGCTTTCCTATAAAACAAGTATAACTGAAGGGATTTAAGAAACCTTCAGGGTTTATTCAATATTTATGTAAGCCTGAAGGTATTTCAACCTCTGGCAACATAAAGATTTAAATAATTAAAATCTATGTGAATAACATGTCCACAAACTGAAAACTAAGAGAAAAATTAAATCAAGAAGTTTAAAATACAAATTCAAAACAGCACATATTTGTAGGAAATCAGAATAGCCCAGATTTCAAGCATTCTTTGTAATAAACATCTTTCAATAAATTTTCAACCAAAAAAAAAAAAAGATACTAAATCTTTGCCCAAGATTCATATTAAATGTGTGGAACTCCTTGAAGTTTCTACTGAAAGTGGTTTACATACTAGTAAACCACTGGTTTGTTATTTTTCTCTTCCAGAAAGGAGTTTTTTTTTTTAAATAAACGTAGTTCAAACCTAAACAGATCAACTTGTTTCAAACTTACCCCATAAAGGGCACATGCAGCACAGAAAAAATTTACTCACTTGATCTTTCTCAAGGTCACTGCCACTACTGGGAGGAAAAAGAGGCAAGACTAGAAGGAAAGGAAAGGAGAGCCCAGTGGATACGTTTACTTACGAGAAACACAAAATACTCTCTAGAAGCAATCCCCACTTCCCACAGCTTGCTGAAATGTCTAACTCTCTAATTATTAAGCTTTGTTCTTCTCTGGCCAGCAGGAATTCTTTGCTCCAGATACTGTTTCTGAACGCTCTTCCCACGTTCTTGCTGTTGTTGTTCAGTCGCCAAGTCGTGTCCGACTCTTTGCGACCCCACGGACTGTAGCACGCTAGGCTTCCCTGTCCTTCACTATCTCTCGGAGTTTCCTCAAAGTCGTGTCCATTGAGTCGGTGATGCCACCCTACCATCTCGTCCTCTCCCACCCTCTTCTCCTTTGAGCTGCCATCTTGCCCAGGGACCGGCCCATGTTCTTCTAGCTTTACCTAACCAGAATACTTCCTCTTCTCCATACTTCTTCAAATCCTATTCTTTTCCCAAGGATTAGCTGAGGTCCCACCTAGCCTTCCTTGAAGCTTTTTCTGAAGATTTCAGCTTAGGTCAGCTTACATCAAACTCCTCTTACCTGAACTCTTTACTCCATTTATCTGTAGTTCATATTTCACAATTATTGGTCAATTCCATATTCTTTAGTACTGTTTCACATACGAACATTTTCCCTTTCCCGTGTAACGGTAGCAGGATCACGTGATCATACATCTTGTTGATACCCTTTCTCATCACATCCCGCAAAAGTAACACCTACTGATTCACTTGAAAAGTGACTGGAAAGAAAACACATATCAGACTTACTTCTTAGGCTGCTTCTTCCGGTTCTTGTCTTTTTCCTACTAGTATACGACTTCAAGGATTTCCTTTTTCGGTTACCGGCCCAAGACAGCTCACTGCCGCTACTACTTGAATCTTGATTACTCTCCGAGAAAAGGTGTTTCCTATAATCAAACTTTTACAAACACAGGTGATACATGAGAGCTGCTGAAAGGATGCCAGTAGCATTTATGTACAATTAAACACATGACTATGAAGTTAGGCAAAAGAGAAGTAACTCCTTGAGAAGACTGGGCTGTCTTACACAATAAAAGGGCACAGAAGTACAGAGAAGGGAGAAAAAGAAGATGATTATATCCTTAGACAGCTGCTGTTGTAAAAGATAACAAAATCCCCTCTAATCATAATTGTAGAGATGGTAGGTAACTTTCCAAAAGCTGATGCACCTGATTACATGCTATCACCAACTTCAAAATGCTAGCCCATAGGACTGAGAACCACAGCTAAAAGAAAGCCAGAAGGAACTTTGCTTGTTTGGAATCCATGATCTCAATTTTAGGAACAAAAATCTCATTTATTGTTCACATACAGATTTCTTTTTTAGTGCACTGACGATAGACTTAAAGCACTCTGCTTCCCACAAGAAGAGCAGCAGAGATGGAAGCGGACATGTAGGAACAGAGCAACATCATTGACTTAGAACAAAACATTTCTTTTCAATTCATTAACACTTCTGATTCTATTCAGAGGAAATCTCAGCTGCTAGAAAGTCTTTAACACTTCTCTTTTACTTCATAATCTTCTGTTAAATTTACTTTTAATTTGGAGGATAATTGCTTTACAATATGGTGTTGGTTTCTGCCACACAACAACATCAATCAGCCTTAAGTATACATGTGTCTTTTTTGACAAAGCAAGGACAGACGTTTGGCTCAAAGCCGAATACAAGGAGAAGTATCACAATTCGATAAAACTTTGCTATTCTCCTTGTACTTACTTGGGGGCTTTACCAACTAGTTGTTAGAATTAATGCTGATTTTCCACTTGAAAGTGAAATACTTCCTTTTAAAAAGACCTTAAGATAAATTTAACTGAGAAACATAAAGACGCAGAGCCAAGGCAAAGTTTGAAGATGGTATGCAAATAACTAAAATGGGAAGGACTGCCCAAAACAATCAAAGTGATCCCATTACCGACATCCGTGTTTCTTGCTTTCTATTATCCTCGAAAGCAGAATCTTTCCTGAAAGCAAAATATATTGAATTAACGGAAGTGTGGCAGCAACACCTTCGCCCTTCTTTTTTCTGCCATGTGCCCTTTGCCTACTGTGAGCCCAGCGCACCAAAAGTGCCCTATTCCGTGACAAACTTCTTGTCTTGCCATCCATTTCCATACATCTTCTGCCTGCCAACAATTCGCTATTTAAAACAAAACCTATGTTGAGCCCATCTCCGTGAGGCACATAAAGCCGAGGATGGCAGGACAAAAAAGGGCAAGGCAGCAGCGCTTCCTACCCGGTTGTGTCTTAGACCCGGCTGGGCGCTACAAAAGCCTTTCTGGGGATCAGTGACGTCAAGCATCTTCTCACACACGTCTTGACCATTTGTATATCTCCTTTGCAGAAATGTCTGTTGAAAGCCTTTCCCCTCCTTTTTTAATCAGATGATTTTTTTTTTTGGCTATTGAATGTAGGCATTCCTTATATTTTTTGGATATTAACCCCTTCTCAGATAACATGGTTTGCTATTATCTATTTGCTAGCATACAGAAAGAAATTTGATTTTTGTATACTAATCTTTTTTTAAGGTTTTAAAATAACATTTATGTCTTAAAAGTTAACACATGCATAATAGGAAACCAAAAAACACAAGGAGCGAAAAAACAAAGTGATTCATAATCACAAGTACTTTACCACTTGGTGTGTCCTTCTAGGTCTCTTGTATCTTTCAATTTTGTTAAATTGGGGAGTTGTTTAGTGGGGACAGCATTTCAGGCGGGGAAGATGGAAAATGCTCGGGAGATGGGCGGAGGTGACGACTGTACATACAACAATGTGAGTGCACTTACTGCCACGGAACATACACTCACAATGTGAAGATGGCAAACTTTACATGATGTCTATTTTATCACCATTTTTTAAAAAGTCAGCCCTATACTAAATGTTATTGTGCATGTGTGTGTAGTCTGAAAAGGGATAGAATAGGATAATCAAAGAGCTAGTTTAAAATCCCACTTGTTGCCAGTCCAGGTTCGATGCACGATACTGGATGCTTGGGGCTAGCGCACTGGGACGACCCAGAGGAATGGTATGGGGAGGGAGGAGGGAGGAGGGTTCAGGATGGGGAACACATGTATACCTGTGGCGGATTCATTTTGATATTTGGCAAAACTAATACAATTATGTAAAGTTTAAAAATAAAATAAAATTAGAAAATAAATAAATAAATAAAATCTCACTTGGAGACTATAGGTAGACGGGGAACTTGAAGGAACTTTGGGAGACCAATGTAAGTTAATGATCACCCCAGAAAGCAAATGGAAAATCATGAAGCAAAGCAGGCTTGCTTAACAATGAAACTAACAACAGAAATACACATCAAGTCAATGATGTTTGCATCCTGCCGGTTGAGGTCACTAGGTTAATGATTCCTAGGACATGCTCCTCTGCATACATTAAAAACAAAAATAGAGGGGAAAGGTGACACTCCAAAGTGGAAACCCCTCATCATACCGATTGCTGTTGTCTAGTCACTAAGTTGTGTCCAACTCTTGGCGACCCCGTGGACTGTAGCTGCCAGGCTCCTCCGTCCATGGAATTCTCCAGGTGAGAATACTGGAATGGGTTGCCATCTCCTTTTCCACGGGGATCTTCCTGACCCAGGGATCGAACCCACGTCTTCTGCATTGATTCTTTACTGAGTCACCTGGGAAGCCCCATTATACTGATACCTGACATGCTTTACCATAGTCTAGCATACATAACCATTCTTCTGCTGATTTGAATAGTGCCATGATGGTCCCAGTTTGACCATGCAGAGACAAGAAAACTTCCCAGCCTGACATGGAGGAGGAGCCGATGATGGAAGCTTAACTCAAAAATAAGGAAAATGGTGGTCTTCTCCCTGCTGTTCCTTTAATTATAAAAATGTAACTTGTGAAGCGCTCAAAGCCCTCTCACCTGCCTGCAACTCGCACCTTTTTAGCAAGAGCGTGCTCGGCCGTTTCTGACTCTTTGGGACCCCACAGACTGTAGCCCTCTATCCAGGGAATTTTCCAGGCAAGAACTAATAAACTCTTTCCTTACCTGACACTCTGCTTCTCATTGAGTTCTTTATGCATTGAGACAGAAAAACCTACGCTCTTCTGAGCCCTGAATTGCATTCTGTGGTTTCAGTCTGAATGTAAAAGCAGTTGTACGTGCTGTTTTACTTATTTCAACACAAAAGAGCTAAAAAGCTCTGAGCAGTACCCAAGATTTCTTTGCCATAAAGGCATCTGAATGTCCCTTTTAATTGAGGTACTCGTTTACAGACAGAGAAACAGAGACCCAGCGATGAACAGATTACTCCAGTCTAGAAACCTTAGCTCAGAGTCTGTGGTGGTTTTGCTAGACGTTCTTGGGGAATTAGTACCCTCCGGAAGACAAAGACCTACCCTCTGCTCTACGTGGACATATTCTGCAGGATGACAAGTGAGCAGCCCCTTCCCAAAGACAAATCTAGACTTCTTGGAGCAGCAGCAACAATGTTCCACGCTTCCCAGAAGGAGACAAAGGATTCTCGGATTCAAGCAGGGCTGGGGAGTTCTCACATGCTGAATGGAGGATCAGACAGGCACAGAGAAGGGCAGCAGGTTTCTGGGAGGAACAGAGCCCCAGAAGAAGGTTGCTGGGTCGCCTGAGCCCAGCACACTTCCAAACCAGGCTCCAGCTCCCACTCCTGCTGCAGTGGGCGTGAGAGGAAGAAGTAAAGCCGGAAGAAACCTGGATTCCTCTACGGATCTGAAATGACGAAACACTGGATGCCTGGACAAGAAAGTATGACGAGAAGGAAGCAGAGTGGTGGTGTAGGTCTCTGCTCTCTTCTAATTGAAAGAGACCTCTGCCCAGGAAATGGCTAGCTTCAGCGATGATACAAAAACACTCCTTTTTAGTTCCTGGACAGCCTGACAGGCTGTAGGCTTCGAACTTTCATTTTTTAAGGTCAGACAGGAATAGATTTCACAGCGTGACAAAGAGTACTTTATTAATGTTAGTGAAAACATTAGTAAAAATGTTAGTAAAAACTAACATTATTAAAGGAGAAATAGAGCTGTTCATTGGTAAAGCATCCGCCTGCAATGTAGGAGACACCGGTCCGATCCCTGGATCGGGAAGATCTCCTGGAGCAGGAAACAGCAACCCACACCAGTATTCGTGCCTGGAGAATCCCATGGACAGAGGAGCCTGGCGGGCTACAGTCCATGGGGTTGCAAAGAATCGGACATGACTGAGCACAAATGCAGGTCCTAGAGCTGCATACGTAATTTACAACTTGGGGATTTACATATGTGAATTACATGTGTAATTTACAACTTGGAATTTACATATGTAAATTACACATGTAATTTACAATTATATATAAATGGTAAACCCTTAAAGCCCCCAAATAATAAATGCTGACACAGATACACAACACAGAAAGATATCTAATAATTCAAAGAAGAAGAATGGTGTTTGGGAGGTAGAGCCATAACAATATATAAAAACTAATGAAGTAAATAAAGGAAATTATCACTCACTGAGGATCCTTTGTGGGACTGTGTCTGGTAGAAAGAAGCAGCAGCCCACATCAGTACTGGATCTGTTCATTCATTCATTAGTTCATCCATTAGTGAAATTATATTACTGAACCTACTAATGAGAAAGTCTAGCAACCAGAACCCTCAAAGACTGTTGGTGCTAACATAGAATGCTCTAAAGACACTGGAAAACATCTTGGCAGGTTTTAAGAAGTGAAAGATACACCAACTATGATCCAGCTATCCCACTCCTATATATTCACCCCAGAGAAAAGAAAACATAATCTCTATACAGAGGAGTTTCCCAGGTGGCACAGTGGTAAAGAATCTGCCTGCAATGCAGGAGACTGGGGACCAGGAATGCAAGATTCCTGGGTCAGGAAGATCTCCTGGACAGGAAATGAAAAACCACTCCAGTATTCTTGCCTGGAGAATCCCATGGACAGAGGAGGCTGGTGGGCTACAGTCCATGCAGCTGCAAAGAGTCGGATGTGACTTAGCAGCTAAACCACCTCCACCTCCACACAGAGACTTATACATGAAGCCTAAAGGGCTTTACTTGTAACAACGAAAATACTGGAAATTCAAATGTCCATCAACAGGAGAATGGATAGACAAGTTGTGGTATATCCGTACAATAGATCCACTATTCTCCATACCACTCATAACATAAAGGAATGAACTGCTGATACAACGTGAAGAATCTCAAAATACTAGGTTGGCCAAAAAGTTTGTTCAGATTTTTCTATAAGTGATGAGAAAACCAAACTTCCTGGCCAATCCCAATAATTACAAGGAATGAAAGATGCTAGGAAAGAAAAAAAAAAAAAGAGTGCGTCCAGTTTGATTCCACTTAAGTAAGATTTTTAAAACTACAAACTCATCTATAGTGACAAAGCAGATCACTGATTGCCAAGGGTGGGGGTGGGCATGGAGAAAGAGGGAGGGATTTCCAAGGGGCAGGAAGAAATTCTTGGAAATGATGGACATGGTCCTTATCTTGATTGTGGTGATGGCTCCTGGGTGCAGACAAATGTCAAAACTCAAATTGTATACTTTACATAGGTACATGTTATTTCAATTGTATCTCAACAAAGCTGTAAAAAAAAAAAAATCACATGCATGGCCCATTCTTCAGAGGCCTACAGAGAAAAGTGGCAAATAAATTATTGCCAAGTGATACTCATTTTCTGTCTCGGAGTATCCAGTGTTCTGCTAGGGAAAACTACGTCACCAAAGATAACACTGGGGCTACAGTTTCCTCCCCCAGTGCTTTGTCAGAACTCTCCACCACGACCCATCTGTCTTGGGGGGCCCTGTAGAGCATGGCTCATAGCTTCATTGAGTTATGCAGGCCCTGTGGCCACGATAAGGCTGTGATCCTTGAAAGGGGTAGAGATCCACAGGACAAGAGAACACTCCAGCCCTGCTGAAATTATTCACAGAAAACTGCACATAACGCTCTCTCCTTGTGTGGGGCAAGGCCAGATGCAGGAAAGGGGAAAACCCAAATGGTCAAATTACAATTAACGAGTCACATTAACAACAATCTACGTGGTTTATGGGCTTCCCTGGTGGCTCAGATGGTAAAGCATCTGCCCGTGATGCAGGAGGCTCAGAGTTCGATCCCTGGGTTGGGAAGATACCCTGAAGAAGGAAATGGCAACCCACTCCAATATTTCTACCTGGAAAATCCCATGGACAGAGGACCCTGCTGGCTGCAGTTCACGGGGTTGCAGAGTCAGACACGACTGAGAGATTTCGCGTGGTTTATGACTTCTGAAAATCACTTACCTGGATGCATCGTTTAAAGTAGGAAACTGAATTGTTGCTGATGATTCTTGTAAATCTACAGAATACTCATGTTCTGAAGTAACTTCCAAGCATAAAAATGGAAAACAAAAATTGTTAAGCATCTGAAGTATTCATTGAAATATACCATTCAAGTCCTATGATAGAAAAAAAAAAATCTGACCTTTTTGTGTATCATCCAGTTTTGACTTTTTGGGTGAATTATCAGCTGTATTTGTTTGCTGCAGGAAAATGCATAAACATCTGCTTAATTAGGGTGCCTTTGAGACTTTTTGGAATCATTCTATACCTCCAAAGAAAAGCATTTGAGTACTAAGATATCAGGCTCTTTCTTCATTAAATTTGGTTCCAAGTGACTACTGGCTATTAAAAAAAAAAGATACCCACCCACAGGAGAAGGTTTACCACATCCGAGATAATCAAGAGTGTCTCATAGTCACTAAGGGAGACATCGAAGGAAGACTTACAAAAATGTCAACAGCATCATAACTGTTCAAGTTCCCCAAAAGACAGTCTATCTGTAGAAATAATCTTTGGTGTATATTTGTTTAAAAAATATGACACTATCATCACACTTCTCTACAGTCTGTCCATGTGATCAAACATAAGAAAATGGACTGAACATCAATACATGCCAAGCCTTGTGTTAGGTGCTTTACATATATTCTGTTTTTAGTCCCAAGAGGGCCACACTATAAAGCAGGTATTGTTTGTTTTCTCTAGTCACTTAAGTCATATCCAACTCTTTATGACCCCATGGACTGCAGCCTGCCAGGCTCCTCTGTCCATGGGATTCTCCAGGCGAGAATACCAGAGTGGGTTGCCATTTCCTTCTCCAGGGGATCTTCCAGGTCCAATAATTGAACCTGCATCTCCTGCATTGGCAGGTGGATTCTTTATCACTGAGCCACCAGGAAGCCCAAACCAGCTTTGTTCTATAGATGAGAAGCCTCAGTCCCAGGGATGTTATGTCATTTCCTCAAGTTCCCACAGTCAGTAACTAAATGCCAGGTCTGATTCCAGAAATGATGCTGCTTCTCACAAGCTCAGTCTCCAAATCCCAAATGAGGGAATGAGGCAAAGCCAGCCAAGTCACACATTCCACTGGAAACCCAAGTTGAGGGAAAGGCAAGCAAAAATAAGTACAACTGATGAACCTAATTTAGAGGAGGGAATCGTCAAAAAAAGCCATGCCTGGGCAGGAGAAACTGGAGAACCAGCCGGGAGAGTCAGCTTCCACCTGCCAGCACCCCAGTGGACACGGTTCAGAATCCTGCCCTCAGGTCCTTGTACTTACAGCAGGCTCAGACTGGTTATTTAAGGGGAGAGTTATCAGGTGGTGGTCATCTTCAGCCCTGGTTAACTCTGCCGGCTTGGTAGAGTCCTTTTCTTGGTCTGTACGCATGAAGAAAAGAGCAATAAAAAATGGTAATAACCATACAAAATGCTGCATACATCCTGCAAATGCTCGTCATGGGATCCACACTGCTGGTACAGCGCCATCTTCTGGTAAGAGCTGGTAATTGGGACCTGCCTCAAACACCAAAAATCTAGAGGCACCTTGGGCTTTGGGTCTAACTCATAAGAAATATTTCACCTGTGCAGGGCCAGCTTTGTGGGCAGACAGGCCCCTACATACCCCTAGCATTTGCCTCCAGCCACCCCATCATTATTTCTCCTTTGTCATTTCCAACTGACTCCCAAAGAGACTGTATCAGGTGGACAAAATAATTCAAGGTTTAATTTGCAACTTTTTTCTTCAAAGGTGTAACACATTAATTACTCTTATATGACCACAGGTTTTCAGTAACTGCTTTCAAGTAACATGTTATCACTGCTTCTACGGGGAATCCAGGTAAGAAATTTTGCTGTTTCCCAATATACCTGTCTCTATTTTGTGGCTGCTAGGAATCTCAGTGTCTTCTTTCTCTAATTCACCAAAAACGGCCGAGATTTTTGTCTGGTCAGGCATCACCTGAAATGCACACCAAAACCACATGGTTTTTAAAAGCAGTAATTCTTTTATAAATTTAACATTAACAGGTATAGAGAGAAATAGACAGCAATATGATAATAGTGAAAGTGAAGTTGCTCAGTCGTGTCTGACTCTTTGCAACCCCATGGACTGTAGCCGACCAGGCTCCTCCGTCCGTGGGATTCTCCAGGCAAGAGTACTGGAGTGGGTTGCTGTTTCCTTCTCCAGGAGATCTTCCCAACCCAGGGATCGAACCCGGGCCTCCCACATTGCAGGCAGATGCTTTACCATCTGAGCCACCAAGGAAGCTATGATAATAGTAAGGGACTTTAAATGGGGGCTTCCCAGGTAGAGCTAGGGGTAAAGAATACACCTGCCAAGGCAGGAGATGCAAGAGACGTGGGTTCCATCCCTGGGTCAGGAAGATCCCCTGGAGAAGGGAATGGCTACCCACTCCAGTATTCTTGCCTGGCAAATTCCATGGGCAGAGGAGCCTGGAGAGCTACAGAACATGGGGCTGCAAAGAGTCGGACATGACTGAGTGACTGAGCACACACAAGGGACTTTAATATCCCACTTACATCAATGGATACATCATTTAGATGGAAAATTAACGTGAAGACATCAGCCTTAAATTAATGTTAGATCAGATGGACTTGACATACACATAACATTCTACCCAAAAGCAACAGAATACACATTCTTTCAACACACATAGAATCCAGGAAACACTTATATATTAGGCCACAAAACAAGTCTTAATAAATTTAAGACTGAAATCATATTAAGCATCCTTACTGACCACACTGATGTGAAACCAGAAATCAATTACAAGAGAAAAACAGGGAAATTCATGAATATGTGGTGACTAAATGACACACTTCTGAAAAACCAATGGGTCAATGAAGAAAGCAAAAGAGCACTTAAAAATACCTTTTGGCAAATGGAAATAAAACATACCAAACTTATGCAGCAAAAGCAGTTCTAAGAGGGAAATTATAGTGATAAATGCCCACATCAAAAAATAAAGAAGAAAGATCTCAAATAAACAACATATCTTTACACTTGAAGGAACTAGAAAACGAAAATAAATGAACCCAGTTAGTAGAACGAAGAAAAAAAGAATGGAGATAAATGAAGTAGAGGCAAAAAAAAAAAAAAAAAACCAGAAAAGATCAACAAAACTAAGAGCTATTTCTTTGAAAATATAAACAAACCTGACAAATATTTCTCTGGAGTCACATATGTACTTTGACATAGAATATTACACAGCCATTAAAAAGAAGCAAATCTGCCATTTGCAACAATACGGACGGACTCTGAGGGCCTTATGCAAACTGAGGTAAGTCAGACAGAGAAAGACAGATTCCGTGTGGTCTCACTTGTATGTGCAATCTTGAAAATGACAACAACAAAAATAAGCTCACAGATACAAACAGCAGATTGGTGATTCCAGAGGAGGGGGTTGAGGGTAAAAGAAACGAGTGAAGGGCGTCGAAAGGTACAAACTTCCTGTTATAAAATGAGTATGTCAAGGGGATTTAACGTACAGCATCGTGACTATAGTTAATACTATACTGCATATTTGAAGTTGCTAAGAGAGTAAAAGTTTTCACAAGAAGAAAAAATTTCTAATAATGGTGATGACTATCAACTAGTCTCATAATGGCAATTATTTCACAATATATACAAAATGGAATTGTTATGATTTATACCTGAAACAAATGTTTTATGTCGATTATATTTCAATTTATAAAACCCCAATATGGAAATGAAACAGAAGAATTAAACACATCACCTGTTTGTCTTCTCCTAAAGCTTTAATGGAAGCTTGTGATATGTTGAATTGCAATTCAAAATGGATTTCTATTTTCGTCACTTCTTTGTTTCTGATATTAATAGGCTTCTTCAGGTAAATTTTGAGCATCTTCATCTCAGTTTCTAGCAAAAAATAAAGTCAATATAGATCAACAAACTGAAAGGGGTTGTGTTTTTAAATTTCATAATTTTAAATGACTGGGATATTTGCTCACTGTCCAGATTTTTCTGCAATGAGAAGTTGAAAAGACATTATTTAAATAAAGTTACTCTGAAATTATTTTTATCAAATGCACATGTGTTTTTATATACACACATTATGTTTAAGTAGTTAATCTTGCAGAAACAGAAGTAATTTAGCAGCATAGCAATTGAGACGGGTCTTCTAAAATTCAATCCAGTTTTTAAAAGAACGTTTGTGAATACAAAGCTATCATCTCTGACAGATATTTTACTTCTCAATATATTAAGCACAACCTTCATTCTCATTCTTTCTCTTAGATCCCACCCATTTCTATAATTCAAAATAAAATCCACCGTTTCCAATATACAAACTGAAATAATCCACACTCATCTCAACAGACTCCACTTGAAGAGAAATGGAAACATCCTCGGAGAGGCCTGCTTCTCAGACAATAGTCTCCTTGAGGGTCTCCGACCAGGACACCAGCTCTTTACTGACAAATAGTAGCTGGTTTTAATAGAGGAACCAGTTCAGACCACAATTCACAGCAAATCCAAGCGTAAGCCACAGCGAGTACAAGCTGCATTGGAAGCAGTAGGAACAAAAACTCATGAGAGCTGGCAAAGCTTGTTCACAAACTGATGAGAATGGAAAAAGGAAAAACAGACACACACCTGGATCCAGATCTGTGGCCCCTGATACTCGAAATACGGCTAGTACAACATGAGATGTGTTATAAGCACAAAACCACAGCTTATAAAGACTAGTACCAAAAAGAGAAGGTAAAGTATTTCACTGATTGTTCATACTGATTACATGTTAAACTGTGAATATTTTGGACATATTGAGTGAAATACACATTAAAATTAGTCCACTTGAAAAAAAACTTTAATGAGGTTACTAGAAAAATTTTAATTAAATATATGGTTCAGATCATATTTACATAGGATAGTGCTGGCCTCTAGTGAAATTCAACAATCCCCCAAAGGCTGATCTTACTGGACATTCAGTCTCTGCAGGGTAAGTCTCAAACTCTGCAGCAAAAACAATTTAAAACAATATCTGAAAAAGTAAATAGCTAACTGTGGTGTTGGAGAAGACTCTTGAGAGTCCCTTGGACTACCTGGAGATAAAAATCCATCCTAAAGGAGATCAGTCCTGAATATTCATTAGAAGGACTTATGTTGAAGCTGAAACTCCAATCCTCTGGCCACCTGATGTGGAGAGTTGACTCATTGGAAAAGACCCTGATACTGGGAAAGACTGAAGGCAGAAGGGGACAGCAGATGATGAGATGGTTGGACAGCATCACTGAATCAATGGATATGAGTTTTAGCAAGCTCTGGGAGCTGATGATAGGGAAGCCTAGTGTGCTGCAGTCCACGAGGTCACAAAGAGTCAGACACAACTGAGCGACTGAACTGAACTGAGCTGTGGGGCTAAATGCAAAGATACAAGGGTGAGAAAAAATAGCCCAAGAACTATACCAAACCCTCAACAGGCTCCTAAAGCACTGCCAACCCCTTAGCAGGAAGGGCTGTGCACACAAAAGGCAAGTCTTGCTCACCGAGTTTGCTATACAAGCCTCAGTTTCCTCAACTATAAAACTACCCCAAGTCACAGCTACCTCCACCAGCTCCTACGAAGCACTTTATGAATCTCAGAGTCTCCCCAAAAGGTGATATATTTATGAAGTATAGGATATTGACTTGGCAAGTGGGTTACTGAAAACCACCTCAGCAGCAAAATCCAGGGTTCAGAAACTTACAATATGCAAAGTAATATTAGGATGTGACCACAGTCAGATCCATGGGAAGTCTCTATAAAATACTGACTTCAGAGTAAACACCAATGATAAGTTATATATCTTAAATAGTAACAGGTGGTGACTATACAGTATCCCTGGTGACTCAGACAGTAAAGAATGTGCCTGCAGTGCTGGAGACCTGGGTTGGATCCCTGGGTTGGGGAGATCCCCTGGAGAAGGGCATGGCAACCCACTCCAGTATTCTTGCCTGGAGAATCTCATGGACAGAGGAGCCTGGCAGGCTACAGTCCATGGGTTTGCAAAGAGTTACTCTTAATTTATACTTATATTTAATTTAAATTTTTAGTGAGATGTTTATAAACCCCTTTCCTAGAGAGAGGGGGCACTTCCAGCTCAGCATATACTGTGACTACAGAACCGCTGGCTTCTGCTCCTTCCCATCTGTGTCACCATAAAAAATATACATTTGATCTTGACCTCGGTTCCTGACACAGAACTCCTAAAATCCATTTTAAGCAACGGGGTGCTAGAAGCATCTTTTGCTCTCATATTTGGTCTTTGACCTTGGTTCCTGACACTGGAGCTTCTAACACCCTTGGCATCTCCTGAGTGATGAGTGTGTTTTGTAAGTTCATGAGGTGACTGGGGGCTGGAGGAGCCTAGACAACTTCAGGATGCACACTGGTCCCCAGAAAGACCAAGGAATGGTTAGAGGGTTGGAACTTCCATCTTCCCAACCTTCAGGGAGGGGAGAAAAGGCCAGAGATGGAGTTAATATTGGATCATGCCTACATGATAAAGCTTCCATAAAAATCCCTAAACTATGGGGTTCAGGGTTCACAGAGCCGTCGGGCTGGTGAACCCCAACATTCCAGGAGGGTGATGCAGCCGACCTCCTCAGAAAGGCAGGCCCCTGCACTGTGGACCCTCTGGATCCTTTATTATGTATGTCCCCTATAATAAACTGATAAATGTAAACAAACATGTTTCCCTGAGTTCTGTGAACCATTATAGCAAATTATGAAACCTGAGGAGGAGCTTGTGGGAACCTCTGAGTGGTACCCGGGTGGTCAGGCATACAGGTGTCAACCTGTAATTGACTTGCAATCAGCATCTGAATGATGGGCGGTCTTTACCACCCTTTCCTTCTCCCAGCTGCACGGTGAAAGGCTCTCCTTCTGCCTCTTCCTCTACTGCCTCCTCATGCCACAACTTCCCTCTTTTTCTAATAATATTTAACAGAAGAAATTAAATAACGCAAGTGATTCTTGTTCATAGAAACTCAAATTGTGTTTATCAAACGCATCTATTTACAAATCTATTTGTGTAGTTCTTTGCATCTTCCTGGTTACTACATCTTACCAATGATCTCATTAACGGGGCCTTTAATCCACGTTTTATTAATGTATTTTTATGAGGGTCACCATGTCACCTTTTCAAAAATTATCCTTTAACAAAACACTGAAGTTAACTTATGTACCTAGGAAAGTCCAGCAAGGAACACTGGGGGCTGAGTGAGGTCCACCTTACCCTCAGGAGCCCCTTGGGAGAACCTCCAGTGAGAGTTTCCAGCTGGGAAGGATGGGTCCGCTCTCTCCAGGGCTGGTGGGGTGAGAATCAAGTTACACGTGGTCCCACTTTTCACCCTAATCTGAACCTCCACGGTGGCCAAGTTCAATTCAGCCTGCATGAGAGACACTGTCCTTCTTGTCTGTGGTTTCAATTTTCCATTTCTATTATTTCGGTATAAATAGGCAAGCTGCCCTAGATTCTTTGTGAAGTAAGCATAGCATCCATATAATTGCATAGTATTTTAACTCTTTAGTAAACCCAATTACTTCAATGATTATGTGTATGGAGTTATTTTCAAAACATCCTTGTATTTTTTTAAAGACCCAATTCAGGGATCCTGGTTAAGTGTGATTACATCTGAAATACTCAACTAGACCAGCACCTTACTTTTATCCACCCAGAAAAGAATCACTCCCCAATTCCATGCCCCTCAACTCTACCTACCAAGCAGAGAAGAAAGGTGAGTGGTGGAGATTTAAGAAGAGGGGGACAGAGGGCAGATATTTACATACATGTTGAAATTGTCCCTGTAACTCATAAATTGCTAGTGCAAATATGTGGGAAACAGAAGGGAGGTACCATCAGTTCAGTTCAGTTCAGTCGCTCAGTCGGTCTGACTCTTTGAAACCCCATGAACTGCAGCACGCCAGGCCTCCCTGTCCATCACCAACTTCCGGAGTTCACTCAAACTCACGTCCATCAAGTTGGTGATGCCATCCAGCCATCTCATCCTCTGTTGTCCCCTTCTCCTCCTGCCCCCAATCCCTCCCAGCATCAGAGTCTTTTCCAATGAGTCAACTCTTCGCATGAGGTGGCCAAAGTACTGGAGTTTCAGCTTTAGCATCATTCCTTCCAAAGAACACCCAGACTGATTTCCTTTAGAATGGACTGATTGGACCTCCTTGCAGTCCAAGAAACCCAAGAGTCTTCTCCAACACCACAGTTCAAAATCATCAATTCTTTGGCGCTCAGCTTTCTTCACAGTCCAACTCTCACATCTATACATGACCACTGGAAAAACCATAGCCCTGACTAGATGGACCTTTGTTGGCAAAGTAATATGTCTGCTTTTTAATATGCTATCTAGGTTGGTCATAACTTTACTGCCAAGGAATAAGCGTCTTTTAATTTTATGGCTGCAATCACCATCTGCAGTGATTTTGGACCCAAAAAAAATAAAGTCTGACACTGTTTCCACTGTTTCCCCATCTCTTTGCCATGAAGTGATGGGACCAGATGCCATGATCTTCGTCTTCTGAATGCTGAGCTTTAAGCCAACTTTTTCACTCTCCTCTTTCACTTTCATCAAGAGGCTCTTTAGTTCCTCTTTACTTTCTGCCATAAGGGTGGTGTCATCTGCATATCTAAGGTTAGTAATATTTCTCCTGGCAATCTTGATTCCAGCTTGTGCTTCTTCCAGCCCAGCATTTCTCATGATGTACTCTGCATAGAAGTTAAATAAGCAGGGTGACAATATACAGCCTTGACGTACTCCTTTTCCTTTTGGAACCAGTCTGTTGTTCCATGTCCAGTTCTAACTGTTGCTTCCTGACCTGCATACAGGTTTCTCAAGAGGCAGGTCAGGTGGTCTGGTATTCCCATCTCTTTGGGAATTTTCCACAATTTATTGTGATCCACACAGTCAAAGGCTTTGGCATAGTCAAGAAAGCAGAAATAAGATGTTTTTCTGGAACTCTCTTGCTTTTTCCATGATCCAGTGGATGTTGGCAATTTGATCTCTGGTTTCTCTGCCTTTTCTAAAACCAGCTTGAACATCTGAAGTTCACAGTTCACGTATTGCTGAAGCCCGGCTTGGAGACTTTTGAGCATTACTTTACTAACATGTGAGATGAGTGCAATTGTGTGGTAGTTTGAGCATTCTTTGGCATTGCCCTTCTTTGGGATTGGAATGAAAATTGACCTTTTCCAGTCCTGTGGCCACTGTTGAGTTTTCCAAATTTGCTGGCATATTGAGTGCAGCACCTTCACAGCATCATCTTTCAGGATTTGAAATAGCTCAACTAGAATTCCATCACCTCCACTAGCTTTGTTCATAGTGATGCTTTCTAAGGCCCACTTGACTTCACATTCCAGGATGTCTGGCTCTAGGTGAGTGATCATACCATCGTGATTATCTGGGTCGTGAAGCTCTTTTTTGTACAGTTCTTCTGTGTATTCTTGCCACCTCTTCTTAATATCTTCTGCTTCTGTTAGGTCCATACCATTTCTGTCCTTTATTGAGCCCATCTTTGCATGAAATGTTCCCTTGGTATCTCTGATTTTCTTGAAGAGATCTCTAGTCTTTCCCATTCTATTGTTTTCCTCTATTTCTTTGCATTGATCGCTGAGGAAGACTTTCTTATCTCTCCTGCTATTCTTTGGAACTGTGCATTCAGATGCTTATATCTTTCCTTTTCTCCTTTGCTTTTTGCTTCTCTTCTTTTCACAGCTATTTGTAAGGCCTCCCCAGATGGCCATTTTACTATAACCACTTCTTAAAACTGTGCTACAAAATATAACACTTCCCTTGTTAATCTTTTTAAGTGTAGAGTTCAGTGGCATTAAGTATATTCATGTGGTTGTGGAAAAGATCTCATCTTACAAATCTGAAACCCTGCACCCACTGAACAACTCTCCATTTGCCCCTCCCCACGGCCCCTGGTAACCACCATTCTGCTCTCTGTCTCCATCAACTTGACTTCACTTCAGACACTTCATTTTAGTGGAATCATACAGTATTCGTCTTTTTTGTGACTGCTACTGCTAAGTCACTTCAGTCGTGTCTGACTCTGTGCGACCCCATAGACGGCAGCCCACCAGGCTCCCCCGTCCCTGGGATTCTCCAGGCAAGAACATTGGAGTGGGTTGCCATTTCCTTCTCCAATGCAGGAAAGTGAAAAGTGAAAGTGAAGTCGCTCAGTCGGGTCCAACTCTTCGCGACCCCATGGACTGTAGCCTACCAGGCTCCTCCGCCCATGGGATTTTCCAGGCAAGAGTACTGGAGTGGGGGACTAGCATTTACTAATTAGCATGACATCCTTAGGGTTCATCTATGTTGTAGCATGTGCCAGAATTTCCTTTTTTTTTATAAGGTAAATAACAGTCCACTGTATGTACAGATTACATCTACTTTATCCATTCATCGGTCGATGAACACTTGGGTGTCTTCCATCTCTTGGCTATTGTGAATAAGGCTGCCATGAACATTGGCATGCAAATCTATTCAAGTCCAACTTTCAATTCTTCCAGATATAAATCCAGAAGTGGAACTGCTGGATCCCATGGTGACTCTATTTTCAATTTGTTCAGGAACTATAGCCATTTTTTACAGTGAGAAAATCAGGCAAGCCACTGAACCCCAACGTTACAGACTGGAGGAGTCACCAGTCCTTCCCTGAGCACAGCCTGGCTTCCACCACACTCACCAGCTCCCTCTACCTCAAGTGCAAGCAAAGTTCACCCTGAATTAACTAAGCATACACAGCAACTGTAAACAGAAATAACACTCAGCAGTAAAATGTGGAGTGGTTTAGAATGCACATCTTACCTAGTATGCTGAAATTCATCACTGCTTCCTTCAAAAGTCTTACTGAGTCCCACAGATCACTCTTGAAAAAAAAAAAAGTGAAATTCATGAGCACTTAACACACACTGGATATCAACATTCTCTAAGCACTGAGGTTTAAACAGGAATCAAACATGATTACCTCAGGATTGTTTATACAAAAAGTTACGCTCTGACTCCCTAGGTTGAAATCGATCCAAAATTTCTCTAATTTTTCATCTGCAGGTTTTCTCATCTGTAAGATATAATTTCAGCATTAATATGTGAAAGAGTCAAATGAAAATTCCACTGAAAACAGAACTTCTTTCCCTAGAACAATCCTACTTTAAGATTACAGGGTCTCCTATTGTCTCTCACTTCTGCAAAACAGGAAGAGGGTTTCAACTGTAATAGCTCACCTACTTCTGAAAAAACTCTATATACTTATAAAAACTCCATACTTAGCAACAGATGTTTAAATGTGTCAGATAACTATCCACACCATTTTTTTTTCTAGTGCAAGTCACAGAGGAAATAGTTCTCTGTGAAAGCAGTAACAGTCCACATGGCATATGGATAGGAACTTCTAGCAAGGAGGTGCGGTGATCAAATAAAAATGGTGGTTGGCTGTCTAACTTGCCACGTGTTGGAAGAAGGCTAAGACCTGAAGATTTCACGTTATCCTCATTTTCATTGATTACAGACACTCCTCCGTATCCATGGGTTCATTCAAACAAATGTGGATTGATTCAGAAAGTTCCAAAAAGCAAACCTTGATTTTTGCCACATGCTGGCAATTACTTACATAACATATTAACTTCTATGCAGAGTACATCATGAGAAACGCTGGACTGGAAGAAACACAAGCTGGAATCAAGATTGCTGGGAAAAATATCAATAACCTCAGATATGCAGATGACACTACCCTTATGGCAGAAAGTGAAGAGGAACTCAAAAACCTCTTGATGAAAGTGAAAGAGGAGAGTGAAAAAGTTGGCTTAAAGCTCAACATTCAGAAAACGAAGATCATGGCATCCGGTCCCACCACTTCATGGGAACTAGATGGGGAAACAATGGAAACAGTGTCAGACTTTATTTTTCTGGGCTCCAAAATCACTGCAGATGGTGACTGCAGCCATGAAATTAAAAGATGCTTACTCCTTGGAAGGAAAGTTATGACCAACCTAGATAGCATATTCAAAATCAGAGACATTACTTTGCCAACAAAGGTCTGTCCAGTCAAGGCTATGGTTTTTCCAGTGGTCATGTATGGATGTGAGAGTTGGACTGTGAAGAAGGCTGAGCACCGAAGAATTGATGCTTTTGAACTGTGGTGTTGGAGAAGACTCTTGAGAGTCCCTTGGACTGCAAGGAGATCCAACCAGTCCATTCTGAAGGAGATCGACCCTGGGATTTCTTTGGAAGGAATGATGCTAAAGCTGAAACTCCAGTACTTTGGCCACCTCATGCGAAGAGTTGACTCATTGGAAAAGACTCTGATGCTGGGAGGGATTGGGGGCAGGAGGAGAAGGGGACAACAGAGGATGAGATGGCTGGATGGCATCGCTGACCCAATGGACGTGAGTCTCAGTGAACTCCGGGAGTTGGTGATGGACAGGGAGGCCTGGCGTGCTGCGATTCATGGGGTCACAAAGACTCGGACATGACTGAGCAACTGATCTGATCTGATCTGATCTGATTGTATTAATATTTACAACTATTTGCACAGCATTTGCACTGTGTTAGGCACTGTAAGTAATCTAGAGGTGATTTAAAGTATGTGGGAGAGTGTGTGTTCATTGTATGCAAATACTAAGCTGTTTTAGATAAGGGACTTGGGTATCCACAGATTTTGGCATCCACAAGGGGTCCTGGGCCTGGCCCCCCATAGGTACCAAGAAATGATTGTATTACAAAATAAATACATGCTCTTAAAGAAAGGAGAAAGAAGGAAAGAAAGCTAGATTAAAACAGTACAGTACTTATGTGTGTGAATGTGTGTGTATGGTGCTTATAGAAAGAGTAAATATCTCCTTCTTTGTCCCCCAACTTCACAGAGGTCCCTTTTCATAGGAACCATTAACAATGCCTTTGTTTCTTCCCAGATATGTTAGACACGCTCAGCAAGCATATATAAAGTTTCTATTCCTCAGCAAGTGGGACAAACACTAGACTTACTATTCTCCCACTTGCTTCTCCAATAAACAGTATTTCTTGGCCAGCATTGCATCAGGCATGTCTACTTTTTATTAATGACAGCTACAGAGTTGAGCAAAGGTGTTAACATATGTCTGTGGCGTGGAAAGCCAATGTACGGACCCCCTACTGAAGCTGATGGAAATTTAGAAGTCCTAGAAAGAAGCAAGCAAGCAGGGACTGGAGTCCTCAGACAACCAGAAGGAAAAACAGACAGACCTGAGATGCAGGAACCAAGCTACCAAAATCAGTTCGAGAGAGAAAGAGTTTATCATGTAGTCATGATCTAACAGTTCAGCTCACAGAGGCCAAGAAGGGCGCGCTAGACCCAAAACAAAGAAAGGGTTAACTAAGACATTTAAGAGACATGATCCAGGAAACCTCAGTGAAGTCCAGGTCCAGAGACCTTTGAAAATTTTACCCAAAAAAAAAAACCTGAGATGGTGCAGGTTGGAGCACTTTTACATGAAGGATCTTGTTCCTCTAGGAGCCAAAGAAGAGGGTGAAAAGAGACTACACAATTTTGGACTATGAAGTACAAGGTAGAATGACCTAGAGAAAGGAGAGTGACCCCAGTTGCTGGGGACAGAGTGGGAGGCACTTACTGGAAGGAAAGAAGCAAGGGCCCTGCCCTGTTCCCTCCAATCCAGGTGTGAACAATGATGCCCATCACCAGGATAAAGTACGACAAGGTTCCTGTAACTGACCTTGTGAACAAAGTATATAAACTCAAAAATTCATTTATCAAGTAGTAACAGCAGGGCTCTTAAATAATAAGCTTCAGAGTTGAGGCCTCTAGGAAGAAAAGCAAGATTTCTTAAAAAAAAAACACACACACACCCTTCTGTGTAGCGAGAGCAGTTTGGCCTGATGTACATCTACCTATGGATCTCACTATATAGCACCCGACTTCACAGCCCCAAAGACAGACATACCTCATGCTCACCAGCAAAAGCAGCAGTGCATGGAAATGAATAGACCCTGCAAAACATCTCAGAATTAAAAAGTAAAATAAAATATGGATGGACCCCACACACAAGCTACAGACATTCTACAAACAAGCATGGATAACTAGGTGTGCTGTTAAGTCCCTTGGTACAAAGTATGGAAGAGGCTCTCAAAGCTGCAAATGGAGATCTATTACCGTGGGCAAAATTCACATCCCACCTGGCAGGTTACAGGCCAGGTTTTCCAGTACAATATACACCTCAACCCAGCTGCCTGGCAAGAGTCCTAAGGAAAGGAGTGAATTTAGCCAATATTTTCTCAAAGACTTAACTGTCCATAATATGTCTTTCTCTAGTTATCCTCAGACCTACAGGAAATCATTCTTCATAAAATCTCTCTGGAGGATATAATGTTACAACTGCTCTAAATCACAAATAAATATGTTAGACTGAATGAAACCATCTTACACACACACTAATGAATCGCTAGGCACAATGAGTCTTCTCTTCTGAGCGTTCTACTCAATGGATAACCCAGTGATGCCCAGTAAATTCTGTATTCTGTATTCTCCCCTAAAATAAAACAGATTCTAGATTTCTTAAAAAACATTAGACATTCAGTGATTTCTCTGGTAGGACGGGATAAGAATCTGCCTGCCAATGCAGGAGACACAGGTTCGATCCCTAGCCTGGGGAAGATCCTGCATGCCTTGGAACAGCTATGCCCATGAGCCACAACTACAGAAACCCATGCACCCCACGGCCTGCGTTCTGCAGCAAGAGAAACCACCCCAAGAGAAACCACCCCAAGAGAAACCCGTGCACCGCAATGAGGAGGAGCCCCCGCTTGTTGCAATTATAGAGAAAGCCCGCGTGCAGAAACAAAGACCCAGAGCAACCAAAAATCAAATAAAATTTTAAAAAGACATTCAGAAAAGAACTAGTTAATAAAGTAAAGCTCAGAGAAACGTCTTACCTTCTTTGGTCACCAAGTCTGTCATTTAGGTGATTGATAAACCGTCTACAATCCTTCAAAGTAAATAATGCAAACTTTTTGTTAAACAAACCAAGATATTCAATATATCTTTACCCTTTGCAGCATAACAGAGACCAGTGTTTGCTTCTACATTTTCAGGATCCAGTGACATCAAGACTCCATAAGGACTCATTATTAACCATGATAACTGTAACAGAACTTTGTATCAGAAAAAGGAGGCTCCAGGCTCAAGTTCTGAACCCCCAGCTGAGGAATACTTTATGTGCAATTATGTTTCCCTGGGTTAAAAGAGTGAACGAGAGGAATACCTCTTACTGATGATCTAGACTGTAATATTTGACTAACCCTTGGGCATCCATCTCCCCAGCACAAGCCAACCACAAACCCATAAAACTTATCAACTGGGGGTTTATCCTGGTGTATTTATCCACTGTCAATTTCCCTTATCAGCAGTTCTCTCTCCTGCTCCTCCCTGAAATCTCCCTCCTGCTATAGGTTCTAAGAATAAAGAATACGTCTAGAGTTCTCCTAATCAAAACCCATTAGGGAGGCAAACTTGCCAACCCCCAAATTCTAAAACTAGAGAAATACTGATCCAGGCGTTTTTCCCTCTTGTTGGCAGGGGATGTCTGTTGTGGTAAACAGTCCTCACGCTCCACGTCTACATTCAGCACTAAAGGGACACGGATGTGAGCCTTCCTCTAAAAGCAATTCCACTAAGAAATTGCTTTTCTGACGGAAAATGATTTGAGAAACAAGATAATTACTTTTGTTTTGCAAAACTGAAAGTGAAAAGTGAAAGTGAAGTCACTCAGTCGTGTCCGACTCTTTGTGACCCCATGGATTATACAGTGCATGGAATTCTCCAGGCCAGAAGACTGGAGTGGGTAGCCTATTCATTCTCCCGTGGATCTTCCTGACCCAGGAATCAAACTGGGGTCTTCTGCACTGCAAGCAGATTTTTTACCAACTGAGCTACCAGGGAAGCAGGTTACATGAAAGACACCAAAAATTATTGGCTTTTCTAGTGGCTCAGCTGGTAAAGAATCCGCCTGCAATGTGGGAGACTTGGGTTCGAACTCTGGGTTGGGAAGATCCCCTGGCAAAGAGAAAGGCTATCCACTCCAATATTCTGGCCT
Organism: Bos mutus; assembly: GCF_027580195.1. NCBI lineage: Eukaryota > Metazoa > Chordata > Mammalia > Artiodactyla > Bovidae > Bos > Bos mutus. The sequence continues at coordinate 7,088,419 of NC_091639.1, read as the reverse complement.
GGAAAATTCCATGGACTATATAGACCATGGGGTTGCAAAGAGCTGGACACGACTGAGCGGCTTTCACTTACTTCAAATTGCGGAGGTTGGAGGGCCCAGGTCATAACCACCCCACAATACTCCTCTGCCAGCAGAGCCCCCAGGCCAGCTTCAGCCTCCACCACCACCCCAGGTGCTCTCTGCAAGGCACATTCTTTTCTTCTCTGACTCTCCCTACCTGTCAAGGTTTGTTGAAAGTCACTTCCGGCTCCATGACATGGTCTCTGACTGGATCCATCAAATTCACACAGTTCTGTCTCCAGGCTGTCTCCTATAAAGATGTCCTAACTCTAAGCTGGTATTTGTTCCACACATACTCTATTTCTATTGTCCTCAACTTATTTTCACATAAGTGGGAAACAGGAAGCTTCAAAATGCCAACACAATCACACTCGAAGGAAAAAACCCTCCCCTAAGCCCAACATACACGAAGGCTCTGAGAAGTTGCTTCATGAATATTGATTAAATGGAATTTTCATGACCATAGATCTCACCGTCTCAAATTCTCGGTCGTTAATTTCTTTGAAAGCCTTAGCAATGGTGTCATCTTCAAACCACTGAGGGACAAAGTCCTCCCTGGATTTTCTGGTCGTCAATCTACACAATGCTTCACAAAGAGCCACCTGCTGGTCATAATCTAGAGATTAAAGACAGGGCAGACAGGGATGATTCTGGGCACCAAGCAAACGCAGCAACAAGGTCCACAGACCAGCATTTGCTCTAAGAAGCTCCAGCTTAGACGACTAGCACGTGGCTTCTAGTTTTAAGCAGCAAGCTGTATCCTGGAGCAATTATAATCATTTAAAGTGTGAACGTGTTAGTTGCTCAGTCGTGCCTGACCCTTTGGAACCCCATGGACTGCAGCCCGCCAGGCTCCTCTGTCTATGCAATTCTCCACGCAAGAATACAAGAGTGGGTTGCCATTCCCTTCTCTGGAGGATCTTCCCGACCTAGGGTTCAAACTCAGGTCTCCTGCATTGCAGGCAGATTCTTTACAATCTGAGCCACCAGGGAAGCCCCAATAATCATTTAAATTCATCTGTAAGAAATTTTAGGAGAAAAATCCAAACAATAGGTCAATAAGGAAACAATTTCTAAAAAAATTAAATGTTACTTCTGTATTCTGTATTTCAGATATATTAAAACATTCAAAACCAACTATGGCTAAGACTCATAGACATAGAGAACAAATTCGTGGTTACCAGTGGGAAGAGGGAAGGGGAGAGGGGCAAGATAGGAGTGAGGAAGTAGGAGGTACAAAGTATTGGGTATAAAATTAGCTATAAGGACATACTGCACAGCATGGGGAATACAGAAAGAATTTTACAGTAACTATAAACTGGGTATAACCTTTAAAAATTCTGAATTACTATATTGTATACCTGTAACTTATATAATATTATACATCAACTAGACCTCAATTAAAAAAAAAGGAGATTTTTTCCCCCCAGCCTTAAGAAATATTTCTACTATAACAAAATCTCAAGATAAACTATGGTTTTTCAGAGCAGATAAACAAAACTACATATCCCAACATATTTAAATATTAAACAATTTTAAAGGTAACAACCAAATAGCAACTGGATATGCAAACTTAAATTTGCAAAATAACAGTGTATGTTGCTTGTGGATATATGTATTAAAGTATAAACATATTCTTGAAAATGGAAAACAAGTCCAAGTCAAGGATTATCTCTACAGATAAAGAGGGGAATGGGATGGGAATTTGGACATGGGCCTTTACCTGTAACTCTGATTTACTTAAAAAAGAATTTGAAGCAAATGTGGAAAAATGATCAAATTTGACTCACTTCATTGGAGAGTAAAGGAATATTCATTAACTATTCTTTATGGTTTCAGCATGCTTAATGCTTCAATCATAAATTAAAAATAAAATTCTACTTCCTATTTTCAATTTGACCATACATTATTCCCCATAGTTCCAAGATGCTCATTAAACCCCCCCATGTCCAGTATTTAATATTCTCATATTTAAAATTCTAAATGCTTCTTACCACCCACAGTCAAGATTGTCCTTGCAAGGTCTTTCCTGAAATATTTAGATAAATTTCATTTTACTGGGATGAACATAAATAAGTAAAACTTTAATACATTGGCATTAAAATTTTAAACCGAGATGTATATTTTTTTTAAGTATTTCAAACTCATTATCAGAATGTCCTCAATGTCAAGAACATATTTTTATGGGAAAAGTCTCAAATTTATATATTGACTTAAATATACTTTTTTAAAGAGAAACTAGAACTACTACACATTATGAGATTCTAGTTCTTCTATAAATGAGTTTGATCCTCTCCAGACAATTCATCAAATGCTAAGATTCTGGAATTCTATAATCACCTCACCACCCTGTGAAGATATATATTCTTTATTATTATTATTACATAGCTTGACCCTGGAAGAAACGATACAGCAGGTGCTGTGGGTCTTTCCTATTGCTGTTTGGAATCAATTTTTAAAACTGATAAAGTTACAGATGTAATGGGGTTATCGCATTACTGTAACCACCAGAGATTCCCAAACTTCATGTTCATTTAAGAATTTCAATTAAATGCTGACAAGGGTGATGCAGATCTTTTTTAATGTCATAACTCCAAAGCTAAAGAATGGATTTTAGAAATCTTGTAATAGTTCAGTTTCTCATAATAAATGGATGGATTTGTCACAATTTAATAGAAGTCTTAGAATGGTCTTATCAAGAGTTCTACTTAATTTTATGTTTGCAGGTTTTACATTTAACTAGAAATGCAGAACATTCCAGATGAGAACATGCAAACGTTAAGACAGGACCATTGCATTAGTCTGAAAACTGAGCAGAGACCATCAGGTCGACTTCTCTCCAGATCTAAACACATGACTAAGGGTAATAATTAAACTAACGTATTCAAAGAAACTCAGCAGGAAAAATTCAGAGGAAACACTATCCTGCAAAGAGTTAAACAGACAAACACGGTGAGCTCCACAGTCACCAATCACCTTTTTCAGGTCTGTGCTGTGCATAGTTGCTCAGTCGTGTCTGACTCTTTGTGACCCCATGGACTGTGGCCCACCAGGCTCCTCTGTCCATGGGGATTCTCCAGGCAAGAATACTGGAGTAGGTTGCCATGCCCTCCTCCAGGGGATCTTCCCAACTCAGGGATCGAACCCATGTCTCCTGCATTGCAGGTGGATCCTTTACCATCTGAGCCACCAGGGAAGCCCACACTGTGATAAACTGGATCCCCTCCTCTTGCAGGCATGGCTGCGTGTCACGTGAACAACGGAGGGCCATAATGATGTCTCCGATGCTGACTGGTGCTCAGCACACAGTCACAGGTTCAGGCTGATATCTCTAAACAAGGTACTAGTGTTGCTTCCCATGGTCAACACGACCACCTTACCTCCAAATTTCAATGTCCCAGGAACCATGTAACTGTGAGTGTGTCACCAAAACCCCCAAAATCCATCCCGTGGAAAGTGCATTGCTGTACTGGGACAGCTAACAGCTGGTAACCTGTGAGTATCTGCTGTCTACCAGGTGATATGCTAATCGCTTTCAATGGATTGCCTGATTCGGCCTGCACTCTATCAATCAGGTATTAATCTTGGTTCCACTTTACAGGTGAGCAGACTGAGGTGTAGTGAGTTAAGACCGTGGTCTTAACCAGTGAACAACCAGTGTAAGTGGAGAAACCAGGATTGTATCTCCCATGAGTTGCTAATTCAGTTCACATTCACAGTGAAAAATAATCTAAAGCCTGAGAAAGTATTTCACCTCACAAATGTGATAGAACCAAAAAAAAAAAAAACCACCACCGCAAACACCTAAACAGAACAAAGACTGCCTGTGTGTTAGTTGCCTAGTTGTGTCTGGCTCTTTGTGACCCCATGGACTGTAGCCCATCAGACTCCTCTGTCCATGGGATTCTCCAGACGAGAATCCTGGAGTGGGTTGCCATGCCCTTCTCCAGGGGATCTTCCTGACCCAGGGATCCATCCCAGGTCTCCTGCATTGCAGGCAGATTCTTTACCATCTGAGCTACCAGGGAAGCACAACAGATTGGGGTAGTACAGTTCAGAGATTTTGCCCCTACATCACCACCAGATCAGGTCAAGGTCACGTACATAAGACGACAGGGACCTTCCAACAAGAGGAGCCGTTTTCTCTCTTCCCGAGGTACAGCTTGCAGAATGCCGTTCAAGGTCCTCAGTGCCTGTTGGGAGTTGGGAAAGGTTTTCAGAGGAAGAAACAAAAGACAGGACTAGGCACAAACTTCTCCACGGGGCCCAGGGCAGCTGCTGTCAGCAACTCACCTCCCGTTGGATCAAAGGATTTACAGCTTCTTCTGTCACTAGAAATCCCAAGGTAAATATGAAGGAATTCAACATCTGAATTTTCCCTGAAAGCAGAATTTTCGAAGAATCACATTGATGCTAAAAAAAAAAAAAAAAAAGAATAAGGAAATGATTGTACACAGCAGGAGTGGCAAAGGGTGAAAAGCCATGGGCAGCAAATGTTTCCGAAACTATCTAGGCTGGATAAGGGACACATGCTAGCCTACTGCAAGTTCTAGAAAGCCCCAGGCCACAGTAGATCTGCAGGGCTTTTGTTGTTGTTCAGTCGCTAAGTCGCGTCAGACTCTCTGCGACCCCATGAACTGCAGCACGCCAGGCTTCCTTGTCCTGCATGACCTGGACGCCCATGGAGAGAAACAGCAGCAGTGCCTGCAGAGTCTGACTGTGATCATTGCATCTCAGGCAAAGCTGCTTTGGTATCCAGAGTGAGCAACGTGCAAGGGCGGCTCCTGAACACAGTTTCCCACTGTTTCCATGCATTTCTCACATTTGTGTATTTTATGAAAGTCTTAGGCGGCTTCCCTGGTGGCTCAGACAGTAAAGAATCTGCCTGCAATAGGGAAGACCCAGGTTCGATACCTGGATCAGGAAGACACCCTGGAGATGGGAATGGCAACCCACTCCAGGATTCTTGCCTGGAGAATCCCATGGACAGAGGAGCCTGGCAGACTATGATCCATGGGGTCGCAAAGAGTCGGACACAACTGAGCGACTAAGTACAGCACAGCACATTCACTGCAGAATGTAGTGTGAATTTAGTAGTAGCTTTTCAAAAGGATGAAAAAGATGGAAAATAGGGAGAGGACATAAAATGTCCCCGATATCTATCCATCTTTGTTTTCTTTATTTTGAAGTGGAGGATAATTGCTTTACAGTGTTGTGTTGGTTTCTGGCATACAACATCGTGAATTAGCCGTAAGTATACATGGCACAAATTAGCACAAATTAGCCCCTCCCTCTTTACCTCCCCCACCCAAACCCACCATCTTTGAATGCATGGTTTCATAATTCAAAATGTGGAATTACCTTTAACGTGAGCCTAAGCTGAACAATATCACCCTAACATCCAAATAATCTACCTTTTGTGCTCTTGAAAGACAGAGAGAGGCACAGAATTGATTTTAAGTTAAATCAGTATTAGGTAATTTTGCTGGTTTGGATGATAAAAGTGGCTGTCCATCCCCAACCAGAACTGAATGATCAAATGGTGGTAAAAATGAAGTCGCTCAGTCGTGTCTGACTCTTTGCGACCCCATGGACTGTAGCCTACCAGACTCCTCTGTCCATGGGATTTTCCAGGCAATAGTACTGGAGTGGATTGCCATTTCCTTCTCCAGCAGATCTTCCCAACCCAGGGATCGAATCTGGGTCTGCCACATTGTAGACAGACACTTTACCGTCTGAGCCACCAGGGAAGTAAATGGTGGTAGAAGCAGCGAAATAAAGATGCACCAGAGGTGAACGAGGCACACTTTATGGCAAAATTCGCTGCAGCACCACCATCTGACTGCCATAAAACAGTCAGTTAATCCAAATATAATAGTTAAACCCACAGCACTTTTACATATCATTTAGATAAATATTCTTCTCTATTCAAGAATATTCTAGTAATGAGAGGTCAAAGGCCAATTAGTAGTAAATAATACACTTACCTTGACTACTACTTCTGGAAATAATCTAATGAAAAGAAAAAGTAAAACTTCTATTATTTTTTAAAAGCATTATCAACTGTAACATTAATGTATTAAGGCTGATAATTCTCTAACAGGCAGAAGTTGACTTTAATTACCATAGAAAAAAATTATAGAGAAATCCTATTTGACCTTCAATCCACTTTATTAAAATCAGCCTATTACCTCCAATCAGGTGAACAACATATTTGAAAATAAATCACCTTATTTTTCTATAACATTGGTTACACGTACTGTTTGTTACTATTTCATATAACATTTCTAATAATAAAATACGAGTCTTTTAGTAAAATCCACTTCTTGGAAAAACACAAGCTTTATAAACCACCTGAAGATTCCTGCAAATTACCAACGGTATCTGCTCAGTAAAGCACCCGTCCTTATCCTTACCAAGGCTGTGTCAAAAAAGTCTTCCGTCACGTTCTTCAGAGATGTGTCTGAGGCTAGGTCTGCCATGGTCAGAAATCCCACTGTTCTTTCAAACCAGGAAACCATGTACACAATAAAAGAAATACTTATACAACCTCTAGGACTAAATCACTACTCCCCATTCATTAAAATTTCACAACTCTATCATTTTAAAGACCTCTTTCCATTCCCTGTCATTTCGATTAGGTCTAGTCCTGAAGTCTTCATCTAGACCACTCCAGAATGGACTCAGACCACTACAGAGCTGCAGTAAGTTCTCAGATACCAGCAAGAACTGGAGACTTTGCCAGGATCATCCACACCAGAAAGCCTTATAAAGGGGCTAGTGAGTGGCCAAGAGAACGCAGGAGAAATTCCTCATTCCTGTAACCTCGGAGATTACAGAAAACAAGCCATCCAATATCAAAGGACAGCAGATTCCAGAGAGCTCTCCAGAAGTGGGCCAGTGCAGGACACAGGCCCGACCACCTTCCTTCCTTTTTTCTGCCAGAAGCTTCCAGCTAATTGGAGATCCCCACCCCTCACCACTGCCTCCCACCCCATAGGAACATCTATCTAAGTTCATATTACATCGCTAGAATTGGTGTGCTTTAATTAACTTATATAAACCTCCCTGCTCTGTGTGTGTGCTCAGATGCTCAGTCATCTCCAACTCTTTGCAACCCCACAGACTGAGCACACCAGGCTCCTCTGTCCATGGAATTCTCCAGGCAAGAATACTAGAGTGGGTTGCCATTTCCTTCTCCAGGAGATCTTCCCAACCCAGGGATCAAACCCGTGTCTCCTGCATGGGCAGGCAGATTCTTTACCTCTGAGCCACCTGGGAAGCCCATAAACCTCTCTAGAATATATTTATTCAATAAAGCGAAGGCCATCTTTGGATGTTTTTTGCAGAGACTAGACACTCTTATAAAAAAAAAGAAAGAAAGAAAGAAAATCTTGGCATGCACAATCAGAAATCAGTTGAACAAGAAGTTGGTGACATGAGTTTGTGATGAGAAACTCTTATAGGAGTGGGGCCTTGGAAACTCTCCACTTTAGAGTCAAGAACCCGAGGTACCATCCGAAGGCCACAGATGAGCCCATCAGCTCCCAATCTTGGCTGCACATTAGGAAATCCTGAGGAGCTTTAAAATGCCCTCATGAGTGAGACCACTGCAGACCCAGTAAATCAGAATCTCTGGCAATGGGACCCTCACATGATGTCTCAAAGCTCTTTAGGCAATTCTAAGGTACAGTGAGGTTTGGAAGCTCTATTAAGTTCCAGGTGATTTTCTTTTATCTCAAATCAGACAAATATTTGCATTTGATTGAATCATCCACCTCCTAAAGCAAACTTTTCTCCAACAGTCCATGGAAGAAATGTCCCAGAGGTCAGTGGGGTAGGGGATAAATTGAGACTGATCTATACATGGCACTATTAATATATATATATAACAGATAAATAATAACTTGTTGTATAGTACAGGGAACTCTACTCAACACTCTAGTGGCCTACATGGGGAAAGAAATCCTAACAAGTGGATATACGTATAACTGATCCACTTGGCTATATACCTGAAACTAACACGACACTGTGAATCAGCTACTCTCTAATAAAAAATTTTTTAAGTGTTCCTCTACAAGCAGAACTCACTGCTAAGGCACTTTTTTCTCCCTCCCTATACTCATGCTCAAAATTCTATGCTTTTAAATACATTTCTGTCACTATCCCCCCAAATCCTGTCCCCCTCCCCAGCTCATCAAAATCCACTGAGTATAGATTTAGAAAGCTGGGCAAAATGCCACATTATTTGATCAAAACCTGGACTAGGAATTCACTCTGAAGGCATCTCTGTGCCAAGATTAAGCGTAATAACTGTTACACCAGCTGCCCCTACAGCTGTGTCATTACCAGAAATCAGACAGATAATTATTGACGGGTGCAATAGCTCTTACTCGTGACACATATAGCAAAGGAGAAGTCACTCAGTCCTCCTGAATCTTCAAGTACAGGGCCAAACTTGCTTCTCTCTGTAGGAAATTCTTCTATGGTGAACCACCTTCCAGCACACTTTATGTTGAGCCTGTGAGCCCAGTGGGCTTTAGAAGTATAAAATCTGGTACCCCCCTCCGCTCTGATAATATCAACCTACACAAATTAACACTACATGCTTTACAAGGTGTTAACTTATGGCTGTGGCATTTACATCACCAGCTAGAAGTCTAACAGAATGTGGAAATTCCTATTTGGTTTCAAAACTCCAGTGGAGACTTGATCTGACACTTTTCAACCCTTGGGAAGGCATTCTGAAGTCTAAATATAGATTTCAGTTCAGAGCAGATCCCAATTCATCCCCCCAAGTAAGCTTCAGCTTCCAAGGTACCTTGGGACACCCTGCTCCATTCCTTTGGAGTTTGGCTGTTTGTCCCTGCTTCATATTACCTGCATAAGTAAGTATATCAGGGAGCTGTTGCTTAGTCACTCAGTCATGTCCAACTCTTTTAGACCCCATGGACTATAGGCCTCCAGGCTCTTCTGTCCATGGGATTGCCCAGGCAAGAATACTGGAGTAGGTTGCCAGTTCCTTCTCCAGGGGATCAGAGAGTTGGGTGGGGCTAAAATCAATATGAAATACACGTGTTAATATTTTTCTCTTTATGATATATATATACACACACACACAAACACACTACCATGTGTAAATAGATGGCTAGTGGGAAGCTGCTGTATGGCACAGGGAGCTCAGCTCAGTGCTCTGTGATGACCTAGACAAGTGGGATGAGGGGTGAGGTGGGAGGGAGGTCTGGGAGGGAGGGGATATATGTACATATATAGCTGATCAGTCCTGAATGTTCACTGGAAGGACTGATGTTGAAGCTGAAACTCTAATACTTTGGCCACCTGATGGGAAGAACTGACTCACTGGAAAAGACCCTGATGCTGGAAAGGATTGAAGGCAGGAGGAGAAGGGGACGACAGAGGATGAGATGGTTGGATGGCATCACCGACTCAATGGACATGAGTTTGAGTGAACTCCAGGAGTTGGTGATGGACAGGGAGGCCTGGCGTGCTGTAGTCCATGGGGTTGCAAAGAGTCGGACATGACTGAGCAACTGAACTGATAGCTGATTTACTTTGCTATACAGCAGAAACTAACAACACTATAAACAATTATACCCCATTAAAAAAATGAAATACACGACTTGCATTAAGTACAGCCCTTAGATTTCCACTCCATCCTGCAGGCCTCCCTCTACACACCAGCCGCTAACACTTTTATAGTCCCCGAGAGAAGTTAGGAAAACCTGGAGTTAACTCTCCCCCCGCCATGGAGGGGCAGCCCCATGATTATATGCATTTTAAAGTGAAAAAGGACAGACACATCTCCTTGGCCTAACCCGATCTTGATAAACTTGAGATGCAAGTACCTGCAGAGGGTAAGTAGAGATTTTATTGCCAGCTCTGTCACCCTTCTGTCCCCTACCTACCCTCATGTCCTCATCAACAATCAAGCTCAGGGCTGCAAATCTTATCATGGAAAAAAAACAAAACAAAACCAAAAAACGTGCAACAAGAGACTGGGAAAACTGCTTTGCTTCCAGATGCCATTATCAAAGGCACACACGATGTTACCTTCTGATTAAAAAATAGAACTGTGTAATTTGGGTGACCTAGAATAAGCAACAGAGAAAGCAATGGCACCCCACTCCAGTACTTTTGCCTGGAAAATCCCATGGATGGAGAAGCCTGGTAGGCTGCAGTCTGTGAGGTTGCTAAGAGTCAGACACGACTGAGCAACTTCACTTTCACTTTTCACTTTCATGCATTGGAGAAGGAAATGGCAACCCACTCCAGTGTTCTTGCCTGGAGAATCCCAGGGACGGGGGACCCTGGTGGGAAGCCATCTATGGGGTTGATAGAGTAGGACACGACTGAGCGACTTCACTTTCACTTTTCACTTTCATGCATTGGAAAAGGAAATGGCAACCCACTCCAGTATTCTTGCCTGGAGAATCCCAGGGATGGGGGAGCCTGGTGGGAGGCCATCTATGGGGTCGCACAGAGTTGGACACAACTGAAGCAACTTAGCAGCAGCAGTAGCCGCAGAATAAGCAAAAGATACTTTTGCCATGTGTTTTTTCAGATTTAACTAGGCTTTTAGGAAGTTGAAAAAGTGGCCTGTGGCAAAGGATAAACTGATCATTTATCTAGGTCCAATCTTGTTACTGGAAAAGACCCTGATGCTGGAAAGACTGAAGATAGGAGAAGGGGATTGACAGAAGATGATGGTTGGGTGGCATCACTGACTTGATGGATATGAATCTGAGCAAACTCTGGGAGATGGTGAAGGACAGGGAAGTGTGGAGTGCTGCAGTCCATGGGGTTGCAAAGAGTTGGATGTGACTGAGTAAATGAACAACAACAACAATCTTGTTAATAAAGTATATTGAAATAGTTATAAAGCTTTTGGGGGAGGGGTGTAATAGTCCACTCTCTTCATTCTATATTTAAGCTAAATTCACTGAAATAATAAAATCATACTATTACTGCATTGACTTGTCAAGGGGAGGAGAGGTTGTGTCTTATTCCTGTGCACTCCCCAAGTGTCCTGTCCATCCCACATATCAGGAAACACGTGGAACTTCAGTTTTGATTGGATATAGGCAACAAGCCCTGGCAGCAATTCCTTTTCAAATCTGACTTCAAAGGAATATAAAATACCAAACTGGGTAACTGAATCCTCTCTTGTTCTTTAAATTATCCAAATCCACACAAAATTAAAAGATGACACTTATCTTTGGGATCAGACCCTGCTTAATCAGTAAAGGCTCATCTTCTTTGAGGCCATCAATGAAGAATCGCTGGATACATTTCAGCAACAGAGAAACACGCTGGAATTCATTTTTATCCAGTTCCTTGGGATGAGACCAGGCCAAGTTAAAAACCTTACACAGTTACACATTGGTACTCTGATTACAAAACAAACAAAACTCACTTGCCTTATTTATTGATCTGTCGAGAAGGCGTAATAAAAGATTGTTATATCTTTGAGGAACATGGCGCTGTTCCTGAAAATATTCTTTGATTTTCTGAAATCCTTCATCATGGAATGCATTAGTAATAAGCGATTGAAGCTGGAAAGTTGACAGTTTGAAAATTACTCTTTTTCCCGAAGAATAATTATTTCATAGTGATATTTCTAACAAGTGTTATCAATAACAATTCAGTGCAGAAAAATTCAGTGCCGAAAAAGAGGGTAAGAATAGAGAGTTATATCTTGAACAGTAACCATGCAGGCAATGATTTTGGGGGCTTAAGACAGTAGTTTGCAAAACCACCACCAGCACAGCACGGATGTCACTGGGGCACGTGTTAGGAGTCAGAAACTCTGGGAGCAGGGCCCTTCAGGTGATTCTCAGTATGCAAAAGTCTGAGAACCACTGACTTACGGAAAACCACACCTGAATTACAGATATCTGTGGGCAGAGACTTTATCCCCAGTGATGTTAGAAACTCTAAAACACTACAAAATGCATGCCTATTATCACTCATTAAGTTATATACATGATATTAACAGGAGAAAACGAATTCAACAAATAGTTACATTTAAGGGAACTAATACACACAAATTGCTATGATGAATGAAATTGAACTTTTCTGCCTGAAAGTTAGTCAGTCAAGACCTATCTCTATATGTGTGTCTCTGTATGTGTGCTTGAATAAGATATATTCTTAAATATCTGTACTATAAAAGATATGATTTCTTCTTTAATCAAGAAAAACCCAGTCCAATCCTATAGGCTAACTTACAGTATTTTAATGAATCATTTTACTATATCTAGCCTGAAATTCCATCTATTCCTAGTATTGATTTAAATGAGGAGAGAGCATTTGAAATTAAACATTTAAACAGAATTTAAGTTATCATATATTAATAGTAAGTTTTTTTGAACCAAGGGGGTTTAGGCGTTCTGCAGATATTCTAATTTACTCCTCGCCACTGATCTAGGTGTTAGACTCTCTATCTGGGGATAATAATACAAGGCTGGGAAAGGTTAAGAACGTGTATAAGATCACCCAGCTGGGACTCACGTTCAGATTCTCTGACTCAACAGTCAGGCTTCTTCCTACTTGCAGCTTCTCTATACTCAGAACAAATCCAAACCCTTTGCCTTGGTCTGTAGGGCTCTGCATGATTTGATCTGTCAGCATATCCTGTCTCACTTCCCTTCTGAGTCCCAGAATAAGTCAAGCTCTTCCTGGCCTCAGGGCCTTTGCACTGGCTATGCCATGCCTGGACTGCTTCTCCCCACCACGTACCATTCTGGCTCCTTGTCACCCCTCAGTTCTCAGCTTTAGTATCACCTTTTCAGGGAGGTCTTCTGGACCTTATCTAAAGTTGCATGCATGTGCGTGCGTGCGTGCGTGCTCAGTGGTGTCCAACTCTTTTCGACCCCATGGACTATAGCCCACCAGGCTCCTCTGTCCATAGAATTCTCCAGACAAGAATACTGGAGTGGGTTGCCATTTTCTACTCCAGAGGATCTTCCTGACCCAGAGATTGAACCCAAGTCTCTTGCGTCTCCTGCATTGGCAGGTGGATTCTTTACCACTGCACCACCTAGGAAGCCCCTATAAAGTCAGTCAAGTGCAATTATTCTCCATCACAACATCTGTTTCATTTTCTTCCTACTGTCTTACTTTTGTCCTTATTCTGTCTCTTTGGCTCTCTGCCAGGCTGAAAGTTCTAGGAGAGCCAGTATTGTGACTATTTTGTTCAATACTGTCTACCTCCACCTAGAATAGTACAACGGAATGGCCTAGATTAGGATATTAGTAGGGTAATCAAAGAGATGGTGATAAGTTGATGCAGATTAGAAAAGTAGAAAAGGACTTCTCAGGCTTGAAGAACTGGAGGAAGGAAACAGAACAAGACAGCACACACGCAGAACACAAACTCGATCTTTACAGAGAAAGCATCCCGGGGCAGTCCACTCTCGTCCTTTTCCTGAACGGGCTGCAAAGGACCTTCGTTCTCCTGTGTACAAAACACATTAAAAAATTTTTTTTATTTCAAAGAAATGCACTAAGTTTTAAAAAGAAATAAGGTTTATATTATTTTCCTGAACAAGCTTTCTTCATTCACGCCACTGACTATAGGTCTAAGAAAACTATGACTTAGAAGGAAGCCCAAAAGCTTTATCCAACGCTCTTTAACACTTATGACAAATACAAACTACCGCAAGAAACAAAGTAAATATCATTGTAATAAATGACCACATAAAATAAATTTAAACTCTATAGCAGCAACTATAATAAAAAGAAAGGAAGGAAGAAAGAAAAGGCTTTGAATTAATGAACCATTTTCAGAATGAGAGCTTGTAAAATAAAGTTTTCTAAAGCGAGTTTCAAGCCCAGTCATGAGCTTAAGCTTTATATTTCTGACTTGCATGAATTTTAAATGTGACTCTAGGACTTACTCTTGCCTGGAAAATCCCATGGATGGAGGAGCCTGGTGGGCTGCAGTCCATGGGGTCCCTAGGAGTCGGACAGACTCAGCGACTTCACTTTCACTTTTCAGTTTCATGCATTGGAGAAGGAAATGGCAACCCACTCCAGTGTTCTTGCCTGGAGAATCCCAAGGGACGGGGGAGCCTGGTGGGCTGCCGTCTATGGGGTCGCACACTGAAGCGACTTAGCAGTAGCTAGGACTTAAAACTGAAACTTCAAGGATCAAAACAGCAACAAGAAAACTTACTAAACATTGGGTTGTTGCACATTTTCTTCAAGAAGTGATTCCTGGATTACCAACCTAGTTTTCACAAACACGCTAAACAACGGCATCTCACCTGCTCCCGACAATTAAAGAATAACTTAAAAAAATTTTTTTAATCTCTCTCCCAAAGAGGTTGTTTAAAAAAAAAAATCTAGCTTGGGTTAACAGTCCTTTGTGTACTGGACAAACTCCTTAAATGTCAACATATTTTACAATAATATTATTTATAAATGGGGGGGGGTGAATTCAAAGACTCAAATCCAGGCTTGTTTTTTCCACCAACAGTGTATTCAAGAAGAGGAATGAGGGAAAGTACCAACCCACCTTGCCCTCTCCAAACCCTGGGCGGCGGGGCTAACAGAAGCCCCAGAATCTTGGGGCCTGGGTAGGTTTGCGTCCTTGCACTTTCCACGAAACAGGAAAAACGGGCTGGGAAAACATCCCGAGCATCTCAAAAAGAACAACATCGTTGCCTTCGGACATTAATTCTCCAATTCCCCCTTCCCCAAACGCTTTACTGACGAGGGACCAGAAGTTTCTATTCTACCTTACGGTCTCCCTGAAAGCGACCAATAAGCTCCCAGCAACCCTAAGAACGGTGAAGCGCCGCAGCGCCCCTGCGAAGGGCCGGGGGCACGCCAGGCTTCCCAGGGCGCAGTGGTAAAGAATCCGCCTGCCAATGCGGGAGACACCGGTTCGATCCTTGTGTCAGGAAGATCCCCCAGAGAAGGAACTGGCAACCCACTCCAGTATTCTTGCCTGGAGAATCCCATAGACAGAGGAGCCTGGCGGGGCTACAGAAGCAGAGTCGGTCACGACTGAGCAACCGGAGCATTCTGGGCGAGCACGCCAGGCTCGGAGCCCAGAGCCCGACGGACGTGAGCCCTCGCGTCCCCCTGGAACGGTGGAGAGGGGGCCGGGGTTCTACGGTGCTCGGGTCCCCCCGAGGCCACTCACCTCCCCCATCCCGAGGCTCAGGCAGGACGCCACGTACCCGAACCAGGGCGCACGCCGGGAGCCGGACGCGCCGCGCTCGGCCTCCTGGGTTCCGCCGGCGAGGGCTGGGGTAAGCCACGGCTCCCGGACGCCAAGCTCCGCCCCAAACTCTAATTAATCATCCCGCCCCTGAAAACCCAGCAGAGTCCCGTGATTGAGAAGCGTGTTGAGAAACGCTGGCATGTTAACTAGGAATCAAGGTAAGGCCACCTGGGCGCACGCAAGCGCACCTTAAGAAAAAGCGATTTCTCCAGGGATGAAAACATGTCAATTAACAGACTTTAAAAGGGAAGTTCTAAGCTGATAGGCGCACCCTGTGCTGAAGCCGCAGTTTTCTCTCCACCTTTAAACAGATAGCAGAGCTGGTTTCGATCCACTGATATTAACAGACTGAAGCCGAACTTTCCCCATAGGAACCAGATTTGTACCCGAAACTGTGACTTTAAAAAGAAAGCGTTTTAAAATATACACACCTCGCTGTGCTCAGTCAAAATAAAATAAACATTTTCATCCAGTCTGCTTGTTTTCTGCCCACTTACTTTAGCCCCACAGGAATGTGTACCAGGTTTAGGCTGATCGTTTGTCTGATATGGGAACACGGTGACAAAAATAAGTTGAACTGGAATTTTCTTTAAAAAAAAAAAAAAGAAAAAAAAAAGCAGACAAAAGGACCTCTCAGATCCAAACATTCCTTGTAAAAAATTAACTTGTATGATAATTGGGTGCGGTGGGTACTTGGTGTCATGACCTTTACAGAAGATATTTGTTTGCATCAAAGGTAAACTTAATATAACCAGAATCTCTGCAAGTCAGCCCTGAACTCTACCTTGTATCTCCAGTCCATTCAATAAAGTACTTGCTTCAAAGCTCATCATATCCATTCCTGGTAAATATGATGTAATTTACTTATTTAAATATAAACCAAACTTTTAGATTCCTTTGCTTTTAAATTAATAAACTACGATTTCAAAATCAGCTGTGAATATAGTGTTCTGAATCAATGTAAGTATTAATGCAGAAAAATTTTAAGGTTGATAACAAATAATCAAATACAGTTAAAATGCACTTTATTTTAGAGAATAAAATAGGTAATACAGTAAGAATATAATGTATGACATTTAAGTCTTCTTGATATTAGTTTAAAAGTTTTAATCAATTATTTTCAGACTGTGGGGAAAATATAACAGCCTTTCAAACTACATGGTTGTTAATGGATTCAAAAATTCAGGAGAAATTAAAGACAACAACACAGACAACACCATTTATTTTTTTATGTTTTCACTTTGATTAACTTCTTTTACTAACATGTTTTACCCAGACATGATTTTAGGACAACTTGGAATATATATTCTAATTCTGCTCAAACAAAATACAGTAGAGACAACGACTTTTCTTTGGATACCAGAATCTATTTAGAAAAAAAAAGTACTTGATTAATTGACTTGGCTTTCTTTTTCTTTAATTGTGCTTTTTTATATTTTTGAAGGGTAAGGACTCTCTAGGAATATTCCAAAATTACAGAGAAAAGCAATAGTTTAACAATGGTTACAGTAAGACCAGAAATTAGTTTCTACATATTTTCACAAGTGATTTTAAGTTCGTTTTTGAAGTTATATTAAAAACATTTTGTTGTTAAGCTGTGTCTGACTCTTTACGACTCTATGGACTGCATTATGCCAGGCTTCCCTGTCCTTCACCAACTCCCAGAGCTTGCTCAAATTCATATCCCCTGAGTTGGTGATGCCATCCAAACATCTCATCCTCTGTCGACTCCTTCTCTTCCTGCCTTCGATCTTCCCCAGCATCAGGGTCTTTTCCAATGAGTTGGCTCTCTTCACATCAGATGATCCAAGAATTGGAGCTTCAGCTTCAGCATCAGTCCTTCCAGTGAATATTCAGGACTGATTTCCGTTAGGATTGACTGGCTTGACCTCCTTTAAAATGTTTTTAAAACATTTTAAAACGTAATATTATCTTAAACTTGACAAAGAAATGTCGATTTGTAATAAATAAATGAAAAGAGAAGGGTCAGTAATTTTAACCGTGGAAAAAGAAGACAACCCAAAAAGGAACTGAATTATAGAAGTTGCCAGGAGGTTCAGTGCGCGGTTGATACACTGAAAGTCTGTGGATCAAACTAGTGGGTGAACAGTGAACACATTTCTCTGTTTCCTCCCAGACTTTCGCTTCCTCCCAGACTTTCGCGGCAACTCTGTGAATGATTTTAATCAGAAACGCTGACCCACAAGAACATAGAAACTTTAGGGGCAGGGTGATCGCGGTAGGGAGGCTGGGGAATGAACTTGTCACTTTCTCTTACAAGAACTTTGCGCCTCTGCTTGGCGCGGGGAGGGGGGTTTGGGGGAGGGTGGGAGCAGAGAATCCCAGCTTGAAACTAGAGAGAAGAAAATTCGTGTCATTACCCAAATCTGGCTTTTACCCTCTTGGGAATTCTCTGCCCCTGCGCCGTCAACGGCAGCGGCTCTGAGTCGAACTTCACTGTTGGTTTGACTTGCCCTCCACCAGGAAAGTTAAGAAGACTGGGAGCATGGACGAGATTCGCTTCCTGTGGTTGTAAGTGCGCATCTCTTTCCTCACCTTTCGCCAGAGGCTGCAATCCTGCAAGAGGCGCTGGACTGGGCGTCCTTCCCTTAGGGTGCCACGCTGCATTTGCATGCGCGCTCCGCGATGCCAAATTCTAGGTGCGCGGGGGTGAGGATTTGGCGGGATGCAGGTTCCAAGCGTCCTCCTCTAACAGTGAACATCTTTAGAAGCCGGCCTCCATCTGGCTGCCTAAAGAATCTGCCTGCAGTGTAGGAGACCCGGGTTCTATCCCTGGGTCGGGAAGATCAGTGGAGAAGGAAATGGCAAGCCACTAGAGTATCCTTGTCTGGAAAATCGCATGGACAGCGGAGGCTGGTGGGCTGCAGACCATGGGGTCGGAAAGAGTTGGGCAGGACTGAGCAACTAACCGGAGAAGGCGATGGCACCCCACTCCAGTACTCTTGCCTGGAAAATTCCATGGACGGAGAAGCCTGGTAGGCTGCAGTCTATGGGGTCGCGAAGAGTCGGACACGACTGAGCGACTTCACTTTCACTTTTCACTTTCATGCATTGGAGAAGGAAATGGCAACCCACTCCAGTGTTCTTGCCTGGAGAATCCCAGGGACACGGGAACCTAGTGGGCTGCCGTCTGTGGGGTCGTACAGAGTCGGACACGACTGGAGCGACTTAGCAGCAGCAGCAGCAGCGCAACTAACAGGTCACTTCTGTCTGGCTATGCTGGTAGCAGGAGCGTGCCATCCCCAAGAACAAAGGCGCAGGGAATGAATTCTGGAAACCCACTCTCCCTCGCTAACCGAAGCGGCCAAAGAGCAACTTAAACCCCTTCCATTGGTTTCTTGTATTGGGCCCTTCCAATCACCCTAAGGAAGTGGGTGCACAGCTAAAGAAAGCTTGGTCTCAGCCCTGGGAAGCCCACAGCGCCCTACGCACTCACCTGGTTCTTCTAGTCTCCAGAGCCTCCGCAGACGGAATGGGTGTAAATACGATTTTGTTGTGATATTTCCACGACGATTTCTACGCGGTTAGGGAGGGGAAAAAATACTATTTTTTAAAAGGGTCGTTTCATGTGGATGGCGACTGAGAAATCCCCGAGCCTCAGATCCTTTTCCTAGCAGAAAGAAAACAGGCTCAGAAGTAGCCAGGGCGGCAGAGAAAATACAGGTTAGGGGGCGCTTGGGGGCCGCAGAGTTCCCCCCTCCTTCCCCTTCCCACTTCCTACCTGATGCGAAGAACTGGCTCAGAAAAGACTGAGAGGCCGGAGAAGAAGGGGACGACAGAGGACGTGATGGCTGGATGGCATCACGACTCAGTGGACATGTTTGAGCAAGCTCCGGGAGATGGTGAAGGATAGGGAAGCCTGGCGTGCTGCAGTTCATGGGTTCTCAGGGAGTCGGAGACGACTGAGCGACTGAACAACAACATCAGCCAGAACAAAATCCCCGAAAAGAACGCGCCCCAAAGCTAGTAGGCGTGCGCGCATCTTCTCGGACAAGGGCGCTCGGCCTCCCAGGCGTTTAGAGGTGGTTCCCGAACTGCCTGGGGACTGAGAATTGCCTCTTGGGGACTTTGCTGGAAAGGTTCTGTCTCAAAAGCCTCTCTCTAAATCCAGTCGGAAACCCCAGAGATGGGGCGCAGTTAGGAAAATGAACATGATTTTCAACTTAAACTAGACATTCCAACCTCCCCCGACTCTGGCCCGTCTAGGCTTCACTTTCCCGTCACCTCGAGGGCTCAGGTCCACCTCCCCTCCGTCCCTCGCCTTGCCTGGAAGTGGGGGACCGGCCCTGGCGGGCGGGGAGCGAGGAAAGGCGGAGCACAGCGCGCGGGGCCGCTGGGCGGGGGACCTTTATAAACGTGCGGGCAGCTGCCTGGCGCCGCGGTGTGCTCCAGGTGGAGACTTTCCAGCACTGCGACCAAGAACAGGGCTCCACCCGAGCCTCCCTGAACCCTTGTCCGCCGCTTCTGCATTTCTAAATCGGCTTCTCTGTCTGTCTCTCTCCCCACTTGCTTTTAAAACAGGGGGAAAACAATCTTGGGCAGCTCTAGGTTGGTTTGTTTTTCTTGTGTCTTTCAGGACCCTTGGCCGGGAGTGCCCGCGAGGAGGACCGGATGCCGGCGCCGGAGGCGCAGCTGGCGGACTGCGCGTGGTCCTACGGGATGAAGCTCAGCTGGGACATCAACGACCCGCAGATGCCGCAGGTGCGTGAAACCCGCTGCGCGCGCCGCTCTCCATCCAAAGAGGAGGGATGTCTTGGCAGGGACTGTGAACAGGCCGCCCTACCACCACCCTCCCTCCAAAAAAAAAAAAAATACACATCCCTGAGAGCCCGCCAGTGTTCAGGAACTCCATAAATGGCAGAGCTGGGGTTAGAGATGTGTCTTCTCCCACTTGTTTCCTCGAACCCTTTTGAAAACACCGAAAGGAGCGGGAACTGTCCAATTAGGCTCCACGTTTCAGGTCGTCTGGCCGGCGGGAGCCTGACACCTCGTCCCTCACTTTCTTTTAACGGAGGTAGAAATCCGCTGACTCTTCCTTGTCCATTCTTCGACATCCACTAGAAAGGTGGAGGGGCATCTTGGTGAATATAGATGCCACCTCTTCTCACGCAGCAGAACTGTGAGATAGGTCCATAAATTGCAGTGACTGAATCTTAAACAGCAGGACTTGGGCCATTTATCCTGGCTGCCAGGATGAAGCGTGGCTTTTGGGGGGCTTTGTAGTCATTCTAACCAGGTCACAGGTGCCCAGACAGCCTCTGGAATCCAGGTTTTGGACACAACTTCTGAGTTTACTTCTCTAGTGAGGAGAAAATCAAAGTCATCTGTTTAGGATGAATTTGTTTTCATTTTTAACAGAAGGAAGGGGTCTCAAGCCAAGTCCCAGGAATGGGCTGGGCAGTTATGCTTGGTCACGGTGGTTGGGAGCAAAAACTGGGGAGTGACTTTAAAGTCCTGGGTGTAGTGGAAGGAGAATTAGGAGTGACCCGGAAGCATTTGCAGAGGTGGACTTCTGGCAATGCCCTGGTAAGAGTGAGAGAGACTTGACCTTTATTCAGCATCTATACGTGCCATGCAGGTGTTCAGGTGGACAGCAATTCATTAGCAATGTTGTGTAGCCTCTCAAAGAGATAAGTACTTTTGGGGTACACATTCATGGAAATCTATTTGTTTGTTTTCAAGCCTGCCTACTTTAGAGTCACACTGCCATTCTGTGAAAGTGGACCTCAGTACAGCAAGGGCATCTCCTTCTTACTGACCTCTGTCCATGTAAATCCCCACGGGGCAGGGGGGAATCTGTTCTTGTATTTTAGAAAAGAGCCATATCCAAGTAAGGGAAGGATGGGTTCTCTCACAAGGATTTTCTAGACTTCCCATGTAAGTGTGAAGAACTTATCCTCTGGGAGATTAGTTCTTAAACAGAGAGTGAGTGTGCCGTCTCTAAAGAGGCAGGTGCTCTGGGCTGGAGAAAGAGGATCCTGCTCTGGCTAGCCCAAGGAGGAAGGGCTACCCTCAAGGTGTGACCTTGAGACGGTTCCTGAATTTGCCTTCGTCCCGGGTCATTCACTTGTCATCAAGCAGTGGAATTAGATAACGATCTTAAACTCTCATCCCATGTGTGTTTAGTGCACTCTAGAGTGAAAACAGACCAAATGCAGACAAATGTACATGGCCGTGTTCTAATACAACTTCATTATGGATGGCAAAATTTGAATTTCATGTGACTTTTCATGTGTCACAACATATAACTCTTTTGATTTGTCCCCTCAACCATTAAAAAATGTCAAAATCATTCTTAGCTTGTGAGCTGTACTAAAACAAATGGGAAGCTGAATTAGGCACATGGTCCCTAGTTTGCAGACCCCTGCCATAAAGAGTACCTGGTAAATAGTAAGTGTGCACAAAAGGGTAATTTTATATTAAACTTATAACAAGAAAGACATTGCAGTATAAATAATGCATAATATGGACAAGGACCACCAAACACGAATAGGAAAGCGGTGCTCAGTCTATTAGATATCACATTATTTTAGCCAGGCAGCTGTTTTTGTAGGAGAATGACAATCCATATTGCTCTGGAGAGAGGCCCAGGACTTAGCAGGCTCTACCAAGTGCTCGGGTTTATCTTATAGCCAGGCTGTCATCGTAACGCCCTTGTAAACCTGGAAGGCTGGGCTTCCCAGGTGGCAGTAGTGGTAAAGAACGTACCTGCCAGTGCAGGAGACATTAGAGAGAGACATGGGTTCAATCCCTGGGTAGGGAAGATCCCCTGGAGGAGGGCATGGCCATCCACTCTAGTATTCCTACCTGGAGAATCCCATGGACAGAGGAGCCTGGGGGCTACAGTCCATGGGGTGGCAAAGAGGTGGACACAACTGAAGTGACTTAGCACGTATGCATGCAAACCTGGAAGGCTACTTTGGGAAGCTGTTCTTGTCTCTCTCATGTTGTACTGGGTATCAAGCCAAGAGCTTTGGAAGAAAAACCTCTGGATGGAAGAAAAGATACAGGCTCAAGTGTATATCAGTGAAGAACTTTCTAACCACTTTCTGCCCTGGCACTTTAATACTTACCTTAAAAATATTTGTAATATGTAAATATACCAAGAAGTGGTATAACCTGGTGGTAAGGAGGACAGGCTCTGGAGTCAAACTGTGTGGGCTCAAATCCTACAGCCAGATCTTACCAGCTGTGTGACTTTGGGCAAATCGATGAAGCTCTCTGGCCTCCATTTACTATTCAGTTAAATAGGGATAACACTAGTGCCTATTGTCTGTGGGCAGTATGAAAGCCAGAGCTAATACCTGTACCATTTTTGTAGGAAGCACTAGAGAAGCATCAGTTTATAGCCAGTTGTCAGAAGCGTACACACACACGATGAGTGACATTTCGTAAGAGCACGACTTCTGGGTTTTACAGTATTTCTGGAATTAAAAAGACTCAGTTTTCATCCTGATATGCTTGGAGAAGATTAAAAGCTTGCTGCATGGCATTTGGGGTGAATAAACTTGATTGCTGTCTTTGGATACCTTTGCAGAAGCCAGCTCACTTTGACCACTTCTGCGAGTGGCCGGACGGCTATGTGCGTTTCATCTACAGCAGCGACGAGAAGAAGGCGCAGCGCCACCTGAGCGGCTGGGCCATGCGCAACACCAACAACCACAACGGCCACATCCTCAAGAAGTCGTGCCTGGGTGTGGTGGTGTGTGCGCAGGACTGCGCCCTGCCCGACGGCTCGCGGTTGCAGCTGCGGCCAGCCATCTGCGACAAGGCGCGGCTGAAGCAGCAGAGTAAGCCGTGGGGCCGGGTGGGGGTGGCCCTGCAGGCCTGAGTTCCCCTTCCCAGTGAGTGCGTTCCCCTTCCTTCCTTCCTTCCGGGGGGCTGGGAATTATTAATATTAATTAATTAATTTTGTTAACATTAATATAGTTAATATTTATTAATATTAATCATTAATATTTCACCACCTCTGGCATTGCAGAGAAGCCTTGTCCCAACTGTCACTCTGCTTTGGAGTTGATCCCCTGTCGAGGGCACAGCGGTTACCCTGTAACCAACTTCTGGCGACTGGATGGCAACGCGATCTTTTTTCAGGTAGATGAGGGAACCCCACAGTTTGAGATGGACAGTCTCATCGTATCACAGCGACCAGGCCACCTGCCAGGTGTCTCAGAAACTCTTGTTTCTGGTTTAGTCCCTAAGCTGTGTCCGACTCTTTGTGACCCCATGGACTGTAGCCTGCCAGGCTCCTCTGTCCATGGAATTCTCCAGGCAAGAATACTGGAGTGGGTTGTCATTCCCTTCTCTAGGGGATCTTCCCTACCCAGGGACTGAACCCCTGTCTTCTGTGTTGGCAGGCAGATTCTTTACTGCCTAAGCCACCAGGGAAGCCCCTTAGAAACTCTGGACCAAACCAAATACAGCTCAACTGGTCAGAAATAGGTGTTGTGGCTTCTAGCCTAGCCTTACTAGGCTCCTAGAAATTAGTTCACCTACTGTGTGCTCTCTAAGAGTGAACTTAGTTATAGTTCTTTTCATATTTAAAAGGACTATTAGGTCATCTTTTAAGATGTCTATTATTAGTGCAGTTTTATTTGTTTAAGAATTTTTCCCCCCGTTTCTTTGAAAAAACAACAACATGGGATGTTGGGAAAGGCATATTTAATTTTTGCCCAGCTTCGCTGCAGAGGAACACATGTGATTCATCCCTTTATTAATGCAGGCCAAGGGAGTTCATGATCACCCAAGACCAGAGAGCAAATCAGAGACGGAAGCTAGAAGAAGTGCAATCAAGAGACAAATGGCTTCTTTTTACCAACCACAGAAAAGGAGAATTCGAGAACCTGAGGTAATGGGGAGCTGATGTTACACTTGTGGTCTGTATTTGTTGTCATCAGAAAATACACTGAGAATTACGCTAAATAGGAATGCCATACCTTAATTTAAAAGGTTTGATTTTATGTGAAAGTTCTATGTCTCTAACAAAATGTCAATGAATCAAATTTTTGAATAGGGTTTCTAATCCCTTCTTCTCCTTGGGGAAAAAAAAAAAGAGCTGAATATCTCTACAGTTAATGATAGACCGGGGATATGAGCTGACATTCTACTACAAGGGCAATTATCCAACGGTCATACAGAAAAACATAGGTGCATCCCAGTGAGTTAACAGTACAGCTTTGAGAGGGCCCTTTGCATTATTAACGTAGAACAGATAAAAGTTCTTTGTGCAACTTGAGCCAGTTTGGCTTCTCTACCAAAGTATGCCAAGCAGGCAGAATATTTGCCTGAAGATAAGAGGCACTGGTCTTGTCTGAGCACTTTCTATGTGCCATGACATACAGGCAAAGAGATTTACACTTCTTAAGATCACAAAAGCCTTAAGAAGAAACTACGGTTATTGAGCCCCATTTTTAAGTGAGGAACCTGAGGCTCAGAGAGAGTAGGTAACTTGTCTAACTCATGAGGGACAGGCAGGATTTGAACCCACGTCTGCGGCAGGCTCCTAAGCCTCTGCTCT
This sequence comes from Bos mutus, assembly GCF_027580195.1. NCBI lineage: Eukaryota > Metazoa > Chordata > Mammalia > Artiodactyla > Bovidae > Bos > Bos mutus. Next base: position 7,063,568 of record NC_091639.1, on the reverse strand, counting down.
CCTGCACATAGTGTGCGGAAGACAGGATCGTCCACCACTGAGACCCACCCTCCCAGGCTATCCTGGACCCTCCGAGGTCAGCAGCGTGGAATTCAAGACTGAGCTCAAGCCGTGAAATTCCTGGACCGGGTGCCCAGAAAGTGTTTGCTTGTTATTTGGTTGGTTGGTGACTGTTGACAGGTGAAGATGTCCATGTAATTTACATCTCTATTTACAAATAAAAACTTTGGGTCATTTCTTTAGGCAGGAGAGAATCAGGATCACAGCAGACATTTCAACAACATCCCTTCCCTGGAGAACCCAGAGGGCTTGGATGTGATTCCTGACGCTGGCTTCCCTGTTTTGGGCCAGCACTGCCTTTCCTTTCCAAACTCGGATGCTTGCAAAGCTACCTGCGACCTCACCACCTTCCAGGGAGACATAGTACCACCCTTTCAGAAGTATTCGAACCCAAGAATCTATTTGCCCCGGCCCCCCTGCAGCTATGAATTGGCAGGTCCTGGGTATGCAAATTCAAGCCCGTATCCCACCTTTTATAAAGATGCCGGCAGTATCCCTAAGGACTCGGACTGGGTTCAGCTGAATGCGCTGCCGTACAACGTCAACACCTACAGCAGCTTTGAGAGGAGCTGTGATTTCACCAGTAACCAGCACAGCTGGAAACCAGCCCTTGGAAAAGCTGGCCCAGGGGAGAGGATGGACCAAGGACAGTTCCCGGTCGAGGCCACTCACCCTCAGCACACCCCACAGCCCCCCTGCAGGTACCTTGCAACCGCCCCGCCAGCCGCTCCAGCCCTTCAGACGGTGATCACCACCACCACCAGAGTCTCCTACCAGGCCTGCCAGCCCCCCACCCTGAAATGCTGTGACAACGTGCGGGATGCAAAGAGCCTCTCCAGCTGTGACTATGCTTCTGAAAACACCCAGATGTCCATCTACCCAGGAGCCTTGGACTTTCCAGCTCCAGTTGTCACGACAAGCTCTCCAACAGCATCGCTTCCTCTGAAGATTCCCAGAGATTGCTGGACCGTCAGACAACATTCTCTGCCTTATCCTCTAGGAGCAGCACCCTCCCGGACAGACGGAGCAGAGGCCTGGGAAGTGTGTTCCTCCAGACTGGGGTCTGCAGCCAACTATTCAGATCGAATCAGTCCATTCTTTAGCTGTGACAATGAGGACTTTTGAACAGCAGTCCTGGGCACAGCATAATACTGGTCTTCATGTACGCAGTGGAAGACGACATGGAAGCTCTCTCTTAAATTGGGAGATTCATTTAGCATGCAAAGAAATATATATTATATCAATGATATTTATGTACATATATATGATAGGAAAACCAATGATCAGAGTAAATTATAGACTGGAAATGTTTAGTTACTATAGTACATTTTGCACAGGAAAGCCTACTATAGTACATAGAATCAGGTCTGGAATGTGACTTCCAAATGAACAGATAAGCATGAAAGTTGGGTCTTCCAGGTGGCGCAGTGGTAAAGAATCTGTCTGCCAGTGCAGGAGACACAAGAGGTGAGGGTTTGATCCCTGGGTCAGGAAGATCTCCTGGAGGAGAAAATAGCAACCCACTCCAGTATTCCTGCCTGGAGAATCCCATGGTCAAAGGAACCTTGTGCGCTGCAGTCCATGGGATCACAAAGAGTTGGACACAACTGAGCACAGCACACACACACGGGCGTGCACGCATGCACACACACACACACACACACACGGGCGTGAGAGCAAACGTTAATGAGCTACGTCCATTTAGTTTGTTAGTTGGAGTAGAAATCAAGAATCTTGGTTCTCACTCAAAGCCTCCTCCATTGGATCCTATTAGAGAATTTCACAAATCTTTATTTGGCTCTTAGGGATTGTCAAAATGGCTTTGGAAAGATATCTGTACAATCTTAACCCCTGAGTCATTTCCTAAGACTTTCATTAAGCATTTACAACCTGTGAAAATACTTCAGGAAGTAATTTGCATAATTTTATCTCCAAAGTATGTATCTATAGCTTTTAAGGAAATCTACCATGTACAGTGATAAAGTGCAGTTGTTTCTAAGTGAATTTTGGTTTCCAGTATCAGTTGAATATCTTCTCTCAACGCTGATGAATGTTTGCCTAACAGAGACAGCCTAACACTGATGATGTGTATTTAATGGATTTTTACTGTACTAAAGCATATTTTTTGACTAGGTTTCAAAATTAGAATTGAGATGTTTTATTCAAATTTAGCTTTACTAGTTGTAAAGCTCATAAATGTATACCTCATAAATGTAAATGATAATGTTATTGATTAAACATAATAAATAACATTTTAAAATAATGTAGCTGAATCTTCAGTTACTTCATAACAAAAATAGACAAAAATTGTTCATAGTATGACCTGTAAAACACTTGTTTTAATAGATTAAACATACTAGTTTAAGTTTTGTTTATTTAAGAAAAAACTATTTGCTATCTAATGATAGAAATTCTCTTCCAAATACTGTGCATGGGACCTCCCTGGTGGTCCAGTGGCTAAGACTCTGAGCTCCCAATGCAGAGGGCCCAGGTTTAACCCCTGGTCAGGGAACTAGGTCTTACATGCCACAACTGAAGATTCCACAGGCCACAACTAAGACCCCGTGCAGTCAAATAAATGAATATTACCAAAAACACAGGACCTCCCCAGTGGCTCAGCTGGGGGAGAACCCATCTGCCAATGCAGAAAACAGAAGAGGTGCAGTTTTGATCCCTGGGTCTGCAAGATCCCCTGGAGAAGGAAATGGCCACCCACTCCAGTATTCTTACTTGGGAAATCCCATGGACAGAAGATCCTGGCCGGCTGCAGTCCATGGGGTCACAAAGAGTGAGACACAACTTAGAGACTGAACAACAACAACAACAAACTCAAAGAAAAAACAAAGCAGTGTGCATACATGCACACACACACACACTTCTGCGCAGCTCCAGCACACACACACGCACTTCTGCGCAGCTCCAAGTGCTTAATGAAAATGTTCAATTTTCAAATAAGAACAAACTGTAGAGATAAATTTTTGAGAATTGATGGGGAGGAGGATTATTCACAAATTTGATTACTGTGCTCAATCTGCATAACTAAATTGCAGTCAATCATATGCCATTTAAATCACTGAGCACTGTATATTTATTGCTACTGCTCACCTGATTCATAAAGCCCTCATACACTGCTGTAATGAATGCATGCATTACTGGCCACGAGATTAAAAAAAGTATAAGCACACTCCTGTTCCATGGCCAACTTTTTCTCAAAGGAAAGGATGCCTAATACATTCATGGACTACTTTTTTTCTTTAGATTTCCATTGCCAGAACTTGCAGCTTCTAATCATATCTAGCAATCACATAGCAATTATGTGGGCCAGATACTGTTCTAAACCCTGAACAAGTATTAATTTATTTGATCTTCATAGTAGTCCTCTGAGCTACCTGAGAGAGGCCAAGTGATTTTCACAGTGAGTGGCAGGGCTGGAATTTGAATTCATCTCCAGAGTCCCCACTTTTAGCCACATCACATTAGCTTTGATTATAGCTATTTATCAACAAAATCCCACTTGTACTTAGCAAGTGTTGTGCTTGGCATGGAGTAGCGAGTTTTATTACTGCCAAGTGCTTATCCCCTAACATTGGACACAAGGGTTCTGTACAGGATGGTAGATAGGGGAGGGGTGGGAGTGGACAGACAGACCCTGGGCAAAGCCCTGAGGTGACCATTCCCCAAAGTGTGGCACAAGGGTGTTCTGGGTGACAGGATGATTCTAGATGGTCCACAAATATTGTATGTTAATAGTTAGGACTTATTTTAATGTATAATAGGGAAAGAACAACACATCCCAACTATGATTTCAGGGTATTTTTGCTGAGACAGAGCAAAGCCACAAGGCAATTTAAGGAAAAATATTAAGCAAATAATAGTACAGATGTTACAAGAAATGCCAAAAAATCATCGAAATTGTTGAAAGCCACTGAGTAAGAAGGCATGCGGTAACAGAGAAGAATAAACCTGACTCCGCATCACATCCACTCCTTTAGCAGTAAGCCCTGTGCTCTGTCAGGCTGACTCTCCACCTTCATAAAAGAACGTTGCCTAGAGCCTGAAATATACAAGATAGCCCACCATCACGGCTCTGCCTCCAAGTCTTTAAAGTAGGAAATGGCAACCCACTCCAGTATTCTTTCCTGGGAAATCCCACGGATAGAGGAACCCTGAAGGCTACAGTCCATGGGGTCGTAAAAGAGGTGGACACAACTTAGAGACTAAACAGCAGCATTCAACAATTAGGCCGGAAAATCAATAAGGATAAAGAAGATTTGAGCAATATAGTAAACTAAGAAAACTTGACAGGCATCAAAGAACACTCAACAACAACAGATATACAGTATTCCAAAGTGTGCATGGAACATTCTCCAGAACAGAACATACGTTACAACACAAAACAAGCCTCTGTAGATTAAAAAGATAAAAGTCCTACAAAGCAAGTGTTCCTACCACAATGGAATAGAAATCAATAATAGAAGTAATCTAGGAAATTCACAAATATGTATAACTTAAACAACATACTTCTAAATAATCAGAAAATCAAAGAAGAAATTGCAAGGAAAAGTAGAAAATATTTTGAGAGTAATGAAAGCAAAAGACAATACACTGAAACTTATGGGATTCATTTTATTGGATCTGGCAATGTGGAAAGCATTGGTGACCATGATAATAATAATTGTTTCCATGATGTGATGGGCTCTGTGTGCTGAGAAGCAGACAAAGCAGCTGGTGACAAAACGATTAAGCTCAGTTGGTAAAGAATCCGCCTGCAATGCAGGAGACCCCGGTTCGATTCCTGGGTTGGGAGGATCCCCTGAAGAAGGGAAAGGCTACCCACTCCAGTATCCTGGCCTGGAGAATTCCATGGACTGTATAGTCTGTGGGGGGTCCCAAAGAGTTGGACACAACTGAGTGAATTTCTCTTTCACATTCAATGTAGATTTGGACTGTAGAGAAAAGTCTATATTTTCAATTAAAAACTATATTGAGAGCTTCAAATTCCTTCCAGTGAAGTTTGTCTTAGTGATGGGGTTGCCAGAGTTAGCAAAAAATTTAGAGGGTTCCCTGTTAGATTTGAATTAAGACAAACAATAAGTACTTTCTGAGTGTAAGTATATCCCAAATAGGGCTTCCCTGGTGGCTCAGACCATAAAGAGTCTTTCTGTGATACAGGAGACCCAGGTTTAATCCCTGGGTCAGGAAGATTATTGCATGGACATACAAAAGTATTGCTTATCTGAAATTCAGGCTTAACTGGGTGTTCTGTATTTTATTTGGCCTTCCTTCTTGGGGAGAATGTTAAAATGTAATTTCATTCCTGGTCAAAATGTGGTAAAGGACATTTGATAAACTAAGAGGCTGAAAATGTCATTACCTAGAACAATTTGGCTGCTGAACTTTTGTGTGGGAAAAACATATTTTTACGAGTTGTTTACTTAATGGGAGAGAATATATTTGTATCATTCTTTAGAATGTAAAAATCATGGTATGCGAATCTCCAATTATAGATATTTTTGTGTTTTGTTTTTTAAAAACATAGTTTGACATTATTTCTAGCACCTATACGTTTTTATGCTTATATCACTTTATTAATGATATTGCTGTTTCCACTTGATACTTCCCTCTCCTTTCCAAATCTAAAACTACTGCTTCATGAAAGAAAAATATACTCGCATATTTTCTTAAAAAAAAGCTAAAAAAAATAAAAATCAGAGATAACTTAATAAAGATTTTAAAAATCCAAGCACATTTATATTTACCAACCTTGCGGGTCGGACAAGCAGAGTCCCACGACCTACCCCTTCAGCTGATGCTCACCCTGTTTATTTCTATTTCTATGCCGCCTGCTTAAAGCAAAGAGTGTTCTGCACCAGTAATGGATTTTCCATTAATCAGCCCTTGAGAACTGGGTCTTCTGATTCTCTCTCGGGCAGCTGCGCTACCCACATTGTGTCTTACAGCTCGTCTGATGAATCTTCTTTGAACACGAGGCAGTCCGAGCCTCGGTGTGGGGGGAAGAGGGTGTCTAAGCCTTTCCATGCTCTCAGCCACCTGTGCTGCCCCGCTGATGAATCAGAAGGGCACTGCTGAGTAAAAATGCCACCTGGCTACCTATGCGGGCCTCTGCCTGCGGAAAATAAGCATTCTCTTGTTTAATGTTTCTAAAGGGCGAGATTAAAAAAAAAAAAAAAAAAGCCAATGGAAAAGCCTTCTGCCTGGAAACGTTCTCTCCAAACAGACTACACTGCTGACCCAGGTTTCCATAAACCACCTGAACTCCTTCTCTTAACCACCCTAACCACTGTGCTTTTAAAGACCTTTTCTAACTGTTGCCAAGATGTAGCGAAAAAAAAAAAAAAAAAAAACCCACCTTAATTCAACTGCACAGGGAATTCCAGAGAGGGGATGTACAGATGCCATCTATTCCAGTCTCTATGTTCGGGCATCAGTGCCCTTGGTTATAGGTTATAGAGAAGAGTATAGTTTAATGCCCTAATTTCCCCCATCTCTGCTAGTCGGTGCTCCCTGTCTTTCCCCTCCAAAAGGCCTATTTTAATAAATTGAATCTGTTTAAATAAATACCCCACCTTCTGCATCCCACCTTTGACAGCGGACTCCTACACCCAAAGGAACGGTAGAGCAGAGCCTTTCAAAAGAAGGACAAAAACGTCCTTCTCTGTGTATCCAAAACCTCATGGCCTGCTTATGTTCTATCGAAAGGCTTTTTCTAGTATAGGATTTTGATCCAACTGGTGCTTGGACCAAATTTTTGTTGTTGTTCAGTCGCTAAGGTGTGTTGACCAAATTTAGTAAGAACCAATATAATATACCTCTAGATGAGATTATGTCTATATCCTTATTCATTTCTAGGGCTTCCCAGGTAGCTCAGTGGGTAGAAGAATCCGCCTGCAATGCAGGAGGTGAAGGTAGATGATAGTTCAGTCCTTGGACTGGGAAGATCCCTTGGAGAGGGGCATGGCAACCCATTCCAGTATTCTTGCCTGGAGAATCCCATGGACAGAGGAGCCTGCTGGGCTGCAGTCCACAGGGTCACAGAGAGTCAGACACGACTGAAGCGACTGAACATACACATCCATATCTATCTATCTACCTGTCTATCTGTATACGAAATTGGCTCACAACTGTCAGATCTGACCTTCAGAAATCAGTAAGGCAAGTCCACAGGCTAGAAATTCTGGCAAGAGTTGGTGTTACAGTCCTGAGTCTAAATCCCACAGGGCAGCAGGCTGGAAATTCAGGCAGGGTTTCTGGCTCCTGTCTTGAGGAAAGATTGCTTCTTTTTCAGGAAACCTCTGTCTTTCCTCTTAAGACTTTCAACTGGTCCTGTGAGGCTCAGGCACACAGTGGAGGGCTATGTGCTTTTATGGGAAGTCTACCAATCTAAATGTGAATCACGCCAGTACACACCTTCACAGAAACATCTAGAATAAGGTTTGGCCGAACGATTTAGCCCAGTAGCCTTGTATAACTACCCAACTTACTTGATAAAGGTGGATTAAAGGGACCAGGAATATACAGCTAGAAAAAGAGACTCAGATGGAATGTGATAAAATCTAGAAGTATTTGCAGTCATCTCCAGTACATATGGGCTACCCTGTGGCTCAGCAGTAAAGAATCTGCCTGCAATTCAGGAGCCTCAGGAGACATGCGTTCCATCCCTGGGTTGGGAAGAGCCCCTGGAGGAGCACATGGCAACCCATACTGTATTCTTGGCTAGAGAATCCCATGGACAGAGGAGCCTGGTGGGCTACAGTCCATGGGGTCACAAGTCAGACATAACTGAGGAGACTTAGCAGGTATACACAGATGGCGTTGTAGTACTGGGTGGCGTTTAGGGACATGAGCTTCAGACAAAACTGAAAATAGCAGAGGAAAGGTTCTGCTGGGACTCTCACAGCTGTGTAGTGGGAGCTGAGATTTGACCCCGCCCTTCCTGCCACTGTGAACACTGGGAAGGCTGTTCCTTTTGTGGGACGACTTGAGGGCTGTAGTTCCTTCCTCTCAGTTCAGTTCAGTCACTCAGTCACGTCCGACTCTTTGTGCCCCCATAAATTGCAGCATGCCAGGCAGCACGCCTGACCATCACCAACTCCTGGAGCTTGTTCAAACTCATATTCATTGAGTCCATGATGCCATCCAACCACCTCATCATTTGTCATCCCCTTCTCCTCCTGCCCTCAATCTTTCCCAGCATCAGGGTCTTTTCAAATGAGTCAGTTCTTCGAATCAGGTGGCCAAAGTATTGGAGCTTCAGCTTCAACATGAGTCCTTCCAATGAACACCCAGTACTGATTTCCTTTAGGATAGACTGGTTTGATCTCCTTGCAGTCCAAGGGACTCTCAAGAGTCTTCTCCAACACTACAATTCAAAAGCATCAATTCTTCGGCACTCAGCTTTCTTTACAGTCCAACTCTCACATCCATACGTGACTACTGGAAAAACCATAGCTTTGACTAGATGGACACTTGTTGGCAAAGTAATGTCTCTGCTTTTTAATATGCTGTCTAGGTTGGTCATAACTTTTCTTCCCAGGAGCAAGCGTCTTTTAATGTCATGGCTGCAATCACCATCTGCAGTGATTTTGGAGCCCCCCAAAAATAGTCTCTCACTGTTTCCATTGCTTCCCCATCTATTTCCCATGAAGTGATGGGACCACAGGCCGTGATCTTAGTTTTCTGAATGTTGAGTTTTAAGCCAGCTTTTTAACTCTCCTCTTTCACTTTCATTAACAGGCTCTTTAGTACTTCTTCACTTTCTGCCATAAGGGTGGTGTCATCTGCATGCTGCTGCTGCTAAGTCACTTCAGTCGTGTCTGACTCTGTGCGACCCCATAGACAGCAGCCCACCAGGCTCCTGTCCCTGGGATTCTCCAGGCAAGAACACTGGAGTGGGTTGCCATTTCCTTCTCCAATGCATGAAAGTGAAAAGTGAAAGTGAAGTCGCTCAGTTGTATCTGACTCTTAGTGACCCCATGGACTGCAGCCTACCAGGCTCCTCTGTCCATGGGATTTTCCAGGCAAGAGTACTGGAGTGGGGTGCCATTGCCTTCTCCGGTCATCTGCATATCTGAGGTTATTGATATTTCTCCTGGCAATCTTGATTCCAGCTTGTGCTTCATCCAGCCCAGCGTTCCTTATGATGTACTCTGCATAGAAGTTAAATAAGTAGAGTGACAATACACAGCCTTGATGTACTCTTTTTCCTATTTAGAACCAGTCTGTTGTTCCATGTCCAGATCTAACTGTTGCTTCTTGACCTGGATACAGATTTCTCAGGAGTCAGGTCAGGTGGTCTGGTATTCCCATCTCTTGAAGAATGTTCCACAGTTTGTTGTGATCCACATAGTCAAAGGCTTTGGCATAGTCAATAAAGCAAAAGTAGATGTTTTTCTGGAACTCTCTTGCTTTTTTGATGATCCAACAGATGTTGGCAATTTGATCTCTGGTTCCTTCCTCTCAGAGGAACTGAAATTTCTCCTTTTTATTCAGGGGCAGAGGTTTTACATTTTTTAAATTATTTATTTACTTATTTGACCTTGCTGGGTCTTAGTTGCAACATGCAGGATCTAATTTAGTTGTAGCAGAACTCTAAGTTGTGGCTTCTGGGATCTAGTTCCCTGTCTGGGGATTGAACTTGGGCTTCCACCGGGAACGTCCCTGAGATTCTATATTATTTAGAGGATTTGTACAGAAACCTGGGAAACTTGCGCTTTACAATCTGAAATAACTGAATGAAAATGAGCCAGAAAACAGGATGTGGTCTAGAAGTCTGCTTATAAGCAACCTCCCTAAGATACAGAGGAAAAGACTGAAGGATAATGCATCAGATGAAGCAAAAGCAGTTTGTTATCCTAGAGTCTTTTCCATGGACCTTGGAATCCTTGGATCAAGCTCACCCCTCTGAGAATGGGACTCAGTACATCCTTAGAAGGAAGACATATGGTGAGACTCCAACATTTCAAATACGGATTCCATCACACATCTCCTGTTTTGTCTTCTTTCGTGATTCATTCCCAACCAGAGTTCAGGTCACACTGATAAACCGCCTACATGTAAAACACAGCTTAGAATACTCAGACTTTATTATATATACAAAATAAATGTATTTGGCTGTGCCAGGTCTTCACACGTGATCTTCATTGCAGATTGTGGGATCTAGTTCTTCGACCAGGGATTGAACCCAGGCCCCCTGCATTGAGGGCAGGCAGTCTTAACCACTGGACCATCAGGGAAGTCCCTGGAATACTTAGACGTTGAAGGCTTGGTTTGACATATAACTGATTCACTTTGCTGTACAGCAGACACTAACAACAAAGTAAAGCAACTAATACTCCAATAAAAAAATTTTTTAATAAAATGGAATAAAAGCTTAGCTTGTTTTGACAAAATTTAGTATTATTAGAGGCTAGACAAGATTATGCATTAAAAAACTGAAATGGATTTTATGTGGAGAAGAAAAGAGAACTAATTATATGCAAAGTTCATAAATGTAAGACTGTCTACTCCTCAGCTGGTAAATATACCATATTCTCTGGAATTCTTGTTTGCTACTCTTCGGTATTAATAGCTAATGAGGTTGCTCTACACTGCACTGCTGGTGGAAACACTGAAGAGAGACTCAGGATTTTCATGAGACCCTGGAGATTCATTTCTTTAACGAGGACAAGATGCCTTGAATCTGTGAAACGTTATACTAAGCATTTGCTGAACCTGAAGGTGTAGCAAGTGGTGACAGAATAATGTTATCAGTGACCTGTATCCGTTGTGCAAATGCCAGGAAAATAATTTCAAGGGGATTTCTCAGGTATTTGTAATAGATCGTAAATCAAAAATGGCTGCTGACTAGTAACATCAGACATTCCAAAAGAGTTTCTAGAGTATTCTTTGAACTGCAAATGTAAAAGTTGTTCTCAAAAGTATAAATATATCTACTTTAGGTAATCCAGAAAAGAATGGATAAATATAATTTGAGTCTCCACAATTATCTCTTAAAGTGCTCTCCAAGGGAAATTCTAAAGTAAGTAAGAAGTCAATTCTAAAATGTAGAAAATGGCATCTTTCCTGGTAGTTTAGCAGTTAGAACTCTGAGGTTCTACTGCAGGGAGCTTGGGTTTGGTCCCTGATCAGGGAACTAAGATCCCACAAGCTGCATGGTGCGACCCAAAAAAAAAAAAAAAAAATGTAGAAAAGGAGTAAGGAATGATGAATTATCCTTTTTTTTACTGGACGTTTGCAGTGGTGATATATATCAACTGAGACAGGTGTTGAGTCTGCCTCAAGGCCACAGGTGCAAAGCCCTGTACCAAGGCCACAGAAGCAGAAAGCAGAACCAAGGTCACCCCCAGAACTGACTGAGCCCCTTTGTAACCATTGCCAAACGCCCTCCCCCAATCATCTCTAGCAGGCTTCCTGACCTCAAATTAGGCAAAAATGCCCACCCATGGTAGTCACCCTATAGCGCCCAAACTAATCACCTAATACGAACCTGCCAGCAGGAATTTTCTTTGTCTTGGGGCTATAATTGGCCACTAACCTATGAAAAGCGTTAGGTCTCACTGGTCTGACAGGAGGTCGGCCTACTGGATCTGCAGCGCCTTCATTAACTCTGTACTTTGTCCTTAATAAACTCACTGCTTTCTGCAGGACTCTGTGTCTGAAAATTCTTTTCCAACTCGCCTTCAGACTGCCTCAATAATGGGGATGGCTGAAGGGAGAGCACTTTGGGGAAGTGGGGCAAGGAGACTATTAGGAGATGAGTTTTAACACATTAAGTTCAAACTACTAGATTTCTCAGTAAAGTGTTGAGCAGGTTATTGGATATATGGGTCTAGAGTCCAAGATGGAGGCATAGAATTGGAGATACAGATTTGGGAATCATCAACATACAATCAAACTTGCCATTGGTAGGTTGTAAAATGCTATTCAAATATAAAGTATCATTACTAGTAGTTACTCATGAACAACACAGCAACAGTCATTGACCCACTAACCCCTTTGTTTGGAACACACACAGTTACTCTTTAAAGAACGAAATAATGTCATTTGCAGCAATTGATGGACCTAGAGGTTATCATACTAAGTGAAGTAAGTCAGACAGAAAAAGATAAATATCATATGTTATTGCTTATAGTGGAATCTAAAAAATGATACAAAAGAACTTATTCACAAAACAGAAATAGACTCACAGACTTAGAAAACAAACTTATGGTTACCAAAGGGGAAAGGGTGGCGGGGGGTGTGGGGGGGTATAAATTAGGAATTGTGGATTAACAAGGGCTTCCTAGGTGGTGAATTGGTAAAGAATCCGCCTGCCAAAGTAGGAGACACAAGAGACGCAGGTTCGATCCCTGGGTTAGGAAGATCCCCTGAAGGAGGAAGTGGCAATCCACTCCAATATTTTTGCCTGGAAAATTCCATGGACAGAGGAGCCTGGTGGGCTACAGCCCAAGAGATCACCAGAGTCAGATGTGACTGCACTGGGGGTTAACAGACACAAAATATAAAACAGATAAACATCAAGGTACAGCCCAGGGAACCATATTCACTATCTTGCAATAATCTATAATGGAAAAGAATCTGAAAGAGAATCTAGCTGTCTATCTCTGAACCACTTCAGTGTATACCAGAAACTACTAGAACATTATAAATCAACCATACTTCAATTTTGAAAAAAGATACTTCATGAAAAATATATATTTTTAAACAGAATACAATTTTTGGAAAATAGGACATATATACATGTGCTAAATTTTTCTTGCTCTATTTCTCAATTATTTTATTGTCAATTTTAATTACTAAGACGTTCAGAGGGTCTCAACTGATTTTAGGCTTACAAAGTATTATCAATTGGAAGCTCTGAGAAGGCCATGTAATGACATCTTCTTCAAGAGTGCTTATTTTCCTAAGGAATGAAGAGCTCAAAATGTGAAATATAGTCTCAAAAGAACCTCGAGGCTGCTAGGTCAGCCACAGTCTTGATAAGAATCATGTAACGAAGGATATGCTGCTAATCTTTGATAAGGAACATGCAGGTAGTTTAAAAATATACATACTTTTCAACACTCCATCCTGTAAGGAGAATTGAAAGAAACATCAATTAAGGTTTAAGCACTGAAAAATTGATTATTGAGGATGACACAGTTTATGGAAAGTAGAAGGATGAGGGTTTATAGAAGGGAACTCCCTGGATGATAACATTAAACCACTGCCAATCCTGATGCTATGCTGGGCTCAGAACACATATTTTGCCATTTTGCTGTTACATATCTACATGTCAGTCCATCAGATTACAAATAGGAATATTTAAGAATACAACATTGCTCTGCAATATTTGAAGTATCAACACTTGAAAGTAAATTGTTGAATTTCTAGCTCTGGAAAGGGTGGAGTGGCTTGTATTGAACTAACTCTCCTTCAGGTGGCGGTTATAAACTCTGGACAAATATAAAGCTTAACTATTTGAAGGCCCTGGGAAAACCACCAAAGTCAAATAGAAGTTGGGAGGGGGCGGGAATACAGGGATTGGAGCCCCGAGGGAAGAGAACCAGGATGACTGGCGTCCAGGGCTACAGAGTGCTTGTCAGGTGTCTCCTCAGGGTGCATCCCAGTCTACACCGGCAGGGCAGCTAGAACCAGAGCAGAAGACCGCAGGGCTTCTGGCTTGTCAGAGAAGGGAGGCTAGAGATGCCGGCGCAGCTGGAAACTGAGCCGGGGAACCACAGAACAGCCACGGAGAGGAAGTCCCCCAAACCTGGGTACAAATTCACTTTAAAACTCTTGGCTAACCCCTGACCTGTGCTTGTTTAGACAAGACTCCAAGGAAACTGTTAAAGTCACAGCTGGAAAAAACTGCAGAAATAGAGCAACTGTGTTGTCTGCTGGCTGCTAGGGAGACCTAATGTAGTGCTTAGTCTCACCAAGTTGGAGGGGACCGCAAACACCGTAGGTCTTCCATCAGAACTCTAGAAGGGAGATAGGGCGTAAAGGTTACATCCTAGATCCAAAGAATATACCCCAAAACTAATGGCAAAACTAAAACAAATTCATCTTTATTATTATTATTTTTTGGCCATACTGTGTGGCATGTGGGATCTTGCTTCCCCGATCAGGGATAAAACCCTTGCCCCCTAGAATGGGAGCCCAGAGACTTAACCATTGGATCACTAGGGCAGTCCTTTATTTTGTTTTATTTATTTATCTGTTTATTTGCAAACCCATCTTTAAAAGTGAATTAAAAAAATTAAGGGAATTCCCTGGTTAGGACTCAGGGCTTTCATTGCCAGGGCTTGTGCTCAATCCCTGATTGGGCAGCTAAGATCCTGCAAGCCATGGGAAATACGCCCAAAACAATGAACTAAATAAGTAAATAAAAACATCTAAATAAATACCTCTTAAGTTTCCATCTGTATGGAGCCAATTAAAAGTTATACTTACCAATCAAAGACTTGTGTCGTGTTTTTATTTTTTTATTGATGATGTCGGTCTTTACTTTTATTTTTTTAATTTCTTTATTTTTAATTGGAGGATAATTGCTTTATAACATTGTACTGGTTTCTGCCATACATCAACATGAATCAGCCATACGTATACATATGCCCACTCCCTCTTGAAACTCCTCCCCACCTCCCACCTCACCCTACCCCTCTAGGTTGTCACAAAGCACTGGGTTTGAGTTTCCTGTGTCATTCAGCAAGTTCCCACTGGCTATCTGCTTTACATATGGTAATGCGTGTGCTTCAATGCCACTTTCTCAATTCATCCCACCCTCTCCTTCCCTCTTTGTGTACACAAGTCTTTTCTCTGTGTCTGTATCTCCATTGCTGCCCTGCAAATAGGGTCATCAGTACCATCTTTCGAGATTGAATATATATATATATATATGCATTAATATACAATATTTGTTTTGCTCTTTCTGATTTACTTCACTCTATATAATAGGCTCTAGGTTCATCCACCTCATTAGAACTGACTCAGATGTGTTCCTTTTTATGGCTGAGTAATATTTCATTGTATATATGTGTGATGTTTTTAAAACATGAAGTTTACAGTTACTTCTCATGCTTTAAAAAGCTGCATTGATTTTCTGAGTTTTTAAACTTTTAACCTCCTCCCAAGTATCCCACAGCAATCCAAATCAAAAAGTATGCATTTTAATAAATGAAAAAAGGTGGGAATGAAAATTTGGATTTCAATAGTCACTTGTCTTTACGATGTCCCTCTAGTATTAAAAAATTTTTTTTCAGAGATTTTGAACTTCCTTTTGGGCAGGAATTTGATGATATATCGTATTACAGTAGAATCATCTAAGTCAGTGAATAAAACATAAACAAAATTGCTGAACCTAGAAACCTATTGATAAAGATCAGCTCCAAAAATTCCTTTGACAGAAGCAAACACACTTGAGGTGATATAATTTATGACTTCCTGTGAAGCAAGACAGATTCTAGACTTATTTGTGAAAGTTATGAAGTGAACTGAATAGTCTGTGTAAACACAGAGCAGTGAAGTAGCTGCTCCTTGACAGACAGGCCAGGTCTCAGGTTCCCAACCCGGCCCATGGCCCTTCAAGACGATCCAAGTCATCCATAGGGATTCTTCCTGGCTAAAGTTCCCATTGAGTGTTTCGGCTTCAATGTCTTTTGATCTCTTCCATGTGAGCCCTCCCTGGCTTCTGCCTGAAACTTCTGGGTCCACCCTGGGGCAGGTGCAGAGGGTCCCAGTGCTAGGATGGCACCATCTGTCTAAGTCACATGGTCCTGTCAATTTGAACTCTTAAATATCCCTTGATCTATCTCTGTCATTACTGCTGCAGTTGGATCCACCACTTCTTCCTGATCAATTGCCATAGCCTCCTTTTTATTCTTTTACCTCTAGACTCACTGCTGAAATCTACCTTACCCACTGCTGCTTTTGTGATCTTTCTGAAATGCAAACGTGAACATGTCGCTCCTCTGTAGAAAGTTCTTCATAGTTCTCTCGTTACTGCCTGGTAAGGATCATAGCTGGGCTATGACCTCGATGATCTAACTTGACACTTCTTATTAATACTTTCCCCATCTTTTTCACTTTAAGCTGTAAGAGAACCATGACTGTCTGTCCTGCTACCCTGTCATTATTCCAGAGCATTGACAAATAATGGATAATTGCTAGCAGGTATATCACTACCCCATGTCTCATGCTTCTAATTTATGGGCCTTTTTGCTAGCTAATTGAGCTTCTTCTAGTAGAAACACAAGGGTGCCCTTCTCTCACAACCTGAGGCTAGTTACCATCACTTGTTGTTTATTCACCATTAACCCATTTATCTTGTGATTTACCACAGTATTTTTTGGGCTCCAAAATCACTGTTGACGGTGATTGAAGCCATGAAATTAAAAGACGCTTACTCCTTGGAAGGAAAGTTATGACCAACCTAAATAGCATATTGAAAAGCAGAGACATTACTTTGCCAACAAAGGTCCGTCTAGTCAAGGCTATGATTTTTCCAGTGATAATGTATGGATATGAGAGTTGGACTGTGAAGAAAGCTGAGCGCTGCTTATTTACTTATATGCAGAGTACATCAGGAGAAATGCTGGGCTGGAAGAAGCACAAGCTGTAATCAAGATTGCCAGGAGAAATATCAATAACCTCAGCTATTCAGATGACACCACCCTTATGGCAGAAAGTGAAGAGGAACTAAAAAGCCTCTTGATGAAAGTGAAAGAGGAGAGTGAAAAAGTTGGCTTAAAGCTCAACATTCAGAAAACTAAGATCATGGCCTCTAGTCCCATCACTTCATGGGAAATAGATGGGGAAACAGTGGAAACAGTGGCAGATTTGAACTGTGGTGTTGTAGAAGACTCTTGAGAGTTCCTTGGACTGCAAGGAGATCCAACCAGTCCATTCTAATGGAGATCAGTCCTGGGTGTTCTTTGGAAGGACTGATGCCAAAGATGAAACTCCCATACTTTGGCCACTTGATGCGAAGAGCTGACTCATTGGAAAAGACTGATGCTGGCAGGGATTGGGGGCAGGAGGAGAAGGGGACGACAGAGGATGAGATGGCTGGATGGCATCACCGACTCGATGGACGTGAGTTCGAGTGAACTCCGGGAGTTGGTGATGGACAGGGAGGCCTGGCCTGCTGCAGTTCATGGGGTCGCAAAGAGTCAGACAACACTGAGCGACTGAACTAAACTGAACACCGTGACTGGTACTAAATTCTTTGAGCGAATGAGTGAAAATGAATTCAGAAGTGTGGCCCAGGAGTTAACATATATCTGAGAAGTTGACCAATATAAAGAATTGCAATCCAGTGCAGTTTTCCCCAGGCAGTACAAAATACAAGGGTTACGAGGCGAACAGTTGGCTTCCTCTTGCTCTTCACAAGCCTGGGAACCAGATTCAGCGAATCAGGACTTTATAGAACGAGTGGGAACAAACAAAGGGCAAACAACCCAACTTCTTATAAATAAATGCAAAAGTAATCAGGACTGCCCCAAGCTCCAAATGAAACAGCAGAAGAGCAGAACTCCAGCAGCTTCCAGGCATTCCCGGAGGCCCCGCCCCTCGGAGGCGGGCTGAGCGCCCATGGGCGGGGCCTTCCCGCTCAGCCCCGCCCCATGGGCGGGGTGTAAGCGGGCGGGCGGCGCGGGGGCAGACGCACGCCCGCCGTTTCCTAGGAGATGGAACACACAGGACGCCTGAGCTTCACAAGGGAGCGAACGAGGTAAGCGGCCGGCGCAGGCAGGTAATCCCGAGCGGGCAGAGAGGCGGCCACCGTCCGTCCGACCTGAGCCTGTCCTGCGAGGCGGCCCGGCATGTCCCCTGGGCGCCCTGTCCTACCGGGGCGGACCTCTGCTGAGAGAAGGGGCCTGGACACCGGTAG
Source organism: Bos mutus (assembly GCF_027580195.1). Classification (NCBI taxonomy): domain Eukaryota; kingdom Metazoa; phylum Chordata; class Mammalia; order Artiodactyla; family Bovidae; genus Bos; species Bos mutus. The sequence continues at coordinate 7,045,618 of NC_091639.1, read as the reverse complement.
GGGTGGGTGACTGGAGGGAGGAGGACTCGGAGAGGGGCGGGGCTGGCCGGCGGGGACGATCTACCTGCTCCCAGCGCGGTGGGTTTGCTCCGAAGCGCTCCTGGCCACTTTCCTGCGCCCCTAGACGGCGGGGTTCAGTCCTGGGTTGGAGGATGACAGTGGGCATCCTTCAGCCTCGGAGACCCTCACCCCCGAACCTCGGATCTAGAGTCTCCCATCGTACCCCCTCACCCCGGACCTCCGCTTCTCCCTTTAGTGCCTGGGCTGGAGGGGACACTACTTTGAGGAGTGAGGGGGCGGGACCGGGTCTCGAGAAGGCAGCGGAATTGAGTTCAGAACTGTTACAAAAATGGAAAAGGAGGAAAGAGAAACTGGGTCCAAATTCAGTGCATCCCAAACCGCTCCCAGGTAAAAGCGGAATCCCGGCGCAGGGTGGACCAGCGGGCCCCCGGGGCCCCCCACGCCGAGTCCGCAGCTGCGGTCGGCGGGACACACGGGCCCCCCGGGACCACCCGTTCCCGCAGGCCGGCGGGACTGTGCACCCTGAGTCTTAAGGGCTCTGGTTTGCTGGGGGCGGGGGGCGGGGCGGGCTGGAATATCAGAAATCAGAGCGTCAGGGAACGAAAACTGCTTCCTGACTTGCAATAAGACGGGCACTTAGTTTAAGGACAGAGTTGGAGTCGGGGGAGGGGAGGCAATGAAACTGGCTTTTTATAAGGTGTTTGTAATCTCAACTCTAAACGGAAAGAAATGTATGTAATTGTGTTTAATTTTTAAATGATCAGGCAATTGTTCTAATTGTAACGGAATTCTCATAGAGTCAAAGGTATCGGAGTTATTTTAATCAGAAAAACAATCCCTAGAGTCGAAATAGTAATGGAGGCAAAAGTTACTATCCAGCCTTTTGGCCTGTCTTTACCGTCCCGATCCTCCCAACCTCCATCTCTGCCGAGTGACCGAGTGACCTGAAAAGGAGAGACCCTTCTCTCCGCCCAAGGAGGCTACCTTCTGCCTGGGCAAGGCAGAAGCTGGCTTTGGGCAAAGGTGTTTGATCCATCTGTTGGGGAAGGGTTTTATTTATTTATTTGGGGGGCGGTTGGTTTTGCTTCGTTTTAAAAACAGTTTGTGAATATTAGCACAGAGCACCATGCTTTTATTTTTAAAACACAAAATCTTTGTTTTCCCATTGCAAAAGCTCCCCTTTTAATTTCTGTAAACGTATGACTTGGTTGGCTTGAAAACTTTTTCTGTTTTGCTTTTTAAACAACGTAATGATTTTTATGGCATTACTTTAAAAACAAACAAACGTTAATTCCAGCCTTAGAGTAATAACATTACGGCAGATTGTACCACAACAAGTTGAAGAGGAGCAGAGGTTATCTGCTCAGTGATTGGGCAGACACAGATTTTACCCTCCATTTGCCCTCTCTCTTAATCGTCTTTAATCCTTTCTAAATCCCTTATTAGCTGGTAGAAGCTGTTGAGAATAAAGCTCCAGTTTACAGGAGTTGTGCACTTAGCTAAAAATAAGACAACTAGAATGGAAGAGAAATGGTAAGAGTATTTATATAATGTAAGCCTGTGATTGAGCCTCTCAATAAATGTTTTTTTTCCTTAAACCAGAATATAAGGTGTGTATAACTCATAAGAAAGTACTGTAGCTTGATTGTAGAAAATTCCAAGTTCCTAACAATTCTGTTAAATTAATTGAGGATCATAGTTAAATTACATTTACTTGTGTTATGCCTTGTTGCATCCATGTTGAAATATATACATGGAAATATTCATGTGCAAAAGAAATCATATTAATACACCCCTATTTTGCAGAATTAGCTTCCAGGGGTCCACAGAGAAGACCTGTTGTTGGGAAAGGTTGAGGGCAGGAGCAGAAGCGGGCAACAGAGGATGAGATGGTTGGATAGCATCACCACCTCAAAGGACATGAATTTGAGCAAACTCCGGGAGATAGTGAAGGCAGGGAAGCCTGGTGTGCTCCATGGGGTTGCGAAGAGTTGGACACGACTTAGCGACTGAACAACACAAAAACAAAGAAGAATATACGTAGTTTGCAGAGAAATATCATTGAATGTGAACTGGGGGCCTATAGGCAGTCTGTCTTTTAAATAACATATACTGCTTTTTGACTAGTAAATCAGTTTAGGATCTTCCTATGCTACACTGATAAGAACACTAATAAACAGTTGTTTATGTGCTATCAATGAGTAGGTGCTGTGCTGTGCTACGCTAAGTCGCTTCAGTCATGTCTGACTCTGTGACCCTATGGACTGTAGCCCGCCAGGCTCTCTGGCCATGGGATTCTCCAGGCAAGAATACTGGAGTGGGTTGCTGTGCCCTTCTCCAGGGGATCTTCCCGACCCAGGGATCGAACCTGCATCTCTTGAGTCTCCTACATTGGCAGTTCTCTACCACTAGTGCCACCTGGAAAGCCCCTCAGTGAGTAGGTACATGGGAATAATTTTAAAAACCCTTTATACATCTATGCCTGTCTACATTGGGCCATTATCCTTGTTTTCAGGGGGATAAGGAGATAGCTGGAATGGTCAGCTTCTCACCCTGGACAACTGCTTACTTTGTAATTAAAATGACTCAAAAGAGACCTTTCTGATGCTTTGTATGGGAGCATAGTATGTAAACTTGTGTAAACTCCAATTGTCTTGGAACCACACATCAAACTTTTTAAAATCCACATGATTCCCATAATCTTCATCCCCTCAAACAAAAGAAGCCGAGAAACGGCCGTGTACCTCTTTTAGTTTTCCCTGAGTATGAGTATCCTATGCTATAGCACTTGAAGCAAACTGTGTTTCCAGTGTTTTTTCTTTTGGAAGACTTGGAGTGAGGTTTCTATTACAGCCACTCCAAAACAAAAACAAGAACAAACATCTGGGCTTCCAAGCTGGAGCAGGAAGGCATCAGTGGTCTGTTGTGCTGTAATAGTATTGGTGGTGTTATGGTTGATGCTCTTTACAATGTAAGAGAAAGAGGCAGTTTATTCCACTTTTGCAGGTGGTTGAGCCATTGCAAGGTGAAATTTCCACGTTTCTGGCAGCCCTTACCTCTGAAATTCTCTCCCAACCTGGGCAGCTCCCTCTTCACTCCTTTATCTTTTGTCCCTTTCTAGAGGTGCCTATCGGAGAAGGCGATGGCACCCCACTCCAGTACTCTTGCCTGGAAAATTCCATGGACGGAGGAGCCTGGTAGGCTGCAGTCCTGATGCAGGACTGCATCAGGTCCTGCATCTCTAAGAGTCTCTAAGGTCTCTAAGAGTCGGACTCGACTGAGTGACTTCACTTTCACTTTTCAGTTTCATGCATTGGAGAAGGAAATGGCAACCCACTCCAGTGTTCTTCCCTGGAGAATCCCAGGGACGGGGGAGCCTGGTGGGAGGCTATCTATGGGGTCGTGCAGAGTCGGACACAACTGAAGCGACTTAGCAGCAGCAGCAGGAGTGCCTATAATCACCGCCTACCTCTTAGACCCTCAATGTTTGTCCTCGCTTAGGTGTTACCATGAAAATAATCTGTTGCATATACAGCAGATTTGCAAAGAAAAGATGCTGCTATTTATCCCATTAAAATTTAATTCAGTAACTTGGGGGTGGGGTAAAAATAATAACTTTCTTAACAAACTCCAAGTAGACTCCCTTCTCCCCCACTCACTCACTCCGCCTTCACTGTTTCTGGCCTAATTTTTCAGTGTCCTTCCAGGAGATAGGCATGAGCCAGATCTAGCCCCACGGCGTAGTCGGGGTGGGGAGACCTCTGTGTACTTTTCAGGTTGTTTATAGCATCTTGCCGTGTTGGGGTGAGGAGTTAGGCATCTTTAGTGGGTGGTGGGGGTGGGCAGCCTTCATCGTGGGTTAGATTCTACATGGTTTGGGAGTGAAGAGCGGTGGTTCTTTTACTGCATCAGTGATTGTAGTAGCTAGCAAGGATGGGTTGTTTAGAAGGTGGGGACCGCACTGAAAAACCAAACAGCTTCAAGCTAATGCAGCTATTAGACTAACTCCATCACTGATTCTCTCGATCGATCCTAGGTCATTTAATCCCTCTGCCTTTTTATTGTACATTGTTACTGTTATGATGAACACTGTGGCCTTTTGGACAAATTTATTCTCTGTATTGTTACTTAACCAGAAAGAATTGGTAAACCTCTGAAGAGCACATTTCCTTAAAAGACCTTAAATAGTGAAGCTAGAAAAGAATGTCAAGCAAACAGTAGGTGAACTCCCTGGTGGTTCAGTGGTTAGGACTTGGCACTTTCGCTGCCAAGGCCCTGGGTTCCATCCCTGGTCAGGGAACTAAGATCCTGCAAGCCATGTGGTGCAGCCAAAAAAAAAAGAGTGTCAAGCAGTTTAACATCTGACAATAAACTGAAAAATGCTGATTTAATAAAATTCTAAATGATCAGAAGGAATACATTTTATAGCCTATGTTTTGTTTAATCATAGCACCAAACAAACCCCTTCTGCATCTAAGAATACAGCCTTGTAGCAGGATGATAAATTTTTTAAAGCAACATAAGAATGATAAACAGGTATTACCAAACAAACCCCCAAAGAGCTTTCAAAATTATCTTTCCTTACCTAGATAATGGAAAAATTAAGGAAACCAAATACACAGTCAGGAACTGTGCAGGGGGATGTTGCCTTTCTCTATATTAATGCCCTCGTGTTTAGAACCTGTGTCTATGTATAATGTAAAGACCACTTGCAAAAGAACTTCATTTTCAGGCAAATGGGGAAGCATTTGCTGGCATTTGTTGAAACCATTTGCTAAGACATAACTTAGCCAGATGATCAGATCAGATCAGATCAGTCGCTCAGTCGTGTCCAACTCTTTGTGACCCCATGAACTGCAGCACGCCAGGCTTCCCTGTCCATCACCAACTCCTGGAGTTCACTGAGACTCACGTCCATCGAGTCAGTGATGCCATCCAGCCATCTCATCCTCTGTCGTCCCTTTCTCCTCCTGCCCCCAATCCCTCCCAGCATCAGAGTCTTTTCCAGTGAGTCAACACTTCTCATGAGGTGGCCAAAGTACTGGAGTTTCAGCTTTAGCATCAATCCCTCCAAAGAAATCCCAGGGCTGATCTCCTTCAGACTGGACTGGTTGGATCTCCTTGCAGTCCAAGGGACTCTCAAGAGTCTTCTCCAACACCACAGTTGAAAGGCATCGATTCTTCCAGATGAAGGAACCACTAAATAGAAATGGAATTTACTATCGAGATCTCTTTGTCAAGATCCTGGCCACAGAGTCAGTGTGGCCTAAACTACTCATGCGCCTTTGAAGGGGTTGCTATCTGTCATGAAGTAAAATAAATGACAAATGAAAGCACACTCCTGTTATTTACAAGCCCCACAGGTCCTTCCAGAGCTTCCTGTGGACAAATGTGTCCCGTATAAAGGGAACCGCGTCGTTCAGTGCACTTCTCTGCTGTGCTTCCGCAGAAAAGCCTATTTTTGGAAGCCTTGGGTACTTTGACAATTACAATATATTCTTGTTGCTCCTACAGTTCTGCGTCTAATAGAGAAGGAATTTCTGTCATTTTATTTTGTGGAAGTAGTGCTACAGTGAAAGAAAAATAATCATTGATTGAAGCATCAGATTATAAAAGGCATTTTAATTTTATTTTTTTGGCTGAACCACACCACTTTTTGGATCTTAGTTCCCCAACCATGGATGGAACTCAGACTCTTGACAGCAAAATCACAGTGTCTAACCACTGGACCTCCAGGGAATTCCCTATAAAAGGCATTTTAAAACAGACTATGTCCTTCCATAGTGCCAAACGTTGTTACCTTCTGCAGCTAAGAATACAGCCTTGTAGCAGGAGGATAGATTTTTGAAAGCAACATAAGTATGATAAACAGGTATGAAATGAGAAATTGTTCCTTGAAAGCTGAACTGAGACAGAAGAGTGGGAGGAGATTATTGAACACAGTTATAATGAAGGAGGTACTATGGCTTTATGTGCTTCGGTTTTGTTTTGTTTTGTTTTTAATTGTGATAATAAAATCAGAACCTATCGAAACCTGTACCCTTCTAATATATACACATCCACAACCCCTTTTCTGTAGTTTTGAAATCCACAAAGCTCTGAAAGATGAATTTTCAGAAATTAATTTGTGGAAATTCATTTGCAATAAAATACAACCCGAATGATGTGAGGCCACTTATGGTCTTCATTCCTTTGCTTAGTGTTCTTCTCGTACATTTTTGCGCAGGCACATTAAGCTGCTCTTTGGGAGATGTTATGTACCCTCCTGCTTTTCTGTGGTTGGTGGTTTAGTCGCTAAGCCAAGTCTGACTCTTTTGACACATGGACTGTAGCCTACCAGACTCCTCTGTCCATGGAATTTTCCAAGCAAGAATACTGGAGTGGGTTGCCATTTCCGTCTCCAGGGGATCTTCCTGACCCAGGGATCGAACCTGTGTCTCGTGTTTCAGGTGGATTCTCTACCCCTGAGCCAGCAGGGACACCCTCTATTTCTTTTCTAAAATACGCAAGTACCTGGATCCCAAACACATCTGGCCCAGGAATTTCACATAAGGGACTGTGGTCCAAATTAAACACGATGCAAAAATTGATTCTAAGAATGGATAGAGTGGAGAATCTGATTTTCCACAGTCTGATGTGGACTCATATAGATTCTGTTGCTGCTGTGTCGTTCAGTTGTGTCCGACTCTTTGCGACCCCATGAACTGTAGCCCACCAGGCTCCTCTGTCCATGGGGATTCTCCAGGCAAGAATACTAGAGCGGGTTGCCATGCCTTCCTCCAGGGGATCTTCCCAACCCAGGGATTGAACCCAGGTCTCCCGCATTGCAGGCGGATTCTTTACCAGCTGAGCTACCCGGGAAGCCCATAGATTCTATTATAGTCAGTTAAAAAAAAAAAAAAAGGAATCACAAACATCATTAAGTCAGTGTTTATTGGGTTCAGTTTCATTACATGGTACCATGTATTAATAAATGCATTCTGCAGTGATTTTCATCAGTCTATCATATGTGAACGTCATTCCACATGGCACAAGTGATTTATTGGCACGTGCTTAACAATTAGTCTTTGTCTTACAGTTTTCCTAGGTTACCAGTACATTTTTGGAAGTGATTCTTTAATGAACACTCCTTTTATTCTTGTTGTTTTTTTCTACAGGGTGTTCATAAGAATGGAGGCACCGTTTCCTTGCCAGATTCCTTACTGCTGTATCTTATGAACCTACAGAATCTTGGGGAAGAACTTGTATTTAATGATGACAAAACCTGTCACCAGTGTAGCAACAACGGTCTAAGGGCAGAAACGAGTAAAAATAAAAGACGCATTTATATTTATATACAACAAAGACGTTATTTCCCGTGGACAGCCTGCACTGCATCATTCTTCCGAGATGAACCGGTACACGACCATGAGACAGCTGGGGGACGGCACGTACGGGAGCGTGCTCATGGGCAAGAGCAACGAGTCCGGGGAGCTGGTGGCCATCAAAAGGTACCGCGGGCGACCCTGCCACGTTCACCCGTCTTTCTGTTCCTCTCCTTTGCTTGCTTGAGAACGTATACAAGCGCAGAGAGAAGTCTGGTCCAGACCCCACACTTGTTAGGCCATCGTGGAATGCCATTCTGGAGACAGCACTGCAAAAAAGGAGTTCTGCTGGTCCCCACGTATATGAATTTAATTTTCTGGTTTGTCCAGCAAGAAATATAAGGGCTCTGCTTTTTGAAAAAAATGTATTTATTTTTAATTGGAGGGTAATTGCTTTACAAGGTTGTGTTGGTTTCCGCCATACATCAGTATGACTCAGCCATAAGTGTGCATATGGTCCCTCTGTCTTGCACCTCTCTCCCACTCCCGATGCCATCCCACCCTCTAGGTTGCCCCAGGGCACCAGGTTGAGCCCCCTGCGTTACACAGCAGCTTCCTATTAGTACCTATTTAGGGCTCTGCTTCTTCTGCATGATAAATCTGAACTGAGACTGAAGGTAATGCTTAGAGCACTTAAAGTGGAGTACAGAGTAGAGCCTATTATTTCTTTAAAACAACAGGCCTCAAAATCAGATGGTATTCATAATATCCAACAGTTCTGAATGGCATATGGTATTTCCCCAAGCTTACCAATGAAACAGAGGAGTTATTAATTATTTCTTTAGTCTACTGTATTTGATATGTCATATGTAAGAAAAAACAAAAATTACCCCAAAGCTTAGTGATTTAAGACAAGAAGAAACATTTAGTAACTCATGGTTTTTGTGGGTCAGGAATTTAGGAGCAGTTCAGCTGTGGTTCCGGCTCCAGGTCTCTCTGCGGTGCTGGTAGAGGTTGGCCAAGGTCACAGTTGTCTGTCTGCAGGCTGGACCAGGGCCTGAGTACGCACTTGCAAGCTGGTTCGCTGTGTCAGGTTGCTGGGGGCTGCTCTCACCAAGTACCCCAGACTGGGTGGTTTAAGCTACGTATTTATTTCCCCACAGTCTGGAGGCTGGAAGTGTGAGAGCAAGCTGTTGGCAGGCTCGGTTTCCCCTGAGACCTCTCTCCTCAGCTTGCAGACAGTTCTCTTCTCCCCTGTGTGTTCACCTGGTCTTCCGTCTGTGTATGTCTGGGTCCTAATCTCCTCCTCCTATAAGGACACCAGTAATATCGGATTAGGACCCACCCCAAAGGCCTCAGTTAACCTTAATTACCTCTGTAAGGTCTATCTCCAAATGCAGTCGTTCTCCGAGGTACCGGGAGGTTAGGACTTCAAGATACGGATTTGGGGGGACACAGTGTGGCTCAGACTGGACTTCTGTATGTGCCAGTTTAAGCACAGGCTGGTTGGCTTAAACTGTAAGGATTTATTGAGACAGTTGGGAGGTTACAAGTCTAAAGTCAAGGTGTCAGCAGGGTTGGTTCCTGCTGAGGGCTGGGAGGAAGGGATCTCTCCTAGGCCTTTTTCCTTGGCTTATCGATGGCATTTTCTCTCCATGTGCCTCCCACATCAGCTTCCCTTGATGCATATTTCTTTGTCCAAATTTCTTTTTATATAAAGACAAATTTATATAAAGATAATTTCTCTCTATATGGGGTTCTACAGATCATCACTCGAGTGTTCTCATGACACGGTAGCTGGCTTCCACTGCAACAAGTCTTGGAAACTGATTACCACTTCAACCAAAGGATGATCATCCAAAATTTAAATGCTTTAACAAATGTTTATCAAATGTTAAAAACTTTACAATATCATGATCTAAAATATTACATACATAAGGAAACCCTTTTATAAAGTATTGTCAAATAGCCATTAGTATCAAGTAAGTAAATGTATAATGGATTGGCTTCCCGGGCAGCACTAGTGGTAAAGAAACCTCCTGCCAGTGCAGGAGACTTAAGAGACGTGGCTTTGATCCTGGGTTGAGAAGATTCCCCTGGATGAGGGCACTGCAACCCACTCCAGTATTCTTGCCTGGAGAACCCCATGGACAGAGGAGCCTCATGGGCAAAGGGTTGGATACGACTTAAGTGACTTAGCATGCTTACATAACTGAAATGAAAAACGGGAATAAAAAGAAATTTCCCTGACCTGAAAGGTGAAATATTACAGGTACTTCCCGTAAAGTTGGTTTTAAGACCAGTATACCTGTTGTATCCACTACTGATCAAGATTGTACTGGAGACCCTAACTGGTGCAATAAGAGAAAAAAGTAATAGATGGGGTGTAACTATCAGGCAAAATGAGATGAAATCATTCTTAGTTATAGGTTAAGTGATTATGTAAATTCACAAAAATACTTCATTACATACAAATAAATTTATGTGCAAAAATATCTTTAAAAGGACTGGAAAGATTTACAATAAAATCCATGAATAAAATCCATGAATGCTTCTAGGGAGAGAGGGATAAGAAAATGAGAATGAGGGTTGGGTCTCATGGTATGATCTTGGAAGACTTCCCACAGAAAATGAGATCTTGAGAATGAGAAAAAGCTATCAAGAGGAGAGGGAAGCATAGCCAGGCTTTAAGGATATGTATGAAGGATATGCATATATGAAGGCCTAGAAGCAGGAGAGATTTTCCTTTGGGAAATTTTACTGTAGGTCACTGGTAAGAAACCTTGTAGTATCTGCTGCCATTTCAGGAAAAAAAAGCAAAAAAAAACAACAAAAAAAAAGCTATACCATGGTCCTTCTAGGGGCTGGTGATAAGACCCTCTCACCTCATTAAATTAACAAATATTTATTAAGTCCTGTGTCCTTTAAAGACCTGAGAGGCAGTTCCATTCCAGAGGGTCTCCTGTTTGTGGGACAGTTCCTCAGGAGCCCCACCTGTGGGTTTCAAAACCCATCAAGCCACCATTTAGTGAATATCTATTGAGACTTAAACTGTGTTTCAAAAACTGATCAGGCAGGTGGTGGTGTCCTCAGAGAGCTTGCTGCTGTGCTTGAGGAGAGGCGACAAGGTCTAAACGTAATAATTTAACTATATGGTACATAAGAAAGTGGTCAGTGCTATGGGAGAAAAAGCAGAACAGGAAAGGTGACCTCAGAGCCCTGAAAGCCAGCTTCTGGCGTTCAAGGAATAAGAATCAGCCTAAGGTGAAAGTTCTCTCCATTCTTCTAACCAGCCAAGCTCTTTCTAGCTGTCTTTCTCTGGCTGGTGCGTTCTGTCTTGCAGGCCTCATCTGAAACACTGCCTCATCACAAAGGCCTGAGGCCTGGCCAGTGTATCTCATGATCCTCAAAGCTGATCTGTATGTCTATTTTGTGTTAACTAAAGTCGATTTCCTGTGAGATGCGAAGCACCGGTAACCATCCCCGATTTCATCATCCGGGCACGTAGTAGGTGTTGGATGAATAAATGGAAGAGAAGCTGGCAGGGAGTCTAAAAGGAATTCTAACAAATTGGTTTAACTTCTTACAATTGAATTAATTTCTTTAAATTGGTCTAAGAAATTGCGATAATTGTTTTGTGAAGAAACTTCTATATTTGTTGCATATAGATACCTGTATCACTTTAAGGTAGTATTGATAAGAAGTAGTAACTGTTGAGGAGAAAGTAGCATGTTAGTAAATGTGGATTGCAGCTAGTACAGATTTTTCAGAATAAACATTTCAGTTTGTACTAAATTTTGAAAAAGAACTTGAATATGTTAACTAGCCTCTAAAGGTTGGATTAAAAATTCTATAATTATTTTTTAAGAATCATAGAGATTATATGTACAGTTTTGGATGGATCTGACCACTTGATGAAAATACTTTTATACTATATTTGAATTGATTTGTATTTTATTTCAAATTGAGCACTGGACTTTCTTCATTTCAGCAAGACATTTATGGCTATAGTACTGAAAAGTATCTTTTGGTAAGTCAGTAAGCCCTTAATTTTTAGCACCTGAATACATATAAGTGAAATTCGGATTCACTAAGAGTATTTTAGGAATAATAGCAGTGATGCCCTTCTTTTCTCACTGTAGCCAACCACAGATACTGGTGAGGCTTCCCTGCTGGCTCAGATGGTAAAGCGTCTGCCTGCAATGTGGGAGACCCAGGTTCAAGCCCTGGGTTGGGAAGATCCCCTGGAGAAGGGAATGGCAACCCACTCCAATACCCTTGCCTGGAAAACCCCATGGACAGGGGAGCCTGGTAGGCTACAGTTCATGGGGTCGCAATGAGTCGGACACGACTCAGCGGCTTCACTTTCACTTTCACAGATACTGGTAAAAATAGGAACATCTAATATTTACTAAGTCCTGACCTAAGCCTTTTACAATAAGCTTCTCTTATGCAGCGGTTTCTACACTATAGCTAAGGAATTTGCGGCACGGAGGGTCATTAGGTAATTTGTCCAAGAAGTGACATAGTCATGAGCGTGCACGAAGTGGCCTTGAGATGCACAGAATGGAGATGATCTGCTTTTAAGGAGGAGGGAAGACAGATACACAGCTTGCCTGAAGCAAACTAATAATAGAGTGGAAAGCCAGCAGTGTAATTTGTGTCTTCACACCCTCCGTCCCCAGGCACTAAACTTTTCTTTTTTAATTTCAGAATGAAGAGAAAGTTCTATTCTTGGGATGAATGTATGAACTTGAGAGAAGTTAAGGTAAAACCCCAGAGATGAAAAGAACCTGAGAAGACCTCAGTTCTATCTCACACGTCTCTCATTTCCGAGGGTGGTAGCTAAGGAGACTGTTTCTTTCTCTGTGGGAAGCAGACCAAAGATAATTCTATTTCTTATGTTTTTCTTTATCTTCCTAATTTCTCATCAGAATGTCAGTGGAGAGCAGAAAATAACTGTACCCTCACATTTGAAAGTATACTCACTTTTTTAATGTCAGTGATCTCCATTTATTATTTTTTCTAAACTTTTAATTTTGTATTAGGGTATAGCCGATTAACAAACAATGTTGTGATAGTTTCAGGTGGACAGCAAAGGGTCTCAGCCACATAAATACATGTATATGTATGTGTATCCTCCCCTAAATCTCCCCTCCCATCCAGGCTGCCAAATAACATTGAGCAGAGTTCCCTGTGCTCTACAGGAGGTCCTTGCTGGCTATCCATTTTAAATATAGCCGTGAAAGTACACTCTCACTTTTAAAAGAGCGTTTTAATTCATACTATCAAAGGAAAGATAATTTTTTAAATTACCACATACCATTTCTTTATATTTTATGTGTACAATGTGGATGCATTTTCGGAGACTTTTGCATGGAATTGCACACGGTTAAGTCAGAAGAAAGGTTAAACCTATTTATGACCAAGAAAAAAAAAAGTTGACAGACTGAAATGCTTGATAGCTACTGTTGACCTAGTTTATTTCTGCACTTATATTCATTCCTTAAACAATCACTGCTTACTTTAAGATTTTACTTCTTTATTTTTGGCTGTGCTGGGTCTTTGTTGCTGTTCGGGCTTGCTCTGGCTGCGGCGAGTGAGGACTCCTCACAAGTTGTGGGTGCATGGACTTCTCCTTGCGGTGGCTTCTCTCGTTGCAGAGCACAGGCTCCAGGGTGCTCGGGCTTTGGTAGTTGCAGCTCCCGGGCTCCAGAGCACCGGCTCCGTAGTCATGCTGCACAGGCTTAGCTGTTCCTTGGCACGTGGGCTCTTTCCAGACCAGGGATCGAACCTCCGTCTCCTGGTTCCCAGACAGATTCTTTACCCCTGAGCCATCAGGGAAGCCCTTTTTGCTTACTCTAAATAGGTGTTCTAAGATGTTTTTAAGATGTGTAAAATATTATAGGTATTAAAACATAATTCATTAATGAATTTAGAAGAAATGAAAAATTATGTAATTATCCTATCTAGCATTGATGAGATTTTGCCAGATTCAGTACCTTTGCCTTAAGAATTTTTCATATTTACTTGCTCTGTTGCAGTCTCTGAAGAAACTTAATCATGCCAATGTGATCAAACTGAAAGAAGTTATCAGAGAAAATGACCATCTTTATTTTATATTTGAATATATGAAAGAAAACCTCTATCAATTAATGAAAGACAGGTATGTCTTTATGAAAATTAAGTTTTGCCTTACTGTCTCCTCCCTCAGTCCCTTAGGAGCCCTTCAGTATATCCCACTTTGCAATATACAGGTCCAAGGGGTAGCTCTAAATTAGCTGTTATCTTTATGAAAGGATAATGTCTAATTGGAGAAGAACCATCATTCTTCTGTTGTAATCTCTTAGAAGTCAAGATAAATATTTCATATAAACACACTATCTATAGTTTTTGAAACAAAATCTATAGTTTAATACTCAGTAATAAAGCTGGCCTTGGGCAAAACTGAGAAGAGCATCTACCTTGCTCTCCCATGCATCTTGTGAAGGTTAATTAAGGAATGGAGGAAAGAATGAAGTTGCTTTTAAGAAAGGACCTAATAAACTGGTTCATTAGAATGCTTAAGTGAATGACAACAACGTGTTACAACACCAGGAAAATTCTCCTTTTAAACATACGGACAGAATCTCTAAACAAGGGCAGTTTTCAGTCATGTGCCATGAGCATGGAAACAACTCATGGTAGCTACTGATCACATCTGGAGTTTAATGTCCATTTTGCCTGTCTTTAAAGCCAGAGGCGTTCAGCAAAAGATCCTAAAATATGAGATGAATTTCCCAGTGGATTGATGCTGATTTCTCTCTCTGTGTTTCTTCCACCCACCCACACACACATACACACTTTCTCAAGTTCTAAGGATGAACTTGAGAAATCCTATTTAATCCTATTTTTCCTTCTTTCAAAAATACTGAATATATGTTATCTTCCAGGCTGATAGCATTATGACATTAATAGCAGTTAAAAGTAAAGAAAACCTCTACCTCTCAAATCAGTGTTTATTTTTCTCAAGTTCTTCCTAGCTCCTGTATGCAGGCATGCGTGCTTTATATGTAGTTGTAATTTTAGTGGTGATACATTTCTTATTTGATTTATCCACTTACAGGTTTTCTTTTTAATGCTGATACATAATACCCATAGTGACCACAGTTAGAATATTCTGTTAAACGACTATACAAAGCTTCACCTATCTCTGAACTATTTAAAATAAGTAACTATCAATGGGAGAAAAGGTTGGTAATTATAATGGATAATACTGATGTAGTTATTTTGTAGCCATTAGAAGTGATAACTATGAAGATTATGAAAGTGCTTGCTGCTGCTAAGTCTCGTCAGTCATGTCTGACTCTGTGCGACCCCATAGACAGCAGCCCATCAGGTTCCCCCGTCCCTGGGGTTCTCCAGGCAAGAACACTGGAGTGGGTTGCCATTTCCTTCTCCAATGCATAAAAGTGAAAAGTGAAAGTGAAGTCGCTCAGTCGTGTCTGACCCTCAGCGACCCCATAAAAACAGAAACCAAAGTTATATTTATGTAACACTGCCATCTTATATAAGAATTATACATGTGAATTATGACTGGATTAGAATACTGAAAAATCAATATAGTTTCTTCATCAGGTGGTATGATTATGGGTAATCTTGGCTTTGAATAATAATTTATGCTCTTTTAAATATATAAGATGATAAACAAGATACGTTGAGATATAATTTTGAAGAAAAAATTAAGTACATATAAATATAACAAATATATTCATCTGATTTTTTAAAAATATATAAACCTTTCGGTGGAAGTAATTAATACAATTGCAAATGAGCACTGAAAAAGAGTCAGCTTTGGAATTTCATGATTCTATTCTGGATTTCTAAATTAAATGGAAATAAAAGTGATATTGTTTAGAATATTATTTCCAAGTATAAAAGTACAACTTATTTCCAAGTCTCCTATAAATGTGTTATCATACTTTCATAATTTAAAAAAAAAGAAAGAAAAAAGTATAAACGAAAGTACTAATGACTGTACATGGTAAAAGGGCTATTTGAGGGTAAGTGCCATTTTGACACTGTTTTTGGTAGCTTAACTTCCTGAAATATTGTTTATGAGGATTAATTTACAAGCCTTTCCTATTCAAGTAACCTTTTCCATTTCAGCTGAAGACCCGTGTACAAAACACTGTGTCTGATTCTATGACTGTACCTTCAGTATATACCATTCGTTTTACAAACTGAATTACATTACTGTTTATTTGTTCATTTCTTCACAGAAACAAGTTGTTCCCTGAGTCTGTCATCAGAAATATTATGTATCAGATATTGCAGGGGCTGGCATTTATCCATAAACATGGTAGGTTTCATATCCCTACATCTTTAGATTATCATCAGTTATGGATAGGAATTATATGGAAGCTATTATTAAATAAATAATATTATGTTAGATAACTACAACTTTGGAGTATGTGCCTACTAAATGACATATTTAAAAACTTCAGAATTTCTACAATTCTAAATAAAATAGAATTTCTATAATCTATAATTATCTTCCTCTATCGAAGAAGGCAAGGGCAACCCACTCCAGTACTCTTGCCTGGAAAATCCCACGGAGGGAGGAGCCTGGTGGGCTGCAGTCCACCGGGTCACTAAGAGTCCGACACGACTGAGCGACTTCACTTTAACTTTTCACTTCATGCATTGGGGAAGGAATTGGCGACCCACTCCTGTGTTCTTGCCTGGAGAATCTCAGGGACGGGGGAGCCTGGTGGGCTTCGGTCTATGGGGTCGCACAGAGTCGGACATGACTGAAGCAACTTAGCAGCAGCAGCAGCATCGTCCTCTATATATCAGAATTTTTTAGCAGTTTGATCACCAGCATTTAGTCTCAGTCATCATAAACCCACCCTGCTACCTTATTCCACCTAATTTTACCATGGAAATAAAAAAATTATAAGGTTCCTCTTTTGGAAAAGGTTGAAATGCTTTGATCTATCATGACCAATTACTAACATTTAACTAGGTTAAAGCCACCCAAGCTATAGTATTTTCTAGTTTTTCTTAGTACTCATAAATAGTTATTTCTGTTCTTGAAGAAATTAAATCAAGTGCTTGTTCTTATTTTTATGAATTTCTTATTTATGTTAATCTTAACTGATATTGTTTTTTGCATCTCTATCAAACCAAAATAATTTCACCTGAAAAGTTAATATGATTATTATGAAAAATTTTAATGAATGTTTAGAATCACTAGCTGTTTCGATATTAAATTAGAAAAGTTTATGCTACCATTGCTGCATTTTGAGCACAAGCATTCAAAACTCACCATCATTAGTCTCCTTTCATGTTTCATCTGATATTTTCTTTACTCTTTTAACTGCTACAGGAAATAAATAGAATTTTCTAAAAATGCCATGCAGAATTCCATATAAACCTTGTAAGAACATTCTTGAATTCCCAGTTTTATATAAGCTATTAAGGTCTTTCAAAATCTAAAACCCATGATAATTTACTACAATTGATTGGTAAAAGTCAGTCATTTGTTAATTAAAATTAAGGATATATACTATTTTAATTGTTTGTAATGGATTCCTTATCTTCAATCCATTTTAAAACTGGTCAGCATGATAACTCTTGATTTTTGCATGCGTTGATTTATGCTAATGGAAGCAAGTGTGGTGTGAAAAATCAAAAGCCTCATGAATTCTTTTGATTTTTTTTGTAAAGAGCTTTGTATTTTACTGTTATTTTTTAGGCTAGTAATAAAATTGGTTTAGATTTCTTGGATAGATGGGCCTGCCTCTTGAGAAACCTGTATGCAGGTCAGGAAGCAACAGTTAGAACTGGACATGGAACAACAGACTGGTTCCAAATAGGAAAAAGAGTACCTCAAGACTGTATATTGTCACCCGGCTTATTTAACTTATATGCAGAGTACATCATGAGAAACGCTGGGCTGGAGGAAGCACAAGCTGGAGTCAAGATTGCTGGGAGAAATATCAATAACCTCAGACATGCAGATGACACCACCCTTATAGCAGAAAGTGAAGAAGAACTAAAAAGCCTCCTGATGAAAGGAAAAGAGAAGAGTGAAAAAGTTGGCTTAAGGCTCAACATTCAGAAAACGAAGATCATGGCATCTGGTCCCATCACTTCATGGGAAATAGATGGGGAAACAGTGGAAACAGCAGCTGACTTTATTTTTGGGGGCTCCAAAATCACTGCAGATGGTGAATGCAGCCATGAAATTAAAAGACGCTTACTCCTTGGCAGGAAAGTGATGACCAACCTAGACAGCATATTAAAAAGCAGAGACATTACATTGTCAACAAAGGTCCATCTAGTCAAGGCTATGGTTTTTCCAGTGGTCATGTATGGATATGAGAGTTGGACTATAAAGAAAGCTGAGTGCAGAAGAATTGATGCTTTTGAACTGTGGTGTTGGAGAAGACTCTTGAGAGTCCCTTGGACTGCAAGGAGATCCAACCAGTCCATCCTAAAGGAGATCAGTCCTGGGCGTTCATTGGAAGGACTGATGTTGAAGCTGAAACTCCAATACTTTGGACTTTGGCCACCTGATGTGAAGAGCTGACTCATTTGAAAAGACCCTGATGCTGGGAAAGATTGAGGGCAGGAGGAGAAGGGGACTACAGAGGATGAGATGGTTGGATGGCATCACCGACTCGATGGACATGGGTTTGGGTGGACTCCGGGAGTTGGTGATGGACAGGGAGGCCTGCATGCTGCGGTTCATGGGGTCGCAAAGAGTCGGACATGACTGAGCGACTGAAATGAACTGAACTGAACCAGCACCTTCAGAGCATAAGGGATTGAAAAAGGAAACTAATTTAGGATTTAAAAATTGCTGCTAAAAGTAAAGGGTAACCTAGAGATGGCTTTTTAAGTGTCTACATTGTGATTTGGGAAAGCAGACTCAAGAACAATAGACATTTTTACAAAAGCTAATTTATTCTTGTCGTATTTAAACGTCTCAGATGTAATCCTTTGAGAAAACAGACACTTTTAAAATGGTAGCTGTCAAAAAATTGAACTAATACTTTAGTTAAAATAGGACCAAGTTACCAATATATTTATACTATATAAGGTGGGGAAAACTTCAACTCTGGTTTAATTCTCTGCTGCTGCTGCTAAGTCGCTTCAGTTGTGTCTGACTCTGCACGACCGCATAGACGGCAGCCCACCAGGCTCCCTTGTCCCTGGGATTCTCCACGCAAGAACACTGGAGTGGGTTGCCATTTCCTTCTCCAATGCATGAAAGTGAAAAGTGAAAGGGAAGTCGCTCAGTCGTGTCCGAGTCTTAGCGACCTCATGGACTGCAGCCCACCAGGCTCCTCCATCCATGGGATTTTCCAGGCAAGAGTACTGGAGTGGGGTGCCATTGCCTTCTCCTGGTTTAATTCTCTAAGATTTTATAGATTAATGTCACGTGCTCCCTCTCCTGTCTTCATTGTGAAAATACAACATGTTTCTCTTGAAAGTGAATGAAATGGATCTCAATAGCTATTTGGAGTAAGGGGTACCAGGGGTGCCGAGTCCATCTGTCAATGTCACACACAGCCCACAACGGCTCTGAAGGGATTAGAACAGTTCAGGCTTAGAAAAGTCTTCTGAGCTCAAACCCTCTTGGAATGATGACGATCACCTACAACCGATTAGCAGGCTGTTCTTAATTCTCCACCCGGAAGGGTCATTAGGATACAGGCCGTCTGTGTACAGCCAGTGTGCTCTGCATACTCCTTAGACGTTTGCAAGGAGGGCTTTTTGCTTCATTTTCACAGGGCTGCCGTGAAGCTTCAGGAACCATCTATTTTATACATTAGTTCGGTAAATAAGCACATTCCCATTGCACTTAATGCACTTCTCAAATAAGTGATTATACTCAAGGAATTGCGGTTAAACTGCCAGCAGCAGGAAGACCAGCTGCATTGGCGTGAACTGATGCACAACCCTCCTTGAGCTTCACATGGCCGCCTCTCTCCAGGCTGAACCTTCTCGTCTGTTACACACTCGTGATCACAGGGCCTCCATAGGGCTGCTTTGCAGATTCACGGAGATAATCGTAATGTGGCAGCACCTAACCCAGTGCCTGAACGCATCAGATCCACAAACAGAAATACTAATGGAGGACTTCCCTGGTGGTCCAGTGGCTAAGACTGTGCTCCCAGTCCAGGGGGCCTGGGTTAAATCCCTGGTCAGGGAACTAGATCCCACATGCCGCAACTAGAGTCCACGTGCCACAGTGACGATCAGAGATCCTGTATGTTACAGCTGAGACCCAGTGTAGCCAAATAAATAAATAAACATTAAAAAAAAAAAGGAAAGGAAAGGAAATACATGTGCATATTTATTTTTACCCATCATATATACTGTATAATTTCCTTGCCAAATTATTCTGAAAGCACGGTCCCCACCTCCCATCATTTAATAGACAATAAATAAGGTTTAATTTGCCCCCTAAATTCACATTCCTAATTAGAACAGAGGTTCAGCTTCATCTTGTTAATAAATCAAATATGTCCAGATACGATGATTTATTGTTTTTCCTCTCTATATTACCAAGGTTTTTTCCATAGGGACATGAAACCGGAAAACTTGCTTTGTATGGGCCCAGAACTTGTGAAAATTGCTGACTTTGGACTTGCGAGAGAACTAAGGTCACAGCCCCCGTATACGGACTATGTATCCACCAGATGGTGAGTAGTTTATGCAACTGTCCGGAGACGTTTGTCCCTGGTGAAGTTTTCCTTCAGTAGATTGTTCTGTGTCTTTCTGGAGGTTCTATATCAAGTACTTAAAATATAGAACTGATTTTTTTTTTTTAATATTCTTTGGAGAGAGTGGAAGATTGGCTCATGACTCTTCTGATTAATAAAAAGAGAAGGAAAAAGGATTTCACACATCCATTCACTCATTCAACAAATATTTGCTGAACACCTCCTGTTGGATACTATTTTAGGCACTGGGAGCACAAAAGTGAGGGCTTCTCAGATGGCTCAGTGGTAAAGAATCCACCTGCCAATGCAGGAGGCACAGGCTCAATCCCTGAGTCGGGAAGATCCCCTGGAGGAGGGCATGGCAATCCACTCCAGTATCCTTGCCTGGAGAATCCCATGGACAGAGGAGCCTGGCGGGCTACAGTCCATGGGGTTGCAGAGTCAGACAGGACTTAGTGACTAAACACCAACAACAACACAGAAGAGAACTAAACAGAAAAGAATTTCTGCCTCATGCTACTTACATGACAGCCAGTCCATGAACAAATTAAACACGGCATGAGTTACCCACAGAGAGACATAACAGGTCCATCGGAAGACATCAGAGCTCATCACGTCTGGGTAGTCTGAGACGTGATGCCTAGACTGCTTTATAGCAACGAGATTCAGAGGCCTAGAAACTGCATAAGCAGTTCGATGAATCTCACGGATACAGTGCGGAGAGCAAGAGCCAAACGGAAAAAGAGCACGTTACGGGATTCCATTTAATGAACAAAAATAGATCTAATCTATGCTGTTAAAGGTCAGGATAGCGGCTACACAGCGGGGTGAGGAGGGGCAGAAGTGACCGGAAGAGTGCAGGAGAGGGACCGTCTGGGTGCTGACAACATGCAGTCCCTTGATCTGGGCGCTGGGTCCGTTCTAACTGTGAAAATTCAGCAAGCTGTATTCCTGGGACACATGCTTTTTTCTGTTTGTATCAGTTCAGTTCAGTTGCTCAGTCGTGTCCGACCCCATGGACTGCAGCACGCCAGGCTTCCCTGTCCATCACCAACTCCCAGAGCTTGCTCAAACTCATGTCCATCACGTCGGTGATGCCATCCAACCATCTCATCCTCTGTCGTCCCCTTCTCCTCCTGCCCTCAGTCTTTCCCAGCATCAGGGTCTTTTTCAGTGAGTCAGTTCTTCGCATCAGCTGGCCAAAGTATTTATATTATACTCCAATGAAAGCAATTAAGAATATTTGAGTATCAGATAGTGATACTGAGAAAAATTATTACAGAGAAAAAATTATTACAGAGAAAAATTAAGTCTGGAACGGGACACGGGGTTGGAGGCGGCACGGGAGGGGAAGGGCACGTTGCTGGTTTTTTTTCCTTCTGTTTTGGGTTTTTCTGCCTCTTAGCTCCCTGATCGAACCTGCGTTGGAAGGCCTTGTCCTGCACTGTCTTGCATCCCCTCCATTGGAAGGCAAAGTCTTAGCCACTGGACCACCGGGAAAGTCCCCGTGTTGCTGTTTTAAACAGAAGGTCTCAGTGATGCTGGGGTGCAGGGGTGGGGAGATGCCGGTGAGAGCTTTTCAGGCGGTGAAAACGCTGAGTGTAAATGCTGAGACCAGGCCTGGAGGCAGGAACACTCTGCACAGAGTAGAATGAACATGCATGGCAAGAGCAGGAAACGAGGTTAGAGTGTTTGAGGGGTGGCCAGCTCTCAGAGGTCCCTGTGGATCATGGTAAGGACAAGGGTGGCCCGCTGATCTGCGAGAACTGGCGAGACCCTTGGGAGGCTCTGAGCTACTGGATTGGAAACAGAATTTAGAGGAGCACAGGCAGAACTGGGAGAGCAGGGAGGAGACTGGGGCAGAAGATGGCAGAAAATGACTTGGCTCTTGTGGCCGTGAAGGTGGTGAGAGGAACAGGATGCGGGGTGTGTTTCTAAGGCAGAGCAGACATGGGGGATCAGACAAGGGAGTAAGGAAAGGAGTCAGGCACTTCAGGGGCTTTTCGGTGAGCAGCCAGGAGGCTGGAGTGGGCCCTGATGGGGATGGTGCTGCTGTGGAGCTCCGGGTTTGGGGAAGGCTGTTTTCAGGTGAGGGGTGCCCCTCAGATGTCACAGTAGGCGGCGGGCCCTATGACCTGGGTTCAGGGGGCAGGGCTGGGCTGGAAACTTGGGAGATCTCAGTGTTTAAAATTACAGGGTTGGATGAGGTCACTGAGGGAGCGAGTCTGGTTAAAGAATGAATCAATCTGAGGACAGAGCCGGGAAAGAGTGGCAGTATGTCCCCGTTTGCTCAGGACAGTCTTGGCCGGGGCCTGGGATCAGTAGTTTCATTAAAATGAGCTGAGTCACGTCTGATCCCCCGACACTCTATGCTTCCTGCTTCTCCCCCAGTCTTAGCTGCTAACATGAGAGACAGTGAACCAAGGTCACACTTTAACACACAGCTAATTAACAACGCCAGCTCTCTTTTTTTCTTTTTAATTTTTTAAAAAATTTTAAACAGTTTTAAAAAAATGAGTGTCTTCAAACTGGCTTTGAAGAGAAAAATTAGTTACCTTATTTCTAATAATGGTTTGATTTTTTTCATCACAATCCATGGAATCAATATGAAGCTTTAGGAAGGTCATTCTTTGAAAAGTGAAATGGCTGACATGACTGGGAATGCTACTTAATTTTGGTTAAAAAACTTGTGCATTGAAAATAGCATTCTTTTTGAAGTGATAAACCAAATACAAGTTTTAATGATGCTGAACATCATTAAAACAGTATTCTTACTAAATTAAGAAACCTAGAAAGCTGAAGGGTATGTATTGATGATGCACATCTGTTTTGTAACTGCTTCCAAATAGGCTTCTAAAGTACATTCTAACAAAACAACAAGTTACAGTTGTCAAAATATACACATTACACACACCCACAGACAGAGCCTAACCAAACCACAAATTTTCTTTGATGACATTGAGGTTGACTTCAAAGACTGCTGCAGCATGGCTGTGTATTTTTCTCTCTTTGCTGTCATTCGAATTTTAGAATTGTTTGAACCTTTGAAAAACTACTTTGTAAGTCAATTTTAATAATTTACAGTAGTACCTAGCTTTTTCGTACATAATCCCTTTATATTTTGGTTGCATTTTGTTTCAAATCCCTTGGAAATCTTCCTTCAGAATTTTTGATAAACAGTGCCAAAAACTCACAGTTCTGAAGTTTATAGCAAACTGGAATTATTGAAAATGAGGCTTGCAAACAGGAAGATGATTTTTATCCCTACAAAAGCAAAAGAGGAACTGAACAGACTAAATGCTAAGAGCTCAAAGTATACTAGTTTTTATCTGTTTAAATGTATAGTTAGAATTGGAAAATCTCCTCTTGTGGGGAAGAATCTTTTTAAGGAGCTTCTATTTTCAGCTGGGTAAATTTAGATCCTGTACTGAAATGGAGTGAAACTGAAACTATTTGTTTTCAGTATCTAAACCTGGCAAAACGTTTCAAATAATTTTGCCTCATAAAACTATCAAAACATAGTAACAGGTGTTGGCAAGGATGCAGAGGAATTGGAACCCTCATAGGTTGTTGGTAGGAGTGCAAAATGGTACCGAACAGTCTGGCAGTTCCTCAGTGGATAAACATATAGGTGTACACCCAAGAGAAATGAAAACATATGTCCACACAAGAACTTGTAACTGCTCATAACAACATTATTTGTAATAGCCCAAAAGTAGAAACACCCAATGAACAGATAAACAAAATGTGGTCCAGCCATACAGTGCAATATTGTTGTTGTTCAGTCACTCACGTCTAACCCTGTGACCCCATGGACTGCAGAACGCCAGGCTTCCCTGTCCTTCACCATCTCCTGGAGCTTGCTCAAACTCATGTCCATAGAGTCGGTGATGCCATTCAACCGTCTCATCCTCTGTCATCCCCTTCTCCTCCTGCCTTCAATCTTTCCCAGCATCAGGGTCTTTTTCAATGAGTAGGCTCTTCATATCAGGTGGCCAAAGTACTGGAGCTCCAGCTTCAACATCAGTCCTTCCAATGAATATTCAGGGTTGATTTCCTTTAGGATGGACTGAACAGACTAAATGTTCTCTCTTTGTTGGATCTCCTTGCAGTCCAAGGGACTATCGAGAGTTTTCTCCAGCACCACAATTTGAAAGCATCGATTATTTGGCACTCAACCTTCTTTATTATTCAAATCTGACATCCACACATGACTACTGGAAAAATCATAGCTTTGACTATACAGATATTTGTTGGCAAAGTAATGTCTCTGCTTTTTAGGACAATGTCTAGGTTTGTCATAGCTTTTCTTCCAAGGAGAAAGCGTCTTTTAATTTTGGGGCTGCAGTCACTGTCTGCAGTGATTTTGGAGCACAAGAAAATAAAATTTGTCAGTGCTTCTACTTTTTCCCCATCTATTTGCCATGAAGTGATGGGACTGGATGCCATGATCTTAGTTTTTGAATGCTGAGTTTTAAGCCAGCTTTTTCACTCTCCTCTTTCACTTTCATCAAGAGACTCTTCAGCTCCTCTTCACTTTCTGCCATTAGTATGGTATTATCTGCATATCTAGGGTTGTTGATATTTCTCCCAGCAATCTTGATTCCAGCTTGTGGAGAAGAAGTTCTGATACATGCTACAACATGGATAAAACCTTGAAAACATGTTAAGTGAAAGAAGCTGGTCACAAAAGACCAGACAGTGTATGGTCCCATTGATGTGAAGTGATCGAACAGGCAAATCAATAGATAGGTGGCAGACTGGAGACGCTGGACCCAGGACTGTTGGAGTGATGTGGGGTTTCTTTGGGGGATAATGAAAATGTTCTCGAGTTGATTGTGATGATGGATACACAACTCTGTGAATATACTATATTATCAATTAAGGGAATTGAGTCAGTTGAGGAACTGCTGCTTTCAAACTGATAAGCAAAAAAAAAAAAAGGATAAATAAGCACAGGATATACTCAATATCCCGTGACAAACCATAATGACTATGAAAAAGAATGTATACACGTATAACTGAATCACTTTGCTATACAGCAGACATTAACACAACATTGTAAATCACTATACTTGAATAAAATAAACTTAAAAAAAAAGGGGGGGAAAGCTCACTACTCAGGGATAATCTTTGTTAATCTTTTGTTTTCTGTCCTTCATATGAATGTATCAGGATGTAATGCATTGTAAAATTATACAGCTGTTCCCATTTAGGATATATCTGCTTCCATTCAGAGCTTCCCCCCCTTTCCTTAGTATTTTATATAGCATTTTCACATCTGTTTGTTGGAGTTCCTATCTTAGGTCACTTGGACATTTCATTGATATTTGTCTCGAGCTCCGCTACATGTATGTGGTCAGGAAAAATCTGCTCCATCCAATAGAAACCCAACCCACTGTGCAGACACCTGATACACAGAAGGCATTTAACACCCAGTCCTTGACTGGAATACACAACCAAACAAAATGAGAGCCTACTGTCCCTCCGTCTCATGAACGACACCCAGAATGCCCTGTTCGGTTTTGTGTTCTCTTTTCATAGGTATCGCGCTCCTGAGGTTTTATTAAGATCTTCAGCTTACAGCTCTCCCATCGACGTGTGGGCTGTCGGCAGTATAATGGCTGAACTGTATACATTAAGACCACTTTTCCCAGGGACAAGTGAGGTCGATGAAATCTTTAAGATTTGCCAGGTTTTAGGGACTCCTAAAAAAGTAAGTACTCTTGTCCCTAAGTTGTAACTTTTCATTATTTATAACTTTTGGCAAGCTAGCTGGTATTTGAATTTTTCAAATAGGCTTATGCTTCAACGGTTAATTTTCTTATAATCTTTTTTTTAAAATTGGGATGGAATGAGGATTGCAGAAGCTAGAATTCTATCAGGTTGTGGAAAAATGGTGCTTGCCTCCCTTGAAGAACATAAGGGAGGATTTTCTATATTTAGAGTTCTATATGTTTAACTTCGAGCAGATGACCAGCTGATGGATACGGAGACATCCTTGCTCAGAATCTTTCCTCCTTGTTCTTGAATGTCCATTGGAATCACTTTATTAATGCCAAGTGTCCTAGATTTTATATTCTCTTAACCTTTTCTTGTTTACTTTTATATACCTCTGCCACAGATATTTAATTTCTTGAAATTAGGACTTTTCAATTAACTATTGCACTCAGCTAGACTTCACTTTCTGAGTTGTACTTATTTAATACATTTAAATATATATAATTACACCTTACTTGGGTGTGTGCCTTGTACTTAATATTAGACAAGTTAACGCAGCTATTAAAAGTTTAACAAAACTGTCATTTCCCAGCTGTGTGCAGTTTTTGACATTGGAGGCAATGCATTAACATATAATGCGGATCTTTGTAATAGTTATTCTCTTTGTAAATCACTTGTCCTTAGTTGTTCAAACTCACCTGGGTGCCATCATCACCATCATCATTAACGTTTTGAAATTTATAAAAGTGCCTTCTCATTTTTCCCCTAACTCTTAATTCAGTGTTCTGTCTATACTGTTTGTAGCACTGAGCTAGGTATGCCATTGGCTATTTCATTTTCACATTTATTTATGAGTCAACACTTCATACATGAGGGATTCTTATATTATTACTATGTTTGTATTAAACTGATCACTAAAAACAATTTTCTTATTGCTGTCTCTCCCCCACTTATATATTCCTTCAACAGAGTGACTGGCCAGAAGGGTACCAGCTTGCATCCTCTATGAATTTCCGCTTTCCCCAGTGTGTTCCTATAAACCTAAAAACTCTTATTCCCAATGCCAGTAACGAAGCCATTCAGCTTATGACTGAAATGTTGAACTGGGACCCAAAGAAACGACCAACAGCAAGCCAGGTAAGACAAATCTCCTTGGTATAGCTTTTTTTTCTTCTTTTAATTTGAGGTTTTACTATATCTGGGGTATCTTCCTTTGCAGAGACAAGTCTATTTTTGACCAGAGTTTTACCAAGAGAATTAAGCCCTAAAACTTAAGGCACGCACTGTACCTAATGAATTAACTTCCAGGCGTGTAAGATTCTTGGAAGGATTGCAAAAAATAGCCACTCCGGTGATTTTCTGTGTTTTGTGGTTCAAATGAGGAACCTACGGAGGTTGAGGCTGAAAGGAATCAATCTCTAATGATAAAAATTCAGGCATGGGACAGGCTAATTAGGAAGCAACTTGTCATGGGTGGTAAAAGAGCATCTCTTCAGTTAGACAGTCTCGTAGAATTTCCACTGCTCTCCTGCTGTTTAGAGGAGTCCTGTTCCCTCCACACAGCACGGTCGTCCCTCTGCGGGAATGGAGCCTCCTCTCTCTGGCTCCCACAGGAGGGCAGCATGTGACACCCACGCTTGGCTTCTTTGTCACTTATACCTTCAGCACCTACAGAGGAACCTTGTCTTGTGGTCTTAAAAACAGTACAGTTTTATCTGCAAATGGCGTAAATTAAAAAGTTGTTATGGGCTTTATGGTGGTCTTATTTAACTATTCATTAAGTGTTGAAATAAACCAAATAATGGTTTGGCTTTTTAAAAATTTAATTTGGGAAAATATTTTCTAAAGATCAACTGGAAGAACAGATAGGAAAGAATAACCAAGACAGGCTTGAATGAGAGTAAGTAACTTGGGGGGTGGTGGTAAGGGTAGACAGTTTGCCCCATCAAATATTAAAGTGATCTGTAATGGGACTTCCTGGCAGTCCAGTGGTTCAGATTCCACGTTTCCACCACAGGAGGGGGTATGGGTTCCATCCCTGGTTGGGGAACTAAGAGTCCCACATGCCTCACAGCATGGCCAAAAAAATAAATTGTGTGTATTACAAGAAAGTCATAATCTGTTAAGTGATAGTAATTATAACAGTGAAGGTGCTGGCATAAGTGTGCTTAGTCGCTCAGTCGTGTCCCAGTCTTTGCAACCCCATGGACTGTAGCCCACCAGGCTCCTCTGTCCATGGGGTTCTCCAGGCAAGAACACTGGAGTGGGTTGCCATTCCCTTCTCCAGGGGATCTTCCCGACCCAGGGATCCATCCTGGGTCTCTGGCATTGCAGGAAGATTCTTTACCATCTGAGCCACCCTAGTACTCGTGTGGAGAAGGAAAAGGCAACCCACTCCAGTGTTCTTGCCTGGAGAATCCCAGGGATGGGGGAGCCTCGTGGGCTGCCGTCTGTGGGGTCGCACAGAGTCAGACACGACTGAAGCGACTTAGCAAGCAAGCAAGCACTCGTGTATTATTATTATAACAGTAATGCTGTTATTAATTAATGACAATAACTAATATTTATTGAGCAGGGACTTTATGTAAAATTTCTGACTGTCCTCACAAAAACTCTATTAGGTACACATTATCACTGCTTAAAAATAAATAAACTGAGGAACTCAGACATTGCATAATTTGTGCAATGTTGTATAGTCAATAATTGGTGGAAGTGAGATATTGTTAATTAAGGTAAATGGCAAAAGGCACAGTCACAAAATATTTTAATAGGGTCATTTTCTATTAGGAATTCTCATAGTTTAATACATTTTGAGTGGTAATAGGCTTTTCTGTTTTCATTTTTTATAAATACATGTGTATTTACAGACTTAACAGCTTCTGCAACTGTGAGTATCTATGCCAGTAACTTCACTGTTGTAATTACTATCACTTAACAATTATTTTTTATGGTAAATACAATTTACTTTTTTTTTTTTTTTTTTGCCACACCATATGTATGTATATGAAAGGTAATGTAAATGAAAGACTAAAAACAAATACTAAAAAGAAAAGCATCAAAATGTGAGCAGTAGTTTTCTCTTTGGTGTTGGCTTTAGAGATAATTTTAATTTCTTCTTGAGAACTTTCTATACATTCCTTATTGTATGCAATCAGTATTCCCTTAACAAACAGGGAAAAAATGTTATTATTTTTAAAGATTTCCTGTTTCTTTAAGGATGGTAGCTGGTATCTTAAAGGGGAAAAGTTACAGATGAAGCTTTGAAATTGCAAAACACACTCTTATAAATGTGTACATTCTTGCCTGAGTAATACTGACATGCTAATTAATGAGACTACTTGATTCAGAATTTGCCTCCTGGCTGCCAGGCACTGATGTATTTAAATCGTCTACAGTGGTTGAGTTCCACCAAGCAGTGTCTGTGTAATTAACACATGCATGGGGTGTGGTAAGGGACAGAACAAAGTGTCTAAGGGGAAAACTCAGAATAAAACTCCCCCCGACTTCTGCCAAAACATACCTCCCTGCCCTTAACCTCTGTCTTGTTCACTATTTCAGTGCCGGGCTTTTCAGTGGAAGCAGGGAGACATAGTTAGGGAGAGGTTAAGTTCTGGATGCTGCCTCTATTCCTTCAAAATCTGCCCTTGCGCACCTAAGAAGTTCACTGTGGGTCATGGTTCTGCCTCTACATGGCGGGTGCGGACTGGCTTAGGGCAGGAGGTGCAGGAGAACTGGACTTGGTTATCTTAAGGAGCCACCCTCCACCAACACACACATACACACACACACACACACACACAACAATAGAACTGGGAACTTCCCTCCGCATCCAGACATGTAATACTGACAAAGATCTATATGCACAGCTGAGCTGCAGATAAACCTTCAGACAGCCTCCAGACCAATTGTCATCAACCCTGGTGTCGTTAAGTCATTTAGTCGTGTCCCGCTCTTTGTGACCCCAGGCTCCCCTGCCCTTCACCAACTCCCAGAGCTTGCTCAAACTCATGTCCATCGAGTTGGTGATGCCATTCAACCTTCTCATCCTCTGTCGTCCCCTTCTCCTCCCGCCTTCAATCTTTCCCAGCATCAGGGTCTTTTCCGATGTTGGCTCTTTGCATCAGGTGGCCAGAGTACTCCGTGGTATTCCTGACATTTTTGACCCAATGATTCTTTGCTGAGGGGACGGGTTGGGGGCGGGCTGTCCTGTTCGTTGTAGGATACTTAGCGGCATTCCTGCAGCATGCCTAGACACCAGGAGCACTCCCCATCCCCTGAATTTGTGACAATAAAAAATATCTCCTAAGGGGCAAAGTCTCCCCAGTCCAGAACCCCTGCTCAAGACTGTGTCACCCAATCATCAGGTCCCCCCACCCAACTTCCACGTAATAGCAGCAGTTTGATGACCGATCCAATTAAATAGTGACCATTTTTACTAGTATTTTCTTTCTTGTTTTAACTAGTATTTTTATATTCTATCCCCTAAGTAATCTTCTCTTTGCTGGCATATTGTTAAATTAGGCTTTATAAGTATGTGTTTGTTATTGTCTTTCTTAGAATTTTTTTATTGCTAGTCAATATGGAGTTATAGTTAGAATAACCCTGAATTTTATATGATGGTAGAGTTTTTCATTAAAAACAAACTACGTAGAAGGCTTTCTTAACTCATTTCTCTTAATGCCTTTATGGGGTCTAAACCATTATCAGTATCTACCATTTTGGTTTGAATTTTTTTCAAATTCAGCCAATGTTACAAGCTAGATTTTGTTTTCATATGAAGTCTTTAAAAGAACATTTGCTTTTGCATTGACTGGATGTGAAAATTACTGAATGTGAGTCTTATATTCTTCCTACTAACATGTACTTTTTCAATTTTTAAATGAAATTTAGTTCTCAAATTATTTTTTCCTGGGTATCTTTTTAAAGTCATCACATAAGGGAAAAGGTGGATGCTCTGTAAATCTTTGAAACTTACCCAGACGAGTGATACATGCCTAGCCCAGTGCCGGATGGTAGTGTATACGCAGTAAATTTAGGAGAAACCATTTTTCATTTGTTATTTCCATGCTGCTACAGGCCTTGAAACACCCATATTTTCAAGTTGGTCAAGTATTAGGCCCTTCCTCACATCATTTGGAATCGAAACAGCCTTTAAATAAGCTTGTGCAACCACTCGAACCAAAGCCATCTGCAGCAGATCCAGAACCTCAGCCTCTGCCGGACATAAACGACCAGGCTGCCGGACCGCCCCAGCTGAAGAACAGCCACCAGCCACTGCGGTCTATCCAGCCGCCGCAGAACGTGGGTGTCCAGCCAGCACCCAAACAGCACAGTCAGCAGAAAAGGCCGCCAACCCTCTTTCCAAGTATCGTCAAAAGCATGCCCACCGTAAGTAGCCCAATATGACACTTTGGATGGTTTGGTTCCACTAGGATTTCCTTTCTAGGCATTCTCTCAGCGTCAGGGAAGATATAAAAGATGTTTGTCTGTTTCGTTTATCAGTACAGACCCAGAACCCAGCACAGTGTCTAAAAGTGAAAGTGTGAGTTGCTCAGTCCTGTCCAACTCTTTGTGACCCCATAGACTGTAGCCCACCAGGCTATCTGTCCATGGGATTCTCCAGGCAAGAATACTGCAGTAGGAAGCCATCCCCTTCTCCAGGGGATCTTCCCAATCCAGGGATCAAACCCCAGGTCTCCTGCATTTGCAGGTAGACCCTTTACGATCTGATCCACCAGAGAAGCTGTCTGGCATGTGGTAAATTCTCAACAAATATCTGTTGAATGAATAAATAAGTAAATGTCCACACTGATTTTGAACCACCCTGAGGGTCTTAAGGAGTCCACGTTACCTTTCAGACAATTCTGACTACTAGAAAGTTCTTCCTCACAATGAACGAAAATCTGGTTTCAAAAAAAAATTTTTTTTTTATGTGGGCCATTTTTTAAAGTTTTTATTGAATTTGTTACAGTATTGTTTCCATTTTCTGTTTTGGTTTTGTTTTGGCCGGGAGGCACGTGGAATCTTGGCTCTCAGACCAACGATCAAACCCATAGCCCCTGCATTTGAAGGCAGATTTTTAACCACCAGGCTACCAGAGAAGTCCTTGGTTTCTGTAGCTTTTAATAAAAGTGAATCAGTCTTTCAGAAAGGCAGCCTTCAGATACTGGAAAGGCAGCCTTACCTTACCTGCCGTTTTCTCCAGGAGAAACACACCCCCAGTTCCCTCTCAGGCTCCGCTGGAACTCACTGATGGCTGACTCCCCGAGTCCCCTCCCTGTCCTTCGTTCCACTTCTCCAGAACTAGCGGCAGAGAGCAGGTAGGAAATACCTGTGGTGGGTGAATCACCACCACAGTTCCGGAACGGTGTTCACTCACGCATCAAGGGTTATCTTTTTTTTTCCCCCTTGAAAGGCACATAAAATGGTGACTCGTACCGGGAGGGAAAGATAAGGAAATTCAGTCGTAGCTACTCAGCGCCTTGCACTATGCAGCCCCCGTGTGCATTCCCAAAGTGACCTGAACAATTTACCGCCTTTCCTTCCTAGCACGCTGTCTCTTTTAGTAACTGCTGTTAGTCTTTGCCCTCAGCTGGCACCAAACTTACTACTGTAGAGTTCGTAAAAATCCACCTGCTACTTTATAAAAGTTATTAATGCTTTCCCTTTTCCAATCTTCTCAGACATAAGACGACTAGATGTTACTGGCGTTGTTCAGCAGCTCCTAACATAGAGTTCAACTGAAATACGAGTCTCGGGCTCAGACAAGGATAACTTTGATTAACTCTGCCCATCTGAGGCTTTGGATCTCCTTGTTCTCCTTAGTCTGGAGCTCATTCTCTCTCAAACACCACTTTTTGTTCATCACCCATCACTATGGCACCATGAGCTTCAAGCAATGGCATATCCACTCTTTAAGCATCTTCTTGCTTCAAATGCAGCTGAATTTGCTGACCTTGCTTCCAAATTCCCAATTCTCAGTCACCTTTTACATGAGTTTACGTGAGCCCCAGAACACCCATGTTAATCTAAATAAAACCGCCTCGTTGTCTGCCCCAGCCTAGGTCTTCCTCATTCCTTATTAATGGAGCCACCCCTCTGAGAAGCCAGGCTCGCGCTGTGAAGTCATGCCTGCCTCTCCTTCTCTGTGTCCTGTAGGACCACACTCGGTGACTTAAGACAGAACCTGACCCCTTGTGGCTTAAACCAGGAGGGGTGTTTTTCTCTGATAGCAAGAAGGCGGGTGGTGGGCCAGCCAGGGCTGGTGCCGCTTGTAAAGAGCACTGGACTGCCCTGTCTCCCTGTCCCCACCACCACGCTCAGCGGGGGGCTCCCGGTCCCATGGATGGCTGCTGCTCCCTGGGGTGGTGTCTGCCATCCCCAAGGGGGCAAGCGTGAAACACACAGGCACACGCCACCAGCAGAGCCTAACGCTGGCCCTCCTGGAAGCCCCTCCCAACAGATGGGCACTTCATCTCACTGGCTAGATCGTGTCCCCTGGGTACACAGAGCTGCGAGGGAGGCTGGCATTTTGTTTTAGCTATTTTACATGGGCAGACTGCCGCCCAGAAGAGAATCCTAGGAAGGAGACAGAGGAGGGTGGCTACTGAGGGGGCAACCAGCAGTGTCTGCCACACTCACCTTGACCTCTGTTCAGAGAGACACTGAGTCCACACCTTTTATTCCTTGTTAACAGAAGCGTGTGCTTTCTCAAGCATTCCAGCCACGATGAATCTGCTGTCCTTGTCACTGCATGCCACTCTAACTGCAAAGGCCTCCTCTCTGAGGAGCCTGACCTTTCCCAAAAAGGGCCTTTATCACATGACTTTTTTTAGCTCAAAAACATCCAGCGTTCTCCGTGGTCCAGAGGACAGCTGCCATGTCTTAGGGATTCATGCACAGTCCTGCATCACAGAGCACCCGTCTGTCTTTACAGCCTCGTCCTCCAACAGCACAACACATCCAGTCCACTCAACTCCGTCTACATTTTCTCCCCAGAACACCCACTGACACTTCTCTATTAAAAAGATATACTTCATCCATTTCCTTTTCCAAACTGTAGAATAACAACAACAATACCTAACATACCTAATACAGTCACACTTACGTGCAAGGAAGTGAAAGTCGCTCAGTCGTGTCCAACTCTTTGTGACCCCATGGACTATACAGTCCATGGAATTCTCCAGGCCAGAATGCTGGAGTGGGTAGCCTTTCTCTTCTCCAGGGAATCTTCCCCACCCCAGGGCTCAAACCCAGGTCTCCCACATTGCAGGTGGATTCTTAACCAGCTGAGCCACCAGGGAAGCCCATACAGGCAAGGGCCCCTGCTAAAAACTTTTGATATATTTTACTATCAAATCCAAAACCACTAAGATATGAACACTGTATCCCCCCCCACACACACCACCATTTAAGGGGAAGGAAACTAAGGCTTTGAAAAGTTAGGTCATTTGCCCAAATAGCCACCCACGGGAGTTTTCTAGATTACACGTCAACGAAGACTCAGCTCTGATCCTGAGTACTCAAGCCTCCCGCAACCCAGGTTCACGGAGATCTTTCTCAACAGCCTATCACACTTTTAACCTGCGCTGCCTTTGTCAGCGTCTTAAAACACTGCGTGCCCGTGTGTCTCCTTAACTGTGGAAAGCCCCTTGAGGACGGGGACAGGCAGCGCCGAATGTGGCAGCCTGCACACAGTAGGCCCTCGGCCCCCGATTAAAGACGGCGACGCTGCTTTCCCACCACAGAAGCCGGGCGGCGCCCTGGGCCACAAAGGCGCCCGGAGGCGCTGGGGCCAGGCCGTGTGCAAGGCTGGAGACGGCTGGGCAGACCTGGAGGACAGCGACTTTGGAGCCTCCCACTCCAAGAAGCCAAGCATGGGCTCGTCCAAGGAGACGAGGAGCAAGGAGTCTCTGTTTCGGTAAGGGAGGGCTCACGTTTTCTCAGGAACGTATATTTTCAGCCCGCGTCAACTTGACTCTACTCATTAAGCGCAAATGAGTGTAGATGGCAAAAGGTAAGAAGTAGCTTGGTGGTATTTTC
This sequence comes from Bos mutus, assembly GCF_027580195.1. Lineage (NCBI taxonomy): Eukaryota > Metazoa > Chordata > Mammalia > Artiodactyla > Bovidae > Bos > Bos mutus. Next base: position 7,010,811 of record NC_091639.1, on the reverse strand, counting down.
TTCTCTCAAACCCAGATCTCTGCGCTTCCCTCTGGGGAAGTTTAGACCCCTGACTCCGCACAGGAACGAGTCTCGGGATCACTGGCTGAGGGTGTGGGGTGAGGGGTTATCAGGTGCAGCGTTGAGTGTGCCCCCGCTGAATTACGATCCACCATCACTGCCCTTTGAAGCCCACACGCCTCTTTGCAAAAAGCCAAGCACAATCTACAAAGGTCATGGTTTCCTCTGCCAGTAGTGTTCAGAGTGGATCATTTGCTTGCTGCTCTGAACATTTTTGCTCGTTTTCTGGACTTTTCTTGAAAGCTTGATATCTCTAGCAGTCTCTTTTTAAATTTTTAATTGGAAGATAATTACTGTACAATATTATGATGGTTTCTGCCCGACATCAACATGATTACATGTGTCCCCTCCCTCTTGAACCTCCAGTAGGGCTGTTTCTCATGAAGGGTCTCCCGGTGTCCAGGGCCACCCCAAAGCTGTGGCCAGTGGTTCAGAGAGGACCAGTCACCTGAGTGTCCATCTCCCAGGGGGTCAAGTGGGTGGGGATCTCCCAGGGGTGAGCACGGAGGCCGGGGATCAGACAGGTGACAAGAGCAGCCAGTGTGGCCAGGCCTCCACAGAGGAGCCGGGAGAAGGTTGTGGTGAAGGGCCACATGCAGAGCAACAGGCAGCAAAAAAAACACAAAATCACAGCTGTCTCCTCTGGCAGTGATGGCCGCTGCTCAGAGAAATGGCCTCTGCGCTAGACAGAGCCAGGCCGGCACGCCGAAGGCCTGCGTTCGGGCACCAAACCGGGGCTGGGGGAGGCGGGCGTGGTGGGCAGCGTGGGTCCCTTCTCCCGGCATGTCTCACCAACGTGTTATTTCCCTGCAGGGCATTAGGCTCACCGGAAGTTTTGTCTGGGATCTCTCCTAGCCCTTCTTCCCACTGCAGCCCTCCTTAGCCCAGCCCAAAGTGTTTCCCAACACCCTCATGGAGCCGCACCCCCGGAGTAGACGGGTGGACACGGCTGAGAGTCTCTCCCCTTTCAACACAACATCTTGCCACATCCTGAAGCCACAGCTGCCGCAGGTGTAGACAAAAAAAAAAAAACGGAAACACACTGTACTCAGGGCGATTGCTGCTTAGTTCTAAAATCTTTGTGCTGTACGCTGTCCAGTATCGGGAACGATTTCTGTGCACTGCAGTGTCTCTGCTCAGCCGGAGTTGACACTCGGGGCGTCTTATCAGAAACCAGTGGCGGGTCTGAAAAGGTGTGCAGAGGGTGGGGAGCGCCGAGCGGCTCACCTTGCTGTTCCCCACCTGGTGACACCCCTTCGTGTTGACTTTCCAGGCTTCCAGAGTCGGTGCCCACGGGCTCCAGCTACTCAACGAGGGAAAACAAGAGCTTACCTGCTGCTGTTACCCTGAAATCAGATTCGGAACTGTCAGCTGCTTCCACGGCCAAACAGTACTATTTGAATCAGTCAAGATACCTTCCGGGTAAGTAGAGACCACAAAGTGTTTCCTGGTGGCGAAAGCATGCTAGCAGGTCATGCTCCAGGGCCTCTGAGTCTTTGACCAAAGGGCGCCCGTGACCCGCCGCTGCAGCCCTCCGCTGGCCTGCCTGTCACCAGGTACTGTTCTGGACCTTCTGCCTCTGTGAAATGGGCTCAAGGAACGCCTGGGAGCCGCAAGTCAAGATGATGAGTGTGCTAGAGAAACACCACCCTCCCCACCAAAGCTGCGCCTTCATAAACGCAAAACTTTATTCAGACAGTTCTGCAGTCCCATTACAAGTTTTTTTTTTAAACAGATAGAATTTATATATGTTCCCTAAATAATCTGATGTGTGCTTTTAAAAGATCATCTAGCTGCTAGGTAGACCACGCTTAGGGGCTCAAAAGGGGTCGGGGGACTGGTCGCGGGCCTGCTGCCCATATCTGGGTAGAGAGGGCGAAGACTTGTTCTGGGACTGAAGTCCTTAGGACCGCGGTGAGAGGAGTGGGAATTATTAAGACCATAAGAGAGGGTGCACTTTGGAAAGGTGCAAGGCCCCAGTCAGTGTCAGTTCTGGTGTTGAAACCATGAGAAGGTTCTGTTCTGACTGCGAGAGCAGGGGTGTAACAGGGTTTTCCGAACACAGATTCCTGGGGGACATTTTTCCTTTTTTTTTTTTAAAACTGAATCCACCTCACTGAAATAAAATCAGTGATTGTTATCTATAGAAGTTCGCCCTCTGGTGGTGGGAAAGGAGATTGTAAAATTTTCAGCAGACGATAGTATTAGTGGCTCAGTCATCTCCTGACTCTTTGCCACCCTGTGGACTGTAGCCCATAAAGCTCCTCTGTCCATGGGATCCCCCAGGCAAGAATACTGGAGTGGGTTGCCATTTCGTTCTCCAGGGGATCTTCCCGAACTGGGGATCAAACCCGGGTCTCCTGCATCGCAGGCAGATTCTTTTAGCATCTGAGCTGCCGGGGCAGAGGATAAATGGATCCCAAACACCCTTTTCCCAGTTCTGCTTGTTTCCTAATGTAGTTTTCAAGTTATTTCAGGGTATCTGAAACCTGTCTGATTGTTTCCTTTTTAACCAGAAAGCTCTAACCAATTCTGCTTACTCTGGGTCAGAAGCATGGCTGTAAATTGAAGCCTAAGAAACACAGATAATCACGATGGTGTGATCACTCACCTAGAGCCAGACATCCTGGAATGTGAAGTCAAGTGGGCCTTAGAAAGCATTACTACGAACAAAGCTAGTGGAGGTGATGGAATTCCAGTTGAGCTATTTCAAATCCTGAAAGATGATGCTGTGAAAGTGCTGCACTCAATATGCCAGCAAATTTGAAAAACTCAGCAGTGGCCACAGGACTGGAAAAGGTCAGTTTTCATTCTAATCCCAAAGAAAGGCAATGCCAAAGAATGCTCAAACTACCACACAATTGTACTCATCTCACACACTAGTAAAGTAATACTCAAAATTCTCTAAGCCAGGCTTCAACAGTATGTGAACCGTGAACTTCCACATGTTCAAGCTGGTTTTAGAAAAGGCAGAGGAACCAGAGATCAAATTGCCAACATCCACTGGATCATCGAAAAAGCAAGAGAGTTCCAGAAAAACATCTATTTCTGCTTTATTGACTGCCAAAGCCTTTGACTGTGTGGATCACAATAAACTGTGGAAAATTCTGAAAGAGATGGGAATACCAGACCACCTGACCTGCCTCTTGAGAAAACTGTATGCAGGTCAGGAAGCAACAGTTGGAACTCGACATGGAACAACAGACTGCTTCCAAATAGGAAAAGGAGTTCGTCAAGGCTGTATATTGTCACCCTGCTTATTTAACTTCTATGCAGAGTACATCATGAGAAACGCTGGGCTGGAAGAAGCACAATCTGGAATCAAGACTGCCGGGAGAAATATCAATAACCTCAGATATACAGATGACACGACCCTTATGGCAGAAAATGTAGAAGAACTAAAGAGCCTCTTGGATGAAAGTGAAAGAGGAGAGTGAAAAAGTTGGCTTAAAGCTCAACATTCAGAAAACTAAGATCATGGCATCTGGTCCCATCACTTCATGGGAAATAGATGGGGAAACAGTGGAAACAGTGTCAGACTTTATTTTGGGGGGCTCCAAAATCACTACAGATGGTGATTGCAGCCATGAAATTAAAAGACACTTACTCCTTGGAAGGAAAGTTATGATCAACCGATATAGCATATTAAAAAGCAGAGACATTACTTTGCCAACAAAGGTCCGTCTAGTCAAGGCTATGGTTTTTCCAGTGGTCATGTATGGATGTGAGAGTTGGACTGTGAAAAGAGCTGAGTGCCGAAGAATTTATGCTTTTGAACTGTGGTGTTGGAGAAGACTCTTGAGAGTCCCTTGGACTGCAAGGAGATCCAACCAGTCCATCCTAAAGGAGACCAGTCCTGGGTATTCATTGGAAGGACTGATGCTGAGGCTGAAACTCCAATACTTTGGGCACCTCATGTGAAGAGTTGACTCATTGGAAAAGACCCTGATGCTGGGAGGGATTGGGGGCAGGAGGAGAAGGGGACGACAGAGCATGAGATGGCTGGATGGCACCACTGACTCAATGCACATGAGTTTGGGTAAACTCCGGGAGTTGGTGATGGACAGGGAGGCCTGGAGTGCTGCGATTCATGGGGTCACAAAGAGTCAGACACGACTGAGCGACTGAACTGAAGAAACACTCAAAATTAGAATGAATTGTTTGCAATCTAAACCTGAGCCTTACTGTACCCTGTTCTGACATGTTCTGTCTCAAAGATGGCCCCTCTAGAGCTGGGTGAGAATTGAAACTAGAATTGAGCTCAGCTCAGTCACTTGGACAAACATTTATTGAGCACCTACTGTGAGCCAGCAGAGAACAGATACACAAAAGTGACCTTTGACATTTATTTATGGTCCATAGTTACTCATTGAGTATCTTCAGGAATAACAGAGAATATTACTTTTGGGCCCCACCTTTTTTTTTTTCAACTGTAAAGCCAAGTATTAAGGTCTTATTAAGCATCAACCTTCAGGATCATGGGAGCTCCCGAAATGTGCCATGTAATTTCAGGGCAGCATGACATTATACTACAAGGACTGGCAGATCTGTGACACTGGCCTTCAGGGAGAGAGACACAAGAGTCACAGTTACTGACCTGCTGCTGACCGGCTGTGAACTGGAGCGCGACTCTGCGGTTCTGTTTTGTTTCTTACGGTGGGACTGTGGTCATCAGCTCGCCCTGTAAGCCTTAGGTACTTAATGATCTCAAGGTAGTTGTTGCAAATGGAGTGTACGGAGGACATGCTAACCAGCTCTGGGACGGCCTCTGGTCTCACTCCCGGTTCCGGCACTTCTGAAACCTGGCTCTGGTGGAACCTTCTCGAGTCTCATCGTCACACACAGTCCTTCCTTCTACCTGGTGAATCCAGCATCCTGTGTCATTTCTGTGTGTGCCCCTCCCAACTGTATTTTCAATTTCTTAGCAAGACATGAATTCTGGGATCTGCCACCCGCTCGCCCCCCACTCCAGCCCCATTCAGGCCAGGTCCCATTCCCCCCACCCTCCTCCATCCTTGGGATTGGCTCCAGGTTTTTTCCCTTCCAGAAACACACTTCCCTACCAACTACCAAGTCCCCAGCATGATTCACATTTCAGCTTTAAAGTACCTTTTTAAAATAAAGACTGGCTTAGTTGCTTCTGTTTTTGTCCCCTCGGCATGAGATTCTTCTAAATAATCCCCACACTGCTAATTGCTTCTCTACAGCTGTTGATGTCTCCCTTTTTATCAGAGTAGATTGTAAGCAGAGACGGCAATGGCACCCCACTCCAGTACTCTTGCCTGAAAACACCCATGGACGGAGGAGCCTGGTGGGCTGCAGTCCATGGAGTCGCTAAGAGTCAGACACGACTGAGCGACTTCACTTTCACCTTTCACTTTTATGCATTGGAGAAGGAAGTGGCAACCCACTCCAGTGTTCTTGCCTGGAGAATCCCAGGGACGGGGGAGCCTGGTGGGCTGCCATCTATGGGGTCGCACAGAGTCGGACACGACTGAAGCGACTTAGCCGCAGCAGCAGCAGATGGTAAGAGCCACAAGGGCAGAGACGGGTCTGTTCTGTTCACCACTTTTTCCCCAGTGCCACACACACTGCCTGGCATGCGGGAAGTGCTCGGTAAATATTTGCTAACTGACTTTTTAACTTCCTTTGAGAGGAGGGATGATAGTAGAGTGATTTCTGCGTCTCTTTAAGACTGTTTAGTTTAAGAAGGTGGTCTAGAAAAGCCTGTAAACTAATACATGTTTTAAAATTCTACATTTTGTCTATTTCCAAGAAAACTGAAATCTTTAAAAAGACAAAGAATTGAAGCAGTTACCTTCAAAAGTGTAGTATGTATGTCCTTTTAAGAACTCGGAGTATTGCAAGGCTAATTGTCTTAAAATAACTATTCAGGGCTCATTCTTTGTTGAACTATAAAAAATGTTCACCTAGATAGATTTGTAGTTTTTCCCCCTGACCTGATACCTTCATTGTGGGTAAATATTTAAAGATGTTTTTAACCTGAGTAATTGCTACTTGGTGCCTCTTATTTATTGTTGGGTAATTGCTTATTGTAGTTCTATTTGTAGGTATTTTATTAGAAACCAAAATCCATAAGGAGCTACATCCTATAATAAAGGGAAATGATTTACCTGATGGAGTGTTTCCTTAGAGAACTGATGATAAGTAACCTTGAGGCTCAAGTCAGAACCACCAGGAGTGTTTCTGGCTTTAAAACCGGGGATATTATATGTCTCAGAAACGTGAAACCTTGCCAAGAAGCTCTGTGAAAAGCCAGAGCCTGTATCACCTGGGGCCAGCTTCTGACTCACTACATTAGTGGTAGAGAACCATACACATACAACCCAGAGGCTTAGACAGTGTAATGTCTCTGGTGTCTCCTAAACTGAACCAAATTTAATTATCAGTAAAAAGACAGTAAGTTCAGGAAGTGTTCAAATCTCTTTAAAACATATTAAGCCAACACCTTCTGACCACTGGGTAACAAAGGCTGATTCCACCTTTCCCAGATTTTGGAAAATCATAAATAAATTGTTGAGATTTTACTGTATCTGACATGCAAATAAGCTTGCCAGATGAATCTTTATGTGTACTTTCCAACTTCTCAGTTCCCCTGGGTTCTTGGCCACATGTCTGTTTTTCCAGCTGAATCCAGAATGTTTTCCCAGCTTTAAACCAACCAAGAAGGGTCTGGCGTAGATCGCACACTCAAAATGAGTGAGTGACATGGAAGTGTCTTTTGGAAGATTTTTGTGCCATCTCAGTTTTTACGAAACATTTAGCAGGAAATGTCCAATGTTTATTTGCATTAAAAAAAAAAAAACCTTACATTTCTAAAAGACACTGTGAGGATTCCAGGTTATTGTATTGAGGGTTAGGAAGGTGTCACATAGCAAATATTTGCTATCCTACAGCCAAAATTTATTTCCATTCCCGCAAGTTATTTCTAGTCTTAGTTTTAATGTATATTTCTCCTTCAAGTTTACGATCGCACTCTAACCTCTGAAATGACTGTTTTGTCCTTCTAAGGTGTCAACCCCAAGAACGTGTCCATGGTTGCCAGTGGAAAGGATATGAACCCGTATGTCTGGAACAACCGGTTGTTTCCTAAGTCACTGGGACCCTTGGGGGCAGAACTTGCTTTCAGAAGGAATAACACAGGTAAAGCAAGATTGCATCCAAAGTATGAATTTGCATCGTTCTCCTTCTGCAGATTTTTACTTTTAAATGTACTGGCTGCCTTCTTCCAACCAAGGTGCCTTTGGGGGCAAAGGAGGGTTTCCAGCTGGTCCTCAGCATGGAGAGTTTTCAGGAAATCACTAGCTAGATCTTAACTTCTCTGTGGGTTCTTTCCTAAAAGATCTGCCTGAGCAGGGGTCTCTTTTCTCCTGTTTTACAAAAGAAAAGACTTGTCAGCACTCACACCCACCACTCAGGTGTGAAAATATCTGGGGTGCAGTCAAAGGGCAATTTGATGTCTTGGTGTCAGTGTTGAGACAGTGAGTCCCTCTGATGACTGGGGGACAGATTCTTTTTAAGTCTGTTTCCATTTCTTGTAAAAAAAAAAAAAAACAGAAGGTGAACCTGAGTTACAGCTGAATGATAATTAAAAATCATTCTTAAAACTAATACAATACTGTATTAGTTCCACTGTACTCCAGCATAAAAGTTAAAAAAATTTAAGAAGAACCTGAGTTACAGCTGAATGATAATTAAAAATCATTCTTAGAACTAATACAATACTGTATTAGTTCCACTGTACTCCAACATAAAATTTAAAAACAATTTTAGATCATTTTTTATGAGATCACTGTGTGATATTTGGTAACTCTGAACAGAGTTCAAAGACTACAATCATAAAGCTGTAACTAAACACCTTTCATTTCCTACTATGCATTTATGAGATTTCTTGTTACTTACCATCTTAAAAAAAATTAAAGCTGAATTCTGTCTGATTTTAGCAATAAATAATATTTATTTGGGCTTCCCTGGTGGCTCAGCAGTAAAGAATCCATCTGCAATGCAGGAGATGGGAGTTCAATCTCTGGGTCGGGAAGATCCCCTGGAGGAGAGCATGACAACCCACTCCAGTATTCTTGCCTGGGAAGTCCCATGGCCAGAGGAGCCTGGCAGGCTATAGTTCATGGGGTCTCAAAGAGTCAGACACGACTGAGCATGCTGTATTTATTTATGGATACATGAACCACTTGTATAAGGTTCTATCTTTCTCATTAAGAGATGAATTTCAAAAAAACATCCAGCCTTTCATTTTTAATAATAAAGTTTTATAATATTCACCTTTTTGATTAATTATATACAATGAATCATTCTAACTAATACAGAAAAAAAATTTTTAATATACTTATGGTTGCTTACGAGACCCTTTTCTAAAGGATTTAATCTATACATATTTTTGACTGGTTAAAGACTTTTAAATCTATGTTTGGATAAAATGAGTTGACATATGAATAAAAATAAAATTTTAGAGAGAAAAGAGATTCATGTGAAATTCTCTGTCACAAAGGACTGTGGTCACGTATTTCTTAAGTCAGAATTGCTGCTGCTGTTGCTGCTGCTGCTGCTAAATCGCTTCAGTCGTGTCCGACTCTGTGTGACCCCATGGACGGCAGCCCACCAGGCTCCCCCGTCCCTGGGATTCTCCAGGCAAGAACACTGGAGTGGGTTGCCATTTCCTTCTCCAGTGCATGAAAGTGAAAAGTGAAAGTGAAGTCGCGCAGTCGTGTCCGACCCTCAGCTACCCCATGGACTGCAGCCCACCAGGATCCTCCGTCCATGGGGTTTACCAGGCAAGAGCACTGGAGTGGGGTGCCACTGCCTTCTCCATAAGTCAGTACTGGTGAGGGTAAAATCACTATGGTTTAGGTTCCATTGGTTGTATTTAAGAGAGAGATGTAATAGTTTATTTTTAAATATCTATAATCACACTAGGCCAGAAGGTATATCCTTTGGCATTGCTAAGACTTATGGTGAAACATTTTAGATAGCAGCTGAAAGTGAGCTCTTTTTTAGAAAGGAAATGTAGGTGGTATTGGATCAAGAGGGAGAGGGCCACTGTTGTAGCAGCTGAGGAGTTCTGAGTGCCATCACATACTCTGACAGCTCACAGGCTTTCTCCCTGCTGTGGAGACTCAACTTATCCATCTAACAGTGCTGAGATGTCCGACACTGCAGCTCTGCAATTTCCTTCTTTTTTTCTCAGTTACTTAAAAATAGTATTTGCTGGACCGACTGGTTGAATACAGTCAAATGACAGCCCCACAGCTTTGAGCCTCAGGGGAATAGATGATCAACAGCAAATGAAAGCGGTGACTGCACAGAAAACATATTCTCCTTTCACGGTTTCTCTCTGGATCTTTTCACTAATCATGAAATTCATTTTTTCCTCTGCTTTTCCTGTTAACAGTCTCCTTCTTGTTCATTCTTTCTTTCTGTCTGCCTTCTCTTTAGAAGAAAGCATAATCAAACCCATTGAAAAGCTATCATGCAATGAAAGTTTCCCTGAAAAATTAGAGGACCCACAAGGTAATTTCTGGGCATGGTAGATGAGTACGGTGTGTCCTCTGAATCTCCTGTCCAATGTGCCTCTCAACATCTACCCCAAACCTTGTCGTAAGAGGACCCTGTGATGGCCAAGGGCCCCTGCTTCCAGGGGTCAGACCAGGACTAGGAGAGATGGGAGCGTCCACACCGCGAGTGGCCTCCTTCAGTCGTTGGGATTCTAAGCATAACTTGCTCTCAAAAAAGCTCTATGCTTGTCTTCTTAAATTATGACAATTTATAGAAATCAAGCAAATCTGCTGAAAATAACTGAAGGAGTATTTTCACTGATAGCGATGGAGGGTGATGACAGCTGACACGTGATGGACAGCAGATCCTGTGCTAAGTGCTCCGGATCCACCTCGCTCAGTCCGTACAACAACCCCTGTGAGGACAGGTGCACTCGTCAGGGTGATTCTACAAGGTGATGAAGTGCCAGAGGGACAGGGGCTTCCTGGAAGGAAACCCACTCTCAGGTCACGAACTGGAGCCATACAAACCCAGGGGCGCTCAGGGTGACCTTCTGGGTTCACGTTTGATCTTGGTCACTTACTTTGAGAACTTAGCCAGGTCCAGCGTGGGTAACATGCCTCTAAGGGGGTTGTTATGCGGACTGAATGGGAGTGAGTGCCTGTAGGCTCGTAGTACCTCGCATGAAATATAGAGGATGCCCTCCAAGTAGAATTTAGCATTAGTAGTGGTTGTAATCAAAGTTACTCTCCAGTGCTTTAAAAGTATTAACCTTTTGACTCTGAAACTTTATGATACATCACTAGGAAATCTTGGAAGTTATGCTCCTTACAATCAGTCAGGATATATTCCTTCCTTTTTCAAAAAAGAAGTGGGGTCAGCTGGCCAGAGGATACACTTAGCACCGATTGGTGCAACAGCTTCAGGTAAGAACAACTTCAGATAACAGTTTTTGAGAATTCTGATGAGAACAGAGCGTCCAAAGACTGGAGTCACTTTTCCTGAGTGAAAACTTTTCAATTAGTCTCATCTATTAACTACAGTTCTAATTGCTTTTGGCAAAATGTCCCATTTTCCTTCCAAAGATGTGGTTTGATGAGTCTAATGATAGGAGTCACTTACACAAGGATGTTGCCACTGAATTGTCCCAACGACCTCATCAGGTCGACCTTTTTCAGATGAGGAAGCTGGTGTTGTAAGAGGCTCACTGAGGGTCACTCAGCTCGTAAACGGTGGAGCTGGGACTGACCCTGTTCGTCTTAAGTCCAGAGAGAGTGCTACGCTGCACGACGAGATGTGAGAGGATCAATCTCTCAGAGCTCCCTGCCTGGTACCCAGCACTGAGCAAAACCCTGAGAGATGCTGAGGCTCTGCTGCATGTTAGTTCACGGGCGGCTCTTCTGCAGGTCCGTCTTAGGCTTTAGAACTAAACCACAGAATTCTCACCGGCACTTGCCTTGCAATATAGTAGGTGGTGAAGTCTCCTTCCCCACACTCCAACATAAGGACTAGTTAGGTCACTGCTCTGCAGTTGTATGGCGTACGACAGCCACATTCAGGGGGATGCTCTTGAAACGGAGGTGAGGATTCTGAACTTGCGTTGACAAGATTTGACCATGAATGTTGTCTAAATTATTTCAATCTAAAATAGATATCCTGCCTGATTAAAGCACCTAAAATTAACACTGAGGCAGATAACTTCAAGTTTGATAAGGTACCAAGTTACAGTTTAAGTTTTATGAGTTTACTTCAAAAGTCTTCTCCCAGCCAGGATCTTATATTAGAACTCCTGGTTAGAGTCACCAGTCACACTCTTGGAGTTAAAATTGTAAAAACCACTGGACTTTCATATTTTACATCTTAACCACAGTAGAAGTGCTTACGCAGTACTAAGTTACCTTATCTGTGAAAAGAATTGCTTCAGGATTTCTCTGCTGAAATAAAATATACAAGTAATTTTATACAGCAATACTTTTTATAAAGCCTCAAATATTTTAAGCCAGCCTTATCACGAGTCATTAGCCACAGCTTGCTAGCACTTTTTAATATGAAGACAGAAAATTATAATGTCTCAAAATTATTCTGAGTACCTGAGAAAGAGTATTTTTGAACCTATTTTTTATAAGAGATTGGAGGCCTTTATATATTAATTATTCTGTCAGATTAGCATGCATATTCCTGGTTTCATTTTTTTTTCCTAAGTAAAATGCTCTCTCATAACTTTTCATCTCTTCCATTTACTCTGCTTATCAGATTTTCCTACAGATCGTGATAGGAGGAAAGGTAAAAAAAAGAAGTAAATATTAACCATTCTCAAGTGGTCAATGCAAATCCTTAGGAAAACACTGTTCTGGAAGAGATGTGTCTTCCAGCCCTCCCACTGGTGTGACAGTTTCCCACAAGAGAATAAAACCAGGTCATTACCGTATTTACTCGACTATTTCCCCGTCTCTCGGCCTCCCTCTCTGCTCTAGTCCTCATCCTCGAGTTTGGAGAAGAAACGTCAGATTAGCCACCGCCTCCCTCGCCAGGTCGTCTCTCATCCCGAGCCCCCTTGTACCTCCCTGTCCCCTGAGCTGACAGCCACAGGGACTTGGAGCAGGGACCCGCTTCAGACACCGCCTGTCCTGAGGCACGGTAACTCACTGAATTCTCCCAGCGCCTCTGCGGCAGAAGGTGCCATCGTGAGCTCCACTGCACAGAGGTTTCTGTCTTGCTAAAAGTTACGGATCACGTTCTTAACTAGAGGCAAACACCTTTTCCTTTGGCCAAGAAGGAACTCCTTGGTTTCAGGTTAAACGCCTCTGAGGATACATGCAGGTTTTAAAACAAACACACAGCCAGCATCCACGGGCTCTCAGCTCCGCTCTGGGGGTGGTGCAGGGTGGGCTACCAGGTTCTTCACCCCCAGGGGGCTGGAGTCCTAAAAGAGTTACTTCTCAGCAAAGACTCCTGCCTCAGTGGCAAAATGATTCCCTTTTGGGGGAAGGTTTCATGAATACTGGCCTGAACACAGTCTCCTTCAAATGCATTTAGGACTTGACTTAGTCACTAAGTCACGATGTGGAGAAAAAGCCGCTCTGGGTGTTACTCCCCGGGGCCCTCACTTCTCACCCACTGGTAACTTAGGAATGGGTTCCCTTTCCCTTCTCTGAGCTACCGGGGCCTCCTCCTGAGTGCCCTCTCCTCCGCCCTCCCGTGGTACCATTCTGCTCGGTTGGAGTCTTCAGATGTGAGGGCGCTAATTTATCATACTGATGGTGGTCTGTATCCCAGTGGGTTATAACTAAAGGGCAGTTTCTAGAAAACAGGCACACTTAACTGGCCCTTCTAGACGCTGTCCCTGTCTTTGTTAGGGAGCTTTGTATTGCCTCTGAGAACTTTAAACCAAGTAAGTGTGGGATGAAATGACCTGTTAAAACCAAGAAAGAGCTCCTGGCTTCCCTGTCCCGACCAAACCACCAACCTCCCAGGTGACCGTCACCAGGATGGCGCCTCACTTAAGGCTATGTTCTCTGTCAGCCAAGGTTAGCAGCATGTCAGGACCCACCTGCCCCCATGAGTTCCTCCTACACTCCCGATTCTACGGTAAAAATGTAAGAAAGAAACGGGAAAACCACGCAGATAAATAGAGCAGAGCTATTATTAAGTGTACAGAATGGTTAGTTATTTCAAAATTGACTCCTATAGAGGATAATCCAAGAAAGACACCGACCACACAGTGTCAAAAGGTATTTAAATCCCAAACAGAAAGATGGACCATCAAGTGAGAACAGCTTGACACCTGGCTGCCAGTTTGAAGCAAGGAAGGGGCAAAGCAGGGACTGAGGATGTTAAAAAGTTCTCTATAAAATGATTTTGTCATTTGAGATGTTCAAGCAATCAGAGCTCATAAACTGTTCAGGTAACAAATGTCTAACACAGTAAAATGTTTCACAAAGTTCTCATCAGCCAAATCCAAGTATGAATAAAATGAGCCTCGTGATGAAAGGTTTGGGGTCATGTTGTCATCCATGAGTTGCCCAATAAAACATTTAGGTTTCTTGACTTAAAACCACATTTTCAAGTTTAAAGAGGAACCTACTATGGGGCCCCATGAAGTCAGACTTTACAGGACAATTCTGAATGCATTTTCTGTAGAGACCCTGTGTTCAAGTGTCATTTAGATGTAACCACAGTGTGATATAAATACTAACACGTGGGAAAGACTGCGGGCAAGAGAAGGGGGCACAGAGGATGAGATGGTTGGATGGCGTCAACGACACAGTGGACATCTGAGCAAACTCAGGGAGATAGTGAAGGACAGGGGACCTGCTCCCTGGGGATGCCGTTCATGGGGTCGCAGAGTCAGACATGACTCAGCGACTGATCAACAACTCTGTGGGTATTGTCCATTGAACTGAAACCAAGGAGCTGCTCTTGGTCACCCAAGATGGTATTGCCTATCTAAATATGATGGGCGCTTCAGTGAGCAAAACTTGGAAGAGCAGCAGTGTCAGAATTGCAAACCAGAAATTATGGCTCGGAAGCTGCTGAAAATGCGAACTGGCATCAGCACAATTCTACCTTAGAATTTTTGGTTTATATTTGTATATGCATATATATAAAAACTTTAGAAAACACTGAATTAATCTTTTAAATTCAGACTTCCCCCCATAAAATGAACTGCTTTATTTTGCATGGTCATCTGAATAAAATTCTAATTTCTGATTGTGCTTTCTTTCAGAATATCCCTGGAACACCAAAACTGGTCGGGGGCAGTTTTCAGGACCTACTTATAATCCTACAGCCAAGAATCTAAATATTGTGAACCGTGCACAGCCAGTGTCCTCCGTGCACGGGAGGACAGACTGGGTGGCCAAGTATGGAGGCCACCGGTAGGAATCTAGCGTGAACCCCACGGCGTCACGCCACGGAGTCCACCAAGTCCCCCTGACCCTGGGACATGTCTACAGCTGTCTATTTCTACTGTGTTCTGGAAGAAATATATAATAGTGGGTACTCTGAAGAGCAAAAATCATCTCCTATTTTTTTCCTAGAAATGAAATGCATTTTCTTAGCATCATTGCCCACAATGCTGATATGGGTAGGACTTTAAAAGTATTGAATAAACTTTATTTGCCAAAGTATCAAGTATTTGATCTACAAATTAATAGATACTACTCTAAGAAGCTTTTTTTTTAAAGAAAAATGCCTCCAGAAATTAAGTGTTTAGAGTGTTTTATATTTGCCCCGACTAATACTTTGTTTGGCCTCAAAGGTTTGTTTTGGTTTTGTACAGCAATTACATAGATGCCTGTGGGCTGTCAATTACGGTTCTTTGCGACCAAGGTTCTCCTCTACCATTTGGCAGTGGTAATTTATAAAAGATGGTAATTCATCATTTTCCTCTTTTGGAATGAGGTAATTTTGGGAGCAATGATAATTCCAACCTAGAGCAGGGTGTCTTTCTTAGAAATACTTCAACAAAGATTTCAAAATTACGTCACCTGATTATAGAGGAGAAAGTCTCCTGTTTGATTTTGACCGATACAACCGCTCTGCATTAATGGTGATCATCAAACCCACTGCTTGATGACTTCCAACTTAACCAAGTCAAGGTTCTGTCATCTTCACATCAAGTGTGTTCATTACTTTCAAAATGCATTCTTTCCATGTTCCCACCACAGTATGCCAGCTTGTTCTCCAAAGCAAATTCTTGCTGCTGCTGCTGCAGACAGATCACTGACTCAGCTCTGAATGTCACACTTGCTCTGAAGAGCAAATGCACTTGGTTGCTATAGCAGTGATCTCACTTATGACATATTCTCTTAGTTTTATTTTTAAATTGGTATTTAAAATTGACATTTTGAACTTAGAACTGGTCTAGTTAAGCCTGTCATTTTACGGACTGGATATTCTTTTTAAAGAATAATGTTATCAAACTGCTGATATCTTATGCATTTTATGACTTTATAACAAATGCAATTGGTATCATTTTGTGGATATTATATAAAGGCACATTATAAGATAATAAGAATATGGTATTTTTGTACAAAAGACTCACCTTGTTGGAAAATGTTAAAATCTAAAGAGTAATTTATATTAATATTAGTGATAATGGCCATATATATATTTGTAGTTTTAATGTCTCAAAGCTAAAATACTCTTTTGTGTTGCTGGGAAACTTTTAAACTGTGAATAGATATTAAAATTGATATGGTTAACTAGTCTGTTTTCTTTACATTTTTAAACTTTATACTCGTACTGAGGCCTGTTTTTGTTGTTAATGTCAACTTTTTTTAAAAACCAGTTTCAGGTTTATGAAGCGTCTACTCAGAAAGGAGAGTTTCCATACACTCCCTCATCTCCCCCTCCTCATCCTCCCTACTGTAACTATCTTGCCTAAGTGTGGCACATTGGCTACACCTGATGCACCAATATTGATTCACTGCTATTAAAGCCCACAGTGTACATTAGGGTTCAGGGTTCTGCGCTGTACATTCTGTGGGTCTGGACAGCATGTATAATGACATGTGACAACCGAAGTTGTAGAGTATCATACAAAACAGTTTCACTTCCGCAGAAATCCCTTCCTCCCTGCAAACCTCTGGCAACCACTAATCTTTTTATTATCTCCACAGTTTTTTTTTTTCCACAATGTCATGCAGTTGGAATTACATACCATATAGCCTTTTCAGATTGGCTTCTCTTGCTCCGTAATATCCATTTACAGTCCCTCGCTGTCTTTTCTTGGCTTGGTATCTCATTTCTGTTTATTACTGACTAGTATTCCATTGTCTGTATGTGCACTGTATCATCGTTAATCCATTCACCAGCTGAAGGACATTTGGTTGTTTCCAAAGTTTGGGGAATTATGAATAAAGCTGCTGTGAACATTCACGTGCATGTTTTTGTATGGATGTCAGTTTTCACTTCACTTGATTCACTGCTGGATCATATGGTAGGAGCATGTTTGATTTTGTAAAAATAAAACTATCTTCCAAAGTGGCTCTACCCTTTTGCATCCCCACCAGCAGTGAATGAGAATTTCTATTGCTCCACATCCTCACCATCTCTTGGTGGTGTCAGTGTTTTGGATTTTGGTGTTCTAATAAGTGTGTAGTAGTATCTCATTTTTAATTTGCAACTCCCAGAAGCACAAGCTGGAATCAAGATTGCCGGGAGAAATATCAATAACCTCAGGTATGCAGATGACACCACCCTTATGGCAGAAAATGAAGAGGAACTAAAAAGCCTCTTGATGAAAGTGAAAGAAGAGAGTGAAAAAGTGGGCTTAAAGCTCAACATTCAGAAAACGAAGATCATGGCATCTGGTCCCATCACTTCATGGGAAATAGATGGGAAAACAGTGGAAACAGTTTCAGACTTTATTTTGGGGGGCTCCAAAATCACTGCTGATGGTGATTGCAGCCATGAAATTAAAAGACGCTTACTCCTTGGAAGAAAAGTCATGACCAACCTAGATAGCATATTGAAAAGCAAAGACATTACTTTGCCAACAAAGGTCTGTCTAGTCAAGGCTATGGTTTTTCCAGTGGTCATGTATGGATGTGAAAGTCAGACTGTGAAGAAAGCTGAGAGCCGAAGAATTGATGCTTTTGAACTGTGGTGTTGAAGAAGACTCTTGAGAGTCCCTTAGACTGCAAGGAGATCCAACCAGTCCATTCTGAAGGAGATCAGTCCTGGGTGTTCTTTGGAAGGAATGATGCTAAAGCTGAAAACTCCAGTACTCTGGCCACCTCATGCAAAGAGTTGACTCATTGGAAAAGACCCTGACGCTAGGAGGGATTAGGGGCAGGAGAAGGGGACGACAGAGGATAAGATGGCTGGATGGCATCACCGACTCAGTGGACACGAGTTTGGGTAAACTCCGGGAATTGGTGATGGACAGGGAGGCCTGGTGTACTGCGATTCATGGGGTCGCAAAGAGTCGGACACGACTGAGCAACTGAAGTGCACTGCTCCATATAAACTTCTAGTATTAGTTTACCACTATCAACAACATAACTGGGTTTTAAAAATTAGGATTGCAGTGAGCAAGCAATATGGGTCAAGTCGGGAAGAACTGACATCTTGACACTCTTCAGCCTTCCTGCTGCTGCCAAGTCGCTTCAGTCGTGTCCGACTCTGTGTGACCCCATAGACGGCAGTCCACCAGGCTCCTCCGTGCATGGGATTTTCCAGGCAAGAGTACTGGAGTGGGGTGCCATTGCCTTCTCAGTCAGCCTTCCTATTCATGTACAGTAACTGTCACTCTAGGTACATCTTCTTTGACTTCTTTCATTAGATTGTCATTTTCCTCATAGATCTTATATGTATTTGTTGGATTTATACCCATTTACTTGTTCGTTTACAAGGAAGCAAATGACTTTTTTATACTAAAATTGTACCCTAATACCTGTTTTAATCACTTATAACATTAAATAATTAAATCCAGGACCTTTCCCACCCCCCCAGGAAAATTTCTTTGAAATTTTCTACATAGACAATCATGTCACCTGCAAACAAAAATAGTTTTATTCTTCCTTCTCAATCTATAGCATACTATTAATTTCCTTTCCATGTCTCATTGAACTAGCCAGGACTTCCAGTACAATGCTGAATAAAAGTGGTAAGTGTGAACATCCTTGCCCTCATCCTGATCTTAGCAGGAAAACATTCAGTTTTGCCTTATTAAACAAGATGTTAACCGTAGGTTTTTTGTTTTTTAATAGATTTTCTTGATTAAGTTAAAGATGTTCCTATATTTTCTAGAGTTTTTATTATGAAGAGTTAGATTCTGTCAAATGCTTCTGCATCTACTGAGAATGATCACTGATCGTTAAGATTTTTGTTCTTTAGTCTCTTGATACGATAGATTACAGTAATTGATTTTCAAATGCCTGAGACAGTTTTGTATACCTAGAATAAATCCCACTTAATCATGTTATGTAATTCTCTGTATATATTCTTGGATGTGATTTGCTAATATTTTGTTGAGTATTTCTACACCTACGTTCATATATAGAGAGAACTTTTCACTAGGTTTGAAAATATTTTAAATTAAATGTGAAAACAACATAAATATGTGAAGCAAAGATTAATCATAAATACCAGAAAAAACAGAGTTGGAGGTTTTTCTTAAAAAACAGATCAGAGGCCTTAAAAATAAGACATGAGTAACACAGCAAACAAAGTGTATCCAACATACATACTATGTAGATTTTTGACCAATAAGGCAAAATGCTAACATTTAACAGGCACAGAAAGTTTACATTAGGCTACAAAGAAAATGTCAAATATAGAAATATGTAAACTACTTCTTTATACAGTAGAGTAATAGTAGAATAAAGTATTACTTAAACATTATCCCTTAAAAATTCAAAAATATTTTTCTAAACACTTCAAAGTCAAAAGGGAAAATCAAATCTGAAATAAATACCCTTAGAAATGGAAAATGACAGACCTCTGTATTAAAACTCGTAAAAGTCAGTCAAAACAGACTGCAAAGAAAAAACTATTTTTTGTTCCACTTACGAGAGAAACAAAACCACTGAAGACATGGTGAACCTGAATGTTTAAGACTAGAAAGAGGAATAACAACTTTCAAAAGTACAAAGGAATTAAGGTAAAAGGATAACATAATGTCCCAGGAGCAACAAGCGTCATCCAGCACCAGGTCTTGGCTTCCAATACACTGTCCAATAAAAGAAACCAGGGCTCCTTGGAGAAATGGTGGATTCTGGCGCTGGGGTGTGAAACATACAAGATGAGCCTGGAGCCTCTTACAGTGCCAGGAAATAGTGAAGTCCTATAAAAACAAAAGCAAGAAAGCAAAAAAAAAAAAAAAGCCTACACTGACTGGCTGTATCAATGGGCCGTGGGACAACTAAAAGAGCACCCCATGTTCACAACCGCAACGATCTGAACAAGAAAACCGATGGAGAAGTACTGGATTACAACCCAAACCAGAAAATAATCATACCTAAGCCCACACTGAACGAGTGGATGGCTGGATGGACCTACAGACAGAGACGAGGAGACATCTTCCACGCACCCAAATTCCATGTAATTTTTATGTAGACACACTGACCTCCGGAGGGAGAGCACAACTCTCCATTTCTTAAGCATGGAGCACGCACAGTGACTTCCTTTCAGAGCACCACATGGGAAAGTGGGGAAAAAAGGAGTAACTTCACCATGGAGAAGCCTGAGGAACACTACCTCAGCCAGATGACCAATGTCAGCATCGACAATAGTGTATACATGTTCATATATGTAACCTGAGGAACACTACCTCAGCCAGATGACCAATGTCAGCATCAACAATAGTGTATGTATGTTCATATATGTAACCTCCATCTGATGTGATGAAATCGACACTTCACCTCTGTGATCTTCCTCCTAAGAAAACCCAGATCCCAGTCTAACCACGAGAAAGACACGAGACAAATCTCAACGGAAACGCATTCTATACAACAACCTGATCAGTACTCCTCAAAACCCGGTCACCAAAAGCAAGGAAAGTCGAAGGGATGGTCACAGCCATGAGGACCCTACGTGGCAACTAAATGTAATATGCTACCCTAGATAAGATCATGGAACAGAAAATGGGTATTAGTTTAAAAATAAGAAAAACTGAATAAAGTATGAATTAGTGATAATGTAGCAGTATTGCTTCTTTAGTTGTTAACCAATGTATCATGCTAAAGTAAGATTTACTAATAGTAACAAAACTATAAAATATCCTACAATACTCTTAATAGAAATGCAAAGAACTATGCGAATAAAACTCTAAAATGTTTTAAGACTAAAAAAAAAAAAAAATTTGAATTATATGAAGGGACACACAATGTCCTAGATGGGAGAGTAAATATTTTATATACAGACAGCTCATACATTTCAATATATTAAAAAAAATTAAAACTGGATATCTAAATAGACATTTTCCCAAAGACATACAGATGGCCAACAGGCACACAGAAAGATGTTCATCGTTGCTAATTATTATAGAAATGCACATTGAAACTACAAGGTGTCACTTCACACCACTCAGAGTGGCCACTATCTCAAAAAGTCTATAAAGAACAAACGCTGGGAGGGTGTGCAGAAAAGGGAACATCCTGCAGTGTCGGTGGGAATGTAAATCGGTGCAGCCACCACAGAGGACAGCGTGGAGGTTCCTTTAAAAATAGAGCTCCCATACGATCCAGGGATTCTATTCCTGGAAAGGTATCCAGAGAAAACTGTAATTCAAAGACGCACGCGACCCAGTGTTCACAGAAGCACTATTTACCACAGCCAAGACAGAGAAGCAACCTAAATGTCCAAAAACAGACAAATGGATAAAGCCAGGGTACATACACACAATGGAGTATTACTCAGCATAAAAAGGAGGAAATAATGCAGCGCGGATGGACCCAGAGGCTTCTATACTAAATGAAGTGAGGCGAGTATGACGTCACTTCTAAGCGGGATCTAAAACATGATGCAGACCAACTTACCTATGAAACTGAGACTCAGAGACACGGAACAGACTTGTGGTTTCCGAAGCAGAGGGCAGGTGGGAGGGATGGTGTGGGAGTCTGGGCTTAGTAGATGCAAGCTATTATATACAGGATGGATAAACAAGATCTTATTGTACAGCACAGGGAACCATATTCAATATTCGGTATAAACCATAACGGAAAAAATATGAAAAAGAATGTATGTGTGTATATATATATGTGCATATATAACAGAATCACTCTGGTATATGACAGAAATTAACACATTGTAAATGAACTATACCTCAATAAAATAAATCAAAAAAAAATTGGCTGTGGCAGACGTGTCAAACCACGTCATACACAAAGATGAGAAAAGTAAAGTTTCTTTCAAGGAACAAGCCAATCCATAAAACTGATTCATAAGTGCCTGAATAATATAGAAGAAATCCAATCAATACCAGTGAGAGTTGACGTAAGTAGCAAATGTATCCCCTCCCTTTTTTTTTTTAAAGGGGAAAAGCAAAGGAAGGGGTACCAGAATGAGTTAACTCAATGTTGAAAGAAAGTGAAAATGTGTAATTAGTAACATGTCCAATGTAGAGACCAAAGTAATACATTCCAGTTATAAACAGTTCTCTCAGGTTTCACATTTATAAATTAACTGGTTAACCACAATTTCATTTTTTCTTTTTTGATTATGCAGTCCCACTAATCTTAGAAATCCAAGCCTAAATGCAATGTATAATCAAATAACTTCCCTTCCTTGGTTTTTAAATTATTCAAAATGGCTAATTCCTAAATAAAATATCAATAAAAACATCTTCATGCTCTTTTATCTTCTTTGTTATTCATATCTCATTCTAGAGAGCTGTTCTAGAGAGCTCTGGCAATGAAGAAGACACTGCAGAAATATCATTTACAGTAAACTTTATTTTAATTGATTTTATTTAACATAATTTCAAAGTAGGTCTGTGCTCTAAGATAAGCAAAAGAATAGATATCGTAAATCTCATTAAGAGATCCTTTTCATACTGTTCCTTGAGCAGCGCAAGGGGCTTGGAGGGCCCCAGTGGTGACAGCCTAACATTCTATCCCTGGAGATGTTACCTAGAGATACAGAAAGAACAGGTAACACCACAATACAAGAATTAAACTGTATGAGAGTACCACAGGAAGAAACTCTTTTGTGTTACACCTTACCCATCTCTTTAGGGCTGTAATGATAATGATCGATTTTTTATCTCTGCAAAGTTCAGTGCTGTTTTTTGGTCTGTTTTTAAGAAAAATGTCAAGAATACATGAAAATGCTGTACTTGTTTATCTTAGTACATGAAAAAGAGTAGAAGTTTTAAAAATTCTTCAGGAGTCCAAGCTGGGCCATGACTATTACTGATGGGGTTTACTCAAGGCACTGATTCCAAGTTTGACGACCATCAGCAAACTGTGCAAAGCAAACACATAAAAAAAAAAAAATTACGTCAAGAATAGCACAGGCACTCGACTATTTTTAAGGGACTAGGACTCAGCAGGTTCCCTCCCCTCAGTACGTGCCGAGGTGGTGCCAAGGTAGAGCCAGCAGAGATGGACTCCAACTCTGCTGGAGTAGGACTCCTGGAGCCGCCAAAGGAAGAACACGCCAAGGGCAGTTCTGCGCTCAGGCTTTGAAATCATACACGGGAGCCAAAGTTCCTAATCGAGCTGCCAGTACTTCAAAGACGAGAAACAAGGCTGCAGAGCCCACGGCCTCCCCCGCCACAGAGGCCGGTAACGCAGACCTCCAGCCTGCCAGCTGACATGGCTCTTGACCTTGGTCTACACCGAGTGTAAGACTTTACTCCTGACAGCACCCTGACTACGATCCAAGTCGGTGAGGAAGCTTCTTCTAAAGCAGATTTTAAAAATTCTATCTTCAGGTTATCTTTATTAAAGACTACATTTTAAGATCAACCTGGTTTGGATTTTACAATCAAAGTTAATTACAAAACAGGATTCGATCAGAATTTCTTTTTAGCAAAATTTTCAATAATAAAGGACACCAATACAGCTGAGATATGTACGGACCCCAAGCTGCAAATCACAGCAGTGGGTGCAGTCACAGCTTCGCAGCGAAGCCACCTCCTCTGCAGGGAGGAGCCAAGCGGGACCAGAGCTCAGATGTGAGAGCAAAACCATTTCAGAAGTGAATGAGTATCCTCATCTCATGATGACATGAAATCAACTGTTTTTGCAGTCTTTGCTATTTGTGGATAAATCCAATCATTTCAGGTGATGCTCAGCATCAGGTACACTGAAACAAGGACCCTTCTGAATGTCTACAGCGTTGGGGACACTGAACTAAAGCTAGCAATAGAGCAGAGTACCTGGCACCTGCAATCAGGCCTGCTGGCATGAATTTTCTAGAGTTGTAGAATCTCATCCCCATGATGCCAGCCAAGGTTCCAGATGTGACTGGTGGAAAGATAAAGAGAGTCACAGATCACTACATCTTATAGGTGACAGGACGGAAAAGTGGCCAACTTCCCACCCATCTTTCAAAGGCTCAGACCCCATCTCATACTCCTCCTCCCCCGAGCTGGGGACCTCCACACTGTCCACATTTAATGGGACCAAGTATTAACACCAACACTGGAATCAAAGGCTCTCAGTGTCTGAGCCCAGCCTGCCTCAGCCTCACCTCCTACCACTCTTCAGCCATAATTCTCGTTTTCTCCTACACTGCTGTGGGGGTTTTTGTCCCCTACTCGTTGCCGATGCTGTTTGCCCTGTATGCGCTCAGGCACATCCCACTCCATGTTTTATTAATTCCCACCACCTGGTCCGCAGCAGGTGCTGGGGACACAACCATTATCACAGAGATCTCTGCCCTTGAACAGTGCTTCAAGCTTGATGCGGCTGACTTGAAAGAATCACACAAAAATTTAAAAGTACAATCTGTACTGTCGTTTGAGTCATGAAGTCGTGTCTAACTCTTCTGTGACTCCGTGGACTGTAGCCCACCAGGCTCCCATGTCCGTGGGACTTCCCAGGCAAGAACACCGGAGTGGGTTGCCTCCAGGGGATCTTCCCAACCCAGGGAACGAGCCTGTATCTCCTGCACTGGCAGGTGGATTCTTTGCCACTGAGCCACCAGGGAAGCCCGTAATCTGTGTCACAGGTGCAATGAATGCAATACAGATAACGTCATATCAGGGGTCCAGCCCATTCAGGGAGAAGGGCTTGCTGAGAGAGGGGAGACTGAGCCATAATGTGAAGAGAGGTGGCGGATGAGCTAAGGGCAGGAATGCGGGTCCAGGCAGGGGGCCCGGCGGTGGGGGATGTGCTGAGGCACAGAAACCCACCAGAGCCAGGGAGAGGGCCACCCCTGCAGAGCCCCGCGGGCCCAGGCAGGGACTGGGGTCTTCAGCCGGGTGGTGCGAAGCCATTAACAGACACGAGCAGAGGGATACGCAAGCAAAGCTGCCATCTGAAAATACAGCTGCAGCCGCAGCACAGGGAACCAGCTGCAGGCTGCAGGGCACCCGTGAGCAAACTCCCTCGGGAACGCAGGCATCGGCAGAGCTGACAAGACGCGGGTGATGGCCGTGGAGGCTGAGAAGGGGATGACTTGGGATGTGGGCTGGGGGCGGGGCTGACAGGACCTGCTGATGAAATGGACAAGAGGGATGGGAAGAGAGGAAGGGAGACCCAAGTGGATGGAGCACAAGAGAAGACGTGAAGCCAGGTCGGAGCTGACGCCTGGACACGCCTGGAAACTTCCACGCAGGAAAGCGGATACACACGAGCAAGGCTTGGCGGAGAGAGAAATCTGGGTGGTCTGTGAACTGGTGGTGATCGGAGGCCTGGGCTTCAATGATCTTGCCAAGTCAGAGAGTTTGAAGAAGATAAAAAGAGCCAGGTTTTAAGAACCTTAGTATTTAATGGTCAAAAAAGATGGGTGGACAAAACAGACAGAAAAGACAGATGAAAGAGAATGAGAAAATACAAAGGAAAAAAAACAAGAGAATGGAAAACGGATTGGCATACTGTGCTGAGAACAGCTGAAAGGTCAAAATAAAGGACTGAAGGACTGAAAAACGTACACTGGATTTGGAAAAACACAGCGTCCTGGCAGCCTCGGGGGAGTTATTCTTTGAGACGAACAGAAGTGGAGGCCGAAGTGGGTTAAGAATGTGAGCTGAGGAAGTGAAGATGGCAGGGTGATGGATTTTTTTTAAGAGAAGTTTCTGAAGAGGAAGAAGGGCAGCAACTGAAGAAAGAAGTGGGGTCACGAAAGGTCCCTTTTCTGTTGTTGCTTTTAAATGGGTGAGAGCTGAGCACGTGGGTGTGTTCAGGGCTGGCATCACGGACAGGGTAGAGCTCAGAGAAGGGGGCGAGCAGAGACCCGCAGCCCGGGAGGAGGGACGCGCCTGGAGACTGGGCGTTCGCTGGCGTGGAGGGACGGCATCGGAAATGAGACTTGGGGATCTGAGGCGCTTGGGGGCAGAGCTGGGCGCCTCCTCGTCCCCCTCTGCTGACAGGGACGAAGGACTGGGGCTCCCTCACTCCCGGCACAGCCGTGAGGACCAGAACTGTGGTTTCCTCGAGCGGTTTGGGGCAGGGGGTGGAGGCAGCAGGGGGCCCACAAGCCCCCATAGGGTGTCTGGCACAAGCCCTGTGGGTGGCGCTCAGGAGAAACACAGCCAAGCCACTCAGATAAGACAGAACCTTCACCCTCACTCTCTCACATCTGGGCTGCTCACAGGACATGGCAGAAGCCCGCGGCCACCTGCAGTCCCCAGGCTCCCTGAAGGCCGGGCCTCCGTCTCATACACTTTGCTTATATCTAAAGGACGAATAAATGACTTTCACACGGGAAAAAACGCAATACCGATGCGGACCTCACCAGACACACAGTCCTTCAGCGATGCTCCAGCAGACAGTTCTCAGAGGGCAATCACAATGGTTAAGAGACACGTGCTTGCCCTCTACATGTTTAAGGCTGACCTCACGGAGTCAACCTCCATTCGGGAGGGAGGAAAACTTTATCCTCTATGTAAAAGATCAGCAGCAACGGGCTCAAACCCCCTCCTTTCAAACCTTCCCCAGGACTTGGCAGAAGCGGGAGAAGCATCTCAGTCTGAAGAACCCGCCGCGTCCCACCAACCCAGGGACGCATCAGGGAGACGGTGAAACGACGTACCTAAGAAAAGCCAAACGTTCTTCGGATCCTGAGACAGCTGATAGGACCCCAGGCCGGCGAGACCACCGAAGAGGAGCCCGGCAGCCAGGGATGGAACACTGCCTGGAGGGACGCACACACACACCTGCGTTGTCCTGGCAGACACTCATCTCTGCAACAGAATCCCCAAGGCGCACCACCTCCCCCCACCCCCAGCCCCGAGGAAGCAGCAAAGGGAACGTCTCCCAGTGCCGTTCAAGACCAAGGTGTCCTCATGCAGAAAAATGTTTGGGGGAGATTGCTTTTTCTACTGGAGAAGTCAGGGCCATAACCACACCACCCCCCTCTCCTCTGACAGGCAGGGCAGCTCCAAAGGAGAAGAGGAGGCTCCTGGCCAGGCTTGATTAGCCTTGAAAAGACTGGAACTGCCCATGGGCACAACCTCGGGCTCAGCCCCAAAGGAAGGGGAACAGGGTCAATGAGTTAAAAAAGGATTTGGAGAACGGGTTCCGGTGTGTGTGCTGGTGGTGGGGAGCAGGCACGGAAGGCTCCTGGAAAACAGCCAGATTCACAGACACACCTGTGCCTGGCTTCACGCAGAGACTTCAAAATTGTTCACGTGAAGACAAGAGGCTTTCTCCCACTTAAAGAGCAGGGATGGCCCTCCGGGGTCAAGGCTGATGTATGGCAGGTGATGATAATGACCATCTATTACCATCCCTAACTGGCATCTTTAGATAAAGAGGCAAAAACAAGTGACTGGACAAGAAGCCTGGTTTAGCTCAGCCAGATAACCTCGAGGCGAGTAAAGGAGCAGCTATGGGGCTGATGATAAGCAGGCTCTCCAAAGAGGAGGCTTAAACCAAACCTGACTCCAACAAGACTGTAGTCTGGGAGCACTGGGGACTTGTTCTTCAACGGGAACAAGATTTCCCGAAGTTAAATAACTGCAAACCATACCTGCTTTTGCATAGCCAATAATCCCGCCGGAAGCAACCAGTGCTGCATAGCCAAAGCCAAGCCAGTGTAAAGGCACTCTGAAACAGAACAGTAAGACATTGGTGCCAAACGTGTTCTAAAAAACACGTAACCGTAGGATGGGATCAAAAAGGTCATCAACCCTATCACTGTACAAGTGCTTATAAATCCCGGAGAGGTTAGATGACCTGCCTAGGTCAGCAGCAGAGCTGGGACCTAAGCACAAGTTCCTGTGGGGGGTGTACAGTCCATCCTTCCATAACCCAAGCTGCCCTGCAGTCTTGGCTCAGTGCCCTTTGCAGATGAGGAAAGAAACTCTGCGTCTGAGAAGCTCCTGGCTATTCCACCCCCACCCACCGGGCACTTACAGCGGGCTGGAGTCCTTCGGCATTGTTCTTTCACCTTCTCCAAACCAGGCCTGTACCTGCAAAGGAGGGGCTGGATCAAAGATGGTCAACAGCACAGCTCCCTAGCAGACAGGAAGAGGTGGGTCAAGTTCCAGTTCCAGCCCTGGGGAGCTAAGAGGTAACGGCTCAGCTTCTCTAAGCCTCAGTTTCCTTCACTGTTTACCTACCCTGTGCAAACTTCCCATGGCTAGGACCGGCATCAAATGGGATAATACCTAAAAAGTGCTTTGCACTCAGTAACTGCTGAACAGACAGCAACCATTCTGGTAATAATCTAAGTTCTAATAACATAGGCCTACGGGAAACTTTACTGACCACCTCTGTACAGTTAATAAGCTAATCTTTTCATTATCTAACCAAGTTATAATTAAATTGTAAAATAAACACTTCTGTGCCCTTAATTCAAGTATTTTAATTACCCTTTCTGGGAGGAGGGGTTACTGCTTTTCACCCCCGCCCAAAGAATTAGATTATTTCAAGTCAACATTTATAACACGTTCAGACAGTTGATTTTACATCTCTCATAGTTACTGTTAGATGGGGGGCGAGAGGAAGGATAAAAAATACAAAAACCCAAGCCGTAATTACGTACAGTGCTACACCTCTGGCAAACTAGGATGTAACTAATTTCTTAAATGCATCTGGTATCCACTGGGGCTAAGCTTGAAAGCAACACACAGCTCTTCTGTTTAAACTATTGTCTATAAGGGTTAGGTGACTTGGAATCTTACCACCGTCATTAACTCGACGTAGCACTGCGTCGAGCATTGCACCCAGATTTTTAAAGAGATGGACGGATAAAATCTCCAGGAAACTAAGTAGCTAATTAAATCAGTAAGCGCCTGCCAAGAGCTCAGGGTTCCCGCAGGATTCACTACCCACTAGAAGGAGAGCAGAGAAAAGCAACCATCGCGCAGCCTAAAGCCGCCACCTGGATCCTGGGGAAGAGCAGAGGGCAGCAAAGCCTCTCATGTAATTTCTAAAAGTCAAAACCTGAGTAAAATAATTAATAATTCCAAAGCACACGAACCTCCTTCCCGAATGTCTGCCCGCACAGGTCGACCAGGGCGTACTCGCCTCCGGGCGGGGAGTCGCGATCCCGCCGGAAGTGTTGCGGCGCGTTTTCTGCGTCCCGGGGGCGGGGCTAGAGAGGTGGGGCGGGGTTGAAGCGTGGGGGCGGGGCTAGAGGCCTGCAGTCGTCGCACTCTTTGCGTCCTGGGGGCGTAGCGTGGGGCGGGGCTAGAGGTCGGGAGTCGTCGCGCTCTTTGCGTCCCGGGGGCGTAGCGTGGGGCGGAGCTAGAGGCCTGGCGTAGCAGCGCTCTCTGAGCCCTGGCTTGCTGCCGACGGTCCGGCGCGTGCTCTGTCCCCGAGGCCAGGAGAGTCGCCGAGCACATGTGTCCCGAAAGCTGGACGCGGGCAGGGCCGTCCAGCATCCAGCACTTGTCCCAGATCCAAGACGGCCTGGCCAAAAGCCGGAAACCCAGGACTGGAGTCTAGTTTTGACGGAGTCCTGGCGAGCTGGGCCAGGCCTGCGGTGGTCACCGATGGGGGAAAGAGCGTGTCAGAGACTGGATTCTGAAGGATGCGTTAACGGAGGGCTCCAGTCCTCGCCAGGTGTCAACCATCGGAGATGGTCCCTCTAGCCTGATCACCTAGTTTGCTACCATGAGAAGGGACTATTTTCTACCTGCAGAAGATAAGGTGGTCACAGGCTAGATAATCTGGCTCACTTCCCTTTGTTTTAGGGAGTGAGGCTACTTGAAGAGGCTACTTGAAGAGTGAGGCTACTTTAAGACTGACTGTAGGTGAGTTAAATTTGCAAGTACCTCTGCAACGTCTCCCCACCCCGCCCCCCCCACACACAGATTAACTCCACACCTGCTCCTCTTCCCTGCCCCACCATACTCTCAGTTGATGTAACACCAAAACGTGGGTGTCATCCTTGATGTTGCTTTCATCCCCTGCAAGTACATAACAACAGATCATACATACACAAACCAGTGAAAAGACAAATTGCAGGTCACGGGTATCTTTAAAAAAAAAAAAATGCACAAGGAGAGAGTTGTAAGCTTAAGTTTTATTGGAGGCAAAATGAGGACCATAGCCCAGGGCACAGCCTCTCAGTTCTGTGCAACTGCTCACTGAAGGGCAGGGGGTGTCAGTATATGTGATTTTAGTGAAGTGGGTTACTGTGCACTCAAGCACACATTTTGACAGAATGTTGGTGCTAGTCACCAGGAGCAGATGTCTCTGTTAATGATGTCTCTCTTAAGTGCTTTCATAGATAAGAGAAGACGCAAGAGATTGGGCTCATAAACCTCCTGAAAAGTCTCCATCTAAAGGCCTGTTCTGCCAGTTTTTCCCAGAGTGCCTTTTTCCTGATCTCTACCTAGAACTCCTTTCAGAGTGTGCTATAGGTCAGCAACTGCAGTGGCGCGGGACCTAATCCTTGTAGAGACGGATGGCAAGTGACATTTTGGCAGCATACATATTCTAAGAGAAAACTTTTCCACTCGCAACAACGCCTACCTTTCAGATATCAAAACTGAAGCCTGTGTTTACCATAGCTGACTTCAATCAGCCAAAGCTGAGAGTGACTAAGACCTGAACAATTCCACTTAGGCCAGACCCTCACCAACTTAATGGAAGACTCTACTGAAAAAATCGATAGGACTTGCCTTAACCAGCTGGGATGACACTTATAGGAACTAAACCACCCACAACCCAGATAATCACTATGGTGTGATCACTCACCTAGAGCCAGACATCCTGGAATGTGAAGTCAAGTGGGCCTTAGAAAGCATCACTACGAACAGAGCTATGGAGGTGATGGAATTCCAGTTGAGCTATTTCAAATCCTGAAAGATGATGCTGTGAAAATGATGCACTCAATATGCCAGAAAATTTGGAAAACTCAGCAGTGGCCACAGGACTGGAAAAGGTCAGTTTTCATTCCAATCCCAAAGAAAGGCAATGCCAAAGAATGCTCAAACTACCACACAGGTTGCACTCATCTCATAGGCTAGGAAAAGTAATGCTCAAAATTCTCCAAGCCAGGCTTCAGCAATAGGTGAACCGTGAACTTCCAATGTTCAAGCTGGCAGAGGAACGAGAGATCAAGTTGCCAACATCTGCTGGATCATCGAAAAACCAAGAGTTCCAGAAAAACATCTATTTCTGCTTTATTGACTATGCCAAAGCCTTTGACTGTGTGGATCACAATAAACTGTGGAAAATTCTGAGATGGGAATACCAGACCACCTGACCTGCCTCTTGAGAAATCTGTATGCAGGTCAGGAAGCAAGAGTTAGAACTGGACATGGAACAACAGACTGGTTCCAAATAGGAAAGAGAGTTCCTCAAGACTGTATATTGTCACCCTGCTTATTTAACTTATATGCAGAGTACATCATGAGAAATGCTGGGCTGGAAGAAGCACAAGCTGGAATCAAGACTGCCGGGAGAAATATCAATAACCTCAGATATGCAGATGACACGACCCTTATGGCAGAAAGTGGAGAACTAAAGAGCCTCTTGATGAAAGTGAGAGAGAGTGAAAAAGTTGGCTTAAAGCTCAACATTCAGAAAACTAAGATCATGGCATCTCGTCCCATCACTTCATGGCAAATAGATGGGGAAACAAATGCAAACAGTGGATGACTTTTATTTTTCTGGGCTCCAAAATCACTGCAGATGGTGACTGCAGCCATGAAATTAAAAGACGCTTACTCCTTGGAAGGAAAGTTATGACCAACCTAGATAGCATATTCAAAAGCAGAGACATTACTTTGCCAACGAAGATCCATCTAGTCAAGGCTATGGTTTTTCCAGTGGTCATGTATGGATGCGAGAGTTGGACTATAAAGAAAGCTGAGTGCCGAAGAATTGATGCTTTTGAACTGTGGTGTTGGAGAAGACTCTTGAAAGTCCCTTGTACTACAAGGAGATCCAACCAGTCCATCCTAAAGGAAATCAGTCCTGGATGTTCACTGGTAGGACTGATGTTGAAGCTGAAACTCCAATACTTTGACCACCTGACGCGAAGAGCTGACCCATTAGAAAAGACCCTGATGCTGGGAAAGATTGAGGGCAGGAGGAGAAGGGGACGACAGAGGATAAGATGGTTGGATGGCATCACCGACTCAATGGACATGGGTTTGGGTGGACTCCGGGAGTTGGTGATGGACAGAGGGACCTGGCATGCTGTGGTTCATGGCGTCTCAAAGAGTCGGACACAACTGAGCAACTGAACTGAAACCACAGATTTAATTACATACAGTCCTAGGCCCTGGTAGAGCCGTTTTTTGAAATAAGATACAAATAATTAAGATATAGTTTTAAGACTACCTTTGTTAGAAGATTAACTAAAGCCTACAGCCATACCACCCTGAACGCGCCGCATCTCATCTGATGATGGAAGCTAAGCAGAGTCGGGCCTGGTTAGTACTTGGATGGGAGATTAGCCAAGTGTTTTTTTTAATGGGCTGAAGCAGATTTAAAATAAAGGAAATGTCATTTTCCTATCTTAACATTTCCTTGTCATCCACTGGAAATAGAACAGTTTAATCAAGTTTGGCAGCCTCTCTTTAACCTTCTGTTCGGAGCCCTGAACTTCAGCATATGCATTATACATATGTATTTTATTTATCTGTAGCTCTTAAGCTTGTCTTAACTTCCTGGTATGAATGTCTTTTTATACCATTTGTTATCAAAATGAACAAAATCCTCATTAAAATTATTAGAACCACTTGAAGAGGCCGAAGTAATGCAGGTTTTTCATTCTTCCCCCACTTAAATAGAAAATCTGAAAAATAACTCCTTTATCCACTTTTGGTAAAAATGTGTTCAGGATTTTATATTATTTTAAGCCACAATATTTAGAGAAAGATCTTTATTTGCTTTACACAGCAGTAAAAATTATATATTATAGGTTGCATGTGTGTGGGCTCAGTCATTATGTCATGTCCAATTCTTTTGTGAGCCCTCTGGACTGTGGTCCACCAGGCTCCTCTGTCCATGGGATTTCCCAGGCCAGAATACTGGAGTGAATTGCCATTTCATTCGCCAGGGGATCTTCCCAACCCATGGATCAAACCTTTGTCTCCTGCATTGGCAGGTAGATTCTTTACCACTGAGCCACCTGGGAAGCCCATATTATACATTAAGATACTATAATATCACCATGATATATAATTAATATTGCCTTTCAAAAAGTTTTACCACAGTTTTTAAAAAAAACCTGAACGTGATTTTTAAGCTGTACGTTTTCTTCAAAAGAAGAAATTCCAAGCTTTTACTTAGGGAAAAAAAAAAAAAGTATATTTGAAAAAAATTTCCTGCTAGGAAAAATCTGGGATTCACTGCATCATTCATATTTTCTTCTTTTTTCTCTTTTTTTCCAACATTTCTACTGTTTTTCTCTTCTTGGCTGACACCAGGCTGTTTCCCCTTGTTGGCTTATTACTGTCACCAGTTAAACTACATTTCTCTGCGTCTGGTTTTGGCTGCTTTTCTTCCTCCTGGACTGCATGGCCAGATTCCTCTTTGTTGCGTCTGGACTGTTCTTTACTTACTAAAACACAAGAGACAGGGTGTTTAAAGGCTGTTTTTCCCTCTAAGGTAAAATAAGTTGACAATAAAGTGAAGTTATCTGGCACTCCTCCACCTCAAGAGATAGCTTAAATTTTTAAAAAAGATCGGTTTCACTTACCAGGAGCAGGCTCGGCGGCAGCAGGCGGGCTTTCTTTTGTGTCTGTCCTTCTGTCCAGCCACACCCCAAGACACGTCAGCCTGGCGTTCGTGTTTATTTCACACAATAGAGACGGGGAAACTTTCTATAATGTGAGAAAGAAAATGTGAGATAACATAAAGGAATTTTAAATAATTTTGTTTCCATAACCAAGTTACCTTAATTAAAAACTTACACAGCATTTTCTTGAGTATAAAAGGAATGCTGTTTAGAAAACACTTGTGACCTTGACTCGTGATTGGTTTGACCATGTCCACCAATTCCTAAGAAGCACTTCACTAAGGAAAGGCGCTATTTGATCTTGTTCAGTTCCAGGTTTTAACAAAGAACCTTGCACAAACTAGGTACTCAACAAACCACACTCAGAGACTGTTTTTAAGAGAATAAAGCAACACTCTGTAAGAGGGAGACTACCAGAGAATTTAAATGTGTAATTATCTGGTTCAAAACTATTGTTAATTCTACAATTGATCGCAAGTTCCCCATTTTTTCCTAGCAATGGCAGGATTTTTATCTAACAGAAGGTTATAGAGAAGATCATCGATACACATAAGAGAAAAACATGCTGTTTCTCTGACTGAATGAGCAGGAGTTCTGGGATCCAGCCAGTTCAGACTCACCAATACCAACCCCTGGGGCAGCACTACGGAATCCTAATCTTAAAACCATGAATATCAATCAGGCCTTGAAGAGATGTAACATGTAAAAGATCTGTGCCCAATGAACCTTTAAGAAAATCCACCTCACTTAACTCAAAGTCATACTGACAGTAAGACCTGCATTTGGTTTATTTATATTGTGTTGAGACACTGACCTTGTCCTGCTTAAGCTTCCACATTTTGATGAAACCATCACTCGATGCTGTAACAAGAACGTGATGCTCTGGAGTTTCAAAACTGAACATGTCTTTCACCCTAGGACAAAAACAGTGACACTGTAAAGGAGCCCTTCCTCCAGACAGTATGATGCTGCTAGAAAACTTCCAGGCACACAGTCTCTCGACTTTTCAAGGCTTCGGGTATTTCCAAACTGCTCAAACAACAGTGCCAAAAATTTAACGTGCCTCACAATCCCATGAGTTGGCTGAGTCATTTTCAGGGTCTAAATTCCAAGACAGAATTGACTGTCAACCATACCTTAAGAAGGACTTGAAAAGATGATAGACAACTATAATCAGATTATCAGGAATAAAAGGAATTATCAGGAATTAAAGGAAATAAAGATATTCAAACCCCCTCCACCTCAGGAAACTATTGAGAGAAAGACCGAGGCCTCCTCCCCTTGTCCTCAGGGCCCACCACCCACCTTCTGAGCTACTATCATTTTCCTTCTGGATTATGGAGTAAACTAACTGGCCTCTCGGCTTCCACTTTTGCACCCTAACAACTTTTAAAAAAATCAAACCTTGTTATTCCCAGGCTTAAAATTCTACAGAGGTAGGTTCGGTTTCAAAACACCACAAGAGGGAGGAAGTGGCTGGGACATAGAAAACCCAACACCTACAAAGGCATTTGATATATAACTCAAACTCCTTCCCACAACATGTCAGGCCTGGCACCATCTGGCTCCCTCTGACCCAGTGATGGTCTTCTATCTGTTCCTAAAATACACCAAGCTCTTTTCTCCCTCAGGGCCACTGTGCCTATAATTCTCTCTTTTAGAAATAGCTCCTTTATCCCAAAGGTCTCATTCCCCCTTCCCCGATCATCCCATCCAAATAAGTTACCTGTGTTATTCCCAAATTGTAATACCTATTTCCTTCCTGTTAGGATTACCTGAGTTCTTGTTTATCCTATTTGTTGTCCCTGATAAGATAAGAGCCAGGAGAGTGCAAGCTCCTGCTGCAGTCTTTCATTACAGACACTCAGCAAATACTTGTTAAACAAACAACCAAATATCCATGAAGAGCTACATGGCCTTGAAGAATAGGCTCCCTTCCCCAAAACTAGGCGGGCAGAAACCAGGGCCTGTCTAGTGAGTGTAGTACTCTATTTGTAAAGAGAGATTTCTTAAAGCTAAACTAGGACACAGAAAACGAACACTGAGAGTTGTCTGGGACTTCCTTGGTGGTCCCATGGCTAAGACTCCACGCTCCCAGTGCAGGGGACCCGGATTCGACTATATCCCACATGCCACAGCGTGCTGCAACTCAGACTCTGTGCAGCCAAATAAATAAGCATTTTTAAAAATAACTAAGAATTGTTTGAAACATAAAAGAACATGCAAATAAAACACATGATCACCATTTTACAAAATTACAGCAGAAAAAGCAGGAGCAGTAAACTCCTGGGTGGTTAGAACTGGGTTGGTTCCCTTCTCCATCACCTAACAGGGTGGTAACCTTGGTCCGGTTATTAACCATTGACCCTGAGACTCACGTCTGCCTGCAGAGATACAGTGAGTGGTAAGAGGTGACGGAGATGGATGCAAGACAGAGGTCAACATGTCATTTATTTCTCCTGCAGGAAAAGCAGAGTGTGGGAAGGGGCCACTGGACAGGCAAACAGAGGGAAAATAGACAAGAGTGGTTGGGGCAGAGCTAATTTTTTTTTCCCACTCAAGTATGAATTGAGGGTTCCAGGCCGCAAGTGTAATGAAATTATTGAGAAAATAAGTCTGTTGTGCCAATGACTAGTCCTGGTGACAACTTCACCACTTTTGCATCACTATGGCCAAGACAACATTTCCACCATCCTCTTGGGAAAAAAAAAAAAAATCAGCTATGTAGATATGTCTATTTCTGTAGTTGTTCACAAAAAAGTCTGCCTTATGAAGCTACTGCATTTATAAGAGACCCTCCACATACAAGCACACAGAGATTAGTGTGTTAAAAAAAAAAAAAAAAGTACCTGTTTTCATGAGCTTTAAACTCAGACAGGCATGTTAGGGAATCACAGTCAAAAAACCTTACAACCTCTTCATCTCCAGCCACTGCGAGGACAGATTCCTAACAGAGGGGAAAATAAAACACACATTAACACCCAGAATGTCATCAACAACTCTGACCATCACCATATACACTCAGCTCCCACCATTGACTTCCGATCACTTACTGAAAGAAATGTAACAGAAGACACTCTCCTTTCATTTGTGATGGTGCCACTGACGGATGCAGTGTCGAGCTGATAGACGTCTATTCTGTTCAGTATGACAACTACGTATTTCTCTCCTTTTGGCGACCATTCCACTATGTGAGCACCTGTAAGTTACAAGAACAAAGCTGTTGTATTTCACAGATAAAAAAAGAAACTGATCAGGGGTCATAAAAAAAATACCAAATATTTACACTGTGCACTTTCACATCCATTATCCCATTAAACCTTCACAGCAAACTTATGATGCATATTTTTGTTAAATTTTAGACAAGGAATTGGTTTGAAGAATCATTAAGGTCATACAGTTCATAGGTGGCAGAGCCATGCCAAAAATCCCAATAGAAAGAGGAGGGGGAAAAAAGTGACCTAAGGCCTATGCTCTCAGAGAGAACCACCACCACGTAAGGAAATAACTGTAGGTGTGCGGACACGAGAACTTGTGTGTATATACATCCACAGCCTATCACATTTTCAAATGCATTCTAAACAAAAACACTCACTTTAGGCTTCCCTGGTGGCTCAGTGGTAAAGAATCCACCTGCCAGTTCAGGAGACATGGGTTCGATCCCTGATCTGGGAAGATCCCGCATGTCTCAGAGCAGCCAAGTCTGTGTTATTGAGCCCTCATGCCTTAGAACCTACGCTCCACAACAAGAGAAGCCACTGCCGTGGGGAGCCTGCACGCCACAGCAAAGAGCAGCCTCCCATCGCTGCGACTAGAGAAAAAGCCCTCGCGATGACCAAGATCCAGCACAGCCAAAGATGAAATTTAAAGAAAGTCAAAAAACACTCACTTTGTTTTATGTTTTTTATGAATGCCGATCTTCCTTCCACAAGATTCCATGTTCTGCAAAACAGGAAGCTCATTTACCGCATGATCACTGACTGACCGTGTGTAAAGCTAAGTTTAATGAAGACACAAACGAACATTTACTACATAGCCATTCAGAAGAACTACCTTCTTTCTTATGGCAATGCCCGAAATATTTCTTATCAAGCAAGATTAAAACTCGCTCTGTTCCCACAGTCCTTTCATCTGCTGAGTTCACTGTATTTTCAAAAGGCTTCACTTCCTAAAATTCCTCTTTATATAAGACCCCTCTCTACTCCACAGCTGACGATTGCAATGTAGCATGTGTGTTTGAATTTAGAGCTTTTCATTTCCCCCCGCCTTTCCTTATGAAAAGGTTCATAAGCGTTCAGCTTTACCCTGGTGTCTGACAATGGCAGACAGTATAGAAACAGTACCAACACCAACTTCCCTGGTGGCTCAGATGGTAAAGAATCTGTGTGCAATGCAGGAGACTTGAGTTGGGAAGACCCTCTGGAGAAGGGAAAGGCCACCCACTCCAGTATTCCTGCAGGACAGCTACTCACAGGGGCGTGGGCTCTTAAATTTGAAGACCAAAGTCCACAGCTTAGTAAAGGTGCTCCTGGGCCTTCATGACTCACCTCAGTGTCTTATCTGTACCCACAGACAGGGCCAACTTGCCAGATGGGTGAATGGAAAGGAAGGTCACATGTCCTCTAAAAGGAAACCGACAGTTAGCCCCCAGCTTGACTGGCACCTGGAGAACACTGAGAGCAGGCGGGACTCACTTGTGAGCTCTGATCGACTTCAGGCACTCCCATCTCCTTGCGTCCCAGACACAGATGAGGCCGTCCTCGGCCCCGCTGATCAAGTGCCTGTTGCCATGGAATTTCAGGCAAGTGATCGTGCCTGTGGAAAAACCAATCAACGGTCTCTGTTACGTGTACTCACGTCTGCAGCTGCAGTGCCAAGCCAGCCACAGACCTTTCGTGACTGAATGAGCATGGCCATATTCCAGTAAACCTGCATTTATAGAATCAGGCCATCAGCCCAGATTTGGCCTGCAGACTGCTGACTCCTCTGGCTGCAAAGTCTAAATATTTATATTTTGTCCTTTTCAGAATAGAATATGAACCCCTGGGTCAGTGCTGTCTCTGCACAAATCCAGATCGATTCTTCACATGGCTCTTTATACTGAAAGTCAAAGATCTGTGAGGAATAACTGTGCACACACCCCCTCTAAAAACCAAGAAAAATATGTGGGCCTATGTACTCCTCACAGTGGGAGACTCTAGCCATGTCTACCCACGTCTTCCTCCTTCACTCTTGTCTTATTTCTTATTTTGGAAATGCTGCTTTCCCATATCTTCTACTACTTCTGCCCATGATTCTACCTGTTACCTGGAAAATAGCTTATGTACTACCAGCTGTTTGAAAACAACACTTGTATAAGAAATGAAAGAAATCAAGAATCCTGTTTCATTCATCCCCTATCTAAACTCTTGTCTTGAGATTGAACATCTGTGCAGACCAGGTACAGACCAGACTTGTTCAGCTTATGTCTCCAAGCCCAAGGGAGGGAGAAGCCTTCCT
Organism: Bos mutus; assembly: GCF_027580195.1. Lineage (NCBI taxonomy): Eukaryota > Metazoa > Chordata > Mammalia > Artiodactyla > Bovidae > Bos > Bos mutus. The sequence continues at coordinate 6,971,958 of NC_091639.1, read as the reverse complement.
TGTATGAACTGGGACTAGGAGACAGAGGAAAAGGAATGCACACTTAAGTCACCCAAAGCTGAGCTGCTTCCGAAAAGCAAGACACTTGTCAAAGTAGCTAAGGACTATCTCACAGGGCACTTAAGGAGGACACTGATCACTCCAAATTTCTGCTACGAACAAACAGCAGACTCTCGGCTGGCAAGAACCTCTGAAATAGGTGAAAGGTAGTGTAAAAAAAAAGGGGTATTTGTCTTATCTGCCTTTTGTTGCAGAAAACTACTTTCCTCAGGCAAGTTTTTCCTAACTGAGCACCTGAGTAAGAGGCTCTACTGTCCTGAGTTCTTCCTTCCCCTTCTTCTCCTGGAGCACACGTGAACCCCCTCCCTGTCTGTCGCCTGGAAAGACGCAGTGACAACAGCATATGATGCTCAACACTAGGGGCTTCCCCCTCGGCTCAGCTGGTAAAGAGTCCGCCTGCAATGCGGGAGACCTGGGCTCGATCCCTGGGTTGGGAAGATCCCCTGGAGAAGGGAAAGTTACCCAGTCTTGTATTCTGGCCTGGAGAATTCCACGGACTATACAGTCCATGGGGTCGCAGAGAGTTGGACACGACTGGGCGACTTTCACTTTCACTTCACTGGGGAATAAATCACCTGCTGGGTCTGTCTGTCCCCCGATCCTGGTGCTATCCTGCTCAACTTCACCATCAATGTGAAACCCCAGCTGTGACTAGGGGATCACTCCTCCTGACCTCCTCCACTCCAATAACCTCCACCTCCTTGCACTCCAGTCCCTCACATGGCTATCCCCTGGAGCTTTTCCACAGTAAATCTCCAGCTCTAAGAATCTATCCCCTGACCGCAACCTCTCACTGTTCCAGCCCTTCCCGGCCTTCCTCCACTCACGCTCGCCTGCTTTATGTTCTGGAGATCTGCAGATCCTTGACACCCTACTCTCTCTAGGCCAACAACCTATTCTTTGTCCAAAACCCTCTGTTCCCATGTAAATCAATCCTTCTCTCACACACACCAAGTAACTTTCCTTTGGCTACAGAAGTGTGTATAGCCTACTGCAAGCAGATGTCCATCGACAGCTTCCGACTCCAGCAGGCAGGCTCTCTGCTGGTTCTCGGCGTCTCTCCCACACTCACACTGCCAGCACCTTCCTCAGGCCTGCACTGCTCTCTGCCCCCATTCAATCCCGACCTCCTCCACTCGGGGTCCCCTGGGATCTGACCCCACTGCCTCTCCAGCCACCCCAACCTCCCTGTCAGCCTTCTCAGAACACCGAGCGCCTTACACGTCCCCAGGCACACCAACAGTCAAAAAAGCACAGGCTGCAGCTGCAGGCTCAGGTTCTGGTTTTAGCATTTTGCGACCGTGGGCAGTCCTGTGACACCTCTGAGGCTACGCTTCCTCTTCTCTGAACTGAAGCCACAGCTGGCCTCTCCTGGCACAGCGCTGGGCACCTGGCCCTCTCCCAGAGTCAGCTTCTCCCATGGCGCGGCCACTTGTGCCCCTTGCACGGCCTGCCCTGCCCTGAGCATCCTTTTCTCCATCTTGCCAGTTTCACCTGCCCAACAACTGACCTCTTCTTATAAAACAGTTGATTTAATGTTATTTTAAGGAAGCTTTCAATAAAAACTTGCTTCCTCCTTCTGCCCCACTAGACTGAGTAAAGTGTTTCCATTCTGGCCCGATACAGACTGTGAATAATGTAAGGATAAAGAACCACATTTTGTCCACTTCTGTATTTCCTAGCACAGATTCTGCTCATGAGACACTTATGAATTGTTCAGCTGAAGTCGAACCATAAAGTAGTAATGCCTCAACACTGTTAACTGAAAGGCCACGATTTTCTTACCATTGTGATGCATGAGCGCCCCATGGTCGACTTTCTTTTTCATGTCGTAAATGTGAATGGTTTCATCTTTGCTCCCTGTGACTACAAAGCGGCTGTTGACAGCCACCGCTGATAAGGAGGCAGTGTGGGCATGGTGGGTGAAGTCGGCCACAGGAGCCCATCTCTGCTGTAGGGAAAAGCACATGGTCAGTGAGCGCCACGGTCACATCACAGCTCCCTACAGAGAGGTAAGTGGCTTCATGATCCATGAAAACTGAATGGATTCTACGAACGGAGAAAAGACAGGACAGATTCACAGAACTGAATAAAGAAGGGACAGTAAGAGAAGGGGAAGGCAACACTGAGCACCATGACTTTAAAAACAATTACGAAGACTGGACTGGGGCTTCCCAAGTGACTCAGCAGTAAAGAATCCACCTGCCAATGCAGGAGATGTGGGTTTAATCCCTGGGTCGGGAAGATCTCCTAGAGGAGTAAATGGCAATCCACTCCAGTGTTCTTGCCTGGAAAATCCATGGACAGAGGAGCCTGGCAGGCTACAGTCCACGGGGTCACAAAAAAAAAGACACGACTGAGCAACTGAGCACATTTACGGACGAAGATTGGGCTACAGGGACTTTAAAATCTCATCCAATCCCTTAACTCCTCAGCAGGTTTACTTATCCGTGAGCCTCCATACCGTTCATTCACTCAAATGTCCAAATTTTGATTTGAATTTATTTACTCAAACACTGAATGACTATTACGTGCTTGGCACCATTTGACACAGTGAACGAAACACACAGAGCAGTGAACAAGAGAAACAAAAGCACGTATTCCAACGGAGCGTCATTCTGTAGGAGTGACAAGACAGTATGATATCACACAAAGCACGTATCTATATAACAACAAGACCTATAAAGAAAAATAAATAGTATTTGCATTAATATCAATATAAGCTCTGGAGAGTGACCAATAATGAGGTCTCAAGACCTCTACACTTGCTGCGATGTAACGCTCAGATTGAACGAATGTGATTTGCTCAGTGCAAAGAATGACTGCTGAATACACACACATATCCTGCCTCCCATAAAAGGACATACATCATGAAGTATTAGCAAAATGAATAAACCAAGGAAGAAATAAATTCACCAAATTTGTTCAAATACACTTAGGAAGTGTCATAAATTAATTCCTAAAAAACGACAGCAAAATAGTCCTTCTGTCAATCAGGACAGAACAGCCCTCTTTTGAGTAAAGGTGCAACATTCCTGAGGGGCTGCTGTGGCCATAAATCAGAGAATAACCTTTGTCTGTACATCTTACAGAAGGAACATTCATCATCGGGGCTACTGCCTGAATAGCTTTAGAGGCAGTACTAGGTAATAGTTAAGAGCTTTGAGAGAGAGGGGAGGGAGGCTGAAGAAAGAAAGGATATTCACGTAACTATGGCTGACTTGCGGTCTTGTAGGGTAAGATCCAACACAATGTACAGCAATCTTCCTCCAATTAAAAAATAAATTAAAAAAAGAGCTTCAAGCATCGGAGACAGCTTGAAAGGTGAGTCCCAGGTCAGCCAATTATTAGCTCAGTGGCCTTGAACAAGCAGCTTAACCCATCTCAACTTCTGGATTCTCATCTGTAAAAGGGGGACAACTGCATCTGCCTCAGAGGGTTGCTGTGAGGATGACTACGTGTCTGCAACATGGAAAGCGCCGTTATTACAAACAATAACACCATCAGTAGCGTCATCTTCTGAGTGTTCAGACCACATCACCTTTCAACCAGAGACAGATGAATAACCAGAGTACACAACAAAATAAACAAAAGCAACTTAACTAAGCTACATACTTCCAATTTTCTGGTTAACTCAAAACTGACACTGCAACATCTTCATAAAGAAGTACTCAATAATTTCTAGGAAATTATCTAAGGAAGTCCTTTAGAGGGAAAACACAGTACTGGGCTAAAAATTAGATCTTATTTCTAGTAGGAAATTTCTGGGTATTTCCTAACTACCTGTTTGAGCACTCCCAATTTACTTAACTTTTATATTACTACACGTAGTAAAATACTGAACATTTTTGGTGGTCTTGAGTCTCGTCAGACTCTGCAACCCCGTTTTCTGTAACAGGACAAGCTCCAGGGGGGTCTGTAGGCAAGAATACTGGAGCGGATGGCCATTTCCTTCTCCAGCGGATCTTCCTGCACAAGAGACTGAACTCTCGTCTCCTGCACTGGCAGGCGGATTCTCTATCACTGAGCCACCAGAGAAGCCCACAATACTTACCATACTTTGTTGTAACCTTTTCTCTACGTTACTTGCCTTCCTCATCATCTCCCTACGTGGTTAAGCTCTCCAATGCAGAATCCATACGTATGGCTTCTTCGCACCTTCACTGCAAGTAATGGTCCCCACTAGAAGGGCCCAATAATTAACTGGTGTCGTTTTACCAACGAAGCGTTTACCTGAATCCAGCGCGAATAATTTGCTAAAATTTCAGGACAAAAACTCAGGGAAAGAGCTAACTGTTCTTTCAACTTATAGGAACGACTCTTAAATTCGTAACCGACGGCCCACAGGCCCGTTTGCAGAAACGCAAACTTGCTTTGTGCGCCGTAGTCACGACGTTCACTACAAAAGCCAGATGCCACGTCTTACTAAATGCCTTCTCCATGCTTCAAACGGCTAAGTATATTATTAGTATATGTTCTAAGAATATTCTACGTGTATATTCTAAGTATACTCTAAGTCTCTTGAGTTTCATTCATCGATGAAACCCTAACACAGCAGACAATGTGGTCCTCTGAGGTGCTGTTTACCTAGGCCGCTGGGAACCAGGCCTGACGCCCCGCCTCCCCACCACCCGCGGTCCCTGCGCGCGCGGGCTCTCACCTCGCAGTGGCCGTCGCCCTCGGGCTCAGGGTGTACAGCGAATCCAAAAAGGACCTGCTCGTAGCATCCAGCAACCACCTCCATCCAGCGGCGAACGCGTCTCCTCCTCAGCGAACCTGACGCGGCGCAGGGCGGAAGTGACGAAAGCGGATGCGACGGGAAGGAGGGTCCTTCCCGGTCGGCGCTCAAGTTACGTCAGGCCTGTGGGGCTGCCTTTTAGATGCCTGCATCCATGATGGAGGTGGGGGGGCGGGTGGTTTCCGGCGGATCAGACGGAATTTCTAGACGATCAGGCGGAATTTCCAAGGAGGGAATAAAGAGGGACGCCCCTTGACGAGGTTGCTCATTTCAAGGAGGGAAAAAAACCTGGGGGCCAGCAAGCATTTTCGAGGGAGCCTTGCGCTAGGCGCTTCCGAGGCGAGTGGGCTAGACAGCCTCTGCGGAGGCCCCCCGTTTCCGGGGCGTCTACGGAAGGGGCGGGCACTTCCGGTCAGGGCGGGAGTCGGAGAGCGCGCCCGGCGCAGCCGCGAGATGTGTGTCTGTGGATTTCGGGCTGCGATGGCGAGTAGGGAGTTATGTCTCCTACTTGTGCTGGAAGCCGTTTCTCGCGCTCATTCTCTGTAACTGGAGGAGGAGGGGTGACCTTTAGGGTTCGCCTTGATCGGAGGGGTCCGGTTCCCGCGCTCCCGCCCGGGCCGCATAATCTCGCCCAGCACCTTTTCTTCCTTCTTGGTTATGGCTTGACGAACCCTTAAGGACTCGTCGGCCAACGTTGTGGCACATTCCTGAGAAGGACAAGGACCCTTTACCCGAGGGGAGTAAAGACAGTACTTGGAAGATGACGGGTCTAGTCATCCTTGGTGAGTTTCCGGAAGGGAATCTCATTTAATTTCTTTTCACCACCTTTCCCGAGTTAGCTGCAAAGTCAAACGGTAATAAAAGCCAGTATGAGTTGCTCAGTCGTGTCCGACTCTGTCCCGTCTCCTGTGTCCATGGGATTCTCCAGGCAAGAATACTGCAGTGGGTAACCTTTCCCTACTCCAGGGAATCTCCCGACCCAGGGATCTAACCCAGGTCTCCCGCAATGCAGGCGGATTCTTTACCAGCCGAGCCACAAAGGAAGCCCAAGAGTACTGCAGTGGGTAGCCTTTCCCTACTCCAGGGGATCTTCCCAACCCAGGGCTCGAACCCGGGTCTCCCGCCTTGCAGGCAGATTCTTTACTGTCTTGAGCCGCAATGAAAGCAAAGATAGTCGTAGTTTAGATTTGAGATTTTCGTGAAATATAAAGATTCAGAGATGTGTCAGAAAGGACAGCTTCGTACAGACTTCCAATAGAGTAAATATCGGAGCGTAAATGACGCTTACTCCTTGGAAAGAAAGTTATGACCAACCTAGATAGCATATTCAAAAGCAGAGACATTACTTTGCCAACAAAGGTTCGTCTAGTCAAGGCTATGGTTTTTCCTGTGGTCATGTATGGATGTGAGAGTTGGACTGTGAAGAAGGCTGAGCGCCGAAGAATTGATGCTTTTGAACTGTGATGTTGGAGAAGACTCTTGAGAGTCCCTTGGACTGCAAGGAGATCCAACCAGTCCATTCTGAAGGAGATCAGCCCTGGGATTTCTTTGGAAGGAAGGATGCTAAAGCTGAAACTCCAGTTCTTTGGCCACCTCATGCGAAGAGTTGACTCATTGGAAAAGACTGATGCTGGGAGGGATTGGGGGCAGGAGGAGAAGGGGACGACAGAGGATGAGATGGTTGGATGGCATCACTGACTTAATGGACGTGAGTTTGAGTGAACTCCGGGAGTTGGTGATGGACAGGGAGGCCTGGCGTGCTGTGATTCATGGGGTCGCAAAGAGTTGGACACGACTGAAGCTCCCTACCGGTGAATATGACTATGGGAGGTTGAAACATACGTTGCTGCGACTTTGTCAACTCACCCCCATCCCTTTTAGACTGTAGTACAGGCCTGTAGCGCTTAGCCTCTTGTCTCTGAGGACGTTTGTTCACCGATGTTCTGAATCGTCAGTACGTGTTTAACTCGGATTTGTTTTAATCGATGCTGGTTTGGGTCTTGTACAAATGAGGTTATTTTGGTTGTCATTTCAGCACAAGGAAAGCCTTCTGCGCGCTTTGGCGTCTGTACATGTTGGGACTCCTCAGGCACTGAAATACTGAAGTCCAGCTCATTCTCAGTCTCTTGAAAACTGTGTTCACTGTTGGACAGTACTGGCACAGGTAAGAAAGATTGCAGGTTCATTTCCAGACCCTCCAAGTAACGTGTCACACAAAATCTTTTCTTTCCCAATGTTAGGTGTATATTATACTGCACTCTATTATAGTGTGCAATCCCATTATGTCTTGGGCTTCCCTGGTAGCTCAGTTGGTAAAGAATCCACCTGCAGTGCAGGAGACCCGGGTTCGATACCTGGGTTGGGAAAATGCTCTAGAGAAGGGAAAGGCCACCCACTCCAGTATTCTGACCTGGAGAATTATGTGGACAGTCCATGGGGTCTCAAAGAGTTGGACATGACTGAGCCACTTTTACTTTCACCGTTATGTCTAAGAAAGGCATAGTCTTTAATTGAAAAATATTTTATTGCTAAAAAGTCCTATCACTTGAGGCTTAACAAGTCCTAGTAGTAACATCAGAGATCACTGATCACCATACAAAATAGACTAATAATGATCAAGTTTGAAATATTCTAAGAATTACCAAAATATGACAGAGGGACCCAAAGGAATCAAATGCTGTTGGGAAGTGGTGCTGATAGCCTTGCTCCGTGCAGGGTTGCCAGAAACTTTGATTTGTGTTTTTTAAAAAAGCTGGATCTATAAAGGACAATAAATTGAAGTACAAAAAAAAAAAGGAGATACAGCTGTAATTCCTTCACTTTGCTAGTTATGTTATTATGTTAGTCCCAAATTGTTTTACTTTTTAAATTCTTTTTTTGTATCTTGCTTGTTTTTCTGGTGGCTCTTCTATCAAAGAACCACTAAATCAGAGGCGTGTGAATTGCTGTAGGAGTGTCCCCTGGGCATGGGATGAAGTAAGGAGGACATTTCTTGAAGTCTAATTTTCTTTTTAAATACATGACTCTTTGCATATCTTTATTTAGGGGGAAGTGGTAGTCTCTCATGCAAAAAGAAAAGGAACACTGAATAAAATTGTTTCAGAATCATGTGCTCTATGTATTTTGTTGCTTCAGGAATCCCCCTGGTGCCCCGCCTCATTACCCCAGTGAAATTTCAAATGCTGTTTGTAAAGAATTAGCATTCATTTGAAATTAATTTTAACATGTCATGATAACAGGGTAATTATCATAGTCAGCATCTATTACTATGCTTGTCAATTACAATCTGGTACATGGATTGTCACACTTTTACCTGCTTAAGTATCTGTCACATTTTATTTTTAATTAAGTTTTATTGGAGTGAAGTACGGTAAAGTCACATTTTAGAGAAGAGCCTTGTGGCTTAAGAAAGTCTTCTGCTCCAACCTGGAGACGTTTAGAATAGCGTGAAAACCACAGTGCACGCGACATAAGCGTAAAATGGTTTTTCCTCCTCTTATTTTTTTAATTGTAAAAAGTTAGTGGAGCTAGGCATAGAGCTTAGAAGACCTTGGAGCATCTGGTCCTGGGGCTCCTAACGTGGGAGAATTGATGGATAAGTTTTGGGACTTGTGAATGCCCTGAAATTATACGCAGAATTGTATGCGTTCGTTTATGGAAGAGAGCATTCGTAGGATTTCGTCACATTTTCAAAAAGATTAATGCCTCTAAAGCTAAAATACTCTAATCTGGTCTGAGGATATAAATGGAGAAGTCGGTCCAAAACTCTCCCACAACCACACAGCTCGGCAGCAGGAGACTGTGGTGTTGCTGCTCCTTTCACTTCTCCTTGGGCTCCAGTGTTGTCTCTTAACGAAGAAGAAAAGTGGTTTTTCTCTGTCTAAAGAAAAACACACAATGCAATATACACCTACTCAAGTGGATTCAAACAGCATACTTCCTGCCAAGCCGCGTGTTCTCTTTCCAAACACAGGGTGGCAAAAGCCATTCAGTCTCATTCTCAGAAAACTGCAATTGCCAAGAAACCACCAACCCCTGCACGATAGGGCTTATTAACTCTAAAGCACAGTGGGGTTTTTAGTTTTGCGTTTATATTATTGATAGAAAAGCTTTTTGCGCTTGAGCCAGGCATTGATTTATTCATTCATTCAACCAGTGTTTAGTAAGCACTTGGCTTTGTTTGGTTTGCTAAAGAAAAAAAGCCAGTCTTTGTTTTGCGGGGTGGGTGAGGGTGGTTAGAAGGTCGATATACTGAGCTAAAAGCAGGATACTGTGGAGAGAAATTGGCCTTGTTAAAAATCTCATGTGAGTCTAATGCTGCACTGTTACACTCCTTTCACAGTGTCATAGGTAGCAAGTCTGTTAAATTTGAGGACTACAGAGAGTGCGTGTGCTTGTATTCTCAGAGGACTTTGATCTCCTCTGCATGTAGAGCTCAGGGAGACAGAAAGTGGGCTACTTTCCCTAGACCCAGACCTGAAAGAAATTGTTTCACCTGCTTCATGAGAATAATCAGGTGAACTATGGGAGGTTTGCATTTGAGACTTTTGGAGATCAAAGCAATATTTGTGAACTCTTCCTTGTCACCATCATCTAAAATTCTGCCTGAATGTCCATCTTCGTCTCTGGAGTCTTGCTCATAGCATCTGGCCCCTGCCGTCTTCCTGGGTGGGTGCAACATGCCTTAAAGACTTCCTCGCAAATCCCAGCCTCCTACCACCGTATCACGAAGGGTCAGCTCCCACATTCCTTTCCCGCTACAGCTCCATCTCTCACTCATAGAAAACATTTTCATTGTCTAAAAAAGTCCAAAATAAGAGAAGGAAAAAAGATAATGCTTTTCTGAAAGAATCTTAACTGATAACATGAAGTTTGATTTCTAAGCTGCTACAATATTTAAGAATAGTTTTTTTCTAAAAAATTCAATAAACTGTGAATACAGCAAAAAAAAAAAAAAAAGAAGCAGGCTCCCAGATAACAGAGAACAAACCAGTATTACAGTGTGTGTTGGGTGGGGTCGGGGGGGCAGGGGAGGCACAAACTGTTGGGTTAAGATTGGCTCAAGGGTGTATTGTACAACATGGAATATAGCTCTAATAGCTGTTAATGGAAAATAACCTTCAAAATGGTATTAAACATTTTAGGAAATTACTATTTTTTAATGTTTCTTTCAATTTTCCACTCCTCGCCGCCAATTCTCGTTAACTATGCCCATTGCTGCTGTGCTCTGCTCAGCTGTATCTGAATCTTTGCAGCCCCATGGACTGTTGTCCCCCAGACTCCTCCATCCATGGGATTCTCCAGGCAAGAATACTGGAGTGGGTAGCTGTCAGGAAGCATTTAACAGGAGGCTTCCTGTATGCTGTTCTGGATCTGTCAGGAATTCTCTGTTCCTTATTAATTCCTGAATATTCAGGAATTAGGAGAGGCAAGCCTCTCCCAGGGGGCTGAGGAATCCAGGCATTTCCTTCCTTAGTTTTTCTATACGTTAATAAGTACCCTCTTCCTTTTTATGAACCATATGGTAAAAGTGATTATTTACAACTCTCTCTCTGTTTAATATGGATTGCCTATGTTTTTTAAGTCTGGAATTTTAATCTTTATCTTTGCTGAGAATAACTACAGTATATATGCCCACACCATGTTGATTAAAACACCTTTGCTCCATCGGAGCTTTGGTCCCCGTGTCTTGCTTGCTTTCTCTCTCTCTCAGGCTGTTTCTTTGGAGTGCAGAGGCTCTCTAGTTCACTTTACTGCCCTGGCTTCTAAGACCCTCTGTAGAAGGCGCTCTGTGCCTTCACCCCATCGAGAGGGCGCCTGAGGCCTCCATGAACAGAGCAAGCCCTGTGCAGGGGCTTTATTGGCTTTCTGCGTAAACCAAGGAATATCAGCCTCTTTCTCTATCCTTTACTTTCTTATTGGCTGACTCCGGACCACCAGGTTCCAGTCCATTAAAGGACCTCACCAAGTGGTGCCCAGAACAGGAACTTGGTATACATATGCAGATTCGGACGGATGGAGTGACCCCAGGGCCCACTGAGGCCGGTAAGTACTAAGAGATAGGTAAAACGGCTGGAAAACCCCATCACTTTGCTACTTTACTTCATCACTTAAAGGTCAGGGACTTAATAAAACATATGCTGATTTTTTAGATAGATTACAAACTGCTATTTCCCATACTGTAATTGGAGAAGAGGCCAAAAGGCAACTAGAGAAATTACTTGCTTATGAAAATGCAAATCAGGAATGCCAAAAAGCTATAGCTCCATTTCGTGAGACAGGGAGTATTACTATTTGAAGGCTTGTCGCAATCTAGGATTAGAAACTCAAAAGATGCAAATGATAGCTGAAACAGTGGTTGCTGCCTTAAGAAAGGGAAATGAAGGATGCTTTACATTTGGAAATAAGAACCGTTTAAAAAGGGACTGCTCTAAGAAAGCTAAAAAATATATATATATAAAAATTAAAAAACCTCCAAAAATCTGTCCTCGCTGCTGTAGAGGACTGCATTGGGCCCAAGATTGTAAATCTAAATTTGACATTAAAGGGAAACGTATTCCGAGAAACTCCAAACAGGGGACCCACCCAGGTCCCCTTCAACAAAAACCTGGGGCAAATTCCATCTTTTCCCTCAAACCCTCAACATTGGGAAGTGCTGCTGTTGATATACCAGCTTTGTTTTTAGATAATATGAAGTTAATGAGCTCTATTTAAATTAAAATTCACGTGAACTGAAAAATATTTAATAATGTTTATTTAAATATAAATATAATTTGAATATAATTGCTAATCTAATTAAGACATGTCTTAAGTCATCAACATTATATAATACTTTTATTATGCCTAGGTTTAAGGTAAACTAAATTTGTCAACAAAAAGGTAACTATATATATAAATGAGATAAAAACTTTTAGATAAACTATTAAAATAATTACTTTTTAATAGAATAATCTATTATTATAATCTAAAATAATCTCTTGGGATTGGTATAACTTAAATTTCTAGAGCTGTACTGAACTAAATAATACAAGTTTATTAAATAACTAGGTCATTTCCAAATAAAATAAGATTTTAAAACATTAATTACTAAACATTAACTTCCTCTTACAAAAAAAGTTTTTCTTACATAAAAACTAGAGATTTCAAACTATTAATATATAATGTATAATATATATATAATGAATATATATATCGTAATATGATACAATTAATATACTCACCAATCTATAAAATGCTAATATACAAGACACTTCATAGTTGCTAAAAAAGGTAAGATAGATGCTTTTAATAAAAAGATATAAGATACGACAAACTCAGATATACATTCCACATTTTTCCTAGAGGCCACTGCTCATTTAACAAACAATACAATTATTAAAATAACTTGGAAGAATGACGAGCGTACTTGGACAGAGCAGTGTTGGCCCCTCACGAAAGAGAAATTACAGGCGGCTAAGGAACTTATAGATACACAACTAGAATTAAAGCATATTGAGGAATCTTGTTCTCCTTGGAACTCTCCTATTTTTGTTATAAAAAAGAAATCTAACAAATGGCGTCTCCTAACAGGCCTCTACCCATCACACAAGGTATTAAGCCTCGCGGTTTACAACCTAATGCTTTTATTTGGGCCACACCTCTTCGCGGTGAGGCTACACAAAACATTATAACTCACTTACTAGCTTGTTTTACAGTAATGGAAACTCCTAGTTCCATAAAAACAGACAATGGCCCTGCCCATATTTGTAGAGACTTTAAACAATTTTTACAGTATTTTTCTATTAAACATATTACAGGTATTCCTTATAACCCACAGGCACAAGACAGAGTCAAACACATCACACACTAAAGTTACAAATACAAAAAATTTTAAAAGGGGGAATACACAAGGTGCGCTACTGTCTTAACTAAAGCAGACTTTACTAGATTCCAACATAAGATATTTTCTAAACCTATAACTATCGTTAATATAGCTTTATTTGTTTAAAAATTTTTTTAACCTCTTCAGAAGATTCAACCCAAGGGGGGCCCCAGCATTCAAAATGGAGATGAAACAACAAGACCCCCAGGAAGAAGAAATTCTGATACGGGCTATGTCCGCTCTAAAGATCTCCAGAAAGCACCGCCCTCAGCGGCATCACCCCTATTATCTCCCCACTTGGGGACAAATAAAAACCCTTACTAATCGAGCTGAAAATTTGGTCTCTCAATAGGGATTGCCTGGGAATCCTGAATACATTCTGGCAATGCTCAGTCTTTTGGCCTGTACCACCCACCCCCCCACCCCCGCTCAAGCTCAACTAATCCCCAACCCACCTCTATTACAGGTGGTCGAATGAGCAGAGAGAGGACCAGTCGTTTCAGCTACTGACTACATATGCCCCCTCCCTAGTACGTGAAGGAGCCATCACACCCTGGGGAGGAAGGAAAACTAATTAACATTTCTTTAGGCTATGAAGTCTTTTCCCTGTTCAAGGGCCCAGCAGTACTACGCATAAACAACAAACTTGGGTTTTGTCCTGCCTCCAAAAGAAGCCCTTCCGACGTAGCTTGGGTTATTTACTGTGAACCACGTTTACACTACTGAAAAGTTAGCTGCTAAGTCGCTTCAGTCGTATCCAACTGTGCGACCCCATAGACGGCAGCCCACCAGGCTCTCTGTCCCTGGGATTCTCCAGGCAAGAACACTGGAGTGGGTTGCCATTTCCTTCTCCAATGCCTGAAAGTGAAAAGTGAAAGTGAAGTCGCTCAGTCGTGTCCAACTCTTAGCGACCCCATGGACTGCAGCCTACCAGGCCCCTCCATCCATGGGATTTTCTAGGCAAGAGTACTGGAGTGGGTTGCCATTGCCTTCTCCACTGAAACGTTAGGGAAAGAACAAAAAACATTATGTAAAAGGTTACTTATGAAACATTACCATGACAAAGGATTTCTTGGCTGGCTTAATGGTGGAATGGCACTCCCCCCGCCCCCCCCCGCCCTCCTTGAACTGCCCTGGATAAACACATTGAGCCTGAACAATGGGACATTTGGAAACTTGCTGCGAACACCGAAAAATTTGGAACTTGGACCGGACATTTCACAGAGACCTGTCGTGGTCATAGTAACTATCTCTTTTGCTGTAATCGGTCATACTTCATACAAGCCCATGTCCCACTCCCTTTTGTTATAGCTATAGGAAGTTTACAATTTAATAAGACTTTACGTTCCATAACTTGTATTAATTGCAAACTATATACTTGCCTTGCTATTGCTACTGCTAAGTCACTTCAGTTGTGTCCAACTCTGTGCGACCCCATAGACGGCAGCCCACCAGGCTTCCCCGTCCCTGGGATTATCCAGGCAAGAACACTGGAGTGCGTTGCCATTTCCTTCTCCAATACTTAACTCCTCTATTTATTTTAGCTACTCAATTTTGTGTTGTGCCTGTTCAATTCAATCACAGTGCCTACAACTGGGTACAAATCAAATTTCATTTACAAAATATACATGATAATGCCTCTCTGAATGTACATTTACTGCAAAAAGGAAATCTTTAAAACTTTTTCTAAAAATCTGCCCTCTTCCCCTAATTTGGAAACTTTAGCTGAACAAATTATCCGGCTAGACCCACGAAGATGGTTTCAAAGTATTACCACTATCAGGTCTGGAACTGTAACTTTGGTGATTGTCTTGATAATTATATTTGTTGTTTACCGTCGCCTTTCTATAAGGTTGGTTAATGCTAACCAAACTCATTGGGTCTGGACGTTTGTTTTTTTTTTTAAGAGTATAATAAAATAGGGGGAATTGTCAGGAAGCATTTAACAGGAGGCTTCCTGTGTGCTGTTTTGGATCTGTCAGGAATTCTCTGTTCCTTATTAATTCCTGAATATTCAGGAATTGAGAGGCAAGCCTCTGGCGGGGGGTTGGGGGGGCGGGGGTGGTGCTGAGGAATCCAGGCATTTCCTTCGTTAGTTTTTCAATACGGTGATAAGTACCCTCTTCCTTTTTATGAACCATATGTTAAAAATGATTATTTACAACTCTCTCTCTTTAATATGGATCGCCTATGTTTTGTAAGTCTGGAATTTTAATCTTTATCTTTGCTGAGAATAACTACAGTATGTATGCCCACACCATGTTGATTAAAACACCTTTGCTCCATCAGAGCTTTGGTCCCCATGTCTTGCTTTCTCTCTCCCTCTCTCTCCCTCTGTCTCCCAGGCTATTTCTTTGGAGCACAGAGGCTCTCTGAGTTCACTTTCCTGCTTGGGTGTCTAAGACCTTGCGAAGGTGCTCTGCGCCGTCACCCCATCGAGAGGGCGCCTGAGGCCTCCGTGAACAGAGCAAGCCCCGTGTCAGGGACTTTATAGGCTTTCTGTGTAAACCAAGGAATATCAGCCTCTTTCTCTTTCCATTACTTTCTTATCGGTCAACTCTGGACCACCAGGTTCCGGTCCATTAAAAGACCTCAACAGGTAGCCATTTCCTTCTCCAGGGGATCTTCCCAACCCACGGATTGAACCCATATCTTCGGCATTACAGGCAGATTCTTTAGCCCTGAGCCATCATGGAAGCCCCGACAATTATTTTTAATTTCAGGCAATTTACAGCAGTGGCTTAAACGAGATTTCTTTCTTAAGACAAAGGCTTTTAGAGGCAGGTTGGTCCAGTGCTGGTACAGGGAGTCTCCAGTCATCAGGGACCCTGACCTGTTTGCTGTTTAAGATCCTGTGTTTGGTTGTGTGACTTCCCCTTTGATATCACTCATAGGCCAGGAGAGATGCAGAGGTCTTTTGGTTTCATCCATCACATCTGTAATCTCAGCTCTCGACCTGTGAGAAGGGCAGAAAACGACAGCAACAAACACCTTCCAGCTAAGCAGACTCCCTCTGCCCACGAAGCTTTCCTCAGCCCCCTTGTGATGGTGCTATTTACATCTTATTAGCTCGACTTCGGCCACCTGGCCACAAGGCACATTGCTACTTCGAAATAAAATCTAGGTTCTATTATTAAGGAAGAAAAGGAAACTGGATATTGGGTGGCCCCTAAGTGTGTGTGCACAGCTGCTAATCAATAACATCTCCCTTGAACACACAGGGAAATCAAATTACTAGAGTATCAGCTCCACTGTGGCACCAATGCCAGGCACCTGCGTTGTGTATAGGAGGGGCTCAGTAAATGATGGGTGAATGGTTGAACGATTAGAATTCATCATGATGATTATTTTTCACATTACAGGTAAATAGAAACTACATTAAACATTTGAATGGGGCTTCCAAGGTGGCCCTAGTGGTAAAGAATCCACCTGCCAGGAGACATAACAGACTTGGGTTCGATTCCTAGGTCAGGAAGATCCCCTGGAGGAAGGCATGGCAATGCATTCCAGTTTTGCCTGAAGAATTCCATGGACAGAGGAGCCTGGTGGGCTACAGCCCAGAGGGTCACAAAGAGTCAGACAGAACTGAAGCGATCTTAGCATGCACACAAGCATTTGAATAGTGGGCTCGTTATTAACAAGTTAACTAGTTATTAACAAGCCATTTCCATTAACAAGGAAATGGCCAGGCCCTATGTGTCCCTGTTTAGACTCAAAAGTTATTTTCTTAGGTTTTGACATTTTGTGTAGACTTGTTGCTCAAAGTGCGTGGAAACTGGCAGAACCTCAGGCTCCCCTCCAGATAGAATTCAAACCCACATTGTAAACACACTCAGGTAATTTGAATGGGCCTTAAAGTTTAGGAAGCAGTTTGTTGTGCTTTAAAAAAACTACTAACTTACAGAGATATTTCTTTGAAAAGTTTTCCATAGTTGCATTAAGCTATGGGTGTGTGTGTGAGATAGCACCACTTCTGTGGTTAGGGTGTGTGTGAGAGAGAGAGAGAGCACTTCTTTCCACCAGCTGGTTAGCGGCGGGCGGGGTGTGTGTGTGTGTGTGAGAGAGAGACAGCACTTCTGTGGTTGGTGGGGGTGTGTGTGTTGGTTAGGGGTGTGTGTGTGTTGATTAGGGGTGTGTGTGTGTTGGTTAGGGGGTGTGTGTGTGAGATAGCACTTCTGTGGTTGGCGGGGGTGTGTGTGAGAGAGAGAGAGCACTTCTTCCCGCCAGCTGGTTAGGATGCTGATTTCAGCCTGCAGTGGGCGTTTAAAGGAAAGTCCACTGGACGCTGATTCCAGTGGTCATTCTTTGCAGATAACTGAGGAGAGAAACAGCAAGTTGTAGTCTTTGTCTTAAGCTTTTAATGATTAAAAGTGACTCCCTTACACATTATTGTGTGGGGGCTGGAGACTTCTGTGTGCTTCGTAGTTGCCCACCACACACTCCCTTTCTGCCCCAACCTCCCCTTTCTGACAGCTTCCCAGGATCTGACAGTTGGGGGAGGAGGCGGGCAGCTCAAAGCCCACCCCACAGTTTGCAGGGGCTCCTCCAGGTGACTCCAATACACTCCTGCCTGTCCGCACCCACTCCTTAACCCACCTGAAAGTCAAGGAATTAATTACCTGGCAGGAATGATCACTGCAGGTATTTCTGAGGCAGCTGGTAGTGCTATTAGTGGGCCTGAGAGGGTTTAGACCAGGGGCTGGGATCTTTGATGCGGGGGTTAGAACTGTGGATTCCCAGTCCTTTTATCAAGGGTCTGGATAAATGGCTGGACAGGAGAGTTTTGCAGGTTTGGGCTCAACTCAACAGGATACTTATTACTGGTATTGGCAAAGGTGTGCCGATTTTTCCTGTTCTGAATGAAAAGGCTGATAGTGTTCTGTTTTGTAACACAGTTTGGCAATTGACAAACTACCGCTTTGGAAATAGGTGTTCTTAGTGAAAGCGGACACCCTCCTTACTTGGAGAAAGAAGAATCGAGTCCTAGGGCTTTGAGCGATTCTGCCTTGGCTGTTGATGTCCTTTCCCTCTTCTCCCTGCTGCTCTTAGAGTGAAGCCAGACTTCCCATCCTGCCAGCCTCACCCCTTCGGCAGCCGGTACGAGCAACAGCAGGGCGGTTACCCTCCTGGCTACAGCTCTGGCCACGGGGCGGGTGGAAATGGACCCAACCTTTATTCTGCGTGTGAGACCTCTGGACACCCTTCTGAGACTTCGCTTCCACCCAAGGTATCTCTCCCTGGCATAGATACTGCGTTGGGCCCGTGTCCGGTATGGGGACATCTTTTTCCTTTCTCCATGCCCTGGAGAAATCCCCTTGAATTTCCCTCAGCCTGGATTCTGCTCCCTGATATGTGTGTGTGCTGTGTGCTTAGTCACTCAGTCGTGTCCGACTCCTTCTGACCCCATGGACTGTAGCCCGCCATGCTCCTCTGTCCATGGGATTCTCCAGGCAAGAATACTGGAGTGGGTAGTCATTCCTGTCTCCAGGGGATCTTCCCGACCCAGGGATCGAGCCCAGGTGTCCTGCGTAGTGGGCAGATTCTGTACTGCTGAGCCACCGGTGCCTGTAGAGAGGAATGGTAATAACTTACACTGCCCCTAGAGAGCCCATGGAGTCTGGAGTAACTAACCAAGATCTGTTTGGGGGGTGCTTCCTCACCTGAGAAGATGATGGATTGGTTTACTTTCCTGTAGCCTCTGCGTTTCCTCAGCAGCTACCGTCTGGTCCTTAGCTGAGCCACGGGGTTGGGATGGGATTGGAAGGCCTCGAGGGATATGTGCCCATGGAGACTTTGCAGATTGTCACCCGGAAGGAAGGGCAGAGCTCCAGGTGCAGGTCTGGGTGCAGGGATTGTGGAGTCTGATGCCAGGGTCCTTGCAGTCTGGTTCCTGCCCCCCAGACCCCAGGGGGCCACTTAGATCCCTGAAACTTCAGAGAAGGCAGGTGCCTTTGACCAGTGCTCCTCCTGTGTGAGTTTTCTTCTATGGGCTCAGCTCACCTGTTGCATAATTGTAGTATTTTGTCATTTAAAGTCTCTTTTAATCAAAATTCAAAATAAAATTTGATCAAAAGGGATTTTAGTGTTGTAGATACTATTTTTGAGAGCTAAATTCTTCCAGGAAAGTGTCAATAGCAACCCTTTAAGTAAAAAAAAATTTTTAAACATACTGATTTTCATTGTAGGAAACCACATCTCTAGCTGAAAACCAAGATGAAGATTCACTAGAAGGTAACAGAAGCCTTATGTTTAGTTGAAAACAAAACTAGCCCTTTTCCCAGGTCCCTCATTCACTGAGCTGGGTTAAACGGAGAGATCCTACCAGAAAGTTCCAACGTAGGTCTCCCTCCCTCAGTTTCTGAATTAATTGTTATAAACCATTTCTTCGTTTCTATCATTCTGTTAACTGAACAGATGAAGCAGCACGTTTATTTTTTAGAACCCTGTCTTAGGGATCTGATCCTGGCTCAGTCCTTGGGGTCATATCCACCCAGGTCCTCAAGCTAGAAACTCAAGACTCGCCCCCCACCCTTCCTCTCTCTTCTGCTCCAAGTTGAATGCACTTCCAAGTACTGTCCATTCGTTTCCAAATTATCTCTTAATTCTGTCCATTTTCTCCATTTCTCCCACCATCTACTCATTGAATCCAGTAGCACTGCTCTTGTAGCTTCAGTTTCTATTTTTAAAGTCTTAACGAAAGGAAACACACCATTTAAAAAACTAACATTAAATATCTGCACTATTTCCTGCTGATGTTTTTTAAAAGCTCTAGTTTTAAGCCATTTCTAATATGTGTCCTGTAAAACTCTATTTTTCTCCCCTATGTATTATTGGCTTGTGCAGATCCAAATCTCCACTTGAATATTGAGGAACTCAACAAAGAATTTATGGTGAAAAGTGAAGAGCTCTACCAATCTCTCATGAATAGCCACTGGCAGCCTCTCGATACGGTATACTCAGAAATCCCAGACAAGACCCCCCAAGAGCAAGATGCTGATTAAGCTACCAACTATCATATTCATTGTGTCTTATTTTGTTTTTGTTTAAAAAAGTTCTCGCAGGAAGGCACTGGATTGTGTGTATAAATACAGATTCTTGAGGGAGTGTAATGTAAATAAACGTTGCCAGCACGTTCACTTCTGGGAGTGTGTTGTATTACATGGGTGCCAGCAGAGGTCACGTCCAGCTTCCTTGGTGGTTCTGGGAAAGAATCCACCTGCCAGTGCAGGAGACTCAAGTTCCATCCCTGGGTCCGGAAGATCCCCTGGAGAAGGAGATGGCAACCCACTCTTGCCTGGAGAATCCTGTGGACAGAGCAGCCTGGCGGGCTGTAGTCCATGGGGTCACAGAGAGTCGGACAAGAGTTAGCAACTGAACAGTAACGACAAAGAGAGGCCACAGAACTATCAAGTTAGACCAGGCTGCACTACAAGGCGTTTGAAAATAGGTGTCCTAAAACAACATTGTAAATCAACTATATTTCAATTGTAAATCAGCTATAAAACAACATTGTAGATCAACTATATAAAACTATATTTTAAAAAAAGGTAATAGATTTAATATGACATGTGCCTGATCTAAACTGATGGTGGCATTAGCTACTCTGATACACTGAATGATTTGCTGCTTTCTTCTGTTCACAAATGGCCATGTCCCTGGTGGCTTAGATGGTAAAGTGTCTGCCTACAATGTGGGAGACCTGGGTTCAATCGGGAAGATCTCCTGGAGAAGGAAATGGCAACCTACTCCAGTACTCTTGCCTGGAAAATCCCATGGACAGAGGAGCGTGGTAGGCTATACTCCATGGGGTCGCAAAGAGTCGGACACGACTGAGCGACATCACTCACTCACTCTGTTCACAAACGGCCATGTCCCTGGTGGCTCAGATGGTAAAGTGTCTGCCTACAATGCGGGAGACCTGGGTTCAATCCCTGGGTCATCGCAAAGAGTCCGGAGATGACTGAGCGACTTCACTTTCACTTTCACTTTCTGTTCACAAACAGTGCAAGCCTTCTTGCCTGCATCTGGTGTAGAAAAATGCAGATTAGAACGAGATGTTTGATCTCCATCGCCAGACCCTCAGGCTCTCTTACAAGAGCACTAGATGATAGAAGACAGTGGAGCTCACCTGTCACAGTTGAGTCCTCAGCATGGAAAGAGTGTGCTTGATCGAAACAGCCTGTCAGCCTTCTGAGACAGAGCACGTGGACCCCCAGTGACACCACTGTGCAACTTCAGTGCATTGGTTGATAAGCACTTTCACTCTGGGGTTTTACTCTTGCAAAACACTTCCACCATCATGCCAAGAAACCCACTCAAACCTAAAGATTAGAGGTCATGTTGGGGGGGAACTGAGGTGCCCCAGTAAACAGCCAACCCACAGCCCCACTCACCTGACATCTTGGACTGTCCGCTGACTGTAACCCCAGATTGATTCCAGGAGAGACCAGCAGGGGAGCCCAGCCCCTAGAGTTGATCCTGTTTTACACGCCAGCCAGGAGAATCCCACGCACGGAGGAGTCTGGTGGGCTACAGTCCACGGGGTCACAAAGAGTCGAATGTGAGTAAGCACACAAAAAGATTACACTATGATTTGACAATGGAGTGAAAAAGACACAAACAAATCAGCATGGCAAAAAAAATTTGAATTTCAAGAGTAAATATTTGTTGTTAGAAGAGTGACCACAAATCCATGTTTTCTTGTGTATTTGTTGTCAAGAAATAGCCAGTTTGTTTCACTTACATCCAACTTGCTGCTGCTGCTAAGTTGCTTCAGTCATGTCCGACTCTGTGTGACCCCATAGATGGCAGCCCACCAGGCTCCTCTGTACCTGGGATTCTCCAGGCAAGAATACTGGAGTGGGTTGCCATTTCCTTTTCCATCTTACATATAAATAAAAGGAAAATGTGGTTTAAAAAAGGTGTCTAGGAATTCCCAGACAGTCCAGTAGTTAGGACTCCGTGCTTTCACTGCTAGGGCCTGGGTTCAGTTCCCGGTTGGGGAGCTAAGATCCTATAAGCCTCATGGTGCAGCCATGAAAAAAAAGTACAGGGGGCTTCCCTGGTAGCTCAGTGGTAAAGAACCCGCCTGCCAATGCAGAAACATGGGTTCAATCCCTGGTCTGGGAAGATCCCATATACTGCAGACCAGCTAAGTCTGTGTGCCCTGACTATTGAGCTTACACTCTAGAGCCTGGGAGCCGCCAACTACTGAAGCCTGCGTGCCCTGGAGCCTGTGTGCCACAAGAGAAGCCACCTCAATGAGAAGCCCATTCACTCCCCAAAACTAGAGAAAAGCCTGTGCAGCAAGGAAGACCCAGCACAGCCAAAAATAAATAACATTAAATATACATATATACATACAAATATATGAAGGAACGAGTGGAAGCTTCCAGCTCAAAAAAATCCTACATAAACACAGCAATTTTTCTTTCCCCCCATTTTATATTGGTGGAAGCTTTTCGAACGGCATTTGCCTAGATGACCCCCACCCCTTGGAAATATTTATTGATTTCATACCCAGATAGGAAAATTTCCATATGTGGTAATGACTACAGCATCAGTAAGTTTCCTACTCATTCAAATTATTTCCCTACCAGCCTGTCCTGTATTTTAAGACACTCTGTTGCTTTTTGTAGCCATTATCCCCAAAGAATCTGTTAAGGACTGCTTTTTCTTTTTAAACCATCATTCTTCCACTGGGTCATCTGATACACAGCCAGCCATGCAGGTGGAAAGCCGAATTCAGACACTTCCTGCTGGGTCCTTTGTGAAAGCCTCCATGGAGTGCTAATCGTGGGGTTATCATGCCTCACCTGCTCAGAGATAACACGTCAAGAACCAGAGTTTCAATCTGTGGCCCTGGTAGTCATCGGTACTTTCCCTCCTCGCTCTTCAAGACCCATTACACCTATTTAGTCAGAGCCTAAGGAAATGAATCTAGAGTTTCCCAGGCAGCGATCTGTGATATGTAGGACACGGTTTACTGCTCTACCCTGCTGCTTTCCCCACTGGTTTCTTCGTGCTCTGGCTGTGGATTTGCTCTGTTCCCCATCCTTTTCTTTTATCCCATTCCCATACTCTAGATAAAGAATATACAGACTTGTCCTTTTCTTTTTTTTATTAAAACATTATTTATGGCTGCGCTAGGTCTTCGTTGCACTTGGGCTTTCTCTAGTGATGGCAAGTGGGGCTACTCTTGTCACAGAGCACAGGCTCCAGGCACAAGGGCTTCAGTAGGGGCCCTTCAGAATGTGGGATCTTCCTGGACCAGGGATCGAACCCATGTCCCCTGCACTGGCAGGTGGATTCTTAACCACTGGGCCACCAAGGAAGCCCAGATGTTTCCTTTCCATAGTACAATCTTCACCATGTCCCCTGCACTGGCAGGTGGATTCTTAACCACTGGGCCACCAAGGAAGCCCAGATGTTTCCTTTCCATAGTACAATCTTCACCAGGAAATGGTATTTGAGACCAGTCCAGTCCGTTTCCGTCATTTGGTTTAACGTGAAGGCGCTCCATGTTACTGGGACTCGCCTTACCCATCTGGTCTGTCCGGCTCCAACTCTCAACACACAGCCAGCACAGAATTAAAAACCAAGCAAAGCTGATTTTGATCACTGAACTTTGATTTTGTAAGACGTTAACCTTAGACATTGACAAATTCTCCATACCATTTTGACAACTTTTCTTTGAAGTCTATAAAGTTTTTTAAAAATAAAACATTTTGGAAAGTCATCAGAAACCTTCCATTTTGCCTTCAATACAGTTGATGCCTTGAAGTTCACTGATAATTCACTTTAATGGAAATAAATAGCCTGAAACTCATAAATAATTCACTTTCACTTTGACTCACTTTTTCAGTGATTCACCTAATAGCCTCAACTCCTAATCACATGCTTGAGACTCACTTTTACCGTTTGACACATGATGCTGGCTGTTGGTTTCTGAATTTTGGTTCTTTTTGGAAGAACCCGGTGTGTGTCTGTGTCTGTGTGCTTGCTTTCAATTGTGTCCAACTTTCTGTGACCCCATGAACCGCAGCCCACCAGGCTCCTCTGTCCCTGGGATTCTCCAGGCAAGAATACTGGAGTGGGTTGTTATTTCCTTCTCCAGGGGATCTTCCCAATCCAGAGATCAAGCCCGTGTCTCTGCCATCTCCTGCATTGGCAAGCGGATTCTTTACCACCAGTGCCCCCTGGGAAACCCCTTTTAGACCATTCATCCCCCCTGTCTACTATAGCCCCCAGGATCCTTCCCAAGATGTAGGTCAGACTTCCTGGGCTCCCAGCAGGATTCACCCCAGTTAATCTTCCCGACAGCCACCATGGAAGCCCACCACGTTCAAACCTTGTAGGTATTGAGAAGTGAACACAGTCAGCTTCATCTCTTTACCTTCCTCCTCCCAGAGCCATCACTGGCAGACCTCTTGCCAAAGTCAGAACTTGGCCTTGGGAGCATGACCTCCAGTGTCTTTCCCATTGGCTTGACCTTTTAATCCCTCAGCCGTCCTGACCAAAAGAGGGAGTAGTCACAATAGAAAATGTAGTTCTGGCATTACTGAACTGGAAGACTGGAGTCTTCCCAAACTCCAGTTATTCGCTTAGTCTGTTCACATGGATCTCGGCTCCCATTTCCCACTTGGCATAGACTGCTATCCTAAAGTCTCACCATGTGGGACTTCCCTGGCGGTCCAGCGGTTTAAGATGCTACACTTCCACGGTAGCGGGGGTGGATTTGATCCCTCATCAAGGATCTAAGCTGCATGGTATAACCAGAAAGTAAAAAAAAAAAAAAAAAACAGGACAATTCTAAAAATAAAGTTTATTTTTGAAGGGCTCAAAAAAGCAAGTTACAAAAAGCTATAATTCTATTATGTATCTATATAAGCAACACTTAAAAAAAAAAAAGCTAGTCTGTGTGTCCTTGTATTTCCGCTGTATAATAAGCACAGGTACATAACGGTTGTGTAGCTATAGAACTGTGCAGTACAACAGCCACTGGTCACATAAAATAAGTAACATTTCCTCAGTCAAACTGGCCACATTTCAAGTGCCCAATAGCTAGGACGAGTGTCAGTATCTCGGACAGTGCAGATGTAGAATGTTCCCATCACGGCAGATTCTTTTGGACAGCACTGCCCTAGGATATCTGAGTGTATATTGCCGTACTGAAAGGACACTGACACCAGACTGATCACCTCTGGAGAAAGGAGTTCACTTTTTATCCCATATCCTTCTGTATTAATTCATTTTTTCATCCTATATTCTCCCGTATTCTATTTTTTAACTTATTAACTTGATTTAAATCGTGTTTAAAATTTTTTATTGAAGTATAGTTGATTTGTTTTCATTGCTCAGTCATGTCCGACTCTTTGCGACCCCGTGGACTGCAGCACACCAGGCCTCCCTGTCCTTCACCATCTCCCAGAGCTTGCTCAAACTCATGTCCATTGGGTCGATGATGCCATCCAACCATCTCATTCCCCTTCGCCCCTTCTCCTCCTGCCCTGTCTTTTCCAGCATTAGGGTCTTTTCCAATGAGTTGGCTCTTCACATCAGGTGGCCAAAGGATTGGAATTGATTTGTGTATTTTCTATTTTTAGAAAATATTTTTATTTATTTTAGCGTTTATGTATTTTCTATATTTAGAAATATTTATTTAGAAAATATACTTATATATTTTATTTTTATAGTTGATTTATATATTTTCTATGATATACAGCACATATTTTTGTTTTTGTAGTTTTAAATATTTTTCAAACTACAAAATATTTTTTATGAGCACATAGTTTTGTTTTTGTAGTTTGAAATATTTTGTACTTTAGTTTTAAAATATTATGCATTAAAAAATGGTGCATCGGATATTGTTTAGACGAGTTATTTTCCTTAGTATTTCTATCATTTTCCATGTGTCTAGTAGAGGAAATATTCATTTACCCAAACTTAGCACTGAAAGACTGCTCAAAAACTTTGGCATTTGACAGTTGAATAATTACAATATCAACATGTCTTTTTCCTAAATTGTACCTTGATTTTTAAAAAATAAATAAAGGAGGCACGTATAGGAGATAACTTCTTCCTGCCTCTCAGATTTTGAATTTAAAATCCCGATTGAAATGAAACTGACCTTCCATTGTCTCTATCATTCCCAGTTATCCTCTCTGATACTCCTCACAGGGAAAGCTTCATTATTTTTCAGTGGGATGGGCATTTTTAGACAGGTATATGTTTGCATGAATGAATTTATTTGTGTATTTTTAGAAAATGCTAGGAGGGGGACATCCCTGGTGGTCTAGTGCTTAGGAATCTGCCTTGCAGTGCCGGGGCTGCGGGTTCGATCCCTGGCTGAGGAACTAAGATCCCAGGTACCCTGGTGCGGCTGAGCCCATGCGCCACAGCTACTGAGCCCGGAGCCACAACAAAAGATCCCACCTGCTGCAACTAAGACCTGACACAGCCAGATAAAATTTTCTAAGAAAGACAATGCTGGGAAGATGGGCTTGTTAAATACTGATCAAATAAAGCCAAACAACAGTCCCCAGTGTGGAAAACAATATATTAATTTATTTCCAAGAAAACAACATGGAACATCATCGAAAACAAAATTTTCAGGGCATCTTCATGGGCCCGCAGAAACCCACTAGTTCAAACATTAAACTCTCCCAACATTAAAGTATTTGAGACACAGAAGAAATGACCAACAGATATGTAAACATCTTCTATTCCAAAAGATTTCTTCTTCTGCAAGAGGAAGATCCAGTGTAAAGCTCCTCAAGTGGTGTGATGTAAGTTAAAAAAAAAAGGTGATTTTAAATTCTGCCTTTAGCTCCGGGTGTGTTCCCTACCCCTTGACTTTTCGTCACCCAGTGCACTTCCATCTCTCTCGGCAACAGGAAAAAGGACAGATTTTACTTCAAAATCATTAAAAGTCATTAAATTCAAGGTCATTAAATATGATTAAGGGCTTCCTTAAGTTAAAGATAATTAACATTCAACAGGCACAACTGCAGAAAAAGTAACATTGCGTGGATTAAATGTATCGTTAGTCGTAGTCGCTGTTTTTCATTAGAATAAATAAATACCAAGGAACTGGATGGAGTACAAAAGGAGACTTCACATTTTTTGGACGTGACAGGACGTTTTCTCAGTGTGAACACTGAAACCGTTCTGGGATGCTAAGTATGGCTTCACTTCACCCTCTCGAGACGCTCCACCTTAGGAAATGAACTAAGGAGACCAGTAAGAGAAGCCTGATTCTCAGAGCACTTGTTTTCTCATGCTTACTAACAACCTCTCTAAGCCTCAGTCACTTCATCTGCAAGATGGGGTAATTGTGCGAGTTTGCAAGAGCACTGTGAGATCTGAATGCCCTGAGAGGTCAAAGAGAAAGCAGGTTGCCTAGAAGACAATCAGCTGTGGCCTCTGTCTCCAGCCTCCCTTCTCTCTTCAGAATATTCTCTGATTTAGACCTCACTTTGAAATTGGTGATATCTTGGGCCTGATATGACAATCCATAAGCCCACCACTACAGCCACTCCCTGGTGGTCTAGTGGTTAGGAGTCCGCACTTCTACTGCAGGGTCCGAGGGCTTGATCCCCGGTCAGGGGAGCTCCACATGCCTCGTGGGGTGGCCGGAGCCGGCGGGGATAATATACTTTGTGAGATTCTCTGGAGTTCTAGAGATTCTCTTTCCAATCTTGGCTTTATTGCCAAGATTTTCAGAGTGAAAAAGCTTCTCACTTCTTATCTCTGCACGTGTCTGGTGTATAGTAGACACCCAAGAAATACTTATGGATTGGATGGATGAATGGGATAAAGGACAAGTGACAAAGAGGCTCTCGCACAATTGAAAGCTTTTAAAAATCCAGGCACTCCTAAGACCCCACAAGCACTGCAAAGTTACCCAGAGAACACTGTGGACTCCTTAAAGGTTCATGGGATAGAATTTGGTCTCCATTTTGCAGGTAAGATCACTTCGGTGGTGTGTGCATGCTTAGTCACTTCAGTCACGTCCTACTCTTTGTGACCCCAGGACGGTAGCCCACCAGGCTTCTCTGTCCATGGGATTTCCCAGGCAAGAATACTGAAGTGGGTAGCCATTTCCTTCTCTATGGGATCTTCCCGACCCAGGGATTGAATCCAGATCTCCTGTGTCTTCTGCATCACAGGCAGATTCTTTACCACTGAGCCATTGGGAAAGCCCCACTTTGGTGGGGGTGGAGGCAAAAAAGGGAAGTGATTTATCCTGAAATAGTCAAGGCTTGAGGCTACACCCATGCAATAGCACTTCCCCTCTTGAAATACCTTCATTCTTCAAGAACTTTTCCATGTTCTCAATGGAAAATGATGGACGAGGGGTCAGAGGACACTCTGACAAATATTCAAGAAGCGAACTACCTGAGAATCTTTTACTGAAGTAGCAGGCAGTGACGGCTGTCTTAAATTTGGTCTCCTGTGAATAACTTTACATTCTATACAGAATGTAAAGAATGTAAAAAAAAACAACCTGTAGGCACAGGAAACTTGAAAATGTTACTGTTGAAACTCAGGAACAAGACCAAGTTCTCAGTTCTAGCAGCTCAAGTTCTAAAGGAGACTGGAGAGTTACCTGAAAGCAGTTTCTATGCCGACGTGCAGCTGAGCAAAGAGCAGGGGAGTCCATTCATGTGAGGCTACAGATCTGTGATAAAAGATTCCTTCTTCAAAGAAACTTGATTCTTATTTCCCTAAATAGTATTATCCACCATTCTCCTTTTCATGCGAACATTTATATACGATGAGGTCTGATGCAAAGATCTGAAAACAGTTCAATTTATCACAGATCGGGACATGAGCCTGAAAGAGCGGTGAACCTCAAGAAACTGCCAGAGTGGCCTAAAAACCAGTATCACCGTGCAAGCATCCTGACAGCACATTTCACAGTGTCTAGCAGACATTTTGACGTGTAATTATGTAGTCAGGTCCTGAAGCTATAACCTTGGCCCTGAGACTGTTCATATAACCCAGGCAAAGTTTTTCTCCCAAAGAAAGGCTCTCCTTCCCAGAGGCAATTTCCCTTTAGACTGTGAGTGGCTGTAGATCAGAAATGCCAGCTGGGCTGTATTGCAATTTCACTCTGATTCAGGGTTCTTTCTCGAAGCCTCAGTTCCAGGCATTCCACAGTGAGGGGGTATGCAGTGAGCTCAAACTTGTTTGCAAAGAGGCTTGACGAATTAATCAACCACTTTAAGTCTCCGTTGCCATAGATACAAATGTCATGGACATAGTGGCCTGTAATAGGAGAGAACAAGAAAACAGTCAAAATAGGCTTGTTTCCATGTCAACAGGGGTGAGCTTGCAGAACAGTAGGGTGTCCAACTGACTGCTGCAGGGCTAGGACTGTGCCAAGCGCTAGGGGATTCCGAAGTAGGATTGCGTCAGCCCAGCCCACAAGGAAGTTAAACTTTCTATGAGGAGACAAAGATACAAATATGTACTTACAGAAAATGAGAGTTAAGTAGTCCAAAGGAAAAACACAATAGGGATCACAAGGCAATTCACACATTATGAACTTTGGGTTTCACGGATGAGACGTCCTATATGTAGACAGATGGGAGGGGTCTTTGTGGGCTGAGTTGGTCGGGTCTCTTCCCTGGGCTATCCAAGAGCCTACTTTATCTCTATTATGTATGAGGTTTTTTGTGTGTTTTTTTTTTAAATTAGGAACTTTTGGCCTCGCTGCAAAGCATGCAGGATCCCAGTTCCCCAAGCAGGGGATCGAACTTGAGTCCCCGGCATTGGAAGCTTGGAGTCCTAACCACTGGACCACCAGGGAAGGCCCTATCTCTCCTCTTAAATGGGGAATAAACCTCACCCACACGTCACCTATGAACTCCTAATCCTCTCCAAGTCTTCTCTATCGTCAGGGCAAGCCTACTCTTCAGTACACTCGGCCCTTTTCCCCCTTCCTTCCACACCCCACATCCAATCTGGCGGCAACCTTGTCAGCTCAACCTTCAAAATATTAATGCAATTTGACCACATTTCACCCCCTCCGATACCTCCATCCTAGTCAAGTTGCCTCCATCTTCCTGTCTGACTGGTTCCCAGTGCCTCCATTTATTTTAAAAAATTTACTTTTAATTGGGGAAAACTGCTTTACAATGTTGTATTGGTTTCTGCCACACGACAAGGCAAATTAGCCATAACTGTACATGTATCACCTCCCTCTTGAGCCCGCCCCAGCCCCACCTCTCCAGGTCATCACAGAGCCAGCTACGTTCTCCGTTTGTCCCACTCTCTCCTTCCCCCCCAGTTTCCATAAGTCCAGTCTCTATATCTGAGTCTCCATTCCTTCCCTGCAGATAGGCTCGTCAATTCCGTTTTTGCCTGTTAGCATATTCCCAGCACAGCAGCCAGAGTGGCTGTTTTAAACGTTAAGCACTGAAGATGTGTCTGTTGCTCAAAACCCTCTGATGGCTTCTTGTCTCATTTGGAGAAAAAGCCAAAATCCTAGCAATGGCGTTCAGGACTCCTCAGAGTCTGGCCCTCCTCACCCGGACTCACCTCTCACCACTTACTCATTCAGTTATAACCCTTAATAATCTTCACATCAGTCACACTGGCCCCCTCGCTGGTCCTGAGCAACCCAAGCATCCGTGTTTGCCCTTCCTCCCCCGGACCACGCCCTTCCACCATACATCCTCAAGGCTCCCTCTGGCACCACTCAGGAATCTACTTCAAGGCCATCCTCTCAGTGAGGCCATTTCTGACCTCCTTTCCTTCTTCCCTGATTCATTTTCCTTTTGGTACTCATTACCAACACACATGTTTCTTTGTTGTCTTTCTCCCCAGACTAGAATATAAGCTCAAGAGTTGAAATTTGAGACCACTGTGTTTACTTCTGTGTCCCCTAAATCTACAACAAGTGTGAGTGCTCAGTCAAGTCCGACTTTTTGCAACCTCATGGACTGTAGCCCGCCAGGCTCCTCTGTCCATGGGATTTTCCAGGCAAGAATACTGGAATGGATTGCCATTTCCTTTTCCATGGGATCTTCCCAACCCAGGGATCGAACCCATGTCTCCCGAGTTGTAGGTGGACTCTTTACTGCCAAGCCATTGAGTAAGCCACATTTGGAACAGTGCCTGGTAAATATCAGATGTTAAATTAATAGTTATTGAATGAAAAGTATAGAGAAGGATGAGTGGAGAGTTCACAGGTGGGTAGAATTGGGAAGCATCTCAAGATGGATGGGAAAACTTCAGGTGGAAAAATGCAGAGAGGGGAATTTTCTGCTACAAAAAAGAGTTTGCTGGGGAACAGTTTCAAAACAAGGAAGCTGTAAGAAGTTTGCACTCTTTCCAGATTTGTTTGGCATATGGTAGAACTACTATGGTTGACTGTCTTAAAATAGATGAAAGGTTTGGGCCATTTTTATACCTTTTTTTTGAAAGGGTTGGAGAAATTTAATAGAAGAATCAAATGATGAAATAGATTTCAGCAAGATTAATTTCGCAGAGCTTTGCCAGGTACATTAAGAACCAATCAAGAGACTGTAGTAATCGTGTAAACCAGAGAGTTTGTTTGAAGTTAATGGTTGCCATGAGTGGGAAAGGAAAGCTATTAGAGACAGAGTACAGAAGGACCGATGGGACTTGATAATTAACTCAATGTGGCTGGGAAGAGAGACAGGAGACAGTGAAAATCACTGGAGAAAGAAGCCAGAGTTCGGGGGATGTTAAAGAATAACCTGGTGGTAGGTGAGAAGAACTTGGTACACAAACAGCACACCCATGCTTAAGAAATGAAAGTGAACAGGAGAGAAGATTTAGGGCTGGATCGTGTAGAGAGAGCCTAGACAGCTTGGTCTTGAGGACAGAGGCAGAAAATACATCTTGGCAGAGAGAAGGAAAAGAACCAGCAGAGACAGAGTCACTCAGAATGCAAGAGAGCAATGGCATAACTGAGATGGACCCACACATAACTGAGGCCCGATGGGGACCTTGGTTGGGAGGATGGGTCACTTTTCTTCTTGAAACAGGAAGCAACAATGTGAGAAAGGGTCCCAAATGCCCTATGATGGGGACTTCCCTGGTGGTCCAGTGGTTAAGAATCCACCTCCCAATGCAGGGGACGTGAGTTCGATCCCAGGTCAGGGAAATAAGATCCCACATACCAGATCCCGAATTCCACAATGAAGATTCTGCAATTAAGACACAATGCAGCCGCCCCCACCCAAAAAAAACCCCAAAATGCTCTAAGATGGAGGAAAGGGATGACCTGATAAAGGAACTGATAAGGTGATTTTAATCAAGTGTCTTCAAAGTTCTTCCCAAAGTTGAAATGATCACCTTTGGAGAGTAGAGAGGCTGTTTCAGCACAAGATTAGGAGTTTAAAGGTGAGCCAAAAAGCTGAAAATGTGTATACCATGAAGAGTACCAGGACAATAATGACGTAAATAAAAGAACAAGCGGGCAGCCAGAGGGAACAGCTGAAGGGAGATGGTGGGTGAGTTTAGGACAGTTCTGGAGCATTCTTCAGCAGTGTTCTGCCTAGGGAATGGCAAAAAGCAGATGACAGTAATGATTATGCGTAGGAATCAGCCTCCTAGGATTAAATGCCAAGGGAACCTAAAATGTTTGAGAGAACAGCATGAAAAGCTGACACAGTACACAGGTTAGACAAGAGGTCCTCATAAAGAACCCGTAGGAGGAGGGAGCCAGAAAGCTGAATCTCTGGAAGTCCCAATTTTAAAAAAGCAAACATATCTAACATGACAACATCATATTTTAGATGTGGGGTTATAGGAATGAACAAACCGGTCAAAAACCCCAGCATTGCTGGGTCTTCTATTCTGTTCTGGGGAAGAAAGACAGTAAAATATATAGCATATAAGTTGGTGAAGGAAGACGAAGAGATTGGAATCAGAGATGGGAGCTCCACATTCAAGACCACAGGTCTAGAATGGTACTCTGTGATTCTAAATGCTAACAAGGCTTGGAAAGTGGCTACACGCACAGGTTTGGAACTAATACAGCCAAGGGGACAAGATCCAGATGGTATTACTGACTTGCTGGGTTGACATAAATTTCTACCTCCTCTGTCCAGACTGTGCCTTTTTCTTTTCTCTGTATAGTGGTTTGGGGACAAATATTTTAAATGCTAACAGTTTAAGGCTTTCAAATGGCATAACGGGTATTAAGAGTAGAAAAAACTGAGCCATTTGTTTGAAGAGGGCAGGCTGGGCTACCCAAACTTTGAACCCTATGCAGTTCCTGGCTAGAGGCTACTTTCACGGCTCCACCTGTCATGTCATCATGACATGTTGTTGTTGTTTAGTTGCTAACCCATCAGTCCCCTCTGTCCGTGGGATTTCCCAGGCAGAAATACTGGAGCAGGTTTGCCATTTCCTTCTCCAAGGGATCTTCCTGACCCAGGGATGGAACTTGCGTCTCCAGCATTGGCAGGAAGATTGTTTATCACTGAGCAACCTGGGGAGCCCAAAAGTCCTTACAAAAAGGCAAATCTGACGAGTCTATACCTTCTCTACTGAGGCAGGTCCTGGATACAGGCGATGTCAGGGAGACTGAAGGTATGTCTCTACTTGGGCGGGGAGTGCAAGTGGCTGATACACAATGGACACGAACCTCTGCAGGGAGCGGGGTGGGCGGGGGAGGGCTTGGCTGCAAAGTAATCTCATCACATGGGTCCATGCTGTAGATGTTGACGTCTTCAAGTGCTACAGCCAGAGAAGAGGAGGAGAAGCAGATTGGAAGATGACCGCAGTGGCCCTAGAGGCCACGTGATAGGGGTTATAGAAGGATGTGGAGAAGACAGCCTATCCCAAATACTGGGACCCTCACTGATGGAGATGGTCCATTTTCTAAGGAAGACCCAAGAGATCAAAGTGCACAATACCCTCCTCTCCATTTTCCTCTCCCCACTAGGAGGGCAGGCTATGCAGCCAGGTGGCAATGAGCTGTCCTCTGGGGAAAACGTGGGCCAATTAAGGTAAAGACATGAATATACTTGCAGAAAGACTGTGCAGGGACACAAGGATGCTGGCCTCTATAATGGGGGGAGGACCTCAAGAGACACGCCTGGGAAGGAGCACGAGCGTGATGGAGAGCTGGCGAGACGCAGCAATCTGGAGTTTTGATCTGAAATGTTGCCATTTCTCTTCTTCATAGAGAAGGAAATGGCAACCTACTCCAGTGTTCTTGCCTGGAGAATTCCATGGACAGAAGAGCCTGGCAGGCTACATTCCATGGAGTCACAGAAAGTCGGACACTACTAGGTGAAAATATTATTATTATTTATTGTCTGAAATGTTAGGTGTAGAATAAAAGGACTAATAAATGAAGCTATAAATTGAATGGCGGGGGGAGGAGGCCACACTTTACAGGGCAGACCTTCCTATTCACTCACTCAACTGTTCGCTTCATCACTTCATCACTCATTCACTGAATATATATTTACGGCCTTCTTTTACAGACTGCATTGTATTTCCCCCAAATTCACATGTCGAAGTCCTAACCTCCAGCACATCAGGATGGAACTGTGTTAGATGTAGGGCCCTTAAAGAGATAACTGAGTTAAATGAGGTCTAATGGATGGCCCTGATCCAGTAGGACTGGGGTCCTTATAAGAAGCGATTAGGACACAGACACACGCAGAGGGTAGGTCACGTGAGCACACGGGGCAAAGATGGCTGTCTGCAAGCCAAGGGGAGAGGCCCCAGGAAAAGTCAAAGCTACTGCCACTTCGAGCCTCCGACTTCCAGCATCCAGGACTGTAAGCGAAGAAATGTCGGTGGTTTAAACCACTCAGTCTGTGGTACTTTGTTATGCTCACTCTCGTCAACAAACACGCACGCCTGCCATGTACCAGGCCAGAGTCTTAATGGAATATACACCAAGACTGATGAAAAGTCTTCTTCACAGCTACTTGTCTTCTAGTTCTTATCCATTGAGAGGGGCAATCTCTCTTGTTGCTGTCACCTGCCATCATACCGGAGCAAATACCTCCACGCCACCTGGAAACCCATTGGTGGAGGGAGCAGAGGCTGATGTGAGGGAGGGGGCTCCATGGAGAGAAGATGACATCACTTCTCATCCTGACCACTTGCTCCTCCTAACTGCTGCACCCTCAAAAGGGACAGAAAGAGGAAGGAAGAAGAAGAAGAGAACAGAAACTAGCAAGAGGAAAGTACCATTATAATTTGAGCCTAACTCTACATCTCCCTAGGTAATCAGAGGACAGAGAATGTCTTTCAGTTCAGCTCAGTTCAGTTCAGTCGCTCAGTCGTGTCCAACTCTTCGCGACCCCATGAATCGCAACACGCCAGGCCTCCCTGTCCATCACCAACTCCCGGAGTTCACCCAGACCCACGTCCATCAAGTCAGTGACGCCATCCAGCCATCTCATCCTCTGTCGTCCCCTTCTCCTCCTGCCCCCAATCCCTCCCAGCATCTTAAACTTGGGACTTCCCTGGTGGTCCAGTGGTGAAGCATCTGCCTGCCAATGCAGGGGATACAGGTTCGGTCCTTGGTGTGGGAACCAGGATCCCACTTGGTGCAGGGCAACAAAGCCTGTGCTCCACCAGAGAAGCCACCACAACTAGAGAATAGCCCCTGCTCACCGCAACTAGAGAAAGCCCACGCACGGCAAGGAAGACTCGGTGCAGCCAAAAATAAATAAATATTTTTAAAAATTAATACTACCTAAAAAAAAAACACATTAACTTTTCAAGGACTGTGCCTCTAGTTACTCTGTTTAATAATTCACAGGCTGTCTAAATGAACCAGCAGGTCTGTCTGTGAGAACCCCTGTATTCCACAGCTCCTTTCATGCCAACACCAACAAGCAGAGTGGCCTCAAAGTTTGAAAAGAATGCCTCACCGTGGCAGCCTCCGTGTTTATCTTCCATGTCAAGCCACTTCACAGCTCTGAGGTCACCGGCCCAGGATGCATTTGGCATGGAGCCAGGGACACCTGCAATGTTCATAAAGAAGAAAAAGCAGAAATAAGAGCCTGAGCTTCCAAGGCATGCTCATTTTCTCAGTATAGTTTCTTTCACATCAGATTTCTCATCATTGGTACAAATCCCCAAAGGCTTGTCGTGAGAACTGTTGGTAGTTACGAACCTAGACTTCCCTTGTAAAAAGAATCTATTTTTCTTTTTTTTCATTTTTCATTTCTTACAAGCCTGCAAGAAATGCCATTGGATGAAACCACAGTGCAGATGGAAAAGCTGAGAATTTTCTGGTATCTCAATTGAATCTTAATTGAATTTACTTAAAAACTTTTTATTAGTGTATAGATAATTTACAATGTTGTGTTGGTTTTTCGTGTACAACAAAGTGAATCAGTTTACATACATATACATCCCTTCTTTTTTCAGACCCTTTCCCCATATAAATTATCACAGAATATTGAGTAGAGTTCCCTGTGATATACAGTAGATCCTTGTTGTTTGGGTTCTTATTAGTTATCTATTTTATATATAGTGGTGTGTATATGTTAATCCCAATCTCCCAATTTATCACCCCCCCGCCATGTTTCACCCTTTGATAACCATAAGCTTAATTTTGAGACCTGCGAGTCTGTTTCTATTTTGTAAATAAGTTCATTTGTATCATTTTTTAAATTAGGTTCCTCATGTAAGTGATATAATATGGCATTTGTCTTTCTCTGCCCAACGTATGCCACTTAATATAATCTCTAGGTCCGTCCATGTTACTGCAAGTGGCATTATTTCATTCCTTTTTACGGCTGAGTAATATTCTACTACTAGTAATATTCAGTAGATACGGTAGCCATATCTACCAACCTAGACAGCATAGTGAAAAGCAGAGACATTACTTTGCCAACAAAGGTCCGTCTAGTCAAGGCTATGGTTTTTCCTGTGGGCATGTATGGATGCAAGAGTTGGACTGTGAAGAAGGCTGAGCGCCGAAGAACTGATGCTTTTGAACTGTGGTGTTGGAGAAGACTCTTGAGAATCCCTTGGACTGCAAGGAGATCCAACCAGTCCAATCTGAAGGAGATCAGCCCTGGGATTTCTTTGGAAGGAATGATGCTAAAGCTGAAACTCCAGTACTTTGGCCACCTCAGGCGAAGAGTTGACTCATTGGAAAAGACTCTGATGCTGGGAAGGATTGGGGGCAGGAGGAGAAGGGGACGACAGAGGATGAGATGGCTGGATGGCATCACCGACTTGATGGACGTGAGTTTGAGTGAACTCTGGGAGACTGTGATGGACAGGGAGGCCTGGCGTGCTGCGATTCATGGGGTCGCAAAGAGTCGGACACGACTGAATGACTGAACTGAACTGAACTGAATATTCTACTGCATATATTTGCCACAACTTGTTTATCCATTCCTCTGTCAATGCACATGTAGGTTGCTTCCATGTCTTGGCTATTGTAAATAGTACCATTATCCAAAATTTTTAGGACTTTCCGGATAACATCTATCTTACAGTAAAAGCTCAGGAAACTGGCCACTCTATGTCATCCTTAATGCTAATAAGTGACAGAGATTCCATTACTGAAAAAGGAGTACTGAATAGGGGAATCAATGTAACTGCAACTAAATGAGGGCTCCTTTGTGTTATAAGAGCTCTAGCAATTCTCATCAGTGAGAAATGCAATGTGAATACCATGCAAATGACATTCGTACTCGAATTGCAAAACAGTCTTTTCTTAAAAGATCTGGTAGTAGGAATAATGCCCCTGCCCCCAACATATCCTCAAACAAGTCTGCATCCTAATCCCTGGAACCTGACAATATGCTATGGCAAAGGGGAATTAAGGTTGCTTATCAACTGACCTTCAACTAGGGCGATTATCCCAATTTTTCCAAGGCCATTGTAAACACAAGGGCCTTTAACAGTGGAAGAGGGAGGTGGAGAGCTGGCTGGAGTGGTACAAGGTGAGGAGGAGGAAGGGGCTAGGGTATGTGGGTGGCCTGTAGAAACTGGAAAAGGCAAGGAGAGGGATCCAATCCAGCCCTACAGAGAGGAGCATAGCGCAGCCAACACCTTGACTTTGGTCTGGTGAGACAGTGTCAGACTTCTGACCCACAGAACTATAAGAGGAGCCAAGTACATCATTTAAACCCCTAAGTCGGTGATCAACTATGACAACGGCAAATAGAAAACGAATACACAAACTAATGAGAACCAAATTACCCAAGATGATGGATATTTTTAATTAAAAAATTGGACAAGATCATGGATATTTTTAATTTAAAAACTGGACAAGATCAATATGTTGAGAAGTTTAATTGATTTAGGCACATAAAATTTTTTCCTCTTTAAAAACACTGATAAGGATCTTCCCTGGTGATCCGGTGGCTAATACTCCCTGTTCCCAGTGCAGGGGGAGCCGAGTTCGATCCCTGGCCAGGGAACTAGATCCCACGTGCCACAACTAGGAGTTTGAATGGTGAAACTAAAAAGATTCCCATGGCTAAGACCTGGAGCAGTCAAATAAATAAAGAAATAAAGTATTTTTTAAAAAACTGATGAAAACATGTGCATTTTCAGGCAGTTAAAAAAAAAGCTCTGCTCTTTTGCTCTGATGTCACATAATAATTATATGAGGATTTAAATTAAGAATTGTACTAAGGTCTTCCAGCTAAAATTAAATTTTGCACAGTCTTTTCTGTAAATAGCATGAGTCTTCACCCCTACGGGCTCTCTATCAGAGATTCTTCTTTCCTCGCTGCCAAACTTAAAAACGTTGTTTGTAAATGTTAAGTACTCAATAAAAACTCTTTATTAAGTAATATGTCTTCCTATTATTTTAGTTTGCATTTAATACTTTAAAAGTTACTTTAGTCTTTGCCTATAAGAAAAGAGGCTTCTTTTATTCTTAGCACACATTTTTAAAAATTACTTTTGTTTTGACTGCACGCCAAGGCACGTGGGATCTTAGTTCCCTGATCAGGGATTGAACCCGCGCCCCTGCATTGGAAGCACAGTATCCTAACCATTGAACCACCTGGTAAGTCCCAGAACAAATTTTAGAATAATTTAGAATAAAACTCGCCTTGGTTAAGTTGAGCAGTGGGTAGAGGCAGTCTGGAAAGCAAATAGGTAATCTGGTATATTTACTCATGTCAGCAAGGTCAGCTGATGTATGATTTTTATGTCTCTTTCAATTAAATAATTACAGCAGAAAGATGTGAATAAAACATTGTCTTGACGAAAAGTCGCTGGCCCTCCTTTAAAGGATTGAATTTTTCAAAGGACAAAATATTTCTCTTCCTCTTTCATTCTCATTAATTAATATTGAACATCACAAACTGACTCTTTATGCAGTATCTCGGGCCCCACCCAGACCTCCTGCACCAGAATGAGCATCTTCACAAGACCCCGGGAGGATCCCTGCGCACAGTCAAGCTTGGGCTACAAGCAACACGGCCAGGAACCCAGCTTCATTTCCTCCCCTCCAGAAGTCACCCCCTCAGCCTTCATCCAGTTTCAGGGGAGCTTCTCACTCTGCTCTTCTCACTCAAATTCTGCTCTCATGAAAGAATCTTGATACTTACATCTTTGTTCCCTCTGCAGGGAATACAATTGACCCTTGAAAAGCATGGGTTTGAACTGCAAGGGTCCTTTCCTAGGCAGATTTTTTTCAATAGTAGATACAACAATCCTAGGCAATAGGAGGTTGGTTGAATCCATGGATGTGGAACCTTGGATTCAAAGGAAATTTCAGAGCCCGAGAGCCTCGACTACTGAAGCCCCCCACCCCCCACCCCTCCGGCCTAGAGCCCGTGCTCTGCAACAAGGGAAGCCACCGCAATGAGAAGCCACCGCAATGAGAAGCCACCGCAATGAGAAGCCCGCACATCGCAACAGAAAGTAGTCCCTGCTCGCCGCAACTAGAGAAAAAGCCCATGCGCAGCGACAAACACCCGGTGCAACCAAAAACTAAAATTACTTAATTAATAATTTTTAAAAAATATGTGGAGACCCCAAAGCTACTGATCCTGTTACTTGTGCCAACAGCCAGTTTCCCCTTTTACTACCCTAAAGACATCTCTACGTCTCTTTCCGATTTTTCCCCCAGAGACTGACCTTAGGTTGAACGCCCCCAGTGGAACAGATACTGGCCTAGGGAGCTGCGAAGTAAATTCTTACCCCAGAACTAGCTGTGTATTCTTGGCCATCACGCAATGGCCCCAGACTTCCTTTTCGAGTGAAGTAGGTAGATAAGATCAGTGGTTTTCAACCCTTTAGGCTGCAAGCCACTGGAAAACAATTTCACTGTCTCTCTCTCTCTCACCCACACAAAAGTTTCACAAAATATTTAGTGTTGTAGCAGTACACTTGTCTGCTATTTTCTAGTTTCAGTTCAGTTCAGTTCAGTCGCTCAGTCGTGTCCGACTCTTTTCGACCCCATGAATCGCAGCACACCAGGCCTCCCTGTCCATCACCAACTCCCAGAGTTCACTCAAACTCACGTCCATCGAGTCGGTGATGCCATCCAGCCATCTCATCCTCTGTCGTCCCCTTCTCCTCCTGCCCCCAATCCCTCCCAGCATCACAGTCTTTTCCAATGAGTCAACTCTTCGCATGATGTGGCCAAAGTATTGGAGTTTCAGCTTTAGCATCATTCCTTCCAAAGAACATCCAGGGCTGATCTCCTTTGGTTGGATGGACTGGTTGGATCTCCTTGCAGTCCAAGGGACTCTCAAGAGTCTTCTCTAAGACCACAGTTCAAAAGCATCAATTCTCTAATGTTAAAAATTTTCATTTAAGACCTACTAAAATGATCCACTAATGGGATGTACTACTGTATCCCATTATACATATTATATACACTGTTACTATATATTTTAAAATACTGGACTATATTGTGTTATGATTGTTGCTATTATGATTATTGTTTGGCAGGAGGGGAGTTATGGGGTATGTGGGTAAAAGTCTGCCTCAATTCACAGGTATCCTAGGTAGCATCTATTTTGCAGTATTTTAGGACAGGGCAAAAAAGACACTAATATTATCAGAGAAAACATTTTAAACTATAAAACACAATTCTCTCATTTGCTCTTCATAGGC
This sequence comes from Bos mutus, assembly GCF_027580195.1. Classification (NCBI taxonomy): domain Eukaryota; kingdom Metazoa; phylum Chordata; class Mammalia; order Artiodactyla; family Bovidae; genus Bos; species Bos mutus. The sequence continues at coordinate 6,931,243 of NC_091639.1, read as the reverse complement.
TTATTTAAACAAAAGATTTGAGATCAACTTTACGGACTAAGCAGGAATGTTTTTCTTGGGGCTTAGCCTCTATTAGACAAACAACTGCATTTGTTGAATAAATGAATGTGTTTCTTTGAAACACAAGCTTTATTTATATTGACCTGACTTTTCTCCTTATTGTTCTTACATGGCAAGAGGGTTCCTTGTTTTGGGAGACATATACATGATAACAAATTCCAGCAACTGTTTAATATTTAAGCTCAGATACATAATTTTTAGCTTATTAAATAAGCAAGAATTTTGGTTTTCAATGTCAAAAGTAATGCTAGGGTCAGTGTATTGAAAGAGGTTTTCTCACAGCTTCACAGTGGTGCTGGAAATTGGCACAACTCTGGAAAGTCAACTTAGAAAAGTAGGGAAAATCACTGTTGTTATTCAGTCCCTAAGTTGTGTCTGACTCTTGCGCCCACCGGGCTACTCTCTGTCCATGGAATTTTCCAGGCAAGAGTACTGGCATGGGTTACCATTTCCTCCTCCAGAGGACTCTTCTCCATGCAGGGATCGAACCCATGTCTCCTGTGTCTCCTGTGTTGCAGGCAAATTCTTCACCACCGAGCCATCGGTGGGATTTACCTCCTGCAGCAAATCCTAGTCTGTGCTATTTACAGGCTTGGGTGACCTTGAACAATTATCAAGTCTCTTTCAGACGTCATGTGCTAATCTTCAAAATTTCAAAGAGTTTGTGTTACCTAAGATAAGGTGTGTATTGTGTTCAGCACAGTGCCTCGCAGGCTTAACTAAATAAATGGTTAAAACATAATCGTTTCCATTCAAGCCAGGAGGACAGAGTAGCTGTGGAAGAGAATGCTTTTTTGTACTATAACCTAAAGCAAGTTTCTCAGTGGCACTTTGGATGATTCTCTGTCTGGCCTCTGCACACTAGATGCCAGTGCCCTCTCTACCTGCTCCCCCGAACCCTAAGTTGTGACCCCAATGTTTACAGATAATGCCAAATGTGGGCTTCCCAGGTGGCACTAGTGGTAAAGAATCAGCTTGCCAAAGTAGGAGACGGGAGTTCTATCCCTGGGTTGGGAAGATCCCCTGGAGGAGGCAATGGCAATTCATGCTAGTATTCTTGCCTGGAGAATCCGATGGACAGAGGAGCCTGGTGGGCTACAGTCCATGGGGTCACAAAGAGTTGTACACAACTGAGCACAATGAATACAATGCCAAATGTCCACTGGGAGGATAAATTGCCCCTGGATGAGAACATGGAATTGTACCTTATTAATAAAACCACATGGGCTTCCCTGGTAGCTCAGGTGGTAAAGAATCCACCTGTAATGCAGGAGACCCCGGTTCAATTCCTGGGTTGGGAAGATCCCCTGGAGAAGGGATAGGCTACCCACTCCAGTATTCTGGCCTGGAGAATTCGTAGAGTCACACAACTGAGTGACTTTCACTTTTCACAATAAAACCATGTATAAATACTGAATTGGCCAAAAAGTTCATTTGGGTTCCATAAGCTCTTACTGAAAAACCCAAATGAACTTTTTGGGCAACCCAGTATTTGAATATGAAATGTGCAAATTTGTGTTTACAAAACTTCCTTTAATGTTACATTGCTTTTATATTTTAAAAAGGTTTATTTACAAGCATCCGAGTCTGATTTGCTTCACTGATTTAGTAATTGTGCTTATGAAATTCAACCAAAGAAAAAATGGTGTTCATTGCTGGTTAACTTAAACAATTAAAAAAATGGAAAATTACCTGATAGTTGGGAAACATACGTTAAGTACCTTGTAGCCTTTTCCCCCTCATTGTTAACTGGGGTTATTTTGAGAAATAAAATGGTATATTTGTTTTTGCCTTCCAATGGTTCATTAATCCCTCAATTTTTAAAAAAATTTTTAATTGGAGGATAATTGCTTTACAATGTTGTGTTGGTTTAACATATGTAACTTACAGAATGATCCTCTTGGTTTCATGGGGATTTTTTTTGGAGTTCTGTGATCCCTGAGATGATGACCTCTCTACATCACCTCTGACAACTGCCAACAAATAGACTCTTCTTTGGTTTTAAGAGGAAAAGATAATACAAGGAAAGGAGGAAACTAAAATTTTATAGAGGAAGGGATTTTAGAAATTTTCATGCTTTAATATTTTAATATGTTCCCATCATTGCCAAGCTGTGTAAACAAGAACCCACAATATTGAAGTGAATTGCCCAGGAGTGTGGACGTGCTAAAATCCTTGTTGATTTTGTTTTCAGGATAACTTATTCTCTCATTCAAACAGTTTACTTGTGGGGCTCCTGTGTTCCAGAGGAGATGCTGGGGACAAAGCCACAAATGAGATGTTCTTGGAGCTTTTGACCCAGAGTATCCAGAAGGGTTTGTATTTATTTTATTTAAAAAAAAATATTTACTTAGTTTTGCTTGCACTGGGTCTCTGTTGACAGGCAAGGACTTTCTCTAGTTATGGTGAGTAGAAGCTACTCTTTCGTTGTGATGGCTTCTCTTATTGCAGAGTACAGGCTTGAGAGCACCGGTTCATCAGTTGTGGCTCATGGGTCAGTTACCCTGCGGCATGTGGGATCCTCCAGGACCAGAGATGGAACTGGTATCCGTCACGTTGCAAGGCAAATTCTTAACTGCTGGACCACCAGGGAAGCCTGGGTTTATATTTACTGATACTGATACTTTGGCCTAGCATATCCAGAAAGGTTTATATGTACTGATTTTTTTATACTTTATTTTTTGAGGTTGATTTACAATGATTCAGTTATATATATGTATGAAAGTGAAAGTGAAAGTCGCTCAGTCGTGTCTAACTCTTTGCGACCCCATGGACTGTATAGTCTGTGGAATTCTCCAGGCCAGAAAACTGGAGTGGGTAGCTGTTCCCTTCTCCGGGGAATCCTCCCAACCCAGAGATCGAACCCAAGTCTCCCACATTGCAGGAGGATTCTTTACCAGCTGAGCCACGCATACTGGAAGCCCAAGAATACTGGAGTGGGTAGCCCATCTGTTCTCCAGCGGATCTTCCCGACCCAGGAATCAATTTTCTTTTCTAGATCCTTTTCCCTTATGGGTTGTATTGATATTTTTATTAGCAGACCAGATTCCTCTAGTCAAGAGTGTTTCCTGAACAATCTTCCAGTGACGAACAGGAAAGGTTAGTGCAGTGCTTTTTAGAAGCAGACAATCTTGGGCAACCCCAGAGAACAGTTGAGGTTTCAGTGCATTCATGACCTCAAGACTGACCTTGACCCCCTGACCCTTTGCTTCCATTGTTCTCTATCATCTTTGAAAGTGAAAAGTGAAAGTGAAGTGGCTCAGTCGTGTCTGACTCTTTGTGACCCCATGGACTGTAGCCTACCAGGCTCCTCCCTCCATGGGATTCTCCAGGCAAGAGTACTGGAGTGGGGTGCCATTTCCTTCTCCAGGGGATCTTCCCGACCCAGGGATCGAACCCGGGTCTCCCGCACTCCAGGCAGACGCTTTAACCTCTGAGCCACAAGGGCTTTAGCTCTCGTCAAACACCCCTGTTAATATTACGGCAGATTTCTCTGTGGCAGTGAAGGCCTGCCTTTCACAACTTTCAGACAACTTTTCCTTCTTCTCTTCACTAAAACCAAGACAGCCTTCAATATCCTCCACTCATGACGACCCCTGAGCCACTCACTTGTCCCTTGCCTAGAAAGCGACTCCACAGTCATTGTCTGGAGGTAAAAACAGCGCAAGGGTGTAAGGAGAGGCCAGAAGGGAACCGTTCCCAAGGCTGCTCCACAAGTATGCCAAGAGGGAACGAAGAGAATTTTTAAAAATCACACTTTAAGAATGATTTCTCTTCGACAGAGTATTGCTTCCAGGGGCGCAGAGTTCAGAGTTTCTGAACTCCAGCTCTCCAAGAATAAACTTGGATAAATAACTAGTCTTTCAGCATCTCCTCTCTGTATTTTCTTTTGAAGAGTTTGATCTATGTGGGTATTTGTTGTACTTTTTAATATGTCAAAGAGAAAGAAGTTTCCTTTTATCTGATTGGCTTGACTTTAGTGCAGAATTATGCCAATTCAATGGAGAAAAGAAAGAAATGCTGAAATGAAGAGCCACTGGATTAGATGTGTATGGACTCTTCTGTGGCGTATTTCTCTAGTTCTATTTAAGGAACCCTCTCCCTTCAGGATCTCAGAGCTCAAGCAGCTGAAAGATGATCACTCTTTTTCCTTTGTATTATACCTGTCCTCAAGGTACTCTGTTTTCTTGAGAGCATGCAGGTTTGTGAGTAAAGTAGGAAATGATCAGCAAATTCATTCCGATGATGTTTCATGAAAGTTCGAGATTGAATGGCCACATGGAAAGGGGTGGAGTTTTTTGTTGAACGTCTCATGAAAGCACCTAGGAGACAAACCTTGAACTATAGGGTGCCCATGTTGGCTGACAAACTATTCACTCAGAGTGATAAGAGCGTCCTTTGGGGGAGCTGGGTCAAGCAAGGTGGACTTCTGACATGAACAAGAGGGAAGTACTCTCAAGTGAGACTTTTATCAGGTGTCCCAGAAATACCAGAACATCTAAACAAACATCAGAACGCTGTCTTTGATAGATCTACCCTCAGACAGGTGGCTCACACAGGAAAGAAACCATCTGCAATGCGGGAGACCCGGGTTCGGTCCCTGGGTTCGAAAGATCCCCTGGAGGAGGGCATGGCAACCCACTCCAGTATTCTTCCCTGGAGAATCCCATGGACAGAGGAGCCTGGCGGGCTATAGTCCATGGGCTCACAAAGAATTGGACACGACTGAACATAGCACAGCACAGCACCCTCAGACACGTGCCCAAATAACTAGCAAATACTCTGTACACCGTTGAGTGAGGGGAAGGAAAGAAGGAAGACGAGGAAGAAAGAAAAGAATTTGATGTTTCCAAACTTCAGAATATATCAAAACTTTCCAGAGTGCTTAAAATAAAACTAAAGTCTTCTATTTCCCAGAGTTTCTGTTTTCTTTTCCTAAATTGAAGTACAATTGCCATATAACATTATACTAGTTTCGGGTGTACAATATATTGACTCGATACTTGTATATATCGCAAAATGATCACCACCATAAGTCCAGAACTGGTTTTCAGGTGAGTCCCTGACTGATTTCTCATCTACCAGCAGTTCTTCAAGCCTTACCTGGCTTTTCAGAGCATCATTTTCCTGGCTAGCACTGCCCACTCACCAAGACTATTTTAATTGCCCATAAACCAGTCTCTCGGCCTCCAGTCTGCCCACTTTGTCGGCCATACCAGCAAATGGCTCTTTATATAATTAGCGTTGACCTTGTGGCCTTCCTGGCTGGGGTATGTGGGATTACTTTGAACCCCCTGCCCTGCGTCTGCTTCTTCTAGTGCTTTGTGGTGCCTGCCCCCCACCTCACCCTCGGACAAATGACAAATTCAGGCTTGCCATCATCCCAGATCCCTCCCACGGGTGCCCATTGCCCTTAGAATTCTGACTCCTCACCCCATATCTCATTTTACGTTGCTACTTCTGCTCCTCAGGACCCAGTTCAAAGTGACCTCTTGCCACAAACACATGAGTGTAAATCGGCGCTTTTTTCTTTTGCTCCATGCTGTCACGAATCAACTGCCCCAGCTAGCGCCTCAGAACCGTGACCCTGGCCAGGTCCAGCGGTGTGCTGCTCTAGGTCACATTCGGGCCAGGAAGACACCAGTGTGTTGAGCATGGCACAAGAGGATCTTTGCAGTCATGTCTACAGACTCTGTGCAGCAGACGGGTAGCCCAGAAACCATATCTGATTGGGAGACCTGTTTGGTTTGACCCCCACTGAAGGGGAGTGGGACACCGCAAAAAAGGAAAGTTCCCACGACAGTCTGGACTGCCAAGACTCCACTGTCCACAAGTCACGAGAGTGTTATCTAACCTGGAGCTCTCCACCTACCCTGCTCCCCCACCGTGTTTCACCAGCTCACCCTGTCTGCCTGGCCCTGTGGACGTGGAGTTTGCGACACTGAGTTTCCAGGCCTCCCCTTTCATCACTGTCCACGACATCACCTTTCAACACTGCCCACGTCTCCTGTCATCACCATCCATACACACCCAGCTGTCCTACCAGGCTTTCGGGAATTCCCAAATTGGCCTTCCATTTTCACGTCATTCTCTGTACCTTGGCTTATGCAAATATCTAATAAAAGACAACAAGCTCAAAATAATTCATGGGGCTGTAAAGTACAGCACGATGACTGTAGTTATTAACACTGCAGTGCCTATTTGGAAGTTGCTAGGAGAGAATCTTGAAAGTTCTCATCTTAAGGAAAGAAAAATTTGTAACTATGGTGGTGGGGACAGATGTTAACAAGACATTGTGATCATCATTTCTCAGTATGTACAAATCTTGTATCATTATCTTATACATTTGAAACTGTTATATGTCAGTTATGTATCAATTAAAAAAAAAGAAGCTCATGCTTGCTAGAAACTAAAGTTAGTAAAATTTAAATCTTAAGATAGCCTCTCTTAAGAAAATAAATTTTTCATAGACTTTGTTTAGAGCAGCTGTAGATTCACAGCAAAAGACTGAGTAGAAGGTACCTGGATTTCCTATATATTCCTATATATATATTTCCTATATATTCCCTGCTGCTCTCATCATTTTATATGGAGCTGGCAAAGATTTAGAAAGTGATAAGACCTAGTGGTATTGAAAAGACCCTGATGCTGGGAAAGACTGAGGGCAGGAGGAGAAGGGGACAACACAGGATGAGGTGGTTGGATGGCATCACCGACTCGATGGACATGAGTTTGAGTAGGCTCTGGGAGTTGGCGATGGACAGGGAGGCCTGTAGTGCTGCAGCCCATGGGGTCACAAAGAGTCGGACACGACTGAGTGACTAAACTGAACTGAACTGAATAGCTGGTGGTGGAGAAGGTGTAGGGAAATGAGAGTCTCAGACTTGCCAGTGGGAGTGCAGTTGGACCAGTTTTGGGGAGAGCAATATGACACTTTCTATCAAAACCCTTAAAAGACCTGCATACAGACTTCCCTGGTGGTCCAGTGGTTGGGAGTCTGCCTGCCAATGCAGCAGACATGAGTTCAATCTCCGGTCCAGGAAGATTCCACACACCAAGGAGCAGCTGAGCCCACGCGCCAAACTCCTAAAACCCGTGCACCTAGAGCCTGTGCTCCACAACAGAAGCCGCTGCAATGAGAAACCCAAGCACCACCACAGGAGAAAGCCCTGGGTCAGCAACAAAGACCCAGAAGAGACAAAAATAAATAAATTAATAAATACAAAAAACAAATAAACCCTTGCATATACTCTGACTCAGTTCGTGTACTGCAATTTGTCCTAAAGAAGTTCTTTCTAAATTCTTATTTGAGAGGCAATGTAATATAGCAGTTACAAGCAAAGACTCTCAAACAATATTGCCTGGGTTCAAGTCCCTGCCGGACCAATGATTAATTGTGGGACCTCTGATAGATCACCTAACCTCTCTGTTCTTTGGTTTCTCTGACTCTAAAGGAGTGTCAAAACAGTTCCTACAGAGTCTGGATAGGAGGAGGTTTGGGGGGAAATGGATCCATGTATATGTATGGCTGAATCCCTTCAATGTTCCCCTGAAGCTACCACAGCATTGTTAACGGGCTATACCCCAATCCCAAATAAAAACTTTGGGAAAAAAAAATTCCCTACACCTCATGGAGTTGTTGTGAAGTGTGTAATATACTTAAAACACCCTGAATGGTACTTGGGACTTAATTACTGCTGAGATTCAGTCACCATTAATGACCAATTTTATTAATAAAACAATGTATTACTGATAATACCTCCTAAAAACCCCTAATTGGAAGTTTTGCTAAATAAATGATATTGCATTCACATGATGGCATATTACTGAGCTATTATAAATTATGGTGAAGAATTCTTCAGGACACAGAAAAACTAGGACATACTATTAAATGAGGGGAGCCAGTTATAAAAACACATAAAATAGATGTTTTTATATGAAAACAAATACTGAAAGAAATGTGCTAAAATAGTATCTCTGAATATTTCTGTTGATGATTTTTATTTTAGTCTTTGTAGTTTTCTGGATTTTCCTAATTTCTAAATTTCCTAATTTCTAAACTGTTTTAGAAATTCCTTAATTACCATTAAATTTCTTTTGTAATGCAAGTTAAAGGTACTTTCCCAAAATTAACTAGAAAAATAATTTTTTTCTGGACTGTGCCACAACACGTGGAATCTTAGTTCCCCAATCAGGGATCAAACCCTCTGCTCCCACCTCAAGTGGAAGTGCAGAGTCTTAACTACTGGACTGCCTGGGAAGCCCCCTCAAAAAGAATTTTTTAAAAAAGATCCTAGTAAATATCTTGCTTTATCAAGTACTTTCACTAAAAAAGGGATGCATTTTAATTTGTTATGGTCAATTGCCAAAAATGGGCACAAATTCATTCCATTGCTATATACATGCCTTCATTCACTATGATTTTGCAACTTTTCCATTCAAAGGTAGAGAATGTTTCTCCACACTCCACAGTCTCTCCCGTGGCTTGGCCACGGGACCTGCTTTGACTGATGGGACATTAGCACACATGATTCAAGCAGAGACTTACGAAAGTACTCGCTGATTAGGGCGACCCTCCCTGAGGTCACCAAGTGAAACAGCCCTGCTGAACCCACTAGGGAATGAGGGGCCGTGGGGTTAGAAGACCAGGTTCTGCAAGCGAAGGTCCATCCAAGCCCTTCCAGTCCTGGTGGAACAGGCCCCGGTCAGAAGTCCTCACAGAAGACACAGGAACTTCTTCAAGCTACTATGTTTTGGAAGTTCTTTTCCTCCTAGCAAAACCTTAACTGACTTTTTACAAAAGTAGCTGTCAGGTAAAATGGCAGAGAATGGATGTGGGCCAAGTCCACAAGACAATCAGTTCCATCCTTCAGTTTTTATCTCTAAGTCCAGCCTTCATCTGTATCAGTATTCTCCATTCTGGCTACACATCGGAATCCTCTGTGGAACTTTTAGGAAAGTACCAATAACTGTGCCCCATCTCCTAGCTATTCTGAATTAATTGGTCAGGCGTGAGTCCCAGACACTGGAATTTTTTAAAATGCTCTATATGATTATAATGTGTAGCCAGGTTTGAGTAGCTGTGTTTTCCATAGGCTACTTAATGCATTGAGCATCCCTTAATAGGGATAATATTTTTCAGCTTTTAAAACACCAAATAGTATCCCTTAGTAAAGGGAGATTTTATTTTTCAACAAATAAAGCAACCATAAGTTTTGAAGATTTTAAAAATACAGAGAAGTTCAAAGAAGAGACCAACTGTTTTTTTTTTCTTTTTCCCCCCAACTTCCCCAATTTAGCTAGTGTTAAGTATCCTGGCACATTTACCTCATGAATCTTGACTTTTTTCCTCTTAAAAATATTATTCTATAATTTGGGAAAAATCAAACACTTTTATTTGAATGGATTCAAACGACTGATAAAAGTACAAAAAACAAAAATGAAAGTTAAAAAAGATCCCAAACACTACAAAGTCTTACAAGTAACAATCACTAAGAAAACATTTCATGAAGCATTTTTTGCACCAATAAATACTTTCACATCACCTTAAGATTGGCATAGCTGTGAACTAGCTGGCTGTGTGTGTGCTCAGTCGCCCAGTCGTGTCTGACTCTTTCGACCCCATGGACGGTGTAGCCTGGCAGGCTCCACCGTCCATGGAATTTTCCAGACAAGAATACTGGAGTAGGTTGCCATTTCTTCCTCCAGGGGATTCCCGATCCAAGGAGTAAACCTGAGCCTCCTGCATGTCCGACGTTGGTGGGCAGATTATTCGTTACTGATGCCCCCAACTAGCTGACAAAACTCTACCAAATATAAATTGCAAATAACCTATCATAAGTGGTCTTTACCACTGAGAAATATGGACTGGGTTTCCTAAAATGAGTTTGGGCATCCCTTATACACAAATGTTCACCACTTTCATCAGTCCAAAAACCTGTTTCCTTAGGATGAAGCATTGTTATTTGCAGCATGTGAACATCAAGTCATGTTTTCCCTGTAATCTATTCGTTTAGATGTGTTTGTTCACAGGTTAAATTAGGCATTTGCATTTCAAGTGGCATCTCCTAGTTTTATGTGACTGTTTCAAATAAATAGACTTTCCTGGTGGCGCAGGTGGTAAAGCATCTGCCTACAATGCGGGAGACCCGGGTTCGATCCCTGGGTCGGAAAGATCCCCTGGAGAAGGCAATGGCCACCCACTCCAGTACTCTTGCCTGGAAAATCCCGTGGACGGAGGAGCCTGGTAGACTACAGTCCATGGGGTCGCAAAGAGTCAGACACGACCGAGTGACTTCACTTCACTTCAAATAAAAGTATTTACAGTACTGATCATCCTTCGCACTCCATTACACTGAAAGCTATTTCATGGCCAGGCCTTTCCTTGTTAGAATCAACAGAACGTAGCACGCCCTGCGCTGCTTTGTCTCCTGTCTGGGGAAAGGCCCTTAATGAACCCATTAGACGAATTTTCCTCTTGCCCTGACTGCAGTGCCTACCTCACCTTCAAAACAAGGCACCAGGTTACACCCAGTTGGATGTAAATCAAAAATGCATTCCTAAGTTGTAAAGCCTTCCCTCCAAGTCCATGTAAAAGCAGCCAAATAAAAACCATGCTTGCTTAGGGCTGTTGTCTAATTTTAAACCCTATCTACAACCCGAGACAAGTCTGAAGGAGTTGAAGGTCAGTGGTAAATTCCATTTGGTGCTGCACGCACTGGGGTATATATAGGTTGCTCATTCTGGGAATTAACTGCCTATCTACAACAAGCCTAACCTTTTATATAGAACCACAGAAGTACTTCTGCTTAGACTGTTCTGCAAATAGGAGAAACTTCTTTAAAAAAAATTAAAAAGAGAAGAAACATGGGACAGAGGGTCCTAGGTTGTACCTGGCACATGTGGGTATCCCAGCCCACTCCCGCCCCTCACCCCCAACCCATGGAATGTCCAGCAGTTTTTAGAAACACACGAAATCACAGTGTGGCCTGAGCATTTCTTCTTGAAAGAATCTATTTAACCTGAACATTTGGATGAAAAGCACTAGGCTACAATTAGAAGCTCTATGATGACACAAAAGCAGCAAAACTAGAGGGTCAAGATGATTGTTGCTCTTGAAGAGAGTACTGGGGGATTCCTGGAGTATTTGTAGGAGTGTGGGCTCTTGTACTGGTTACTCAGGTGAGGATCAGTTTGAAAATTCAGTCATTTCAATTCTGATACGTTGGGTTTCCTGTATGTATATTTCTTTTTTCAAAATTTATTTATTTTTAATTGAAGGCTAATTACAATATTGTGTTGTTTTCTGCTATACATCAACATGTATACAGTGTATGTATACACTGTATATGCTGTGCTTAGTCGCTCAGTCATGTCCTACTCTTTGCAACGCCGTGGACTGTAGCCTACCAGGCTCCTCTGTCCATGGGGATTCTCCAGGCAAGAATACTGGAGTGGGTTGCCATGCCCTCCTCCAGGGGAATCTTCCTGACCCAGGGATGGAACCCAGGTCTCCTGCATCGCAGGTGACTCTTCACCGTCTAAGCTACCAGAGAAGCCCCATACATTGTGTAATATATTTCAATTAGAAATTTAAGAAAGTTCTAGAAGAGGTGGGAATGTGATGTGTACATAAATTCATAAAACAAAACCTGAGACTTCAGAGAAATGTTGGCCCCCTCAGTTCCTTGCCCCCTTCTTCTCTGCTCAGGGTCATTTTAGGGATCAAAGTGCCAATTCTGAGCATTCAGTTTTCAGGTGTGGAGAGCTTACTTTAAAGCACTTGAATACTGCTGTTTCCATTTGTGCAACAGTTATTTCAATATTTTAGCAACTCTGAATTGTGGATACGGACCAGTGACTAATACGTTCACTTTACAGGAAAAGATAAACCCTTGAGCCATCTAGACAAAACCTCTTCTGTATGACTTCTGATAAGAGATCCTATTGGGATATTGTGACATAAACAGTACAAAGTCCTCAGATGATCTAATGGATTGCAAGGACTCATGATAGGAAGCTTTGTGAGTCTGTCACATGTGTCTCTGAAAAAGAAGCTTCTCTTCCTTTTTGTGTTCCTGAAAAAGAAGTGGATACAGTTGGGGTTATTCTTATTCTTCCAATTAAGTTCACAATATTCCTAATATTTGTTCTGAATCACAGACACTGTCAAGCCAAAAGTAACAAAAGCACAATGACATAACTACATGCTGTATTTGCTTGTTTTGTTTTTTTTTTCCCCTTTGGCTGCACCATGCAACTTGTGGGATCTCAGTTCCCCAGTCAGAGATTGAACCCAGGCATTGTTTCTTGTTTGCTTTTGTCTTGGGCCACATCATGTGGCTTGCGGGATCTTAGTTCCCTGACCAGGGATCGAACCTGGAGCCCTCGGCAGTGAGCTCTTGGCGTCCTAAACAATGGACCAACAGGAAAAACCACTGGACCAACAGGAAACTCCCCAAGGCAATTCCAAAGGGGATTCATAAAATAGTTAGACTGTCAATGTCTTTTTTCCCTCCTATATAAAGGAAGCAGAATATTCAGTAGCTAGAAGAGATGGAAAAAATTACCTCTAAACACTGCACATGGAACAGTCTACCCCCACTAAGCAATTCCTACTCTTAGTAACAAACCCCTCCCACGTTCCCTACAGGAAGAGGAAGGCCAAAATGAGCATCTTAACAAACATATTGCTCCTAAAGATTAAAGAACGTGTGCTTATAATAAATTCAGTTTGAGACTGGCTGATGGGCACATAAGGATGACTATACCATTCTGCATCCGATTGTGTGTGTTTGTAAATCTCTAATAGAATTTTATAGGAGGGCACAGCAACCTACTCCAGTATTCTTGCCTCGAGAATCCCATGGACAGAGGAGCCTGGTGGGTCACCCAGAGGCAGACATAGTCTAACACAGCCAGTCAGTCCATAGGGTTGCCGAGGGTCAGGCACAACTGACGACTTAGCACACACACACACACACACACACACACACAATAGAATTTTACAGTGGTCCCTGGTAAGTAGCTAGGAGGAGCAATAATTTGTTTTAACATCCAGGAAGTTGAACACGGAAATGAGAAGGATGTGGCTGAATGCACAGAAACCTATACAGATTGACTGTGGGGGGGAAAAAAAAAACTCCAATTTCTTTCACATCTTGGCTATGTCGATTTCCTTTTCCAAGAAATTATATTTATTCTAAAGTGACATCTCTGTACATGATAAGGCTTAAGAGAATAAAACAATCCTATTAATCCCAGCTCCTGTTCCTTTCATGTGATGTGATCTCAGAAAGAGTCCTGAAGATACTAACATCCTTTGCATCTTTAAGGAAACACTCTTCTCATGGATATGAGAACATACTTCACAGTATTACTGTAAGAACTAAGTGAGACTTTTCTGTAGTTTCAGAAATTATACCCAATAACATTCAGGGAAATCAAAATTATAAAAAATCCTCATCCTAACATGTTAAACTGCTTAAGTTTTCTTATAGTTCCTCCTATTTCTCTTTGGAGGAACTTACATCTAGTTTTACATGGTTTTGGGGCTATGGTGCAGACATCTTTTCAAAGCGAAAAGAGATTTAAACGGGTTTAATTTAACACCTTCCTTGAGGATCTCATTAGTTTAGGAATTCTACACCATATTTAGGTTTTCTTAACACATATTTGTATTAACAAATAGAAAAACACTTCACCTCTCAGTTTACACCCAATTTTTTTCACTCAGTTCTCAAATCAGCTTTACTAAGTAGCCATCATTACTGTGAGTTTAAACAGATGAGGAGTTTAAGGTTTGGGTATCCGTGGTCAGGCTTCTCAGGTGGCTCAGTGGTAAAGAATTCACTTGTCAATGCAGGAGACACAGGAGACCCAGGTTTTGATCCCTGGGTCAGGAAGATACTCTAAAGAAGCAAATAGCAACCCACTCCAGTAATCTTGTCTGGGAAATCCCATGGACAGAGGAGCCTGGCGGGCTACAGTCCCTGGGGTTGCAAAGAGTCAGATATGACTTAGTGACTAAATACCACCACCCATGGTCACAAAGTTACTAAGGACAGAGCCAAAATTCATCATCAATTTGTCTCACCCCAAAGCCCGGGATATTTCTTCAACATGAGTCCTTCCCAAGCATCAGTCATTTCCACACCCCTTTTACAATAGCCACCCTAAGCAACCAAAACTGTAAAGCTTTGCCTTATATAAACTCATTTTCATTTTTACTGGTGATTACCTTTTTTTCTCTGTTAAGGAGATGGAAATAAACAGAACCAACATTTGCTGCAAATCTATGTGCTACTCTGTAAAAGGGCCGTGCCAACAGTTCTCAAGGGGGGCTTCTAGCATCAGTACCCCCCGCAACTTGTTAGAACTACAAATTCTGGACCCTGCTCCGATCCTACTGGACTGGAAATCCTGGCGCTAGGGGCCAGCAGTCCGTGTTTTAATGGGCTCCACCGGGCTCCTGAAGCATGCTTTGTCTGGGAACCACTACACTATATACATTATCTTATTTAATATTCATAACTTCTCGAGACTAAATTTATTACTCCCACCATCACAGATGGGTTAACTGAGACAGCATAGACCAAGACCAGTATCACACAGTTAGGTGGCAATGGGAGCCAATATCTAACCTGCACTTATCTGGTTCCAAAGCCTTTTCATAGTATTGCGTGCACTTGAGGGGAGATATCGGGAGACGCCATTGCTGTGGTTCAGAGAAAGTAGAGATCTAGATGACAACGAGATCTGTAGACACCGATTATATATATCTGTTATGACTGTGACATGCAACGAACATTTTACTGTTTTAAAGAGTCACTGAGGGACTTCCCTGATGGTCCAATGGTTGGGATTCTGCACTTCTATTACACCGAACACGGTTTGGTCTCTGCTCAGGGAACTAAAGATCCCGAAAGACACACAGCGTGGCCAAAAATACATAAAACCTAAAACCTTGGTTCTTCTTGAAAAGATTAATTTCAGACAGTCGGTAGAAAATTGATTGGAAGTGGAATGAAAGTTGCAAAAAAAATGGCCTTGCTGGGTCTAAAGCAAGACATTAATCCTTTCTGCACGACTTAAAGTTGTGTTAAGCTCAGCTTACTGGATATTTAGGAATGGTATCTGTACATAATTAAATGTGTATATATACGATAACCCAATTTTTCTTGTTTATATAATGTTGTTCTAGGAATTAGGGATTAAAAGTTAATTAAGAGCAGTATTTCCAGATTATTTCCTTCACAGGATGGGTGGGGAAATCATTGGGCACAGATTTCCCAGTGAAGAGGATGACCCAGGAACTTCCCTGGGGGTTCAGTGGTCAAGAATCCGTCTGCCAGGGCAGGGAGCAAAGGTTTGATCCCTGGTTTGGGAAGATTCCACATGCCTTGGGGCGACTTGAGTCTGTGCTCCGCAGCTGCGGAAGCCCCCAGGCCCTAAAGCCGGTGCTCCGCAACAGGAGAAGCCACCACAGTGAGAGGGCCTTGCACCGCAACGGGGAGGAGCCCCTGTCCTCCACAACTAGAGAAAGCCCCCAGCAACAGACCCCATGCAGCCAAAAACCAAGAAATAAATGTATTTTTTTAAAAGAAAATGATCCGAGTGTTATACAGCACAACCGATGGCCAGAGGCATCATAAATAAATGCCTTCAAATGGCTACGGCTTCAGTATAGTCCTGTCTTTTTTGTTTAGTTGCTAGGTCGACCCCATGGACTGTAGCCCGCTAGGCTCTTCTGTCCATGGGCTTTCCCAGGCAAGAATACTGGAGTGGGTGGCCACTCCAGCAGATCTTCCTGACCCAGGGATTGAACCCTCGTCTCCTGCATTGGCAGGCGGGTTCTTTACCACTGAGCCACCGGCTTAGTATAGTTTAATTATGTGAATACTCTGTAACCTGTCTAAGGTTTCTCTACCCCTGGGGCCAGGCTGACATCTAGATTCTCAAGAGCCAGGATATAGCGTGACCTTCTCTGACCTCAAATTACTTCCCCAAGAATCGCCTACATTTACCAAAGAGACAAAACAAGCAAAACAGGCCTGCCGCCCTGATACAATATTGTGAAAATCATGTCCAATTGTATTATGTGTATTTTACATTATCTGGCCATACAAAAACGATGTCATGTGAAAACTCTGCTCAGCGGATAGGAACCCAAGGAAAGGATCTGTTTAGTGTCATTTCTCCTTCAATCTGAATTTACCTCCATGTCAACAAAATAGGTGCCACTGTGGACTGTCATTCAGGCACGAAAAAATAACTCAAGTATAAGCCTGAACGTTCTAATAATGTTCATTAAAACACGATGCTTCCAATCCGATTATGTTCATCATTCTCAATCAATGGTACGATCAACATGACTGAATGCATCCTTTGTGGCAATAGAAACCGAACTCTAAATTTAGGCTGATGTTCAGAGAACACAATGCGTACTTTGAAAAAGCCTGGGGGTTGATCCAGCCACGCCCAGATTTAAGGTTGGGGTAACCTTTTCAGAGAGAACACGTACCTTCCCAAGAGCTCAGTGTTTACATTTGCTGAGAGCTACACCTGGAGAAATGTTTCTCAAGTTTCTATTGTTGTTTTTCCTTTAACCTTTCATTTCCTTTTGCTCCTGTTTTTTCCAAGCCAGTAGCTAAGGGTTGAAGGTGAAGGTGTTTGTTGTTCAGTCACGTCCAGCTTTTTTCGATCCCATGGACTGTAGCCCGCCAGGCTCCTCTGTCCATGGGATTCTCCAGGCAAGAATAGTGGAGTGGGTAGCCATTCGCTTCTCCAGGGGATCTTTCCGACCCAAGGATTGAACCTGGGTCTCCTGCATTGCAGGCACATTCTTTACTATCTGAGCCACCAGGAAAGCCCCTAAGGGGTACTCTGGGTCAGATTCAGACAGAAGAAGCCCACTCTGTGAGCCGGGAGTAGCCAAGTGGGAGACAAACCGCAGGGCTGGCTAAGTGCCAAGCTGTGGGAGATACTCAGACTGAGGGCAGGTAAGACAGGAACCAGGTGGCAGTGCCCGCCTAGGGAACTGGTGCTCGCTCCGGGCATCAGAGGAGACTGCGCGGGCCCAGCTGGCTGCCCAGGAGCCAGTTTTTTTTGTTTTTTGGACCACTCAGCTCTTAGCTCCCTGACCAAGGATCGAACCCGAACCCTTTAGAGTGGAAGCATGGAGTCTTAACCACTGGGCCATCAGGGAAGTCCCTGGGAATCAGTTTTCTAAGCAATGATTCTGCCCTATTAACATTCCAGCTGAAACTCTTAAAATTCCACAAGGACTGGTTATCTCTCTCTTTACTGGTATCACTTCTTGGCCTAGCTCTTACGGAATTATACCTTCAAGCCTACCCACTGTTTCTCTGATTCTATCAAAAATTACTCCTCCCCACCTCAGACAGGGGACACCACTCTCTGAACTTTTTTTCAGACTTTGATAGCTGATTAACAATGTTGTGATAGTTTCAGGCGCACAGCAGGGACTCAGCCATACATATGCGTGTATTCAGTGTCTCCTAACCGTCCCCTCCCCAGACCCAACCCACAAGCATCAAACCCTCTTCAGGCACAGCAATAGGTCGCAGTGTAGGGGTAGTGATGGAAAAGATAAAAATGGATATCACATTCCTCACCCTAAAGGAACTCAAACAAGGAGGAGGAAGGGCAGAGGGGCTTTTCACTTAGCAGGTAGTTATAATTTAGTGCTGGCAACTGTGGCAGGGCGAATAGGACTAACCAGCTGTCTGGAAGGTGGGTTATCAAGGACGGCTTCTGGACGAGGTGACATCCAAGGAGGGTTACAAAGGATGCATAGGAATAGTCAGAGATGATAGGAAGGGTAGCTCAGAGAAGACATCATAAAAAGCCACCAAAAAAAAAAAAATTAAGGGAAAATCGCAGAAGTGTGTAGGACCAAGTAGTTGCTGGGATATGAAGTGTGAGGCCTTAGGTATGAAGCAGTGAGGGGAGAGAGATGGGGTAAGGGAGGAGGGGGGTCAGGTCAGAGAGTCCTGCTGTGTTGGGGAGCTCCCTGGCGGTCTAGGGTTCATGCCCAGATTCAATTCCTGCTCAGGGGACTGAGATCCTGCAAGCTGCATGGCATGGCCAAAATTTTAAAAAATAAAATATGTATATATTAACAAAATACATAATGGGACTTCCAGGCGGTCCAGAGTTTAAGACTCTGTGCTTCCACTTTGAGGGGCACCAGTTCAGTCATGGGTGGGGAAGCTAAGCTGCCCCATGGCATGGCCAAAAAATTAAACAAACAAGTGAACAATCAAAAATGCTTCAAAAAATTTTAAATGAAAATTAGTTTCCTAAATGTCTGCATATGATCTATTTAAATAGAGGTTACCTCTTATCAACTGCTGTTTCTCACTCACAATTTGTTGTCATCCAGGCGCTTAGTCGTGTCTGACTCTTTGCGACCCCATGGATTGCAGCACTCTGGGGTTCCCTGTCCTTCACCATCTCCTGAGCTTGCTCAAACTCATGTCTATTGAGTAACAGATGCCATCCAACCATCTCATCCTCTGTTGCCCCGTTCTCCTCCTACCCTCAATCTTTCCCAACATCAGGACTTTTCTGATGAGTCAGCAATACGGTGTCTAAAAAAATGGCCATTCTTCTTTTTGATGTGTATTTTGTGAACTTAAAAAAAAAAGAAAGTGTACTATTTTCCACACACGATGTTTAATTAATTTTATAATCTATAAACTTAATAAAATATCTCTGGAAGAATACAAGGAAGCATTAATATTGGCAGCTCATAGAGTTAAAAAAAATTTAACTTAAAAATTTTAAAGCTCTTGAATATATTTCTTATTTTTAAAAATGGGGACGGATAATCAGGGGGAAAAAAAAAACCCACAACATTTTGAGGGGTTGGAGTCGGGGGGTGGATTAGCTCAATATACTAAAACCTGATGAACTAAATCACTAAACCTGATAACGCAACCATTCAAATCTCAAAACTTAAATTCCATAAAGTCATACCTGTCTCCTTCCAGAGCCACCCTCAGTTCACAGAATGGTGCCAGGTACCACCGGGGTTTAATAAGTATTTGTTAATTGCTGAAAACACACATGGCACCAATGTTTCTATTTTGTTTTTTTTTTGAAGACTTCTTTTCTATTCTGTAGGGAGACAATGTCCTCAAGATTCTTCATGTTCTTTTTGTTACCGTTTAGCAGTGACTAGGTTCAAAGTCAGCCTGAATGGGTCTCGCCCACCAGCCTCTGTGAGCAGCAGAGGAGCCCTGAAGAGTACTTCCCAGGTCCACTGGCTGCGCGGAGGGAGAGCCAGACCACAGCCTGGTCTAGAGCAGGCGTGGGGAGCAGGTACAAAAGCCTGGGTGGGTCGTGGCAGTTGGTTCCAGCAAGGGCACCTTCCTGTGACTCCAAACACACACACACACACACACACACACACACACACACACACACACACTTCCATATCCCTTCTAACCTGATTTCTAGGTTAGAATGGTCAGGTGGGGCTTTCTTTCACTCTTCCAAACTTGACTTTTCACCTTTCTGGGGTTCTGCAGGGAATTTGTTTTAGATATACAGCAAAGAAAAAACAAAACAAAACAAGACTGTTCCTTTTCCTGCTACAAGAGAAACACTTCAAACTTCAGGGCTCTCAAATCCAGGATCAGACCCCAGCTTTGCCTTGGACAAGCTGTGTGAACTGAGCACATCCCTGGTGGCTCAGATGGTAAAGAATCCGCCTGCGATACAGGAGACCCGGGTTCGATCCCTGAGCCAGGAAGATCTCCTGGAGAAAGAAATGGCAACCCAATCCAGTATTCTTGCCTGGAGAAATTTCATGGACAGAGGAGCCTGGTGGGCTACAGTCCATGGGGTTGCAAAGAACGGACACGACTGAACGATTACCACTGCTACTAAGCCTGATTTTCCTCATCTGTACATAAGGATAACAATGATTATTTCTCATAATTAAAAGAGGTGCTATGGCGCATAACATACCCAGCACAAACTGTATTAACAAAAACGGTATTGCATGCCATGTACAGAATGTTTACACTTATTTGTGAACAATTAGGATGAACACTCACTATGAAATGGAGCAGGGCTCTGCCCATGGTCCTTGCCCAGCCCCCTACCCTGTGTCCTCTGCCTGCCTTTGTGGAAAAACTTTAGCCAAAGAATAAGTTGAATCAGAGAAGTGAGAAAATGCAGAAACAAAGGAAAATAGTCCAAGCAGACCAAATAATAATAATGCTGTCATTAAGCATAGTCAAGGACCTTTGGTTCCTTCTCAAGGGCTATAGATAAATAAATATCTGAGCCATATCCTGTGAGCTGTCTTATAGATAACTGAAACCTCAGGTAAGTTAACTACTTGACCATAGTCATGACATGCTGCTGCTGCTGCTGCTGCTAAGTCGCTTCAGTCGTGTCCGACTCTGTGCGACCCCATAGACGGCAGCCCACCAGACTCCCCCGTCCCTGGGATTCTCCAGGCAAGAACAATGGAGTGGGTTGTCATTTCCTTCTCCAATGCATGAAAGTGAAAAGGGAAAGTGAAGTCGCTCAGTCGTGTCCGACTCTTAGCGACCCCATGGACTACAGCCTACCAGGCTCCTCCATCCATGGGATTTTCCAGGCAAGAGTACTGGAGTGGGGTGCCACTGCCTTCTCCGAGCCATGACATAGCTGCCACAATTCCGAGAACTGGTGTCAAGGAAAGGGGAACAAACCGACCACTGATGACCAATTTCAAGATGACTGTCAGCTCTGACTGTGCTGTTTCTGCCCGTAGCCCCTCCTGCAGCTTATAAAAGCTCTTGCCCACTGGTTGTCAGTAGGGGAAAGCCCTCCTTTGGACAGAAGTCTGCCCTCCCCGCTCCGTGGTCAGCATCCAAAAATAAAGCAAGCCTTCCTTTCCACCAACCTCGCTTCTTTCGAGCAGCAAGCAACCGCACCCCACTTTCCGGTGCAACTTAAACTGTGAAAAAACGCCGATTCACTCCCCCTCCTGCAAGTCTTTGCGAACTCTAACCTACTATTGTCTGAAGTTCACTGCATGCCTCTGCCCCCAACCACCTTGCCAGTCCTTTTTCCTCCCCTCTTTAAGTAGGTTTCTGTAACTGCCACTCTAGATTAGCCCTCAGGGATGCTGCGCTATTGGGCACCTAACAATTGCTGTGAGTCCACGTTCAGGTATGAAGGTAGCAATCGTGTGTGCCAACAATAGCGATGCTGCGGCCAAGAGAAGGGAGGTTTTTCAAGCGTGGCAGGCTTGGGGTCACCTCCCCGCAGGGCTGACACCCACAGGCAAGCTGGCACAAGAGTAGAAACTAGGGCATTGGGACATCGCCAGGAAGAGGCCCTAGAGGTCACACGGACCTTCCCAGACAACATATGGGAAACAGAACTTTGAAAAGAAACCCAGTCCTGAATCTAAAGAGGGAATCTGCTGCTGTTTCCCGCCTCCATGCCTCAAATACCTTAGCCCCAAATTATCATGAACAATGGGAAAGACTTCACAGTATATCACAACAAGAGACTGCAAAGGGCAATTTCTAATAAGAAAATGGGACTTAACAATTGACAAGTGACCTGGGGTCAGCTCCAGCCAGAATGTCTCTCCGCATGTTTCAACTCACTGTGACTCACTCTCCCAGGAAATAAAATATCAGACTAGATTTACTGAACCAAGTGAGTTGAGACCTGGACACCTGGTCAGGTCTGAGACTAGAGATGTTCAAGCCAGAGTGATAATTTGTAAACCTCCAAAGATGGAACAGCCCCGTGAACTTTGAGCATCAGTATAATACTGTGCAGCAGCCTCTAAGAGAAATACCACTGATTTCAATTCATAGGATGCTTATTCAAAGCCAGTCTCATGATGTCACAACTGTTCTTATCAAGGACTATGAAAGGCATTCATTCAAAAGACTGAGCTCAAGGTGAGGAACTGTGTGACACACCTTCAAAGGCAGTTTTGCCAGCGCTCCAGGAAATTGGCATATTTCTTAGATCACTGTACAGCACAGTTATAAGGTGGTAGTGTGTGTGTGTGTGTCACTCAGTCGTGTCTGACTCTTTGGGACCCCAGGGACTTTAGCCCGCCAGGCTCCTCTGTCCATGGGATTCTCCAGATAAGAATATTCGAGTGGGTTGCCATTCCTCCCCTTTAGGGGATCTTCCCAAGGCAGTGATCAAACCCGAGTCTCCTGCACGGTGGGCACATTTCTTCACCATTTTAGCCACCAGGGAGGCCCATAAGACACTAGCTGCTGCTGCTGCTAAGTTGCTTCAGTTGTGTCCAACCCTGTGCGACCCCAGAGATGGGAGCCCACCAGGCTCCCCCGTCCCTGGGATTCTCCAGGCAAGAACACTGGAGTGGGTTGCCATTTCCTTCTCCAATGCATGAAAGTGAAAACTGAAAGGGAAATCACTCAGTCGTGTCCGACTCTTAGCGACCCCATGGACTGCAGCCCACCAGGCTCCTCCCTCCATGAGATTTTCCAGGCAAGAGTACTGGAATGGGGTGCCATTGCCTTCTCCGAATAAGACAGTAGAGCTGCCACTAAAAAGCAAGCTGACTAATCGCTTTCCAGGCATTTATTTATTTTTCCCAAATAATTTCAAAGAAGAGCTGAATGTTAGCAAACTCAATCTATGGATAAGTGAAAAAAAAAAAAAAACCAGGAATGGAAGTTCATACCCACCTGGGATCCTATTAAGAGTCACCCAGAAATGTTCATCGGGAGAATAGGTATCTTTGGACCACTGGAGCAGATCAATGGCCCTTCGGTCTTGGAAGACAAACTTCACAAACTCTCTGGTGAGGGCCACGTAGGCAGTGCCAAAGTAGATGGTCAACCGATGGGGAGGTGAGGTTTTCAAAATACCGGTATTTTTCATAAAAGAGCCACCTCTGCCCAAGTGCTCCTGGTAGACATATCGAGTCCGCTTTACTGCATGGTCAGGAGGCAGCACCCCGGGGGTGATGTTTTTCCCTTTAAATCCTTTGAGATGCTGAACGATCTCCCTGTTGGTTTTCAGGGGGAAATCTTGCCCACAGGTGTTGATGGAGTATTTCCATGGAACTTCAGAAGCTAAAAGGTCTTCCAGGCAGTTCAGATCAGCCTGGAGCCTGGAAATTCCTGCGTAGACCACAGGCTCCATCTTTGAAGCAAGAAAAGCATTCTTGAAGCAACTCAGCAGCTGCCATACAGACTTCTTAAAGTGAACTGTGGCTTTCTCATCCACGTGAACGCAGTAGACGTTCTGGGGCATGTAGACGGCCCTGAAGAGTCTTTCAAAAGTATTAAAGTCCTTATGGATGACCATGACATATGCCAGAGGGAACTCGGCTTCTTCTTTCGACAAAGGCCTTGTGATATAGTGATTCTGGATCAGGTAGTCCTTGCAAGGGACACTTCCCATGGGGGACATCAATGTCTTTTCCCACAAAAAGATTGACTTCTCATCTAAGGCATTCTTACAGGCGTGTATCTCCAAGTCCCTTTCAACGGAACTATTCCTGTGACTTCTCGGTTGGCTTAACTGACCACTGTAAAAGATCATAAAAATAACCACACTGACTCCCATGAAAGTAAAAACCAATACTTCCAGAAGTTCATTATTTTCACTTCCCTGGGGAAGAAATCTCTCTCAAAAGACTGAGAAACAATTGGTTCCTGAAACAAGAGTGAAGAGGTGGAACTGACTTCTTTTGCCAATCTTGGAATTTCAATAGCTTCTCAAGAGGGCTGGCTTCCTTCTGCCGGGTCCTTTAATCCTCATTTACTCTCTGCTTCTGGGTGCTGTCCATCCTCTCCTGGCAACGGCCAGAGATGCTTCTTAAAGCGCCCTGGGCTTCTGGCCTCCGTGGTGCCACCTGGCTGCTGGCAGAAGGCGCCTGGCTCAGGGCAGCTCCGGGAAGCCCTTCTCATTTGCATACACGACGCCAGTGGATCTTAGGAAACTGCATTCAGTCTGGAGTGCCAGCTCCCTTCACCTGGGCTGTTTCCTGGGCTTCACTCCACCCCCCTCCATCCACTCTGTGTGGCCTGACCTCCCTTCTCACGCTTTCCCCTTCCTTTTCAAGTTAAGTGGTTCTCCTTTTTCTGGCTCGCCCCGCCAAGCTGCTAAACTGCTGCCTGTGGACTTCTCCTCCTCGGGTTTATTTCTCTTTCTTGGTCTCTGCCACTTTATTTCATTTCAGTGTTATCTCTACCTCTGGGCATATAAGACAGACACAGATAAGAAAAAAACCCCTTGCAACATGCCTAAGTAGAAGATTACTGGAGGAAAAAAAAAATCTGATGGTGTTCCCTGAATTAAATCAGTTTCTGATGATGTTACGTAGCATATATATGCCCATGGGTAGAGGAAAAAATGAATTACACTTTCAAGGGCAGAGGATGAGGTCAGAAGGAAGCGAGGAGTGACTTGATATTCAAGAGTTGGCGTGCAGGCATAAATGAAACGCACTTTAGTTCCGCCTGCCTGGGAGAAAGGTGATAGCTTGTTCCCAGAGAGCAAAGGCTGGTTCCCATTTCACACAGAGCTTTAGATAACTGGAGCTGTTGACACAGTATTATCTAGCACGTGTGGTAGCCACTAGGTCTCTTTAACAGCCTGACTTCCTCAGGCTGCAGGTCACTTTAGAGAGCTCGGAAGAGTCGCCTCTCCACCCAGCCCCTCTCCTACTTCCTTACTCTGAAGAGAGAACAAAGGCTTCGAGACTGAGGCAAATTTCTGGAAGTCTCCTTCAGTGCAGTTCAGGGAAGCCAGGGACAGCAGCTCAGCAGGTCTGGTCACATGACAGATGCCTCCTCATAGCTCACCTGAGCCAGGTGCCTCCAGCACTCAGCAGACGTGGAGTGCGTTCAAGGCAGGTGGTAAGGATGCTCCTGGGGGAAAGTTACTGAGCCAACTAAGAGATTAACTCTGGCAGCCACGGGAGCTGAAAGCGGCCCTGCTCCCACCTCCCTTCTGCAGTCACTCAACAATCTTGCCTGTCTCGGCGTGACATGGGAGCTGAGCAGCTGCTTCTGTTAGGAAGACACGTCTGCAATCCCGTGCTCTACCCGTCCCCCTCCACTCCCACCCCACCCCTCAGCTGCCTATGGTTTGCTGGACTGATGAATGGCAATGGTGGCCTGGATGTGACTGAGAATGAAAAATGTCACCTGCCGTCTCAGTCAACAAAGGATGTTTCCGCCATCAAATGACAGCCGCCTCCCACCCCCCTTTCCCCACACATGGGGGTGAGTCCTGAGGGGACTCAGGATGGAAACACAGGATGCCTGCCATCAAGCCACCATCAATCGCTGCAGTCAGGAGGCTGGGGATGACAAAGCACCGGATACTGGTCATGGAGAGCTGACGGGCATATCAAAGGGTGATTTCACTGAGCCTGGACTCTTGCATCTTTCTAGAAATAGAAAAGTGCTAAATTCATTAACCTGAGATGTCTGGTTTTCTTTCATTAACAGTCATCTTTTGAGGTGCCTACTTCCTGGTCTTTGTGATAAAAAAACTTCTATGTATCCTGGCTCCTCCTTTATCTCTTCAGAGCAATGCCAGGCTTGAAGTCCTCAGAATGTCTGCCCAATAAAAGAAGTCTCAGGACTTCCCGCTGGTCCAGAGGTTAAGAATCCGCTTTGCAGTGCAAGGGACTTGCTCAGCTTCTATCCCTGGTCGGGGAGCTAAGATCCCTCCTGGTTGAAGCAACTGAGCCCACTGGCCTCAACTACTGAAACCCCCATGCTCTGGAACCTGAGTGCTGCAACTGAGACCCAACATAGCCAAATAAATAAATACGTAAATAAATTAGTGTTCTTAAAAAAAAAAACAAACACATAATTCTCAACTTTTAGGTTGTGCCATTTTTTTTCAGTCAACTTGATGCATATTGACTTGGAGAGAGACCCAAAAAGCTGGCAGGAATCTTAAAGATCACCCAACACAATTCTATATTTTACAGACCAGGAGATTAAGGCTAACAAAAATATTTTTCCCAAAGTTATGCAGCTGGATAGAATCCAAAGTCTTAATTCTGCAGCTCCCTGGCCTAAAAGGCAAAGCCAGTCTAATCATTGTCAAATCCCAGCTGTTCAGTGACCGGCTGTATGAGCAGGGTGGAGTTACACTTAACCTCTCTAAGCATCAGGTTCTTTGTTTTCCACATGGAAATAACAGTACTTCCTATTTCACAGGGTTCTTAAGAACAGTGAGTGAGATAGCTCTCATCTAGGGTTTATGTATCTGTTTGTTTATGTTCAATAAGCATTAGCAAGTCTTGTTGCTTTTGTTTGCTTTTTGAAAAATAGTCAACATTTCTGACCCTGTTAAGGAACTGATATTTGGACTTCTGTTCTCAGTAATGGAAATGAAAAACATTTACCTTCGTAGAGCTTTCAAATGGTTTGACTTATTGCCACTCCAAAAAGTGAACGTTACATGTTTTTCACTATTTTCTTTCCCCACTGAAATCTCCCTTTACCCTGAGACTGGGGACAGTAGAACTGTAGGTGTAAGAAGGAAAGTACTGAATGGTCTGCTTTCACGTCTTGATATTCCTTCATTCTTACTTCTTGTTAGAGACACACCCTTTTCTTCAAAGAATAATGGCAGGACTAAGGGGAGGCTGAGCTATTTCAAACCTAAAAGATGATGCTGTGAAAGTGCTGCACTCAATATGCCAGCAAATTTGGAAAACTCAGCAGTGGCCACAGGACTGGAAAAGGTCAGTTTTCATTCCAATCCCAAAGAAAGGCAATGCCAAAGAATGCTCAAACTACCGCACAATTGCACTCATCTCACACGCTAGTAAAGTCATGCTCAAAATTCTCCAAGCCAGGCTTCAGCAATACGTGAACTGTGAACTTCCAGATGTTCAAGCTGGTTTTAGAAAAGGCAGAGGAACCAGAGATCAAATTGCCAACATCCGCTGGATCACTGAAAAAGCAAGAGAGTTCCAGAAAAACATCTATTTCTGCTTTATTGACTATGCCAAAGCCTTTGACTGTATGGATCACAATAAACTGTGGAAAATTCTGAAAGAGATGGGAATACCAGACCACCTGACCTGCCTCTTGAGAAACCTATATGCAGGTCAAGAAGCAACAGTTAGAGCTGGACATGGAATAAACAGACTGGTTCAAAATAGGAAAAGGGGTACGTCAAGGCTGTATATTGTCACCCTGTTTATTTAACTTATATGCAGAGTACATCATGAGAAATGCTGGGCTGGAAGAAGCACAAGCTGGAATCAAGATTGCTGGGAGAAATATCAATAACCTCAGATATGCAGATGATACCACCCTTATGGCAGAAAGTGAAGAGGAACTCAAAAGCCTCTTGATGAAAGTGAAAGAGGAGAGTGAAAAAGTTGGCTTAAAGCTCAACATTCAGAAAACGAAGATCATGGCATCTGGTCCCATCACTTCATGGGAAATAGATGGGGAAACAGTGGAAACAGTGTCAGACTTTATTTTTCGGGGCTCCAAAATCACCGCAAATGGTGACTGCAGCCATGAAATTAAAAGACGCTTACTCCTTAGAAGGAAAGTTATGCCCAACCTAGATAGCACATTAAAAAGCAGAGACATCACTTTGCCAACAAAAGTCTGTCTAGTCAAGGCTATGGTTTTTCCAGTGGTCATGTATGGATGTGAGAGTTGGACTATGAAGAAAACTGAGCGCCAAAGAATTGATGCTTTTGAACTGTGGTGTTGAAGAAGACTCTTGAGAGTCCCTTAGACTGCAAGGAGATCCAACCAGTCCATTCTGAAGGAGATCAGCCCTGGGATTTCTTTGGAAGGAATGATGCTAAAGCTGAAGCTCCAATACTTTGGCCACATCATGCGAAGAGTTGACTCATTGGAAAAGACTGATGCTGGGAGGGATTGGGGGCAGGAGGAGAAGGGGACGACAAAGGATGAGATGGCTGGATGGCATCACTGACTGGATGGACGTGAGTCTGAGTGAACTCCGGGAGTTGGTGATGGACAGGGAGGCCTGGTGTGCTGCGGTTCATGGGGTCGCAAAGAGTCGGACACGACTGAGTGACTGAACTGAACTGAACTGACACTCTGCCTATGGTGTATTTATCTCTAAATAAGTCCACTTTTTACCTATCACTTCATCTTTGAATTCTTTCTGGGTGAGGCAAGAAATTCACCGGGAACAACTGTAGGTTCAGTTGGTTTTCCCCCTCTCTTTGCCTTGATCCTCCATCCTACAACATGGAGCTCTGGTCCATGCCAAGCCAAAACAAACTCAACAAATCTTTAATCATGATTTATCAAAGCAGTTTGCAGATGAGAAGGGGGTGCAATGTGACTAACAGTTCAAAATAATAGGATCCAAAACCCCGTTCTACAGTCTGTCCTTCTTTACAAGGAGTTAGAAGAAAAGCCGGAGAAGGAAATGGCAACCCACTTCAGTAATCTTGCCTGGAGAATCCTGTGGACAGAGGAGCCTGGTGGGCTGCTGTCCATAGGGTCGCACAGAGTTGGACACAACTGAAGCAACTTAGCAGCAGGAGCAGCAGAGGAACAGCCAGAGATTAGAGTGCGGTGCCTTTTGTAATGGTTGGCCCAGCAGGAGGTTTGTTTGCCTGGTATCTGAGGCAACTGAACAGGCATTTTCTTCCAGCAAGTAATTGGACAGGCTAAGCTAATAACGTGCAACCAGGACAGGATATCTGTTCTCTTCCCTCTGGTTGGCTTAACATATTGAAAACTGTCGTCAGGTGGACATTCTGTATCACTCCCTGCCTCTCTCTGCCCGCAGGATATGTTTATGGTCACAATCAAGGAGACAGCAAGCACAAGGAGATAGCCACTGATGACACAGTGAGATCTGCTCAAACATCAAAACAAAAAAGGCTAGGCAGGGCTCTGTTGCAAGAAGGGGAGCCCTTCAGGGCCCGAGAGTGGGCTCTTGTCTAACACTTGGAGATGTATTGTCTGAGGAGACACATGTGCTGAACAAAGGAAGAGACTTTGTTGGGAAGGGGTGCCTGGGTGGAGAGCACCAGGGGAAGGGGACACAGGACAACTGCTCTGCCACGTGGCTCACAGTCTTGGGTTTTATGGTGATGGCATTAGTTTCTGGGTTGTTTTTGGCCAATCATTCTGACTCAGGGTCCTTCCCGGTGGCGCACACATTGCTCAGCCAAGATGGACGCCAGCGAGAAGGATTCTGGGAGGTGTTAGGACACATGACGTCTCCTTTTGATCCTTCCTGAACTCTTCGGGAGGGCAGTGGCTTGTTAGTTCCGTGCTCCTTACCAAGACCTCCTGTTGTAAAATAACTCATGCAAATAATTGCGATGGTGCCTGGCCAGGGTGGGCGGTTTCAGTCGGTGTGCTTCCCCCGACAGCTTCAGTTCTCGTTAACCTCATTTGAGCTGTGTGTCCACCCCAGCTGGGCTCTCAGAGGTAAAACATGAATGCCTTCTTGCTCGGGCAGGATCACAGCCTGGGCCTGATCTGTTCTCAAGTCCTTACAGCTCTCCTGCTCTTTTTCAGCACAAGTACTGGCTACTGCATCAAGGCAATGTTTTTTTTTTTGTTTTTTTTTGTTGGGCGCTCTCACGTCCACCAAGGTCACACCATCCTGCTTCCCACCCAAGGCTTGAGCTGTGTCAGTCTGACAACCTCAAACACTTCAACCACATCGAAACCCAGAAAGTAAACCTGAAAAGGTCTCCTGGCAACCAAAATAAAGATCAAACATCAAGGCTGGATTCATACACCTGAATGTGTACAGACAGGTAAGTGAAAAAAGTTAAAACAAAAAAAAGTAGGTAAAGCTGGTGAAGGGCAAGAAAAACAGGGCTAGTGAATTTCTGAGCGGCAGCTAACGCTTGGCCATGGTGTCGGGGAGGCTGAAAGAAGGTGGGGACAGTGGTAGAATCGTTAGTTCTTGCCCCACCTACAGCTTTCGAACTGTTCTGGAGAAGACCCTTGAGAGTCCCCTGGACAGCAAGGAGATCAATCCTAAAGGAAATCAGTCCTGAATATTCACTGGAAGGACTGATGCTGAAGCTGAAGCTCCAGTACTTTGGCCATCTGATGTGATGAGCCAACTTATTGGAAAAGATCCTGATGCTGGGAAAGATTGAGGGCAAGAGGAGAAGGGGGCAGCAGAGGATGAGATGATTGGATGGCATAGTCACTGACTCAACAGATGTGAATTTGAGCAAACTCCAGGAGATACTGAAGGACAGGGAAGGCTGCCGTGCTGCATTCCGTGGTGTTGCAAAGGGTTGGAAACGACTTTGAGACTGAACAAGAGCCACCTTCACAGCCAGCACTGAGTAACATGTAGGGTCATGGGGCCAATGCTGCCAGCTCTGCAAATGTTTTAAGAGGAGGGAGAAATCTGAATTTTATATTTAAAAAAATCCAAACTCTTTAAATGTTATCAAGTAATTAACAAATTTTTAAGACCCAAGTGAACGGACACACAAGCACCTGAAGACTGCATCAGCCCCCACAATGCCATCTTTCACCTTCGGTTGAAGCATCAGAGCTCATGTATTTGAATCTCTCTTGAGGCTTAGTTTATTCTCTCTTAGTTTAGACACAATCCTAACACACTTTCTTAGAACTAAACAGGTAAGAAGTCACAAATTAGAAGAGGGATGTAGAACAGTTAGACTGGGCATCCTTTGGTCAGCAATAGGCGAGAGACTCAGCGTGAAGTAGGTTCAAGAAAAACTCCAAAAGTTTCCATAAAAAACTACAAATAGAGGTACCATATGACCCAGTAACCGCACTCCTGAGCATATATCCAGAAAAAATGAAGACAAATACGAAAAAGATACACACACCCCAATGTTCACGGCAGCACACCTTACAACAGTGAAGGAACAAAAGCAACCTGAACAGCCGTCAACAGATGACTGGTTTAGGGATACAATGGAGTATTACTCAGCCATGAAAAAGGGCGACGGACGACCAATGGAGTATTACTCAGCCATGAAAAAGGGCGACGTACGACCAATGGAGTATTACTCAGCCATGAAAAAGGGCAACGTACGACCAATGGAGTATTACTCAGCCATGAAAAAGGGCAACGTACGACCAATGGAGTATTACTCAGCCATGAAAAAGGGCAACGTACGACCAATGGAGTATTACTCAGCCATGAAAAAGGGCAACGTCGACCATCGGCAGCACCATGAGTAGACTTGGAGAATATCATACTAAGTGAGGTAAGGAAGGCAAACATATCATTTACCTGTGGATCTAAAAATTAATACAGTGAATCTATATACAAAACAGAAACGGACTCATGGACATAGCAAACAAACTTACGGTTACCAAAGGGGAAAGGAGAGAGATAAGTAAGGATTAATAGGTACACACTGCTATATATAAAACAGATAAACAGCAAGGATGTACTGTGTAGCACAGGGAACTATATTCAATGCCTTGTAATAACCTATAATGGAAAACAACCTGAAAAATAAAATTATGAATACATATATGACACATATATAACTGAGTCACATTGGTGTACACTTGATATTAACGCAATATTGCAAAACTGAATTTCAATTTAAAAAGAAAGAAAAACTCCACAAACATTTCAAGATCATTCGATTAAAGAATGACTGGCATCTGTACAGTATTTAAAATGATCAAATAAGGGAATTCCCTAGTGGTTCAGTGCTTAAGACTCTGGCTTGCAATGCAGGGGATGTGGGTTTGATTCCTGGTTGGGGAACTAAGATCCCACACGCTGCAGGGCAGCTAAGCCCGAGTACCACAGCTACCACGGCTGCTGAGCCTGCATGAAGCACCGAGAGAATCTGTGTGCCATAAAGATCTGCTTGATGCAACCAAGATCTCTGGGGCCACAACGAAGACCCAATGCAGCCAAATAAATAAATAAATGTTTAAAAATAAATAAAATTATCAAATCAGTTAATGAAAAGGCTTGAAAAGTGTGCAGGCCAACGAACGTAGCAGTTTGGGGTTGAAAACAAGCAGAGGACTAACATTTAGTGAAATAGAAATACATCAATATATTCGTGTATATATATTTTGCATAGTCTATTTAAAAAGGCATTTCTGAAATATGCTTATTCAAATTAGGGTTTGTTTTTTTTTTAGTTTAACCATTTTGCACACAAAAGGGCAGGTTCTAAATTACCCAGGAAACTCACAAATCTGCCAAAACTTGTCTGTCACAGGCTTCTATAGCAGAAGTCAGTACTTTTTCTGTGAAGGGCCAGATAGTAAGCATTTTAGGTTTGTGAGTTGTTTGGCTTCTGAGGCAACCAGTCAACCCTAGACTGTGTTCTGAAAGCAGCCACAACAGCATGTGTCTGTGTCCTGCCAAAACTTTATCCATGGACACTGATATCTCCATCTCATATTATTTTCAAGTCATAAAATAGGTTTTTAAAATTTATTTTACAATCCTTTAAAAATGCAAAATCATTCTTAGCTTGTAGTCAGTATAAAAATAGGTCAGATTTAGCCCACAGGTTGTATGTTCTTGGCTCATTTCTTTTCCAGATCATAATCAAGTTCCTCCAGGCCTGTATTTTGTAATATCAGAGTCTTCATAATTACTTTCCAGATGAAGAAATGCGAAATGAGGAAAAAGGATACTGTTGGTCATTCTTGTACCTGCCTGAATGCCCAACACGCCCCATCAGGGTTAAAAGTACACTGGGCCTACGTGCCTGTCTCCTTTCTTCTATAAAACGGAGATACTAGGAACACCGACCTCACAGCGTTCCAAAGAGATCTTAACAGCTTAGTACACAAAAAGAGCTTAGAGTGATACCTTGCACAGAAGGTGTACTCAACAAATCTTCTAGCATCTCTCTCTGTTGCCAAACGTGGTTCACACAGAGCCTGAAGTGTCCATCCACCTTCCTATACCTCTCATGAGGCAGAGCTGCAGGGCTTGACGAGCGATTCTTCATCTTTGCTTAGTCGCTCAGTCATGTCCAACTCTTTACCACTCCATGAACTATAGCCTGCCAGGCTCCTCGGCCCATGGGGATTCTCCAGGCAAGAATAGTGGAGTGGGTTGCCATTTCCTCTTTCAGCGTTTCTTCCCCACCAGGCATCGAACCCATGTCTCCAGCATTGGCAGGCGGATCCTTTACCACTAGCACCACCTGGGAAGCCCTAAAAGACCCCAAAGGACAGGGGGGCGCCATAAAGGCTGTGGTTATCATAGGCAGAGCCAGCCTCTGCAGCCCTCTCCTGTATCCCACAGTGAGGGAACTGCTCTTTATTCCCAATTGCAGACCCTCTTCCTCTCTTTTTTCTTAATTTATTTGGCTGCACTGGGTGTTAGTCACGGCATGAAGGATCTAGTTCCCTGACCAGGGATTGAACCCAGGCCCCTTGCGTTGGAAGCTCACAGTCTTAGCCCCTGGGCCACCAGGGAAGTCCCCCAGTTGCAGCCTCTTGAAGTATAGTTGCAGCCTCTACTTAGAGACCGAGAGGGCTGGTGCACCCTGTAAAATGTTGTGACACAGCATGCTGGTGAAGACCCAGGCTTTGGAGCAGGGTTTAAATCTGGTTCAGCTGTTTACAATATGACCCTCAGAGAGTTTCTTGGGATCACTGTACCTTTGATGCCGAATATTCAAAAAGGAATCATAGGAAGTCTATGAAAGTCAATCCGGCTTGGAAGGCTCCTGTATTTTTCTATACTATTCCACATAACATCACTCCAGCTTACCCTTATTCTTCTAAGATCACATTACTTTTTTTTCTACTTCTCTGGCAGCCTCTTTGGGGCAGCCAATTTCTTTCCCTCTAGTGGTTAGTTGCCTAGATTTAATTCCAGTTTTCCAAGCCAAAACAAAAGCAAAAACCAAACTCACACGTATTTGATCTTTGGCTCAATTCCACTAAATCTCAAGGGACAGAATTGGTGACTATTTGTCTTTCTATGCAACTTTTCTCTGTTTCTAAGTGTCTGCTCTGAGAAAAAAAATTCATGAGAAGACTTTGCCTCTGTTCAAATCTGGACATACTTCTGGTACCCTTCTCATCCACCAAACTCCTCCACTCCCATATTTTTGAATGTTGAAGTTGCAAGGAGATATTTCTACTAAGAGATAATATCTTATCATTCAGCTGCTACCAACAATCTGTATCTTGAAGACACTCTCTTTCTTCTAAACATTTTCGAATAAATGAAAACAAAACCGTCTTAAAATAGGGGTAGCCAGTGGCTTCCTCCAACTTCTAGCTTTAATAGCCCTATTAAATTCTTGCCTCGCTTTCAGTTCATTGAACCCACTATCGAACTAGCCTCTTTCCCACAGAACCTGTCGCTTACTTGAGTTTAGACTGCTGGTCGGGCCAGAGTGGCTTGGCTGAATCCCCACAAGCAGATGTTTCTTTTACTTTCCTAGAAATGAAAGCTGGATAAAATTTGCCTTCAGGATATGTCCTGTGTCTGAATTCAATAGAAGAAAATCCTCACCCTTGGTTCTCCCACTGGTTAAAGTGGTTTTCTTTTTTTAAATATAATTTAATGCATTTATTTATTTTTGGCTGTGCCGGGTCTTCACTGCTGCTTGGGCTTTCTCTAGCTGCGGCACGCGGGGTCTAGTCTCCAATTGCAGTGTGCAGGCTTCTCATTGCGATGGCTTCTCTGGCTGCAGAGCACCGGCTCCAGGGTGTGCAGGCTTCAGTAGCTGTGGCTCCCGGGCTCTAGAGCAAAGGCTCAGTAGCCGTGGCACACAAGGCTTAGTTGATCCGCAGCATGTGGGATCTTCCCTGATCAGGGATCAAACCCGTGTCTCCTGCACTGGCAGGTGGATTCTTTACTACTGAGACACCAGGGAAGCCCTAAAACAGTTTTCCATTCAAATTTTCTATTTAGCAATCCATCCTTTTAAAGGATATCCTTGAACTCAATTTTTTCTCCTCAAAAACAGGGAAAATTGTTATAAGCAGGGTAGGCTCAGCCCTGGTCTCCTTTGGTTAGGGATCTCAGGGCTGATGGTGTAGTTTGGGTTACTACCCTTCAGTGTGTCTTAAATGTTTTGTAACCTATGTAATGGAGTTGTTTTGGTTACCTTTCTTCCCCCTGCCCCCACCGAGTAAATGATCAGTGGAACATAAATACCTAGGGCACTAATTCTCAGTCCCAAGATGCCTTGGGCATCGGAAAGACAAGAGGGAATGTTTAAGGGCAGTACTTAGGATAACCAATTGTCCAGTTTGCCCAGGACTAAGGAATTTCCCAGCACAAGGGATTTTTTTTTTTTAGTGCTAAAAGTGAGAAAGTCCTGGGCAAACAAAAATGTCTTTGCTATCCTAGATATCATCGGTCCTAAGCCCTCACTGCTGAATGATATATCAAACAGAGAATGTTCAACAGCTGATCAGTATGGAGGGAGATCAAACTAGTCCATCCTAAAGATCAGTCCTGAATATTCCTTGGAAGGACTGACGCTGAAGCTGAAGCTCCAATACTTTGGCCACCTGATGCAAAGAGCCAACTTATTGGAAAAGACCCTGATGGTGGGAAAGACTGAAGGCAGGAGAAGGGGATGACAGAGGATGAGACAGTTGGATGGCATCACCGACTCGATGGACATGAGTTTGAGCAAGCTCCGGGAGGTGGTGATGGGCAGGGAAGCCAGGCGTGCTGCAGTCCCTGGGGTCGCAGAGTCGGACACAACTGAGCGACTGAACTGAACTGATGGAGGGAGAGGAAATGTTGAAATCATTGGTCTGGGTGAGAGGCGCAAGCAGACCATCAAAAGTTTGCAAACTACAGTGCAGAAAAACTATGTGAGCTCCCACACGTATCCTCAGGCCACTGTGGCTCGAGCACAGAGTGATGCAGAGTAAGAGCGAACCAGTAAGAATACACTTAGGACTTCCCTGGAGGTACAGTGGCTAAGAATCGGCCTGCCAATGCAGGGTCCCAGAAGATTCCATATGCCTAGGAGCGACTAAGCCCGTGTGCCACAACCATCTGAGCCCGTCCCCAGGTGGCGCTAGTGGTGAAGAATCTGCCTGCCAATGTAAGGGACACAGGAGACTCAGGTTCAGTTCCTGGGTTGGGAAGATCCCCTGGAGGAGGAATTCTACTCCAGTATTCTTGCTTGGGAAATCCCATGGACAGAGGAGTCTGGCAGGCTACAGTCCATAGGGTCACAAAAACTCGGACACAACTGAAGTGACTTAGCACAACATTTGGAAAAAACCTTCTACTCATGGCTTTGTCTAAAGCAGGTCAAAAAGAATGTCACATACTGTTCAGGTGAGAGCATGAAAGACAGGCATTGAGAAATCACATTAAGAACTGGTTAGTTAGGCCAAGAAAATTTAATTTTCTTTTTCTCTATGAGGAGCTGTCAGTGTTAATATGAACTGCAGCATGTAATTTTTGAATTGTGATCATCACAATGCATTGTATTTTTATGATCTACATGAAAAGAATCTGTAATGGAAGTAATCCCTACCTCCAAAAAATGCAAGGCCTTGGGTCTGCATTAAATGGTATGATCCATGTTCATCTCAAAAAAAAAAAAAAAAGGCTAAGAATGTTTGCTTTCTTTACCTTAAGTTCAATCAGCATTCTTTCATATCATTCTTGATCTAAACAGATTAAAGTCAAACAATCAATAATGATGTAGTGATGAAAATAAATGTAATGCATATGAAAGAAAAGGAGAAATGGTTGGTTAGAAAAATAATATAACTGCTGGTGTGTAGGTTTGTTTTTGTTTTTTTTTTTTTTAATATTTATTTATGTATTTGGCTACATCCAGTCTTAGATGGCATGTAGGATCTAGTTCCCTGACCAGGGATTGAACCCAGGTCCCCTGAATTGGGAGTGTGGAGTCTTAGCCACTGGACCACCAGGGAAATCCCTGGTTTTTGTTTTTGTTTTTGTTTTCTGGTTTTTGTTTTTAACCACTCCATGCCACACATGAAATTCCCTATAACTGCTGCTTTGCATATTGCTTTCTAAGACTGCAGATTTGTTCACTCTAAGATCCAGGGGGAAAAAAAATCCCTAAAAATCTTAGCAGGGTCATTTTCTTTGTACAGGGCTGTTGCCCAAAGCAACAGCCCTTTACAAACCCAGATCTGGTCTTTAAAGTAGGGTTTTCTGCTATTAGTCTGCTCTTTGTATTTCTTTGGTGCAGACTTAGGTGGCCACTGGTTAAGTTCACAGATAGCGGACCGTGGATTGGAGCACAGTCTGGCTTGAACTGGTGCCCCCAGGAAGAACTTGGCGTTGAGCAGCCTTCCCAAGACGAACCGGCTGCTTTGGAAAAACAGAGAGAGGGAGAACAGGCCTGTTGCTGTTGACCAGGGGAAGAAGGACTTCAGGAAAATTCCCAGAAAACCTGAATGTGCTAGCCTGAATGTGCTAGAAGACGTGGTCTGAAGCTGACCCAGTAAGATCTGGCAAAGGGATCTAGACTCTGTGTGCGTGTTGTGTGTCTCTGTGTGGTGACAGAGAGGGTGGCTGATTTGAAGCTGAGTTGGCAGCAGTGCTGATGAGCATATAAAACGTTATTTCCATTTGATTCAATTCAGTAAATATTTATTCTTATTCCACTGGATGCTCCCTATGTTGAGCTGCCAAAAATATAAAAGACCCCAAAGAGATAGTAGTTGTCAGGGCAATATGATATCCATGTTCACAGTTATAGGGCAAAGAAGACGATAGAATGACATAAAGGAGTTACAACAGAGGTTTACAAAATTGAGACCAAAAATCAATGAACATTTCCCATGTGACAAGGCCTTGAATGTAGACATATTCAGGCCATGATGTAAACAGGAGAAATCAAAGAGGATGACTCAAGGAAAGAGGAAGAAAAGTAGCAAAGGCAGAAACACAAAGCATGGTTTTTCTGGAGTGTCCCTTTCAGGGAAGGCCGCCTTGGGAATTAATTAATCAGTGACATTGATGTGGCGTTCCACAGGGCTTTGCAAACGTCCAACATCCAACGTCCTATGTTGAGAGGATTGGATTGAATAATTCAGGAAGCTGTTGTTGAATGTCACTGAGGCTTCTGAACTGAGAAGTTATTCTTCAAAGAAAAATATGTCAGGAGTGTTAGAATGACTTGAAGAGGGAGACTTGTGCGCCAGAGACACCACATTGATGGGTCTAAAGATTATCTCGAGAGGTGGGCACCACAGGCTGGAGTCAGAGCAGTAATGATGGGCCCACAATGGTGATGCTTACTGGGCACACGCAGAGCACATGGAATGTGCTGATTAGGGCTGGGGGCTGGAAGAGACGTCAGCGGACTTGGAGGATGGCGGTGCCTGGGGTTCTCAGGAAGGGGGCTGTGAGAAGTAGGCAACAAAATGGGGAGGTGTGAGCAAGGGCCAGTGGGCGCCTCGGGAATAGATACCCAAAGGCCTGGGAGGAACGCAGACAGGGCCTGGGGAACACAGTGGAGACTTGTGATTCATCAGGACAGAATGGGGTTGAGCTTGGAGGCCGAGGAGGTCACCAAGGAAGATGGAACAGCAAGAGCCAAAAAGCAAACCTGGTAAAGACTCTCGAGGGATGTTTACTGAGACCTAAACTCTCCCCAGTTCTACATTTCACTGAGACTACATTTCAACTGAGAGTTGAGTGGCTCTCAATCAACTATTATCCAAGTCTCAGTTCAGTAGTCAGTGACCAAGAATATGAAAAGAATGGAATCCACTTAAATACATTTCCAAAGAGGGATTATAAAAGCAATGCCTTCTAACACACATGGCAACTTTTTCCGAAGGTGGAAGCCATCGCTCAAAGTTCTGTGTGACAAAGTATTGTCCAAAGACTGCTGGCTTCAGACAATCATTTCTTCGTGGCACTTGTATCTCTCTGTCTGCCTTTTAGGAGTAAGAACAACTTTTCGAAAAGAGCGATTATATATGATGCACTGAGGATTGGAGCCAGAACCCTAAATTAGAAGTAGGATGATTTGAATTTGGGCCCTGACCTTGCCAATTCCTAGCCAATAAATAAACTCAACAAACATTTAGAGAAGGCAGGCATATCACAGATAGGCTGGGTTTCAAAGTCGACAGGTACGGGGAAGACAGCGTGCAGTCAGAATTCCTCTGGAGGAAGGCCCTGGGAAGAAGCCACAGTCTCCATAATTCCAGCACGGCACATTCTCCCTTGAATCTGTGTCCAGAGAGTGACTTCTTACGAGCACCAGATGGACAGCTTGGCTTTAGCTGAGGAGCCGAGTCATGAGATCACACTGTCTCTTTAAGGTCGGTGAGCCCCGAAAACCAAGACCCCCTCGCGAGAATAAGCAGAATCCACCTGTGGACCCTAGACTCATTGTGTGGAATGGTGGGCAGGGGAGGGATGACCATTTAAACTTACATACACTGTGTGTGTGCACATGTGTGTGTGTGAGAGAGACAGAGAGAGAGAATCTAGTTGAGTTTGCGAAAGTTAAGTGACTCTGAGGAGCCGGGACTCCATTGCTCGTTTGCCAGTCATTGTACAGGGAATAAGGAAAAAAGAAATTGGCAGATGCCGGTTCTTCCCTCGAAGGTCAGTCTCCCAGGGCCTCTCGGAACATAGACGCAGCACCACAAGACTCACAGTACATGGGATACAGGGGGATGGAGTCCATCGGAGCGAGCATCAGGAAAGGCTCTCTAGAGAATGTGACTCTAAGCTGAGTCTTTGAAGAAAAGCACAGGCCAATCAGAGGAGGGAGAGGGAGGCAGAGCCTTCTAGAGCCTCCTGGTGGAGGGGACCGGCAAGAGTCAAGGCAGGGAAGCTGAGCCCTTCGAAGGTCAAGGGGGCCACCCGGCAATGAGCCCCCTTCCAGCAGAAGGGCTGCAGTGTCATGCTTCGGTAACGGGGATCCATGCCTAGCATCTAAGGAGAGAGACATGGTCACAGGACCGATGTGCTTTTATCAAGGTCATTCCATCTCTGGAGGATGGATTAAAGCAGGCTGAGAATGGCATCAGGGGAAGTTGTTAGGAAAGGAAGTTAGACTATCGTCGGAGAGAGATAAGCAGAGAGGGGTGATGGCACTGGACTTGGAAAGGAGGCCGACAGCCAGACCCCACTCATGGACCGTTCACTTGGTCCCTGGCAGGACCCAAGCCCCTGCCTCCGCTGCCAATAACCCTATGAATGGGCGCTGCCAGGTCAAGTTTCCCCCGTGACCTTCACGCTAGGGCCTCGCCCACGTCAAGCTGGGTCCAGCTCTCACCCTCGGTCCTTCGGGCCCAGCCACACTGGCTGCTTTTCTGGCTCCTGGGCATGTGGAACCCGTGCTCACCTCGGGGTCTCTGCAAGCCCTCACCCCCCTACCGGGAACCCCCTACTCGTTCCCACGGCCCTCCTCACTTTGGAGCTGCAGTTCACATCTGCTTTCACCAAGAGGTTGGTCCCTTCCTGGGTCAGCCTGCTCATTTCCTTCATCGCGCTTGGAGTCTCTGATTATCTTATCAGTCTACTTTTTATTGTCTGTCTCCTACTTCTAGAATATTCCATGAAAGGAGGGGCCTTATCTGTTACTCACTATTATATACTTGAAAGTAAAGGCGATAGTCGCTCAGTCATGTCCGACTCTTTTGTGACCCCATGGCCTACAGCCCACCAGGCTCCTCTGTCCGTGGGATTCTCCAGGCAAGAACACTGGAGTGGGTAGGAAGAAGGGTAGGAGTCCCTTCTCCTGGGAATCTTCCTGACCCAGGGATAGAACCCAGGTTTTCTGCATTGCAGAGAGATTCTTTACCATCTGAGCCACCAGGGAAGCCTAGAATATACTTACTCACTATTACATTCAGACTCAGCACAGTGTCCAAGTGCTCAGTACGGTGGGGAGAGGGATAAATTATGAGTTTGCAACTAACAGAGACACACTCCCCTCCAGTCTTCGCTCAGTCTTGTTCGACTCTTTGCTACCTCATGGGACTGTAGCCCGCCAGGCTCCTCTCTCCATGGGATTCTCCGGGCAAGAATACTGGAGTGGGTTGTTGCCATTCCCTTTTCCAGGGGATCTTCCCAACCCAGGGGTTGAATCTGGGTCTCCTGCATTGCAGGCAAATTCTTTCCCATCTGAGCCACCAAGGAAGCCCACAGACACACTGCTGCTGCTGCTGCTG
This sequence comes from Bos mutus, assembly GCF_027580195.1. Lineage (NCBI taxonomy): Eukaryota > Metazoa > Chordata > Mammalia > Artiodactyla > Bovidae > Bos > Bos mutus. Next base: position 6,890,072 of record NC_091639.1, on the reverse strand, counting down.
CTAAGTCGCTTCCGTCGTGTCCGGCTCTGTGCGACCCCAGGGACGGCAGCCCACCAGGCTCCTCCATCCCTGGGATTCTCCAGGCAAGAACACTGGAGTGGGTTGCCATTTCCTTCTCCAATGCATAAAATAGATAACCAGGACTCCTCTGCTGGTCCAGTGGCTAAGATTCCGTGCACCCATGCAGGGGGCCAGGGTTTGATCTCTGGTCAGGAAACTAGATTCTGAATGCCACAACTAAAGATCCCATGCGCCGCAACTACGGCCTGGGGCAACCAAATAAACAAATAAACATCTGAAAAGATAGAGAATCCATAAGGATCTGCTGTATAGCACAGTAAACTCTACTCGATATTTTGTAATAACTTTTAAGGGGAAATAATCTGAAAGGGATATATATACATATATGTATGTATAAGTGACAGAGAAGACAATGGCACCCCACTCCATTGTTCTTGCCTGGAGAATCCCAGGGACGGGGGAGCCTGGTGGGCTGCCGTCTCTAGGTTCGCACAGAGTTGGACACGACTGAAGTGACTTAGCAATGTATAAGTGAATCACTTTGCTATATACCTGAAACTAATACAACATTGTAAACCAACTATATATCAATAAAATAAATTTACTGAATGAATATCTATATTACAGGTGAAGAATATGATAATAATAACAGTAACAACAATAAAAAAAATGAACAGTCAAAATATGTGCTGGGCACTGGCCAAACTCATTGAAGCCTCACAGATCTGACATAAATATCATTATTTCCTCCATTTTACAGATGGGGGAACTGAGGCGCCCACATTTAGGTAACTTGTCCAGTTACCTGCCTTGTAAATGGCAGAGCAGTCGGTCTGGCTCCCGGGTCCAGCCTCAACATCTATGCTACACGGCTACTCTGATGACTCCCCGAGCTGCTGCTGGGACTGTCAGGAATAAAAACCTTTCTTTTCTCCCAGGGGGGCCAGCTGTGAGAAACAAACACTTGGGGCTACTGTAGAGTCTCTCTGACACCATGTGGGGATGGAAAAACTGAAAAACATCAACTCAGAGACAGAGTGACCATCTCAGACCAAACTGGGACTTTTCTGGCTTTAGCATAGAAAGTCCCATGCCCAAGATGCTCCCTCAGACTTGGGCACACAGGGACAACTGGTCACCTTACAGAGAGGTCTCTGGTGTATGAGTCCCAAATACACTGTCCAAGCCTTGGTCTAGCTTTACTTGGAGGCCCTCCTTGGACACCTCAGTTCTATTGGCGTGATCCGGTAAGTCCCGCTGTGTTTGTTTAAGCAACTTTGAGTTGCATTTCTGTCACATGCACTTCAAAGAGTCAAAACACACACCCAAAGAAAGTCCACATATAAATAAAACTCAAAGTCAAAAAAGCAAAATAAACCAAAGTAAGAAACACGCCATTTTTAGGACTGAAAAATGAGGAAATGTGGTCATTTCTGAGGTTGAGGTAATCTATTTGACAAAGGGGCTTAAAAAAAAAAAAATACGAAATGGAAAGAGGAAAAGGCAAATGAAAACATTCTAGTGGAAGAAAAGCCTCATGGCGTGAGAAAGGTCAGAGGAACGATGAGCAAAAATCCAAAAGAACAGGGAGGGGGTGGGAAAGGAGCTGAAGCCAAAGCATGGAGCAGTTCCGCCTTTTCTTTTTCTCTTAAACTATTCTAAGCCTGTTTTGTTTTGTTTTGTTTTTGGCTGCGACATGCAGGTTCCTTAGCTGTGGTGCACAGGATCTTCATTTCCAGACCAGGGATCGAACCCATGGCCCCTGCACCGTAAGGCAGGGTCTTAGCCACTGGACCGCTGCTGCTGCTGCTGCTGCTGCTGCTGCTAAGTCGCTTCAGTCGTGTCCGACTCTGTGCGACCCCATAGATGGCAGCCCACCAGGCTCCCCTGTCCCTTGGCGCTAGGGAAGTCTAGTTTTAGGTTTTCGTTAGATCTACTGTAAGGTGGGGCAAGACAACTGAGCTTCTTGTGGAAGGGACTGTGACCAGCAGTGGCTTCTGCAGATACTCAACAACCACATAAGACTTAAAACGTCTCAACGGTCTCTGGCACTCCGCCCTGGGGCAGACAAACCAAAGATAATGCTAAGGAATACCCAGAATAACCAGAAAAAGCTTTTCTTCAGGTGACGGCAGTGATAACAAAGACTGGAGAAGTTGGGAAACATCAGCATGAACCAGAATTCAGACCGGGGGCACAGGTTAGAGCCTCAGGCTCACCCTAAACCCCTCGCTCTACAGCATGAGTCAGAGAAATGCGTGCTCCTGAAGGGTTTCCTTTGAGAATGTGGCCAGAAGGTAGAAATCTAGATAATCCATCTGTACACAGCCCCACAGGATGGAATGAGAGCCACTCTTGCTGGCCTCCCCCAAAGAAGGATGTGAGACCAGGCTCCCCTGGGGCTCTCTCTGGCCTGGCCAGCACATTCTAACACAGTTGGAGAAAACCTAAGTGTTGGAAACCAAGAAGGAATTCATTGTCTCAATAGAAAGACAACATGAAAAAAAAAAAAAGCAGTGTGAGGATATGCAACTCAGTCCTACCTCAATGAATATACTTTCACAGAGTCACTCATCTTAAACTGTTCTCCTTTAGTCTTCTGATACCATTCAGGAACAGGATCCTAGTGATGTTCATGGTCTTAGTCCTTTTTAGGTGTTTCAGGGAGCACGATATGCCTATGCAGGGTCTTTCTAACACAAACACTTTAGGATATTTAGCGGGACTTCCCTGGTGGTCCGGTGGCTAAGACTCTTCTGCACTTTCAATGCAGGGCGCCCAGGTTCGATCCCTGGTCAGGGAACTAGAGCCAACCTGCCACAAGTAAGAGTTCGAAAGCCACAACTAAAGATCCCAAGGGTCGCCACTAAGACCTGGCACAGCCAAGGAGGTAAATAAATAGCTACCTAAAAAAAGATCTTTTAGGGTGTTTAGGACAGACAGAAGGGAACTTTGAGGGAGGCAAGGAAAAGCACCATCTGAACTTGGAGAAGGATGTTTATGCTGTTTATCGAAGGACTTTTCCCTTTGAAACTGACATGGAGAAGGGAAGAGCTGATATGGTCAAAGGGTGCCTGATAATTAAGAATCAGGCTCCCGCACTCTATCCTAAATCACAGAGAACGCTCAACTGGAAAACCACTGGAGAGACTGGAGCACTGGCATCGCCTTTGAAGAAGGGGGCGTCCAGCACTTGGGCCAGAGCACATGACGGCTTACTTTCTTTGGCACCTGTGATTCGGGAAGGGCCCACCTATGGGCAGGATATCCTCCTGCTGGCTCCCTGAACCGGGATACCACCCGGAATGGAAGAGAGGAAGGCAGCAAGCCCCTGGGAAGTGGCACATTATTCTGAAAGGCATCCCTTGAAGAATCAGATCACTGATGGTCCTCATAGTGAAGCTCTCACCTCCAGTTTCCCGCAGGGGTGATGACGTGCACTTGCCAAGGCTAAGGGGCAGCAAGACTGAGGGAGTCTAGACTCACCAGTATCTCGGCCTTTCTACAAGTTCTCAACAGCTCCCTGCTATGTGTTTATGTGGTTCTGAGTATTGTGCCCTCTGCAAAAAAAAAAAAAAAAAAAAGGCATATATAGGAACAAAAAAAAAAGGTCTTGCCTATTGGGTCTTTTATTTTGTAGCTGGGGAGATAGGAGGTTCCAAGATACGACTTTTGTGGAAAATCCCTTGGACAGAAGAGCCTGGCAGGCTACAGTCCACGGAGTCACAAGAGTTAGACACGGCTTAGTGGCTAAACCACCACCACTACCATCCAGTCACCAAGAGAGGGCAGAAGGCAGGGAGCTACCCCACGAACCTACAGCAAAAATGGTCTTGTATCCCGAGCCTGTCGAGGTATATCATTCTCAGCCTCCTGCCTTCATTTCACCAGGGCTGGAAAGGAGAGGGGGACTAAGGGGAAAAAAAGGGGGCGGGAGAAGGGCGGTGAAAGATTATTTTTTCCTTGATTTTCTTAAGTTGATTTGACATTGGTAAGACTAACCATCCTTCTGCTAAGCAAACACAGACATTTAACACTAACCCAAACCCATGTTTTTCCTACAGTTTAGGCTTTTGTGAAGTTACAGCTGCCTTCATCTCAGCATGATATCTCCGGAACCACGTGCCTAGAATCAAACCATTATAAATCTCAAGGGGATAGTGAAAACACAAAGGGAATAAATATTTAAATATGAAAACCAGCCTCTCAGTACCTTATGTTCCCCACTTAGACACTCAAGATGGAAACAACATGTAAAAGGTGACAAGGCGGAGGCCCTGGAAGAGGGAGGTCCGGACACGGAGTGTGCACTGATGGGAGCGAGCCCTGTTCCCCAGCCAGTCACCCTGGGACTCAGAGACCAAACACGGCGTTTTCCAGAGAATGCTGGCATGTTTATTGCCCAGCAGGCCCTGCCCTGCAGCCTAAGAGCATCTACCAGCGTTTCCAACTTGGCAGCCCCCCAAAAACCAGAACAATGATTGCTTTTCTCTAGCTATAATAATGCTGTCAAGTTCATCAGAGATCCATTTTGTATTTTTCAGTGAGTGCAAAGCATGCTGTTTCCTTCAGAAGAAATCCTATCATGTTTTATTTAGTTTTAAAAATCAATGGTCTGGTCCATTAGCACAGGTAGAACTGCTCTGATGAGAAAGGAAAAAGCTTCTCCTGGAATCTCATTATTTATCTGAAGTTAGAAATAAATATATTTTTAAAATGATGTGGTACATGCATGAGTCCAAATATTTCTCTGCCCACTGGGTCTTAGGGAGACAGCTGTGGCACCGCAGTAAAGCCTCATGCTTTGCCATTCATTCATTCATTTTTTTATTGAGCATTTACCATGTGTTCTTTGCATAGAGGATACAGCAGGTAACAAAATAGAAAATGACCTGCTTCATGGAGCTAATGCGAAGAAGGCCAAAAACAAACGCATTCAAAAAAGTAGATTTAATAATTCCAGAAGATGATAAAAATCTCTGAAGGAAAAGAGAGGGATGATCAGTTCAGCTTCTCAGAGTTGATGACATCTGGCTGATAAGGGGGAATCTAGGAATGGGCAGGGGAGTGGCCAAGCCAATGGCCCTGGGGTTACAGCAAGTCTGACAAATCTGGGGAGAAGAAAATCACCAGCGGGATGGGGTGCAATTCATCCTGACTGCGGTAAAGATTTAATAAGATGCTAAATGCAAGAGAACAAGACCAACTGCAGATCAATACCACCAATGTTTGGCTTGGTTAGACTACTGAATTGTCACCTAAAGAACATCAATTCTTTCAGGGTTTAGAAAGAATTCAGGTGAAAACCACACACTTCAGCTTTTATCTCCTAATCAAAAAGGTGCAGGCTCTCAAAAAGCCCTTTCAAGTACAGAATGTCGCCTTCACGTGAAATAGGGAATCCCACATACCTGGAATCCTATTGAGCGTCACCCAGAAATGTTCATCCGGACTGAAGGTGTCTTTGGACCACTGGAGCAAGTCAAGGGCCCGTGGGTCGTGGAGAACAAAGTTGGTAAACTCTCTGGACAGGGCCACATAGGCAGAGCCAAAGTAGATGGTGAGATTGTGGGGAGGAGGCGGCTTCAAGGCTGTGGTTCTTATCACATAGGAAAGCTCTTTGCCCAGGTGCTCCCGGTGGACATACTTAGTCCGCCCAACTGCGTGAGCTGGGGGCAGCACCCCGGGGGTGATGTTTTTCCCTTTAAATCCCTTCAGATACTGAACGATCTCCCTGTTGGTTTTCAGGGGGAAATCTTGCCCACAGGTGTTGAGGGCGTATTTCCAGGGAACCTCCGAAGCTGCAAGATCTTTGATGCAGTTCAGGTCAGCCTGGAGCCTGGAAATCCCACCATAGACCACGGGCTCCATCTTGGAAGCCAGAAAAGCATTTGGGAAGCAGCTCAGTAACTGCTCCACTGAGTCTTTAAATTCAACTGTCGCTTTCTCATCCACATGAACACAGTAGACATTCTGAGGCATGTAAATAGCCCTGAAGAGCCTCGCAAAGGTGTCGAAGTTGTGATGGATGACCATGATATATGCCAAACGAAACTCGGCTTCTTCCTTTGATAAGGGTGCCGTGATGTAGTGGCTTTGGGTCAGGTACGCCTCGCAGGAAGACTTCTCATACATCATGAGTTTGTTTCTCCAAAGTAACGGTGTTTTGTCTTTGATAAGGGATGTGCAAACCTGAGTCAGCACCCAAGTGTCTGAGTTATTTAGCCTCTGGAAGCCTTGCTCTCCCCCAAAGTTGAACACACAAAACACGATGAAAACGATGACACAAGAGACAGAAATGATGAAGAGGGAACGCATCGGTGAAGGCATGCCTCCAAGAGGAGTTGAGGGTTCAAAGACCGTCAAGATCGGTTAAGTCCTCTCCCAAACTTACTTTTTCCCTCTGGGTTCTTAGCTTGGTGCATACTCCGGGCATTCCTGCCCTGAAGGGAGGGCTGGTGAATTTCCCGGGTTTCCACGCGGGAGTCCAGCCGCTGGCGCTCTCCCCAGGGTGATAGTAGCGACTGATCCCGCCCCGGCCTCTGCCTCCCAAGCCGCCTTTGTCTACAACCCGCAGCAGGTTCTTTAAGCCCAGCCTCTTCCCCTTCCAGCGGCTTCCCGGCTCGCCGTAGCTGCCGGTTTCACTACAACTCCGGTCATTCTTTCCCCCCACCCCCCCACGCCGCCTGCGGCTTTAGTTTCTCAGGTCTCTTTTCTTCCATTTCACAAGGTTTTTCTCTCCCCGACCCCCTCCCCCTTGCGGCGGTCATTCGGGGAATGAGTACAGTCAGCGTCAAAAGTCGAAATGGGGGGATGCATTAAAAAAAAAAAAGTCGAAATGATGCGCTTCGCATGCCATTTCCTGCTAGTCACCCCACAGGCTGCGACACTCACCCCAGCTTGTTTCCCGTGACCGGGAGGGTCCCTCGACCCTCCCAGCACAATCCTGGGTGTACCCGGTAGCCTCCATTCTCAAATATGCCGCGTCAGGGTGGGGTGGATGGGAATGCAGCAACAAGGTCCCAAAGAAATCCTCATCCAACCGGCTTGACGGTACCGCGGGGGCCCCCGCCCTTCTCTTTTCCAAATCGGGCGCTGAAAGGAGTTCCTGTCCTAGGGGATCTGAAAGTGTAGGGTTGGTTCCCTGTCCTGTGACTCAGATCAGGGTGCAGTCCCTGTCCTCCCCCTGTGCTGCTTATCCTAGGGCTGAGACAGGGCGGGACCCCCTGGGGTCCTCCCTGGTACAAAGCCTCTCCCTGACCCCTACTTCTTGTTTGTAGGAAATAGGCTTTCTTCAGCCTCCTTGACCTTCCCTGCATTCCAAAGGGCAGATTCAAACAGTTGCTAATCAGGGGATATGCAGATGACACCACCCTTGTGGCAGAAAGTGCTGCTGCTGCTGATGAGTCGATTCAGTCGTGTCTGACTCTGACTCGAAGAGGAACCAAAAAGCCTCTTGATGAAAGTGAAAGAGGAGAGTGAAAAAGTTGGCTTAAAGCTCAACATTCAGAAAACGAAGATCATGGCATCTGGTCCCATCACTTCATGGGAAATAGATGGGGAAACAGTGGAAACAGTGTCAGACTTTTATTTTGGGGGGCTTCAAAATCACCGAAGATGGTGACTGCAGCCATAAAATTAAAAGACGCTTACTCCTTGGAAGGAAAGTTATGACCAACTTAGATAGCATATTCAAAAGCAGAGACATTACTTTGCCAACAAAGGTCTGTCTAGTCAAGGCTATGGTTTTTCCAGTGGTCATGTATGGATGTGAGAGTTGGACTGTGAAGAAAGGTGAACGCCGATGAATTGATGCTTTTGAACTGTGGTGTTGGAGAAGACTCTTGAGAGTCCCTTGGACTGCAAGGAGATCCAACCAGTCCATCCTAAAGGAGATCAGCCCTGGGTGTTCAGTGGAAGTACTGATGCTAAAGCTGAAACTCCAGTACTTTGGCCACCTCATGCGAAGAGTTGACTCATTGGAGAAGACCCTGATGCTGGGAGGGATTGGGGGCAGGAGGAGAAGGGGACGACAGAGGATGAAATGGTTGGATGGCATCACTGACTTGATGGACGTGAGTTTGAGTGAACTCCGGGAGTTGGTGATGGACAGGGAGGCCTGGCGTGCTGTGATTCATGAGGTCGCAAAAAGTCAGACGCGACTGAGCAACTGAACTGAACTGAATCAGGGGAGAGAGGGGAAGGGCGTGCAGACACAAGTGGAGAAGAGCCCAGAAACAGAAGTACAGCCTTGGGGCAAGGTCCTGGTTCCACTTCAGGGCATACAGTGAACAGTGTCTTTATTTTATCTTCAGAATCCAGGGCCCCTCCCAGGTAGAGGATGATAACTTCAGATTGAGCAAAGAGCCCTGCTACCTCAGTTCAGTTCAGTTGCTCTTTGTGATTCCACGGACTGCAGCACGCCAGGCCTCCCTGTCCATCATCACTTCCCACGTCCATCGAGTCAGTGATGCCATCCAGCCATCTCATCCTCTGTCATCCCCTTCTCCCACCTTCAATCTTTCCCAGCATCAGGGTCTTTTCCAGTGAGTCAGTTCTTCGCATCAGATGGCCAAAGGATTGGAGCTTCAGCTTCAGCATCAGTCTTTCCAATGAATATTCAGGACTGATTTCCTCTAAGATGGACTGGTGGGATCTCCTTGCAGTCCTAGGGACTCTCAAGAGTCTTCTCCAACACCACATATCAAAAGCATCAATTCTTTGGCGCTCAGCTTTCCAGTCAGTGAGAGCAAAGTCACATACCTTGCAGCCCTCATCCCAAAAATTTTCTTAAAAACTATCCCCCAAACCGTTGGGGAGTTCAGGGTTTTAGAGCATACACCACTCATCCTCTTTGCCTTGTACCTTTACAACGAAAAGTGAAAGTGAAAGACACTTGGTCGCATCTGACACTTTGCGACCTCGTGGACTATAACACGCCAGGCTCCTCCATCCATAGAATTTTCCAGGCAAGAATACTGGACTGGGTGGCCATTTCTTTTTTCATGCAGATCAACATATGTTCTTTACGATGACTTCCCATGCACTACTGCCTGCCTTCCCATTTCCCCTTACCTTTGAAAGTAACTCTCTGAGCCTTCATTCTGTAGCAGTAACGCACCATGAAGACAGCCCCCACCTCACCCGATGAAGAAAAAAAAGTCTTTTAATGCCCTTTCCCTGCTCCCTTTTGAAAAGTCTCTACTCTGCTATTAATAAAATTAATAGAGCAATATGCCGATTTTTTTTGCTTTCAGCAGAGGCAGGAAAAGCAAGGTTAATCTCCATGACTCTGTACCCCAACTGAATGACTCATCACTTCCTGAACCATGGCAGGTTTTCCTTCTACATTTTATTGCTCACATTTTTCATTCTTCCAGCTCATACATTATTTTTCTCCCTCCCCCTTACTAAATTCTCCTCATCCTCTAAGATCTATCACAAATAAACTCTGTATGGAACCCACCTTTGGGTTTTTATGCAAAGTGGAAAAAGTAGATGGAGCCTTTAGCTGGACAGAGCAGATTAATCTAATTCTTAGTGTCCCCATAGTTCAAGATAATGGAAAATTCAATCCCAAGCTGCTTCCCTCCTCCTTCCAAATAATACCTTTAAATATCAGGCTATAATTTATTCTGTTTCAAAACAACAGAGAGTAATTTCATTATCTAGTTTGGCAAAGCCTTTTCGGCTTAGAATGAATATTAAAATATTTTAAATATTTGCAGTTTGACAAAGTGTTCAGACACATGACTTAATGAGGCCACAAGAGTCTGTTTACATTATTATTTCCAACTGGCCAGCAAGAAAGGGATTCAGATTTCTACAGGCTTAGAGGGTAGACGTTAATAATATTACTCTATTGAGAAACACAGACGTTAGCCAATTAGGAACTTCCAGCATACTTCTTTGGTATTCAATCCGTTACTTAAAGCAGCATTGTATGAGTTTTGAAAATATAGCTGTCTTTCCTGTCTGCCCTTGGGTATTGAAAAATCCCTACAGGAGAACTTAAAAAAAAAAAAAAACCACTTGTAACAGCGAGAGACCACTGTTCGCTTTCCTTCCTGTGAGGCCATAAGACCTGCTTTTCCAGCACAGACACCAAGCATTTTTGTGTTTTTTTTTGTTTGTTTCTTTGCTGCTGAGACTGAACAGCTCAGTCTTGCCTCCCTGCCCGTGACTGCAGGCAAGGGCAGGATCCACGCGTGCAGGCCCAGCAACCCCACCTTTGGCTCACTCTGGAAGCAGTTATGCCCGAACTAGACAATTAATCAGGCTAGACATGTTTGCCCTCCCCAGGGCCACCTTAAAACCTTGTTCTTTCTTCCATTCAGAAGCTTTTATTGTTTTCCGCATCATTTAAGAGTTTTTCCAGGAACCCTCCTACACTGATGACGGGAATGTAACTTGGTGCTGCCTCTATGGAGAATAGTACTCAGGTTCTTTAAGGAACTAAAAACAGAGTTACCATATGGTCTTGCAATTCCATTCTTGAGCAGATATCCAGAAAACACAACACCTCTGATTTGAAAAGACACACGCACCCTAATGTTCACTGCAGCACTATTTACAATAGAAGCAACATAAATGTCCACCGACAAAGGAATGGATAAAGAGGATGTGGTGCATATACAATAGCGTATTTCTGAGCCATGTGAAAGACTGAAACAGCGCCCCTTGCAGCAATACAGACGGACATAGAGAAGATCGTGGGGGCTTCCCAGGCAGCACGGTGGTAAAGAATCATCCTTGCAGGAGACGCAAGAAATGGAGGTTTGATCCCTGGGCTGGGAAGATCCCCTGGAGTAGGAATGGCAACCTGCTTCAGGTTTTCTTGCTTGGAAAATTTCCATGGACAAAGAAGCCTAGCAGTCTATAGTCCATGGGGTTGCAAAGAGTTGGACATGACTGAGCAACTAAACACACACACACACACACACAGATGAGCATACTAAATGAAGTATGTCGAACAGAGAAAGATTAAAATCATCTTTCTATAAGTGATGTCACTTACAGGTGAAATTTAAAAGAAAAAGAATACAAATGAACTTATTTACAACACAGAAATATTCTCACAGACAAAGAAAACAAACATGGTTATCAAAGGAGAAAAGGGGGGTGGAGGGATACATTAGGAGTTTGGGATTAACATACACACACGAAAATGTAGATAACCAACAAGGACATACTGTACAACACAACAGCACAGGGGGCTATATTCAATATCTTGTAATAACCTATCATGGAAAAGAATCTGAAAAAGAATAGATAATACATGTTTAGGGATAATTGAATCACTTTGCTGTACGCGTGAAACATTGTAAGTCAAGTACGTTTGTGTGCTAGTCGCTCAGTTGTGTCCGACTCTTTGCAACTCCATGGACTGCAGCCCACCAGGCTCCTCTGTCCATGGGATTCTCCAGGCAAGAATACGGAAGTGGGTCGCCATTCCCTTCTCCAGGGGATCTTCCCGACCCAGGGATCGAACCCACAGCTCCTGTGTCTCCCGCATTGCAGGCAGATTCTTAACCATCTGAGCCACCAGAGAAACCCTCAGTCAACTATATTCCAATTTTTAAAAAAGAAGAATTTTTCCAATTTCGAAGCTGGTGGAGCATAGCTCCAAAATGAAGAGGGTATCCTTTTTGTGAAATGATAGAAGACTCCCAGTCTCAGTGAAATAAAGAAATAATCAAAGTTGAGGAGGAGAACTTCAGCACCCCTAGGCTTTCTGTGCGAGGAGGCAAGGTAGCACTTGCCTGATGCTGGGTGACCTACAGAAGGTGTGTTGAGGGAGCAGCGCCTGGAGTTTGCTGCCTGCCAGGCTGAGTCACATCCCTAGGGAGGTGGCTGCTGGTCATAAAAGGTCATAAAAGACCTTGCATATTATTGTTCTGAAAAACTTGGACATCACCTTTTTGCCCAAGGAGCACCACCTAAGACGTTGAGTTGAGAAGCTCCCAGGCAACAAATGCCAACTGGAGGAAGAACAAGAGCAAAATAAATCATGGTGGAAAGTCAGCCCACAAATGCATAAGGCACTCGTTGGTAATAATAGTAGCATTACAGTGTTGCTGTTATTCAGCCCCTAAGTCATGTTCTACTCTTTGTGACCCCATGGACTACAGCACATCAGGCTTCCCTGCCCTTCATCATCTCCTGGAGTTTGCTCAAATTCACTTCCATTAAGCCCATTTGAACCAGTGAAGTTGTTCAGTCATGTCCGACTCTTTGCACCCCTATGGACTGTAGCCTATCAGGCTCCTCCATCCATGGAATTTTCCAGGCAAGAGTACTGGAGTGGGGTGCCATTTCCTTGTCCAGGGAATCTTCCCGACCCAGGGATAGAACCCAGGTCTCCTGCATTACAGGCAGACACTTCACCATCTGAGCCACCAGGGACGCCCCTTGTGTCCATTTACATATAACTAAAGTAAAGCCTCTTAAACTACGAGGCAAGGGTCATAGTGATGCTAAGTTAACTACATTTCCTAGAAGTAGAAGGAAATGCAGGAAGCTCTTACAGTTGAGGCTTTAGTCCTGCAGATATTCACAGGACATCAGATACTGCATTGTTTGAGTTTTTCTCAAATAAAGAAATAAAGGTAAGGGAGGGATTTAAAGCCCCAAGGTCCGTAAGGAGTTAACAGACAGTGAATGAGCGGTCTCCTTTCTATTACTATTTCCCTGTTGCTCCACCTGGTGATGAGAAATATGTGCCTTATCTTCCCCAGGTGACTTATATGTGTTGAATGTGTTGAATGAATGAATGGGTGAGTAAATGAATGGAGTCCACATTCCCCACAGTTCCAGGTGCTCATGGGTAAATGTCCTTTAAACTAGAATTGGGAACAGAACAACGGGTATCTTTTTCTCTGACAAGCAAAAGCTCTGACCATGTTGACCGACCACAGAGATCAAATAACAGTAAAAAAAACACAACTTTTAATCACTTTGGCAGGGGAACCATGCAAGATGTACTTTGTCTTGTGTTTCAAGGAAAGGTTATGCATTAACCCCTACAATTACTAACAGGGAATGGTGCAAAAATAAGGAAACCCGGGTACTGGTGAATTTTCTACCTTTAAAAAAGCAAAATGGCTGTCTGGGGAGGCCTTACAAATAGCTGTGAAAAGAAGAGAAGCAAAAAGCAAAGGAGAAAAGGAAAGATATAAACATCTGAATGCAGAGTTCCAAAGAATAGCAAGAAGAGATAAGAAAGCCTTCTTCAGCGATCAATGCAAAGAAATAGAGGAAAACAACAGAATGGGAAAGACTAGGGATCTCTTCAAGAAAATCAGAGATACCAAAGGAACATTTCGTGCAAAGATGGGCTCGATAAAGGACAGAAATGATATGGACCTAACAGAAGCAGAAGATATTAAGAAAAGATGGCAAGAATACACAGAAGAACTGTACAAAAAAGAGCTTCACGACCTAGATAATCACGATGGTGTGATCACTGACCTAGAGCCAGACATCCTGGAATGTGAAGTCAAGTGGGCCTTAGAAAGCATCACTACGAACAAAGTCAGTGGAGGTGATGGAATTCCAGTTGAGCTATTCCAAATTCTGAAAGATGATGCTGTGAAAGTGCTGCACTAAATATGCCAGCAAATTTGGAAAACAGCAGTGGCCACAGGACTGGAAAAGGTCAGTTTTCAATCCAATCCCAAAGAAAGGCAATGCCAAAGAATGCTCAAACTACCACACAATTGCACTCATCTCACACGCTAGTAAAGTAATGCTCAAAATTCTCCAAGCCAGGCTTCAGCAATATGTGAACTGTGAACTTCCTGATGTTCAAGCTGGTTTTAGAAAAGGCATAGGAACCAGAGATCAAATTGCCAACATCCGCTGGATCATGGAAAAAGCAAGAGTTCCAGAAAAACATCTATTTCTGCTTTATTGACTATGCCAAAGCCTTTGACTATGTGGATCACAATAAACTGGACAATTCTGAAAGAGATGGGAATACCAGACCACCTGATCTGCCTCTTGAGAAATTTGTATGCAGGTCAGGAAGCAACAGTTAGAAGTGGACATGGAACAACAGATTGGTTCCAAATAGGAAAAGGAGTTCGTCAGGGCTGTATATTGTCACCCTGTTTATTTAACTTATATGCAGAGTACATCATGAGAAACACTGGGCTGGAAGAAGCACAAGCTGGAATCAAGATTGCTGGGAGAAATATCAATAACCTCAGATATGCAGATGACACCACCCTTATGGCAGAAAGTGAAGAGGAACTTAAAAGCCTCTTGATGAAAGTGAAAGTGGAGAGTGAAAAAGTTGGCCTAAAGTTCAACATTCAGAAAGCTAAGATCATGGCATCCGGTCCCATCACTTCATGGGAAATAGATGGGGAAACAGTGTAAACAGTGTCAGACTTTATTTTTGGGGGCTCCAAAATCACTGCAGATGGTGACTGCAGCCATGAAATTAAAAGATGCTTACTCCTTGGCAGGAAAGTTATGACCAACCTAGATATCATATTCAAAAGCAGAGACATTACATTGCCAACAAAGGTTCGTCTAGTCAAGGCTATGGTTTTTCCTGTGGTCATGTATGGATGTGAGAGTTGGACTGTGAAGAAGGCTGAGCGCCGAAAAATTGATGCTTTTGAACTGTAGTGTTGGAGAAGACTCTTGAGAGTCCCTTGGATTGCAAGGAGATCCAACCAGTCCATTCTAAAGGAGATCAGCCCTGGGATTTCTTTGGAAGGAATGATGCTAAAGCTGAAACTCCAGTACTTTGGCCACCTCATGCAAAGAGTTGACTCATTGGAAAAGACTCTGATGCTGGGAGGGATTGGGGGCAGGAGGAGAAGGGGACGACAGAGGATGAGACGGCTGGATGGCATCACTGACTCGATGGGTGTGAGTCTGAGTGAACTCCGGGAGTTGGTGATGGACAGGGAAGCCTGGTGTGCTGCGATTCATGGGGTCGCAAAGAGTCGGACACAACTGAGCGACTGATCTGATCTGATCTGATCTGATTATGTGATCTTAGGCTCCCACTGGCTTCTTCTTTAAAAACGATGTTCTTGGAACTTCCCTGGTGACCTAGAGCTAAAACTCTGTTCTCCCAATGCAGGGCCAATCCCTATCAGGTAACTGGACCCCTCATGCCGAAACTAGGACCTGGCGTAGCCACATCAATATTTTAAAAAATAATAATAACTTAAAAATAAATAAAAAGGATGTTCTCCATGATCCCTTCCAGATTTTTAAAAATAGTTTTATTTTTCATTTTTATTCTTTCAATTTTTGGCTGTGCCACATGGCATGTGGGATCTTAGTTCCCCAACCAGGACTCGAATGCCAGTCCTTGCATTGGAAGTGTGGGGTCTCAACCACTAGACCGCCAGGGAAGTCTCCCTTTCCAGCTTTTAAAATGAAGTACAGTTTAGCATGATGTAAGGGGAATCGCTAAGCAACAGTGATGGGATCCAGGAAGTATGAGGTGTGGCCTCTGACCTATAGGGAAGTGTATCTTTAGTAGGATTAAAATGCGTACAGCTGGAAAGACAACCAACAAAACAGGAAAGACCATGGATTAGTTCCAAACAAGAAGGTGTCTGATAAATGTGACAGGAACTCAGAAGAGAAACAAACAATTCCCTTGGAGCTGGGATGGTTCGCAAGAGCTTCCAATGGTGAGATTCAGACAGAACAAGGAGAACGCATTCCAGTTGGGGAAATTACAAGAGTGAGCACCAACACCAAAACAAGAAAGCCTCATGTGCAGAAATTTCCCAGGGAGAGTTGTAAATCTAGAATTTCTTTGACAGGGCAGCAGATAAAAACCTTCAAGTCAGTGAACTGAGACCTCAAAGACCCGGTCGTGTTTAAAGGGTGAGTGCAAGAGAGCAAGGACTTTCACCTCCCGTTTCTCTCACAACCCAGCAGCTCCACCAGGGCCCGACACGCAGTGTGTTCGATGCTTGTCAGACGGGTCCAAAATCATCTGGGCGTTTGAAAGCACAATTTTCAGCTCAGGAAGAAGGCATGTTGAAGCTTACATTTGCCCACTGTTTTAATTTATATATCAGAACAGCAAAGGCTAGAAGAGTCGTTTCTGATGGTTTTTTTTTTTTCTTTCAGGCCGATTTCTAGCTATTCGGAGGTGTCATTTTACTGTACAAATAGTGTTTTTTCTCTCTTCCCCCACAGCACATGCCTGTTCGAAGATCTAGCTATAAATATACCACATCAGCACTGAATTTTAGTCACTTCCTTATGCATCTTTCCTTGGTTTAATTGCATGGACTAATGCAAACTTCATTATACTTTTATAATTTTTCTGGGACCTGTTTTTCCTTTCACAGTTAACAGTTATCCTGGAGTTGGGAAAGAAATGAAGGGGACGGAGGCTTGAACAAAAACACTCAATTCATACTGGTAAATCAGCCGAAGGGTCACTGGAAAGGAAGGGGTCTGATGAAGTTGCTGGCATGGCACGGAGGTGCAAAGTCATATCAGCAGAAAAGGTTAGGTAAGTGAGGTGAGATGCTATCATTTCTCGGACTCACTGATGGCTGTTCTTCAGCAGGTCATTTGTGTGTGGTTTTTATTACTCTTGAAGCAGGTCAAGTGACTCAGGGATTCATTCCTTAATTACAAAATATATAGATTAATTTTCTTCTCTTGGAACTAAGAGTATCTCATGAAAAAGCAGAGAACAGTGACAGTCCATTTCACTTTGGACAGTCAGTCAAGCAATTCTGTTCTGAGTAGCCAGATGTTTTGTAAACGAAGCCTTTTGTTTGTCTATGTATCTATGCAGTGTTTTTTTTTTTTTTTTAAACCGTGCCACAAGGCATGTGGGATCTTAGTTCCCCCACCAGGGATCAAACCTGTGCCCCGCGCAGTGGAGTCACAAAGTCTTAGCCCCTGGACAGCTAGGGAAGTCCGTATCTGTGATGGTCATGATGCTAAAGAGAAGGACGAAGACATTTTCCAAGCACATCTTTAAAACAACAATTTCTCCCAGAACTGAGAGCCCTCCGAGGGAGCTCACTGGGGAAAATCCACCTTCTCTGGGGACCCAATCATTTTACTTTCTATGCTGTTCATCTAATTAACAGTAGCAGAGGTTGTTGTTTAGATCACAGAACCCAAAGCATGATTTCAAACTCTTGCCTCAAAGAGGGGAGGAAGATGAACACACAGGCTTAGGTGGCAGGTAGAGAAGGTGGTCCTACCAAACCCTAGCATGGTGGTATGAGCTGAACTGATCTGCATCTCATTTTGATGGCACAAAGGTATCAAGGAAACCCTTCCTGGATGCTAAAGGAGCTAAGCAAATATTTGCAAAAGACAGTCCACACAAATCCCCATAGGCAAATGTCAAAACCTGCACAGGAAGGAGGCAACCTTCTGGTAGCAGAAATGTAGCCACTGGTACCATAAAGAGCCTGAAACTGGGCGGGGCTCAGAGAATGAAAAAAAAAAAAATTCAGTATTCCAAATAAGTCATAGCCAGTTAACGAAATTAAAAGACACTTGCTTGCTCCTTGCAAGGAAAGCTATGACAAACCTAGACAGTGTATTAAAAAGCAGAGACATTACTTTGCCAACAAATATCTGTATAGTCAAAGCTGTGGTTTTTCCCAGAGTCACGTATGTATGGATGTCAGAACTGGACCATAAAGAAGGCTAAGGACCAAAGAATCGATGCTTCCAAATTGCGGTGTTGGAGAAGACTCTGGAGAGTCCTTTGGGTTGCAAGGAGATCCAACCACTCGATCCTAAAGGAAATCAACCCTAAATATTCATTGGAAGGACTGATGTTGATGCTGAAATTTCAGTACTTTGGCCACCTGATGCAAAGAGCTGACTCATTAGAAAAGATCCTGATGCTGGGAAAGATTGAGGGCAGGAGAAGGGGATGACAGAGAATGAGATGGTTGGATGGCATCACTGACTCTGCACATGAGTTTGAGCAAACTCCTCTAGACAGTGAAGGACAGGGAAGCCTGGTGTGCTGCAGTCCATGGGGTCACAAAGGGTCGGACACGACTGAATTACTGAACAACAAGAAGTTAGCATTTTAGGATAAAACTTACTACTGAATTTACCTGTGGAAACTAATTGCTTAACCTTGGAAGAACTGACTCATTGTTTTACTGAAACATTTGTTTCCAAAAGCCAAACTAAGTGTGCCTGTAACTTGAGGTTAAGGGTAGTTTAGGTCAAAAGTTTGCAACCTTCTGTTCGACCTCTCAAGGTTGCAGGTCCCCCACCCCAAGAAGTCCGTTAGCTCCAGGTGGAATTTAATCATTTGCATTTCTAATAGGTCTTGAGACCAAAGTTTGAGACCCAAAGGATCAGATGCCAAATTCTATGATTATTTTTTCCTCAGTGACCTGAATTGATCTATTTTTTTAAAGATTAAGCAATATATCATAAATAAAACAAAAAATCACTATTTCAGGATCATCAATACTGTATAGTTTGGAAATATTGAATGAATGCTAAGGATTCCAACCAGTCCATTCTAACGGAGATTGATCAGTCCTGGGTGTTCTTTGGAAGGAATGATGCTAAAGCTGAAACTCCAGTTCTTTGGCCACCTCATGCGAAGAGTTGACTCATTGGAAAAGACTCTGATGCTGGGAGGGATTGGGGGCAGGAGGAGAAGGGGACGACAGAGGATGAGATGGCTGGATGGCATCACTGACTCGATGGATGTGAGTTTGAGTGAACTCCGGGAGTTGGTGATGGACAGGGAGGCCTGGTGTGCTGCGATTCATGGGGTCACAAAGAGTCGGACACGACTGAGCGACTGAACTGAACTGAAGGATTCCTTGGCAGTCTAGTGGTTAGGACTCTGAGCTGTCACTGCTGAAGACCTGAGTTGGTTCCTTGATCTAGGAACTCAGATTCCACAAGCCTTAAGGTGCGGCTAAAAATAATACCCACAAAAGAGCAAAAAAACCTCCAAAATCGTGAATTCAAATGGTCGATAGCCTGATTCCTTGAATAAAATTTACTATGGTAAATTCACTATGGTAACTGGTACTTTTAGGAAGAATGAAAGAAAATGGATGGACAGAATGGTGCTAGGTGGTGTTATTTAAATAAGAGAAACCCTAGTTGCAGGTCATCCTGCCCCAAATTCATTCTGTAATTTACTGTACACAGTGCGGACACCTGTCCTAATCCCAGTCTTTCACAAAGTATAGACTAGGGTTATTTACCAACAAACAATGATGTTTTGAGTATCCAGTTTGCTATCAACTGAAATGGAGGAGGGTATAGGAGAAGGAGACACACATTTTTTTATTTTTATTTTTATTTTTTTCACATTTTTTTAAAAATGAAAAAAAGTCAGAAAATACCACATACTGGTGCAGATGGAGAGCAACCAAAACATCTGTGAGCTCCAGGAGGAAGCCTGAACTCGGACCACTTCAGGACATTGGCGATTTCTACTCAGGCTGAGCGCAGACCTCTGGCACCCAGCATTTCCATCCCCAGGTATTTGTGTGTGTGTTTAAAGGACACACGACTCAGCAGTAAAGAATCTGCCTGCCAGTGCAGGAGAGGCTAGAGACGTGGGTTCAATCTGCAGGTTGGGAAGATATCCTGGAGAGGAAAATGACAACCCACTTCAGTATTCTTGCCTGGGAAATCCCATGGACAGAGGAGCCTTGTGGGCTACAGTCCATGGGGTCGCAAAAGAGTTGGACAAGACTTGGCGACTAAACAACAATTAAAATTTCACCTAGCTCAACATTCACTGCAGCCACATTCCTAGTAGACCCAAATGCCCACCAACAGTTGTTACATGGCAGGGTTTCTCCACCATGGCAGTACTGGCATTTTGGGCTGAATAGGCCTTATTGGGGGGGTGGGTGCTGTCCAGTGGATATTTACCAACATCCTCGGTCTCCACCCACCAGATGCCCGTATTACCCCTTGTGCCTCCTCCAGGTTTTGACAACCAATGTCTCCAGATACAGCTAAATGTTCCAGGGGGGGCAAAATCACCCTCCACCCTCCCACCCCAACTTCACACAGCAACGAGAATGAATCATAACTGTCTGCAACCACCAAAAAGGGAATCTCACAAACAGACCATTGAGCAAGAGAAAAAAAAAAAAAAAGGCAGACAGGAAAAGTACATGCTGTACATTTCCATTTCTATAAAAGTCAAAAACAGGTAAAAGCGTCTGTGCTGCCAGACATCATGGTAGTGACCGGAATGCTGGTTATGTTCTGTGTCCTTCCACCGACTGCGTGGCTGCGGCTGCGTCCACTTTGTGCAACGGGATCAAGCTGAGCCCTAGTGATAGGTGCGCTTCTCTTTGTTATATAGTGTCTCACCAGAAGTGAGTGAATGAATGAAAGTATAACACGAGTCAAAGTCCTCCTCCCAGAAATACTCTTTCAGCGAAGTCTCCCAGGTGACCGGGGAATCAGCTGTCTCTGAAGCAGCTCGTATTTATGGTTATCACTCCTGGTCAAACTCTCTGCAAGACCACATTCCATCCCTTCTTCCCTAAGCAGACCGAGGCTGTTTCCACTCTGGCTCCTGACACCAGCCGCCCTCAGTCATGACCCAAAGGTCTCGCCTTCCTACCAGTGAGCAATGTCCAGCAGGAAAGGAGCCAAGAGGAAATAGAACAGGAGGTCACAAGTGAATTCAAAACCCCCCTGTTGCTCATCCACACAAAACCGAGTGTCAGCCTTTAAGGCACTTGTAATCTGGAGAAGGAAATGGCAACCCACTCCAGTGTTCTTGCCTGGAGAATCCCAGGGATGGGGGAGCCTGGTGGGCTGCCATCTATGGGGTCACACAGAGTTGGACATGACTGCAGCGACGCAGCAGCAGCAGCAATCTAGATTAGGGGCTTACAAAGGGCTCAGTGGTAAAGAATCTGCCTGCTGATGCAGGAGACCCATGTTTGATCCCTGGGTGAGGAAGATCCCCTGGAGAAGAAAACGGCAACCCGCTCCAGTATTCTTGCCTGGAGAATCCCATGGACAGAGGAGTCTGGCGGGCTACAATCCACGGAGCTGTAAAATAGTTGGACGCTACTGGGGAACTAAACAAGAAGAGTCTCGATTAGACAAGGATGAGGGGACACCTGGGCTGACAAGCAGAATGGACGTTACGACAGGGTACCAGGGGTGTGAATGACACAGCTAGGGCATCAGGGGGCTGTCACGCCCTCTTGCCCAGTGAGGAAACTCCAAGTCCCAACTCAGAAGGTCACTGGTCTCCCAGTGACCTCCCAGCCCAGGGCCACTGTGCTAGAAGTGGCTGACCCTGGACTCAAATGTGAGCAGCTTTGCTCAGGACTTCGTGCCGTTGGTCGGTGTCCCATGCCATGCCGTTCAGGCAGGCCCAGGGACGGCTAGGAGTCAGCACCCAGGAGTGCTTCATAGAAAACCAGGAGAGATAGGGAGAGCCGTGTTCACTTTTACTAAGACATGTGGCTTTCTCCAACATTCCTTTTCTTTCTCCATTCAATACATCAGTATGTGCTGGGAAGCACTGGGTCTGAAGCACTGTAAATCTTTTCCTTCAAGCTTCCTTATTGCTCAGAAAACCATCTGGACAATCTTTTGCTTTCCTGTAGAACTGACTTCCAAATTCAGCCTCTCTAGCTCCCCCTTCAGGTGGTCACATTTCTGCAGGTATTAACCTGATCCAGAGGAGTAATTGGTCCTGGGCCAAACCGGGTTCCCAAGGCCTCACCCTTGAACCAATAATTAACCAGGCACCTAAAGGTACTCTCCAGGGACCAAGCCCTTGTGAACCATCTCCAACTCTTCTCTTTTTGCAGAGAACAAGTCACCAATTTTAGTGTAGATTATCATTTAATACTCATAGTAACTCTGTGAAGTAGGCACAATTATTATCCCCATTTCACAGATGAGCAAATGAGACTTAGAAATGTCCAACACATATCCAAGGTCATGAAGTTGGGTGGCATTAGAGCTGATCTCTGAATTTATATATATATATATTGAGCTGCCTTCCAATACATATATGTCTATAAAGGCATCACAGTTCATTCCAAGCTCCTTCGCTCTTCCCAGAGGCCAAGGCCACCGCTGGTGGAGGTGGGACCAGCATGTCTTGGAGCCAGGACTTCAGCTAAGCATCATGGGAAAGACCACTTACATAGAGTGGGGGGGAAAGATGAGTGAATGTGCTGGGGTTAATGGGGGCCTGGTTCCTCACTCCTGGGGAAGGAAATGGAGAATAAAGAAGCCTTTGTTGTTGGATTGGAATTGGAGGCCATGTGAATTTGTGTTTGTTTTTCTGGCCTTGCTGTGAGGCTTGTGGGATCTTCCCCGACCAGAGATCAAACCTGGGTCACAGCAGTGAAAGCACTGAGTCCTAACAATTGAACCACTAGGGAATTCCCTATGGTTTTTAATAAGCGGGCAGAGATAGGTACATAGATAGATATAAATAGATAGGTACATAGGTACCTATGTGGTACATAGATACCTATGTGGAAAATTCTTCAAGGGATGGGAATACCAGACCGCCTGACCTGCCTCTTGAGAAATCTGTATGCAGGTCAGGAAGCAACAGTTAGGACTGGACATGGAACAACAGACTGGTTCCAAACACGAAAAGGAGTACGTAAAGGCTGTATATTGTCACCCTGCTTATTTAACTTATATGCAGAGTACATAGTGTGAAATGCTGGACTGGATGAAGTACAAGCTGGAATCAAGATTGCTGGGAGAAATATCAAAAACCTCAGATATGCAGATGACACCACCCTTATGGCAGAAAGTGAAGAAGAACTAAAGAGGCTCTTGATGAAAGTGAAAGAGGAGAGTGAAAAAGTTGGCTTAAAGCTCAGCATTCAGAAAGCTAAGATCATGGCATCTGGTTCCATCACTTCATGGCAAATAGATGGGGAAATGGTGGAAACAGTGACAGACTTTTTTTTTTATCCCAAATCACTGCAGATGGTGACTGCTGCCATGAAATTAAAGGATCCTTGCTCCTTGGAAGAAAAGTTATGATCAACCTAGGCAGCATATTGAAAAACCGAGACATTACTTTGCTAACAAAGGTCTGTCTAGTCAAGGCTATGGTTTTTCCAGTGGTCACGTATGGATGTGAGAGCTGGACTATAAAGAAAGCTGAGTGCCGAAGAATTGATGCTTTTGAGCTGTGGTGTTGGAGAAGACTCTTGAGAGTCCCTTGGACTGCAAGGAGATCCAACCAGTCCATCCT
Source organism: Bos mutus (assembly GCF_027580195.1). Taxonomy (NCBI): domain Eukaryota; kingdom Metazoa; phylum Chordata; class Mammalia; order Artiodactyla; family Bovidae; genus Bos; species Bos mutus. Next base: position 6,866,830 of record NC_091639.1, on the reverse strand, counting down.
AAAGGAAATCACTCCTGAATATTCATTGGAAGAACTGATGCTGAAGTTGAAGCTCCAATACTTTGGCCACCTGATGCAAAGAATTGACTCATTTGAAAAGACCCTGATGCTGGAAAAGATTGAAAGCGGGAGGAGAAGGGGACGACAGAGGATGAGATGGTTGGATGGCATCACCGACTCAAGGGACATGAGTCTGAGCAAGCTCCAGGAGATGGTGAAGGACAGAAAGGCCTGGTGTGCTGCAGTCCATGGGGTTGAAAAGAGCTGGACACGACTGAGCAACTGAGCAACAACAACAAAAGAGATGTGACCGCTAAGTGTAGCTCAAGATCCTTACTCAGATTTTAAGTTTAGGAAGGACATTATTAATACAACTGGCGATATGGGAGTAGGGTCTGTGGGTTAAAGAGTAATACGGCAGCACTTGCTGGTTATACTATGACAGGAAACTCTGCAGAAGAGTGGCTTGGTTGTTAGTGATTATCGCACTTTGAAATGGTGAGAGATGATTTGCAAACGGCTAAAGAGAAGTATAAAGGAGAGAGCGCGGAAGCAAAGAATAAGCAGGTATGGTAGAACGTCATGGGTTGTGGAGTGTAAGTGAAGGGTATAGGGGAGCTCTTTATACTATTCTTATAAGTCTATAAGTATTTTAAGTATAGTAATTTTGGAATTCGTTTAAGAGGTTGAAAACTCATTAAGATCTTCAAACATTTTCTAGACATTCAAGGAGTAGTATTTTCTTTTCTTTCTTTTTAAGGGGAACAGGGGTTTTCTTTAACCACTCTTTACTTACTTAATCTTTCTTTACTTTTTGGTTGCAACAGGCAATCTTTAGTTGCAGCGTGTGGAATCTTAGTTCCTGGACCAGGGATCAAACCCATGCCCTCTGCAGTGGTAGCGCAGAGACCTAATCACCAAACCACCAGGTAAGACTCCTGAAAATTGCAAAGAATAATATCGACCTCCCTCAGAGGATTTCTGAGAGGTTTAAATGACTTAGTCAAACGAAACATTAACATTAAATCTTTGTACTCTCTCCTGGAGATAACATTTGTTCTACAGAATTTCTTCTTTAGCCACATTTGTATTACCTGCACCAACAAAGCGGTGCCAGGGATTTCCCTGGCGGTCCAGTAGTTAGGATTCTGCTCTCTCGTGGCCAAGGGCGGGGGTTCAATCCCTGGTCAGGCAATTAATGTCTCACAAGCTGCTTGGTGTTGCCAAAAACAACACAAAAAAACAAACAAAATTCAAGAAAACAAACAAACAAAAACTTCCAAAACAGTGCCAACGTTGGAGCCACCAAGGCTGCGGAAACAGCCCCTGTCTATAAAATTAACACAGGACGACAATTCTACCTAGAGATTATTATGACCAAAGTCAGCTCTTCCCTACCCTTTCTGACCAAACAGAAACCTTGCTCCTCTGAGATTTTGAAATCTGGTTTTTAATGTGGGGTGTTAGATCAAGGAAGTAATTTTCAACAGTTTCCATGCCAGGGCATTTCCTGAAAGCAGTCGTTTGTCTGGCACCTGTTAAAAAATAACAATAACTGAACAAAGTTCTCTCCTCCACAGGTGAATAGACAAGACTCCCCAACTGCCAAGGGCCTTGTGTGCGGAATACACTACCAGGATCAGCAGGTAGCCTCTCAGCAGCTGCGCCCAGCAGGTCAGCCTGCACGGACACGGCTGGGAAGCTTAGCAGTGTCTACATGGTATGACAAGGAAAGAGGCTGCCATGACAGGAAGCAGTCTGGACACAAACCAAAAGCCTTCCATTGCTGTCTAGTCACTAAGTCACGTCCAACTCTGCAACCCCGTGGACTGTAGCCCGCCAGGCTCCTCTGTCCATGGGACTCCCAGGCAAGAATACTGGAGTGGGTTGCCATTTCCTTCTCCAGGGGATGTTTTCAGACCAGGGATCAAGCCCATATCTCCTGCATGGCAGGAGGATTCTTCACTGCTAAGCCACCAGGGAAGCCTAAAAACCCTCCATACACTTTGGGAAAAAATGGAGCCATTTCCGGCTACACTGGCACCCGGGGACCCTCCAGAACAACTCTGGGTTTCTATTCTGAGGCTCTATGTCTTGTCAATAGAGACCTATCATTACAATTAATTTTATTCTCAATCCTGCCTTGTCCTTAATTTCATTTCCCCTCCTATCTTAACCTTCTCTTTTATGGCTTTGAAACTAGAAAGCCACCCCACACCTGGCTTTTGCCTGATTCACAGGATTGAAGCCTTGTGGCTTGTTAGGGCTCAAGACTGTAAAGGCTCCTCCGTCCATGAAATTCTCCAGGCCAGAATACTGGAGTGGGTTGCCATTCCCTTCTCCAGGGGATCTTTCCAACCCAAGAATCAAACCCTGGTCTCCTGCATTGCAGGCAGATTCTTTGCCAGCTGAGCCACCAGGGAAGCTCTGTAAAGTCACAAACAGCTGCACACAGCTCAGTATTTGCACGGAAAATTCTACCCGGGTGGCTGGTTTACCTTCCATAAAAATTGTTATAATTTTTCACCATGGCTAGAAGGAGCTTAGTTAGGATTGCAAAGATTATAGGAATTTGAAGTTCACTTCATTCCTAATAAGGATAAAACTAGAGAGACACATTTATGAATCCTTGGAGGTAAAAACAAATGCTTGCGAAACTCTGTCAGACTCTGCCCCGAATTTGTCAAGCTCAGTAACACAAGAAATAGTGTTGGGAGCAACAAAGTGGTGTGGACTTAAACAACCCCCTCCTGTGTTTCTAGGTGGTCAAATATAGCCAGCACAGAATAGCGCACACACACTAACGGAGACCGAGGCCAAGGGGCAAATCTTGTGAAACGGAAGAAACGAAAAGTAAAAGTTACACAAACACTAACTCGGGCTTCAGCAGCAGTCCTGTATCTCACAGTTCAAGAGCTGGAAGGGAAAGGTCATAGACTAGAGAGAGCAAATATGGGTTGGCTAGACAGGAAGGGATTGTAGCCATTTTATCCTTCAGAGGAGGAAGAATTGTGGTTTGCATAAAACAACAGAAAAGGGCTCAAATCTTAATATAGTATCTCAATTAAAAGGGTTACTTTATTTTTTAAATGAACCTTAACTAATTGCTTAATCAAAGGGTTCAGAAAGAAGAAACCGGAATTGACATTTTGGCCAGGCATTTTAGCAAGGTATCCTTAATTCAACATTGGACAGTTTCACCTTTTAATCCACCCAGTCTTCAAAACAAATTCAAGTGTCTTTGGCAGTTATGAGTTGGATGTCCTTGAGAAAGTTGCAGAAACTCTCCGTACCTGTTTCCTCATCTATAAAATAGAGCTTGAAATGCCAAGATTCAAAGAAGTAATGTCCAAGAGGCACTTAGTCCTCTTCCAAGAAGGCAGACCAAATGCCAACAAGCACACGAGAAGATTTTCAACATCATGGCTCCTTGTTCAGTCGGTAAGTCGTGTTTGATTCTTTGCAGCCCCGTGGACTGCAGCGCTGCAGCGCTGTCTTTCACAATCTCCCGGAGTCTGTTCAAACTCATGTCCATTAAGTAGGTGATGCTATCTAACCATCTCATCCTCTGCCACCCACTTCTTTTGCCTTTCATCTTTCCCAGCATCAAGGTCATTTCCAATGAGTTGGCTCTTTGCATCAAGTGGCCAGAGTATTGAAGCCTCAGCAGCAGTCCTTCCAATCAATATTCAAAAGGCCAACAAGCACATGAAAAGGTGTTCAAGATCATTGCTCATTAGGGAAATGCAAATGAAACCAAAGGAGATACCACTTCACATCTACTAGAATGGGTAAAATAAAAAGGCAATAATGAGTGTGGGTGAGTATGTGAAGAAATTGGAACCCTCATACCTTGCTGGTGGAAATGCAAAATGGTATACCTGCTTTGGAAACCAGCTTGGCAATTCCTCAAAATGTTAAACATAGAGTTACCACATGGACTAGCAATTTGTAAATTTTTAGGGGCCCACTGTGTGGCATGCAAGATTTAGTTCCCCAACTGGGGATAGAACCTGTGCCCACTTTGGTGGAAGCGCAGAGTCTTAACCAATGGACCTCCAGGGAAGTCCTTGGACCTGTAATTTTACTTATAGAATCTACCCAGGAGAAATGAAAACATGTGCCTGTACAAAGACTTGCCTAGGAATGTTCATAGCAGCATTATTCATAATGGCCCCAAAGGCAATGGCACCCCACTCGAGTACTCTTGCCTGGTAAATCCCATGGGCGGAGGAGCCTGGTAAGCTGCAGTCCATGGGGTCGCTAACAGTCGGACATGACTGAGCAACTTCACTTTTCACTTTTCACTTTCATGCATTGGAGAAGGAAATGGCAACCCACTCCAGTGTTCTCGCCTGGAGAATCCTGGGGACAGAGGAGCCTGGTGGGCTGCCGTCTATGGGGTCGCACAGAGTCAGACACGACTGAAGCGACTTAGCAGCAGCAGCAGCAGCAACAACTCGAAAGCTTATCGACAGATGAATGAGTAAACGCAACGTGATCTACCCCCGTAACAGAATAGAAGCCATCTATATAAAGAAGAGAAGTACTGATTCATGCTACAACCTGGATAATCCTCAAAATCATTCCATTAATGGAAGGAGACGGACATGAAAAAGCGTATCCGTGGTTTGACTTAAAAATACCCAGCAAAGGCAAATCTATTCAGACAGAAAACAAAGGATTGTAAATGCGCGTGAAGTTTCTTCTGCAGGTGATAAAAAAAATTCTAAATTCAGCTGGGGTCATGGTGGTGCGCTTGTACATATACGAAAAACCATTGAATTGTGTACTGGAAACAGGTGAGTTTTACAGTATACAAATTATTATATTTCTGAATAACACACCTCAATTCTGTGGTGTGTAAATTGTCCTTCAATAAAGCTGTAAACTCAGAGGAAGAAGGGCAGTTTGCCCAGCACCTGACACTGAAAATATTCATATGTGAGTTTGCTGGCCTTCTTTTGTAGTGACTAACCTGGGTGGACTGTAAGCTGTTGGTGATTTTGACAGCAGAAGACTACCTGGTTGGCATGAAAGCAATACTTTGGCAGGAAAAACATGGGGTGCAAGAGGATGGTCACACCCCAGGTCTCAGGCGAGTCCCTGGAGAGGGCTGCCATGTGAGGGTCCCTGGTTCCTCACAGAAAGGACTTCAAGAGCCAGCCAGAGTGAAAGAACAAATTTACTGAGGGAAATACACATTCCATAGATAAAGTATGGACCATCTCAGAAGGCAAGAGGCCCCAGGGAACAGAGTTGTTAGTTTTTACGGGCTGGGTAATTTCATAGGCGAAATGCCAGGCTGGATGAATCATAAACTGGAATCAAGATTGCAGGGAGAAATATCAATAAACTTAGGTATGCCGATGACACCACCCTAATGGCAGAAAGCGAGGAGGAACTAAAGAACCTCTTGATGAAGGTGAAAGAGGAGAGTGAAAACGCTGGCTTAAAACTCAACATTTAAAAAACAAAAATCATGGTATCCAGTCCCATCACTTCATGGCAGTTAGATGGAGAAAAAAATGGAAACAGTGACAGACTTCATTTTCTTGGGCTCCAAAATCACTGCAGACAGTGACTGCAGCCTGAAATTAAAAGATACTTGCTCCCTGGATGAAAAGCTATGACAAACCTAGACAGCAAATTAAAAACCAGACACCACTTTGCCAACAAATGTCCATATAGTCAAAACTATGGTTTTTCCAGTAGTCATGTACAGATGTGAGAGTTGGACCATAAAGAAGGTTGAGTGCTGAAGAATTGATGCCTTTGAACTGTGGTGCTGGAGAAGAGTCTTGAGAGTTTCTTGCACAGCAAAAATATCAAATCAGTCAATCTTAAAGGAAATCAACTCTGAATATTCACTGGAAGGATTGATGCTGAAGTTGAAGCTCCAATACTGTGGCCTGATGAGAAGAGCCGACTCATTGGAAAAGACCCTCATGTTGGGAAAGATTGAAGGCAGGAGGAGAAGGGGATGACAGAGGATGAGATGGTTGGATGGTATCACTGACTCAATGGACATGAGTTTGAGAAAGCTCTGGGAGTTGGTGACAGATAGGGAAGCCTGGTGTGCTGCCATCCAGGGAGTCTCAGAGTTGGACAGGACTTAGCAACTGAAAACACCAACAAATTTGGGGAAGGGGCAGAGATTTCCAGGAACTGGTCACAATAAACTCTGAAAGAGATGGGAATACCAGACCACCTGACCTGCCTCTTGAGAAATCTGTATGCAGGTCAGGAAGCAACAGTTAGAACTGGACATGGAACAACAGACTGGTTCCAAATAGGAAAAGGAGTACATCAAGGCTGTACATTGTCACCCTGTTTATTTAACTTATGTGCGGAGTACATCATGCGAAATGCTGGACTGGATGAAGCAAAGCTGGAATCAAGATTGCTGGGAGAAATATCAATAACCTCAGATATGACACCACCCTTATGGCAGAAAGTGAAGAGGAACTAAAGAGCCTCTTGATGAAAGTGAAAGAGGAGAGTGAAAAAGTTGGCTTAAAGCTCAACATTCAGAAAACTAAGATCATGGCATCCGGTCCCACCACTTCATGGCAAATAGATGGGGAAACAGTGGAAACAGTGCCAGGCTTTATTTTTCTGGGCTCCAAAATCACTGCAGATGGTGATTGCAGCCATGAAATTAAGACACTTACTCCTTGGAAGGAAAGTTATGACCAACCTAGACAGCATATTAAAAAGCAGAGACATAACTTCGTCAGCAAAGGTCCGTCTAGTCAAGGCTATGGTTTTTCCAGTAGTCATGTATGGATGTGAGAGTTGGACTATAAAGAAAGCTGAGCGCCAAAGAATTGATGCTTTTGAACTGTGGTGTTGGAGAAGACTCTTGAGAGTCCCTTGGACTGCGAGGATCCAACCAGTCCATCCTAAAGGAGATCAGTCCTGGGTATTCATTGGAAGGACTGATGTTGAAGCTGAAACTACAATACTTTGGCCACCTGATGCGAAGAGCTGGCTCTCTGGAAAAGACGCTGATACTGGGAAAGATTGAGGGCAGGAGGAGAAGGGGACGACAGAAGATGAGATGGTTGGATGGCATCACCGACTCAGTGGACATGGGTGTGGGTGCACTCTGGGAGTCGGTGATGGACAGGGAGGCCTGGCGTGCTGCGGTTCATGGGGTCGCAAAGAGTCGGACACGACTGAGCGACTGAGCTGAACTGAACACTTTTATGGTTGACCTTGGAACTGTCATGGTGCCTGTAGGTGTGTCATTTAGCTAATGTATTACAAGGAAGCTCAAGGTCCAGTGGAAATCAAACCTTCCACCTTCTTGGGCCTAACCACGTTGGGGTTCTAGCCAGTTTATGTTCTGTTCTCAACAGCTCCTTCATTCTTTTAAAGGTTGTGCCCTGCCCCCGTCCTGCCTGTTTTAATGCCACATTTATTTTATAGTAGCACCATAGGTGAATCATATTCAGTTTGACACTCAGCAGTGTGTGGTGGAGGCTCAAAAAGACAGAAATGTCCCTCTAACCCTCTAGGACTCTTCACTCTGTCTCCACAGATACTGGAACAACAATAAACCCTTAAGAAGATAAGGATACCAGCAGGAGAAAAAGAGGCCAGAGGACAAACTCTACCCGAGGGTGGTGGGTGCTCAGTACACAGAGCTCAGTACAGCTCTCAAAGATAATTAGAATTTCTTCAGGCAAAGAGAGGCCTCAGGGGAAAAGCTGACCGAGAGGAAAGAGGTCGGCTTGGGGCTTAGCAAGTCTACAAGGAATTCAAGTGGTAGCAAAGTAAAGCACCTACCTACATTTTCTGGATAGTTTTAATCAGAGCCTCTCAGGGTTGGTACAACTGGCAAATTCCCCTAACGGTTGATTTCGATTTTCTAAGACTTGAACTAAAACAGCTTCCATCACTGCCATGACGCACAGGCTGATGCGAGGTGAGCTCGGTCTCAGGTAACTGCTGACTCCCACAGACCCACTGCACTCAAGTTTGCTGGTGGATTTGGCCTAGGTGCTAAGGATGTCTGCCCTTTGGAAAAGGGGGTGGAGCCAGAGGCAGGATGTAAAAGCTGAATTAGACTGAAAATAGCAGACTGAACTTTCTGCCAAACGGAAGGAGAATTTCCATCACTTGGAGAAAAGATGACATTGAAGAGAAGGGGAAGACTACACTATCGTCTCCCACTCAGTGGCTCCTCACTCAACATTCTGCTGGAGCCCAACAGGAGGAAGTTAGGCCAGAAGTCCAAGGGCTGGTGTCAGTCATCCAGTTCAGTCCTGCACCTTTTGGGGTGCAGGAGGTAAGGGTGGGGCAGGGAGGTGGGGTTGAGGGGGGACCAGTGAGATGCTGTGGGGGTCACCCTAGGACAGCAGTCAAGTGGGTGGGTGGGGGTGGCGGCTTCTGTGGGAGGGCCGGGGAGCAGAGAAACTTTCCTGAGGAAGTAAGTGACCTTTCAACACGAACTGAGGCTATTTCAACTAGATCGGGCGAACATTCCAGAATGAGCGACAAAAGAGCATTTCAGAACGAAGGGGCAGTGTGAGCAAGGGCCTGGAGACTGTCTGTCTTCCGACCGAGCTAGGATGACAGAAACTTGGCAGCGTCAGAGGCCCTGGACTCGGCTTGGAATGCCACTTCCTAATAAGAGGAAAGAAAGCAGCCACTTCAGACCCCACTCATGTGACCCTGCTAATAAAAGCAACAGCTGAGTGGTGACCTCTGTGGGCTGCATGTCCGATTTCTAGTAAAAAAAAATCCCTGTGCCTTCAAAAACACTTTTTTTTTTGGTCACACACAGAAGTTTTAGAATTTTAACACTAAAACTTCAAAAAGCAGCATCTAAGAAGTTCTTTTTTGTTCTCCCTCTCTTGGAAGAGTTAATAAGCTCCTACAACATCCCAGGTACAATTTGTGTGCAATCTAATCCTTCCTACAGTCTGACAAGGTGATGTTTTGATGACAAATCAGAGAAATTAGACATTTTGCCCCAAATGACACAGATTGTAGGTGGCAAAGCCAGGACTGTCTGCTTTTAAATCCCGCCAACAAATTGGGAGCCACCACTGACTCTACAGGCTTCCCAGGGAGCTCAGTTGGTAAAGAATCTGCCTGCAATGCAGGAGACCCCAGTTGGGTTCCTGAGTAGGGAAGATCCTCTGGAGAAGGGATAGGCTACCCACTCCAGTATTCTTGGGCTTCTTTTGTGGCTCAGCTGGTAAAGAATCTGCCTGCAATGTGGGAGACCTGGGTTCAAAGAAATCCACCTGCAATGTGGGAGACCTGAGTTCAATCCGTGGATTAGGAAGATCCCCTGGAGAAGGGAAAGGCTACCCACTCCAGTATAGCAGAGTTAATTATATTAAGTATGACATACGCTGCAATCCTTATTTATCTTGTAACTGGAAGTTTGTACCTTTTGACTGTCTTCATCCAATATCCCCTCCCTCTGGTAACCATAAATTTGATCTCTTTTCCTTTGAGTTTGTTTTTGATGGATTCTTGACCTGTGCTAGTCCCTGTCACACAACACAGTGATTTGCTATTAATACGTATACATTTCGGAATAATCTCCACAATGGGCTATTGCCATCTGTCACCACCCGAAGACATTACAATATTAATGGCTTTGTTCCCCACCCTGTAGCTCTGTACCTTTCCTACCTGTGACTCATTTGTCTTGCAACTGGAAGTTGGTACCTCTTTTTCTCTTTTAAAATATTTATTTATATTTTTAGGCTATGCTGGGTCTTAGTATCGCCATGCAAACTCTTCCTTGTGGCACATGGGATCTAGTCCCCTGGCCAGGGATCTAACCTGGGCCTCTAGCATTGAGAGCGTGGAATCTTGGCCACTGGACCACATGGGAAGTCCCAGTTTGTACTTTTCAGTATCCTTCACCTATTTCTCCCTCCAACCCCCTTGCCTCTGCCAACCATTTGTTTGTTCTTTGTATCGACGACTCCCTTTCTGGTTTTTTGTTTTGTTTTTTAGATTCCACATATAAGTGAAATCCTCTGGTACTTTTCTCTCTGCCTGACTCTTTTCATCCAGCGTGGTACTCTCCAGGTCTACCCATGGTATTACAAATGACAAGATTTCATTCTTCTTTATTGCTGAGTGTGTGTGTGTGTGTGTAAACCACATCTTCTTTATCCATTCATCTATTGATGGGCACTTAGCTTGGTTCCATATCTTGGCTATAATAAATAATGCAGGAATAAAGATGGGGTATATATTAATGCATGTTTTTGAGTTAGTGTTTTTGTTTTCTTTGGATAAATACCCAGTGGTGGGATTGCTGGATTGTATGGTAGTTCTATTTTTTATTTATTTTTTTTTTGAGGAAAGATGGTATTTCCTTGAAAAATAACTCGCATGTATCCCAACTTGCTGATTTCTTTTCCTATGACAAAAGTCTATATTTCAACAGATATGAAAAAAGAGGTTGTTCAAGCTATTAATAAAACTTATCCCCCAACCGTCCTTCCCCAGCAAGTCTGCCCATACACCCAGTGATCCTGGAAGCTTTGTAAGCATAATGTGTTTGAGAAGCATAAATTCCCTCTGGAGATAGCAAGATCCCAGCCAAATCCCTGGGGGGGCCGCGAAGCTGTGAGTTCCCAGAAGCAGCTTTATTTAGACTGATTCTTCCTGCTTCTCTCAAGGTTTCAGCACTTGGCACCTCAGCACAGCATCTGTACATATAAAGAGACTAAAGCAACTAGCCAGCCTCCAATAAAGATGGAGTCAGGCCAGTGTGGACTTTACAGCAGAAACTCAACAAGCCTCCCCTTTCAAGGGCACAGGGCCACATACACAGCAGAAAATACCAGCAGGGCGGGTCCGTCGGCTGGTTCTCCAAGGGAAAAATGAAAAGCGAATAAAATCTGTCTTCCAAGCCCACAATTTCCAATTTTCTTCTTTTCTCTATACCTTCCCCTTTTGATTTCTTGTTGTTCTTTTTTCCTCCCATCTCCAATGAAACCTGCTCTCAGCTTTTTCTTTTTCTATGAGATTTTTTTCAGAATGAGAAAAGACTCTTTTCATTCATTAATATTAATTTGAAATAAGCTCCCACTGAATCAAATGAGAAATATTCCTTTGTTGCAAGTGAGGCCGAAACCGTTGGTCAGTTTCAAAATCTTTAAGTCCCAAGAGCATGTGATGAATAAAACTAACCCACCAAAAGTTCCTGCTCAGGGCAGAACCATGCCGACGGGAGGAGCACATGATCTATAACTTGGAAGCAAACAGGAGGTGGTGAACTGGCACCTCTGGCCCATAAAAGGATCTCTGTCCTAACTGGAAATCAGCCATGGCTGAGGCCAACAGGGAACTGAAAGGCTGCCACCTTGGTGTGACCTGGGTTAAGGAATGGAAGGCGCAGGACAGAGTTGGGAGAGAAGTGGGGTAAAGACGGAGGAAGGTCAGGAACGCTCATTTCACAACAGCTGGTGACGTCCATTGGACAGCATCGTTTAAGGCATCTGTGAACACTCTTTCTGGAGCACATCTGTCCTTGTGGGCCCCTTCGCCTGAGCGGGCTGTGCAGGAACCCTCACTTCTGAGAGGTTTCCGGAGGACCAGCTGCTGCTGAATGGCCTTACTGCATATTAGGACCACGGCTTGCCTTGTGTTTGAAACCATGTGACCCTGCCCTGCTGGCCCCACCTGACCTGAATGGTTGGGGGCCTCAGTGAAAGGCAGCGCCTCTACAGAGGGGTTCCTGCTGCCCAGGAAGTGGCCGGGATTCGAACAGGGATGCTCACTATGCGGTGACTTCAGGACCCACACAGCGAGACTCTCTGAGAACAAACATCTGAAGGAGACAGAGAGGAATTGCCATCAACAGAGCGGCCCAGAATCTGGCTGGAGACACAAGGGGAAGGTGCTGAAAGTAGAACCTGCTGGGCTCACGAGCAAGAAGAAGCCCTGAAGCAGAGGTAAGACTCTTAGGTAAGGACAGAGAACCAGAGATGAAGATGCTGACGCTTCTCCGAGTCACTAGGACGGCCCCGCTGCTGTCTGACTGTTCTTCCCTGAGCGGGGAGGACACCCGGCTGCCTGCTCTGCGCATCCCAGGAGCCACCAGCCATGGGCACCTTTGGTATTTGAGTTATATTGGGTTCAATAAAATACATGATTCAAAGTCACTTGACCTACTCATTTTTGTTTCTATAATGCAGCCGTGAAAGATGGAAAGTTACGTATGTGGCTCACACTGTACTTCTCTCAGATGGTGTGCTACATCCCCCGGAGAAGGCAATGGCACCCCACTCCAGTACTCTTGCCTGGAAAATCCCATAGACTGAGGAGCCTGGTGGGCTGCAGTCCATGGGGTCGCTAAATCGGACACGACTGAGCGACTTCACTTTCATTTTTCACTTTCATGCATCGGAGAAGGAAATGGCAACCCACTCCAGTGTTCTTGCCTGGAGAATCCCAGGGATGGGGGAGCCTGGTGGGCTGCCATCTATGGGGTCACACAGAGTCGGACACGACTGAAGCGACTTAGCAGCAGCTACATCCCCACAAGGCCATTTCATCCAGGAGATTTTTTTTCTGTCCTATTGCTTCTTCTTCTAATTTTTTTAACTTTTTGGCCACACCACTTGGCATGTGGGATCTTAGTTCCGCAACCAGGGATTGAGCCTGTGTCCACCCCCGCCATGGAAGCTCAAATTCTTAACCACGAGACCACAAGGGAAGTCTCTGTCCTATTACTTGAGAATCCTAACACACCCACCATCACTGCAGTTAATTAGAACAATCTTAAAATGTCCAAAACAAACAGCCAACAAACTCATAATCAGCAAAGAAGGACCCTTGAAACAGAAATGACCCAGATGTTCACATAGCAGGAGGAACCATTAAACAGACAGCCACTTAAGTTTCTAGTTCCCTCACCTCCTCACGACCAAGCCCTACTCTCAGGCCTGCCTCAGGTCTTGTAAGAGTTGGCTGGCCCAGTGAAGGCCTCTAACAAGGATCCTCTGGACACGTAACACAGAAGCAATTCTAAAGGCTCCTTCCTTGAAACGTTTTGAAAGGCATGGAGCTGTCCATTTGTTTTCCATTGTCTCGCTGACCTGTAACTGCTGGTCTTTACCAGAGATGTAACAATCTAGTTCCAATAGATAAATCATGCTGAGGACGAAGCATTTCTGTTCAATAAATTGATTAGAATCATTAGTTAGACTCATGGGCTCCAGAGTGAAAGAGACTCACAGGTCATCTGTCCAACACTTGATAAATGAGTTTCCTTGACACCATTTCTCCAGCCTCGGCTTCCAAACATCCCTTGGGTTTGTTCACTATTCTAATCCCAGATCCATGGAAACGGTCTACATGGTATTTGGTCCAAGCAACACATAAGAGAGAAGTGGGGCTTTTCCTCCCCTTATTCTGGGTACTACAGCTCCACGTGGACAGCTGAATGGTCCTGACTCCTCCAGTTCAGTTTCTTATTAAAATTTTATTATTTTGGGCCACATCATGACTTAGTTGGGTCTTAGTTGTGGCTCACAGGCTTAGTTGCCCCAAGGCATGTGGGATCTTAGTTCTCTAACCAGGAATTGAACCAGATCTGCATTGGGAGGTGGATTCTTAACCACTGGACCTCCAGGGAAGTTCCTTCATTTCACCTTCTTGAGCCCTGATTTCTTTTTTGACTGTGATCTCTGCCAAAAGAGGTCATTTAATTTTTTTCTTAATTAAAAAAAAATTATTCCAATATAGTTGATTTACAGTGTTGTGCTAGTTTCAAGTATACAGCAAAGTGATATATACATCTATAGGGTTGCAAAGAACCGGATACAAGTGAAGCAACTGACCACGCACGCACATATATGTATGCAACCCTATGGACTGTAGCCCGCCAGGCTCCTCTGTCCATGGGATTCTCCAGGCAAGAATACTGGAGTGGGTTGCCCAGCCCTCCTCCAGGGGATCTTCTCAACCCAGGAACTCAACTTGTGTCTCCTGTACTACAGGCAGATTCTTTACTGCTGAGCCACCGGGAAAGCTTTTTCAGATCATTTTCCAATATAAATTATTACAAGACATTGCCCCGTGCTATACACTAGGTCCTTGTCTTGATTTCTTTTATCATTACAACATTACTCATTCCCGCTCTGGGAAAACCATTGATTTAAAAAGCATTCTAAGTCTAACAAGCTTTGTGTACTAACATCAAAAATAAGCATCCACAGTGGTTCACAGCCTTGACTGTTCCTGAGAATTTCCTGGAGGCTGAACAAATACTGAAGTTCACATCCACCCAGGAAATCAGGAAATGTATTTTTACAAGCTCCAGGAGCCTTTAATATGTATCTAGGGCTGAACCACTAATCTCAAGAAGCCATGACCCTAATCCTTATGTTGATTCAAGTTAGTTTTCCTTTGAATTAGGAATCTGAATTTTTATTTCCAATTGAACTAGCAGAACTGAAATTAGTTCACTGTAAACAATTGGAGATTATTTAAGGCATTTAGAACTTGGACCAAGGAAAGGTGAAGTTGATTTAGGAACAACCGAACAACTAATTTGGGAAATCACCTTAAAAGAACATCAGGCTTAGGCGACCTGGTACAATTGGTGCATTTGCCTGCTAGCTGGGTAATTTGAACACATCATGCAACCATGCTGAATCTTCTTTGTCTATAAAATAAAGACGTTGGTCTAGGAATCTTTGGGCTTCCTAGGTGGCACAGCGGTAAGGAATCCGCCTGCCAAAGCAGCAGATACAGGGGACGTGGGTTTGATCCTTGGGTAGGGAAGATCCCTTGGAGAAGGAAATGGCAACCCACTGCCTGGGAAATCTCATGGACAGAGGAGCCTGGGGGGGCTACAGTCCATGGGGTGGGTTGCAGAAGAGTCAGACACTAGTCACTGAACAACAACAACACAAAATGAAGATGAATTACACCTCCCACTCTGTGAGCAGAGCTGCTATAAAGATATTTTAATGAACATTTGAAACAGTGAATGTGTGCTAAGTCACTTCAGTTGAGTCTTAGCTTCCCTATGGACTGCAGCCCACCAGGATCCTCTGTCCACAGGAGTCTCCAGGCAGGAATACTGGAGTGGCTTGCCAAGCCCTCCTCCAGGGGATCTTCCTGACCCAGGGATCAAACTCACGTGAAGAAAGATCTTTATGAAGGTGTTAATTTTTAAAAACTTATTTTTTAGTGGTTTATTCAGTATTGGCCATGAGATGTTAATTCATAACAAAAGTTAAGAGATATACATACCAGGAATCCTATTGAGTGTGACCCAGAAATGTTCGTCAGGACTGTACGTGTCCGTGGACCAGGACATTAAGTCAAGCGCCAGCGGGTCGTGAAGGACGAAGTTTGCGAATTCCCTTGTGAGGGCCACATAGGCAGTGCCAAAGTAAACGGTCATGTTGTGAGGAGGCAGTGTTTTCAATTTTGTGGTTTTAATCACGTAGGAATTTTTTTGGTTTAATAGCTCGTGATGGACATACTTAGTCCGCCCAACTGCGTGAGCTGGAGGCAGCACCCCGGGGGTGATGTTTTTCCCTTTAAATCCCTTCAGATACTGAACGATCTCCCTGTTGGTTTTCAGGGGGAAATCTTGCCCACAGGTGTTGAGGATGTATTTCCACGGAACCTCTGAGGCCACAAGATCTTTCATGCAGTTCAGGTCAGCCTGGAGCCTGGAAATCCCACCGTAGACCACGGGCTCCATCTTGGAAGCCAGAAAAGCGTTTGGGAAGCAGCTCAGTAACTGCTTCACCGAGCCTTTAAATGTATCTGTTGCCTTTTTGTCCACGTGAACACAGTAGACATTTTGGGGCATGTAAATAGCCCTGAAGAGTCTCTCAAAAGTGCCGAAGTCTTTGTGGATGGTCATCACATAAGCCAAGGGGAAGCCAGCCTCTTCTTCAGAGAGTGTTTCTGTTATGTAGTGACTCTGAGCCACGTACTCATGACAGGTGGTTTCACTGAAGGTACTCTTCAATGCATTCTTTTTAGGGCAAAAACTCTTCCCCTTAAAAATCTGGTGACAGACTTCTGATAATAGTGAAGCATTGGATAAGGAAGCTTGAAGGAAATTTTTATTCTCCCCTAACTTGTTGTTGCAAACAAACACAAAAATCAGGGCCGTGACCAGAGACACACAGAAGAGACAATGCTTCCAAAAGCCCATCATTCAAACCCAGGAAATGAGTAGAATGTCTCTTGGGACATCTGGTCAGAGGGTAGACAGACTTAACTTACATTTTCTCCGAAATCCATAACCATCCTCTAGGTGGACGCAGCTCTGACCGGCCGCTCCGTGACCTTCCAGCTGATCCTGCTTGTCCTTTTTCTGTCTTCCTTTCCTCTGCATTCCCCACGGTGCTGCTTTTCCACCTTTCTCCAACACGTTTCTGAAGGAACTCTTAGCGATTTGCTTTGCTCTGTCTCCTCCCCCGTCTCATCTTGCCTGTTTATACACACACAAAAACAAGTTGCCCCAGGGAGGTTCTGACTCCAGCGTGTCCACCCTTCCCTACAGGAAAATCAGTGAGGGGTGAAGGGACCTTTCTGCAAGTCACCGCTCTCAGACTTTAACCCGGGCCTCTTCTCTCAGCCAGAAGGTTGGCAACTGTGTCAGCTCCCAGACTTCCTGTTAATCATTTGCATTCAACTGACTGAGTTTGTTTGCTTAAACAGCACTGCCAAGTTACAAGCATCGGTCCCGAGCATGTGAACACTGCCTGGAGAGATAATCTGTCAATAAATATTTAGTACTTAAAAATTAATCACCTCACCTTGTCTTTTTCCACACACGCCCCCCTCTCCATATTGGCTGGCTATGCCATAAAGCATGGCGTATGACTGGCTGTCGAGCCATTCTTTCCAGCACTTAATTTTCTCTGCTATGAGGTAAGGTCTTTAAAAAGGCACATTAGCAAGCGAACCTCACCACCTGACTTACTACACTAAGATGAATAAAAACTAATCAAAAAAAAAACAAAAAACAGGGACTTCCCAGTGGTACAGTGGTTAAGAATCTGTCACGCAACACAGGGGACATGGGTTCTATGCCTGGTCTCAAGTGTTGCACCTAAGACCTGATGCAGGCAAATGAATAAATATTTTTTTGAAAAATACATTTACATAAAAAAATACCTCTAAAAGCCTAGCAGCCCATTATAACCCCCAAATTGCATAGGGCCTAAAGCTGAAGTTAGTGAATATCAAGTTTATCTCATCTAAGCCCGGGTGGCTCAGTGGTAAAGAATTTGCCTGCCAATGCAGGAGACACAGGAGACATGGATTTGATCTCTTGGTTGGGAAGATCCCCTGAAGGAGGAAATGGTAACCTGCTTCATATTCTTGCCTGAAGAATCCCATGGACAGAGAAGACTGTTGGGCTAGAGTCCATGGGGTCACAAAAGAGTCAGACACGACTTAGTGACTAAACAACCACAGAACCGAAGGAGAGAAGTTCTCAGATTCCATATACGTATAAACCTTCCCGAAGGAGTTCCCTTATCTGCAAAACATGAGAATAATTTTATCACCTTCATAAGTCAATCGTGGGAGTACAATGAGAAAAACGTATCAAGGGTTCACGGCCGCCCCCAACCATGAGTGGGGCTGAGACTGGAGCCAGCTGGACCCCAGGCTGGGCAGCAGGAGCTTGTCTCCAGTTGGTGCTTCATGGCAGAGATAAAGACAGGAGCAGAGAGGAGCTGAAATCTGCTTGAGTGAGAAGATGATGACCACAGTCTTCATCCTGGAGGTCAAGGAGATCTCCCTGACTGCACATGTGCAGAAAGGCCCCTCAGGGGTCAAAAATGGAGGCATTTACGTCTAATTATGCTTTCGAAACGAGTTGAATAGTTTGTATAACTTTTTCTCCTCATACATGCAGATGATGACATGAACTCTCCCTTTGTTTGTTTTGGCTTTCCTCATTCTTGGCACAGTTCCATTTCTCCAGAGAGTTTATGCTAAAAGCATCTCTAATGACTTGCCTGTTCTACCCTGAATTTACAACTCCCCGAGTTTGCTATTATTGTTGTTGTTATTTTAATATTGTTTATTCATTTGGCTGCCAAGTCTTCGCTGCATCATGCGGGATCTTCTGTTGCAGCTCTTGGGCTTACCTAACTGCTCCGTGGCAAGTGGGATCTTAGATCCCTGGCCAGGGATTGAACCTGTGTCCCCTGCCTTGCAAGGTGGATTCTTAGCCTGTGGACCACCAGTCTTTGAAGTCCCTACAACTCCCTGAGTTTAAAGTTACAAGGGGAAGAACGTTTGCAAATTGGCACTTGGCTGCAGTGGAATCCTAACCCCAAATCCTTAAAATCAGAAGGATTTTGACAATGCTAGACATTATTAATGTCAATCTTTTTTTTTGCACTACCCCAGTGCTTTCTGATGTTTACTCTCCTGGTGGTTACATGGCAGATGCTGGTTTTCCTGAGGCCCTTTTGCACGACACCACTCACCATTCTTCCGAATTCTGGGCAGGATGCTCTTGCCATTTACACAAGATTGTAGAAGGGATGGTAATAAGTGACGAAAAAGAACGGCAATCCTTTTCCTCAGTTTGAACATCAGGTCAAAAACTATCTTTTAATTAATTAATTTTTGGCTGTACTGGGTCTTCGCTGCTGTGCACAGGCTTTCTCTAGTTGCGGCGGGCAGGGGCTACATTTCATTGCAGGGCACGGGCTTTTCATCTCCTGACTTCTCTTGTTGCAGAGCACACGCTTAGGTGGGTGGGCTTCGGTAGTTGCACAGCGTGGGCTCAATAGCTGTGGCGCATGGGTTTAGTCACCTTGGCACGTGGAATCTTCCCAGACCGGGGATTGAACCCGTGTCCCCCGCATGGGCAGGCAGAACTCAACCAGGAAAATCCCAGGAAGGAAATGGCAACCAGGCAAATCCCAGGTCAAAACTGATACCCCAATTCTAAGTTGGAGGCACCGACTGAGTAGGTTAGAATTCTGGAGAAGTCGTCGGCCAGGGCAGACTTGTGGCTCAGTTACTCAATAAATGGCTGGGTGAGAGTCCCTTGGACTGCAAGGAGGTCCAACCAGTCCATCCTAAAGGAGATCAGCCCTGGGTGTTCAGTGGAAGGACTGATGCTAAAGCTGAAACTCCAATATTTTGGCCACCTCATGCGAAGAGTTGATTCATTGGAAAAGACCCTGATGCTGGGAGGGATTGGGGGCAGGAGGAGAAGGAGACGACAGAGGATGAGATGGCTGGATGGCATCACAGACTCAATGGACATGAGTTTGAGTGAGCTCCAAGAGTTGGTGATGGACAGGGAGGCCTGGCGTGCTGCGATTCATGGGGTTGCAAAGAGTCAGACACGACTGAGCGACTGAACTGAACTGAACTGTATGATGAAGTCCTAGAATTCAACCCATACTTGCTTATTTCTACACAACGTTCACTCTTACAAATTCCCACTCCAGTCATAAACTCATTTTCATCCTAAGAAAACTGCACTGAAAGTTTAATCTCCACAGTTGACTATAGAAAGGAAACAGAGAGAAGAGCCCTGTTTGTACAGCTGCGGTTACTCCACACACCAGAACCCAAAGCACTTTTCACACATTCCTTTCATTTTGACAGCACCTCTGTGCCCAAGTGAGAAACCAGGGATACCGAGTGGAAACTTTGTCCGAGTCCACAGAGGTCACAGAGAAAGAGCAACCTGGGTTAAAATGGTTTTAACGTCACATTTTGTTTTTCTTTTCCAGCTCTGTCTCTGGCCAGACTGTCTTCTCTGTCTGTCTTCTTTCTCTTTTCTCTCCCTCCTCTTTCTCTCTTTGTCTATACGTTTACTATACTAAACTCTGTACTCTGCTTTACCTTCATCTCTGTGGGGGTTTGGTTTTTTTATTAGCCACAGGAAATAGTCTGAAGCACCAGGACTTAAAATAGCCCCGCATGTGGTTGAGAAAGAGTGGTGAGAAACAGCCTGGATTGTAGGCAGGAAGGTCTCCAGTTGAGTCAAAGCCACTCTTGACAGCCCAGCGCATCTGAGAAAGCCATTTGATCTCACACTGCCCTGCTTCCTCCAGAGTAAATTTGAGAAAACAACCCCTGCTCTCACTCAGGGACCTCTAAGGCTGGCTTCCTCTCAAGCAAATCACCCATGCCTCTGAGTCTGGGTTTTTCCGACATCAACATCCGGGTACAGCTGGAAGATTCCAGAAGTAACGTACAGAAAGCATCCAGCCAGAGAGTGGCCAGAGACGTCAGAGCAAATTTCAGACTTTCAGGGAAAGCCATTGGGAAGAAAAGAGTGAGAGGAGGAGGTGGGGAAGGTTGCAGTTTTTTGACACAAAATCCCTGGAAATAGAATAGCAGGGAAATGTAAGAAAAAGCTGGCTCTTTTCTTTTTCTCTTTGGCCGCACCAGGCAGGGTGCAGGATCTTCCCTGACCCAGGGATGGAACCCACATCCCCTGCAATGGAAGCTTGGAGTCTTAACCACTGGGCCGCCAGGAAAGCCCAAAGCTGGTTCTTGTCAAAACAGTCCATTACATATCATTGGTATAATGCAAAGCTGAGGCCAAGAGCTGACAGATGAAGAGCAGCTCAGGGTTGCGTGCTAAGTTGCTCAGTCGAGTCCAGCTCTTTGCAGCCCTATGAGCCCGCTGTAGCCCACCAGGCTCCTCTGTCCATGGGATTTCTGAGCAAGAATAATGGGGTGGGTTGCCATTTCATTCTCCAGGGGATCTTCCCTACCCAGGGATTGAACCCACATCTCTTACATCTCCTGCATTGGCAGGTGGGCTCTTTACCACTAGTGCCACCTGGGAAGTATCTGGTAATAACCTACAACGGAAGAGAATCTGAAAAAAGAATATATATAAGTGAATCACTTTGCCATGTACCAGAAATTAAAAGAACATGTAAATCAACTATACTTCAGTTTTAAAAAAAGAGGTGATGTTTCCAGAAAACCTCTTCCCTCAGTAGTTTTCTAGCAAATAGACCCCTTTCTATCTCTCTCCATTCCCGGGAGGATAAAGTTGCCTGGGAGCACCCTAGTGCGAATCTTCTCCTTCTCTTATGATGGAGGCCGTTATTGGAGTTTACGTTGGTATTTAAACGCAGAATAACAAAAGCTGGAATGTGGAAGCTTAACGTTCTGTTTGCCTCAGTCCCAGTCCCAAAGGCCTGTCCTTCAGAGTCGCAAAGACTGAGACTTAAAATAAGCTGGAGTCTTGGAGTCTCATGTTACTGTTATCCAACGCCGGCTTACCCTCCCCTACAGAGTCCTGGAAGCTTTGAATCTAACACTTCCAACTTCAGAAATGTTGTAAGATGTTGCCGTGGGGGAGATAACTGTCCTTGATAAAACTGCATCTCCCACTAGGACACTCAAAATAGGGCCCATGCCAATGTAGGAGACTCGGGTTCCATCCCTGGGTCAGGAAGATCCCCTGAAGAAGGAAATGGCAACCTGCTCCAGTATTCTTGCCTAGGAAATCCTTTGGACAGGGAAGCTTGGCAGGCTTGGCAGTCCATGGGGTTACAAAGAGTCAAGACATGACTGAGCAACTAAACCAAAACTTTCCTGAGACTACCGTCCAATTTACCCATGCAGAAGTTTGCTTTTCCTAGAGAAAGAACTTCTGAATTTTCTTCACAGATTCTTTTTTTTTAAATATTTATTTTAAATTTTATTTTATTTATTTGGTTTCATTAGGTCTTAGCTGCGGCCTGTGGGATCTAGTTCCCAGATCAGGGTTGGCACCCAGACCCCTAAAACTCCAGGAAGTGTGGGGTCTTAGCCACTAGAGCACCAGGGAGTCCTCTTTCCAGATTCTTTGTGCTTAAAGTTCACCCTCAAATTTAGTCCCAGGCAGGAAAGCCTATAGCCCCAGATCTGGAGTGACCTTTAACAGAGTTGGGTCTGAGTTCATTCCGGAAGCAGAAATGCTGACATCTGACAAAGCTGTATGTGAAAAGGTGTGACTTAGTTTTGACACTTCCCAGCATTAATTGCAATAGCACTTTCCATAGTGAAAAAACTGGAAACACACGCTCAACAGCTGAGGAATTGTTAAGCAAATTCTAGTACATCCATACCATGAAAAAGAATGCAATTACCCAGTGTATATGCACGGCAATTATTTCTCAATTTGTGTGATGTATAATGTTTGCTTTTTAAAATTTTCTTAGTTTTTACATACCGACTTTTCTTTATTTCTCAGATTTTCTACAATAGGATTGTATTCTATAATAAGAAAAAAATTTTTTTTTAATTATTATTTATTTATTTGGCTGCATTGGGTCTTAGTCGCAGTGTACTGGCTCAGTAGTTGCGGGGCGTGCACTTAGTCGCCCCTTGGCACGTGGGATCTGAGTTCCCCAATCAGGAATTGAACCTGCATCCCCTGCTTTGGAAAGAAGATTCCCAACCACTGGCCCACCAAGGAAGTCCGAAGAAAAGAATTATTTTAATATTCTGCTCATCAGTAACTAGTACAGGGTTTTCAGATTCTACACAAAGGGTGAGTTCTTGACTCCTGCAAGCCTAGAGCACAGAGCACAGAGGATGGCAGGTTTCCATTCACCAAAGTGAGGCCGCCACATGGCCAGGCCCAAGTGTGGTCTACGGTTCATTTGTCTGACAGTCCAGAATTCTGGAAAGTTCTGGTCAGTTAAAAAAATTTGATTTGGAAAAGCTGAATTATTTCACATTGTTCTTATAGAAATGTTGTTGACATTTTTCAGACCTCAAACTTTTCCAGCTTGAGCAATTCAAATTCGCGTAAAATGAAACCATGATGAATAACCCACATGGCAAATAACTGGAAGAATCCGCCTGCAATGCAGGAGACCCTGTTTCAGTTCCTGGGTCGGGAAGATCTGCTGGAGAAGGGACAGGCTACCACTCCAGTATTCTTGGGCTTCCCTTGTGGCTCAGCTGGTAAAGAATCTGCCTGCAATGTGGGAGACCTGGGTTTGATCCCTGGGTTGGGAAGATCCCCTGGAGTAGGGAAAGGCTACCCACTCCAGTATTCTGGCCTGGAGAACTCCATGGACCATTCAGCCCGGGGGATTGCAAAGAGTCGGACGTGATTGAGAGATTTTCACAGAAAACATACTATAACTGATTAAAAAAAACCAGTTTCACTTGTCATATCAAAGACTTAATGACCATGTCAAAATTTGATAGGCAGGCACCTTCTCTAAGCAAACAGTATATTTATTGATATGTAAGATGATTAACTTCTGTTATATGAATTCCATTGCACCAGACACACGAAAATTTACAGGGTGTCCATAAAGCTGGAAACACAGGTGAATATGCATGTGTGCATAGTCACTTCAGTTGTGTCCAGCTCTTTGCGACCCTATGGACTGTAGCCCACCAGGCTCCTCTGTCCATGGGATTTTCCAGGCAAGAATATTGGAGTGGATTCTCATACCCTCCTCCAGGGGATCTTCCTGACCCAGGGATCGAACCTGCGTCTCCTGCATTGCAGGCGAGAATTCTTTACCGTGGAGCCACCAGGGAAGCCCAAAGGTGAGTATACGTAATACAATTAAGGACAGTTTCAAAGTGTAAAATACTTGCACACATACACACGCACATACACGCACAATGCTTCCAGACTTTATGTAGAATCAAGTCCCACATACCTGGAATCCTGTTCAGTGTCACCCAGAAATGCTCATCAGGAGAGTACGTGTCCCTCGACCACTCAAGTAAGTCAAGAGCCCTCTGGTCTCGGAGAACAAAATTAACAAATTCTCTTGTAAGCGCTACGTAGGTGGAACCGAAGTAAATGGTGAGATTATGGGGAGGAGGCGTTTTTCTTATCCAAGTCCACAGCATAAAGGAAAACAAACTGTATCTCTGCTCCAAGTGCCTATATTTAGTCCTTCTGATAATGTGAGGAGGAGGCAGCACCCCGGGGGTGATGTTTTTCCCTTTAAATCCTTTGAGATGCTGGATGATCTCCCGGTTGGTTTTCAGGGGGAAATCTTGCCCGCAAGTGTTGATGGTGTATTTCCACGGGACCTCCGAGTCTATGAGGTCTTGCAGGCAGTTCAGGTCAGCCTGGAGCCTGGAAATTCCTGCGTAGACCACAGACTCCATCTTGGAAGCCAGGAAGGCATTTGGGAAGCAGCTCAGTAATTGCTCCACTGCATCTTTAAATTCAGCTCTCGCTTTCTCATCCACATGAACACAGTAGACATTCTGAGGCATGTAGACAGCCCTGAAGAGCCTCTGGAATGTATCCAAGTCTTTGTGGATGACCATGACATATGCCAGAGGGAACTCAGCTTCTTCTTTGGACAGAGGTTTCGTTATGTAGTGATTCTGGGTCAGGTATTGTTGGCAAGTTATGTCTTTCAGTGGCGTCATTGGTATATTTCCACCCAAGATTTTCTTTCCTGCTTCAATCATGTCACAGGCCTCTGCAAGCACCGAAGAGTTTGCAATTTTCCCCACTAGCAGATGTTTCGGCAGGTTGAAATTGTTGATATACAGGAACGAAAGAGTTATAGAAATGGCCATAAATCCCACAACAAACTTGAACATCTTCAGCGTCATGCTTCCCACCACCTCTCCTGTGCTCGTCACTCTGTATCGTTACAAAGTCAGCCGCAGCTTCATCCTCTGACTGTTGGAGAATCAACTCCTTCTTCTTATTTTGAGCAAGAAGATAAATACTGCCTCTCACTTAAGGGTCAAGGGGTCAACCCCAAGCTTGACGTTCTTCTTTTACAACGAAGGGACTGAGTGGATCCAAGAACATGAGGCACTGGGGCCAGTGGAGCAAGAACTGCGTGGTGGTGTTGCCTTGGTCCAGCTCAACCTCAAGTTAAGACTCTGTCACGGCTGCCAACTCAGGGTGTTCTGGGAGGGCAGGGAGGAGGAAGTTGAATGTGGGTCCTTCTTACAGCCCTTTTACCCCCGCCAGAGGGACACCTCATCACCGTGACTGATGTCATCTTTAAGCTCAGGGGACAGCTTATGTCTTCGGTTTGGGGACCATCTCACTTTTCATGAGTCACTTTTCATGAGCCGGGGTCACCACCCGCACTTACTGATACTAATCTTGATGGCACCCAGAATTTCTCAACAGGAGTGTATCCCTCTACCTAAAGATAAAAATCAAGAATTCATTGAAATGCAGGATTGGATGGAATCGTGCAGATCATTCAGACCAGCTCACTCAAGTTGCAAATGCAGTGCCTTGAAAATGAACCGTCATTGATGTTTTATCACACTTTTTTTTTTTTGGCTGTAGTGAGTGGCATGTGGAATCTTCGTTCCCTGGCCAAGGATCGAACCCCGGGCCCCCTACGGTGGAAGCATGTAGTCTTAACCACTGGACTGCTAGGGAAGTCCCTCTATCACACGCTTGACTCCACTTTCTCACTGATGGTCTGGGAGGTGAGCATGGGCATTATACCCACAGGAGACTGAAGCACACTTGCCTGACTCTAGCAAGGTTTCGACTCTAGCAGAGTGGAGAACATTCTACCTGGAACGTTCTCTTCCCACACGTTCCTTGATGAGACCCTCCTGTCCACCAGGGCCTTGGGTGGCACCTTCCCTGCCCCCCACGTTCAGGTTAGGAGCCCTTCCCGCTCCACTAGGGCCCGGCGCCCCACTCTCGTCTGTTTGCCCCGCCACCAGCCCATGGAAGGTGACTTCTGTCTACTGGTCACAGTGTTTTTGGCACCTAGTTGATAGTAGACATGCATCATAAAATTAAGTCTGGTCGCTCTTCTTCCCTCTACACCAGGGGTGGGCAAAGCTACAATGGGCATCCTGGCGGGGTGGGGGGCAATCCACCTGTCATTTTTTTTTTTTTTTGGCCGCATAGCATGTGGAATCTTAGGTCCCCGACCAGGAATCGAACCCGTGCCACCCACATTGAAAGGGCAGAAGGGCAGAGTCTTCATTTTTGAAAGCACAGAGTCTTAACCACTGGACTGCCAGAGAAGTCCCTGCCATATGTTTTTGTACAGTTTGTGTGCATTTTAAAAAATATCCTTTACCGCTATATCTTGATTTACTGATTTTGGACACTGTATACTGACTTTCTTCCATGGTAGGTGAGAACTCAGTTCTTCCACGCCGTGCACGCATGCTAAGCCGCTTTAGTCGTGTTCAACTCTTTGGGATCCTGGGGACTGTAGCCCACCAGGCTCCTCTGTCCAAGGGATTCTCCAGGCAAGAATCCTGGAGTGGGCTGCCATGCCCTCCACTGTGTGCAGTTTTGAATGGCTGAAAGAAAATTGGAAGAAAGAAAAAACATTTCATGGCACGTGAGATTCAAATTTCAGTGTCCATGAATACAAGGCCATCGGACCATAGCCATTTGTTTACAGACTGTAAACACAGAGAATCCACTAAATGGATTGTTCTGTTGGTCTTTTCTGCACACAGTCACTTGGAGAGTCTCACCTGAGACTCGAGTGCACTGGAAATTCAGAGAACGACACTTTGCCTGACTCCAGCGTGACTCTAACTTTGGCAAAATGTGGTGCTGCCACTCAGAGGCTGTGTGGCACATTGCTCGGCCTGGTGGACTATCTCTTGCTTGACAGGAGGGAGAATTCTTGCCATTACAGCGTTTTATTCCCCACTAGACTGGGGGCAACTCAGAAGGAAGAACCTGTCTTTGAAGACATTAGAAGTGCTCAACGTGGTATTTGAGCATTGCTGAAAAAACCTGCCAGATCTCAAAATCCCAACCCCACCACAGTCTCCACAAGGACATTTACAAATGTCTCAGGAGGAAGCGAATTGTTTTGCTGATATATAGCAAATTGTTTTGCTATGCTGTTTTATAACTTCCATACATCTCATTAAGTCACTGGGGGACTTCCCTGGCAGTCTAGTTGTTGCTTCCACTGCAGGGGGCTCAGGTTCAAGCCCTACTCAGGGAACTAAGATCCTACATGTTGGGTCTGGGGCCAAAAAAAAAGTCATTGAAAACGAAGACATCTAACAGAGGTTTTGAAAAAATGGGACAAGAGACAAATTAGATCAGGTGGAAGAAAAAAGCAAGCAAGGTCTGGAACCCAGGGTACTCTTGGTAATTCTTTGGAATGTTCTGGCAGCAACTGCTAAGGAGCCTGGAGAGCATATGAAGGCAGTGAGATGCATCGCTTCTATTATTCATTGCAGAATTAGATATGTCTTAAGAATAAAAAATTTCCCAATGTCCTAGGCACACACATCAAAAATCAAGTCTTTTTATTTTAGTGCTTCTCTTGTAATTTAGAGTTTTCCCTGGTGGTTCAGATGGTAAAGAATCCACCTGCAATCCAGGAGACCCAAGTTCAATCCCTGGGTCGGGAAGATTTTCTGGAGAAGGAATGTGAGTCCCAGTCTAGTCGGTGAGGGTCTTAGGAATCACGTGGTGGTCAGGGTTAGAAACCCACCCAAAGAAGTTCCGTTGTATGAGATGACTTGTCTGAGGCCCCCCCACTGATGGCAGCCTGGGTTGGAATTCAAGTCCTATCCAACTGGCCCCAGAGCTGGACTTCTTTGCAGGCATGGAGCCCCCGTCCTGTCTCCATATCCAGCTCATCTGTTTCAGAACAGAATCAAGAAGGCAGAGCACTGGGCTTCCCTGGTGGTCCAGTGGATAAGAGTCTGCCTGCCGATGCAGGGGACACCAGTTCGATCCCTGGTCCAGGAAAGTTCCACAGGCCATGGAGCGACTAAGCCCGGGCACTCTGCTATAGCTACTGAGCCTGTGCTTCAGAGCCCATGTTCCACAGCAAGAGAAGCCCCTGCAATGAGAAGCCGAGCACCACACATCTAGGGAGTAGCTTCCACTCTACATCCAGAGAAACCCCAAGCGCAGCCGAAAGTAACTTAATAAATACATAAAATTATCATTTTAAAAAAGGAAGGCAGAGCATCATCTTGTTAGACTTCAGCTGGGAACGTTCAAGTCTGGTGACTCAGGCTTTTTTTTTTTTTTTTGTAGCTCTGCACATGTGGGCCAAGGACCACAAATACTGATTTGGGGATTACAAATTTTAGAAAGTAGACAAATGTGCAAATTTAGAACCGGTGAATAATGAGGGGTACACTCAGAGGTGTAGGGGGTGCAGCCTGACTTTCAGACCATCTCAGCATGGCTACTGGGGCATCTGGTCCTGCAGCCACATCGGCAGCACGAGCCCCGAGTCACTAAGGTGCCAGCTGGCTTAAGTTTAACACTCTGTTAGGGGAGCTTAAACATTGACAGCTTTAACCTCCCGCTAAGTGGAAAACTGACCCCAGGTCCTCTGTGTCCATAAAGAGAATAAGCGTCAGTGTTCTTTCATGAATTGCGGCATCCACTGATCCTCTGATGTGATAACATTCTAGAGCATTTGGGACAAGGTGCACGCGTGCACACACGATTCTGTTACAGGGTTGCTTTCCTGGTAAGAAGAGCAGAGTTCTGGTTCTTGCACTTACTGTGTAAACTTGAGCAAGACTGGGAATCAGAGGAGCCTAGCTGAGAGAGAGAGAGAGACAAATAGACACACACACAGGCATGCATGCACTTTATAGGTTTGTGTGTGTGTGGGCTCAGTCGTATCCGACTCTTTGCTACCCCATGGCCGTAGGCCACCAGGCTCCTCTGTCCATAGGATTTCCCAGGCAAGAAACTGGAGCAGGTTGCCGTTTGCTCCTCCAGGGGATCTTCCTGACCCAGGGATCAAACCCGTGTCTCCTGCGTCTCCTGCATCGCAGGCGGACTCTACCACTGAGTCACCTAGGAGTTACTTCTTGGCAAACTCCTTCCTTCATCTTCCCTTCCTGGGTTAACCTGCTCCCTAGGCATTAGTGGTTCAGTCTCAGAATTTTCCAGAACCCCACATGTCTTCAGTAAAATCCCAGCCACCGAGACTAGCTATGCAGTAAAACAAACAAACAAAAACCCCATCATTCATCAACATGGAGATGAGCTGGTCTGGGGTAGCCGTGGAGCCACCGTCATGGTCTCAGTCTTAATGTAGAATGCGATCCAGATGAGCAATTATAATTAGCTAACTAAACAGATTTCCTATCGGTCTGGATCGATCATTAAGGCAGATGTTCTCATGAATCCAGGAGCATTCAGACCCTGGTCCCCTACCTTTGTGTGGATATAGATGGGACCTCTGACCGCTGGTTTCCGAGAGCCCCTAGAGTGCAGGGAGGGGTACTCCCCTGAAGCATGCATGTGCCTCCCTCTGCCCCCAGCATCCATTCTCCACAACCTACGACGGTCTCCTTATATCTCAAAAGCAGTTACAGGGCAGAATGCTTGGACAAGTTCAATCCTGCCCCAGTTCTAACCTTGCTTTGAGAAAAATGTGGTCATTTACATTTCTCCCCCTTAAAATTCCTGAGAAACTGTCTTCCACCCTCGAGTCTGGGCACCCCCATGAATCCTGGCTCACCCTCTCTCCTCGGATCAAAATGAGTAACTTGGGAAAGAATTGTCCCTAAGGGCACTTAAAGGCTCATTAGACCTATTCTCAGCTGTTTTTGATTCTGGAAGAATTTATTTTCCATATGTGTCAGGAGCCCTGCTGACATCTGTGATGACACAGGGGGCTGAGCCTGACTCTGAACTTGGGGCTTCTGCTACGCTTTCCCCCTCCACCCCGGGCAACTCCACTGAGCCTCCCATGGGCTGGAAAGCTTGGGAGTGGCCAAGCTGACCGCCGTGTGGAAAAACCGGGTCATCAGAGGACAGTGGCCATTCCGGCAAAGAGGGCAAGAAGGTGGGGTCAAGAGTTAGTTTCCCTCACAGGCCAGTGGGTGCCTGGCAGGAAAGGGGCGAACGCATCACAGCTGCCCAAATCCCCGTGACAATGGGAGGAGACCGTTCTGATTCGAACTCCATCAGTACAAACCTCCAACAGTTTATTTCATCTGGGTCCTGCTTTGAGAGCCTTCTTGAAAGGAAAATAATGGTCAAGTCTCTCCCTGGAGGGTGAATCGGTGGGAGAATCAGGAAGCCTTTCCACTTTGCTTTGGTGACAATGGGGAGGTGGTGCATGAACAGCGTGTACATGTCACAGGGCTGATTTGTGCTACTTATTTGAATTCGTGTCCAGAAGAGCCATTCTCACCGCTAGCTAAAGTCAGTGCCCAGCTGCTGTGGTCCTTGAAAGCTCGTGGCCCGAGATGGTTGTCCTGGCTTCTCATTACCCCTCTGGCTGGACTTGTTCAGAGCTGGGCAGCAAGGAACAGACAGATCCGGGTTTAAATCCCATCCCTGGCCCTCATCAGCTGTGTTCTTTGGGATATATTGTTAAAATCTTTCAGTTCAGTTCAGTTTAGTCACTCAGTCGTGTCCGACTCTTTGCGACCTCATGAATCGCAGCACGCCAGGCCTCCCTGTCTATCACCAACTCCCGGAGTTTACTGAAACTCATGTCCACTGAGTCGATGATGCTATCCAGCCATCTCATCCTCTGTCATCCCCTTTTCCTCCTGCCCCCAATCCTTCCTAGCATGAGGGTCTTTTCCAATGAGTCAACACTTTGCAAGAGGTGGCCAAAATATTGGAGTTTCAGCTTCAACATCAGTCCTTCCAATGAACACCCAGGTCTGATCTCCTTTAGGATGGGCTGGTTGGATCTCCTTGCAGTCCAAGGGACTCTCAAGAGTCTTCTCCAACACCACAGTTCAAAAGCATCAGTTCTTTGGTGCTCAGCTTTCTTCACAGTCCAACTCTCACATCCATACAGGATGGATCTTAAAATCTTTAGTTTTCATTTACTCTGTGTATCAGTCAGGGTTCTCCCAAGAAACAGAGCCTATACGGTCTCTCTTCTCTGTCTCTCTCAATAGATCAGTATCAAGAGAGACTGACTTATTTTATGGAATTTTTTGCTACCGTGATTTTGGAGGCTGGCAACTCTGCAATCTGTAGGTTAGACTGTCGGGTGAAGATCCTGGTGAGAGTTGATATGAAATTCAGGTAAAAGTTGAATAGGAGTCTTAAGTTTGAATTCCTACCAACAGGTAGGAAGCTCAGCAGGGTTTCTATGCTGCTTTCTTGAGGCAGGAGTGCTTCTAGAAACTTCAGTCTTCACTTTTAGAGTCTCCAACTGATCAGATGCGGGCCACCCACAACGTGAAGGGTAATCTCTGTTAGGTAAAGTTTGATTCATTTACACCTGCGGTCAATCCCATCTACAAATCCTTTCACAGCAACATCTAAACTAGGTTTGATCGATAAATTGGGCACCAGAGCCTAGCCATGCTGATCCCAGAAATTAACCATCACGCTCTGTAAAGTGTGAGTAATGATCTTTACTTCTTCAGTGGATCCTTGTAAGACCTGAATAATTACACGGAAAGCTGCCACTGCGTCCTGCACACACGGGAGGTTGGAAAAGAGATGAACACAGTTATGGTCCTCATCTTTAATTTGAACAATTTTAAGTAAGAAGTTAGCCTAAGGTAGTAAAACTGTATGACCTTTCAGACAATTCTGGTGAAAATTCCAACTCTACCTGAAGGCAATGTGGCCTTGGGCAAGACATTCTTTCCCCTAGGAACGTCGGTCTTTTCTCCTGGAAAATAGAGGTTAAATGGCCATCTTGCAAGACTGCTGGAAGTTGGAAGAATGCAAGTGAATGGCCTGGGACACAGTGCCTGCCACACAGCTGTCAACATGCTTGTGATTACTGACATTATTGTCATGGCATTATTGGGTAACTATCACTCCTGGGCCAAAGTCCTTGTCAGAAGCATTTCAGGACAGTCACACGGTGAGTGGGGTTTACAAGCAGCCGTATCTGAAAAACTTATAGTAAAAAAGAAAACAGTACCATAATAGGTAGGGCTTTCCCAGGTGGTGTTACTGGTTAAGAATCCACCTACCAATGCAGGAGATGCAAGAGATGTTGGTTCCTATCCCTGGGTTGGGATGATCCCCTGGAGTAGGAAATGGCAACCTACTCCAGAATTCCTGCCTGGAAAAGAGACAATTGTATTAATCCAGGTGTGAGATGATGGCAGCTTGGACCAAACTGGTAGTGATGGAAGTGGTAAGGAGTTGTCAATTTCTGCGTTTGTTTCACAGACAGAGATGAGAGAATTTTCCGGTGAAGAGGTTGTGGGGGTTACGTAGAGATTGGCAGTTTTGACTGGACAAAGGAAGAGAGGATTCCTTCAAAACACTGGATTGGCCAAAAAGTTCATTAGGGTTTTTCTGCAAGCTAAATATTACCCCTTGGATGTATGTGGTCAGGGGCTAACTTCCTTCTTTGGCTAGCCAAAAATAATACAGGAGATGAAGCAAGCTTGTGGACGTTGATATGGCAGGACAAACAAAACACTCTCTGCCCACATTGTGGTTTGTCAAGGGCTGTGCCTAGCAGGCAAGGAGCAGGAGCCACTGGGAGGCACTGGTATGCACGGCCCAGCATGCACACCGGCCATCTAATGGAGTGATCGTGCACACAAGCCTTCAGAGTTCCAGACGTGGGTTAAAACTCCAGCTTTAACAGTGACTGGCTGTGTCCTTAGACCAGTTCCTTAACCTTTCTGAGCCTTGGTCTTCTTCTGTGCAAAATGGGGATAAGGAACTACTTCATAGAAATTTCACGGGAGAAGGATTTCTCCAGAGGTCATTCATTTTCATTTGAAGATGATTCACTCATCTTCACTGCAAGCAACACTGATAACCGTGTCTTCAGAGTGTCTAATAGGAGATGGTACTTGCCTTCCTTTGGAATTTTCAGCTCATAACATGCCGTTTAATAGCAGAGTTAGACTTCTAGGGGGCAGCCCTTCCCCTCCTCCTCCATGGAAGGACCTAACTGCACAAGGCGGCCCTGACTCTTTTGCACTGAAGAATTTATCTAACATCCGAGTTCTGGTCTCTCTGTCTTAAAGTGAGGGTAAGACCTTATACTAAGATGTTAAGGATAAAATGCCATGATCTTTGTGAATTCCTTACAATTCCTTGCCTCCCGTGCTCCACCAAAAGCTGTTGTTCTTGCCGCCAGCACAGAGCAGGAAACCAGAGAAGAGAGACCAGCAGAACCCAGCTGAGGTTTTCCCAGAAAACGATGACTTCCCGCTCTGCTTGTCAGATGTTGGAGGCTGTGAAAACTTGGAGACTGTCATCTTTCCTTTCAATCCCTTATTACATAATCCTGTTGGCTGACTCACCCTCAAGCTCCCCAGGCATGCAAAGGCCGTGGTTGAAAAACCAGTTCTAGAAAGGTGGTGGATTCAGAGGAGAAAGACCATGACTGAGTCAAGCTGACATTTCCCAAAGGCCACTATCTGGTGATTTCTAAAGCACACGAATAATTCCCTAAGTGAAAAAAGGAGTTTCTAGTACATTGCTGAATAAAATGCAAATCGTAACACCCTCTTTGGGATGTTCTGGCAACACTGCCTAATGAAAATATGAATATATGTAAAATAGACAGCCAGTGGGAATTTGCTATATGACACAGGGAGCTGAAAGCTGGTGCTCTGTAACAACCTAGAGGGGTGGGATGGGGTGGGAGATGGGAGGTGGGAGGGGGTTTAAGAGGGAGGGGACATACATATAGCTATGGCTGATTCATGTTGATGTATGGCAGACAGCAACACAATATTGTAAAGCAATTATCCTCCAATTAAAAATAAATTTTTAAAAATATGAATATTCTTTTGCTCTGAAATCTTTTTTATTTTTTGGCTATACAGCTCTGCATGTGGGATCATAGTTCCCTAACCAGGAGTCAAACCCTTGTCCCCTGCCTTGGGAGGGTGGAGTCTTAACCAATGGACCATCAGGAAAGTCCTCTACCTTGAACTCTTATACTTAAGGATGTATCCTAGATCGAGCTGATTTGCTCACGAAATTTCTGACACCAAAATGTGCAGGTTTTTTCTCCCGCCAACCAAGTCTCTGGTTCTCTAGACACCAACCCGGTATCCTACAAGTAAATTCAATTCTGACACTGACTACCCAGAGCTTGTATCAGACTCCGCAGGTTGAGGGCCTCCGTCCCATCAGATCGCCCAGGATCAGATGGCAGTTTGTGAGTATCAGGTCCCCCGGTTACCTGCACTTCTGTCTGACGTGGCTACAAAGTCGGCAGGTTCCCTTCCTTCACGTTGGATAATTTGCTAGGATGGCTCACAAAACTCTGGAAGACACTCAGCTTACTATCGCCTGTTTATTATAAAGGAGACAGTGGGCAGCTGGTCAAGTGCTGCCCAGGGCAAGACCTGGGAGGGTCCCAAGCCCGGGAGCCCTTGTCCCCGTGGAGCTGGGGGCTTCCCTCTCCGGGCACAGGAAGGCGTTCCCCAGTGCAGAAGCCCCCAGAACCCCATAGTTGAGAGGCTTTTCTGGAGGTTCCATCACAAAGGTATGATCGATTAAATCATCATCTGCTGATGGTTGAACTTAATCTCCAGCCCTCTAATCGCTTGACTGGTTCAGGTGGCTGTCAGGCCTCATTCTGAAGCTATCTATGGATCCCCCAAGAACCAGAGATGCTCCTACCACTCTATCACTAAGGAAATCCCAAGAGTTTTAGAAGCTCTATCAGGAAGTGGGAACAAAGACCAACATGTATATATTCTATTATATCATAGACCGTTCTACGGATTTGACTATAAGTTTTTAAGTTTAGTTGCTCAGTCATGTCTGACTCTTTGCGACCCCATGGACTGTAGCCTACCAGGCTCCTCTGTCCATGGGATTTTCCAGGCAAGAGTACTGGAGTGGGTTGCCATTGCCTTCTCCAGAGGATCTTTCTGACCCAGCGATTGAACCTGGGTGTCCCACATGGTAGGCAGACACTTTACCATCTGAGCCACCAGGGAAGTCCATCGACTATAGATGACTTACATCAAACGATCAAACCTATCAAAGTATTGACATTTGGTATAGCATTCATGGGCTTCTCAGGTGGTACTAGTGGTACAGAATCTGCCTGCCAATTCAGGAGATGAAAGAGATGAAGGTTTGGTCCCTGGGTTGGGAAGATGCCCTGGAGGAGGGCATGGCAATCCAGTATTCTTGCCTGGAGAATCCCATAGACAGCCCATGAGGTTGTAAAAGAGCTGGACAGCACTTAGTGACTAAACAACAAGAACACGTTATTTGGGGGTTAATTCTAGTTAACCGGGGGAAAGTCAGTCGTGCCACCTCATCTCACAGGCTTGTGTGGAGACTGGTTTCTATTCTGTGATGTCATATGTATGGCAGGCCAGAGGAGGAGGGCCCACCTCCCTCCTACGAGGAGGACATTAGTGGGACTTAGAAGAGTTTCTATCCTTCCTAACTGTACCCCTGGCTGTGTCTGACTTTGACCTACTTTGGGGGTGCGAGCAGTCACAGTGCATCAGAGTGAGTTCCAGGTGCCCCCAGATGACTGCTGCGAGTTTGGAGAGCCATGAGATCCCCTGAGGTCAGCCCCGTGAGCTGCCCGAAGCAGACAGGAAGCTGTGCCGTGGCTGCTTCAGCCTCCGACTGTATTTCAAGTAGTCAAGAGGCCCTGAGGAGTGAGGGTGAGGAACCTTTCCCAAAGTTGGCCCTAGCCTCATCCATCATCTGTCATCCCGCCTTATTTGCTGAGTTTGCTTGACTCTCTTTGCTAAAACCTCCTTATTTTTCCAGGCTAACTCTTAGCCTTTCCCTTCCTCCTGGAAGAGAATTCACTCTAATCTGCCTGTTCTGGTTAATCAGTCTTTTTCCTTTGAATGGCACGCCTCATTAAAGGTCAACTCTGCTTGTCCCAGACCACCCAGGCCAGCACCTAAGTCCCCTATGGTCTTATGAGTCTTGCTGACTAAATATAATCTACCAGGGCTGTTGTTGCATTGTGTGTTGTGGCGTGGGTTAGTTGGAATGCATATATTGAACCCCAAAATGTCAGGTCCCCCATAAGAGGGGTAGATGAGGGTGATCACGAGTAGCTGCTCCTTAGTCTGACTATGCCACGAAGCCTCGCACATCCTTTCTGGTCTCAGAGTGGGGCCTTCTGCCTGGGGCACTCTAATCCACCACATGCTGCTTATGCTATAATCTCGTTAGATGCCCATTGTTTTCCCGTATTTTCCTTAATAATCCACGAAAAAGGGGTGATGTGCGTTTGTGCATAACCGTGGCATGATGGACATGCTGCCATTGTATTCTGTCCACTATAACCAAGTATTTGATCATCAGGGCTTATGGTTCCCCCAAGATCAGTCTGCTAGGAGCCTTACACCACATGGTGTGAAGTCACAGAAAGAAAAAGTGTTCCCAAAACTCCCTCCCAAATTCCCGATAGTAAATAGAAGTCAAAAAAACTGAAAGCCTGAAAAATAGAGTAAAAAAAACTAGAGGCAAAACTTGACTGCCCACTAATGACTAAATGGATTATAGCAGTGCCCACTTGGTCATTAACTAGAATCCATTTTGTCATTAACCATCAGTTTGCATGACTCCCAGAGGGAGCCTGCCCAAGCTTGCAGGCTGCTGTTAGATTTCTTCAAGTTCCAAAAGCTGGGCTGGTCTTGGCAAGCACAGCTTTACCCTTCCAGGTACCAGGTACAATTGTGCTAAAAGATAATGTGGATCCCTTGTTCTGAGCCTCTTTGGAAGTCTTAATATAAAGTCGGATTCCCCTCATCGCATAACCTATTTATTCATTCCTTTGCTCTCAGCTATTATTCCTGCTCCTCTTCATTTGTGTCATTTAATTTTTACCCAGACATTTTCACCTTTGGAAGGGACATTCATTTTGGCCTGCGTACTGGGCCAGATTGCTGACAGGAGTATTAGTCCAGCCAAAGCTTCCTCCCTGGCTGCCTCCCTTTCGTACAAAGTAGGTGCAAACCAGGGGGCTGTCCCTACCACTAGGCAAGAGAACAGCACTCTCTGCCACCCGGACTTTTCTAGATGAGGCAAAGCTCAATCCACTCCACTGGATCTTTAGGAATTCTGCTACCAAGTTTGAAAGAGGTGGTTCCAGTTTCTTGCTCAAGAATTCTGCCTTCTCCTCAGCTATCCGTCTTACCCCTGATAGCATGCACGTGTCCATTTGCTCCATCCTCTCCCTCCCACACTGTGCTCACCAGTCCATCCTCTCCATTCCTTCCCTGCAAACAGGTAACCTGGAGGGATGGGATGGAAGGAGGGGAGGGAGGCTAAGGAGGGGGAGAATGAATATATAACCATGACTGATTCACATTGTTCTATGGCAGAAACTAGAACTTCCCTGGAGCTCATACGGTAAAGAATCTGCTTGCAACACAGGAGACCTGGGTTTGATCCCTGTATTGGGAAGATCCTCTAGAGAAGGCAATGGTAACCCACTCTAGTATTCTTGCCCGGAGAATCCCATGGACAGAGGATCCTGGTGGGCTACAGTCCATGGGCTGGCAAAGAGTCAGACACGACTGAGTGATGAAGTACACACGTGGCAGAAACCAACACAACATAGTAAAAACTTTTAAACAAACATTTAAATTTTAGAAATGGAAAAAAAAAGAAAAAAGAAAGAATCATGCCTGCTTCCGGCAGCTGCATCCCTAGTCCTGGGACCACTGCGTCAGGTTAGGAAAAAGGAAAGTGATAGAGCTGCACCAGCATCCTCCTCCCCGCTCTCTCCTCCTCCCCCCTCCCCCAACCCCACCCCTAAGCAGAGGAATCTATCCGTCCTTGACCCTCCCTGAGGCCCCCTCACGCTGAGTGGAAGCACTCAGGAAGGCATCTAAACCAGCCCTTTATGCTTTTCTCTTCCCCCTGTTTTATTCTTTAAAAAAAAAATATTGCTTTTTTATTCTTCCCCCTGTTTTAGACAACAAATGTTTCAACTGTCAGTTCTGCTCCTCTATGAAGCCATTGCTCTAATGAGGATATGCAATGCGATTTTCCCATTTGATAATGGACACTGTTGGATATTGTGGGCTGGAAACGACATCCTTTTGTCTGAAGAAATGTAACTCGCAGCCAGAATCTTTAGCATCTTCTGTTCCAGTCCTTTAACAGTATGAGTCCCTTGGACTGCAAGGAGATCCAGCCAGTCCATCCTAAAGGAAATCAGTCCTGAATATTCATTGGAAGGACTGATGCTGAAGCTGAAACTCCAATACTTTGGCCGCCCGATACAAAGAGCTGACTCACTGGGAAAGACCCTGATGCTGGGAAAGACTGAAGGCAGGAGAAGGTGGCAACAAAGGATGAGATGGTTGGACCGACTCAATGGACATGAGTTTGAGTAAGCTCTGGGAGTTGGTGATGGACAGGAAAGCCTGGCGTGCTGCAGTCCACGCAGTCGCAGAGTCAGACATGACTGAGCGACTGAACTGAACTTAGTCTTTGTGTCTACAACTGAGTAAGCATCTGTTATCACCCGTTTATACCCCTGGAGGTCCTGGCACTGGTCCAGTGTAATCCACTTCTGGCCACAGGCAAGGCCTTCCCCCAGGGGATTTCCCCTGTTGCCCACAGCTGTCTGCAGTCTCCTCTCTCTTGTTGACAGAAGAGTTATTGTTACTGTGTTATGCCTCAGCGGGGGTCTGACTTTAGTCCATCTCTGCATTGCTGCAGCATACCCCGCATCCATCCACTCACTTCCTGGACCTAGGCTTCCAAAAGGTCCACTTGGTGGTTCCAATCACCTTCTGAACCTAGAAGAAAGATATTCTTTTTCTTTTTTTGACCACACAGTATGGTGTGCAGGATCTTGGTTCCCTGACCAGGGATTGAACTTGCACCCACCCCCAGGAGTAGAAGCTCTGAATCTTAACCACTGGACTGCCCAGGAAGTTCCAAGAAGGGAGATTTTCTGATGGGCATTGACATATCCTACTGAATATGTCTCTTAGAATGACATCACCAAAATGTCAGCATAGGAGACCCCAGTGTCTGCCCCACCTCCTCCTCTGCCAAGGTCTACAGTTAAACAGCTATCCATGAACAGAGACAGAGAGCGCTGGAGCCCACTTAAGTCCACTTAAGAAGCTTCAACAGAGTAGAACAACAAACCCAAGACTAACTGCACACGAAGAAAAGGAGAACTTAATTTTTCCTGCGTCATCCCACCCCTGGGCTGGCACTGCTCAGGCCAAGAGTAGAACGAGTTCCTCTTGCAGGAAAGGAAGAGCAAGGTGAGTAACCGGTTTCCCCAGCCTTTCAGGTACCTAATGAAGGGCCTGCTTCAATTTCAACCCTTTCAGATCACAAGCCTGAGACTGAGACGTACGTTAGAGATGGCTATGGATGCAGGAGATGCAGGAGACGTGGGCTCGATCCTTGAGTCAGGAGGATTCCCTGGAGGGGGAAATGGCAACCTGCTCCAGCATTCTCACCTGGAGAAATCCTAAGGACAGAGGAGCCTGGTGGGCTATAGTCCACGGGGTTGTGAAGAGTCAGACAGGACTTAGTGACTCATCAAGGACAATAGCACAACAGTGGAGAAGGCTGTAAACACGGAGAAGCAGGGCTGCCCATGGCAGCCACGCCGAGGAGCAACTGCGGTTCACAGCGACCCGCTCTGCAGACAGACGTGAGTGGGGGGCTGCCTGTGGGTCCCCGCAGATGGCACCAGCTCCTCCCCTGGCCCAGGTGTTCGTGTTTGCTGATACCAGCTGCCTGGGTCCCTGCCTGCTCCTTCCCCTCTTCCCTCACCCCTACTGGGGCCCTGAGGCCACCCAGGCACCTAGCCCAGGCCTCTGCCACCCTGTGGGTGAAGGATGCCAGCCTCGATCCCCGCCATCATGGGTGCCCTCCGGGCTGGTGCCTCTAGCAGCGCACTGCAGGGGAGACTCGAAGCTACAGGAGACAGGCCTGAGACCCAGGGCCCCTGGAGCTGTTTGCAGGCCCAGATCAGGCCCTGTCCTCTCTCTCTGTCCTGTGTTTACAGAGCTCACATAAAATTAGCCTCTCCAGGGACTTCCCCAGCAGTTCAGTGATCAGGACTTCACACTAACACTGCAAGGGGCCTGGGTCGGATCCCTAGTTGGAGAGCTAAGATCCCACAAGCCTCACGGTTCAGCCAAAAATAAATAAACAAATAAATAAGCAACAACAACAAACTAGTCCCTCCAGCTAAGTAGCCACATGTCCCCCAGACACCTGGGCCTCCAGTCTCTGCGCCGCTAGACCCAGGGTCACAGCCCACTCCAATGTGTCCTCACCTGCAGGTGACTGCCTCCCCTCACTGAAGTCAGCCCATGAGACCTAAGGGGGTGACTGATTCTTCACAGGGGCAGACCCTGGCTCGGGGCTACCGGGGTCATGAAGAACCAGGGCAAAAAGATTCCCCAAAGGAAGATGGTAAACCTCCAGTCCCTGGCCCCAGAGAAATGGAGAGCCAGGAATTGCCCACAGAGTTCAAAATAATCGTCCAAAGATGCTCAGAGAACTGTAAGAGAACGCAAACAGTGCAGCGGTATCGGGGAAATGATCCAAGAGCAAAATGAGAAATTCAACACAGAGAAAACAGACAAGAACCAAACAGGACATCCCCCCAGGAGCAGCCAGGAAGGCTGAAATGGAAGCAGACTCACAGGCAGTCCGGGACTGAGGGCAGAAGCAATGGCGTGGAAGGAACCTGGGGTCAAACCTACCTGCTGATCCCAGAGCGCCTCTGGGAGACGTGGGAGGCGGTCGGAGGGCACCCTGGGGCCGCAGAGCCTGCCACGGCAGGCTCTGTGGAGCTCGTTCTAGGACGAGGATGTCAGAGCTGGCAAGCCCATGCTGGAATTCTCCTTCTCGCCTCTTGGGGCAAGGACTGGTCCTGCCAGCTGTCCCGTCAACGCTGGAACTGAGATGACTCGAGCCATCCAGCTAGCCGGACAGAGACGCAGCTCCTCCCACCAATGGGCCTGCTGTCTGTCCTGAGATCCCAGCAACCCGGGCTGTGACCCCATCCACCAGAGGACTCAGGTCCTCGCCCAGACACCCGAGAGCCAGCATAGCCCGGGGACCGACCTCCCTCCCTGGGGAGCAAGCATCGGCCCCAGGGAGACCTGGGCCTGGCCCCAGCCACTGGAGGCTGACACCCAAACCCGTGGACCCCCAGGGTCCAACGGCCAGAGATCCTGGGATCCGGCTTCACCCACCAGGGTGTGGTAATAAGCCCCAGCGTCCCCTGGACTCTGACCCCATCCACAAATAGTCAGACATGAGCCACAGGGCTATCACAGCCTGACATAGGGGACAAAGTCTTGAGCCCCTCCTCCAGCAGCCCCAGGGTCTGGCCCTGCTGACCGGTGGGCTGACACCAGCTTGGGGACACCCTGGACTCCCCAGCCAGCCGTGTCATGAACCATCCACACTCACCAGGAGGCTGACACTAGACCCAGCAAGCCTGGCCCCTGACTGCCCACCCCAGAAATTGGCTTTGCCTACCAGGGGCGCCGCACTAGCCCTGGGACTCCCCTGGGACACTGCAACCTGTTGCCTCCTGACCAGACTCTACCAACCAGGGGCCGGCAGCCTCTACACAAGGCAAGGCCTGGCAACCACCCCGACGGGCACCAGCATGCCCAACAGATGGCCCGCAGAGGTCAGCCTGCCACAACAGAAGGACCCATGCAGCCCACATAGGGGGCGCCCCTGGAGCAGAGAGCTCTGATGACCAGAGGGGACTGTGGCGCTGGGACGCACAGGATGTCTCCTACAAAAGGCCACTTCTCCAAGGTCAGGAAATGAAACCAACCTTCCAAATACTAAGAAATAAAAACAGCAAGTTAAGAAAAATAGAGTGACAGAAGAATATGCTTCCTACAAAGGAAAAAGATAAAATCAAGAACTGATTGGAGGGACTTCCTTGGTGGCCCAGTGGCTAAGATTCCAAGCTCCCAGTACAGGGTCTTGGGTTTGATCCCTGGTGAGGGAACTGGATCATACATCCTGCAACTAAGAGTTCGCATGCCACAATTAAGACCCTGCATAGCCAAGTAAATAAATAAACAAAGTTATTTTTTAAAAAGTAAGTGACATGAAGGTAGGCAATCTACCTGAAAAAAACTTCAAGGTAATGGCAACTGACCCCAGTGTTCTTGCCTGGAGAATTCCATGGACAGAGAAGCCTGGCGGGCCATACAGTCTACGCGGTCGCAAAGAGTCAGACCCGACTGAGTGACTATTACTCACTCACTCACTCACTCAATGATGGTAAAGATATTCAGAGAACTTGAGAGAAGAATGGATGCACAGAATGAGGAGTTAGAAGTTTTTAAAGAAGAGAAAACAAGAAACAAACAGAGATAAAGACTACAGTAAGTGAAATGAAAGATACACTAAAAGACACTAAAAGATACTAAAAGATATTAACAATAAATCAGATGATGCAGAAGAATGAAACAGTGAGCAGACACTTAAGCCAGAAGGGAGTAGCTTGATACATTTAATGAGATTTAAGGGAAAAGTGTACAACCAAGAATACCCTACCTGGTAAGGCTTTCATTCAGATTTCATGGAGGGGTTAAAAGTTTTGCAGACAAGCAAAGGCTCATAGGAAAAGAGATTAGGTTTGTGATTACAGGGAGGGGGGACAGTGTGGGGAGGGGGCTAGGGAAGGGAGAATTGAATGAAGGAGTAAAAAAATACAAACTTGCAGTTATAATTAAATGTAATTTAATTTACATTTTGTAAATTAAATTTTTTGGTAAATTTGTGTAAATTTAATGTAATTTAATTTACTAGGGATGTAATGTACAACATGATAAATATAATTAATACTGTGTGCTAAGTCGCATCAGTTGTGTCTGACCCCGAGGACTGTAGCCCACCAGGCTCCTCTGCCCATGGGATTCTCCAGGCAAGAATACTGGAGTGGGTTGCCATTTCCTCCTCCAGGGGATCTTCCTGACCCAGGGATCAAACCCAGGTCTCCTGTATTGCAGGCAGGTTCTCTACCATCTGAGTCACCAGTCACCAGGGAAGGCCCGAAGAATTCAACAAGGAGTACCTTCAACAGACACGACCAATCCGGAGTTAGCTTGAAGACAGATCAACTGAAATTATTCAGAGAAGCAACAAGGAAAGAATGAAAAAGAGCGAAGTCATTTAATCTAGTTACTTATCACTACAAATGTCTCTTTAGAGGGCATGCCAATGGCCAAGGTGTGAGACAAGGGGCTGTAGATCACTAATCATCAAGAAATGTAAATCGCGACCAGACAGAGGTGTTGTCTCACGCCTGTTAGCAAGGTTAGCATCGGAAAGAGGACAAACGATGGCGAGGATGGGGTGGATGTTGAGGGCCTTATGTGAGCTGAAATAAGCCAGACACGGAGAGACAAATGCGGTACGACCTCACTTCTATGTGGAAACGAAAGAGGCCATTCTCAGAAACAGAGCGTAGGCTGATGGTTATCAGTGGCTGAGGTGGGGTTGGAGGAAACGGAGCGATGTCAGGCAAAGGGTACCGACTTGTAGTTTCGAGATGAGTAAGTTCTGGAGGGGAGTCTAACGTGTAGCACGATGATCCTCGTTACAAATACTTCATTGTGCTACGTGGCGAGAGGGAAGGGAGGGGAGCCTGGGGGGAGCAGACACGTGTATGTGCACCGTGTGTTTGCACACACGTATGTATGTACACATGCATGCGTGTGAGCTGAAATAAGCCAGACGCAGAAAGACAAACACTGTGTGACCTCACTTCTGTGTGAGGCCATGTATATGTGCACGTGGCTGAGTCGCTCTGTTGTACACCTGGAACTATCACAACATTGTTAATTGGCTATATCGCGATACAAAACAGGGCTTCCCTGCTGGCTCAGATGCTAAAGCGTCAGCCGGCAGTGCGGGAGACCCGGGTTCGATCCCTGGGTCAGGAAGATCCCCTGGAGAAGGTAATGGCACCCCACTCCAGTACTCTTGCCTGGAAAATTCCATGGATGGAGGAGCCTGGTGGGCTACAGTCCACGGGGTCTCAAAGAGTCAGACACGACTGAGTGAATTCACTTTCTGTCTTTCTTTCAATACAAAATAAAAAGTTAAAAAATAAAAAAGGTATAAACTGAGGTGTAAACATTACCCACAAAGGACTATGGTTTAAAAAAAAGTTTAACCAGAAAATAACCAAGTCTTTGGATCTAAACTGCTCTTTACAGGAGTGGGTAAAGGCAGAGCAGGAGCAGGAAAGTGGTCCAACTGAAACACTTAAATGACACAGGATGGAAACAACCAGAAAAATCCAGAATATGGAATACTTTGCATGACAAAAGGCCCAGTCTCTTTAAGAAGTCGTGTTACAGGAAAAAAAAAAAAGAAACTAAAGAATCATAACAACCAGACATCAGCCTGAGTCTCGACTTGGGTCCTAATCTGAAAAAAATATATATGTGTGTATGAAAAAAGTAGGGGAAATTTAAAGTGGGAGGGAGTGGATCATGTAGGATGATTTCAGGTGCAGTCATGGTTTTAAAATTATGTAGGAAAATGGCCTTATTTTTAGAAATGCACATTAAAACATTCTGGGATGAAATTAAAAAAAAATATTCTATAGGGTACTTGAAAGTTGCTAAAAGAGGAAGTCTTAAATGTTCTCATCACAAAAAAGAAATGGTACTTGTGTGATGTGACGGAGGTTTTGGCTGACACTATGATAATAACAGGGATTCCTTGGTGGTTCAGTGGTAAAGAGTCCTTCTGCAATGTAGGAGATGTAAGAGACACAGTTTAGATCC
Organism: Bos mutus; assembly: GCF_027580195.1. NCBI lineage: Eukaryota > Metazoa > Chordata > Mammalia > Artiodactyla > Bovidae > Bos > Bos mutus. The sequence continues at coordinate 6,822,223 of NC_091639.1, read as the reverse complement.
CTGGGTCGGGAAGATCCCTGGGGTAGGAAATGGCAATCCACTTCAGTATTCTTCCTGCAGAATCCCATGGACAGAGGAGCCTAGAGGGCTTTAGTCCATGGGATCACAAAGAGTCAGACCCAACTGAATACACATGATAATACTCACTTTGCCACGTGTCTCAAATTGACACACCATACATCTTGAAAACTTGCACAGTGGTATATGTCAGTTACATCTCAGTAAAGCTGGGGAAGAACATACCCCTTCAATTCCTATTAGTATGTTCTGCATAGGGGCACACCTCATATGAGCCTGCCTTTAACAGTCCAGCTTTCCGTTGTCCAACCACCAGATGACCACAATATGACCAGGCCATTAGCTGCGGCACATGAGTGGGAGGAAACCCACACAGAGGAACTTTTACCATTGTTCAATTCTTTCATCGCTGCTAGGGAAATGGCACGCAATCCAGTCCTCTGAGCTGATTTATTCTTATTTTCTTTAATCAGTGCTTCCAGACAGGATACTGCTTACTCATCTCTCAACTGTCATCTGCAAACCAGGCAGCTCTTTCTCAGTCAGTTGAGAGTTCACACAGCCACTGTTCACGGGCCAATGGGTTGCAGCTGCTCTTCAACATGGTTTCAAAGTCAGTCCTGGGAAAAAGAAGACACCTGCTGAAGGGGGAGTGAGAACTTCTCTGTATTCCCTTGGCAGCATGCTCCTGGGTGAACCATTTCCTTTTTTTCTGCTGCATCTGCATGTGCGGCAATGTGTGTACGAAAAAAGCAGGGGAAATTTAAAGTGGGAGGGAGTGGATCATGTTAGGATGATCCACTTAGTTTCCAACCAGGGATGGAACCTATGCCCCCTGCAGTGGAAGTGCACAGCGTTAACCCCTGGACCACCAGGGAAATCCTGAACCATTTCCATTTCATTATGAAACTCCTCTGAGCACTGCCTTCTTATCAGAGTGTTTCTCTGACATCACCAAGACATTATGGACACTTCAGGTTCCAGAAGTTTTGATGACCTACAGACCCTGAGGCAGTCCAAATCAATGCCCCATAATTCACTAGTAATGGTTTTTCCAATAATGTGTCTGGGGAGGCAGAATTTGGAAATTTTTCTGGTGCAAAATCCAAGTGGTTGCCACTGGTAGGTGCTCACGGGCTTTTGCCATTGGCTCTGGTCTGCATGGGGCTTCCCAGGCGGCTCAGCCGTAAAGAATCTGCCTGCAATGCAGGAGGCACAGGTTCAATCCCTGGGTCGGGAAGATCCCCTGGAAAAGGAAATGACAACCCACTTCAGTATTCTTGCCTGGAAAATTCCACTGACAGAGGAACCTGGCAGGCTACAATCCATAGGGTCACGAAGAGTTAGGGATGACTGAAGCAACTTAGCATGCACGCACTGGTCTACATGAGTTCAGGAGGCAGACACTTCCCAAATCATATTTGATCACAAGGGCCCAAAGGCAGTGAGATAGCCATCACTTTCTGTAATTCAGACACAGCCTGCTTTTCTGCAGATCCTCATGCAGGTATGACTTTCCTTTGGGTCGTCTTACAGATAGATGCTGGTATATTTCCAGATGTAGAATACACATTCTCCAAAATCCTGATAAGCTAAACAAAGGCTGGAGTTTTGGTTGGGTCCTCAGGGGTGAATGATGACAGCAGTTTATCTTCAGTCTCTTACGGAATGTCTTAATGGTTCTGGACTATGTCTTCTAAGAATTTCGCCGTTTAGGCAAGCCCTTGGATCTTTTCGGGGTTTATTAACGAGTTTCAGTTGGCTACATGATCCATCACTATTCAAGTCAGTCCTGGCCTGCTCTTCAGTTTCCAATGTTTTCATAACGTCATCAATACATTATAGTCTTACACTAAGGCCCTGCAATCGGGCCAAGCCCCTTGGGACCAAACTGTGACAATACACTGGGGAGTTCAGAGAATCCCGAGGTAGGACAATGAGCATAAATTGAGCTCCTACTCACATGCCTGCAGTTGCCTCTTTCTGAGTTTGAAACAGAGAAGAAAACATGCTAGAGATTAATCAGAGTCCCAGCCTTCTTTGGCCTGTTCTATTTTTTTTTTTTTTTCATATGGTGAAGCTGAGGCTGTGGGAGACACAAGTCTGACATCTGCAGGGTGCGGAGGCAGTCTGGAAGCACAGGCAGCATTTTTATGTTGCTGTCCTCAGAAGACCTCAGATTTTGCTCTTATGGCCTTCAACTGATTGGACAAGGCCCACCCATAGTGTTGAGAGTAATCCCCTTTGTTGCTGTTCAGTTGCTCAGTCGTGTCTGACTCTTTGTGACCCCATGGGCTGTAGCACACCAGGCTTCCCTGTCCATCACCATCTCCTGGAGCTTGCTCAAACTCATCTCCATTGAGTCAGTGGTGCCATCCAACCATCTCATTCTCTGTCGGCCCCTTCTCCTCCTGCCTTCGATCTTTCCCAGCATCAGGGTCTTTTCCAATGAGTCAGCTCTTCACATCAAGTGACCAAAGTATTGGAGCTTCAGCTTCAGCATCAGTCCTTCCAATGAATATTCAGGGTTGATTTCCTTTAGGATTGACTGGTTTGATCTCCTAGCAGTCCAAGGGACTCTCAGGAGTTTTCTCCAGCATCACAATTCAAAGGTGTCAATTCTTTGGTGCTCAGCCTTTTTTAGGGTCCAACTTTCACATCCATTTCTGACTACTGGAAAAACCATAGTTTGACCATCCAGACCTTTGTCGGCAAAGTGATATCTCTGCTTTTTAATACACTGTCTAGGTTTGTCACACCTTTTCTTCAGAGGAGCAAATGCTTTTTAATTTCATGGCTGCAGTCACCGTCTGCTGTGATTTTGGAACCCAAGAAAATAAAGTCTGCCTCTGTTTCCACTTTCTACCCATCTATTTGCCATGAAGTGATGGGACCGGATACCATGATCTTATTAGTTTTTTTAATTTTGAGTTTTAAGCCAGCCTTTTCGTTCTCCTCTTTCACCCTCATTGGTTGGAAAATGCAAAATGAAATAATAGTCAGGTCAATATTTCACAAATAAGATTAAGGTTAGGAAGTCTGATGGTACCTGGGTTGACTGAGATGTGGGGGAATGGTACTCTTATATTGTTTTTTTTTTTTTTAATTTCTGAAATTTTTATTGGAGTATGATTACTTTACAATGTTGTAGTTCTTTAATTTACTTTTTTGTATGTATTTATATTCTGGCTGTGCTGGGTCTTCATTGCTGCGTGTGGTCTTTCTCTAGCTGTGACCGAGAGGGGGCTCCTCTCTAGCTGTGACGAGGGGGGCTCCTCTCTAGCTGTGGTTCACGGGCTTCTCATTGCAGTGGCTTCTCTGGCTGCAGAGCACGGTCTCTCGGGTGTGGGGGCTTCAGTAGTTGGGCTCACGGGCTTAGTTGCTCCACGGCGTGTGGAATCTTCCTGGACCAGGGATCGAACCTGTGTGCCGTGCTTTGGCAGGTAGATTCGTATCCACTGTACCACCAGGAAGTTCCTTACAATGTTGTGTTAATTTTAGGTGTATAGCCAAGTGAATCAGTTATGCATATAGATACATACTCTTTTTAAAAATTATTTTCCCATATAGGTCATTACAGAGTATTGAGCAGAGTGTCCTGTGCTTTACAGTAGGTCCTTTTTATCTATTTTATACATAGTAGTAGATACATGTCAATTCTGATCTCTCAATCCATCCCATCTCCCTTCCTATACTGTTGATGGGTATATACATTATTATAACTTTTTGAGGCAGTATGACAATATCTATCAAAATACTACATGCTTATATTCTTTGTCCAATAAATCCACTTCTAAGGATTTTTAAAATATATTTATTTCTAATTGAAGGATAATTGCTTTACAGTGTTGTGTTGGATTCTGTAAGAATTTTTCCTAAAGAAGTATTTTCAAAAGCACAGATACAACTTAAAAAAAAAATCTTTATTAAGCTTTAACTATGATCCAAGTATTTTCCCAAGACTATCACATTTATTAACTTTCTGAATCCTATGATGGAAATAAGATAACAGACTTTGAAATTTTACAAAATCTGGCTTTTGCTGTTTGTTAAAAAGTGTGTCCACAGGAAGAAATTAGGCAAGTACATATCACTCCCTCTCAGTTCTCAGCACCTAAATTTTTTTATATTCTCATTTTTATGAGAATTAACCCGAGGTTAGATCCTCATCCCCACCTTCCAGAAATTATTTTAGGATCCACAGAGTGGAGAGCTTATATTCTTAGGTAAACAAATGTATAAAATACATTTTATAAAGGGAGAGGGCATAAGAAAAAATGTGGCCAGTTTATTGTTACCCACATTTGAAAGGAGATTTGGGTAGACATCTGAAAAGAGAGCAGGTGACAGTAATAGTCCAGTGTTCTTAGCTTTTTATTTATTTTTTATCGAAGGGTAATTGCTTTACAATGTGGCTTTGGTTTCTGCAATTGTCATTGTTCCGTCGCTCAGTCGTGTCTGACTCTTTGCGACCCCGTGGACTGCAGCACGCCAGGCTTCCCCGTCCATCACCAGCTCCGGGAGCTTGCTCCCACTCATGTCCATTGGATTCTGTCAGCCGGTAACATGAATTGGCCACAGGTATACATAGGTCCCCTCCGTTTTGAGACTCCCTCCCGCCTTCCACCCTCTCCCACCCCCTAGGTTGTTCCAGAGCCTCAGTCCGAGCTCCCCGAGTCATGCAGCAGGTCTCCCCGGCGATCTGTGTCACACACGGCAGTGTATGCGCGTCCGTGCCCCCACTTCCTCCTCCCACCCCGCCCGCCCAGTCCTACGTCTGTCCTCTGCGTGTGTCCACTGCTGCCCTGCAATAGGCTCTTCAGTGCCCTCTTTCTGATTAACGTGTGTTAATATACGGTATTTGCTTTTCTCTTTCTGACTGACTTCACTCTGTCTAACTGGCTCTAGGTTCATCCACCTCATTTGAACTGCGAAGTCCCTAGCTTAAAAAAATACACCCTGAAAAGTTCACAGGGAGCTTTAAAAAAAAAAAAAATTTACTTATTTATTTTTGGCTGTGCTAGGTCTTCACTGCTGCGCGCTGGCGGCTTTCTCTAGTTTCGGCGATGGGGGGCTGCTCTCCAGTTGCAGCGCGCAGGCTTCTCCTTGTCCTGCCTTCTCTGTTGTGGAACGCAGCTCTAGGCTCATGGGCTTCGGTAATTGTGGCGCACGGACTTAGTTGCTCCAAGACAGGTGGGATCTTCCTGGACCAGAAATCAAACCCGTGTCCCCTACTGGAAGGCAGAGTCTCAACCGGTGGACCACCAGGGAAGCCCTGATTGTTTCCTTATGGTTAGAACCAACTGAAACATTTTTTTCCCTGACTGCTACATAGATAATAGTTTAAATCTCTCATTAGATCCCAATGTGAGAGACCCAAACTCAGTCTGTTTTATTTTTGGCAAGGTTAAGGTGGTGTCAGTCAGATCCATCCATTATAAAAGTGCTTTATTCTATTTTCAGTTTAGCTTTTTAGAAAACTTGAAACGTACTTGCTTTACAATGCTGTGTTAGCTTCTGCCGTGCAACGAAGCAACTCAACTGCACGTGTGCATACATTCCCTTCCTCTTGGAGTCTCTGCCCCACCCCACCCGTCTAGGTCATCATGGAGCACGGAGCTGAGCTTCCTGTGCTTTACAGCAAGGATAACATTAAATACATTTCTGACACCACAGGGGTCTGCAAAATCCTTTAAGGAAACCCAAGGGATCTAACTTTTCTCATAATAATACTATGACTTTATTTGCCATTTAGACTCTTACTTTTCACATTCTCATTCTCTCACATGTATCTAATAGACTTTTTAAAAAACTATAGGACATACCATCATAGTTTCAATGACGGATGCCATATATACTTGTGTATTTTGTATTTCAAAAACTTAGTTTTAATGTCACGTGGTAGATATCAATGGATATAACCCACACAAAAAAGTTTTTTTTAGTGCTTAGTAATTTTCAAGTGCATAAAGCGTTCTTGTAAATTATAAACAAGAAGTATGAGAATGTCTGCTTTAGAATCTGTCTCTGTGATATGACACACGTGTGACATGTATGTATGATATGACATACGAATGACATATGTGGTCCCCACGTAGTACCAAGGACCCTATATCTTTTTAATCCTTAATGGTACCATGATGAGTATAAAAACTTAAATTAAAAAAAAAATAAAAATAAAAAATAAAAACTTAAATTCAACTTGAGATTAAATCGTTCTGGAAGACCCCAGTGCCCGCGGTACCACATTATATATTCCATTGCCTACTCTGCCAATGGATGACTTTACAAAATGAAGAGAAACGAAGTGGAAAGAGAAAAAGCAAAATAGCAGTGATATGCCGCCACCTGCAGGTAAAGCTGTGAATTACAATCGTTGTTGTGTTGGCCGCTCAGTCATGTCCGACTGTGACCCCATGAACTGTAAAACACCTGGAGTAACAGGCAAAGCCGGCCTTGGAGTGCAGCAGGAAGCAGGGCAAAGGCTGACAGAGTGCTGCCAAGAGAACGCACTGGTCACAGCAAACACCCTCTTCCAACAACACAAGAGAAGACTCTACACATGGACATCACCAGATGGTCGACACCAAAATCAGATTGATTATATTCTTTGCAGCCAAAGATGGAGAAGCTCTATACAGTCAGCAAAAACAAGACTGGGAGCTGACTGTGGCTCGGATCATGAACTCCTTATTGCCAAATACAGACTGAAATTGAAGAAAGTGGAGAAAACCACTAGACCATTCAGGTATGACCTAAATCAAATCCCTTATGACTATACAGTGGAAGTGAGAAATAGATTTAAGAGACTAGATCTGATTGACAGAGTGCCTGATGAACTATGGATGGAGGTTTGTGACATTGTACAGGAGACAGGAATCAAGACCACCCCCAAGAAAAAGAAATGCAGAAAAGCAAAATGTCTGTCTGAGGAGGCCTTACAAATAGCTGTGAAAAGAAGGAGAAAAGGAAAGATATACCCATCTGAATGCAGAGTGCCAAAGAATAGCAAGGAGAGAGAAGAAAGCCTTCCTCAACGACCAATGAAAAGAAATAGAGGCAAACAATAGAATGGGAAAGACTAGAGATCTTTTCAAGAAAATTAGAGATACCAAGGGAATATTTCATTCAAAGATGGGCTCGATAAAGGACAGAAATGGTAGGGACCTAGCAGAAGCAGAAGATATTAAGAAGAGGTGGCAAGAATACACGGAAGAAATGTACAAAAAAGAGCTTCACGACCCAGATAATCACGATGGTGTGATCACTGACCTAGAGCCAGACATCCTGGAATGTGAAGTCAAGTGGGCCTTAGGAAGCATCACTACGAACAAAGCTAGTGGAGGTGATGGAATTCCAGTTGAGCTATTTCAAATCCTGAAAGATGATGCTGTGAAAGTGCTATACTCAATATGCCAGCAAATTTGGAAAACACAGCAGTGGCCACAGGACTGGAAAAGGTCAGTTTTCATTCCAATCCCAAAGAAAGGCGATGCCAAAGAATGCTCAAACTACCGCACAATTGCACTCATCTCACACGCTAGGAAAGTAATGCTCAAAATTCTCAAAGCCAGGCTTCAGCAATACATGAACCGTGAACTTCCTGATGTTCAAGCTGGTTTTAGAAAAGGCAGAGGAACCAGAGATCAAATTGCCAACATCCACTGGATCACTGAAAAAGCAAGAGAGTTCCAGAAAAGCATCTATTTCTGCTTTATTGACTATGCCAAAGCCTTTGACTGTGTGGACCACAAGAAACTGTGGAAAATTCTGAAAGAGATGGGAATACCAGACCACCTGACCTGCCTCTTGAGAAATCTGTATGCAGGTCAGGAAGCAACAGTTAGAACTGGACATGGAACAACAGACTGGTTCCAAATAGGAAGAGGAGTACATCAAGGCTATATTGTCACCCTGTTTATTTAACTTATATGCAGAGTACATCATGAGAAATGCTGGACTGGAAGAAACACAAGCTGGAATCAAGATTGCTGGGAGAAATATCAATAACCTCAGATATGCAGATGACACGACCCTTATGGCAGAAAGTGAAGAAGAACTAAAAAGCCGGGGAGGGAGGAGGGAGGAGGGTTCAGGATGGGGAACATATGTATACCTGTGGCGGATTCATTTCGATATTTGGCAAAACTAACCCAATATTGTAAAGTTTAAAAATAAAAGAAAAAGAAAAAAAATAACTAAAAAGCCTCTTGATGAAGGTGAAAGAGGAGAGTGAAAAAGTTGGCTTAAAGCTCAATATTCAGAAAACGAAGATCATGGCATCTGGTCCCATCACTTCATGGGAAATAGATGGAGATACAGTGGAAACAGTGGCTGACTTTATTTTTCTGGGCTCCAAAATCACTGCAGATGGTGATTGCAGCCATGAAATTAAAAGATGCTTACTCCTTGGAAGGAAAGTTATGACCAACCTAGACAGCATATTGAAAACAGAGACATTACTTTGTCAGCAAAGGTCCGTCTAGTCAAGGCTATGGTTTTTCCAGTGGTCATGTATGAATGTGAGAGTTGGACTGTGAAGAAAGCTGAGCACTGAAGATTGATGCTTTTGAACTATGGTGTTGGAGAAGACTCTTGAGAGTCCCTTGGACTGCAAGGAAATCCAACCAGTCCATCCTAAAGGAGATCAGTCCTGGGTGTTCATTTGAAGGACTGATGTTGAAGCTGAAACTCTAATACTTTGGCCACCTCATGCCAAGAGTTGACTCATTGGAAAAGACCCTGATGCTGGGAGGGATTGAGGGCAGGAGGAGAAGGGGACGACAAAGAATGAGATGGCTGGATGGCATCACATACCCAACAGACATGAGTTTGAGTGAACTCCAAGAGTTGGTGATAGGCAGGGAGGCCTGGCATGCTGCGGTTCATGGGGTTGCAAAGAGTCGACATGACTGAGCGACTGAACTGAACTGAAGTCTTTTAAAATCACCATCAAGCTTTTGTTGTTTAGTCACTAAGTTGTGTCCAACTCTTTTGTGACTCCATAGACTCTAGCTCGCCAGGCTCCTCTGTCCATGGGATTTCTCAGGCAAGAATAATGGAGTGAGTTGCTGTGTCTTTCTCCAGGAACTTTTTTTTTTCTGCTGGTCTTATGAGATCCCCATCAAAAGCTAACAAATTGGAAATATTAGAAAGAAGTTCTAGCCTTGTGTTTCCATTCTGTTACCATTTGATGGTGCTAATTGCTATCTTGGCTAGGTGGATGGGGGCAGTTTCAGAAAATTGCACTTGGTTTTTCCCACTGAAGGCTCTTATCTCTCAGGCCAAAGACCCAATGTGAAGGTTTTGCCAACTTCTGAGAATATCTGTCACTATTGTATTGGAGGTCTGGGGAAATGACCACTGGCTGGTCTATGGACCTGTGCGATCCACTGTGAGCCTCCAAACTATGGGCAGTACTCTCAATAACTTGGTGGCCAGACACTCACAGCAACAGAGCGAGGGGGCCGTGATGGTGCTTCAGGTCTCCACGTATCAGTGTCAGTCCCACCAAGTCTCCAAATATTTGACATTTCCCTCCCCAGTGAACAGTTCGCTGAGTCCTTAGGTTCCTCTGCAGAAAGACCCAGAGCACTGTGGCTGTGCCCCCTTGCCCTGGCGTTGCAAGATCCTTCTTCTCACCCGGGGAGCTCAAGGTGGTACACTGGGCGGGCTATCCTGACTTTTACTGGGGTGCCTGCCATCAGCCTTCTGATTATCCATTCTCAGTTTCTTCTGATGGCATAAGTTGCGTAGTATCCTTGTTGACATGTATTTTGCCCCTAGGGCCATGGTCTTTTATTGTGCTCAGTCGCTTCAGTTGTGTCCGACTCTTTGTCACCCTGTGAACTGTAGCCCACCAGGCTCCTCTGTCCATGGGATTTTGCGGGCAAGAATAGTGGAGTGGGTTGCCATTTCCTCCTCCAGGGCATCTTCCCGACCCAGGGATCGAACCTGCATCTCCTTCATCTCCTGCACTGGCAGGTGAGTCTTTACCACTGAGCCACCTGGGAAGGTTCAGAAGAAACTAGAAATTCAAAGACCCAGCATCCGCGCAGATATGTTATCCTGTGTGTCAGAGCCCCATGCTTTCCCAGGCAGTTTAGCCTTCTTTGGGATCAGATGATTCATCTGTGGGCTGGGTCCTCAGCTTTCTCTGGGCTCCACTGCAGATGAGAGTTTCTTGGTAAAGTTCTCTGGCTTTCAATCCAAGACTTCAACTGCCTGGTCATTGCGTCCAGCCTTTTATCTTCTTTTTTTTGGAGCAAAGTGAAAGTGAAAGCATTAGTGTCTCAGTTGGGTCTGACAGCCAGCCAGGCTCCTCTGTCCATGGGATTCTCCAGGTAAGAATGCTGGAGTGGGTTGCCATTCTCTTCTCCAGAGGATCTTCCAGACTCAGGGATCAAACCTGGGTCTCCTGCAAAAAGAGCTTAATTATAACCATTCCATGGATTGTCTTTGCAGTTACAGTTCTCTCATGCTTTAAAAAAAAAAATTGTAGTCACATGTACATAACATAAAATCACATTAACCATGCTGAAGTATACCATTCAGTGGTATTCAGTACGTTTACAATGCTGTTGCTGCAGATCTCTAGAACTTTTTCATCTTGCAAAGCTGAAACTCTGTACCCATTAAACAACAGTCTCCATTCCTTCCTTCCTCTAGCCCCTGCCAACCACCATTCTATTTTTGTCTCTATGAACTTGATAGGCTAAGCACCTCTTGTAAGTGAAATCATATAGTGTTTGTCTTTCTGGCTCATTTCACTTAACATAATGTCTTCAAGGTTCATCCACGTTGGAGACTGTGTCAGAATTTCTTTTCTTTTTCAGGCTGAATGATATTCCATTGTATACACATAGTGAGTTTTGTTTATCTATTCATCTGTTGATGGACACCTGGGTTGCTTCTGCCTTTTGCCTACTGTGAATAATCCTGCAAGGAACATGGAGGTGTGACTATGCCTTTGGTACCTTGCTTTCAATTCTTTGGGGTAGATACACCCAGAAGCGGAATTGGAATCAGCTACCATACTATTTTCTATAGTGGCTACATCATTTTACCTTCCCACCAACGCACAAGGGGCCCAATTTCTGCACATTCTCACCAAAATTTGCTATTGCTGGTTTTTTTTTAGAGTCAACATCTTTTTTTTTTTTTTTTTTTTTTTCTGATGTCTGATCTTATTTGTTGCTCTTAGGACGTCTCGTTTTTGACTGGTCTCAGACTGGGCAGCAGGAGCTCTCAGAGACGACAGCCCCCGTCTCTTGGCAATCTGTTCCAGGTGTTTTCCTTTGACCTTCATTCTCTTGGCCAAAAATTTAGCATCTTCTGCAGCCTCCTCCTTAATTTTCTTGGTATGATGCTTCTTCAGAGTAAAACACCAACATGGCAGGACACACGGAGTAACAAGATGCTGAATCCTTACCTTCTTTGTTTAGGGGCTTTCTCACAGCGTATTTGTGGACATTATCTTCTTTAAAGAGATTGAAAAGCCTGTGGATTTTGCCATCTCTTTGGGGGTTTCCCAGGTGGCGCTAGTGGCAAGGAATCCACCTGCCAATTCAGGAGACGTGGGTTCGATCCCTGGGTTGGGATGATCCCTTGGAGTAGGAAATGGCAACCCACTCCGGTATTCTTGGCTGGAGAATCCCATGGACAGAAGAGCCTGATGGGTAGGCTACAGTCCATGGAGCCACAGAGAGTCGAACATGACTGAGCAGCTAAGCAGCAGCAGCAGCAGCAGCTAGTTCTTTTGGGTCTCAGGTGACGAGGCACAATGTATCACTGTGTCCAGGAATATCCTTCTCGCCCCCCTTTTTTACGATGACCGGATTGAGAACACTCAGGTTGGCATCCACAATGCAACCCTGTACAAATGTGCGCTTTCTTTCTCCAGTCCCCCTCGGTGTGTAACAGGAAGGCCCCTGACCAGCAGCAGGCAGGCTCAGCCACGGGTCATCCTCTTCATGGGGAAAATCCGCTCCATGGGGAGACCCTGTTTGTCATTCCCACCCCCGATTCGGACCTAATAATCTTCCCTTCTTCACCCACAGTGTCAGCAGCAGCCTCTGTGGCTGTATGCTTGTCCTGGAAAATACGAAGTTTTTCATCCATTGTCCACTTCAATGAGCTTCTGGCAGCCAGTGGTTGGGAAAGAGATGTTGAGCTTCATTCTGAGGCAGCCGTCCGTGTCTGAGGCCCCACAAAAAAAGAGTGAAACTGGTCACCTTAATGGATGTGAAGTGTATCTCTTTGTGGTTTTGATTTGCAGTTTTGTAACCATTAGTGGGAGAAGGCAATGGCACCCCACTCCAGTACTGTTGCCTGGAAAACCCCATGGACGGAGGAGCCTGGTAGGCTGCAGTCCATTGGGTCACTAGAGGTCGGACACGACTGAGCGACTTCACTTTCACTTCTCACTTTCATGCATTGGAGAAGGAAATGGCAACCCACTCCAGTGTTCTTGCCTGGAGAATCCCAAGGACGGGGGAGCCTGGTGGGCTGCTGTTTATGGGGTCGCACAGAGTCGGATACGACTGAAGCAACTTAGCAGCAGCAGCAGCAACCATTAGTGATGTTGAACATTTTTGCATGTGCTCACTGGCCGTTTGTATAAATTCTTTGGAGAAAAGTCTAAGTCCTTTGCTCAGGTTTAAACTGCTTTGTTGTTGTTGAGTTGTAACAACTCCTGGTACTTTCTGGCCCAATCGCAAGAGATTGAGAGCCCACATATCATATGTTTTTCTTAACTTTATCCTTCTATTTGTTTTTCTTGGCCCTAGAGTTCAATTTCTAGGAATCTAATCTAAAATTCTCCAACATCGCCACAAAGATTGATGCTGAGGGATGTTCACATGGCATTGTTTGCAACAGAAATAGAAACAACCCAAACGGCCCTAAATAAGGAGCTGGCTGTGCAAATGATCATGTGTTTGTACTATGGAGAGCTATGTGGTTGTAAAAAAGACCGAGGTTATCCAAAGTATATGGACAAGGACCGATGTTAGAAACATGTAGATAAATGAAAAAAAGTGTAATATATAACATGCATTCCATTTGTGTTTATGAAATGTATTTAAGCATGTAGAGATTACTGCACAGTGTAGAGAATGTAGAGTGACTACATTCTCTTATCATAAGTCTTTGTTTGCAAGTAATAAACCCTCTTGAACCAGCTTGAGCAATAAAGGAATTTTTTGAAAAGGCTCCAGATAAGTCTTACAGAGGTTCAAAGCCAAAAACCAGCTGTGAAGATGGCTAAGTTATACATGTAACTAGTCATTCTCTTCTCTCTTTGAATAGACTCTCTCTTTCCTCAGCCTGTAAAAATACAGTGACTGCAGAATTCTTAATTTACACCCCCACCATTTAAGAGATAGGTGGCTCCAGAATCTCATGATGCTGACATCTAGTTTCCAGGAGGGAGCTTCCGATTGCCCTCATTTGGATCAAGTGTCCACCGCTGGTCCCGGCAACTGAACTCAATTACAGGGTTGTTATGAGCTGGGAAACCTATTAATGTATTTACTGTACACTTGATACGTCATTAATTTCCAAAACAATTGTGAGAGGGTTTATTTTTTTTAATAACAATAATTCTTCATCTCTATTATATAGATGAAGAAACTTGAGGCTCAGAGGCTATGGATTAGACTTTATGCATCAGGATTTAAAAAAATTTTTTTATTTTTAATATGGACCATTTTAAAAGTCTTTATTGAATTTGTGACAATATTGCTTCTGTCTTCTGTTTCAGTTTTTTGGCTTCGAGGCGGGTCGGATCTTAGGTCCCAGACCCGGGATTGAACCCTCGCCCTCACTGGGAGGTGAAGCCGTAACCACTGGACTGCCATGGAGGTCCCCCTTTAGGACTTTTGCTCCAAAACCTGTGCTCTTTCCCCTACTTGGAAACCACGTCTGGTGACCGGTTATTGGACAGAGGCCATTGCATTTTCTCATTCATTCATTCACATTTACTCATCCATTCATTCATTCAGTATTTATTGAGCTACATGCTCATCTAGGCTCCGCTGAGATAAAACTATGAACAAAAACCAAGTCCTGTCTTCACCATGAAATAAAAAAGGTAATAAGTGATGCATGTGCTAGGTGGTGATAAGCACCATGAAGACAGTTAAACAGAGAAAGACCCGCTGATAAAGGAGACCTCCTGCAGGAATAAGAAATTCTGGTGCCATCATCGAAAGCCATCAAGTGGGGCAGTTTTGCCTGGGGTAGAAGGCTCTGTCTCTCTCAACTAATAATAAAACCTCACCTTTGTAGCGCGTCCCAGTTACCACCTGCTTTCGCATTAAGTCTCTGATAACAGTGATTTACCTCCTCTGTATCTATTAGCAACACAAAAAATGAGCTTGGCAAAAAAAAACAAAAAACAAACTACTCTCAATGTTGGTTAAATGATGGCATCTGCTAAATCCGCTGAACTGTGTAAGAACAATCCTGAGGGCTGGGATTCTGGAAGCTCCCTTCATTCAGGCTCATTGGGGATCAATCCCTTCACCTTCTTTCTGTAACTGAGACCTGGCTCCCCTCCTGCCAGGAGGAACCCACTTTCCTTGAGTTCCTCAAATGGCTCTTCTCTGTCCTATACCTTTGGCACCGCTGAGCTTAGGACTGGAGGAAATCTTCCAGGTCCTTGTTTCCACTTCCATGCCGTTTTCCTTCTCTTCTCCCACATACATCCAGCTATAAACCTCATGCCATTATCAGACGATTCCACCCACGATTCCTCTTTGTTGAAGGTCACCTACTGAGCCTGGGGTCACACCCTCATTCTGTGAAGAGGCACACGGCCCCCTGTCCACCACGGCTATCCTAATTCTTGGTGGGTTCCATGTCCACTTAAGTGATCCTTCCAATGCCCTGGCAGCTCAGCTCCTTGGCCTCTCCTCCAGCAGTCTTACTGATCACCCCACATCGGCTGCTCACTCCCATGTCCATACCCTTAACTTTGTCGTGGCTGATAACGACAACCCCCACATAACCTCAGTGTTCATAACTCACTCCCCTTCTACCGCTGTCTTCCCAGTGTCTTGCCTCTCGCATTTCCAACTCCAGCAATCCTTTAGCCCCGGTGGGACTTTAACTTATTGATCCCATCATCCTTTTACTTCCTACATTCTCCCCATATCCATTTTCTCCTTCTTATCCAACTCAATTCCAAGGTCATTATTACCATCACTTTTTGCATGACCTCACCACTCTCCTGCCTGTCTCTTGCTCAGTCCTTCCCACCTGGCTCAACCACAAGGCTGCTTAAACCCAATTTCCTGCCTCCTCCACGCTTGTACCCTGGCAGTTAGAAGAAGCTGTTGAAAAGCACCTGACTGTGCAGAATACTTTAAGTCCATGGTGGGCTCCATACACTCCCACTCTCTCCCAGTGACTATTTTGTAGCTTCTCCCACCTCAAGCCTCTTAGCAACTCCTCCTCCCATCAGCTGTCACTTTCAGCTAATGACATACTTCCCGAGTCTCTGAGAAAAGTGAAGTAAATAGAACAGAACTACTACCAGCTCCCACCATCACTTCAACACACCTGAACTTCTCTGGACCTTCTCTCCTGTTGATGTGGATGAACTGACCTTATTCCTCAGGCTAAGCATCCCATCCATCTCTTTCCTGCTGCGGGACACCATGCAAGCAATTCTCTCTGGCTGTTCTCTTATGAACCCATTGCAAAGTTCTCCCCCATAGCGCTACCAACAAGTTTCTTATCCAGGTCACCAATGACCTCATTGTTTATTTCTATTGCTAACTCTAGTAACTCTTGTTCGTGGCGGTGGTTTAGTTGCTAAGTCTTTTCCTACTCTAGAGACCACATGGACTCTAGCCTGCTGGGCTCCTTGGTCCATGGGCTTTTCCAGGCAAGAATACTGGGATGGGTGGCCATTTCCTTCTGCAGGGGATCTTCCCGACCTAGGGACTGAATCCATGTCTCATGCATTGCATACAGATTTTTTAACACTTAAGCCACCAGGGAAGCCCTGAATGGTTTAATTTAAAAAAAATTTTGACTCAAAGATGTATACGTGAATTGATTAAAAGAAAATGTATGCATGAATCATGTGTGCAATAAAAAACTTTATATGCAAATATACCTTTGCGTATAAAGTAAGCTGGTTTCAACCTTTGTCTCATCAAACTCTCCATCCACTGGAAGAAGGGCTTGACTCAGAAAACTTTGAGTATCACCCCCGAGATAACTATGGTTGTTAAAGAGTTTGTTTTGACACAGCGCTTCTCATATTTTACTGTTCAAACACATCGACTAGGGATCTTTCTGGGATCCAGATTCTGGATCAGTAGGTCTGGAGTCAGGGCTGAGAGCCTTCCTGTGGCACTGGCTTCCTGGATGGCAGTGCTGCAGGCCCCCAGAGCACGCGTCAGGTATCAAGGCTTTAGGAAAGCCACACTTGTGGTATTACCCGACAATCCAGGCAGGACCTCTCCTGCCTTCCCTCGCAATCACGT
Source organism: Bos mutus (assembly GCF_027580195.1). NCBI lineage: Eukaryota > Metazoa > Chordata > Mammalia > Artiodactyla > Bovidae > Bos > Bos mutus. Next base: position 6,805,706 of record NC_091639.1, on the reverse strand, counting down.
GCATTTACAATTATAGGAGACTTTATACCCGCTAGAGAATCAGAATACGTGTCGTGGAAAATTGGCTGAGTTGCACTGAAATGCATTGGTTAGGCTTCCGCAGACATGATGCCTGAGTCTGTGACTGCACTGAGGTTCCAAGAAACGCACGCGTGCGGGTCTCAGGCAAACGTATTGGTTTAAATGAAAATTCACTGGATGAGAGACAAAAATAGGATTGCGGTGAAAACACATTGGATTAAGTATTTTACATAATTCCCGTAAGCAGATGCGAGGAAATAGATGTGTCAGTTTCAGTGGCAGTTCATTGAATTCATTGACATGCTGTTTGTTTTGGTGAATATGTATGAGTTTTGACGAAAATGCATTGCTTGGAAGAAACCAATGAGGCTGGTTCCCATACAGCCCAGTTAGAATGTCCTTCTTAATTTTATGCTGCCATTCCATCTTTGCTCTTTTTTTTAATGAATTCATACTGTTTTTAATGTTCCATATTGCTTATTGTGGCAGTAAATGTAACAATTTTATTTGTTCCTTGAGTTTCTGTATTTATTCTTTGAGCTTCTAATGTAGCAGATAAGTACATTGAACATGAGGGAATATAAATGTGACTAAAATGTATATTAGAGTAACTGCAAGATATTTTTTATCTCAAAATATTATTTTTCTGAACCTCTTTTTATATAAAAAGTGCATTCTAAAAAATGCTGAACTAAATCTACAAAAGACTCTGAAATCATAATACTGTACAGATGGAAAAATTTCTGTACTAAACAGAAATATTGGCGGTATTGCATCCAGTAGATATTGTAATTACAGTCAAACTGCACTGCAAAGCAGTATATGGAAGTAAGAAAAGAATTATTGTATAATCTGTACCAAATCAATGTTCTGACAAGAACCTGCATCAGACAGAGTGCCCATCAGTATATTGCTAATCTCTCTCTCTCTCTCTTTTTCTTGGCTGTGCTGCATGACTTGTGGGATCTTAGTTCCCCAACCAGAGACTGAACCCGGTCCCTCGCTGTGAGAACACAGAGTCCTAACCACTGGACCACCAGCAAATTCCTGCTGATCCCTCTTGTGAACCAAAGATATAAAGGCAAGAAGGCGAGGAGCAAAGGCTTTTCGTATTGTGACAGTGTTCCAACTCAGCATGGCAGGTACTCAGATGGGTGAAAAGTACCACACCTGCTCAGCCAGTTGTGCAAAGTTGTTCTTGATTCAGTGTGAGAATTTAAAGGGCGGAGGGGGGACAGGCAGGGGGTGTAAATTACAGAGATATAGTCTGTTCGATGTATTTATTTAACTCCCCAAATCCAGCTTGACCAGAGAAGACTGAACAGGAGACGCAGAGATGAGCTAACTATTATTCCTGGGTATTAAACACACGAGTGCCGTTTTCCTGAGCCAGTTATAAAATTCAAGAGCAGGTCCAAACTGTAGGCTCCACGGCTTCCTGAACTCCAGACTTTCTTACCCTTGTAATTCCACACCTGGAACACAGTCAGTGTTCCTCAAGGACCCACTCTACCTAAGAAAAAAAGACATCACTTTTTCTCTTCTCAAAATCTAACCTTGTATATTCATTTTGAGGAGAGGCATTCTGAAGTATATTGGGGTGATGGATCATGGTATCTCCCATTTACTTTCAAATGGCTAAGGAAAAACTGTTCCTATGCACCGATCTTATATTGTTATCGCCCTTATATTACTTATCTATCCATCGAGAGATGAGCAGAAGTGGTAAAATAACAGAAGAAGGGTATGTGGGTGTTTGCGTTCAGTTTTTCCAGCTTTTCGATTATCATTTGAGTTTCCTTTTTGTAAATAGTTAGGAGGAGAATACAAGGCCTTGACTGCGTGTGAGGACATAGAAGAAAGGGCTGAGTCTGTCTTGATGTATCACAGGTGCCTGACCTGAGGTGAGTGCTAATAAATACTTTTTAAATTGAAGTGTCTTTATTTGTCAAGAAGGAAGGAAGGAAAGAAAGAGGGAGACAGAGAGAAGTCGTTCTCCACAGTGTGATCTGACTCATGGAAAGTCAAATTTGAACCCAGAAATCAGTTAAAATGAAGAGAAAGCAGATTTCTGGGGGAAAGGGAAATCTCATCCTGATTGTCTAAGTCCCTCCTCCATTTGGGTACACTTTTCAACCTAGTAAAGGGCATCACCCTGGTGACCCAAGACCTCTTACACAGAAGAATTCAATACTGTTACTGAAGCAGAAGCCCAGGCTGTTGCAAAACCAGGAAAGAACCTAACCTTAAGTGCTCAAGATGCTGAACAACGAGAGCGCTTTATCTCCATGGCAGTCTTCGTGTGACTTATATAGAAACCTACAAAAATAACAAGCCTTCAAGTTTTTCTAAAGTAATGCCTCTGGGGGAATGGAATGCTTGCTGACTTCATGCGCTGGGGGAACAACACAGTTTTCCTTCTATATATTCCCCAGGGGTAAAGATTTGAGTGGCGATAAAAACGCGGCATAGTCACGTTCCCCCGCCGAATGATGGGGCATAAATTCTTAGACTCGCTCCCCCGGTGGGAATGGATGTTCCTTTGGGAATGGAATGCAGTTCTATTCCTCCTTAGCATGGCCACCTTTCCTCCTGTTCGCCTCTTGGCCCTGGGCCATAGAAATTTTCTCCTTTTGGGAGCATGTCTTTGTATTTCGGGGCCTGAGGCAGACTGTCTCTCCCATCTTCGCAGAGACTCTGTGGCTCTGTACTAACGGCCTGGTTGCCCCTTCTACATCCCCAGCTCCCTTTCCCACTCAGAGGCGAGAGCCGCCTGGCGCCCGCCCCCTGCCAGCCTCTCTGGTATTCTACACTCGCCCTTTCAACCCTGTGTTCCATGCCTTATCCTCAGATTTCACAGTTTATCTCTAAACTGGGGAATGAGAGGTTTTATCTCACGTTAAAAAATTTCAGGCATCAGCAAGTAGGTGAAGGGCGAGTCCATAGGCAGAGTCCACAGGCTGTGGGTCACTGGCTCATGTGATGCAGTCCCCCACAGGGTCACGCTCTGTTGAAAACCTTCTTACCAGATGATACCACTGGGCAAACCTCTGCGTGTGTGCTAAGTCACTTCAGTTGTGTCCGACTCTTTGCGACCCCGTGGTCTGTAGCCCACCAGGCTCCTCTGTCCATGGGATTCTCCAGGCAAGAATACTGGAGTGGGTTGCCGTGCCCTCCTCCAGGGGATCTTCCCCACCCAGGAATCGAACCCAGGTCTCCTGCATAAGCAGGCCATTCTTTACCACTAGCGCCACCTGGGAAACCCTCTGAAGCTCCCCGAATTTCCTCTCGGGGGAAAAAAAATTGAAGCGTGCCAATGTGCTCAACTGATTTGAGCATTTTGTCCGGGATGGCGGATTCCAATATAGGAACATGTATCTTTCATTTGTAAATGTACGTGTGTTTCACAGGGCAGGCATGTAATAGAGGAAACGTTACCGATGCTGAAGAATAAATATGTCATTTTCTCCCACCGAGTTTTTCTTTTGTTTCCATTCTTGCAGAGTTTCTCAAATCTTATCTCTGCTGAGAAGCCTGTGCTGGAGGCTCCCAGTCAGGGGAAGGGCGGGTGAGTCAGCCTGAAGCCAGAATTCCACCTTCCCCTGCCCGGTGGTCATGGTGAAAACACAACTCACATTTCTCCAGCTCTTTTCTTCCACCAAAGAGGCCTCACCTCTTCTTTCTACTTTGTCCCCTCTAGGAACTTTCAGCTAACAAATCAGGTTCAGGTGTGGCATCTCAAATCCAAATTTCTGGTTTTTGAAATATTGGTAACATACAGCATTGTGTCATTTCAGGTGTCCAATGTATTGGTTTGAGATCTTATATATTGCAGTTTGAAATTAAAAGACGCTTGCTCCTTGGAAGGAAAGTTATGATAAACCTAGACAGCGTATTAAAAAGCAGAGACATCACTTTGCCGACAAAGATCCTGATAGTCAAAGCTATGGTTTTTCCAGTAGTCATGTATGAGAGAGTTGGACCATAAAAAAAGCTGAGCACCAAAGTATTGATGTTTTTGAACTGTGGTGCTGGAGAACACTCTTGAGAGTCCCTTAGACTGCAAGGATATCAAACCAGTCAATCCTAAAGGAAATCAACCCTAAATATTCATTGGAAGGACTGATGCTAAAGCTGAAGCTCCAGTACTTCAGCTACCTGATGTGAAGAGACGACTCACTGGAAAAGACCCTGATGCTGGGAAAGATTGAAGGCAGGAGGAGAAGGGGACGACAGAGGATGAGATGGTTGGATGGCATCACTGACTCAATGGACGTGAGTTTGAGCAAGCTCCAGGAGATGGTGAAGGACAGGGAAGCCTGGCGTGATGCAGTCCATGGAGTTACAAAGAGTCAAACACGACTTGGTGACTGAACAGCAATAATCACTTTTGTGTTAAAATTTTTCCATAGAAAATACACGGACATACTATAAAGTCAAAGGACACAAAATGCGGTTTCGCTAGTGGCTCAGTGGTAAAGAATCTTCCTGCCAGTGCAGGAGACACAGGCTTGATCCCTGGTCCCGGAAGGCACCACGTGCCGCAGAGCAACTAAGCCCCTGCATCACGACCGCTGTGCTCTGGAGCCCAGGAGCCACGACTTCCGAGCCCACATGCTAAAGCCACTGAAGCCCACGTGCCCTGGAGCCCATGCCCTGCTACAAGAGAAGCCACCCCAATGAGAAGCCCATGAACCACATCTAGAGAGTAGCCCCTGCTCGCCACAACCAGAGAGAAAAGCCTTCACAGCAGAGAAGACCCAGCACAGCCAGACAAACCACACACACACACACACACAAAAATACAAATTGCAAAAATGACCCCTGTCCCTCACTTTTTCCAGGGTCATCCAGCCCCTTGCAAAGACAATACTGCTACTAGGCACTTGTGTTATTTCTAGATATTCCGAGATTTTCCAGACAAATACCTGTACATGTTACTCATGCCCCCTGCATGAGTGGCAGCCTACTATGGCAGAGGGTGCCCGCTGGCTGGCCCAACAGGCGTGGGCATACTCCTCTTGTAACAGCACTCTAGACTTATGTGGGGTGCTCATTGTTGCTCAGCTGAAAACCTTCATTTCACAGGCTTTCCTTTACCTAATTATGTTTGCTTAGTAACTAAGTTGTAGATACTGGAATGGAAGTCCAAGTGTATGTTACACGTCCCCAAATCTTCCTCTTTCCTGCAAGTTGGAGCTTGAGCAACCTTTTGGACCATGAAACAGCCCATTTTGATGACAGAACAAGAGAAAAGAAGCTGGATTCTGAGGTTCATGGAGTCCCCTGAAAAGCCATGACCTGCCTCTCTCTGGATTTTTTTTTTTAATTGGCAAGAGAAGAGAAGCAGCTTAAGCCACTTTTATGAGCCACTGAGCCTGGTGGGCTACCATCCACGGGGTTGCGAAGAGTTGGACACAACTGAGTGACTAACACGTGAGGTTACTGACACTTGGAGAAAAACTCAATTCTTAACAGACGTGTATTTCTTAAACACTGCTAGTGAGGTTGAATTGAGAACAAAAACATCCATTTTTACGCTTATTTAAAAGAGAAAAACAAGCATGGGGACCTGTAAGAATTGACAGAAGATAAGCACAAAGTCGGACACGACTGAGCGACTTCACTTTCACTTTTCACTTTCATGCATTGGAGAAGGAAATGGCAACCCACTCCAGTGTTCTTGCCTGGAGAATCCCAGGGACGGGGGAGCCTGGTGGGCTGCAGTCTATGGGGTCACACAGAGTCGGACAGGACTGAAGCAACTTAGCAGCAGCAGTAGCAGCACAATAGAGCTCTGAACAAAGTTCCAGTAGGTGGCAGTATTGATCAACTTTTTCTTAAAAGTTAAAGTTGCTCTTCAAGATTAACTAAAATTTGTTGAAGAAGTTGGATATATCTTACAGAATTTTCTAAACAGAATTTGAATGTTATACTCAGCCATTAAAGAAGAGCAAAATTCTTCCATTTGCAAAGATGTGGGGGCACCTAGAGGGTATTATGTTTAGTAAAATAAGTCACACAAGCACAACTACTCCATGTGATCGCTTATGCATGGAATCTGAAAAATAAAACAAACAAGTGCATACAACCAAACAGAAATAGACTCACATAGAGAACAGAGTAGCTCTACGAGTGGTTACCAGTGGGGAGAGGGGTGGTGGAAGGGGCAAGATAGGGGTAGGGGAGTAAGAGATATAAACTGCTACACATAAAATAAATAAGCACCAAGGATATATTATATGGCACAGCAAAGAAAGCCATTACTTTGGAATAAATTTACATGGAGTATAACCTAGAAATGGAAAAGGCAATGGCACCCCACTCCAGTACTCCTGCCTGGAAAATCCCATGGACGGAGGAGCCTGGTAGGCTGCAGTCCATGGGGTCGTTAAGAGTCGGACACGACTGAGCGACTTCACTTTCACTTTTCACTTTCATGCATTGGAGAAGGAAATGGCACCCCACTCCAGTGTTCTTGCCTGGAGAATCCCAGGGATGGGGGAGCCTGGTGGGCTGCCGTCTATGGGGTCGCACAGAGTCGGACACGACTGAAGTGACTTAGCAGCAGCAGCATAATCTAGAAAAATATTGAATCACTATGTTGTACACCCAGAACAAATAAAATATTGTAAATCAACTATCCTTCAATAAAAAAGAATTGAATGTGTATATTGAATATTGTATATTATGCTGTAAATTGTAAAACTAAGAAACACCTTCAAGAGATAATTACATAAGCAGCAATCACACAGTAACTGTGGACTTAATTAACATTTCTGAGCATTAACAACTTGCTAAGGGATTTGTAGTGGACTAAATTGTATCCCCTCCCCACCCCATCCATATGTTGAAGGCTTTATCCCCATTGTGACTTTATTTAGAGACACTTCCCTGGTGCCTCAGACCGTAAAGAACCTGCTACAATGCAGGAGACCTGGGTTCAACTCCTAGGTTGGGAAGACTCTCTGAAAAAGGGAAAGGCAACCCACTCCAATATCCTTGCCTGGGAAATCCCATGGACAGAGGAGCCTGGTGGGCTACAGTCCATGGGGTCACAAAGAGTTGGACACGACTGAAGGATGAACTCTTTCACTTTCTTTAGGGCAATAGTTAAGGTGAAACAGGGTCATGGGGAGAGGGGCTAACCTACTGGAAACCGTGTTCCTATAAGTAGAGGAAGAGGGCTTCCCTGGTGGTCCAGTGGTTAAGACTCCAGGAGTGTCCAATGCAGGGGGCACGGGTTTGATCCCTGGTTGGGGAACTGAGATCTCCCATGCCTTGCGATGTGGCCAGAAAATTTTTTAAATAAATAAACCAGTGAAAGAAGAGGAAGAGACGTCAAAGATCCCTCTCTATGGGCACACGGAGGAGAGGCCATGTGAGGGCACAGAAAGGAGGCAGGAGTCTATCGGGCAGGAAGACAGGTTTATAAGCCAGAAGCCAACCCTGCCGGCACCTTGATCTCAGACTTGTAGCCTCCAGAACTGTGAGAAAGTAAATCTGTGTTATTTAAGCCTCCTAGTATGTGGTATTTTGTGTGGCCACCGAGCTGACTCATACAGGCTTCCCTCACATCATCTCTTAAGTTCTCACCACCCTGAGGTAGGAATTATTACACCAGTTTTACCAAGGGGAGCACTGAAGTTCGAAGGGATATGTAGATTGCGTAACACTCTCCCAGGCTTTTCACGTGTTGAGTCTGGGGCTCCCTGACGGCGATGTCCCTGCTGGCTCCACCACGGACAGTGACCGCCACGTGGCTGCAGCCAAGGGTCTGCCTTCCGACTTCACGGCGCTCAACGCAGCCGCAGTGTTGGACTCAGCCGTTCGCCCCCTCTTCTGGACAGTGGCTCCCAGAGTCCACGCTCTCCGGTTTTCCTCCTACCGCTTTGGTTGCTCCTTTCTCAGCTGTGTTCTGCGCGCGTCCCTACATCTCCTCGACGCTGAATGCTGCAGGACCCCGGGGCTCAGTTCTTGCGCCTCTTTGTTGTTTATCCGTAAGCACTCCCAGGTGATCTCAACAGGTTCCTGGTAATTGCTACCGCCTCAAACTGGTTCGCCTGCCTCCACGCTTGTGCCCCAAATGGTGACACAGCGGCCAATGCATCCTTGTTAACATATGAGTCAGATCATGTCATTCTTTCGCTCAAATGCCTCCAACCGCTCTCTCCTCTACCTCGGAGGAGAAGCTGAAGTCTTGCTAAGGGCTCACAAGGTCCTTCACTCCGGGTACCTCTACCTCCTGCCCCCAGCGTTTCTCAGTCTCTCTCCCGCCCGGTCTGGTTTCTCTCTATGTTTCTGCCTCAGGGCCTTTACCCTTGCTGACTTCTCTGCCTGGGATGTTTCTTGAGCCAAGGGGCTTTGGAGTCGCCTTATCCTCAGGACATCCCTGTCTAAGTGGTACATCACTGCTTTCCCAGGCTTCCTAATTCCTCTTCTTCCTTTGTATTTCCCTTTAGCCCATACCGTTGCCTAACATACTACTTTATTTATCTTGTTTATAATCTGTTTCCTTTCTCTCGAACATAAGCTTCATAAGGGCAGAGATTTTGTTCTTTATTTCACTGTTGTAGTCCACAAATCTAGAACAGCTCATGGTACATGGAAGATACGCAATGAGCAGAGGCTGAATAATGGAAAGAATCACACCATATTGCCTCATCCAGAGATAATTACTAAGAATGAGAACAGTTATTGTGCAAAGAATTCCCAGCAGCTGTCCGTGTCTCACACAGAGGAAAACAAGGAAAGTTAGATGTAAACCACTACATGAAGGATTGGATGAATTTTTTTAATTAAAAAAATTTTTAAATTAGACTGCAGTTGCTTTACAATGTTGTGTTCGTGTCTGCTGTATAGCAAAGTGAATCAGCTATACATATATATCCTCTCTTTTTTATTTTAAAATTTACTTTTAATTTTATTTATTTAAAGCTTTTATTTAAGTATAGTTACTTTACAATGTGTTAGTTTCTACTGTATAGCAAAAGGAATCAGTTATATGTATACGTATATCCTCTTTTTTATTTTTAAATTTACTTTTAATTTTATTTATTTACTTTACATTTTTATTTAAGTATAGTTGCTTTACAATGTGTTAGTTTCTACTGTACAGCAAAGGGAATCAGCTATATGTATACTTACAGCCCCTCTTTTTTGGATTTCCTTCCTATGTAGAGCATTGAGTAGAAGTCCTGTGCTGTATACAGTAGGCTCTCATTACATACTTAGTAGTGTATATGTGTGAATCACAATCTCCCAAGTCATCCCACCTCTGGATTAGATACAATTTTAAAAAATTATCAGACAATGAGGATTCTTAAGCATTGCAAATAAGCTAAATAAAGAAAAACAGTAGAATCTCTGAAGATGATGGATAACAGGATAAATCGAAAATCTGTTGGTTTTTACTATCTCAGTGTGGAAAGACAGAAGGAAGGATGGGGCAGCTTCTTGTGATCTTCCTTCTCAGGTATCCATGGCTAAAGTAAATGTGCTTTTTAAAATCTGAGTTTTGTGCCTTTAAATATCCAAATGCAATATCCTTCCTGCTTAGAGGATTTTTGTAGACAACAAACAGCATTGTAAGGCTCATCCTTCTTTAAAAAAAATACAACAGCATACTTGCCTGTAAAAGTTATTATATAGAATCCACTCATAGGCTTGTATGAATCAATTCCCTTAAGGAAATGTCATAATTTTAATGATACCCCTGGATGTTATTGGCATGTGTTTATAGAGCTGTCTTCAATGAACCCAATAATGTGATTAAGTGGCATATTATCTCCATGTCAGACTGAAGTTACCCAGATTTTATAAGTTAGGGTAGAGAGTGAAATACAACAAGCTGAAAATGTATTGCCTAGTAATCATGAATCTCAAATAAGATTGACTGTCCTGTGGACCAAACTGTCTACTTGCTGAGATTCCATCTGAAGGTGGTGAAATACATTAGACGGTATCTTCTAGGCAGGTGCCTTGAGGTTTCTCAGCTGTACGTTTCAATTTTAGAAGCACTGTTTCCAGGCTGTGTTGTTTTGGAACCCATCTGACAGATATATGAATCTGACTCAAAGGGCTTTTAGAGCTGGAAGGGGCCTTAGAGATAATCAGCTCCACACTCTTGCTCTGCAAGTCGGGAAATGTGACCTGGAGACGTGAAGCAACTTGCCCAAGGAGGTGCAGGTAGCTTGTGGCGACGTCGACAGTAGAATCCCATTCTTCCAATTCCAGTCTCAATCTCTTTCCTTTATCCCACTCAGAAAACCCACACATTCCAAAACACTGTGAACTGAGCATCGCCTTACCTGCGACAGTAGCAATGTTTAGAAGGATATATGTATTGTATTAATACTTAAATGGATCATACGGCTTTGAGAAAGAATGAGTACATCATGGGGATGGGGACTGACATGTGAGAATCCTGGTAGAAATGACAAAACCTTAGTAATGCAAAGTGGATTGCAAATAATCTTGGCACCTTAATTCTCCATTCAGTGTCTGAGTGGAGTGACTCAGTGACACAGTGCCTGCGTCTCTGAAGGTGATCATGTCACATCTGTCACTCTGCCCTTTGTATCTTTAAAAACATTTTAAAATTAATATTTATTATTTTTGGCTGCACTGGATCTTCGCTGTGATGCACGGGCCCTAGGGCATGTGGGCTCAGTAGCTGTGGCCGTATGGACTTACTTGCCTCTCAGCATGTGGCATATTCCTGGGCCAGGGATTAAACCCATATCCCCTGCATTGGCAGGCGGATTCTTAACCACTGGATCACCAGGGAAGTCTTGCTCTAAGGACACATATCTGTGGCTCTCACCACAAACTTCCAATTATAGTTGGTAAAAATGTCTATACACTTCATTGGTTTCTTGGTACACAGAAAAATTGAATAACAGAACTATTAGTACTTAAGTAAGGATACATGAATAGTTTCTACACTTTATAGTTTCTATAAATCTGTTTCCTATTCAGTTAGATATTAGGCCATCTGGTAATGGAGAAAACGTTTGGAAATCCACCAAAGTTAAGCTGAAATCTTTCATTTCCTGCCTTTGGGGTTTGAATTTTTAAGTTTCATGTGGTAATAGATAGTGATCAGACCAAAATTAATAACTCCTTTGTATATATATATCCACATAGGTAAGGGTACGCGTGTATATAATTCACAAAGAAGGGCACATGTGGTATTAACAAAAGTGGTAGACTCAAGTTCCTGCAAGCAGCTAGGAGTACAGTCACTTATCGAGTTGTTATATCAGGCATAGTGTGCTAGCTTATTAATATTCCAGCATAATGTAGGAACAAACTGCTTTAGTCTGAAGAGTAAAGTGAAATAAATAATGTCCTGAGACTATATTCCCACACATTTTACCATGGAAACATACACACAACCATACAAAAGCCCACTCACAAAATGCAGAATACTAGCAAAACCCAGGGCATCTCATGGGTCCCAGGGACATGGTTTGAAGAACTCAATTTAAAATACATGTGCCTACTTTTTCCAGAACTATCGGTGTATCAGTGAGGATAATTTGGAGTCCAACTAAACAAAATGGTTTTTAACTCACATGCTCAAATAAGTTCTTTTTTTAGAATTATTTATTTATTTTTAGTTGCACTGGTCCCTCGTTGCTTTGTGCAAGCTTTCTCTAGTTGCAGCGAGTGGGGCTACTCTTTGTTGAGGTGGGCAGGCTTCTCGTTATAGTGGCTTCTCGTTATAGTGGCTTCTCTTGTTGCAGAGCCCAGGTTCTAGGTGGACAGGCTTCAGTGGTTGCAGCTCTCGGGTTTAGCTGCTCCTCAGTATGTGGAATTTTCCCGGACTAGGGATCAAATCTTTGTCCCCTGCATTGGTGGGTGGATTCTTATCCACTGTGTCACTAGGGAAGTCCTTAAAAAGTTCTCAGGTAGGACACTACAGAGACAGTTAATTTAGCAGCTTAAAAAAAAAAGAAAAAGTTAAAGACCTAGAATTCTTTCCTTCTTTCCATTCTGCTATATCTCGCATGTGGGATCTTTCTTCATGGTCACAAGGTGGCTGCAACAGCTCCAGACATCTCATCCCTTATATCCCCTAGGGTAACAAACAAAACCTAGAAGAAAGGATAAGGGCATAAACTTATTTTCTGCTCCCTTGTGAAGAAAACTACTCAGACTCCCCAGCCCCAATCAGATTTTCCCTTGTAAGACTGAAAATTGCATCATGTGCTCATTCCTAAACCAGTCACCAGGGCAAGAAGCAGACTGATCACTTGGTTAAATAAGTGATTCTCAACCCAGGCTGCACACGAGCATCACTTGGAGTTTTCAAAAACTGGACAACTCTAGTCTGATTAATGAGAATCTCTGTAGGCCTGGGCATCAGTATTTTCACAGCTCCCCAGAAGATTCTGATGAACAGAGAGGGGTGGTCACACTTGTTTGAATGGCTATTGTAAAAAAGGCAAGAAATAACACATGTTGGAAAGGAGGCAAAGAAAAGGGACACTTCTGCACTGTTGGTGGGGATGTAAATGGGCGAGGTCATTACAGAAAAGTCTGAACGTCCCTCAGAAATAAAAAATGCAACTACCGTATGATCCAATATTCCACTTCTGGGCATTTATTCAAAGAAGTCTAAAACACCAACTCTGGCGGTCCAGTGTTAAGACTCTGTGATTCCACTGCAAGGGGTATGGATTCTATCCCTGGTGGGAACTAAGATCCCACATGCCATGTGGCACGACCAACAATAAATAAATAAAGTAAAAAGGGACTTATGCATATCTCCACTTAAAAAAAGATTATACACTCTCATGTGTTTATTACAGCGGTATTTATAATAGCCAAGATACGGAAACGACCGAAGTGTCCATCAGTTGATGAACGGATAATGAAAATGTGTGATATATATAAATAGATGTTGTTCATTTGCTTATCCATGTATTGTTGTAAATAGAATATTATTCAGCCATAAAAAGGGAAAATCTTGTCATTTGGAACAACATGGATGGACCTTGAGGGTGTTATGCTAAGTGCAATCATAGAAAGACAAATACTGTATGATCTCACTTATAAGTGAAATCTAGAAAAGAAAGAAACAAGAAAAGAGCTCACAGATACAGAGAATAAACTGGTGGTTGCCAGAGCAGGAGGTCCTTTTGGGTGGAAGGAGTTGGAAGGTACAAAATTTTAGTTATGAAATGAATGTCTTGGGGATACGATGTACGACATGGTGACTATAGTTAATAATACTGCATTGGATATTTGAAAGTTGCTAAGAGAGTAGGTCTTAAAAGTTCTCATCACAAGGGAAAAAATGTGTGACTATGTATGGGGATGAATGTGAACTAAATTTATCATGAAAATAATTTCACAATATATACAAATATCAAGTAATTACATTATATACCTGAAACTAATATAATATTGTATGTCCATTATACCTCAAAAATAATTTTTAAATGGTAATAATAAAACAAAAACTTCTGAATAAAAGAAAATAATGAGGGGTGAGAACCACTAAGTAGTCTAACTCTCAGATGAATCAAGTTTCACCCCCTTGGTTAAGGGAAGGACCAGCCCTTCTTGAGACCTGTGGTTGAGTTGCCTGATAACTGAATAAAATCAGGGTTCTGTTATCACGGAAATGAGGAGACAACGGCTTTGCCACTTGATCATGGAATGAGGGAAAAGATTTAAGAACTAGTCAGAGCTCTAGAAGCACCTGTCACTAATACACATTATAAACACGGAAGATGAGTTTCACTTTTGAAGTCACATCAGTTACTGCATACTCATTGGCCATAATATTAATAGAAAATGAATTCCTTCTTGTCTCTTGGGCTCAGAGCTACTCAGACACTGAGAAGCAGGTTTGTCAAGATGACAGAGGACCAAGATAATGGATTTCAATGATGAAACAGGAAATTCATTCATGAGTTTTGGGCACACCTCCAAATTGACTACTTAGCCAGGAAATGGGATAGCTAGTTTTTCCTACTTCTGCTTCACTATCCTCAATGAGAGTGACCAAATGTTAGATTAAACGGGATCTTAGAGAAAATCGGCTCCCATGTTCTCCCCATCCTGCCAAAATGCCACTCATTTTCACCTTGGGAGAGACGGAAGCACAGAGAAGTTACGCAACACTGGAGATTACGTCAGAAGTCTGTGGCAAACCTAAGACCTTTTCTCCACTTTCTTCTGCCCTGTCTCTGGCCCTCGTTCTTACAATAACTGCAATCGTTTCTCTGATTGTAGTTCTGTGTATCTAAATTGCACAGAAGGTGCTAAATAAACATTTAGCTTTAAGACTCAGTTTTCTAAAGGGACACTTGGGGGCAGCAAATGTTTAGAAAAAAATTCCACTTCTCTGTGTGTGTGTGTGTGTGTGTGTGTGTGTGCGTGCGTGTGTGTCCAGAAAATGTTTAGAAATGGGGTATTTGGGGGAGTTTGGTTTGTTTGTTTTTGATGGTATTGACATCACTATGATCCATAAGTTACAACGTGGTGTTGGGGACTTCAGAGAAAGTGAAGGTCAGCGAGATTCAATTTTGCTCCCAACTGTGCCACTGCTAAGAGATTATGAAAAGCACTACTTATCACTAGGATGCGTGTCTTCAGAATGTTTATGAATATTGAGCCACACCTTCCTTATAGAAGTTAATGAGATTATGTGTCACACAGACTGTAACAAGTATGGAAGACCTTATTGAAGATTTTCTTTAGCTATAATAATAACCCATTTTCATTGCTATGATCACTGATGAAGAAAACATTTTCTTTTATGGTTCCTTCTATTTTTTATTTCCCCACTCATTTAACACTTTCTTTCTTATCACTCCCAATAACTCCCAAATAGTGATTTCTGAGTTATTATGCCTGCTTTCCATTAAACGTGGAATTATCACACTGGAATTTTGTGCCATAAAATGTCAGGCATCTGTCTAGACAATGTTCAAGAGACATTAAACAGACAGGTAGCTGCAGGCAGATTCAGCCCGAAAATTCACACTTTCTGGTTTTCTTGTGAATTCAGTGGAGGCCGCACTCATTCATAGGAAAGAGTCATGAATGAAAAGTCACCCTAAGACTCAAGGAGCCATTTCTCCGGCATCATCCAGAATCAAGTCTTTGGAGGTCATTTGTAGCCACTCTAGTTGTTTCCCACCTGCAGTGAATGATGGACACAGAGCTCAGACTTAATCCTAACCCTTTTAAAGCAGACATACTGGATGCCTGGGTTTACACACATGTAGTCAAAAAGGTATTTTAATCAGGCCTTTAATCCTGAGCACAATCAGGACACAATATCCTAGACCAGCTCAGTAAGGAAGAGGTGTGATGAGAAGGGCCACCAGCCTGCAACCTAGTTCTTCTGACCGCCTTGGCCATTAAGAAACCGAACAGCGCTCAGCTCAGTTTACACACCTGTGCTGGGCTCAGAAGACATACGTTAGTGGTGAGGAGCATTCCGATGAGAGCTTGAAGGCTCAAAAATTCCGAGACTCTGATGGTTTCTGCCTCACTTTATAACTGCGGACACATACCAAATTCACTCTCTTTGAGAGGTTTGACCTTGGCTGCTTCTGAATGTCACAGATCAGGTTCCCTCTATCTAGTGCTGGCACTGGGACATATCAGAGCTGCCAAAGCCAGGAGATCCTACTGTTTGAAGAAGTTTTGCTGTGTGCGCTTCTCTCTCTAGCAGTAAAAGAATAACCAAAAACAGTGTTTAAAATTTTGTCAAAATCCTGGGGAGGTTTTGTATAAATATTTGAATGCAATAAGGATATGTAAAATGTACATATATATACATATATATTTAATTTTTTACATATTTTCCTTAACATGAATTTCATATGATTACCTGAATACTCCAACAATGAAAGGAGAAAATACATATTTAAACCATTTTGTAGGCACTTATCCTTTATTCTGCACACTTGAGAGGGTCATTCAAGCTGTAAGTTTACAATAAAAAAAGAAGAGGGAGAGGGAGAGAGGGAGACTCAAGATGGAGGGAATATATATAAATATATATATACACATACATATGCATACCCCTGGAGAAGGGAATGGCTACCCACTCCAGTATTCTTGCCTGGAGAATCCCATGGAGAGAGGAGCCTGGTGGGCTACAGTCCATGGAGTGGTAAAGAGTTGGACATGACTGAGCAACTTTCACTTCCTATATGCACACATCCATAAGTATATATATATATACACACACACACACACACACACACACACACTCGCACTTATGGCTGATTTGCATTGTTGTGTGGCAGAAACCTATACAACATTGTAAAACAATTACCTTCCAATTAAAAATTAAAAAACAAAAATTAAGATAGCTGGAAATTAAAAGCAGTCAGATGTTATTATCATCTGAGTCTTTGTCCAACTAAAGTGTCTTGACAACCAGTTTTTCAAATTTAGAAATAAAGTATTTAAACCGAAAGCCACACTTAATATCCTGTAACTTGGGTATTTTAACTAATAATGCTCCAGTGGAAGAGACAAATCAGAAGGGAACTGTGTGCATAAATTGTCAGGTTCTGGTGTTTGTTTTCAATCACTTCCCAAGGAAGAGCTTCCCTTTCCTTCTTCTAAGCACCACTCTTCATATTCATACAGGGAAATTCTATAATTCTCACATCCTCAGTGTCGGGGCTGAGATGATCTAATGTGAAAGGCTGTTACACAATTTATGTTGTAAGATTCAGAAAGAATACATTTTGAGTTTGGAAACAGATGAAAAGTGCCATGTCAATTTTTAAAAAACCTTATGCATTTGATCTGGCCTTGTTACATTGTCAACTTAAAGTCTGAAGGCAACTTGAGATATTGAAAGAAGTACAGAAAAACACAAAGCCATTTGTACAATGCCTCCCCAAGATTCCATGGCCATATGAAGTACTATTTTACTGAAAAAATAGAGACTTAAAAAGAAGCCAAAACCCAAACACCTAGCATACACCTTTAATTTTTGCATATGTAACTGGAAATCCGGAGGAGGCTGGCCTTGAGATATTTGATAAATAATCTTGCAGGGGTGGAAGGGAGGTTCTGGAGGGAGTGGATATAGGTATGCATATACCTGATTCACATTGTTGTACAGCAGAAACTAACACAACGTTGAAAAGCAACTATCCTCCAGTTTTTTTTTTTTTTAAATAATCTTGCACAGCCTCAGAACACACACAGCAGACACCTTCATGCGTTGCCAGCCTTTCGGCATCCTGTGCAAAAGCAATGAACCTGCATTAGTAAGAAATTACAAGACATTAAGACATGGAGTCTGGAAGGTTTTAATGGCAAACGACGTTTGCTCTGTTGAAGAAAGTGGTCGCTTGGAAAAGCAGTGGAGTCTGGTGTCCGCGGGGTACCATGGAGCGCATCCTCGGGAGCTTCCTCGAGAAAGGTGGGAAAAGGCTAGGAGAGTGGTCGCCACCTTTGGAAGGAAGGCCTTACCTTGTGTGTCTAAATGAAAGTGACAGATCCTTGAGAAAAGTCTTAGAGCACGCATTCCAGCCTGTTCCGCCATCAGGCAACTTAGACAAGACAGAAAGTAAGCGGAGCCTCGTCTAAGTCGATCTAGCACCCGGGACCGCTCCGGGCAGCGGCCGATGGGGGAAATGGAAGGACTTGCGCCAAGGGAGCCGGGCCAGAGCCCTCGCCGCTGCCGCGCTCGTCAATGGCTGAAAATTTGAGGCTCCTGTCCCAGACTCCCAGGAGACTTGCATCAGCTTAGGAGACTCTCTGTCTCCACCCGCCGCTAAATCCTGAATGGGATGAGCGCCTTCTGCTCCCCGCCCCCGGCCCGCCCGGCGCCGGAGCGCCCTCCGGCCCGCGCGCAGCGGGCACCGTTCTCCTGCCCGGCGCCCCTCCTCCCCGGGAGCGTATCCGGGGCCGCGCGGAGGGGCGGCGGCGACGGGATCCCGGGCGCTCGGCTAGCCAGTGGCCCCCGCGCGTCCCCTCGCGCCGCCGCGGGGCGACTCCCACCTCTTTCCCAGATGAATTTCCAAGAAAAGGACACGCGTCTGTAGCCCCGAGGGTGAGCAGGCCCCGCGTGGACACACACCCTGCTCAAGATTTCATGGCCCGGAGGACCGCAGCGCGTGAGGCCCCGAGGGCCGGGCGCGCTCGCCGGCAGCCAGTACCGCCCCGCAGCCTCTCCCTAGCCGGCCCGGCCGGACTTTGGGTCCAACAACCTCGAACTTGCCCTCGGGGGTGCTGGGGGAGGCCCTAGGACGCTGCGAATGGGTGCGCCCTTGATGTGCAAACTCAACCCGACGAGTCTAGGCGTGGGAGGGAGCGGAGAGCGGAGGTGTCCCTCCCCAGACGCAGGCAGAAGCGGGCGACCGGAGGATTTGCGCTTTTCGGACCTGAGATTCGGAAGACACGCACGCGGCCCGAGCGAGTGAAAGTGACACGCCAAGCAGGGTTGGAGGAGTTGGGAAGTGGGAAGGGAAGGGGTGGACGAGGGAAGAAGTGGTTCTTGGCAAAGAGGAGGAGTCCTGGAGCTCAGAGACACAGCTGACCCCAAGAAAAACCCAGGTGTGCTTTCTAAGCCTGTATCTCGAGAAAGCAGTCGACGCCGCCGAGAGAGGCGGGGGAGCGCTAAGCTTCGTCAGCTCTTTCTGAGCGGTGATGTTGAAGTTGTTCTTAAGTTGGTTAGGTCTAATGCAAGTTGCTTGAGAGATTCACACACCTCACCACACCTAGGACCGGGTCATGTCCTGTTTTCTCAAAGGTCGGGACAGGTACAGGTGGGATCTCAAGTTTTTCTCAAGGCGGAAGATGAAGAATGGCTGGGGACGGGAACGTCAGCCTCCAAACTCTATCTCAGATAGAGGCACACATTTCCCTAGGTCAGTGGGTCTCAAGTTTAAGTCTGCACTAGCATCCTTGGGAGTGTTGGTGTTGTACTCTTGGTTGGGCCCGACCCTCAGAGCTCTCTGTGGAGCTAAAGTGACCCCTGAGAATTTGCATTTCTAGTAAGTTCCTAGGTGATACTCTCTTGCCGGTCCTAGGACCACACTTTGACAGCCACTGTCTATGCCACTGGTTCCCAAATTTGGTTGCACAGTGCAGTCACCCCGGATACTTTAAAAACTACTTATGGTTGAGTCCTTCACCCAGAAGGGACTTCCCTGGTGGCTCAGCGGTAATGTATCCACCTGCCAATACAGGACAGGTAGGTTAGGAAGATCTCAGGGTTGGGAAGATCTGCTGGAGAAGGAAACGGTAACCCACTCCAGTATTCTTGCCTGGAGAATTCCATGGACAGAGGAGCCTGGTGGGCTATAGTCTATGAGGTCACAGAGAGTCCGGACACAACTGAGCAACTACACCACCACCACCACCACCACCACCACCTACCCTCAAAAGTTCTGATTCACTTGATCTGAGGGCCACCTGAGCATCAGGATTTAAACCTCTTTAGGTTATTTGAACATGCAGCAAAGTTCTAACACCACTATCTTAAATCACCCATTGCCTCAGACAACTTTTGTGGGGGAAAGGGAAACAGGCACCTTCTCTCATCCTGCTTTTGCTGACTTTGCTGGCTTTGGGACCAGCTTCCCAGTCTTTGGAAAGGAAAACCCTTTGCCTTACAGATGTTTTGCCAGTGACACAAGCAAGGTGTTGAATGTCCACTTTCATCAACCAAACATTCATTATGAAGGATGAAACAATTCTCCCTAAGACCTTGAAGATGCAAATCACAATTTAACATTGGTAATTCTGCCTGTACTATATGGAAGCCCCGTTAGCCACTGGGGTTCAGGGTGGAGGGAGCCAGAGTGTAGGGTTAGTGATTGCAGGCTTTTCAGTCTGGACTTATGGAGAGTGAGAGTCCCCAATCCAGGCTGGATCCGCAGGCACTGCATCCGAACAGGCCAAACGCTGACCTGCACGTTAATATTGCCTTCAGGGGAAAATCTCACTCGCCTTTGGCTAGAAGAGTCAGGGTGAGGAGGAGTGGCATTGGATGTCCAAGATCGCTCAGGCACAAACCTAAACTCTGGCCATATTGTGCTGAGTTGATGATTTCTAGGCTGAAGGGTCAGGGTTGGCTTGTTCTCTTCACCCTTTGGAGGGCAACAAGAGACGCAGAGGCACCAGCACCTCGGAGGAATCTGCGCCCCCCCCCCCACCATGGCCACCCTGCCCTCCCCGCACCACCACCCTGCTATGAATGGGTTTGGCTGCTTGAACTGTTTCTCACCTCATTCTAGAGAGGGATGGAGATAATAAACCAAGAGATGGAGTCCTCACAGGGATTGTAACTTCCCAAACCTTCTGCCTTTCCTGGCCATTTGGCGGATACTTAACTTGGGCTTCCCTGGTGGCTCAGATAGTAAGGAATCCGCCTGCAATGTGAGAGACCTGGTTTTGATCCCTGAGTTGGGAAAATCCCCTGACATGGAAGTCCACTCCAGGATTCTTGCCTGGAGAATCCTATGGACAGAGGAGCCTGGGGGCTACTGTCCATGGAGTCCCAAAGAGTTGGACATGACTGACATGAGTTATCAGTGATCAGTTAACCCTCCCTGTCCTTAACCCTCCCCTCATCCAAGAACAAGTGCATGGGTGGGGGGGGGGATGGGGGTTAAGGGGAGCAGAACCCTCCCCACAGTTAGGAGTTCCTGAAGACTGTCCTTTGGGCCGTGTAGACCCCCTGGGGGAGAGAGACAGAAAGAGACCTTTAAGTTTCTGAGAAGGCACGCTTCCCTTCTCTGCCCGTCTATTTGTAAGGAGGAGAGGGGGACTGGGGAGGGTCTTGGAAGACACCCCAAAAGCAGACAGTGGAGGAGGGGCGATGCAGATTCCAGAGTCAAGAGGGCGATCCGGTGCCGGCCGAGTCAGTTCCCAGCGTGGACTCCTCTGTCACATCCCCGCGCCAGCGCTCGGACTACCCTCTGTTTCCCTGGCCTGGAGGGACACGGCTTGTCCAAGCGGTTTTCCCTGGAAAAGAGTTGGGAGAGTTCCCCTTTCCTTTGAGCCCCCCCGCCTCCCCATTGCGCCCCTCACCCGCTCCAACACACACACACACTCCGCGCGCTTCTTCGCCAGGGTTTCCCTTCGGGGCAGATTACTTTATGACAGGGTGTGATAAGTGGTGATTTTGTTCCTCTTTTGATAGAAGGATTGCTTTGTAAACAGAAGCGCAAACTCGTTCCGATAGTGGTTCCGCACCAGCGCGCGGCGGCCGCCCCGGCCCAGCGGGCGGCGGAGGCTGCGGCTGCACCTGTCGCCCAGGGCCGGGAGGGACCGGGGCCGCGCGCGGCGGGGCCGTTCCGAGCGCAGCCGCGATCCTCCGGCCTCCAGGGCACCTCTAGGCTCTTGGCCTCTGGGCCTCCAGGCTTGCTGCCCTCCTCGGGCCTTCTGAACCCACTGCTCCGCGAACTCCCTGCTGGACGCGCGCGCCTGGAGGTACAGCGGTGGGCGCACGTCGGCTCTCGAGGCGGCCCTTCCGCATTTCCCCCTCAGAACCGATGGTAAGAGGGTTGGCTTCTTCTGTAGTTTCTGGTAACCTTATTCCTTTGGTCGAGTCCAGCTGGAAGTTTGAGCGGGCTTTCGTGAGTTGGAGGGAGGAATCGCTCAAGGTGAAGGCCTCAGATTCTGGAGCGGCAAGACGCCTGTCCATTCCCCTCGTCCTTTCCCCCTCCCTGAGTGGTCCAGCCCTCTCCTTCGCTGGTCAGCCTGGAACGGACCAGTTCATCCTTTGAGGGACCCAGTGAAGACCCCATACTGACTGAGGCTCTCTCAGGCCTACACGCCAGGAAGGTGAGCTTCTGCAGGAGAAGCTGGGGGCGAGGAGCAGTGGGTGGGCTTTCATTCTCTCCCAATAATCCAGACTCCTCCTCTCAGGGGCAGGCGAAGCGGGGATCACCGCAGATGTGAATGTGTGAGTTAACCCATTGCTCAGATCTCGATTTCCAAATCCCTTAAGGAGCCTCCACGGGGACTCTGGGGGGAGGTTGGCACTTCATGATGAGTGAAAAGGCAGGAATATTCCTGGAGGTTGTAGGTGGAGTGAATGCCCTTCCAGGAGGACATTTGCCCTAAGGGAAAGGCTAGCCCCGGTGCAACTCTGGGGGTGATGGAAACGGGAGCGGGGCATTACCGGCTGGGAACAGATTCCACCCCTCTCGCGGGACACCAGGGGCCTCCGGGAACCTGAGCGCAGCATTACCTGACTGGGAGCTCGCTGCAGTCTGACCCCAGGTCCTCCCGCCCTCAGAAAAGTTCCAGACTGGGCTTCGAGTCCCAGGATCTGTTAGCGGCGGGACCTGCTTTGTGGGATCCCGCTGATCTCTCGCCGCTAACCCGGGAAAAGGAGACAGAGCGGGGAGGGAAGGAGGAGCCTAAATTTTCTCAGATTTGCAAGAGGCCTGAGGCCCCGTACCGGAGGTTGCTTGGGCGCTTCGACGGTTGCCAAGAGCAGTTAGTGGCCGTGGGCCTGTCTTGGCACTGGGCGCAGCTGGCACCTTGGGGAGGCTGATCAGAGCCTGGGCGCTGGATGAAGCTGGGAGGTGTCCCGCTTCTCGCCCCACCCCCCGGGCTCCTCCCTCCTGGAGGCGGCAGAATCGGGCTGGTTCCAGCCACCGAGGAGGTCGAGGTGGACAAAGGCCCCCCTTGGCGAAGCCGGTACGCGAGCAAGGGCAAGGGCGCACGGTCGGGCAGACCAGGGCTGTCAGTGGGGAGGCGCAGGAGGAGCCGTTGGCCGCCACGTCCGGCGGCGCTGCGCCTGAGGAAGGAGCGATGGCGTAGACACCTTCTAGAAGAGAACCGGTCTCGGGCGCCGTGAGGGTGCGGGCCTGGGCAGGGCGGCCTTGGGCGGGCTCGGCAGCCTCTGGCGCACCGCATGCGCGCCTTGCCAAGCGCTTTGCGTCCGCTTTCCTCGCGAGGTCTCAACACATTCCCCATTTTACAAGTGAGCAAACTGAGGTTCAGACAAGTCAGTCAACGTAAACCGACTAAGCTGAGTTCGGACCCCCAGGAGTCACACTCCAGAGGCAAATTCTAGCTCCTGGCCGCTCCCGGATTCCTCGAGTCCCTACTCCTGCCCTCCCCTCCCCCCACCCCGGTCCCTGCCCCAGGCCTCTGAGCGGACTCCAGGGGCTCTCACGCCGAAGGCCTGGGCTGCTGCACTTCCAAACTGTGCTGTCCCCTTCCAGGCCACCCGGCACGGCGCCTTGGCTTCGCGCTTAAGCACGCTAGCAGCTTTGCCTCCCTTCCCAACTCCCTCCAAACTACCTAGTTGTTTGGTAGTTTGGCAACTAAGTTGGCAACTCTTCGTGCCCCATCTAGGCCCTGGCACCGGCCCGGTCCTTCCTCGGGTGGGCCTGGCCCCGTCAGCCGGGTCCCAGATCCCTCCAGCTCGCACACGCCTAAGAGGGGGAAGCCAGGCTCCCCGGGCCTGAACCTGGGCTTCCTTTAAAGGGTGCACAGCACCTCTCGCCGGAGACTCTTCGAGCTACAGGCGCGACCTCGGCGTGCGTTCGGCTTTCTGAAGAACTGGGTTTTCACCAAACTATTTTGACCGCTGGAAAAAGCCAGAGAGGTTAAAGATAGACACGAATAGGTTAAAAACGCCCTAATTTAAGTTGCTTAAAATTCGCTGAAAAGAACAAAACCAACAAACCCACCAACAAAACCCAAACTTGTTGAGCCAGGTTCTAAGTCAGGTCCAAGAAACTTTCCAATCAGCTAGAGAGAATCGACGCGGGCTCCAAGTCCCGCAGTCCAGGGACGATGAATATGCCCGGGTGACACGGGAAGGTCCAAGAGACACACCACACCACCCTTGGGACGGCCAGGAAGGTGCAAGGCCTTTGGGACCGCGCCCCCCACCCCGGGAGAGAGAGGCTCTTAGGGGTTCTAGAAAGGGGAGGTTTTGTTGTGGGGTCAAGTCCTTCCCCTCAGCGCGGAGGTCATCTTTCGTCCACATTTGCCTGACTCGTCAGAGAAGAGGATTTGAAATCGGTTCTTTTTTCCTCTCTCAGTCCCCGCGACGGCAGCCTGGGAAAGTAACTGGCCCCCCGTCCCAGGGGTCCCAGGCCCAAGCCCAGGACTGGCGGCGGCCAGACCCGGGCTGGCACGGTCGCCTAGGGTCCGAGAGCCTCAGCCCCTTCCCCTCGCCTCCCTCCCGGCCAGGTGTGGTTCCCGAGCAGGTGAGCTCCGAGGGAGCCCCGAATCCTGCGGCTTCAAGCTCCCTTCTAATTAGAAGACAGCGGTGAAATCATTTGGGTGATTTTATCTGTCATGGGAAAGCAAACCCCAGCCCAAACCGCGGTGGCCCAGCCCAGAACCACCGACGCCCCCGTTGTCCTTCTAAAAAGTTTTAGGGGGAAGAGCCAGGAAGCCATCGAGGAGTGGGGGAGGGGCGGGAACCCGTGAAAGTGAGAGGCCAGGGTGCACTTAAAATAGAAGCGTCAGTATCTCAGTGCGCAAATGCGTGTGTGCATGTGTGTGTGCGCGCGCGTGTTTGACTGTCTGCAGTGGGAGGAGATTAAACCTGAAAGCCAGAAATGAAACAGAACCGTGAACGTCTTCACCTACTGAGAAACACTTTGATCTGAGATCCGACGCTGAAGCCGCCCTGGGGGTTGCGGACCCGCATCCGCCGGGTTGAACCTCGCGGGCCGGTGGGGAGGCCGGAACCGGGATCAGGCCGCACCGCGTGCCTCCAGGTGCGCGGCACCTCAGCGGCGGGCCCAGGCCCCGGGTCTTGCCCTTCCCCGCCCACCCCCCCACCCGGGGTGGAGAGTCTTCCAGCTCCCCCCACCCCCCCCCCGCCACAAAGTTCCCAAGGGGAAGAGAGCCCGGGGGGCGAGCGTGCAGATGCCCCCATTGCTTGAGTGGGAAAACACACCGAGTCACTCTCGCGTCGCTCCCAGCACGCTCCAGCAGGCAGTTTGCCTCGGTTCTCCGGCCAGGGACTGACCGGGAAAGCGGGTTGGGGCTGTTGGGAAAAGCTGGAGCTGATGGCTAGATTGCTGCGGCTATAAATCCATCACTTCCCAGGTCAGCTCTGCGAGGCGCTGGGACTAAAGGGCTGGCGGAGCGAATTCCTGGGCTAGCGCGCATGCGTCGGCAGGTAGCAACCCAGCTCTTTATGACCAGGTGAGATGTTGGTGAGCAGGTAAAAAAAGGAGGATTTGCCTAAGCGATTCCAGGGAGCGGGCCCAGCCGAGCCCTACAGCCCATGCCCGGCGGGGACCCGTCGCCAGGAGCGCCGAGCCGCGATGTCCATACTTGCCAAAATGGGGGACTGGCAGGTACGGGGGTTTGCCTTGGCTGGGGCTGAGGTGGGCGGGGGTGGAGCGGGGGAGGGGGCCGGGCGGGGGGAGGCGGAGAGCAGGAGCCGTGGCCCAGGGCGGCGGAGTCGCAGGGGAGGCGCGCGGGGCAGCGCCCAGGAGTGTTCCCCGGAGAGAACGCGGGCAGGAGAAAACGGGCACAGGCGGCGGCCGCGGCGTTGGGGGCCACGCGCGCCACCGGCCGGCCGGGCGCGGGGCAAAGTCCGGCGCACGCTCCACAGGTGGCCCCGGGGGTCACTTGTGGTTTGAGCTACGGCCACCGGCCCCCCCACCCCCGCCCCGCCACCACCCCCCAAGTAGAAACTGGGCTGGATGACTCATTCGGGCGGGAGCAGGGCGCGGGGCGGGGGTGCGCTGCGCCGGGAGGAAGGTTCCCGGCTCGCTACGCCTCCGGTCTCGCCCTGGACCCCAAGGCTGCGCGTGAGCCGGGGCTCCAGTGCACCTGTCTCTCTTCCCGGCTCCACATTTGGGGGAACCAACAGGGCGGGAAGACTAGAGAGGGGGCCGGCTGGATGGGTCGCGCCGGCGAGCGTGTTCTTTCGGGGAATGCCTTAAAGAGTTTGCGCCAAGTTGAGCTGCTCACTCCGGCTAGTTCCCGAAGCTAGTTTTTTTTTTTTCACCTCTTGGGCTCCGGGTGGGGGTGACTGGCGGGGGGAAGTAAGTGGCTAGGGATGCGGCAGAAGGCCTAGATTTGGTCAAAACCAACGCCTCCCGACGTTGGCCCGACTAGGCCGCAGGCACCACGAGGCCAAGTAGACTCCAGATACTTCGCTCTTTGAGCCCGGGGCCCGACCTCGGCCAAGGGAGCCTTAGGTTCAGCGTCCTCCTCCTACCTTCCAGACATTTCCCTACGAAACCAGGGAGTCTCTGGCCAGGCTGGTGAGGAGGGCAGCCTCTCTCCTGTCGCCGATTTCTTAATGGGAACCGCGGGGCCCTCTTTTCGCCCTAGCCAAGGGAAGGCCTCTTGGGGCGAGATTCTGAGTGCGGAAAAGCCTGCGGGCCCGTTGGAATGGAAGGCCCCGAACTTCCTAAAAAAAAGCTCAGGCCCTGCTCCTTCCGGAGCGAGTTCTTTCGCTTGTTTCAGGTTCTGTCCACGAGAAGCAAAGTTCAGAGAAGTCCCATCACCTCGCTCTCTGGAGTCGGGAAAAGGAAGTCAACACGATATCTTTCCTTCTTTCCTTGTACTTATTATTTTATCAGCTAGGAGGTCTTTGAAGCCTCTCCTTCCCAGTTAAACCTAAACAAGGGCAACTTCATCTCCAGAGTTAGACTTTGTGGTTTAAGGGTGCAAATCCCACTCCGAACTCAGATGTCCGGCACCCACTCTCTCCCTCTCTTGCCCTGTGGTTCTCAGAGACCTTCTTCATTCTCTTCTCTGAAGGGTGAAGACTGGGGGGCTCTTTGAAAGCCGAGGTCTCTCGGTTTTCTCCTCAAGCCGGGTGAACTTTGCGCAGAAATCCTCGGGGTGAGAAAAGGCCAGGAGTGCAGGCCTGGCCAGGGGCTGGGCCTCCAGTGAGCCCCCGCTGAGGTTTGGAAGCAGCAAGATTCCAGCCTGAAGGAGACAGGAGTGAACCGTGGTCCTGCCTCCCGGCGGGCTCAGTTTAACAAGCAGTGGGAAGCTGGGATCTCTGGTCGGGCAGGCGGATTTTGGGTCTGTAGAGGCCTGGGGCCCACTTGGTGGTGACCACCACCACCACCGGCGAAAATGGCAGCATCCTGGGTGTCTCTTGGTCTCTCTCAGTTGTCTCTGTCCCTTACACAGATAACTCACTCTTTTCCCAACGCCCTTTACACGCCCCCAGGCCAGGCCTGGACACCCCCCGACCCCTGCCGCCAGGCCTGGCGCTGCCGTCCTGGGGTCCCAGGCAGGCCGGAGCATTGACATGCAATGAAGAGGCTTGTGGTGGAAATGACGCTCACACCAGTGCGGCCTCGCTGGCTCCGGGGGCGCCGGGACGCTCGCCGGGGCCTTTCTAAAGCGCTCGGCGCCGCGGAGCCCTCGGGCCCCAATCTGCACCTCAAAGGCGCCCTCGGCGGGAAAACAACAACAGTTTAGCAGCCCCGGCGGGTGCGGAGCCAGAAATCCGCGGGGCTCCGGTCAGCGAAGGGGGAAGGTGGATAAGACGGAGGCCTTTACATGCCTTCCCCAGCCCACAAGTAGAAAGAAAGCGAAACTTAAAGAGCTCCCCAAGCGCACTGGGGGCGCTGGCGGCGTGAGGGTGTACACTGCCCTGCTCCCAGCCCAGAGCGTGGCCTACGGATCGCTCTTCCGGGCTGCGGCGGCTGTTGGGAGAGTGTCGGTGCTCCAGGCGGCCCCCCTCCCGACGTCCAGCCGCTGCTGCTGGGCGGCGGCCCTGGGGGCAGCCCGCAGGGTGAGTGGCGCTAGGCTGGAAGTTGACCGTTTTTGAGGGCGGAGTACCGTGCCGAATCTCGAGCTGGGTTCAGCCGAGAGGCTGTGCTGGTGTGCAGATGGGAAAAGGGAGTGCAAGGGAGGGCCTGGCACCTCGGGAGGCGTCCCCTCTCCCCCCACCCCCGGCTCTGAACCCCCTTCTAGCTCTGGTCGCCTTCCTAACTTTAAAGTTTTGGTGTTGTCGTTGGGAGGACGGTGGTGGTTGTGGCCTACTCTGCCAGGCTTGGGGAATTGGCGGCGGTCTTTTTGGAGGGAGACTTGCCCTTGGGCAGCTTGGGGAGGAGGGGAGTCCCCCTCCTCTCGCTTTCCTTCCACCTGTTAAGCAACGCTCCTGTTTGCCACAGCCTCTTACCCTCCCTCCCCCGCCCCTGCGAGGACGCTCTGAGAAAACTGGGAGGCCTGGAGTTTTGCAAGAAACAGGCCTAGACGGAATCAGAGGTCGTTACTAGAGCAACTCAGAGGCGAAACCTACTGTTGCTGGGGGTGGCTGGGGGTGGCGGGGGGTGGGGAGTGGTTTGCAGGATTGCAGAGGGAGAAAGAAGGTTTTTTACGGAGGACAAACGAGGACGCTCACCAGGGGAAATTGATCCCTCTGTATTTCTAAAGATTACATCACATCTTTTTGGGTCGTTCTTTCTTTAAATTTTTGTGTTTCACACTAGGAAAAAAAAAAAACACGAAGCCCGAGTGGGGCGCGCTGGCCCCTGCGTGGAGCCAGGGAGCCTAGACTGGCGGACCCGGACTAGGGGGTGGCTCCCGGCCTCCGGGTTCCTCGCCAGCCGGGCACTGCGCCGCGAGGGCGCCCGCGTTAGTAACAGCACCAAATCATGAAGGAACTCTCCCTGCTTTAATTAAAAAGAGGAATCTTGGGAAAACTGGAGCAGATTAGCACAGCAAAGGGTTGGTTCCCAGCGATTTATTTTGATGCATGCATGACACGGCGCACACATGTCGGTATTTCGGCTCAACTCCAGAAGCGTGCGTGAGCCTCCGTAGGAGTTTCCATATTCCTGTCCACATCGCACCTAGGAAGCCCTTAGCCCAAATACCACGTTGAATTATCCGTCGGCCCAAGCTTCGTACAAATGCGAGGAAAAGTATTTAACCCCTGAAGCTGTCAAGCAACCTCTTCAGGGTACACTTTTTATTTTACACGCGGCAATTAAAGGATGGCAAATACCCCAGCCGAGCGACTGAAGCCGTTTGGCAAAAATCTCCAACCTGGGGATGGGGGGATGGGGGGGCGGTGAAGCGCGAAGCCAATAAAACTCCCGGGGCCCTGCGGCCGGAGGTGGCGGCTGCCCGCAGCGGAGGCAATCTCTGGCTGGGCAGAAAATCCTGGAGTGATGACGCCGGTCTTGGGTTGATGGTTATATTTAATTGAGAAAAGGGATAATAATTTCTGCTAAAATTGGACAGGGCCCGAAAGGACGGAACCACTGGTACAGGCAGGGATGGGGGAGAGGTGCTGGGAGAGCTGGGCCCAGGGAGCGGCCACTCGGACCGTGCGCAGGGCCGGGACGAGGAGAGGAGAGAGACGACGACTCGGGCGACACGGGGCCGGAGGCGCCGGCTCAGCGGCGCGCTGCGGGGCTCAAGGGAGACTCCGTGGGCTCCCGGGCGGGCGTGCGCTCTAGGAGCGAGTTCGCGCCTCGCAGAGGCCTTTATACCTGGGTCAGAGCGGCCGGCGGCAGATTGTGGTGCTGGCGAGCAATTGGACTATTGTTGATATGCTAATGAGGCGATTAGGCTGTTGGTAAAGAGCAGGAAAAGGGAAAAGTTTCTACCATTAGAGGGAGATCTCCGAGCGCACACGGGAGCTCCTTCCCTCCTCGCCTCCTCCTCCTCACCCTCCTCCTCCTCCTCACCCTCCTCCTCTTCGCCCTCCCCCTCCTCCTGCGCTCGCCGCCCGCAGCCGGCACTTTGCGCTTACCCAGAGAGTAGCTCCACTTGGGTGCGAGGCGGAGAGGGGCCAAACCCATTCACGCCGATCCATGAAAATGCTTTGGAAACTGACGGACAACATCAAGTACGAGGACTGCGAGGTAAGCGCCGCGCGGGCGCAGTCTCTCCCGCGGCTGTAGGCTCGGAGCTCCGCTTCCCTCCTCTCCTCGCCGCCAGCTGCGAGAGGCGGGTGGGACAAACTTTGCCCAGCGCAGCGCCCGCCTCTCCGATTCGCCCGAAGAGCGCAGGGGAGAAGCTGGCGAGGAAGGTTGAGGACGTTCCCTTCTTTCATTCTCCTCCTTCGCAGCCTCCTGTCCCACTCCCCCTCTACCGCGATTTTCTCCAGACCAGTTTTGAGTGTGGCTAAGGGTAGACGAGCGTGGGTTTTTGAAGTCATTGCTGGCAACTGGGCAGGCGTCTCTGAACTCTGCTTGTCTCTCCAACGAGCTTCTGAGGGCCCAGGTCACCAGAAAGAGGAAGGGAAAACCTCTTTCCCTCTTTAAGTCTTTGTCTCTGATCTTTAACATTTTCATTTGTTCATTCTTTCCTTCCTTTCTACCAGTCCTCCACCCAACCCGCTTTAAAAAGGCCCCCTCCCTTTTGGAGAAGGGGCCCGCAGCCTGCGGTCTCAGCGGGAGCGCACCTCCCTGTGAGCCGATTCAGTTTGGGAGCACTCCTCCACCGAACGGCTGCGGGGCTTCCTCCAGTACCCTGCGTTATTCGAGAAGTTCTAGGCAGCTTCTCGGTCTGTGCTACTGGGTCGGCGCATCCCTGGGGTGGAGGCGGGAGCCTGCTGGCCGCCGCGCCCTCAGCTGCGTGACCGTGGGAATCCCGGCGGGGCTACCCACAGCCTCCGGTGCGCGGAGCCCGCCCGGCCGATAGAGCGCGCCGCCTTGGAGCCCGTTTCAAAACCCACAGTCCCGGGAGCTCGGCTTCGTGGGGCAGCCGGGGAAGCCCCGGGACCCACGGGCCTGGCGGCTGCTGCCCCAGCCCCCTTCTAGCCCCCCGCTAGGAGGGGGACTGGGGAGGGGGCCGCCGCCAGAGACTTAGCTACGTAAATAGTAGGTGGCAGTCCCGGCTTGGGCTCCCCCCTACCCCCTCTTCTCTTTTTGGCATTTGGAGCTGGGAATGTGGAGCGTAGAGGTCTGTGCGGGGCGCGGCGGGGGTCTTCACTTGAAATGAGAATGTGGGCTTGGGTGAACGACGTGTCCTCCGTTCCCTCCTCCTCTCCTCTCCGTGGACTATTTTAATTCTTTTTCCTTTACCAGCCCCTCCTGTTTCGCCCTTCCTTCCCCCAGTGAATGGGGCACGGAGTGCATGCCAAGGGGACGGTTGCTTAGCTGGGGACTCGTGGCTTGGCTGGTGCGGGGCGCAGAGACTGACTCCATGTCAGACCAGTCGCTTTGTTTTCAGGGCCGGGGGGACCCTTTGCGGACCGGTCGGGGTGACAGCGGGCTCCTAAGCCTCCTCGGGCCGTGGCCCGGGGCTCGGGCATCCCCATTCTCGAAGACCGAAAGCCCCGGCGGGCGGGGTCCAAAGTGGGGCGAGGCGCCCGGGGGACCCAGGTGGGAAGCGAACTTGCACCCCCAGAGTGGGGACCCTGTTGGGGCGCGTCGTGTGCATGTGCGTGTGAGTGAGAGTCAAGGGAAGGGGCGGGGGACGAGAAGCGAGAGGAGAAAGAGGAGGAGAAAACAGTGAAGGCTGTTTCAACAACTTCGCGGTGGCGAGCGCCGGAGCAGGGATTTCGGGTTTCCGAGCCGGCTCGGGACTGTCTAATTATGCCGGGCTCTGCAGGGACATGCAGGAGGCGAGGTGCCGCTTGTTCTGACACCCCGGCGGGCAGACTGGCAGCGGCAGCCAGGGGAGAGCGAGCCGTGTCATCCGGGGGTGCGTCGGGCGGGAGTGGCCCAGCCAGTCGGACGGGTTTGCGCCGGGAGCGGGGAGTCCGTGCCAGCGGCGCCCGGGCTGGGCTGCCTCGCGTCTCTGCGCTCCACGGGCCGCGGCCCGGTGCCCCCCCCCCCGCCCCTCCTTCGCGAGCCCCGGCCCCCGAGAGCCGAGGGCGGGGCTGCCGGCGACGCAGAGCGGCCGGTCCCCGGAGGCCGCGGGAAGCAAGTGAGCGGCGGCCCAGGCGAGAGCCGGTCCCGGGCGGGGCGCCGGGCCATGGAGAAGCCGCGCGGCGGCGGGCGGCCGGACCCCGCGCCCCAGGCCCTGCAGCGGAGCGGAGGAGCCCGCGGCCGGAGAGGCCCGGCCCGCCGCAGCTCGGGGGCGGAGAGCCCTTCGAACGCCCGGCCGCGGTCCCCGGGAGCGCCCGGCCGCGCCGCGCGGCCCCCGCGGCATGCCGAGGTCTGCCCCAGCCTTTTAGGTCTGATTGTCCTCGCTCGCTTCCTCTCCCCTCCCCCTCCCCCGCGGCCTCCCCCTCCGCGCGCTCCGGCGCGGCCCCCTCCCCTCCCCTCCCCTCCCCTCCCCTCCCCCCCTCCTCCCCCTCCTCCCGGGCTCTCCCTCCCCTCTCCCCACTCCGGGCTCCTCTCTCGCGCCCACACTTTCTTTCTCACACACGCACGCAAGACACACTCTCCCCCTCTCCGCGCGCTCGCGCTCGGTCTCCCCGTCTCCCTCTTTCTCTTTCGCTTTGGCCTACCCTGCAACCTTTTAAAATGTTGCCCCTTCCCTGTGATTCGCCAGCCGCCGCGCCGCGGCCCCCCGCGCGCTCGCCCGCTCCCTCTCTCGCTCGCTTTTTGTCTCTCGCGCTGCCTCTCCCCACCTCCGATTTGCTACACTAAGGCTCCCGTCAATGGACTGCATTGAGAGCCGGCTCCGGCGCGAGTTGCCTCTCCGCTTCACGCTCGATTTCCAGGCATTCTTCCCTTATTAAGTATTCGTGTAATATTAATAGTCATGAATATCTGCTATTAGGAGGCTCCAGGAACGCTGCCCAGCGCGGTTATTAGAAGCTCAAGCGAAGCCGCGGCTCAGAAAAGAGGGGGAGACACGGATTAAGGAACACGCGCGCACACACACAGACACAGACACACACACTTTTCTTTCTTTTTTTTTTTTTTTGCTTTTTTGCCTTTTCGGGTTTTTTTTTTTCCCAATTTTTTAAGGAACTTTGAATCCTACCCGATCGCGGCAGGATAGAGACCGTGGGTTCGACCAACTGAAGGCGCCGCTCGAATCGGTGGTTCAAGTTCGGATGGACCAGAGCGGGGCTCCGGCGCCCGGGGGAGCGGCGGCGCGGTGACCAGAGTCCTGGGTGGCGCGGGGCGCCTTTTGTGTGGGGCGCGCTCGGGCGGCGGGGCAGCCGGGCTCTCCGCGCTTGCTTGTTGTTTTCCACCCTGACTCGTTACCCCAGACTCTTCGCAGATGTTAGTTCACAGTTTTTCAGCTATGGTGAGTCCCATCCCCACCCCCGACCCCTGCCTCCTTAGGAATTCTAGTCTGGAAACCTGGGGCTGCGGAGAGAGACCTCGGGGTCCTCGCCCGGTTTTCCTTCAGGGCGCCCGCCTTTCCTCGTTTGCATTTCCCGCCTCCCCTCCCCGTTTCTCTCCCTCTCTTCCATCCTTCAGTCGAACGCGGTCCCCCCCTCACCCTCGCGCGACCTCTCCCGGCTCGCACACCTACCTCGCCGCTACTTCCCCAGCGTATTTTCTCTCTGCTTTCATCTGTATTTCCTCGCCTCTTCACTTGTTCCCGAGACGTGCTCAACATCTGATGCTTAATCCGGATGTAGGAAAAACGCTGCCCGGCGTGCCCCTTCTTCCCCCCCGCCCGGGGCCCAGGGCTGAACCTCCGAGGGTTCGCGTTCCCTGGAATCAACTCCGTTCGCTTGTTTTGCAAACGAATTGCAATAGAGGAACAGAAGTCAGGCGTTTCTTCTGCCCTTTGGGGCTGGGGTGGAAGGGGCGGGGGCCTCCGCCCCGGGGCGCACCTCTCTTTTAAACCCAATATAAGGCTGAATCTTTGCATTTTAAACCTTTACTTGACGTCTCCCTCTTCCCCGTCGCTCTCATAAATCGACTCTGTCCAGAAAAAGGCTCCTAAGTGAGGAAGCGGAAAAGACAGCCCCCAATCCCGCAGTTAAAAACCTTCTTTGAGCTGGTAATTTAAACGTGGGCTTTCCTTACAGCCCCTCTACGAAATATGTTTCTATTTAAATAGTCATGAAATGGTAATAGTCTTTGAATGGGCATGATTTTTACCCCCTCCAAATAAATGGAACAGGGTAAACAATAACACCGTGGCGGGCAGGTTCAAACCCAGGGACAGAGAAAAGGCCGCTTCTAGCTGTTTAGTATTTACTAGGAATTTTAATTTTGCTTAAGGGAGGTTTCCCTCTGCTGCTGAGCGGGCTGTAGTCCGGGTTCTGCCTTTTTTCCCCCTTTGCAAGAAACGCCTAAGGAGAGTCTCTAATGCCCCCTCGATTGGCATCGGCGAAAATTCCCTGCGATTGGGGAAGGAAGGGCCCGTTTCGCTTTTGGAGAATTTTCTGCCAAAGCCGCGCGGAGGGCTGGTTCCTCGCGGCGGCCTGCGGACCGGGCCGGGCGGTTTCGCACGCAGCCTGGCGGAGTGGCCCAACGCCTGATGCCGTCTTCTCTCCCTTTGGCCTCGCTCTCTTGCAGGACCGTCACGACGGCGCCAGCAACGGGACGGCACGGTTGCCCCAGCTGGGCACTGTAGGTCAATCTCCCTACACGAGCGCCCCGCCGCTGTCCCATACCCCCAATGCCGACTTCCAGCCCCCCTACTTCCCCCCGCCCTACCAGCCTATCTACCCCCAGTCGCAAGATCCTTACTCCCACGTCAACGACCCCTACAGCCTGAACCCCCTGCACGCCCAGCCGCAGCCGCAGCACCCGGGCTGGCCCGGTCAGAGGCAGAGCCAGGAGTCTGGGCTCCTGCATACGCACCGGGGGCTGCCCCACCAGCTGTCGGGCCTGGATCCTCGCAGGGACTACCGGCGGCACGAGGACCTCCTGCACGGCCCCCACGGGCTTGGCTCCGGACTCGGAGACCTCCCGATCCACTCCTTACCTCACGCCATCGAGGACGTGCCGGTAAGAGGCCGCGCGCGCGCGGGGGGGGCGGGGGAGCAAACGCGGTCCCCGCTCTCTCACGCCCAGGAAAGGGTCCCCCCCTGGAACGTCCAGCCCCGGGGACTGGGCTTTCCTCCTCTCCGCTGTTTACTTTCTCCAAATCTCCTTTTGTTTTATCGGGTGGACCCTTTAAGCACCCACCTAGACAACCACATGCCAAAGATTCAAAAGTAGTTGAGAGTTCGGCCGGGAGAACAATGGTTCGCAGAGCTCCTTCAAACAATGCCTGCGTTACCATTTATAAATCAGACGAGTGTCACCGTGGACGCTACCTTCCCCTCTCGGCGACAGTAAACTGTTTCGATTATGAGAGGATCTGATTCCACCGCTATGTCTGACGTGGGGGTTTCTCCTCCCAGTCCTGAAAGACGTGTTAGAGTGGATCAAAAGAGCTCATTTAAATGCCCTATCGATTTAAAAGAAAGTGTAAAAGACACACGGATAAAATTATTTTGACCGGATTTTATGAGTGCTAGGGGGTCTTTGAAAGTTACGTGTATACCCTACCCTGATTAAAGAATACTAAGTGGCAAATCCGAACAGGAGGACATTAAATGCAGCCTTTTTTCTCTTCCTAGGGGTGCTAAGTGCTGACCTCATAAATCATTAGCTGGGTTCCCAACGCCCATCAGGACCTGCTACACCCCCATATTACTTTAATGTTTTGAGACTGTTGGGCAATGCAGTCTTTGAGCTCTAATTCAGTTATCAATAAATGCAGTTTTCGATGATTTCTAAATAAGCATGGTATTAGCACATTTACTCTTTGGCAATGCAAACCAGGCTATTGATAATTTGAAAATACTTTCTGAAATTAAATTTAAACCGGCATCTCTGCTTCAATTCTACATATTTATGGTTTCCTCACAACCTTCCTGAAATGGAATTAGAACAAGCCAATAATTTTATTAAAGCTGTAAAGGCTCTGTTAATGCTGCTTTTCTTTGGAGAGGAAATGTATCTGGATGTGATTTTTGCTAAAATGCTATTTCAAATTACTGCATCAAATATTGCAGCAATATGTCCGTTGACAGTTTAATGATTACTGCATTAGATTGCAAAGAAAATGGTCAGATGAACTTACCTGCTTGCTTGGTGAATTTAAAACATTATTTAAGTTACATAGGGAAATAGAAAATTTATTACATTTCTCATTTGGCCTAGTTAATCACTGAAATTTGTTGGTTATGTTTAGCAGCCTAGCATGGAAAGCAGGAAAGTAGGCATTTGATCCAGGGTGGGGTTTAGTAAGCCTTGTGTGCCTGCATATGTGTGTGTTGTCATACATGTTTTTAGAAACATATTACACAGTGCATTTCTTGGAAAGTAAAATGAGAGGAGGAATAGTTGGGAGAAGGGCGATTAAAAAACAAACTTGGAAGTTGTGACCATTTGAGTTCCCCTTTCCGGAGAGTCTCTGAGTCCTGATCCTAGTCTGCCCCTTGGAAATATTTGAATTGCAAAATAACGTTGCAAGCTTTTTAAACTTACCACGAATTAGAATTGCTCTACTTTGCAAAAAATTCCAAAGTGGCTGGTGTGAATTCTTAACACCTGTATAGTCACTCTTTGTGGTGAAACTGGCCTATAGGAGAAATTAACCAAAAGATCAAATAAAAACAAGGAAACCCAGTTGCTGCTCTTCCCCTTTCCTCCCCCAACCTTTGAAGAAAAAATTCTTTCAAAGGAATTTGGGTCAAGAAAAGGGTTTTCAATTTTCCCATTGCTGCAACAGTTAACCTTTAATGAAAACGAACGCCA
Organism: Bos mutus; assembly: GCF_027580195.1. Lineage (NCBI taxonomy): Eukaryota > Metazoa > Chordata > Mammalia > Artiodactyla > Bovidae > Bos > Bos mutus. The sequence goes on along the minus strand of NC_091639.1, from coordinate 6,769,152 downwards.
AATATTTAAGAAAACCAAATCGATGGTGAAAATTATTTAATCATTAATATCTCAGTGGGGTTTTAAACTTAACAGTCTTCCCTGTATGGATAAGGTCTAGAAATAACACAAATAAAAGTATTATGCCACACTACATTTACTTTATGGGTTTAGGGTGCATGCATAAAGGGATCATATTTCCCCATATAGTTAAAACACAAGAACTGCAGCAGTAGTCATTTCTGAACATTTCTCAATTTAATTATACTTAAATCCAGAAGCACTTTAGGCAAGTTACAAATGAGAGCATTGAGTATAATAAAACCTGTAATAAAGCAACTTAGTACCATCCACCCGGAATCATTGCGATCAGGCACAATTAACAGGAGCATAAATCCAAGACAGAATGGAAAATGTTTGAATCAGTATTATTGTTGGACAAAGACTAGAGAAGGAAGTAATAGTTTTTTTAAATGGTAATGCCTGCGTTTGGTAACGATTGCGAAATCTTCTATCTCAGCAGCCCTGGTGCTAATTTGTAAACACAGCCAGACATTATATTGCCTGTCAGTTTCTGCATTAGAAAACATGATTTCATTTTACTTTCTAATCACGTTTTGACTGTAGCACATACGTATAGCCACCCATCTGTAAAAAAAAAAAAAAAAGGAAAAAGGAAGCCCACACTAACAAATCTGCTGCTGGACACAGCAGGGAAACCTCAAAGGCTTCCCCCCTCCCTTCTTTCTATCGTTTTCATATCCAATTTGATATTTGATATTCAATTTAGACAGTAGTCCTTAAAATTTTTATTTTGTTTCTCCGTAAGTGCAGGTGCACATGCACGTTTGCTCTTTATCACGTCCCTAAAACGTTTCCAGTGCTCCCAGGCCACTCCCGCCTCTGTCATTTCTATTGTTGTTTCTCTGGCTTTTGCTGCCTCAACAGTGGAATCGCTGAAGTCCGAAGCCACTGAGGCGCCAAACTAAAGCTAGGTGTATTTTGAAAGGTTAAGCAGGCTGTGAGAAAGATTAGGTGTTCCCAAACTCGATTTAATTTCCAAAGAAAGTTTTGTTCCCCACTCCACCTCCTTCAAATGTGGATTATTTGCTGGGGGTCGAGAAATTGGCCGTGGGTGTACAGTGAAACCTCTTGAGCTGCAAAGCTCCAAATTCCAATAAGCCAAGATGAGATGTTTATATATAAATGTCACCAGATGGGAGGGGGGATTTCGATTCTACGCCTTCCCCTCCCCCTATCTTGCGCGAAATATTCATTTCCTTTTGTTTTGATTATACACTTACATCCATGTGTATCCTTTTGTTGCAGCATGTAGAAGACCCGGGTATTAACATCCCAGATCAAACTGTAATTAAGAAAGGTAAGCCATTTCCTTCTGCATTCCAAGCATGTCCTTACAGGCATAGTGCTATTTAAAAGAACTTGCAGAGGTGTATTTATTTTTTTCAAGTAGGATTTCCTAAAGGCTCAGAATTAGCGAATAGATAGGCGTAGAACAGCAATGCTCAAATGATTTAGTAATGGCAACAGGCTAGCTTTGTTCTGATTTATGACTTGACCATTTAATTTAGTTTAATGATATCTGGACAAACACATGAAATGTGTGATAGTTGAGCAGATTTGGAAGTGGCATTTCAATTTGGAAACAGTTTTAACAGTTAATCCACTGCGTGAGTGGCCATAAGTGTTATAAGAAGTGTATAATGCTAAAAACAATGCAAGTAATTCACTATTAATATGGGGGCAGATGATAAAGACAGCACTCCTTAGCAGAGAGGGAAAAAAAAAAAACCTTTCAAGTTCTTATACTGAATTTCTCATTAGGTGTTGAAGGATTTTTTAAACTTTGTGAATTAGGTTAGCAAAAATTTGGCTTTTGGTTAAAATGAGCCTCTTGAAGATGTCAGGTTTATTAGCATAATTGTTCTGAGCAGAAATTGTTTTTTAAAAGTGTCAAGTGATTTGGATGGATTTGTAATTTATGTTGCGTTTAGTGAGTAAAATAAAGTTTACTGGATTAAATGCTATTCACAGCAGCTTTTTTTTTTTTCCCTTGGTTATAGTGGCAACGTTACATTTCAGGATTCTAGGCACCACCAGAGGATGATGCTATATAAAACTGTTCTCATTTCTAACCCCAATCAGTATATTGTTAGCGAGTTTAAAGTTTCATTTTTGCATCTGCGAAGTCTTTGTCACGTCAAATTAGATGTGCAAGGGATAAATCTTAAGAGATGCTCTTTCCAAGTCGACATGATAATTGGCTCTTTTATTAGTAATCTCTCAAGAGTTCGTTTAACTCCTATTGTCTCTATTAGCCTCCCCAGAGCTATTAATGTCACAAGTGATCTATCCAAAACCTAGAGCCCCCCCCCCCATACGTCTAAAATATCCCCATTAAAGAGAGAGTACTGAGATAAGCATGTATTATGTAGTATGTCTCCATGTGGAATCTTAATACAAATGCATACTGTATTTAAATGGTTGTGAATGCATCTGAATTATATTGGTGTTAGAAATTTAACGTGTTGGTCTACTTCCTGCTGGCCTTGAATTTTTTTTCCCCCCCAAGTATGGGGGAATCCAACAATGAAGAGCTCGTGATTTTAACTAATAAGAATATAGCCTCCCCCTAATCCCCCTTTCCCAAAGAAGGTGCTTAAGCGTAGGGACTGTTAACTCTTTGCTCGTCGAAAATACACATTGCTAATATTCCATGGTAGGCCTGTTTATCCTTTTTTTTTTGAATTCAAAACTGGGCTTGGCATGGACTTCTAAAACCCCTTTTCACAGATAAACGTTAAGGGGGGGCGGGGAGGCAAGGACTATTTATTGAAAGGCTGGGGCGTGTGCGCTGTGTGACAACTTGAATCCACCACTTCTCGGCTTGAGTGCCATGACTGAGATGCTCATTTTTAGAGGCAGCTTTAGCCGTGGAGACTCTTGGCTGATTTTAATTATGGGTCTTTGAACAGTTTCTCCCCAACACTGAAGAAGCCCTCGTCCCCCCCACCCACCCCACCCTGAATGCACACGGGGCTTTTTTCTCGGCTCTGGGGCCCAGTGTCCTCCGATGCGGAGAGCCGAGAGGGTCACCGCCTCACTAGCACCTCTAGACAGCACCCCAGCGGTTACAAGGCCAGGGGGTCCCGGCGGAAGGACAGGCCGGGCTGGCGGGGCGGGGTTGCCGGGAAGCGCCGAGGGGCTCAGGCTTCCACTACCCACAGGGATGGAGCCGGAGGGACTAGGGCAGGTGGGGAAGGAGCCATGGGATTTTCGGGGCTGGAGGAGAAGTGGGTTGGTGGCGGGGGACGGGGGGGGGGCGTTGGTGGCGGCGCAGGCCTGGGGCGAGGGGCCCGGGGCTCCACAGGGCTCCCCAGCGCCCACACGCGGCCTCCCCATGTGTCTCCGCAGGCCCCGTGTCCCTGTCCAAGTCCAACAGCAACGCCGTCTCCGCCATTCCCATCAACAAGGACAACCTCTTCGGCGGCGTCGTGAACCCCAACGAAGTCTTCTGTTCAGTTCCGGGTCGCCTCTCGCTCCTCAGCTCCACCTCGAAGTACAAGGTCACGGTGGCGGAAGTACAGCGGCGCCTCTCACCGCCCGAGTGTCTCAACGCTTCGCTGCTGGGCGGAGTGCTGAGGAGGTGAGGCCCGGCGCGGCCCCGCCCAGCCCCGCCCCCCGGCCGTGGAGGGAGGGGCGGAGGGGAAGCACTGCGCCTGCGCCGGGATGGTGACGCCAATGGGCCTCGCGCCAGGGCCCGCCCTCCGCGGGATAAGAAAGGGGCGGGGATAAAGAGCGGAGAACCGAGTGGGTGGGAGCTGGGGGTGGTGTGGGCGGGGCGAGGCGACGCGCGCCTGCGCACTCCGCCGCCTTCCCGCCCGCGCGCGCGCGCTCCGTCGTTCCAGGGGCGCGCGGCCGGCGCGGCGCGCTCACCGGGCGCCCGGCCGCCCCCCGCCCCTCCCCTGCGCACGCGCAGCTCCCTCCGCGGCGGACTCAGTCCCGCCCGCGGCAGCCGCGGGGCGCCGTGCACCCGCCTGTTCCCTCCTCGCGCCCGCGTCGCAGGCCTAGGAAAACTTCATCTCGGGCTGCTCACTTTGCCTTGCCTGCATGCAGGGTCTCTGATCGCAGAGGGCTTGCGGCCCTTGAATAGTGTTTTAAGCAGAAGACGATGGTTTTAGAGTCAGCGCGCCACGCCCCCGCGTCCCCGTCCCCCCAGGCCCCACGGGCCCGAGGGGCTTTCGCTAATAATTCGGATGCGCAGCGTCCGCACGTGCCAGCCTGCGTGCAAGGCAAGGTTACGTGCAAGGCATGGTTACGTGTGTTCTGTGCGGTCGCTACCTACGATTGCATGTTGCCTACGTGGTCAGGAATTCTCATCTCAACGCGCTCGAGATTGGAATGATTCGTTTGCTAGATAAGATTTTATGAGGGTCAGCGAGGTGAAGCACCTTCCCTGAGGGCAGTTTGTCCCTTCTGTGGGCTTTTTACTTCTCGGGGTCCCACCCAGGGTTGTGTGTGGTGGGTCTTGCGTTGAAAGGTCCCAGATATTTTCTACTTCTTTGTAGTTTTTAATAAGAAAGTGGGCCCAAAACTTCATTCTTTGATATGTATACATATAGCTATTTATAGACCCGGAGTTCTGCTGTGATGGGTATATCCTATACAAAGGCTTACAGAACCATTTTTGGGCAGATTTTAGCATCAGCTGTTGTACTCTTTTCTTCCCCCTTCACAGTCATTCGCTGTCTCTTTGTAATCTTTCACTGACACATCTAAATCTGCCGCTGCCTCTTCCTACCCCTTCCCCCATCCCCAGTATTGGAGACTGTTTACCTAGGGGAGTATAATCTAATCCACACAATTAAAGAGCACTTGAGTAGGGAATAAAATCTGAAATTAATTAATTTGCTGTTTTATTTAAACAATTTATCTTAACCACTTTCTTATTATGGGAGTCTATTTAGACATCTATTTAGAACCACCTCCACTGTCTCTGAATTCAGTGACATTTGTAAAGGCTGATATCAACTTTTGACATTTCCAGTTAGGCTGGTGACATGGCATGTAAACAGTTGGTGAAATGAATTTCCCACTGGGGCTGAAGCCGAGCAAGAAACCTGAGAGTGATGATAACTTTGGTTACTCTGAACAGGCTCACAGCAGATCTTGCAAAGACAATTTAAAGACCCCGTTGGGATTTGTGTGATTGTAACAACAGGGAAAATATACAGTAATCAGTTGAACTCAAAAATACTTCACACCCTGGAGATGAGAACTGTGTTTGTTTGTTTGTGGTTCTTCTTTAGAGAGTTGGGAAATCAAAACCTTCTAACCTGCCACCATAGTTGCAGTAATAAGTGAACACAGAGGGTGCTTTACAGTCTAGCAAGCACGCATCTCCTATGATCTTTCCTTCTCAGGTTTCCTTTCCTTATATGTCTAGGGGCCAGGATTCTTAATTTTTAAAAGCACATTTTAGGAAGTTGTCAAAATGAGTACAGTGGGATGCAGAGCAACTGAATGTTTTCTAAATCCATTTCTCACATATATTTGTGAAACAGGGCGAAGTCTAAAAATGGAGGAAGATCTTTAAGAGAAAAACTGGACAAAATAGGATTAAATCTGCCAGCAGGGAGGCGTAAAGCTGCCAATGTCACCCTGCTCACATCACTAGTAGAGGGTAAGCGAGTTCCCTTGCTAACAAGAAGGGAAGTTTCTCCTGGGAAAGTGGATGCTATTCAGTGGCCAGATGTTTGGTTATATTTTGTGTCAATTGTGCAATTTCATTTTTTTCCAGAGAAGGTAGCTGGAAGTGAACGGAATTCTTGCATGTGAAAAAACTATTTGCATTTAGTCCTGTCCTCCTTTCCTCTTCCCCTCTGCTACCAAATTACACCCCCCCCATCACTGCCCCAGCCCAGTTTTGACCTAAACAATGTGAAAATTTAAGAACTGCATACTCTTCAAGTTCCTGTCTCCTTTATGGAGCTCAGCAGTAAATCACTTAAGCTACTCTGACATCTGCGTTTGAGAAATGCGTGACCATTACTTCCTGAATTAATTTGGGAATCTTTGACCTGCATCCTGATTTAAGACCATCCTGAAAGCTCAGGGTTATATGCCCTTTCAGGTTTTTGTTTTCCAAACATATGCTCCCTTATCTCTCATTTAATTGTGCTTCTCTACTGGAGAGGAAGAAAAATGAACAGTTTTAGACTTTGAGTTATTTGGATAGGAAAAGAAAAAATAAATAAGCATTGCAAAAAGTTTCTCATGCCAGTTTTTTAAGCACACACACACACACACACCCAGGCTTCTAAACCCCTCAAAACAAAAGCTCACCTTGTCCTCACTCCCTTTCAATATACACCATAGTCCAGTTATGGTAGTCACATTCTTACCTCCTCCAGATCCTTGTTAAGTTTGTCTGATACTAAATTGGCTAACGTTTGGGTGTGTTGGAATGAATGTGTAGTTCTCTTGCATTTTCCTTTGTGTTCTGTTGGAAATGTCTCATGCCAATAGGAAAAAAAGGAACTCAAGTTATGGTGCAGATTTCAAAACCACCATTTATATTTAAAGATGGCACTTTATCTTACTTATATCTTGTATTTGAGGAGATATTGTATAACTGAATTCAGGTTCTCGCATTGTAAATTTTTAAAATATTTAAAAACACAAATTTGAGGAGAAATCCTGTGAACCATTTGTTAATGGTGTCAAAAATGATAACTCATGTAACTGTTAAGGAATAAGCAATCGTTCAGTTCCAGAAACTTATCTACAGTTGCACTGTATTAAAAATAATGCCGGTGCCCTGGGAACCCACCATTCAGACCCCGAAAGCATTATACGCAAAGAAAATAGTGGTAACGACTTTGGGTGTAGGGTGAGAGTGTGCATGGGTCTGGGGGTTGAGTCCCATCGCAGGGAGGCAGTTTCTGGAGAACTGTTATTGTTTGTGATCCGCTCCATTTTATGGAAACAAGCTCCGCGGAGAGGGCTTTGATGCTCTAATTGGCGCATGCGTTCTTCCGGAGCTGGAGCTAATGGCAGGAAGCCCTGCAGTAAAAACCAACTGGTTCAGGAAATTAAAACCAAAGATTCGAAAATCAACAACACAGACAGACTCAGTGGAGTGACCCTCAAATCCTCTTGGTTAATCGGTTTGGATGAACAGATAATTATATGCGATAAAGTTAAAATGTAAACCCTGAGTCGTTCCCTTGCAGAAAAGCTCAAGAAGTAATTATGAATATCATTTTATGAACGCGTTGATAGGTGTGAGGCTGGAACACAAGAAACATTTTAAAAGAGAAGGTGGGAGAATGTCATCAGGGTGGGGCATGAGGCTGCGTGGGGAGGTGATGGAATCTACATTTTCAAATCATCTTGGCCTTCTAGGGTAAGTGGCCATTTTCCCTGAGAAATGCATCTGCTAGAACCCTACAGAGAAGGAAAGAAAATGCCTGAAGTGGGGAAACAAATCGTTTGTGTTTCCTGCAACAGCTGGGTTAAGAAAATAAGGGAGCTAGAAGTCTTGATCCCAGCTTTTTTCATTCTCTTGCCCTCTCCTTCCTCCTTTTGCCAGGAGAAGCTGTCCACCTAGCCAGGGACTTTGGGTACGTGTGCGAAACCGAATTTCCTGCCAAAGCAGTAGCTGAATTTCTCAACCGACAACATTCCGATCCCAATGAGCAAGTGACAAGAAAAAACATGCTCCTGGCTACAAAGTAAGACATTTACCTCTTCGGGGTCTCTGTGTCTCACTGTCAAAGAGAAACATCAAAATCCTCTTTGCTCTCACTTTTGGCCTCTTTTCCTTTTGTGTTAATCAGTTTTGTTGTTGTAAACGCTGAAATTACAACACAATCTTATAAACCATGATGGAGCTTAAAGAGGAAATACGAGGAAGATTATGAGTGTGTATTTCCCTCTTTCCCCTCCCTTCTGCCCTACCTTCTCATTAAAAAAACAAAAAAAATTAGCATGTATGTGAATGGGGTATAGTGGGGATGTGAGGGAAGCTGAGTGTGGTTTTGTGACTATGTTACTTCAGGAAAACCAGAACCAAGTTCTTAAAAGAGTGGACAGACTTGCCTGTGTCAGTTTTTGTCTCTTATCACTAGCTTCTCCAAGGGCAAGGATTAAGCTAGTGGCTTGCAAAATGTTCGGGTCAGAAGCTGGCCTAGTTTCCACTCTAATCCCTTCTCCCATTTCTTGCCTTGCTTTCTTGACCTCCTCAAAAGTGCTGTACACACACAGCCCACAAGTTCTAGCCTACAGGCGAGATGTCAAATCAGTTTCAAAATGGCCCAAGTTATATTCCCATCGGTGCCTGGGCTGAATAGGCTTCTCCAGGTGGTGTGTGAAAAGAAAATGACTGTTTTGATATGTTTTCTGGAAATTAAAAGGCTTGTTTGGAAGCCCGTAATTATCAAAGTCGATGTCCCAGGAGGGCTCGGATCCAGAGGGCAGAGGCTGAGGCCTCTGGCAGGGCACTTTCTAGCCTGGGGAGACATCAACTGGCCTTGGGGGAGGCAGCCGGCCAGTACTCCCGGTTCTGCCTCCCTCCTGCGAGGCCCCCTACCCAAAGCCCCAACCCAAAGGCTGCTGCCGCCTCGGGAAGGCCCCAGCCAGTCCTGGCTTCCCAGATTCAGAGACTGAGCTACCCTTGTAGGCCTCATCGCTTGTATTTCAACTTTTCCCTCTTCTCTTAGCTTCCTAAGCACACCCACCCTCAAAGTTTTACTTAGACATTTTTTTTGGTGGCAGTGGGGGAGGGGGGGCACGGAATGCATGGGAAAGGAGGTGGCAAGGGAGATTGAAATGTCTATTTCTGCTTCCCCAAGCAACTGAATTATCCCCGCACTTGGGTATTGGAATGCCTTTTATTTTTTAAGAGTAAAGCAATCCCGAGAAAAGTTTTGCCTTCCTTGTCCACACCCACCCTGATTTGAAGGTGAATGAGTGGAGAATTCATGCCCCCAGACCTCAGATTGCTGAGGTCGTGGTGGAAGGTCAGGGAAGAGGGTCTCTACAGTATTTTGAGCAGGACAGCTGATGGGTACCAGGCTATTGGCTGTGGAAGAGATGCTTGTGTTTCTGACTCCCTGCCTTTCCTACTCACCTTCCTTTCTCTCCTGATTGGGTTAAGTGTCTTCCTATATCAGGGATGCCTAGCGTGAGTGAGAAATGGGGGTTAGAAATTTGGTTCAGGACTTCCCTGGCAGTCCAGTGGTTAAGATTCTGTGCTTCCACTGCAGGGGGCACCGGGTTCGATCCCTGGTGTGGAAACTAAGTCCACATGCCACAGGGCACAGCAAAGGAAAAAAAAGTTTGGTGCAGCTGAGAGGTGAGAAACACACAGGTGGAAAGAGAGAGGGGGGCGTTAGTGGAAGTGTGTAAGGAGCAGGAGATGTGCGGATGGCTCCTGAGAGGTGGCTAGGTCTCCCCAGCTGTGCCCCGCACCCCTAGTCTGTCTCTGGGGCCCTGAGTCAGGTCAGCCGTCCTGCAGACAGCGCCGGTTGCAGGGAGGAAGGTCTGTCTCGATGCTGGTTGTGCTCCCACGGAGCCTCACCCCGGTCTCTCTGCCCTGCTTGTGCTGCAGACAGATCTGCAAGGAGTTCACCGACCTGCTGGCCCAGGACCGATCGCCCCTGGGGAACTCGCGGCCCAACCCCATCCTGGAGCCGGGCATCCAGAGCTGTTTGACCCACTTCAACCTCATCTCCCACGGCTTCGGCAGCCCGGCGGTGTGCGCCGCGGTTACGGCCCTGCAGAACTATCTCACCGAGGCCCTCAAGGCCATGGACAAAATGTACCTCAGCAACAACCCCAACAGCCACACGGACAACAGCGCCAAAAGCAGTG